>NC_045598.1:7354935-12354935 GCF_009762305.2 Zalophus californianus
AGTCATAGTAACAAGTTTATTTTTCCCTTAGTCAATGGGTGAACAGTTGTATGTATTTCTAAAATATCCTCATTAATAAATGAATTACTTGAAATTAACCCCCAAATCTTCTTCCTCACAAGGAGCCTTCCTCGGGTTCTGAAGTGTCTGAAGAACAGGCCTTACAGCTGGTCTGTAAGATCTTTCGTGTCTCCTGGAAGGACCGGGACAGAGATGTCATCTTTCTTTCTTCTCTTTCTGCACAATTTAAGCAGAACCCAAAAGAAGGTAGGAATCCATCTTAGCTGTTAAGAGAAAACAAGGATGTAAGATCTTTGCCCTTCTGTTACCGGCATTCACTTTCTCTTGCTTTGGGGTTATGTTTTTTGACTACAGAGATAGTTCTTGATGAGGACACTGCTGTTTGGCCACTTTCCACTGATCTTATTGATAAATTTTTTTTTTCTACTTTCATGATTTCTCTAGAAGAAAACTATATAGATAAGTTAATGGTCTCCATTGTTTCAGAGTTGAAGTTATTAATGTCTCTAATAAATGGGAGTGTACCGGACGGTCCCCAGGGATCCTGGGAGAGGTGCTCTGTATGACCTCTACTTGCTTTAAGCGCCTGTCAGGTCATGTGCAGACAATGGAGTAAATCCACTTGATTAAATTGCTTATTAGCAGGATAAAACATTGATATTTTGCTGTGTTTCCAGGATTCTATTTTAAGAGACTACCCTAAACCACACTTTTATAACAAAGTAATAAAACCTCTAGCAAGATACCAGCATTTCAGGCACTGATACTCTTCTTTACAGAAGTCATTTGGAATGCAGAAGAGGCAGGGGTGGTTTGCTGTAGTGTTCCTTTGCATATCACTAGAATATAACCCTGACGGCAGGGATTTTTGTTTCTTTTGCTCCCTGATGCATCCCCGGTGCCTAGAAGGGTGGCTTGCACTTAATAATCCCTCAATAGATGTACTTTAAATGAGTGAATGAAAAGGAGATCATCTTTCCCTTTTTTGTGCTGCCCCTCTTCCCTGGCAAGAAAAGTCCCCCACGTTCCTGGCAGATGGATAGTTTACTTCTGATTTTACTGGGATCTTCTTATTAACTGGTTGTAGATATGAGCCTAGCACCCATGTGTTTCAAAAGCCTGCCACTTGTTCTTCTTCTTCCTTTTTTTTTGAGCAACAGCTACTTGAAAAGAGAAATTTTTTTTTTATTCCAGAGCAAGAGAGTGAGCAAGGAGGGGGACAGGCAGAGGGAGGAAGGAGAGAGAGAATCTCTGCCAGACTCCCTGCTGACGTGGAGCCTGACGTGGGGCTCGATCCCACAACCCTGAGATCACGACCTGAGCCAAAATCGAGAGTCGGGCGCTTAGCCGGCTGAGCCACCCAGGCGCCCCCGTGTTATTTTTCTTATTGTAAACCTTAAGATTCTTAAATCTGTCTTGTACACATGTAAGTGATCATTTTTAATAGCCAAATCAGATAAGATTTACATGTGTTACAGCTCTTATTTAGTGATATTTAAAATGTATCCAAAGACCTCGAGGAAAGCATTTGGGAGCTTCAAAGAATAAGGAAGCAGTTAGAAAATGGAATTTGCTCCAGAAAGCCAGATGGTGACTAAATATTAGATGCTTCATAAAATATTTTGAACCTCACATTTAGTAGTTCTACCTTATATAAAGTATAGGTAGGTGAAGAAATGTAACCCAGCTTTATTTCTAGTATGATAAACAAATGTCCATAGCTGGGAGTAGCAAGACCGTAGCTATACGGTTAATATATATCAGCAGGGATTCTCACTGGGTGCACTCCAATTTTCTTTCTTTCTTTTTTTTTAAATAAGTTTTGTATTTTGGAATAATTTTAGACTTACAGAAAAGTTTTGGAGATTGTGCAGGGAGTTCCCATATCCCCTTCACCCAGTTTCCCTAATGTTACCGTCTTATGTAGCCATAGTCTGTCTGTCAGAACTGAGATATCACTATTACCTGAACTCAGGCTTCATTTGGAACTTTCACCAGGTTTTCTCCTAATGTCCTTTTACTGTTCCAGAATCCAGTCCGGATACCACATTGAACCTCTGGTTCCAGTTGGCTGATTCAAGGACCGTGTATATGAAGAAGCATGTGTAACCTCTTCTTTATTCTGCCTTTCCAACAGTGTTCTCTGATTTTAAGGACTTGATTGGCCAGATTTTAATGGAAGTGCTAATGATGTCTACTCAGACTAGAGATGAAAATCCATTTGCCAGTCTGACGGCCACATCACAGCCAATCGCAGCGGCAGCTCGGTCACCAGACAGAAATCTCCTGCCCACTACTGGCTCCAACCCAGGAACAAGCCCCATGTTCTGCGGTGTGGGTTCCTTCGGTACCAGCTCTTTCTCTAGGTCAGTGCGCTCCCTTTTGCACATCTAGTTTGGTAGTCCAACGGCCATGAAGTATGTGACGGAAGGGACTGCTCACTCACGGGCCTTTGCCAGTCAGATTGTGCCATGTGTTGTATTTGGGTGGGTGTGTTTAGTCGTGGCTGGAGATCTTGTCTTTTCCAGATTGGTTTGTTTGGCTTCCCATGGTTAGGCTGTTGGTAAAATTTAGAAGCCAGTGGCTGTATAGAGTACATTATTTTTTGGAAAGAGGGCTTTATCAGACTGTAAATGCAGCCTCGAGATCGGTGCGGTAATTAGATTATAACCGTTCAGATGAGTATCTGAGAGCTTTGTACACTTGAATGCTTAGAGATGCAAAGTGTCCTTGTACTATTCTTTAAAAGCTTGATATTTTCCATTTTAGTTATTTACCTCAAGTTTTTCTTCAATTTTCTCTTCTTTCCTCTCTTTCTCAACTGATTTAGCCTCTATGAAACTAGCCCGGCTCCCAGGACAAGTTTCTGGAGCTCGGTGCCGATGATGAGTCCATCCTTTGCCTCCTCCCCTTCCCGTGCAGCCGGCCAGATGGCTGTGCCGTCCACTCCCCTCAGCCCTCATGGCGCGGCTCCCGGCGCTGCCGGAGGAAGCCAGCCCGCGTCTTCACGGTATCGCCCCTACACTCTCACCCCCCCATGGGGCTCTTCAGCTTCTCCTACCCCGCGGTCCCCCGGCATCTCCATCCTGTCCAGCTCGCCCAGCCTCCCTGCCCTCGCTAGTAGCCCTCAAGCAGTGCCTGTCAGCTCTCCCAGACTGAGACCCGGCAGCCTGGGGCCACCTTCCCTGGCCACCTCCCCCAGTGCCACGAGCAGACGTTCCTCATCCCTAAGGATCTCTCCTAGGTATTTATTCAGCAGGAAAGCCGCGTGCGTGTTTGCAGTGCCAGGAGAGGTGATTAACTCGGTTTGGAAGAACTGCTGTGTGACGCTGACCTCAGTTACATGTGCTTTCCTGTTTGGGGTTATTAACCTGTGTGTCTAACTAGTTTGGTAGGCTCGCGCCCCGAGTCCATGCTTCTGCTAGGCTTTGATAACAGTAGAAGGTGTGGGTGTTTCATTGTGCCTCCCTCCGTCTGTTCTTACCCTTCACTCTTCCTCCTTCCTGGCCAAAAAATGAAGTCACTTTTCATTTTTTGGAAATCTAGTTCATGTGTCATTCCTCATTACAGATGAATTCCAGAGGCTGTGGGCAGTTTGTATTTGAGCGTTGGGGCTCACAGGAGCACTTTTTAGCTCTTTGTACTGTTGTCAATCAGAGTTGAAATACCGTTAGCCCAGGGGGTGGCGGGAGCAAGTCTTGGGCCCGTGTCCCTCACCTCTGATCACTGGGGCTGGGCCGGTGTTTGTGTCTTGACCCTTTGACTTGAGCCTCTTAGAAAGAAGCAGTATCAGAATTCCACTAACCCAGTGCCTCCCCTCCACCACCGCCCCCCCCACCGCCGAATGTACCTGTGCATTTATGTCATCGAGGTGAATTATTTTTCTGCATGTCAGTAACCAGAACTTTTAGCATAACATTTAATTAAAAAGGGGTAGCAGTTGCAAAAGCTTTCCACCTCTTGTTTTTCCTTTGTTCCCTGATGACCTTTTTTGCTTTTGTTGTGGTAGTATGTACGACAATCCTTTCTCCTTCCTCTTCCTCGCACTTTCTGGCGACAGTAGTGATGAAGATGAAGAAGATGATGATGGTGATGATGGTGATGATGAAGGTGGTGGTGGTGGTGATGAGTTTTCTTGTGTCCAGTTTGGGTCCAGGTATCAGAGGAATGGAGTCTTACCCCTGCATGTGCATAGGTGCTTAGGAACTAACTTTTATAAGCCCCCATTATGGGCATGCTTTGGATCTAAACAGGGTGGGGTCAAATGAGACAGCCTGGATAGTCAAGATGTGCGGAGCTTGCATGTACCGAGGCTTTAGGACCTTACCTGGGGTAAAGTGGCACGTTAGGAAAATCTTCATCGTTGTTGCCTGGTAAGTTTGGAGGAAAACTTACGTGTAATCATTTGTCAGAAACAAATGACAGATTAAAGATGAACCATCAAGCACACCCACCCTAAGATCTGAAATGAGGTGCCCTTCATTTAACTATGGCGAGTGTTCTTGTGAGCTGCCAGATGTGAGCAACACGTACTCGGTGGGGCATGTTTCCTTACGTACAGTTGCATGGATTGCTGCTACTTAGGAATGGCAAAGGGGCTGGGATCGTGTGTGCGTGTGTGTGTGTGTGTGTGTGTCTTTTAACCCCCCTTCCACCCCAGCTCGGGCTGACAGTCTGTTCAAGAGGATATGGGGCCATCCTGTCTGGTGTATAACTGATTCTGCTTTCACTTCTAACCTTAAATTTCACTGATCACCTCCTTGACCTCAGTGAAGCTAGACCCTTGTTTAGACAGCCTCTGGAATGACAACAGAGGCTGAAACTGAGTTCGTGATGCTGCTGAATGTTCCCCCATGAAAACTGTGTGAAAAAAGACTGCTTGGGTTTTCTAGGTGATTTTGGGCAAGAAAATATAATAGCACCTTCTTTCTGAACCTCTGATTCATTGTCTTACGATTTTGCTCTTAAATCGAAGTTTCCACTGGACTGATTTGGTATTTGTGCCCAGCACTGCTCAAAAATAACTCCAGGCTATAAATAGAGATGGCAGTAGGAGTTAGGTACACTTCATTAAATTTGACGGTGTTCAGAAGAATCATTAGAGAGAGTACATAAAGAGAGAAAGGAATGTTGGTGCAAGGTTGAATATTGATTCAGGAAGGTTGATATTTGTATTAGGTTGAACGTTGTATTACTGTTTCTCAAGTGAATTTCCCAAAGGTAGAGTGTCTTTTTCATGTGGATAAAATCCTACTGCACGATTATAGTAAAGCAGCAGGCATCCTTTTTAGGAATCAATTTCCATACATGATGGAAGTGCTTTGTTATCTGTTTTACTGTAAATTGTGAGAGAAATGCTCTCTCTCCCTGGCCTGTTTCGTTCCAGCTTGCTCTCACCAAGATACCAGATTGCATGCTGCTTTTACTAGCACTAGACTCCTGGCATCCCAACCTTGTCTCTGATCTAGATTCTATAGCTACAAGGAGAGATAACCGTGTAGTAATAGCTCCAGATACTGACTGAGCATCGTGGGCCAGATCCCGTGCCAGCACTCTGCACACATTATCCCTCTGTCCTCACAGCAGCCCTTCCAGTTACTGTAAGGAACCTGGGGGACAGGGAGGTCAGTCACATAACTAAGTACGTGGCAAGGCCTGAGTCCAGAACTCACCTGCTTCACCACCACACTGTGCTCCCAACAGGACTCGTGTTGTTCCTGTTCCTTAACTAGTTATTTCGCAGCCGAGTGTTTATGCATCTACTCTGTTCCTTGGCAAGGAAGTGCCAGCATTTTACTCGGTAATTACAAAATTCCATTCAGTTGGCAGGTCCTTTGCTGGCTGTTAAAACAGAATCCGATCTATCCAGATTTTGGCAACTTACAGCTCTTGAATAGCTATCAAGCAGAATGTGAGAGGATATGTAAAAATATATAACTGATTAAGCAAATAGAGAGGAATTCAAGAATGCACATAGGGCCAGAACCAAGAGGAGGTTAATTTGAGTGATCAGGAAATAACAGTTATTTTCTTGCCAATCGATCTTTCCAGAATTTTATTTACTTTCAAGTAAGCAATTTCAACACCTACTCCTTGCCCGGTAAGATGAATGTTGTAGAAGAGCAACAGGAGGCCGCGTCTGTCCCCCTCCTGCCCGCCTCCGGCTCGCCCGGTGGAGTTGATACGTTACAAATGTTTTTGGAAGTAGTTGGGACACACGTACATATGTTAAGTATCTGTAGTGGGGACGAGAAGGATTAATTTAAGAAAGGTAGAACATTCCTTCTGTGACGTTCTATAGTCCTCCGGAAAGAGCTGTGTAAATTATAAGGATCAACCTGTTGCAGGAGTGGAATGAGCAAAGTGAGAGAATTGTCTTGTAATAAAAATACCATAGCATTTGCTTGGAGGAAAATTTTTCCGAGTGTTTCCTAGGAAAGAAATCTGTAACTGCTTAATTATTTCAGTGAAGGAGGTAGAATCTTCAGTATCGTGAACCTGTGTGAATAGAGAAAGGGAAAAATTAGCAAATGGTGAAAAATGTTCACATTTACCCTCTCATTTCTGCTGCTTGTCACTGCTTGGAGATGAAACATGGAAACAGTCCCATCGTGTGTGTCTCCAAACCCTCCCACGCAGTGTGCCCCTGCTCACACAGAGTAAAACCCAAAGCCTTGCCCTGGTGAGTGAGAGCCTTCGTGTCCCATACATGCACACACACACACGCGTTCCTCCATTCTGACCTCACGTGCCTCCCCTTGCCTACGCTCTCTGCTGCTCGCCACCCTTTTCTTGACCTCACCTGGCATATTCCCTGCTACCTTAGGCCTTCATACTTCCTTCCTCTCTTTGGACAGCTGTCCCCAAGATGGCTGCATGGCTTGCTCCCCTGACGCCCTCGGGTCTCCGTGTAGGCACCATCTTCCCAGAGGGTCGTATCACGCATTATATAAAGCACACACACACACTTACTGCCCGTCTCTGTCACCATGCTCTGCTGTCATTGTTCTTCATAGCATTCCTATATTATTTTGGATTATCGCCCCCTCTAGAGTGTAATCGCCATACCAGCCGGGTCTGTTCCATTCAGTGTCTGCCCCCAGAGCCTACAACAGCGCCTGGAATGCACAGTACCCTGTGAACATTTGTTCAGTGAATTCACGTTGCTTGAACCCGCACTGCTCTGACTTTGCCTTGCACTGAGAAAACACAACATTCTAAAGTCTGCATTCAAAAAAATGAGTTACACAGGAGAGAGATTATTCATACCATTATAGAAGAAATTATCAAGGAACATGTTTTCTTGGTGCATTTCAAATGGGATTCAGTTTGCACCGATCTGATGCACGTCGGCTCCTCTGGAAGATTTGCATTGTGTTTTCAGAAGGAGTCAGGTGTATTTCTATTATGCGAAGTAGTCACTTTATTAAATTGGACTGTCGGTGTAGTTATCAGAAAACGGTTCACACATTCTCCCAGAATGAGATATAAGTTTGTAGATATTCATAGGACTTGAATATGACATATTTCCAGTGTGGTAGTCCATGTGTCACAGTTGTAAAAGCATCATGAATTTGGGAATAACTTGTTTAGGGAAAAATGAAATGTTATTTTAAAACTTTAAAAATGCTTATTGATAGCATGAACATATGCACATAGACACTACACCACTTACTCCTTCAGTGTGGCATTCAAAACTTAAGTCGAGCGCTTTCACTTTGAACCTAAAGATTGTTGTGCGTTTTGATCATTGAGACCTGTGTGTAGCATTGTCGAGACTGGCTGCTTTTCATGCTAGGGGATCATGGTTTACTTTAGCACCTTTAGAACCAATCCTAAAATTTGTAATCTATGAACAAATACTGGCGTTTATTCTACATTTCCTATTTGGTTAAATTTTATTTCATTTTTTGGGGTTGTCTGTTCTTGAGAGTCAGCTGAAGTGTTGTTTGGTGTCTGACAGATGATCACCAAAATATACCAACTTCTTTTAGCTTTGAAAATTCTCTGATACATTCTGGATGCCTTTCATTGCATTGCCTGGCATGAGACAAGCAATCTTCTACATACATTGTCACTCTTCATGTCTCAGTGAAATAATTGTGAAGGTACCTCAGTTGGCTTTGAGGTGTTCCCATTGAAGTTAAAATTCAGTGGGAAGTGGGCGCCTGGGTGGCTCAGATGGTTAAGTGTCTGCCTTCAGCTCAGGTCATGATCCCAGGGTCCGGGGATCGAGTCCCGCATCGGGCTCCCTGCTCCTTGGGAGCCTGCTTTTCCTTCTGCCTCTCTCTCTGTCTCTCATGAATAAATAAATAAAATCTTTAAAAAAAAAAAAATTCAGTGGGAAGTGTTGGCTAAGAATGGAACCTAGTTTCAGCATGTGAGTGGCCACCATTTAAGCATGCTGACTTCACGCAAGGTGTTTGCATGCTGGCTGTGGGTAGTGACCCCTTGGAGCTGGCAAGGACCTATCGGCATCAAATGTAAGATGCTTTTCATCAGAAATGTAAAAATGTGAACAATTTGGGCCTTATCATCAAGGAAATGTATAGTTGAAATTTTCATTTTAAACATGAGGCAGATCGGTTTTCATTGTTTTCTGCAAGAGAGAGCCACTCAAAGGAAAATTAACCTTAGTTGTGTCTGGGGAAAGCCTGTGTTGGTCAAGGTCACCTTTGGAAGTGCAGT
The DNA here is from genome assembly GCF_009762305.2 of Zalophus californianus. Taxonomy (NCBI): domain Eukaryota; kingdom Metazoa; phylum Chordata; class Mammalia; order Carnivora; family Otariidae; genus Zalophus; species Zalophus californianus. The sequence continues at coordinate 7,363,645 of NC_045598.1, forward strand.
GAATAATAGAGTCACTGGGTCCCTGACCTCAGACAGAAGAGGAAAGAATCGCAGATAGCTTGAAACTGAGATGGTGCTGTAAGAAAATATCTCCCTTTTCCCTTTCTACTTTTGAGAATTCACCACACTTCTCATATTTTTGGTTGGTTTTTCTCTTTTGTTCTGATGTTGCTCCCCCCCCCCCCCGCCATGCTTTCTTCTCCCTTTCCTTCTGTCAGACCTATAGGGCAGATTGTAGGAATTCAGATTTACTAGACTCTGGCCTGAAAGCCTTGGATTTAAAACTGGCATTGTTTTCATCTCTTTAACTTTAATACCGTACTTTCATTCCAAGGTCAATTATATATCCAGTTGACCCCCAAACAACATGGGTTTGAACTGCGCAGGTCCATGTATATGTGGATTTTTTTCGATAAATACAGTGCAGTATCGTAAATGTATTTTCTCTTCCTTATGATTTTCTTAATAATATTTTGTTTTCTGTAGCTTAAGAATATGCTGTAAGAATACAGTATATAATACATATACAAAATACATGTTAATCGACTGTTATGTTATTAGTAAGGCTTCTGGTCAACAGTAGGCTATTAGGCTTTAAGTTTTGGGGGAGTCAGAAGTTAAATGCAATTTTCAATTGCATGGAGGTGGCAACCGAATCCCTGTGTTGTTCAAGGGTCAGCTGTCTTTTTCTAAAATTCTAAGGTCAGTTATGCATATATTCCAGAATTAGTTATGTATATCTATGCGTCTGCCTGTATAACGTATTGTTAATAGCTCAATCCCTATTAGTCCTGTTGGTTTCTAGCCTTTAATTGTCTGCCCCAGTTGAAGTAGGGATGGGTCTTTCAAGGTCGTGATATTCTTCCTATCCTTTATCATCTTTCATATGTAATTTTTTTTGCTAAGTTTATGTTTTCTCATTTCCTTTTCATTTCAAAATTCCTAGCCTCTCCCTGTGCCATGATTACTCTCTTTGTATCTTTTGTGTATATCAAATAAATTTGTGAGTTAAACATCAGATTTGGTATGTGACTTGTTGATGGTTGATCTAAACTTTAATTTCCTCACACCTAACCCTTGAGATAATGTTTGGCTTTGGTCTCGGTGAATAGTTATTACTAATCATAACAATGCTTCATGGTGTATCCTGCTTATAATCTACAATGCACTTCCATTTGGTTTCCTTTAAGCCTCACTGCAGAGGAGATGGGGTTCCAGGTTCAGGTAACAAGGAAGCAGTACAGCTGGAATAGAACCCAAGTTTGGGTACCCCTGCACAAGATTTTTTTGTTTTGTTTGTGTTTACTCTACAACTTTGCCTTTTTCACTGAAAGTTTTATAAATTTTTGTGTTAATAACAAGTAGTTTTATGTTTCCTTCTCTAACTGGACAGTTTTCCTTTTCTGGTCCTACTGCCAAATGCTGGATGAAGGCTTTTGAGATTATGTCAGAAGGCATGAGAAGGGGTTTTTTGTTAATCTTTATAACTTTACTCCTGCTGAGTTCGATGATTGCGGTAGCGTAGTCTGGTTTCAACCTACAAGTCTGTCTGAGTGAAGATGGCTAGTTTGGTTTAAGTACATGTGCTATCCCTTCAGGTGCCCAGCACAGTAGCAGGTCTTAGTCCTCCTGGCTTTGTAAGTTGCCATTCCCAATAAGATAAGATGTTGGGTTTCTGCTCCAACTCTCTTCTTAGGTCAATACAATGTTTACTAAGAGTTACTCTTGTTGGATTTGGAGCAGGTGCAATGAGCAGTCAGCTCCAACCTTGGCTGCATGGGTGTCTTTGCTTTGTTGTGGGTGCAGGGATCCTAACAGGCTTTCTGCTGCAGAAATGCAAACTCTGTCGAAAATAATTCATTGAGAAGAGGTAAGAATCATCAGTTTTCTTTTCTCTTCTCCAAAGTTTGGGAGCCTCTGGTGGGGCAAGTACTTGGGATTCCTACAGCGACCATTTCACCATTGAGACCTGCAAGGAGACAGACATGCTGAACTACCTCATCGAGTGTTTTGACCGAGTTGGAATAGAGGAAAAAAAAGCACCAAAGGTAACATGAAATAGATCCATTTAAAAACCCCTAAGAACATGGTTATTTTTTGATAAATAATCTTTTGCCCCCTTAAGGAACATTCCCTTCATTTATTCAATCAGGAAAATGGTTCTCTAGCATGTATTATGTGCCAGGCGCTGTGCTGGGAGTTCAAGGCATACCAGTGAACAAAACAAAGATCCCCACCCTCACAGAACTCACATCCTAGTGGAAGGAAGAAGTGACGGGGGCAAGTGCCACTGCCACCAGCGACTTACATGGCCCTTACAATTCCTGGTAGTCTGTAACAAGTGTGGTAATAACCCACATTTATGGAGTGTCCGCGGACTGCTGACCCTGTGTTTCACCTACAGGGGCTCAGATTCTCACAGTTGTTCAGTTAATCTAGTGTAAGATAGGTATTATTTTTACTGTATGAATAACCAGATGAACCTCAGAGACACTGAGTAATTGTCCAGAATCACATAAAAGTTACAAAAATGGGTTTAAACTCCAGAAGCTATGCTTTCTCTCCTGTTTCATGCTGTCTTTATTATGATTTCATTCCCAGTTCATTGTCCACTTCTCGTTTTCCAAACTAGTCCACTTGTCCACCTGTTAGTTATCTATTTGTGAAGGGCCTCTCTGCAGTTTGTTGCACTGAACCTTAAGCAAAGGCGGAGAGTGGGCGCACAGCTCTGAGATTCCCGCTTCGTCACCTCACTGTACGCTCTTTGACTGTAGATTTCAGCGGAGGCCGTACACGTGGACGATACAATTACTCTGGTTCGTTCCTTATGAGTCAAGCAAGAGAAAAGCGTGCCATTGCCTGGAGATTGACGTCTCCTGACTCTTGTCAGTTTTCAGCAGTACAGGCTTATTTTGTTTGTTTTTGCAGTCCTGACCTCCTCTGCCTTTTTCTTTCAGATGTGCAGCCAGCCAGCAGTCAGCCAGCTTCTGAGCAACGTCCGCTCCCAGTGCATATCCCATACTGCGTTAGTCCTACAAGGCTCCCTCACGCAGCCAAGGTAGGGAAAACCGTGTGCGCTCGTGGTAGCAGGGGGAGGAGCCTATCCGTCAGCGGAGCGCTCGTGGTAGCAGGGGGAGGAGCCTATCCGTCAGCGGACACTGGGCTGTCCGGCTGACTCCCCTCGCCTTGGATCACGCACTTTCTTACCTGGAAGACAAAAGTGGTTGAATGGGTGACCCAGGGGTCCCTTTCCTTCTCTGAAACACTATGAAAATAAAACACTGTCTGCTTTACTTCTAGACCACTGTTGAAATATGTCAGCATCAAGGCAGGGAATTAGTATTTAGTTTAAAAGCAGCTCCTTGAAATCAGGGGAGATCTTTGAAAAAATGTGAAAAAATGTACATACAATCAATTTCTGTTATTCAGTGATAAATAACAGTGGGAGAGCAGTTAGTTTGGGAATCACCCAGAATACACTACATTATCGATTGTTTCGGAGAGTCCCATCAAGGTTTCTAGTTCAATATAAGAGTATTTATATATTTCATTTATTTTATGAAAATATCTGAAAGAAAAGTAATGCAAAAATTTCTGAGGAAGAAATGGCAGAGTTACAACATTTATGTGTTCTAGATGTTCTTATATTATTTTCTGTACCAGAACAATCTGTTTTTGAAAATTGTCAAAAAGAAGGAAAAATTTGGGGGCGCCTGGCTGGCTCAGTCAGGGAAGCGAGGGACTCTTGATCTCCTGAGGTCGGTCGTGAGTTCGAGTCCCATGTTGGGTAAAGAGATTACATAAATGAACCTTAAAAAGGAAAAAAAAAAAAAAGAAGAAGAAGAAGAAGAAAGAAAAGGATAAACGTGGACCAAAACCAAAAAAAATATTCTATGATTAAAATTAACAAGAGTTTTATTTAAAAGTCCTCAGCCACCGCTGATCTTTTCTTTTCAGTTGGATGCGCCATAAACAAATAGGTAAAAGAGACATATAATGCCTCATTTTTTGGGTAATGCTTTATTTTTAAAGGGCTTGACTGTAGGAAAGAATGGATTCTTTGAAACTTTCTATAGTCTCTTCTTTAAAAAGACCAAAAAGTGATTATGAACAATTTAAGAAGGGTGGTCTTTTGCCTGAAACTGTTGTGTAGAATATTTGGGAGATTTAAAGTTTGACATTTGGCTGGACACGTCAGCTGACGTGACAGCCCGTGTGCCGTGTATCGCACACGGATGAGCTGAGCCATCACGGTCCTTGACTCTTGTGGGTTCGCAGGTCCATGCAGCAGCCGTCCTTCCTGGTGCCGTATATGCTCTGCAGGAATCTCCCGTATGGCTTTATGCAGGAATTGGTGAGGACCACTCACCAGGATGAAGAAGTGTTCAAGCAGGTGAGGTTTTGTGAATTTGCTACCAGGATGTTTAACCTAGGAGCTTCTATGCCAAGGCTGATTTCTAAAGACACCATCTATTGAAAACTTCTGTTTCACAATTTGAACATGCATGTGTTGATTGCTCAGAGAGATCTGGTATTTCTTTCTTGAGATAATCAGATTGATAGCTGCATTGTTCAAATCATTTGTTCATTTCAAGCAGTCAAGCATCAAGTGTTTTATTTTATTTTTAAAATATTTTATTTATTTTTTTGACAGAGAGACACAGCGAGAGAGGGAACACAAGCAGGGGGAGTGGGAGAGGGAGAAGCACACTTCCTGCCGAGCAGGGAGCCCAACGCGGGCTCGATGTCAGGACCCTGAGATCATGACCTGAGCTGAAGGCAGACGCTTAACGACTGAGCCACCCGGGTGCCCCAAGCGTCAAGTATTTTAAACAGTGCTAAGTGCCTTGAGAGGGAAGAAGTGTAAGGCCCTGTCCCTCATTTCAAGGTGCTTTTAACACAAGAATACCAAGAGATGGCATAAGACACGACGTGCGTTTGCCAATTGAGTCATGTTGAAAATTAGTTCTCCGAGTTTGCAAGAAGGAGATTAGTTAACCAGCGACGAAATTAGCTCAGTGCAGTTTGCGTACCACACAGAATCTTTTGTCGTCTCACCACTCAACTGGGAACGATGTCTCATATCTTACTAATTACTTCTTTCATTAAGTATTCATACAGCTTTTATAGCTCACTCTGTGAAGTCAAGTGCAAATGCAGATATGGGATATTTAGTAATAAAGCTATTTATTTAGTCTTGAAAGTTTCTTCCAAGGTGAAACTTGGGCATCACATTTGGTTGCTGTATCCCAGCCTGCACCGTGACATGAGCACTTGGCCACAGCAACTTCCACACAAACCGTTTCCAGTGATGGAAGGATTTTTATGACGCTTTCTTACAATTTACCGTATGATCGTTTTCTTTCTACACAGAACAGAGGCAGTAGCTGTAAGCGATATGATTCCTTTTTATTTGTTTTTATACCTAATATTATTTGTAACCATTAATTTAAAATCTCAGGAATTGTGTTTTTAACAGTTTCCAAAATATTAGTAAAAGAAGAATCCAGAAGCAAAACTCCTAGTTAGTATCATGACTGTCTTAGGAGTTCATTGACCAAGTTTCTTAGATGATGGTCTTGTTGACTCGCAGGAATACTCAAGGCAGCATAGTGAGCTTTTCCTCTCTAGAGAGAGAAGTGAACTATGATGGAAATAAGTAACTGTCAGGGCACCTGGCTGGCTCAGTCAGTTAAGCATCTGACTCGACCTTGGCTCAGGTCTTGATCTCAGGGTTGTGGGATCGAGCCCCATGTCCAGCTCCACACGGGGCCTGCAGCCTACATAAAAGAAAATAAATAAGCATTTGGGAAGGTTTAAGTGGTGCCCTCTGTTGTGTATATGATGTGCATTAATGAGAATACTCTTCCGGGGCACCTACCTGGCTCAGTCAGTGGAGCTTGCGACTCGATCTTGGGGTTGTGATTTCTAGCCCCCGCTGTGTGGGAAATAACTTAAAAAAATAAATTCTTAAAAAAAAAATGAGAACACTTTTCCTATTGTCTTCATTCGAGGAACGCAGAGTAGCTTTAGCTCTATAAAATCAGCCCCGCGATCAGCTGAAAGGACTGGGTTATACCGATCTTATTCATAAAGAAACTTACACGGACGTTGTGAAGTGACCTCTTTTTTGTTTTTTAATTGAGATGAAATCCACATAACAAAATGAACCAGTCCGTGACATTTGGTACATTCACAGTGTTGTGCATCCACTATTTCTTTTTTTTTTTTTTTTTTCCTCCTCAGGTGGGGGAGAGAGAGAGAGAGATGGGGGGAGGGGGCAAACAAAATCTTAAGCAGGCTCCGCATAGAACGTGGAGCCCAACAGGGGGCTCGATCTCACAACCCTGAGATCATGCCCTGAGCCAAAATCAAAGAGTCGGACTCTTAACTGACTAAACCACCCAGGTGCCCCCCACTATTTCTTTTTAATTATAGCATTCAGATGCCTTTCCTGCCACTTGGTCCTGAACACTCCATGTCTGTCTTTGTGTTACCAGGTGTTTTTTTCTAGAGAAAAATGACGAGTGAATGGAAAACAACACTTCACTTTTTTTGTCTGAAGAGTTTGGCAGATTTGAACTATTAAATCTTCTGACTGAAACTTCAGTCTCCTTTTAATGTTTGAGATATTCACAGATGAATAAACAAATAGCAGCTAGAATTTAGGATTGGAGATGAATACTTGTAATTTTTTTTTTTTTTTTGGTTATTGCTCCAAGGTGTTTATTTGAAAACAAGAGAATCATTTAAAATACATAAGTCACACAAATAGTGGCGCCTGGGTGGCTCAGTCAGTGAAGCGTCTGCCTTCGGCTCAGGTTATGATTTCAGGGTCCTGGGATCGAGCCCTGCATCAGGCTCCCTGCTCAGCAAGGAGTCTGCTTCTCCCTCTCCCTCTGCCCCACCCCCTGCTCATTCTCTGGCTCAAATAAATAAATAAAATCTTAAAAAAAAATACATAAGTCACACAAACATTATAATGCTTGACTATTTGAAAAATATATCTAGTAATACCTTGTCTATTATAAATTAAATCCTACCTGCAGAAGAGGTTAAGTCTACTAGAAAACATAAAGATGTTTTCTTTATAGCATTCTGGAAAAAATGTTGAGATTATTCTAAATGACCAATTGTGAAAATTTATTTTGGTGATTTGGGAACTTCAGTTTTGTTTTTCCTGATTGTGATGTTATCGTTCCCCCATCCCCACACCTCAGCTTTACCTATCCGTTCTTAGCTGGCTTCTGACAGCACGTTACTTCTACCCTGATGGTTTGAGTTGCAAAAACTGGAACGAACGATCTCTTCCAGAGCTATCTTGTTGCCTGAAGACACCCCACAGGCACTTTGTAATCCAGGGCACCTTTTTTTTTTTTTTTTTTTAAACTGTGTAAGTTTCCTGTGCTCCTTAAATGACCAAGCTGCTCAGTACAACGGGATGAAATTAGTCGGAAAGGGAATTTTTCAGATTTTCTAGTGGCTTTATAGAGCGTTCCCATTTCAACTTGCTGACATACAGGTTGTCGGCTGTTGTTTATACCATCTTCTAGTTAATGTTATTAGTCTTAAATCCCAACCAACTCTCTAAATAAGTCGGTCAGTGAGTGTGTTGTGACATTTGTAGATGAGCTGTGCTGAGCAAATCTTGCATGGTGATAGCATGCTCTGGTGTTTATGGTAAACTTGTAAAAATAAATATGGGTGCCCTCGAGCTCTGGCATCATGCTCGTGTTTTCATTATACCACAAACGGAGGTAAGTCATTCTAGTCAAGTTTAGTTTTGCCTATTCCACACTTAGCAGCTATCTCTTTGCTCTACGTAATTAAAGTTAATGTAGGGATAATAATATCCGTTACTGGTGTGTTTTTCTTTTCAAAATAAACAGGGAGAGATGGGAAGAATCAGATGGAGGTGGGAGAGTGGCTGCGAATAATTTTTTAAAATACTGGTAGAGTTGAGAAAATAGTGGAACATTTAGTCCAGTTTCTTTACAGATTGTAGGTGCTTGGTCATCAGAAACATATTCATTGTTGAGATGTAGAGAATTCAGTTGACTAGAGCGAGGACCCCTGGGGACTCCTGTAGCAGGCTCAAAAATTGTGAGTTTCTGTTGAGTCACTCGGAGTCTTGCCAGAGAATTAGGGCTCACCAGATCCTGTTACCTCGGGAAAATTCAGCTATGTCACGTTATGGTCAGCCTCGTTGGAGGACAGAGCCGCACTCCGTGGTTGGCTACTAGACTCCTTTATAAACAAAACAGCTTTTCCTTGGGGAAGGTGGACATGCTTAGACATTCAGATTTAGCACTTCATTTTAACATGCCTCCTGTTCTTAATGTTTCCTAAGCTTATATTTCCAATTTCTTTTTTCTTACAGATCTTTATCCCCATTTTACAAGGCCTGGCTCTCGCTGCCAAAGAGTGCTCCCTCGATAGTGACTACTTTAAGTACCCCCTCATGGTAAACCTCTCTTCGTTTTCTTTAAGCCACTCACCAGACGCTTTCTTCCAGATGATTGTAACACACACTTTTCTTTCAGGTGATCAACCTTGTTTTCACACTTAAAATCTGAAAGCATTTTGTTGGCCATGCAGTGTTTGGTGTGCAGTGAGATGTATCAGTGAAGAGAGGGAGGTAGCAGCCTAGGACATGATCTGCACACGCAAGCCCTTGGCAGGAGTCAGTGACGTAGGCCCTAAAATACACTTCACCTGACTGTGTAGCTTACGAAAATGTTGGCTCTCGATCTATCCTTCTGATCTTCCTGGCAACAGGCATACCATGATTGGAATGCAGTTCTGTTATTTAAAAAAAAAGAAAAAGAACTATTACAAATGCAAGTAAAAAGGCATAGTTTTACTAGGAAAAGTAACCCAGAGCTTCATGCAGTGACAGAAAAATCTCAGAGTAGTTTTCTTGTTTCCCTTCCCCATTTCCTTTAAGCTTCCTAAGGGAAACAGACCTGCTTAGCTCTTTCAGGCACCTACAGCAAGCGTAAATTGTGGGCAGACTTCCCCCTAGACTCTCACGGAGGGTCCTGACTGCTGTGAACACACTGGAACCAGAAAGAAAAGAAAAGACCCTTTTCTTTGTGAATTGGCTTCTTGAAAATTTGGGGAGAAAAATACTCTGACATATGACTAAATATTTTTCACTCTAGGATGTGAAGGAAAAAATATCAAAATACAAAATTCGCTAACTCTGTGAATAAATACAGTCTTATAAATTAAGGCCTTGGTTAAATTGATCTTTTTACTACAGTTGTTCCTTGTACTCATTCTACTGACTTAATTCCATCTTACCATTAAGTCAGTATCACTGAGGACCTCTTCTGTGCCAGACACTGGGGCTAATTAGACCAGGCACCTCTCTACAAGTTGCTCCTGACCCACTGCAAAACTCAAGTTTGCAACAGCGCAGATAATCACAGCATGATAAATGCTAACTCAGAGGTGTACATGAAGGATGCATGTCTCAATTTTAATCAATCAAAATGGAGCTAAGAGGCGAAGATACTGTGGGAAATTAGAAGGCGAAATAGCAATTCTTTTTAGAATAACTTTGAATGGATTTGTGTCAGGGCTCCTTCTACTGCCCATGTCATTTGGGTTCCAAATAAAATTCTGTTAATCCTTATGCATAATTCTGTCCGTGCCAGATAAAAGGAAGCGAAACCATCTGATTGTTTGAGTCCAGTGATGAAATATTCGAGTGCACATTCATTCTCAGCGGTTGATGTAAATGTTCCTTCACAGAATGGTTAGCTTTTCCGTTGCGGTCTGAACTGGCTCGATGTCTCATTAAGGAGCATTCAGTGTCAGATATCAACAAAATGTTCCTCGTGCTCAAAAGACAAAGGCCTCCATTATGACAGACAATAGTTTTGTTTTATACCATTATTGATGCTTGTACAGCCGAGAGAGTGCTGTGTGAGGAAGGACAATGGGAGCAGGAAGAGGAAGACCACTGGAGCTGCAATCAGAAACAATCGTGATTGTTCTCTGGCTCCGTGCCTCCCAAGGTTGCCATGCCCTGGAATCACCTGGGGATCTTTAAAAAACACCCGGTACCTGGCTCCCACACATTGTGATTCCGCTGGCCGCGGGTATGGTGGGGATGGGGCCTGGCGCTGGGTTTTTCCACCTCCCCTGGTGATCCTAACGTGCAGCACCGTTTGGGAACCCCTGCCCTCTGCAGCAAGAGCTTTTCCTTCTCAGTGGCACCTCAGAGACCTGTCAGTGCCTACATGCATTGCCTCAGAAGCAGCTTCCGCTGGCTGGCTCGGGAACTTTGGTAGCCATGTTCAAATCACAGGAAATGAAGCTCACTGTTAAAATAGTGTTTGGCTGGAATACGCCGGCTGTGTTAAACTGTTTATGTCCCTAAAACCTACTTTTCCTGATTCTCTAATGTGAGAATGATTGCAGCTCCAAAGGAAAATGTTGGGAGTTCTCAAAATTATCCGAGATCTTGAAGCCAACTAATGCTTTTAAATATGTTCTGAATTTGGTAGCTTATTAGATGGTAATGATTTATAGTCCTATTTAGCACTGGCAAGACTAGCCATCTCAAGTTTATGAAGCATATCTTTTTTTTTTTTGACATGGAAAGATGTTAAGTGAAAAAATCACTTTGTATATAAAGTATATAATACTTTTGTATATAATGATTTCAATGTGTACAGGCACAAAAATTACGGCTGGAAAGCTGTTAACTAAGATATCAATAGAGGTTAATCTCTTCGGGTAAAGTTTATGAGTGATTCTTAGTTTCATTTTGTATTTCTGTTTTATCTGAAGTTTTTTACAACATGCAGGTATTAGCTTACTCATCAGAAAAACAGTGAAGCTCTTAGTGTTTTGGAAGGAATGCAGATGTATTTAAAGCAGCATTAGAGCTGTTCCTTGATACTACACATGGCATTCAGTTTAAGATGGAATACATATAAATGACACTTTTCTGCGGGGTGCCTGGGTGTCTCAGTCGGTGAAGCATGTGTCTTCGGCTCAGGTCACGATCCTGGGGTCCTGGGATCGAGCCCTGCATGGGGCTCCCTGCTCAGCAAGGAGTCTGCTTCTCCCTCTCCCTCTGCCCCTCCCCCCTGCTTGTTCTCTCTCTGTCTCAAATAAATAAATCCTTTTTAAAAAATGACACTTTTCTGATCTTATTTCTAGGCTTTAGGTGAGCTTTGCGAAACCAAGTTTGGGAAGACACACCCTGTGTGCAATTTGGTGAGTGCCTCCCTGATGGACTTGCACATGTTCAATGAACGGGTAACTCCGAAGATAACCCTTAAGTAACATTATATGGAAAAAAAAATTCTCTTAGAGGACATTTAGATTAGATGTAGGTAACATGTCTGGGTGGCTCTCAGTAGTTAAATTGTTTAACCCTATATGTTATTTACTTTCTTCCATGATTTTTGTATAAGTATCGTGCAATGAGGAAAACAAATCCTATGGAAAAATTTACCTGAGTCCTTTGATAGTGTAAAAATAGTTCATCTGAACTCTATAAAAGAGCTTCTCGAAACATAAAAATCAAAAGACTATCCTGTAAAAATGTAGAGAAGTTGGAGGCTTTTCTGCCTCCATATGAGATGAGAAAATACCAACAGGGATCCTAGCACGTTTGTGAGCTTTGGGTTTTTGTGTGTTAACTGTCAGCCATGGTACCGGAGGCTGGGACCCAGCTGGACAGGTTAGCTGTTGAGAACTCCGTTCATTACATTTTCCCCTGACTTGCCGATGTAGCAGCTTGACTTGCCTCTTCCATTCTTTGCGTAGGTGGCTTCTTTGCCGTTGTGGTTGCCTAAATCTTTAAGCCCTGGCTCTGGGCGGGAGCTGCAGAGACTCTCCTATTTGGGGGCTTTCTTCAGCTTCTCAGTCTTTGCAGAAGATGATGTAAGTACAGTGGCCATTTGTACTTTGCTGCTCTGATGTTCAGATTCCTTCCTAAATGTGCATATATCGATGGAATTTTTCCCTTCTTTTCCCAGGCTAAGGTGGTTGAAAAATATTTCTCAGGGCCTGCCATTACCCTGGAGAACACTCGCGTGGTCAGCCAATCACTGCAGCATTACTTGGAGCTGGGAAGGGTAGGTGTTTGGAAAATGAATTCAAAGGACAAGTGACAGAGAGGCTGTATATAAGTAACCAGTGTCTTGAGTAATAACTGCCACAACAGTAGTATGTAGCATCACTGGGGACTGGTTCTGAGGTTAGTGGCCACGCTCTCTCTCCAGCCTGCTCGTAGGCCTTTAAAACACGAGAGTGAACGAGCGCTGTTAGTTTGCACGTACTCCTTGATGACTCGTGTGTCTCAAGTGTAGATTAGTATGTCTTCAGTTCTGAGATTTTTCGGCAGCAAAATTAGAGGCTAACGATAACATAATTAAGGTAATTTTGATCCTGTCCCTAAAAGGCAATAGCAAAGGCTATTTTATTAAAACTCTAACTACTTGCCTCCTCCAGCCCACCATCTGCTTTCACGCGAATTGTCTTGACACAGTTGAATTTGGACACTTCTGTTCCTCTTGTAGTCAGGTTCTCTTAAAATGAGCGGAAGGAGAGGAGAGAAAGGGGAAAGAAGTCCAGCTGTTCTTGAGGTCAAAAGGAATCATTTTTTTAAAGTCAAGCCTTAATTTCTCTTTTCTTCCTTTCTAAAATAAATTCCAGCAAGAGCTATTCAAGATTCTGCATAGTATTCTGTTAAACGGTGAGACCCGTGAGGCTGCTCTTAGTTACATGGCAGCTGTCGTCAATGCCAACATGAAGAAAGCACAGATGCAGGTAGGATTCATAAAGACCACTTTTATTGATTCGCTAAATTCATTCATCTAACTTGTCTTCACTCAGTATCTACCAGGCATTGTTCTAGGAAATGGTGACATGGTATTGAGCAGGGTAGTAAAACTTCCTTCCTTTGTGCAGCTTATGTTCCATAGGCTCAATGAGTAGGGATATAAATATATTATTTCAGGCAGTTGTAGAATCTGTGAAGCAAATAAAGCAAGGTAGAGGACACAGGAGTAACCATGGAGGTACCAGAAGGAAGGTATGGGAGTTTCGATCAGCGGTAGGGTAGACACCTTTAAGGAGGTGACGTTTCATCAGAGACCGAGCTGATGTGAAAGTCAGCCATTTCAAGGCTGGGAAGAGAATTTTCTAGACCTGTGTAAGGCACCAAGGTGGGAATGATCTAACTTTGGAACAAGCCCCACATGCAGACTTCAGTGGCTGGAGAGTAGCGTACGGGAAGGAGAATGGCGGGTCACGGGCTAGCAGGGCGGGCAGAGGCTCCATCAGGCTGGGGCTGACGTGGTAAGAACTGTAATGGGACGCCCCTGGAGGTTTTTCAGCAAGGAAACCACCAAATGTGCTGTGTGGAAAATGGACTAAAGTGGGAGGAGGGACAGAAGCAGACCCGAGGAGACCAGTTACAAGGTTATAAGTGTATCAGATCTGGTGAGGAACCTGGTGGCCTGGACTACTGTGCAAGGGTAGAGAAGTTAAAAGGGCATCCATCCTTCCTATATTATTAATAAGTAATGATTGAATGATGTGACATTTCTACTGAGAAGAAGAAAAAAGGTCTAGAGAAGAGTATGGCCTGCATGAGACTACCTGGGTTTCCTGTTGTGGTCCCACCGTTTACTAATGGTGGGACCTTAGACATTTATTTCTCTGTGCCTCGGTTTCCTAAGTGCTAAATGGGGATAATAATGGTTCCTAACTGTGGGTTTACTATCCGTAAGGCTGTTAGAACAGTGCCTGTTGTTAACTACCGTTATTAATAATTGTCACGTTGTTAATACAGGACTTCACTAATGATGTCAGCCAGAGAAACTGTTAGTCAAATGGTACTGAGTGAAACTAGGGTTTTGAATCTCTTGAGGGGGAATAAAGAAGAGAAAGGAAGGAACATTTATTGTGTTTCTACCTTAATTAATTTTGAAGATCTTAAGCATGTCATTTAACTCTCTGAGCCTTAGTTTCCCCCTCTATGAAATGTGAATAGCAGTATCACTGACTTCCAAGGGCTCTTCTGAAGATTCAGTGAATGTATAAAATGCTTCACATAGGATTAATACTCCACAAAGAGCACCTGCTGATAAAATGACAATGGTGATGATATATGTCCTCTCACTGACTTTGGGATGAATGTCTGGTTTCCTTCCTTACAAAGTTGTGCCAAAATTTCCATTTAAATCGTTATTTTAAATACCTTTTTTTCATATTCTGCAGACAGATGATAGATTGGTATCTACAGATGGATTCATGCTGAATTTCCTTTGGGTGCTGCAGCAGCTAAGTACAAAGATCAAGTTAGAGACAGTGGATCCCACATATATATTCCACCCAAGGTGTCGGATTACTCTTCCTAATGACGAGACGAGAGTGAATGCGACGATGGAGGACGTGAATGACTGGCTGGCTGAACTCTGTGAGTGACATTGCTCATTGTGAGGTCATTAAAATGCTGCCCTTTTATTTAAAAACTTCTTGTAAATTTATTTTATTTGGATGCTAGTGATTACTCACAAATTGTTTCCTCTCCAGAAAATGAATTTATGAGCCAGAGATACACAATAAAAATTAACACAGTAAAAATGTTCTTATTTGGCTTGGCCAAAGTCAAACAGATACATAGAACAAGTGGAAGGAAATATACCCACTTAGAGTAAAACAAAACAAAAACAAAAACAAAACCCAAAAAGAAATATAATAAAAACAATAGCAGAGACTTATGATAGAGATTTTTATATACCAATTAAAGTTCTCATGAAATATTTCATAGATCTTGATGCTGTGTTGGTATTTAAAATATGAATATTTTAAAGGTGTAACAGTTGTTGATCTTTTTCCTTTCTGTGTTATAAAACATGTTAATAACAGACATCAAAACCCTATGGCATTTATTTTTTAAATATTATAAAATCATTCATGGAATAGGATAGGGATTCCATGCTTACCTGTCAGTATCATAATCAGATGCGTGCACACATTCCAGAGAAACATGTAAACTATAATAAGAACTAAGTATCTGATGAACAATAAAGTTATTATTTGATTAGTGTGATTTGAATTAGTCCCTGGTATCGTCTTGGAATCATATCATGGATTCCAGAAGAATCAAAGGGTTAAACATTTAAAAAATATATATATGTGTATACACACACACACACACACACACACACAAAATAAACATAAAACATGAAAAAAACAAACAGGATTTGACCCACCCATGAAGGAAACAGAAATTTATAATGGTTTAAGAGACGAAGCATATCATCAGAGACAGTATGTATGTACAGTATCTTAATAGATAAATATGCTTTTTGTAGAATGAGACAAAATGAATATGTAAAACTTAAAAATGGGGCAAAATATATGTCATACGTTTGATAGAATCGTGCCTTTCAAAATGTAGAACCGTTATAAATGTATAAGGCCCAGACTAAATTCTACCAAGAGATAGTTTTAGTTTGGGGAAAGAAATGTAGGCAGTATATATCATAGAAAATAAAATATACTTGTTGGAAAAAATATACATACTAATAGGAATTAGATACAAATTGGAAATTCAGGTTACTGTTGTATATGTGTAAATTATCCAAAAACAGGGATGTCTGGCTGGCTCAGTCAGTGGAGCTTGTGACTCTTGATCTCAGGGTTGTGAGTTTGAGCCCCACATTGGGCATAGGGATTACTTAAAAATAAAATATTTAAAAATAAATAGATAATCCAAAAACAAACTGATAAGATAGAATATAAGTTTGTGAGGAAATAGATGGCATTTACTCAATTTATTTAATGAATTCTGATTTATACCAAAATTATAACACTGTCATTCTCAATAATTTTACATTTTAGAACATGCTCCCAGTGCTGGGAGTGGGGTGAGGGAGTAATTTTTCATACGTAGATCTTCCAAGCACTGTTTATAATAGAGAAAAATTAAAAATGACAAACATGGGGCGCCTGGGTGGCTCAGTTGGTTAAGCGACTGCCTTCGGCTCAGGTCATGATCCTGGAGTCCCTGGATCGAGTCGCACATCGGGCTCCCTGCTCGGCAGGGAGTCTGCTTCTCCCTCTGACCCTCCCCCCATCTCATGTGCTTTCTCTCTCATTCTCTCTCTCTCTCTCTCTCGAATAAATAAATAAAATCTTTAAAAGAAAAAAAATGACAAACATGCGCACAGTAGGGAAGTGTCTTTGGAATCTGTAGATTATTAACATAGTCCAATAACATTTTGAGATTCAAGGTGATGTTTCAATGACCTGTGTTGAATTATAGGAATGGTTATATAAAATACATCAGGAAGGCATATAACAACAGATTGTTGATGTACATCTGTGCAAACACTTAATCAGATGGGGCAGGATACCTAGTCATTAAATGGAGCTCATAGGAATTCTGTCTTAAGCAGGACATATAAGCAGGACATAACTAGTCTATATTTTTTAAATTTTTTTTTAAGATTTTATTTATTTATTTGACAGAGAGAGAGAGAGAGCACACAAGCAGGGGGAGCAGCAGAGGGAGAGGGAGAAGCAGGCTCCCCGCCGTGCAGGGAACCCGACATGGGGCTCGATCCCAGGACCCTGGGATCATGACCTGAGCCGAAGGCAGACGCTTAACCGACTGAGCCACCTAGGCACCCCTAGTCTATATTTTTTAAAAAACATGCTTAAACTTCTTGAAAACTCAAGGGTAATTCTGTCTTAATTGTGCTTTTTTCTCCTGATTTAGTCTTGTTAGAGACTTTAGGGAATCATGTTATTTTTCCTAGATGGAGATCAGCCTCCATTTTCTGAGCCGAAATTCCCTACAGAATGCTTTTTTCTTACCCTGCACGCCCACCACCTCTCCATTCTGCCAAGCTGCCGTCGCTACATCCGCAGACTCCGGGCCATCCGGGAGCTCAATAGGTATGTGTGTGACTCCATGTCCTGGGATTGCCTGAGGTACCACTTGTTCTCACAAAGCAAGCAGTTCCATTGTGACCAGTGGATTCGAATGTGGGGAGTAAATCTGCTTCTCCTTCCCTGTCCATGATCCTCAGTTGACCAGAGTTCTTTATGTGGCAGAGTGACCCAACCTTGGTTTCTGAGAGTTCTCAATCCCTCAGTATGTGGTTACTAAACTTCCGTTAACTTTTTCCCCTGAGCATGGTATTGACCAGGAGCCACTTTAAAGGATCTTCCAGGTTCCAGACATTCTCCTCCTTCCCTGGACTCTGAAACAGTAACTCTAGTTTCCCTTGATAATCAAGATCATTGACTCCTGCCATCATGGAATTCCCTTTTTTGCATGTTGTCTGGTGGCATAAGGAACCCACAATGGCTGGATAGTAGCCTGAGTTTCCAATGCACCATTGTTGTGTTTCTTAGTCTAAGCATTTTTCCCCGTGTACCAACACCTCCAAATAAACAAATCACAGGAACAGGAAGCAAACACATAGTGTGGCCACTGTGTTTGGTCCGGGACCTGCAGACACGTCTGACTATGAGAAAAAGGATGTCATGTCTGCATCTGTAACTCTATCTCTGTGTATCTATCTTGCTAATCACCTGTTAATGCCGATGGTTACTCTGGAGATGCTTTAAGATTTTCTTTCTACACATATTCGTGTTGTTGGTAAATGAAGTCAGTTTTCTTTCTTATACTTTTTTCTGTGCCTTAGTATCCTGGCTATAATTTTTAGTACAATCTTGAACAGAGGCAGCTTTCTTGAAATTTTTCTATTGTTGCCAATTCAATAGTAGGGGAAAGTTGTTTTTTATAACTTCTGTTACCAGATGAAGAACATTTCCCATTATTCCTAGTATTTTAAAAGTTTTATTCCTAACAGAAGTTGCATTTTATTAAATGCTTTTTCCACAGCTTTTAAAGAGATCAGAAATTTTTTTCTCCTCTCTTCTGTTAATGTGGTTGAATTACATCAACTAGGTTTTTCTTTTTTTTTTATGTCAACTAGTTTTCTGATATTAAACTAGTCTTTCAGGGGCGCCTGGGTGGCTCAGTCATTAAGCGTCTGCCTTTACCTCAGGTCATGATCCCAGGGTCCTGGGATCGAGCCCCGCATCAGGCTCCCTGCTCGGCGGGAAGCCTGCTTCTCCCTCTCCCACTCCCCCTGCTTGTGTTCCCTCTTTCGCTGTGTCTCGCTCTGTCAAATAAATCCATAAAATCTTTAAAAAATAAAAAAATAAAAAATAAATAAACGAGTTTCATTCCTGGAATAAACTCAGCTTTTATGTTATTGCTTTTATAACTCATTGGATATTCAGTTTGCTATACTCTGTTTAGGATTTTTGAGTCTCTGTTCAAAAGAAAGATTGACCTATAATTTTCATTTCTTGTTAAGTCTTCCTCAGATTTTGGTATCATACTTGCCATATAGAATGAGCTGGAGATGATTCTCTCTTTTTTCTGCTCTTTGGAAGAGTTTATTATATAACAGTTTTGTTATTTCTTTCTTAAATGTTTGGAAACCTTCATTGATGAAGCTGTCTGGGCTTAGTTTTTTCATTACAGGAAAGCTTTTAATTATGTGTTTTAGTCAATTATTAGATATATGATTATTTACACTTTTATTTCATCTTGTGTCAGTATTTCTATGACATCTAAAGTTTCAAAATTTCTAGGCCTAAAGTTGTTCATAATATCTTCTTTTTATCGTTTTAATGTCTGCAGGGTCTTCATTATTTCCTTCTACTTTCTCTTAGTTTAAATTTGCTTTTTTGTTATTTCTCTTGCCTCTTTTTTTAAATTTTTTATTGTTATGTTAATCATCATATATTACATCATTAGTTTTTGATGTAGTGTTCCATGATTCATTGTTTGTGCATAACACCCAGTGCTCCATGCAGAACGTGCCCTCTTTAATACCCATCAGCAGGCTAACCCATCCCCCTACCCTCCTCCCCTCTAGAACCCTCAGTTTGTTTTTCAGAGTCCATCGTCTCTCATGGTTCATCTCCCCCTCCGACTTACTCCCCTTCATTCTTCCCCTCCTGCTATCTTCTTCTTTTTCTTTTTTCTTAACATATGTTGCATTATTTGTTTCAGAAGTACAGATCCGTGATTCAGTAGTCTTGCACAATTCACAGCGCTCACCATAGCACATACCCTACCCAATGTCTATCACCCAGCCACCCCATCCCTCCCACCCCCCACCACTCCAGCAACCCTCAGTTTGTTTCCTGAGATTAAGAATTCCTCATATCAGTGAGGTCATATGATACATGTCTTTCTCTGATTGACTTATTTCACTCAGCATAACACCCTCCAGTTCCATCCACGTCGTTGCAAATGGCAAGCTCTCATTCCTTTTGATGGCTGCATAATATTCCATTGTGTATATATACCACCTCTTCTTTATCCATTCATCTGTCGATGGACATCTTGGCTCTTTCCACAGTTTGGCTATTGTGGACATTGCTGCTATAAACATTGGGGTGCACGTACCCCTTCGGATCCCTACATTTGTATCTTTGGGGTAAATACCCAGTAGTGCAATTGCTGGATCAAATGGTAGCTCTATTTTCAACTGTTTGAGGAACCTCCATACTGTTTTCGAGAGGGGTTGCACCAGCTTGCATTCCCACCAACAGTGTAGGAGGGTTCCCCTTTCTCCACATCCCCGCCAACATCTGTCGTTTCCTGACTTGTTAATTTTAGCCATTCTGACGGGTGTGAGGTGGTATGTCCTTGAGGTTTTGATTTGGATTTCCCTGATGCCGAGCGACGTTGAGCACTTTTTCATGTGTCTGTTGGCCATTTGGACGTCTTTGGAAAAATGTCTGTTCATGTCTTCTGCCCATTTCTTGATTGGATTATTTGTTCTTTGGGTGTTGAGTTTGGTAAGTTCCTTATAGATTTTGGATACTAGCCCTTTATCTGATATGTCATTTGCAAATATTTTCTCCCATTCTGTCGGTTGTCTTTTGGTTTTGTGGACTGTTTCTTTTGCTGTGCAAAAGCTTTTTATCTTGATGAAATCCCAGTAGTTCATTTTTGCCCTGGCTTCCCTTGCCTTTGGCGATGTTTCTAGGAAGAAGTTGCTGCGGCTGAGGTCGAAGAGCTTGCTACCTGTGTTCTCCTTTAGGATTTTGATGGACTCCTGTCTCACATTTAGGTCTTTCAACCATTTGGAGTCTGTTTTTGTGTGTGGTGTAAGGAAATGGTCCAGTTTCATTCTTCTGCATGTGGCTGTCCAATTTTCCCAACACCATTTGTTGAAGAGACTGTCTTTTTGCCACTGGACATTCTTTCCTGCTTTGTCAAAGATAAGTTGACCATAGAGTTGAGGGTCCATTTCTGGGCTCTCGATTCTGTTCCATTGATCTCTGTGTCTGGTTTTGTGCCAGTATCATACTGTCTTGATGATGACAGCTTTGTAATAGAACTGGAAGTCCAGAATTGTGATGCCACCAGCTTTGCTTTTCTTTTTCAACATTCCTCTGGCTATTCGGGGTCTCTTCTGGTTCCATACAAATTTTAGGATTATTTGTTCCATTTCTTTGAAAAAAGTGGATGGTATTTTGATGGGGATTGCATTGAATGTGTAGACTGCTCTAGGTAGCATTGACATCTTCACAATGTTGGTTCTCCCGATCCATGAGCATGGAACGTTTTTCCATTTCTTTGTGTCTTCTTCAGTTTCTTTCATGAGTATTTTTTAGTTTTCTGAGTACAGATCCTTTGCCTCTTTGGTTAAATTTATTCCTAGGTATCTTATGGTTTTGGGTGCAATTGTGAATGGGATCGACTCCTTGGTTTGTCTCTCTTCTGTCTTGTTGGTGTATAGGAATGCCACTGATTTCTGTGCATTGATTTTATATCCTGCTACTTGACTGAATTCCTGTATGAGTTCTAGCAGTTTTGGGGTGGAGTCTTTTGGGTTTTCCACATACAGTATCATATCACCTGCAAAGAGTGAGAGTTTGACTTCCTCTTTGCCGATTTGGATGCCTTTGATTTCTTTTTGGTGTCTGATTGCTGTGGCTAGGACTTCTAATACTATGTTGAAGAGCAGTGGTGATAGTGGACATCCCTGCCGCGTTCCTGACCTTAGGGGAAAAGCTCTCAGCTTTTCCCCATTGAGAATGATATTCGCTGTAGGTTTTTCATAGATGGCTTTTATGATATTGAGGTATGTACCCTCTATCCCTATACTCTGAAGAGTTTTGATCAAGAAAGGATGCTGTACTTTGTCAAATGCTTTTTCTGCATCTATTGAGAGGATCATATGATTCTTGTCCTTTCTTTTGTTAATGTATTGTATCACGTTGATTGATTTGCGGATGTTGAACCATCCTTGCAGCCCAGGGATAAATCCCACTTGGTCGTGGTGAATAATCCTTTTAATGTACTGTTGGATCCTATTGACTAGTATTTTGGTGAGAATTTTTGCATCCATGTTCATCAAGGACATTGGTCTGTAATTCTCCTTTTTGATGGGGTCTTTGTCTGGTTTGGGGATCAAGGTAATGCTGGCCTCATAAAATGAGTTTGGAAGTTTTCCTTCCATTTCTATTTTTTGGAACAGTTTCAGGAGAACAGGTATTAATTCTTCTTTAAATGTCTGATAGAATTCCCCTGGGAAGCCATCTGGCCCTGGGCTTTTGTTTCTTGGGAGATTTTTTGATGACTGCTTCAATTTCCTTAGTGGCTATAGGTCTGTTCAGGTTTTCTATTTCTTCCTGGTTCAGTTTTGGTAGTTGATACATCTCTAGGAATGCACCCATTTCTTCCAGGTTATCTAATTTGCTGGCATAGAGTTGCTCATTATATGTTCTTATAATTGTTTGTATTTCTTTGGTGTTGGTTGTGATCTCTCCTCTTTCATTCATGATTTTGTGGATTTGGGTCATTTCTCTTTTCTTTTTGATAAGTCTGGCCAGGGGTTTATCAATCTTGTTAATTCTTTCAAAGAACCAGCTCCTAGTTTCGTTGATCTGTTCTACTGTTCTTTTGGTTTCTAGTTCATGGATTTATGCTCTGATCTTTATGATTTCTCTTCTCCTGCTGGGTTTAGGCTTTATTTGCTGTTCTTTCTCCAGCGCCTTTAGGTGTAGGGTTAGGTTGTGTATTTGAGACCTTTCTTGTTTCTTGAGAAAGGCTTGTATTGCTCTATACTTTCCTCTCAGGACTGCCTTTGCTGTATCCCAAAGATTTTGAACAGTTGTGTTTTCATTTTCATTGGTTTCCATGAATTTTTTTTAATTCTTCTTTAATTTCCTGGTTGACCCATTCATTCTTTAGTAGGATGCTCTTTAGCCTCCATGTATTTGGGTTCTTTCCGACTTTCCTCTTGTGATTGAGTTCTAGTTTCAAAGCACTGTGGTCTGAAAATATGCAGGGAATGATCCCAATCTTTTGGTACCGGTTGAGACCTGATTTGTGACCTAGGGTGTGATCTATTTTAGAGAATGTTCCATGGGCACTAGAGAAGAATGTGTATTCTGTTGCTTTGGGATGGAATGTTCTGAATATGTCTGTGAAGTCCATTTGGTCCAGTGTGTCATTTAAAGTCTTTATTTCCTTGTTGATCTTTTGCTTAGATGATCTGTCCATTTCAGTCGGGGGTGTTAAAGTCCCCCACTATTACTGTATTGTTGTCAATGTGTTTCTTCACTTTTGTTATTAATTGCCTTATATAATTGGCTGCTCCCATGTTAGGGGCATAGATATTTACAATTGTTAGATCTTCTTGTTGGATAGACCCTTTAAGTAGGATATAGTGTCCTTTCTCATCTCTTATTACAGTCTTTGTTTTAAAATCTAATTTGTCTGATATAAGGATTGCCACCCCAGCTTTCTTTTGGTGTCCATTAACATGGTAAATGGTTTTCCACCCCCTCACTTTCAATCTGGGGGTGTCTTTGGGTCTAAAATGAGTCTCTTGCAGACAGCATTTCGATGGGTCTTGTTTTTTAATCCAGTCTGATAGCTTGTGTCTTTTGATTGGGGCATTCAGCCCATTTACATTCAGGGTAACTATTGAAAGGTATGAATTTAGTGCCATTGTATTGCCTGTAAGGTGACTGTTACTGTATATTGTCTGTGTTCCTTTCTGATCTATGCTGCTTTTAGGCTCTCTCTTTGCTTAGAGTACCCCTTTCAATATTTCTTGGAGGGCTGGTTTCGTGTTTGCAAATTCCTTTAGTTTTTGTTTGTCCTGGAAGCTTTTTATCTCTCCTTCTATTTTCAATGACAGCCTAGCTGGATATAGTATTCTTGGCTGCATATTTTTCTCGTTTAGTGCTCTGAAGATATCTTGCCAGTCCTTTCTGGCCTGCCAGGTCTCTGTGGATAGGTCTGTTGCCAGTCTAATGTTTCTACCATTGTAGGTTACATATCTCTTCTCCCGAGCTGCTTTCAGGATTTTCTCTTTGTCTCTGAGACTCGTAAGTTTTACTATTAGATGTCTGGGTGTTGACCTATTATTACTGATTTTGAGAGGGGTTCTCTGTGCCTCCTGGATTTTGATGCCTGTTTCCTTCCCCACATTAGGGAAGTTCTCTGCTATTATTTGCTCCAATATACCTTCTGCCCCTCTCTCTCTTTCTTCTTCTTCTGGGATCCCAATTATTCTAATGTTGTTTCGTCTTATCGTATCACTTATCTCTCGAATTCTGCCCTCGTGATCCTGTAGTTGTTTCTCTCTCTTTTTCTCAGCCTCTTTATTTTCCATCATTTGGTCTTCTATATCACTGATTCTCTCTTCTGCCTCATCTATCCTAGCAGTTAGTGCCCCCATTTTTGATTGCACCTCATCAATAGCCTTTTTGATTTCGACTTGGTTAGATTTTAGTTCTTTTATTTCTCCAGAAAGGGTTTCTCTAATAACTTCCACGCTTTTTTCAAGCCCAGCTAGTATCTTTAAAGTCATGATTCTGAACTCTAGGTCCGACATCGTACTAATGTTCGTATTGAGTAGGTCCCTGGCTGACGGTACTACCTCTTGTTCTTTTGGCTGAGGTGATTTTTTTCATCTTGTCATTTTGTCCAGAGGAGAATAGATGAATGAGAGAACAAAATGCTAACAGGTTAACAACGTCCCCAGCAAATATACTGTATACAAATCAGAAAAGACCTGAAACCAGGGGAAAAGAAAGGGAAAGAAAGAAAAAAGAAAGAGAAGAAAAAAAAAAGAAAAAAAAATAAAAACAAAAACAGAACAATACAAAAAAAGCAGAATATAATCAAATATGATCAGGCTAGTGCATAGATCAGTGCCACACACTAGATTTTGGGCATATTTTGGTCTGTTAGAAAAAAGTGCCTCCTAAAATTTTAAAGGAAGAAAGACATATGTACAAAATAAGGGTTGATACAATGAAGGGATGGAAGATGACTGTAAAGATGAAAATTATAAAAGATTTTATAAGAGGAATTGATAAGTTGTTTGAAAAAAGAAAAGAAGATTTAAAAAAAAAGAAAGAAAAAAGGGAGAGAATGTGATCAGGCAGGAGACTAGAACAAAGCCATACACTAGTGATTTAGGGTATATTTTGATCTGTTAGAAGAAACTGTATCTCAAAATTTTAGAGAGAACAACTTATATATATATGCCAAAAATAAGGGTAACTACTATGAAAGGATAAAATATGATTCTAAAAATGAAAAGTAAAAAATGTTTTTTTTTCAAAAAGGGATTGATAAGATGTTGGTTGAAAAGGGAAAAAGAAAAATTAAAAAAAAGTTAAAAAACATTAACTTTGATGAACTAATGAATCATGGTAAAAAAAAAAGCCATGAATTCTATGTGCAGTATTCCCCTAGCGCTGGAGTTCTCCCGTCCTCCTTGATCGGTAAACTTGGTCTTGCCTTGCTGGCTGTTCGTGCTGATCTTCTGGGGGAGGGGCCTGTTGCTGTGGTTTCCAAATGTCTTTGCCGGAGGCAGAACTGCCCCGCCCTTGTTGGTCCGGGCTAAGCAAGCTGCTCGGGTTTGCTCTCAGGAGCTTTTGTTCCCTGCAAGCTCTCGGTACAGCTTTGGAGGACCAGGGCGAAAATGGTGGCCTCCCAATCTCCACCCAGAGGAGCTGAGAACTCGGGGCCCCGCTCCTGAGTGCGCCCCCAGAGAAAAGCAGTCACTCCCGTGTCCCCGGTCTCCGGCCGCACTCCGTGCTCACCCGGCCTGTGACCGAGCGTTTCTATGTCTGGCACCCGACCCCGTGTGGAGTCTCCAAACCCAGCAGATCCCTGCGGTGCGCTCCCGCGCCGCTCCTCCCCGGGAAGGAAGGGGAGTCTCCCCGGATCTGCCGCTTGTTGGGTCCCTGCTGGAGGCGCAGTGGCCCCACTGGGCCGCGGATCACAGTTTATGGCCACCCCGAGCTGAGAGCCCGCGCCTCGGCTCCGTCTCTGCAGCCGGCTTCCCCGCTCTGATCCCTGGGAGCTCTGCCGCACTCAGGCACCTCCGGTCTTTCTGTGACCCCGAGGGTCCTGAGACCACACTGTCCCGCGAGGGTTCCACCTCCCGCTTAGCCACTGCAGCGACGTCCCCCCGCGGAGCCGACTTCTAAAAGGTCCGATTTTGTGCTCCGCGGCTCTATCACTTGCCAGAAGCCGCGGACGGAGGCCCCCTCTCCCGCCCTCTATCCTCCCGAATATTGCCTCGGATTCACTTTTCCTGTACGTCCTACCTTCCAGTAAGTGGTCTTTTCTCTGTTCAGAGAGTTGTTGCTACTCTCTTCTTCGATCTCCTGTTGAGTTCGTAGGTGTTCAGAATGGTTTGATCCCTATTCAGCTGAATTCCTGAGACCAGACGAAATCTAGGTCTCCTCCTCCTCCGCCATCTTGTTCCCTCTCTTGCCTCTTAAGATTGGTACTTATATCATTCATTTTCAGCCCTTATATACGCATTTGAGGCTGTTTCTTTCCCTCGAAGCCTGGTTTTAGCTGCATCCCTCATTTTTGTAACATTTGTCACATTTTACTGTTCAGTTCAAAATATTTTCCAATTTTTATTATTTCTTATTTGACCTGTGGGTTATTGAAAAATATATTGTTGAAATTCCAGATTCTTGGGGAATTTGTCTGTTTATCTTTTGTTATTGATTCCTAGCTAAATTTCATTGTGGTCAGAGGACGTGTTCTGATTTGTGTCCTTTGAACTTTACTGAAATTTGCTTTATAGCCTAACATGTACTTGAGTAAATGTTCCACAGAGACCTGAAAAGAATGTGCTTTCTGTGTTGCTTATTGCACAGTCTCATATTTTGTCGGTTATGTCAGGTTTGTTCATCTTTTATTCAGATTTTTCTCTTTCTGCTCATTTTATCAGTTTATAATACCAATTTTTTTTAAAGATTTTATTTATTTGAGAGAGAGAGAATGAGAGAGCATGAGAGGCGGGAGGGTCAGAGGGAGAAGCAGACTCCCTGCTGAGCAGGGAGCCTGATGCAGGACTCCATCCCAGGACTCCAGGATCATGACCTGAGCCGAAGGCAGTTGCTTAACCAACTGAGCCACCCAGGCGACCTATTATATCAATTATTGAGAGAGGCTTATACAGTTTCAAACTGTGATTGTGAATTTGTCTGTTTCTTCATCTTGGAGCCCTGGGATCCCATCTCTTTTACTGACTTTGGATGATCCATTTCAATGGTACCATCGACTGCTTTCACTCCCACCCTACTGTGGACGGTCACTGTTGTGCTTCTCAAAGATGTCGGTGTTCCCCTCACCTGTGTACTTCCCAGTGCTGTGATACGAGAGATGTCCTCTAGGGTATGGGGAGGGCGAGAGGGCAGGTTTCAGGAGGAAGGTTTGTCTGAGCCAGTCACACATAGTATTATATATTAATATTCTCAGCTTGTTAAACTTTAGATTCCTTCCTCAGAATTCTGTCAAGGGATACCAGATAGCTCAGCTTCACTCAGCATAGGTCACTGTCAAATTCCAAGTTTTAGTCCACTAGCTGGTGGCACATTTCAGACCCCTCCCAGCTACTCATGATAATCTTGAATCCAGGATCTCTGGTAGGTGTAACCATGTCCGTGAATTTGGTTCTACATAGAAGGATCTTTGCATGGTTCACTCTTGCTGATCAGGTGTCTCCAGGATCCATTCCGCACACACTCCCACATTCTGTCACTACAAATGTGGTAGGTAGAATAATGATGTCCCAAAGTCGCTCACGTCCCAGCCCATAAAACCTATAGATCTGTCACCTTCCATGGTAAGGAGCTAAGGATGTGGAAGAGACTAAGTCCCAGTGCTTTGAAATCTACAGCAGTTTGTTTGGAAAAACAAATATGTTACCACATTTGTTATCAAGACCATCCAGTTGGAAGCCAAACAAGGCTGCCTTGCACTTTGCCTCACTGTTCCATGAGCCTGTCCCGTGTGGCTCCCTAGAGCTGACCCGTCAGGCCAATCTGCCATCCCACAGGGCTTCTGAGCGTCTTCCAGTGCCATCTCCCCCTCATAAGCTGCAGAAACAGGTGTCACACAGCAGTTTTAGTGGCCGCAGTCAGTCTGTCAGATCATCATCAGTTTTGGGGAGTGAGGTATGTACCTGGAGTTCACCTTTGAACCTGACTGGGCAGGAAGCCGCTCCAGGGTTCATCCTGACTGTAGAGCCTCTGTCAGTGCTTCTGGCAGAACTCCTCCACTACTATGCTTCCAGAAACACTGTGTGGCTGCCACTCCCCAGGATTCACTTCTGCCTCCAGCGAGGGTTCACCTCCTGATGGAAGCTAGGTCATGGGCAGATTCGCTGGCAGCAAGGGAGTCTGGGAAAGTGTAGGTTCAAAGAATTTACCAACCTCCAGTTTTCTGTGCGTTATCTTGATAGAGAGGGGTTGATACAGCATTTAGTGAGCCAGTCTCTAAGATAGGCAGGATATGGCCTGACTGGCAGGTGATATTTGGGCGGGCATCCGAAGGAAGTGAAGGGGCAAGCTGCAAAGATAACCTCAGAGGAGAGCATTCCATACAGAGGGAGCGGTGGCAGGAGAGGAAAAGGAGCTGCCGTTGTTGAACCAGCCTTCTGTTTGGGGTAACTGACCAGGTCTAGTAACCGGGAATTTTCGCAAGGGACTTCTTTTTCTCCCTCCCAGGAAAATAAGGGAACAATGTATTCCTTTCCAAAAGAAATTATTATATGTCATTAAATCTAAAGTACCATCAATTTCAAGATATTCATTATATTAGGAACCAATAAGAAAGAAAAGTTCCGCCAATGAATGATAAGAAATATTCTGACTTTAAAGATGCTAAAATGTGGGAGGAAATGTGTATCTGACAGTCCTTGAAATGGTCAAAATGAATAGATAAGATGGATCTGTGTGTCTTCTTGTGTTTGACCATTAGTCCTTGGTTTCAGAACTGTGGAAGATTTGAAAAATAATGAGAGCCAATGGAAAGATTCCCCACTGGCAACTAGACACCGCGAAATGCTGAAGCGTTGCAAAACTCAGCTTAAGGTTTGTAAAGTGAATTGCAGTCATTCTAGGTCAGCCTCTCTGTAGCGATTTTCCTACCAGAATGTGTGCCTTGAGTGAGCCACGCAGCATCCTTTATCCTTCATTGTTCTTTCCCCTAAAGATAAAACACGGCACTTTCAAACTAGTTGATGACCTCACCTGGGTCTACATACAGTATTTAAATCAAGACAGAATCTGCAAGTGCTTATGCCCGTGACAGCATGAATTCTTCCCGGTTTTAGCATCCTCAGTTTGACGTCACCTGCCTTTCTTAACCCTTCTGCAAGGTTCTTCCCCTCCACTGCCTCCCAGCCCGTGACCCAGTGTGCCAGGCATGCATTTTCACGATGTGTGGCTGAGTGGATTTGTGGCAGTGGGAAGAGCCCCCCCCCCCAATCCCTCCTTCTTCATTTGTCGTTAAAAATGATCCACTGCATGGAACCTAACTGTAGACAGGAAGATTTCCGCTGGTGAGACACAGCTGAAGACGGATGCTGGGCAAAGGCTGTACAATGGAGTGTAGACAGCTTATTTATGCATTTATCTTGTGTTTTCGTTCAAATTATAAAACTGAATATTAGCAGGTTCTGCTTTCTGTCAATTAGTAGGAGGATATGTGGACATTTTAACTTCGATTTCTGGTGCAAGTTAAGATAGAATTGTTTTATTTACTAATACACTAGACCTGCTGAGATGCAGAATACACCATGGGCCCTTTCCTGGCGTCTGTAGACCCCCGTGAACACCCCACAGACATGTTAGAAGGTGCCTGGAAACTTTAAACAGATGCGCCAATGCGCATGCATGCCTTGGGTTTCCTTCTCACAGCTGTCCTCTGAGGTGGGTGTGGGACCCTCAGTGGACAAGCATTTTGTCCAGGGGCAGTTCATAAATGGTGACCTGGAATTCAGGTGCAGATTTGTCTGGCTTCTTTCCACTAACCATCTCTGACGCCCATCAACCCTGTCCCCCAGTCAAGCTATTTAAATATGACAGTATTAACTTCTTTTTTGAGCCGTAACTGTGTGCTCGGCTTTCCGCCCAGTGGTTTGCATGGCGTACTTTTGTTTTTCTCAGAACAAGGTAAGCTTTTAGGACATGACCAGCACATTATAGCTAGTTAGAGATGAAGCTTGCGAAAAGCCTAGAACCTCGAATTCCCATCTCCTGGCCCATTCCCTGGCCAGTCAACGCTGCAGGCACTTGGCTACCAACTAATCTGTGGGTGGGGGCATACCTCCTTCCACAGAAACTGGTACGGTGCAAGGCCTGTGCTGACGCTGGTTTACTTGATGAGAGCTTTCTGAGAAGATGTCTGAATTTTTATGGCCTTCTCATTCAGTTGCTGCTCCGCATCCTGGACCCCGCCTATCCCGAGTGAGTGTGCCCTTCCTCCTCACCTCCTCTCTCCTCGGTGGCCTGTGCTGTCTCCACTGTCCTCCAGTCGGTAGCTAAAACCCAAACCCTTACTTTATCAAGAATCCGTTCTTCAATTTCCAGGTTGTACCTGTGTAGACTACAAAAGTAGTAATATTAGTGTTTTCCCAGTGATTACAGTAAGAAGGGAATGTCAGCACCTATGAGTTTAATTTTGACCTGGTCCTTTTTACAAATTGGCTATAGATTGATAGAAAAGGAAATCTACAAATTAGAAGCTAAAACCTGGAGGTAACAGGATATTAGGCCCGTTTGAGCACTGGGTCCAGGAAAATACCCAGCCAGTTATTATTAGTTTATTGTTACTCTGAAATGTCTGGACCGACTGATGTTGATGAGGTTGGCTGAAGGCCCTCTGCAGGAGTAAAAAATATTATTTAAAGTTATATGTGTAGCTCTGTTGCCTCGAAACAGTTTGATTTGCATAAAATGACCAAATATGACCCTTTTATTTCCTTCCTATTTTATTACATTAGCCTTAACAGAAAAGCAGTAAAAGGAGAAACATCTCCTACACAGCATAATACATCCACTGTCTTCATTCTTCCCTGTTCATTTCAGGTTCTAGTCTCCTGGCTTGTGTACCTTTTCCATATTTGTGTTAGAGGAGGTTTTCCCCCAGTAAAATACTTACTTGTAATGGCCGTCTTATAGTCTTTATAGTTTCAGGTGCCATGATTTTGTGTGGTTTTTTTTTGTTTGTTTGTTTGGTTGGGGTTTTTGGGGGGGGGTTCCAGGTGCCATGATTTTGTTCTATAACTTGTGCTTTTATTCTCTTTGACAGTATAACACTGCCTTTAAACTCAGATGTCCCCAAGGTATTTGCAGCATTGCCTGAGTTTTATGTAGAAGACGTCGCTGAATTTTTATTTTTTATTGTACAGTAAGTGCCTTTGACATACTGCATGGTTCTAATTTGTTTTTATACAGAATGTATATTGTATTACGAACTATGTTGCAGCCCTCCATTTTATGCCTGAAATTTTATGTAACTGCTGTAACTGAATACTGTCTGGAGACTGGTAAAATAAATCCAACTATGGCACCAAGCCAGTTCCAATAATATCTTCAAGACAGAAGCAGGATTAACAATGCTGATAAGAATGTACTCTCTGAAAATTGAGTTGAATTTCTAATAATTGAGTATGTGTTTCTGAGAAACAGAAGGCGCAAACAGTTTATAAATATCTAACTGAACATTCAAAAGCCAGAAATACCCACATCTATATTTTGTACCAGATTTTTTTTCAATTATAACATTGGAGAAAGCTTACAAAGAAATGGTTTGAGTTTATAACTGATGTTTGAAGTTTTTTGTGTTTTTTTTTTAATTAAAATAATTACCAGAAAAAAATTTTAGGGGTGCCTGCCTGGTTCAGGCAGTGGAGCGTGCGACTCTTGATCTTGAGGTTGTGAGTCTGAGCCCTGCATTGAATGTAGAGATTACTTAAACAAAAATCTTTAAAAAAAATTTTTTTAAGTCTTTTTTGGTAGCAAAGCTCTTTTATGAAACTTACCTCATAATTTAATCATGGCTTTGGTTTATTTCCTAAAATAATATAAGTTAATATAACATGCTTCAGCCAGTAGACACAATAGATTTAAAATCTGTCTAGTTATAAAGTAAACAGTCATTTGAAACTCAGCAAGTTCAAAGGAATTCAGTATCTTGGCTCCTAGACCTATTGGCCTCTTCCCTGCGTGATGACCCCAGCATCTGCCCAGTGAGAGTTTCTGGGAGCTTTATTTCTTGCTCTTCTTGCCTCTCTCCAGATACTCTCCTCAGGTGCTTTATGAGCCCTGTACTCAGGATATTGTGATGTTCCTCGTTGTGATGTTGTGTAACCAGAACTACATCCGAAATCCTTATCTGGTGGCGAAACTGGTAGAAGTCATGTTTATGACCAACCCTGCTGTTCAGCCACGAACCCAGAAGTTTTTTGAAATGATCGAAAACCATCCTCTCTCCACCAAATTGTTGGTCCCTTCACTGATGAAGTTTTATACAGGTAAGAGTATTCGGATAGGCAAGGTCGTCTAAAGCCAGTGGACGGAGTTACTCTAAATCTGGTAGCTAATATTCTGATGGCCACTTACAAGTATAACCTACTAACCCCACTAACCCCACCACCGGCAGAGAATGTACTGTTGCTTAGTTTTCCCTAAGGAGTGGAAATATCCCATTGACTATTCTACGCACTAGTCCTTGATGATGCGCCAGGATCCACTGAAAATCAGATGAACTTTTAGCTACTTTTATAATACTGTTGTGTAACTCAGAGTTTCTAGAACGTGGGTAAAACAAGGAGCTTGTTAAAAATGTTTATTTTTGAACCCCATTTAAATCAGTGGAATCAGGATATCAGGGAGTCTTCTCTCATTCACTAAATCCACACACATTTATTGAGTGCCTGCTAATAGCCAGGCACTGTTCTAGGTGCTAGGCTACATTGGTGAACAGACAGAGAACACATCAGACCCTCTGTAAGGAGGTCCTCCACTTCTGGATGAATTGGATTCCAAATTTTTATGCTTAATTTGGCTTTTGAACTACAAATGTGTTTTCATCAACTGATTAGCTTGAGACCTTATTGACCTGTCTGCTAGTAAAGGCATGGGATTCTACTAATGATACATTTTCCTTCCAGTTTGTACATGTTGCAGTAAAGGAAGTATGTCTTGTCTGCCTTCTCTTCTGTTGAACCTAGCACATTCTGGGCACTCAGTAAGTGTCTTTAGCATTTAGTAGAGTGTACTTGCCATACTCTGGGAGAAACACTGGCTGTCCGTGAGTACGGCCACTTGCTGTTCACTGCAGCAACAGAAGTTTGTGGATTCCTCTGTGTGACAACCATCAGTGATGAACATCCCTTCCCTGTTGACCAAGACCTGCTCCTGCTCATTTGGAGCTGGTGCCGTCACCTCTCTCTTCACTACTAAGGGTTCCAACAGTCCATCTACCTCCTTTTTCTTTTGTCACCATTGCTTTGTAACATCTAATAAGAGTTTCTCTGGGGTACCTGGCTGGCTCCATCGGTAGAGCATGCGACTCTTCATCTCTAGGTTGTGAGTTCAAGGCCCACGTTGGGTATAGCGATTACTTAAAAAAAAAAAAAAAAAGGAAGGAGAGAGAGAGAGAAAGAGTTTCTTTTCTTCCCAGCCTCTGGGTATCCTCTTAAACCTAAAGCAAATAGACAAGCCCTTTGAAGTTTTGTTAACACCCTCACTTTGGCAACAGCAGAGAGAACACTCATGGGTAAAAAGCCTCTCGGCGCTCTAGTCCTCTTTCATTTCTTAGTCCTGGGAGGGAGGGCCTCCCTCCCTGGCAGAGAGGGCCATTCAGGTCCAGATGATGAGTTACATATGTACGGGACACGACCTCATTCAGGGTCTTGCACATATCAGACTTAGGTGAAG
The DNA here is from genome assembly GCF_009762305.2 of Zalophus californianus. Taxonomy (NCBI): domain Eukaryota; kingdom Metazoa; phylum Chordata; class Mammalia; order Carnivora; family Otariidae; genus Zalophus; species Zalophus californianus. The sequence continues at coordinate 7,396,945 of NC_045598.1, forward strand.
ATAATTCTGCATTTCTTAAAATAACAATAAGGTACCACCTCTTTTCACCTGTTTATTTATTTTTTAAGATAAGAATGCCTAGTGCTAATAACATAGTTGTAGAGAACAACTCTAACCTGCCAATGCCTGTTTCATCTCCCCCTTAGCTAGTATGTGGAATCAGCGCTAAGAAACTCTTAGGAGAATGTAAATTGGTAAAACCTTTCCAGAAGGCAGTTTGGCAGTCCACACCAAAAGCCCTAAAAATGTATATATCCTATGTATCGGTCAAGGTCAAGTAAGGAAAATAGAAACATACCAGTTATTTTTATTTTAAAGATTTTATTTATTTGACAGAGAGAGACACAGCGAGAGAGGGAGCACAAGCAGGGGGAGAGGGAGAAGCAGGCTCCCCGCCGAGCAGGGAGCCCGATGCGGGGCTCGATCCCAGGACCCTGGGATCATGACCTGAGCTGACGGCAGACACTCAACGACTGAGCCACCTAGGTGCCCCCATACCAGTTATTTTAATAGAATTTAAATACAGTTGACCCTTGAACAACGTAGGAGTTAGAGACCCCCCCACACACAGCCAAAAATCCACTTTTACCTTTTGACTCCCCCAGGTTTATTAAAAGCCTACTATTGACCAGAATGTTGAATTTGTTATGTAGTGCCTTATCAGTAACATAAACAGTAACATAAACTAACACATCTTTTTATGTTATGTGTATTATATACTGTATTCTTATGAGAAAGTAAGCTAGAGGAAATAAAATGTTACTAAGAAAATCATAAGGAAGAGGGATGCCTTCAGCTCAGGTCATGATCCCAGAGTCCTGGGATCAAACCCCACATCGGGCTCCCTGCTCACCGGGGAGTCTGCTTCTCCCTCTCCCTCTGCCCCTACTCGTGCTCCCTAGCTCTCTCTTGCTCTCTCTCAAATAAATAAAAGTAAAATCTTAAAAAAAAAAAATCATAAGGAAGAGTAAATGCATTTATGGTCCTGTATGTATATTTATTGAAAAAAAATCTGTAAGTGGACCCATGCAGTTCAAGCCTCTGTTGTTGTTCAAGGAGCAACTATATAAGGAACTGGGCAAATAGATATTGGAGGACAGAAAGGCAAATAAGAACTTTGGCGTAAGGCAGATTATGGGTTCAGGAAGCAGCCATCATCTGTCTCCAGAGCTGGGGGAACCCAGGGAAGAGGCTGGAGTAAGTAAAATCTGGCAGCTCGAATGAGGGCCAGGACAGAACTGGGACCTAGGTCTCTGAGGAAGGACACTGGCCCGCTTCTGTCTCTGAGGAGCGCAGGCTAACTAGTTCTGCGACTGTGGGACTGAGCTGGAGCCTGGAGGGAGCTGCTGCCGATTGGAGGAAGGACCATTGCTGGCAGGAGCAGCCCGCCTACGGCCTGGGACCAAGTCCCTGCTGTCCTGTAGTTTTCCAGTTCTCCTGCAGCACCCCCTATTGGCGAACCCGGCAGAGGGCCGGCTGGCAAGGGGAAACTTGCAGAGTCCTAGCCCCAGCCTGGCGAAGCCAAGTATAAAGGGTGGGTTGGGCACTGAGAGACAGCAGCTAAACAAACAGCTCACCCTTCTGCATGTAAACTTAATTTCTAGTAATCTGCTCTGTGGGGATAATTATAAATGTGTGTGCATATTTATAATGATATTCACTGCAGCGTCATTTATAATGCAGTGTAGTGAAAATACTAAAAACAGCCTAAATTTCTTCCAGCTGTGGATAAATTAAGTAAATCACAGTTTATCCATGAAGTGGGTCTATATGAGCTGTGAAAAATACTGTGTTATTTACATTAAAAATGTCAAGTAATGAACCAGTACGTTCAGTATGTTGGTACACATCCGTACGACAGACAACCGCATGGAGGAACATATACCAAAACACTAACAGTGAGCTGGTTAGTTTTGAATGGTAGAACTGTAAATGGTTTTATTTCTTTTTCTTTTTAAAAAATTAATCTGAACTTAATTATTCTGCAGTAAACATGTATCGTTAGTACTAAAAGCAAAAAATGTTTGGTTAAATGTATTTTATACTCGGTAAGTGCCCTGGGCCTGTCACTGTGGCTTTGGAATTCAGCATGGGGGTGCAGAGGGGTGGGCTTCTTCCTGGGAGACCAGTGCTGGGTCTGGCAGAGCCCCACTAGTAAGATCCGAGGGGCTTCTTTTCCCCTTTGCCACCAAGCGGTGTACCCCCTGGCCCTGGACCACGTCTACAGTCCTAGAGAGATGATACCCCTACTAATAATAGCCACCACTTACCGAATCCTCACGAATCCTTTCACTTACTCTGCACAGCCATCGTCAAGATGGGGGCTATAAATATCTCCGTCTTCCAAACGAGGAACCCGAAGCTTAGAAAGGTCCAGAAGCTTGCTGAAGGTCAGCAGCTAGTGAGTGGCAGCAGTTTCGGCAGGTGGACCTTAGCACAGGTGCTCCTGACTGCTGCACTGTTACTGTTGTGGTCACAGGGGACCAGTGCCCAGAGGGCCCTCCAGTGGGACACCGAAGAAGACAGCCCCTCCCACTCATGCATCGCCCCATAATAACACCTGCTGACTTAGGTACAGACTCTCAGACATGAACTAGAAATGGACCTATGGAACAGGCTCCTCTTTTCTACCCCCAGAGAATATCCTGCTTTGGAAATGCTTAAGATCAAATTTTTGTTTCAAAAATAAAATTAAGTTCCAAAATCAGAGTATTTTATTTGTACCAGCCGTCAGTTCCTTAAGGACCAGCTTTCCCAACCTGCCTACTCAGAACTTAGAAGAACACTGATAACAAAGACTTACTTCCAGACTCTTCTCCTCCCCAGGTGGATCTGAATCGGCAAAGCCAGCGTTAGCCCAAGTAGATTCAGTCTCTAATTCTACAAATATTTATGAAGCTCCTACTGTGTGTCAGCACTGGTTTTGATGCTAAGGCCTAGTGGTGAGGATGTCAAAGTCGCTGGTCTTGTGAGCCAGGTGTTCTAGTTGGGAGATAGACAATGGAACCGATAAATAAGATACTTGCAGATGGTGGGTGTGGGAGGAGGGGATGATGCTACTTTAAGGAGCACAGTAAGGGAAGGTCTCTGACGGTGACTTTGGAAATGAGACGGAAGAGTGAATCAGACGAAGATCTCAGCCACAGTGTGGCAGGCAACTGGGATAGCAAGTGTAAAGGCCCTGAGGCCTGGGCAGCTTAGTGAATAAGAAGACCTGTGGGGGGGAGCACAGTGAGCAGCAGGGGAGCAAGGCCAGCCAGGGTGTGGTTCATTTCAGGCCTCTTAGAACTCGAACTTGGGAAGTAGAATTCGGGCCGCTGCAGTTTTGAGGGAGCATGAGGAGTGAAATTTTTTAAATGTTGGCATTACTTAGCTTTTGCTGTGCTCAGGAAGTGGTACAGGTATTAAGGGCGACTTTGAGGCTATGAGAGGCTCTGTATCAGTCCCCCAGCGTCTTTCTCAAGTAGACTCTTTAAATCAGCTCTCCACACTTTAGTTCACACTTTTTTAAAATAAAGATTTATTTATTTATTTGAGAGAGTGAAAGAGCGCCCATGAGCAGGGAGAGGGGCAGAGGGAGAGAATCTTCAAGCGAACTCCGCAGTGAGTGCAGAGCCTGATGTAGGACTCAGTCTCACCACCCTTGAGATCACGACCTGAGCCGAAACCAGGAGTCAGACGCTTCACCGACTGGGCCACCCAGACGCCCCAGTTCACACTTTTCTACAGTTAACAAAATGACACTTAGTTCATTGTAAAGAAAGGTTGACCTAATGAATATGCATAAGTGCTTTCAGGTCTTTGTATGATAAGTGCTAATTATCTTACCCCTCTCATTTTTAAATAATCTTTCTTGTCACAAAAAAATACGTTCTTTTGCAAAATATAGGAAATACCAAGAAGCAAATAAAAGTTATTGATAGTCTCTGCCCTCAGAATCTCAGTTAACATTTTGCTCTGTATCGTGTGTGTGTGTGTGTGTGTGTGTGTGTGGTTTTAAATATGATTGACCCCATTCAGTAACCTGTGTTTTTCACTTCGTAGGTCACAAGTATTTTTTCATGGTCTCTGTTGGGCATTTGCATTTACATTTTTTCTCTAATATAAATAGTACTGTAGAGAGTATCCTGGGAGATCAGTCTTTGAACCTGCCTGCATGTGTTTTCTGGAATAGAACTGGTGGGTCAGGGAGATGGGCTCATTGATGGCTTGTGATGCAAGTTGTCACATTGCCTTCAAGAGGTTGTGTCACTGTTCATTCTCACCAGCAGTCAGAAGGTACCTCCCGCCCAGATTCTCGCACGCAGTTTTGTCATTTTTGTAATAATCTACTAGTTGATAGGTAAAAATGGTATCTTATTTTAACTTACATTTTTATCTTTTTCTTGAGCCTTATTGTCTTTACCTGACAACTTTCCCTCTTTTTAAAACTTGCCATAAACTCAGGAGCTTCTCACGCTTAAGCTATTTGTCTTTTGGATAACTAAGTTTGATCTTTGTTCCATTTTAATAATAGTACACGGATGTTGGTAATTGGTAAATGAGTGATGAGTACATAGGATTTTACTAAGCTTTTCTCTACTTGGGTACATGTTTGAAAATGTTAATTGTACAAAAGTACTTAAAATAATAAGGCATATTTCGGAGCTATTGCAGATTCAGGTCCAGACGACTGTAATAAAGCAAATACGAGAATAAAGGAAGTCAGATGGATTTTTTCCTTTCCCAGTGCGTATGAAAGTTACGTTTACACTATACTGTAGTCTGTTAAGTGTACATTATCATTATGTCTAAAAAACCAATGGATATATCTTAATTTAAAATTGGGGCACCTCGGTGGCTCAGTCAGTTCAGCATTTGTCTTTGGCTCAGGTCATGGTCCCGGAGTCCCAGGATCGAGCCCCTGTCAGGCTCCCTGCTCAGCAGGGAGTCTGCTTCACCCTCTCCTCCTCCCCCGACTCGTGTTCTCTTGCTCGCTCACTCTCAAATAAACAAAATCTTTTATTTTTTTAATTTAATTTTTTTTTTTTTAAGATTTTATTTCTTTGACAGAGAGACACAGCGAGAGAGGGAACACAAGCAGGGGGAGTGGGAGAGGGAGAAGCAGGCTTCCTGCTGAGCAGGGAGCCTGATGCGGGGCTCGATCCCAGGACCCTGGGACCATGACCTGAGCCAAAAGCAGACGCTTAATGACTGAGCCACCCAGGCACCCCAAATAAAGTCTTTTATATAAATAAATAAAAATAAAAATATTTTATTGCTAAAAATGCTATCATCTGAGCTTTCAGTGGGTCATAATCCCTGATCACAGATCACCACAACAAATATAATAATAATGAACAAGTTTGAAATATTGTGGGAATTACCAAGAAGTGACACAGAGACATGAAGTGAGCAAATGCTGTTGGGAAAATGGGGCTGATAGACTTGCTCGATGCACAGTTGCCACAAATCTTTAATTTGTAATTAAAAAACAAACAAACAAACCCCACAGTGTCTACGAAGCGCAATAAAATGAGGTAGGCCTACAGTCACATTTATTTATTTATTTATTTAAAAGATTTTATTTGAGAGAGAGAGAGAATGACAGATAGCGAGCACGAGAGGGAAGAGGGTCAGAGGGAGAAGCAGACTCCCCGCCGAGCAGGGAGCCCGATGTGGGACTCGATCCCGGGACTCCAGGATCATGACCTGAGCCGAAGGCAGTCGCTTCACCGACTGAGCCACCCAGGCGCCTGGCCTATAGTCACATTTAATAAGCATGTGGACCTTAAGAAAATTCAGCCCAGTTTTTTTTTTCTGGTCATTGGCGAGTGGGTGCTGTGCCGATGAGGCCAGCCGCTTTCCGAGCAATTCATTTCGTGTTGTGTCATTGCCGGACCTTCACTGTGAAGCTTGTGTCTTCAGAACCACCTCCTGATTTCTGTCCTGCCTTACATGTGAGAGATAGGTGCACGATCTTATCACATCTCTAAATTTACAGATTTGTATGCACTCAGTAACATCGTGGACGCAGTAACTGCTTTTAGAAAGGTAAGGCAGTACTCATCCTTCTCTCTTCTCTAGATGTTGAGCACACCGGAGCCACCAGTGAGTTCTACGACAAGTTCACCATTCGCTATCACATTAGCACCATTTTTAAAAGCCTTTGGCAAAACATAGCTCACCATGGCACCTTCATGGAGGAGTTCAAGTGAGTATCGGGCGCCCGATGTCACAGGTTGCTCTCTTGCAAATCACAGGTAGGGTGACTGCTTAAATCTTTCCGAGCTGATTCTCCTGGACTGTTGGCTTGGTCTCAGCCTCCTTTAAGTTTTCTAGATGGTTCTGCTACACGTGAGCAGAGTTAACTAAATGTCTGTGCTTGCAAGGTATCGCTGAACTTTAGATTTGTCAAGACACTGTGGGGATGGTATGTATACATAAAGAATCTATAAATATTCTGAGATGATCCGTGAAGTGTTTTTGGGTGTTTCTGCGATTACAGTGTTAAGTGAAGTTGTCAGAATGACTGGAATGAGATCGTAGAGTGTTCTCGAACATGATGTCAAGATTTAGATGCGAAATGTTAGGAAGACTTCCGATTTGGAAGTGGTTAGGTTGGGGTTGTCATTTCAAATGTCATTCTTTGTAATAAGGCCCTAAACCTTGATTAAGGACTTTTTGTTATCTACCTGAAATTTTAGTGGCTACTTAAATCTGGACATTAGTCATTTCATCTAAGTTACTTTAAAAGGAAAGGTGCTTTAAAAAGAAGGGAGATGAAAATGTTGAACTCTTGAAATAATCGTCAGGAGAAATTTTATCCCATCTGCTTGGATCTTTTGCAACCCATGTTAGATCACTGATCAGGTCTAGCTGTCACTTGTTAGCTAAGTTACTAGTCAATAAAATTTCGTATTACCAGTGGAGTAACCATTTGCTAGATAGGTTTCTGCAGAGTAGACTCTTCAAGTTAATTCTCTTTCCAAAAGTTGCTCTTATGGTCAGAATTATGTTCCCACAAGCCCTGGCATGAGCTTAGACCAGACAGGCCCGTGGCTTGATCTGCGTGGTGCTGAGTGGGAGTGCTTGCCCTGAACTTTCCTTGTTCCTGAAATCTCAGCTTCCCACCCTTGTTCGCAGGAACTTCTCCTCCCCAGGCACGGGCTTCCCGCCCCCTGATTACACAGCAGTAGATCCTAAAGTGTATGTAGCTCTTCTTTGCTCCACTAATCTTGCAGTTACAAAGCCTGACGGTGCACCAGCATCTCAGTGCCCCAGCGAGCCCTCCACTGTAACAGGATATGCAGGACAGTTCTATAGATGGGAAGCTTCAGGTTCTAGAAAGTAAGTTAATATTCTCCTTTATCAATACTGCAGCTTCCAGCTTTTCTTCATTGTCTCCTTATAATGAAAAATCACTGTATTGGTAATTCTCTTGTCTCATATGTGGGTAATTGTGCTTTCTTTGTATCTTGGTGAGTTTAAGCATATTTTCTGTCTGGAAGAGTGTCTTTTCTACTTAAAGTCATTGAGAGAACGAGCCAGGGACGTGTTGATAAACCTGCTCTCTGAAGAAGGGGGAAAAAATTCAGCATTTGCTGGTTTTCCACACTTGATCTTAGCCAAAAGGCCGAGAAGCGGGATGTAAATACTTGCACTGGTGCCAAATTTAAGCTCTCAAGGGAATCTGCTCACAAAATCCTGAAGTATGAGCAACTGGCTCTCATAAACTGTGCAGAGTACCTCCATTGCACCACTGAAGTGATTAATTAAAAGGAGTAACAAAATCCAAGGAGAAACTCCATAGTCCTTGACCTCTGCAGTACTTGAGTGGTGCCAAGGTGGGCAGCCTTACAGGACGACGTGGTTGGCACTTTGGGCGGGGGCCCATTTTCTTTGGGATCTGCTGCAGCATTTTGCCTCAGGGAGCTGTATGACCATGTCCAATGTAATTGCCTTTTCAGTTCGGGGAAGCAGTTTGTTCGCTATATAAACATGCTGATAAATGACACGACGTTTTTGCTCGATGAAAGTCTGGAGTCTCTGAAGCGAATCCACGAAGTGCAAGAAGAGATGAAGAACACAGAACAGTGGGACCAGCTGCCCCGGGTGAGGACATAGTGGGCCGGCTGTGGCGGGGAAGCTGCCTTTGGCCCCGGGCGGAGCTCTGCTTCGGGGCCGCATCTGTGGGCCCTGGTGACGTAGCTCTGACTGACTTGTCACCTCCCACCTGTGGGCGTCCATGAAGTTACATCCCAGGTTTGGGGTAGGAGTAAGCTTAGACACCTGATCTAAAGCTAAGAAATGAGTTGAGAAGTCTTTCAAAACGTGTCCTGAAAACTTCCTTGCCTTTTTAATTTCAAAGGGCTTTTTTGGAGAAGAGCTTTTATTATCTGAATGTGTTGATATCAATTTATGAAAGTAGGAAGGAAATCTCTAGAATGCGGTGCCAGACAGGCATTTGATTTGCTCATGTGATCTTCAGACAGCTATGTGACTCACGCAGGATTCTGGTGGGTTTTTTCCTTCCAGTTGATCTTGGTTTTTATGTTCAGTTATTAATGGAAGAGAGGGTTGTTTTGCCAGGTTCCGTGAGAAATTCATGCTGTGCCAGTGACAGCACACTGACACGCTTTTCTGACATTTCTTGCAGCCATGTAGATGGTTCTCTGATCAGTTACTTAGCCCTCGACAGCTACGGGTGACTTCATACGTTGGTTCGTTCTGTGCCTGGTGTTCTCAGGCTCAGAATCAGAACTGCTTTCCAAAAAGAGTTCTCGTGGAAAAGTAGGGAGGACTGTTTTTTTCTTGACTAGCAATAGCATCCTCAAAACGCAAATGCTGTCGAGCTTCTAATGCTTAAGATAAGGTAAGCACATATGAAAGCCCGTTTAGGAAAGGTTTTCATCCCAAGTGTTCCTGCAGCTTTGATGAGAAGTTTCCATCTTGCTGTAGCTAATGTGCTCACACCACAGACTGAAACCTCCCGGGAGCTTTGCCCAGGGCCCGTGAATGCTGGATTTCCCGGGTCCGGGCTGCCACACTGCTAGAACCCCTCTTACCGTATTCTTGAGATGATGCGGTGGTTTTCCTCTTTGTCCTTCGCACTGCACTGGCACCTGTCCGAGTCCGGCCTACCCTCTACCCTCGTATTCACGTCTACACACCCGTTAGACTGTTTTGCTACTGTGCCTCCCGCACCCCGCCATGTCCCAGAGGCGGGAGGTGGCCCAGACTTGTTGCTCCATGGCCCCCCGCCACGGTGGCTCTAAGAGATCCTTCCAAGCTTTACTTCCCATTCCGGTCTGTTGGCTCCAATCCGGACCGGTCCCCAGGCCCCTGCAGAACAGGCTGGGAAGCAGATGAGGCCAGTTGAAGGAGCTCCGGCTTTGGAGTCAAGGGCACCTGGGTTTGAGAACAGACACTGCCATGCCTTCAGAGTTCCTTCATCTCTGTTTCCTTGTCCACAAACCAGAGACGATCCCTGCTTTGCAGAAAAGCAATGAGGAGGAACGGTAGATGTCACCACGTAGCTCAGGACTGGCTAGCTTCTGTTGTTTCATGTGCCCTGAGACATTCCTTCTGTCCACGGTTCTCTACGTTCCATCCTTACGTATTAAAACCCTCCCCGTTCTTTGAGTAAGGTCCTGTGCAGGTGGTCGCTCGTGCTGGGACCAGCCCAGTCAGCGCGGCTGCACATCTTCACCTTTCTCTCTGCTTCTGTAGCACCCACTTTATGTCGCCCGAGATGCTCCTCTCAGCCCGGCTAACGGCGGAGCTGGTGCGATACTGGTCTGTGGCACATTATCTCATTCGCGGTCACCGCTTGCTAGCATTTGCTTGTGAGATGGCCGAACAATTCCTGTTGACTCTTCCATGCTCGTGGACGAGAAGACAGCATAAACAATCCTTTCAAGCAAGTGCTATTCCCGACGTCCTGTCCGTTTGACCTTGAAGTCACCTTCTGCCACCCCCCTCCATGCCTGCTCCTCCCACGGCCCGTCGTCTGAATGCTGGAGGACGCCGCTGCTCGGCCCTCAGGTTCTCCCCTTCTCTCCCCACGCCCGCGGCTGAGGTTGCTGTCTCTCAGCGAGGGTGCTCGTTGGAATCGTGAGTGCAGCGGAATCTTGCTGTAGCAGTAGTTCGTTATTAGGAGAGACTGCACCGACGTGGCAGGACAGTTACCATCTCGGGCCAGTGATGTACCCTCCTACCCCAAACCCTGTCAGGCAGCCAGAAGCACTCCCACGCGAGGCCTGGTGCCCCGGCTCAAACTCAGTGCTGGGCGATCTCATCTGTTTAACGGTCTGTATTCTAAAGATTCCAGAAGGTGTCTCCTCAGCTCCTATCTCTCCTGACTCCAGACCTGCTTCACCAACCAGCTATTGACTTGCCCCTCTGCCCGGTGGTCTAATAGGATCCCTTGGTGGGGTCCTCCACATGTCCTCTCCGGGTCGGCCCAGCCTCACTGAGTGACCACTGTATTCTGTTAAGTGCTCTGACCCAACACTCGGGAGTCTTCCTTGATTCTTCTCCCTCACCAAGTGCCTCAAGACTCTACCCTAAAATGCCCGTATCTGGCCTCTTGCCCCACCTCCAGGCCACAGCCCTCTCTTGCCTGGCTTGCTGTAGCCTCTCTGACCGGTCTCTCGCCTCCACTCTTGCCCGTGTCCATACCAGAGGGTTGCTGTTAAAACCTGTTTGCTCACTATCACCACTTGACTCAGAACTCGTCCAGGCTTCCCTTCTCACACAGAGTCCAGTCCCGAATTAGAGTGGGCCTCCGGCCCACCATGTTCCCCGTCACCCACTCTCCCCGAACCACATGGGCCTCCTTGCCCTCCTGCTGACACGCTTGCTGTTCCCTCGACTGGGAGCACCGTTGCCCCAGATTTCTGCTGAGTCTCTTCTTCAGACATCCACCTAACTGTCACCTTCTCAGAGGCTGTCCCTGACCACTCTCTTCTTCTGCTTGCCTTTTCTCCATCACTCTCAGACTTGTTATGCGTCTGTGTGGGTGTTTGTTTATTGCTTGTCTCCCTGCCTGCGAGCTAAGCTTCATGAGGCCTGCGAGCCTGATGGTCATGTTCTGCGCTCCAGTGCCTGAAGGTGAGCCTGGCCTGGACGAGGGCCCGGATACCATGTGTGGAGGAAAGCGTGTGACATGCAGACACGCATTGCACTAGTTCTCACCTTGTTCTTATGTCTTCCCGCTTCGACGTGTGTTCTGTAGGCGCATTCTTGGCCAAGGGGGCAGTGGGCAGGTTACCCAGCATCACTGGGTAACAGCCTCCCCCACGCACCCTCTCAGAGGGCACTGCCCCAGGAGGTCCTCCTGTGGCGGCATCAGCTGCTCTGGCTACTGCCCTCCCCTCAGCATGAAGTAAAATGGCCTCCGAGCCGAGATACAAGAATTTCCGACTTTACTGCTGTTCCTGGGTGTTTTCTGCATCCCAGAGCCTTCAGTGCTCCACCTTGCTTTACCCCCGAGTCAAGCACACCTTTTTACCTTGTTTCCCGGCCCCTGGCAAAAATGAAGGAGGAAGATGGTGCCAGAGGCAAGCATGCTAACAGTTGTCCGGGGCGACACCCTGAGAGTACAGCGAGACGAAAACTCAAAACCTTAGCAATCTGGAGGCTCTTGGTGTAGGGGCAAAACCTCTAGGCCCCAGTATCGTGGCATAGCACAGCACATGTTTTTAAAATAGTAGTGACTACAAGTTGTTATTCTGGGAAACACACTGTCCTGGATTAGCAACCACATGTATCAGGTGTGATGGAAGATTCACTAATTTCATCCCGCACAGAAGTTGGAGGTGACTTCTTTTAGTGACTTCTCTGAGGAAACAGGAGCTCATGTAAGTTAAACAGTGTGCCAGGGTCACCTGACTCAGAGACCCAGAGAGTTCTCACGCTGAAAAAGAATAAACTTCAGTTATCTGGAAAATTCTCTGGTTTGGGTCATTCTCATCCCCTCAGCTTGTGGGCTTTGTTGTGCTCTCGTCCCGTTCTCCTTCACGCTGGGCGCGCCGGTGAGCTCTCGGCCAGCGCTGACTTCTGCTCGGCCTTCCTAGGACCAGCAGCAAGCCCGCCAGTCCCAGCTCGCCCAGGACGAGCGGGTGTCCCGCTCCTATCTCGCCTTGGCAACAGAAACCGTGGACATGTTCCATATCCTCACGAAGCAGGTCCAGAAGCCGTTCCTCAGGCCGGTGAGTAGAAACTTCGCGATGTTTATTTTGTGTGTCGGATTCCACAGTCAAGCTCCGTCACCTGTCACTAAAGGTGGTTACTGAGATCCTGGACGTTTCAGCTCCGAGTTGCTAAGTGAAAGCTCGATGCTGATTTTGTTCCCAGTTACGCTAAGTGATCTAGCACTCTGGGGCAAGACCGAAAAAGTCTGCAAACAAGTCTCTTCCAAAAATAACGTAATTCGCTTTCTGCTTACATAGCACATGGGATTATTAATGCTGAAGCTGTGACATATTTTTATTGTTATTGATTCCTGTATTTTATTTATAGGAAAAGTAGAAAGTAGCATCAGTTAGGAATTATAGTAAGTAGAAATCACTGATAATGGGTAAGATCTGTGGTTCTCCTGGTTGTAGCTTTGTTACACTCAAGAAGCCAAAGGGTAATGAGAGCCATAATTGGGGTTTATGACAGACTGAAGGTAGTCAGAATATGTGGCCTTGACACTATGAAGCCCTGAGTCCTGCTTCTGAAATGGGAACTGAGTGACCTAACTGAAGATCGCTGCTTTGTGTTGACCCCTGCCCTCCCGCTGCCGCACGGCACAGAAGCTTTATGGCGTGGCCGGGACAAGGGTGGTGACGAAGTCAAGGAAGGGGCCTGGAAGCTGGTCATTGATTGCCTGGAGATGTGGAGACAGGTTTACAATGGAACGTAATTTTATTCCTCACTTCCTCCAGTGTCCATGCTCCCCGTTCGGCTCAGCATTCTCGCCACACCCTGGCCTGGGTGCCTCTCAGCAATGAGTCTCCTCCTCTGTCCGTTTTCCATTTCACTTCTCTTCATAAAGGAGCAGTGGAACGTGAAACAAAGCCGAGCTCACTATTGAAAGCATGCAAACACCGCAACTAATTTAAACAAGATAGTTCAGACCCTTGCTTCCCTGGGGCTTGCAAATGGAATTTCTTTTAACTTTTCCTACAAAGCCCAGATAGTAAAGAGTTAGACATTGTGGGCTGCACAGTCTGGCACGGCTACTTAACTTGGCTGTTGTAGCACAAAAGCAGTAACAGAAAAAATACATATAAACAAGTAAGTATGGCTGTTTGAATAAGGCTTCATAAAAACAAGCATTTGGGCCAGATTCGGCCTGCAGGTAGCAGTTGGCCAATCCCTGCACTAAAAACATGATTTATTTTATGTTTAGGAACTCCCAGCTCAGCGAGTCTTTGATTGTTAGGAAACTATAATAAATTATTTGAGATGGAATTATGAGTGATTTTCCCTCTTACCTGCTTCTCAGTGAATTTGGAGTGACTTGTTTTTATCATTGAAAGCGTGAATTTAAAGAAAAGGTTGCCTTCTGTTCGTATTTATAGATACTCCACCAACCTGTAACATTATTAGGTGTTAGAATTACTGGATTGGAGATGGAGAATAAAGAAAATTTTGCATATAAATGTCCTTCAGCTTATGACTCACAGTACATCTAAGGGATTCTTTGAAGATTAATCCAGCCAATTCATGTTCCTCCACTGAAATGGGAGTTTTGGTCCTTCTCGCTTGTCTCAACAGCACGAATTGTCCTCTTACCTGTGATTTCCTAGGAACTTGGACCCCGATTGGCTGCAATGCTGAACTTTAATCTTCAGCAACTCTGTGGCCCCAAGTGCCGTGACCTGAAAGTTGAAAACCCTGAGAAGTACGGCTTTGAACCAAAGAAGCTGTTGGACCAACTGACGGATATTTACCTGCAGCTGGACTGTGCCCGGTTCGCCAAAGCCATTGCTGACGACCAGGTCAGTGCCCGGGGAGCAGGCCGTTGCAGGGGGAGACCGGGGCCTCAGGCTGCCGACCCGGCTGGCCAGAGTTCGCATCTCTCTGGACTTCCTGGCAGACCCATCTGTCCCTGGGTTTTCCCCACTTGGAATCAGGGGAAGCGATACTTTTCAACTTGTGGTTTGGGAGGTTTTTAGTACGTAAGTGGAAGTGATCACCACATGGGCCAGGGGATCTTGTCTGGTGTAAATGAAGATGAATCAGCTCTTTTCCTTCGGGTGTGAAAGCCGATTTGGCTCCCGGATCCGTCTCCAGTGGGGTTCCTGGCCCATCCTGCCAAGGGCCTCATGCAGCAGATCCATCACCTTCCCACCAAGGTCCAGCCTTCTCAGGGGCTCGGGGTCCCGGTCTGCTTCCCAAGCGCCCCGCGCTGGTGCTGCTGTTACTGCGATTTGTGGTTTCAGACCTCGTGTGGTTGTCTTCCCAGTCCGCTCTGCTCTATTCCTTGTGTCCGCCGCTGTCATGACGCCCATTCCGTGTTTGTGATTTCCACACCTGCCCATGTAGGCCAAGCACCCCCACCCCCTGACTTCCCAGCAGTCTCATAAAGGGCTCCTCCACCAGCCGTGTTCTGTCCTGCATCATGGCAGCATCCTGAGAGCTGACGTTTATCATTTGAATACCAAGTTCTAACCACTGGGCTTGTTTTCGTTGACTTAATCCTCGCAAAATCCTGTGGTATAGGTTCTATTAGATTCCTCATTTTTACCTGAGGAAACTGAGGCACAGAGAGTTGACGCAGCTTGCTCCAGGCAGCAGGGAGTATGGGATAGAGGCAGGGTTCACACCCAGGCAGTCTGGCCCTGAGCAGGTGCTCCCAGCCTCTCTGCCTTCTACTTAAAACACCCAAAAAGTTCTATGCTCATCTGTCTCTCCATCTTTTTTTTTCTTTTTTTAAAGATTTTATGTATTTGAGAGAGAGAATGAGAGAGAGAGAAAGCACATGGGGGGGGAGAGGGTCAGAGGGAGAAGCAGACTCCCTGCCGAGCAGGGAGCCGATGCGGGACTCGATCCCGGGACTCCAGGATCATGACCTGAGCCGAAGGCAGTCGCTTAACCAGCTGAGCCACCCAGGCGCCCTGTCTCTCCATCTTTGTTCACACTCTCTGTCTAAATCTCACTCACGTTTCAGGTTAACTAGCAGTAGGGGTTCTCGAAGGTTCTTCACCCATATCCCACCCAAAGGAATGATAGTAAAATATGGAAATTGTAGGTACTACTTTTTTTAATAACAGCTTTACTGAGATATAATTCACATATGTGGGTACTTTTGGATGTAAGCAAGAGAGTCGGTCTTGACAGAGTGCCTACAGGGGGAAACAACACATATGTCTAAAGTGGGTTTTCCATAAAAAGTGGTGTTATACGGGCGTCTGGGTGGCTAAGTAGGTTAAGGGTCTGCCTTCAGCTCAGGTCACGATTCCAGGGTCCTGGGATCAGGCCCTGCATTGGGCTTCCTGCTCAGCAGAGAGCCTGCTTCTCCTGCTCCCTCTGCTGCTCCCCCTGCTTGTTTTCTCTCTCTCTCTCTCTCTCTTTCTCTCTCTCTCTCTGTGTCAGATAAATAAAATCCTAAAAAAAAGGTGGTATAGGAGAGGGGGTAAGAGTTTGCAGTTACTGTGGGGAGGTGCAAGGATGTTTTTCTAGCCGACAACTACAATACTGCCCATGCTGACCTATGGACGGTAAGTGGCAGTCTGCAGTTAGACAAAGAAAACAAAGATGCACCCCCATCCGGATGGGGGTGTCTGCTGGACAGCAGGCCGACTGCAGCCAGGCTGTGGTAGCCCGGCCAGAGGTCACGGTGTGAGAAGTCCCCAGAGACTGTTCTGCTCTTTACTATAAGAGACTTGGAAGAGTCACGTAGCAGGGTCTTGCTGGTAGGCCTTGCTGTGGCTGCCACATCACGAGTGGTACAGGTAACCAACTTGCAGTGTGAATAAACACAGCACAGCCCGTGAGATGGTGAAGACCAAGTGGGGGACAGTGCCCAGTAATAACCTGTGGGGTGGGGTGGGGGCCTGTGGTGGCACCCGGCTTGAGTCGTAGGCCACACTTTCTGCACCGTGGCACATGGCTTTTCTTGAATGTCTAAATAGCCCTGCTCTTCCAGACTCATGAAGCAAAGACATACATGTGCCAGTGTCACCATGGACAGGAAAACATTTTACGTGGGCTTTTTGCTTCCTTTTACAGTGTGGTGTTTGTTCTGATTGTTGGGCATTTTCCATTTATAGTGGCTGTAAGCTGATTAGGGCCCTGATGATCGTCTCAGAAGAGGGTTTGGGGGGCTGAGGAAGGAAGGTTGGAAGTCTAGAAAGCTCCAGGGAAATAGTAGTGGAATTTTGTTTTCTCCTTTGGGAGCGGTGGTCTTGGTTTGGCCTGGTATGTCTGGGAAGACCAAGGAAGAAGAAAATGGCGGCCGTGCAAGGAAAGATACTCAGAAGCTTCTCTCCCCGTCAGCCAAGAGCAGGCTAAAGACAAGTGTCCGGAAGAGGTGACAGGAGGACTGGCATGAAGAGCCAATGAGCTTTATGCTCACAGACTGGAGGAGAGAGCCCCTTGTCAGAGGAGGAGTGGAGAACAGTTGTCCTGGAGATGAGGGCGCCTTGGACAGGGAGGCTTTAGGGGGACTCTGTGTGCTGCATTGATGGCCATGCAGGACTAGCTCTCATGGACAGACTTTGTGCATGGACTGCAGGTCTGCTGTTCCTGGAGCACTGTCCATTAGCACTGGGGTCTGTTCAGAAAAAAAGAATAAAGAGGGACGCCTGGGTGGCTCAGTCGTTGAGCGTCTGCCTTCGGCTCAGGTCATGGTCCCAGGGTCCTGGGATCGAGCCCCGCATCGGGCTCCCTGCTCCGCGGGAAGCCTGCTTCTCCCTCTCCCACTCCCGCTGCTTGTGTTCCCTCTCTTGCTGTGTCTCTCTCTGTCAAATAAATAAATAAAATCTAAAAAAAAAAAAAAAAAGTCTCTCCCTTCCCCCTCTGCCCCTCCCCCTGCTCGCACTCAAGTGCTCTCTCTCTCTCTCTGTAAAATCAATAAATAAAATCTTTGAAAAGTAAAATAAAATGAAAATAAAGAATAAAGAGCCCATCTGAAGTCACATTTCTCCTATCCATCTTTCCTTTTGTTTTTGTTTTTTTTAATTGAGGTGGAATTCACATAAGATTCACCCATTTTATTTTATTTTTTTTAAGATTTTATTTATTTATTTGAGAGAGCGAGACACAGCGAGAGAGGGAACACAAGCAGGGGGAGTGGGAGAGGGAGAAGCAGGCTTCCCGCCGAGCAGGGAGCCTGATGCGGGGCTCGATCCCAGGACCCTGGGACCATGACCCGAGCCGAAGGCCGACGCTCAACGACTGAGCCACCCAGGCGCCCCAAGATTCACCATTTTAAAGTGCACAGTTTGGTGACTTTTGTGCATTCCCAGTGTTATGCAACCTCCACCTCTCTCTGGTTCCAGCATCATATGCAAACATCTCCCCCAGAAGGAAATGCCATATTCGTTAAGCAGGCACTGTCCATCCCCCGATCACTCCCGCCCTGGGCAACCACTGATCTGCTTTCTGTCTTTGTTTTACCTAATTTTAGATTTACCTGTTGCCTATTCTGGATATTTCATGTAAAGGAAATAATACAATATGTTACCTTTTGTGTCTAGCTTCTTTAGCATAATGTTTTTGAGGTTCATCCATGTACAGTACTTCATTCCTTTCTTATGGTTGAATAATATCTCATTACGTGGATCTATCATGATGTGCTCATCTGTTCATCCATTGGTGGACCTTTGAGTTGTTTCCACCGTTTGGCTGTTATAAATGGTACGCGCTGAACATTTGTGACCAAGTATTGGAATACCTGTTTTTAATTTTTTTTTTTAAGATTTTATTTATTTATTTATTTAACAGAGAGACACAGTGAGAGAGGAACACAAGCAGGGGGAGTGGCAGGCAGAGGGAGAAGCAGGTTCCCCGCTGAGCAGGGAGCCCGATGTGGGGCTCAGTCCCAGGACCCTGGGATCATGACCTGAGCTGAATGCAGGCGCTTAACGACTGAGCCACCCAGGCGCCCCTGCCTGTTTTTAATTCTTTTGGGTATATACTCAGGAGTAGAATCGCTGAATCTTACAGTAATACGATGTTGAACTTTTCCAGGACCTTTCCCACTGTGTCGCACAGTGGCCGAACCATTTTCCATTCCCACCAGCGGTGGACCAGGGGTCTCATTTCAGTTTCTTCACATCCTCACCAGCACTTGTTATTTTTTCATTTTTTTTTAATAGCCACCCTAGTGGGAGTGAAGTGGTACTTCACTGTGGTTCTGATTCACATTTTCATAATGACAAATTTCATGTGCTTCTCAGCCATCTGTATATCTTTTTTGGAGAAATGGCTATTCAAGTCCTTCACCATTTTTTTTTTTAAATGGATCGTTTGTATTTTGTTGTTGAATTGTAGGAGTTCTTTATATATTCTGGATACAAGGCCTTCATCAGATATATGATTTGTAGATATTTCTGTGTTTAATTTTTGAAAGACTCTGTAAGATCCTTGAGGACAAGAACGACTGCGTCTCTGACCCAACCCACATCAGACTCGAAGCAGCAGCTCAGTAATGTGCCTTTTTTCCATGCATTGATTCCATGCGTGAGGCTGAATGCCATGTCCCCTTATCGCGGGTTGCCTTTGATTTCTGATAATGGCCACCACACTGCTCTTAGAAGTTGACTTATAAGTAAGCACAAGTCAGTTGGTTAAAAACTCATCATCGTTTTGAGAAATAGAGTGGGTGATGTTTCACAAGGATAGCAAGTGGCTCCTTGTTTCAAAGAGAAGTTCAAAGTGAAATCGTCTCAGTTGCAACGCCCAACCCACAATAAGTCCCTGTGTGCAATATTTTAATTTTGCCCTTCCAACATCTTCCTATAATCTTTTGGCCACTTTCCGCCGTGCCCCTCCCCAAAGGGATGGAGACTGTGGCTTCCTGGCTCATAAGAAGGAGATGTCAAATAAGGCATTTGCTGAATCCGTGTAGTAGTTTAGTTTCAGAAAACTACACTTGAGGCTCTCGGAACTTTTCAGGATTGTACGAGATTACGAGATGGCTTTTAGGATTCCTGCCAGGCCGATGCTAGTGCGTGCCCTTCCCTCTCTCTTCCGTGTGGGTGCGTACACTCACTTGGAAACTGAAGTTAAGAAAAGAAGAAAGGTTGAGAAATCTCAACCCCATGCTCTAAGAAAATACAGGTATTGACATGAATTCATCCCATAGACATTCGTCTGAGTCCTTGGAAGGGAGGCGCCGCTCAGGGGTTACTGGGCCATCGTTCGGAGTCTCAGGCTTGATCAGTCTCCTCTGTTCGCATCACTGTCACTGAATTGACAAGTGGCCAGTGTTTTTGCCATAAATGCAAATTCGGATATGCTGTGATATTTCGAAACGGCAATGATGTATATGAATTAGGCACGTGTCAGGTGGGTGTTACCACCCCCCATTTTATGCCGGAGGAACCTGGGGCCCAGAGGGGTTTGCCTGAGACTACCCAGTGGGTAGACTGTGGAGCCAGAATTCAAGTCCAAGTTCATCTGGGTCTTTGGTGGGGACCTGTCCTCTCTCCACCATCCCTCATGCTCCTCTCAGCAGAGCACCTGACATTTAACAGTGTTGAGCTGAGAGCTCTGGAAGAAAGATTGACCACGAACAGAATAAAGCTCCTTTTGATTATGAACCATATTGAGTTGTTTTCACCATGTTGACCTTTAAGGAAAAGAGCCGACATTTGTTGCAGGGCACAGTGCCTTTCAAAGCCCCACACAGACGCGATTTTCATTCTCTTTTTAATATTTAAATTTTAGGGGCGCCTGGGTGGCTCAGTCAGCTAATTGTCGGACTCTTGATTTCGTCGCATCGTGATCTCAAGGTCCTGGGATCGCGCCCTGAGTCGGGCTCCCTACTCAGCAGGGAGTCTGCTTGTATGCTTGAGATTCTCCCTCTGCCCTTCCCCCGCTCTCTCAAATAAATAAATAAATAATTTAAATTCAGATTTTAAGAGAAATACATGTTTGATGTAGAAAATAATTCCAAAATTCAAAATTCCCCTCATTTGCCTCAGTCCTAAAGTCCTCCTCAGAGGTAATGACCTGGCTCAGTCTCGTATGTGTTACTCCAGTCTGTATGTGTTTATAGCCATGTAAAACTATGTACATGTTATCATTTTAGGGCTTTTTTAGAAAGACACAAATGGATCATACTTCAGGCACTTTCTGCAGCTTGCTTTTTTCCCCACTTAAAATATATTGATGTCTCTCACATTGTCTTCCCTCATTCGCAGAGATCCTACAGCAAAGAGTTGTTTGAAGAAGTCATCTCGAAGATGCGGAAGGCAGGGATCAAATCCACCATAGCGATCGAGAAGTTTAAGCTCCTCGCGGAGAAGGTGGAAGAGATAGTGGCCAAGAACGCGCGCGCAGAAATCGACTACAGCGACGCCCCCGACGAGTTCCGAGGCAAGCGGGCCACTCTCTTCGTGCCGAATTCTTTGAATTACCTGGAGACACGTAACATGAAAAGACAGCGTTCTGTGCTTTTAACTTTTGTGTGGTGTGCTAGTGTTACTCCTTGAGACACGTTGTCTGAAATTACATTTGCCTACTTTTAGTTCCTGTTGTAAATTAAAAGGGGGGAAAAGTCCTTATCTTGATTTCAAACCAAGTACCAACCATGCAAATGCCAAGATCAGCCTTGCCTGTGCCGGAGGGGATTCGCATTTCCAAAGAAGAGTCCTGGAAGGTCTCGGATGAAGGGCTCCAGCCACTGTCTTTCCGGCAGAGCCCTGGTCTTTTTCCTCTGTTCCCCCGCCCCCAGCTGTAGCTGACGCAGGGGGTGTCCCCCTCCCCCAAAGGCACCGCGGACATTTATATCTCATGCCAACTTCGGCTGCACTTGGTGGCCTGGTCGGACCATACGATTGCTGTGTCTGTGGATAGACACTGTTAGGAGGGGCTTTGTTTCGTTTTCAGTTTCAGTTTTGGATGCCGCGATGAGAGTCTGCTTTGTTTTGTCTCCGCAGACCCTCTGATGGACACCCTGATGACCGACCCCGTGCGGCTGCCCTCGGGCACCATCATGGACCGCTCCATCATCCTGCGGCACTTGCTCAACTCTCCCACGGACCCCTTCAACCGACAGATGCTGACCGAGAGTATGCTGGAACCAGGTAGAGGAGTGGCACCTGAGTCCCATGCCAGAGATCCATCAGAAGGGGGTGATTTACCAAATCCAGAAGCTTCCATAGCTTACGGCACTTCGCGGGAAAGACACAAAACATTGTCTGCTCTGATTCACTGTGGGAGTCTAGTCCTCGGGTCCTGCTGCTTCCTCAGTCCTCGTGTCAGTGAGGGAGTGAATGGCCTTTTCTTTCTGTTTGGAGAGAACTGCAGGCTGCATCTCCTAGGAAGAGCCCTCCCGTCCGGGGCCATTAATCCTCTCCTTTTCTCTTCCCAGTGCCAGAACTGAAAGAACAGATTCACGCCTGGATGAGAGAGAAACAAAACAGTGACCATTAAACCGTCCCCCGTGCCCACCCTCTGCAAGACACAGCCGAGGCCAGCCAGGCAGGCGGAAGCCGCGTCGGTGGTGGAAACGCTGTTCCGATGTTTTCGGCCCCGCCCGGCAGAGACGCCAAGAGCCCCCCCCCCCCCCAAGAGTGACCAGACGGTGGAGAGCTGCAAGGACGTGGTTGAGGAGAGGAGCCCCATTCCTGTACATATATTTAAGTGACACACATGGTCAAAAGCTTGAGGGACACACTTTACGATTGCTTATGTAATAAAGCTCGTCCTTCCTATGTCACCATCGGGGCTTTTGCAACGGAAGTCTTTTAGTGATTGATGACAAATGGGTCTGGGCAGCATCCCGTTCACCCCCCCCCCCCAATCCAATATCCGTTGATTTGATTGTGATTAGAGAACCTTGGACATTTTGCTGCTAAAGAATCCTTACCCCCCTCCCTTCCTGACCCAACTTGCACTGCTGTGGATTTTTTTAAGAGAAGCAAAAACAAAAATAAACTCCTTCCCCCTGGCCCTCCAAACATATACTCTGTGAGATAACTGTGCCTGCAACAAAGTGTTAATCCTGGGATCGTATTTTTATATCATATTCACATATTTGTTTTTTTTAATTGGTGTTAGATGACATGATTAATAAAAAAGGCAAGATATTTTCAGAATTCGAATTTCAGTTTTTATTTTTTTTTCTTTTGAAATGTCCCTTTAAAGTTTTTTTATTCTAAACAAAATGAAGAGAACCTGTTGCTCTGGTCCTTGTCATAAGGCCTCTATTAGGAATCTGAGGAACAGCTGCAGCAAAGGAAGTGTTCAAGTATATCAGGATTTACATCACTTAACGGTTTTGGGGGGCGGGCACGGGGGGTGGTGTGGACAGTTCAAAACCATTACAGTTATCCTAGGAGGGAAGAGAAATTCCTCAACTCTGGAGCCTGTGAGTTCGAGGCAGGGGATCATCTGTAGGACGTGTCCTTTGGGGCTTGGCCTTTACCAAAGCAAAAACGGGGTGCAGGAAACGTGGGCGTGTGCCTGCTTGTAAAGCCACACACAAACACACCCCCCCACACACACACACAGAAACATAAGATTTTGTATTACTGCTCCCGACTTTAACATACTTGAATTCTTGCATTTCCTTTGGGGTAAAAAAGGGTCTGAAACCGTGAAGTGTTTTGAAGAAATTAAGCTACGAGAACAGACTTTCTTTTTCTTTTCCTTTTTTTCCACCCCCTCCACAGACAATGTCCTCTGTTCGATTCCTAACGCAAACTACAATAAATGGTGATACACATTCAGAAGGAACCTTCTTTGAGTCTCTTCTTTTTGTGGAAAGCAAAGGGGTGGGTGAAGGACAAGAGCCAAATGAGTTTGCATGTGGTGAATCCTCTTGTCTGCAGCCAATTAAGAGTTGCTATTTTTAAAATAAAACTTCTGCCTTTGTATCAGTCCTGGTGCTCCATTTGGTTCTCATTTCACCGTTTGTGTGTGTGAGGGGCTGAGCTTTGCCACCTTCGGTCTCTGCTCTTCCCAACTTGGTCCCCATGGCTGGTACCTTTTCCCTGACTTCTCCAGTTCTTCCTCAAGGCCAGCCCGTGTCATCGTGCGATGATGAAAGCGAGCATTTCCTGTGCGCTGGGCACCGCACAAAGAGGCTTTTGCACCTGGTTGGCTCAGTGGGATGAGCGGCCAACTCTTGATTTCGGCTCAGGTCATGATCTCAGGGTCCTGGGATCAAGACCCCCGTCGGGCTCCCTGTTCGGCGGGGAGTCCACTTGAGGATTCTCTCTCCCTCTCCCTCTGCCCTTCCCCTGCTCGCACGCACACGCACTCTCTCTCTCTAAAATAAATCTTTAAAAAAGAAGACAATACTACTGTCTCAGGTTGTTTTTAAACACATTAGGAGTGGGCACCTGGGTGGCTCAGAAGGTTGAGCGACTGCCTTTGGCTCAGGTCATGATCCTGGCGTCCTGGGATCAAGTCCCATGTCTGGCTCCCTACTCAGCGGGAAGCCTGCCTCTCCCTCTGACCCTCCCCCCTTCTCATGCCCTCTCTCTCAAATGAATAAAAAAATAAATAAAATCTTTTAAAAAACACACACACACATCAGGAGTGAGGTGAGGGGTGGTTAGGTAACTGGCTCAAGGCCACCTGGTCAGTTAGTGGAAGAGCAAGTGTCCAGGCTCCGAGGTCCATGCCCCCAACTGCCATATGTACTACTACTTCTCTTGAGCAAATTTGTACTAAATCACTTCCCCTCCCCCCAAGAATATAATGCATTCATTATCCCACCATGCAAATAATGCCATTAATTTGGTTCACTTTTTACTAAACTTGTTTATGTGTATGCCTAAAAAAATTATGTTTTGGGGCTTCTGTGCCTAATTGTTTATCCATCTTATGCATATGTATTATCTCCTCTCTAACCAGATTATAAAGTCTTCAGAGGCACAGATTCTGTCATATTGTCTGCACGTCTCTGTGAATGTAATAGAATGCTGCTATACCCCTCCGTACGCCCTCAGCACTCTGAATATTCAGAATTCAGAGGTCTCAAGGATCTGCTGGGTAGGACATGTCTTCTGTATGTACCATCTCTAGGGGCATGATAATTCATGTTTCTATTTTTTAGAGTCTCGGGGTTACTGTTTTATAGAAACTTAACGCTTGATGCAATCTGTTAATTACGGATATTAAGATAAATGCCAAAATATTTTAAAAGTAGGTCTTGGCTACAAGGAAGATGGTCAAATGAGGAGGATCCGCGTATCAGATGAGCAGGAGAGAAATGGTCCTTGGCAGAGAGATGATTAAAATAACTTCTTACTCGTTTTGTGACTCACTGTCGTGTGGGATTTTAAAAGGAGTTGATAAAATATCTTTTGAAAAGATAGCTGAGCACATTATTTTGTGCACGTTTTGCAACCTTTGGATTTGGGGCCGAAAGTAGTGAGTTTCACCGTGTTTTGGTTGGAGTGGAAAGGAGACATCAAGAGGCCTGGTCTCACTAGGTAAGTTTTTGATGGAAAGAGACCACAGTGGCCTGTGAGCTTGGCCTTGATACCTACTAGTGTTGGGCTGAAGGAAACCACGTTGGTTGTAGATAACTCGTCTTTCGTGAGCATATTCTATGCTCAAGCCACTCTTTCATGTAATAACTCACTTAATCCTCAACAACTGTCTGAAGGCGATGGTGTTAGTGAGACACGCATGTGAGACTAAGCCACATGGGCTTCAGAGTCATCCCGCCAACGCTCCTGCTGTATGGCAGTATTCCAGAATGGCCCAGCTTCAGAAGGCCCAAGGACATACAGAGAAGCAGCATACGATTCTGGAAGGAGCTTTGGCCTTGGGGTCAGCTCCAGACCCAACCTTCATGGGAAATGGTGAAATGATTTCAATCTCAGGGCTTTGCTTGCTGGCCACTCATTGTCAAGCCCCAAGTTTGTGTCTTCAGCCCAGGCCTCTCTCCCGTGCCCAACACACTAGTCTTCTCCGATGCCCTCAGAGTTCTGAATTAAGTTCCTTCTGTTTCACCCCCAACCCGCTCCTCCATCATGATAAATGGCAACTCCATCCTTCTAGGTCACGCGGACCAAAAACTTGGGAGTCATCCTTGATTCCTCTCTTGTGCTTTCCTCCTATCCGGCCTGTCCACAGGTTTCTCAGCTCTACCTGCAGAATGTGCCCAGAATTCAGCCACTCTTCACCAGGCCCACTGGTATGACTGGTCTGAGTCATTAGCAGTGAGTTGGCTTATTGCGATAGCCTCCTGACTACTCTCCCTGTTTCCCTGTTGTTCTCCTTTCTCGTAACAGCAGCTAGAGCGGTCTTGTTAAAACTTGCCTATGATCAGGGGCGCCGGGCTGGCTCAGTCAGTGGAGCATGCAACTCTTGATCTCGGGGTCATGAGTTCAAGCCCCACAGTGGGTGTGGAGAGATTACTAAAACCAAGAAACAAACAAAAACCACTTGACTAAGATCACACCGTTTCTACGCTCAAACCTTCCATGGCTTCCCAATCCCCTAGGAATAAAAAGGATTTTACAGTAGCTTAGAAGGCAGCACGCTCCCTCTCCATGATCTCTCTGAACTAACAACCTACAGCTCCCCCTTCCTCCAACCACCAAGCCTCCCTGGCCTCCTTGCCCTCCTTAACCTGCAGGCATGCTCCCCACACTGCTAGGGCCCTTGTATTTGCTCCCTCTGCAGGGAATCCTCTTCCCACGGATATCCCCCTGGAACACAGCTCCCGTACGGCTTTAGGTCTTTGCTCAACTATCACCTCCGTGAGTCCTTCCTTGTCCTCCCTGTTTAAAATCACACTCACTATTTGCTGTCCCTTGCGATTCCCTTTCTTTGCGTTTTCTCCTTAGCATTTATCATTAGCTAATGTACAATATCACTTATTTATTTACAGTCTGTTTCCCCCACTAGAATGTGTGCCCCAGGAGGGCGGGATTTTAGTCTGTCGTGTAGCCTTAGCACCTGGAAGGGTGCCTGGCACAGGGTCAATGCTCAGTCTATCTGTTGAGTGAATGACCTCTTCATATATTTGTCATTCCAGTTGTATCATTTATCTGTTACTGCAGAACCAGATCACCCCAAAATTTAGTGGCTTGATACAGTAACAGTGATTTTATCTCCGTTGGTTCTGGAGGTTCCAGGAACAAGCATCCAGGAGGACCAGACAGGAGCTGTATCACCTTTTACAGTGCAGGCTTGGAAGTCACACAGTGTGACTTCTGCCTTAGTCATAAACCCACCTGGATGCAAGGGCAAGGGATGTAGAAGCCACTGCATGACAGGATGTTAGCAATGCACCGTAAGGATAGCTTCTGAGATAGGAGATACTGTTCTGGTCACCTTGCAAAATAAGATCTGCTGCATTCCCCTCCCGCCAACAATTTACAGGCTCCCTATATGCAAAATACATCCATCTCTTCCCCCAAAGACTCCCAGATTTCATCCCATTATGGCATCAGCTTGAAGCCCAACATCTCATCATCCAAGACTACTCCAGGTGCAGGTGAGTCACCTCTGATGTGATTCTTCAGGTCCAGTCCCTGGAGTGCCACTCCTCTTGATTTAAAGCTCTGTGAACTAGGGTGCCTGGGTGGCTCAGTTGGTTAAGCGTCTGCCTCAGCTCAGGTCATGATCCTGGGGTCCCGGGATCGAGTCCCGCATCGGGCTCCCTGCTCAGCGGGGAGTCTGCTTCTCCCTCTGACCCTCTTCCTTCTCGTGCTTTCTATCTCTCATTCTCTCTCTCAAATAAATAAATAAAATCTTTAAAAAAAAAATTTAAAGCTCTGTGAACTAAAGATACAAGTTATCTACACACACACACACACACACACACACACACACACACACACACACACACACACACCATACAATGATGGGACAGATATGGAAAAATCATTATAGATGCTCCTATCCAAATGTTGGAAAATGGAAACACACAGGAGTCAGTGGCCCGTAGTAATTCTGAAATCCCACCTGGCACGTGTTGCCAGTTCCTTATGTAGGAATCCATCCTACAATCTACTACTTGTTCACCAAGACTCTCAACTCCACCCTCTGGGCTCTTGGGTTTTGCCCCTGAATCTTTCCTCCCTTTTCCATAACAAAACCTAATCGCAATGAAGTGGGCATCTCAGTCTGTTTCCTGTTCATAAAAAGAGGTGGGGTTCAGAAGTTTCTTTCTCTATCGCCTTTCCTCTAAGCCGGAGGTACTTTCCTCAGAACGATTCCCTTAGAATTTTGTGGGTTTTCTATGAATCTCCTTGGGTTTGACTCTACTAAACAAAAGCTACACCCCTAAATCTCTTCCAGATAAACTTTTCCCTAGTTAGGATTTCTTGTGAAATCCTTACATCTTTCTGAACTACTTAAAGTAGTCACATTCTTGGCCTCGTATGTAGATGGTTTCTAAGGATCTAAATGGCTTCCGGAGGCAACAAAAAGAGGCCAAGTGACACTTTCACTGTTTTGCCTTGCAATCTCCTGACCTCGATCATTGAGTCCACTCCTCCACATTTACTCTTCCTCTAACACAGATGACGGCATTGCCAAAACTTCCACCACCGTATGACAAGGGGCTTCTTTCCTTCAGCTTCCAATAACTTTTCCTCACGTTCCTTTCAAGCCTCTTCAATGGCTTTTGGGCTAACAGCATCCTCAAAGGCACCCCCGTCTTCTGTCCACCATTCAGCCCCGAAGCCAACGCCACGTGTTTTCGGCTTTGTTACACCCACACCCATTTCCAGGTCCTAAATCCTGCTGCTAAACAGATCGCCCAAATTTAATGGCTTAAAACAGCTGCTATTAATTTATCATCGTCTGTCGTGGTTCTGGGGTGAACTGAGCTCAGCAGCCAGGTCTTGCTCCAGGACTCCAGACAGCGGCAATTGCAAGCCTGCGGAGGATGAAGTCACCCGAAACGCTTCCTTCCATCCGGCCGGTGGCTGGAACACCTACATGTGGCCCCTCTGGGGCTCTTTGGCTTCCAGATGCAGCATGGTGACCAGGTTCTAAGAGCAAGCACTCCAAGAGGTGCAGGCAGAAACGGATCTTGACAACCTAGTGGCCTCAGGAGACAGAGCGTCTCTTCTGCTGCAGACACAGCCCCGCCCAGGTTCCGGGGGAGGGAGCGGAGCCCCCAGCTCTCCGTGGGAGGAATGTCAGTGTCACATTTCAAGAGGAGCATGTGGATGAGAGATCGTGTTGCTGCCATCTTAGAAAACAGAATCATCCACACCGTCTCTCCCTTCTGTAAATGGTCACTTCTTACCTTTTTGTTTTCCTGCCCCTTTTCTTGCTGTTTTGCAGGCATTCTTATGTATTTTTCTAGAACTTACCCCCTAGTCCATTTTAGATGTTGGGGATATCTTCTCACCATCTGTTGTCTCTCTGATAGCTTTGTTGTGGTCTCTTTTTTGAAACAGAAATTCTGAACGTTTGTGTTGTTCTAGCTATCCTTCTGCTTACGTATTTTTTTAGGTAAAATTCATACAACATAGAATTAGCCCTTTTAATTTAATTCAGGGTACAATTCAGTGGTGTTTAGTGTATACACAGTGCTGGGCAATGACCAGCTCTCTCTGGTTTCAAAACTATAGATGTGGTTTTAGGGCTTCGATTTTTTAATTTAATATATATATATATATATATATTTTAGATTTTATTTGTTTATTTGACAGAGAGAGACACAGCGAGAGAGGGAACACAAGCAGGGGGAATGGGAGAGGGAGAAGCAGGCTTCCCGCGGAGCAGGGAGCCCGATGCGGGGCTCGATCCCAGGACCCCGGGATCGCGACCTGAGCCGAAGGCAGACGCTTAACAACTGAGCCTCCCAGGCGCCCCTGATTTAATATTTTGAATGGGAAAAACCCAAGGAGTATGGAGGAAAAGGACTGCCTCCTCTTTTCTAACCCCATCCCCCAGCCTCCCATGGCCCTTGCACTATTACCCGTTTTCTTTCTCAGTGGAAATGGCCATCCTAGCTAGGCTGCACCTTGCTTTTTTCACGTAAAATATACCTCGGGAATCCTCTCTTCCAGCAGCGCCTCTGTCCTGTTATTACCAAGTCATTGACCGATAGCACGTTAGCGGATTGCAATCTGGATTGCCTCCAACAGCTCCACAGTGAACAATCTCATAAATACACCATTTTTGCACGTGTGCAAACATAATATGAAGATAAAATTCCTAGCAGTGGACTTGGACGATCAAAGTGTATACACACGGGCGCCTAGGTGGCTCAGTCGGTGAAGCGACTGCCTTCGGCTCAGGTCATGATCCTGGAGTCCCGGGATCGAGTCCCACATCGGGCTCCCTGCTCGGCGGGGAGTCTGTTTCTCCCTCTGACCCTCTTCCCTCTCGTACTCTCTATCTTTCATTCTCCCTCTCCCTCGAATAAATAAATAAAATCTTTAAAAAAAAACAAAAAAAACAAAGTGTATACACACATCTCTACTTATATTTAAGTCAGTTTGAAATTTGTCATTTTATTGCACCATGCTCTGAGAACAATTGTCAAAATGGTGTTGATCCTTGGGAATCTGTCAAGGCTTCCTTGTGGCCTTGAACATGATTAAGATTTGTGACCCTTCCCTGGAGCTCAGTGTGTCTTCTCTGTTTATGACGTATAAAATTTTACTTGTATTTATTATTTACAGCTTATTGATTGTATTATTGAAATCCTCTCTATTTTTGCTTACTTTTTTGTCTGACTTCTGCTTGATCTATTTATTTCAAGACTATATGATAAGATCTCTATTCCAGTTGTTGACTTATCTCTTTGTGTGGTTTTATCACTAATGGCTTCGGATCTTCTGAGCTTATGTTATAAGGGAGATATATTCATAGTTATATTTTCTTGATTATCTTTCCTTTTGTCATCTCTCTGTTACGTAGTTTTTCTTTTTAAAAAAAAAATTTATTTATTTATTTGAGAGAGAGTGAGAAAGAGAGATCACAAGCAGGGGAGGGGTAGAGGAAGAAGCAGGCTCCCCGCTGAGCAGGGAGCCTGATGCGGGACTCGGTCCGAGGACCCTGGGATCATGACCTGAGCTGAAGGCAGACGCTTAACCGACTGAGCCACCCAGGCACCCCTGTTATGAAGTTTTTCATATTAAAATTGGTACTTTGGTGTTGCTTTGGTTGATATTTGCCTAGTATATATTCCTTTTTCCTTGTTTGCCCCCTGTTTATTATGAAATAGTACACCTATTTAGAAAATGCATAAAACATAGACAGACAAATTTATTAATTACTATAAAGCTTATACTGATGTAACTACCACTTAGGCAAAGAAACAGAACATTTTCAGTGTCCCAAGCCCCTTTACTGCTCTTCCCAGGCCCAACCCCATCCATAGGTAAGTATTATCCTGATTTTTATGGTAATCATTTCCTTACTTTTCTGTATGGTTTTGTCACTTAGGTATATATTCCTAAACGCCATAGTTTAATTTTGCCTTTTTTGAAATGTTATATTAATATACTTAAAGGTGGGGCACTTGGCTGTCTCAGTTGGAAAGGCAAGCAACTCTTGATCTTGGGGTCGTGAGTTCGAGATTACTTAAATAAAACTTAAATATTTATTACTTAAATAAAAACTTTAAAATATATATACACATATCTAAAGGTAATGTATTTAAATCTGGCTTTTCTTGTTTTGATCTTATATCATAAGAGTAAGTATAATCAGTATTGCTGTGTTACGTGTGACTCATTCACTTTCATTGCTACATATACTTCATTGTTTAAATATACCAAAATATTTTGTATCCATTTTACTGTTGAGGGACCCTGGTTTGTTACCAGTTTGGGACTATTACAGCTAATGTGGCCGTGAACATTCTTGGATATGTTTCAGGGCCCATTTGATGTTGGATTTTGGACTTTTGTCAAATGCATTTTCTGCATCTGTTGAAATGGTAATATGGTTTTTAAATTTTGGGCTAATACGGTGAAGTGACATCAATTAATTTTTGAAAGTTAAATAAACCTTGCAATCCTGGGAGAAATCCCATTAGAATATCATATATTATTCTATTTATGTATTGTTGGATTCAATTTGCTAAAAGTTTTTTAAAGATTTATTTATTTATTTATTTATTTATTTATTTATTTATTTGACAGAGAGAGAGAGGGAGAGAGAGCACAAGCAAGGGGAGCGGCAGAGGCAGAGGGAGAAGCAGGCTCCCACTGAGCGGGGAGAGCCTGATGTGGGGCTCGATCCCAGGACCCTGGGATCATGACCTGAGCCAAAGGCAGACACTTAATTGACTGAGCCATTCAGGCACCCCCAATTTGCTAAATTTTTTTTTAATGATTTTATTTATTTATTTGACAGAGAGAGACACAGCAAGAGAGGGAACGCAAGCAGGGGGAGAGAGAGAGGGAGAAGCAGGCTTCCCACGGAGCAGGGAGCCCCATGCAGGGCTCAATCCCAGGACCCTGGGATCATGACCTGAGCCGAAGGCAGACACTTAACGACTGAGCCACCCAGGCGCCCCGAATTTGCTAAAATTTTAAAAAATATTTTTTTTATTTATTTATTTGAGAGAGAGCGAGCTTGAGAAAACAAGGGGTGGGGGAGGGGCAGAGGGAAAAGCAGACTCCCAGTAGAACAGGGAGCTGGACGTGGGACTCGATCCAGGCCCCGGGATCATGACCTGAAGCTCAACTGACTGAGCCACCCAGGCACCCTCAATTTGCTAAAATTTTTGAAAGAATTTTTGCATCTCTCTATATCTACCATTTGTGTCATAAGGGATATTGGTTTATAGTTTTCTTTTCTTGTAGTATCTCTTTCTGGTTTTAGTAGCTTCCCCATTTAGTTTTTCTCACAAGGGAGGTGCCAATTTTCAGATCCCTACATTGCATAACACAGTGATTCAGCATTATAACCTATGATGCCATTTCTACACATATATTAATGGTTCCCTTCTTGGTGTCTTCTGATGGAGTTTCTCAATCTGGTTTTCTAGGTCACTAATTCCTTCTTTGTATGCATTTTCCTGTTGAACCCTCTCTCTCCAATTAGCTGTTTGGTTTTTTAATAACTGCCTATTTCCTGACCTGTTACCAATAACCTATCTCTTTGATTTTTTTTTTAAGTAGGTTCCACGCCCAACGTGGAGCCCAGTGCAGGGCTTGAACTCACCACTGTGAGATCAAGACCTGAACTGAGATCAGGTGTCGGATGCTTAACTGACTGAGCCACTCAGCCCACCTCTTTGAAGATATTTGAAGTTCTTGTTGGGTCTTCTCCATTAATTCTGCTTCCTCAAATATAAGCTTTTCAGTTTATTGTCTTTGATTTGGAGTATGGCTGTTTTGCTCCTTAGATGTGCAATTATTTTCACACGAGCTCATCTTCCCCTGGGTGTCAGAAACTACCTGGATGGTAGTGGTAGTGTGTAGTGAGCAAGGCTAAAGCTCAGGGCCCAGTTTCTGCCCTCCTGGTGCAGTGTGTGTGTGTGTGTGTGTGTGTGTGTGTGTGTGTGTGTGTGTGTGTTGGGGGGCTGTCACAGGGTGGAGTTGGTGGCATTAAAGTATAGGTCTCATAAGCCCCTATGGGCCTTCGCTACAGGTCACTGTGCCCTTCCAGAAACCTTCCTGTATCTCTTTCGAGCAGTTGTTTTGTTTTGTTTTGTTTAAGTAGGCTCCAAGCCCAACATGGGGCTTGAACTCACAACCCTGAGATTAAGAGTCACGTGCTCTACCAACTGAGCCAGCCAGATGTCCCAACGAGCAGTTCTTTTCTAGAGACCTCTTTGCTTGGATGTCATCGCCTGGTACTGAGGGAATGGAGGAGCAGAAGGGAACAGTTGCGATGTGGCCATCCTCCGGCATGAGCTACCTGCTGCTCCCCGCAGCCGGGCATCTGTGAGAGGAACACAACAGCCCCTGTCCAGCCTCCCCTCTACCCGGGGCCGACACCCCGGTCTGCTCCCTGCTGCTGTTACCGCCCCCCTCCTCCAGCCTGACCACCCTCTCTCCCCTCTTGCATTTCTCCATTTCTAGTTTCTCAGGCTCCCCTGCCTCCCTCTTGACTCTGGACTCTCCATGGCTGGGCTCAGTGGTGTACATGACAGCCCCATCCCATTGCCCAAGAACCCTCGTGGTGGATCCTATTAGCCATGTCTTTCTCCAGATTGAAACTGAAATGCGGAGGGGTTACATTATTTGCCTGCAACCACGCAGCTGCTAAGTGAAAATCTGAGGCTCATCACTTCCTCTCTGCCTGCGAAGGCTATACCCCACTCTTTGGAGTCGTTTGTCCCCAAAATAAAGAAGCGTGGACAAGACCTTTGCTTCAGCCATTTCCAAACCCCGTGGGATCCTGGGACAGACAAAGGAACAGGGTTGTTGCTGATTTCCAGGAGACAGTCCCCTTTAAATCTTTCGTCCTTTTGTCTCAAGTATGACTTTTTATGGAGGTTTAAATTATTTATACTGTTTTGTTGAAAGCTAAGCACATTGGGTAAATTGCCGCCCATTGGAGGGTAGAAAGTGGACAGGCAGACTGGATTGTGATTTAGAAAAAAATAAAACATAGTATCTCTGACCCTGGTACCTGGAGGTTCTTTTGGTGCAGGCTGTGTGTGTGTGTGTGTGTGTGTGTGTGTGTGTGAGAGAGAGAGAGAGAGAGAGAGAGAGAGAGAGAGAGAAGGAGAGAGTTGGTTGGTTGGTTATCACAGCTGGGTTTATAGCCTTTGGAGATTATTTCTGTGCCTTTCAGTTTCTTTGTAAAATGAGCATGTTACCTGTCAACATTATATGGTTGGAAGGAAATTGTTGATGTAATGGATTTTTTTTAAAGCAAAAAAAGAAAAAAAGAGCTCTATAAAGAAAAGCACATTATAAATAAATAGGGTTAATTTCTAGTCAAAACCACAGAGTCAGCTGTTTATATAAATATTATAGATCTAAATGCTTAGCTTCTTCCTTGGAGGCTGGCTCCTTGTCTTAGAAGGCTGTGCTTTATTGTCCTTCCAAACCACAACCTACTGAGGCCATCAGTGATGCGAAAACATTTTTCTTTTCCGGTTGATTTCTTTAGGATGATTGAGAAATACCATGGCAGCCAAGGGGGTCCCATCCTCAGTTGTCTGCCTGCTTACGGCTTTATGCTCTTTCATTTGGGGGAGAACATTGAATTTAAAGCATTGCAGACCAACCTATTACGACCACTCATCTTCAAACATTGTGTATATTCATTTAAATGGCCAAAGGGGGAGGGGGGAGTGGATAAAATGAATAAAGTTGGTGGACTGATGACTATTACAGGTTCAGAGTATAAACTAGAAGGTTTAATGAGTGTTAAGAGTATGAAATGCAGGTCCCATTCCTACAGAGAAAAATGTGGGCTCATTTGAAGTTTAGGATTAAATTCAAGCCCCAAATCCCAACTCTCCCATGAGTTGATTTGCCTGGGAACTCAAATAGTCAGGAAAGTAGCAAGTGAGGGGAATAAAAATCAGGTTCTTAGTTCTTACTCACTTTCCTTTTGAGAAAATTGAAGACAGAGTCCCAACTGAAAGCGAGAATAAAAGGAAACAAACCCTTTAAAAAGATAAGAGGTTTCTGCTTGTCTGATTGCCCAGAGTGGACTGAGTCTCAAATTGCCGCCAAGTAACCTCTTCAGCTATAAGCTAAATATATCATCTTTTATCTTTTCACAAAGTGTATCTTCTTGTTGAAGTGCACACATTCTTGGCTGGGATGCAGGTATGACCTAATTTTGATGTTAAGTGTGTGGGAGAATCAACTTTTAAAGCAGTGCTTCCAAAGCTGAGATGTTTGCAGCCGGGAGAATGAATGTGGTTGAATCCACCACTAGAATGCTCCCTTGTTATTGATAGAATTCCAGTGCTTTTTCTTTCTTTTTTCTTTGTTAATACTTAGTCCACTTTCTGTTTTAGGTGTTCTAAGGGGCATACAGTGCTGTGCTGAAGAGCATGGGGTTTGGAGCTAGATGTTCATGGATTTGAATCCTGACTCCACCCCCCACTTATTGACTGTGACCTTGAATAAATGACTTCATCCCGGTGGGAGTTTCCTGGGGCTGCTGTAACAATAAACCGGGTCACCTACAGGGCACCTGGGTGGCTCAGTCGGCTAAGCGGCTGACTCTTGCTTTCAACTCAGGTCATGATCTCAGGATCCTGGGATGGAGCCCTGTGTCAGGCTCCACGCTCAGTGGGGAGTCTGCTTGGGATTTTCTCTCTCTCTCTCTCCCTCTGCCCCCTCCCCAACTCTCGTGTGCCATCTCTCTCTCTCTCTCTCTCTCTCTCTCTCTCCCTCTCAAAAATAAATAGATCTTTAAAAAAAATAAACCAGGTGAAATTAGAACAGAAATTTTGTATTCTTTCCCATATCTAGAGGCCAGAAGTCCAAAATCAGTATCATTGGGGCCGAAAATTCTTAAGTGTTGACCAGACTGTGCTCCTTCCAGAGGCTCTAGGGGAAAATGTGCTTCTTGCCTCTTCCAGCTTCTGGAGGTTGCTGTTGTTCCTAGGCTTGGGATTGCAACCCTCCAGGCTCCCCCTCCCGCGGTTGCACTGCCGTCTGCACGTCTGTGTGGGCCGTCAAATCTCCCTCGGCCTCCCTTTTACAAGGATACGTAGGACTGCAGTGAGGGCTGATCGAGATAGTTCAGGATAATCTCCGCATCTACAAGGACGCTGTTTCCTTATAAGGTAATATTGACAGGTCCCAGAGATGAGGACCTGCTATCGCTGGGGGGGGCCCCCACAAGCTAAGTTTCATCATATGGGAACAGTAAGAATCCCTATTTTACAGGACTGTGGTGAGGATTAAACGAGACAGTGAACGTGGAGTGCTTCCAGTAGTTCTTGGTTTAGAGTCCATGCTCGATAAATATCAGCTGCCATCATCCCTACCCCTACCATCATCATCACCATCACCTACTCAAATTCTTCCCCTCTCTTGGAGAGGATGAGAAAAATCCAGTAAGCACAGAATGCTGAGATTGTAAAACCTGGACACACTTTAGAATTCATCTACTCTGACATATAGGTTAAACAGAAGTCTAGAGGCATTGACTTGCTCAGGATCCCACAGCTAGAATGAAGCAGATTTATTTCGTTGTAACATTGTATTCATTCATTCATTCATTCATTCATTCATTCATTCATTCATTCAAAGTAGGCTCCACCCCGAGCGTGAAGCCCAATGCGGGGCTTGAGATCATGACCCTGAGATCAAGACTTGAGCTGAGATCAAGAGTTGGACGCCCAACCAACTGAGTCATCCAGGTTTTCCTCATTGTAACACTTTTTTTAGATTTTTATTTTTAAAAAGATTCTATTTATTTGAGAGAGAGAGAGAAAGACAGCACAAGCAGGGGGAGGGGCCAAGGGAGAGGGAGAAGCAGACTCCCCACTGAGCGGGGAGCCCAATGAGGGGCTCCATCCCAGGACCCTCAGATCATAACCTGAGCCGAAGGCAGACTCTTGTCTGACACGCTGATCCCAGGTGCCTCTCACTGTAACATTTTAGATACTAGGACTCTGTAATCTGTAGATAGGGACACCGAAGGAAAGGGATGATAGGGGATCACTTAGGGAGAGTGCAGGTGAGAGAGAATAAAGATTCAATGGGAAGGGTGAATTAGGTAATATCTTCATTCCCATTTTAGAGATGAGGACACAGGGGTTATATGCTAAAGGGCACATAGCAAGTGATAGAATTAGAATCCAAACAGTTGGACTGTAAAGACCAGGTGCTCTCAACCCCTCCCTACTCCCTCTTCCCAGTAGATGGTTTCTCAGCATGATTTATGTATTCATCTCAAGTGGTTACACTGTAAGTGAGAGTAAGAAAATGCAATTTCCAGGAGACACTGAGAGCTAGAGCTCTGGAGAGGGCTATGTCTTCAGGATAGTCTCCTTGGACTGGGGACTTGGCAATGGTGGAAACGGCGGGGTTATTTGAGATATCCTGACCCTACTGAGCACTGTTCACTGGGCATTGTGCTCCCAGCTCTCCGTGTTGCCCAGATCCTTCCTCTTCTCGTGTCTCAGGCATCGCTCCTGGTGGCTGGACTCTTTGGAGCCGTAGGAAGCCCATTTCAGGCACCATGTTCTGCCCATGTGTTCCGGGACCATCTGTCACTGCAATTCCCAGAGACAACAATTTGGTTTCTTCAATCATGGCTTTAAGACCAAAGTTAATTGATACAAGGTTGTTCCTAATTAGTAAAAAAATTCCTGTTACAGAAAAATGATGTATACATAAACTGCAATTCAGAAGAGGGGAATCTATGCAGGGTATTTTTATCTGGCTGAAATGATAGATCCCCAGTCATGACCAGGGGAAACAGCCAGACATGCTGATTTTAGCTGACTGTGTTTGCAAAGAGCCAACAGCTGATTAAAACGAAACCTTGCACTAATCGGGGGGAACTAAGGGAACACACCAAATTAAAATTTCCCATTCTCTTGGTCTTTACAAAAGTATCAAATGTCAGTGTTGGGTTCTTGATTCATGACTTCTGCGTGGTAAATATCATGTTTGGTATTTACTGTGGGGTCCTCAGGGCCACAGCGATCTCAGCAATTGTGTTAATTTGCATTGTGATGTATACATTCCTTATAAATGGATATTCATTTCAATATAATTGAACATTGGAGGCAAAGAAAAAAATGACACCAATTGATTTCGCTACTGGCGTTAGGGACTTCAGAAAATGTGGTCTAGGCAGAGACTTTTTTTTTTTTCTTCAAGGCTTCCCAAGAAGACTAGAAAATTCTTTTCAAAGGCAGAAGCCTTGTCCTATTCCACATATTTTTGAAATTACCTTTCTAGATTTGTGTTTATATCCTGAAGCATGATTTTGACTCTTCCAGGCAGTATCAGAATTCACCTTTTGTATTAATCTGGCTTTTGCGGATAGCCAGAAGTCACTTGGATCCAAATGCTGTCAGGTGGTTATGTTGTCTGAGACCTAACACACGCTTTTTAAATTTTTAATCTTGTTGGAATAAGACTCACTTCTCCCAGCAGCTCACTCCCCTATTTCCGGTTTCCTACTTGTTCCTACCAATCTCATTAGCAAAGAATTCAGGCTGTGGAGCTTATTAGAATTCGAGGTGAAAAAGATAAGTAAAGAGACAGGCTTGAGGAACTTTTCAGTGAGTAAGAAGCATGAGTTTCATGACATCTGTTTTGGCTGATTTTCTTTTCTTTCCTTCTGGATTCTGGGTAGTTGAAGCCACCAAATAAAAATCAGTCCTCAGCAAACTGGAGGCTTGCTGTGCTCATCAGTTTCCTGACCGGGAGGACTAACCTGTGCTAAAGTATCTTCCCCTTTTTACTCTCTGATTCCAAATAACCTCAGCAGAAGTCGTGTCACTGTATATTAATATTAATGAGTTAGATCAGATTGCATCCTAAGTATTCACTGAAAAAAACAAAAACAGAAACAAAACACCAGGGGCGCCTGGGTGGCTCAGTCGTTGAGCGTCTGCCTTCGGCTCAGGTCATGTTCCCAGGGTCCTGGGATCGAGCCCCGCATCTGGCTCCCTGCTCAGCGGGAGGCCTGCTTCTCCCTCTCCCACTCCCCCTGCTTGTGTTCCCTCTCTCGCTGTCTCTCTCGCTGTCAAATAAATAAATAAAATCTTTAAAAACAAACAAACAAAAACACCAGAGCCTTTATTGATTTGTCTCCAGCTCTGTATTGTTGTCACTTAATACAGTGTTCAATACAATCTGTACACACATACTTCTATCAAATAGACACTAACATTTACAAGGACTTTGTATTATAAAACAGATACTTTCCAGCTTCAACACAGTAGCCTCATAGGTCCAAACATATAAGCAATTCCTATTTTTAAATGCGCAACATGATCCAAGACTTAAGTATATGTGTTACCTGACCTTGTTTAAAATACCCGGAAGGTAATTCTCTTTATGGGCACGGACAGTCCTGCAAAGGATTGCGGTCTTAATTCTCCCTACATTTTCATCAGTGCAAGTGGCGGCATGTGGCAATTTTGAATCAATATGGCCTCTCTGAGTCAGGAAGGCCAACTGTTTGGCCAAGAGGCAGTGACCTTTCGCAAGGCAGGTTGTGGGACTAGGGCATCTTAAAACCAGGTCAGGGAGGGGATTATGGCTTATGGCCTCCCGCCCACTCAGCCCCTCAGGCTCGCCCAGCTGCCACGGGTGAGTCCTGGCCCCTCCGATCCAGCTGCTGACCCAGCCTGCAGAGGATTACTGGTGACATCGCTGCTGGGATGCCTTTGGACAAATACATTTTTAAACGATGAAATATTTTCTAACAGGCAGTATAGAGACCGGCATAACGGCACCCACCTATATACCCATCCCACCGCCCCCCAACATTTTCATCCTGTGTCTTTTTTTTTCCCCCAAGAAATAAAATATTAGCTTCCTGTGTCTTGCTTCCTGCTTCCTTTCTTTCCTCTCTCCTAGGGTAACCTCTTTCCTGAATTTGTTGATGATCATTTCCCGTGCAGGTTTTCCTCCTTGACTCTGCAGGAATGGAGTCCTGCGCGCTATAGTGTTCTTCCGCACATGTTTCCAAACTTCATGCATAAATGGCATTTTACCGCACAAATTATTCTGAAACTCTTACTATTTTTTTTTTTTTTTTTTTTTTTTTGCTCAGCTTTATGTTTTTGAGATTTAGTCATTGCGCTAGCTGTTTTCTTATTCTTTCTCAGCCCTGTGGACACCGTTCCATACTGTTTGTATTCCTCAAGCTCCTTCGCCAGTTGGTTTCTCTTTGGGTTCTGCCAGTAGGAGGCGTTGAGGGGAGGAGCGAAGTCTTCGTTTTCCTTTCTCTTTTGCTCTTTTCCTTCTGGTGCTTTTTTCCTGAGGCTGCCGCCTCTCCCTCTCCCCGCGCACCTCAGCTCCAGTCCTGGCCCCTCCCCCAGTCTCCTAGCTTCCGGAACACTCCCTCCTCCTTTATTCTTCCAGTGTTAGGATTTTGGCACCTTCCTGCAGTTTCTAGTCTCTGAATTAGCATCCCTTCTCCTTTTCTTTTCTTTTTTCTCTTCAAGCTTGCAACATCTGCATAACCAATTCCTCTATTAAATCTCCTGTGTTTGTCATGACTAGTGGGGTTTCTAACTGGGCCCTGACTGCTGCATTAATTTTAGTTGCTGGACCATTAATTTTAGTTGCTGCATAGTATTCTCTCCTATGACTCAGTTTATTCATCCGGTCTCTTGTCGATGGGCATTTTGATTTTTCCGTATCGCAAACAATGGAAAGACTGCATTCTTGGACCTGTTTCCTCGCTTACCTGTGCAAGACTTTCGCTAGAGTATCTACTGGAATCCTGGGTTAAAGGGCTGTGCTCATCTTCCATTTGGCTGGCTGCTAACAAATTTTCCAAAATAGCTGTCCCATTGCCTTCTCTTCCATCACTGGGTACTGTCACACTTGCCATTGCTGGCAGTTTGATGGATTTGGCATGGTATCTCATTTCCATGATTTAAGTGTCTTTCCGTTCTTTCGTCTGTGAGGTGCCTACTCATATCCTTTTGCCCATTGTTTTTCTGTTAGGTTGCTTGTATTTTCCATATTGGTTTATATAACTGTAAATTGATTGGATTTTTTTTATATATTCTGAAACCCTGGCTATATGTGTTGCAAATATATTTGTCCCATCTGTGGTTTGTTGTTTGCTTTGTTTCATTATATCTTTTGTTGTGTAGAAGTGTGTGTGTGGTTTTTAAAAAACACAGTCAAGTTCGTCAGTCTTTTTTGGTTAGTGGTTTTTGTTTCTTGTTTAAAATATTTTTTTTTCATTGGGGCCACCTGGCTGGCTCAGTTGGTGGAGCATGTGACTCTTGATCTTGGGGTCATGAGTTCGAGCCCCACGTTGGGTGTAGAGTTTACTTAAGAAAATAAAGTAAATAAATAAAAATTTAAAAAATAGTTTTCTTGGGCGCCTGGGTGGCTCAGTTAGTTAAGCAACTGCCTTCGGCTCAGGTCATGATCCTGGAGTCCTGGAATCGAGTCCCACATCGGGCTCCCTGCTCAGCGGGGAGTCTGCTTCTCCCTCTGACCTTCCCCCCCTCATGTGCTCTCTCTCTCTCTCATTCCCTCTCTCAAATAAATAAATAAAATCTTAAAGAAAATAAAAATATTTTTCTTTATCTCAACATCATAAAATATTTTGTATTTTCTTCTAAAATATTTACTTTTTTAAAGATTTTATTTATTTATTCATGAGAGAGAGAGGGAGAGAGAAAGAGAGAGAGAGAGAAGCAGAGGGAGAAGCAGGCTCCCAAGGAGCAGGGAGCCCGATGCAGGACTCGATCCCAGGACCCCGGGATCATGACCCGAGCCGAAGGCAGACGCTTAACCATCTGAGCCAGCCAGGCGCCCTCTTCTAAAATATTTAAAGCTTTGTTTTTCTGATTCAGGTTTGCATTCCATCTGAAATTTATTTTTTATATGGTATAAGGAGCACATTTTTAACTGTATAGTTAAACAATTATTTCAGCATCATTTATTATCATGTATAGTTTACCATTTTCCCACTGATTTGTAATGCCAATGCTGTCATATGTTGTGTTACCATGTGCATGTGGTCTGGACTTTATTCTGTTCCATTTCTGGACTCGTATAGTCTTGTGCCAATGCAACAGAATTCTAATTAGAATGATGTTACAGAAAATCTTGCTAACTTATGGGCAAGTCCCCACATCTTGTTCTTAAAAATTGTGGATAATCTTGGCTTCATTCTAGCATATGAATTTTTTAAATGGACATGGAATAGATTTATTATTTAATTTTATCATCACCTTGTCAAATTCCATGAAAAATCCTGTTCAAGTATTCATTGAAATTACATTAAGTTTATAGATTAAACCTGGAGAGGACAGACAACTTCATAATATTTTCTTCCTGTCTGAAAATAAGGACTATCTCTCCCTCTACTTTTTGGTGATTAGATGAATTGTTTTAATTGATTTTTTTAAAGATTTATTTATTTATTTGAGAGACAGAGAGAAAAAGCACGAGGGGGAAGGGGCAGAGGGAGAGGGAGAAGCAGGGCTCCCCGCTGAGCAGGGACCCTGATGTGGGGCTCCATCCCAGGACCTGGGGATCACGACCTGAGCCGAAGGCAGATGCTCAACCGACTGATTTTAATTTATTTTAATTTAATTTTATTTTAATTCCAGTATCATTAACATACACTATTACATTTGCTTCATGTGTACAATGTAGTGATTCAGCAATTCTATACATTACTCAGTGCTCATCCCAATAAGTGTAATCTTAATCCCCTTCACCTACTTAACCCATTCCCCCACCTAACTCCCCTCTGGTAACTATCAGTTTGTTCTCTATAGTTAAGAGTCGGCTTTCTTTCTTTCTTTCTTTTTCTTTCTTTCTTTCTTTCTTTCTTTCTTTCTTTCTTTCTTTCTTTCTTTCTTTCTTTCTTTCTTTCTTTCTTTCTTTCTTTCCTTCTTTCTTTCTTTCTTCCTTTCTTTCTTTTCTTCCTTCCTTCCTTCCTCCTTCTTTCTTCCAAACTCTACCCCAAACGTAGGGCTTAACTCACAACCCCAAGATCAAGAGCTACATGCTCCACCGACTGAGCCAGCCAGGTGCCGCTCTTTGTTTTCTTAAATTCCACATGAGTGAAATCCTATGGGATTTATCTTTCCCTGACTGACTTCTGTCACTTAGCATTATATTCTCCAGTTCCATCCATGGTTTTGTAAATGGCAAGCTTTCACTCTTTTTTATGGCTGAGTAATATTCCATTGTACATATACACATATATACATAGACATACCACATTTTCTTTATCCATTCATCAGTTGATAGACACATGGGCTGCTTCCATAATTTGGCTGTTATAATAATGCTGCAATAAACATAGGGGTACATATATCCTTTTGAATTAGTGTTTTTGTATTCTTTGGGTAAATACCCAGTAGTGAAATAACTGGATCATATGGTAATTGTATTTTTGATTTTGGGGGGAAACTCCATACTGTCTTCCACGATGGCTGCACCAGTTTGCATTCCCACCAACATTGCATGAGGATTCCTTTTTCTCTGCATCCTTGCCAATACTTTTTGTTTCTCATGTTTTTGATTTTAACCATTCTGACAGGTGTGAGGTAGTATTTCATTGTGGTTTTGAGTTTCACTTCCCTGATGATGAATGATGTTGAGCATCTTTTCATGTGTCTGTTGGCCATCTGTATGTCTTTTTTTCTAAAATTTTTTAGAAGATTTTATTTTTAAGCAATCTCCACACCCAATGTGGGGCTTGAACTCACAACCCCAAGATCAAGAATCAAAAGCTCCACCGACTGAACCAGTCAAGTGCCCCTGTATATTTTCTTTGGAGAAATGTCTGTTCATGTCTTCTGCCCATTTTGTGTAAGTTCTTTATGTATTTTGGATACTAACTCCTCATCAGGTATATCTCACCCATTCAGAGGTTGTCTTTTAGTTTTGTTGTTTCCTTTGCTGTGCAGAAGCTTTTTATTTTGATGTTGTCCTAATAGTTTTTTACTTTTGTTTCCCTTGTTTTAGGAGACAGATCTAGGATAATGTTGCTATAATACTTATGTATTCTTTAAGTGTTTCATCAATACAGCTGTATAATTTTTTTTCATATAGGTCTTGATCATCTTTTGCCAACCTAACCTTACATATTTAATAGTTTTATTGCCATATTTAATGATTTAATGGGATCTTTTAAAATCATTTTCTAATTGGCTATTTCTGTTGATTTTTGTATAGTAATCTTGTATCCAGAAACCCTATTAGTTGTAGTAGAGTGGGCATGTGCATCACATTAATAGATCTTTTGATGTTATTCTATGGCATTCCAGGGATAACCCAATGGGGCCATGGCTAAATTCAATTTTCTAGAACTTGACAGCTTTTAAAAGGTGCCTTTGTACAAAAT
This sequence comes from Zalophus californianus, assembly GCF_009762305.2. Taxonomy (NCBI): domain Eukaryota; kingdom Metazoa; phylum Chordata; class Mammalia; order Carnivora; family Otariidae; genus Zalophus; species Zalophus californianus. The sequence goes on from NC_045598.1 coordinate 7,440,976, forward strand.
CTGTAATCTTTTAGGTTACAGAGAAATTGAATGACCCCGCAGAGTAACTTCATCTATCAAAGGGTCAAAAGGCTTATGCAGAGCTGGCTATTTTGGCCTTGAAACCTAGAACAGCCTTACCTGCCTCTATTGACCCTTCTCGGTATGCTTTTGCTTAATTTCAGTGATGATTACCACCACATGCCCTTTACTCAGTTTTAGATTCTTTTCAGATTGAGCTCCATTGAGAGCCAAAACAATATTAACTACCACTCAGGTTTTTGTAACTCTCCATGGTGCTTATCATAGTACTTATACAAAGAGTCCCAGCCTAGGAAAAACTTGGTGTCTACTGATGAATTGATGAGCTTCTGTTCATTAACCCATTGGAATTTCATTTTTGTCTTGGTTTTCAGGAAACTAAGGGCTGAGTTTTGTGCTCAGTGGTAGCACATTCCCTGAGTCTGCTTTTTATTTTTTATTTATTTTTTTTATTTTTTAAAGATTTCATTTATTTATTTGAGAGAGAGAGAATGAGAGAGAGAGAAAGCACATGAGGGGGGGAAGGGTCAGAGGGAGAAGCAGACTCCCTGCTGAGCAGAGAGCCCGATGCGGGACTCGATCCAGGGACTCCAGGATCATGACCTGAGCCGAAGGCAGTCGCTTAACCAACTGAGCCACCCAGGCGCCCCTGAGTCTGCTTTTTAATGTTACTTTTCTTTCTATGCACTGGGCTTGTTCATATAGCTTTTCTCTCCCACCATATAGCCTCTTTTTTTTTTTTTAATTATTAACTTTACTCCTATGTTAATGCTATACAGTTCTATTCCTCGTATGCTTCCATGGGAGTTATATCAAATCCTTTTGTGGGTAGGTGGATTTAATTCTTTTTTTTATTTTTATTTTATTTTTTAAAATATTTTGTTTTATTTTGTTTATTTATTTATTTGACAGAGAGAGACACAGCGAGAGCAGGAACACAAGCAGGGGGAGTGGGAGAGGGAGAAGCAGGCTTCCCGTGGAGCAGGGAGCCCGATGCAGGGCTGGATCCCAGGACCCTGGGATCATGACCCGAGCCGAAGGCAGACGCTTAACGACTGAGCCACCCAGGGGCCCCAGGTGGAGTTTAATTCTAAATAAAATGATAAATGTTCAATAAATGTTGACTGGATGGAGTATGAGGACTTTAGTGGGGATGCAGATTTTCCAAAATCATTAGTGTAGGAAATTAGTTTTGATGTTTTAGTGTCTGCTTATAAGTAAAACACCCAAACCTGTATTGAATTCAGGGGGGAAATCCAATTTTACTTTCTGTTAGTAAATAAAAAAGCATTTCACACCTTATAAAATAACGGTGCTTGGCATGATAATTGCACATGTATACCGTTGAGTATTTTATTTCATTAGGTACTGAACTGGACCACTCATGAACAGCCGTGGGCTTTTCCTTTTGAGCTGAATCTAAATCTGATTTTTAGAAAATCGCTACTAGAGTGCTCGTGTTCTCCGGGTTGCTCAATTCCAACCACCCTCCTTCAAGGGCATCTCCCGGAGGGGAGCTCGGGTCATTAGCTCAGGGACGATACAAAGCGTTTTGTTCTTTTACTCACGGCCCTTACCCCGTCTCCCAAGGAGACAAGTTGAATGCCCACTAAAATCTTGCTTTTCCATTACTCATTCCGCCTTTTCTCCCAAGGTGGCGTGTGGGAGGTGTTGTGATCGGGCTCGATAAGAATAGGCCGGGAAGCTTGCTGCGGGATAATACACTCATCCCTTTGCGTGTTTCAATTCCGACTGCGCCGTGTTTGGCGGCTTCCCCGAGCGAGCGGCTTTCCAAACGCACAATGACTCCACACTCGGCCGCCTCCCGTATTCATCTCAGCCCCTCGGCAGGCGCCTGGCCCCCACAGTCCCGCCCCGCCCCGCTTGGCCAAGCTTTGTTTCCTTACAAGGCGGATCATCAGGTGGGCCAGGCGCGACCGCTGCCGAATGACGTCCTTCGAGGGTCACCCGTGAGGGGACTCTGGGCGCCGGCCTCCCCAACCCCGCAGGCCCGCAGCCCCGCAGCCCCGCTCCAGCGCGGGCGTCCGGGCCACCAGGAGGCGCCCGGGCATCTCCTCAGCTCCTCGCCCCATCCCCTCTCTGGCTCACCCTGCGATTGGCCGGCCGCCGCGAGCTCTAAGTCCCGATTGGCCGCCTCCCGCGTCAATCGCGGACGTCGGGGCGGGCCGAGGTGACGCGCGGCGGCCGGGCTCGGGGCGGTGTCCGGCGCGGGCGGCTGCGGGCGGAGCTTCGCGAGGAGCTACGCGGGGCAGTCGGACGGCGGCAGCCTTGGGAGGCGCCAGCGCGAGTCCCAGCCGCTCCCCATCCGCAGCAGCTGCCACCGCCGGCTCGTCGCCGCGCCCCGGCTTCCAGTGCTCCCGCCCTCCCCGCGCCACGGCCCTCGATGCGGGGCCGGGCCGCTGCGTGATGGGGCTGCGGAGCGGCGCCCTGCGGCTCGTGGCAGCCGCTGCTCGCGCTGAGGAGCATCGGTGCCGGACCCCCAGCGCCCCCGCGCGCCGCGGCGCCTGCTGACCCGGCCCGTCCGTCCGCCCGTCGGTCCGCAGCGCGGCTGAGGTAAGGCTGGGGGCGTGCGGCGGTTGGCGCCGCGGCCGCCGGGGCTGGGGAGGGGGCCTCCGGGGGGAGGGGAGGCCGGGCCCGGGCCGGGCGGGGTCCGAGCGGAGGAAGCGCGGGGCCGGGCGGGAGCCGCGCCGCCCCACCGGCGCACGGGGTGGGGCGGGGCGGGGCGGGGGACCCTCCCGGGCCGGCGAGTCCCGGCCTCGGGTCCAGCGGCCTGCTGGGTCGCCCGTAGTGCCTGGCACCAGCCCTCGGCTTCCCCTGAGCCGCCGGACTCGCGCTGTGCCCAGCGGTCAGCTGGCCCGCCGTTGTCGGCTGCTTGCGCTCTCTGCGCACACTGCAGCTCTGTGGAGCGGGCGCCGCGCCGTTTTGAAGCCCCCGGTTCTCGTTTCCCCCATCCCCTCTCCCCCATTACGGTTGGCGTCGGAGCTGAGCCTGGGAATGGGGTTATGCGCTTTGGCCAGATGAAGGTAGGAAGGGGCTTGGCGTGGCGGAGGGGAAGCCGATGGCGCGAGGAGCGGGGAGAGGAGCGCGATGGAGAGGGAGGGGGCGTGTGGGATGCTGGCCAGGCGCAAGGAAGGCTGGTGTGGTCTCGGCGTTCAGCAGCCCGGGATTACTCTGGCAGCCATATTGGGAGGATGATCTGACAAATCCTTTAGTAGCCAAGTCCGGTTGCTGGAAGGCACCGAGTGACAGCCCTGGCAGCTTTCAGGGTGACTGGCCGCGCCAGAAGCCAAGTTGTGGGGGTTGGGAGCCTGCTCGAGCAAGCTAGTCATTGTTCATGCAACACAACACATTCCGGCCCTAAAACCAGAATTGAACTCCCGAATCACTTTTTCTCCTTGGTGAATTGCTAAATGAGCTTCTGTGCTAAAGTGCCTTCAAGCTTCCATTCTTGTTGGGGTGAATACTGTGTTTCTCTATTCATCTTGTACGGCCAGTGCTATGGACTGTGGAGGCCTGATGATAATACCTTACATGTACACAGGCAGATCTGAGGTTTGCTAAGGCCAGTTTACCAGTACGGAGGCTTCGAGTTGGTATATTGCACTGGATGGGTAGATTTTCAGAGTAGCTCACCATGCAGAGATTTAGTAACCTGGCATGTTCTGACAGTGGGAGAGGCATGCAGCAGTATTTCTGAAGATGCAGGTTGTCATCTTTGTGGAATCTGGAGGTGGCTGAAATTAGATTGTCAACAGATCCCGTACTCACATATCTCTTACTGTTCTAGGCAGCTGTTCTGCCGACACTGAATATGTTGCTTTGTGTCATAGATGGGTCTGTCTGAGCCCCATGAAAGTGTGATGATTGGGTTTGAATAGCTCTTAAGTGATATCATGGTGGATATTTTATTTAAAGGCTGGCATTTTGTCAGCTTAGCTTAGTCATAATAAAATCTTAGCTTGTGTTCTCTTAAGTGAGGTGGTGCTTTCTAATTAACTTGGTGTGGCTGTTGGATTATGAGGCAGGTGGAGTTAAATGTACCGTGTGAGGATGGAGTATGAGGATTGCACACACCTTGGGATTGTAAAGCAGATCTGGAAATGATCAATAACTGAATTCAGTGTGAGCTTGTAAATCTGGCTTCTCCTACATGCTTGAGGAGAGTGGCATGCCGATCTTGGTGCCTTTTGCTTTCAAACTTCATTTCTTAATGAACAAATTCCTGTGACTTCTTAAGTTGAACTATCTAAAAATTTTCAGTTAGGGTTTTCTAAGAAAAGTCTTAATACTTTATTTTTGTAGTTTTATCGTTAAGCTTTCCTTTTAAAACGTAGTTGAGGGCGCCTGGGTGGCTCAGTTGGTTAAGTGACTGCCTTCGGCTCAGGTCATGGTCTCACGGTCCTGGGATTGAGCCCCGCATCGCATCAGGCTCCCTGCTCGGCAGGAAGCCTGCTTCTCCCTTTCCCATTCCCCCTGCTTGTGTTCCCTCTCTCGCTGTCTCTCTCTCTCTGTCAAATAAATAAATAAAATCTTAAAAAAAAAACTTAGTTGACTAAAAAATGGTGTCGATGGAAACTAGTGCTTTTTGTATTACTTTAGCATGAGAGAAATACAGAATGTCTGTTTTAAAATTCCATGCCCCAATTAAGAACTATTTCTAAGTTTTAAATTTTTACAGTTACTTTACTAGCAAAAAACGACCTGAAGAATTGTGGTTAAGTATAATTTTCAGCATTTGATAAAATCAGACCTGATTGTGAACCTGATTTGGTGGCAGAATTTTATGAATCTGTGCAGCTCTGTTCTGATGAAGTTTTTCCAAAATTTATCCAATTAAGTACAGCTTCGAAGGGCTTAAACAGACCATTTTTCCTTCCAAGACCAGATATGAATGCAACTTCCCTTTTTTCTCTTTCCCACTTTGAATTTGTTCAGGGAATAAACTCTCAAGAAGAGTGCCAATAGTCTCTCCCAGGCCAAAGCTTTCTAGCTCACTTCCCTGTCATGGTCTTGTTCTGTGTACAAAGTAAAGGACAACACTGGGCCCCTGCCTTCTAGTTTGTAAACCCCTTCCCGGGTTGCTAATCACAGCAGGTCTTTTCCAGGAGTGAAGCATATCCTTTTGATCTTGTAAACTGATATAATTTTACAAGGCTTTGAAGTGAAAGGTATAGCCTGCCTACTTCATGTCGTCCTCTTTGAAAGATGGCCTTGTTGGAACAAACTGATGAATTTCTGAGTTCATAAAAGTTTGAATAGCAGTGCACCCCAGAAGTCTGCGGATAAATACACATACTTTCAGAACTTTTCTTTGTGCAGCTCATTAGAATAGAAGATAAATGAAGCAGATGTGACTCTGATAAGAAGTACAGAAGGGTCCTGGGACTTCTCTTTGAGGTGGGCTTTTTGGTTAATGGCCCAGTGATTCATTTACACTCACTTTTATGACATTCATTATCAGTTTATTGACAGTGCATATAGAGATTTAGTTCTTTACTCTCAAGGAATGTACACTTTACCATTTGTATACAGACATGGTAAGATAGAGTTAACCCTAGGTCTTTTCCGTTTTAGTACAATTTAGTGGTTTAGTACAATTTAGTCCATGCCGTGGTAGTTTCCATGGTTTTTATAGTCAGAGCCTTTTCCCTTTGGTATTGCCATATAATACTTACCTACTGCTCAGTTGGTACTTTTATGATTGCTTTGTCGTTGTTTGTATATGTGTTTGAAGTCACAAGATTGTAAATGCCTGATGGATTAAAGAAATTTTTTTTATATTTAATATCACATTGTTTATTCCAAAGTGTATCATTCAACTATACCATCCTCTACCATTTGCTCTGTGTGATGTCTTTGATACTTGGCTTAATTCTCCCTCTGTCTGAATTTCTGACATCATCCTGGCAGATGTCAATGACTATAACCAATAACAACAACAATAATGACGAAATAGCTCACTCATATTGAGCCCTTTCTATGTGCTAGGCTCTTTTCCAAGCAGTTTACATTGTTCACTAGTTTAATCCTTGTAACAACCGTATGAAATAGATACTGTTACCCCCTATTTTACAGATGAAGAAACAGGTTAGGTGACTTCCCCCAGGTCACTAGAAATAAGTATGTAGCCACTGTACTGTACTTCTTCTGTAACTACCTTTAACCATAAAATTCTTTGACTTCAGTTCAAGCAAACGTTAGCTCCATGCTGTTCCAGTAACTCGGTATTGTGGCCCCATCTTCTACGTTGTCATCACCTTCAGATCTGTCTTAATGTCAGGTTGTCCTTCAGATCTGAAGCTCTGATCATTTATAGCTCTCACTTTTGTAGTCTCCTTCCGGATGCTCTTCCACATTGTCTCCTGGTCCATCAGCCTCTTCCAGATTTTACACTTTGACTTTTGGGGTGCACTGCTTCAGCTCTTTTCTTACCAGCACTTGCAGTCTTTCATTCTTTATTTTATTCTGCAGGACCCATTATGCAGATGCCAGTCTTACATCCTTCCTACCACCCATACCTTCTATATTTAGCCTGCCACGGAGAAATCTCACACAGTGCTGGGGGTTAGTGCCACAATTAATGTGTAATCTTAGGTCTCCTCTGAATCTGTCTTTGGTGTCTGTTGAAGTAATTCTGTCCATTTCCCTCCACTGTTCTTCACAGTGACTTCTAAAATTTTGACTGCTTTACTCAAGCCTCCCCACTGCCCCATGCTTGGCTTAAAACCTTACCTACCACCTCATAGGGAAAAAAGGGCATGCACCTCGGCCCCCCCCCCCCCCGCGTGCTTCCTCTTCCTCTACTTAAAGAATTCTGTGCCTTCTTTCTTACCTTCTTTCCTCCAGTCATAGAGAAAAGGTTACTCTCCCAACTTCAGCTAATCCCTTGGCCTGTGTTCTGGATGTCATCGCCTTGTAATCTTTAGGGACTTGTTGTATTGGTTACTCTTTTCCCCTTTCACTGTTTCCCTACAGTCCCACTTTAGGGCCTTTGCTCTGACTCTTCTACCTAGAACACTCTTCCCCTGGAGGCTGCTTGGCTAACTCCTTCATGTCCTTCAAGTCTCTGCTTAAACCTCACCACCTCAGCAGGCCTACCCTAACCTCATTTATGTACGTACACAGCGTTCCTCCCCGCCATACTCCTGAGCCATCTGCCTTTGCTGTACTTTCTCTCCCTGGTAATGCTTATTATCACATAGCATTCTGTAGAAATTATTATTTTAATGTCCCCACTTCCCCTACTAGAATTAGAATGTAAGCTTCTCCATGGCAGGGATGTTTATCTGTTTCATTCATCGATTTATCCCAGACTCCTGGAACTGCCTATCACATGGTAGGCACCTAATAAATAGCTGTTGAATAAAGTATAGAAACATGCAGATCTCTCCTAATAAAAACGGGGAAGCAGGGGAGAAAAATTCTTCCTTCATTCCTGTTCCCTCCTAGCTGTCACTCTCCTGCCCCTCACAGCCAAGTGCTGGAAGCAAGGAGGATACTTGTATTTCCACTTCCTGGCCTCCTAGTTACTCCCCAGCCCACCATAGACTGGCTTCTGTGTCCCTCACTTCACGGACACCTGCTCTTGCTCTGGTTTCCAGCCTGTTATTGCTGAAACCAGGAGACATACTTCATGGCTTTGCTGCACTGGAAGTATTGCTTACTTCACACTCCCTCCTTCATTGAACTTTTGTCTGCTTCTGTTTGGTGGATCTCGTTTCAGATCTTGGCCTGCTTTTCTGGCCACTCACAGTTATCAAATTCATTCAGCACAAATTTTTGTATAATTTTTGAAGTCTTGTTTTTAGGAACTAGAATTTTGACATATTTCTGATGTTAAATAGCAGAATAGGTTTATTACAGGAACTTTTTTTGGTTTATAATTTCTACCACTTACTGCTTCTAAAAAGGTTTTAAGCAGCCTCCCACAAATAGCATAAATATGAGGGGCTGCTAAAGTATAGATAAGAAAGAAAACTGTGTAACAGGAGGAAAAACTAAATAAATAAATTACAGCAATTTGTGTAATGTGGTTATTATAATTTAGTTTTGAAACTTTTAGAAGTCAAAGTAAAAAGGGAAAGAAAATATACATGTACATATATATAATGGTTCATCAAGAGAAACTTTTTGGGGGGGTAATAAATTCTAAAACTGTAAGAGAAAAGTGTTAGACATCCTGATACAAGGATGTACACACTAAGTGTTTTCAACAGGTGAAAGGAAAAGATGTTCTTCAGAGACCGTTTTAAAAAAAGTAATCCACCTGCTTTCCAAACTGAAAATATACTAAACCATAATCAGTCTTTTTTATGAAGGATATGACTAATATGGTTCAGATATGTAACTTTATATAAAGATAAACCTGAATTTAGGGCGCCTGGGTGGCTCAGTTGGTTAAGCGACTGCCTTCAGCTCAGGTCATGATCCTGGAGTCCCGGGATCAAGTCTCATATTGGGCTCCCTGCTCCGCGGGGCGTCTGCTTCTCCCTCTGACCCTCTTCCCTCTTGTGCTCTCTGTCTCTCATTCTCTCTCTCTCAAATAAATAAATAAAATCTTTAAAAAAAAAAAGATAAACCTGAATTTACCAGCAGAAGACTCATTATTTAACCCTTGTGAGAGTCCGGAATACTTGTATTGTCATCTAAATGAAAAGTACTTTCTGTATGTTTATCATGTGGCAAGATTGACACATTGTTGACACTTGGATGGAAAAGTCTGACTTGCATTCTTGCCCAGATAATGAGCTACCTCTTAGGCCCTAGCTGCAGAGGTGTGGTCATGGGGAGGTTTCAGAAGGAGGGAACCTTGGTTCATACCAAATTTTTTTTTCTTTTTCTTTTCTTTCTTTCTTTCTTTCTTTTTTTTTTTTTTTTTGTCATGCTGTCTCTTTAAGGGCAGGGACTCAACTCATACCAAATTTGAATTAACCTCTGATTCTCCCTCTGCCTCTCTCTCTCTCTGTCTCTGTCTCTCATGAATAAATAAATAAAATCTTTAAAAAAAATAAAAATAATTGCTTAACCTCTGATTGAAACTTAACCATTTCTGCACTATAGCTGAGCTGAGTTCATTTTAGCCTGGACAATCCCAGGAGAAGGTGTTGTCTGTCATCCACTTTGACAATAGAAGAGCTTCAGGGGAATGTGGGATTTGAGTGGCAGAATTCCCAGGTCTGCTAAAATAAAATTATGAGACATAGCTTCAGATATTAGAATGAATTGACTTACTGGTTAGAGTTTAGTATTAACTATCTTTGGAAGAAAAAACAATCACTTTCATTTAGAATATGCCATAGGAGCTGTTGTCTCTTTATTTTTATTTTTTAAGCTCTATGCCCAGTGTGGGGTTTGAACTCATGACCCTGAGTCACCTGCTTTACCGACTGAGCCAGCCAGGTACCCCTAGGAGCTGTTGTCTCTTGATGCACCTCTTGGTTTATGAATAAAATCATGTTACCGGTTAAAAAGAGGATCCTTGATTTATTAATTGCAGTGACCGGAGGACATGTGCCTATTAAATCCAAAATTGTATGTTAAAACTTATATTAGATAGTAGTTAAAAGAAAACAGTTGGAGAGTTTGGGTGAGCTAGTTTAACCCCATTTGAGAGAAAAAATCTGACCTGTCAGGAGACTCTGTGCAGTCTGATTCTTGGCATTGGGCTAGAATGCAGAAAGAAGCTTTTCCAACATGTGATTCATTTTGAGCTTTCACAGCTTGGCTCATGGCTGATTTTTATTCATAGAGTCAAAGACCAAGAATAGACAGGTAATTCATACACAGAGAAAAATAAATTCTTACCTTTTGGAGGGGGCGCATTTTATCAGTATAGCCATGGCCAGTGACAGAGTATTGGGTCCTAAAATCTGCTTGGTCTTCATGAAAATTATTGGCCTGAGAGATGCAAACCTTATAATAACGAAGTTTTCATAGCATCTCAAAATGGGCTCACTAGCTACAGATATTTACTTTTGGGGACCCATTCATTCTTTAAGTTATAATTCATTTTTTAAGCCATAATTCATTGGAAAAGATGATCTTTTAAACAGACTGCTTGTTGCTGTTGTAAATTTGCTGCTGTATGGCAAATTGTGTGACTATTGAATTTAAAAGACTGAATTTCTTGGTTAAATTCTATTTTCACTTGTGCTAAGCACGTACTGAATACTGTATCAGTGTATGAGAGTTAAGTGAACTACTGGCTGCAACACAGGGCGGATGGAGTAAGTAGGAAAATGAATCAACACAACGTTTTTAAGGAGCAAAGAGAAAGAAAGTATCACTTGTGGCTCAGAAAGGGGCACATTAAGGAATGTGTGACTTAACGTTTCCTGCTTCATGGTGATATTTGATCTTGTCCTCAAAAGATATGGATTTGTAATAGGTTGAGAAGGAAGATTGAGCTTCCAGGAGTAGAGTGTTTGGTGCAGTAAGAGGGTGCTTGGTAGAGAAGAAGGCTTGAAGCTGGGCAGTGAAAATGGAGGCTGGGGAAGGAGGTTGGATTGTGGAGGCCCTTGAATTTTTAGGTTATGTTCTGAGGCTACGGAAACCAATGGAAGGTTTTTAAGTAGAGGAAATGACATGAACTGACTTCTGTTTTAGGAATATAATCCTGGCTCTTTTCTATAGAAAAGGAATATTACAAAAACAAACGAACCAAAAACTAGTATTATTTCATTCCTGTTTATTCCTTTTGCTGAAAGGTCAGTTTGAGAATTAATCTTCTCCTTAGGCTCCTAATAGTCCAGGGAATCTCTGAGGGCAGGTTCAATTGCACAAGATCAAAGTTAAGCAATTGGGCAAGATTTCAGAAAAATTCAAATAAATTGGGCCTGTTTTATTATCCCTTTATTGTTAGTGAATGCTTCTGGAATTTTTGCTCCATTCCGCTTTCCTGATGCTTCTAATTGTGTGTCATAGGAAGGAAAACCGGTCAGAGGAACAGTCTAGAACTGAGGCTGTGTAAGTGTATGTGTTAGAGTATGTGTGATTGTCTTTCCTACCTGCCTTTCTTCCTTTGGCTGCTCAAAGCTTGGAGAATAATTTTTATGCTAGTTAAAAGAAGTTATTGTTTTCCTATAACTTCCTAAAAGTATTCTGTAATTATTGTTTCCAACTGGAATTTAAGCCTGATTTCAGGCTTATATAACTGGTAATTTTTCTTAAAGAGCCAGGGATTTTTGAAGCTGTAATTCTTTGATGTAATTCTGTTATAAAGAGATACTGTTTGGGGCGCCTGGGCGGCTCAGTCGTTAAGCGTCTGCCTTCGGCTCAGGTCATGATCCCAGGCTTCTGGGATCCAGCCCCGCATCGGGCTCCCTGCTCGGCAGGAAGCCTGCTTCTCCCTCTCCCACTCCCCCTGCTTGTGTTCCCACTCTTGCTGTGTCTCTCTCTGTCAAATAGAATCTTAAAAAAAAAAAAAGATACTGTTTATAGTAGTAGAGAAGTAACAAAGTAACACTTTCTGTAGTTCATTTAACTGTAGTTTCCTATTACTATGTAAACATTTTTTTTAAAGATTTTTATTAGAGCAAGCGCGGCCATGCATGAGCAGGGGGGAGGGGCAGAGGGAGAAGCTGATTCCCCGCTGAGCAGGTAGCGGATGCGGGGCTTCATCCCAAGACCCCAGGATCATGACCTGAGCTGAAGGCAGCCGCTTACCTGACTGAGCCACCCAGGCGCCCCTACTGTGTAAAATTTTAACTCGTGAAGGTGGTTACAGTTTTACCTTAAGACAGTTAAATCAGAAAAAATACATATTTAGGTTCAAATTGTTTGAGAAAAGTGATTTTGTTATTTATTTACTTGGGGGGGGGAAGTAATTTTAAAATGCACTTATCATTTCCAAAAAAGAATGACTGTTAGCTTTTTTAATTAGGAAGGAATTTGAAATAAATTTTATCCTTCTTCCTTTTGATCAAATGACTTGTCTCTATTTTGAAACAACTAATGGTTTTTATTAATGCCATTCAGGCATCAGCCTGTTGACAAAATAACCAGGAATTCAGCCAAAATATTTTAACTACCATATTCAAGACCCTGTATCTAGGGGATTAGAAACATGACTGAAATTCAGTTTTTATCCATAAGGAACTTAAAATATATAGTAGAGATAAGAAAAGTAACTTCCTTGGCCTCGGTAAGGTTGGTGAACTGAGTAGTAATAAATGGAGAAGCATTAGCATTTAGTTTGGGAGGTGGGGAGATTCTGTGAAGGCTATAGATGTAGGTGGCATACAAGAAGATCTTAGAAGACTAAATTGGATTTTGAGAAGAATGGTAGAGGAAGAAGGGCACAGTGTTCCTTCAGGAACATTGGAGCAAAGGCACAGGGACAGGAAAAGCATGAGATACTTTCAGGAAGCCCTCTGGTGGGTGGTTGTTAAGGAATGTGGATGGAAGGCAGTGTTTTGTGGGCTTGTAAAAGTAGGTGGTTTATGTTGCAGGACACATTGAACACCAGTGTGGGAAGTGCAGTCATTGCTTGGGAGACAGTAGAGGAATTTTGAGGATTTTTAAGTGGACACTCATATGAACAGACCTGTGCTTCAGGAAGACCAGTTTGTCAGTACTGCATGGTATGGATGGAGTAGATGAACGTGGCAGTATTGTGCAGTAGGTTTTGCATAGAAGCAAGAGAAAGTGGTAAGGTTAACAGTCTTGGGTAAGAATTATTGAAGATCTAAAAGGGATAGCAGGGGTAGAAATGGAAAGAAATTTTATAGGTAGAAGCTGTGTAATTTGGCAATTGATTAGATGGATAGAAGAAGCAAGCAGGTGTTGGAGGTGTTAGTGTTTTGGTTCCTAGTTACAAATGCATGGTTCTTTATATCTAAATCCTGGCAAGGACGTTTCAGCCTTTGTTGTCTGTTTCTAAATCAGTTAGCAGCATTCAACGCTTTGGCAGGCCTTGGATAGAATACAAAAGAAGAAGGTTTTGTTTTTGTTTTTGTTTTGTTTTGTTTTTAAAGGAAATCTTTTTTTTTTAAGATTTTTATTTATTTATTTGTCAGAGAGAGAGGGCACAAGCAGGGGGAGCAGCAGAGGGAGAGGGAGAAGCAGTCTCCTCACTGAGCAAGGAGCCCGATGTGGGACTCGATCCCAGGACTCTGGGATCATGACCTGAGCCGAAGGCAGACACTTAATGACTGAGCCACCCAGGCGTCCCGAAGGTTTTGTTTTTTTAACTTAAATATCTAAATATTCTATAATTGTCATTTTGGCAAACTCGCTTCTTCTGTCTTCCCCTAACAAATTTCTTAACATTATCTGATACCCGGTCTATGTTCAGACTAATCTGCTATCTAAGAAATGTTTTTTTTGCGGAGTTTCTTGATTAAAAAAATCATTGCATTTGTTTGGTAACTAACACAAGTCTTTTTTATTACACCCCCCCCATGCTATTTATTTTAAGAAACTGGGTGACAGGACCTATAGATTTTTCTGTATTCTGGGTTTGGCTGATTGTATCTTTCAGGTATCATTTAAATTTTTCATTTGCTCCCCTGTGTGTCCTGTAACGGGTAGTCCGAGCTGAGGCTCATTTTCTTCATTTTTTTTTTTTTTTAAGGGTGTAGGATAAGAATGCTTCCTAGGTGGTGCTGTGTGTTTCCCACTGTAGCACATGTGGAAGCATAGACCACCTAGGTGTCCCACTTTTAGTGATGTTAAGATTGATTAATTAGCTCAGTTACTGTCCGCCTAATCCAAGCAATAAAATGTTCCCACATCAACCAACCATTCATCTAGGGCCTTTTTTTTTTTTTTTTTTGTAGCTAGTGATTATTGTTGCAGAGAGCCTTTATATCAGTAGGGTTGGAAATGGTGACATTCCAATTCTGTCATCTCTTCTGCAATTATTAGCCAGACTTTTTTTTTTGTGAGAAGAACTTGCCCTCATTGACTATTTGGCTGTCCTGGAGTATAGTTTATATAGGATATACAGACTGGGTGTATGCTTACTTCTTTTATTTGCCAGTTTTCAGAATAATGAGGCTTTTTAAAAGTATTATGAACTTGTGAATTTATATATTTGATGTTCTTCAATCTATTTGTGGTTTGTATGAATGTATTTATCTTTATGCTGTAATTCCATGTTTGGGAGCCCCTTTAAGTTGGCACTTGTGTCCTTTTGCCATGACTCTGTTCATCTTTGGTAGATTTCTTGCTTGTGATCACAATAAAATGTCCCAGGATCATCTTGAAATTTCTTGCCCAGCCTTGGAATTAGCCATTTTTTCAAGGAGCCCAAGTTCAAAGAGTTTTTCAAGGCAATAGGAGTTTCATTTTGGGAAGCTATTAAAGAACAGTACAAGATAGAATGCAGTCACATGAAATGATAGCAGGGTTCTCATAATATGTTTGGGGCTTTAAGTACTGTAGGAAATACCAGTGATTCCTGAAATATTTGGGTAGTCATTTAGGAAGAGGTAAGACTAGAGCTGGTCCATCAAATAGGAGAAAAATGAAAATTCATGTGCCCATTATAGGGGAGAAATTGTTAGAAAATGTAAAAGAGCATGTGTGGGGGATGGTAAAGGAGCTTGACTAGAACACAGAGTACCTTGACTTTGGTCTTGATGTTGTAAGCACGGGGAATAAGAGAAGGTTCTTGAGTTTGGAAGTGAAATTGAAAGTAATGCTTTAGAAAGGTTAATATTGCAGTAAGGCTAAGAGATTTGCAGCATAATCTTTGGAAAATGAAAAACAAAAACTCCTTTTTCAGAACTGTTGAATGCCAGGCTCATTTGCTTTTCACAAGATCCCTGTGTGGTTCAGTTTTGTACAACCTTGTGTAAGGACTATTGGATTCGAATGAAGAACTCAAAGATCAGTTCCACTATTGCGAGTATGGTAGGCATGAGGTAGCGAGGACTAGATTAGGCAGTGGCAGTGGGTTAGGGTAATGGCAATGGGAATGAGAGGAAGGAATTGATAGCAATATGTATTGTGTTTTAAAAGTTTTGATATGGTATGTAATTAATAATGTTAACACTAATAAAAGGATTCAAAGAGAAAAACAAAGATGACTGCAAGATGTATGGTATGGGGTCAGATAGAAATGGGAAGATTGGCAGAGATTGCTAGTTTGGGGGAGAAGATAATGGAGCGTGTTGAGTGTTCAGATGTGGCTGTATATCACAGTGAACTTTGTAGGGGGGAATTGAAGTATGTTCTGTGGGTTGCTTTTTCTGAATGCTTCATTCACTCTTTTGGCAAAGTACTCAGCTAGTGACTATAGGTGATGCTCTGTTGACTGGGAGAGTTAATAACTCTAAGCTTTCGTTTGATAAATGTGATTACAATAAATGTTTGATATATTAAACAAGAACCATCTGTTTAATATTAAATAAAATGGGAAACAGACTGGAAAAACATCACAGCAAATATAAAAAGATTAATATCAATAAATATTACAATTATTTGAAACAAAACCAAAAAATGTCAGCAAACCAGGCAAAGGACTTGAACAGATAATTCTCACAACTGGGAAATATACAGTTAACCCTTGAACAATGTAGGCATTAGGTATTAGGGGGTGCCTGTCCCTCCCCCTCCCCCTTGTAGGGGAAAATCCATACATAACTCGTGACTCCCCAAAATTTCACTGCTAACAGTCCACTGTTGACCAGAAGCCTTACTGATGATATAACGATTTGATTAGCAGGCATTTTGTATGGTATATGTGTTATATACTATATTCTTACAAAAAAGAGAAAAGAATATGTTAAGAAAATTATAATGAAGAGAAAATATATTTACAATACTGTACTGTATTTGTCAAAAAAAAATCCACGTGCAAGTGGACCTGTGCATTTCAAGCCCATATTGTTCAATGGTCAGCTGCAATTTATTAATTACTCCTTCAGCAAACATTTATTGAGCGCTTTCATCAGGCACTGGTCTGGGTGGTAGCAAACAAGATCTCTGAGCTTTCGGACGGAGGTGTGAGAGATGGACAATAGCTGCGTTCCAAAAAAACAAGAATTTCAAATAGTGCTATTAGGAAAATAAGGGTAATGAGGTAGAGAGTGGCTTTTGGTTTTTATTTTGTTTTCTTTGATTAATATTTGCCTTTTTTTCCTTCTTTTTTTTAAAGATTCTATTTATTTTTCTACAGAGAGAGACAACGAGAGAGGGAACACTAGCAGGGGGAGTGGGAGAGGGAGAAGCAGGCCCCCCACAGAGCAGGGAGCCCGATGCGAGGCTCGATCCCAGGACCCTGGGACCATGACCCGAGCCGAAGGCAGACGCCCAACGACTGAGCCACCCAGGCGCCCCTGATATTTGCCTTTTCTTATTGGAAAGCATTAGTAGTTGTGCAGCTGTAGTTTAGGATTGCTAATCGCTAATTATGTGGGAAAAATGAGATTGAAGTTTTATTGGGGTTCCCTGATAATTGGACTTATAAGTGGTTTTCTTTTCAGTATTTTGTTTGGTTCCTCTTGAAGACGTTTATATAATGGATAGAGTGCAGGTTGAGATCTGTCGTTTCTTGTGGAGTTTATGTGGGTTCTTTTCACAGAATAGTGTTTACTTTGTTCTTTTGGGAGGGAAACTGTTCCTCTGAAAAATATTCACATTTTTTCCTGTGGCTTCATTCAGTAGTGAAATGTAGTGATACATTTTGCCGTGAGTCAGTGGCACATCTGAGGGTAGAACCTTCTCTGGAAACTTCTCTGCTTGTTGTAAAGGATGGTTTAAAGGGTCACATGAGGTACATGTGGAAATTAAAGGAATCCCTGGGTACTTAGAAGTGGAAGGAGCTGCTGGAGCTTATCTTTGTCCTTTGCTGTTTAATTATATATCATGTAACTGAATGTTTCAAACTGCAATTAAAGTATAGGAAGTTCAGAGCATTTCTTTAAAGGAAGGGGTTTTGCAGATGGGAAGTTACTTGTGTAAGGAACTCTTTAACAGATAAACATTTTTTTTTTAAAGATTTTATTTATTTATTTGACAGAGAGAGAGAGAACAGGAACACAGCAGGGGGAGTGGGAGAGGGAGAAGCAGGCTTCTCTGCAAGCGGGGAATGCGATGTGGGGCTCGAACCCAGGACCCTGGGATGGTGACCTGAGCCGAAGGCAGACGCTTCTGACTGAGCCACCCAGGCGCCCCAACGTTTGGTGTTTTTCATATATTACTGAAGATTGATCCAGAAAAACAGAGAGCAAGAAAGATGCCTGTTACTTTGCAATTGTATTTATTATTGTTATTATTATTGTTATTATTTTATTATTATTAAGTTTAGGGACTTTTTAGGTATGGGAAAGAGATAATGGAATAGGAAAATAAATTTCAGTCTTTAATTTTCTATTTGGAAATTTTTGAGAATAGAAGATCTATGGGAAGAAAAGGGATGAAGTTTTTAGAAATGGAAATAAAAATAGTCCTGAGACTTTAGCCCATGTTTTCTTTAATTCTGACTACTACCTGTGTGGGGTTGCTTTCTTTTTCAAGGAAACTTGAACATAACTTCAAAAGAAGATTTTATTCTTTATTTCTGGACTGCATATATTTAACAAGACCATCAGAATGTCGGGAGCCTCAGTGAAGGTGGCTGTGCGGGTTCGGCCCTTCAATTCTCGAGAGACCAGCAAAGAGTCCAAATGCATCATTCAGATGCAAGGCAACTCGACCAGTGAGTTCATGTTATTTTCTATCAATTATATCTCATCTTCCTGTCCTTTTTCTTTTCCCTTACTGTGAACAGAATAAATGAACATTTGGATAGTAACACTTTGAACTTTGCTACTCTGAATGATCCACTAAATGGTTCCTGTGATATGATCCCTCTGATATTTGCTGTAGCATGTTTAAATATGGACTGTTTATTTTGTTCTTTACAATTGAGAAATCCTGGAGAACTACACTAATTTAGCTAGAGTTCTTACATTGAAATCTTAATGATAATAAAGGTATAAGCAGTGATTTTTTTACTTAATCATGATGTGAAATGTATCTATTGAGGCTCTAAGATTACTTTTCTTTCTTGATTTTAAATGGTACTTGAGCTTACCAAGATGGTCTTAACTTACTCTCCTTCCTTACAATGGTTCTTTGAGTTGAACAACCGATTTAGCTACAATCGATAATAAACTTGTAAATTTATTACTAAGATTGTAAGTAATAATTTGCTTATAATTTTTTTTTTTACAAATAAGATGATTTATTATTGAAATTTAAGTCCTTGCTTTCTAGCTTCTTTCTTCATATATAATTGCTTAGGTGAAAAATGACTTAAGCTGGTTTATTTTATACTTGCATTAATAATGCCTTGCTATAGATCTGTAGGCAAATTATTAAAGTAGCGGTAGGTTCTACTGTCTTGAAACCTACAACTTTGTGATAAAGCAGAATCGTTGCTCTCCCAGACACAAGTTAATGCTGAGTTGTTGGGGAAACCATTCTGATTTCATCTATTTGTAGGCCATTTGCCAGTGTTCTCTGTAGAGGATTCTATCAGTGGGAAATAAAATTGTATATATTTAAGGTGTACAGTGTGATGTTCTGATATATGTATACATCGCAAAATGATTACCACAATCCACACTAATTAATGTAACCATCATCTCTCATAGTTACCCTTTTTTTGTGTGTGCGCGGTGAAAACACTGGAGATCTGGGACGCCTGGGTGGCTCAGTCAGTTGAGCGTCTGCCTTCAGCTCAGGTCATGATCCCAGGGTCCTGGGATTGAGTCCTGCATTGGGCTCCTTGCTCAGCAGGGAGCCTGCTTCTCCCTCTGCCTGCTGCTCCCCCTGCTTGTGCTCTTTCCCTCTCTCTCTCTGATTGATAAACAACAAACAAACAAACAGTGGAGATCTATTTCTCAGCAAATTTTAAATATACAATACTTTATTATTAACTATAGTCACTATGCTGCACATTAGGTCTCCAGAACTTACTCATCTCAGGACTAACAGTTTGTATCCTTTGATCAGTATCTCCCCTTTGCCCCCATCCCTACCCTCTGGTAACCGCCATTCTGTTCTCTGTTACTATGAATTTGCCTCTTTTATTAGATTTTTTTAAAGATATGAGTCCATGAATTATATCCTATGAGTAATTGTAAAAGAAAAGGATGCAAAATTTAGCATTAAATTGTAAACTTTAAATGGGTGAAAGGTGAACTTTATAGGGTATGAAAATTTTAAGTTTTTTTTTTTTTTAAAGATTTTATTTATTTATTTTGACAGAGACACAGCGAGAGAGGGAACACAAGCAGGGGGAGTGGGAGAGGGCGAAGCAGGCTTCCTGCTGAGCAGGGAGCCCGATGCGGGGCTCAATCCCAGGACCCTGGGATCATGACCTGAGCCGAAGGCAGACGCTTAACGACTGAGCCACCCTGGCGCCCCGGCAATTTTAAGTTTTTTTAAGAAATGTCAGTATTGATCATTTGCTCCTTAAAGTTTGAGCTAGATTTGTAATTGAAGTAGAGAACAAATGTTTGTTTGTTTGTTTGTTTGTTTATAAACAATTTTATTTATTTGAGAGAGAGCACAAGCTGGGGTGGGGGATGGGAAGGAGCAGAGGGATAAGCAGACTCCCTGTGGGAGTCCCTGAGATCATGACCTGAGCTAAAGTTAGATGCTTAACCGACTGAGCCACCCAGGTGCCCTGAGAACCAATGTTTATGCTCTTAAATGTCACTCATTTAAGCTATGTTGTTATTTGTGCTTCATTTTAAGAGTTACATTTCACGTAGTATATAAGTAAATCTTTGCACAGGGGCCATGCTAATTTGTAGCAGTCCAGTTTTAGGATATGTGCTGCTTAAGTGAACCCACTAAATCCTGATTATTGAGCTCTTGTTTCTCTCTGCAAAAAGTATTTAATTATAACTTAGTTTGGAGGCATTTTTGGCTGTTGGCATTGCCTCTAAAAATGCTGGTATATATCACAAGTTCTTTTAAAAGGTAGACTTTAGGAAATCCTCGATCAGGAGCCAGAATTAATCCTAAAAAGAACTACTTTCTCTGTGATATGTTTTGCATACTGAACTATCCAGGAGAAGTCCTCAGTGTCATGGGTATCTGTTGCTACTTTACTTATAGGGTTGCAAATCTTACTAAAAACTTGTAAGTAGAGAATGAGTATTAAAAGGCCATATTTATGAAATGCGAAAATCAATTTGTTATATAACAAAAACAAATGGAAAGTTTTATTAATATAAATCATGATACTAGTGTTTTTTTTCCTTGATGACAAATCGTTTTAGAATGCCCACATCTTAAATTGGCTGTAAGTTTATATTCATTGTCAAAGTCAAATAGCATTGTGTTCATTTCCCCACAGTTTTTATTTCTGTGATTAGGTGAAACCTTCATTCACATGGTATAAAACTCAAAAGGTACAAAGAATATACAGTTAAAACACTTCCTCTCCCCTATCATGTAGCCAACCTGTTCCTCTCCCCAGAAGCAACTTGTGTTTCATTTCCCTTCAGAGATAGTGTAAGCAGCAACATCTTTTTCTAAGATAGTTTTTTTTACCATTTTAATTAGTGATAAGTTATAATATTAGCTTATTTTTCAGTCTTGACTGATTTGTATGTTTTGTTTATTTATTTCTTACCCCTTCCCCCAGCAGCGTATGTTTTAAATACCTGAATAATGCAGTTCATGTTTATAATTTGTAATAGTTGTTTCCTTTGAGATTTTAGCATGAAAGAATATCCGTGTAAATTAATAGGATTTTGTGTCTACCATATATATAATGGTATGCTGAGTACTAAATAGAATATCAAAAAAAATAATCAACTGACCATCTAGGAGAAGTACACTATTATACTATGTAGTAAAGTTGAAGATTGTTTTGTAGTTCTGGATAGTTTGAGAAATGGATCTGGGTCTGCTAGATTTTCTGACTTTGCTATTTTTTTTTATCATACAGATTAAAAGCTCATAAGAAATTATTAATGGATTACAAGAAAGGTGTTAGAGCTCATTGTTTCTAAGATCTATAGATTTCTTTTTGACCTTGTTGTTTTGTTGTATAGAAAATACTGTCGATTTAGGGGAAAAAAAGTAAAATTATCCAAATATGATATTAACTCTGGATGAAGAATGTCAATGTTTTCACTTGTAGTAGGTAGCAAACTGAAGGAGAAAATAAGATCCCTAGTTGTACGCCTTTTGAGGTTAGGGCTGTAATTTTATAGTTTGTGAGGATATAAGTTCTTTTTTTAAAATTTTTTTTAATGTTTTTATTTATTTATTCATGAGCGTCAGAGAGAGAAGCAGAGGCCGAGGGAGAAGCAGGCTCCCCGCCTATCAGGGAGTCCGATGCGGCACTCGATCCCAGGACCCTGGGATCACGACCTGCGCCGAAGGCAGACGCTTTAACCATCTGAGCTACCCAGGCGCCCCAAGAATATAAGTCCTATTCACCGATCTTGCTTATCTCCCACAAAAATCTCTCCAGAATTATTGGGTATATTGATTTATATTTTTATGAAATATTAAGAAATGACTAGTTTTTATTCAAAGTAATAATTTGATTACAGTAGGCCTGGGCATATTGTACTAGTCATATGAGAACCAATCTTTGGACCATGTTAAGCACAGTGCTGAACTCCCAAATGGTTTTTCATCATATTTTGTTCAGAACTGTTACAGACAACAGGCTGGGTGGCTCTGCTCTGCCTTACCCTTTCTTTTCCTTTCTCTTTTCAGAGTTTGCTCTAATGTGAGTCTATAGGAATCACAGAGTTGTATGTACTATAGGAGCCTGCCTTTAAGAGGTTTAAAAGTGTGTGGTAGAAGACACAAGACATACTGAAATAAACTCAATACAAAGTAAAAGTGATCAAAGTGATAATTGCCATAAACAAGGGTTTTTAAAAAGTGCAGAAGTGAGTTTGGCAAAGGACACATGTAAGATTTGTAGATGATAGGGCATTTCAGCTGGACCTTGTGGAGTAAGGAGGATTTAAACTAAACATCCAGTATGTTTGGGGAAAATTTCAGAATTGCAGCTTTTTAGAACTTATTAGTGTTAGGACTAGACATGGTATTCCTGACCTTCATCTGGCTATACCACATTGCCTCTCTGTACATAAACATTTAGCAGGAGAAATTTGTGACACACATACATACATACATTTATTTAATTCATTTATTGACATTTTTTGAAAGTAGGCTCCATCCCCAGTGTTGGGCTTGAACTCACAACCCCAAGACCAAGAGTCGTGAGCTCTACCAACTGAGGCAGCCAGGCACCCCCAGAAATTTGTGACTCTTAGATTAACATTAGTCTACTGAAACAAAAATCCTCATTTGATGAACTAGCTTTGGGAAAAGTAGGGTTGGTTTTCTAACTATTTAGTTTGTTATGGCTCAGAAGGTTTGGGGTAATTTTGGTTCCTTTGAAAGGTATTTGTTCTTGGAAAACTAATTAATTGTATGAGAGACTTTTTCCTCTAGAATTTTTGGCAGTTTCAGTTTTCTACTAATGTTTTCTTTTTCTCTTTTCAATTTTATGTGGCAATTTCTTAGTAATTTGACTAAAATACAATCCAAATAATTTTATATGAGAGATTCTAAGCAAACTATATGCTCTGTTAGAAAGTATTAATGGCTTATTTAAAAAAAAGTTGGGCTTAAGATTGGTAGAAAGCATGCATTTTGTTGTAAAAAATGAAATAAATTTGCTATAGCCACATGTGTTAGCTGTATTAAAAGACTGCTGTGCTGGCAGGCTGGCCTGGACTGTTGCTCACAGGAATTATAGCTGATTGCACATGGAATGCAATGGAATGTTCCTGCCATAAGGTCTCCTATGAAAAAGTAGAAGAGGGTGAAGAGTACTTTAGGGAATGTGCCAAATCTGAAAACTGAGTAGTAGCAGTTTTATTTAAGCACTTTCTGGTCTCAGAGAGAATATTTTCCATGGCGCAGATAAATGTTACTGCCTTGACATTTTGGAGACCCAAGTGCATACAAATGGCTTTGTTTAAAAATATCCCATTATATTCCAAGTTTCACCCACTTTGGAAGCATTTTTTTTTTTTTTTTGGTCTAATCTTAAGAAGGAAAGTGGCGCAGAATTAATGGTTGAACTCACATTTATGGTAAATCTGGAGACTTTGAAACTGCATGAATTCCCCTCCGAAAAACCGGAGAGTAGATAAAGCTGGTTCTGACACAGACCTTTAGGTGATTAAATTGTAAACGTTTGCTTCGTCTTTAACCACAGGAATCTGTCTCTAGCTGGCCCTTTGGTAAGTCTCCTTCATGTATTTATCAATCTTCTTTTGCCCGGGGTCTTTTTGTTTTTTAGTGCCCAAATCTTAGTGGGATAGAAGGGACCCAGTTTTTTTTTCCCCTGTTAATTACTAACATGGTACATTTTTTAAGGCTTTTTCGTTCACCTGTGTACATTTCTAAATGAAATGCTGTACATCACAACTGGTACAAAGAATGACTTCATGTCCATTAATGAAAATTTGGGATGGAGGAAGGAACAAAGTGGAGGTTTGGAAAGAAAGACTTTTGAAAGGAATTCTTTTAAATCTGAATGTGTTTTCTAGCCGACAATCAGAATGAGGTCTCTTTAAGTCTTTTCTGGGATAAGCCATAATTAGTTAGATCAGACTCCAGGTGTCAACTCCATAACACAGCATCCAGAGTGCTTTCCAGTGTGGCTGGAGATGCAGGATAGGGCCAGTTCTTCAGCTGTGCTTCTCCACCTCCACGCCAGGTGCTCTAACCTTAGAGGTGGACTGCGCAGTAGTTCTTTTTTTTTTTTTTAATTTTTTTATCGTTATGTTAATCACCATACATCATTAGTTTTTGATGTAGTGTTCCATGATTCATTGTTTGCGTATAATACCCAGTGCTCCACGCAGAACGTGCCCTCTTTAATACCCATCACCAGGCTAACCCATCCCCCCACCCCCCTCCACCCTAGAAACCTCAGTTTGTTTTTCAGAGTGCATTGTCTCTCATGGTTCGTCTCCCCCTCCGACTTACTCCCCTTCATTCTTCCCCTCCTGCTATCTTCTTTTTTTTTTCTTAACATATATTGCATTATTTGTTTCAGAAGTACAGATCCGTGATTCATCAGTCTTGTACAATTCACAGCGCTCACCATAGCACATACCCTCCCCAATGTCTATCACCCAGCCACCCCATCCCTCCTACCCCCCACCACTGCAGCAACCCTCAGTTTGTTTCCTGAGGTTAAGAATTCCTCATATCAGTGAGGTCATATGATACATGTCTTTCTCTGATTGACTTATTTCACTCAGCATAACACCCTCCAGTTCCATCCATGTCGTTGCAAATGGCAAGATCTCATTCCTTTTGATGGCCGCATAATATTCCATTGTGTATATATACCACATCTTCTTTATCCATTCATTTGTCGATGGACATCTTGGCTCTTTCCACAGTTTGGCTATTGTGGACTGCTCAGTAGTTCTTAACCTACCCTTTCTCAGGATGCATTCTGTGAGCTGCATATCTCACTCATGCCCAATCATGTGTCTCTGTAACCTGCTACCATTTCACTGAGTCACTAAAACTGCTGCTGAAGATTGGGGCATTTAGACTTTTCTTTTTTTTATATAAGTAGGCTTCATGCAAGGGCCTTGAACTCACAACCCTGAGATCAAAGACCTGAGCTGAGATCGAGAGTCAGATGCTTAACCACCTGAGCCTCCCAGGTGCCACTTGGGTATTTAAACTCTCTTAGCAGCACGATTTTTTCTTAGAGCAAAAAACTGGAAACAACCCCAGTATCCATCAAGAGGGGAATGGATAAATAAATCATGGTAGATTTACATAAAATAGAATACAGCAGAGAAGAATTACTATGTGCACACACACAAATTATAAACAAACTGTAGCTATACGAGCAACTCAAAAAAGAAATCGGTGTATTTATATAGATTTCAAAGCATGCAAAGCTGTTCTCTGTATTCTTTATGCCGTACAAAGACACGGGTAAAACTATGAAGAAAAGTAAGGCGATAATGACAAAATTCAGCATGCTTCAGAGATGAGACGGTGGGCAGAGAGATCTGGAAGGGTCAGACAGGCGAGCTGCAGAGGTGAGAATCCTGTTCTATAACTGTCTGGTGGGTACCTGGGGTTTTGTCCTATTGTCACAGCTTGTACATTTTATTAAAAAAAAAAAAATATATATATATAAAGATTTATTTATTTTTAGAAAGGGAGCGTGCATGTGCACGAGTTGGGGGTGGGGGGGGGCAGAGGGAGAGGGAGAGTCCCAAGCCAACTCTGTGCTGAGCATAGACCCCAATGTGTGGGGCTTGAGCTCATGACCCTGAGATCATGACCTGAGCTGAAACCAAGAGTCAGACGCTCAACCAACTGAGCCACCCAGGTGCCCCTATAAATTATAAATTTTATGAATCTATCTACTGTTTGTATACTAAGTACTTGATTTGGAAAGTATACAAAGGGAAAAAAACTTAAGTCCTCACCTTGCAAATAGAGCTACTATGTACCGTGCCTATTTATATCTGTGACCAGGGCTTCTCAATGTGAGGGGCACAAACCCATGACATTTTTCTCGTGCCCCCTCTTTCTGAATCCTTCTAGACACTTTTCACTCCTTTTTCCGAAGAGAGGCATGTTTACTATCTTAAGTGGCATGTGCTTATTGATTAAATGACACTCATTTGGTCTCTGGAGTGGAAGACGGTAAGCAGCAACAAGAGCTTCTGTGGCACTGGGAGAAGAGCTTAGTAAAATCTACTGAAATCAACTTGGGTACCAGTGGCATTAAACTTTTTAAAAAATTCGAAATGAAGCACTTTTCCTCTAGTCAGGACTAGGAGTTACAGCAGTGAGGGGGGTATGTGTGGGGGTGTTGGGTTTGGGGAACAGAGGTGCCCCAGAAATGATACTACATTTACTCCGAGTTGACGGAAACTGAGTTGGTCCTTTAGAATGACCTTTAGATGATTTTTGAGGCTAGCCTTCTCAATTTAGCACTGTCTGCTGGCCCCTGACTTTGCTGTGCACCTTTTTACACCCTGACCTTCTGCTACCCCCGTCAGCCTTTAAAGCAGCTTTTGCCTCCCTTTCCTCAGGCCCAAAACAGACTGTATTTTCTTCTACATCTGACACGATGACTTCTTATGTGGCAACTTACTAAGCTGATATCCTGAAATGTATCCCTGGAGTGTACCTTCTTTTAGATGAGATAAATTATCATTAGCTTATTGAGCACATTTCTTTTAAGTATTCTTCAAGACCATGATTGTAATGGCTATGTAGTATTGTCATAGTAATAAACCATAATTTATTTAGCTAACCCCTATTATCAAACAATTGAGCTTTAAAACTGCTTCTTAGGCCCGCTGTAAACAAGAGTGTAAGCCCACACAGGGAAGGAAGGCATTGGGAAGCTAGACATGTCGAACCCAACATGTTCAAAACTGAATTCCTAATATGTGCTCTTCCAGTCCTGCTCCCCTGCACTCTCGTTCAACTCAGTGGAGATTCTGTCTTGGTGGTGGTTCGGGGCAAAAATAATGTAATCATCCTTGACTTCTCTCCTTTCCTCCCTCTGTCAGAAAGGCCTGCGGGCTCTGCCTCAGAAGATCTCAGAGTCTGACCACTCTTCCCCTACTGCCACCCCCGCAGTTGCCTCCTAGCGAGTCTTTGGGCTTCAACCCTTGTTTTCTAGGGCTCTCTTCTCGACAGAGCAGCCAGAACAATACTTGTAGAATGGAAATCAGATTGTTTTTTGGTTTTTTTCCCCACAAAACTCTAAGATGGTTCCCATTTCACTCACAATAAAAGCTAAAGTTTGTTCATTGACTCTCCTCTCCCTTTGTAAAGACTCTGTAGCCTCTTTGGTCTTTTACTTAATAGTGTATTGGGTACATTTCCCCATATTCCTTATGAATGTGATTTCAGTGGCTACATGGTCTTCTTTTGTACTTATGAAGCCTTCATTATTTAGCTTCTCCTCTGTGATCAGACACTTGAACCTTCAGTCTTTTGTTTATTCAGTGGAAGTGTTGCTAGTGCCTGCCTAGCCTAATGTCCCAGGGTTGCTGTGAGGATCAGATGGAGTCGGGTATACTGCGTAGGATGGTATTTGAAAAGTTACTCATTAGCTTGTTTTTTTTTTGTGGTTAGTTTTGGTACCTAAACTGTTATTTTCAATGGAAATATAAATTTAAAGGCAGAAACAATTGTACCTATCCCCAAGTTGGAGGAGGCCTTTGGTATTGTGTATTTGTAACTGCTTTTTATTACATTTTATAATTTAAACTTCTTCAATTACCTAAAAAATCTGCCATCTAGATTCCAAAACAGTGAAGAGAAGAAGACTAGCTAAAATCATGTAGGAAACCTAGTCCTCTTTCTGTGCCAGTTTTCATCTTACTGCTGTAGTCTTTTGAGGTTGCCTCGATTAAATCCAAACTGTACTCCATGTGTCCTTTATATATGCATTTGTTGTTTTTTTTCCCAAAAGGGAAAGCAACCATCCCAGGCTTTTCTTCCCTCCTTTTCCTTTACTCCTTCCTTCCTTCCTTCCTTCCGTCCGTCTGTCCTTCCTTCTGTCCGTCCGTCCTTCCTTCCTTCCTTCCTTCCGATTCTCAAGAGATGTTTTGGAGTTCATTTTTAAAAGTCCATGCTGATAACATGGTGCTGATTGCTCTTGGTAGTTGCCCACGAAGTGTGATGTGAAGTGCTGTAATGGGAGCTAGCAAAGTCTGGAGAGCTCTTGGTGAGACCAGGAAAGGGCCTGCAGCATCTGATTTTGGTAGGCAGGCAGGTATTTAGATTAATTTTTGGGAGTATATTAACAATTGCATAAATTTTGTCAAAATCATTTCCAGTGAGGTAAAAATAGTTCTTAGTTGCATGCTTAGGGATGAATGCTCTGTACATACAGATAGTAAGAATAAGAAATATGAAATTAGGTTTTTGAGAACATCTATAAGAAATTAATTTTTGTTATTCAGAAAGCATAGGCTGGGAGGCCACCAGGCCACCAGGCTCTCAGAGCCTTAGAGATAATAATCACAGCAGTGTGATGACTCATGAAAGCATCAAGGAGAGACATCTGAATAATTGAGGGATGGGGGGGGAAGGTAGGGAATGTCTGGGAAGTCTTTTTGTTTTGGCAGAACAGAGAACTGTATGGCCAGATTTAGCAGAAGCCATGTGAATGACTGAACTGCATTTACTATTTCCCTGTGAGATTGTTCTGCTCTGATACCAAGAGTTCATTTTGTAACTCTGAATAAACTTGAGGAGGCAAAATGGGTGAAGGAAGAAACAAAAGCAGCTTTTTTAAATGCCTGTTAGTGGGGAAAAAAACAAACCATGATTAGTAATTAACAACAACAAAAACAGTAATAAACACTTAAGCTCTGCCAGCCACAGTCAGGCACTTACAGATTTTAACTCATTTAGTCCTCACAGTAATCCTAGGGCAGATACTCCTATTTTCCCCATGTCACAGATGACTTGTCTGGGGTCACAGGTCTAGACATTGGGAGAACTAGAAAATGTGCCGCCTGGCTCCTGAACCCCTCTCTTAAGCTCTGTCCAGTACATCTTGCCTCTCAAACTAGTAAGATTTACTATTCTGTGTATAAGTACTGTCTGTGTGTAATTTGAACTTAACTGTTAGGTTAAAATTTATTTTGACGACCCTTCTTGATGCAGGATAATTATGAATAAGAAGGACACTATTCCTAGTTCCACCATCTTTATGCCACTTAGACTGAGCAAGAGCTGGGCCTTCTAGAGCATCTCCCTTCCAGTCATTCAACATTTGCTTAGGAATAGTTGTTCTGTGTTTATTAGAGCTTGGGATGCCTGGCTGGCTCAGTTGGTAGAGTATACATACAACTCTTGATCTTGGGGTTGTAAGTTCAAGCCCCATGTTGGGTGTAGAGATTACTTAAAAAAAGTAAAATCTTTAAAACAAAATGTTTATTATAGCTAGCATATTTATTTTATACCCAGTTGATGACATTGTGACATTACAGAGTTGGTAGGTTTTTTTTTCCCCCACTGTATATTAATTTTTAATACTCTGGGATTGAGTATATAGTGAACACATACAGTACATTTATATTGTTTATAGGATTTGGAGTCTAAGATTGTTATTTTAAATGATGAAGGAACTTTATGATTATAATTCTTCTGCTCAATTATACTTCATGGCAATATGCTTTTATATCATTTTAATATGTTTCCAGAAATAGGTTATTCTGAGAAATATGTTATGGGTTTGGTTTAATGGTTTTGGAATAGGTGTACAAAATAGCTTTATTGTGTACAATTTTTAAAAATTTTGGGTATAGAAGCTTTTGGAAGAGGAAGTTTGTACTGAAGATGTCACTGGGATTTTTTTTTTTTTTTAAAGATTTTATTTATTCATGAGAGAGAGAGAGGCAGAGGGAGAAGCAGGCTCCCAAGGAGCAGGGAGCCCAATGCGGGACTCGATCCCAGGATGCTGGGATCATGACCTGAGTCGAAGGCAGATGCTTAACCATCTGAGCCACCCAGGCGCCCCTGTCACTGGGATTTTTAACAAGCCCCAAACATTGCTGTTAGAAAATTTAATACAAAGTTACAGTGTTGCACAATGATAAGTTAATTGTAGTTGTGGGCAAAATCTTTCATAGTTTTCCAACAGCAGTATAATTGCTACATAGAGACTTTGAGAAATTAGATAAACAAATTCATTCTGGAGAATAAAAAGGTTTTTAAGTACAAATCTTGTTTTGACTGCCTTGTTTTCTAGGGCTTAGTAATTAAAACATTATTTCTGCATCTTTATGCTGAAGTAACAAAGTTGGGAAGAAGGCAAAATAGGGGGAAAAGTTGGGGCATGTAACAGACTTTGCAAGGCCAATTTTGACTGGAAGAATCTCTAAGAAAGAGAAGAGGGTCTTATGGTTCATCGGTAAACTAACAACTATTGAACATTTTGTGATAATCATTTTAAAGGCATTTCCATTTGTCTTGGGTTAAGGGTCTTCAGGTAAGCCTTCACATGAAAGAAGCTGTCCTGTTCTTCACTCTTCTCCAGCTCTCCGAAGGTAATGACTGTCAACTATAGCATGAGGAATAAAATGTTTGAACACAAAGGGGGAAAGGAGTGTAGGGCGTAGGGAGAGAGAAATGCAAGATCCTCTTCCCTGTGGACTGGGGAAAGATCTCGTCAGACCTTCAGTCCTGAAGCTGCCTTTCTGATTTGTGAAAGGGACTTAAGAAAACAGCCTTGAAGCCAGATGAGATCTGGATGGGGATGGGAACCAAGGCACAGAGGTGAGGAGGAGCAGAACGAAGTTGTTCATCGGGAAGTCAGGAGATCCCCAGAACAAAGACTCATTCCTCCAGGAGGGCCAGAGAAGCTTGTGGTAATCAACATTGTCATAATAAGAGGTAGCATAGCTTAATTCCTCCATGAAACATTTCCGTCTCCTCTCTTGGCTCTCGGATCCCTGTCCTCTCCCGCTTGCCTTCCTCCCTCACAGGCCATTCTCCCTCTGTTCGTCCTCACCTCCTAGGTTGGAAGTGCACCAGGATTTTGTCTCTTTTCTTTTATCTCTCCTCTGTCTCCAGAGAAGACAGACTCCCTAGGTGATTTCATTCAGGCTCAAGGCTGTAAGGGTCATGAGATGACAATGACTCCCAGATTCATTTCTCCAACCTGGACTGACCTCTCTGTAGATCTCTAGAATTGTCCACCTAGCTGCTAACCTAACCCTACTTGAAAGCCTGAGAAGTATCTTAAACTTAACATGTCCTCAATAGAACTGTTGTTTTCTCCTCCCTGTACACCTAAAGTGGCCCTTCCTTCATTCTCACCCATTCTTTTTAGTTTCTCAGACCAAATATTGGAGTCATTCTGGCCATCTCTCTCTTTCTTATAGGCTGCCTGCAGTCTATCAGTAAGGCCTGTCCCCTCTGCCTTCACAGTGTGTCCTGAATCCAGTTAACTTTTTACCGTTTCTACTCTAGCCTGAGTCAGTGCTGCAGTAGCTTCTTTCTGCTTCTGCCTTTGTTCCTATACAGTAGCTGGAGTCCTATTTGGAAATGTAAATCGGATTATGTCACCTCTGTGCTTCAAATCCTGTTTACTTCCTGTCACTTTGAGAATAAAACTAAAAATCCTCACCTTGGTCACAGGGCCCCACAGAATTTGGCCTCTGGCTGGCTATCTGATTAGACTTCTCATCATTATTTTTTTTTAAAAGATTTTATTTATTTATTAGAGCATGAGAGCAGGATGAGGGACAAAGGGAGAAGCAGACCCCCTACTGAGCAGGGAGCCCAATGTGGGACTCGATCCTGGGACCCTGGGATCATGACCTGAGCTGAAGGCAGATGCTTAACTGGCTGAGCCACCCAGGGTACCCTACATCTCATCATTATTTATTTTTTTCTGGCTACAGTGGTGGTCTTGCTTTTCTTTAAATGTTACTAAGGTCCCTGCTCAAATACTGCCTTTTCAGAGGTGACAGTCTGCCCACCTTTAAGAAAATAAATAAAAATTATTCATTCATTCATTCATTCATTCATTCATTTATGTATTTATTTTAGGTAGGGGAGGGGCAGAGGGGGAGAGAGAGAGAGTCTGAAGCAGACTCCAAACTGAGTGCGGAGCCCTAAGCGGGCTTGATCTCACGACCCTGACTACATGACCTGAGCCCAAACCAAGAGTCGGATGCTTAACTGACTACACTGCCCAGGTGCCCCAGAGGTGGCAGTCTTTTCACTTTTAAAAGCCACCCCTGCCGGGGCACCTGGGTGGCTCAGTTGTTAAGCGTCTGCCTTCGACTCAGGTCATGGTCCCAGGGTCCTGGGATCGAGCCCCGCATCGGGCTCCCTGCTCGGCGGGAAGCCTGCTTATCTCTCTCCCACTCCCCCTGCTTGTGTTCCCTCTCTTGCTGTCTCTCTCTGTCAAATAAATAAATAAAATCTTAAAAAAAAATAAAGTCATTGGGACGCCTGGGTGGCTCAGTCGGTTAAGTGTCTGCCTTCGGCTCAGGTCATGATCCCAGGGTCCTGGGATCGAGTCCCACATCGGGCTCCTTGCTGAGCAAGGACCCTGCTTCTCCCTCTGCCTGCCTCTGTCTCTTTCTCTCTCTGATAAATAAATAAAATCTTAAGAAAAACATTAAAAAAAATAAAGTCACCACTGCTACCCCACTGTCATCTTATATGTCCTAAGTCTGTCTTCCCCGGGTGATACTGTCTACATTAGTTAATTATCTGACTTCCAGATTAGAATATAAGCTCCTTGAAGGTAAGAGACCAGTTTTCACTAGATACTTCAGGTCTGGGGCAATGGTAGGCACTCAAATATTTGTTAAATGAAAATATTTTGAACATTTGCTTTGTATTAGAATTCTTGACATAGACTAGTCATTAATCCCCACAATAATTCTGTAAAGTTAGGTAATATTATTATTGTACCCATTTTACAGATAAGAAAATTGAGGCTCAGAGAGTTTGTTATATGTCCAAGTTATAGATAGATGCTAGGTTAATACTGGATACTTGGAGGGAGGGTTAGATTAAAGCCGCTATAGTATTGTTTCCTTCATTGCTAAAATCCTTGAAAATGTCGTCTAAAAAATTTTATATTCCTAGGTCAACTTGTGTTTGATCATTGAATATTGAGTCATACTGTAAGGCAAAATTCAGTTTTGGATCAAGAGACACAATGTTTTTATTATGGGAATGGACCTTTCTCTCTCCCTGCCCCCACAAATGCCGCATGGTGGAACTCATGGATTTCTGATGCCAAGTGCAGTTCTCATGGGAGTCATTCTGTAAATGGCAAGCAAAATTTCCCAAACATTCTGCAGTGGCTGCTGTGTTCTGTGTAATTGGTTTCTACACTTCCACTCATGCCTTCCTCCAGTCCCTTCTCCATACTGTAGTCTATAAATGTAATCAATTCGGTGGCTTCTCATTGTCCAGGGGTTCACCAACTCCTTGAGGTCCATCAGTGATTTGGCCCTGAGATTTTAGTGCTTTTCTAATCCTTTGTTGTTGCTTGTACTTGAGCCACACCTGCCAAACCAGTAACTGGATGCCACATGTGTCTTTTTGCCCAAGGGCTTCCTTCCTTTCTTGGGATGCATACTGCCCAGTGGTTTGGAGCCTTGGAGCCGCATCTTCCAAACTTTAGTCCAGCCTCTGGCCTTGGGCAGGTGCCTTCTTTGGTGCCTCAAATGTAAAATGGAGGTGATAACAGTTACCTACCTCATAAGGTTATTATAAGGACTAAGTGAGTGAATACATGTAATGCTTTAGCACAGTGCTTGGAACATAGTAAGCATTTAATAAGTGTTAGCTGTGGTTATCTCTCCACTTTCCCTACCTGTCTCCTATTTATCCTCAGCCCAGCCTTTTCTGTTTTATCAAATCAGAGTTTACTGACTCAAAAATCATCTCTCTTAAAAGTTTCTTTTCATACCTACCTGTTTCTGTGTTCTTCTAGGACTCCATGCTTATCTAGAATGGCTCTTACCATAATTTGAAAGTGTTTATTTATTTCGTGTGATTATATGTCTGTCTCCTCCATTGATTATTAGCTCTAGAAGGGCAGAAATAACTTGTTTGTCATTGTATCTCCAGCACATTGCCTGGCACATAATTTGTGCTTAATAAATGTTCCCAATGAATGAAAGTGCTGTTTAACTTTTCCTTTCTTAAAATAGGATCTTGGGATCTTTTGCAGTAGTGCTGCTGCTTTTTTGTGGGGGGGGGGCCAGAGGGAGAGAGAATCTTAAGCAGACTCCGTGCCCAGTATGGAGCCCAACGTGGGGCTTGATCTCACGACAATGAGATCATGACCTGAGCCAAAATCAAGAGTTGGATGCTTAACCGACTGAGCCACCCAGGTGCCCCAATTATGCTTTTTTTTTGAGAAAGATGAATGTTAGCATGGAAGCTAGCATTATTTCCAACTTGGGAGACTTGGAAAACTGAGCACAATGAGTAAAAGTACAGAAGGCAAAGGGGCAGGGACTGTTGGAAGACAGGCAGAAAGATCAGGAAAATGGACTTGTTCGGATGGATGCCGTCTAACAAAGTGTTTTTGTTGAAGATCTTTGCACCATCCTGGGTACAGTTGTATTCAGCAGTGGCTCAGCCAGTGCTTATTGAGTCCCCGCACCTCACCCTTCTAACTGTGTGTTCCAGAGGAACTGCTTAGGAAGATGAATGCTGAGAATATTAGCATTTATTTATGTCTGTTGGTGTTTATCATATGGCACTGCCTCTTGGGTGTGTGTCTTGAGTGTGAGGACAAGAATCTGTTTCACACCCACGCAAGAATCCTTATGCAGGTCAAGCTTGTCATATCTAGAACACTGGAGAAAATTTTACAGCAATAAATTTGGGTGGTAAGGTACATCGTCTGATCTGAGGTTCCATATTTCCTGTGAAATGCATACTGTAAGAGATAGTTCTAAAGACCTGGGGAGGAAGGGGGTTTTCCAGTACCTACCCCACTCTCTGCTTCCCATTATATTTTCCTTTACCATTCTCTTTCCTGGTGACCCCCATCAGCATATCTTCCTATTTGAAACCTGGTCATCTTTCCTTCTGTCCCCTGTTTACCCATTACTGCTGTTTCCTAGAAGTTGTATTTCTACTCCTGAAATAGAAATTTAGATTCCTCCTCTCCCAGAGATGAACTCTCTTGCCAGAAGTTGAGTAAGTTGGCTGCTCAGGGAGAAAAGACTCAGGAAGCGAGTTGTGTTGGGTGAGCTATGTACCAGTTCACAAATAAGCATCGCCTATTTATGAAGTCAACACTGAGTGATGCAGAAAGAGGAGTCATGGTTTCCAGCTACAAAGAAGTAATAATCTGTAAGGAAAGATAAAACTAACATAGTCATTGGTTCTTTGGGTATATATTGAGTATTTACTATGTGTCATGTGCTCTCCTTGGAGCTGGGATACAGCAGTAGATGAAACAGAATTTCTCGTGTCATGGAACCTATGTTCCAGTGACTCACATGACAAGTCAGGTAGTCAGGAGTGCAGTGAAGACAAAGCAGGGTAAGCAGGTGGAGCGTGAAGGCATGCTGTTTAAGTAGGATGGTCAGAAGAGGACCGTCTGATATGGTGATGTTTGAGCAGAGACCTGTATGAAGGTAGGGAGTGGGCTGTTCAGATACCTGAGAGAGTGGTGTTCCTGGTAGGGCCAAAGTGCAAAGGCCCTGAAATGAGAGTGTGTATCTTCAGTGAGAAGGGCAGCGGGGCTGGAGTAGGGGGTGAATCACTCCAGTCCCTGGGTAGTAGGTCAGAGAGGGAGTAGAGTTTTCTTCGGTGTATGTTAGGAAGCTGTTGGAATGTTCATCAGAGGCACGACGTGGATATGGTCTGGGTTAGTGTGAGAAAAGAACCAGTGTTCGCAGTGTGGAGATAAGACTCTGCAGGGGCCCGGGGGGAAGCCAGGAACCCAGTGAGGAGTTACTGTGGTCCCCCAGGTGAGAGGTGGCTTGGACTAGGGTGGTAATGACGGTGGTGGTGAGAAGCCATGGGATTCTAGATTCATTCTGAAAGTAGAGCTGACAGGACAGATCCGATGTGGGGTGAGAAAAGAAAGTTAGAGATGACTTTTTTTTTTTTTTTAAAGCTTTCCTTTATTTGTCAGAGAGAGAGCACAAGCAGGGGGAGCTGCGGGCAGGAGAAGCAGGCTTCCCACTGAGCAGGGAGCCTGATGTAAGACTCGATCCCAGGACCCTGAGATCACGACCCGAGCCGAAGGCAGTCGCTTAACCAACTGAGCCACCCAGGCGTCCCTAGAGGTGACTCTTAAGATCATGTGTGAACAGTTACTTGTGGAGATGGGTCTAGGTCTGGAGTATACTGTGTGTCCAGAGAAGTCTCAATAGGAGGGGAAGCCTCAGGTGTGGAAATTGCTTAAAAGGGGCCTTGAAAAGTGGCATGAAAGGTGATTTTATAGGAAATAAAGTAATATGAGGGGTACAGCACTTAAAATAGAGTTATGTTCTGACTCCAGTCCTCAGAATATGCCTGGAGTCCATTCCTTGGAAAAAGTGGTGATTTATCCTAAACAAAGCCTGCACACTGATGGCATGTGGCCCTGGGAGGTATGCTATGTTTACAACAGCTTTTATGTTGGTGAAAATAGTTTTTATGTTGAAGATATTCATTAATTACTATTATTTTATTCTTATGTGCTTTCTTAGCTCAGTTGACTTTGATACAGAGAACCATCGTATTAAATATTGCCTAATCTTGTGGTTATTCTCTCCATATTCTTTCTGTTAAAGTTGATGAACTGATATTTTATGTGTATATTGCATAGGTATGCACTGTTTTTATTTTTCTTTTTAGGCTGAAAATGGTATAGGATTTAATGAAATTAAAATTATACATGACAAAAGAAGAACATGCATCTGAGTGCCTATTTGGTGTAGGGCATTGTAGAGGATCTAGACATGGTCCATATACTGAAGGGATTTATAATGTGGTAGGAACATCAGAGATGTGGTGACACAGCTATAGGACCCCTTTGTAGTACTTTGATTCTTGCCGTGAAATAGAATTCTTATTTTATCAGTTAGTGGATGAACTTTCCTCACTTTGGTTTAAGGACCATGGAATAGGGTTAACGTATCCACCAAAACACTGAGAGAGTTAAAAACAAGATAAAATACCTATTTTTGAAAATTAGCATTTGTGTAGTGCTTTACTCATTTAATCCTCTGAACTAGGTATTATCTCAGTTTTAGAGAGGACTCAAAGTGCAGCGATACCCAAGGTGACAAAAAATCCTAAATATATTAAGTGTTCATCATATGTTTAGAATATTAACATATTCTAAGTGGTCCTTTGATCCAAATCCCATGCCCTTTCCATTACAAGTACTGTGTCCCTCTACCCCCTTTTATTCATAGTTGGAAACATCCTGTTTCTTAGTTGGGTTAAAGGGGAAGTAAGTTAGATCTCAACTGTTACTAATTCAGAAAGAGAAAACCTTTGGCACATTAAAAAACATTAGTTCGTTGTCCTTGGAAATAATGGTGGAGTTCATGGGCTTCTGATGATGTGAAGGGCTGTTACTGATATTTTATTTTTATAACAGTGTTTTCGTTTGCAGAGTTGGGAAGTTTCAAAATTTTTTATTAGTAAACTTTTCATATATTCAAGATAGTACAATGCATATATAAATATAAAGAATTATATAAAACAAACTAGCCTATTAAATAGTCCCCAGCTAACATATAGAAATTATCCATGCCTTTTGGGGCTTACACTACCCCCTCAAACACTTCACAGCGGTATTGAGTTTTACATTGCTCTAAGGTGTTTTCTGTAAATATCTTTCATTTAGGAATTAAAATCTTTTGAATATTGTGGGTAAGTTTCATCTTGTTTGACATAACTATTATGAAAATAGCTCTTCAGAATTATATTTTGATTTACTTATTTATGTTAAAATAAAAAAGAGTTTTGTGTACATACAGGCCGTTACTTAAAAGGCAGCTTGGTTTCAGATCTGTAAGTTAGGAGATGATTAGATTCAGAAGTTGCAAAGATCTGGAAGGAGGGAATCTTGAGGAAGAGGAAAAGGATTTCCTGTGAATCAAGAAAATTGCTTGCTGGTGTAATGTTTCTGCTTCTTAGTACTAGGAAAAAAGAGAACAGAGAGGTGGGATCTGAAAACTAGCCTTTCTCAAGGTGTTCTTGGCAAAGTTGGTACCACCAGTGAGTAGCTAAAAGAGTGAGTGAAGGGGGCATCTGGGTGGCTCAGTCGTTGAGCGTCTGCCTTCGGCTCAGGTCATGATCCTGGGGTCCCGGGATGGAGCCCCACGTCAGGCTCCTTGCTCTGCGGGAAGCCTGCTTCTCCCTCTCCCACTCCCCCTGCTTGTGTTCCCTCTCTCGCTGTCTCTCTCTCTGTCAAATAAATAAATAAAATCTTAAAAAAAAAAAAAAGTGAGTGAAGTATGGCTTCAAAGTTTTATGACAATAGCAGATTTCCTAGAAGTTAGAAAGTGTTTATATTAACTCGTTTTTGAGTAGTGAAGACTACTTCAGGGGTCATAGCTGATGTCTTGTCATTGTCTTTATCGCTGAGCCACTGAAACCTGAATCTGGTGCATGTAGCATGACACTAATTTCCATTTGCTTGGTAAAGTTTGTGTGTAGTCTTTCATCTTTTAGGAATTGTAATCCTCATAGTTCTTAGTTTTAAATGGGTAAGGAGAGTTTTAAACAATACCTGTGATGTAATTTTAGGGAGGTCATCATATACATGTGCGTACATGCACACATATGTGTGCATATGCATAAAATGCCTTACTGTGTTTGCCTTGGCAGTCGCTACGTACATATAGGTATACATACATATTCTCTACCTGCATATAGGTGTCTTGGCTAAGAATGGGGGCTCTGGAATTAAACTGTCCAAGTCCACATCCTGGATTGCCGCCAGCTAGCTCTGTAACCCTCGTTAAGTTAGTTAACCTCTTTGTGATGGTGTCTCTATCTATACAATGGCGGTAATAAAACCTCTGTCTGCCTTAGTGGTAGCAGGAAGTTCTTAGAGCTCAGTGCTTATTTATAGTGCTTATAGTGCTCCACGAATGTTGGCTATTATTTAAATCTTGTCCCTAGTGCCTTTTGGTTAGAAGCACACTCCATTGCTTAGGTTGCCGTTTGTGTGTGGGGAGATGTTCTTTCTAGAACCATGTCTCCTTGTCACATGATTATGTGCAGTGCAAGCCTTATTCATACTCTGTCAGCAGTTGAGATTTGAACATAAGTGTGTGGCCATACCCGTTGGAATCCAGCAAGAGAGAGAACTAAGCACCATAGCAACTGTTGCTATTTGTGTCCTGAGCAGCAGCTGCCCTGGACAGATTTATTTTTTAATCCTGATCTCACTGATAGCCTGGGATGGGGCCGTGCCTTAGAGAAGTGGATTGGTTGAGATATCTGGTCTTTGAGGAGATTTCATGACTACGTGTTATAAAGATTCTATTCCATGTGAAATATGAGGCTCTAAAGCTTTGTGTGTATGAGAAAGGAAGAGAGGCTAAGCCTCAGCGTTCAGACAGTCCCTGAAGTATAGTGTAATTGGACTAATCACACAAGAAATACTTTCAGTAGGGACAGTAAGGCTTCATGCTTTTCAGTCAAAGAGTAATTTTGCTGTCTAGGGGCGCCTGGGTGGCTCATTTGGTTGAGTGTCTGACTTTGGCTCAGGTCATGATCTCAGGGTTCTGGGATAGAGCCCAAGTCAGACTCCCTGCTCAGGGAGGAGTCTGCGTCTCCCTCTCTCTCTGCCCCTCCCCCCTGCTCGTACTCGGGTGTGCTTTCTCTCTCAAATAAATAAATAAAATCTAAAGAAAAAGTAATTTTGTTGCCTACAACATTCTGCAGATGATTTGTGGTCTGTGATTCCACTCTGTACCTGCATAATACACTTATGTATGTGTATACATGCATGTATATAACATGTTATCAAATGTGGATTTCAGAAATAAGACTGTCTTCCGATGAATACTTAATTATCAAATGCTTTTCTGGGTGCCTGGGTGGCTCAGTCGTTAGGCATCTGCCTTCGGCTCAGGTCATGATCCCAGGGTCCTGGGATCGAGTCCCACATCGGGCTTCCTGCTCGGCGGGAGGCCTGCTTCTCCCTCTCCCACTCCCTCTGCTTGTGTTCCCTCTCTCGCTGTCTCTCGCTCTGTCAAATAAATAAATAAAATCTTTAAAAAAAATGCTTTTCTAAAGTAGATAATAAGATCTTTAAAAAGGGTTTATTTCAGGTAGTAGTTGTATTCAGTAATTTTCTAATTTTTATTTCTAATGTATTGAAATATTTATGCAAATAGTTATGTGGCCCGTTTCTGAATTTTGGCTGTTTATTTACCTATGGTTTAGCCATAAAATATTTACTGAGCACCTGCTATGTACCAAGCTGTGTTCTGAATCCTAATGGTACCCAGTGAATACTGATGGTCTGATTCTTTTAAGTTCTATATACAGATCCTGCCTTTTATAAGTGTGATTATTTTTATTTTTCGATTACCTTCTTCAGATTCAGTGGTATGAATTTACTGATTTGGATGTTTTGAACTTAAACATAACTTCATGTTGAACTAAAGAGCATGTAACCGAGTGACTTATAAAATCAAATCATTTTCATTCTCTAGGTATTATTAACCCAAAGAACCCAAAGGAAGCTCCAAAGTCCTTTAGTTTCGACTATTCCTACTGGTCTCACACCTCGGTGAGTATACTTACGGTGCAGTATAATAGAACAGTGCAGGTTGTGAACAGTTTTGAAAAAGCTTGAAGGTCCAGATGGAGTACAGAGATGACCAACACCTAGGAGAATGGAGAGAGCGAGGCCCTTTGTAGTATCCTCCTTAGTAGAGGACCCCAAATCTCGTTGGCTTCTAGGGATTGGTCCAGAACTACAGTTTGCATTTGCTTTTCTTCATTACATGTTTTTAGTTTTTTGGGTTTTGTTTTCTGTTTTGTGCTGGAGTAGGAGAGGTTTTAAACTACTGACAGAGCCTGATGGCCAACAGAAGGGCCTGTGAAGGGAGTTGGACAACATTTGTCACTGAAAGCTAGGTTTATTGAGAAATAGCTATACTACCTGGAGTGAGTACAAGGAAGTATTTATATATGTGGACTTGACCTTTGAGCTTTTAGTACCATTTTCCATTTAAGAAAATTTTCTTGCACTTTTCTGTGAATGGAAGAGTGATACTTTTAAGGTTATGGAAAGTGACGTGTAATCAGGTGAGATAATTTCATGTAGCTATTTTTATGTATGGCTGAGCTGGATGACTGTGTGTGTGTTTAATAAGAGAAAAATAAGCTATGTGTAGGAGGGCCTTAAAAATTTTATAATATCTTTTAATAATTGTTGAGATTCCAAACACTTGAATTTATTATAGCAGTAATCAAATAAGCATAGGAAAGTGTACGAATAAAATGTCATTTATTTCTTCTTTTAATTTTACAGCCTGAAGATCCCTGTTTTGCATCTCAAAACCGTGTGTACAATGACATTGGAAAGGAAATGCTCTTACATGCCTTTGAGGGATATAATGTCTGTATTTTTGCCTATGGGCAGACTGGTGCTGGGAAATCTTATACAATGATGGGTAAACAAGAAGAAAGCCAGGCTGGCATCATTCCACAGGTAAGAAAACAAAAAACAACAAAAGACCTCTGTTTAGTATTACTCTTAGTCTTTGATTGCTGTAACAGTTATTTTTATTTAGCAAACATTTATTCAGGGACTGTCATATGCAAGGCACAAAAACAAATCACTTGTTCCTTTCCCTCAAAGGAGCTAATAGTCTGATGTGTATACATGTCTGTCTTTAAAGGTGGGGAAGGTGGCATTCTGTAAAGGTTTTGCTGTATACCCTTGTCTGGGTATTTTATCTCTTGAACAGTGTTACCAGCTTCTTAAAAAAAAAATGGTAGTATATACCAGGCTTTGTTCTGAATCCTGGGGACGCCTGATCGGTGTTGTTGGTCAGATTTTTTTTTCCCATCTCCCATATATAGATCATCTTTTAAGCATGTGATTATTTTTTAGTTTTTTGGTTGCCTTATCAGAGATATTTTCCTTTTATCTTATTAATTTAATACTACCACGTTAAGCTTGAACAGTCTGAGAATTCTTTTTTTTTTTTTTTTAAAGATTTTATTTATTTGACAGAGACAGCGAGAGAGGGAACACAAGCAGTGGGGAGTGGGAGAGGGAGAAGCAGGCTTCCCACTGAGCAGGGAGCCTGATGTGGGGCTCAATCCCTGGACCCTGGGATCATGACCTGAGCCGAAGGCAGACGCTTAATGACTGAACCACCCAGGCACCCCAGTCTGAGAATTCTTAAGAGCAGTGTCTTTTAACCTTGTATTGTTTCAAATGGAGAAGAGTTGTGACATAGGTATTTAGAAGGAACTTCTCTCATTAATAACAGAAATGTGGTTTGCTTTTATTGATGATATTTGGAATTAATTTTAAAGTGTTTTTTGTTGTTTGTTTGTTTTTTTCTTTACTATAGGCCTAGTGTGACCTCTCTGTATTCTGAGAATAAAATACATAAGAGAGCAATAGCTGGGGTGCCTGGGTGGCTCAGTCGTTAAGCGTCTGCCTTCGGCTCAGGTCATGATCCCAGGGTCCTGGGATCAAGCGCCACGTTGGGCTCTCTGCTCAGCAGGAAGCCTGCTTCTCCCTCTCCCACTGCCCCCTGCTTGTGTTCCCTCTCTCTGTCAAATAAATAAATAAAATCTTAAAAAAAAAACAGAGCAATAGCTACTTTTTCTATTGGATTATTGCACTATAATTTTAAATTCAGCTGTATAATTGAAATGCTTAACTATCAGTAAAAATTAAGAATTTTTCAGAAAAAATCAAATATACTAGCATATTTTCTTCTGTAAAGAATATGTCAATATTAAGACATATACTTGGGAATTGTCCTTCTTTATATATAGGAATAGCAATAATTATAATAATAATTAGAGAAAATACTGTGTAGCATTCACCATGTGCAAGCACTGGTCTAAGTGTTTTACAGATATTTGCTCAGCTAATCCTCCTAGTTTGATCCTAAGAAGTAGATGCAGTTGTTACCTTTCTTTTATTATTTTATTTATTTCCCTCATTTTAAAGATGAGGAAACTGAGGAACAGAGAGGTCATGTCACTTGCCCAAGGGAGTGTGGCAGGACCAGAATCCAGATGCAGGCAAGGTGGTTCTGGAGGCTTTGCTATTACGACTATATAATACTTCTTTAGCAATGAAACAATTTTTTGTAGATTATAGCAAGTTATACTAAACAGTCGTTTTATTCCATCATCACACTTAGTTTCTCCTTCCTTCTCCTTTAATTTGTTTTTGTATAATTACATACATATCTCTTTTCTGGTCGAATTTTGGAACATTTTATTTTAATGCAAAAGCATTAATTTTTGAAAACAGGATTATCATTTAGAAACTGCCATTTATAATAAATTTTATTCTATTTAGACTTACAGAGAATCACATATAGTTCATTTTCCAAATCTGTATTGATTGCCTAAACATTAAATGTATAGCAAATGAAAATTCAATAGAATTTTATTAAGTATTCCTATTAAGATGTCACATATTTTGGATAAATTCAAAGGATGGGGACAGTGAAATCTTGTGATTTTTTTCCTGATCTAGAAAAATTAATGTTTTCTATTGAAAATGTCACTGTGAGCTAGAGTAGGCTCTTTTAAAGGGCTTGAAATCTTAAGACAGAGGAAAAAGGGAAATTTTATAGTCACATTCTTCTTTTTCTTTTAAAGATTTTATTTTATTTTTTATTTTATTTTTTTTAAGATTTTATTTTTTGACAGAGAGAGAGACAGCAAGAGAGGGAACACAAGTAGGGGGAGTTGGGAGAGGGAGAAGCAGGCTTCCCTGCGAGCAGGGAGCCCGATGTAGGGCTCGATCCTAGGACCCTGGGATCATGACCTGAGCTGAAGGCAGACGCCTAACGACTGAGCCACCCAAGCGCCCCTAAAGATTTTATTTTTATTTTTAATTTTTTAAAAAAGATTTATTTATTTATTTGAGAGAGAAAGAGAGAGTGAGCAAGCATGAGAGGGGGGAGGTTCAGAGGGAGAAGAAGACTCCCT
This sequence comes from Zalophus californianus, assembly GCF_009762305.2. Taxonomy (NCBI): domain Eukaryota; kingdom Metazoa; phylum Chordata; class Mammalia; order Carnivora; family Otariidae; genus Zalophus; species Zalophus californianus. The sequence goes on from NC_045598.1 coordinate 7,484,668, forward strand.
GCTGAGCAGGGAGCCCGACGCGGGACTCAATCTGGGACTCTAGGATCATGACCTGAGCTGAAGACAGCCACTCAACCAACTGAGCCACCCAGGCGCCCAAGATTTTATTTTTAAGTACTCTCTACATCCAATGTGGGGCTTGAACTCACAACCCTGAGATCAAGAGTTGCATGTTCCCTTGACTGAGCCAGCGAGCACCTCATACTATCAAAATTATTCTTAAATACCTTCATTTACTCCCTTGAAAGAGTATGCATTCTCTCTTTATACATATGTATGTATGATTTGTAATGTATATAGTAACTGACAGTATAAAATAAAATTTATATAGCATGATAAATAAAATGTGTGCAAAATGGGTTTTTTTGTTTTGTTTTTTTTGTTTTTGTCAGAGAATGCACGTGCACACAAGCAGGGGGAGCGGCAGGTACAGGGAGAAGCAGGCTCCCCACTAAGCAAGGTCCCAATGCGGGACTCAGTCCCAGGACCCTGGGATCATGACCCGAGCTGAAGGCAGACACTTAACCAACTGAGCCACCCAGGCGTCCCCAAAATGTAGTTTAACATTGGTTTGACTGCTACATAATAATACTAATAGTAGAGTCACAGTTACTCTAGGATAGTGTGAAGAATTGAATTCACATAACTTTAATGTGCCAGGGACCTAACACAGGAAGAGACAGAACTACTCCTCTAAGGAAACATTTCTGGGGTGCTGTCATCAAGGGAGAATAAAGATGAGATGAGGAGAATGCATTCACAACTGTCTCTTTATTTCATTCAAAGCCATTCTCCTTTGATGTTGTTGCCATTAATATTTTGAGAAAGAGAAAAGGGATCTCACTAATTCGTTTAGCACTCATGGGTATCTTTGTACTGCTCTCATTTATGCTGTTCGTGCCTCTCTCCTTCTGCTTCTGTAGTTATGTGAAGAACTATTCGAGAAAATCAATGACAACTGTAATGAAGAAATGTCTTACTCTGTAGAGGTGAGTACAACCGTGGATTAAAGCCATAGGCCTCTGGACTCCATTCCCTCCAGTGTTACTTTTCAGTGGTACCAAATGATGACAGTAGATCATTTAACCACTCCCCCAGTTTTGTATTCTTAGGCTATTTCTAAGTTTTGGTCATCATCAGTAATGTTGCATTAAGTCAGAAGCTTGTTCATAAGCTTTATTTTTAGTTACTTCCTTTATGTATTAGGTTATCAAACAATACATGTGAATTGCCAAATGGCTTTTTAGAAAGAAACACTTTACCAATTTTCAGTCCCATCAGGAGGGTGTAAGCTCCCACTGTGTCCTGCCAACTTTTAATATTTTTGTTTTTTCTCTGCCAGCTTGATAAGGGCACTCTTTTTCATTTATTTAAATTAGTTTTTTTGATAATTAGTGTAATTGAACATCTTGTAAATTATGCATATGCCTGTTTACGTTTTGGGATTGCAGTGTTTATCTTAATCATTTGTGTGAACTCTTTCCCCCTTTCATATTTATTAATAGTGATTTTTGACATGGTTTTTAAAATCTGTATAATCAGATCTCTTCTCCTCTTCCTCCTTTATAATTGCTTATAATCTTAGACAGTTATTCTTCATCTAGTGTATACTCCAGCTCTTTGAAGAGGAGGTCTATAGAATTACATTATATACATTAATATAGTTGATAAACATTTCTACTCATTGATATGTGCTTTTTGAAGCTGGTGTTTCACTTATCTTCAGTTTTGGTACTCAGTTCCATAGAAACTGAAATTACTAAAGTGTTCTGTTAACATGAGCCTGTTGTTCTGAGACATGAAGCTTTTTTTAAACAAACTTTTTTTTTTATGTATGTGTTGTGATTTTCTGTAGGACTTACACAATTCCTAGTTGACCCACCTAGATGGTTTGGGTTTTTTTCTTTACCTATAAAGTGTTGCATAAATTTTATTAATTTTAGAGAATTCTACCTTGTGACTATGATACACCAAAAGGGGAATGTGAAGCTCTAAAAATATTTTTTAAAATTAATTCTCCAAATAACTTCTCATCCTATAACTATTCTTTTTGAAGACTAGATGTATAGCAAATGAAAATTCAGTAGATTTTTTTTTTAAGATTTTATTTATTTATTTGAGAGAAAGAGAGAGAGAAACAGCATGAGAGGGGAGAGGGTCAGAAAGGAGAAGCAGGCTCCCTGCTGAGCCGGGAGCCCGATGTGGGACTCGATCCCAGGACTCTGGGATCATGACCCGAGCTGAAGGCAGTCGCTTCACCAACTGAGCCACCCAGGCGCCCAAATTCAGTAGATTTTTATTCTTATTAAAATACCACATATTTTAAATAAATTCAAAGGATAGAGAGTGAGAGAATGTGACAATTTTTTGAGCTTATAGATAATAAAAGAAGATGCCATTTCCTTTCATATCAGAGTTCATAGGCTTGCTTGGAGTGCAGTGTAGATCCCTAGTTGATACTGTGGTTCCTTACATTTGTGGGACCTCTACCTCCTCTTCTGCTTCCCTCTATTTGCTCCGGCCACACTGGCTTTTTGCTGTTTCTGGAACAATAGGAACTTTCCTACCTCAGGGCCTTTACATTTACTTTTTTTTCCTGCCTAAAATTTTCTTCCTTTGGATATCTTTTTGTCTAAGTGTTTCAACTCCTTCAAGTCATTTGCTCAAGTCTTACCCTCTCAACGAAGTGTACTTTGACCACCTTAATTAACACTGCCACTTGCCCTCTACCCCAGCACTACTGGTCTCTCTTGTCCTGTTCCTTTTGCCTCCATAGTAATCATCGTGTTCTAACCTACTTTATAATTCTGTTTATTTATGTATGTGTTGTTTATTTTTATTTAGAATCATAAGCTTGCTGGGCAGGGATTTTTGTCTGTTTGATTTACTGATACATGCCATGTGCCTAGAAAGTGCCTGGAAGATAATGCTGCTCAGTGAATTGAATTTTCCAAGTGGGGTCTGTAGTGGTTGGCTCAGAAGTAAAAGAACTAGTGCTGGCTTGAGGTGGGTTTGCGTGGTAGAGAGTAAGTAGCAGAGCACAGCAGCCTTTACCTCATTTACTTGGGTTCTCATGCTTGCCACACCTCGGTAAAAAGAGGTAAGTCTTCCAAGAAGATATAGTATCTTTCTGGGATTCTGGAGTTTATGTCCAAGTTTAAGTACTACACAAGAATGAGTAAAGTACCATTTCACTTTGTAGGAAGACCTGCTTTAAGAAGGAATATTTGTCCTGTTGTTTTAATCTCATAGGGGATCAGTTACTTCAAGGGTTCTCAATATTTAAAAAACTGATTTTGAAATACAGTATAAATATACAGTCAGATCTGAGACCGAGTGAAAGAAAAAAGCAATAGAAATGGAGATTCTGTTGTTTCAGACACTCAGAAATGTGTCTATAGAAATTTAAAGTTGACAAGTGCTGAAATTTTATTGTGTGCTCGAGTAGCTCAGGATACACAAGGGAAGACCATAATGAGGCTTCCTATGGTGAATTTCCCCTAGTCCAGAGCTTTATTTGCTTAGAAGTGTGATCTTATAGATAAATCAGGACCAGAAGCATCCTTCAAAGCCAGACTCTTTAGTGAAGCTCATTTGACTTAGGTTATAAAACCACTAGTTTTATTTGTTACTTTCCCTTGAGGAAAACTCTTCCCTAGACCAGAACACTCAATATTAGCAAGCCTGGTGTATTATCTTTTTATCTCCCTGTGGACAGACTTCTGTTGGAACCCTGTTGGTTTTTTTAGTGAGCATGGAATTAGAGAGGGAGTTGACTAGACGATTGAGATGCTTGCTTGGCTCAGGTAAAGAAAGGATAGTCTGAGAACTTCCTCTCCACGATAGGAACGGTCCTGCTGGCGGGATGGGAGTTCTGGTAGTGTACTTGCCGAGGCTTCCTCTTTCCTCACAAGTTGTTCATGGGCCCCACCATGCAGTCAGGCTCCCTGCTGACTAGTCCTCACTCCTTGTGGTAGATACAGGGTTTGTGTGTGGTCAGTCTTACAGCGCTGGGGTTGCTGGCCTCTGTTGTCTTCCCTGCTCTGGAATATCAATAGTGTTGCTTGATTTTAACACTAATAGAATTTTTACTTCCAAGCTTTTAGAGTAACCTCACTGTAATCCTTAATTATTGACAACAGCATACATTTTTAAAAGTGTATTGGTAACTGGTAAGTTGCTACTAAAAATGGTATTTTTTCTGACTTAGACAAGTAGCGGCTACTGATTGCGGAGGTAGCCTCCTTACCTCCTTACTTTCCTGAGACCGTCAGAAGGCTGATTCTAAGCTGGTCAGTGATGTCTGTGCAACTGTTAATAGAATAAAATGGACTAGACCTATGGCATTTCCCTTTATAAAGATTGCTGATCTTGGGCGCCTGGGTGCTCAGATGGTTAAGCATCTGCCTTCAGCTCAGGTCGTGATCCCAGGGTCCTGGGATCGAGTCTCTCATTGGGCTCCCTACTCAACTGGGAGCCTGCTTCTCCCTCTCCTTCTCCTGCTCCCCTTCTTGTGCTCTCTCACTCTCTCTGTCAAATAAATAAAATCTTAAAAAAAAAAAAAAGATTGCTGATCTCTCATTGTAGAGCTTTTTTTAAAAGTAATCTCTGTGTCCAGTGTGGGTCTTAAACTCATGACCCCAAGATCAAGAGTTGTGTGCTGTACTGACTGAGCCAGCCAGGCACCCCTAATTGTAGAGCCTTTTTTTTTTTTTAAGATTTTATTTATTTATTTGACAGAGAGAGAGAGAACACAAGCAGGGGGAGCCGCAGAGAGAAAAGCAGGCTCCCCACTGAGCAAGGAGCCCAATGCTGAACTCGATCCCAGGACCCTGAGACCATGACTTGAGCCGAAGATGGTTCACCAACTGAGCCATCCAGGCACCCCAATTGTAGAGCTTTTAATAAAAGTTGTTAAAAAATGTTTTTAATGTATAGTATTTCTTTTTCCAAGTCCTCCAGTTCACTTTAATAATTTGTTCCTAGGTGAGCTACATGGAAATTTACTGTGAACGAGTACGAGACCTGCTGAATCCAAAAAACAAGGGTCATTTGCGTGTGCGTGAACACCCACTTCTTGGCCCATATGTGGAGGATCTGTCCAAGCTGGCAGTCACTTCCTACACAGACATTGCTGACCTCATGGATGCTGGGAACAAAGCCAGGTATGGTAGAAATAGACTAATGACTGAAGGCTTTGGCACATTTTCAGGTCCTTTATTCCCAGTTAAGGATTGAGACCACCTTTATACTTTTGAAATTTGCTTTAATTGTAGATCCTCTGATCCTTTGGCTGTGCTGGGGTAAAAAGTAAGGGCTTCCACATAGTCAGCATCTTCTCATCAAAACAATGCGGTGCTGAAACATGTCAGAACTTTGGTTAAGTTTTAATATCAGGTTTTGATTAAGTCATGGTAAAATGTTGGATAATCACATGCCTATGGAAGTAATTGATTGCAAAATAAAGAATACAAATTAAATGCGTTGGTGGTTTCTAAAGGGACAACTGAGGTATGAAAAATGATTCTGATGGGGGACCTTTGGAGTTGGGGATAACTTGATAGGCTCACAAATAAGGTGTATTGAGAACAATTTATGTAAGTGACAATCTCATGATCTATGAATAAAGTTGTTGCTTGTGATTGTTACAGTTAACATGGAGCCTGCTGTCTATTTTAACTTTCATCTAAGAATTCCATTGTCACATGTCATCTTTATGTTTATTTAGGACGGTGGCAGCTACCAACATGAATGAAACAAGTAGCCGTTCCCATGCTGTGTTTACCATTGTTTTCACCCAGAAGAAACATGATACTGAGACCAACCTTTCCACTGAGAAGGTAGGACAACTTCAGTGTCTGGGCTTGAGTTGTATAGAATGGGGATTTTCAGAAGTCTCTCTTGCTACTCTCTGCATCTTATGGAGGGGAGAAAGTTGCCCTTTAACTTAACGGAGAATATTTTGTATCTTTTGCTTGTCATTTTTATTCCCACTCTAAACCAATTTTGAGCATGGGATTTTGAGTGAAATTGCAAGATAGAAAATAGAGTTAAGAAAAAACAAAGACATTGGGTCTCAAAAATTACTCTGTGCAAGAGAGTTAAGCAGTTCTGTGGGGAGAAAATCCTTCCTTTTTTTTTCTTCTTAACTAGAACCTCTTAATTACTTGCTTGGTATATAGGTTTTTTTGTTTGTTTTGAGCTCTGATAACGTTATTGTGGGATTAAATATTTAAGCAAACAATTAAGCAGACAAAGTGTCTTTTTCCTCTGAAAGTAAAGGACTGCACAGCATTCCTGATGCTCTTTGAATACCTTGCTTGTTAATGTCTCCTTTTCTATAGTAGGTAAATATAGTAGACTTTGGAGTTAAACTGCTTGCTTTAGATCCTGCCTCTACCACTTTGTAGCACTGTTACCTTGGCAAGTTACTTAACCTCTTTCTGCCTCAGTTTCCTCAACCTCATAGGATTGTTAAGATGATTAAATATTGATACAGGTTAGTGCCTGGCTCAGAGTAACCATTCAGTAAATGTGAATTTTAGCGTTGTTATTGTTAGTAATAAATTTATGTTGAATTCTTCTCTGCCTACATAGCTAAGTAGCATGCAGCTGGATTTTTAAACCTGAAGTTAGATTTATTATACTGGCAGTGATAAAAGATCCTTTGCCTTATAAACTGAGTACTTTGTGATACTGACATCACTAAAAACTAGGATCACCTTTTACTTGGTGACTTGTTTTTAGCTGAAAATTATTTTACTTATTTTTAAAATTTTGTATTTAAATTCAATTTAGTTAACATATATCATATTATTAGTTTCAGAGGTAGTGTTCAGTGTTTCATGAGTTGCATGTAACACCCAGTGCTCACTACATTAAGTGCCCTCCTTAATGCCCATCACCCAGTTACCCCATCCCCCCACCCACCTCCCCTCCAGCAACCCTCAGTTTGTTTCCTAGAGTTAAGAGTCTCTTATGGGGGGCGCCTGGGTGGCTCAGATGTTGAGCGTCTGCCTTTGGTTCAGGCCATGATCCTGGGGTCCTGGGATTGAGCCCCGCGTCGGGCTCCGTGCTCAGCGGAGAGCCTGCTTCTCCCTCTCCCACTCCCCTTGCTTGCGTTCTCTCTCTCACTGTGCCTCTCTCTGTCAAAAAAAAAAAAAGAGTCTCTTATGGTTTGTCTCCCTAGCTGAAAATTATTTTAAAAAAACATACCCTTCATATAGGTGATCAGATAACTTGACACTGCTTAGCTAGTTACAGTATTAATGCTATTTAGTACATCTTGTGTGAAAGCATTTTATTCTTCTATGATGTCACATCTACAAAAATAATGATGTTAATCCTATAACCATAGCTTCTTTGATAATCCATTTTAGATACTTTTGTCTGACTTTTCTGAAGCTTTATTTTTTTTAACAACTTTATTGATTTGTTGAAGTACAATAGACCACACATATTTAAGGTATAAAATTGGATTCCTGTGTATGCACCTTTAAAACCAGTATCATAGTCCAAGTCATTACCACGCCCATTCCCCTGAAAAGTTGCCTCATGCCGCTTTATAATCTAACTGTATCACTCCTTCCACCTTGATACTTAGGCAATTCTGATCTGCTTTTTGTCACTGCAGATTAGTTTACACTTTCCAGAATTTTATATGAATGGAATTATAGAGTATGTACTATTTTCTTGCCTTGCTTCTTTCACTTAGCATAATTGAAATTTACCTGTGTTGTTTTGTCTATCAGTAGTTCACTTGTTTTCATTGCTGATTAGTAGTCCACTATATAGATATATCACAGTTAGTGCATTAACTCACCTGTTGGTGGTGAGCATTTAAATTGTTTCCAGTTTTTGATCATGAAAATGAAAATGCCGTGAATGGGGCGCCTGGGTGGCTCAGTTGGTTAAGCAACTGCCTTCGGCTCAGGTCATAATCCTGGAGTCCTGGGATCAAGTCCCGCATCGGGCTCCCTGCTAAGCAGGGAGTCTGCTTCTCCCTCTGACCTTCCTCCCTCTCATACTCTTTCTCCATCATTCTCTCTCTCTCTCAATAAATAAATAAAAATCTTTAAAAAAAAAAAAAGAAAATGCCGTGAACATTTGTGTACAAGTCTTTGTGTGGATATTTGCTTTTGTTTCTCTTGGTAAATACCTGGGAGTACAATGGTTGAGTCTTACGGTAGGTATATGCTTAGCTCTGTAGGTCTACAACTCTACTAAACTGTCTTCCAGAGTGACTGTGTCATATTACATTCCCACCAGCAGTGTGTGAGAGTTCCAGTTGCCGGAGGCTTCATATTTAATATGCCATTTAATGGGTTATTGAGTTTTATATTTTTATGACACACCGTTATAAAATATGTCATGTGTATTTTAAAATTACTTATTTGAACCAAGAAAATTGCTGTGAACTTTTGTGCATGCGGTGTCTTTTTGTGCCATATGTAAGAGCCCTAACTAATATTTGTAGTCTTCTTCATGCCTGATTTTTAATTTCCTGCCTCTTAATGTCTTCTAGTTCTGCAGTGCTTATTTTTGAATTACCCCAGTGTTCTTATTCTTGACCAGGTCAGTAAAATCAGCTTGGTGGATCTAGCAGGAAGTGAACGAGCTGATTCAACTGGTGCCAAAGGGACTCGATTAAAGGTATTTATTTTATCAAACAGTTGACCTAGTCAGTAAATGTTCTGTAACGTAGGTCAGCAAACTATGGCCAGTAGGTCAAATCTGACCTGTTGTAAATAAAATTTTATTGGGACACAGCCACCTTTGTGTGCTGTTTACAACAGTAAGTCTGAGAGCTTGTGACAGAGACCACATGGTCTCTGCAAAAACCTTTACAGAAACTTCTGCAAAACTTCTGCAAACTTCTGCAAAACCTTTACAGAAACATTTTGCTGATGCCTGATCTATAACTTCAATGAAAGATAAGTAACATAATGTAATAGTTAAGGAGGACTTGATGGTCAAGGTGAAAGGTGAAAGGTGTTTTGAGGAACAGGCTGGATGGAAGCGACACTGATGGTACAAGATCCAAATGTGAGAACACACACAGCCCTCTCCAGAGGGATGCTTATTTAACAAGAGCAGAAATTGTATGTTGGTGAGTTGGGGGGAAGAAGGCTGCGTCCATAAATTTTTGGGGCAAGCCATCTGCCAGTACTCAGGACTGTGGGTTAGGTGTGTGGTCCTGGCATGGCATTAAGTGAACAGGGGAGAGACTGAGGACTAAGAGAGGTTTTTAGAACTTGTGGTCATAAGTAAACAAAGAGTGCTAATATAAGGCTTAATTGTATCCTATGCATTATAGATGATGTGGCAGTAGAAGAAATTCTTCATCATAATTCTTTCATGTTTGGTATTGATTTCAGGAAGGAGCAAATATTAATAAATCTCTCACAACTCTGGGCAAAGTCATTTCAGCCTTGGCAGAGGTGGTAAGTATTATATACTTGGTTACATGGGAAAACTTGTCTGTTCAGCAAATGTACTTGATGATATTTTATGTGTTTATGAAGACCGACCTTTTTTGGCCCTTTTCTGTAATCTTTTCAGATAAGATCCTAGGTATAACACACTTTGACTTTCTACTGAACGTAAAAGAGATTAAGGAGAGTGAAAGTAAACATAGATCTATAAAGACTAGACTGAAAACTAGCTCTTTACAAAGACCTAGGGTTTCATTCCTTGTTTAGCCTTACTTCAGATTTCTCATCAAAACTAAGGGTTTTTGTTGCATGTTCTTTTCCTATACAATCTTTTTTAAGTAGGATGCAGTACCTTTTGGAGTTTTTTAAGCATTTGCCTTGGTGAATGCTGTTGATTTGGGGGGCCAATAATATACTTTTTAAAATTGTGTTATTCTTTTCCTATTCTTTAACAGTGGGACACTAAATCTGAAACACTTTTGTATCAGGGGCTTCATTTTTTAGGTTAAAGGCTAAGGAAGTACTAGTCATTGTGCATTCTAGTTTAGTATGTCATTTGAATCCCTAAAAAGAATCAAATGCTTTCTTGCTTGTTTCTGAAAAATCACAATCAATTTATTACTTTAAAGTACTTTCTGTTTGAAGGCTTACCCTGTGTTCTCATTCTTTCTTTTAAATGCTTCATCTATAGGATAACTGCACCAGCAAGGTATGGTGGGGTTTGTTAGACATTGAACTAGCTGTAGAATCAATTGTGATGATTGTAAATCCTCAGCAGGATGTATGGAGGCATAAGTAGGAATGGAACCTTGAAAAATAACTTCTTGTTACTTGCTTTCTGGCTCTGGAATTTAGAATTGCTGTTTAGAGTGACCATGAATCATGAGACTGCACATCAAACCTAATTTAGGGAATATGATGTGTTTTGGAGAAGGAATTCAGAATAAAGGCACAAGAGAGAAACTGAGGAAGCTTCTATATTGTGTTATCGTAATGATGTTTCTCCTAGTGATCTGTAGGACTGTCACTTGAAGAAGTCACCTATAAACTTCTTGAAAGGGCAATAAAAATATTTCTTATGGGTACTATTCTAAAATATAGCTGCCTTCTTGAAATTATTAGGATATTTTTCTTAAACCTCTGTATAATCTTGTTTCCTATCATGAAAAGTCATGGATTATTTAAATTGTTAAAAAAAATTTTTTTTCTACTCTTTGGTTATACAGAAAGTGAAGGCTGTAGAATCAAGTTAAAGTCTGTATCTAGAACACATGGTCTTTGCATCCTTTTAATCCAAATATGATAGACTTTTCCTTATATTTCCTTACAAGTACTCTAAAATCTCTTAGTACTATTTTGCATTTATAATAGAGCACTCAACAATTCTGAATCACATGAGTAACATTGGAGATAAAGGCAATATCGGCAATGAAATATTTTATTTTTTTTAAAGATTTTATTTATTTGAGAGAGAGAGAGACAGCGTGAGCAGAGGCAGAGGGTAAGCAGACTCCTTGTTGAGCAGGGAGCCCGATGTGGGGCTTGGTCCCAGGACCCGGAGATCATACCCTGAGCCAAAGGCAGACGCTTAACTGACTGAACCACCCAGGTGCCCCTGCAAGATGAAATATTTTATACTTGTATTTTAAAATATATAGTTTTGTTCTCTACTTGTATAAAAATTACTTAATAAAAAGTAATACTGGGGCGCCTGGTTGGCTCAGTCTTAAGCATATGCCTTCAGCTCAGGTCATGATCCCAGGGTCTTGGGATTGAGCCCTGCATCAGGCTCCCTGCTCCGAGGGAAGCCTGCTTCTCCCTCTCACAGTCCCTCTGCTTGTGTTCTCTCTCTTGCTGTGTCTCTCTCTCTCAAATAAATAAAATCTTAAAAAAAAAAAGTAATACTTTTTTCCTGTTTCTTTTGGCTTATTGGAAAAAGCTGCCTTAGATTTATTTATTTATTTTTATTTATTTTATTTATTTTTATTTTTTAAAGATTTTATTTATTTATTTGACAGAGAGAGACACAGCGAGAGAGGGAACACAAGCAGGGGGAGTGGGAGAGGGAGAAGCAGGCTCCCCGCTGAGCAGGGAGCCCGATGCGGGGCTCGATCCCAGGATCCTGAGATCACGACCTGAGCCGAAGGCAGACGCTTAACGACTGAGCCACCCAGGCACCCCAAAGCTGCCTTAGATTTAAAGTCTGTCTGTTATTTGATATTATGCAATAGTGTGGATATTCTTCAGATATCTAATCTGAGTCCCAGAACCATGAAAGCTGTTAAAATTTAGTTGTTTTTCTAACTTGTCCTGTCCATTTGCTCATTTTTTTTTAACATTCTTTATCAACCAAAGGAAAAGTTTTACATTTATCTGCATATTTCCCATATTGCTCTGTGCCACAATAATTTGCAAATGACTTTTTTAGAATTAGTTTTGGAAAATCCAGTTTAGAACTTTGCATCTATGCCATAACTATAACGGATCAAAGACAAATTTTAGTTTTTATGTAATAAGCATAATTTTTGGTGAATTAAAATATACCGTTATTCCCACTGGGGAGAGAAACAGGATTATTATTGTCCATACTTGATAGCACTTCTTTTTAGAGAGGCTAGTGATGTAAGTAAGTAAACCTGTTTGGGTAATTACTGAGGCCCTTATTTATGAGAATAGATGAGATTAATTTGTGTAAGAGAGCAAATAGAAAAGAAGTGGCTAAAATTCTGAGATATTTTCATATGGAAAATATGGAAGTTCTCTTCATGCTTCTTTATTTAGCTACTCCTTCTTAATTTAGTCTAATTGACCAAAATGAAAATAGAACATCTTTTGGCGAAGAGAAACTGCTTATTTTTATAGTACTGTTTGCAATGTTTGTAAGTGACGTACTTTAGATCTTGCAGCATTTTCAGTACTAACTGTAGGCAAAGTGGAGTGTTTAGGTGTAGTGAGGGGCTAGAGAAGGAAGAATTGAGGTCTCAGGACTCAAGAATTTTGCAATGGACTGATAGTCCCACTAAGCTGTGATTGACTGAGAGGGTTAATTCTCCCCACAGGTCTTTGTCATTTGGAAATAGATCCTGCTATGGGAAATGACTTTCTCATTGGTGGAAAGTGTGTCTGTGGGTGGGATAGGATGAATTGGAGGGAATGTTTTTGATAAGAGATGGAATTAAATTGCTACTTGCCTACTTCCTTTCCTCCTCTACAGACCAGAGGTCAGCTACTTAGTACTCTTTTTCTGAATACCCATATTTTCGCAAGAACTAGATCGTCCTTAGTTTAACCTCAGATTGTACCAGGACTGGGGAGAGAAGTTTATCAGTGAACCCTGGCTTCCCCTTAGTGGCTTCTTAAATTAGCACGACCTAGTCGTCAGCCAGGACATACTGCAGTAGCTGTTATCTGCAAAGGGTTTGCATTAATTTTTACTTTCAAAGGATGTAATTTCCTCCATTTTAGTACTGGCTTTGTATTGGTGCCTTTTGCTGTATCCTGTGATAATGAGGAGGGTCATAACTGTCTAAGTCAATGCTTGATACATATATACAGACGATTCATCTTGCAGTCTTTACAAATCTCCAGATTAGCAAATCACATCACTGTCTTTAGACCTTTTCACTTTGAGTCCTAACTCTGTTGGTTAAATTTATCTGGGGTGTGATTTCTTTCTAAAGAAACCAAATGTGTATTACTTTATAAGAGTTGTTAGAGATGCAACAGTCCACTTAATGATTTGGTGATTGGCCAAGTAAATTCGTTAACTAAATGACTTGGCTCCTGCACATCTAACCTGGAATGCCCAGGATTTATATTTGCCCCTCTGCAAAAGTAAAAAATCATTGTTTGAGACTTAAAGAAAAAAAGAACTCCTTCTCTGTTGGAAATATGTATCTGAAATATTTATTTATAGGTGAAATGTTGGATTTAATTTAAAACACTACTAGCTGTAAAAGATATGATATAGACAGGCTATTAAATTAATAGTATTATATTGATGTTAAATTTCCTGAATTCAGTCATTGAACTGTGACTGTGTAAGAGAATGTCCTTATCTGCTGAAGTATTTAGGGATAAAAGGGCATGGTGTCTGCAATTTATTCCAAAATCGTTCAGGAAGAAAAACTATAAAGTGTTTGAGGGATAATAGAAACATGATTGGCAAAATACTGATAACGGTTGGAGTTGCATGATGGATATATGGTCAGTCATTATGCTGCTCTCTAAACCGTCATGTACGTTGGAAGTTTTTCAAAATAAAATGTAATGAGAAAAAATTACTTTATTGCATGAACTTTGGGTATGGTGAAGAATTGAAGCCATGAGTGTTAAATTTCAACAGTGATAGGGTTCTACTATAGTTTACTCAGGAATTTTAGACTTGTTTGCCTTTCATATGGATTTTTCCTCCCTAACAATACTAAGACCATTTCTTTCTGTTTAATAGAGTAAGAAGAAGAAGAAGACTGATTTTATTCCTTACAGGGATTCTGTACTTACTTGGCTCCTTCGAGAAAATCTAGGTACGTTGATCACTGGTGTGTAGTTATCTTTTTAAAGCTGTTCATTGATTATCTTTTGTGGTTAATTGTCTTATATGTTTGTTTTGGAGAAAAATAATCTCCAGATAGCCATGTTACTCTTGATTTAAGCTGGTTGGATTTGCTTACTTTTTTTTTTTTTTAATTATGTTATGCTTACTTTTTAATCAGGGTTTTCTCCCCCATCTTGTTGACCTGGGAACATGGACTGTGGTGTGGTCGTGTGGTTTTCTTACTAACCATACCTGCTTCAAACTATCGCTCCTTCTTCAAACCTCTTTGGAAACTCCATGTTACCTTTTTGATGATGGTTTTGACCTTCAGGTCATTCTCTTTATTCTCTGTTCTTTTAGCCTCTTTCTCTCCTTCCTGTTAGAAGGGAGTGATGAGCTATGTCAAATGACACTGACAGACGAAGAGACTGAGAATGGCTTGCTGGACTGTCCACGTAACTATGACTTTGACTGACTAAGAGCACTTTGGTGGTGTGGCTGAGGCCTTAACTGGAGTGGGGAGAGGAGAACTGGTCACAGTAGATCCACACACCAAGATTAACAGTATAGCAGTGCCCGGCATGGGAGCATTCAAGACACTTGTTGACTCTTGATTAAATCTTAGGATCTGAGATGGTGTTAACTAATTTGACATAAATTTAATAAAATTCTTCTTTCTAAAATGAGTATGATTTGCAATAACCATGATTCATCTTCTTAGGTGGCAATTCTCGGACTGCAATGGTTGCTGCTCTGAGCCCAGCAGATATCAACTATGATGAAACTTTGAGCACTCTGAGGTACTCCAATTGCTCCTGATAGCTAAATAGAATACCGTGCCACCATAAGTCATTTTGTTATGCCACTGGTTTTCTTATGCTATATGGGTAATTTTTTATGTAAGTAATGATCCATCCCTCTCATAACAGGGAAAACATGGGTTGGGGGGATTTCTATTTATTTTTTGGGCGGGGGAGATTTTTATTGTAATAGAATTTACCTATTTATGGTTTTCAATTTCAGTTTGTTACGATACTCATTTCTGTAAAAAGAAGTTCCCTTGTGTTCATCATTATAGAGATGCTCAACTCTTAACAAGTAATACAATTATGAGTACACATAGTGTTAAAAAAAAATTACAGAATGTTCACTAATAGAATAGAGTCGGCCCTTGAACAACACAGTAGTTAGGGGTGCCAACCCTCTGCACAGTCAAAAATCCACATATAACCTGACTCCCCAAAAACTCAACTACTAACAGCCTACTGTTGACCAGAAGCCTTACTGATAACATGAGCAGTTGATTGATGCATATTTTGTATGTTGTACAAATACATATGTATCTGCATATAAGTCATGTGTTTTCTTACAATAAAGTGAGTTATAGGAGAGAACATGTTATTAAGAAAATTGTAAGGAAGAGAAAATACATTTACAGTACTGGACTGTGTTTATCGAAAAAAATCTGATTATAAGTGGACCCATGCAGTTCTAACCCACGTTGTTCAAGGGTCAGCTGTATTTCTATATATGAATAGTTTTCATTACTTTAATCTGGAACTTTCTGCTCTTCTCCCAGGGATGGAAAGAACCCTATATAGTCTCACAAATGCATTTTGAGTCCTCTTTTTGGTATTTATTTCTTTTATTATTTTGGGTAAATCACTAAAATTCATCTGAGCCTTTTTCCTCATCTTGATAAGATATTATAAAACTTTCTATGCATATGTTATTAGTAAGGCTCATAAAATGTGTAAATACTCAAGCTGTTTGATTTAGAGTTAGAAATAATGGCATGTTACTTATGAGAAGTAGAGTATCTGAAGAATGGCAAAAATGAATGTTCTTTTTGGATATAGATATGCAGATCGTGCAAAACAAATTAAGTGCAATGCTGTTATCAATGAGGACCCCAATGCCAAACTGGTTCGTGAATTAAAGGAGGAGGTGACACGGCTGAAGGACCTTCTTCGTGCTCAGGGGCTGGGAGATATTATTGATAGTAAGTGAATTAAGGATCAACATAAACTCTAATCTTTTCCTCTTCGGGGTTCTTATATTTAAACTTAGATTCAAAGAACATGATGAAGTTAGATGGTATAAAAGGGTTTTTTTTGTTTTTGCTTTTTCTTTTAAAAAAATCCAACAAAAATGATCTCAGAATCTTTCTTTATGTAGTCTGTACCAGGCTATCCAGCTGAACTCATGAAATTAGTTTTAGTAAATATGTTACCACTTATATTTTTATTAGATTTTCATTTTAGATCAGCAGTGAAGTTTATTTGGAATGTTGAGTTTATTCTCACGGAGAAATTAATCACTTTGTAAAATTGTTGCTTGAAATTTTTGTTTTTGTACTGGGGCTTCTCTGGATTAATGTAGTAGTGGTAATATATGTGTAACAAACCTGCCATTCCAGTCCCCTTTCAGATAAGATTTACCTTTGAGTGGTATCTTTCCCCTCCTGCAGAATGATTGAAGGACACTCCCCACCTGGCTCCCTATGAACACACGAAGGGAAAAATATCCATTTTCTGTAAAATTCAAGAACTAGACTTCCAGAGAATACTATTTTACGGTGTTGTCTTAAAATGAATCTTTTTTTAACCTCTATGATCTGTCTGCATAATGTCTAATCAGAAGTTAACTGGATGATTCAGATAGATTAGTATATGGGTTTATTTGATAAAGTATATTTTTATTTTTTGAGTGAAAAATTAATATTTAAATTCTAATAAGATTTTCAAAGTCTCTTCTAGTTTAGTAGTTCTTCTTACTGATTAACACCTGAGTTTAAATGAATACAGTGTGCAAAATGATAATCTATTCTAAGTGTTAATTTTTTTCATCTTCCCAAATGCTGCTCTGTTCCCTCTCTGTGTCACTGCTGAACCTGAACTTTGACCCTTCTTGTATTTTCCCTCCTGCTTACCTTCAGTTGATCCATTGATCGATGATTACTCTGGAAGTGGAGGCAAATGTGTGTATTTCATGTATTGGTTATTTCCAGTACTCTGATTTGCTAATCTGCCTCTGCTGGATCAGCCTTAAAATGAGCTTTGCATGCCAGCAATCCTAACAGGGAAATCCCAGACAGAGCATACTATAGATTCAGAAATGATCCTGTTTTTGCCTTTCTCCATGTAGCAAATGCTGCTGAATTTCAGTTTATGGGTTAAGTAGTTTAGAGGCTTAAGAGTCTCTTGCTGCTTCTGCTCTTCAGTTTTTCCACTTACGTGATTAAACTGAATCCAAAGTCCTAGAGGATGATGATGGTGATGACAGCAGCTCACATTTCCTGAGTGTTTATAGTGACCTTGAATGTATTATCTCACTTAATCCTGTCACTGATTCTGGAAAAGATTCTGTTATGCCCATTTTACCCATGAGGACACCCTTGCCTGGGTAGTTAATTTGCTCCAGAGATCCCATGGTTTCTGTGTAGTTCAATTGGATAGTGTAACTCAGAGCCCCAGCTTTTAATATCATTACTATACCTTTTTGGCCTCTTGAGATCCTTCACGTGTCTGATTATTTAATAGAAAACTCATTTTAAATTAGCTATGTAATTCTGAGCCTTGGTGTATGTACAGTTAAAAACAATCACTTCTGGTTGGCTAAACTATCCCTGACTGAGTAGCTCTGAGTGTTGGGTTAGCACTCACCTGTGCTTATGCTAAGTTAGTTTCCTCCATATCTTGGGCCTCAGCTTACATGGTGGTTAGGAAGACGTTTTTTTTCCCCCTCTCCTTTTCTGGAATTATACATTAGATTTTAAAAACTTGGGTGTCTAAAATGTGTGTTTGAAATGAGACATTTTTATGAAGGATCACACCTCGTTCTCTCCATAGATATCATTAAGTTGGTGAGGACATGATTTCTTACCCTTTTAAGATAATTCACAAGGGGATTTTTATCTTAGAAGAAATGAAGAATCTTGACTTCTTGGTTAAGTTTTAGATTTTAATTGATTTGCTTGTTCATTTAATGAGGCATGTAATAGGGCTTGAAGGGAGGAAATACATAGGAGAAAACAAATGTAGCCCTGGCCACTGTGATGAGGCTAGGCCTTGAAGACACAATAACACTCCAATACAGAGTGACTCTTGACTGGAACAGCTCTGTCTGAGATTTCCAAAGCTGACTGATACTGATGTGAGAAAAACACCATCTTGTTCTTGCTTTTGTGCCCCAGGTGGTGCTGTCAGCTTGTTGCCTCACTCTTTTCTGAGCAGTTGTGGCATCTCCCAAAAAGCTATGCATGACTAAGTTTTAATTTTGTCTCCATGCAGGAGAGCAGCCCTGACTACTTCTGAATTTCCATTTCAGTCTACTACTCTTAATTTCTTTTAGGGCTTGCATGTGTCCATTGGACCTTCTAAGCTCCACCCATCCTCTTCTTTCCTACCTTGCTGCCATCACCTGATGGCTGATTTTTTGCTCCAGTTCCTATCCCCCTTTAAAAACTTGCTTGTTTTCCTATGTTCTTTATTTGCAGATGGTGGTTTTCAAACTGTCTTGAAGCAACCACTGGTTTTAAGGGGTTTCAAGAACTGGCTTTGATTAAGTAGAAATGAGTAGACCCAGAGAGAGCAAATAATAATGTTTTCTGACTCTGCATTGACTCGTATCATTTAAGGAAAACTTAATTCATTTTTGGTATGAATTTTAAACAATGTAGGTTTTCTCACATTTTTAAACATGAGCTAATTTTAAAATAGAAATCCATCAATACCTATGGTTTTCCTCTGGTGTCTGTTCGACAAAGATGACTAATGAAGGAAAGTACAAACAGCAAATTAATGAATTTTGTTGTTTGTGGCTCTTTTTATCAAAACTAAATTTAAAAACAAAACTTACAGTTCTGTTAAAGACCTTAGTAAGTGAAAGTATGTCTCTGGAACTTGAATTCCATACTAGGAACTCAGCTCACACATGACTCATGGAGTACTGTTAGGCAGAGTAAGAGCCTCACTTTGCAATAATAAGCAAATAATCAGCCTTGATTTTTGCTTGTGCTGATAGATGAGTGTAAACTCTACCAACTTCATTAATTTGCTAATTGTTCTTCCCTGTTGAGGTAATTGGCCCTGAGTTCTCAACCAGAACTTACACAAAATTCTTGTGATTTCTACATTCACCTCTCCTTTTTTAAAAAAAGGCATATGTTAAAGATGCATTTTAGCATGTTGAAATGTTGCTATACAAAGGACACTACAGATTTTTGTTTTAACTATAGTATCTTCTTGGGAATTTTTGCTGAATGCCATAAAATACTGGGCCAGTTTGATATTACTGATAAGTAAATGTTCATCTTTTTTCCTATACCATTACAAACTACTGGGATTTAAGAGTAGTGGAAATCTAAAACATTGTAGATTTGGAGCTCTAGAAGGAATAGAAGGAATGTAGCATGTCTTGTTTACGGAGAGTGCCTGAGCATTATCCTTTGAGGCTCTGGTTACCCCCTATCAAATACAATGTTAACCCACCCTGGAATTTTTTAGTTCCTAAATTTTTTAGTTTCAGAAGTGGTTCTTAACCTCTAGGAGATACCAGTATCAAAGACAGACATGTTTTAGAACTGCCATCTAGAACAATTGTAACTTGTCTTTGTATTATAGTGTGTCTTTGGGCGCTTTAATGCTATCCTTTCTTACGCTGGTGTTCCTTCCTGTCTTTTTTTCTCCCTCTGCTCCTTTCCCTCTTTTCCACTTTTTCTGCCTTCCCTTCTTTCTGTCTCCCAGATCTGAAAGATTTTCAGAACAATAAGCATAGGTACTTGCTAGCCTCTGAGAATCAACGCCCTGGCAATTTTTCCACAGCATCCATGGGGTCCCTTACTTCATCTCCATCTTCCTGCTCACTCAATAGTCAGGTGGGCTTAACATCTGTGACCAGTATTCAGGAGAGGATCATGTCTACACCTGGAGGAGAGGAAGCCATTGAACGTCTAAAGGTAAGTAATAATTCAGACTGAATGAAAGGTGTTCTATGTAGCTCCACAAAGCATAGTTGGTCTTAAAAATCACTGAGATTTTTGTTAAGGATACGGAAGAACTTTCTAACTCTTAGAGGTGTCCTGAAAATGGAATGTGCTGCTTTATAATTTCTTTTTACCAGAATGCTTGAGTCTCACGTGGCCAGGCAGAGATTAGAGAGATACGTGGCCAGATCATAGGTTGGCCATGAAAATAACTGATAAATAGATAATGTCCTTTAATTCCCAGGTAGTTTATAAGTCACAGGGACATTGTGTAGTTAGAAATTTATTTGGAAACTAATTTGTTAGAACATTTGGATTCATTTGAAGATGGAATTCTGTATGGAGCCATGTTTGTGTTAGTAAAATAAATAGACAGCCAAAAGAAGGCTTGAGCATGTGAGTGGCTTTACCAGGTTTATTGAGAGACATGTGAAATGATAACTTGTGGAAGCTCATAGGAAGTCTTGGAACCCTGTTATAACTGCCATGGGAGGGCTGCCTCCTCCTGTGCTGGTGCCCATGAGATCAGGGGCCTCAGTGCCATGTTGTGCGCTTGCATCCTGCATGTGCAGGTCCACCTGCCATGGCACCCAGCTTCACTTTCCCAGTCTGTGGTTGGCTCTGTTGGGGATGTTCTTGTCTTCTTCGTGAATATGAAAGTGCGCGGTAGCAGCACCTGCTGATTCCTGGCTTCTTCCTTCCCCTCAGTGACTGCAGTGAGAACAGACCATGCCATCCATCAAATCACTCTGACAGTATCACAGATGCTTTTTCTTTCCCTGCTCATTGCCTCCAGGGTGATCGTTTGATCCATGCTTTTGGGCCTTTGTATTCCCAAGGGCCAGGGCAGGGAAAACAAGGAGGGCAGAGAAAGCGTTTTCGGGAGCTGGGAAGTTGCAGTTGTATTGGCAGGCCTCTTTGTATTGCACTCAGTGCTCTCCACAACTGCCGCTCGCTCGAGCACTGTTGAGAACAGTAACACACTTGGGCAAATGAACGATGGAAAAGGTTTGTTGGTTTTTCACTGCTAAAAGGGAATGAAGCTTGATAATTAAAGATGGCAGAAGGTTTCATTTCAGTTTTCAGGTGAGGCCAAGAAAGATTTTATATGAAGACTGGGCCTCTGCTTCTTAGTCAGCCTACCTTTTTCCTTCGCATTTTTTACTTACTTCTAACCTAAGGTGCTTCAGAAACAAAAGTAATGATCTTGTTTCTTCCTTCAGAACATATTTGTAGGAAGTGGGTAAAGTTCTGAGATACCTAGCAGAGGGAGAAGGGTGAGAAATCTTTTCATTTCATTAATTGTTGCAAATTGAAGGGTAATTCTGCTTTTGTGAAAATTGCCTTTGAAATTTTGATAAAGACATTAGTGAAGCCTGTGCAGGACAGCTTTATGTGTGTGTTTTTTTACGATGGGCATTGGTGACAAAGTTGCAGTGCAGGGGATTCTGTTTGGGCCAGTGGGGGAAATGCAGGGGTTCCGTGGAAAGAAGTGAAATCTCCTACTTACTATTTAATATAAGATGTTCTTTTTCTTTGGGGGATTTTGAATCTTACTTATATCGCCTATTAAAGCCTTGGTGTACAATAAGATTATAATTTCCATTAACTTTAAGTCTTGATGTAAAAGAAAATAATTTTCCTAACTGCCAAATGGGACCAATTGAAAATAACATTGAATGTTAGGAGTCAAAACATTAACCAGACTCTTTAAGAATTAGGTCACCCAATGTCATCCACATAGTTTCTGGGGAATAACACTGCCAATATTCAGGGAACCCTCCCCCCAACCTTCCTACTTCCCACCAAAACAAAACTGTATTACTTTTATCAGAAAATACGTTTCTGTGTTTTAATTTTCCTTTAAGTCAGCATAAGTGAAATCTTCCATTTTCCCTACCTTTAGAAAATTGCTTCTTGATGGTTTTGTATTGGATCTTGAGTTTTTAATGCAGCAGGGCCATCCACTGAGGCATAAATGGCCTCCGTTCTGCTCCTCTTTTGTGAATGGTGAGAATTCAGTCCAGCAGACCTGCATTGTAATGCCTCAGGCAGATAGCATCTTGCATGCACAGTGCAAGCAGTGGTTATACAACAGAAATGCTTGAGAATTCATTTTTGGGACTACTTCATTGTTGAGGTGTTTAGGAGCTGCGTTCCTAGACATGATACTGCAGGAGAAAAATACTGTAATGGAAAACATGAATAGAGGTTAATTCACTTCCCTAACATGTTATTTCCCTTTGCTTCTCTTTATTTTTGAATTTAAAAATATGATCAGTTTGTAAATACTTTTGTATAATGTGTTGCTACTGCTTCGTTTTTTGAATAACTTCTTTCCATATGGAAGAAACCCATGTTACCTCAACATAAACGATCTTGACCCCCTCCACAAACCTCTCTGGCAAAAGAGTGAAATGTAATTCCTTTCATTTTTTAATCACAACTCAAACTGAGTTGAGATGTATGTATCCTTGATTTAGATTCTTATTCAGTAAGGTTTTAAATATGCAACTATAGCTACTGTGCGGTGGCTCTGGGGTTTGTTTATTAGTCTGGCATCAAAGTAGTACTATGAGTGCCATCGCCTAGGCTTGGACTATAAATATCCACCAAGTATCCACTACGGAAGCATGCAAGGGCAGGTGCTGTGCTAGGCAGCCCAAGGGCCCCACACTTGGAACACACTTATGAAGCGGACTATGTTCAGTACAGTAAAACCTTGGCTATCTGATGGCTTCAAGGAATGTTCCATGTAGTAAGCATTTAATCTTTTAAATATCACAGTTGAAACTGTAATTTTTTTTCATGGAAAATATTTCTGACTTGTTCTGTGGATTCTCTGCCACCTTAACCGAATCATGGACAGAGAAATTAAATTGTGTTTAGCTGTGTGAACATAATTATTAACAAGTGCTGCATAGATAGCTAGACATTCGTGATGTGAGACCAAAGTTGAATGGCGCCTGAGCCCAACATTTCTTGGAGCTTTAAAAATAGGTTCCTGATGTCACTGTTGTTTTTGGAATTTTTTTGTGTGTACTACCTGTGGGGAAGGAAGGACCCTTAAAGATTGTCCGGACTACTCTCATTTCTGAAGCATGCAATCCCAATTTCAATTTAATCTATAAGTTGGGTTTCTAGAGTGGGTAATGGGCAGCACTGGGCACCAGTGTGCCAGGCCTGCCTGCAGGGTAAGTTGATAACTCAGAGATCAAAAGTTATCTCCTGTTGCATCTCAGTTTTATTTATGCTAAGTTTGCTATTCGGGCTTGAAGAAATAATATCCTTCATGCTTTCTTAATTGATGGTGAGCTATTCTGTAGAATATTTTCTTTAAACCTAGTGATTCTTACCTTAATTGAAGAAAGAGCATCAAGAGTCAGGAAACCCCACTCTAGGGTTTAGTGGCTCAGGATGTAGTGTGGCCTCAGGATAGTCTCTTAGCTTCTCTGGTCCCCAGTTTCTTTATCTCTAGAATGGTTCTGGAATAAATGGCTTTTTCTAGCACTGAACTTTTGCTTTAATATCATTTTCTTTAACCTTTCTTCAGAGTTTTAAAAAAAAATAGCTTTTTTTTTTTTTAAGATTTTATTTATTTATTTGAGGGAGAGAGAGCCAGAGCAGGGGAGGAGCAGAGGGAGAAGGAGAAGCAGACTCCTCACTGAGCAGGGACTCCTGATTTCGGCTCTATCCCAGGACCCGGGGGATCATGACCTGAGCTGAAGGCAGATGCTTAACTGGCTGAGCCACCCGGGCGCCCCTAAAAAATAGCTTTTTAGACAACATAAAAATTGCCACGTGAAGCTGTAATGAAAAATAAAAGAATACCATATTCAGGTAACTCATTAAATCTCTTTTTTACAAAGAGATCATGTCCTGATTTACCCTCCAGGTGGGAAGTAAAATAGAGAGTTCGCATTAGAATTGGCAGCAGAATGACAACAGGATCCCTAGACAGTGATTTTGCTACCTTGGGTGAATTTACAGTTGCCCCAAATAGAGAATAGCTTTCATACAGCCAGATAAATCTCTCTTTTTTTTTTTTTTAAAGATTTTATTTATTTATTTTGAGAGAGAGAGAATGAGAGACAGCATGAGAGGGAAGAGGGTCAGAGGGAGGAGCAGACTCCCTGCTGAGAGGGAGCCCGATGTGGGACTCGATCCCGGGACTCCAGGATCATGACCCGAGCCGAAGGCAGTCGCCCAACCAACTGAGCCACCCAGGCGCCCCAGCCAGATAAATCTCTTATCAGACATGATCTTTTCCTGAAAATAACAACCAGGAAAAAACAAATTTAAGTTTCTCATGGTCAGTTTGTATTCTATCACCAACGTCAGGGCTTGTGTGCCACACTGTATAATAAGCACTAGTCTAGATGCTCTGTTTGGGCAGCCTATTGTAGTCCTTTCTTTCGAAGTTACCATTTTGAGATTGTAAAGGTTTCTACCCAGCTGTCTTAATAAGCCTTACTATCATGAGGGTATGGTGCCAACTTGTCTTGTATTTGCCCCTCTCATGGTCCTGTGTAAAAGCATTTAGTACTAGTCTGTTAGAGTTGTTTGAATAACTTCCGTGGTGCTTACTGACCACTTGGTTCCTGGCCATCTCCCTCCTTGCTGAAATTGTATGGGTGTTTTTGGTTGCTGGCCCTCTAGCGTTGGCACATTGTTTCCTGTCTCAGCTTGGGAGGGGTATGTGCACTGCAGGCTAAATCCGTCCTCTTGGAGGCCACTGGAGAGATGCTGTTCAGGTAGCTGTTTGAGTCTTTCAGCCCCTGGGTGTTGGGAGAGTTAATGAGAGCAATTTAGGTGGTTCTGTCTTCCTCCCCACCTTCCCCACTCCCCTGTTGACTTGTTCTGGCATCTACCCTTTGTGACTGACCCTTTTATGAATGAGTACCTGTTCAGCAGCCCCCTTCATGGGAACCATACTGATGCCCATGCTGTTTCTACCTTTGCTCTTTGCCCTGCTTAGCTAGTTGTTCTTCACTGTCGTCATCATGATGCTCCCCTGTCTGTTTCTCCTGACTCTGTACTCCTTTGCTTTTGCAGCTGCTGCCTGGAATTCTCTCTCATGGCTTTTTTAACATGCACCCATGCCTCCTTCCGGAAAACCGAATTGCAGACACCTTAGGATTGATTGTATTATGTGCTCACTGTTTCTTTCTTTGTAGATAATTATGTTTTCAGATCCCAGAGGCTTCTTACAATGGCCTGTTTAATGAATCAGACAGTGAGCTGTTTTGTAAACTGTGCAGGGTTTTCATCCTGAATCACTAGTGCTGCTGTCATCAGAACTGGCATCTCATTCACTGTTATGCTCCTGGCATCATCTTTGACTTTCTAATTCCGTCTCCATGACCAGATCTTCCTCTGCTATTTTGCATGTTGCTTTGTCCCCCTTTCAGGTTGTCTTCCTCCCTCCATTTTTTCACCGAGTTGATTTCCTACTTGTCCTTCATTCATCAGTCCTGAGCGTCATTCTTATGCTCACCCATTCTCCAGCGACCTGTGAACACTTCAGTTCTAGCACGTGACACAGTGTTCGTTGTTTTCTCCTGCCCTACCCATTCACAGTCTGCGAGCGCATTGCTCTGGCCACACTGTGGTTCCTGGAAAATGCCAGGCATTTCTACCTCTTCCCTCACATGTTCATGTGGTAGCTCCTGCTTTGTCTCTGCTCACAGCAGAACCTTGTCATGGAGCCCTGTTCTGACAACCCCATTCCAAATTGCTCCCTCATTTACCCTTTCCCTTTCTTGCTTTTTCGCCAAGACACTGGCCACTATCCCATGTACTATATATTTGAATTATTGATTAAAATTGATTACATTCTTTACTAGAATGTAAGTCTCATGAAATCAGGGATTTTTCTTCCCTGCACATCTAGTTGCCTGAAACAGGCTTACATATAATGTAGTTCTGTATAATTATTGAATGAATGAATCATCAGTTACTTCTTGTCTTCCTCGTGTACAGTTAGTTACTCCCTGGGAGCAGGAAACATGTTTAGTTCTTAATTTCTGGCATTCATAAAAACTCAGCGGGAGACTAGGAAACTGTCACTTTAGTGGCTATATGCCTTCGGCTGAGATTATACTAACTCTTTCTCTATCAGGTATTGGGTTGTGTTCAGAAGGGTGTTATGTTGTAGAGGAATTAAAATATTCATTTACCCTTCAGGTTTTTGCTGGGGCTTCTGCAAACAAAAGACAGTTAATAAGAGAAAAGCACACAAATTTATTTAATATAAGTTTATGTGACACGGGAGCCTCATAAGGAAATAAAGACCCAAAGAAGTGTTAAAGCATTTTTTTTGCTAGGTTTGATAAGAGGGAAGAGTTGTGGGAAAATTATGAAAGGACCTGTGGGAAACTTATCAAGGCCTGTTTTGTTCAGATTCCTCTTAGTGTTTCTTCCATCTTTGGAGATGAGGATGCGCCTTTCCTCCAGGTGTAGGGAGGGCTCCTCTCATGAGGGTCTTAAAACCTGCTTGAGGAGTTCAGAGTCCTTCCTGCAGAAACCATTTCTCAAATTACTTCAGCTTAAAATAGTCAATGTGCCAAGATGTCGTATTTTAGGGAACACGTTCTGAGCCCCATCAGGGCTACAGTGAAATTATAGTGAAACAAAAGCAATAAATACCTTTGGTGGCTTTAATCTTTTGTAGAATTTGTTTTCAGAAATAGAGTCCTGCATTTTGGGTGTTAATGTTACTTCTCTTTCTGTACACACACACATACACACTCACTCATTATTAGGCATTTTTATTAGGACTTAGGAGAATTTATATATCTATGCCTGATTTAATGTTAGACCTAGTCTTCATGAATTTTATTGCACATATATTAAGAAAGGAAAAAAAATCTCATTGTATTAGATTCTGCCTCATACCCACAAAGGGGCGTTGTGTGCTTCTTGCTGTCCTTCCTAGACATAGTGTGTTACATCATAAGGCACTTCTTCACTTTAACTGTGGACTTCCTCTTAGGAATCGGAGAAGATCATTGCTGAGCTGAATGAGACCTGGGAAGAGAAGCTGCGTAAAACAGAGGCCATCAGAATGGAGAGGTCAGCAAGTTAAGCTCTCGGGGTTGTCTGCACATTCTCAGGGGGAACTGGAATTCCTTTTATAGAAGGAGAAGTTAGCTGAAGTAAAAATGAAGGGCCCCCTTGCCAACCACAGACAGAATAGAACTCAGCCTGCTCTAGGTCTTCCCCCAGCAGAGCTTATATAGTTAGACCTACTCTAGAGAGTCCTGTGCTCATTACCATATTGCATCGTGTTCAGGGCCCATGTAAATATGGAAGATATTGAGGGATAGAGGGGTTTTTTTTTTAACATTTCTTTTTAGGGTGGGGGAGGGGGCAGAGGGCGAGAGGAGAATCCCAAGCAGGCTCCACACCCAGCATGGAGCCCAATGCGGGGCTCAATCCCATGACCCGAGACCATGACCTGAGCTGAAATCAAGAGTCAAGAGTTGGGTGCTTAACTGACTGAGCCACCAGGTACCCTGGGATAGAGTTTTTACTTTGTAAAACAACTGCCTTTGATAAAGGCCCAAATAATAAAGCTCTCTGATGATTATCTATGAGTTATGTTTTATAGAACCTCTTTGGTAAGAGGTGAAGTAGTTTGAGTTTACAGACTTTTATTTTTTTATTTTTTTTTAATATTTTATTTGAGAGAAAGAATGAGAGAGAGAGAGAGCATGAGAGGGGGAAGGGTCAGAGGGAGAAGCAGAGACTCCCTGCTGAGGCAAGGAGCCCGATGCGGGACTCGATCCTGGGACTCCAGGATCATGACCTGAGCCGAAGGCAGTTGCTTAACCGACTGAGCCACCCAGGCGCCCTGAGTTGCAGACTTTTAAAATCCCTTTTCTACTTTAACCTCTCAGTTCTCTACCCTGAAGGTGAGCATAACCCAAAATAATACTTTTCCTCTTGGGTTGAATATACATTAAAAAAAAGGTCAGACTTGTCATCCCCCTTTATGGAAGATGAGGTAGAAGTAAGTGCTGATGTATTGATGCAGTGGATGTATCAAACAATTAGAATATTCTTATTATAGGGATTTTTTTCTTTTTAAAGATTTTATTTATTTGACAGAGAGATAGAGAGCACAAGTAGGCAGAGAGGCAGGCAGAGGGAGAGGGAGAAGCAGGCTCCCTGCTGAGCAGGGAGCCCAACGTGGGGCTCGATCCCAGGACCCTGGATCATGACCTGAGCCAAAGGCAGATGCTTAACTGACTGAGCCACCTGGGCGCCCCTCTTATTACAGGGATTTTAAGCTAAAATTCTTGAATCAATATGATGTTGGGCATGGGAGCATCACATTTGAGAAAATCACACTTAAAGACAGTCTTCATATATCCAAGTTACTTTCTGATTGCTTTCTTAGATTTTGAAGAAATGGTTCTTTGAGTTAGATGTCTGGCCTTAAGGAATACCCCATCTTCCTTTTTTTGTATTAATAGACATATTATTTATGAATTACTGTCTGCCTCCAAAGTCGTCAGATGAGACAAAGTTCTTATTTGGGTGAATTCAACTTTACCTAACATGGGAACAGAACTTATTTTGAATGTGCTGTTTCCCTTAAATTCTCATGAATGATGGGAGAGACAGATTTTTCACATTTGTATTGCTAACACAGACAACAGTTTTTGCTTTGCATGCTTTACTTTCCAGTTCACAAGAGACTGATTTAATTGACATTTTGATATTGGTATTCTGATGTGCTTGTTGTTTTTCTAGAGAGGCCTTGTTGGCTGAGATGGGAGTGGCCATTCGGGAAGACGGAGGAACCCTGGGAGTTTTTTCACCTAAGAAGGTAGGAGCCTGTTGTGAAACTCAACCCAACAGAAGCACTTCCTGTTTGTCTTGGTCACTGAGGCACTTCCGGTCTCTCAGGCTGGCCCCTCCTCCTTCATTTTATCTTAAGATTTGTCTTAATTCAGACATTTCTGATTTCATCTTACAGTACAAGGGCAGCCTGTTTCTAAAATGCCTATTGTGTTTGCCGTTTACAAAATAAAACCTAAGGCAGTAAATCTAACTTTCGGTCATGATTCAGTATGTTTACTCATCTGCATTGTTTGCTTTCTCTTAAAATACCCAGCCTCTCACCTCACATACCTTGCTTCAGTTTGGCTACTCTTTCTGTGTAGATTTTCCCACAGATGCCAGCAGCCCTGATTTATAACTCTTTGGAAGCAATTTCAGCTATTCAGGTTTGTGTAGAAAAATACCACGCAAGTTTGTTTCTGTAGTTTGTGTTACAGACAACCATTATACTGAGTAAAGCAGTTCCTGTTCTCACCCTTCTAGCCTCCTCTGCTCCTTTCTTAGGTTTTTTTTTTTTTTTTAAATGACTCCAGTAGTACCCTCCCACTTACATAATCTTATAGTTGTTAGGTAGTAGATTCCTTGTAGCTAATTAGAAGAGTAAGGTAGGTTTTGGTTTTGGGGGTTTTTGTTTTTGTTTTGTTTTGTTTTACTAAGTTGCTTCCTAGTTATTCTTAGATATTGGAAAACTATTATCAAATTATTTTTGTGTGCTTCTTATATGACAATAATAGAACATATTTATTTATTTACAAAGCAGATATATTCGTGCCAGTAATAAATGGTTCTTCATTTCAGATGACCCCAGCTTGCCTATCAGAGACTTACACATGTTCTGCAGGGTCTGATGATGATCTCTCTAGGTTGGCATAGAATGGGCAGGGGGGGTTTCCATTTTTGTGTTTATGTGATAGGAAATATTCCTGGTTTTTGCTAGGATTCTTTAGGTTTGGTTTTTCTGTCAAGGTCACATAACTTTTTTTTAGGAATTCCATTGCATTATTATCAACAAAGAAGATTGTTTTAAAGACATTTTTGGTATACATTGTAGAACTGGAATAACAATAAGAGTATTTTGTGTGTGTATTGCCAACGGTCTGTGATTTTCAGTTTAATAGTGTTTCCTTCAGTAAGACATTATTTGTTGAGATAGCATACTTAGGATTGTGGAGATTTTAGCAGTTACGGGTTTGATCAGAGTTGTGCCTTTGTGTATATTGAAAGAGATTTACAACATCTTTGAGTGTTAAGAACTATATGGAAAATTTTTGTAACAACATTTGTAAAACTATGGCATTTAACACAAGTCATAAATAATTTAAATAAGTGTGATATAAACAGCACGGAATTCCACACTGAGATCTCTGTTTCCAAAGCATTTTCTTACTTTAATTTTATGCATCTTGTTTTAACTTTCTAGACTACCTCAGAAAGGAAGGGATACACCACTGGCTACATCCAGATTCAGTTTTAGAACCTGTTTCTGATATGTTAACTTGATTGTGGTAATCATTGCATGCACATTCGCCACCTTAAAAAAAAAAACAACATGTTGTACAACCTAAATGTATACAATTTTTACTTAGTCAATCATACCTCCATAAAACTGGGTCGGGGGGAAATACTTTTAAGCAAGGGGCAAACAGGCAAAACCTGTTTCCAGGATCCCCTTTTTCTAAGGCCAGTGTCCTAATGGGCTTTAAAGAACACAGCCCACAGAGGGCCTTGACTTTCTCAAACCAGCAGAGCTCTAGACTACAGAGGCAGATGCTGATGTAGAGCTTTTTCTAATTTCTGTTTAATCATCTTTCTCTTCCCTGTTCTTAACCCTCTCATCTGATTCTTCTTTCATTTTTCCACATTTGCTGGCACTGTCTTGAGTAGATTTTGACCCCAAGACCATGTGACTTATTTTTGGATTCCAGTGGGGTATTTTCACCAAAGAAGGTTGGGTTTTCAAAGATTTTAGAAATATTAGAGATAGATGAAGAGGATTTTTACAAGATGTGTACATTGTTGAATGTCAGTGATTTTGATTTCTTCTTTAATGTAAAGACTAATAAACTAAAGACAATAGCTGAGACCGTGGAAGAGGTGATAAAAATTATAGAGGGAAATGCCAGGGATGTGGGGACTTTTTTTTTTTTTTTTTAAAGATTTATTTATTTTAGGGGGAGGAGGGGCAGAGGGAGAAGGTGAGAGATCTCAGGCAGACTCCAGAGTGCAGAGCCCAGTGTGGGGCTTGATCCCACAACCCTGAGATCATGACCCGAGCCAAAACCAAGAGTCAGATGCTCAACTGACTGTGCCACCCAGTCCCCCATTTTTAAAGCAGTTTTATAGGGGCACCTGGGTGGCTCAGTGGGTTAAGTTCTGCCTTTGGGCTCAGGTCATGATCTCAGGATCCTGGGATCGAGCCCCACTTTGGGTTCCCTGCTTGCCAGGGAGTCTGTTTTCGCCCTCTCCCTCTGTGCCTCTCCCCCTGTGCCTCTCCCCCTGCTTGTGCTCTCTCTATCGCTCGCTCGCTCTCTTTTCTCGCTCATGAATAAATGAAATCTTGAAAGAAAAACCCATTTTTATAAAGTAAATGAAAAGTTAAGTATTTTCTGGAGATTGTAGGAAGGGAAGATAATTTTCCCTCTACCTGTTTGAGTTCTTGGCTGAGAGCCCAGTAATAAAAGGTTAATAAGAGAAAAACAAAAATAAACGTATTAACATGTCTGCCTCAGGTATGTTTGGGAGCTACCCAAGGGAGAGTGAGTGACTCCCCAAGGTGGCTTAGAGTTCAGACTTAAATACCATCCTAGTAGGAAAAGGGGAGTGGGGATGTAGGCCTCTCAGGAGGGAATAAATGAGTTTCAGGAAAGATGAAGGGGCCCTTGGAAGAATAGATGGAAGGTGTGATCGTTTGTGACAAAGTCTATGTGAGTGTGGTGTCGACTTCTGGTTCCCTTTCCTGGGATTCAAGTCCTTCCTTCCTGGTTGAGGGACTCCGAGGGGACATGGCGGCCGAGGCCATTTGGGAGGACCTGTCTTCAGGCAGGAGAGGGGGTTCGAAGGAAGCTTCTCCCTGCATTTGCTGTTTTTCAGGTGCCTTCAGCTCAAAATAATCAATACGTAAAGTGGCATATTTTGGGATAGCATATTTTGTCACCCTTCAAGATTTTTGTCCAGATAGTTACAAGAATTATGGTGAACCCATCCAGGCACTCGTCCTCTCCTTGTTTTTCTGTTGTATTCTTCACGCTTTGACCTTATCAAGAATTGGATCTTGTTCTTTATCCCTGAACTCATGTTTTATTTTTTATTTTTTTTAAAGATTTTATTTATTTATTCATGAGAGACAGAGAGAGAGAGAGGGAGGCAGAGGGAGAAGCAGGCTCCCTGCTCAGCAGGGAGCCCGACGCGGGGCTCGATCCCAGGACCCCTGGGACCATGACCCGAGCCGAAGGCAGACGCTTAACCATCTGAGCCACCCGGGCGCCCTGAACTCATGTTTTAAATAGAATGTATTAGTGCAGTTTGAGAAGGCCTGAAGAGAGTGTTTTCTTTTTGTATGGAATTGCAGCTGGAACTAGGAATAAAAGACATTCCTCTTCTAGGAACTGTGGGTAATCCAGGAAGCCATTGGCCTCCTGTAGGTCACTGTTATTGTCACTGCCCACCCAGTGGTACTTGCTCCAAATTGATCATCTGTACCCTTTTTCAGACCCACATCTTGTTAACCTCAATGAGGACCCACTAATGTCTGAATGCCTGCTTTATTACATCAAAGATGGAATTACAAGGTATATTTGTTTCTTTTGGTCATTTACTGTTTTCTGTTCTCGTAAATGAATAACTAAAGAGATGTTATTTGTTGAAAAATTGTTGTAATGACTTGCTGTTTTTTGTGTCTGAAATAGTTACAAACTATCCTGTCTTCCCAAATTATGTAAGTGCTTTAGCCATCTGAACCAGTTAACATGTAGTTTTCCCTAAAAACCCTAAGTAAAAATTTTCTTTTTCTAACTTCTTATATGAATTCATTAGGGAGATTAGTTCACTCGTGTCTTTTTATAAAGCTGAGTGAGTTACATCGATGTATCCTTGCTCCTTGGTTTCTTATTCTAATGTAGGGAGGTTGGTCATATGTGAAAATAAAATTTGCAGTTGAAAGCCTCTGATAAAAAGAAGCGATACCTTTTTGTGCATACCAAAGAATATTCTTTGGGAGAAAGAGGTTCATTGTTTTCAGTGCTTTTTGTGTCTGAATTTCCCTGGGAAACACTTTCTCTTGTGTTCAGGGTTGGCCAAGCAGATGCTGAACGGCGCCAGGACATCGTGCTGAGTGGGGCTCACATTCAAGAAGAGGCATTGTATCTTCCGGAGCGAGAGAAACAACAGTGGGGACGGTGAGAGTTCCTGGCATAGCTTTTCCAACAACCTTTTCATTCTGTATTACTAGAAATCGCCAGGGCTTGCTATTCCCTGTCTCTCTCAGTGATACTTTCTTGTACAATCTAATATTTGGGAAAATGGAGAAACCTGGCCTGCTTACAAATGCAGGACGGACATAGCTGTTTTACATGAAAATAGCCTGGACAAAAGGAGCCCTTTTGTAACTGCCAAGACTGAGCAGGACATAGGCAATTAGGCTTGGTCTTGAATGTTAATTATTTATAGACAAGTACGAAAAGAACAAATATCCTGGGTAGTGGGAGATTTGAAGGACCCCTAATCTTAACCCAGAACGTATTTTTTCTAGAAGGGAAGAAAAAGTCGGTCTTGATTTTTGTCTGGGTTACTAACAGAACAATAATCTAATGGTATTTTTGTGCTAAATGACTCATTCCTTTAATCAAAATATTTAGCTGCTTTTGATCTTATGTTTCTGGTTTAGTACCTATATCTTACACTTAAGATTTCTGATGGTTTTCAGTTTTATGGACTGAACTGTTACATATCACCAAAAACGACCATTTCCCATCTTCTTTTGAGGTTTGTCACATTCATTTAAATGTTTCTCTTAGCCACACCCCTGGTTTTGATACCCTAAAATGAACTATTATATAAATGCTCTGCCGCTTGGCTGATTGCAGGAATGTATTCTAGTTACCCTGAGTCTTCACAGTCATCTTCTTTCCATTGTTTTATTCCAGTGGTTTGTGATGCTAATACTAGTTTTGTTCTTCTTAGTTATTGTGACCCTAGAGCCCTGTGAACGCTCAGAAACCTACGTAAATGGCAAGAGGGTGGCCCAGCCTGTTCAGCTGCGCTCAGGTGAGACTGGGAAAGTTGTTTTGTTTTTTTGAAGTCCTTTGCTTTTTTCCTTTTTTTAAAGATTTTTTTCATTTATTTGAGAAAGAGTGCACGCAAGTTGGGGGGAGGGGGCAGAGGAAGAGGGAGGAAGCAGACTCCCCGCTGAGCAGGGAGCCCCACTTGGGGCTCAGTCTCAGGATCCTGAGATCATGACCTGGGCCAAAATCAAGAGTTGGATGCTTAACCAACTGAGCCACCACCCAGGCGCCCCTGAGACTGGGAAAGGTTTGAAGTCTTCAGTAAAGAACACGTGGTTTGTGTGAGCAACTCTTAATTTTTGACTCTTTGTTAAAGACTGAAGTATGATAGCGTTAGGATTTCTGTTCTTGTAAAACTCCAAAAGCTGTCTTTTTGCCTTAGGGAAAGGGAGGGAGAGTGAGGTTATTAACTTAGATAGGTATACCTTTAAAAAATGGCTTCTTAACTCTGTTTCTGTTTTGTGCTAGGAAACCGTATCATCATGGGTAAAAACCATGTGTTTCGTTTCAACCACCCGGAGCAAGCACGGGCAGAGCGGGAGAAGACTCCTTCTGCTGAGACCCCCTCTGAGCCTGTGGACTGGACATTTGCCCAGAGAGAACTTCTGGAAAAACAAGGGATTGATATGAAGCAGGAGATGGAGAAAAGGTAATGCACAAATATGATATGGCCCCCATGACTATCACTTCTTTTAAACATGCAGTATATAGTGCTCATGAAACAGCCCAGTGATTTCACAGTTTGTTCTTTC
This sequence comes from Zalophus californianus, assembly GCF_009762305.2. Lineage (NCBI taxonomy): Eukaryota > Metazoa > Chordata > Mammalia > Carnivora > Otariidae > Zalophus > Zalophus californianus. The sequence goes on from NC_045598.1 coordinate 7,519,506, forward strand.
CTCCCTTGTTTTTCTTTTCCTTCTAGACTACAGGAGATGGAGATCCTATACAAAAAGGAGAAGGAAGAAGCAGATCTTCTCTTGGAGCAGCAGAGACTGGTAGGAGTCCATCCTGAATCCTCTGTTAGGAAAAGGGCAGCTTGCTCTCATACCTTCCCTGTTCCACAGATGAGCACTTGCCCAGTTGCTTGTCCAGCTCTCACTGATACCATATGCTCTTCTCTCATTTACTTAATGGAGAATGAACTTACATCTCCTGGTAGCCTTAGCTTGAAAAAGTGTCCATAAAGGTACAGTTTTGGGCCTTTTATGTCTTAAAGTTAAATCTTTAGTTCTAGCAAAACCAAGTGCTTTTTGAGGAGCTAGTGGGAGCTTTTCTGGTAGGCTTTACCTCTTGATGGTGGTTTTTGAGTATGCTGCAGTGGTGATTCTTTTAATGATAAATATATTGAATATTGAATTTAGTGAGTGTTTGCCTTGGTTTTGTTTCTGATCACCTGATAGTACTAATTCTCTGCTCTTGGGCTGACTTGGGGATTGTTCTTGTGCTGGGCAGACTTTTTTTTTCTTTTTCTTTTTTAGTTAAACTGTGTCTAAAAGTGTTGCTACACAGTTGCATGTGTTAATCCTTTTCTGTTCCCCTGCATGGAGTCTGAATTCTCAATAAGGGTCTCCGTGGCCTGTGGGATGACAGTGGAAGCAGGGCTACACAGCAGCTCAGATAGTAGAAGGAAGCCTGGTTTCTCCGGTTGAGAAAGATTTGGGTGAGCCGCTGAAAAGTTGGTTTGAGGCTGCAGCTTATAATTCTAATGGATTTAGCATTTTATGATGTAAATTGATTCTCTAAGTTTGATAGAAACTGAATCTCATGAATAAATAAGTTGACCCATTAGTTAGATTTTCATTTTTAAAGCCATCCAGCTTTGGTTAACAAAGCCCTGGTCATAAAAAGCTTCTTCTTGGCATTCATTTGATATGTAAGGAAAAGGTATAATAAACCTTTGGGTACTGTGGATACAATTTAGGATATTTTAAGACCCATAGACTTCTTTTAAGATAAGGAGAAAGCTGGGATACTGGTTTCTTCCCTTAGCATAAAACATAGCATCTAAAATAGTGTGTGTAAACTGCAGCCTTCTGGTCATGCTCTGCTTTGGAGAAGAGGCTGGTGCTAAATGGGCCAGAAATGCCAAAAGCAGCCTCTTCCAGGGTCACTCATTTCTTAGGCCTGGCAGTGGGTTAAACCAGTTAGTTTGTTGTCTTAGAAACTCTAGTGAAGTCCAAGAAAGAATAAATCAAGTATTTGGGGCAAGACAATAGCAGTGTTCAAATCCCTTTATGAGGCCTAGTTGACATTTAGTTTTTAATGAAAACAGAAGGATTTGGCTACAGTGTGATTAGGAGCTTGAAAAGTGTGACACATGAGGAGCCTTTATCTTAATAATGTATAATCTAATAACATGCCTCTGATGGTCTGTGACAGATCAATGAGGACAGGTATCATTAAGCTGTATGTATCATTAACAGTAGTGCCTTGTATTTGTATAGTGCTTTATAATTTACAGGGAGCTTTAACAGCCATCATTTTTTTTTAATTCCCAAAACAGCCCTCCTTGATAGGTGTGTATGTAAATAAAAGAGTAATATTACCTCCAATTTATAGTTGAGGAAACCAAGGCTGAAAATGCTGTCTTGCTCACTCTTAAACATCTGTTAAGTCATGGGTCTGAAGCTTAATCTTGGGGCTTCTGAATTGCTTCAGTATTCTTTCTGTTCAGTAAGAGCAGTGCTTCTTCACCAGCTGGGAGTCCTGTTAAAATGCAGATGCTGATTCAGTAGGCCTGGGGTGGGACCTGAGAGTCTTCATTTCTAACAAGTTCCCAGGTGATGCCAGCACTGCTCACCAAGACCAGCCTTTGAGTAACCAGGTGAGAAAGAATGATGATGGCTGGTGCTCTCCATAACCAAGAGCTGATGATCATTCTTTGCTCTGAAATAAAGATGATGACCATCAAATAAAGAGAAAGTAAATGTCCCTAAGACATACTTAGTTTCCAGGGGACATACTTAGCCTGCAAGGGATCAGGTTCTGGTTGTCATATGTTCTGTGTATCTGAAAGCAAGCTAGGATTTTCAAGAGCAGCTACTTAAAGCAAGAAGGTTGCTTCCTCCCCCCTAGGTCCAACTGTCTATTCCACTCAGATTTCTTGTCCTCCAGAGGAATTGATTTCTTTTTTTTTTTTAAAGATTTTATTTATTTATTTGAGAGGGAGAGAATGAGAGATAGAGAGTACGAGAGGGAGGAGAGTCAGAGGAGAAGCAGACTCCCCGCTGAGCGGGGAGCCCGATGCGGGACTCGATCCCAGGACTCCAGGATCATGACCTGAGCCGAAGGCAGTCGCTTAACCAACTGAGCCACCCAGGCACCCCAGAGGAATTGATTTCTAATGCCTTAGCCTGAAGAATATTTAGCAGTAACAATACTGAATGGAAGATGTATTTTTATGACCCTGTATTGGTCAGCCAACAGATACATTTTGAATGCACCCTATGAATAAACACTGAGAGGATATAAAGGAATAATTATTCAGTAAATATGTATTTAATATATGTAATCATTTTTTGCATAATGACAACATTAAAAAACGGAATTCAGGCTTATGAGTTTTCTATTATGATAGTTCCCCAGATGCGTCATATAGTTGCAGTGCTGAACCTTCTCTTCTAGTTAGTGCTGTATTGCACACCTGGTCCTTTCTGTGCTTGCTTTTTCACCTATGTCTTTTAGGTATCTTCTTTCTTCTTTCTGCACAAGCTTCTTGCACAGTCTCTTCAGGAGGCCTTTGCTTTGGGATTTAATGAAAACAGAAGCATCATTTAGTGACACGAATTGGCCAGACCTGAGTAGTAGTTTTTCCAACTCTGTAATAAGTGAATCTAAATATCTTTAAATCTTTTTGACATGAGATAGGGTGTACATCTTGGCACATAAACTTTGCCTACGGAATTTTAGTATCATGGTCAGTATGTGATATGGGGGCTGTAAGGAGAACATACTCTACAAAGACAATATGGTAGTATTTTATTTTATTTTATCTTATTTATGGGGGGGTTAGGGAGGGGCAGAAGGAGAGAGAGAGAATCTTAAGCATCCTCCACTCCTAGCACAGATCCCAATGTGGGGCTTGATCTCACGACCTAAGCCAAAATCAAGAGTTGGATGCTTATCTGACTGAGCCACCCAGGTGCCCCCAATGTGATAGTATTTTAAAAAGAATGAAAATTATGGCCACTTAGTTTAATTTGAGTTCCTTTGGATTTATGTAAACATTCTTATTTATTTATGTTTTATTTTAGAGTTTAAAGACCTAATCTCTGCCTCTCAAGCGTGATATTATGAAAGCAGTGATTAGAATATTTGTTATTTCGTAGATTAGGTAGTATTCATTTCATCCTTGAGCAATCTTGAAAAGAAAAGAAGCTGGGGGTGGGGGGATAGAGTGATAGTTGTCAGTTACATGGGAACAGTCAGAGTATATTATGTTCTATAAAATTTAGTTTATACATACTGGCAGGAAGACCTTTTTTAGGAGTCAGACATATTTTTTTCCTCTAATGTTTATTAATGTCCTCTTTTATCACTCAGATGAGACATCTGAGGTTTAAACTAAAAATGAAAAAAATTAGTATAGAGTCTATAAATTTAACTCTGCTTTTTGTTAAATTTTCAAATAGGTAGGGCTATAAATGGGTTTAGTACCCATTTATAGACCAACAGAAATAATACAAATCAGCACCTCCAAATTCAGGACCAAATTATTGTCATTATTGTTAAAAGTTATTTTTAGAAATAACTGTACATAGGCATCTTTGGCCTAGAAAGCAAGATACTGTTTACTAGAGATAATTTTGGTAATCACAGCCAAGTAAAAGAGAGTATAAGATTTTTTTTTTTTTAACTAGACTGTCCTGAACTACTCTTCTAAGTGAATAGTTTCTTTTCCAAGGAACTTTTATTTCCTGAATAGAAATTCTTCCTTAAGCCTTCCTTAATTCATAGGGAATTCTAAATCTAACATTGTTTTTGTGTAGATCCAACATTGCTTGCATGTCATAAAGATGTGCTTGTGTTATTAAGAACGATTGATTATTATCCAGGTAGCCCTTGAAGACTAGTTAGTTGGGCAGTCAGGCTGTGGTTTTGTTTTGTTTTAAGATTTATTTATCTGAGAGAAAGCAAGAGAGCAGCAGAGGGAGAGGGAAAAGCAGACTGCGTGCTCTGAGTGGGGAGCCCGACTCAGGCCTCAATCCCAGGACCCTGAGCGAAGCAGAAGCTTAACCGACCGAGCCGCCCAGGCACCCCTGGGCTGCTGTTTTACTTGGGCCTAAAACAGAAGTAAACAGCAGCCTGACTGCCCATCTAAAGTTTTTGAAAATGAGGTAAAGTGCAAACATAGCTGGGAAGACAGAATTAGAGACAGCATTTTAAAGTGGATCTATTTTACCTAAGCAGAATATAATCTTTCTGTTTTATGTGCTTATAGGTAGAGTTGTCACTTAAAGTGATACTCCTCAAATAGCTAGAAATGCCATGGGTTTTCATAGATAGAAAACATCTTTAGGTCATATTTATTAACATATTACTTGGGGAATTTTAAATGATGTTTAATGAAAGTATATTTGCCTAGCTTAATTTATGTTCTGGAAACTTCTTAAAATTTTGGAGGTGAAGTGTTTATTGGTTTAAGTGTGTGAAAACAAAAAAGCAGACCCACTATGAGGATCCTTTTTTTATGCTTCCTTGTTCTATGGGTAACAAATGTTAGTTGTACAAATGTAGCACATCATTTAGCATGACAGGAAAATAGTAAATCCAGTATATGCTCATGAAAGGACTAGTTTCAAAACTCACCTGTCTTCTAGAGAAAAGTTTGGTTGATAAGAACCCCATGTGGTCTGCTGATAGGGATTCATTTTTAACATCATCCCTGTTTGACTGCTTCTTTTTCTACCTTCTCCTCTTCTAACTTTTTTCTAGGGCTGCTCTTTTAGTAAAGCTAAACAAAACGTGGCATCCTACAGCCTTACTAACCTTTGTTAATCCGCCTGCTCGTCACAATCTTGTATGGCATCTGTGCTCACTCATGGGGGGAAAGAGTTTCTGGAAGAAGCAACAGCAATATCCAAGGCAAATGTGGGACATGGCTGCATGGGGTGTTAGCATGTGTGGGGGCGTAGGTTTTACTGCATTTCCGCAGGATGGTGGAGGTGTTACTTCACAGCATTTTGTTAATAACTTCACATGACCTTAGAGGGAAAGGTCACCGTATCAATCCTCCTAAGAAATTGGATTGCAGATTTCATCACTTAAGCCAGAAAGTGGGAATTCGCATTGGTGTTACTAAACAAGCAAATCTTTATATTAATGACCTATATATACATAAGTCTTAATAAACTTACACACCACTTAGGGGGGTTTTTTGTTTTATCTTTTTTTTTTAAGTTTTATTTACTTATTTTTGGTTTTGGTTTTAAATTGGTTAAGGCTTTTTTACTTGTTTTTTTTCTTCGATTTGATTTTCCTTTTTTACATTTAATTTTGGTTATTTTGGGGCCATTTTTTGATTTTGTTTTTCCAAAGGACGCGGATTCTGATAGCGGGGACGATTCTGACAAGAGGTCCCTGCGAAGAGAGCTGGAAACTGATTACTTCTCTGAGAGAAAAAGCTACCTCCCAGCAAGTTGCAAACCATTGTTAAAAAGTGTGGCCTCCCTAGCAGTGGGAAGAAACGAGAGCCAATTAAAATGTATCAAATCCCCCAAAGAATGCGCCTGTGTAAAGATTCCAAGTGGTCACCATCTCAGATCTTAAGATTCAGGCTGTAAAAGAGATATGCTATGAGGTTGCGCTCAACGATTTTAGGCACAGTCGGCAGAGATTGAAGCCTTGGCCATTGTTAAGATGAAAGAGCTTTGTGCGATGTATGGAAGAAAGATCCCAATGAGCGGGGACTCCTGGAGGGCAGTGGCCAGGGATGTGTGGGACACTGTCGGGTGTAGGGGATGAGAAGATCGAAGACGTGATGGCCAGTGGTAAAGGCGGGACTGATGTAGACGACCTCAAGGTTCACATTGACAAACTGGAAGATATTTTGCAAGAAGTAAAAAAGCAAAATAACATGAAAGATGAGGAAATAAAAGTCCTAAGAAACAAAATGCTTAAAATGGAGAAAGTCTTGCCCCTGATTGGATCTCAGGAACAGAAAAGCCAAGGAAACCACAGAGCAAAGGAGCCTGTTGGTGCTGGTGTCAGTAGCAAGTCTGAAATGACGGAAGCAGAGGGGACAGTGGAGAACTTGGAAAGAGGAGCGCGTTTCCCAGCTGATGAATGGGGATCCCGCTTTTAGACGCGGACGTCTGCGCTGGATGAGGCAAGAGCAAATCCCGCTTTAAGAATCTGCAACAGCAGGTGATAGCAAAGCAGCTGCGTAGCAGAACGTACCTCATAGGTTCATCCCTCCTGAGAACCGCAAAGCCCCGGTTCCCCTTTAAGAGCAACCCTAAACACAGAAACTCCTGGAGCCCTGGGACTCATATCATCATAACAGAAGATGAGGTCATAGAGCTTAGAATCCCAAAAGATGAAGACGGAAGGAAAGGAAATAAAGAGGAGAGCAAGAAAAGGGGGTAGAGCACCTTCTAAGGATCCCCAGTTACCATGGGGCTCTCAGGGCACACGAAGTCAAGATCACATCCAAGTTAGCAAGCAGCATGTTAACACCCAACAACAGCCACCTCAGTTACGCTGGAGAAGCAATTCTCTTAATAATGGCCAACCGAAAAGTACGCGCTGCCAGGCATCTGCCTCCTCAGAATCATTAAATTCCCACAGTGGTCACCCCACTGCCGATCTGCAGACTTTCCAGGCGAAGCGCCATATTCACCAACACCGTCAGTCTTACTGTAATTACAACACTGGAGGTCAGTTAGAGGGCAATGCAGCCAGTTCCTTTCAGAAGCAGACGGACAAGCCCAACCACTGTAGCCAGTTTGTGACACCTCCAAGGATGAGGCGCCAGTTTTCGGCACCTAATCTCAAAGCTGGTCGAGAAACCACAGTATAAATTACTGGACAAACTTGAAATCTTGGTGGAGGAAACAGGCAATGTTAGCTCATGATTTGAGTTGGTTCTAGCCTTGGCCTTGAGTTTCTACTCTTTCCATTATGGTTTTAATGTTGCGTTCCTACAAATCTTAACTGATTTTAATATTGTTAAAACATAAAACACTGGTAGTTCAACACCTCCCTTTTGTTTGTATGCCACAAATGGGCAGTTTCTGGAATTTGGACAAAACACTGAGACCTCCCTTATTTTTCTGAGACTTGCCTCCTTTCTTGGTGCCTAGATAATACACTTACACAGACTGGTCTTGTTTTGGTGTAAGTTTGTTATGTTTTTATAATGCCTGTAAACTGATCTGACACCCAGAAAGCCCTGCCTCTTGGTTTATGCAGACATTCAAAGGGGGAATTTGATACACAGAATTTAAGTGTCTGTTATTTCCCCATAAATGTTAGACATTAGTTTAATAACATTCAACTTTGTGGACACAGCTCTGGATTTCTCATCCATGTCTGTTCCTGTCTTTAAAATATAATTGGAATTTTCATAAGCCAGAACTAAATGTCTTTGGACATAGTTTATAGTACACAGCTTTGCAACTTCCACAGAACTTCCCCATCTTCTTCTTCTACCATATTTTACATAGAACTGATTCAGTAGGTTTGTTTGTGTTTTTCTTTTGAATGTATCAGTATGTGTATGAAATTTGTCATAATACTGAAATCTTTAAATTGGCACCGTTTCTGGATTTGTTTGTAGTTTGCTTTTTGAAAGTTTAACATACCATTTCTCACACAGACACACACACAGGCGCGTGCGCGCACATACACACACACACACATTCACACTCTGAACCATTCACCAAAATCATGCCAACAGAAACGCCAACAAAACACTTGTATGGCGCTTTGAGCAGTGTGTGTAAGTTCACAGGGAGCTTATTTGGTGGAGAGGGAAAGGGTGGGACGTGGGGAGAAGGCCACAGTGTATGGCTCTGTGCTGTTTATTCTTAGTGGATGATGAGATCATGAAATAAGTTAACTTTGGTTGGATTGAGAATAAAGGAGATGATGTATAATAAACTATTCTTTGCGTGCAGTAGTAATGCTCACAGATGCTCAAGCAAGGAGAGAAGTCCTGATGAACATTAATTGTATCAATACCTCATTTTACCGTGTCGTGGTCTCAGTTTGCCTCACTGGAGAATCCACTAAAAAAAGATGGATATTAATGGGAAGAAAAGAATAGTTTTTCTACATCCTTCCTCATCTCTTGAACTATTCAGCAACTTTTTTAAGAGGCGGTGCGAAGAGCCAGAGATGTCTGGATACTGCCTGACTTCGTGATGACAACTCCTCTAAGTCATGGAGTCACCTGCCCAGCACTTGTCTTCCAGACGGTGTAGAATTGCAGCCATCATAGCAAGTAGCATTCAAGGAAGCTGTTAAAGATTGTGACTATGTGGTTTTCTTTTCCTTTGCGTGTGGGCTCTATGCCTTATTAGAACACATTATTTTTAATCATAGTATTTTTTTAATTTTTAATTTTTTTTTTTGCTTCTAAGAAAATGCTTTCTTAATGCACAGAAAGTTGCTTCTGATTAACTTTGGGGATATTTTTGCTTTCATAGCTAGAACGGTTCTCGTCTTCAGCTGAGGTATTATGGCAGATTAGACAGATTAGGCAGATTAGGGTGAATGATGTTTGTAATGGATAGACTTAAATTGAGACAATCTCCTGTACCATGTGGGTGAATGAACTCATTAGACTACTTCAGATCAGTCACTTCAGTGCGTCTTGTGTAAGCCTCAGTTCTTCTTTATGATTCATAGATATATTAATTGTTCCTTTCTTGCAAAAAAAAAATTCGTTTTCTATGACAGGTTTCCCCTGCTTTCCGAAAGAGAGTGTTTCTGTGAAACCTTTCATAAGCTGAAATGGTGTAAAGTGAAGAAGCCATTATTATTAATTTATATGGAAAAAATTTTTGAGGGTTCCCAGACTCAAAAAAATCACCTGTCTTAGGCTTTTCTGATACCTTATGACACATCTTGCTGACGGATGCGCAAAATAAATTGAGATAAAGCCCGGATGCTCACTGACACGGTTCAGAGCTCTGGTGGCTGAGGCTGACATGCTGTGTGTGTTTCCCAGGAAGGAGCTTGGTGGGGCCACTAGCTGCCTGGGATGTGTGTGCTACCTCTATACTGGCTCGCTGCAAACACACACAACACCACACACACCACACACACACACACACACACACACACACACACACACCCACACACACACACACACACACACACACGCACACACACACACACCCACACACACACACACAGTGCAGTTTTTTCATAAAAGCAAAAATCCTCTTTGGACTTCTTTCGGGTAGCAAAAAACAGGTACTAACGTGGGGTCTTTCATAGAAGCAAAGTGGCCTAACACACACTTTCGAGATGCAGGGGATACCTGTATTAAATATTAGTAATAATTAACTCCGCTTTCAACTCCATAGCAAAAGTGGGCTCTCATTTCCCTAACTTGAAATACCATAGGATAGCCATAATGTATTTTCATTTTTATGGTGGCCTTTTAATCTTATTATGAGCAGGTGCCTCCCTTTCCGGATAAACAACAGGAGTGAGTTTCTACTGGTGATCAGGTGACATTATAGAATGGCAAGTAATACAGCATTTGCATTTACAAATGTGGGTTGTGGTAAGCACTGTGCCCACACTGATATTCCAAAGAATTAGGTTTGTGTTTGTGCTTCATCCGCTGGTCTAGGTGCCCTCGAATTGCAAAAATGTTTAGATCTCTAAAGGAGCCCTTAATTTCAGATGACCAGAAAATGAACCAAGGTTTGATTGATTGCCACATATGTGCCCTCCTGCATTTCAGAGCAGATGCTTGTCTTAGAAGATAACTGGGCGAATGTGAATAAAAGGACTTCATTGACTTTTTTTTACTAAATAAGCTATTAGTGCCATGCTTTTGTGAGCTATTGGTATAGCTTATATTTTTTTGTTTTTAAATTTGACAGAATCTCTCCCTAAGCCTAAATACTACATGACCAAAGAGAAATGGTCATCATTAAACCGTTATTATATTACTGAAGTATTCATAGCTATTATAGAAAAATGGGGAAAGTATGCTGCTGAAATTATATGATCTGAAAATTAAGGAAATGTGAAGGAGTGTTAATTAATTAGTATAATTTTGTATGCCACAGTGGTATTCCCTAAAGAGTTAAAGATCTTCTGTTCATCTAATAAGTCTAAACCAAAGGGCTTTTCCTTTATTTTTCCCTCTAATTCTTTTTAGCACTTCAGATTCTTTGCTCCATTCACTGAAAATGCAATGACTGGGGATTGTTTATTCCATTGAAGTGACTTGAAGTGACCTCTTGTGCTTTAGGTGCAGGTTGATGCTGAAAATAAACACAACACAGCACAGAGTTTGCCACACTGATGTCTGCATTAAAGGCTGTCAGACTACAGGAAGTTACATAGATTTCCTCTGGTCAGCTGCTGGTACCCCTGTGCCTGACTGGTCCTTTGTAGACCTGCCTTAATGATCTGTTCAAAAGCCTGGGAGGAGGGAAGCTGCCATGGTGTGGAAAATGTCCCATAGTGAAGACCCCTTCTCAGATACAGTGTAGAGCCAACATTTGTCCTAAACTGTAGAGCCAGAGTCCACATTATGAGCAGTTTTCATAATTGTCCAGTTTATGTCATTTTCCCAAGATTTCAAAATCTGCTCTACATACTTAGTTTGAACCGCTCCAGGTTGTGAAATGTGTTGGTTTCCTGCCATCATTACTGTAAAAAGAAGTTGTGAATCTTGTTAATGAACTATGGATTTCTCCCCCAATTTCTAAAATAAAATGCATGAAGATTGTCTTTGAGTGTAAGATCTACCTTTGCAGAAAGGGAGAGTTAGTTTTTCATGTTAGAAAATGAGTCCTCGTTCAATAAAAGCTGAAACCATCTTTTAAGAGTGTGATTTCTCTCTTATGTGGGAAGAAGGAAAAGTGAAACAGGGTGGTGCTGTGATTAAGTCTGGTCTTGACTTTTGTTTATTCCTTTTTAATCGGAAGATGGTTGCAAACCAGATCTTTTTTTCTTAATGTATTTCTGCATGAACTTGATTCATTTAAAGCTTTTTGCTTCTGTTCCCTTTACTGTTTATCAAAATTCTATCTTAAAAGGGATCTTTAACCCCTACTTTATGCCACATTTTATTTAAATAAAAACTTGTCTAGTATAAGTTGAGTTTATCTTAGCTGTATTTTCGATCTTTTATCATACAATCTGAAAGTTTTTAAAATGAAATAGTATAGTTCCCTTCACATGGATAGAAACTGAATTTCTACAGAGCTTTCAGTAACTCCGTTTAGCTTCTCTTTTTACCCTTAATTGCTGCTCTTCTCCACCCAGAGTATTCGTGGTGTGCTGGAGGTGACACGGGATAAAGCAGAAGAGTTTTCTGGAGTGGGCCATCAATCTTAATGATCATTTGACATGACATTGTTTTTTATATTGAAAAATGATAGACACAATCCTGTATTTATGGAGTAGAATACAAAATCTACATGAGTCTCTTTTTTTCCCCTTTGAGTTTATGATATGAAATTTGGAACTTGAGAAAAATGTTATATGTGGATTGGTCTGCTTCAGGCCTTATACTCTGTCCCTCAGGGTACTTTGTATTTCTCTGCTAGTGGAGAAACTGGTGGAAAGTTTGCCAAGATCTGACTGACCATTTCTAGGGTGACACAGATGATTCCAATGTAGTACGAGGTGTGCAGTGATAGTCGTGTGCACAGGGGGAGAGTGAGGAAAGGTGTTTGAAGGAGGCCCTGAGCCAAGAGCAGAGTCCCAGAGTACAACTGGGAATTTATCCAAGTGAAGAATGGTAGGGGGAGAGAAGCAGCATGTCAGGTCCGGCGAACTGCGAGTATTTGCGAGTAACCCGCGGTGGTCAGCACAGCAGCTGTGTGCCAGGGAGAGGTAATAGACAAGGTCCACATCATGGCATGCTACGGAGTGTGGATTTCATCCTGAGTGTGATGGGAAGCTACCAAATGATTTTATACAGGGGGATCGCATGATTAGATTCACCTTTTAGTAATGGTTAAAGCTTGAGTTGGAAGGAGGCAAATTTAGAGCTCAGTGCCTCAGTTGGGAAGTTGCTGTATGGACTAAAAGAGAAACAATACTTTCCAAAGGCACGACAAAGGAGAGAGGAAAGTAGAATCAACAAATCAGTCTGTGGGTGGGATAAACCCTGTATGTTACGACTGGAAAGGTGATGAATGCTCTCACTTGGATCATGGTTGGAAAGTAAGAGACCAAGATGGCCCTGGGGGACTGGGAGAAAATAGGAGCCACTCAGGTCTAAGAATAGGTGGTTTGGGGATCTCTGGAGGGAGAGGTCTGACTGAGGCTTCGTCCTCACCGTGCCGCAGGTGGGGAGCAAGGTTAGGCGTTGACAAAGAACCGGGGCGTGGATACCTCCCTTCCGGCTATTGCTTGCTAATTATAATCTGCCATTAAAAGAGGGGAAGGCAATATTAGCAAAAGGAGCCAAGTCTCTAATGTCAAAAACAGACCCAACCAGAAACCCTAGAATGGTGACATTGATTTCACCTTAAATGCCACCTCCTCGGAGATGCTCCAGTGTGGCACTAGCATCTTTTCCTGAGAGTGCTCTTCCTACCTTGTCTCTTCGCTTCTGTCCTGGACCCTAAGCCACTGTCCGCATAGCAACCAGAATCATCTTGTGAAAACAAAAATCAGATCCTGTCAGTGGCCTCTGGTGGCTTCCCATTGTGCTTTAAACTCTAACCTTCTTACCATAGCCTACGGAGTGTTCCGTGTTCTGGCTGCTTGCCTGCCTCTCTGACTTCATCTCTTAACATTCCCACGCGGCAAGCACTTCAGACTTTTTGTTCCTTGAACATGCCAAGTGTGTCCCCACCTCTGGGCTTTTGCACTTCCCCAACACTCGAGTCCTTCCTCATCATGTGTGACTCCTCTTCAGACCGGCACTCGAAGGCACTTCTCCTGCCCCAGCCCACGCCAGGCCAGCTCTCACAGGTTAATAATGACAGCCTGTCTTTGTGCTTGTTTGGTTTCTTTCCATGGGAACATAAACTCACCTAGAATAAATGCCCTACCTATCCTGTTAGCTCCACCATTCCTCAGTACACATTATCCAGAGGGTGGTTCTGAAACTGATGTGCATCAGAGTTCCCTGGGGGCTCGTGAGAACAGAGATGGTTGAGCCCACCTCAAGAGTTTCTGATTCGGGAGGTCTGGGGTAGGGCCTGATCATTTGCATTTCTTTCTTTTTCTTTCTTTTCTTCTATTTTTTGTTTTTAGAGAGAGAGATGGGGGAGGGCAGGGGCAGAGGAGGGGAGAAGGAAAGAGAATCCTAAGCAGGCTCCACACCCAGTGCAGAGCTTGACTCGGGGCTTGATCCCATGACCCTGAGATCATAACCTGAGCTGAAATCAAGAGTTGGACACTTAACTGACTGAGCCACCCAGATACCCCATAATTTGCACTTCGGATAAATTCCCAGGTGATGCTGATGCTGCTGGACCAGCATCCACCTCTGAGAGCCACTCATCTAGAATGGGGGGTTGGCAAACCTTTTATGTAAAGGGCCAGAGAGTGAATATTTTAGGCTCTGTGGGTCCCATGGTCTCTGTTGCAGCTGCTCAGCTCCATTGTTATAGCTGAATAGCAGCAGTATGCAAAGGAATGGGTGTGGCTGTGTTCCAGTAAAAATTTTATTTACAAAAAATAGGCAGGGGACTAGATTCGTCACATAGGCTGTAGTTTGCCAACCCTGATTTAGAAGATAGTCACTTTGAGAACTTCCACTAGAAGCTTAGTGCATTTCTATGTATCTGATCTAGAAGACAGATAGGCACCAAATGCTGGTGATTCCATGGTGAATGGCAGATCTCTAGCCTTGGGAAGTTCACAGTTGTGGACAAGATAGCCATTAGATGAATAGTCACACCAGGAGATACAGGGTATATTTGTGACAAATGCTATGACGGAAAATGCTATGAGGTGCGCTGAAAGTTTACAGCCAGGAGACTCTGGGAATGAAAGGTGGCCTTTCCTTGCTCTCAGCTGATGACCTCCATTTTGCTGCACTGAGAAAAAGAATTGATCCTAAGAAAACTTTTCTGCCCACTTCTACTTTGTGCATCCATCACGCATCCTTCCCTCCTGATGATGGTTGGACTGGCCTTGCTCCTACCTTAGCCCCACCCATTTTCCCTGCATTTTATCCTCCATCACCTTCTCAAGAACTCACCATGCATTTACCCTTCTCTTGAACACCTCCATTCAAGCACAGCTTTGTTTTGCCACTTACAAAACACTCCCATGTTGTCTGAGAGCTGCCACCATTCCATTTCTCTGTTACTTTTTATAGAAACACTCCTTTAAAGAGTTTGCTCTATTATTTCCCACTCGCCCACCCCCATTATTTCTTTTTTACTGTTCTTCTGTTGTTTCTTTTCCCCATTCTTGCTTGAACTCACTCTAGTCACACTCTTGTTCCACATCACCACACTGAAGCCACTCTTCTCAGGCCCACCAAAGATCTCCACGATGACAGACCCAGTGGTGTTTTCTCAGTCCTCTGCCCTGACCTCAAGACGCTGACACACAACTATGACCTCACAGCCATATAGCTGACTGGCAGCCAGCTCAGGCCAAACATCCAAGAGCCATCCTCAGTTTCCCCCTTTTTTTCTCATACCCCATGACCACATCATCAGTAAGTTGTATTTCCTCTACCTGTAAAGCATAGCCCAACTCCATTCTCTTTTCACCACCTTTACTGCTGACACCCTGGGCCACCTACCACCATCTCCCTAGCACTGCTGTCCCCATGCTTTCCTCCACGGAGAGCAATGTTTTTAAAACATGTTCTAGGCCCATATTACTTCCCAGCTCTAAACTGCCCAGTGGCTTCCCTTAGAATGAAATCCACAGTCTTTACCATGTCCTGTAAGGCCGGACATAACCCACTCCCTGTCTGCCTCCCTCACAACTGCATCCCTGAGCCTTGTAGCTCCTCACTCCACTCACACAAGTTTTCTTGCTTTTCCTGAAAACACACCAGGCACCTTTTCCTCTCAAGACCATTGTACTTGTTGTTAGTTCTGTTTCGATTGGCATCATCACCATTGCCAAACACTCCCCCCGGAGATCTCTCAGCATGCCTGCTTAGATCTCTGATTAAATGTCCTTTCTGCAAACAGACCTTCCCTGAGCACCTAATCTAAAAGTTCCTCCTGTTCCTCTTGCCTCTGTATCAACCCCCATACCTACCAATCTTTATTTTCCTTCACAGTACTTCTTGCTACTGAACTCATGGTGTGTCTTGTGTCTGTTTACTATTGATCATCTCTCTCTCCCTCACCAGTGAGACTTTTGTCTTAACTGACCACTGTTCTCCTAACATCTGCATGTAGTAGACATGATAGTGGTTAAAAGAGCATGCCCTAGAATCCAGTTGCCTGAGTTCAAATCCCATATCCATGCTTACTAACTCTGATCTTTATAAAATTACTTAATTTCTTTAAGCCTTTTTCTTCTTCTTTAACATGAGGGTAACAGTAGTACCATCTTCATAGGGTTATTGGGAAGATTGAGATAACCTATACAAAATATTAAGAACAGTTCCTGGTGCAAACTAAACTTAAAAACAAGGATGGGCAGGAGAGGGAGAACATTCTAGAAGTGGGAACAGCACTGTAGTACCTTTATAAATATGGGGATATATCTAACTAGTTGGGACTTCTTATAAACACAAAAGGCTACTGATAAATATATTGTTATTTGATAGGTTTTCCATAATTATCCTAGTTTCCACTGTGGAATCAACAGAACAATAGTATTCAAATCTGTTTATCCATTTGTTGTAGGAAAATCCAATACTTCGAGTTTTTCTGATGACATACAAAATGTCCTTGTTGGAAGCTCATATACAGCCTGGTTTGGGGAAGAGGAGGGCCAGTTCAGGTTATAGTGTTGATAATTTGAACTGTCAACTGCTGATAGAAATTTTCCTGAGTCAAAATGCAGTTAAAATTCTAGGTCCATAGTGTTACAGGAGACCTTTTTATGTAAGCTTTACTACCACTAACGCATAACCAGAGCCTTTAAAGGGAAGGTCATCTTCATACCTTAACTGTCAGAATCTAAGGATTTTGTTTTATTGGTAGTTTGAGCAATAAAACTTGTAAACTGAGTCTTGAAGAAAGCTTCAAAAATAAGCTAGTCACTAAAAGCTAAAATTGGGGCACCTCAGTGGCTCAGTTGGTTAAGTGTTTGCCTTCGGCTCAGGTCATGATCCCAGGGTCCTGGGATCGAGTCCTGCATCGGGCTCCTGTGTCAGGCTCAGCAAGGAGTCTGCTTCTCTCTCTCCCTCTGCCCCTGCTCATCTTTCTCTTTCTGTCTTTCCCTCTGAAATAAATAAATAAAATCTTTTTTAAAAACTAAAATTATGTGATTCCACTTATATGGAATAGTTAAAATCATAGAAAGTAGAATGGTAGTTGCCAGGGGAGGGGAAAGGGAGCATGGAGAGTTAGTGTTTAATGGGTATGGAGTTTCAGTTTGCACGATGGAAAGAGTTTTGGGGGTGGACGGTGGTGGTGGTTGCCCAACGGTGTGAATGTATTTCACACCACTGAACTGTGCACTTGAAAATGGTTCAGATGGTAAATTTTATGTTACATGCGTTTTACTATAATAAAAAATTGGGGGAAAATGAAAAACAAGAAAAAATCCTCAAGATAAAATATTAACATTTTCCCACCTGAGGATTTTTAGGTAAATCAGCCATCTTTCTCTTTTTACTGAAAGGATCCCATAGAACATATAGGTTTTCTAAGGGAAAAAAAACTACCCCTTCCACAACCTTTTATTTTGAAATATTTCAAACATACCAAGAAGCTGAAAAGGTAGTATAATGAACCTTCATGTACCCATATTTGTGTATTTTTTCTGAATCATTTGAAAGTAAGTTGCAGGCATGATGCAGCTTACCCCTAAATATTGCCCTGTGTATATCCTAAAATCAGGGTATTCTCTTAATACCGTTAACCTATCCGAGAAATTTAGTACTGATTCAGGATTATATAATATACTGTCCATTTTCAAATTTTCCTAATTGTCTAAAAAATATAATGGTTACAAGTGTGTGTGCGTTTCTTAATCCCAGTTCGGAGCAAAGTTTGTGTTACATTTGGTTATGATGTTTCTTTTCTCTTTCATTACATAGGTATTTTTGAATAGGCTACATTTTGATTAGTCTGTTTATTTCCTCAAGATTAGATTTAGGTTAAGCATGTTTCATAAGAAAGCTGTCAGGGTGACATTGTGTACTTCTCTCATGTCACATTGGCAGACAAAATGTCCAATTGTCCTGTTATCAGTAATGTTAAAGTTTATAAATTATATGTGACATTCCCCAGCTCTTTCTCTGTCTTATTAACGTGTATCTAGGTTGGCACTTGGGATTGTGTGACTATTCTGTTCTCCATCCGCCTTTCACTCAGTTGTTTTAGCATTTATTAATGATTCTTGCCTGATTTAGTCATTACATCTGGGGCTTCAATGTAGTTTTTCTAATTGCCATTCCTCTGCATTTATTTATTAGCTGGCTTTTGTGGGGGAGCAAAGAAGGGCTTCTCCCTTTTTTCCCTCTTTTAGTAACACTGTGGAACTCCTGGAGTCCTTTTAATACCCAGTGTGCTATATCATGTTTCTGTTATTACTCTTATGCTGGCTACTGGGATTCTGTGCCCTTTGGAAATGGCCCCATCAGTGTTTGAGCACCTCTGTGCTTTCTGGCACAAGATATTCTGAGCTCACCTTGTGCTTTCCTTGCTTCAGACCTGGAATTGGTTGTTTTCCCAAGGAGCCCTGGTTCCTTTTAGTGGGGAATAGTATTTAGAAACCAAGATCTGGGTGCTGGGTATACTTAGAAAATAAACTTTTTATTTTTATTTATTTTTAGATTTTTATTTATTAGAGAGAGAGCATGAGAGCATGAATGGAGGGAGGGGCAGTGGGAGAGGGACAAGTAGATTCCCCACCGAACGCAGAGCCCAACTCGGGGCTGGATCTCAGAACCCCAAGATCATGACCTGAACCGAAGTCAGATGCCTATCTGACTGAGCCACCTAGGCGCCCCAGCAAATAAACTTTTTAAAACACAGCCTGTCACTTTGATAGTGTGTGTCACCAATGAAGAAGACTTCCACATGCATTTTTAAATGGTTCATCATTTGGTTCTTCTTTCAGTCCTGTGTAGGAGACAGGTCAGGAACTAAACTGTTCATTTTAAAGATGACAAAAATGAAGTGTAGAGAGGATTTAACTTTCCCAGAATTATAAGACCAGTAAGAGCAGGTGCCAGGAGCAGAACTTTTACCTGCAAATTGAAATTTTTTTTTTTGCCACAGTACATAGTCTCCTAAAAAGTGTGTTTCGATATTGACTGAAGCTGTGTCTGGCTCCTGCTCAGGGCCATCTCCTCTAATGAGAGAAGGTTCCCCTGTGAGACTCAGTGGTAAATGATGAGCCTTGAGAATATCTGCGTCCCTCTTAGCATCGCCACTGGGAGCTCCTTTCGTAATAGAGTTTGCTAGGAGGCTCTCAGTGGTCCTTTGTAATGAGAAGAATATTTCACTTACAACTTGGGGTGAGCTCTGTTCAAAAACAATACATAGCCGTACTGAATCCCTCTGTCTCAGGATAGCCTATAATTGGGTCAGTCCAAGGAAGCAGGAAACCCAGGCAGTCTTATCTTAAAATACAATGCTTATGCTATGATTTGGTATTTTATTATGTGAAGGTCTCTGTTCTTAACCTTACTTGATTTATTTTCAATAACACAAGCTTTAAACATTAACACTCCAAGGAATCTTTTTAAATATTTTTTCCTTAATCTCTCTCCACCATGAAATTTTAATACTCAGATATATAGTGCATCTGTTTATATACTGTATGTATATTTGTGCTTTATGCATCAAAAGAGTAAGATTTTTTTGTATCCTTCAAGAACCATTTTTTTTGCCCTCTTCAAGGTGATACCACCCTCACTGAGAATGCGTGGAGTGAGTAAATGGAGAAATGAAGGATACATCTGATTTGTATTCTAATAATACATTTTGTATTATAATATTATATTTTAAAATACCCTTCTTGAATAACTAAATACAATCTATAGATTATTTCAGCCCTAATAACACTGTGATCTTTTGGTTACTTGAAGGCTACATCTTGCATACTACAGTTGCAAAAATACTAATATGTCATCCACAGAGAGTTCAGAGTCCACGGTTCTCATTCAAACAGCTAATCAGAACTGTTGGTGATACTGGTGAATTTTCCAGTATTGTTTTTTTCTAGAATTCCTTGATGTGTGAAGGTACTACTTAAATACTACTATTAAGGG
This sequence comes from Zalophus californianus, assembly GCF_009762305.2. NCBI lineage: Eukaryota > Metazoa > Chordata > Mammalia > Carnivora > Otariidae > Zalophus > Zalophus californianus. The sequence goes on from NC_045598.1 coordinate 7,539,131, forward strand.
GCGCCTGGGTGGCTCAGTCGTTAAGCATTTGCCTTCGTCTCAGGTCATGATCCCAGGGTCCTGGGATCAAGCCCCACGTTGGGCGCCCTTCTCTGTGGGACGCCTCCTTCTCCCTCTCCCACTCCCCCTGCTTGTGTTCCCTCTCTCGCTGTGTTTCTCTCTGTCAAATAATAAAGAAAATCTTAAAAAAAAATACTATTAAATAAATTTAAGGGATACACGTGTTTTTCCCCTCAAGAGTCCCCCCCTGTCTGGACCTCAACCCCAAATAAAGAACTCTTGAGTCTGAGGGAGTAGAAAGAGACTGCAGTTCGCTTTCTTCAGCATTTACCCCTTACAGACTGTCTTGTGTGCTTTGTGGGTTTTTCCTACGTATTTCTCTGTATGTCTTTTTATTGTCGTTTCCTGCCTCTGTCTTCTCTTTTATCTTTTGCTTTCTCTACTTTCCCCAACACTGCTCTCATTCCTCCTCCCCTCCATCCACTTCCTCCCTCTCCTACCTGTCCTCTCCTCTCTTTTCATCCAGGACTACGAGAGTAAGTTGCAGGCCTTGCAGAAGCAGGTGGAGACCCGCTCCCTCGCTGCAGAGACGACAGAAGAGGAGGAAGAGGAGGAAGAAGGTGAAATCTGGAGATGGAAACTTCCCTCTGTGTAGCTTTTGGATCTGTACTATAAGATTAGCCCTTCATCTGTGATCAAAGCTGGATTTGATCATAGCTGGCCCTACCATTTATTGATATTTTACCGAGACAGTTTAAAGGTGATTCAAAAGATTCTCGATGCTGAGAACACAGACTGTGCTCTCTGAGGTGGGAGCGGCGCTGACTGTGTTCCTTAGAACACAAGATTTCTTAGCTCGGTCCTTATAAGAAGTCTCTTGGGCAGTTTACATATATTGTCTCAAATTACTATACATGTGAAGCTTGTGTATATATTGCAGATAAATACAGAGCTTAATCTTTGTTAAGATACTCTTTGATTTGCTGATCTATGGTTTATGCCCAGGATTACCCAGAGAGGACTTTGGAATATATTAATGTTTATTAAAGCCATTTCTGGCAGATTTCTAATCCTATTGCTTAGTCATGCCTACCTGCCTTAAGTTTTTCAGAATCTCTTAGCTGAATCAGGGCCTTGTTTGTTATTACCTTATAATACAGTATGAACATTGATCACATTTTGTTTCTCCACCCAACCTCCCAGTAACCTCAAGGCTTCAGATTAGCTTTGGAGAATCTCTAATTTATGTATTAAATTCTTAAATTTTTTAATATCAAAGTAAAATATGACCTTTTTATTTCTTGCACTAGCAAAAAAAATAGGTATTACATGAAGTTGTACAATATACCAGAGGGTTCTTCATTATAAGCCATGTATTGGTTGTATATGTTTCTTAAAAAGGAAGAAAAGTCTATTTCTTTCATGCACTATTTTAAATAGGATTTTTTTAGGTTCTCTAAAATGTACATACTACCATCATAATATCAACAAAATTTAGTAAGCGTTACTGAAAAGCAGAAAACAAAAGCAGCTGAATGGAGAAATATGGAAAAATACTTTAACTTGATAAGAGAGATGAGGTAGAGGAGAGATGTAATTTCTGTGTAGTCATGAGATCACCATTTGTTACACTTCATTTGCTCTTTCAGCTCCTTGGACACAACATGAATTTGAGCTGGCCCAGTGGGCCTTCCGGAAGTGGAAGTCTCACCAGTTTACTTCATTAAGGGATTTACTCTGGGGCAATGCTGTTTACCTGAAGGAGGCCAACGCCATCAGTGTTGAACTGAAGAAGAAGGTATGAAGGGCGGGAGGCCATGGGTCATCTGGAGGTGCAGATGACCCTCAGGGGGCTCATGGCTCTCATCTTGAACTCAGCTGCCGTTTGCTGTGAAACAGGGTTATATATGCCTTTATTTACCATATGTGCCTGGAATGTAGTAGGTACTCATTAAATATTTATTACACTACATTTTTTTTTAAAGATTTCATCTATTTATTTGTCAGAGAAAGAGAGAGAGAGCTCACAAGCAGGGGGAGTGGCAGTGGGAGAGGGAGAAGCAGGTTCCCCGCTGAGCAGGGAGCCCCATACAGGACTCGATCGCAGGACCCTGGAATCATGACCCGAGCCCAAGGCAGACGTTTAACCAGCTGAGCCACCCAGGCATCCCAATTACACGACACTTTTAAAATAACTTGTTTTCTATCTTATTTACAAATGAAAAGACTGTATTCTGACAAGAGCTAGGGAAACTTTTTTTTTTTAAGATTTTATTATTTGAGAAACAGAGTGAGCAAGAGAGAGAGCACGTGAGCAGAGGCAGAGGGAGAGGGAAAAGCAGGCTTCCCTGCCGAGCCTGATGTGGGACTTGATCCCAGGACCCTGGGATCATTACCTGAGCTGAAGGCAGACGCCCAACCCACTGAGCCACCCAGGTGCCCCAAGACCTAGGGAAACATATTAATAGGAGAATGCTATTCTTGGGTTTCTGAAAATCTCAATTTTCTTTTAGTTTTCGACCATTACATTTGCACCTGTAAGTCCTAAGTGCCCTTCTTGCTCTAGGTTCTGGGAGGCAGGTATGTGCAGCGGATGGGCCCTCTGCACTCAGCCAGCCAGCCAGGCACCAATTCCAGCGCGCCTTGTGTGTTGACCCTAATGGCCCTGTGCCTACGTTCCCTCATTCCCTCAAGATGAACTTGGCAGCGGCCCCTGCCACCTGGGGTTCTGTGAGGCATGAAAGGAGGAGTAGATGTAAAGAGCTGAAATAGCTCTTGGACTTGGTAAAAGGCAATAAATGTTACTGATTTTCCTTATTACCAGAAGGTCACAGCACATCTTAGATTGATTCTTCTGTATGTCCCACTGTTGGATGGTCTAGAGGCTACTAGGATGACAGCAGGGAACAGTATCACATGGCAGGAAAGAGCGGACTGCTCAGCTTTGGGGAGATTCATTCTCTTCCCTATATTCTAGTTCTGTAAAATAGGGTAGGATATCTTCTTCATTCAATCTCGGCATCCCATTTCATTTTGTAAATGTTCAGCCCTCTCTTCAAGTAGATGAAATACAGGCAGGGGACTATGTCTTTTCTTCCTGCTGCTGTACCTAGCATTTACTTAATATTTATAGGTGAAAATATAGGGCGGTAGCAAGAAATAAATGACAGGGTGCACACAAAGCACTTACCATGTAGTAAGCACTTTTAAGAGTAGCACCTGTGATACTTGAATTTAGGATGGAAAACTGACATTTCTGCACCCACCTCAGTGAGAGGCTAGAGATGTCCTCGTGGGTCCAAGTTTTGTTCTCTTGTGTAAATTCCATCAACCAAAACATGTACTGAGATTTTAGTTTGTGTAAAAACACTGCGCCAGGCTAGGAGAACAAAGTCTGTAAATAGTTTAATTTGAAATTAGGATTATTCTACAGCTAGTATACAAGTGGCCATTTTTCCCCCAGTTAATCACAAGCTGTCTGTTGAGCGTGATACATGTTTGACCTCTTTCCCGTGGGGCATGGTTATATTGCCTTGTTTCTGAAGTTGACTTGCTGAAAACATAAAGGCCATTTGGATGGTTTATTCTTTCCACGTAGGTGCAGTTTCAGTTTGTTCTGCTGACGGATACGTTGTACTCCCCTTTGCCTCCGGAATTACTTCCCACTGAGATGGAAAAAACTCATGAAGACAGACCTTTCCCTCGTACTGTGGTGGCAGTAGAAGTCCAGGATCTGAAGAATGGAGCGACACATTATTGGTCTTTGGAGAAACTCAGGTATGAAAACATTCCTCATAAAACCAGTTGTTTTATTTAGGAAATAATAATGAATTGCTCAGGTGGGCTCCCTCAAACTCTCTGCCTTGTGATGTCACTATTGCTTCCTTTTCTGTGGCGCTAAATGCTGTTGCTCTCCAGTAGCTAGTTCTATCTTGGGTCTAGTAATTATTCATCTTTTCTGTTCTGGATCTGATGATCGGTCATAAACAGGAAAGTTATAATGTGGTTTCCTTTGCCTGTAATATGGTGAGGTATTTCCTACTGTTTCAGTATATTTGAGATGTCATATACCATCGAACTACATTTCTGTTATGATTCAGTAGGGGTTACTTGGCCTTTTTTCCTTTTGGTGGCTTGTCTCTAGACTCAGACACTTTGGATACTGAGTGTTTTGAGTTCCTGTACTTTTGACCTTCATCCTTTTTTAATATCATTAAATGGTGGGAGCAGCTTTTTTGTTTTTAATCTTGCATGGAAGATACTTCCAAAGTGAAATTTTAATGCAATCTCATGATATTAAGCCAGTGCACTTTATGTTTATGCAGGCAGAGGCTGGATTTGATGCGAGAGATGTATGACAGGGCAGGTGAGGTGGCCTCGGGTGCCCAGGATGAAAGCGAAGCCACCGTGACTGGCAGTGATCCGTTTTATGACCGGTTCCATTGGTTCAAACTGGTAGGAAGGTACGTGATGATTTCATCAATGTCTTCTTTTTAAATAGTGAATGATTTTGTTTAAAACCTCAGCAGATATTACAGAAAGTTCAAAGAAAAAGTGTGCAGAAATGCTCCACGTGTAATCTCATCCACTCAGACACAGCCATGTGTCACCTGGTGTACTTCCCTTTGTTTTATTCAGTGTGCGCACTTAAGTCTTATCTTTCATCCGGAGTAATTGACAGCCTTCCCTGCCTCTTACAGTTGAAGAGGATAAATTTAAAAGAAAAAGAAAGCCTATGTCTATATCTTGCACAGTTTAAAATCATAGTATGACTTACAGCTTACCAGCTTGCAACCTCTCCTTGATCCAGTGTCTCATTTTTTTAAGGCAATTTATCTTACATTAGTCTTTGCCAAGGGTGAGCCAACTGCATATCTTGGTCATATGCCTGAGCCTCTTTTGTGTGTACATAAATTCCAACTTGTAATGAAAACAAGTAGTGCCCCTGTGAATCCATACTGAGTCCCAAGTTCTTAGAGGTTTAGAATTTAAAAAGCAGAGAGATGCAAGTTTTGAGCTTAATGATTTCGGAATTTGAATTGTTTTTCAATTGCAAAATTTTTCTGACCGTTTTTAAAGGAACTAGGAAGAAAGGAGGAGCTGAAGTCATAGTATTTTGTAGAAATGAAGTTAAATCTGTTCCATTCCACTCTGATAGTGGAGTGTTTCTAAAGAGTTGAATTGGCGAAACACATCTTATCCAAGCAAGACACGTACTTGCTTTGCCATATACCATTCCATCCATTTTGTTTTCTGCTCCGAGATGCCATGGGAACTGGAATAAAGATCACCTTTTTTATTTCACCAAATGTTGAGTGGCTCCTTTGAGGCCTGGCTGCTGATCTTTTGTGTGAACTGGAAAATATAAACATTTTTACAACACCCTATTTACCTGGGATCTGGATCTTCTACTCATGTATTTCCTTTGCTTTTCTTATTCTAAGGACCAGTCCTTATTTCCTTTCACCCGAACCAGATGTTTTATGCTCATTTTATCCTTTTGCTTTTCCACTTGCTTTTATTGTGTTGATTCCCCAGTGGGTTCTGTCCTGTTGACACATATAGCTTCCTGTTTAACCAACTATTCCTCTCTCCTTCCTTGGCTGTGTCCCTTGGCGTCTTCCCTGGTGTCTAGCTCCCCCATTTTCCACGGCTGTGTGAATGAGCGCCTTGCTGACCGCACACCCTCCCCCACTTTTTCCACGGCCGATTCCGACATCACTGAGCTGGCTGACGAGCAGCAGGATGAAATGGAGGATTTTGATGATGAGGCGTTCGTGGATGACACCGGCTCTGACGCAGGGACGGAGGAGGGATCAGATCTCTTCAGTGACGGGCATGACCCGTTTTACGACCGATCCCCATGGTTCATTTTAGTGGGAAGGTTGGTGAGGTGATTGTGAGAAGGGCAAAAAGGGACCAGCTCTTGCTTTAAAGAGGCTCCTTGTGCAATTTTGGATGATCTTTCCTTAGCAGATTCAGTTTGTGACATGCTGATCTGGCGAGGGAGAGCCCTCAGGCAGTGTTTGTGAGGTACGCAGTCTGCTTGGCACGGCGTACGGCAATGTGTGAAGGCTCTACGCAGAGGACCCCTGTCTTAAACTGCCCAGTATTTTCCCTCTGAAGGAGAAAACTCCAGAGGAGAAAGTAATTAAAGCTAAGAGTCTAATGTTACAAGGTCAAAGAATGTTACTATGTTCTGATGCTTCCTTTTTGTAGGAATGTGAGTGAAGAAGCATATGGGGATGACATGAGAAGGAGATCGGAGCAAGGCCAAGGTTAGACTAAAGGATGTGTAACACCGGCAGGAATCGAGAGGACAAAAGTGGAATCAGGAGTAGTGTTAGGTTACTTAAAAATAAAACCTTAGTAAGTAAGTAAGTAAATAAATAAATAAATAAAAAGGGGATGCCTGGCTGGCTCACTCAATAGAGTGTGCGACTCTTGATCTCTGAGTTGTGAGTTCGAGCCCCAAGTTGGGTGTAGAGATTACTTAAAAATCTTAAAAAATAAGTAAATATAAAGGAGTAGTGTTAGGTTTATTTTTTACTTACTTTGAGTCAGAAAAAGAATCCGGAACATGAAGTTACCTTTTGTCTGAAATGGATGCCTTTCTTTGGCCAGTTTCACTGAGCCTATCTGTAGATCTTTGGCTTCTGCCAGAATTTTACCTATAGGTTTTATAATGATGAATCTCATGAAATTATCTATTGACACCATCAACAATGGATATTTGTTCCGCACTACATGAAACTGCTTTGTGTTAAGTTTGGTTTTCCAAACAGGCCTTGTCTCTGACTCCATCTGTCAGTGATGCAGAGCTCTCATGTGCACACTCCTTGGACTGGGGTCTTTGTCTACACCCAGTCTTCATGCTGAAGTAATTTTATTACAAATTCAACAGTGCAGCACGTGCTGCATTAACAAAAAGTGTGTCCAGGTTTTAAGGTATGAAATTGGATCTTAACGGTGCATTAGAACCACATATTGCTGAGTCCTTTAAAAAGAGGGAATTATGCCAGTGTTAAACGGATAAACACCAGTTCTCTAAAAATTAAAGCGTGGCAAGTATCCTGACCCGGTAGGGAGGTAAAGTTCTAGCACTGAGCTCATGGTGTGATGTTGGTCACCTGGCAAGGATTAAATAACTACTGTAGCATACAGTTACTGTGGTGGAAAGAGGGAAAGGCAAGATCTCTGGTAGACATGAAAGCCTCAATTATGACCATGGATTGTAATTTAATATTATACAGTCTCGGGGTTCTGTGATACCGGAGGGACATCTCTTCAGTTTTTCTATGAATAAACATTAAGGGATTGTGCAGCCATGAATATTGTTTTCTGTTGGTGTATTGCCAGGAATAGATGCTTAGAATTTCAGAGAAGCTGATTTATATTAAAACTGAGAACAGTAGTTCTATGTACAAATAATGGGACCATAGTGCTTTTTCTTATTTTATGGCTGTGTGTTCTAAAAGGGTTGGAAGTTAGAACCAAGTTTCTGTTCATAAACTGCTTGGTCCTGGTGCCAGTTGCGCAGCTTCTAATGCTGCTCGTCTGTGTTATGCACCATTGCACGGGGAGGACTATGTAGTTTCATCTTACATGGCACATCGGGAAGAACACTGACCCTAAGAGATGTCTGAGGCCTAACGTCAGCTCAACTGAAACTGAGGCCTGTTGGGTTCTCAAGTATAAATGAGGAGTTAGGTAGGAAAGCAGAGAGCCTTAAAGATCTTTTTTATCTTTCAGATTCTGTCATCCACACTAGCAAAGTGAATATCCTGGTTAAGAGTTCTCCAAAGCATTTGTATTTTGAGTCATTTGTATGGAGAACTTAAGTCAGAATCCCACTTAATATGGACATTCACTGGCTTAAGATACATGCATTATTTTCTCTGTTGTTTTATTCATTTTAATCATATCAGATTAAGTGTAGGTATAAAGCAATCAGCTCTGCTTTGATTTTCAAGTAATTTCCATATGTTCGGCTTCTCAGGTTCCAAAACTTAACTTTAACTTGCGATGAAGAGGTTAGTGGAGGAGGTGAAATCATGGCCATCAGTAAAATGAAGGATAGCTCTTTACTTTTCGCCCTTGACTACATTTCTCATCTACAATCGAAATTGATAACTCTGCAACATCACCCAGATATGTAGTGGTCATTGTATGTGTAAGAGAAGTAACTTCTTTCCTGTTTTTGTGATTGGCAGGATTGGATTTCCCATATTGGCGCATAATTGCAAATACAATTCACTTGTAAAATTTTCCAGTTTCTTGTGAAATTCCATTTGTAGGTTTTGTTTCTTGGCCTTGGCTGCCTCTGGTGAATTTTTATATGAAAATGAAAAGAGCTTGTCCCTTTAGCTATTCTCTTATGGCATGCTGGGATGTTATGAACCATCCATCATAATTTTGGATGAAATGTAAAATATTTAAGCTAGTCTTCTGGGTTAAAAGGGGGCAAAAGATGGTTATCCTGACATCTGAGTCTGAACCGACATTGTGTTCTGTAACTAGAACCATAATTAGGCTGATTTGTCTTATCTTTATGTTGACCAAATTTGTTTCCCTTTTTGATGTAACTTCACAGAACTTATGCTAACATACCCTTTACATCTTTCCCTCTCTCATTCCTGTTCTCCTTCAGTCTGCTAGGTCAAAGTATAAGGACTCTCAAGAATGCAGAGCATTTATAAAAATTCCAGCTCAAAAAACTTCAGAGGAGAACTTCTACAGCATTGACTTTGGGCTAAGGCTGTCGTCTTCTGATAATAGGACAGGGAGAGCTGGCTAGTGACCGTGCAGTTGCGTAGCCAGAGAATCAGAGAAGTCTCTTTTCTAAGACGGGAAATACACAAGAATACTTTCTGTCCTTTCACCTTTGGAATAACCATTGCCATAGGTGGCAAGGAGATTCTTGTCTTTAATGTGTGGTCAAACAGTACTTTGTTGTAATGCGTGTGTGAACATGATATGCAGTGCCTTCAAGTGGGAAGCTTTTTTGAAAATCAGAAACAGGCGTTCCTGGTGTAAGTATAAAAACAACTATACACATTAAGTATAGTTAGGAACCTAAACATGTTCTCTATAGTTAATATCCATCTTGAGTATTATCTTAGAAAAATCAACCTAGTATATAAAGTTGGATGGCTTTGCTTCTCTACCTCTGTTGTAACCCATTTTTCTGGAAAATGTTCCACTTCTACTTAAAGATAGAGGACAAGTCATTTTCTATTCACTTATGTACATAGATGCTCAATCATGTTGATTGAATGTTGAGTGTATTTACTCAATAAATATGCCAGACCCTCTGTAGACAGTGGCAGGCAAAATCAGACATGATTCCTGCTCTCACGGGTTTGCAGTCTGGTGGGTGAGACAGACAAATTAAACAGCCACATAAATGAAAATCATAGCAATGATGGAATCATGTGTGTTGCTGAGATCACTTAACACTGGGGGAGCCTGTCATGAGAGTGTTCAGAATAAGACCTGCAGATATGAAATCAAAGGTGTGAGGTGGGTAGTAGAGTTCAGGGAGGACTCTACGCAGGGGACAGGTATGTGCTGTGACTCTGTAATGGCGAGGCATTGAAAGTGAGCACGTGTGGCTGGAATACCATTAAGAGACAAAGGTGGTCTGTATGGTGCTGACTTGGGAAGTGAAGCAGTCTGTTTGGTACCATATGCCAAATTCTTAGTCCTTAAACTCTGTCACAGTAGCTGATTTTTGAGAGTCTTGTTTGTAATCCTTTTTAGAAGACTTTTCATTTTTTAATTTTTACACAACAAAGCTTTAACCCTCTGTTTCTTAGCATTTCCTTCCCCACCTTTGGAGCAGACTGAAAGGGAAGTAGACTTCATTTGATCTGACTCAGTGTTTTACTTACAGTTATTTTTGTTATACTTTTCATTCACATTTCATTTATGCTCTTAAAGTTTTATTAACTTGTTTCTCTGTGGTGTATTTTGTCTGTTTTCAGTATTTTTTTCATTACTTTGAGTTGAAATCCCACAAATCCACTCCATCTTCCCGTTTCTCTTTGTTCTAATGTAGATTCAGAACAGGAAAAGCAGCAGACAGGCATATGTGTCACGTTCAGTTATGTTTGATTTCTTGGTGCAGATGTTTACTTTTTGTCTTGCCTTGTGTTCAAAGATCAGCATATACCCAGTGGGAAGACAAGAGTAACAGTAGGAACTAGATTCTATATCACATCCACTAACTGAAATGAACATACCTAAGCTTGGTGATCACCTTTTTATAGTTAAAAAAAATTAATACATACAAAATAATGAAAGAAGTAAAAAGAGTACAAATGTGATGGGACTCTGCTAGTTTGTTTGAAATAGACGATATTAGGTCTGTAACTTCCCTTTTGTGTTTCCATTTCTGAGTTAAGTTTTGGACTCCAGGAACAAAAGCAGTCCTTTAGGGATGAGCTATCTTTTTCTCCCTGGATATTTGTCTCTGTGTCCAGCCAGAGTCTCCTATAAGCTTGCTACTCAGAAACTTCTGGCTGCAAAGCCTCTCTGCTCGTATGTGTCAGTCACTTGCCTGAAAATAATAGTTATTTCCTAGAGCATTTCCATAATGCTGTGACTTGAAATCTATTTTAGAGTTATTAACTGTATTTCAGGCACATCTCCTGCCTTTTTTGTCTCCTGATTTCTGCTTTATCTCTTGGCAGAAATAAAACGCCATTATGTTAAAAGGTTAAGTTCTTTAGTGGGTTCCGTTTTCTCCACCCTTAGCGGTATCCATAGGACAGTCATCTTGAAAGTCTATTTCCAATTGTTACTCTTCTACCTACACTAGTCATTTTGTTTTTTAACTGGTCATTTTTATAGGGAGTAATTTGGTGTAAGTTGGTCTTTGTCGACTGCTTTACCAAGCATTTGCATTTCTTTCTGTATTGTCTCTGCCAAGAAAGCAACAGGAAGCAGTCTGGTAGTGCAGAACAGAAAGGTGGCCTTAAGACAGGGCCCAGAAGCCCTGAAGGTATTCTCGGGAAATCTGAAAGCCAGCTTCTCTGTCTGCGGGGTGCTCAGATGTTTGTCTCCCGGTTTCTGTCTCTAGGGCATTTGTTTACCTGAGCAACCTGCTGTATCCTGTGCCCCTGATTCATAGGGTGGCCATTGTCAGTGAGAAAGGTGAAGTGCGGGGATTTCTACGTGTGGCTGTGCAGGCCATTGCAGGTAGGTGACCCTCTTCCGGGTGAGAGCTTTGGATTCTTTGCCTAGAGACAAAGCAGGCCAGTTCTGTATGGGCCACACTTCAGTTGCATGATGGCTTGTCTGTCGTGGAGAAAGCTTTTATTGCTTCCTTTTAGTTATTATTCCCCACTATCATAAATAGATTCTGTTTAGTCTGGGCCACAGCTATTTTGGAGTAATGGGATGAAGAGATTTCCTTTGACATAAAGAACAACTCTTATGAAAGTCGTTTATAAAACTGCTTCAGAAGTAACAAAGGATATTCAGGACTTTTTCTTGCTTAATTTTCTCTCACGGTACTTGTGCCAGACATTTCTGTCCTTTACTGTTTTGTTTATGGATCAAGATTTTGATATTTTACACTTCTCCATGATCCAGCCTACATTCTGAGGAAAGAATGTGGCCATTTCCTATAAATTTTCTCTTTTAATTTCCAAATGCCATACGGTATGGAGTGACCTCTCAGCTTTTCCCTGTGGAAATCTGTGGCACGGTCACCAGGGTTGAGTTTATGAAAGTTTGTGCAGGTACAGTTGAGTACCTTCAAATATTTGTTGGGTGGTATTGAGCATCATCTTGCCAAGTGAAGGATCAGTGTTTCTAGGTATACATTTGAACAATAGCAAGAATAAAACCAATTCTTTATTAACTAGTCTCATTTGAGCTGAGCAGGGTGGTAAATACACCTGAGTAGAGTTGGGAGCAGCCCCTGTGACTTTGCTGCTTCCGGCTTTTCCTTTCTGAAGCAAAAGGTTGTTTAGCATCTCCTTTTACTAAAGTCCTTGAACCGGAAGACTCCACTACTTTCCTGTTTATTTCATAATCCAACAGGAGCCATTCGTCTGGCCCGTATGTAGTCTCATTTGATCCTTCTCTTTTTTGTTGTTGTTTTCTAGCGGATGAAGAAGCTCCTGATTATGGTTCCGGAATTCGACAATCAGGAACAGCTAAAATATCTTTTGACAACGAGTACTTTAATCAGGTGAGAAGCCTTACAGGGAGAGAAAAACTCATAGAAGGAGAAAGTAGAAGACAGGTTTATAAGGAGAACGTTCACTAGGAAACAATTCTTCTACCTAGAACTACAAAAGACAGGTAACTACGGGCTTGTTCCATAGAACACAGGGCATGTCTAACAATTACAGAGGTAAAGGTCCTTACTTATATTTTATTGTATTGCCCTTTCTCAGGCAGCTCTTAATCCACATAATTTTCCAGTCACTGTTGCTTGTTGGGCAAATAGACATTAAGTAAGGAGATTGGGGGAAATATGCTGTTGTGCTACTTGATCATCTACCTGTTCCTGCCTTGTTTTCAGAATGACTTTTCTTCAGTTGCAATGACTCGTTCTGGTCTGTCCTTGGAGGAACTGAGGATTGTGGAAGGGCAGGGTCAGAGTTCTGAGGTCATCACTCCTCCAGAAGAAATCAGTCGAATGAATGACTTGGGTACGTAGACAGAGTTTACTGTGACTGGGGAGACTGGGGACATTCTCAAAGAGGGCAAAATATTGACCACTGTCAAGGGAGATAGTTGCTTTCATCGACTAGGAATGGAAAGAATGCCCTCCTCTCTCCTCTTTGAAAGGTGTTCTGTGCCATATTTGAACCATATGTGTGTTCATTTGACCCTCTTTAGAGTTGAAGTCAGGCACTTTGCTGGATGGTAAGATGGTCATGGAAGGGTTTTCTGAAGAGATCGGCAACCACCTGAAACTGGGCAGTGCCTTCACTTTCCGAGTAACTGTGCTACAGGCCAGTGGGATCCTCCCCGAGTATGCAGATATCTTCTGTCAGTTCAAGTAAGCCCCCCTCTGCCTGCCTACCTAGCTGTTGACCCAGGTGACATCCTTTGTGCACCACCCGGTGCTTTACTTTACACATATGAGGTGTTAACACTCTCGAGAGGGAAACTACCACCAGTTTCTGAAATAAAACAGCTTTCTTCACTCTAGGGGGGAATAAGAACCAGAAACCTAAAATGGTATGAAATAGAATTCGCTGTGGGGAGGAGTGTGACCATGCATCCTGCTAAGAGGTTTATATAGGGAGTAATTTGGTGTAAGTTGGTCTTTGTCAGCTGCTTTACCGAGCATTTGCATTTCTTTATTATCTCTGCCGAAAAAGCAACAGGAAGCAGTCTGGTATTGCCATTTTGACCACATAGATATTTCAGGAGTATCTTGTGTATCTGGACACTGTGGCCTGTCCCCCTCTGCTGGAAATATAGGATCTGAGGTAGATAAGCCTGTTTATTCATCTTTTTAATGCTCTTCATGGGGAAATAGCTTACTAATAAACAAGTCTGAAGGCCATGAATTATCCAGCTACCAGTTATGCCTGTTCAATACTTGGGGGATAAAAACAAATAAATTAGAGTAAAATTCCACGTCAACTGAAGAATAGTATGTAGAAAAGATGTGACAGGTTTCATTCCTTAGCCACTTACAAGCTCTTTCTATCCTATAACCCTCTGGAACTCTGGAGTTTTTCTTCTCATGACCCCCCCTTGGAAAACACTTTTTTTATTAAAGATTTTTATTTATTTATTTGAGAGAGAGAATGAGATAGAGAGAGCATGAGAGGGGGGTAGGGTCAGAGGCAGAAGCAGACTCCCTGCTGAACAGGGAGCCCAACGCGGGACTCGATCCCAGGAGCCTGGGGTCATGACCTGAGCCGAAGGCAGTCGCTTAACCAACTGAGCCACCCAGGCGCCCTTGGAAAACACTTTTATTGACAGTCTTAAGTTTTAATACCTCCAGACATCAGTGTATCTCTTCAGTACTTATGAAGGGCCACAGTACAAGAGAGTGCTGTCTCACGCGCCTCCTTCCTGAAGTCTGCAGTTGGCCCCTGGCGCCACCAGGAGGTTGCTCTAGAGTTCTGCCATCCCTCTCCCTCAGAATGTGCCTCTCTGCCTTCTAGGGGTCCTAATACAGTTGACAAAGCACTGCCTTTATGGAGATTTTAGCCAAGTCCCGAATCAAATGTGATTACTGCATAGTAAGCCACTAATATCATTTGCTGTAACTCACAATTGTTGTTGAAGTATTATCTATCCAGTGTTGATTTTGCCCATTCAGTGTGTTTTCACTAGCAGCCCTAAGTTAACGTGGGGGGTGGAGTTGGCTAGATGATCCAGTTGCTTTGAGCTTTCATTATTATACCAGTTAGGCAACTGAAGTATTTTTTTAAAGATTGTATTTATTGGAGAGAGAGGGAATGAGCAGGGGGGAGGGGCAGAGGGAAGGGAAGAAGCAGACTCCCCGCTGAGCAGCGAGCCTAACCTGGGGCTCAATCCCAGGACCTCAAGATCATTACCTGAGCCAAAGGCTTAACCGACCGAGCCACCCAGGCGCCCTGCAACTGAAATATTTTATGGAAAAGACCTACTTGGTTAACTGGCATGTGAAATGCCAGTAATGTTATGTTAATCTTTTGTCCTAAAATCTCCAGCAAGAGAGCAGCATCTCCACCTGGTGTCAGCTGTGGAGAAGACGGAATGTTGACTCATATATAAAGAAGGGCCAGATTCTTCTTGAGCTTTTACAAACTCTCATCTGGCCTATACTGTACAGAGAAGACACAGCTGTCGGGCAGTACGAATGATTTCATGCATCACCAGTGTGGAACCCCAGGATATTTGTACCTGCTCTAAGCAGAGCATGGGAGGAGTGTAGATCACAAATCAAGTAATGCCCTGGCATATACAGCTTATGGTCTGGAGAGGAAAAAAAAGAGTAAGAAATAAAAGAAGGAGAGGGGCACCTGGGTGGCTCCGTCGGTTGAACGTCTGCCTTTGGCTCGGGTCGTGGTCTCAGGGTCCTGGGATCGAGCCCGGAGTCGGGTTCCCTGCTCAGTGGGGAGTCTGCTTCTCCCTCTCCCTCTCCCTCTGCCCCTCCCCTCCACTCGTGCTTTCTCATGAGCTCGCTCCCTCTCTCAAATAAATAAAATCTTAAAAAAAAAAAAAAAATGGAGGGGGTGGCGGGTAAGAAGAACGAGAGGAAAGAAAGCAAATAGACGAAGGTGCGTGTAGTCCAGACTGCTTCGGTGCGGGTAACGGGTGGTGTCTGGGGTGGGGAACGTGGGACGACAGCACACGCCGTCCTCACACTCAGTGAACTGATTCGGAAGACAGGGCAGTTCATAATCCTGGTTTCTCTACCCTATGCAAAGTATTCCCTTTTTCCCCCTTTTCTCTTGTGGGGTGTGGGGTGTCCTTCTGATGGATATTTCTGTCTGGGAGTAAATCTTTGTATTCAGCATTCTTTAATTTTCTACTTCTGTTTATTTCAGACTAATAGGGAGGGAGCGAGTAGTAAAAACTATCTGTGAGAATAAATAAACATAGTTTGTTGCTTCACAAGTATTTCAGAAGTATCTTCTATATCTGGAGCACTATAGGAGATACTCGCTGTCTTTCGGGGAGACAGGCATATAAATACATTATTACAAAGAGTGAAACCATTGCTATTGAAGAGAAATGGGTCCCTAGTGCTGTGGGAAGACACAACTGTTTGGGTGAGTTAGGGAAGACTTCCTGGAAGAGGTGACATTTAAATCTAATCTTTACAGGTCGTCAGAGACTCTCCTAGGCAAGAACACTAACAGGCTTTAGTACTGCCTTATGGAAGCTTGAATCTGCCAGATCTTTTCTGCACAAAATGATTTCATAATTTTTATTCTCAGTGAAAAATGTCCTACAAAGAAACAGGAATTCACTGAATTCACTCTTGATGCTCTCTGAGATACTCTTGCATCTGTGTCCACATAGCTAAGTGGTCAGGGTCAGTTATCTTTCAGTCATTTTTGAAATAAAATCTAAAATGCTGTTTGAGTGATAATGGAAAATGTATATTACAAGGAACTACAAATTACTTGATTCAGTTAAAGACTGTGCTTAAGTAGACTGCTTTTTTCCATAGAATCCAAGTCAGGTTTTTTTTTGTTTGTTTGTTTGTTTGTTTGTTTTTTTAAGCAGGGTGGTCGGAGGGGGCAGAAGGAGAGAAAGAGAGAATCTTAAGCAGACTCCCTGCCCAGCTCGGGGCTCCGTCTCATGACCCCGAGATCATGACCTGAGCTGAAATCAAGAGTCGGACGTTTTAACCGACTAAGCCACCAAGCACCCCTCCAAGTCAGGTTCTTAAAACACAGATCTTGATGAAATTGTGTAATGCGAAGTTCATGTGTCTTATTTTTTTAATTAAGCTTTTTGCATCGCCATGACGAAGCATTCTCCACTGAACCCCTCAAAAACAATGGCAGAGGAAGTCCTCTGGGCTTTTATCACGTGCAGAATGTAAGTGACATGGACGTTTTTGCCAAACGCATTGCAGGTCTGGGGGCTGTCTGAGAGGCCAGTGTTAGGCATTCATCCTGTGTGGGCGGCCTTTGGCTTTCTCAGCCCTGGAAGGAGGATTATCCAAGCTGCTTTGTGCTGAGAATAGACAATGGAGGGAGTGGCCAGAGCGGTGAGGTAATCCTCAGTGGACTGAGCGGCCAGCCTTCTCGGAGTTACAATGGGCCCCATGAGTGTGTGGGGGTTGGGCTGCCAATAAAATGTTCCATCAGTTTGAATGTAGGGAGTTGTTTTTAGTGTTTCCATCCTAGAAAAATAAGTGCATTTAATATGAGTTTTGTTAAAGTTAATGTATTGTCCTTTATAAGATACTTAGATTGCTCAGTTGTAGAAAAAATTAAAATTATCTTTTGTAGCTAAATTAAGATTCAGTCTCTTTTCGTTTCTGCTGATAGTATGATGAATCCATGAGTGCCCCTTACAGCTCTCATTTGTGGAATAAGACAACTGGCCTTCCGTCTCTTCTAGGAAGGGTCACCCAAACTCTGTTCAAAGTCATTATCCTCATCACAATAGCTAACATTCTTTTAGAGCTTATTTCGTGTCAGTCACTGTTCCAAATGCCTTTTTTGTGTCTTCATTCATTTAATCCTTACCTTTATACTATAGACCCTCATAACCACCACGTGATAGCTGAGATAACAGGCACAGAACAGTTAAAGTCACTTACCAGGGGGACAGAGTTAGGAAGAGGTGGAGATGGGGTTTAAACCCAGAGCAATGTGGCTCTGGTATCCAGGATCTTCACCACGACATGAAACACTGTCATTGTCTTGCTAACCATATCCACTCTCTAAAGTGCAAGCAGAAAGGACAACACTGAAAATGGAACAGCAAACACAAAACTTTTCTTTTTTACGTTTCATTGCATGAATATAAGCATGCACGTAACTGATAAATATTCATTGGGATAATGTGCACAAGGACTGTGCCTGACACGTCTGGGGAGTAAGGATGAATCACAGAGGATCATGCCCCCGAAGAGCTTAGGGGAAATAAAATGAATATTTAAACAGCAGTAGCACACGATCCAGAAAGGTATTCCTTAAATGCAAAGGGAGTAGAAAGAAGGGAAGGTTATTTCCATTAATATAAAGATACTTTTAAGTTATGTTGGGTGGAGAAAGGAGGTGGGGAACTTCCTGAAGCATATAGTGTAATAAGAAAAGGTGGGTCCAACTTGGTATTGTACCTGGTGCCTGGTCAACAGTCATGTTTTTCTCACTGTTGTTACTATTAAATCTGGGCCTTGAAGTATGGAAATAACTTAGAGGCACAGAGACAGGGGCAGGCCTTCCAGGCAGAGCTGTCCCCTGGTTCAGTCCTCAGGCACCACAGGGGAGCAAAGCGCAGGCAAGAGGAGCAGCAGGTGAAATTGTGCCAAAACAGTAAGTGTGTGAAGGGCAGCAGGTAGGGCAGGTGACGGAAGGTCTTGAAGGCCTGGAGCTTGGTAAAGTTGCTTTAGAATGAAAGCCAGGGAGGAGCCCCTGTCTTGGTGTGAGAGGCCTGCAGAGTCAAATACCCAGCTCATACTGGCTACTCAAAAGTGCTAAAATTCTGATTGCAGCAAACGTGTGTGTTTGTTATCGTAAATCTTTCCCTAATCTAGCTTGGCTTTATTCCTTATTAGATTGCAGTGGAGGTCACTGAATCATTTGTGGACTATATCAAAACCAAACCGATAGTATTTGAAGTCTTTGGGCATTATCAGCAGCACCCACTTCATCTGCAAGGACAGGAACTTAACAGGTTTGAACCAGATAAGCAAAGATTCTTGTTGTTGCTTTTGTTACTCTTACTGCCACTTGTCGGGAAGGAAGAAATCTTTTAAGGGATTAAGATAACTGAAGAACAGTTTTCTCTGTTACCTGATGTTTCCTCTTTAGAAACATCACCACCTTTTTTCTAAGCCATGGAACCACTAACTGTAGGTAAAGCACGTTGAATTTTGCCCAGCTGACCTGGAGTACCATCTCTTGTAGGAAGAGACTGAACAGGATAGAAAGTGAGGTGATAAGACATGAGGATTGTGTGTAATTGTTCCTCATTACCCAGAACTTCAGGAAGCATGAGCTGTAAGTGGAGACATCACAGTTGGTGAAGAGAGCAACCACGGGGCCTTTTGGGTGATGGCAGAGTGTCAGTGTTGACAGAAAACTTCTCATACTTCACTTAATTAGCTAGGACCCACAGGGGACTTTCATTAAAATATCTGAGCCTCAGTTTGACTAGGTGGGATTATGTCTGGTGTCTGATATTATGCCTTATCTGAAAGTGCAAATGATCTGTTTCTAGAGGGGATTTAAACATGCCATTAATGTCAACATGAGACCCTTTCTCAGCCTTGAACTTTGTTTCCTTCCTTTGCAGCCCACCTCAGCCATCTCGTCGCTTCTTCCCTCCGCCCATGCCGCTCTCCAAGCCA
Source organism: Zalophus californianus (assembly GCF_009762305.2). Lineage (NCBI taxonomy): Eukaryota > Metazoa > Chordata > Mammalia > Carnivora > Otariidae > Zalophus > Zalophus californianus. The sequence continues at coordinate 7,558,134 of NC_045598.1, forward strand.
GGTGAGCCCTTCTCTGGGTGACAGGGCTCTTATTCGGATGGCTTTTCAGACAGAAATCATTTTTACGTGCCCGCTCCACTCCCGTGTATCCTTCCATGTTCCCGTGTCTAGCAGGAACTGGAATTCTTGGTTCCTGATTTAAATAAGAAGTAAGAAACGATAGGGCTCCTTCCCTGCCAACTTTCTGGTCTTCTTATTGTAGATTTTGATAAGCTCCATAAAGAACCATAAGCAATGGTTCTTTAATTTTAAAGATTTTTACTAGTAGGTGGGTTGGGTTTTTTTGTTTGTTTGTTTTTAATACTTCAGATTTTGCTTTTTGGCCCTCAGATGACTGCCAGAATCATTTGACTAGTACTGTATGAGTCATGAGGCCCCTTTAGATGCCTCGTGTCAGTGGGTCATCACGATACCTGTTCCTAAATCTCTCTGCTTTATATGTAACTCCTTCTAACTGTTGGGTGACTGGGCATTTCTTTGCGTATCAGATGTATTTTGCATGTTCATTCATCTTGTTTTGCTTTTTCTTTATTTTCATCCTTTTTCCTCATTGCCCACTTGCCACCTTCCCCCCCTACCCTGTACTTGTCCACCTCTGTACTCCTGTTCTCCATCCTGCCTTCAGACCATGAGAGAAAGATTGAACTGGTTCGATTTCTCATAGCTGACTATGTGAATGTGCATGTGTTGGACGCGTTTTCTGAGCACGCCAATGCACTTGCTTCCTCCGCTGTTGCCACCTTCCAGGATGGGGCGGACCCAGGGCCGTCTTTTCTCTCTCTGCCAGTGCCAGGCTGCCAGAGTGAGAGGGCACCCAAACGAGATGGTTAGTAGCTGACTTAGCTCTGCCTTAGGTGTAGAACCATCCTCAGGGGCTTAGCCTAAAGCCTGGCTCTCAGTGTAGGAAATACTGGCATTGCTGTTTGCTGCTTGAACCGGATCTAGGGTCTAGCACATTGGCAAGAATACGTTTCCTTTGGAGAGATGTGAGGACACACCTTCTCTACTTGAGCCTCTTTCACATCACCCTGGAGCGGGGGGATGGGGGGTGTTGTGGAATCTCCTTATGTTTGTTCACTTGGATTCTCTGCAATGGTTCTTTAATTTTAAAGATTTTTACTAGTAGGTGGGTTGGGTTTTTTTTTGTTTGTTTGTTTTTAATACTTCAGATTTTGCTTTTTGGCCCTCAGATGACTGCCAGAATCAGTGACACTGATTTTTTCTTGACTAGCAGCACCAACTCACGTGGAATTCAGCTGGAGTGCATAGTGCAAATAGGCTAACCTTTGACTAGTACTGTTTGAGTCATGAGGCCCCTTTAGATATGTCATGTCAGTAGGTCATCACGATACCTTTTCAAGATTGCAGGCTAAATATTCTAATTTACTTTTTGTAGATGAGGAGACATACTTCCAGAGATTAAGTGACTCAACCAAAGTCGCCTAGTAGTTAGCGGTTGAATAGTAGTAGATCCCAAGTCACTGGACTCTCACTCCAGTGCTCCCAGGTTCTGAGCAGAGAATGGGCACATTAGAATCACCTGAAAGGGTTTCAGTCCTCTCAGAGGACTGGGTCCCACCCATAGAGATTGTCATTTAATTGCCTGGGCTTTGCTTAAAGATCCCATATGCAGGGAGGTTTGGGAACCACTGGGCTGGAGCATGGGTCTTCCCTCATGCACTCCAGCTTTGAGGAGACCCTGTGAGGTGTGAGGCTCTGCCCACACTGTCTCTCCCACATCATTTCCATGCTCAACATGCCACAGAATAGGAGAGTCTAAGGAAGGTTTTTGAATGGTTTTATGAGCACATTTACTCTGCACAAAATCTATTTTCTTGTTATTAGATACACTGTTTGGTGAGAGGGAGAAAGATACCAACTCTCCATTTTCCCAGTTCTCTGAATTTAGAGGCACTGATGTTGTTGATGGTGACGTTTATCTGGGTCTTCTACATTGAAATCTCACCCCGACTCTTGTTACCTTTCCCAAGTGTGTCCTTGAAGAGCTTATGCTTTTACTAAGTAGACTTGGACCATGTTTTGATATTTTCTAAAAACTTTTAAAAGTTCCAGCCACCAAGTTAAACACCATGAGCAAAACCAGCCTTGGCCAGAGCATGAGCAAGTATGATCTTCTGGTTTGGTTTGAGATCAGTGAACTGGAGCCTACAGGAGAGTAAGTCCAACTTTCCAAATTTTTAAACAAAGGCTAAGTTTTTCAAAATAAAAAAAATGTTATTTTGAGTCTCCTCTTATCAGGTTAAAGAATCATTGTCACTGTTGAATTCCAGTTTTGAATTGAATTTTTGGTGGTGTTGGTATTATTCTTTGGAATTAGATGTTTGTCAAAGAAGTGACTGTCCAGAATAATAGTTTGCCTTCTTATTAGCAAGAGCCAAGAACACGGAGACTGGCACTTTGTATGAGGAAGGAAAACTTAACAGAGTGGATTTTGTCAGCAGCAAAGCAAAGGGAGTCAGAAGCATATTGCATGTAATATAGTCAGGACTTTAACCTTAATAATCTCAGTGAGAGGATTGGGGACAGAATGATTCTTTAGACCAGGGCTTCTCAGCCTTGGCACTATTTTGGGTTGGATAACCCTTTGTCATGGGGGGCTGTCCTGTAGGATATTGAGCCACATCCCTGTCCTCTACCTACAAGTTGCCGGTAGCACCTGCCCTCCAGTGTGCCAACCACAAATGTCTTCAGACATTGCAGATCACCCCCAGTTGAGGATTGTTGACCTAGATAAAAATAATCAACATCAGCTTACTTTCTCTGTGTGAGCTGTGTTAGAGTAAGTGGTGAATGTAATTGTTCACAGTTGTCTCTAAAATGCTCTTGGAAAAACACACAGAAAAGATCCCATTCCGAAACAGAGGCAAGGGGCTTTATCAGTTCATGTAAGGGGTAGGGAATAAATGTTACCCTGATGATCCTCTGTTTATAATGCTGAGTACCGCCATCATGATCAGCTCCCTGGAACATTTTTTGAGTTCCTACTCTGTGTGAGAGTATGGCTGCATCAGTCCTGTATTTAATTGTCAATAGTGATGTTGCTTTAAGAAATTGTACTTTCTGTAGAGAGATCTATAATGTGTTTATAACTTGCATTATGAGGGACACATAGTTACAGTGGTAATGGTGTCTACTGAGTTCCTTGCTTTCTGATTCTTAAAAACTACTAAAATCTGAAACGATCCCTTTCTTCCCTCCTGACACCTCCTATTGCAGCTGTACATTTATTTATGGCGTATCTGTTACGCAGGAGGATGGGATGGGGCTGAAGGATGTTACCGTGCTGTGAGCACTTCGGTCTAGTGAGGGTGATGTGGTGTGGATAAGTGAAAAGGTTCATTAAATGCAAATGAGTGTGTGATGAAGTGCCCAGATGGCGAGGAAGACAGGAAACAGAGACCATGGGGGATGTAGCGACAGGGAGGACCTTGTGGATGAGGTGGCACTCAGCACAAGCATCCCATCTAACTGCTTTCTTGTGCATTTCTATTTTTATAGGTACATCCCAGCTGTGGTTGACCACACAGCAGGCTTGCCCTGCCAGGGGACGTTTTTGCTCCATCAGGTACTAACGAGGGAGCCAGAGAGGGCCTAGGAAGGATGGACACAGAGCTCTTTCTCTTTCTCTGCTTTTCCTCTTCATTTTAAGTGGATTTGGGGATTGAAGAGACCTTGTCCTTTTTTTTTTTTTCTTTTTTTGTATGTTTGTTTTTTAATTTCGTCCTCAGACCTTGGCTGATATTATACCCTTGCTTATATATATAAATATATTTTAGATGACCTATTTTGAAAAAGACTTTGTTTTATTCAATTATTATAATTTGTGCAGCTCCCATGTCATTTTAAACAATTTTATTGTTTTATATACAGTTTTCATGTTTGGAAACTGCTTTCACAGTTAAAAGTTCTTAATGGAGATAGAGGATGGAAGTTGCAGTAGACTAAAAATCTGGCCATGAAGTGTAGGTCCCCCTTTTGTAAATCAAAAGTAGATTCAGTCAGTGCTCAACAATGCTTGACTGGCACACCTGGCTGGCTCAATCTGTGGAGTATGTGACTCTGGATCTCAGGGTTATGAGTTCAAGCCCCACATTGGGTGTAGAGATTACTTAAAAATAAAATCTTTAAAAAAAAAATGCTTATAACCCAGGTGGGCATAGGAGCTGAGGGTCTCATATTCTGGGTCATACGATCTGGTCATCTGTTCTTAAAGCCATGTCAGAACCTGGTTCTTCCTCATCCCCTGACCTAAAATCCCTCTGTTTAGAGTAACAGTGGGGCGGCGTTTCCCCCTCTCTCCAGACCTCTCCTTGCCCAGCCCTACACCATATAGTCCAGAAGTCATAGATTGTGCCACCTAAACTGCAACCCTGCTCCGTTACCTAGGGCATCCAGCGAAGGATCACAGTGACCATCATCCACGAGAAGGGGAGTGAACTCCATTGGAAGGATGTTCGTGAGCTGGTGGTAGGTGAGTACATTCCATAGGCTGAGGTTGGAGCCAAGCTTTTTCGAGGAACATGGGGAATGTGGGGAAGGAGTACTGGAAAACAGAGACTGTGGAGAACACGTGTAGTTTGAAACTGCTCTTGTTTCTCAGCTCCCATCGTTAGGGATATGTTATTCAACCAACCTTTATTTTACTCTGTTACCGAATGGTTCTGTGCTAGAGGCTCAGAGAGGGCATAAGAGAAGTTTCTGCTCGTTGTGAGCTTGCAGTTTCATTGAAGAGACAACCTATGGATGTTTAAAACAGTTTGGGGTGCCTGGCTGGCTCAGTTGGTGGAGTATGCAACTCTTCATCTCAACGTCCTGAGTTCAAGCCCCACCCTGGATGTGGAGAGTACTTAAATAAATATATATACTTTAAAAAAAAATAACAAAACAGTTTGATGAGTAAGTGCAAGGGCAAGTGAGAAAGATCTGTGCTGAGAATTAACAGCAAAAAGGATCCGTTTTCATCTGTTTTGTTTTGTTTTCCACACACAGAAACATCTTGAGCAAGAGAGTCAGGAACGTCTCTAACATGCAAATGGCTAGAAACCCATGGCCAGGGTTGCATGATGAAAAGAAAAAATTGACTAAACCATGTAAGCTTTAGAGTCTAAGGCAGGGTTCTGAATCTTTTATTGCCATGAACCCCTTTGACAGTGGTGAAGCCTCAGAACTATGTTTTTTAAATGTAGAAAATAAAGTACAGTTGACCCTTGCACAACATGAGGTTAGAAGCACAGTTGAATATTCACTTTTAACCTTTGACTCCCCAGAACTTAACTCCTAACAGCCCACTGTTGACCAGAGCCTTCCCAATAACTTAGTCAATTAACACATATTTTGTATGTTATATGTGTTATATACTATATTCTTAAAGTAAGCTAGAGAAAAGAAAATGTTATTAGGGAAATTGTAAGGGGACACCTGGGTGACTCAGTTGGTTAGGTGTCTGACCCTTGATTTTGGCTCAGGTCCCGATCTCAGGGTCGGGAGACTGAGCCCCTTGTCGGGTGTGCTGGGCTTGGAGCCTGCTTAAGATTCTCTCTCTCCCTCTGCTCCCCTCAGCTCACGCATGTGCGCTCTCTCTCAAAAAAAAAAAAAAAAGAAAATACGTTTACAATGCTGAATGTATTTATAGAAAAAAATCTGTGTATATGTGGACCCTTGCCTTTCACACCCAACAACACTCTTGTTCAAGGGTCAACTGTACATAGGATTACAAAGGGAACTAATGGTACTGAAATTTCTCAAATACTAAACGGATTTATAATATAAACTGTTATCTAGGGGCGCCTGGGTGGCTCAGTCCGTTAAGTGTCTGTCTGCCTTCGGCTCAGGTCATGATCCCAGGGTCCTGGGATCGAGCCCCATATTGGGCTCCGTGCTCAGCAGGGAGCCTGCTTCTCCCTCTCCCTCTGCCTGCCTGTCTGCCTACTGTGATCTCTCTCTGTCAAATAAATAAATAAAATCTTAAAAAAAACCTGTTATTTATATTAATGCATTAAATGCATTAAAGAAGCAGTGGGTCTGATTTCTGTCATTCAGAGTGTAAGGAATGTCAGGATGTTTTACCTTAGTATGATATGAAAACTTACATGATTTCTGCTGTGGACAAAGTCACAGGTACTGCTGATTTTCCTGTGGATTGTCCCCTCCCTTCATAATTGAAGGAAATGCCAGATTTCAGTCAGAGGTTTATGAAAATAAAGTTGTAATTTTTTTTCCCATTTAAGCACATGGACCTCCTGAATTCTATACACAGACCCTTTGAGTATCTATGGACTAGATTAAGAACCCTTAAAAGGGAGATTTTACACTCTTCTGTCTAGAGCAGTGGTTTTCAAGGTTTTTTTTTAATGAACATTTATGTAGTGCTTACTCTGTAACAGGTACATTTCTGAATGCTCAGAAATACTAGTTTATTTAAGATAATATAACAAACATGTAACGTGGTTGTAACAATCATGTGAGGGAAGAATTGTTAATCCCACCTCACAGATGAGGAAACCAAGACTCAGAGAGGTTGAGCAATATGCCTAAGCCTCACAGCCAGAAAGTGTTGAAGCTGAGATTTGAACCCAGGCAGTCCAGCTCCCTAAGCTGTGCTCTTGACCTCTATGCCATACATCCCCTAGGGTTCCCCTAGTGTTAATTTGAAAACGGTTGTAGGATTTTGAACAAGAAAGTGGTATAATGAAGGTAGTGGCTTAAGAAGTTTATGTAAAGTGAGCATGGGGTGGATTGGAGAGGGGGAGAGGTGAGCAGCCGGGAGGCCAGTGCAGTGGCCATCACAGTGTTCCAGACAGGAAGGGGATGATCTTTGTGAGCAGGCAGTGATATCAGAAATAAAAGTTCAGATGAATATGAGAAACTTTTTGAACAGAGTCAGTCGGGTTTCACAGTGAACTAAATGTGGGAAGTAAGTGGAAGGCGACACGGATTGTGGGAGACCACTCAGTGGTGAGCCACGTGACCTTCCAGCACCTGAAGGTACCTGGGTTTAAAAGTCTGTCTTTGGCTTAATGAATCTCCCTTGTGTTTTTAAGTGTACCCCTCTCCTAGTTTCTTTATTCTTCCTTGTAGGCCGGATCAGGAATAAGGCTGAGGTGGATGAGGCTGCGGTTGATGCCATCCTCTCTCTAAATATTATCTCTGCCAAGTACCTGAAGTCCTCCCACAACTCCAGCAGGTAGGGCCCCTACGCAGCCCAATGAGTCCACCCTCTGGGGGTTGATGCTCCCCCGTTAGATTCCTTGTTCACCAGTGACTGCTGTTCAGGTGCAGAAACAAATTCCTTTCTCCCTTCAGACATCCCTTTCCTCCCTGCCCCCCTGCTCTCCAAAAGTAAATAAATAAATAGAGATCAGTGTATGTGGATCAGTTATCTGTATAGAATGAAAATGTTCTGTCCTTTGTGGAGTCAGAGTAGATGTAACAGAGTCTGAGAGACAAGAACAGAAAAAGAAAATGCAGCATGCTACCCAAGGGTTTAAAAGTACAAATTAATTGTTGCTGAGCTAAGTGTTTTCCTATGAAGGGGTTGCTGTGGAGAAAGGTCTGTTGGTCCTAAGTGTCATGGAAACATGCCCTCCCAGGCATAGCGAACGAACGGTCTTGTGTTTAGCTTTGGCCGCTGCCAGCAGAGGCTCCAGGAGTCTCAATGTTTGCTTTTCATTTTCGTTTACTCATAAAGGTGATAAGTTAATATATATAAACTCTTCTGAACAAGGTTGTCTGCTATAAGTAGTGAATTTTATTTCAAATTTTAAATTAGTTTCCCTTAAAATTCCATTTTATAATCAAGTGATGACAGTGCATGAAGTCCATAGCCAGTCTGCTTTCCCATGTCTGACTGGAGATAAATCTCCTGGGGCCCCCTTCTGTCCCCAGGAAAGGGGTTATGTCACTGTGCACAGACCCCACTCCTTTATGTGGCAAGGGCTGGGGAGCAGAGGTGGCTGTGTGTTCTGATGTGGCCTTTGCATTACAGGAGGACTTCTGTATACCTCTCTCTGTTCCTGAAAAATGTGCTCACATCTGTGTTGGAAAGAGGGAGAGGAAAAAGGAGACAGAAAGCAGAAACAGGATTAGAAGTTTGGGCCCGGATTAATTTTTTTCCATTGTTTCCTTGTGTTAACAGTTTTGCATAGAAAGAGGGGAAAAAAAGCAACTGTGTGCTTTTTGCCTGTAGGTGGGGCTGCAGGCACTGTGAGAGAGAGGGAAGGAATCTGAGGGTGTGCCGGTAGGGCAGGGGTGGCAGAAGTAAAGAAGCATGCTCTGGCCCTGCCCGATCTATTCCTGGGCAGGATCGTGAAGAATCCTGTTTCTCTGAAGTCAACATTAAGCCCACATGGTATTCTCTCCAGCTGGACGTTGATAGCAGATATTCAGGTGGCATTCACCATATTTTCTTGGCAACTGTGAGAAATAGATCTTAAATTTCCCTAGAATACTTAGCAAAATACACAGAACAATGATGTTTGGTTGAAATGCTGGTTGCCTACGTTAGAGTAACCTTCAAAAGTCCTTTGATTCATACCCAGCTACGAGTCAGATGCTATAGATTAATTTGGCTTTTGTTAGAAGCAGCTTCTTTCACAGGAGAAGTTTAGAGTTAATTAATCAAAAAAGTTGGCTAAAGTCAAGTATAATAAAAAAGATACGCACGTTAAACATTTTAATTTAAGCTATATAAACGTACATTAATTTGTCAAGCTCTTACTGTAGGACCAAGGCCTTTCCTTAAATTGTAGGCTCATTTATTGAACTTCTGATTGTCTTTCTTGCAAAACCATGCCCATAATTCATCATCTGGTTTTTAGTTTGGTGGAACAAGAACTAGAAACCTATGAAGAATCTAAATGCAAAATCCTTTAAACTTTTTATAATTTATCATTAAAATTTTATTATTTGTCCCCCCTTTTTTTTTACATTGATCATACCCAAACTTAACAGGTGGTTTTTAACTCAGCATTATCACATCTTTTAAAAACATTCAACTTGGGGTGCCTGGCTGCCAGAGTCGGTTGGGCATCTGACTCTTCATTTTGGATCAGGTCACGAACTCAGGGTCATGAGATCAAGCCCTGTGTCTGACTCTGTGCTGACCGAGAAGCCTGCTTGGGATTCTCTCTCTCTGACCCTCCCCCTGCTCACTCACGCTCTCACTCTCTCACTCTCTCTCTAAATAAATAAATAAAGTTAAACGTAGTTTTCTTTAAAATTTTGTTATTGTTATGTTAATCACCATACATTACATCATTAGTTTTTGATGTAGTGTTCCATGATTCATTGTTTGTGCAAAACACCCAGTGCTCCACGCAGAACGTGCCCTCTTTAATACCCATCACCAGGCTAACCCGTCCCCCCACCCCCCTCCCCTCTAGAACCTTCAGTTTGTTTTTCAGAGTCCATCATCTCTCATGGTTCGTCTCCCCCTCCGATTTACCCCCCTTCATTCTTCCCCTCCCGCTATCTTCTTCTTTTTTTTTTTTTAAGTTAAACGTAGTTTTGTTTCTCACTAAACAAAAATTCCTTTTGCCCTCATGTTTCATGGATTTGCCTAATACTTTATTAAATTAGATGATTATAATAAGTACAACTGTATAAACAGGTTCAGGACCAAATACTATTGATACTTGATAAGCACAATACTCAACTCTTAGAAACAAACTGTCTGGCATATGAGATACCACTAGTTTAGGATGCTCAGTGCAAAATGGACATCCTTTTTTATATTAGGAATACAGAGAGCATAAGTTAATTTAGCAAGTTGCTAAGTGGAATTTGGTTAAGAGAGCTTTTGTTCTGTTTGCCTAAGGTTTAATGTTTAAAGTTGAACTTAAAAGAACTGCAGTTTGGGTGTGTGATATACATTTATCTGTGAGAGCTATTCTGGCGTGTGGATTGGGTGTGTAGCCCACAAGAGCCACTCCTGCTTTTCTTCCCAGTCCTGCTTCTGTGTTACCTAATTGACTTGGTTTTCCTGTCACTCCACAGCAGCTTCCTACCATTTCCAGTACTGAGTCACCTGCAGACAGGTGTTAATAGAGGTGGTGTTCACCATCCCTTCTGTGCCCAGCATTTTCCTTAATTAAATGTCTCAGGAGAGGGACCCATGTCATTGTAAGCTGTCTATCAAATTGTGCCCCATGGAGTTCTCTGTTAATTGTCCACTTGGATTCACTTTGCTTAACAGCAAATTTGTCCTTTTTTATATACTTTTTTCTCTTTTGCTTTTCTCTTTTCCTTTACTTTTTTGTTCCGCAACTTCACTAACAAAAGCCTTTTCTATGTTTTTGCAGGCTCTTTCTTGATAAGGATATTCCTAGGTATTTTCTGTTTGCTTTTTTGCACATGAAGATTCTAGTTTATCAGAATGCTTTATGTCTTATGTTGCTTAGACTACTGTTTTAATTTAGTAGTTTTTCCCCATGCAGACCTAGGATAGAGCAGCACCTTATCCTATACCCTTGTGCCCTGGCTTTTCCTGTTGTGTGTACAGTTTCACATACAGCTTCTTAAGTGATTGGTAGAGCTCTTCTTTTCTCATCCCATTTACTAAACTCTTGTCCATTTTATTGTTATGCATCTTCAGCTTTTCTTCTGCTAGATTACAAATTAGAGTGTTACTCCCCCTCCTTTCATATGGAATCTCAACCTGGGTCTTCTGTTCTCCTTGTCTGTCCTCTCTGTCAGAAGCTTGAAGGTTTGCTGCTCTGTAGCTTTGCATAATTATTCAGTTTTCTTGGTTTTATCCTGTGAGGTAGTAGAGACCAGTTCGGCTATTTGGGAAGCTGAGGCTGTGAGAAATAGGTTGTTTATTTTTAAACATTTCTCTTTCTGCTGTCAGAGCTGCTTGTCTCATCTATTTTCTTCTTTTGGGGTAGAAAAAAAATCCTGGTTCAGTAGTGAAGGAAGTCTTTCCCATCTCTCTTCATCTGATTTGGGGAAGTTATTTGTTATAGGAAATCTAGAAAAGACAGCAATAGCAAGGTTACCATTGGGAAGGAGCAAGGAGGAATGTAGAAGGAAGCAAAGTGTGCAGAAAGTCGCTGAACTGGGTGCGAGCCAGTGGTGATGGAACGTGCAGTGTGCAGAGTAGACACTCGTCATGGGGCCGGAGTCGGGGTGGAGGGCACTGCGGGCAGGGCTGGGAGCTGGGCTGTAATTCAGTGCGGTGCTTCGGACGACGCTGCAGAACTGGCGGAACGGATGTCAGGTCAGGTCTGTGGGGCTTTACCAGTAAGAGAAAAGGAAGATATTAGAACAACTTAAAAAACTGTTTCTGGGTGCTTATTAAGTCAAGCTTCTAGTTGTTACTGAAGCGGAAGATTGCTTTTCATGTGGATTTTTTTGAAAAGTAACAAATAGTAGTTAGCCAGCTTTGGTATTAAAATCATTCTTTTACTTAAAACATCAGCTAAGAATAGCCTCCTGTTCTTTTATTTAAAATTAGACTCTGTACTTAAATTATTCTGCCTGTTTTCTCTGTCAGGCCTCCCAGGTGTTTGTGACATTTCGAAGGCACAGCGGAACTGGACTGGGATGTGAAGATAGGATTGCAGGCTCCTGAGGATTTGCTTCCTGCCCTCTTTGTTGACTGTGGAGGCGCTTACTTAGGCTTTCTTCCTTTAGTTTCTGTCCACAGGCAATCTTAATCTCTTTGATTGATCTGTTTTTATGTTTATAGGCAGAGAAGCAGACTTGTCCAGAAAAAAAAAGCATAACTAAGTGCTCCTGGATGGTGGGTGGGGCGAAAGACTGGGGGCCTATCTTTTCCTTCTAGGGGATAAAGGCTCCATCCACCGTGTCATTAAATGATTTCAGTGTATTCCAAGTATTTGTTGGTGTAGGATTCAGTAGTGTTACTGAGTACCTGGACTAAGGTGACTTCACTTCTTCTGGATGGCTCCCTCTTGCCTTTCTGACCTCAGGACCTTCTACCGTTTCGAGGCTGTGTGGGACAGCTCCCTCCATAACTCTCTCCTTCTGAACCGAGTGACGCCCTATGGGGAAAAGATCTACATGACCTTGTCAGCGTACCTAGAGGTGAGGAGACTTTGAACCTAAATCACCACGAATGGCTAGGCCTGAACATTACCACAAGAAATGAGGAGGAAAGATTCGACTGATTTTTTTGTCAACTGTTTGCTACTGTTGTGATTTTATTAGCTTCTGTTCCTCATCTCTATGTAATCACAAAAATCCTACAACGGGGGGTCTGGCCGGCTCGGTCAGAAGAGCGTGCAACTGATCTTGGGGTCGTGAGTTCAAGCCCCATAAGTGGGTATAGAGATTACTAAAAAAAAATAATAAATAAACTTAAAGTCATGGCTTCTATTATAACTTCAGTTTTAGTAACCTAATCGCCTTCTTCAAAGAAGATACAATTTAAAAAAAACTTTGCCTCTTGTTTTTGCGGCTGTGGGCAGAACCTAGTAGTGATCAACAGCACAGACCTTGGAACCAGCCTGTCTGAGTTCGGATCCCGGTGCTGCCACTTACTGCCAGCATGTCCTTCCACAGGGGCTCTCTTTGTGCCTCAATTCCCTCATCTCTTAAACAGGAGTAGTAATGATGGCATTTACCTCAGAAAGGTGTAGAGAGATCAGATACACAAGCATTCGAACAGTGCTTGGCACATAATAGATAATAACTATTAGCCATTATTTCAGAAGAAAGTTTTTTAAAAATTGGGGAAAATAAAGCAGCTGCAAGGACTACAACCTAATCTTGCACACATTATCTGCTGAGCTGCTGTTGAAGTAATTGGTAGAGCTGAAATAAATCTTCCAGGCCCCACCTCTGGGACCAGCTTTCCGATTAAGCTGGTGCACAGAATCCTGCCACAGAGGCTCTGTCTGCATTTAAATGGAGCCCACTCATTTGTGCTTTCAGTTGGATCATTGCATCCAGCCGGCGGTCATCACCAAGGACGTGTGCATGGTCTTCTACTCCCGGGACGCCAAGATCTCACCTCCACGCTCTCTGCGCAGCCTCTTCGGCAGTGGCTACTCAAAGTCACCAGACTCGTAAGTTTCAGAGACAAGTGTAGCTTCCAGCTTGTTTGTCCACTACAGAAGCAGCTGAGCCCTCGGTGTCCGTCGCCTGCTGTTTCAGCGTTGGCTTACAACCTGATACCAGGAGTGCAGTAACTTCAAAGTGTTGGCATTTACTGCAATACTGATGGACACATGAGTGTGTGAAGGAAGGAAGGAGTATTACATCGTGAGCACTCGCAGAACAATTTTGCAGGGACTAAATGTTCTTTCAGATTTCATTAATTCTAACTGATTACCACTGGGGTTTTCTTCTTTTAAAAAAGATTATTCCTATTTAAGGTATATCAAAATACGTCAAGACTAATACAGGGATTACCTGTGCCTCACTATCCAGCCTAAATAACAAGTGTTACTAATACGTGGAAGGTTTAGTACCCTTCCTAATCACATGCCCCCAAATTTGATGCTCATCGTTTCATTCTAGTCAGACTTTCCCCCTCATCTCTTCTCTTGTGGTAAGGCAGATTTTTATTTTTTATATTTGTATTATAAACTTTTGAGTTTATCATTCAATTTTAGTCCTCCTGTTGAAGTAATTCAAAAGATTGGGATGAAAACAAACTCCTTCTAGGAAAAATATACTTCTTAAGTTCAGAATAAGAAAAGAAATAAGAAATGTCTGTAATTATATTTGAGGGTGGGCTGCAGTTGCTACACAGGAGACAGTGTTTTAAGTAGAAGGAATTGAGATTTTCCTGTTTTTGTGCTATAAGAAGTTAAACAGTTGTTTGTTTTAATTCGAATAGCAATCGAGTCACTGGAATTTATGAACTCAGTTTATGCAAAATGGCAGACACGGGTAGTCCAGGTAAGCCTGTATGGATTGGGGAGGTGATAGTTATCTTTGCCTGTGTTTGGAGTATATTATGTCAAAAATCTATCCTACCCATGTAGGATAGATAGAAAACTTTTTAGAAACCAGGTATATTTATTTTATAAGCCAGTTTTTTGGTGGTGATGAGAGTTAACCTTTTTCTGAGTTACAACACTATTTGGTTTGTGACCTGCAAAAAACAGTTATAAAATCTGTATTGAACAAAATGTCATGATGTTGCAATATATTATAAAAAAATTTGAGTCTATTAGAATGAATTTGGCTCGGCAAACTTCATAACCATTTCCCTTTCCACGTTAGCACCAAAGATACCTTGGCAAAATGTAACTTTATAGGTGCTGTCAAGCTAGAATTCAAAGTTCCTGTGCTCTAGGGAGACAAATGATTAAATTGAATCTGTGCTGTGTCCTTTTTGATGTCTCTCTGGCCTGCTGCTGTTCCTCTAGCTTGGTGGCCTTAAGCAGCCCTTTGCAGTTCTATGTTTATAAGCCGGAACGTGGACAAAAGTCAGGGTTTTTAAAAAACATTTGATTAAGGTGAGTTTGATCATTCATTTTAGAGAACATACACAGAAGAAGGTCAGGTCCCACAGGTAAGATTTAGATTAAAATAAGAATTTGGAGTATGAATCCAAGTCTCAATAGCAGCTAATTATAGTGTCCGGATACATCCTTGAGAAATTTTCTTACTTAAGGTTAATTTGTGTCTTTGATATGTAAAAACAGTACATTTTTTAAAATTAATGGAAAATGGTGGGGCTGAAGCTGTCTGTCATCTGCAGTCCCAGTTGAGCTCCTGCATGTGGGGTGTGGTTGGGGGTGGAGAGGTGGTCCTTTCTTACTTTTTTCATATGGGTGTATTTTTATATATTTGGAACCATAGGGTACAGACTAGTCAGTCTTTCTATATTTTCATGTAACACAATAACTTGGGCATTTTCTAAAGTTGCATGATAGTCTTCATAGTTATCAAAGAATGTAAAACTCTTTTAAAAGAAGTTCAGAGAATTGCTTTGAGGGAAAAGGGATGAATTTTTATTAATAATCAAAATCCCATGTGTCTTGACTGTGTTGGTTTGCCATGTATATGAATTATTAGTTTGTTTTGAGCTAAAAATGCAATCAGATTTTTCTCTGAAAAAAAATTATTTCCTCTTGTCTCAGGCATGCAGAGGAGGAGAAGAAAAATCTTGGATACATCTGTGGCCTATGTGCGGGGAGAAGAGAACTTAGCAGGCTGGCGGCCCCGCGGGGACAGTCTCATCCTAGAGCACCAGTGGGAGTTAGAGAAGCTGGAGCTCCTTCACGAGGTATCCAAGGGCAGGAGACGCTCAGATGAACTCTTGAGCACGACTCCCAAAGTATCGGTCACACTCACCTTCTCTGTGTGATCTTGGCTTTTCAGCTTTCAGTTATGATGGAGGCATATTTTGCTTATTAAGATAACGAGCTTTGGGTGCCTGGGTGGCTCAGTTGGTTAGGTGTCCGACTCTTGTTTTCAGCTCAGGTTATGAGATCAAGCCCCACGTCAGGCTCCTTGCTTGGTGGGGAGTCTGCTAAAGATTCTCTGTCCCTTTCAGTCTCCCTCTGCCCCTCCCTACCTTGCTCACATGTGTGCACACTCGCTTTCTCAAACAAATAAATCTTTAAAAAAAGAAAGGAATCTTAACAAGTTTTATGTTTGCTGAGGCATTTGTGTTGATCTTCTTAGGTGGAAAAAACTCGCCACTTCCTGCTGCTGCGTGAGAGACTTGGTGACAGCATCCCCAAGTCCCTGAGTGACTCGTTGTCCCCCAGCCTCAGCAGTGGGACCCTCAGCACCTCCACCAGCATCTCCTCTCAGATCTCTACCACCACCTTTGAAAGCGCCATCACTCCCAGCGAGAGCAGCGGCTACGATTCGACAGACATTGAAAGCCTGGTGGATCGAGAGAAGGAGCTGGCTACCAAGGTGTGAATCCCTTCCTTGTTGCCGAGCATTTTCCCACCGTGAGACTCCCGTGAGCTAGTTTGGATTTTTCGTTTTCATCTTTGAGGGCCTCTGTTTTAAGGCCTGTACTAGCTGTGAAGGTAGAAATAAATAAGACTCCATTTCTACCCTTAACTCACAGGTGACTCAGTGACAAGCATATAATAGAGGTGTGTGTCTGGAGTCTGGGGGAGCCCGAGGAGAGGCCTTCACGGGCCGGTGCTGCTGAGCTGAGCTTGGAAGGCTGCACCAGAGGAAAGCCTCGTAGGCTACACCTTCAGTGCTATGGAATCACATGGGAAAAGTGGGGAGGGGCAGGAGATGGAGTCAGAGACGTGGGGCAGGACCAGATCTTGCAGGGTCTGGAGACTGGACTAGAGTGTAGAGTGTCCTGGGGGTGACGCGGAAATATTTTAAACAGGTGTTTGTGTTTTAGGACGATTGCTGTGGCAGCAAGAAAGAGGGTGGGTTTGGGGTGACAGAGCCTAGAGGCACAAAGAGCTCTTTATTGCGGTGCTCCAGATGGTGTGGGTCTCAGCTGAGGCGGGAGGCTGCAGGGAGAAGAGGAAGAGTCGTCACGGAAGAGACTTTGGGGAGGTAGAGGCGGCACTCCTTGTTGCCCAGATGGGGTGGGAGAGGGCAGAGGGGTTGCTGAGGATGACACTCAGGCATATGGTGTCTGGACAACTGGCCCACAGTGGAATATAGAGGCGAGAAGGCTTCTGTGGCATGTTGTTTCAATAACCAAACGGTCTTCTAGTCAGTTTAGAAAAATATGTCCATCCAGAAGTCTCCATGGCTTTTAGTACCAGGACGAATTGGAAGGGGCACTATTGTGTTCTTAAGCACTTCTCATCTGTGGTGTTGGCAGCTATTTGCTTTTGTCCTCTTGAGAATGGCCCTTTTATCCACTTAATTTGTCTTTGTTAGGCATACTCCAGGCTTCCCTTGCTAAATTCTAACTTAATTCTAGAGGTGTTGGGGCAGCACCTGAGCTCCACTGTGGGTGTTAGCCTGTTGTTTTCTCTTCCTGCCTTGCATCCAGGGCTTCATTTAACCATTGAAACTCACACTTTCCTCTCTCTTCCCTAGTGCCTGCAACTTCTCACTCACACCTTCAACCGGGAGTTCAGCCAGGTGCACGGCAGCATCAGTGACTGTAAGGTGAGCAGCTCAGATATCCCGTCCCAGGCTCCGGGCTTTGAGGTGGCTTCAGATGGGTCTAAGGATGTAGGGCATATCTGCTCTTGTATTTATTTAATTTCTCAGAGGCAGAACACAGACTTCTGCAGATAAACGCATCCCCCTGTGTCTCTTAGAGTGTTATCAGATGGGAAACATTTTGGCTTTTCCCCGAATCCCTCGGAGGAGACCCTGTAGGGGCTGGTATGTCACCGTGTGACAGGACACCAGAAGCCCTGAGGTTCATGGTGGCATTAAATGTTGTCGCCTTCGGGGCGCCTGGGTGGCTCAGTTGGTTAAGCGACTGCCTTCGGCTCAGGTCATGATCCTGGAGTCCCGGGATCGAGTCCCACATCGGGCTCCCTGCTCGGCAGGGAGTCTGCTTCTCCCTCTGACCCTCTTCCCTCTCGTGCTCTCTATCTCTCATTCTCTCTCTCTCTCAAATAAATAAAATCTTTAAAAAAAAAATGTCGCCCTCAACAAAGAATGAGGTGAGCACTTTGAAGAACGTCTGCAGTGCTCATGCAGTTCTAGTCATTGTGACATTTTTTGCTGATCCTCAGACTCCAGCTGCCTAGGTGGCCTTGGCAGCCTTGCTGTTCCTTTCCCCGGGATAGTCTTCCTCCAGAAGTGCCCATGATTGGCGCCCTTATCGTGTCCATTTTTTGGCTCAAAAATGAACTCCTTGGCCCCCTCTGTAAAGGCAGCAGCTCTCTGAAGCTCTGTCTGACCTGTCTCCCTGCTTTGGTTTTTGCTGTAGCCCTTGCCGTTACCTTATGCTTTGTGTTATTGACGTGTAGTTGACACACGGTGTTAAATTAGCTCCAGGCGTACAGCACAGTGATTGAACAGTTCTGTACCTCACCCAGGGCTCACCACACGATAAGTATTGTTCCCATCTGTCGCTACACGACCTTATTACAGTGTTATTGACTGCATTCCCGATGCTGTACTTCTCATCTCCGTGACTTATTTTATAACTCGACGTCGTACCTCTTCATCCCCTTCATCTGTTTCCCCCATCCCCCCACCGGTCTCCCCTCAGTTTGTTTCCTCTATTTAAAGGTCTGGTTTTTTGCTTGGTTTTGTTTCTGTTTTTTAGGTTCCACATATAAGTAAAATCATATGGTATTTGTCTTTCTCGGTCATATTTCACTTAGCGTAATACCCTCTGGGTCCATCCATCTTGTCGCAAATGGCAAGGTCTCATTCCTTTTTATGGCTGAATGATATTCCATTGTGAATATAGACCATCTTCTTTATCCATTCATCTTATCAGTGGACACTTGAGTTGCTTTCATATCTTGGCTCTTGTGGGTAATGCTGCAGTGAACGTAGGTGTGTGTATGTCTTTTTGAGTTAGTATTTTCATTTTCTTTGGGTAAACCCCCAGAAGTAGAATTACTGGATTTTAGGACTACCTGACACTTTGCAAAGTGTCTGTTGATTTGTTTGTTGTCTGCCTTCTCCACTTAGAACATAAGCTCCAGGAGGGCAGGGCCTCTGCCATATTCTTAGAATAGTGCCTGTTGTTCTAAATACTGGGCTCATAGGGATAGGCTCATTTAATTAATGCAGGACAGTCACAAAATAAAAAGCCAGCCTTGCCTCTTTTGTAAATGATTCCTAATGTGACATTCAGGTCATAAAGTATTTATAAGTCGTTTTCTTGAATAACCTAGAGCAGCAGATTTATGAATGTGAGGTTACTGGCTGTCAGAGCTCCTCGTTGCAGAGGTATTTTGGGTTTTCAGCTGAATCTCACTTGCTGTCTCCTGTTTGCCTCCAGTTGTCTGATATCTCTCCTATCGGACGGGATCCCTCTGTGTCCAGTTTCAGCAGTTCGACCCTCACTCCCTCCTCCACCTGCCCTTCTCTGGTAGAGGCTAGGAGCAACTCTCTGGATCAGAAGTAAGTACCCTAGTTTACTTTAAAAAAAAATAATCATAATTAAAAGAGGCACCTGGCCAGCTCAGTTGGTGGAGGATGCAACTCTTGACCTCGGGGTCTTGAGTTCAAGCCCCACATTGGTGGTAATGATTACAACACATACGTACATACAAAAGAAAGAAGCTGTAAGTACCCAGACTTCACTGAGAAAAGCTAGCCTAAGAACCAAAGAAACGCCAGCCTTCCTCTAGCTCAGTGGTTCTCTGCTGAGGGCGGGACCATCTATCTTGACAGCACTCAGAAGTATGTGGGAGCCTTTTCTGGGTATCACAGTCCCAGGGAGATGCTCCTGTACCTTCTAACACCATGTCTCACCAACTTTCTGCAAGAAAACCCTTGGTTCCTCTTCGGAATCCCTCCCCTGCTCATTTTGGCCTTCCATTCCCACTCCTGTTTGGTTCCCCGGTCATACCAGACAGAGCAAGTCCCATCTTGGGGAAAACAGTTTAAAACTAGTTTGGAAAATATATTTTGATGGCACAATGAAACATATTGGTAAGAATAATAGAGACAAATGTAGTCTAGATCCCATGAATTCATCACTGTAATCACTTGTTTGTGACTCACCATCACACTCCCGGGCCCGTCTCCGTTCGTTGTGCTCACCTGTCAGAACCCACCTGGGTGTCGTCCAGCTGTCTGTCTTAGTGTACCAACATGGCGACAGTTGAGTGTGGCTGAGAAAGTAACACATCCAGGTAATTGAATTAATTTGTGATGTCATCAACCGTAACATTATTTTATGTGCCACTACGAAAGAAGAAAGCACTGCCAACCAAAATGTGACGTGTGTCATCAGTTGTAAGATGCATCCCAACTTGAGAAATGGTGAAGTATTAAAAGATGGGCTTTTTAGAGTTAGTGGGATACAATTCATCAGGCTAAGCTGCTCTACGATAACCTGTGGTGCAGAGCGTAGGAGCTCCTGCTCACGTCATGGTCCCGGCTGCTCTCAGTCGGCGGTCGTTTGGGAAGCCAGCTTCTTCCCACTTGTTTACTTTCTCTGCCAGCCCCCTATGGCAGTGGTTCTCAGATGTCAGTGCACACCAGCGTCACCTGGGAGGCTTGTTAAAGTACAGGTGGCTGAACTCCACCCATCATTTCTGACTCCGTAGGTCTGTGTTGGAGCCCAAGAATTTGAATTTTTAACAAGTTTCCAGGTGAAGTTGATTCTGCTGGTCAGGGATTACACTTTGAGAACCACCGCCCTAGTTGTGGCCTTGAAATGAAATAGAAACATGTAAGGGAATGGAGTTCATGCCCCAGACGCTTCTGTTCAGAGGGCTTCAGAGTAGGAAGAGGGACTGCAGGCCTTGGTGACTTTTGTAACTTCTAAAGGATGACCGCAGTTGAAGTTGGAATTAACTTTCTGACACCCACTTGTCTTAGCTGAGCTCTCTGAAACTGATGTTTGCAAGGCCCCTGCTCTTAAGGAGAGGGCTTGTTCCTCCTGGTGAGAGGATTGTACACATTATGCATTGACCTTGCTGAAGCTCCTATAACCTTTCTCTTTTAAAGGACCCCAGAAGCCAATTCCCGGGCCTCTAGTCCCTGCCCAGAATTTGAACAGTTTCAGATCGTCCCAACTGTGGAAACACCTTATTTGGCCCGAGCAGGAAAAAATGAATTTCTCAATCTTGTTCCAGATATTGAAGAAATTAGACCAGGGTGAGTACTGTATTGACCAGGGATGCCAGGTATAAAAGACAAATCACAGTAATTTACTCTCTGCTCTTGTACTTGAGGTGAATATTATTGTCTAATATCAATGGAATCTGGGATAAAGAGCCAGGCTGGGTTCCTGCTGCACTTGTGCCCTGTCAGGCATCTCCACCACACCACAGTATGCTGTGGGGGCAGTACTTTGTGCTCTGTTGCTGTGTTAATTTAGCAGAGAAGATTCTCGGCCAAACAGATCTTTTGCCTGTTTTGTTCATCCTAGGGACTGGGCCTAGGTGAGACATATTTTCATGTTCCTCAGGCCATGATCACTTTGTTTTTGCGAGAAACTAACCTCTCTTGTACTGCCCTTTTTAGCTCCGTGGTCTCTAAGAAAGGATACCTGCATTTCAAGGAGCCACTTTACAGCAACTGGGCTAAACATTTTGTCGTGGTCCGTCGCCCTTATGTCTTTATCTATAACAGCGACAAAGACCCAGTGGAGCGTGGCATCATTAACCTGTCCACAGCACAGGTGGAATATAGCGAGGACCAGCAGGCCATGGTGAAGGTCAGTCCTGCTCTCTTGGCTACTAATTGCCGCCTGCCCCCTTCCCTTCTGAGTTCTGAACTCTCTGTTGTGTAGTGTGGCATCTCTCCTATGTGTCTGGTCTCCCTGAACCTTCAGTATGAGGTGCTGTGTGCCCTGGGAATATGGCAGGGTGGTCCCCGTTGTCAGCAGCCATCGTAACCTTCCCGTCCCCCTGTGTCTCTTTCAGACACCAAACATCTTTGCTGTATGCACAAAGCACCGTGGGGTCCTTTTACAGGCTCTCAATGACAAAGACATGAACGACTGGTTATATGCCTTTAACCCACTCCTTGCTGGCACGATACGGTAAGTTGTCCTCATGTCTCCTTCTCCTTGGCTTCTGGCCAATGTGAATCGAGAAGGAAGTCTTGTTCCCCAACAGCAGGCTGACTATAGAGGAAGGACAGCAGCGTAAGTGTGACTGTAAGGTGGTGATGAGGCCTCAGCTTCTCATAGGTGTCACCTGGTGCCCTGAATGGCTAAGGGAACCTGGTCCCATTTGTACCCAGTTAATGTCCTGCTTTGATTTTGTTTCTCAAGATTTTTTTCTTATTTTTTTACTTTTTGACTGAGTCAGGGGAAGGTGGTGAAAACCTTCATGGTCTCCCAGTATTCCACCCTGTGATCCAGCCTCTGATCCTGTGAGGGGCTTGTGTCCCAGGGGCCCCCACAGCTTCACCTGCTTATTCAGGGAGCCTAGAGACCTGGGGCTTGAGTGCTGGAGGGGAAGAAGCTCAAGGAGGGAACTGTAGAGGAGGGAGACTTGTGAGGGGAGAGACATCTGGACCCAGCTCCTCTAATCCGCCCTCTTCCTCTGTCACCTGTAGGTCAAAGCTCTCTCGCAGGTGCCCCAGCGACCCGAAGTGCTAAGGGACCCTGCCGAGCGTCCTCACTCGCCTTCGAGACATAAAGAAAGTGTTGCTGCTTCCTTCTCTCTCTGATTCTTGATGGCCCCTTTCGTGTGTAAGCCTGTGGGGTAACTGCTTTCCCTCCTGTCAATACTCTTGCTAGCTCTCCTGGTCCCCGTCTCCATTGCTCTGTACCCTTCTCTTTTTTTCCTGTGCTGAGAATCTTGGTATTAGCATGTGGCCTAACAAAAGGGAGAAAAACAAACAAAACAACCCAGAGGGGATCCAGTGAATCTCCAAATTATTTTTGTGTGTCTCTTGGCTTCCTTTTGTATGATAGGTCCCCATTATGACCCCCTGTGATGTCTGTACTGCTGTCTTTGGATATCTTTGTCTGTTTTTTAAGACAACATAATACTTTTCCTTTTCTCTGTGATATCACTTCAATTTTGGGTGGGGGGGGTGGCTTAGAGACTACGGGAGGAAACATCTGGCTTTTTTTTAGAACCTAAAAGGAAAAAACTTACCTTTTCCCTTTCCATCTCTTTGCCATTGCTAATCCCTGCATTTTCCATTCAGGGAAAAGGTTGTGGGGAGCTTAGAAATGGCACAGGTGTATTCTCTGAAAGTGGAGCTTATTTAGAACGTAGTTATGCGGTTTTCTTTTAGTGGAAGAGAGAAGGGAGAACTTCTTAGCGGACCTGGGACAGTGGCTGCTGCTGACTTTGTGAGAAGGGAAGGGCCAGGGATACTGCCTGTGGATTTGAGAGGACCGTGGGGCTTGACAGTGGGTCATGACGGCGGGCTGACAGTACGATGAGGGTAGCTCCTCACAGCAGCGCTCCTGTGAACTGCTTTTCTCTCTCAGTTTCTCATTTCTCTTCTTGTCAGTGATGGTACAGTTTGGAATTAGTACAGTGTCAGACACAAACGTCCCACAAGGGGGGAATGACTCACTTCTGCTCGTGAACTTGATGGTCGTTGTTGTCATTATAATTATGGGAATGCTGAGTAGTGACCCTGTGATTGACGTAGCTCCATTTGATCAAAGAAATGTAACCCTCAAGTATAGACTTGGAAGTCTCCCTCTGAATCCAGTGGTCATTTCCAATGATCCTTGTCAAATTGAAAATACTTTCAGTAATGCTTCTCCCCCTATTATGATAAATAAGCAGACTAGGCAGGCTTTGCTTTCTGGATCCCGGGATTAAAACCAATCCCCTCCCACCACTAAAAAAAAAACCAAAAGGACACCTGGGGGCAGAGAAGAGGCGCACCTGAGCCCTGGCCGCAGTGGCTTGCTGCTGCCTCCGCCTTGCCTCTCGGTTACCTTCATGGGATGTGGAAATAACTGCCAGAGGAGGAAGGAGGAAGCTCGCTGCTGACAGTCTCCTTCTCTGACAGAACAGGGTCATCTGCATCCAGACGCCATCATGGAAGAAAATACTCTTTTTCTTTCAGCTGCCAGTAAGTTTTATAGGAATGGCCTGGGGAAAAGAAGGCCTGCGGGTTAATTCAGCTGCTTTGCCATCTGACCTGGGGTGTTTTGTACCATCCTTTACCTCCCTCACGCACATCTCTGTTTGACCATCCCTCAGGCATTCAGGAAAGTATCTGCTCTCTCCCACCTCGCGGAGACTGAGGGTCTCCAGCCTTGAAGTTGCTGCCTCCCAGGTGGTGGGGTCCGGCTGATTTTCTGCTTCAGGCAGCATGGGGCAGGGGCTGGTGCGTGTCAGCAGACCGTTGCTTCTGACTTCCTGGTTGGGCTCATCGCTAAGAACAGGTCTCCTGGCCTCGGTAGAATTGCCCTGCAAAGAGGAGGAAACATGAATCGTGGAGAGCTTAAAAGACAGGCTAGAAATCCCAGTCTGTGACCTTAGCTGGAAAGTGATCAATAAAAACTCTACAGTAGGTTTTTTTAACTTCCTTCCTCTCCTCAAAACATAGGTCATTAACTGTGATGTTATTTGTTTTCTAAGCAGTGCGTGAGATTTTTAATGTAGTTAGAGGTTCCTTAGTTGTCTAGTGGACACAGTATGCCCTTCTGGTGTAGACTCAAATCCAGGATCTGTTGGTGCTTAGAGATCACTCCTGGACTGGAATGAAATCTGATTTCAGGGGAAATGAAGATGAAATTCGAAGGTTGCGTTGTAGAATGAAGTCACAGGTGCCGCTGCTGTTTGTCACGAAGTCTGATAGAGGGACCCGTGTCCATGACAGAGGGAGGTGGGGAAGGCTGAGGGGGAGTCACATCATGTGATACACTGAAATGGCATTTGGTTTTTCTTCTAACTCAGAACTGGCTTGGAAAGTCTTTGCTTTGGAGGTGTCAGAGATTAGGACAGGTAGAACTGGACTGTTCGTATCACCCCCGGGGGAGAGGGCACCCTGAGGAAGCAGGACATTACGTCCGGCAGGGGTCCCTGGCAGGTGTGCTTTCCACCGAAAGTCTGAGGACAGCCCTTATTGGTTTCCCCCTTTTCCTCTAGCGGCCCATGTCCAGATTGTAGTTGGAACAGTTTCAGGATTAATGTTCCCTTTCTGGACAGATCCATCCCCACTTTCGAAGCTGAGAGAGCTTTTATGGCAGGAACTACTTATGAGGATTTAGCTGAAGCCATGGTGGTAGAAAAGTTGATATTTAATATTAATATATTAATATTATATTGGTATTTAAGAAAACTACCTTTCGGGGTTTTTTATGTGTTTTTTTTTTCCCCTAAAGCATTCCTTTAAACAAGCGAAAAACAAAGAAAAAGCTCTTACCCAAATTAAGAAGAAATGAGTGCTAGTTAAAAGTAATCATGTCCTCCCCTCCTTCCCCACCCTCCTTTCTCCTGCCAAAGCAAAACAGGACCTCACAGCCCACACCAAACCAGCGCCCACAGCCTCCTCACCTCTGTGCCTGCCTGGGAGTCAGCCAGCTCTCGGGCCAGGCTGTGCAGGGCCGACCAGCCGTGCACTCAGCCAGGGGCGTGGGGAAGGGCTGCTGCTGGCAGCCAGGTGGGCACCCCAATCCTAGCACGTCATTAAGACACTCGCGCCGTCACTGTGAGGGGAAGGAGAATGATTTTTCCCGGCTAAGAAACCACTGTTGTTTTACATTTTTATTTCCCCCTTCGGCTGCCATTGAACTTCTACAGCTACTCATATTTTCAGTTCTTTTAAGATGAAGGAGTAAGTTAAATCATTGGGAAAGATCTTCAGGGATCTAAAAATAAAATGACTTCTGGCACATTTCAAAGCAAAGACTGTGTTGCCTGCTGCTTGTTGTGGTTTACAGGGATATTTAATTTTGTAAGGTATTTGTATATTTATACACTGTAATTAATTGCACATTGGACTGGGAAAGAACGGATGACCTAGTGCGTAGCAGCTCCGGTACGCTGCCATTTCCTCGTGCTGCATCCACTCGGGTCCTCCAGGACGGGGTCAGGGCTTGTCTGTCTCTCTGACTTGGGTCCTTCGTTTTTGCTTTGGATTCCCTTTCTAAAATGTGATTGTTAACCTGCTCCTTAAAAAGAAGACACTAATTCTGCTGCAGCTCTCAAAAGGTTTGCTGAGTGTATTTGCAAGAGGACTCTGACTCGTGTGCACTGTGGCTGTCCACCGTGGCCAGTAATGACTCACCCCAGTGTGCGGCCAAACCATGACTGTGTAGCAGGGATGTACTGATGGTGCTTCCTTAGGAAATGGCAATGTCAGCTGAGAGATTATCTGCAGTTGTTCAAAAGGCCATTTATGAAATTCGGATTTGAGCCCCCATGAATCTTAGGAAAGCCTCTGATCATTTAAAGGAAAGAATGAGAGTTGATGCAAATTTCATGTTAAAAGCTGTGCTCAGGAAGTCCGAGCTGAGGTTGGTCTCTTGCCAAACCCTGGCTGTTGTGTGTTGTCTTCATGTCTTCAAGTTCCCTTTTTCCAGGCTGCACATTCTGGCATCGGTTCACCTGAGGACTCCATTGGCCTTCTCGCGTGCAAGGCGCCACCCGTCGGGATTTCGGGTCTCTTCTCACCATCCGCGTGTGCTGCCACGGAACCTGTGGAGCACATGTGGCCTTTTTGAACCAAGACTTTGCAAACTGATCTCTCCCCAGTAAGGAGTTGAGCTCATTAGCAACAATGTACATTATTAATTTCAGATTTTCATTTTCATGTTTTATTATGTAAATATCTGATGTTTGGAGCTTGAGTATACAGAATGTAAATATAGTTCTTGTATTTGTACTAATTCCGGTTCTTTTGCTGTATAGCCTTAGATGTGCAATGCGGACATTATCTAACTGTGTATGGTAACCTTGCATCACGGAACTCTTAGTGAACGAGGTAAACATAATAAAGGTACAACCAGTGCATCAGAAGGCTCTTGACGTGCATTTATTCTTGCATCCTTTGAAAGGTAGTTACACAAGGTTTCTTGACTTGCAAAGATACTACTGTGGTGTGACCTATGGCTTTTCTGATCATTCAGAGTAGGGTTATTATAAAGCCAGGTAGGTGCTGTTTCTTTTGAAAATGCTTTCCTCCTGAGTGTTGTGTGGGTTCTCCCGAAGCCTCTCCTTAGATACCTACCAGTGACTCTCCAGTGGTGGTGTGGTTTTTCTGGGCGGAGAGGTTGAATCATTCACCCTGTGCTTCATTTAACAAGTTCCCATTGTGAACAGAGCATGAGCAGGGACCACCGTCCTGGTTGTTTGGCGGGGAGACAGAAGGGAGGGAGAAGCAGCATTCAGGTAAAGGGCAGTGATTGGGTCAGTGCCCATCTGAGCGCCCACCCCATGCCCGCGCCCAGTGTGTGAGAACTCAGCAGCAAACAATGCGCCCCAGCATTCCCGTCCCCGTGAGGAAAGACCTTTATATCACGAATGGGGAATGTCTAACGTCAAGTGGTCAGTGACCGAGCAAACAGCAGGTGAATGGAAGGGATGGGTGGGAGGGAGGCATCCTTCTAGACCTTGTCAGGGAAGGCCTGTGTTGGTGGAGGACTTTTGAGCAGACACTTGAATGAGGGAATGCATATGCGTGCAAAGCCTGGGCAAGGAGGTCTCCAGGCAGAGAAGCTAAGCCCTTGGGCAGCAGTGTCCTCTGTCGGTCCCAAAGTTAGCAGGGAGGCCCGTCTGGATAAGGGGAGAACACAAGAGCCTTGGCGGCAGCAAGTAACTAAAAGCCAGGTGGTTTAAGGCTTAGGTAACTCTCATTAGTGTGAAATAGGAAGCCGGTGAAGAGTTTGGGGAAGATGAGTCACATGGTCCTATTTGTGTTTTCAAAAGACCATTCTGACTGCTGGGTGAGAAACAGCCTGTTGGGGGTGTGGATGGGGGGGACTAGTGGAGGAAGGGAGACAAAATAGGAAATTGTTGCCCAGTGTCCCCAGAGGAGGGTGGCAGCTGGGACCCAGGTAGGACCAGTAAAGGCGGGAGTTGTGGTCCGATTGAGGATATTCTAATGTCGGAGCTAACAAGGATTTGCTGAGCCACTGCATGCAGTCGGGGAGAAAGGTAACTCGGGATGTGTGCCCGAGCATAAAGAACATGTTGCAATTGCCTAAAATGAAGAAGATTGGGAGAATGGGGTGGGGGTGGCTGGCGGTGCTCAGTGAAGGATCTGGTTCCAGTCATGTTCACTTGGAGACCCCGACTTTTCCACCTGACTATACAGACGCCAAGGCAGCTGGATTCAAGGGGACAGGTGGGGCCGGAGACGCAGATTTGGGAGTTGTCAGCGTGAGGGTGGCAGAGAAAGGCAGGAGGCGAGGAGGCCCGGAAATGAGTAGTCGGTGAGAACCAAGGCTCGGGTCCTGGAACACTGGCATCAGGACGAGTCGGGAGGGAGAGGACAAACATGTTTGTGTGCAGACGGGATGAGTGAGCAGGAAGGGAAACCCGGCAAGGGGAAGAGACCAGCGTGTGGAGCTTTGCAGGCTGGTGCGGGGGCATGCTGGGTCTCAGGTCCCCCAGGGGCAGCCGCAGGCAGCCAGTGCTGCGAACACATGCAGGGCCTCTTCCAATTGCTACAGCTTCTCTCTGTGGGACTCCTCGGCCTTAAAAGCTAAGTCAGCTCCAGGGGTTATGTCAGCCATGCCTTCCTGAACTCCACTGGATTTGCACTGACACCGACTTAGTCTTATAGAGTGGGTGTTCTCCTGCAACCACACCTCATCCCTAGGCTTGTGTAGGCTTGGCCCCTCACCAGGGTCGCTCTCTTGAGGGTCGCCATGTCTCTCACAAAGCTGACAGTACAGAACATCAGGAGGTCCCCTGGAACTGTGTACGTTGAATGTGTTACTTTCCTACCTGTTATTTCTTGTCATTCCACTTGTGGTCGGGTTTGGAGATTCTTCCACGTCTCGTAGGAACTCTTTGTCTCTGCACAGTCCCTTTTTTTTTTCCCCAAAAGCATCACCACTCTACATATTAATGATCTAAGCTTGAGAACAAGCACCACAAAATAGTACCATTTTCAATCCACTGAGCATTGTCTTCAATGATACCAATAGGAATGTAATGTCAGGGAAACATGAGTAAAATTCCAATGTTCAACAGTTTTTTGGAAACACAGATACCAAACTTGAGATATTCCTAAGAAACGTGCCGGGGAATAAGTCTTACACAGCTGAGCACAGTTAGGTGTTAGCACATCCCAGCAGATGAGGGATGAGTAGGTCTGCGCCCTTACACCGGTAT
Source organism: Zalophus californianus (assembly GCF_009762305.2). NCBI lineage: Eukaryota > Metazoa > Chordata > Mammalia > Carnivora > Otariidae > Zalophus > Zalophus californianus. The sequence continues at coordinate 7,586,930 of NC_045598.1, forward strand.
CATGCCAACCTACACTGGAGCATGTACATTTCTGATGTCCATTTTTGACATGTACAGATGCTGTCGGGAGCGTTGAGATTGTTGGCAAAGAACAACAGGTATCTTCAGGGATAAAAGCATTACGGGTTAGGAGAAATCAGACAGCCAAGTGTGGAGCGAAGGGAAGGCTTCCAGAGAGTGCACAGTCCCTTTTAATTTAGCTTTTCTGAGTACATCACCTGCCTGCTCCTCTGGCTTTTGAATATATGGTCTCCTGGTTTTTTTCCATAATTGATCTTTCTACCTAGCAGGTGAACGAGTCCTTTGAGTTCAGTTGCAGGAATTAGAGCAAGTGAGTGGCAGAGCTGAGATTTTCAAATCTGCCCCAGCTAGTAGGTTTGTTAACTTAGACACCCTCTTACGTAAGTCTAACAAAGGATTCTGCCCTGGGAGAGTTGCATAGAAGGGCTGTTTTTATAGAATTCATGCCCATGCTTTGATTTGGGATTTGGGGATTTAGGGCAAGGTGAAAAGTTAAGGTGAGGAATAACTTGAGTTGACTTTTCTTAAGCATTCTAAGCCAAGCATTTTGAGGATTTTCTAAAAACTAAATGTCAGCTTGACTTTGTTCATCTCTGGGAGAGACTTGCCTTTGTCCCAGCCCTGCTGTTGTGTGCTGGGCTCAGCCCATCAGTAACCAGTGTTGTGGCTAGACCAGCCCTGTGGTTATTTTGATTGCAAGGTGCCTTTCGGCAATAATCAGGAAACTGGGGAACAACAACAACAAACAAGTTTTATTATTTTTACAGGATCTGGAAATTGCCTGGCACTCCTGGGGCCACCCAGCAAGGTTACAGTTAGAGAGCACCCAGGCCTGGGGTTCTGCTTTTAAAGATTTTATTTATTTATTTGGCAGAGAGACACAGAGAGAGAACAAGTAGGCAGAGAGGCAGGCAGAGAGAGAGGGAGAAGCAGGCTCCCCGCCGAGCAGGGAGCCCGATGCGGGGCTCGATCCCAGGATCCTGGGATCATGGCCTGAGCCGAAGGCAGCCGCTTAACCGACTGAGCCACCCAGGCGCCCCTGGGGTTCTGCTTTTATTAGGGGAGGAGATCCAGGGTTTAGCTGGGCTCAGTCTTTTTTTTTTTTTTAAGATTTTATTTGTCAGAGAGAGAGGGAGAGAGAGCACAAGCAGGAGGAGAGGGAGAAGCAGGCTCCCCGCGCCTGAGCAGGGAGCACAATACAGGGCTCAATCCCAGGACCCTGGGATCGTGAGCTGAGCCGAAGGCAGACGCTTAACTGACTCAGCCACCCAGGCATCCCTGGGCTCACTGTTTATTGGTGAATTAAAAAAAAAAAAAAAAGGGAATTTAAAGGAGGAAGAAGAAACAAGTGGCGCAAATGGTCAGTTAATCAAGATCTCTAAAACAGAAGAGCCTGGGGAGTCTCGGGGAGGGGGGGTGCTGGCTCTTCATCTAGTGGCCTGGCTGGCAGAAAAGAGAAAACCTCACTGTCACTGTCCTGACACCTGCCCTCTCCTAAGCCAGTTTGTGGTAGTTTGCCAACGGTCCTGGGAAACAGCATTTTTTGCTGGTTTTTAGCACCTTAGCAAAGCAATGGGACGGCTGTGCTGCATGCAACATTAGTAATAGAAGGAAATGAATGGGGACTGTTGGATTAGACATTTAAACATGTTTGCCTAAAGCAACGCCTATTCAGTAATAACTTGGGTGTGTCCAGATGTTTAGTCACATTGACTCAGCATAATTTCTCTCACTTGCCAAATCTCAGACTAGAGCAATCAACTTGTTCCTGCAACAAAACCTGGTGGTCGGCTCTCCTTGCAGCCGAGCCCAGCGGACGGAGGGAACCCTTGCAACAAAGCTGAAAGGTGTGTGGGCACCAAGGCCCTCCTGAGGGAGCCACCTGTACAATTTCCAAAGGGCGGTTTGTTCTCCAAAACCAGTCACAGAAAGGCCATTTCGATTTAGCTTTCCTTTGAAAGTCAACTAAAGGTCACTAATATGCAGCTGAACCCAGTTTTGCTGGGGAAACGTGTCTCTGAGCCTCCTGATGATGGCCTGCTACTCCCACGAGGACAGAGTGCTGGGCTCTGCCTTAGCCAACTTGGCCTATGGCCTAAGTTCCGTTCTGCCTCTAACGGGCTGAGCAAGTCTCCTTCCCTGCGCTGAGTCTCCTTGTCATTTTAGATAGTAACGGCATCGTGAGGGGCGCCTGGGTGGCTTGGTTAAGCATCCGACTCTTGATTTCAGCTCAGATCATGATCTCAGGGTCACGAGATCGAGCCCCGTGTTGGGCTCCCTGCTCAGTGAGGAGTCTGCTTCTCTCTCTCCCTCTGCCCTGCCCCCCCAATGCTCTCTCTCAAAAAAAAAAAAAAAAAAACCTACAACAAACCATGTAGCAATCTGAAGTTTGCAAGGAACTTTCCTAGATTAGCTCACTTTGATCTGCCCACCCTGGGAAGGAGGCAGGACAGACCCTGTGGTCAAGGACCCTACAGACTTTTTTTTTTTCTTTAAGTAAACTCTGTCCAGCGTGGGGCTCAAACTTACAACCCCAAGAACAAGAGTTGCATGCTCTACCAACTGAGCCAGCCAGGCGCCCGAAGAGCCCTGCCAACCCTTGTTAGCCCTGGAGAATAACAGGAATTAGGGGAAGTTCCTGATCCCTTTGTCCTCTTTGAAGCTTCTCCCTGCATGTTCTGCTTCTCAGTGGCTCTCCTCTCTTATGAAGCTGAGGTGCCGAATGACAGTGGAGGCAGCCCCGGCACAGTCTGGCAGTTTGCCCCCAGATCAGTGTCTGGAAACCCCCAGACCCTGACCGCTCTCTGGTGGACTCAACGGTGAAGGCCCCCACCGCAGATGGAAGGACAGAGTTGTGGACAGAGTGCGGGCTCTGGCAGCGTGGAGAGGATAGGCTGTGCTCTCTGCAAAAAATAAGAAAGCATAACACTTGGAAGAAGTATTAAAAATGTCTCAAGGTGGGGCGCCTGGCTCAGTCAGTCAAGCGGCCTACTCTTGGTTTCAGCATGGGTCGTGGTCTCGGGGTCGTGGGCTCACCGCTCGGCACGGAATCTGCTTCAGATTCTCTCCCCCTCTCCCTCTGCCCCTCCCGCTTGTGCCCTCTCTCTCTCTAAAGTAAATAAATAAATCTTTAAAAAAATGTTTCAAGGCTCTGGAAATTGACCAAATGAAGACAAATTAAAAAGCATTTATTCTTGGGAAAAACTACGAGAGCGGCAGGTAAGAGCAGTGGAGGCCTGCAGTCTTCTTGCCTGGAGTTGCCCCCGACCGCCCACCCTCTCTGTCGGCAAGGGAAGCAGTTTTACCAGATCAGGGCGCTGCTCTGAAGGGGCATACTGATCATGTTTTGTTTGGGGGTCATGGAGGAGAGCTGTAGGTTTTTTATCAGCCAAAAGCAGCAAAGGGTGAGAAATGAATGGGAAGAACCTGAGGCTTGCCAGCCTGAGGTCTCAGCAGGTCAGGCAGCCGATGAGCCAGAAATTTATCAGGGAGACTGTAGGAGCAAGAGTGCGGTAGGAGTGGGTAATCGCTCCACACCTCCCAGGCTGCCGGGGACCTGCACAAGTGCAGGCCCCCAAATCACTAAATTGACCCTCAGTACCCAACCTAACTGCAGTTTTAGCCCCCCAGAGATGTACCAGTGACCATGGGGATTTCCTGGTCAACGTTAGGAAATTTCCTGGTGGACCCTTGGGTTCCTCTTGGCGGCGGCGTGGGGGGGTGACCTTGCCTAAAACAACAAATTCTTTGCTAACAATTTCCTTTTTTTCTACTCCCCTCTCTACCTTTAAAGGCTTTCCTCTTCTGTAGCCCTTTGGAGCCCCCCTCTACCTGCTTAGGATGCTGCCGACTCATGAATCGATTAAGAAAGCCAATTAGATCTTTAAAATGTATTTGGCTGAATTTTTGTTATTTAACAGATTTGGTGGCAGCAGTGGGATTCGAAGCGAACTTCCAGCAGCATTCAGGGATGAGAAACTGGTATTATACTCCTGAACCGTTTGAGTTCACTGCCTCTCTCCCTGTTTCCAAGGGCTGTTGGTGAGTTCCTCCTGGATCTAAGCTCTGCCCTTTTTGTGTTCAGGCTCCTGATCTAATCAGCTTTCCTTTACAGGGCAGGTCAGTTTGAGTGGCAGAGAGTTATTATGCCTGGAGCCCAGCTGAGCTGGCACGGGGTCTGCCCAGAGCCAAGCCCTTGGCCTTTCAGATCACAAGTTCCCAGATGGAAAACTCTAGCAAGTGTCCGCAGGTATCGGTGGTGGTGCGCACGGGGCAGTCTTGCGGCCGATACTGTAACGTCTCTTGGTTACTGCCAATGCATTAAGATGCATATGTATGTTTGTCTTATTTTCTATAGATAAAGGCTTACTAGCGGGGATCTCAGAAGAAGCCAAAACCACAAAAATCGGTTGGCACAGATTGAACATTTAAAGAGTGTTAGAGGGGCGCCTGGGTGGCTCAGTCATTGAGCGTCTGCCTTCAGCTCGGGTCATGGTCCCGGGGTCCTGGGATCGGGTCCCACATCAGGCTCCCTGCTCTGCGGGAAGCCTGCTTCTCCCTCTCCCACTCCCCCTGCTTGTGTTCCCTCTCTCGCTGTGTCTCTCTCTGTCAAATAAATAAATAAAATCTTAAATAAATAAATAAAGACTGTTAGAGCACTTGCCACCTTCAGAAGGTCCTGTGATAGGATAAGTTGGTCATGGAACAGGTTATATTGACATCAGGTCACCCACCAACCTCAAGAAAACTTCCATGCAACGAGGTACACTGTTGAACACACACAGTCCTCAGCTTCACTGCACATCCCATTTAGGTGTCAGTTCAGCTGTTGAGAAACCCAAAGTCTTAGCAATGGGATCCTTAAATTCTAAAGAGTCACATGCTCAACCTTCCAACACACCTGCTTATTTTATGTCTAAGAACAACATAAGTTTTTCTTAGAAGTTGCAGATGCCTAGCAAAAACAGCAAAATCTCACTAGGCTTGTTTTGTTTCCTGAGGAATTTGGCTTAGGGAACCATCAGGCTGGAGGCCCCAAAACAAGGCCAGACAGAGATGCGAGTTGCCCCCCACGGGCAGTTGGATATGGCTGTGCAAAACTGGGAGTTAATTCCATTTGCAGCCAGGGTCCTACGGAGCTGCTGCAAGCCCTCAGAGTTGCAGCCTGAAAAGACAGTGGTCCCTATGGGGAACATTCCAATTAGAAAAGATCATTTATTTAGGAAGTACCCTTGGAAGCAGAGTTTCCCAAATTAAGCCAAATGGGATACCTGTTTTAATTGGCAAGCAGAAGCCTCGAAAAGGTTTCAAAAGCCCTGAGTGTTTCATTAAAAGATTCACTGCAATGGGGTGCCTGGGTGGCTCAGTCGTTAAGCGTCTGCCTTCGGCTCAGGTCATGATCCCAGGGTCCCTGGATCTAGCCCTGTATTGGGCTCCCTGCTGTGCGGGAAGCCTGCTTCTCCCTCTCCCGCTCCCCCTGCTTGTGTTCCCTCTCTTGCTGTGTCTCTCTCTGTCAAATAAATAAAATCTTAAAAAAAAAAAAAAAGATTCACTGCAAGAGGCTAATGAAAAATTGCACACACACCCCTATCTACCTTCAAAGAAGGGACCCCACACAGGCCCCTCCAGAGTTGACGAAACTGAGGGGTTTTCCGGTAAACAGCCAAGGGGAGACTCTGGTAGATCCCAGAGCCAGCACAGGGGATCCTGGAAAATCTGGCAGAAGCCAGCAAAGGGTGGAAATTCTTACCAGAATCAGCTCTTCTGAATCTCTATCTGCAGTGCCCAGTTACGGGGAGAAAATTTCATGTCCCTTTCCAAATTGATTCTTCTTGTTCCAGCTGCTGCCTTTCTCTCCTTCGCACAGCTGGGCTGGGCTTTCTGCCCTGCCCGGGACTTGCGGTCCTGTTTCCTTCTTTTGGCTCTCTTCGGGAGTAACTCTGGATCTTGGGAAGTTACTATCCTTTGCACCCTCTTTGTGGACCATCTTACACCAAAGGGGGGATTATTCAATACTGCCAGAAATATTTAAAATTAGAACTATGTACCCAGGGGCACCTGGGTGGCTCAGTTAAGCCTCTGCCTTCGGCTCAGGTCATGATCTCAGGGTCCTGGGATCGAGTCCCGCATCGGGCTCCTTGCTCTCAGTGGGGAGCCTGCTTCTCCCTCTCCCCCTCTGCCCAACCCCCCTCCATGCTCTCTCCCTCTCCTGAATAAATGAATAAAAGTGTAAAAAAGAAAAAAGAACTATGTACCCAAAGGGGAAAAAAGCAAATTGAGATAAAGTAGTCGAGTAGGTGGATTGACCCATGATATCATTTAAGTTATAACCCAGTTGTCTGAGGAACTGAAAGCAACTGTCCTTATCTTTCAAATCTTTACGGAACTAGAAACAGCAGCTCTAGAGGCAATTCAAAGCCCACCTGTTCCTCTCCCAGTCCCCAAACTTCCCCTAATTATCTTAAACCGCGGGTAAACTACTGGCTTTAAGAAACCAAAGTCCTTCTAGAGGAATGTGCATTCTTTCTCTGTCCCTCAAACTTAAATCATCTTATCAGGACTTTGAAATGTCAATACAGCCCACAATCACCTGAGATTGAAGGGAAAATAAAGGGGGAAAGAGGCCTTTTTATAATATAAACTGCTAAAAGGGTTCTCATGCACCTCTTCCTTAGGATCAATTCCAAGAACAAAGACAAATCTTGAAAATCTTCTCCGCAAATATTAGTAACTACAGGGTCCCTGCATCTGTCTCTGTGTCCGTACATACATATGGTATAAATGTGAGATTTTTCTACCTCCAATAGTATTGCTAAAATTAATTTGTCAAAGAGCTCTATTTAGTTGGACAAGTGCTTGTAAGGATAGGGCATTCTAAAACTCTAAGACACACTGAAGCTAATCCAGATGCTTTTTCAAGTTCACGTGATCTGGGAAAATATTCAGTTCCTGGTTTACTTAAAATAGACTTGTCTCTAGAGTTATCAGCATTAAAATTAAAACTTTCATTCTGCCTGGGTTTACTGAAACTCGAATAGGTTGATATCATGATCTCTTAGACAAAATGATTTTTGTCTCTTTTTAAATACTCGGAAGAATGATGGACTTTGATGTCTCATAAAGTTTCTATGTACCCATAAAGATTTTGGTAACCCAAAATCTTAAAAGTTTTGCTGAGTTAGGTTAAATGGTGAATTAAGTTAACTTCATTAAATATGTAGATCATTTCCAAATAAGATATAATACTAAAATATTAGTTACTGAACATGGGTTTATCTACTTTTGGCTTCCTCATTTCACAGAAACTATAGATGTTTGGGTCCTTAGTAACATGGGTGGGGTTTTTTGTTTATTTTATTTTTTTTAAAGATTTTATTTACTTATTTGACATAAAGAGACACAGTGAGAGAGGGAACACAAGCAGGGGGAGTGGGAGAGGGAGAAGCAGCCTTCTTGCTACTGAAGGCAGATGCTTAATGCCTAAGCCACCCAGGCGCCCCTTGTTTATTTTATTTTATTTATTTAAGTTTATTTTGGGGGGTGCCTGGGTGGCTCAGTCGGTTAAGTGGCTGACTCTTGATTTCGGCTCAGGTCATGATCTCAGGGTCATGGGATCCAGCCCGCCTCGCACTGGGCTCTCTGCTCAGTGGGGAGCCTGCTTCTCCCTCTCCCTCTCTCCCTGCACGCGCTCTCTCAAATAAATAAATAAAAATCTTAAAAATAAATAAATAGACAAAGGTTTTTTGTTTTGTTTTGTCTTACTTTTGGTCTGCTGAAGTCTTTTTGACCTGGGAACATTCCAAAGGATTTGTTCAACTAATTGGCCTTATTTGCTATGTTACATTGCATGGGAAGCATTGTCAAATAAGAAGCAAAACTTCATTTTCTTTATGCTGTATTTGTATGATGGTGGCAGATGTGGATAAAGTCCATTCTGCTTCTACAGTAATGGCCCCTCGTTGCCAGACTTGCCATCCTGATGTCCTGGTGACATGACAACAGTCTGCTCCTGAATCAGAGGGGGCTGACCGGTGTCTGTAAATTAACCGAACCGTCAGGGCCTTGGGGAAACCAGGATGGCACTTGGTCCTTCCCGACTCCCCGGCAAACCCCATTTTTCCGTTTCTGCACTCCTTCACCCACCATAGGGCATTTTCAAATAAGATGACTCAAATTATAGACAGACATTGGTGGCGAGGCTTCTGTAATATTACAGAAACCGTCTAACCGCAATGTCTGACTTGTCAGGTCCATAATCCTGGAAGAGCCTTGTCTATTCCCAGAGGCCTCCTCCCTCCTCCTTCTGGACACTTTGAACACCTGCAGCTGGGCTTCGGTGTCCACCTAGTGTGAGTTACCAATACGCCCTTGTCATTATGTATCTGTTTTCCAGGTGGGTTAAAGCCTTTCCCTGCCTCACGGCTGTTGCCCTCACAATGGCAAAGAAACTGTTAAAAAATGTGTCTCTCACTAGGGTATATCTTCTGTAATCTCCAGTGATCAAGGCACCCACTTCACTGAGCAAATCACGTGAGCCTTAATGAAAACCTTGCAAAGTTCTTGCATCTCTTCTGTGTCCTTTCCATAAAAAAAAGAGGCTAGCATGTGGGCATTAAGTCTAGATGCAAGTCCCTGTTTGTGTCATTTCACCCTAGAGCTACCCTCTGAGATTTTGTCCTTCCCATTTTACACATGAAACTCTTAAGACTCAATAACTTGCCGCAAATTGCACAGCTAGAAAGAGGTGGAACTGGAGCGAGCTAAGGACAGTATGACACCAAGACCCATTCTTCCCCTTCTCTGTCAAGCAGCCCTTCCATCTGACTTCTGCGACAGGGTGCTGTCCTACCACTGAATCTGTCTCTGGACCCCAGGGTCCACTGAGAGGAACCTTGGAGGGCATCTAATCTGTCCCCAGAGGGGCAGTTCTGATGTACCTCTCTGATTAGCAAGTCTCGGCTCTCTGAACCGCAATTTCCTCCTCTCTCAAAGAGGAGTTGGGCTAGATCCGTGGTTCCAAAACCACCCTTCTCAGACCCTTTTATATTCTTAAGGACTGATGATACAAAGAGCTTTCGTTTATGTGAATTTTATCAATAGTTACCATTTTAGAAATCAAAACTGAGAAACTTTTGAATAACAATTTCCCAAAACAAAAGGAAATTCAGTGATATGTGTCATTGTTTGACGGTTTTGAAATCTCTCTAACGTCTGGCTTACTACAGTTTAAGATGGCTGGAATCTCGTATTTGCTTCTGCATTTAGTCTCTTCCATATCACGTGTCGCAGAGCCTCTAGAAAACTCCACTGGACACTTGTAAGAGAGTGAGGATTTTTTTTTTTTTAAGATTCTATTTATTTGACAGAGACACAGCGAGAGAGGGAACACAAGCAGGGGGAATGAGAGAGGGAGAAGCAGGCTTCCTGCCCGCAGGGAGCCCCGATGCAGGGCTCAATCCCAGGACCCTGGGATCATGACCCGAGCCGAAGGCAGACGCTAACGACTGAGCCACCCAGGTGCCCCGAGAATGAGGATTTAAAAGGCAAGTCAGATTTTGCTAGTGCTAATGAGATAGTTTGGTGCCCACTTCTCCCTGAAAGGGTACCAGGGACCTCCAGGGGTCGTGGACCACTCTTTAAGAACTATTTCAAAAGGTGGTCCAGAGACCATTTGCAGTGAGAATCACCTGGGGTGATAAAATGCACTTCCTGGCCTACCCCAGATCTATGGAATTGGAGTTCATATTTATGAAGCTTCCTTGTACACTAGAGTGTGTGAGGGCCCCAAGATTCCTGCCAGCCTGGTTCATCCAAAACTACAAAGTCACCAAAGCTGGTGTTAAGACCTAGGTCCCTATGCCTCAGCAGTGACCGGTGACCAGTGATGGAAGCAGCTCTGCCCTCCCTGATTTTGCCTGGCTTCATCAGCTCCCATATTCACTTCCTTCTCCCTTCGACGAAGTAGTGAGGGCAGACAGGCATCACGCGTGTAGCTTTAAAATACATTCTGGGGCGTCTGGGTGGCTCAGTCGGTGAAGTGTCTGCCTTTGGCTCAGGTCATGATCCCAGGATCCTGGGATCGAGTCCCACATTGGGCTCCCTGCTCAGCGGGGAGTCTGCTTCTCCCTCTGCCTCTGTCCCACCTCTCTCTCACGTGCTCTTTCAAATAAATAAATAAAATCTTAAAAAAAAAAAAGCTACTGTTCCTCTTTAAAAAAATAAAATACATTCTGGGCTTTATTGGCGAAAATCAAAAACACAAGAAACAACAGGTGTTGGCGAGGATGTGGCGGAAAAGGAACCCTCATGCATTGTTGGTGGGAATGCAAACTGGTGCAGCCACTCTGGAAGACAGTGTGGAGGTTCCTCAAAAAATTAAAAATAGAACTACCCTATGATCCAATAATTCCACTACTGGGTATTTACCCAAAGAATAAAAACACGAGGGGCGACTGGGTGGCTCAGTCATTAAGCGTCTGCCTTCGGCTCAGGTCATGGTCCCAGGGTCCTAGGATCGAGCCCCACATCGGGCTCCCTGCTCAGCGGGAAGCCTGCTTCTCCCTCTCCCACTCCCCCTGCTTGTGTTCCCTCTCTCGCTGTGTCTCTCTGTCAAATAAATAAATAAAATCTTAAAAAAAAACAAACATGAATTCGAGGGGTGCCTGGGTGGCTCGGTTGGTTAAGTGTCCGACTCTTGATCTCAGCTCAGGTCTTGATCTCAGGGTCTTGAGATCAAGCCCTGAGTTGGGCTCTATGCTGGGCAGGGAGCCTAGTTAAAAACAACACTAATTTGAAAAGATGTATGCACGCCTATGTTTATAACAGCATTATTTCCAATAACCAAACTAGGGAAGCATCCCAAGTGTCCATCGATAGATGAATGGATAAAGAAGATGCAGTAAATATATATAAAATATATATATTGGAATATTAGCCATAAGAAAGAATGAAATCTTGCCATTTGCAACATGGATGGATCTAGGGAGTATAATGCTAAGTGAAATAAGTCAGTCAGAGAAAGACAAATACCATATGATTTCACTCACATGTGGAGTTTAAGAAACAAATGAAGGGGCGCCTGGGTGGCTCAGTTGGTTGGGCGACTGCCTTCGGCTCAGGTCATGGTCCTGGAGTCCCGGGATCGAGTCCCGCCTCGGGCTCCCTGCTCAGCGGGGAGTCTGCTTCTCCCTCTGATCCTCCCCCCTCTCATGCTCTCATTCTCTCTCTCAAATAAATAAATAAAATCTTAAAAAAAAAAAAAGAAACATGAAAAACAGAGACAAACCAAAAAAAACAGACTCTTAACTATAAAGAATAAACTAATGGTCACCAGGGGGGAGGTGGATGGAGGGATGGGTAAAATAGGTGTTGGGGATTAAGAGTATACTTAATGTGGGGCACCTGGCTGGCTTAGTTGGTAGAGTATGTGACTCTTGATCTTGGGGTCATGAGTTTGAGCCCCTCGTTGGGGGTAAAGATTACTTTTAACAAAAGGTACACTTCGGGGCACCTGGTGGCTCAGTTGGCTAAGCGATTGCCTTTGGCTCATGATCCCAGGGTCCTGGGATCGAACCCCATGTCAGGCTCCCTGCTCCTCGGGGAGCCTGCTTCTCCCTCTCCCTCTGCCTGCCGCTTCCCCTGCTTGTGCTCTCTGTGTGTGTGTGTGTGTGTCAAATAAATAAAATCTTAAAAAAGGGGGTACACTTATCGTGATGAACAGAAATGTATAGAATTATTGAGTACTACACTGTATACCTGAGACATCTTATAATACTGCATGTTAACTATACTGGAATTTAAAAAAAATGACTAATGTTGAACCAACAGATAATTAAAATAAATTCTGGGCTTGCTTCCAGTTGTATATTTCTGCAACCAGGAAAAGCAAGAACGAATGACGCAAAGGGCCTCATGGGGCAGGGACTTTTCTTCCTAAGGAGGAAGTTCTGTTCTAATCTTGGCTCCACCTGGACATTGTACAGTGAGTCAACCACAGAGTCCATGAACGCCATGCTCCACACGGGAGAGTAGAGAAAGGAAAATTTGACCTTCAGGAGTGTCAGCCCTGGCTGGTACAAAACCGGCAAATAGGGAAGCAACTCAAGGAAAAGAACGAATTAACAGAATGCCTTTAATGCAGAAAACAATACACAAAAGTTTTTACATGCAAGATAGGTCGTGGTATTTTAAATATTCAGAGCGAGATTCCATATTGCATTCAAAAATACCGTCAACTGTGATTTACTCATACTCAACTTCCAATAGGAAAAGACCCCTGTAGTGCGACACAGGCTTACATGTAAGTTATTATAGTATATCTGTTAAAACCTGTATTACAAAGGAACTTGTGCAATTGGTGTGATGGGACCAGCTCTGGGCCCCTAACAAGCCATTAAACAGCTGTGTGACTTTTGTTTCCGGTGAGCACTTAATATGTGCAAGGTAACATGTTAGATGATAGGAAGCATTCACAGGAAGAAAAAAAAAATCCTAAAATGTGCTGGAGGCGCCAACCCTGGTTCACCAGCATCTGCTGTCAGAGGCAGGAGGGTTCAGCGCGGACGGAAAGATGCCTGGAGCACGGAGCGGGCCTCCTGAGGAGGCTGTGGGGCCGCCTCCAGGGCCTCAGCTGTACGGGAAGTTCAATGACCGCCCCATCGCATCCCAGCAAGTTCGTTCACCGCCTGCTCTGCGCCTGCGGCTTCTCCTGCAACCAGGGGCCGCGCGGTCCCCGCGCACGGTCGTGGGCGAGGACCCACATTTCCCGGCGCTCATTACATCCGCGTGCCAGAACGAACCTGGGTCCCCGACCCGGGTGAACCCCACAGTGCGCGGCAGGGATGGGAGGAAGGGGCGAGGGACACTCGGACAACTAGGCGTCCGAGGGCCGGGGACAGTGGAAAGCACAGCGCGGAGTGAGCTACCACCCTTCCAACCTAGCCGAGCCCCGGCCCCGCGTGTCCTCTACTCCCGCGTCCGGGTGGGGCCGCCCGCCACCCCTCAGCCGTCGCTCCCCGATCTGCGCCCGGCCCCCTTCGCTGTCCCAGTGCCTCCTGGCTCGCGTCCCCCGCCCCCTCCACCAGGGATCGCAAGCCGCCGGGCCCCCAGTGCCTGTTCCGGGCGCCCCTCCACTTGTGCCCGCGCCCTTCCCAGGCCTCTGTGCCCGTCCCGGGCGCCCCTGTTCCCTTCCCGGCCTCCTCCACCTGTTCTAGAGCCCCAACCGCGCGCCCAGCCCCCTTGGGCTTGTTCCAGGAGTCCCCGCCCCGCCGGCTTCGGCGTTGCCATCGATGTGCTCGGCGCTCTCCTGAGCCTGCCCCCCGGGAGTGGGCGGGCCCGTTTGCCTCAGGTGGTCTAACAGGCGCGGGGGAGGGCCAATGGCGTCGCTGCACAGCTCCGCCCCTTCCTTCCGATTGGTCGGCGCCGGAAGGCCGCGGCCAGGGTCTGGGGGCCCGTGCGGGAGCGCGACTCCACCTCAGTAGACGGGCCGCGCGCTCTGAGCTCATCGGCTTCGTCCACTTCTACCCGGTCTGCCGCCGCCGCCGCCGCCATGGCCCAGTGAGTGACGGCCCGCGGACGCCCGGGGAACTTTCTGAGGCCCGGCGCGAAGGGCGGAGCTACTCCTGAGGTCGCGGCGTCGCGGGAGCCGGGCCTCGTGGCGCCCGGAGCCCCGGACCTTCAGGGTCTCAGGCCCGTCGTGGCGGCGCCGGGCGGACCCCCGTTTCCAGAAGGGGCTCGGCGCGGAGGGCAGCGGCATGGCCGAGGGAAGCCAGGGCTCGAGCTGGGGAAGTGGCTGGCCCGTCGGCGGCCGTGCCTGCAGGGGCTTCTCCCCAGTGGGCGCGGGGGAGGACACCCGCGATGAGTCATTGCCGGGTAGACTGGGGCACAGCAAAGATGGCATGCCCTCCTCCTGCAGGATTAGTTGATCTCAAGAGAACTTGAGGCCCTTTGAAGTGGCAGAGTGCAGGGTGGCCTGTCTGTAGGGGCCTGGGAGGTGCATGCCTGGGTTCTCAAGGGTGAAAGGGAGTAAGGGGACGGAGGAAAAGGGAAGGCGAATTATTCATTCATAGCAAGAGCGAGGACACTCTTGGGTCCCTGAGTTGGAATGGATTAAGTGGAACTAACACATTTTTCGTTATTCCCTTTCCTGGTCTTTTAGAGCTGACATTGCACTGATTGGACTGGCTGTCATGGGCCAGAACTTAATTTTGAACATGAATGACCATGGCTTTGTGGTAAGTCTGGAGGACACACACTTCTCTTGTGGGTTCTTGGTGTGCATCGGTGCACCGCTGTTGATTTCCAAGATCCTATACAACTGCGGCTTACTTCTCTTGATATATTATTCCCTGTTGCTGCTCAGGAGGTTTTTGCAAAGGAAGGGGAAGCACCAGTTCACATGGGGGGAGGGGCAGCTCCACCGTTCTCTGAAGGAGAGTCTTGCTAAATGTATCTGTAAGGTTGCAACCTGAATAAACTTACCCGGATTTTTTTTTTTTTTAAAGATTTTATTTACTTATTTGAGAGAGAGGGAGAGAGAAAGCACCAGCCAGGGGTGAGGGGCAGAGGGAGAGGGAGAAGCAGACTCCCTGCTGAGCAGGGAGCCCAGGAGGGCTCAGTCCCAGGACCTCAAGATCATGACCTGAGCCGAAGGCAGACACTTAACTGACTGAGCCACCCAGGCGCCCCATCTTAACCGTATCTTGAGGAGAAATCCGCCCTGGGTTCGTAGAACTCAAACTTTATTGTCTAATGAGAACTGGGGTGAGTGAAAGTTTAAATAGTATAAACACTAAGCTTGTTTCGATACAAAGAGTATTGGTGACAAAAGATAAAACAGTTTGCAGCAGCTGGTTCCTTGGCTTGAGTCTGAGTCCCAATCAGCTAGTGACAGACTCCAGCCTGATTTGCCTCAGGCAGCTGAGTAGAAATTTCACTGCCGCTTAATCTAGGGTCTGAAGGTCTTCTGTGTTCTGGGTCTCCTAATCAGACCTTTTGTCCTTCTAGGTTTGTGCTTTCAATAGGACAGTCTCCAAAGTTGATGATTTCTTGGCCAATGAGGCAAAGGGAACCAAAGTGGTTGGTGCTCACTCCTTGGAGGAGATGGTCTCCAAGCTGAAGAAGCCACGACGGATCATACTGCTCGTCAAGGCTGGTCAAGCTGTTGATGATTTCATTGACAAATTGGTGAGGCTAGGTCTGCTCCCGCTGCTGCTGGTGGGGGCAGCTTTTCTCCTTCAGTCCTTCAGCTATTTCACCAGTTTTTTCTTAAGAGATTTTTTTTTTCTCTTCAGGGTCTGGATGTGAACTGCTTAGTTCAGACAAAACAGTGCCTCAATGTCTCAGTGTTGGTTAACTTGATTGGCACTAATTAAGTCACAACATATCCTCAGGTGGTACTAATTCCATATATGTGAAACTCTGGGACCCCAAGAGACATTTCAATTAGAATTCATTAACAGTAGGAACTGAAACAGTAGTAGTCTCGGTCTCTCTCTCTCTTTGATATTCAAAAAAACTTAACTGTTTTGGTTGTACATTATGCATGTCTAGTGCTATTCACTAATAAACCGTAGTGTCCAAATTTAGAAATAGATTTTTTTCAGCATTTGTATAAAGTAACTATATGTAAGTCATTGTATAATTTAATATAAATGATGAGATCCCCTTAGGGAATCCTAGGATTACATGCTGGGTACTTTATCTGAATGATTTGTTGTCTCTAGCAAGTGTATATATTTTTTGGAAGTATATTCTTTGGGAGAAAAAACGTGTATGGGCTGTAGTGGCCTTGCTAGGGCAGGCGGGTGACCCCGGGGTGGGTGCCCCGGAGAGGGCCTCTCTTCACTTCTGACCCTGCACATCAGCTGAAGCGGGGGTGCTCTGTGCAGGTGCTCATTCTGGTTCTTTGATACATCTTAGTCTGACCCCTCCTGTAGGCTTTCCCCCGCGGCCCCAGGGCTAGGGGGTGGTGGGCTTACTCCTTACTCCGTGTGGTCTCCGCCAGGCTGTCCCCTCACAGGGGGGCTGATGGCCACTCTCCCACTGGGACGGCGGTGGGAGAGGAAGAGCCAGTAGTGACAACACGTTCTTCCCCAGGGAGCGTGGCCAGCAACATTGGGGTGAAGCGCTGTTGCTGTGAGGGGTTTCTGGGGCACCTCTGGGGCCCCTCAGCACACCTCGCCGACAGTCAGAGGGTCAGTGGAGACAAGCTCGCAGCCGGTGCCCTGTAGCCTTGGGTGCTTTTCCTTGCAACAAAACCCACAAAACCACACACAGCATACGGGCGAAGGGGAACGTGTGTGGAAATAACTTACGAAGATACTCAAAACCATTCTCAGTAACAGCTCTGGAAAAACCAGGGCATTAGCTGATGGGAAGAAACAGTTTCGCTGTGAGAATGTAGTGACAATAAACAAAGGCAAGGGATGAACATTCCTTTTCTATGGGAGTCCTGTTAACAGTGGGGGTGACTCTGCACGGAGAGGAGTTTGTAACCAGTGTGCTACCATTTAAAGAAAAAAATGACCTAGAAAGGAAGAACACTGTGATAAGGAGAGGACATACCAAGCTTTTTGTGTAGCGAGATGCTAAGCTGGTCACGATTAGCTATAGAAAGAATGGCCTGGAAGGTGATAGCTTATTCTTCAGCATAAGAAAACATGAAGTCATGTTCACTGGATCCTTGGCAGGGGGAGACTGAAGAATAACTAATAAAGCCAGCCTCGTTGTGCACCGTAGGAAGATGCGCTTGTTCAAGGCCTGGTCTTCTGCCATCTCCAGGCAGGGCTGATCACATCGCTGAGTCAGGCACCAAACCAGCTGATGGCCACTTACCGGACCCCCACCCTGCTCTGGGCAGATTTTATAGGAAATGATGGGATCCTTTAGAATGAGTCCTGTTCCCAGGGTTTGCGACTGTAAAGCATCCAGTGGCACACAGTGGAAATACAAAATTTTTCAAGTAGGTTTTGGTTGTCGTAAAATTTTAAAGAGAACGATCTTCATTGCAGAGAGTTCCAACTGGTTTACAAGCCCTAACCTTGCACATAGGCTCCAGCTCTAGCCACAGGGAGGATTACTGAAAATTAAGTAACATGTGCTCTTAGATTGGGTTTATTTGGGTTAAATTCTTGTTTGTTTTAATTGGTCAAGGTACGTTCTAGTTTGTCTTTCATTTCTTTGGCCCACCTTAATGCTAGCGTCTGGTTACAGGTACCATTGTTGGACACTGGTGACATCATCATTGATGGAGGAAATTCTGAATACAGGGACACCACAGTAAGTATTCTTCAGTCTAAATTCTTCCTTTCTGAGAACATTCTAGAAAAAAGTGTCAGCATTGCACACGTGATAAAAGAGTGGACCGTCCTTCTGCAGTGCTGATGCTAGAGCTTGGTGCGGACACTGCAGTCCTCAGCCTCTCTTTCTGCTGAGACGTACCTGAGGTCTCCTCAGTCATACCTGTAACTCAAAAGGAGGACTTCTGCTCAGATGGAGCAGGCTGACAGTTTGTGCTTAGCTCTTCCCTCCTCTGCCAGCAGCCATGACACATCAGTGAACAACGTGGTTGAGAACCATGGCTTTACTGGCCTTGTGGGCTGAAGGAAGACCCTGTACCATCTCAAGTGTTGAGTGGCAGGAGGTCATACTTGTATGAAACCAACTCTTAAAAACCAACCCCCCGCCTCTTCAAAACCCACCAACTCTTAATGGAGTCTTATGGTACTAGATCTTCTAGGAAAATGAGATTGTATGTTTGGCTTTATTTATTATTTCCCTTTGGGGGAAGGATAGCTATTTTAAACTTCCATGGATTTTTTTTTTTTTTTTTTAAGTAATTTCTATACCCTACATGGGGCTCAAACTCAAAACCCCAAGATCAGGAGTCACATGCTTTATTGACTGAGCCAGCCAGGCTCCCTGGATTTTTTTTTTCTTAACTCCCAAACTGAGGGAATTAAATTTCTTTTTAAAATTGTTTATTTCTTTCTTTTTAGTAGGCTCCACACCCAATGTGGGGCTTGAACTCATGACCCTGAGATCAAAAGTTGCATGCTCTACCACTGAGCCAGCCAGGCACCCTGGGATACAATTTCTTGAATGATCAGGTTATTCTTGGATGCTGGGGTCATTTCATGTCCAGTGTGGGCTCTCCATACCTGTCTTATACCTCTTCTCATTCATCGGGAGAAACTGTCTTATGGAAGCACAACAAAATTATTTTTCTCTCATACAGAGACGATGTCGCGACCTCAAGGCCAAGGGCATCCTGTTTGTGGGGAGCGGAGTCAGTGGTGGAGAGGAGGGAGCCCGGTATGGCCCCTCACTTATGCCAGGAGGGGACAAAGAAGCCTGGTGGGTATCAGAGGTGCCACCCCCCACTTCAGCACAAGGGAGCCTGAGCTGTGAGGGGAGTGAGCCGTGGGCAGTGCTGATCTCTGTGGCCCCTGAGTGCTGGAGATGCTGGAAACACTTCTTTTGTCTCTACATTTTGCTGCTTTGATATCCTGTATGTGCATATTCTCTTTGCCTCCTCTGTTATTCCCTCCAAGACTGATACTGGAAACTCTATAAACAGGCTTACCAAGTTCAGGGGCTTTAAGGAAGCCGTTCGAATAATGTCCTGGGCACTGTATGGACTTAGAAGTAAAGTCTGCCTCTCTAAGTGATGGACAGTCCTAAAATAACTTTTATTTAATAATCGTGAGTAATGGAAAAATCTGACAGGGCCTGTTTTGTCCCTGGGAGAGTGAGGTGGAAGTTTTGTATCTACTTGGGGAGAAGACAAGTTTTACACTGTGCACTGTGCTGTATGTAAGAGGAAATGCTGGTCATAGAAGGGAGGGTGCGGTGGTGATGTAAGAGCAGGGGTGGGGTGCGTAAGGCATAAGGGTGCGGGGTGAGTGGGACAGAGAATCAAAATGAAAAGGTGCAAGTAATAACCACGCCTGACGCAGACTGAGGGAAACCCGCTGCTGAGTTTGCAGAGAGGTGAGCCAGACAGAGGGAGGTAGGTAAGCAGAAGAGAAAGAAACAGAAAAGGAGGGATCCTTTTGAGGGAGACGTGGAAAGGTACCATTCTTTCCTAAATGAGTTTGATTTCCAATATGCTAGAATTATATTAGGAGTTGAAGTAAGGAGTGATCAAATCTAATTCCCAGAGGTGAAGGGTTTCCTGGGGAAGGTTATTCTTTAAATTACCTCTTTGATGAGTAAGTTCGGAGATGTTCTGCAGTATGTGAAATCTAAAGATTTTATATATTTATTTATTGGAGAGAGAGGAGAGAGAGCGTGTGTCAGCAGGGGGAGAGGCAGAGGGAGAGGAGAGAGAGAATCACAAGCAGACTCCCCGTTGGGTGCGGAGCCCAACATGGGGCTTAATCTCCTTGGCCCCGAGATCATGACCTGAGCAGACATCAAGAGTCGGATGCTTAACCCACTGAGCCACCCAGGCGCCCCTGCAGTTTGTGAAATCGAGAAGTAGATAGAGGCCTTCCTGCTTCTCAATAGTTTACAAACATTTATCCTGGGCTAGACATGCAGATGACACACATGAAAATCTTTGATAATGCAGAGATGCTCCGGTTGCTCATTGACTGACTCATTCTCTCAGACCGGTCTGGCAAACTTAAGCATATATGAGACTCATTCAAATTGTTTGCTAAAAGTAATAGGAATGATGGTTAATATAGTGTTTAAAACGGGGTCACCTGGGTGGCTCAGTGGGTTAAGCATCCCAACTCTTGATTTAGGCTCAGCTCACGGTCTCAGGCTGGTGAAATCGAGCCCCAGCAGAAGTAGGAGTGGTGCCATGGCCCGAAATGCACAGTACGAGTTCAGTGAAGTTCTAAAGGTTAACGTGCAGCTGTCTTAGCTCTAATCCCGAGCGTTCACTTTGCAACCCTGGCAGCCCTGTGCCTTTACCAAACACTTCTTGTGGAGAAGCCTCTTTATTGGTCAGTAGTGAGAACGTGAGCAGAAAGCCTTGTGAGTTCACAGATCCCCCTGGGGGGCAGTGGGAGGGGTGAAGAACAGCTGCTTTCTCTCCGAGTACTAACGAAGAGTGCTGCCCTGGGAACTCCAGCCCGGTTCTGCGCGTGTGCGTGCGGAATCGTGCTGTGCCTGATAGCATGCATCCAGACCGGTAACAGGCGTCTCCACGGGAACTTCCCTGTTGCTTGCTGTTTCGCATCACAGCTCCTTTTATAGTGCAAAGGAAATTTCTCCGGGTACTTGGATGCTTCCGGCTGGCCTTTCTGTCTTCTCCAACCAGATAGTCTGCAGCCTCTGCGGGGCTTACCATGTGGACTTGGCACATTGATTACTTTTTCCGCGTGGACTTGGCACTTTCACCTCCCATTCAAAAGAAAAAGATTGGCGGGAGGTCCTTGAGTATTTAACTGAGATCTCAGTCCCGCTTTTCAGCAGCTAAACTACGTGGTTCCTTCCCACAGGCCCCACATCAAGACAATCTTCCAAGGCATCGCTGCGAAAGTCGGGACGGGGGAACCCTGCTGTGACTGGGCAAGTTCTGGCTCCTCTTTCAAGCCAGCTGGTAACATGGGCGCGGACATGACAGAGCACAGAGCCAGGACCGCCTGGTGGCAGTCGTTAGTTTTGTGACAAGCTTCTCAATCTTGAAGTTGCTAGCGCAGCTGAGGCCTAGGATGCATGCCTGTTTCCCGTGTCCTTGCCTCCTAACTGAATATTTCAGAGCCTTGAGGTTGGTATTAGAAACTGCCCTCCTCAATTCATCTAAAAGTTGGATTTCTTAAGAAGGCACAGCAAGGATGAGGTGAAGCGTGACTTGTTTTATTAGCTGTGTGACTTCGTGAAAGTGAAGAAAATGTCAGAATGAAAGGTGGGCTCCGTCTGCCTGCATGGAAGGGGGAGGATTGAAGGGCTGGTGCTGTCAGATGTCCTGGCCACGGATGTGGAAGATCTCTTTCCTGTAGCTTGGGACGCAGGTATTCTGTGCTTGAACAGAGTATGCGACGTATGGCCTTCCGCCTTCACGAAACGGGAGGGAGGCCTAGGCTCATTCGTATGTGCCTCCCTTTCTGCATTTTGTGTTGCTACCAAAATCAGTTTTATCCCTCCTGCAGCCCCAGTCCATGCCATGGGTGGGCAAAGCACTAGGCTGAGAGACCTGACCTGTAATTCCGTCTCTCCATTCGCTGTGGGACATTATCGAGTCAGTCAGAAAAGTGTTCTTGTCCGTAAAATATGAGGGGTGGGCTGGGTGGTCTCCGGGGTCTCTTTAGCTCCTAATCCCCTTTATTAGTTTTATTTCGTATGAGGAAGGTAGAAGGCAGAGACGGAAGGAGGCCTGAGGTGGACAAGGAATGGGGGGAGGCCTGACGGCAGCTGTAGCCCCCAGTGCTGGTCCGGACATCTTAACCAGTGGTGCCCGAGTCAGGCAAAGTCTGCCTAGGGTGGAGAGAGGCTGGGCTGGATTTGGAGGGTTGAGGATTTTCTCAGTAGTATGGATGGGGCAGGGAACTTTCAGGCCATGACAGTCGATTACTATAGTAAAAGGACAGCCACAGTCACTCCTTTGTAGACGTTTCTTGTAGACAACAGAATCATGAAGAAAAACCAGTACTGGCCCTGCTGTGTCTTGATCGAGTCGGAGCTTGACGTTCTTCAGCCTCAGGCTTACTCTCAGGCTATTGAGAAAACTGGTATAGATACTAAAAGCAGGCGCTCCTGAGTTCACTCTTGAAGTTACAGGAAGGATGGGGTGAAGAAGTAAGATCTTATGAGCCATGTTACTTAGCAGCCAAAGAAGGTGTCAGAATCAGAAGGGGGCAGGTCAGCAGTGGAAACTCAGAGGGCGGGAGTCTTGGATGTAAAGGTCAATTGTATGGATCCCAGCGGTGACAGCAGAGACCGCTCAGGTCAAGCAAACCTCGGGGCCACTGCGCAGGTATAGATGCCTGTTGTGGAGATGGATGCGCCTGACTGCAGAGCCCATTGTCACTGAATATTTGACCCTGAAACTCCCTTTGTTCTGATTCCTGGCCCACTGAGCAATTCTCAGATGATTTGGTTTCCTGCGCAGCTCGTCTGTAGGGACAGAATGTGCTGTCGGGACTAACGCTTGTAGCCACTAAAATCCGTAGTTAAGTTTCTTACCCTAAATTCATAAACTGGCATTCTGACTGTATACATCTTGCCAGCTTTACTATAAATCTGTATCTTGTCAACTGTGAGACACGGCAAGAACACATTTCTGGGCTTACCAGGTTGAGGGCCAGACCTGGGATCTAAGGTCATTTTACCCCCTGGTAGCCATTGGAAACAACTACAGCACAGTTATAGACTTAACAGTGCCAGTGACTTCATTAGCCAACTTTAACCCCCAGTGGCTAGGAGAATGGTGACCTCGGGAAGAGGAGGTCTTTCACTTGTGGGCAAGGCTGGGAGCGAGGGGCCTTTCATAACAAGGGAAGGTGGGAAATGCAGGCTGACGAGATGTGGGTGCTTACAGTGAATGGGAGGTTGGAAAAATCTTGAAAGGAACGAATTCAGAGTGAGTTTGAAGGAACACTGGACTGGACTGAAGCTTGGATTGAATTGTTACCTAGTGACGCTTAATTTAAAAGTACTACAGATATTTGCTCCCTATTTGTTATTTTTTTGTATGGGGAGGGAGCCTCGCCAAAGAATATGACGCGGGCTTTTCTGGGTTATTGCCTGCCTCTGAAGGCCTCCCGGTGCTCGTCGCCCTGACAGGTGGGAGGTGAAGGAGCAGGGCACTTCGTGAAGATGGTGCACAACGGGATCGAGTACGGGGATATGCAGCTCATCTGTGAGGCCTACCACCTGATGAAGGAGGTGCTGGGCATGGGGCATGACGAGATGGCAAAGGTGAGTCCCGGGCCCTGCCTCCGGGCTACAGCAGGTGACCGCTGCTCAGATGAGAGGGATTTGCTAGCAACAGTGAAGCCTTCTTCCACCTCCTTCCTGTGGTCATGCTGGTGGCAGGATGGACTCAGCCCAGGGGCACCTGGGTGCCTCAGTCGGTGAAGCGTCTGCCTTTGGCTCAGGTCATGATTTGAGTTAAGCGTCAGGCTCCCTGCTCAGTGGGCAGCCTGCTTCTCCCTCTCCCCCGCTTGTGCGCTCTCTCTCTCTCTCTCTCTCAAGTAAAAACAAAAAAAGAATGGACTCAGCCTGATTTAAGGGAAAGCTGTACGATAGGATAGCTAGCCGCCGAGCCAGAAGTCCCCCGAAAATCTTGGCGGTGATCATTACCACCATTTAGTGACCCTTCATGTGTCAGGCCTGTGTCCTTTTATGGTCATTACCTCATTTGGTCCCCCCATTGTCCCATAGGAGAGGCAGGCTGGAAGCTTGCTTTCCTGGTCAGGTTGGGACTGGCTGTTTGACAGTTAATCAAAAGTTAGTCAAAGTGGGGGAAACATAAACATTCCCCCCCAGCATTTTATTATGAACCGGATGTTCAAACACACAGCAAAGTTGAAAGACTTTGGTAGTGGACACTTGTGTGCACACCACCCATATTCGCCTACTAGCATTTTACTACACTTGCTTTATTGAATGTCTGCCCATCCCTCTCTCAGTTTGATCTTCTAAAAATACATTTCGAGGTAAACACCAGTACTCTTTTCTCTAAAGACTTCAGCATCGTTCCTAGGTAAACATTTATTTTCACTGAAAATAGAGGAAGGCACATTCATCACCATTCCAGTCCTTTCTTCGAAGTGTGGCTCTGCTGGGCAGCATCAGAGTTGTCTTTCTCATCATCTAGAATTTCTACTTCCAGTGACTTTGAGTGGAACATGATTTAGGGACACTTCTTGCAAGGTGACACTGCAGAATCCTTCCAGATTTTTTACAGTTTTTCCTCCTAATTTTTTTGTTTTAAAGTTTATTATTTTTTTAGTAATCTCTACACCCAATGTGGGGCTTGAACTGACAACCCCGAGATCAAGAGCTACAGCCTCCACTGACCGAGCCCCCTGGGCGCCCCTCCTTCTAACTTTTAAACTTGTCATCCCCACTTTGTTTCACTGACTTGCCTTTACTCCTTTCCAGAAGTTTAACCTTATGTTCATAGAAACCGTGCTTTTCTTTTTTTGTGTTCAAATGTAATTGATTTACTTAAAACTTAATGTATTTATATATACGAGTGCTGCTCTGTATGCCAGCAACTGTTCTAGATGTTGGGGATGTAATAGTGAGAAAACCGAAGTCCCTGCCTGCACGGAGCTGGGAAGACACGATAGTAACCCCACAGACAGTGTAAAACTAGGTGGCGGTAACTGTTCCGAAGAAGAGGAAATGGGTGTAAGGAGTAGGTCAGGTGAGCAGGGAAGGCCTCCGAAGAGGTGATGGTGTGAGGTGAGGAGCGCTTAGCTCTGAGGGGAGAGCCGTGCTGGTCATCAATGGGCATAACCAGGCTCAAATCAAATACAGCTGACTCGTGGTGAACAGAAAACTCAACTCGGGGGGAGCAGGGCTCAGACACGTACATGGAGCCTGTTAGCCTGCAGGGCGGGGCAAGTTGTGAGCGCGGGTCACTCTTCACAGGGAAGGGGGCTTGTGCGTGGGCCTGGTTTCTCTCACGCTGTTTGCTCTCACGTCCTGCACTAGGCATTTGAGGAATGGAATAAGACAGAGCTCGACTCATTCCTCATTGAAATCACGGCCAATATTCTCAAGTTCCAAGACAGCGACGGCAAACACCTGCTGCCGAAGATCAGGGACAGCGCGGGGCAGAAGGGCACAGGGAAATGGACTGCCATCTCTGCCCTGGAGTACGGCGTTCCCGTCACCCTCATCGGTAACGTGTGGCTTTCAGCTGAGGCCCCTCGCCTCACTGGTGTGCTCTTGCTGTCCTTCTGGGATGTTGGGGTGGACTGGCCACTAAGGACCGGGTTTTCAGGAGAATGTGTGCAACCCTCATCAGCGTTCAGTGCTTTCTGCTCCTCCCGTGTGAGAGGCTGACACTCTGCGGGTCTCTTCCTGATAACCTTCTCTCAGTCATACGGGCTTTGAGATGCGTTTGGGAGTTCCTGGCTCTCTTATGTAGTTCGGCCTTCGGGGTAGCTTCTGTCTTAGGGATTGAACTGTGGTCAGTGACTTCCATGACTTTCCAGTGCGGAAGATCACGGTAACGAAATTGTTCATACGGAAGTTCACCGAACGACATAAGCTTACATCCTCAGCATTTATTGTTAATATTTTGATTAGGTTCCCCCCCAGTATTTTTATTTTTCATTTTATTTTATTTAAAGGTTATTTATTTATTTATAAGTAATCTCTACACCCAACATGGGGCTTGAACTCATGACCCTGGGATCGAGTCACATGCTCTTACTACTGAGCCAGCCAGGCGCCCTTCCTCCAGATATTTTAAAAATAAAATATTACCTATACATTTCAGGTCCTTTAATATTCTCTTCCTTCGTTCTTCATTTAGAAGAAAGCCACTATCCTGACCACTTGTGTGTGTCCTTCTTTCGCATGTTGTTTTAGAGCAGTGAGCTAAGCACCAAACTCAAGAAGATACAGGGTGAAGGAAATCATAGAAAGCAGAAATAAACAGAACAAATAATAAGAGGATTCATAAAACAAGCTGGTCCTTTAAGAGTAAACTAGGTACACTTCTGGCAGGATTGAGAACGGTCAGTAAAACAAGGTGCCTAGCTTGCCGAGCGAAAGGCTCATCTTTGCTCCTGGCAGAAGGGCGCCCCTCCAGTAAAACAGATTTTCCTGTCTGCTCGGCCGCCCTAGTCCGCTCCCTCCTTTTCATTTCCTATGAATTAGGCTCCCTGTTGCCAGTGGCCGTGCCGGGAGGCACGTGGGGAGAAGCGGGCTGCTTAGCCAGCGAGGGCCAGGGCAGCGAGGGCACGGCGGCGGGGAACGGCCCTCGTCCCAGACTGCAGTGGAAGAGCAGTGTAGGTTCAAAGAGAGCCCTGCTCTCGTGCGCCCTTCCTCCCCGCCCGAGGCAGGCCAGGCTTCAGCCCTGGGTGGGTGCCCTTCGTGTTTGTTGAACTAATGGGGAAGGAAGTCTTGCAGCTGACCCGTGTTACCCAAGGTTACACCATCGCTTCTGCCCCGGCGCCCGGTCCACGTGCCTGTGCGCGAGCAAGGCGGGCGGGGCGGGGCCCCCCCGGAGCCGCCTGCCCGAGCCGGCTTGTGTTCCGAGTTTGGGCGGCCTGTCAAGTGAATGGCCAGAGGTTTTACTCCAGTTTGTCGGGGGGGGGGGGGGGGGAGGATTAGTTAGAGTAATTTATTTTAATTGAATAAAGTGTCAGTTGAGCAAGTTGTCTTTTCAAAGGGCTGATTTTGAAGATGCTAAATGTCTTGATATTAAAGTACCATATTGAGGGGCGCCTGGGTGGCTCAGTCGGTTAAGTGTCTGCCTTCGGCTCAGGTCACGATCCCAGGGTGCTGGGATCGAGCCCCACGTCGGGCTCCTTCCTCAGCGGGGAGCCTGCTTCTCCCTCTGCCTGCTTCTCTCCCTGCTTGTGCTCTCTCTCTGACAAATAAAATCTTTGAAAAAAACCCACCATATTGAAATGTTTATTCAAATTAAACAAAATTATGGTGATCAAGGATGTACTGGAAACTAAATTTTAATAATTAGAAAATGGAGTTTTGGGGGCACCTGGTGGTTCAGAAGGCTCTGCTTTTGGCTCAGGTCATGATCCCAGGGTCCTGGGATCGAGCCCCACATCGGGCTCCCTGCTCCGCCGGAAGCCTGCTCCTCCCTCTCCTGCTCCCCCTGCTTGTGTTCCCTCTCTCACTGTGTCTTTGTCAAATAAATAAAATCTTTAAAGAAAAAAAAAATGGAGTTTTCTGAGGGGCGAGTCTGTTATTTCTCACTGTACTAGCTGTTGCAGACAACCCCCGTTATCAAGGCAATGCCACCGTAGTTGAGCATCTAGCTGAATTCCAAGGCTGCCTGATGTTAACTAGTTTTCAAGGGGTAGTGAGTACAGAGAGGCTTTGGTGAGCATTTAAAAATTAAAAGTCCTCTCAAGTGAAATTGAAATTTTACATATGGACTAACAGAGTAATTCTGAATAAAAGTGGTTTTTTACTTCCATGTTTTTTCCCTAGAACTCCTCCCTTTTTTTTTTTAAGACTTTATTTTTAAGTAATCTCCACACCCATCATGGGACTCGAATTTATAGCCCCGAGATCAAGAGTCGCAGGCTCCACCAACTGAGCCTGGCAGGCGCTCAGAAGTCCCCTTTTGAATTTCATGTTGATCTTTGTGATTGATACCCTACATTCATGTTGGAAGATTGACTTGTTTGGAGTTTTAGTTACCAAGTTAACTGTCTATAGCTTTTTATAAGTTCAAAACTCTTTCTGAGCCAGGTTAAATTTTGTGGCCTAAGGTTGAAACTTCAGCTCTTTTGGCAACTGAAAATCAGCTCCTTTTCTAATTTTCCTCATTCTTTCTGACTTACGTGTACTCTCTTCCCTTCGGTTTTATGAGTGAACTTCGGCAATGTTATCCCTTCCCCTACGCAGGAGAAGCCGTTTTTGCTCGATGCTTATCATCTCTGAAGGATGAGAGGATTCAGGCTAGCAAAAAGCTGAAGGGTCCCCAGAAGATCCAGTTTGAAGGTGATAAGAAAGCATTCCTGGAGGATATTCGGAAGGTGGGGCCCAGTCCCTGGGCGTGGTCGTTGGTGCCTCGGGTGACAGTGGGGGTGGGAGGGCGTGGGAGGCCCAGGTGGGGGCAGCAGAGCCCTGTCCTGTTAGCACTGTCCCTGCTAAGACCCGCACTGCTGGTGCGGGGAGGCCGTGGCTAACTCTAGCTCTCGTGGGTCTGTCATTCTTTAGGCCCTCTATGCTTCCAAGATCATCTCATATGCGCAAGGCTTTATGCTGCTAAGACAGGCGGCCACGGAATTTGGCTGGACCCTCAACTATGGTGGCATTGCCCTAATGTGGAGAGGGGGCTGCATCATCAGGAGGTGAGTGCGGGGCACACGCCAAGCCCCCGTGTTGGAGAGTGGTGGTCTCTGCGCCTGTGTGGACAGTTGCCCTGGGAGTGGTGCGGTGGGTCTCTGCACTGGCGACAAGACTGGTTTAGATGGTCATGTCCCACTTTCTTCCCGTACGTTACCTGTTCTGACTAGATCGTCTGTACCCTGTAGAGTAGTTCTGTGAGAACGATCACACCCTCTGGCCTTGCCTCTTGGGCCTCAGGCCCCCTGTTGTCCCTGAGCGAACCACTGGCTGTCAGGGATTAGGAGTAACTCTGTACGTCACTAGGGTATGTGTCAGCTGCTTTCTGTCAGGTGTCCAGCGTGCTCAGGTTAAGAGTCACGATTGCTTCCCTCTTGATCATTTCAGCGTGTTCCTAGGAAAGATAAAGGATGCGTTTGATCGGAACCCACAACTTCAGAATCTGCTCCTAGATGACTTTTTTAAGTCAGCTGTTGAAAACTGCCAGGTAGGTAGCCCAGAGCTGGGTGCTGGGAATTTTATTTTTCACTTCCCAGCCTCGGTGCATATGGAATTCTGTCACTTAGAAAGGAAGCAGTTCTCGGGGGGCTGACCCCTAGTCTTGGGCTTGTTTTGCCGCAGGGCTCGTGGCGGCGGGCAGTGAGCACCGGGGTCCAGGTGGGCATCCCCATGCCCTGCTTCACCACGGCCCTGTCCTTCTACGACGGATACAGACACGAGATGCTACCGGCCAACCTCATCCAGGTGAGCTTTCTGAGCAGGTGGTAAACATTAACCTGGCTGCTGCCTGACGGCGGCCTGTCCGCGTATCATCCCAACCAACTCGACTTCTTGTTTTCAGGCTCAGCGGGACTACTTTGGAGCTCACACTTACGAACTCTTAGCCAAACCCGGGCAGTATATCCACACTAACTGGACGGGCCACGGTGGCAGCGTGTCGTCCTCTTCATACAATGCCTGATCAGACCGGTCACCTGCCGCTATTCCCCGGACTGGAACATTCCACTTGCCACCAACACTGCTTACACAGCCCTCCGCCCTCCTCTCTGCTCAGACCTTTTAAAATAAAGTCTCATAAGAGACTCCTAAAAAAGTCACGTGAGTGTACGTGCAAAGCAGCTCTGTGAGGAGCACCATGCCCTCTGCCCCGGCCTCTAGGAGCTGAGCAGGAGGCGAGCACGTGTGTGCTTGCGTGATCAGCTCCCGGAAGCCGTTTCCCACGTGTCCCTGTGCTGAGGGGGCAGTGGGTCCCCCTGCTAGAGGCACGCGGGAATCGGAAGGGCTTCTGTGGACTTTGCTCAAACTGGAAACTTTGTATCACGTAGTAGATTTCCCATTTTTCTCTACTTAATAAAAGGTACATTCTACGTATGCTTTTTCTCCAGACTCTTCAGTATTCTCCCCTCGGCCACACTGAGCCATTCTCACCACTGGCAGGGAGGTTTGCGGCTGGTTTCATCACATTGGAGGCTGTTTCCTTCCAGCCGTGTTCACTTTTTCCTCTCCGTTTTCCTTAAAAAAAGACTCCAGAACAATACAAGAAACACACCAAAGTTAGGATCCTGGTTAACTGTGCGAGGAGGGACGAGGAGGCGACACGGGACCCGAATGTTTTCTCGGGTTGGGTTCTGGGTCTGCGGATGTTCTCTGATAAGTCTTCATGCCTTGTGTGTGTCACACTTCATACTGCACGTGTTAGGGAACTACATTTAAACGACACGGGGGCCTCAGTGTGCCCACCTCTTTCTGTTTGTCCCTAAGCCAGGCGCATGGGTTTGGGGTGGGAATTTTAGCAACCTAAGCCGCCTCCTTGAATGGGGCCTGTTCACTTTATCTTGGTCAAGAACAAAAGTCCTGCTAGCACACTTGCTGATAGTGTTATATGGCCTGGCGCCAGTGTAATTGTTTTATTCCAGCAGCTTAACTCTAGAAGGTTTCTCTGGAATGCTTTACAAAGTCTTGAGAGTATCCTAGAATAGAGCAAAGGACTTCCTTGTTTTGACAGCTGGTGTGTAATCTGACCCCTGACCTCTTTCCAAAAAGTGCAGGGGCTCACAGAGCTGACATGGGAGGCGATCCTCTTCATTAAATGTTCAGCTTTTGAAGCTCTCAGCGTGGATGTAAGTACTTCGCTAGACATGGCTCTGGCAGCCCTCCCCGGCCCCACCATCAAATCTAAGAGGTGCTGAGTCACTGCTCATGACAGGGTTCTTTTTTTTTTTTTTTTTTTTCCTTCTAAAGATTTCATCTGGGGTGCCTGGGTGGCTCAGTCGTTAAGCGTCTGCCTTCGGCTCAGGTCATGATCCCAGGGTCCTGGGATCGAGCCCCGCATGGGGCTCCCTGCTCAGTGGGAAGCCTGCTTCTCCCTCTCCCACTCCCCCTGCTTGTGTTCCCTCTCGCGCTGTGTCTCTGTCAAATAAATAAAATCTTAAAAAAAAAGATTTTATTTATTTGTCAGAGAGCACGCACGCACAAACGGGAGGAGCGGCAGAGGGAGAAGCAGGCTCCCCGCTGGGCAAGGAGCCCGACATGGGACTCGATCCCAGGACCCTGGGATCATGACCTAAGCCGAAGGCAGACGCTTCACCGACTGAGTCACCCAGGTGCCCCGACACGGTTCTTTTTTAAGGGATGGGAACCCCTCGATGCAGCTTTTCTCGCAGGTGATCTCTGACCACTTGCTCTGAGGCAGACAGGTCCTCCTAGGATGGAGAGTGAGTTCCTTCAAAGAGAAACACCTGTGAGGGCTGGGAGGCTAAGTGGCAAAAGCACATGCAGGAAAGCGGGACTGTCCAGAGGAGTGTCCGAAATCCTACTGATCATGTGCAATAGAGCTTAAGCCCCTGCTCACCATCCGGAAGCAATGAAGCTTCAGATCCAGGCCCTTCCACCTACTGGCTGTAGGCCTTTCGGCAAATTATTTACTACCTCTGCTCTCAGTTTTCTCATTTGTAAAACAGGATAACAGTACCTGTCTCCTCAAGGCTATTTTGAGGATTCGGGGAGTAAGAAGGCCAGTGCCTGGCACGTAATCAGCACCTCTGTGTGGCATTATTACCACTTCAGGCTGCACCTGTCCTGAAGCAGTGGGATTTCTGAGAGTTAGACACCAGATTTACGTCTCAGCACCCAGTGGGGAGTTCACTCTGCAAACCAGTCCTCAGAAGGTTCCTGGTGGGGCTCCTCCGTGTGCCCCACGGCGGGGCGTGTAGGTTAAGACAGACATCTTCCAGAAGGGCCAGGGGAGGCCGGTGGGGCTTCTCAAACTACACAAGCCCCCAGCCCCGGGGATGGGTCCTGAGAAAAAGGGCCGACTGGGATTGAGCAGGACAGAAGTGCGGTCCCGCGCTGCGCGTCTCTAATGAGCTCCCAGCTGCTGCCACGTTTGCCCCTGGGCCAGAGAGAAGGGCCGGAGCGTGCACCCGGACCCTGCTGGCTGGCATCGACGTCCTCCGCCCTGCCATTTCTTCATCTGCGAAGCGGGGTTAAAAACGACTTTCCCAGGTTATCGGGTCGGTAACAGATTATATATCAACTCCTTGGCCCAGTACCTGGCACACAGTGAGGGCACAATAAAAGGAAGTTGTTTTTACTGTTAAAGAATGTAACAGTCCTTTGCCTAGGTCCTTGGTGGGGAGACTATTTTTACTAGATAGGCATTCCTGCTTTTTGAAGTTTACATCCCGTGACTGACTTGAAGAACAGATCAGTAAAAACCGTTAGCTCCAGTAAGGGCAGCCCAGCTTCCTGGCTGGGGGCCTGGGCCCCGAGCTCAGCCCCGCCACGAACTCACCATTGCCCCGCTCGTTACCCTCTGTGCCCATGTGCTTTCTTGTCTGCACGGAAGGGGCGATGAGACTCCCTCACAGAGCTGTTCTGGGGGAAATTAGTGCCCGCCATACAGTGACTGCGCAGGGTCTGCCATCTCTTACCCGGCTCCTGTGGAAGTTGAGCTGGTCAACAGTCCTGAAGGTGATGGAGGTGGCCGCACAGGGGTTCTGCCCCCAGCCAAGTCTGCCCCCTTCAACCTGACTGTGCAGGGACAACCTGTTGGCTATTCCAGGAAGGGGCCTCTCTGGGCAGGAATCCTATTAATGACTTTTTGGCCACAACTTCTGCTTTATTTTGGACACAGAGAGGTTGGTTATAAAGACCGATGGATCAGGCAAGGGAGCAGACAGGATTTCTCAGCAAGGAGACTCTAGGCAGGGGACTGACAATGTTAAACAGTCACTGAGGCGGATGTGGAGCCGATCCTTTTAGGAGAGGCAGAGAGCTTCAGGATGTAAGTACTATGCTTAGCATGTATGTTAGTACATATACGTTCACTGTCTAGTAATCCTGTACGTTGTTTTAACAAACCACCCTAAACACAGGTAATAACCATTACTATTATCCTAATTCTGTGGGTTAGGAATTGGAAGGGCACAGGGGGCATAGCTCGTCTTTGTTCCACGGTATCTGGGCCTCAGCAAAAAGACTGGACAGCTCAGGGCCACTCAACGGCTGGGGTCACTCGGAGATGTCTGTCCTCTTCATTTATCTGGCGTTCAATGCTGGCTGCTGGCTGGGACCTCAGCTAGGGCTGAGAAAGGTACATGTGGCCTCACCACGTGGCCTTGGGCTGCCTCACGGCATGGCAGCCTCAGGCTGGGCTAACTTCTTACCCGGGGCTCGGTTCCAAACGTGAGTGTTCCAGCTAACAAAGCAGACGCAGCCTTGCCTTTTAAGATCTAGCCATGGATGCCACACAGCATTATCTCAGCCACATTATATCAGCTACAAGGGAGTCATGAGCACCCCAAATTCAATGGGTGGAGGATGAGACTCTACCTCTTGATGGCGGAGCGGCAAGGTTCTAGAGGAGCATGTGGATCAGGAGACACTGGCTCGATTTTTCGGGCCAGTATCTGTCACATAGGCTTCCCTGGAAAAAGACAATTTGTTAAATGGAGGAGTCAGGACCTCTGGCCCTACTTGGGAGTTTTCCTGAGGGCCTCATACCATATAAATGGCACATACGGGAATATAATAACGGTGCAGCAGGCATTGTTTTAAGTGAACTCTTTTAATACAACACCCTCTGAAGCAGGTACTGTCATTATCCCCAGTTTACAAACGAGGCACAAGGATGTGAAGGAACTTGTCCGAGGTCACACAGCCCCTGAAACACTGCCGCCAGAACCACGGCAACCTGGCGCCCGAGCCCGCACACTTAACCGCGGCACCACCTTCCCGCTCCGTGTGCACAGCTCACTCCTCCCCTCGGCCACGGCCTGCTCACCGTGCACCCACCACCTGCCGAGCGCTGTGCGGGCGACCACGTGGCAGTGGGGAGAGCAGATGGAAAGTCCTAACCTCAGGGCGCTCACAGAATCCACACGACAACCAAAGGAGATTGATTTTTTGGAATCAGCATTTTACAGGGCAGTTTTAGAGGAAATAAATGGTGACTGTTATTGAATTAATTATTCATGGAACCCTATTTAAGGCAGCTGAAAAGGATCCAGGAAGCCCTGTCTTTCTTACGGTGAGGGCTCGGGCTCGGGCTCAGAAGCCAGGCTGCTCTGGGCTCCACCACTTCCTAGCACGTTAACCGTGGGCAAAGTTCTCTCACCTCTGTGACCCGGTTCCCTCCCATATCAAACGGGGTCCCAGTACCTACGTGTGAGGGCGCGGAGAACAGGCCAGGAGCTGGCAAGCCCTGGGGAAGGGTAAGGTCGTCCGCTGCAGGGCTGGCCTTGTTGCACAACGTGACACAAGGCTGACACCTAGCGGCCGCCTGTTGTGGCTGGTTCCTTACCGGGCAAAATCACTCCATCCAAATAGACCCATTTTCTGGGACGTGATACCTCAGCTCTGGACCTTCCTCTATCAGACTCTGAAGTGCGTGCATATTCCACAGATCACTAGAATAACGTTCTTTTGCCCTGGGAAGCAATTTATACATATATATATATATGAGGGGGAGGGAGAGAGAGAATCCCAGGCGGACTCCACACATAGCACGGAGCCCAACTCGGGTCTCCATCTCATGATCTTGAGATCACGACCTGAGCCAAAATCAAGAGTCGAACGCCTAACCGACTGAGCCACCCACGTGCCCTGGGAAGCAACTGCTTTAAAATGAGATAACATGCAAGGTACAAAGCACAAAAACTGCCCAGGAGAAAACCATGACTACTTTTTGAGCACTTAGGTGCAACCTCGGCCTCACAACCACTGTCTATGTTGGTACTAGGGTCCGCACTTAATAAATGCAGGCTGGGGCTTGGAGAGGTTCTGCGGCTCGCCCTGGGTCACAAAGCTTGTGATAGGGGCTAGGCTCCGAACCCGAGGTCTGGGCCTAGGGCTGGAGCTCCCCAC
The DNA here is from genome assembly GCF_009762305.2 of Zalophus californianus. NCBI lineage: Eukaryota > Metazoa > Chordata > Mammalia > Carnivora > Otariidae > Zalophus > Zalophus californianus. The sequence continues at coordinate 7,621,274 of NC_045598.1, forward strand.
CTGCTCTCCGCCCACTCCACACCCCCCGGCCCCTTTCCTGCTGGAGACCGAAGAGTGGCAGCATGGGGAGCAAGGCGGCTACTGACGGGCAGAACTGGGCCTGCTAAGGCAGAGGCTGCAGATCAGGCACATCCCGTGAGAGGCCTGCCATGCGTGGCACTGGGGACCATCCCAGGAGACTGGACACTGGGATTCTCCCAGGGAGCAACGGGGAGAAGAGGCCAGAGGTACAGGTTACCTCCGATGCAATGGAAATTGATCAGAAGGCCGATTCCTCCAAAAGGAGGTTCTCTGGGTCTCAGCCATCGGCACGCTTATGGGATTTGGGGCACTTCTGTGGAAGAGGAAGATCAAGAGTGGCTTATGGGAAAGACACACATACTTGTTAAGAAAGGCAGAATACAGGAATATATAAAGTGAAAATTTGAGTGTCTTTATCTGCCTTCTCCTCAACTCACTGCTCAGAAGTTCACGGTATTTGTCATGTATCCTTCCAGCTTTCTATTCCTTTCAAATATCCCACATCTCCATATGGATGCATATGTTCTTTTTTAAAAACAAAAATAAGGTTATTCGGTTCATACTGGTCTGCAAGGTCTCTTTCCCTTAATGTCCTCATTCTACAAACTGGCAATTAAAATATGTTAGAGCTTCGTGTTTCTAAGAACCCTTTGTAGATTACTTTGAAGAACAAAATCTCCAGGTTAGGCATATAATCACCCCTGTAACTTTGTATGTCACATCTCTGCCTCCTCAGCCTCCACCACTTAGGATTCAGCAGGGATGTGGACCTGCAGGTGATGAGTCACAGGAAATCCTTGTGGGATTCTGCCCTGGCAATTTCCCCCTCCCCCGCCCATCCCTGACTTTCTCCACAGAGGTGGTAAGAGGGGAGGTTGCCTGTGTGTTCTCTCAGTTGAGCACAAATACACACCGAGCACCCTTTTCTTCCTTAGTTTCATATTTGTCAGGAAAGGCTGATGATTTCCACGTGCCCTGGGAAGGGGTTCGAAATACCCCCAGGAACTCTCAACGCTCACCTCCATATGTAATCAAAAAGGAACACAACCTTAAGCCTTAAGGGTGAGGAGGTCCAAGGAGAGTGTTTTCTCCCTGATGACTACAGCAAGACTTTAGAAAATATGTAACCAAGTCAAAATCCTTTTTAAAAACTGAGGACCCTGAGGCGCCAGGCTGGCTCCCTCGGGAGGGCATGGACTCTTGATTTCCGGGCGGGTCATGATCTCAGGCTCCCATCGGCTCTGAGTCTGCTCTCTCCCTCTCCCACTCCCCCTCCTTGTGTTCCCTCTCTCGCTGTGTCTCTCTCTGTCAAATAAATAAATAAATCTTTTTACAAAAATAAAATATATAAATAAATAACATCTTTTTAAAAATGTTAAAAAAAAAAAAGTTGGGGGCCCTGGAGCACCTGGCTGGCTCAGTTGGAAGAGCATGCATCTCTGGGTGCGTGAGTTCGAGCCCCATGTTGGACAGAGCTTACTTAAAATTTTTTTTTTTAATTGGGAGCCCTTGTACTGCTGCTGAGTGACCGAGCCCGGGCTCTGTGACCTACTCACTGACTCTGCGCTGCTGACTGGCACAGTCATCCAGCATTTGCCTGCGGTCTGACGCCCTAACACTGCTGTCGGTGGCACAGTTACGGACACTGGGTGGGTTTTGCAAGGCCAGCGGAGGTCAGAGCCACACGGAATTCACAGTGAACGGTGCCGCCCGACAACGCTGTCCCCGCACACACGCCTTCTTCCCGAGGGCTCCTGTAAAGCCACGGGGCCGGGAGGTGGCTCGGGCCACCGGGTCCCGCCCCCGGACGGCGAAGGACCGTTCCCGGAGCGGCCGCCAGAGGGCGCGTGCGGCGCGGCGGCGTGGGGCTTCGCGCTTTGTCCCCCCGCGCGGCCCGTCGCCCCGAGCGGCGGCGGGAAATCCGACCGGCTCCTCCCGGCCGCCGCCTCCTTCTGGCCTCGCGCGCCTGCCCGGGTCGGCCCTGCTGTGATGGAGGAGGAGGAGGAAGGGGGTGGCGAGGAGCAGCAGCAATTCTCCTACCGACAGGTACAGGAAAGTCGGGTCCCTGCCGGGCCGGGGGAGGACGGCGTGGAGCTTCTGGAGAGGGAAAGGCCCCGAGGCCTCCGCTGGGCGCTCTTCGGGGCGCGGTCCCCGGGGCGGGTCCCCCGGGGCGGGTCCCCCGGGACGGGTCCCCCGGGGCGTAGGGCGCGCTTCGGCCGCCTGCGCCTGCGCCAACTGGGCTGCCGCGGGGGGTGCTGGGAGGCGGTCTCCAGGGTAACGCGGGTCGGAGTGGGACGGGGGGGGCCCCCCGTCTGGCTGGGACAGCCGCGGTCTCCCTTCTCAGGGCTGTAGTGAGAATAGGGTGTGCTCCCGGGAAGGCGATCCAGGCACAGCACTTAGCGCGGGGCCCGGCCTGCGAGCCCGAGAGCCGGCGGCTCCTTCCCGCCTGGGTCCCAGCCCCGGCTCCCCCGCCCCAGCGGCGCGCGGCTCTGCTCCCGCCCCGCCTTCCCGCACGCGGAATCCGGGTGGTCAGAACTCCGCCCGGGGCGGTTGCGGGCCCCGCCGGGAGCAAGCACACGGGGCAGAGTCGTGAGAACGAAGAACCGCAACGCCCTGAAGAGGTAAAAAGCAAGAACCAGGGCGGCCACCTCAGAGAGAGTGGCCTGAAGAGCCGGCAGTGAGCTCAGCTGCCCGGGTTCCGTCTCAGAGCTGTTCACCCACCGCCTGCCTCTCTTTTGGGAAGCGCAAGGTTTCAGGAAAGGTTGCAAGAATAGTGCGCTCAGCAGCCATATGCTCCTCACCTGGATTCACCAGTTAACACTTCGCTGTATTTGCTCCTTCGCTCTCTTTTTTTTCTGAATCATTTGAGATTTAATTGCAGGTACCTTGACACCTTCCCTTTAAGTTTTAGTACTTTCGTATGCCTCTCCCAACAACAAGGGTATTTTCGTACATAATAACCTCAAGTATCACCACTCAGAAAGTTTAATATTGGTAAAATCCTGTTCTCTGACGATCAGTCCATATGCACATTTCCCCAGTTGTCCCAAAGCTGTTTCTTCTTCTGGTCTTTTTTCTTTCATCCAGGATCCAGTCAAGGGGCATAACTTGCATTTAGTAAGATCCTGTCTCTGATCTTCCCTGGAACAGTTCTCCACCCTCTGTTTTTCCTGACATTGATGGTTTTGAAGAGTCCGCTGATGGCAAAGGTGTGGTGGGAGATAAACCCTGAGAGCCGAGGCTGTCCTTTTCATTTTTGTATTCTCAGCCCCTAGTGCAGGGCCTGGCTCCCAGTGGACCGTCCATACTTAACTGAAGAAATGAGTAAGGCTGCAAAGATGGGCTGAGAAATTGGTGAGCAGGTTGAGGATCCCGCCACCCATTCATCCAGCTGTTCTTGGTGCTGGGTGGACAGTTGTCGTGAACAAAACTGACAGGGTCCTGCCCTCGAGGAATTTGGATCTGGGGATTGAGGCTCGAAGTGCAGTGTTGTCTGCAACATTAAAGAAGGCACGGGCACTTGGCCCTGTCCAGGAGGCGTGCAGACGAGGAGGGATAAAAAACTTCTGGGATGTTCAGAAGGCTCCCTGTCCTGTTCCGCTACTGACACCCCCACGTGTACCTAAAAAAGATGACCCTGGGGGCTCTTTATCCCTCCCAGGGTGATGGTCCCTTTGTCTCCTACCATAGGCCTCAACTTACCTAGTCGTTTGACATCTGAAACTAAGAAAGGTCGTTGCCCTTGCTTATTGGCCTCTACCCTGGGGTCCTGGACCTGTTTCTGCCGTTCCTCCTCATTCTGTTTCAGCTGTGAACACTTGCTGTTTGGGGTTCAGCTGTCCCCCTGTCCAGTTCAGGTCTATCTCCAGCATAGAGAAGGAGCACACCCAGGGGTGCAGTAAGTTTGTTGACAGGAGACTGAGATTTTTGGCTTGGCTTGGCTTTGTGTTGCTTCTTTGCTCCTCTGCATGGGAAAGCTATGCTCTTCAGTATCTAAAAGGGTTGCTAAGGAACAGTGAGGGTCCTGGTGAGGTGGGCTAGCAAGCCAGCAAATCAAAGGAGGGTCAGTCGTGTCCTCACAGGCCTTTCCCAGCGTGGTCCTGAGCGTTTGTCCTTTGTCACATGTAGGCCTGGGGCTGGCAGAGACTTGCTGCAGAGGGATGGGATCCTTTTGCATTTCACTGGAGTAACCTGTCTGGTTTGTCATTGTTCCCTGAGCACCTAGCATATGCCTTTACTCAGTAGGAACAGGTGCACATTTGTGGAATACCTGAGTAAAGTCATGCAGATACCTTGCAAGTGCAAGTCTGACTTTTCTCCCCGCTGACCTGCCATTGTAATTCCTTATCTTTACTTGACCTAAATCATAACCGTTAACAAGGAAGTAATGTTTCTCCAAGTCACACTCCAGAGGGCCTCATTAATTTATTAGTACACTTGAAAAGTCTTCAGCCATTATGGAAAGTGCTGAAGGAATTAGGCTGAGCAGATCCCTCTCCTTGGTCTTCATTTTCGAAGGTGTGGAAAGCTCTTCTTTGCAGCCTCACCCATGAAGTATTTTGACTCTTTGCTGCAGAGGCTGAAAGCGGCTGTCCACTACACTGTGGGCTGTCTCTGTGAGGAAGTTGCATCGGACAGAGGGATGCCGTTCAGCAAACAAACCATCGCAGCAGTCTCGGAGCTGACCTTCCGGCAGTGCGGTACGAAGCCAGGGCCTTCCTCTCTGTGGGTAGAAATCCCCCAAGTCGCTTTTGTCTGGGAGAAATGTGTGGCCGGGTGCTGTGGCTCGTCCCACCAACAGACGGAGAACATTACCACCAGGTGCTAGTCACGAAACATTTCTTGGCTGTAAGATTCAGATGTTTTATGGAAACATCTATTTCTAGTACCTAACACTGGGCATGAACCTGTTTGTTTTACTCTGTTTTAAACTGCCTGGAACATTAGGCATTACATTTTTATCTCATTGCTTTATAACATTTTTATATCGCCCATGCCATGGCTTATATGACAGCTGAGCTTGGACATTGGTATCTGCTTGACGTCCGAGGAAATTAATGTCCTCTCAAGCCCTAACGTGGGGCAAAATTTAACATTTAGAGTTAGTTTCATGGAAGAAGAGGTGTGGCCACAATTACCACAATTACGACAAGGAGGTCCTAATGAATAAATCACACGGCCTAGGCTAAAGGCTCACAAAACAACCAGCCAGCAAAAAGGACAGGAGCTGAAGGCTCCTGCTCCTGTCCAGGGATCAGGCGGCCCGAAGCGCATCCAGCCAGCACGGAAAGGGCTTGTTGTGTTCATCACCGTACGGGGGGAGCTGAGGTTGCACTTTCCCTCCTACTGAAATAAGATTGACACGAGGGCAGCTAAAGCACGTCTTTTTCTCTTTCAGAAACTTTTGCCAAAGACCTTGAAATGTTTGCAAGGTGGGTAAAGAGCTTGCGTACCTGCCGCTGTGTGTGTGCACGTCCTATTCACACTCTCCATCTGGTGGTGTATTTCAGGAGAGCTTTAGTCTTTTTTTTGGGTGTGTGTGGATTTATTGGAGGCTTCTCTCTCATCATGGTTCTGCCAGAATATAACATCTGCTTTAATCACGTCCATTCAGGCTTGATTTGGCTTTTTTTTTTTTTTTTTTAATGTCTTCTGAGTACTTTTTGTTCAGTTCCTGGTTAAAAAGGTATGAAGAACAGCTCGAGGGCTGTGACCCTGCAGGGCGGTGTGGGGCGCGCCCGCACTGGGTGCCCGGCGGTGACCGCTGGTGGGTGTCGGGGCAGTGACAGCACCCAGCGCCCGCCGGCACTCAGCCTCAGGTCCACAGCGTCTGTCACCCGAGAAACACACTCCTTGAAAAGTGGGTGACTTGCTTTCAGCGGGGAAGCTTGAGCTTTTACAGGGGATTTATGCTCATCTCTTCAATTAGTACCTCAGGTAATTGAAAACAATCGCACAACGAATTGCTTTTATGAAGCAATTTGGATGACTGAGGCCGGAAGGGGCTAAAGCTTTCCACTTTGCTCACACTGCTGATTCGGTGCCAGTCTCTCCCATACCCCGAGCTTTTCACCTTGTTCCTGTTAGCTCTCTGTTGCTCGGGTGAGTACTTTGAATGAATTAAAGCAGTAGGTTCTCAAAGGGCAGACTCTAAATCTTTCCTATCCCTGTGTATATGAATCCCTAAAAACTGCTTAGCATCGCCAGCTTGGCCAGAAGGGATGAGATAATATTATGGGATACTAACAGCTCCTGTGGTGTGTTCGTTGTTCATTCAGGTGGGGGCTCCTTACGTGGCGCCCACTATCTCTCCCCGAAGCCCCGCGTCTCTTCCGAAATACATTTATCACCCCTCTTGCCACGTCTTTCCTTTTTTCGGAAAATACAACTTCTTTTTATTACAAAGGGTGGCACAAAATGTAAATATGTAAGCACATGATTATTTGATTTGAACATAAAGTTTATCGACATCGAGCCAGGTTTCTCCATCTCAGCACCGTTGGTGTTTTGGACCGGCTCATTCTGGGCTGTGGTGGGAACTTGTCCGGCGCGTCGTAGGGTGTTTCTGGGCCTCTCTGGCCTCTGCCTGGTTAGGTGCCAGCAGTAAGCCCCCAGTCGTGACTTTTCCTGCCATTTTTGTGTTAGCTGTGGGAAAAGACAACAAATGTTTTTAGATGCTTCTGTAAAAATACTGGGAATAAGAATGAAATTGGAAATGTTTAGCATTGTAATACATTGCGCTTTCAGGTACTCTGTGTTTCATGATTACGTTAAGAGGTTGATTTTCTTTTTTTTTTTTTTAAGATTTTTATTTATTTGACAAAGAGAGACACACAGAGAGGGAACACAAGCAGGGGGAGTGGGAGAGGGAGAAGCAGGCTTCCTGCTGAGTAGGGAGCCCGATGTGGGGCTCGATCCCAGGACCCTGGGATCATGACCTGAGCTGAAGGCAGACGCTTAACGACTGAGTCACCCAGGCGCCCCGAGGTTGATTTTCTTTTGCTGGGTACTTGTTGGGTGGGGGGAGAGCCGTGTGTCACTTAGAGTGTAAGTGCCCCAGGGAAGGGCATCATCTCAGTCAGGGGGTCTGTGTAAAGGCTGTCTCGCTGCTGTTGTCTAAGTGAGAGAGGCAGAGGCTTACTGATGAAGCAATGTCTCCCCTTTCTCGTGTCCAGGGGTGTCTTCCAGTGCTCTTCACGCCCCCCCCCCACCCCGCCCCGAACCCTGAGCCAACGCAAGTACGGATTTTCTTCGAAGACTCGTCCTTTGTCTAATTTCACACTGATCTTCAAAATAGTTCAGTTTGCTGTCATATATATATAAAATCCTGTTTTAAAGTTTATCTCGGGGTGGGGGTGAGGGGGCTCCCCACATCGGGCTCCCTTCTCAGCAGAGGGAGTCTGCTTCTTCCTCTCCCTCTGCCTCTCCTCCCTGCTCGTGCTCGCTCTCTCTCTCTCTCAAATAAATAAGTAAAATCTTAAAAAATAAAGCTTATCACAGGATAAAATTGATATTCCCAGAAGGTCAGCTTTGTTTATCCTGTGGCTTTGTGTTTTCCCCGAGGCCACTGTCTTCTAGAACTGTGAGTCCTACAAGGAGTCTGAAGGACCGTTTCAGGCCAGCTGTATATTAAACGGTCTTTGTCAGCTGGCTGGGAACCTAACCGATATTTGTAACATTGTTTCTATGAGAAAAATGGCTTTAAATTTGAAATAATTCACCTGTAAACTTTGGAAAATCATCTCCCAATTTAAGTTGCGAATTTCCTTTACTTTGAAATCTCTAGTCACCTGATACCGTTAACATGTTAAAGATGCCACATTTTGAAGAAGATAGATATTAGACAGTGAATAGATTTAGGAACATTTTGGGAATCCTCTTTAAAACCTGTGTTGCTAAAAGTGTTACATGAAAAACTGCTTTGTAATTTTCCCTTGGGTAATTTTCTGGAGTCAGAGGTTGGGCGACTGCCTTCGGCTCGGGTCATGATCCCAGGGTCCTGGGATCGAGCCTCACGTCGGGCTCCCTGCTCGGCAGGAGGCCTGCTTCTCTCCAAATCCCCCTGCTTGTGTTCCCTCTCTCGCTGTCTCTATGTCAAATAAATAAATAAATAAATAAATAAATAAATAAATAAATAATCTAATGCAAAAAAAAAAAAAGGTTTGATTTAGGAGAGTTTCTGACGTGCGGCGGCGGGCGTCGGGTATGCCCGCCCCTCCATTTAGGGAAGGAGCATTAAGACGTGGTGCAGAGGTAGCACATACCAAGCTGCGTGGTGGCGAGGCTTGGCTTTGCTGTTTCCTGAACGCTTCCTTGTGAACAGATCCACTGACCTTACTCTGTAAACAGCTCACTAGGCTGCCTCCTTCTGCTTGTTCTCTTGTGGCACTTTGTGAAGAATGTGAAAACCGGCCGAGCAGCCCGATCGTGTGGCTGAGGGCCACTCTGTGTGCATGGCGCCTAACCGCCTCCCCCGGTACACCTGTGGCCCGGCTGCCGACCTTGTGGCTGCACCGATGTCCCCTTCTGACCCTCCCCTTTCTCTCCCGGTCCTTGCAGATGGCCGATTAGAAGTCGCCTCCTGATATGGATACTGTCGGCGCAGGCAGATGCTGTCAGTCGTGAGGAGATGACACGTGCCATCTGCATATTTAGTGGGAGGTGAAGGTTTAATTCGGCCAAATTATGGAGTGTAATTTCTGTGCGATTTTCTTGTTAACGGAACAGATATTTGGGGAGGACTGTGTGTTGGCCACTCTACTCGTTGTTAAGGATACAAAGATGCCTACTTCTGTGCATAAGGCTTCTACTTATTTTTGGAGGAAGTGAGAAATGGCAAGAAATGGTGTAATTAGAGCAATAAATTATTGACTGTAGCTTATTATCTGAAATTACCTTTTAAAGCAAAGATAAGAGATTGGAATGAGATTTTGAGTCCAAGTTGTGAGCAAGACACAGACTCCAGTTTAAAAGATGTTCTTTGTTCTAGCTTGTAGCTCGGCTGTGTTGAGGGAGTGCATTACCTCCTTGTTGGGAAGTGGGGTGTATGGGGACATCTGCCTGAGCTGCTTCCTGTAATTTAGCCCTCGGGAACTCGGGATCTTTGTTCTTCTACTTCACATCTGTTTAAGCAGAGGCGATCTTTGTGTTGTTTGATATTGTGCCATTTTCTCTTTTCACTAAAGGTGTGTGCAGACGTGCTGTGTGGTGTTCGCTGTGACCATTGTGCCCAAGCAAGTCCCTGCTCAGGCACCCATGGCCTCGGGCGGAGGTGGACAGATGGGCTGCTGCTTTCCTTGGTCTCTTTATTTAATTAGTATCTTGGCGAAGTCACTTCACTCATTTTTATGTCATTGTTGCTTAATGAATTTAATCTAAAAAGATGGGCTTCTTAGAGAGCCTTGCTAGTTTGGAGTCTGACCATGAACTTTTGGGTTTCATCAAAACTGGAAGTGATACTAAACATTTTGGTGAATTGTTCCTGCCCTTTCTACAGACACGCGAAAAGAAGCACAATTAACACCGAAGATGTGAAGCTCTTAGCCAGGAGGAGTAATTCACTGGTGAGAGATGAATTTCTTTCCTCACTCCCCTTTCCCAGCAGAATACATTATTCCCAATTAATCACTCGCAGCCATGAAGCGATTCCCCAGGGCACCTTGCATTAAAAACGAGAGACGGTTGAACCATTCAGACCTGCCCGCAATTTATAGTCTCTCTTTCATCATGATGGATCTCGCTAAGCCAATTTGAAATTTTCTAATCAGCACTCTCTGGATTTCATAATTTGCCTTTTCCGTAACATCTCAAAACTTTGGCCCTGTGTTCCATTTACAGCGTGGTGTCAGAGACAGGCCACAGGCTAGAGCGTGTGGGGAGAGTTGTGTTACGGTGCCCACGGCTCTGCTCTGATGGGCCAGGTATGGAGGCAGTGTCTGCACAGGCAGGGTGGGCAGGAAAGCGAGCATGTTCTCTGTCTTTCCAAAGAAATCTAGACTTCAGCTTGACCAGCCCTCATTTTACAGGTGATGCTGTGATCATCCCTGGCTAGTGGCCGTGACCAGGGGCAGACCCAGGGCGTCTGAGGTTTTCTGACCTTGTCTCATCCTAGCAGTGAGAACACTTTTCGTGCCCCGTCATGTGAGCTCCACCAGGGTGGACCTTTGTCTCTTCTCTGTTCCATCTGCTGTGCCTAGAATAGGACCTGGCATACAGCAGGTGCTCAAGAAGTAGTTGCTAAATGAGTTTATATAGCAGTTGACAGTTTACAGTGGGCTTTTATAGTTATTATTTTACATATGTTATTTAAAACCTCACGGCCACCCTCTGAGGGTTTTTCATAACCCCATTTATTAGCCCGATTTTACAGGGGAGGCCGCTGGAGTTCAGAAACCTCGCAGAGCTGAACACGGAGCTCTTGGGTGGATTGCCGAACCCAAACCATCGAGCCTGGAATCTGGTGCCGCTTCCACTGGGCGGCACCGCCCCCCCCACCCCCCCACCCCCCCCCCGCTCCGCTCTTCTGATACCCTCTCTCCAAAGTTAAAGTCAAGGCTAAGGATGTGATTCCTAAGGAAAACAGCTAAGGTGGCTGGCGGTGCTGTGCATCCGCGGAAAGACACTTCCCCTCTCTCCATCCGTTCTGTGCAGGTCATGGCTGGCAGCTGGCCGGCTTTGGTGAGCCCTTTCTTCCTTTGGCAAAGGAATGGGCAGTGCCAGTCATCTTAGAATGTTAGCTGGGAAGTTATCTGTTTATTGCACATTTGTTTACTTCCAAATACCGTTTTTACTTGGGGCTCTCAATTTCTTTTCATGACAGAGTTGTGGCTAAATTTACGCGTTCGATAAAATCCTCCCCGACAGCAGGGACCTGCATCATTTACCCTGTATCCCTGGGACCTGGTGCATAGTAGCTGCTCCGTGATGTCAGTTGGATACATTTAGGGGGCTGTTGATTGTACTGGTGCTTGGTAGAGTATATTTAGGCCTGGCGTGCCTTCTGCACACTCCACATTTTAACTCTTTTGACTACTCAAGGAGCTCCTGCCTGTTGGGTAGGAGTGTGGGCAGCATTCGGTTGATTTCTGGAGTTGATTGCTTCTTCCAGGAAAAAGTGGAAGTTCTGTTTCGCTCTGAGGAATGTAACCCAGGCTTTTCCACTCAAATTCTTAGGGCGGGAGTGGTTAGGAGGGGTAGATTCCCCTCCGCTCCGCCAGGTTTATAGAGTGGCTTCACAACCAGATAAAACTTGTAATGCTTTAATTTTTTTTTTTTTTTTGGTAGCTAAAATACATCACAGAGAAAACCGAAGAGCTCGCTCAGTTTAACACAGAACAAAAAGCAAAGAAGAAGCAGAAGCTAGAGGAAGACAACACAAGAGCAGTGGTGCCGGCAGAGGCTGCCGCCGCCAGAAAGGACGGTTCTTGACTCCATCGCCACCGGCCGGCTCTGTCCCTTCAGCAGGGGCGCGGCGGGGGGCAGGGGCTGCCACAAAGGGATCTTCGAAGGGATCAGTAGAGATTAAAATAAAAAGGCTAAGAGGCTTGCTGGGCTGTGTTCTGCAGTCATCGGCTGCAAAAGCCATAGCGTTGGAGCCGGGGACGCTCAAGCAAACACTCCGTGTCTCCCCTGTGCTAACACAGGAGTCCGAGGGGCCAAGACTGGAAGTGGGGTCTCTTGCCATTAATAAGGTTGTGTCAGCAATGAGATGTGACTGACTTTTTCAAGCAAACATCTCAGTTACCTCTTTCTTCTTCTCCATGATTCTTCCGGCTGACAGTCCCTGAGAGACGAGTAAAGCTGTTTGTTTAGTTCTGTTGATCCACCGGTGTGGTTTTTAAGCCTGTGTCGCGTGTGACCACAAGGTAAATGTGATGCTCACAGGTGCACGTTTGGAAAGTGTCCGTTTTACTTTTTAAAGGTGATTTTCTCCAGAAACACAGTTTATATAACTCTTCCCTGGCTATTTTGTAATTTAACTCTGGTTCTACGGGATGGAGGTTTTGCTTGAGAGGAAACCCGCTCTCTTCCCAAAACGCTTCCCTGTGTGGTGCTCTGGTTCGGTCTGTGAGGGCCGGAGCTTCCAGTCCTGCTGTCTTCTCTGCGGGGTGTCAGGGGTGCCCAGGGCATGCCTTTCCCTGCTGGGGCAGGAGGGATAAGGAACGGGACTGCATTTGGGAGCCCTCTCTTTGTGCCAGGCTGCCCCGGGGCTCCACACGGGACCTCAGTGCATCCTCACGGCCTTGTGGGGCGGATGTGATTCTCCCCGTTGTACTGGCGTGCAGACCGAGGCTTGACGAGGTTAGCGCGCTGCCCGGGTCTGCTGACCAGTCAAGACAGTATTCACCCTGGGGTGAATCATACTGTGCGATTCCATCTTTGGGGACAGATGGCAGAAAGGGCTTCTGGAGGGCCCTGTTTTTGTGGGCTGGCTTCCTCAGTGTCCTGGAAGCTCCTCTAAACGTGAACCTATTAACCACTTACCAGATGATGAACCAAATAAAGAAGGAATGTGTCCTGGTCACATAGATGGGGGCAACTTATATTTACAGTATTTGTCGTCGTCTTGTGGCACCGGTTCCTCGAAGCGCTGGAAATAAAGGGCTCGTGGTGATGTGTTATTACTGAAATTAACCGGAGTCGGGGAACTTTGAAAGCATCCCTTTCTGCACACACCAGCAGCTGGAATGTGCACTGGCTCGCACACAGCTGATACTTTAAAACCTGGATGTCCCAGAAAGGCTACATCGGGACATGCTTCTTCCTTTACTGAATTGTGGAATTTCTGAAGAGCCCCTAGGGGTCATATAGTCCAGGTTCCCCATCACCTAGGAACTCCGGGAGAATTCTCCAGGGACAGAGAGCCCGTCCGGTCATGGGACACTCACTGTTAGGTTTCTTCTGTACTTAGAGAAAAGTCTTCCACTCTCTAACTTCTCTCTTGGTCCCATTTGGACCTTTAGAAGGAGCACTCTTTGTTTTTCAAAATAATTCTGGACTGAGTTTCTTTTAATCAAAAGTTCCCATTCGACATCTTTTCAGAAACACGTTCTTGCCTAAGACTTTAGGTTATCATCTCCCGGAGGGCAGGCTCTGGGTTGGAGAGCGTGATGGGTGGTGCCTTGTGCAGTGCGGGGCTTGCAGGAGGCACCCCGAGATACTTGGACCCTGGCATGTAAGATGTGCTGGTGAAATAAGTAGGAGCCCTTGGGTTGCATGGGTCTTGTTGGGGCTCCCCCATGTTGTGGTGTGCGGCTCTTCTCCTTACCCTGGGGAACAAGAAGGATTGAGGATGTCTTCTTAGGGCTGCCCGACGTGCGTCCTGCCATGGGTTCCACGTGGGCTGGGTGCTTTATGGGACCTTCTTCAGACCTCACGACAGCTCTCTGATGGGGGCAGTAGGTACTAATTTTTTTTTAATCCCCATTATACAGATGAGGAAACAGGCCACAGAGAGGCCAGGAGCAAAGCCAGGGTTTTAGTCTTCAGCCCTCTCCTCGAAGGACCAAGGCAGGTGGCCGCCTGCCTGATGGTGGCCATGAAAAAGAGGGCATGTAAGCTTTCTCCACCCGTGGCGCCCTCCCTGGCGCACTGCCACTGCACTGGAGGCTGTAGGTCCTGCCCCCTGGCTAGGCTCTCCCAGCCCTGCTGGTGTGGGTGGTGTGGGTCCTGTGTACTGTGTATGCACTAAGTGCTCAGAGTGTCTAAGGAGTCTGTCCAGTAAAATCTGCAAAATATACCAAGGGTATAAGAAGCTGGCCGAGCTGCCGTGCATTTCTCATCTGTAAGAATCTCTCCGTTTGGGGAGCACCCGGCAGGCTCAGTCGGTAGAGCATGGGACCGTTGATCTCAGGGCTATGAGTTCAAGCCCCACGTTGGGCGTGGAGTCTACTGAATTAAAAAAAGAATCTCAATTTTTAATACCATTTGTGGGAATTTTCTTAGGCAAAAAAAAATATTTTTGTATAGAAAAAAAAGACGAAGCAACATGCAGTAATGAGCCATGACTCTTCAGACCATGCCCGTTTTGCCTAGAATCTTTACACGCCTCTGCTGACATGGAATTTAAGATGGAGATTTCCCTTGGGGGAGGGGTGTAAACCAGGGCTTTGGAAAACTGAAAGTCAGCCTTCACTTTTGGAGAGAGCGTCCGTTCGGTTGCTTAACTTCCACTTGGAACCATGCTGTGGCTCCTGGCCCCGTGTGGCAGGTTTGCGGCCCGTGACTCAGTTTACCGGCTCTCTCACAGTTGGATGAAGAGGGTCTGCGCATTTGCTTGTGGGATTCTGAAACCGGGACCAGGGAGGGGAAGCCGGGGGGGGGGGGTTGTGGGGGGGACACAGAGGAGGACTCCACATTCTGGCCTTCCCGGGAAAGCGGGTCGAGTGCAGGTCATTGAGTAAGAAGTAGCCAGGCCCCTCTGGGGCCAGCATCCCCGGGCGCTCCTGAACCTGCCCTCTTGTCTGGGTTTTCAGCCTCCTTGCCTGCGATTCGGTGAGAGCCGGCAGGTGCCCCGAGCACCTCCCTGCACCCCTCAGCCCCCCCTTGTCTCTTCGGCCCACAGCAGATTCCACCACACCTTACATGGGCAGAATTTCAGCTTCTCAGCTCCTCAGCCACCGCTGATTTTATATTGTGCGAAATCACTTGGCTTTGTGCTCAAGGCTTCCTGCCGCCTGTGGGTGATTATGAGGAAGCGGGACTCCTTCAGGAGCGAGCGCACTGTCCTCCAAAGTAAGCAGATCCGCTCTAAACTCGGGAAACCATGGTGGCTTTAATGAAGGGGTTAACTCCGATCCAAAAGCGCTTTTGTGGGCTGAGGGCTTAGGCAGGTGCATCACTGCTTGAGGATAAGGGAAGAGGGGGTACAGGCTTTTGATAGGGACAGAGACAAAAAAACCAGCTGCAGGTGGAGCTTAATTAAAATGCCCCCCCCCCCCCGCCGCCCCTCCCCTCGGCTGCTCGACGAGACCCAAGTGCACAAAACACGGATTTCGGGGCCGCCCAAGGATAAGCGGCCCCAGAGCTGGAGAGAAGTGCCGGTCAGCCTGCAGGATGCTGCCGCCCCTCTTCCTGCTCCTACTCCTGCTCTCGGGGGCCACCGCGGCCCTGTCCCTGGAGGGTGGCCTCGCCGGACACGACAGCTGGGTGAGTAGTGACGGGGCCACAGGCTAGCCCACTTTCTGGCTGTCTTGTTCCTTGGCCTTGTTGGCGTGGCTCGCCGGCAGCTCCAGGGCGAGCGTGTGTAGGACAGATGGCAGGCAGGGCTGACCTTTGTGGGGTGCCCCCCCAGCCGCCCCCCCCGGCCTGCGATGTCCCCTCTTAGACTGCGGGGTCTTGTTTATCTCCAGTGGTCCCAACAACCTGCAGAGAGCTCGGAAACTCAAGGGGGGAGCTTCCCTGCCAGCGATCTCCACCTGCTCATCTTTGAAACGTTAAGTGATCGTACCAGTCTATTGCAGGGCAATCGTGGGGCCGCCAGCGGCCTGCGTTGGCCACACATGCTTCTAGAATCTTAATTTATAGGTATGGGACTCTTCTCATCGGCTCAGATTCATTGACATCATTACAGTTTCCGTCGTGAGAATTCGTAACTTTGTGAGGTGATTTATTTTTTTTTTCCATTTTGAAAAAGTTCCAAGAAAGAGTACATAAAGTTGGCCATTAAAAATGGATTTTTCTCTAAAATTACCAGATGAGTTTCAGACAAATCATTTATCATCAGGTTACTCCTAGAAGCTCTCTAAGGAATTTGAAAGAGGGGAATATCACGTCTCAATCTGATCTGTCTCAAAGAGTAATTTGTGGACATCCAGGAGTCAGACCAGGCACTTGGCGGCAGGGAAAATGATAGATTTCCTGACCTCGTCTAATGAAGGACCTCAGCCAAGATTATGGGCCAAACAGGCCGTTTTTTTTTCCTTGACTGAAAATTCTTAACTTTTCCTTCTCTAACTAGAACAATTTCATTAAGGTGTTCTCTTAACTTCCTCATTCTTTATTTTATTTTTCTTTTAACTTTCTCATCTTTTTTTTTTTAAAGATTTTATTTATTTATTTGACAGAGAGACACAGCGAGAGAGGGAACACAAGCAGGGGGAGTGGGAGAGGGAGAAGCAGGCCTCCTGTGGAGCAGGGAGCCCGATGCGGGGGCTCGATCCCAGGACCCTGGGATCATGACCTGAGCCGAAGGCAGACGCTTAACGACTGAGCCACCCGGGCGCCCCACTTTCTCATCCTTTAAATGGATATGTGATTTATTCTTCTGAAGCATCTTTTTTTTTTTTTTTTTTTTTGAGTAAGGAATTGTAGATCTTTTAATGCTGGCTCAACCAGATGGTTGATTATTTTTCTTTCCTTTGTCCTCTGCGTCTTTTTAAAAGCATCTGCAGGAAGTGATAGAAATGAAGAAGAACAGCCTCTTGACTTTCCTGGCTGGGCGGTACCAGTGGGCCTCTCAGGTGGGCGCAGCCCCCTTCACAGGAGGGGCAGCTGGGGAGGTGGCCAAGCGGCAGGATGTCCCGCCCCCTCAGCGGTCCCTGCGGGAGAAGGCACCTTGCAAGGATTTCTTCTGGAAGACCTTCTCCTCCTGCAAATAAAACTCTACCCCTGATCACTCATGCAAAGGAGTGTGACCATGGATCTGAATAAAATGTATTAACAGCCGTGATCTTTCTTCTTCACACAGTTGTCTTCTTCTTCCTGTGTAATTTGGAACGTTTTATTTGTTTATATTTTAAAATATTTTATTTTTAGTAATCTCCACACCCAACGTGGGGCTTGAACTCACAACCCCAAGATCAAGAGTCCCGTGCTCCACTGACTGAGTCAGCCAGGCGCTCCCCAAAGTGAACATTTTTGAAAAAGATTTTTACGTTTTCTGCTGTAGTGTACCCATTGGGCTTTCTTTTCACTTTAGTTATGTGCTTGGAAGTTCTGCCCTTGTCTCCTTTCCTTTGATTTAAAAAACAGTTAAAGGCGACATATTTAAGAACCCAGAATAACATCTTCTTTGTTTGTTTTCATAGAAATTGTCTAACTTAAAAAATATCTCCCTCGTATTAAAAGCAAATTTTTAACATTGTGCTCAAAGAGCAAAATGATTATTTCTTGTGTTTTGGCGAAAACCAATTTAAAAACAAATGTCACGCGCTCAAACATGATCTCATGTTCACATACTCATAAGAAGAGTTACATTCAAACCTTCTCTGATAAAATACCCATACTGGTTTTCATCAGTCAGTTAATTTTAATTTGTTACAGTTCTTTCATGGATCAGAGCTTCTACGTTTGCGTCGTGAAGAACGAAGTCTGTTTAAAGGCCTTATTTCAAACCAAGTACAGAGCAGGGCTGCTGTTGAGCCTGTGGCCTGCTTACCTCAACTTTTTAATTTTATTTTTTAAGATTTTATTTATTTATTTATTTGACAGACACAGCGAGAGAGGGAACACAAGCAGGGGGAGTGGGAGAGGGAGAAGCAGGCTTCCCGCCGAGCAGGGCGCCCAACGCGGGGCTCGACCCTAGGACCCTGGGACCATGACCTGAACCGAAGGCAGACGCTTAACAACTGAGCCACCCAGGCGCCCCCTTGCCTCAACTTCTAATTTAAGCCTTTCAGGATCGCAGGAACCAGACTTTGTTCCGTGACAGATGCATACATGTAATTTTTTTTAAAAAGATTTTATTTGAGACAGAGATAGAGATAGAGCGCGTGCACAACCAGCGGGAGCGGCAGGCAGAAGGAGAAGCAGGCTCCCTCCTGAGCAGGGAGCCCGATGCCGGGCTCGATCCCAGAACTCCAGGATCACAACATGAGCCAAGGGCAGACGCTTAACGAACTGAGCCATCCCGGTGCCTCCACATGCATATATGACTTGAATATCATTTTCCCATTCCCCAAGAATTTCCACAGAAGGGACAATGAGTGATGGCTACACAGGAGGGGAGTTCCTTTTTCTGTAATACAGGGCCGAGCAGCTGTCAAGGCCCATGCGGACCAGGATTTGCGGCTGCTCCAATGAAATGAGGAGTGAACAAATCACTGTTTCAAAACCTGAATCAAATCTTTAGTTCTCCCCCATAGCACCAAAATCCTTGCTTGATTCTGCATATTGTTTATGGCTCTTGAATGCCAGACTCTGAAGAATATTTCCAGGGTGAAGGTGTTTAGATACTAAACTTTAAAGTTCAGAGATTCATTACCTGGAGTCATGGGAAGTTTCTGAGGGTCAGGCCTAATATGGGGAAAATTGGCAAAGGCTGGCTGGAGGAGCATTGTATCTTTTCTTGGGATACCAGGGGAGAAGGCGCGGAGTATGACTGCTGACCGTTCCGTTCTGTTTTCTGCAGAGCTGAGCTCAGATCCATAATTACTAGCTGAGTAAAGTATAATGTGTTGGAGGACCTTAATAGATCCGAATTTCCAGACACAGCAGCTTGAAGAGACCAGTTATTGGGTTAGTGCACTGGTGCAAGATGCCAGCCTGGAAGGCCAGCTAACCTTCGGAACGTTGTCTTTTAAGATTTTCCTAGAAGAAAAGCATGCTCCTTGTTTTTCAATTTCTTTTTTTTTTTTTTAAAGATTTATTTATTTGATAGACAAAGACAGCGAGAGAGGGAACACAAGCAGGGGGAGTGGGAGAGGGAGGAGCAGACTCCCTGCTGAGCAGGGAGCCCGATGCGGGGCTCGATCCCAGGATCCTGAGATCAGGACCTGAGCCGAAGGCAGACGCTTAACGACTGAGCCACCCAGGCACCCCTCAGTTGGGGTCATACATACACAGTCCTTAGGACTGGGGACTTATAACTTTGAACTAAGTAATATCTGAAGGATAATGAGGCTATGCTAATGAGACTGGCAGGAAATCTGTCACATCTAAGTTTACCTGAGTTCAGGGGGCTGAATAGAATGTTAACTGGCATCAATTGCAGGGTAGACTAGATTAATATGCTCATGATGAATACATTAGGGTGAAATGGATATATTAGGGTAATTTTCTACCATCAGGTTTTGGGTAGACTTTTCTCAAAGTTAACCTTTCTGTAGTTCAATATAGACAAGTGTGTAGATGTGGTCATCGGCACCTGGACAACTTGTAATTCTTTCTTGTGCATTTCTCTTTTTAAAGATTTATTAATTTATTAGAGAGAGAAGCACACACGAGCAGGGGGAGGGGCAGAGAGGGAGAGAGAGAATCTCAAGCAGACTCTACGCAGTATGCAGAGCCCGAGGCAGGGCTCGATCTCACAACCCTGAGTTCATGACTTGAGCTGAAATCAAGAGTCAGACGTTCAACTG
Organism: Zalophus californianus; assembly: GCF_009762305.2. Lineage (NCBI taxonomy): Eukaryota > Metazoa > Chordata > Mammalia > Carnivora > Otariidae > Zalophus > Zalophus californianus. Next base: position 7,640,593 of record NC_045598.1, read on the forward strand.
ACGGAGCCACCCAAGCGCCCCTCTTGCATTTATTTCTAATATTTGGCACCAGAATGGATCCTTAACCGCTGGGGAAGAATTGAGTGTGACATAAACATTCGACAGAAATCCTTCATGGTATTCATATTTCAGGACGGTTGGCAAACCATTCTAGGCTTTAGGAAACTCAGAGCGGTGGGCTCATGGGAGACACTTAAAGACCTTGATTTAACAGCACCTGCTGAAGGGATCACCCACATCTTAGTAGCAGCTTCTTTAGTAGAGCTACGGATTCCATTTTTTAAAACTTTATTTAAATAATCTCTACAGCCAATGTGGGGCTCTAACTCTTGAGATCAAGAGTCACATGCTCTTCCAACTGAGACAGCCAGGAGCCCCTAGGTTCCGTTTTGAACAAATCAGAAGAGGAAAAGTCAGGTAGGTATTAAAAAGAAGGAAATTTTTGGTTTCTAGATGAGAAAGGAAAAGGCAAAGGGCAGCTGGGCTACCCACTATTTCTAGCTTGTCGTAACCCTAATAAAAGTAACGCTAATTTATCTCTTCCACTTATAGTTAAGTGATAAAAAGTACATGTGCTTGTCTTATTAAAATAATTATAAACTGGGGGAAAAGCTAGATTTTTGGTGATAGTTCTTAGAACATGGTATTGGGAAATATTGAGGAAAATCCAGTATCTATGCATTAACCTGGTGGTTCACTTTCTTGTAATTGCCAAGTGTGTTCTTTTTTAAAAAGATTTCATTTTCAAGTAATCCCTACACCCAGCACGGGTTGAACTCACAACCCTGAGATCCAGAGTCCCATGTTCTATACCAAAGGAGCCAGCCGGGCGCCCCTGCAAAGTGTGTTCTGATGTAGTTTGAGCAAACAGTGAACTTTGAGGTTCTGCAATCTGAAAATTCAAAGCATTTCCTGGGAACGAGTCTATCCCCCTCGTTGGAGGCCTTCCAGCGGGACGGAGGACCCCACTGTCAGAGGACTCAGGCAGTGGCTGGGTGTTCAGAACACATCACTTACAAAGTCCTTAAACACTTCAAGTAATACGAGACACAGCAAGATAATTAAGGCAAAACCCTACAATTAAAATAGAATGGAGAAAAAACCCTGAAGGCCAACAAATAAATAAATAAATAAATAAATAAAAGAATAAAAGAAAAAATTGAGTGGATGGCTAAGAAATAAAACAGCTAAACGATCTGGTTAGTAAAGTCACATTAATCATTTTTGTAATTAATGCAGGTTTTCTTTTCCCAGACTACTATTATTTTATCCCTTTCTCTCTGGAAAATGAAAAACCCATTAGTTTTTTTTCCTTTTGCTTTTCCCCAGAAATTAAAGGTTGGTAAGTGGTAATTAGCACAGCTTCTGTCAAAGCCAATTGCCTAATGGGGACCGACATTTGACTTGAGTTGAAAGAATGGAATATGGCTAATGCAGAGTTCATTAGTCCCAGCTGCTTCCTCTGACATTCTTTTCTGCTACCGTAAGAACAGGCTGCCCTGCTCACTCTCTCCTAGTTTTAGACATATTGCTGTGCTGCTCCGTTTCTATTCTGGAAGGCCTGGAGGCACAGGGGCGCGGGGAAGGTAAATGGCACCAGGGGCAACATAATGTGTTTGCAGCCCCACGTGTTACGCATTTTGGGCCCAAGTTTGCACACTAACATCTTTGCCTCGTAGACCCATAGACAGGGGCCTCATACAGCTCTGTCTCTGCTCTCCCCCCGGCCCGGGGAGATAAGGGAAATGGCTCTCCTGCCTGGGCTAGATCCTGGCCTCCTCCTCAGACACTACTTCATTTAACCCTTTCATCACTTTCATCCACGGGCTTGGCTCCCTCCAAGCCCACAGTACTTCCTCCATTATTCTATGCAGACAAGATGTTTGGTAGATCGGTTTCTAGTAGAGCATACCAACACCAACACCCAGGCCAGGCAACTAAAGCTCTCCTGTGTATCTGACAGACATAATTCGAGACAGTATTTTTAATTCAGTAGGGCAAAGATGGAGATGTTGATAGAACTGGTGAGTAGAGGTACCATTCTGTTTCTGGAATCCAGGCTTCCTTTACCACTGGGCTAACTGTACAGTGTTCACCGGGCTATTTGCTTCTCTTATACCACCAGCACTGTGCCTGCAGTCAGAAATCTATTGGCAATTATGTTGCAGACACAGGAGGTCTTTTCCAGTTTGAGTTGACTCTAACTTATTATGTTGGTGTAACAAAACCAGTGATCTGGATGTAGAAGGAAGAATGTGTGGACCTAAGAGAAAACACACGTAAGTGCGAAGATCACTGGGCACCCGGGCGGCTCAGTCAATTAAGCGTCTGCCTTCGGCTCAGGTCATGATCCCGGGGTCCTGGGACTGAGCCCCACACTGGGCTCCCTGACTGGCAGGGAGTCTGCGTCTCCCTCTGCCCCTCTCCCCTGCTTGTGCACCTGCTCTCTCTCTCTCTAATAAATAAAAAAGTCTTCAAAAAAATAAGTGGGAAGAGCACCGGAATTAGAACCAGGATCCTGGCCCTCCAATCAGCCTTGTGACGTGGGGCAAATCTCTGCACCTCGCGGAGCACAGCTTTACTCATGTGTGTGAGATGACAAGCCACACCCTGGCCAGCTCACTCAGTTTTGTGATGCTCCAGGATGGTAAGTGCTAGCCCAGAGCAGACTGCAACCTGCTAGAAAAATCCCCAACTGGCATTAGTGCCCCTCCAGGGGCATTCTGAAAGTGTGTGGGGATGTTTTCAGTTGTCTCGGGGCCTGCAGACCGCTATTGTCATTGAGCGGGTAGGGGGATGCGGGGGATGCCAGTTCTTCCGGCCACGTACCGGACGATTCTGCATAATGAAGAATCAGCCCATATCCTGCAATCCTGTGTGGCTTTTGAATGTCAGGCTGGACATTCATCTGGATGAAAATCTGTTCCAAATAAGAGTACAAAACCCAAAGACCAAGTTTGTACAGAAACAGGAAGTATATAAACCAGAAGGCTCTGCTTTGCGCCCAGAGAGACTCACAGTCATATCACATGGAGATCAATTTAATGACCTTTCATCCCCCTACTGATAAAACATATTAGAAAACTGGAAACAGTCTCACAGTGGTAACAGATATAATTTCACAATTAGAAATGGCGAATTACACTCTCCATATGTCCCTGTGGTCTGCAAACTTAATATGCGCCTTTACACAAACCAAAAAACTCATTAACTTGAGACATAAGTTTGTGGCTATACATCAACTCTGTTCTGTCACCTTCTCAACCATCACTTGTGTTTAAAATTCTGCAGTTCTGGCTTCAGAACGAGGACAGTGAGTCTGAAATGCGACAATTTCTTTTCACTGTCCTTGACAATTTCTTTCAAACGGAGAACCTAAGAAGGTGTCATCAGAAGATGGGAGGTACTGTTGATGCAGCCTTGTCATTCAGAACAGGTGGCAGGGCTCTTCTGGAAGGGACAGGAGGCTGGTCTTCCAGCCTGTTCCAGGAGAACACGCTGTAAGGCAGGGAGGCCAGTAGGAAGGCCACAGCTTGGGGAATTAGGCTGACGGTATTTACTGCGAATAAGAACAAGGTCGCAGGCTTTCCAGCGGCGGCTATGTGGGCTCTTGTTTGGCTCGCTTGGGCTCCCGCGGTTCTCCGGACAGTGAGCTCTTCCTTGCTGACACGCTCCGGAGAGAACGCAGGCTCTGCACCTGCTGGAGACGCAGGCTGAGCTCCTGGTGACAGGCCTGCTGCAGCGTTTCTGTCTTCTTTAGGCCCCAGCTCAAGGCAACAGCGAGCGCTTTGGGGTCTTCCTTGGTGACCAACTGCGGCAAGAATAAGAACCACTGAGAACCACGACCTCTGCTCTCCTCACCTGCTGCTCTCAGGCTCCTGGGAGTTTCTTTGGGGGAGCAGGACCAGGCAGTACCAGCTTATGTTATGTCCTGGCGCTGAAATGCCAGAGTTATTTCGCATTCAGCGGCCACGGGCCTTTCCTTACCCTCCAATACTGCCAGGAAAGGATCTCTGGAAAGCCAAGTCCTCCACTTACAGGAAATGTAGCCCAGCCCAAGTCAACAGGTTTCCTCCCTCCCAGCTGACACTGGGGAGGTGCTTTGGACAGCGACAAGGATGAAGAATGAGAAGCAGCGCCCACTCTGATGGATTCGGCATCAGGCTTCTGGTTCCCTGGCCATGGAGCCAGCACGGGAGGACCCGCTCAGGCGTGCCTTTCACCATGATCATGTATGTGCCTCACTGACTACGGGTCTTCCTCAAGGGCTGATAGAACCAGAAGCTTGAGCCCTGCCTTGCCTCCCTGTCAGGTTTTGCTCGTTCCATAACCTGCTGTGCCCCAGAGAATAATGTTTGACGATCTGAGAGGGTGTACCCCGTTTTGTCAAGCCGTTTTGATATAGATTAAATGAGATGTTTTGCATGTAACACGCAAGTGGGCAGCTGTGAGTCAGGGTCTGCAGAGGTGAAAAGCATTCTCGGACGTGCCTCTGCAGGCAAACACTGCACCCCTGGGGGGGAGTGGCTCGTGCAGCTCAGGGTCCCTGGGTCTTGCCCACCTCCAAATCCCGACTAGACAGACTCAGCTCTGGGGCCGGCTTCTCCTTCAGCGCAGTAAGGACCTGGCTGGTAAGGGTGATTTCGGAGGCGCTCTCGCGGTTACTCCCCGCGTCCACTGCATCCATCTTGTCACTGAAGCCAGCGCTGGCCTCTGCAAAGCAGACGTGAGACGGAGATGGCCCCACTGCCGCACACACAGCCCTCCGTCAGGCAGGACGGAAGCACGTGGTCTCAAGACGCCAGCAGCTGCGGCTCCCCCCTTGTTTGATCCCATTATAAACCATGGTTATTTCCCCAGGAAAGGCTCTCCAGGCCCTCGGCCCTCAGGGTGACTCCCCTGGCCAGTGAGTCCTACCTTGCTGCTTTGACAAGATGCTGCCCTCCTTCTCCAAAGCCTGGAGGTAAAGCTCCAAGAGCTGCTTGGACTGTCGGGCTTCCTCCCTCTGGTCAAGTACCTGCTGGAGGGTGTTCTGGAGCCCCTGCACCGTGACGCAACTTTGGCATAGTTCCTGAGCCAGGTCTGAACATGGAACGTCAATGAGCACCTAACAAGCAAATACAGACTTTAACAAACCTAAAAATCTTTCAAAACAAAGTGGCCCCGACCCGTCCATGGCAGGCTCCCTCCTCCCTTCAGCAATCCGTGTCCTTGCCTCCTCTAGGGAACCTGCCCATGTTTGCCAACTACACTTCTGGGAATTTATTCTATGGACAAGCATGTGTGTGAGATGACACTGATCTAAGTTTTTTGTTGCACTGTCTGGACCAGCAGGACTGATGTCAACCCACAGATCCACCAATGGGGGGGCGACTCCTTAAATAAGTAACAGTATAGGCACAAAAGGGAATATTATGCAGTGGTAAAAAAGAACAAGTGTCTTCTATATACTCATCTAGACTACTCTCCAAGTATTTTTTTTTTATGAAAGATTTATTTATTTTAGAGAGAGAGCACACGTGGGCACATGAGTGGTGGTCGGGGGGCAGAGAGGGAGGGACAGAGAATCTCCAGCAGCCTCCCTGTGAGCATGGAGCCTGTAGCAGAGTGTGATCTCACGATCCCGAGATCACGACCTGAGCCAAAATCAGGAGTCAAGAGGCTTGACCAACTGAGCCACCCAGGCAAATATTTCTTTAAAAAAGAGTAGATATGCTTCCACTTGTGTAATATAGGGGAGGAGAAAATATATTTGTATTTCCTGGTATATAAAATTTAGAATGGGAATTTGAGAGATTGGTTATCTCTGGGAAGAGAAACCTGGTGGCTAGGAGTAGAAGTCAGATTTTTATGTATATCTTCTCCCCGCCGCCCAAAAGCTTTATTGAGATGTAATTCACACACCACACGATTCACCCATATGATGTGTACACCTAGGTGGGTTTAGTTCATTCGCAGAGTTGTGCGGTCATCGCCACGATCCAGTTTAGAACATTTTCACCACCCCGAAAAGAACTGTGCCTATTAGCAGTTACTCCCTATTTCTTCTCAAAGTCCCCCCAACCCCAGCCCTAGGCAGCCACTCACCTGTCTTCTATCTCTATGGATTTGCCTATTCTGGCCACTTCATATAAACGCAACAAAAAACATCCGTGGCCTTTCATGTCTGGCTTCTCTCACTTAGCACGATATTTTGAAGGCTTACCTATGTCACAGCATGTGTTAATGTTTCATTCCCTTTCAGGGCCGAGTAATATTCCATTGTGTGGATGGACCACGTTTTATCTACCCATTCATCAGTTCATGGACGTTTGGGTTGGTTTCACTTTTTGGCTACCAGGATATCTTTATAGACCTCTCCGATTTTGAGCCATGTGAATGTATTCATATTATTTATCCAAATATATAAGTTTAAAAAATTACTAAAAAGCTACCTCCTTGAAGGGGCCTCCCTTGACCTCCCAATCTAGACTACTAGCTGTACCCCTCTTGGCACGCTGCCCCACCTGCTACCCATCTACGATGCTCCCCTCCATCAGAATTGTGTCTGGCTTGTTCACCACCATGCCCCGTGGACAGAACCCTGCCAGGCACAGGGCAGGGGCTCAAGAAATATTTTTTGCAATTAACACGTACTATTTTTATCCCAATTTTACGGGACAGGAAATGTAGGCAAACTGGCTACATCTGATTGGCTCAAAGTCATATCGACGGAGCTGGGATTTAATTCGGCTCCTCCTGATGTAGTGCCCATTCTTTGGCACTACCTCCTTAACAACCCCCCACGCCCCCCATCCCCGCCGCCCCAGTGAGCCTAAATAGGTCTAGGTGAGGCTTGGGCATCTGTATTTTCTTTTCTTTTTTTAAAGATTTTATTTATTTATTTTGAGAGAGCAAGAGTGCAGGGGGAGGAGCAGGGAGAGAGAGACTCTCAAGCAGACTCCGTGCCGAATACAGAGCCTGATGTGGGGCTCAGTCTCACCACCCCGAGATCATGACCTGAGCCAAAATCAAGAGTTGGACGCTTAACCGACTGCATCCCCCAGGTGCCCCTGGGCATCTGTATTTTCTACTCTAGCTGCGAGAATTAGAAAATGAAAGAGTCTTGGTTGTCACCAAAGCATTGCTTGAAAATTAAGCCATAATGAAATTATTGTGGGAAGACACATGGAAACTAAGGGGCTGGGGGTGGCAGAGGCCAGAGGAGCGTGGCTATGAGTTGTGGAGGGGACTTACCTGGAGGTCTTCTTCGGACAGGAGGATGATGCTGGATAGATCTTCTTTCAGCTGCCTGGCCACATTCTTCCACTTCAGCCCTGACCCACTGTCTGTTTCATCCACATCAAAGGACTCTTGGGAAATCCAAGCCGTGCCTCCATCTGACATGGGGAGAAGCAGCCAGTCACAGGTAACCTGAGGTGCTGTGTTCACCTCCTCCTCCAACACACAGGCCTCGGACTGGCCATTTAGGATAATTTCAGTGGTGAAGGAAGAGCCTTTCCTCAGGGATTCATGGGAAAGCCAATCCTCATCTAGGACCTACATTTTCCCTTCTCTTCCACCCTGGATTTATTTCTGTGTGGAACTGCTCTGTATCCTTCTTACGGAAAGAAGCCACTTTAAACCTGATGCATGGTCATGCACACCCAGGATCCTACCACACTTCCCTTTAGGTGAGTTGTTGTGTCTCTGTGTTCCATTTCTGTATACAAAAACATTCACTGTCACCAGCACTTCTCCTGTGCTTGGGGATTAGTCTTATCCTTGACTGGAGGAGCTGTTGCCACTGTTTGCTGTCCCCGTACTTTGGAGCACAAAGGTGGCTGGCAGAGCCACTGCTGAAGGGTGACTTCCTCAATTTAGTGGCATGGGGACTGTCTTCAATGGGGACACTTTTTTAGCCTTTGGTCCTTGCTCATCAATATTAGTTCCCTTTGTATCTCCAGTAATGATGATGGGGTAACATTTACTAAGCCCTTTCTGTGTGTCAGGCAAGATCTAAATGCTTTTCATCAGTGGTTCTCAACTGGGAGTGATTTTGCCTCCCCTTAGAAGACATTTGACAATGTCTGAAGGCATTTTTGGTTGTCACAACGGGGGTAAAGAGATACTACTGGCATCTAGTGGGCAAAGGCTGAGGTTGCTGCTAAATATCCTGCAACGGACAGGACAGCCCCCACAACAAAGAATTCTCCAGCAGGAAATGTCAGTAGTATTGTCAAGAAACCCTGGTTTGATATATATTATGTTCTATCAGCCCTACAACACCCTAAGAGAGAAAGGTACTATAATTATTACCTCAGTAAGGTGCTAAGAAGTTAGGTAACTTGCCTAAGGTCACATGGCTAGTAAAAAATAGTCTGGAGTGAAACCAGGCAGCTTGACTCTGCCTGTGGCACTGATCTCTCTGTCGTACTGCCTTTTAGTTACTGTTGGTCTGTGAGTTATTTGAGAACTGGGCCCGCGTCTCATTCTTTACCCCAAGACTCAGCATCACGCCTTGGCATGCAGAAGGTGCTCAGTAAATGTTGGCTGCATAGATGCTGAACGAGACAAACGGCAACCTGTACCTGTGCAGTAAAATGAATCATGGTGGATGCTGTATTGCATAGATGACTTTATATGTGGCCAGAGTTTCTTACCTGAATTGCTGTATGCCCACTTCTCATTATTGGCCAACGCTACAAACTTAGTATTGGAAGGTAGGCACAGGAAGTAATCGTCATCATCCACAATGGTGCCATCCTCTGCCAGGACCAGGGTGACTGGTGCCAGGGACTTATCAATGGCCAGAATGTCACAGGCTGAGAGGAATAAAATATTTGGCGATTGACAAGTATCCATAAGGAAATTACATCTGTCCCTGTGCTCACTAAATATATGCTCCCAGAGCATAGCAGAATTCCTGGTAGTTAACAGTAACTACAATAACAACTACAACTATTAGCACTAATATACCATTTCCCACATGCCTGGTACTAAGTACTTTTTGTATACAGTATTCCCCTAAAAATCCTATAAGGTATCTACGATTGTTATTCCCATTTTACAGATGTCAAACCCAAGGCTCAGGGAGGCTAAGTAACTTGTCCAAAGTCACACAGTAAGTGTCAGAGCTGAGATTTAAACCCACCGCCTGACTCCTGAAAAAGTTTCCTCCAGCTGCTCTACCTCCACATTAGAAGGCCCTCCCATCTTTACTTGGATGAAAAACAAACCAAAGTCTGATTTGATTCCTTGTGAACGAGCAGTCTTTCATTCATTTACTCAGTGGTCATCTTAAATTCTCCTGTGTCAAATGTTGAAAGAAAGAAAGAAAAGCAAGAAAAGAAAAGAATAGAACAGGAAAAAGGAAATGTGTTGTGTTCTTTGAAGCATCGTTCTCTGCAGCCTTTCTAACCTATAGGAAGGCACAAGAGAAGCAGAAGTTTGTATCAGTAGCTTCTCATCTTTATTGTCAAAGGGCAAAAAGGTTTGTCCAGGGCAGATCTGTACCATCCCATTTAGTGATGACAAAGTCTAAAATGCAAATGGGATGAGAGTGAGCAGCAAAGTAGCCACAAGACTAGGTATATGGTTGGGCAATGTTATCCAGCACCCAAATAGAACAGCAAGCCTTCCAAAGGCTGAGCTCCAGAGAACATAAACACACAAGCTTCTGTGCCAAGTGCACCCAGCCGATGCACAAAGGGGAACTAAAATTCAAGTACCCTAATGCCAAGGAAAAATATGTGAATGTTGATATGGCAAAAACGATCTCACTAAAGCATTTATAATGTTTTGGCTGCTCCTGGGTCTCTGAAAGATTTCTGTCTGGTAATTTTTGGGTCTTGGTGACTCTGAGAGGAAGCCCACTGAACCCTGACACCCCCTTTGACTACATTTCCGGGACCGCTCCGCTCACACCTTTAGCCAGTAGAACTTCCGTGGATAAACAATTTATTGCTACCGGCTCATAATACTTGTAAGTCTGTAAATATATCATCTGCTTTGAGAGTTCCAACAATCCTGTAAAGCAGGGCTGGAACTATTATACCCATTTTGCCGATGAGAAAACTGAGGGTCGCGGGCTGCTTAAGTACAAGGTCAAGCAGCTAGTAAGTGTGGGGCCGGGATTCAGAACCCCGGTCACTCACAGCACCTGCTCCTTGTCTGGAATTCCAGAATGGTCGGCTCTCTCTTCGCCGCACAAGTGCCTGCGAGAACTGACGGTGAAAAGGCGCTCCCAACCCGGCCGGGAGCTCAGCCGGGGGCGCCGGTATCACCGTACGGAGCCCGGGCGGCTGGGTCTGGTCCAAGGTCAGTTATTTTAGGCGAGGCACCTAAGTCGAGTCGGTCTTAATTTGCGTATTGATTCCCGTCTACCTTCCCACCATTACGAGTCTCACACGAGATAATCGCTATGCCCACGTCGGTTATTTCCGTCCCAAGTCGCTCCTGCTGACCCCGCCTTGCCCCTGCCAGACATCCTCACCCGGCCCGGCTCTCCGCAGCCCCGGCCCGGGCCCCCACAGCCTCCGCCCGCGTCCCGCGCCCACCCTTGCTCCTCAGCTCCTCGAGGCAGGAGGCCGCCACGCCGTGCTGCTCGCGGCTGTGGTTGCGGCGCAGCAGACACGGCTTCAGGGCCCGCGTCTCAGTCTCGGCCTCCCCGACCACTTCCATCCTCTTCAGGGTGGGACCTGACTCCGGGAAATCAGGGAGGCTCAGCGCGGCACCTTCCCCCCACCTGTGGCGTGCCGGGAGGTGTAGTTCTCTTTGTGGCAAATCACGCGTGGGACCAAGGCACGCTGGGAGATGTAGTTCTGGTTGCCGCTAATCACGTATGGCTCCGGGGGCATGCGGGGAGCTGTAGTCTCTGGGTTCGAAGCCGACTTCGTTATGTTGCTCAATACGGCCCCGGGGAGTGTTTTTCTACTTTGTATTTAGGAGTTTCAGTAGCGGGCTCAAAATGAGGTCAATAGGGATTTGTTTTGCATTATGAAAGACACGCATATATACTACCTTGGGTTTTCAGAGCACTCTTGTTTACATATATAGATGCATAATAGTAATACTTAGATGAAACAGTCTGTCATTGTACTGTATTAATTTGTTTTCCCTGTCCAGACTGAAAAGATCTGTAAGATGTCCCAACCCTCAGGATAATCTGAAGGAAGTCAATTTTAAAAATTGATGAGTGTAGTTTTCAGTCCTGCTGAAAATGTAACAGAGAAGCATAAGATACTCGCACATTTCCACCAGTTCGATTCCCTGCTTTAGTTGTGCAAATTGGGTTGGGATCCCGGAACAAAATGCTTACATAACTAGATTAAACATTAAGGTCTCAAAGAAATTAGAGGGGAAAGGGAAAATGCGAACCACATCACTGTTTGAGATTGTCCAGATGCTGCTTGGCAATAAATTCATCTTCGTTCTAATACTGCTACCTACCCCCTCTGAAAAGAGTTAACATTAAAATAATAATAAAAAAATCAAAATGGTTCCTCGCTTAAAAGGTGAGGGCATATTATGTAAAGAGAAATAGCCCATATTCATACAGTCTCTTTCGTATTTTTTTTTATAAGAAAATAAGATATTATCTCGTAAGAAAAGGGTAGGCGTTTAAAACAGTGTTTGGTAGGGGGAATTGTTACTTGAGGCAACCCTTTTGAATACTCCATACATAATCAATCAAAACCCAACTGCAATACAAACTGGTAGTTCTAATACATGCAATCATTTCGTGTAATTTTATACTTAGCTTAAAATCTAACAACTCAACTACTATAAAGTAAGAATGTGGAAGCCTCTCCAAAAAGCCCCGTTCAGTGTCCTCCTAATAGATCTGCAAACCGTTTCAGACTCCTATCTCCAAGATGCTGTAATTGTGTGTGCAGGAGGTGAGTCTTGGATCTTTTTATTTCTGGCGACTACCAAAGTGCCTGGCAAGTAGTAGGTACTCAACAAATGGTACTGAACCGAACCATTAATTAATTAATTTCCAAGTTTCTTCCCATTTATTAAAGACTTAGCGAGTCCCTGCCTGTGCCCAAGGCCCCTTGGGGATGGGCAGAGATTTAATTCAGTGAGAATAATACACATCTAAAAATGCAAAAAGGACGAACTTAGGATCTTCCTGGCCAGCGGAGACCTAATTGGCAACAGGGCGAGGTGACCCAGACGTGGGTGTTCGCTCCGCTCCCTGCGTGCCCGCCATCGACCGGCTCCGTTCCGGCTACTTTGGTCTGGGCTGGTGAGCGAGAGCGAGGGCGCTTGGGAGACGCCTCGCCCGGCGGCGATAGATTAGTTAGGCCTCAGAAAGATGGCGTCCTCGGAGCAGGCAGAGCAACCGAGCCAGGTAAGGGGAGTGGGACTGCTCCGCCGTAGTGGCGGGGACCCTGGCTGGAGGGGGCGCTCGGCGTGCGGCTGGAAGCCGGGCGGGGTCCCTGAGCCTCCGCAGCCGGTGGCCCAGACCTCTTGCCCCCTCCTGGGCCCCGCCCCTCCTCAGGTCCTCGCCGCCCGGCCCCTCCCCCGGTGACCCCTCTTAGACCACATTGCCGAGCCGGGGCTCCGGGGCGCCCGTGGGCCCCCACTTCCAGCCTGAGGGCCCCTCGGGCCCCACTTGCGCTTGGCCGGGACGGTGGCAGGACGCTTGAGAAGCCTTCAGCCCTGAGCTGTAAGGGCCCCTGCTTGAGGAGAGGTGGGTGAGAGGCTCGATCGTTTTCAGTTGTCCCCTCCCAGGAGGGCCCTGAATCTGTCAGGGTTCCCACTCTCCCACAGCCTCAGCCTCGCTGAAGTGGCCCCATCGCCAGCCTCTTCGTCACCTTTGTGCTTTCTCTGCCAAATTGGAGGGTCGGAAATGTACTCGGATCCTCTCGGTGCGTTGGTAGGAAGGGGTCTCACTTGTAAACAACAGACGCCACCAGGCTTTTGGTTGAGGATCCATCCTTGCTACCCAGAGTTTGGTTTTCTCGGCCAGAGGACTCCGCTCTAGCTTTTCAGCGAAATCCCGCTCCGTTAAGGGGACCTTGAGGACCAGTGGTCTTGCCTGTACGTCTGCTGTCAGGAAGCAGTAGATGATAAGGCCCATGAAAGGATTTGAAGTTCAAAGGCGGGGTGGGCTGGAGTGAGGTGGATGGGGTAAGCGGTACCTTGTATTTACTGAGGGTGTGCTGTCATGCTGGGGACAAATTAACGTTAACTATCTCCTTTAGTGCTCATTACGACCTTTATGAAAATCAGGCAGTTATTAACTGCCATTTCACAGAAGTGGATGCTAAAGGTCTGTGACATGCCCTAAATCATGTATCTGATTGGGTCGGGATTTAAACCCAGATGTGTGTGGCTCCACTAGTTAGCCACACATGCTTAAATTTAGTTAGGATTAGTGAGAGGAAGAAGAAAATGGTTCCAGTCTGGACTTCCATCATTCATCTCTCACCTCCTTGAAACACCTGTAGACTTCACAGCCTACTGGTATTTCACTTCCTTCCTTGGCAGAAGAACACTACTTCAAGTTTCTTACTGTTTTATTCTTCATGATAAGTCTGTTACAGGAATAGCACTTAGAGGAGCTGTGTGTTCCCCAGACCAGCTTCTGTTAGCAGAGTGAGTGATTCAGAAAGATATCTGGATTGTAAAATAGGGGAAATAATTAGGACTGATTCTGGCCTTCTCACTGTCAGAAATTCTGGACTGTGGGAGTGTCTCAGAGGCAGGGCCCTCCTTTCTTGCCTTAGCCCACTTAGCTTGCGGAAATGCTGAGGCTCCTCAGAATCTGGACTTTTCTGAACTGTGGTATGTTAGGAATGCCCACAGCCTGGGATTAAAGGTACCTTCCATCCCTGATTCTTCTAGGACTTTTAATTTGTCAGTGCTGTGAAGGTTACTAAAAAGCTTGCCACTTGGAGCCATTGTAGTGCCCAAGGATTCCCTTGGTTCTGGAAATTGTCCTCTCGGTACATGTGGAAGGGATCTAAGGTCCTTTGAGGGGGTTTGGCCCGCACTTGTTTGGTTTTCAGCTCTGCTTCTCTTTTGCCCTCCTTTCCAAAGCTGGTAGAGTTGGGATTGCGTCAGAATACGCTGGCAGTTTTGGGAAAATTTGAGCTCTTCATGCCAAATTCTGTCACTGTCTTAACAATAAGCTGCAAATGCACACTTATTAAGTGAACCATCTCTCTTCAGCAGTTGCTTGTCATTTTATTTTCAAATCCTGATCTACTTGGCTTCCCATTTCTCTAGTCAAAGCAGAGTGGAATTGAAAGAACTATTTGGATAATTCCCCGCAAACCTGGTCTGTAAGAATGAACTCATTTTGCCTTCGGGGCTGAGTTAGTATTTGTTTCATAGAAGGTCTGTGGGTTGGCCTTGTGGCCTCAGTCTCTCATTTTGAAAGATACAGGGTGATAGCCAACCCTTTCTTCCTTTGAGAGGCAATGTAGAACAGTGGTATGGGCTCCAAAGCCCTCCCTATTGGTTTAGAATCCTAGCCCCACTACTTGGAGCTGTGTGATCTTGGACAAGGTACTTGACTTCTTTGGCTTTAGTTTCTCCATCTGCACAATAGGAATGATACTATTGCCTATCTTGTAGGATTTCTCTGAGGATAAATAAATTAACTTATTTTACTCTATTTATTTTAAAGATTTATTTATTTGAAAAGAGAGAGTGCATGCGTGTGTGCAATCAGGGGAGGGGCAGAGGGAGAGGGAGAAAGAGTCTCAAGCAGACTCCCTGCTGAGCGTGGAGCCTGATGGGGGCTTGATTCCACGACCCTGAGATCATGACCTGAGCCCAAACCAAGAGTCAGTCGAACACTTAACCAATTGAACCACCTAGGCACTCCTAAATTAACTTAATTTTAATTAATTAATTAATTTTCATTTATTCATTCGAGACACAGAGAGAGAGAGAGGGAACATGAGCAGGGGGAGAAGCAGACCCCCCGCTGAGCAGGGAGCCCGATGTGGGGCTCGATCCCAGGACCCTGGGATCATGACCTGAGCCGAAGGCAGACGCTTAACCATCTGAGCCACCCAGGCGCCCTTAAATTAACTTAATTTTAGAACAGTGCCTGACATAGTGTGTTATCTGTTATTATTGCATTCATTAAATTCTGGATTTCCACTCACAAACGAGAAATCTTTCTTCAGGCCTTATTATAATGTTTTTTTGGGGGGTATGATTTTTCACATATTGACTACCAGCCCACTAAAGTTGTTCTTTTATTTGTTCTCGAGTAATTTCCTTCCAATTTAAAGGAAAACCCTGAATGCTGGTGTTTATCTTAGCTGTCCTTTGTGACTTTTTTTTTTTTTTTTTAAAGATTTTATTTATTTATTTGAGAGAGAGAGAGAATGAGAGATAGAAAGCACGAGAGGGAAGAGGGTCAGAGGGAGAAGCAGACTCCCTGCTGAGCAGGAAGCCCGATGCGGGACTCGATCCCGGGACTCCAGGATCATGACCTGAGCCGAAGGCAGTCGTTTAACCAACTGAGCCACCCAGGCGCCCTCCTTTGTGACTTTTAGATGTCAGTGACATACTTGCTTTATTCATCATGGTGTTCTTTTTAGTTTTTCTTCAAGATGGTCTGTTGGAGTTAGAAATCACATGCATTGCTTCCCTCTCCTTGTTCTGTTTTCCCCATGTTACCCTTGTTTGCGTGGTTGATCTCTTAGGAGAGGCCCTTGTAGTCTGGACATGGTATGGCCCATAGGAATGGGAGCTGTTATCCCTATTTCTGTACTTCTCCACCAGTTATCTTCAATGAAGAGCAAAAGTGTGGTTCAGTCTGATTATTTAGTGCTTATTCAATATTGACTATATTACGGAACAGAGATTTCAAATCTGTTGAGATTCCCTGGATATAGTACATTGGGGGTTGAGAAAACGCAGAAGCAGGGAAGGGAAAAGAACACAGCGAAGACATTAAGGACTAGAAGAGTGTGGCCTTGTATCCTGACAGACCTTGAACTCCAGCACTCACTTGCTATTGGACGTGTCACTCCACCTCTCTGACCCTGTTTTCCCCTTTGTAAAATAATAATTACCCCAGGGTTGTTCTGAGGGTTGACTGAAATCGTGGACGTAAAGAGCCTCTGCTGTGCAGTGTCCAATGAGTGTTCGTTTCCTTCTCCAAGAATCTATGGGCAGCTTTGGAAGTCTGTGAACTCTTGAATAACAGTAGTTCAAACGAGATATTTCCCCCCTCAACTTTCTTCTATTTTGAAAATTTTCCAACCTCTAGAAATGTTGAAAAAATAATACAGAGAACTCTTGTAAAACTCTTATAAAAACATCAAGATACACTGTTTACATTTTGCTGAATTTGCTTTATTTCTGTCTCTTTACATGTATTTTTTTAAAGATTTGAGGGTGAGTTACAGACATCACGGTGTTTCATCCTAGGACAGCTAAGATAAACACCAGCGTTCAGGGTTTTCCTTTAAGAGTGTCCTAACAGTGAGGTTATTCTCTTATATAACCGTAATACCATTATCATACAAGAAATTCAGTATTGATAAAATACTATTTAATAATACAGTCCACATTCATATTCTCCCAATTAAGAAAAATCCAAATCCATTCAAGAAATAGGGATTGCAGGGGCACCTGGGTGGCTCAGTCATTAAGCGTCTGCCTTTGGCTCAGGTCATGATCCCAGCGTCCTGGGATCGAGCCCCGCATTGGGCTCCCTGCTCGACGGGAAGCCTGCTTCTCCCTCTCCCACTCCCCCTGCTTGTGTTCCCTCTTCTGCTGTGTCTCTCTCTGTCAAATAAAAAAAAAAAAAAATAGGGATTGCATTGATTTTTCTCTTTAGTGTGCTTTAATCCAGAATGATCCCCTAGTCTTTAAATTTTTTCTTTTTCTTTTCTTTTTTTTAACTGAAGTTTAACATATACCCAGAAAGCACACAAATTATGTGTCCAGCCTGGTGAATTTTCACAGAGTGAACATACTTGTGTAACCAGTACTTGTATTAAGAAATCAAACATTACCAGGACCTCAGAAGCCCCCCTGGTGTCCCTCCTGTCACTGTCCAACCCCCTAAAGGTTGCCCCTATCCTAACTTAAAATCCATAGATTAATTTAATAGCTTATTGAGCGACAAAGTCCTTATGGCCAAAAACTTTACTGTGGAATTCTAATAGGTGTGTTGTGGTCAGTTTAATGAGTTTTGACAAATGTACATACCTGTGTAACCACCACCACAACCAAGATCAAAACAATTTCAGTTTTCCTCAGTGTTCCCTTATGCCTCAGTAAATCCTAGCCTTTGGCCTCAGGAAATCTGAACTGCTTTCTGTTGCTATTGGTTATATTCGTCTTCCATAGAATTACATATGAATGAATTCATAATGTATGTATTCTTTTGTGTCTCACTTCTTTTGCTCAGAGTAATGTTTGTGAAACTTACATTGTTGTATCAGTAATTCATTGCTTTCTCTTAGTGTGTAATATTCTCTTGTATAGATATACCACAATTTGTTGATCTGTTCACCAATTTATGGACATTTGGATTCTGTTGATTATCTATTGCGGCATAACAGTATCACAACACATTTACACAAATTACCAAAAAGAGCACACATTTTTTGTTTCAGTTTCTGTAAGGACACAGTTTAGCTGAGTCTGACAAGGCAAGAAATCAAGGTGTCTGCTGGGGCTGTGATCTCATCTGGGTCTTGACTGGGGAAGGATCTGCTTCCTAGCTCATGTGGCTGTTGGCAGCATTTAGTTCCTTATGGCCTGCAGAATGAGTACCTCAGTTTGTTATTGGCAGTCAGCCAGAGGCTACCCTCATTTTTTTTTGCCACAGAGGTCTTCCTAACATGGTCACTTGGCTTTCTCAAAGCTAGTAAGGAAGAGAGTCCCTTAGCAAAATAGACATTACAGTCTTACATAATGTAACCATATACATGTAATTACATTCATCCTGTCATATTTACCATGTCCTGTTGGTCAGAAGCAAGTGACACTCAATGGGACCACACAAGGCATGAATACTAGGAGGTGGGGATCCTGGGAGTCACCTTAGAGTCTGTTCCCCACATGATTGGTTCTAGTTTGGGGCTACTATAAATACTCATGTATTGTGAAGAGATATGTTTTCATTTTTTTTGGTAAATACTTATGAGTGGAATTGCTGGGTCATATGGTAAGTATATGTTTAGTCTTTTTTTTTTTAAATAGATTTTATTTATTTGACAGAGAGAGAGACACAGCGAGAGAGGGAACACAAGCAGGGGGAGTGGGAGAGGGAGAAAAGCAGGCTTCCCGCTGAGCAGGGAGCCTGATGTGGGGCTCGATCCCAGGACCCCGGGATCATGAGCTGAAGGCAGACGTTTAACGACTGAGCCACCCAGGTGCCCCAGTATATGTTTAGTCTTATAAACAAAGTGTTTCTGCAAAGTTGTACTATTTTTTATTCTCACCAGCAGTATATGAACATTCCACTTGTCCTACATCCACACCCACACTTGGCATTGTGTCTTTTTAATTTTAGCCATTCTACTGAGTGTGTAGTGGTATTTCCTTGTGGTTTTAATTTGCATTTTTGTGATGACTAATAACATTAGGATCTTTTCATGTGCTTATTGGTAGAGGCTGGTATTCCTTTTTTCCCCCCATATGGATATGACTTATTCCAGCATCATTTGTTGAACAGGTTAACCTTTCTCCATTGAATTGCCACCTTTGTCAAAAATTAAAAAATTGGGGGTGCTTGGGTGGCTCAGTTGGTTAGGTGTCTGCCTTCAGCTCATGTTGTGATCCTGGAGTTCTGGGATCGAGCCCCACACTGGGCTCCCTGCTCAGCAGGGAGTCTCCCTCTCCCTCTGCCCCTCACTCTACTCGTGCTGTCTCTCCCTCAAATAAATAAATAAATCTTTAAAAAAAATTTAAAAAATTGTATATACATAGGTCAGTTTCTGAGCTCTATTTTGTTTCATTTATCTCTCTGTCTATCCTAATGCAAATGAAATACTGTTTTTTTTAAGATTTTATTTGACAGAGAGAGAGACAGTGAGAGAGGGAACACAAGCAGGGGGAGTGGGAGAGGGAGAAGCAGGCTTCCTGCTGAGCAGAGAGCCCGATGTGGGGCTCGATCCCAGGACCCTGGGATCATGACTGGAGCCGAAGGCAGACACCTAACGACTGAGCCACCCAGGTGCCCCATGAAATACTGTCTTGATTGCTATAGATTTATAGTAAATCTTAAAATCAGGTAGTGTAATGTCTTTTGACTTTATTGTTTTTCAGAATTGTTTTAGCTATGGTCCTTTGCATTTCCATACAAATTTTATTTTATTTTATTTTATTTTTTATTTTTTATTTTATTTTATTTTATTTTATTTTTATTTTAATTTATTTATTTTTTTTAAAGATCCTACTTATTTATTTGACAGAGAGAGAGACACAGCGAGAGCAGGAACACAAGCCGGGGGAGTGGGAGAGGGAGAAGCAGGCTTCCCACCGAGCAGGGAGCTCGATGTGGGGCTCAATCCCAGGACCCTGGGATCATGACCTGAGCTGAAGGCAGATGCTTTTTTTTTTTTTTTTTTTACAGATTTTATTTATTTATTTGACAGAGAGAGACACAGGGAGAGAGGGAACACAAGCAGGGGGAGTGGGAGAGGGAGAAGCAGACTTCCCATGGAGCAGGGAGCCCGATGCGGGGCTCGATCCCAGGACCCTGGGATCATGACCTGAGCCGAAGGCAGACGCTGAACGACTGAGCCACCCAGGTGCCCCTCCATACAAATTTTAGAATCAGTTTATCAATTCTTACAAAAAAGCTTGGTGGGATTTTTATTGGGATTGTGTGGAATCTATAGATCAATTTGGGGGAGAATTGACATCTTGGCAATATTGATCTTCTAATTCATTAACATGATATGTGTCTCATTTAGGTTGTCTTATTTTTCTCACTAGTGTTTTGTAGCTTTAAGTTTGTAGGTCATGTACACATTTTGTTAAATTTCTCTCTAAATATTTCATATTTTGGCATGCTGTTTATGGATGTCATGTTAAAATTTCATTTTTAATCATTGAATGCTAGTATATAGAAATAAAATAAAATTGTGTCATTGTTTACAATAGTCATACTATGGAAACAGCCCAAATGTCCACTGATAGATGAATGAATAAAGAAGATGTGAGATATATATGTATGTGTGTGTGTCTATCTCATATATGAATATAATGGAATATTATTCAGCCATAAAAAGTAATGAAATCTTGCCATTTGCATCAACATAGGTAGAGCTAGAGAGTATAATGCTAAGTGAAATAAGTTGGAGAAAGACAAATACCATATGAAATACCATATGATTTCACTCATATGTGGAATTTAAGAAACAAATGAGCAAAGGAAAAAAAATAAGAGAGACAAACCAAGAAACGTTCTTAACTATAGAGAACAGACTGAAAGTTGCCAGAGGGGAGGTGGGTGGGGGGATGGGTGAAATAGGTGATGGGGATTAAAGAGTGCACTTACCATGATAAAAAAATAAATAAAATTGAGTTTGTATGTTGGCCTCCTATCTGTAACTGTGTTACACTCACTTATAATTCTAATAGCTCTTTTTGTAGATTGTGTGATTTCTTTGTAGATGATCCTGTCATCTGCAAATGAAGATAGCTTTACTTACTGCTTTCCAATTTATATGCTCTCTAGGACTTCTCATACAATGTTAAGAGGAATATTGAGAATAGACATTCTTGCCTTATTCTTGATCTTAGGAGAAAATTCAGTGTTCACATTTATTTTTTTTTTCAAGATTTTATTTATTTATTAGAGAGCACAAGCAGGCGGGAGGGGCAGAGGGAGAAACAGACTCCCCGCTGAGCAAGGAGCCCCATGCGGGACTCCTGGGTTCATGACCCGAGCCAGAGGCAGATGCCTAACTGACTGAGCCATCCAGGCGCCCCTCCATCTTAGGTTTTTTTGAAGGTGCCCTTTATCAAATGGAGGAGATTTAATTTTTTTTCAACTTTTTAATTTTTTGAGTGTTTTTGAAAAAATTATGTTGTCAAGTGCTCTTTTTGCTATCTGTTGATCCTGTTGTTTTCTTTATTAATATGATGATTCGTGTTGATTGATTTTTAAATGTCAAACCAACTTTGTTGGATAAATTCCACTTGGTTATGAAGTATTATCCATTTTATATATTGCTGGATTTGGTTTGTTAGTATTTTGTTAAGGGTTTCTTCATTTATGTTTAAGAGAGGTATTGATTTGTAGGTTTCTTTTGTGTGTGTCTGTGAAATCTTTGTCTAATTTTGGTATTAAGGTAATGTTGGTCTCATAAAATGAGTTGGGAAATTTTACTGTTTTTTTCTTTTTTCTCAAATAGTTTGTATAAGATTGGCATTACTTTTTCCTTAAATGTTTACTAGAATTCACCAGTGAAGCCACCTGGGCCTAGAATTTTCTTTTTTAAGTTTCATTACATAATTTCTTTTTAATTTTTTATTATTTATTTATTTATTTTCAAAGATTTTATTTATTTTGAGAGAGAGAGAGAGAGCACATGAGCAGGGGGAGGGCAGAGGGAGAGGGAGAGAGAATCTCAAGTAGACTCTTTAAAAAATAAATAAATAAATAAATAAACTAGAAATTGATAATAGAAAAGAAATCTGGAAAAATCCCAAATGTTTGGAAATTAAACAATGGATTTCTGAATTATGGGTGAAAGAAGAAATCATAGGGGAAGTAAAATATTCTGAGCTGAACAAAAATGAAAACAATATAATTTAAATTTGTGGAATGCAACCAAAGCAGTGCTGGGAAGGAAGTAACATTTTGAGTACCATACTAACTTTAGAAAATATGCTAGAGAAATAAAAAGCAAATGAAACCCAAAATAGGAGGAAAGAAATAAGTGAAAAATTCTACACGTTACAAAAAACATGGAATGCTTTGTAAATTTGCATGTCATCTTTGTGCAGGGGCCATGCGCCATGCTAATCTTCTCTGTGTTGTTCCGATTTTAGTATATGTGCTGCTGAAGGAAGCACATATTTTATTTTGTACTTCTTTTTGAAATATATTTTCACTGGATATGGAATTCTAGGCTGACAGGTTTTACCCTCACAGGCATTTTAAAGATACAATGCTATTATATTTTTTATTTGGCTTGCATATCTTCTGATCAGAAGTCTGAAGTCATTCTTAGTCTTGATTAATATTTGTAGGTAATGGTTCTCTTTTTCTGGCTGCTTGTGAGATTTCCCCCTTTTCATGGGTTTTTAGCAGTTTGATTGTGTAGTGCCTTAGAATGCTTTTGTGTTTGCTTTGGATTTGTGAGCTTCTTGGATTTGGGAGTTTGTAGTTTTCATCGACCTTGGAAAATTTTCAGCTATTATTTCTTCAAATATTTTTCGTTCTTTTTCTTTTTTTTCTTTGTCCTTCATTTTGGTCAGTATCTGTTGCTGTATCTTCAAGTGCACTTACCTTTTCTTCTGCAGTATCTAATCTACTGTCACTCCCATTTGGTGAAATTTTTATTTCAGATAGTATATTTTCATCTCTAGAAGTTCTACTTTCTTTTTGTGCAATATATTTCTCTCCTTACTATGATCCTGTTTTCCTTTGAATTTTCTTTTTATTGGGCATAATTGACATAATGTTATGTTAGTTTCAGGTGTGGAACATAATGATGCAGTGTATGTATTTTTTAAAATTGCATTAAGTTCTTGAATAAGGTTATAACACCTGTCTTTTTTTTTTTTTTTAAAGATTTTGATTTATCTGACAGACACAGCGAGAGAGGAAACACAAGTAGGGGGAGTGGGAGAGGGAGAAGCAGGCTTCCCGCCGAGCAGGGAGCCCAACATGGGGCTCGATTCCGGGACCCTGGGATCATGACCTGAGCCGAAGGCAGACGCTTAACAACTGAGCCACCCAGGTGCCCCTGTAACACCTGTCTTAATGTTGTTTTGTCTGTGAATGATTTCTTCTAATTTTTCTTGTTATTATGGATCACACTTCCCTGCTTCTTGACATCTTTGAGGTTATTGATTGGGTGCTGGATACTGTGAATTTTACATTGTCGAGGGTCTGAATTTTGTGATCTTACTTTGAAGAGTGTTGAGATTTGTTCTGGTGAGTAGTTAAGTTACTTTTGGTTCATTTTGATTCCATCAAGTCCCATTTTTAAGGTTTGTTAGGGTGGGTCTAGGGTGACCTTTACCCTAGGAATAACCTGCCCTTCCCCTACCAGGATGTGGCCCTTCCAGTCTCTACTGAGTGCTCTGACTGAGCAGTGAGGACACCCCACTCTGGGAGCCATTCACCTCACGGCTTCTTCATTGCTGTTTCTCAGCCTTGTGGAGTTTCACTCTGTGTGTGCACACATTTTACTGTGCAGCAAAGACGTAAGGGAACCTCTGTGCAGATTTCTGGAGCTTTCTTTTGGCGTAGCCCTCTGCTGTCTGGAACTCTGTCCTGCAACTTTCAGCTGCTTTAGCCTCCCTGAACCCTAATCTCTGTTTCCTCAACTCAGCAAGAGACCGCCATGCTCTGTTGGGATCCGCCCGCCCCCCTTCTTAGTCTGAAACATGCCTCTTGGCAGAAAACCAGAGTGACCTTAGGGCTCGTATCATTTGTTTCTGTTCTGTCAGGAATTACTACTGTCCAGTGTGTACAAACAGTGGTGTCATGTGTTTGTTTAGTTTTCTAATTGTTCACGGTGGGAGGTTAAATCTGGTCCCAATTACTCCATCACAGACAGCGCAGAAGTCTATTGGTTGATTCTGAGCAGAGGGGCGAGAGGATAGAACTTCTATCATCTCATCTCAGCCTGGTCGTGAGGTGGTGGTATTTTTCCCATTATTCCCACAGGTGGGGAGACTGAGGTTCAGGGAGGTTGAACAGTGTACCCACAGTCACTCAGTTACAGGTTCCAAGTTCATGCACTTGCCTCTGTGCCAGTGCCTCTCAAAAAATAATTGTTGAATTGAACCTTCTTCTTCTCTGCAAAGAACTATAGGCCAGACCGGTGTAGGACAGAGCCCCGTGGCAGGGTGGGACGGGATGTTCTGCCAGGTGCTCCGACCTGAGCTGCGTGTGCCGTTGGTCTTTGCTGTGCCTCAAGGTCAGCACTTGGGCACACCTTCTGGCTGGGGGAGGTCAGCGCCTGGCAGCAGGAGTGAGAGCACCTCTGTGCCTATCAAACTGGGAGCATTTCTCTGTGCCACTGTGGTCTTTTTTTGTCTGTTTGTTTTTTATTTTTTATTTTATTTCATTTTATTTATTTTTTTAAAAGATTTTATTTACTTGACAGAGAGAGACACAGCGAGAGGGAACACAAGCAGCAGGAGTGGGAGGGGGAGAGGCAGGCTTCCCGCGGAGCAGGGAGCCTGATGCGGGGCTCGATCCCAGGACCCTGGGATCATGACCTGAGCTGAAGGCAGACGCTTAATGACTGAGCCACCCAGGCGCCCAAGTTATTGTTATTTTTGAAGTCAAGACCGCCCTGTCAAAATTTCCAGGATCAAGGTGGAATTTAATTTGTAGAGATTTGTCTCAAGCCAGAAAATAGATTTGACCACTTAAAAGGGGTCGATGCAGGGGCAGGTGTTTGAGAAGTGTTGGGCTTTCATAAAAGCTGGGCTGGTGAGCTGGACGGACCCGCGGGCTGGGGGACTGAGCTTCTGACAAGCAGTTGGCTGCTCAGACCTTTGCCCTTTGAAGCGACACCTAATGCTGCATGTTAAAGATGGGAGTCTGTGCTTCCCCTCAGCATGAGGAAGCAGAATGGTCAGCGTTCTCCAAGGGGTCCTGTTGGTGTTTGGAAGGAACAGTTGTTCACTGCATGCAGTGCTGGACGTAGAGCCTCCCAGGCCTCTGCCTTCTAAATGCCAGTGAGATCCCCTGGTCATTGTGACCACAGAAACCACCCCCCCCCCCGCCCCCGACAGTTTCAAATGCCCCTCTAGGGGGTGTTGTGTGGGGGGGTGATTCTGCTCTGGGGTTGAGAACCAGTGGACCACAACACTGCACTGGGGAGTAGGCTAGGTTTGTGTTAAGTTGTAGATGAAATGTTCCAAGATGGGCACGTCCTGCTGTGGTCTTCTACTTGCTTCCTTTATGTATTTGTGTATGAAGTGATTGCTTTGTTTTAATTTTTTTTTTTTGTTAAAAAAAGGTTAAGATCATATTTATTTGGTACCAGTGCTCTTTTAAGTGCCGAAGATCAGCCTTCAGTAAGATGGTAAAGTGTCTGCCTTTAGGGAGCTTAAAATCTAGTGGGGTAATAAACTAGTTATTGAACGAAGAATTTCAGACGGTATTATCAAGGAAATCAGTGTGGAGAGTAGTAAGGATGAAGGCTGTTTTAGTCATCAAGAAACCACTTTCTAAAGAACATTGAGATGAGAAATGGGGGATGGTCCGTTTTAGACTGCAGATCTTCCAAAATGAGCTGGAGAATCATCTAGAATATAATCAGTGTTGGGCAATTCCCAGATTGGTGAGAGGTCCTCTGTGAGCCCACTGATACAGTCTGACAGACCTCGGTAGCACTGTGAGTTCAAACAGGGTGTGGGGAAATCTTGCTCCTCTTAGCAGCCCTCAGGCTGGGCTTGGAGTCCTGGCTTTGGTGTGCTGAGGAAGGCTCTGGAAGTCAAGACTTGAGGAGTTTGGAGAGTGTCACTATTCAGATTCCTTGATGGAGGTATACATACGCGTATGGGTTCTTAAATGCTCTGAATGTCCCTGGAAGAATCCATAAGGAACCAGCATCAGTGGTGGGTCCCCCAAGGAAGAGGGGAGTGTTGGAAAGAGAGAGCAGCTTTCTTTTTGAAAATTTTAATATTCTATTTTTTAAGCAGAGTTCACTTCTGTGGCTTACAGTTTAAAAAGGTACAAAAGGGTATATGATGAAAGAGACTTCCTTAGTACTATGTACTATTTTCCCTCGGGCAAATACTGGCTATTCAAGAGATGAACTAATCTTAAGGGAAGTTCCTTGGTGATAATGATTCATACTGATTAGTTGTATTTCAGGAAGAAGAGAACTTTGGGTTAAGTCAGAATGAGGCTTCCTAAGTATTAAAGCTGTTTGAGTTAGTTTTGTTGAGTCAAATAACCCACATTATTATTTGAGGGGTAGCATTAAGAGTGTTGCTTAATGAAATGTGGTCTAAAACTCTATGATTTTAAGTAGAATGTTTCAAATCCCGTTAGTCCCAATTACTGGCTGGGTCATCACAGGCACGTTATTTAACCTCCTTTGCCTCAGTTTCTCATCAGCAATAATTTCAGAATTTATTGTAGAACTAAATGAAGAAAGAGCTAGATAAATGTTAGCATTCCGTATTTGCCAAGTGGAGTGAAGGAAGCCCTCAGGAAGATAATGAACTTGAGTCTATAATCCATTCAGTTGAGTAAGAACCATTGTTTAATTCGTTGTTGCCTTTCATTCATTCAGCAGATGTCTGTGGAAGGCCTGATCCGTGCCTGATACTGTCCTAAGCCCCAGGGATGCAGGAATCACACAGTTTCTGCCCCTGTGGAGTTCATAATCTGGTGAGGGACACAGACCTCAGTCAGATAATCACACAGGTAAAGTTGCAGTTCTGCTCAGTCCTTGGAAGAGAGATGGATGGTGTTAGTATAGATTAGGGAGAGTTCACCCTGTTTTGGATGTCAGAGAAGAAATGCTTCCCCAAGGAAGTGACATAGCTGAAATCTGAAGGACGAGTTAAACTGTCCGAGGTGTGGGCAGGGATAGCATGTGCAAAGGCCCGGGTGTCTGGTGGGCAGAGCCGGGCAGTGTGGCGTCACACACACCTGAATTAGTCAGTGGACGCAAGGCCTTGTGGCCATGTTGAGAGGGTTTTCTGTATTAGAGCTGTTGTTGTAGAAGTTTACTGGGGTGGGCAAGGGTGAGATCTGATTACTACCGTTTTGAAATGATAGTCTGTTTGCAGTGTGGAAAATGAATTAGAAGAAAGCCAGCATGGATGTGGGTGAACTGATGCGAAGGCTCTTGGCAGTGGTCCAGAGAGGAGATTTTTGGAAGCCTTGACCCAAGTGATGGCAGTAGAAGTAGAGAGAAGTGGATGGACTGATTCCATGGATATTTAGGAAGGAATGTTGGCAGGACTTGATAATTGTGTTAGCTCTGGTGAGTGGGAGAGAAAGAGCTGTCCAGAATGGTCCTTTGGACTCCAGTTTGTGTATTTTGGTGGAAGGTTGTGCCGTTCTTGCAGACAGGGAACAGTGGAAGAGGGCATGTGTGGCCGCGGGAGGGGCTTATGAATCTGCCGAGGAATTTGTTGAGTCCAGAGGAGGCTGGAAGGCGGCTGGATGGAGAACTCCGAGGGGGGTCTGGGCTAGAGATCTAAATGTGGGGGGTTATCCCTGCTGCCCTCACTGCTGCCTGCTGGGAACATTAGGAGGGAGCGAGCAGGGCAGGGGAAGGGAGGCAGGGAACGCGAGCTCAGATTCCCTGAGACTTTCCACTTGGTTTTGTTTAGGCTGGCCTTGTGCTGGGACTTTAGATGAAGAGATACTGTCCTTCTCCCAGCAGAGTCCTTGTCACTGTGCTGTGTGCCATCCATGCGGGGGCAATGGGGCATGAGGAGATCTTTGGGAACCCTCCGTGGACTGGACTCTTTCCTCTCCCACCTTCTTTGCCCCCCCCCCCCCCCCCCCCCCCCCCCCCCCCGCCGGAGGCCTGGCACTTGCTATCTGAACAAACTGGGAGGAGTATGGAGGCTGGAGGCTGGTTCCGGAGACCCACAGATTAGCTGCACTTGTCTGGATATTATCTGTAGATAATTGGAAATTGGCTTGAACATCAGTAACAGTAAACTAATCATAACTCTCTCAAACTGCTTGTTCTATTCTTTTGGAGATTTGTGAGTTTCCTCCGAGTCTGTCTGTCTCTGTCTCTCCCTTTCTCTAAATTTGGCCAGATCATCAGCCAAGGGTTGAAGGCAAATGTGAGCTCCAGAGAGAGGAGAGGGTGACAGACTGGAGCCAGGCCGGTGGGCCACATGCTCCCTGCCTGCTGGTTGGTCTTTCGGCCTGTCACTGCCTTATTTACACAACAGATTCAAGCTTCCTTAGTATTGGGGATTGTTGTCCTCAGTGACAGGTGATAAATCGGAACCAGTGTCCATAGTTTCTTTGCTTCCTGGTTCCAAGTAGATGCCTGGAGAAAATCCAGAGTGTGGGCACCTGGGGCCCCCTTGTGGCTGGATCTGGTTTTCCACTTCGGCTCTGCTTTTCCCCATCAGTTGGTGGGAAGGTGGCAAAAGGGAAATTTTGCTCTCACATGAAACCTTTCCTCTGGACTTCGCTATTGCTGTGGATCTTGTGATGGTCCCCAGCCCTTGCTGCTCAGCTGCTGATCTCGGGCCCTCCTAAGCCAAGCCTAGCCTTCTCCTTGATGTGCTATGGCAGTGAATCCAGAAGCAGTCTCTTCATGTTCACCGGCAAATTCAGACTCTGTGGCTGGGCCACTTCTTACAGGCAGCCCACCGTGGAACACTCTACAGTCTGAGAAGCTGGTGAGAAATAAGAGGACTAGGTGTTGGTGTGTGTTGTTTGAGAATGGAGTGTCTTTGTTTTTTTGACGTCCATTGGGTGGCACTGTGATCTTATTTTTTGTTTCTGTTTTTCTTTGCAGCCAAGCTCTACTCCAGGAAGTGAAAATGTGGTGCCTCGAGAGCCTCTGGTAAGTACCCAAGATATATAGTATCATTTTCTAATCATTAAAATACTGTGTGAGTGTGTGAAATCCTAGGATCCTATAGTTTTGCATCATTAGTGTCTCTTCAAAAGTAAGTGCTGTGTGGAGACTAACTTAATGACCTTTGATTTCTGACTTCTTTTCTGGCATGCAGGGTTAGTGGGCTCCCTCCTTAGTAAAGCCTGGTCTTTTCTGAAACAGAGAGCATCTACCTCAGGGCTTGACGGACCACTTTGTTTGTTGTTGATCAGTAGTAATCAGTGGGTTGCTTGAACCCTTCGGAGGTGGGGTTGGGACCAAGTTGCTACTTGATTGTCTGAAATAGCCATTTTGCCCTTCAGGGTGAGAGCGCTGTCAGGTGGCCTTTGAGGAACAGGTAAGGCAGGGAGTTCTGTTTTTGCCTGGTCGGTAATTTGTGATGCTCGTACCAACATTACCTGCTTCTAGTATTGACAGGGCAGCGGCCTCCTGAGTACTGAAGGTAACTTTCTTCACGAAGCGCTTTTGCTTTGGTGGTCTGAGCCCCAGTCCCTGCCAGCACCCCCCATTTTCATCCTAGCTTGCATTTCAGGGCCTACTGCAAATTCTGTTTGTTGAGTAGCAAGACCTGTTGTGCACTAACCAGATAAGTTTTATGGAGGGCCAGCTTTTAGAGCTTTGTCTTTGTTTGGATGGTGATAGCAAGCTCAGGGATGCACCGCCCAGTTTTGGTTTCCCAGGTTTGGTTTTCTTGCTTCTCCTCCGGTAGTAGTGGGAGGAGGTGATGTGAGGTCCTTAGCTGGCGTGAACAGGCCTGAATTCTAGCCCGTACTCAGGCTTTCCAAGGCAGAAGGTGAGTTGGATTTGGCTGAGGCTTAAAGACCAGGGTGACGTAAGCCCTGCTGGGGCTGTTTCAGGGAAGTGTGGTTGTCTTCTGTGACACCCACTGTTACCAAGTGTTACCAAGTCCAGCTCCCTTCCCACCACACCCCACAGTGGCTTCGTTTCACTCTTGGTATTGCCCGGGTTTGTCCTGGAGGTCAGGGTGGTGGGAAAGCCAGAGGCTTCAGAAGGACTTTGCTTTGCCAGGCCCTTAGCTAGGGAGCTGGAGTGTTCCCCTGGGGCCTGTCAGTGCCCTGCAGGCTGGAGTTGTGGTTAGTTTCGGACTAAAGTCCAAATTGAATGCTGTAGTCCTCTGCAGCCCTTTACCTCCTTGGTCTCCTTTTACATTTTTTTTTTTTTTAAAGATTTTATTTATTCATTTATTCATGAGAGACGGGGGGAGAGAGAGAGAGAGAAGCAGAGGGAGAAGCAGGCTCCCAAGGAGCAGGGAGCCCAATGCGGGACTCGATCCCAGGACCCTGGGATCATGACCTGAGCCGAAGGCAGACGCCCAACCATCTGAGCCACCCAGGCACCCTCCTTTTACATTTTTATCTACTGACTTTACTGCTGATCCCCGGCAGAGCTGACTGGTGCTTCTTTTTGCAGCATGATTGGGTAAACTCTTGGGAGTTCTTTCTAGCAGCGAGCCCTAAGCAACGGCAGCCTTGCTGATTTCTGGGTATTTGGAGCCCGGCAGCCCCTTTGCTGTGCTAACGTTTCTGGATGCTGCTCTTTTCCTGCTGTACTCTGCATCTGCTTGTTGTTTGGTTGTATTTTCATTTCTTTCTTTTCTGGGAGGCCCCGAGCAGTCTTCAAACCCTAGTAGCCTGTGATTGTCCAGAGTTCAGACTCATTCTCTCCAGGCCAACTCTACAATTACCTTATATTTAATTAATATTTTTTCCCCTCTTTACATACTTGCTACATAATTGCTCAGAGGAAAGAAAACACATAGCAGCAATTTATATATATATAAAAAAAACAATAATTAAAAAAAAAACCCTGAAATAAACTCCCATCTCACTTGGGCTGATCCTATGAGTTGGGTAATTAGGGCCCTATTAAAAGGTAGACCCTTTCTCCTTCCCTTTTTTTTTTATTAATTTTTTTATATTAAACTCCCACAGTCTCTCAGTCATGCCCTTATTGCTTTTGGCCAACCACTCGCAGCAGCCTGATTAAATGAGGGCACCAGCCGAGTTGTATGGTCTTGTGTGAGCTACTTTTGCCTCTCGAGAGCAGTGGTGGGAGGGTGCCAGGCAGCGGGGCCTGCCAAGGACTAGTGAGGACTCGTGGTGGGTAGGGGTACAGGACTTTGAGCTGGCAGTAGGCTGGGTGAGAGTCACAGGGTGCTGGTGAAGGGATGGGGTGGTATCCCCCACCCATAGAAAGCCCACAGCCCTCTGTCCAAGTCCCCCTTCCCTAGGGGAGGTTTCTCAGGCGTGTGCATTAGCCGTCTGTTGATGCTCAGGAGGAACAGACAATTGAAGAAGAAAATTGAGCCTTCTTCTTAAGTAATTTATTCATTTTATTGGGGAAGAAAAGGCATTTGTACACATGAAACAATTAGCAGACAGCGCAAGACCATATATAATTTTAGCAAACAGTACAGAATCGCATATAATTTGGTGCAGAATTGCCTGGCTGGGAGTATAAGAGCCCTCATTATTCAGAGAAGGAAGAGTTCTGCCTGGGGTGTACTTAGGGATGTTTTTTTGTGAAACTTGAAGCCAGGTCTTGAGGAATAGAATTTTCCAGTGTTGAGGGAACACCCTGCTAAGTTGCTTTTGTTTTTGTTTTTAACTGAGAGCATATTTTCCATAAAATTCTTTCGTGGAAGCTGCCTGTTCTCTACACTGAAATGGCTAAGAATAGGGTACTGAAGACACATCATCTTATTCTTGGTCTCCCGAACTAGGTGATCACTTTGGAGTAATTTTTCCCTTTATTAGAGAAGTGAGTTGTGACAGAAGAGGCTCCATGGAGTGGTCGGTACAACGCAGATGGCCGGGACAGGTGATGTTCGGGGGCTCGCGTTAGTGTTTTGCTTTATCTGCTAGAGAAGGAGGGCCTCATTTTCGTCTCTGCCCTCTCTCGACCAGAAGAACGGTGTGTGATTGGGGTGGTGAGGAGTATCGTCTTGTAGTCTGGAAACGACACACGGGTGTTTTTAGCCGCCCCCTTGTCTGGGTCCCACCCACGTGGTGATTGCATGTTACCTTCTCTTGCCCCTCGGTCCTCCCTGCCATGAGAAAGCCACCCTGGCAACCCTGGCCGTGTTAGTGAGATAGTTGCTCTGTAATGTCGTAATGCCCTCAGGGCTGGAGACTGGTGAACAGACCGGTCTTGATAAATTCTGTAAACTCCCAGTTGAAATTCCCTTATTATTGATGATAAAACTCTGCCAAAGTTAAAATGGCCGATTGCCTTTTCTTCTTCATACTTTCTTCCCTGAGCTTTGCCTCCTGGGGCAAGGAGTTTTGACAGTCCTCCAGAGTACCGACCTCCAGCCCCCCGCCCCCCACCCGCCCAACGACCTGTTGAAAACCTTCTGTAAATTCTCTCAGACCCCAGTTTTCTCATCCTCTGTGTGGGCACGTGCTCGGGCGCTGGGTCAGGTCCCTGCACAGCTCACGCAGGATCAAGCCCCACCTGGCCGAGGGGTCTTTAAATGAGTGGACAGTTGTTGGCATGGAGTAACTCGGGTTCTGTCTTGCTGGGATTCAGAAACTAGGTTGTTTTTTTTTTTTTTAAGACTTTATTTATTTATTTGACACAGAGAGAGTACAAGCAGGGGGAGTGGCAGGGAGAGGGAGAAGCAGGCTCCCGCTGAGCAGAGAACCCAACATGGGGCTCGATCCCAGCACCCCGGGATCATGACCTGAGCCCAAGGCAAATGCTTAACCGACTGAGCCACCCAGGCGCCCCAGAAACTAGGGTTAAGTAACCATCTGAGAGTCCTTTTAGTCATCTGAGTTTAGGTTATTTGAAGTGAGCAATAAATAAGGTTTCGTTTGCATCTTGCTCACAGGTTTCAACACATGTTCCTCAATATCCAGCAATACTGCAGGCCACCTATTTTATACAATGCTTACGCATTTGGGTTAAATTAGCATTTTGACTTTTTGCTCTTTTGACACCAAGTTCTTCCTAATGGATGTGTCTTCTGCCATTCTTTCTTCCTGTGACTTAACAGGTATAGGTTTTTGGTTCTGTTTTGGTTTTTGTCCTTTCCCTGCATCCCTCCACCCCAATACTCCCAAACTACGACAGATTTATTTTTATAAAATATGATGGTCATTTCTACTTTATCACCTTACCTAGGATTAATTGTTTTTAGTAGGCTGAATTATTAAAAATAAGGATGCTCTGCACTCGCTGAGCCAGGCCATGTCTCAGCTTTGCCCTCTAAGTATAGAAGTATCCGGTGGCCTCCAGTTTCTCCCTGAGGCTGATGGAACCTTGCCCAGGGGGTCCTACATTATCGATCTGACCTCAGTCCTTCTTGGGGAGCTCATCTACCTTATGCCTGGGACACCGAAGATTTTCTCTTTGGTTTTTAAGTCAGTTGACCAGAGGCAGGTAATCAAAAGGCCATTAATATCTTGATGAATTCAGGGACTTAGTCTGTGAGCTCTTCTTTAAGAATACCTATGGCTTGTTGCCTGTCTCCTAGAGACCTTGCGAGTGAGTGTATTCCTGGCACTCACCCTGTATTTGTATCTTTTGTGGCTAGACTTCTTTGGACATACTTGCTGGTGGGCTCACTGGGGACAGATGCTTCTCATGTTCTGTCTCCACCAAAAATCTCTGAAGGATGACATTCACATGTTCAACCCATTTCTTTGTGTATACTCATGTGCATATGTGTGTATGTATATGTGCATATATGGAGCATATGATGCATATATTTCATAAACTTCAAAGCAATTCGTGGAGAAATAAAATGGATTTTTTAAAAAAAGATTTTATTTTATTTATTTTTTATTTTTTTAAAGATTTTATTTATTTGACAGAGAGAGACACAGCGTGAGAGGGAACACAAGCAGGGGGAGTGGGAGAGGGAGAAGCAGGCTTCCCACGGAGCAGGGAGCCCGATGCGGGGCTCGATCCCAGGACCTTGGGATCATGACCTGAGCCGAAGGCAGACGCTTAATGACTGAGGCACCCAGGCACCCCCAAAAAGATTTTATTTTTAAGTAATCTCTGTACCCGATGGGGGGCTTGAACTCACAACCCCGAGATCAAAGGTCACAGGCTCTACTACCTGAGCCAGCCAGGCGGCCCAAATTCATTTTAATATTGTATTCATGAAGATGTATTCACAAGCACAGGGGTAATGAAACTGGCCCATTTAGAGATTTCAGAAAACTGTCATTTTTTTCAGGAAAAATAAATCAATATGGCAAATCTAAAGTATTAAGCACTATTATTGTAAGAATCTGTTGTGGTTGATTCCTGTGCTGAGTTAGGTTTACTCAGGTGAGCTGTAATTTCCACTCAGGGACATCTGTCTGGATACAGGTGAATGGGGGTGACATCATAGGGATAATCCTAAATCTGCTAACTACTTATTTATTTTTTAAAAGCAAATCATCTGCAGATTTTAGTACTTAAACCATTACTAGCAGTACATGGGCGGGAGTGAGCCCCTCACAACTGCTGCTGAGAAACTTGGGACTGAAATCAGGAAGAGACAACTGAAGGGTGGGGCTGGCGGGGTACCCCTCTGACGCCTTCGTCCTGGGAGCAGGCTTCAGGCCTGGTGCCTTCAGTGATGAAAATGCTATTCTTTTGACAGTGATACCCCTTTGTAGGAGGGTGCCAGCGAGTCCTCAGGTCGTTGGGGGAGGAAGCTGACGAGAGTCCTCGGAGCTGGATGAACTTGAGAAAAGCCTCATTCCGGCTCTGGGTGGCTTGTCTATCATCTCTAGGCCACTTACTGATTTTGAAATTACTGTATCTCTCTACTTCGTCCTTCCTATTCTAGAGGAGGTTTATTGAATAAGTTAGGTGGGGCCCTTTAAGTTCTTTCCTCTTTCAGGTAAATGAAGAGGTGGTTTTCTTCAGTTTTAAGGTATCCTTTTACAAATAGTTATTAGACGAATCGAAACTCTTAGGAGTAATAATTAGGGAAATGGAATTTGAAATAGTTACTCAGCTTTGTTTATACTTTGGATTCTTGGCTTTTATAGTAATACTTGGTATTTGTTACAGTTCCTGCAGTCAGAGGCCCTGACTGTCGGGTGACCAACCGGGCAAGTGTCCTGGAAACTCAGGAGCCCAGCACCCCTGTGCCTTTTGCAGAGTCGCACAGAAATTGAGCGAATTCAGTCTGTAATCTTGTCACCCGCATCATTCTTCCAGAAGGAAAGGCTGTGGTTGCCCCCTTTCTCCTGGAGATGGTCTCAGAGTTCTTCAGGTGCCCTTGGTCATTGCTGAGGTGGGGGTAAAGGAAGCTCTTATTTGGGCAGAGGGCGTTCAAAGGTTTTTCTTTTGCTTAAGATCGATCATTATCTTACTTGAAAGTCTTTTCACTTAGAAGCGTTTTTTTTTTTTTAAGTGCCACCTAAAAGATGGGTATTCCATGTGGCAAACTCTGTAAATCTCCCACGAGCCCCTGGTTTGAGAACTGCTGAATGTCATGTACTGAGGACTGCCAGGTGCCCCACATTTTCCAGGATAATTTCACTTGAAATATTTTCACACGTTCTCAAACCATGCAGACCAATTTGGGTTTGAAAAATACGATCTTGTAGTTAATCCCACTTCTGTGCTATGAGAAGCCGCAGGAAGATGAAGTGGTGCTTTGCAGGAGGACGCATTCGCCGCCCTTCCTTCTTCCCTCCCAGCTCGCCTTTCTTTTATGGTTTGTAGTTATAACCAAGATTTATGCTTGTTGCTCCACAAATCTTCTCCCTGCCATTATGAGTTTGTCTGAACAGTCTAGAGATGGGGCCGACACTGAGTGATTCTTGAGGTAAATCTACCCGGGGGCACTCTCTGACGCTCAGAGTCACAGAGGAGCTAACTCATAGCCCCCAGTGGATCGGATAAATTGCCCCTGTCGAGAAAAAGACATGCTGCCATCTTTGTGACCCCCTGCCTTAGCGGTGTCCTTGGTGGCACAGGGGCCTCTTTGTGCTTACTGAGTCTGTGGCGTGGCGCTCTGGGTCCCAGTCACAGCCTTCACCCTGTGGTGTCTGTCAAGAGGCCTTTCTCTATCTCTCTCCATTTTTCTCCCTCCCCCCCTTCCCCCCTCCCTCCCTCCCTGTCTCTCTGTCTGCTGTGGCCCCAGTGGGCCACAGCAAGAGGGTCTTTGGGGCAGGGCAGCTTTCTCCAGCCTGGTGGGGAGGAGCTGCTAACAGGATCAGGTGCGCAACTTGATGATTTGTATAAATGGTTTAGTTTTTCCACACTTCACTGCAGATGGATTTTGATGGTGAAGGGGAAAACGTGGACAATATGTATTAAACATCTTTTCTCCCCTTTCCTTATACTTTTTTTTTTGCTGCATCCTTTTGGCTTGTGTGTACCTCTGGGAGTTATTTCAAACCTCTTGTCATGTGAAGCGGCAGCATCAGTAAATAAGTATTTTTTTTAAAGCGTCAGGAACTCACATTAGACACACTCCTCGAAACGACGGACCCACTGTTATGGCACCAGGGAAGCCGCTCCAGGAGGCCTGGGGTGCTCTGAACGGGCGGCTCCCGGCCCGTCATGCCCACCCCTGTTCTGCAGACCAAGAGGTCATCAGCTTGCCCTGAACCTGTGGGTGCCAGTTTTATTTGTTAGCGAATGAGGCAGTTTCGTTAAATATGCTGTAAACAGGTGGAATACAAAAGTGAACAGAGGGAGCTACAAATATAGTGTTTTATAAACATTAAGTGTGAACAGAAGTTTCTGTGAAAGCTAAGCTTGAATGCTTTGGTAAATGTGAATTGCAAGTAGAATGTCTTTTCAGGTGTGAGCAAGATGGCAAACTGGGGGAAGATCATAAAAATCTACAAGTATTAAGTACTTTGATTTGCGTTACTAGTGTCTTTAAGTTCTCACTTTGCTTTAGAAATTGTGAAGGGTGTGTCATGGGTGGGGTTTATGCAAGAAAGACGTCTGGGAACTTCAGTCTGTGGGCCCACACTCAAAGAAAAGGTCTTGGCTCCACATCAAAAGATTAACAAATGACTGTATGTTTATAGGTTTTAAGTTAATGTAAAATGGTTAAGGTATATAGAGTAGGCTCCATTTTTAATGATTCCCGGCTTTAACCGATTTTTCGATTAACTGACCAATTACCGGCTCTGATGGCCTAGGTCAGGAGGGCTTCAACGGGGTGTTTTGCCGGCCTTGGCGCTGGTCTCTTTATTTTTGTTAGCTTGTTTCATCCTAACAAACAGGTGAGAACTACTCTTTTCCTCAGTTTACAATGAGGAAACAAGCCCAGGGCAGGCCAGTTCCTACAGTTTGCAGGGGGCGGGACTGGGCTTGAACCCCCCAGGTGCGGACAGCCCAGCTCTCTTGTCTGAGTCCCAGGCAGGGACAGCGTGCTGACCTCGCGCCGCCTGGAGCCAGAGTGTGCAAGAGGGGCCTTGGCTCTGTTCAGGGGCTGCCTGGTGCGTCTGTGCTGCCTCTGAAGCTGCTGCCTTCGTGCGTGCTCCCCGGTGGGAGTCTTTTGTATGCATCTTAGCTGTTGAAAAGGCACCTATTAATTTATCACAGGTGATGTGGGCCTCCTCATGCTGGAGGAGGCGGCTGCACCCCTGTACCTCACTAATGACAGGTTGAGGAATCGAGGCGCGATAATAGGATCTTTTCATCTGTCTCTAGAGCAAAGTGCGATGTCCCTGCCAGCTTCTAGGGGGCAGCAGCTGCTTGTTGTTTTACCTCCTGCTGTCGGAGGAAAGGTTCCACAATTGAGCAATTTGCTTTTGACTCTAGCTCTTAGTGGTGCTGGGCTGTGCAGGTCTTCGGGGGAGTCACCTGAATCCACATTAAGTAAAGAAACTGCAGGATCCAGGGTATTCCATCCTTGCTTTCTCTGCCCCCCTCAGGTAGATCCTTTATCTGTGTCCCCATCGACATCCATAAATCCCTCACTGTCAGAGTTAACAGCAGAGTTCACTTGCTTTGAAGATAAGAGACATAGCGATGTCTTTAAGAGGGTAAAATCTCTTTGTCAGATCTTACTTGTTGCCATTGATAACCCACTCTAATAATGTGTAGATGTTTTGAAATTTTCCCCTGTGGGCACGTGTCTTTACTCTGTTGGGAACACGACTGTCATATGCTTGATTACCTGTTCTTCCTCTGGGCGCTTCCCTGGGCTTCCCTCCCCTTCTCTCCCCCACCCCAAGCTGGGTTTTACAGAGGTGTGTTTTCGGTTCTAAATGACTCACTTCACGAGCACATCGAAGGGGAGACTTTGCGTTTGCCAGTTGTTTTAGACATTGCGGCCCAAGTCTGATACATGGCCAACTTGTGCCTTGTTGAAGTGAGTGACTAGCACCACCCTCCCACAAGCCCAAATTTCGCCAGGGCCCTGTCCCTCAGATCTTCCAGCTGCGTGGCTCAGGCGAGTGATGGAAAGGGGAAGGCTTGGTTGCAGGCAGAACCGGATGGTTGCAGTACACACCGAGAAGCAAATTGGCCACGACATTTCAGTCCTGGGAGGTTTATTTAGGATTAGCTAAGAATTCTCAGCCCTGACTCCACTGTGGGAGGAGCTAGTGACTGATGGCTGCTCTCAGGGCTCTGCCTGCTTGCAGGGGCTTTCATCTGAGGACCCCTGAGCCTGAGAGCACCGGGGAAGGGTGGGAGTTTCAATGCCAGCTCCGAGAGTGGCTTTCCTCAAAGACAAAGGCATGCCTCTTCACCTCACCCCTCCAGTTCTCTCTCTGAAAAATAGCAGTTAATAGAATCTGCTAATGAACAGAAGAAATAACTAGAAATAGTGGCAAGTCATTTGACAGTGGTTTATAACTTCTGTTTATCAAATGATTATAATTATTATTGTTATTTCTGTTGGATTTTTGAAGAATTCATCCGGGTCTCCAGAGCCCCATTGATACAACATTTTATTTCTTTCTTTGTTATGTCTAGAAAATAACTTTATTCCAGTGAAATCCAGATCTGTAGTCCCTCCCACCCGGAATCCCACCCCCCAGCTACATTCTCTCCCCTTTCTGCTCATCTTCTATGGCCTCCGCGGGCTCCATCAGGTGGGGCATCCCCCACTGGCCAGCCTGGCAGAGCTAACACTGGCTGGAGCAACGCTGTGGTGGTTGTTTTCGCAGTTCCTGGATTTGGTTTAATGTACGATTGATTTTTTTAATGTATTTAATCATTTTTTTCTTACCTCATAAGGATTAACCTGCACAAACCTCATTTTATCCTAAGTGTGGCTTTGGGAAGAAGGGAGAAGAAAATTGAGTTTCTCTAGCTTATTTTATTCTTTCACTTTTTATTTTCCGAATGGCTTTTCCTGCCGAAGGAGCTCTGTAAAATACAAT
Source organism: Zalophus californianus (assembly GCF_009762305.2). Classification (NCBI taxonomy): domain Eukaryota; kingdom Metazoa; phylum Chordata; class Mammalia; order Carnivora; family Otariidae; genus Zalophus; species Zalophus californianus. Next base: position 7,679,651 of record NC_045598.1, read on the forward strand.
GTATTTTAGTGGCCATTACTTACTCATTACTAACTGGTCTCTCCTGCTTCCCTTTGTCTGTGAACTAAATACAGGGGGCCTAAAGATAATTGGTAGCTCTATCACAGACTTGCCAATTATAGATCAACAGGGAAGACAGCCCAGTGATGGTTTGTGGTTGGCACTGGCTGCCCACCTAGCAACTGTGAGTTATCACTCTGTATCTGCCACCGGGCTGGGCTTGACTGGATCAGGCCTTTCCTAATTTTGTACCTTGGCTTTTCTAATTGCTGAGCACGGTCTCCCTGACTTACAGATGTCAACTTCATTTTATTTATCCCTGTGTGTGGTTCTCATGTCCATCTTGTTCTTGCTTATTAGTTCCTGCCTCTTTGTTATGTCTATGAAGTATTAGCATAGGTTCTGTTTCTCTTTTTTTTTTTTTTTTTTTTTTTTTTGCGGTTCCCTGTGAGCCTAGAATGGTTAGGTGGCAGGCTGCAGATAAAAGATGCTCTTGATATTAGTGGTTTTCTGTAGTTTTGTCAGCTGTGTCCAAGTAAAGGCAAGTCTAGTGGGTGCTCAATTTAGTCACCTTGTCGGGTTTTTATCTGATTTGTATTATAGGAGGCACAGGAGGGGGAAGAGTTGCATCTCACTATTAGGTTACCAAGCTCTGGTGTAAGGCTGTTAGGTGCAGACGTAGCATAGGCGTCCCCATGTTGTATGGCCATATTTCCAAGCAGAATGTGCGTTTCATTTGTTTGCCTCCTGGGTGTTTGGCACCTAGGCATCATGCTAACCCCTCTATGGGATGGGAAAATATCCTTATAGCTCTGCTCTGGGCAGGAAGTAGGCACTCAGTACGTATTTGTGGAGTGTGCATGCGTGCGTGTGCAAGTGTGCGTATACTCACTGGTAGGTGGTGTGAGGGGCCTGGGAGCTGGAGAGCACAGCTGCTGCCTGGCTCTGACTGGGGACTCAGGGTGTGAGGTGCCCACTGGTGCCTACGTATGCGGGTGTGTAGTGTATCATTGCCACGTAAGCAACATAAAGCGGGCATTTTATGACAGGGAACATCAGAGGAAACATTATAGCTGAGACCTTTATAGCCTTTCCATTTACTATGGTTTAAATCTTGACAGTCCTTATTCGCAGTGACACTGGGACCAGCAAAGACGGTGCTGACTCCCGCCTCCCTGTCCTCTCTCCACATCCTGTTCTGTCGCTGTGATAGGCATCGTAAGTGTGCCTGCAGCAGAGCTGCTTTGCACTTTGTCTAGAAACAGCCCCTTTTGACTCAGAAGTTGGAAACCAGATGACTCACCGTTCTGTTTGTTTTATTGCAACTGTCATTTCATAAAATGCCCTGAAAGCTTTAAACTGTAAATGCCAAAGTGGGCTTTTCGTCTTTTTCATTTTCTTTCCTCTTGTGTTACCTCTCATCTTTTCTCCCATGCCTCTCCTTTCTCCTTCCCTTTCATACTTTGTTTCTCTTTCATTACTCTCTCTCTCTCCCTTCCTCCCTGCCTCCCCTCTGCCTTTTGAGGACCCAGATGGAGCAGTCTGCTAACACCATGCCGCGTTCTCTCCAGCCACCTGATTGAGAGTCTGCACCCTCCAGTTTTTGTGTGGGGCTTAGACTTGGAAACAAATGTCTCTGCACATCAAAGTTTATAAAGTACTCGTTGGCGGCAGCTCTAGAAGCTAAGTGCCATATCAGATCATAATAGCTACTCACCTTCTGTGAATCTACGTTTTGCAGTTATGGGTGACTCCTGGGTCTCCCCACGTATCCATCTCTGTCCTTGTGGCTGCCACGATCACGGTGGCGAGCGTGCTAGGATTTCCTAGGACCGACTGGAGGACCAGGTACCCGTCTCCCTCAGCGAAGTGCTGATTTCCGTGAGAGGGCCTTGTGCAAGCATGCCAACCTTTTTTGCTCCAAGATGTTATTTAACTGGAATTCCTGAAGTCAAGAGCACCTGCTGAGTCCTATAGCTTAGGCTGGATGTTGGGATCTAAATTTTTAAGGACCTGAGCTCTCAAACCAGGACTTGCAGGATCTTTTTTCCGGCGGTTTCTGACACTGTGGCACTTGACTGAGTCACCTGATTGATGACATGAGCAACACTGGGTGTTAAACACCTGGCCAGGGAAACAGGGACCCTCAGTGGATTTCCCCGAAGGATGGCAGACAGATTGTGGAATTTTAATGAAGGTGGGGTGAGTCCCTGATGTTCATCTGCTTCGGAGCATAACAGAATCCCAGCATTAACTTCAGGAGTGTCGGTTGGAAGCCTGCACTGATGTCAGTGGTTCTATTCCACGTTTGTCAGATTCGTACATCCAACTGAACTAATTTTAGAAGTAGCTAGTTAGAATGAAAAAGAGCGAGGACTTCAAACGAACAGGAACCTGTCTTAATTGGATACTCCTTGTTTTTCTTTTTCTTCTTTTTTAAAGGCTTTTGGTCTGTTTTGGCCTTCAGAGCAAGCCATCCTCTGAATTCTGTTATACTTAAACTTCTTTCCTATATGTCTCCAAGGAAGGAGAGTGTTTTCCAAGTTGTGAATCAGAATCAGGGCGTGGCAGGGGGAATAGGATATCGTTATAATATTTAACAGAGTGATGGCTGTGAGTTTTAAAAATGAGTTCTGTGTATCTGTCTGCTGGGCGGCATTCAACATAGAATGCTGTTTCTCACCCACTTGGCTGGATGTCTGATTCTGACACAACCGCCATCCCTTTTGCTGGAAAACAGAAAACCACAGGCTGTTAACTTAATACTCTTCCCTTCTGGGGCTAGGGTGGGAGCAGGGTGGGGAGCAGGCTGGGAGCAGGGCGGGAGTGGGCAGGCAGGAGCGGGGAGGGGGGCACGGGGTTCACATCAAGATACTCTCACTCCCCACTGGAGACAGATGTTCCCCTGTTCCCGCTGACCTTTTGAGCAAGGATTCTGGAGTTTCTGGCCATTTTAATTAAACTTCAGTGAGAGGTACCTGGAAGCCTGCGAATGACATTTACTCCTGGGGACCAGGAGCAGCCTGCCAAGTGTCTGTTGCAGGCTCTCCCCGGATTCCCTACCTATGGATGTTTTCGCCCTTCCTGGGCAGGGCCTGTTGGAGAAGCAGAAGGATCATTTAGGGCTCATGGCTTCTCTGCTGAGCTATCCAGCAGGGGTGCCAATTCTTCCATTTAGCTGACTATTACATAGCCCTTAAAAGGGAAGGGTTTATTTTAGCTGGCTGCTATATTGATTGCTACAGGGACATTTCTATTTTCACTGGCTGCTATATTGACTGGGAAAGGGAAAGGGGCCGTATTGCCGGGAGCTGTCATATTGACTGTTACAGAAAAGATCTGTATTTAAGCAGTACCAGTGCACTGGGATCTCCCAGGCAGGATATTAATGCTAATTCATCCGCTCACCCCCTGCTGTGAGCGTTATTTGTTTAAATCTGTAGATTCCCACAGCGCGTTTATATCCTCACTAGAGTGAGCTCCGCTCCCTGTAATTATTTAACATTATATGCTGATATAAATTGTAACAGTTAAAGAATGGTAATGAGTAGCCAAAAAAGAAAAGAAGGAAACAGGGAAAAGTGAAAAAAAAAGAAAGGGAGATGATATATTAAGAACACATATAATGTTTATGTATTAGAAGCGTGTACATGTACACGGATGACATTAGAAACAGTCTGGTTGTAAAACAGCACGAACAACTTCTGGCATCCCTTCTGCCACTTCAAGTTGACTTGTACAGTGTGGCAGAGTCCATGCATCGTGCATTGGTGTGTGTGCATGTGCACGTGTGCTCACATCCCCTGTCAGAAAGAGACCGTACTGATGTGTGTTCTGCTGTGCAGTTTGCGCACACGTGTATTGTTACATACGGTGTGTATATGTACTCCGTGTAGCGGCAGGAAATTTATCCATTAGCAATTCAGTTTCTCGATGAGTACCTGTTGTCTGAGTTTCTTTTGAGCTTCTGTGTTCTCGCAGGAACTCGGCTTGAGACTCATCTCTGCGGGAGACACGGGGAATGCTCAGTTGGGACTGAACCAACAGGCCATTGGGTGTCACTGTCGCTCTGTTGGCCAGAGTTGAAAGAGGGCTTTTCTGCTGGGGAACTGGATCTCCAAGAAGTTCTGCTCAAGTTGGAGGTGTTGTCTTTGAGATGTCTGTGTGCATTTTGAGACCCTCCGTTTTAAAAATAGTTGTTCTGTTTGCTTGTTTTTGCTATGCCAAGCCCTGGAATTTATGTTGTTTTTGAAAAAACTGCGCTGATGGCCAGTTTGGGTATCACCTGGGGCACGCAGGGCGGGGACTTGCCGTGGACAGAAAACTTCTGCCTTAATAGAAAGAGGCAGCTCAACAGCATTCTGGAAACCCTTACTGAACAAGGAGAGGGGCGGGGCAAGAACTTGAAAACGAAGGAAGCGAAATCTGCTTGCATGGCCTAAATTCGGTGAGGGCCTGCAGCCCATCTGCTGCCTGTCCTGGCCTCGTGGAGGTGGGACGGGTGCTGAGCGCCCAGCTGCCGCCTGGTCTCGGAGGAGCGGGCACGCTCCTCCAGCTGGCTGCTCCGGCGGCGTGGAGCCGTGCCAGGCTTCACCACAATTCATACTGTGTCAGTTTAATAAATGCACTACTTAAATTATGAAATTACAAAAGAAAAAGAAGGCACTTATTCAGACTCTTAATACATTAAAAATAAGGCATTAAAACTCTGACTTTTTTTTTTCTTCCAGAATCAATAATGAACAGGAAGGGTTGTAGACATTAACAGTCATGGACATTCAAACTCTTATACATAAATTATCTCAGAAAAATGCACATAAGACTTGAATAATGTAAATACATTAATGCACTTAATAATTTAAACATTAAAGCACAAGCAGGAATTTGAGGCAGAGGCTGTTCTGAGGTAAGGGATTGGTCCTAGAACGCATGTGTCCTAGGATCGATGGGTGATTTCCCCTAGAGACACCCTGGGAAGAGAGTGCCTGGCCTGCTGGTGTGAGCTCCCATGCTAAGAATCCCTGGGCATTTCTGATCTCAGCTGCTTCCCGGCCCCGCGTTTTCACATGTCCCGACCTTCGTCCTCAATTCCGTGTTCTCGCTAGTTCCGTGCTTCTAATTGTTTGTTTGTTCGAAAATCAAATGCTTCCACTTCAAAGACCAATGAACTTTGAGAGTGTCTTGGTTGGAAAACCAGGCGAAATTAAAAAAATCCTTCACCCAGCTCTGGCTGCTTGTGTCTGGGAATACGGAAGTGGTTGTTCCTTATCATCATCCGTGGTGCTCCGAGCCTGGAACTCCCTGCAGCACCGTAGTCAGTGGGTCCAGGTCACAGTGCGCTGATGGATTCGGGGACAGATCTAACGGGAGTGCAGAGATGATGTGCGGTGTTAGTGGCTGGGTGTTGGGCATAAAGGCCGAAGGTCACCACGCCAGGAAACAAGACAGGTGCCATGGGGTTAGACTCACTGGTCGGTGACTGATCATGCCTCACATGGATTTGACGGTTTAACCATCAGAGAGACTGACGTTCGTATTCGTTTCCCTGTCTTCCAAAATCATATTCACAACAGCAGAAACACTGGGAAGTTAAAGCCCCCTTTTCTGGCAGAGTACAGATAACTGAATTCAGTCTTTGGCATCTGCGCTGTAGAGTGCCCTAGGAGAACTGGGAAGCCAGGACAGTGCGCCCCAAGTTTTCATTTGTTCACCCTGATGCTATTTCCCCCTAGCTCGCCAGCATCGTTTTATAGCCCAAATCACATGAGAAACTGGGAAAACTGCAGCAAGTGTGTTACTGGGTATATAGTCTTGAGAACTTTCTCTCCCCCCCGGTAGAGGAGGTGTGTTTACTTGGTCAGTGATGCAGATTTGCTCCCCTGGGTTTGCCGTGGGCCTGAGAGACCCTTGAGAAATGGTTATCAGATGATAGTGACCAGACAGAACCTGTTTTCATGATTGCCAGATCCGTTAGAGTCTCTTACTGGATCTCAGATCTCAGATCCTACCTGAAACTTTACCTGGGGTCGTCTTGATTTGACCTAGGCCTTGTATGTTCTGGCATCTGTGACTTTGTTTGCAACCATTTTCAGTCTCTGTTGCAGCCAAAGGCAGCCTGCTCTCCAGTGAACGTCGTTACAAGCCAGCTCATAACCGTTCTCAGGAGTGGCGGCAGGCTGTCCTGGTGCAGGCACTGTACAAACAGTACTGGGCTGTGTTGCCCAGACAGCCAGAAGGAAAACCAGTTCTTTAAAAACTGGTAATCAAGTGTTGGCTTAGAAGGGAGTAGTGTCAGGAATGGGTGAGGAACCCCCGGAAACAGATCTTGAGGTCATTTTGTCATCCTTGGGATGTGCACAGATTCTTCTCCAGACCCTGTGAACAGTATCTTCAGGTCATGACTCCTTCCCCACCTGTTTTGCCTTAAAGAGTTTCATTTCAGCTCTTGGGATGAAATGTCAATCCCAGGTCTTTTGTGTTTATTTCTTTTCCACAGTTTTTCAAAGCCCAGGCCTGCTCCCTCTGTTGCTTGTCGACCCTGGAACAGTGGCTGTCTTTCCCGCCTGCACTCCCCACTTCATCCTGGCAGAGGGAAGAAAGTGAAATCAGGGAACACTCAGACCAGGGGGAATCTAATTCTCTTTGGGTTTTGCTGGGCACACCCAGGAAAGCTTGCTTCTCTTCCCTTAAGTTCCAAGAAATGTTTTATGGCCTTAACCGCATAATAGGCTTGTGCCAGATTGGGATGTGTAGCGGAGGGTGGGGGGGGGGTGGGGACAACCTCACTCTCCTGTTGGAGGTGCAGAGTGCTGGCTGCCATCAGGCAGAGTGAGCAGATAGCGCTGATTGGGGGTCAGTTCACCCCTGTGATATATCCCTTATGCAGATTTCCTTTGAAGAGTGAGGAGTCAGGTTCATTAATTAAAGGAGCCTGGCTTGAGCGCCCTCTAATTATAGGTGCTAGAAATCTGAATTTTAAGAGGTCTGTGCAGCTGCATTTTGAAAAATGTTAGGGAGGCACCAAGAAGTACAGGCTGTGGGCAAGAATGTGGCTGAACCAGATTTGGGAGGTTCAGGTTTTGGCAGAATTCCCCTTCAAATTCATATTTATTTTATCTTTTTTTTTTTTTAATGGGAAGCTGAAGCTCTGATTTTTATTATTGTTATAATCATTATTTTTTTTGATGAAGTTTACACCCTGTGACAGGCTGGTATTGTCAGAGTATGGAGGGCAAAAAATATAAACTAGAAGATGCTTCTTTTTTTTTTTTTAAGATTTTATTTATTTGACAGAGAGAGACACAGTGAGAGAGGGAACACAAGCGGGGAGAGTGGGAGAGGGAGAAGCAGGCTCCCCGCAGAGCAGGGAGCCCGACGACGACGACGGGCCTCAATCCCAGGACCCTGATCCGAAGGCAGACGCTTAATGACTGAGCCACCCAGGTGCCCCAAGATGCTTCGTTTTTAAGGAAGCAAGGGATATCTTTGGGTTCTAGGGATGCAGTGTTTGAAAAAATTAAGTAACTTCTTTCTTGAAATGAGCGAGGGGGAAAGGGAACAGAAAGTTATTTTGAATGCGATGTAGGGAGAGAAGTCCCAGGCATGTGCGGGACTCTAGAATCTTTATGCCTACTTCTCTTCCCCAGAATAGTGTCCCCTCTGCCATAAATCACTTTTTGATGTGAACCCAGAGGTATAAACAGAAAATTTCAGACCTTTGTGGGAAGTCCTGACCTGTCCCTTTTCTTTCTCATTTCCTTAATTATTTGTAGGTTGACCTTTTGCCTTGGGTGGTTTCTTTCTCCCCCCCCCCTTTTTTTTAAAAATTTCTATTCGATTTATAAGGTCTCTTTTTACTTCTTGTTAAACGCCTTTATTTTGGACGGTGACTATTTGCATCCCTGTTAATTAACATGGCTAATTTGGAATGTGGAGAAGAGGCGGGAAATGAAGATGAGTAGGGGTCCCTTCTTCACTTCCCCCAAGAAGGAAAGAGGAGGCGTGCGGTGAGTGGGATCTCACCAGAGACCTGTGTGGCCAAACACACAGCTCAGCACAAACCTGATGCCTCTGTGAGCCTCCTTTGTCCTTAGTGGCTCTGTCTTCTTGGGGGTCTTGCAAACATTATCCTATTTCACAGTGTGGACCCTCTGCCTCTCCTTTGGGGACTACAAGGGGCTGAAGAAATATTATAAATAAATAAATACACACAGATAGATAAATATATATGTTAAAAGATAATCTTCTGTACTCTTTTATTCCATTCGCTTATGTATGTATACTGGGAAATCTTCTAGTGAACCCATAAACTGTGGAGTAGAACAAAAGTCTCGAAGGCTGTCATTTGCTGCATTTACAATATGCAGATTGCAATTCCAATTAGATTGAAACCTCTATTTAGCAGAGTGGTTTTGTGAAATAAATAACTTTTGAAGAAGGCCTACTACATATAATAAATACCTATTTTTCCTTCGCTTGCTGGCATCAAGCTTCCTGCCTTCCAAACACTTGCCCTGAAGTGCTGATTCAGAAGCAGGCGGCATCTTTGGGCTCTTTACAGAAGAAATGCTTCTTCTTTGCTTTCCTGGCACAGGGATTTCATCCTTGATTTACAGTGCTCAGCTTGTTAGCGCCGGCGAAGGGGAGGTGGTGTGAAGGTCATTATGTCCGTTTTGTCCTCTTGGAGAGAGAGTGAGGGGTGTGTTTATCTCCCTGTGTGCTTGTGGTGGTAGTGGTGGGGTTTAGGTGCTCCCCGCTCTGTCCAAATGAATCAGCCAAAACTCTTGTGTCTCTTTTCTACCCTCTCTACTACATGTCATCCAACAGGGGGTGAGTGATTTTGAAAGCCTAATTCAGAATTTCAGGAAGAGTAGCGCACCATCTAGTAGAGAGCTTCCTCCCAACACCCCCCTTTTCATCATCCTTCCCTTCTCAGCCCAGCCGTGACAAACTGGCGGGTAATGAACAGATCAGGTCCTCCTATTAGGCAAGTCGCGATGCTGGAAGCTGCTCTCGCTTTGTGCAGGTCCTTTAGCAGCTCTGCACTTGTGGGTGGTGGTGCTCTAAGTGGTCCTAGCCGAAGGCAGTGAGTGCTTTGGGGAAAAGCGAACAGAACGCTCTTTGGAAGAGAGAGTGCTTAAAAGGGAGAGAGGGGGCAGTAAGGTGCCCAGCTTGAAAGCACCTGGTGAAAATACTTGGACTTGCAGGGTTGCGGTCCTGAACACCATCGCCTGTCTCAGCAATGGCACTCTGGGTTATAATAGGATGCCTGATTACAAAGAACATTTTGAAGGCCACTTAGTCCCAGGTTGGGCTGTGCATTAGGCAGCTAATCCTTTGCCGTAACGCTGGCCTAGAATCACAAAATTGGAAGTAAGCGGTTGTGTTCCAGCTTTGGCAGTAAATGATTCTGTTACAGGTGCTGCCCTGTGTGGCTTTTCCCCAGGTCCCCAACTTTTCTTTCCACAGTGGAAAGAAAAATTCGTTGTGAGAGTGTCCTCTTCTACCTACCAGTGACTTTTAAAAACGACTTTTCTACTTATGTGGTCGCTTTTTTCATCTTTGTAATTTGAAATACTGACATGTAGATTAATATAGTAATATGCAGGGGCTACACGTAGGCTCAGGTCCTTGGGCCTGGCATGTTGGAGCAGAAAGAAATACCTAATTGCATCAAAACCACTCTAAGTTCATATATGTGGAGCCCATCAAGCTGAAAGCATCCAGACAGCATCTGCTGTTATCAAATCACTCGCGAATCCAGCTAATTAAAATAGAGCTTCATTTTTCTGAACCATTGTTTGGCAGGAATTCGAAACGGGTCTAACCCAATTTCTGCGTGTTTATGAGCCTTTATTATATCAGAGGTACTTTTCTGTAAATGTACAGGGCAGCGTTAAATGAATTGACCCGCGCGGTATTGCTGTAGACGCACTGTGGACTTGCTAATGATCTCTCCTCCAGCTTTCTGGTTTCCAGACAGACTCCCGAAAGCTTCATGCTCTCCTTTTCTATCCTCTGCTCTTTGTCCTCCTCTTTTTTAAATTTTCAGATTTTAACTTTTACTTTTGACTGTCTTGCTTTCTTTGAAAACAGTACACTTCATATTTGCTCCCTTGATGTTTGCTTTTTCCATTTCTCTGTTTTTCTCTTTCTTCCTCCCTTCCTGTTCTTGCTGTGCTTCCAGGGATAGATTTGCCTGCTCCCTGTTCCTTCTTCCCCGTCCACTCGTCTCTCCCCCGGTCTCTTCCCCTTGACATTCTCTTCAGTGCCTTTTCTCGAACCTTCTCTTTCTCCTTTCTCTCTTCTTTCCACCCCCTCCCATTTTTCCTAATAAAACGTTCTTACACCTTTGTCTCCACATGCAGATGCAGATTTGGGCAGAAAGTAGGTGCCTGGGGAGGTAGAGGCATTGGCTGCTGCGAGGTGACGTCAGCCTGTTTTGCTTCTCTGAATTTGCTTGCACGCTTCATTTTTGGTTTTTAAAAGATTTTTCAAACCACATCTACTCTAGTTTATAGACTAATAATCTTACTTTGAAGATCAAAAGTGTGGTATAAATGCTAGCTAATTCTTCCACGTGACACTTTGGTGCGTCTCTCTGCAGTCTTAGTCCCATTTTACAGATGAGGAAGTAGAAACAGGAAAGGTAAGCACTTCTTGGAAAGTTACCAAAGACGGTGACTGAGTTAGAACTAGGACCAGGTCAGTTTTGGCTTTGCTTCGTTGATGATCCCCTCCTTTACGGAGCTTACTCTTCTCCCTGGAAGATGTCTGTAAGATGAGACTGAGGGGTTACTGCTATGCCTTTTTACCCTTCTCTTCGTGTCCTTGCTTTTAGCCTTCTGAAGTTTTTTTTTTTTTTTTTTTTTTTACATTTGTAGTCTTTAGACATAAATGAATTTCTAGGTAATTCCTGGGAAAGGAGGAGGCCAGACCACTTATGGGCTGGTAAAAACCCGTCCGTTACAGTCTTGAAGCAGAGCGCTCACTTTCTGCTTCCAGCAGCTTCCAGTAAGTGGGCCCACGTCACACACACTGGCCCCAGTGATCAGAGCATTGTAGGAAGCATTGCCATACTTGATTGAATTTACCCATTCGGGAACGACGTGTGTATGAAGCCGTCTCTTGCATTACTGTGGCCTTTATTATTGCTAATGCATTCTGACGTTACAGGTGTAGCCTAGGCCCTCCCACAAAGGGCAAGGCTGCTCTTCCCAAGCTTAAGAGCAGAATTCATGAAGCTGTTATACAGAGAAACTGGTGTTCACATTTAGTTAATAAGCAGAGTAAGGGAAATGCTTTTATAGAAAAGATAGCCAAGTGACAGAGGCCTTTCCTAATTCCTCACCCAGCGTTGTTTCAAAAACTGGATCTGTTACTGTTCTCCTACAGAAAACTGGGGCCAGTGGATAGAAAGCTCAGGAAAGTAGATTTCACCTCTGTTCAAAGAAGGACTCCTGAGGGGCACCTGGCCACTCAGTCAGTAGAGCATGGGACTCTTGATCTCAGGGTTGTGACTTCGAGCCCCACGTTGGATGTAGAGATTACTTAAAAATAAAATAAAATAAAATAAAATAAAAGGACTCCTGAAAATGAATTGATAGTCTCTTGAGACTGAGTTCTCTTGTTTCTCTTGTTTTATCTGTAAGCATTGAAGTGGAAGCCCACTGATCATTTGTCAAGGTTGTTGAAGAGGGGGGAAGTCTTAGATCGTATGTGGGACTGGATGGCGTAAGATCCCTTTTGACTCCTTTCCTTGTTCTGGATTGTAACAGCAAAAGCAGCATCTTCGCTTGTTGTACCTGGTTTTATAAGTGCCTGGTGTACTGTGTGGACCCGGTTACTGCTCAGGAACTATTCATTATTTAATCTTTGGCTTCCTGCTTCTTAATCTAACTTGAGTAAAAACTGTTCATGTTTGGGCGCCTGGGTGGCTCAGTTGGTTGGGCGACTGCCTTCGGCTCAGGTCATGATCCTGGAGTCCTGGGATTGAGTCCCACATCGGGCTTCCTGCTCAGTGGGGAGTCTGCTTCTCCCTCTGACTTTCTTCCCTCTCGTGCTCTCTGTCTCTCATTCTCTCTTTCTCAAATAAATAAATAAAATCTTTAAAACAAAACAAAACAAAACAAAACTGTTCATGTTCCGTCCAAGAAAACCACCATCTCTGGCTCCCTCCTAGATGAGTCATTTTGGATAGGCACAATGAGATGGCCATCAAGATCTGTGTGAAAACCAAACAAAACACTTTGAAACTTTGGGCTGGGAATTACATAAAATGGGTTATATACTTTCTTACTTTATTAGGCAGAGTATCTGGAATATAATTTAGTCCTCATGACTCACTATTGTCACTGTAGACATAAATGTTTATATTGTGTTGAAAGTGAGCTCTGTTTTCAAAAACTGTTGGAATATAGATCTGTTGTATATTTGCTCTTATTCGGAATGACTCCACCTACGCCGAACAACCCCCAACTAATAAACTTTTTGAGTTTTTTGTTTGCTTTTCATAGATGTTTCTCTCTTGACATTTGTTGCTAGGCTTCTTTTGCTGTCTGGTCTTTTTCCCTAAGTATCTCTCTGTTAGCTGGCTTGTATCTCCTTTCTCATTTTCAGTTTTAATCTTCTGTAATTTGGATATCAGATAACTAAGTTGTATGTAAAATAAGTGTAAGTAAGTAGTGTGAGTAAAGCTTTGCTATGTGCCATATTATGTGGAATCTGTCATTTCTTTTTTGGCAACGGTGATTTTTTTCCTCCCTTTCCTTCTCTCCTTCCTCTTCTCTGTTGGTTTTTTCTCTCTCTCTCTCCCTTTTTTTAATTTGGGTGAGATTAAAGAGCTGAGCTCTAGAAGGGTTGGGTCTTATCCTTGGCCTGAGCCAAGGATATGACAGGCTGCCTCTCGGAGTCAACTTAGAAATTATAGAGTGGATGGCTGGAGGGTCCAGAAGGTCATTTGCTTTAGCTCTCGTTTTACAGAAATGAAGGAATTTGCGGCCCAGAGCGGGGACATGAGAGGCTGGGTCTCAGGACCCATTAATGTCAGGGCTGGACTCCGTGTGCAGGTGTCTTTTGAGACCCAGCCTGCTTTCTGTTCTGCCATTCCACTAGGTTCTGTTCCTTACCAATTTTGAGCAAAACGTGGGTGAATGAGGAAATACAGGGTTTGTGTAAGGTAAACTCATAGAGAAAAATTCTCTGCTGGCTAGGGTCAGGTTTAGAATGAAAGTACATAAACCAAAAAAGGTTTCTGTTTGTTGCAGTGTTTGGCTGTGTTTGCACTCAAGGCTGATATCGATATTGTAGGAGAAGCTTTAATCCTTTCATTCAAATTTACAAGAAATGCTGTTTCCTTTTAGTTTAAAAAAAAAAAAAAAGTCCAAGAGAGCATTTGATTTGAGGAACCAAAAGTCTAGAAAATGTATCCGGGAGTCCTCGTCAATTTGGGGCATAATGAAATATAAAAAATACTCAATAAAAGCTCCTTTATTACTTTAACTGTTTAGATGTGGAGTTTTTAGCCATCAGGTTAATGTTTTGGTATCATTTTTTTATTTGATTGTGAGCACTTTTCCAGGTAGCTCTGCCACTCGAGCGCTAATCAGATTCCCACAGATGAATGGTGCTAGCTGCAGCCTGACATCACCGCAGTTTTGCTTCGACATTATTTTATTTGGTTTTCCTGTAAAAGTTAATAACTCTGTGTCCATGTGTTTAAACAGGCAGGAAGAGAGAGAGAAAGGACAATGAGCAGAGAACGATGAGCGAGGTCTCAGGAAGCTTCTGCCAGATTGAGGAAATGTAGGGATTTTGTGATTTCAAAGTATTCACCCTCCTACTGGGGTGTGGAGAATCAAGAAGGTTGCAGAGCAAGATGGTAATTCATAATCCTTCAGATAACAAAAAGTGAACTTCTCTGTTTCCCAGACAGAGCTGGAAGAAATTGGAAATGAGTTACTATTAATTTAGAGGAGGAGCAGGGTGCTCAGTAGAACTGATTTGCTTAATGGTGAAAATTGTTTAAATGTTGCGTTAATTGTAAGTAAATTACATACTAATTTTAGATGACCAAGATTGGTAAGAATATCAGATGCAGGGCGTAAAGACCCTCCTTTCGATCTGCCCGTCAGAGGTGGGAGATCTGTAATGAGGGCCTCATGGCTAAGGTGGCTCTGGTGTCTAGTAGGCCTCTCTTGAATCTTTTATCTTTAAAGGTGTTTTTTTTTTTTTTTTTATTGGTAGCTGTGGTTGTTAATAATAGGAATGTTCACCATGTTTAGTGAAAGATTACAGAATGGTTCAAAGCCATGATGGTTCTTCCATTTGATTCTTCCTTCCCACTGTGGATTTCCTTGCTGAGCTAAAAGTTTAAATTGGAGTTTATCAGAGAAGGCAACTAGAGTGATAGTGTTTGATTCACTCTGTCTTCTGAATTTACACCTTGGTCCTGTGGGTACAAATCTGACAGTGGGGATGAGAGTCAGTTCCAGAGCTCTTGTGTCAGTGCTTCTGGAAGATACAAGGAAAGAGTGATGCCTAATTCCCCATCTATGTCCGAGGTGTAGCTTGACTTGCTTCTCTCTTCCGTACTCATGGTGTGGATAAGTTCCTCCTAAAGTCAGCTACAGGGGCGTGACCCAGATCAGATACCCCTTTCTTAGAAGATAGAACCTGACCACCAAGTTTCTTATTTCATATGGATGCCAGATAGCCAGAGTCGGTTCCCCCGACGTGGCCCACCTCTGTAGACAGCCTATTCCTGTCTACTCTCTGGGGCTTGTGTGCTTGGGGAGGAGGGTGCTTTTCCTCTGAGAGGAGCTGATTTCATTTCACTAGTTGAATAGAAACCGTTTCTAATCCCTATCATCTTACTGTAAATTTGAAGATTTTTGAGTCTGCCAGTATTATGAATCATACTTTTGGATCTCATACTTTTATTTTCCTCTTAGGCCATAAAAGAACCTAAACTAATAGCAGAAACTAGGACCTGGTGGTCTTCTGTTAGTGCAGATATTAACTGCTTACTTTGTGGGGATCTCCAGTAGATCTAAAGGTGATTTAAAGGCTGTCCACATTTGTCATTATTTATTTACTTATTTATATGCAAAATATTTAACATTTCTAAAAAATATTTATTTATTAGAGAGACAACACGAACAGGAGGGTCAGAGGGAGAGGGAGGGAGACTCTGAAGCGGACTCTGTGCTCAGGGCTCTATCTCATGACCCCGAGATCACGACCTGAGCTGAAACCAAGAGTCAGAGGCTTAATAACTGACTGTACCACCTGGGCACCCCTGTATACAAAATATTTTAAATAACACACTGTCTAGTTAAGCGATATCCAGCCTGGAGGCCAAGGCAATTGCACGTGAGCTAGAATGGAGTCCAGGCGGGCCTAGCTGAAAATTCCTCTTTTCTTTCTTTTTTTGTTTTGGAGGAGTACAAATTAATTCAGTAGGTTAAGTAGGGAATGCTACCTGCAGAGAGGGCAGATCACGTACAAAAGCAAAAAAGTGTAGCAGAATGTCACAGTATGGAAAGTGTCCAGAGACAGGGGCTGAGGGGTAGAAGAAATGCGTGAAGGGGGTAAAAATGTATTTTAAAAAAAGAACCTGTGTTCCAAGTCTAGGACATAACTTCATTCAAGGGCATAAGGGGAAAATTACGTACGTACCTTAGGAAACACGTGGAGACTGTAGTCTGAGGACTAAAGGAATCATACATAAGCACTGACCTGTAGTTAATAAAGTTGTTTCCCAGGGGAGTGCAAGTCAACAATCCTGACACTGCTATACATATGTACTAGGATTGAGCAAATAAGCAGACAGATGACGGACAGTGGTAAAAAGAAGAGATAAAATTGTTTTCATAAATAATAACAGGTATACCTCTAGCTCTTCTTTAGTGCTGTCCCACAGACAAAGGAGAGACTCATTTCTTCTACCTCTCAGCCCCTGTCTCTGGCAACCACCAATCTGTTCTCCGTATCTATGAGCTTGTGTGTGTGTGTGTTTTTTTAAGTATGTATGTATGTATGTATGTATGTATGTATGTATGTATGTATGTATGTATGTATGTATTTATTTATTTGGAGCTTGCGAGCGGTGGGGAGGGACAGAGGGAGAGGGAGAGAGAGAGAGAATCCCTAGCAGACTCCCTGCTGAGGGCAGAGCCCAACAGAGGGCTCCATGCCATGACCCTGAGATCATGACCTGAGCGGAAACCAAGAGTCGGAGGCTTAACCGACTAAGCCACCCAGGTGCCCCTTATTTGTTTGTTTGTTTTTTTAAATTCCACATGTAACAGAGATTATATGGTATTTGTCTTTCTCTGTCTGACTTCACTTAGCATAATACCCTCGAGATTCATCCATGTTGTCACAAATGGCAAGATTTCATTCTTTCCTTTTATGACTGAATAATATTCCTCTGTGTGTGTGTGTGTGTGTGTGTGTGTGTGACAGAGAGAGAGAGAAAGGGAGAACACACATAATAATTTCTTCATCCATTCATCCATTGGACACTTAGGTTGTTTCCATATCTTGGCTATTGTAAATAATGACATTTGTCATTTTAAATTCTTTTCTTGCTGTCTTTGCATTCAAACTGTTTCAAGACTATGTCTGTTTCTGGGGCGCCTGGGTGGCTCAGTTGGTTAAGCGACTGCCTTCGGCTCAGGTCATGATCCCAGGGTCCTGGGATCGAGCCCCGCATCGGGCTCCCTGCTCGGTGGGAAGCCTGCTTCTCCCTCTCCCACTCCCCCTGCTTGTGTTCCCTCTCTCTCTGTCAATTAAATAAATAAAATCTTTAAAAAAAAAAAAAAAAGACTATGTTTCTTTTGTATTCAAATCTATTTTAACATTAAGTCTCTAGTTTCTTTGTGGGATGTCTGGTAGGAGTGGCATTTAGTGACACCTCATAGGTTTTAGTGTTGTGTTGTATGTGGGGTGACTGCAGACAGAGTTTCTTGGTCTAGAGCTTATCTTCCGTGGAATCCAGGAGCCCATCTCATTGCTCTCAGAGCCCAAGGTGCTAAGCCATCCTGAGGGGACCCTGTCCTGCACCGCCTGGTGGTCATCCGTTCAGTGTCCAGCCCCTACTGACACTGTCCGTGACATAACCTTCGTCCCCCCACATCTCGATAGTGCATGACTGGAGAGGGCTTTGCCAATCTCCCTGTGGCCCCGACTTCAAAAGAAGTGGGACGTGAAGCACTGTTCCATCTGCTGAACATCTGAGAAGTGGCGTTGGAGAGCCGTAACCAGAAAGCAGAAAATTCAGCCTGTGGTGGAGAGAGAGGGACGGGTAGGTAGAAGCAGTGGTATCATTAGGAAGGTCCTGGGGACTGAATGCTACATATTTTTAGTGTTGGAGTCACCAGCCACCGTCACTGAGTGAGCTCACAGTTCTCCTAGGGAGCATCTTGGACACTGAGTCATTACATTCCTTTGGAGTGATTCAACTCAACAGCTTGACACCTTCATTAATTTTACAACACGAAGCCTGGGTGCTCTCTGCTTCCTCTTTAGCAGCGCAGGGAAATTAAAGGAATATAGAAAATGCAAAACCGAGGGAAACTGGCAGAAGGAGCAGTCAAGGAGCTGTTGAAAGACACCGTGTTAAGGAATTGAACTCCTTGCCTTTCCTTGGTACCTCTTGGGACCGAGCACCCAACTCTTGCCACATGTCTCTGGCACATAAGCCTTTTATTTCTGTTCCTGGCACGCTGGCCGGACCTCCGACTTGCAGCCAGCTCGTTTGCCTTCTCCGCTGAGGTCACTGTTACCGTGATCCGTGTATAATGGCATTTTCCTCCTCTTTTCAGTATGGAGGCTATTACAGTTTCTTCTCTAAGCAGGACTTCAAACAATTTGCTGCCAGTTGGATTTCAAAGCCAAGGAAAAGGCAAATGTCATCCTTTTTTCCTCCCCTCTTTGGGTAACTGCTTTGTTGGTCGCATCAAAAATTAGAGGGGCTGCTATCTAAATTCAGGTGGGGATGCATGGGGACAAGGCATTTAAATTTGCTTTTCTTTCTCCCTGAAGGAGAAAATCCTTTTCCTTCTCAACCTTTCCTAAAAAGGAACTTTGATCTTCTCAACCCAGAAGCAAGGGTTTTCATTTCCTCTCTGGCAAGCGTGTGCACTCCGGCCCTGTGTGTGGCGCGGTCACAGGCGGGCCGTGCAGCGGCAGCTCCTCTGCTGTTCAGCTTTGCTGCCCCAACTGCACCGGCTCCCCGTGGGCTGCAGGCTGGCACCCAGAGTACCCTCCAGGGTCACCCTTGCGCCCCTGAAAATCACTGTCACTTGATATTAAGCCGTGCACGTTGGCTTAAGATGCTTTTTAATTTCCACACACATTTCTGGAAGAACTAGTTTAATCAAATAACAAAACAATGACATTCTGACAAGCAGTTCATGCAATATTTTTAACTCGGGCCAAGAAGAAGAAAAATTTAAATGCAGAGGTATTTCACTTTGAAAGGTAGTTTTGGTGCACACGATGTTGCCACTTTTCATAAAGGCTTTTACTACATATATCAATATATTTTAAGGGAGACTAGGGTCAATAATGCATGCTTTGGAATTCCCTAAATACAGATTTACACAGTAGACCTTAAAAATATTATGTTCTATCATGTCAACTCTTGTGCACTCCTACTAGAGATACTTTATTTCTTTAATGTGAAAAACAAAAGGACAGAGGAAAGTAAAACAAAGGAAATTAGGGCCCACAAGCTTAATTAGTATAGGGTTGTAACCCAAATCAACAATGGGAAGGACACAGTGACAAAAACCAGGAAATTCCAAGTTGAAAGAGAGGTTCTTTCCTTTAACTCCTTGAGTGCTGGGGCGCTTACTAGGGCACTCCTTGCCCAGGTGCAGGAGGCTGGCTCACGTACAACGCACTGTCTTTATCTTTGAACTTCCTGGCTATTGTTGACTTTCCCCTCTCTTTTCCCCCTTGATGTAAATGAAACATACCTCTGTGTGTGTGTGTTAACTGTAGATAAACGGGCTAGAAGTACCTCTTGATTTTGTAACCCTCAGAGAAGGAGAAAGAGTAAAAAAAAAAAAAAATTCCTGTCACTGTCATCTGTTCATTTTTAATGAGCAATTTTAAAAAATTGAAAATAAAAGAGGAAAATGAATAGGTGTTGAACCAGCCCGTGATATGTAAATGCCAACTAGTAATTACCTAAAACCTCAATTTTCATTCTGTTTCATCTTGCAAAACATTTCATTTTCCCTGAGTGAAAACACTTCACTGGGGCTGTGCGAGTCAGCGGGGCTGCCGCCCCTGGCCTGCGTGGCCGCTGGCTCCGGCTAGGGGGCACTTTGGCTCTGCACTTGGGCTGCCTGAGCGGTGCGCGTCCACTTCAAGGTTATTCCCCTCTTGCCATTCCAGTGGTTTTGCTCCGAGCGTTCAGTGGCGCCCCTCCCCCCACTCCCACTAGTCTGGTTTCGGGGAGCCTCATTCCTCCTTGTCCTTGCACGGGATCGTATTGAATTTTGGCTGACCGAGCCTTCCTGTGCATATTAACTTTCCCCTCACCTGCCTGCGAGCGCCTCAGCTTCCCTGAGTGGCACCTCACACTCTTGAGAGCAGCTTTCTGCCAGGCCCCCTTCCTCCTTTTGGGATTTCAAACACAACAGTCTCAGTTTTTATGTTTACTGCTGCTGCTTTTTCTTCTTTCTTTTCATTTTGGCGACTGGGGGGGGAGCGGGGGGAGGGCGGGGGCGGCCCCCCCTTGCTTGAAGCTCACACACGTTTGCTCCCCTGCCGCACTTAGAACGAGGGTTCTGACATTGCTTTTGCGGGCTCATAGATTTCCTTTCATTCTGGTTTAGGATCTGACACCTTCTGGGTGCATTCGTGCAGTGTCTTGGTATGTGGCTCGCGGGTGCCCCTGCTTTCAGAGCGGTTACCCTTCTCAGCCCCTTCCCTAGCTAGGAGGAGAGCAAGGAGGCTTGAAAGAGAACGAAGAGCCTGGGATTGGCGGCCGCAGATTAGAGAGGATTCTGGATGCAGAGAGCCAGAATTATGTTGTCCTAGGATCCTGGATCTGAGACTGCTTTGCCTGGAATCTCAAGGAACACGGCCTCTTTAGTGAGATATATAGCTTCATAATTAGCCCGTTGCATTTTTTCACGAGTGCTAGCATCAGCGTTCTACGATGTGTTTCTCTGATTAACAGCTGCTTTGCAACTATTTCCTTGTGCCACCGATGACCATATTTGTCAAGGAACTCCTGACAGAGTACTGATTTCTTACTAAAATGCAGCATTTCTGTTTGAAGAGGGTGCTCTCGTTCTCAGCACTGCCTAGCTTTTAAAGTCAGTCCTTGTTAAAACTCGAGTTGGCTTTGGTCTAACGCTTGTTAACAGGATTCTGGGTATCTATCTACTTTAGAGCACGAGCATAGGAACCTTTCAGAGGCAATTTAATCTTCTGAGCAGTGCACGTGCGCCGGCGCAGCGTCGGGAGTGGGGGTTCAGGCCCGCACATCGGTCATTTCTTTTGCCCTCCGGTTGTGAACTCTCTGGGTTAAAAAGGACTTGGCTTTGGTTGTTAGTGTCATTAATTTTTGAATATTTTTAATATTTTAAAATGGCTCATGAATGCTCACGGTTTAGGAGATAGATGTGTATGTAACACACAGGAGTGCTGGAATTGGTGGCATTCCAAATAAGTGTCACTGGAGACAATGCATCCGGTTTACATGTCAGGTGCAAAGTGCTCAGGCTTCCTCACACCCCAGGCTCGTTATTAGGCAAGCTCTATTCTCCCGTCCCCCTCGTGCAGAAAACAAAGTGTACGTTCTGAAGATTACAGTGTACAGGTCTTTTGTAGGAGAGTGGGAAACACATAGGAAGCACCTCTTCAGCGAGGACTGCCAGAACCTCGATTCTTCTCACCAGGGATTACTTACCCTACACAGTGCATTTAACAGCACATAGTTCATCGTAGAGAGCCCCCGAGTATACTGTATTCCATTGATTTACAGTTACAAATCCTGGGCTCTCAAACAAGGGTCTCTCGCGATTGGCTGATCATCTGGGGTCCAAAAGGTGTCCTTCAGCCCCAAGTCCCCTCTTCCCTCTTGGCTGCAGCAGTCCCTCCGGCGCGCCCAGTGCAGAGGCGGGCAGTCACTTTAGTGATAAACAGGGAAAATGATAAAATTTCCCTAAGACTGAGGAGTTCGATGGTGCCAGGGTGGTTTTATTTTGCTTTTTGGGGGAGGGAAGCAGAAGATAGGGTCACAGAAATAGGGGTGGCAAGAAACTTTCCTTCTGTTTTCTTCCGAGTTCGTCATCTGTATTTTTATGGTGCAGCTCCTGGTAATCCGAGGTGCACTCATTAGGAACTCTCAGTGCAAGAGGAGGGGAAAGGAAAGCCGATTCCACGTTTCTCGTGGACTCAGCAGTGAGTGGCTTCCCACAGCGGCATCAGGTGCTTTGCGCCAGAATTTTCCCTGGCCTACTGCACTCCCACAACATGTGCAATAAAGTTCCTGTCTCCGTTTTACATCTTTGACATTGAGGCGGAAGATTTGGCCTGAATTTATGTAATTTAGTTGGGCACAGATATAACCCATGAATAGGCACATTCATCTCCTAATTAGAAAATCAAACGATAATACAGGACAGGCTGCAGGCACCGCATCCCTTCGGCCAACAAAAGCACGCTGTGTGTGTTGGACCTCGGCAGAGGAAGAGTCAGTTGAGTTGCTTCATGAAGTTAATGAAAAGTGTCCAACCATGGGTGAATGAAAGATGCGGACCGAGGGTGCTGGCAGTTACTTAGTGTGCTAAAACCTTTGCATTATGGGTAAAGATTTGGGGGAAATCTTTTACCATCTGTGGATGAATTCCCGGGCACATAAAATTCCGGATTGGACAGGCCTTTCCCCCCTGTTGTAGCGCCAGGTCCTTGGGCGGCGGGGGTGGGGTGGGGGAGTAAAGAGTAGCCAAAGAAATAATTAGTGAACGGCGGAGAGAGGTTTTCATATGTTCACACTTACATGTAGCTGCTTATTTGGGTATCTTTCTTATTCAGCACATTATGTTGAGGCTGTTAGTTTGGATGCTTTATATTTTTGCATCTGGCGTAGTGATATCGATGCTGTTAAATATGTGATTTGCCTGTCGCCTGCATTTTCAGACAAAGATCAAGAGGAACATAAACAAGCCCCAAATATACTTTATGTAGGTGTTTGGCAGTATGATTTTATATGGCTTGAAATTAGTGAATGGAAACTTTAAAAGAAATTGTTCATATTTTTGCAAGTTTGAAGTGTGCCGGGACTTTGTCAAATTCCCGTTAAAATAAATACGTCAATTTCATCTCCCTTCCGAATTCATTTATCTTGCTTTTTTAAAAGGTGTTTTCTACTTTACCTGATGTTTAAATTGGATTCGCTCCTTTATGCTGTTCTTTGCTATATCCCCCACGTTTTTCTTAAATGAATTACTAATGACAGAGCACTCCATCATTCCCTCTCTGCAGCCACTTTAAGGAAAGCATGGTGATCTAAACCTTTTAACCTATTAAAGATGATTTTTCCCAATTGAATCAGACCCACCACAGGTGTAATAACTAATCATTTAAACTACACCTGCTATTATGTATTTTTAAGCCATTATGCGTGTTGGATAGATGATAATTCATGTTTATTGCATTGTCCGATGGATCCGTTTTGCCTACACTAGGCTGATTAATGTATTTAAAGAAATAAGAGATGCAATTTTTTAAAAAAAATTGATGGAATGCGCCAAGCACTGCATTGAGTGCACCATTAAACCCATCAGAACTTTGCTCTCTGACCAGAAATGCATATACCAAGGACTATATTAAAAAAGCAAGGTGAAACCTGTGCGTTTTAGTGGTGGGATTCTGTTTTCTTTCTCTGTCATGGAAAATTTTGGAAGGATGAAGGAAAGGTCGATGCTTCTATGGGTAAATGAGAGGAGCCGTGCTGTTAATATCTGCTGCTTAAGGGCCGCTCATCCACATTCCCTCTGACACCTGGTCCACACATCGCCGCATGCAGGCACTGCCGCATGGTACTGGTGCTGTAATTGTCTTGTGTATGGAAGGTGCATTTTTTCTCCAGGTGAAGAGCAGTCATCCCCGAGCCACCTGAACCAGGCCGATGGCCACTGACCCCGTGAGGCCTGTGACTGTGTAGCTGTCCACTCCTTCCTGAACACAGGCCTCTCTTCCTCTTGTCTCTCTGCTTCCTCCTTCCCCACGTCCCCTTCCCACTTCACTTCTCCCCACTTCTTCTGCCTCCCCTTCTGGTCCAGCTCCTCTGCCTTCTCCACTTGTCCCGTGGCTGCCTTCTCCCCTGCCGCTCCCTCCTGCTCCCCAGTCCCTCTGTTTTCCTCTTCTTTCTCTCCCTTCTCCCATCGCTTCATTAAAACGCATCCGTTTTGTAGATGTGTGTCAGATTGTTCTTAAGTTTGGTGCAACCCGAGGAGATACGGTTGAGGGGCCGAGGGGGCGTGGGATGTGGAGTTCGGGGGTCTAGAATCTGGAGCATCGGTTTCTCTCTAGTCCAGAGCTGGTTGGTTACCACTGCCGCTCATGATGGGGGTTAAGAGGTTTGCAGTGCTGGATGGATTACAACCAGTCTCTAGGAACACGAGTGTGTCTTACCGCCACCAGGCCCGAATCTGAAGGTCTGGGACACCGGAATTCACGCTTCAGGGAGAATGTCTCAGGCTCGCCTCCAACAGAGGGACCACGGGGGAAGGCACATAAGGGAGTTGCCCTGGCCTTCTGTCTTTTTTTTTTTTCCCCCTCATTTATCCTCCTATCTTTTGCTACCAGGGAAGTCTGGCTGGACTCAGGATTAAATTCATATAAAATAGGAGAATATTTGTAAGTTGTATTCCATTGATAGTCACAGTTCTTTGTGCTTGAGTCTCTGGATAGCTGCTACCCTTAGTCTGAAGGATCTTAGAAAAGTTCCTTATATTTGGTCCCTTAGAAATATGTTCTTTCAACAGCTTAGGAATGAACTCCAGGGTCTGTTGACTTTACCTGTAACGCGAGACTGTATTATTCTTTTGGTCTTGATGAGATGAATAATGCCAGTCATTTAAAACGGCCCCTTTCCTGTCTGGGGCAGGTTGGTGTGTCCCACCCATTGCACCAGTGTGCGGGTCAGAGAGCACACAGGCGGCGTGCAAACACACACTGTGTGTGTGCTGAGTGATGCGAAGGTTAATGCCTTCAGCAGTTTTCCTCCCACCCCCTCCTTGGCTTATTTGCAGATACGAAGATTTCATTAAATAATATCATTACCAGAGGTAGGGGGATCGTCTGTCAGTCTGTCAGCTTTTAGCCGTGAAATCCCAAACTTTGTCCTTTGAAATCTCTTCAGGACTGAGCTCCGTTGCGTTAGAGGGACCGGTGTGAATGGCTGGGTGCGTTGTCTCTT
Organism: Zalophus californianus; assembly: GCF_009762305.2. Classification (NCBI taxonomy): domain Eukaryota; kingdom Metazoa; phylum Chordata; class Mammalia; order Carnivora; family Otariidae; genus Zalophus; species Zalophus californianus. The sequence continues at coordinate 7,704,102 of NC_045598.1, forward strand.
CTATAATCCTTCCCAGCCGGTCTGTGCTCAGCACTTTGCCAGGCTCTGTGGAGGCAGTGTGGTCTCTTCTCCTCAGGTGCTTGCAGTGTAGTTGGGGAGGCAGCCTGAACATTAGAAGACAGTATAATTATGTCTTCAATTATATGGTACACACTACGAGCATTAAAGAATTTAAGAGAATAGGGAGATCAGAGATGGCTTGCTTATTTAGGGAAGACTTTGAGGAGTTAGCACAGGTTATAAAAGGGCTGTGCTGGTGTGCGTGTGTTTGTACACGTGTGCGTGTGTGTGTGTGTATGCAGTGTTTAGACAGGTAGAGGCGGGAAAGGGAGGCCGTCTAGAACAAGGGCATAGTTTGAGCACAAGTATAGTGACGTGGATGAGCATTGCCAGGAGAGGGCTGGCTACCTGCCGAGAAGTGTGAAGATACAGCTTGAACAGGGAGAAAAGGAACAGATTGTTGCAGGTCTTAAAAGCTAGGCTGAGGAGGTTAGGTTTGATAGAATCAGATACAGGGAGCCAGTGGGACCTGACATAGTCTTTTATTTAGGTAGATTTTAAATGTGAGAAATAACTGGTTATATATTTGACCACAATGGTGTGCCTATTTCTCTGGACCTGGGATAAACTGGTAGGATTTTTCATCTTGAAATTCAGCCTATTGAAGTTTACTTTTCTTCTTTTATCTCCCTGACCAGATTGCCACAGCAATGAAGTTTCTGCAGAATTCCCGGGTCCGCCAGAGCCCACTTGCGACCAGGAGAGCATTCCTTAAGAAGAAAGGTATAGGTTTCCCAAGGCCATACAGTGTGGCCTGCAGAAAGGGACTGGGGACGGGGCAGATGAAAGCCACGTTGTTGCTGAAAGGACCTTCCGTAGTTGTCCCACTGGTGTGGGGGTGAGGGGAGCCCCCTCAGTGGGAATGCAGGCTTCTTTCCTTATAGTGGAGCAGAGAGATGATACTGTCTGGATGATCCAGCACCAGACGTGAGGCCAACAACTTAGCCCAGGACAGCCTGGCACAGGCAGCAAGAAGAGGCCCATTGGATGAGACTGTGGAGGACTTCTGCTTCTGGTCCGTTCTTCTGATAATATGACCCTGGCTACACAGTGACTGGCTTTAGGTTAGGAGGTCAGCTGCCTCAGTAAAGAATCAGGAAGAAAGAAATTGAAAGACTAGGGAAATGAGATGACTAAACAAGGTCAGGTTAAGGTCAAGCTTGGGGGTCAGTCTGATTTACGGATTGAAGTGGTAAATTACTGGTTTTATGGTATTTCTGTAAGCAGGGATTAAATGGATCTTGACAAATTCAATATTGTCCAAAGCAGAAAGAATCTCTTCTGGCTCTGTTGCAATTTAGGATATTTTTCTTGTTCTGTAAAATACAAAACAAACCCCAAAACAAACAAAAAAGGAATCTTGACTTTTCACTCTTTGAACGTCTAATTTTCTAGAAAGCTGGAAAGTTGTGTAGAGGCCCTTATATACCATGGTGGGGGGGAGTGAGTTTTCTTCCTCCTGTCTGCTGCTCCCACCCCCACCGCCCCTAAACAAAACTCCTTTTTCTTCAGGAGCTGGAATGTCAGCTTCAGAATTTGAGGTTGTGAGCTTGAAGTCATCTGTGGCTGGAAATAGAAGACGGAGTGGTTTGGTGGTGTTTCCTCCGTCTACTCCCTGGCGTCCCACCACAGAGATGCTTGCAGGACCGTGTCCCAGGCCTGCACCCTTAGCACTGGGGCAGAATGAGCCTGAAGCTCTCCATTCGCAGGCATCTGTTCAGAGGCAGCCTCAGGGCTGGCCCCTGCGACGGAGTTGGTGAGGGGTGTTGTGCATTTGCTGGCAGCATCGTGCTCGCCCCCCATCCGTAGGTGGTTATTACAATTTGGAGTGCGTTGGCCGGCCTCTGCACTCCGCAACCATCATGCCATAAAAGAGTTTTTCCTTGAAATATGTGTACCTATGGGGAGTAATTAATCATAAAAGCTTGGGGATTTCAGCTCTCTCATCAAAGCATCGAAGCCGGGGAAAGCTGAGCCTAAAAGCTGTGCTGATTACCCGGAGTAACCTGAGACAAAATCTATGGTTGCCGAGAGATCCTCTGCCCCAGTATATTGTGCGGTATTATTACTGCCTGATCTTCTCTTCCACTGACAATGACCAGTTATTCCTCATTTTCTCTCAAACGCAGCTGGGTTAGAATTTCATTTGCAGAAGGTATTTAGAGCAATTTAGAGACAAATGTCTCTGGTGTTTGCTCGGCACTTCCCCACCGCAGGCTTTGCTGAGCAGTTTTAGTATCAGGAGCTCCATCTAATCTGTTTAATTTTAATAAATCCCTGACTGGGAGAGGGAGAGGAAAAAGAGAGAGAGAGAAACTCTGGACCAAATAATACTTCTTTTGAGTTAGTTGGCTAATAATTACTGTGGAGAGGAAACTGTTTTGTGCAATTATTATTTGTTGCTCCTTTAAAAATAACGCAAGACAAAACCAGTCGATTAGTTAATCCATCGAAGAGTGTTTGTCCTGCACACGCCCCGTTCTGGGCCCTAGGGACTCAGCAGAGAAGAGGGCAGACAGCATCCCTGCCCTCACCGGGCTGACATTCTAAGGGGGAAAGGCAGACAATTAACCAATGAGAAAATGAGATCCATTGTATGTCAGGTGACAAGTGCCACGGAGGAAAATAATGCTGGGTGCCCGGGGTTGAGGAGCCCCAGCGCTGGGGTGGGAACGGCTTGCACACCTAGACAGGGCGACTGGAGCACGCCTGAGAGGGAGATGAGTATTTGTCAGTGTGGAGTGGGCACAGTTCCTCCTTGACCCCTAATGTGGATGAGAGTTTTTAGAATTTCAGGCAGCAGGAACCCGGAGAGGCCTCCTACCCTTCTTCCTCTAAAGAGAGCCACAGGAGTCTACGCTGAGCCTCAGTCCAGAATCACTGGCCATAATCACCCATCTCCATTATCCTGTAAAATGCTGCTTCAGTCAGTAATTATCTGTTTCTGAGTTGAGTCCCAATAGGGTAAGTTCTGGCAGGACCTTTTCTGGGCAGAGGATTCCATGGTTTGATTGGCATCTGGGGAAGAAGTGCCCCGTTGTGGATTTACACTTCACTTTTTAAATTTCCAGCTTTTCCTTGGGTCAGGTGTACATGGTCCGCGGAACTTGGCACTGGCTCCAGTGGGGTGAGGGAGGAGGGGATTTTGCGAAGGAGCCAGTCTCCCCTGTCCCTAACTGTACTTGGGAAGGAAAGAGAGTTGGTGGACTGGTCTGTGCGGGCGGGGAGGGTGTCCTGAGGGGAGGGACCAAGGTTCTGGCATCCTCCCCATGCCTCCTCGCAGGACTCGTCGCAGGGGTGGGTTTGGAGCGCTGGCTTTGGGCGAGCTTGCAGCTACTGTAGTCTTGGCTTTTCCTAGCAAATGTCACTTCAGGGAATTGCAATGGAGCACTGTCTTGAATTATAATCTTGACTTTCTTTTTTTTTTAATAAACATCTCTTTCCTGAAAAGGCAAATCCAATTTTGTTTTTTTCTTTTAATATTATTTAATATTTAATATAGAAATTGAGGTCCCTGTAGTGCATGTCAGTTCAGTGGAAAATGAGGGTTACTTTAGGCACATCAGCTGAGTTTGTTTTAATGTGAAACCACAGCCCAGAGCAGGGCTACAGCCTGCCTCCGTTACTGACACGTTAAATGTTGTGCTCTCTGATTCGGGGTGCCGAGGGGACCGGAGGCAGGCTAGTGGGGAGTGGATGGGATGCACACGCAAGAGCTTTGGTTTGCAAAGGTCTTCTGTGTTTGTGGTTTTCTTGTTTTTGTTTTTTGTGTTTTGAGTTCTCTTTTGGATGCTTTAAAGTCTGAATATGGAGTCATTAATGAGAAATATGAAGTTATTGGAATCATTTATCATTTTCCTTGAAGTTTGTACTGCCATTTTATGTAATTTACGACATTTCTTTCTTTTATTGGGAATTTTTGGATGGAAGAGAAAAGCAGCTGTTCACCTTTGGAGTATTAGAATAAACGTTTTTGTTTTCCTTCCAACTGCTTGATTCTGCAGATGGCACGTCAGCCGCGTAGTCAGCCGCACATGAGCATCACTGGACTATGTGTGGGGTTTAAGCCCTCCTGGAACTGGACTGCATAGGGAGGCAGTTCTCACCAGGGAGGCATCATGTCTGGACTTTAAGTGGGTTGCAGTCCAGGAGGTTAGAGTAGCTTAAAAACAGCAATAGAATCGGTCCAAAAAGTTAGAGGCTTGGACAGCGTTGTCAATAGGCTTATGTTTATTTGACACCTTATCCAACCACAAAGTGTAGGAGGCAGGCTGCTTCCAAACATGTTGGCAGGCTGAGTGTAAGGTGGGTAAAAGTGATGCTTCTTCGTTGGGGGGGGCGGTAGGTGAGGTGGGGGGAAGATAGCGTTGTCTGTTAGCTTACTCCTAATCTATCTGTTGCAAAACAGGCTTCTAGAAAAACGATGAGCATCACACACTTCTCTGTATAATCCTGCATAATGGGGCCTGGGTGGTGTTGGCTGAGACGTTTGCTTATTGTGCCTTTCTCAAGTGTGTAAGTAAAGGGCTGTGTTCTCGCTCATCTAATAAATAGTCCAGGGGGAAAGGAAAACTAAACAAATGAGACATACCACCATCCTTTCTCATTCTAAAAGGTGAAACAAGATCTTATCTTTCTTCTGTTCCTGGAAGCAGAACCCCCGGTAGCAAAGCCGCCTCCTTGCTGGAAATGAACTTGAGGAAGAAACCTGATGGTCTCAACCTTGGTAGTGGGGTAGAGGTGAAGGGCTGCTCTCGCTGGAGTATTTCAAGGGGGAGTAAATTCTTAACACAGATTTCAATTTAACTCTCTTTTATTACTTTTCTTTTTTATCATTTACGTCCATTTCATGAGGTAGTTTGCATGTCCTTGAATGGAATCTCGTTACCATGAAAGCTTTTTTAGCATTGATTTCATAACAGTCTTAATTTAATAGCTCCGTCATTACTGAGAAGCTCTGGGAGTGGGGCCCTGGCTTTCCAGGTCACTGACCTTTTAATTACAAACCTTGTTCTGATGGCCAGGTTATCGACTGGACAGCTCCCAGCTTGTGCCCCCAGGATGAGAACTAAAATAACTGTGTTTCCTCCCCCATCTCCAGGAAAAAAAAATTGTAACCTCATATGTTTCTAAAATTAATTTTCTCCTTCAGCTTTACTTTATAATTAATTCTTTAATGTGTCTTAGTGAAGCCAGAAGTATTTTTATAACACTGTTTTTTCTAGAGCTTGGGTCCAGCAGAGAGCTTGGAGGGGGCAGGGAAGGGAGACCCCATGCTTGGCTGTGGCCCATTTTCTCACCCTCAGAAACTCCTGTGGCTGAGCTGGAAGGAAGGGTATTGGCTCTGGAGGGGCTGTCTGGCCCTTCTGATTTCTTTGTTAATGAGACGTGGATTGTGGCATCGAGATTTAGATTCATTCCTGCATTTGCTGGAGTAATTATGCCTTCTCTGTCATGGATGTTTTATTTTATTTCTTTATTTTTTTAAAGTAATCTCTACCTCCAGTGTGGGGCTTGAACCCACGACCCCGAGATCAAGGGTCACACGCTCCACCGACTGAGCCCGCTGGGTCCCCCCTAACATGGATGCTTTAAAAAGATGCTCCCCTTCTGGGCAAAGATGGGGGGTGGGTGATTTTTCTTACTGTCTTACCTCTCTGTTAGTCTTAGATGACTGGAAGAAACAAAATACCTGACCTGAGGAGTTCTGCTCAGTCAGGAGGTTGAACTGAATTAGGTGATGCGGGTTCTCTCTCACCGATGATGAAGAGGGAAAGAAAAAGGAGAGGGCAATGGCTGGTAAGTCGGGTGGCCACTGGTTCCGGTTTGCCCCACGCTGTCCTGGCTTTAACACTGGAATTCCTATGTCTTAGAATTCCTGTGTCCCTTCGGTCTGGGCAAACAGGTCACCCCAGCAGGGCAAGCCACACCCCAGAGTGTGAGCTATCCAGAGAGACAAAATGGGTGTGTTTTTGGAAGCTGGAGGAAGTTCACTAGCACTCAGTCCCCGAGAGTCCCGCCTGCAGTCAAGTGGCATTTCCTCAAACACTGCCCGCCGTCAGTCCCGCAGACCCCGCCCTGGTGTGGGTCCCGTGCAGAGAGCCTCTGGGCTGGGGCCGTGCCCTGAAGGTGAGTGAGGAGCTGCCGGTGGCGGAGCAGACAGGGCAGTGTGTGGCAGCCTCGGGCTCGTTCCTGAGGATGATTGAGCACCTCCATCCATCTGTTGTGAACGGACCATCTTCCTTCCCTGCCAGTCTTGCATCTGCATATCCGTCACCTGCTGTTCTGGACCAGCCTATCCATCACACTGACTGGTGTTCCCCCCATCAATTTTCCTGCTCCCCTTGTTATCCAAACTTGTCTTGAACTCCAGAGATTTTTTCAGCATCCAGGATGAGAGCTGCAGCAGCTGGGCCGGCTGAAGGCCGTGGAAATGGGGACGCTATGGCCTCCTCCTTCAGAGGGGGAGCTGGTGGCACTTGTTCCCCCAAGAAGCCTGAGTCACATGGGTTCCTACACTTCACCCTACCACGGGGGGCTGTGGCCCAGAGGTTCTTGGGGCGGGGTGGGGAGAGGGACAGAGCTCTTTTGGATTTACCCAGTTGCTTTGAGGTTTTTCCTGAAAGTGAAGAGTGATTCCTCTTTTCTTAACCTTGTGTGCCTACGACAACGCTACAAAGAAAAGCAAAGTGACGTTGTCATGTATGGTAGTAGTATTTTTGAAGTTTTTTTAAAAAATTTTTTGGAAAGGTAAGGTATGTATGTGGCTTCAAAAATTCAAACCGTAAAGAACGATATGCAGTGAAAAATTAGTCTTCCCTGTGTCTCTTATTCCTGTCGCCCCCATTCTCTTTTCCAGAGGATGCTTCTATTTATTCAGTTTCTTATGTATCATTCCCAAGATCATCTATCCATATAAGAGCATGTTAATATTTATTACTCCTTCCAGAGAAGGACAAACACCTTTTAAATGCAGTAGTATTTTACACTTCACCTTTACACTTGCATTCCATTTGAGGAGTCATTCCACATCAGCACCTCCAGATTGGATTCATTCTTCTCAGTGGCTGTGTAGTACTCCAGGATGAGCGTGTATCAGAATTTTTTTTAACCAGTCCCAGATTAGTGGACATTTAGATTGGTTCCTGCCGTCTGAGGTTTCAAACAACGCCCCAGTGAATATCCTTGTGTAGACATTGTTGGCGCTGTGTTGGTTTGGCACTATGCTAAAGTAAAAGCCTTTTGCATATGTGAGTAGGCTAGGGTGTGTTTTTTCTTAAAATTTCGTGAGACTTTGAATATAAAGAATATAGAAAGAATATAAAACTCTTCTAATATAAACGTGACTATAGGTAAGAAGAAATCAATAAGAGAAAAAAGGCTGCGGGGTGCCTGGGTGGCTCAGATGGTTAAGCATCTACTTTCGGCTCAGGTCATGATCCCGGCATCCTGGGATCGAGTCCCGCATCGGGCTCCCTGATCAGTGGGGAGCCTACTTCTCCCTCTGCCTCTGCCTTTGCCTCTCTCTCTCTCTCTCTCTCTGTCTCTCTCCCTGTCTCTCATGAATAAATAAATAAAATCTTAAAAAAAAAAAGGCTGCATAACAAATTGTCACTAACGTTTAGCACAGATTTGGATTCTGAGGGGACATTCTGGTCATTGGTTACAGCAAAAATGCTTTCTAAAAGAATCCTTTTTCAGCTCATTTTTGAAGGGATGTGGGCTCATAAGTTTAATTTTTGATGCAAAAAAGCATTCAAATAAATGGAAAGCTTCAGAAACTTGGTCGCAGTCTGTTCCAAATGAAACACATGGCTTAGTTTTCTTTTGTCGTTATGCGATGTTTTATGGGTACTTGGCCATGGGTTAGGTGGTTGGTCTTTATTCAGTACGTGTTGTGTGCAGAGTATTATCATGTTAGGCACTTCCTGAGAGAAAAATGAAGTACCCGTCTTTCACAGTGCAAGAGGCTCGTAGGAAGGAGGCAGGGATGGGGGCGAAGTGCCTCTGAGCACTGTCTACGCGTATCCACGACGAGCGGCAGTGTCTCAGTTAGAAGTCGGCCCTGTGCGACCAGGAGGGACCGGGGTGTAAAGCTCACTGGACTGTGAGTCCCTTGAGGGCAGAGACTGTGCCTCACTCTTCCCGGTTTCCTCCATGCCCAGCAGAGCCGGCCCCAGTGAGAGGCTACTGAAGGAGGGCCTGGGCAAACTAGAAATAGAGGGTGCTTACCAGGACAAGTCACAGAAGGAGTTCGGTTTTTCTTGAGTCAACACTGCACATATCTATTCATCTCTGGCGCACACGTAAGGTAGTTTCAAAGCTGCTAGGCTGTACGCCATCATCAGCTCGAGTGCGTACAGTGTTTGTGTGCAGTTCTTTTTGTCCTTAGCCTTAGAGTAGCCAGTGAAAGTGCTCCTTTCCAGTTACTTAGGTCAGCAGAGCTCCTTCTTAACTGTCTTAACATAGACAACGAGGGAGGCAGTGGGTGTAGATGCTCAGAGAAGAGTGGGGAAGACAGTGTTAGTGCGGGAGGCTCATGCGGAGGCTTACGTGCTGTTAGCTGGATTGGCCCATGGGCTCTGTAGAAAAGAGAAATGAGGTTGGTGAGATGGGCCACGAGGAAGGAGCCAGCCTTAGGACTCAATATGATAAATCATGGTTGACAGCATTATTTGAATCAGTTGAAACTCTGTCACAATGCTATCGAAGAAGTTAACTCTGGGCTCTGTATTTAAACTGTATTATAGGCCTGGCAATGGTAGAACCAGCCACAAAGAAAGGCACTGCCCAAGTCCATTGTCAAGTGTGGAGGATCTGGACTGGGAAGGTGGCAGCAAAGATGGAAATAAAAATGCCAGTACAGGGGCGCCTGGGTGGCTCAGTCAGTTAAGCCTCTGCCTTCGGCTCAGGTCATGATCTCAGGGTCCTGGGATCGAGTGCTGGGTCAGCCTCCTCTGCTCCGTGGGGAGTCTGCTTCTCCCTCTGCAGCACCTCCCTGCTCATGCTCTCTCAAATAAATAAAATCGTTTTAAAAAAATGCCAGCATATTTATGTAGAGAATTTTATGGTTTGCAAGACACAGATTAATTTCTTCACTATGGTCTTTTAGTAGGCAAGTTAATAAACATTTGTTGAATGAATGAATACGTGATTTAGCAAATCTCCCATTTTATAGATGAGGACACAGAGGCTCAGAAAGGTTAAGTAGTGCAAATATGTGGCAGAAGTAGATGTAGGACCAAGTCTTCTGACTAGAGTTCTTTGAACTCTCCCACATACTTTCTGGGAAGGAAGGACAGCCACAGACATTGTAGGAAAGAGTAAGCCATTCTCAGTAGGAGATTGGGTGCGTGAGGTGCAGGAGACAGGACTGAAGGTGACTCTTAGGGTGGTTTTGGTATGTTAAGCAGCTTTATAGAGGTATACCTGACATACAATAAACTATATATATTTAAATTGTGCAACATTTAAAACTTTGACATGTGTATAGGTGTGAAACCATCACTGTAGTCAAGATAGTGAGCACTCTGGTCACCCCCAAATGTTTCCTCCTGCCACACTCTGGTTGCCATGCAAGCACCAGTCTGCTTTCTTTCATACAGATTAATTTGCATTTTCCAGAATTTTATATAAATGGGATCGTACAGTGTGTATACGTTTTGGTCTGGCTTTTTTCACACAGCATAAATGTTCTGAGAGTTGTCTACACTGTTACGTGTATTAGCAGTTCATTCCTTTTTATTGCTGAATGGTATTCCATTGTTTGGATATAATACAACTTGTTTATCCATTCACCTGTTGATTGGAGTTTCTGGTTTTTAGCTATTAAAAATAAAGCTGCTATGAATATTTGTGTATAAATCTTTGTAGAGACATATTCTTTTTCTCTTGAGCAGGTACTGAGGGGTAGAATGTCTGGATCATGTGGTAGGTGTATGTTTAACTCTTGAACAAATTTCCAAACTGTTTTCGAAAGTGGTTGTGGCATTTTATGTTCTCCCCAGTCGTGTAGGAGTGTGTAGGTTTGGAGCCTGGAGAAGAGGAAGATGCAGGTGTCATATTTATAATGTCTTTCTAGTAGTAAAACCACGTGGCTTTGGCAGCATTGTTAAGAGACTAAATAATAGGTCACGTTTGGAGTACTCCGGTGTGGGAGGTAATAGTGCACAGACTGTCTGGGTTGAAATGCTAGCATCACCACTTTCTAGCTGTGTGGCCCTGGATAAAATACTTACCCTCACTGTGCTGTGGTTTATCTATCTGTAAAATGGGGTTAATGGTAGCATTTACTACAAAAGGTTCTTGTAAGGATTAAAGAAAGTAAGGTGAGAAGCGCTTAGCAGAGTGCCTGGCACTGAAAATAAGGGCTTAGTTGACGATGACCATGATATGACAGAGTATATCTTCTTAGAACTTGTACTCTTAATGGGCTGTAGTCAGTTTGCTGTAATGTTATGTTAAAAAGACAAATGTGTTGGTATCATAAAAATTCACGTCATGAGAACCTCTAGGAATTTTGAGCAGAGAGGGATTTAATACAGGCAGTTAGGGGCTTGCTCACTGTAAAAAGGGCCAGAGGAGTGGAATCAAGGCCAGACCTCCAGGAATGACTTTCAGAGTATGGAAGGAGTGACTCGCCAGGGGCACCGCTCCGCCCTCCACTCCAGTCAGGAAAGCGGGGAATTGGGAGGCTGCCACTGGAACATTCGAGGTCAAGAGCACACCCTCGTAGCTGTGACTCAGGACCGGGAAGTTGCTGCTGCCACCACTGCTGTGTGTTCTACATCCGTGAAAACAGTGGCAGGACATTGGGATATGAACTTGGCTTCTACCTCTGTAAAACTGTCCCTTGATCCCCGTGAAGCGAGGGCTAGAGATGGGGCACTGTGATAGGGAACCTAGGTATTTCCAGTATCCGGCTTGCTGATTGGCCCATGTTTGCCACAGTCAAAAGCAGCAAGGTACAGATCTTTTACCTCGTTTCCACTTTTCAGATCACCTGTGCGTGCTCCTAACTCCCATCCAGAACTCTCGCTGCCGAGGAGTAGGGTAGGGAAGGGTAACTTTTAGCATCCGGCTTCTCTAACAGAGGAAGGCACACTAGGAAGAGGTGGGAACGGACGCTGAGTGCCATCGGAGGAACCGGTAGAAGAAAAATTCTTCTAGCATTTCTAGAATCTTCTAGATTCACACATACAACATATTTGCCCCCAAACAGCGTCTGAGCACCTCTTTATCATAAGCCTCTTTCTTACTGAAAGCTTAACTTGGGATTTTTCAAGCCATTTAGATAAACGGTCCACAAAATGAGGGAGGCATTCATTTGTCTCCAAAACACGCTAATAAAAAAAGTCCGCCAAAAGAGAGTTCATGTTTTCAGTCTTTAAGCAGGTGGCAGTGGTTTAGTTGTAAATCTAAAGTATTTCATTCAACGAAGAGCAAATTGTATGTATATGTGAAGGGGGGATATTGTTTTTAGTCAACTGTTTTTGTTGTTTTTGAGAAGAGCTGGACCTTTGATTGTTAACAAGAGCTGTGTGGTGATATATCTTCAGTTTGTCCAAGAGATAAATATTGACGTGGTCTTTATCGCCACTGGCTTTCTGAGCTTGTTGTAAGAATACTTGTCAGTCCTTTCTGGCTCACTTAGGGATGGGTGTCGTAATGAGATTTAGCGGCTGAGGGTGGGCAAGCGAGTTTTCACCAAAGGGACTACATGATATGTGGGTTTGTCTGGAAAATGTTGGAAGTGGGGACTTCGGAAACTTAACCTAAGGTATAACGTTAGGCAATCTCTGCTTTACAATATTTTATGTTGATTGAACTATAGTTAGAAAAATTTTAAAGTAACTTTGAATAGTATTCATTCATGTACCAATCCATTATTATATTAGTATTTTTGCGCCTCTCCTGCTATGTGTGTGTGCGCGCATGAGTATCTGTATTTGCGAAGCATGAGTTAGTGTGCTTTTATTTTAAATTTACTTTTTGTTGTAGGCTTGCTAGTTGGTCAGTCAACAGCTTTATCTTCTTTCTGTTTGTGATGGTAAGTAGAGGTCCCTCGTAACGGTCCTCAGGCAGTGGCATGATGGGGCAAGCAGGCTCCTATTTAAATTGAACAACTCGACTACTTTTTCCCTTCCAACTTTCCACAGGCCTGCGTCTGGTTTCTAAACCATCCTGGTAGGAGCTAGTCTTCTCAGATGTCGCCCCTTTCATCAGACAGAAGACTTGTGAATGCTCCAGTCTCTTACTGTTAATTATTCTTTTTAGTTTTAAAGCCCTTTCGAGCAATCTTTCTGTAATTAGATTGTTGAGGAGATTGTCTGTAGTAAGACGGTGGTCTTTAAATTTTGTGTAGATTTTCAGTTTGTTAAATGATCGCAAAGGCTTTCATTCATAAAGTTGAAGTTTACCTTATGGCATTTCAGGGGAAGAAATCATGACCCTCTGTGATAAATTAAATATCACAACCACACAAATGTCATCTTGTCAATGAAATCTAAAAGTGCAGAGGAACGGGACTCTCGTCCACTCTGTTTTTGGCTTCAAGCTGGATCTCTACTCTCAGCTGACAAGAAAAATATTTTACCACTGACAGGGGTAAACCTATGAAGCTAAAGAACAAAGCCATACCCTCTCCTGCTTTGTGAGTCACAAACAGAATTGTCAATTAAATTATTCTAATTGCAAAATTTGGGGTCTTGGCCGAAAGAACACAGGTTGAGTTTGAAGAAGAGGCTGTTAGAAAAATCGGTTTAACTTACAAACGGAGCTAATTTGTACAGAATGTAATTGAAAGAGAATAAATATGGAGATTCATGATGACCTCTTTTGAGTCCAATTCTGATATTTACTTACATTTTTTTTTTTTTAGTTAGAGCCTCTCCGTGAAGCAGTACTGAAAAGAGCAGACTAAGTACTAAAATAGAACAGAAAATAGTGCCGTTGTGTGCAGGACCTGAATACCTGATTTTGAAAGGTTTTTACCATTCATTCATGCATTCATCCAGCAAGTATTTATTGAGCATATTTTTTTTACAAGGCATTATGCTGGCCCTAGGACCAAGAATATCAGGGCTAATAAAATGCAGCATTCTGAGCCGGGGGGCGGGGGGCGGGGGGTGTGAGGGCGGGGGCGGGTACAGAAATGCGAAATGTGCAGAATTGTCGCAGTTAAGCAAAGGTGCTCTGATAGAGGGTATTGGGAGGGTGGGGGCAGGAGGGTGGGGAGGGTTGCTTTGGGAGGGTTGCTGAAATCAGGACATGAAGAACAGGAGTGTCGGCTGGGCAACAGCCATCTCAAAGACTCCAAGGCAGAAAACGAGCCTGCTTTGATCCAAGAACCCATAGTAGTCATGAGTGAAAAGGAGAGCAACATCTTACCAGCTTCCATCTAGAGATGCCATTGAAAATAAAAGTTCCGTTGGAGTTTCATATCCCTGTCTGTAATTTTTCATATCATCAGTGACCAAGTTCATCCCCGTTCGCCAGGCATTTCTAGTTTGAAGTCTGGTGAACACTATGCTAAGTGCACGAAGTGGGGACACAAAGGGCCTATGCCATTGGAGAACTTGGTGCTGAGACCGTAGAAACTACTAGTGATAGAGATACTGTGACTCATAAGCAAGCCCGAGGTGGTTTGATACAGACCGTATGATCACCACTAGCCTTTGTAGATTGCTTTACATTTAAAAAAGCGTTCTCACATACATTTACTCATTTAATCTTCATGGTAACGTGAATTAGTTCCTCAAAAAAAGTGCATGTGAGCATGAGGGCTTTGGGCAACCCAGTGAGTCTGAGGAACAGGTGTCTGTCATCACTGAGCCGTTGAATCTCAATGCACCGTCTGCTCATGAGGACTAGGGTGCTCTCCTTGAAGAATCCCGGTATCAGAAATGAAATCCGGAGTGACCACAGAGGTTATTTATTTCATGCATGCCTTTTCACATACATCTCTATTATCAGGAATAGAAGACGAAGGTAATTTTAGTTTTATTTAGTCGTGGAGATTTTCTTGCTGCCTTCTGTGAGGGTTCTTGCCCAGAGAGCTCATTCTTGTGTTTGAGGAGAGGAAGGTTCAGGTTTGAGAGGATGGCTGTGTTCGTAAATGCTGTTGACTTTGTTCTGTGCGGAGGCTTTTATCAGGACAATAAAGGGTAAATAGGGTGATCTCTGCTCCACTGGAGAGGTCGAATGGTTACATTACACAATCTTCTAGAGCATCTTGCAGCAAATACATGGGTTATATTAAAAATTGCAATCATATCATTTTTTATAGTAAATTGCTGACCTTATGCAGTAGAATCAGCTTTATTGAATTTCGCCAAAAATGCGTTTATAATTCTGCCATACACACATGATATTCATGTCCTTGCTGTCCATGTGGAAATGTCCCTTTTTATGATGTTAAACAAATTAAATCGACTTTCTCCTGAGCTGCTGTGCCTCACCTTTAAGATCCACTCTCAGGAGTTGAACCTCCACGGAGCAGAGCTCACCTCCATCAGCTCGGATGTCATTGCATTACACAGAACACTGGAGTCTGGTGCCCTAGGAAGCCTTGCCCCAGCGACACAGATCTGGCTTTGAGATTATTTTGAGGTGGTTCCAGGGCCGTTATTGTATATCGTGTGTACAGCTGAATGATAACAAGGCCTTACCATAATTATTCTGTTTGTTTTGAGGAAATGGTAGGTATTTGTTTAAAAGCATTTCATGATGAACTGAGAGTAGTACACACAGTATGGTTGTTTCTCAGCTATTCGCTGGTGAATATTCATCGCAAAAGTTTAATCTTAGATCAGTTCTTTAATTCTCTGTAGCTCTGCTCCCTTTCCACCCAGGGATGGATCCGGGATGCAAACTAGTTTTCATATCAGTCTAACAACAAACACAGTCAGGAAGTTATAATGCATATTTAGGTGAAACAAGCATTTTTAAATTATCTGCTTCTTAGAATCATTGCTCTGAGTTTGTTTCTCCTTTATATGGATTGTTAGGTATATGGCTAGGTATGTGTTTGTATGAATTGCTAGTTCCCAGTTTCATACACAGGGACAGTATAATACAGTGGGAAAATCCATCCATCCATTCTCTAATTTATTAAATGCCCATTTCCTCTGTGGCCAACATTTGTGCTAAGCACTGAAAATATAAAAATAAGATTTAATATTAGTGGTCTAGTGAGGTTCCATGATATGTAAACAGGTGTCATATGGGTGATAACACATTACAGGGGCTATGATAGGTGTATGTGTAGGGGCCCAGGGGAGGGAGTGATCAGTTCTGTGGTCGGGGGGAGGATTATAGTGGAAGGGTTAGAAAAGGCATCATTATAGGAGAAGTTACCCCTACAGGTGTTCCCAAGAGGATTCGTTGTCTTTAGGGTTTGGGGAGCCGTGCTGACTTTAATCTATGCAGGGATGGGATGGAACATTGTCTCTGAGACCAGGAATGGCCTGGAGATTCAGGAAACAGGCTGGAAAGTTGGAGAGGTAGGCAGGGGTCAGACCTCACGTATGTTAACTCAAGGGTTTGGGTTTTATTATGTGGACAGTGGGGAAGCTATGAAGAGTTTTATGTCGAATCATATGTTTGTGTTTGAGAAAGCTCTCTGAAGGCAGGGTGGGCAGCTGGGAGTTCGCTGAGTAATTCAGGTGAGAAATGATGGATGGACAAGGGCGGTTGTTGTGGGGTTGGAGAGGATGGATTAGGGACGGTGTGGAGGTAGAGTCTGCAGGAGTTGGTGGCTGAGTGATGCGAGGAGTGAAGGCAAGAGAGGTGTCTGTGGTCACTGTCAAGGTTTTTGGCCTGGGGACCTGGATGGAGGAGAACGGATAGAGTGGAGAGAGTGCGGGGCTGGGAATCAGACAACATGGGCTCCAGAGGAGGCCCCCGTGTGATTAGTGCTCACACCGCGGCTGCACCACAGTGTGTCACCATCAGACGCCAGTGGCATGGTGTGGGTCTCCTGGCTTTCATGCTGCTTCCACGGGTGACTGTCAGGCGTGCTTTCTGTGTGGAGAGACATGGGTGAGTGGCTTCACTGAAATTTGAAGCTCTCTGAAGACAGAGAAGATGGCGTTTGTAAAGCAAGTGGTATTTTATCTGGAAATGGCTTCTCTGTGAGAAGGCGATCACTGCTTCCTGGTGAAGCCTGCCTCTCCTTTCCAAAGAGGGTTCCATGGAAATGGACCAGGATCATGGTGAGTTGCCACTGGAAACGCTTCTTCCAGAAAGCTCCTCACTCCCCCTGCCATCTGCCCTAAGTCTGACTGTTTATTTTATTTATTTGGTCCATTTATGTTTGTATGTATTTCCACTGATCCACTCCTTACGGCCAGTAGGCTCTGCTGATGTGGTCTCCACGGGTGTCAGGGCCTCCCTGCACAGTGTACGACCTGATGGTTACAGTGACCTGACTCTGCATGTGCCTTGGTTTTCTGGTAGCAGATGGCCTTCTCGGTACCTTAACTCTTGTGAATCGATGAGTCAGAGGGATAGAAAGTGTGTGGAACTAAGGCAGAAAGCCTAAGGCAGCAGCTCCAGCAGGAGTGAGAGTGGAAGACGCCCAGTTAGTGCTGTTAGTGATGGATGACTCCCTGGGAGGTCGCAGAGCTCAGGGCAGGTCCCCTGGAGGAGGGAAGGGGAAGAGCATTTCACTTCCTCAGACTCCTTCTCTGGTGCTGGTCCAGCTCTACCCCAGGCCCAGACACTCAGCCTCAGACTGCCCTGCAGCTCCGTCCGGACCCATTCCTGAGGCAGAATGCACTTGTTTTGGCGGTGGATTACGATCTGCAGTTTTAGAAAGCATATAGGTTGCATACCTTTTAAAAAAAAGTGTATGTGAAAGCAAGTTTCTTCCTTGTAGGCATCTTGCTCAGTTGGCTTTTATCCAGCCTTTTCATGGAAAACAGCCTCCTTATTTGATTTGGGGCTGCTTTAAAGCTGGACATCTCCAGAAATCACTCCTCTGGCCCCCTCATTAGAGTCACCCACAGGACGGCTCCCTACCACCCCCACCCCCAGCCCTTTCTGGTCTCTCACTGACCATTTCTGTCTGGGATGGTCACTGCTGTAGTCCACTTTGGTGGCTTTTGCCTCTTCCTTCTGCCTTTTCTTAGATTAAGATTTTTAAACATTATATTAAAAAGAGATTGTTAATTAATGGTTTGGATGCGTGGTATTGCTTTCCATTCACCTCTGGTAACTCTTCAAGACATTGACCTAAAGAGCCTTTCTCCTTCCTCCCTCCCTGTGTACATGGTGGGGGGGGGAAGGGAGGATGGGGAAAATTATGGAGAAAAACATGTTAAAGATGACTTCCAGTGTAAAACGAGAGGGAAAAATCAATGTTTGAGGAAACCCAAAAAAAGCACCTCT
The DNA here is from genome assembly GCF_009762305.2 of Zalophus californianus. NCBI lineage: Eukaryota > Metazoa > Chordata > Mammalia > Carnivora > Otariidae > Zalophus > Zalophus californianus. The sequence continues at coordinate 7,721,553 of NC_045598.1, forward strand.
CATTATAGTAATTAAATGGCAGCATTTAACCTATCAGAATGTTCTGCATGCGTGAGAGACAAGCCGAGGAGCTGTGGGTTTGAAATTACAGCTCTAATCCTCAGGGAAGAGAATAGTTAAATAATTTGTTTTTGAGGTGCGAGAGCAGAGCCAGGGAGGTTGGGAGTGTGCCTGCGCGTGTGCGCGTGCGCGCATGTGTGTGCCCCCGTGAGGGTGAGGGTGAGGGGCCGCGCTGCCTGTGTTTACAGAGAATACCCTGGAGGTCGGTATTTATCAGCACCTGTGTGCTGTCAAGAAGAACACAAGCCGCTGTTGCCCGTTCATTAAGGTTTCCAGAAGAGTCCGGGTCTCACCTGTGGCCAGGCGTTGCATCATAACCGTAGGACTTGCTTCACTCTGGCCCCTCTGGGACACACAGGAATAGATTGGAGAGGAGGCTGGGTGACACAGACAGAGAAAGAGAGACACAGGAATTAGGGAAGGAAGAAAGCGGAATAATTTTAAAGAATGTGCATGGCACAGACTCTTAGGACAAAGCATTCCGACTTACAGGGCTGGCGCTCACAGGCCAGGCTGGACACTCCACAGAGCATGGGGCAAAAGGGAGAGGGGCCACCTTCTCTGTACAGCCTCCTCTGCCAGGGTTCACGACTGCTGGCGGGCTTCCTCCTGTGCCGGCATGCGGCGTTGGGATTTCTGTGAACGACGGGGATTGGCCTTGTGTGCTGTCTGCCCCGTCAGTGTGCGACCTTTGTCTCTCTGTGCCCCTGGCTGGAGTTTGTGACATTGGTAATGCTCTGGCCCTCTGGAAGCTGCTCCGTTTCTCCCTAGATATTCCCAGAGCTTGGCAGCTACAGTCTGCATTCCACAGGATAGGCTGACACGTGGCAAAGGGGAACCGTGCACATCTGTCCCTGTGCCCCTCATTAGGGGATGAGCTCTTCAGTGACTTGGGGCGGGGGTGCTGGTACACCGTGTTCCTTGGAGGCTCACAGTCCCCGCCGGTCTCTACGAGAGCATGAAGGGTTTCTATTAGACTAATAAGGAGCCCTGGGGACACTGGTTACAGTGTGATAATCGTCCCCTTGGAGGACCTGAGGCAGTCTGTGTGCGCTGACCTCATCCTGGGGGAGAGCTGATGAAACCTGGGCTGCTGCGCTGCCTGCCATGGAGAGGGAGGGGACAAGGTTGCAGGGTGTTTCTTCTCCTGCTTCATTATTATCAGTCTTGCTTGTCTTTGGGGCATTTCATCAAAACTTCTTCAGTTTTGCTTAAGAACTTTCAAGAGCTGATGAACCTAATGGAAAATTTTCTGTAATAACTCAGTACAGCCACTCCACAAATACCAGCTAATTAATCCTCAGAGTGCCCTGGGGACAATGGAGGGGTTCATAAGGGCAGTGACATTTTTTAATTTCCATTTTATAGACTGAGAGACTGAGGCACCTGGAAGAATCTGTGACTTGGGTCCGAGGGGGACCACAGATCTAGAAGCTGAGATTAGAGCTCCCTGCCTTTTGGCTTCTGTTGGAACTGTTGGGTCCCACCTTAGAGGCATTTAGAAAATCACCTGGGTTTTCTTCTCCTCCCATCCTTCCCCCTGATTCCCACTTGACGCTATGTCTGGGACCTAAGTTCATGTTCATAAATACAGATCCCTGTCATCAATTGTAATTGCTGCCTGGTATTCTGCTGAGAGTCTACACCCTCGTTTCTTTTAGCCAGTCCCCTAGATGGACATCTAGATTGTTTCTGTTTGTTACCATGATAGCAAATCTTCTTTAATATCCTTGAGAAATAGGTAATTTTCTTCCTTCTGTGATTACCTTTTTAGAGTAAAAAGACCTTTTAAACCTTAGAGTAGAACTCCGGGTTAGGGAAATGGGCCTGTTTTTGTCTCCTTGTGCATTGCTGGGCTGCGCTTTGACAGCCTGTGCTGGCTCCCACATCAGCAGCTGCCATTGGGGCACTTGAGCCCCGAGCGTGAGCTCCATGTCGACGGGTGTGTCGTCTTCACCGTGTCTTCTTTCGGTCAAGCCTAGAAGCCGCCACCCAGACACACACATACCTCAACAGCAAAGAAACATTCACCTCCTTCCTTTCTTTTATGGATTTAGTTTTCTTGTATGGAATTTGATTTGTTTTTAGTAGAGTAACAGGGGATATAACTTTCTTTTCTCCTAATGACCAACTCGATTGTTCCAGCACCATTTTTCAAATGATGTCTTTTCCCTGCTTACGTCACATGTCACCGTTATCTTAAATAGGCTGATGTGTGATCAAGGACGTTCTGTTCTTGTTCTTGGATATATGTATTGCTTGTTGTATCTTGATTGTTGTAGATTTGTTACATGTTTTTATCCGTAGCATAAGTTGTACTCTTCCTTTGTCCTTTTAAAGAATATTCCCGTTTTTTCCGGCCCTTGTGTACTTTTTTTTTTTAAGATTTTATTTATTTATTTGACAGAGAGCACAAGCAGGGGGAGTGGCAGGCAGAGGGAAGGGGAGAAGCAGGCTCCCCGCCGAGCAGGGAGCCTGATGTGGGGCTCGATCCCAGGACACTGGGATCATGACCTGAGCCGAAGGCAGACGCTTAACCGACCGAGCCACCCAGGTGCCCTGTGGCCCTTGTGTACTTCTAAGCTCATGTCAGAATCACCGTATCACGTTTCCTCCTCTCCTCTTTGGTCCCACCCCTCCCCTTTCCATGCCAATCAAAAATTAAATCCCTTTGGAATTTGGATTATTACATCCAACGTAGAAATGGCTTTGGAGAGAATTGGCACTTTTGCGATACACTGTTTTCCACTCATGAATGTGGTGTTATCTTTCAAGTAAAGTACGTTCCTCACTGATGAAGTTTGACACTCTTCTTGCATTTACACTTATAGGGCCTTTATTTTTATTATATTTTCTAATCTTTGCCGATATTTAGGAAAGCTGTGGATTTTTATGTTTTAAAAATTATCTTACTGTATTCTTTTTAATAGTCCTGATTGTTCTTACTGGTTTTCTTAGTAACACATTATGTGAAAATAACAACATTCTCCCTTTCCAGTGTTACATGACTTTTGTTATTATTTTGGCTGGGCCTTCCAGAACAGGATTAATTAAATACATATGCTCAAGGAAGTAAAATGCTTCTCTTCAAAGCATCAGTTTAGAAATGAAGGGCATAGGAATATGAAAGAAATAATAATGATCCCTAACTTTTTACCTATGTTGGCCAATATGTATCCTTGGGCCAAAAGTGTTTGACATGCTCATAACAACTTTGTATTAGACTAGAAAGTCAACATTTTTTTCAGGCAGAAAAGCTGAAAGACAGTGGACATGATTTCCAAAGTCACTTGGCCAATAGATCAGTGACTAGACTCCAGAATTGCGGCTCTCTGTGTGAAACAGAGCCAGTGCCTTGGAGAGGGAGGCGGAGGGGCTGGTGGCTAATAGTCAGAGCTGCTGCCATCTCCCAGCACTGCCAGCCCTTCCTACAAACAGTGTAAAGTTGGGGGTGGAAAGGGCAAGTTTTTGACTTAAAGAGGACGTAAGACGAGAATACTGTGGGACATCAAAGGTGACCTCTTCTGTCTCAAGGACATGTGCACTAATGGCAGCTTCTGTGTCATCAGGCTCACCCCGAGATAGATTATGGCAATGGATGGAACATGGAGTCCTTTTATTAACGTGGGCCTGGGTAGCCGCCGGGTAGGGCACTTGGGCTGCTGTTGTCACCAGATTCTGGTCCCTCTGTGCATTGTCACCAGTTGGTAAAATTCGAACTCTGCTTTTAGCGGTCTCTTCCTTGCATGGAAACTTTGGGTATCTCTTCATTTTTTTTTTTTTTTATTTTAAAGATTTATTCATCGAGAGAGAGAGTGCGCACGCGTGTGTGGGCACAGTAGTGGGAGGGGCAGACGGAGAGGGAGAGAGAGAATCTCAAGCAGACTCCCCATTGAGCACCAAGCCCGACTCGGGGTTTGCTCTCACGACCCTGAGATCACGACCTGAGTGGAAACCAAGAGTCAGAGGCCCGATCAACTTTGCCACCCAAGCGCCTCTGTAGTTCTTCATTTCTTATAGGATCAAATCCTGTCTGTGTATACTCTTTCCAACTTGGGGTGTTCTTTTTTTTTTTTGCCATCTTTTTATTTTGAATAATTTCAGAATTACTGAAGAATTGAATGGTGCACGGAACAGATACCTTTTATCCAGTCCCTCAGTTGTTAACATTTTGCCACATTTGCTTTCTGTCTCTCTCTCTCTCTCTCTCACTCTTCTTTCTACACACATACTTTTTTTTTCTGTTTTAAAAGTAAGTTGCAGGGGCACCTGGGTGGCTCAGATGGTTAAGCGTCTGCCTTCAGCTCCGGTCATGATCTCCAGGTCTTGGGATCGAGCCCTGTGTTGGGCTCCCTGCTCAGCAAGCGGGGAACCTGCTTCTCCCTCTCCCTCTGCCGCTACCCCTGCTTGCGCTCTCTTTCTCTCAAATGAATAAATAAAAAAAATTTATTTTTTTATTATTGTTTTTTTTTCACGTCAGATGGGTAATGTGCCGAGGTTGTAACAAGGTTGGAGGGAGGCACATGTCACACAACAGCGTGAACACCCAATCATCACGCTTATGAACTACCAAAGGATCTAAAAAAATCTTAAAAAAAAAAAAAACGTAAGTGTAGATACCATGACACTTCAACCCCAGTTACACCAGTCTGTCTCCTAAAATAGGGCATTCCCTCACATAACCACGCCTAAGAGATTAACAGTAATTCCAGAAAATCATCTCATGTGTAGTCCATACTTAAATTTTCCCAGTCCCCAAATTCATTCTGTGCCCTGTAATCAGGGGCTTATGCGAGGCATTTTACTGCTGTGTCTCTTCATCAGTGACTGTCCTCTTGCCTTTTCTTGTTTTACTTGTCATTGACTATTTTGTGAAGGTCAGTCAGGTCAATTTTATAGAATATCATACATACCAGATTTGTCTCATCGTTTTCCCTTGATAAGATTGAAATTAAACATTTTTGGCAAGGATACCCTATAAGCAACATCATGTCCTTATTTTTGCATCACATCAGAAGGTGAGAAATGTCAGATTCTTCCTAATGGTGGTGTTAAGTCGATCACTGGGTTCGTCAGGTAGCTACCAGAGTTCTCCACTGTAAAATTCTCCTTTGTAACAAATAAGTCATCTGAGAAGAGTGCTTCTTTGAGAGCATGTTCTCTTATTGCTCAACAACCTTTCATTCAGTGGTTTTAGTGACCATTGGAGATCCTTGCTCGAATCAGCTGTTTCTTTGGGATTTTAAAAATAGCTATTTCCTAATTATTTTATATACATTTATTGCCTAGTATTTTTCTATAAAAAAGAACTTTCTCACCTTCCCTCTTCTGTCTCTCTCTCTTGCTCTCTCTTTTGAGTATCACTGTATACTCTTTAGTTCAGAATAGTCCATTATTACCATATTTCATTTTAATGCTCACATTGTTCCAAGTCAGATGAGTGGGCGCCTATTCAGGTTAGCTCCTGGGTCCCTTGCTTTTTGGCACAAACGTCTCAGGTGCACCTTTTACTGTCTGTGAATTAAGCCAGGCATTAGACATTTTCCTCAAGTGTTGTTCAGTAGGAATGTTACTTAGAAGCTGGGATCTGGACACTGGTTTTACACACAGCCCCTCTCTCTCTCTCTCTCTCTCTCTCTCTCTCTCTCTGTCTCTCACACACACAGTTTTATTTGTTTTTATTCACATGATACGTATGTATATACATATACACACAATTCAAACCGAATATTACAGGATTTTCCTTTCATCTCTTATTTTGCATTTATATCTTTTCTTACAGTGAGAAACTGGATTCTTAAGAAGTTTGCTATGGTTATCATTTATTGTTTCTCATATAGAAAAATGGTTTTTAAGTTAGTTTGTAACTTATTATCATCAACATTTCTCTTACTGAGGAGCTTAAGAAAGCTTGAGCTATCTTTCCAGTTCTCTGTCCTTAGATCAGGTTAGAAGTTTTCAAAGTTTTAGGTCTATAGAGCTCTGGGGCCCCCCAAAACCCTTTCAGGGAGTCAGGTCAAAATGATTTTCATAGCCAGCAGTAAGACATTATTTACCTCTTTCACTGTGTTGGCTTCTGCAGTGACAGTGCAGAAGCAATGCTGGGTAAACTGCTGGCTTTCGCTGTAGTTTTTACTGCTATGCACTTGCGGTTTAAAAAAAAAGCTATTTCATTGAAGACTGTCCTTGATGAAAGAGTAAAAATGATTAATTTTATTAAATCTTGCCACTTGAGTATGCATCTTTGTAATATTCATGTGACGAAATAGGAAATAGGCATAAAGTACTTCTGCGTATGCCGCGGAGTGGTTGCCTCAGGAGAAGTTCTTGTGTGATCATTTGAGTTATGAGCTGAACTAGCTGCTTTTTTTCTTGGATATCACTTTTACTTGAGGGAATGACAGAGAAACTGTGACTTTAGTATTTGGAAGACATTTTCTCAAAAAAAGAAAGTGAGCCTGTTGTTTTGTGGAAAACATACTGACAGTATTGGTTGTCAGTAATAAAAGTTGAACTTTCAAATGAAATTAGAATTTTGGAAAAACATGTACCCACCACCGTGAACTAGGCAGTTTCCCCATAGTTAATGAATTCTGAGGAGATCATGGTGATCTAATGAGCGTGCTGTTTTGATAGTGTATGAAAAGTGTGTCAGCGTTTGGAAGCTCTGCATACCTTAGTGAACCAGTATTTCCTAAATGATCAATGCATGATTTTATAAAATTACACATGAGTAAAATGTCCATTCAAAGTGCAAGATAGACCAATGAATTTTAATGGAACAGGATATGAGAGTTTCTCGATAGGATTTCACATTGCAACGAATCCTTAAGAAACTGCCACTTGTGGAATTTTTGGTGTAGTATCACAGAAGAATATCCACAGTTATCTGAGAAAGCTATTAAAAGACTCCTCTCGGGGCACCTGGGTGGCTCAGTCGGTTAAGCGACTGCCTTCGGCTCAGGCCATGATCCCAGGGTCCTGGGATCGAGCCCCGCATCGGGCTCCCTGCTCCGTGGGAGGCCCGCATCTCCCTCTCCCACTCCCCCTGCTTGTGTTCCCTTTCTCGCTGTCTTTCTCTCTCTAATAAATAAAATATTAAAAAAAAAAAAATAAAAGACTCCTCTCAGGGCACCTGGGTGGCTCAGTAGGTTAACTCTCTGCCTTTGGCTCAGGTCATGATCTCGGGGTCCTGGGATCGAGCCCTGTGTCGGGCTCCCTGCTCAGCGGGGAAGTCTTCTTCTCCCTCTCCCCCTACTTCTGCCCCTGACTCGTGCTCACACTCTCTCTCTCTCAAATAAAAAATAAAATCTTTAAAAAAAAAATAAGAGACTCCTCTCTTTTTGCAATATATATTTGTACTAGTCTGTATTTTCATTTTCTTTAACCAACCCAACATATCACAACAGATGGAATGCAGAAGCAGATATGAGAATTCAGTTGTCTTCTATTAAGCCAGACATAAAAGATTTGCAGAAAAGTTAACTTGTGCTATCCTCCTCACTAATTATTTTTTGTTCTGGAAACTAGCTATTTCTTTTTTTAAAGATGATTTATTTGAGAGAGAGAGCGCAATTGTGCGTGCAAGTGGGGGAAGGGGCAGAGGGAGAAAATCTTCAAGCAGACTCCCCGCTGAGCATGGAGCCTCACACAGGGCTCAGTCTCATGACCCATGAGATCATGACCTGAGCCGAAACCAAGACTTGGACTTACTGAGCCATCCAGGAGCCCCTAGTTATGTTTTTTTTTTTTAATAAAAATGTTATTCATATTAACATATAATAAGTTTATTGCTATTATTTTTAAATGAATTATTTTTAAATTTCTCAGTTTTGATATCTTTTTAAAGATTTTTTATTTTTAAGTAATCTCTACACCCAGTGCAGGACTCGAACTCACAGCCCCGAGATCAAGAGTCGCATGCTCTTCCGATTGAGCCAGCCAGGTGCCCCTTCAGTTTTGATTTTTTAATTGAAGAATAATTGACATACAATATTGTATTGGTTTCAGGTGTACAAAATAGTGACTCAGTATTTATATACATTATGAAATGGTGCCAGGATAAGGCTGGTTACCATCTGTCACCATACAAAGTTGTTACAGTATTATTCACTATATATTCCCTATGCTGTACATTATATCCCTGTGTCTTATTTATTTTATAACTAGATGGTTGTACATCCTAATACCCTTCACTGATTTTGTTCATCTCCCCCCACCCCACCCCTTCCCTCTGGCTGCCATCAGTTCTCTGTCTCTATGAAGTCTATTTCTGCTTTATTTTTTAGATTCCACGTATAAGTGAAATCATACAGTATTTGTCTTTGTCTGATTTATTTCACTTAGCCTAACATCCTCTAGGTTCATCCATGTTATCGTAAATGGCAAGATTTCATTCATTTTCTTTAAGGGCTGAGTAATATTCTATTGTTTATATATCAGGGTTTTCTTTATCCATTCATCTTTTGGTAGACACTTAGCTTGCTTCAGATCTTGGCTATTGTAGATAATGCTGTGATGAACGTAGGAGTGTATATATCTTTTTGAATTAGAGTTTTCATTTTCTTTGGATAAACACCTAGAAGTAGAATTGCTAGATTGTAGGATAGTTTATTTTTAATGTTTTGAGGAATCTCCGTACTGTTTTCCATAGTGGTTGTGCCAATTTACATTCCCACCAACAGTGCAGGAAGGTTCCATTTTCTCTGTATCTTTGCCAGCACTAGTTCTTTCCTGTCTCTTTGATAACAGCCCTTCTGACAGGTGTGAGGTGATATTTCATTGTGGTTTTGATTTGCATTTCCCTGGTGGTTAGTGATGTTGAGCATCTTTTTTATGTGCCCATTGGCCATCTGTATGTCTTGTTTGGAAAAACCTCTATTTTTAGGTCATCTGCCCATTTTTTTTTTAAAGATTTTATTTATTTATTTGGCAGAGAGATACAGAGAGAGAACAAGTGGGCGGAGAGGCCGGCAGAGGGAGAGGGAGAAGCAGGCTCCCCGCCGAGCAGGGAGCCCGATGCGGGGCTCGATCCCAGGACCCTGGGATTATGACCTGAGCCGAAGGCAGCTGCTTAACCCACTGAGCCACCCAGGCGCCCATCTGCCCATTTTTTAATTGGATTGTTTGTTTTTTTGATATTGAGTTATATAAATTCTTTATATGTTTTAGATGTTAACCACTTATTGGATATATCATCTGCAAATATCTTCTCCCATTCAGTAGGTTGTCTTTTCGTTTCCTTGATGGTTTCCTTTGTTGTGTAAAATCTTTTTAGTTTGATGTAGTGCCATTTATTTCTGCGTTTGTTGTCTTTCTCTGAAGAGACGGATCTAGAAGAATATTACTAAGACCAATGTCAAAGAACTTACTGCCTATTTTCTTCTGGGCGCTTTATGGTTTCAGATCTTAATTTAAGTCTTTAATCCGTATTGAATTTATTTTTGTATATGGTGTAAGAAAATGGTCCGGTTTCATCTTTTTACATGTAGCTGTCCAGTTTTCTCAGTACCATTTATTGAAGAAACTACCTTTTCCTGATTGTATATTCTTGTCTTCTGTATTGTAGATTAATTGGCCATATATGGTGGGCTTATTTCTGGGATCATTGTTCTGTGCCATTGATCTTTGTGTCTGTTTTTGTGCCAGTCCCATACTGTTTCGATTATTGTAGCTTTGTAGTATAGTTTGAAATCTAGGAGAATGATATATCCTCCTGCTTGTTCTGTCTCAAGATCGCTTTAGCTGTTCAGGGCCTTTTGTGGTTCCATACATATTTTAGCATTATTTGTTCTGGTTCTGTGAAAAATCCTACTGGTGTTTTGATAGGGATTGCTTTCTGTAGATTGTTTTGAGTACTATGGACATTTTAACAATATTCTTTTTTTAAAAAAAGATTATTTATTTGAGAGAGAAAGAGAACACAAGTGGGGTAGGGTGAGGGGCAGAAGGAGAGGGAGAAGCAGACTCCCTGCTGAGCATGGAGCCCAATGCAGGGCTCAATCCCAGGATCCTGAGATCATGCCCTGTGCCAAAGGCAGATGTTTAACTGACAGAGCCACCCAGGCGCCCCTTAACAATATTAATTCTTAATTCTTCCAGTCCTTTAACATGGTGTATCTTTCTATTTATTTGTGTTGTCTTCAGTTTCTTTCATCAGTGTCATAATTTTCAGAGTATGGGTCTTTTACCTTCTTGGTTTAATGTATTCCTTGATATTTTATTCTTTTGGATGCAGTTACAAATGGGATTGTTTTCTTAGTTTCTTGTTCCGGTAGTTATTGTCATATAGAAACACAACAGATTACTCTATATTGATATTGTATCTTGCAACTTTACTGAATTCATTTATTCTGGTAGTTTCTGGGTGAAGGCTTTAGGGGTTTTCTATGTATAGTATCATGTCATCTGCGAATAGTGACAGTTCTACTTCTCCCTTACCAACTTGGATGCTGTTTATTTCTTTCCCCTGCCTAATTGCTGTGGCTAGGACTTCCAATTCTGTATTGACTACAGGTAGCAAGAGTGGGCATCCTTGTCTTGTTCTTGATCTTAGAGGAAAAACTTTTAAGTTTTCACTATAGAGTATGATATTAGTTGTGGGTGTTTGTAATATATGGCTTTTATTACGCTGAGGTACATTCCCTCTCTACCTACTTTGTTGAGAGTTTTTATCATAAACGGATGTTGAATTTGTCAAGTGCTTTTTCTGCATCTACTGAGATGATGATCTGATTTTTTAAAAAAAGATTTATTTTAGAGAGAGAGAAAGGTGGGGGAGGGGCAGAGGGAGAGAGAGGGAATCTCCGGCAGACTCAGCACTGAGTGCAGAGCCTGACTCCGGGCTTGCTCTCATGACCCTGAGATCATGACCTGAGCTGAAACCAGAGTGAGACGCTTAACCGACTGAGCCACCCAGGTGTTCCAGATGATCTGATTTTTATCCCTTGTTTTGTTGATGTGTTGTGTCATGTTGATTGATTTGTAGGTATCAAACTGTCTTTGCATCCCTGGATTAAATTCCACATGATCATGGTTTATGATCCTCTTAACGTATTGCTAAATTCAGTTTTGCAGAGTTTTGTACCTTTGTTCGTTAGGGATATTGGCTTGTGTGGGTTTTGTTTTGTTTTTTGTTTTTGTTTTGTTTTGTAGTGTCTTTGGTTTAGGTATCAGGGTAATGCTGGTCACATAGAATGAGCATGGAAGCATTTCTTCCTCTTGAGTTTTTTGGAAGAGTTAGAGAATGATAAATATCAACTCTTAAAATATTTGGTAGAACTTACTGGTGAATCCATCTGGTCATGGACTTTTGTTTGGTGGGAGTTTTTTGATTATTGATTCAATTTCATTACTAGTAATCAGCTGTTCATATTTTCTATATCTTCCTGATTCAGTCTTGGAAGATTGTATATTTCTAGGAAATAGTTCTTCTAGGTTGTTCAGTTTGTTGATATATAATTGTTTGTAGTCTTTTTTATCCTTTGTATTTCTGTGGTATTGGTAACTTCTCTTTGATTTCTGATTTTATTTTTGGGGGCCCTCTCTCTTTTTTTCTTGATGAGTCTTGATAAAGGGTTATCAGTTTTATCTTTTTAAAGAACCAGCTCTTCGTTTCATTAGTCTTTTTTTCTTAAGTTTTAGTTTCATTTATTTCTGCTCTGATCTGTATTATTTTCTTCTTCCATCTACTTACTTTGGGCTTCGTTTGTTCTTTTTTTTAAGTTCCTGTAGGTGTAAAGTAGATTGTTTGAGATTTTTCTTGTTTCTTGAGGTAGGCCTCTATTGCTATAAACTTCCCTCTTGGAACTGCTTTTGCTGCATCGCATAGATTTTGGAACATTGTGTTTTTATTTTCATTTATCTCAAGGTAGTTTTTCATTTCTTCTTTGACTTCTTCATTGACCTGTTGATTGTTTAGTAGCATGTTGTTCAATCTCCACGTGTTTGTGTGTTGTTTTTTTTTCCTGTAATTGATTTCTAGTTTCATGGCATTGTGGGAAGAAAAGATGCTTGCTACGATTTCAGTCTTCTTATTGAGACTTATTTTGTGGCCTAACATGTGATCTGTCCTAGAGAATGTTCCATGTGCACTTGAAAAGAATGTGTATTCTGTAGTTTTGGATGGAATGTTCTATATCTATCTATCTCTCTATTTGTCTATCTATTAAGTCCATCTGGTCTAATGCATTGTTCAAGGCCAGTGTTTCCTTATTAATTTCCTGTCTGGTTGATCTAGCCACTGAAATAAGTGGGGTGTTAAGTCCCATACTATTGCGTTACTGTCAGTTTCTTCCTTTGCATCTGTTACTATTTGTTTTATATATTTAGTATTCTGATTTTGATTTCTAATATGGTAAGTATCAGTACATATGATCTTTACTAACAAAAGTTGTTTGAAATCATTAATAGCTTCTAAGAGTGTGAAGGGGTCAGGAGATCAAAATGTTTGAGAACCACTGACCTTGAGATTGCAGTACGCATCTTTAATTTACCTAAGTCTCAATCAGTGAGGATCTTTACCATTTCTGAATGTGCTTAGAACATTTCACTTCCGTTTACTCTCTTCCTGCCTTTTGTGTTGTGGGATTTTTTGTAGTTTAATACTACATAGATTTCAAACCCTATAAGACATTATTGTTGTTTTATACAGTCAATATTTATTTATATTTGTTTTTTCCTTTGTTCCTCATACCTTCCTGCATTTCTGCCCTCTGTCTAGAATCATTTTCCTTCTGTCTGAAGAGCTCCTTGAGTGTTTCATTTAGTGCAGGTGTGCTAGTGATGAATTCTCTGATTTTGTCTGTCTGAAAATGACTTCATTTCTCTTCAATTTTTAAAAGGCTTTTTAATTTTGAAATTATTCTTTTAATACTTAATATATTTTTTAAAGATTTTGTTTATTTATTAGAGCACATGAGCATGGGGAGGGGCAGAGGGAGAGAATCTCTAGCAGACTCCGTGCTGAATGTGGAGCCTGTCATGGGCCTTGATCTCATGACCCTGAGATCACGACCTGAGCCGAAACCAAGAGTTGGTCGCTCAACTGACTGAGCCACCCAGTCGCTGCTCCTTAATCATATTTTTTAAAAAATTTTTTTATTATGTTAGTCACCATACATTACATCATTAGTTTTTGATGTAGTGTTCCATGATTCATTGTTTGTGCATGACACCCAGTGCCCCACGCAGAAGGTGCCCCCTTTAATACCCATCACCAGGCCAACCCATCCCCCCACCCCCCTCCCCTCTAGAACCCTCAGTTTCTTTTTCAGAGTCTATCATCTCTCATGGTTCGTCTCCCCCTCTGACTTACTCCCCTTCATTCTTCCCCTCCTGCTAACTTTTTTTTCTTAACATATATTGCATTATTTGTTTCAGAAGTACAGATCTGTGATTCAACAGTCTTGCACAATTCACAACGCTCACCATAGCACATACCCTCCCTAATGTCTATCACCCAGCCACCCCATCCCTCCCAGCCCCCACCACTCCAGCAACCCTCAGTTGGTTTCCTGAGATTAAGAATTCCTCATATCAGTGAGGTCATATGATACATGTCTTTCTCTGATTGACTTATTTCACTCGGCATATCACCCTCCAGTTCCATCCATGTCGTTGCAAATGGCAAGATCTCATTCCTTTTGATGGCTGCATAATATTCCATTGTGTATATATACCACTTCTTTATCCATTCATCTGTCGATGGACATCTTGGCTCTTTCCACAGTTTGGCTGTTGTGGACATTGCTGCTATAAACATTGGGGTGCACGTACCCCTTCGGATCCCTACATTTGTATCTTTGTGGGAAATACCCAGTAGTGCAATTGCTGGATCGTATGGTAGCTCTATTTTCAACTGTTTGAGGAACCTCCATACTGTTTTCCAGAGTGGTTGCACCACCTTGCATTCCCACCAACAGTGTAGGAGGGTTCCCCTTTCTCTGCATCCCCGCCAACATCTGTCGTTTCCTGACTTGTTAATTTTAGTCATTCTGACTGGTGTGAGGTGGTATCTCATTGAGGTTTTGATTTGAATTTCCCTGATGCCAAGGGATGTTGAGCACTTTTTCATGTGTCTGTTGGCCATTTGGATGTCTTCTTTGGAAAAATGTCTGTTCATGTCTTCTGCCCATTTCTTTATTGGATTATTTGTTCTTTGGGTGTTGAGTTTGATAAGTTCTTTATAGATTTTGGATACTAGCCCTTTATCTGATATGTCATTTGCAAATATTTTCTCCCATTCTGTCGGTTGTCTTTTGGTTTTGTGGACTGTTTCTTTTGCTGTGCAAAAAAGCTTTTTATCTCGATGAAATCCCAATAGTTCATTTTTGCCCTTGCTTCCCTTGCCTTTGGCGATGTTTCTAGGAAGAAGTTGCTGCGGCTGAGGTTGAAGAGGTTGCTACCTGTGTTCTCCTTTAGAATTTTGATGGACTCCTGTCTCACGTTTAGGTCTTTCAACCATTTGGAGTCTGTTTTTGTGTGTGGTGTAAGGAAATGGTCCGGTTTCATTCTTCTGCATGTGGCTGTCCAATTTTCCCAACACCATTTGTTGAAGAGACTGTCTTTTTTCCATTGGACATTCTTTCCCGCTTTGTCAAAGATGAGTTGACCATAGAGTTGAGTGTCCATTTCTGGGCTCTCTATTCTGTTCCATTGATCTATGTGTCTGGTTTTGTGCCGGTACCACACTGTCTTGATGATGACAGCTTTGTAATAGAGCTGGAAGTCCAGAATTGTGATGCCACTAGCTTTGCTTTTCTTTTTCAACATTCCTCTGGCTATTCGGGGTCTCTTCTGGTTCCATACAAATTTTAGGATTATTTGTTCCATTTCTTTGAAAAAAGTGGATGGTATTTTGATGGGGATTGCACTGAATGTGTAGACTGCTCTAGGTAGCATTGACATCTTCACAATGTTGGTTCTCCCAATCCATGAGCATGGAACGTTTTTCCATTTCTTTGTGTCTTCTTCAGTTTCTTTCATGAGTATTTCATAGTTTTCTGAGTACAGATCCTTTGCCTCTTTGGTTAAATTTATTCCTAGGTATCTTATGGTTTTGGGTGCAATTGTGAATGGGATCGACTCCTTGATTTGTCTCTCTTCTGTCTTGTTGTTGGTGTATAGGAATGCCACTGATTTCTGTGCATTGATTTTATAGCCTGCTACTTGACTGAATTCCTGTATGAGTTCTAGCAGTTTTGGGGTGGAGTCTTTTGGGTTTTCCACATACAGTATCATATCATCTGCAAAGAGTGAGTTTGACTTCCTCTTTGCCGATTTGGATGCCTTTGATTTCTTTTTGTTGTCTGATTGCTGTGGCTAGGACTTCTAATACTATGTTGAAGAGCAGTGGTGATAGTGGACATCCCTGCTGTGTTCCTGACCTTAAGGGAAAAGCTCTCAGCTTTTCCCCATTGAGAATGATATTGGCTGTAGGTTTTTCATAGATGGCTTTTATGATATTGAGGTATGTACCCTCCCTCTGTCCCTATACTCTGAAGAGTTTTGATCAAGAAAGGATGCTGTACTTTGTCAAATGCTTTTTCTGCATCTATTGAGAGGATCATATGATTCTTGTTCTTTCTTTTGTTAATGTATTGTATCATGTTGATTGATTTGCAGATGTTGAACCAACCTTGCAGCCCAGGGATAAATCCCACTTGGTCATGGTGAATAATCCTTTTAATATACTGTTGGATCCTATTGGCTAGTATTTTGGTGAGAATTTTTGCATCCATGTTCATCAAGGATATTAGTCTGTAATTCTCCTTTTTGATGGGGTCTTTGTCTGGTTTTGGGATCAAGGTAATGGTGGCCTCATCAAATGAGTTTGGAAGTTTTCCTTCCGTTTCTATTTTTTGGAACAGTTCCAGGAGAATAGGTATTAATTCTTCTTTAAATGTTTGATAGAATTCCCCTGGGAAGCCATCTGGCCCTGGGCTTTTGTTTGTTGGGAGATTTTTGATGACTGCTTCAATTTCCTTAGTGGTTATAGGTCTGCTCAGGTTTTCTGTTTCTTCCTGGTTCAATTTTGGTAGTTGATACATCTCTAGGAATGCATCCATTTCTTCCAGGTTATCTAATTTGCTGGCATAGAGTTGCTCATAATATGTTCTTAAAATTGTTTGTATTTCTTTGGTGTTGATTGTGATCTCTCCTCTTCCATTCACGATTTTGTTGATTTGGGTCATTTCTCTTTTCTTTTTGATAAGTCTGGCCAGGGGTTTATCAATCTTGTTAATTCTTTCAAAGAACCAGCTCCTAGTTTCGTTGATCTGTTCTGTTCTTTTGGTTTCTATTTCATTGATTTCTGCTCTGATCTTTATTATTTCTCTTCTCCTGCTGAGTTTAGGCTTTATTTGCTGTTTTCCTTTAGGTGTAGGGTTAGGTTGTGTATTTGAGACCTTTCTTGTTTCTTGAGAAAGGCTTGTATTGCTATATACTTTCCTCTCAGGACTGCCTTTGCTGTATCCCAAAGATTTTGAACAGTTGTGTTTTCATTTTCATTGGTTTCCATGAATTTTTTTTAATTCTTCTTTAATTTCCTGGTTGACCCATTCGTTCTTTAGTAGGATGCTCTTTAGCCTCCATGTATTTGAGTTCTTTCCGACTTTCCTCTTGTGATTGAGTTCTAGTTTCAAAACATTGTGGTCTGAAAATATGCAGGGAATAATCCCCCCAATCTTTTGGTACCAGTTGAGACCTGATTTGTGACCTAGGACGTGATCAATTCTGGAGAATGTTCCATGGGCACTAGAGAAGAATGTGTATTCCGTTGCCTTGGAATGGAATGTTCTGAATATGTCTGTAAAGTCCATTTGGTCTAGTGTTTCATTTAAAGTCTTTATTTCCTTGTTGATCTTTTGCTTAGATGATCTGTCCATTTCAGTCAGGGGGGTGTTAAAGTCCCCCACTATTATTGTATTGTTGTCTGTGTTTCTTTGCTTTTGTTATTAATTGCCTTATATAATTGGCTGCTCCCATGTTAGTGGCGTAGATATTTAAAATTGTTAGATCTTCTTGTTGGATAGACCCTTTAAGTAAGATATAGTGTCCTTCTTCATCTCTTCTTACAGTCTTTGTTTTAAAATCTAATTTGTCTGATATAAGGATTGCCACCCCAGCTTTCTTTTGGTGTCCATTAGCATGGTAAATGGTTTTCCACCCCCTCACTTTCAATCTGGGGGTGTCTTTGGGTCTAAAATGAGTCTCTTGCAGACAGCATATCGATGGGTCTTGTTTTTTAATCCAATCTGATAGCCTGTGTCTTTTGATTGGGGCATTGAGCCCATTTACATTCAGGGTAACTGTTGAAAGGTATGAATTTAGTGCCATTGTATTGCCTGTAAGGTGACTGTTACTGTATATTGTCTGTGTTCCTTTCTGATCTGTGCTGCTTTTAGGCTCTCTCTTTGCTTAGAGGACCCCTTTCAATATATTTTGGAGGGCTGGTTTCGTGTTTGCAAATTCCTTTAGTTTTTGTTTGTCCTGGAAGCTTTTTATCTCTCCTTCTATTTTCAATGACAGCCTAGCTGGATATAGTATTCTTGGCTGCATATTTTTCTCGTTTAGTGCTCTGAAGATACCTTGCCAGTCCTTTCTGGCCTGCCAGGTCTCTGTGGATAGGTCTGTTGCCAATCTAATGTTTCTACCATTGTAGGTTACATATCTCTTCTCCCGAGCTGCTTTCAGGATTTTCTCTTTGTCTCTGAGACTTGTAAGTTTTACTATTAGATGTCTGGGTGTTGACCTATTTTTATTGATTTTGAGAGGGGTTCTCTGAGCCTCCTGGATTTTGATGCCTGTTTCCTTCCCCACATTAGGGAAGTTCTCTGCTATTATTTGCTCCAATATAGCTTCTGCCCCTCTCTCTCTTTCTTCTTCTTCTGGGATCCCAATGATTCTAATGTTGTTTCATCTTATCGTATCGCTTATCTCTCGAATTCTGCCCTCGTGGTCCTGTAGTTGTTTGTCTCTCTTTTTCTCAGCCTCTTTATTTTCCATCATTTGGTCTTCTGTATCGCTGATTCTCTCTTCTGCCTCATTTATCCTAGCAGTTAGTGCCCCCATTTTTGATTGCACCTTGTTAATAGCCTTTTTGATTTCGACTTGGTTAGATTTTAGTTCTTTTATTTCTCCAGAAAGGGTTTCTCTAATAACTTCCATGCTTTTTTCAAGCCCAGCTAGTATCTTTAAAGTCATGATTCTGAACTCTAGGTCCGACATCGTACTAATGTCCGTATTGAGTAGGTCCCTGGCAGACGGTACTACCTCTTGTTCTTTTTGCTGAGGTGATTTTTTTTCATCTTGTCATTTTGTCCAGAGGAGAATAGTTGAATGAGAGAACAAAATGCTAACAGGTTAACAACGTCCCCAGCAAATATACTCTATACAAATCAGAAAAGACCTGAAACCAGGGGAAAAGAAAGGGAAAGAAAGAAAAAAGAAAGAGGAAAAAAAAAGAGAAAAAGATAAAAACAAAACCAGAACAAAACAAAACAAAAAACAGAGTATGATCAAATATGATCAGGCTAGTGCATAGATCAGTGCCACACACTAGATTTTGGGCGTATTTTGGTCTGTTAGAAGAAAGTGCCTCCTAAAATTTTAAAGGAAGAAAGACTCCTATATGTACAAAATAAGGGTTGATACAATGAAGGTATGGAAGATGATTGTAAAGATGAAAAGTATAAAAGATTTTATAAAAGGAATTGATAAAATAAGTTGTTTGAAAAAAGAAAGAAGATTTAAAAAAAAAAAAAAAAGGGAGAGAATGTGATCAGGCAGGAGACTAGAACAAAGCCATACACTAGTGATTTAGGGTATATTTTGATCTGTTAGAAGAAACTGTATCTTAAAATTTTAAAGAGAGAACAACTCATCTATATATGCCATAAAGAAGGGTAACTACTCTGAAGGGATAAAATATGACTCTAAAAATGAAAAATAAAAAAAATTTTTTTAAAAAGGGATTGATAAGATGGTTGAAAAAGGGAAAAAGAAAAATTAAAAAAAAAAACAGTTAAAAAAATTAACTTTGAAAAACTAATGAATCATGGTAAAAAAGCCATGAATTCTATGTGCAGTATTCCCCTAGCGCTGGAGTTCTCCCGTTCTCCTTGATCGGTAAACTTGGTCTTGGCTTGCTGGCTGTTCGTGCTGATCTTCTGGGGGAGGGTCCTGTTGCCGTGGTCCCCAAATGTCTTTGCCGGAGGTGGAACTGCCCTGCCCTTGTTGGTCCGGGCTAAGCAAGCTGGTTGGGTTTGCTCTCAGGAGCTTTTGTTCCCTGCAATCTCTCGGTACAGCTTTGGAGGACCAGGGTGAAAGTGGTGGTCTCCCACTCTCCACCCAGAGGAGCTGAGAACTCGGGGCCCCGCTCCTCAGTGCACCCCCAGAGAAAAGCAGTCACTCCCGGGTTCCCAGTCTCTGGCTGCACTCTGTGCTTACCCGGCCTGTGACCGAGCATTTCTGTCTGTGGCACCTGACCCCGTGTGGAGTCTCCAAACCCAGTAGATCCCTGCGTGCGCTCGCGCGCCGCTCCTCCCGGGGGAGGAAGGGGAGTCTCCCCGGCTCTGCCGCTTGTTGGGTCCGTGCTGGAGGAGCAGTAGCCCGAGTGTACCGCGGATCACAGTTTATGGCCACCCCAAGCTGAGAGCCCGCGCCTCGGCTCCGTCTCTGCAGCCGGCTTCCCTGCTCCTATACCTGGGAGCTTTGCCGCACTCAGGCTCCCCCGGTCTTTCTGTGACCCCGAGGGTCCTGAGACCACACTGTCCCGCGAGGGTTCCACCCCCCGCTTAGCCACTGGAGCGATGTCCCTCAGCGGAGCCGACTTCTAAAAGTTCCGATTTTGTGCTCCGCGGCTCTATCACTTGCCAGAAGCCGCGGACGGAGGCCCCCTCTCCCGCCCTCTATCCTCCCGAATATTGCCTCGGATTCACTTTTCCTGTACGTCCTACCTTCCAGTAAGTGGTCGCTTCTCTGTTCAGAGAGTTGTTGCTACTCTCTTCTTCGATCTCCTGTTGAGTTCGTAGGTGTTCAGAATGGTTTGATCCCTATTCAGCTGAATTCCTGAGACCAGATGAAATCTAGGTCTCCTCCTCCTCCGCCATCTTGCTCCGCCCATCTCCTTAATCATATTTTTAAATAAATTGCAATAGTAGCACAATGAATTCCCATATATCTTTCACCTAAATTCCTCAAATGTTATCATTTACTTCACCATATATACTTTCTCTCCACTTCCTCTCCCCTTCCTCTCTCCCTTCCTATAGGCACGTGTATGCATGCATCAAAATCAGGAAAATAATTTGATAAAGTTCTATTATGTAATCAGTGCACCTTGGTCAAATATAGTCAGTTGTCCTAATAATGTCCTTTGTAGCGAAAAAGAAATTTCTTTCCTGGTCCACCATGTAATCCATGATCATGAGTTGCTTATGACTGCTGTTATCTTGTTAGCCTCCTCTGACTTGGAACACAAAAGGCTTTGTCTTTTGTAACCTTGACATTTTTGTAGGATATAGGACAGTTTTGCACCCTGTACCTCAGTTTGGATTTCTGATGTTGCCTGATGACTAGATTTAGTTGCTGCACTTTGAGTGGGAATACCATGGCAGCGATACTGTGTTGTTCTCAGGGCATCGTGTAAGGAGGCGTATGACGTTGGTTTGTCCCACTGTTGGTGGTTTCACTTTGGTCCGTCGGTTGGGATGGTGCCTCCCAGGTTTCTCCACTGTAAAGTTAATATTTTTTCCCTTTTGTAATTAATAAGTGTCTTTTGGGGAGATACATTGGGATTATGTAAATATCCTCTTTTTTCATCAACTTTCATCCACTCTTTTTACCACCCATTAATGATTCTTAATCAGTTATTGTGGCGATTGCTGAATCCTCATTTCAGTTGCCTCAGATCAATTATTATGAGGATTGCTGAATGGTGTTTTTCTAATCCTTTCTTTTGAAATATGTTCTTGCTGGTACAGAATTCTAGATTGGCAGCTGTTTCCTTTCAGCACTTTGAAGATGTTATTTCATTATTTTCTGGCTCCCATTGTCGTTTATCAGTCTTATTGCTCCTTTAAGGTAATATGTCCTTTTCTTCTTTAGCTGCTTTTAAGATTTTTCTTTTTACTTTTAAAGCAGTTTTACTGTGATCTGCCTAAGGTGGTTTTCTTTATAGTTATTCTGCTTGAGTTTTATAGAGCCTTTGAATATGTGGCTTGATTGCCTTTTGTTAGCTTTATGAAATTATTGACCATTATATCTTTAAATATGGCTTCTGCCTTGCTCTTGTTCAGTTCTCTTTCTTAGACTCCGATTATAATTATGTTAGAGCATTTTTTCCAGGTTCCATATGTCTTTTATGCTCTATTCTGTGTTGTCCATCCATTTCCTCTTCTTTTTACTGACCTATCTTCTAGTTAACTAATCCTCTCTCCTGCTGCATCCAATTTGCTGTTAAACTATCTGTTGAGTTCTTAATTTCAATGAAGTGTGTTTTACAGTTGTAGAGTTTCCATTTGATTCTTTTGCATCTGCTCTGATTGGTCTCTTTTTGTACGAGTGTCATATTATCTTAGAGTATGTTTTATTATCTATTAGGGTTTATCTTCCCTCATTGTCTTTTCAATTATTCAGAATTTTTATGGCTATTCTTATTACTTTCTGTATAATTTTCAAAATTAGCTTGCCTAGTTAGAAAAGAAACATAAGAGTGTTGATATTTGAAATATTGGAATCACATTACATTTATAGATTAGTTCAGGACAGATGAAATCTTTATAATATTGAGACTTCCTATATAAGAATAAGGTAATCCTTTCCAAGTATTCAAGATTTCCTTAATATACCTTAATATCTTTATATAGATTTTGCCCATTTACTTCTAAATTTATGTTAATATTTTGTCTTTTGTTGCTGCTTAGAGTGGTATCTGTTCTTTCATTATGTCTTCCATCCAGCCTTTAATAAATTTATTTTTATTTTTAGTTTTTTAAAAAGATTTAATTTATTTGAGAGAGAGAGAGCATGACCAGAGGAAGGGGTAGAAGGAGAGGGAGAGAGAGAATCTCAAGCAGACTTCCTGCTGAGCACAGAGCCGGACACGGGGTTACATCTCATGACCCTGAGATCATGACTGGAGCTGAAATCAAAGAGCCAGACGCTTAACTGACTGAGCCACCCAGGTGCCCCCATACTTTAAATTTAAAGGTGATTTTCATCACCTTTAATATACAGTTGACCCTTGAACAATGTGGGGTACCACCCCTGTCCCTCCTGTGCTTGAAAATCTGTGTATAACTTTTGACTCCCCCAAAACTTCACTACTAATAGCCTATTGTTGATTGGACGCCATACTGGTAACAGTTGATTAATACATATTTTGTATGTTATATATTATATAGCATTCTTATAATAAAGTAAGCTAGAAAAAAGAAAGTGTTATTAAGGAAATCATAAAGAAGAGAAATTTCATTTATAGTACTGGATAGAAAACCGCACGTAAGTGGATCCACTTAGTTCGAACCCATATTGCTCAGAGTTGTTCAGTCAGTTACTAATTTTGAATGTAAACATGTAACTATATGGTTTATAAAAGGTGGGTTTTCTTCTTTTTTTAGTTGACTCATATTAGTTTTCCTGGTACTATTGGGAAATCACATTTTTGCCTGTTCCTTTACAGTGTTTCTGTCTCTTCTTGTTCAGTGGCATCAGCTAATACCTCCAGAAAAGTGATAAATAATGTGATGCTTTGTGAACATCTTCGTCCTATTCTTGGCTTTATAATGCATTTATGTCTCCCTGTTAAACATGATGTCAGCTTTGGAGAGTGACACTAACCCACACATATACAAGTACTCCTGCACCTGTCTATCTGCCTCTCCCCACCCTTCCATCATGTTAAGGAAATATTTATTAAGAGTTTTTACTAGGAGTGCCTGGGTGGCTCAGTTGTTGAGTGTCTGCCTTCGGCTCGGGTCATGATCCTGGGGTCCTGGGATCGAGCCCCACTTTGGGCTGCCTGCTCAGCGGGAGGCCTGCTTCTCCCTCTTGCACTCACCCTGCTTGTGTTCCTTCTCTCGCTGTGTCTCTCTCTGTCAAATAAATAAATCTTAAAAAAAAAAAAGAGTTTTTACTATTTCTTGGTGGGTCAGGTTGCTTAGTGTTCTATGTACTTATCACTAAGTAATCCTCAGAATTTCTGCTGGAGCTGTAATTCCCCTCAGTATCATCAAAGACATCAGGTGACTTACTTTTTTTCTTAGTGCCATTTGCTCTCCTGCTCTAGTCTGAACTTTTTTTTTTTAAAGATTTTATTTATCTGAGAGAGAGTGAGAGAAAGATCATGAGCAAGGCAGAGGGGTAGAGGGAGAAGCAGACTCCCCATTGAGGAGGAAGCCAGATGAGGGACTAGATTCCAGGACCCTGGGATCATGACCTGAGCTGAAGGCCGACACCCAACCAACTGAGCCACCCAGGCGCCCTCTAGTCTGAACTTTTTGCTCCCTAGATCTGCTGTGTAGCTGTCATCCTTCTGCCGTTATTCTGGGTAGTCCCTCTATCTCTTTCTCCTGATCTATTTCTTCTTATCTGGCTTCTCCCTTTATCTCTTTCTCCTGATCTGTTTCTTCTTATCTGGCTTCTTCATGTTCTTTCTTGGATTGCTTCTTTGGTCTGGTGGAACAAATCCTTCAGAAGCTTCCTAAGAAGCATATGGGGGGAGGGGAGTAAACATTTTTAGACCTAGTATTTTTCTTTCTTTTCTTCTTTTTTTTTTTACGATTTTCTTTATTTTTTGACAGAGAGAGAGAGAGACAGTGAGAGAAGGAACACAAGCAGGGGGAGTGGGAGAGGGAGAAGCAGGCTTCCCACCGAGCAGGGAGCCCGATGCGGGGTTCGATCCCAGGATCCTGGGATCATGACCTGAGCCGAAGGCAGACGCTTAATGACTGAGCCACCCAGGAGCCCCTAGACCTAGTATTTCTGAAAATATTCTTAATTTTACCTTCATGTTTCAATTTACCTTCATGTTTCAATTTTAGGTTGGTTGGGTTTAGAATTCTAGATTGGAAATAATGTCGCATCAGAATTTTGAGGGTACATTCTATTGTCTTCTAACCTTCCAGTGTTGCTGCTGAGAAGTCTAATGCCATTCAGATTCCTGATCCTTTTTTTGTGAACTGTTTATTTCCCTCTGAAAGGTTTACTTCTTTTTTTTTTTTTTAAGATTTTATTTATTTGAGAGAGAGGAGAGTGCATGAGTGGGGGGAGGGGCAGGGGAAGAGGGAGAAGCAGACGAGTAAGGAGCCCCATGCGGGGCTTGATCCCAGGACCCTGGGATCATGACCTGAGCTAAATGCAGACACTTAACCAACTGAGCCACCCCAGTGCCCCTGAAGGGTTTACTTCTTATCTTTATTCTACATATTCTGAATTTCACTGAAATTTTCCCTGTGCACTAGGGAGCTCCCCCGCCCATTCACTGTGTTCATCATTTGCTGACCTTTTCATTAGAAAACTCATATCCTTTAGCTTTGTGGAATGTTCCTATACTATTTCTTTAATAATTTTCTCTCCTTTGTGTTCTGTGTTTTGTTTTCCAAGAATTCCTGTTGGATCTTAGATATCCCAGGTTGACTCTCAAATATTTTTTAAAAACTTTTTCTTTCCTGTTTTCCATCTTTTTGGGGTTTTTTTGCCCTACTTTGTGGATAGTTTCCAATATTTTATCTTCTAATAATTTTATCTTCCAATATTTCTCTTGAAAAAGGGTTTTTTGTTTGTTTGTTTGTTTTTGTTTTGCTCAGATCTTTAAGTGTCTTCATTTTCTCTGGCATTCTGTTCCTGTTTCTTGGATGCAGCCTCTCTTTTTTTCTCTGAGCATATTATTATTTTTTCCTGTTGTCTAAATAATTTGTTTCCTCAATTCTTTTTTATTATGTTTTCAGGGCTCTGATTTTCATTTTCAAGATTTCCTTTAAATGTCTGACGATCCTTTGCTGTCTGATATTTAAGACAGAGGCTGTAAAAAAAAAAAAAAACTAATTGGAAGGTCCCTGGGTATGAATCCTTTTTATCATGTTAATGTAGAATGAGTTAAAATAATAGTCAGAGCTGTGTGCGTTCAAGCTGCCATGTCCAGCTGGAAGTCTCCCTTAAAAGGGATTTCAAGAGCTATTTTGACTCTACAGAGTTTTCACTGTATAAATAACTAAAATCTCTGGCTAGGATGTGATTTCATTTTATGTTCAACATATTAACAGTAATTGCTTCTGGATGGTAGGCATGTAGGTGATTTTTCTCATTTGGCTTCTTTCAGCTTTTCTCTGTTAAAGCAGTTGTTTTCAGTTTTGGAATATTACTTTCATAATCAGAAAAATATCAAAAGGAGTAAGTTTTTTTCATGCTCCTTCCTTAAATACCATCATTCTGTATTATATTTGGAAAAATTGAAGCAGAACATAGAGTTTAATTAATTTAGTGCAATCAGGTAGCTAGATACTGGACACAAGTTAGAGATTTTAGTCAGTTTCTGCAGATCAAGAATTTTCTGAAATTAAGGGCTGACAGACCCTCACTAGATTCTATGAGGATAAGAATGATATCTTTCTTGTTTACTGATTTGTAACATAGTGTCTGATTTAGTAGGCTCTCTGTGATATATGTTGATGAATAAATAAGTTAACAGAACGTGCCATTCCTCCAAAAAAGTGGTTTTGGAATCAGATACTCATGTGAAAAAAATCAACTTTGACTCTTACCTCACAACATACATAAACAATAGAGGTAAATCTGTGAAGTTTCTAGAAAAACATAGCAGAGTATCTTCATAATCTTTGAATAAGCAAAGATTTCTTATTTAGGTCACAAAACCTACTACTATGAAAAGAAAAAAAAAGCAACATCAAAAGTAAAAACTTCTATTTATGAAGCAATAACAGTGAGAGCAATACATCCAGGAAAAGGTATTCATGATATATGTATTTGGCAGAGGTTTTGTATCTAGAATGTATAAAGAACTCCTACAAATCAGTGAGAAAAAGTCAAATAACCTAATTTTAAAAAGTGTTCAGAAGGGGTACCTGTGTGACACGGTCGGTTAAGTGTCCGACTCTTGTTTTCAGCTCAGGTCATGATCTCAGGTTTGTGAGATTGAGCCCTGAGTCAGTCTCTGCGCTCAGCACGGGAGTCTGCTTGTCCCTCTCCCTCCCCTTCTGCTCCTCCCCCTGCTGATGCTTGCTCACACTTTCTCTCTTGCTCTCTCAAATAAAATAAAATAAAAAAAAGTGTTCAGAAGATTTGAACGGATGTTTTATTAAAGAGCATTTCTAAATGGTTGATGAGCTTATAAAAAAATGCCTTAACATCATTACTTACTGGGGTAATATAATTCAAAACCGCAGCAAGTCACCATTATATGCCCACCAGAATGACTAAAATTTAAAAAGTGAGAATACTAAGTGTGCAACACGAATGTGGAGCAGCTGTAACCCTCAGGCGTTGCTGGTGGGAGTGCACCCACTTTGAAAAAACTATCACTTTCCACTAGAGTTAGATATATCCTTGTTCTGTGATCTGGCAATTCAAGTACTAGGTATAGACCCAAAGGAAATGAGTGTATGTGTATATATCCATGAAAAGACATGTACATGAATATATGTAGCAGTTTTTATTTCTATTCAAAATAGCCCAGACTTGGGGGGAAATGTCCATCAGCAGAATAATGGGTAATTTGTGGTGTAGACTCATAATAGAATATTACACAGAAAGAAAAAAAGAATCAATTACTGCTTTGTGCAATCAAATGGATGAATCTTAAAGCATTTTGTCAAAGAAGTCAGATGTAAAAGAATAGATACCATTTATATGA
The DNA here is from genome assembly GCF_009762305.2 of Zalophus californianus. NCBI lineage: Eukaryota > Metazoa > Chordata > Mammalia > Carnivora > Otariidae > Zalophus > Zalophus californianus. The sequence goes on from NC_045598.1 coordinate 7,748,485, forward strand.
AGTTTCAGAACAGGGAAGACTAATACTAAGGATCAGAGTAATAGTGTTGCCTTGAGGACGGTGTGGATGGGAAGGGCTGCCTTTAGGCATACTAGGAAGTGTTCTGGGTCTCAATCTGAGTGGTGGTTACACAGTATATTCATGTGTACACATTCTTCAGGCTGTGTACATAAGAGTAACTGGTATATTATCTCTCAATTTTTTTAAAAAAACAGGGCTCATTCTTCTTATTAGACTAGAGGGAAATAGGAGCTAGAACTTTTAAGTCACATTCAGAGGGAAGAAAAGATGATCAACAAAGGTCAGGAAAGGAAAAACAAGAACTATAACATTAGAGGCAGTGAACACAATGAATATTCATGGGATTAAAACAGTCCCCTATTAAACAACAGATCACAGACTCACTACCACCTGAGGAAGAAACAAAGGCCAGTTTTATGCTGTTTACAGGAGAAACACCTGAAATGAAACAACATAGGAAAATTGAAAACAAGGGATGGGCCAGATGTAGTGAAGCAAATGCCAACCAAAAGAAGCAGAATTGGCAGTATTCATATTTGGCAGATTAGAAATTCCAGGTTAGAAAATATTTAAAAGAATGGTCAATTTATACCATTACAAAGTTCACTCCACCCAGAAGACATAATGATCAATGAAACTTTATGCACTTGAAAACATTTTATAAAACTATATAAAGCAAAACTATTAGAAATACAAGAAGAATTTAAAACCGTACAGTTGAAGACATTAACATGGTTCAGAATTTAATATACCAACAGTCACAAAATAAGTAAGAATGTGAAATAATTGGATAACAATGAATAAACTTGTGTGGTATATAAATATATAGAATTTTGTACCCACCGGGGCGCCTGAGTGGCTTAGTCATTAAGTGTCTGCCTTCGGCTCAGGTCATGATCCCAGGTCCTGGGATTGAGCCCCGCATCGGGCTCCCTGCTCAGCGGGAAGCCTGCTTCTCCCTCTCCCACTCCCCCTGCTTGTTCCCTCTCTCTCTGTGTCTCCCTCTGTGTCAAATAAATAAATAAAATCTTTAAAAAAAAAAAAAAGAATTTTGTACCCACGAAACAGGTAATATTCAATTTTTCAGTACATTTATAAAAAGTTAGGTAAATTGACCACAAAGAAAAGTCTCAAAGTCCAAAGGCAGAGATTGTATAACACCCCCTTCTCTGACCAGAAGACAATAAAAGTAAAATTTACAGTAAGAAGACCTGCAAGAAAATTTGGCCACTGGAAAATTTGTAACATTCTTCTACAGAATTCCTTTCATCTACTTTGTTTGGATTTTTCTTTTTTAAAGATTTTATTTATTTATTTATTTGACAGAGAGAGACACAGCGAGAAAAGGAACACAAGCAGGGGGAGTGGGAGAGGGAGAAGCAGGCTCCCCACTGAGCAGGGAGCCCCATATGGGGCTTGATCCCAGGATTCTGGGATCATGACCTGAGCCGAAGGCAGACACTGAGCCACCCAGGTGCCCATGTTTGGATTTTTCTGATGTTCTTCTTTTACCTTCTTGAGATGAGTACTTAATTTATTTTCTTTCTTAATTTTTATTTTTAGGAATTAGGCAACCAAAACCCCAGAGATGTCTAATATTCCCTCAAAATAGATGCCTGAAATGAGGAAGTATTGAATCACAGGTTATGATTTTTTTTTAAGACTCTTGATACATAGCAATAGTTTTCCACATGGTCTTACCAGTTCCTTCACCAGGGACTGAGAATATCTGTCTTAATATACTAAATGTGTCTGGTCCCTAAAAAAACAACAAAACAGGAACAAGACCACTTCCTCAGATTACTTTCATTTGCATTTATTTGATTAATAACACAGTTGAACTTCTAAAATATGTTTATTTCTTCTCAGAAATGTTTATTCAATCCTTTATTTTCTGCTGGGATACTAGTGCTTTACTTATTGATTTTTAAATGCCCTTTATATATTAAGAATATTAATTCTTTGTCATGTTTGCAAACATTTCCCCATTGTTCCTTGCCTTTTATGTTTTTTAATATATAAAAGTGATTATTTTCATATAATCAAATCTATCAATCTTCTCATAACTTCTCTATTATTTTTATGAAAGAGATTCCTTTTCCATAATTATTAAATAATAATAATTATAGTAACAACAACAGCAACAGCTAACATTTATTGAGGGGTGATTATGTGTCAGGCAATGGGCTAAGTGGCTTTATTTAATCACAAGAACCCTGTGAGGTGGGTATTTTTTTTATTATCTTCTTGCATTTGAGAAAGAAACTAATGAGAAAGGTTCAGTAGTTTATCCACAAACACAAAACCAGCAATAAGTTAAATACTCACACACATTTTATTTTAGTATATGGTTTATGTTTAACTCTTTGATTCCTGAATTTAATGAAATGATATGAAGTGACACTCTTTTCAAACATCAGTTTTCCCAAAAATGTTCTTCAAATAGTTTTTCCCCATTTGTTTTGCTTCCTTTATTATATATTAAATTTTAGTGTAACAAGGTCTCATTCAGGGGTATCGTATTGTATTTATTGACCTATACACTCTTACAAAAGTGCCACAATGTTTTAATTCCTCTATCTTTATCATCAATACTAATATGTACAAGGATAAAATTCACTCCATCATTTTTCTCTTTCAAAAACATTCTGAGGGGCACCTGGGTGGCTCAGTTGGTTAAGTGTGCGACTTCAGCTCAGCTCATGATCTCAGAATTGTGAGATTGAGCCTGGTGTGGGGCTCCATGCTCAGCAGGGAGTCTGCTTGAGATTTTCTCTCTCCCCCTCTCCTTCCCCTGCTTGCATGCATGCACACGTGCACCCTTTCTCTCCAATACATAAATAAATATTAGAAAAAAAAAAAAACCCCAAAACATTCTGAGTTAGAGTTCTGGCTTTCAGTAATAACCGAGTAGCTTGTATCAGAATAACATTCCCACCAATAACAGATATAAATTCTGGACAAAATATTTTGAAAATATTATTTGAAGGCATAAGAAAGCAACCAAATGCAATCAGAAATTGGAGAGAATTTGATTCTTGAGAGAAGGAACCACTTTGGGTGAGAGCCAACTCCGTATGACTTTTTCCTTGAGGGATTCTGTCCATCAGGTTCTAGCAAATAGAAGTTAAGCAGAAAGCTGCCACCATGTTGGTTTGAGGAATTGGGGGATGGATTTCAAAGATGCCAGAGTGGCTAGAACTTAAAATGGAAATTACAGGAAGAAGAACTTTGGAGGGAGGAACCCCAGCCTGCATATAAACACCCTTCAAATTGTAGGCTAACCCTGAACTGCCCATGCACAGGGCAGGTGTCACAGATTCTAGGCTGATTTCAGCAGCTACCTACTGTAGGAAAGGAAGCATTTAGAGCTTAAGTCTTATCAAGTTAGAGGGTCTTGATAATAAACCCTTTGGACTTCCATTTGAATCCCCAGAAGGAACACCCATTAGGAGGAAACATGTAGGAAATGCCTACGACTATGGCGTTTTCCCTAGGATTAAGGATTAAGCACAAAAAAGAAATAAAGTATAAAATGGTCTGCCCCAGATTAAGGTGATCTGCCAGTAATTTGACTGCCTACTGTGACAAAACTCAGGTCTTTAGAAGGAGACAGCAGGATCCGGAGCCTCTACGGCTTACCATCCACAATGTCCAGTATAAAATAAAACCTTTCTAGAGATGCGAAGATGAGCAAACAGGAACCTATGATCCTTACTTGAAGTGAAAATCAATAGAAATAGACTCACAGGACACACACACAAAACACTTTAAAATAACTGAAAAATATATTGAGTGTATGTGAAAAATATGGGGGAAAGGATAAAGAGATGAGGAGATGCCATATAGGTACGGAAGCTGTGAAGAAGAACCAAGTGAAATTTTAGGACTGAAAAAGATAAAACCTGTCACTGAAATTTCACTGGATGGGATTAATAGCCGATTGGGCACAAGAGAAGAAAGGATCAGTGATCTTGAAGACAGGTCAGTGGAACTCTTCCAAACTAAAGTACAAAGAGGGGGAAAAGATTGAAAAAATAAGACCAGAGCTTCACTGATCAAGTTGCCTAACATTCAAGGAGTCACAGCTTCAAAATCTGAGAAGAATGAGACTGAAAAAATATTTGAAGAAATGTTGGCTGAAAAACTTCCAATTTTGATTAAAACATGCACACACAGAGCAACCAGGAAGCATGACCAACCTCAAGCAGGATAAATACAGAGAAAATTAAACCTACTGTAGTGAAGCTGCTGGATACTAAAGACAAGAAAAAGGAACAGTGATCAGAATGATGGCTGAGTTATAGTCAGAAGCCAGGTAGCCCACTAGACAGTGGAATAATACCTTCTAAATACTGAAAGAAAAGATTGTCAACCGAGGATTCTGTACACAGTAAAAATATCCATCAGATATGAAGAAGAAATAATGGTATTTCTAGTAAAAGCTGAGAGAAATTGTTGCTGGCAGACATACATTGTAATAAATATCAATGGGAGATCTTCATACTGAAGAGAAAATAATACCAGGAGAAAATTTGGATCCCCAGACAGAATAAAGAGCATGGGGAATGTGAAATTTGTGGGTGACTATAAAATACTATTTTTATTTTTATTCTTAAATTTTGTAAAAGTTGTCTAAAGCAATAAGATATTTTGGGGTTTATAACACATACATATATGTGTATATGGGATGAATGGTAGAACAGCAGCACAGAAGGCACAGGAGGTGTAAATGAGATTGATTCTTAATAAAATGTGTTAATACATACGGTATGGCACATATAATAATATGTATCAGATTAAGGTCCTTAATATGTAAAGTGGTAGAACATTAAATCAGAGTAGACCCTGATGCGTTACGGAAGCATACTGAAATCCCTAGAGGAGCTAGTTTAAATAGATTTCAAAGCAGCATATTTAAATATCCAGCAAGGAGACAGAATGAATTCCCAAACACTCCTTATTATTCTTACTTGGACATTCTTACTTGCTTATGCAGGGTAACCTTTTGAAAAAATTTAAAATAATTGGAATTTTTATTGGATCAAATCTTTCAAATTAATTTGAAAAGACTATTCCATTTATTTCAATATTCTTATTTCTCTTTTTTTGAGAGACAGAGGTTGGGGGGAAGGAGAGAGGGAAAGAGAGAGAATCTCAAACAGACCCCATGCTCAGCGCAGAGCCTGACTATTTCGATCCCAGGACCCCGAGATCATGACCTGAGCTGAAACCAAGAGTTGGATACTTAACCGACTGAGCCCCCCAGGTGCCCCATCAACATTCTTATTTCTCTTGCAAGGTTTTCTTTATATAGATCTAACATACTTTAAGATTGTTCATAGTAATTTTATATTTCTTGTGGCTATTGTGAAAGGAATTTATTTTCATTTTATTTTTTAATTACTTGTTGCTGGTATGTAGGAATGCTCTTCAGTTTTTTAAAAGTATATATTATAAATCTAACCATCTCATTAAACTTTTTTATTGAATTGATTTTTCTGGAAATATAATCCTAATGTCTACAATTGACTATTTTGTGATCTTCTTTCCAGTTCTTAAATATTTTATGTCCTGCCTTATTGCATGGGATAGAACTTCAAAAATAATGTTACATGCTTATTGTGGCAGTGGCAATGAGTTTTATGGTAAAGAACTTTATTTTAAAGAGAGAAAAAAGAGATTGTCCCCAAGTGTTACAAATATATCTTTCAGTTGCTAACAATCTGCAGTCCATTAAATACCTGTATGCTTTATTCATGTTTATTCACACATTGAACAATATTCAGTGAATGCCCACTACAGGTTCATCTGTAGGTTAGGCTTAGTTGATACAGCTGCGAATAAGACAGTAGAAGTTCAACAATGGTTAGAAAACCGTACAAGGCAAAAGGAAAGTTACAGAGCTACCTATGTTTGGCAACCAGAGGAATATTGTATAGATGGCAATGGCTACAGACAAGTGATCTGGCTGGGGTGTCCAGAGGAGACTCTGGTGGTGGGAGAGAGAACCCAGGACGAGGGACAAGGTCCGAGTAGGACTGTAAGGCGTCTGCAGTGGGTGGAGCATCGGGGTGGAGGACTGAGGAGGGCAAGGCCTGTCGGGTTGGGAACAACCTAGTTGGCCGTAGTGCAGAATGAATATATGGCTACAGTTTTACACTCCCCTCTGGGGCACCTTGGAGGTTCTAACGGGATGTTTCAGGGGCAGAGAGGGATCAAGAAGGTGGGACTCCAGGTTTGCTCCATGCTCCAGCTGGCTCTCCCCAAACCTGTGAGTAGCTGTTTTGCATATTGGGTTTCCTTCTACACAGTTTTGTCGAACACCTACCAGTACCAATAGAATCCAGGCAGTATTCTAGGTCCGGGAAAGATAGCAGTGAATAAAATAGCCCCCAGTCTCTGCCTTCATGGAGCTTACATTCTGATGGTGGGAGGAAAAGGAGACCATTAGGGGAATGAAATGTAACCATAATGTTAAGTGGAGTAAGATCAATAGAGAGTTCTTGGAAGGTTGTGATTTTAAATGGAATGGTCTGGAAAGTCTCCACTAAAGTGACATTTAAGCAAAAACTTGAAGAAAATGAGGAAGCAAGCCATGCAAATTTCTGGGCAGGAAGAGTTCCAGGAAAAGGGAACCACCTGTACAAAAGCGTGAAGAGGGAGCTTGTCTGGCAAATTCTAGGAACAGAAAGGAGGCCAGAGTGCAGGCAAGGTGGATCATAGTGAGAGCTGAGGACGCAGCATTGATAGGTGGCGAGGTTGTATAGAGCAGTATTGATCCACATGAGGACTTTGGTTTTACTTTTCATAAAATGCGAGACCACCATAGGGTTTAAGCAGAGGGCTTACATGATCTGACTTAAGCTTCTACAGGATGACCCTGGCTGCCACGGTAAGAGTAGACAGTTGGAGAACGATAATGGAAATGGTAGAGCAGTTACCTCCCTGGCTATTACGTGATAGCAAATCCAACAGAATATCCTGATTTGTTGGATCTGAGGTCTGAAAGAGAAGCAGAAGCTAAGGATGAATCTAAGGGTTTTGACCTTGTGACTAGAAGGATGGAGTTGCCATTAATCTTGGTGGGGCAAGATGAGGAGCTCAGTGTTGGACATGGTAGGCTTGAGGTCTCTATCAGGCATACGAGCGGAGGCCCCAGGTGGGCATATGGGTTAATGGGAATCGGGTTCAGAGGGGAGGTCTGAGCTACAGATAAAAATTTAACAATGCTAACTTCTTGATTTTGATAATTGTACTGCGGTTATGTATGAGCATGGACTCCCACCCCAGAATCAGGAAATGAATACTGAAATACTTAGGGAGGAAGGGGCATCCTCTTTGTAACTTAGTCTTAAAACAGTTCAGGGAAAATAACTAGGTAGATAGATTGATAGAGAATAATAAAGCAGATTTAACATTTGAAGAGTCTGGGTGGAAGATACATGAGAATTCTTTGTACTATTCTTGCACCTCTTCTGTAAGCCTGAAATTATTTCACAATAGAACACTTTTTAAAAAGTGAAGGAAAATATAGATATTCCAGATAAACAAAACTGAGGGAATTCATTGCCAGCATACCTGCACTGAAAGGAACACTATTGGAGTTTTCAGACAGAAAGAAAATGATCCTACCTGAAGACAGAAATGCTGGCAGGCAAGGGAAGGGACAAAAAGAAATGGATATTGGCTGTATAAAATAACAGTGTCTTTCTTGTGGGGTTTAAGACACATGTATAATTGAAATGTGTGACAGTTAACACAGGCAGAAGGATGGATGAAAGTGTTGGAATTGCTGGCAAAATGGTAATATTTCTCATTTATATAAAACTATAGTAAGTCAAGGGTGTATGGTGGTATCTAGGGCATTGGTTCTCAGACATTTCCAGCCTAGGACCCCTTTCACTCTTAAAAATTGAGGATCCCCCATTAGGCAAACATGACAGTAATTATCATCGCAGACACACAGTCCACTGATGGATGCTGAAATTAGAGGTGAAAGTTTGAGAGTCTCTCCTGCAAGCTGTTTAGTTAACTACAAAAGGAAAGTTAGTAACACTACAGTGAAGAAATCCATCAAAAACCACCTTGACTACAAGCCAGTGGAGGGGAAAGCTGAATTAAAAAGTTGGCAAGAAGAGAAAGGAGGGCATTAAACAGATCAAAAGGAAAACAAATTGTGAGATCAAAGAGATAAACCCCCAAATTTCAGTATTCACGGTAAATGTAAATAGACTAACTACTCCATTAAAAGCAAAGTTTGTCAAGATTAGATTTAAAAAAATGCTAACCCCATTCAGTGCTGCTTACATCAAACGTACCTTTAATGAAAAGACACACAGCATTAAGAGTAAAACGATGGGAAAAGATACTACGCAAATACCAACCAAAAGAAACCAGATACTAATATCAGACAAGATAGACTTAAAAGTGGAGTGAGAGGTAAGGCAATTTCCAAATGATCAGTCCTCAGGAAGATTTGACATTTCTAAGTATGTATATACCAAATAACATCACTTCGTTATACAGAAAGCAAAAAAAAAACTAAACAGAACTGAAAGGAGAACTAGACAAATCTGCTATCACAATGGAAAGTTTTTTTAAAACCTCTTTCTTAATAATTGATAGTACACACAGAAATCAAGTTTTCAACAACACAGTTAACAAACTTACCATATTTATGCATCCGTATATAAATAGTGTATATCTACACATACGTGTATATGACACTGTACCCAGTAAAGACACTAAATATGCAAAAAGACAGTTCAACCTCATTAATCATCAGAGAAATGCAAATTAAATTCGGAACAAGATAATCACTTCACACCCACCAGAATGGCCAAAATGGAAAAACCCTGAACTTTGGTGCTGGATGTAGAACAGCTAGAACTCTCCCACATTCTTGGTGTGAGTGTAAATTGGCCTGACCACTTTGGAAACTTGACAGTGTCCGTTCAGCTGAGAATATGCACACCCCACGTGATCCAGCAGGTCCCCTCCGAAGTCTGTGTGTCAAAATGTGATTAGCAGCATTGCTGTGGAACAAGCAGATATGTTGTAGTTCATGCTTGTCCTGTGTGATAATACTATATGGCAGTCAGAGGGAATGAACCACGGCAACACACACCAGTGTAGGCGCATCACACAAGTGTGATGTTGAGCAAAAGAAGTCCTCTGTGAAAGAATGCTTTCGGAATCATTCCATTTTTATATAGTTCAAAAATAGGCGCATTTCATCTGTGGTAGTAGAAGTTCAGTGGTGACGGGAAGGACACATGAGGGCTCCTCCCACAGGCTGTTGTTTTATTATTATTATTTTTTAATCTGGGTGGTAGCTACATGGAGATTTTCACTGTGTGAAAATACCTCAGACCGTCGGCTTAAAATGGGTGCTCTTCTATATGTATGTTGAACGCCAACAAAAGTTTACTTAAAACTACAATGAGGCCATTCTTTTACTTTTCAGGATGACAAAGAAAAAGCTTGATAGCATCATGCAGGCAGAGTTGTGGAAGCACAACTCTGGAACGCACAACAACACACGCACGCTGGTGGGAAGTAAATGGAAACCACTCTCAGGAGGGTTAATCTATGTTTATCAAAATTAGAACTGCACATATCTGAGCCTGGGAGACCCAGGGGCACCTTGCACATGTATGAATGGTACATACAAGGACTTGTTTTGGGGCTTTGTAATATATGTGCAATAGGGGACAAGTTAAATGGATTATGGTATGTCCACAAAATGGAATACCTTATAGTTACTAAGTAGCATGAGAGGGCGCTGCAGATACTAATAAGGAATACTCTCCAAGATGCACTAATTAAAAATAGCAACTTGTAGAATAGTGTTTACACCATGCTATTATTTATACAAAAGATATACTTATGCATATATACACTAATATATAAAATGTGTATTATATGGATATAGAAGAGCACTTTCGTGTTCATAGACTATCTCTAGAAGGCATATAAGAAACTAGTAGCAGTGGTTGTCTCTGGGAGATCTAACTGCATGGTCAGGTGGCAGGAGTGGGAGGGAGACAGCTTTTCACTGTATACCCTTTTGTATCTTTAGAATACAGACTTGTACTATGGAAATATATCTGTTAAATATTTTTAAAACAATTGTTAAAAATCCCATAGAAAGGTGTTTTGCAGGATACTGCTGTATCGCTTCTCAGTAGGTCTGGCATGGCAACATTTTTCTTCCCATTGAAGCAGATCTTTGGTTCAACACCAGATGACATGGTTGGCTTTGCATATGGGTGCCAAGATATATGGGGGAAAAGTTCCCCATGGCAGGATGCTCAGACTGTAGAGCGCATGGGAATGAGTTGATGAGCAGACAGCAAATTCAGACGTCCTGTGTCACGCCTGCTTGCAAACACAACACTCCTTGAATGGAATGGTGGGCCCTCACCACTGCTTGTAGTGTTAATTTCCCTTCTCTCTTCTGAAGATGTGTAAGTTGGATTCAGATTAAGTTAAAAATGATGCAACTCTCCTGCTTCCTTTTGTTCTTTTTTAAAATGTAATTAAGATCAAGCTATGAATGCAACATCTGCTTTTTATGTCTTAATGTATCAAAAGCATTTTCCCATGCCATCAGAAATTGTTCATGAGCATGTGCACAGTTGAATAATATCACATTACTGAAATGTGTCCTAATTTGTCTAATCAGTCCTCTTTGGACATTTACGTTGTTTAAATGTTTTGCTTTTCTTAAAACCATCTTTGTACATTAGTCTTATACTGTATATTTTATGATTTCCTAGAAGTAAAATTATTGAGTCAAAGGGTTATGAACATTATTTTTATTTTTAAGATTTTATTTACTTTGGGGGGTGAGGGGCAGAGGCAGAGGGAGAAAAGGAATCTTAAGCAGATGCCATGCTGAGCATAGAGCCCAACACGGGGCTCTGTCTCAAGACCCTGAGATCGTGACCTGAGCCGAAACCAAGAGTCGGACACTCAACTGACTGAGCGACCCAGGCGCCCCTGAACATTTTTAATACTCTTGAGATAGAGTGCGGAATTATCTTCTAGAAGCTTCTCGGTTTGTACTTCCACAGCAAACTTCTCAGTTGGCACTCCTTTGCCAGCTTTGGGCTATTCTGATGCCAAAAAAGTCATTTTTATTTTGAAAAAATTCCATCTTAATAACTTTACCAACACATCTGAATGATATGCCAGAAGTGAGAGCAGGATGTCCGTGTCTCCTTTCAACATGAACAAGAGGTTTGGAATACTGTGCTGTGTTGTCTGGAGTCGTGGGGATTCCTGCCTGTCCCCACCTGCAGGCACTAGGACCTGAGACAGACTGCTTACTGTCCCTGTAGCTCAGCTTCCTTATCTGTAAATTGGGAGCCAAAGGGCCACCCCTGGTCACCTCTCGCCGCGTGGGTTACATGCTGCACAGGCCCACGAGGTGCCACAGGCACAGTGACATGGGGCCCTGCCGTTGCACCCCTTGGCGGCCCTGCGCCTGTTTGGCATTCAAACAGTTAAAAATATAAAAAGCTCCTTAAATTATTCTTTGACACTTGGGCTTTATAAATTTTGGCTGTTATTTCTAGGTGGAGAGTGGAAATGTGAATGATTTTTACTTTCCCTGCTTTTCTTTATGTTCCGTGTTTTCTGCAAGTGACGTGCTATTTTTACTGTCAGTAGATAGATATGTCTATGTATTGTAGATCTTATGTTTGTATATTATACAATATTACATGTATTATATTATAAATAGAAGACAGACAAAATACTCTTTCAACATAAGAAATTGAGGGGAGGAGGTCTTAGGGAGGCTGCCATTTAACAGGTAGGGAAGATGAGGTCTTGGCTCTCACATTGCCTAGCAAAATAAGCACTCAAACATTTATGGATTTGGTTGAGTACTAAATATTTATCTGTACACTAGTAATGTTGATGATGGTAACCAATACCAAAGTCATTTGAGCTACACAAATAGGTGGTGACAAAATAATTTACGTACGGTATTGACCTATTAAGACACAGCATGTTTTAATGTGTTAATATCAGATAAATATGAGGACTTTAAAAAGATTTGGTAGTTCCATGGTAATTTAAAACTTTAGGAAGTAAGTTGAATGCCGAATAATAGACCTTCTGATCATATACTTAAGATTCAGGATGCTAAAGAAAACCCCAAATGAACACTGAACCGTCCCAGCACTCAGCTGAGTGACTGAAGTGTGTCTTGGTACACTGAGCTCTTACACCAGTGCTCTTCTTAAGGAACAGAAATCTCCGCCTTGATCTGGGGCCCGTGGTGAGTTGTCTCCCAGATCACTAACATATGAAACAGCGTATGGCTGTCCCTACCATCCCAAAGCAAATGTTTGTTTTGTTGCAGTGATGGAAACATTTCCATTGGTGAAGCAAATATTTAGAGCTGAAAGAAACATTTGGGCGGCCAGGATGTGTCAAAATAGAACAGATGCCTGCCTTTTAAAAACACACATTAAAAAAAAGAAAGAAAGCAAGCCACCTTGTACTTGGCTGCTGTGGTTACAGCCACAATGGGTTAAGCAAGAAATTAGAAAATGTGGTAATCGATCTAATCCCAGTTTTCTGGGCTCTTTTTCTGTCTTGGTTTTTCCCTCCAGAAAATGGGGATAAACATTTTTAAGTGATTTTGCTCAGGATTCAGGCTTTTGGGTTTTTTTTTTTTCTCCCCTTCCAGATATTCTCTTTATTCTTAAAAAGTAATTTATCCTTTTGCATTGGAAATATATTCACATGGAATACAGTTCCCAAGGGTAGACAGTGTAAAGTCTGCCTTCAGTCTCTGTCCCCAGCTGCCAGTCCCCTCTCTGTCTGTAACCAGTGTTACCTGTGTCATCTCTCTCTATTTTATGCCCACACACAACTAAATAGATGTGTTTGCATGTGTGTAGATACATATGTTCTTTTTTTTAACATAGAGTTTCTGTATACCCTTTCCCTTGTTTTCACCCTATGCTCCATATATATTCTTTTGTTTTTCTTCTTTTTCGAGGCAATTGATTCTAAGAGTTTGCTTATTAAAAATGTCCTAGCTGTGTCAGATAGTAGAGGGGAGCACGCATGTCCGGCTGCTCTTGCTTGACCCCCCCAGCCCCCCACTGGCCACCCTGTAAAAAGAACTCAGTGTTGAGAATCTGGTTCTGCCTCTGGGGCTCACCAGGGGCTGTGGGTGAGTCACTGTCCCTCTCTGTGTCCTTTTCTCTCGACTTTTAAAACAGAAGAAAAAGGAAAGGAAAAGAATAGGAGATCGACCAGATGAGCTTCAGCTTTTCTTCCAGATCTGAATTTCTTGGTTTGGTTGTCAAAGGTGAAAAAAAAAAAAAAAATTTTTTTTTTTTTAAATACACTTCTCTGCCTCTTCTAAAACAGGAGCAGGTTTCAAGTATAGTTAAAAGTGCTTATTAATTTGGCTTTTCTGCATATGCACAAACATACCTTTGGCTTACCTGGCCCTTGGCATTCACATAGCTATGATTCCTGATTATCATACCCTCCGGTCTTTAAAGACACAGTTCCTTCCCCAGGACTTGTTCAGCGCACAGTGGCAGGGCTGACTTCTCAGCCTGTTGCCAAGGACCTGCTGGCTTAGATACTGCTGTCCACAGCAGCCGGCGACAATATTTGCCGTGCTATTAATCCTCTGGAATTGATGATCAAATAACAAAATCAACTCCTCTTTGTTTTTGTTTTTAATTTAGCAGAGAGGGATTAAAAGAAAAAAAAACCTTTAGACTATAGATCTAAAAATAGACATCATGGATGCTGATTGGAAACCCTCCCAGTCTTTCATATGAGAGATCTCAATTTGTGTTACACGGAGGGGCAGCTCACTTCTGTCTTGTTCACCAGTTATACTACTCCCCAGAGAAGCTCAATAAATTTTATAGGGAAGTTTCCTCCTTATGCGGAAGGAGCTAAGCTCGGTGACTGGTGTGGCTGAAGTAATTTAGGGCTCCAAGGGAGTACGTCTGCCTGTGGAATAACGTATCCGAAGTAAATGTACAAAACTTAGTGATCCTGGCCATTGATGCTACTGAGCACTGGGCCCCGGGGCCCCAGCCTGTCTGATTTGGAATGCAATTGCTCCCCGAAACTTGCATGTAATTCACGGCTCAGACAGTCTTGCGGGCTTTGCTGGTAGTGGCTGCAGAGCCTGCCTGCTGGTGTGCTGGTGTTTTCACCACCAACTGTTAGAAATCTCCAAACTTGGACTTGGCTGAGTTTTTACATCTCTCGGCTGCCTCTCTGAGATGCAGAGGGATCCTCTTCCACCAACATCAGGAGAACAGACTGCCTTCTCTTTTCAGACTGACAGCTGAGCAAGGCTGCCTGGTTCCTCCGTCTCAAAGCTAAGAGTGCAATACATTTTGCACTGGCTTTTTACTCAGTGATTTATACTAGGAGACGTGGCTGGGTGGTATCCAGTGTCCTTTTGTCTTTGTGTTTATTTTTCTTGCACATTTAATGTATTTAAAGGATATATTGTCTTTATGGTTCACTGGGATAAGGAGGGGGTTGGTGCAGATTTTAATGAGAGGTCCCCGGCTCCCTGTGTTGAGATGAGAATTATATTCTTGGTTAGGTATCTTTCTTTCTTTCCTTAGGTGGCAGGAGGCAGTGTTTTGCTGCTTTTTGAAATAGCATTTCTACCTAACGATTTTTAGAAGGGTACTGAGAGGACATTCAATTTCAGGGCATCATCAGCAGCTTTTCTCCTATTGTTTGAACTTTCCTCATTTAAGGAGACAGGAAAGTCTCATGTCTTGTTCCTGAATTTACATATTAGTATCAGGATGGTGGGGACCAGCCCTATTATCAGATCAGTTTTTATAAAAACTCTTTCAGGGGCTAATGATATTTGGAACTAGTTTTCTCAAAAACTGTTTTCACCGCTTGAGAATAGTTAATCAGTAGAGGAGAAAGCACTTGGCTTATTTGCTTAATATTTTAACCAAGTGAATTAGACAGGTTGGGGGGCTGGGGGAGGGGATAAGAAAGTGGGTGGGGGAGGCCCCATAAACAAGGTGATATATAATATTTTTTTTGTTCTCCTTTTAAATAAATACCGATCAGCTTTATGTTCAGAGACAATAGGAGCCGTTGGCTTAAATTTGCAGTTTACTGTATTTATGGCTGTAATATCAAGGTGCTGCCGTCGTAATTTCATGCCCCAATGAGAAGAGCAAGGTCGAAGCAAATGCTTCCATCGGCATCTGCTAACACACTAACTCATAAACAAGGCCCGGCTGGATCAGGTGGCACGGAATAATACAGGCTAATGAAATACAGCACAGCTTTCCATTACTGTTAGTTTTTACAGTGTCGTCATTACGTGTAATTTATGTTTAAAAAATTCAATTTTATACAAGGCACTGGGAAATAGGGGTCTACAGGTCATCCAACGACTTTTAGAGGCTCTGAGAGTCCTTATTGTACTCTACTGTTCCAACAAAATGTTAATAAAATAAAATAAAAAATACTTTTTTCCCTCCCCCCCCCCCCAGCCTTTTCTGAGAGAGTTGATTTTTCTTTTAATTTGGGGAGTATTTTTAGCCAGCTGTCTTCTCTGCCTCATCTCCTCTCAGAGTGTGCATGGGGAGATAACTAGTTGTGTTCTCAGGGAGGTGACCCCCGCACAGTCTTCGCACGTCCCAGATGAATCACCCAAACCCTGTACATGGAGGGACTGTGATGTGGGAGGAAGGTGGCCCCAGTGGCCAGCCTGCAGCTGCCGCCCTTTGCTGCTGGCCCTCTGGCCCTCTTCCCCAATCCCAGCCAGACTTGACATTTTTATTATAAAACTCAGGCCCGGCTGGAAGGTGCCGTCGGGTGTTCATTACTTTGCTTATTTCCAAACTATTCCTAACCCCGCTGTCCTGGCTGTTGTTTGACCTGTTTGACCTGCAAGATGCAGGGAATGCTGCTGTCTGCTGTCACCTGTCTTTCTGCTTCACCTGCATAGGGCCAGGCCCCGTGGCAGTGCTCAGCGGGCACTGGGGACAGCAGCGAGGTGACTTATTCTGAGAAGCCCTTGCACAGCCAGTCCCGCAGTTAAAAGTCAGCTCTTCCCGGTGCCCGGTGCCCAGTTTTGTCTGAGTCCGTGGGAAAGGACCTGCAGCGTCGAGCTCCCAGGTCCCAGCTCCCAGCTGCGGCTCACAAAGTCAACCAGTTTGGTTTTGTTTGCATTTGAATCGAAACCTTTAGAAAAAGAAAACAAATCTGTGTATCTTCTAGGGGATACAAACGTGGCAGCCCGGAGGAGGCCGTTCACTTGAGTTGCCCACAGCAGTAACAAGGGGCTTTATTAATCAATAGCTTGTAACTTGCTTGCTCTGTTCTTTAAAAGAATCCCAGCCTGGGGAAAGTGTTGGAAAAGAAATCTCCTGGGCGGCTTCTGCACAGGGCCGCGGCCGTCTCCTTGTAAAGGGCACTGGTTCTGGAAGTAGAGTCCAGAGAACTCAGAGAGCCAGGACTCCACTCTGATTCCGGGCGCTCGGGACCTTCGTTTGCACGGTGGGACTTGAGAGCTCTCAGTTTTGCCAGTCAGGCGGCTGTGGTCCTTTTTTTTTTTTTTTCCTTTTTAAAGATTTTATTTATTTGAGAGAGAGAGAGAAAGAAGCAGATTCCCCGCTGAGCAGGGAGCTGGACGTGGGGCTCCATCGCAGGACCCTGGGATCATGACTTGAGCTGAAAGCAGCCGCTTAACCGACTGAGCCACCCAGGCACCTCCAGGCACCTGTGATCTTAAAGGTGAAATGACACTGCCTCTCAGAGACAGGTGTTCCGGCCTCCTCACATTGGACCGGTGCCCTCACTCCTTTCTCCTCCTTTTGGCTAAAGCTAGTGAGTGGTTGGAATAACTGAGCAGGACTTTCTTGGTTTTACTCTCTGTGAATGATAACGTTTTTTTTTTTTTAAGCTTTTATTTATTCATTCGAGACAGAGATACAGAGAGAGAGAGAGAGCATGAGCAGGGGGAGAGTCAGAGGGAAAGGGAGAAGCAGGCTCCCCACTGAGCCAGGAGCCGGACGCGGGGCTCGATCCCAGGACCCTGGGATCATGACCTGAGCCGAAGGCAGACGCTCAACCATCTGAGCCACCCAGGCACCCCAATGATAACGTTTTAATTATCACAGACCAAGGCGGGTAGCTCTTGGAATTGGCAAGTGGCAAAGGTTGACGTTACCGAAAGAATCTAAATGCAAAGCGCTAGTGATATCACATAATGCAAACTGATACCCCAACTAAAAGAAACTCTTGGGCTTTATTGAAATTGGCTAATTCTTCCAAAGGTGGTGGCTGAAGGAAGACTCCATGGCAGGCAACACCCTTTGCCCTCGTCTCTGCTCTGCTCAGCCCTTGCTTGGTCCCTCTGCGGTTAGATTATTCCTTGCAGATAGCAATCAACTGGAAGGAAGTGTGTGTGTCTAATTTGCATGAGATTATTTAAAACAACAACAACAAAAAGGTCTGCATTAGTCAGGGTGATGGTAAACAACGCAAAGAGATGCCTTTTATAATATAGCCTATGCCTCTGCTTTCACAGCCAAATATAATTCACTTCCAGTTGGCGGTTTCCTTTATTATTTCTTTTAACCTTTGGGATTCTGCAAGGTCTCAATCTAAGCTCTCTGCCGTCTGTGGGGGGGGGGGGAGGGTAAGGAAGCCTGGATATCCTGTGTGTGGGTCCTGTGACTGTCCCTCTTCCCTGAAGGCAGGGTCAGTTCGTCTACGGAGCCCATGACTGCGTAGGTAACTGTTGTGTTCTGAAGGAGATGACACCCCTTCCCGCTGAGTCTCCATGAGTCCCAGATGGATCAACCTGAGTTGAGAGAACACTGAATCTGGCTGGCCAGTGCACCCCAAGCTGGGGGCACTCTGAGGAAGAGGGCTCTAAGATCTGTGAGAGGCCTTTGGATTTATTGGGAGTTAGAATATTAGAACGAGGTGGGAACACTACCCTTGTCATTCTGGAGTTGTTCAAAAAGTTGTCCCTGTGTCACTTGTAGATAGGATCTGGGTGTTTGGATTCTGTGCTGTTTTGGTCTGGCCCCCAAACGCCATTCATCAGCCCTCACCTGTAGATGGGGTGCCAGCTGGGGCTGAGAGACCATTTAGCGCTTCTCTCAACCTCTCACAAGCTTGAAGACTTAAGACGTGATTTCAGAATGTGCTATTTGTTGTTTCTGTGCTAGAGGGGCAGTCACCAGGCGGCAGATGGAGAGCCGTGGGTTGTCGAGCTGGCAGCACCATGCCCTGCCTCATGGGATCTGAGGCATGTTTTCACCTTTCGCGGGCCTTAGTTGTTGTTCTTTATCTGTTAAATGAACGCAGTGGCTGGGATCGTGGTCCAGCTATGAAATTATATTATTCAGTGAGATCATGAAAATGCTTTTTTTTTTTTTTTTTTACAAGAAGAAAAGTGATTCATTTTATGTAACTAAATCAAAATCCTGACTCTCCGGAGGACTGGGGATATCAGAATTCCAGCCAATGTAAATTTAGAGCATCAAATGATAAGGTCTCTGAAAAACAAGAGCTTGGAAGGAAGTGCTGATGCCCTTTAAACCACGGCCTCAGTAGTGGGCTCGGCTGCAATAACGCAAGGAACATGTTTTATTAGGAAAATAGGCTTCGTAAAAGCTCCGGGCCAGAGGGCAGAGCAGCGGGCAGGGAGTGTTGTCCCTTTAACCAGCTCTGGCTCTCAGGGCCGCGGCATAGTCCGTGACTTACTGTATATTTCCCCAGCGTTAAACATTATCGTACTTGTTTATATTTGAAAGAGCCAAAAGGGAAAATGAGAAAGCAACTGAATGCTCCTTTTGGGAAAATTATCCTCATTTGCAGCCAGCGGCTGACAAGGCACACGAACCACCAGGTTTATGAAAGGCCGCAGTGTACCAGTGACCATCCGCCCCTGCTGACGCCGCACGTGCGCCTGCTGCTCCCGCGGCGGATGACGAACTGGTTAAAACCGGGTCTTTCCTCCGAGAACTCTGAAAGGGGTTCCCCTTTCTCTTTGGAAGTTGGCCAGCCGTCACTCCCAAGCTGGATGGAGCCCGAGAGGCACACGCTCGGGGTACCTGTCCATCTGTCCTGCCCCTGTTTCTGTCGGGAGGCCTTTGGGGCAAGCTAGGGAATTTGGGAGGAGGAACGGCCCAGTACAGCCCCGCATACTCAGAGGTGGCTTTTGTATTTGAAGGTGCTCAGCACCAGCCTTTTCATCTGCCCATTTGGTGCGCTGAGAGTGGGATGCGCTGCCCCCCCCACCCCGCAGCAGCAGTCAGGCTTCACTGAGGGGCAGCCTTGCCCACCACTGGCTGGCTCCCCTGTGTGCGGAGGGGGAAGGGGCAAGGCTGCGGTTTCAAAGGGGGGACAGCCCTCATCTGTTCAGCGTAGGGAGGGTCCAGGGCCGTTTAGAGTAGTGCAGGCCTTCTCCCTGACCGCTTGGCGGTGGGGCCTGAAAAGTGGCAGAGGCGCTCCACCAGCTACACGCAAGTGTGGTGTTGGGTGGTACTGTGCTTCGGAGCAGTAATGCGCCCCATCTGTTAGCCCCTCGGCACAGAGCGGGCGGCCCCGTGCTCTGGAAGATGCTGATCCTCAGAAGCTCCTTGAACTTCATCTACCCCCAGGGGCAAATACGCCGTGCCTTGGGCCCCTAATGGAGAGCTGCTGACCAGATGGGGAAAAGCTCTCAGCCCCCATTTAAAAGGCTTTCCGTGGCAGCTGCACTGGATACTGGGATTCCTGGAACGGCACGGGCTGGCCGGAGGGGTCTCTGCAGACCTAGCAGTGACCTCCTCACTGCCGCTCCCACTGTCGGCGGCCCGAGCACTTTCATACCCACTGTACCCACTTCTCGGACCTGTGGGCAAGTGTTTCTCACACCTGTGTGCCACACCTCGTTCCTGTTCTTTGGGTTGGTTGGCATCCTCGTCCTCTTGCCACAGGGCCAGCGGCCCCGGTGGGCTGCAGCCGTGTGCCCACTGGAAATGGGGTCTCCTCGGGCCCTCCCCGGCCTGCTACTCTCCCATGGGCAAATCCTCTCCACGCGCTGCAGCCACTGCAGATGGCGCCCTTCTCTTCCGGGCTGTCCTGAGCGCAGTGCGCTCTAGTGTGGGGAGGATTGAAACAAAGGGAGGCAGAAGAGCTTGCCAAAGGCGATACCAGCAGCCTATGCTAGGCTGGAGCAATAACCATCTGAAAGTTTGGGCCTGGCCTTGTTTTGATCTGTTTTCTTGTTTTATTTTCTTCTTTACATTCTGTATCCCATTCATACTAATCACAGTCAGTCCTGATTTTTCTTTTTATTTCTGCATTTGTCATAAAATAAAGCAAATTATTCCCGTCTTCGGAAACGATCGAGACTAATTAGTCGTCTCACCCAATAATTAGTTTTTTGTTTCCCTGTCTGTTTTCATGCATTATTGTTAGTTTTTCCCCCTCTTTTTTTTAACACCATTACAGATTAAAATGAGTCACATTTGCAGTTGATGGTATCTGTTTTCGGGGGAAGAACGGAGAATTGCAGTACGGAGCGACTTCAAAAGCAGCAATAAACTCAAGGATAAATTAAGGAAATTGAATGAGCCACATTTGGAAGCAGTGTGGAGGCTAATATTCTGTCGCTTAAGGTTAAATTGCAACTGAGAGAGGTTCCAGAGAATCCGAAATCGGGGAGGAAACTTACCAGGATGCTAGGCACTCTGTGGGCTCTCAGGGTCTTTTCTCAATGAAGATTTCATTGCGGCCAGGGACAGTGGCAAAAGGTATTCACCTGCAATTATGTCCTCTTCTCCCCCCAGGGCTGACAGATGAAGAGATTGATTTGGCTTTCCAGCAGTCGGGCACGGCTGCCGATGAGCCTTCGTCCTTGGGCCCAGGCACACAGGTGGTTCCTGTCCAGCCCCCTCACCTCATTTCTCAGCCGTACAGTAAGTCACCAGCTCAAACTCCTGCTTTAACCTTGACTGGGGTTCAGGATTCCGGCCAAAGAGCAGTGCCTCCCAACTCCCAGACTCAGCAAGCCGGGAGAAACCGGGATTAGTAGACAGCTCTTGGGTTTTTCCAAAAGAATGTGCCACACCCAAATCCTCTCCTAGACAAACTTTTAAGTATGTGACAAAGGTTTAAGAAGAGACGAGGGACCAGAATAAACGAGTGTATTGTGTTGTTTGAAATATTTTGGTTACAAGTAAGAATCTATAAAAGTATTTCTTGGTTCTGTTTCTATTTTCTTACATCATGCTTTTGCATGTCACTCTTTCATGAAGAACATGAATGTCTGATTCATGACCGCATTCTCGTTTGCTCACTGAAATGACTCCTCTCCTAATTTTATTTTTTAAAGTTAATATTAGTAGATTTGGGGTGGCCTCTCCCATCACCTTTCTCTCCTTCCTTCCTTCCTTCCTTTTTTCCTTCTTTCCTTCCTTGTCCTGGCTATACCACGTATATTTATTTGGTGACAGTCTGTTAGAGAATTTCAGATTAAATGTAAAGGTCCTTTTTTGAATTAGCTTTTAATTATATGAGAACAGGACCCATGTTGGTTTTAAGTGAAGCTGTTTGAGGAATAACTGTTCTTCAAACTAGTAATAAATGTACAGTCTCCAAAATACAACCAGAACCCCTTCTTTAAGTCACTTATAAAAAGTCTAAAAAGATTAAAATTCACTTCAAAGTGTTGGAAGATAGCTCAAGTTTCATGTCTTTAACATAACTCAGCCTTGGATCTGTTGGATCTGTTGTCTTTCAAAATGCCTTTTCTGTAATTGTCTATCTTAGAAGGTTTATTTTTTTCAAAACATGTTAATTTAAAACAGTGCTAGATGTCAGATTTTGGAAGGCATAACAAAATGCCAGGTTTGTTTTGACCCCCACCACGTGGTCTGCAGCTACCTTCTGGCTCTTGCTTTGCTGTCCTCCTCACTGGCTTAGACAGTGCGGGGGGCCGGGCAGTGGGTTATGGTGTCACAGATCTCAGTTAGATATCTCCTTTCTTTTGCTTTCTGGATAAGGCTGAATGGGTGAGGCCAGGTAGCACAAATTCAAGTTCACCTCATCTGTGGTCACCTTGTCTCACAAACCATTGGCGTCCCCTGACCTCTGAGACCCAAGAAATGGTGCTCAGGGGTAAGCCTTGTATTGGAGCTACTGAGTCAGTAGCAACTACTTGTCAGGCTGGGACTCACGTCTCCTTCCTGGCCGGCATTCTTTCCGATCCATTGTGTTTGTTTTGGGTCACTAAACATACTCTCCGTCTTTCCTTCTATCCAAAGGCTAGGTCTCCACACTTTTTCTTTAGTTGTGTCCCTGGGCCCAGCCATTTAATGGGATTTGTTGAGGACAGGCAGTGGCAGCTGGGGTGCAGAATTTTCTAAGATGCACATCTGTTCTGGTCCAGCTGTTTCCTCCATGGCTTAAAACCAAACAGGTCTCTTGGCTATTTGGAAACTTCTTGCTCAGAACAAATTGTTCTGGTTGGTCACAAAGTTGGCCTAAAACATCACGCGCTTGCCTACTTTATGGTAGGCACAAAGGGTTAAACTGTTGGTCTTTCTGAAAGAGGTGAGAGAAGTCGGGGAGGGGGACAATGCCGTCATCTAGATTCTTCTGTCCAGGTCTCTCTGAGAAGAAGCATAGCACGTTTAGGTATTTAGGTAGGAGTATTTTTAAGAGTCTCCCAGCCCTAAAAATAAAATACATCTTCTTAGAGACAGACTCCTTCCTGCTTTGACACTAGTATAAAAACAATGGTAATGGCAATTTTAAATCCCTGAAGTTTCTACTTGTCATTGTTGAGCTTCATTCCTCTTGTACTGTTACACTGCTCTTTTCAGCTCCCGGGGTGACTCTACCTCTTCACTTCTGTACTTTTGCCAAGAGGTGTCAAAACTGCTCAAAAAGAAAAAAAAAAGCTTGATTTTGATTAATATAGAGAAACAAGACTTTGCCTGACTGATAATAAAACTGATAAATGACATTTGAATTACTTGTAGCGGTAATTTATTACATAAAATATCTTTTATTTGACATGCGATTAGTTGCTGGAAGCATCACTCAATCTGACTAGTTTAAACATGCTCTAAAATGAACCCCAGTAAAAACCAGGGCTGTCTGCTGCTGGCATTATGAAATATACTAATCCTGGAGTGAGGAAAAAATCTGACTTTAAATATTTAAATGATTAATTGGGTTTATATATTTTTTTTTACCTTTCTAACCCCTTTAATTACAAGCAAACTCAGGGGAGTTTCTGAACTAGGTGTGCAATCTGCATGCTTATCACTGAGGCATTGTCTGCGTCCTGGGAGGGATTTATGGCCTCCACTCATGTGTGCTCCTGCCATTTTATATCTAGAGCCCTTTCCTTCCCATGTCTTGGCTCTTTAAGGACAGATAGTCCTTCTCTGAACCCAAGCCTAGAAAATGGGATTCTCTGGGCTCTGCCCCAGGTGCTCATGTCTCAGGGAGGGGTAAGTTTTTTCAAGACCCCCGCCATGGAGCCCGGTGGTCTTGGATTATCACCTCTGGACTCGCTGGCCTTTCTGCTTTGGTGGGAGATGTCCCACTCTGTGCCTCTTTTGGTATCTCTGCTCTTTGGTGAATGTGTTTGACCTTGAGATGGTAGTAAATGCCTGTGTCAGCAAAGAGAACTTGGACACCTGCCAGAAAGGTACCAGGTCTATCCATCCGTGTTTATTGAGCATCTACTTACTGTGTGCTTAGTACAGTATCGTCAGAGATACAAAACGTGATCCTTAAAAATCTTATAGGCTCTCTGGGAGAGAAAAGATAAACTCGTAAGAAAAGGATAATAATATAAGACATTATATTTGTGTGATTTAATGCCAAAATTAATTATACAGACAAGAAATTCCATAAGAATACAGTGTGATTTAATGCCAAAATTAATTATACAGACAAGAAATTCCATAAGAATACAGAAAAGAGAAAAATTAATGTGGGCTAGAGAAGTCAGAGAAGGCTTTGTGAAAGCTGTAGGAGGTTGACACTGAGGGGAAGCTTGATGTCACCTGGTGTGAGAATAAGCCAGTGTTGTCAGGGCTCAGAGGAAAGTCAGGCTGGGATTCGAGAGGAAATCTGACGTTCTCTGCTTCTCGTTTTGCTTTCTTTTTGTTCGACTTTGAATCAGGAATCAGTGTGTGTGTATATCCGCAGCACCTACCCAGTCCTGAACATGAAGTTCTGATAAATGCTTGCTTGATTGATTTGTTGCAAGCTGATTTTCTTTATTTCCTCCCAAAGAAACAAGAAGCAAGGTAGCTTTGGGATTTAGGCAGGGCCATTATAAATTTTGTAGGATAATATTTTTTTGTTAGGCTTAAATATTTTCCCTCACTGTCTTTAATACCTAACTTAGGTCTTTTAAAGGTTGACCTTTATAGCTTCATTTGGGACGTACATGTGTGAGGTTATTGAAAGGCTTTGACCAAAGTTTGATTAGAAATCCTGAGACTGTGGGTTCTTTCTCACTGTGCTTCTTCATAGCCCTGTTGAGCAACATATACTTACCCGTAATTATCTTCATTCACTGAGCAAGCATTTATTTTATTCCTGCTATGGGCCAGGCACTGTGCTAGACCCCTGTGGTGAAAAGATTAATAAGGCCTAGTTGTTCTCTCCAGTTTTTCCTGTCGAGTAGGAAAGGCAGTTAAGCAGATAGTGGTGCCTATGAAGTAGGTCCAGGTGAAGCCAGTGGCACAGACGAGGCAAAGGGACACATCAGACAGTAGGAGATGTTTAACCGGATTGGGGGGGGTGGTTGCGGACATGGTCAGTTTTTTGACCAACCAAGATGGACAAGAGCAGCCAGGCTAAGGCAAAGGCATATGGACATGACACCATGCGATGTTCAGTGGCTGGAGCCTGGGATGGCAGGGCCAGAAGAGAGGCCTGGAGAGGGAGGTGGCAGCCAGGCCATCACCCTAATGGAGGACAGTCAAAAGCACATTGATTTTTTTTACTTCAAAATGTGTCATCTAATCATTTTTGAGGCTATATTACCTATTTGACCATATAATTCTTAGACTAATATTAAGATTATTTGTATCATCTGAGAAGATGCTGCACGGAGAGGTAGGGAAGATGTTCTGGGAGTGTGTGAGGCAGCTGTCCCGGATGCTCTGCCCGGAGCGCCTTCCCCACTTCTTTGCCCGGCCGGCGCGTTGCTGTCCCTCAGGGTTGGGGACAGCCGTCAGCTCCTCCCGGGACTCTCCCAGATGCCTCCGTTCCAGTGGGACGGAGGTTCTCCTTGGCCTGCCCAGTCCCCTGTTCTCTGCCATACTACCCTTAAATGTTTATTCACTTGTCTTTTCTATTACATTGGAATTCCTTGAATTAGAGGCTTTTTTTCTTTTTTTTTTTAAATCTATAACCCAAGGCTCTGACTTAGGTGCTCTAGAAATGCTTGTTGAATGGATAGATGGTGGTGGGAATGTGCTTAGGAATTGAAAGGCTGTCCTGTAATACCACCATGCAGGGGGAGCTTCCCAGGGAGCCAATGAGTGGGGCCTCATGTGTGCTTGGCCATGCGGGCTCTGGGAGCGGACAGGCCTTGCCTTCAGAAGGCCACCATTTGACCATTTAGAGGGAAGCCCAGTGCTTGGGGGAGTACAGTGAAGACTAACCCATTCCATCTTGCTTGGCGTGATGTAATGTAATGAGAGCTTTTGGAATTTATGAAGGCAGATCTCACTTTTTACTTACATAGAAGTTACTGGTTTATATATTGAAGAAAACATTTCTCTAATTTTTAGGAAATTGTCTTTTTTCTTTTGTCCATGTGACTGGTTTAGAATAGTAGCTTTTCAAGAGCTAGCACCCTGTCTGTTTTGTTTGCTTTGTGCTACTCTCAATTGTGCTGCCCTGTGGGAGCTGCATAAATGCCATTTGTAGATACTGAGGAGGGCAAGTGTCCCAGGAAAGAACCAAGTGAAGAAATCCATTCCGTAGGTTTCTTAGGCCATTGAAAGAGTCTTTGGTGTTGGTGGTAGGTAGGATTATATCTTTGCCCACAGTGCAGCCTGTGTTCATTTTATAAGATTCCCCAACAAATAACAGAAAACCCAAAATAAGAGTGGCTTAAACGAGATGGAAGAATATTTCTTGCTTCTGTAAACATGGGCAGTCGGGGCTCTATGCTCTGCACCCCTGATACCTGGTCAGCACCCATCCTGTGCCTTGGTGTGACCCCTCCAGCCGTCCCATCTCCTGTCCAGCCAGCAAGAGGGGAGGGACAGGAGGGAGGACCAGCCTTCTAAGGACACCTCCTGGAAATTGCCCGCATCACTTTCACTTTCTGCCCCCTGGCTGGAACCCCGTCACACGGCCACACCCATCTGCACAGGAGGCTGAGAAGTGCAGTCCTGGTCCTGGTGGGGCATGTTCCCAGCTTTTCATATCCCACAGAAGGTTTGAGTTGGAATAAACACTAACTTCAGGATGATAGCTTCCCTTGGGTGGAGAGGAACGCATGGCTAGTTTCAGTGGTATTTGGAAAGATCTAGCTGGTACGGTAGGTGGGTTTAGGATTACTGATTTTATTATCATGCTTTATAACTTATATAAATGTTATATTCTTTTGTATGTGTCAGAAGTTGCAGGGGATACTTTAAAAAGTTGAATTTGCATTCTCAGGTCTTGCTTTTCCCCTTGGTGTCAGCTGCTAACTGAGCAGAGAGAGAACCTAGAGCCCACACTGCTGGGTATTGTTCTCAATCACTGCTGGCTCCCTTTACCTTTTCTCTTTGTTTTAAAAATTCTGAGTTTTTTTTTCCCCTAAATCGATTTTATTGAGGTATAATTTACCTAAAATAAAACAGACCTATTTTATTTGTGTGATTTTGAGTTTTGGCAGGAGTATACTCCCATGTGGGCATCACCACATTGGAGAACATTTGCAGTACCCCAGAACGTTCCCTTGTGCCCTGTTCCCTGCCAGCCTGGCTCTGGGGCAACCCTTGGTCTGCCTTCCATTGCTTCTGACTAGACTTCTCTTTCCTGGGGTTTTATATAAATGGAATCATACAGTATGTACTCTCTCGTCTGGTCTTATGCTTAGCATAATGTTTTTGAGCTTTATCCGAGTCGCTGTGCATAGCAGGGGTTCCTTCCTTTTTATTACTGAGCGGTATTCCATGGTAGAGATGTACCACATTTGTCCATTCACCGGTGGAGGGGTTGTGGGCTGTTTCCAGTTCTGAGCTAGGACGCTCAAAGCTCTTGTGAATGTTCGTGTACAAGTCTGTACATTTTTATATCTCTTGGGTAAATGCCTAGGATTGGAGTTGCTGGCTCATATGTTAAGTGCATATCTATCTCGATAAGAAACTGCCAAACTGGTTTTCAAAGCAGTCGTACCATTTCACATCCCCATCAGCAACGTGTGAGAGTCGTGGTCACTGCTGTTGGTGTTCTCGGTCTTTTTTAACGCCAGCAATTTTCATGCCTATACAGTGGTATCTTATAGTGGTTTGAGTTTACATTTCCAGGTTGGCTAATCATGTTGAGCGTCATTTTACATGCTTTTTGTGCATTTGCACACACCTTCTTTTGTGAAGTGGCTGTTCCCATCTTTTGCCTATTTTTAATTGTCTTCTTGAGTTGGAAGAGTTCTTTACATCTTCTGGATTCACGTGCTTTGTCAGATGTGTGTTTGTTAGTATTTCCTCCTGGCCCGTGGCTACCTTTTTCTTTTCCTTGACACTGCCTTTTGCAAAAGATTTTAAAATTGATGATGTCCATTTGTCTTTGGGTTTCTTCTTTTATTGTTTTTTGTTTTCGTTTTTGTTTTTACAGTTCATGGTTTTGGTGTCCTATCTGGGTTTCTTTTTTTGTTTTTTGTTTTGTTTTGTTTGGTTTTTGTTTTTGTTTTTACAACTTACGGTTTTGGTGTCCTGTCTGTGAAGACTTTACTTCCCCCAAGGTTAGAGAGGTTTTCTACTTTTTTCTTCTAGAAGTTTTAGAGTGTTTGCTTTAATGTTGAGATCTGTGATTCATTTTTAGTTAATTTTTATGTATGGTGCAATGTGAAGGTCAAGGTTCAGTTTTGCTTGTCTGGATGTCCGGTTGTGCCAGCACTGTATGTACAAAAGATTCTCCTGTCCCCGTTGAGTTACCTGTCCTTCTATCAAAAATCAATTGTTTATATAAATATATGCATGGCTCTGTTTCTAGACTCTTTAAAAAAATTTTTTTAAACAAAGCTACTGAAGTACATTTTACATATCATAACACTCATCCGTTTCAAATGTACAGTTCCTAACTTTCAGTATCTTTTTGAGTGATGCACTTATAATCAGTGTTAGCATTTTCATTCCCCCAAATAAGATGCTCTGTGCCCATTTACCGAGAATCTCACCTCCCACCCCAGGCAAGCACTAATCTACTTTGTCACTATAAATTTACCTTTTCTGGACATTTCAGGTAAATGGAATCATACTATAGGTGGTCCCTTGTGCCTGCCTTCTTTCAGTGAGCACAGTATTTTTGAAGTTCTTCTGTGTGGTGGCATATAGCAGCACTTCCTTTTTATTGCTGAAGAGCACCCATTGTATGGGCGTGTACCATCTTGTGTCTAGTGGGTCACCAGCTGACAGACATTTAGATTATCTCTAGTTTTGGTTGACCTGAATCACACTGCTAAGAACATTTGTGTGCAAATCTGAAGTGGATATATGTTTTCAGTCCTCTTGCATAGACCTCTAGGAGTTAAATTTCTAGGTCATATGGCAGTTATATTTCTGGATTTTTCTTCGTTTTTCTTTTTAGTCAGCTTTTTTGAAGTATAATTTATACACAGTAAGGTTAATCAATTTTAGGGGCAACTGGGTGACTCAGTTGGTGAAGCGTCTGTCTTTGGCTCAGGTCATGATGTCGGGGTCCTGGGATCGAACCCTGTGTTGGCCTCCCTGCTCAGCAGGGAGTCTGCTTCTCCCTCTCCCCCTGCCCCTCCCCTGGTGTGCGCGTGTGCACGCTTTCTCCTTCTCCCCCCCATTAAATAAATAAGCAAACAAATAAATAAATAAACCTGTAAAAAAAGAATCAATTTTAAGTGTATAGTTTGGTGAGTTCATGAATTATAGCTCATGTAAGCAACACTACAATTACAATATAGAAAATTCCCACAAGCCCAAAAAGCATCTTTGTGCCCCTTGCACGAGCGCTCTTCTCAACATCAGGTTCCTTTCAACCAGCAGTCTACTTTGGATCACGAAAGTTCCGCCTTTCAGAACTTTTCATGTAAACGGCATCATGTAGCATGTAGTCTTTTGTGTCTGGTTTCTTTACCGACGAACGTAATTCTTTTAGACAGATCCATGTTGAGATATATATACCGTTCATATTACACACACACACACACAAATACACGTTTCTGTGACGTGTCCCCCTCCCCCACATTGCTTTAAAAATACAAAAACTATTCTGAATAAAAGCTCGCCGAGGTGGGGCTTAGCCAAGTGGGCATAGTTTGCTAACTCCTGTTACTCCACTCTTTGGATATACCACAGTTTGTCCATTGACCATAGATAGTTGTTTGGGTTTCCAGTTTGGGGCTCTTATGAAGAATGCTGCCGTGAACATTCGTGTGCAAGTGCAAGCCTTTGTGTGCATGTATGCTTCCTTCTCTCTTAGTCTCATACCTGGGAGTAGATTGCCTTAGCCACACGTTAGGTGTATGTTTGACTTTGTAAGAAATTATAAAACTGGTTTACAAAGCGGATGCACCATTTTACATTCCCGTCAGCAATGTAGGAGAATTTCAGTTGCTCCACATCCTTATCTGCACTTGGTATTCTCAGTTTTTAAGTTTAGCCATTCTAGAAATGTGTATGTAATCATTGTACTTTTAATTTGTATCTCTCTAATGACTAATGATATTTTCATGTGCTTATTGGCCATGCATAGGTCTTTCATGGAGCATCTCTTCCAATTTTCTCACACTTTTTTCTAAATCGTGTCATTTTATTGAGTTGTATGGATGTAGCTCTTTATCAGATATATGTTTTGCAGATATTCCCTCCCCCTCCTATGACTTGCCTTTTTGTTTCCTTGGCAGTGTCTTTTGAAAAGCCCCAGTTTAAGCTTTTGATTATGTCCATTTTATTCTTTTTCCCCCCTTTTATGGCTCATTCTTTTTGAATTTTAAGATGTCTTTGCCCACCCCAAAGATTTTCTTCTCTGTTTTCTGTTTTCTTACGGCATCTTTAGAGTTTTTGCTTTTTGGCTTCGGCATGTGGTCCGTTTTGGGTTCACGCTTGTGTATGACCCAAGGTGAGGGTCAAGATTCAGTTTCGTCCCCTGTGGCTCTCCACTTGTCCCAGCACAGTTGTTACACAGATTATCCTTTCCCCATAGAATTACCTGGGCCTCTTCATCAAAAAAATCCCTAGATTACATACACCTGGGCCTATTCCTGGGCTCTTCTGAGTTCTTACAGTTTAATTAGAGCTCATATATTTTAATCTGTGAGTGAGGGTATAGATATGACTGTCCGTGTCCTTCCTGCCTAAAGATGACACCAGCGATAGCATAGCAGCTCGTGAGAAGTGGAAGGATTGTCTTTCACAGGATGTTCATGTGAAGACAGACCTTGAATTTTCAGATGTGACCACTGTGGGGTGACAGTGGTATCTTTGCCTCACAGCTGCCCAAGTGCTTCTAGTTTCTGCTCTCTGGTTGGTGTGTCCTTCCAGCCGCCAGCCACGCTCAGCCATGTGCCTCAGTGGGCCCCGCACAGTGGCCAGGCCCCTGCAGCTCTGCCCGTAATAACCCTTCAGCAGGTCGCTGGTCTGTGTGCCGCTCGCCCCGCCACTCTGTGCTATAGCAAGCACGGGGTTGGCAGACTGGCTTGATTCCAGGACCTCACTGTGGAAGAGCCTGTCTTACTTAATTTTCAGGGTGGCTTGTTGGGATGATTTGAGCAGCTAGACAGGGCACCGTGTGGCGTCATAGCCCCAGCCTTGCGGAGCGTGGAGGGGACCTTGCCCTGTGCTCAAGCTGTCGGCCTCCCCGAGGACTTGATAGTTTCTCCCCGTCATTAGCAAGCACCTCAGACTATCTCAGCAGGACGATTCTGTGACGTTTCCAGCTCTGTACTGTTGATGACCTTTTACTGGATTGTGGATTGTGGGATTTCCACAGTATCAGTGAGTGGAGGTTCATGACTTGGGGACTTCAGGTTCAACATTGCTGTGTTGTGTGTGGGATTCCCAGCCCCACACGTGTTATTTGATGTTTGTTCTTGCCTGCTAGGTGAGAATTTTTTGTTCAGTGGAGGTTTGACTAAAGGAATGGAGTCAGGTTGGTTTAGTTGTGTTCACGGAATGGTTAAGGAGTCACAGGGATGCATCTCTCCTGCCCCTGACAGGGCCACCGTATGCTTTGGATTCGCCTTTGGGCAGGAGGACCTCTTTGGAGACTGTCCGAGCTCAGGCTAGTTGACAGAGTCCTTCGAGAGGTGAAAGAAGGCGTTGAGTTTCGAAGAGCCCTGTGCTCTTCTTCCTGCAGTGATTTGTCCTCGGACCTCGTTGCTGCCTGAGGCAGCGGGGCAGCGCCAGCATGCTGGGCTGTGCGGGGGGACACCTGCTGCCACCACTGACCGTCTCATCATTCTTTGTGAGATGCCTGTGATGAAGTCTTGGTAAAGTTCTGGGCCATTCAGCTCGTTAGCTGGTCGGGCCCGTTGGGGAAGTGCTGTGGACCATTTGAATCTGAGTGACAGTAAACAGATCATTGTTCCTCCGTTCTTCCAACGTAGCAAAGCTCTGCCGCCTTCAGTCAAGTGGCCTGTGCTTGATGAGAAGAGAAAAACGTCCTTGGGAGCCATTGGGTTGGTGGTGTGGAACCAGGATCTCTGATCTCAGGCTTCGTTGTCTGCTTTGTACGCAGGCGGGCATCTGCTTCCAGACTGGAGGCTCTGAAGCTTTTAAAAAGCTCATTCATTCCACTCCCCTTTCTTCCGAGAGAGCAGAAAGGTGACTGACCCCATTTTCTGCCCTTGCCTGTAAAATTCTGGACCTTCGGGGAGCGTGGGGACCCGGTGCCCTGCTCCCCATGCCCTCGGGGGGGTCTGCACTGGCTTTGGGGTAGATTGGCCCCAGGGTGGGCGGCAGAGAGGACTCCACGTGGCCATGGCTGGGGCTTTGAGCCAGTTTGGGATCACGCCGAGTGCTTTCTCAGTAGCCCTGGTCTGTTACCCTTTGAAAGGCGTGCAGTGGGTCAGAGTTCCCTCCATCTAAGTTTCTCTCTTTTTTCATTTTGCCACAAGACAGAATTGTATCACACATCTCCAAAACGAGTAAAATGGCATTTCAGCTTCTTGTCTTTATAGACTCTCTGAACTTTAGGAAAGATCATTCTGGTCCCTTTTCATTAATAATGAAAACCAAGGGGCAATAAAATGTTCTTAACGCGAGCATGTCAGGAACGAGTCGCGGTGCGGGGGCTGAAGGGTGCGGCCAGCAGGGAGCCACAGGTGTTGCTTGGTGCTTGAGAGGTCAGAGCTCTGGAAAGGCAGCTGCAGCTGTCACGGGGGTTCTGGTTCGTGGACCCTTGAACTGTCATCACCTGTTCAGCCTTCCAGCTCCAGTGCCCAGAATGAGAGGCTGAGCTTCTCAAGACTGCATACGTTTTCGGGAAAGAAAGAGCCAGGCAAACTTTGGGTTCTGGTCCAGTTCCTTGCCCAGGTGCAGCTGTTTTCTTGCAAGGTACAGAGTGGGGATTTGAGAAGTCTGTGGTGAATACAGTATTCTGGACATGTGCCTATCTTAAAGGTGCTCTCTCTGAGGACTTTGACAGCACAGATGGATGTTCCGGGTGTGGACGAAAGCCCTCCTGACCAGTGACTCTCTTGAAGAGTGATAAGGTGACTCTATCTCCACTTTTCCCCCTAAAAACGAGCTTGTGCTGGATGTTGGATATTGCATCCAGGCACTCAGAGCAGAGTGGGCTTGGAACGAGACAAATGAGAAGGTTGCCCGGAACTCAGAGCCTCCTGGCTCCTCCAGCCCAGGGTGAAGGGTCCATCTATGTCAGTGGTCTCAGAGCTTTCGATTTAATGAGCCGCAGCTGCTTAGCCACGTAGACGCTTGTTGGACGGGGATATTCACTACAGCAGAGCAGCGGGACTCCTTTCTTTCTTTCTTTTTAAGTGAGGGAGCAGGGGGAGTCCCAGAGGGGGAGAGACAGAGAGAATCCCAAGCAGGCTCCACACTCAGCACGGAGCCCAACACAGGGCTCCATCCCAGGACCCTGAGATGGTGACCTGAGCTGAAATCAAGAGTCGGCCGCTTAACTGACTGAGCCACCCAGGCGCCCCAGCGGAGCTCCGTTCTGGAGACAGCTTCTGTGACCCTGAGTGTCACTGCACAACCCTGGGAGGGAGTGGGGATGACCCCAGAGCCCATGCGAGAGTAGACAGATACATTTATATAAACATGGGTATGCTACATGTCAGGAGACACCATAAGCAGAGTCAAAAGAAAAATATACCAGGAAGGATTTTTGCAATTTTTTAAAAAGATTTTATTGATTTATTTGAGAGAGAGAGAGTGCCCGTGCACAAGCAGGGCGAGTGGCAGAGGGAGAAGCAGGCTTCCTGCTGAGCAAGGAGCCCAACACGGGGCTCCATCCCAGGACCCTGGGATCATGACCTGAGCCGAAGGCAGACGCTTCACTGACTGAGCCACCCAGGCGTTCCAGATTTTTGCAACTTCTGTCATAGACAGAGGGCTCATTTTCCAGGCTCCTCCATCACTGTCACCTCTGCCTCCTGAAAGCCGCATTCAGCTATATAAGAAATTTCTATAAATTGATGAGGAAATTAATAAAGAAATTGAATAGGAGAGTAGGGATCATATGCAATATGCCAAAAAGGACACGCAGTGCAGAGATGCTCAGTCCTCACTCACGGTAAGATTCATGCAAATGAAAGCGGGCGTGAAGTAGTCTTTTCTGCTTTCGTGTGGGCAGCAGTGCGGGTGTGGTGAATGCGCAGTGTTGGTGGCCGTGAGGAAGTAGGCACTCTGGGATGTGGCTGGTGGGAGCAGCCTGGTTCAGCTCCCGTGGAGGACTATTTGAAAATATCTTTCTGAATTGCTAATCGCATGTACCTCTGACCCAGGCTCCTAGGAGCCATCCTCACACGTATATGTGAGATGACATGTGTACATGGCCCTTGGGGGCAGCACTGTGTGAAATAGTAAGAGGCCGGAAATCAGTGGGGAATGGCTTAAATGGACTATTACGCAGCTGTGGGGAAAAAAGCAGGATGAGAGGTAGGGTGTATGAGAAGAAAAATAATACATATCTGTTTTGCCTTATATGTGCTTAAAAAGTCTCGGGCCGGACAGACGGGAAGCTGTTCACAGTGGCTCTGGGTGGTGGAGGGAGCCTGTTGGCAGTAGACTGATGACAGATGCTATGTGCTGTTCAGACCATATGCATCTATGAGCCGCTCAAAAGCTGTAAAACGAAAAGGGGAGTTGAAGGCTGAGGGAGAGGCCACCTGTTGATTATAGTTTGTGCACGAGACTCCAGGGCTGGGCCACGCTGGGAAACTGGTTTGGGATCCACAGGCCGTGCTGGCAGTAAGGGGAGGCGGGCAAGGAGAGACTCCTCCAGGCCCCTGCATCACTGTCACATCTGCCTCCTGAAAGCCAATTTGGCAGCTCGGGTAAGGAGGGAGCGTCTCCCTCGCACCCTTGGAGGTCTTTGCCCCTTGGATCCCCCTGGTGGCCCGTGCGTCAGCAGGCCCTCCTCACCGAGTACCCACATCCTGCCACTGAGCCTGGAGAAGGTCCCTCTCCTGCTCTCCTTTGTCAGGAGATGCCAGGCTATGACGAGTACCTGGAGAGCTTGCAGGTACAGGGAGAGGTGAAGGCTGAGACACACAGTGTCTGTCCCCACGGTTTGCCATGGGGCTTTGCTCCGGGAGCTGTGGTGGTCTTTTCAAGAAGTTTGA
The DNA here is from genome assembly GCF_009762305.2 of Zalophus californianus. Lineage (NCBI taxonomy): Eukaryota > Metazoa > Chordata > Mammalia > Carnivora > Otariidae > Zalophus > Zalophus californianus. The sequence continues at coordinate 7,783,526 of NC_045598.1, forward strand.
GAATGCTGTTGTTCTTCCTTTTCTCTCGTGCATGTCCGGACCCCAGCTTTCTTGTCATAACAGCACGCCTTGGGTGGGTGCCTTCTGGATAACTTGCCGTGGGCACTGTGGTCTGATTCTGCAGACCCGATTAGAGTCCAGCACCACTGATCATTCTGGAAATGATGCGCCGTGCCTTCCGTGGCAGATCCCTTGAGAGGAGGCAGAGCATCAGAGAAGATTATGGACGTGCAGGCACTTTGTAAACAGTCCATGGGAGAGATCACAAGGTAGAACACTCTGTTCTCCTCCTGTGGGATTGGAATCCCATTCAGGAGTCGGGGGGGAGCTCCTGAAATGGTGTGTTCTAGAGCACTGGGCCAGGGTCCTGCTCCTGCAGGAGGACGGGCTGCCCGTGTCTGGTCCCCGCCCGACAGCAGCGTGGGTTCTTCTGAGCCTCTTGTTCCCTCCTGGTCCGTCTTACCCCCTGGCAGGAGCCTCCTCCTGCCTGGCCTCCCTCCCCTCCCGCCTGTGTCTTGCCCTTGAGGGTACCCGATGTTGTTCTCCCAGAATACAGGGCGGACTGGGCCACTCCCGGATTCAGAGCCTTCGGTGACCCGACTGCTTGTGACACGGTGATAGGTGGCCTGGCCACACTCTCCACCTGGCCGCTGCGTGCCCCAGCTCTTTCCCTCCACTCTACTCTCCACCACTCCCGCTTGATTGGCCCCTCTCTGTTCTGGCCAGTCTCCCCTCTTGGGTAGGCCCAGTTGCTCACTGGGGCCACAGTGGCCACCTTCTCTCCTTGAGCACAAGTCAACCCCTGCCTTGGTACTTGCTCGTCCCCTGCCTGGAGCTCTGTCCCCGGGACCCCGCATGTTTCAGTGTTTGCCTCCTCCAAGGCCCTGCTGACCCCTGGCTCTCCTCCCTGGCCCTTCCCACCTCACATTGCCCCGTTGGACCTTCTTTTTGTTGTTGTTTAAAGATTTTATTTATTTAAATAGTCTCTCTGCCCAATGTTGGGCTCGAACTCAGGACCCCGAGACCAAGAGTCGTATGCTGCACCGACTGAGCCCGGCCAGGCACCCCACCCTGTTGGGCCTTCTTGATCACTCTCTGGAGTTACCTTGTTCAGTCATTTGTAAGCTGTCTGCTGCATGGTTCAGGATGAGAGCATTCCAGGGCACCGGGGTCTCATCACCCCACGCCCCTGGGCCTACAACACTGTCCGGCACACAGTTGATGCTTCATGAAGTCTTGAATACACAAATGATGCAGTCTCCTCCTTTCCCCTCCCCCGGTTCTGAGGCGGCTCTTAGCTCATCCCTGTGTGTAATAGGGCATGGGGATGTGTATTTATGCACACTTAAGTGTTTGTGTCAGCCTCACAGGACCCTTTGTTCCCTAAGAGTGGAGTCCATGTAGTAGGTCCGCAGATCACCTCTGCCACCTGACTGCCACCGAGGACTTGGCTCACGGCTACCCACCTCCACACAGCAGGTGTGTCGCTGAGGCGGGTTGTTCGAGAGCCTGGACAGAAGAGAGAGACACAGCCATGCCACTGTCCTCACTGTCACACGCTGTCTCCCGCCGTTGTGTGTCACAGTTGCTGATCCTTCGAGATTAAGAAACAGTACACGTGCTCTCCCCTGCCTGGGAAGGATGTGTGTGCTTCTCCTGATGCACGTTTTCTCCCAACCTCAGGCTCTGTGGGGTCCCGATGGAGAGACTACGGTGCCTTGGCTGTCATCACGGCAGGCATTGCGTTCGGCTTTCACCAGCTCTACAAGGTACGTCCGCCCTTCCTTGTGCCCCCCAGGCCGGCATTCAGCCCCATTCCAAGGTTGATCTGTGTCGAGGTGCCCAGCCCTGGAGTGCGTGCGATGGCAGGAGAGGGGCCGCTTGCAGGGGCAGAGTGTACGGATGAGCACGTTTTCTGCGGGGGGCGTCTTTTTCAATCTCTGTCCTGCCCCCACCTGGATGGGTGCTCTTGGCAACTTCAGACACTGCTCATCTGCTGCACTGGGCATTGCTCCTCAGAGTCCCTGCTGCGCAGGGTGACCATGGGGCCCGTCCATCAACCGGCCATGTCGGGTACTTAGAACAGTGCCCAGCATATGCTGAGTAGTTGGGACATTTTGAGAAACAGAATGACAAGGTGGTTGAGAGCAGGGACCCTGTAGCCCAGCTGCTGTGTTGCATCCCAGCTCTGCCACTGAGCAGGAGCTCAGTGGTCTCATCTGTAAAATGGGGACGATAGTACCTACCTCACGAGGCTGTCGTGAAGCTCCTTTGGAAAGTGCTATGTGCCCGGCAGTCAGGAAGCACTCTGTGCTATTATTCTACTTGAGTATTTGAAACCGGCTTTGAGAATCCCAGTATCATTTTATTTATGGGCTCTGTTTTTGTTTCCTACATATTGTGTTGGCATCCCTGTAAATCTAGGATTTTTTTCCCCAAACTTCATAGTCAGCCCTCAGGATCCCAGACTTGGTTGCTTCCAGAAGAACTGCAGGCATGAAATGAACACGTACTTCCTATCCGGTTAGTATTTGGTATCAAGGAAGTACTTGGAATACCAAATACTAACCGGATACGAACTACCAGATACTAACTTTGATGTGAAGTGAGCGAATCTTTTCTGGAAGATGCAGAGCCAGGGTAGGTCCCGGAGACAAAAGGCAAAACAGTGGCCAGAGGACTTACTCTCTGCTGGTCCTGGAGAGAAGGCCTCTTTCCTCCTGATGTCACCTGCAACGAATACCCAGACTCACTGTTGTAACTTTCAGCACGGGAAACATGTTTAAACACTGTGCTCTGGGATTCTTAATTTTTGACTTCATGCAAAAGCTAGTGACAGAGTTGCAGCAGAGTAGAATTTTTTCAGAGGAACGTCTATTCTTGGAATTGGAAATTTCCATGTCAGAAATCCAGAAGCAAAATGTTCTAGGTCCTGGGACTTCTCCCCCTGACCTGATGCCCTTCGTTTACCCTGTGTGAGGAAGAAGAATAAAATGCTAAGACAGAATTCTCAAAATAAGGTCCCAGCTCTACTAAGCAGTACCTAATCATCACGTGGCCCCCCTCGGACGGCCTGTGGTCTGCTGGAAGTGGGTATAGTTCCTGTTGGAGCAAAGCAGAGGTATCATCAGCTTTTCCCACCAAGCTCTGATCTTTACTCTTTGCCTTAAAAAATAAGAGACACTGAAAGATCAGTGGCAATGGTGATGAGAATTTTTTTGTTTAGTTTCTTTACATTAAAAAAAAAAAGAACCATCACCTTGTTTTATAAATATGTAATGATTTAGGCTCAGGGGAGTGTATGTGCTCCTTCCTTTGGCTTTTTTGATCTCAGAAGTTTTTGTTTGTTATGTGTGTGAGAATCCCTTGACTTTTACACTCAGGAAACTCAACCTGGAAGGTAAGGCTAAACATTTGATGAGTTTCGGCTCAGTTGTGGGTAATAACTCACACAGTGGTTGAAAAGCTTTTTGCAAAATAGAAAATGCTTCTGTGTCTTTGCTAAATAATGATCTTCACTCCAGAGTTGCTCCTGAAGTGAGTTCTGTGAGAGACCTCCTTCTCCTTCCCTGGTACAGAACCCTTAAAGAAGAAGCTGCTGCTGTCTCTTTTCCCATCTGGGCCCCAAATGGAATTAGAAGCCACATGCTTTGGTCCCACCTGTCAGTTACCACACCTGCCGACCTGTGCTGCCTCCAGGGCCCCCCGCCCCCATTAAAACTGGAGACTGGGCTCACGCTTCTAAAACAAGGGTTTCTGGAGTGCAGTGCCCATGTTCTGTCATCCAGCCCTCCCAGCGGCCGCCCTGCTGCCCACCCTCCACCCCTTCCCACCTCAAAGCAGGCAGCCAGTTACCAGCTATGCCCCACCTGCCTTCTTCCTGAATGTTCCGAGACCCTTATCCTCCCCTGGGCTTCCCGAATTCTGGGCCACCTTGTTTGGTTGCCCCGTGGCATCTGCTTCCTTCTCCCCGGGGTCAGTTTCTTCTGGTTCTGCCCCTTACTCTCCCTTCTGCCCTTGTGTCTGGGGGAATTTGACTGCATTTGATTGACTCTTACCCGAAGGGCGCTGGCTCTGAGGATGCAAGGCTTAGTTTAGGAAAAAAACTTGAGGTGTGACCTCTTTCGATGGCCTCGGAATGCCGTGTATTATTCCCTAGTAAAAGGACCAAAGGCCCAGAAATGTGCTGTGGATTTTCATCTAGTTTCTCGAATGATTTTTTTGTTTATTTTATTTTATGCATTTGTCTCTGAATGGTGATTCATTCACGTGGATCAAAATGTTTAAAGGATCAGAAAAGTGTACAGTCGAACGCGGCCCTGCCGCTCCTCCCTGGAGGCCACCAGTGGTGTCACTGTCTTGTATCACCTTCTACATTTTTATCTTACAACTTTCAGAGCAGAATTTTAAATATTTTTTGTTACGGAAATATACGTAGCATCATTGAGATAATTAAATAAAAGGACCAAAAATAGACCAAATTGACTTTAACTTGTCCCTACTTCCTGGTCCTTGTCCTTATGCAGAATCTTAATCAGCCTCGTAACTTTCAAGTATCTCATTGACGGTGTTTGTGGCGGGTTTCCGAAACCCGGAGGTGACAGAGAGAAAGTGGGTGGGCAGAATTTGAGAGGTGGCTGGAGAATGACCCCAAGTGTGTGTCCACTGCTGACGCCTGCCCTGCTCCTTGTAGAGGTACCTGCTCCCCCTCGTCATGGGTGGCCGAGAGGACAGGAAGCACCTGCAGAGTATGGAGGCGAGTCTCTCGGAGCTGAGTGGCAGCGTGGCACAGACAGGTAAAGATTAATGACTCCATCAAGTCGCCCCTTCGAGCCTTCTCCAGCAGCCCCTTCTCTGCCCCGCCCCTCCCCCTCCGTCTCCACTTTATGTGGTGACTTCATTTATCTGCTCTGAGAATCTGTTCACATTTGCAAATGAAGCCGCCGTCATTTCGGTTTAATTTGAAATTGCTTGTTTACTGTCGGCGCGGCCTCAATTAATTATGTTTTTACGGAAAGGCTCCCAACCTCAGAATATTAATAAGGGGAATAAAATGACAGCCTTTCTAAGGGCTGTAAAGTTCATTTTTAATTTCTGCTTCTGTGAGGTTTTCAGGGGGGTTTTCAGTGATTTCTTTCCCCCTTCCCTCTAAGAATCCAACGCAGGGTCAAGAAAGGCTGTAATTACTGCGGCTCCGGGGACCCCAGCCACCTCCTCTGTCATCGACTCCACGGGGCTGGCGTTCATTACCCGGTGCCCCAACGATGGCCCAGATTAGCTGGGACCTGTCGCACCAGAGGTGGCTTTTCCTCTTTATAAACTTGTTTACTAGACGGAGGCTCTGAATCTAAAAACTCAGGCAAGCGCCAGAGCCACTGTCCCAGGCAGGAGTCTGTCCCCCCGGGGTGCGTTTGCAGAGCCCCCAGAGAGGCTCTGGTGTGTCCGCCCCCAGGGAGGCTGACACTGGGGCCTGTGGCTCCCACACGGTCCTGTGACACTGTGACCCGGGGGCGTGCCGGCAGCCTCGGGATTGGGTGTGGAAAGCAGGGAGGAACGGCCAGAGAGCAGGATTTGGAGTCTTGAACCACTGCCGGGATCTCGGGCCTGAGATGCGTTTCTGCCAGCCTGGGAGAGTCCACGGGTTCCCACGAGGTGAGGGGCTGAGATGAGGGACACAGACGGTACCAGAGTCGGAAGAGCCGAGCAAATCATAAGCACGTGTAATTGGAGGGGAGAGGTTTCGGACGGATATACTGTTGACCACGGACAAGTGCACAATGGAAAGATGGAGTGGGAATGCTAGAGGTTAGATGCGGTGCAGGTAGATGGCCCAGAGCGCAGATAAATTACATGCATTGCGGGGTGGGGGGGTGTCTGCAGATCAGTGAGATGCGGCAACTCTAGGTATGTGGACAGAAAGGGGAAGAATCCGTATCATTTAACAGAGATGCGACTGCTTTCTCCTCCCAGTGACTCAGTTACAGATGACTTTAGCCTCCGTCCAGGAGCTGCTGATTCAGCAGCAGCAGAAGGTCCAGGAGCTCGCCCACGAACTGGCTGCAGCCAAGGTACTTGTCCCTGACCCTCTCCAGATCCAGGGCTCCTCTAGGGGCCTTTGTGCCCAGTTCACTGTGTTCCATGGGGGCCGACTCTGTCTTTTCTCGTGCCCGTTACACAGCAGGGGCCCACATGCCCTCTGCAGAGAGAGGAGGGAGTCACCGTCTCTCCATGCCCTCTCCTAGCAGGGGGAGGAGAAGCAGCTCTTTGCCTGTGGCCCTCCTGTGGCAGGCAGCACACACCCAGCTCTGGATGTGGTTGGGGTAGACACAGGATGGTCTCCCCGAGCATGTTAGATCACAGGTCACAGCGTGGCCAAGAGCGAGTCCAGGGGACAGGGAGGTAGGGGGAGCGTGCCAAGACACCGGGTGAAGTTGGCTACAGTGGGCAGAGTCTCTACACTCAGCTCTCGGGAAGTCAGGTGACCCCTGAAGGAGCAGTTTCCTTGCCTCACTTCCCACATCTGACCAGTCTTGGCAATATGAGATCCTAGGATCAGACCACCTGGGTCTCAATCTGCCTCTGCCACCAGCTAGCTGTGTGAGCACAGGCAAGTTACTTAACCTCCCTGAGTCTTTGTTTACTCATCTGTAAAGTGAAGCTGTTAATGGCACCGCCTTCGTTGTCTGTATGCGCTCAGAACAGTGCCTGGCTTCCGTCGGCTCCCAGCATGGCAGGCTGCTGGCTTGGGTCTGTGGGTGCGCAACAGGCTCATTCCCAGGGCACTGTCTTGGACAGACCCAAGCCAGGAGACAGTAGTCCACCAGTGACTCCGGGACGTCCGCTGTGCTCCCCACTCCATCCCCTTCCCCGTGCTGCTTTCTAGTTGTTTCCACACCGCCTGTACAGTCAAGGAACCTCCTCTGAGTGGCTCTCCCAGGAGAAGCCCCACCCGGTGCAGAACCAGATGTGAGCCAGCGCTCAAATCTTTTACATTCGCAAAACCAAGTGAAACAGGAATCTTTCCATTTCCGATGGAATCTGGGGTGCCTCTTGTGAAGAGGGTCCCCAAGAACCCCCTTCTTGGGTACCCCACTTCCTCCTCAGATGGCTGTGGCTGCCCGTGGCTGCCCGTGGCCACCTCTAGCCACGGTATGTGCTCCCTGTGGGCGGGCAGCCCGTAAAGCAGCCGGGAAGGCCGGGTTATGGCCCCCACCCTGCTCTCCTCTATTATCTTTGGGAGTGGTGGCTTGCCAATGGCCAGAAGCCATTCCGGAAATTGGAAAACTGTTTGCAGACCTTGAGCATTAAGATTAAGACCACATGTTGCATTTTAAGAGGGGAGGGGGCCCGAGATTGTGCTTGGCAGCTGAGAGCCGTCTCTGTGAATTTCTCGTGCTTGCTTGCTTCCCTAACGGCCTCCCCCCGCCCTCGCCCGCGTCCGCAGCCCCCTTTCATCCTCTCCTGTACTGCAGCGGGGCTCACTGGTGTGGTGTCTATACCCAAATGCGCGAAGACTTTGGTTACCCCATAAACCAGCGACTCAGAGCTGTGTTTTCTCAGCTGTAATGTAAGTTTTTATATCTGGCTTCCAAACTCCTACTGCAGCACTGTAAAAAATTAAAAAGAGGAGCGTTAAGTAATTAAAAAACCTACATAAAACTGAAGGTTGAGAGTTTTCTACAACTGTTTTTTTAAAGAGACTGGCTAAAAAGCCCCAGATGTCAGATTTTATTTCTAAATCCTGGCATCTGGCACCATATGCGTTTGGAAATTTGAGTCCTTTGTAGGCCGGTGAGTGGAAATTGCTCCCTTGTTAATGCGCTGCTATGGCTTTCAAGGTCTCCGAGAAGCCAGAACGGTGGCTCCTGGATCTGCGCTGTCTGGTGGTCTGGAGTGAGGACCCCGAGGGGATGTGTGTGCGGGTGGCTGGTGTTTGCAGGGGGGTTGTGTGCGCTCCCTCCAAGACCTCCAGCCCCTCTGCAGGGCTTCTCCCTGTAGAGGAGTGCTCACCTGAGTGGGGCCCCCACCCCAGGTCAGAGACCCCTGCCACCCTGGTGGGAACATCCGGGGCCCCTCCCCTCTGCCAGCCTGTGCCTCCCCATGTTCTCCTGAACTTACGGTTCCGGTTTTCTGGGTCAGGCCAGGGTAGAGGTGTTAGGGAAGCTGGGGCCTTACACGACTAATCCGTGTACTTGAAGCCACCTGGAGGTGGCCTCCAGCCTGGTGGATGCAGGCCCATACACCTGGGCCCATCACACCTGGAATTGGCCCATAAACACTTCACAGACCGCTTGGCCACCAGCAACTACCATTTGGGGGACCACCGTTTGGACTTTCCTCTTCTCCGTCTATCCCAACGAGATTTGCCAAAGAAAGGTGTAGTTCTCTGAAGTTTATTTGGAAAACGGTCAAGGATGGCGTCTGTCCTAGGGGTTGTGGCAGTTTCTCCCGTGGGCCCTCTTCAGGGAAAGAATTGGCGTTAAGTCCTAGGACAGCTTCTTGCTCTCTGCTGAGCCTTCAGAATTATCCCAAAGCAGTGGCTGTGGACGGATGGAGTGGCCCGCACATTGTAGCTTTGCAGATAGCTGGGTGCAAGCCTGAGGGCCTGACCTCGCTGCGGTGGGAGCCAAGGGCTGCCCAGCAGTGCGGGAAGGTGCTCCTGAGGCGAAGCCTGCCTTTTGGGCCTGCTTGCCACTGGAGCTGGGGGCCGGGCCAGGCAAGTGCTCAGCGGTCTCCCCGGCCCCCCAGCACAGGCACACCTTGGAGATACAGCGGGTCTGGTCCCAGATCACCACAGTAAAGCCAGTATCACAATAAAGCGAGTCAGATTACTTTTTTGGTTTCCCAGGGTGTACGAGAGTTATGTTTACATGATACTTTAGTCTGTTAAGGGTGTAATAGTATTATGCCAAAAAAATGTGCATACCTTAATTTAAAGATACTTTATTGCTAAAAATTGCTAACGATCATTTGAGCTTTCAGTGAGTCCTATTCACTGATCATAGATCACTATAACAAATACAATAATAATGAAAAAGTTTGAAATATTGAGAGAATTGCCGAAACGTGACACAGACACTCAAAGAGAGCAAGTGGTATTGGGAAAATGGCGGCAACAGACTTGCTCAACGCAGGGCTGCCCACAAACCTTCACTTTGTAAAAAAAAAAAAAAAAAAAAAAGCACAGTACCTACAAAGTAGGGAAGCGAGGTAGGCCTGTCCAGTGTGGGTTGTGGCGGCTGCCGGCTTCTGCCCCAGGGTTCCCTCCTGTGTGTGGTGGGCTTGTCTCTGCAGGGAGGGGCACTCCGCTGGAGCAGTTGATGTGGAGATGGAATTCACTTAGTTTATTAGTTTAGTTTTAATGGGACATTTCAAACACAGGCGGAAATGGAGGGCCACAGAGCGGATGGCTTGCTTCCGGCACACCGCCGGGCACGGTCTTGGCCCCCCAGCCCACAGCCCCCAGCTCGTGTGGTGGCACACGCCAGACGGTGGATCATTTGCTACTGCAGACACTTGGTTTGCATCTCTTGAAGGATAAGGGCTCTTGTGTTGCCATTATTTTACATAGTCGGAATACCGTTACCATATACCTAAATACATGTCTCAATTGCTTAGTATCATCCGATGTTCAGAGTTGTGGGCATGTTTGTTTTGAGGGTGCCATCGTTGAAGCAGAAAGACCCAGGTAGGCAGACCCCTGCACAGGCAGTGGCAGAACCTTCCCAGGGGGTCTCCAGGCTGGCACCCAGGACCTAGCAGGCCCTGGGTCCTGCACTCGCACCCTGGGTCCTCTGGAGATGGCAGCCCCTCCTGCCACCCTGGCCGTCTGAGCTCCACAGGGCAGGAGGGAGGTGCCGCTCTGATCCTCCTTCTCCCGTGTTTTGACTTTCAGGCCACCTCATCTACCAATTGGATCCTGGAGTCTCAGAATATCAATGAACTCAAGTCGGAAATTAACTCCTTGAAGGGGCTGCTTTTAAACCGGTAGGAGGGGAGAAGGCGTGGCTGTGGCTCTGCCCCCGCCCCGGCCCCCAGCCCGGGACTGCAGAGCCCGAGCTCCTGGGGCCTGGCCAGCTGTCATGGTCGGGGCGCATCTCCCCGAGGGGCCCCTGTCCGTCCAGCCCCTGGTGGCGCTGGGCGACTCAGGCATTGAGTTTGGGAGTCGTTGGAGCTTCTGCCTTCCCTCCCCGGGAGGCCCCCTCCCTCTCCACTCTAGGTGGGGACAGTCCACAGGGCCCCCAAGTTCTCAGGTACAGCAGTTCCTCAGCCCTGTCAAGACCCGGTCAGGGATAGCTGCAGCCACAGCACAGGATCTTGGACGAAGGAGGACATCCCCGTCCTGAGAAGGACCTCCAGACAGGGACACCAGCTCCTCCTCCGTCCTGAGCCCCGACGCTGGACCTCTCAGTGACAGCTTGGTCCCGGAGAGGTCCCTTGCAGAAGGCCAGGGAGTCCTTGGTTGGAAGGATTCTGGATTCGAGGCAGGGGACAGAAGCAGTGGTCTCCTTTTGCTGTCCCTCTGTGGTGATAGCACCTTCCCTGAGCCTCCACACGGGAGGCTGTGTCCCAGTGCTGCCCTGAGTGCAGGGGGACCGACTTGTGTCCCCTCCGTCCTGGGACAGATCCTGGGACAGTTGGTCACCTCACCTCAGGGCACTTCCGGTTGGCCTTGGCTGCGTTCTCGTTTCTCCGGGGCTTAGTGGGGGCTCCGTGAGGCAGTCCGAAGGCACAGAGTGGCCCTTCACTTGGGGTCAAAGACTGGGGGCTGCAGGGGTCTTGTGGTCCCAACCAGGGGATCCAGTTCCCCAAGCCACCTACTTGTAGGCCATCTTGGAAGAAAAGAATGTGGCCCTAAGAGAGGTGTGTGTCATTAGGAGAAATCCTTTGTTTCTGAACCTCGGAGACAAGAGCCTCTGAGGTCAGAGGGACAGAGAGCCGGCATTTGGGTAACGTTGGGGCCAAGAAAAGTGCCAAGTGCATCTCTCGTTAGCATCCAGGCCGCCTTCGCTGTGCGCCCCCCCTCCCCCGCCCCTCCCCCCGCTGTGGGAGCCGAGGGGGCTAGAGCTATCCTGGGACCAGCACTGGTGGACGGTGGGCCGCCCAGGAGAGAGCAGGCCTTTGTCCTCTTGGCTCAGGCAGGGATGGGCCTGGATGTCCTAGACCACTGCCAAGCGGGCCTGACCTCCCGGGTCCCTCATGGACTCGGCTTTGGTCCGGCTGGCTGCTGGCCCAGGGCTCAGGGCCCAGGGCAGGGAAAGAGGAGTGGAGAAGTGACTTCCCTGTCGAATGTTGAGCTCAGAGGTTTTCTAGCAAAGTGCACCAGTGTTACCCTTCTGGTTGTGAGGTTTCTGACCCCACAGCCGGTGGCCAGGTCTTCCCCCCTCTGCCCAGTCTGCGGACAAGGTAGATGGAGTTTGAGGCTGCATGGCTTGGGTTCCCATTTCTCCGGCTCGGTCTCAGTGCCCTGCTGGCTCCCTGTCCTCACCCCCCCCCCCCCCCCCCCCACCCCGTCCCAGATGCAAAGGAGCAGGAGAGAGCGGGCTTCCGCGTGTGGCAGCCCCTGGGGCCAGGGGGCGGGTACCTGCCAAGGCAGGGGGCGCTCAGGAGGCGCCGAGTGGGGCAGGGCGCTCCACAGCCTCACAGGGCTCCTCTGGCTTCCACCTCAGCTGCTCCAGCCTCCAACGGCCAAGAGGCCTTGTTTCTGGGAGGCAGGCAGGGAGGGAGGTGGGGGCGGGAGGGGGAGGCTGAGGGGAGGCTGCCCCCCTGCTCAGCAGCCCTGGGCGGGGGGGAGCGCTTCGCATGGGGGAATGTGGCTGTGCTGAGGGAGGGCCCTGGGGCACTGGCACCAGCCCTGCTTCTCGCCCCCCCCCCCCCCGTCAGGAGGCAGTTCCCACCGTCCCCTTCAGCCCCGAAGATCCCGTCTTGGCAGATCCCGGTCAAGTCCCCGTCGCCGTCCAGCCCCGCGGCTGCCACCCACCACAGCAGCAGTGACATCTCGCCCGTCAGCAACGAGTCCGCGTCCTCCTCGCCCGTGAAGGAGGGCCACAGCCCCGAGGGCCCCACGGCCGCCTACCACCTGCTGGGCCCCCAGGAGGAGGGCCAGGGGATGGTGGACGTCAAGGGCCAGGTGCGGATGGAGGTGCAGGGCGAGGAGGAGAAGAGGGAGGACGACGACGAGGCGAGCCGCGTGGCCGAGGAGGGCCGCCTCGGGGTGCAGAGGGAGGACCGCCGGGGCGGGGACGGGCAGATCACCGAGCAGGTGGAGAAGCTGCGGCGGCCGGAGGGCGCCAGCAACGAGAGCGAGCGGGACTAGGTGCCCCCCACCACCCCGGGGCTGGGCCTCCGCCAGCGGGTCGCCGGGGGGGGCGGCGTGAAGCCGGGTCGGGCCCGAGCCGTCGCCGCCTCCGTGGGGCCTGAGCCCTGCGCGCGGGGTCGCGTTTCTGTGTGGCCAGCCTCCCCTCGCCTGAACGCCAGCCCCAGCCTTCCGCTTCCTGGCCGCAGCCCCAGCCCGACGGGCCTGCGGCCTTGTGCTCACGTCAGGCGGGGCAGGGGGGTGGGGGGGGTGGCCTGTGCTCTGGGCTCCAGCACGCCCCCCCCCCCCCCAAGCCCCGGCTCCCGGACAGAGGTCTCGTCCAGGGCGTGTCCGCTGAGCATCTTAGCCAACCTAACACCGTGCATGACAAGAGGTAGTTTAATTACCTGGCTCCTGATGCTCCGAGGAGGAAGGGCTGCATTGACGTGTCTGTTCTTCCGCCTCCCTCCTGTCCTGCCATGGTTCCTTGACTTGCCCCGCAAGGGGCCGGGGTGGGGGCCGGGGGGGGGGGGCATCTTGTCATGTTTCCAGAAGCCACGGCCCCGTGCTCTTCTCTCTGGGCCAGGGCCTCCCAGCCAGTTCTCGTCCAGATGATGCCGCCCCCATGCGCTGTCCCAGCCCCACCGTGCCCTGCCGTCCTTCCAGATGAATGAAATCACACTGCACTTCTGCCGTCCTCGCTTGCTGCGTTGTGACTCAGCTAACCCCGTGGTGAGACGTGGTTCTGACTCCCACATAGGAGCCAGGCGTCAGGGCCTCCCTGTCTGCCCTTCCCACCCAGAAACACATGTTCATTTGTGTGATCAGGTCTAGGTTTCAGAATATAAGATACTACTGTATATAATTGTAATAAATACGAGTTGTCGCTATTTAATTCCTGCCTGTGTCTCTCTGTCTGCTCGTAGTACCCTGTGCCCAGAGGCGGGGTTCCCCTAGGGCTGTGCCAGGTGCACCCTGGGTGGGGGGACCGGCTGGGGGGCCAGGCCCGGGTAGCCCTGCCCTTGGGCCCGAGGGGCAGCGGTCCCTTTCGCGAGGCGAGTTTCGTGAGCTGCTCCCTGCGAGCTGGAGGGTTTGGTCCTCGGTGCTGAAGGGCGACATCCTGATGCAGGAGAAGGGACCTCATGTTACTGTATATAGACCTGGTGTTGAGTGTGATGAGCTCTCCTTCCTTAAATGGATGAATGTGCTCCCAGGAGAGCGTGTGTCTCGCTCTGTCTTCCTCCCCCGTCTCCCGCTCTCCCTCCCTGTCTCCCGTTAACCTTCACATAGCATTCAGCTGCGCCCAGAAAAACAGCGCGACCCTCCTTCCGAGGAGCCCCCGCTCCCTCAAGCCCCTGTGCTGCGGCCAGGCTTGGGGACAGACGGCATGGCCACCTCCAGGCGCCTCGTGTAGCTACAGAGTGGAGACACAGTGCAGGGCGAGCGGCCGGGGGGCAGAGCCCTGCAGCGGGCTATGTCCCCCTGGGGGCCTGCGCCCCGTGGCCTGCTGACCGCCGTGCGTGCGCCGCTGCCCGGCCTCGGGCCCATCGGCAGCCCCGGGGAAGGAGGCGGCTGCGGATCGACGGGTGAGAGACTCGGCGCTGGGGCTCTTTTGTCGCAGAAGACATTTCTTCTGCCTAGGCCCCCTTTTGGGGGCTCAGAGCCCAATCCCCTCCCCGCTGCTGCAGACCCCTTCCTGGCTCCATGGCCCAGGGCACCATGCACGGGTCACGTGACAGTGACTCAACTCTTCCTGACCCTCCTGAGTGTCCAGCCCTCTGGCCGACTCTCAGGTGTTACCTTTGATGCTCATAATCTCCCGTAATGTCCCTGTGGATCCTTGTCCCCACCACGTGCTCCCTAGGGCCAAGCAGATCCTGCATTGCCCCACCGCCTCCTTGCTGCCCCCGAAGCAGCGAGGCTTCTCAGTCTGCGGGGGCTACCAGCCTGTCTGGGCCGAGGACTCCCCCCGCCCCCGTGTCGGGGGGCCGGGTGGGCGGACCCGAGACAAATGAGCAGAGGGCTGGAGGCCTGGTTCCATCCCTCAGCCTCCGTGGGATGTGGCCGGAGACCCCGCTGGGCCACCACCTCTCCTCAGTGAATGGAAACCCCAGGTCCTCGGTGGGTGCTTTGGGGTCCCCCATTCAGCTCTTCAGCTTGGTGACCACTTGTCACCGTCTCTAACTTGGTCTCAGACCTTTGCAGGGGCCCCTCCTGCAGTGGCCCCAGAGGGGGAGGGCAGAGGGCAGGGAGCCCGGGGCGGCGCTGGCCAGCGCTGTAGGGGTGGGCACGCTGGGCGGGTGGGTGCGTGGCGGCCCCCCGAGACCCGGTGACCCGAGGCCTCGCCATCCCCAGCCAGGGGCAGTGGGGTCCAGTGGGCTGGTGGGGGCCCTGGGGCTCACGTGCGGGAGATGGGGAAGGAAAACGACCTGGAGGCCTTCTGCCCTGCGGGTCCTGAGCTCCAGTGTCAGCTTTTGAGGACAGAGAGTCTGGCGAGATTTCAGGGAGGAAAAAACCCCTCCCCAAAACGGCGTGAGTGCTGCCTAATAAAGGCAGCTGCTGGACGGAGGGAAAACAGCCCTTTGGAAAAAAAAAAGCCTTTCATTAGAAAAATAATGCATTTCATCCAAATAAGGTAAAAATATTTGGAATGGGGCAGAAGTGAGCAGCAAGCAGCACCCGTCAGGCCTTTCTGGAAGGGGGAAGATTATTAAACTCAGTGACAATGTAGTTTTGTAAAGTGTCTTTTAGGAAAGAACCAGCCCCAGCCCCGGGAGAGGCTGCGGGGCCACCGCCCCTGGCCCCGAGGTCTCCCCAGCCACCCCCCTGTGACTCCTGGGCTCCGGCTCTGCTGTGGCCGAAGCCGCCCCCCCCCCCCGCCCCCCAAGCCAGCGTGGCCTGGTGTTGGCGCTGCCCCAGGAGGCTGCTCCCCACCTGCCCGCCCAGCCTCCTGCCCTCCGCACAGTGGCCTTGACCCCTGGGGCTGGGAAGGAGAGCTTTCTGGGGGCGGGAGGGGGCTGCTGAGTTTGGAGTGTTTGGGGTTTTTCATATTGTGAAGCCATCGAAGAGGTTTACAAAGCCCGATCAGTACAGAGAGGAATGGAGAGCACAGATCTCTTGCTGTGGGCCGCCTGGGTGTGTGGCTGTGCTTGCAGCCCCCGACCCCACCTTTAGTTTACTGAAGACGGGAAGCTCCTCCTCACCCAGTGGTCCTGGGACTGGCTGGTCTCACTGACGGTCATGTGGCTTTGGGGGCTCACACCAAATGGGAGTGGAGGGGTTCTCTAGAAGGTTCTTCTCCCACCCTTGCCCTCTGCCCAGCCAGAGGCGCTGAGGTTGGCTCTTGGGTCAGGTCCCAGAACCTCCCTCTCTGGTGACTGCCCCAGCCCTGCCCCAGCTCTACCGCTGCCCTAGCCCTGCTCCTGCTCCAGCTCTACCCCTGCCCCAGCCCTGCCCCTCCCCTGCTCCTCCCCAGCCCTACCCCAGCTCTACCTCTGCCCCAGCCCTGCCCCTGCCCCAGCCCTCCCTCTGCCCTGCCTCAGCCCTCCCGCTGCCCCAGCTCTACCCCTGCCCCAGCCCTCCCGCTGCCCCTACCCCAGAGCCCAGGGAGGAGGAAGGACCGGCAGGAGACGTTTTCTGACAACCTGATCCTCAGGAGTTTACTTAATCCTTAGTGTTTCTTCATCTGTTTGTTTAAGATAGTTTCTGCCAAGGCACCCAGGGAAGAGGGTCGAAGGCTCCAGGCAGCAGAAGCGAAGGGGCTGGTGAGACCGTGCACGTGTGGCTCCAGCCTCAGGTGAAGTGCTCACCTGGGGGTAGACCCCAGTCCTGCCCCTGCGCCTTTGCCCTGCATGGCTGTTTCCCACCCTGGGATCCGCCGCCCCTGCTGGGAGGTGGGGGGCAGCCACTGGGGAGACACCCTCATGGTGTGGTGCTGACATGGGACCACCACCCCGTCCATGTGAGGGCCTGAGCTGGGGGGGGTGCTCTCTGCAGCTCCCGGGGGGCCCCTCAGCTCCCAGCTCCCCCCCCCGCCCACTCCAGTATTGTTGGGTGCCTTTCACCCCAATTATGAACAAACCTTAGTTATTGAGCACTTTAAAGTTTAGGCTCTTCTAGAAGAAAACGTGAGATTTTACTATTTTGTAAGGGGAATGCCTGAAGCCTTTCCTTGCTCCCTGACAAGTCCTAGAAGGACCTTCTTTATGGTGACGGCCACATTTTTTAAAACCCATCCGCACACTCAGATGCCCAGCCCTCCGCCTCCGCGGCCAGCAGCCCAGGAGAGTCGTTCCTGGGCCTTAGCGGTTCCTAGGATGCCCAGGGGACCCAGGGTGCAGCCCCCAGGCCTGAGGGTAGCTCTGGCTGGGGCTGAGCGGGCTCTTTGGCCGGGAGAAAGCTTTGGGCTTCCCCAGGTCACGCGTCTGCCCCGAGTGGGAGCTGCGGCAGGCCGTGCCGGGCACCGTGTGCGTCCCGTGGGGGCCGCGGGCCTCCTGGGCGCTGCTTCCTGTCTGGCTGCCCCCGGAGGTGGGGCGGCTCCTCCCAGCGAGGGTGGCACGGGCCTGGCCCCACGAGGTTCCCCAGGGCTCCAGCCCATCCGAGGGGCCCTGCTGTCCACCTGGCTTCCTGGAGGCCTGACCCGGGCCTTGGGGCAGCCGCACTTCGTCCGCCACCCGTTGTGCTCTGGTCCGGGGCCAAGACCGCCTGTGGGGCCAGGGCCACCTCATGGAGGCTGGAGAGCAAGCTGCCTTTGCCCAGGTTGACTGGGCCTGCTGGCGACGGGGCCCAGGGAGGGGGCCGGCCTGTCACTGGGTCCAGGTGGGGCCGGGGCAAGGCTGCTCGTGAGTGCCGGGGCCCAACTCCCATGGATGACTCAGCTGCTGGTAGCACCCAAGCCAGGCCAGGTCTGTGGGAGGTGGGCAGGCCGCTGACATCAGCATGAGCCTGTGCAGCTGGTTCTGGCTCTTTCCGAGAGGTTACAAAACTCTCGAATTTGCCCCAGTTTGGGTGTAGGAGTAGCACGCCACCGCAGCTAATTACACCCAAGAATGGAGCCGTGTTTTACTGCATTGCCTACTGAGTCCAGCAAGCCATAGGGAGTGTTGTGGGGCCTGAGCCCACTCCTGGTGGGGGGCGGTGAGGGGTGCCGCTGCAGCTGCGAGCCCCTCCCTCTTTGGGGTGGGGGACATGGTCTCAGTGGGCACTGGCTCCTGGGGGGTGATGTGGCCACTTCTCTCTGCCCTCCTCTGGGGCAGCGCCTGGGACTCGGGGCAGTGAGAGCTGACCGGGTGCAGCATCCTGATGGGTCACAGGCCCTTGTCCACCCCTTAGGCTGTTTGGAGGGGCACCTCGAGACCCATCACCCCCCTCCCTGGGCCGGGTCCAAGGCCCTCCTGATCTATGCCCCTGGGCCCTTGTGCCTGCCTTGTCCTGAGTCTAGCTTGGAAGCCGGGCCTGCCCGCAGCTTGGCTGGGCCTCCCTCCTCCTGTCCACTGTGTGTGGGTCTGCCGAGATCCATCTGGGCGGGGAAGACCTGGGGGGGGGCAGCTGGGGAGGGGGCATTTGTGTTGGGGGCGGCATCTGCTCTGAGTCTCTCCTCCCTCCCCTGGGCCCCAGGGGTCCCTGAGAGGCAGCTGATGTTGGAGCCCCCGAGAGCTGGCCCTCCAAGGCCTCTGTGGGGCCTGCCCCCTGGCCCCCTGCTGCAGCACCCGGAGCAGCCCTGTGGTCACGCCACCCCCTCACCCAGCTGAGGTCCGGGCTTGGCTCCGCGCCGCCCCTCAGGCCCCACGGGAGGGCTGCTCGGCCCACCAGGGCCTGGGAAGCTCCAATAATGGTTTTAATTTGTTGAACTTGTGTTTTATCCCATAAATTAGTCACTGTTTTATTTAACAGAATCGAGATATCCACAAACAATAGGCGAGTTCCAACTTGAACATTTTAATAAGACAGAAAAAAGTATATATTTTCGCGTCTGTTACAAACATATTTATGTAAATAGCCTGTGGGCTGCATTCCAGGAAGAAAGAAGAAAAGGAAGGGCCTTCTGTGCTGGGGCTGGGCCGGGAAGGAGGCCTTGTGGTGGGAAGGACATGGGGCAGGGTGCTGGGCGGGTGCAGACCCGGGAGACTGGGAGGGAGAGGCAGCCCCCGGCCCCGGTCCCGGGAGCAGGGCGCCGTGGGGCCTCACCTTCCCGGCCCCCAGTTCCTGCTCAGGAAAGTGGGTGTGCTCAATGCAGGGCTGTGACCCGCAGGGAGATGCCCCTCCAAGTGGAAGAATGTCCCCGCCCCCGCGGGGCTCTGGGATGCTTTGGCCACCTGGAAGGACGTCAGCTCAGGGCAAGGCTGGCAAGATGGTGCCGATGATGAGGGTTAGTGGGAAGTGGGTCACCATTTAGAAGTGTCAGGGCAAACAAGGCATGAGGCCTGCACTCTGGGCCAGGCCTGGTGGCGGTCCACGCACGCTTGCGAGGGAGCCCACCTGCCCCGCCCCCCCCCCCCCCCCCCCCCCCCCCGGTCCCTGCCAAGGGGCCACCAGGGCCGGCAGCTCAGGCCTGGGGCTGGTGGCTGAGGACCTAGCAGTCGGCCCCCTCTGGCTCTGCCCCGCTGTGCTCCAGGCAGGAGCCGAGCCAGCATCCGGATCGGATCCGGGTACGCGCCGTTCCCAGCCCAGGCAGGTCCCTGCAGGAAGGAGGAAGGAACCGAAGAAGGAGGCAGAGGGATGACCCTGCCAAACGCCTGCCCAGTAGCCCTGGCTGCGAGAGGTTGGGGCTGGCCAGGGTCTCAGGGGGCGCGGGGAGCCCATGGAACCTTTGCCTGCGGCCAGAGGCTTCCATGCCAGGCAGCTGTGCCCTCTGGCAGCCGCTGAGCCTCATGCGGGGGCTTCAGGCAGGGCTGGGGAAGGAGGCCACCCTTTGGGTGGACAGGGCCTGAGCTCCCCACCGTCTGTCCCCAGCAACTTGGAGGAACTTGGCTCCGTCCCAGGGTGGAACTGCTCTGCCCCGTTCCTGCCAGGGTTGAGGGGTGACCGGCTCCCTCCACTCCTCCCTGCCCTGTGCCGTCCGGCACCGCTGGGTCCCCGCCAGCCACTTGGGGCTGGTTTTAAAAATAAAAGATAACTTGATAGATTTTTTTTCCAGTTTTTATTGAGTGAAAATGTCAAACCTTGCATCAGTCATGCAAAAAAAAAATCAAATAAATAAAACACATATATTAAATTTCTAATAGCACTAAATTCAAGTGGAAAAATATTCAGTTAACCAGGTGCCGAGGAGACCAGATTCAAGTAATCAGAGCACACGCTGTTCAGTTCGGTTTTCACGTTCTGCATTTTTCGTCTCAAAACCTCTCTATATATCTCTATATATCTATATATGTATATACATATAGACACACATGTGCATACATGTTATTTTATATTTATATATATACACATACATAGTTATAAAACATTAAAAAGAGCATTGGTGGATCAAGCATTGTTTTCCCCACAGAAAGAAAATAAAACAAAAATTACACATTAAAATTCAAAATGAGCTAGCAATGGCTTATAGTCCTAGTGTGCAATATGAAGGTTACAAAAGGCTAGACTTCGCACTGTCGGCATCTTCGATTTTTTCTTTTTATTTTTTCGTTTAATTTTGCTACATTGAAAAATGTTTTTGTGTTTTGCTTTTTTGTTTTTTTTTTGTTTGTTTCTTTGTTTTTTTCCTTTACAAAACTCCCTCCACACACCCAGCGGTTCTGCGGTAGGGCACAGAGTCTGGGCGAGTGCTCAGCAGCAGCGTGGCGCCCACAGAATTCAGGAGGCTCTGGTAGGGGCTGTTTTAGACAACGATTTGCTGCCTGATGAATCAGGTACGCTCCGTCTGACTGCGCCTCCCTCCCTGCTCCCTCCCCAGTGCAGATGATCCTGGCTCTCTGGCTGTGGGCAGCCAAGAGGACACACACACACACACACACACACACACACACACACACACACACACACACACACACACACACACACACACACACACACCCTCCCTGCTCCCTCCCCAGTGCTGTGGGCAGCCAAGAGGACACACACACACACACACACACACACACACACACACACACACACACACACACACACACACACACACACACACACCCTCCCTGCTCCCTCCCCAGTGCAGATGATCCTGGCTCTCTGGCTGTGGGCAGCCAAGAGGACACACACACACACACACACACACACACACACACACACACACACACACACACACACACACACACACCCTCCCTGCTCCCTCCCCAGTGCAGATGATCCTGGCTCTCTGGCTGTGGGCAGCCAAGAGGACACACACACACACACACACACACACACACACACACACACACACACACACACACCCTCCCTGCTCCCTCCCCAGTGCAGATGATCCTGGCTCTCTGGCTGTGGGCAGCCAAGAGGACACACACACACACACACACACACACACACACACACACACACACACACACACACACACACACACCCTCCCTGCTCCCTCCCCAGTGCAGATGATCCTGGCTCTCTGGCTGTGGGCAGCCAAGAGGACACACACACACACACACACACACACACACACACACACACACACACACACACACACACACACACCCTCCCTGCTCCCTCCCCAGTGCAGATGATCCTGGCTCTCTGGCTGTGGGCAGCCAAGAGGACACACACACACACACACACACACACACACACACACACACACACACACACACACCAAAAAAAAAAAAAAGGAAACCAGTGCCCCCTGCCATCTGGGGCTCCCCTTGGAGATCTGTGGGGAGGCTCTGGGTGACAGGCCTCCTCCAGGCTGGGCTTGGCTCTCTCCCTGTGGCTGAGTCTCAGGGTCCCACCTGAGCCAGGCGGGTGGCCAGGACTGGAGACACCGGGAAGCCCTTGTCCCTGTGCCGCCCCCCCCCCCCCCGCCCCCCGGCAAGCTGGGCTTGGTGACCACATCCACTCCGGGAAGGGGGCACGTTTTGCAAAGGGAAGCAAATCTGGATGGGTTGCACCAGTAAAGAAGCATCCCAAACAAGAAAATAAAATAAAAACAAACTGGAAAAAAAAAAAGCCCTATAAAGCCACACGCATAACCAATAGAGAAAAACTCAAATGTTAACTACAAACTTGTATCAACAGTAATAGTCCTTTTTCCTTGTTTCTACAAAATTCAAGTTAAAAGTTGGAATCACGCAGCTCCCGTCAGTGCTAGTGTGAAGACAGACAGCCTCAAACTGGTAAGGCCTCTAAAATAAATGCGAAACGAAATCCCACGTGAGCGATTGCACTCGGTCTCCAACCTCAGGGCTGGTCCGAGGCGGGCCTGTGCTCTCGCGGCCCGCCTGCCTTTTTTTTTTTTTTTTTTTTTTTTGTTCTATGTAGAATAATAACCTTTACAGGAAAAATACTGTACAACTTTCTCGCATTTTTTCCCCCATTTTGAATATTAAAGCCCCAGACAGTGGTATCCTTCCTGTTCTCACCACGTGGGTGGCTGAGACCCCTGACGGGCCCAGCACCCCAGCACCGGCTGCTCTTGGGTTTGGAAGCGGACGCAGCCTCGGCCTCCCCCCGACCCTGGGGGGAGAGGCTGGGGCCTGGGAGTCCCCAAGCGACAGGCCGAGGCGCGCCGCCTCCGGGCCCCCAGCCCTTGGGAGCAGACACCAGGGCCGGGCCCTGCAGTGGGGCGCAGCGCCCCGGCCCCCGGCTCGGCTAATTCCGTGAGGTTCCCTGCGCGGTCCCTGCAGTGTCGCCGGCGCTGCTGCCTCTGTCCTGCCCGCCCCCCCCTCCACCCCCCAGGGCCGGGAGGGAGCGTCTTAGCTGCACGAATGGGAGGCCCTGCCAGATGCTACTGCGGCCCGCCTCGGGGAGGGGTGAGGGGAGGGGGTCGCGGTGACTCCCAGCGCCCTTCCCGGTCCTGAGCAATGAGGAATCCCACCGGGCGTGGTCGTGAGGCCCGGGGGTCTCCGGCCGCGGGGAGGGCACGCGCGGGGCGGCTGCCTGGTTATCTGCGCCCACCTCGCCCTCGGGGTGGGGGTGGGGGGGGCCCTGCTCCTCGGTCCCACCCCGGACAAGAGCACCTTCTGTTTCCCTGAAGAAGATCCCCGAAGTGCAGCCAGAGGAGGGTCGCTCGCAGCCGGTCCTTCCGGCCACTGGCCGCGCGCCGCGGGCGGGGTGGGGGCGGCCCGGGAGCACCAGAGGGAGGGCCCCCCCCGCCTCTGTCCTGAGACGGACTCGGGGTCCGGAAGCACCGGCGGGGCCGCCGCCCCGAGCCCCGCAGCAGGGGCGACCTTCTCGCTCTGGACCGAGGGCAGCGTTGCACATAAATAGCATCTCTTACGAAAGGAATGGCGACGGCCACCAGGGTGGGGGGAGGGGCGGGCGAGGCGGCCCCGGGCCCGGTCCCCGCGTGCCCCCCCCACCCCCCGACGGGCCGGCTAGGGCGAGGCCGCGGCGGGTGCAGGGGCCGCCCGCTCCGGGCTCCGCGCCCCGGGCCCCCCCCCCGCCGCCGCCGCCTCGGGCAGCGACTCGTCCTCTGAGTCGGTGCGCAGGTCCTCGTCGTCGTCCTCGTCGTCGTCCTCGTCCTCGTCCTCGTCGTCGTCGTCCTCGTCGTCGTCGTCGTCCGCCTCCTCCTCGGGCAGCTCCAGCTCCTCTTCCTCGTCCTCCTGCGATGACTCTCCGGCTGTGGGCGCAGGCGTGGGCGCGGCTGGGCTGTCGCGGGGCCCGGGGCCGTCGAGCGGGCCGGGGTCGCCGGGGTCGCCCAGCCCCAGCCCCCCCGGGCCACCGGCGGCACCGGCAGCGGCGGCGGGCGGCAGGAAGAGCGGGGCAGCCCCCGGCTCGGCGCCCAGCGACAGCGCGCCGTCCAGGCCGATGGCGGGGCCTGGGGAGGCGGCGGGCGGCTCCCCGCGCTCCTGCTTCTCGTGCTTGCGCTTGTGCGAGTCCATCTGCGACATGCCCACGACCGTGTGGCGGCAGCCGGGGTAGGTGCAGTGGAAGTGCGAGCACTTGAGCTTGTACTTGCAGTCGGGCACGGCGCAGTCAGCGCTGGAGCTGAACTGGCAAAAGCCCGCTGCGCTGATCACGTCCTGCTTGCCGTGGTGCTTGCGGTGCGCCGTGACCTTGGTGCTGTCGGTGCAGCGGAAGCGGCAGCGCAGGCAGTGGAAGTGCGTGCTGCTGCCCGAGAAGGGGCAGTCGGCGAAGTGGCAGCGCAGCGAGGCCTTGAAGCGCTTGAAGTCGTCCAGCACCAGGTTGTCCACGCGGTCGTGGTGCTGCGCGTGCTTGTACATGTGCGTGCGCCCGCAGAACTTGTAGCCGCAGTTCTCCCGCGTGCAGTGGTAGTGCGTGACCTTGAGCGAGAACTGGCACGCCGCGTCCTTGCAGTCCTCGTAGAGGTCGAAGCGCCGGAAGCCCTCCAGCATCATGCCCTCGTCCAGCATCTTCCGCGAGGAGGCCGTCTTGCGCCGCTTGCCGAAGGGCGACATGTCCTCAATGATCCAGAAGCGCTTCTTGGCCCCAGAGGCTGTCGGCAGGGAGATAGTGTTCCCTGGGGAGGGGCGGGGGGGCGGCGGTCAGTGCCCACCCCCCCCACAACTCCCGCCCACAACCCCTGCCCCAGGGCACTATTCCCCGGATCACACACCCACGCCACCGGGTCCCCAGTCCTGGCACCACACGGCCAGAGGGTGCCCCTCGGGGGTCAACGCCTTGGCTTCCCCGGGGTGGGGTGGGGGGGGCTCTGGGGGCCTCTCCCCCTCCCCCTCCCAAGAAGAGCCACGGAGGCCCCAGGCTTCCCCTCACATCATCCCAAGTCTGCAGGATGAGGGCACCGGCATCCGCCTGGGGTGGCAGAGCAAGCAGCCCGGGGCGGGGGGGGCCGGGGGGATGTGGTGGCTGCTTCCCGGCCAGTTTGGGTGGGAAGTGAGGACACGTCCCCGCGCTAATTGAAGCTGAAGGGGGAATCTAGGTCGGCAGAGTATAATTACCCAGGTTGGCCGGGGGCCAGGACACCATCATGTACCCGCCTCTAATGAGGGACAGGCCAGTTCCTTCTCCAGCTGGCTAACCAGTTTCCCCGGCTGCCCACCTGTCTGCACAGGGGACCGGCCTACTTGCAACAGGGATGCCAAGCGCCCCGGGGCTGTTTGGGACTGCAACTCCCTGCCCCGAGGGGCACCCTCCCCCTCATACCAGAAGGTTCTTTAAGGTCTCGTTGGGGTCTTCTGGCCCCAGTCAGCCGGGAGAGGGCAGCTCTGCTGAGGGGCCAGGGCTGGAGCAGGAGCTCAGCCAACAGATGGGTGCCCATCTGTGCCCTCCCTACTGGATGCAACTGCCTCCCTAGACTTAGGATGCCCCATTGCCAGGGCTGCCTGGCCAGCAGCGTGGCTTTGCTTCTGCTATCCCCTTTCGGGGATGCACCGTGGCCCCTACTGCTGCAGGGTGAGGGGCGTGGCACAGGCCACTGGGGAAAGGGCAGCGCTCCTAGCGCTTCCTACCCCACACCCTAGAAACCAGAGAGAAAGCTTCAGGGCCCGGCCGTAGCCAGGGTCAAGGGTGGGCATCCTCCAGGCTTCTCCCATGTGGCTGATGTGTTCAGCCCGCCCTGAACCTGCTTAGAATGCCCAGCTTCCGTGGCACCACTGGGCCGCATCGTCCACTAAGGGAATAGACCCAGTCACCCACCCTTAGCGGGTGAAACCAAGGTCTGCCATGGGGTGGGGGTGCCCAGCAGAGGACAAGGGAGGGTCTGGGGCCAGGAGACCCAGATGTGTGCGGAGTGGTGGCTGGTACAGGCTTCTGCCTGATTATGGCAGCAGCAGCTTTCCATGGGCTGAATCCCACAAGGCGGGGGACCCCTTGCCCTGCTCTCCGCCACACCCCCAGGTCTGGCACAGTACCGGCCTGGCACTCAGCAGAATGTGAGGCACAAATGAGTGAGGGAAGGCGCAGAGCCGGGTTGATGAGTACACCCCGGAGGGGAGAGGAGGGCAGGTCTCATCCCTGCAGGGCATCAGATATGTGGGGGGGGGGGGGCTTGAGGGTGGGCGCAGGAGGCGCCTCTGCCATTGAGCACTGCCTGGGGCCTGGGCCACAGAGATTCCCCCCTTCTTCCTGCTTGGCCCCAGGGATGGGGGTGCAGACTGACGTCAGGACCCCGCCTGGACCCAGGGCTGGGCAGGGGTGGAGAGGAGCCGTCCGCAGGGCAGAGACTAGGCTCTCTGGTCTTGGGGGTTGCTGGGCTGTGAGGGGCACAAGGCGGCCCTGACCTCAGGCCGGCAAGGCCACAGGAAAAGGTCAGGCCCCGGGATCACGGCCTTGAGGGTCAGCCGGGGTGACAAACACCGGCGGGAAGGTGTGTGCGAGTTACCTGCAGCGTCCTGAACTAGGGGGGCGTCGCTTTGTACTGGACTTGGAGTGGCAGTGGCGGGCGGGAAGCGGGGTGGGCTGCTGACAGGGTGGCCCAGGCCCCGGGGGGCTCCGAGAGTGGCACCGAGCAGAGAGTATGAGAGACAGGGCGGAGAAAAGAGGCATGGGAGGGAGGGGAGGGGCGCCCGGAGCACGGCCGCTGAGAAGGATGGGGTCAGTGGGGGCGGCGGAGCCACGCGGGCGGCCTGGTCACCGGCGGCGGCAGGAGGAGGAGGAGGAGGAGCCGAGCAGCCTGGAGAGGGCGGAGAAACGCAGGGGGGGGGGGGTGGGAAGGAAACCAAAACAAAGAAAAAACAAACAAAAAAGAACCCAAATGAGAAACCCAATGGCAGAAGCAAGTATGATATGAAAACACGTGGACAGATGAGCAGAGAGGCGCCACGAGAGAGTGGGGGAGGAGAGAACGGGAGGGGCAGACTGTGCAGGGGGAGGTCACGGTGGGCTCGGGGAGGGCCTGCGGCCAAGCCCAGCGTGGGCGGGAGCCCAGTCTGGGACGATGCCGGCCGCTGGGGGTACTGGGCCCGGGGCTACGGCAGGTCCCCGGCCTACCTGCCCCCCTGGGCGGCGGGGGGGGGGGGGCTGTGCTGCTCTATTCGGTTAGCGCTCAGAGAGGACAAGCCTGGGGTCCTCTCCTGGAAACCGAAGCCAAGGGCTGAGTGCTGGCAGGAGGTGGCCTCTGTGACCCGTGTCCCACAGACCCGCTGGCTCTGCCACACCCAGAGGCTGGCTCTGTCCCCCCTTTGAGGCCACTTGACCATGACCTTCCAGTCCTAAGACCGACCCAGCAGTGCCTTGGGCCTTGGGAGGAGGGGCCTGGCCCAGGCTGGAAGTCTCCGGGGGGCCCCCCCCCCCCCCCCCCGCCGCGGTCTCTTCCTGGCCTGCTGCTGGCGCCGTCCCAGCTCCCTGGCCACGCACTCACCTGCCGCCGTGCTCTCGTTGCCCACAGGGGTGCTGGAGCAGCTTCGGTCCATGGTGGACGACTCGGAGGACACGGCGCCAGGGCTGCAGCCCGTGTAATCCATGTACTCGTCTGTCTCCGTGTCCATCAGGCTCGGGGGGCCCTGAAAGGAAGCGGGGGCGGGGGGCCCTGAGGAAGCTGGGCTGGGGGTCTCGCTGCCTTCAGGGCGGCACGGGCCCCCCACCTGGAAGCAAGAGCGGGACAGGGTGATGCCCTGTCGCCACCCCAGGCGGAGGAGGGAGTGGCGGCCGGCCAGGGGCTCTCACCTGGGAGGGGGGGACGCGATCGAAGTTCTTCCCCAGCATCCTCCGCATGTGCTTCCGGGCATGGGAGGTCATCTGGTGCTTGAGGAGGAAGGAGAACTGGCAGCCCTCCCGGATGCAGTGGAAGTGGCTGTTCACCTGGTTGTACTTGCAGCCTGCGGACACAGCCCCGCCTGGCCGTGAGCACCCCGCACCGGCCAACGCTTGCCGCACCTGCTGCGTGTCGGTGGCCTTCTGCGCACTGGCGTCCGGGGAGAGGGCACGTCTCCCCCAACCCATGGGGGCATTCCTCTGAGGAGGCCTTGTACTCCACCCCACCCCCAGGTGGCAGGAGGGCATGTGACATGGCAGGCTGGGCCCCCAATGGAGAGATCCCAGGGCTCCAGACGAGACCCTGATGACCCGTCCGCCAGGTCAGCCCCCTCCCAGCAAGCAAGACATGTCTCCACGTCTCCTCTGGAGAGCCCGGGTGCCTGTCCCCGGACCTGTTTAGGTCTCTGCCCTGCCCCCACCCCACCTCCGCTTGGCTCTGGGCTGAGAACAAACAGAGCCTGGGCAGGGCTGAAGCAGTGTCGGCGCAGGGCAGGTGAAGGCCTGCCCGTTGCCATGGCACCGGGGCCGGCCAGGTGTCTTATATCATCCCCCAGTTTTGTTTGGCCCCAACTACCACCCAAAACCCCCAAAGTTGAGTAAATACGGACAGCTAGGGAGCACCCCAACACCCGTAAGCTGAGCCTGAGGACAGCACAGGCCAGCGAATGTTGACCTCTGTTGCCACAGTTACCAACCCTCACCCAGACCATGAATTCTTTTTGAATTAATACTTGAAAGAAAGGTTTGTTTCCTGCCCTTTTCTGGCAGTTGCCCTGAGTAGCTCACCCTTCCCCTCTGGAAGGGCCAGTCTGCAGACGCAGCAGCCCCACCTCTGGTCCCCCAAGGCCCTGCTGCTCCAGCCACCTGAATCCCAGCAGACCCGGCCTGCAGCCCAGATGTCTGCCCCGCCTGCCTCGGGGCCACCTGCCTTCCAGTTTCCAGTTTGTTCCTGGCAGATTCCTGCCCCACATCTGCAGGCCCAGGAACATGTGGCTCCGTCGTGGGGCACGTGGGTGGGCTCTGCCCTCTGCCCGCTCATCCCAGAGCCCCCTCCCCAAAAGGCATCCCCCAGGGCAAGCTGGGGCCAGGGAGCAACTCGGGGGGCCCTGGGTCGGGGGCTGTGGACGGCTTCCCGGCTGAGGCCCCAGCTCTCACAGCAGACTCCGTTCCCTGGCATCTGCTGCTAAGCTCAGGGCACGTGTGGCCCAGGTTGCAAATGCTCTGGGCTGACCTGCAGCGTACCTGCTTGTCCCACCAGATCCCTGCCACTAAGCACGGTGCTGGCCAGAGCAGACGCCCCAAACCCTTACTGCCACCACCCCCCACCCCGCCACCTCCTGCAACAGCACGCTCTGCACGCAGCCATTCCTCAATAAACATCTGCTGCACGAACACACGAGCAGACAGAGCAGGGTCCGTCCTGGACAAAGCCCTTGTAGTGCAAGCCCTGGAAAGAGATCCCAGGGCGGGTCACTTCAGGAGCTCCTACGTTACAGGCACGGCCTCGAGGGAAAAGGAAAGAACACCGGGTTCAGGGCCTGACTCTGCCCATGTGGCATTTTCCTCGGGGGGAGGGGGTGGTGGCTGGAGTGCTCTGAGTCACCCTCGCCCCTCTTCCTGGGCTCTTTGTGTTGGACAGTGTTGCCCACGTGACAATTCCTAGCCTGTGAGATCTGGGACATTTTTAAAGAACTGTGGAGCCTGAGAGGCAGGGACAAGAGGTGGGTACTGGGAAAGGGGGTCGAGGCTGCACCCCTGCCGCAAGCCACCACCCCCAGTCCCGGCCGCAAGTACCTAGCCTGCCACACTCCTCACGCTTGGTGAAGTACTTGAACCCGTTGGCTGCCCGCCGCTCGGCCTTCTCGTGCTTCTTTATGTGCCATGGCAACTTGGTGGTGATATTGGTCACGAAGTAGCAGCCAGTCCGGAGGCAGTGGTAGTGTCCACGCATCCGGAACTCACAGTGCTGCGGGGAGGGGCAGGGGGGTCAGGAGCAGGCGGACAGCCTCCGTGAGCTCCCACCTGGCCCCCGCCTCTGGGCCATGGTAGGCCCTCCTCCGTGCTCAGAATCAGGAATCGGGTACAGACCTTTCACGTGTGCAAAAGCAGTATTGTCCCTTTTGTCATTTGACTGAAACATCCGATCTGGTGAACTTGCCAACTGCCTCCCGTCCCACACCCAGAGCAGACATCACTAATCTATCCCCGCACTCTCTCTGCATCGCCCAGCTCTGGGATCAGATTCCTTCTCAAGGCGCTCTACCAGACAGCCTCTACCAGTCTCAGGGTAGGCCTTTATTAAGGTGAACTTGATCTGCCCTTCCTGTCTGGGGCACGGACAATTGAATCTCTAGCTGCCCAGTGGGCCTAGAATTGTAAAATTCTAGGCGTGTGGGGAAAGGGAGCCCAGTTCCAGGACGGGCGGAATGATGCCAAGTGTAGAGCAGCTGTCCAGCATGACGTCCCCACTGAGGGCCGGGATGACATGATAGACCTCACCAATGGAGCCCCAGTCTGGACCCCTGCCCAGGGGCCTCCAGGGGCCAACAGTGCCCTTTCCAGGGACGGGAGGAGGCCAATTCAAAACGGGCGTGAGAAACGGAATCCCTGCCAGGAGGAGCTGGTCCCGGGCCCTGCCCCCCGCCCTGTGCTGACCCCCACCCCCCGGCCCTGCCCCCGCCCCCTCCCTGTGCTGACCTGGTTGGGACAGAGACACTGAAGTGAGTAGTATGCGAACTGGTCTCGCACGTTCACCAGGTTGTTGTTGGGGTTGATGTGGTCCAGGCAGTGCGACTCGGCCTTGCCCGAGGTTTTGCAGACATACTTGCAGTTCCCAAAGAGACAGTGGAAGTGGAACTTGCTGGCATACTTGCAGTCCGTTGCGAGACAAGGATCGCTGGAATGAAACCACAGCCCAGAAGGTCATTGGCATTCCCGGGGCCCTCCACATGGACATCCTGACATTTGTCGTGTTGGGGTTCTGCTCCCTCATCCCCTGGGGTGCAGCCCAGAGGACTGGCCCCTGGGCTGCCCTCCTCCCACACCACAAGTGGCTTTGGCCAGAGGAGACTACAGATCCCAGCATGCATTCCTGCCTTCTTTTTGGAGCTCGGATGGTGCAGGAAGGATTGCAGTGTGCAGGCTGCCCAGAGCATTGCATGCTGGGACACGTAGTTTCCATGGCCACACCTCAGGATTATAGATAAGGACGGCTGCAGTAACCTCTTGGATGTGAAACTGAGAGAGGGCGCTGCCAGCCCTGGCGGGGGGCCAGTGAGGGCCTGGCAGGCCTGGCACAGGCACTGCACTGGGTGTGGCTGACTGACAGGGTGCAGATGGGTGGGCAGCCCTACCAGGAAACTCTGCTACCACGAGGCCTCGACCAGTGGGGATGCGTGCCTGGTGTCAGGTGCTGCCGAGGCGCAAGGCTGCTGGGGGCCCCCCAGGGTCGGCCCAGGGCGTGGGGCTCCCGCCCACTCAGAGAACCTCACAGGCCAGCTGAGTGGTGGAGCTTGGGGGGCGGAGGGGTGCTGGGCCGAGCCCCCCCCTCCCCCGCCCCATGCCAGCCTACCCAGGGAGCAGCAGCCCTGTCCCACGGCCTGCCCCACTGGGCGGCAGACAGGCGCCGAGGATGCTTTGCCGCAGCCTTCGGCCCTGGCCGCCCCCACGGCCACCACTTCGGCCCTGGCCAACCGCACTGGGGAAACTAAGAGGGTTGCCGCTGAGGGCGAGGGGGACCGGAGAAAGCTCAGGGAGGTATGGGGAGGAGCGCAGGTCCCCTTCCATGCCGCAGGCCCAGCCCCAGGTGCTCAGAGAGGGAGGACAGCTGCCGCTCAGGCGGTGTGTGTTCACATCCAATTTATTACTTTTATTGAGAACAGGAAGCCGCACATGTAACGATACAGAGTCACCGTTCTCGCCACAAGGCGCCACCACCATCCAGTGAGGAAGGGCCCTTCCACCCGAGAGCTCAGGCCATCGTGCAGATGGGCGCGGGCCTCGGGGGGGGGGGGCGCCTAGCCCCCTCGCCCCCCACCCATGACTTCGCTTGTCCCGCAGAGGCTCGGCCGTGGGCGCGAGCCAAAGAGACCCACAAGGAGGCCTAGGGCGAGATGCGGCCCACCACTCCCAGCCCACCCAAACGGGTCCTCACAGTGTCACCACTGCCCCTCGGGAACAGCGGCCGCCACACCCCACCCCCCCAGCTGGCCGCTCTGGGAACAGGCAGGGAAGGCCAGAGAAGCAGCATCTTTGGCTAGAAGGCCATTGCCCGATGAGTGTCCCAGAGAGGCTGGGGACAGCCAGGGCTAAGTGCAGGGTGAGGAGCAGAACCTCTGCGGCTGCCCTTACTAGAACCTACTCCCGAGACACGCGGGGGACACGGGACTCCCGGCTCATCGAGGGACTCACTTCTCCTGGAACTGCAGGAATCCGGGTTTGACCTGGGGCTTGGCGTTTTCTAGAGAAGTCGTTGCCAAGGGTGAAGTGGGCAGGTGAGGCACTGACGCTGGAATCTGAGGCATCTGGGGTATGGTGGAAGCGAGCTGCTTCCAGGCAAGCAGCGTGGGGGTGGAGGGCACGGCGGCCGGGCTGGGAGTGGGACCTTCCAGAGAGGAAACCGTGGCTGTGGTGACAGGAGGTGCTGGAGGGGACGAGGGGGCCAAGGCAGGTTTGGTCTCCGCAGCCGAGGCGGGGAAGGAGGCCTCTGTGTTTCCCTTCACTGCTCCTCCCTCCGTCCGGAAGTGAAAGCTGCAACAGGCAGAAGCCACGTCTCAGGTGGGGAGTGACGAGGGCCCCGAGCAGGTAGCCTTTCCGGGGGTCTGACCCCATCACAAGCCTAGGGGCCCAGTGTGCCCCTCCCCCTCTCCCCCCGCAGTCCCCAGTCCTAGGCGTGACCCTACCAGGAAGGAAGGACTGACAACAAATGGCCGTATCCTCTGGTCCTCAACTTGGGCTCCTGGCTCGGCCCTAACTGTACCTTCCTACATGTGACCTTCCTGCTATGGCTGTCCCTAGCTCCTCCTACACAGAGCGGGGCGGGGTGGTGGGGGAGACAGGGACAGCAGGCCCTGGCGCATGAAGTCCGTGCTTCCAGAATCTGCTCTGAGAATTAAAGGCGGTTCTCAGCCTTCGAAGTTGGCTCTTCTGCAGACTAGCAGCTTGGGCTGCCTAAGCAGTGAGCAGAGCCTGAGCGAGGGTCCAGCAGCCTCGGTCTGTTTTAAATGTCGACAAGTTCTGGGTTCAATTATGCTAGGTGGCTGGCCTGCTGCTTTTCAGCTCAATGGGTTTACAAATTAATTTCCTTATTTTTAGGTCAAAGAGAATCTACTAGTCTACAATACTGTGGCTGGGAAAGGTCTTCACCTAGGGTCCCTGCCTGGGTCAGAGCGGGGTCTCTCCGGCTAACTCTGCAGGGAACATGTGTGGTCAGGCTGCCGGCTGCACTGGGCGGGGGGGCAGAAGCAGACCCTGCTCCGGGTCTCTAAGTGGGGCCTGGATGGGCTCAGAAGACCCTGCTAGGGGTCTTCCCTGAGCAGGTGGAAGGGCGGGGAAGCCTGCCTTTCTTTCAGGCAGTACCTTCTAAGAAGCCAGCTCAGCTTCTGAGGTCTGGTGGGAGCTGCACACGGGTGTCTGCTTGGAAAGCAGCTAGAGGGGCCACGCAGCCCAGAGCCTAGAGACTGGCTGGGATGAATGAGGCCAGGTTGCCATGGGCCCCGGGGACCCCCACTCACTTGGCGTGCTTGATGGCCCCGTCCAGGGTGCTGAAAAGCGCACCGCACTCCTCCACCACACAGTGGAAGTGGGCCTTGTGAAGGAAGTCACACTGGGCATCACAGAAGTCCTTGGTGCCAAACCTGGCAGAGGAACCGGTGGTCAGAGGAAACCCTGGGGTACTGGCCACCACGACGGGTGGGCGTGGCCCTCCCTGCTCCTTTGCTCTGCCAGGAAGCCCCTCACCTTCGAAGGTACACCTTCCAGGGCTCGGCCAGTTTCTCCTGAACCAGCGCCTTCACAGCCTTGCCCAGGAAGGGCGAGGACTCCATGGCGGCGCTGCCCTCCACTTCCGTCTTGATGTTCAACAGGCTGCCGAGGTTGGGGTTGCCCTGAGACATCTGCGAAGAGCACAGGGGCCGTGCTTGAGGCTGGGGACCTCAAGACGCAAACGTGGCCGCCCTGGGAGCAGCAGCAGCTCTGGGCCACTCGGGCCTCTTGCAACGGACCAGAGCCGTGGGAGAGGAGAGGAGGCCTGGCCCCACGAGGCTCTGGCCATAGCCGAGCCTGCTCTGAATGAACGCTGCCCCAGGCAACGTGCAGCACTACCCTGGCCCCGTGGAGATGCCAGGGCTCCTCCACACAAACCCTGTGGTGCTAAGATCCATCACTCAAGCTAAGGCCGAGACTCTGGGCACATACTCCAGCCTAGCTTTTCCCAGACTTCGTGGCTCCCTGGTTATTTTCCTGCCAGGTTTTCAAAAGAAGTGCAGGAGGAGGAGGGGGGGGATCCCCTATGAATTCCTTGAGAACAAGAGAAGGCACACAAAGGAGGAGCAGAGAGGGAGGGAGGGAGGCTCACGGGGTGAGATCAAGATGGCTCACTGCTGCTGGGCCCCGGAGGGGGAGTGGGGAGGGGGAGCCCGTGTAAAGGCTCGACCCACATGGGGCATGGGGCCCTGACAGGAAGGAACGAGGGGGTGCGGGGGGCAGTGATCCGAGAAGGGAAAAGGAGAGCAAGAGAGCTAGGAGGGAGGGAGGGAAGGCGGAGGGCACAGGGCCTGCGGCGGAGGGCAGAGGGTAGCAGGGGGCTCCTTCCCCAAGGGCCCAGCCGGGACCCCCACCCGTGAGGTCCGGCCGGGGCCCAGCTCCCTCAGCAGTCACTTGTGTGCGGTAACCAAATTAATCTTGCTGTAGTCAAATTTATCATGTGAAGGGGGAAAATATATTTGAGATGATGTATAATTTACAAAGACCCTGCATTATTTAAAATAAATATTCCGGAGCGACCTCTGCAGAAGGCGTCCGAGACCATTACTCAACCCGAAAAGTGGAAATTGATGCTTTGCTCCCACTTTAGGGCCCTTCCCCCACCCCTTTTTAAACAAACAAAAAAATATATAAAATAAATAAATAAAATTAATAACTGAGAGCAGAAGAAGTTAGAGGGCTCTGGAAAAGCTTTTGGAGCCCTCCATCTGAAAGGAAAAAAAGGGTGTCAGAGGCTGGAATATATTTCTTCAGCCAGTTCATTAAATTAATTTGTAAGCAGGGGCTCTGAAATTATATCCGATGAAAAATGGCCTCAAAATTTAAATGGTACAAACTCATCTTATTAGAGGCAAAACATTAAAAAACAAACACATCCCCCCCACCCCCCAGCATAGCTTTAATTTCTCTGGGTGGGGGAATGGGAGGCGTGTGATGGATGGTTCTTACCTTATTCATAAGCGAGGATAAAAGAGATGAATTTGCCGGGACTGCGTGGCCATTTGATTCATTGCTGGAACACACAAACCAAGGGGCTTTAGCTTGGATGTACGTGGGACTGAGCCCAGATACTCACCCTTCCCAGTCCATCCCTTGGGCCCCCGCCCCGCCTGCTACATCTGCCTGGGCAGGACGATGACCCCTGCTAGGAGGAGTCGGCCCCTGGCCTCTGTGTGGTGTGCCTCCGGGGTGCTGTCCCAGAGCCTCCTGCTGTGGAGCAGAACTGGGAGGCCCCAGCCTCGCCTCACCTGGGCTCCTTCACAGTCAGGTCTAAACTGCGGTCCTGGGAGGCCTCGTGGGGAACCGGGGTGCCAGTGTCCTCACCGGGCTCCTGCTTCACCGGGGCCGTGGGGAACCTGGCAGGGGCGGCCTGCTGCCCGCTTCCTACAGGGGAGGGGAGGGAAGATGGTGTTAGAGGGGCACAAACCGGAACCCCCCCACCGCCCAGCAAGGAGGGCAGTGGGCTGGGTGGGCTGGGGCCCTGGGGGAGCCCTGGCTGCTGGTCAGCGATTCTCCCCACTGACATGATCGCTTGTGACGCTTACCCCTGTGTGGCAATTCTTCAAGTGATAATTATTGCAAAATTATGTCAAAGTTGTCCTGGCTCAGGGCCTCCTGGAGGAGAAGGGCGGGAGGCTGGGGAGGGGGCTGGCACGGGGGTGGGGGCCCTTCATTTTCTCCGCCGACTGTCATCGTCAATTTGTGGGGCTGCCGCTTAGGCTTTTATTAAAGACTCTGTTAATGCTGAGGGAAAGTGGCAGATCTAGACTGGGAGCTGCGCCCCCTCTGCAGGTCCCCGGCCCACTGTTGCCGGGGCGACGGCCCTGCCTTCCACTGAGCATGCCTAGGAGGGGCATCTGCTGTGTCAGGGCTATGGAAGCTGACAGCCAATCAGAGCGGTTCAAACTGTGTGACCTCGCCCGTCAAGCTGTCCAGGGCAGGGATAGGAGGCCCACTTGGGCCGGGTTGGGCTGGACCGGGGCTAGGTGGGAGCTGGTGGGGTGCCGCCACTGGAGGAAAGGCTGGCGCGGGGTGGACAGAGGACCGAGGAGGCCGAGCAGAGCAGGGGCAGAAGAAGCTGCTGACAGGAGCGTGTCCACCGAGCCCTTCTCCACAATCCCCAAGTGGCTGAAATACTGCTCTGCCCCAAGGCGCTGCGGCTGACAGAGGCCTGCTTCACAGGCAGCAAGTGGCATTTTATTAAAAAATAAAGGAAAATGGGCCTCCTCCCCTTCCTTGCCCTTTCTTTTGGGGGAAGGAGATTTTTCTAATGAAAAGGAAGAAGTTGCCAGTCTGGCCACGGAGCTCCACGTGGCCCTGAAGCAGCTGGCCAGAGGGGCATGGCCCCCCGGGCAGTCCTGCTGTCCGTCCCATGCCCGGAATGGAAGGTGCGTGTCGCCACTTCCAGCTGACAGGAGTGTCCCACTGGGGACAGCTGAGTTTTTGGAACTCAGCGTCCACATGCCGGTAGCTCCCCAAAGTCACTTGCCCAAGGTCCCCCAGGATACGGCCCGGCCCCCTTGCCAAGCACTGGCAGGCCCTCCGGGAGGTCTGGGCAGATCCCTGGGCTAGGCCACAGGGACCTTAGGGCTTGGCTGGTCTCGAGATGACCTCACAGAGGAGCAGGGCGCTCGGGCTCAGGAGTCGGACCACTGAGGTCCAAGTCCAGACTTGGCCCCCTCCTAGCTGTGTGCCCGGGAGCAGACTATCCGCACTGGTCCTTCAGCTCCACAAGGCAGGACTCTGCCTCCCTGTGTGTCCCCAGCACCAGCCAGCTGCCTGGCCCTCGGCAAGCACAGCGGTTGTTGAATGAGTGGACGAAGTGACAGCTGACTTTTGTCACAGGGGACAGGGGAGAAGAGCCAGGTAAACAGAAAAGCCGAAGAGCTCCAGAGACACAGAAGACATTTAAAAAGAGTGGAAAACGTGAGAGAGGAGAACCGTGCCCCTCGGCGAGCCAGAGGGAGAGTGGAGGTGTGAGCAGCAGGCTCCAGCTGCGTAGTCCAACATGGCAGCAGCTGGGCAGGTGTGACTCAGTTATCCAATAGAAATCCAGTTCCCTGGTCACATGGCCAATTTCAAGCGCTCAACAGGCACCTGTGACTAGCGGCTGCCATACTGGACAGCGCAGAACAGAACGTTTCCGTGGTCGCAGAAAGTTCTACCAGATGGCACTGATTGAGGGGGAGAGACTGGAAGGATGTCCTCGGCCTCGAGGGGCTGGCCAGGTGTGAATCCCAAGCATCCCTGAAGTCTGGCCACCCCACTGGACTCCTGCCCCCTCCAGGTGACACAGAGGGGGGCCCTAGGGAAACATGGGGTTCCGGGACTGCTCTCATCAGGGGCTGGACTCGGGACGAGGTGGGGTGAGAAGTCAGGGCAGTGGGTGAGGACCAACTGCCCCCAGGATGTGAAGGCTTAACCGCCTCCACTTCACAGATGAAAGACCAGGGCTGCCTGCAGGTGCAGGCCAGAATGAGAGGCCCCCAAGAGCAAATAAACAGTAGGAGACAGAGACCAGGCAATACGGGGGGCTGGGCGGGCAGGGGCCATGGGTGCAGGAGTAGAAAGGCACTTTGCCAGTCTCCACCCTCACTCCCCCTCTGCTCCGCAACCCGAGGCTGTGGGTTCCCGGGGTCTGCGGGCTACCTGCTTCCTGGGGCAGGGCCTGGCCTGCTCACCTGGGTCAAAGGTGGCAGAGGGCTTGAGGGCGGCGGCGGCCAGCCTGGCCATCATGGGTGAAATGAGGCCCTTGCTCGCCGAGATCCTTTCCATGATGGAGGCGGGGGGCACCGGGACGGAGGAGGCAGCCGCCGGGGCAGAGTCGCCGGCTCCCGAGGCAGCCAGAACAGGCGTGTCAGCGGCTGCTGAGGCCGCTGCCCCCGATGACATGGCACCCAGCAGGCCAGGGGCGCCCACGGGCAGGGAGGCGCCACTCCGAGCCGACAGGATGGGGAAGTAGGGGGCGGCGGTGGGCAGGCCTGAGTTGGAGAGGGCCAGCGCCAGCGGGATGGAAGCGGGCAGGCCCTGGGACAGGAGCCCCGAGATCTTGCTGTTGGGAGGCTTGGCGGCGCTGGGCACGGCCTCGGCGGTGGCGGCGGCGGCAGCGGCCAGGGAGGCGGAGGACTGCTGGCTGGTCGGGGAGGCGCTCAGGCTGGAGTTCTTGCTGCTCAAGGCCGAGAAGTCGACCAGGTCGTCGTTGCTTGACTCCTCGTGCTCTGTGTCCTTGGCGCCCAGCAGGGAGGCCGGCAGCCCCAGCACGCCCGAGGAGCGGACGTGCCTGCGCTCGTGCTTGCGCTTGTGGGAGGTCATCTGGCTGGTGGAGGTGAAGGTGAAGCCGCAGCCGGCGCGGATGCAGTGGAAGTGGTTGGTGGCCTTGCTGTACACGCAGCCCTCGTACCTGCACTCCTCGTACTTGTAGAACTTCTTGAAGCCGTCCTTGGCGTACGCGTCGTCCTTGATGTGGTAGCTCTTGTGCTTCTCGATGTCACACTTGTTCTTGAAGGTGAACGTGCAGCCGGGGCGCCTGGACGGGACATCGGGAGCCTGTCGCAGGGCCTCGGGGGGCCTGGAGGTGGTCCTGCCCTGCTCCCACCCTGGCCCCAGCGCGGGGTGGGGGGAGCCCAGGAGGAGTTTCTGGGCAGCCCCCCACCCCTGTATGGCCCACGTCTCTGTGTCCATCCTTCCCCCCTCCCCACCCCCCGACCAGGAAGCCTCCCTGGCTGGCGCCCCGCTTACCTGCAGTGGAAATGGGTGGTCTTCTGCCCGTAGAACTGGCAGTCGGCTGTGCCGCAGTCCTCGGTGGCTCGGAAGCGCTGGAAGCCATCGTTGATGAGCTGGGTGTTCTTCTTGTGGAAGTTCTCGTGGGTCATCACGTCTGACGTGCTGGTATACACCTTGTTACAGCCCACCTGCAGGCAGGACGACCGTCAGGGCAACTGAGGCCAGGCACCCCAGGGCCCAGGTCAGAGCAGCCGTGCTGCTGGCCAGTGACCTCCCTGCTCAGGGGGGCTTCGGCCCCATAAACATCCCCCTGGGCGGTGGAGAGCCTCTAACAACCCCTCCGGCCCTCCAGGCCTCGCCTGTGCTCAGGGTCGGGTTGTCTTCAGGGCCCCTGGATGCCTCCCGGCACAGGTGTGGCAGTCTAGCCCCACCTAGGTGGGTTTGGGGTCCTCATCGGTGGCTCTCCCTCCAAAGCCCCTGGCGGTGGGCAGGGCTGGACCTGGGGGGCCTGGCGGTCACCTTCAGCCCAGGGACTCACTTTGTGGACAGTTCCTGGCACAGGGCCCTCCCCACCCCACCCGGGCTGGGCCAAGGCAGGCAACGTGGCCATATTGAGTAAAAACCAGTGGAATCTGAGCACTCTTGAAGGCTGGGCTGTGCCAGTGTCTGCACCATCTCAGGGCCCGGAGAGCGAGCCCCCCTCTCCTCCCGGCCCAGGTTGTTCCACGGAGCCCATAACAACCCCCTGACAAATACCGGGGGAGGCGCGCCGGCTGCTATTTGCAACCCCCAGTCGCTCCCCCCTGGACCTGACACCTTGAAAAAGCCCAGACTCTGCGTGGCATTAAAACAGAAAATTAAACAAAAACCTCCTCAGGAACCATTTGCAATGCGGCTCTTGGTGTTAAAGCCTGAAAAATGTTGGTCTGTATAAACAGCTCCCTGAATTGCACCCGCACCAAGTATGGCCATGGGGCCGGCCCCCCGCCCGCCCGACGCTGCCCCCCGCCTGCCTGACACTGCCCCTCGGCCTGCCCGCCCGCCCAACACTGCCCCCCGGCGCTGCACCCCGCCCGCCCGACACTGCCCCCCACCCGGCCCGCCCGACACTGCCGTCCGGCCTGCCCGCCCCCCCCGCCACGCTGGCCCCCGGGGCGGGCGGGGCACCTGCATGCAGTGGTAGTGGGTGCTCTTCCCGTTGAGGTGGCAGCCGTGGTAGTAGACACTGCAGTCGTCCAGTGGGCTGAAGCGCATGAAGCCGTGCTGCAGGGAGTTGTCACGCTTCTTGTGCATGTTGTAGTGGCGGATCACGTCCTGCTTGCTTGTGAACCTCTGCGAGACAGTGCCGCGTGGGTCGAGGCCAGCCCCCCCACCCCGCCCAGACCACTGGCCCCTTGGCTGTCCCCGGGAGTAATCCTGTCTGGGGTGGAGGCAGCCCGTGTGGCCTCCGGGCCAGCACAGGAGACAGGAGACGGAGCTATTCCAAAGGCTCTGGAGCCCCCACCCCCACCCCCGATCCTGCCCTGGCCTCCCACCAGGCTCCGGGCAGTCATGCCCAGGAGCAGAGAAGCCGAAGCGGGCCCAGCCCTTCAGGCAGGGGCTCTGATGGGTGATGACTCCTTTTGCCCAGGACCACCAACGGGCTGTGCCAGCGCAAGCTCCCTGGTGAGCAAGAGGGACAACCTGCTCTGCTCGTATAAGAGGGTTTTGACCATAAGTGACAATCTATCTGGGCCTCAACGTGATCATCTGTTAGACGGGGCAGGAGTCCTGACCTCACGAAGACACTGGGAACGTCCGATAAGGGGCCTCTGCCTGCTGGCCTGGTCCCCTGGGGCAGGGCAAGCCCCCAGTGAATGGGAGCTTCAATTATCACCCGGGGGATGCAGATGGCTCAGGTTCCTATCAGACGCCTATCTGCGGCGGCTGGTTTTCTGGGATCTCTGCCTGCTTGAGTTGAGAGCCCCCAGTGCACTTGCGGGAAGCTCGTCTGCCCCTGGGCCGGTATGCAGGGGCAGGGCTGGTGCCCACTGGACCCTACCTGGTAGTTGCACTCGGGGTCCAGGCAATGGTAGTGCTCTCGGTACTGGTAGGCGCAGTGGATGTGGCCACAGTGCTGACTGCCTGAGAACCTGCAAGGACGAGCGGGGGGCTCAGGGCTCTCTGGGCAGCAGTCCCAGTGAGGATGCTTCTCAGGCTCTTGACCGGAGCAGCTGAGAAAAATGTGTGCCCATACCTCAGGGAAGCGCTGCTGGGGTTCACGGGGGCACAGGGCCCTGTGTGGGGGTGCAGGGGCAGCAGAGGTAGTCTGTAGGGGTGAAGTGGCAGAGGCCTAAGAAAGCCGGGGGAGGGATTGCGCCTGTTGGGAATCCCAGAGCCACTGAATTGCAGGCCTGTGCCACCTGCCCCGGGAACGAGGGCCCAGGGAGGCGCACAGGCCTGGCACCAAGGTGGGGAGGAAGAAGCCGGGGCAGGTCGAAAGTCAGAGCAGAGACACAGGAAGACGCCTGGGATGGGATGGGATGAGGCAGTGAGGGCAGGAGCCCCCCACCATGGCCCGACTGCCTTTCCTGCAGGTGCCGCCGCTGGCCCCCCACCCAGGGCTAAGCCAGGTGCTGCAGATACAGGCTGGGAGGGCCCAGCTGCTGAGAGGTGTTAAAGCCTCTCTCTGTCCTGGGCTTTCCTGACACTTGAAACAGCCCAGGGTTATGAATTTTTAAAGCACAGCATCTGTTCGGCTTCCTGCGGCAGGGAGTGTGCTCTCTAGCCAACTCGGCAGCCAGGAGCCCCAGGCTGCCCGGCCACTGCCTGCCTCCCGGGAAACCCCGTGCCTTCTCCAGGCCCCGAGGCTGCCGGGGTGTGGCTCTCGGTCTCGGCGCTGGCTACCCTGGGGAAGCCGCTCTGGGGGAGAGCCCGCAATGACAGTGGGGGAGGAGATGGGCCTCAGACTGTAGGACAGAGATGGAGACCCCCTTCAAGGGGAGAACAACTTGCAAATACATATTTACGCTGAAGCTGCCAAAAGGGCCATCTGCTGAGGCCCTAATAATAATGATAATAATAATAATAATAGAACAGAGAGAAGCTAAAAGGCAGAGAGGGGTGGGAAGAATCTAGAAGATCAGCAGAAAGAGGCTGGGGCACAGCCCCTGCTACGTGCTGTCCCATCGGGCGCTGGCAGCGAGGGGCCTGATTTGGGGGAATCTATTAAGGTGAAGGTTCTTTACCTGCCCATCCTGCTACCTTAGAAATGTATAGGAGCGGGTCTGGAGTCGAGCGGTGAGGATCAAGGCCTGGCCCAGGGAGCACACTGAGGCCAGGTCAGGGAGGACCATCGCCCACACCCCTTCTCATCCCCACTGGTTCATGTCTGGCCTGCATCCCACCCAAGACTCCATGTAAGCGACGGTGGGGCTCTGGGCTCACCTGTGGCCTTCAGCCACCCTGGCCCAGACCACATCAGGGGGCAGGGGCTCTGAGATGGGGTGTAGTCCCTTGGGGGAATTTGAGGGCAGGAGTGCACAAAGGTGGGAAAGCAGTAGGCACCTTGGCACTGGCGGTCAGATGGACATATGGTCCCACAGTCCCTAGGCGTTCCTGGCACCATCCCACCTTCTCTCCATGGCCATCTCCTCCCCAGGGGCCTACCTGGCAATATATTTCTGGTAAATGTTTACATCTTCGGTGACAGCTGGTTTATCTGTGGGCAATCCGTTCCTGGCGAGAGACACACAGGGCACAGCCGATTAGCGGACAGGGGGTAGCCTCATGCCCCAGGAGCGTCTAGGGGGCAGCTCCCTGCCCTGGGGCCCTGGCCCTTCCCTCTCTTGCTCTGTCATGTTCTGAGGCCCTCAAGGTGGGACTGAAAAGCCCTTTTGGCAGAACCTTGGCTTGGGTTCAATTCACCCAACTCCGGCAAAGGGAGGACCATCCCAAGCTGGCCGGCTGGAGGGCTCCACCTCAGCCGTGGGCCCCACCTGGAGTCCAGCTGGGTAGGAAGCCTTAGAAGCTGGGGCCTGGCCCCCGTTGTACACTGCGAGTCAGGAGGAGGATGGGAAGACCCCAGGGGAAGGGGTGAGAGCAGTGCCAAGCAAGTGTGGTTAGCTGGTCAGAAACCACCCCCGCCCCAGGCCAGTGGGCAACTCCCTAGATCAGCTCCCAGGTTGTGGGCTCTGCCTCAAGGGTGTGGGAGGGTGTCTCCCAGTCCCACACAATTGATCCACAGAGAATTTTACCATTGCCTGGGGGTTAGCAATGAGTGGGCTCACCCCCACCCCAGACTCCTGCCTTCTCTCGCTGCCTTCCCCAGAGCCCAGGCTTTGAGCCTGGGAGCCATGACCACCAGTTTGGAGCCCAGAACCCCTAACCCAGACTGGGGCTTCCCCAGCCAACCCCAAGGCTGCATTTGAGGTGGAGAAAGCCTGTCACTGGGAAATGGGGGGTCACAGCGGGCCCCAGTGTGCGTGTTAGCAGATGAGCACATGTGAGAGCAAGTGTGCACACCGCAAGATGTCCGGCCCATGAAATGGGCATGAGCGATTATGTGTGTGTGTGTGTGTGTGTGTGTGTGTGTGTGTGTGTGTGTGTGTGTGTGTGTGTGTGCAAGCACATGTATGAGAACCTGAGCGTATATTAACCTGGGTGCGTGGTAGATATGCCTAAGGTATGAGTGGATGTGTGCACAAGCATGGGCTTCAGAGGCAGAGAAGTGGGCCTCCTGGCTACTTGAGTCCCGAGCTCAGGATGGGGCGTGACTTACTTGACAGTGGAGACGGTCCCCGTGGTGATGGAGTCTGTTTTGGAGAAGGTCGACTTCAGGTACTCGGGAGTGTTGAAGGGCAGGGAGGCAGGTGGCTCAGGCCCTGGCCCAGGGGCGCTGGGAGCACTGGGCACGCTGGGAAGGGGCGCAGGAGCCAGGCTGGGGGTGGGCGGGACCTTGGCAGGGCCCGGCTTCTGGATGGCACGGACGTCATACTTGGAGGGGCGCCCCACCTTGCCCGTCTTGAAGGCAATGGCCCCGCCCATGTCGGGGCTGCCCTCCCCGGGCTTGAAGAGATGGAGGTATTTGACATTCTCCAGGTCGTACTTGGATGGCTTCTTGTAGGTGCTACCGTTCTGGGGCCGCAAGTTCTCGCCTGTCTTCAGTTTCTGGATGAAGAAGTCGTACTT
The DNA here is from genome assembly GCF_009762305.2 of Zalophus californianus. Taxonomy (NCBI): domain Eukaryota; kingdom Metazoa; phylum Chordata; class Mammalia; order Carnivora; family Otariidae; genus Zalophus; species Zalophus californianus. The sequence goes on from NC_045598.1 coordinate 7,826,952, forward strand.
GGAGGCGCGGGCCACCAGGCCCTGCATGGGGACGCTGCTGTGTGAGGGCAGGGGCAGGATGGTGGCCTTGGTCTCCAGGTGAGCTGTGCTGCTGGGCAGCCGCAGGCCAGGCAGGGACCCCGCCACCTCCTTGCCCGCCCGCTCCTCGGCCTTGGTGCTGTGGGCTGGCCAGGAGAGCTGCTCGCCAGCCTTGAGCTTGCGGATATACTCCTCGTATTTGGAGAAGCGTGCCCGCTTGCTGAGGGCATCCTCGGAGGCAGGCAGCATGGAAGAGGTGGCCACCTCCGGGATGGAGCCTGCGTGCAGCTTCTCGAAGCTGATCTTCCTGGCCAGCTCGTCCCTCGTGTTCTGGTCATCGTAGCCAAACATGCCGAGGAACTCGGTCATGGTAGAAGCCGCGTAGTCCCGGAGTGAGGAGGCCTCTCCTGTGGTGCAGGGAGAGCCCAGTCACCTCTGGGAAAGAGCAGGGTGGCCAAGGGATGGGGGGCACCCCCTCCCCACAAGCCCCCACCCACAGAGGGAGGAGGCTGGCGTGGGGAGGGGGCGGAGCACGACATGATCTATGGACATTTGGCTCACTTGTTAGGTTTTACGACTCTTAAATTAATTTGTTTAAAAAAAAAAGTAATTAATACCGGGGTAAAATAAAACGAGTTCATCAATGCCAGGAAAATCAATTTCCTAAATGTTCTGGCCGATGGCTTTTCAGTACATTAAACAAAGTTTCATAAATGTCTCCTCTCTCTCGCCTTGGCCTAATATGAAAGAGAAGTCACTTTACTGGAAGTAAGGCCAGATCCCAACCCGCCTCCTCAGGGTGGGGTGACATGGGGGCTGGGGACAGGTAGGGATGTGGGGCAGCGGCCATGCCATCAGGAGGGACCCCAGGAGCTGAGGGAGCCCTTGGGGACAGGGTTGGGGTGGGACTGGTTGAGCCCACCTGGGGGATTCTCCCGGATCCCCCAAGTGGACACACAGTCCCTCATCCCCGGGAGGTGGAGGGCTTGCCCCAAGCCTCCCCAGGAGCTGGCCTCTTGGCTTCCCACCAGCCCCCCAGTGGCTGAGGGTCCCAGACAACAGGGCGGAGGGGGCAGGTGCCCTGCCGATGTGTTTACTCAGACTCACTCAGGGCTCTCTGCAGTGAAGATTTATGACGTGGGAAGTCCTACGAACCTCCCCTGCCAATCCTTGTGCTGGCATGTGAGGGTGGTCCCCCCGAGGAGAGTCCGGGCCTGAGAGGTTGGGCCTGCCAGCCCTGGCAGCGGACAGACTGTGGCCCGTCTGTGAGCCCCACTTGTGCCCACTGCGGGGGCAACTTCTCCACAGGGACATGAGCAAACACCCGTGTGCACACGCGCACACACATGCACACCCCCAGCTACCTGCCCAGCTCCACAAACACACACATGGACACAAACCACCCCAAATCCTACACGCATCTCCCCAGGATGAGTCTCCTGACGGTGGAGGCAAGCTGATCCTATGCTGCGTGGGCTTTTCCTGTGGAGACCTGCCTCCCTGCACACACCACCTTCCACCACAGCCGACGTGTGACTTCCGGCGCACCCAGACCTGCTCGTTCCCGTGCAGAAACTCACTAAACACCTACTCTGTGCTGTGTCCTGAATCAGGGGTGGGTGCACATAGGAGGGTGAGACCCTCATGGGCCTCAGGGACACACACGTTCTCTGCATTCTCGTCTGAGCCCACAAAGCCGGGCATACTCGGAGAAGCAGGATGCCTGGCCGGGAGTCCTAACAGCACAGCAGGGGAAGGCGTGGCTGAGGAAGGGGAGGCCCAGGACCCCAGCAGGGTGGCCGATGGGGGTCACCTCCCAACCCACATCCCCACCTACCAGGTCTGTGTGACAAGGACAGTCGCAGGTAGCACCTGGCCCCCAAGGTGGGCAGACTGACTCCAGGAGCCAACAGATGGCTGTTCCCTGGGGTGGGGTGGCCGGTGGGCCACTGTCCTAACCTCAAGCTATGTGGGGTGGGGGGCGCCCAGCCTGGGAGGAGTGGGCTCTGGCTGCTAAGATTCAGTGGTTCAGGGACCAGGGAAAGGGGCTAAAAATAGCAGGAGGCAGCTGAGCCCTCACTATATATGGCAGAGAGACAGAAGGCTTTGAAGGGCAGGCAGCTTAGCGGAGGGAGGGGGCCTGGCGGGGGTCTGGGGCAGCCCAGAGGCCTGCATTCCTGAGCCCCCAGGCCCAGAGAAGGTGGCCTGAGCCCGGTGGGCGGATAGGGCTCTAGCTGGTTCTCTCTGGTGGCCTGGGCTGAGCAGGCTGCCCCAGGTGTCAGACCGCAGTCCCACGGGGCCTCCAACCCGAGGAGGAGCGATGCCTGGGTCATGAGGCCACTGGCAGTTCCAGCCCTACCTCCAGGGTCCCAGCTCCCCACTTGGGCTGAGAGAAGGCAGGAACCAGGGCAGAGCTGGGCCTGGGAGGGGCTGGGGCCCCGACGGGACAGCGGCCCTTGTCCCTGCCCCTCCCTCTCCTCTGGCTCAGCACAATCACCTTGTGTCTGGGAACGGCAAGGGCTTTTCCTATCAGAGGAAACTGAAGGTCACACTTTTCCTCATTGATCTTGCAATGTTTGTTAATTACTCTGTCACTGATGTGGCGAAGGATAATTAAACAGCTCTGTTTATATCTTATATGCATAATTATGTGGCTGCGCTGGGCTCCCCGCGCAGGGAGGAGATGCGCCCCTCGCTGCAGGGGGAAGGGGATCGGGGAGCAGGCAGGGGAGGCTCGGGGCACCAGGCACAGGCCTGAGAAGGAGGCTAGGAGCAGGAGAAAAAAACCCAGACCTGGGGTTCCATCCTAGCGGTGGTGACCCCCTTCCACCCGAAACTGCAGGCCCTCCCTCCCTGGAGGGGAAGGAGCTCCAGGCTGCTCTGAGTTGTAAGGACAAGGAGACAGCCGAAAAGCCGGGCCTTAGCCATCTCGTGCACAGGAAAGAGGTCAGCCAGAGGAGTGCGTCCCGGGCAGGTGGGTATGATGGGATATGCAGGCTGGGCCGGGTGGGGCCATCCTGCGGCCCTGGGCCTCACCCCCGAGAGGTCGGGCCTGGGATAGCCAATGTCCCTAGTGAGGGTAAGGCTTTTGGGAGAGGACAGGGGAGGGTGGGAGAGTAGGCCTATCCTGGAGCTGACCAGCCCTGCCCCTGTAGGCTCCTCTGCGCAGGCGTGGAGAGACAGTCCAACAGTCTGTCCTCTGTCCTGCATCCCTGCAGCCATCAGACACCCCTGTGCTCACGGTCGCCCCCAGCCCGGCTCACCCTGGGAAGCTTCTCTGCCACCCCAAGCAAGTCTCCCCTGTTCTGGCCACTACCCTGGCCCTAAGCCCCCATGTCAGGAGAACGGGCGGGGCAGAATGAGGTACCGGTAAGGGGAGCACACGTGGGGGAAGGGGGCAGGCTCCGTGGACCCCCCCCTATTCCCCCCGCCGACGGGGTCATGCCATCCATCCATCCGTCCGTCTGGGGCTCAGACACCTACCGGAAGCCTGCTTGGCACCGGGGCTGCTGTTGTCCTTGGAGGCTGCCCCATCAGACTCCTTCTCGTCCGCAACGCCACTGCCATCCTTGGGGGGCTCTTCGCCGTGGTCCTCCTCGTCGCTGCAGCCCTGGGGCTGCACCATGTAGACGCCCTCGGGGGGCAGCTCCAGGCCCTCGCGGCCCATCCGTCCCAGGCCCAGCGTGGGCGCGGGCTCCTCACTGTACTCGCCGTTGACCCACTTCTCGATCACTGCCCGCCTCTTGTCTTCCTCGCTGCGGGTGCCCCGGGCCATGCCGGCCTCTCGGTCCCGCGGCCGCAGTGGGCTGCCCTCGGCCTGGGGGCCTGCCTCTGCCCCCTTCTCCACCACCACCTGGCGGCTCAGCTTGGCGCAGATAGCATTGAGCTTCAGGCCGCCTTTGCGCTTGGCCGCCATTGCGGGCTTGTCTGCAGGTGGGTCGGTGCACCGGGTCCCTTCAGCTGCGGGGCAGACAGAGAGGTCAGGGGCAGGCACGTGCTGGGCTCAGCGCCCCCCCACCACCCTCGGCAGCCCCCAGGCCCCATGTCTTCCCAATCCTCCACCTTCCCCGCACTGTCCTGAGCCTGGCTGGTGGGGCCTCAGGCCCTTCACCGGACCCCGAGCTCCAGGGGCCCAGTTCACCCGGCACTCCATCCTCAGAGCTGGGCACTGGGGCGGGCCTGTACTAGGTGGTTCAAGGAGGGCTTGTTTATAAATGAACATCCCAATGGATGATCTTCAAACACCAGGGGCAGGCTTCTCCTCAGCACCTGGTTTCTGGAAGCATTTCTTACACCTGCTTGGCCCTCAATTCCTCTTCTGAGAAGCAGGCCAGACATGACCCCAGATAGAGGAGGCGGTGTGTCCTCTGACACGCAAGGATACTGAGGTATGCACGCTGGCTGAGGGGCTGGGCACTGGGTAACGCTGGTAAGTGACAGCATCTCGGGAGCATGTGCCACCCCCGCCCCCCGCCATGGCCTGCCGCGCAGGGAGGAGATTGCCGAGAGCCAGGGAGCAGCCTGCACCAATCCCCTGCCTTCCTGTCCCAGCCACAAGGGGCTGGCGCTCTTCCCCACCTGAGCATCTCCTCCCTGGCAGCTCCTCTGCCAGACCTGGTCCCTGGGCCCCACCGGACTCCTACCTCTGTTCACTGGAGAGCCCCGAGACCCCTTCCTTCTCCCCCCAGCCACCCAGGGCCCTCTGAAGGCCTCTGTCTTTCCTCCCTCCCCTCCCCTTCACAGACCCACTCGAATTCTCTGGCCATTTCCTTTCCTCAAGCTTCAGTGAGGGCCATTCAAGGACAGAACTCCTGATAGTCCCTCCGAGAACCGCTCATCCCTGTCCAGGGATCCCACTCTGCCTTCTCGGCCTCAGCCAGCTCCCGCGGCCCTAGAAGGCCTGGCTGATTCTGGGAAGCCCACGTCCCCACCTGGAGAAGCCACAGCTGGAACAGGTTGGGATTCCTCACATCCCCAACAGAGAGCCCAAAAGCTGCAGTTGCGGTGCCGAATCCCTGCACATGACAGCTCGACAGAAACTCTAACTAAGGCCGCCTGAGGCCTCGCCACCTTCCTCACGGCTGCTGAGTGGGGCTTCCAGGGTCCGGGGTGGAGGGGATGGTGCACGGCAAGTCCCCTCACCACACAGCCTGGGACCTGCCACAAAGGCCAAGGGTGGACACGCATACACATGTTTGCGTATCTGTCTGTCCTCCACCCTTCCATCCATCCATTTAGTCAGCTCCTGTTGTGGGCCAGACCCCGTGGTGGGCTGGGCACACAGGCTCAGACCACACTGGCTATGGGCACAGGGGGCCCCACTGGAGTCTCTCAGTGGCAGGGCTCCCTCGCGTGTCCCTCAACGGAGGAATGGGCATGTCTGAGTCTCCACCCACAATGGTCAAAAGGCTCAGTGAGGGCAGGGGCTCCGCTCCCAGGGCCAGGGGCAGAAGGGGCTTCCCTATAATGGGTCAATACCCTAAAAACCCCCACACCTGGAAGCCCCCCGAGAGGCATGATCAGACAGGATGATCACACCTGGGCCTGCCCAGGGACCCTGTTCCACGAGGAGACTCGGCTTGTGCACCTGGGTGGTTGCACAATGCCCAGCAGCCCCAGACCTGCCCTGAAGCCGGCTGCCAGGGCACATGGCCTGGGGCCTTAGCGGCCCGGCGACCTAGGCCAGTCTAGGTAGTGTGCAGTGCCAGAGAAGGCTCTGCTTGGCTCACACCAGTCCTCCCAGTCCTGGGGCCCTGGCTCTCCTGGGCCCCACCCTTGCCCAGGCCAGGGGCCCGCTCTCCCCAAGTTCACCCAGATCTCCAAGTCTGTGCTGCCCATGCCCAAGTCTCCAAGCACTGACGGGGGTCCCCTAGTCACACCATCCCACCCAACTGCTGGGCCAGCCGCCAGGCCGCACAACACCAAGTTTCCTCCAGCAGACCTATAGGCAGCAGGCCTCACCTGGCCCCCTCTGTCCCCTGCCCTGGTTGGGAAGGGAAGGGGGGAGTAGGGGAGCCTGCTCTATTTTTACCAGGAGGTAAGCAGCCAAGTGTGTATGGCAGACAGCAAATGGGTCTATAAATATTTATCCCAAGGAAGAGGGAAGCAGAAGCTCCCAGGGCTGCACTTGCTGCTGATGACACCCCCTCCTTGGGCTCCCACCCATCCTGGAGCCTCCCGGCACTTGGGCCCACCCAGTCCAGCCCACCCTTCCCTGGTCTCGGCTGTGTGCCTGGCTCGGTCCCTCCTGGGCCCCCACCAGCTGCGATGCAGCTGTGCACCCAGGGCCCACCCCCAGCCCACAGGCCCCTTTGCTCCGCCTACATCCCCCACACCTGCCCTCCAGATGCTGCTCTGCCCCAGCCCACCTGCCTTCCAGATGTTGCCCTCCCTCTGACTCTACTGCTGGTCCCAAGGGTAGAGGTGGAGAAGGCATGTGGGCCTGGGGTGCAGGGCAGGAGGCAGAGGCTAGGGCAGCCGTAGGGAGTATGAAAGAGCTAAGGTCCATCCGCCTTCCGGCCCACTCCGTGGAGCCCTTCTCCCCTCCCCCTCCCTCAGGGCCCTGGGACATACAGACTACCCCCCTCGTGGTCTGACCCCAGGCTCCTGTCCATGTAAACATTCCTCCGACTTTCTTCCCTAAAATATAAACGCCGTGGCCAGGCCTCAATGGGAGGAAGCCATCCGTCCCCGGCCCTGTCACTGCCCCTTTCATCTCCTTCCCGCCACCAGCCTGCCCGCTGCTCTATTTACACTGGACACTTCCTCTGGGAACAATACTGCCCGGGAGGCAGGCTTGGGCCAGAGGGTGGGAAGGCGAGGGGACTCCCTGCACTGCTTACCCAGGGACGGGCTCCAGAAAGGAGGCAGGGGGCGAGGCAGCTGAGGTGGGCCCAGTCAGGCCCGAGGGAAGAAGCGGCCAGGACCTGCATGCAGGCAGCAAGCCTAGCGGCTCTCCCAGCCTCTAGTCTCTGGCCCCAGCAGCTCTGGCCCCGTGTGGTGAGCCTCAGGAGGCGGCACAGCCCCAGGGCATAGCCTGGCTCTCCCCCTTGCTAGCTCACGGCCCTGGGCGGGCTCTCCCCTCCGTGAAAGGGCCACAGGACTTGAAGGTGGGAGAGTTCTGGCAAGCAAGGACCTGAGAAAAGGCAGCTGAGTCCTGGCGCGGGGGGGGGGGGGGGGGGACGACAAGCAAGCAGGTGTGGTGCACATCTAGGCACAAGATCCCAAGACCTGGAAACCTCACCCGGCCCTGAAGAGAGAGGGGAGACCAGAGAGCCTGGGGGGGCCTGGCCGGGGGACAGGCTGCCCACTCAGCAACAAACGCCCCCCCCCCCCTTGCATCAGCTCCCAGGGTCTGAACCTTCCCTCCCAGGGCTCCAAACTCCACCAGCCCACCTGCAAGCAGCTCTCCTCTGTGAGCTGAGCAGATCCTGATGGCAGGCAGGTGGGGCAGAAACCAGACTTTCCATGCACATTTCTGGGTACTATCTCACGATATGCCTCACGATGACCCAGTGAAGCAGGGACTGCCATCATCCCTTCTTTGATAGAAGAAACAACTGATCCTGGAGCCGCGCAGACACCCCAGAGCCTGGGCTCATCAAGGCCCCAGGCTCAGCAAGGTGCTGAGGCTGCCACCACGTCCCCAGTTCAGGCTCCTGGGTGGGCTGTAGGAGGTCCCAGGCCTCTCTGCCCTGTCTCCTCCTCACCCCCACTCCTGGTTCCCATAACACGGAGCCCCCTAAAGTGTTAACTGCAATGGGTAAAATGGTGCAGCAGATTGCTACAATAAATAATTTACTGATATTTATAAATATTCAAATCAGCCAGCTTCAGAAATCAAATGAAGGGAGGGCCTCGGGAGAAGGGCCGGTTATGGCAGGAATCTCATCACTCCCTCCAAAGGCTGAGGAGGCCAGGGCTCCTGCCAGTTATGGGGGAGACAGGGGGGCTCCTATAGCTGCACCTGGGCCCCTGGGCCCGGATCTCTGGGGACTAAGGGGCTGGGGGTGGCTGGAACGGCTCCACCTCCCAGCCAGGTTGGGGCCAGGCCCTCCTCTGCCCTGCACAGCCTGTGCTCAAGGGGATGAGAAGCTCCAGTGCCCAGCGTCCATGGCCTGGTTCTCCAAGTTGCTTGTCCTGCTGTGGGGGGGGGCAGTCCCTGGGGACTGGGCAGGCCTGGCAGCCCCCCCCACCCAAACTCGTGAGTAATGCATTTCAGGGCCGGGTGGCCTGTCAGCTACCAGGCTCCGGGTGCTTTATGGGCTCTGCCTGGTGGCTCTGAACTCCCTGGTAGGAAATAAAGTTCTCCCTGTGCGTCCCTTCTAAACATTTCACTCAGTGGAAACGGTGTTTAAGAAAAATGAGGACATATTTCTTCCTAAGGATGCAGTGTCCCCTTTGGGCAGCCTAATGCCCGCTGTATATCAGGAGGTGGGGAGGCAAGGGCCAGGCACCCATCCCTGGGGTGGGGATGCTCCAGGGCCCACCTGCCCGCGGCCAGGCAGCTCAGGGGCCACGGACACTGCCAGGCCACAGGCCCACAGCCCGGAGTGATGGGGCAGCTGGGACCCTCTGAATACCTCCCCTGTGCTAGAGATTGCACTGGGCACGTCAGTGACCACCCCCCCCCCCACCAACAGTCCCATGAAGCTTTTGACCTGTCCCCATTTCCAGACGAGGAAGCAGAGCCTGGTGAGATTGGTAATTGCGCACGGTGACCCAGAGTCAGTGCTGGAACTGGACTCCCACGGGGCTCGGATGTCCAAGGTCATGGTCTAACACCCCACACACTCCTCCCACTGCCTCCCAATCAGGGTGGTGGCAATGTTGGAGCCTCCACCCTTGCATCCCTAAGAACTTGAACTTGATAGGCCACCAACCCCCGTTCTGGGGGGGATGTGTCTATGTTCATTCAACAACCCCTCTGAACTCCTTCTACAGGCCAGGCCCTGGGCTTAATCCTCAGGACACAAGGTGAGCAAGACAGACTGTCCTGGTTCCTGCCATCACAGCCAGCTCAAACTCAGACAAGGGGGCGGACATTCACGTCATTACAAGCGCCATCACTGTGGTGAAAGGTCCAGGTGCCACAGGGACAGCGAGTCTAGGGAGCCAGGAAGGGTCCCCCTAGAGACCCATCCCCTGCTTCCCCCCAGGCTCCCTGACCATCCCTCCCACCTCTCTCCTTGCCCCCACTGCTAGCCCTATTATCTTCTTCAGCTCTGACTCCCTCCCCCAAGCCAGCACCTGTCCTCTAGGAGAGGGGGTCCTCCTCTCTTGGGCCAGAGCCCACCCCCAGCTCGGAACAGAAGGGCCGCCCAGCTTTTGCGGGTGAGAGCAGGGCCACTGCTCCCCAGGGCTCTCAGCCAGGCCCCCTGGTCCCCAACAGCGCTAAGGCAGGAAGTGGGGGGGCCCCGGCCACCAGGTCCTACTTGCCCCCCTTTGTTTATTTATTTATTATGATTTTTTAGTCCAGTTAAAAGGTTTACTATCCAGACGCGTCTAAGTGGCCTCACTTAGCGTAAGTAACTCTATAAATCAGGGGAACTGTTAGCATCCACCGCACAGGCTGGCTATCAATCTCCCCCAGGTCACAGCCAAACAGGAAGGAGAGAAAAAAAGAGCTACCACCCAGGGGAGATTTAAAACACACACACGGCGCACACACAGACCGTGCACGCGCACACACACTCGGGTGTCTCCGTATTTGTACAATCATATTAGAAGTCACACGTGCACATGCGGAGCAGCCCGGAAACTGAGCGTGCCGTGTGTGGTCATGATAACAGAGCACAAACAGGGCTCCTGCGGCTGAAAAGAGAGTCAGAGCCTGAGGGCAGGGAGTCTCCCATGGGCCCCCCCCCCCAGGGCCAGGGGCTCACACCTGAGCTGCCCTTCCCCAGGCGAGTGGCTCTGGAGGGCCGGGGAGGGGCTCCGCTCCATCCCCTCCACTCTTTGTGGCCCCTGCCTCCGCAAACCCAAAGGGCCGAGCTTTCTCCTTTTGTGTGCCCAAGGTAAGCACTCAGTGCGGAGGTGGAGCCACAGAAAGCGCAGGGAGGCCAGCACTCGCAGGCCACTGCAGAGGGGCACGCTGTGGTCCCAGCTCCTCTCCAGCCAAGGCCAGCCAAGGCCACCCAAGGCCGGGCCTGCCCCCGACACAGCACAGGACTCAAGAAGGATGGCACCATCTGAAGGAGTGACCAGCGGCCTCGGAAGGTGCCCAGGCTAGGTGAGCGCCCAGAGCCACCTGTCCACAGGGATGCCCCACCTTTTTACTCCAGTAGGTGTGGCCGGATGTGCACGCAGCTTGGACACAGGCCTCCACCCCCATCACCCAGAGAGGCCCCGGACCCGGAAGGACCCAGTAGCTGGGCCGCACCAGGCAGCGGAGTGGGAGAGTCCTCTCCTGGCCTCCTCTGTGGATCCCCAAGGCCAGGCAAGGCAGCCTGAGGGGGGACGGCCCGCCCGGGGCCCACCTCTCCCACTTCGCCCTGGAGGCCTCCCGGCTCACCCGCCCGCCTGCCCGCCGCATCTCCCGTGAACTCTATTTCTCTTTCCTCTCTGAAAACAACTGAGCTGTAAATACTGTTTAACCTTCTCCCCCCCTCCCCCCCACCCCCTCCCCTCCGCACTATAAAAACACAAATATGCCATAACTCAGCCGGCCCGGCCGCCCAGCCTCCAACATGCCCCGCGCCCGGGCCTCTCAGGAAGGTCATTACAAACGACTTTCCGATTCACTGCTCCTGAAATAATTTTGTGTATTAAAACCTGAATCTGCACTTTCTGGGGCCGAAAGCCTCGCTTAATTATGGCGGGTGTCCTTGGGACGGACAGTGATCCTTCACTCGCCAGCCCGCCCGCTCCAGCCCTCCGCCCGCCAGCCCGCCCCCCTCCCTGGGCCCAATCTGTTTTCAAAGTGTGTCTGTCCTTTATTAAATTGTTTTCTTTTCCACATTATCAGTTGCCATGGAGACCTCATCTCTCGGATTATTTGAATTTCATTATATCTATTGATTTGGGAGCATTTCATCTTTTTTATTGTTTTTCTGTCAATTTTCAAAACGAATAACCATCTAATTTGCGTCAGTGCTGATTATGTTTGTCCCTCAATAGAGGTCGGCAGCTGCGCTGGGGAAACAAATCAATGAAAAACCATCATAAAACTCCCCACTCCAGTCTCCGGGATGTGTGGGTGACATTCCACGCCTGTGAGAGACACACTCATCAGCTCCAAGTTCGGCTACGGTGGCAGCCGGCTCCGCTCCACGTCCGCCTCCTCTGGCCTTAATATTTAATTTCGCGATTTGGGGCATTATTAGTGGTGTTTTTATTAGTGCGTGTGCATGTGAGTGTTTGGTGGTGGGCCGGCTGTTCCGTTAATTTGTGGGTGAGGCTGGGAAAGCCCAGAGGAGGGCAGGGCGGACGGGGCTGGGGTGCGGTGGGAAGTGAAGGAAGCAGAAGGGGAGCCCCGAGGAGAGGGACGGGGGGGCCCTGGGAACGGGAGGGCCACGCTGAGGGGCCGGAAAAGGGGGGGGGTCACAGAAGGGGGACCAAGCGAAGGGGAGGAAAAGAGGGAATTCAAATTGCTTACTTTGTTGGTTTTTTTTAAATAATTTATGCAATTTTAAGCATTTATGTATAAATTTTTTAATAAGCCACCCTGGAGCAGGATGGCCATTAACATCCCAACGTCCTTCTGTCCAATGGGCTGGCGGAGAGGATCAATTTCTGAGAGTACTTTCCCTTTTTTATGACATGATAAAATGCTTTTAAAGCAACTTACACAAATATGGAAATTTTTTTTTCTTTTTTTCCCTGTCCCCTCTCCCTTCCCCTAACAGCCTTCTTATCCACCAGGGAGGAGTGTGTGTGTGTGTGTGGGGGGGGGCATGTGCGCGCACACGCGGGCACACACACACGCACACACAGACACACTTGTGCTCCTGCTCCCTCTGCTGCTGGGGAGGGGGGCTGCGGGGGGGACTGCGGGGGGGGCTGGCAGGGAGACAGCCCCAGTTCTAACTGGAACTGGCCGCCTGTCCTTCTAACAAGGGCATAAACTTTCATTACCCATGCACGCAGTCAAAGACAATTTAGGGAAACGCGCTGCTCGGAAAAGGAAAACCTCAGCGATTCGTGACCCACGCCGCTGCCATCTGGGGGGCTCTGGCCTCCAGCTCCAGGGAGCCAGGGTCCTGAACCTCTGGCCCTGCCCACTGGAGGGTTGGGGAGGGGCCCTCGTGGGCGTAGCCTGCAGAGGGAGGGCAGAGAGTGGAGGGAGGGCAAGGGTCTCTGCCTTGGCTGGCTGAGAGCACCTGCGCAGGCCAGGGGACAGTCCTCGTTGTGCTCTCCCCCCAACTCCTCTTCACTGCCCCACCAGGCATGGGCCCTCGAGGGCAAGCACGGGGCTCATGCCCTTCTGCCACCCAGTACTGGCACAGAGCAGAAGCTCAGCTCTGTGGATGGATGGATGAAAGGATGGACAGGCGGAGGGACTGAGTGAAGACAAAGTAGGAAACCAGGCCCAGATGCCCTCATGAGGCCCCAGAAGGAGACCCACAGATGCTGGAGAAAGGCTCCCTGTCCAGGTATCACCTGCTCTGGAAAGGGGTCTGGGACAGGAGTGCCTCTGGGTATAGAGGATGGGGGGCACTGGAGCGAGACAGGGCACCGGAGCAAGACCTGGCTACCATCATCCCTACCCTAGGCCTGAACCCCAACTCCCTGAGATGGAGCCAGGTCTTTTGAGGAAGAGGGCAAGTGTCCTATGCCCAGGCTTGGGGACGACCCTTACTTCCATGTCCCCTTCACCTTGCAGCCCTTCCTCCTGATGGGGAGCAGGAGGGGAGACCCAAGGGGTGAACCCTGCCCAAGGGCTGAGGGGGATGATCCTGGTTCCCAGCACAGTGCCCGGAGCCTTTCTCTGCCTTGCCATCGAGGGACAGTGCCTGGCCCTCCCATACCATCCACGCTTGGGCGCTGGGACTTTGACAGCATCCAGATCAGACAAATCGACATTAGAAACTTGGGTCTTCCTCTTAAAGCTCGCCACTTCTAAGGAAATTTGGTCTCTGCCCTGGGCCTCAGTGTCCTCATCTGAAACAGGGCTGCTGAACGGATGGAATCGAGTGACATGTCTGGCACAGCACCTCGGAGCACGTGGGGCCTGCCCCTCTACTGGATGGTGACTGTGGGCAGGGTCCCTGCCTTGGTAGGGGGAAGGGCTGTTCCCTCCCAGACCGGGGTGGGGGGGGGGCAGGGAAGGGAAACCAGCCTCCCAGAGATCTAGGAACTCTGGGTCCTCCTGCTTCTCCCAACCCCCCGAGTCCCCCTTTCTCCTGGGGCCCTCAGCTGTCTAGGCCCCTGAGAGCTGAGTGTTCTCCTGCCCTCGAGTCCTGGAGTATCTCTTGGGAGGCACCCCCTCTGGGCGGACCTGACCCTCGGCATCCTCGGAGCAGCAAGGGAGCACCCCTGCTGTCGCCAGGCCACCCCAGCCCTCGGTGGGGACCCAAGGGGAGCCCACCCTCCTCCCCTTCCATGTTCAGATTCCGCCCCCCCCCACTGTCATTAAAATAACAAGTTTCTGTTACAATCTAAACATTCCCACATCGCATAAAGGGTTATATTACACCCGAGTCACTCCCGGGCCCGTGTTTGCACAGAAAAGCTCACGGCAGGTCCCCCCTCCTGACGAAGTGACTTATTAAAGTTTAAACAGTAATTAACAGAACAATAAAAATAAAGGGATGTTTGGGGAGTCATAGCGCACACGGGGTTTTGGCAGTGCCAGCAGTTTTGCAGTACCCTATGCTGGCAGCCAAATGCGACTGTGAAGCCAGGGGGGCCGGAGGACGGGGCTGGAGGACAGGGCCGGGACTGGGCCAGGGGGGCTTCAGGCCTGAAGGGTGAGGAAGTGGGGCCAGGCTGGAGGGAGGGGAAGAGGGGCCTGGGAAGCTGCCGCGGGGCTGTGCGGGGCCACCAGCCACCACCACCCCACCCCCCCACCCCCGCCCCAGGATCTGGAGGAGCGGGGTGGGTGCCACGGGAACAGGAGAGAAGGCCTGACGCCGGCAGGAAACCGCCGAGCCGGGTGGCGGAGGCTTTGCCAGGCCGGAGCCCAGCCTGGCCCCGGGCACTTCCGGGAGCCCGCTGCCTTGGTCACATCCAGCCAACTCCAGCATGGCTCTGGCTGGGGGAGCACCGTGGGCATCGCCAGACCCCGCCGTGAATGATTCCCAGGGCTGGACCCCAGCCACTCTGGGCTCCTCTCCCAGTCAGGCAGGTACCTCTCCCAGCTCCTGTGGCTGGGGCACCACATACCCCTGAGAACTCTCCTGAAGCTACTGGCCACTAGGAAGCATGAGCAAGGACTCAGAGGACAGACCCTCCTCTCTGCCCTCAGTGGCGGGGAGATTAGCCAGCCCCGCTCATGCTGGGCCCCACCTAAAAAGAGGAAGCATGGGGCTAGCTAGGCCAGGGTGGGCCCCGGCTGGTGGGAGTCCTCCCCATTCATAAAGGGCCTCAGGGAGCCAGGCCTGGAGGGCTGGTCCAAGGCCGAGCCAGTCATCCTTCACCCTCTCTGGTTCTCCCTGCACAAGCTCCACCTAGAGGCTCAGACACCTGGCTGTAGGGGATGGCAGAGAGCCAGGGAGGAGCCCCGGAAAGAGGAGGGCTCCACTTGGACAAGGCCAGCATGCTTTGCTTTTTCCTAAAGCCTCGGGGGCCGAGGAGGAAGGGTGGGCGGGAACCCTTGGAGGCCACAGTGCATGTGTGTTCTCAAACCCCAGCCAGGTGATGGGCACCAGGTACTCCTGGGTGGGCCTCAGACTTAGCAGCCCCCAAATACCCACCCTTCATCTCTCTCCCAGACTCCCTGGGCTGTCCGGGGCTACGTTGTTGGGGACTCGCTCTCTCTGACCTTACAATCTCAGAGCCCGTGGCCAGTCTTGTGGACCTCGCCTGCCCGCTACCTGTGCCTGTCCTTCCAAGAGAAGCCACTGCACAAAGCTCTCTCCTCACTGCATAGGATTCATTCCCAAAGCGGTTTTGGGGACAGCACCCCCAGTTCAAGGGCTTCCCACAAGGGCAGAGCAAAGGGCCAACATGGGGACACTGTGAGGACCCTAAGAGCACTCTTGAACCTTCTCTTGGCCTTCTCCACATCCCTGTGCCTCAGTGCACCAACCTGCCCAGGCCTGAGTGGGCATCTGAGTTCTGCTGTAGCCTCTCTCCACCTTGGTGCCCGCCACCCGCAGGCTGTTGCTGGGTCCCTGTTGCTGGCTCCCAGGCTGGGTCTTCTACATCTCAGCTGCGGGGGCTGACGTGAGCAGCTGACAGCCACACGTGGAGGTGAGGTGCTGGGCTGGGGCCTGTGTCTCCTGGGATCTGGTTCCTGGGCAGCTGGTGGGCACAAAGGGCAGGGACTCTGGCTCTGGTTGGCCCTCATGGTGCCTGGCCATGCCCCTGCCTCTCACCAAGTTCCTGCAGGCACAGCCAGGGGAGTGCTGGGCCCAAATGACCACAGTGCCGCCTGGGCTCTAGACACAAAGAACTTTGCCCTGAAGATGTGGAGAAGAGCCAGTAGGACAAGGGCTCTCCTCCCACTCTTTCCTGGGCAGAGCGCTTTGGGGCTCCACCCCCTGCCCCAAGATGAGTGATTCATGGTGCGAAGAGTGGAGGGTCAGGCAGAGAGAGCTCAAGAAGGGGGCAGGCAATGCTTCCCGATCCCCCAGCTGCTCTGCTCAAGAGCCAGCCTGGAAGGAAGTCAGGGGCTCAGCCTCCCTTGCTGCTGGAGGAGGCCCCCCTCCCCCCGAGTCACCCAGCACCAAAGCTGGGGTGAGAGCAGGGAGACACACTCAGGGTTAGGATAAGGACTGATGGAAGGAGGGCAGGTGGGGACAGAGGGCTTCTAACAGGTGTGCTGTAATGTGGGCAAACTGGGAGCAGGCTGCACATCCTAATCTGCTCTGTTTCTAGAACCCTCCACCTTCTCCCCTGTCCCAGGGGCATGGCAAGGAGCTCTGGCTGGACAAGGAGCTCCCAAGGGTGGCAGCGATCAGAGCACAGGTTGTCCTAGATTTGCATAGAACTTTAGAACTGCAAGGGAACTGAGGCCCAGGAGGTTGAGAGACTCCTCAGAAGCCTGTGTCACTAACTCGTCAGGACCAGACAAATCCGGAGCCTCAACTCCCCACCTGGGCCCTCTCATGACCAGCAGATCAAATTGCTACACATTTGTGCTTTAAAGGGGATCTTTCTGCAGCCCTTGTAGACTGCTCCAGGGCCCACTGGCCCCAAAACCCACAAGGGTTCCCTGCTAGAAAAGCTTCAGCCCCACACTGGCCCACCTGGGCAAGGACCCCAAATGGCTCCAAGCCAACACTTTCAGGGCGCAGGGCCTGAGATTCAGGCTCCCAGCACCCAGGGGAAGCACAAGGAGAGTCTGTGGCCTGGCTTACCCACTGGAAAAGAGGCAGGACATGGGGGTGGGTGGCCATATGAGGGAGAGCCTGCCTGGGTGCAGGGTGGGAGCATGTGTGTTCGAGGGAGGGGACCTTCCTCTTGCAGAGACTGAGACCCCCAGAACTTGTGAGTTGTGCTGTGAAGGGGAAAACAGGGCAAACACCATTCTGGGATTTAGAGGAAGGGCCTGGGAGAGAGGCAGCCCCGGGAAAGAAGGTGGGGATGGCAGCAGGTGGCAGAGGGTTGTGATGGTGGACGCTGCCATCCCATCCTCCCTACAGCCCATCTCCACAATCCCCTTGCTAAGGCTGCCAACGACACGAGGGGACTAAGTTAAGAGTATTTTTAAAACTGTGGCCCTGGTGGAGGGGTTTAGCAGTTGTCAGCCATCTGGAGTAAGGAATTACCGTCACCTCCCTGATCCTGTGGCCCTAAACCCAAAGCTGGTTACAGCACAAGGGGGAGGCAGCAGGTGGGTGGGGCGGGGGCCTGTCCAGGGAGGTGCCCACAGGCCTGGGGAGCCCCTCCCTTTGCCCTGGGAGGGGGCCTGGGGCTGGGGAGGGGGCTGGAGAGCCTGGTGTCCTCTGTGCCCACTCAGGCTCCCCCGCCCGCTCACGCACGCTCACTCCCTGGGCCGCGCCGGCTCGCGCAGGGGCCGTCAGGTAAATTAGATCTGAAAGCTGACAATTTCTGACCATATTTCCTTGATTATTTCAAACAAATGCACAGCAGCCGCTGTAAGGAGATTAAAGTGACATAAACGTCCCGAGTGGGAGGGGGGAGGGCAGAGGATTCAGGTCACCCCCATCCGTCCCCCGCCTGACAGACGCTATATCGCTATCCAATCCAATAAAAAATCCCCCCCTTTTGCTTTAATTAATTTTACAGCTAGCTTGCTTAATTACTTTCAATCAAAATCCTCCTGCCATCGCAAAATTAGAGATGGTTGAGCTCCATTAGCCTAAATTCTTCATTTCCATATAGAAAAGAGGCTGTCTGCATAGCCAGCCTGGGCCCCTGGCAGGACAGACGCCCGTCTGCCCGACCACTGCCAGCCAGCCCACTCCTGGCCTGCGCTCCGTGGCTGTCTCTGGCCTGGGCATTGCCCCCTATCCTGCTCCACCACTGCTCCTGGGAGACACGGAGTTGAGGTCCAGGAGGGGTACATCGTCCCCCCCTCCCCCCCGGTCCCCAACCCTTCCCCTGACTCATGCAGGGACTGTGGAGCCGGGCTGGACAACCAGGGCCCGCTGCTCCTGGCTGAAGGGAATGGCCAATCCTGGGAACCCGCTTTCCTGCTCAGGGGCCCCTGCTGCTCCCCCCGAGGAGCCTGGTCCCCTGGCTGCCCAAGTCCCCAGCACAACAGTTGCAGGTCCCCTGCCTCAGCCCTCCTCGGGAAGCAGAGCTCCCAGCGGGGCAGGAGCCCTTCCCGCCTTGCACTTGGGCCCAGGTTGGTGTAGACCCCTGGAACCCACAGCACCCAGGGTCCCCCCTCTCTGCTGTTTCCCGGCTGGAGTCTTTGCTCACTATCTGAGCGACTCCAGGGTCAGCTGTCTCAATGGTGCTAACAGGCAACATGGGCAGCCCCCACAGACTCTGGTGTTCTCCAGGGGCCCCCACGTGGGCCCCTCCTCGTCCTCTCACATCCCTGGTTCCCAGCCTGCAACAGCTGCTCCTCCACCCCCAGCCTGGGTTGGGTGGGTGGCGGCTCTGGGCTCTGTCCACATCCTGTGCCTGCATGGGCTCTCTTCTCCTCCCCTCCACCTGCCTCCTCCTCGCAGCCCCCAACCCCAACTCCGGAAGCTCCACTTCAGGTTTTCCATCCTACAGCCCCGAGTGTCACTACAGGGTCCGGCCCAACCTGGGCTCCAGCTGATTAAGGATCTGCAACAGGATGTAGGGATTACAGGAAAACCTGGCTCCGGATCTACAGAGGCAGGGGGCCAAGTCCTGGCTCTGGGGCTCCCCTCCCCTCCCATTTCTGCACGCCTCATCCCTCTCGGCTGCCAAGGGCTCAGGAAGGCTGAGCCTCTGGGGCCTTCCTGGGTCTTGGCTGGACTCTGAGAAGTGGATGACAAAGGGTAGCATTAGGGGACCCAGGCCAAATCTGGCAGAAAGGCCGGATCGGGATGGGGTGGGGAAGGGGTGTTATGACTGAAATCTGCCCTAGACCCTTTAACAGGGACCGGAAGCTAACCTGGTCCTCCTCAGGGAACAGGTGTGGAGGCAGGATGTCCTGGGTCTGACCTCCGGGCAAAGGCAGAGGACGGTGGGGAAGGAAGCCTTCAGAAGTCTCCTTGAGGCCCTTCTAGGCAGCAGGCCTTACTGCTGTCCCATTGCTACGGCTGAATGACTGGGGTGTGAGGCCAGCTTGGGTTGGGTGGGGAAACTGAACCTGGACCCCCAGAGCCTGGCTTCCCCAACGCCAGGGGCCCCCTGGTCTGTCTACGGGCTCCTCACTTCTAAGGGTCAGTGCATGTCCTCGTCTTCTGGGGCCCAGGCGAGTTTCTCAAATACATCCCAAGTACCTATAGGCAGATACTTCGCAGGGTCCTGCTGGCCCTAGGGACTCGGGGAGCACGGTTTCAGGTGTCAGAGGGCTCAGAGTCTACTGGGGAAGACACACCAGCACCGGAGCATTCCACACACCACGGAAGGCACAGGAGGGAGGCCAGCTGTGAGTTTGAGGAGGGCCTCCTGGAGGCCAGCAGGTGCAGGAGGTAAAGAGGGGACATAGAAATGTGCCACCGTCCCAGCTGGGCTCCCCCGGGCTCCTGCTGCAGCTCTACCCTCCACGCGGGTCTGCTTGCTCTCCCCCGCCCCCTCTTCAGTGAGTCATCAGCGGAGGGGCCTCGCGGGAGGAACAGTGGGAGCAGCCCACCCCTCAGTGGCACCTGCTGACTTCCTGGCTATTCTCCCGCCCACAGGGACAGGGCTGAGCCACGTTCCTGCTCTGCCTCCAAGCACCATGCTTGGCACAGATGCGTCAACTTGGTAGGAGGGCGGCTGGAAGAGCAAGTCCCGGGCCTGTTAGCCAGAGCGTGAAGGGGCACGGCCCTAGTGGGCTGGCACAGCTCACCGCTCACCCCTGGCCCGCCAGCCAGCCCCTAGGGAACAGGGAGCATCCCCCCCACCTCCTTCAGTTCAGGGCCAGGCTAATCCCACCCGGACCCCCACGCATCTTGCAGACGTCCCAGGTGAAATTTCATTTCCTCCTGGAAGCCCTTCCGAGACCACCACACTCTGGAGGGTCCCGTCGTCGTCCTCTCCTGACGCCCTGCTCCGTGTGGCAGCGCTTCTGTAGTAACTTGTTTAATGACCCTTCTATCTCCCTAGGCTGCAAGGTCCGTAGGACGGGACTACTGTTGTAGCAGAGCGCCTGACCCAAATAAATATTTACTGAATGAATACAGAAAACTAAGTGCTTCTCAAGTTCATCAGGGGAAGAGCGCGGATGGGGGGTGTGGCCCGGCTTCTGTACCAAGCAGGCCCCGCGGAGCTCTAGGAACCCTTCCTCCCTTGGGTGGGACTGAGGCTTGAAGCTCCTGGGTCTCTGACCCTCTTGTGCCTCAGGCTCACCTCCAAATGCCCTTCACAGGGCTCTGCCCCGAGAACAAAAGAGGCCCCAGTTGTTCCAACATTTCTCTGGGAGACGAACAACTGTTACCAGCCAGGCCCTTTCGGAATCAATCCAGCAACTGTTCGCACTGCTCTCCCTCCACCTCCCGTCTCTGTCCCAAAAAAGGAGAAAAGGAAATTGAAAAAAGATGGGGGAAAATCCCAGCCCCAGCCCCACCACCTCCCTACAGCCCCTCTCAAGTCTGTCTGAAAATGTTATCAACACAAAGAGGGCACAGGGACAGCCACCTGCCATTGCAAACAACTGGCACAGCCACAGCAGAGGGTGAGGCTGTGAGATCAGGACCCAAAAAAAGGAGAAGGGAGTGCAGGCTGTGGGGAGAGATCAAAGCGGAGGGAGGGGCTGTGGGGGGCAGTGGGAGAGCTGGGAGAGCTGGGAGAGCTGGCCCCTGCCCTGGAGGAGAGCTGGAGGCTGAGGGAGGGAGTGGCCGGAGGCCTGCAGAGGCACAGGAATTGGAGGCTCCCTGAGGCCAGGCTGAATGGGGAGGCAGGAGGCTTCTGTGGGGGCAGTGGCTACAAAGGGGGTGGAGGGTTTAGCGGAGGGGAGAAGAGGGAAGGAGAAGTTGACTGGGGAAGAGGGAGAGAGGTCTATTAAAAACCTCTCAGTGCATAACACAAAATGTCAGGGTTTATAGCTTCATTCCTGGCATTGCCGGGACCAAGAACCCTGCACAGAAATGTCACCGCTTGTCATGTTTAATCACCTGCTGTTTGTTAACACCTTCCCTGCAAGGAGCCTGTCTCAATCCGCCCCTGGGCCCCCAAGGGACCTGGAAACAGAAAACATCCCCAGCTCCTTCTCTGGGCTCTTGGCCCTGCCCCGGAGTCTCCAGGGAGGAGCTCCATTCACCACCTATCTGAAGGCCTCCCAGGAACCCCCAAAGTGACACTTCCTGTCAGGCAGGCCTGGGAAAAGGGCCCATGCGGACCGAGCAAGAGGCTGCACCCTCTGGCCAGGGCCCGGGTGCTCCCAGGCTGCCTATTTGTCTCCTCCTCCTTCCACCTGCTTTTCTAGGGCTGGCTGGCAGGCTGTCCCCTCTGTCTAACCCAGCCTCGCTCCCCCACCCTGGGGATGAGAGAAGATGAACAGAGGAGAGCCTGCTCAGATCCCAGCAGGCTGGAGTTCACCAATCAGTCTGCTTGAACAGCAACTGCCATAGAACATGGAACATTCGCAGCCACTGTCCTTGTAGTTACAACCCAGGCTCGCGCCATCTGCGGTTCCGGCTTGGCTCACTCCTGAAGCATGGTTTCCTGAGTTGTTTAGACTAGGAATTCTCAGTCCTACTGCCCCATAATTCCTTCCTCTGGGGTGGGGGTGGGGGGCTGGTAGGTGTGCGGTAGGAGGGTGGAAGAGGCCGCTCAAGCTCAAGCAGCCACAGTCTGCCCGAGAACACCCAACTGCTCCCTCCCTCCCTCTGAAAGCTGCGTGGTCGACATGGGGGAGGATTACACCTGCCATACTCAGTACAGCCCCTGGGCTCAAACCCCACGCAGGGACCAGCAGCAAGTTTATCCTCTACGGTTCCCAAGGAGGCCCATTACTTCTAGAAGCCATGAAGGCCAGTGGTGATATGCACCCCTTAGCCGAGCTGCAAGGGTCTCCCGGTGAACCAGGTTCCGGAAACGTCCTGATCATCCCCTCTAGCGAAGTCTATGCTTACACAGAAACACACGCAACAAACATGCATCTGCTGTCCTGTCTCCTAGGAGAATGCCCGTTCATTAAGACTCTCCTCCTGAAGGGCCCTGGGTCCAGTCCACTCATTTCCATTTCACCAAAGAGACAAGTCAGAATGTTTTCCAACTCCCCTTCAACCCTTCCCTGTGAACAGAAGGGGATACCCCTTTCTCAGGAGATAGGTACTTACAAGCGCCTCAAGGGGAGGCTACCTCCAAAAAGCTCAAAATGCAACCACATGAACAAGAGCATTTTATTTTGCAGGGGAGGCCCGGGATGTGCCCACATGTTACAGGTGGGATCTAGGGGGCACCCAGAGAGGTTTGGGGCAGTGGGCCCAGCAGCACGGGAAATATCCAGGACTGGGCTGCCAGTGGAGGGGTCCTCCAGCAAGTCCCTCTTCCCCGTGGAAGGCAGCTCCCCTCCCTGACCCGTCTGTGTCTCCGGACCTCCTGTTTCTCCACCTGCGAAATAGGACAACTCTCTGTCTTTCTTCCGAGGAACTGGGATATTAAACTTGGCGTGCTCTGAATCTCTCGGAAGGCAGGTAGGTACTAGGTAAACTCATCGGCGCTCTGTTGTCACAAATCTGCCCCATGTGCCCATCCTTGCCATAGGGGGAAGGGCTCAGCAGAAAGGGGAGGGGCGTGGAGGTGGGTGCACAGGGGCAAGTCCCTTCCTACGTCCAGCAGAGGCTCCCAGGCAGTGCCTCGTCCCGCCTGGGAACACGTGTGTCATACCCGCTTGAGTTCACACGCGCTTCACCGAAGGCAGCAGCCCACAGAGATGGGCATTTTAGGTGGAACCAGTTGTAAATCACCCATCCTGGACAGAGAGTATTCTAGTCCACGAGGTGCTCTGGCTCCCCAGGACCCCAAGGGAGGGGCACTGTCAATCAGCCCGTCCACCTGCCTCCACAACTGAGGTGTTCATGGAACGTGGGTCTTTCAGGTCCTGGGCAAACCAGCGTGGCTGGTCACCATGCTGGGAGCTGGCAAGTGCTCCCAGGTGAACTGACCACGCAAGGCCTTCTCATGCCTGAGGGACGTCAGACTTGAGCCTCTCCCACCTGGGGGCTTTGAAAAGTGGTCCCCAGCATTGACAGGAACCTTGAGCACATATGGGACATGTCCTCTCAGCTCAGCCGGCCATGGTGGAGCCCAAGAAGAGCTGGAGGACGGGGCCTGGCCTGAGGTTTAGGGGAGCCCCCGGTCTAGACCTGTTTTGCCCAAGCCACTTGGATTTATCAGATGAGCACGGCCTCCCAGCCAGGCCCCCTGGTATAACCCTTCCATTAATTTACTATTCGATGGGAAATTATTCCTCACCCAGGAATATAAGTTTTCATCTTATTTTAAGTTAGATTCTTAAAGCAATTAGCAAGGCATCTGGCGATGACCTCACCACCATGGCTGGGCCCTGCAGGGGAGAAGGGCCGCCCTGAAGCTGCACAGACCCTGGCTCCAGGCCCATGAGGGGAGCTCAGGGAGAGCTGGGAGCCCCTAGACACCTGTCCTGGGTCCTGGGAGGGAGGTGGGGGTGGGGGGGTGCACGGTAGTCTCTGATATTCTCTGTTTGTGGAAAAACGCCTTTCCAGCACCACTTGCCTGGTGAACCTCCTGGTGGCAGATGCCGAAAAGCCTCAGCAGCTGGGGCCGCGGGCGCATTTTCTATTTTTAATTGTTTGATCGGAATATTAACTCATCTAGGTCCGCTCCCAAGACACACTTCCCAGCCAGAGGGTTTCCCCCATTTCCCAGACCTTCCTCTCTTTCTCCCTCTCGAGTCAGAAATCAACTTTGAATTTAATAATTGGAGACACAGACCTCGGTGAGTTTGCAAAGGATTAGAACACTGGGGAGAAAAGGAAAGTAGGCACTCCTCACTCAGAGGCACCCCGCACGGGAACCTCTGCTCTTCTCTCTGAGCCACTGACCCGAGGTTTCAGGGCAGCAGCGGCGGGCTCAAGCACGCATAGGCACTGCCCCTCCGGTCGGAGCCCCACTTTTCCTGGCTGAGGGCCCTCTCCCCTCCTGGTCAACCCCACTGACCAGTGGCTCACTTGTCAATCTCGAGGGCCACCCAGAGGGGCTGGGGCCACTCAGGAGGCCCCTAGGGTAGGAGGCACGTGCCCCTGGGCTCAGACGGGCTTGGCAAGAGGCTGACTTTCCTTTTAGCTTCCACCTCCAAAAGGAAGGGAGGGCCGCGTCTCTATGGAGCCCAGAGGAGAATCTGCCAGAAAGTCCTTTGTGGGAGCAACACCAAGGGCTCCCGGCCCAGTCCCCCAGCAGGAAAGTCACACACCCCAGCCCGAGCCAAGTGTCACTTGAGCTTGAGACGGACCACACTGCTGGGAAGAGACTGTGAAGGCCAAACCCAAACATTTTGGCCCCCTCACTCCATCCTAGGGGGCCGCCCAACAGCACTGGGGCCACTGGGTCTCCTTTCTCCTACATGCCCTTGGCCCCCCTGCTACGCTCTTCCTTCTCAAGGTCGCGGGGCTGTCCACACCAGGAATATTTACTCACCAGACTGGCCCTGTTAGCAGCACTCACCACAAATATGCTTTCTGATAAAGTTGGCAGAAAAAAAGTTCTAGAGCTCAAAACAATGTCAGAAATCATCCCCCACCCCCACCAAGCGAGGGTGAGGTGAGGCCTGCAACCAGACTGCACAGCCAGCAGGGAGGAGTCCTGGGGGAGGCTTTTGTCACTCTCACGGTTCTCCTTCCTGTGCTACTTCCCAACATACAGCCTGTTGCCAGGGCACCGAGGGCTGGGGATGGTCCTGAGCTAGCCCTGGGTCTCGGCCCCCAAAGGGTGCAGCTCAGAAGCCGGGGCATGGGGAGCGGTCCTCTGCTTCTGCCGGCCAGGAGCCCTCCTGGTGGCCCCTTACCTCTGCTTCTCCCCCGGCCGCCTCACCTCACTGAGCCCCCTTCCCACCCACCCGCCCTCCCTCAGTGCACATGGGCCTTAATGTTTTTATTACCTGTTTGACTCGCCGCCTTATTGCTTCTCCCCTTAATGGGGCCGTAACCGTGGAAACGAGGAATAAACGGCCACCAGAAAATGAGATGATTAAACAGGTCACCCTGGCAAAACAAACTCAGCCAAGGAACCTCTGGGGGTGGGGAGGGGAAGCTCCCTTCCCCCCACCCATGGCCAGAAGGCTCAGACCAGACCCGGGACCAGCATCCCAGTCCTTAGAACTGGGGCAGATACACTGGGGCGCCCCCTGCTGGGCAGTGGGGCACCTGGCCAACCCCTCCCCAAGGCAGCCCACCTGGCTTGCTGTGGCCTTGGGCTCTCCGGCTGAGGGGATGACAGGGAGGCAGGCCCTGGTCTACAGGGAGGTGATGATCTGGCCAAAGAGAAGATGTACTTCTAGTGATGGTGACGTGGTGAAGCCCCTCTTACTCTTCACCAGTTTCCATGCAGCACATTCCCTCCCAGGGGTCCCCCGAATTCATGGAGAAAGCCTTACAAGGAAAGGCCAAATCAGGCCAAAGCTCACCTCGAGAAGGTTTCCTCTGGGGATCCCTGGTCTTTGGAGACATAACATGTGTCCAATCCCGCCCCCCCCCCCCACTCCCCCAAAGCCAGACAGTGCCCTAGCCCAAATGCCACGCCAGGGGACAAAGGTCCGAGGTATCGGCAATGTGGGGTGGGCCCTCTTTCTGGCACTGGGCCTACCTAGTTGGAGGGGTCCTGGGACTGGGAGCAGGACCAGAGAGGATGGACATGCTGTAGTGAGGTCTGCCTGGGGGGAGATGGAGACAGGCAGGGGAGGAAGGAGAGTCCCAGACCACGCATCAGCCACTGCCCGCTTGCCCCCCACACGGTAGCAGGCTACGGGTGCCAAATACCCTCCCAGGCCCAAGCCAGAGTCACAGTTAGTAGCTAATGCAGGCCCCCATCTAACCATACAATGCCTGTCTATCCTTGGACCCCCTTCATGTCATCTTTAATCCCAGCCCCACTCTTTCCTGTAAACCAGGCTATAGAAAGCTCTCAAGGAGCTAAAACCCAGGTCCCAAGGGAATCGGCCAACGTTTCCTGCCTGCCTCCTTCTGCCCCCACTAAGAAGCCGGGAGGCACTTGGCGAAGAGGCACATCAATCAATCAATTCCACCAGCACTAACAGTGGGAAGGCGTGAGACCAGCCCCGTACCAAGTGCTGCGAGGGGGTGTCAACACAGACCTATCTCTAATGGTCGCCATTAGGAGCAGGAGTAGCAGAAGAAAGCACTTTGCTGGCCTTGACCTTCTGGGGGCCAGGGTACAGAAGCCTGAGTGCCACCTGGACACACCACTGCCATGGGCCTAAACAGATCCTCAGAGATGCAGGTCCCAAGCCAGCCTCTTATCTCATATCTCTTTCCAGGGCCAACTGGGCATGAGGCTCTAAGGAGGGGCAAAGTAGGCAGGAGGGCCTGGCTTTAGGGATCTGGGCAGCCTGGAGGAAAAGGGCAGAAGGCTGAGGTTGCAGGATGGGAAGCAGGAGTTTCTGTTGGGGGGTGGGTGGCAGAGGACTAGGGAGCAAGGCCATGTGAAGTCCAGAACGTGCTGGGGGGTGCAGGGAACATCTGGCTGCCTATCTCCATCTGTGCCGCTACTTTCCCATCCTTTATCAAGTCCAAAGGCCACTCCTTCACAGAGCTCCCTGGGCTCCTCACCCTGTGCCCCTCTGCCCTGTGGCAGCTGAACACGCCTGTCTCCCTCCACCAGGCGGGTCCCGGAATGCAGGGAAGGACCAGGCAGTTTCGCGGCCGTGGCAGCTCTAGCAGGTGCTCCCTAACACGTTCTGAATCGCCAGCCTCACCACCTGCACGGGGTCTCTTCCCGGACAGGGAACACTATGTCCTGATGAACGCGGGGTGTGAGGAGCCAGGCTGCGGTCAGGCGGCCAGAGAGGTGAATGCTGGACCACCAAGTGGCTGCCTTTCACAATCGGTCCAAGGGACGTAGGACATCCTCTGCCCCCTGGGACCGCCAGCCTTCTCCTCCTCCCCTGCTCCTTCTTCCTCCTGCTGTACCCTGGCCCAGGTATCCTGGGACAGCTGTTGCTTGCCTCAGGGACCCTCAGGCTGGAATTACTACAGAGCAACTTCCTCCCCCGAACCCACGGCAAAGATGATGATGAGGAGGAGAAGATGTGGCAGCCACCGGGGTGGTCAAGGTTTAAAAACCAGCTCAGGGAGGGCAGTGGTAAAGGACAAGCCTTGGGGCCCCGGGTGAGTTGGGCGGAGCGGGGAGAAACGGCCTGACCCCTCTAAGCATGGCGGGCCAGCCAGAGGAGGCTGATGGAGGGGCAGGCACACCACTAACCTGGCAGGGTCCAGGCGGAGGAGCTGGCGCCCAGAATCTTCCCGGGCCCCACCCAATCCCCAGCCCAGGGACTTGAGCCAGGGGCAGCAGCTTTAATGAGGAGATGCTGCTTCGTGACTCAGCCCTCCAAAGGTGTCTCCATTTATTTTATTTTTCCATCATAAAAACCCAAGCTGCAACTCAGCCAGATTCCCTGGCCGTGGGGGATGGGCGAATGGCGGCAGCGATGGCCAGGCCGCATGAGGTCTGGCTAAGTGGCCCCAGTGCCCTTCTCGGAGAGGAGAGTTAATGGGTTCTCCTGGCTGGTCCCTATAGGAGAAAAGGGCCTGGGGTGGGGCCCCTCTAGGGATCCTTCCAGATGTGCCTTTGCTGCCTCTGCCTCTTGTTGCAAGAACAGCTACGCCTGGGCTTTTAGCCGGTGTTCTGCTCTCATGTCTCACAACCAGGACCAGGGCTAGTGCGAGGGCCACTTCGCAGTCCGGAGCCACAGGTCGCAAATGCCTTCTTCCGAAGAGAAGCCAAACGATGTGCTTCTCACCTCGTCCCCTCAACCCCGCCCCCACGAACCGCCCCCACTGATGCTCCCCAGTAAGATCTAGTTGGGAGCTGGAGAGCCAGAGGCCTTAAAGGTCACCTGATGCTCAAGTCCCCGCACACGTCACAGCCAGCCTCTGTTTGAATGGTACCAGGAAGCTCGCTACTTCCCAGACAGCCCATTCTGTCCTTGGCTCCGACTGCACCTTCCTGCCAAGATGGCACCTACCCCCTGCAGCAGACTGGCAAAACCGGTGCCCAACCTGACTGCAGGGACTGGCCCTAGCTTAGACTGGTCGAGTGGGTGTATCTGGCCAAGTAAAGGCTTGAGGAAGGAAAATTGAGGACAACCTGCTTCAGGCTTCCTCCACTCCTGAGGCCAGGGCTCAGAAGCAATGGCGCGGGGTGGGGGTGGGGGTGGGGGTGTGTCTGTGCACAAGGCCAGGGGTTCCCGGCCCCAGAGTTCCAGCAGAGCTTATCCAGGGAAAAAGCAGGTCTGGCTCAGTGAGCAACGCCAATTCCTCCCACTGACCTCACCTTGATACCATGGCTACCAAGTGGACAGTGCCACCCCTCTCTGGCTCTCTGTCCGTGGCCATCCCCTTGAACTTGCTCTCTTGCCTCTTTGGCCCTTGACCTGGTGGGGCCTAGCTTGGATCCTGATGGACAGCTCTAGCCCTGGACAGCCTCTCCTCTTCTTCTCACACTCTCCCTGGGGAGAGTGAGGGCAGTTACAAGCAGACCCTGAGAATCAAGGGCAAGGTCCCTCTCAAAGCTCCACTGTTGCTTCACGGCCCTTGTGCCCCTGCCTCCAGTCTTGTTGGGGCCTAGACATCAGCCTAGTGGGGCCTAACACTGGGGAGCTTCCCAACTGCAGGACGGATTTACCTGTGTCTGAAAGCTCCCCCTCCTCTCCCGCCCGGCTCCCTCCCCCAGGGAAATCACTCTAAAAGGGCCTAATGGAACTATGTCCTCCTCTCTTCCTCTCTCTCTTCCCTCCCTCCTCTCTTTCCCTTTCCTTTTTTTTTTTTATTAGCATTTGTGGAATTTATTCCCAAACTCTCCTAATCTTCCGTACACAACCATTTGATTTGCATAACCCAACCCCCTCTCATAAAAACTGGCTGCTAGTTTAATTAAAAAATGTAAATTTGCTGTCATCTCGGGGCCTAGTGAATTAGGACGACATCGGCATTTTTTATTGCTAAAGACGTCCAGATTGATCCAGCCCTTGGCTGAACTATGGTGGGGGGACAGGGGTCCACATGGCCCTGGGTGGCCCTGGACGGCCCTGAGGTCCTGCTGTCCCCTCCTGAGAAGCCTAGGTTCTGCCACCACTGAATGGCTTCTGGACGGAATGCTTCAGGACCTGGACCTGTCCCAGGCTGGAGAGGATGTAAACCCATGATCCAGTGCTTATAGGGTCCCTGGCACCAGCAACCTCTTTGGGGCCTGAGCCTCCAGCCTTGTCCTCTGCTAGAATAGCTCTCAGTGGAAGCTGTCCATGGTCCCCTCAAAGAAGAGAGCCCCTCACAGTCTCAGCAACGAGCCCCGGCCAGTGACGAGACCTCCGGCCATGGCTGGATCCAGAAGTACATTCCAGATGTTGAGGGAAGATGAGCACAGAGTCAGCCCAGAGATGGGCTCCGAAGGGGATCTCAGAGTTCCCACCTGCTTCCCTTTTTTTGTGAAGAGGGAAAAAATTATTTTTCTTCTGAAGTTCTGAAATTAAGTGAAACTTCCAAATTCAAAGAAAAGGCTGAGATGGTATCGCCAGATGACTCCTCCAGGAAGCAGTCAGAGCTCCGACACCCGGACCTCCCCTCACTGAGTGGCCAGCCAGAGTCCAGGTCTAAGCCCCGCTGGGAGAGCCCTGCTCCAGCTAGAGGACGGACCAGTCCACCTCAGTGACTCTTCCAACTTCTAGGAAAAGTTTCCAGAGCCTATCCCTGGAGTGCTGGGAGAAGCAAGTCTCCCTAAGGCCCACGAGAGATGCTCTAAGAGGTTCTGCCACCCACAGGCCCAGGAGGCTCTCTCTCCAGTCGGAGGCACCCTCCAGAAGGGCTTTGGAGTCGTGCGCCCACAGCAGACTGGGAGGGACTGTGTGGGGTAAGGTAGGAGGGTGGACGCCAGCTCCAGTTGGCACCCAGGTTAGAGGGAGGAAGACGAGGAGGGCCTGCCTTCCAGCTGAGTAATGCCTGGGTCCACCGTGCCCGCCCACAAGCAGAGGCTCATCTGCCCCAGGTAGGGGGTGGTGCACACTGCCTGGCCCATCTGTAAGGACTGCCTCTTGGCTGGGTTGGGTGGGGGCCCTTTTTCTGAAGAAAGGGGGTGGGGCCCGGAGGAAGGAGGCGATGAGACACCTGATTAGAGTGGGGGTGGGCTGCTTCTCTGTGGGCGTGGAGGCCAGGGAGGGGCAGCGTGGCAACAGTGGCCTTACACACCTTCATCACTTTGCCCAGCAGGGGGTATCACATCTCTCCTGGGCACAGAGGTCCCGAGGACCTCCACGTCAGATTACCTGAGATCACACCTGGCTGGACACCGTCACAAAAACTCTGAGCCACCTCCCTCCCCACAAACACACACCCACTACCCAGAGCTGACTGCCATGTCACCTACCCTGGGCCCCCCAGTGCTGCCTCCTTCCTGCTCTCTCTGCCCACTCCCCTTTGACCTCAGAAGGTCATATGTCAGCTCATGGGCCCCAAGGGGCAATGCTATGAACTTGGGCCCATTATAAACAATAATCCTAACCACCACCTATTCTTCCAGAAATGAGACATAAGGGTTCAGAGATCAGTCTCAGTGAATTATCAGCCTGTTTATTATGGACTTCTTTCAAAAACATTTAAGAAGACAGTGGCTTTTTCAGGCTAGGATCTGGGGTCCTGGTCAAAATGTGGTTTCAACAGAGAGGGCTAATTGAGAGCCTGAGGAGCTTATGGTAAACCTCAATCTGGGCTCAGGTTGGAACCCAAGGTGGGAAGAGAAGCGAAATATTGAAAAAATTAGATTAAAACCAATAAAAACACCAAAATATCAGGAGAAACTGCCCCAGGCCAGCATCATGCTATCTGGAACCCTAGCCTAGGCGCCATACTAGGCCCCCCAAAACCCAGAGTCCAAATTTAGTAGTTTGCCTGGTGTACCCCCTGGGGGAAGCTCAAAAGGGGGATGGGAGAGAGTCCTGGGCCCCTGACTTTGAACTGATAACAGCCGCCTCATCCCACGGATTCTCAGGTGAAAAATACTCATTAGCCATAATAAGCAGCTTGATCATCCGACACAGCCTTGTCCCAAATAAATTAAATTCCTTTACCTTGAGACAGTCGTCCCGAAACCAGACTAACCACCTTTCCCAACAGGACGCTGCTTTCAAAAACTAAACCACCCCCCACTAAAAAAATAAAAACACACACCCCACAGCCTGACATACAGCGATCTTTGCAGGGGAAAAAGAAACACACACACACCAAACACGGAGCCATTCAAAAACACGGAGAACAAAAACCCCCACAAAAACCCCCTAAATCCTCTCTCTGGGTGCCCCCCAGCTCCCTCTCCCCTCGGTTCTTTCATAATGACAAGCATCAAATTAGTCACAGTCACTAAGCAAGTAACAAATAATAACAATAATATCATCAGAAGCCTCGCAATCCAGAAACCAGGGCGAGAAGCGCAGCGGGCACTGGACCCTCTCCAGGCCAGCCCCCACCCCCTGCTCAGCTGCTACCTCATTGGGCTAAAAATACTAACTTCCGTAAAAGAACCGAAAGAAAAGTGAAAGAGCCTCCCCTGGTTCCCACCGCCGGTACCTGTACCAAGATCCATTCTCCTCTCTTTGGTCCCAAACTCTTCGAGGAACGCCAAAAACAGAAGGGGAAAGAAAAAACATCTGTTTAGTCTCTCGCAGTGCCCGCCGTCCCCCTCCCGCCCCCCTCGGCTCGCCGCACCCCCCAGCGAGTGCCGGACAAGTCCCCGGGACACGGCGAGCAGTGACAGGGGGGCCCGGGAGGGAGAGCGAAAGTTTCTCCCTCCCTCCCCTGTCTCTCTCACGCTCCGGCATTGCACACTCGGAGCAGCTCCTCTCGGCTCTCGAGTTTATTAAACTAAAAGAGAAACTATTTATAGACGCGGCCCGAGTCGGGGGGCCCGGCGGCCCGCGAGGCCGAGGGGGGCCCCCCGCCCCCGCCCGGCCCCCGCCCGCGCCCCCCGCCCGCGCTGGGGTCGAGCCCCGCGGCGGCGCCCCCTGCCCTCCCCCGCCCCACTGCCGTACTCACCATAGTCGGAGAGTCGAAAGCCGAATTCACTTAAATAATCAACTTTCATAATACTTAATTAATGCCTAATTGCAACTGATTACTCCCCGAATAACAAGTTGTTTTAAAGCCCTGATGTCATTGCTCCTGACGGTAACACTCAGGGTAACAGTTTGGCAGGAGGGAGCGGGCGGACGGGAGCGGCCGGGGGCGCTGCCAGGCGCCGAGGTGATTGGCAGGGCGGCCGCGGCGCCGCCTCCTCCGGGCCGAGCCGTGCCGCCCCGGCAGGTGAAAGAGCACAGCTCGGCCCGCCCGCGCGCGCCCGCCCGCCGCGGTGCTGGAGTGAATGGGCGCGCGCTCGCCCGCCTCCCGCGCCGCTCCCGCACGCGCGCCCCCGCCGCTCCCCTCCGCGCGCCCCGCGCTCGCGCGCGCAGCTCCAGCACACCCGCTCGGGCGGCCCGCCTCATTGGCTCAGTGATTCCCCAAACCTTAGACTTCGGGAGGAGGGAGGCGGGGACTCGGGGCGCGGACCCGGGCGGGAGGGGCGAGGCGGGCGGCGCTCGCGTCCCCGCGCCAACTCTGGCCGGACGCCGGCGGCCGCGCGCTCGCACGCTCCCGCCTGCGCCCTGGCCCCGGCCCCGCGGGCGCCACTCGACGGCGGCCGCGCGCGGACTCGCTCCGGGTGCCGGCCGGCACGGGGCTCGCGGCGCGCGCGGCCGCGCAAACTTTTCCCGTGAGGGCGGGCGCAGGTGTGAGCGCCACGGGGTCGCGCGCCCTCGTGGTCCCTCTCGCGCGCCCTGTGGGCTCCGGGTGAGGCGGTACCAGGGCTTGTGTTTCCCCTCGTACCCGAGTCTCATGGCGGGGCGGGGGGGGGGCTGGGGGGTGGGGTGGCGGGATTGTTTAGTCCCAAAGAGGAAAGTCTACCGGGTGGTGGGCCTGGAGGGGGGGTGCGGGAAGGGGGACGGGTCGTGTGCGTCGGCCTCGCGCAGCTCTGCACGCCACCCCCCGCAGGTTCCAAGGAGAGCCAGGACCCCTGGCTTCCACCAATTGGGCTTGGCTGTGCCTTGAAATGGGCCCTGGTGCCCTCCCTACCGGGCTAACCCAGACCGACCCAGGCCCCTTACACATCCCTGCTCTCCGCCCGCCCGGGGCCTTTCTCCTCCTCCTCCTCCGCGGTTGGGCCGAGAGGGGCATCCAGCACCTACTCCTTCCCTCACTCCGCTGGGAGACTTTAGTCCGAGCACCCACCACAGATCCATGCCATCACTTGGGCTTCCCTCCTGCCCTCTTGCCTGTGCCGAGCCGCATTAAGGATCTTGGCATGGAGCGAAGAGGCACCCTTAAACCAGGGAACAAGTGTCCCCCCACCTGTCCCTCCGGCAGTGGCCGCATTTCCTGTCTGCCAGCTCATCTCTGGACCAGGGCTCCCGTGCTCTCCTTGGCCCTCCTCCTTTTCCCCCAGAGAAAGCATTTTGGTGGGTCTCTGTCCCCAGATGTCCCTGCTACGGCCAGATATGTTGAAATTCCTTAAATTTTAGTGATCCAAGTTACCCGTTGGACTTGGGGGGCCTCAAGGAAGGAGGCAGCCAGGTGAGCAGGAGAAGGGCAGCTTTGCCAGTACAGTACCTAGATCTCACTGTCACTAGCTCTCCTCTGTCCCTTGTATCCCTGTGCTGCCACCTTCCTCTCCTCCTGTTTCAGGGAAAGCCACACTGCCTCCAGTTAGGGGAGGGGAATAGACCCCGGGTTTTCTCTGGTCTTTTGGCAGCATTCAGCAAAATGGCACTGGCCTATTTCTGCAATATGTCTGTTTTGCAAAGGGAGAGGCTCAGGGAAACCTTGGGGCAAAGAAGTCAAAGAATAACCAATCTACTCGTTCTCCCACTTTCCCCTTATTTTTCTTCTTAGTCTTTTTTTTTTTTTTTTTTTTAGTTCCAAATGGCATCACAGGGAGGAGGTTAGCATCTCTTCCCTATTTGACTGTCCTCCCTGATGCCTTCTTGGCAACCCCCTTTCCTGGTTGTCACACGCAACCCTCTGCCCTCCAGGCCTGCCCTGTTCCTACGTAGGAGAAGTAGCTAGAGAGGCCCAGACACTTTGCGGAGGGTCCCCTGACCCTAAAACCCTGCATAAGGGATCAGAGCTTAACCGAGCCATGTGCCACCCGGAGGCCAGGACAAGAGTTGGTACAGGGTAATCAGGCACAGAAGACCGTGAGCTCTGCTCCCCACGTGGGATGTCGGAGAGGGCGTCTCCATGCCCAGGACTCTGGACTATACAGATGTCTCTGGCCGCTCTCCCCTACGACCCTCCGAAGCGAGGCTTACAGCCTTTGGCTGTAACAACAGGCAGTCAATCCCAAACCCCAATCCTGAGTGTCTGCTTCCCCACCTGGGCAGCTGGGGTGTGGAAGGAAGCCTGAAGACATAAGAGTCACATACGAGGGGAAGGGTGATTTCTGGGTTTACATGATAAAGCATGTATGGGGAGCCCCCTGCATATGTGACCCAAACGGCCTGCTGGCTGTCTCTGAATACCCTTCTGGGATCCTGCTGACGGCGGTGAGGGCATGGGAGGGCATGCCTTCCAGTTACCTAGACAAGGCCAACTGGACTGGCTGCACGGTGACTTTGGGGCCTCTGGTGGACAAAGGCTGGAGATCTGGCAGCGCACAGAGCCGACAGGGCCTGCCAGAGGGACCGGTCAGGCACAGTGGTGGCGGGAAGCGTGGGCCGTCGAAGAGCCTCTGTTCTGCCTCTGCGACAGCCACAGGCAGCCACTAAGGCTTAAGGGGCCTTGCCCAAGAGTGGAGGGCAGGCCAGAGAGGCACAGAGAATGAGGCCATCTTGGCGTGTTATGATTTAAGAAAGTCTGAGAAGAAGGCTGAGGCGTCGAGGTCATGAGGTGTGAGTCAGAGGCTGCCTAATGGAGGGGTCCCCAGATTTCTCTCTCTTTCTTTCTCCTTGGGTGTGTGCTTGTAGGAAGGGGAGAGGCCCAGAACTCTGGCATCTCTGAAGCTATGGCCCATTTTTGCCTTGAGGACCCTGATGTGGTGACACCTCTTAGACCCTGAGGCCAGGCCACAGTGAGGACATTTGTGCCTGGGACTCAGGGCACGGAAAGCCCAATGCCTCAATTCCTCCCAGTCTCGAGGCCTTGGGCCCAGAGACACCAGTTCCTCCTTATGCACCCCATCCCATCCCCAAGAGAAAATGTGCAGCCGTGCAGAGCAATCCCGGCCACTGGGTCCCTCACACGAGTCCAGGGAAAACCATCAGCTCTCCCCAGGCCAGCTTCCACGGTTGGCTCCTGGTCCCCTCACACCCCCAGAGCGTGCCCACTCATTCTCTCTCCCTCCCGAGCCTGGGGCCTTCTCACTCACTAGCCTGTTTACACACCAGGTATCTCAGGCTTTATCTGCTCTCATTCTGAATTTGTAACTTTCACATAAACTTGAACAAAGCTCCTTTTGTTCCTGCACCCCACCCCAGGATCCCAATAAACTGGTTCCCTCTGAGGCGACTGGGCCAGGGCACAGAAGCCTTGGCCAAAGGACTGTGTGTGCATGTGAACAAGCATGTTCGCACCTGCGAGGGAGTCCGTGTGTTTGCGTGTGAGTGCACTGCTTGCGCTGACGGAGGGTGTCGGGGAGAGCGTCAAGTGAGCAAGGTGTGGACAGGAAGCACGGTGGCACAGGGACGGCCTGCCAGGGCGCAAGAGGCTGTGGGCCAGGGACGGGTGGGTGTCTGGGCAGGGGGCACACAGGGACGGAGAAGGTACAAAGGGTAGAGAGGAGCAGGGAAGTGGGTGGCGGAGCGAGGGGCTGCGGCCAGGCTCAGGCTAAGTATAAGGCAGATACAGGGATCGCATTATGGCCATGTAGGGGCTGGCACAGCCGCACGCTCGGCCCCGTAATCCTGTTAGCCAGCAATCTCCATTCCGAAAGAGCTTCATTTCTTTGTGAATATTTGTAAACTAGATATCTAATGGAAAATTATAGGAAAATTATAGTGAAATTCATGACGGAGAAATCCGATTATCCCTAATTCAATTATGCCATCTTAGCCCACACAGCACATTTCCCATTTTTTTCCCATAAATACCGATGCCAGGGGTCCCGGTAATCAAATAAAATTGAAAATCATCTTCCCATTAAATTCAATTAGCCGCAATTTCTAAAGCCTATCAGAGATTTTAATTACTAAATTATAAAATTCTCCAATGCTAAATTGAAACCAAAAAAATTGCACATCCTTATATTTCAGAGGAAAAAAAAAAGGGCCAGCAAAATCCTTGAAAAAAATGCCCTCCTTTCTGTACCAGCACCAAAGCGGGTTCCCCACCTGGAGGGACCTCGCATCGCTGCCTACTTGCCCAGTTGGGGTTGAAGCCAGGGGCACGGAGGAGAGGTCTCTGCCAAGGGAGGGGCTGAGCCATATTCATTTAGCAGAGGGGCAAACCACACCTCCAACCCTCAGCTTCTGCTTGGCTGGCCCCTAGAGAGGACTTGCCTTCCCCACTGGCTGTCCCAGCTCCCGAGATACTCTTAACTCTGTCCCCCCACGGAGAGGTCTAGAACTGCCACCTTCTTGGCCCACGGACAGGGCTCAGGCTCAGGTCGGAGCTTGGCCTCAGGGCTCTGCAGGGTTCTAGGGCGGCAGGCCAGAAGCAGCGCGGGGTTCCCTAACCATGCTGCGGGGCCCGCAGATGGCCTGGGCTGGGTCAGAGGTGGGGGTGGGACGGAGGCCAGTGTTGAAGGTAGACAGCTATCGTGGGATGGTTCTGTGGCCCTGAGTCTCCTCCAGAGCCTTCCCAAGGCCCATGGGTTCTGGCAATATAGCCGCCTCCTAGGAGAGCGGGCGGTGGCCATGGCCCAAAGCTGGCCTCTTCTCCACTTGCAGCTCATTCTCTGTTCTCGCCCTCTTCTGGAAGGCGATAGCCCTGAACTGGCCAAGGGGCATGCCCTGGCCCCATGGTAGCCCTTGCTTTTTTACCGCTTCTCTTTTTAGGGAAGTGCTGGCCACCACCCCAATGGCAGCCCTCCTCTCTCTCCCCCGCAGGCCACTTACCCAGCTCTAAAGGCTGCTCTAGAAGTCAGAAGAGCCTGGGGACGTGGCATCGGTGGGCGGCATAAAGTGACCCTGGGTCTGACCCCCGAGGTGGATGGCTGGGTGGGCGGCTGAGGGGCTGGGCAGTTCCTGGGCAGCTAGCAGCCAAGTTGCCGGCAGCCCAGCACCCAGGGAGCAGGGAGCAGGTTTAATTTGCCAGGCAGTCAGGAGTGCCAGCAGGGGAGGCACCCGCAAACAAAACAAAAACAAAAAAGTTAATTATCTTTGGCTTTTT
Organism: Zalophus californianus; assembly: GCF_009762305.2. Classification (NCBI taxonomy): domain Eukaryota; kingdom Metazoa; phylum Chordata; class Mammalia; order Carnivora; family Otariidae; genus Zalophus; species Zalophus californianus. The sequence goes on from NC_045598.1 coordinate 7,864,223, forward strand.
CTTAATAAATATCCAAACTGGCCCGGCCGGATCCTCCGCTTTAGAGGGAGAGAGAAGAAGGAGGAAAAAACCCCAAACCAAATCCAACAGACTCATTCTCTGGTCTACCTTTCCCTTTGTGTTTCCTCCTGTATTCATCTCTTATCAGAGGCAGGACGAGTTTCAGATTAATGCCCGAACTTTGCAAGTCAAGAGTATGGCTACCAAAAAAAAAAAAAAAAAATTTTTTTTTTTTTTTGGAGTTTTGGGGTGGGACAGCAGGGGTGTAAAGAAGAAAGAGGCAGGTGGGAAGGACAGGACAGAGGCAAAGGGGAGAGAGAGAGTCGGACGGAAAGAGAGTTAAGTGTGACGTGGGTGCTGAGCTTCTCGAGTTCCCCTGTGGGCACCGCACAGCCTAGCTGGTGGCCCCAACCCAAGCGGGACCTGTTCAGGAATGTTGTGTTGGCATCGGACTTTAGTTATGATCAGCTACAGGCGATGTGGAGATTTCTCCTTTTAAAACTCTGAAACCACCGAGGCCTCACTGGCCACTCGAGCTCCCCTGTTGCCGCTGGATCCCGTGCCAACCCTCCCTTCCAGGAGCTGGGCTGGGGAAGAGAAGGTGCTAGAGGAGGGGACGTTGGCTGTCCTTCCGCGGGGTGTGAGATTTTTCTGTATGGGCTCGCAAGTGTACCTAGGGAGAGAGATGCGTGTTGCCGCCTGGGCCTACGTGTTTGGCTGGCGCTCGTACACGCCTGAGCTGGGGCTGTTAGAAACGCGCGGCAGGGCATGTGGGGGTGGCGGCGGCCGGGGCGGCCAGGACATCGGGCAGACAGTCCCTCAAGGAGCACTGACTCTGGAGTCCTACTACCTGGGTTCAATCCCAGCTCCCTCCCTCGCTGGCTGTGCCACCTTGACCAAGTCATGGACCCTCTCTGAGTCTCCATTTTCTCAGCATCAAAGAGAATAATTAGCGCTTGCCTAGGGCTGGGGGTCAAGGAGGAATGTGGAGTGACTGTTAATGAGTATGGGGTTTCTTTCTGGAGTGGTGGAAAGAGTCTAAAATTAGATAGTGATGGTGATCACACGATATTGGTAATATACTAAAAAACCACTGAACTGCACACTTGGCATGTAAATTATAGCTCATAGAAGTGGATTATAAGAAAGTGGGGATGAAATGGGAGGAAGAACAACAGCACTTACTACAGAGTGATGGTATAGGGCACAGCACGCAGCCTGGCACAGAGTAAGCGCTCAGTAAGGACTAGTGAGCAGAGACGAACACGGACCCGGCCGGATGGGTTGGCATCCTGGGCCCTGGGCTGTGTGCCCACAGATGTCTCCCTGGGTCCCCAGTGCTGGGTCAGCAGGTTGTTAAGCAAGCTGAGCTGCCCCCCATATGTGGATGGGGTCCCGGGCGGCTGTTCCCTGGCAGGGATGGGAGAGGGCATGGCCCTCCTCCCGCCTCTGTGCCTGGGTCCCTGGAGAGGGGGCTGCCCACCGTGGCAGGCAGACTCTACCGTTCGCTTCCCTCGTCTCCCAGAGCACTCATCTTTTCCATGTGCAGCAGACCGTGAATTCACCTTCATACTAGTTACAGGGTTATTTAGCTTCTCCTGACACTGACAATCACCAAACTTTAATTCGCTGCTTGGCTTCTCCCTGCTGTGCCCTCTGCCCACCCCCAAAATCCCTGGGAGAGGGTGGGAAGGACCTAGTCCGGCCCCCTGTTGCCAAAGCCTGCCCTTCGGAGTGATGGAGTGACGGCAGGAGGGGGGTGCTGGGAAAGAGAAGATGATGGGCAGAGGGTGGGGGTGTGATGGGGGGGGGACCGTGCGGGAGAGAGGAAGTACATCAGGGCTAAGGGGAGCTTCAGTCCCGCTCCTCCGGCCTGACACTAATGTATTCAACCCGGCGTCCAGCCTATTGTGAATGAAGATTCAGCTGACCGGGCTTTGGGTCTGAGGGCTGGCAGCCCCAGCCAGGACCTATGAGGCTGGGGCTCGCTGAGCTCCCAAGACCAGGCAGCCGGCATGGACTGGCTCCTTTGCCTGATTGCTGGACCAGGAGGTGCCCGTCCAGGAACCCACCTGAGGGAGCCTGTTCTCACTAACCTGAGAAGCCAGCTTTCATTTTCTCCTGCCTCCCCCATGCCAGGTCTCCTGTGAGCCTCAGCCAGCCTACCTTGCAGAGGCTCCTCTCCAGCTTATTGCTCTGCTGCCTGTATCCCCTCCCTCTGCCTCCTAAAGTGGTCACCATCATCTTTCCCCAAAGCCTCCGAGGCAAGCAAAGGAGTGACGGTTTGCTCTGAGATCCATCTGGTGGAACCAGGGGTCTCTCTTATTCCCCAAATCCAAACTGGCCCCGTCAGCCACTCCTTAGTCAGAGTCCCAGGAGCAAACAGCTGAGCCGAGAGGATTCTCCAAGCCCAGAGGCCCGGTGAAGGGCCGGGGGCCCGGGAGGCTAGGAGAAGCAGAGGCAGAGTAGGGGCAGAGCCGGGAGAGGGGGAGGTGCAGGGAAATCCCTGGGGGGTGGAGGGGGGGTCCAAGCTGTGTCTGCTTCCACCCAGCCTCATTTCCCTGCCCCACCCCTGCTGAGGCGGGGGGGAGTGGCCGTGGTGGCTGGGGCAAGAGAGATGTCACCGGGCCAATGGCAGAGAAGGGAGAGGGGCTTGTTGACTGCAAACTGTCCATTATGGCTCAGATTATAAGCATATTGCGCAGGGCTCTCTGCACGATGCCGAGGAATCCAATACGCTGAAAGGTTAATGCAATCAATTAGGGTGACAAGGAAGTAAAGTAAAGCCTTCGGAGTAGATGAAAAGGAGAGAGAGATGGAGGGAGGGAGGGGGAGAGAGCGTGCGTGCGCCTTGGAGTTGGGGGTGGCAGTATGGGTGGTGGGAAGGCCAGGAGGAAGAGAAACTAGTGGGATGCTGGGAGGGGGACACAGATACACAAAAGGCCAGGAGCCCAAGGAAAGAGGGCAGTAAGAGAGCCGGCAGCAGAAGCAGCAGGAGTGGGTGGCCAGTGGACACAGATCTGGCCTCAGACCTCCAACTGCTGCCCAGCTTCATCTTCCCTCCCCCTCCCCTGGCCTCCCTCCCCCGCCAGCTCCTCTAGGGCTTGGAGCCGGACTCCCAGATCAGCTCACGGCACCAGTAACACGTCAGAGCTGCCTTGGTCCCTGCCCCTGTACGGAGCAAGGGCCCACCACGTAACTTCCGGGGTCTTCTCAGTTGGAACTATGGCCTAGTTCCCACCTCTCCCCCAGAACGGCCCACGTTCAAACTCTTGGCCTGCATCACTTCCAGCAGCACCCACGAACACAACCTTCACGACTCTCCCCCGAGCACCTAGTTCCTACTTGCAACAGCCTGGGAAGCAGAGAGCATGGTGCAGGATGCCCTTTCACAGAGAGAGGGAGAGAGAGAGAGGTGCCCAGAGAACTTACGTGATTTCCCAGAGCCCTGCAGCAGAGGACCCTGCACTGACCTGAGAACCCCAATGCCCCTCAGCCCACCACCTGTGGGGCATTTTCTTCCATGGCGCCCACCGGAGTGAGGGGACTCTCGTTCGCCAAGAAGTCAGGCTCGCAAGCCCCCGGGCAGGGGTGGGGAACCTCTTAGAAGCAGCCCAGGGGCGGCTAGGGCTCTGGGAGGTGAAAAGCTATGAGGGAAGGAGGGAATGTGAGTTTTTCCTACCTGTCAGGTCCCAGGCCAGACACCTTTGACCACATTAACTCACTATTCCCAGTAACTCTGTCTGCAGAAGTAGCTGTTCTGGGGGCGCCTGGGTGGCTCAGTGGATTAAGCACCCAACTCTTGATTTCGGCTCAGGTCATCCTCTCAGCATCCTGAGATCCAGCCCCAAGTCAGGCTCTGCACTCAGCAGGAGTCTGCTTGGAATTCTCTCTCTCTCCCTCTCCCTCTGCTCCTCTCTCGACCCGCCCCTCCCACAGGCACACTCCCTCAAATAAATAAATCTTAAAAAAAAAAAAAAGTAGCTATTCTGCTCACTTTACAGAAGAGGAAACTGGATGTGAGAGCTTAGTAAAGGCTAAAGGCTATGCAGGGCTCCTGGGATGGGATGCCAAGCTCTCAGGAAATGGTGGCTGGGAAGGCAAAAAGGGAAGGCAAGCCTGGACTTCTAGGTGGGTGGGACTGAGCCGAGGACAAGGCCCTGAGGAGGGCGGAGAGAGAGAAGGCGGCCCCTAACAGACCAGGTCTGCAAACAGCCGGCAGCCCCTCAGAGCAATCCCATGGAAGACAAGAGCTCAGGGCAGATGACAGTCAACACTGGACACACTTAATGCCAGGAAAATACACTTAAAAATGGTTACAATGGTAATTTTCATGTTAGGTATATTTTGTCACTTAAAAAAAAAAAGAACAGAGGTCAGGAGACAGCAACCTTTTGCTAAAGGGCTAGAGAGTAAATATTTAGGCTTTGTGGGCCAAACATTCTCTGTTGTAGCTGCTCAGCTCTGCCACTGTAGAGTAAGCCAAAGCCACCGCCAGTATGCAAATGAGTGGGCGTGGCTATGTTCCAATAAAACTTTATTTACAAAAACAGGCAGTGGGCCTCCAGAAGATAGGATGCCATCCCACTGCCTGGGGACGGGAGTATCCAATCTGGACCTTGCCGAGAAATGGAGGGAAGGGCTGGGCGAAGGCCTCAGGTGGAAGTCAGGCTCTCATGACCAGCAGAGGATAGATAAAAGGAAGGGAAAGAACAAGCACACTGATGGGGGGGAGTCGATGTCCCAGAACCGGCCCCGGCACCTAGCCTGCCAAGAAGCCCTTCACTTTGCTTCCGATTCTCATGGATGATACGAAGCGGTAGATGGTGGTGACTTGGAGCTCTCAACATTCTAGGAGTCTTGATGCCACCAAAGAGGTGTTACGCTGTGGCTAAGAGGGGAAGGGAGTGGCCAGCAGTGGGCCAGGATGGCCAGAAGGGACGCCAGGGGAGAGGAAGGCGAGGAGAGAGGCCTGGGGAGCAGAGCTGTAACCAGGGTGGAGCTGGCGGCAAAGGGAGGAATCTACGGGCCCCAGCGAGAGCGCAGGGCGCGGGCCGGGCCTGCCCTACACCGGCCGCCTCTGATCACGTTTTCAGGGCCACTGCCCGCAGGCACAGACAATGCTGGGGGAGCCTTTGAAGTCCGAAAGGGATGCCGCGGTGGGAGCCGCACGAATCTCCTCCCTTCCCCCCATCCTCCCCGGGGGAGGGGGCCAGCAGGACAAAACCCGGAGCCGGTCACAGCCAGGCCCGAAACGCGGGAGACAAAGGGAAAACAAACAGGTTTGGAGCCAGGCGCACGGTGCCCTGTCTGTCCCCCACCCCGCCGAGCGAGGATGATGGATGGCTGCAGCCAGCCAGCTCGCCCGCCAGGCAGGTCCCGCTATTTACATAACACTGGCGTTCCACCGGTCACCTCTGACACCGCGCTGCCTGGGGCCGAGGCCTGGTGGCCCCCGACGTTCCTCGAGCCACTCGGGTACTGAGACAGCCTGTGAAGGCCCAGCCAGACCGGGGAAGCCCCGGGCTTGGGAAGGGCAGGTCAGCAGCCTGATCGGGGCTCCTCCCTACCAGCCACTCATGGAGGGGGGAGGAGCCCACAGCCTGGGTAGCTCCAAGGAGAGAGGCAGGGCTGGAGTTCTAGGGCTTTCAAGTCCACGAGGCTCCCCAAGAGCCACAAGCAGAGCTTCCAGGGACAGCCAGCAGTTGCTGCCACAGCGGGCAGACGGCGCTACGAACTGGGGATGGCACCAATGGGCGGCCAAACCCTGGCACCAGGGATGCCTCTGCCCCACACTACCACGAACACATTCCGTGCCCACAGTCCACAGCCCACATGCCCCCCCACTCCGGCCCATTCCCAGCCTAAGAGCCAATCTGACATGTTCCTACTGGGGCCATCTTTTCTGGCCAGGTGCAAATGGGCAGTGTGGCTCCAATCCCCACTCTCCATCTTCCCAATACCCCCTGGGTGCTCCGCACGACTGGACCCAGCCCAGAGTGACACCTGTACCAGGTCACCAGTGCAGGGGGGGAGGACACAAGGAACAGGGAGGGGTCTCAGGCCTTACCTCGTAACGGGTCCTAGAGGCTCCTCTTTCAGAGTAGGGGCGTCACTTCATCCTGGGGAGGGAGAGAGAAGATCCCTGTTAGTCTTTCAAGGCAGGATGCCCACAACTTCCCAGCGCATGCCCTCCAGCCTGCTCTGTGCCCAAGGGCTCCCTGCCACCTACGGGCCAAGGGGCTAATGCTCCAGGACCGGCAAAGGGGGTCAAAAATGGATTGTGGCTCACTTAAGTATATGGCAACCAAAATTTGAAAAAGTTCAGAAAGCATTAGGAGACGATGCTAGGGGAAATAGGGTACTCGGGACACCCCTAACGAAAGAGAGAACAGCCAGACCCTACTGCACACGCATCCGCAGAGGCGGAGATAGGAGTCTGTGGGTGGGGGGGCTGCAGTGGCTAAACCGAGGGGCCTGGGGACACCACAGAGCACAGCAGTGCCCATTCCTTCACTCTCTTCCCCAGCCCCTGGGAATAAAAATGACAGATGCCAAGCTGTTCACTACAGTAAGTGGGAGACAGAGGAGCAAGGGTGGACCAGGGGCCATGGCACCAAGAAGCCTCACCTCCCAGAAACAGGCTATGACAGCACCTTCTACCCTGAGGTCCTAAAAGGAGACACAACAACCCATGCTAGGGGCCCACGTAGGGAAAGGGACACGGTCCAACAACGTAGAGGATCTTTAGCCAACATATAACTCAGCCAAGCTTGCCAGGCTCAGACCCTCCTGCCCAGAGCTTGAGTTTGGGGAGACAGACTCCTGATGTGGATAGAAAACCCAAGGAGCCCTCAGTCCCCTACCCGGACTCCCACCTCTACCCCCCCTGCCCCGGGGCCTGAGAACCCTAACCCATACTCAGGAAGAATTTTCTGTTTATTACGTTTTTTCCTCCCCACTCCCTCATTTGTGGCTTATCAATGATGCAAGAGGAATAACACCAATTTCCTTAGGCTGTGTAATCCCCAAATCAGATTGGGGGGATTGCAAGAGGTGAGGTGACCTTGTACGGGGCTCCCGGAATGCCACCCAGTCCTGCGGCCCTCCCTCTCTTGCCCAGGACATATTTAGACAGATAATGCTAATTGTACTTGACAAGTCCTCCTAAGGAGGCTGGGTCTTCTGCCAGGTTTTGCAGCCTTTGTCGGGCTGCCTGGGCAGAGGTGCCTACCGGGGCAGAGCCCACCCTGCCAGGCCCAGGGCTCTGGGGGGCGTTGGGCAGTTGGGGAGGCTGCTCCCCCTGCCCCCCTGGGGGGGTGCCTCCTAGGCCCACCTGACCCTGAGGGTGAGAGGCTGAGGGTCAAGCAGAGGGCTGGGTCGACTGAGATAGGGGGCAGTAGAGAGGAAGGGGGAGGCTTGTGAGGTGGGAGAGTGCCAGAGGAAGTGCCAAAGAGGAAGAGGCCAGAGAGGGGAGCTGCGGGACACGGAGGCCGGAGGCCGGCTGGAGCAGGGCAGGGCTGCAGGGCAGGGGCTGGAGAGCGCAGCCTCTGCTGAGAGGCGCTAGGCAGGCCTGGCTGTCAGAACCCGGCTGCGCGTCCATCCTATGCTCGCTGCCTGAGATCTCTCCGGGCGCCCTGGCCAGCCTCCCTTGAACCCCCAAAGCCCCCCAACCCCATAACTCCAGTATCTCCCTTCCACCACCTTTTTCTCCCCTCCCATCCTCCCCTGCAACTGTGCATTTATTAATTCATGAGGCACTAATTAGTTCTTTGTTTAATTTTGTGTTAAACAGACTGACCGGAATGATAACGACTTGCAGCACGGTGTTGCCGTCCCCAACCGCCCCTGTTTTCTGACAACAAGGGAGCGAGGGAGGCCGGAGCGCTGAACCCAAATCCCTCAGCAGTTGCACTTCATTAAGTCAAAATGTGACAAGAAGCTTAGAGAGAGCAACTTGCAGATCCGATCGCACACAACAATCGCAGGAAACTTTGTGGGAGTTGGCGGGGGGGGGGGGGGGGGGGGGGGGGGGGGGGGGGGGGGGGGAGGGGGAGGAGGGAGGGGGAGGAGGGAGGGGGAGGGGCAGGGATGCTGGCTGAGGGGCCGGCCCTAGGTGGCGCCTCTCACAGGCCCCTGGGGCAGGTGGCCTGCCAGACTGGAGCAGGGAGGTCAGCTGGGTGCATTCTGGAACCCCAGCGGGAGCCCAAGAAGTTCAGCTTCGCCTCTCTTTTCTTCCCCAATGGGGCATCTTCTGTCTCTCTCTGCCCCCCACTGTCCCTGACGTCTGGTCTGGCCTGTGTGAGCTAGTGGCCGGGCACACCCAAGGCCCCACAGAGGACCAGAAGAGCTGCCGGGGCTCAGGAAGGGCTTCTACAAGGCCAGGGGACAGACACAGAGAGGGAAAACACAGAGGAGAGCAGGCGCCCCCACATTTGGCTAAGAAACAGAAGTGACATGCTCAGGGATCATGGCCGACGTGTCTCTTCTCTGCCAGCCGTCCAGCCACCTCCCCACTGGCCCATCCACCCATCGACGGCCTTCATCCTAAGTACTCTGACCAGAAAACTGAGGACCAAAAGGTTGTATTCTGTGCGGAGGCGCACGGCAAATCGGATACAGAACCAGGTCCTGGAGCTTCCAGACTAGAAGCAGGCAGCTGAGCTAAAACAGCCTGATGACCGGCTGGCTCCCTCCTCTCCACATGAAAAAGCAGAAGCTTGGCCCCAGAGGTGTCAAGCCGCTAAGCCCATTGGCCCATGGCGTGAGTGAGGATGGGTGGGATCACAATCAAGCCAGCCCTGCCCCAGTCTGAAGGCAGGGCCCCTACCCTCCTTTTATACCTGGCCCTAATTTCCGCAGATGTGGACGATGTCTTCTGTGAATGAGAACATGGGAGGGGTGCGAGGAGGAGGAGAAGAACAGAAGTGCACAGAGAAAGTTGCCAGTTATGTGCCTCGCGTGCCAAGAGTCTGTTGCCTTCTTCCCATCGGCCACTGCGCCTGCCAGGTGTGGCTCGACCCTCGCTGCGAGAGCTGTCCTTCGGAGGCCCGCCCAGCCGGCCCACGGGTCCCCTGGCTCGGCCTGGCCTGCTTTGCCCGGCCAGTGCCGGAGTGCAGTGGTCTCTCCCCGGGCCTGGCAGCCCTGGGCTGGCTTCTGTTAATTTGCTGTCAGGCTGCCTAAGCAAACCAATTAAAACTAATCATTAATTATAAAAGAGAGCGAGAAGAGTAGAAGCGAGAGAAGAAGGTGAATGTCTGAGGTGGGAAGGAGGAAGAGGGAAGTGGGAAGGAGAGGGGGAGACCCCCCCGCCGAGGGCCAGCGGGGAGCTCTGGGGGGGGCGTGGTGAGCCGGGGGGAATGGGATGCTCGCTGGAGGCTCCTCCAGGCACAAGGAGGGTTGGGTGGAAGGAGGGCTGGATGGAGGCCAGAGGGGCTGCCACGGGTGAGAGGGTGGAGGGACAGGCCGGGAGAGGAGGGAAGGGGCAGAGGGAAGGGTGAAGAAGCTGCTGTGCCAGGCATACCGGGACCTGAAGAGGCCTCATCCAGCTGCAGTCCCTTCTGGCTGGAGCCACCGACTATCCTGGACTTGCCTTCGGAGTGTCTCGCCCACGGCTCCCCAGCCCCATATTTATGAGGCTCAGCTGATTATGCAGCACCAGGCCAGGCTCCTCGGCCCTGCTGCCCCTACCTGCTCCCCAACCCTCTCAGGCCACGGAGGCTCGGGGCAGCTGTCGGCCGCCCATCTACCCCCCAGTGCTGTCCCCTGCCCCTCCCCCACCCTCACACACACACACCCTCTCCACGGCCCTTTCACAGGGGCTGAGGCCATGTCAGCCGGCAGCTTGGGGAGGGGGGCAGCTCAGACAACAAGGGGCAGTGTCATGGAAACGGGCACTTTCCCCGAGAAATATTCTGTTTGGCCTCCTTCCTGCATTGAGGAGCTGTCAGGAGCCTGAGTGAGAGCCACACCACCCCGGGACCAGGCGTGACAAAACCTATTTTCTGCCTCAAATTTGATTGATTAAAAAACTTTTTAGGAAAACCATGTTAAAAGAGTGAAAGAGAGAGAGAGAGAGGGAGAGAGAGAGAGGGAAGGGAGGGAGGGAGGGAGGAATAGAGGGGGAAGAAAGAAAGAATAGAAAGTTCTGCCAGGGGAGCAGGGCCAGGGAGAGAGAGGCTGCAGGCAGGCAGGGGCTGAGCAGTTAGCCGGCAGACGCCCCAGGGGATGTGTGTCACTAGGACAGCCGCAGCCGAACCAGGCAAGATGGAAAGGTCAAAGGAAGCCTGACTTTTACACAGTGGTGAGCAGGACAAAGAGGGGTCCAAGGGCTCTGCACAATCCAGCAGGTGCCTGTCCCCTCTTAGGGAAAGGGACCTAACACCTCAAGGCAGGCAGGGGGCAAGTGGGGCGGGCACCCAGCACCAGGAGTCCGAGCAGGTCTCTGGATTGGCTCTGGGGGGGCGGGGGTGGGGGCTGGTTTCCAAACACAGTCTGGGCTGGAATTTGGCCGGAATCCTGAAAAATCTGTACAGGGTCAACAGGGAGAGAGGGTCTAGTCGTTTGGGGGCAGGAAAGGGGTTTTCCCACCTTGTTCTGTCAAGTCCTGGCTCAGGAAATGTGTTCAATAAATACATAAATGAAAAAGCAGGGAAGTACTCAGCTGACTCCCACCAGCCCCGGGGCCTCCTGCTCACCCTCTCTGCCTTAGACATTCCCTGCCCAGGCCTTGGTCCCTTTGCTGGATGCTGCCCTGAAAGGTCCCCATTCCTGGCTTGCCCTCTCTCTTCTTCCTGTCTCAGAAACTGAGACCAACGCTGCCGGGACTCGGCCTGTGATGGGAGGCCCTGCCTTACCCTCTCAGGCTTCCAGAAGAGGAGTCAGCCTCCCCATCCCTCCTGAGACCACAGGGGAGGAAGAAACTCTTCCATTTCGTGAAAGCCCTGCCTGACCACTCAAGGCAGAAGTGCCTGAGACCTTCCTGGTGGGGCCCATCCTCTCCCTAGTAAGAGGGATCCAGGTCGGCGGCTGGGTTTGCTCTCTCCCCTATCTGACAGCCTTGAAGGTCAAGGCAAGGAGTCATTCTGGCCAGATTGTCAGCAAGGTTTCCTGGGAGGAGTGCTCAGCAGTGTCCAATCCAGTCTTTGCCACCTCGGAGCTCAATGAGAGTCAGGCAGTGCCTCCTTAGAAAGACGGTCCCATTCTGCCAGAGAGATGCACAGAAAGCCAACAGCTGCTCTGGGCGTCACCCAGCCCCTCTGCCAGGTAAATCGACCCTAGATCTCTTTCTGTCCCCCGCTCCACAGTGGGCTTAGGAATTCAGCGAGTGCATACTGTGTGCATGGGGCACAGTGCTAGGCATGAGGAAGAGAAACTGTCCAGCATGTGGGAGCAAGAGCAGAGTCAGGGAGGTGGGGCTGGAATCTTGCCTCTGTCACTTATAACCACGGGAATCTGGTAGGGCAGACTGCTTAACCTTTTCCAGGCCTCAGTTTCCTTAATGGAAAAGTAGGAACAGAAGTCCCCACCTCAAAGGCAGTTGGTTCAGTGAGTCTTTCTTGAATATCTACTATGTGCCAGATACTGTCCTAGGCCTAGAGAACTGTGGGAAACCAAAGACAGTTCTCACGGAGCTTCTACTCTCATGGTGGTGGCAAAGATTTGCTGAAATAATGCGCAGCACTATGGTCTGACACATGGTAAGTGCTCAATATACATTTCCTGTTACTAACTTTCAGGGTCCCTGCCTTGAAGAAGCTGGGGGCAGATCCGGGTATATATCCAAAAGAATGGAAAACGGACCCAGATAAATGAACACAGATGTTCATAGATGCTCTCTTCACAAGAGCCAAAAGGTGAACAACCACCCAAATGTCCGTCAACGGACGACTGGATAAACAAAATGAGGCAGAGCCACACAATGAAATATCAGTCAGCTACAGAAAGGGATGAAGTTCTTATACGCACTACAGCATGGATGTACCTCAAGAACATGCTGAGTGAGAGAGGCCAGACGCAAAGGGCGCATATCGTACAATTCCACGAAAACGGAATGTCCAGAACTGGCAAATCTATGGGGACCGAGGGCAGGTCAGCGGTCATCAGGGGCAGGACGAGGGGGGACTGGGGAGTGGCTGCTAACAGGCATAGAGTTCCTGTCCGGGGTGATGAAAAATTTCTGGAACTGGATGTCGGCGAGGGTTGCACAACATCATGAAGGTGCTTAATGCTACTAAATTGTACGGTTTAAAATGATGACGATGGTAAATTTTAGGTGACGTACATTTTACCACAACGAGCTAACGTAAAAAAGCCAAAGAAACAGTGGCAGAAGCAGCCCCAGCAGCTTGAGAAAGGAGAAAGATAGTCCCCACGTGGCAGCTCAGCAGAGGTGTTAGATAAGCCAAGCAAGGGGGTGGGAAGGTGAATCATCACAATTTCAGATGGGGCCCATCCTCCTCGAGAACGGCTTTCACCCTGCCCAAGGAATTCCTAGGCCTCTGTGAGACGCGCTTTGTGACCGCTGAGGAAAAAAAGACAATATGGAAAGGCGAGTGTGGCTGCAAGGATGGGCCTCCCCACAGCCTACGTCACTCAAGAGCCTAGGATTCCGTGATGCTACCATTCCCCTGCGCACACGCGGTGCATCCCGTCTGGTGTGTGGATCCCAAGATGCACGGCCCCCGCCATCCGTCTCCGCCAGGCTCCCCTGATTAACTTTTGCTGCTGCTCAGGCACTTGGTGTGACAAGCTGTCCTCTGAGAGAGGAAGGAGGGTCTGGATGAAGGACTTCTCCACCTACAGGGCTCTGGGACCCCCTCCCAAAGTATGGGGTTCCACCTGGCAGGGAAAGCCTAGGATACCAGGAGAGCCAGGCCCTGGGGGCAGCCCCCCGAGCCCTCTCCCCGCCCTCCTGCCCACATCCTGAATGCGTGTGCACACAGAAACCCCTGCCTTGGCCCGGGAACTGTCAGGAGATCAACAAACAAAAGCTGCTTCTTGACAGGGAGTCATTTATATTTTAGCTTCGTTCCATTATCCTAACGAATCCTTCATCAGCAGATGCAATATTAACAGCAGAAAATCAGCTCATTACATCCGGGGGGAGTTCATCAAGACGGCAATCATGTATGCAGCTCCCCAAGCCTGCAAGCGGCCAGTGTGGCTGTTATTTATTTATTTTGTTAGTTATTTATTTAATTTTGGGGGTTCTTTCCACATAATTGCGCCGCATCTCAGATCTTTAATAAATAATTTGTAGGTCCTGAACTGCAGACAGCTTTGCTCTCTGCCATGAGAGCCTGCATTAGCCAAAATATTTACCAATATTTAAAAGTCATTAGAACCGGGAGGGAAGTGGGGAGGGGTACTCTGTTCTTCCCCAAACAGCCTGGTTTGGGGCTAAGGTGCTCGGTCCTTGTTCAGGTCCTACGACCCCATCTCCTGGTCTGAGAGGAGCTGTTCTGGATGGGATGCTGCCGCAGGGCAGGCCCGAGTCACTTGCTTGGGCTCACTTGGTTTGAGCAGGGGGATTTCCTGGGAGCTCTTAGACACACAGGGCACAGATGAACTGCGGGCTGCTCACAGCTGACGGGGCTGGCTGCTGGAAAGGCCCTCCTTGGTGTAGGGGCGAGCACCTTCGCATGGCATGCCACAGCGTCCTGCAGGGACAGCACTCCCTGGCTCCGACCAGTGCTGGGGAGCTCATTGAGGGAAGCCTGACCCCTTCCTCTCAGCTTTCCAAGGCTATGCTTTCAACGTCAAAGGACAGGAAAGTTCAGTGGGTCCAGAAGGCAGACCCGTCCCATTTTACAGATGCGAAAACTGAGGTCCAACCAACTTAATTAAGCTCTCTTCCCAAGGCAGTTAAGCCCTCTTCCCACTAGGCAGAGGCACAGAACCTGGGTTTAGACTCAGAAGGGGCTCTGCTGTGCCTCCATTGTTTCTGCTGGGCCTGAGGCTTCCAACAACACAGCCGGGCCTTCCGAAGGCTCCTGGCTCCAACCCACAAGGCTGAAGTGGCCAGTGGGCCTGACGGGCACCCCCCGCCACCACCCCTGGGCTGGCCATGCTTTCACAGGTTTTTCCCAGCGGGGGCTGGATTTCTGCCCAGCCAGGAATGTGCTCCCAGGATGTCAATTCTAATCTCCCCAGCGCTCTGACAGAATTAAGCTCCAGTTTGTCCGACAACATCCCAAAGTTTCAGAAATCCAGGGCAGACTCTCTAATCAGGCTGGAGGACAAAGGTCTGGCCTGACCCTGTCACTTCCATTTACTCCTCCTGTCTGTCTCCTGGCTGCGGCCTTTCCACAGCTTCCTCCACCCTCTGCCCTTCCCTGGCCAGCTCAGCCCCCACCCTCTCCTCAGAGCTCCCCTATTTCTCCGCCCAGCATTTCCCCTCTCCTGGCAGTCAGGCTAATCCTGGGGGCTCCACCATCTAAAGCTGAGGAATTCCTAGGAGACTGACCTGCCATGGCACTCAGGCTGGCTGGCCTCACCTTGGCTAGGGCCCCCTCCAGGTCACTGCCTCTAGAAAGCACACCGGCTCGGCTCCTCCTTGGCTCGGCTGGTTCTCAAACTCTGCTTACTCTTGCCTCTGGTCAACCTGACTTTGGGTTCCCTGCAACTGCTCCTGAAGCATCCTCTGGCCTCAGCCAGCCTCCACCCTGTTTGGAAGGCCCTGGAAAGCCTTAGTCCTTTAGCCACGTTTGGGGACAGCCATGTGGGCAGAGATGTTCCCACCTCAACCAACCCCCTGAGGCACCAAGAGGGACACTGGGTAGAGGAAAGCAGCAGTAGCAGCCCTGGACCTGGGATAGCCGGGGCCCGTGGTAACCACGCCGAGCCCTTGGCTCTTCCAGGCCATCGTGTCATTAGAAATGGGCAAGGGGCCCGGGAGCTAGGGAGCTGGGCTAGCTGGGCAGAGGACAGCCCCCAGGAAGTCAGAGAAACAGAGGTGCCTCCTTTTCTACTACACACGGCACCCAACTCGCTCCCCTTCCACGTGGCTCTCATCTGGACCCAGAAGGTAGTACCTGCCTCCGTCTCTGGAAGAAGTTGGAAGAGGCACAACCTTCATAGCACATGCAAAGAGGCATTGTGGGGACTGCGGCTGAAATTCGGTCTGCTCACATCAAAAGGTGCATAGGGAGCCGAGGGCAAAGGGAGGAGTAGGGACAGTCAGGAGGGGTACTGGGTGCTGTTGCCCTTGAGCCTGTGCACTGGCCAGAAAGCCAGATCAGGGAGGGGCTCCCCAAGAGAAAAGGGCAAGAAGAAGCATCCGGGGTGCAGACAGAAGGCTTGAGGAGGAAGAGACAGAAACAGAAATGCCGTTCGGCTCTTTTGCTGACCGTCCAGAAGGTACAGAAATCTACAGTGGCCAGGATAGGGGGCTCCCCCAGAGCCACCCAACTGGCAGATAGCTCGGAAAGTCCTGGAATGTCACAGTAGGCAGAGCCTGCCAAAGCACCTCCAGCTTCCTCCTGTGACCTGGGCAGAGACTTGACCTCCCCTCCCCTGCTTCTTTGGCCACACTTTGCTTTATGGAGGGGGGACCCCTTTCTCAGAGTTGCAACTCCCCACGCCTGACGGTCTCTCGTGCATTCTGCCAAACATGTCCCCCTCCCAAGGCTCCCTGCCTGCACCGGCTCAGCCAGCCGGGTGGCCTGGAGGATTCACCTAGAGACTGAGGAGGGCTGGTATGGCAGAGGGACAAGAGGAACAGGTAAAAGCAGCCGAGGAGAATGAAAGGTCTCTTTCACCAGCTCTCTCCCTGGAAGAATGAAGATATTTCTTGTATTTTTTGCCGAAAGCCAGAAAAATCTACCAAGGCCACCAGTCGAGAATGGAAGAACGCCTGCCTGTTAGCACTTTCAAGAAAGCCCCTGCGGTTCCCACTGCACCCATCACCACTCTCACCCCCTGCAACTCCACAACCCCCAAAACTTCCAAGTTTGCTTCTCTGCCCTTCCGCCTGCCTTGCCTTTTCCCCCTTGCTGTGCTGGGTGTTGGTGAGATGTTGGGTTTTTTCTTTTTTGCAATTTATCAGCAGATTGTGTGGAGCTGAGTGGTGTGAGCCTCACCCTGCTAAATAAAGCTTTGGTATTTCTGATAAAGCCATCAAATTCCTTATCACACTGACACAAAGTGCATTTAAAGAGACAGACACCCTGTCCCTCCCGCCCCACCAGCCCCTGCCCCCTCCACTCAGTTCAGATTTCCAGCTGCTCAGGCTCTTCTGGATCAGATACCAAATACAGCTCCTGAGGATGGCGGGGGGGACAGGGGGAGAGGGGACAGGGTGGAAGCCAAGGGGTCAGCTGCCCTCTCCAACTTCCCCCCACCCGTGTCAGGGCTGCCGGCACCCAGACCAGGGACCCCGGTCCACAGGGAGTGGCATATGTACTTCCTGCCCCAGCGCTGGAAGCAGAAGGAAGCTATCAATAGAAACGTCCTACAACAGGGGATGTCCTCATAAACAGAACAATCCTGTGTTGGGACAACAGCCGGCAGCTGGAGGAAGAGCTCCTGGTGAGCTGCCGGACCAGCAAGGCTGCTCAGTTGCTGTGAACATGTCTGGCCACCTCGGCCACAGCAGTACCAAAGGGGGTGCCCCGGCCTCGGCACTGCCAAAGCGGGGGTCCCTGGCCACAACAGTACCAAAGGGGGTGCCCTGGGTGCACAAAAGTAGGGTGGCCCCAGCCATGGCACTGCCCAAAGGGGGGTGCCCTGGGAGTACAAAAGTGGGGTGCCCTGGCCACAGCAGGACCAAAGCAAGGTGCCCCAGCCACAGCACTGCCAAAGGGGGGGTGCCCTGGTCACGGCAGTGACAAAGGGGGGTAAAAGGAAGACCGAGGGGGCCGCTGGGGCCCACTCAACACGGGGCTGACCTGCGTTCACATCAGGCTTGACTCCTCACACCGCCCCATGAGGTGGGGGTCAGATGAGGAAACTGAAGGTGGCCCAAGGCCACAGAGCCAGTGGCAGGCCCCAGTGGGAGCTCCAGCCCAGGCTGGCCAACAGCTCTGTGGAGTGAAAGACCTTCTTCCCCTAACTGATTTGCCAAGCTCACGTCCACCTCCTCATTTATGATCCCACGAAGGCAGGCCTTCCTGTGTCCCAGGCCCCCCCTCCACTGCCACCTCCCCGGCCCTAGCTCGGCAACCCAGGCCCTGCGCCCACACACAGCCTGTTGGTTTGAGGAATCAAATTTATTATTTTTAATTATTTTGATTTATCAAAGCAGCAGCTACAATCATATTAAACCAACTTGGCTTCTTGGCATCTGACAGATACAGCTGCTGTAGGACCCCCGACTCCATAAAACACCCGGCCTGTCCACAGGCTCCTCAAGCAGAGCACCCAAGGCTCCTTCTCCAAGAACCCCAAATTTGAGGACCACTAGGCGCCCCCACCTGCCCTGCCAGAAGCACAGGCTGACAAAGTTGCTGAGGGCCAGAGAGGACAAGGAACAAACTGGGCAAAGCTGCCAGGTCTTTGGGAAATGACCACATCCATCCCCCAGCCAGGGAGGCCCTTCCAGAGTCCTGACCCCCTGGGGAGTAGGCAGTAGACCCAAGCACATGCCCCCTGAGCTGGCCTTTGTGGGGGCCTGCCCTATCCCAGGCCTGTGTCTGGGCACTCAACAGAGATGAACCAAATTACCCCTCAGACCCTGCCCATGGGAGGAATGACTGCCCCCTTTTTGCAAGGGAAGAAATCCTGCCCAAGGTGCATACTCATAAAAACAGCGAGGCCAGAGTCCAAACTGATTCATTTTGAATGAAAAGCCCTGGTTCTTTCTACCATACCTCCCTGCCTTCCCCTCAGACCCAGAAGCAGCGCTCCTGCCCAAGTGCCCTGGCTAGCGGAGGAAGGTGGCAAAAGCGAAAGAACCCTGAAGTTCAAGGTGATGGCCCAAGGCTGCACACACCCAACATTCAGAATCTGGGTGCTTCGGAGAAGGGCGTCCCTGAGAAACAGCACTGTGGGGCAGGCAACACCAACCCAACATCCTTCCACCGGACGCTCGGGCCCACTGCAGGGCACAAGGATAGGCTGGCCTGCCTTTTAGGTGGGGTGGGGGGAGTTGCACAGGTGGAGTGGCCTCACAGCTCAACCAGGGAGCTGGCCATGCCCTCGGGGCCAGCCCAATTCCCTAGGGAGCCCAGGAGCCCAGGGAACTGCATGGCACAGACCAGCAGGGTGTGGGAACAGGGGAAGTGGGCACTTCACAGTTCTAAGCAAAACTGCGCACCAGGAGTGTGGGTAGGCCTGGAACTGACCCCTCTGGTTCGGGGGCCCACAGAACCCACAGGAGTCAGCCCCCTGCAAGTCTTGTGAACATGGGCAGGGCTTTCTCCATGGGGTGAGGGGAGGCAGCAGTGCCAAGAGTCTCAACCCACGTCCTCCGATTTCATACGCAGACATGACAGTCAGCTGCCATCAAACCAGGAGCCAGATCCCACTGGTCCCCACGACCCGGAGGCCCCACAACCTTGTGTGAAGAGCGTGGCTGTGGCTGCACGTTCTGAACCCTGATGGCACCATGGGCACCTTATCCAGCCCCTCTGAGGTCAAGTTTCCTTATCTATCAAATGCATGCGCTGATAGTGCCTATCTCAGAGGGTGGCAGTGAGGATTCGGGGAGACAGAGAGTGCCAAGCTTAGCCAAGTGTCTGCACATTTCCTATGTGCAAAAAGTGGTGGCAGTCATCCTTGTCGTTGTCATTGTCATCATCATCATCATCATCACCTGAACACCTAACCAGGATAGGGCACAAGGGATTGTGGCTTTAGGCCCAATGAAGGCAGAGAGGCTGGGCCGTAAGTTAGATGTTGCTGACCGGCCTCACGGCTGTGCTCCTCAAAAAATCCAGGGGAGGTCTGAAATGTCTAGAGGAGGCTGTCCCTGGTGCCTGCCCAGCACACTGGCATGAGCAGCCCACAAGGACCTAGCGTTAAAGGCAGGAGGGAGAAACCAGGATGACTTTAGGCAGTTACATTTGCCTATCAAAAACTCTACATTCACTCAGCTTTCCTGGGCAACTCATGCCCTAATATGGGCCCAGTGGCTTTCTGGGTTATTTCGAGTGCTTGTGATAATGACTCCAGTCTACTGCCCCCAGAAAACTTTCCATGTGGGGACAGGGAGGATGGTGGGTGCAGGGAAGCCCAAGGTCAGAGAGCATGCAGAAAGGGGGCACAGATGGGTAAGCCCAGGGGAAAGGAAGAGCAGGAGGCTGGAGGAGTGGGCTGACCCTGAGGTCAAGGTGGGGGGGGGCAGAGAGCTGGGCAAAGCAAGCCAAGATCCCCAAGACACAGGTGGGCACTGAACTACTCCCCTTGCCCACCACTCCCTGCCCTCGGGAAATGCACCCAGGACAGCAGTCAGGATGGCACCCTGCCTTCTCGCCCACATCTCTGGTAGGAGTCCCTTTTGCACAGGGGCCAAGCCGGCCTCCTGGGCAACCCTGCGATTCCTTGGGGCCCCTGGGCTCCTGGATTGACTTACACATTAATGATCTTCTGCCCAAGCTTGGCCCATGGACTCCAGACCGCACAGGGTTAACTCAGACAGAGGGGCTGGCTTTGCCTTCACTCTACCTCAATTTCTACTGCACCCATCACCTACCTCCCCCACCCCCTGATCTTAGGAAAAAAAACCCATCAAAATAACTATTTTATGTCTCCAAATATGCAGATCATTTTCTTTAATGAAAGATGCTTGACGTCTCCGATCCAATTAATATGCAAATGCAGGAGAGGATTTATTTGTGACATTCTGTCTGGGTGAGAGAAAACAAAAAAGGCCTGTTAACCAAAACACTAATTGCTGTGACTGATTGTCACATATCATCATTTTCATAGGATCTCCTCCATTCCTAGCTCTCAGGGAGCTCGAAAGCAGGACTCATCCACGTAGGCATCCAGGAAAAGCAGGGCAAACTGGCTACCTGCCTGTGTGGCCCCTCCCCACCAGGCCTATGTCAGGGACCAACTGAGGGCAGATGCTCTGCCTGCTTCTGGTCCCACGGGGCAGCCACTGACCCTGACCTTCTACAGGACTTTGCCGGTGACTCTCCCTTCCTACGTGCACTTCATTCAGGCGCTGGCCCGCAAACCAGGGAGAGGGAGGCTGGGTATCTGCTGGGTCTGACAGGCTGGGGGAGGCCTCAGGCAGCACACCTTCCTGCCTCACTCCCGGCCAGGTGCTTTTTTGCTTTCCGCTCCCCGCCTCCGCTAGGAAGTGTTCAGAGGAATGAGAGGGAACCTCTTTGGGTCCTCTAGGCACCCACCCCTGACTCTCTTCCCTTGCTTCTCCAGATGTATCTCTCCCAGCACTTGTTGAGAGAAGCCACCTGGGGAAACTGAGGCATGGTGTCCTCCCCTTAGATGACACAGGGAGTCTACGGAAATGTTTGAGGATGCCTGGGCATGCACGCCGGCTAGGCAGAGACACCTGCACGTCAGCCCCCTGGGGCGCTGAAGGGGGTGGGTTAGCTGCTACAGCCTAGGCACCCCTGAGCTACTTAGACCCCTCAGTAGGACCATGGGGCTTCCTTTTCCTTTAGGGGGAATGCGGAAGGGAATGAGTGTTGACAGGCATCCTTATTACCAAAGGCCAGAAGGAAACTGGAAAAGACAGGTTTTTGCTCAAGATACCAGGTGAAGAACAAGAGGGTTCCAGGTGTGACGCAGTTCCAAACTCAAGGCCAAGAGGGAGAAGGAGATTCACCCAAGCACTCTTCTTTCCCACTCAAGGGGCCAGTGGACCAGGGAAGACTGGAGGGCACAGCCTTGGGGCTCAGGAGCTTGCAAGGCTGGTCTCTTACCATTTGGACTCAAACATTCTGGACCCTCAGAAGGCCTCTACTACCTTCCTGCCTCCTCCCTAGAACTCCCCCGAGTTCCCAAGGACATTGAAAACGGGGGCTTGGGGAGCCAGCATCGGCAAGGCCAAAGAGCCACGAGGGTCCCTGCACACTGCTGTGGGTGCTGGGCACAGCTGAGGGCACAGTGAGGGACTCTGTCTGCATACTGCAGGGCAAATCCCACTGAGGGCCAGCGAAGCAACCACCACTTAGTGGGCACCAACACAGATGTGCCTGGGGCTCTGAGGCTGTCCCCAGCGGGGCCGCGGCGGTGGTGGTGGCGAGGTGGCTCCATCCCAGCTGACTGCCATCTCAGACGTCCCCCTCTCCTGCCCTGGCCCAGCTGCCTGCCTCTGGCAACGCCGACTTGGGCCTCCAGGAAAAGCCGGCGCCACGGCAGCACGGGGCAGACACTCTCCCCCCAGAAGGCCTGCCCCCGCACCCCAGGAACAGGCTCAACAGGATGCCGTGCGGGGGAGCTTGGAAGCCTTCCGGGAAGAGCGCAGCCCTGGCACCAGTCCTGCGGGGAAGGAGGTGAGCTGGGTCTGCCACTCTGTCTGCCGCTCACCTGACTTGCGCCCACGGCGGCTAAGCACCAATGGGGTGTGCGTGGGCGCAGACGGGAGGCGCACATCATGGCGCCAGGAGCCAAAGGGGGAAGGGCAGGCGGCTGGGGAGTGGCAGCAGGTTGGCTGGTCAGCTGAACAGGGCTCTGACTGTAAGCCCCCGGTGGGAAGGCCCCACCTGCCAGTGGAGAACCAGAGGAAGGGTCCTCCCGAACACCAAGCCTGGCTTTCTCCTGGCCGGAAGTGCCCACTTTCCCTTTGGCCTGTTCTCCACCACCGGCTCGGTGAGAGGGGACAGGCCTTGTTCCTACTTTGCATGTGTCTACCCCACAGGCGCTCCCAGGCACAGCCTGTGGAGCACTGGGGTGCGGGGAACATCGATATGGTTTCCCGGTGCCATGACTTAGAGTCCCTTTAAAACCAACCCATCTGTCCAGTAAATCTTCCCATAAAACAAAGGAGTACGTGGCTGTGGCCCTGAGCAGTGTGTTAAAGCCAGAGGCCTGCCCCTATTCCACTGTCTCACCCTTCCCCTGGTGCCCAGCCTGGGAGCAGAGCATGCCCAGCTGGAGATGGCAGCCTGACCTATGGAAGGCCTGATGTCCAAGTTTGGGTCAACCTAGACCAGCTTCCTGGCACTGGGCAGAGAGGCCCTGCCCTTTGCAGGTGCCCTTGTCTGGGAAGGTCAAGACCCCAGGGCACCAAACTGGAAGCTCCCTCCATCCCTTAGTCTTCCTTGCCCTGTCTCCCATTTTTTCCCCCTGGGGTATGGGTCCAGAACCAGACACCTAGAAAACTTGTCTGATTGTTGCATTTCCCCCAAATTCCTTCTGCAACCTGGCTACTCCCACAGTCTGCTTTATGCCAAGATGCCGCAGGTGGCACCCCATTCAACACGGCCTCGGCTCCATGTACCTTTCTCCGGGACCTTGGGGTTCTCATCAAGTCCAAACCACATCAGACTGGGCCAACCCCAGGCTCACTCACACCCAACCCTGGGGGTCTCCTAGGGTCTCCCAGATCATTCAGGTTCTTGGTGGGGAAGACTCTAGAATCTGTTTCCCAAATCTGAGACCTAGGAGCTCTTTCACCATGGGTCACTTTCAGAGAGGTAGAAGCGTCCCCCCATCTTTGCTGAAAGGGGTAGAAGGTTAATGCCATACTAGCTTTAAAAATACCCCAGCATACAATCCACAGGGTTAGAGCAAAGGCCACATGGTCAGAGCCGGACTATAAATAACCAGCAAATCATTTCCCAGAGCCACGGCCCCCTCCCCAGCACCAAGAACCTTTCTGAGGAAATCAAAGTGAACACAACTGTTACCAAGTCACTACTAAAATATTTACCAGCCTGGCGAAGTGCCGAAGGTGCTTGGCACCGAGTGTTTGCTTATTTACAAGGCTGTTTTAAAGGGTAGAAAGCAAAATAAGGTAACCTGAGCTATTAAACAGAGGGGCCAGGTGGTACCTACCAGCTGTCAGCTGTCCCAGGCACATGGGGGCTGGAGGAGCACTGGCACAAAGTCCCCCAAAATGGGCCGGAAAAGCAAAGAGGCAGGCTTTGGAGCTCCAGAATAACCCAACCAGCAGGGGGGGCTCGGGTTATAAGTTGAGGGGGGGGGGGTTTCTCCTTGGCCCCAAACACCAGCTAACACAAGCCCCCAACCTGCTCCTGGACTTCTGCATCCACCCTCAGAGGGGCAACAGGGGTCACCACCCTATCTCGAGGGGGGTACCCAGGCAAGGAGAGGGGAAGCAGAGGAAGACAGGCAGTAGGGCTCCTAGAGGATGCCATAAGAGGACCCAGGGGGACCTGAGGAAGAGCATGCACTCAAGTGTTCTTGTCTTCCTCCTCTTCCTCTTTCTTTGAAGTTCCCTTGTGGTTTGAATTTCATTTTGATTTTCTCAACTTTGGCAGATTGGAGTTGAAATAACCTACAAATTACTTAATGTGTTGTAAATCTGGGGGAATTCAGGAGTAATGGGGACCACATGTTGGCCTGGAGGAAGCCCATGGAAGGCTGAGGGAAGGCGGCCCTCACAGACACACAGGTGGCTGTCCCAGGCAGGGACACTTGATGCCCGTGGTCCCCTGGAAGGAGGGGGTGTGGGCTCCCCTTGGGGTGGGGTAGCATTCCCGAGGGGGCCGGGGAGCTCCGGATGGACACAGAGAGAACGTGTTAAGACGGCGGACTGACCAAGTCGCTGCCTGGGGCAGCCTGGTGACCGTGGACGGGGGCAGCCAAGTAGGCCGTGTGCCAGGTGCCTGCCAGGCCCCTTGGCTTCACCAAAGCCGCTGCGCTGGCCCTGCTCCCCTCTGGCCTCCTGCTGCATGTGTGTGGCTGTCAGCTGAGCTCCCACCGCCCTCCCCCCCCACCGCCCTCCCTCTTCAGCAGATTTCTCTCAAGTACTAAGCCATATGGTTCCAGTTAAGCTCCATATTTTTCCTTGTCGATTGAAGAGACACACTTTCCTCTTTGCCAGACAGTTTGCAGATTGCTCTGTTGGCTCAATTTCTTATTGGATTTCTCAAAAAACCTGACATTTTAAATTAATTTACAGCCACAACAAAAAGAGTTCAGAATTTTAATGGTGTTGTAAGTAATTTTTAGGTAATCCACTCCAGATTTTGATATTAACCTTTGAAACTGGAGTTCATTCAGCTACTATGTTACAATACCCAGTCAGATTCCAGGCCTGGGGGAGGCCAGGCTGGGGTAGGAGGCAGAAGCAGGGTTCTGGGGGTGCCCTTTTCTGCTAGGAAACCCCAGAGGGGTGGTGCCTGGGAAATCCTAGAACAGTGGGTGAGAGTGACAGAAGGCACGGAGGGCATGGCAGGGGGTCTGTAAGGCAGCGGGGCAGGTGCTGGAGAGTAAATGTGGGGGCAAGAAGACCTACTGAATATTCTAGAAGGATCAGCCAGACTCAGCAGGGGGCAGCATCCCCAGAATCCCTCAGCAGGAAGAGCAGGGCTCCTGGTATGGGGTGTGTGGTACGAGAGAAGCTCCACCTCAGTGCACCAGGAAATAATAATGATAATAGTAATAATAATGGTGACAGCTAACATTTGCTGAGTTCGCTGTATGTCAGGCGGTGTATTAAGTGCTTCACCGGCTCTGGCTCATCCATTCCTCAAAACCACCTCTGGGGTAGCCACTGTCACTACTGCTCCAGCTACAAACACTGATGTGTCTCGTTAGCGTGTAGTGAGGGCTTACCGTATCCCAGGCGGGCCGAAGCCCTTTATACCCACTACCTCATTAAAGGATAACAGAAACCCGAGAAGGGAGATAGGCTATTCATATCCTCATTTTACTGAGGAGGCAATGAGGCTCTGAGAGGTGAAGCCAGGCCTCCGGTGTTTGGCTGCTGCTGACCAACAGCCAGAGAGTTCTGGGACCCCCGCCCGCCCTGGCTGACCCCGCACCCTGTGGCTCCCTCCTCCCCATGCTACAGAACAGCGCCATCGTGCTCCTTCCGGCTGGGGCTAGAGCGAGCTGGCGAGAGCAAGGCGGCGAGGAGGTGTGGTCCTCCAGGCAGACCAGGCTGGGGCCTGCCGGATGCCACCTCTTCCCTGTGCTGCCTCAGGCTCGGCCGAAGGCCGCACGCCAATCCGGACAGAGGAAACTCCGGGCATGGGAGAGGAGCCCTCGCCAACGTCTTTACTAGGCTCTGGCACTGAGCGGCCCCTGCCTGGGTACGGTGCCAGCTTACTACACCAGCAGATTGTTCACATTCCTTCCCTGCAGGAGCTTCCCAGGGCACCCAGGAAAAGAGATGCAAAGACAGAGCCCCAGCCAAGGCTGTTCCAGTCCCTGGAGGGTCCTCATGCCAGCGGCGAGCCAGAGCTCGGAAGGGAGGCCAAAGACAGGCTGGACAGGGCCTGCCCTGAAACCAGGGTATCTTCCTTGGCCTTCTCCCTGTCTTGGGGGAAAATGGCTCAGGGCGGGAGTCAGGCCCTGCCAAGCCCACTGAGATGTCATGTAAATAGTGCTGTATGGGGCCTCGGGGAGCTTCCCGTCATCAAAGCTAGGAGAAAGGAGAGAGGTGACGGCTGGGTGGGGGATGGGATGGAAAGGTTTTCACTTTACTGGCCCTGTGTGTGAACAGAGCCCCAGAGCACACGAGTGCGAGTGCGAAGGACCCCGGACTGAAGTGCAGGCAGAGAGGGGAGCGAGCCAGTGTCAAGACCTACAACCTGTCAGGGAGGGCGGAGGGGGAAGCGAGAGGGCTGTGGGAGAACTGGGCAGAGGTAGCCGGTGGCCCATGGCAGTTCCAGGTCTGGAGGGAGCTGGGCGTCCTGGGTGTCTTGTGGAGCACTGACTACAAAGCCGTGAGGCATACATATACCTTTCAAGCCCAGCCCACAGCCTGTACAGGAAGTGGCCCTGAGACCCCATGCTCTAGCCAGGCCATCCACCCATCCATCCATCTATCCATCCATCCATCCATCCACAACCATCAGCTGTTTGCTTATTCTGGGTACCAGGTTTTTGCAAGGCTTTGGGAGTCCAGAAAAAACCTAGGCCCCTGGAAACCCACAGACTCAAGAACCCCAGCCCTTTTATCCTCAGGGACCTGGGGATTCAGCATGGCCTAACGGTGCCAAGCAAATGCAGACCCGATGCCCACTCTCTGACAGGCTCTGCCCTCTTGGGTCCCCTCCTCGCTCCTCTCAGATCCCAAGTTGGATTCCTAGACTCCAAGAAGGAGAAAAACCTCCCGAGGTGCTGGGAACCACAAACTTCTGACCTTCTACCACTTCCATGGAGAAAGGAGGCCTAGGCCCCCAATTTCGGGGTAGTCGGCAGCCCTGAGAGCGAAAGGCTGGGCCTTGAAGCTGGCCTTTGCCTTCTTCCCGAACACAGTTCTCAGAAGGGCCAGGCAGCAGCTGCCCGTGCCCAGACTGTGCAGACCTTGGAACCTGTGGAGCCCCTGGCTAGCGGCCAGACAGCATGTATGAGTATCAGGGGGTGAGGCAGGGGGGGTTGAGAATTCAGGCTTTCCATGCCCCCGGCACCATGCCAACACGTGGAAGGTTGAACTCACCCCTGGCGGGATGCCACGTGCCCAAGGAGTGGGCATCTGCCGGCATGGCATCGTATGAAGAACTAGGGGTCCTACCACTGCCTGTCACTCTGGGCTTTCCCTGACACGTCACGGGGGTGGGTCTGCTCCGTCCCCGCATGGCATGGAGTACGGGGGCCCCCAAATGTCCCTTTGGCGCCATGCCCACCACATACCATGGGCCAACCCCATTGGCACCCGGCCGCACATGGAAGAACTCAGACACTCTGCTGGACCCCAGCCAGGCTCGGAATGGTTCTCCTTGCTGGCTCGAGGCCATAAACAGGGCATCTCTGGGTTTGGGCCCATGGTACCATCTATTCACTACAGCGGGCCAGAGGACTGCCCTACCTCCCACTCTGTCCACAGACAACCATGTTTGGTCATTTTATGGACCACGGGATAATGCCAGAAGCCTTTGTTAAATTAGTTGCAACGTACGTACTATATGTAAAAATTAAAATGAATGTCCTTCCCCTGAGGTCATTGGGACAATCCCATCCAAACTATTAAATTTTCATTTGTGTTCTCATTGAGGGAGCAAACCCCAGAAACTTTCTGAATTGTTCCCCACCCCCTGCCCTCCCCAAGTTGTCTACTGGCCTCTCGTTCTCTTTCCAAGTCTTTCTTTCTTCGCTTTTTTTTTTTTTATTATTTTATTTTTTATTTCCCCCTCTTGGTCAGGTTAAAGCGCTCCTGAGGGGTGATTGACGGGGGTTGCCATGGAGACCCTGGCGTGAAAAAAAGCCTCGTTAGTTGCCAACTCTGTGTGTTGTTGTTTTACAACTGTGACCGACCGTCACATGAGAGGGGGGACAGCTGGGGGCCGGGCAGCACAAAGGGGAATGGCTTTTTAATGGAGTGCCTGGCCAGCGCTTGAAGACTCAATAAAGAGTTGCTGGTGAGTCCCCTCACTGGGCCCGGCCCAGCACACGGGAGCCGGAGGCCCTTTGTTCCTCAGGAGCTGGGATGGGAAAGTTGAGAAAACCAGCCACTGGGAGGTGAAAACAAGAGGCCTTCCCCCCACCGCTCACAGGACAGCTATTTTCCCTCACTCTCAGGGTGCCAGGATCTAGGGGACAAAACCCAGTGTCTCGGACAGGCTGCCATGCTGGGGGAGGTGGCTGGGAGGCAGCTGGGGGAAGCCGAGTGGGGAAGCAGAGGGAGGAGAAGGGGGAGGTGGGCCTGCCTCTGGCTCTGCATACCGCCCCCCCCCCGCCCGACCCCCCCCCCCACCGGCGTGAAGGCAGGTGGCCGCTGGGAAACTGGGCCGCTGTGGGGCGGGGGCAGGGGGAGCCCAAGCTCAACACAGGCTGCGCCCTAATGGGAAGCCAGGGGGCTGCAGGAGGATTTTCTAGGGGAGGACGAGACCCTGCTGGAGTGATTCAGGCCACGGCCAGGAGGGTGCTGGCGTCCACGGACACAGACCGCAGGGTGGTTCCTGTCCTACGTCCCAGGCCACCAGTGAGGATCTCCTTGCTGTCTCTCCCCATGGCAGCTCTCGAAGAGGGCCCTGTCCCCGGACAGAGGCCGGGGGGCCCAAGGGAGGGGCTGAATCCAGCCAAGACCTTAGCCTTTTCTGAGGGCAGAGACCAAGTGCCAGAGCGAAACACTTTTCTTCAGCCCTGACCAGAGAGAGAGACAGAGATGGAGAGCAAGAGAGGGAGACTGGGGTAGCTAAGGGCAGCGGTTCTCCAAGTGTGGCCCGCGGGCCTCTGGGGGTTCCTGAGACCTTTTCATAATAATGCTAAGATGCAACTGCTTTTCTCACTGTGGCGACCTGGGCACTGAGGGCAGAAAGCAGTGGTAGGTAAAACCGAGGGTGCGCCCGCACCAACCAGTGCTCTGCGGTCACTGTGTTGGTCATCACCACGCCCTTGCAGGGAAAGAAGAGCCATATTCACTTAAGAATGTCCTTGAAGAAGCTATAAAAATTGTTCATTTTTATGAAATCTTACCCTGAGTACGTGTCTTTTTAACATCCTGAGGGACGGAAAGGGAAGTATACACAAGGCTCTTCTGCTGCGTCCTGACATCCAGAGCTTGGCCTCAAGGACGGGTACCCATGTGACTGCACCGAAAGCCACTCTTTTCACCGAACACCATTTTAACTTGAAAGAGTGACTGACAGACAAACCCTGATTTTTCAGAGTCGGGTATCTGGCAGACATTTTTCTCAAAATTGAACAAAGTAAGACTGTTGCTTCAAGGGGGAAACAAAACTGCCAGTATTTGTCACCAGTGATAAAATCTGAGCTTTCAAGTGAAAATGAGACTTTTGGAAAAAATCTCTGCCACCGTGACTTTGACAGCGTCCTACAACTTAACACATCACTCATTCCAAATGAGACCCGTGATGATACTAAGGAACCTCATTTTCTAAAACATCGTGGCATGAAATGTGTCGACATTTGGAAGATCTGCATTCCTCAGTGAACCAGTATTTTCTGAATGACCCATGCGTCAGGTTACAAAATCACGCATTGAGAAATGATTCATTCAAAGCGCAAGGCAGACCAGTGGGTTTTAATGGAAGAGTGCGCAAAGTTCAGAGCTGTAGTTTCAGATTCCACACTGCAACTGACCTTTGAGAAGCGATCGCTTGCCGAGTTTTAGTGTAATAGCAAAGAAGTACATCCACTATGATCTGCAAAGTCCACTTCAATAGTCCTCCCTTTCCCAGATACACATCCGAGGGAAGCTGGATTTTTTCCACAGACTAACCAAAACAATATATCAGCCAGGATTGAAGATAGAAGCACGTGTGAGAGCCTGGCTGTCCTCTGTTAAGTCAGACATTAAAGAAACTTGTGAACATGGAACGCAATGCTACTCTTACTGTTAACGTGTTACTGCTGTTATCTTTACAGAAACTAGTAAGTTTTGAATTTTTTTTCTCAGTTTTAATTTCTCATATACTAAATATCAATAGCTATATGCCATATGAAGCCAAAGTTCTTTGGGGTCCTCAATACTTTTTAAGAGCATAAAGGGGCACTGAGACTGACGGTTCTAGAACCACTGGCTTAGGGCATGGGGAAGACAGGAAGAAGGCAGAGGGCATGTGTTGTCGCGCTTTGTGGAGCAGGGCTCTGGCAGGGATAATTCTCTGCCCCCACGGATGGCCCTGGACTCAGTAAGAGCCCTTGAGGAGAACTCCACATCGCATCCTATGGTGAGAGATACAACCTTGGGCAGGATGGTGACCTGGGTGAGATGGTCCCGACAAGTATTAAAAGAACCACCGAGAGGCCCTGAGTGAGCAGAGGGAAAGGGAGAGGAGGCGGCCACTTCCGAGTTGACCCGGGAGAGTGGGGGGGGGGCGGGAGGTGGCGGTGGTGGCGGCAGCTCGGGAATGCAAGCTGCAAGGGAGGTAACATGCCCTGGGCCCCACTGCCCCATCAGAAAGTAAAGAGGAGCTGGTGGCGGGGGTGCCCAAGAATTTAGAGCTGAACAGGGATTCCTGCCACCAGTGTGCAATTCACAGGATGCCCGGGGCCCCTTCCCAGAGACGTGTTAATTACCTTCCCCCACTGGTCCCCATGGGTAACCAGGCTGGAAATGAGCAGAGGCAGGCTCCAGCTCACTTTGCTCTGTTCTGGCTGGGTAAACCAACGATCCTCAGCCCCAAACTTGGCTCTGGTGCAGAGATGTGGAATTTTCCAAGAAAACTTCAAAATCATCACTGAGAGGGGAAAACAGTTGAAAACTGATCTTGAAAAGGAGAAAGAAAAGAAAGGGCAGGCCGGGTTCCCCAGGTACCCCCAGAACACAGGGTACCGGGGATGTGAACACTGAAACTATGTGTTTTCATCTCACACACAAAGTCCCCAGGATAGCATCCAAACTTGACCTGGTACCCCAGGTCATCACCTCCTCCCAGAATTTGAAGCTCAGTGACCCACAGGCCCTATGGCTTCTGCTGAGAGCAGCATCTTAGAGGGAGTCTCTGGACATTCAACCAGCCAAACATCTAGGACCAGATACCCCGAGCTGAGGCTCTTAAGGTGCAGCACTCTACTAGACACACCTGCAGGCCTATCCAACCCACAGACAGCACTGAGAGCTAGCTTTGCACCAGGCACCATTTTACATGCTAGGTGCCCATCAGGGACAAGGGCAGAAAGCCCTCCACCTTCACAGGTCTCGCTCCCAGAGAAGTAATCAGGCCACAGGGGCAGGCACTTTGACTGCGAAGCTGTGGGAAAGCAGGAAGAGAATCCTAACACAGCCTTGGGCAGTCTGGGAAGGCTTTTGGGAGGAGGTGGTATCTGGAGGACCTGCTCAGTAGAGACAATACAGTATAGGTGGTAGGAGCCTTGGGTTTGATTTCTACTTCTTAGCTCTGTGATTCCAAGCCTTGGCCCCTCCCCTATAAATCAGAGATGATATTAGTATCTGTATCATAAGGTTGCTAGAGAATTAAGTGAAATAATGGAGGTAAAGAGCATGAGATAGGGATTGCCACATAAATGTTAAGTGTTCTATTTATAACCATGCCAGGTCCTATTCTTACCCCTGACCGGTCCACCTGGGGCTGACCCCAGACTGGCCCATACCAGGCCGAGCTGCCAGCGCCAGGTAGGAGCACTGATAGACCCCCTGGCCCTATCAGCCTCAGCCCTGACCCTCTCCACATACCAGGCACACGCGGATTGGAAGGGGACAACCCCAGGGCCCGGTCCAGCAGATGACAAGCAGAGGAGGCAGCTGCCCACCTCTCCTGGGTCTGTGGAGTGTCGAGCACGACTCAGTGCTGATCTTGATGAGTGTTATCTTCCAGCATGGAAACTCCAATTCACCTGCCTGGGAAGAAGCAGGGAAAAAAATCCCACGGCCATGCCCTCCCCTGGAAAAAAAAATTCTAGAAAACAAAATACAACGACATCTTTTTATTTTGTTTTTTTCGGTAATTATACTAAAGATGAAAAACTCATAATAAACATCTCCCAGTCCCCACCTGCTAACAGTAATTATAATAGACTCAACAATAAATGGTAAAGCAGGGCAGAGCTGCATCTCGGGAATTCTCTAGGGCATGTGGATTAGCTCGGAAAGCCTGAATGATTAAAATACACTAATTAAAATTTTGTGTTCCTTGGTAACTCGTCTGCCTGGGCCCCTGGTGTTGGCAAAATGGGAATTAACGTGACAAAAGCAACACAGAGGGTTTTTGTTTTAAATAAAGAAAAAAGAGAGAGAGAGAGGGAGAAGGGAAGATCTATATAAACAAGTTAGACACCAGGAGAAAAGAAAGACGAGGTGGTTTTCTCTCATTTTCTAACTGGAGCACCAGGATGTTTGGGACAGGAAAGTGTATGGAACGGGGTCCGGGGCCTGGAAGGGAGTCCCTCTGCCTGCTCTGGGGTCCTGTGAGGGGCACGAGGAGCATGTGTCCAGGGGTCACTGTTTAAGAATGATTACTGGAGAGAGGGGGGTGGGAGGGAGAGAAGTGGGGACAGCAGGCGCCCACCCAGTCCGGCTTTCCAACGACATTCCTCTAGGGCGGGCCACATACCCCAGCTCCCCACCCCACGGCCAACGGGACCCTGGGAGGACGCAAGGGAGCTTCTACCCCATTGCAGTTGCACAAAAGAAATTGAACACTTTTGAGTTGCCCTTAGCAACCTAATTGCATCAGTACATTGCACACAGGAGCCAAAGTAACTGAATTTTGATGAAAAGACGGCGGTAATTTACGGCATCACAAAATTAGTTGTCATGGCGACGGGTTAATTACATCTCAAATTAACAATGCAAGTGTGGTGAAATTAAATATAAATCATATTTTCTGCATAAATTATAGGGGTTGATTAGACCGGGGCTCTGGGAGAGGGAAAGGTTGAGCCGCCACGGGCCCCAAGCTGCATTCTGAGCTGCCGAGAGAGGCGCCTGCAAATGCAGGCGCGGATGGGGAGCTCTTGGAGGGGATGGGGGACCAGCGGAGTCAGGCGCCAGGGCTGCGGAGGCTGCCTCCCTCTGCTCCCGCTGCCACTCGCAGGCTCAGCTGGCTCCACGCAGCGCCAGGGCTGTCCCCAAAGTTTGCTTCTGTTTGGATCAAACTTTGGCTGGGGGGAGGGGGCGGGCAGGCAAGGAGGAGGGACAGCAGGTGCCTTTTTAGTTGAGTGCCGGGGACAGAAGTTCTACCTTCAACCATCCCAAATGACTTTCCCGCTTTCTGTGCCCTGAGCCCTCAGAGAACCCTCCACAGATGGCCAGCTTAACCTCGCTCTCTTCAGTTAAATGGGGTCAAATGGTTTCTGAGTCACAGGCGTCTGCCTACCAGGGGACAGGCCCCGTGCCACCCAACAGGCAAACCGCGCACGGCCAGGGCTGCACCAAGTGGGCAGCAGCATTGTAGGGGTACGGGGTAGCCAGAGACAGACCATGGGTGACAGCAAGCACATCTGGCTGAAGAATGTGCTTTTCCAGTCAGCTCTGGTCAGGCAGCCACACTATTGACGCTGCTCCCCGCTACCCAGGGACAGGGCAGTTTGACCCTGCCTTCCTTGAATGGGGGAAGAACCACAGAGAGCAAGAAGCAGAAGAGACCCCAAAGAGCACCATGTGCATGCTCCGTGGGGGCTCTGCCAGCAACACGCAGCCCAGATGCCCGTGCCCCTGTGCCACCCACCTGTTGTGGAGGGCCAGCCCTGCCACTGAGCACAACCGGACCGACCTCGGTTTGGTCTCTGGGAACCCCCAAGCCAGGTGTTCATTGGAACACCCGGGTGATAGATGCTTTAGAATCATGCCTCTCTCCTCCTGCTCCTGGCCTTATTTCTTGGCTTTGGG
This sequence comes from Zalophus californianus, assembly GCF_009762305.2. NCBI lineage: Eukaryota > Metazoa > Chordata > Mammalia > Carnivora > Otariidae > Zalophus > Zalophus californianus. The sequence goes on from NC_045598.1 coordinate 7,897,524, forward strand.
GGAACACGCAGTCGAACTCTGGTTCACAGAGGAGAGCCCCATTTGTTACCTGGACAAAGGAGTTCCAAACTTTGGTGATCAGTGAATCGCCGGAAAACCTCCTTAAACCTGCAGGCTCCTCAGGCCCCGGCTTCAGAGATTCTGATTCTGCATCTGGAGGGATCAGAATCTGCATTTTTAACCTGCTTCACCTGAGAGTCTGATGCAGGCCATCCCAGGCCCACACTTAAGAGGCACAGGTAACACAGTCGGTGATCCCAGTTTGCAGATGAGGAAACGGAGGCCCAGCGGGGTTAAGTCACTTTTAAAGACAGGGCAGGACTGAGATTCAAAGCCACCTCTGAGCTGTCACCCGTCACATGCAATGCCCCTCTCTCAAGGCTGTGCCAGGCACCATGCCAGGCCATGTGGGAAACACAGGGACCAACGGAACCACAAAAGCCCGTCCTTGAGGAGTGCATGGTCCAGTGAGGACACAGAGGGTCAAGCAAACAGACATGGCCCGACGTGTCCAATCCATCCCTAAGGGACAGGGCCATGGGAGCACAGGAGAAACACCGGGGACAAAGGGAAGGCAGGGATCAACACGCAGTGAGTCAGCCAGCCCCAGGTTGGAGGCACTCCCCAGGGGTACCTGACTGGGCTGAGCGCCCAGTTGGGCTGTGCCACACTTCACCTGGCCCAGGTGGGAGGAATTTCCTGAAAGGCCCCTGCAGAGAGATGGGGCAGAGGAAGGAAGAGAAGGCCCTTGGCGGTCCCCCTGACCACGGATGTGCATGTGCAGCTCATGAATATTTCAGTGGCCATTTATTTATCCCTGCACCATCCAGCTGCTGGGGCCACAGACCCAAAGTGGATAAATATAGCCACTGGGCGATCAATGAGGCATCCGCTCCCCCCCAGCCACATCCATTAGGCCCCTCGTTCCCACAACCTGCTGGCTGGGCACCTTGTCCTGCTCAATTGGTTTCCGATTTTCATTAGCGGTGGAGGCACAGCCCCACTCCAAGCCTGGGCGTCCCCCTCACCCCTCTGGCCCCTCCCCCCCTCAGGCTGGGCATGGAGCCCGAGGCTGCCTGCTGTCAGCCTGGAGGGGCCTTTCAGAGAGCCCAGCCCACCAGAGTGGTGAAGCCGGGAGGTGCAGAGCTCAGCAGCCAGACCTCACTTCCCCGGCTGGCCCCTGTGCAACGCAGAGGGGGGTGGGGGTTTCCCTAGGACTCTGCCACTCACATCAGGGCCAGCCGGTGAGTGCGATCTAGTTCTAGAAAGCTGAGGTTCTCATTTGCTGGCTCTGAAGTTTCTGGGGGGCCTCCACTTCCCTGGAGTGGGGGTGCCCAAGGGGGAGTCTGGTGGCTGTAGGGTTGGGCTGCCACAAGGGAACCCCTGGCTCCATTGGCCTCTACTCTTCCCCTGAGCCAGAAGTTGCACCCGGGCCGTCCTGGACGCCTGTTCTCCAGGGTCAGGCCTGGCTGCAACCTACTGTCCAAAGGAATAAGCGTGGGCTACCATGGCTGTCTTCGAGGGCCTCATATCAGACTGGAAGGTGCTGACCAATTTCCAGTCCCTGCTCCTCTCACCAGGCTGAGCACCTCTCACGCAGGCTGGGACTCAGCACCCCAGGGGCACTGTGCTTGGAGGGGTAGAGACTCCAGGGATGGTGTCAGCCCTCACCAGGGTCCTGGCACCCACTCCTTCATTCGACAAACAGTTCCTCAACACCATGATGTGCCAGACATTGTCCTGGTGGTACAGCTGTGAACAAGACAGACCCAAATCCCTTGCCTTCATGGGGCTTAGCCTCGGTGAGGGCAGGATGGGAATAATTAATCCAGTAAATGAAAAACTACTGAGTGCTGGAGGACAATAAAACACAAAGATAAAGAGTCACAGAGGAGAGAGCTGGGGTTACTTGAGTCGCCTCTGAGGAAGTGACATTTGAACCAGAGACCAGAAAGATCAAAGGGAACAGGGTAATCTGGGCCTTCCGGTCGAGGAAGGTGGGGAAGGTCAGTCCCAAGGGGCTGACACAGCAGAAAATGCCAGGAGGAGCACCCCACCCACTCCCTCCCTTGGTACCAGGTGCCCAAAGGCTTAGGCCCAGTGGCTGGCAGGACGGGTGCCCTGAGGCAGGCTTGCAGAGCATCCACATGGCCTGAGGACGGGCAGGAGGGGCAGAACGGAGAGAGGAGAAGGACAATGGCTGGCAGAGGACCAGGGGCATGAGGCCACCTGCCTGGCTGTTGTGAACACAGGCCCCTCCTCCAGGGCTGCCGCCAGGACAGAAGGGAGCCCGGGCGGCCTGCGTGGGGTCCTGCCTGCACTGGGAGGCTGCAAGACCACAGGGTGACCAAGGGTCCCTTGATTCCACCCTGCGCCAGCTCCAGAGACAGAGGGCCTTGACCCTCCAGTCCGCTTGCAAGGAAGACACAAAGGGTGGGGTGGGAGGTGAGAAGCAAAGAGTGAGCATGAATTCCAGAGGGAGAAGAGAGAGGCAGGCCTGTGCCTTTAAAAGAATTTTCATTTAAAGGCTCTTCTCTCTTCCACCATTTCAGTGATCTATATGCAAATATGCTAATGCATGCAAATTAAGACACCACTTTTAGTCCCAATTTAATAGAAAGCATTAAAATACCATTTTTTTTTCCAAAAAACTCCATATGCATGAAGGAAGGATTTTTTTTTTCTTTCTTTTTTTTTTTTTTACTTTTCACTAAAGTCACATTCCGGCAGCAATTTTATGCTGTCAAAATGTTCTCAACGAGGGGAGATTTGACTGGCTTCTCTGAGAGCCAGTCATAGGAAGCTTGGGCTCTCCTTGTTGAGTTTTTCTTTTTTCTTTTTTTTTTTATTTAAGGGGGTGGCAAGGGAAAAAAAAATAAGGAAGGAATAACAGAAAACAAGACACCCAAGAATTTTCTCAAGGGTAGTTTCTAATTCTAGGCCAGAGTCCAGTCCGCTCTGCATCAAATGTGTCACTCAACCACGGCCACCAAAGATGCGTATGGACAACCCGGGTATGTGTGTGTGGGTCACTCCTGCGCTCTGGTGCAGGTGCACATAAAGCTGGTGGGTGCCCCTCTGTGTGTGCCACTTGGCAGGAACATCCTCCCAGGGGCCCGGAACCGCCAGCCACACACACCTTGGGAGGGCAGTGCCCCTGGAGACGAGAGGACAGCAGAGGGCACCAGGGCTGGGGTAAGGGCGCGGGGGCCGTGGTGTGTGCCGGCCGCTCTGCAGCCCCAGCTGCACATCAAGGGCTCTGTATTTTCACTTCACTCGCTGCTCTGTAATTAAACTCGGCTGCTCCCACTTGGGCTAACAGACCTTTCCCTGAGCGCCCCAACCCCCCCCTTCCACGGGGCCCGTTCCCCCTTCCCAGCCTTGCTGGCCCGTTGGGTCTTCCCATAGACCCTACAAGAGACTTCAAATTCTTGATCTGAAAGGCCTTTGTCAAAACCATGGGCCCGCAGTCCCCGACCGGCCGCTGCGGGTCGTCTCTCCAGTTTCCCTGGGCCCACTCTGGGGTTCCAGCTCCTGATTAGACCTCTGTACTTGAGCACCCATGCTCCACCAGCTCCTCCGTCGTCCCTGCCCTTTCCTTCCGGGTTGAAGTTAGTCAGGGCCTGAGCTCTGGGAAGCCGCAAGGTGCTCTGATCCCAGCCGGGGTCCACCTGAAGGGGTGGCACTCAGCCATTCAGGGAGAAAGGGGTAAAGGCCATCCTGCTGTGTGGGTGGCACCCCTGGTGGGCAAGGTCTCAGCCCCGTGTCACAACGGGTCCTCATTTCACAGTTAGGGTGAACACTACTACCACCACCTTCTGTGGAAGGGCACCCCACAGGCCGAGCACCCACCCAGGGGCTCGTCATGTGTTGGCACATTTACTCTTCTCAGTGACCCTACGGCATCAGAATGACCAACTCCAAGGTACAAAAACAGAAAAGCAAGGCCAAGGGAGGTGAGGCCCATTGCCCAAAGTCTCACAGAAACTACTGCCAACTGGCAGTGGGGCCTGTGGGTCTTTCACACTCCCAGAACCAGCTGGAAAGTGAGGGATCACACTCCCCACTGCAGCTCTGCCCCATCCCAGTGAGGAACCCCGCCTGCCCCATGGAAGGCTTCAGCTCTCCATCTGTAGAATGGGAGAGGGAGACCGCCCTCATCCGTGGCTCTTTTGGCTCCATCTGTTCACAACTGTGTAACAGATGGAAGAGAATCAAGGGGGGCAGGTGTTCTCCCCAAGCCGGGACAGTAAGGCAGACTGGCTCACTGGGTCCGCTCCACACTGCAGAAGAGGCCCTGAAGGCAATGGGCCAGGAGGTTAAGCAGGGCTCGGGAAAGTGGGGAGAGAAGGGTCTAGAAGCAGGAGACAGAGGAAGAGAAGCTGAAAACTGGGGGTAAGAGGGGCTTAATGAAATCAGAAAAATACTAAAATGGGGCTTTAAAGGATAATTAGGCAGAAGCCCCATTCCAGAGAACCGTTCAAAGGGAAAAAAGAGCAAAGAACAGAGGGAAGACCCACCGCAGTGGCCCCGGGCTGGGTGAGGGCAGAGGATGGGGACATGCAGCAGACACGAGGTGCACAGCGCCCACACGGGCCCTGGGTCAGGAGCTTGGGCACAGCGTGCAGGGAGGGGGGCTCCACACACATGCATTTCTCCAGCGCACATGAAAAGGCAGGAGGGAACAGCAGAGCTGGGCTGACGTGGTGGGCCGCCTAGCAGAAGCCATGGTGCAAAAAGATTGAGATAGTTACCGGAAGTCCATCAGTTGGTGCCAAAGCCCTGGTTTTATTGTTAGGGAAAAAACAAACCCAACCACCGAAACTCATCCTCATCTGAGAATCCACACAGAGGGAAACGATTTCCCCATCAAACCAGTTTTATTGGATATAAATATCTAATTATTTGTACCAGGCCCTGGAATGCCAGACATTTTGCAGCTTTTATAACATGTGTAGGAGTCTTTACAAACGACATATACATAACCATACGTGTATATATCATTTTATATATATATATATATATGGTTATATATTAACAAACCTGATTTGAATTTCATCTGAATTTTTTGCTTAGCAAGCAGTTTTGTTTGTTTGTTTGTTTTTTTACGAACCTGGGAAAGAGCTAGAAGGTTTTGGTGCTGCTCAGACCCTCTTCCTGGGGGGGGGGGGTGCATATTTCTGAGACCTAATGTGCCTGACCCAGAAAGCTCAGGGGAAAGGGACACCGCGCCACTCTGCCATGACACACGTGCCCGCCCCCCCACGACCCCTCAGCGGCTCTGAACCGCACACAGGCTCACAGCACTTTACAACCACAAGACCCATGGCTGCAAGTCAATACCTCACACATGACACAAACATGATGTCCCAAACAGACAAACAAAAGTATTGACTTCTCAAACACAAAGCACACGATTACACTTCATAGCAACCCCCGTCAAACCGTGGAGGGCGACAAAGAACCGGGCAGAGGGGCAGGGAGGGGGAGGAGGAGGGGGGTCGGGGGAAGTTGTCTTGTGGGGAATAATGTGGATCAGCCTGTCATCTGGAGACCCATCTTCATCTAGAATTAATGCACTAAAGTTCTTTTGTTTTTCCCCTAAATGGTTTTAAAGAGACAGCGAATTCTCCGTCCGGACCTGGGGGCTTGGTGTGCAGCTGGCCCAGGCTCTGGAAAGTGAACAGGCGGCCCCTTCTAGCCAGGCGTGAGTCCATTATCTTTGTATCCCTGCCCCACCCTGCTGCCGCCTTGTCTTCTCCCAACTTGTAGAAAGAAAAGTTACAAATCTCTGGCTTTCACAGTTCCCACAAGTAAAGAGTGCGAGAGCCCGTGGCTGGGCAAACTGGGGACAGGAGAAGGGATGCGGCGGGCCAGGGCTGTGAGCAAGGTGCCTGGGTCAGTGCCAAGGTAGGGGGGTGGCTGGCAGCAGTCTCCTGGAGGCAGTGCAGGGAGGGCCGCAAAGGCCAGTTTCTCCCAGACAGGAATCTCCTGAAGCTGAGGACAGAGGCGCAGAGGCTGGGGACAGGAGGAGCCTGGGCATCAGCCACAAAATTCCAGGGGGGGAGCCCTGTGGGAAATCATGGGCAGGGGAAACTGTCCCTTGAGGCCCAAGGACCAAAGGAACCATTCCAGTTTGAGTGATATTTGGGGAGACTCTAGCCAGAGGTTGGCTGTCCGCATGGGTGGTGAGAAGGAAAGCAACCGATTTCCAAATGCCTCTGTCTCAGACCTATGTATTCATGGGGAGAAAGGGCTCAAGATTGAGCAGAGCTCTAGGCCTCTGCCGAGAACGTTCTGAGAATGCCCACACACCCTCTGCTTAGAGAGCCGTGCTCAGGGGGCTGGGCTGGGGGCCGAGGAGCCAAGAACAAACAGCAGCAACAGGAACAGAGTTGAGCCATTTCAATTATTCATATGCCAGATGGATTCTTTTCCTGCCTTTTTTTTTTTTTCTATAAAAATAAGGAGGGTGGGGGGAGTAGGTCTTACGACAGTCTCCAAAATGGGGGGAGGAAGGGGAAAGGGAGAAAACATAGAAATCGAACCCCTCATTTGTGTCCTATCCCCTTCCCTGGAGACCCCTGGTCTACTGACAGGAGGGCAGGAGGGACAGAATGCCCTGTCGGGCAGAGATCAGAGGTGTCATTTAGGTTCTCTATGAGCAGAGAGCAAGAAGCAAGGAAAATGGTTGAAAGAAGGGAGGGAGAGAGAGAGAGAGAGAGAGGAGCACGGAGCATGGGGTGGGGGGGAGGCAGAAGAGGGTTCCGACCTTCTGTGAAGGATATAAAAAATCCAGCCGCCTCGGGGGACACCCAACTATCTAGCATATTGCTGTTAAAATGTCTGCAAAATTTAATACACTTGGCATGCCATCTAATCAGTCCTTGGAAACTCGGGCACTCTCTCCCTCCTAGAGTCAAACCGCCTCAGACCTTACACCTATGCGGTTCCCACCGCCACCCCGTCCTCCGATTTTAGATAAAGTTGTCCCCCCCCATCATAAAACCAGCTGCTGTAGCTTTCAGGACACGTTTCATCCTGAAGTGTGTCCAAGGTCCAGAATCTAGAACGTTTTCTAGGAAGCAGGCGATGCCACAGAGCGAGCCAGGGGTGGGGTCCTGGGGCCGGGACTTTGGTTCCCAGACTTCTTGTGGGGGGGGGGATGTATTAGTAGGAGAGAGAAAGAATGTGAGGGGCAGGCATGTACGGCCAAGGGAACATGCTCCCAGATGGCCAGGCAAAGGCTGCTCTGTCCAGGGGAGCCAGTGAGAGCCATTCATTCAGCTCTTCTTTAAGTAGCTGCCCAGCACAGAGAACACACACACACTCCACATATGCCCGACTGGGTACTCTATCAATCCATCCATTATTGGGAAACTTCGGTGAACCCCACAAGATTCTGTGGCTACTCCAAGTGCCCAACAACCAACCAGGAAGTTTCCAGATCAGCCCCAGGAATGGCTGCCTGACCTTCTACCCCAAGCATGGCAATCGGAGCCCAGCATGACTTGGACCTTTTGGCAGGTCACCACCTGCTTTAACTTCACAAGGAGAGATCCGTAGAGCTCCTGAATGGGCCTGGAGGATCAATCCCCAAAACCTTCACCCTCCACCGTATGGAAATGGAGTTCGTACCAAATCCTCTTTACTCTTTTTTTTTTTTCCCTCACCTCTGACTGACTTAAAGTCTCAGGAGGCCTTAAGGAGGCCTGGAGGACCCTAAGAGACTCAGGGAATCCCAAAAAGCCTGCACCATGCTAATGCAGTGATTCTTCATAAGATAGGGGTCAAGCGGGACAGGCCAAGAATAGGGAGAACCCAGAGTCCCCTCCATCTGCAGGAGAAAGCCACAGTGGCCAGGGACCTGAAGCACAAGTGACTCCTTATGAACTACCCTGCCCCTCACCAGGCAGGTGGGAGTGTTGGCAAACAGGAGAAGGGAACTCAAGGGGGTGGAGACAGGGAGTGCTGCCTGGGTGGGCAACCCATACAGTTACCCAGGGCCCCACGCTTAGGAGAGCATGTGCTTTCACTGTCGTGAAATTCTTTTTTTTTTTCTTTTTAAGATTTATTCATTTATTTGAGAAAGAGGGAGGGGGAGGGACAGAGAGAGAGGGAGACGCTCCAGCAGACTCCCTGTTGAGCACAGAACCTGACATGGGGCTCGATCCCAGGACCCTGGGTTCAAAACCCAAGCCGAAACCAAGAGTTGAACACCCAACCGACTGAGCCACACAGGTGCCCCATCATGAAATTCTTAATAATTTAGAACAAGGGGCCCCGTATTTTCATTTTGCATTGGGCCCCGCAAATTACGTAGCCGGTCTGGGATGTGGGTTTTGGGAGATCAGAGGATCTGGATTTGAATCCCAAGGCTCTCCCCCTATAAGCCAAGCGACATCAGAAAAGCTACTTATTATCTCTGGCTACAGGGAGCCTCGCCTATCAAATGGGGTGATCACACCCGCTCTCACGGTGGCCGGGGGAACCGAGAGGGGCAAAGTGGGGGAAGAGCTTTGGGAACATGATTACATGCTCCTATTCAAACACAAGGTGTGTTGACCAAGAGGGAAAAGTGAGGCCAATCAGTTCGTGTTTGGTGGTGGCTTCCTCCCACCCCAAGGATGACCTTCCCCCTTGTGGCAAGATGTCTGCTTTCAAAGCAGTGTGATAGGGAAGCCTCTGGCATGCCCAACTCGTTGGCCCCATTCTCAGTTGAAGAAACTGGGACAGAGTCAACAGATGACCTGCCTGTTGTCACAGAGCCGCCTCCAGGCAGGGCAAGGCCGAGGACATACTGTTCCTGCTGTCCAGGCTCTGCTTTGGCCACAGGACACTTGAGATGGGGACAGTGAGAAGGAAAAGGAGGCAGGATTTGGAACAGGGAGAACGGAAAGACTTCATCCTATTCTATCACACACACACGCAACTTGTGCATGCATGTGTACGTGTATACACAGCAAAATTAAAGCTGAGAACTTGGCCAAAAAGAAAAATCCTACCCCTGTTCCATCGAAACTTATTTTAGGGCGGGAGGTAATTGCCAAAGACCCAAATAAAAAGCCAACCACAGGCTGTAAACGGCTCCAAGTCTTTAATTAGACCCCAAGAAAAAATAGTGGCAAAAGAAAAATGAACGTAGAAGGCTCCCTGAGGAGGGAATATGCATGTGGTCCCTTCCCCCTTCCCAAGGCCAGGGGCTTCAGATGAAGCCTGCCTGTCCTGTGGTGGGCACTGCAGTGCTGGCACTGGCCATCGTGAGGGCAGGCATGAAGCCGAGCACGGCACACCCCAGGCAAGGGCCAGGCTTGGTCTTGGGTCCTTTTCCCAGGGCCTTCCTAGGCCCCAGCCTGAGGAGGCCAGCCCAGCATTGGCGCTCCACGAGGCCAAGGGGAAAGTGAGCAGTTTCTACCAGCTCTGGAGGTGAGGGAGCAAGGAAAGGGGAAAGCTTTGGGTCTGGAATGGCCTTTGACTCACTGAAAGATGTGCCCATCAAGTCACAAGGCCTGGCTCCTTGGCCACTGACCAATCTACCCACATGACACTGCTCCCATTCCTTGGAGCTATTCTCCAAGCTGTGGCTCTAGACCCTTGTCCTGGGTCCATGAGGAGTTAGGTGGCCCTGAGGTCATGTAGGCAAAGCCAATGCCCCAAGGCCTCTCCTCACATGGTCCCTCCATGTGAGGGTGTGCTCTCAGGAACCCTTGGGGTGACAACATGCCCAGGCAAGGGAAGCATGCACAGCCCCTGGGCTCAAGGTGGCACTGGCCACCTCATGATCTTTCCTTGAGCCCCTGCCCAGCCCTGGCCATTGGAGGACATAGGGGAACCTGGACTGGGTATGTGGGGCTGGAAAGAAAAGGGAAGGTGGGGGTGTGCAGAGAAAGGTGTCCATACTCTCACCCCTCATATCAACAGATGCAACTCAGCGGACTAACCAAAACCCATGGTGGGGGTGTCGTGCCAAGTGCCAAGACCAGCATGAACCATACCATGGCAGAAGCAATGGCCTGCACTGATGTCATAACGACAGCTGGTCCCCATGGCAGAAGAGAGGCATTGCACCCAGAACCCAGGGAAGAACCCAGGAGAGGAATGAGCCCCAGCCTGCCTCAAGCCAGCGAGCAGGATAGGGCAGCCTGGTCCCCCACCTGTGCGGTGTGGCAGGATGGTGAGGTGGCTTTACAACTAAAGCCAGCCTACTACAAGTGGGCACGGCCAAGGGAGGGAGAGGAAGAGCCACCTCATTGTTGGCATCAAAGGCAACGGGACAACCATGTTGAAGATCCCCGTCCTGCTTTGTCCCATGTCACCCCACCTGCCACACCCACACCTGGCTCCCCTACCAGAACGGGCACTCACTGTGAGTGGGGTGCACAGTGCTCCCCTGGCTCTCCTCCGCCCCCTGCCTCTTCTAAGCCTAGCCTAGGAAGATGTGCTCCAGAAACCCCACCGAATGGATGGGCCGGCCCTTACCTGCTGCCAAGACATGCCCCTGCTGGCGTGGTGGGCTGTGCCCCGCCAGATATGCTGTGTTTTTTTTACCAGTTTCCTTTCCTAGCTCTCAAACAGAATGTCAGTGACCACAGATTAGCAGTGGGCCAAAGGGCAGGAAGGGCGGTAGCACCTTAAGGGGCCCAGACCCGGTTGCAAGCAATGAAGAGGCCACACCCCTGCAAAGAAGGAACTGTCATGTCCATTTTACAGAGGAGGACATCGAGGCTAAGCGTGGTGACATGATAGCCACATGTCGACCAAGCATGGGCCTGACTGCAGCCCAGGTGGGTCCAGTTCCAAAGCCTGTCTCTCACCATCTGCCCCTTCTGCCACCCAGTTCTCTAGTCCAACCTCTAGCACTAGGCCTGGCTGACCCCTTCGCACTGGCTGCTGGATTCTGTGCACTGGTTTAATGCATGTGCCTTGTGCACTCAGAGTGTAAAGCAGGTGATAAGCACAACTCCTTTCCTAGCTACCCACCATGCCCTGTGGTCAAGGTCAAGGCGTACATGGCCAGAGCAAGCTGGAAGGTCTTTCCAGGAGGAGAAGCAGGTGTGAATCTGACCTCCAAGGCAGTCCCCACATCACCATCCGGGTCAAGTGGGCCTCCCTGCTGGCCCCTTCCTGCTTGCCTTGCTCTGTGAGGCTGGTCAGGCTTCCATCCATCAGGACAGGTGGGATTCCTCCTGGACAAGCCCTATGGCCACTGCTTCCCAACTTCCTTCCTAGCTTGGGAACAGGCTGGGAGAAGCAGTCCAAGCTCCTGGCAGAGGTAGCAGGAGTCCTGCTAATTAATTAGCTCTCTGTCTTCCCCGAGTGTTCACCAGACACAACCAGATGGTCCCAGCAATATGCCCTCTACTCCTGTCCTCCCCTTAAAATGACATGACATCTTCACCTTACACCCTGCGTCCATCTTCCCCTTCTATATTGCAAACCCCTCCAAAAACCCTTTCTCTCCCTCAGCCAGGCCCGGACCCAGAGAGCCCCAGAAGGACGGGGAAAATAACGAGAACTCTGGTCCAGGTTTGCAGTGGAGAGAGTTCTAAGTGGAGCCCAAGTTTAGACAAGACTCTACTTTCCTTTTGCCTTCAAACAATTCAGCTAGGGGGTAGGGGACCCAGGGCTGAGTCTGCCCCTATTTCTTGGAAGTGTTAAGAGATGACTCTGTGTCCAAAAAACACAAACAACTTAAAACCCCAGACAATCAAGGCTGACTGGTCCCCCCTACCCTGCCCCAGGAGGACACCATATAGAAGAAGCTGCTCCAATCAGAAGCAAAAAGCTCACTGGGGCCTCTGCAGTACCACGGACTCTTCCACGGGCTCTCTGTTGACATCTCTGGGTCCTAGGTGGGGTGGTGGCCTGCAAGGGACAAGAATGTGCCCTCCAGGTGGCCAGCCTGTGTAGGCACACTCAACCAGGCATCGAGTAATGAAACAGCCAAATCCCAGGGGCAAGGAGCTAGGGTCAATCGAGGCTGGAGCCACAGCTGAGAAGCCCTGGTGGCCCTGAGAGGCCCAGGAGTGGGGATGGCAACAGTCCCTATTTCGGGAGGCCACCCAATGCCCCGGTGCCAGCACCTATGAGGTGTAGGCTCCAGCTGATGAACCCGACTCACTCTTCGGGGAGTTGGTTTTCCCCCTTATAAAATGAAACCGAGCTGGATGGCCCCTGGGGTGGCACGGAGCAGGACTGCTCACACGTAGCCCTCGGGAGGGGCCAGCTTTGATTATTACTGTCATGATTATTATTATGAGCATCATTTTCAGGAGCATCGCTCTTTTGGAGTCCAAACATTCTATGGGCCTCCTTTCAGACAGAGCTACAGAGTAATGGGGGAGATCTGAGCTTACGGCCTAGAAAAGCCACACTTTCCGAAATGTTTAGCCCAGAACTGAAACTAGCGAGGAGAGAGAGGGTAATGAAGATTTGATTAGAGGCTGTGAGGGGTCTGGCCAGGTTTCATGAGCCTGAGTGATCCCAAACTGGCCCACTCGGGCTCCACGAGGCATCCACCTCAGAGCAGCCAGAACTCGGACACACGGCTGGATCTTCCAGGCCCACCATGGAGTTGGGGGGGGATGATCTTTGGGACAAAACATGATTGTCTAGGGCAGCAAGGGTTAACACCGGGGCTGGGAGAGGCCAGGCAGCACGAAGCACTCCCTGTTTATTAATAAGCTATTTATCACCAGCTTTGCTTTTAATGCCATTTGGGCTTAATGTCGTTAATGAAATATAAATGCCCATGCTAACGATGTGGGTCAGAGGCAGCACGGGCAGCAGACGGCTCGCGAAACAGGGCCAAACCGCCGGGCACGCTGGGGAAGAGGCTGAGAGCTCGGCAGGAGGAAGAGGTTCCCACCAGCTCGGCACCCCCAGCCCAATCTGCTCCTGCGCCAGGGGGGCTCCACAGCTGGCTGTGTGTGGGGGGGGAAAGGCTGGGAGGAGGGCAGCCCAGGGGCTGGGGGAGAGGAGGCCTTGAGGGCACGGGATGTTGTTAACTCCTAGAGAACGGAGCGGGAGTAAGAGAGCTCCCACCTCAGGGGCACCGCCTGCCTGGCATCAGGCCCCTTGGCTGCAGGAGGCTGGACTACCACCAGCTGGCAGCTGGCCCCTCTCCCCACCCTGAGCACCCTGACCACTGGGAACAGAGCTGGGGTGAGAAGGGTCATGAGAGGGAACAGGGAGGATCCCATAGTAAGTAAGGACTCCAATAAAGACCAGCATGACATCCCAGGCTGCCCGACCCCTAGCTCGGGCTGTTCAGTGGCCTTGCGGGTGGGCGCCGAGAGGTCAGCAGATGGGTATTTCTATCCGTGCCCCGAGGCCCTGGAACCTGGAGGTGGCTCTGCATGGCAGGCTGTTGTCCCTGACCTTCTACCTGACCTGGCCTGGCCCTGCCCACACAGTGGGCCCTCCCTGCTGACCTCTCCCTAGGCTCAGAGCAGATAGATGCCCTTAACAGATGATGACCACCTAACCCAGATGACCCCAGCAACTTCACACTTTCCCCTCTGCAGAGGCCCCAGACTCTTCCCGGACATCAGCACCACCCCCCGCCATCCCCCCACCCCCACCAGGGGAGGCAGCTCTGGGACTTCCTTCCCGGCTTGGAGGCCATGGATCCTTCGGAGGAGACTTGGACTCTACTCATCCAAGGGCCACCTGGGCCTAAATATAGGTTAGAGACTCCTGCAAGCAGCTGACCTTTGTTCCATCCTCCTCGTCCTGCAGCAGCATGCCCATGGAGTCACTGTCCTGGCCCCGCCTTGCTCCCCAAGGGTGCTACCTCTTCCAGAGGGAGCTCCTGGCTGTTCTCGGGAGAGAGCCCAGCAGCCTCTATCCCTCCCCGCTCAGGACTGGCCGAGGAAATGCAGGATGACCACCAGCAAAATCTGAATTTCAGATAAACCTCACATACTTTTTTAGTGTACGTATGTCCCCAATATTACATGGAACATACTTCTACTAAAACTTATTTGTGGTTTATCTGAAATGCAAATTTCACTGAGCATCCTGTATTTTTTTTTTCCAGTTTTTATTTTAATTCCAGTTTGTTAACATACAGTGTCATGTTAGTTTCAAGTGTCCAACATGCAGCCCGTTTTTGTATTTGCTAAGTCCGGCCACTCGCTCCCGCTTCTCGGCAGGTCACACCTGGCAGGTGGGTGAGCAGGACTGTGGGGGGCAGTGAGGGAGAAAGGAGGATCCCGCCCGTCTCGGACAGCAGTCCTCCTTTCAAGAGGCTCTGTTTGTCCCTGTCCCACCCCCACCTCCGCCCTCTCCCCTCAGTGGTCACTACGACACAGCCCGGTGCCACAGCTCACCTGTGGGGGTCCCCTCTCCCTGCACCCCTCAAAGTCACCTCTGTGTCCCCAAGGAGTACAGGGCTCATTTGCTGGGGCTTGGTGGAGCTCAGCTCAGAGGCTAATCCCCTGGGTGGCTCCTGTCAGATTATTAATTAGCTAAAGCGGATCGGTCCTGGAACAACATGCGCTTGGACTTCAGATAAAGCAGGCCAGGGAAGCCGGGCGGGGGGCTGCTTAAAGTGACAAGAGCCTGTTTCTGAACCGCTCCCTGAGGAGGACTGAGAGGGTGGGCAGAGGCTGGGGGCGGGGCACGGTTTGCAACAGAGCCCTCAGCACTCCCCTCCCCTGCTCAAGAGCACATACCCGGGAGGCTGTGGGTGCAGATGCACCTAGGGGCCCGGGAAAGGAGGAGTCGGTGACAGTTGGGTCTTGCTTTTTAATAAAGAACTTGTGCCTGATCAGATGGAGTCACCCAGAACTCTTCCAAAGCCTCTTATTTCACTTGGGGTAATGGCAACAAGGCCTGGGGGATCTGGGGTCCCTCGCGCACCCCCATGACCTCACGTGGCATCCCCCCCACGAGGTGCCCTCCAACAAGTCAGGCTGCTCTTGCATCTAGGAGCTCACACTTGCTGTTCCCCCTGATGGGAACACTCTTCTCCCAGGTATTAAGTAGGGGGGCTCACTCCATCACCTTCTCCATCCTTACCCAGATGCCACCATCCCAGTGCTGCGTCCCCCAGATGCCACACTGAAGAATTACAAACTATCCTCCCCCATCACCATCGCACGCTCTCCCCATCCTATTCTCTAAACGTGCTGGTTTTCTCCTGGACACACGTGGCCATCCAACAAATACTGTATTTCTTAATCTCATTTGTCATTTGCCTCCCTCCACTGAAATGCAAATCCCACAGCACTGTTCAATCGCTGCTGTGGTTCGGGTCCACTTCACCATGTCTCTCAGTAAGGCTTGATGAATGAATGAAAATGAGAAATGAATGACCGACGTTGAAGGCCAAGATTTGGACCACCACCACTTCCAGCTCTAAGCCGAATGTGGCTGAACTCTGGGCTGCCCCGGGGGCTTCCCAGGTACCCATCTCCCCCGATTCCCCCTTCTGCCCCCCCAGAGGCAAGGTGCTCCTCTTACCTGGTCCTATCATTTCCCTTAAGATGCATTTCCAGCTCTGGGTCTCCTGAAGGATGGCCTCGGGGACCCATCTCCCTGCCACCCAGACCCTCCCCGAGCTGGGCCTGCTATGGGCTCTGCCCCAGAAGCACGGGTGGGGGGTTGGGTGGCAGTGAGGGGGTGAGGAGAGGGAGTGGGGACTCCCAGCTGCTGCCTGGGCCCAGCTCACCTGCTGGCAAACTCCTGGGCTTGGATTGTTTTGACTTGAGTCGGTGAAGCTGAAATATTGAGTCACGACGGCCCTAAACTTCATTACCAGCTTTTAGTGAAGATTACTAAGGGAAAAAAGTTGCTTTTAATTGCTTCTCCCGATTAGCATTTCTGGAGAAGAAACTAGTGATTAATTACACCTTCCCATTTCCACTCACCCTGGCCACAGGGGTCCCAACCCCAGGCTGCCATATGGAGGCTCAGGGGCAGAAAAGGCGCCTGCTCCCTAGGGGCCAAGAAACCAAATCAGAGAGAAAACACGAGTGGGTAGCAGAAGGTGAGGAACACGCCCAGAGCAGGTTTAACGGAGAAGCAGTAGCTGGTGGTGTGGGGCGGCCACGCAAGGGTCCCTGCACTGGGCTGCCTCAGGCCTCCGTGGGGTGTCCTCTGGGCTGAAGGGCTTTCTAGACCAGCTCTACACCTGGGTAGATTCTGGAATAATAGAGGCCGGGGAAGCTGGGGGAGACAGAACAGCAGGAGCCCGGGGATCTGCAAGAGAGGACGACATGTTCACAGTCCCTGGGACTCCTCTCTGGGGGCACCCCGATGGTGCTCCTCCAACACCACCAGAGCGCTCTCCCTGTGGAGGCCCCAAGGTCACAAGGATGGAGGCAGGGCAGAAGTGCTTCTCCCCTTGTCCACAAGACGTTAACCCTCCCAAAGCCATGGGCTGTTGTCCTTTTGGAACAACTGTGTCCCCAAATGCAGAGGGGCCCTGAGGTAGCTCCAGGCGGGCAGGTACGGCCGGCCCTCCCCCCTTGGGTCTGCGCCTGGTGGGATGCAGGGGCTTCCTGAGTCTGCTAGGAGACGGGGGAAAACTGAGGAAGGAGGCCCAGGGCTGGGGCGTCCGCAGCATCAGGGCCGAATTCTCACCCCGAATAGAAACCAGAAGGTTCGGTGACACTTCCCACGCCTTGTAGTTCAGCCATCCCCCCTGAGCGTGATCTTACCCAGGGGTGGCATAGGGCTCGGGCCCCTAAGTCCCATAGCCAGTACCTCTCCTGATTCCCCACCGCACACCCCCTCCCCCAGCTGCTTGCCTGGAGCGGCCAGCCCCACATCAGATCAGAGCCTGGGAGGAAGGAGTTAGAACTGTCCAGTCCAGTTATGAGTGAAGGCCATGGATCTAGTACAGGCCATGGAGGCAGAAAGCAGAAGAGCCTCCCACGCCTGCCCACCCAGACACACCCTCCCCCGGGGCTCAGCCCAGGGTTCTGATGTTGGCAGACACACCCAGGAAGGCTGGCTGACACCCCCTCAGAGCCAGGCAGAGGCACCAGCTGCCCGCCTGGGACATCCCTGTCACCCCCTGCAAACGTCGCCAGCCTGCCCTTCTGCTCCCTCCTGTCACTCCCCCTGGAGGTCAAACCTCCAGAGCTTTCCTGGAGGGCTGAGCTGGCCCATATGGCTGAGAATATGTTGCCAGCATGGGCAAGTACTCACTGGGGCCCCCGCAGCCGGCTGTGACAGCTCCATGCTCCCTCCTGCCAGGCCTCTGGCTTGCTGTCTGGGACGTGTAACACTCACCCCGGAGGGCCCAGGATCGCTTCACTGTGATAGCATCGCTGTTTGGGGTTGCCTGCCTCATCCTAGCCCAAGCAGATGATACTAAGATCCAGGAGAGTCAAGCCTTGTATCAGAGGCCCAGGAAAAGGGGACAGTGGCCCAAGTCAAATCTGATGGGGTACCTACGGGAATCCACACCGTGAACTGTGAAAGGACTTTCCACATGCAAAGACTGCTAGGATCCCTGCCCATACACTGGGGCTGGAAGCTGAGCTGGCCCCAGTGGAAATGAGGAGGTCTTAGACAAACCCCCTTCTCGGCCCTGGGTGACCGGATGCCCGGGAGAAGGTATGCAGATGCTCAGCCCTTGAGAACACAGATCACATTTAAGACCACAGTGACAGGAACTATATGAACTAGACCCAACCTCAAACCCAGCACCGAGCCCACAGAGCAGAGGCACAAAACAGGCTCCCATGCAGTCTTTGGGCCAAAAGGACAGTGAGTTTGGAAATAACCTACTGAAAACAATGCCAGAGACGAGTGGGCCTTTGGCCTTCCCTCTACATGGTGCTGGCCAAGAGGTGCCTAACCCACTCAACCACGCTTTCTCAGCAGCCAGCACCGGGCCCCGGATGGTGCTTCTCCCTAATCACAAAACTCATGGCCTCTGAAAGCCACGGGTAGTTCCTGGCCCTGGCAGGGCGGGGGCGTGAGAGGGGAGGAGATGCAGGGCCACATCAGGGGCCCCCAGAATCTGGGGTTGGCTTGGCTCCTCTTTTCGCCGTTTGCTCCCGCAGCAAGCACTACTCACCCTCCCTCTCAACGCATGGACTCTGTGCCCTTCCATGCTGTCCACCTCCTCGTGTCAGCATCCGTCCACAGCAGCCTCCCCTCTGGGCTGCTTTCTCCTCTTGCCCCGTGCAATCCATTCTTCCCACTGCAGCCCCAGCCAGCTTTTCAAAGCAAAACCCAGATCACTTTACCTCCATGCTTAAAACCCTCCAGTGGCTTCCTGTCACCCAAAGAATAAAATGCCAGCTTCCCCAGGCCCACTGACCCCTACAAACGGGTCCACCTCCCAGCCACCGGGACCTTCCTTCTGTTACCAAATGTACTGAGCTCATCCCACCTCAGGAACTTTAGACCAATCATTTTCTTTCTAGAATATTCTGCCTGTTTCTCAGAGGGTTGTCCACTTCCTCTCCTTCCATCTCAGCTGTCACCTCCTCAAAGAGGCCTCCTCTGACTGCCCCCTCACCTCACACCCCTTCATCCTATGTCCATTCTGTGCTAACGGTGTCCTTGTTCCTTTTTTGTGGATTCCTTGTTGGCCTGCCCAACCAGAACTCCATGAGAGCCGGGGCTGTCTTGTCCACTCTACCCCCAGTGATTGGCAGACACCAGGCCCTCGGTTTCTGTTGATTAAATATAACCAGATCTTACGCAGCACAACCAGAAATAGGGAGAGTCTGAACTAGACAGGAGCAGGCCTGTGGATCGGGCCTGAGTATAGATTCACCCCTGGCCCACACTCCAGGGTGGTGAGGAAGGACATCTCTGAGACCACGGGTCAGCCCTGCCCTAGAGGACGCGGGCCTGCAGCCAGACCCAGTCCCTGGGAAGAGGTGGGTGAGTGTGGAGGGGCCTGGCCACAATATTCCCTTTCAGGGCCCTCAGAGTTCCTAAGCTTCATTATTAAGCTTTAGATGGCCGATGCCAGGATGCGGGAGCCCCACAGGACTCATGGAGCCCGTCCCCTAGGCCAGCATGGCCCCTGGGAGTCAACAGTGAGTGGAAACTTCAGAAAGGGAAAAACTAATAGGCATGTTTTGCCGAGGGAATGAAGAAAACAAAAAGCCGGCCACTGAGAACAGAACGGGCAATATTCCCCCTTCAAAGGGGGGAGCTACATGCACTTTGGCAACCTGCTGCTCACGTGCTGGGCCCAGTCGGGGCCAGGGAGACCAGGTAGAGGCTTGAAGACACGTGGGTCTGCCTTCCCAGGACCCACGATGATCAGAGAAGCAGAGTTAGGCAAGAAGAGCCCAAGAAGTGTAGAGACAGACAGGTGCTCGTGCCAAACACCCAGCAAGACCACTACACCAAACAATCTCGACACCACCATCAGGGGACACCAGCGACACATCTTAAATGTGGACAGACCAGCTCCTGGAGTGTGATCGCATTCTAGACACCAGGAAGAAGAGTCTCGGCCATGCAGTTGCTCCACCACAGTAACCCAAGGCGACATTTACATCTGATTTGCAAATCCCTGCCCTGTATCCAAGGCTTCTAGTCCCTGAGGTGGCACAGCCTGGAATCAAGCAGGCCCACAGCTTTGGGGACCTCTCAAACCCCAGTGGGCACCAAGGCACCCATCGCTGCCAAGTGCTTCCTCCGTGCAAGTTCAAAGTCCAGAGTTGCAGAGCCTGGCCACGGAGGGAGGGGCAAGACACACCTGCCCATGGCGCCCACGGGGAGGGACGGTGCTGGTAAGTAGGCTGGGGCTGCTGACTCCTGTCCTGCGCACACAGGAGGAGTGGCTTGCGGCCTTGCCCTCCCCGCCATTTTCTAGACCCTCCACCTCGGCCCCTGTCCTAACACTGTGCCCAATTTCATCAGCATCTAACCCTTCTGGACTGGTTTCCTTGGGATCCCGAGGGAACAATGAATGACGACCAATATGTGGTAAGTCACCTGCTGTTGTGTCAACCCCCCACCACAAAAACTGCCGTGTCTGCTACCCGTAGGGAGCTATCTGACAGTACCAGCCTCACAGACTACCCATCCCTGGTGTAAGTGACCTGCCTTCGGCGAGGGGCGATTTCTGAGCCTGGATCAAGACAGCTGTGGGAGGCACCTGGGTGGCTCAGTTGGTTGAGGATCAGACTCTTGATTTCGGCTCAGGTCACGATGTCAGGGCCTTAGGATCGAGCCCAGCATTGGGCTCCGGGCTCTGTGCTCAACAGGGAGTCTGCTTGAGATTCTCTCTCTTCCTCTGCCCCTCCCCTGGTTCACATGCACACACGCTCGCTGTCTCTCTAAATAAATGAAAAAAATCTTTAGGAAAAAAAAGACACCTGTGGCTTCTCCTCTAAGGAGGGTCCTGCCTGGGCTGGAGGACCACCCGAGAGAGCTCCAACAAGTCACACATGAGCTCAGAGCAGCGCCACGGCCTCTGGACATGCAGATGGGCTGGACCTACTGCTCCCAGAGAGGATGTGCAGAAATGTCCCAATGCTTAGCTCCAGGAGTGCTGTCTGCTATGGCACAGGCCTCGCCTAGAGTACCTGCATGCTGCTGGTACCATTCAATGTCATACACTGGTAATGCTGGGAGGATTCTTAAAGGCCATTTATTCTAATATCCTTATTTTACCCAAGGCAAAACCAAGATCTGGAGGGGAGAAAGCAGTGACTCAGTGTCAAAGCCAGGGCCAATACGCCAGGTCCTGTTCCTAGGCCAGGGCTCTGTCCTCACTCCTATGTCTTCTTACTTTCTTCTAAGGTGCCTGAGCCACCGCCATTTGGGTCAGAATCCTCTGAGAAAGGCCTCCTCAGTCCCTATCCTAAGAAGGAACCCCCAAACTGGCCAACCACAGCCCCCACCCACATTTCCCAGACACATCTTGGGAATCAGGAGTAGCTACCTTTGCATTCCAAGAGGCCGGGGTCCAAAGTCCACTCCAATGCTGGAAGCTACAGGATTCCCTTCTACGGGAGGGGGTCGACAACTGTGGCGGCTGGAAGGGCAGGTGAGATGGAAGGGGTCTTTGCCTTCAGTCGGCGAGGTCTGTTTGCCTACTAAAATGAAAAGGGAGAACAGATTATTAGGCTACAGCGGAGACCCACAAAGCTACTCCAGAGAAGAGGACAACAGATGGTGTGGTTCCAACATTTTGCACCGTAACCAGCCAGCCAGTTGCTGGTAAGAGTCTCGGACCCTGCCTGCCATGCCTGACCCTACAACCAATGCACCCTTTGCACAATCATTAGCCAATTGCTAAGCAGCGGTCACACCTAACACAAGAATCAGACAGGTAGAAACCATGATAGGCCAATCAGATGCCACCCCAGGTAGTAACAGAGGGATCACACCCAAGGCTCAGCACCCCGGGGGGAAAGGTCAGCCTGACAATGATGGATCACGCTGACACTGGAAGGCAGATCAAAGCCACACAACCAAATGAAGCCTTGGGCTCCCCAACCTCCACTCCCTCCCGATGTTCCCTAGGCCAGCTCCCAGCTGCTCCCGTGACCCCCCAGTGGCCCTGTGGGAGTCTCTAAAAACGGAATCAACAGGTGTCTCTGCAGCGACCCAGGATGGTCAGTTTGGTTTCTTCTGTTTCCCCCACTCCCCGCCGCCATCCGTGCTGGTCCCGTGCCATCTCATCCCATAGAACAGAACCGAGGGTGCAGGCACATACTGAGAGGGGGCTGCCGAGATTCATGTGTGATAGGTGTTGGCCCAAAAAAATGTGGCCAAAGAAAGTTGGTGCCCTGCTACCGGCAACCTTTGTGTCAATTTAAGCAAATATTGTGGTGTTTCCATGGTGATTCCTGTTTTGAATATCCACTACACTCACTTTTTAAAGGGCTTTTCCTGTTTGCGTTTCAACTTCAAATCTGTAAATATTTTCAGCCTTTTTAGAAAAATCAGCCCATGCGCATGCAAACACGAATACAGCACCTAACCTCGGTGCACAAGCTCCCAGGCCCAGAGGTCCAGCCGCATGGATGGGAGAGTGGGGTGTGGAAACCCCAAAGGGGCTCTCTATCTGCTCCCACACAGCCCCCCTCCCTGCACATGGGGCTGGCATCAGGGAGGGTGGTGGCTGGGGGGATGGCAGCATCCATGGCGCCTGTGTGCTCCCGGGGCGTGTGAGCGGGCTCAGCCTGACTCTACGGTGTGGCGTGGTGTGGGCAGCCACCCAGCAGGTTCTCCAACGTGGCCCAGCCCTCGGATCCCCAAGCCTCCCTGGAGGGCAGGAACCCCTCCTCTCCTGCCTCCCAAGGCTGGGCCCCGAGTGGAAGGGGTTGTTGGGCTGTGAAAGCGAGAGGTCCCAGCAGCAGCTCTCCCCACCTCGACTCTGGGGCACTGCCACCGCGATGGGCCAGTGACAGTGGCCCCTGGACTCGGATCGGCCCGGCTCCCACCCCACCCTTCAGCACCATACAGGGTTAACAGCGGGTTTCCTGGTTTCCATGGATTCCCGCCAGGCCCCTAATGTGAGTTTCGTGTGATTTGGGGGAAGTGGATTTCCTTTGTTTTCCAGTTTGGGAATATTTTTTTCTTTAAAAAAGAGGAAAAAACACTTTAATGGGAACTTCAGGGCCACTGTGAGACTTACTCTTCTGGGCTTTGACATTCTCAGGCCTTTGGTCCAGAATTGCCCAAAGCCCTGGGCAGCTCACCCACCAGCCAAATATCTCCGAGCCACAGAGGAAGGGGTGCCTCAGACCACCTACAGCGCCCTGCTCCCAGAACATTCTTCTGCTGGGTGGGGGGAGCTCCATTCCAATATCCCATCAGAATGGCCCCCACCTCACCTGAAAGCCAACATCTTGTACAGGTGGCTCACACTCTCCCCTTGCAGACATATACATTTCCCAGGGAAAAGGTCAAGGGGAACACTCCCACCTCCCTGATTCCTGGCAAGGAGCTAGAATGACCAGAGCCCAACCACACACACGGGAATGTGAACGATACCAGGCTCTTATGTCCTGGCTCAGAAGGGGATTCCAGTTCCAGGAGAAGAGGGTGTTCCAGGCCCTGGTGGGGCCCTTGTCTGGCCTCTTCCAGCTGAGGGAGGGGCCTGCCCAGGGCAGAGGGAACTTCTCACCTTGGCAGCAAGAACAACTGGAGAAAGGGTGTGGCCAGGCCTCTCCCTCCCCCTCCTCCTCAGTCTTCCCCATTCCTGCCCTCCTCCAGCCCTGCCAGGGTGTGGCCTTGCTCAGGGACTGTCCCCAAGCAAGTGGCCTGACCTATTTACCAAACCAGGGCACAGGCCTTGGGGCCTGCCATGGACGGGGCCCTCCCACGGCACAGGCCCCCGGGGCCATGGTGGCAAGCAGGAATCTCGGTCAGTAGGTAGAGAGCCCAGAGGACAGAGCTCTCTGGCCAGCAGCTCCGGGGTGAAGGGGTGAGAAGCCATGTGCAGGTACAGAAATAACACAGGGCCGAGAATCAGAAGACATGGGTCTGAGTCCCAGTCGGGCCACTTAACTCACTGAGGGCCCTTGGACAGGCCATATGATCTCCCCAAGGCCCCATTTCTCCACAGATGGAGGTAACACCTTCTTCCCTCCTACCTAGCAGATGTGGTGGGGCATCACCGAGAGATGGACAAGGTGTTAACAGTGCTCCAGAAATGTTCTCGACCACCACCACCTTCTTCCACACCTCTTCAAGGTAACCTTCCAGAATCCGCTCCAAGCAGGACCATATGCCTCTCTGCTCTGCTCCTCACGCATCCTTCAGTGTGGCATTTAAATCTGTACCAGACTAAAGTAATTTGTTCACGAGTCTGTCCCCACCATTGGGTTTTTAACTCCTCAAGGGCAGAGACCAGGTCCTAATTATCTTTGCGTCCCCAGCATTTAGCACAACAGCTGGCCCACAGTGGACAGCGTGTTTGTGGAACTGAACCAGTCCCTGATCTCATGTCACAGTCAGATGGGCCTGGGGCAGCTTCAGCCGTGTCCAACGACAGAATACTTCACTGGCCATTTCTCCTGCTCCACTCCTTCTGGTTCCCCTAAGCCCCAACCGGCATCTTGGTCTTCTCGCTCCTCCATTAGCACCATGAATGAACAGCTTCCAGGTTCAAGGGGACCGCTTGGTCCCCTGATGCCAAGAAGAACTGATTGAGCACCTATTAGGTGACAGAGAGCATGCTGGGAGTGGAGGGCACACCAGATGATTGGTTTTCACAACTCTGCCAACAGGCCCACGTGATGCCTTCTATTCACCAAGCACCGTGCTGAGTGTTGTACACGTGTGATCTCGCCAAATCTTTACAACACGATTAGGGTCTCTGTGGATCGATTAGGGAGGGGATGCACAGAGATATGAAGTGACTTGCCAAAGGTCACATAGCTCAGGCCTGGACTCGGGGCTGACAGGTTCCCAGGCCCAACTTACATTCAAGTTCCCCTTTGTCCCCAGCCCTGGTCTCAGCAGTGACCCACACCTAATGCTCTTTCCGCTCCTGCCTCTCCGTCCTCCTGTCCCCAAACAAGTCTCCCTCAAACCCTGAAGAGCCAGCAGAAAGCACCCAGAGATCACAACCAGAGGGAACACAAAGGTCGTGCTTAGGTGATTCCCTCTGGCTGGGCTGTGAATGGGGAAAGGTGGGGCCTATGGTGAGGTGCCCAGGGAGCAGGAGAAACTCCTGAACCTACCTAGGAAGTGGGGTCCCAGCCGAAGGCATGGCCTCCTGGAGGGAGAAGAGGCTGAGCTGCCCACTGCTGTCATTTGATGAGATGGGGGGCAATAAGGCCACCCAGAAGTGGGCTACTCTGAGTCAGAAGATTCTGTGGGAATGGGGCAGCTTCCGTCTCTTCTCTCCGGACCAGGGGCAAGGGAAGGGGCTTCTCCGCGGGGAGGGAGTGGGGTAGCACAGAGATTTCTGCTGCCTCCTCCACACTGGGACCTCCTACTACAAGGCACATCTGCCTCAGAGATGTGGGACTGAGAAGCAGGGACACAGGAACCCCTGATTGTCATATGGGTGAGCGCATGTGGCGAGGGTACCCGGCATCTCCCCAAAGGAGAGAAGATAACAGGAGGCGATGGGGAAAGATCTACACCCGAGAGGATAAAGGGCTGAAAGACCAGGCCAGGCCAGGATGGGGAGAGGACAGAGCCCTAATGAGCAGATTTCATAAACCACCCGGAGTGAAAACAAAAACACAGACGTGTACATTGCCCAACTTCAGGCTGTATGGAAAAGGGGGAAAAAAAAACAATAAAAAAATCCACATCTTAATACAAAAATCCTACACGATGTGTTGTGGCACGAAAGTGTTTTTCACTGCATTTTTCATCTGTGATCTCACACAGCCTACGACGGGTCCGCCCAAAGCAGTAGGTATTTGATGGTACACAAACAGAGCAAACACATACACAATTAACCAAAACAAGGGCAGCAAATATTCAAATTGGTCCAAGCTGGCATCTCAGAACTTTGGGTGGCCTCCGGAGATGGCTACATTGGCTCTGCAGATGGGGCCCCTCACTTTCTGAGGGACAGAAAAGGGGGGAACAAGAACACAGCCCAAATGTAAGGAAATGCGGGGCTCTGAATTCTCAGAACCCCGCAGGCGGCACTCCGGGCCAGCTGTTTATGTCGCACGTAAGGTGCTGTCCTGCTGCCGACCAGAGACAGAGAGGGGACCCACATCCCAGAGGCCCCTCCCGCCTCTCGCTCACCCCAGTTACTATCCGGCTCCTTTTTGTTCTGCCCCTCCCCCCTTTTAATTGTTGGATGAGTTTACAGAGCTGTGTGCCAAAAACAATCAACTCTAGGGAGCAGAGTTCTACAAAAAGGGCGTGTCGCCAGAGGGAGACGGATATCCATGGAAACCACCACCTTTTCAGGGCAGCCTAGGTGAAGCCAGGATGAGGGGGATGGTGCAGAGGTAGGGAGATAACACTCCACGCAGAACAGGGCCCCAAAGAACGCTGGGGTCGCCGATGACCCGAAGGAGCCACAGGAAGTGTGGGGGGTCTGGAGACCACCACGAGGGCAGGGCTGTTGGAACTCGTGTGAGCACACACGTGCAGGCACACGCACATAGGCCGCCCCTGCCAGATCCTGGGGACGGTGCGACACGGGGGTTTAGTGTACAAGCTCCGGAGCCAGACCGTCAGGCATGAATCCAGGCTCTGCCATTTACAGTTTGGGTGAGCTTGGGCAAATAACTTTAACCTCTCTGTGCCTCAGTTTCCCCATCTGTACAATGCAATCATAAATCAAAAAGGCTAAATGAAGGCGGCGGTAAGGGTCTCCAGACTCTGCCACAGTACAGGAAAAAACCAGTTGTTTATTAAGCAGTACGTACTAAGGATTTTAACACATTAATATCATCATAAGAACCCAAGGAGGTGGGTTATTATCTCAAATGGATAGTTGACTGACTAAGACTCAGAGAGGAATGTGACCCGCCCAAGTCACACGCTCAGAAGTGGTTTGAACCCAGGCCTATCTGCCACCTTTGCACTATACTGCTTGGCAAGGGGAGGCAGGGGGAAGGGGCTGGGGAGGGAGCGAGGGAGGGATGGGCTTTCAGGAGATTCTCTTTCCAGACTGGACCTCGATGCACAGCAGGGGGACCCAGACATGTTTTCCTCAAGCTTCCAAAGGGAACACAGAGATCCTCCAAGCCAGTGACTGCCGATGGAAGAAACAAGGAACAGGGAAAAGCTGAGGTGGCCACGTTCTTCAGGAGTTCCCATCCCAGCCCTGACTCGAGGAGGCCCTCTGAATCTCCCCAGTGCCCAGGTGGGCATCCCCGGAATCAGGAGATCCCTGGAGGGAACACAGCAGCACCTCCCAACCACAGAGACCCAAAGCCCAGGAAAAGTCTTACTTCTGGGTCAGAACCCTGCGAACAACCCAACTGTCTGCCTTCCCAGAAGCTAGCCCAGACCCCTGGAGGGGATGGGGCACAGGCAAGGGGAGCAAAGGGGAGCACAGGCCTCCCCTGTGGCGAGGCCAGGCCCGGGGAGGCCATAAGCTGAAGTCACAGGCCGCCTGCCCTGAGGGGTCTTGTCCTCACACTGCTCGGAGATGGAGACCCCGCAGGTCTGGTGGCTCAGCCCTTTTTGCCATCGACCACCCAAACTCATTCAGATATTTCCTCTCTCACTTGCTTTTTAAAAAAAAATTTAATGTTCTCTATAATTCATCCGTCCCAGAAGATAATCGATAGAGCCCGTAATGAAAATCTGAGCCATATTTTATGATCCGCTGCGAGCAGAAAGGGCCACATCAGCAGGTCCGGTTTTGGCTCTGCCCATCTGTCTTGCCCACTGCTCCGGGGATTACTTCCGCAGCCCGTCCTGCCCACCCACAGCCCCCCAACCCAAAGCGCTGCCCTCAGCCACGTGACTGGGGCGTGGACCGCCCCGCTGGAGAGGCGGCTCGGGCCACAGCCCCCAGCCCCCAACACTCACTCCACCACACCGCTGCAGGATGCCACCTGCCATCGCGAGGTCTTCCTGAAGCTGCCCCGGACCTGGGACCCCACCACCATCTTTAGTCCCGGCCCTTCCCGAAGCCTGAAGACCCTCACCAGGATCTGGAGGCCTCCGCCGGCCCCCAACCACAACATTCATCCCCACCAAGAAAGGCTGCCCGCTCCTTGAGGACTCCCTGAGGGGAGGGGGGGTTCCGGGTGGGGGGAGGGGGCTTCGAGGTACACCTGGGATTCTCAGGTCAGTGGAGGGTGGGTCATTATTGTTCATTTTTACTACCTCAGACACGTCCCTCCTCTCCCTGGTCTGGGCCCTGTGAGGTGACGATGTGGATGAGCCAGCCTGAGGGGGACACACTGGGAGTTCAGGGGAGGCAGCCTCCTCCTGTCTGTCAGGACCAACTGGGGGCAAGCAGAGCCCCGCCTCTTGCCCTGGCCCCACCACCGGGAGCCAATCAGCAGGCAAGGCCCTGCTCTTCCCAGAACCCCTTGCTGCCTAGCACCAATCACAGAGCGCCACAGCACCAGAGCCCCGGCCGCGCAAGCCCAGCAGGCCCAATCAGAGCCCAGAGGATGGTCCAACACCCCAGGAACAAAGCCTCAAGCCAATGAGAAGGGCAATTCGGCCACATCACGAACTACTATGCAGCCATCAACACACATTTACCCAAAGCAGGAAAACCCAGATGACTCTATTGTTTAGAATGCCGTCCAGTAGAACTTTCGGTGTTGTCCAGTATGGGCAGCCACTGGCTACGTGTGGCTGCAGAGTCCTTGAAGTGTGGCGGGTGTGACTGTGGCACTGAATTTTTTATTCGACTTGATTTTACTTAATTTAAACAGCCACACGTGGCTAGAGGCTACGGTATTGGGTGGCGTAGGGTTAGAGAATTTCATCGATGTAGGAAAAAAAATTCTTCATAAAAAATTTAAAAGCCTAGTATCTCAAAGCAGTGGAATAATCATTATTAACTACAATATCAGAAATAGTTAATGTTTACGGGCGCTGTGTGCCAGGCTCTGTGCTCAGTATTTTACACGGATCCTCACACTGAATCTGACCTCCTTCCAAGATGCAGACGATCATTATCCCCACTCCATAGGTGAGGAAACTGAGATTCAGCAAACTTAAGTAACTCACCCGAAGTCGCACTGCTGGGTGGCAAAATTGGGTTGCGAACCCCGGTCTCTCTGTTCCCCTAGCCTGTTTAACGAGCGCACTGAATATTTTTAAATTATTTTCTTCACACTTTCTTTGTGTTTTCCAGTGAGCCATAAGCACGAGTTATAATCAGGGAGAAAATGTGTCTTTTAGAAAGACCCTAAAAAGAAGCAAATCCTTCCAACCCCGGTGGGGAGTGTAGAGAGAGATTTCTGGGACCCCTGGCCAACTGGGCCTCCGGCTTTTGGATGGAGAAAGGGAAGGCCATGTGGTCACGGGTCCCCTCTGTCCCTCAGGCTCCCACTGTCCAGATGCCAGCATTGAGGAGTTTGGGGGCCCACAGAGGAGGCCGGGCCTAGGATTCTCCAGCAGCCAGGCTGCCAGCAGGATCGTTTCCTCCCAGCCCCTCCCCGGAGTCAGTTCCTGACAGGTTTCTCAGCAGTTTTGCAATCACCACCCAGGTCTGCATCTTAAAGAAGGCGGCAGGCCACGGAGGAAAGACAACGCACACCATTCTTACCATGGACCACCTTTCCCACTACCCCTTCCAAGAGAGCCAGGAACTCGGGGCCAGCGGCCCAAGCCTGGGGACATGCTGTCTTCCCTCTGTGGGCATAGAGAGGCTTGTTTTTCCGTTTACTCCCTCTTGGGACTGCATTTAGGCTCAGAACGAGGGGGACGATGAAAATCCTCTTGAAAGGTCTGTGATGAAAGAAGCAGCCCCAGCAAAGAAATGGAACCAGGGAAGAGTCCAAGTTGATTTTGCTTTTTTCCCATAGCACCAACTAGGGGCTGCGGGATAGGGAGCGATTACCCCACTCGGTCTGGTTTCCATTTCAGCTCCCCGCCCCCCCGCCCCCCGAGATGCGCAGACCGGTTCTCCTTTTGGGGCAAGCAGGATAAATGTCCTGACTTAAGAGGGTTTTTTCTTCTTCTTCTTATTATTATGGATTTTTGGTTCCCCGCTGTCTGCCGGTCTCTGTCATTTCCAATCTACCTTAAGTTCCCCTCGGATTTATATATTTATTTTTTGGGTTGGTTTCAGGTGCTTCTAGTTTATCAAACAATCAGCTCTGTGAGGTACACTGGGTGTTTCCAGAAATTACATCACAAAAAATCATGCAATTAAAGTGTAAGGGAAAAAAAAACATAGCTGTTGCTTCATTTTGTATTTTAATTAGCGACTTATTGTAAACGTAGACTTTTAAAATGGAGGCGCCTAAGCAAAGCCAGTAAACAAGTTTTTCTAATGAATTAATTTCACCTCTTCCCTCCTCCTCCTCCCCACCAGCCCAACTGTCATCTTCCAGAACTTCTTGGCCCTCTTTTCATCTATTCCACTTCTTAATCCTGGCCCAACACATATCAGAAAAAGAATACCCCAAAATAAAATTAGAAGCCACGGCTTGTACGATCACAGAATAAGCCTCGATGGTGAGCATCTTGGCTGAGGACCCAGCGTGCCACCACCCTTCTTTGCCCTGTCCCCAGCCCTGCAAACCCCTCTCTGCCGGGCCCCAGAGATCCCACTGCTCCTGTCGGTGCCCCGCGCTCAGGAGGGGAGAGAGAGGAAGCCCAGCGCCGTGCTCACTGCCCAGGCAGCGGGGAGAGGGTGGAGACATGAAACATCTGCAGCAGGATAGAGGGCAAACCACCTGGTGAGCGAGGGACACCCAAGCCATGTCCCATTGCCCGGAGGAAGGAGAAGGGGCACAGGGGAGAGAAAGAAGAGGGAGCCTGTAGCCAGGGAAAGAGAAGCTGAAATTGGAAGGGTTGGTCTGGGTCCCATGGCAGCTCAGAGAAAGGACACATCCATCAGTTCCAGGCACCCCCGAAGGGTAGATCCATGGTGATGCTTCAGGAGGTTGCTGTAGAGTCTTGCTCCTCCCTTCCTAGAAAGTTCCCAGCCTGGGGGTGGTGGTGGATGGGGGAGAGTAAGTTAATCTGCACTTTTAGTCTAGTTTCTGAAAGAGAAGGCTAAGCATGGGGACAGAGTTTGCAGGAAAGTAGACAAGCCCCGGATGTCCCAGAGAAGTGAAGATCCCTGGAAGCTGCCTCTGCCCCAGATCAGAAAGTGAACATCACTGGGTGCTTGAATGTCCCTGTTCACTGGGGAGTTTCTGAGCCCCCGTGTCATTCCTCCTGGAGGGTAAGCCAGCTTAACAAGGACAGACAGGAGCACACTGCTTCCCTGGTCCTGCATCTCCAAAACCAGTGCAGAGACACCATGGAGGAACAGGTTTGCCTTGCAGACTCTCTCCTGGGGCAAGCCAGGGTATTCAGCATCATGAGCAGAACTCCACACTGGCCCTTTCTATTTCGAGTGGGAAGAATCTTAACGATGTCCTCCGGAGAAGCTGTCATTCACCTGCTCATTCCCATCTCAGACCATCCTCAAGCTGGGGTCCCCCTTGCTTCTGACACTAAGCCCACTCTGGAGTCCCCTCCCCTACATTGCAGCAGGTGGCCTCAAGACAAAACTGGTGGGGAAAGGGGCACGCAAGAAGGCTCTAGAACACCTGGCGGCAGAATCCTGGCCCCCACTCACTAAGATTCCCAAAGAA
The DNA here is from genome assembly GCF_009762305.2 of Zalophus californianus. Classification (NCBI taxonomy): domain Eukaryota; kingdom Metazoa; phylum Chordata; class Mammalia; order Carnivora; family Otariidae; genus Zalophus; species Zalophus californianus. Next base: position 7,928,675 of record NC_045598.1, read on the forward strand.
AGGAAGGAGGAGAGGAAGGAAGAACCAGAGAGGAAGGGGCTGGACCTCCATGTCATTGTGCACCGGTGGGAAGCCAGACCCAGCCTCACAGATCCTGCTCGGTTCAGCTTCAATCGGAAAGGAAAGCTCCCATCAAACATGGGCTGGGCAGGGATGTGGGCACTGAGATTAGGAATTTGGAAAACCATCTGAGGAACCTGGCCCTGGGAAGACAGCAACAGGATTTAATACCTTATCCCTGCTGTCTGGTAAACACCCTGAACCATCCCCGCACTCCGTTAGGCAGCCTCGGATCCTCAGGTGTGCCGGCGACGGGCAGGTAGAGACAGACGTGGGCAGAGACAGGAAGGGAGGGAGTGCGGGCCTGGGGGGAGGGGGCGGGGGAGGCCTGGGAGGTAGGATGGGTGGCAGCCAAGCCAGACAGTCAATGAAACAGCTGACAGGTGCAGGGAAGGGGGGGCAGGGAGAAGAGAAAGGTGAGCTGGGGGTTTGGAATACTTGGGGATGCCACCGTCACACCCCAGAGGGCTGAGGAGGATGACAGGAAGGGTCTTGTGGGCCAAAGACCAAAAGTTCTGGCCACTTTTTCTCCCTATTAAAAGGGGAACTGGGGAGGTGCTGTGGACCAGGCCACAGGCTCCCCCAAAACAAATAGGACAAAGCAGCAGATAGGGAGCTAGGTTCGGGGGCTTACCAAGGCCACCTATGAGAGTGATCCATGGTGTCCTCTAGGGTCACCCTTTCTCCAACACGCACGCATAGACCTCATGCCAAAAAGAAAGTCCAATCAATCAAAGTGAAGCTTCCTTCTATTCTAGGCTGGAACTGAATGGGAAAGCCAGCATTGAGAGGAAGCAGGGAGAACGGAGAGCAGCCCTCGACCTGCACAGAGGAGACTCACCTCTTCAGGGGTGGCCTGGGGACCGTTAAGAGCAGACAAACAGAAAAGAAGCGCCCAGGATCCTGGCTGTTCCTTGGGGTGGTGGTGGGGGGGCAAACCACCTTGGCTAGGATCCTGGCACAGAGGTCGAGCCTGAGAGGGGCTCCCGGAGCCACCTCCACCACTAGGCCCAAGCGGGCCACGCCACTAACCCGCTTTTCCCATTTCTGTCTGCTCCTTGATGTAATTACAGTTTTGGATCGAAATCCACCCGGAGTGTAACCCCCCCGCCCCCCTGCCTGATGCACTCTCTAAATCCTTGGGTACACAGCAGTGCATCTCCCCGCTCTCTGAGAATCGGAAACTATTTCAAAAGCGAAAAGTCGCACCCCTTTATAGTGTCCTCATCTCTGGTTTCTTTCGGCAACCCTCTCAAAGCTGTCCTCACCCTGGCCGCCTCAGCCAGCTCAGGTCCTCCCTCTCTGTCCCCTCGGCCACCGGGACCTCCTGGGTACCCAGCAGGGGAACAAAGAGTTTCCTGGCCTGTTATGGGGCTGGGCCTGGAGCCCCTTGTCTTCTGCACAAACTCCATGATCCCAAGAAATGCCATCCACAGACCCTGGATCCAAAAGGAAGCTGAGAGGCCCAGAAGCAGAACTTGTCCTGCCTTAACCATAACCATGTGGGGTGTTGGTTTTACTGCTGGAAGCCTGACCCTTGGTGATTTCCCGGCACCTAAGTCTGCTCCGTACGTGACCCCATAGGCCCGACTCTAGCTTGTGCCCATCCTCCTCTGCTCGGGTGCCAAGCTCCCTGCAAACCTACAGAGTGCTGACACCCAGAGCTCACACCGTCTGCAGTCAAGGGAATCTTCGATTGCCTTCTGCCGCCATTGTGTTCCAGTCTCTCAACTCTGGTCTTGCCAGTATCAACACTTTGAATCTTTGCATTAAACACACACACACAGAGACACACACACACACACACCACTCCCAAACAAGGGCGAGAGAACACACTGACAAAAAACCCACAAGACCTAGGGTTGGGGCTGGAAACCGGTGTCACCAGCTCACTGTTTTCCCCCACATCAGGCAGGCGGCCAGAGAACCCTGGGCAACACGTGTCGCAGACCTCGCCAGACATCGGTACACTTGTTCGGGTCCCTACCCTTTGGAAGTGGGTCCCCCAATGCATTGCTTCGGGCCACTGCTGCTGATAATTTCTCAGAGATAAACAAACCGGTTTGGATAAAACAAGAACCAACCTGAATTCTTCACCCAAAACTCAAAATGAAACTCTCCGGTCTCCTATTTCCTTCCCTTCACCTTCCTATGCCATCATCGGGTTCCCTAAAACTCAGACAACTGGATTTTTTTAAATTCAGTTCTCTAGCCTTTTTGTTCATGGGTATGACCATACCCAGGACCAGTGGGCCCAACCTGATGGGAGGCTGGCTTTTACTGAAAAAGGTTTTGCTTCCTGTCTCTTAAGTATGCACAGGACAGAAGGAAGAACAGACAAGGGGAACATGCCTTGGAACCTCTGCTGGGCTGGTATCCTACCTGGGTCCTTTTCCCCAGCTCCTTTTAGGTTCTGGGTCTTTCCTGTACACTCCTATGGCTCCCCTCAATTTTTAGCCCCTTTAAAAAAAAAAAAAAAAAGGACCGGACATCTGGTCTACTCCTCCTTTCTAGGAGCAGAGGAAAGCATTGCTCAGTTCCCTTTGAGGAGTCACCTGGTTAATCGAGGCTCAATGTCAAGACAGGAAGGAGGCCAAAGGGCAGAGAGGAAAGACACAGCCCTGAGGTCGGCAGCCACGCGTGTCTCCCCACGCAGGCTCGGTGCGTGACATGCTTGCATACCCCCAGGGTCATTCGTGCCTGACTCTTTCTCACCCACCTCCCCAACCCACCCAATCAGACCTCTGTGCCCCTCCAGCCTCTCTGTGGAACAGTCTCTGCTTTCTGCTCTGAGGTAGTTTGGAACCTCTGCCAGGGCTCTCGCCTCTCAAGTCCCCATCAGTGGGGTCTGCTCGGTCCCTGTAGCTAATTTACACCCGTCAGGGTTTAAAATAGCAGAGGCATAAATGAAAAGTCCAATTTCTTCAAATTTGCATTGTAAAACCATCCTTCAACTTCCTTGAAATAAATTTTACTATTTTATTAGTGCAAACAAAATGGTAATAAAACACTAATACGGCGCCTTGTATCCAGGGGAAGAGCTAAAATTAACATAGAGCGAGCAGTGTTTGCTATTACATTCAATTACCTTTTTACTTGAGATTTACATTCTCATCCCCTTAATCTCCATAGTAGTGGCTTCAAAATCATTCCTCCCAGGCTCTGCCCTTCCGGAGCCCCCACAGCTGGAAGCCAGGCCTCCTGCCCAGATGGCGCTCACCCTGGGCATGGCGCCTACCCCCTTCACCACAGCTGCCTCTTGTCAGAGGGTACCACTTCCCTCCCCTGCTCATAATTTCCTCACGTCTCGGCCTCTCAGTACTTGGCAAGTTCAAACCAAAGGGCTGTGACACAAGGCACATTCAGACACGCAGTTATCAATAAGCAGGTGCATGGGGCATGGGCTGGGGGGCATTGCTCCACAAGCCTGCAAAGGCTCTCCTTGGCATAAGAAAGGGACTGGGAGCTCATGGGAGCCCTGAGGAAACTGGCACCTCTGGTTTGACAGGTTGGGGGAGAGGGTTTGCTGCATGGCACAGCTGGGGACTCTGGATTGTGGCAGGAAGCTCAGCTGTCCTGACATGGGACGGGACAAGGAACCACTGGGGCCAGACTCTTACTCTGTGCACAGACAGCAAAGCTGAGGGCTTGGGATGTGGTTGCTCACAGGTGACAGAGGTGCGGCTAGCACTCCCCTTGTCCTGGCTCACCATCCAGAGCTCTTTCCTCAACAGAGACAGACCCTAAAACCAGACCAGTCACTCCAACCACAGCCACAAAACATCTGATGCTCCAGGAGGGTCCCTTTGTTTCCCAGAAGAGGAAGAAAGCAGAATTCCTTGTCTGGGACCAGTCAGCCTTGCCCCGAGCCACTGGCACAGATGACCATGTTTCCAAGTGGCCCCAAACTCTGTCCTGGTTCCAGATCTGTCACTGACTAGCTGTGTGATCATGGACAAGGTGCCTCTCCTCTCTGGGCCTCAGTTTCTTCATCTGTAAAACAGGTACAATAACCTCTGCACTGTCTTCTTAGGAAAGATCACCGCGACTGAAAGATCAAGAAGGCCCATTAAAGCCCACAGAGCCTTGGAAGCTCAACAGCAAATCCGTTTCCAAGATGGCCTGGACAAGGTGGGACAGAGGAGCACGGCCTCAGACATGAACGCCTGAGTTCCAGGCCAGGCCACCACAGACCTCTGTGTCTTTGCCTCTGACCCAAGAGATTCCTCTCTCTTACTGGTCAAACTGCTGCCAAAGACCCTACAGAATCCTTCGCCCACAGAATCCTTTGAACTAATCTTGAAGAAAGAATCGCCAATCCGCCCAGTGTCCAAGCCGCCTGACAGGTTCACTAGGAGAAGTGGTTTGGGTCAGGGAAACAAGGTAATATGGGAGAAAAATAGATGTAAGGGCCCCGGTAAGCTCTGTGTTCTGGAAAGAACATTCTGGTCCAAGCTAGTCCAAGACAAACTCATCCTAATTCCCGATTCACATGGAATTCTGAGTCCCACTCGCACAGAGCTGCTTCTGGGACACCAGGAGGTAGGAATCTTACTTAAACCCAACCAGAAGTGGGGGCAAAGGCTGTTGGCAGTCGGGCATGATTGGCCAGAACAGCCAAGTGAAACATCGATGCTCACCAGAGCCCAACCTGGCTGTTCTTGCTCCAGCCCTTTCTGCTCAGGGCCCTCCATTCCTACCCTCACCATGTTCTGGCCCAGAGATGAGCTTCATGAAGTAGCTTTCTTATTCAACAAACAAAAGGCAAAACCCACTGCAAGAAACAACCCCATGCACAAAATACGAGGAGTTTTATTTGGTTCAAACTGGTCCTCTGCATTTTTTCTGCCCTATTTTTTTCTCCCCAAGGGGGAAACAAAAGAAAGTTTGTTGGTGAGGCTCAAACGTTTCTTGGGCCTTGTCCGAGTTCTACCTTGTTTTTCTTTTCCTTTCTCTCTACCCCCCACCCCCACCCCGCCTTCCCTGCCTCCCCACCTTGAATAAATAAAGCACCCGAAGCTGGCACAGGCTGGGAAGGAAAGTACAAACTATCTCATAATTTTATAATTTTTTTTAACACACTGGCCTAGGGTTTTGGGCAAAGGACAAAAGCTATTGTTGAACAGCATAACACGAAGGTCTGAGTCACCGATACGCCTCGGCTTCTGGAGATCTCATAGGTTTCTGTGGCTGCCACAGCCGGTGAGCTCAGCACCCTGCGGGGGCCGTGGGTGCAGGCGCCCTCCCGCCTGGCGCTGCCCCGCCCCCTCCCCCTCCCCAGGCTCCCTACTGGGCTGCCACGTTGGCTTTGTTGGTTTTTAATCATAGGGGGGAATTTAAAGAAAATGTTGTGAAATAAAAAACAAATCACCGTGGTCCCACCGCTCATGCTATAATTTTCACTTTGGAGGATTACCTTTCAAGCTTTGTCCATACGCATTTGTGATTTTTATATAGTTTCTATCATGGTGTTCACTTGGCCTTCGGTGTTTTGTTTTTTTCACTCACGTAATAAACATTTTTCCATGTTTCGAAATCATCTTCAACATTATTACTTGTATAGGTGACACAGTATTTCTTCCGCCCTGTTATTCTTGGGCTGACGCTGGGAAGTCAGAGAGGGAGAAGGGGGCCCGTGGGAGACCTTTCCATGAATTGAACCATTTAGCCACATGCTTCTGGCCGAGCTGGGGGATTTGCCTGAACGATCTGGATCACCCTGGCCTTGGGAGTGTGAACCTGGAGGACAGGCAGAGGCTCCACCAAAACCCTCCCCATCCTGTACCGAGTCATGCACGCCCCTGCCCTCCTGCCCAGAGAGACGCTGGTTCCAGCAATGGCCTTCATCCTCACGCTGACCTTCACCCCCACAAGCCGTACTTCCTCTTTATAAAGCACCCTGGCAGCAAAAGGCCCATGACAACACTCTGCTCTCCATTTTTATATCTGAATATCTCAAAGCACTTAGCAAAGACTTTCATTTTCTCATTACCCCAAGGAGAGGAGGTCATTCGGGAAAATGGTACAAATATTCCCATTTGTCAAAAGCAAGAAGGAAGTGAGTTAAAAGGAAAATTCTACCACTTAACTGCACCCAACCAGCCCAGGAGGGAACGCAAGGGTCTTCTTTGCCTCTCCATTCACCCAGTTTGCTTTTTCCGATGCAACTTCAGGAACCTCATTACGGAAATGATGGCTCAGGGCCAAAACCCAGGTTTCCATTTTGCTGAGAATCAATCACTCCCCGGTGGCCCCAGCTCAGGAGACCCTCTCACTTCTCAACTAAGATCATATTCTCTTAGGATTATAATTATGTAAAATGTATATTATACAGATATATACAGTCACCAAAGGATTAAAAAAAAGACATAACAATACACTAAATACTAAAGGAGGTGATATTACAATAGTTAAATTATCAGTGAATGTTTTTCCTTTATCGTTTCTCAAAAACTACTTAAAATACGGTTATATTCTCCCAGCGCATGGAGAAAAGCAATGCTTCAGAGTTGTATCAGCCGGCGTCCAAAGGCTGGCTCTCCTTTTAGCCAGCTGGGTGAACTCAGGCAAATTACTTAGCTTCTCTGAGCCTTATTTCCTGACAGGTACAACAGAAGTCGAACCACTACTTTCCCTGTGTCCTTCAGTCCCACAGAAAGTCACAGCACAGCATCTGACACCTAGTTGGTGCTCAGAAAAATGTCTATTTCCTTCCTCTTTTAATAAACTGAAAAGGTAAAATCACCCCTTGGGGACAAAGGCAAGAGGCTTCACCCGCTTCCTCTCCAATTTCCTTCTACATCCTTCATCCCTTTTCTTGGCTCTCGTCACTCCCCCAGCAAGCCCCCAACACACAGCCCTCAGGCTGCCGGTCCTGGCTCTCCTGGGACCCTCCTGGGACTCACCTGGAGGGCTCGGAGGCGGGGTGGGGGGTGTCTCTGGGGACGACAGCACAAGCCCTGCTCTGACCTCCTCCACCAGGTCAGGCCCAGACGAGCCCTTCCAGGGAGTAAACAGGCCTCGTGCAAGGACTCGGCAGACACACTGGGCGATCCCCAGTTTGCACCTTCCTGGCAGCCGCCGTCCAGGAACAGGTGCCAGGCTGCAAAGGCCACCTGCTCTCCTGGGGGAGGGCAAGGGCCACGCTCCCGACCGCAGAGGGGAGGCCAAGGAGAATCAAGATGGCGCCAGTGTCTGGGAGCCAACTCCTCCCTGGGCCAGGCAGGCCAGGCCGGCCCAGGGGCTGCCACCTTGGGGGTCCGTGAACCCAGCTCCGGCTGCGGCAAGCTGTCTCCCTGCTCCCCCCCAGTGCTCTGTACTGGGCTGACATGTTCACGTTCTTCATGTTCACTCTGCTGGTTTGGCAAGTATGCTTCAGTGGAATTCTGGTGGCCACAGCCTCTGGGCTGGGGTGCCAAGACTCCAGCCTGGCCTGGGGCATCCTGGAGCCTGAACACAACGACAGGCCCGAGCCCTCCACCTTCCTGCCTTCCTGATAATAGACGGGGAGCAAGGAGTCGTAAGAGTAATGGTCGCAATAATGGCTACCCCTAGTTCCCACCAGGCCTCGCCCTAAGTGCCTTACCAGCATTTTTTCATTTAATCCCAATAGCAACCCCATGCTGGAGGCACTATGATCTCTCCCCTTTGGCAAGGAAGGAAACTGAGCCTCACAAAGGTTAGGGAAGTACCCAAAGCCATAGAACTAATAAAGGAGGAACTAGGAATTTGAACGGGTGCACTCAGTTATCCTACAGTGCCTCTGCATGGGGGCCATCCTCCCAGCACAGCTGCTAGAACCACCACACTCCACTGGACCTTTTCCAGAAAAGGACCCCCGGAGAGACATCCGCACTGCGGGACACATGACCCCCCCCCCCTCCAAAAGCAGGCTGTGATCCTGCCAAAATGAGTGCTTCCCCTTGCCTCTTGCCCCTGAGGAAGAAGAGGGACTCCACACCTCCACTGAGAAAGGATGGTCAAGTTCAAGAGCTGCCATTTTACAAACATGGCAGTGACTGGAGGAGCACCTGTAAGGTGGTGATATTTCCCTCCCTGGCTCTCTTGGGAATGTTTAAGTGGGGAGGTCTAGGGACAGGGGATCATTGCAAGGGCCACGTACAAGTAAATGTCTGTTGACCAATCTACTAGGGTGGGCTTGGCAGAGAGGCGAAACATGGCCGGGGGAGGGGGGAGGGGGGCAGGGCCCATGGCATATACAAACCCTCAAAACTGTAAGCCTTCTTTGCAAACCAGGCATGATACCAGCTCAAGATGAGGCAACCTCTCTTTTAAAATTAAAATAGGTCTCTCGTGGGAGGCCGGATGTGGGGACTCCCGGACAAGGCTCCCCCGTTGCCAGCAGCAGGTCCCATGGAAGCTGGTGGAGCCTAGCAGGGTGGGGGCCCGGTGGGCCACCCGGGGCAGACAGTCTCCAATCATGCTGACCACAGCACATCGCTTCATTCAGGAACCCAGAGTAAAATGTACAGCTGGGTCTAGAGTTGATTCAGCCTTTAACTCGTTCAGGATCGCTGGTGGAGCCACCGAGGCGACGGGGAGGGGGTTAGGCCATCCCTGGGGAAGGGGGCAGGTTGGGGCAGAACCCCTGCTAATAATGTTGTACGTATGAAAAGAAACCGTAAGTTTTGTTTCAAAACCCCTCTAACAACCCTACGAGCATTGGGAGTTTAGGGAGGGATGAGTGAGTGTGTGTTAGGTGGGGGGCAGGGGTGGGGGGAGCTTGTTTTCTACCCACTGCCAAATTCTCATTTACTGTCAGCTCCAATCCATTCAGAACTCACTGACTCAATTGCCTTTTCACGGGGAAAGGAGCCTGCACAATGCAGGGGACTTTTCAGTTCCACATTAGCACACAGGGCACTGGGCAATGTCCAGGAATAAACACACACGTCCCTCCCAGAGGCCACCGCCCCCACCCCCAGCCCCAAACAATCCAGCCAGCCCCGCCTGGGCCACATCTCCTCTCCCCTATTTTAATAGTTTGGGTTGTTGTTGTTTAATGTAGTTTGGCCAGTAGAGAAGTGTGTGTGTGTGTGTGTATGTGTGTGTGTGTGCGCGCGCGCGCGTGCACGCGCGTGCGCACACACAGGCACAATTTCTGTGTGCTGGGAGAAGTAGGGGCTCTCACAAGTAGAAGGGCTTGCAAGAGTTAACTCTAGGGCAGTTCCAACTCTTCTTTTTTCCCAAAGAAAGAAGGGATGGGGAGAGATGGAAAGAGATCCAAATCAGGCTCCCAGAAGGTAGGGATTTTGGTGGGAGCGGACACATTTAACCTAATTCTGAAAAGGGTTGATTATAGAGAAATTAGCATTTGGTGTGGGAATGTCCTTAAGAACTTGGCAGCCAGAAAAGCTCTTCAATAATCACATTAAAATAATATCAACAATAATATAATTATTATAAAAACTGTGGTCCCCATTTTCTGAGTGTTCATGATGAGCCCTGTGCTCTACTAAGTGCTCACACCCACTGGCTCAGGCAATGCTCCCAAAGACCCACTGAGCAGATACCACCTCCTGTTAGCCACGTCCACACAATCAGACAGTTACAACCTCTGCCCCAAGTCAAAAAGACTGCAAGTGAGAAAAGGATTTAAATCCTGTTCTGCTAACTGTAGACCCACCATCTCAGCCTGCCCCGGGAGAGAGGAAACCTGCAGTAGATTCTAAAGAGAGAGGAGGCCCCAGCACCACGGAGGCCTTGGCTGCAGGCAGGGAGCTGAACCCCTGCCTCCATCACTGTCCCCTGGGGGCTTGTGCTTCCCTTTAGCCCAGGCTCTAGGAGGGAAGCACCTGCCCCTCTTATACCTCCCTTGTCCAGTAGAACTTGACGTGATGCTGGAAATGCTCTTTATCGTGCCGCACAACACAGTAGCCACTGATGGTTATGGAGTACTTGAAATGTGGCTAGCTCACTGAAGAACTGAATTTTTCATTTCAGTTCCTTTCAACTGCCACATGGGCTAGGGGCCACTGTACCGGACAGTCCAGATTCAGAATCCCCCCAGCTGCCCCTTTCCCTCCCAGCCCAAGAGCAATGTTGGAAGTAAACTGGAAAGCATTGGAAGACAGAAGTGTGGCCAGGTCGGAAGGCCCCCACCTCAGCCACCAAGCCTCTCCTCCATTCTGGCATAGCCTTCCAAAAATCCCGAGTCTGCCTCCAGCTTCTCTCTCTCCGCCCCTCTCTCCCTTGCTCCCATCTTTCTTTTTTTCTTTTCTTTCTCTTCCTTTCCTTTCATCCATCCTTCCTCCCTCCCTCCCTACTTCTCACTCCATCCTTTCTTCTCTCCCTTCATTTCTTCTTCCTTCTTTCCTTCCTTTCTTCCTATCTTTCTTTTCTCCCTCCCTCCCTTCCTTTCTTTCTTAGAAAAAAAAAAAAAAGCATCAGTTTAATTAGATAAATCCTCTGAGCACGTGGCCTGGAGTTCGTCATGGAAATTAACCTGCTCCCAGATCTCAGATAGTGAAACAAGAACCGGGGTGTTTTGGCATAGCACAGTGAAAGGGGAGAGGCCGGGGGCAATTCATACACCTCATCTTCTATAAGTGCCCTTCGCCCCTCCAGTGCCCCCTGCTTCGCAGCCCCCACGTCCTTGGCTCCTTAGGTCATTGCCTCCAAGCCCCCTCTGCCTCTCCTCCTGGCCCTTCCCTCCACACCTCCACCCAGGCCCGCTCAGGCCCGGCGCTGCTCCCCACGGCAGGATCGCCCAAGGGCAGGGGGGAAGCCGAGGCTCCATCCCCACCATGCCCCGCTTTCCTCCAAGTCAAACCTCAGTGAACGGGAGTTAGGATTATTGTTCTCTCTGTGCTCACAGGTGGAATTCCAGCCCCATTTTACAGATGTAGGAACAAAGGATTAGAGAAATTAATCTGCCTAACCAAGAGAAACATGGTTCGCATTGGGTCCAGCCTGACTCCAAAAGCAGGCTCTTGGGGCACCTGGGTGGCTCAGTTGGTTAAGCGACTGCCTTCGGCTCAGGTCATGATCCTGGAGTCCCGGGATCAAGTCCCACATTGGGCTCCCTGCTCGGTGGGGAGTCTGCTTCTCCCTCTGACCCTCTTCCCTCTCGTGCTCTCTCTCATTCTCTCTCTCTCAAATAAATAAATAAAATCTTAAAAAAAAAAAAAAGCAGGCTCTTACCCCTCTGCTGGCCACGCCATCTCCGCCACGGCAGAGCCCACCCATGCTGGCCTCCGGGGCCCCCCCGCACTCAGCATGAAACTTGCAGGCCACCAGCACCTTGCAGTGGTTCCCAGGAGCTTCCTCCACCAGACCCCTTGCCTCCCATCCCAAAGAGCTCCTGTGATGAACCTCCCTGCTTCCCCAGGTCCAGGAACATCCACTCTGGCCACAATGGGGATGAGAGACCAATGGCCCCTCTCCCATTTCGGGTCGGACTCCAAAGGTGGGCACACCTTGCTTCTCGACGCCTTCTGACTCATCACCAAAAATACCCGGAGACCTCAAGGTAGCCCCGAAAGATGAAACACAAAATCAGAATTTCCAACTAACACCATCACAGCCCACACCTTCGGGCATCCCAGCCTCCAGATATAGAGAGTGGGTTCTCCCTTCTCTCTCGTCCACAGCATGCCCTGGTGGGCAGCAGGTGTGTCCACACTCCCTCCCATGTGAGTCTGAAACACACATAGGTGCCAGGCCGGTTCTAAACACTTCACGAGTCTCAGCTCATCTGATCCTCACATCAATGCCGCAAGGCAGAGAGTGTTATCCCCATTTTACAGATGAGAACATTGAGGCACAGTCTAGTTAAATAACTGATGTAAGGCCATGACTTTGATCCCTAGCTAACTAGTTTCAGAATGCATGATCCATAATATACACAGCTCCTCAAGGGAGCCCCCATACTGCCTGAAAAGCAACTACCCCACCGCCCAACTGAGCCCCAAGCTCCCAAGGATGAGAACCAGAACACAACCTGATACAAAAATGCAGCCCCAGCACCGCACACACCATGTCCAGGCCCATGGCTTTCTGGAATCCTGGATCCCATATTACATGAAACTGGCTCATCTGACGCTGGGGACACCATGCACTTGACCACGTGGCCATGATAAATTCCTCATTACATTTCACGATTTCAAAGAACGTTCCTAGCTACAGGGCCAGCCGACCAGCAGGGCGACCCTGTCAGGGAAATCGGGTCAGAGGCCATTTGATAAGAGAGGAAACCGAGGCCCAGAGAGGTCAAATGACTTGCCCAAGAGCACACAGTGATTTACTGCGGAGCTAGAACAGGAATGCAGTCCCCTGACCCCTACAAGTAGACCACCCAGGTCTCATCCCGTCCCCTCATGCCAGACCAGGGATGCTGGGCTTGGCCCATGGTCGTCCCCCCGGGGATCAGATTTCCCTGAAATTCCCAAAGGAGCCTCCAGGACGAGTGGGCCCGGAAATGGCCCTCACAGAGCGCTGCGCAGCCGAGCTCCCCAGGGGCGAGGGGGGCAGGCGGAGCTGGAGACACCCGCACAGCCCCCATGGGTCTCTGCCAGCAATTAGTGCTGGAGAAGGGTGCCAGTCTGGCAGAGCTGATTCCCCACCGCTTCTTCTCATCGCGCGCGCGCACACACACGCACACACACAAACGCGCTCACACACACTCGCGCGGCACGCTTACCCACCCCAAGACCAGCAGAGAGGCAGCGCAGCTTCCTTTCGGTAAATCTCGTCAGCAAGCACACGCTGGCCATGCGATTTGGTCATTACTGCTTTTAAACAACAGAGGAGCAGCATCCACCCGCCATTAACCCGTTCTGCTCTCCCTCCGCGTTTCACACCAGCTCAGTCACCAGCCTTCATCTCCAACTCCCACGCACCCCCTTTTGCATGCTCCCCAGAAGTTGCTTTCCCAAAAGAAACACGGAGTTAAAACATACACACTCACACACGCACACACACACACAACCTAACTATGGTAAGTCAAACCTGAATTGTATCTCTTGCCCGCTCTGTTCCCAGAGAAAATCATCCAGGGTTTGCCCATGGCCTTGGCTAAGACCCTTCCTTAAATACCCTAGGCATCCCACGGAATGCCGGCCAGATGAGGGGGAAGCTGCCCTTGTCCTGGAGAGGGGAATCGATCTGAGCAGGTGTGGGTTCTTCAGACGGGAACCTGAGTGTTGGCCCCAATCCACCTGTGGGGGACTCTGGATCACAGTCTGACATGGCTCTGCTCCCCCGGCACTGAGGCAGACAGGGGAGGCAATGGACATGAGGCCTGATTTTGCCTCCTCACTTCCTTACCCCCCACCCCACAACAGTCCTGGAGAATTGGAAAGAAGCCCACCAGAGCCAGGGACCCTAGAGAGTCCTTAGCTGGGTTTATAAGATCTGTGAAACCCCTCAAAGAATAAGTAGTATTTATGCTTGAGAGACCTTTTTTTATTAAGAGGATTCTCAAAGGGGGCATAGGAACTCAAAAGAGGAAGAAGCAGAGACGCCCCCTCCCACTACCACCACGGGCTCAGCAGTGTCTCGTGCCCCGACTGCCCCTCTCCAGTGGCCCTGACCAGCTGCCTCTCTGGCCCCCGGGGCCTCCTCCTCGCCTGGCCTGGAAGCCGGTCATGGGGAGCGCTGGGCCCGGGAGCTGTGCCATGCCCGTGTGCCAAGGCCCACTCATCCTCCTGTTAGTGTGCTAGGGCGGCCGCAGGCCCGACACAGGACGGGCACGGCAGAGCCCACCAGCGGGGAGAAGAGAGGAAACCAGCGGCTGCTTGTCTTGGAAAACCTCGAAGATCCTCTAAGCCACCTAGTGTCCAGAGCTGAACTCTGGCCGCGGCTCTGTCCCTCCCGCTTACCAGAGCGAACAATGCAGGGGAGCCCAAGGGGGCACGACAAGCCGCTCTCCCCCCTTCTCCAGGAACCCGAGGCCAGGGAGCCAGCGGCTGAGCCTGCTGGGGAGACAGTTCCCCGGGGGAAAAAGAGGAAAGGCCCTGTGGCCCCTGCTCCCTACCCCAACCCAAGGCAGGGCTGACCCAGGCAGATGCTTCCCTCACCCCTGCTCCTCGCCTCAGGAGTCACCCTCTCCTGAGATCCCCAGTGTCATCTCAGACAACCGGCTGGCTGGGCTCCTCTGGGCTCCCCCCAACCCCAGCCTCCCGGCCTCCTGCAGAGCCTCCCAAACCCTGGGCCCGCCACTCCCCCAGGACTGCTTGCTGCCCCCCTCGTCTGCTCTCTCTTTTCTCTGTGTCCTCAAGACTCCTCTCACCTTGAGAAGTGTTAGGATTACCCAGCATTTACACTCAATGCTCTTCTTTATTCCTTAAGGCTTATTAAGAATGATAATGAGTTCCAAAGGAGCCACACGTCTCTCTCTCTCTCTCTCTCTCTCTCCCTCTCTCTCTTCTCTATCCTTCCCTCTCTCTCCCCAACCCCCCTCCCTTGCTGTCTTTCTCTACGTGTCTTTTCCACCAAAGACACACAGGACAAAACCAGACCAAAAGGAAAAAAAAATTCCAACAATATGGAACAAGGGCACTTGAGGATTTATATTCAATAAATCCCTCTCTCTTCTTCCCTCTCCCTAGTTGTTCTCAATTATTCAGATTAAAAAAAAAAAACAACTCCCCCTTCTCTTCCCCTCCCTCCAGGCCACCCCTCACTCTGCTGGACTTTGAGCAGGGGGAACTGGAGAAGGGCCCGGCTTGCCTGCACAACCTCGTTAACGTGCGGCTCTTAAACGGTTGATTAATTTTTGCAGAATTTATGACAGGCTTCAGCTCCCCCCCCACCCCCCCACCTACCCACACGGTGGCCTCAGCACCACAGCAACTTAACTTGGTGAACTTGAGGGGGGTTGTGGGGGGCAGAGCTTGGGTGCCCCCCTCATCATTGGCTTCCTGCAGCCGGAACCACGGGCAGCCCAGCGCCAGACGTAAGACACACAGATGCCAAGGCCAGGCAGGAGACAGACCCGTTCGAGGAACGGCATGGCACCCACAAGGGAGATCTCCGGGCAGCCAGAGGCCATGGTTAACTTTTGGTTCTGTGGGACTTTTTAAATTCCAAAATAAGGAAGCCGTCAGAAAATGGGCAATGAGCAAAGGAACCCGAGGGTCTGCAAAGGATGCCCAAGTTCACGCCCACCGAGCCACACCAGGCATCTCAGCAGAGGGACTGGCCTTATCGGTCTGCCGGGCTGCCCTTCAGAGAAAGGGAAGAACAGATCCTAATGAAATTACAGTTTTTAAAATGTCTATAAATTAAATCTCCCCCCCCCGCCTCTCTCTCTCTCTCTCTGAATCTCCCCCTGAGCTCCCTCCTTTACAAGGCTTGTTTGCCTCTCCTCGGTTCCCTCTGCTCATGTCTGCTTTTCTGATATAGACATCAAGAGGTTACGGGCTCAATTACAACTCCGCTGGAGTCTCAGCACCAGACTCGCCTGGCCTTCTCTTCTGCTCTTCAGAAACCAGATACCAAAGAAATCTCTCTTCTGCTTTATATTTTTATTTTTAATGCCAAAAGCCTCAAGATTCATTCAGTTGACTCACGGCCTTTTTTAACTTACTTCAAATGGGAGGGGGGGAGAATATCCTCTTTAATTGTGTCCAAGGATAAATATAATGGAAATGCTTTTCTCTTTATCTCATTCCCCTTTCTTAAGGACACACACCAAACCTTAGCAATATGTGGAATTTCAAAAGGGGGGGGCGGAGAGTATAAGTGTGCTTAATTAATGCATATCTGTTGGGGGGAGAAAAGAGAGCTGCTGGAGAATATCAGTTGGACATCTAGTGTATTTCTAAAGTTAAGAGTGACATCATAAGACTTCTTATTAGCAAAAAAGTCCATTTGAAAGAGGTGGAACATACATGGTGATTTTTTTTTTTTAAAAAGGAAAACATTTCTTCTACCTTCCACAACACTGTCTCTTGATACAGAAAGGAGATAGGCCGTCTATATAATGTTACATCCTCAAAAAGCCACCCCCCCCAAAAAAAGTGGAAAAAAAATCGAAGTCATAGTCAATCATCATAGTTGAAACCAGTTTCGAATTGTAGGTCTAAGGGAAAAAACAAACAACCCCTCCACTATAATTCTGGAAATACTAACCAGAGGGGATTCCAAAAGGTACTTTTCCAGGAAAAAACACTTGAGACAAAGGCTGGAGAAAGCTGAAGCTCAAGGTGAATCAAAAAAGAAAAACTTTGTCTTTCCAATTAACCAGACTGGGAAAAAGAAAGGAGGGGGGCACACATTACTACCAACTCATTACTTCTTTCCTGTAAACAATTTAATTAAATTCTGCTAAATACAGGAGAAATACTCATTTTGGAGTGCTTCCCCCCCCACCTCAAAAGCAAATTCCTGCAGGTTACTCCCCCCCATGCCAACACTTTCCCTGCTGCACAACCTCCAAATGGATTTCCAACCCAGGCGTGGACTACATAGCTCTCAGCCGCCAGAATGACAGCCTCATATGTCTGAAAGCTGACACTTCAGCTTTGAAAAGAAATGGGGGAAAATAAGCTGTTGACTTCTTGGTTAAAGTATTTTCTTGTTCTAACTCATGTTCTTATGTCACTGGGCTAAAAAAAAAAGGGAGAGAGAGAGAAGAGAGGAGAGAGAGATATGACTTTCCTTGAATGATCTGTTTAACCTAAGCCAGAGGAAAAAAAAGAAAGTCATTAATTACTTATGTGAGCTATTGCTTCAGAAAGACAATAAACCTGCCCGGTCGCCATGGATATGACATATTTGCTCTGAAAACAACACAATAATTAGCAAAGGGGAAAGATACAAGGAGAATATGCAAACTCCTGAGTTTAAAGCCACAGTGCTCTTTTCTCCCGTAAGCCTGTTCTGTTTGCAATCCAAATCAAACAAATTTTTAAAATATAGCAAAGGGGGAAAGAGCAGGAATGGCTCCTCTCTCCTCTGAGCTGAGAAGCAACAACCACTCCACCTCCTTCCAAAATAAAATAATGTAAAAGAGAACCAGGATGGCATAAGGGGGAAAAAAAAAGTCAAGTATTGACTCTGTTTTATTTCCTATAGCAGGGGTGGAGTCTGAGGTTTGTTTCTGCTTCTTTCTTTTTTTTAAGTGTGCTCTTATTTAGCTTTGGACCTTCTGGCCAGATATAAATTTATTTATGAAAGCCAAATGCCCTGTGTGTGGCTCACCCCTCCCCAAAGTAAATGGAAATGTGAAGGGGTAGAGGTGGGGAATTCTACTTGAAAAAGGAAAACAGTATACTCAGAAAGCATCAGCTCTAGAGAGGGACACCCACTCCCCCCACCTCCAAGAAAATGGAACCGGGCCTTACTTTAAAATTAAAAATGCATTAAATGGTTTTACCTACAACTCAGTCCCAGAGGATCATTAGGAAATGCAATCGCTTTGTATCATATCTGTCAGCGTGATAAATATCTGAGTTCAGAGTAGGTTTGCAATTTTTCAGAGTGTCACAAACCAAGATAATTTTTTTTTTCGCCTTACTTTCTTAATTCACTGCACCCACCCCCTCAAAGTCAGGAGTCTACAGAAAAATAACAGAAGAGGAGGAGAAAAGGAGAAAAAGTTGATATGTTCTTATACACGGACAGAGGTTACTGATCTTTCCCCCCCAAAAAAGTGGGGAAATTAGGACTGTCAAATATTTGAGTATTTTTAAAAAATTTTTTAAAGTACTCCCATTAAGTTTGAGTAAAAACTTTCCCCTCTTCCCAGAGGCTAATTTTCCAAAAACAGATGGTCAGGATCTAAAAGAGAAGCAAATATACCTCAACCCCCACAGGCAGAGAAATCTAACTTTGAACTTCTTTTTAAATTAAAAAGGGGGGGCAGATAAACTATTAATAAGTATGAAAAATTAGCTGAGCTACAAGTTTTGTTTTTCTTATTAAAAAAATTCTTTCAACACAAGGGGAGCAGATACAAAGGAGAGGTTCACATTTGACTAACTTCCTATTTTTTTAACAATAGTTGTTTTTTTGTTTTAGATTGGACTCTTTGATCTTGAAAGAATTTTGCTCTTATACGATGGGGAAGAAGGGGGTGGTGGTGAAATGATCTGTTTTAAATGATGATGCAACTTAGGGATCAAAGCCTTCGCTCTCTTCTAGCCATAATAAGCTGGACTTGCCACAAAGCGCGAGTCTCCCGGCTCCTCTCCTTCGTAAGAAGGAAATAAAATGCACGGAGACCCAGGGAAAGACGCGAAGTCTCTGCAAGGTGCAAAGTCTAAAAAACAAAAATCAAAAAGACAGAGAGAGAGGCACTGCCCCTTTAAACGTTTTAGTGCATATGGAGTTTGATTTCTGAAAGAGATCAGTTTAACATCTCCATAGAAACCAGCAACAGATTATCATCAACAGAATAAATAACTAGTCTAATAAATTAAACAGGAGGCATAAGATCGCTGGAAACCTGATTACTGAAGTTCAACAATATTCCCCATAAACTCTCGTTAACCGCCTCTAAGGTGGCTAACAAGATGGGGGCGGGGGGGGCAATCTCTCCAGCTCGCGGGATCCCGGAGAGAGACGGTGACCGCCGCCGGGAAGGGAAAAGTTCCCCGCCCTGGCCTGCAGAGGGTCCGAGAGCTCGAGTGAGGGGCAAACCCTAAAGCCGAAGTTTGGCAAGTGGGAAAGCGGCTGGCGTCGGGGGAGGTAGCGCGAGTCGCCGGAGATGGCGCGGGACGCGACGCCCGCCCGGGACGCAACTCCTGGCCGCCACCAAGGCGCAAACCCGGAGCTTTGCGCTCGGGCGCCGAACGGCCCAGCGCCCCCTCTGGGCACGTGGAGCGCAGCCCGGGCGCAGCCCCCGGGGACCAACTACCCCCCTCACCACGCCCGGCGCAGCTGCTCCTGCTCAGCCCGGACAGCTCCCTTTAGGACGGCGACGTGTGTGGGGTGTGTGCGTGTGTGTGTGTGTGTGTGTGCGCGCGCGCGTGTGTGTGCGTGTGCGCGCGCGCCGTGGCGGGGGGGGGGCCGCGCCAATTTACCCGGAGATCTGTTTTCCAGTCCCCTCGCGCGCTCTTATCGAGCGCTTGTGCCAGCTCCGAGACGTCCTAAATTTACCAACTTTGCTCCACGACTACCCTTGGCCTTTTCCCCCCTCGCCGCCCCCATCTCTTTGAGTGTACCGGGTGTTGGCGGAACAACCACACACTCTGGGGATCGTGCCCCCAGACTCCGCTGGGACAGCGACGCATAACCCCCCCCCCAGTTGCCCCTTGATCCAGCTGGGTTTGGGGGCGCTCCAGGCTTGTTGGAGGGGCGTTTTCGCTGCTTCCCTGGTGAACTAATCATACGCACCCGCACACGCACCCGCACCCTCCCCAGCGTGACTGGATGGAGGTCCTCGCCGCACCCAGGGCCCGCTTCCCAAGCTGAGGTTGGGTCCGGAAGAACTTGTGTAGAGGGAGAAGCGGACCCCTGCCTCCCTCGGCACTCTTCTCCTCCCCCAACTTCGGACCTGGGTCGGGGACGACTTGGAAGAAGAATCTGCGCCCACCCCCTAGAGAAAAATCTATTATTATTATCTTAATCTACGCCCCCAAAGTGTCCCTCCCGCCGTGATTGACGGCGCATACACCTGTTCCCCTCTCCGAGAAGCTCCCAACGCTGGGGACAGACATTCGCCCAAATGCTCCGCTGCGACCCAGCGCCCGCTCGCCGCCCTCGCCGGCCAGCCCCCGCCCGCCGCCCCAGCGCGCCCCTGCCCGCACCTTGCCACCCTAGCGGCCGCCCCCTCCCCTCCCAGGCCCGGCTCCCCAGCCTGCCCGCTCCCGGCCGCGCTGGCTTCGGGAAGAGAGAAAGAACAGAAAGCAAAACTTCCTGGCGGCCGACGGCCATCAGCTGCACATTCTGCAAATGCCACCGAGTAAAAATAAACCGGCCGCCACTCCGCCCGGCCGGCTCACCCCGGGCGCACGACTCGGCCCCCTGCCCCGGGAGCTCCCTGACTGTCGGTCCGACCCGATCCCCCAATCCCGCGCGCCCCCTGGAGCCCCGCTTCGCGACACTCCT
Organism: Zalophus californianus; assembly: GCF_009762305.2. Lineage (NCBI taxonomy): Eukaryota > Metazoa > Chordata > Mammalia > Carnivora > Otariidae > Zalophus > Zalophus californianus. The sequence continues at coordinate 7,948,751 of NC_045598.1, forward strand.
CCGCCAGCCACCACGCGCTCCTTTGCCCTGAAGGTCGACCCCAAGTGACCGGGTGGTCCGGCCTTCTCTCCGTCGATGCCCCCTTGCTCCCCTACGAGCTACTCTTCTCTCTGTCCTCCGCCTCGTGCCTATTTCAGCCGCGCGTCCCTGGTTTCAGGGTTTCCTCTCCCCAAATGCTAAGCCCCGAGGTCACCCTCAGCCCACCCTGGGGCACAGACCCCGCCAGACCCTCACCCACCTCGGCCGAGCCCCCTGGGAGCGCACCGCTCTACCCGCCTGCCCGCCAGCCCAACGTCCCACATCCCCGGGCGCAACTTCTCTCCCAGCGCACACAACAACCGCGGCAACTCCCCCGAACTTTTCCCCGGACCCAGGCGGGCTCCGGCGGACAGCCTCATGGCCCTGAGCCGGTGCCCCGGCTCCCTGTGCCCAGCATTGCCAGCCCTGCGCCCGGGGAGGCTGGGGTGGAGGTGGGGGGGAGTGAGGAACGCCACTTGCCGCGCCCGGAGCAGCGCACTTGAGACAAACTTCCCAGGCACAAATGAAAAAGGGGGCGCCGCTCCCCCCAGCCATGCAACCCTTCGTCTTCGTTTTCCCACCCGGAGGCACCCCTTGGCACCCCGCACCTAAGTGAACACTGCCTACCTCGGCCGGTGGCACCTACACCCTGGTATTGGGGCACAAGAGTCGGCTGGAGGGGTTCCCCACCCACCCCTTCCCCTGGGCAAAGTCTTGCAAAGTCACCCCAGGCACCCCTCACCCCTGCCTCCTTCTCTGCCCTGGCGGGCGCTCGAACCCCTACAGCCCGGGGTGTGGGGGGGAGCGTAGGGGGAAGGAGTGATTACCCAGGGTTGGCGAGGACCTGCCTCCCCCCCCCCCCCCGAGCCTGCAGCGCGGGGGGCGCCCCCACCCTATTTGCAAAGTCCTGCACTCGCGCCTGGCACCTCCCCCTCTTCTCCCCTACCCCGCCGCCCCCTCAGCTGGAGTAAGTGACCCCCAGGAGCAGCAGCCCTCCCCTCTCCCGGAGCCGCGCGCTGGGCATTCCCTTGGCCGCGGCGGGCGACGCGCCGCCCCGCGCCCGGATGCCAGCCCTCCGTGCCCCCTGCCTCCCGCACGGCCGGAGTTGGGTGGCAGCCGCCGCGCGCAGGCAGGCTGGCTGGCTGGCTCTCTCGCTCGCTCGCTCGCCCGTTCCCTGCTGCAAGCGGCAGCCCTGGACGTGGGGGGCTGCACCGGGACAGGGGGCGAGGCGGGGAAGCACCTCGGGAGGCCCTCGGAGCTGAGGGGCGTGGGGGGGCCGCGGCGGAGGGAGCGCCGAGTCTCTTACCTGCACTTGGGGCGGCTTTGGGTGACTTTCCAAGTCCGGGGGAAAAATGTGTGTGTGTTTGGGATGGAGCGCCGCGGGCGCGCATGCGCTGCCCAAAGTTGCCGGATCCCGGATTTTTCTCTCCCAGTCTCCGCTCTCGCCCGCTGTGATTATGGAATTCTCCGCGGCCGAGCGGGCGAGTAGGTGGCATGCAAAACCCGGGACGGATTGCTGGGCCGGGCTCCGCTCCACCCTCACACCCCCAGACCTTCCCCTCCCGGTTCCTTCCCACCCACCGCCCAGGCTGAGCTCGGCTCGTGCGCGCAGCGAGACGTGGCCTGCGGAGGAGCATCTGAGCGCACGGCTCCCTTTTGCGGCTGGAGAAGCTTTCTGCATCCCCTAGTAGAGTGGAGCTGAGGCTGGGGCACAAGAGAGAAGGGCCAGGAGTGGGTTACTTTTCACCTGTTCTGATCCCAGAGAGCCAGTCGGCCTCCCACTTTCCCACTGAAGACCTAGCTCTTTTCTGCAAGTTAGAATGTTAGAATTGTTGAACCCAAAGGAACGTGATGTTCTCACTCTTTGATATCTGCTTTGCACTTACTCTTTGCAAGGGAGTTTTTCATTCAGTCCATTGTGCAAGAAATAAATCCTTAAGTGAGCAAGATAGGCCGTGAAGAATGAACCTGGCTGGGAGTGGAGGGGGTGTGAAGGGGTGAAGGAAATGAACATTAAAACAAATGAATAATATTATTTCAGAGAGTGCAAGGATCCGTGAAGAAAATAAAGCAAGGCAATTGGATAACGTGTTTTGGGAGAGCTAATTTACCCCTCCCAAGTGACAGAGGAGGGCCTCTTTGGGGGGGGGGGACCTTCGAACTCCATTGGAGAAGCCCCCCTTCTCTCCCTTTGTCCCCACTGCCCACCTCCCAGTTGGTCTGAGGTGGCCACACCAGGCTGAGCCTGGAGGTCAGCTGCAGTCTTGGTGCAGTGGCTGGTCCTGCCTTTCCCTGCCAGGCCAGCCCTGTCCTAGGACTGAGTTCGTTCGTCACTGTTCCTGTTTTTCCTTCTTAACAAGGACATGATGGAAATAACATCAGACGTGAAAGAAATGGGTAAACACTCCAATGGTGAGAGAAGTGAAAAATTGACCGCAATAGTAAACGAAATAACTAAATGATTTGTTGAATAAATGAATACAAATTCCGAGTATGACCCACAGTTTGGAGAAGTGTTCAACAGAATACATTAAACTAAGAGGAAATACCACAGGCTGGTAAATGGTGTTGCAGGCTGGTAGACTTTGGGACCTAATCTGCAGGGTTTCGGCAAAGCTTCTCAGGACCGGAAGTTTCCAGAAGCCCTGGATGGTAATTGCCCAAGACAGACATCCGCTGGGATGCATTCCATGCCCTGCCTTAAGCTGGAAGTTAATTGGTAAATGCATAGAGACTGGGGACTCCATGGCCCTCTGGCCCTGAGGTGGCCAGAATTTGCCCTGTCCCCTAATAAAGCCTCCAGATTTGAGAGAGGAGGCCCAACCATCCCCTTATCCCATAGTTGTGGAGTGATCTCTACTTGTTTTAGACCAGCTAAGAAAAAAACAAACAAAAAAACCCTCAAAAGTACAGCTTGTCTCCTTCCCACCTGGCATGGATCTGAGAATCCCATGTTTGGGATTTGTCCACACAGGAAAGCCAGATTTGGGGGTGGGACACACCTCTCAGGTTCAGAGAATTTTCTCCCCTCTTTAATCCTGTAATTAACAGGAAGCGGCAACACATCAATAATTAACAGTCCCCATGGACCACTGACCCATTACTCTCCAGCGCCACCCCACACCATCAAATCAGTCCTCAGACACCCTTGTGTCTGGTGACTCAGCAGAACACACGGCCCCAAAGATCTCAAGCCCAATCCTGCCATTCTGCAGAAGGAGAAACTGAGGCATGGTGAGGGTAATGACCTGAGTAGTGGTGAGGGAGGTTTTCTAGTTTTGGATTTGAGGCTAGTTCCACTCCTGGGGCTGTATGAAGAAGTGGGTCACAGCTTGTGCTTTGGGGTCAGACCCTAGCTACTCACCAGCGGAGTGACCTTGAGTAAGACATTTGACCCCTCTGTGCCTCAGTTGCCTTAACTGTAAAATGGGGATAATAATAGTACTACTGCCTGGGCTTGTTGAGAGGCTAAAATGAGTTAATGCAGGAAAAGCGCCTGAGCCAAGTGAGTGATCGATAAATGCCAGTAATTGTCATTGCTCCTTGGGACATCCAGTGCTCCCTCTACTTCTCATTTCTTCCTGTCCTCTCTCCCTTCCTTCTTCTCCTCTGTCCTTTTCTTCCTCCAGAGTGGCCGGAGGAGTCCTGCGCGCATAAGTTCACTCAGCGGGCTTTCGTCACGCCCCCAGGGAAGAGCGGGTCCTTCCCAGGGAAGCCACAAATGAACGAGACAGGCCCTGCCTCTGAGGAGCTGCCGGAGGAGCTCGCTAGTTTTTGCCTTCCCGCTTTCTCACTAGAAGGCTCACCCCCCTCCCAACAGCCACGTCTCAAGCACCAAACTTTTATTAAGACATTTATTCTTCCCTCCATTTTTTTCTCAGATACTTCGCGATTCTCCCATCCTCCAGGGAGTCTTTCTGCCTCCTCTGAAGGAGCCTCATCTGAGAGGGGGAACCTGGAAACAGTGGCAAGAGTGGGGAGCAGGGCGGAGGACTTTGGTGCCAGGTGAACAGGGACGCTAACTCTTCCTTTCCTGACCACCCCCCCCAACTCAAACAAAATTTTGTTTTAAACAAAGCAAGGGGCTAGGAGAGAACACCACACCTAAAACGTAGCCTCTGGTCTCTCAAGCCTCTTGCTGTCTCGTTGCTCACCCCCCACTCCTCTTGCAGAGCCTGAAATCACGTGCTCTTTTCCTCATTTGCTTCATTTGAGCATTTCCTGAGCTTTCCCTAAAATGAAATACCAACTCTTCCCCATGGTCAGCAAGACCTGGCACTGCCGGCCCCTGGGTCACCCCTCAGTCACTAGCTTCTTGCTGTCCTGGAAAACTAAGCTTGTCCCTACCTCAGGGCCTTTGTACTTGTTCCCTCTGCCTGGAAGGCCCGTTCTGCGCCTGCTTCCCTGGCATTACTCAGGTCTCTGCTCACATGTCACCTCCTCAGGGAGGCTTTCTCCCTGAAGTAGTTCTCCAGCTTTCTCTCTCGCTTTACGTTGTTGGAGTGTTTGCAATGATTTTGCTTATTCATTTTGTCCTTGTATTTCCTGTCCGGTTGCCCCTGCTAGAATGGGAGCTCCTTGGAGGCAGGGACTTTGTTCTGTGTTCCCTCATGTCCTCAGCACCTCGAATGGTGCCCGGCACATAGTAGGCCTTCACTGTCTGTGAGTCAGGCACCAAATCAAGATGAGCCTCCATGGTCTCTGTCCTTGAGAAGCCTGTGCTACAGGAGAATAACAGCAAAGTTCCCAGGACAAAGTTTGGAGGAAGGAGGAGGAGCTGATACAACCCAGGAATTGCCAGAAGTTGCCAGATTGGCAAGGGGGCTTTGCCAAGTTTCCCACTCCCTGACCTTAGGCCAGGGGTCAACCGTGAGGATATAGCTGGTTCTGGTAAACTACGCCCCAACAGAGGAGCCTCCATAGGCAGGAGGGGGGGGTAGGGTCAGTGAAGGACCCTGTGGAGGTCATCTATCTAGCCCCCTGCCTCCACTGCGAGCCTCTTCTGTTTCTGAGTCTCGAGGGGAAGACCCCCACCCCCTGCCCTCGCCACCTTCCCCCCTGGACTGTGAGCTTCCTGAATGGAGGGTCTGTGCCTTTGTGGCAAAAGCCAGGGTGACAAGCACAGTGCCTGGCACCCACGAGGCTTCTGATGATTATTGAACAAAGAAATTTTTCTGTCTCCGTCTGTGTAATTGGCAAAGACTTGAAAGCAATCACAGCTCAGCTTCCTGGTCACAGTCTTTTGGTTTCTGGTCCCTTCGCGGTGACGGAAAGCAACACCTAGCTGGACGTCAATCGTTACTATTTGCTGAGTGGTTGTCATGCGCCAGGCACCAGGCTAAGCGTTTGAATCATCTTATTAGACCCTCACAACAATGGTGGTGAGGGGGGGTATATGTAATATACCCATTATACAGATGAAAAAGGCAAGGCACAGAGTAACTTTCCCAAGGCTGAAATGGGCTGTCTGAATCCAGAGCCGATGCTTTTCACGCTTGGGCCGGGAGGTGACTTAGACCAGAGCAACAAGCGTTTTTTTTACCCTTACTCTGAGCTCATAAAGAGATGAAACTTGAAGGTGAGTGTGTTGGGAAAGGAGGAGGGACGAAGGAGAACAGATCTGTCCTTTAACTGTAAATCAAATCTCAATGTTGTAAAAGACAAAAAAGGAACCAAGGAGATTCAGGACCCACACCAGATTCTGTATACAGTAAGCACTCAATAAGTATTGACAAAAATGACGATTTTTTCAATTAAAAAATTACAGACTATGTGCTCTGTCTCCCTTTCTCCTAAGCTTCTCCTGGTTTGGAGACTTTCCTTGGGCAAGGTCTGTTTTCTGGGGTCCCTGGGCCTAGCCTGGTGCTAGCATCAAAATAGGTGCTCAATAGATGCTTAGTGACTGAATAATTAAACAAATGCCCGAGATAAATGATTATGGTGATTACTGGGCAAGTTGTAATTAAAAAAAAAAAAAAGCTGAATGCATTTCTTTTTTTACGAATGCCTCTCGGGAGTCCTGGGAAGGGAGAATGGGAGAGGGGCTTTTTCCCAAAAGCTAAGCATGGTTCCTGAATCCCATCCAAGTTGATGAACTTGACAAATCCTTCCACCACCACCCCAATTTCCTCATACTTTTTGCAAAGTACATGATTATTCCTTTCTGACTGTATATTTATAATACGTGTTTATCATAGGAAATTCACAAAATACAGATAAACAGGAAGAAGAAAATTTACATCATCCGTAATCCCACCATCCATGAATAATCACTGTTGATGTTTTGGTGTACTCCCTGCCAGTCTAGGTTTTTTTGTTTGTTATTTTTCGTTGTGTTTTGTTTTATAAGATCAGAATAGCGCTGAACATACCTGGTGGTGGTGGTGGTGGTGGTGGTGGTGGTGGTGGTGTGTTAGCCTGCCACATGTATGCAGGGTGGACATTTTCTCACACCATTGGCTCTTCTTCCATGCCAGGATTCTTGCTGGCTGGACTGTAGAGTTCGTCATAATTTGCTTAACCAGTCCCTCACCCTGGGAAATTGTGGACATCAGACTCCTTTCCAATACTTTCCATTATCCTAAAGAACTCTAATGAATATCCTTGTCCAGAAAGAACCGTGCACCATCCTTAAAATGGAAGTGTTGAGTAAACAAAGTGCATACATCTCCAAGCTTTTCCTTTCTGCTGCCAGTTGCCCCTTCCTGGGAAAGGCTGTGTGGATTTGCTCTCCCACTGCCGTGTTCTCTGAGTAAGCTCTCCAACCTTTGGTATTCTCTCTCTTTCCCTCTTTTTTTTTTTAAACCCCTGTTAATTTAATGGGTGAAAAAGTCTGTGATTCTAGTAATGAATCCTTATTAGAACCATGCTGGCCACAAGCAGGGGCTGTTTCAAGGTTTGAGTGGCCTTGTTCAGACCCACAGCCTCGGGCAGAGATAAGCAGAAGGGCAGACTCCTGGAGCTGAGAGCAGAGTCCTTTTGCAGAACATCTACCTGAGCCCAGGCTTCTTGGGCAGCCGCTCAACTGTTGGAGGTGGAGGGGTGGGGTCTGTCTCAGTCTTTCAGCCTCCAGAGAGATGAACTCTGGCTTCCTCCTACCTCTCTGCGCCCACACCTTCCAGAAACCTCTCTCGACAGAGGAGTCTTAGGGATTTCTGTGCCATAAATACTATCTGTTTTCCAAGCTCAGGATCCACACTTTGTACCTGCTTTCGCTTTCCCTGCCTGGGCTCTCACTCAGCTCCCGTTCGAGCTTCTCCTTTCTAGTTTGTTCTAATTAACTCACTTTTTGGGGGGATTTATGTTTACCCCTGCCGGGTCACAAGGAGAATGGCAGGTGACTAATTTTTTCCCTTTTAGGAAATATTTTCTGGCCCCAGGGTTTCTGGCCTCTGTGGCCCTTTTCAGTTTTAATAACTTAAAAAAAATAGCTTTAAATTTCTGAAGAAAAGGGTAATTCACATTTCATGCTAACAGTTCAGGAAACACAGAGAAATACAAATATAAATATAATTCATAAAATTAAAAAAAAAAAACACCCGAGATCAGAGAGTCATGTATTTGGGCATGAATTGGATTAAAAAAACTAGAAGAATGAATTTAAATGTACCCCCATACCTCTTTTGGGGCCTACCCCAGCCGTCGGCCTGGGCGATTGGAGGATACGTGTGGACAGGAGTGACTTTCATGCCTAGTAGGGAGGTGTGCGTCTGATTTTATCTGCAACGGGAGAGTGTGTGTCTGAGGGTATACCCAAGCGTGTGCACTCCATGTCCCTTTAAAGGAGGGTTTGGTCACGGAGGTACGGCCATGTGCTGTTTGCACACCGCAAGATCGTGCTCACGCTGTCAACAGGCACCTGAATGCAGAGAAGTACAGCCAGGTGAAGGGCAGGGCTGACTGCTGACATCACCTCTTACCCAAAGATCCACAGGCAACACCTGACCCCTCCCACGCCTGCCAGGGAGGGGCAGGCCTGGCACTGGGGCTCTGGTGAACCAGGGAAACCCAGTGATGGAGAAGCGGAAGGGACCACCTGTGCTCAGAGCGAAACCCATGCCCCGCGGCCACCACGGACCACGTTCCTGCCACGGACCACGCTCCTGCCGCAGACCACGTGCACCCATGTCGCCCCTCTGTCCCTTCCTCCCCGCCTCGCCCGGATCTGAAATCAGTGCGGACCTCTGGGGACAGGAGCAGAATGGCCTGGCTGTGATGGTCCCGCCTCGGCCCCGGGATGCAGTCCTGCCTGAGGTTGGCGTGGCCGGGCCATGGCCACAGGAACCTGCTCTGAGACTCCGGAAGCAGCCATGCTTCCTCCCGCCTGGCACCTGTGCAGGTGCCAGCCACCGCCCATGGCACGGTGTCTCACAGAGGGCAGGGCTGGCCGGGGAGGCAGGAAAGAGCTGTTTTGCTGATGAGGTGCCCTCGTGTCAGGGACAGGAGTGCCAGGGAGCTGAGTGTGGGTGGGGGAGGGCTGCCCCGCTGGGCCAGCCTGGCCGGGATGGGAGCGACGGCCCGCCCGCCTGCCCCTCCAGCCTCACCTCTCAACATTCTCTCTGTTGCACACTTGCACACCCGCTGCTCCAGCTGCACAGAGCTGCTTAGAGATCCGCCAGGCCTCTGTCCAAGCTGTTCCTCCTGCCCTGAAGGCCTTTCTTACTTTCTTTACTTGTTCTGCTCCCATTCATCCGTTAAGACCAAAGTCGATATCACCTCTTCCAGGGAGCCTTCTCTGATATCCCCCTGCCCCACATGGGCTTGGATGCTGCCATTTGGGCTCCCACCGCCCCCTTGTTTCCTCTGTCCCATTACTTACCACACCGTATTATAATTATCTTCTCGCCGCCAACTATGTGTGTGTGTGATTTTTAAATCTATGTTTAAATAATGGGTATACTGGAGCGTGGATTTCTGAATCGGGGAACGTGGGTACAAATCCTGGCTCTGCTACTTACTCTCTTACTACATCCTAGCTGTATGACCTTGGGCAGGTTCCTGACCTCCCTCAACTTACAGTACCCATCTGTAAAATGGCAACAAAAATCAGTATTTGTTTCGCACAGCACTGTCAGAAGAACTAATGGAAATAATTCATGCAAAGCACTTAGCCTGGATTCATACATAATAACTGTTGTTTTTATTATTCCCAGAATCTAGCAAAATGCTTAGAAAATGTCAGGTGAACGAGCAGCACCCCTGTGTTTGATGTACACGGTGTGTGTGGATGTGTGGTATATACCAGGGCATGGGGGGGAGAACCAACATCTGGAAGGAGGCAGGTCCTGTATGTATATGTGTGTCCACTCTGAAGGGTAATGGGCTGGTTATTTATGGTCATGGCTTAAGGAAAAAAAAAAGACAAACCAGTGTTCAGTAATGACAAAGTAATTACCTTTTTATTATTTTTTCAATAAGATTCAGAGAGTGTGGGCTTTGGCTATGGCCAGAACAACCCGGCTTTGAGAATATCCTGATGCTTTGATCTACCCCCATTCCAACTCCCCAGCCAGGGAAAAGGCTGGAGAGGGCTAAGGGGTGCTCCTAAACATGGGAGGGGGGTGTCGGGACAGACCGAGAGGGGCTGCCCAGACTATAAAATAGGACCTCCAGAGGTAGAGTTCTTCTGAGTTCTGGCTGAGTTGTCTGCATCGAAGGGTCCAGACTCGGAGCCTAGAACATTTAATAGAGAACATTTCAGAAGAGACTGTTGAGGCCCAGAGAGAGGAAGCCGTGTATCACCGGGGACCGTGCAGCAAGTCAGTGGCAGAGTGGGAACAGAGCTCCAGTCCTCCCACCCCAGACCAGTGGTCTTCACCACATGACTCACTTGAACAGAGGGCCGTCTTGGCCCCAGAGCTCTGCCTCATATTTCTACCTGGAAGGGGTCTGACTTGCTAGAAGGTGATTTTTTTTCCTGGGGTCCTTCAGGAGATTGTTGGAGACCCCAGATATTAAGTAAACTACACTGTGATTGGCTTATATATCTGGTAATAAGCTAATGACCAGTGAGGGGACAAAATCAGTTTTAGCCTCTATTTATCCATCCATCATCCATCCATCCATCCATCCATCATCAATCCATCCATCCATCCATCATCCATCCATCCACCCATCCATCCACCCATCCATCCACCCATCCATCCATCCATCCATCCACCCATCCATCCATCATCCATCCATCCACCCATCCATCCACCCATCCATCCACCCATCCATCCACCCATCCATCCATCCATCCATCCACCCATCCATCCATCCACCCATCCATCCAGCCATCCATCCACCCATCCATCCATCCATCCATCCACCCATCCATCCATCCACCCATCCATTCATCCATCCATCTTCCATCCATCCACCCATCATCCATCCATCCACCCATCATCCATCCATCATCCACCCTTCTACCCATCCATCCATCCATCATCCATCCATCCACCCATCCATCCATCCATCCATCCATCAACTATCCATCCATCTACCCATCCATCCATCCATCTACCCATCCATCCATCCATCATCCATCCACCCATCCATCCATCCATCCACTCATCCATCCACCCATCCATCCATCCATCCATCCATCCATCCATCCACTCATCCGTCCATCCATCATCCATCCATCCATTCACTGATCCATATATCTTACAAATACCTGGTGAGTGCCCCCATGTACCAGGAAACTTGCTAGAACCTGACTATCTGGGGATGCTGAAATGCACAAAACCAAATACCAGGAACAGGCTGTGAAGAAAAGTCAGTGTCACAGGAGGTTTCTCGAAGACACCTAGAGAAAAGTTCAAGTACACAACGGGTGGCCTGATGAGGAGTCAGGCCCCCAGAGTTCCATGTCCAGCTCTTTCACTAGCTTGCTGGCGTGTCTTGGATATGTCCTTGCATTCTCTCTTTGCTATGGTTTCCTCCTCTATCCACTCAGAGGGTTGGACTAGCTCAGAGGACAGGCAGACACTATACAGAGATGATCCCTTGCATGGGTAGCCTTTTGAGAGGGACACTGTAAAGCTCCAAGGGAGCAGGGGACAGGAGTTCCCTTGGTTTACAGTGAGAGGATGAGGAACAGAAAATTCTGGAAGAATAAAGAAGAGGAAACAAAGGGTAGAGAGTGCGTTCCAGCTCCACCTCGCTCTCTGGGTCTTCAAACCATCACTGTGCTATTCTGACCCCACCTGTGGGTCACCTAGAGTCGGGTGTCTGACCCCAGGTAACTGACAAGGCCCCTGTTCCTTTGTCCTTCCTTCTCCACCTCCCAGCCCCTGCCCCTCACAGCTGTGATAACCCACACAGAGCACTCTGCCCTCTGGAATTTATTTTAAGGTCTTGGCTGTTTATTTATTTTATTTAGAGATTTCTCGGTGCTTTGAGGGGAGGAAAATTCGAATGGGGTGATTATGAAATACTATTTCACCTCGCTGTTCATTCACAACAAACAAAGAGAAATGATTGGTGATTAAAAATGCATTCTCTCTGCTTGTTTTCTTTTGTTTTACCATTATGGAAATATTATAAATACTGAATACTAATCTGGACCTGCAGGGACCTCATAGACCTTCCAGAAACCAAGTCTCCTGCTCTTCCCTGGGGCAACGTCATGCTGTCCTCTCAGGCACCAAACTATGGCTCAAACCCTCCCAAGAGGGTCCCAGTCAGGCCAGGAGGCCCCGGCACTCAGTCCTCACTGGACAGGTGTAAGAGTTTCCCCCTTTTCCTTGTCCTGGTTCCCTGCTTAAGCAGAACCAGTCAGGGAGAGCAGAGCTGTGCATATCAAGAGCGCTTGTTATTGATAGTCCAAAAGTCAGGATCGTGGGGTTTTACTCCCAGAGTCAGGCTGCCTGAGCCCCACTCCCTGCCCCACCACTTCCTGGCTGTGTGACCTTGAGCACATTGCTCCACCTCTCTGAGCTTCCCCATTTCATCCACTGTAAGCAGGGGTGGGGGGGTGGGGGGGTTGAAAATGATACCCTGGCAGACCGAAGTGCTCCTAAATGTTGGTTCCCAGAGTGATTAATATTCTTTACCCTTCTTTTGGGGGCTCAGTTTCTCCCTCTGGAAGGGAAGAGAACGGCGCTGGTGGTCATCCCAGTACCCCCAGCTCTGGTGGGTGAGGCTTCTGCCTCCAGGATGGGGTGCAGTGGGGACATCCTCACCCACCTTGACTCTGTCGGAGACCTTGGCTCCTTCCTGGGAACTCAGCTGGCACCTGTTCGGAGGCCTCCTAATCAGAGCCTGCTTTCCGTGGCCTCTTTTTGAGCCATAAACCCGGCACTTCCCCATTTATGTCAATCACAAACAAATAAATAAGAGCCAAAGGGCCCGATACAATTCCACAGTGTTACGCCAAGTCCAGATAAACAGCGAGTTCTGTGGTGTCCGCGTTCCTTTTATCTTTCACTTTATTTAACCAAATTAACTGCTCTCCATGTCCCCTGCGTGTGAGTGTCTCTCTCTGTCATATAAAATACAATCACGCCTGCTTGCTACATGTTTCAGATACTTTATCATTAACATCAATTCCAGCCAAATTAGGAGTTTCTCCCAACATAATTGCCCTTCCCATTATCCAGCACTTTATTTTTTCAAAGCACTTTCCAACCATTAATTAGTTAACCCTTAGGACGCCCCAGAGCCGGCGCTCAATGTCACCCTCCTTGTCTCCCAGCTGGGAAGGGGGGGGGGTCAGGTGGTTTGTTGGAAGTCACCCTGGATGTGGGGGCTGGGGGCTAGGGTGGGACCTTGGAAATCCTCCCACCAGCCTCAGGCCCTCTGTCTCAGCTGGCGGGGTCCAGGCCCAGGCTGCAACCGACTTTCATGTGATCTGAGCTGGCAGGGCCCCGGGGGGTCCTCAACACCTTTAAGTCAGCTCACTCCTGATTCTCTCTACGGCTCGCCCAAGGAAGGTGGGAGCAGAATGAAAGAGTGTGTTTGGGTGGTGGCACCTGCTTGGCTGTGGGGAGCCCCAGGGCAAAGGGAGGAGAGAACAAGACACCCCTTGGAATGTCCAGGAAGTGAAGTGCCTTTGGCATTATGGTTATGGTTGCTGACCACCAAAGTTGGGGGCCGGGGGGGATGTCTGGAGGATTGGCTCTCTTGGGCGCCTGAACCACGGGGAGGGGGGGTCCAGCTCTCTCTCATTCTGCCAATGCTTTGTCCCTCCATCGGCCAGGTGTAGCCACGGTCTTCATGGGTCCCAGGTAGGTGGGCAAATTGAGATTTGGTGCAGACATCCTAGGAAGATTCAGGGGGAGCCATCTGGGGAAAACAAAATGATTTATTTCTTGGACCGTGTTCTGCCTTGTCAAGATGAACTCTGCTTGCGGCTTCTTGGGATACAATATTTTACATTTACGGCCTCTCCGTCGTCCTAACTTCTTTAATGATTTTTTTTTTTTCTTAAAATCCATGAACTGGCTCCCACAGGGACATTGCCAGGAACCTTCAGAGAGGTTGTCCAAGCTTCTCGTGACCTCGGAGCCCGGCGAGTTGCCCAGCCCTTCTGTTCCCACAGCTCCCCTTCCTTCCCGTTGCCTTGAGGCTGGGGCCGCGCTTGCTAAGGCAGCCTTGCAGATAGGACACCAGCTACCAGCCTGGGGACTTGCCTGTGCCCTCCCCCCACCTTTCCTCTGCTACCGCGCTGTGTGCAGGGAGCTTTGCCAACCCAAGCAATGGACTCCCCAGAGCGCATGCTGACCGCTGGGTCTCTGTGGTCAGACACCCCGGGGTCCGAATCCCAGGTCTGCCCCTTACTAGCAGTTTGACCTCGGGCAAGGTGACCTCTCTATGCCTCCATTTTTCAACTGTCAAGTGGAGTTGTGTGGAGGGCCAAGGGTGATAAAGCACGTGAGGGGCTCAGCACCCCGCAGTGGATGTGAGCTATCCTTTTGGTCAAGGAGCAGATTGTAGGCTATATTATGACTCTCATTCTTCTAATGTGCTCCCTTCCACGAGGTCTTCCTGCGCAATGCCCCTCCATTGCCACATGCCAGAAGCACCTTGAGGGCAGGACGATGTCTGGTCCGTCCAGCGTTGCATCCCAAACCCCTACCCCAGTGCCTGGAAGGTAGCAGATGCTCCATTCCAAAGACACAGTGAATACTCAAATTGGCCATGGAACACTGCACTCTTCCTTCTGGGCTGGGATTTTTTTTTTTTTTTCCTTTTCATCTCAAACTTCTGGAGCTCTGTGCAATAACAGGTAATGGCTTGAGACCGACATAAGCCATGGGGAACTCTTTCCTCACCCCCCCCCGCCTTCGTAGCTTCACTGAAAATGAAGAGCCCCCTCATTACCTTCTAACCAACAACTTCCCTGAACCTCCCATTCATCTGTTCATTTATTCACTCAGTAAACATTCGCTGAGTGCTCGGGGTAGCCGAACTGGGTTTGAATCTCGGCTCAACCCCTTAGCAGCTGGAAGAACTCAGGCAAGAGACTTAACCACACTGCTCCTGGGATTCCTCATCTGTAAGAGGGGAAGAAGAGCACCCATCTCGCCAGTGAGCTGGTCCGTGGTGAGGAGTTGAGATAGAAGAAATGCCCAGTAAAAAAAAAAAAGAAGAAGAAATGCCCAGTGCTTAGCACAGTGCCTGGCACGTGGTAGGCCCTGCAAATACGGCAGGGATTTTTATGAAGGGTAAGACTCCGTGTTAGGACCACTGCACCATGGCTGCAGCTGAATTTGAGTCTCTGTAAAGATTTCTGTAGCAGATAAAGGTTTCTGTAGGACCATCAGCCAATTTTGGTTCCTAAATAACACAATCCCTGAAGTTTTATGACATGCTATCAATTTACACAGCACTCAGCTGGAGATGCTGTCTCCTGCAGGACTTTCACCTACGAAAATCAAAACTCAGAGAGGTTGTGCGGCTTTCTTCAGGTCACGGAGCAGAGCCGTGTGGTCCATCGGAGAACCTCAAACTCAATTTCTAGCACCTCCCTCTACCACTCCCCTACTCTGCCTTGCAACCCACCCCCCAACCTCTACCCCTTCATAATACCTTTCACTTACACAGAGGTAGCCTGGGACCTTTTCTGGCACCTTTGGATGGTCAACTAGCATTCTATGGGGCTGAGATGCATTCCCCCCTCCCCAAGACTCACCATTGCAGGGGGGTTATGCTAGAGACCCCACCGATGCCCCTTCTGTGACAACAAGCAGTGAAAACCATCCCCGGGGCCCAGCATTTCCAGGTGATGCCGAGGGAGAATGAACATGCCAAAGTGTTTGGAAAAGAAGGCCCAGATGTGGCTATACCTGCCCTGTGTCTCCCCTGACAAGGACCCATTGAGACGCTTAACTACCATCCCTAAGTCTTGGCACTGAGTGGGGGAGCCCTCCCAAGCAGTCCCAACAGCCCTGCCCACAGGAGCCAAGGGATGGAGCCTCCTTCCCAGGTGGGTCCTGTGAGCAAAGCTGGGCTGTGAGTAATGGAGGTAGGGCCACCTGCCTGGCCTGCAGCCCCCCTCCCCCCAGTTGTCCTGGGGCCCCTGCTCCCCTTCCTCTCACCAATACCCAGCAACGTGGGGCTCAGCCTGTGGCAGGCCTTGAGCTGAGGGTTTTGACTTACAGCATCTCACTGAAGCCTCCCTCTGCCCCTTTGAGATAGTCCATCATCATCCCCATTCTACCAATGGTCAGACCAAAGCTTAGCGAGGTGGAAAGATTTGCTCAACCCTGCCCCGAGCACCCAGGCCTGTGCTGGGCAGTACCTAGTAGACACCTGATGAATGTCTGTGGGAGAAATAAAAAAAAAAAAACACGACCAAGAGAGTGGATACATGAAAGAGAAGAGCTCCTTTCAGTAGGGGCTGACCACAGGCCAGCCACGGTCTGCAGAATTTCTCCGAGTTAGCTTGTTTAATCTCTGCAGCAATCCTATGGGTAGGTACGATGATCATCACCTCCATACAACACAAAACAAGACCCAAGGAGATTAAGTGACTCCCTCGGGGCGCACGGGTAGCAGGCAGTGGAGCTGGGAGTCAGAGCGAGACCGTCTGGCTGCGGAGCCGGCGTTGTTACTGCTCTCAGCCATGGTGGGTAAGCGAGTGGGTGTGGGGCTGGATGAGGGTTTGGGGGTCCAGGAGCTCTGCCCCCTGGGTTTCTCTCCGCCTCTGCAGCTCCCGTGTTCCCAGTTGGCATCCAAGCGAGGGGAAGCATTTCCTCTAAGTCCTGACCGCTCTCCCAGGCACATTCCCGCCGTTACCTACACAGGGAATTAAGACTCAAATCCTCGTTTGACACGATGCAGGAGGATGCTAAGTACTTAAGCGCTAATTAATTAGTGAGCTGTACCCGCCGCCACCAGCCGCTGGAGGAAACCTCAAACAGACCCCCAGAGTGAACACCAGCGCCCTCCCTGCCACGGAGGCCAAGGCACTGGCCAAGCACAGGGGACAGAGAGGAGGGGGCCACACGGGCAGCCCCAGGCCCAATCTCTGCAGAGAAAGGGGTCCAGGTCAGCTCTGACCCCTGCCTTCCAGTTTTCAGAACCCCGTGAGAGCTGGAGCTCTGGGACCCTGTCCTGGTCGGAGTCCTGAATGTGATTAGTCTGACTTCACAACAGGTTCTCAAAGGAAAGCAAGATTCCAGGGGCCACACTGACTTCCCCCCCCATATCTGGGGCCATTTCTGGGGCCCTTTAGATAAGCCAGAAGCATCTTCTTGCCCCAAACCAGCTGATACGTGTTTTTCAGGGGTGGGGCCACCCACCAGGCATCTGGGCCCCCCAATACTGAAAGGCAAGGGCACCGTAAAGCCACAGCCGTATCGAGGGAGCACCAGTTAAGGATTGGGCTCTCTCTACCTCTCTCGACCTTGGTCTTACCATCTGTAGTTGGCCAAGGTCAGTCTCCTAGATGGGTCCAAGAGTAACTGAAAGCTAGGGTTTTAGAAACCCCCTGGGTTTACCTCACTGTACCGCCACTTCCCAGCCACATGACCCAGCCACAGGTCAATTTCTGAACCTCCGTTTTCTCAGCTGTAAAATGGGCCTCATGGTTGCAATCACTCAATAAATGGTGGTGGTGGTGATGGTAGTAGCCCATGTCTGTTAGCATCATCATCATCATCTCCAAGGAAACTTCCCTGTTGACTCTCAACTCTTGGAGCCCTGTAGAGTGACCAATCATTCTGGTTTGCTCAAGACTGTCTCAGTTCTAGCGCTGAAAGTCCCATCACAAGAAACCCCACAGTCTGGAGCAAACTGGGACAGTCGGTCAAACTCCCTATTGCCCTAGAGAGGATGGAGTGGGGGAGGCCTGGTGTTGGGGGGGCAGTCCTGCTCTCCATAACAACTTCTCTCAAGTCAGGACTCCCTCGAAACCCAGTCCCTGAGGGCTCCTCCCCAGAGGTGGCTGGACTTGAGAGGGGCGAACAGGGGAACCCGGAGTCCCCGGGGAAGAATCTGTGGGCAACAGGGCCCCGGGACCGGGGCTGTAGCTCCGATAATACCCCAGCCTGCGTCAGCTATGGGGCCCGCCTCCTGCAGTATTTGCTCAGCAACCAGCCCAGAAACGGCATTGTTCAGGACAAAAATAAAAAACACTGGGCTGGGGCTTGTTGTTTTTTCTTTGCTGTCCAAATTCCTCTGGGCCCTGGGGAGGGGAGACCACGTCTCGGCGCTGCCACCCCGAGGACAGGCAGAGGCAGGAGCCGGCCCGCCCTGGTTCTGTTCCCCACCTGGACCCCAGGAGCCAGGGAACAGGTCCTCAGGCTCCCCGGGTGCTCAAAAGGAGGAACCTCAGCCTGACAGCTGAGGCAGGGGAGTGTCTGGTTAAGCTGAAGTGGCCATCCCTCCAGGTGCTTTTATTGAAGCCTCCCAACCTTGCAGGAAGGAAGTCTCGTCCCATTTTACAGAGGAGGAGGTTGAGGCTCAGAGTGCTCAGCAGAGCCGTCTAAACCAAAGCCAGTCAGGGGAGGTGGGTGAGGGAATGGCTTATGTGGCATTTCAGGGGAGGCAGTCTTCCCAGAAGTGGGTCTCCTCTTTACATCTATGTTTGCTCATGAAACACCTTTATGGAGGGCTGAGGAAGCAGCCTAGGGGAATGACGGGGGCGGTGGGGGGGGGGGGAGGCTTCACCCTTTCTCCAGAACTCTTGGGCCTTCAGAGAGCATGGCTGCCCTCTGTGCCCAGCGCCCACTCTCCCCCAGCCCCAGCCAGGAGAGGCCGGAGCACCGCCCCCCCCCCCCGCCCAGCGCTCGGCTGAGACGCCCCATGGCCCAGCCCTCTCCCCCTCGCCCTGCACAGGAGGGAGACCAGGAGGCGGGCCTGGCTCAGCGGCCAAGCCTGGCGGCTTGGCATGCAAATGGGCGTGGGGCAGAGATTGAATGTGCCCGGGGCCAGGTGCGGGCAACCGATGGAGGCCGGGAAGGGCCAGGCTGGCTGCCGGAGCCCCCTCCTGCTCCGGACACTTGGAATACAGGTACCTCCTGTGTCCTCGGAGCAGCTCCTGGAGGTCAGCTCATCCTTATCCCTGCGTGCTGGGAACAGAGGTAAGAAAACCGAGGCTCAGCAAGCAGGATAAATGGCAATGGTCACTTAGTGGCGGGGCTTGGGCTCAGGCCTGCCTGACTCTCAACTTGGCATAACCCAGGTCTGTGCCATGGTGCTAAGAGATGGCTCTGGGGTCAGGTCCCTCGGGGTCCAATCCTGACTCGCTCTCAGCTGTCACATAAATTATGTCACTGGTCTGTGCCTCTATTTCCTCCCCTGGTAGACAGGGCAATGACCCAACCTCCTTACGGGTGATCATGAGGGCTCAACAAGATAGTGCTGGGCACATAGGAGGTGCCTGACAGAGGGTGGCCCTGTTGTTACCACTGTAGGTGGAGTAATGACATTATTAGGTCATGACTCAGGCTGCCTCCTGAAAAGCAGCAAGGCTGCCAGGCGTCCCCCCAGGGCTGGGGGCTCAGTGTGCTTGGGATCCTGCATCACACTCAAACCCGGTCCTCAATGTGCTCCCCCTCCCCTGTTTCTTGGAAGGATTTTTTTTATCCTCAGCACCCAGTTCTGGACTATTCTAAATGCCCTGGTCTTGCCAGGACCACTCAAGACTATTTTGCCTGTGGCCTGAGCATGTGCGTCCTGCTCTCACAGGTGCCTACCACCCTTCCCTGCTCTCTGGTGGTGGGGGTGCGGGTGGGGGTGGGGGGACCCTGGCCTGAGACCCGGGACCCAGGTTCTCGCCCCAGCTCCTTCTCAAACTTGAGCAAGTCTGGCCCTAGTTCTGGGCCTTGGTGCTCCCATCTGGAAGTTGAAGACAGGACTGAATGAGCTCCGAGCGTCCCCGGAGGCTAAGATTCCTAGTGCTGAGGAAGGAAGAGCAGTAAATCCAGCTGCCCTCAGGCTCCTCTAGAATCCTACAGCCGCCCAACAGGACACTGGCCCCCAGCTGGTCCTGTTTACCCGCTGTCCATGCAATGGTGCCCAGAGCCCATCAGAGGCTCCCCGGGGCCTGTAGGATGATCCGGTCCAGCCTCCTTCACAGGACTCACCAGGTCCCACCTAGTGGGGTCCGGCCTGCCCTCTGCTCTTTCCTCCGTGGCTTCCCCATTCCAACACTGACCTTCTGCTCTCCCTCAAAAGTGCCATGTGATCTTGGTCCTGGCCCTGGCTCATGGCATGGCGTTCCCAGGAATGGTCTCCCCCCCTGCTCCCTGCCCCCTACCCTTCCATTGTCAGCTCTGCAATGAGACAACACTGGCTACCTGCCTTAGCCTCAGTTACATGTCCCTCCTCTAAGGTCCTGGAGACACCTGCTTTTCCTGAGTGTAAGACCACCTGGTCCCTGCCCTCAAGAAGCTTAGAATCCAGGAGAGGAAATGAAGCTAACCCACAGGTACTGGCTCATGCATTCATTCACTTCATTCTTCAACCAGCAAGTACTTTTTGAGGACCTACTATGAGCTGACACCAGGGCTGAACCTGGAGCGGCTGCACCCCTGGGGACTAGAGACCTGGGGACCTGGGGGGGCACAGGGGGTGGTGCTTGTGCTGCTTAGAAAAGTGCTGTGGGAATGTATGAGGTGCTCTCCCTCCCCTACAAGGCTGGGCTGTGGTTACCACTGTTTTCTCTCCCCCCGCCCTAGAGAGCATGGCACCGGGACTGGCCCGCGGGAGGGGCTCGGTCAGCACCTCTGAAGAGGACTACACAGAGCACAGAGGTCTCCGTCAAAGCTTTGCAGGCTCTGGGGGAGGGGGAAAGGAGACTTTTGTGGGCTGCAGGAGCCAGAGAGGCCTTTCTGGGGGAGGCCCTGGGAGCAGGGCCTGAAGACCGCGCCGGGAGGAGGACGGGCCCCCCCCAGGTATGACGGGGGTGGGGGCCGAGGTGGGGCAGCAGGGGCTGTGGGGACGAGAACGAGGTGGGTTGATACAAGGTGGGGGGAACGGGGGCATTGGTACAAACTTTGGGGGTGAGGGTCTTTTTTTTTTTTTGAGATTTTATTTATTTGACACAGAGAGACACAGCGAGAGAGGGAACGCAAGCAGGGGGAGCGGGAGAGGGAGAAGCAGGCTTCCCGCGGAGCAGGGAGCCCGACGCGGGGCTTGATCCCAGGACCCCGGGATCATGACCTGAGACGAAGGCAGACGCTTAACGACTGAGCCACCCAGGTGCCCCGTGGGGGTGAGGGTCTTGTCTGTGAACTTTATTTAGAAAGATCTGGGCTGCCCACCCTGCCACCGCCGTGCCTAGGAGCCCCTAAGCCCCGCTCTGGCTGGGGATGACAGGGAACCCCAGCTCTTGGGCGCAAGGAAAGCAGTGCCTGCAGTCAAAGATGTGGGTGCCCTCCCCCGAGCCCCAGAGCATGGGGAGTGCCCTGGGCAGGGCTTGCCCAGGCCTGGCACTTAGGCTGTGCCCTCTGCCCTGGGACGTCCTGTACCAAGAAGGACCTATTAAAGGGACAAAGGTCCTCGCAGGGTGCAGGCACCCCAGCTCAGTCTTGGCAGCTGGCCCAGGCTCGGGCTGTAGCAGGAACCCCCACACTCAGCCCTGCCACCACAGACCTCAGGGCAGAGAGAGAAAGAGCAGGGTCCTCAGGCTGTCTCCCTAGGGGCAGAGCCACCCAAGTTACGTGAGGCTAGGATGCTGCTTGGCAAGGGCTCCCCACCTGGCAGAACACAAGCAGGAGGCAGAGTGCTCCAAAGTCTGGACCCTGGAATCTAGCAGTCTTGCGTCGGAATCCTGACTCTGTCCCTAACCAGCTGTGTGATCTTGGGCAAGCCACTTGACCTCTCTGAGCCTTAGTTCGCTCATCTCTGAATAAAATGGGGTTAAGGATAATACCTGCTATTTAAGATTTACTGAGAAAATGCTTGGAACACTTGCCACAGAGCCTATCCCCAAGTAGGTGCTCAATTAACAGTAGCTGTTGCTTGCTGTTATTTAGAGAGGGGGATGGACAGATGGACACCGCAGGTGAGCCTTGGGCGTGTTCTCTAGATTCCCAGAGAAAAGGGAGCAGCTCTGAGATACTTGGAGAAATGGGAGGCTTCATCCTCTCCCCAGAGGCCCGAAGGGAGCCAGCGGGGGGTGGGGGTGATGAAAGTGGCCGCAGACGCCGTGGGGCGGCCGCACGGAGGTCTCCTGCCCGGGACACGGGCTGCGGCATCGCTGAATCAGGGCGTGGGGCAATCAGCTGTTAGAAAGTGGAGTCGGGTTTATTATTGCTGAATGTTATCATCCCTGATAAGAACTAGATTAAAAGGAGGGAGGGGGAGGCAGAGGTGGGGTGAGGGGTGGGGGAGGAGCAAAGTGCAGCGTTGGTCTTGCTGAGCAAGCCCTCTGGTCAGGTCCAGCCAGGACCCCGGAGCCAAGCCCCTTCCTGGGGACGCTGGGAAGAGACGGGGGACTGCAGAGACAGGGGACCGCAGAGACGAGGCGAGGGAGCTGCCGGCACCTGCCTGGTGGAATGGGACTGGGGGGCTGGGGAGCAACTTTGCAAGGTGAGGGCTTGACATGGGGACACAGCCACCCCCCCTGTTGCCAGCCATCGGCGGGAGGGGGGGGTGCTGCCTGCTGAAAGGACCCAAAGGAGGGACAGATCTGAATGCAAATCCCAGCTCCACCCTCTTCGCCGGGTGACTGTGGGTGAACCCCTTCAGCTCTGCCAGCCGTGGTGTCCCCATCTGTCAACCACATTGATGACTTGCTCCTACTCCAAGGCTCCGGGGAGGATTAAGTGAGGTAAAGGAGGCGGAGCGCCTGCCACACGGAAACACTTCCTCCCTCCTCCTGCCAAGTCCTTTAGCGCCGCGGGACGACCGAGGCTCTCACACGGACGCAGGCCTGCCCACATTTTCCCCGGGCCCTTTCCTTCTCGCCGTCCTAGGGTTCTGGCCACAGGACCACTGACCCTCTGCCCCATTCATTTCCAAAGCTTCCTGACCCTTCACCCCTGCCACCCAAGGCCGACAAGGCCCAGTAGCCCCATTTTACAGATAGGGGAACTGAACCCACAGAGGATCATGGCTCACCCCAACGCCACAGCTGGGACTGGGGACCCGTGGCTCACTGTCCAGGCCACTTCACCTTCTCGGCCAGCCTCCCTGCCCCTTTGACACCTGGCAGTGGGGGGATGCCTGGCCTGGGAGGGCCCCAGACTCCTGGGGTGTCAGGCTGGTGTGGCTGTGGGGCCCCCAGCCCCTGGAGGTATTTCTGCCCCAGGACGGGCCCCACAGGCATTCCTTGCCATCAGGGAAGGCTATAAAAAGCAACACTTTTCAGCCCCAGAGTGTGTGACCTATGCGACTTCACAGAATCCAGAGAAAAACAGAGATAACCTTGGGAAGGCCCGACCTTCAAGAGGAGTGGGGACAGGAAGGGGGCGCCCCTGGGCTGTAGCTTGGCGTGGGTTTGGGATGGGGCATGGGGGCAGGGTCTAAAATGAAAAACAGAGCTTCTTGGTGGTAGTTAGAGCAATAATTACTATTATTATTAATTATTAGTCAAATTAGTAGTCGTCGTCGTAGTATTGCCCCTGCATATTCAGGACTGGCCACGGGCTGGCCCTGTGCATCGACGCCTTGGTCCTCCCAACTCCCCGTGACGGGGATCCTTTTATTCTCTCATTTGACAGACCAGGGGGCTGAGGCTCAGAGAGGACCAGTAACCTGTCCGAGGTGACACCGTGTCCCACTACAGCCACATCTGCCTCGTCCGATTCGGGCTCTTCCAACACTCACTCATTTGGGCTCTGTTTGCCTCAAGTCCTCCGGCCGTGCTGTTCCCTCTGCCTCCAGGCTTGTCCCTTCTCTCCCACCTCCTTATCGTTCAAACTGCAGCTGGAATGTCACTCCCGCATACAGGGAGCACCTACTGTGTGACAAGCGCTGTTCTGGCCACTGACGGCGCAGCAGCGACCAGAACTGACAGAATCCTCTGTCTTTGAGTGGACCGGTAACCCCCGAGCTTCCATAGCGGCGGCAGCTGTCCCCCTGCGGAGCTACTGCCCCACGCTTGGGGGACACGAATCGGCAGGATAAACCTGGCACATCATCCTGATACGTCACTCCTTTAAATTGGCCTGGGGTGGGGAAGGATGGGGGTGGGGGAGAAGCATTATCTTTTATTTAAGCAGCACAGATCCATTATGGGATAGCATCTCAAACTTCTGTCCACATTTTAAGAGAAAGCCAAGCCTGAGGGAGACCCCTGGGGCCTCACCATCAGCATGCCCAGGCGAGGGGTGCTCTCCGTGGCCCTTTGGGGGAGAAGGTTGGAAACCTCACGTTCCAGGGATGGAGAGCTGTCCTAGCCTGGGAAAGCCAGGCGTCCAAAGGCCTCCGGATTCCTCCGTCTGAGCCCAGAGCAGGGAGGTCAGGAGGGTGTTGAAGCTGAGAGCCCAGGTTCAAGTTGGGGCTCTGCTCCTGCCTGCTATTCAAGCCATCTCACTCCTCCGGGTCCTCTTTGGCTTGTGGATAAAACGATGAGCTTGAACTAGAGCTTCTCTGAGAGTCCAGCAGGCCCAAAAAACCTATCTGACTCTAAGGCCAGAATCGGTTGCCCAGCTCATCTGGTCCCGTGCCACCTCCCAGACCCCTCCCCTCGGTCTTCTCTCCCGCCTACCCCGCCCCCGCTTCCCCATCCTCAGCCCCCACCTAGTGGTACCTGCTGCCTGAGACCCGGCTGAAGGCAAAGACCCTGCCCCGCCCCACCCGAGGCTCAGAGAGGAGAAAGAGGAGAGGCAGGAGGAAGGTCACATTTCTGACTTGGCCCGCTGCCTGGTTTTCATTAGGCCCACTGCCTAATTTTCCTGGGCGGCACTTGCTTTCTTGGCTAGTCTCCCCTCTTTCTTAACCGTTTCAGAGGAAAAAGCTGTCACACACCCCTCCCCCCCCCATCCCCCTGGCTGACGCTGGTATCATGGCCCAGAGAGCTTCCTTCTGTGTCACCCCGGTGCCTCTCGCTGCCACATCAGCCACGTCCTCTTTACCTCCAGGCAGAGAGAGGTCTCCAGGCACAGAGAAAAGCAGCCCAAATGGACCCAGGCTTGACTAATAATAACACTAATTATGATCATTAGCACTTATCGAGCACTTACTATGGGCCAGGCCCTGTGAACTCAGTGACTTCCTCCACCGACCTCATGAAATAAGGACTATTATGATCGCTCCCATTTTATAGATGGGGAAACTGAGGCCCAGAGATGTTATGCAGTGGACCTGGGACCCAAAACCAATGCCAAGACGCAGGGAGCCTTCGAATATCCTTCTCCTGGTTAAGTGCACCCTTCCCCCACCCCTACACCCTTGTCTGCTGGGTCTCTCCCTGTCCGCTCCAGAATGGGATTAAGGGTAAGGGCCTAAGGCCCAGACATAAGGCCTTTGGGGAATGCACAGCGCATTTTGAAGGTGAAGGAGGCAAGGCTGCCCAGGCAGGACTTTGGGGCCCAAAAACTGGTTCCTGGGGACTCCATGGGCTTGCTCTTGATGGGAGCAAGATCAGCTGAAGGTGGCACCAATGGGGAAATCAAGTCACCTGGGAAGGGATGAGGAGAGTCAGGGGCTTCATGGGCATAAGCAGGGCAGAGAGCTGGTGCTGCAAGCAAACCAGTCCCATCGGTGGACTCAGTGGATGTGGAGCAGGGAAGAGAGCACTTGGAACTCTAGTTGATGTCCTAGCTGGAGGGGGGGACCGCCGCCTTTGCACCCAAAGGGGGCGGGAGTATGCTGCTCTCACCAGCCACAAGACCACCCCCTCCCCCCTAGGAAGGAATACCCAGCTCTCCTGGGACCCAGCACTCGGCTGGTACCACTGGGGCTGCCCAGCTCCTCTGGCCAGGCCTGCGATAAAAATCCTGCAGTGATCCGAGTCAGAGACACAGACAGAGAGAAAAGGGGAAAAAAACCCTCCAGTGTCTGACATTCTTTTTAGGATGCCCATAAAAGATAATGTGACCTGTAAAATTGGCAAGCTGCTTCCCAGCCTGTGGCACCCGGGGCCCCCACGCCCCGCTCCGCCCCCCCACCCCCCACCCCCCACCCCCCGCCCAGGTCCACTCTCTTGCCCTCAGGCCGAGGGCGCTACCCTGGGGACCCTCAGGCTGGGGGAGACAGCAGCCCCAAGGCTCTGTGGTCTGCCCAGGTGGGGCCCCTTCCTCCACTTCCTCCTCCCCTCACACCAACCCCCCCCCACCCCTTCCCAGGGCCCTCCGGTCCGCTGAGCGGTTGCTGCCAGGCCAGGGGGCGGGAATGTGCCAGGACAGGTGCGCTCTGCTCTTGCTCTCTCGCTCTCCCAGGTGAGTCACCCCTGTGGGAGGATGTTGATGAATCGGAACCCGGGCTCTTTGTTTGCAGCTCCTGGGAATTCACGCACTGGGGGCTGTGGCCAGGCAGCACTGAGAGATGGGAGTCAGGAGGCGGGGGTTCGAGTCCCAGCCTCGCCACCCGCCGGCTGCTTGAAACTGTGTCCGTTCGGAGCTGATTTAGGTCTCAGTTTCTCTACCCCGGAAACAGGCCTAAAAATCATGTCCTTTGTAATTTTGCTGGAAGGTAATAAAGCAGATATGTCCTAACAAGGGTAGTTTCTTGGATGGTGACACTGTCATTTCTTGAGTGCCTACCAGGTCCCAGGCATTGAACTGAGAGGTTTACCGTCTGTTCTCCCCGCAGCCTGAGGGGATCTGTGAGGTTATCAACCCTTCTTTTAAGGGAGGGAACTGAGACTCAGAGAGGTTAAGTAACTCCCCTGAGGCCACGAGGCATACACCCAAGGGCCAGGCTCTCTGGCCACCCACAGTGGGAATTAAGGACATCCCTGCAAACACCAGGCGCAGTGATCACGGTGCTGGCCTCGCCCCTCCCCCGCCCACCAGGCAGAAGCCAGTCCAGAATGAAACTCAGTGTCCCCTCCTGAGCTTCCTCTCCACTCGACCTGTCCCTGCCACCGTCCTGATGGAAGTCAAAGCATCCTCCGCGGGCCGTGCCTCCCCAGCCCTGCCCCAGTCCCAGAGGCCTTGTCTTCTCCCAGCTTCCTCCCTTGGGCGGACAGGGCTTAACGCTGTGTCCCAAAACCCAGAGGTACATTCATCATGGCCAGGGAGCCTTCCAGATCTGCCTCGGGAAGGGCTCGCCGGCCAGATTTCCCCATTTCCTGGAGTCCACATCCTCACCCCAACCAGGGGAGCGAGTGTACTGTGTCTGAGGACAGACCCTGGGAACACCCTTCCTTGTGTGGGGGGGCGCGGGGGGGGAGATCTGAGTTGCGCTCCTCTCCTCCCCTGGGGTTTATCAGACATTTCTGAACCCTTCACTTGGGCAGTGAGGCAAGGCTTTAAAAGCTCTCCCCCTGGGGTGCCTGAGTGGCTCAGGCGGTTAAGCGTCTGACTCTTGATTTTCAGCTTAGGTCGTGATCTCAGGGTCTTGAGATTGAGCCCTGAGTCTGGCTCTGCACTCAGCAGGGGGTCTGCTTGCGATTCTCTCTCTCTCCATCTCCCTTTGCCCCTCCCCCACCTTGCTCCTGCGCACACGCTCTCTCTCCAAAATAAATAAATAAGTCTTTAAAAAAATAAAAAATATATAAATAAATGCTCCCTCCCTGGGCAGAAGCCCTTGGACCCATGTTCCTGTCCCCCCCACCCCCCCGGCGTTTCTCCAAGCATCTCGTTCACATTTTCCAATTCCCTATGTGGCTTAGGAATCCCACTGTTTCTCTGTGTCCTCGCAGTGACAAAATGACAATGGCAACGGGTGTCGTGTGTTGAGTATGCTCCGTATTAAGTGCTCTCCAGACAGTCACTCATTTCAGCCCCATTTTACAGATGAGGGAATGGAGACTTCCCGAGGGCAAATGACTTGCCTAAGGTCATAGAGCGAGTGAGTGGTAGAGCCAGGATTCAGAATACACATCTCCGGGCACAAGGCCCCGGCCTTTAACCCCCAAGCCTGCTTCCAGCTCCACCAGCTTGCAAGTCGTTTGCTGATTCTGTCTGTGTGCAGAACGGCCTGGCATAGGGAAGGTGTCCGTCAGGCGCTTACAGAGTGGATGAACGTATTGAGAGGTTTTTCAATGTGTGCAGATGAGTGAATGAATCAGCAAGTGAATGAATGAATGACCTCAACTCTCACCATAACCATGAGAGATGGGCAGCATCTATCCTCGTGCATCAGACGAGGAAATTGAGGCTAAGAGAGGGAAAGCAACATGCTTGGGACCACACCATGAGCTGAGGCAGAGATGAAGATCAAGCCTCTTGACCCCTCCCCTAGGACTCTCCCCCCAACACCTGGCCAGCCCTTCCCACCTCTCTCCTTTCCGTTGTCCCAGCCACACTCTGGGCCCAGCTCTGCCTCCCATCTCTAAGGGAGACTGCGGGCACAGCGTCTTTAAGCTGCCCTTTGAGGGACGAGCCAAGGAGGGGGCTGGGGAGGGGGCCTCCACCCAGCATGCAGGGCAAGGAGCCCAAACCCGTCCGTCTGAGATGGGGTCAGTGCAGGGGGTCTTTCTCAGCAAGCACTTACGGCACAATTGATGGGAGAAGCTCTCATCAAACGAGGGACAAATCATAAAGTTCGGGAGATGGAAATTAGGCACGGACAAACGATCCAGGTGCAGGGGAGATTTATGGGGGAGGCTGTATTCTAGCTAATGATTTCTGCTAATGATTCTCCGAAGTGTACAGTGGCACGGAGCCCGCGCTCCATGGGGTGACATGAACCCTGCGGGCCAGATGAAGGACATTCCTGGGGAGACAGGGAAGGCTATGGGATGATGAAGAATGACGGAGGCACCCCCAGATCCCAGGCCCCCCTCCCCCGGCGGTGGCTGGAGGAGACGGGGTTCTCGGGGTGTGAACAGGTTCCGGCCAGAGATTTATCGCTCGACCCGGCTCTTTGGCACTTTCTCCACTTGCCCTGAAAGTGCCTCCCTGCCTGGCAGCTCTGAGCGTTGGCGGGGTCTGCCCAATGCTGACACACACATTTTCAGAGCCCACCACCATCTTTCATCCCACCAGCCCCCTCGCAGACGCAGGGTTCTGGCTGCAAACGGTCCCTCCCTCCTCCCCAGTCCTCCCCTCCGTAAGAGCCATCTTCAAAGTGCCACCTGTCCCGACTTCATGGCCCTTCTCTTCCACCCTCGAGTGTCAGCGCTTTTGCCGGGGACTCGGCCAGCATCCGGTCCTGAGGCACCCCGTCCTCCTCTGTTTTCCTCCATCACCTGAGCCAGGGACGCTGACCCTCTCAGCTGGGACAGTCCGTCCCCAATCTACCTTCAATCCCACTTACTGCCGACCACGTCCTGACTTCCTGGTTCTGTAGCGGAGGGCCCTCCGGGGATGGTCAGGCTCTGCCTTTCAAATCCATGACCAGAAAATGTTCACAGGAGTTAATTCACAGGGGTCAAATCACCAGGGAATTACATTCACTTTCTTAGAGTCCTTCTGTATTTTCTGACTTCTCCTTGATGAGCATGTGTGTGTCGTTTTTTTAAAGCAAAGAATGAAAGGGAGAAGATGAGTGGGTGTGAGACAGAAAGAATGGATCCCCTCCCCACATCTCTGCGCAGCCTGCCTCTACCTTGAACAAAGCTGCCCCCTCTGCCTTGGCTTTATTTCCACTGTGCTGAGCCCCCACCATGTGCCCAGGACTGGCTCACACCCACCTCACTGGTCACAAATTCCTCACATTGGCCCTAAAAAAGGAGTTTATTATTTCCCCCCGGTTTTCAGGCGGGAAAATTGAGGTTCATAAAGGTGAAGAGTTTATTCAAGTCCTCATGGTTCATAGATGGCCCGGGAGACACTTCAACCCAGGTCTCTTGCATTCACACCCAAGTTCCTCCCGCGGCATTGAACCCTGCCTGCCGCCTACACCAGCTCATGCCTGTGAGCGGAGACCCTCCGTGGTGGATGGAGCTGGAGGAGCACAGGGGGAGGGGGAGGTCGAGATGCCCAGCCGGGAAGGCCAGAGCGAAAGCAATTTCCACGTGCAGCATGAAGGAATTGGTTAAAGGCAGCCCAAGGGAGGGAGGGGGACTCCTGTCTGGTCATCGGACGTAGCTTTCAACGGCCACGGAGGAAGGTTCAGAATACATGGGAAGTGAAAAAGGCAGGTCTGAGAACTTTGTGAGGCAGAGCATCCTGTTTCCCCTAGCGGAGAAAGACGTCTGTGGGCACGGGGGCATAGAGACAGCACCCCGCTCCCCCCATGTCAGCCATGGGAGGGACAATTTGGGGAGTTCTCTTCTGAGTTGCCTGAGCCTCATACGACAAACATATGTGGCCTTGACAATCAGGGGGAGCTCAGCAAAGCTACTTTCATCTGGAAAACAAGGAAAGAAGTAACCCCAGGACTGAGCCAGAGGCAGGTGGGGGCCTTGTGTCGGAGCCCGGGCTCCTGGCCATGCTTCTCACTTGTCCTCAGAGCATCACTCCTGACCGTGGGGGAGGGGTTTCTCCTTGGGATCCACTCTCCCCCATACCCTGTCCTCCCTGGCCCACATGCCACCCGCTCTGGGTGTGAGCAAAAGGCCAGAGTGAAAACGAGACATGAAACTCGAACCTGGATAAGCAGCATGGCGCTGATGGCGGATAAGGAGGGCTCACCGCTCACCAGCTGGGCGCCCCCCACCCCCGGAGCTGCCCCTCCCCCCTCATCACCTTCCCCCTGACCCCAGGAGTCCCCGGCCTCCTCCACTGAGAGAGCAGACTGCAGACTCGCCCTGCAGGCCCAGGCGCTCGGAGGGTACTTCCCCAAGGCTCCTGAGGACCAGATTCATGGATATTTTCACAGCCCCTTATCCCGCACGGCCCTTTGGACTCAGGCAGAGTCTCTAGAAGGCCCCTCTGACAATGAGCAAGTTCATCCATTTAACTGGAGGAAACGATCGGATTGGCTGCTGAGAGAACTGAGCCCTGATGGGCTTGGACCTGGGACAGGGACCTGGGAGTTCCCGGGCCAGGGCACTCGGACAAGAGGGAGGACCTCCAGAGAGCCAGGAGGGGACGATGCACACCGACTGCGCAAAGCATCATGGAAAAATCACACGCTCTGGCGTCAGAGCAACTCAGCTGAGCTCCCCGCCTAACCATGCCTCGCTCTGCAACCTTGGGCCAGCCGCTCACCTTCTCTGAGCCTCCTTTCCATCACTTGTAAAATGGGATAATAATCATAACAACCTCGCCTGGCATATAGAGTGATTAGATTTAATGTATGCAAAGCAGTGCATAATTGGTAACTGCTCAATAAATGGCGGCTATTATTATTGTCATCGAACCTAGAGACAGAAGGCCTAGGAAGACCAGAGAACACGTCTGGCATAGGAGAAATCTGGGCCTGAGTAGTTGCAGCATCAGCCTGGCCCACTCAATGACGGGAGGAGGGGATGAGAACAGGAAGAGGAAGGGGAAGGGAAGTCACTGGGGAGATGACAGAGATAAAGATAGGTCCTGACCTTGCCACATCTGGGTCATCAGCTGCACCCCGGGGGTGATGACTCAGCTAGTGAGGAAAGGTCTCCACCCAAAGACTGGTCCCACAGGCTGTGGCCCAGTCCCACGGGCACAACACACACACACCGGGAAAGCCCATGGAGCAATGCCCAGAGTCATCCATCTGCACAATGGCTCACGCATCCCCCCGTCTCTTTACACCCCAGCCCAGGCTGAGGACCCAAAACTAGCTAAGTGATTTCCCTGAGACAGGGCAGACCCAAAGACATCAAGGAATTTGCTGGACTACATAACAAGTCCCTTGAGCTTCATCCCATTCCAACCCAGAGAGGTCAAGTCACTTGCCCAAGGTTACACAATCAGGCATGAGAGAGCCAGGAAACCCAGATCTTGCCCGTGATAGCAGGCTGCCCAGAGTCTAGCTGGAGATGGCGCTGGTCTGAGTCTTAAGCCTTTTACTCCTAAAACCCAAGAACCACGGACTGCTCAGGAGGAGCGGCCCTTCAGGCCCAGGCACTCAGAGGGTGCTTCCCCAAGGCTCCTGAGGACCAGATTCATGGATGTTTTCACAGCAGACCTTGCCCCCGGGGCGTGAGAGAGGGACAATCCCACTTATCCATGTGCCCTCGGGGACTCACCTCATCCCTGAGCTCCCCAAACCCCTCTCCTTCCACTGAGAACAGCTCATTCCTGCCTCCGCAGGTCCCACTGCTTCCCTGCTTAAAGCTCTCCGTCCTCCTCCAGGCAGCCTCCCTGCCCCACTGTGCCTCCCTGAGCCATTACAGACCTCAGGCCCAATGCCCTGGACTCAGTGTCCCTGACTCCGGGGGGCTGGGTTACTTCTCCAGTCTTTTTTCTCTTTTTCTTCAAGGTGTGTGTGCGTATGTGTGTGTGCGTGTGTGCGTGTGTGCATCACCTTGTTTGTTTCGTCATGGCATTTATCACTGCATGCGCCTGTCTTGTCTCCAGCTAGGCTCAAAGCTCCCAGAGAGTGGCAACCATATCATCAATGCCCTCCATCCCCAACGCCCCAAAGAGCCTTTGCCCACAACAGGAGGGTTCCAGCACACTCCTGAGAATCACAGATCAGGCCCACCTTGCTCTAAGCAAAAGTAACTCTTAACTTGCTGATCCAATGCCCAGGGATGGGCGGGGGGATCATTCACTTTTAAGATAAAAGTCTTTGCTTTAGAGAAGGATGCTGGCAGAGTCCCTCAGTCAGCTCTCCTGGTACCTGCAAAATGGATTTGTCTACAGAGATCCACCCTGCCTGCCCTGCTCTGTTCTGAGCATCTTGGGCTGGGTTCACCAGCAGCCTGAGAAGCCCACATACCTACCTGCTCTTTGCTGTGGCATTCAAGGCCTTCCCCAGTCTAGCCCCAGCCTGCCTTTCCGAATAGAAATAAAAATGACGGTGGTGATGGTGGTTGACATTCGCCAAGCGCCTACTCCGGGAGAACAGCTGACATAGCCGTCACTCATTCATTCCTCAGATGACTCTCAGATGGATTGTCATCTGTCATCCTCACTGCAGAGAGGGTGACAGAAAATCTAAAATGTCAAGAAAGGGGCTGGGACTTGAGCCCAGGTTAGCCGGGTGCCCTAGGGCACATCCCTAACCCCAGAGCCACACAAATCCCCTTCATGGTAGCCCCCCAGGCTGGCCAGCCCTGTCATCACCGACCACAAGCCTCTGTATACACCCTGCCTGAATGTTCTCCGCCTGCTTCTCCTGGGGTCCACCTCCTCCTTATCTTTTCAGAACCAGCTCAAATGTCACCTTCTCCACCCAGCCACCCAGAATCAGGACCACTCTGGTGGTGGCCCTGAGTTCAGATCCCTGTGTGGCACCAGTGACGTGGCCTGAGGGTTGTCGATGTCTGTCGCCCTTGCTGAACCAGGAGCCCAGCCACGTCATCGGGATGGATCAGACTCACTCGGCTACTCAGCTGCTGTTTAGTGAACACCTACTAGATGCCAGGACTCGTGGTGAACAAAACAGACAAAGCCTCGAGCTCTTGGAGCCCAAATCGGAGAAGGAGAGGCAGACAATACATGTGTCGACAGACACATGAACAAGATCATCTCAGATAGCGGTGAGCAAACGAGGTGATGTTCTAGAGAGAGCTTGGCAGACGTGACTCTGGTCTTTAGTGAGTGCGTCCTGCTCTGAGCCCGACTTGGCTCTGATGTTTGACCCCATCTGTCTCTCACTCACTCACTCATTCATTTGTAGACTCATTGAATCACTAGTTCGCTGAGCACGGA
The DNA here is from genome assembly GCF_009762305.2 of Zalophus californianus. Lineage (NCBI taxonomy): Eukaryota > Metazoa > Chordata > Mammalia > Carnivora > Otariidae > Zalophus > Zalophus californianus. Next base: position 7,981,948 of record NC_045598.1, read on the forward strand.
CCACGCAGTGTGTTGTCTTCCAACGCCCTGGGCTCTCTCTGCCAGAGGCAAACTTGCTTCGAGTCCCCATGATCTCAGGGAGACTGAGGCCAGGGCAGGGAGAAAGCAAGGGGGTGCTCCATGGTATAGACCATTTCCACTCCCTCTGATCAGTCATGCTTCCTAATTCAATAAGGTGAGAAGGAGCATAATTTGATCATATTTGTTTTGCATCACTGCAAAAACAGAAAATGAAGGGCTGCAGAACCGCGCCAATTTACTTCATCCGACCTTGATTAAAAGAAAATTAATTGTCGCATCTCTCAGGATATCACAGGCAGCAGCCAATGGCTCTCCAGGATACCACAAAGAGAGGGAAAGGCGGCGAGAGACGCTCCGTGCCCTTTTCTCTAACCGCTTCCAGCCTCCTGGCAGCAGATAGCCAAGCTGCAGAGGCCTCGCGCGGCACGGGCGGCTGATGGCGAATGGGCGGGGGGGGGGGGCGGTCAGGGGGTCTCTGAGCCCTTCCTCTTCTCTCCCACCCACTTGGGTTTCCGTTCACCCCCATGCCTGCCCACCACCCAGAGAAGAGTCTGTGGGCTGGAGCCCTACCCCAAAGGCCCCCAGGGGCTCCCCTCCCTCCCCAAAGTTGGCAGATGCCCTGGGGAGGAGCCCCCGGAAGATGCCCCCAGAGAGCCAGGTCCCTTTGGGCTTACCCAACCCCCACTGCAGGCTGCCCAGCCCAGCTCGGAGCGGGAAGGAAGGAAGGAGGGGGCCTGGCGCTGCCCGGGTGAGCCAGGGCAGGGGGGTGGCGGGTGTCAGTGGGGAGAGCATCTCATGAAAAGTTAATGCCCCCTTGCAGGTTGTTGATTTTTGTTTGTTTTTCTCTTTTTGCCAGAAGAGAAGCCTCTTTCATTAGCCCAGACTGTCATTACCCGGCATTAAATTTTCATAGAGCGGGCGGGAGGCCGGGCAAGGGGAGACAGGCAGGGGGGTGGGCTGGGGGCTCCCTTGGCTGGGCCTGCTGGGGGCTGAGACTGGCTCCCCTGGGTTCCTGTCTGCACACTACCAGGTCTTAATAATAATAATGGCTTTTCTCTGTCACCACTAGGTATTCAGTGTGGCATGGACTATATCGCCTTTGATCTTCCTAATGCTCCCACGGGGTGTGTCTAATGATTATCCCCATTCTACAGATGAGAAACTGAGGTTCAGAGACCTTGTGTCTCTGGCCCATTATGGCCAGCAAGCGGTGGCATCCCTGACATGGGCTCAGAGACAAAGAGAGGACCAGGGAGGTGGTGGGTTTGGAGGGGCTGGGGAAACAGACCCGAGCAGGGCAGGGACTCAGGGTGTGGTTGGGGTGCCCTACCCTGGGAGAAGCAGCAGGAGCCTAGCCCCCGGCTCTACCCCTGGTGGCGGGTGGGCGGCTCCTCTCAGTCAGGCGAGGGTCCGCGCAAGCAGAGCCTGTGCCCCGCCAGGCAGGTGTCGGGGCCCTCACAATGGTGCACCTGGCGCGGGCGCCAGGCCTGCCCATTCAGCCCCGAACAATCACGGTTCCGCAGCCGCAGGCCCAGCGGCCTCCAGGGGCGGGAGGACAGGAGGGCAGCAGATGGGCCCCGGGTGTCAGATTTCCAGTCCGGGGTTGAGGGGGGTGCCGGGGGTGGGGCAGCCCAGGATGCGTGGGGGGAGGGTCAGGCTTCTCCCCACCCTTCAGTGGCCCCTCCCACCCTCACGTCCCTGAGGGAGGGTGGGAGGGACAGAGCTGAGGGTTGGGGGGGGACTGTCTGCCCACCACCACTGCCACCTAGAGCAGGGCAGAGGGGGAGCACAAGTCCCAGGCCAGACTGAGCTGACTGGTGGAACTGGTGGGCTTCCCATAGTGCTGGGGAATCCTGAGGAGGCTGTACTCTGCACCCATTGGAACAGTGCACAGAACCTCTCTGGGCCTCAGTTTCTTCATCTGTAAAATGGGTGTCTATTCTCTAAATATATACTGAGCAATTGCTATGTGCCAGGCACTGCCCTGGGCACCAGAAGAGCAACAGTGGGGTTGGGGGGGAAGAGATGCAAATCCCTGCCCCACAGAGCTCACATCCTAATGTAATAGACAGACAACAATCAGGATAAAGAAATTAAATACTTCGCAGGATTAGGAGGGAAGCAGAGGAAGTGCAGTGAGGGGTTACAAATTGAAACAGGAGGTCAATCCCAGAAAGAGGTCTGGAGTGACCCAGGCATTTCTGAGGGAAAGGCATTCCTGGCAGGTAGATGGTAAGAGTACCTGCCTCATAGGATTGGGGAGGGGGGCAATTGGAGGAGGGGACGCCGGTAAAGTGCTTAGAACAGGGCTGGGCTCACAAACAACATGCTAACGGCAGTGTTGATGATGGCCCTTGTCACACTTCTTTGCCGATTTATTTATCTACCCCATGGCCTCTGAGCTCCAGAAATGTAGACTCATGTCCCCCATTTTCCAGATGAGAACACTGAGGCTTGAGAAGGAGAGCATAGCAAGTCATGCCCCAGGTGCTAGGTGCCGAGTTCTCCTGTTCCAGGTCAGAGGTGAGGACGTGGTGCAGTCAAGACACCATCCAGGCTGGAACTTGCACTCCAGCGCTTTGGAACCAGACAGGCAGAGAACAGGATGGGGAAGTTGGGGAAGGAACAAGAGTCCCATAGCTGGTGCACGTGTGGCCCATCTTTGCAGGGGCCTGGGGTGAGTTTGCTCCCCCTGCAGCTTGGAAAACCTTCCTTGTCACGCTGAGCTTGGCTTTGAGGCACCAGGTGCCTGTCGGGGTGGAGACAGGCACATCTGAGAAGGAAGGGGAGAGAGTCCAACCTTCTCCTGTTACAAAAGGGGAAACCACAGCCCCAAGAATGCCTTTGGAAAAACCCCTGCCCATCCCCGGCCTCAGTGATTGCATCTGTGCAATGAGCCTGGCGCAGTCCTGTGTATAAAGTACCAATTGCTGGAGGGGTTCACTTCATCCATGGCCTGGGAGCAGGAGCCTCAGAGATCAAGTGGAAAGAGTCTTTCAAAGGGACCCCTGTGGGGGGCCTGGCATGCACAGGAGGGTCCCAGGCAGGAGGAAGTCCTTACAGGTGTATGAGGATACTTGCCGCAGGCATGGAGGCAAACGGCAGTGCGCCTGGCAGGGATGCAGATGGACATCAAGGAGAGGCTAGAGAAGATGGCCTGCCTACTCCTCAATTGGCTGCAATTGCCTCATTTCCTCGGGAGACAAGCCAAGTCTCCTTGGAGGCATGTCAAGAAGGCTGGGGGGCCCTTCCCCAGACCAGGAGAGGGCCACCGGCAGACACGGGGCGGCTGCCCGTGGCAGGGAGAACTCTGGTGTCCCAGAGACCTGGCTTAAACCCGAGCTCTGCCACCTGCTCATGGGCCACCCCAGCCATTCGTAGGCCTCCCCATGCCTCCGTTTCCTGGCCTCGGGGGGTTGGGGGGAGGGCTCGCTGAGAGTGCACACGTGGCCCTCTCACAGCCTGGCCACAGGGTCAGCGTGGGCTCTGTCATCAGCGCACCGTGACCCAGGAGCACCGCGCCAGCAGGAAGGGTCCTGGGGCTTGAAGGGTTCAGGGCCTCACCCAAAGTTACAGAGCCAAAAGTGAAGGAGCCAGGATTTGAACTCAGGTCCACGTTGTTCCCTGGGCCCTTGGCCGCTTCCCGTGTGGAGGGCAAGGCCCAGGGGAAGGCAAGTGCAATGAGGCTGCTCTCAGGCCCCTCCAAGGCCCAGCTGGCTCCCCTAGGACTCCCCGCCTCTGGTGGGCTTGGGCCCTGACGGTGCCCGCCTTACGCCTAGCAGCGGCACCCACCAGGCGGCAGATGAGGGATGAGGGCACCCTGCTCCGCATCCCCCCAACCTCCCTGAGCTTGGCTGGGTTCCTTCTCTCCCATCCCCCACGTATTCATTCTAGGAACAAAGGCAAGGCGAGCACATCCCCACTTCCTGGCGGTGCTGATTATCTAATTCTCTACCCCGCAATTACTACTTCCTGAGGGAGGCATTATCCAGGGAGCACCCACCCTTTTGTCTGTCCCAGAGGCTGTTGGGGGTGTTTTTTTAGTGGGGGTCCCCATCCATTCAGGGAAGCCCATGGGGCGCCACACTGGGCCCTGACGGCTGGCCTCTTGGGCAGCCCCCAGGAAGTGGGCCCTCCCGCCCTCCCCTCATCGGTCTCGGTAGGTAGGTCGGTCGGTAGATCGGTCGGTAAGTCGGCCGGTAGGGGCACCCAGCCCACCACACGGCCCCGCCCAGCTGCCTCTCCCAGGACCCTGGACTCTTGGCCTGGATGGGACACAGGTCCACAGGTTCCCACGAGTTCAAAGCTCCCACGAGTTCAAGGACAGGTGTGTGTGGGCGTGCAAGTGGGTGTATGCTAACACATGCAAGTGATGTGCATGTGTGTGAACAAGTGTGCTACAGGGTAAGTGTGTGTGGATGTGCAAATACAAAGACGTGAATGTGTGTAGGTACATACGACAAAGTGAAATGGTGCAAAGATGTCTGTGAACACATACATGGGTAACACAAAATATTGCATAAGCAAGTGTGCAGATGAGCATGACAGAGTGTGGCTGAGTGTGGACAGGGTCAGCTGAGGCTGGAGCAGGAGGGGGACCCCACTCCCTAGCAGGGGAGCTAGCTGGGCCTGGCAGTGGGGAGGCGGAGGGGAGTGGGGGGGATGGCCCCCAGGCTAGTAGGCAGGGACCTCAGAACTAACTCCAGCCAGAGGCCTGCTTCCTACCGCTACTGGAACTCCCATCCTTCCTGTGAGAGGGAAGGAAGTGCTCACCTAGGGCAGGTTGGGCTGGTTGCAGATGCAAAAAGACTTGGTGCTGATTTGCATCTTTAATTTGCATACATTTCCATAAGGTCCACTGATTGGTTATTTGAAAGCCCCTCCCCAACCCCTGCCTGCTTGCAAGGGTTCTGTTTGGGAAAAAAAGCAAGGTTGGGCTCTGCTTGACAGAGGGCTGAAGCTAACCCACCCACAAGCCCCATCTCGGCGGGACTGGGTGCTCACGGAGAAACAGGCCCTTAGGGATTGCTCACTAGCACAGAGCAAATAACAGTCCTCGGGCCTCCTGACACCAAGAAGGTGTCCACTGGCTATTCCGTCTATGAACGAGCAAAGGCATGAATGGGGGCAAAGCAGGCATCACCTACGTGGGCTTAAATCTTCTTCTAAGACCTGGGGTCTTAGGTGATGGGATCCCCAGAACCTCTAAGCTGGGGCCTGGTCCCCTGGGCCAGTGGGGCCAGCCCTGAGGGTGGATGGCAGGGAAATTTCGGGGCTGCTGGTCGGGATCCTGCCTCCCCACCGTCCCTCCCCCATCTACCTCCAGTTCTCGCTACTAAGATGGGATCCAGAGCCATGACTTCCTCCCTCCAGATCAGGGCCAGATGCCTGGTCATGCATTTTTGGAAACCCTTTCTGTTTCCCCAGGCCTCTGAGTCTCCCAGTCACCCAGAGGGTGGGCAGCAAGAGTGGGCAAATTCTCAGAGAGGAGGGAAAACCTGAGATGCCCAGCACAGGTGTGTGTGTGTGTGTGTGTGTGTGTGTGTGTGTGTTGGTGCGTACATGAGTGCATATGCCTGCGAGCACAAGAGTGTGGCCCGTCAAAGTCACGCTTACCATGGGTGTCCATGACACAGTCTCCGCAGAGGGGAGCCGACATGCATCTCGGGCTTGGCACGCTCGTGGACCTGTAGGTCTGTGCGCACAGGGCTCCATTCGTGTGTGGGGGGCGTGCGTGCTCAATACCATGTCAGGGAAAATAGAAGTTTTCAACAGGAAAGCCCTGCACGCCCCTTCCCGTCCATCTTTTCACCTAAATCGCCTGATTTTTCCCTATCGTGGATAATTCAGTTGGACAACGATACAACTTCTACATGTTTCTTTTCTCAGCAACACATCACGCATGCGCGTGTAAGCACGTGTCCCTGAGTGGCTGTATCACTGGTATGTGCACCTCTGTGTATGCACATAAGAAATGTGTGTGTACACGCACACCCACACAGAGGGACTGTAAACACACTCGTGCTCGCACCCCTGGGTGCTCCATCCGTGTTTGGGCACACGCTCGTCCACAGGCACAATTTCCCCATGTACCTCTATGTGTGGCTGCCGGGTGCATTGTGTGCGGGTGTGCCCGTGTGGACACAGGAGTGTCAAGGGCCCCGTGGCCGCACCTGCACACGTGCGTGGGCACACGGGGTGTATGTGACCGTGGGCAGTAGGTGTGTGTATAGTTCAGCATGTGTTTGCACGTCGGGAGTTGGGGATGTTTCGTAATGAAATTCCTTTTCATCCTTCTGCACCTGTCTCCTTCTGAAAGCTGAGAGAACAGACGTCAAACGGGACAAGCGCAGGATTGAATACAGCCAATTCTGAAATATTTATGAGCTTGCGACTCCGCTCAATGGAGGAGAAGGAATGCCAGCTAATCCACCCAGCAGTGCTCACAGCAGGGACATTTTTCAACAGGGACTTCTTATATTTCAGCGAGTGCCCACTCTGTCCAAAAATGGGAGACTTTTCATCTGGGCCCGTGTGGGGTTCTCTAGCACTCCCGTTAAGGACTCACAGGGCAGAGACCAAACCTAAGCGCCTACCCTCTGTCGCCCGCTCACCCCTTCCTGGGGCCCCTCCTCAGGCAAAGTACTGATGAGCCGGCAGATAATCATGGTGGCCTTTGCCAGCCGCTGTCCATGGGGCCCTCGCTACGGCCCAGGCGCTGTGTGTGGGGTTGTCCATACATTCGCTCATCTGATCTTCACAAAAACTCAATGAGCTAAGTGTCCATATATTAAGCAACTAGGAAAGTCAGGAACATTTAACCAATAAGGGAACTGAGGTTCAGAGTAATGAAGTAACTTGCTCAAGGTCACAAGCTGCTTCGTGGTGAAGCCAGGATCTGAACGCAGGGAATCAGGCCCCCAAGCACAAACTCTCAACAGCTACACCTGTTGCCTCCTATGTGAACCACTGAAGGCCTACTGCGTGCGCTGTGTTGAGAAGCATTCCCAGGCTGCATCTGAGGGTGGTGAGGAAGAGTGGAGCGGTCCATCAGTAAGGTCTACCAAGGAGACAGGAGATGGCTCTGTGTTTGCTGTCCCTGATCCTCACTCTACCCCAGACCTGCTCATCATGAAGTCTTCCCTTCCTGTAAATGGTAACTCAGTGCCTCTGACCACCAGGCCAAAACCTCTACTAAAGTCTTCCCTTATTGTCTTTTCTCTCTACCCCACATCCAGGCCCTAGGCAAATCCTGGTGTCTCTACTTTCAAAAGATACATATCCAGACCCCAGCCATCTCTCACCATCCGCATGGATGCTGCCCCAGTTTGGGTCACCATCATTTCCCCCTTGGATTATTGCAACAGCCCCCCTCCTTCCAATCTTGCCCCTCGAGGTCCAGAGTGAACCTTCTAAAGCCTTCTTCAGATCTGCCACTCCTCAAGGTGCTCCAAGATTCCCATCTTCCTCAACGTAAAAGCCAAAGTCTTTATGTTGCCCACAAAACCCAACCTCACTGACCTCGTGTGCTGACCTAACCCCAGCTCACTCCTGTCAAATTGGCTGGCTTGTTCTTCCTTGAACCCACCAGGCATGGTCCCTTTTCAGGGCTTTGAACAGGCTCTTCTTCTGCCTGGAAATCTCTTTCCCCAGACACCCACACCTCTTGCTCCCCTTGCCTCCTTTGGGCTCTGCTCCAATGTCATGTTATCAGACCCCCCCCCCCACCATGGAAAACTTCCTTCCTCTGGGTCTGGCACTCCCTTTTCCCCTTATCTTGTTTAATTGTTCTCCCTAGCTTTTATTTGACATTCTACATATTTGTTCATTTCATCCATTTCAATAGTTGGCAAATATTTATTGAATATTTGTGCCAGGCATTGTTCTTCCATCACAAATTGGTTTCCAGTCATTTGTCTATGATGTTTCCAGGTGTGGTTTCTCTTGGGGCTCATGAAACTCTGGGGATTGGCAGGTGTAAGGTTTTCATCAAATTTGGAATAATTTTTAGCAATATTTCTTCAAATATCTTTTCCCACCATCTCCTTCTGGAACTCAATTATACATATGTCAGACCTCTTGATGTTGTGCCACTGTCCCTAAGGCTCTGCTACGTCCTCCCGCCCCCCAGTTGTCTTCCCCCTCTGCGTTTTATTTTGGGTCATTTCTATTGCTGAAACTCCAAGGTCACTGAATTTACTTTAGCAGTGTCTAACCTGCTGTTAATCCCATCCAGTGTATTTTTCATTTCAGATACTGTCTTTTCCACCTCTAGAATTTGAGAGTCCTTCTGACATTTTTAAACCTCCCTCATCATGTTTCTCCTTTCCTCTACTATCTCGAACATGGAGAGTATTTTAATAATAGTTATTCTAAATGTCCTCATCTGTTGATTCTACCACCTGTGACATTTCTGGGTCTACCTCTATTGATTGGCATTTTTTAAAGATTTTATTTTTAAGTAATTGCTACACCCAAAGTGGGGCTCGGACTCACAGCCCCAAGATCAAGAGTTGCAGGCTCTACCAACTGAGCCCACCAGGGGCCCCAGAACTTTACTGATTGCATTTTCTCCTGGTTATGGGTCATGTTTTTCTCCTTCTTTGCTTACCTGGTAATTTTTACTGGACGCTGGACATTTTTTAAATAATTTTTTTATTTTGGAATAACTTCAGGCTTCCGGAAAAGTTGCAAAGACAGTACAGAGAGCTTGCATATGTCTCCTATTCAATGTCTCACATTGTTAACATCTTACGTTACCATGGTACATTAGTCAAAACTAAGCAACTGACATTAGCACATTACAATGAACTAAACTCCAGACAGTATTTGGGATTCACCAATTTTCCCATTAATGTGCTCTTTCCAATCCAGAATCTAACCCTGAATATCACATTGCATTGAATTTGTCACGTCTCCCCAAAGTCCTCTGGCCTGTATCAATTTCTTAGTCTCTTCTTATTTTTCATGACCTTGACTGTCTTGAGGAGTACGGGCCCAGGTATCTTATAGAATGTCCCCTGAGCTGGGTTTGTCTGTTGTTTTTCTCATGATTAGATTGGAGTTATGGATTTTTGGAAAGAGTATCATCAAGGCGAAGTGCCCTTCTTAGGACATCATAGTAGGGGGAGCTGATATTGACATGACATCACCATGTTTTTAACCTTCATCCCTTGGTTAAGGTGGTGTTTTTCAGGTTTCTCCACCGTAAGGTTACTATTTTTTCCTTTTCCTACTATCTTCTTTAGAAACAAGTCACTAGGTCTAGACAACACTAAAGGGGAATTAAGCCTTAACTCCTATAGGAGGAGCATTGACATACATTTTCGGGAATTCTTCTGTAAGAAAGATTTACCTGTTCTCCCCCCCCCCCACCTTTTTCAGTCACTCTTATATTTATTTATATCAGTATGGACTTATATATTTATTTTATACATTGGATTATAATCCAATACCACACAATTTACTTTATTGTCCAAATTGTTCCTGCTTTGGTTAGTGGGAGCTCTTTCAGGTTAGTTCTTGTGTCCCTTTGACATGCCCCATAGTTTTGGTTTTGGAGGACTTCCTTACTTCTCAGTGATATGAGATGGTCTGGCTCATCTTGAGTTTTCCCTACTCTGGTCCTAAAATCTTTCATTTCTCCTTTTATTGGGGGATAGTATTAACAACCAAGATCTGGCTGGGGATGCCTGGTGCCACTAGCATATCAGTGCTTCTAGGTCCTCCCATCAGACACAACCCATGTATATGCACATATCAATACCTGGTTCTGTGTCTATCCATCTGTATCTACATTACACTAAACATGAATTCGTAGTGATGTCTTTAACTAATCCAATCCACAGATTTCAGTCTGGCGCTCCTTCATCTGTAACTCCCTCCCCAACCATGAGGAACCTGGTTCCGACCATCCACCATCCATGTACTTATTTCTTCCACCAACATTTTAAATTTTACATGGTTGAAGACTGGATTTGGTTGTATTCCTTTAAATATTACTGGCTGTGTTCCAAGATGAGTTAGGCTACATGGAATTGATTTGACACCATTAAGGGAGGCTTGCTCTCAACTTTGTTAACGTCAATTCAGTGAAGCCTTAGTCTGGGGCTCAGTTGGCCCCACTACTAAAGCAATGCCCTTCCAAGGACTCTACCTGATGCCCCATGTAGCAGGAAGTCTTTCCACTCTGGGGGTGCAAGAGAGGACCGCTCCTCACATCTCTGCATGCACATTCTGCATTGGCTTCCTCTTCAGCATTTGGCTCACAAATTCAGCCTCTTGGCCTCCCTGAAACCAAATTGCCTCTCTTCAACTCAGTGAGACCACCAGGCTCCACTTGGCTTCCTCTATTCCTTCCCTGTACCCATACCTTCCCTGGTCCGATACTTTTCAGTAAGCTGGGGGTGATCGTCAGGTTCATTTCAAGTTTTCCTTCTCTTAGGGATCACTGTCCTGTGCCATCTGTCGTCCAATGTCTGAAAACCATTGTTTCATAGATTTTGTCCAGTTTTCTAACACTTCAGGTGAGAGGGTAAATCTCAGTCCTGATACTCCATCTGTCCAGAGCGTAAGTCAGATCACTGTTCTAGATGCTGGGGACGCAGTAGCAAGTAAATAGACAAAAAGGCCCTGCCCTGTGAAACTCGCATTCTAATGCAGGGATCAGCAGACTTCTGTGAAAGGCCAGATAGTAAATATTTAGGCTTTGTGGGCCAAGAGGCGAAATCGAGTTGTAACCATGTCACTGTGATTTGCAGCGTGCTGGGCAGCGAGCAGGGAATGCCACATTTGGTCTCAGCCACCACTGCTCAGCTCTGCCATTACAGTGTGAAAGCAGCCAGAGACAATACGTGAATGAATGAGCATGGCCGTGTTCCAATAAAACTTTATTTATGGGTATTGAAATTTGGATTTTATATCATTTTTGCGTGTCACAAAATGCTATTCTTTTTATTTTTTCTTTAACCATTTAAGAATGTAAAAACCATTCTTAGCTCACCAGCTGTACATAAACAGGCAGCGAGCCAGATCTGAAGGACTATGGTTTGCCAGCCCCTGATCTGGTGGGAGAGATGGAAAATAATCAAGACAAATACGTTAAGTATACAGCATTTTAGATAATTGGAGCCAAGGAAAAGCAAGACCCAACAAACCAAAGGGGGTGGGGGGAAATCTTGGACAAGATGCCCAAGCTTCACTGAGAAGGTGATTGTGTGTCAAAACCTTGAGAAAGTGTGAGAATGAGCTACCTGGTATTTATAGTAAGTAAGCGAGAGGTCCATTTGCCATTGGTCTAGCACCTGCCACTGATCAGACTGAGCTCCTTGAGAGCGGAGACCGCCTGTATCCCTGTCTGTCTCAGAGCAGGTGCTTAGTTAATACGTGTGTGTGTGTGTGTGTGTGTGTGTGTGTGTGTGTGTGTGTGTGTGTGTGTGTGACTTCACTGACCAAATGAATCCGTAGGCATCAGGCATGTTCAAATTCCAGTTCAGCCACCTTTCCACTGTGAAACCTGAGGCAAGCTACTTTACCTCTCTGAGACTCGTTTCCCCATCGATCAAACGGAGGGCATCCCACCAGATTGTTGTGGGATTTATATGAGATGGCATATGGAATGTGCCTGGCTTGTCCTGATGCTCAGTAACAGGCTGCCATTTTATCAGAGAAAGACCGAAGGTCTGCCCTGGAGAAGCCTCTGGGCTGTGTTTGTGAAGCCAGAGCCCTGGGCTCCCTGCTCCCTGCCCATCACCTCTGTCCCAAGAGGTCTTGGAAGACCCACAGCTGGGCTCAAAGCACAGGGATTCCCCCCACCCAATTCATTGTAGGGAAGTGGACAGAGGAAGGAGCAGCGGGCCCAGGAGTCCAGAGCCCCGAGGTCTAGTCCTGACTGCATCGCTGTCTCCTTTGAAACTTTGGGAGGGTCTATACCTTTTGACTGGACAGTGATCCCTAAGAGAATTATTCCTGGAGAATAAATAAATAAATAGATAGATAGATAGATAGATAGATAGATAGATAGATAGATAGATAATAAATCATAAACTAGTAAGCAGTGGAGCCAGGATTCAAAATGAAGCCTCAGGCTTAACCAGCATGCTGATCTGCTTCTCCCAATGCCCAGCCAGCTCTGGCCCAGGGAGCCACCCTGGAAGGGGATGGGAGCCGGGAGACTCACAGTCGAGTGTTGCCACTGTCAGTTCCTGGCCACGTGACGCGGGAGGGTCCGGTTTGAGGGTGGTTGCTGCTTGCAAGCTGGGCCCTTCCTCTGCTCGTGTCACCTCCCCAAGACTCTCCTGGTCACTGTCCCTGCCCCTTGTCCCGTTGCCCTCGCAGGGCTTATCACCACCCAGTTTCCCTTTCCTCAGTTCCTCCTGCCGTCCCACCAGACCGTGACTGCCATGAAGGCAGGGCTTGTGTTGGCCCTGCTCGTGCAGCTGGGACAGAGTCGGGCAGGTGATAAGCGCTCAGAACATGCTCGTGAAATGGATGGAGCCAAAGCAGCTCAGGAATTTTTCAATCTCACGCCCTGCAATCTCCCATTACGCAGATTTGGGGGAGCTAAGGGCTGCGTGGGGGGCGGGGCTTGCCTAGGGTCACTGGAACTTTGAAGCCCAGCAGGGCTTGTTCCCCCGCTGTGCACTGCTCCTCTCTTGAGCCTCAGTTTCCACATCAGGACAATAGGTTGCTGTGGGCTGTCAGTGAGTGCTGGGGCCTCGGCTGGGGCCTCGGCTGGCTGGGAGGTGGCGGGGATGACCCGTTCAGAGCCAGCACGCAGGACACCTGCCAAGGAGAGGATGCCTGAGCCTCAGAAGACCCAATGGGCCAGAATGAAGCACTCAACACCGTGCCCGGCACAGAGCAGAGCTGCAAGGAATGGAGCCATTATTATTACTATTATTGCCCTGCCTACTCTCAGGGATGTTCTAAGGCTCAAATGTGACAACATGCGGAAAGCGCTTTGTTCTTTGTGATTCTGCAGCATGGTGCGAAAGGGGAGGGGGTCCTGCTTCATTGTTATGACCAATAATGATATCACCGACTTGTATTTTCATGGACTTCCCCCCCAGAAGGTATAAACGGGATGGTATAAATCTGCTCTCACTGACAGATCCTGAGAGGTGTCTACGAGGTGATCAACCTGATCATCCAGGACCTGGAGAGGTGAGGCTGCTTGTCCTAGGGTTCCTGGCCAGTGGCCTGGCTGTACCCACCCCAGCCACCCACAGAGCCTGGGGAGCTCTCCCTCCCCTGCTGCCTTGGATCTGCTGGCCAAAATCCAGCCCACACCCCCCCACCACTTCCCCAAGCTTGGCTGACTCTTCCAAGGCAGGCCCCCGGGGAGGCCCCAGTCCCTGGTGAGGGGGGAAGGGACAAGTCAAGGGCAGACAAGGCTGGTTTGGTTCTGATGCTGTTAAATTCACGGTGCCCAGTCAGCCATTAGCCAGCCCCTCGGGACAGACAGAGCATTAAAGGGGGCTCAGCCCACAGGAGCTGCACTGCTGTTACATCCCAGCCCCAAATCCTCCCTTCGCTGGCCCTAGATTGGCAGCTGAGCCAGGCCCGCCCACATCTGTCCTCTCTCCTGAGGCCCAGAGGCCTGTGCCCACCTGAGAGTTGAGTAGCAGAGCCAAAATCAGGGGGAGGGGGCAGCAGAGGGGCCTTGAATTAGCTTGTGACCAAGATCAATAAATATGGCATTTCCTGAGCACTCTCTGAGCCAGGCCCCTGCCGGCTCCTGGGGGTGGAGGTAAAGGCAGGGGGCTGCCCACAGCAAGCTCACACTTAGTCTAATTGTGGAGTTAGACAGATCGCCAGGCTACTGGACCACAGCCTGGCCATCCCAGAGGAGGTAGTGGAACCCCCCTGAGGCTGGTCAGGGAAGCTCCTGAGGGAGGCCACCCGCTGTGCTAGCCAGAGGGAAGCAGGGCTATTAAGGGGAGAAGAGGAGAGAGTAAATCCCAGGCAAAGTAGTTTCCGTCTCCGTAAATGAGTAACAGCACCCATCGCCAAGGGCCTTGCGAGTTTATAAGAGAGGAGGGAGGGGAAAGTTCTTTTTTAAACGGCGAATCGCGGGACACATGGAAGGAAGTAATAGTTAGGCCCTTAACATAGACGGGGTCCCAGGTCCCCTGGCTCCTCCGTCAGACCCCCCAGGCCTTGGGTCCCTGGGCTACCCCCAGTGCTCCCACAGCCATGGCTCACGCTGTCATCTGTGTGGAGTCCGGGCCCTGCAGGCCCTCTAGTCACGGGGCCCACTCTGGGCCCACGGGGGGCCCTAGGCAAACAACTCCCACCCAAGCTCCCTGTCAGCAGACCTGGACCTGCGCCCTGTGCCCAAAAGTCCTAACTTTGTCTCGCACTTAGTCCTGGTTTGAGGCCTTTTGCTTCTTGCCCTGTTTCCATACTTACCTTGTCATACTTGACATGTACAACCGAATTGTGACCTTGATGGCCTCTTATAGGCATGATTAAGATCTACCACCTTCCTGCCTAGGGCTACACTGAGGCAAATAATCCTTTTAGCTTGATTCAGCTATCACCATGACAACCATCAAAGGATCACCATCTTTGATCATTCTGATCGCCACCATCATTAGCCTTACCACAGGCACCAACCAGCACTATCACCACCCCCCCATCACCGCATGCTCACCACCACCCCCACCATCACCACCACCAGCACCACCACCACAACAACCCCCACCATAGCTACCACCATGATCACCACTATCACCACCACCCCCACCATCACCACCACCACCACCACCACCACAACAACCCCCACCATAGCTACCACCATGATCACCACTATCACCACCACCCCCACCATCACCACCACCACCACCACCACCACAACAACCCCCACCATAACGACCACCGTGATCACCACCACCACGATCACCACCATCAGCAACCCCACCATCAGCACCACCGCAAACACTACCGTGATCACCTCTATCACCACCACCCTCACTATCACCACCATCACCGCCATGATCACTGCCATCACCGCCACAGTCACCATGGGTATATCCTTATCAACATCTGCATCCCCATGTGTCACTAGCCTCCTCATCTTATCATTCTGCCCCCCTCTCCCTCATCATCTCTCTTGGTCATCATCATCGTCTTCATCATCCTGCCACCATCTGTCTTATGTTACCTACAAAAGGAACTTTTAAAAGCCCATTCCCCCCCCCCCCAGGGGACCAGTTATCATAGGCCTGGTCCCTGTTTTCTGGTGTTTCTAAATCTAAGCCCTGCGCTGCTCTGAGAGACGGGCATGCGGATGATGGGTTGTAAGAGTCCTTCCTTCCCAGCCGCTCCTGCTGAACTCAGCCAGACCAAACTCTTACAGGTCTCCCCAGGGCTGTGTTCTTGTTTGCTTCTGTGCCCCCGCCCTGTCTGTTTCCTTTGCTTGCAATGTTTGTCCCCTTGACGCCTCCATGAACCAGCCCCTGATAACTTAAGAACCAGCCCCTCCAGGAAGCATTTTGCCCCAAGACCAGATGGAGATCCCCTTTTTTGCTCCCAGGACCCACTCTACCCATGGAGATCAGGAGCCTTGGCACCCATGGCTCACTTGTCTTACTGCTCTGCTGTCTGCCCTGCTAGATGGTGAGCTCCTTGGGGGCAGGGCTGAGTCTCCTTCAGCTTTATAGCCCTGGCACAGAGCCTGGCTCAGAGTAGGAGTTCCAGAAGTATTTGTTGAATAACTGAACACTTGTGAAGTAAATGTATGAAATGCCCACCCATCTGGGCCCGGCCTCTGAATCATGAATCAGAGAGCTTTTGGCAGGGAAGAAGAGGGGACCATGTTCTATATTTCTCAGGGTGGAGCCAAGGAGAGGAGCAAATGAGGAGCAGACCCTGGAGGGGATTGGGGGGGGGTGAAGTTTGGTAAAACTTCCCTGGAGTGGAGAGGCCTGACTCAGATACACTCCATCAGCTGAGGAACCCTCTTTGGCCACAGTCTCCAGGCTGGGGTGTTTGGGGAAGTGGGGTCAGGGGTTCAACTGCCCACCGGCCTGGCCCTCTCCCCTGGGACCCTCCACCGGGGGAGGTGCAGGAAGAGGCAAGCCAGTATCCCTTGCAGCCACGCGCACCATGGCCTCCACTCGACCCCTTTAAGACAGCCTGGGCGGCTTCCCTTTGCTTGTTGAAACTGTTCAGTTTTCGGACAGGACAGAGGAGGGGGGCGGGGGAGAGGTCACACCTGTTGTGGAACTTGAGAGAAGGCTTATTTATAAATGTTCAGGGCTCGGGATTCTTGTGGAGCTGATGTCCGGAGGGGAAGGTCACCAAAATGCTTGTTTATAAAAGCAACAGCAACTGGGAACTCCATAAACGGGCTAAACGATGAAATTAACAAGCTACCCGAGGCGGGGCACGGGGGGGGGGGGGGGCGGGCGGGAGGGACAAGGCGGGGGCCTCTCCTGGCCCGGTGCTGCCGCTGGGCAGAGCCCCAGGCCTGTCTCCAGCCCAGGTTCCTCCCCGGCCTCGGCCGCCCTGCCTGCCCCCCAAGGCCCAGCCCGGCTCCATGGACACCCCCACCCCACGCCTGCCCTTGCTCCATCCCCACCCAGGGACACACAGCTCATGAAGCTGCTCCCCCAGGGCACAGCCCTTGCTATGCCACCCTAAAGTGGGCACTTCTGGGTCCCCACCCCACTCTCTCAGAGCCTCCCAAATGCGTCACATTGGTGCCAAATTGGGAAGTTTTTGGTTTTTGTTTTTGGTGGAGTTTGTTGGGTTTTTTGGTTTTGTTGTTGTTTGTTGTTGTTGTTGTTTTTGGTTTTTCGGTTTTTTGGTTTTTACTCTCAGGCCAGACACAGGCCTCCGGCCCATCCCTGCCTTGCCCAGGGAAGGGCCCCCTGGAAGTGGCAGAGAGCAGGCATTTCCCCCACATGCACCCCCTCCCAGGACTGTCTATCCAATTCCCAGTTTCAGGAAAGCTGTGTTTTCCTTGGGTGACTGATGGCTGAACAGGTGGCTTCTGGGTTAGAGAGTGTCAAGTGAACAGAGGCCAGAGAAGTGGCCCTTCTACAGTTCACTTTCACTGCCTGCCTGGTCCTTGGCTGCTGATGGCTCCCGGTGAGGGCGTGCGTCTGGCGGCCCACCCATCCCGGCCCCGCAGCCCTCCGGCCGGGGCCATCTGCACACAGAGTCCTCACCAAGGGGGCACAGGGACAGCTGTGGGGGAAACTGAGCCCTGCCCCCCCCCCCCCTGCGCACCATCACACACTCCCATGCGTGCACACCCCACACATGTGATCACAGACTCTCGGGAACGGTAACATGAGGAGGACATGCATTCTCTTGGATGCAAAACACCTGCCCCCGCCTCAATTTTCCATCAGATTTGAAGTATTGGCCAAACTGCTCTGTGCCTCGCCGCAGCCCCGGCCCTCGCTGTGTCTCTCTGTCTGCCTTGCACACGCACACACGCTCCCCGCTGGCCTCACACTCTGGCGTCTTTGCTTCAGTCTCCCTCATCGTGGGTCTGTCTGTGTCTGAGGAGTCACTTGTGGTCATTCCCTGCTTCTCTCGGAGTCCCTCTGGCTCTGCTGCCGTGTCCCTGGTTCTGCTCCCCGCCCCCACATCTTTTCCTAGATAAATCTGTCTCTTTTCGTCTTTCTCTGCCTCTGTGTCTGGCTGTCTTCCCCCACTCCTCCCTCCTGTCTGTCGCAGAACCCCCAGTCCCCCCAGCACAGGGCCCCCCATAAGCTGGAAGGCCCGTTCTCCAGCTCAGCCCCATCAGATCTATTTTCTCCCACAGCCTCACAACACGGAATTTTTGAGAGGAGCTGCACTTCAGCCTGGCCCTTGCTGAGGGCCCCGTGGGGTAGAGCGGGCAGCTCTCAAGCATCACAAGTGTCCTCGGGCCCATGTGCCTCGTCCACCCAGGGCCCAGGCAGGCCTGGCCCAGACACCTCGTAGCTTGGGCTGTGAGTGGGCTGCCGGCCTCTGGCCTCTGCTTGCTGCCAGAGTTGGGGAGGCCCTGAGATGTGGGTGACTTGGCACCAGTGGACCATGGCAGAGGGATTGGGGCCATGGGAGGGGACACTGCCAAAGTTTCTTCCTCACCCTCCTTGGCCACTATCATGAGCTCCCCAAAAGCCCCCAGCACCCTGCAAAACCTACCTGAAACGCTGGGCTTCGGCTCTCTGTTCAAGGGCTGCAGCCTTCCTGGGGAAGGGGGTGGTCAGACCACCGTTTAGACCCTGAGGAGGGACAGCTGAACTGTGCTGGGGAACCTTCAGCCCCAGGGGCTGGGGGAGAAGCCTGCCAGGAGGTGAGAGGGCCTAGACACCTCGCGTGGCCTCGGGCAGGCAGCGAGGGAAGAACCTGGGAGGAGACACAGGGGGCACCCAGCTTGGAAAGGGCCCTCCACCCCACCCCACGCCCTCCATTAGCACCTCACACCAGCTCCTGAATCCACAGGGAGGCCAAAAAGGTCCATTCCAGTGACCAAATGGGGACAGGACCATGAGGCAGAGCAGGGTTTGCTCCCGAGGCCCAAGACAGAAGTAAGGTGGGTCCAGGAGTCCGCCCGCCACTACCCTTGAATCCCCCCTCCATGTACCCTTTGCCTCCCACTTTTCTGCATGGACCTCCTTCAGTTACTCCTTCATTCAGCAAATATTCATTGAGCACCTGCTATGTGCCAGGCACTATTCCAGGTACCCTGCCTGATAAACCCACAGTCTAGACAGAGAGACAGACAATAAGCAAGAAAACAAATATTTAGTTACAAGCTGGGATAAGGTCAGTAAAGGAGCAGAAAGCATGCTCCCAGGGAGACTAACGGGAGAGGAGGCGGCAGAAGGCCTCCCTGAGGAGGTGCCACGTGAGCCTCAAGACTCTCCTTCTCTCCTGGGAGCACTCCTCCTCCAGGTAAGAAGCCAGGAGGCCCACACTCTACCTCACCACAGGCTGTGGGCAGAGCCATATCAGATGAATAGTTATAAAAACTTCAGCAATGAGTTCACCTGTTGAAGATCTACATGAACCAAGCACCCTACAATTTACCTTAATGTATGGTCTCTTTTCACGTATGGACCCACTTAGAGGTACGTACCAGTAAAAGAAGACTTTTCAAAGACAAGAAGACTGAGGCTCAGCGAGGTTGAGTGGCTTGTTTAATGTCACCCAGCTTGTGGGAGGCAGAAGCAGGATTTGCATGATCCCTGCCTCCCCCATGTCCATCCTCCCAGATTCTCCTTCTTCCCAAGGGGCTGTCTCCTCCCAGGAAAGGGGATCGGCTTGTGCCGTGGTGAGGCATGAGGAGTTGGAGGAAGAAAAATGTTCTGACCCCCTTTCCAGGCCTTCTGTCCCCAGTCAAACCCTCTAGGCTGGGACCCTAGTCCCTCTCAGCTTCCCCTCTACCGTAGACTGTGGACCCCGCAGTCCCCAGATGCACCCAGCTGGCTCAGGGCTGCAGCCTCCCCCACCCCAGCTTGGGCTCCCCCACCCTGCAGGCTCTCTGAGCACAGAGAAGCCCCCCGTCCCAGTTCATTGTCTTCTCCAGACAACCATTAGCATACGTGCAATGCAATTACCCTTCAGCTCTCCTGGCCTGGGCTGACACGGAGGTCCCATCCCCAGTGATTTGGGGGAAAGGGGGGTTATTACAACTCACAAAACCTTAAATTAAGAATGAATAAGGGAAGCGTCGCATGCCACTTCTGAAAGGCTGCCAGCCCAGGCTGAGGTGGGTGACGGGTGTATTATATTCCTCGTCGATGGAGGAGCTGATGGATGGGCGGATGGTGGTGAATACGGGAGTTCAGCTGGTACCTGCCCATGGCGTGGGCCCTGCGCATGCCCAGTCTCGTCTGCTGGGTGTGGACAGCCAGATCCCAGAGACCCCCTTATGGAGGTAAGATTCGCAAAAGGCAGAAGTGGGGTTTGATTTAGACTGGATTGGGGGAGGGGGTATGTGGGATCAGAGGGCTTCCCGAAAGGTGAAGTAGAACCTGAGGGTTGAAAAGGAGGGAGGCAGGTGAAGTGGGAGGAGCAGGGACCCAGGCAGAGGGACCAGCTTGCGCCCAAGTTCTGTGATGGAGGGACCATGGCACATGGTAGGTCAACAGCTGGAAAGGCCGGAAATGGAGCTGGAGAGGAGCGAGTGACCCTGGGGAAGTTGGCAGGGTCCCCTCCCTGAGGATCCGTCTAGGCCACGTGTACAGATTTGGGATCAACCCCAAGAGTACAGGAGGAGCATACGACTTAGCCGTGATGAGTTTTAACACGGTCTCTCTGGCCACCGTGCAGAGAACAGACTGGAGTTGGCAGGGGACTTCGGGGACACTCTGGGAGGCCCTGCAGCGTTCCAGGAGAGGGATGGTGGCGACGGAGACACTGTTGCAGGATGGCTGGCCCTGGCGAGGTGGGGGTGCTGCAGGGACGCACGCCGGATTTGGGAGGTGCCGCTTGGGGATCCCAGATGGACAAGCCAGTGGGGGCCAGTTTGGGGGTGGGGAGACAGAACAAGTTCACGTTTGGATGCGAATGTCACAACCTTCCTGAGCTTCAATTTCCTCAATCTGTAAAGCATGACAGGAGGCCTGGCTCCCCCGTGGGAAGGTCAGCACTAAGCTAACAGGTGTGGGAGCCCTAGGGGTGGGGTAGGGGGCCCTGAGCAATCCAGAAAGCACCATGAAGGTGCAAGTGCACAGACCCCACTTGTCCAAATGGGGCTAACGGCGGGGACTGGGGGTGGGCAGGGGATGGGTAGGAAGCCCCCCCCCCCCCCACCCCATGCACACAGCGCTGCAGAACAGGAGGTTACTAAGTTCAGCTGCTTCCCAACTATGTGTCCATAGGCTTATCCTTTGCCCACCGTGAGCCTTAGCTTCCTGGAGAGGGGCCCCTTAGCTGTAGTGCCCTTGGAAAAGGAAAAGGCCCATGGCCTACCCCCAGGCCACGGTTGGGGGAGGGGAGGCCTGGGGTTGGTTAAATCTGGCCTGCCCATCCCTGCTTGATTGAGCAGGAAGCTTCCACTCACCAGCCGAGCAGCCTGAAGCCGAGCTATCTCCTTCTTCACCAGAGCCTGGAGTTAAAGGTGGGAGTCCAGAGGCCCTCTCCCCTCTGATCCCACCCCCTCTCCTGTACCTCAGGCTGGGCCTTCTGCCTCCCACAGCTCCAGGGCCCCGTGCCTGGGGGTTCCTCCCTCCTTGCACACACCTGCCGGCTTGCAACTTGGCCTGGAGCTGGGAGAAGCAGCGGCTTCAAGGTCAGTGGAGATGAGCTCACTGGCAGGAGAAAGATGGGGCTGAGATGCCCCCACAACCCTCCAAAGGCTGGGGGCAGAGAGGCCTCCCTCCAAAGCCCTGTGCCCCTTGGCTGCAGGGGAGTGGGGGGAGGAAGGAGAGAGCAGCCCCCTTCCCCCAGCTGGGAGCCCTGGGCTGCTGCTCGTATATCTGTCCCTGGGTAATGTATATCCAGCTTATGGAAAATATTCATAATGCTCCTTACACCAAACTGGCCCCCTTCCATAGTGCGTGATCTAAAATTAAATCCATTTCAAATATACAGTAGATCGAGTCAAGCTAATATAAATGAAACATGATTAATAGGCAGAACGCTGTCCTCCTTCACAGGGACAAGGAAGCAGGGCCGGGGCCCCTCTCCCTCTCCCTCCTCACAACTCCTAAACCCCCCAAGGCCTCTGAGCCCCTGTCCCCGTCCCACACTCTCCCCCAACCTGAAATGTGAACCAACCCCAGGGTTCACCCAAACGGTGCTAGGCGCCTAGAGCAGAGCTGTTAAGAGAGTGGACTTTGGTGTCAGCACAGAGTTGAGACTTGAAGCACTTGACTCTGCGTCTCTGAGCTCAGTTTTCTCATCTATACGATGGGATAGTAACAACCCCTGCCTTGCGGAGCTGCGGTCGTCTTAAGCGAGATGAGAATGCAGGTAAAGCACGTGAGAGCTGGAACCCCCATAAAGATATCAAGCATGGTCATGTCTGTCGCCTCCCCCCACACCCCCGCCAAGGTCTGCCCCTCCCGCCCCCAACGGGAGTCAGGATCTGTGCCCCTCACTGGCCCCCTGACCAGCCAGCAGAACCAGGGCCAGCCAGAATTCCTGCCATTGCAGGGATACGCTGGGTGGGTTATTTTTAGTTCACTGGCAAGTGACTGTTACTGACCAAATGTTCCCACCACTGGGGACAGACTCTGTGAAGAGGGCACTTGTGTGCCGAATGCAGGGCGGGGAGGGGCGTTTGTGGCCTGTCCCCAGGGGCTCCACCAGTGTCCCTTTGGCACACACGTTTGGACACAGGTCCCGCGGCCCCCAAGAGAGTGGGGAAGCCGAAGGGCCTGGCTGGGTCAGGGAAGCACGCATGCCTGGCCTCTCTGTCGCCCCAAGCTGGGCACGTGGTCGCCTCCCACTAAGGCCGCGCCTCTGCGTGGAAACGAGAAACAATATCCTTGGAGAGCAGTGTACCTCTCGGCGCTTGGTCAGCACATCATGTTCCTCCCTTCAGGAAAGACCTAGGCTTGCACTAGCTGAGTGCGTGTGCACATGTGCGTGTGTCTGGTCACTGCCCTCCCGGGGACATCCTGCTCCAGGGATGGCGGGGGGGCCCTTCCTACCTGCCTGCCCTCCCCCACGCTCCGTGTTTTGGGTCTTGGGCCCCACACCATAATCCCCACGGTGGGTGGTCTTCTGAACTTCCTTCTGTACTTGCCCCAGTGGGGGAACCGTGCCTTTACCGCAAGCCCAGGAGAGTCCTCCATCCATGCATCCGTGCACTCACCCCTTGGCTGTTCTTTTCTCCTCCCCGGAGGGTGGGAAGGGGGCGAGCCCCACGGAGGGGGGTGCCGTTGGCTTTTTCCTTGTCATTGGCCATTTGCTGCCTGCTTCACCAGGCGTGTTTTGAGCGTGTTTGCATAAAGTGGATGCAGGCTGCAATTCCGTGATGAATTCTATGAATACTAATCCGCTACTACCCTTGACCTTGGGGTCACTGAAAGATCAAAACCAAACCATTTAATATTTTCCTTTTGCAGATCAATAGAAGCATAAATTCCCCCTCAATGACAAGTATAATTTCAAACAGATCTATAGGAGGCATGCATGCATTTCCAGCCGGAGAGACGCTCGCTGCCTGCTTCGCCTTTTGGGGAGCAGACGAGGAGTTTCTTGCCTTTTCTACCATTGAATTTCTTTTTGCCTTTTTTATGGCTCTGAAATGCTATTTTCAGCAGCTGCTGTCATATAAATATCTCTTGTTTTTCTTCTCCTCTTTCCCTCCTGGTGTAAAGGGCAGGGGACCTATTGAAAATTCTGCTTTATCTCTTTCAGTCGGGTTCAAGTACAGGTCGAATAATCGATCCCTCCTCCTTTTCTTTTTTAAGTTTCCTGTCGTTCTTTTGGCCGGATCAGCAGTGGCGGGAGACACATCAGGAGAGGGCAGCTCTCTTTACGCAGATCCGAGCCCGCCGTGTTTGTGTGCGCCTGCACGTGCACGCGGGCGGTCTGCCATGGGGAGGGGGGGGCTGAGCGCGTGCATGCACGCGTGTGTACCTCCGTGCACACGACAGGAAACGCTCCTGCCGGTGCAAACTCTCACTCAGAACTTGAGGGAGGAAATGGAAAGTGAAGGGCACAAGGGGGCATTGTTAACCCTGCCGCTTCCAGGTCGAGCTGGGGTGGGGCTGGGAGTGTCTCCCAGATGCCGGGGCCAGCCACGCCATGGCTCCGTGGCTCCGTGGCTCCGTGGCTCCGTGGCTCCCGGGTCCCCCTCTCCCAAGTGCCTGCCTGTCTACGAATGCAACTCTGAGAGGGGAAAAGAAGATGCAAAAGGAAGGGGGTGGGGGGTGCTGGCGAAACAAAACCAAACAAAACAGGAGGCAGAGGGGAAAACGCAAAAGAAAAGAGAGAATTAAACCATTAATCTGCCTGGATTTTCCACTTCACAGAGTAATCAGTCTGGAAGTGACTGAAATAAAGTGAAATGCACACTTGCTACCACCTCCTCCCTCCAGTTCACATTGCTGTTTGGCAGAAAAGCGGGGAGCCAGGCCCGCGGTCTCCCTGCCCCCCACAAAGGCTCCCCGGGTGTGCGCTCCCGGGGGTGGACAAGGACCCCAGCCCTCAGTGGCAGCTGCCCCGTGCCTCGACACCCGGGCGACGGCTGCCCTGAGCTAGAGGTGCAAAGCCAAGATGATTTAATTTATAGAAAGGACAAGGATGTCGTGTAGCAGATTTAATCATCGGAGAGTTTAAAAAAAAATAAGGACCCGGCTAATGTCGTAATTTACATTTCAGGATAATAAAGAGAGAAAGACAAAAAAGGAAGGGGGCCCATAGCCTTCAAGAGGGAGCTAGGAGGGAGGCCGACCAGGGGGCCAAGGGAGCCCAATAGATTTGCCTGAAATACCAATAAATTTAAAAACAAACCCAGAAAGCTAAAGACAGCCCCTGGAAAGTGCTGGGAAAATGGACCATCGATTTCAGACTTGATCTGCATTTTGTATTTTAATAATGCTCTCTCTGTCTTTCCTTTTCCCTCTCTCCCTCTCTCCCTCTCTCTCTCTTTTGCAAAATATAAAAGCTGATCTGATAAATATTAATTTGAACCATCATAATGTATTTGAAAATTCCAGCTAAAATGTCACCACATGGAACATTAATGTAATATTTCAAGGCCCTGAGAGCAATACTCATATTGATTGCATTTATTTCACTCTGGGGAGGAGAGATAATTCTTCAATGTGGGACACATCTGGGAGCCAAGGAGGCAGGGGCTGAGGGGAGAAATGCGAAATTATATATGGTCATAAAAAATACAAAACAGAAAATCCTCCCCAAAACTCTCCCCTCTCCCACGGCACCCCACACCCAAACTTGGCTTTTTAATTTCCCAGTGCTGGGGTAGAGGGAGGCAGAAGCTCGTGTGCCTTTGGGCAAAAGGCACAAGCCGGAGTGTGTGTGTGCCGGGGGGGGGGGGGGGGGGGGGGGGGGGGGGCTGTGGTTGCAGGATTAGGCAGCCTCTCCCTGGGCCCCACTGCACCAGGCCCTGCCTCCCCTCGGCTGTCTCCTGGGAAGGCGTCGGGGCCCAGCTGGGGATGGACAGACACACAGGCGGACTGGCCCAGCTGGGGCCCCCTGAGCTGCGGGGTGAAAGTTTGTGAATGCGGGAGAGCCGTGGGGTCCTGGGAGGGGGAGAAGGAGAGGGAGAGGAGGGGAGGGGAGGGAGGGGAGGCGAGACCCGCAGCAAGGATAGAAGAGAGGAAAGACAGCAGGACGGGAGAGGGGAAAGGAGAGGAGAGACAGGGACAGGCATGTGAGAAAGGAGGGAGAGAGGACACAGGGAATGAGGGAGAAAAAGAGGAAGAGGCAGGGGGGAGGCGAGAGGGCGGGGGGTGTGTGGTGCTCGGGCGTCTGCAGTCCGGCTCCTCTCACTGTCATTAAGGATATTGATGTGCTCAGGCGTCAACGAGTCTTTGCACAAGTGAAAGGAAATCCGATGCTGGCGATGACCCCGAGCCCACGCCCTCCATGCCCCCTGCCCGAGGGCCCAAAGCCAGCCAGGGACCTGGGAGGCCGCCAGCAGGTGGGGGCGGGGTTGGTGAGACCCTCCTGGAGGGCTCCACGCTGAGGCTCCCCAGCCCAGGGTCAGTGCAGGGGTGGGGAGGGGGCACCTTTCAACACCGATGCCCCTGCTCCAGGCCTGGCTGCTTGGCCTCCTGCCCGGGCTTCAGCGAGTGCCCACAGCCCAGGGGAAGGCTGGGAAGGGGTGCCCTCCCGACTGAGCCCTGGGCCCCCTCAGGGCCTCACCCTTCTCCCTGTTTCTCGGGATGGTGGGGGGTTGACCTCTCTATAGCACCCCTAGAAGGCCAGAGGTGGGGCAAGGAGAGACAGACTCCAGAGGCCCAGGGACTAGCCAAGGTCAGGCTCATGCAGGCCATTCTTCAGGCCTCTACACAAATGTCACCTTCTCGCAGAAGCCCCCCACGCCCGACCACCTAAACGGCCCCCAACACACACTTGCTATCAAGCCTACGTGTTTTGTTTTATTCAAAGCACTTGTCACTATCTGGAATTATCTTAATTATGCGCTTACATGCTTTTTATCTCTCTCCGCCCCCCCGCCGGCCCCCCACTTGGAGATTAAGTTTTGTCAGGATAGGGACCTTGCCTACCTTGTTCACCCTTATGGCCCCTACACCTCGCACAGAGCAGATGCTCCCATAGGTGTTGGTTGACTTGATGGAAGGAAGGAAGGAAGGAAGGAAGGAAGGAAGGAAGGAAGGAAGGAAGGAAGGAGAGACGAATGGACAGATGGATGCACGGACGGACGGATGGATGGACGCTAAAAGCTCTGCCCGTGCGGGAAACCACACACCATCCTCGCCTGAGCCCCCTCTAGGCCGTGTGACCCAGCATCGCCCCCACCCCCGACCCCTCCCTGCCCCCGCTCCCGCTGCCGCCCGCCGCCCGCCGCCCAGGCTGCGCACCCCCGCCTCCCCTGAGCCGTCACTCGCGGAGCTGCCACAATATTGTGAAGGCTCCGCGCTCCCGCTCCTCCGCGCAGCCCGCAGCCCGCGCGGGGAAAGCGAGGGAGGCGGCGGCGGCGCGGGCGGCGGGCGGCTCGGCGATGAATAATGCATGACCAAGGCGCCCCCTACCGGCGGCCGCGGGCTCCGCGGGGCACGGCCCCGCCGCGCCCGGGGACCGAGCCTGCACCAGGAGGACTCGGCAGGTCTCCCTGCCCGCCGCCGTCCTCCCTCCCCCGGCCCAGCCGCCCAGCGCTCGCCCTCCCTCCTTCCGTGTCTGGAGGGGGGGACAGCCTCCAACGACCCCGAGACTGGGAACCGAGTTTGGGGAGGAGGCGGGGCGGGCTGCGCAGCGCCTGGGGCCTCCAGGGTCGTGATCCCGGGGTGGGGGGAGGGTGGGGGGAGGATGGGGAAGCCCACTCCCACCCACCCCGGGGCTCCTGCACCAGGACTTGGCCCGGGCCAGGCGTGCAGCCTCGGGGAAGGACCAGCTGGAAGGCAGCAGAGAGCAGAGGAGGTGACTTAATTCATTTATAAAAATTAGCACAACTGATTTGGTGACGTTTTTGTCTCTTATAGCTCATGGTAAATATCAAATATATAATTATCTGATTAAGTTAATGATATTTTAAAAAATAGTGCAAACAATTTCACAAGTGTTTCCAAGTTTCTGTAGAACATTTAGAACATTGAGATACCTTTTTAAAAAAAAAAAGTTAAAATGAAGTACAGGAAAGTCCACTGTGTACCTGAGGGCATCTGTCAATTTAGAACACGGGTTCTGGTGGTGTCTTCCTTGGGGGCTCCTTTCTGGGGGGTAATGGACCTTCTTGGCTGCCCTTCGCCTGGAAAAGTCAGGTGGCAGAGGATACAGGCCAAGGGTGATCATCAAGAGCGGGCCCCTGCCAGGGCTGGAGTGTCCCCCAAGATGGCTGTGATCTCTGGGGGTGCACAGCCATGACTGCCTGCGCTCTGGGCCCACTGCCTCCCCCTGACAAGCGGGTAATGAGAAGGGGAACAGAGGTCTTGGCTGAGCTTTCCAGTAGCTGGTTTAGCTCCCAGTCATGCAGGCCCGTGGGGACCTTGGGAACAGATTCTACTGAAAGCCCCACTCGCCCAGACGGTCCTGCTGTCTGTCGCCTGCCCCACAGTCCAGCCTCAGTGAGCCAGAAGGGAGGGGCAGCCATTCCAGAGGTTGGGACCTTGGGCCTCTGGGTCACATCTCCAGGCCATCTGTTGAGCACCTGCTGAAAGATTGGCACGTGTTGGGATCTCTAGTCCCAGCAACACCCTGCAAAGGAGGACTGCAAGCCCCATCTGCATGCTACAGATGATGAGACTGAGGCTCAGAGAGGTACAGTCACAAGCCCAAGATCACACAGCAGATCTGAACTCAATCTTAGGCTCTACAGAGCCTGAGGCTAGAATGGAGCGGGAGACCTGGAGCAGGGAGGAAGTACTCCATCCTTCCACCCAGAGAGCCCTTTTGTGTCCTGGACCCCAACTGCAGAGGTCAGACTTGAACCTTGAGCTGGACCACCAGCCCTCTGAATTGGGCCAGCACTTGGTCTGGGTCACTAGAAACGGGTTGCAAACTCAAGTGTCCCGGGGCCCAGACTGGTAACACCACACATGGGAAATATATGGTCACCCGGGAACTTCACGAACAGTCTTGGCTCTTAAGAGAACAACAATTCAGGGTGGTGAAGACAACCCGTAAGCAACCTTCACCCTGGAATCTTCTTGCTCCTTCAAGCATGGCCTGGGTTCCAGTCCCTGGCTTCCTTCTGCTCTGCTCTGTTAGCTCAGCTGAGGAGTCTGACGTCTCTGTGCTTGGCTTTCTTCATCTGTAAAGATGGGAGGGAAAGCAGTGCTGGCCTCACAGGGCCTTGCATGGGCCAAGTGAGATGAGGGATGAACAGGGCTTTGTAGGGCAACCTAGCCTCCTCGGGGAGAATTCTGGTTAGTAAGCAGGGGTCCTCCTAGGGTTGCTCTTTCAGTTTGGGCTTCCCCGAAAGTAGACCAACCATCTGGCTGGGTGACATTTGGGAGGTCTCCCCAGGGAGAACAGTGAGCGAGTGGGGAGATAGGCCGGAGAAGGGGGGCCCAGGTGCAGTCACTGCTGTGGGCAACTGGGGTTCACTTCCCCCGGGGACCCTGCACAGACTAGAGCCCATTTCAGGACTGTCCCAGGGTGGCTGGGGTATTTATCCACCAACTTCTATCTGTTGTTGGTTGAGGGGCACGGGAGCCAAGCTTGCTCCTATGGCCAGAGAGATGTCTTTGGGGTGTTTGAGTCAGAGTGATGGGGACTGTCTATAAAAGCAGCAGGTGCATTCTGGGACAGGCTGAAGGATATGACGGGGCCCAGCCACACTTGTCATCATCAGTGCCCACCTTGGGCCATACCGAGGCTCTGGAGTCGGAGATGGCCAGACCCAGCCCTAACCCTGCTGGAGGGTAGAGAGGAAGCCTGCTTTTCCAGAGAATTAGTGCTGAGAGTGGGGGGAGTTCCCTTGGTTGTTTAGAAGCCCAAAGATGGGGTACTCAATTAGCCTGGGGGCTGAGAAGGCTTCCTGGAGGAGGGGACATTTTCCTAGCAGAATCGTGAGTCAGAGACTGTTCTGGGGCCTAGAGGGGTCTCATCCCCCACTGTCCCCTGTGCTCCAAAGCTCCTCTGACTGTGGTACCTGATACGGTGTTGCTGTGTTAGGCCAGCAGCCCTGCCCCCTCCATCATCCTGCACTCCAGGACACCTGTCCTCTGGTCCAGACTCTGTCCTCCCTCTGATGCTCATGGCGGGTAGTGAGGAGAGAGGGCAGTTCTGGACTGAGGATCTGAGGGACTGCCTGAGATTAGCCAGCGAGAAGTTCCCAAGGCTTCCAGAATGACTGGAGAGCTTGCTTTAAGCAGGGACATAGGCGCATTCAGACCTCCTGACTCAGAATATTCAGGTGAGGATGTGAGCTTCTGCATTTTGAAGCAAGCACCCCAGGGTCTTGTCCTGAGGCTAGCGAACTTGGATTGAGGACCCATCCCCTGCTCCAAGCTCAGCTACTGGTCACCTCCCCCAAACTCGGGGGAGTTGCCACCAGACTTCCCAGGGCTGCGAGTCCCTGGGAGCATCCCTCCTGCCACATCTTCCCTGCATCATCTCTCCCTCACCTTCACCTGTGGAGCTAAGGCCAAACCAAGGGGGTGAGGAAGAAGAGATGGCCTCCCCAGGGATGTCCTCCCCACCTCTGGGAGCTCTACCTGGCAAAGACCCCCCGCCTCTGTTCCCTGCAGAGCATAGAGGAGTGTGGGACACTTCTGTGAATGAATCTGTGACCTCCCATTCATTCATATGCATGGATCAAATTTTGGAAATGCAATTAATTACCTGTTGTTGTGTCTGCTTTAATTATTGTCGTGTTTTCTATGCACTTTACACAACCTAATAAACAGTTGGGGAAACAAGATCCTGGTGGGGGTCGGGGCTCAGGAGAAACTGGGCTCTGCCCCCAGCCCTGGGAAGCTCTTTCCACCTGTCCTTCATGATGACATCCATTCATTCTCTTGCTCATGTATTCATTCACTCTCATCAGTCATTGATTCATTCACACAGTCCCTCATTCATTCATTCATTCATTCATCCAGTGAATGCATATTAGTATAGCCATGTGACAAGCTCCAGGAAAGATGCCAGGAAAGCCATGGTAAACAAAACATGAAGGTTCTTGTCTTTGAGGAGCTGACAATCTGGTGGGAGAGACAATAAACACATGCAACGTATACAAATAGCGCTAGGATAGTCAGGGAGGACTTCTTGGAGGAGGCAACATTTAACCCCACTTCCGGATTTATTCATCTGCTTATTTATCCATTTGGGCAGAGCAGGCTCTATTCCTAGAAAGGGCTAGAGATGGAAGGCTCAGTTCTGAGCCAAGTCCTAGGGCAAGAGACAACCACGAGCCAAATTATTACAGGGCACTGGAAAACATGGTGGTGAAGGAATGAACCAAGTGAGGTGGGAACATGGAAGCTGGAGAAACAGCCAGAAAAGGTTTTCCTTGAGAGGAGGCATGGAGGGGGTCTTTCAGGACCCATGAAAGGTAGAGTAATCTGAGCCTCCAGAGGACAGGCTCATCGGGGTGCATGCACCAGCTATTTTGAATAAGGACTGACCGGCAGGTCCCCGTTACAAGTGCTGGGCACCGTGGTGGTGGCAGAGAAGAGGGGGAGGTCAGGTGACTAAAGCTTCCTGTTTCCCAGCCCCCAGAGCTGACTCTGATGCTCACTTGGAGTCTGAGGGGGCTTGGTAGGGCTGGGCCTTTGCAAAGGAGCAGAAGTTTATCAGCCAGAGAAGGCCACCTGGAGATAAGCCCTGCATTCACAGAGGCCTAGGGGCAGGAGGGCACTGGCATGCTTGGGGAGGCGGAGAAGCCTGGCTCCTGGCAGAAGATGGTGCCTTAGGCCCGGCAGGTGGGAAGATAGGTAGCCGTCCGGGGACAGCCCTGGGGAGAGGTGGGAGCAAAACCGAAAGCCCTCAGGAGGCATTCACAGTCTGGAAGTGGGGGAAGCACCTGTCAGAGCTGGGTATCCCGTGTTTGTTTACAAATGTGTTTGCCTGCTGTGGGCAGGGGGTAGGGCAATAAGCAAGATGTGCCTTGACCTGTACAGAGCCAGTGACGCCAAGGGGGCCAGCTCGGGGGGGTAAGAGTGCCATCGGGGCAACCGTCCCAAGTGCCCAGGAGCCCAGAAGAGCAGCTTGGGCTCCGAACAGGAAAAGTAAAAGCCTCATATAAATACCTCATATTTATCAAGTCCTCCCTCCACGCCGGGTGCTTCTCATTTGTTAGCCATCAATAATGATGTTAGCAGAAGCAGCAACAGGAACTAAGTCTTATTCTGTACCAGCTTCTTTCTGTTCCATGTGCCTCGACCCACATTACTTATCCATACGCTATCGTCACTGTCCCCACCGGACACACAAGGACCTGGAGGCTCAGAATGGAGTGACTTCTCCGAGGAGCCGGTGGCTGGGCCAGGATATGAACTCACAAGCTCCCAGTCCCTCAGTCGGTGCTGGCTTCACCCCACCCCCCACTCTGTCAACGTCAACGGACGGGCTTGGGGGTGCAGGGCGCTGGGGCGCGGGGGATGCGCCCATGGCCTGGTCCTCCCCCTTCAGGCGGCCTCGGGCTGCCGCATTCCCCTTCTGCCGACCGAGGCTGGTGTTTTATGAACCCAGAACCGCAGCAAGATTCTCCTATTAATTTATTGGTATTGCTAATTAAACATCATATTCGCAAATGTAAATTTCCTAATGGCCTCCCTTCCATTTCCGAAGCTTCCTTAAAGAGCCTTCTTGTTATGCTTGTCAATTGAAACCAATTAAATCTCGCCGGGTGGGTGGGCTGTGGCTGGCTCAGGGGTCAGTGAGGGGCCCCGGGGCCTCTGGACAGGGTCTGGCTGGGGCCCTTCTTGACCTCAGAGGAAAACTGGGCAGGCAGTGTTGGGGTCAAGGTGACAGAGAGCTCTTGAGGGCCAGCTGCCTTCTCCCTGACATGCTCTGGCCAAGAACCGGTTCTCTTCCTAGCCGGGTGTGCCTGCTGGCTGGGGCCTATGGCTGTTCCCGAGGCCGGGGGGAGGGGGCCAGGACTAGGGTGAGGGGTGAGGGTGGGGGAACAGGGGGGCGGGAGAGGATCCAATGGGAGGATCCAAGGAATGAATGGCAGGGCTTCGAGGGGCCTCAGAGAATTTTCCGTTCAAACGCTTACTTTGAAAACATGGGGAAACTGAGGCACGGGGGGAGAAGAGACTTGGCCAAGGCTCACAGAGTCATGAAGTGGAGGAGCTGGGACTTAACCAGAGGTCTGTCTCTGATCCCTTTGAGAATCTGGTGAGCTATGTGTCTTCACTCCAGAAAAATGTATGCAGAGATTGCATAATTGCTGGGACCCTGCTACTCCAACTCAGTCATTGCATAGTGTTTGGAACAATGGCTCTTAGCTCTGAAGTACTGCTTTTGAAACCCCCATCCAGCAAGCTCTCTGCCTCTATGGACCTCAGTTTCCCTATCTGTAAAATGGGGCAACAGTCCTTCCCAACCAGGGCTGCCAGGAGGGTCATTTGACAAGCCATGTGAGTAAGCGTTTTAACAGGTGGTCCATATCAAGATGGGCCTCGTCACGACAGAGCCCAGTGGGGCAGGGGCACCGGCTGGCCAGGGTGCCAGGTGGACCCAGGGAAGTTCGGAGAGCATGAGCCACACAGGCCGGAGGCCTTGGCCTCGTGTCTGGAATGATGATCACTATTTGCTCAGCACTGAGACATCACACACATCATCTCTAACCCTCCCCAGCCAGTGAGGTAGGTGCCCTCATTGCTTTCTTTACAGGTGGGGAAACTGAGGCTTGGGAATTTGGTGACTCACCTGGCCTGGGGTTCCCTGAGGGAAGGTCTCTCTGGTGGCTGCTCTGTGCTGAGCAGTGGCATGAAATTTAAGAACGAACAGTGTCCGGCCTAGCGTCCCCTCGCACCACCCCTGAGCACAGCCTCTGGAAGGACAGGCAGAAAAGAGAGCCTGTGGACAATGCTGAGTCCAAGGGCCAAGGCATTGGTGAGAACCTGGAGGGTACAGAAGACCCCCTCCTCCGTGAATTGTGTAAGACTGATGAATCACAGGCCTGTATCCCTGAAGCAAATAATGTATCATATGTTAATTTTAAAAAAAGAAGACCCCCCTCCTTTGCCTTTGTCCTTGGTACTTCTGGATAAAGCTGGGGGGGGGAGCAGGCGGGGGGTAGGGATAAGTGAGGGGCGCTGCCCAGATGCCAGGAAGCATCCACCTCACCCCAGCCCTCCTGGTCCACACGGCTTTTATGTGTCAGTATCTTTAGGGGACCAATGGGTAATCTGAGTGTTTTGGTTGCTGCTTGGGAATCTCCATTAGGGAAAGTTTTAAAAATACACTCTATTGTTGTTTATTATTAATGGTAATGACCCAGTGAGGGAGGCTGCCCATCAGCTCCCTGTTGTCCCAGGCTTCCAACGTGCTGGGGCTGAGCAGCCAGTACCAAGAACCCTGCACAGAGCATGAGCTGGGCTCAGGCGCAGGACTGGACCCTGGGGTGCCCAGACATTTAAAAAAATTTTTTTAATTATGGTGAAATCCACAGAACATGAAATGTAACATTGTAAGCATTTTAAAGTGTATGAGTCAGTGACATTAAGTACATTCACAATGTTATGTGACTTTCCAGTTCCAGAACTTTTTCATCACCCCAAAAAGAAACTTCCTACCCATTAAGTGGTCACTCCCCCGTTTCCCCCTTCCCCAGGCAGATATTAATCTGCTTTCTGTCTCTATGGATTTCCCTTTTCTGGATTTGCTTACTCTGTATCCATTAAACCCTAACTCCCGCTTCCCCTTGCTCCTAGTCCCTGGTAACCACCATTCTACTTTTGGGTCTCTGACTTTGTCTAGTCCCCGTACTGCATATAAATGGAATCATGCACCTCTGGCCTTTTGTGTCTGGCTTCTTTCATGGAACAGCGTGTTTTCAAGGTTCATCCGTGTCATGGCATATACCAGTACCTCGTTCCAGTTTATAGCAGAATAACATGCCATTACATGGTTATACCACATTTTGTTCAACCATCCATCCACTCATCCAGCCAGCCAGCCAGCCTGCCATCCACTCACCCACCAATCCATCCATCCATCCACTCATCCATCCATCCATGGACACTTGGGCTGTTGCCACCTTTCAGCTACTGTGAATAATGCAGCTATGAGGTGTCCAGATCTCGAGCATACAGTTATCTGGATTCTGAGGAGGGAGATGTCTTGATTCTGGCACATAAATATCTTGATAGCAGATATAAGGATATCTACATATGCTGGATATGAGAGTGTCTGGGTGCTGGACATGAAGGTGTGAAGGGTCAGCTCAGGGGCCCAAAGGACCACATTGGTGCTCTCATTATGTAGGTAGGCTGTCATAGGGCTCAGTCCTAAGCCCCAGGAAAATTATCTGCAGCTTAAAAAGGTACAAGTTTAGGGCACCCCCCCACCCCTGCCGCCACTCAATTGGTAGAGCTTGAGATTCTTAATCTCAGGGTCGTGAGTTCAAGCCCTATGTTGGGTGTAGAGTTTACTTAAAAAAAAAGTGTGCAGTGGGGCGCCTGGGTGGCTCAGTTGGTTAAGCGACTGCCTTCGGCTCAGGTCATGATCCTGGAGTCCCGGGATCCAGTCCCGCATCGGGCTCCCTGCTCAGCGGGGAGTCTGCTTCTCCCTCTGACCCTCTTCCTCTCGTGCTCTCTATCTCTCATTCTCTCTCAAATAAAAAAATAAAATCTTAAAAAAAAAGTGCGCAGGTTCTTTAAGGTGGGGGGAAGAGGGATTGGGGAGCAACCCCTCAGACACGTAACCCTGTGGGAGTGTGGGGGCTGGATGAGATAAACTTCTGAGGGCCCTCTGTGGTCTGGCACACAGGCTGGAGTCTCTCCCCCACATGGCAGAACCCTGGTGCATAGATCATAGAACACATAATGTCGGAGAGAGATAGGCCTTTCCATTGTCCAGTTCAAGTGCCCCACCCAGAGCATTTTAGACCTGGGGAAACTGAGGCCCGGGAAAAGAAGTGACATCTTCATTAGTGTCACCAATACCCTCATAGCTACTGCTGACTGGCACTTCCCATGTGCCTTGTACCGCGTTCAGCATGAGCTCCCTTAAACCACACACTTAGTGAAGGGCATTCTAACATTATTCCCATTTTCCAGATGAAAACATGGAGGTTCAGAGAGGTGAAGCCGTTATCTAAATTGTAAGGAAGGGATGGAAATTCTCAGGTGTCCTAAAGGGAACCAGAGGTTTTCTGGCTAAATCCACACCACTGTGGCCAGTGACAACTGTCCTTGAGGTTGGCACAGAGTCATCCTTCCCCGGGGGCATTCAGCACCCCTGTAGCCTCCTGCCGGCATCCCCACCTCTCAGCCTAACCCCTTGGTAAGTCTAGCCCCCTAAGCCTCAGTGTGCGCATCTGTAAAGTGGGGAGACTCGCCGACACCCACTGCAGAAAGCTGCTTAAGTGGTAGTGAGCTGATACATCCACGTGGCTTGCACAGACTTGGCACACAGTGAGTGCTCCAAAAATATAGCCCAGAGAAACATGGCCTGCCTCCATGGCCTCCCCCTGGCTTCCCCACGAGGCCCCATGTGGGAAGAGCTGTCCGGGAGAGCACTGGACGGGAGATCAGGGAGCCTGGTGCTGCCCCCTGGGATTCACATCTGAGAAGGAGCAGCATTCACGGGTCTCCACGGAATAATCGGAGAGGACACCACCTTAATCCCACCTCCATCAGACCTCCGCCAGAAGACACGACCCTTTCACCTCATCAATATTCAAGAGCTTAACAAAAAAAGCTATAACTAGGGAAGTCAGAAATAATGGAATGCAGTATTGATTATTTTATGGTGCGATTAGGGGTAATTACATCTCTCAAATTTTATTTTAATGTTACTTTCTACTACTTTTAGCCTTTTAAAATTATCCCAAACATCCCCATTTAATGGAACACACATGCCTTCAATTTCAACGTGAAATACTTTTTTTCTGCTAAAGTGTGACCTCAATATATTTGAAAACATAAATTACACCATGTATAAACCATAAAAAATGAATGATGAATTTAATTCTGGTGAAGCGTGAGGGATTGAGGAGGCAGGCGGGCGGAGGTGCTGTTTATCCAGTGCAGAGGGGACAGTCAGAGGCAGGAGGGGGCAGCGGGGGCCAGAGGGCTGCCTGACCTTCAGGGGCACCGAAATGGAGCTCAGAACTCTTGGGACCCAGGCCACGGAGGGACTCGGGGGCCGTGCCTGCCCCAGTGCCCCGGTGCCTGCCCTCCCTCAGTGACCTTGCAGCCAGTTCTTCTGCCCTCCTCCCCGGGGGGCCAGCTTCCAAAACACCTGCCGTTGCATGGTCCGGCTTCAGCCTCCCAGCTGACTCTGTCTACAACGGGCAGTGTGGTGCGGTCACTAATGTGCTGTTCCTGCTTGATTGGTCCATTAGACAGATGGGCAAACTAAGGCTGCAGGGACTCCCCAAGGGGAACTCAGCAGAAAGTACTGCAGTGCTGGGGGCCGGCTGTGGAGACAGAGCTGGGGACTCTGCAGCCCAAGAGCTCCGAGCTATCACAGAGAGAAGAGTCTGTTGTCACTGTCCACATCCCCATGGACATCCGGGCAGGGAGGAGAGTGGTTGAAGACATAGGCTTTGGGGCCAGAGAGCCCTGAGTTCAAATCCTGCCTTCTTCTAGGAATGCTAGGAGGAGTCTCTACCCCTGAAAAGCTCCTAGCAGGATATTCCTGTTCTGCCTTTGTCCAGGGTCTATGGAGGGGGGGAGGGGGATGGGTGGCTTTGGACTCAGGGATGGGGGTTTTCTCCCAAGCCCTCAGGGCAGGGCCTCCGCACCTTAGTTCTGGACTTTTCTGGCTCTCCTCCCTCACCTTTCCTCCAGGTGACTGGCAGCTCATTATTTGGGGACCCTTTCTGCAACCCCCCCCAAAGCTACATGGTGAGCTGGGGAGGGCAGGGGCCAGCTCGCCTTATTCATTGTTGTAACTCCAGCCAACAGCAGTTGTAGGAATTCGGGAATACCATAGGAATGAAATGTTCTTGTCGACTGGTGATCAGGTTGCCAACTCCAATGGTTAGCCCTGGCCCCTGGGCAGGTCTCCCTGCTCCCAGAAGCTCTCCAGCCCTTGTTTCTGGGACAGCCCCCTCCTGCTCTTCCTCCAACCTCCCTCATCGCTTCTTCTGGCCTCCTTTTCGATTCTGCCTCAAATGCTTCCACCTTGGAGGATCCGCGATCCGCGGCATGTTCTTGGGTCTCTGCTCCACCACACTCACTCCCACAGCGACCCCATCCCGCTGACACCTTTTTTTTAAAAAAAAAAGATTTTATTTATTTATTTGACAGAGAGAGACAGCGAGAGAGGGAACACAAGCAGGGGGAGTGGGAGAGGGAGAAGCAGACTCCCTGCTGAGCAAGGAGCCCGTTGCGGGGCTCCATCCCAGGACCCTGGGATCACGACCTGAGCCAAAAGCAGACACCTAACCGACTGAGCCACGCAGGCGCCCCGCACTGACACCTTTTAACCAGCATCTAGACCAGCACTGTCCAATGGAAATATCATGCAAGCCTCTTAGACAACGAAGCATTTTCTCGGTAGCCACGTTTTTTTAAGTAAAAAAAAAAAGTGAAATGAATGTAAATACTGTATTTTATCTAACCAAATGTATCCAAGATATGATAATTTCCACTCATCAGTGGAAAAGAATCATTAATAAGCTGTTTTACTTTTTTTTTTTTTCCACCCTAAGCCTTTGAAATCTGGTGTGCATTTTACACCGAGAGCACATCTCAGTCGGACTGGCTGTGTTTCAAGTGCTCACCAGGCACATGCGGTTCACAGCTGCCGCACGGTTTCCAGCGCTGTGTCCAGCCCAGATCTCTCTTCTCAGCTGGGGACAGGACTATTTCCTCCTACTCAGCATCTCCACTTAGAGGTCTAATAGCATCTCAAATGCCAAACGTCCAAAGCTGAGCTCCTGATCCCCTTCTTGCCCCTGTAAACAGCGGCTCCTGCCTTCCGAAACTCAGATCAAAAGCCCTGAAGTCTCCCTTGACTCTCTTCCCCCACCCACCCAGTCTATCAGCAAATCCTGTCTATCTTCAAAATACGTCCAGAACCTGACTTCTCCCTTCCTCTGAGCTTCCACCCTGATCCACCTGGGTAACTGCAGTCGCCATCCCCCCTGGTCTTCCTAAGTCAACTCTTGCTCTGGCCCCTACAATCTGTGCTCCTCCCAGATCCCAGAGTGGTCCAGTTAAAGCATAAATCAGTTCCTGTCACACTTCTGTTCACAGTCCTTCAATGCCTCCCAGCTCCCTCAGGGTGAGAGTTCAAGTCCAGACATTAGAGCTCAAAACACACAAACATGTTCCTGCCCCAGGGCCTTTGCACTGCCTGTTCCCTGAGCTCAGATGGCCCTTCTAGACATCGACAAGGCCGACGCCCTGATCTCCTTTGAGTTTTGACTGAAATATCACCTTTACATTGAAGTCTGTCCTGCCCTTTCTATTTTAAATTGCCATTTCTCTCCCCATCCCCCTACCCTTCCTTTATTTCTCATAGATCATATAGCTTACCTACTTATTGTATTGATTAACTGCCTCTCTCACCAGAATGTCAGCTCCATGAGGCCAGAAATTTTTGTCCTTTTGTCTGTTCACTGCTCCACCCCAGTGTCCACATGCAGGGTGCCTGGCCTGTGTTAAGCATTCACAAATATTCAATGGATAAATGAATAAATATTCACCACCAAATGGATAGCAATTTGAATCAGAACCATTTGTTGAAATCTGCTTATCTGAAATGTCACCTTTATCGTAAAGTAAACTTTCATATAAACACAGACTTGTTTCTTTCCATTGATCAATCTACCTGATCTCATTCCAATAGTATACTATTTTTTAAAGTTTTTGTTTGCTTTAAGTAATCTCTATGCCCAACGTGGGGCTTGAACTCACGACCCTGAAATCAAGAGTTGTATGCTCTACCAAATGAGTCAACAGGGGCTCCTTCAATACCACACTATTTTAATTACTATGACTCTACAGTGCATTTTGCCAACCGTTCAACTATTCACTTTTGAATTTTTTAAATTACATGTTCCCTTTTCATATAAACTATCACGTTTGATAAAAATTTACATTGGGAACTTCACTGAGATGGCATTAGATTTATTAGTTAATTTAAGAAGAATTTATTTTATTTCAATATTGTCATCACACCCAAAATACATCTCTCCATTTATCTTTTAATATGAAAATAGTAGAGGAAAATATTTTCACAACCTTGGGTTAGGAAAGATAAGACACGAGACCCAGGAGCCAAAAAGGAGGAGGGTTGCACTCTTTTTAGAGATATCAAATTTTAACATTTCTACGTGACTAAAGACCAGGCCACGAGAAAAATAATCCACACCCAAACTATGTTAAGTCTGGATTTCCACCTCTAGAGCTTTAAAAAAAAACTCACTTAGGTACACAAAGATGTGTGTAAGGATGTTTACCTGTCTTGTAAGAGAAAACATTTTTGAAAACCATGTATGTCCATCCATCAGAGATGGGGATAAATACTTATAGCCCAGCCATACTATGAAACCTTAAATAGCTACTTAAAAATAGTGGGGGGCGGGACACCTGGGTGGTTAGGTTAAGCATCTGACTCTTGATTTTGGCTCAGGTCATGATTTCAGGGTTGTGAGGTCGAGCCCCGCGTTGGGCTCCGTGAGGGGCATGGAGTCTGCTTAAGATTCTCTCTCTCCCTCTGCCCCCCCCTCTAAAATAATAATAATAATAATAATAATAAATTTTTTAAATAGTGAGGTTGATCTATAAAAATCATGAAAAGATCTCCAAAGCGTACTGTCGAGTGCAAAGACGCAAGTCAGAACAGTGTGTTGTGATGCCTTTGCTGAAAACATAAGTGAGACGTTTGAAAAAATGGGCAAAGAGTTCGAACAAACATTTCTTCAAAGAAGATATACAAACGTCTGAAAAGCATGTGAAAAGATGCTCAACTTCATTAGCCATTAAGGACATGCAAATCAAAACCACAATGAGATCCCACTTCACACACACTAAGAAAGCTATAATCAAAAAGACAGATAATTTCAAGTGCTGGTGAAGATGGGGAGAAATCGGCACCCTCATACATGGCTGAGGGGACCATAACAGAGCACAGCCGCTTTGGAAAACAGGCTGGCAGTTCCTCAAAAGGTTAAACACGGAGTTACCACGTGACCCAGAAATTCTACTCTAAGTAGACACCGGAGAGAAACGAAAACATATGTCCCCCAAAAAACTTGTACATAAATGTTTGTAACAGCATTATTCATTGCAGCCCCAAAGGAGAAACAACCCAGATGTCCATCAGCTGATGAACGCGTGGGTAAAATGGCAGATCACTGGGCAACAGGAAGGAATGAAGTACTTATACACACTACGACAGGGATGAGCCTTGAAAGCATTATACTTAAGGGAAAAAGCCCTACACAAGAGATGGCATGTTGTATGGTTCCATTTATATGAAATATCCAGAAAAGGCAAATCCGTAGAGACAAAAGAGTAGTGGTTGCCTAGGGCTGGGGAAATGGAGGGGAACAGTGAGCTGACACTAGCGGGTACAAGGATTCTAGCGGGTACAAGGATTCTTTTAGGAGTGATGAAAATGTTCCAGAGTGGGTGTGGTGGTGGTTGCACAACTCTGAATATACCAAAAACCTTTGAATCCGATGCTTTAAATGGGTGAATTGCACGGTATGTAAATGATCAAAAAGCTAATTAAGACGCTTGCCCTCGACCCTTTCTCACTGGTCAGTCTTAGTCCTGGGTGTGGAATTCCATCCACAATCCCAGGACCCCTCTGTATCAGCCTCCTTTAAAGTCAGGAACAATCCAAGATGGACAAAATACCAACATTTTATTTTAAAGATTTTCTTTTTAAGTAATCTCTGTACCAAACGTGGGGCTCGAACCCACAACCCAGAGACCAAGAGCCACACATGCCACCGACTGAGGCAGCCAGGCGCCCCAAAACACCAACATTTTAAGTAAAACAGGATCGTATTTCTGATTTTTCCTTTGCTGCTGGGCCCCACTATGGCTCTGCCTGGCCGTTACTGACCTTGCAAAGTGTTGGTATTTTGTTCACTACAGAATTTTTTTGCATTAAGTTCGCTTTTTAAAAATATTGCATTAAAGTGTTATTTTGATCTTGATTTCTGAGGGGTTTTTTGGGGGGGCGCTCCTCAAGTTTTGCCGCCCAGGGCCTCATTCGCCCCATCCTGGTCCCCCTGGCCTTGGCTTTGTCCCCAGAGGAGCCACCTGGGACTCCCAGGCTCCCAGCCGCAAGAGGGGCGGCAAAGGGAAGCGGGGCGGGGTGGAGTGAGGGCAGGAGGCCGCAAGACCACTGGCCCCAGGCTGCGCACAAAGGCCACAGCCTCCCGCCTGGGGCGCCTGACGGGTCCTCCCCAAGACCCGGACACGGAGAGACGGAGACTCCGAGCTGGGAAGGACAGGGGCCGACGGGGGCCGCGGAACCAGTTCAGGGGCAGGGAGCGAGAGATTGGAGACAGTGAGAGGCGAGCGCCGAGCGGCGGAGAGGAGCCCCGGGCGACCCCCCCCCCCCGCGGGGCGCCCCCTCCCCGCGTCGCCCGCCGCCACCCCCAGCGCGGGAGGCCCCGGAACGACCGGGCAAAGGCGCCCGGGAGGAGGGGGCGCCCCCGGCCGCCCGCCGCCTGATGCGTATCGATCGGCGCCCGGGGTCGGCGCGGGGGCACCAGCTGCCGGCGGGCGGGGCGACCGCACATTAGCGCGGCCGGGGACCACTCCCCGGAACCCGGGCCGCGCAGCCCATTAGACGCCCCCGGCCGGCCGCGCGACCCCCGCGCGGGCTGGGCGGGCTGGCTCCGCCGAGGCGGCCCCTGTGGCGCGCGGGCGGGAAGGGGGTGCGGGGGCCGACCCCACGGGCGGGCCGCGGGCCCCCGTCAGCCCCCAGTTCGTCCCGATGCCCGCTCCCAACAGCCGGTTCCCTGTCGGTTGGGCTGTTCAGCCGTCGCACGTGCTGTGCCCTCTGCAGGGACACCCGTCGGTCCTTCCACCGCTCCTCACCAAGCCTCACCACGCTCATTCTTTGGCTCTCCACTTAGAAGTAGATTCCAGGGAGGCCTTCCTGACCACCCCTCCTCCCCACACTTAGTGGGGTACCTGTGCACTTCTCACCGACCCCCTGAACAATCCTCGGGACAGCTGACTCCCCATCTAATAATCAGGACCGTGGATGGATCTCCCCAGGTGGTCTGTGAGCCCTTTGGGGGCTACTCCTTGAGTCACATCTTCCTGGCGATCCTGGTACCCCTGTACGGAAGGAAGAAACACAAACGCTAGTGGGAAGCAGAATCCGCAGAACCCACAGGGTCTTATCCTTGAGTATGGGGGAGGGTGTTGGGCAGAATTAGGGTAGATCGTTCTAGTCCTGCCACTTAATAGCTGTGTGACCTTGGGCAAATTGTTCGACCTCTCTGGGCCTCTGTTTCCCCATCTGTAGCTTCGTTCAGGTCTGAATCCTAACTCCTGCATGGCCGGAGACACCCCCCCCCCCCCAACCCAGGGATTAGTTCCCCGTCGGAAGGGAAGTGGAAACCCCATAAGGTTTCTCATGCAGAGGGCATGAGATGCTCCAACCGGGATGGGGTAAGCAGGGCGTTGTGGGAACAGGCCATTCTCACCTGCTGCTGCTGGTGGGGGTCTGCATCCAGAACTTCTGGCCACAGGGATTCTCCTGCCTTCAGGCTCTTTCTCATCAGCTTCACTTTTCTCCTGCACGTCACTTCTTCCTCAACCCCACTTGCCCACCAACTACCACCTTATCCTCTACACCTTGGCCAGTAAGATTCCTTGAAAGAGGCACCTGAGCTCCCTGTTCTCCAGTCCCCACCCCGCCCCCATCTTCCCTTGAACCCGTTCCCTGCAGTTACTCTCAGCCAGGACACCCGTGACTCCACGGAGCTAAAGCCCAAAGGTCAGTTCTCCGCTCTCGGTTTTACTGACGCGGGCTGGTCCCTGCCACTCCTTGGAACCCTCTTCTTACTTGGCTGGTTCTCTCCTGTGTCCCAGCTGCTCCTTCTCCTCCCTGCTGGGTCTTCTGCCCCTTCTCCATGTAACCCCTCCCCCTCCGTGATCCCCCAGTGCCATGGCTCTTTAAACACCAATAAGTGCTGGCATTTCCCAGATTTGCAT
Source organism: Zalophus californianus (assembly GCF_009762305.2). Lineage (NCBI taxonomy): Eukaryota > Metazoa > Chordata > Mammalia > Carnivora > Otariidae > Zalophus > Zalophus californianus. Next base: position 8,025,345 of record NC_045598.1, read on the forward strand.
CTCTAGCTCAAACCTCTCTCCAGAGCTCCACGCTTGCCTATAATGTCTTCTTTCAGAGAAAAGGTGCCTTCCTTAAGAAACGAAACAAAACTTAAAAAAAAAAAAAAAAAACTACGTCCTACATAGTAAAACTTATTCTGTAGGCAGGCTGGCCAGCAGAAAGCAGAATGAGCTGCCCACTCACTCCAGGCTGCGCTGGGCAACCCCAGACTGGCCCTCCTATAAAGGAGGGGGAAGGGAGGAGAGCAAAGAGAGGCAGCAGGGGAGAGGTGGAGGGAGCACTAGCTCTGGGGTTTAATCGGTAGCATCCAGCTTAAATTCATATGAATGGCAGTTCCATAAATCAGACTTCTTGTTAAATCTGTAGCCAGAGCATATGTATCCCGTTAGGAAGCAGTGAAGCTTCTGGAGCATGGCTGTGCCCCCTCACTCATCCCCTCAGCTTGGCCCAGATCTGCCCGGGAGGAGCTTTCCAGGGAGTGGTAGCCCTCACTGGGCACACACTCATATCCACACTCTTGCTTATTTTATACCCAAGCGCTAAGCCAACAGTCCCACTGAACACTCCCAACCACCCCCACCCTGTGAGATGGCTGTGGCAGGCTTAGAGTTGGGTGGGAGGTGTGGGGGGGAAATCAGGTCTTTGAGAGAGCCTAATAAACAAGAGGGGCAGCCTCGGGGGTGCCATGAGCATGGCTGCAACAGGACACGGTCCTTCAGATGCGTGCAGGATTTAGAAGTTAGGCAAGTCTATGATCAGAATGAAACCCCCTTGGGGATACTGCCCTGGTACAGTGTACAATCTGTGCAACCTTACATAGCAGTCCTACTAATAAATGCCTGTATTTTCAGGAGAGGATAAATTATGCTGTGATAACAAACAAATCAAGGGGCGCCTGGGTGCCTCAGTTGGTTAAAGTGTCTGACTCTTGATTTCAGCTCAGGCCATGATCTCAGAGTCAAGCCCTGTGTTGGGCTCCACGCTCCATGAGGAGCCTGCTTGAGGATTCTCTTTCCCCTCTCTCTCTGCTCCTCTCCCTGCTCCCGGGTTCTCTCTCTCTCTTTCTCTAAAATAAATGAATACTTCTTAAAAAAAAAAAAAAACATCAAAAATCTCAGTGTCTTAGTACACCAAACCTTTATTTTTTTTTTAAAAAAATTTATTTATTTGACACACAGAGAGACAGAGCACAAGTAGGCAGAGTGGCAGGCAGAGGGAGAGGGAGAAGCAGGCTCCCTGCTGAGCAGACAGCCTGACACAGGACCCCATCCCAGGACCCTGGGATCATGACCTGAGCCGAAGGCAGACGCTTAATTGACTGAGCCAACCAGGCGCCCCCAAACATTTATTTCTGATGAGACATGTCCAGGGCAGGTGGGCAGAGGGCTTTCCTCCATGAGTCACCCAGGATCCCTGGCTGGTGGAGGTTCCACCTCAGAGCAGGCTCAGCAAGGGACCAGCAGAGATGGAAGGATTAAAACCCCAACCCAGAAGTTACACACATCACTGCCGCCCACAACTCTTTGACCAGAGCTCATCTGTGGTCACATCTAACTTCAAGCCGGCAGGATGTCCCATCCTCCTGTATGCCCAGCAGAAGGGAACGGGCTGTCAGGCTAGCAGTGATGTGTGCCTTAGCACCCAGTTACAACTCAACCAGTTCAAACCAAATTCCTCCCACAGTTTTCTGAGCTGTGCTAAATGCATCTCCCCCACTCCAGGGCTCAAGCTCCAGACTGTAGAGACATTCTGGAATCCTTAATATCCCATAGCCAAGCGACATTTTTAAAATATATCCAGAAGGAAGCCACTTCTTCGCACCCCACACTAACAGCCTGGTATAAACCACCGTCTCCAGCCTCAGTTGTCCCAGGGGCCTCCGGCTGCCACCTTTGCCCCTTACAGAGGTTCTCCACCCACTAGACAGAGGGATCCTGTTAGATTAGGTCCTGTTGGAGTAGGATCACATCACTGCTCTGCTCCAAAACCCTCCATGGCTCCCAGCCAAATCCTTACAGTGGTCCCTGGAGCCCTGAGACCTGACCCTCTGTGATCCGTCTGACCTCACCTCCTCCCACACTCCACCTCTCACTCGACTCCAGCCTCACTGGCCTCCTTGCTATCCCTTCCACAGTCAGCTCACTGTTGTCTCAGGGCCTTTGCACCTGCAGATCCTTCTGTCTGGAGTGTTATCCCCTCAGATCACAGGAGAGCTCCCTCCCTCACCTCCTTCAAGACTTTGTTCTAGGGGCACCTGGGTGGCTCAGTCAGTTGAGCGTCTGCCTTGGGCTCAGGTCATGATCCCAGAGGCCTGGGATGGAGGCTGCATCTGGCTCCCTGCTCCGTGGGGAGTCTGCTTCTCCCTCTCCCTCCTCCCCCGCCACCTTGTGCTTTCTCTCTTGTTCCCTGTCTTTCAAATAAATAAATAAATAAATAAATAAAATCTTTAAAAAAAGACTTTGTTCTAATGTCTCTTTCTCAGTGAGTCCTTCCCTGACCCCCTGCCCCCACATTTTAAATTGCACACCCACCTCAGCATTTCCTCTCCATTTTATTTTTTGCGGGGAGACTACCACTTTCTAATAATCTAAAGATTTCTTTGGTTGTGTTTACCATCTATCTCCCCAAGTGGAATGGAGGGCAGAGATTTTCATCCATCTGGTTCACGGCTGTATACCCATCAACTGTAAAAGTGCCTGACACATAGTAGGTGCTCAGGAAAAATTTTGTTGAATGAATACCCAACCAAAGCATGGCATAGTGGTTAAAGGCTCAGCCTTTGGAACCAGGCTGCGGGTATTCAAAGACCAGCTTTGCCGCTTACTACCATGTAATTTGAGGCAATTTGCTTGGCTTCCTGACCTTCAGTTTGCTCATCTGTACAATGGGAGTAAGAATAGTACCTACCACTTGGAGCTGTGCAATTCAATGTGCTAATGGATACAGAGCGGTCTGTACCATGCTTGGCAAAGACATGCTTAGTATATATTGGCTGTTACTATTTCAAAACGTTATAATTCTACTTCTATCCACTTAAATAAAGAAACAGAGATTGTTCTGATTATGGGCAGAGATTTACATCCAATAGCGTTCATCACAGTGTTCTTTTAAATATAGAAAATCGGAAACAATCTGAATTTCTAAGAAGACGGGATTTGTTAAATAAAATATGGTACAGCCTTTGAAGGGATATGAGGCAGCCATTAAAACTCAGGTTCTCAAAGAATATTTAATGGCATGGGAAAATGTCTACAGTATAACGGGAAGTGAAAAAGTAGTATATAATTCTTAAATGGAGTAGTGGATATCTGGCTGTCTGTTTTATTATTGTTTTTTAAACTGTGCGTGCACTCTTTAATCGTATTACATAATTCATAACAATGCAGGAAAAAAGCAGGATACAAGACTATATGATCCCAATATTTTTTTAAGATTTTATTTTTTTAAGTAATCTCCATAACCAATGTGGGGCTCGAACTCACAACCATTACAGAATCGCTTGCTCCACCGACTGAGCCGGCCAGGTGCCCCTCTGTGATCCCAATTTAGATTTACGTGTTCTTATGCACTTCCCCACAGGCCTACATGTTCACAAGGAAAAAAAGACAGGAAAGAAATAGACCAAAACGTTAACAGTGGTTCCTTCTGGGAGATGAGATATTAAAAGATCTAAACAACCTTTTCTATTCTTTGTTATATTGCAGATCTAGTACAACGAACAGGGAAATCGCAATGCTCTGGTAATCAGGACAAAGGAGATTTTAAAGATGCAGGGCAGAGTTTTCCACATGCTGGCTCCACAGCAGGTGAATAGGTGGAGGTTTTGTGGGGTCAGGGAAGCGTGACCATGGCATAAGCAGCCTCACCTCTGCAGGCCTTATCAGAGCCTCTACTGTAGCACCCATGACAGCTGTCAGTAAGGCGGAGCCCCTTGCCCCACAAGGGATTCGTGGCAAATCCCTGCATATGAAGTGGTGCTGGGAGTGCTTGAGGGCCACCCTTATGCACTGTGGGGCCTCTGGGGGCTGTGCTGGTCTCTCCAGGCATCCCTGGACACGTCTGGAGCCTGGAGTCCACCTCTTTGCCTTTTCTCTGTACGGACCCCAATGCACCTGTCTCTGGGCCACTCTCACTCTGGAAGCCTGAGGCTCCCCAACTCCCCCTTGAGCTCCAGGGACGCTAACTGAGTGGCCAACTTGGGTGGGGGGTTCTCGATGCCCCCAAGATTTCATGATTGTATTTGGATGACAGAAATGATCTGTCCTCCCAGCTGAGCTGCAAGGTCCCTGGAGGTGAGGCTGCCTCTGAGGGCCTCCCTGGGTCTCACAGAGCACCCGGCACAGCCTGGCTGTGTGCAAATGTGCCATCAGGAAGCCCACCCCAGCCCCTCTCTGCTGCCGCCTGCTTCCAGAGCCTGCCTCCGTTCCTTCACCCAAGTCGAGACAGCCAGCTTATAGCAATTCTCATAGGGCCTGTCTCCCCCTTCCTTTCTGAAGATCCCCCTGCCCATCCCCTCCTCCAAAAAGTCCCCCATGATTCTCAGTGCGGGCGGAAGTCATCTCCTCCTCCGCCATTGTTAGAAGGAGCTGCTTCTCCACACGCCCACTCGTGCCAGGCCCGGGGGCATGGAGACGAATGTGACAAATGGAGAGGCATCCAGCCTGTTTTTCTGGAGCATCGGGAATCCAGGTGCCTTCCTGGGGTTGGCTGCCTGCTGACTCACCCAGAGTCTGAATCATTTCTCTTTCCTAGGTTTTGGTGTGCCTGTCTCTCCGATAGGAACAGGGGAAAAAAAGTTCCTGTTTCTAATCATTGGAGAGCGTGTTGTCCCTGTGCACACACCGGGGACTGCTTGGCAGCAGCAATCACTCCTGCCGCGTGTTTTCTTGGGGCACACACATCTGGGCACCCCTGTGACGGGGCACACCTGCGTCAAGTGCTCACTTTTGTGGGTGTGATGCCTCGAGGCCCTGGCTCCGTCCCTGTGCATGTGTGCGTATGTGAGTGTGTGCGTCCATGAAGAGACGTTCATGGAGGCGGGGGACATGGGAATCAGAAGCATGAGAACATTGGTGGGATCTAGTGGCCGTGTGAGCCTTAGACTATAGGACACCCACGCCCGTGAGTGTAAATGCCGGGAAATGTGCATGGATTTTTGTGTATGTGTGTGTGTTTGGGCACACGTACCCGTGGCCCTCGAATGGCTCAGAGTTCTCTCCTTCCCCAGTGGCCCCCAGGGAGCTCCGTGGGTCTCAGGGCCTGGGTCACAGGCCATATTGGGGTCTGTTCAGGGGGATGGGGCAGAAGCTCCCCCTCCCCCTCCCTCCACTCCCAGCCCCAGGAGTCACTGCAAAATTCCGACCAAGCAAGGGACAGCTGGGGAGTCCACCCCTCCCTGAGCCAAGCCAGCCACTCTGAGGGGATGACCAGGACCCTGCGGGGTCAGAGGACCCCTCCCCCATGTTGCTGGACCCCTAGGGCCCTCTCTGTCCTCCAACGACAAGGCTGAGCTGCTGGGGAACACCTCACACCCTGCCCAGAGAGACCTAACTTTGACTCACAGCCACAAACAAATGGAGTGAGGACCCCTGGCGCCCCACACCCCTCCCCTCGTGGCCACTCTTCCTGCAAAATCAATCATCCTGCCGCTTCGTTTGCGGGAAGTGGGGGCAGGCAGGAGGGCTCTCAGGGCGCCCGCTCGCCCCAGGGGTGGCAGCCCAGTGGGGGTGGAGAGCAGGGTTGGCGGGCGCTTGGAGAGGTGCCGGCCACAGCAACTCCCAGCAGACTCCCATCCCAAGTTCTCAGTCCCTTGCCTGAGCCGGTGGAGTGGGTGCAAATCACGCCGGGGGCTCTGCCAAGGGTGCGGCAGACCCAGCTGGACAGAGAACAGCCCCCAGGAGGCTGGGGCTTGGCGGGGCGGGGGGTGGGGGGGTGGGTGAGTGTAACTGGCTTCGCCGTGTTAAGTGCCGCCTGAGTGGGAAGTTGGACCTGATTCATTCCTCCGTGTGTTCAGGAGTCTTCCCCCTACCCTGACGGGCGGGGCCGGTGCCGGAGCCTCCTCGGCCCTCCAGGAGCTGAGTGTTCCGACGCAAGAGTCTCGGGTGTGGGTGTGGGTGGGCCGGGATGGTGAGGGAGAGCCCCAGGCCCCTGCCGCCCGGATTCTACTATTAGAGAGCTATCTCCCCACGCCAGAGAGGATGACTTCCCCTGCCCCTCTTTTGTCACAGGGAAGTGCCCCAGGTTGGGGCACAGATGAGCTGCCAGCTCTCCTACACCACCCCCCCTCACCGTTACTACCAGGAAAGACAACAGTTAAGGCTTACATTTGCACAGGGCTTTAGCAGGTCGACCTGCCCTGTGAGGGAGGGCAGGGGGGGCAGGAGGCATGATTTTCATCCCCATTTTACAAAGGAAGCCACTGAGGCTCAGGGAAGTCCACCTGTCTGAACAAATGAGTAAATGGCAAGGGGTCAGGGCAGGCGGGGCCGGAGGCGCAGGGAGGAAGGCCTGAATGTTCAGAGTGTGTGGTGGGAGGCGGGGAGGGCTGAAGTGGGAGGGAGGGGTGCGGTCTCCCAGGAGATGTGTTCTTGTGGGAAGAGCACTAGACCAGGAGTCCTACGGCCTGTGTAGAGCCCTGGCTCCTGCACTGGCTCGCCTGGCAAGGTGTGTCTCCTCCCTGGGCCTCGACTTCTCCTTCTGTAAAATGGAGCTAATACTCCCTGCCCTGCCCTGCCCTGCCCTGCCCTGTGGGATGTTATGTTGTAGGGAGCAAACCAGTGCTACTGGATAGGACTGCTTTGGAAGCTGCAGGGAGCTAGCTGCCAGTGTGCGGGAGTCATCAGCCCACGGCTGCCTTCCAACAGTGCTGGGCCCAGGGGAAGACGCCCCAGCTGGACCCTGGGTTTCAGAGCCTGGAACTTTGCCAGCTTGGAGTTTCGGAGCCACATACTTGGCCCACCAGCCCCTTCCCTAAGGCTTCGAGCTGCTGGACCCCGGGGTGGGGGTGAGGGGTGGGAGGTGGGGAACAGGGTACTGCAGCCCAGGATCCACCGGGAGCCGCCTCCGCCCTCCTCGGGCCAGGCTGCCAACGTGAATATTAGCTGGTGTGAACTAATTTGATGGTGCTGATAAAGGCTAGGCTGCCTGGGGCCCCTGGGCCCCACCCAGCACCCCCCCTCCGCCCTCCCGATAACATCGAGGCTGAGTTGTCCCGGCTCCCCATTCTCAGGTGATGAAATCCCCACCCCGGCTCAGTTCGGCTGGCTAGCACTGCAGTTACCAAATCGCTGTAATTGAGATTAATTTGGGTGCTTGATTGGGTCAACCCTCACAGGCACCCATTAATTAGTGGGGGAAGCTCAAAACCCCAACAGCTGGGCCCTGCACCCAGCAGGGGCCAGAGCCACTCACTGGATAGGGGCTGCTGAGAGATGCCCAGGTGGACATGTGGCGGGGGTTGGGGGCACGCTGGGCAGATCTTCCGTACCCCCACGCCCCTCCCTCAGCCGGCTCCATCCTGAGCTCTTCCTCCCCTGCCCCTTTGACTCAAGCCCTAAGGCAGCTCTGGGTCTCCAAGGGTTAAAGGGCTCATTACAGGGGTGGGGAGAGGTGTGTGTAGGGGGTGCTCAGAGACTTCTTGGACATCAAACAGCTCTTGCAAAACTTCTAGATGAGTTAAGTGCAAATGAATTTGAAACAGACAATGAAGTTCCCTTTAGAGACACCTGGGCAGAAAAATGAAGGGAAAAGTGCCCCAGGGAGAGCTCATTTGGGGATTTTTTTTTTTTTCCTGAACCCAAAACATACAGGGAAAAACAAACCCACCCGTCTACACTGGGTGCCAGAGGCTGGCTGGCGCGCCCTGACTCAGTGCTGGATTGGCAGAGGGCTGGGCACACATGCGAGGCCGGGGAGCAGGTATGCGAGTAGAGAGCTGGATCCAACCGGAAGTGCTGGGCACCCACGTGCGGGGGTGGGAGCTGGGGGGCGGGGAGGGCAACAGCCCGGGAATGGAGCAGAGCCCAGCTCACTCGGGAGGATGAGGACACTCGAGTGTGGGCAGCTGGACGGAGGCTACGTGGAGGTGGGGAAGGCAGGGTCTGTCTGTGGCAAGGGGCAGAACGCAGGGTCCCCTAGGGTGGCAAGGGGCAGGGCTCCCCCAATCACGTGAGTGCTCCTGGCCTGGGCAAGGTCCTTCCAGATTGCCAGGCAGCTGCCCCGCCCGCCTGATCCCACTCACCTGACTTGCTCCAGTTAATTGCCGGGGTGTTTTATTTTTTCCCTGTGAATCTCACAGAGCGACAAAAGCAGGGTCTGAGTCACCAGGAACCGGCCCCCACTTCCACCCACTCTGGAGCCTGGTCTTTGTCCCCACCCTCCCTAAGGGCCTTAGGACCCTGAGGCAGCTGGGGCCGGGCCCAGGGTGACCGCAGGGAGCCCCAGACCCTGCTGGGTCTTCTAGGTATCCCCATCACTGTCCAGCACCCTGGGGCGCAGGGCACATGACCTCCCTGGGGGGCCTAATGGAGCAGCCTCCTCGCTGCAGCGCATTTGCAATTCATGGCTCCAGCCGAGATTGCATTAGGGCCCGGCTGTCACTAGTGATGAATGTCGCTTGTTTTCCAGAAAAAAACGGACCCTGGATGCAGAGTGACAGAGCCCAGGGAGGCACCCGGCCCTTCCCTGGCCTGATCACCAGGGCATGGCCGGAGTCCATCGTCAGCGGCCTGTCAGTGGCCTTGGAACTTGACTCCTTCTTAGGGCTCTCAGGGGTTCCACACAGACTCTCCTGTTCAGCAAGCCCTTTGCGTTCCTTGACCCACAGAGTTCTCGCAACAGCCCTGCTGGAAAGGCTCAGGTTGAGTGGCTCTACTTGACAGATGTGCAGACTGAGGTTTGCAGGGAGACGGAAGGTCGATGTAAGTGTGTTGGCTGGAGGTGAACTGAAGAGTGGTCCAGGGGTTCGCAGGCTCGGGGGCTTCCCGAGGGAGAATGTCTGGGTGCTTTGGCGGGGAGGCTGACTGAAGGGGGAAGAGAAGAATCCTCTGGAGACTCAGCCCTTCCTACTCCGCCCTAGCCCCTAGCGCAGAGATGAGGGCCCAGCCCAGGGGTCCAGAGCCGCCAGCTGCCCACTGTCTGCGGGCCTTCTGCCTTCTCTCTCCCTGGAAACTCCCTCCCTGTCTAAAAGAGGGGGGTCTCACAGTTCGGAGGCTCTGGGCAGTGCCTCTTGCTAGATGCTAACTTTGATGAGGGCAAAGGGAGTTCCTTCCTTCCCATCCCACCCGATCCCAGGCCCACGGCCAGGTCAGGGAGAGCAGGGAACTGGGGCGCAGGAATTAGCTGGACATCTCTTCTAGGGCCCCTCCCACCTGTCCCTGCCCCTCGGCTTCTCCCCAGGTCTTCTGGAACAGAGAAGCCTGGATTGGCCTCCTCAGTGACTTATTCTAGCTCAAGAACCCACAGTGGCTCCCACTTTCCCAAAGTCCCACATTTAATTTTGTTTCCCCTTTGCTCCTGCCCTTAACCTAACCTGGGAGCCTCAGCCTGGCAGGAACACAGACAGAAAAAATAATCCCATCCATGAGAGTCCTGTCAGATCCATTCATGGGAAAAAGAACAATAGCTCACTCGAGGGCAGCTTTTATCATGTGCCCGTTCACCTCTGTGATTTCACACAATTTAGCCACAAGTAGTTGCAACAGGCAACGTTAATCCCCCTGTCACAGCTGATAAAACCAAGGCAGAGTACTCCTGGAAAGAGGCAGAGGCTCCGTCTTAGGCTCCGAGTGCTGCTTTGTTAGCTCATGGATCCCTGTCCCTGGACTAGTGCCTGGATTAGGGTGGGTATTTGCTGAAAGAGTGGAAGAATGAATGAATGCCCTCAACAGGAATCTGTGGGAGTTGTGCGTCGCTGGAGAGGCTGAGCCGCAGGGCTGGGCACTCAGGCCCCGATGCCGCCCCCTCCCCTGACCCTCCTGCCTCCCCTGGGCCCTAGGTCCGGGGAGAGGCAACCTGCCGACACAGCCTTAGAGTTTTTCCCCCTTGGCAGAGCCAGCTGCTGGGGGTGGGGGCCTGGCTCCCCCCAACCCACCCAAAGGGACTAGGGCTGTGCAGACCAGAAGAAAAACATTGCTCTGGAGGTCTGGAGCCCAAGTCTGATCCCAGATAGGCCATTATTAGAGCAGCTGCGATAGCCATCTACCATGGGAATGGGCACTTCCTATGACAAGCCACCCAGGTAGGTACCATCTTTCTCCCCATTTCACGGATGTGAAATGAGACTCAGAGACTGAGAGGTGTGTTGGGACCAGAGCACGCATACCTGACCACCTCCCTGCTGGTGGTATGGCTCCTCCTGATGGTCCATCCTTGCTGGGCTCATGAAGCAGCAGGTGTCACCCCTCGCGGGCCCTCCCGTCCCCAGTTGGTGCCCCTGTCCTGGTGTTTTTGTCCCACGTGGAAAGGCTCCACTCCTGTCAGCTGCCTGTCCTGTCTGTTCTAGGGTGGCTCCAGGGACGTCATTGTCCTCGGGCTTCCCTCCCTGTCTGTCCAATATTTGGGTTGTCCTTGGTGACAAGACCAGAGTTCCAGCTCTGGATCCACCCGAGCGACCCTCCTCTGGCTCCGGACTCCAGGGATCAGACAGGTTTCCAGAACCCAGATGTGCAAGTCCTTGCCCCTTCCCTGTGGGGGCAGATGTAGGTCCTGTCTCCCTGGGCTTCAAACATCTACACAGCTCTGGGGCATGCCAGAGGCCGAAGCTCAGGGTCAACATCATCCCCACCCTCCAACTGCACCTTCCAAGAGAAGCAGGGAGCCACTGCCAGAAGAACGTTAGTTCTAGAATGAGCTGGCTCTGCCAAATCCTGCCATTGTCCCAGCTGTGTGACCTTGGGTAAATCGCTGTATCACTCTGAACTCCAGCTTTCTCATCCATAAAATGGGCATGACCACGCCTTACAGTGAGCTGTATGTAAAGCACTCAGCACACAGTAGGTGCTTTGAGAAGTGGGGTCAATGATAATATCCATTCTGTAACTGGGCGGGGGCTCGGTGCTCTGAGCCGGTGGGCATCATCCCTCCAAGTCCCTGGGCCATAGCCACTCCTGTCATCCATCAACGCTGCTATGTCCCTTCCATGGCCATCTGTCAGCACCAGCTGCCGTCAGGGCACCATGCAGGGCCCCAGATGCCCCCAGGGGCCCTGCCACACCCTGTCCTCCCGGGGGGACCTATTGCTCCAGCCGCCTTCAGGCCCCCAGAGGACGGGACGGCAGCAGGGCACCCCTTCCTGCTCACCCCGGGGCCTTCCGCATCCGCAGGGGCTCCTCGCCGAGGTCTGGGGCCCAGGGACCAGCATGGAAGCCCCTCCGCTCCCGGCGCACGGCCCCCCTCCCGCCCCTCCGCCAGACCACATCCTGCCGGCAGCCCTGCGTCTATTTCATCAAGCCAAGGATTGCTTTTTAAATAAATCTAAAAAAACTCCACTTCCTCCTTGGCAAGTTCATTTTAAGTCATTTTATCTCTTTCCCCCCCTATATTTTTCCCAAATAATGTGATTAAGTGACTCAGCGCCGGCTGCCTCTGGCAGGCCTGGCCTCTAATTCAGTTTGAGGACGGCCACCTTTGACCCCACTCCACTCAGGCTAAGAGAACACTTAAGCGCTATTCTACCGCTTCCTACAGAGAGAGGCTTGGTGGGGGGGTGCGGCGAGGGGTGGGGGGCGGCGGCAGCGGGCGGGGGCGGGGGAAGCGAAACAAACTTTCACATAAAATTATGGTATATGGATAATTGAGAAGTTTAAAAACATGAATCTAATTGTACAGTCCCCGGAGAAACCCATACCGAGCCACCCTATAAGAGGCCTGGAATCTCCCGATGATGATTTATTGCTAAATCCTAGTATTTTTCAATACATTATAGTTTTTAAATTGTGTTTAAATTGAGTGTAGAGGGGGCAGAAGCCATTAGGAGATGCAGAAATGATGATTATATTTAAATATTCATGCACGCAGTACCTTATTATTGAATCTGAACACTAACAAAATCAATATTAAGTGCGGTTTGACATGAATTTATTTATGAATTTCGACTTTCTAAGTACTGTATTTTTTCACTCAAAAATTGTGAGTATAATGTAGTAATGATATCAAAACACAGTGTCAGAGAGCATTAGCTGGGGAGGTTATAAACCTCTGGATTAGGGGGCCCCAGATTGCCCTCAAAAGTGCTTAGTACACAAAACCCAATTCTTTTTTTTTTTTTTTTTTTCCCTTCCCTGTTTCTGAATCGTGCAAATCCACATATACTCCGGGGGGGGGGGGGCGAGAGGGGAGGGGTGGGAGGAAGGGAGGCTCAGCTGGAGTGGCAGGCGGAGCGCAGGGCACTCAGCTCAGCCTTAGCCAGGGTGTAGGGGATCCATGGTTCTCTGCTGGGTCCTCCGCTGAGCTCGACACCCAGGACGCAGCGCCTCTGGCTGGGGGCTGGGGGCTGGGGGCGGGGAGGTCCCAGGGGGGTCCCCGGTGGGGAGGGACTGAGGGTCTCTTTATTTCCCCGACTTTTGATCCTGGGGGCAGTGTGAAAGCTGGTAGGGTCTGGCCCCAGGAAAACCGACCCATGAGGAGCTAGAAAGAGAGGCTTTGCCCCCCAGATTCTGGGTCCTGCCACCAGATGTGTAAACAGGGCAGAGTGTTAAGGCTACCACCTCTTGCTTGGCCCACCAGGACCTACTACCCACACTTGGGCAGGGTGTTGGCAAAAATGCTGAGTGTGTGGCTTGTCACCTTCCCGGAGTCCCCGTTCCTTCTCTCCATCCACAGCTTCTCCTTCACGTGGTCTGGGACCCTTCCCCTACCTGCTGCCCCTAACCACTCCTGCCCAGGAGGCCACCGCAGTTGGGGGGTACCCCTCCCAACCCTTCCAGAGACTTGGTATCTGCCTGTTGACTTAACCCCTGAGCCCCGCAGAGCCATTCCAGCCGGTGGTGGTCCCTGGACACATGGAACCACTTTGCCATGCCTCGTTCATACACACCCAGACCCCACAGAGCTCTGTGTAGACACACACACCTCGACACCCACAACTCCCCAGGTCTGACCCCCAGAAATGTTCATCTAGACAGGCGTTCCCCAGCACACACGCTAGCACATAGCCTCGAACACACAGTCAGACCGCAATCGTCTTTCCACACAGCCCCACGCACCTCAACACCCAGATGCCCCGACACAGATACACCCCCACTTCCCAACACCCAGAGCGCTCAGCGCACGCACACCCCTGCCCTGAAACTGGCTGGGGGCCAGGTGAGCAGCGCAGGATCCGACAGCGCGCTGGACACAACCTGAGCCCCGGGTCAAAAAGCACTTAGAAGCTTTGATTCAGAATATTCATCAGCCTTTGGGGGGGGGCGGTAAAAAGAAGCCCACACAAGGGGAGGGGGAGAAAAAAACTCAACCCCGACCCTAACTCTTTTCCAGTAAATCGATGTATTTTGCTATAATTTTATTAGGAATATAAAAGGAGCCTTTTCAAAAGTGCTTAGGACGCAAAAAAAAGAGGCGGGCGATGGAAACATTAGTCTGTCTGTATTAGCGATCCCATAGTCACATTTTATTGTTACTGTCAGGATGCAAAAGCTGTGCTTAAAACAAAATAATACATAATGTATTACTGAGGCATAAACATCAGTGAGCTGCGAGTGGCCGGCGTTTTTATTTTAAAAAGGAGATGCAAGGGGAGAAAAAAAGATCGAGGGACATAGGGTGGGGGAAGGGTGCAGCGGCCTCTGGGGATCAGGGAGTCAGGCGCCCGCTGGGATCCCAGGCGCAGGGGACTGGGGAGCCCAGAGCAGGGCTGGGGGCTGACCCCCAGGGATGATTTCAACCACAGTGTCATCCTCTTATCAGCTCCTCCCAGGAAAAAAAAAAAAATCTGCCTCCCAAAGTAGCCCCAGGCTCAGGGACCTCCCACCTTCTAGCTTCACCCTCAGCACCTTATGGCTTATAAAGCTCTGGCCCTTTGTCCTGCCCCAACTGACCTTCGCTGCATCGCAGGGAAGGAGGCTGGGCAGCTATTCTTGCCTACATTCTTGCAGATAAAGACATTGAGGCTCAAAGGGGGACAGTTATTGACTCCAGGTCACACACAAGCCACTGAGCGATGTGGTCAGGACTAGAATCCAGGGCAGAGTCCCAGAGACCCAGTTCCGTGTCCTTCCCGTGGTACCCAGCCACCCAGGTGCTTGGCAGTCTCCAGACTGGGCCCCTGGGCCCTTGGGCTGGTCTCTCTGCCCCACCCTTGCCCCTGTAATCCACTCGCCAACATCAACCAGTGTCATCTTCCAAAATGCAAACCACATCTTGTCTAATGCTCTCCAAGTGCATTCCATCCCACCCAGGGAACGTTCTGCATCCCAGGAGGATCTTCCTTGGTCTGGCCCCGCCCTCCTCTGTCGCCTCCTCTCCCACCCCCTGCCCCTTGCTCACTCTGTAGCAGGGCTACTGATCTTTGCTCTTGTCCTCCAGCCACTAAGCTCGCTCTGACCTTAGAGTCTGCTGTTCCCTCTGCCTGAAGTCTTTTCTGGCCCATTCCATCAAATACCGCCTCCCCAAGAAGTCCTCCTGGATCATCCAGTCTAAAAACTAGACTCTCCATTACTTTTCATCTTACCTCTCTGTTTACATTTACTTGTCTATTGCCAGATTCTCCCAAACTAGACCAAAAGCCCCAGGGAGGCAAGGATCTCCTTGGTCTTGTTCACTGCAATGTCCCAGTACCTGGCACTATCCACGTGTAGACGGAAGGATGGATGGATGGACGCTGTCATCGTGGCCAAGGCTAGAGCACATCTGGCCCATCGCTGATCTGGCTCTGCTCCCCAAAGCCCCCAGGGCAGGCCCAGCTTCCCACATTTGGGGGTTCCATCACTCCGCCAGAGTCAGGGCCCCCAATCTGGGCCTGACCCATCATAGCCAGCACAGTTAAAGACAGGGCCCTCCCAATTTCAGCACCATATGGACACGGCGTGCCTGTAACATCTGGAATGACTCCTCCTCCATCCTGTGCCCTCCCCCCTGAAGTTTCTCCCAGCTGTTCTTGGCACTCTGGGGGAGCTGGTTCTGCCTCTCCACCTCGGTTTCCCTTCCAGGCCCTGACCCCCACTTGGTAGTCCTGCCTCCGTTTCCTGGCCCCTTGGTGGGGGGGTCGGGGGAGGAGCAGGGGCTCTTTCACCCGCCCTCCAACCTGCTGTGAGGCCCTTGTTTCTCCCTCCACACCCACCCCAGCCCACCAAGTCCAGTGTCCCCCCGCCCAAAGACTTCCTCAGAGCCTCAGGCCAGCTCTGGGATCCCATCGCTCACTCAGGGGGACACGGACCCTTAGGAGAGAACCTCAGGGAAGCATCGGTTACGAACAGAACCAGGCTCTGCTTCTTATTAGCTATGTGACTTGGGCACATCGCTTCAACCTCTCCGAGCCTCAGCTTCCTCATCTGTAAAATGGGGCAAGGATGGTGTCTACCTCCTCAGGTCTTTGTGAGGCTTGCGGGGGGGAATGTGAGGTCGTATATAAAAATCCACTAGCACAGAGCTCAGCACTTAGGGGCTGCTCTGCCATTCAAAGGAAGGGCCAT
Source organism: Zalophus californianus (assembly GCF_009762305.2). NCBI lineage: Eukaryota > Metazoa > Chordata > Mammalia > Carnivora > Otariidae > Zalophus > Zalophus californianus. The sequence goes on from NC_045598.1 coordinate 8,040,975, forward strand.
GGCCACAGGAAGCCCGAGCCAGGACCAGAATGGGCGATTCTGGGACCCACCTCCACCCGTCCCCACCCCTGAGACCTTGCGGGGGGGCGGGGGGGGGGGCAGCTCCCTACTGTCTCAGAGCACTTGGTGCCACCTAGTGGTAGGCAGGGGCACCAGGGGGCCTGGTGGGGCAGGCGGGGCCTTGGGGCAGGATGGGGACCGGAGAAGCAGCCAGGAACACCTTTCCGGGCACTGCCTAGGATCAGTGTGCACCCAAGAGGCTACCCCGCCCCAGGCCTGGTGTCCATGTGGGAGAACAGAACAGGGAGAGGCCACCTCCAGGACACCCGGCGCCCAGTGCCCAGCTCAGGAGTCAGCACCCCCAGCCACAGCTTGGATGCCTGTTCTCCCAAGAGAGTGATCAGGAAGGAGCTAAGAGTGTCTCTGCAGCCCCCCAGTGGTCGCAGCCTCCTGCCTCACAGCCCTCCCTCCTCGGGACCTGGAACAGCGAGAGGTCCCATGTGTCCAGGCTGGATGACCCTGTTCATTTATGCACCAGTCCTTCCATGCAACACATATCTCTTGAGGCCCTACTATGTGCCAGGACACTGGGAAATGCAGAGAGGATTGACAAATGCTTGTTTGTAAGTCTGTGGGGTTTACATTGTGTGTGCGGTGGGTGGGGGCTGGTGGGGGGCAGGTGGGGAGAGAGGGAGAGGAGGGGGCAGAAAAGCAAATAGCTCCAGTTCACAGTGTATTTAAACCAGCACAGATGGTTAAAGTGCTGGGGGCCCCCGGGAGGGGGCAGGGGTGCCGAGCGGGGGAGGTTATGATGGAACAGCACACAAGGCCCCCCACGGTTGCATTATCATCGGTTGAGGAAGGCCTGGGGCTCAGAGCTGCCCAGCTGCCTGACTCAACCCCAGCTCTGTGACTTTCGGTGAGCTGTTTAACTTCTCTGAGCCCTCTGTGCTTCATTGCTACTGAAATGAGGAACAATAAGAGCTACTATCTTGGGGCTTCTGGGTGGCTCAGTCAGTTAAGCGTCTGACTCTTGGTTTCGGCTCAGGTTATGATCTCAGGGTCGTGAGATCGAGCCCTGCGTCAGGCTCCTGGCTCAGCAGGGAGTCGGCTTGAGATTCTCCCTCACCCTCTGCCCCTCCCCGCCCCGCTCACATGCTTGCTTGCTCTCTCTCTAAAATAATAAATAAATAAATCTTAAAAAAAAAAAAAAAAAAAAAGAGCTACTCTCTTACTACCTGATGGATGGGTTTGTCACCAGGACTGACTGAGGCTCAGAACACAGGGAGGATCTGTGGCTTTGATGGTAGCCTCGGCTCCGGACCCTCTGCTTCTCAAGACCCCTCTCCACCTTCCTGACAGACCCACAGATGCGTCTGCCCAGGGCAGAGGAACACCAGGAGCTGTGGACCTGCTGCATATCCGTGTAGACGCGCGCAGGTGGTCTCAGGAATCAGCGTTGAGCCCGGACAGGTGGGCAAGGCCCCGAGTGTACCAGGCCATGCGTATCTACAGATGCTCCACCCAGAGAGCCACCTGTGCATCTTTGAACATGGTAAGCACGCACGCGTGAGCCTGTGAACACAACTGTGTGTGTACCCGTGTGTCTGCAGGGCTGGGGGTCTGTCCCTGCGTCCGCGTGCGTCCCCACGTGAGGTCAGGGGTGCATGGGGCAGGACTGTACTCGTTTAATTACCACCCATTACCAGTCAATCTGGGGGAGAAGTGTCACTCACCCTCTCCTCTCAGTCTGTCCCCAGCCTGGCAGGGTGACCTCAGGCCTCTGCCTGTCAGAGCTGCAGGTGAGGGGAGCTTCCAGCCCACCCATTGAGCACGCTCATGGCCCCATCCTGGTGCCCACTCTGGGGTCCCCTCACCTGCAGTGTTCGGCCGCTGGGGTGGGGGTATCTGCCTTAAGCAGGGTTGGAGAACAGAGCCCACGGAGGCCGTACCCCCCTCTTCCGCCATCATCGTCACGGACAGTGCTGAGGTCGGCTCTCTGTGCCGTGGTGTCAGCTGTCACAGCTCTGGGCCCTGCCCTGCCTGGAAATATCCAAGGATGGGAGGCCGGGAGATCTCCGGGGTCAGCTGGACCCGGGTTCTAATTTCCAGCCCCACCTCTCCATGGCTGTGTGGCCTTGGACAAGTCATGCAACCTCTCTGAGCCGCATTCCCTCCCCTACGAAATAGCAATAAAGATATTCACCCCTGCAGGATTCTGGTGGGAACTGACATCGTGAGAAAAAGTGACACCTAGCGCATTGCACTAGGCAAGTTCCCATCAATGCCGACTCTGTTACATTAAAGGCCTCGCTGGTGGGGACCATGGAGTCCTTGGCGTGCACGCCCCCCATCTTCAAATCCTCTGAGCAGCTCCCCACAGCGTTTGCTTTATTGCTATCCCCGTTCTCCAGATGAGGAAACTGAGGCTTGCTGAGTGATTTGCCTGAGTTACACGAGGGCGGAGGAGAATCAGGACTCACTGTCAGGCAGGGAGGCAGGCAGACTCCAAACCTTTGCCCTTGCCCCTCAGCGGTCCTGGCCCTGTCCTCGAGGTGCACCTGCTCCCAGCAGACCCTCTGTCATCCCTGGTTTAGCCCCCAGGGCTGCGTTTTGCTGAGTCTCACCAGACTTCGAACAAAGTCCATGAAAAGGAGCCAAGATGGCCAGACAGAACTTCCTTCCTGTAGCCGTTCCTGCCTGGTTCACTGTCCGGTTATCGTCTTATGCATCGGTCCCAGGGCCAGGGAAAGCTGCCTCGCCCTTCTCAGAGGGTCCCAGGGAAAATGAGCTGGAGGATCCCCAGCCTCCTCTTCATCCAACATTCTCATTTCTGGGGGGGGGGGGCGGTTAGGCCTGGAAATGGGGAAGTCCAACCCCGGGTCACTCGGAGTCCAGATCAGGCCCTCGTGTCCAGTGGTGATCCCTGTGATGGAAGCTCAGGGGACAGGCAGGGGTGGTGCCCAGACTTGAAGGAAGGCCCACCAGGTTCCCGGGAACAGCATGTATCCTCTGTGCCTTCCAATCAGTCAGATGAGCCCGTGCCTTTGCCGGACACAAGGGCCCCAGGTGCTGGCTGGGGCAGGACTTGCAGCCTGCTCCCCAGAAGCTCACAGCCCGGTGGGGGAAACTGGGACCGCTAAAATAGAAATCAGTGAGATGAGCCTTGTGGGGAAACAGAGGAGCACCTCACCAGTTGTAGGAGGTCAGGGAAGTCTTCCTGGAGGAGGAGGCTCTCAGCCAGAGTTTGAACTACTTCTTAAAGGAAGAGTCAGCCATTTGCCAGAAAAACGAAGAAGGGAGGGTATTCCAGGCCAGGGGAACAGTGCAGCCAAAGGCGGGGAGTGTGGGAGAGCATGGCCTATTCCCTCCATGGAGGGAAATATACGTGGGGCAAAGGAGCGGTCCAGATGAGATTGTTCTAGTCATTATGGTTGCATAACACCCCACTCCCAAAACTTAGTGGCTTCAAACAGCCATCTTACTAGGCCCACAGACTGCGGGGCAGCAGTTTGAATAGGGCATGGTAGGAATCCGCTCCACGATTCTACAGCCTCATCTGGAAGACCCAAAAGCTGGAATCATTGACGGCTTTTTGTTCACGCATCTGGCTTTGGCTGGGGCCTCAGCCTGGGCTCCAGGCCAGAACCCCATGCACTGTCTCTCTATATGGTCTCTCTGTGTGGCTCCTCCACAGCATGGTGCCTGGGTCCCAAAGGCTAGTGTCCCGAGAGAACAAGACAGAAGTGCGTGGAAGTTTAATGCTCTAGCTTCGGGAGTCACAGAGCCTCATTGCCATCACTAAGGTCTGTCCACATTCGAAGGGAGCGATGCAGACCCCACCCCTGGAAGGCAGGACCTTGGAAGGCTGTGAGGCCCGGTACCTCCCTGAAACCCCTTATTCTGGGCTGAGGGTCCCTGTTTGTGGGGGGCCTTGCCGGGCGCAGGTAATAGGGCGGCGACAGGGGGCCCTCTGCTCTCACACCCCTGCCTCCTAAGTAGGCCCAGGACACTTCCCAGCCAGTGGTAAACCTCACTGAAGGACCCGCTGTGCTCTCTGGAGTCTAAGACAGGGAGTCAGGGGTCGGGGCGGGGGGGGGGCGGGAGAACAGGGCGGCATCTCTCCTAGACCCTGCCAGGCTGGGCCTTGCACCTCCCTGCCCCTGTGGGCCTCAGGGCCGGAACAGGGGTGGGCTGTCACCTGCAGAGCCCTGCCTTGTCATCGGACACACAGGTCCAGGCCACAGTGCTCAGAAGTCACCAGGGCCTCCCTCCCTCACTGGGCAGCCTCCATCCGCAAAGCAATAACTGAGGCAGGGCTTGGCCTGCAGCCTGATCAACTCAGTAACTCATTATTTGCCTAGAAGTCTGTCTCTCCAGCTTCACTGAGAGCAGCTGAGGGTTGGCCACAGCCTGCTTCATCTCTGTGGCCCTGCACAGAACCTGGCACCTGTTAAATGAACAAATGAATGAATGAATGAATGAATGAATGAATGAATGAATGAATGAATGAATCTTTGTAAAAATCTATATTCCTGGTGCATAGCACTGTGCCTGGCACATGTAGGTGCTCAATAGGCGTTTATGGAGGAATGAATGAAGGAATGAACGAATGAATAAACGAACGAATGAATGAATGAGTTTTATTCCTCTCTGGATCCCAGCACATAGTAGATATCCAGGATTTGTTGAAGTGAAATGATAAAGCAATCCCGTGAGGGCTTCTCTGATTTGAAGGGGTTTCTGTGATGGACCCTTGCTTAGACTGGACCAAGGAGCCCTGGCCTTGACACTTCGGGAGGGCCTGGGATCTGAGTGCTGTGGCCATGCTGTCCAGGGCAGGGATGAGGGTGGGGAGCCTCCTTTCCCCTAGCGCAGGACAGATGGGTCAGAGGCAGGAGGGAGAAAGGGGAGAGACAGACAACCAGACAGACTCCTCCCGCAGAGGTGACACCGGGACCACCCACCCCTGGGGTGTCTCTGGAGGCCCCTCCCCTGCCAACCAGGCCATCCCCATGAGTGCCGCCAATGGGAAGGGCTCCCCACAGCCCCCCACACACAGAGCCTGGCTTCCCGACCCGCAGCGTGCTCAGTGAGTCGGGGGGGGGGGGGGGGGGCAAGTCGAGGGGGAGACAGAATTCTTCCTGACAGTTTAAAGAGTTTTGGCATTTTCACAAGGGCACATGTAATATTTAAATTACTTCCCCTCAGCACGCCCTCATGCCTGCCTTGGCTTCCCCAGGTGAATTTGTAGGCGCTGAAATGGTCTAATTTCCCACACAAGCCATGTCAAATATAATTTGGGTGCAAAGTTGGTAATTATACGTAACATCAGTCTGATGTTAAAAACACTGAAAAATTTAGCAAGAAGACACTACTGGAGAGACATAAGTCTGAGGCCCAGCCAGAAAAAGGCAGGCCTGGGCCCCACCGAAGCCAAAGTCTTTAATTAATAATGGCATGTTTTCAGGGACTCAAAGGACGCAGGTCCCCAACTGTCTGAAACTCCTTTGTCTACCAATTACCAGCATTTGCGGGGAGAGGCAGAGAGGAAGTCTCAGGGGGGCACCCAGATCCTGGCTGAGAAGTTGCTGAGGTTTGGGCCAGGGCTACACCTCACCTGCGGGCCAAGGTCCTGCTGCCTGGTGACCCACCCTGCTCACTTGTCACCAGAAACCAACCCCAATGAGTCCAGGGTCAGTGGCAGGAGGGGCTTGTTGCCCCTGGGCTCCATGGGAGAATTGTGGGGAAGGGGGGAGGTTTGGCTGTAGGCCAAGCAGCCCAGCAAGGCTCAGAGGGTCCCCAAAACAATGCCTGTGTCCCTCTTGGTTTGCGGGGGGGGGGGCTTTTTTCTTTTCTTTGCCAACAGTTTAATGGGCTGTTTCTGTGAGGACAGGGACCACATCTTGTTTGCTTGCCCCTATGTCCTTAGCATCTGGCACATAGTAGGCACTCAGTAAATATGTGCTAAAGGAAGTTACTGTGTGAAGCAAGCTCTAATTACTCCTCCCTCTAGCCCCGTGTGGACCGAGTGAGACCCAGAATTCCTGCCGACCCTCAGGAAAACACGCGAGACATCTGAGAGGTTTAAGGGACAGGCACCCAGCCTGGATTAGAATCACACAATTCCACACTTACAAGCCCCGTGACCTTGGAACGATCACCCAAACTCTGCCTCAGTTCCTCACCCGTAAAATGGGCGTGATAAGAGATCTGCCTCCTAGGATGAACGTGAATTCTGCATGAGCCTCTCCGTGTAAAGCATTCTGAACGGCACAGGGCAGGTAGCACTTGTTTTGCTAAGGGACCTGGGTGAAGTGTGGCTTTGTAGAATTTCTCTTTGGAAATGGTTTCTGAAGGTTGTCCGAGGATGAGGAGAGAAGGGGCAGCCAACAGGGCGGAGGAACCTAGAGTGAAGAAACAGATTCCAGTGGACAGTTTGGAAACAATGTTGCTGTTGGGGACATGATGAAAATACCTTCTTCCTTGATTGCTTAAGAACTTTCGATAAAATAGCCTCTGACTCATGCTACACGCACGGAGCTGTGTCTGGGATGTATGGCCTCCAGGCGGGCAAGGATGTGAGCTTGCGGCACCTGTCAGCAGGGGGCACACCCCGAGGTGGGCACTGTTAGTATTACTAACATTTTCTGGATGCAAAAGCAAGTCTCGGACAAGTTGAACGATGGGCCTACACGTCACACTTTCGCATGGTGGGTTTCCCTGCAGACCCTCTGCTCGTAACCCTCGGGGCTCCACTGAACTTCATACCCAAGGGTTCTGCCCAATGGTGAGAAAAGCCGAAGCTGACACAAAGCACTTCCCGAGAGCCAGACGTCCTAGTGTACCCTACTTCGTTCCAATGACCCTGGGAGCCAAACACTGTGAGCAGCTCCCTCTCACAGATGAGGAAGCGGTGGCCCACAGGGGTTAAGTAACCGGCCCCAGATCACAGGACCTGGGAAGTGGAATGAAATCCAGGCTGACCCCAGAGGAGCCCCTAACTGGGAAGAGATTACCTCCAGGCCGGCTAAGCCTTCCACATAGAGGTTCTCTGCCCTGCACACTGGAATCATCTGGGGACCTTTCAAACCAGTGACGCCCAGCCCTGGGTGCTGCCTGGGAAAGAGGATTTTTTTTTTTTTTTTAACTGCCAGATTATCCTAAAGTTGGGGTATTAGGGCTTCAGCTAAGTCCTCTTGAGCTTCTCCGACTGTAACGTGTATGCAAATCCTGATCCAGTGGAAGTTCTGATCCAGTAGGTCTCGGTGGGTTGGAGCTTGGGGTTCTCTCTCTCTTTTTTTTTTAAAGATTTTATTTTTATTCATTTGAGACACAGAGATACAGAGAGAGAGCGATCATGAGCAGGGAGAGAGGCAGAGGGAGAGGGAGAAGCAGGCTCCCTGCTGAGCCAGGAGCCCGACGTGGGGCTCCATCCTAGGACCTGGCATCATGACCTGAGCCGAAGGCAGACACTTTTAACCATCTGAGCCACCCAGGCGCCCCAGGTTCTAACAAGCCCCCAGGTAAAGCTGAGGCTGCTCGTTCAAGGACCCCATCAAGGCTCCTGGGCTTGTTTGCACATTGGAATCTGCTGTGGAGTTTTAAAAAAGCCAAATGCCAAGATCCAAGCCCAGAGATTCTGATGTCATTGGAAAGGATGGCCAGTGATTTTTGGGGTGTCTTGAAAACAATGCCAATGCCCAGGCCACATCCTAGATGGGTTAAATCAGAGTCTGGGGGGGCGTCTGGTTGGCTCAGTCCGTAAAGCATGCAACTCTCGATCAGGAGGTCATGAGTTCAAGCCCCACGTGGGGCATGGAACCTACTTAACATAATAATAATAATAATAATAATAAACAAAAATAATTTGAAAATCAATCAATCAATCAGAGTCTCTGGGGTAGCACCTGGCCACCAATATTTTTTAAAGCACCAGGGTTGAGCACCGTAGCTTTGCACTGCCACAGCCGAATCTTACCAAACCTGGGCTTTGATTTCCTTCTTTAGTGGTTCAGGTTCACTGGCTCTGGGGTGGAGCCCAGGGGGTCAGCGTTCTTAAAACATTCCCAGGGGATGCTGACACAGGCGGACCCCAGGTCATGTGTGAAGAAATGCTCTTTTCTCTTCCTCATCCTTAGCCCCTGCTCAGCGAACCCCTCTAAGCAGCATCCCCCACCTCAACCAGCAGGAAGTCTTCCTGGGGCTGTTGGGACGCCATGCCCTGGGGCACCAGGACATGGGAGATGAGAAAGGCTGCAGGAGCCCAGAGGCAAGGCTGATGATGGGCCAGCCCAGGTTGTAGGCTTCCGTCACCAGTTTTGTGGCTGACCAGCCCTCAGAGGTCAGCTTCGCCCTGGAACAGGCAAGGAGGCAGGACTCCTGGCTTCCAAAGAAGGTGGGGTGGGGCAGCGGCTGGAAAACCAGACAGGAGGACTCCTGTCTAGCCAGTTCCTCCCTCTGGCTCCCTGAGCCACCCACTTGGGCAAGTCAGGACAACCCCCCACCCATGCCTCCATTCTTGTATTTCTAAAATAAAGGGAATAATCTCACCCCACCTCACCTTGTATGTATGATTGTGTGTGTTTTATTTTTAGATTAAAGTAGTAACTGCTCAAGGCAATGTATTCCAACAGATCAGAAGCATGTTAAGTGAAAAGTCTCTTTTGGAGGTACCACTGTTAATAGTTTCTTGTGTGTGGTTCCAGACATTTTCTTTGCGTGTACAAACATACATCTGTATGTACTTAAAAAAAAAAAAAAAGGGATCCTATATGTTGCAATTTGGTTTTTGGACTTAGCAATATATCATGGGTATCCTTCCATGGAAATCCGTAAAGATCTACCTCATTCTGTTTGAAGTCCGCCTAATACTCCACAGTATGGATCTGTCATTGTCAATTTCACCATTCTCCTATTGGTGGACATTTAGACTGTTCTAATTTCATTTTTTTTTCCTACAGTAGACAACGGGGCAACAGACACCATGATATGGGTGCTTCCGAAAACTTCTACAAGTATGTCCACAGCACGTTTTTTGGGAATGGCATTGAAGTTCACCTAACTTTCCTGACTTTTTTCTCTTTTGTTTTATTAGAAATTGTCAAGCAGGAGTCTATAATAGGCACAGATCCTTAATGAGAAGGGACAAGTTGGTGACAAATAACAACTCTGTCCAGAGTGGACAGGGCTGCCATGAATTTTGTATCTCAGTAGGATTTCACCTAGAAACTAATCAACAACACCTCCCTTGCTCCATTATTACCACCAGCACCCACATTATCCTTAGATCATAGCTATGAGCACCTCTGTCCCCACCCACCAGACTTTGACCCCCGTGCCATCACCATAACCACCAACACCATCATTTCCACATCAGCCTGCATTCCCAGTTGCAGACAGCAGAACCCACTCTGATTTGAGTAAAAACGGTATTAGGCAAATACCTAAATGTAAAATCTAAAACTACAAAACTCCTAGGGAAAAAAAAACAAGAGAAATTCTTTAAGACCTTGAGTTAAACAAAGATTTCTTAGGACAAAAGCACAGACCATAAAAGAAAAAAAAATGATGCATTTAATTTCATCAAAATTAAAAAATGACTGCTCTTGGAAAACTGTTAAGAAAATGAAAAGACAAGCCACAGACTGGGAGGAAATATTTGCAAAATGCATATGTGATAAAGGACCAGTAACCAGGTATACAAAGAACTCTCAAAACTCAAAAATAAGAAAGGAGACAACTCAGTAAAAATACGGGCTAAAGAATTGAATAGACACGTCAGCAAAGAAGATACATGGATGGAGAAAAAGCACATGAAAGATGCTCAACATCATTAGTCATTGGGAAAATGAAAATTAAAACTACAATGAGATACCATTACACACCTATTAGAATGGCTCGAATTTAAAAACTTAACAATATGAAACATTGGCGAGGATGCAGAACAAATGGAAAGCTTGTGCATCGCTGGTGCGAATCCAAAATGGTGCAGCCACTTTGGAAAACTGTTAGGTAGGCAGGTTCTTATAAAGTTAAACATACACTAAACATATGACCCACCAATCCCACTCTAGGTATTAACCAAAGAGAAACTGAGATACATAGCCTCACAAAAACCTGTATGTGAATGTTCATAGAAGCTGTATTCATTATCAGAGATTGGAAGCAATCCAAATGTCCATCAACAGGTGAATGGGCAAGCAAGGGTGGTACACCCATTCAAAGGAACAAATCACTGATATAGGCAACAACATGATGATCCTCAAAGGTAAAGAAGGCAGACCCCAAAGGCTACATATTGTATAATTCTATTATAAGGCTTTCCAGAAAAGGCAAAACTGTAGCAACAGAAATCAGATGAATGGCCACAAAAGGCTGGGGGTTAAGGAGGGCACATCAGTGATGTGCTGTTAAGGTTTAAAGACCAGCTCGTGGGAGGTGTATACACCACATACATGTGTATATGTATATTCATGTATATGTGTATTTATATGTGGTTATGTCGCTCGCTATTTGCAGAGCATGTATGCACACACATACACGTTTATTATAAATCTTACTGATATAGAAGATGTGTAGTGCATTTTTTTTATATTTAGGTGAAATTCATATAACATACAATTCACCATTTTAAAGTATACAATTCAATGGCATTTGGTGCATTCACAATGTTATGCAACCACCACCTCTCTCTAGTTTCAAAACATTTCATATCCTATAAAACCCCATACCTGTTGAGTGATCACTCCGCAACCTCCCCTCCCCCATTCCTTGGCAACTACTACCTTGCTCTGTCTCTATGGCTCTGCCTATTCTGGACATTTCATGTAATGGAATCATACACCATGTGAACTTTGTGTTCGGCTCCTCTCACTCAGCGTGTTTTCAAGGCTCACCCAGGTTGTAGCATATATGAGAACATAATTCCTTTTCATGGCTGAATAATATTCCATTGTATGAATGTACCACATTTGGTTTATCCGTTTATCCGTTGATGGATATTTGGGTTGTTTTCAGCCTTTGACTATATGAATAATGCTATACATTCATGTACCAGTTTCTATGTATACGTATGTTTTTATTTTTCTTGAGTCTATACCTAGAGGTAAAACTGCCGGGTCAGAAGGTAATACTGTGCTTAACTTTCTGAGGGATTGCCAAACTGTTTTCCACAGAGGCTGTGCCATTTTACATTCCTGCTGGCAATGTACAAGGGTTACCTTTTCTCCATATCCTCATCAACAAATGTTATTTTCCTTTAAAAAAAATTGTAGGGCCACCTGGGTGACTCAGTCAGTTGGGTGTCTGACTCTGGTTTTGGCTTGGGTCGTGATCTCATAGGTCATGGGATAGAGCCCTGTGTCAGGCTCATCCCTCAGCAGGGAGTCTGCTTGAAAGATTCTCGAAAGAAAGAAAGAAAGAAAGAAAGAAAGAAAGAAAGAAAGAGAGAGAGAGAGAGAGAGAGAAAGAAAGAAAGAGAGAGAGAGAGAGAGAGAGAGAGAGAGAGAGAGAGAAAGAAAGAAAGAAAAGAAAGAAAGAAAGAAGAAAGAAAGAAAGAAAGAGAAGAAGAAGAAAAAAAAAAAAAAAAAAAAAAAAAAAGAAAGAAAGAAGAAAGAAAGAAAGAAGGAAGAGAGAGAGAAAGAGAAGAGAAAGAGAGAGAAAGAGGAAGAAAGGAAAGAAAGAGAGAAAGAAAGAGAAAGGGAAGGAAGGAAGGAAGGAAGGAAGGAAGGGAGAGAAAGAAAGAAGGAAAGAGAGAAAAAGATCGTCTCCCTCTGCCCCTCCCCCACTTGTGCGCACAGCGCTCTCTCTCTCTCTCTCTCTCCTCTCTCTCTCTCTAGCTCTCTCAAAAATAAATAAATAAATCTTTTTAAAAAATTTCAATCATCTAGTGAGTATGAGTTGATATCTCACAATGGTTTTAATTTGCATTTCCTTCATGACAAATGGTATTAAATACCTTTTCACATGCTTGTTGGCCATTTGTATATCTTCTTTGGAGAAATGTCTGTTCCATTCTTTTGCTAATTCTTAAATTGGCTTGTATGTCTTTTTGTTGTTGACTTTTAAGAGTTCCTTAGACATTCTAGATATTAAACCTTATCAGATACATGTTTTGCAAATATTTTCTCCTGTTCTGTAGGTTGTCTTTTCACATTCTTGATAATATCCTTTGATGCACAAACATTTTAATTTGATGAAGTCAAATTTATCTATTTTTTTTTTCATTTACTGCTTGTGCTTTTGCTGTCAAGTCTAAGAATCCATTGCCAAATCCAGATCATGGAGATTTACTCCTATGTTTCTAATAATAGTTTTATAGTTTTTGCTCTTATATTTAAGTCACTGACCCATTTTGAGTTAATTTCTGTATAAGGAGTGAGGTTGGAGTCCAATTTCACCCTTTCATTTATTTATCTTTAAGTCATCTCTATACCCAACATGGGCCTCGAACTCACAACCCGAGATCAAGAGTATGTGTTCCATCAACTAAGCCAGCCAGGCACCTCATCCTTTATCCCAGCACCACTGGTTGAAGAGGCTATTTTGCCCCCTTGAATGGTCTGGGCACCCTTGTGGAAAATCAGTTGTTCATAGATGTTTGGGTTTATTTCTGGACTCTCAATTCTATTCCACTGGTTGTATATCTATATTTATGCCAATACCACAGTGTATTGATTACTGTCACTTTGCAGTAACTTTATTTTTTATTTATTTTTATTTTTTTTAAGATTTTATTTATTTATTTGAGAGAGAGAGAATGAGAGAGAGAGCACATGAGAGGGGGGAGGGTCAGAGAGAGAAGCAGACTCCCTGCCGAGCAGGGAGCCTGATGCGGGACTCGATCCCGGGACTCCAGGATCATGACCTGAGCCGAAGGCAGTCGCCTAACCAACTGAGCCACCCAGGCGCCCTGCAGTAACTTTAAACTGGGATGTGTGACCTTTATTATGAGCTGAACTGTGTCCTCCCCACCCCCAAAATTCATATGTTGAAGTCCTAACCTCCGGTAACTCAGCTTGTGACTGTATTTGGAGATAGAGTCTTTGGAGAGGTGATTAAGTTAAAATAAGGTCACTAAGGTAGACCCTAATCCAATACCACCAGTGTTGGAATATGAAGAGGAAATTTGGACACAGACATGCAAAGAGAGATCATGTGAAAGCACAGGGAAATGAAGATGGACATCCACAAGCCAAGGAGAGAGGCTGCAGAGGAAACTGAACCTGCTCAACGCCTTGATCTCAGACGTCCAGTCTCCAAAATTATGAGAAAATACATTTCTGCTGTTCAAGCCACCCATTCCGCAGGACTTTGTTATGGCCGCCCTAGCAGACTGATACATTCCCTTCAACTTTGTTTTTCTTTTCCAATATTCTTTTGGCCACTTGGGGCCCCTTTGAATTCTATAAGATTCTGAGGATTGGCATTTCCAGCCCTACAAACAAGGCTATTGGAATTTTGAATGGGATTGCTTTGTACTGTACCTCTCTTTGGGGAATATTGCCATCTTAACAGAATTGAGTGTTCCAATCTTGATCATGGGATGTCTTCCCATTTGTTTAATTCTTTACTTTCTTTCAGCAATGTTTTGTAGTTTTCAGGATGCAAGTCTTTCGCCTCCTTGGGTTTTCTTCTAGGTCAGTGTTTCCTAGGTATTATAATCTTTTGGACACTGTTGTAAATGGAATTTCTTTATTTCCTTTCCAGGTTGTTCATTGCATTTATAGAAATGCAACTGAGTTCTGTATGGATCTTTTACCCTGCAACTTTGCTGAATTTATAGCTCACAATTTATAAATAAAATTATACATTTCATACAGCAAATGATGCTCATAGAATGCTTTAGTTAATTTGGCCAAACTCATGTGTCTGTAGCCAACCCATACCTGCAATTAACAAGTAAGTGTGTTCCAACATGAATATTGGTTGGTATTTTCTTTAAATTAAAGAGCAAGACCTAAAACTGCCTGCCCTCACCCAGCTTGGACTTTGAAGCCTGAAACTGTCCCCAACACAAGTTAGTCTCTACATTAATAAGACATTTTTATTAAAAGATTATTTATTTAGGGGTGCCTGGGTGGCCCAGTCATTGAGCGTCTGCCTTCGGCTCGGGTCATGGTCCCAAGGTTCTGGGATCGAGCCCAGCATCAGGCTCCCTGCTCGGCGGGGGGGCCTGCTTCTCCCTCTCTCCCACACCCTGCTGCTTGTGTTCCTGCTCTCGCTGTGTCTCTCTCTGTCAAATGAATAAATAAAATCTTTTAAAAGAAGATTATTTATTTATTTGAGGAGAGAAAGATAGTGAGAGAGAGCGCAAGCAGGAGGCAGGGAGAGGGAGAAGCAAGCTCCCCGCTGAGCAGGGAGCCCTATGTGGACTCCATCCCAGGACCCCAGGATCATGACCTGAGCTGAAGAGAGACACTTAACTGACTGAGCCACCCAGGCGCCCCAATAAGACTTTTTTTAAAAGGTTGATTTACTTATTTGAGAGAGAGAGAATGAGGATGCTCATGAGTGGGGGGAGGGCAGAGGAAGAGACTCTTCAAGTAGACTCCCGCTGAGCCCATGAGATATCATGACCTGAGCTGGAAACAAAAGTTAGTCAGATGCCCAACCAACTGAGCCACTCAGGCATCCCTACATTAACAAGACTTTTCTATTCTGTTATCTTCACGCTATTCCAGGAGACTTGCTCAGGTAAATGACTTGACTATTCATTATATAAACTTCCCCAAAGACCCATCAATTCTTCAGCGGAAAGCATCAACAGACAGTTTGCACCCTTAGACTCCTTGACTCCCTTGCGTTAAAAAATCCTTAGCTTGCTGTCCCTACCAATTCTGGACTGTTCTCTTGTGACCCTAACTCAATCCTAATCAAACCCCTGCATTGAAAGACCCTCCTTAAGCCAAACTCACAATTCTCAGTAAATTCTGATTATGAATCCCCACCTTGAGATACTGACAAAGCTCTGGTGTGGTGTTCTTCCTAACCATGGCAAGCAATAAACTCAGCTTCATCTTACCAACAGGGT
Organism: Zalophus californianus; assembly: GCF_009762305.2. Taxonomy (NCBI): domain Eukaryota; kingdom Metazoa; phylum Chordata; class Mammalia; order Carnivora; family Otariidae; genus Zalophus; species Zalophus californianus. The sequence continues at coordinate 8,056,009 of NC_045598.1, forward strand.
GTATTGGGGTAAGATTTGGGGGGCCATCATTTGACAATCATAAGACAAAACCAAAACCACTAAGACGTATGTCAAGAACTTCCTTCATTCATTCATCAATGATTGGGTGGTTCTTTGCTGAACCAGATACTAGTTTTTAAATACTGGAAGAGTATTCCCTTAATTTTTTTGTGCAATTCACCAAGTAATGGCCCCAGACAAAAAACACTTTTAGGTTTAATCTGCATTATTCACATTCTCTCCATCACTCTCTTATGTCTCGACAACCAACAAAGCAAACCCTGATTTGTAGCATTTGCCAATTTCTCTGGCATCAATACTCCCACCATGGCCAATTTCACACTACCAACACAAAGTCACCAGACTCTGTTGAGAAGAACTTACCAGCAGCATGTCATTAGCTAGTATTTCTACCATACAGATATGATAAACACCATTTCAGGGGCATAAATAGTAAAACGTAGCAAAATAATTAGGACACGATGAGTTTATTACCTTTGTTTTTAATATATTTGTTAATTTATAAAATTTAATACTTAATCATGCCTACATTTAACCACCAGCTTGCAAAGTTCCTGAAAATTCAACAACTGCCTCTCACACCACTGGTAGCAGCTTTAACACACCACCGGGACTGACCACAAAGTGGCACTTGTGAGGCGCCTGGCTGGCTCGGTCAGTGAAGCGTGTGACTCTTGATCTCGGGATCATGGGTTCAAGCCCCACACTAGGCATACAGCTTATGTAAAATAAATTAGGGCGCCTGGGTGGCTCAGTCAGCTGAGCATCCGACTCTTGGTTTCGGCTCAGGTCATGATCTCGGGGTCCTGGGATCGAGGCCCACGTCGGGCTCCCTGCTCAGCGGGGAGTCGGCTTCTCCCTCTGCTCTGCCCCTCCTCCCCGCTCATGCTCTCTCTCTTGCTCACTCTCTCTCTCTCGCTCACTCTCTCTCTCTCTCAAATAAATAAATAAGATCTTTTAAAAAAAAGTTTAAAAATAAATAAAATAAACAAAGTGGCACTTGGGAGCTCTTGAGGGTGACCGAAATGTTCTACATCTTGATTGGGGTGGCAGCTGGAAGGCCGTGTAAGTTTGTCAAGATAGAGAGAACTGTGCATATGAAAAGGGTAATTTTACTGTATATAAGTTCCGCTTCAATAGGCCTGAAACAAGGGGGTATTTGGTAGGTCACAGCCTCTCCGGAGGCACCCCAGAACCAGACCCGGAGGCTGGAGTAGCACCCAGCGCTGCTCTAGAGGAGAGGTTTCTGCTGCTGTCAGAATACAGGTGGCTCATAGCACCGAAGTGGGCCCCTGCCGGGCCCTTGCTGCCTCTGCAATCTGCTGGTCTCTCCAGCATGCTCCAGCGTGCTCACCAGCCCTGAGCCCGCCCATGCCTCTTCCAAATCAGAACCCTGAGCCTGCACGTGATTGGTGGAGGCAAGGTCACGTGGCCACACTCGAGCTGCAAGGGAGGCTAGGACAGTGAATTTCTGAGTTCTGCCTTGGGAGAGCAGGATTCACAGTGTGGGACATACTTCAAATCCAGGAAGAGGGTTCTCAGGATGCTGAGCAGGCACACAAGCACAAAAATGGTCCCCTACGATGACCGCCACTTATTGTCACCAGCACAGGATCACTGATACCAGCAACAGTACCAACCCAGTTATTGTCAAAAACCTGGCTCTGGCCCTTCTGTGTGTGGACACCCTGTTAGAACCCACAGGTGGGATCAGTTGTAGGACGGGCCTCTTCCTAGAGGAGCTTGCTGTCTGGTGGGAAGGCCTGGGGACCTGCCCTGCAGGGCAGCCTGTGCACTGGCAGAGAGGGAGGGCTTCCTGGAGAAGGGGACATGTGAGCCGAGCTTTAAGGGTAGGAAAGACCTAGACAGGAGCAACCCAGAAGGGGGGCACCTCATCGGAGGGGCCTGTGTGGGCAAAGGCTTGGAACAAGAACGTGCTCGTCATGCTAAGGGGGGGCTTGGCTGGTGCAGAAATGTAGGCAGTGTTTCTCAAAATTCTTCACCTCAGCTTGTGAGTAAGGAACACATTTTACATTGTAGCACACACGTAGAGACACACTCACACACACACACACGTATATAAACCAGAGAAAAGTTTCACACGGCGGTTCTCACCCTACCACATGCAATGCATCTGATGTTTTCTACACTAACTTAACCCATTTCATTATTTTTTTTCAAATGCTAGTCACCACTCATGAAATTGACCTCATGACCCATCAGTGGTGCAGGGACCACAGAGCTGGGGACAGAAGCAGAAGCGGGGCAATGGGAGGGGCTTTGAACACCAAAATCGCAACATTTGGACTCTGCGCTGTAGATTCTTGAGGCCAGAGGTCATGTGTGGCGTGCTGATTGGAAATGATCGATATATACCATCTATCAATATTTAAAATGCACATAACTTTTAACCCAGCAATTCCACTTCGAGGAATGCAGCCTAGAGAAAGACCCACCGAGGAGCTCAGAGAGGCACAAACAAGGGTGTTTGCTGCAACACTGGAAAAAGTCGGAAGCAACCTAAAGTGGGATAGTGTGCAGCCCTTCCAAAGAACGAGGTCACTCTCAGTCGTGGAGAGCTAGATCTCCAGGACGCTGGGAGGGGAGACGAGTCAAGTCACAGAGCCAGATGTGCCGTTTGCTCTCAGTTTTGGATAAACCCACACCTGTATATGTGTGTACATTTATGTGTATGGATGCCTTTTAAAAGATTTAGAAGGAAATTTGGACTCATGCGACATGTATGAAGCCATCTATCTATCTATCTATCTATCTCATGTGGCCCTAGGAGTAGAGAGGTTTGGGGGGTCGTATGGGGGAGACGCTGGGGTCTGGAGAAGCCTAAGGATATTGGAAGATGTGGGCAAGGAGGTTTCCCCATTACTCCCAGTGCCAAGTGCAGGGGGCAATATGTGGGGTGGGTGTCTAAGTAGCTCATTGGAAGAGACAGTTATAATCCCCCATCAGAATAAACAGTGGGGGCTCGGGGAACTCAGAGAAGGTGCTTCGTCCAACCAGAGAATGAGGGAGGACTTCCTGGAAGAAGTGGCTGGAGCAGGAGTTTAGAGTATGAGTAATGAGACAGAACAGTAGTTGTGGGAGAAGGAAGCATCCTCTAGAGGCCCAGAGACTGGACCCTCAAGCATCCCCTGGGCTGGAGGCTGAGTGAGGGGAGGGTTGGGCCTGGCTGGGGGCTGAGAGCCAGACCACCACTGTCCACAAGGTTTTTGTCCAGCCCCCCTCCCCAGAGACTGGCTGCAGGGCACTATGGGAGCAGTTTATGCAAATCACCTCCCGGGTGTAGGTCTCATTACCTTTCAGTGACTGGCAGCTGCAGAACCCCACTGGCCTGGAGGGCGTTGGGTGGGGGTGGTGGGAGCAGCCTGCCTCGCCCCTTCTCCTACTCCGCCCTCCTCCATGAGCCTCCGACCCGGATCACATCTGGTCCACATTGGCCTGTGTGGTTCCAATCATGCCACTTCCTGCTACTGTCTCTGGGCACCCCCAACCCCCGCCCCTCCTGCTCCCCTTCCCTCAGCATTCAGCAAGTCCTGCACAGTGGAGTCCCTGACATTCTCCTGCATCTCCCCTTGAACCCTACCATGAATGAGATGGGTCATCTCCCTCCCCAAAATGTGCCTCCTGGCCATTCGCTACTCTGTCCCCCCCCCCCGGTCTGGACTGTCCTGGGTTCTGGTAGCATGCACCCACCCACATCTTTCCAGGTCCAGCCCAGACCTCTAGGAACCCCACTCTCCTCTCTGCCAGGTCCCCCTCTCCTCCTAGGGAGGGGGCCTCCTGTGTCAGGCAGCGGTGCTGGGCTCCCCAAACCCTACCCAGCCCTCCCTGGAGGTCTTTGGTCCAGAGTGAGCAAAAGGAGGTGCGTTTACTGGAGTTCAGTTCTCTCCAAAAGAGAAAGTCCTAAAGTCACTTCTAGGGGCCACTGGACCTCAGGGACAGAGCTGGGAGGGGGGGTGTCAAGGAACAAAGGGATGAGGGGGACTGGAAGCAGGGTGAGGGTGGGGGGATGGGAGATGCTTATCTCAGAGAGCAGGCACTCCTGGCACCCAGGTGAACCCAGAGAAGTGACTTGGAGGGAGAGTGTCAGCTGGGAGTGTGGCTCTCTCCAGCGCAGGGCTGTGTCCCTGCTGATACTCTACAGCATTTGTCCTGCGTCGTCGCTAATTGCTGATGCAATGTATCATCAGCAGCCCCCATTTTACAGATGAGAAAGTTGAGGCCTGAAGCGGTCAAATAACTGACCCAAGGTCACACGCTGGTAAGCAATGAAGCCCAGGAGCCTCTTAATCTCCCTGCTGTTCAGAGGTCCAGGCACCCCCCACTACAGGGCTGGGGTCTCTAATTCCACCCGCCCCTAACTAGACTAGATCCTGGACTAGAAGCTCCTTGAGGGCAAGGAATGGGGCCAGGGTTCATCTGTGTCTCCCCTGCAGCCAGCATTAGCCATTCATCCATCGACTCATTCATTCCACCGGTTTTTACTGAGTAGCACCTCAGAGTCCTGTGCCAAAACCCCTCTGAGCCTCAGGCCCCTCATCTGCAAGATGAGAATGTTGTCGGAGCTGAGAGGTCGACGTTGAAGAAAGTGGGCCACATAGGTACTTTCAAATCTCCTAGTAGTCATACTTGAAGGAATAAAAAGTAACAGGTGAACTTAACTTTAAAAATATACCTTGTTAAAAAAATAATAATAAAAGAACTAAAAAGGGATGCCTGAGTGGCTCAGTTAGTTAAGCGTCTGACTCTTGATCGCAGCTCAAGTCTCGATCTCAAGGTCCGTGAGTTCAAGCCCCGCACTGGGTTCCGTGCTGGGTGTGGAGCCTACTTAAAAAAAAAAAAAAAAAAAAAAAAAGAACTAAAAACATACCTTGTGAACCCAATCCTCCAAAATATTATCATTTCAGCACGGAGCCAATGCAAAATTGATAAATGAGACACTTTATACACTTTTGCTCATATGGGGTCCAAGGTGTGTATTTTACCCTTCCCAGACATCTCCTTCCGGACTGGACACATGATCTGGTGCTCCGTAGCCACATGGGGCCGTCATGCTGGACCACATGGCTCTCAATGGAAAAGGTTCCAGAGAGATCAGATGGCGAAGGGTGTGCGAGCCGCCAGCTCCCAGCCAGGCCCACGGTGGGGGACAAGTATTAGTGCGAGGCCCCCAACCCCCTTCCTCCCCCAGCTCAGCAGAGAGGCCCCTTTCCTCCCGCGTGGCCACGAGTCGGGGCCCCTGTGGGGTGCCCCTGGGACTGAGGCGCTGCTGGCTTTCCAGGAAGGAGCAGGAGGGAGGGAGAGCACGGGCTGGGGGCCTCGAGGAGGGAGCTGCTGCTGCCTGGCACAGGGACAGAGTTTGTTTGCACCTCTTTGAAGCCAGAGATGAAAGTGGGGCCCCACATGGCTGCCTTTGATACCTCCTCCCTGGGCCCCGCGCAGCTGCAGCCGGGCCTGGCCCCACTTCTGCGCTGCCCCAGGGGGAGCAGAAGAGGCCCCAGGCCAAGGGCCTTTCTCCCCTGGGTGGCTTGGGGGAGAAGCGGAGGGAACACCCTCCATCCTGGGGACGCTGTCCTGCCGCAGCTCCCTGGAGAAGAGGAACAGGTGTGAATGTGCAGAACTTGGGGGCACCTGCCACCCCAAATCTCTCTTCTGCCAGGGCCCGAGTGTCCACCATGAGCGGTCAGTTCTTAGGAATCAACACAGGAAAAGAGAGTTGGGTGAACCGCTTGACCTTGTAAGCCTCCTTAATTCAACAACTATTTACTGACGGCCTACTGTGGCTAGGCACTGTTCTAGATGCCCGGCTGGCACGTACCATAGAGCAGATGGAATGAAATGGCGCGTGCAAAGTGCTTAGCATGGTGTCTGGCTCACAGAAATCGCTGAGTACATGTCACCCTGCATCATCATCATCAACATCATCATCATCATCATCATCATCATCATCATCATCATCACCTCCAAGTTCTGCAGGGTCTCTTAACCATTCCCAGGCACCGAGGGAAGAGAACCAGCTACTAGAACAGTGCCCACCCCAGGGCTAATCCCTCAAGCTCTGGCCTGAGCTCTGCTTCCTCCTCTCTCCTAGGTCCCCTGGGGGCAGCCCCTGGCCTGGGGGGAGGCAGGACCACTGACCTTCACCAGTGACGCCTGTGGCCCCCAAATGGCGGCTCAGACCAGAGATATGCTCAGAGGACCTCCCGGCCACCACGGAGGCAAAGCCACACATGGGACGCGGCAGGCCCCTCCCCTGTCCCAGGCCGGCAGAGCCTCCAGAACCCTCCTAAAGCAATAGGGCAGCAACAAAGCTGCCATTAGGGGTTGGGGCGTCTGCTGTACCAGGGGTGTGGCTTCTGCAATCCCAGACCCCGTATGGTCCCAGGCAGCATCGTCCAGGTGTCCTGGGTCCTGACCCCTGTCCAAACAGCCTCTGGCGTCTCCCAGCCAGCCCACCTCTGAGGAAGAACCACCTTTGTCCTCCTGCTCCTGGCAGAGGGCGCGGGGGGCACCACCGCTGACCCAGCATCCTCGCACACACATCAGTGACCCCTCCAGGGCAGGCCCCTCTCTCCTGATCCTCTCTCTTGACATCTTGCTGCTTCTCATGAGTCAGGGAGGAGAGGCGGTAGAGCCAGGGCTGGAGAAAGGAGCAAAGTGGGGAAGAACCGGGTCCAGAGTGCCATGATGACCAGTAGGTTTGCGGGGGGTGAGGGGGGGCTGAGGCAGACCCTTTCCAGACGTGTCTCGGACCCTCGCATTACTGTTTCCAGGCAGGATATAGTTGTCCCCATTTTACAGATGGGGAAATGGAGGCTGGCAGCCGTGGAGACAGTCACCCACAGCCACACACTTGGGAGGAGGGAAGGCAGCCGGGAGTCGGACCCACATCTGACTGATTTCAAAGTCTGTGTTCGTTCCATTCAGCCACCCTGCCAGGGAACTCAGCCCTCTTCATGGGGAGCTCAGGGTGGCCCCAGGCAGCTTCTCCAAAGCCTGAAACTCTGAAGACAAGAAGCCTGCCCTAAGGACAGATGCGATGGAGCAGGAAGGAGTCTGGCCTTGGAGACACCAAACTCTGGGACCCGGGGCGGGGCGCCTCACCTCCAGACCTTCCTCTTCTCTCCCAGGATAAGGGCTCAGAGAACATGGGACTTCTGGAAGCATGCACAACGGGCAGGATGACTTTAGGGGGCTCATCGCCCCCTCTTTATTTCAGTGGGGGTAGATATGTTGATTGTGTGTTGGACGAGACAGATAAACCAGCACATGGAAGTCACAATTTCACGGATACTTTTGCTTAGGCAGTGTGTGTGTGTGTGTGTGTGTGTGTGTGTGTGTGTGTGTGTGTGTGTGTGTGTGTGATAAAGAGAGCGCTGACTTAAGGGACAGTACTAAGTGAAAACACAGGGCGGGGGGGGCACGGCATATGGGCATGCCCACTTCTGGGAGGCCTGAGCGGCTGTGATGACCAGTGTGGACCGGAGGGGACCCCAGGTGGTTAGAAGGCTGGAAGCGGGCTGTGGGGAACCCCATGAAGGCCTGGGTGTGAGAGAGAGAGGGAAGGGGGCAGGGAGGAGGGGCAGAGGGGCAGAGGTGAGCCGGGCTCAAGGGCTGGCCCCAGCAGCCAGCCGTCTGCACCCTCTGGGTGCCGCCGAGCCTGGAGGCCACATTGCTGCCTCCCCTCCCCGGGCCGTGCGGTCCGCAGCTGGCTGATGTAAAACACACATGTTTTGACTGAAGCTGCTCTCCCCCCACCTCCTGAAAAACGCCAACATTAAAGGGAACGTAGCTTTGTAAAACTGAAACTGTAAAACCCTTCTGAAACCCAGCCCGGGGATTAAAGAAACCACATGAAAAGGGACTTGGGACGACCTGGATGCTGACTTCCTGTTCAGAAGTTCGCTCAACATGTGCCTCCCACCCGGCCAGGGGCGTGTAGAAAGGAGGAGGAAGGGGAAGGCCCGGGCCAGTGGGGTCTTGGGAGGCCTCCAGAAGTCCAGCGCTCACAAGGTCCAAGGCCTGACAACCTCACAGTGCCCTCCCCAGACTTCTGACCCCCCCCGGAGAGCTCTGAGAAGAAGGTGCCCTGTTGCCCTTGGCCCTGGGACCCCACCCTACGGTTACAGAGGGGTCGGGAGTCAAACAGACCACAGTCACCTACCATCCTTGGTAGGTTGCCTGCCTCTGCCAGGCCCCCTGCTGCTCCCGACACCGTGTCCCTGGCCCTGGACCCTTGGACCTCCCCCCCCCCCCCCCCGCCCCCGGCTCAGACTCCCGGCTCCCGGTCAGTCCTGGTTAAGAGCCTCCCCCAGGCCTGGGGCTGCAACTGCAAGTTCAAGTCTCAGCTCCAGGGGACACCCAAGGAGCTACCCTTGGGAACTCTGCACCTTTTCCCTCCCCACGTCACCAAGCAGGGGAAAAGTAGAACAAGCAATGTGTGTGCAAGGCTGCCGTGCTCAGGACGGCACAAGGTGGTTCTCACTCTGCTCGCACAAGCCTGAGGCCGGAGTCCCCCCCCTCATTGGTCTCCCTCTTGCTACATGGCCTTGGCCAAGTCCCAACTCCTGTCTGGGCTCAGGACCCTCATCCTGGGAAAAAGAAGGTAGGGTGGGCTGGGTCAGAGGGAAAGCCCAGGCTACGGCCACACACACTCACACCCATCATATACACTCCCTTATGGACAAACACTCACCCCCTCTCTCACACACACACACACACACCCCACAGGCCACTTGGTGGCCACCACTACCCCCATCTTCATTACCACCCTCCTCCATTATATAAACTCCCTGTGCCCTCCAGTGTCCCCCGCAATCACTTACCTAATATTAGGATATTAAAAAATATGGCAAGATTTTAAGAGACTTATTAAAATGCAATTAGCGGCGTGTACGACTTAAGCAGGAAGATTATTTTTAAAAATGACTTGATTGTGCAGAATACCACGCACCTTCCCGAGGCCGTAAACCTGCCAATCACACACATGCTCAAAGGAAGAGGTTTCCTCATTTTCTCTTTGTCCTTCAGGGTTTTCCCCTGCCCCCGGTGACCATGAAGGCTGTGGTCCCCCAACCACCAGACACACACACTCTCACAACACACACACACACACACACACACACACACGCTTGCATTCTGAGCCCCTCAAGAGACCCCTCAGAAGGAAGCTAAAGGGTTAATCGGGTCCAAAGTCAAGCCCGGAGAAGTTTGGAGAAACTGGCCAGAGGGTAGGCAAGGGGATGGAGAAGACCCCACGCCATGACCGCTACCCCATGATGATTTGGATTAGCAGAGGCTGCAGCGAGAATAAAGACGACGAACAGTCCTGGCTGCGAAGGGTTTGGGGGTGGGAAGGGCTGAGGGGAGGAGGGAGAAGTCCCAGGTTGTGGGTTACAGCTGACCCCCTCTGTGCCTCGGAGACCCCCCCCCTGCCCGCTGCGCCCGCGGCGCCCCCCGCCCGGCCCCCGCCCTAGCTGGAACGGTGGGTTATGCTGCCCCCTGCCGCCCGCTCTCCACATTGCAGCCCCCGCTCTCAGGACCCGGCTGCGGAGCGAAGGAACTCGCGAGGTCCAGGGCCGACCCTTCTCCAGCCGCGGGGTTCACGAGAAGGACCCCGGATCTTCCCGGCTCTAGCCTGAAGCGAACCACGGACTTGGAAACGAAACGTGGAGAACGTTCTCCAGCCGCCCCCTCCCCGGCTGCTCCACCCCTGGCTGAAGGAGTTTATCAAACGTGCCTGCTACTTCCTGGCATTGGGCTCCCGCTGGTACTTTTATTCCAACCATAAAAAGGCTATTTCATTGAGAAATAAAGTCCCATCCCCCTGACGTGTGACTCCTTTCAGAGCTCTCAGCCGCCAGGCAAAATTTATGTTTCCCGGATGCTCTCTCCTGGGATTGCAACTGGAAATTGGGGAGAGGGGGCTGGAAGGGGGAATTTCCTCTCTAGCTGATGGACTTGTGCTTATTCCTTTGGTCTGAGGATCCCTGGAAACCCAAGGTGTCCAGCAGAGAGCCCTTGCCTTGGAGTGAGGAGGCGGGTGTTTGAGCCGCGGTTCTTCCACCTATTAGCCGTGGGAACTTGGGTAAAGTCCTGAGCCTCAGTTTCGTCGTCCATAAAATAGGAAGAACAATTCTTCTCTTCCTCAGAGAGATGGAGCTAGATGCACTGAGCACTTAGAAGCTGTAGAAATGTCAAGTACTGCTATTATTATGGAGGCAGAGGAATTCTCTGACTTGGGGTGGGGGCAGGGAGAGCTGACACAGATTTTCCCAAGCAGTGAGCGGTCCTCAGCTTCTGTGTGCATCAGATTCACCTGGAGGGCTTGTTAAAACACAGATTACCAGTCTCCAGCCTCTGTGCTTTGGGATCTGTAGGTCTGGGATGGAGACCAAGAATTCGCTTTTTTTTTTTTTAACCGATTTCTTAGGTGATGCTGATGTTGCTGGTCTGGAGACCCCACTTGGAGAACCATTGTTTTGAGGGCTTTGAGATCTGGGATGTGGGGCACCTCAGCCTGAGCCTTGGGAGAGGAATGAGGAGCCGGTGGGAGTCACCTTTGGGGCAAGATAAGGGTGAACTCTGGCCAGCTGCTGGGGAGTGACAATCTGTCCATATCGTCCCATCTTGTCCCCCCAGTGGCTGGGCCTGTGTCTCTGGCGGCCCCCACTGCCAGAGAGACAAGACCTATGAGCAGCAGAGAGGTCAGGCAGTGGCCGGGGCTAGGCTGAGCTGGACTCTCTGAAGATGGACTCTCAGGGGTGCGGGGTGCCTGCAGACCTACAACGGGATACTCTTGACTTGTCTCCCCATGAGTGGAAGTTGCCTGACCATCCACTCCTGCTCCCTGTTTCAGCCTATTCCTGAAACAGAAGCACAGAAAGATTGAACTGACTTGCTCAAGGTCACACGGCTTGGACAGGACACCCAGAAAAAGCCCTTACTGGCTATGCAGTAATTTGGAGGATTATGAGGTTGATGACTCCAATTCCAGTTTAAGTAATATTCAAATACCCAGCAGAGACTTGCCGCTAAAGCTGGAAGAGCACGTTGTCATACAAGTCTGCCGTGGGAGCGTCTAAAATCTGGGTATTCAAGACCTTCGATGAGGGAACAACAATGAGCCTGGATGTCACAAGGCATGAAAACTGGCTTTTTTGGTCAGGGAGGAAAACCCAAAAGGGAAACTGGCCCATGGCTGCTCCGTGTAACAGAACAGAAGGACAGTAAATGCATCACAGACCCCGATGGGGTGAAAAAGATGGGGATCCAAGCTACTGGGGGGGGAGGGAGTCACTCAATGTCTAACCACCCCAAATCCCAGATTGTCTGAGATCCTGCCCCATGGGATGCTGACCTGGAGGGGAAGAGCCACTCCTTGCCAGGATCTCACTGATCACAGACACAGCAGTCGCAAAGAAATGATTGCCAGACCTGGAAGGTCTCAACAGGACGAGTGGAGGCCCCCCAAGCAGGGAGAACACTTGTGCCCGTGCCCACGCCACCCCGGGATTGGGCACAGGTGCGACCCAGGCCCTGGGAGACCCAGAGCCCTGGTCACTCATGGATCTGGGGACATTGAGGGAAAACAAGAGACTCCCCAGAAGCCTGAGCACTTTCTCATGAAACGCAGCTTGTCCCGGGTTTGAGTCAGTGTGGAGTGGAGCAAGGGGAGAGGAGTAAAGTGGTTGCTTGCAGCTGCGCCGTCCGCCGAGCTGGGCCACGTGCCCAGATCCGCGTAGCCTTGCCGCTCGCTGCCTGCTGCGGGGAGAGCCATTTATGCCAGGTAAAGGCTGGAGATTTCATTAACTCCCTTCCCTTTGTCTCGTCTCCAAGGGCACAGGGTGGTTAAACATGCGGAGGACTTGGTAAAGGGTCAGCCCTGCTTTATAGGACTCTCTTGGCTCCATGGGGGAGGGGGGCAGGGGGGGGGGCCCGGCCCTCGAGGTCCCAAAGCGGGGTGGTTCAGCAAAGATGGAGAAGGGGAGGAGGGAGATGGGGGCGGGGCGGGGAACAAAGAGACAGAGACTACAGGCCAGCGTGGTGACATGTCTCACACATCACCTGCAGCCACCTTCACTGAGTCATCTGGACACAGGATGGGAGTGGCACCTTGGAGAGGAGCCCTTTAAGTCATCTTCCTGGGGGGTGGGTTGGCCTCTCTCAGCCAGGGCCTCCCGCCCCCATCCCCTTTCAGCTGTTCCTGCCCTCTGATGTCCACTTTCCAGCAAGCGTTTTAGAGCCAGAATAAAATCTGGGCTCCCACGTGCCCGCTCTCTCCTGTTCACTCCACCAGCTTCCATTGCCTTCTTTCTGTCCCTCCAAACCTCCTTAGATCCCTTGCACTTGCTGTCCCTCTGTCTGGATGCCCCTCTCCACCACCACCCCACCCCACCCCCCACTCTTTCCTGGTTTCCCCTTCAGAGGAATTGCTGTGACCATCCCGCCCCAACCTACACCCCATGCAGGTTGCGTGTTTGGGTCTCTTCAGAGCACTTTGGTGTCATCTGAAGTTGTCCACGTGTGGCTTTATTGTCCATCTCCAACCCCCCGTCACACACACACACACACACACACACACACACACACACACACGTGCCCACTAGAACTTTCGCTCCCACACGAGGGACTTTCTCTGTCCAATTTACGGTTCCCTTCCCAGAGCTGCAATAGTGTCTGGCACAGAGAACGCACTCCGTAAACATTTGTCAAGTGACAGGGGCCGTGATATGCACTCTGAGAAGGCAACTGGGGGTCTGGAGAACCAGGCAGCAGTGAGCCCACAACATCAGCCCTGGGCTCTAACCCCCTTCCCCACCGTCCTATGAACATGATCTTCTAGCCCGAAAACCATGGGCTCCTGTGAGGTGATCCCAGCCTAGGGGAGGTCAGTCCTTCTTTCTTCCCCCAGGCTGGGCCACCCAGCCAGGTGCCCTGGGCAGCCGCCACGGCCTCTGGCCGCCTCCTGCTGGCTTCCCCTGTAGGTGTCAGGCTTGCCTTGGCATGGGGGCCGCCGTCCCTGGGCAGCGGTTGCCCGCAGGGGAACCGCCTGGCAGGGCGGGGGGGGGGGGGTGTGTGGGAGGGGTTGGCCTTGGAGTCACGGCTCCGATTCAAGAAGGGAAATCATCCGAGCTTTTAAAAAATTAAATGGAGTCAGTAATTTGATTTCAGAGAGAAGCTGAAAACCTCGTAATGGCAGGAGCAGCTCAATTCCGTGGTGAAAAGGAAAAGCCTTAAATGGGGCTATTAAGCTTTTGCCTGGGATGGATCAGCCCGGAGAAGGAGGAAGGAGGGGGGGCAGGCAGCGGGAGAAGTCGTCCTAGAGGTAGAGACCGTTTATCAGCCAAGACAACCCTGATTATTTATTTATTTATTTGTTTCGCGTTCCGGGCGTTGCCCACGGCCTCCTCTCCTTGGCTGCGATTCAAATCCCACTTCCAGCGATGGGCCGGCCCGGAGCGGGTGGGGGTGCCCCCCTTCCAGGGAAGCACCCAGTGCTGCTCCCATTCAGGCCACGGCTGGGCTTCTGGGAGCACTGGTGTCCCCGGAGGTCAACAGGGGTCACCGGAGCTGCCCAGGCCAGCGGGGTACCAGCTGCTGCCATGGGAACCGGAGGCAGAGAGTAGTGAGTCATGAAAACAAAGCAGCAACACTCCCCATTCTCCTCTCATGGGGTCCTTGAGAGACCTAGGGTCGTGGCCCCGGAGGCCCAGGGGAGGGCATCTCACACTGCAGGATCTTGTCATCGCCCAGCGCCCCCAGAGATGTCTGAGCTGTGGCTGAAGGCCTTCTGTGCTCTCCCGGAACGAGCACGCATCCCCTCTGCCTGGGCCTGGGAGCCCCGCAGTTTGGCTGTTCTGATTTGCCTGAATAGCTGCCAGGGTAACCACGAGAATGACTTACACGTCCTGAGCACACGCTGTGTGCAGGGCCCTGCGCTGAAGGCTTTACATTTCCTCGCTTACCCCTCAACGGCCCCAACTATTCTCACCCCCATTTGCCTGATCAGGAAACTGAGGCGCAGAGAGGTTAGCGCCTTGCCCAAAGGCACACAGCCGAAGAGCGGAGAGACCGCAGCAGCCTGGCTACAGAGCGTGCACGCTTTCCCCTCTCCGCCCCCGATGCCTCACCACATCACAGGGAGTGGGCAAGCACGCAAACGCTGGCGGTCCCAGCAAGCCGGAGGCACGCCCGAATACTGTCCTCCCCACTCCTTTGTGCTTGGCATCCCCTGGGGTGCTCCCAGGACTCACCCCAGCAAGGGGGCCTCTCAGAAGCCCCTCCACGTGGTTCTGAAGCTCGGGAGACCTATAACTTTCAGGTTATAGGTTGCCACTGCAGGCTGTGTCGGCTCCTGCCAGGGTGTCCCCTGCTGAGCAGAAAGGCTCTCCGGGTTTGGCCAGGCTGGACCAGAAAACGTCTGCGGGAGCCCACAGGCTCTGAATTTGCTGGACATGTTCGCGGCCCCCCACTCAGCCTGCTCCACTGGCCAGGGGCTGACTCGAGGCCTCAGGCTCTCTCTTACCCGCCCTCCGATGAAGCCGCAGGCTCCTTAGAGGTGCAGGCCAGTGAACTCTCCAGAAGAGCCGTCAGGGGCTGCCTGCGACTGGCCGTTGCTGGGCCTACCCTGTGCCTCCCCGAGGGCTCAGGCGGGTGCTGGGCCTAGCTGCTGCCACCACACCTTAGAAGGGCTGACGGCAGGGCAGTGACTGCGACATATCCATTCCCAGCAGGAGGATGAGTCCTGGCCCCGCCGTGTCCTGACTTGGTCCTGGGATGGCAGGTCTAGGTGCCCCTTACCCTCCTCCCTGATGGTCCTGAGGCCTCCATTATGGAGGATGTTTCCTGGGGCTATCTGGGGGTCGGGGTGGGGGGAACATCAGGAAGCCAGTGCCTCTTCATCCACGCTGGTCATCGAGAGCCTCGTCAAAGGCCAGACCTCCTGGCCAGCGCGGCCAGGTCCTCCTCGCCTGGGCTAGTTGGCAGCCACGTCCCCCCTGACAACATTCCCGGCAGGAGGAGCCCTCCGGGTGGCTGGGCAGGGCCCTGCTCAGGCCTTAGAGCTCCCAGACTGTCAGGGTGACAGATGGCCTTGAGACCAGGAACACTTCGGACTGTTCGGACGCCCAGAGAGGCAGCCGAGGAGAGGAGACATCTGAGAACAAATGAATGGTCAGGCCGTGGGGGCTGGGGAGACCGGACAAGGGGGCCGGGGCTGGCCTGGACGGCTCCCATGGACTCTGAGGACAGTGCAGCTGAGGACAGGGCGGGCCCGGGTAACTCCACGTTCCCTGGGGGAGCCCAGGGGCCATGTTTCTTCTACAGGTTTAGCTATTTGCAGGAATGGTCCAAGCCCCTTCTTCAGTGGGAGAGCAGTGGAGAGAAAAAGCATCAGAAATCGGAGGATGTGAGCCTAGGCCATGCCGAGGATGGCAACCCAGAGATGGCCCTCGGGAGCTCTGCCCTCAAGCTGGTGCCCCAGGCCTGCTCCCAGGCTCCGGCCACAAGGCTTTTGAGGCACGCCTTGGTTTTCCTTTCTCCACGTGCACAGCCACTGACCTTACCCACCACCTCCTTTTGCCGGCTCTCAAGGCCCCCGGGGGCCGTGAACAAGACAGGAGAGCTCGAAGGGAGCCGCCCTCAGATGGGAACTCTTGGGGGCCCCCCGCTTTCTCTGGGGAATGTTCTGAATTTGAGGAGGAAACTTGGTGGGAGGTCAAAGTGGGGCTCCCTTGGGAATAATGGTGGTGAAGGAGAAGGGTCTCATGCCTGGCTGGTCCACCAACGCCTCGTGGGGCTGGGGCCCCTCCGAGGAAATTGCGGTGGGAAGGCCAGGTGATGGACTGGGCTTCGGAAGGCTCGAGAGCGAAGCTCTGACAAAGCCCTTCCCAGAGGCCATCCGCGGCAGCTGATCCTGCAGATTGGAACTGGGGAGAGACAGCAGATGGAATTCCTGCAGGAATGGTCTCCTCTCCTGGGAACGGTGGAGACGGAGCAGTCCTCAGCACGGCAGTTCAAGCAGACAGCTCCCTTCCAGAATTTTCCAGAAAGGAAGCAGGGGTCAGTTCTCCTCCCAAAGAGACACGATCCTCCCCGCACCCTAGTGAAAGGGCCACTCATGTCCCCCTTCTACAGATGGGAAAATAGAGGCTTTGGGAGCTCAAATTCAAGCACTGGGTTAACAACCTCCCTTCATTGGCAGAATTTCACAGACCCTGGACCTGGAGTCCTTGTTGAGAATACGTGAGTGTCAAAATCTATTTTTGAAATCGAATCACAGGATTGTACATTTTCTGTAAGGACCTACTGGCCCCAACTCCTACCCCTGCTTGATGCCACCAGCTGATTTCATCTTTAAGCCATTCCCTACTTTGAGGCCATGTACATCAGCCCAGTCCCAAGAATCACACAGAACCAGACTCTGCTGGGACACTACGGACCTGCTGGGCCAGATCGTTCTTTGCTGTGGGCTCCTGTGCACCATGGGATGTCTAGCAGCACCCGTAGCCTTGACCCACCAGATGCTGGTGGCCTCAAGAATGTCTCCAGATGTTGCTAAATGTCCCGTGGGAGGCAAAAACATACCCCTGTTGAGAACTGCCGAGTTAGAGCTTGCCAATTCTGGTTCATAGGTCAAGTACAGCCTCAGACATGTTTGGTTTGGCCTGCAACGGGTCTATTTTATTTTATTATTTATTTTATTTTATTTTATTTTATTTTATTTTATTTTATTTATTTGAGAGAGCATGAAGGGGTAGGGGAGAAGGAGAAGCAGACTCCGCACGGAGGAGGGGCTCGATCCTAGGACCCCGAGATCATGACCTGAGCTGAAGGCAGACGCTTAACCGCCAGAGCCTCCCGGGCACCCCGACCTGCGGCGGGTCTTAAATATATTTTAGATTAACTGATGAAATTCTGTAACCAGCTTCTCCTGGAAAATCAGAAGATTTGGCGGGGTCTGGGGGCCACCAGCTCACTGGCATCTCCACTACGCCCTGTCCTCTCCATGGCCTTCAGCACCCTCCCTTGGGCCACCGGTTCACTCCCCCTCACTCATTTACACTCCCTGCCTGACCCATAGAGGCATTTTGGTCAGAACCTCTGCTTTAAAATGTGAAACAGAGCTGGCTGGTTAGCTCAGTTGGTTAGAGTATGGTGCTGATAAAATGTGAAACAACTACAGTTTAACCATCCTGCTGGTTTTTCTTCTCCAAGCTGGACAGCCCCTTGCTTCCACTATCCGTGACATCTATGAGCTTAAATAATTAGGATTTCTCCTATAGGTTCTAACCACTTTGCGGGGGGTGGGGGGAGGGATGGAAAAGACTGTAACCACAGAGTGCTTAGGCAATCCCGGCGCATTAAATATTCCAGCGCATTAGTCATATATTTACACAGAGAAATGTTCTTTGTCTAAAACGTTTTTTTTTTTTGAATTCCTGGTGAAAATGTAGTCTGACAAGCATCTATTAAGTGCTTACCAAGGGAAGGCAGTATGATAAGTCCCAGGAAGAATAAAATGCTGAACAAGACACAGCCCTGACCTCAAAGCATTCCCATACAAGAGGGAGAGACAGGAGGGTGAGCCAATAACCCTAACAAGAATAGAAAGACCTGGAAGCAACAATACAGAGATTAGCAAGGCCCCTGAGCAAGGATGACACACAAATTCGTGAAGCATTCCATATTTTAAAAGAAAGAAGGAAAGAAAACAAAGAAAGAAGGAAAGGAAGGAAGGAAGGGGGAGGGAGGAAGGAAGAGAAAGAAAGAAAGAAAGAAAGAAAGAAAGAAAGAAAGAAAGAAAGAAAAGAAAGAAAGAAAGAAAGAAAAAGAAAGAAAGAAAGAAAGAAAGAAAGAAAGAAAGAAAGAAAGAAGAAGAAAGAAGAAGAAGGAAGGAAGGAAGGAAGGAAGGAAGGAAGGAAGGAAGGAAGAAGAAGGAAGGAAGGAAGGAAGGAAGGAAGGAAGGAAGGAAGGAAGGAAGGAAGGAAGGAAGGAAGGAAGGAAGGAAAGAAAGAAAGAGAGACGGGAGGTGCAGGGAAGGTGTGCTGGGAGCCAGGGAGAGGAGAGATTCATTCTGGCTGCTGATATTAAATTAATAAAACGAGGAAGAGAACATTCTTTCCCCATGTAAATCTTTCCAGAGAGGCCAAAAAGTCTTCCTAAATTGTTCTCATTACTGTTGCTGAGCTATTTTTGTATTTTATTTACTATGTCCCTATAGAGAACCCACCCTCGCTTCAAAGCCTGGGACAAAGATCATCTGCCCTTGACATCTCCCCCCAAGCCCGCCTGCCCTCCTTTATAACTTTATAACTCTCCGGACATTTCTTTCCTCCCCTTCGAGACTGGACGCCACTTGAGAGCAAGGGCTGAAGCTGGAGGCCTCTGTTCCCTCCCCTGCCTCATAAGGGCCCTCCCTCAGGCAAGTGCTTAGTGGATATTTGTCAGATAAAGATCTAGCCCTCCCTTTCCAAAATCAATGTCAATGCTGCAGGAAACTGTTAAAATAAAAACAGCCAAAATGTGTAAAAACTTTCAAGAAACATTTCCATTCTCAGCAGACTGTTAGAACTCATCCCCACCCCGCTTTTTCCCTTTGTTTCTAATTCTGAATTTGGGGCTAGATGTGGTAGGCAGTCCCCCTTTTAATCTTTAAATATAGTTCTGAATATAATTACATTTTTATGCAGCACCGAAACATCATATCCTGGTAACGGGGCATTCTTGCACTATTAACATCTGCATTAAATCTCCTTCGCGTCTGTCTTCTATTGAGGACAGTTGTGAAGTCTAAGATGAAAGTGATCGACATCATTTGTGAATTATGTGTATTTCCTTACGCTGTATATCAATGGGTTTTGCTCCTGGTGGTTTTGCGAATACCAGGTTGTCTGGTAGCCGGGCTTTCGCCGAAAACCTCTTTCAAGACATGGATCCCGGCATCCTGGCACAGAGGACACACACCGTGTTTAGAAAAGCATTCGTCCTGGATTAAGAAATAAGTTGCATCACGCAGCGCTCTTTGCCAAAGAGCCTGATCCATCTCGTAAGCGACCTGAGGAACTGGAGCCCACACAGACAGCTGGGCGGATCAAAATGGAAATGGCTCATCTTGTGCTAGGAACTCTGCTAAGCTCCTCCCCCTGTCATCTACGGTCTTCCTACAGGTACCCGTATTCCCATGTTGCAGATGAAAAACAGTGAGGCTCAACAAGGTTAAGTGACTCGCAGAGGTCCTGCAGCCAGCTAGGCATTGCTGTGGGGCCACGAAGAGTTAGTTGCACGTGGCAGGGTGCATCCTGTCCCCCAGGGTCATCCTCCCAGGGGGCCACCCTGGCAAGAGTGCCAGGCCCCAGGGGTATCAGCGGCAAGGATCCATCTTCAGCTGGCCCCACAGTTCTGCCTTCCACGTCTCTGATTCCACTTGGTGTCAGTGGCTCGAAGGGACCTCCACGAGGGTTAGGACAGCTGCCGCCACCACCAAGACACTGAGCTGAACCCGGAGCACCCTGGCCACCAAGTGGCTGATCACCACAAGGTCCCTGTTTCGGGTCCCTGTGCAGGTGCGGGTGGGAGCCTTTTTTTGACCAGACCCAGTCTCTGCTTTGGGATGTGAAGCAAGACCTCCGACTCTGGCTGGGATGACCCTGGAATGGGGAAGGATATGTGACACAGAAATATGCACACTTTGGGTCACCTGGGTGGCCCAGCCGGTTGAGTGTCTGACTCGATCTCGGCTCAGGTCTTGAACTCAGGGTGGTGAGGTCAAGCCCGCGTTGGGCTCCGCGTGGGGCATGGAGCCTACTTGGAAAAAAAGAAAGAAAAAGAAAGAAAAAGAAAGAAAGAAAGAAGAAAGAAAGAAAGAAAGAAAGAAAGAAAGAAAGAAAGAAAGAAAGAAAGAAAGAAAGAAAGGAAGGAAGGAAGGAAGGAAGGAAGGAAGGAAGGAAGGAAGGAAGGAAGGAAGGAAGGAAGGAAGGAAGGAAGGAAGGAGGAAGGAAGGAAGGAAGGAAGGAAGGAAGGAATGAAAAGAAAGAAGAAAGAAAGAAAGAAAGAAAAGAAAGAAAGAAAGAAAGAAAGAAAGAAAAGAAAGAAGAAGAAAGAAAGAAAGAAAGAAAGAAAGAAAGAAAGAAAGAAAGAAAAGGAAAGGAAGGAAGAAGGAAAGAGAGAAAGAAAAATACACGCTTTGCAGGTATGTGGACAAAAGGGTGGTGCCAGGACCTCAGCCAGGGGCCATGCCCACGGCCAGCACAGCACACTTCCTGATCGGTGACATGAGATCACTTGATGCTTGGTGTCACTGCCTGGCAGAAGAAAAGGCCATCCCCAAACATCCAGGGTACCCTGCCATCTGTGAAGGCCCATAAGGAAGCAGATGCCAGGAGCAGGACCGCCCCCCAGAAGCTGCAGAAATGTCTCTGCCGAGACTGTCTTTAGCTTTAGTGACCCAGCCTGGCGCCCCATCCTCACCAAAGCTGCTCTTAAGAAACAAAGCTCGTATCAATTGTTTACACTTTAGCAAGAGTTTCATGTGTCAGCCTTCTCTTGGGGGGCATTTGAAGCCAGTTCTGCAGTAGCTAAATGAAAGCACCTGCCTCCAAATAAACGGTTTCAGGCATCATGAACAAGGAAAGAGATGTTTGGGGGCTTGGTGAGGCCATCCCTTATGCCTTAAAATCACCAGAGCCCTGTCAGGAAACCCTCCATGATAAAATTCTATCACATGCTAAGTCTTAGTCCTCTCTGATGGAGGCACACGGGGTGAAGCCTTTGATCCACCCAACTTTGCATACAGAGTTCCTTAGGATTTAAACTTCCCAGAGGTAGGAAGTGCTCTTTCAGATTCTAAGCCTCTCTGTATTAATACCCTGGGCTGAACGAAGTAGTTGTTACATACAGGGTCTAGATTGGGGTCCCAACCTCTGGTGGACCATGAAGCCCCGGAGGGCCTGCTGAAGGCCGCAGACCCTCTCCCATCTTTGTTCTCAGACCCCCTGGAGCCCATGTTGGGACCTCCCCGGAGTATAAAGACCCCGGGTTTGGAAGTCTCCGGTAGATGATTCCACTTTACAACTATATACCACGCCCAACCCAGACTCCGTACACACTCATACCCTCCAGGACAGCAGAGGTCTCTTCGTCCCAAGCAATTCAGGGAAGCAAGGTCAAGTTTGGGGCTATGGAGAGGCGAGGTGGAGTGGGGCCTTGGGGAGAAGGTGCCCAGAGGAGGGAGGGACACAGAAGGGATGGAACGAGCGAGAGGTGAAGCCAGACAGGGTGGACTTAGGGGCGCTCCTGGGCCTTACCCAGTAGGCAAGCAGCTTCTAAAGAACAGGCCTAAGAGCTGTTCACCAGCCGGACTGGCAGGAGCTCCTTGGAGGGGTTCAGCACCTGGTGAGGCAGAAGTGTCCCCCTGTGGCCTCCGAACCACTCCGTCCAGAAACAGACTCCCTCCACAGGGACCCCCCTCGCCCTTCCAGACTAGCCTCTGGACTAGGTGTCTAGCCTCTGGACGAGCCCCAGGTGTCACAGAGCTCAGGTCAGGGGCTGCTGCTTCAACGCAACCCGGAAATATTATTTAGCCCGGATATTTTTAGCAGGAATCGAGCTCAGAGCAAATGTCATGTGAGCCGTCTTCTCTTCCACGGCAACTTTGGGCTATTTAAAGAGATGGTAATTATGCTCCTGCCACCATGATCAGGATGGGCTGAATGCATGATTGCAGGAGCCCCTCATCTGCCATGCGGAGCACTTTACGCTAATGGAGCCCAATTTTCGAAGCCGCCTGCCTAAATCTGTCCAGTGTCCCAGGTGGACAATTGGCACTGGAGGAGCAGCGGACTGCTCTTTGGGGCCTTGCAGCTGCGCCCAACGGGGGTTCCGGGGGTGCCCTGCCACAGGGCCCCTCCCCAGCTCAGCAATGACCCCCCGCCTCTGAAGCAGGTCTTGCCTTGGGCCTTGGACGGTAATGGGGGTGGTATCGATGCCCAGCTAGAATCCCACCAGGCCAGCTTCTTGAAGAAAAGCTCCCAGCTCCCCCCGAAGGGACAGCAGCCATGGGGTCTGAAGAAACGGGACACACTCATCAACGGTCTGACCAAAGAGACGTGGTCACTAGGGGGACAAGGAGAAGGCTCCCTGAGGGGACACTCAGGAAGGTGACAGGGCTAAGGAGGGGGTGGGCAGGAGCAAGAAGCAGGGCAGCAGGCCACGCGAGGAGAAAGGCGGACCGGACACTTGAGGGGAGCTGAGGCCTCGCAGGGGCGCTTGGCACGTAGTAGGTGCACTCACTAGGCGGCACACGGGTGAGAGAATGAGGGTGCTGTCACCCCAGCCAGCCGGGCCGACCAGGAGACCGGCCCATACTCCGTCTGGCCGGGCGCACCCGGGGTCCTCCTCTCGGCTCCCTCGGCAGTGCGTTAGTGGACATTGGCGATGGGGGCCTTGAATCTAGGTGGGTGCCCGGAGAGGGGGAGGGGGACAGGAGGGAGTCCCCAGACCCTAAGCTAGAAGGACTGGCATGAGGAATTCAGGGGAAGACTTGAGGAAGGGAAAGCTCGCTGACTTCAAATACTGGAAAGGATGTAAAACGGAGAAGGGCCCAGCTCCTTCCAGGAGGCTGCTGAGGGCCGACCCGGGACCAGCCAGAGGGAAGTGGGGGCAGACAGCTCTGCCAAAGAAACGCGTGGCCTTGCAGAGGGATCAAGCTCCTCGGCACTGGAGACTTTTCGGAGAATCTCAGCACGGGACGGACCTCCTGCCCAGCCTCCCACCCAAAGCCGGGACCCCTCCTCGGATTTCCTCTCAAATGGCCTCAGACCTCTGCCTGGAGGGCACCAGGGGAAGCTTCCGGCTTCGGGTGCCAAGACACGAGCCCAGAAGAGTTGGCACCATCCACCAGCCCCTCTCCAAAGGAGAAGAGAAGTCAAAACCTTCTGCCTCCGCGTGTCCCCGAGCACCGGGCCTGGCAGGGCCTTCCAGAAAGTCGCTCCTGCCCACATACCTGGCCAGTGGCGCTTCCCAGGGGCAGTGTCAGGGAGACTGCAGTACAAAGAGGAAGCAACAAATTCTTGGCAAGCGGTGAGCAAAGGTGAGTGAGTAAACATTTCTGCCTGAGCACATAAGCGCCGGCAATTACCCCAGCAGGAGGCCAGCGAGAGAACGGTGCCGGCTGGGTTGTTTGCTCATTAAGACGAGAAAATCATTTATGTTCTGGGACTCAAGTGTCAACAGACCCCGAGAAATGTCGTTGCCTCAGCTGCCGCCCTGGGGCCGGCCAAGGGGGCAGCTGGGGTCCCGGGCACAGCTGGTGGGCCGAGAGCGGGTATGCGTGGCACAGACGCGCTCCGGGACCCACTTTCCATCAGGGTTGTCTCCCAGGCCCTCCCGTCTTGTTTTCCTCCCTCACTCTTCCTCCTTCCTTTTCAGATCCAGCAGTCGGGGGTGGAGGGAGTGCCCCGATGGCCCGCGCATGCACACCAGAGGCACCACACTTGGGGTGACCACCCATCCCGGTTTCCCCGGCACCTAGGGGGCTCCCCTGCTGTGGGACTTGCAAGTGCCCACACCAGGGCAGACCCAGGCCGACCGGGATGGCTGGTCACTGTGCGGCCCGGGAGCCCCGCCACCCCCCCCCGAGGGGGGCACCGTTCTCCCCATTTCACAGATGGTGACAAAGGTGACCCCGCGAGCAGAGAAGGAAGGTTCTGGAGCTCCTGCTGCAGCCACGTCCTCGCCCCCCACCCACCTGTTCTCCCACTTCTCTCTCCTTTCTCCGGCCCCCTTGCATTTGCTTCGGACCTGGGCAGGCAGGGAGGGGAGTCACAGACCCTAGAGATCACCCGACTGACCCCTGCACTAGAACAAGGCAGAGAGATGAGGCCCCGAGGACCCACCCACCTCAACGGCACCCTCCCCAGACCACCCGCCCCCCCACTCCTCCAGCCGGAGGGACAGACAGGGGCTTGCAGGAGCAGAAAGAAAAAAGCAGGAGGTGGGAGGAGACCCCAGCCAGCTCAGCCTACTGGGTGCGCCAGCCCTACTACCCCTTGGCTCTAGGGCCCCACCGGAGGCAGGCTCAGGGCACCCGCAAGCCCCTCTGCCTCCTTGTCTTTGGAGCTGCCACCTTCCCTTGGGCAGCACAGAGGCTGGGGAATGGGGAGGATGCCCGAGGGGTGGTGAGAGGCTAAAGAGGATTCGCCATCCCCCCCCCCGGCCCCCACCAAAGCCGTCCTGCTGTTCCCACGCCCCATCCCTCGGCTACACCCTAGAATAAGGCAGGGAAGCCCCCGGAGGCTGGCCTTTAAGGAGGGAACCGATTCCGCTTCAACAAGGAAGGCAAGTAGCGATCAGCACGGTGCCCTTTAAGGCCCCACGCAGAGGCTATATTTAGGGCCGAGGACATTCCGCAGGACCTCGGGCAGCCTTCACTGGGAGCAATCACTAATCACCGCATTGAGTTTACGGGTGCCCCTGGGCACACTTAACCCAGGGCAATGAATAGTTATTGCCGGCCTCCCGCTCGGGGCCTGTGGGCACACTTAAGCAAGAGCGCCGATCACTGCTAGCGGGCACGGCTCGGGTACACCCTTGGGCACCCTGCACCTTCAGCGGGGAGAGGCAGAGTATTAAATATCTATGTGCCCTGTGCCCACAGCTGCATTTAGCCAAGGGCAAGGCCGGTGAAATGGCTTTAATTAAAACTTAATGCAAGTTCAAGGTGCAGGCAGGGAAGCAGCGGCTGCAGAAGTCACCAGGAGTGAATCAGTCAATTCGACAAGGTTCTCAGGTTGGGGAGAGGGGTGGGGGGGCAGGGCAGCAGAGACCCATCTTCTGTCTCGTGCCAGCTGCCCACCACCCTGTGTCCATGTTCTGGGACGCGGGGCCGCTGAGCGCTCCCGCACCTCGCTCGGTGAAGGATGCTGGGCGTCCCGGCTTCTAAGGCAGGTCGTTGGAGACAAAGCAGGTGCCTGGGCCAGGAGCAGGTCCTGCTTTTCTCGGTAACTCGGCCCAGTGTTGCGTGACACCGGCCACACTGTCCCCCTGGCGGTAGCTCCCAGAATTACAGGCCCAGCGTGGGGGGGGGGGGCTGGGGGGCAAGGGGGGGGGGGGGGGGGGGGGGAGAAGGGACCAGCCAGGAATGTCAAAGGTCATTGCCTGGGGGCAATGCTTGGGGATCACAGGGTAGATAGAGCCCAGTGATTCTTAGGAGGACCAACAACAGGACAGTGGGCAGGGAAAGCCGTGCCCTCTCAGCCCCTGCTCCTTAAGATTGGGAAGCAGAGGAGTATCCGAGCAGTCTGCCCATCTGCCCCCGGCTTCCAAGCTAGAGGAGCTCAGGTCTTTCATCCTGGGGGCACTCCCAGAAGTGGGGTTCCTCCTGCCACAGCGCTTTGTTAAAATTCAGACCAGATGGGAACACAGCTATAAGCTCTTTCTGGGGCAGGGATCCACAACCCATTTAAATCTACTCCCCTAGTAGCAGCTCAGTGCCTGGCATAGAGCAGGTGCTACATAAATGCTCGTTGAATGATCGGCGATAGTCACAGGTGGCCTTCTCTCTCCCATCTCCTCCTTCCATTTTCTCCTCTCCTCTCCTCCCCCTTTCCCTCCCTCAACTTTCCTTCCCCAGTCCTATCTTCCTTCCCCTACTCCCAGGCAGGCTGTCCCACACCAGCATCCCCAGGCCAAATCCAGTATTGTTTTGTTTTGTTTGAGCCACTCCATGTTTGCAAAATTAAAGTCACCTTTTTATTTTTTTTATTTTTAAGATTTTATTTATTTATTTGACAGAGAGAGAGACACAGCGAGAGCGGGAACACAAGCAGGGGGAGTGGGAGAGGGAGAAGCAGGCCTCCCGCCGAGCAGGGAGCCCGAGGCGGGGCTCGATCCCAGGACCCTGGGATCATGACCTGAGCGGAGGGCAGACGCTTAACGACTGAGCCACCCAGGCGCCCTAAAGTCACCTTTTTAAAATTAGAAGATTTCATATACAATTCCAGATGTCCAGTTTCTCACGAAAAGGTAGAAAGTCTGGCCGGAAGGGGCTGGGGTGGAGTGGAGGCTGCCCCTCTGCGGGGGGCCGGGGCGGGAGGCTGTGCCTGGTTCATGGCCCAGCTCCTCGCACACCCTCTCCTCTCTCTGCTCCGTTCTATCACCTGTAGAATCGGGACAATAACAGTACCCTTTGCCTCGGATTGCTACGAAGATGAAATGAGTTCATATTTGCGAAGCGGTTAGAGCAGGGCCCAGCATAGTAGGGGTGCCATGGAAGTATTTGCTAAAGAAAGACACAAGTAAAATTCTTTACTGCCTCCTCAGCCTGGCACACTCGTTTCTGGGGCGGGTTTGGCCCCCGTTGGCACTTGCATCTGTAACCACCCGCCCATCCGCATCTTGTTTAGCTCACAGGACTCGTGAGAAAACCTGACTGCAAGGAGCCTGCAAGGCAGTGAAGGATTGTCCCTGACGTCCTTTTGTGGCTAAAAGTCTACAATTCCTTGACTTTACCCGGGTCGAGAAGGAGCGTCCGAACTCGCCATTTTTTTCAGTCTAGCAAGGGGGAACACAACGACACAATGTTGCGGCGCCAGCGATCACCCCAGCGCGCCCACTGTCCCCTGTACCAGCTAGCTCAGAGACCTTTCACACGCCCGCACTCTTCCATCCCACCCCCTCCCAACTCGCTCTGACAAACCCGGTGGGACCAGGCACCCTGTCAGCGCCCGCGAATAGCTGCGGGAGAGCGAGGCCACGTGGCACCCCCAGCGGCCACCTCTCTGCCCGGCCATGTCTCGAGGCTCAGGAGCCACAGCCTTTGCAGAGAAGTCCAGTCTGGGGTGTCCACCCCCACACCCCATCCCATGTCCCTCTGGGCGCTCAGAGCCTGTTACCTGAACGGATGTGGGCCCACATCCGTGGACACTCTCCTGGCCCAGCCTGGATGTTATCACTGACACTTCATTATGTAGCAGACTCACTGCTCCAACCTTTTCACCCTTGTTTGAAATATTCTGATTTCCAACCTGTAATTTGCTTTCTGGAAGTAGGGCAAAATTCATGTGTGCAAATGGAAAAGAAAAACACAGTTAATAGGCCGCAATTATAGGTCAGTGACTATTTCCAGCAAGTATGGTTAACATCAACCGACTGGAAGCTGGGCAGGTCTCTTGCAAGAGGGCTGGGCCGGGAGACCAGAGCTGTGGGGCCAGGGAACCTGGGTCCAGTTTCTGGGCTCCTGCAGCGCAGCCCCCATCAGGAAGCCCTCAGTCCTGGGGACATTTGAAGATTTCAGGAAGGTCAGACCTGGGCAGACAGAACAAGAGAGTTTATGCCTGAACATCCTTTGACAGGTGACAAATGTTGGTTCACACCTTGTCTTCTTCGACCGCTACAAATGACTCCTAAAGTAGGCTGTCTTATTCCCATTATATAGATGAGGAAGAAGAGGCTCAGAGTAGGTCAGGGACTAAGCCAACAGGGTGCAGTGGGGAAATAGGGGGGTGTCAAAGAGGAGACGACCGAAGAAAGGAAGAGAAAGAGAAGGAACAGGTTAGTTCCTGTGATTTCTGCAACCCCCCCCCCCCCCCGCGACCCTGTGACCACGGCTCCCTCCGGGGAGACTCTAGGCTTGGCGGGGAAGGGAGGACAAAAAAAGGAAGGAGAGAGGAAATGGATGTGAGGAGAAGAGGAAAAGATGAGGGCTCTGGGGGGCAGGTCGCCCCCTCTCAGAGGCCAGGCCGAGGGATTAAAGCAGCAGGACCACCGGGGAGCTGCCACCAGCCCCCCTCCACCCCCAGGCTGTCAGGGGCTGCCCACGTCAGGGCAGCTCCTCATCCTCTGGCCCTCAAAGGCGAGTCAGCTCCCTCGCCGACCGGCATCAGCCCAGGCCTCGGAACCCAGCCCCCAAACCCACCTCTCTGCTCCTTCCCTGGGCGGGGTCCAGGCCGTGTGGATCCTGAAGCTCGTGCAATTTCGGGGAAGGGCCTCTTAAGGAAAAAGAATACAAAAATGTCTTCCGCCAACATTACAGAGTCCTGTGAGCCCATAAGGGACCAGAGCAAGTAAGGTGCCCTGGGGCTTATGCTCCATCAGCTCTGAGGTCGGTCAGCCTCTGTGAATCTGGTGGCACCTTTTATTCATGTTATTAAGCACTTACCAAGCACCTACTGGGTGCCAGACCCAAAGGCAAACACTGTGGGTGTGCCCCCACCATCCCCCAGCCCGCCAAAGGCACGCCAGATCCAGCCAGAGACGGCTGTGTGAGCCCGGCTGCGTGAGCAGGTACGTCACTCATAGGGCAGCAGGTGCACCGATAGAAGCAGGTTTAACACACAGAAGTGATCAATATCAGGAAGACTGCCTGGAGGAGACAGCCTCCGAGCTGGGTTAACACACCTAGCAGTCCTGTCGACCTGCAGAGGCTGCTTCTCCACAAGGTCAGAAATCTCAGATACCCAGATATAAACCTAGAAGCTCTGGAGTAGAGAAAAATAGCAGTCATAGGACAAGGCTGAAAAGGTATACACCAACAGGAAATCCTATTGGTTCTACCTTCAAAATATATCTAGAATCTCACACCTTCTCCCTACTCTGGTCCCTGACCTGGGTTTCTGCCCCTGCCTTCCTTACCTCCCCGAGCCCCTGGTTGTCTGTACTCCACATAGCAGCCATCTGGATCCTGTGCCACACTAGGTCAGATCATGCCATGCCTCTGCTCAAACCTCCCCATTTCTCGCTTCGAGGAAAAGCCAAAGCCCTAGAAGGCCGCACATGATTCACCCCTCACCTCCCTGACCTCCGTTCCCAGTTCCTCGCCTCCCTCCTTCTGCCCCAGCCACACTGGCCTCCCTGCTCTTTCTCAAGCATGCCAGGCACACTCCTGCCTCAGGGCCTTTGCACTGACCGAGTCCTCTGCCTGGAGCTGCCTTCTCTTAGATACCCGCATGGCTCACTCCTCCAACCCCCCTCAAGTCTCTGTGCAAACGTCACCTTCTCAATGAGGCCTGCCCTTTTCTTGCCTTTATCCTATGAATGCCGTTTCCTTTTTCTGTAACCCTTATGCTTGTAACCTGCTGTCTAATTTACTTATTTATTATGTCTGTTGCTTGTCTCCCCACTCCCAAATGTAGCTCCATGGGCCAGGAGTGTCGGTTTTGTTCGTCGCTGCATCCCTAGCTCCGAGAGCAGTGTTCGGCGTATAGAGGGCTCTCGATAAATATTTGTTGAACGAGTGAAGCCGAAAGAGGGAGAGCTCTGGGCAGAGCGATCTTTATTGTCTTCTTTGGACTTTCTCTAGTTTCCATAACTATCTTGTATTTGCTTTTGTCATGATTTTGTTTTCAGGCTGCTTTTTAAAAGCTCACAGTTTCACTTTCACATCCTTGACGCCATTGTGCATTTGGTGGGAGATGAATACACTATTTCAGAAAACAGCCCCGGAAGCCTTTATGTGGGGTATTCTCTGGCGACATGCGTTCCTTTTAAAAGCATGCAGCTTCCACCTCTATCTTTAGCAAGAGATCAAGGCCGCGCCTCTGGCAGAGGGAGGCTCCGGGAGGTGGGAGATCACTGGGGAAATAAAGTGTCTAAGCCTGGATGTGCAAATTGACCTGGATCGTTTTAGTTTTGCATTCACGTTTGCACTTTGTAAATATTTGCCTGGCATCCCGCTGCTCACACCTGCTTGCTGTCCCCTCAAGTTTATGGAAGGCACCAGGTACCATCACGCCTGTGTCTCCACCTGGCACTGCCGTGGAAAGAAAACTCTCCAGCGAAAGCCACAGGTGTCTCTGACAGCGCCTAAAACTAATGGCCTGTGGCTGGCCGCTGTGACTAATTCTCTGATTATTGACTTTATGATTTTACGCTTAAAACTTCTTTATAATAACACACAGAAATGTTTAATGGGCTCTATCCAGAGCCATAAAAATTACTTATTGAACAAGCGTTTTAAAACTATTAATCTATTGTTTTCCATTAATAATGGCTCTCCAAAGAACAGGCGACAGCTTAATGTATCCACAGCATTTCTCCCCGAAAAGTGGCCTTTTAATACATAAATGCCGCTCCCGTGGCTTCGCAGGTTGCCTGGCCATCGGGCAGCTGACCCTCCCAGGACAGATTTAGGCTCCCCCAGTCCCCGAAAGTGCTTTAAGGACTTCCTTAAAGATCCATAAAGGGGGGGCGCGGCGCCTGGGTGGCTCGGTCGTTGAACGTCTGCCTTCGGCTCAGGTCATGATCCCAGGGTCCTGGGATCGAGACGCACGTCGGGATCCCTGCTCCGCGGGAAGCCGGCTTCTCCCTCTCCCACTCCCCCTGCTTGTGTTCCCTCTCTCCTCGCTGTGTGTCTCTGTCAAAATAAATAAATAAAATCTTTAAAAAAAAAGAAAAAAAGATCCATAAGGGGGCCCTGGGAGGTTTTCCTAGCATCTGAGAGAGATGGAAAAGACCCTCTCCCCAATCTCTCTTTCTGTGCAAAAGAGGAATTTCTAGGGCCTGTTCTGTGGCGCCCACGGTGGGGGACACAGAGAGAAGTGGGCAATTTGCACATCTCTCTACTCTTGTTCCCTCCAGAAGATTCCAGAATGACCTGTGTGACCCACCCCCTTCCTACTCTCATTGGCAAGCCCACTGCTGAAAGGCCCGTTTTCTGCTGCGTCTGGGGACCTGTCCCCTCACCAAGCCTGACATGGCTTCCTACCTCAGGTCTGTCAAAGTCACCCCTATAGCCCCACATCCATTTATTTTTCCAGGTGATTTAGATTTTGAAGAACATCAGCGCCGGATGGGCATTTCTTCTCGGGTTTCAGGCTGTTCATTCATTCAACAAATATTTATTGAGTGTCTACTAAAGTACCAGGCAGTGTTCTTGGTTCTGGAGATACAGCAATAAATCAGGAACATGTGGGGCCTTGCCCTCACGGAGCTCCCCTCTGTGGGGGGAGCACAGAAGACCAAAGATTTAGAAGATCATTTTAAATAGTGGTGAGTGCTAAGAAGCCAATGGGGTGAGATTGTGACCGGGGGTGGGCAGGGACTGCGTTGGATGGAGAGTCGAGAAGGCTTCTCGGGGAGGTGGCCTTTGAGCAGAGATGTGAGTGACAGGAAGGAACCGGCAGTGAGAAATGGGAGAGGAGTATTCCAGGCAGGGGAAAGGCAATACAAAGGTCCTGGGGTGAGGTATGCAGACAGGCATCTCTCCCCAGGCAAAGGCCAACCCAGCCAACAACTGTTCCCTCCCTGGCAAGTGCAGAATTCTGCTCACTCCCATCCTCAAACTCTCCATGTGGCTCCTGGGGATCCACAGGGCTGGGTAGTCTGAGAAGCACTTGACCTTATCTGTGGAACAAGAAGGTACATCTGAGAATGAAGGAAGAATTTCTCCTCCCAGCCTTACTTTAATGGAATGGTTAGGAAGGGGCATGTAGGAGTCATATTCTCAACCCTGAAGGGACCCTTTACTCCATGCAGAGGTCACAGTTCACAGAATATTAAAGAATTGTCTTAGTGTGGGGCTTCTCAAACTTCAGTGTGCCTACAAATCACCTGGGGGGCTTTTTAAAATAAAGATTCTGATTCAGTAGAATCAAGGTAGGGCCTAAGATTCAGCGATTCTAACAAGCTCCCAGGTGATGCCGATGCTCCCAGGTGATGTGGTTCAGGGACCACACTTTAAGTAGCAATGTCCTAGAGGCCATTACATCGAACCACTGGGTTTTACAGGGGGAGATAAGGAGAAATGTGACTTGATGGTGAGAGTGGAGCACTAAAGTCAGAGCACCTGCGTTTGAATCCCACCTCTGTTCTGTGTGTATATGCGTATCTGTGTACTGATCGCTTAGTTACAGTTTCTTCCTGTGAGTTGATTGTATGACGACAATGGTGGTGATGATGATGATGATGATGGCAAAGATGGTGATGATGGTGGTGGTGATGGTGGCAATGATGGTGATGATTGGGGGGCCTGGCTCAGTTGGTTGAGTATCCGACTCTTGATTTGGCTCAGGTCACGATCTCAGGGTCGTGAGATCAAGCCCCACGTTGGGCTCTGTGCTCAGTGTGGAGTCTGCTTGAGATTCTCTCTCTCTCCCCTTTTGGCCCTACTCCCCCAAAAAGAAAAGATGCTGGTGCTGATGGTGGCGATGATGATGATGGTGGTGGTGATGATGGTGGTGATGATGATGGTGGTGATGGTGGTGATGATGGTGGTGATGGTGGTGATGGTGGTGATGATGATGGTGGTGATGATGGTGATGGTGGTGACGATGGTGATGATGGTGGTGATGATGGTGATGGTGGTGATGATGGTAATGATGGTGGTGATGGTGGCGATGATGGTGTTGTAGATGTGAGAGTTGAATGAGTACCTACTATGGCCTTTACAGGGTGCTTATCCCAGAGGGTGTGCCTAAAGATGACAGCTCTTATATTGGCAATTACTGTCACCCAGAGATAAAAGGACTTCTCCATGGTCACCGAGCAGTAGGACCAGATGCCCAAATATCCCTACTATCATTTTCCAGCTCATCACATAGTCAAACAAATTAGAGTGTCGGGAATCAAGTAAATGTTAGAACACACATGACCCTGAATCAATATTGTACCCATTGTAATGCTCTCCTGCTGGGATAGTAGGTACGTCTTACATCTAGCAGGCCTCAGGGTCATCACTTTATACACAGCCTCCCATTGTCTGGGAGAGTCAGGAGAGGAAAATGGGGATTCTGAGCTGAATCTGCACAGCACAGACATTGGATAGCCTGGTATGGTTTAAAAGATATGAAGAGGCCCTGGGTAGGAAGGTGTTTACCAGTCACTTGACTGGTAAAAGTTGAGTAGGAGCAAGCCAGGGCCATCCCTGGAGCTTCACAGCTCAGTTGACTACAGGTAGCGGGCAGAGCCTATGCACAGGCTAGAGGTAAGAGGCAGTACACAGTGTCCTGGTGGCACCCCCCACTCTAACCTCTGCTCACCCCATCCCAATCCAGCCTCCAGATGGCAGCCAAGAAGGATCTTGAAAATGTGAGATCATGCCAGTCTCTTCTGAGAATGCTTCAACAGCTCCCCACTACCCTTGGAAAAATACAAACACTTGCACAGCCCACATGGCCCTGCCCACCTCTCTGAACCTTTCGTCACTACATTCTGGCCAAGCTGGTCTTTTCTCTACCTCAGGACTTCTGCACCTGCTGTTCCCTCTGCCTAAACACTGTTCCTCATTCTTCACATGCCTGGTTCCTCTTCATGTAGCAGGTCTCAGCTTCAGTGTTTCCCGCATGGAATACCCTCCCTGGCCACCTCCACCTATTCTCTACCCTGGCCTTGTGTTTGTTTCCTTCCGGGTTCATATCACCGTTGGGAACTCTCTTATCTGGCGGCTCACAAAGATTTCTGTATATTTCTTCCACTTGAGTGAAGAGAAGTGCAGATAAGCTTGTCTCCCACTCAAGTGAGGATGAGCTCGAGGAGGGCAAGGGCCATATCTGTCTGTCCTCACTCTGCTCCTGTGTACTTAGTAGCTGTTCAGTAAATATTTGACGAGGAAATGGCTGTGGCTGGGTCCTAGCATGCCCAAAAAAGAGGAATGCTGGAAGTAATTTATGGGGATTTTTCTGTTTCTCTTCTTCCCACAACGCATAACTGATAAGCTCCATGGAAGGGCTCAGACTATGTCTAACTCGCTCACCGTAGCACCCCCAGTGCTACGTGCCTGGCATCCCCGGACCCCTGATAAATATGTGTTAAATACGTGTTTTCATCCCAAGTGTGCTGGAGTTTCCTGTAATCACACTGAGGCAACAATATCAAGTGTGATAGTTTGGCCACAGTAAGTAGAATCTTGTTGGATGTGACAGTTTCCCAAACAGGTCCCTATCCATGCCTCCCTAATAGCACAGAGTTGATAGAGACCTTGAATTCAATGTACTCTAGACATGACTTCTCTGACAACCAGAGAAATGGGAAGATGGAAAAAAAATCTCATCTCCTGGGTTAACATCTCTCTCAACAGAGACATTAGCTGCCGGGAAGAACACAAGATGCATGAGCTCCTAGAGTTGGGATGTCAGGGGTCAGATTCTGGATCTAGCCACAAGGCCCAGGCAAGTCATTTAGCATCTCCAAGACTCTACTCCCTCTTCTGCAAAATGGGCAGATGTGCAGTAAAGGACTAACCTTGCCTATGGAAAGTTTTGGCCCTTTGTCCCCAGCTCCCAGGAGGCAAATTCTAAGCCCTTGGAAAATATTTCGCCTGATAAAGTACCTTTGTTTACCTGGAGGCCTTGGGCCACACCAGATGGCCTATCCTCCTGACGTGATTTATGGACCATGTGGTGTTACCTCAACCTTCGGAGGGCTAGAGACTAAGGTCAGCCAGGCAGATGGTCAGCCACGGCCACATGACCGAACTCTAGTAAAAACTCTGGACACCAAGGCTCAGGTGAGCCTCTCCATTTGGCGATTCTCTGTATCTATGTCACACATTGTTGCTAGAAGTTAGCACTGTTTGCACACCTCCACTGGAGAAGGACAAGCAGAAGTGTGCACCTGGACGTCTCCCAGATTCAGCCCTGTGCACCTCTTCCCTTGGCTGATCTTAATCTGTATCCTTTTGCTGTAATGAGCCTTCACAGGGAGTATAGCGACTTTTCTGGGTTCTCCGAGTCCTTCTTGTGAATTATGGAAACTGAGCATGGTCTTGAGGACCCCTGAACTTTGAAGTTGGTGTCAAAAGCAAGGGTGGTCTTGGGGACTCTGGAACATTTCAGGACAACACTAGCACCTCCCCCACTGGGTATCAAGAAAATGAAATGAGATCATACAGGTGAAACCCTTAGCTCGGGGCCTGGCCTGGAATATATGTCCAACAAATATGTTCTCCTCCTTCTAGTGTCTTCTAGTTGGTGTGGTGGCTATGTGCAGAGACTCCAAAGATCTCCTGCCTGGGCTGAGGTCCTGGCTCTACCCCTCACTGCTGTGGGACCCGAGACTTATCACCTGCTCCTCTGGACCTCGGTTCCCCCTGAAAAGTCATGCTGTCAAAAGGATGAGCTCATGGACACAAATCCCTGAAGGCAGGCCTGGTGCATCACATGCTCCAGGTGCAGGTTTTTATGATTGAAACAGTGCTAAACTCTGAGTCAGGATCCCAGGCCCAACCCTCTTTCTGGCACCAGCTAGCCACGTGACCTCCAGCACTTGACCTCAGGGAACCCCGGTTCCTTGTTGGGAGGATGGGAGACTGAAATCTGCGCTTCTGCGGAAGGCTTTCTCCCTCACTCCCAAAGTTACCCAGTCTCACCAGGTTGCTTATCAGGCTGCTCAGTGGGGAAATGCCCGAGGCCTGACGCAAGCCATAAACACATGATTTATTTACCCGTCAGAGACTTCAAGTACAGGGTTGGCCTGGCCTTATTTAGCCTGAAAGGGAGGATCCATGGGAAAAACATGGGTTAAACACAGACAAGACAGACGGCCCTACAGGAGAGGAAGGGCAGGAGAAAGGAGTGAGCCATGGTCTACAGCTGCTGCTCATCCACCTGCCTTCATTCAGCCCCTTAGGTTTATTTGGAGCACCCACGCCGTGCAGTGACCAAGGCAGGGAAAGACCCCCCGAAAACGAGTAAAGAAATGAATGAACAAAATCATCTCAGATGATGATCCAGCTCTGAAGGAAGTAAAACAGCGAGGAGACACAAAGAGTTTGGGTTGGGGAAGGTCAGTGTTGAAAGATAATTTTCAAAAAAGGTAACATTGTGACTCTCATGCAGATTAAAAAAAAAAAATGAACCCGGGTTAAAGACTTTATTTAACTCATTATTATTGAGGGAACCAGGCAGATGTTACAACCAGCTCAAAGGAGAAATCAAAGAACAGACACATTTACAGATGAAGAATGTTAAAATGAATTTGCAGGGCGCCTGGGTGGCTCAGTTGGTTAAGCCACTGCCTTCGGCTCAGGTCATGATCCTGGAGTCCCGGGATCGAGTCCCGCATCGGGCTCCCTGCTGAGCAGGGAGTCTGCTTCTCCCTCTGACCTCCCCCTGCCATGTGCTTTCTCTCTCTCTCTCAAATAAATAAATAAAATCTTTTAAAAAAATGAATTTGCAAATAGATTCAAAACTGGCTTCTTCCTTATTCTAAGATGATGGAAGTCAATTGAACCGCCCCTGATGCAATTTATTTGCCTGTCCAAAGACAAGAATCATTTGCATTGCCATAGGACATCTACAACTTATAACACCATCAAATAGCTCAAGGGCAAGGGGAACCAAGAAGAATCAGACAGCAGCAAGAGTGTCCTATAAACATTGCAGTTTTCCACTGGAGGCATGCAATAACCTTTTTTTGCTCATTCCAATTTTTCTTATGTCAGGTAAAAAAACATCGCTGAGAAGTGGCATTTGAGCCAAGGTGGTCTGCCAAGGAGTTCCAGGCAGAGATTTGAGGAGGGCATCCCCCAGCAGAGGGAACAGTAGGGGTAAAAATTGTGGAGCAGGGAACGAGTTTGGTGTGTTTAAGGAACTGAAAGCTCAGAGGGACTGGCGCCAGTGACAAGGGGCCGAGTGGTTGGGCACGAGGTGGAAGGGCAGGAAGGGACCAGAGCCAGAGTGCAGACTGAGATTTTATCTTCAGAATGAAGGGAAACCCTAGAGAATTCTGAGCAAGGCAGGAACAGGCTCTCCCTTACGTTTTAAATGAATCTTTTTTGGCCTCTAAGAAAGTAGCTATTGAAAAATGACTGTAGGCAAGAGCCTGCACTTCTCAGGAAGAAGTTTTCTTTTGGGGAGTTCAGGAAAAAATCTGGAGACAGAAGCTGGAAAGAAAGACTGATAACAGCAGGAGAAATAGGAAGATAGGAGCAGTGAGAAAGCTCCTTCCTCCTGGTGGGAATGACATGGGTTTCAACCACTTTGGGAACCTGGTCGAATCTACTCACACACACACGTCCATCCTCTGACCTGCAGCAATCCATTCCACTCCAACAGAAATGCAAGCACATGGGCACCCAATCCATGCACAAGGGTGTTCACCACAGCATTTTATGTCCCGAAACTGGGAACTGTTCAAATGCTCATCAGCAGCCAAGCGGAGTGGTCTCTTCACCCAGTAGGGCTCCTGTAAGGTGATGGAGATGTGGGG
This sequence comes from Zalophus californianus, assembly GCF_009762305.2. NCBI lineage: Eukaryota > Metazoa > Chordata > Mammalia > Carnivora > Otariidae > Zalophus > Zalophus californianus. Next base: position 8,093,188 of record NC_045598.1, read on the forward strand.
GTACACCACGGATGAACCTCAGAAACACTTTGCTAAGTGAAAGAAACCCAAAACAGAAGGATACACGCTCATTGGTTACATGTAGCAGAAGTTCCAAAATAAACAAAACTAGCCCTTGGGTTTGGAAATCTGGACAGGTGGTGACCTTCAGGGAGGAAAGCAAGAGTATTGAACGGTTGGGAAGAACCCAAGAAGGGCTTCCAAGGAGCGATGTTCTATTCCTTGTCCTGGGGCGGTGGTCCTAAGAGGGTTCTCCTTGAAACAATGAATCGAGCCGCACCACAGAGCTGAAGAGAAAAAACTGTGAAATCCTTAGAAGTGGATCCCCCAAAGCATGCAAGGTTTTCTTCAGCAGAAAACTGGGTGTTGTCTAGTGCCCCCTTCAGGATTATTTTATTCTATGCACTCTTCATCATCTGAGCTGTTTTTATTACAACGCTCTGAGTTGTTTTAAAAAAAAAAAAAAAGACAACTCTTCACGTTGTTGACCTTTGGGAATTATGCAGATGATTCTTGTCCCCGAAAAATACAGCACGGTGTCCAGAGGAGTTGCAGTTGGCTACGACCTATGGATGTTGACCAATGGTTTATCTACAAAGCTGATCCATTCCGGCATTCTTGGCTGCCTTCAACGCCCTGGTAACATGGTACTGGCTCCTTAACCCTGAATGAATTAGATAAAATCCTTGACACACGTTCATTTCATATGTGTAGGAAAGTCATGCTGATACCCTTTTAAAAACTTTTCTCCTTTCACAAAATCTGTGTTTTCCTGTGTGAGTGTTAGACTTCCATTAAAAAAAAAAAAAAAGGTCAGGGGCACCTAGGTGGCTCAGTCGTAAGCGTCTGCCTTCAGCTCAGGTCATGATCCCAGGGTCCCTGGGAATCAAGTCCCGCATCGGGCTCCTTGCTCAGTGGGGAGCCTGCTTCTCCCTCTGCCTGCCCCCCCAAATAAATTAATAAAATCTTTAAAAAAAGTTAAATTCAAAAGAGCAGGAAAGGCCACCCTGGTTCTGCGTGAGGCTGCTATCCTCAGGCCCTTCAGTACCTGGGTGGGACAGAGCCAGGCCAACTGCCGAGAGTGGGTTGGCAAAGAATGACTGGAGGATGTCCCCAGCCTGGAATCTGAGCCAAAGCCTGCAGCCTGAGCGCCTGAGAATCCGAGGCTGGGGCTGCTTGCAGCCTAATTTCATTCACGGAACTCAAAAGTAAGTGCGAAGGTCCCTCTCCTGGAAGGTGGGCTGGCCCCCTCGGCTCCTCCTCTGGCTGCTCGGCTGGCTGGAGGATGCTGAGCCTGCTGGGGCCTCCCTCGGGTTTTCCCAGCAGTGGGAAGCGCTATTATTATTTGATTAATTCACAAAACAAAGACCTGGCTGGGGCAATCGGGCTTGAAGTAAGGTTTCTCCGAGGGCGAGTAAATCTGAAACAGACAAATCTGGAGCAGAGAAATAAACCAGGGAAGGAGAAGTGGCTGTCCCTGACATTAGCACCCTCCTCGCTGGGGGAAATTCACATGCCCTGAATTTGAATTTCACATTCAAATTCGGGGAATGTGAAAGCCTTCACATTCAGGAAAGCTGCGCAAAATCCACCTTGCGAGAGGCCAGGGGCTCTGGAGAAGTGGCAGACGCGACCCCTCCTTCCGTAGCTTTTCCGGTGCTCCTCCTGGAGCTTCTGACCCCGGTGAAGATTAACACGTGGTTGGGAGAAAGATGTGGGTTTGGGGTTTTGCCCCCTCATTTCTGCGACCCGGCTGAGGTGGCCCCGTGAACTTGCCCCGTCCCAGCCTTGGTGTGGGATGACACTCCATCCCAAAGCTGAGCCCCCTTGTTGGGCATGCTTGAGGAGTGGGTGGGACCCAGGAACTGCGGGAAGAGGAGAGGGGGACCGGACCCAGGCTACCTCTGAGCTGGAGAAGATAGGCAACAATTCTGTTACAAAGAAAAATGAGATTTTCTCTGTACCCTCACAATTCAGTAGCTTGTGACACAACCCCATCATTTGAAAACTCCTTGAAATCAAGCATCTCTTGGTCAGCTTGCACCCTCATTTTGTGTTAAGAACCCCTCCAAGAAACACAAAGAGTGTTCAGTTTCCTCCGTGTTCTGGAGAACTCGAGATCCGGGAGGCAGGTGCACCCGACAAAGCCCTCCCCTCCCCGAGGCAACCCCAGACCCAGTCCAGCCTCACACGTTTAGGCCCCTCTTTCCACTATGAAAAAGGAGGCCACAGACCCCAAATGGAATCATTTGTGTGAGGCCTCGTGGCAAGCAAAGCCAGACTCAATGCCTCACCTGATTCCAGGCGCAACCTTCCTCAGAAGTGCGACCTTCAACTAGCCAGCCCAGAATTTCCTGGCCAGCCCTCGGAAATGACCCACAGACCCTCCATTCCCCTCAGGACCTGGGCCTTGCCTAAGTGTGTTCCCTGCTGATGATTTCCTCTTTTCTGTCCCTTCTCGGCCTTAAAAGCCTTTCTGTTCCTTCCGTTCTACGGAGCTCCCTTCCATTTGCTAGATTGGTGCTGCAGATTCATGAATCTCTGCATGAAGCCAATTTGATCTTCAGATTTACGCGGATGAATTTTATTGTATTTTTTTAAAGATTGTATTTATTTATTTGACAGAGAGAGACAGCGAGAGAGGGAACATGAGCAGGGGGAGTGGGAGAGGGGAGAAGCAGGCTCCCCACTGAGCAGGGAGCCCGATGTGGGGTTCGATCCCAGGACCCTGGGATCATGACCCGAGCCGAAGGCAGACACTAACGACTGAGGCCACCCAGGCGCCAGGATTTTGGTTTTTTAATGTCACTTAGATGTGAGGTTTCAGGCTTCCAATGGAAAATACTTGGCCTCTGCTCCAAGGCGTGTGGGGGAGGTTTAGCGTTCCCCTGGCTTTTCCCGACTGCCACAGTGACCAGGTAAGGCCTTTCTGGATGGCTTAAGTAAGGGACCCTTAGCAGACAACTGCTGGGTCCCCCACAACCTGGGGCTCGGCCGCTCTTTCCTGCCCTGGACGAATGTATCCAGAAGCAGAACCAAGAGCACAAATGAAAAGGTCAGCCTCTTTCCTTCCCCTTCAGCGCAGGTCTCAAGGGGCACTGTGGTGCCAGAAAGCACAGGTGGATGCCACCATCTCTCAACCCACCCCCCACGGCCCCTTTCTCTGGTGAGATTAGCTGCTGTAGCCCTGGAGCTCCAAGTAAGAACGGATGCTCAGGAGGATGACAAGAGACCAATGCCCTGGAAAAGCAAGGCCCCCACCTCAGCTTGAAGGAAAAGGTTCTGTAGGGAGGAGAAAAAAATTTCCTCCACTTCTTAGGGTCTCTGGCGACACTAGGGTCTGCAAATCAACCCGACAAAGACAGATTATAGGAGAAAAACACACACATTAATTTAACATGAGTTTTATAAGATGTGGGAGCCTTCATAAGGAAATGAAGACCCGAAGAAATGGTTAAACCTGAGTGTTTTCGTGCTAGTTTGATGCTCAGGGTAGCAAACTGGGGGAGATCTAGCAAGGCCCGTGCACTTGGATCCCTCCCAGGGTCCCTCTGTCTTGGGATAAGGATGCTTCTTTCCTCCATGTCTAGGGAAGGTCTCCCACGAAGGTCCTGTGACTTGCTTCAGGGGAAGGTGGGGAAGGCCACCTGCACCTGCCGGGTTCTCAAACTCCTTCAGCTTACAATATTCAATATACCAAAGTGCCACATTTTTAGGGGAGTGTGTCCTGAGCTCTGTCAGCTGCCTCCAGGCCAGATGAAGAAGCTCAGAAGCCATGTTTTAACTTGAGAAACAGTCATGTGCTCTTGACCCAACTTCCCAGAAACCTCCCCGGGGCCCCTCCCGGTGGAGTCCAGGGGGTTGCTGAGAGCAGGCCACACCAGCGGGGTGAGGCCTGGAGGGTTTCTGAGAGAATGAATGGAGAACTTCTGAATGAAGCAGCCGAGGAGAGAGACATCACGAACAGAGGAGGGAAATGAACTGACTTGAGTTTTTAAAGGGTCACTGTGGCTGCTGGGTTGAGAATGGCTGGGAAGGGGGTGAGGGAAGAGGTGAGGAGACCAGCTGAGAGCCTGCTACCACCATCCATCCAGGAGACAGGTGTCTCCTGCACACATGTGGCCCTTCCTGCCTTCTAGTCGTGCCTTGTGCAGTCTGCATTCTGCTCTCCCACCCACCCCTCCTCGCACGTGGCAAGACTCAGCAGAGTGAGCATCCTTGGAGCTTTCCTGGACTAACAATTCATGCCTGGATCTTCTTGTGGGATAGTTTTGAGCATGTGGTGCTTTAGTTCCACGAAGCAAGGCTGCCAACAAGACTGGAAAGAAGAACCAGACCAGAAGTTGGGAGACACATCCTGGCCCCAGTTCTGCTGCTGCTGAGCTTGGGCAAATCGCCTCATGTGTCTACGCTTATCTTTCCACACCTGTTGTTACGGGCTGAGCTGCAGCCTTCCAAAATGCATAGGTTGGGGTCTTGATCCTCAGTACCTCAGAATGTGACCTTATTTGGAGGTAGGGTCTTTATGGAGGTAATTGGGCCCTAAGCTAGTCTGACTGGTGTCCTTATAAGAGGAGTTAGGACCTAAATATATGCAAAGGGAAGACCACATGAAGACAGAGAAGACAACCACCCACAAACCCAGGAGAGGGGCCTCAGAAGACACCAACCCTGCGGACACCTTGATCTTGGACTTCCAACCTCCAGACCGTGAGACCATAAATTTCTGTTGTTTAAGCCACCTGGTCTGTGGTTCTCTGTTACAGTCCTTTGAACTCACAACCCTGAGATCAAGAGTCATATGCTCTACAGACTGAGCCAGCCAGACGCCGTGGATCTCTTTTTTAAAACGAGCCAGAACATTTTCCCAGCTACATCAAAACTAGGAGGTCGTGGGATAATATCCTTTTTTTTAAATTGGGTCTCTCTCCTTACCCAGAGTTTCATTATGATAATTTTTAAATATACAGAAAAATCAGATGTGTGTAATGAACCGTCATATGTATCCTTGCTCCCTAGATTCTAGATTCCTGTTTTGTATGTACCTATGCCTTCTCTCCCTGCCCCCAAAGTCTTGCCATCATTGAAAAGTCAAGGAATGTCCAACCCCAGCAGGGTCCTGGGCACACTGTAGCTTTCAATAAACACTTCCTGAATTAATACAATAACGGCAGGGCAGAAATAGTAGGGAGTAGCACAGTATAGTGGACGTTTATTTGACAAATGTTCGCTGAACACCTATTATGTGCCAGGCCCTGTTCTGGGTGCTGGGGTCACAGCCGTGAACAGGAACTGTCTTCTCGGCCCTCACGGAGGTGACATTCTAGAGTGGAAGGAGAGGGGAACAATCCATAGACACATGACGTAAGTAAATTATGTAATATTGCTAGTCGGTCAATCCCAGCTACTTATTGAGCAGCAATTTTGTGCCAGGAGCTGCCCCAGAGGGGAGCAAGGCCATCCTCCTCTGTTTCGGTGACAGTCCAAGTCAGCCGCTCTGTTAGTCTTGGAGGATGCCACAACCTCGGTGACTTAAAACAAGATCTATTCTCACCGTTCTGGAAGTCAAGAGTCCAAACTGAAGCCTTCTCTGAAGGCCCTGAGGAAGGATTCTTCCTTGCTTCTAGCTTGTAGGGGCTGCCAACACCCCTTGGTGTTCCTCGGCCTGTAGCTGCGTCTCTGCCTTTGTCTTCACACACTGTTCTCCCCATGCGTCTCTGGTCCAAATTTCCCTCTTGTAAAAACACCAGTTATCAAAACGATCAGAACCCACCGTAATCCAGGATGACCTCATTTTGCCTTGACGACATCTGCCAACATCTATTTCCAAATACGGTCCCGTTCACAAGTACCAGGGGTCTGAACGTACCTTTTTGAGAGACACAAGTCAACCCACAATAGCCACCGTCTTGCTTTGTTTGCTTAGTGCGCAAGATTATGGCAGAATTTAAAGGTCAGGACTATGTCAACTATATTTCAATTAAAAACAAAGTCAGGAATATATCTATTCTTGGAACTAACTAACCAACTAACATCATTTTTGGATCCATTTTTGGTTTTGGTTTTGTTTTTAAAGTAGGCTCCAACACCCAACCTGGGGTTTGAACGCACAACCCTGAGGTCGAGAGTCACATAGTCTACTGACTGAGCCAGCCAGACGCCCTGGATGTCCTTTTTTAAATGAGCCAGAAGAACATTATCCTAGCTACATCACAAATTGGGGGATCTTGGGATAATATCTTTTTTAAAAATTGGATCTCTCCCCTTACCCAGAATTTCCTTATGATAATTTTTAAACACACAGAAAAGTCAGATTTGTATAGTGAACCCTTATATGTATCCCTGCTCCCTAGATTCTACTTAGATTGTTGATCTATTGCTCCATCTGTGTTGGATTGTCTCTCCTTTTAACTCATCTCTCTGTTCATCAACATTCTTTAATCCTACGTTGCTGCAGATTTATAATGAGCCACCTGAGCAGACTCGGGGTTGGAAGTCAGGAACCAGCGTGCCGCGTGGAGCCTGGGCGTTGGCAGGGTCTGTCCACACGTAGGTGACGTTCAGCAGAAGCAAACAAAGGCAGAACCCACAGCTGCTTACACCTTCCCGGGGACTGGAAGGCCCAGAAGTCCGCACACAGGAATGCCAAGGCCAAGTACACAACTCCGCAGGAGACGCTACGGAGATGACCCTGAGTGCTTGTGGAAGCCTTAAAAAGAGCAGAGGAGACAGGAATTGAAAAGCAGATTTTCTTGCCTATTTTGACAACCTAAACCCCATTCCTCCCCCCCACACACACACACCCCTCCACACACAGTTGCACACTCCTACACACACCCCTCCACACACCCTGACACATAGGCCTTCACACGCACCCTTGACACACACAAACACACAGGAAGGGCTCCTGTCTTGGATATTCTTAGAGAACGCAGTTTCACTCAGATCTTTCCAGTTGGGCTCAAATTTCCTTTTTCCATTTGGGAAAAATCACACTTTCAAAACTGCTTTTGCTCAATAGATTAGAAGCACCAGGGACTGGCTGACTTGCAGTCCCTGCACGGTTTCACCACGGTTTTATTTATTAACACCCTCCCTCTCTTGCAAATGAGAAATTGTGAAATCCTTTTTAAACTGAGGGCTCTTCTACTTACTGAGCCGGTTTTTCAAAAAAGCAGAAACCACTGACCTACTGACGGTTTCTTTTGATATTTAGAGGTCAAAGATTAATAAAATATACTGAACTCCCATTGCCAAGCTTCCAAGGCATTTTAAATGTGCCCATCTCGGTGAGATCTGGCACCATCATTACCACTTTATAGATGTGGAAACCAACGTTTAACCAAACAACGATCAGACTGGCTGAAAAGCTCCCCGATGAATCAATTACAAAACACACACAGCCTGGGAACCAAGAAATGAATGGTCAACTAGTTGTGATATAGAAATACGACTTTCTTCTTTACTCTATGAGGAGTGATTTAATCCATTCTAGGCAACAGTTCCTTCTCTTCCTGGAACAGAAAGCAAATCTTTGACTCCCTTGCCTCCAAGAGAGGAGCCCTGCTCTAGCATGCCTCCAGAGCCAGACACGGTTCTAAGACCCAGAGCATCTCATTTGGGGATCCTTACCCAGGGTCCACCCCGAGGCCTGAATGGAATCTGGGGGTCCTTGAATTTGGATGGGGAAAACAATTACATCTTTATTTCCACTAACTTCTTTTTTTTTTTAAAGAAATTTATTTATTTATTCGACAGGGAGAGAGAGCGTACAAGCAGGGGAGTGGCAGGGAGAGGGAGAAGCCGACTCCCCACTGAGCACAGAGCCCAACGTGAGGTTCCATCCCAGGACCCTGGGATCATGACCTGAGCCGAAGGCAGACGCTAAACTGACTGAGCCACCCAGGCGCCCCTATTTCCATTAACTTCTAACTGGACAGAAATCCCAGATATTGTTGTACTACAGGACTATCGTCCGGGAGCTTTCCAGAAATCCTTTACATGCATCATTACTTTTGATTTAAAGTAGTGAATTGACCCACTGACATTTAATTCCTAAGAAAGCGGTGTTTATTACATCATGCAGCATACATTTGTTTGATAGTTTAATAAGTGAGTTTTGATATAATTCTTTTCTGTAAAGCACCTCTTTTTATTATTTTTACATGTGGTAAAAAACCACATAATATAAAATGGACTCTCCTAACCATTTTTAAGTGTCCAGTTCGATGGCATTAAACACGGTCTCACGGTTGGGCAACCACCACCACCAACCACCTCCAGAGCTCTTTCCATCTTGCAAAACTGAACCTCTGCCCCCGCTAAACACTAACTCCCCATTCTCCTCTCGCCCCAGCCCCTGGCAACCACTGTCCAACTTCCCTTCTCTATGAATTTGATTCTTCAAGGGACCTTTTAGGAGTGGAATCATACAGCATTTGTTGTTTTGCGGCTGGTTCACGTCACTTGGTATAAAGTCCTCAAGGTTCGTTCACGTTGTAGCAGGTGACAAAACTTCTTTTTTCAGGCTAATACTCCATTGTTGTGTACAGACAACATTCTGTTTATTCATGCACCTGCCGATGAACACTTGGATTGGATTGGATTCAGGATCATGATCTGAGCCAAAGGCAGACGCTTAACCGGACCGAACCACCCAAGCGTCCCGATGACATGCTTTCTAAAACGTTATTCAGAGAAGGGGTCCACAGGCTTCACCAACCACCAGAGGGATGCATGTGTAACACACAAAAGGTGAAGAAGCCGGGTGAGACAGACCTTAGAAAGATGGGCTCAGAGAATTTAAAACACTTGCCCGAGGTCACCCAGCTGGGCTTCAAGCCCAGCTCAGTCAGGCTCCAGAGCCCACCTGTATGGTACGACTTCCCTTTCACTGAGATGACTTAGACTCTGATTTTAATGGACATTCGGTGCCATTCCAGATAGGCCCTGAAAGGAACGAAGACATCTCATAACCCAGCAGCGACACCCAAATGTGAGTTTCTGTTAAAACTTTTTTTTCTGCCTTGTTTAGAAAATATGCTAGTTAGATTTCAAGAAGCAAATTAACAGTCAAGAGCCCAGATTCTAGAAATATTCAAATTCACTAGAGATCAGAGAAATGCAAATTATAACCACATTAGGAGAGAGCATTTTACACTCATCAGAATGGCAAAAATTAAGAAGGTGGAGATGAGAGGGTAGAGTGTTGACAACACTATGCAGACAGGAAGGAGATCGAGATGCTAAGAATCCAGGAGCCACAACTGGTCAGGGGTGGAGCTCACACCCTCCACCCCTGGCATTTCTGAGCTGGTCTTCTCTGGCAAAAGGAGATGGCATTACCTACTTCACAAGATTGTCATGAGGGTTCCAACCACTGTTAACACCAGGTGCTGGGAAGGACACCTGAGTCCAGGAAGGGCTCCATGAACACAGCACCGGCTACTGGAAGTTCCCAGCAGGCAAAGATTTTTCTCTGCTCCTTTGCTGTATCCCCAGTGCCCAGGATAATTGAGCCCTCTGTAAGTCAAGTGCTCGATTAATATTTGTTGAATAAATGATGCGTTTGTGAATGGTATGCAGAGAGGAACATCTCAGCACTGCTTGATGGAATGTTCAAATAGTGAAAAAATGGAAAAAGCTTGGAAATGGTGACAACACAGAAGGAAGAAAGGTTAAATGTGTGTCCACTGCCTGAGTCACGTGTCCCACTTAGACGTGGCTCAGAGAGGTTCTTCTTCTGGTTCACGACAGGTAAACCAGGAGCAAGCCAGACATTTGTAGGGGAATGAGCGATTAAAACAAGGGAGTCACACAATAGAACATTGCAGTAGTTAGATGCGGTCACCCAGGGGCACCTGAGTGGCTCAGTCAGTTGAGCATCGGACTCTTGATTTTGGCTCAGGTCATGATCTCTGGCTGGTGAGACTGAGCCCCGACTCAGGGTCCGCACTCAGTGCAGAATCTGCTTGAGATTCTCTCCCTCTCCCTCTGCCCCTCCTCCAGCCCCACTCCACACACTCTCTCTCTCAAATAAGTAGATAAATCTTTTTTTAAAATTTTATTTATTTTATTTTTGAGAGAAAGAGAGCATGAGGGGGTGGGGGGAGGGAGAAGCAGACTCCCCACTGAGCAAGGAGCCCGACCCTGGGCTTGATCCCAGGACCCCAGGATCACTACCTGAGCCAAAGGCAGATACTTAACCAACTGAGCCACCCAGGCACCCCAATAAATAAACCTTTTAAAAAGGGGGGCACCTGGGTGGCTCAGTCGGTTAAGCGTCTGCCTTTGGCTTGGGTCATGATCTCAGGGTCCTGGAATCGAGTCCCACATCGGACTCCCTGCTCGGCAGGAAGTCTGCTTCTCCCTCTCCCTCTGCCCCGCCCCCTGGCTTGTGCTCGCTCTCTCTGTCTCCCTCTCTCTCTCAAATAAATAAATAAAATCTAAAAAAAAAAAAAGAAAGAAAAAAAGAAAAGTCCAGATAGTATGCGGCACCTCTATGGCTCAGTCAGTTAAGCATCTGACTCTTGGCTTCAGCTCAGGTCATGATCCCGTGGTTGTGGGATCAAGCCCCACGTCAGGCTCCATGCTGAGCATGAGTCTGCTTCAGATTCTCTCTCCCTTCCCCTCTGCTCCTCCCCGCCCCTCGCTCACACTCTCTCTAAAACAAATTAAAAAATAGGGCGCCTGGGTGGCTCAGATGATTAAGCGTCTGCCTTCAGCTCAGGTCATGATCCCAGGGTCCTGGGATCGAGTCCCGCATCAGGCTCCCTGCTCCTTGGGAGCCTGCTTCTCCCTCTGCTTCTCTCTCTCTCTCTGTCTCTCATGAATAAATAAATAAAATCATTAAAAAATAATAATAAAATAAAATAAAATAAAAAATTTTTAAAAAGCCAGATAATAAATATTCTAGGCTTCTCGGACCATAGGGTCTCTGTTGCAGGCTTAGATGATATGCAAATGAATGGGGGCTGTTCCAACGAAACCATGGACATTGAAATTTGAATTAAATATAATTTGCATTTGTCACAAAATATTATTCTTCTTTGGATCTTTTTTCTCCCCAACCATTTAAAAATCTTCGACTGCACAGAAACCATACAACTTCATTGAAGCGAAACTGCTGTGGCCCAAATTTGTCCCTCATTTGTTGAGCCCTGTTTTAGATGTGTATCCATAACATGACAAATTCTAAAAACACAACAAACAAAGCCGGTGATCTCAGGCAGGATGACAGTCAGAGAGAGATGACCACACATCCTAGTTTTCCAGGGACAGACCGATAGTTTACCCCAAGTTGTCCCAGGAATTAATAGCCTCTCCTTTCACTCTCAAAAGTCCCAGACGGGGTGATGAATTATATGCACCCCTCTACCCAGTAAAACCATCATTCTTTTTATATAAATTAAAAACATATGTTCACTACTGTGCCCTAACATCTAGAGCAGGGCTTAGCAATTATTTTTCCTGTAAAGGGCCAGATAGTAAATATTTTAAGCCCTGTACCATAAAGCCCACGCAGCGTGAGAACAATATATAAATGGATGAATATAACCGTGTACCACTAAACCTACCGACGGACACAGAAATTTGAATTTCACATATCACAAAATATTCTTCTTTTGATTTTGTTTCAGCTAATTAACTACGTAAAAACCATTTTTAGCTTGTGTGTTGTACAAAATCTGGCAATGGGCTGTAGTTGGTTGACCCTTGGTCAGGAATAACGCCCAGCACCTGGTAGGCATGGCATGCATGTCTGGTTTTGCTGAGTACATTCACTGAACAACCGTGCATGTTTCGCAAGGACAGGGCAAACTGAAGGACAAATAGCAAATACCTGAGTGAGGGTCCTGGGGGAAGATGGGAGGGGATAAGGATTAGGAATAAATGGGGAAAATAGTGAAATAAGAGAGACTTTGCTCAAACGGAAGAAGATGGTGGATATGATATGCAAGGGGTGGTAAACTCAACACCACTTCCAAGGCCCAGAAAGAAAAAGACAAAGACAAGAGACAAAGAAAGGAATGCCCTGAAGCTGAATAGCCTCGATTTGAAATCCGGGTGCTACCCTCACTATCTGGGGATCTTGAGTAAGTTGAGCCTCTCAAAGGTTCTTTGCACAATGCAACTAAATACAGTACCTACTTCATAGAACCATTGTGAGGACTACATAAACCCATCCATGTAAAGTGCTTGGAAGTGTCTGGCACTTAATAAATGGTCAATAAATGTTATGATGTTGTGGTTGTTTTCCATAAAGAATAGAGAAAAATGTGTTCGGGGAGGGGGTGGGCAAAATGGGTGAAGGGGAGCGGGAGGTACAGGCTTCCAGTGATGGAATGAATAAGTCATGGGGATAAAAGCCACAGCACAGGGAATATAGTCAATGGTATTTTAGTGGTGTTGCACGGTGACAGATGGTAGCTACAATTATGAGCAGAGCATAATGTGGAGTTGTCGAATCTCTATGTTGTACACCTGAAACTAACGTAACATTGTGTGTCATCTATACGCAAATAAAAGCAATTGTTCCCCAGGATTCCAAATAAGGTGATTGATTAGAGGTGATTAAGAGGACAGGTTCTGGAGCCAAGAACCCCAGCTCTGCCGTGCACTGGCTGTGTGACCTTGGCCAAGTTACATGACCTCTTTGTGCTTCCCAGTTTCCTCAGCTGGCAAGTGCTAACAATAGTAGTGCTTGCCTGACAGGTTTGAGGTAAGAATTATTCAAAACAGAGCCTAGCATATAAGTACTCAAATAAATTAGTATGTTATCACTCTGGACCCACAATTTCTGCCCCAGGAGAAGTAATAAAAGGAGTCAGAACAAAAACCCCCTGTGAAATACTCCAAAAGGTCCCAGGAGGTGGGCTGTGGACTCTGAGCAAAAATTCTGTTGAGAAAACCTCTAACATGAAAGACAAGACCAAAGTAAACAAACAGAAAATAATTACCCTGATGAAACAGACATAATGTTGTGTGCACAAAAACAGCAAGGAAATTATCATTAATATCCTCAGAGAGTTAAATAAAAATATTACTTCTGTGCAAAAGGAACAGTTGCTATAATTGAGGAGAAATCAACAAATAAGAAAGATCTCTGGGAAAATAAAAATATAGATGCTAAAATTTTTTAAAAAGCCAATAGAAGGATTGAAGGTAAAGTTGGAGAAGTTCCACAGAAAGGACAATGAAAAGGAAAATTTGCACAACAGAAGAAAAAAGATTTTTTTTTTTTTTAAATGGTGGGTCATTGCAGCAACAGCTAGCTAATCAAAATTTCAGAAAGAGAGAACCAAGAAACCAGTAGGGAAGTAGTTGTTAATGTAATACTACGACAGATTTTTCCAGAACCGAAGAACAAGAATATCTAGAATGAAAAGATCACCATATGCCTGGGACAATAAACAAAAAAAGATCTCCAGGAAAACAAAGTCATCATCTTGAATTTCAGGCTATGAGTGATAAGGAGAAGGTTATGTATGTTTCCAGAAAGAACATGCAGATTATATGAATGACCAAGAGTGCAATAGACTGCTCAAAAGCAACAAGAGAAGCTAGAGGGTGGTGGGAAAATGTCTTCAAAATGTTGAGAAAAAATAATTTGCAACCTAAAATTCTATATGCAACCAGACTATCAGTCAGGTGTGATCATTGAATAAAGCCATTTTCAAGCATATGGATGTCCCAGGATGACAGCTGACAGATTTGACTGCAAGGAAAACTGAGAGGTTCGTACAGCTTTTTGAGGGTGTAGGGAGGTTTGGATGTTCAAGAACAAAACAAGTGGAAAAAACAAGGCGATTATTAACTCCAGAAAAAAGAAAACGTTGCACAAGAAAGAATACTTCTTGGCTCAGTATTGAATAAAATTTATTTAGTTATAATAATGAAAACATTGAATGTGTACTTTAAACTAAAAATTGTGATATATTATGAGGATGGAGGGAATGATACAAGAGTGTTTGTGAGATGAAAACCTTCACTGATCATAATAAGAAATCAACATATAATCTCTAAAATGAATGAATCAAAATTTTGCAGACTAGATTTATTATTTAAATATATATAAGTATATATATGGCGAGAACAAGGGACTACAGTTTTTTGTTACTGGTATTTTTGCACTAATTGGCTGTTTACAAAAATTAATTTTAAAAATCTAAGACCCAGGCCAAACAGGGAAGCATATCCTAACTTTGGCAGGTTCTAAGGCACTTAAATTAAAAGAAAGTAAATTGTGATGAAATAAAAATACCTTGCCTTGATACTATGTGTTTTTGCCTTTCAAAAATGCTTGTGATAACCACAGTAGCAATGAGTACACATAATGCCCAAATTCTAGTTTCTAAACAAATGTCTTTTCTGCGTAAAAGTAATCAGAACTCTTTAGAGGAATGGCTGATTCCAGGGCTGGTGCAGGGACGGTATAAGGTGAACTTTTTGTGCCAGAAAGCAAGAACAGGCTCAGAGGCTAATAGGGACACATTAAAAGGACCCAAAGCTAGTTTAAAGGGCTCCCCAGGCCACCATTAGGACAATTTGATCATTAAAAACACTAATGACTGTAACCTATTGTAAATCATTGAATAAATAAAATCCGAGAGTGCGTAGTGGCTGTCAAAAAAGAGAGAAAGAGGGAGAGAGGCACCCGGATGGCTCAGTCATTAAGCATCTGCCTTCGGCTCAGGTCATGATCCCAGGGCCCTGGGATCGAGTTCCACATTGGGCTCCTTGCTCAGCAGGGAGCCTGCTTCTCCCTCTGCCTGCCGCTCACCCCTGCTTGTGCGCTTACTCTCTCTCTCTCTGACAAATAAATAAATAAATAATCTTTAAAGACATTTTGGGGCTCAATTGTGGAAATTTGAATATGGACTGGATATGAGCTGATATTAGGAAATAATTGTTAATTATTGGGTGTGATAACAGCATTGTGGTTATGTAGAAGACCGTCCTTGTTTTTACAAGACGCGTGTTGAAGCATTCAGGGGGTGAAATGTCATAACGACTGTAATTCCGAAATGGTCCAGCAAAAAATGGTCCAGCAAAAAATGGCCAGCTAGATAAACAAAGAGTACAAAATAGTAACAGTCATTGCATGTGGGTAGTGGCTGAGCTGACGTTCGTTCTATCTTTGCTTCAATTATTTCCATAGTTGGAGATTTTTTTAAATAAAAAGCTTAAAAATTGTTGAAGAAATAGCAGAACTAGAAAATCATTTTGCAACCAGTCTAATAATAACTAAGTAGGCAAGAGTCATCAATGGATCCTAAAACCATTGGGTGAAAATTTGAAGACAGGATATTTGGGATGGTCTCAGTGTATCTACCCATAGATTATTAGTTCCAAAAGGGGAACACTGGTAATTTTACAGTGAGAAGAACAGAAGACCCCACCTTAACCAGGGGCTTAAGGTGCCATCACCAGTAACGGGGCCACCAGACACCCTGTGTCTCCTAATGTGCCACACACAGAGGACACATTGCTTCTGTGCTTTTGGGTCCAAACATTTATAACCTGTATTATGCTAAATTCCTGAATTTGATAGTAATGCTGTGGCTTCATTTATATATTTTATTATTATTAACAGTGCTGTGATATATGCATATTACTTTATATGTCTATGAAGAGAAGGAATGATAAAGCAAATGTGACACATTTTACCGCTTGGCAAATACGGGCAAAAATTACACAAGAGTTCTTTCTACTATTCTTACAACTTTATTTTAAGTTTTAAATTATTTTGGAGGAGCACCTGGGCTGGCTCAGTCTGTGGAGTATGCAACTCTTGATCTCCGGATTGTAAGTTTGAGCCCCCATGTTGGGTATAGAGATTACATATATACATATATAAATTAAAAAAAAATAAATTATTTCACAGTAAAAAATTTTAGAAAAATCTAAGTTAGACCTAGACCAGTTGCAGAGGCAGCTTCTAATTTTGGTGGGACCCAAAAACTCAGGGACTAAGAGAAAAGTAAATCTTGATAAAGTTACTTTTATTTAAATACTTTTATTATCTTGATATTTCTTTTAGTGTGCAAGAATGCATTTAGAACTCCATCCTGTACACTTTCTCAAGCTGGCAGAGCTGGGAATCTAAGGAAGGGAAGGGGAGGTGAAGAGGTGTGGCCTAGCGAGTAGGGTGAGAACTGGGGTCTGTTCCCAGACACTCTGGTTCCCTGCCCAGTGTCCTTTCTTTCCAGTTGAGACTCCTCATCCTTATACTGGAAGTCCAATATATTGGAAGCACCCCAAAGAGCTATTGGGGAACCCCTTGGTCCCCCAGCATCTGCCTAGCACTGACACCTGTGTGCTTTATGTCTCCTGGGATTGTCTTCTAATTAATTCTCTGTCCCTAGACTCTAGACCACTCCATGCCCACTGTGACTGGCCTTCATTTTTCTTGTGTCTCTTTACACTGTAGTTTTAGCACAGTGCTGGATGAGGTGTGAGAGTACCGTCTATCCTTTCCGATCCATTGTCTTCAGAAAGCATTTAATAAATGCTCAGAAGAGAGGAGATGGTTAAGAGCAGATAAATGTGTGGCCTTCTAACAATCCTCGGGCTTAATGTGTACAGGCTATGAACAAACAAGCAAACAAACCAGGAGAACTTACAAAACACATTTCAGACAAGTAGAACATTTGACAATCGTGACTGTAGGGCTGAAATCCAGAGATGAGCTCCAGTTAGAGCAGGAGGACTCTGCTGTTCAGCCTCCCTCCGGCCTTTATCGTTGATTCTCTTCCCGAAGGAGTGTTTGTTCTCTTCGAGACCGTATTTGCTGGTCGTCTCAACTGGCCTGAAAACTTCTGGGGGAAGGGACAGCTTTTGTGGTTTTGTCCCTGTTTGATTTTTCTCCAGTTTCTGCATACCCTGCTCCTCCCACCTATGGCTGGCATCCAAGGCCCACAGAGCTGCCCACACTAAATGCCTCCGTCTCAATCATGGCACAGAGAGTGGCCCAGGGAGGAGGATGGAACACAGCTTCAGGGATTGATAGACCTGGGAGAGGAATTTATGGGCTGGGTGACGCATTTGGGCAAGTGTTTGACCTCAGGCAAGTCACACGGCCTCTGAGCCCCAGTTTCTTCTGCAAAATGGAGAGAAAATAAAACTAACTTCTCCCTGCAAAATGGCCAAGTGGATTAGTTCAGATGACTCGGGCCTCCAAGCTCATCCAGTGCTTCAAAATGGGCCATGGGGGGCATGTGCCCAACTCTGCTGTCCTCTGTGTACAGGGCCGCCCTTGGAGGGAGGTAAAGGTTACTCCATCTGTCTTCTTCCATTCCCTCTTCACCTATCTCTGCAAATCGATTTAGGAGTAATCTGGTTAATATAAACAGCACCCATCTGGACTTGCCGGTCTTAATATTTATTCCCTAGGAGGCTGTAAGGAGGAGGCAGTAGAGCTCCTCCTCTCCAGTGCCAGACTGCCTGGGTTCAAATCCCGGCTCCACCACTGACTGGCCCTGTGAGCTTGGGCAAGGCGTATCCTAATACGCAGTATTATTATTAGAGGCCTGGAGCTGGAATATGTTAGCATTAGGGTTAGGGTTCAAATCCCAGGTCCACCATTTACTACCTGGGTGACCTCATGCAAGATACTTAACCTCTGTGTGCCTCAGTTTCCTCCTCACCTGTACATGCGAATTGTATCAATAGTACCTTCCACACACGAGACCATCGGGGCAGATAGTAGGCGCTATCATTTGCTTATTTAAACAAAGTCATCTTTCCAGGTGTGGAGGTTGGCTCCGGGAGGAAGGAGAGGATGCACCCGGCTGGCTTTTTAAACAAAAGGTGCTTGGCTCCCCCGCGCTCTCAAGCCTCGGGAAAGTCAGGAAGACCCGGGACCCGCCTCCCCGCCCCCGTTTGGCCCCGCCCCGCCCCGCCCCGCCCCCACCTCACCTGGTCCCGCCCCGCCCCTCCTAGCCCTGCCCCTGCGCTAGTCTCGCGCACTTTCAGAGTGCGCGAGCTCGGGCCGGGACCCGGGGCCGACGGTTGGTCGGGCGAAGCCATCTGTTACGCTACGTGGGGAGAGCCAACAGCCTAGGCGTCCTTATTTTTTCAACTTTTAGCTTTTCTGGTCCGGGTTGCTGGTCTTATTGTAGCCCTTAAATCCGTCCCGTTTGCTCAGCCTCCCAGCAGGGAGCTCTGTCTCTCTGGGGAGAAGGCCGTTGTGCCTCCGTGCGGCGTCCTTCCCCTCCTGACGCGGACCGGTGGGCGAGGACGACGGCCGGCGGGGGGAGGAGGCGGCCCTAGCGCCATTTTGTGGGAGCGAAGCGGTAGCTGGGCTGCTCTTGGATCCCTCGCTGCTTCGGTTTCCCTGTCGGGCTTCCTAGCAGCGGCCTAGCGGGTGAGTCGCGGACGCTTCTCACTGAGGACGCCCTAGGCGTCCCGGCTCCCGCGTTGCGCGGCCCGAGGCGGACGCAGCGGGTTCCGCCTCCGCCCCGGGAAGGGAGCCGTGGGGCTGGGCCTGCCTCGTCCTGCCCGAGCGGGCTCGCGCGGGCGCGTCGTGAGGGAACTTGGCGCCGGGTGGCAGCCGGCGCCGAGGCAGGGACGCTTGGCCCGCGGGGCCGTGCAGCCCGAGGCGGAGCTTTGGCCTGGCCTCCGGGCCCGGCCCGGGCCATGGCCCTGGGCCCTCCGGCACTTGGCACGCCGGGGGACCCCGCCAGCCTAGGCCCCGGGTCCCCGCGTCTTCACCTCGGGTTGCGCTTAAAAATTCCTCCCTCGGCCGCCACGCACTGGCTTCTGGGAGGTAGCGGCCCGCGTCGGGAAGGATCTGTAGTCGCTGTCCTTGGTCAACTTTGGAGAGCCCCCCCCCCCGGAAGTCCCACAATGAGGAACAGGGAGGAACTTTTTTCCTGCTCTCTTCACCTGGCTCACTGCTTCTGTTCCTCCTCAAGACACAGCTTCTGCATCGCGTTCGTAGGGAAATGTGCTCTCATTCCCACACACGTTTCAGCTTAGGTTCTCCTCGGCCCCCGAGATGATTGACTTCTTTCCAGTAGCATATATCACGGTTGTAATAAATGAGTGGCTTGTTTGCTATCATCTCTGCGTCCCCTCCCCCCGCGCCCCTTGTAGCCAGCCTGCCCACTGGGACTGACGGGTTGCAGCATCTGATGCCTGTTTATGGCAGGAATGAACTAACAAGGCACTATCCTTGCCGTTATCTCATTTCAGTGATAACCAACATCTATAAGAACCCAAACCCGAAAGTTTTTCTAGAAGTCCTAGAACATTGACATGGTAGTGTTTATTAATCAGGTGGTTTTTAAAGAAACAGTTACTTTGACATGAGTGTTCGTTATTAATATTTCTTTTTCCTTTAAGAAAAATAAGAAAAGATGTCTGAATATATTCGGGTAACCGAAGATGAGAATGACGAGCCCATTGAAATACCATCAGAAGACGATGGGACAGTGCTGCTGTCCACAGTTACAGCCCAGTTTCCCGGGGCATGTGGACTGCGCTACAGGAATCCAGTGTCCCAGTGTATGAGAGGTGTCCGGCTGGTAGAAGGAATTCTGCATGCCCCTGATGCTGGCTGGGGAAATCTGGTATATGTTGTCAACTATCCCAAAGGTTTGTTGCCATTTGCTCTTGCAACGCTAAAGTATAGTCGTGTTTGTGTCTCCTAAGTTGGATTATGGCCTCATTTCACGGCGTCTCCTATAACACAATATTCTTTAAACGTTACTAATAGACTAGTTTGGAACGCCAGTACTCTAAATTAGTAAAAATTGGAAATACAGAACATTTTTTAAAGAAAAAAACTATGTACTTAATTATTTGAACAAGTATTGCCAACTTAATGCCAAATTTAAGGAACAGCTAAGAATGTTTTGCAATGATCAGTCTGTGGTAAATAGATTCTTTTTATTTTATTTAAAGATTTTATTTATTTATTTGAGAGGGAGAGAATGAGAGACAGAAAGCACAAGAGGGAAGAGGGTCAGAGGGAGAAGCAGACTCCCTGCCGAGCAGGGAGCCCGATGCGGGACTCGATCCCGGGACTCCAGGATCATGACCTGAGCCGAAGGCAGTCGCTTAACCAACTGAGCCACCCAGGCGCCCCAATAGATTCTTTTTTTTTTTTTTAATTTTTTTTTCGATTTTATTTATTTGAGAGAGAGAGACAGAGATAGTGAGAGAGCACAAGTGGGGAGGAGAGGAAGAAGCAGGCTCCGCACAGAGCAGGGAGCCCGATGCGGGACTCGATCCCAGGACCCCGGGATCATGACCTGAGCCGAAGGCAGACGCTTAACCGACTGAGCCACCCAGGCGCCCCAATAGATTCTTTTTAAAGTGCCCGATATTTTGTTCTGGTTTCTTATATCATTCATTCATTTAATCTGATTTTTCCATCCTTAAATGATTATCAGTTGCAGTAATCCAAATCTTGAATTAGTGCAATTATAATTTGGGGTTTTGGTCTTACTCTCACTGCCACCTATCCCTGATGTTCTAAATCTTAAAAAAGGAAACATGAAGTTTGTGGAGGAAACAGGTACATTTTAGCAATAAGAATTTGCTTTAGTTGATACATGTTTGTTACTTTTATTATAACTCGATGTTGCAACAAAGTATTGTAGTTGGTTAGTATGCAAGACATTGACTTAAACTTTGAGAACATTTTTAACAGCATCAACTTGGTTTTTCTTTAGTATGCTGTTACCCAAATCTAAAATGTCATTTAGATGATGATATGTCGATATAGGTTCATCAGTTGTAACAAATGTACCATCTTAGGTGGGGCAGGAATACCATGATAATGGGGGAAGCTATGCACCTGTAGAGGTAAAAAGGGGGTTTGGGAAATCTCTGCCTTCCTTTCCATTTTGCTGGGGACCTAAAACTGCTCTAAAAAATAAAGCCTAGGGGCGCCTGGGTGGCTCAGTCAGTTGGGCGTCTGCCTTCAGCTTGGGTTGTGATCTCGGGGTCCTGGGATTGAGCCCCACATCAGGCTCTCTGCTCAGTTGGGTGTCTGCTTCTCCCTCTCCCTCTGTGTGCGCTCTCTCTCAAAAAATAAATGATAAATCTTTAAAATAAAAAATAAAAGTCTATTTTTTAAAATGTCATTTAGTTCCTCCTCTTCCCTTCCAAATACTGTTTTTTAAAAATAACCCAAGACTTTCTTTTTAATTACAAAATCAACATGAGTTCATGGTTGAAAGTTTAGAAAAGAAAGAAAAAGAAAATTGAAATCACCCTTAAATCCACAGCTGGAGGTAAAAGTTTGATCCGCTTTTTGGTATATAACTTTTAAGTTATGGGCTTTAAAATAATTAAGCAAATCTATTTAATAGGCACAAAGATAGTACAGCACGGTCTTTTAGCCTGGTTTTTTTTTTTCCTTACTGTGTTTTTAAAGTCGAAGTGAAGTAGAATTATTTTTGTTTTGTTGTGCCTTTTGAGAGGGGAGAACAAACCATCATAATCTTGAGATCTCACAAAACCACAGGTGGGAGTCCCTGCCTTTGCACCAGCAAAGCCCCTCAGCCACTTCCTCAATCCCTCTGTCTGTCTTTGAGAGCTGACCTCTCTCGTTGCCAAAAGTTTTTAGTATCTTATTCTTAGAATCTTTTTGCTTATCGTTGTTAAATGTAGGGGCTAATGTGCTTTAAGACATGTGAAGTGAGGAGTTCTGAAAGGTTTCTGCTCATTTTCTTTAGATAACAAAAGAAAAATGGATGAGACAGATGCTTCATCAGCAGTGAAAGTGAAAAGAGCTGTCCAGAAAACGTCTGATTTAATAGTGTTGGGTCTTCCATGGAAAACGACTGAACAGGATCTAAAAGAATATTTTAGTACCTTTGGAGAAGTTCTTATGGTTCAGGTAAACTTTGATTTCATATAACGATTTCTGTCTTCCCATAAATGAACATCCAGAATTCCTGTAGTTCGGTAACCCTGCCCTTCATGCTCAGCAGACAGTGTTTTTAATATTTATTACATGCATGCATAGGGGATGCTGAAAAGAAATTTGGGTTGGGGTGCCTGGCGGGCTCAATGGGTAGAGTACACAACTCTTGATCTCAGAGTCGTGAGTTCAAGCCCTCTGTTGGGCCTAGAACCTACTTAAACAAAAACAAAATTTGGGTTGTACTGTTTCTCTTTATGCATATAACCTATGTTTTTGCCTTTCACGTTATAAAATTCTACATAAAAGCTTAAGGGAAGGTGGTGCCAGTCTATTTCTTTCTCTTTTCCTTTTTTTTAAGATTTTGTTTATTTGAGAGAGCGTGAGCGCCAAGAGCAGGGGTAGGGGCAAAGGGAGAGGGAGAAGCAGACTCCCCACTGAGCAGGGAGCCCAGTGCAGGGCTTGATCCCAGGACCCTGAGATCATAACCTGGGCCAAAGTCAGACACTTAACTGATTGAGCCACCTAGGCGCTCCATAGCCTATTTCTTTGTAACTTATATTGCTGGGAGATTTTAAAACACTTATTTTTAAAGGTGGGGGGGCATTTGGCTGGCTCAGTCGGGATCATGTGACTCTTGATCTCAGGGTTGTGAGTTGGAACCCCACATTGGGTGTAGAGATTACTAAAATAGCTCAAAAGAAAAACACTGGGGGCTCCTGGGTGGCTCAGTCGTTAGGTGTCTGCCTTAGGCTCAGGTCATGATCACAGGATCCTGGGATTGGGCCCCGCATCTGGCTCCCTGCTCGGCGGGAAGCCTGCTTCTCCCTCTCCCACTCCCCCTGCTTGTGTTCCCTCTCTCGCTGTGTCTCTCTCTGTCAAATAAATAAAATCTTAAAAAAAAAAAAAGAGGAATAACTTGGTTTAAGTTTTAATTAAGCAGTTCCATCGAAGTAAAGCCCTTCAAATTACTAAGGAACTGATTTGGGTGTGTGTGTTTCTAGTATATTTCATTGGTTTTTTTTTTCCCCCCCTCTAGGTCAAGAAAGATATTAAAACTGGCCATTCAAAGGGGTTTGGCTTTGTTCGTTTTACGGAATATGAAACCCAGGTTAAAGTAATGTCACAGCGACATATGATAGATGGACGGTGGTGTGACTGTAAACTTCCTAATTCTAAGGTACTTTGCTCTTTTTTCCTGTGCTTTGGGAATTTTTGCTGACAGACTTCCTTAGAAGACACTGTGAAATAATGCATAAAATGCACTCTTAAAAGGTGGTGGCTGGTGAATTCCTGAAACCCTTTGCCTTGTTAAAGCCTCAGGACCTTCATGCGTGCTGAATATTTTGTTTGAAATCTTTAGTTTATTACCTCTCTGAACTAAAAGTTTATTTGTTTTATTCTGCTCTCTTGTTATTTCTAGTGAGTGGAGAGTTTCTTACATAGTTACAGGTTTAAAACACAAGGACAATGAGAATACATTAATCTTGTCACGAAGGCCTGACTGGTTCCAAGCAAGCAAGACTGACTTGGAGAGTTAGCCTCTTTGCCAGGGTGTTTCTATCGTTGACTTTCCTTAATCCAAATACACAGTCTTTTTTTTTTTTTTTTAAGATTTTATTTATTTATTTGATAGAGACACAGCAAGAGAGGGAACACAAGCAGGGGGAGCGGGAGAGGGAGAAGCAGGCCTTCCGCTGAGCAGGGAGCCCGATGCGGGGCTCAGTCCTAGGACCCTGGGATCCTGACCTGAGGCAAAGGCAGACGCTTAATGACTGAGCCACCCAGGTGCCCCCAAATACACAGTCTTGAACTTTAAACTTTAAAATGTGGGAGCGCCTGGCAGGGTCAGTTGGTAGAGCGTGTGACTCTTGATCTCGGATTTGTGAGTTCAGGCCCCATGCTGGGTGTAGCAAGAACTTAGATCTTTAAAAAAGAAATAAAATGTTATTCTTCACTGAAGTCTTAAAGAGCAGTGCTAATGCAGAAAACTAAGAAGGTACCTCCTTTTTAATGACTAACATAAAAGGCAGGTAACTTTTGTTACATCCACTATCATAATGCTCTTTTCATGGCTTGTAAAATATTCTCCTTTTTCTTTTCTTTCCATTCGCCCAGCAAAGCCCAGACGAGCCTCTGAGAAGCAGGAAGGTGTTCGTCGGGCGCTGTACAGAGGACATGACCGCCGACGAGCTGCGTCAGTTCTTCTGCCAATATGGAGAAGTGGTAGATGTCTTCATTCCCAAACCGTTCCGGGCCTTTGCCTTTGTTACCTTTGCAGATGATCAGGTATTTTTCTCTTGAATAATTTTGTCCCAGCTCTATTAGGTAATTTGTCTTGAACCTCTCCCACCCAGCTAATTGCCATCCTTAGCTAAGCTTTCTGACCTTGTGAGCTGTGGGATATATGGGTCTAGATAGTTGTGATAATCCCTTGAGATATTTTTTCAGTATGTGGCACTGACCTGGGAGTGTTCTATGTGTTGAAAATAAGCTGACAAATCCCTGCTGCCTTACTAGAGCTAAAGGCGATTTTATGGGTTTAAATGAAATGAGCATTCATTGCTTGTTTTTCCTCCAGCTTAGACAGTGGCTTGAAATCTTTAAGTGTTATTGCTACTTTGATATGTGAGTCAGTGGTTTAATCTCCTTTATTTGCACCCCTTATTTCTTATAGGTTGCCCAGTCTCTTTGTGGAGAGGACTTGATCATTAAAGGAATCAGCGTACATATATCCAATGCTGAACCTAAGCACAATAGCAATAGACAGTTAGAAAGAAGTGGAAGATTTGGTGGTAATCCAGGTGGCTTTGGGAATCAGGGTGGGTTTGGTAACAGTCGAGGGGGTGGAGCTGGCTTGGGAAACAATCAGGGTAGTAATATGGGCGGAGGGATGAACTTTGGCGCCTTTAGCATCAATCCAGCGATGATGGCTGCAGCCCAGGCAGCGCTGCAGAGCAGCTGGGGCATGATGGGCATGTTAGCCAGTCAGCAGAACCAGTCGGGCCCATCAGGTAACAACCAAAGCCAAGGCAACATGCAGAGGGAGCCAAATCAGGCCTTTGGTTCTGGAAATAACTCCTATAGCGGTTCTAATTCAGGTGCAGCAATTGGTTGGGGATCCGCATCAAATGCAGGGTCTGGCAGCGGTTTTAATGGAGGATTTGGCTCAAGCATGGATTCTAAATCTTCTGGCTGGGGGATGTAGACAGTGGGGTTGGTAGAGACTGGTGGGAATTCAAATTTTTCTAAACACATGGTAAGTATATTGTAAAATACATATGTACTAAGAATTTTCAAAATTGGTTTGTTCAGTGTGGAGTATATTCAGCAGTATTTTTGACATTTTTCTTTAGAAAAAGAGGAAAAGCTAAAGGAATTTTATAAGTTTTGTTACATAAAGGGTTGAAATATTGAGTGTTTGAAAGTGAACTGCTGTTTGCCTGATGGGTAAAAACCAACACACTACAATTGATATCAAAAGGTTTCTCCTGTAATCTTTTATCCCTGGACTTGTCAAATGAATTCTTTGCATGTTCAAATGGAAACCATTGATTAGAACTACATTCTTTTCTCCTTGTTTTAATTTGAACCCCACCATATGGATTTCTCCCTTAGGAAAATCTCCTTTTTGGAGATCATGGTGTCACAGTGTTTGGTTCTTTTGTTTTTGTTTTTGTTTTTGTTTTTAACACTTGTCTCCCTTCACATGCAAAAGTACAATATGAAGCCTTCATTTAATCTCTGCAGTTCATCTCATTTCAAATGTTTATGGAAGAAGCACTTCATTGAAAGTAGTGCTGTAAATGTTCTGCCATAGGAATACTTCTGTCTGCACGCTTTCTCATTCAAGGACTCGTCAGCACGCTGCACAGGCCGCGTCTTTGACGGTGGGTGTCCCATTTTTATCCGCTACTCTTTATTTCATGGAGTCGTATCAACGCTATGAACGCAAGGCTGTGATATGGAACCAGAAGGCTGTTTGAACTTTTGAAACCTTGTGTGGGATTGATGGTGGTGCCGAGGCATGAAAGGCTAGTATGAGCGAGAAAAGGAGAGAGCGCGTGCAGAGACTTGGTGGTGCATAATGGATATTTTTTAACTTGGCGAGATGTGTCTCTCAATCCTGTGGCTTTGGTGAGAGAGTGTGCAGAGAGCAATGATAGCAAATAATGTACGAATGTTTTTTGCATTCAAAGGACATCCACATCTGTTGGAAGACTTGAAGTGAGTTTTGTTCTTAGGTAACCCGCGTCAGCTGAATGTGTTAAGTGAAACGATACTTGTACCCCCCCCACCCCTCCGTCAACTGCTGTGAATGCTGTATGGTGTGTGCTCTCTTCTGTTACTGACCTGTAAGTGTGCTCATGTGAACTGAAGCTGGTGGCTTGAGAACATGGACTGAGCTTGTGGCGTGCTTTGCAGGAGTACTTGGAAGCAGAGTTCACCAGTGAGCTCGGGGTGTCGCAAAGAAGGGTGGAGGTTCCTATGTCTGTTAGCCACCCATGAGAATGCTGTCTGATGCAGTTCTGTGTCCTGTGCTTGGATGCTTTTTATAAGAGTTGTCAATGTTGGAAATTCTTAAATAAAACTGATTTAAATAATATGTGTCTTTGTTTTGCAGCCCTGAATGCAAAGAATTCATAGCAGTTAATTCCCCTTTTTTGACCCTTTTGCGATGGAACTTTCATAAAGTTTCTTGGCAATAGTTTATTTTGCTTCAAATAAACTTATTTGAAAAGTTGTCTCAAGTCAAATGGATTCATCACCTGTCATGCATTGACACCTGATACCCAGACTTAATTGCTATTTGTTCTTGCATTGTCCAAAGTGAAAGTTTTTTTTTTCTTTTTAAATCTAGTTTTTAATAAGTCTGGGTGACCACACCTAAAATGGTAAGCAGTACCCTCCAGCTTTTTATTAGTGCCTCTGTGCATTTGGGTGATGTTCTATTTACATGGCTTGTATAAATATCCATTGGGAATCATGCCTTCTAAAAATATTCTTATTTGAGGGAGTGGGAAAAACAATGTTAATTATTTTCAAATGCTTTGTAGCAAAGCATAGCAGTCGAAAAGAAGGGAATATCAGCACCTTTCTAGTTCGGGATTGAAAAGTGGAATTAATTGCAGTAGGGATAAAGTAGAAGAAACCACAAATTATCTTGTGCCTGAATCCATTACAAAGCCTGATAGCTTTAAGAACTAGCAGGGTGGGTTGTCTGTCTGGAAGTGTTAAGTGAAATGGGCTTTGTCCTCCGCAAGTGGGGGTTGAATAAAATCGTTTACAAACTCAGATTAGACTCTCACGACGCATTGTGAAGTATGTAAAAGCAATAATCTATTGATTCTCTGTTGTACTTTTTATGTAACTACTGTGAGGGTTGAGCTTGTTTTCTGATGGAAGAATGAACAGTTTTTGTGTTGGTAGCTTTACCTGATGCCCTTATCTGATTAGATTATGATAAATAGGTTTGTCATTTTGCAAGTTACGTGTTTTAACTTTTAGAAATGAAGTCGTCCTTTAGACTTGTGATCGCCACGTTGTTTCGTTATTCAGTTTCCTCTGTAAAAGGATCTTGCGTTGTTTTAATTTTTTTTCTGCATCTAAGTTGCATGATTTCCAAACCCTGTACCATCTGAATTTTGCATTTTAGCACTTGCACTATTACTCAGCAGCAGTAACATGGTAACACTTAAAATGGTATTCGGGGACCTCCAAAGACTAAACTGACAAGCCTCCAAGGAGCCCGGGGTAAGTTCACTTGTCAATGGCATGGTTTTAATCCCTTATTTACACTTGTTGTAAATCTAGTTACCCGTCTTAGAAGGCTTTCAGTGTGGAGCAGCCTTCTGTTAACATGTTTGTGATACCAGTAGCTGTGGGTATTTAATTCTACCCTAAAAAAAAAGAAAAAATGAAGTCTAGAAGTAAACTATTTGGCAAAGATTTTGTTTTTAAAAGTCTATTTGGTCATCTCAATGCATTCATTCTCAAAACTTTTTTGAACCAGTTGAATAAAAAATTTGTTGCCACCACAGTTTAGTGTCTGGAGTCTTACTGGAAAAATACAATTTCTTTTTTATATGTGACAAAGGTGATGGAAAGTTACCTTTAAAAAGTGAGTCTCAAGAAGTTCCCTTTTAATGTGCACAAGAGAAATTGGGCCAAAACTCACAATGAATTTTTACATGAGTGATAATTATTTGGCTAGAATGAAACCCTTTGTTAAATGTTAACCTATTAAAACTTTTTAAGGAGGAACAGCCAACAAAAATGACATGAGATTTTTAAGGTTGAGTCGGCTTAAATTGTGTCCTTAGGAAAAAGAAGATGTATGTGATAATTAGAATAATTTGTTGTTGAGTACTAGGTGAGTAGCTCTTAATTGTGTATGAGTTCTATACTTTACTCAGCTATTGTATGATTTGTGATCCGTTGTTCGTTAAGTGTGCCCAAGTATTTCCATGTTCGTTGTAAGAAGAAAACACTATAGATTTATCTATAATAACACCACTGAATTCTAATGTATTTCTTCTTAAGGAAATGGCACATTCGATTCAGCGTTTTTCTGTATGTGAACATTATTTAGGCTATTTCCAAGTGCCAGGAACATCCTCACAGCTAAAATAAATTCTTAACATCGGAATTACTAGGTCAAAGACTATGCATGCTTTCAAGGCTTTTCAAATATATTGCCAAATTGGCCTTTAGAAAATGTGTGTTGTCTTTGACAATGTGAAATAGTGCTATTCCATGTTTTTTGTCTGCCAATTTGGTAAGTGAAAAATTAGATCTCACCAATTTGTGGTATTGGTTTTTAGACATGGGAGTCAGTCAATACCTAAGCCAAAGTATCGATGGGTCTGGTTTATTTACAAAAAATCATGATTCAGTGTTATCCCTGAGCCAATATTGCTATAATATATAAAGCTGTGTTAGAGATCAGTAAGAACAAGCCCCGACATGGTGGAAACGTAGTCAGAGAACATGAACAGGCAATTCGTAGAAATGTAGATAACCAGTACAAAATATACTGGATTTTGTAAGTAATTAAATGCAGATTTAACCAGCGAGTTCCTATTGGATTGGCAAAAGTGATCCCACCTAATGGTCCGTGTCCCCTTGAATCAGAGAGTAAGAGGCGAAAAACCTGGCGAAGGAGAAGCGCCCGGAATGGCAGTCTGACCCATGGTGTGGCAGTGGTTTGGGGGTTAGAGCGACAACTGCTGTGTTCGTGTCTCTCAGGCCACATGGCTGCTAAGACCTTTTACAGGAATTTTTAAAATTAAGGAATCACTGAAGACCTACAAATTAAAAATTGTTAATTATGTTCTTGATCCAGGGAATATAGTTAATAACTTTGGTGTAGACTCCATACTGATTTGCTTCCCCACAATTAATGGAACCCCAGGACACTATTCCTCCCACAAACCATCTCTGTGTCTCATTACCTAGAAACACCAATGCCCCCCCCGTCCCCTTTACAACTGTCCTTGCCCCCACCTTCTAAGCCAGCACAAAACATGTTCTCCGTTACCCCTCCCCCTGGATAGGAGTGCTTCTCATACGCAGCAGTACATTTCTGATGGTCGACAATGGTATGTCAACAAACATTAGATTTCTGGCAAGAAAACCCCTCTGGGTTAATCCCCATCCAGATGCGGTTCCAATGTCATTTGTCCTCATGAAGGATTCAGCTTCCTTTCCTGGCAAACAGGCAGGTTGTTATTGATTACAACTCTGTTCTTCAATTTAATCAGTGCTATGTCGTTATCAAAACCAGCATCGTGAGTATAACCTTCATGTATAAAAATGGCCTCGGCCCAGGCTTGTGTGTAATGAGCTGACAGTCTCTTCAGGGTACCCATTCTGATGTCTAAGGAGGAGGCAGCTGCTTTCTGCACGTATACAGCGTGAGCAGCTATTAGGATCCAGCTGTCCTGCAGGAGTGCACCTGCTGCTGTAGCTTGGCCTAATAACAGGACTTGCCAGGGGAAATCACCAAGCTTTGCCTTCTGCCCTCCATATATACGACTTCCTATGGTACGAGTTGATATTCCAGAAACTGGGGAAAGAAGCAGATAGAGCCTTTATAGAAACCGGGCGGTGGTTTTTCCCACAGTTATTACCACTTTGGAATTGTGTCTGATGTCATCCAAAAGTTACCTCGGGTTGATTGGGTGCCCACCTAAACAGGTGAGGCTGCTTTAAAACACAGTTCAAAGACCCGATAAAACCTCTTGGTAAAAATGAGGTGAGTGAAAATTAACTTTTAGAACTAATTTGTTTTGCTAAAATAATTTGGTCTACACAATTGGGAAAATTAATAGGGCAAACAGGAATTGTCTGAGCTGATGTACTGGGTGATGTGATTAGAAAGTGAAAGGAAATGACCTTTTCATTGCTTGTTTTCCTACTTGTAAAATGGGTTATTTACCATGTAGTTCTGGGAAAGCAGGAACTAAGGTCACTATCCCCAGGATTTGCAAAATTCGTTTCACCTTTGAACATACAAATGTTTTAAAAATCAGAATGTTGCAGTTGTAGCCAGGAACCTTCAGGTTCAGAAATTATTTTTGGTCTAGTTGATGCTTCCAAACTAAATTTACTGTGTATGGCTAACTGAATCTGCTCATTAATGTAGCAACTACGTTTCCTGTTGTGTCAGAATACTGGCATTAACACTTATAAATGTTGTTTCAGCTAAGATATTTTTTTAAAACAATTTAAGCCAAATAACAAAGGAGTAATGAATATATTACCACCTTATTTTTTTTAATCACTGTACCCAACTTTATCTTCAGAGCCAATTCTGGTAAAAAAAAATTTTTGAGTACTATTAAAAAGCAAATTGCATTAATGTTTAAAAACTAGATGTCATTTAAAACAATTGCTTAGGGAAATAATGAAGTTATTAGCTTTGGGGTTTTAATAGTTACACAGAGAAAAGTAACTCCGCAGCAGAACTCGTGTTTATAAATGTAAAAATGGTTCAAGATAATTTTTAAAATCAATTATTTATGCTTGCCTAGTTATAAGGTCAGAAATAATCAAGTGACTGATGAAGTCAGCACCTAACAACTTCTCTGTCCGGAAAGGGGGGGTTCGATGAGAACGTATTATTTGGAGATAACAACTTGGTGTAAGAGCCAAGTGCTGAAGTTCCATTTCTGCCCACCACAGCTAAAGCTCTGCTGATGTCTCCCACCCAGTTCTACTTCCATCAGTTAACGAATCTCTTGTATAAATGTATCCATTACCAGGCTCACAGACTGGGAGTGATGTTTCTCCTTTGGAGCTCGTCCAGAATCCATCAGCCTCACACACATTTACCTGCAAATCATTGGAAAAGCAAAAATGTTTAACTGCATGTATAAGGTGGTTGTCATTTGCTTGAATACCCCCTTGAAAAATGTTGATTCTTGAGCATCAGTGGGAAATAGAGGTGTCTGAATAACCATTTTACATGATTTCATAAATAGGAGGTCTCTGCATTAACCATGTTTTGCTTGCAAAGTGGAAACCTTTTAGATGTGTAACTTGAATATGTATCAAGATCTCAAGTGCTTAATGATAAGGTTTTGACTTGTTAAATTAAACCATTTGGAATATATTGTGTGTTTGTAGTAGTCATTTACTAGATATCTGTTTTCAGATTCCTGCAAATTGACATTAAAGTCACTTCAGCTGTAATATTTCACTTAGTGGGTGGAAGAAGTGCCTTTTAATCTTTTGTGTAGTCTTAGCCAAAAATGTCGGCTCAAGTTTATTTTCAGATCGTGATGGCTTTGGTTCAAATATCACGCACCCCCAACTTTGAAGAGTTGGCTTCCCATCATCAGGTGTCATTGTGTAGAAGATCTCATTACAGCGGTACTGAATCACCGCTTTGTACGTGGTCACTTCAGGGCCTGTGGTGTACTCCACTTGGCCGCTGGGTAGGTCATCAGGAGGGCCACAGTCAACTACTAGTGAACACGGGAGGAGGAGGCCAGTGAGAAGACTGACAGGTGGTTGTGCTCGGGGTGCTGGAGCTCGGAGCCATATTCATCACCCCACCCCACCCCACCCCCCGTGCGGTGGACATCCTCCATCTCTCTGAAGAGGGAATCGCCTTAGTGTGATTTTAAAGACAACCTCTCCTCCCTGTTCTGAACTAAATGGCTAGAGTGAGGTGAGGCCCCTGGGGTAGGAGCCCTTTGATTCATAAAGGAAGGGAGTTTGAAACCACTTGGACTCCTTAGCGCCCTGACTTTTTAAGATTTTACTTATTTGACAGCACAAGCCAGGGGGAGAGGGAGAAGCAGGCTTCCCGCGGAGCAGGGAACCCGACGCGGGACTCAATCCCAGGACCCTGGGATCGTGACCTGAACCGAAGGCAGACGCTTCACCGAGTCATCCAGGTGCCGGGCGCCCTGACTTCTAACCTCCAGGTCTGCTGCAAGCAGCCACACGGAGGGAAGACCTGGGCCAGCCTGCATGGTCCTGCCCGGGCTGGATCCCGGGAAAATGGTCCTTGGTTTGCAGTTCGGTCGGCCTTAAAGGTCAAAGAACAATACAAAGAAGGACTTGGCTGCTTCTTAGGTTCCTTTTCATAAATGTGTAGGGGACCCGGAAGTCATAATACCTTGACTTTGCATTAAAATGCACACCTGTGGGGACATAACTAATGTGAAATAACTGCCCAGTTTAGGATCCCAAGTGACTGCAGTCTAGAAGTCTGGTTCCCACAGTAGAGCTAAAATCGATGGATTTCTCCCTGGATATTTTAAAAGGTTACGTTTAAGTAGTTTTCCGCAACTTTATAGCTGTGTGCCTGGTTCTGTGCCAAGTGCTGTCCACTTCTCTGTAGAGATGCCCACACCCAACTCACTTAAGTGGCCCGGCTGGGGTTCATATCCAGACCTCTCCTAGCTCTACTGCTTTTGAACTAAGGATAGACAGTCTCATTGGTGGGAATGTAAATTTATGAAATGAAAATATTTAAATTCCCTAGGAATTCTGTAGAAACGTTTGCATGAAGTATGCACAAATATATTTACAGGGGCGTTCACTACGGCAGTGTATGTAATAGTGAAAATCTGGGAGCACTGCGGTGGGGGCGCCGTGCTGTCGTTAACAGGGATGAGTGAGCGGCTCTGCTAATACTTGGATTGATGTGGAAAGAGATCCCCACGACATGGAGGGAAAGAGCACAGTGCGATCAGACTTAGTATCCCATTTTGGTTAAAAAGTATATAATAGCAGGGGCGCCTGGGTGACTCACTGGGTGAAGCGACTGCCTTCAGCTCCGGTCATGATCCTGGGGTCCTGGGATCGAGTCCTGCATTGGGGGGGGGGCTCCCTGCTCAGCCAGAGGCCTGCTTCTCCCTCTGCCCCTCCCCCTGCTTGTGCTCTTGGTGTCTGTTAAATGAATAAATGTTTTTAAATCCTAAAAAAATGTAATTTTTAAAAAGTATATAATAGTGAAATCCGTTCGTGTATACAGCATAGGAATGGAGGAATGGGCCCTAAACCCTCAGCAGTAGTTTGGGGATTTGGGCAAGAGAGGTTCTCACTGTGTTTTTGTAAATTTATTTTTTCTAATTAACATGTATTTTATAATTGAAAAAATATTTAAAATAAGACGGACAAAATGGTAACGTACCCCCTCACCCCAGCTTGGTGTGTGTGTGTACGCACGTGTGAGAGATGTGTGTGATTGGAGGGATGTGATAACAGTGGGGTTGGGGGAATTGAAAGGTCTCATTTTCTCTTTCCCGTCCTCAATGAATATTTTACACTTGGAAAAATATTTTTAAAGATCATGCTTTTCCAAAGGAAATACTTTTCCTGGTAGCTTGGTTCCGTTTGAACCTGTAAGTGCCCAGAGACGCTGGGGAAGAGAAGCAAATTTGAAATTCAGTCCCTGATAAGGAGACCGTTTCAGAAAACAACAGAAGCAGTGATCAAAGCAGGCAAAGCAGCAGAAGCCGTCCCAGAACCCATGGTCACGTGGCCTTACTGCTGCACTTGGGCATCGGCTGGTCCCAAGATCCAACTTTCTGACAGACCGCAGCAAATGATTTCAGGGGCAAATCACCCTAAAGAAGAATTCAGCAAATATTACTTACCTTGTTTATATCATGATGCCACACCCCAAGGCTGTGCTCCTACAGCGGTTCCTCTTTTGGGGGGGGGGGATTCGGGAGGTGCCTGGAGTGGGGTGCCACACCCACATGACTGGACACACCCCAATAGCTCTGCGGGGTTTGTCCCCTACGGGATAGATCTCCTCTTTCAAGATGTATTTGGCACTGTACGAATCAAATGTGGGCCTCTGCAGCAGTTTATGAATATTTCTTGCTTTCCCCTTAAATCCAAGAACACATCAGATCTCACAAGTTCCTGCTGATTTCCCACCAGTTCTTTATATAAAGTGCCCAAGGGGGTGTGGTCGGAATCTGGGGAAGACCAACCTGCTCCAACACAGAGCGAGTGTGCCTGGATTTTTCTAGCCTGTGGCCATTAGCTGCAGGACAGTTATTAAAAATACTTTGATAAGCTTCACACGTGTATTCTCAGTTTTTACTGCTAGTATTGTTTATGGAGAAACATTTTTCTAAAGATTATGAAAGATCACTTTGGCAGAAGAAGCCTTTATGCTTAAGTGATTTTTTTATTTTTATTTTTTTTGGATCAGAAACAGAAGAGGTTTGCAGTCCAAGGAGCTGTGGGAAAGAGCCTTCCCCAGGGAACTTTGCAAGGTGGGAAAAGTGCCTTTTTGGGGGGCGGGGGGAGGAGGATTTGTCCCTCCACGGGACTGGATTGAATAGCTAGCTATCATTTCAATGTTATTACTTTTTACCACTGGGATTCAGTGACAATTCTGAAGAAGGTTAATCCCTTACCTGTGCCCCTAAAGCAACACAGTAAGCATTTTAAAAAATTACCCTCCCTTTCCCTTAACAGAGGTCACTATTTATAACTTTGCAGAATATACTGTTTCCCAGGGCCCTTTAATTTTTTGTGGGCCCAGGAGTGGAGGCCAGTTAAGGTCATCACGTGACTAGGGGCGGGGCCTCATTTAACGCAAGGCTGCCTCGCAGAGCAGGTGGAAGGAGGATGGCAAACTCATCCTTCCCTTGTTTCAGCCGCTTTACAAGAGCTGCTGTGATGTGTGAACGGAGAAGAGTCCACTTTAATCACCAGCTTTCAATCAAAAGCCTTTTTAAAGCTCTTTGTATAAAGGCACAATTCCTAAGAATAAAAAATTCTCCAGAGCCATCTCTCTTCTCAGCCGAGTTTTCTTTGATTTGTATTGTATAGGCAAAAGAAACCAGCATGCTGACCACAGCTATTTTCCCACTTTCGCACATGTATGCGTATCAGACCGATCGCGATCCTGCTGCACTTACGGTTTTTGTATTAACTTACTTGGAGAAGCTCATAACCGGTCTCGCAAAAGACGGCGAAGCGATCCTTCAGGATGTACTCGGGTTGCACCGGCGCGATATGGCCATTAGGTGGCGCCACCGGACCAGGGCAGGGATGAGCTGTTGGGGGTGGGGCGGAGAGGGAGGCCGGGCTCAGTGAGGGGTTTTGACGCGGTCTCCAGCGCGCCGCTCTGAATTTAGCCATTTAAAGGTCTTGATTTATACATGGATCCCTTAACACAAAAAGAGCTCGCCGCAAGTGGGGTAGAGTCCGTCAGATTTAAAACCTCAAAGGCAAGATTACACTGGACCGCTTATTGCGCAAATGAGGAATTGCAGCAGTGCCTGGGCCTCAGCCAAGGCTGCCAGACAGGCCGGCACGCGGGGAGCCGGTGCGGTCTCCACACTCTCAGGGCAGCGTCTGCTCCGCGCCAGGAGCCTGAGCCACGCGGCCCAAAACCAAGCCACGGTGTCGGTTGGAGGAAAAGAGCTAGACCGCATTCCCAGCAGTTACTTTCAACTCCGTGTGCCTCAGTTTCCTCAGCTGTGAGATGGGAGGGGAGAATAGTCACTCACCCTCCAGGGTTGTCGTGAAGGCCAGATGTAAAGCACCTGGGCTGGTGCTTGGCTGAGCTTGGGCAAGAGTGGGTGCATGTGACCCCCCCCCACAACAGCCCTGTGGCACAGCCTTCACTGCTGGGGGAAACCTGGGGTCCAGATCCTCTCCGGCACCCAGGAAGCCTCCTGCTTCCCCTTGAAAGCACGTGCCCACCGTGTGCAGGCCTCCAGGGAGACTGTCCTTCACTCTTGCCCCCAAACCCCGGCCTGTTGTCACCCCAAGCCTTCAGCCCACCCCCACCGCTACCCCTCGGCCTGTGCCAGTCTTCTGCTGAGTCACCTTCTCCCTCCAGCCACTGGGTTCTGTGTCCCAGGGCAGCTCTCAGTCCCCTGCAGGCCCCAAGTCCCCACCTCCAGGGACAGCACTGGCCGGCATCCGGCTGGCACCTTCCCTCCCTCACACAAGCCTCAAGGCTCTGTCCTGGCCCTTCCCCCACCAGCCTGGCAGACCTGACTCCCTCTTTGAGTCGCTCTGAAACCAGCACTTCAGTTGTAGTTTTATTACTTTGACCTACAGGAAAATGAAAGACTCTCAGAAATGAACAGGAGACAAACGAATTGTTCTCAGAGTGCTGGGCTCCCTCCGCCCAACCAGTCTCGCCCCTTCCCACATTTCCAACAGAGGTGGCCCAAGGGTTAATCTTTTTTAATCCAATTTTCTAATTTAAAAACTACCCCAATCCCTTTAATCCAATTATCACTTCCTCTATGCCACACCCCGCACCCAAAGCTTTCCCTGCATTAGCCCATGAATTGACACCTTTTGAAGGAGATGTTGTCCTTAATTGGAATAATTGGGACATTAAGGCTCAGAAAAGTTATATGAGAGGTTCAGTGTCACATAGCCAGGAAACAGGTTTGTGCCTGGACACAAACCTAGGCAGTCTGACACCCAAACCTGAGCTCTGAGCTTCCTGGATGGGTGGTTGGTTAGAAAGAAGGATGGATGGATGGATGGATGGATGGATGGATGGATGGATGGATGGAAGGAAGGAAGGAAGGATGGATGGATGGAAGAAGGATGGAAGGAAGGATGGATGGATGGATGGAAGGAAGGAAGAAGGATGGATGGATGGATGGATGGAATGATGGATGGAAGGAAGGAAGGATGGAAGGAAGGAAGGATGGATGGATGGAAGGATGGATGGAAGGAATGATGGATGGAAGGAATGATGGATGGAAGGAAGGAAGGAAGGATGGATGGATGGATGGAAGGACGGATGGAAGGAATGATGGATGGAAGGAAGGAAGGATGGATGGATGGATGGAAGGATGGATGGAAGGATGGATGGAAGGAATGATGGATGGAAGGAATGATGGATGGAAGGAAGGAAGGATGGATGGATGGATGGAAGGATGGATGGAAGGATGGATGGATGGAAGGATGGATGGAAGGATGGATGGATGGATGGATGGAAGGATGGATGGATGGATGGATGGAAGGATGGATGGATGGAAGGATGGATGGAAGGATGGATGGATGGATGGATGGAAGGATGGATGGATGGAAGGATGGATGGAAGGATGGATGGATGGATGGATGGAAGGATGGATGGATGGATGGATGGAAGGATGGATGGATGGAAGGATGGATGGAAGGATGGATGGAAGGAAGGAAGGATGGTTGAAAGGAAGGAAGGATGGTTGAAAGGAAGGAAGGATGGATGGAAGGAAAGAGGGATGGATGGATGAATGTATGGTTGGAAGGAAGGATGGATGGATGGAAGGAAGGAGGGAGCCAAGGAAGGAGAGAAGTTGGGAGAGATGCAAGGTCACCAGGAGAAGGTGATCTTGCCTAGAACAATCTTTTCTTTTGCTTATTATCTTTCTTGCCCTACCTTCTTTCCTATGAAAACCCTCCATTTTGTACAGCTCCCTTCAGAGCTCCCCTCCACCTGGTAGATGGGATGCTGCCCAATTCACAAATCATTTAATAAAGCCAGTTAAGCCTTCAAATTTACTCAGTGGAATTTGGTTTTTTGTTTTTGATGGATGGATATGAAGGTTGGCAGAATATGGCACTACAGAATATGTTTCTTTGGCATAAGGATTATTTTGAGCTGATTATTTTCAGAAATAGCAGACACAGGAGAAGGTCTAAAACAGAGTAAAAGTATCCTTTTGTAAGGGAACTTTATATTCACACAAGAAATGTCCATTAAGAGTGTCTCCCTCTCTGTCCCAGGAGAAAGACGACTAAATCACTAGAAACTCGTCCCTGGGGAAGGCAGGGTCTTACATCTGTATAACAAACCTTACTTTTGTTTACCGTACTTTTCCCAGTCATGGGCACCTCCCCATAACTGGCTTCCCCCACACCCTCCTCTCTTTTGTCTTTAGCTGAAGATGGTACTGACACCTTGAGTTCTAAGTCCCCATTGTCCCGTGGGTAATCTCCCACGTATGCGTGAGACATACACCTTAACAAACGTGTTTGTTTTCTTCTTGTTCATCTGTTTCTTGGTCCCAGCCAAGAATTTAGGAGGGCAGAGGGAACATTGTTTTTTCCTCTCCTACAGATGGAAGGAGGGCCGGTTGAGTGGATGGGTGGTTGCAAGAATGGAGGGAGAGAAGGAAGAGAGAGGAGAGGGATAGGTGGGTGGGTGGGTGGGTGGGTGAGTGGGTGGCATTTCCCCTTAGGAACCACTGTCTCACAGACCACCCTCACTCAAACCTGGTTTGTCTTCTGATGGAGTTCAGGATGCACTACCCCAAAATACGGCCCCTGGCCATGTTGAATATTTTAAGCTGAAGGAGTTTGAGAAAACAGAAGCAGGGAGATCCCTCGGACCTCCGCCCCCTCCCTCACCCTTCTTCCCCGTCACAGTCAGAAGACCCTCACGTACCGTCACGTGACAGTTGCCCTCCCTATACCAGGAGGGAAGAAGCATCCTTATCTCCAAAGACAAAGGGAACCAAGAAGAATCCAAATAAAGAGGCCTTGCTAAGTTTCCCCCATTTACAACACTTGCCTTAACCTGTCATTTTTCCCCATGACTGTCTCCTCTTCTGCAACCCCCCCCCCACAGAAATACGCAAGCCTAAGTGTTCCTCTGGGTCTTTCCTGCCTTGCAAAGTCTCCCATGCCACGTAGACCTTATATTGCATAAGTGTGGATGTTTTTCTCCTGTTGATCTGTCTTTGTCAGTTTACTTTTCAGACCCAGCCAGGAACCCTAGAGGGCCGAGGAAAACTTTCTACTCCCCTGCACTCCCCAGGCCTAGTCAGGAAGAGTTCCATCCTATGTAGCTCCTCGACACTCCGGGAAGAGCTTGCTGCTGGGATCCAAGACCCACTTGCCCTCACCTGTGCTGGTGTAGTGGATCTTCCAGCCTGTGTGGTCCCCCGACTGATCAGTGACAAAGGTGATGGTCACAGCATTGCTTTTAGTTTCAATCCTAGGGGGCAACGTTGTCCCACAAAATGGGCCATATTCCTCTTTGTTGGTTTGAATCTGAAAGCAGAAGGGGCCCTGTCACCTCTGGACCCGCCAGAGCCAGAGGAGGTGTAGATCCAGGGGGCCGGACCTTGAGGGTGTCGTAGGGGCACTGGGTGTCCGAGTGTGTCTCCACATCGAAGGACCCCACAAAGTCCAGGGATGCCGAACCCCTCCTCCAGCTGGATGCCATAGGTGCAACTTGAGAGTTTGGGGTATGGCTGCGGGTATTCAGGGCTGCTGAGAACCCCCGACCGGTCGGTGAAGACCTGACCTGAACACAGGGCTGAGAGAGGATGGCCACAGGGCTGTGAGCGGGTGCCAGCAGCCTGATTCCGCCCCCCTGGCTGCCCTCACTGCCCTCTGGCTCAGTCAGATTGAACACCCCACCACAAGGGTGAA
Source organism: Zalophus californianus (assembly GCF_009762305.2). Classification (NCBI taxonomy): domain Eukaryota; kingdom Metazoa; phylum Chordata; class Mammalia; order Carnivora; family Otariidae; genus Zalophus; species Zalophus californianus. The sequence continues at coordinate 8,132,939 of NC_045598.1, forward strand.
GGAACAATCTAGAGTTTCTTGGGCTTCCTGGATTTGGCTGAAACAGGTGGCACTCAGATGTATATCCTCCAGGACCCCCCCCCACACCCCCAGGGGCTCCTGGGCCTGGGGAGTCCTGGGCCCAAGTCACAACTCTGGGGGTGACAAAGTGAGCGAGGTTAGACTCTGCTGAAGGGGAAGGAGACGAGGGTGTCCTTTATCCACACCTGACCCCAGCAACTCCCAAATTCATCCACCCCGGGGCTCCCACCTGCACCCAGCTGGGACCAGTCCAGCCTTCCCTGGGTCCCCACGGGGAACAGAGGGGCCTCCCCTTGTCCACTTTGCCTCTCACCCAGGGTCTGGGCACTGCCCTGGGGGTTAGTTGAGGGAAGTTCAAGTTCACACTGATCAAAAGCATGTCTGGTGCCCTCTTTCCCCACTGGGCCAGCTGGTCATGCACTTGCAGAGTGAGCTTCTTTCTGCACCAGCCATGGGAGGCATCTGCCCAACCCCACCCCAGGCTGCAGAAGGCGTCTGAGCTGGGAGCCTTCCAGAAGTGAGGAGTCCCAGCACGGCCTGCCTTCCTCCATGGGCCTGCTCCCCACAGGGCAGAGGGAACAGCCCCTGGATGCGGGCGACCAGCCTGCCCATCGATGGCTATCTCCCTGGGCCTTTCTGCTCTGGGTCAGGCTCCCCCAGCCCAGCACACCTGGGGCATGAGTCATCCCCTGAACAGGAGCTGGTCCAAGGATGCTCCCAGCTCAGCCGCTGGGGACCCAGTGGGGGAGTAGAGAGATATTGGTTTCCCTGTGTGAACTCAAGCAAGCCCTCATCCCTCTCTGGGCCTCAGTGCCCCATCTTCAGAATGGATTGGGGGATGCTGGGCAAGGCTTTCTGGCAGAGGGGCCGGTGGCCCCATGGAGGGGGTTCCCACCAGCTAGGGTTCATCCAGGCTGTGATGAGGGGAGGGAGAGAGGGGGGGGCCAGAGTGCACACAACTGCCCTCTCCCCACCGTGCCACCCAAGAGACACGAAGCAGTAGGTGGAGCCGGAAGCAGGTTTATTGTTAGGTCCACGGAGGGATGCATGGGGTGGATGAGGGGCTGCAGGTAGCAGCAATCTCGGCCCGACCCAGACCGGAGCGAGAGGTGAGGCTAGGGGCTCTGCTCTGGAAGAGAGAACAGAGAGACAGGGAGAGACACTGGGGGAGAGACCCCGAGCCGGGGAAGGCAGGGGCAGCACTGAGGCTTGGGGCTGCCCCCTCCCTAGGGCACCCCCGGGTTTCCCATCTGGGCACCTGGCAGGAGCTCGGAGGGTGCGGGCAGTAGAGGCCAAAGGGGTCGGCCTGCTGGGGAGCCAGCCGCCTTGGGCACGCCCTGCCCCGACTGGGAAGTTTTGTGCAGGGAAGCCTGTGTGAGCCGGGCCTCTGTTCCCCACTCCTCCAACCTGGGAGCCCGAGGAGGGCCAGGTGGCTGCAGCAGGGGCCTGGAGCCCAGACACGGTAGGTACATAGGGGGGGCCCAACACATATGATCCAAGGGGCGGGCTGAAGACCCATGAGAGGGAGCCAAGGATGGAACGGAGGAGGGGGAGGGATTCCGGATTATGAATGGATGGACAGATGGCAGGAGGGGACCAAAGATCAAAGATGGCAGGAGGGGAGAGCCTGCCAGGAGGAGTACCCAGTAGGCCAAGGTCAGTGGTCCCTCCAGACCCCTGGGCAGAGCACTTATGGCTTTGAGGAGCTGGCTGTATTCTGGGCCAAGGTGGGGGCTGGGCCGGGCACAGTGACTGCCCCATACCTTCCCCAGCCCCGGCGCACCTGAGCGGGTGCGGCTCACCTGAGCAGGTGTGCTTGTTCCTGTGGAGGACGTAGCCCCTGCGGCAGGAGCAATAGAAGCCACCCAGGTGGTTGTGGCAGTGGTGGTCACAGGGAGGTGCCTGTCCCGGGGGCACCTGGCACTCATCGATGTCTGGGGGAGGGGCGGGTCAGGCAGGTGGTCAGAGGGGAGGAGACGAGGTGGTACTGGGGCCCGGGAGCAGACTCAGCCTCATGGCTGACCCAAGAGGTGTCTCCTCATGTCTGGGAGTGGCTGATGCCCGGCCAAGCATCGAACAGGCTGAGGCTCACTATAACCTTCTCAGAACACTTGGAGGTAGATGTCAGTACCCCCCTTTTTTCAAACGAGTGATGGCTTAAGTGTCCTGCTCAAAGTCATGCAGCTAATGGGCAACCAGCAGGAGCAACCAGCCGTCGAGCCCAGCGAGCGGGGCTATGACCCAGGTTCCAGCAAGCCCTGCTGCAGCCTCCTGAGGAGCACAGAGAGGTGGAGCCACTTGCCCGAGGTCACACAGCTGGTCCCCGCAGGAGCCCCTATCTGAAATCAAGTGTTCGGCTGGAAGCCCACGCACAGGGAGCACAGGCTGGGTGTCCTCAGCGGGGCTCAGGCCGGTGGGGCTGCACTTCCCACCCAGAGGTGGGGTCACTGGGCCCTAGCCTCATGGGGGAGCGGGGGGGGGGTGGTGGCGCTAGGAGCACGTCCCTGGCTCAGCACGTCCCAGCTCAGCACCCCGCACACCATGGGGCTCAGCCGGAGGGCAGGGGTCACGGCTGTTGCTGATATTTGCCCTGGGGCTGGTGTTGGACGGAGGGCTGGACTCCTCACCCGCTGGTTTGCGCCCGCTGGTTTGGCAGGAGCCCAGCTTCAGGGAGGTGAGGGGACCGAAGGGAGAGCTGGCCTGGCCTAAGAAAGAGTCACCCCCGCGGGCCGATGGGCCATCTCGCGTCCCTCCGCCCGACCCCAGCCTCCTCTCGCCTCACCCTCTGCTGCGTAGAAGGCCTCAAAGCCCGTGAACGGCTTCTCGTTGGAGTAGTCGGAGCGGAAGGTGACGTCCAGGCTGGAGGCCGGCGAGTAGAAGGTGTCATTGCCGGGGGCGCGCTCCGTGTCCGTGGTCTCCTGCCCGCACAGCGTGGCCAGCACCTTGCTCCCTGAGCTCAGCTGTAGGGTTGGAGTCACGGGGAGGGAGGGCGAGACGCAAGGCCCGCACTCGCTCCCTCCCTCCCTGCCCCCGGGGGTCCCTGCCCCCCAGCCCTCCAGAGGGTCGGGGTCGTGCCCCCTCCCCGCTATCGGCACCTTGACATAGTCGTACTCGCAGAGGTAGGAGAGCTCCAGGTGGAAGTGGGTGAAGTAGAGGCGCAGGCGGTAGCCGGGGGGTGCCGTCAGGGTCCAGCGCTGCTCCCGGTTGTTGGCATACTCCCCGGGGAAGCCAGGCGATGCCAGGCGCCCAAACACGGGCTCAGGCCACTGTGGGCCGGGGAGTGTGGCTGCTGAGCCCCACAGCAAGCCCAGGAAGACCAGCAGCCTGAGGGCGGCGGCGGGGGGCGGCGGGTGAGGAGCCCTGTTCTGACCCCTCGCCCCTGCCGGGGAGACGGTGGGGGGCTCCCAATCACCTCATTGTGCACCCGTCCAGCTGACCAGGCCCGGTCTGGAGCCGCACGGCGTCTCACCTTTGGTCTGTTTGTCCAATGCCTGGCCCTGCCCCCAGCCTCCCTGACCCTGGGATTCTGGGAGTTGACCCCATGACTCCGGATTGCCCCGAGTGTCAGGTAAGGCGGGGAGGTCGCTCCGGGAGCCAGGAGCTGGACCTGAACAACACTTAGCCCCGGAATAAATCCTGGCTCCGTCCCTTACCCTTAACTTCCGTGTTCCCTCCCTCAGTGTGTAACTTCCAAGGCCAGCCGGGGTGTGGGGGTGCCTCCATGACAATGATCAAGACAATGATGGCTTCTGGGGAGACTTGGGGATGCATCTATTTTTGCTCCCTCCCTCCTGCATCTACTTTTTCCCTACGCAAGATGGGAAAGAGAATTTTTAAAAACACACGTGTGCATGAGGATGGGGGATATGGGAGAGGAGGCAGCCTCACCATTTTGAAAGCTGGAAACACAGACGGACAGGTGAAAACTGCCCTCTAGAAAGCAACTCTAAGTCCCGCTGAGCAGGGAGGGACAGCCAGAAAACAGAGCGCTGAGCAGACAGACTGAATGTTGACAGCCCCAGCCTTCCTCCTGATTCAACTCCTAGAACCAGGCAGCCCCCCGGGGCAGGCTTCTCCCTTGTTGCTGGACAAGTGTGGCCAGTCCAGGAGGAAAGGCCTGAGGACACTGACTTGGAAGGTTCTCCCAGGAAATGGCTCAGCCACGTCCCCCGGGGTGAAAACTCAGCGGACAAACCCCAGTCATGTGCTCAGAGCTTCCAAATAACTTTTTAGTCCCCGCTCTTACATATGAGCAGAACATTCAAGGAAAACCTCAGACATAAGAGAGAGTCTTCCAAATCAGCCAACCAACCAAAGAGTACAGAAACAAAGCAGGGAGAAGAAAATGCCCCAAACCAAAGTGAAATAATCATTAACATCTTCAGAGGGAAAAGAGAAGCAAAAATAAGAAGCAAGAACAGGAAAGTACTTAAAAAGAACATTCAGGGCGCCTGGGTGGCTCAGTTGGTTAAGCAGCTGCCTTCGGCTCAAGTCATGATCCCAGGGTCCTGGAATCGAGTCCTGCATCAGGCTCCCTGCTCAGCGAGGAGCTTGCTTTTCCCTCTCCCTCTGTCTGCCGTGCTCCCTCTCTCTCTGACAAATAAATAAAATCTTAAAAAAAAAAATAAAAAGGGGGCGCCTGGGTGGCTCAGTCGTTAGGCGTCTGCCTTCGGCTCAGGTCATGATCCCAGGGTCCTGGGATCGAGTCCCGCACCGGGCTCCCTGCTCCGCGGGGAGCCTGCTTCTCCCTCTCCCACTCCCCCTGCTTGTGTTCCCTCTCTCGCTGTCTCTCTCTCCGTCAAATAAATAAATAAATAAATCTTTAAAAAAATTTAAAAAAGAAAAGAAAAAACATTCAGAGAACAAAGAATGGTTTTGGGAAATAAAAAGTGGGATAGAAATGAAAAGCTCAATCAATTATTTGGAAGATAAGATGGAAGAAATCTTCCAGAAAATAGAGCCGGAAAGAAATGAAAAACAGTAAAGATGAGAACATGAACAGATTTGTACCGTATGTCAAAGACTGAAGAAGAGGAATTCCAGACAGAGATAAAGGAAATAGAGGAGAGGAAATTATAAAGAAAAGAATGCAAAGAAATGTCCCCAAACAGAACATGAGTTTGTTGACTGAAAGTGTCCCCAGTGCCCAGAACAACAGATGAAAATAGAAGTTTACACATCATATCTCAAAAGGCTCAAGAGAAAAATGATTTTTTCTACAAACTGAGGAGAGAGAAAACAGAACAATCCGCATACAAAATATCAGGAAAAGAATTACTTTAGAGTTCCCCAAACAACACCAGAAACTAGAAGCCAGCCTCCAAGATGGCCTTTAAAGATTCCCGCTTTGGGGTCCTCACACCCTTGTATGCAGTCTCCTCTCAAATGGAGTAAGGCTTGTGGGTGGGATATGGCTGAAGCGGTGTGTTACTTTGGGACTTGGCCATATAAGACCCTGCCACTTCCATCTGTCTCTCTGGGATCCGTTGCTCTGGGAAGCCAGCCGCCATGTTGTGAGGACACTCAGCGTCCCTATGGAGAGGTCCGCATGGGGAAGAACTGAGGCCTCCTAGCAACCACTGGTGTGATTTGCTGGTCGCGTGAGGGAACCACCTGGGAAGCGAATCCTCTAGCTCCAGTTAAGGTCAGGTGATTGCAGCCCTGGCCTACAGCTTTACTGCAACCTACGAATGACTCTAGGCTGGATCAACTAGCTAAGCCACTTCCCAAATCCTGACCCACAGAAAAGACATCACTCTGCTATGTTTGGGCGAATCTTCAACACAGCAATAGACAATCTAAAAAAATGGAAAAGAGCAAATGCCAAAATGCTAAAGGAAGACGATTTCCAACATAGAATTCTATACCCATCCAAATTCTATACCCACCAATTAAGCACGAAGATGGAACAAAGATGGGTGTCAGAGTTGTAAAACTTTGCATCCCCTGTCCCCTTCCTCAGAAAGTTACTATAGAATATGGTTCACCCAGACAAGGGAGTAAACCAAGAAACGAAGGTATGGAAGTCCAAGAAACAAGACTTCTGATGGGGAGTTCCACTGGGGGTAGTCAGAATGCTCAGGACAGAACACTCGTAGAGTCTAGAGATTTAAAAAAACTTTTTCCGTAGTTTTTGTTTCTTAAATGAGAGTGTTATATACTTTCTGGTATAAATCATAATGGAGAAATGTATATTATGTAGATTAATATTTCCTATTAGTGAAATCTCCAATTCAGTGTGATCGTGAGTTAACTATGAGTTATAATGTGCTGGATACTAGGATCTCATAACCAAAAAATTGATTAGCATTCTGTCCAGATCCTCATGACATATATTGAGTCCAGAGATCTTAAAAAGAAAAAAAAAAAAAAAAGCTTTCAAGATTTGGTAAAAAGTTCGAGGCTAAACTGGTGTGATGAATTTATTACAAATTAAGCAAATGCGAAACACCTCCAGGGACAAGCAGCAGCTGGACGGGGGATAGTCTCGACTCCCGGCTGAGAGCGGTGTTTACAGAGATGTGACGGCGTCAACACTGAACATGGCCCTGACCGAGGTGATCATTTCGTTGTTGAGAGTGCAGTTGGGTCAGGGAAGGAAAGAACTAAATCCTCAGCTTCCCTAGTGGCAAGTCAACAGATTATGACTGAAACCGACAAGCTAAAACGCGGTAATACAAGAGGATAGAGACGTGCAGGTCAATACCAGAACCACCAGCTGGGAGAGGTACACGTGGCTGGCTCTGCGGGAAGCCAAGTGGCTGAGGAGGGCCGCCATTTTCCTTCTAATGATCCACCTGCAACTACTGGAATCCTTAAACCGGGGCAGCGCTAGTTGTGATAAATAACTTCCAAACTCTAGGCAGGGGGGCGCCTGGCTGTCCCAGTAGGTAGAGCACGCGACTCTTGATCTTGGGGTCGTGAGTTGGAGCCCCGTGTTGGGCATAAAGCTTACTTAAAATAACAACACAAAACCCAGAAAGGTCTAGACAGGATCAATTTTATCCTCGATGCCACAGGCGGGGCCTGTTCATGACCCTCTCCGGGATTTCTGGGGCCTCGGGGCTCGGGTCACGCCTGCTCCGAATGCCCCGCTTCTGCTTCAGGCCATCAGTCCGTGTCTCCATCCTGTCTGTCTAGATGTGGGGTCCAGCGCTAGTCCTTTTAACATGCTAAACTTAACTTTACTAAAAGTTGGGGAAGTGGAAGGATTTACACAGAGACAGCCTCAACGTCCAGGTCAGGCATCCTTGTTTCCCCAACGACCCCACTCTTTCAACAACTTGGGGCCTCCTCTTCCCTTCCTGTGCCCCGACGGGCAGTCCTGATTCCCACTAAGCTGCACAAGCACTGCATGACCAACGCTGCTTAACGGAGCGTGTCACAGGTGAGGACCAGCGCTCCCAGAGACTTGACAGACAAGGCAAGCAAGCCAGGAGCTGTGAGCGGCTCAACGCCACAGTCAATGGGGACGCAGTTGAGATTCAGACTCAGGCCCAGAGCCCCTGCCAGCAGCATTCCTGGGGTCACCCTGGGGATGGACCTTCCTGGAGCTTGGTAAGATGAGCTGGAGGAGAAGAGTGGACGTCTGGTGATGTCCCTGTTGGGGCCCAAGGATGCTTGGGCTGAGCTGCAGAGGAGGCACGCAGGGCAGGTCGAGTGGAGTGGCTCTCCGAAGGCCGGCTGTCTGGTGTCCTCCACCGTGTGCTTACTAGGTGTGTGGCCTTGGGCATGTCATCTACCTTCCTCACGAGCAGCTATAAGGTTTAAGGAAGGAGACCTGGGTTGGGTAAGGGCCTCATAAGTAGCCACCACGTCTTCCTTTAACGGACACTCTGCCGTGTGGCCCACACATCATGACCCCACCTTGTCTCCCTAGGAGTGGGGAGACCTGGGGAAACAATGTTCACCCCCAAGCCTGGGTGTAAGATTCTTCTAGAGTTGGGGGGTGGTGGAATGAAGTTAACTTGCAATTACACGCCAGAAGGTGCTCCAAGTCCAGTGAGGGGCTGGGGGTGGGGTGTGTGGAGCCCAGAGCGGGCAAGTGACCTCCCTGATGCCACTCAAGAAGTGGGCTGGGCAGCTGGAGGCTTGTTCCCCACCCCCATGATGACTGCAGTTCCAGGCGCCCTGGAAACTATCAGGTCCAAGGTAGCTGCGCAGGGCAGGTGCAGGTCGGGGCTGTTCTAGCACCCCACCTCCCTACCGGGGCCACTCCCTTGTCCCCTTCCTGCCAAGTCTTCCAGATCAGCCCATCCTCTGGCAGTGCTTCTGTTCATGGTGGAGAAAGGGGTTGGTGAGGTCAGCTTTTCTAGAGAACAGGGCCCTTTCCTGCAGACCCTGAGGCAGGAGTGGGCTGGAGGCCCCCTTCCCCAACCTGCACCCCGTTATGGTGGCTCTTCTCCTCCCAGGAGGGCCTCAGTCCTGGTTGTTGGGAAGGGTGAGGTGCCTGGGGCAGAGGATGGAGGTTCAGGACCTTGGAGAGGGGACAGTCCTGTGCCCAGGGAGTCCTGGTACAGCCACCCACACACACCTGCTTTCCCAACCTCTCAACACTTGGGGGGTACTTCTGAGAATTTACCAGAGCACGCTCCTGGGTTGGCAGGCAGGATTTGAACCTAAGTCTGAATCCTGAGCCAAGTCAGGGCACCTGATGTGCTTAAAACAGGCCCAAGTAACTGGACCCCAACCACGCACCAGCCAGCCACCTCTGGAGTCCCATCCAGCATCGCCCTGAACCCCCAGGATGGGACCTGACAACCCTGTGAGTGACCTGAATTCTTCTGAGACAACAAAGCCCCTGAGTGACCCCACACCATGATCTTCTCAACCCCACAGCCCTTGCCCCAGGGGTCTGTCACCTCCACCCTCTGTGGGGCTTGGTGAAGCAATGACTACGGCAGTGTCTTGGTACGGATTTGGGTCCGGTCTGGTAACTGTTGTGTCCCCCGGTGCCAGAGGTCAAGGGGCCAGTCCCAGGTGACACAGAAGGGCCAGGTCTGCCTATTCACTGACACGTGGCGGATACCTGGAGGCCAGACGCTGAGGTCAGCTCCAAGCCCAATACACAGGAACGCCCAACACTGGCTGATGTGGCACCTGCCTGGGCCCATTCAAGGTCTGGGGACACACGATTCGGAATTTGTTATAAATACACGTGTTTGGTGAGTGAGGGCGACAGAAGGTGGAGAAGGTGCTGTACACAGCTGGTAGAGGCTTGGAGGCTGGACGCCACATCGACAGAGAGACAGTCCGCCCAGCAGGGCAGCCCGGGCAGCATTCTGGGGCCTGTAACACTTGCTTGGTGGGCACACCGGCGGGGCGGGGGGTGGGGGGGTCTCGTCCAGGGCTTGTCGCGCCCAGGCGCCCTGGAGGCTCCCTGGCCTGAGGTCCTGGGCGGCGTGGGCAGGGGCGCCTGGGCTCAGCTCACATCATTCAGGGCCTGGTGGGGACAGAAGGCCTCGTCAGGAGGATGCTGGGTCACGTGGGGGCTCGGGAGGCCCCGAGTTCCCTTGGTTGTGGCCCCGGCCGGCAGGCGGCTCACCTTGCGCGCAAACTCGGGCAGGACAAAGGCGGCCTGGTGCACATCTGAGTTGTAGTACTTCAGCTGCATCTGCTCCACCTGCTTCTGTGTCAGAGGCTGCACGGGCTTCCGGAAGTCGGTGCTCTGGGGACAGGGGAGGCGGGCATCAGGGGAGGCGGGCATCAGGGAAGTGCTTTCAGTGCCCGCCTGCCCCCCCTTCCGGCCCCCAGGAGGGCACGCAGCTCACGGGATTTTTGCTGCACAGCATGAAGCCTATCTGGCCGCTGGGGTAGGTGGGGATGGTGCAGTACGCATAGGCCACCACGGGGAAGAGCGACTTGCAGAACTGCCGCATCTGCTTGATGAGGTCCAGGTGCAGCCACTGACACTCGCCTGTGCGGGGAGAAGAGGGGTATCAGCCCCAGCAGGCAGGCCGGCCAGCCGCCCCCACGCCTACTCCCATGCTGGAAGCCTGCCCCGCCTGCCCACCCCTTGCAGTCCCCCACGCTGGCCTGCTCACCCTGGCAGCAGAGGACGCCATTGTCCTTGAGGGCCGTCTTCATGAGCTGGTAATAGGACTCCTTGAAGAGACTCTCTGCAGGGCCTGCAGCGGCGGCACAAGGGACAGTGAACACTCTGGCTGAGGCCTCCCAACCCGGCTCTGCGGGGGAGCAAGCACCGCTGCTGCCCCACTACAGATCCACACAGCTGCCAAGGGGGCCAGGCCAGGATTTGAACCCCGGTCTGTGGATCCAGAAACCAACCACAAAGACGGTGCTTTTGAGGAGCACAGGGATCCACTGTCCCAGTATCTGAGGGGGCTCCATGTTTCCCTCCCATTCCTTGGTGGGGGTTCCTCACTGCCACTGTGTCAGGGGACTCTGCACCCTGGGCCTTGGGTTGAGACTAGGTCCCACCCCTCGCCCCGATGCTGGCCTGTTAAAAGCAGAGAGGAGACTGAAGAGGAAGGTGGGGCCTCCGTGGGCCAAGGCCAGAGCCCTGCTCTCCTCCAGGTCCCCAGTCAACTCGTACTTTGGGCAGCAGCATCCTCTCCCTCCTCTGCTGAGCCAGGTCTGGGGTGGGGAGGGGAGCGACCAAGAAGGGCAAGGTGCAGCCTCACTCTGGACCCCTCTGTCCTCCGTTCTGCAAATCAGCTGTGGGCCCAGCGGGAAGGCTGGCCTCTGGACGGTGGCTGCCCGGGGACCCTAGGCCCACGCCTCGCTTACCCATGGGGTCTGAGGAGTCAGTGATGATAACATCGAAGGCATCCTGGTTCTGTTTCATGAACTCAAAACCATCGCCCACGTGTAGGGTCAGTTTGGAGCTGGAGTAGCCCACGGCCATGCCCGGCAGGAACTTCTTAGAGACCTGGATGACGTCCTGGGGAGGGAGGAGGGACCCGGCTGGGCCGTAGGGGTTGAGGGCCCTCCAGCCCTCCAGCCCTCCCTCTAATACTCTGGTCACTTGGGCAAGCCATTCGTTTTGTGGAAACCCGGTACTCTGCTGCCTCGCCTTCCGTCATGGAGGGCTGGCTCCTGCCTGCTCCTCAGCCCACACCTCATCATCCCCGGACCAAACCGTCCCATCCGAGTGACTTTCTTGCTGGGTCAGAGGAAGGGGAGTCCAGCCTCCACCAAGAGGACTTCCCCTGCCTCCACATGGCCAGCTGCTTCTCATCCAGGCCTCAGCTGAAACCCATCTCCTTGAGGCAAGCACTGGCCAGCCTTCACCCAAGCTCTGAGCCTGCTTTTTCCTTTCATGCCCTGCGCCTGCCGTGCCTTCATCAGGGCTTCTCCTCACTAGAATATCAACTTTAAGGGGGGGCAGGGACTGGACCTGTCCGTTCACCACTCTTCCACCAGCAACTAGATCATTGGCTGCCACGTAAAAGATGCTCATTAAAAACGTGCCGAGCATCAAGTGTAGACACACAAGTAGTTGCAATGCTCCTGGGTCTTGCCTGGGACTTGACTTAAAAACCAGCTTAGTCTTACTAAGAACCAGCATCTTGGCACATCCACTATGTGCCAGGCCCTTTGCTACCCAGTTTTCCTACCGAATCCACCCAACACGTTTTTGAGATGCACAAAGAGGCCAAGCAACGGTGAGTGACTCGCCCAAGGGTATATACAGCCAATTCAGGGCGGAACTGGGATTCGAACCCAGAGCCCGGCGCTGCACTCACCTCATCGATCTCACACTGGACCACAGACTCCACGGAGGAATGCTTCAACACCTCCCGCAGGACACCTCCGTCCCCACCCCCGATGATCAGCACCTAGGAGGGGCAGGATCATTCAGAAGTACAGCCCGGAGCCTGAGCACTGGCCCCGTCAAAGAGGCTCCAGCAGGACTCAGGGGGCCAGGGCCCGCATGGGGCAGATGCACTCACACACCACCATCCCAACAGGGTAGGTTTCTCAACTCCTCAGATGCACAGACAGACCTCATTACTTCATTTGCTACTCTCAGAAATGCTTTCCCGCCTCAGGAACCTGTCACGAGGTGTCCCCTTTTCCTGGAAACTCCTCCCGGCTGCTCCTTCTTATGAAGCAGGCCTCAGCCAGAACTGTTTGCTCCTCAGAGGCTGTGGCAGCCCCCACCCCTTGGGCCACTCGCCCCACTTACTTCCCTGGTTCTTGCTAGCACTTTCTGACAACCATTTAGGAAGCACCTGGGCTGAGCATGGGCACAGCTGGAGCCTCCTGCACTGTTCTGCGGGGCACTGAGCAGTGGGCTTCCTATCTCTGGGCTCGGGGCTGAACCCTGGCTGGAGCGGTGATACCTTGCGTGGGTTTGGGTGGCTGCAGAGGGGCAGGTTGGCTATCATCTCCTGGTAGGAGAACTCGTCCCTCTCCGTGCACTGGATGACGCCGTCCAACACCAGCACGTTGCCGTAGCTCTTACTGAAGGCAGGAGTGACAGTCAGGGACCTGGGTCCCCTGGAGTGGGGGCAGTGCGCTCCCACTCGCCCCGGGTGAGAAGAATCTCCCCCAGCCTGCCAAGGGGTCCAGGGGTGAGTGCTGGGGGTGACACGTGGCGAGGATGGGCAGGCAGGCCCGCCGGGTGGGGGGGTGGGGGTGGACTCAGGGTCCCGGCTCTGACGTGTCCGGGGCTGACACGTGGAGCTCGGCGCGTGGGGCCGGCGCAGACTCCGGCTCCCTCCCCGCCCAAGAAGACCGCCCGAAACGCCGGCCCCCTGCCCAGGGAGACGGGATGTAGGGTGCGGAGGGGGTCTCGGGAGGGGAGGGGCCTAGTTCCCCAGAACTTCTGACAGTTTTGCAGGGGTGGGGCGGGGGCAGAGACGGCCCGGCGCGGGGGAGGGCGTCCGGAGGTAAAGGGCGCAAGACAGGGGTCCGGCAGGAAGAGGGGCGGCCGGGGCCGAGACCGGGGCAGGAGGAGCCCCGGCTGCCTCTGGGGAGGCGGGCAGCGGGCGGTCTGGGCTGAGGGCCGCCTCACGCTCGGGGGCGCGGGCCCGGGCCGAAGGTGGTACCTGCGGAAGACAAGGATATCCTGGTACCGCGAGCGCTGATGGTGTAGCAGCTGCTCCACCTGCAGCGACAGGGCCTGGCCGGGCCACAGGCTGCACGTCTCGCGGAACCAGCCCTCGTGGATGTCAGCGGGGCCGAAGGCGGCGGGGCCGTCGGGGCCGGGCTCCATGGCGGGCGGGCGGGCGGGCGGCGCGGGGCGCGGGCCCGGGACTGCAGGCCGCGCGGAGCCGCAGCACAACGGGACCAGCTCCGCCCGCCGCCGAGCCGCAACCTAACGCGGCCGGCGGGGCGGGGCCCACTGGTGGGGGCGGGACCCAACCCCACCAATGGAGACGCGAGCGCGGGCGCGCGGCGACCCCCGAGGCCCCGCCCCCGCCGGCAGTCAGAGCGCGCTTATTGGCCGCCGGTCCAGAGCGCGGTGCCCAGTGGCTGCGGCGGACCGTCTGTCGGCGGCAGCAGGGTAGTGCGGCTCGCTCCGAGGGGCCACGTGGGGGCCGGGGCCGGGCTGCCGGGCCCGGGTTCCGGCTCGGGGCGGGCCGGGTCGGCGGAGGGGATCCGGCTCCGTCCCTGTGCCCCGCGTTGGCCGGGCGGAACAGCCCCCGGGGCCCTGCCCCGTTTCTGGGGGCCGGGAGGCGCCGAGGGCCGCAGAGAGGTAGCGAGGGGGCTGCTCGGCGCGGACTTTCCGAGCGCTGGGACAAGCGGGCCGCCAGCTGGAGCCTTCGGGCTGCAGAACCCGGAGCAGGGGGCTACACTGTCGGGCGCAGAGTTACGTTGTTGCGCCGGGACGGTGGGGTAGAATGTTATCTCTCGCCGCGTCCCCAAATGTGGCTCCTGGTTGGACTTGAACGGAGCGTGTGGCTCGTCGGGGGCTCACTGAGGGTTTTTATTTACTTGAAAAGGACCAGCACAGCTCCCTGACTTTAGGGAGATCTTGCCATTTTCTTTCGATTCTCCGATCCGTGAGCCGTGCGGCTGCTAGATAAGGAGTTCTTTTCTAAGCGAGTTTCTAAATTTACCAGCAGTGCCCCGGAAGAGGCCAACACATGCATATTCAGCACCAAATAAGACTGGCACGCGGTTTTTTTTTTTTTTTTTAAACAAACGGCTTTGCTCTTTGAAGGGTGGGCGGGGACGTGCTGTTTTTAGAAAAATGTCAAGGAAATTCTCTGAATCACATTAAGCATGCTAATTACCAAATATTAAATGCTAATTGCTCTACACGCATAGTTCTTCGCATGCCAGGGAAGGGAGATGAAACTGGTATAAGCTACTGGGGACATGACAGGGATGTTTTTTGACTGACGTTCTGCAGCCTCCACTTGGAGGTGGGAAGCATATTCTCTGTAACCTCAGATGAATAACAGACTAGTGTTTATCAGTGCAAGCCTCAAGGCTTACAGCAACAATGTGTCTTGGTTGATTTTAAGCTCCTTTTCGAGGGAAGGTGAGCCAAGACAATAGAAGAATTGCTCGGAGATGTCTCATAGGGAGCTGCTGCGAGACCCGAGGTCATTCAGGTAAGATACAGGCCACCCCTCTGTCCAGCTACTGCAGGCTTGCCTGGGTTCAGCCCTGTACTTCCTCCACCAAGACATTTACACCTCTGAGCTGTGATTGCCTGTTCACTTGTGTCCCCTGAACCAGACTGTAAGCTCCATGAGACTAGGGATGGTGTCCGTAGCCGGCTGAGTTGACGCTGGAGGCTCGGGCGCTGGTCCAGGCACCTCATAGTCAGCTGTCTTGGCCGCCTTCCAGGGATTGCACAGCCGAGACCAGACAGGGGCCCTGGCATTCCAGGGGCACTGCAAGGTGGGGGTGGGGGCAGTGGAAGATCAAGTCCATCCATCCCATTCCTCCCACAAGCTGAACAAGGCTGCTCCAGCACGTATATCCTCAGCGGAGAAGGACCATAAATGACACCCCTTGCCCTCCCGTAGAGGAGGTGAAACCACAGTTTTGGCCTCAATACCAACAGTGAATGGGATTTCTGGGATGGGGTGTATAAGCAGTAGCTCAGACCTTCCCAGTCCAAAGAAAACAAAGGCCCTGATTAAAGTGCAGGCAGAAAAGTCCCTAGATGTCCAGGGCCATGATCCCATAAATGTCACTCAGCTTCGGATCACAAGGAGCAAAGGCGGTGGGTCAGCCAGAAGTAGCTAGCTAGCACAACACTGCCCGGTTACATTCACAACGGATGCGGAGCATCAGGGTGCAGAAAACCAAGGTACAGGATGAAACGTTTCCTTGAATTCAGACCCACGCGCATTTAAGATTCAGTGGGAAAGCATTACTGTCTAGTGGGTCAACTATCCCACCCTGTTAAGGTGTCGATGATTTATCCACCGGGAGAGGGGAGAGGCGGGCGAGGGCCTGCTGTCCAAGGCAGAGGCTGCGGTGTGTGTCTGTCACTGAGAGACATTCAGCAGTTCGCACCTGAGTCTTGTTGCAGGCACTGTGTTCAGCCGGGCAGATGGTGCCGGCCGTGAGAGAATGAATTTGGCCACGGCGTGGGATTACTTGGTTGAAAATGTTTCTGGCAAGCTGACTAAGGTACCACCAACGGCACTGTGCCTCCCGGAGCAAAGAGCCCTTCTCCTCATCAATTCTCTCTCCACCCCCAAGCCCGCCGGCCCTGCCACACCCGCTCGCGGGGCACAGCAGCTGTCCTCCACGGCCATTCGGACTGACACACGGCCCTTGGGACACTCACCCATCCTCCCAGGGCCCTGGGGATCCAAGTGCTCCCCCCATGGCCTTAAACTCCAGCGAACGGAACTACAGCTGTGCCCCAAACATCCCCAAGGCTCTCATCTCCATCCCGTGGCTCGTAGTCCTGGACTTCTGGTTTTGGGGACCAGTAAAATTTCAAAAACACATTTGGGGACTGACATCCGTTTGCCAACTCTTTCTTTTGCAAGGAAGGACGTTTACAAAGACCTCAACTAGTACTGTCTACGGTCCCCATCTTTTTATAAAACAAACACAAAACATTGCCACAAAGACAAAACTAGTAAGGGTCATTTCCAAGTAAAGGACCAAGGAATCATCTTATTTCTCTAAGAAACTTAATGTACTGTTTTTGTTCCCATGGTGAGCCCGCCTGGCCCACTGCGCAAGGCCTGGGGCGCACTGCCCTGCTTATCCAGTGGTTCTCAGACTTCAGCCGACAGGGGAATCATCTGGAGAGCTTGCTGCGCCCAGCTTCCCAGGCCACTGGCCCTCCCTCCTGATTGGCAGGTATGGGGTGGAGCCCGGGGTTCTGCTCCCTGCAGGTCTCTGGCAGAAGTCCACACTTTGGAGCAGCACTAATTACAAGGTTCTCTGGATTTTCTCCCCTACTCTTCAAGGTCCACACCAAATGTACCCTTCATGAAGCCTCCTCAGGCCATCCTCAGTAGAAAATCATTTCTCGCTCTTAAAAATTCCCATCTGTCCACCTTTTTTTTTTTTTTTTTTTTTAAGCAGAGACTCCACCATGTTGGGGCAGACTACTTATTGTGCCTCTGTGTCTGCTCTTTCCCAGCTCTGTACCAGAACCTTGGACTTTTGGGGGCCTGTGGACACTGAAATGGCTTTCTCAGTAGCCTCTGCTGTGGCATGTGACTATGTGCTGGCCGGTGGGAAGTGGACACAGGCCGTTATCTTTTTCAAGGGAGACTGGGTGTGCATCTCTTCCCTCCCTTCCAACTGAATGGAATGCAGATGTGATGGACGGAGCCGGGCCGGTTGCCCAGCCCGTGAGGTGGAAGCCCTGGGTTCCAGTCGAGGGTGGGAGACCCACAAGTAAGGGCCAGACTGAGAACTGCCAGTTGCTGCACTAAGCTCCGGACTAACTGGGACTGAAGAGAGAGAGGAAAAAACCTCTGTTTTGCTAAGTCACCGAGAGTCTGGCTTTTCTGTCAGTTGCAACCATTCTAGTCCCAACTAGTCCAAACTTCAGCCCATCTGGGGCCTGGGCTGTTCTCTGCTGTTCTGCCTGACTAACTGCTCTCCGGCAGCGATGTCTGGGCTCATGGCCCCTCAGGGTACTGCACACAGCCAGCCCTCCCAATAATCTGTGAGAAAAAAAACTAAGAAAATAGGCTCCTTAAGTATCTGTGAAAACAAAAATAATGGTATTTTGTGCTTTCTGGATTTAATAGCCCATCCCAGGACTAAAATCATATGGAATTCTGAAGAAATTCATTGCTACATTATTAATACAAAAATGGAAATCTAAACGTTCAAAAATGGTGAGCTAGAAGGAATTTTGGAATGAGAAAAAATAAAAACTTTATAAGTGTGAAAAACTGTAGAAACATAAGCCCAAGTTTGGAAATGAACAGACATGTGGTACAAAGCCTTGATACCAAGGTGTGAAAGTTTCTCTCCGTGTGGAAGGATTACAGATGTAATTTTTCTCGTTTCCTCATTCTATCAGTGAACGTGCTATTACTTTCCCAATTGGGGAAAACGATGTTAAAAAGAAACAAAAGGGAGCGAGACAGGAAGAGGGAGGAGACCTGGCCTCTGGAGGCCACGCTGGCTCTGAAGCTGCACCAGCACACCTTCCCGAGGGCGTCTGTACCATACGGCTTCACTGACATGACCTAAGGGCGGGGGAAGGAGGTAACATGCCCACAGACCCCCCTGAAAATGCAGAGTCAGTGCTCCGTGCCTCGTGGAGGCCGCCCTTTTCTGAGTCACAGGAGGCTCTCCTGCATTTCCTCTCAGGGGTGATTGTAGATATCTCCAGAAATCGCAGCGTCCCCCAGGGTGCACCTACCCACAGACAGCCGAAGCTGGGGATCCGAACAGGGTGGGATCTGTCTTCTCCTGCCAGAACTGAGGTGGCAGCAAAGGAAAAGTCAGGAATCTGCTTTCTTCCAATAAGAATTATTTTTAATGGTTTAAAAATCAGTCTGTACAAAACCAGCACCACCATTTGGTGCTTCCAGTCCACCGGGGAATTCCAAGGGTCTCTTCCCCCACTATCTCTTTGGCCAGCTGTGCCTGAAACCCCTGCAGAGAGAGACAGTGTGAAAACAGAAGAGTTACTTCTCCCAGTTTGGCTGGAGGTTTGCTCTCAGCCGGTTTACAAAATGCTGCAGACCTCAGTGACGCACAACTGGGGAGGCATGGTTCGTTCGGGGCTCCTGGAGAACTGAGCTTGGCAGCAGCATGTCCCTCACACTCCGGCAGTCAACAGGGGGCTGGGGAAGTGCTTTGGGGCCCCATGAGGGTGGCTGTGCTCATCAAGATCTAAAGGCAGATTCCCTCCTCATTAGGCCACACCCTAGGGGTGAGTCCTCTGACTTCAGGCTCTGCCCTGGGGATGAGGGTTTCATGTTTTTAACGAAAATATTTTTAATGACGACCCACATTTACTTCCTGATTTTTTTCCTCTCTCACTCCTCAGAAATGGGAAAATCTGGGAAAACTTCAAGTCTATTTGCTTGGAGGTGACCCCGGGAAGCTATATGGTTGGTTAACAGGCGGTGAGGGACGGGAATCTTGAGTCCTGGGGTGCAGGGACTGTCAGGTGGATGGCACTTGGCAAGGCCCTTCCCTCCTATCTCACCTGCCCGACCGACAGAGAGGGATCTGGGCAAGAGAGGCTCTCTGAGGCTTTCCAGCTAGGCCCTGTGGGCCCTGTGAGCCCGTATGCCAGCCTCCCCCACATACCTGTCTGACTTTCCGGTTGGAAAGGACATACTTTTGTTTCCCACCAACTGTTTCAGTTTTTTGGGTGCAACGCATTTCTGAAAAGATAAAAAGCCATTTCAGCCGAGGGACAACCTGACCACAGGACACACACGGGAAACAACACAGGGGCCCAGCTGGCCCGTCCAAGACTCCAGCGCCACCAGTGTGACTGGTTGTCTTGCAAATGGACCTTTCTGGGTGCTTCTGAAGGCGAGGCCGTCCGGACGAGCTCCCAAAGGAACAGGAGGGCTCCACACAGGCCTCAGCCTCCGCATGCCAAACTTGCGGTCACGTTTGGCCCCGCCTGGCAGCAACGCCCACAGGGGCAGATGCAGGCTTGTGTGGGCGCCTGAGGGAGTGTTTGTGGCCTATAGCTGTAATTCCCATGGCAGCTAACAGCAAACACCCCTTCAAACCACACGCCAGCCTTCACAAGCTCTTTAAAAGTTCCTTTTTATTGCTGGAAGAGCTGGTAGGTATTGTCTGTACTTGGGGAGAGATGAGGTGAGGGAAAGGATGTGCAGAGGAAGAGGATTCCTAGCCAGGCTGTCTTCCCAGCAAAGGGAGAGGGAAAAAAAAAGCACCACGAGCAGGCGAGAATTTTCAAGACGATTTTTCTTTTTTTTTTTTTTTTAACGGTATCTTGTATCTTGTTTTTCGAATTTGGAATCAAAGCCTGGTTGACATATACGATCCCGTTAGTTTTCCACATCAAGTACATTTCTTACCTTGCTGGGCTGGGTCTGCTGATTTGGATCAAACTGGGAAGAAGGTTTTGGTTTCCTGTCTCCTGGAAGGTGAGAGAAGAGAGATGCCGGTGAGCGTGTCCGTGAGTTAATATACCCAACGGGCTGACCGCGGGGCTGGCGCACGACGTTCAGGAAGGGTGGGCTGTCAGCTCACCGCCCCCTGCAGGAGGCGGCACTTAGGCTGACATCAATTCATGTGTTGTGTTCCCAGCAGGGGAGGGCAGCCTGAACACCAGGCTCATTTCTCACAGATCTATTCTCAGCTCAGGGGCAGGTGGCTAAAGCACTAGCTCCTCTTACACCAAGGACATCCAGTGTGGTCTGTGTGTGCCTGTCAGGAGGTGCCACTGGCAGTCACTTGGGCCCTGGGGTGACGATCCTGCCCTGTCTTCCCTCTCTTCAAAGGGTTGTGTTGCCAAGGAGGCTGCCCTCCTGTCAGGAGGGCCGCCTGCAGCCCCTCCGAGGCAGATTGGACTCTCACCGGCTAAGGGGCCAGAGAGCAGCCCCCAGGCGTCAGGTTTCTTCGTAAACTCCTTGCCGTGTTTGTGTGTCTGTCTGAGAAAATGTGTTTCTGGGCACGAGCTACTGTGAGGAAAGATGGAGCCGCTATTAGAATGGATGCCATCTTGCGCCACGACCAGCGAGGCCACGGCAAGGTAGCTGCAGCCCAGGAGGGTGGGGGTGGGCGGTGCCTTCCGTCCCCACACCGCAGGTCCCCTGCATGGCTCTCAGAATGCTTGGGTGAGAGCCCTGTCTTTCTCGGGCCTCATCGGTGCCCAGGTCATGCTTTCTTTCCTCTACGGCTTCCTCCCTCCTAACAGGGCCAGACATTCCTTAAAGGGCACCAGTGCTGGCCTCACCGGCAAAAGCCTTGAAATCCGACTTGCTGTAGTCATAAGGGGTGAAATCCTTTTCTGGCGGATCTGGGTCTTTTGGCTTCTTGGAAGTTTTGAGTCGCTTCTTTTCTTGTTTCTGCTCTGTGGTCCTCGGGTCACTTGTGGTTCGCTCTCTCTTCTTGGCGGCACTTTCCAGCTGTAAGGTGAACACACCGTGGGAAGGACGCATGGGAGTGGATGCGACAGCCAGGCCTGCGAGCCTCCAGGCCTGCTGTGCTGGCACCTACGGGCTTGGGGACAGGGAGAGAAGTGTGGGCGGCTGTGAGTCTGGGTGGGGCTAGCTGCAGGTGGGACACGTTCCTCGGTGGAGAGGGACATCAGGTCGTTTACGAAAGGCACAACAGGCTTGGATATCCATAAGCTTTAGTACCTTGTCTACTACTAGACTCAGGAGTACGGGCTGCTTACCATAAATTCATCACAAAAAATCATGTAAGAGGAATCACAATATAAACGTTTTTGAGGGGAAATGCAGGCACTAATTGACAAGCAAAATGAACTAGAAAGATGTAGAAGCATTTAACTTGAAGCCCAGGACAAGCCCTCCTGCTATCCAGTGAAAATCCTGACCATGACCAGGGGCAGCTCATTTTTCAAAAGAGAAAGCAGAAGGGCCAGCACGTACGGCAGCCTGCTGTCGGACAGACACGGCCTGTTCCGCTGTCGCTTTGTACTCTTCCTTGACCTGGTCCCGAGCAGCTGCAAGAGAGCACGGTCTGTGGAGCTGCTGTCTCCAGCAGCCAAGCCTCCCTCTGCATCTGGCTGCATCGACCGCTGTGGCTGCCACAGCCGGGGCGCCCTCCCTGCCCCTCGTCTCCTGCGCTGGCCCCCCGCCCCTCACGGATGGCCGCCTTGCAGCTCAGGCCCGGATGCTCTTCCTATACTCTGTCTGAAAGCCCACCTGCCCCTCCCCCGAGAACCCAAGCCGCCAGCCGCCAGCCTATGTGATGCCTCTCTGAGGTCTCAGAGGGGCCGCAATCAAAACACGTCAAGGACCAGAACAAAGCCACTTCCCCAACTGGCTCCTCATGCACTCTCACTCTGTTGCTGGCCACCCTGCCTTTCTCGTCGCCCAGGACCAGCCCTTCTGGCACCCACGGCCCCCCTCTTCCTCTTACGTGCCACACACACAGCTCATCATCACGTGCTGTCGGGTCACCCCAGGGTACCCCGGCTCCGGGCCACTTCTCCCCACCCCTGCTACCACGCTGGTCGAGCCAACAGCCCCTCACCTGGCCTCCCACCCTTGCCCTCTTGGCTGGACTCTCCACAGTCTCGGAGTGAGCTTTTCTGGTCAGTGCAGGCCACTGCTCTGCTCAGACCCTCCACAGCTTCCCGGCCCACTAGGAGCACAAGCCACGTCCTTATATAACGGTCCTGCTCTCCCCGTCAGCCACACTGGCCTCCCAGCCACTCTCTGCTCATGCCCAGTGAGCAACGGCCTGGGGCCTTGGACTCGCTGGGCCACCAGCATGGACCACTCTTCCCCTAGAAGCAGCCAGTCTTTGCTCAATGTCACATTTATCCAACTGCCTTCTCTAAACACCGTAGAGAAGTAGCCACCCCCCCACCCCAGCACTTCCTACCCCTCTCCCTGCCATCGGAAGGAACGTACATTTATGGGTACACTGTCCGCTACCCCCCAGGAAAAGGCACGCTCCACAGGGCAGGGGCTGTGCTTTGTTCTCAGTTGTATCAACACTTTGTTGAACAAACAAAAGGATACATGAGGCCTGTTCTTTGACAGACACCCCGACAGGCTGAGTTACAAGGCAGTGAGGGCTACCTGTTTGCTCTGCTGCCTTCCCCTTGGCAGTTTCTTTAGATTCCTTGTGCACCTGCACCTGGCTTGCCAGCTTCCAGCGGTTGCTGATCTACAATGAAAACAAAACAAAAACACTCCAAAACTCAGCCACCTAGCAATGCTTTATTTTTTTAATGAGGGGATGACGGCCATGCTAACCTAGTCACTACACACATTTTAGTCATGAATTCCAAATCTGATGACACAAAAAATAAAATCTCTCACTGGCTTTATTTATAAAATACTCATCAAGAAGGACAAAGTGCAACTGGATTCCAGGCACGGGGCCGGATGCCTTCCTGTCCGCCATCTCACTCAATCCCTTCCATAATCCCGGAACAAAGGCATCCTCATCACCCCCACTTTGAGATGGGAAACAGGCTCAGAGAAACTAAATAATCTGGGGGGACACGGTTAGCAAATGGTGGAGCTGGGTTTCAAGGCAGGACTTCTCGAGTCTGGTCTGCTGTTATACGATACCACATCTGCTTGTGGCGTTAGAACATATCTCACCGGTATTAGACAGAAGCACAGTAAGGGATGTGTGGCTGAATGGGCCATAACCCATAGGGGAGTAAGGAAAGAAGCCCAAAAAATCCCCGACTCCTCATTTCTAAAGACAGCAGGCTAACCACTAGCGACAGGGCGGAGGCCCATCAGGCTTTCTGGCCTGACCGTTGCTGCCTAATGAAAGAGCAGGGGGCGGGGGGCGCGGGTGGGCAGAGGGAGCCAAGCCCCTGTCTGATCAGAGCAGGTCCTTCCTGCAGGAAGGAAGAAGGCTTTTTAACAATTAACACGCTGGCTCCCAGGAACATCTCATGGGGCTCCAGGGAAGGTGTTTCCTTATGCTTATCCATAATGCTGTTAAAAACAAACAATAGAAGACAGAATTGTTTTAAAATTTAAGCTGTCACCTCTGAGAGCCTTAAAGTAGTATTCACATATAAAAATGCATCAAGCTGAACACCTAACACCTGGGCACTTTACTATGTACAAACTAAACTTCAAGTAAAAACCAAACACAAAGACCAAAGACCTGTTTCTTAAAAGGTCTGCAAAGGCTTCTAAAAATCAGAATAAAGTTCTGGCCCCCTCTCTCTAGAAACAATGCTTATATATACTTATATATAAAGCATTTTTTGTATTCATCTTCAGGGGGCTCAAGATAGGCTTAAGACAAAAACCTCGTTCAGATCATTAAGAAGCCCCCTTTTCTTAGAAAATCACTCCTGGAAAGGGTGACAAATCCACTTACTTCGTAGATTTTTGACGATGGATCAAACTTTGCTGCCTGAGAAATGTGAGCGCGGTGTTCGAGTGAAGGCAGGAACTGGAGGGATGGAAGGAAACGGTTGTTTAACTGTGCTCAGGACCTGCACGGGGGTTTTCTGGTGGGGTTCATTGTGGGAGGCCTAATTCAGAGCGTCCACCTGGCCACAGCTCACTGGCACTTGAGCGAGGCATTCTTGCTGGTTTCACCTGAGAAGACCCCAACTCTGTCTCCACCCAGACACCAGACAGCGGACACATGCTGGGTTCAGAGACTCCCTCTCTCCAAAGACTGTCAGCTACTTTTCTGGGCAAGAGGCCCCTACGAGCTGCAGAAAGCTCTGCCTATTCTGTTAGCCCTGAACACACACAATGCTTACTTACCATCTTAAATGGATTTTCGAAGGACTCCATTATGTTCTGGGCTTTCTTCTGTGCAACTGTTAATGGGCTCTTTCTACTTTCTTCGGCACTAGGTTCCTGCAGGGACAGAAAGTGAGCAACTTATCCCATAAACATTCTATGGCATTACGATGCAAGCAACGGAATAATCTTGGGTGGCTCAGTCGTTATGCGTCTGCCTTCGGCTCAGCTCATGATCCCAGGGTCCTGGGATCGAGCTCCACATCGGGCTCCCTGCTCAGCGGGGAGTCTGCTTCTCCCTCCACCTGCCGCTCCCCCTGCTCGCATTCTCACTCTGACACATAAATAAAATCTTTAAAAAAAAAAAAGTAAGAATACCAGCTAACTTTTAGGTCTCTCACATGTACGAGGCAGTCACAGCCTGTGATATAGCACAGGAGAGCATTGTAACACACATTTATTGAACCAATTAGTTCTCACTGTGTCCTTACAACTTACGAGGTATGTGGTATTATTCTCACCATCTTACAGATGAGGAAACTGAGGCACAGAGCGGTTAAGTCTTCCAGAGCCTGACAGTGAACAGGGGCAGAATGAGGACTAACTCCCAGGTCCGTCTCGCTCTAGAATGTGAGGTTGTAACCAGACACTTACAAATCAAGAATTATAAACTGTTGTGGGCAATCAGTACAATTAAGCGACAAGGTGCTGCTTCCGACTGAGTTCAGAATGTCTGCTATCCTTCTGCTTCCTCCATGGTGACAGTCCTGCCACACAGAGCACGGGGACGCCACTGCCTCCGTTAAGACGAAGCACGGCGCTTCCGGGCTCACGTGGCCCAAAGTTCATGCTCCTATTTTTAGCTGCCTGTTCACCGTGATGGCTCAATTAAGCTCCCAGACTTCTCCGCTCACAAATTACTGAAGCAAGACCCAATCTAAATTTGTGACGATGTGAAAAAGAACGTTAACTCGGGGCACCTGGGTGGCTCAGTCAGTTAATCGTCTACCCTCGGCTCAGGTCATGATCCCAGCGTCCTGGGATCGAGCCCTGCTTCGGGCTCCCTGCTCAGCGGGAAGCCTGCTTCTCCCTTCCACTCTGTTTGTGTTCCCTCTCTCGCTGTGTCTCTCTCTGTCAAATAAATAAAATCTTTAAAAAAAAAAAAAGGTTAACTCCCAGGAAGTACATTTTACAGGTGGCACTGCGCCTTCCTGGCTTTGGGCCCGCACTCTGGCGTGACGGACTGGCTGTGACCCGTGATCCTGGAAGCTCTGGGCGCACCCAGCTGATTCCCATGTGACACCTGCTAAGCTGGAGATGCGTCTTTATCCAAGCGGATCGTATGCCTCTTTCTCTTTCTTTCCAGAAATTATGATTTTTCCTTTACCACATCTATTGTTTGCACTATTCAGAGTTTTCTCTGTGTATTTTCCTTTCATGCTGGCCATTTCAGCGCCTACCCTTCTTGACCAACAACTGCACCCTTGTCCTGCTTTTGCAAAGAGCCTGTAGTTCAAGCCCGGGGAAGAAATGAGACACCTGCTGGGTAGGACAGACCAGGATAAGCTCTGTCACAACTCAATGCATAGTCCAGGAATACAGCTGGGTCCCCGCTGGCCACACGTGGTCCCGGACTGGCCAGAGTCACTGCCTGCCACGACTCAGCCCCTCTTTGGGATGTGAAACAAATTCCTACCCATGTACTAGTGCCTTCCTATCTCGCTCATCACTTTCCCTAATCAGCCACAGTGTAGAGAAATGCTCTTCAAAGCCTCCTCTTTTCCAGCCCGAGCACATGCAGATGGTGCTGGCGCATGTCGCAGAGGGATACCGTCCCTACGGATGAGCTGAGCACTCAGCCCGCCACTTCTGGGAGTCGGGATGGGCTGCGCCTCCCCTGCAGATGGAGGGGGTAAGGTCCTGCTTCTCAATCACCGTGGTGCACACCGTCCTCCCTGCTAGGCACTAGTGAGTGTCCAGATGTCAAGCCTTCCTCGGGGATGTCTCCGCACGGCTTCCGAGAGAATCCCCCACCCACCTCTCACGGACTGGCTTGCAGATCTGTCTCCACGCCTGTCCCCATGGCTACTGGGTTTTACTTCTGGCATTAGTCTCCAAAGTCGATGCAGCACTCCAGGCAGACAGCCTGTTTGATAAACCCAGTAACTCCTTATGGGTCTACGCACCACCCGCCCAGCGTTTCCTAGCACTCACGTTAAATAGCGTGATGACAGCAGTGGCAATAAGGCATCTGGTATCTGGCAGGGCTTCTTCTTCTCTTTGGTCGGGGAAGAGGCTTGCTTGTTTCTGCACTGGCACAGGCCCTAAGGGGATGGAAGTCAGGTCAAAGCCTTGTGGAGAGTGTGCAAGCCAGTTTCCAGAACGTTCCAGAGACCTCTACATTACCGTTGTTTGGGATGACAGGGTAGCCATCTGAAGAGGCGTGGGAGCAGTCATGGGGTCCAAAAAGCACATTCTCCAATCTCTGCAGCAGAAAGAAATCAACAGGCCTCAGGAAGGATTTGCAAGCATGCGGTAGCTTTCTGCCGCAGCGCCGGGGGCTGCCTCTGACAGGGAGGTGTCTTCTGCACCGGCTCTGACTGGTGTCCTCCCCCAGATAAGAGACGTCAGATACAGCACTCTACCTCAGGACCAGGCAGCGGGCCGCTCTTCTTCACGCTGGTTGCAACTTCAGACTGAGGAGGAAAAATAAAGAGCTTCTGAGGAAAGGTGCCTAAACTCGGTGACCGCACGTGTTTCCCTCAGCACAGACTGGGTCCCTTCACTAGATGTGTTCTACAAGAGCCCAGAGATGTTCTTTTGTCCTTCATCCCTTACAGTGCCTAGCACTACAATCACATAGTGCTCAATAATTCCTTGTTGAATGAAAGAATGAAACCCTTTATCACGATAAGGCACAGTGGAGAAGACTTCTAAGAGCTTAAAGAGATCGTCCTCTAGAAACCAGGGTTTCTCTTTCTACTTGGCCAAACTGTAGAACTAACAAAAGATTTTATTTTTTTCCAAAGATTTTATTGATTTGAGAGAGAGAGAGTGAAAGAGCACGAGGTGGGGGAAGGTCAGAGGGAGAAGCAGACACCCCGCCGAGCAGGGAGCCCGATGCGGGACTCGATCCCGGGACTCCAGGATCGTGACCTGAGCCGAAGGCAGTCACTTAACCAACTGAGCCACCCAGGCGCCCCAAAAGATTCTTTTTAAAGAAATTTTAACATGAAGACTGAAAATGTGTCTATCCTCAGTCTCTTATCAACCTAAAGGAACTGATTTTACATCTTTCTGGATCCATAATCTTTCAAAAAATTGCAATATGATTTACCATATACCGATACTACTAGTGAGGCAAAGCAAAAACTCCCCCCAAATTGAAATTCAAATTCAAATTGAATTGGGGGGCTCAGTCAGTTAAGCACCCGACTCCTGATTTCAGCTCAGGTCATGGTCTCAGGGTCTTGAGATTGAGCCCCACGTTGGACTCCATGCTCAGCGCAGAGTTTGCTTGAGATTCTTTTTCCGTCTCCCTCTGCCCCTCTCCCCTGATGGCGTGCACCCATGCGTCCTCTAATATAAAAAATAAGTAAGTGAAATCTTTAAAAAAAAAGAGGAGCTTTAGCTTTTGATAATCATAAAGAAGACATGTTGGGGCACACGGGTGGCTCAGTGGGTTAAGCGTTTGCCTTCAGCTCAGGTCATGATCTCAGGGTCCTGGGATTGAGCCCTGAGTTGGGCTCCCTGCTCAGTGGGGAGTCTTGCTCCTCCTTCTCCCTTTGCCCCTCCCCCATCTCTCTCTAATAAATAAATAAATAAAATCTTAAAAAAAGGGGCGCCTGGGTGGCTCAGTTGTTAAGTGTCTGCCTTCGGCTCAGGTCATGATCCCAGGGTCCTGGGATCGAGTCCCGCAGCGAGCTCCCTGCTTGGCGAGAAGCCTGCTTCTCCCTCTCCCACTCCCCCTGCTTGTGTTCCCTCTCTCGCTGTCAGATAAATAAAATCTTAAAAAAAAAAAAAAAAAAAAAAAAAGACCTGTCTACTGGCTTTCCTAACCCCTATTATTTTCTTGGGATTTTTAGAATGGAGACCAGACCGTGTACGGAGGAGACCACAGGTGCCAGCAGACAGAGGGGTCTGCTGAGCTGGAACCTTTAGCAGCAAAGCTTCTTACCTTGAGCAGGGGCATCTCCCGAGCCTGCTGGATTAAGAGATGCATCTCATTGATCTGCTGCCGTACAAGAGGTGGTACAGGGTTACAGCAAGCTATGATGCCCTGAGGTTCCCTGAAGACAAGAAAAAACACAACTCATCACTTAGGGACACAGCCCTCCCCACCGAGGCCTGCAGACGAGAACAGGGAGCTACCACTAAGGTGAAGACCTGGGAAACACATTCCCAGTAGGGCAGTCTGGGCCGGCTGCATCTACGCGTGTTCTTTGTGGCACCAACCTTTGAGCAGGCACCTTTCTTGCACTCGCCTCCAGCTCACCGGGAGAGCTGGGGAGGAGCCCCACAGCTTTGCTGAGCCACAGTACTGCAACAGGCTCAATGGAAGATAATGAAATTTGATTCTTTGCTTATTTTTCAATTAACATCAGAAAGCGTTCAAAATCATCAGGTGCCTTGGTTTGGAACAAATTACAGCTGCGAAACTCTGACACACTTTCCTCCCTTTCAAGTGGATGCTGGAGGCTCGGCCTTACACTGGATCTCATCTGCGGCATAACCGCTGAAATGACTGCAACCCAGAAAGTTAAGTCCCTACAGGGCGGCCCGGGGGCAGCCAGTCTGAATTCCCTGGGCTTGTGAACTTCCTTAGAGCACAGTCTCTGAGTCAACAGCCTTGAGGCAATAACTATCAGAGAAGCTGATTCTGAAGGATAAAATTTCTCTGTTGAGAATGGCAGGACATCGTTATCAGTTCTCAGACTCACTTGGGCAGTTCTTCAGCTATCTTCAGCATCATGTGGTTTGGCAGTACATATCTGGAACAAAACACACGGTACGATCACACTACATTCAGCCAGCCAGCCCCGTTAAAGGCTACAACTTGGGGGAAAACATAACCAACTTCCATGGTGAAAAGAAAAAAGGCCATTATTTCCTCGTTACCCGAGTTGCTCGGTCTAGAAAGCAGATATTGAAAGGATGTCTAATCCCTTACCCATAACTTTCATCTTCCCTACGAGCTGTTTTATCCCTCCAAGCGAACAGCAGCTGAAAGGCTGTCAGCTGCTGTGTGTTGAGATGCTTTTTCTGCTTCCTGTACAGTTCAAGGTAGGACTCGTCTGTGAAGATGGGCTTGACGAATTTCTGCAAAATATGACCGAACAGTCACGATCAGTGGGGATCAGAATGGTGCCCTGGGCTCTTCAGAACACTTGGCTCTTTTCAGAAGTGTAAGGAACAAAGCGAAGAACCAGGACCCAGGCAGAGAAAGAGGCTGTACCTTGAGGCAGATGTCCCTGCCGCGTTGCCACACCACCTGCAGTTGCACAGGCTGCTCGTTGCCTCGCTCCCACAGCTCCAGCCTCATTTTATCATAAATGTAAAGCAGGTAATGGGTGTCATCCCGGGCGTAGTTGAGCATTTCCTCGGGCAGAGGTCTAGAATTGCGAGGGAAGAAATTATTTTGCTGCTCACCCCTAGGAGCAGCAACGTCATCTATCAGCTCTGTGTGCACAGACTTTGGATCCCTTTGATATCATAGCCAATACTGTAGTTACATCAACAGTCCCTCCGTCTCTTGTTTTCACAGCTGGGGGGAAAGGGCAGCAGAGTCACAGTGCGGTTGAAAAAAGAGGCCCTGCCATCCCGAGTTTGAGCCTTAGCTCCGCACCCCTGTCCTTGGACAAGTCTCTTAAGCTCACTTTCCTCACCTGTGAAATGAAAGGCGGCACCTCACAGGCTGCTGTGGGGACCACCCAGCACAACACCCCAGAAGCTCTTAGCTCAGTGCCTGGCACATGACAATGGCTAAATGACAGGGAGTGGCTTTTAGACTTCGTCAATTTTCATCTTCTATTCGGGCTTTATCAGATTCTCTAGAAATTCTGCCCTGCAGAAGTGGAGGAAAGCTTCTGGAGCCACTGGAGTGGCTTCTTCAGACAATAGCTGCTACCTCAGGGAGGAAGCCGGCCACCCGACAGTGATCGAGCGGAGCCCAGACTCCAGAAAGTGTGGCAGGACCCCACCACGCTCTTAGGCTACAGTACACATGCATGGTAAGGCGCAATCACTTATGTACCTCAGAATGCTCTCGAACCTCTGGGAGATCACCTGACACACACACACACCCCTCATTACTAGGGAGATCCGAGTTTCAAGTGAGACACAGGCAGGGCCACAGATCCTGACACGGCACACCTCTTCCAACTACTCTCTCCGTGAAGTGTGAGTGCCTAACACACACTCCACGTGGTCACCCTAAAATTTCCGGTTGTGCTTCTGCTGCTGCCAACAGCTGGAGGAGACACCAACGCCAGTAAAGCCAAGGTTCCACTACCGTCACAGCCTGCGCTGGCTGTGTGTGGCTGAGAGGCTCAGGTGCACCCACGCTTCCTGCTGCCATCCACACGTCCTTGTCGAGCACAAACCGTATTCTCCAGTCGGCCAGCTGATACTGCTTGTTCGATTCCACACTGCAGTAGAGTTTCAGGAGGTGGTCCAGGGAGTGCCGGCCCAGGTTAAGGAGGCGTGCTGCCTGATGGGTATCAAACATGTTCACTACGTACAAGCCGAAGTCTTTCTGTAGCCATTCGATGTCTGAGTCAGCACCGTGGAAGACCTGAAAACAAAAGCAGAGTAATGCAGCACAATGCGTACAAGGCCACTCGCGCTCTGAAATAAACTCGGCCTCTGGGTCAGTACAACACTGGAATTAGAAGCCAGAAGGAAGACTGAGATGGGTTCAGTTTTAAAAGCTTCTTTTAATTTGGACCAACGGCCTTCCACACTCATAACTGCACACACTCTTATTAGAGTCTGAAACTGCTCCCAGCCAGTGATTCAAAGCAAGCAGCCCTACTAGCTTCAAGGATAGTCATTAATTGCAAAGGATCCTGATGGCACGAGCTCGCCGCAGTCATCATTAACATGATGGAACATTTCTCCGGGTGGTAACAAGCTACAGCTTAAGCTGTTCTAACTGGGGCTTAGAAACAAACGCAGTTTAGCGTGTGGGGCCAGAATGTAGGAAATTACAATTATTTCTCTCAACTTCACCAGGTCTATGTTAAAATGATGAAATCGTAAAGTGAACAGCACTTAAATCCTAGGCTTACATGCAAGAGCTACAAGACCTGGCTGACCTTAACGATGGCAGGGTCTGTGAGGCTCTCATTGAGAATGTACATGTCACTTCGAAGCTCCAGCGTGTCCACGATGAAGTCTTCTGTTCGGGTGGAGATTTGCATCAGGCAGGTCAGCCCCAGGAAGCTCCGGTACGAGTGGTGCTAAAACCCAGAAAGAGGGGAGAACAGGGAAAAATGATCACACCAGGCTTTCCTTTCTTGATTTTGGGAGGGCAGCTATAAAAACAAAGTTATACGATGGATCAGTTTTTGCCAAAAAACCCCAGATTTGTTAGTCTTTATTTTGTACTCCTCAGGTAGGGAGTGAACTCCTAGAAGATGTAAAATTTCACTCCACGTCATTCACAACTTACCTCTAAGTCCACCGCGAATTCTTGACAAGTCAAGAGCTTTTCACTGAGCTCCACCAGCTCGTCCAGGGAAGACACAAAATGGCAGGGGGTCTCCCCCACCGGCCTATATAACTGGGGCACGAAAGCACAGGTAGAAAGAGCAAGGAATATTATGAATCATCCTTTACTAAAGCACAAAATGAATTAGGAGTTCAAGAAATGACCCCAAGTTGCAACCTTTAAGGATATTTAAGGAAAGACAAAATTGCACTGATTTGATTCATCCATAAACTAAGTTTGGGTGCTAACCTGGGGTTGTGGCTTTTGAAGGACTGAATCTGGTGGAGTGAAGTGATCTAGTTCATACTGATAAGGATGTGCAAACCTGAATAAATGAAACAAAAAGAAAAATCCTTTTGATGAATTCCGTGATTCAAGGAAAAACAACTGCTTTAGTCCAGTTTGTAAAAACAAATGAGAAGAGGCCATTATGAAAATATTTTCTCGCTATCAAAACTACCATTCTTTAAATGATAATTAAAGGGTATCAAAAAACAAAACAAAACAATACATCAAGTCAAACTGGTTCCCCCTTACGATGTGATCATTAAAAATGTACTCATCTATAAGGATCTGAGCTCTTATTTCAAAACACTGCATGGCTGCCATTGTGGAGGATACAAAAACATACAATGTGCAATTCCTTGTGGTCAGGAAAACAAACCTGTGGGGTGAGGGAGGACGGGACCAATATTGCAGTTGGTCAGATGCCGACTGCTGTATTTTTTATTCCTCTATCCTCTACTTGCATAAAAATCCTAAGTCTGGAAGTTCCTTGAGGGCAGGGCCTCTCATCACCTCTGCTTCTTTAGCACTTGGCCTGTGGCCTCTCAGTGCGGAGCTGGGCCTGAAGGAATGCTGCTCAGGCAGACTCTGGCTACACGTGACAAAAAGACCAACACCAGCCAAGTTCTTACCACCCTTTTCCTTCATGCAAGGTCCATTTGTCTATTTTAAGCCTTTTCCTTGCTGAATGTATTAGGGGGCCCCTACCTCACTGTTTGAGTCCCCACCCACTAAGAAAGGCAGAACGGCAGGGACGAAGGACAGTTTTAAGAAAACTTGGGGTTTCAGGTTCTGGTTGTGTGGGAAGGCAGCATCAGCATCCCTTGTTCTGTCTTCATATCTGGACAAAGAGGGCGAGAGCAACTGCTCCCCCTCGGGGCTGCCGTGAGGGTTACCCAAGACGCCACTTGGGCAGGCCCTCTGTGAACACAAACAGGAGGTTTTACCAAAAAGATCCACATTAGGATAAAGATAGCAATCACCCATTCCTCACATTCTTTGTTTACATTGATGTATCTTACAAAAGTGAAATTGAGGGAGAATGTAGAAAGTTCTGACAAATACTTACATGTCCTGCTCCACCTGCTGGGTTCTCTGCTGATGGATGAAATCCGCCAGGGCAGGGGGCACATCCAGGTCCTCCGGACGATCCTGGGGGCGCTCCCTCCTTTCTTTAGAGAGTGCTGGAGACCCAAGCAGTGACAACACCACCATCACAAAAGAGGTGAACACATTCACATCTTGTCTAGTTACGGAGCAGAGCGGGTAAGTGGCTCCTTTTGAAGAAAGGAAGGTGGGAGGGAGACGTTTTCCCCTTTACTAAGGCAGAGTTCGCATGCCTTACCCTGAGGGAGGGGTTTCTGAGCATTGGGCTTGATGAAGATCTTGGGAAGAAATGGAGTGTTGGAGTTGTCGATCTTTTCTCGGAATTTAAGCTGAGGCCGGACGATGTTTTTTGCATGAAGCAACCGGAAAGTTTCAGATTTTGTTTTTTTGCTATATTCTCCTGCCTATGATAACAAATACAAACAATTTATAACACAGCAACTCGATAAACTAGAGAAGTAAATTCCAAAAAAAAAAAAAAAAAAGAGTAAATTCCCATTTGTGTCTTCCGAGGGCATTCATTTAAGAACCTGTGTGTGTGAGGTTGCAGGGGGGCAAAGGAGACAAGAGGTAATTAGGTTGTGCCTGTTTGTGAAAACAAGTTAGGCAGCGGCCAGTTCTGTGTCCAATATATCAGAACGGAAATGCAGAACAGAACCAGCAAAGGCCCTATTATAAAGCTGACACTTGAAGCTCTAGTCGATCGGCAAAGCAGCAAGCCCTCACCTTACGGTTCCAGCTGGACACTATTGTTTTGGGAACCTGCAATCCTGCTGGGAGGACAGGCTGTTGATTCTTATTCACACCTGATGCTTCATCCAGTAAAATACCCTAAGGGCAGAGGACATAATAGTTTAGCATTTCCTTTCAGGGTTAACAAGTTAATTACCTAAAATTCTTAAGAAATAGATGCAGAGAGTTACATGTGAGGACATATATACACAAGAGAGTCATCCCAAGTAATTAATGCATTATTTGCTCAAAGACAGGGCGGTAACTGGCCACTCCCCACCCTCGATCAACTCCTTTTACAGCTCTCAGTTGGGCTGGAAATTAAAAAACGATTTAACAGCATGATGTGGCCCACCAAGAATTAAAAAGACCCTAGATTGTAGCTATTAAACACAGAAGGATGGTACTCTGAGAATGAAGGGCGTTCTGATCTCTGTCCCATTGAGGCAGATGTGCAGGATCAGTTTGGGAATCTAGGTGACAAAGAGTAGCATGGCAGGACTTGAAATCATAAAAGATGAGAAACTGCTGAAAGACCTGTGGGCATTTAGATTATGGAAGAGATGACTTCACGGGACAGGAGAGCGTGATTTAAACATCTGCAGGACTGTCACATGGTTGAGGGTTAGCTTTGTTTTGGATGATCTCTATGTATTTCTATAAATAACATTGTGCTGTGGAATTAGGTCTAAGTAGACAGTAAGCTAGATCATATGATGCACATCTCCTTCCAATCATGCGAGTCAGGCTGTTTAGCCGATTACAGATAATAGTTTAAAAAAAAAAAAAAGACTAAATTTTGGCTGGGCTCTGTACCCAGAGGCCTCTTCTCTTGCAATACAAACGGGATTTGCAAATCTGGAACACAGATTTGTAATAGACCTCCACTGAGCGGGGATAGGTTGAAATAATATATTTGAAGACTATGTTATCTTTGGGAAAAAGAAGCCAACTATCAGAAAGGGAATGTTGTTGGAACAAGAAGCCCTAAACTTTTCATTTCCTTGGATGCTGGAGTTTCTTTCCATATTTTAATAATAAAAAAGTTCATTTGTTATCTTTTTTTTAAAAAAGATTTTATTTTTCAGTAATCTCTATGCCCAATGTGGGGCTTGAACTCACAACCCCGAGAACAAGTGTCACCTGCTCTTCCGACAGAGCTGGCCAGGAGCCCACATTTGTTAATTATCTTAAGAGTAAGCTGATGGGGCGGCGCCTGAGTGGCTCAGTCAGTTAAGCATCTGCCTTCAGCTTAGCTCATGATCCTGGGGTCCTGGGATTGAGCCCTGAGTCGGGTTCCCTGCTCAGCGGGGAGTCTGCTTCTCCCTCTGCTGCTTCCCCTGCTTGTACTCTCTCGCTCTGTCAAATTAAAAAGAAAAAAAAAATCTACAAAAAAAAAGTAAGGTGAAACACTCACCACTCTTTCCAGAATGACATCATTGGTATCAACTAGTAAATCAAACTTGTCCTCCAACTCGGTCACTTTACTTCGGTCCTTAATGTTGCTTCGACACCCATGGTACTGCATTACCCTACTCATGCTAGGAAGGACAGGAAAACCAAGGTTACTTTGTATGCTTCTATTCATTTGTTCCCAACCTGGGAGAAAGCTTGAAAGGCGTGGCTCAGACTGTTCCCAATATATAATATATTTTTTTAAGATTTTATTTGTTTTAGAGAGAGACACAGAGAAAGAGAGAGAGAGAGAGCACGTGCGTGAAATCAGGGGGAGGATTAGAGGAGGAGGGAGAGAGAATCTGAAGCAGATTCCTCACTGATCACAGAGCATGACGCAGGGCTCCAGCTCATGACCGAGAGATCATGACCTAAGCTGAAACCAAGAGTTGCAGGCTTAACTGACTGAGCCACCCAGGTGCAACCCCCTCCAATACTTTTTGACCAAACTAGTAAAACTTGCACCTTTATAGCAGAAACACTGCTATTCGTGTGGTCTTGGGCAATTCCCTAAATCTAAGACTCCCTTTCCTCATCTGTTAATTGAAGGGCTGGAAGAAATTACCTCAAAGTTTCCTTTAAATTCTAAAAAATATATCATACAATGTAAATTATATACTTTGCACTCATTGTTTTATCATGAAATCTAAAACATGCTCTAACTCTGTCATGCAACAGTTAAACGAAATCACTGTTTGTGTACTGTCCTCATACACTTATTAGAAAGGTAATACTCACGGCTCTGCAAACTGTGTGAGAGAATCTTGGATGTAGGCTTTCAAGTCCCATGTTAATTCAGAAAGATTCACTGTCTACATATAGGTGCAAAAGTCAATATATTTTTTAAAAGTTAAACTCAAAATTTACCGGGTGCCTGGGTGGCTCAGTTGGTTGGGCGGCTGCCTTCGGCTCAGGTCATGATCCTGGAGTCCCGGGATCGAGTCCCACATCGGGCTCCCTGCTCAGCAGGGAGTCTGCTTCTCCCTCTGACCTTCTTCCCTCTCATGCTCTCTCTCTACCATTCTCTCTCTCTCAATAAATAAATAAAAATCTTTAAAAATAACTCAAAATTTACCAAATAACATTACCCTAATCAAAATCTATTGACTCATTTTTTAAAGATTTTATACATTTTTTAAAGTAATCTCTACACTCAGCATGGGGTTAGAACTCACAACCCCAAGGTCAAGAATCGCATGCTCTACCAACTAAGCCAGCCAGGCACCCCCACTGTCTCATTTTTATATTTTATAGCTCTTCCTTTTTTTTTTTTTAAGATTCATTTATTTATTTGAGAGAGACAGAGAGAAAGAGAAGCAGAGCGAGGAGCCCGACTCAGGTCTCAATCTCATAACCCCGAGATCATGACCTGAGCCGAATCAAGAGTCAGATGTTTAACCGATTGAGCCACCCAGGTACCCCATAGCTCTTTATAGCACAGAAAAATATGGTTAAGAAAAAACTAATTTCAGGAAAGACTACCCATTTCTCTATATTTATTTCTCTCAACATGAGAAAATCATATATAGTACTTACCACTGAAGCAATCTGTCTCCCTGTGTTTCACAAAATGCCTGGAAGCCAGGAAAACTTCGGTAGAAATCATACTCATCGCCAAACTGTGGTAGGCCCCCAGATGCCTTGGTGACTGCCACCACTGACCCAAGAGCAAACTGTCAAAACCCAGAAAAACAAGCATGTTTTAAACATGGATCCCCATTCATTCAGCAACTCACTTTTCTCAAGATCTATTATATATAGTACATCGTGCTAGATGATGAATTTTACACATTCAACAAATACTCATTTAGTGCTGATTTTACCCCAGGCTCTGAGGATACAATAGTGAACATGGAACCAAGTTTTAGAGCTTACATTCTTGGGAGAGTGGGGAGAGAAAGAACTAATTACATATAAGACAAATATTCAAAATGGCCTAAGTTTGAATCTTGGCTCTGCTACCTATTAACTGTGATCTTGGGTAAGTTATTTATCTGGACCTTAGCCTCCTCCTCTGAAAAATAGGCATAACAACAGTGACCACCCCGTAGAGTTGTTGTGAGGATTAAATGAGCCAAGAAAAATCACACTGGGTAGTGCCTGGTAGGTACATAAGTTCTATTATTATTACTATTTAAATTCAGGTCCATGAGCTTTCTACAGGAATTTATTTTTGTGTTTTCATTTAGGCAAGCATCTAAAACATAAGACTACTCTAGATCCTTTGCTGACCAAATTATAACGGCCACTGCCCACAACTGGACTTGTGTTTTGTGTTTCAGTTAGTGCCAAGTAGTTCTCTAATTGTTGTGGGGTAATAAGAAAAAATCTGAAGTGGTTGTCATAAAGAAATGATGGTGGGTTGTGTGAAGGCCAAATGACATCACTGAGAGTTGTGTAATGAATGTTTTCCAGGGGGAGAAGAGAGAGAAAGGAGGTGGGAACTTGCGTCCTGGTGGGACACATGGTAGCTGGTGAACATGAATGCCACCAATTCAGGACCATGGCTAGTGCTCCAGGAACTATCAGAACCAAACAAATGAATGATGACATCTCCTAAGGATCCACCTAACCCAGTGGAATTTGGGGGAATACACAGTGCTAACTTACAAATTATTTTAGTTTCCTGGTTTTGTAAGAGGTATGCATGAGATGTTTAAACCTAGTTTTGTTTATTCATATACAAAGCATTACACAAATAATCCTCTGTGTTCCTTCGAGGCGGCAATGGTACACGTTCTAAGGCACCTAGAGGAGACCAGCTCGGTGGCCGCTGTAACAGGTGACATTAAAACCAGCGTCTGGGATTATGCAGGACCGCACCACAGACGAGGAAAAGGGGACCATCTTGGCCGCGGAAGGGGAGGGCGCCGACCGGTGTGGCCTACAGCCCTCCGGAGAGTTGATTAGGTGGCTCAAGCCTGGGCCGAGACGAGGTCACGAGGGCTGGGGGCATCAGGGTGACAAGGAAGCCCTTCCCACGACGCGGACTCGGCTCTCCACACTCTACACATTTGCATGGGTTCAAATGTGAGAACAAGGGCCCTGGGAAGCGGGGCGTCCCTCAGTGTCCGCGTGCGATCTCCGCCCCGGA
Organism: Zalophus californianus; assembly: GCF_009762305.2. Classification (NCBI taxonomy): domain Eukaryota; kingdom Metazoa; phylum Chordata; class Mammalia; order Carnivora; family Otariidae; genus Zalophus; species Zalophus californianus. The sequence continues at coordinate 8,171,124 of NC_045598.1, forward strand.
AAGGAAGTGAGAGACTGTGCCCGGCGCGGGCAGCCGCCCCTGGACTCCAGCCCCGGGCTCCGCAGCGGCGCGCGCGCGGCCGGCTGGGCGGCCGCGGACAGGGCCCGGGCCCGCTTCCGGCCGACCGCGGGCGGCTCACGGTGTCCCCGGAGGCCCCGCGAACTCACCTTTACGAAGCTGTCTGCGTCCGGGAAGCCCGGCAGCACCATCTCCCCGTCGGGCTTGGCCGCGCTCGTGGCAGTCGGGGCCTTGGGCTCTCGGGGACTGGGAGGCGCCATTTTTCCCGGCCTGCACGGCTCTTCTCGCGAGAGTGCCTCAGGCCGACGCGACGTGTGCCCAGCGCGCATGTGCAAAGTTCGTCTGCTCTGGGGATGAGCTGGCGGCGAGTAAGATTTGGTTATCCATGAGCCCCAGCCCCAGCCGCAGCCCCACCCCCACCCCAGCCGCAGCCCCACCCCCACCCCCCCACCCCCCCACCCCCCCACTCCCACCCCCCACCCCCGGGAAGTTTACATTTTCTCTTTAACCTCACATTTTATCATCTGGATAACCTTGTGATTTACGGTGGGACCCGCGGGGCCCAGGTAATCTCATATTTAAGGCCAGCCTCTCCCAACCTCGTCTGGTGCCCGCCTCACCCGCTTGATGGGGGCTCCTGCAATGATGCCCTCTCTCTGACATCGTCTATCTTCTTCCTCGCCACTGGTTCATTCCTAACGGCCTACACGTATGCTGGCATTGCTGCCAACCACACAGACACAAAACATCACCGCACACCTCCTTCCAGCCCCTTATAGGCAAACTACTGGAGAAGGCTCCACGTGCCCCACAAGCTCATGAGCTCTCTCGAACCCCTCCAGTGAGACGTTCCTGCCCGTCTATACCGCTGGAAACACTCTTGCTGAGGCACCTATTGGGAACTCACACATTTGTGAAATGAATCCGGGAAGAGCTTCTGTTCTGGGGGAGGCAGTGTGGACAGTTCAGGTAAAGGCTGGGAAGCTTAGTGGGGTGTGGCCTTTCTCCTAAAATCACGTGTGGCCCACCCTTAATTCATTTGGCTTAGTAAGTGTTCAATAAATGTTAGCTGTTCACCTTCTTTAGAATATCCTATTAACAGGAAACTTGTTTTCACTCTCCCTGCCCTCCCACTCGCACTGGTACCCTGGCAGAACCAAGACCTAGCCTAGTTCATTTTAACAACAAATATTTTTGAGCCTTGTTCCATATGGGTCAACCTGATACCATATATCAGGCTATGCTGTGTGCTTCATGTGAATTATCTCATCCTCAAAACAACCTTTCGGGCTAGATCATAACGATTATCCATAGTTTCAGAGGAGGAAGCAAGCACAGATTAAGTAAGTAATATGTTCAAAGTCACATGGGTAGTATGAGGTGGAGTTGAGATTTGAAACTAGGTAATTTGACACCACAGCCTTAATTCTTTCAAACTACTTTACATGCCTCCAAGAGTTTTAAGGCCTAACTATAGAACTGTACCATATGAGCTTAGCATAATACCCTCTAGTTCCATCCACCTCATTGCAAATGGCAAGATTTCATTTTTTGATGGCTGAGTAATATTCCATTGTATACATATATACCACATCTTCTTTATCCATTCATCTGTCCATGGACATCTGGGCTCTTTCCATAGTTTGGCTATTGTGGACATTGCTGCTATAAGCATTGTGGTGCAGGTGCCCCTCCGGATCACTACATTTGTATCTTTGGGGTAAATACCTAGTAGTGCAATTGCTGGGTCATAGGGTAGCTCTATTTTTAACATTTTGAGGAACCTCCATACTGTTTTCCAGAGTGGTTGTACCAGCTTGCATTCCCATCAGCAGTGTAAGAGAGTTCCCCTTTCTCCACATCCTTGCCAACATTTGTGTGGAATTTAAGAAACAAAACAGAGGAGCATAGGGGAAGGGAGGGAAAAATAAAACAAGACAAAATCAGAGAGGGAGACAGACCATAAGAGACTCTCAACCATAGGAAACAAACTGAGGGTTGCTGGAGGGGAGGGGGATGAGGGAAGGGGTAACTGAGTGATGGGCATGAAGGAGGGCATAAGATGTAATGTGAGCAATGGGTGTATAAACAACTGATGAAACACTGAACTCTACCTCTGAAACTAATAATAGACTATATGCTAACTGAATTTAAATAAAAAAAAAAAAAAAAAAAACGAACTGTACCAATGCATGCAAGGATCCCAAAAGTCATTCTTTGCCACATCCCTCCCTTCTTACAGGGTTACATGAAACCACCCTGGATTGATAGGTTAACGAGACTGTCCTTAAGGCTTCGATTAGCTCATCTACCTTTAGTAATTCACTTCAACAAAGTTGGAAGGTTTTGTCTAGATGTAACTTGAAACCCACTGGATTCACTAAAGATCTAAATCCTGAGGACTCCATGTGTTAAGGGGTATGTCTTTCCCATTGATGGCCACTATTTTCCGGAGTCCATTCATTCCCATGCCCTTTATCTTTCATGAATGGTAACATCACTGGTCATTGATAGTTATTTCATGTAGAACCAAAAAAGTTATGGTGATCATATTTTCCAGAGCAAAAGAGTTGATGCATGGTTTAGAACTACAGAAAATCTGAGACAGGTATGAGACTAACTATGAGGGTTAAAGCTTATCAGTATTACTATTGATATTTAAACTCATCTTTGGTTTTAATAGAGGAGTCCTCCAACAAATGTCTATGGAACAGCACTGTGGTCCAGGTCTCTGGCAGATTTGGGGGATACAACGTCATAGGGTCCCTGGCCTTGCAATGTTCTTGCTCTTCCTAATACAAATTCTTTGAACAGCTTTTATGATTCAGTATTTCTCACTGGGTAGCTGCAGCCCATAGGAATTAGGAATTTAGAAGTAGAAAATTTACCTGAACTGAAAATGCTGTTCTTTGGAAGCACTCCATAGGCATGCTCTCTGTAGAGGAATCTCTGCATGGCACTTGCCACCTTTATTTAATGCTCTCTCCTCCCCATTATTGTAGGCCTCTTTCCTAGGTCCTGCGGCATCTAGTTTTCTCTTTACCTGTTTGACTGGTTATCTGTTTTAAAAATACTACTCAGATTCTACTTCTCAGTTTTAGAACTTCACACGGTTCCCTGTCATCCACACATCAGGCTCAAACTCCTTCCTGTTGAACCGAGGCAGGTCACGGTCTGGCTCCACACTCTCCACTCTGACCCCCTTCTACTTGCTATCATTCCCTTTGTTCTCCACTGACCACTCAGCCAGCTATGCTGAACTATGAGGTCCGACTGGTGAAAATGCCATTTTACATATCAAAGATGGTTTAAGACTTGCATTCGGATAGGGTTCAAGTTAGTATTTGCCATTCCTGCAGGGTATTGTGCTTTCAGACCGACTTTCTGCTGAAAGTCTTCACATGCTTCATCTGATAAAGTCCCACTCATCCTTTAACACCCGTGGCAAATGTCCCCTTTCCATGAGGATTTCCTGGCGTGGCCAGTGGAATTCACACCTCCCACTGCGGCTCACACCCTGGGCGTGGTTCTACTCCCCACTTGGCTTGGGAGAGTTACCACTCCACTCCGACACGATGCTGACCCCGCCTTGTGTGGCCTGTGAACACGAGGAAGGGGACCATGCCAGGTAGCTCCCGTGTCCTGCGTGGTCCCTCGTACCACATGCTTAGTGAATCCTGGCTGTTGAAGGACCTGCTTCCTTTATAAACTTGTAATTATGAATAAAAAGACATCCATACAGGTTTTTAAAATTCTGATGTCATTTATTGGCACAAAAATTATTCAGATACAACGTGGTGTCTAGAATGGCTACACTTGATACTTTGTGCATTTAGTTTACTATTTCTTTTGCTCAGAGTTCCCTGCAGGTACCAGACCTCCCCTCTCTGTGGTCAGCACCTCCAGGACAGCATTTGTTTCCAAGCCCTTGCTCTACACAGAGAGCGTTCAGACTTCACTGAAAACATCCCAGGACCGTGCTGGGGAAGGCTGCTGCGGGCCGCCCTACTGCACGTGGTCTCTGTGCATCTGCTCCACGCAGGCCACCCAGCCATCACGAGAAACTCCCCTCCCAGTATTTGGGTCTTGGATTGAAGTGTGTAAGTTGCAGCATCATGGGTGAGGCAGAAGATAGACACTTTCCACCCATTTTGGCCCATCTTACAAATGATGCTGTCTGCGGACCAGTGAGGTAATGGGATGGGTGGAAGTGACCAAGTCAGCTTCTCCCGATTCCTAACATGTGTCCTTCATGGCCTGAGGCTTCTTGACTGTGCGGAGTTTGCTGTATCCTTGTTGAGAGGAACAACTAGGCCATTCTTCTATCAGCAATGCTCATGATGAGTTCTCTTGTGAGTTAAGTCAAAACCCGTATTTGTAAGTTATGGATCTTCTGTTCCCCCAAATCGATGGCTTGATTTGTGTAGTATTACTGTGTTGACTGTCCTGGGAACCAAATCAAGCCTTGTGTTTCTGACAATATATTCTTCAACAGCAGCTAGAGAGTTGGTTCAAACCAACGTTTAATATACAGTAGTACGTTTCATTTACATTTCAAAATATTAAACAAAGTTGAGCTCTCTGACTGTGGTTTCAGTTTAGTGGAAGCATATACCCAAGTACAAAAGCCTCAAGAGAAACGCGGTGGGCATGTCTGGGCCTCGGGTTACCAAAAAGGACACCTAAGATGACAGAGAGAAAAGGAATATTTTAATAATTTGGGCTTTTTCAAAGCTTTACACGGATACACTGAAAATGGAGAGACCAAGGTCTGACAACCCCCGGGGACATTCCTTGAGATCTCCCACAACTAACTATGTTGGACACACTCATCATTTCCAGTCAAGGGCTGATGCCTGCTGGCCCCAGGACTCTCCCCCATCAGCCTCCCTCTCAAGTTTCTACCTTCAAGCGTGCCTCGGGCAATTAATCAAAGCAGACCCCAGAGCGGTCCTTGAGGTGACAATCCCAGATCATAAATTTGTCTCTGCATCTCCTCTCTGTTGGTGCTCTGGCTTTTCCTTGGCCCTTCCCTCTATTTTTGGAATTGACAGCAAAACTCCAAAAAGAACCCCAGTACCCCCCCAAAAAAGAGGGACTCACCTACATTTCTAAACCATTTTTAAGGTAATTTTCATTTACTTTGGTATGTGCCTTCCAAATATGCACCCATGTTTCTCAAGTTCCTCCCTTTTCAGAACTGGAAGCGCACACGGCGAATACAAACTTTTTAAGAGATCCGACACTGCGATTCCCCTTTCTGGATCACTGCACCACCCGCCCCAGGTCTTTCCTGCCACGGCGGGACTGGGGCACGGGGTGGGGCCCTGTGTGCGTGTCCGCGCACCACGAGGCGCACAGGTGCTCACCAGCCAATGTAGCACTGACAGAGGTTCTCGTGTGACGTGGCTTGTTTGATGAGCAGCTCCACCTGTGTCGGGACATCCAGGGTTTCGTCATGAGAAAAGTCCCGACCTAGGACAGGAAAAACACACACAGTCCTTCTGCACCACTCCATCCCTGCCCCTGGTTCGGCTGCCCTGTCTGTGCAGCCCTGCTCAGTTTCTCCTTGTTCGAGAGTATGAAGCCTGCATGGCAGCTGGGTTTTTAAATTCACCTCCATGTGACCTGAATACACACCAGTCTCCTCCTAACAGAGACTTGGTTCAAAGAGGGGAAAGGCCTGCAATTGGCTGAGCTCAGGAGTGGCGAAGATCTGGCCCCTGGGTTTGCAGAGATTCCTTCATCTAAGGCAATCATCAGGCAAGTGGATGAGAAACTGTGCTCGGTTTCAGTCCTATAACCTCCATGGTTGGGCCTTTCCTCCCACAGGGAAGCTTGTTTCCATCACAAACCCATCATCTCAGCCCAGAACAGGCACTCATGGCCAGCTGATGAAGCCTCTTTGGCACAAGGGCCATTTCCCCTCCTCCCCTGCCCCTCCCCCCACTCCCCCCAACTCCGTGTCCAAGTCTTCCAGCTGGCTTTGCACCGTCAGCACCTGCCCTCGGCTCCTACTTGACGAGTTCATTCATTCACTGAGCTCATCGTTCTGGACCCCTGAGGTGTCAGGCAGGGCTCGAGAAGCTGGATCTGTTCCACAGGAGCTCCCTCTTCCGTGGTGCTGCTGCGACCCTCGGGAGCTGTCCCTCCTCCCGCTGAAGGCTAAGTTCACCTGCGCTCCGGGTCCCACCGCCTCCTGCTTCCTAGGGTGCTTTACAGAGTCACCTACCCTCCTCTCACTCCTGTCTTCAAACTTCTATAAACTCATTCCCTTTGCGCACTAAAGAACAAAAGGCTCTCGCGCACTACCCCTGCTGCAGCCAGCCCCCACCCCCTTCCCCATGCGGCCGAGCTTCTCACAAGTCTGAAACTCGCCTCCTCTGCCTTGCTTCCCTCTCTCACTTCACCTTCTCTTCAACCCCTTCGGTCTGGCTGCCAGGCTCTTCACTCTCAGAAGGCTGCCAGGCACTTGGAGCTGTCCTCAGTGCCTGCCGTCCCTCATGCCTCCTCATCGATCCTTCAGATTTTACCTCCTGAAGATCTGGAGGCCACCTCCCTAGTCTAGTCAACTGTCCAGCTGCAAATTTGGCAGCAGCTTCCTCCCTCCACACGGCCTCCATGGCCAGAGCAGGGAGGATTCCCCAGTGCAAACCCACTGGGCCCCTCCTGCCTCCCTGCTCCCCCTCCAAGCCCTCAGAGCCTTCCCATTGCCCTTAGGATGGAGGATGAAAGTGTAAGGCCCTGTATGGTCCCGCCCCGGCCCGCTCAGAGCGTGGGCACTCTGGCTTCTGTGCGCCTCCCATCTCGCTCTCTGCGGCAGTCAGACTCATCTGCGTTCAGACCATTTTTCTTGCCAGATTCGCTCCCACCACAGGGCCCTTGCATATGCTGTTTCCTTTACCTGGAACACTCTGCCTCTGATTATGTCCTCCTTCAGATTTTAGCTCAAGGGTTGTTTCCCAGGGAAGCTTTCCTGGAACTCCGGGCGCTTAAATTCCCTTGTGACTAGCATCAGAGCCCAAGCCCTTTCTTGCACCTAATACGGCCCCTTTAGATGCCAACTCCATGAGGGCAGGCAATCTGTTGGCTCCTACCAGCCATTTCATCAGCATCTAGGGCTTATAGGTGCTCAACAAATAAATACAACTTGACTTCAACACTTCTGTGCCAGGCCCCAACGCTGAGGCCTGGCATCCCATGTCTCATTTGAGTCTCACTGCCTTTTGAGAGAGGCATTCTTCCAGGTGAACAGAGAGGTGCAGGGCTCACAAAGGGTGTGGTAGAGCTGGGGGCTTCGAGCCCCTTGACTCCGCCTCCTGTCACACCATCTGGTCTATAGGACATGTCTTGCTTTCAAAGTTATGCATTTCTCTCCTTCCATGCTCTCCACTCCGTAACAGTCCCCAAAGTGCAGGAAGGCAAAGGATCGGAGTGGTCAGGTCTGTTCCAGTATCAAGCCATGATGGTAAGAAAAACTTTCCTGAATTTGCAACCAAATGAACTTTACTCACCCCTGTCTGGTAAAATGAGATTAACAATACTTAGAGTGAGTTTAATGGTCATTAAAGAATCAGAGAGGGTCCTCAACTGATAGCCTCAGAGACCCTCCAGTTAGCTGCAGAGTCAAAGTTAAGGCACCAACACCGCTGGAAAGGGGCTGACCTCCCACTCAAGGGGAGAAAAATCTCTCAAGACTTTATGTTCCTTTTAAGTAAACACACACACACACACACTCACCAGTAAGCTTGTCTCGAACCCTGTTAATAATTTGAATAGCTTTCTTATTTAGGGCCTCTGGTTTCACCAAACCGTCTCCAACTGGAATACACAAAAGTAGAAATAACAATAAGATGGGATCGTCATAATAGGTTCAATGAATGCCCCTGTTTTTCTCAAACATTCACTTTTCAAAGTGTGGAGTAATTCTTCCTCTGTGTCTATCTTTGTCTTCAGAATAGAATGAGATATTCATAGGCCCTTGTCTGCTCAAAGGCGGGCTTGTTGCTTTATCTTACCGACCCCTCTTGTGGTACACCACAGCTGCTATGTTCTTAATGAGCTAGTCATTGGTGTGATTCCTCAGAGGTCAGACTTACTGAAAGAATGAATGGATTCTGGCACTGTGGTCCCTGTTTTCTTATGGGCAGGTTCCCCAAGTTCCACACCGTCCAAAATTTCTAGGAGGAAAAAAAACCGATTGGCAGAAAATTCCAACACCAAGAAACCACTGTTGCAAGCATTAGCTCTACTTCTTTACACACTATATTCCCTTGAACACTCACTGCTACCTCTGAGGGGAAAGGAGATGAAGAATGGTCACTATGTGTTTAAAAGATTTTACATCTCGGGCACCTGGGTGGCTCAGTCGTTAAGCGTCTGCCCTCGGCTCAGGTCATGATCCCAGGGTCCTGGGATCGAGTCCCGCATCAGGCTCCCTGCTCAGCAGGAGACCTGCTTCTCCCTCTCCCACTCCCCCTGCTTATGTTCCTGCTCTCGCTGTGTCTCTCTCTGTCAAATAAATAAATAAAATCTTAAAAAAAAAAAAAAAAGATTTTACATCTCCAAAGCATGAGTTTTCAAGCAAACGGCATTTATAAAATGTTCTGACATAGAGGACAGGAGCGTGAATGAATCCCTGGTGACAAAACCTGTCAAAACAACTGATGATAATATAAAGAGCACTAGCTTTCAGTCGGTCACACCCATGACCAAAGTGCTATTCTTTGGAGGAATTTATACATCCTTTCTGGGCAGAGAGAGTCCTCAGGCTTACAGTCACCCTCCACTGATTGTGGCCTTCAGGAGAGAAGAGTCTAGAAGCAGAAGTATGAAGTTATTTACACATTGTCCTTGTACACCATAGGCCTTCAAAATGAAGCCAGGGATGATAATACTTTTATGAATGACCACTTGGAACTTAACTTTTAAGCCACAGAGAACCAGCCAGGTCTAGCCAGAACCATCTGGGGCCAACAGAACCAGCTGTCCCAGTTCCCCTTGGCACGCCCTAGACAGCAGAGAGGAGTCACCCACTAACGTACTAAAGAGGTGGACCCTGAGAATGAAACCTGTTAAGTCTCACTTACTTACTCACATATTTTGGATGAGACCGGTCACCCGCACAAGGTACCCCAGACACCATGAGTAATTCAGGCATCATTCACAAATCCTGTCATGGTGTCCAGGCTAGAGTCCACACCTGTTCACAGAGTGGACCATAACCTGGCACCTCAATTTCCTGCCCAAAACACCTTCCTTCCCACCCACCCAGGAAGGCTAGCTTAAATCCAGCCAACCCAGGAACTCCCTTAACGACTGCCATTCAGAGCGGTACCCTCCTTTCTCTCAGCCCCATGGCCTCTCCTCCGAACCCAACTGTGAGCTGCTGGATCATACAGTGGACTTTACTGTTCTCTTAACAGTTCATAGGCTAGGGGCATCTGGGTGGCTCAGATGGTTAAACATCTGCCTTCGGCTCAGGTTATGATCTCCAGGTCCTGGGATCGAGCCCCACGTCGGGCTCCCAGCTCAACGGCGAGTCTGCTTCCCCCTCTCCGTCTCTCCCCCTGCTTGCGCTCTCTCTCTCTAATGAACAAATAAAATCTTTAAAAAAAAAAAAATAGTTCATAGGCTATACTGTTTGGTCAATTCTATAATGTGATTCTGTGCTTCTCCATGGTAATCTCTGTATGTCACATTCTTTTTGCACCCTTAAACATTATTTGGCTTAGCTACGCAACTAGTTGCAAATGTTCCATAAATGTCTATAGAGAATACCTACTTTTTTACACCCCAACAGTATTTCCAAGATGTGAACTATGTTGTTAGACATTATGAGGGAAAAGGAGTGGGCTGGGGAGGGGGGCAAGGGTGTGTGTGTGACTTTGAGAGGTTCCATATACAAACCCTGTTCTGGCTCTCGGAGGGGCATTATCTTCCTGGGACCCTACTCTGTGGACCCACTCTTGGAAAGTGTTTCCTGTGGCTTCCCGGCTCCTCAGCCAGCAGCGTAAATATGCTTCTACTGCTTCCATCCTCCTATTCCTGAGCTATTAACAAGGCTCTAGGACCATGTGATACAGCTAATAATTATCCCAGTCCAGACACCACTAAAGGGCATATGACATACTGGCTAATATTCAGACATGCTTTTAATTGTGTTTTTTTGTTTTTGTTTTAAAGATTTTATTTATTTATTTGTCAGAGAGAGAGAGGAGAGAGAGAGAGCACAAGCAGGGGGAGCGGCAGAGGAAGAAGCAGGCTCCCCACTGAGCAAGGAGCCCGATGCGGGACCCTGGGATCGTGACCTGAGCCAAAGGCAGACGATTAACCGACTGAGCCACCCAGGGGTCCCTAATTGTGTTTTTATAGATTAAGCTCGGATAGAAATTCAGATCAAAATTCCTGAGCCTTAGGTACCCACTCCATCCTGAGAGGCATGAAATAAAAAAAACAAAACAAAACAAAAAACTTATGCTCAGTAAATATTTCTAGACCAACTTTCTGAAGTTAACTAAGTACCCATTAGACACTTTCAGCAGGGCCAGAATTGTTGCGGGACTGCATCACTGGTCAGAGCCTTTAGAAAACATGCTTCCGGGCATCTGTTACTGCCTCCGCTGTGCTTCCTAATGGCAGTCACAAAGCTCTCCCTGTTTAAGACACACTCTGGACAAAAGGAAACAGAAACCGCAGTCTCTCAGGGGATGGACCCACCTACTGACTGGCCAGCAGAGTAGGAATCCGTCCTTGTTCGGGACCGCTTGTTGCCTTTGGTATTTGCTAGGGAAAGAAACAGAGGATAAAAAGGGCTTCAAACTCTGACTTGAGAGAAACTTGGTTGATACCATATTTTCTTACAACCATAAAAATACAATTTTTTACTGAAAGCTAAAGTCCCTAAGAGAGAGCCCAGAATGGATCACTCAGGACGCAGGGGGTGTCAGCACGGGTATGCAATCCTGTGGGACACACTGTGTCGCTGAGCTGAATGTAGACGCTTGGACCAGATAACAGAAGGTGAGAGTGGGACTGATAGGTGTGGGTGAGACACCAGGGTCGGTCACCCCCTTCCAAGGAGGAGGAGCAAAGGGGAGACAGACATGCAGCTGTCCAAGATCACAGGCGCTTGTGTCTCCTGTCACGATGCCAGCTTGCTACTCTGTATGAAATCCAAACAGACAAGAATCACCAGGGTTTACCCTGAAAGTATTTTAATCAATATTTAAATTGATAATTGGTGTTTTTTTGTTTTAGTTAATAAGAAAAAGTACTTGAAATTCATTTCCAGCCACTGGAACAGCTCTGTGAAAACATAACCCAACAGCCCAGTAATATAACTCAGGCTCCGGGCTGGCAGGGGGCAAGGTTAGTGAAATGCAACGTGTCTGATATTCCCAGTTTGGAGGGTGCGGGCTCCAGCTCCCAGGCAATTGCATTAACTCACTGTCCATCAGCCTCCAGTTGAGCAAGGGGTCGTAGACAAAGGCTTCCAGCACGGCCATGACACTATCCTTGTGTTCCCGAAGCACTTCCATCACCGTGTGGCATGTGATCCTATAGTTGCCATCCAGACCGGTAACCTGCGGGACCAGAGCCACTCATCACAGAAGTCACCAGCCCTGGCCCCGACCCTGAAGGCCTCGGGACAGAAGCGAGTCGAGAGGGTCTGTCACCCGCACTTAGGAAGCAGACACAGGCCATTACTGATGTATCAGGCTGGGAATGTGTTCAGAGCAAGGGGTCAGTTCAGGCCTGTGATTCATATGACCCAAGGTCTGACGTGAAGCATGGTGAGACTCTCTCAAAGGTCGATCGATCATTTCTAACACAATGGAAAATACCAGGAAACAACCACAGAACCAACCCAGGCATTCTGGGGAACTGATGAGACCGAACAAGCCAGTCTGTGTGCAGAGCTGGTCCTGACTGTGTTGGTCCCATTCCAAAGCAGCTTGTTCCCAAGACCCACTCACCTCCATGGCATTGGTCAGCATTCTTGTTAGTCTAAATGGAATCTTCTCGGGGAATTTCTCCCTGGTCATAGCAACCTATGGGGAAATAAAAGAGAAAAACCAAGTCCAATGGCTAGATTGTTTTCTTTTGTTTTGTATTTTATTTTATTTTATTTATTTATTTTCCAGGCTAGATGGTTTTCTTTAGCTAAAGCCAGGTGAAGACAGGTAAATTTTCTTTGCATTGATTTCAATTAGGGCATAGAAGTGAAGTAGCTTTAGTTTAGTGAGGCAACTTGTCACAGGGCTTTAAAAGATAACCAAAGGGGCGCCTGGGTGGCTCAGTTGTGAAGCGTCTGCCTTCGGCTCAGGTCATGATCCCAGGGTCCTGGGATCGAGCCCCGCGTCGGGCTCCCTGCTCTGCGGGAAGCCTGCTTCTCCCTCTCCCACTCCCCTGCTTGTGTTCCCTCTCTCGCTGTGTCTCTCTGCCAAATAAATAAATAAAATCTTAAAAAAAGAAAAGATAACTAAAAAGACACACACACACACACACACACACACACAGGGATAGAGGGAACGAAGATAAAGGACAAGTGTGCATCACACCAGGCCTTTGGCCAGCAGGCCAATTCAGGGATGAAGATTCCTGAGTCAGAGGGTGTGTGAACAGTGGCCCTTGCCTCAAAAGGTGTTAGAGTCTGGTTACAGCAAATATCAACGAGCACGGACTTCACTTCTTAGTTTGACTTCCTATTGCTTGGTAGGAGAGGCAGGGATCAAGATAATGCATTTTGAGCTTAAGTTTGCCTGAATGGTCAGAGGGGGAAAGGTGGTCATCTGGAAAGGTAAGCTTTACGTGGGGTTCTGGAACACGTGCTCACCTCAAAGCAGTCCCCAAAGTCGATATGCAGGATCTTCCCACTCAGCCGGTCCAACATTAGGTTGGATGGATGTCTGAGAAACAGAAGAGACCATGGAGTGGCCACTAGAGCAGCACAGGCCACTGTGCAAATCAACAAGGATGGGATATTCCGGGCCCTGTCCACAGGCCAAAGCCAGCCCCCACCTGCCTCTGCAAACGGTTTTTCTGGACACAGCCCTGCCGATTTGCCATGTACCGTCTCAGGCTGATTCTATGCCACAAGCAGACATGAGTAGCTGTGAGATATCATATGGCCAGCAAAGCCTAAATTATTTCTTATCTGGCCCTTTATAGAGAAAGTTTGCTGATCCCTGCTCCAGGTCCGAAACAAAGATTGATCAGTGTGAAATCACAAGTTGCGTTCCTGAGGTCTTTGGTCACAAGATGAATCCTGTCTGGCGGTGCCGGTGTCTCAGAGTGACGAGGCTCTATCTTTACCCTTCAGCACCCATCATGGGGTCCCATCTCCTGAGCCCCCAGACTAGGAAGGGTCATCTGGCTTTTGTCACTGGGAATTCTCCTGGCTCATTTTAAAAATTAGAATTATTTTTGTGGGAAAAAATTATTTTTACTCTCAATTGCACAAGACATGATCCCAGGAGAAAGAGTAGCCACCAAGGAACTAGTTTTTCGAAGACTTCCAGACAGCCAATATCTGAATATTCCTAAGCTACTTTTTCAGTCAATACATGTGGATAAAATTTATTATGCAGAAATGTCAGAAGGATCTACTGTGGTTGGTTTCAATTACAGAAATAGAATTATTTATCTCAGCACAGTGGTGACTGATAAATGTTTACTGAATCAGTAAAATCCATCATATTTTTAAAATTGTTATTTATTTATTTAAAATTTTTTTATTTATTAATTTGACACAGAGAGAGGGGGAGAGACAGAGAGCACAAGCAGGGGGAGCTGCAGGCAGAGGGAGAAGCAGGTTCTCCGCTGAGCAAGGAACCCAACTTGGGGCTTGATCCCAGGACGCCGGCATCATGACCTGAGCCTTAACCAACTGAGCCACCCAGGCACCCCCCTTTTTTTAAAAAAGTAAGCTCTACGTCCAATGTGGAGCTTGAACTCACAACTCCAAGATCAAGAATCACATGCTCTATTGACTGAGCCAGCCAGGTGCCCCTATATATGGTTTTTAACATATTTAACCAGCCTATGGAGAAAGTAGTATCCAAGAACTAGGTTCTAGTTTGCTGGACTGTTCTGTTGCATGGATAATAAAAAGGGACTAAGGCTGGCGCTGCAAACAAGACCTACAGGTACAAAATACAATTTTTTACCAAATGGTCATAAATATTACTGGAAAATGAAAGTAAACTGTTTAAGAAAGGTACAATATAGGGGTGCCTGGGTGGCTCAGTCGTTAAGCATCTGCCTTCGGCTCAGGTCATGATCCCAGGGTTCTGGGATCGAGCCCTGCGTCAAGCTCCCTGCTCCGCGGGAAGCCTGCTTCTCCCTCTCCCGCTCCCCCTGCTTGTGTTCCCTCTCTGGCTGTCTCTCTCTCTCTCTCTCTCTCTCTCTGTCAAATAAATAAAGTCTTTAAAAAAAAAAAAGGTACAATATAGAAAAAGACTACAAAAACAAAATCAATTTACTCACCTATCTCCCAGGCCCAAAATATACCCAACCATGGACATGACCGCTAAAGAGCGGGTGTAGTTGGTTCTTCGGTCAAACCACACCTGGAACAGAGGAGCACACATGAACCGAGGCTCTGGAAGCTAACTAGCTTCAACATAATTATACCTCAATCAGTTGTCTTCTCATGTCCCATCAGTAACTAGTTAATAACATAAAATGGAATAAAGACCTCATTTGTAATTGTAACAACGGCAAACTATGCTTGGAATAAACTTAGAGATGTAGAGAACCTAGATGAATAAAAAAGAATTAACCTTTGCTTAGGAACATAAAGACCTGAGTGAATGAAAGTACCCATTCAAGACCATAAAAATGTAATAACCTCCCAAATTATTTGATACATTTAATGTAATTCCACTCAAAATTCAGTAGTACTTTTTTGGGGGGACCATGAAAAAATGATCCCAAAATTTATCTGGAAGAAGAAAAAATTAAAATAGTCAATGAGAAGAGACTTTTTATTAATAGTTGTATTAACAGTGTGGTACTTGAAGAGAGATCAATGAAATAAAACAGAAGCCCCAGAAAGAAATCCAATGGCACAGAAAAATTTTTTGTATAATAAAAATGGACTCTCTTAAATAGTAGAGAAAAGATGGATTATTTGGTAAATACTGTGATGTTGGCTAGTCATCTCAAAAAAATAAAATTTAAATCTTAAATTCTGAATTGGGTTGAGGATTTAAATGGAAAAACAAACTTTATAATCAGTACAAGAAAATGAATGTAGAAAGATACATATCTTGAGGTGGAGAAGGCCTTTCCAAATATAAAGCCAAAGGTAGAAACTTCAAAGGATCAAAAATCTGGTAACTTCTAAGTTTTAAAAAATGTCTATGTATAAAAAAAAAAACACCCCAAAATCCCAAACCAAGAAACATACCATAACAAAAATTTAAAAACCAAATAAGCAGGAAATTTCTTTTTTTTTTGACAGTTTTCAAATACTTTTTATTTTATTATTTTTTAAATTTTTTATTGTTATGTTAATCACCATATATTACATCTTTAGTTTTTGATGTAGTGTTCCATGATTCATTGTTTGTGCATAACACCCAGTGCTCCATGCAGAATGTGCCCTCTTTAATACTCATCACCAGGCTAACCCATTCCCCTACCCTCCTCCCCTCTAGAACCCTCAGTTTGTTTTTCAGAGTCCATCGTCTCTCATGGTTCGTCTCCCCCTCTGACTTACTCCCCTTCATTCTTCCCCTCCTGCTATCTTCTTCTTTTTTCTTAACATATGTTGCATTATTTGTTTCAGAAGTACAGATCTGTGATTCAACAGTCTAAGCAGGAAATTTCTAACACATATGAAAAAGATTTAATATCCTTAATATAAACACAACTCAAATACTATTGTAAGAAACGGGAGAAACATTAAATTACTAAATCTTTATCTGCTAAACTGCACAGCTCGCCCACTTAATTTCTGTTATAAAGGACAGTACATAATCTATAGCTGCTCGTCACAGAGACGAGCCACCAGGCGCACGTGAACAAACAAGAAAGCCAGCCCCGGTATGAGTGCATGGGCCAGAGGGCAGAGGCGCACACAAGGAGCCCAGCGAGTCGTACCTCGGAGCTGGGGCTTTTCAGCCACAGCAGCTTGGCCAGGTCATCGCCGGCTGTGTTATTGACAGCGTGCTCAAACACCTCCACCTTCTGCATCAGTGTCAGGTGATCGTAGTCTGGAGCCATCTGCATCAGGACACAACCGTTCTGAGAGCAGCCCCCGGACTGACAGCTTCAACCCAGGAGGAAATAAGGCTCTGGGTCCAGGCAGAGCTGGGTTCTGATCTCACCACCCCAGCCCAAAGGAAAAGGAAGTAAGAACAGTACAAAAGGGAAAAAAAGGGTGTGGCCAACGGGACCTGATGACCACGGGAACTGCCAGGCCTAAGGGTGAAACATCAGGTCCCACCCGAGTTCGAGCCTACTGGTGTCAAAGAGAACACTGGAGCCATCGAGGTTCTGGGTAACAAACAAATCTCTTTCTTTTCTTTTCTTTTAAGATTTTATTTATTTATTTGACAGAGAGAGAGAGCACAAGCAGGGGGAGCTGCAGGCAGAGGGAGAGGGAGAAGCAGGCTCCCCGAGGAGCAGGGAGCCCGACACAGGGCTGGATCCCAGGACCCTGGGATCATGACCTGAGCCGAAGGCAGTCGCTTAACCAACTAAGCCACCCAGGCGCCCCACAAATCTCTTTCTTATTACTTGCATCTCTACTAACATCATTTCCCCATGTGGCCAGTGCCCCATATACATCAGGTGTTCGGTCGATACACGCTGCCTGATGAACAATACTGTGCAGTCTCACCTAGAATGCTGAACACCTAATTTCTGGGCTTTAGGGTCCTGTTTCTTAGAGGTAATCTACTTTAGGACTCACTTCATGAAACCTTCTTCAGTAGAGAATTCTCCCAAATAGATTTTTCCATGATGTACATACCCAGAAGAACGAGAAGAGGAGCTTTGTAGAGATTTCCCAACTTGCAAGTTACGTCAAGACATTCAAGCACTGGGTTTGGCAGCCTCATCACATACCCGCAACATGATGCGATGCTCGATGTTGAGAAGGATCTTCTTTTTCTCTCTGTAGTCCCGGATGAGGGCGTGCAGCGTGTCACAGTGGGGGACCCAGCCGATGAGGCCCGAGTTGGTGGATAAGGGGATGACGGCGTATCTCTGGATGCTGGCACCGCCGGGAAAGCAGGGTTGGTTATCAGACAGTAAACAGAGTGCACCTCTGACCCCCTCACAACACATGCAAGTGGGCTGAATGGCGCTCCCCCCCCCGCCCCCCGGGCTGCTGTCAGGTGTGCACGAAGACAGCCAGGGCTGGTGGGAAAGCACCACCAGCCTCCTCAACCTGCCTGACAAACTCACTGCTGTCGGGGAGCAGCCCAGGACTGTTTCCAAGCCAAAAACAACCTCCAACTTAATATCCATGTTCTTAACAGAAAGACGAGGAAGAGAGCAGGGCGGACAGGGAAGGTAAAACACACCAGATGTGCAGCATTTCTAGTCTAATGGCCATGGGCCATTCCATTCTGGACTCTCTGGTGGTTGTTACAGGCATTTCCCTTAAAAGTACACTAAAAGTATGGACAATTCTTCTTGTTGTCTTTGACACCTTGGCTACTGATGACTTCCTGTCAGGTACATAGGTCTACAACCGATTTCGTGAAGCGACATGACCACATGGGAGGGATGTAAGGAAACCCTAGAAGACCAGTCAAATCGCTGCTGTGCCCCCGCCGTGTCCTGAATACCTGAGGTTCTTGCGAAGAGACGTTGGGTCATTGGCCAGAAGGGTGTTCACCAGGCCAAAGAGCTGCATCACTCGCTCGTCCTGCCGTAGGTCTTCGTGGCCCTTCAGGAGGAAAACAAACTCATGCCCGTTGCTGCCTGTAGGAATGGTGGGAGCAGTTAGCACAGACCAGCCCTGTATTCCCGAGCTCCCAGAGACTACGAGTACCCCACCCAGTCACACTTCCACACAAACACGAAAAGTACCCTAGAACTGATGAAAAAAAGAATGGCCCTGCTTTTTTGATGGTCCCCAATGAAATGTTGGTCAAATTAAAAATGAGTAAAATTAAAATCACCTCTGTCTTTGAAGATCAGGAATGATTCTGCACAGAGATGGTCATTCTGTATTGTTCCCTCACAACCCACTCTCTGCCCTTCTCTGTCTTGTTTGGGCCTGTGAAACCTGACCCCTAGAGACTGCATCACCTGGGGTCCCAGATGGGCTTGGCCAATGGGGGCACTGGCAGGAGGGAAGTCAGAGGGCCAAACGGTTTGCCCCTGACAATGGGCCAGGCTCCAGTTCTAGAAGTTTCCAGTGTCTCTCCACCTGGGCTACAGCTTCTGGTGAATGGCCTCTCTTTCCGGGTTATGTGCTCTCGATGGGCTCCTTGCCCTTTCGGGTCTGGAGGGTGGGGGTGAATCATAGCTTCTCACTGTTGGCTCTCTTAACTCTGCTCACAGAAGGAAATAGGTCCTTTCATTCAAGTCTCTAATGAAATACTGTGGAGAGCCTGACTGACCCATGTTTTAGTATCAAGAGACACCAGCCCATGGAGAGATGATCACCTGGGAACCACAATGAACTGGTGCTGGTGAATAACTACTGCATTTAAAAAGAGCCGTATTAAAGGTGAGAACCCTCGAAGGGCCACCAGAGCATCCAGGCCTCCCACAACAACCTACCCTAGGTAGGTCACAGAGCTCACTGTGAGACCTCATTTCCACTTCAGTTGGGTTTCCTTTTACACAGTCATTTCCCATAGAGAGAGACTGTGACGGTGAAAGAGAACATTCAAGAGCCCAGGAGCTCTTTCTTCCGCTCTGCTTGTCACCTACCACACCTGCACCGGATGCCCCTTTGTCGGCCCCGTCAGTCCCTGGAGCTACCTGCCACCCCCACCTGGCCACGCTGCACACCTTTACAGTTCCCTCCACATATTCTACTGCAGGGCAGTTAGGCTTCACGTAAGCATCTCGACGGTATGAACAAAGTAGGAATCCTGAGGAGGATGTAACGGGAAACCCGCTGGTGCTCTATTTCTCTCTCCATAAACATGGGAGAGATGCCACATGGAAAGATCAGTGGTGTGGATGGTGAGCGGTGATTTCAGAAAAGGGGAGGTGGCAGAAGCACACAGGTCCTTACCCATGAGCGTCAGCTTCCGGGGCCTCTGCTTGGAGGTGATGACCTGCAGGGACGGCGCTATGGACTGAATGCGAATGATCGGCTGGTTGGGGTCATACGTTCCTGGCACGGCCAATTCAAGGTCCCGGCACATCAGAAGTTTGGGGGAAACATACTGCAGTTCTAAGGAGGTGAGCTGTGAATGAATTACCAAAGGGCTTAGCTTTCTGCCTCCAGAGAGAAATTTAAATGCAATTTAGGTGTTTTTCAAGAGATGGCTAACAGCAATGACTCATCCTAGAGTCTGCAGATAGAAGTGAGACCAGACGCTTTAGAGTTAGTGTTAGGAAAACATAAGGGACAATGACAGTTAACGCTGCTAGAACCTGAAGATCCTACCTGAGGCAGCTGCTTAGAGATTCGTCTGAACACGTGATAATAGAGGTCCCAGGCTTGGGTGAGGTCCTTGACGTTCCCGGATTTCATGTACTTCCTGCACCACTCTTGGGCCTCCATTAAGTCTCGACCATATGCCTGAGCGGGGAAGCAGGGGAAGTACTCGAGGCGTCAAGGTGTCGACTAAGCTGCAGGCCGAACCCCCAAGCAGACAGCACAACTGCCTGGCCGCACGTTACGGCTGGACGGCTCTGGGCCTTTGCAAGGCTTAGCAAGGACAGCGTGGAGGCCCAGTCCTGGAGGCCCCAGTCTCAGGACGGCTTATGCACAAAGTAAGGAGAGGCAAGATGAGCTCAGGAAGGATCTCGTGGTTTTCCAGCTAAAGCTTTGGGAGGGTTCTTATAAGTTAGTGACAATTAAACTGCTGGTGTTTTTATATTCTGTGACCTCCGTCAGAGTACATTTTATTCAAGTCAGCAGGGTAGCCAGAGAGAAAGGGGTCTGGTAAAGGCTTTGGGTCATGTCAAGCCGTGCTTTCTTATCCCATACCTGATTAAAAGATGTTTCCTTCAGAGTCTGGGGGCCCCGTTCCATCATAGCATGCAGGGGCTCCAGCACCTCGAACATGCCTTTCACGTTTCTCTCCCCAAAGTACAGACGAGACGCTTCTTCTAGGCCTTCGTGCCACATCTCGTGCCAAAGGATGGCCACGCGGATTAGCTCCTCGCTCACCTGGACCAAAGAGGGGAAAGAGAGAAGCGCCAAGGACGAGCTAACCTCAGAAAGGCCTGTCTTGGAGAGACAGGAGGCCCTCTCGCCCGCAGCACCGTTGTGAGGAAGGCTCACTCACCATCATGGCCTGCTGGACCAGGGTGTTACTGTGCTCACACATGTTCTTCAGGATCTTGTTGGCTGCGTTGTGGCGGGCCGTCGTGGTGGACTTAGAGGCCACGGTCAGGGGGTAGATGAGGGCCTGAGGCAGACACGGAAGGAACACTTGCAAACTCTGACTTTCAGGAAGATAAGAGAGAGAAAGAAGATGCTGCTGACACTCATTTGAGTCCACCACTCAATCTTGGGGTGGGTGGGGGTCTCTTTTCTTCAGGATGGCCCCTGGGCCTGGGCCTGCCAGCTGGACAGATGGGATGCCTGGCTCCCAGTTCCTGCACTTGTATCTCTAGAGCAGCTTTAGGAAAAGCTGAGATCCAGATCAAAAGGTCAGCTGCTCGAGGAGAAACTGCCAGGGTGCCACATACCTGGGGGTGGTACCGGCCAATGTCTGTGAGAAGCTGGTGAATGAGGCGGCCCACCAAGGGCCTCGGTGTATCGATTCTTGCGATGAGCTGCGGTATAACCTGGTATTCAGACAGACATGGTATGCAGTGCGTGAGATGTGAAAACAACTAGTTATTCTTCTGGGCAATGACCAGCTCTTGAAACTTGTGGTAGATGCTGGTAAGCTCTAAAATGGTTCATTCCCTTTAGTTCTCTGGGAGAAACTAAAGAAAATATGGAGTCTCGACCTTGGGACCGATTCCCCCCTTCTTTACCACTGTTCACTGAACACCGCATGATCCCAGGAGGAGACAGAGCAGGAGTGAGACCTGAGCCGGCCTTACCTGTAACCAAGTGTCAATCTGGATCGCTTTCACCCCCTCCACTAAGGCTTCATTTACATCTGGCCAGTGACCATAGTCAAACCATAAGGTGAGGACTCTAGAGAAGAAGAATGAGAAAATCACAGAAAATTGAGTTTCCAAATTTTTGTTTTGTTTTTTTTTTTTTAATTTTTAAGACTCTTGAGAAAAGAATAATTGGCAAAGGGGCGCCTGGGTGGTTCTGTCAGTTTTGTCTGACTCTTGATTTTGGCTCAGGTCATGATCTCAGGGTCCTGGGATCGGGCCCCACATGGGGCTCTGCGCTTAGCAGGAGTCTGCTTGAGGATTCTCTCTCTCCCTCTGCCCCTCCTCCCCCTGTTCACACTTTCTCTCTCTGTCTCTAAAATGAATAACTCTTAAAAAAAAAAAAAGAATGATTGGCAGGGCCTCAAATCAGTGGTTCTCCAGTGTCTGGTCTCGGGGACCACCTGGGAAGGGTGGTTGGTGATGGTCGTTAATACTTGGCTCAACACAAGGACGGGCATCCCAAGTGAACGATTATTTTGTTTCAAATAATGTAGAGGGTTCAGCATGGTCTAAGCTCAGAAATCTAACAGATGAGCCCAGGGACAACCTATGCATAATTTTTGCACGTACAGTCACCTGGAGACCAGGGGCAACAGGGTAAATGTAGGACTCTGCTGCCCATCACCCATAGCCTCTGGACTGGCCGGTCTGTGCCATTTGTTTCGGCCTCTCTAAGTGGCCTCTCAAAGCTGAGGGGAGGCTCCTGGGTGGCTCAGTCGGCTAAGCATCTGCCTTTGGCTCAGGTCATGATCTCAGGATCCTGGGATCGAGCCCCATGTCAGGCTCCCTGCTCAGCGGGGAGCCTGCTTCTGCCTCTGCCTGCCTCTCCCCTTGTTCCTTCTCTCTTGCTCACTCTCACTCGAATAAATAAAATCTTAAAAAAAAAAAAAAAAAAGCTGAGGGGATTTCAGCACTACTGCCACAAACAGATACGCTTCTTCCCTTCATGACAGAGCGCGCGCGGAGCATTCTCAGGCCAAGCCTCCTCCACAGTCTCGGCCAGTGGAGGCTGGTCAGCCATTACTCTCGGACATACTCATCATGGTGGGGAAGGTGAAGAGGACATCACGAGTAATTCTGTGTCCTGCTGCGCACACAGCCTACCAGGGGCCCTGCCCCTCTCTGATACCTCAGCGTGTCCTGGAGGTTGTTGCCTCGTGACAAGGAGATGGAACGGAAGAAGCCCTGGACGGCGGGGACGGTGTACATCAAAAGGGTTTTGGACAAATCCTGTTGGAACACACACACGTTAATGGACACTCTTGCCTTAGTTTTCTCATCTGTAAAAGGGGCCTCACAGCATACGAACAGTACCTACACCTCAAAGAGAGCTTATGAAGTTAAATCAGTTAATGCGTGAGAAGCCTCTGGATTAGTACCTGGCACACAGCAAGCACTCAGGAAATGCCAACTGTGTCACAATCACTATCATCTTGGGCTACTGGTGGCTTCCTAAACAGGGTGGCAGGGGGAGGGGGCCGAGCCTGAACATGCCACTCTCTGGGCCTGCTAGCTACCCTGGAGCACTCTGAAAGGACAGCCGGAGGGGAGGCGGGGTAGGGGAGGAAGAGGCAGAGGACGGATCCTGCCGGGCTCTGTCCTCAAGTGGACCCGCAGATGTGCACGGCCACCCACACACACAGGTGCAGGCTTTAAGGGGATGAGCTCATTCTCGTGGGAGAATGACCAGAAACTCAGTCTTCAGCTTGGGGGTTAAAGCAGCGCCTCAAATACAAACACATGCACAAAAGCGCCATCTTGAACAATGCTGGCTGACAAATAAGCCACACCGTCTAGGTTCCTCCGGCCCTTCACGGTGAAGCCCAGGTTCCTCAGCGGCCACCACCGTCTCACTCCTCAGAGCGCCTGGTGCCGGGCTCAGTCCTCGCTGGGGGAGGAAGGAAAGGGTACCTCAGTGACCTTCTTCTGCAGAGGAGACGGGGTGGGGCTGTTCTCGGTGCTCTCGGCCTCGCTCTCGCTGTTGCTGCCCTCGGTGCTGGTGGCGGTGGCCGTGGCCGTGGCCGCTGTGGTGGCGGCCGTGGTCGTGCTGGTGATGTTGGCCCCGCTGGCGTGCCGCAGCTTCTTCTTCTCATCACGGGCTTGGTTCTGATGCTTGTAGTGCAGCACAGCTTCGAAGTTCATCACTGCCCACGCGTGCCAGGCCTGGGTGGGGCGAGAGTCGAGGATGAGGGGGCTTGAGTGCCAAGGCCTTAGAGGAGCGTGAGGCCAAAGCTGAGGAAGAGCGCTGGGACTGCCCTTTCTTCTCAGTGGCCAGCAGAGCAAAACTTCACTGAAACACTCAGGAATGGGGCCTTTTACCAGATTCAGCCTGATTCCTTCATTCTGTGGTGCCCTTACTGTATCAGGACTGTGGTGAGGGCTGGGGGGAGGGGGGCACCCGAAGAGAAGCAAGCCAGGCCCTTGTCTCAGGGGCCTTCCAGTCTGGTGGAGGGCCCAGCAACCCAAGGACAGGCAAATGTGAGGGGGCAATGAGACGTACAACGGACAGCCAGGGTCAGGGAAGGCTTCGTAGAGGGGAGGTTTCTGGGGTAGGGACTGAAGGGAAGCCTTTGATGGGCAGGGTGGGGACAAGAACACAGCAGCAGGGACTTTCTGGCCTGGGGAGGTCAGGGACGAAGACGCAGGGTGGCCAGCACAGGGCGGTTCATAAGAAACAAAGAAACGGATCCGACTGGAGCATAGTCTGTGATGGAGGGCGGTGAGGGGGAAGGTTAGCAAAGGGCAGGGTCAGATTGTGGACAGGCTAACATATTAGGCCAAGGAGATCCCATTTCATTCTAGATTTTAAAGATTCCTTGGGCAGCCATATATGAACCACCATTTATGGGAGCAGAGGCGTAGGGGAGTGATGGTAAAAGTCTTAACCAGGTCCTAGGTCAGTGGGAAAGGGAGCACATCTGTCCAGCTCTCCCATCCGGCCCGTGTGTGCCCTGTCAGAGAGCCAGTGCCCAACGACTGGTCACCGGGAGAAGCCTCGGGTGCTTCTTTTGGTAAAGGAGGAACTATCCACGCTCTGCAGTTTCGAGCTGCGGTGACCTATGGTGCAGCATGGCCTTGTGTGGACAGCATGAGGCACACTTTGATTTGGGGCCTCATAAGTTTGCACTGATGGCAGGACACTAAATACTGCACTGGACTGGATATACTTTCTGGATAATCGGGAAATTCCTTTAGCATCCCTTGCTAAAAACCTTTCTTTAACATAAGAGTGTCCACTTTTCTACCTAAGCAGAGTGGGTTGATCATAATTGACCTTTATTTGATGAGTCACAATTCTGCAATGACCCAGGCTGTTTCCCCACACCTTTCATTTATTCAACAGCTCTTCTTTATCCACTCCGTACCAGGCATTGAGCCAGGGGATGTGGTGAGCAAGACAGAAATAGTCTCTGCACACACACAGGACCACCATTACAGTAAGACAGCACAAACCCAAAAGGAGCCATACAAAGAAAAACTTAAAATTCCTGGAACCAGTTTTTTTTACTCGTGATTTGTTTCTTTTCTAAAATTTGAGTGAAGAAAAGTAATCTGGTTAAGAGACACTTCCAGTTGATAAGGTTCCAGCTAATCCAGGGTTTACTGGATGGAACTGAAGCTGTCCTAGTTAGAGTAATTATTGCTGCTATCACGAAATGGGCATTTTTCGGATCAGAATGAAGCATGCTTCAATCAGGATAAGATTTTTCCTGTAGATGCTTCTGTGTCTTCAGATGTATGTTTTGATCTCAGAGGGATTAATTCACAAAGTATTAGCAAGTTAAGGAAATCAATGACGTCTGCTGTACCAAGCAGCTATTACCAGGAGGTAGGTCCCTCAGGAAAGACCTAAAAACTAAGGCTATGTGCTCTCATCAAAGATGTGTTCTTCCCCAAATCCCTCCTCTAGCAGTCAACTGCATCTTTGATACATTTTCTAATTCTGTTTATCTTCCTGAAAAGTTTCCTATGTCATAACAGGATGTTACCTAGAGCATTCCAATAAAAATAGAGAAAGTGAAGTTCTTAGATGAGGAGCAGGCAGGGATGGAAATCAGGAAGAAGCCGGGAAGGAACAGATGACCCAAGGGAAGATAAAGTTCCAGAGATTAACCGTGCGTCCAGATGCTCGTAGGAAAACAATCAGCTAAGACTCTATAAGACAACAAGCATTCCCCCGTGCCACATACGCAATAATGGTGTGATAAAGTGTTTCTCAAAAAAAAGACTCTATCAATCTTTCTGTACAATGAAGCTTGTAAGGGGCCTCTGACAGACTGGCTCCTGGCACACAAACAAGCAGATCCCCAGCGCGGGACCAGCACCAGCAGGGCTCTGAGGGGCTGGGCTCTCACCGGAGGCGGCGCGGCTGGGAAGCCCAGCGGGCTCGGGGTTACCTTGTACCAGCTGCGGTCGTGCTCTGTGGCCGCGCTGTAGTACTGCAGCACCTTGGGGATGGTGCTCTCGTTGATGCCCTGCAGGTTCAGCTGCCACTCCCCGAGTTTCAGGAAACACCTGGAGACAGAGAAACAACCCCACGTTGCTACCCCCACATGCTAGCTCCCCCACACCCACCCCCCAACAAGGAGAACAGCCCATTTTGTCCGCGGAGCAGGAAAGCCTCCCTGATGTTTATGCTTGCTCCCAGGAAGCAACGTGATGGAAGCACCAGGATTCTCAGCCACCCAGAAGGAAAAAAATGGGCGTTAGGGCCACGTTTTGAATGTATCGTCTCTTCTCCCTGACCTGTGTTTCAATGCTAGCATCAACCAGTACCTGGTACGGGTAGGTCTGCATGGACCTACCCACACCGACTTCAGTTTTTGAGGGTGTCGGCTGCTGAGTAACTTTTCCTATTGACTGCTACTGGCTTCCCCTCACTTCTTTCTCCCCTCCATTTATAATGATAGATACATATCAGTCTTTTATATTATATCATACATCATATTATATAATGATATATATCATTTATAATAGATCATTCATGATGATAATATTAACAGCCAATATTTACTGATTGCTACTCTCTTCCAGGTACTGCTCTAAACGGGTGACATGTTTGTTCTATTAACCCTCATACCGCCTTTACCACCCTAACAAATAGGAGCTCTCATCATCCCCCTTTTATACAATGAGGAAACTGAGGCAGAGAGCAGTTAAGTAACTCATCTAAAGTTGCACATCGAAGCAGCAGCATAGCTGGCATTTGCAGACAAGGGGTCTGACTCTCAAGCCAGACACCAGGAGGACAACAGCACATGGATGCTCTGGGGCTGAATCCTGGGCAAACAACAGCAAGGGCTCTGGCGCAGCACGATTCGATGGCTGCCTGGGGTTCCTACTGCAAAAGGCGGTGTCAGCAGCTCGCTGCCCAGGGAGTTCTGAGTGTTCCGGCCATGCCGCAGAGGCTGCTAGCACTGGGGGGACTGGGGCATGGCTGGCCCCGGCCAGCAGGGACACCTCACCGGGCCATGAGCTTGTGCAGCTCTTGCTTGTGCTGCTGGTCCTCGGTGGCGATGGCATGCTGGGCCTGCTGCTGCATGGTCTGCACGAAGTGTTGCATGTGCTGGAAGGCATCGATCTGTACCAGACAAAAGCACGGGGAGCCGCTTGCCATTCAGCCCGACCTCGCGGGACAGAAACCCCCGTTCATCTCATGAGCCCTCGAGCTGACCGCCCCCCCCGCCCCAGGAGAGCACCCTGGAGCACAGGGCGAGAGTTCCCTACGACAGGGGGCCAGGGCAAGATGCTGGGAGATGGCTGGGCTTTTCAAGAAGACTCATACTTTTCCAACTCAAGTCTCAACTCCCCTTGGCTAACTGTACTGCTATTTTGAGAAGCTTCGGAAAAACTCCCTGCCTGGTTACACCGAAATAACAATCCTTAGGAATAAATGTGAAACAACGCTTACTTTGCTGTCAACATATTGCCCCGGGGGAAGCCAGGCTTCTGGGGGATTGTTCCGGGCCTGTAAAACTTTAGTACTTGTTTAGAATTCTATGGTACCTTGGACACTGCAGCAGAGCCCAAACTATAGTTTTAAAAATCCGAAAGAACCCTCAGTACCCAAATAAGAACACAGAGATGGGGTGAAGCCCCTCATCCATCCATCCAAGGAAATAGGGGGAAGACACTGGCTGAGCAGACATCTAGGTGAACGGGGTGGCTTAGGAGTGAAACCGTCACAGCATCCTCAACCCGTTCCATCTATTTACACCACGGGACTTGATACAAAGTGAGCAGAGGCACTTGGGTTAGGAACAGGGAGCTGAACAAGGGAAGGGCAGAGACGCAGAGTCAGAGATCTGGGAATAAGGTACCAGCCATCTGTAGAAGCCCACACGTCCACTCCCACCAGCATCTTGATTAATGGCATCCACACTATTTTTAAAGGGCTTCACGGGTGGAGACAGAGCATACAGACATGAAAAGCTCCAGGTGGGAAAATGGTGGGATGAAATCCACCAACATGGGGAGGGGAAACAGTATGTGAGAGAGTGAAAAAGAGGCAACATGTTCTTTGCTGCAGAAGAAGACGGGGGGGAAAAAACGCTTCCAATAAATAAGGTCAGAATGGTCCCCATTTTGTTTTAAAAACTGAAATGTCGGGGGCGCCTGGGTGGCTCAGTCATTAAGCGTCTGTCTTCGGCTCCGGTCATGGTCCCAGGGTCCTGGGATCGAGCCCCACATCGGGCTCCCTGCTCGGTGGGAAGCCTGCTTCTCCCTCTCCCCCTGCTTGTATTCCTGCTCTTTCTTTCTTAAATGAATAAAATCTTAAAAAAAATAAATAAAAAATAAAAACTGAAATGTGTCAGTAGTGATGGTCTTGAAGGAAAATACAACTCCCTGGCTTGGGGGCCAGGCCCAACCTCATATACCTTTCAAGGGAAGGAATTAATTGGCATCAACAGACAGGGCTCACCCCAGAGCCAGAATGACGTGACAAACAATTTATCAGGCAGCTAATCCACGCATGGGGACAGGGCAGACACACAGATGTTCCGACAGGTAACAAGACACCTGTCCCCCTCAGACAGCTGCCTTCGCGGGGTTCCATCACTCACCCCGGCTTTGAAAAATGAACGACATTAGCAGCCCGCACCTGAGAAGTGATAAATGTTCCTTTAGTTTTTCCTCTACGAGAACTACATTGACCAGACTTAAAGCTGATTAAGAAGGAAACGAAGAACTGCGAGGCAGCACTGGAAAGATCAACCACAAGAAGGGGGACTGAGAAGCCGGTGAGCCGAGTGTGTCCGTCAAGCACGTAAGGACTGAAGCAGGAGCTCTGATGCCAGGGCTGTTCGGAGCCCGCACGCTCCGTGTCGCTGGCAGTCCGGACACACAGTTTAGATTCCTTTCAGGAGACTCAGTCAGGCGCTGAATCAAAAATAAACTGCCCAAACCAGGGAGGACTGCGTAGTAGTTTGGATTTGAAGCTCAGTATTAAGTAAATTTATCCAGCATGGGAGAATCTGTATCCTTCTACTCCGTGGCATGGAGGCCACTTACTTTCAAGGAATTCAAAGTGTTCTATTAAAATACCCTCTTTTCTCCACCTCTGGGAAGCAAGGAGGGAAAAACGGATTCTTTCTCTCTTAGAGAGAGATGAAAGACTGGCTGCTCAGAGGAAGGGGCTTCTCTCGCGCCCAGAGTTCAGCGGCACGCCCTACTCCTGGCTGGTGGGCAAGATCGATGTCCTCAGCTTAGTGAGATTTCACAGAAGGACCGGCTTGTTTCTAGATTCTGGACAGTGGCTCGTCTAGGAAAACACAGGACATACACCTTCTGCATGGTGCCTTCCTGCAGAGCAGGCTCTGCTTTTCTCAAACTCTCTCACCTGCCTTACGCAAGGCAGAATACAATCGCTTTATTGAATTGTTTGTAGTGGAGGAAAGTAAAGCCCAGAGAGGAAAAGGGACTTGCCTAGTAGCACGATTATTATTACATAGTTGGTTCTCTTTGAGTGACTCCTGAAAAGATGTGACATCTCTAGCTCTGGGCTTGAAGTTCAAGCACCTGACCTGAAAGACGTTTCTAAATTTCTAATGCCTGTTGTTTCATGGCCTCCCAACGGAATCTGGGCTCCTAAGAAGAGGCCGTAATGTGTGCAGAGGTTGGGCTGTGGTCATATGTTGAAAGAAGTCACTCCCGGGTTGAGACATTAGCCAAGAGGCTCCTGCTGCCTCCCTTCGGCACAACGTTCAAACACTTGGATGCTGTACACAGGAAGGAAACCAGACTACACTCAGATCCAGCACCTTCCGTTTTTCTCATTTGCCTGGAGGAAGGTCAGGCTTCGAATCAGAAGTGCTCTGGCCCGGGAAGTTCGCAGAGACTTACAACAAAACCAAACCAAACCCCCCAAAACAACAAAAAGAAAACAAAACCCCCAAATGATACATGCAGAGAATGGAGCTTGGGCCAATCCTGTGGAAGTGAACCCCATCGAAGACCCAGCGCTGGGGTGCAGGGTTCCCGATCCCACTCTGGGTGGCTTTCGCAGTCACAGAGTCAACCACCCAAAAAGAAGTTAATTTCCAGACACGGTCCCGGATTTCCTTAAGTGTGCCTTCCACAGCCTCGGCTGCAGTGGTCGCTCCGTACTCCTTTCCCCAGCAGGTCCTGCGCAGGGACCAGGATGGGGAGAGGAGGAGAGCCGGGACGCTCCCTCTGTTTGGTAAGGGGGGTGAAGAGCCAGGGCAGGGGCTGATTCTGCCTCCAGGGCCAACTTTTTGTTAATCGTCACCCTCATCCAGGGAGATCGTTTCAAAAAAGAAAACCAAAACCCCCACCAGGAGCCACATCTATTTCCCTGTCTGAGGAAGGACCCTGTCTGTAAATAAAGGAAGAGGAATTCTACGCTGGCTCCGAGAAGATGCTCCCTACTGGATTCAGCGTGACACTCTGGGTGTTGCTGCTTCTGAATCCCAACTGATGACTGGAAGGAGATGAGAAGTCTGAAAAACCTGATTGGTCTTATGAAATTTCTAGTCTATGTTTTCACAGATATGCTGCATTTGGGTACTGAACAGCCCACTTTCTCTTGGGAGGTTGGGGGAGCGAGCGTGAGGAGGCCAGAAATTGTGCCCTTCCTATGTTCCAGCATATTCCATCTGCTGACAAATACAACTGTGACTACACTCAAGAGTTTGATCAACGGTTTATGTGCAGGCCCTTGAATACGATTCACTTCTGAAATCAGGCCAAATAGTTTCCTAACAGGAGCAAACTCCCTGACATGGTGGTTTGGATGCTGTTTCCTTCTGGGCCCCAAGGCAGTGAGACACCAGTTAGTGAGCATTCTGGAGAAACATGGTCTACTGCTGGATGGATTCGGATACAGACCTTGCGAGCACTCTTCCACATGTTTTTCATGTAGGCGTAGGTCACCTGAGGGTGAACTGTTGGCAGAGGATGGTCAAGTTGCCGCGATGGATCAACTCCCAGGAGCAACACTAAGGTTTTATGAGCAAGGGCCTTAAAATAACAAGAGAGGTCGCGTGGTAAACAGAACGGGACCGGGAGCGCCTTTCCCTCCTCAGCCTCCCACCCTCCACTGCGGTGGGGGTTACTCACCAGCCTGCCACTCTTCCCACAGAGACTGGCATACTTGAGCCAGGTCCTCATGTCCTCATGAGGGCTGACCACGAGTGACCGCACCATCAGGATTTTCTGCCAGTCCTCCACAATACGCTGGCAGCCCTGGAACATTCAGGAGTGAGAATTAGGCATGTCCTCTGCTATAGCTTTAACCCCCAACAAGCAACAGCAAAACCTGCCTTGAATTAGCAAAGAAATTCATTTTTACAACCTCAACTTTAAGTGAAGAGTACTGTGAAGAAAAACACTTCTTAGGAACCTCTCAAAATCTGAGGATCAGGAGAGTATAGGCTCTGGTCCTTGAGTCCTGGCCCTGCAGCTTTCCATCCGTGGGACACCGCACATGTTATTTAACCACTAAAATGGGGGTAAAGATAGTACCAACTTCATAGAGCTATGATGACGGCAACATGAATTAAACTATTTAAATTTCTTTTCTGGATTGTAAATGCATTTTTTTTTTTTAAGCCACTCTTTTTTTGTAATGGATTTTATTTATTTATTTGAGAGAGAGGGAGAGGGAGTGAGAAAGAGAGAGCACCAGTGGGGTGAGAGGCAGAGGGAGAGGCAGACTCCTCGTTGAGCAGGGAGCCAGATATGGGGCTTGATCCCAGAACTCCAGGATTGTGACCTGAGCCGAAGGCAGACGCTTAACTGATTGAGCCACCCAGGCGCCCCAATAGTGCATTTTTAACTTTGATTTTTTTGCTTCAGCTTCTCTGGCTGAAGAAGACGATCATTGACAAATCCAATTTCAAATGTATCATTCAGGGGAGACTGGCTGATTCAGTCGGTAGGGTGTGTGATTCTTGATCCAAGAGTTGTGAGTTCGAGCCCCAAGCTGGGTGTAGAGATTACTTAAAAATAGAATCTTTAAAAAAATGTATCGTTCAAAATTTGAAAGATGAATTAAGGATAAAAGAAGTTTATTTTTATTTATTTATTTTTTTAAAAGATTTTGTTTATTTATTTGACAGAGAAAGACACAGCGAGAGAGGGAACACAAGCAGGGGGAGTGGAAGAGAGAGAACCAGGCTTCCCGCGGAGCAGGGAGCCCAAATGGGGGGGCTCGATCCCAGGACCCTGGGATCATGACCAGAGCCGAAGGCAGACGCTCAACGACTGAGCCACCCAGGTGCCCCTAAAAGAACTTTAAATAAATTCTCAAATGATGCTGCTTGTAAGCGGTGGCATTGTCAGTCCTGAAGTTATTAATGCCTAAACCTGCACAAAGACTTGCTTAGATTCTTTCTGCTTCATTTTCCTTGGTCTCAGATCAAACACTGCATATAGAAGGAAAAGTGCCTCTTTCACTCACACAAATAAATTCCTTTTAATTAAAAAAGAGTGAATTCATTGTTATCAAAAGGGATAGGCTAATTTTATATCAAAAACTTCTGAGGGTAAGTGGCCCCTTCTCTTCCACCTTTGCTGTAAGAAGCCAGACTCAGAGACAAACCACCAGGGGAGAAGGGCTGGTCACTCCATCGGCAAATCTGTCCATTTCAAAGACAAATGAAACCAAAGAAGCCATCCTCCATGGAGGTGCGTCTGAGAATCTAGCAACAATGGTCGCAGGCTTTTAAATACGACAGGATCCACTGTGAGCCTAAATAAAGAACCCAAGGCAAGTAAGGCTGACCCCTCAAACTGCCCCATGGGAGACTCTGGCAGGGGATTTCAACTTAAATGACTTGACCACAAAATGGCAGTTCTTCAACCGAGGCAGCTCACATTGAGTGAACCCCGTCGAACCCAGTGCTGGGGTGCAGGGTTCCCGATCCCACTCTGGGTGGCTCAGTGTCTCCATGAGGGAAACTTCAGTAGGAAACAGTCTGAAGAGAGACCGTGCATGACTGTGACCAGAGGAACAGTAAACAGCAGGGCTTGGTCGGCTAAAACATTAGGCAGCCCCATTTAAAAAGCTGGATGCAGGCAAGTCATCCACAAGAGCCAAATTTCAACCACAAACTTAATGCTTTATTTTCAGGCCTTGGACCATATCTTTCCATCCCATTAAGTGTGACAACAGTGATTTGGAAAGTTATGAAAATAGGAAAAAGTACATTGAGTGACTGTTTTGGGAACTTCTCACCATCTGCTAGTTTCTTCCAGAGGCTGAAATAATCTGGCCCCTATAAGCCAAAAAGCATCTTGTCTCAAGGCAGCGAAGTCATGAAGGCCTCAGATGCCGACAGTGTCTTGGACATGATAAAGTCAAACACGGGTTTCCCCTCTCCAAGATGCATTTATTCCACCCCTGTCCGGATCTCTATTTGGATAAAGCCTCCCTTGTTAGAATGGCAGAAGACTCATCAGATCTCTGATTTGGAAATTCTTCACCCCATTATGGGCACTTAAAAAAAAAATGGGGTGTGTACAAGTCAGGTGGGAAATGCTTGCTTTGTGGAATTCTCTTCTGGTGTCCAATAGACAATTTTCCATCAAAACATTCACTGGGCATTTCATAATTGCTAATAAAACATATGAAAGAACCGCATGTGCTCACTGCCGCACACAAACGACTGTATTCACACATGCTCCTTTGCCCGATGCTCTTTCCTTGCCAGTGGAATGTGCCCTGAGCTTCCCAGACAGGAATGCAGCCTGGAGTGAAAAGGTTTTGTCACAGCCTACCGAGGGGCCTGGAATCACAGACTCTGATTCGCCTGGAGACAGAATTTGGAAATAGGTGTGGATGGGCCAAGAGGAACAGTCTAAAACTGAGGAGGCTAATTACGATGCACAGGGGACCAGTGGCTTCTGGAGCGGTAAAGGCTTTCTCTCCTTTGCAAATGAACTTGCCCTCCTACCGACTCAAGGAATGGGAGAATTGTCCTTTCCAAGAACACTTAAGACTGCTGACTTCCAGATCTGGAACTGACTGCACCTCATGCTCAAATGATCAGAATGTACAATGAAAACACTGATGGAGGACTTGGAGAAGTTTCTCCATGAGGGAAACTTCAGTACAAAACAGTCTGAAGAGAGACCGTGCATGACTGTGACTGGAGGAACAGTAAACAGCAGGGGTTGGTCGGCTGAAACATTAGGCAGCCCCATTTAAAAAGCTGGATGCAGGCAGCCAGTAAGTGGATTTAGAGTAGTGGTTCTGTGTTAGTCACACACCGGAAGCATCTGGGGCGGCTGAAGAGATATTGATCCTGGGTCTATCCCCAGAAATTTTATTTGGTCTGGGAAGTAGCCTGGGGATCCAGATTTTAAAAAATCCCTGCAGGTCATCCTATCAGGCAGCTGAAACCGAGAACCACTGATTCTGAGGTTAAGATTCTCAACAGGCTGTCTGTAAGTGTCACTTACTAAAGACATTTTCTTATGCTCCTAGAGAAGGGTCAGAGGAGGCTGGAGAACTGGTCATTTGCTCACAGCTAAGGGCTGAGGCGCACAGCCTCTGAATGCTTTGCCTTGAATGCCACCCCAGCTTCTGTGGGGAGGCAGGGAGCATGTGCTGGGCAAGAGCAGGGCAGGGAGAGCGGGGCGGGGGGGGGCTACTGGGGGCTTTCTAGCGGCCTCACCTGCAGTCTCTCCCACCAGATCTGGCGGATGATCTCCCGTCGCTCAGGGACAAGTTTGTACTGGATAACCTCCTCCAGCTCAGAGAGCATGTGGCAAGAGACCATGGCCTGATGGAAGCAAATCACATTCCAACTTAACACTGCATGAACAATCTGAAAGCCAGGATTCATTTCAATCTTTCCTTCTAGTGACAGGGCATCTGCTGAGAATACACAGGCATGTTCCCAGCAGCCTGGGAGTCCTCACTCGGCCACGCTGAAAAAAGAACTGAAATGAGCCTCTAAAACGACCCTGTGCAGAATGTTTCACACTCACCCCATATGCCCGACTGTAGCTTTCTCCTGCCATAGCGGTTAACTCAGCATCCAGCAGGTCTCTGGCTTTGTCGATGCACTAGAGGAGAAATAGGAGAACCACAGAACTGAGCTGTGGGCTTGGGGGCCAGGGGCGGTGCTGTTTTTTTTCAGGCTTGTCAGCTAGCTGGAGTTTATTCATTTCACTTAAATTCTAGGGCGAAGAAAAAAGTTCACTGAAGAAGGGAAGAAACCTTTTACCAGATCTGTAAAGCTAAAGAAGAACGTTATCCAATTTCTCAGAAGAGACAGAATGAATAGCAACTGCAAGCTTACTACCCTGAATGCCGGGGAACTAGGGAGCGAACATGCAGGCTTAGAGACGGAAGCACTGTGCTCTTGCGTCTCCAGAGGACAGCCTGTGGGCCTGCTCTCTTTCATCTTCTCCTTGCTGGACACATTTGTGAGCCTAAATTGTGCACACTCTCAGTAGCCCCAGGTGGTCGTCACTGGCTTCTACGCCATCTTGTCCTCAGGATGGAGTGCCTCCGCTCCTGGCAGAGGAACGCCCAAACCTGCCCATGTCACGGGGGTTCTTGCGCCTTTGACGCGGCCGGCCCCAGCCTCAGTTCTGGTCCTGTAAAATCCCAGCTTGGAGGATGGCCGCGGGGCTGCAGCTTGAGTCTTCCGTTTCATCAACTAAACACCCTGCACGTGGAGCTTTTCTTTCTCGAATGTTTGAGAGTGAGGATGGCGTCCCCATCCCTTAGGTGCTCAGGTCACTTACCCCAGCACCCCATCCAAGACAGTCCAGTGCCTGTCAGGATGTGATTACTTCATTCTTTTATTCTGCAGGCCAGCATAGGATTTTTCAAATCTGATGCTAGCTTTTCTGGAAGGTCATCACTGTGTGACACTCCTGGCACAGCCAGAAGGGGCTCGTGACTGATCCCTGCTGCAGGGCGGGGACTGCTGCTGTCCCCATCCTCCTCAGGTGAGATAGAAGGTTTCTCTCTACTACGAGGAATGCTAGCAAAGTGAGCAGAGCAATGATGACCCGAGAAGTTCATTGCAGAACAACGTAAATGGTAAGTTCCCCAACACCTTGGTCCCTCTCAGAGCAGAAAGTGGCCCTGGCCAATGTGCTGGAAGTCTTCTTCTGAGTATTCTGCTCCAAAGCCTAGATTCCCATCAGCTCACAGGGCCGAACACTAGAGCGGAAGTACGTTAGTCCCTTTCTACAGGCATTGCGTGCCTAGGAACTGACAGGGCACACATTATCATCTTTTCTTTGCTAGATGGTCTGAGTCCACGTAAGTTTTTACCTGTTGTGCCAAGGAGAAGAGGTCCTGATGCAGTGCCAGCACGGCTCTGTAAAATGCCCCATCGTGGGTGTCCCGAGGGATCATACAGGTGTACTCCTCCATGCTGTCCCACTGACCTACACACACATGCACACACACACACACACACACACACAGAAAAGCATTGGGGGGGGTCAGCTTGCTGGGCTAGGGCAGCATCTCAAATAGGCCTTGTCATTGTTACTTGCATTTAGCTTGGGCTTCAAACAAGACAAACTTATGCCTGATGTATCAAAACCCCATAGAGACTCTCTATACTCTATGGGGTTGAGTGAGCCAATTTAACAAACAAAGCCACATCTGTCTTCCAAACACAGGACTCCATTGCTGCCCCAGGGAGTTCTGTGATCGATGGGAGAAACCGAGTGAGTGCAAAGCCTACAAGTCAAGAGGCTTTAATGTAGCACCTCATTAACCCAGAGAACTCTCTCTGGTTTCCCTAGGTGAGATGGAATGGCTTTCTTCCCTACTAGCAAAGCAGCTTACAGTTCAATGGTACGTTGGAAATTACATTTTCCCCTAAACAATTGGAAGTGGCCATTACCCAGACACAGGGCAGGATTAGACAAATAGTTTGCCCGCCTCACTCTGGCAGTACCTGTGCCTCAGGAGGGAGGAGATAAATATTTTAAGAGGTTCTTGTAACAGAAAGATGGGCTAGGTCCTAGCATAGTAGTCTCTGTGTCAGGGCAGACGGGGGAAATGGCTGCATCCGAGAAGAGATATTCACTTCCCCTGATGGGGTGAGCATGTATCACATGCCAACATTTCCAAGGCCATCTGCAGAAAAGATAGCAGCTTCATTAGCTGCAAACTGCAGGGCAGCTGATTTTACAAGGCATTTTCCTGCCTTTCACTCCAGACCATCGGCTCATTCATTTTCTATGCCTCTGGGCAAGAGCAAATGGCAAACGATGACTCCTCAGGAAGCAATTTGTTTTTGAAAAATGTTCTGGATCCAGCCCAGAGCTCATGAATGGGAAGGATATAAGCTCTGTGACTCAAGAGGGATGGAATGGCAGTAGAAGGTTATGTAACCTTCTTCTGGACTCCATAGGTAAAGCTTTTCACTTGGGACAGCCTGTGGATTCTTTCCCCTCTTACTGAGAACATCTCTGGAATAGACAGTAATCCTCTCCCAGCTGGGGCCTGGTGTCAGAAATCTACACGTGTCTGTGGGGACTAAAAGGAAATCTCTGCCTTAAAATACTCAGGGAGTCGGAGTAAGGGGGGTGAGCATTGGGCAGCAAGGAGAAGAGAAAATACAAAACTGTCAAAATTTTTATAATAACTGTTGGAGAAGGTGAGGGCATATGGGGATTCATTATACTATTCTCTTCACTTTCTTGTTTTAGTAAAGTTCTAGAATAACAGTTAGGAAATAAAAGGGGACAGAAAGTTGTCCTATTTCTGCTAGGGGTACAGACATGATGGGTGGAGCTCCAGCAGCCATACCGGATTATGAAGTAGACTCAAAAATGGAGCCCTCACGCAAAGCAGAAAATATGGAGAGAGGCTAATGACAGTGGAACCAGGACACCAGGCTGGAAATTTCTACTTCTAGATTTTATTTATATGAGAGAAAAATGAACCAGTAATTTGTTTAACATAAACAATACCAAACAAACCTCATTAAATATCTTGGTTTTGATGCTTGCTCACCAGTTTCCTTGGCTTCCCCAGGAAGGGCCATTTTTACCTGAGTCTAACAAGTTACTCATGGTCATCAGGTAGAAGGGAGAGGTGGGAGAAGTACATGTGGATACAGATTTCTGGACGCTTTTGTGGACCTGACGTCTCTACCCGGAGCCACAGTACCTTCCTTTTCAAATGCGAG
The DNA here is from genome assembly GCF_009762305.2 of Zalophus californianus. NCBI lineage: Eukaryota > Metazoa > Chordata > Mammalia > Carnivora > Otariidae > Zalophus > Zalophus californianus. The sequence goes on from NC_045598.1 coordinate 8,209,049, forward strand.
CCCCCACCCTCCCTCTCCCTACCTTGACCGGGGTGCCTGCGAGGGAAGCCTCACCTAAACCCCATGCAGCTGCAGCAGCCATGCGGGCCATCTTGGCTTGGGTCTCATCATTAACCAGGGTCCACTTTTCACAGCACTGCTGGTGGAGCTGCCCCCTGAAGGAGAAGAACCATACAGTTGGGTTAAGTGAAATCACCTCCATAACCTGCTCATTTTCCTCTCTAGTCCCTTGGCTAAAGCTGGGGCTACACAAAGACTGGATGACAGGGGCCTGCCTGGAACTGGGAACCTTTATATTAAAAGCATTTTTGACTGGGTCCTAAGATACAGAAGAAGTGGTCAGTGATTTGTTGTTTCTATGGCCTCATGGCTCACAATTTGTCTGCGAGTGGCTTTATCAAAGACAGGGACTGTGTCTAACTCTGTGTGATCTGAAATGTCCTGAACATCTGGCCCTCTTCATAAATATTAAATAGCCTCTGTCCTATGCCAAGGAACTGTGGGCTCTGTCCCCCAAGCAGGCCTACAGAGAAAGCAATCTGAAGAGACACATCTGGACACATTCATTTTGGGCTCAAAGCTGTAGGGAGAACAGGCTTTTAAAAGTGTGATACGCACGGCTGCATTCTGGGATGAGACTCAAATGAAATCAGCCAGCACAGAAGGAAGAAGGCTCTACCATGGTCACACCCCCAGAAATCCAGATGCTCACTCTCAAATTTTGCAAAACTACCATGAGTGTGGGTTAGGGCTAGGAAAATTGAGATCTGAACGGTGCTCCCCAGACTTCAATACACAGACAACGTCGACGGCCTCTCAAGAAAGATGTCCTGTTGACTGTTGACGCTGTTGCCTTCCACGTTCCCCTTCTGAATGGAAGGAGATGAGACCTTGCTAGTGGGTGAACAGGAGCCTGTTTTTCTGTGAGCTTTGAGACTCAGCTAGGAGGCTCTAATCTTCTCTGCTTTCTGAAAGAGATGCTGCAGGAATTTTTTTTTTTTTTTTAAAGGATGTTTTAACTTGGTCTTGGCAGTGGAGTCAAGAGAAAAGGTACAAGTTCCAAGTGGCCCAGCTCAGAAGCCGTGTGGGACGTGAGCTGCACCGCACGTGACAAAGATGCCGAAGTTGGGTGGTGCTGAAGGGCTCTAGGCGGAGCTCACCGAGAAGTGGGCTGGCGACCACATCTAGGATGACTGCTCAGGGCCGTGATCCAGCATTGTGTCAAAGGCAGTCATTAACCTCACCGTCTCTCTGGCGCATGATCAAGAGAGCCAGGGACACAACATTTTAGTTCAACACACAGCTCAGATCAAAAAGAGGAAGAGGAAGTGGGCAGCCTTCATGCCCTATGCACCTACTGAAGCTAAGTGATGAAGCAGGATAAAGTGGGATGTTGGTTTCCTGCCATCCACACCCAGAAACCTTCCACTACTGGCCCTGGGAGGGCTGACCCAAGACCAGCGGTTCTCACACTGCCCGTGCATCACAATCCCCTGGAGGCTCCTTCAAATGGATTGCTGGGTGTCACCCCTTGAGTTTCTGACTCAGGAGGTCTGCAATGGGGTTAAGAATGTACGTGTCTAACAAATTTCTTGGTGATGCTGCTACCGTGGCCCGGGGGCCACAATTTGAGAACCACTGGCTCAGCAGCCGATTTTTGCTGGAGTCCCTCCTGGACGTAGGGGAGAAAGCTACCTGATCACCGAATGGTCCTTCCAACCCTAGGTTTCAAATGTGGATAGCTGGTGGCCACAGGCAACTCAGCATCTCTAGTCTTCTGTGAGGACCATCCAGTTCTGGGCCATGGGTCTGGGGATTTGGCTTTGCTTTTCATCTAGAGGCAGGGAGAGAGTTCAGTATGAAACACCACAACCTGTGACCTTAAACGACAAAACAGGGAGCAGGAGAGGAGCAGCACCCTGGAAACGCGGTCCCCTGACAGGAGACACAGGCACCGCCTTCAGGCCACAGCTATGGCAAGAGCTGCCAGGACACACAGAAGCGGGTTCCTTTCCCAAAAGCACTCGTTAGCAATAAGAACACAGAATATACTGAATCCTAATTCTCAAAGGCAGGAGGAAAACACAAAATCAAATAAATAAAAAAATATGAGACTGTTCGTGGGGCAAACACTAGGCTCTGTTTTTTCTTTTTTTTTAAGATTTTATTTATTTATTTGACAGAGATAGAGAGAGGGAGAGCACAAGCAGGGGAAGCAGCAGGCAGAGGGAGAGGGAGAAGCAGGCTCCCCGCTAAGGAAGGAGCCCAACATGGGGCTCGATCCCAGGACACCAGGATCATGACCTGAGCCAAAGGCAGCCGCTTAACCAACTGAGCCACCCAAGCGCTCCAAGGCTGTTTTCTGACACCTCTCACAACACACGAGGGAACACTGGGCAGAAGGCCCGCCCTCCAAGACTTTGACTTTCCCGCCTAGTACAGCAGCAAGAAGCTCAGAGAACATTCTTTCCTGTGGAACACCTAAGTGGTTGGTTGCCTATGCTCTCCTGAGCAATCTGTTCTCCAGGACCCAGAGGCCGTGTTACGGAGCAGTGTGGGGAGGAGGCTGACTTACATTCACCGTGGCAGCAGGTGTGGCTGTGTGTGCCATGGGGCTGGGGGGGCGGACAGCTCTTGTAGTTAGCTTCCTGGGGAATGCGGTACATTCTCAGCTCACTGGTAACCCCTGATCACTGCGGATGCCACCTCTGCTGACAACTGGCCTCAGTCAGGCATATTCCGGATATATACTTAAAGTGAAAGCCATTTTAAAAAATTGCACACTCAAGAGAACTGACTGAACAAACCATATAAGAATCCTGCAGACGATCAGGAAAAGAATTCTGCTTCTTTCATCTCTTTTTAAAATCTCTTTCAGTCTGCTGCATTTCTAAATCCACTGGTCAGCATCACCAGCCACTTACACTTTATAGGTAATTATGAAACTGGAATGAATCCAAGAGAGCAGAGGTAGAGGGGGCCGAGTCCTGCCACGGCAGGAGACCCAGATTACTTGCTCTTGGGACCCCTCAGACAGGCTGTGTCGACTTCACAGGGTCAACTCCCCTGAGTGTCACAGGGGATTAGACAGTCACAAAGTTTTGATTAGACATCAAAAGTCACTACGTTTTGATTAGACATCAAAAGTCTCTTCAATACACCCAAACTATCCCTATGTAACCCGTGGAAGGAAGTGCTTGTCTCTAATTCCTGAAGTGAGGGAGGGCCTGGGAGAGGCCTCAAGGAGGAAGCAACAGTACAGGTGGACTCTGAAAGGTGGGGAGAGTGTCCAAAAGTGGAAAAAGGAGCAGAGGAGGAGGTGGGCACTTTAGGAAAGCGAATGAACAAACGCAACAAATTCTGTGGGGTTTGGACAAGAGTGAAGTTTGGCCCGAGTTCGGATTGTGAGGTAAAGTTCACTGACAAGTGGGCTGGAGTCACAATACCAAAGGCTTGGATGTAGGCTGTAACATTTACATGTAAATCCAAGGGCAACGGGGAGACACTAAAACATTTTAGGAATTGGTTAGAGTTGAATTTTAAGAATGTTTACACCTTGTTTTTTTTATCTTTCTCTTAATAACATGGTTGCATGATAACCGATCTGAAAATGGAAAAAAATTGTTTTTGAAATAATGTGGCTAATTCTCAACCCACTACTCTTCTGCTTTAGATTAGTACTGTCCAATAGAAGTTTTGAGAGTGATGAAAATGTTCTGTATCTGCACTATCCAAAGCGGTACCTGCTACCCACATGTGGCTACTGAGTACTTGAAATGTGGCTAGTGTGACTTGAATTATTAATTTTACTTAATTTTAAATAGCTACACTTGGCTAGTGGCTACAGTACAGTTTTAGATACCTGTTGGACATCAAAAAACAAAAACAAAACTTAAAAATCTTAGTTGTACAAACTAATGAGGTAGATTTGATAGGATATGCTTCCTCATGGAGGTGAAGAAGTATGGAATGCTAATTACAGAAATAAATAATGGCACTTGAATCTCCCTAATAATGGTTAAGCCAGACAAGCCAATTTCAAGTAATTTTAGACTATTATTTGTATATATGTGATCCAATGCCTAAAGCTAAAATCGTTGACATTAAATTTTCATGCAGTACAATTACATCTTTTATCTTAGAAATACAGTAACAACTTTATATTAAGAAACAAAAATAGCAATCATTTACCAAAGAATCTCTATAATTAGGTACAGAAAAAATGTGTAGTGGGAGAACGTTCTTTTTAGAAGACTTCCTTTGATTTTTTTTTCCCCCAATAATAACTGTCCAAGGTATAGAATTGCAAAACAAATCTAAAGTTGCCTATTTAGATAGCCTGAGGTTGACTAATCCAATGGAACATTATGCGGCCCTTCAGAAAGTGAGGCAGCACCTGTAGGCAGTGATGTGAAGGGTGGCTTACACACGTTCTGAGAAAATAAGGTGCAAACGGTGTACAGAGTTCACCACCACAATGTATACGGGTGCACAGACCATCGCTGTCTACACGGAGACCCGGTCTCAGTGGCTGGGGGGCTGGGGGACAAGGAGAAGACTTGGTTTGCCTAGTTCTGACACTGTTTTGTACTAGTGAATTTTGTGCCATGTGCACATTACCTTTTCTAAAAAATAATGCTTTAAAAATAAAAAATGAATACAAGAACGTAGATTAACGGGCGCCTGGGTGGCTCAGTTGGTTAAGCGTCTGCCTTTGGCTCAGGTCATGACCCCAGGGTCCTGGGATCGAGTCCCGCATCGGGCTCCCTGCTCCGCGGGAAGCCTGCTTCTCCCTCTCTCACTCCCCCTGCTTGTGTTCCTTCTCTCACTGTGTCTCTCTCTGCCAAATAAATAAATAAAATCTTAAAAAAAAAAAAAAAAGTCCCGAACACAGATCCAAATGGGAGGGTGCAGGTCTGTGGAATTCTGCCTCCCCCAGATGGCTCCTTGGAGGCCTGCTTTCAGGGGAACCTTAGGCTTTAGGTTGATGGTTCCAGCCTTGCTTTATTCTGAAAACCAGAACTGTAATTCCTTCCGCTCTCACTTCCACCTCTAATCAGCCTCTAAATCCTGTCAACACCACCTCCTACACAGCCTGGGATCCAGCCCCTTCTCTCCACCCCGTCCCTCTCCACCACCATCCTCTCCCCTTGGGCGGCCTCTCAAGTGGTCATGCCGTCCCTTCTCTGGTCTCCCTTCAATCCACTCTCTGACTTTGCTCCCAAAAGGGTTTTGCGTATAAAGCAAACCTGCCAACCACGGCCCTCCAAGTCCTTGGGTGGCCTGTCAGTAGCCCCAACTCCTCACTTGGGAGTAAAAGCCCCACACCATCTGGGTCCTAGCTACCTCTCCTGTCTCACCTTCTACCTTTCCACACCACACCTGACCCTCCAAGCCACACTGAGCTTTCCAAACGCTGAACACACTGTGTGCTCGCTCCTTCTCACTGCACCCATTCAAGTTAGGTATCACTTCCTCCTGGAAGTCTTCTAAACCTTCTAAACCTGGATTAGGGCCCCTTCCTATTTCCCACAGCCCCCTGCGCTTCCTCTTTTTGACTGTATTCACTCTGTATCACAGCAGCCCAGCTGTCTGGCCTATAAGCTCTGGGAAGGCAGAGGTGGTGTCCGCCTTGTACCCTGCTGTGTCCTTGGGGCCTGGTGCAGGTACTGGCCATGAATGAGGGCTCAGTAATTACTGTCTGAATGGATAAACAGGGGGACCTTTGGTCTCATGTCTCAGAGAAAGTCTGGATAATCTACTCATGGGCAGGCAGTATGGCATGTTAACTATTTGAAACTGTAAAATATTTCACCATAGTACTATGGCACTTCGTTTCAACTATTTCAAAAACTGCACTAGATGCTGGCGAACAGAATAGGGGCCATTTTTCCTTCAACACCCCCCCAAAACTCCCCAGACCAAGACCTCGGCAAGTGTTCTCAGCTAAGCATTACTGTTGCTTCTACCTGGGGTACCCCATTCCCATCTCCTTCAGCTGTCCCCCAGCCTTAGTCCTTCCTCCAGGGAGAATGGCAAGGCCATCCCGCTCCCTCTGGTGGCCTTTCAAAGTTGTCTGCTCCGACCATTGTCACTGTATACTCTAGCCTGAATAACTATCTGCAGTGTGCTTGTCTCATGAGCCTCACGATGGAGGAAGGCCTTTTTTTCTTGTCTTTCTAATCTCTGGAGCCTTGTGGAGGGCTGGGCATGTAGTAAGCATTCCATAAAGATGAAGCATCTGGAGAGGGCAGTGATTTGTTCTTCTTTTCCAAAATCATTAGCAAGAGCTAATAAAGAAAAGAGAACACTGAGGCTACAGACTAAGAACCTGAGGTCCTCCTAGCTGTTGGTCAAGAGGCAGACAGAAGCAGCCCCTGTTGATCCCAGGGGCTCACCTGAGCCTGTCCCGTCCTAGAGCATTACAAAGTCTAAATGTGAAAAAACAAAAACAAACCCCCAAACCCCAAAGTGGTAGATGATTAACAGGAAAATACCAGGTGAAACCAAAATGAGTGTCTTAGGTGAGAACTCTGCATGGGGGAAGCCCTTCAAACCCCCTAAAGCCCCAGCAAGGACGCCTCTGGCAGCCACTTGGCCACCGGGCCGCGGCGGCTCACCATTCCCCCAGGGCCTCGAGGCAGCGCATGCGGCCCAGCATCAGCTCCGGGTCATCCTTGTTGGTGTCCATCTTCTTATCGTAGGCCACGAGCGCGTCCTCCCACTCGTGCAGTTTCTCGTACCAGGTGGCCTGGATCTCCTGCCAAGGGGAGAAGAAAGAGGACTGCGGTGGGCTGTGGGCATGGAGGACATGGGGGTGCGTTCTGTAATCCACACACTGCCTTTCCTAAGGCGCTAGATGCTTCACCTATCCCTGTACGGCTTGGCTTTGGTTGCAAAGAACTTCAGAATATCTGGAGGTATATTTGGTGGTGGTGTGAATGCCGGGGGACTTGGCATGTGGACAGAACGATCCTGGAATGATAATCGGAGAGCAGATGGAAGGCCGTGTCCCCACAGCTCCAGCATGTGGGGATGCAACGACAGGGGAAATGATTTGGGACAGCAGGAAGCCCCGACCAGAACTCCTGCAAGGAGCCAAGGCCTTGATCCGCTAGAGTGTGGACGGTGGGCCACAGGAGGGGGATGGCAGCTGCTTTCCTGATGGGGCCGGAAAGACCAGGCATATCTGCATAGTTGCTGGAGGAAAATAACTCGCTTTTTAAAAGCTCTTGATTCTCTGCGTTTTTAAACTTTCAGGAAATAATGATTTAAAATACAATATAACACTACCACTTAAAATTCTTCGGAAAACCTTTCCTCCTTCCATCCAATGTTCCCTCCTGCTCAGCGCTTGGCAGCTTTACCAGTGTCAGGGGCCAAAGGCTGGTTTCCATTCCCCAGGCAGATGGTGTGCCACGCTGAAATGCAGTGCTGGCCACGTGAGGAAGAGGGGCTGCAGTCTCAAAGCTGCAGACTCCAGCTCTCTAAGTGGTCAGGGGACAGACTGTTTTATGCCTCTGCCTGACCCCCACCGACCCCCCACCTCCGTCTGTCTTCTGGGCTTCTCCATCACCAGCCTAGTAAGTGGCTATTTCTCTACCAGGTCAGGGTAGTGGCTCTCCAGGGATTTCTCTAACGGCAAGATGATTCCGCAGTGGAATCTGTATGATATAATGCAGGGCCCATGTGAGTTTCCCCCATCACCCTCCGCTCCTTTCTAAATAAAACTGATATTTGAGTACTATACATGCTGACAGCTACTTCGCTAAGCTCTCTGAAAGGACCTTTTCTTCCTGAACCTCTGTAAGGAGGTCACTTCTATTTTCGGTTGTGAACTCGTGCCGAAGTCCCCTCGTCTGTTTTTGGCACAGCCAATCCCCTCTGCCACCCAGCGGCTCTTTCCCCAGTGTCAGTGAATGGTAGCGTTCACCAACACAGGCGTATCTGGCTCTGTGGAAGGCCAAACTACCTAAACTTCATCTTCCAAGCCTGTTGAGAAGAATATGAAAGAGAAAAGGTAGAAGAGTCACTGTCTTTTAGAAGAGTCACTGTGAAGACAGTGTCCCATGAAAAACGCTTAAATTGAAAAGGAACACCAGTCTTTTCCCATTTTGGGTTTCTACACTGGGTGGGCAAGAGAAAGGGGCTCGTGATTGGCGGATGGCACAGGCTCAGCACGAACAAGCAGAAAGCAGAGGGAGCGGCATGTGGAGCAGGTCAGGCGGTGGGGGGGGGGGCAGGATATTCTGAATTGCAATAGATTGCAGAAACTATAAGGTTTAAGCAATGAATCACGCAAGATTCTAATGAGATTGCTATTATATAAACTGTGCTGAGAAAGCACGGGCTCTGCCAAGAAAAGGCAAACTGTTGTCAAGCTTAATAAGCTGCAACTACCTAAACATAAGAGAAAATCCACCCTGGGTTTGGCAATAATCCTGGAGCAGAGGGCCACCTTTAGAACCTAGAGATGGAGGAACTTTCACGGAAGGTTGGCCCTCTGAGCCGCTGGGTAGAAGCTATTGGCTGGCAGATCACCTGAATGCCAGATGGTCACGAATCCTTGCTTCTCTGGGCACTTCCTGCGTCCCAAGCTCTAGGGACATCGAAGGAGGGGGCGTCTTTGTCTGGGAGGCTACGCTAAGTGCCCCCTCGGCTGACTTTCTTCCCTCTACAAATGAGGATGGTGGCAAAGGTGGATGAGACATAGTCCCTTCTGCTCTGTCATCGGGAGAGTTGCCGTCTTGGTCTAGTTACAGATCTGTCTCCGAGACAGCAAAATACTCCCTGAAAAGTTTTAGTTCAATTTCCTAGCCCCTGTGTGAGGCAAAAACCTGTGAAGCAGCCCTGAATTTCTTCACTCTAACACACTGGGCTCTGGATTCTGGCAAATCTGAGTAAGTGGCCTACATGACTAATGAAAGGTTCCTCATCAAATACATGGACCCAGAACATCTTGACCTTCCAGGAAGTCAATGCTGAGTTGATTAAGTCAATGCACCCTCTCAGGACCACAGAGGGTAATGGAAACATTTTAATACTGATAAGGCAAAGATGGCAGGAGAAGCAGCAGCTATGTGAGCAATAATGAAATGGAACAATCCCAATGGCACGTATAAATTACAGTATGCTGTTTTCTGGAGAATTGGCCATGGCTTCTTCTGACGTATGTACTGAGCATTAACTGTGGGCCAGTGGCGACGCTAGGCACCACGGACCACACGGAATGACTCAGGTCGGGGTTATACAGATGATGCTAGACCACCTGGGTTCAAGTCCTGGGGCGGCCAGGTTTCACCGATTCACTGAATGCTCAGGCAAGGCTGTTACTCTGTTGGGACCACCTGCCCCTTTCCCGTAGAATGGGAGAGCAATCAGACCTTTACTCAAGGGGCCGTCGTGAGGACTGAATGAGATGGAGTATAGAAGGGCCAGGCACAGGCCAGGAGTTTGATATATACCAGCTACTCCTTTTAATCAGATTCTGTCCTCACGATCTATATTTGGTTTGAATATAGTTCATAGAGCCATGGTCTCCTTCAATACAGTAAAGTCAGCATCGGACGTCACTGACTGAGGAAAAAACAGAAAAGGAGAGTAACTTTCTCAGGGTTGTGGCCGAGTGCCTCCCTAGCCACGTCTCTATCTCTTGCTTTTCTAAAAGGAACGAGGCACTTACCAGCTCTCCAAAGTGTTTCATGGCATATTCTAACACCCCGGCAGCTGCCTCTGGTTGCTGTAGCTTATTATTAATGCTGGGAAAACAAAAGGAAGAGGGGTTACACTCAACATGTCGGAGGGTGGGAGGCGCAGGGGTCTTTGCAGGCGGAGGGCTCACCGGCACGTTGGGGACAACATTTTGCAGATGGAAAGACAGCACTGATTGTGTATGACCACCCAGCAAGCTCAGCCCGAATGACTTCATCTGAGGGATGAGTTCATCTTGATCCCACACTCCTGGTTTTGAGGGGGCAGCGTCTGGTAGACAGGAAGCCTCTCTGACTCTGGGGCCCTTTCTCCAACCAACACAGACTGGTTTCCACTCAGATACTGTCAGTCAGGCAGCATGTGTCTGTGTTCTAAAAACTACAATCCGGGGCCCCTGGGTGGCTCTGTCGGAAGCGACTGCCTTCGGCTCAGGTCATGGTCCCAGGGTCCTGGGATCGAGTCCTGCATTGGGCTCCCTGCTCAGCGGGAAGCCTGCTTCTCCCTCTCCCACTCCCCCTGCTTGTGTTCCCTCTCTTGCTGTCTCTGTCAAATAAATAAATAAAATCTTAAAAAAAAAAAAAGTATCTACCAATAAATAAATAAATAAATAAATAAATAAATCCCACAATCCCTCAGTCCCAAATTGGCCCAGCTGTAGAACACAACCAGATGAGGTCCCTCTGAACTTCTAACTCTCATTTCCTCTCATCAGTTGCCTTCAGGAATAAGACACAGAAGTGGTGCTGAGGCTGGGTCACCCCCGCTCGTGACAGAGCACCCCGGGGACTGTGGCTGTGCAACCATCTCGACTGCTCCCCTGACAGCCCATTTCCTTCAAAGTCGGATGCTTCCTTAGACCCTCTTCAAGGACCACCCCCGCCCTCTGCAGCGGGCAGCAAACGGACCCCACCCAGGACCACGTGCCTGGCGTCTGGCGCAATGATGTTTTTCACTGACAACACACTACTCTGCTGTCATTGGGCAGCACGTGGCACCGGGACCAACTGGGGGACTGTAACGTATCGGGACAACTGAGCAGTAGCAGCGATGGTCTGTGCCTGGAGCTGGTTAACCAGAGAGGCTGCAGAGAGGTCCTGGACGCTGGACAAGGCAGGGCTGAGACCCTTGTTCCAACAGGAACGTACGTACAAGGGGAAATGGCAACAAAGCCTACGCTTATGTTCAGGAAGGAAACGAGGGACGAAGCAGACCTGAGAAAGTCACGGGCCAACAGTGATGTTATCTGTTCACAGGTGGGGAGCAAACTGACAGTCCAGCTTGGGAGTCTAGACTGTTCTAACGAGCATGGGATCCAGTTTACTGCCCTAAGTACAAACTGTCTACTTGACTAGAATTAATTTTTAAGTGGTTTTGGGAAATGCCAGGATTTGGGTTTAATGTGGTAATATGGCAAGAGATTGCTGGGACAAATACTATTTTTTAAAATTCAAATTCCACCACATTTATTCCAATAAAACCATGAAGGAACTGCCCATAATCTGTCAAACCAGAGAAGTTAACATTTGTGAAAGTAATAATCTAATGCCTCATGTTTACAAAGCACATTTCAAATAATCTTTCCAACCTATCACTCCTTTGACCTCACGCACGCCCGAGAGAGTGGGCAGGAAAGGTATTGTCAGTCTTGTTTCACTCCTGGGGAGACTCAGGCCCAAAAGGGCAGCAAATTTCCCCAAAGCCCACCATGAACGGGGACAGTCCCCGTATGATCTGAAGCAGTCTTGTGACTCTCCCTCGGTAAGGTGAGTATGAGGCGAAGCAGCTTTGGGTGTTGGGGCCAGAAAGCTTGGGCTTATACTCTTGGAGGCCCAGCTCTGCTACCTATAAGCTGTGCGACCATAAACAACATATGTAAATGTATATAATTATATAGTCCACGTATTCTTTTTGGTTCCAGTGTGGATTACTGGGATGGCCGTGGTAGAAATATTAACTGCTCTGGTGAGGAAGACAATGTGTTCCTTGACCAAAGCAAAAGAAGTTAACTCTAAGAATCAGACATAAAAATCCAGGAGTTCCAATAAATGTCTTCCAGTCTTGTGTTCTGGAGCATATGCTATTTTCAAGAATAAATTATAAACATTGCCAAAGCTTGCCTCACTCGGGACAAAGCAACACAAAACCGGAGACAAGCAAAAGGCTCTCCCCACTCCACTCTCCCACTCATTATGCATAAAAAGGAGAGCTTTACAACAAACTGACTAAAATCAGGAAGTAGTGGTTAGGAACCTCAGAGGAAAAATATGAATTTTACCTTCATACTGCTACAGCTTTGATATCCCTCCTCTAAGGACAGACCAACTTAGGTGTGCGAATTAAAAACAAACACACAAAAAAAACAACCCAAACTCATCAGACGGCCCCCACTCCTTTAAGGGAAAGTCCAAGTAAGTCACCTGCCCGATGCCTCCCACCTAAATGTGGGTGGGGGCAGGGAGGATGCAGACAGAGCCCAGTGAGAAGGAAAGAGAGGGGCTGGGTTCCTTGGGGGAACCACAGACCAGGCCTTTAGCAACTGCCAGGAAGCCTGGAGGTGCGCCACGAGACTCCTGGTAAGCTCTGTCCAAGAGTACGGACAATCACTGCAACACTACAACTTCGACTAAACGGACTAAAACACAGCCATGAAAGAGGGGTGGGGTCAGTCGGAGAAAGGGTCCCTTTCAAACATGAAATCCCTGGCCTCTGAATCGAGGACCTGGAGGGAAGGAGGCGGTACCCACCTACAGTAGGGCTTGAGGACCGTCAGAGCAGGGGTTTTAAGTTACCCAGCTGCTACCCCCGTTTATTCTCTCTTCCTCCCTGTTCCCCCTTTATTTTCTGATAGGACTTTCTCCCCAAGCTCCACTTCTCTCTTCTTGCCTTCCACCGAGTCTCCCACGCGTGCTCCAAGGCTGCTGGAGGGCGCAGCTGCTCATGCAGAAGTTCTAGAGGTAGGTCAACAAAACTCCTGGTTGTTTGGGACCTTTACTTTTTCTCCTCCTCCATGACTTCTGGCATTCCACTGTGGGCGGCAATGTATTATAATAACTACAGAAAGACACCTAAATTTACTGAGAGCTTACTGCATGTATCAGGCACTGGGCTTACTGCTTATATGTATTACTATCTCAACTCAACGAAGTAGACTCTAATATTAATATTCCCATTTTACATATGAACCAACTGTGGTCCAGGTCATGGGCTACTGTACCATTAAAAAGGATCTTAAGTAGTAACTAAGGGTGTGCTGTAAGCGCTGCAATGGGAGGGACAGTGCCTGAGCCTTCTACCCTCGCAGCAGCAGGCATGCACGAACAGCTATGCAGTGAAGGAAAGCAAGAACTGGGTGGCGTGTATCAATTAGCTAACTCTCTCCACACAATTTGCCGTGCAGGAGAAAGCAGCCCTGCCAGGCTTTCATTTTAACTTCCTCACGGATGCCCTGGCTGACACTCCCCTCTGACCCCTGAGCTCCCATCCCCTACTCCTTTCCTTTCAGAAGCTGCTGCTATGCCTTGAAGCCTCCCAACCAAACGGCCAGCCAGGTGGCCACAGCGGGCTCTTCCAAGGCAGCCTGTTTGAGGCTGCCAGGCTCACAGAGCCCAGACTGCAAAGTGTGGGATAAATAAGTGTCTGTTGGAAACTCAGTAGTTAAGTGCCCAGTCTCCTGCCTACTTGGGTGACATGCGGCTGTCCTCTGAAATATTCCCCTTTTAAACTCAGATGTGGTTTTATGAGACTGAAGGGAAAGACTGTATGTGTGGCTCGTGGGAGGAAATCACCTTCACTCAAAGCCCCCTTAATGATGAGCTCTTGTTTTACGGGGCAGCTGGGAGTTTTCTATAGCCCATTCTCTAAACGCTCCCTTGTGTGCCCCTCAGTCTCTCCCTGTTACTGCTGCAGGCTTCAACAGGGCAAACCGTGCCAAGCCCTGGCTCAACGACACAAACCAGACCCCACCGTCATCAGTCCAGGTAAAAAGATCTCACAACAAACAAGCTGAGGGAGCTGGAGGTTAGGCGGCAACGTGCCCAGAGAACAGTGTGCTGGAATGACATGTTGACGGATTTCCCATCTCCTCTGGACGAGCGCTGAGGCCCCAGGACAAGAGAGCTTTGTGAGCTGGTGGATGCTGAATCCCACAGCTGTCTTCACGTGGCGGTGGGTTTATCTGCACTCTGCTCCGTCTCCAGCAGGAAGAGCCAGTTGAGAACTGACATGAATCTCCAGAACAACCAGAAATGACCTCTCCGTGCAGTAAGTCCCAGCGCCCACCACTGAACCTGGTGCTACAGGGACCGTGAAGAGACAGACGAGCCAACACAGTGAGGGAGGACAGCAAGAGGGGAAGAGGCGATTACAGCACTTTCGCTCATTCCCCACCTCCCCTTCCCCACCCCAAGATTTAATTTTTATTAAGGGAAGCTGAGTTGAGAACCAGAAACTGGGAAAATTCCTGGCAACTGAGGGAAACACTTTCTAGAGCCGGGCCGAATTAATGAATAAGGTCAAGGAACTGCCTCAATGCCTTCCCTAGCACACATATTACGTCAAGCATCTTTCCCCCCACCCCCCACCCGAAAATTCCTCTTCAGAAGCAGGGAAAGTGCTAGGGTGAGTAAGTGACTCAGATGCGAAGGAGCATCTCTGGTGGCCTCAGCAGGCGCCCCAGCAAGAGCGACGGCGGAGGAGCTAGGGTGGGGGCGGGGGAGGTGCTGCTTACTTCTCTGTGACCCTCCCTTTCAAGCTCTTCCTCAGTGCTTTTCACATGCAGGATGAGGCCGACCAAAAGGGTCAGTGGCTAACTGCTCAAGGTCTTAATGCTGACCCACAGCACAGCAGTAAGAGGGCTTCTGGCTTGGCATCCAAATGACCTGAGGAATTCCGTTGTTTCCTGAAGGGGTTTTGAAGTCATTGCTCCATAGGCTTCTGGACTGATATCAAATCCAAAGTAATTTGGCTGATAACTAATTCCTTCTTGTATGGCTCATCTGGTTATCAACCTCATCTCTCAGCTTCGGTGCCTCAGTGACCTTTATAGGCTATTAAGAGCAAAGCCCGAGCCTGTCGGAAAGTCAGTCAAATAAGGAGCATCTGCGGTCACATCTGGGGGACCACTTAGGCTTTCCTAGTGCTCCCATCAGGAATTTATGAGAACATTATGCACTCGCTTCCCAAATGGCTCTGGGCTTTCTTTCTCCTGTCTATTTCTAGTGCAGACCACAGTCTGTGTTTTATTTGGTTCCCTGTCAAGTAAGAATTCTCTGAATTCCCTTAGCGCTAGGCTGGTGACACATGCAACACAGCTGACAGGGACCCTGGAGGGTCTGACCGAGGAGCTCCTGACCCGCCAAGATGAGGCCAAGCTGGACACTGCTTTGGGTCCTCACCACTGCATCGAGCAGTCTATCTTGCTTCTCTTACAGAGGAGTCACTGCTCCAGACACCATTCCCGGTCCCTTCTCCGAGCCCCAAGACTTAGCTCTGTGCCCCAAGCATGATTAAAAACAGAACGGCTCGATTCCTACACAGAGCCAGGAAGATCTGAAGCCGGCTGGGCCCCGATGTCTTTATCAGGCAATTACCCTAGGACTCTGGGGAACTCAAGGATGTGACAGCCTCCCTCTGAACAGGGTGACGGAAGAGCAAAGGAGAGCGTGAAGACAGAAGGCAATGTGCAAGCATCTGAAGTGTGACATGAAGAGAGGCCGCGAGGGATGACTTAAACGCAGGAGGAAAGTGAAGGCAGGCCAGTTGGCCTCAGTCATCCACCGAAAGCCACAGTCAGGTGAAGACAATAGCACCCCTCGCTCTTTTAGGGTCAAACTTCCCTTTTCTGCTTTAGGAACTCAGGAAAAGTCACTTCACTCCTTTCCTACATATTAACAAAGGGAAGTCCAGCCTCGTTAGGAGGTTTCAAAGCCGGGACATTCCGTGTCCCTGGTGCTCCCTAGGGCACCTAAGGCATCAAGATAAAAAAAGATTTGATGCAGAAGAGGGGGCTTGCCTTGGACAATCAAATGGGTTCCTGATGTCTCAGTGCAGAGTGTCTAAAGGGGAAAGAGCTCTTGCTTGGTCTTCACCCTTTCCCTCGGTCACAGTTTAAATGGTACGTCTGTCACAATACCTAGAGGACATGCTAAATCTGTGTGTGAGAAAGTAGGAACTCTCAAGAATAAAAAAAGACAGAATGCTAATAGCTGTGTAGGGACAGAGATTAGGGACAGGGGAGACAAAAAATCCTATCTTTCCAAGATTAGAGAGGGGAGGTATGTCTTCTTCTTCAACTTCACTGCAATTTAACCACCTTTTTAAAAATATTGTTTTCAACTATGCATATTCTACATAAATAAGTGGTGAGCAGAGCATCCATATAATTTTGTATTTTGTTTTTTCACATAACAGAGATATTTCCCACTTGATCCAGTCTTGGTAATTACTTTTAACCTCCATGATTTCGTCCTGCCTATATGGCTCCCGTGCCTGTGACCGGTCTCCCAGGTGCACCTTCCCGGCTGATGGCGGGCGGCACTTGCATTAGGCGCGCTGCTCAGGAGCGCTCAGCGCTCTCCCGCGAGCGATACGTGACCTGCCCAGTAGAAGTGTGCAAGGCCGGCTCTGGGAAGCAAAGCGCCCATCCCCTGAGGACAAAAACAGCGCTCAGCAAGAAGCCAGGCAAACTGTCCTGTTTGACACATCACATCCAGGCACCCCCGTGGCTGGACGTGGGGCCCAGGTGCCCGAGCACAAGTCAGTGTAGGGCACTGTGAGGCCACGTGGCCCCAGAGTGTCAGGGCACACAATTTGTGCCGGCCGGGTTTCCAACCCAGGGGCCTGTCAGAGGCGTGCTGTAAAAATGATGAATGGCTGTCACATTTCCAAGGCTCCGGCTGACTTAGGGAGCCATGGGCAGACACATCACTCCCAGCATGTCAGCCAGTTAATTACTTCCAACTTTATCTTTCTTGTCAACACTTCTTGACAAATTGTCCATTATCTTTTTATTCTACAACAATGAGCACCGCTCCTTTTCTGGTGATGCCTGGAGGTTTTTCTCCTCCTTAACGCTTCTTGGGATGCGTCTCAGAGCAATCATGAGCTCTGAGAGAGATGAGTAGAAAGAGGAGCTGTCAGGGAGGGAACAAAAGTGGGCTGGGCTGCTCGGGTGAACCCAAAGCTCATTTTCAACTACCCTGACTCCCAAGCAGAGTGGATATTTTGGCTAACATCCTGATTTCCTGGCTTCCCGATATCCATGAGCTCTGGCTCCACCCCTTATGGGCATGAAGCTGGGACACGAAAGGTAAACGAGCTGGCTTCTAGGGATCCAGCAGCGTTGAGCCCTCCCCTCGTAAGGGGGTAAGCAGAGGCGAGATGGCCTTCTGCTCCACTAAGAAGAGAGGCCGCGTTGTTGAAATGCTGATGCCCATTCTGGAATCAGGGAGAAGAGAAAAATAAGCCTACTTCTGGGTCAGGACAGGCCGACAGAAGGTGACCATGACACGCTATCATTGGGCTACCAAGATTCATAGCTTATGAGATGACCAAAAGAATCTGGAGAGACCAGTGGGGTTGCCACCAGCACAGCTAGCCGACACTGGACAAACTGTGTCAGAGGCGGGTGTGGGGCAGAACCCAGCACCTGCTGCATTTCATCAGTTGTAAGACGTGCACTTTAACATCTCTGAATCATGATATGGCATGTCATTCAAGGTTTCGGAGCACTGGGACATGGTTTAATTGCCAGCAGTAACCCCCGCCCGCCCCGGCCCCAGCGGTACATAGAACTCAGAAGCAGCTCCTCTAACTCACCGTAAGAGAGGTCCCATTAAATCTAAAGGCATCCCGGAGGGTGGGCTAGACACAGCGGAGGGACAGACGTTTACTACTGAACTACCGCAAGCTTCCTCCTTTGGTCTTGGGCTGCAATGAAAGACCCTCTGTCCTTTTGGTCAGCTTTACGAGAAACCCCAGGACTCCTCCCTTTGTCCCGCTCCTCGCTGATGGCCAGCTTTCTGCGCTGAAAAGCAGCTTTCCTTGGGGTTTCGAAGGTGCTCTATAAAGACAAGCTGTTGTACAGTGAAGCTGTAGGAAGTCTTCAGAAGAGCCAGAAATAAATGTATGCTCTACCAGTGACTGGCGAGACCTGACCTCTTGAGTCTGGCCAGATGTAAGAGGGCATTACAGAAAAACACAGGGCTCGGGAGATGTGGTCTGTGCTCACGCTCTGGCCGCACAGAGGCTTCCCCAGTCCATGCACCCTCTTGCTGCATGGAGCTGCCCCCTGGGGGGGACAGATTCCTAGAGGCACACTGCACTTCTGAAGTCAGCATGAGCCCAGAGGCTTGGAATGTGTTTTTGTCGAGAAGTGAGGAGCTTTGAGCAAATCCTCACCCCTCTGGCCAGAGTGCTTTTGCTTCCAGCAGAGGTAGGCGAAAAGAACAAGACTGTGTACCTTTTCTGGAAGCCAGGATACAACGGGAAAAGCAAAATTCATACTTCCAAGCAACACAGTGGTGACACTTTGGGAACATGTGTTTAGAATGATGACACAGAGTGGGATTTATACACGCTCTAGGCCCTTGCCTGCAGACTGCAAAGCCCAGGCACGCTTGCCGTTAACTGGTTGCTCTGGTGCAACTGGCTCAATTTCTCAAACATTCTCAAAGAATTACAATCCCCTTTTCCCGTTAGTGCGGCCTAGTCAGGGAGGCAGAGGTCCGGCCTGAAGGGAAGCTCTGCAGTCCCAGGGCAGCTGGGTACGAACTTGTGGTCTTATCCTGTACCTCAGACAGGGTCTTGTCTCCAGCAAGAGTGACTTTCTGCTATTGCAACGTAATGGGCATTTCATCCTCTTTCGGGGACAGCAAGATGTGTCAGGTTCCCAGATAAATTATGGGGAAATGTTACTTTGTTCTGTCTTCAACACAAGCTACTGCACATGGCCCCCCAGGCCACGATAATGGTTCACTAACAGGCTGATGCAGGTTGAAGTAATCAGATATGCCGGTTACACAGGCCTCTGCAACAAGGTAGAGCAGGACAAAACCCTGCCCCAAATGCTCTGTGGTCTTCCTGCTGGTCATCTTCAAATGTAAAGAAAGAGGGGTAAGACACAAATCAATGGTTTCCAGGGAGACAGAGTGATTATACAGTAAGGAGGCTGCCTCCAGTTACTGATTAAAATACAAGGTTGAACCAAGTGATCTCAATGCTTCCAGTTTCCACTGCCTTTGATTCTGTAACTAAGACCTACAGAAGAAAAATGGACTCGGAGCAGGACAGAATGTGGTGGCCAATGATGAAGGCCTCACCATGACAAAGTACTGCCAATGACCATGGAGAGAGACTCTAAGTCTCCATGACAGATGTTTATGTAGGCAAAGAGAACCTTCTGTTGGGAATTCATTCTTTCACTTGACAAGTTCCAATGAAGGACGTTTTTGGTCTCAGGCTTTGTGCTAAGAGCTAGATGTTAGAACTACAATGGTAAACAACAGATAAGGTCTTTGCTTTCCAAGAGCTTACAGGTCAGTTAAGTAGATATGCAAAACAAAAAAACAAACCCCAAGATAAGTGCTGTGAAGGTAAATACCGTGAAGAAAACAGAGCGCTTAGATGGAGACTAACGTAGGGGGCTTAGTTTAGATTTGGGAGGGCAAGGAGGGCTTTTCTGGTGAGATGATAATTATATACCTAAATAATAATACCTTTTTAAAAAAAGATTTATTTGAGAGAGAGAGAGAGAGAGAGAACAAGCAGGAGGAGCAGAGGGAGAGGGAGAGAGAATCTCAGACTCCGCACTCGGCATGGAGCCGGATGTGGGGCTTGATCTCACAACCCTGAGATCACGACCTGAACCAAAACCAAGAGTCAGATGTGTAACCGACTGCGCCATCCAGTCCCCCCTGAATAATAATACTTACTAATCACTACACACTGACTATGTGTCTGCCACTACTGTCTCATGAGCCCTACGTATTTTTGAATCAACTTCCTAGTTGAAGTATAACACATATATGTACCCAAGTATACGTAGGGTACAGCTTGATAAATCATCACAAAGTGAAGATACCCTGGTAGCTGCCTACCAGACCCAGAAAGAGAGCACAACACACAATAGAGGCTTCTCCAGACCACGGCTCCCTTCTCACCTCCAGAGGCAACAATTATCTGACTTCTGACACAATTGGTTGGTTTTGCCAGCTTTTGAACATCATCTAAACACTCAACATGATGTTGGGAGATACATCTATGTTGTTGCATGCTATGGGAGTTTGCCCTTTTACTGCTGAAGACTACTGCACTCTATGAATATACCACAACTTATCCACCTGGCTGCTGAAGGGCATTTAGGTGCTTGTTGGCTCTTGGCTAGTATGAGTGTGGTGTTCCTACGAACGTTCTTGTACATGTCTTTGGTGCAAGTGTGTTCGCATTTCTGTTGGGACTATACCTAGAGTAGAACCGTATGGGGTTTGTTCAGCTTTCAAGGACACTGACAAATTGCTCTCCCAAGTGATTTTCCCAATTTACATTTCCGTGGGAAGTATATGAAAATCCCCACTTGGCTACTGTCAGTGTTTTCCACTGTAGCCATTTTAGTTGGGGTTTAGTGGTGGCATGTGATAGTTTTAATTTGAATTGCCATCATGACTAATTAGCTTGAGCAGCCTTTCATGCGTTCACTGGCCTTGTGGAGATCCTCTTTTGTGAAGTAAGTGCCTATTGACATCTCTTGCTGATCTTTAACTTGGCTACCTTTTAAAAAATTGTTGGGTAAGAGTTCTACATATCCTCTGGAGACAGTGTACACAGAGGTATGTACTGGAGATCTCTTCCTGCCTTTTTACTCTCTTCATAGTGTCTTCTAATGAACAGAGATGACTCCTTTTTTTGCATTTGATAATGTTTTTTGGATGGTTAGTGTTCTTTGTATCTTGCTTAAGAAATCTCTGCTTATCCCAAGATGTCAAAGATAATATCCTATGTTACCTTCTGGAAGCTTCAGTTTTTACCTTTCACATGTAGAACTCAAACCTCCTCTGAACTTCAAGTTTTGTGTGTGGTGTGAGGTAAGGGTCAAGAGCCCTCTTTTTCCCCATAAGGCTACCTAGCTGACCTGGAAGAACTTACTGAAAAGACTATCCTTTCCTCCCTGTTCTGTGGTGCTCCCTTGTCATAAATCAAGTGTCTACATATGTGTGGGTGTTTCTGGACATTTGATTCTGCTCCATTTATCTATGAGTCTATCCTCATGCCAACACCATACTGCCTTAATTACTTACGGTAGCTTTATGATAAATTTTGTTTTCTAGTAGTTTAACTCCTCCAAATTCAGTTTTCTTTCTTCTTCTTCTTCTTTTTTAAAGATTTTATTTATTTATTTACCAGAGAGAGAGAGAGAGCGTGCGCACAAGCAGGGGGAGTGGCAGGTAGAGGGAGAAGCAGGCTCCCCGCTGAGCAGGGAGCCCGACGTGGGGCTCGATCCCAGGACCCTGGGATCACGAACTGAGCCAAAGGCAGACGCTTAATCTACTGAGCCACCCAGGCATCCCCAAATTTAGTTTTCTTATTGAAGAATGCCTTAACTATTTTAATCCTTTGCTTTATTTAACCAAAAATTCTGTGAGGTAAAGTAGTTATGATTTTCATCTCTACTGCACAGATCTGTAAACCCAGAGAAGTAATTTGCCTAGGGTCATATAACTATCAAGTGATGGGAAGGGATTAGAACCCAGATTTGCCCGATTCTAGACCCAATTATTTCAAGTCCTTCATATACCGCCTCCTTAATCCTCAAGCCAGATGATCCCTTCAGGGCATTTAATATGAATGCGTTAGATTTCAAGAAATTCTAATCTTGTTTGCCAACTACAAAAAGCCACTTTCCCAGTGAGGCTGAGGAAAACAGAGCAACAAGAGGTAAAAGCTGCTTAGATTCCTTCCAGAGATGCCTCTGTCTCCAGAGTAGCAATCACACCCCTCACACCCAGGTCCCTCAGGCCTGGCTCCCCTCCAACTCTCAGCTTTAACTGCCCCCCTTCTCCCCGACCCTTGCTCCCAACTCTTAAGCCACGCTCAACTACTTGTGTCTTCCTACTAAATCAAGTTCTTTCACAAAGCTGCACCTTGCTCACGATGCTCCCTTCCACCCCTGGCTACCTCCTCTTTTTCCCTGAGACCTGGGGATCACTCCCCTTGGGAGGCCTTCCCAAACTCATCTGGGTTGGGCACTCCTCCTCCTCTGTGCCCCTGTCCTCGTGTCACACTGTCCTAGAGCTCAGCTGTCTGTTTCTCCAACTAAACTGAGGCAGCTGCGGCTGGGCCGGCATTGTCACCATGCTCTGCAACTTGCATGCTGGCTCACAGAACCGGTGTTTGCTACAAAGTCTGAGGGGGAGCCGAGACAGACTCTTTTGCAGGGTGCTATAAATGAATAATAGACTCTAGGAGGAGCCGGAGAGAATGCCTTCTAACCCATCCAGAATGCACTCTTTGGCAGAAGTGGCGAATGAGAAGCTTAGGGAAGAGATGGTTGTACCTTCTGGGACGGATGTGGGCTTGTAGCTGGGACAGAAATAGGCTGGAGTGACACAAAGTCAGGTATGAAATGGCTGCATATAGTAAAGCAAGCTGAGAGGCATTACAAGACTTTAGGAGAAGTAAAATACCATTTAGTACACAAAATTAACAAGGCAGGTTCTTCTGAGCTGAATTCATTCAATAAACCGGAAGTTTGGTTCTGAGGGTAGTTGTTTCTCTCCCTCACCAATTTCGCCAGTGATGGTTTTAAGAGCAGGCACGGAGAGGAATACATTAGAAAGGAGGAGTCTCTCTAACCGGGACATTTTCAAGAAAATGAGACCTGACACTGCCATTTGGGTAGAAGGAGAGACCACCTCGAGGCCCTTCCCTGCTCTGTAATCCCCAGGCTGCTCAAACACCTCCAGTCCTTGGTGCCAGCCCGAGGCAGCGCAGCCCCAGACTGTGAAGTCTTCGAGAACTTTTCAGGCTACGTGAGAGCTCACTGGCTTTTCTCATCAAGAATATAAGCTTGATTTTTCATAAACATCTTTCCCAGGAACATCAAGCTGACCCTCTTTCACCACCAGCAAAATAGAGAAAAGGAAAAACTGCAAGGTGTCCAACACAGGCTTTCCAGATTTTCTCAGTTAATTCCCATTTTTATGGTCATTTTATTCGCTGAAGGGCAGAGAAGGGAATAATAGCTTTTTGGAGAAGGAAAACCGGTCTAGTCTGCCACATCCTTCCTGGTTTTCTCCACTGGCTTAGCTGTACTCAAAACAAGGGTTTACTTTTCCTTCTTTCAGAAATTCAAAATCTAGGACATCACAGGGTTGTGGATGTTTGGAGGACTGATAATCTTCTGGCATGGGAAACACTCTTAATTTGCTAAACTTTTTAATTTGGGGTGGGGGTTTACTGACATTTGGGCAGCTTAGATGATGTAAGAAAATCTTCAAATAAGGAAAGCCTCTGTCTCCAACTTATACCTCATGTTAGAAATGGGTTTTCAGAAAATAAATGTCAGAGAGCAGGCATTCATGCAAACAGCTAGATGCTTCTGATCCAAACTTACAAAACCCTAGGACGGATTGCTCCATGGGTTGCAAATACAAATGATTGATTCACTTTCTGCCCAAATACGAAAATCTATTCATAACGGTTTCCTGTTTGGGCCGGGGAAGCGGCCACTGGGAAGAACAAACAAAAAGCTGGTGGGGAATCCATAAAGCCCCACTGTTCTGTGGTACTCTGTCTAGCGTGTTACTGCAGGGGAGCCCTAAGACGGCAGGGTCACACATGATGCTCCACGTGGCTGTGTGGGTCGCGCGGCACAAGCTCACTGCCGGCTGTTGGCTGGATCGACTTGAAGATCCTCACCGGGTTCAGCAGCCTGTCGGATGCTGACAGCTGGGGCTGGGTTTGAGTTAGTGAATGCCGTGGGGCAAACCGCAGTGCCCAGCTGGGCTGGGTATTTGCGTCAAGAGAGCGGGGACTGGCTGCCAATTCTGAACAGGGGCTGACAAGTTGCTAGAAGATGCCAGCCATGTCCTGACCCTCGGTGGGCAAGGAGACTATGGAAAGGAGAAAACAGACCCTGATCTACCCGAGCCACTCCCGCTTTTTCACTTAGAAGGGAAAAAACTGTTTGGTAACTCAAGCCTCCTGAACAGAAACGGCTTTCTGGGTAGCCAGAAGTCCCAACTGGAAAAGGACTCTGGGGGATCACGGCAGGGAAGGAGGGTTGTCAGGTATGAGGCTTGTGTGTGAAGGACCCACACCACACAGCAACAGTACGAGGACTGCCTCAGAGGCTCTGTAAGACGGAAACGGCAAGAGTATGTTGCAAACACAGAGTTCGCTACCGTCTAAGGACGGAGGGACCTCTGTAGACATTCTCAGTGAAAAACTCACGTTAAGTATTTAAGTTCTGCTGAAATCCCAGGTTTTTCCCATTTGTTTTCAAACGAGTAGTGCCCTTCAAACACAGTACATGAGAAAGGACAGTAACTCCATTTTCAGGGATATATATCACACAGAGAGAATAGCTTCAGTTTGGCAGACTGTATTACATAGGACAAGGGAAATGAGATTATAGATATGGATTTATTAGGTGACGGGGATTCCTCTCCCTATGATTTAATGTACTTTCCAAGTTTTGAAATACAGGCCAAGGATGGGCCTGTTCTCTGTTGTGCCTACAGATGGATGGAAGCGTGTATGACCATCCCAGAGCCATGTCCGTCACTCCTGAGTTTTTGTCCCTGCTGTCTTCCCTGGCACCTCCTTGTCAAATGCCAAGTGTGAGAAGCTAATGCTGGCCCACTTGTTGATGGAGAAAGTACGTACAAAGGAAGACGACTGAGCAAATCCTGTGGATACAAACTACAAAGTCTTTTTCTGCTTCCTAAGAGGCTGTGTCTATTTCTAGAGTTCTTCTAAGTTGGATATTTTCAAATGTGACACACTGTTAGATCTAGGTGGAATAAGGGTTTTGTAAAACACTGAATGATGATCAGAGAAAGGAATAACCAGCCTTGTTAAAAGCACACTCAGCAGGATGCCAAAATATACCAGATCCTCATACAAACAGCGTGGATTACATTAACAGGCCTCCCTGGGTGAGCGGGAAGTCTTATTCCCAACTCTCTCTGCCTACCTTAGACTCACCCCATGGTTATGTAACCTTTAGAATGGAATTTGGAAATTCTTCTGACCCTGCCCTGCTTGCTGATAGAGCTGAGCCAGTGGCTGGCAGGGGCATAATCTAATAGGCGAAATTGGAAACACACAAAGTCACAGTCCTCTTGTCTCAGCCCAGAGACTATGCAGGCAAGGAAAGAAAGACTCGCCCCTGTCTTCCTCCTCCCCTCTGGCCTAAGTTTACGCTGACTTCACCCAACAGGCACCTGACCCTCCCAGATGAGCTGGGAGGGGCTAAAGCACCATGCACGTCCACAGTGGGGGTGGAGGTGCAGGCAGCAGATAATATTTAAGATGCTGAGTCTGTAGAGTGTTCAGGGAAAGAAAGGAAAGGTATAGGGAGCCCAATTCATTTGCACTTTTAAACTCAAGCTTTGACAAAGGCTAAGAAAGAGCAAGGGAAGAGAAAGCAAGAGCGTGGTTAGTCCATCCAGGGAGAAAGTGCACACTGGTAATTTGCTCAGCTTTGCAGACCTCAGCTGGGCATATCCAGATCCCCAAAAGGAAGATCATTCCTCACCCAGGCCCAAGAAAGATGCTGAAAAAGACTCTCCCAGGGGTGACCTGGCTCTGCATTTTCATCATGGCCTTTGTCAGCCCCCCAGCGTGGCCACAGAAGCCCCCGAAACGCAAAACACCCGTGCAGCTCCAAGTGGCCACCTGCTGTGAGGAGGCGAAGGAGTTCAAGGCCCAGATCACCAATCTAAGCAGCCTGCTGAGTGAACTGAGCCAGAAGCAGGAGAGGGACTGGGTCAGCGTGGTCATGCAGGTGATGGAGCTGGAGAGCAGCACCAAGCGCATGGAGTCACGGCTCACAGACGCGGAGAGCAAGTACTCGGAAATGAACAACCAGATTGACATTATGCAGCTGCAGGCGGCCCAGACTGTCACCCAGACCTCGGCAGGTAAGGAGAACATGTTCATCTACTACTCATCATCTTCTTGCTCAAACGGCCGAGTGTCTCTGTCTGTAGCATGATTTCTACATATCTTGGCCATCAGATCGGTGACAGGGGGTTCTTTGGGGTATATTTTCTTGGGTATGTGCCACCGGCTCTAATGTTCTGTACATTTCTATAAATTTACCCAGTGCCTGCACCATCTCTTTATTCACAATATGTTTCAGCATATGAAAAGTATGAATTACCATCCCGGAGTGCAGAGAGACAACGTGGTTTGCCCAGAGTCACATCGAAAATCTTAGAAACAGGGTTCAAGTCTCCCCGATTGGTCAACTTCCTTAGCCAGAGCTGACAGGCTGTACCCTCAGTCCCAAGGAAACAGGAATGAACACCAAAACTGTAACATCTGTTGTTCTAGAAGCCAAATTCTGTCATGTCCCAAAGATTTAGTTGTATAAGCATTAATGGATTTCGTGTCTTGTTTGCAAACTTGACTCTTCCCACTGGCTCAGAATTAGGTGTGGATGTTGCCTAGAGCCAGATGAAGGATTCCTTTGTGTTCAGGAAAGGACAGGCTCCTCGAGGTTCCCTGCTTCTGAGATTTCTATTTCTTCCCATGATCTCAAATAAAATCCTCCCATTATAGGAAAGAAGAAAATGCAATGTTGAGATCTGGATTTTTAGTGACCCCAAAATAAGATACATTTAATGTTTTCTAAAATAATTTTCAGTTTCTAGGTACATTGGCTTAGACTGGCCAAGGTCAATTTACTGTTCAGAGAGAAGAGATTTGGGTTTCTGAAATCATCAGGAAATTATTACTTGTAAGGAGAATATCCTATATCTATGTCACTTATTGCTGATATAAAAATTTTTGGTCACATCATAGACCAAGTCAAGGCACAACAGACTAAATCACTGGTTACTCTCAGTTCAAATGAAGAAAAAGCCTCAACATGAAATTAAGTTTCGACATCCCATTGTTAATAAACCACCATGTATAAATCACTTTCTAAGCATGTACTTCCTGCCCCTCAGTGTGGGACTAGAATAGAAAGGTATCCTTAGGACATTTTCCAGATAAGTGGGTTCTGATCTGGCCTGTGAAATGAAACCAGACCCACAGGAGAGCAGGCCAGCTGGGAACCTGCCCCTGCCACCACCCAACACCCCCCCCCCCCCCCCGCCCCGGCTCCTCCAGTTGGGATTTGCTCCCCTCCCAGCAGGGAGTTTCTTGGGGGGTCAAACAAAGGCAGCTCTCCTGCTGTGCCTCTTCCTCTTCTTGCCCAGGATATCGTTCCTCATTTTTCTTCTCTATTACCAGGTGCTGGGTCACCTTCATACTGTGTTAGTAGACAGGCCAGCGGAGAAAGCAGTAAGTTGATGCTTTCATCGCTACAGAAAATGAAGGGGTTGATGGCGAAGGCACGTGCCTCCCCACCCCCTCCTGCAAGACGCTCTGCCTGGGATGGTTCTTGGCAGAAGTGCCGCCATCGGTGTGTTCTTCTTAAAGGCCCAGTGCAGGGGCCACCAAGGAAAGAATCCCAGACACAGAGGGTAGGAAGCCTCTCCTGGATAGCAAGGGTTCCCGCTCTTTGAATCCTATCAGGAAAGGCGGTTTCTTCCATGGTGCTCTTTGACATTTGCAACATGGAGACCAAATCTGGCATAAGGCAGTAGCCCCCAGGCAGCCAAGGAAGCACTTAAATCAGTCTGTCCAATGCTCTCGTTTGCTTGTTTTAATAATGCTGCCAGGGGAAGGCCTCTAAGCCTTCCTCAGGGTGTGTGCATTTCCATTTGAGAATTGAGCAGTGTTAGATGAAAGGGGGGGGGAATAAGATGTGAAATCTATCTCCCTTCATTAGGGTCCTAGTAGGTAATCTAGATAAAAATAGCTAATTCTCATAGGTAAAAATAGCCATTACCTCTGAAAAACCACCACCAACCATCACACAAACCAAGCAACCAGGCCAACAACCAAAGCAGACCCTACTCATGACTTATGTGGTAAGAGAGGCTAGCTGTCCCAGAAGCTGAATTTATTAAACAGGAGCATCTGTTATGTAGCCATCACACATTGGAATGTTTCCAGAATTCATGGCCTAGAACCTCAGCAGGATAATCGATTTCAGAGTTAACCTAAAACCACCTGTTTGATTATCCTACTGATGCTATCCAGGTGAAGGGCTTCCCTACCCCTCTGTCCCCCAACCAGTGAAGCCAAAATACACCCCCTTTTGGTCTCCCAATGCCTACACCTCTCTAAAATCCAGACACGGCCTAGTAATGAACACTCATGTGAATGTCGTGGTAGAAATGAAGTCTCAGTTTTGAAACTCTCAACTGAGCTGCAGTACGGATGTCCACCTGCCATGGAGCCTCCGGGTTTGGATGCTCACCCCTGTGGTTTGCTCCTGTTGTAGATGCCATCTATGACTGCTCGTCCCTCTACCAGAAGAACTACCGCATCTCTGGAGTGTACAAGTTGCCTCCTGATGACTTTCTGGGCAGCCCCGAGCTGGAGGTGAGGTCAGCAGAGCCCACTGCCCAGGTGCTCCCATCTGTCCTCCGCCCCCTCAAAGGGCTGGGGGCAATGGGGCTTGTCACAGTAGAAGCAAAGGGAAACTCAAGACAGAGAATCAAACATACCAAATACCAGAGAGCTAGCCACACACTCAATTTGGGGGGGAACCTCCCCAGGCATCTGTTTTGCCCCTTCAAATCATTATCAACCAAACACCAAATCTTCTAACATAGATTAGGTAATTCTATAATCTCTACCCAACTAGTTGACATCTCTTGCCACGAGCTAGAGCAGTTAGTTATTCTTTGGGGAAGGAGAAAAGAGAGAACATGTTGAGAGCATATGTGGATTTTCTTCTCTTCCGACAAGATGTGCACTTGCCCCCATCCTCAATTTTGACAATTCTTCCCCAGCAAACCACCACCTCGCTCCTGCCGGCCAACATGGCCAAACAGTGGCTGTAGTGAGCCAGCATGACTATGGATGTGCACACATCCATTGGCTCTGCGGAAATGGGCGGAAGGTGGTGCAGCTCGCTGCCCTTACACTCCTCTGCCCGCCTCTGTGGGTCCCTGACCAGAGCATCCTCTCTGCCGCAGGTGTTCTGTGACATGGAGACGTCAGGCGGCGGCTGGACCACCATTCAGAGACGAAAGAGTGGCCTTGTTTCCTTCTACCGGGACTGGAAGCAGTACAAGCTGGGCTTTGGCAGCATCCGTGGGGACTTCTGGCTGGGAAATGAGCACATCCACCGGCTGTCCAGACGGCCAACCCGGCTACGTGTGGAGATGGAGGTGAGCACGAGGCCTCGGACTGGAGCAGGCTGCCATACACAACTGTGCACAACTCTGGGGGTGCCCTTCCCATTCTTGTCCACTATAGGCTTGTGTATTTATTATGATGGTTTTCCTGCAGATTGCAGTACAGTTGAGGGAGACGAGATTTTTTCCTGTTTTTGTTTTTTTTCCACAAAAGCAAGACTGCAGATACACAAGAAGAGGCTGGACTCGGGCCAGAGCAGAGGAATCCCCAGTCAGTGGGGCTGAAATGCGGCGATGTCTGCTCTGGCCTGGGGCACGAGCTCCTGTGTATGCAAACCGTGAGGGCCGTGAGTGGCCTTGGAGCGCTGCTTTCCTCTCAAGCCACTCTACGACATCTCCGAGGGGGATAGAGCCAAACACACACCTACACCTTCCAGGCAGGGCCGGGAAGGGCTACAGAAAGAGAGGCTGGTCCAGGCCAGCTGGGGACTCAGGAGAGACGTGTGGCCCAGTACCCTTGTCCTGACTCCCAGCTTAGTGCGGCCCCCTAAAGGCAAACACGCAGGAAAGTCTTGCTCGGTCCGCAGTGGGAACCGGATGCGCGGCTGCGAGCAGAGAGGGGAGAGTGGCAGCACGGGCTGAAACGAGGGCCCGCCGCAGCTCCCCTAAGGCTCGGCGTCCTCCCTGACAGGACTGGGAGGGCAGCGTGCGCTACGCGGAGTACAGCCACTTCGTCCTGGGCAACGAACTGAACAGCTACCGCCTCTTCCTGGGGAACTACAGCGGCAACGTGGGAAACGACGCCCTGGTCTACCACAACAACACGGCCTTCAGCACCAAGGACAAGGACAATGACAACTGCTTAGACAAGTGTGCACAACTCCGCAAAGGTGAGACTGGTGGGGAGGGGGAGGCCGGTGGGGGCGGGAGAGGGGGCAGCCCCGCATGAGAAGAACGGATTTAGAGCCGCAGAGCTGGTATTGTGGCTTTGGTACTCTTTTTGGGGACACGGGTTCTAACTGCTTAGCCGCTGTTCCAAAAGCAGCTTCACCAATCCTGCTGTCCGGTCTGGCAGCTATCTCCAAGGGGAGGACGAGCTCGGCGTCCCAGCCCCGGTCTGTTTCTCGTGCCAGGTGGCTACTGGTACAACTGCTGCACAGACTCCAACCTCAACGGAGTGTACTACCGCCTCGGGGAGCACAACAAGCACCTGGATGGCATTACCTGGTACGGGTGGCACGGGTCTGGCTACTCCCTCAAACGGGTGGAGATGAAAATCCGCCCAGAAGACTTCCAGCCCTAAGAGGAGGCCTGCTGCGGGGCAGGGGTGGGAAAATGGGGACAAATGGAAGCTGGGTGAGGGCGGGGGAAGGGCAGGAAGAGGGGAGAGAAAGGTAGGGGTGGAAAGATGGAAAATGGCCTACAATCACCAATGAGAGAGTCAGGAGCATAATCAAATTTAAGTACAAGGGTGTCACCTAAATGGGATGAATTATTTGAACACAATGGGTTATCACACATACTTCTCAGGGGGCTGGCCCAAGGGGGCTCTCTGTCTGTGATCCCTGACAGACACTAAAATCTCCTTTCCATTTGATTTTTTCTGTGAAAGAAAAGTAATTATGACATCACTTTACCTATTCAGTTGAAGGCCTAGGTGTATGAGGGCAGAAAACAGATTCCTCACCTAAAAAAGAACCCTGTAATTTTGATCGTCAAGGAGGGGTCTTGGGTGTTAGAGAAAGGCATGGAGGAGAGTTTTGACTTTTCAAATCTGATGAAATTACCTTTGGTCTACACATTTTTTTTTTTTAAGACAGAAATTGTTCCACTGGTGGTGGGCTGAGCCAGGCTGGACTTGCTCAGAGGGATCTCTGGGGACCCAGGCCTGGTGGCAGGCCTTTAGCAACTCCCTGCTCTGCCTCTATCAGGGTGAAATGCTGAAAGGCAGAAGTGGGTCTAAGGGTGGCTGGGGAGTTCCAGCAGGAGGTGGGGAGAAGTCCCTCGGGGATGCTTGCACAAAACTGCCTTAAAATGGTCAGTCAATACAGATATATCTATTTTTATTTTTTACTTTGTAAGAAAAGGGCTCGAAGAGCTTTCTCTTTTAACTTGTCTATAAAAAGTGGCTGCAAAATGAAGGTAAATGACACTATGGTTAATAATTCATGCTGTATATAAGTACTTTGCTTTGTAAAAATAAAATACTGTAGTATGTTGTAAACATCTGGAGTTTCTTTTTCCTTCTACAATAAATTCTTTTGAAACTCGTTGGTTTTTTAAATTATTGCCATTATCATTTAGAGCAAGGTAAAAAGCTTCAGTGAAAAACCAGAGGGTGAGCAGTGAGAAAGAGACTCTGATTTTGTTGCAGTCTTTAGGGAAAGCAAGGGAGGAGCAGCCGGAAGCCAAAGAGTGAGAAGGTGGGGGACAAAAAGGGCAGCAGCCACTGGGAGAGGTCAGTTCTATCCCAACGGAGCCCAGTGCCACCACATGGCTTCAAAATACTTCGCAAGCCAACCCTCTTCCTTTCTACTTGAGCAAACTAACACATAGAGAGGGAGCATATCTTTAGCCATAACAGATGCCAAATAATTCTGAGTGTGAGGAAGTCATTTTTATATGACTCTCAATACAAAGACCCATTCCCTTGACCCAGTCAGTGTGAGGTAAGCCATTATTTTTATTCAGTGTTTCCTATTGCACCTACAGTCCCTGGATTGCCGGGAACCTATTTAACCTTAAAAACAAGAACTCAGGGATTTTCAAAGGAATAGAGTGAGCAGAGAAGTGCACTGAAGCAGGGCATCCCACAGGACAGGCATTCACACAGAAACTTCCTGAAGCAGGCGGGGAGTCTGAGATGGCCAGAAACCAGCACACTACTGCCTGGAAAGGGAGCATGAAAAGATCAGGGTGTTAAGAGGAGAAGAAGAGCACAAACGCCTCTGGAAGAAGTAGCTAATAATCCTCTCTCTCTCTCTCATCTCCTCTAACCCCACAACTAAAAAACACCTAAAGCTCTAGGCACCAAAGGTAACAATAAACAATTGGGACTGCCTCAAACTAAAAAGCTTCTGCACAGCAAACAATCAATATATTGAAAAGGCAACCTAAGAATGGGAGAAAAGATTTGCTATCTATAACCCCTCGTAAGGAGTTAATATTCAAAATATATAAAGGATTCATACAACTCAATAGCAAAAAAAAAAAAGTCCAATTAAAAAAATGGGCAAAGGACCCGAATAGACATCTTCCAAAAAAGACATTCTTGGAATGGCCACCAGATACATGAAAATGTGCTCAGCATCACTCATCATCAGGGAAATGTGAATCAAAACCCCCAATGAAATTATCTTCTCACACCTGGTACAATGGCTGTTATCAAAAAGGCAAGAGACAGCAAGTATTGGCGAGGATGTGGAGAACAGGGAACCCTTGTCATTGTTGGTGGGAATGTAGATGGGTACAGCCGCTATGGAAAAGTCTGGTGGTTCTTCAAAAAAATTAGAAATAAAACTCCCATATGATCCAGCAATTCCACTTCTGGGTATATATCCAAACAAAAAGAAATCAGTATCTTGAAGAGCTATACGCACTCCCATGTTCATTGCATCATTATTCACAAGAGCCAAGACATGGAAACAACCTAAGTGTCCAGTGACAGATGAGTGGATAAAGAAAATGTCACACACACAAAAAGGAACATTATTTAGCCATAAAAAAGAAGGAAATGCTGCAATTTGTGACGACATGGACAAATCTGAAGGCATTACACTAAGTGAAATAAGAGAGAAAAAGAAAAATACTGTATGGTATCACTTACATGTGGAATCTTAAAAAAAAACCCCAAACAACCACCCGATTTCATAGAAACAGAGTAAAACCATGGTAGCCAGGGGATACAGAGAGATGGGGAAATGGGGAGGCAGGGGCTGAAGGGCACACACTTTCAGTTGTAAGAGGAGCAGGTTCTGAGGATCTAATATACAGCACAGTGACTATAGTTAGAAGACACCGTCGTGTATTTGAAAGTTGCTAGAGTAGGTCTTAGGCGTCCTCATCACACACACACAAAGGTTAACAATGTGAGGTGATGAATGTGTTAATGATCTTGAGCTTGATAGTCATTCCATAACGTGTAACAAGGCATCATGCTGTACATTTTAAATATACACAATTATATTTGTTAATTATTCCTCAATAAAGTTGGGGGGCCAAGGCATCTAAACTTTACTAATCAAAACCTATAGCTGCTGAAATTTACTCATATTTTTACATTTACACAATTGAGTAAACAGAGGATAAGCTTTCTGAGACAGTGTTAATGTTGAGGGAAAAAACGTTACCATAAACCCCACCCCCCAAAACTGAGCCTCTAAGTCGGCATCTGTGGCTCCCTTCACCCTTCTAGGAACACCTTGTCAGAGGGAGCAGCCGAGGGAAAGGGGAGAGCAGTTGTTAAAGAACAGGACACCCCCAGCCACGTAAGCTACAGTGTGCGGATTCTGAGCAGAACCAGTACTTCTCAAGCACCTCTTCTGGTGCAGCTGCAGCTGGGCACCGAGGACTCAGAGATGACCTTGGCACAATCTCTGACCTTAAAGAGGGCAGAACCACCAGGAACCAAAGGAGAGCTCAGGGTCACCCCTGAAAGTAAAGAACGTTTTGTTTCATCCTCTACGATGTGAGAGAGAAGAAGGTATGAGAGCTGCATGTCCACCTCGTAAGCACTGGCCTCCGTTTTTAATTTTCATTCTGCTGACCTCAATCAGAACATTTTTCAAAAATGGGATTACTTGTCAGGGGCTGGGCAGTGAAAGCACCCAGCTTTGATGAGACCCTTTCTTCTACTTAAAGTGAGAAATAAAGAAAAGCAAGTACAATGGACCGAATGTGTGTGTCCCCCGCAAATTCCTACACGGAGGCCAATCCCCAATTTGACAGTATTTGGAAGCGGGCCTTTGGGAGGTGATTTGGGTCATGAGGGTAGGGTGGCTCACAGATGGAATTGGGGCCCTGATGAGCTGGACCCCAGAGAGCTGTGCTCTGCTTTCTACCATGTGGGGACTCAGTGAGAGGGTGGTAGTGTGGCAACCTGGAAGAGGGTGCTCGCCAGCACCCAACCGTGCTGGTCCCTGACCATGGACTTTCTAGCCCCCAGAACTGTGAGAAATGAATGCTGAAGCCCCCTGGTCCGTGGTATTTTGTTAGAGCGGTCCGAACAGACTAACGCAGAGAACTGGTACTGAGATGCGGGGTGGCTCTGGAACTGGGTGACGGGCAGAGGCTGGGAGAGTTCTGAGGTGCACACTCGAGAACGCCCAGAGTGCCGCGAATGGACTCTCATAGGCACATGCTGGTGAGAGCTCAGAAAGAAAAAGAGAGCTAGGGAAAGAGCCTCTGTCTTCTGAGGGAACACCTATGTAATCGTGAACAGAAAGGTAGCAGAAATATGGACGGTACAGGCCATTCTGATGAGTTCTCAGACAGAAATGAGGAACGGTTAGCGGATAATAGAGAAATGGCAACTCCTGTTATAAACTGGCAGACAATCTGAATTGTGATTGTGTTCCAGTGTTTTGTGGAAGGTAGAACTTGCGAGCAGTGACTCTGGATATTAGCTGAGGAGATTGCTAAGCAAAGTGCTGAGGGGCGGCTTGGTTCCTCCTGACTGCTTAGAGTAAAATGAGAGAAGAGAGAAACGACATGAACGTGGATTAAGGAAAAAGGAGCCAGAACTTAAAGATCCGGGAAATTTTCAGCCAACCCATACTGTAAGAAATGAGCATGTGTGTTTGGAAGAGAACACGGAGGGTATGGCCACATGAGGCTTTGCTAAGGGGATTAGTGTGGTGTGAACCACGGACCACATCAGCTACTCCAGCAGGAAAACCACAAAACAAAATAAAAGGAAAGAGACAGGAAGGAATGAAGGAAGACTATCAAACATCTTGGGTTTTACAGGACAGAACTACGGAGCTCTTTGGCTGTGAACATGCAATATTCTTCAAGACGAGAAAAGAATGATCCCAAGGTGGTCCAGAGATCATCATGGCTGCCTGCTTGTTTTCAAAAAGGAGGACAATTGCCTTGCTTTTAACAGGCCTGGTGGACTCTGCCCCAGTGGGTCCAGAAGGCAGACTGTCCCCCAGAGGGCTTGGAAGGCAGAGGACCCAGCCAAAACGGATTACTCCCAAGCCTGGAGATTTCATGAAGTTTGCCTTGCTTGGTTTTAGACTTGCTTGGGATCTGTCACCCTTTCCTTCTTCCCGTTCTTTTAGAATGGGGATGTCTCTCCTGTTACTGCCCCAACAGTGTATTCTGGAAGCATGTAACTTGTTTTCACAGGTTCGCAGTTGGAGACAAATTTTGCCTCAGGATGAATTATACCTAGGGTCTCATCCCTATCCCTGATTTAGATGATGTTTACATGAGACTTTAGAGCTGATCCTGGAATGGGTTAAGACTTCAGGGCGGTTGAAGTGATGGAATGAATGTATTTCGCATTTGAGAAGGACATGCATTTTGGGGGGCCAGGGGAGGAATGCTGTGGACTGGATGTTTATATCCCCCAGAATTCCTATGTTGAAGCCTAAACCCCATGTGACAGTATTTGGAAGTGGGATCTTTGGGAGGTGATTAGGCCACAACGGTAGAGGCCTCATGAACGGGATCAGAGCCCTCATTAAAAAGAGCCCAAAGAGCTCGTTCTCTGCTTACCATCATCTGAGTACACAGACAGAAGCTGTCCGCTGGGCAGCCTGTAAGAGGGTGCTCACCACAACTCAACCATGCCGGCACCCTGATCCTGGGCTTCCCAGCTTCTAGAACTGTGAGAAGTGTTTGTTGTATAAGCCTCCCAGGTTATGGTAATTTGTTACAGTAGCCTGAATGGTCTAAGTCAGCAGGCCACCAGCCCTTACCCTAATGCTACAAGCTAACCAAGTAAAAGCCAGGTGTGTGTGTATGCATGTATGTGTTTACAAAGAATTCAATACCCATTTATATATATAAGTTTTGAGGAGATGTGAGTAGTTTATACTGTTTCAGTGTTAGTCTGGTTTGGGAATTACATTTGTCCTGGAGCAGACAGATAAAAACGTCAATAGGTAGGGAGGGAATGACACAGATTGATCCAGTAGCAAGAGAACAGAACTGTCAGCATAGCACAGCTTTTTAAAACAAAAACCAAAAGTAAGAAATAGCTTTGCAAAGACGTTTTTGTGACCTGATTATTTAACCTGATTATTTCAAAGAGAATTTGAGGCAGCTAACTCAAATGTATAAACCAGAATAAACTTTAAAAAAGTGGACAGTGAAGGGAAAGCAAGAGTAGGAAAGACAAAATAGAGCTGGAAGGGGGGGAGGGCAGCAGACAAAAGAGGTCAGGGGGCTGTAGTCCATTAGAAGTGGGCCAAGACTGAGCTGTGAGCTTCCCGGTGGCCACTGTGAGGAAGGGAGCTCAATCTATCACCAAAAAGCAATGCCTCCAACATGGGACCCAAGTGGTAACTCAGGGACATACGACCCCCCCAATGGTGACCCCTGGGGAGGAGTTTCCACAAGGCCCATGCAGAGGACTGGGGTAGTACTGAGCACACATTCTCTAAGAGCAGCTTTGTCTAAGGCTGTTTCTTAAAACTTTCTGCAGTGACAATGATGGCAGGACATTGCCATGGTGCTTAGGAAAAGCAGTTTCACAAAAGCAAGTGGGAAAAGCCGCAAATGGAGAAAGCAACACAATGGGAAGATGGGAAGACAAGTGAAGTGGGCAGAACTGCAAGCTGAGCTCAATCAGGCTGGGACAGAACCACACGGCTCAGAGCCCTGGCTTTGCCTGGGAGCACAGGCTTCTACTGGTTTGTGCTTAAAGTCAAGATCAATCTGCAAGGAATTCTGAGGATGTATTTTCAGTTATATTGGCTTAAGAGGTTAATGGCCTTCTCAAACATTCTTCCAGGGCTCTGACTGTATCTTCCTATTGCAAATCTGTATACACATTAATGCTTCTGTGATTGTCTCAAATATGGGGAAAGCCCTGGGGTGGGACAAGGGGGCTTTCAGAGAGGTGTCAAACCGAAAAAGGTCAGCAAGGAAATTAACATGCAAAACTAGTTATATGACACTGAAATGATTATATTCCTCTGCCAGATCGTCTGTCAATTATCAAGGAAGATGGTGTTACCTAAGCCAGGGATGGGAGGAAGAAATGCAGGTTTTCACATCTGCTGTCCCTAATTAGAAACGGAAACCTACTCCATAGGATGGCATGTTTATAACTGTTTGTATGTGGCATTTTAGAAATCAACAGTCTCCAAGCTTACTTTATTTGGACAAAAACATGATTCTATTTCTATCTTCTTGGTCACTTTTTAAAGTGTTTAAAGGAACACTTTTTAGCATTTACTCAAAAGCAGAGCTGGCAGAGAAGCTGGCTATGTGATGATTCTCTCAAATGGAAGAAGCGCCATACACAGCAGACTGTTTCAGCCACAAAGGAGGTACTTATTAGCTGGGTGATTTTCCCCTCGACTATCTGTAGTGAAATAATCAACCATGTTAGCATTTACATGAAGATAATTAGATCCCAGAGTTAATATTCTCTGATAGTCAGTAGGGGAAGCAAACAGTTCTCTGGGAGCTGGAGCTAACATTTGAGGCTGCTTCTAATTTCGTAACAGCAGAAAATTGATTAAACAACCTATTTTTTTCCATACCCAGAAGACTCAAAATCATCTTAGGAGAGGAGAGAACACAGTCAAAGCCAGGGAAAAGATCGCTGAATCTCAGACTTCGCTCTTCCTGCTACACCCGCAGAACTCCAGAGGATGACGACTCAGGCAATAAAACCCCAGTGGCCTCTGAGGCACCACAACCAGTATGTCCTACTCTGACCTGACAGCGCGATCGAACCCGGGCGTTAACATCTATCGCTCCCAGGCTGCTGCTGCCTCAGAACAGCTTCGGGGCTGATGCCACCGGGACAAGCCAGCACAGGTGGGAAAACAACGGGAGCCTGTGTGCTGGGGGTCAACAGAAATGCCAATTACGGCTCCAAGAGTGGGGAGAGCCATCTGCAACCGCATCTCATTTAAACGTGTTGGCCGGGACCCGACGGCAGATTTCACAGAGCAGACGCCTCCACGTGACTCAGGTGATTTGGCAGCAGGCAGTGGGGGGAGAGAGGTCATTTCAGATGAAGGCAGCAATTAAAAAGGGTTTAGAGCCTACCTGATGAGAGACTCTAGGATGGCAGGGGTGGGACCTTTCTGGAACTCCAGTTCTTTGTAGTGTAGTGCTTTGGCGTATGCTCGGCACTTGGCAGCCCTCTCACCCAGCAGGACAATGCCATTGTCATCTCTCAATGGCAGGGGGCCCTAGGGCAGAGCAGAACCCACAGCATAGGAAAACAGCGGCCAAGCATGAACGGGAGTAGGCTGCCTGGGTGCTTCTCCCCTCCCACCTGTTTCCTGTCAGGCCCCATCTGGACAACGGGGCAAAGTCTCACCTTGTCACTGTGTTCCATGAATTCAGCCAAGTTTAAGAGGGTCTGCGTGACTTCGGCGATGTCCTGCGAGGTGAGGGCCAACTCGATGCTTCTGATGAGTTCATCCTGCTGGTCTTCATTCAGTTCAGACCAGCAGGACACAAATGCAGCATTAAAAAGATCCCTGAAGGCAGAGAGCAATGGGAAAAGATGTTGGAAATGCTCTCGTGCCTCCACCTGGTGCCACAAAGTCACTTATCAATCTACTCCTGGCATCACTGATTTTGCTCATACAGACCAGTGCTGTCCAACAGAATTTGCTGGAAATGGTCTCTCTTTCCTATCCAATACGGTAGCCACTGAGTACTTGAACCATGCTAAGTGTGACCGAGGAATGGAATTTTAAGTTTTATTTAACTGTAATTACCTCAATGCAACCACGCATGGCTAGTGACTACTGATTTTACAGCGCGGGTATAGACACTGTGCTACATGGGAAGCCATGTGAGGGTGTGGGGGGGGAGAAAGAAGAGCAGAGCTAAATAACCTGTCTCCACAGGCATATTTCTTGGCACTTTTTCCATCTTTTCTCTTCACGGGAGGAATGAACACAAAGGGGACTTCTAACACAGAAGCTGGCATGAACAGATTCAGAATAGAATAATCTTCAAAGGATTCTTGGGATGCTTCTCAGGCGAGACTGGAAGAGGCAAAGGCAGCGCCCGTGACTGCTTTTCAAAATACAACCAGAACCCCTAGTTGAATGGTCTTAAACACAACAACCCAACTTAAGAAACTAGAAGCATTAGAAGATAGAAACCCAATCCATAAATTCTCAAAAGGCCCTCCAAGCCTATGTAACTGCTGGAGACCTGGAACCAGAGGTGCCATTTCTAAGATTACTACAACTATTTTAAATCATTAAAGCAACACACGGACTGGTATATTTGCTGTGCCCGATATCTGAACTTTAATCCCATCCCCTCTTTTATGGTGAATGTTGGGGGAAGGGGTTGGAAACTATAAGATATGCTTATAATGTATGGGTTGAGCATTTGATGCCTCTACACATACTTTCTATCACATATGAAAAAGGTTAGGTCAGACCAACGTACATAATTTTGGAATCTGCTGGAAAACACAAAATTTGAAATGTAAAGGATAACATGAAGACCAAAAGAAGTCCTGTGTAAATTAAAAAATACACTCTCTGACCTACATCCAAGGCCACCCCGGATCCCAAACGAGCACACTTGGCACCACGGGGATAAACACATAGGTGTATGTCTATCACAAGTCTCTTGGATGACATTGTGCTCAGAAGTGACTTGGAGCAGAAGAGAGGTGTACTACGTCAGCTGAGCATATGAAATCTGCACACTGTGGAGTCGGGGGAATCCTAGGAACTATTTTTAAAGCATAAAAAAAATACCATTTTATGCCTCATTATAAATAATAATCATCCATTGTAGGCAAATTTGGAAAATGGGAAAAAGAATAACAAAGAAAATAACTACTCCGTAGACCTTCCAACTTAAACACTGCTCTATTACTTTCTAGTCTTTTTCTATGTATATGTGTTTTTAACAGTTGAAATCACACAATTCCATAGTTTTGCATCCCATTTCATTCATTTACATTATACTGTAAACCTTCTATATGCAAAGATTATAAATCAAATCTTTAAAGGCTTCTTAAGATTTATTATTTAAAATAGTATTATTTTATGGCAAATTCTATTTCCTGGAGATGGCCGCAACAATATCTCCTGTTCCACATGCTCTTCTAGAGTCTTCCTATCAAGAGATGGCATCCATATCACCTTCCCTTGAATCTGAGTGGGTTTCTGTGCCTGCCTTGAACAACAGAGTGTGGGAGAAGTGATACTGTGTGACTTCCAAGGCCAGCTCATACAAATTCCATGTACTTCTGCCTCGTTCCCTTGGGGACATTCACTCTTGCAAACCTGCCAGTATTCTGCGAGGAAGCCCAAGCACCCCACAGAACAACCCACATGGAGAGGAACCAAGACCCCTAGCCAGGGCAGTTCCCATTTGAAAGCCCCAACCTGCCAGACATGTGAATGAGCCACGCTGAAAGTGGGTCCTCCAGCCCCTGGACAAACACCCCCACTGACACTGACGCAGAGACGAGCTGTCCCCACAGGTCATGTCCAAACTGCAGATTTATGAGCAAAACAAATGACTGTTGTTGTTTAGGACCAGTAAGTTTGGGGGGTATCTGTAATTCAGCAGTAAATAATTAGAGTTCATTATTATTGGAAAGCAGTTATATAAAACCATTACATAGTTCTTTTCAGAGCTCTAAATGATTGTAATTAAAATTTTGGACCCAAATCTAAGGAAAGGTCTGCTAGCAAGGTTAAGATGGGTGCTTTTCCTATAATATGAGCTTGTTCAACCTGCCTTTTCTTTTTTTTTCTCTTCCACAAGTTGGCAAAATTAAAAATACTAGCCCTTTTTCCAAGTAGCGCCGATAAGACAGAATTCTCACATACTGTCTTCTCTGTGCTGACCCTCTTGACCCCATGCTGAAGCGGGGGACGTACCTGGCCATCGGGTTGTAGGCCTGAGCCAGGGCCCAGCACGAGCGCAGGGAAGGCGACGAAGAGTCCTTCAGGAGCTCCAGACTCAGCCGTCTCAGCCACTCCAACCAGTCATCTTTGGAGACCCTTCTGGCAGCTCCCCAAGCCTGTAATCCCCCAGGTGACAGTGGAAAACCATCAGCTTTCAGGGCCAACTGTAAGGAGCCCTCATCTATTTAATGATTATTCTGTCTTTGATTTATAAAATCATACCTCTCGTGACAAAATTCCCTCAGAGCACGAATACAAAATTCCCTCAGAGCACGAATACAAAAAGAATAATATTTAATTAGAAGCCATAAAACAAAAGCAGCAACCTCTGGAATTGAGCATGATATAGAAAAAGACTGGTTTACAAATCATTCGTGCTGGACTCAGCAAAACAGAAAGCTCTACAGACCCAGAATGGATGGGCCCGACACTCGCAGGGTGCCTTCAACAAAGCCTAATGGCCCCTGCAGCGTGTGACTGGCCCTGGGCGCTCTGCATTAGGATACTGGCTCATTCAACAGCAAAGGCTCACACAGGGAGAGGAAAAATGGTCAGGTTCACAGCACCATGAATCACATTACACTCAGGCGAGCCAGAGCCCAGAGCACAGAGCACACGGCACTGGGGTGGAATGAGACAAAAGGAGTTGAACAGATTTAATTTTTACTTTCTGATTTATCCCCTCCAACATTCCTCAAAACTCTGAGCATTCCAGGCATCAAGAGTTTCGGCCAGGGGAAGCTGAGGGAGGTGGATGGGAAGACCCAGGCTCTGGAGACGGGCAGGACAGTGTCATGGCCCTAGCTGCACTCTGGAGCTCGGTGGCCTGAGTTCAAATGACTCTTATCTAACTCACTGGCTGTCTGACCTTGGGCAAGTCACTTCTCTTCTCTTGGGCCTGTTTCCTCACTTGTAAAATGAGGATAATAGTTCTACCTCCTAGGGTGTTTTCAGGATTAATTAACTTAATATGTGTCACAGATTTATACCAGTGGTTGGCACAAAGTTAGTGCTCCTGGGAGTGCCTATTTCTGTGAAGTCAGGAATATCAGTTGGAATCCTGGCTCCACTGCTCGGCAGCTGGAGCACTCTGGGCAAATTACTTGTAGGTTGCATCTGAGCCTCAGTCTTCTGCATCAAGGGGTAAAATATCTAAAGAGCCCAGCTGGAAGAGATGAGCAAAAAAAGGTTGCTCTTAACAAAACATCATCTCTTTGAGCTAGCCTAGCCCTAACTTTTTAAAATATATTCTTTGTCTTTCTAAAGATTTTATTTATTTATTTGACAGAGGGAGACACAACGAGAGAAGGAACATAAGCAAGGGGGAGGGGGAGAGGGAGAAGCAGGCTCCCCGCTGAGCAGGGAGCCCGATGCAGGGCTCGATCCCAGGACCCTGGGATCATGACCTGAGCCAAAGGCAGATGCTTAACGACTGACCACCCAGGCAACCCTTAAAATATATTCTTAAAAGATTTTACCAGCAGAACAGACATGTGTACTCCCTAAACTAGGGAAACTGAGTAAGTTAGAGCAGAGGTTCCCCAGGGAAGTGGTCCAGGGAGTGGAAGAGATCCCCGTGTGCTACACCACCTAACCATCAACGACTCAACCCCTCACTTTCCCGGGATAAACTGGAGATCTACTGTGGCTTCTGATGAGTTACAAATGAGTGATACCATATAAAGTACTGTTTTATGTCAGAAACTGAAATAGAGACATTAAGGGACAAACTGAAAAATTATGTGCATAATTCTGACGATACAATGGGCCAGTAGGAAGAGTGACACTAGTTACTTGACTTTTAAAGTTTGTTCTGTTGAACAAAATGGAAACAACAAGTCCTTTTCTATGCAGAGGCCTCTGGCTTCCTCCCTACACAAAGGGTCTCCGGATAGCTGCTCTGTAACGCACGGCACTTCAAAAGTTGAACATACACAAGGGAGGATCAAGAACGTCTTTTCCCTCTAGTGATGTGAGGCTGAGCCTGGGTAAGGCGGAGGCAGTTCAGCAAGTGGTTGAGAGACTGGGCTCTGCAGTCACGCTACCTTGGTCAAACCCTGGCTCCACCATTTACTCGTTGACTTTGGGCAAATCACTCAACCTTTCAGGGCCTCAACATCCATATCTCTGCAAATTGCCCACAGTAACGACAGCACCTAACTCACAGGGTGAAGGGTCAATGAGTCAATATCCGTAATGTGCTCACATCAGTGCCTGACACACGGAAAGCACTCCACAGACGTTGGCAGTTGTCAGCGCTATTACTGTCACCGTTTGAGAAATGGTAGCAAAGAAGTCTCTGGAAACCTTAGCTTCATGGACAACTGCACGGTCTATCAAATAGGCTAAGTCCTCCATGTGGCCCTTCCTTGCTGTTCTTTCATTTAAAACCTAATCCACGCTCGCTTCTCTGGGTTCTGTGGTAACTGTGTCAACACGAACCAGTCGCCTTCCGCCACCAGCCACAGCTGACTGCCTCCTCCAGTGAGGCCGGTGCATGCTGACAAAATGTCAGCTTATCCATTTAGAAGGTAAGCCCAAATAGCTTCTCCTCAGACAGGAAAGCTGCTGAAAATCGTGGCAGGCACTCTGGAGGTATACATGAATGGCTTCTACGTTTTGTGCCCCGTGTAACTCCCCTGCTAGCATAGGCAGTAGAAAGATGACCAAGGTGGCGAGCGGTTACTCGGAAAGCAGGTCCGACTGGTCACTGCACTGACCCCGAGTTGCCTGCACACAAGTATGAGGAGGCACAAATGGGGCTGAGGATCAGCACTGGAGATTCTGCTTAGGGCTCCTGGACTGGATCTGTTCTCTCAGATGAGATACACTGAAGACTCTTTCTTTTTTCTGTTTGACAAAGGTCATGCTTCTTTTTCCAAGTCCTGGGTAGAAAGCAAATCTTCCTGGAAGCAACCTAGACTACCAGGGAGTTTCCTAAAATAGTCAGGACATGGCTCTAAGAGGGTGGACAGCTGCCTGGTTAGAAGGACATTCTGAACCCAGGCAGGCGGAAAACATCTGGGTGGAAATGTATATCTGGTATCTCTGCTCGGCCCCTCCCTGAAGGGTGAGGTGTCAGCAGGGTGGCCTCAATGGCGGCCTGGGGATGCCGGGTGCCTGGAGGCCCTCTCCTTCTCCTGCAGTCTTGGACCAGCACTGGCACACTCCACGGAGGGAAAGCAGCATTGCCCCTGCCCCAGGTGTCTTTCACCGCTTCCCTCATAAATTACCCAATCCTTCTCGGTAGCAGCCGCTTTACAGCTACCTGTGCGGGTGAAGGCTGGCTCAACAGTCAGTGATGAGCCCCGGTGTTCCCCGGCGCGCGCGCGCGCACACACACACGCGCGCACACACACACGCGCGCACACACACACACACACACACGTCTGTGTTCAAATCTTTATGGGCTTGGCCAAAAGAAGAGAACAAGTCCTGCCCAGTTCTCTACCTCGGTCCATAGCTATTCTTGAAGTGCAGCTGCTGTGGGCCAATCGCTAAGAAAGGAAGACTACCACCACATGGAACTCCAAACACGGAGCTGCTCACAGTCACCAGGAGCACTAACAATAATGCAAAATGTGGGAAATAAGCAACCTGATATAATTATTTAAAAGCCAGTGATAGAACTATGATTACTCCACTCAGACCTACCAGCGATGCTTTGCAACTACCTGTTTTTAAATGGATGGCTGGTGGCATACGTG
This sequence comes from Zalophus californianus, assembly GCF_009762305.2. Classification (NCBI taxonomy): domain Eukaryota; kingdom Metazoa; phylum Chordata; class Mammalia; order Carnivora; family Otariidae; genus Zalophus; species Zalophus californianus. The sequence continues at coordinate 8,253,974 of NC_045598.1, forward strand.
GTGGGAAGCTGGTTATATCCCAGGCTTTTGTCAGCATAGAGAACTCAGTACTTATCTGCAAAGATCTAAAAGCTTACTACTCAAAGTGTGGTCCCTGGACCAGGAGCATGGGCATTACCTAGGACTTTGGTAGAAATGCAGAATGTAGGCCTGACCTCGGACTGCCCCAGTCAGAACAAGCATTCTCGCCAGCCCCCAGTAGTCAGCAAGCCCTATGAGTCTCAGCAGTCTGAGAAGCACTGCTTTCAAGAGCTGGCATCAGTCTCAGTGCTAATTAGGGGACTCACTGGTTTTGTTCCACTCATGTAAAAAATAAGAATGTTATTTGCAACAAAGGATTCTACTATTAAAGCTCCAAGGAAGTTTAGAACTTTGTTCTACATTTAACCTTTATTTTTAAAAATGTGTAATTTGGACACCTGGAAAAAAGACAAAATGACCTAAGTTCGTGGTATCTAGAGTTTCAGAAAAATGCTTGGGCTGGTCTTTGGTTGTTTTAAACTTATGGTAGCAAGACCTAAGAGCTCTGAACAAGAGAGAAGAGCAGGGCTCTCCTTTCCAAGCCCCCTCCCGCAGCCCCGGGAAATCATGGACTTGCCTTTTGGAGGTTGATGGTGCTGACATGCAGTTTCTTCATGGGTCCTGTTTCTACTGGCCCACTAGCCAATGCATCCCCTTGGCCACTCCTCAGCATTCGATGCTGGTAAATCAAAGGGTCTTCTTCTTCATCAGCAAGGGTGTATCCCTGCAACCAGAGATTTACACAAAAACCCTGCAACTCCGCTAGGTCCTCCAGGTTAGAAAACACCCTTAAACCTTGGGAAGGTCGCATCTTCTGGAAAAGTCAGGATGTCAACAAGAAGGAAAAAGTTATATGCATGGACAAAATGAACAATGGGTGGGCTACACTGCCCACTGCAGACCCATCTTTGCTGGTCACTTTTGGTCAGTGATAGCATTGACTCCATAGCACCAGCACACAGCTGGCAAAGCTAAAACTGTGGGCAGTGATCCAAGGGACCAAGTGCTATGAGCTGGGGGGCAAACAGTCCGCTGTCTGGCTTTGTGTGGCCCAGGAGCCAAGAAGGGTTTCTATATTTTCAAATGATTGGGAAAAAAAAATCAAAGGAGGATGACTATTTTGTAGCACGTGCAAGCTATTCAAGAAGCAAATCCGTGGTGTCCCTGAGTGGAAGTGCACGGGCAGGCGGCCAGACTTACTCTCTTCCATGAGCAGGCGGCTGCTTTCCGGCCGCGGGCAGCAGGGCCCAGTCACTGCCTCAGAGCCCACACCGCCTACAGAGCTGAGAAAAACCTGCTATCTTTACAGAAACTGTTTGCCCATCACTAATCTAGGGCTAAAAAGCCAGATGTGCTCCCAGACTCATGAGGAGAATCATCGGTGGACTCTGGGACAGAAACCAAGCGCAGTTCACCTTGACGATTCTGCAGATGAGGACATCATAGCGCTGATGGTTGATTCGGTGTCGCACCAGGACTTTATTCACCATTGGAATGAAAATTTGGTACTGTTGAAGGAGAGGGAAGAGGTCAGAAATGTTACTCTGCAGAGAAGGAGGCAGACAAAAGAATGCTACAGATAGGTCCCCTGAGTTTGGGGTGGCTCTGTGTTATTCCGAAGAATAACCTACTTGTCTGTCTGTCTGTCTGTCTCACTCACACACACACACACACACACACACACACACCCCGCTACAATCCTACTCCCTACTCCCTTCCATCTGGGTTACTGTGATGGCCTTTGACTGCTCTCTCTGCTCTTACCCTTGGCCTGGTCTGTTCTTTCACACAGCACTGTGAGTCACCAGGTCAGACCATAGTATTCCTGTGATCAAGATCCTCCAAAATCTTCTAGTCTTGCTCTGAGTAAAAGCCCAAGTACTTATAATGGCTCACAGCAGTGATGTGCAAATTTCTGTGGGCATCAGAATCATTTGGAGGGCTTATGAAACCAGAGATTGCTGGGCTCCACAGCCAGCTTCTGGTTTAGGGCTGCGCACAGCCCAAGAATCTACATTTCTAACAGATTCCCAGCTATGCAGATACTGTGCAGGGACATCTGAGAACCACTGGCCTACAGCACCTGGTCTCTGTGCCCCATCCCAGCCCCACCTTATCTCTACGACCTGAACTCCAAGCCTTCCCCCTCACCCCCCAGCTCCCTCCTCTGAAGCCACAATGCTTTCCTGCTGTTCCTTGGACCTTTCAAACGTGCTGCCTCCTCACACCTTTGCATTTGCTACTCCTGCCAGCATCCAACTCTCTGGGCTCAGACCTTTATTTGGGTCTCTGGTCAGATGTCAGTTTATCAGAGGTCTTCGCTGTCCACCCTAAACAAACAGCAGCTCTCCTCACTCACTCTACACTCTTATGAGACAGACTATTTATTAGCTTTGCCTCATTGGAATGTAAGCTCCATGAGAACAAGGACACCATTCTGTTTACTGCATTATCCCAGAACAGCATTTAGCCCACAGAGATGGCTCGAGAAATATTTGCTAAATAAATGAAGGACAAAAAAGGCAAATAATTCCTAGTTCTTTGAAGGTAGTTGAGAGCTACAGACTAGCAAAGAGATGTTCACAAACAAAAGGCATCTTCCCCAAGCCAGGCAGAAGAGCACGTCTGTTCAGGACTCCTGCCTCACCTTCTTCCCCAGTTGGAAGACCAGCGAAGACAACGTGTCCATGGCTGTGGGACGCAGTTCAGGGCTCTGGTCCAGCGTTCGAACAATCGGATGAATGATCCGGGAGGCGTAGTCAGTGAAGTCCAGGGACTCCGTCAGGCGGTCCACAGTCTCTAACGCTGCCCTACAACAATCGTGGACATACGGTAATTGTTAACACATGGTCCCAAAGTACGAGAAGTGGCTGAGGGTTATCTTATCAGCACCAAATGGGAAGGCACGGCCTTGGAGGTACCTCGGGTGACATGGATCCAACATAAGTCCCAGTGGGATAGGGACAGTTAAGATTTCTAGAAGCCTGGGGCATTTCTGGGCTAAAATAAAGAGAGCTGAGGTAACAAAAAAATGGAAAGATGGCATGGGAACTTAAGAAAAGGACATTTTTAACCACACGTGAAAAGCTCGATGGCTGCTTAGTCCCAAAGCACAGGTGCTTACTTCCGAGACGGCAGTGGAACTTCCGGGGCGTCAAACAGCTTCACGATAGGGGGCAACAACAAATGCAGATAGTCATCCAGGTTGGCGCCAAACAGCTGGATGGCAGCCAACAGCTGCAAAAGAGAGCAAAAGCCCGGTGATAAACAAATAAAGGCAGGTACCAAGTATCGAAGCACGCAGAGCGGGGCAAGGGTGTGGGGAATTCCGAATTCTGTGGGGACTCTGACAAGTCTTCTGTAAGTGGCCTTGAGCTACATTCTTTCGGCAGCCTTCCCCTCTCCCCCATTTTATTTTGCTTGTGTATTATTTTGCTTTCTCTGAGCTTATTTCAATGGATAAAGAATCAGTTGCTAGATAATAGGAGAACAGGTCTGGGATAAAACATTTACCAAAAATAATCCAATAAAAGAGAGAAAACACAAGTCCAATCAAGAGAGGACTGTAAACATCCTGTCAACTGCACAGGTATTAGCATTCTTTGGACTCGATCTTGTGGATCGAGCGCCATCCCGTCACTCAGACCAGGGTCTTGCCTCTTAGCTGATCATCCCTGGACTCTGATGGATGCTGGGACTCTCTCTAGAGGACACCCTTCTGGACTCACCTTGATGGAGACGATGCGGCCTGGGCTGTTGTCATGCATGAAGACACGTAGCATGTGTGGGATCAGCTGGGGCAGGTAGAGCTTAAATTCACCCCCAAGAGCTACCACAATCTGCTCAATGAGAAGGATGATCGTGCTCTGGATCGAGGTGTTCATGACCCAGAATTCCTATAAAGAGGGAAGAGAGAGAGAAGCAAAGCCAGGTGCTCTTCTGCTGAACCAGGAATCAAGGAACTGAGACGGCCACAAGAAGCAAAACTGTAGTGAGCACAGTCTGCCCCAAGAGAGACTCCCTCCCCAGCCTCCTCTCCCCAGGCCTCTTTGTATCCTAGGTCACAGTCACAGTGAACAAATTAAACCGCATTTCCCCAAATGCACCAGGCTCCTTTGTTCCTCTGTCCTTTGCTTGTGCTGCGCTCTGCCTAGAACTCCACCTTTTGCTCAGCTAAGCCCTAAATGTGTTTCTAGACCCGGCTCAAGCCTCACTTCCATGAAGGCTTTCCTGTTCTCCTCCCATTACACACTTTGGGTCCCTCTGCCCCCTTCTTGTCTAGTACCTGTAGTAACTTCATTTTCTTTGCCACCTTCTCTCTGCTAGACTGTAAACTAGTTACAGGCAAGAAATCCCTTTGAGCCACCTCTGTCTCTCTAGGATCTAGCACAGCACCTGGCATAGTCCAGCCACCCGAACACATGTTTACAGAGTGAATGAATGAGTAGGTTTACTTTACTCAAGGGGCTCTCAGGCCGCCCACGGTGGATTCTCTACTTTGGGTACCAGCCACCCTCTACCAGAAGGTGATTCCAGTGTTTAACAAAGTTTCGTGCCCTTCCTGGGTTTAGACTTTGCTAGTCTAAATATTGCTAGATATAGATAGCACCTGACGTTTGCTCCAAATCATTTTCAGGCCTGGATAATGCCACAAAAGGAGCACTTTTTCTACACCTGTATAGTTATGTTCCACGTAAGTTACTAAAGTAAAAACTTGGCCAGGTGGCCACAGAATCTGCCTCAGGACCCCAAATTGGTTCGAGTTTCTGACTCCAGGAAAAGCTGTCATTTCAAATCAACTCAAAAAGAGAGTTGTCTACTCCCTTGTTTGAAACCTCCAGAGAAGCAGACTTGATGATGATAGATTAGCCCTACTAATGAAGGCAACACATGCATTTTCATACTTTGGGGCCCTCAACTAATTCAGAGTAAAGTCAATGAAAAAAAAAACCAAAAACTCCTCAGAAGAAAGGCTTTATAGAAGCATAAAGTATTTTTATTAAAAAATGTCTTAAAAATCATAATAGTTTAAAAAGTGAAAACCATACTAAAAGATGCTGGTAAAACTCTCTCTCTGCTTGGAGAGAGAGGTATTTTCTCTGAAAAAGCTATTTTCTCTAGATAAAAACCTCTGCCAAAGAAACACATCCGATTTTATAACCTCTACGGTCGGTCTGATGTGCATTCACTTGGCCCGCACGCTGCCTTCTTTAGAGAAAACCCATCTACCTCTCCACCATATTACCGTTGGCTTCTTACAGGGGCTTCTCTCCCTCAAAGAAGCCAGGTAGCCTGCCCAGGGATCATTGTTAACAGAGACTGTCCTCATCCCAGGCTCAGGGGCGCTCATTAAAATGCCCAGGGTGAGCAGTCAAAGGAAGAGCCCCTGGTGCACTTTACCCATCTTGGAGGAAATGAAAGCTGCATTTTGCGAGTATGAAGCTCCCTGCCTCAAACTTCTATGTTTTGGTCCTAAGTCTTTTTGGGGGACTAAGTCTCTGATTAGTTCTGCTTCCAACCACAAGTACACCGCTGCCTGTTGGGCCCCTCCCCCAGGCAGTCCATTAGCTCTCCAGCACTCTGCTCAACTTCCTTGTACAGAGGCCTCCGCCGCAGGAGTCGGGGAGCAAGCAAGCGGTTTTCATTATTTGTACAGACAGGAGTTTTTCAGTTCTGAGACCCAGTTTCAGGGAAGTTCCAGTTTTGAAGTCAGCCACTTTGATTTTAGTCCTACTGCTTCCTCCAAGCTAACTACAAAGGGCTGGCAGAGAAGAGCAGAAATTAGTGAAGAATTGTCTTCCCATTCTTTGAGGGCACAGCTATCTCTGCAAAGCAAGCTTCCCAACAGACATTTAAATGATACAAAACAGGGCGCCTGGGTGGCTCAGTTGGTTAAGCGACTGCCTTCGGCTCAGGTCATGATCCTGGAGTCCCAGAATCGAGTCCCGCATCGGGCTCCCTGCTCAGCAGGGAGTCTGCTTCTCCCTCTGACCTTCCTCCCGCTCATGCTCTCTCTCTACCATTCTCTCTCTCTCAATAAACAAATAAAAATCTTTAAAAAAAAATAAATGATACAAAACAGCAGGAAGCAGGCCTCCCCCTCAAACAGAAAAACGATATTGCCAGCAACGGGGAGTCCTCTGTACCTACTTAAAGCACATTATAAAATCTGGGACGGGAGCCTTTCCTCAGGTGCTGCTGTAGTCAGAAGGTGGCATTTACGTTCTTAAAGGCGGTGGGGAAAAGCCGCGCCTTCTTCCTCAGTGCCTGACAGGAGTTCATTGTATTTAATAGCACTACCGAAACCCAATCCCCAAACCTCTCTTAAGACCGTGGTTTTATGGGCTGTAAGAAGGAGGGCTTTCATGGGAACAGTAAAGCACTGTTGTGATATTAAAGTGAAATTGCTTTGTTGTGTGTGAGGCAGAGAACTCAAGAGTCTATTTCTGGCAGAATAAGGACTTCAGGATTCTTCCTCCACCTTCACAGCTCGTACGGAGGTGCCAGAGCCTGAGGCAGCAGCCCCCCTCCTCTGACATCACCCACCGGGGCACGCTTCCCCACATTTAATACTCGTGTTTTAACAGCTCTATGAAGACCCGTGACAAAAATGTCCGTGCTCTCCAAACCTGCCTCTGAATGTTTCTTGACCCAAACACTGATGAACCAGCTGAAGCACTAACTTCTACTCACTCTCATGAGGGTGACTATTTCATCCATATAAGGTCGGATGTGGCTCTTCACAAAGGACACCAACATTCCCAGCTGCTGGAACAGGAACTGGAATGGAGAAGAGGTCAGCAAGTTGGCATCAGGAAGGATGGAGAGCTCCCAGGGTTACCCTAAGTCCATGGGAACAAACGAACACCACTATGGAATCAGTTTCCACACCATTCATCTACTGAGTGTAAGTCTAAAAAAACCCAACTGAAAGCCTTTGGTGGTGATTGTGGTGGGGGCTAAAACAACTCTCAGTAGCTTTACACCCCAGCCAGGCGAGCCAGTTACTACTGCCCAACAAGGGCTTTGGGGCCAGACTGGCTGTCCTGAGCCTCGATGCTAACTCTTGGCTCTGTGACCTTCATTTAACTTCTCTGCGCCCAGCCTCTTCAGGGAGAAGACGCAGATAACAGTACTTGTCTGCAGGGCTTACTTTAAGTTAAATGGGAGAACACCTGGAAAGCACTAGCACCAGATGTGAATACCATGAAGTGCTCCATGAACACCAGCTATCACTGAAGGATTCGCGGAGTGACTAAAGACTTAAAAATGAACAGGAAATTTTTAATCACCTGTAAATGTATCTTTTTTCTCTTCAGTTCTAATTCACTACCACTTACTTTCTAAAATAAATACGGCTAACTATTATGAGTATTGTGGTTCGTGTGTAGTAATTAACTCAATTAATCAGATCTTAATTCATGAGGTAACTGTTTATCTCTGAGAAACTGTGCACCAAAACAGTAAGCAGGGGCGCCTGGGTGGCTCAGTCGTTAAGCATCTGCCTTAGGCTCAGGTCATGATCTCAGGTTCCTGGGATCGAGCCCCGTATCTGGCTCCCTGCTCAGTGGAGAGCCTGCCTCTCCCCCTCCCTGCCGCTCTGCCTACTTGTGCTATCAAATAAATAAAATCTTAAAAAAAAAATTTAAAACACAGTAAGCAACCTGGGGGAGGGATGGGATAAGGAGATTCTGTTCAGGCTGATACGGTGCAGCTGTTAGAAGGGATGCCATTCACTAAAACAAGGTGGGAATAAAAAGGCTTGGGTAAAGGTGATCCAGCTACTTTCCTGGCTAAAGATGTCTTTAGGGTATGGTTTTTATTTTGTAGTGATCTTCAGATAGTGCTACATGTCAATATGCAATAGCAAATCATATTCTAAACTCCCCTCCCCGAAAAGATTTTTCTAGCTCTCTATGCCTCTGCCTCCTCCCATTAATAAGACAATTTAGCATAATGAACGTACATATTTTCACTTTTTTTTAAATTTATTATTTTTTTTATTAACATATAATGTATTATTTGTCTCAGGGTTACAGGTCTGTAATTCATCAATCTTACACAATTCACAGACATATTTTCACTCTTATCTGCATTTCAAAACTTGGGCAAGTAAGGGCGTCTGGATGGCTCAGTTGGTTAAGCGACTGCCTTTGGCTCAGGTCATGATCCTGGAGTCCCTGGATCAAGTTCCGCATCGGGCTCCCTGCTCGGTGGGGAGTCTGCTTCTCCCTCTGACCCTAACCCCTCTCATGTGCTCTCTCTCATTCTCTCTCTCAAATAAATAAAATCTTTAAAAAAAAAAAGAAACTTGGGCAAGTTAGGATTAAATAAAAAATGTTGTTTCAAATAGCAAGTAAAAGACTTACCGACTCACTACCTGAAGAGGTGAGACTCACTGGACATATAGGGTTGGGCTCCAAGGGAGTGTGGATGCATTTTCTAATGACAAGGATACCAATGGATTCTAAGGTGGTTCAAACCTGCCCACCACATGGCACAGGTTTGACTCAGGACAGCCATCCCTACCTACAGCTTGGGAGCCTCCTTATCGAATCGCTGCTGGCCCTTTTTGTGAAATGGTCTCTATAAAAGGACATTCCAGAGATTAAGGGATGTGAGACTCTAAGTATAATGGTTTTCTTAGCTAAATTTTTGTTATGTGAAACCTGAAAGAAGGTAGAAAATAGAAGCTGGAGGAGAAGCAGGGCACTGGGGATGGCAGGGAGGTCAGGAAAACCATGAGACCGAAAGGACAGAGCCTCCTAACCCCTGCTGTCATTTCACATTAGGTGTAATAGGGAATCCCGGGGGTACTAAGCCATCTGCAGGAGCCACAGGACGGATGCCCACAGCAAGTGCCTCCCTCACAGTAAGGAGCCCAGCAGCGCCCTCCATCTCTTCTCCCTTAGATTCTTCCATAAGCTTTTCTTCTCTTTTTTTCCCCCCGGGGACATTAGTATATTAAAAGAACACATTTTTTTGTTCTTGAAAACATGGTGGGTTAGATACTCCTGCTATGAAAACCCTAAAGATAAACAATAACATGGGGCAGCTGGGTGGCTCAGATGGTTAAACGTCTGCCTTCGGCTCAGGTCATGATCCTAGGGTCCTGGGATCGAGTCCCGCATCAGGCTCCCTGCTCCTTGGGAGCCTGCTTCTCCCTCTGCTTCTCTCTCTCTCTCTCCCTCTGTCTCTCATGAATAAATAAAATCTTAAAAAAAAAAGATAAACAATAACAAATATTGTTATTGTGTCATCAGAACCAAAACCTTTTACAGAAAGCCAGACCTTCAGAGGGCTATGTATTAAGAGAAACGGTGACCCCCAACTTCCCCCAAATCTGTCCACTGGCAAAAGGAGACAAAGACATTTGTCAGTCTTGCTGTGGAGTCTAGGTAGGAAAAAAGTCTCTCCCAAGAGCTTGTAATCTCAGCTCAATCTCACATGAGTTTAGGGGGTTATTTTGACTATCTGTGTGGACTGAGAAACTCTAAGCCAAGAAATTAACTTAAAATTTTCCTGGGCCACATGACAGAAGCAAACACAAATCCTCTTCAAACTGAGAGAAGATTTTCTAGTACTGCTTCAGGGAATGCCCAGCTGCATAGGATACATGATCTAAAAGTATAAGACACTAAAGATAGACCACTGCCAGTGTGACTCAGCAGAAACAATCAATAGCAGGATCAGACCCATCACAGATTTTATATATATTGGAATTATTGGATAAAAAATATAAAATCGGTTTAAAATGCTTAAAGGAATAAATGTGAGATTTTAAAAAATGAGCAAAGAACAGGATACCACCCAAAAATACTAAGCATATTTGAAAGAACCTAGTATAACTTTAGATTCTAAAAAAATGTAATTGAAACTAAAAACTCAAGGACAGGTCAAAAAGACATAGCTGAGGAATTTGTGAACAGAAAAGGGATGTGAAGACATATCCAGAATGGATCTCCAAGAGATAAAGTTGAAAAATACGGACAAGAAACTAACAGACATTAAGGACAGAGTGAGCTCTACATGTGAATCAAATTCTGGAAGGAAAAAACAGAGGGGTGGAATCCTCATATTCAGGAAGTCCACACATTTCAAACAGGATGTGAGAAAGAAATCCATACCTAGATACACAATAGTGGAGCTTCGGGGCAACAAACACAATGAGAAGATCTGAAATAGCCACTGAGAAAAGTGAGGTGAAGTGAAAAGGAATCGTGATTTCTCAACAACAAAAGAAATGAGAATGCGTGGGATCATATCTACAGTTGTAGGAGAACCCAGAATTGTATCCTCAGCTAAATAAACATTTAAAAAAAGGGTGAAATAGAAGGATAATGATCCTAGGAGGAAGTCCCGAGGTGGGAGACAGAACATGGAGAATCGAGATGGCAAGTATGTTTGCATAAAACAGTGATAATGTTTAGCTTGGTGGCAGAAAAAGAAAAAGTGATACTACATAAGAGGGAAGGAGATAGTCTGAGCAGTCACTCTAAGTTTTGTATGTTATTCAGGAGAAGGATGGAGATATGGATTAATTTTTTAAATTAGCTACGAAAGTTAGGTATGTGAGGCAAAATCTAAGGGTGAAAAGGATAAAATGAATCCATCCCTCATCCTGTACAGGGGGACATATTCCAAAGAGCTCAAAGACTTGAGTGGAAAAAATCAGGGGGTGCCTGGCTGGCTCAGAGGACTGTGTGACTCTTGATCTTGGGGTCGTGAGTTCGAGCCCCACACGGGGCCCAGAGATTACAAAAAAAATAAATAAATAAATAAATAAATGTGAAAAGCAAGGCCAATCAAGTACAAAAAAAAGGTAAAAATGATGTACATACAAGGCTTTTTGTTACAGGATTATTTTAAGTATCAAAAGAATGGAAAAAACGCAAACGTTCACCCACAAGGACAGGTTCAACAGCTGTGGACACAGCGGGGTGCCATCACCTCTCAGGAGATGTAGGCATTTTCAGGGGATGCAGGCATCCTCGGTGCTGCAGTGGCAGGAACTCCACGACACACTGCTGTGACGGTGAAAAGAAGCAAGTGCACAACAGAGTCTACATTATGTTCTCTTCTGTGGGAGGAAGGCGGGGGAATATGGATTTCCTCACATTTTCAAAAACAAATAGCAAAAACATAAATTGGAAAATGATCAAATAGTTACCTTGGGGGGAAGTGTGGTAGGCAAAATAATGGTAAGCCAAAGATGTCTGTGCCCTAATCCCTAGATCCCATGAATAAATGACCCGGCACGACAACGGGGACTTCTGAAGATGTGATTAAGGTTCAGGACTTTGACATGTGGAGATTATTCCTTAAAAGCAGAGAACCTTGGTTGGCAGTGGGCAGAAAGAAGAATCTGGCAGCAAAAGAAGGGTCAGAGAGACGCAATGTTGCTGACTCGGAAGGCAGAGAAAGAGGGCCAAGGAATGTGGGCAGCCGCTAGAAGCCAGAAACAATAAGGGAGATGGACTGTCCCCTAGGGCTTCCAGAAAGGAACGTGCCTCAACAGCACCCTGATTTTGGTTCAGCATGACCTCTGTCAGACTTAGGACCTACAGAGCTGTAAGATGATAAATCGGTGCTGTTTGAAACCAAGATGTTAGTGAGGGTTTGTTATAGCAGCAATGGAAAACGTTATAGGAAGAAACAGGGTAATATGGATGGGGAGAGAAGCTAGACTTTGCTGAAAACATATTTTATAGTTTCAGCTCTGGAACTGTGTTAATGTCTTACATAATTAGAATAAAACTCAAATTAGGAACACCTCAAAGAAATTTCCAGAAACTGAAAATAAGCAGAAACAAATTTAATTATAAATCAAGTTGGTTGCACAATCACTCAAAGACGAATTTCAAGCGACTTTAAACACAGTATTTTGGTGTGTATCCCCGAAAGGACACAGCCTAAGAACGAGGGGGAAAAAAAATCATAAAAAATCTTGACTTGCATTCAGTAACCTTACTGTTATTACTAATACTGGTCATTTACCATTTATATGTATACAAGATACATGCAGGAATGTATTCTGCAAGATAAAGCAAGTAATTATAGAAATGTCAGAACCAAGTAACGAGTTTTTCAGTGTGAGAAACAAGTATAAAATTAAAGTAAAAACTCTTAAATCTTAAATTTGCATCGGAAAATCTGTATTACTTCATGACTTGTGTTTCTCTTTCTAAAAATTACTTATTTCTGTTTCTGTTCACTGAAATGGCCAAGAAACAACAATATGCCAATAGCAATGAGCACCCCAGCACACCAACTACAGTCTCTAAGTACCATTTCTCACTTAAAGAAACCATAACTCCTTGGAAGTGGCCATGCCCAGGCTTGAGTGAAATGTACTTGATAAGCTCAGAATAGCATTTTTTTTTTTTTGCCAGAAAGCAAAAAAAACAATCAAAGACTAAGACCACTGGCCAATGTAAAAAGAACACAACAGTCAGGCTGATTAGGATAATTAGATCATGAGAAAGAACAGTGACTTCAATGAATAAAAATACTATATATAGCTCCATGAGTTGATAATGATACTCCAAAAACAGTAGGGGTTGTGGGGTAGTACCTGAGTCACCTTTGAGAAGTTGCAAGGGACTTGATTCATTACTCTGAAAAACTGATAAATAAAAGTAAAGGATCATGCATTTATTCTGCCCTCCCTGTACGAACTATACTTTAAATTAACTGAATGAATAGTTGACAACATAAAGTTCTTTATAGATGATCACTAACTAATAAATCTAGGAATAATGTAATTAGAAAATCACAGCTTTCCAGTCTTTCTAGAAAACAATCTTCAATGAACACTAAAATGATTAGGAGAAAGGCTGAGAGAGAACAAAGGATCACAGTACCTGAGCCCACTGATTAACCTTTACATCACTAGAAACTGGGATGATTTAGAAAAGATTTGCTTACTAACTGTTGTTAGTACGTGAAGTATTCAGTATTCAGTACCGCCTATGAAGCATGTCTTGCCAGAAGAAGGAAGCTGAATTTAATCGACTCTAAATCTAATCAGTTTACAAGAAGTTAAGATATCTTGAAGATACAATCAGTCAAATCCAGAATGGGAAATTCTGTAAGACAAATGACCTGCTTTCTTCCACAAATAAATGGCATAAAAAAAAGGGGGGGGAGAAAAGGAGAATGGATAGAAAGAGAATTGGATATATCATATATCCCCCCAAAAATATAAAACAGAACAGACTAAACTATGAGAAATTAATAAATCCACCACTGTAAGAGGAGATTATCTCACTTCTCTCAGTAAGAGATGAAGAAAACAAAAAATTAATAAGAAAACAAAAAATTTGAACACAGTAAGTAATAAGTTCAAATCTAATGACACACATGGAACTTTGCGCATAACATCAGCAAATACCCGCTATTCCCAAGCACAGAGGAAACATCAAAATGGATTAAGCATTTGACTATTAAGGCAGTTTCAGCAAACATCAAAGAATTGTAAACCCAATGCAATTAAGTTAGAAACAGATACCCAAAAAAGAAATTTGAAACCCTGTAAATCTGCAAATTAAAATATCCACTTCTAAATAACTCAATGGTGAAAACAGAAATTATAGGAAACATTAAAAACACCTATCTCTGAGCAATAATGACACTAAATTATTATTCAGCTATGAAAAAGGAATGAACTACTGATCCATGATGAACCCCAAAAGTATTATTATGTTAAGTGAAAGAAGCCAGACACAGAAAAACCACATATGGTTCCAACTCTATGAAATGTCCTGAAAAGGCAAATCTATAGGCATAAGTAAATAAAATGAATAATTTCTTAGGGATGCCTGGGTGGCTCAGTTGGTTAAGCATCTGCCTTCGGCTCAGGTCATGATCCTGGGGTTGTGGGATCGAGCACCACGATGGGTTCCCGGCTCGGTGGGGAGCCCACTTCTCCCTCTCCCTCTGCCCCTGCTCATGCTTGCTCTCCCTCTCAAATAAATAAATAAAATCTTTTTAAAAAATGAATAATTTCTTAGAAAAATGTGACCAAAACTGTTTTAAGAAGAAAGAGAAAAGCTAAACAGATCTTTGAACCTGTAGTTAAAAATATATATATATATATATTCAGACCAATTCCACTCAGGATTAGTAGATGTAAAAAACTGATATTAAGGGGCGGCTGGGTGGCTCAGTCAGTTAAGTGGCTGCCTTCAGCTCAGGTCATGATCCCAGGGTCCTGGGATCGAGCCCCTCATCGGGCTCCCTGCTCTGCAGGGAGCCTGCTTCTCCCTCCCCCTCTGTTGCTGCTCCCCCTGCTTGTGCTCACTCTCTGCCATATAAATAAATAAAAATCTTAAAAAAAAAAACAAAACTGATACGAAATATTAGATATAAAGTCAATGTATCAAAAAATACATCATAACCAAAATGGTTTTAAAACAAGAATTCAAAAATATTTCAACATTAGAACATGTACCAATGTAATTCAACATATTAACACATTGAAAGAGAAAAAAAATATGAGAATCACACCAGACAAATAAAAGGCATTTGATAAATCTAATACCCGTTCATGATAAAAACTAGCAAATTAAGACCATAAGGGAACATTTATAACCCTTAAAAAGCTACCTGCCAAAAACTTGCAGCAAACATTATACTTAGTGGGGAATTCTTAACAGCAGTCCCACTGAAATCAGGAAAAAGATTAAAGATCTCCAGTTTCAGAGTCTAATCAACATTGTAGTACAGGTCGTAGAAATGCAAATGAGGAAAAGTAGTAACTGGTTTACAGATTAAAACAAAAAACTAGAACTTTCTCTTTTTGCACACTATATGATTATCTACAGTGAAAAGCTAGGGAAATTTAGTATTAGAATTAGTAAGAATTCGATGAGGTTGAGTACATAAACTGCACTTCCGTATTCCAGGCACAAAATTAGAAAATATACTTTCTAAAAAGATATTATTTACTCTAAACGTACATCAAATTGAATATATAATCACAGAGGAAAAAACTGATTAAAAAATTAATTCAAGGGACACCTGGGTGGCTCAGACAGTTGAACGTCCAACTCTTGATTTCGGCTCAGGTCATGATCGTGAAGTCCTGAGATCAAGCCCTGAGCCAGGGCTCCATGCTCAGCAGGGGTCTGCTTGAGATTCTCTCTCTCTCCCTCTCTCTCTGCCCCTTCCCCTGCTCATCCACACACATGCTCTCTTTCTCTCTCTCTCTCTCAAATTAATAAATCTTAAAAAAAAAAGCGCCCCCTTGAGTTTTATTGAGGTTTGCTGCCAGTAGTGGCATAGGTAAATAATCACAGAACCACTCTGCCAGTTGTGTAGTTTAGAGAAAGAAAAGAGAGCAAAAGGGAGAAACAGGGAGGGAAAGGGGGAAATTTCTACCTTACAGGAAAGGGCCAGCTGTTAAAAGGAGAAGAAATGGTAGAACTAGAAAGTCCTTACTTTGCAACCAGTGTGACAACAGATTCAGGCAAGGATCATCCACAGTTGCTCAGTCACTGGGTCAAAGATAGTCAGGGAATAGGACTGTCACAGTCTCAAAGTATCACCCCCAGATTACTTAATGACTCAAGAAAAAGGCACCTTACAATGGAGAGCTCTGACAGAGACCAATTTAACCACGTGCTCAAACTCAGGATCAACACTAATGGGAGAAGCTGACGTTACAAGATCTGGTTAAGAGGTAGGCAATGTCACCTCTGTAATATCCTCACTAAAAATGATGGACATGATGGACTTCAATCTAATTACAAGGAAGCAACAAGTTCACACAAGTGGGACATTCCATTGGACAACTGCACTGAACTCTAGGTACACGCTGCCCCCTCCAACACACACAGTCATCGTTTAGCCATTCTGAGGGGATAACCCAGGAAACTGAACCTGTACCCTCAGGGCTTAGGAGTTAGGGAAGGGGAGGTACCCGGCCCAACAGCCAACAGGGGGCATTGGTAGGAAGTGGGGCTCAGGAGCAGGGGTGGGGTTTTAGCTACTTACTTCCCGGATGGCCCCGTCACAGACCCGAATGACATTGAGGAATGTGGGCATGACCTGCGGCAGGAACTGCACACACTTGAGGCCCAGGGACTTGAAGATGAAGGTGATGGCCTGGACAACCATGGTGTGATGGTGCGAGAGGGACTGGTCTCGGAAGATCCGCATCAGCGCCACCATGGACACAGCGGGGTAGAACTCATCCAGGGGCAGGTTGCCCATGTTGACCAGCATCTCGCTGGTGCTGTAGTCGGCTAGAACAAAACAATGGCAATAATCACAAGCTATACATGCCATGACTCTGACTCGGAGCAGAACCTGGCTAACAACAAACAGCAGACCGTCATTCAGCATTCATGGGGAATACAGGCTGTATTAGGAACCCATGAACAGGCTCTCACCATGAAGAATGCAAGAGCTTTTGGCTGTTCTATTACCCCGACCACAAAAGCCTAACACGGTACATGATGGGTTTTCTTTAAATTGCTATGTTTAACTTCTCTCCTTATCATTACAGTTGACAACTTTGTAGTTGAAACCATCAATAAAAATAATTACTTCCCCAAATGAAAGTAAAGGGAATCAAATTAGGCTAACATCTGTCCAACAGCTGCTCGGTCCCCCTACGGACTTCAGACGAGGGAGCGGCAAATGCTAGCTGACCTGAACAGCGAGGCTCTCAAAGACTTGGTGCGGGGAGGGTGAGTGGTGCACTGAAGAGGCCAAGAACTAGACCAGCCGAGAGACTGGACCGGCGATGCCGAGCAAGGACAAAACCTGCAGGGACTGGGCTCAGACTCTGCTCCTGACCGCCCTGGGTCCAAAAGGTAACGTCAGAGCTATGCTTCTCTACTATACAGAAGAACTGGAAGCAACAGGATTCCATCCATAGAGTTTAGAAGCAAATTATTTTGAGGAGAAGACTTCATAGCTCAGGGGTTAGAGCACTGGTCTTATAGAAACAAATTATTTTGGGAAAATAACATTTTGCTGGAATGGCTGGGAGAGCCACTGCTAAACTTTTCATTGTTTCGGAAATAAGCCCGCCCTCATGAACAATGGGTTAAGTCTAGAAAAACCTGCCATAGCCCCATACCCTACCCAATCTCTCAGGCTACTTGTCAAAAGGCAGAGTGGCTCCAAGGCCAGAACAGCTGATGAAAAAAGAGCCCTGGATTCTGACTGCTACCAGGTTCTCTATGCCCCTGAGCCTGGCCTCAGGGTTTCCCTAGCAATTAAAACTGGGAGAATAAATTCTACCCTCTTCCTCCTTGGGTGCCATGAGAATATAAAACATCAAAGAAGCACTAACAAAGAATGAGAGATGAACAGAAGTGATGGGGTGATAATTCACATCTCTCTCATCAGCACCAAAAGGTGGGTACAGACTTGGCCTATTGACCCCTGACAAAGAATCTGGACAGATGTAAGGACTCTGGACACACCGGGAAGCAGCATCCCTATTGTGATTCAAGAGGAAACTTGACTTTCCATTCAGAAGTCATGAAGTGAGCCAATATGCTATAATTTGTTAGCCAGCCCAAGGCTCTTTCTAAACACAGCTAGCAAGGGGCTTTGTGACGTAGGAACTTGGCGAGTCTCTCATGGTTCCCCTCAACTTACAGGAATCCTGACTTGACTTGGATTCAGACAGGCTGACAGCAGAAGCGTCACGGGACTGGTCAATCATGCCAATGTTTACTTTGTGCTTGTAGGGATCCAGGGCCCCCAAAAGCCCTAACACACGGATAGCCTGGGTGGGAAAGGGGAGGGGAAAAAGAAAACATTTATCACACCATCTGACGACAACAGGTTTCATGACTAGTCCTCTCACGTTCCATGACACCCAGTTCGTACCTGAATGACCAGCTAGAAGAACAAAACGGAGGATAGGACATCTAATCAAGACTCAGTCAGAGCGTGTTAATGCCACAATCTCTCTCCATTCTTCCAGCAAAGTCTTTAAAGAACCAAGTTTGCCATGTTCCCTACCTCTCTCCGTGTACCCTGGTTCTGCTCAGTCTTCAGAAAATTCAGAAGGACCTCAAGCAAAGTGGGGTACTTCCTGTAGGGCTCCACCACATAGCCAGTGCTGGCCACCAACTGTCCCAGGGTCCACAGAGCCACCTGGACAAACAACAGATCATGTGGTTTGTTGAGCCAGTAAGAGAGAAGAGAAAGCATGGTTTGTACTGTTTAATGATTGTAATAAAGTGTTAGAGGCTTTTCCAAGAAAAGAAGTTTCCAGGAGAGGCACTAACCATTTACAGAAATCCTTGAGAGTCTGGGTGTAAAATCAAGGCCACAAACCAAAGCAACAATCACTGGATAAAAAGATAAAAGAAGGGTGCCTGGGTGGCTCAGTTGTTAAGCGTCTGCCCTCGGCTCAGGTCATGATCCCAGGATCCTGGGATCGAGCCCCGCATCAGGCTCCCTGCTCGGCGGGAAGCCTGCTTCACTCTCTCCCACTCCCCCTGCTTGTGTTCCCTCTCTCGCTGTGTCTCTCTGTCAAATAAATAAAATCCTAAAAAAAATAAAAAATAAAAGAAGAGCCCCACCATTCTCAAAGGAAATACCCAGTCCTTCCACATCCTGAGTGATTAACAGGAGAAATCCGACTTAAAAGGAAATTAAGATTGTTCTTAATTTTAGTCTAGTCACCTAATGAACTCGGTGACCAAACAAAATGAAGCCAGGGCTGGGGAAGAGTGTGCTGAAGCTCTACTTGCCTCTACAGCCACAGGCT
This sequence comes from Zalophus californianus, assembly GCF_009762305.2. Classification (NCBI taxonomy): domain Eukaryota; kingdom Metazoa; phylum Chordata; class Mammalia; order Carnivora; family Otariidae; genus Zalophus; species Zalophus californianus. The sequence goes on from NC_045598.1 coordinate 8,272,734, forward strand.
CAGGCTTTCTCTTTCCCTCTAGGGGCTGGGGCTCTGATAGATAATCTGGATTTTCTTTTATCTAGAGGAAAGGCCACTGGCCAGCCCTGATGATTACTGAAAGTGACTCCAGGTCAGGACGACAGCTAATTCTGGCTCCAGATCTTTCTTCATTTTACTTAACAGATACTTCTGAGTACTTATTATGTGCCAAGCTCTGGGTTAACTAAGTGACGAAGAGAGGCAAGGGCCCTGACCTCCCAGGGGCCTGTTCTGCTCAGTCTGGGAGGAGTAGTACTCACCTGCCTTTTGGCCAACAGAGAGGAGTCCTGGAGCATGTCCATGATGATAATAAAGAGTTCATCCACCCATTTCCTCATTTCTAGGCCACTAACCTACAAAATGAAAAACAGGGTGGTAGGTAAGGTTAGAGATTATGGCATTACAAAGTATTTTGATTTCCTCAGAGACTAAACAGTATTCTTTCCATCCTATGGGAAAAGTAGTTGTCCCCCTACCTGAGCCAATTCTCCTATTGTAGCCAAGACATTATTGATCACACCTGGGTTTGGGTCAGGGTCTGGATCTTTCAGTTTCAAAATTAAAGCCTATGAAAAGAAGGTATGATAAAAACGAATGCAGAACAGAATCTACTAGAAACCTTTCTTTTACATAAGTAAAATTCACCCGAGAGACCATTTCAATCCTAGATAAGTTACTTTTAGGCTTTGAGAATCCAGAATTTCTCCAGAATGTGGATTCTAAAACTTTTCTCCATACTGAGCTCAGTTAGATATATGAGAAAGCTAAGAAACACCATGATTAAAAAGTGTTTCCCATGCCTTCTCAAATGGTATCTGATCATTTGCCAGATTCACATAAGTTTTCAAAGATTTCACAAGCCTCTAACATACTCAGATTTTAAAGCGAATTTTTTTCATTTTGAGGGAACTATTTTATGCCACTATCTACCTACTTCTCCTTTCCAAGCACATTTGATGATGTGCTTGAAGCACTGTATCTTATCCCTTATAAAAAGAGAGCCCTTTCCTGCAATCGGTGAGATTTTCACTATTCTTTCTGAGAATGCTTGATGTGGCCCTTGACCCCGAGCCTGGGGCCGAAGAAATTATCTACTGAAACACTTCCACTGTCTCAAAGAAGCGGACATAAGATGACCCGGAGAGACAGTGCCAGTGTCTCTAGCTTCTGTGAGCTACCTTCAGAATGGGCTCCATGTAGGGGCGGATGAGCCGTGGGGCATTGGAGACCAGGTGCCCCAGCATGCGGGCACTCTGCTCTTTGATTCTTCCAATGCCGCTGTGCTCCAGCTCCGTCAGAATCTGCAGGGAAGAAAGGCCCGTATGGTAAAGGAAGTTCTAGAGAGGAACGGTGTATAAAAGGGGAAACGTGGCAGGGAACCAGAGGAAGGAACCAGAACTGCATGCGGATCAAGTAGCTGCTGGATCCTCCACAAAGGCCAACAGTCAGGGACACAGCAGTGGTGGGAAGAAAGACTGTTGGAAGCCAGCCCCAGTCCCCACAGTGCCCCAGCCCCCATGGTCCCCCAGCTGTCCCCAAGCACAACTTTAACAGTACGGCACAGGCCCAGGGGGCTGGGAACACCAACGGGGACAGCAAGAGCAGGGGTCTGCAGAAATGAGGAACGAGAGAAGGGCTCTCTTCGAGAAAAATCTTTGTCTGGACAGCAAATCACTAAGGGGGCCTATAAATAATGACAAAGAATCAAGAACAGAACAGCTATGCTGTTGAAAGAAATATTAATACTCAGTAGTGGTTTCAGGGACATCTAGATAAACCCAAACAGTGAGGGATTGTATCAACAGAATCCCCTTGGACCTTGATGAACAGAAATAACATGTTTGTTCTGACATCCTTAAAACACCAGTAAATCAGCACGTTCTACTCATCATGACACAGATATAAACAACTTAATATAGACAGACTTCTGGCGAGCTGAAGTTACCAGAAGGAAATCTCTGAACCGTGAGAAAAGTGCATGTTAACTCAGCTACCCAGAGGAGGAGTCTACAATTTAATAATATATTTTGTCTTAGGTTATTGATTTAATAATCCTGACTTTCTGGATCCCCCCAGCAGCCTGTTTTCCCCCGTCACAGCAGACAGCAGTGAGAGTGGACAGAGAGGGATGCTGAGAACAGACCCACGTGAGCCAGGAGATGGCTGGCAGGCAGAGAACAGATGCCTGAGAGGAGAGTGCCAATCTTTGGAGCACCAGGGGCCAAATCAAAGGTTCCCAAATTCACCTCCAGAGCCAGCGAGGATCACTGCGCCCTCAGAACAATACCCAACACCCCCTCTGATGATTGAGAGGCATGAGGAAAAGGCCAAAGCACATTTAGGTAATGTCCCTTACCAAGGCATGCAAATATGTGATTCAACTTGTGAAGGTCTGTATCCACATTTGAAAACAAGAAAAATAAAAAATTCGGGGGTTTCAAGGGCTAAGCTCAGTATATGGTAAATTCATTCAATGGTGCTTCACATTCTCCAGTATCAGGAAAAATGAGATGGCCTGATAGCCCGGCAGCTTATTGTAACCTTCTAGCAGACACAGGCCACGCCTGGCTTGTTCGCTAGTGTTTCCAGCACCCAGCAGGACCTGGAACCTGGAAAATGTCCAAAACATCTATTGACTGAATGAACACACTGATATTCTCATTAGGAGATATTTCTATATCAAGCTTCTTTAAGCAGGATTTTGGGCTGGCAGGCTCAACAATGATTTGTTTTCCTTCCCAAAACCTTAGGTATTTTTAAAAAAAGACTTAAAAGGATAGGCACTCCTATCACAGGCCAGCAGCTGAAGAAATAAACCGTTAGGCTACAAACAGAAGTGCCAACGTAATATAATCCTCTAGTTCTTTGACTGATGATATTACAGTCACTTTAGTTATGACTGTGAATACACGACATTTCTCTAGGATGAAAGTTCCGTATATTAACGATATTGCTGTGTTTACGTTCTTTATGTGGGTGGGTCAGGAAGCAGAGCGGGAGGGAGGGACAGGGTGGGGTCGGGGGACAGGAAAGGACTGGGTGAAGCACACTGAGACCCAGAAGAGGTGGGTGGAAAGATCTCGAGGCAGGAAGGACTGGACCATGCACCACTCGCAAGGAGGCCAGACAACTTATGTGGGTAGGCGGAGACAAAAACTGGGCAGTTAGGTTTTAGCAGGAATCGAAAATTCTGGGGCGCCTGGCTGGCTCAGTCAGTGGAGCGTGCAACTCTTGATCTCAGGATTGTGAGTTTGAGCCCCACTTTCAGCGTGGAGCCTACTTAAAAAAAAGAAAAATCGTAGTAGATCGAACAGCAAGGCCAATTTGAAGCTACCTTTGATTCTAGTCCAGCAGCTTAGCTTGGCATCTGACATTTAAGAACGAAAGCCAGGGACCACAGACCAGGGGCAATGACCATGAGAAGCAATGTTGGAACCATTCTCATCCTTGGCCTCTGTGCCTGACCTGGCATCAGCAAGAGCAGGAGAGCGGAAGGACAGAGAGGTGCTGGGAAAACTGACACCATCTGCAGCAGACTGAGTGGAGAGGGCCAAGAAGTGGAATCTCTGGTGACTTGCCAGGAACAAGAGAAGAGCTGCAGAAGAGGTTAGCCTGGGATAAGAGGGCCCCTGGAGTCATACTGCCAAGAGGCTTACAAGGTGATCAGCACTGGAACTGCGACTGCGAAGCTGGGAAAACATGGACTCTTGGAGCCAAAGGTGGCTTTTACCAGGTATCTCGACCTTTCTCCCCCTTCCCGGTCCTCGTCTCTCTTTCCCCAAACCGCTCTCACAATGACAGTCCCTTTCCCATTGCCTCTAGGTCTGACTGTCACACCATTACCTGGATGAGCATCTTGCGTAAGAAAGGCATGACGAAGGCCGGGTTCATGCTACTGAGCCGGCCCACGGTGCAGATGGCCAGCTCCCGGATCTCAAACACCTGGTCGTTCAGGGCCACAAACAGGGCCTGCAAATTCTCTGCCTGGGCCAGGTGTGCATCAAAGCGCTCATCCAGGGATGCCAAGACACAGTAGCGGATGTCAGGGTCTGCAAGAGCAATTATGCCTTTGAACGCCTCTTCGATGCCATCACCCCTCTGGTCATTTCCCAGTTTCTGTCCCCACTACCTCCGGCCTAGTAAGAGGATGTCACGTACCTTTCTCTCATCTCACTTGTCAAATCTTTTCTCTACTCATAGGAGCAAAGACAACAGAATTAAAGACAGATTCTGTTACACCAGTAGGCTGGAGTAGCCAAGCCCAGCGCTTTGGCAGAGACATCAGCTGGACATCAGCTGGCTGAGTCTGAAAATCTCTAGAGAGGCCATGCAATGTAACTGGCTAATTCCAACTGCCCCGGGCGCATAAATTCCCCTAGACTGCTTCTGTCTCATAAACCGTACCAGGATCTGTTATCCCAACCACGAGGAGTTTGCTGAGCACATCTGCCACCACTTGCACTGCAGTCTGGCTGACCACGTGAGCGTGGCCACTGATGAGGTGGACGGAGGGCGTGAGCAGACGGGAGCAGGTGCGGGCAGCTTCCATGCGGATCTCCTTGTGTTCACTGTTTAGGAAATGATCTGCACAGTGGCGGACGAACTGGGTCAGAGAGTGGCCTGGATACAAAGGCAGAGAGAAAACAAAATTAACATTGCTGCTCTGGATGGTAGATCTACAACTAGCTAGCTGCATTTTTCATTTCATGGCTACGAATTCAATTTTCAACAAGATACTGACCCAGAACGCTTCTCTTAAAAAAAGTAACAAATGGGTTTCCGATCAGCAGAGAGGCAAAAGGGAGGCGGAGCGGGGAGACACAAAAAAAGGCATTCCAGCCACCCCCCAACCTAATCCTTTATTTCCTTCAAAGAATGAATAATTTTGTTTTATTCTGACCCAAACCTTTATATTCCGAGATTAAAACAATTCTTGATCAAATTTACCTTGTCTATTTTAGTTCCCAGATTTGAATACCAAAAGAAAGTCTGGTGTAGGCTGGGTTTAAAATATAGCTACTTTCTATTCATTAGAAATACATTATCCTGGGTGTCAATCAGTGCAAGAGGAGGAGCTACAAGAGGGAAACCACAGATGGCTATAAGCATTCAGATGGCACATTTAGGCTTTTTGTACTTGCTTGTTTCCCTGCAGTCTTGATCACTGCCACTTGCATGATTTTAAATTTCAAAAGTATCCATTTTTCTCTCCTGAAATAGATCTCCCTAGGGCACTGATGTGGGTTTATCTGCAGCTTAGAACTCCACACTGAACTACACAGTACAGCGCTCTTGAAAATCACACTGCCATAGAAATGGAAATACCTAAAAGCCTCTGGCTTAAACATTTTAAAGCATTAAATACCATCTCAGCTTCATGACCATGGGGGGATGGAGGCTCCATCTCTGACTTTCTCATCTCTGAAGCATTAATTCCTTGGATCAATGCATAATTTCCCTGAACGCCATCTGCCCCCAAATGCAGGATGGGATGAAGAAACAGAGAGGAGAAATTAACAATACATGCAAAGAGCCCAGGAGGCTGAGCTGCTACAGGATCAGCTAGCTGGTCTCCAGGATCCCCAGCCAAGACCCAGGACTTCTAGGTGCCCTCATTCTTTTCTTGGGGTTCCCAGCAACTCTCACTGTCTTGGCAAGAGCGGCTGCAATTTCTTACCTTCAAACTCAAAGCTGCCAAGGGTTCGAAGGGCAAGAGTAATGCTGCCCACATCGCTGGCCTCAGGCAGGGCTGTGAGGCCAGGGGAAGCTAGCTGATGGGCCAGGCCCTTGGGCATGCCCGGGTGCCGGAGGGGTTTGTGCATCAGGACCAGGGACAGCATCTTCAGAAGCCCATCCTGGATGTCCTTCTTCAGCTGTGGAATCTGACGGCTCAGGTCGTAGAGCACAGCAGTGAGGGCAGGGCTGAGGGGAAGGAAACCAGGCACCTATGGCGCTGGACAAGACATCTGTCTGTTCTAGAGAAGAAACAGCCTTTCTTGTCCAGCAAGGGGATTTGGCCCATCACTGCTTGGTCTTTAAAGTAGAAAGGATACTATAAAATAGAAGAAATGTCCTGAACTCTCTTGGCCTGGTCAGAGATTTCAAAACAATCTACGAATTTCTGGTCTTTGCCAGGACTTGCTTAATGTAATTTAGCCACTGCTGAAGACCAAGTCTCAATAAACAATCTGGGAAGCAAACAAAGAGCATCATCCTTATTTTATAGATAAAGAGAACTAAAGCCAGAAAAGCCGGGCAGTTTCCCAATGATAACATAAACAACAGCTACAAACATCAGCCGAGCACTTCTTATGTGCAAGGCCCAGTGCCCAGAGTGCCTGTTTCATGAACTCTTTCCCATTACCCCCTTGACAACCTTGGACAACAGGAGCTGCTATTGTGTCCGCTTTTCAGGTGAGAAAACTAAGGCTCAGAGAAGTTAAGTAACTGGTCAGGACAACACAGCTAACCAGAGATGGAACCAGGATGCAAAACCAGCCCATGTGTTTAGCGTGAGCTCTCTTGCCTATCCAATTTAACGAGCAAACACCCATGCCCCACTCTTTCAGTGCTGTCCCGATGCCGCCGGCCAAGGCTCTTACTACGCAAGACGGGAGCAGCTCAGGTTTCTGATACCCACCTCAGTCCCACTGCCAGCATGGGCTCCAGCAGCTCCTTGATATCCTGTTGGATGCCTGGCCCCATTGCCCGGGCCAGCATGCTGATGCAGGTGAACACTGTGGCATCCACCTGCATGGCCTTCTGTCTCCTGCAGGGGACCAAAAGTGGCTACTTCAGACACAATGACATCTTGTGATGCTCCAACTCAAAATCGCCTTGGGGCAAGGAGGGCAAGTGATCCAGGCAGGGCCACAATTTGCTGGTGTGCAGGTTATCTACTGCACAATTCTAGGGGGCCCATCACACCAGACACACGGTAGATTTGAATTTACAACAATCCAGCAGATGGCAGTCATGTATCTTGAGAAAGGGCCCCTTTCTGAATCACACAAGGCACAATAAGGGTTAGCGTGGTGCTGGCCAAGGTACCTATTTAGGAAGCAAACTGAACAATGTGTACATCAGGGACCAGGGGGTAGGGTACATCCATCATATGGAAAGAAATTCTCCCCCACAAAGAGAAGCCTGGGCTTTAGAATGGGAAGGCTTATCCCTTCACCAGACCTATCCTTGCTACTAACACAGAGAAAGATCAAAACACAGCTTTAGTCGACACTGACCCCCCGAGACTTAGAGGAGACACCCTGGCCTCTCCAGCTTGTGCGGTGAAGGTTTTTCTTGTATTTTATTCACTGGGAGGTTTCAAAGGGTGGAATAATGCACCCAACTTCAGTGACAAGGAAAAAGTGACCATTAGTTCTCTTCAGTTCCAGTCCAGAAGCTCTCTCTTTAGGCCTTACATCAAAAGACCTTTGAAAACCAGAGAAAAGAGCAAAACTAGGAGATTCCCAGTTAATAATAATATTGAAAACAGCACTGATATCTAATGTGTTCACAGGGTATTCAACCTCCCCAAATATTTATATATATATCACTTCATTTGAAAAAGGCTGGCACTCAACTGAGGAAGGGTTGTGCTTTGTATGATTTGCTACACTCTGGAGCTTAGTGATGTGGAGAATGGGCTTAAGCTCCATGGAAACTGGGATGGAGCATCCTTCTCCCCAGCCAAATGGGGGTGGAAAGTGAAATCACAATAGAGATGCTTACTTATGGGCAAAGTCCTTAGGGGGTAGGGCTGCACGGATGATGTCCAGCACACGAGGTAAATAGACCTTAAACTCAGATCTCACAGCCACAGAAAGCAGCCCCAGGGCTTGGAAGGCTGCTGTACGTTCCTTCTCCTTCTTGACACAGCTTAAGACATGGTTCATGGTGTCTTGGAGGTACTGGGTATCTGATCACAAAAAAGACAAAGCATATGGCTCAAGGTCAGGGTTGGTATATATATCAAAGGTCAGAGTTCCTAGAAAACACTTAAATTGGGGCGCCTGGGTGGCTCAGTCGTTAAGCATCTGCCTTCGGCTCAGGTCACAATCCCAGGGTCCTGGGATCGAGCCCCGCATTAGGCTCCCTGCTTGGCGGGAAGCCTGCTTCTCCCTCTCCCACTCCCCCTGCCTGTGTTCCTGCTCTCGCTGTGTCTCTCTCTCTGTCAAATAAATAAATAAATAAAATCTTTAAAAAAAAATAATGAAACACTTAAATTTAAGAATAAATTAAGAGAGGGGAGTCTGGGAGGCTCAGTCGGTTAAGCATTTGCCTTTGGCTCAGGTCATGATCTCAGGGTCCTGGGATCGAGTCCTGAGTCGGGCTCCCTGCTCAGCGGGGAGTCTGCTTCTCCCTCTCCCTCTGTCCCTCCCCTGCTTGTGCTCTCTCTCTCTCAAATAAGCAAATCTTAACAACAACAACAAAAAAGAATAAATTAAGAGAGCCTGTTGGAAAAAAGTAAAGAAGAATTTAGAGGATGTATTAACCAAAGTCTTATGCTTAATAATCACTCCTCAGATACATCTTTTGGAAATATTAGAAATATTAGATTTTTTCCACTTTAATTAAAAAAAAAATCTTAAAGGGTCTCCAAAACAATAACATTGTATAACTGTCCCCATTAGTGCTATATTTTGAGGGAAAAACTACATGCTCTTAAGAAATATATGTTAAATCTTGCTTAAAAACAAAGAGATGATCATCTAAACTATTTTATATTATATTGAAATTTAAAGTAATTTTGAATACTGTTTGCAATAAACAGGCCACTCTATTCAGCTTAGGCCTGGAAATCACTTTGCTATTACCCAGAGATTTCTGTTATAGTTATATTTAATAGAACAAGATTTAATCTGTAATTTGGGAAGCCACAAGTGTATCTTCATTAAGTTTCCATCAGCCAATGTGTGCAGGTAGGCGATTCTTGGGCACTTTATTTATTTATTTATTTAAAGATTTTATTTATTTGAGAGAGAGAGAATGAGAGATAGAGAGCACGAGAGGGAAGAGGGTCAGAGGGAGAAGCAGACTCCCCGCTGAGCAGGGAGCCCGATGCGGGACTCGATCCCGGGACTCTAGGATCATGACCTGAGCTGAAGGCAGTCGCTTAACCAACTGAGCCACCCAGGTGCCCCTTCTTGGGCAATTTAAGGGAAAGTGTTATTACTCCTCCAAAGGTTGGAATTTCCTGATTTTTGTCTCTTCTATTTTTCCCTTCCGTCTTGCTGGCCTCAAGTCCATGCACCAGCAGAACATACACAGCAGCAGAGAAGGCAAGACCACACATCCATTAGAAAGTGAGGGGTGCTGAGGGCCCCCAGAAGCTCATTTAGGAGGCAGTGGAGTCCCAAACAGCATAGATGCCTCCCTGCATTTACTCTAACGAGAAAGGTCTTCTTTCATGGCTCTCATGGTCAAAGCACTCTGGGGCTTGAAAACAGAAGAGTAAGGTGATATGTATGTAAACCTTAAAATCAGAGCACATCCATGGGGAAAACGGGACTTCTGCACAGGGACAGCATTTCAGCAGGAAAGGAGCCCAAATCAAGAGGGTGACATCCTTTGCCCGATTTAGCACCCTAAGAGACTAGGAATTGTTTGAGGTTCCAACCCAATCTTAGCATGTTTTTGATATGGCCAAAAATTACATCATTGGGAAGTTCGAGCAATGACTTCCAAGCTGCAAGCTTTAAAAAAGTGGCACTTTCCCCATGAGGCCACATGTACGGGGGCTGCCCAGGCTGAATTTCAATGACACATTTTAGTATATTATTTAATAAAACAATAAAAACCCACATCAAAAGAATACACCTAGGGGCCCTCTGGTCTTGGCATGCTGCTCCTAGGCGGTCCTTTGAACTTACTGGGGTAACTGCTTCCCCAACATGCCAGACTTTCATCAAATTCAGCCTAATTATTACTTTCTTTTGAACCACAGACTTTCAAACCACGGTTATTTAAAGCTCTACTGAACAGGGGCATGTCTGGTCATTAAAAAGGAGAATAGCTGCTGGGTACCAGGTAGGAAGAATGGAAAACTGAAAAAAATATGGGTGATTTTCATGATATCATTTCTCTCTGGTTCATTGATTTTATGTGGCTAATTGTCTCGTCCTTACTCAACACATTCTCGTCACACACAGCACATTTCACGCCAACCATGCATTTGTCCCGTTTCGTCTGAATTGGGTGGTGTGAAATGAGTGTGTGTGCTAGGGAACGGCATCTGCGAAGGGTCGGGCTGACCTTCTACTTCCACTCCTGGCTCTCATTTGCTCCCGAATGCTTATTAAGCACAGGCAATGTGCACCGCAGTGAGGTGCAAAAAGATGTTCAAGATGGGGTTTCTCCACTCAGCAAGTAGGGAGGTAAGATAAGGATATTAAGTATGAACAGGCAACTGGAGTATTATTACAATTTTTAACCTTGACCTTACTTCTAAAATGGATTTGAAGGAGGGAGAGGGGGGCAGTAAAAGCAGAATAATGGTTTCCATCTACTGGGGCTTACTCTGCCATTTGGATGAGCTGTTTAGGCATTAATGCAGTTCATCTTGCAAGACAAGGACTGTTATTCTCCACTGACAAGTCAGGAAGTGGAGGCCTAGGAAGGTCAAATAACCTGTCTGAAACCTCACAGTTAAGGACAGAAGCCAGATTCATCCCAGGTCAGATGCCAAAGCCTTCCCACAGCTGGGTACTCTAAAGGAAGGGGGAAGAAAGTACTCCCAGCAGGAGTCACCCAGGAAGGCCATGAGGAGAAGCCAGCACCTGAGCTGGGGCCCCTCCAGGAGCCAGGGAGTCTCACTGCCCAGTGCAACCAGGGCAGGAATATGGGAAACCACAGTCCGTCATCCCTGAAACTTGCCTCTGAAACCTCCAGGCCCTGCTCCCTCTGAGCGGTGAGGCAGGTGGGTAACCAGGGGCTGAAGCAGGACGGTCACTGCATCCTCCCTGCCCCAGAGAGGCTGCTGCAGAGTAGCTAAACCCAAACTGCCCTTCTTTGGTCTCTTCGAAGCCTGTCACCAACTTGTTGTCTTCCACACATGCCAAGTTGCTTGGCTCCAGAACAGCCTCTCTGCCTGCACTCTGATTTTTCCCGTGACATCTGTAGCAACCCTGAACGAGACCCAGCTGAAATCAGACAGGAGGCAAAGATGCCAGAGACGAGCCCCGAGGCTGGCGTTGCTTCAAACAAAAGGTAGACATGACTCTTGGGAATCACTTCTGTTTGATTTCAACAGGGAATGACACGACATGTCCGTGGACATCCTCACCTGTGAAGGCAGAAGGTCGAAACGCGGCCAGGCGGGGCAACAAATTAAGGATTGTCATCTGGATCAGCGAGTTCTTGCTATTCCTGCATTTCAGCACCCACTGGCACACCTAAAGGAGGAGGGCGCAGGGTTGGTGAGGGAGCGGGAGCATGAAGCTTGGCAGGGGAGGGCGGGGGGGAGTCCCCTCGCCACTTACCTGATCAAATTTCTCCTCCATCAGGTCTCTGCAACACCGACTCTCCACCAGGGTGGACTTCGCTGGGCTGGGGGAAGCCCCGAACCCCATGAGGCCTTGGTGAGAGCTGTACCCCAGCAGTCCCACCAAGGCATTGGACTGCGGGGGCTGGACAGCCTGGAAACTGGTGAAGGGGGTAATGTGGCGAGGTTTCGTGCCGAAGCCCATGAGGTCCTTGCAGTACTTGTCATGCACCAGCTGCTGCTGTGTGATTTCTTCCATTTCTTCTCTCAGGCGCTGTATGGGGGGTGGGGGATCAGCTTTACTCACAAGTGCCATTTGCCTAGCCACTGTGGGGTCTACAGAGCGACTCATCTGCCCCACCCTGAAGGGGAACTATTTTCAAAGTGGGGGGTGCCTGCTCCTCATCTTCCTGGATTTCCCCAGAACCTTGCAGGGGGACTGGTTTTATTCCAATTCAGGCAGAAGAGCACCACCTACCGAATGATGAAGCAGCAGCAGCAGGGGGCTGGCTGCGGAGGACTGCTCCCTTGGTTTGGGAAAGCTGAGTTGCAAATGGCTGTAACTCCAGACCTAAGGCTGTGGCCACGAAGCCTCTGGCGAGGGTGTCGGGCAGCCCCACGCCAGGGTCCTGGCGAGGCCAGGCTCCTCTCTTCAGAAACCCAGGCAGAAACAACTTGGGAAAGTAATTTTCTCGGGATCCAAGGAATTCCGTGGCTGGTGGGGACTACCCTGACTGGCTGAGAATTCACATCTACGTCCTATACAAAGCGCTGCTTAGTAACAGTCCAAACAATTCATTTCTCAACTTCCATACTGTTCTCGACACAGATACTCTCACTTTTCAGAAATTTTCTGCACTATTCTTATCAAGGTCACCAAGGACTCTGATGCTGCTAATCGGATGGTCAATTCTCGGTCTTCATTGTATCTAATCTGCAGTGTTTGAGCCAACTTAATATTTCCTCCTCTTTGAAAACTTCCTTCCTTGGCTTCTTGGATCCTGAGCTTTCCTGGCCTTCCTCCCCTACCCGCACCAGCTGCCCCTTGGTCTCCCCTGGTTGCTCATCTCCTGACCTTAGGTACCAGGCCCTACCTCTTCTCCAACGACACCAGTGCTCTGCTGGGGAACTAGTCACCCGGTCTCGGGACTTGAAGTCATGGCTATGTGCTGATGACTCCCAAATCCGTGTCTCTGCCCAGAATCCCCCTAGAAAGACCCAGTTCTCTGCTCAGATACCCAACATGTGTCTCAAACTTAACATTCAGAAGCAAACTCCTGACCTTCTACCCCAAACCTGCTCCTTCCACCTCAGTCCTCCTTGTCTCAGCAAGTGCCACCCTATCCTCCCAGTCTCGCAGGCCAAAAACCTTGACTCCTCTCTCTCTCAGTGAACCCCCTCCCCCCAGTCCCAAATTCAGAATCCAGCCACTGCTTGGCCTGCACAGTTTCCACTAGGGTGCAAACTGCAGAAGTCCTCTGCTAAGGTTGCTGCTGTTCCTTACTAACTGGACTCCTGGCATCAGCCCGAGCCCTGCCGATAATCCACTCAACATGGCGGCCACAGCAATCCTTCTGAAACATGAGTCAAATGTCACTCTGTTGCTCAAAACCTACTAACAGCTTCCCACTTCACACCCACGGTCTGTACTGTGGCTCCCGGGACCCCACACGATGTGCCCCTTTCCGCACCCCAGGTATTCCTCTGACCCCATCGCCCACCACCTCTCTCCTGTCACACAGCTCAGTCCCAGTGGCTATCTGGTTCCCCTCCAAAAGCAGCAAGCTCCCGCCTCGAGGCCTTCGCGTCTGCAGAACCCGCTGTCTGGAATGCTCTGTCCAGGTCTTTATTTGTATGGCTCTTTTTTACCTCCTTCACAACTGTGCTCAAATGGTACATTTTGAAATGTAATCCTTGATCCATGCTAGCACCTCCTGGTCCCTTTCCCTGCCCTACTTTTCTCCAGAACATTCATCACCATATGATACACTACAGCTGATGCTTGAACAACAGGAGTATGAACTGCACCGGTCCACTTACATGTGGATGTTTTCCCATAAATCCAGTACGGTGCCGTAAACATATTTTCCCCTTCTTATGATTTTTTTTTTTAAAGATTTTATTTATTTGACAGAGAGAGCGAGAGAGGGAACACAAGCAGGGGGAGTGGGAGAGGGAGAAGCAGACTCTCTGATGAGCAGGGAGCCCGAAGCGGGGCTCGATCCCAGGACCCTGGGATCATGACTGGAGCCGAAGGCAGACACTTAACGACCACGCCACCCAGGCGCCCCCCTTCTTATGACTTTCTTAACATTTTATTTCTTCTAGCTTACTTTATTGTAAAAATACAGTATATTAGACACATAACATACGAAATGTGTGTTAACTGACTGTTTATGTTATTGATAAGGTTTCTGGTCAATAGGAGGCTATTAACAGTTAAGTTTGGGGGAGTCAAAAGTTATACGTGGATTTTCAACTGCATGGGGGGGTTGATGCCTGAACCTCTGCGTTGTTCAAGGGTCAACTGTATTTATTTTTACTTAATTGTGTATTGTCTCTCCCTGCTAGAATATAATGCTTTATTCACTGCTGTATTATTCCAGCTCTTAGGACTTGGTATAGCTGGCCCACAGCAGGTGCTCAATAAATATCTGTTGAATGAATTAACAAGTTACAAAATTATAATACCTTACATTTGGATAGTTCTTTAGAATTGACAAAATGTACAAAATTCTATTTTAATTAAATTTAGTTAGGTGATGTTCTGTTTTCCTGGGAGAAAACAGAGATCCCACAACTGTACAGGCTACAGTGGAAAGCCTACATTATACTTGGGTGGGGAAATCTCTGAGGGCTACCATTTATGGAATGCCCACTCCATCAGGTGTTGTGCCAGACACTTCAAGTATACAGTCGACCCTTGAACAACGTGGAGGTTAGGGGCAAAGACATCCTATGCAGCCGAAAATCCATGTGTAGGGGCGCCTGGGTGGCTCAGTTGGTTAAGTGTCTGCCTTTGGCTCAGGTCACAATCTCGGGGTCCTGGGATCGAGCCCCGCATTGGGATCCCTGCTCAGTGGGGAGTCTGCTTCTCTCTCCCTCTCTGCCCCTCCCCCCTACTCGTGCTTGCTCTCTGTCTCATTCTCTCTCTCAAATAAATAAAATCTTTAAAAATAAATAAATAAATAAAAGTAAAAGAAAATCCATGTGTAACTTCTGACTCCCTTAAAACTTTACTAACAGCCTACTGTTGACCAGAGTCTTAACAATATTAAACAATTGATTAGCACAAATTTTGTATGTGTATTAGATGCTGTATTCTTATAAGAAAGCTAGAGAAAGGAAAATGTTACTATGAGAAACATAAGGAAAATACATTTACAGTACCATGCTGTATTTACCAATATCCTAAGTGTATGTCATCTATTGACAAGATGAATCATCTGTCAGTACCTACGTGAATACTGTCTTATTTGAAGCAAAACAATGTAGATGTTAATATGCATTACTAACACCAGACAGCAAAAACGAAAAGATAATGTGAAAAAGAAAATCGTATTTATTTACAGGTATAACGAACGATGCAGGCACCGATGACCAAGAAGCAGCAATATGATTGTTTTACGGCAGCTTAGTGTCATCAAGACAACTGCTTCATGGTAGCCTAGCCTACGCACGAATGAATGAGCCGTCATTGAATTTTTATGGCGTATGGTATTATAGTCATATTCATAATACAGTACTGGAAACACCGATTGATACATTTTTTAAAAACCCACTTACCTGCGATGATAGGCTGATACGCAGTTTCTCCAATTACGAGAAAGGTATACAGTACGGCCATGAAATTCTTTGAAAGCAAAGTTACAAAACGGTAAGAAAACCAACACATTATTACCTTTAACTTTACAGTAAACATCACTCACCCTACGCCCACACAGGGACAGGCTGTCCACTTCCACATGGGCTTTGCACACGAGGTTCCACATGATCGATTCACAAAAACATCTCGTACAGTCTTGCTATACAGTCAACAGATTTTCATATAAAGACTCACAAACACACAATAGGTAAGTTTATTAGCTGTACGGCATGATGATTCTTTCCTATTCGCTAGCAGGACGTGGCTCAGCGGAAGGGTCTGCATTCTCATGGGTCTCATGGTGAGTAGACTGAGGCAGAGGAGGGGCCGGCTTGCTGCTGCAGGGGTGGCAGAGGCGGAAGAGGTGGGAGGGGAGGCAGGAGACACGGCACACTCCGGGCAACTTCACAGAAATACATCATAATTTCTGTTTGACTTTTTTGCTTTTTCATTTCTCTAAAAACATCTTTCTATAGTACTGATCCCTCTTCCACGGTCTGCTTCATTTCAGTGCCTGCATCACAGAAGGATCCACGTCATAAAAGACATCAAGAGCAGTCTTGAAATAATCAGACCCCTCCTGGTTCCTGGCACTGCTTCTCCTAGGTTGTCTTCCTCATCGTCCGGCACCGGTTCGGAAACACTCCCCTCCCTCAAGTCATCTCCTGTTCGATCCCCTGGTGTGGTGTCTATTAGCTCTTGAAAGTTTCCAAGATCCGTATCACCCTTCAGCCCCCACCTTTTCTGCCATATCCACTTTCTTTCAATCTCTTTCATGGTTTCCTTGACTGGCCCTGTCATAAGTTCTGTGAAGTCACGTGCAAGATCTGGCCACGGTTTTCTCCAGGAGGAATTTGTTTCAGGCTTCATGGCATTTGTGGCTTTTTCTACAACAATGGCATTTTCAATGGTGTAATCCTTCCAGACTTCCCATCAGGGTTCTCTTCCACAGTGTTGACAATCCTTTTCACAAAGTACCATGTGTAATGAGCCTTAAAGGTCATGACCCGGATCTAGAGGCTGAATTAGAGATGCTGTGTTTGGGAGCAGGTAGACCACTTCGATGACTCTGGTGTTGAACCCATGGGGTTCTGGGTTGCAAGGGGCATTGTCCAATACTGAAAGAATTTTAAAAGGCGATCCCTTACCAGCAAGGTACTTTAACTTCAGAGACAAAGCATTAAGGGAACCAATCCAGAAAGAGAGTTCTTGTGGTGTTTCTCTCTTCCCTTCAAAGCTCCAGGGTTAGCAATTTATAGATAAGGGCCTTCTGATCATAAACTACACTGTGTTGCATGAGAGAATTAGCCTGCCCCTTCCTGCCTCGAATCCTGGTGCCTGCTGCTCCTCCTAATAAATGTCCTCTGTGGCATTTTCTTTTCCAGAGTAAGGCACTTTCGTCTGCATTAAAAGCCTCTTCAGGCACATATCCTTTCTCTTCAGTGATCTTCTTTATGGCATCTGGGAACTCATCTGCTGCCTCTTGGTCAGCAGAAGCTGCTTCTCCTGTTATCTTGACTTTTTTTTAAGTCAAACCTCTTTTCAAACTTATCAAACCATCTTTTGCTGGCATTCAATTCTCTAGCTTTCAGTCCTTCACCTTCCTTTTGCTCTAAGTTGTCAGATAATGATTTCGCTTTTCCTCGAATCATACTGGTCTTTAAGTGTGCCTTTCTTACAGCAATCCTGTACCCACATAAAAGCTGCATGTTCAATATGAGATAAAAAGAGATTTCTCAAAAAGTGCAAGATTTTTGTGCCTGTTGGCATAGATGCAGCAATAGCTTCACGGATTTCCTTTTCTTTTTTTGCAATGGTCCTTATGCTGGATTCATTTATCTTGAAATGGTGGGCAGCCACAGCTGCAGACCTCAATCTGCGGCACATATCAAGCGATTCAACTTTTTCTTATAACATCATGACTTTGCTTCTTGGAAGAACCTCACTAGTGGCACTTCGTCCGGGTTCCACAGTATTATTCAAGGTTTACAGTATTGCACGAAACACAATGAAAAACACATGAGAAGTGTGACAGGGCACTTTTTATTGTGATGCGCAATTTACTGGAGGGGCGAACTGTGCACACAGAAGATGAGCCTTGCAGTGTGTTAACCAGACACTAGCAACACTTGAGCTCACAGCAACAGCAACAGGAGCTGGCTGTGAAATTACTGCAGAAGACAGTGTGTCCCACAGTCGATTTTATGCAGTTAGGATTTAATACTGTACCTTCATATTTGTTCACATTTCTCTCGACTGCGAACGGCGCCATGTATAGTCTGTAAGTGCTGGTGTGCGTAAGTTTAGGTAAATTTCTAATTTTTGTAATAGATTCGTGTACATTTTGTGGTAGTACATAATTAGACTAGTATCTACCTGTATTTTGTGCATTTGTGACATACCTAACTTCTTAATTTTTTCAATATTTCTAGGCTATTCGGTTAATCTGTTGAGTTTGTTGAGGTGCCACAAACCTCCAAAAAATTTCCCAACATATTTACTGAAAAAAATCCACGTATACGTGGACCCATGCAGTTCAAACCTGTGTCATTCAAGGGTCAGTTGTATTTAGAAACCTCACAGGAGCCCAAGGAGGTGGGATGAGATCCCCGTTAACACTAGGAAAATGAGGCTAAAGGAAGTAAAATAACGTACCCAAGTCACACAGTAGAGAGGAGCGGGGATTCCAAGCTGGACTCCTGGGTTCTACATGTACAGCGGCAGACGCTGCCCAGTGCCGACAGCACCGCCATTACCAAATGGCCCCCGGGTCTAGTAAAGCAAGAAGCCCTGGGACAAAATTGCACACCAACTCGCTCCCCATAGAAGACTCACAGAGGGAGCTCTACTCCCAATGTATCCTGCAACCAGCGGACTGACACTGAATCTCCTCCGCGTCTGCACTGCCAAGACCAGTGGAGGCCACCACCATCACCCGCCCAGGCTACTCCATAGACTCCCTGGCAGCCAGGAGAACGGGACCCCCGACTACAAGGAGTGCAGTTGACCAAGGGCCCCTGCTGCGACTCTGAAAACGCCACCATGTTTGCGCCACGGCCACGCTTGCCATCGGCTGCCTCTAGCCACTGACAGCACGTGGGAGGAACGCTGGGGAGGGCTCACCTGAGAGCCACCTGCGGCCTGAGGCCCCCATGGCGGCTCTGCACGGGGGCCTAGCACGCTTCCAGCCCACTTTCCTTTGCTGTCTTGTTCACTTAGGGACAGCTGTGCCCCGCATCTGATGACTTGCCAGTCTCTCCCTGCTCCGTTTTCTTTCCCGGGCTATTTCCCTAACAAAAATGCTGGCACGTTTAACCACACCCCTTAACTAGTCTCCTGCTTTCATTCCTGCCGCTGCACAAGATTTGCCCCACAAGTCGCCAATGATTATGAAAAATGAGGCCCTCACACCACTCCCCTGTGTACACACCTCTGAGGTTTGCAGTGAGAATAAAAGCCAGTGTTTACCACGAACCGCGAGGCCTTGGAATTTGGCCCCACCCCTCTCTCCCTGGCTCTCGTGCCCCAGCCACATTTCCCTTCTTTCTGTTCCCTGAACTTTCAAACTCTCTCCCACCTCAAAGCCTCCACCTGGAACACAATCTCCCTGCCCTCTGCAAAGCGCGCCCCTCCACGTCTTGCAGGTCTCAGCTCAAATGGCACCACCCCAGAGAGGAAGTCAACCCCTCCTTCCTGCTACCCTCCATCCCATTACTTCCTAGGACTTAGTGCTTTTCTGAAATGACTTTGTTTACTTGCTTATTGCCTGTGTCCCTTACATCATATCCTCTGTAAGGACAAGGATCTCGCCTGTCCTGTTCACAGAATGGCACGTGGGAATCCAAACTCCCTTCTGACATGGCTTCTCACCTCTCCCTCCATGCTGCTGATGCGGACCAACTCGTTGAGGATCAGCAAGGCTCCATGGATGCGATCATCCCGATTCATGCCTTTCTCCTTGGCCAATGTCTCATCAAACCCTTTCTCTGCTTCTTCAAATGTGTGCTATGAGAGATACAGAATGTGTTAATTATCCGAGGTCCAAAGGTAGAAAGAACACAGCCCACCCCTTCTACACAGGGGGTTGTGTGGTGTGACCAGGCCTGCTCAGTGGCTTGTGCCAGCGACATCAATGATACGAAGTTACCAAGCTCTTTCCTTTAATTTAGCTTCAACCCGCACAATGCCATGAGGCAAGAGACCATGACCATCCCTATTGAACAGATGAAAAACAGAGGCTCAAGGAAATTAAATGACTTGTCCAAGTTCACATAGCAAATTGTGCCAAGCCTAGGACCCAGGTCTCCAATGCCACGTTCAGGGCTTTCTCTCTTTGTAGTACAAGCTCCTTGGTTAAGTTTTCTTGGCAACAGCAATCGGCACAGGGCTTATGACTCTGGAGGAGAGAGAACCAGCCCTTTCTAAATTAGTATCATTGTACGTTGCTATTTTTCAGATACCCATTTTTCTATAATTTAGTATCTCTGAGAAGAGAGCTCTTATAATTGTTGATAAGAAGATAGTAAATCACAGTTTAACTGCATCACATTTTCACTCTTAGTGGCACGTACAATAATGGTGTGGCTACCAACAGATCTTTGCTCCAGTGAAATACAATGAAATAATTATTGACCCACACAATGTGACACATGCTCTGTGGCAAGGCCCCGTCGCGGCCCTTTCAGACGGGTGATGCTGTATGTACGCATGGTTTGCGGGGATGGAATGGCGACGTGCTCACCCGGTACCACTGAGGCTTCTGCATCTCCTTTGGCTCACGCTGGGTGGTGAGGATCAAACAGGCACGAAGGGCAGCTACAGCTCCTTCCCGGATGGCCTGTTTGGGGTCCCACACGGCCACAAAAATGTTGTCAAAGAAGGGCTGCACTTGCTGGAAGAAGAAGGTGGGGACGCTGATGGCCAGCTCGCGGAGAACCAGAACCTAGGAGAGAAAAGCACACAGAGGACTCTCATCTGTATCAGAGAGTTTGATTCTGTCACAATACAGCCTCTTGTCATCATGCAGTATATATATACATCAGGAAGAGAGCAAACTTGTCCACCCTTCTAAGTAGGAATCTCTGGGGACCTAGGAGTAAAAGTAAAATTGATCAAACATCCCAGTGTTCATTATCCTAGGGTGTTTACAAACATCAGATGTTCCTCATGTTGGAACATGAACTCTGGAAGGCAGACGTGTTTTATACTTTGTATACTGCCCTCAACAGCCTAAAACCATCCCTGGAACACAGTAGTATTCAATAAACATTTATTGAATGAACTAATAATCCTGTTCAATATTTAATCATGCTATTATGTTCATCTGACAGTGGAAGAAACTGAAGGTCAGAGGTTGCTCCAAGTTTCAGAGTCAGGAAGGACAAAACCGACTTGCAGCAGGCTCCATGTGTGTGTCCCTCACCCAGTCCCAGGATCCCTCCTCGTGGGGCTGGATCCTAAAGAGGGAGCTAACAGGAAAGGATCCAAATGATGCTTTGATCCCCACCATATTTATTCCCAGATTTTCTCTCTCTTTTAAAGATTTTACTTATTTATTTGAGAGTGAGTGAGAGAGCACAAGCAGGGGGAGCTGCAGAGGGAGAGGGAGAAGCAGGCTCCCCGCTGAGCAGGGAGCCTGATGAAGGGCTCAATCCCAGGACCCTAGGATCATGACCTGAACCAAAGGCAGATGCTTCACCGACTGAGTCACCCAGGAGCCGTGACCCCAGATTCTCTCTCTTAAGGACAGACTCTCCCTCATCTTGCAGCCTGAAAGTCTGGGCCTCCAAACCAGCCTTTTTCAGGGACAAGCCTCAAAAAGCAGTGGGGATGTGGGGCACCTGGGTGGCTCAGTCGGTTAAGTGTCTTAATCTCAGTTCAGGTCTCCATCTCAGGGTCATGGGTTCAAGCCTTGAGTTGAGCTCCAAAATGGACATGGAGCCTACTTAAAAAAAAAAAAAAAAAAAAAAAAAAAAAAGCAGTGGGATACACCACGAGAGGAGGAAAAGAGGCCCTCACTCCTCCAGATGCAGAACAGCCAATGGGGAAAGAGGAAGTCTGGGCTAGGTACCAACCAATCAATAATGCCTAAAAAATAAACAAGAGTGGCACCTGAGTGGTGCAGTCGGTTAAGTGGTACTCTTGGTTTCAGCTCAGGTTGTGATTTCAGGGTCATGAGACTGAGCCCCAGCTTGGGCTCAAGCTCAGCGGGGAGTCTGCTTGAGACTTTCTCTCCCTCTGCCCCTCCCCTGCACTCACACATGCGCTCTTTCGCTCTCTAAAATAAACAAATAAATTTAAACAAATAAATAAATAAAATAAGCGTGAAAGGCCTGAACGGAGGGTGGGGAAGTGAAGGTCCTACTGCCCCTGCTCCTCTCCTACTCCTAGTCCTTCTGTATTCTCACGGTACCGCAGAGAGACCCTGACAAAGACGCTGATGGGATCATGCAGACAGTTATCCGGGGCTCTGGAAGCTTTTTGGCTTGTGGCTTCTTCCCTTGCCTATGGCTGAGGGGTGCCTTCTGCTTAGGAGGCAATTTTGATTCTAGGAAATTAGAGGGCAAGGTAAGCGCTGCACTTAGGGCTGCCTCTCAAGCAACAGAAGAGAACTTTAAGTTTCCTCTTCAGGTATGGCGCTCAGGGCAAAAAGAGAAAGGGATTCAGGACAGAACTGAAGGCCCCTAAGAAGCACAGTGCCTATGCCTGGAGCGTCCCCTCATTGTGCCTTTCGGGGACCTGAGCACACTGTGTGGGGACCCCTCCCTGCAGGCACTCACAGCTGCGTGTCTCCGGCCCTCGTTGCGGTCAGCGCCCAGCCACTCCAAGGCTCGCTTCACCTCAAACTCCACATACTCAGCTGTAAAAGTGTCCCCTGCCATGGCGAGGCGGCCAATGGCCTTGGATGCCATCTCCATGACAACTGGGTCATTCGAGGGGAGGAGGTTCCGAAGATAGTTAGCGAATCTGCCAATCCGAGTGGCATTCCCGCCTTCCACTCCAATGAGGCTGGCTGGGAAAGAGAGGAAGGCAAAAGGTGAGGATGGGCGCATCCTGTCCAGGAGAGCGCACTGCCCTGAAAGAAGGCTGGCAAGTGACCCCTTCCTTCTACTTTGAGCACAGAACGCAACTTCCAGATGGGAAGGATGCAGATAATTTTCATTTTAAAGCAAGAGACTTGATGTTTGTGCCAGAACTACTTACATAAAGCAAAATAACTTCATTTTAGTAGAGAGAATTTGTTTTCCCAAGAAGAAAGAGAAAACAAACTGAAAATGAATAGGAATTCACCAGACCAGTCCCTGGGATTTGAGAATGACATGCTTTTTATCATTGTTCCCCACCTCTCCCTTTCCATCCGTGAGCCCCGCTGCACCAAAATGCTCTACAGAGACACTAGAGCTTGCAACAAGCAACACGGGGTGGCGGCGGTGGGGGGGGCGGGCCGGCAGAAGGAAAGCTGACTTCTCGTCTCACAGCGGCCACTGCCTGGCCCTAGAAAAGCTGCGTCACAGTTCTCAGACTCTGTATCTGAAAATACCAGCTTTGCCCACATCCCAGGACCATTGCTAGGATCGATACCTGAACAGGTACACTGAAAGCCACAAGGCTCCTTAAAAATTCCTCAAACAGGTAAGAACAAAGCATCAGTGCGCAGCAGACACAGGTGCAGTGGACACAAAGGGAGTCACCCTTTACTCCTGGTCGTTCCTGTCGTCAGGCTGTCCTTACCTATGGCCAAGATGCCACCTTTTCTCTCATTGGCATCTGAGCTAGAAACCAGCTCAAAGATGTGATGGTTCAGCTGATCATAGAAGCGCGTAGATTCCTCCTGACTCATCTGCAAAGGAAGGTGTGCTCAGAACAGCTTCCGATGACCCCCCGAGGCTGGGGCAGCAGTGGAGGCAGGGGGTGGGGGTGGGGCTTCCAGAGGGTAGGACTGAGAGGTGGCCAGCAGATACAGCTCAACCCAGAGAGGACAAAGCTGCTGCCCACTCTTATAGCTGTAAACTGTTGAGCAACTGAACTCGCAGTTCATCTGTTTATGGAACAAACACTCGTTGAGCAGGCCGCATCCCGGGGTTACAAGGACGCAGGAGACACTGTCCTGACGTCACATGAGCTCTCTATCTAGAAAGCCCCAGGCTACCAACTCTTCAAACCCATCCCAACCACTATTATCAGATGGAAAGAACTGAAGGTCTGGAATATCGTGGGAAAAAGAAAAAAAAGAAACATGAAAAGAAACAGCTGACTCTACACTGACTCCTAAATGCCATCATAACACAGGACATGCCACAGAACTGTGTACCCGCTGCAAAGGAACCTGCATATCCCACAGACAAGAGAAACTGGGGGCCGTCATGTTCCAAACCCTCACTGAGCTGTCAAAAGGAATCTAAACCGGTGCTGGTACATTTGGACCAAACATTCCCTGGAGAATCACAGAAGCCCCAACCTCTCGAAGCTCCATGGTGACGTAGTGCTGGAGCTCCTTGGCAGCTTTGGCCCTGGTCTCCTCATTCCGGCTCTTCAGGCCACTGGCGAACTGCTGCAGGACACTCACGTTGCTGGACGTGGTGGTAGCTGTGGTGGTGGCAGCGGGTCCGGTTCCGAGCATCCTGACCTGAGGTTCTTTGGAGAGAAACTTCCTTTAATGTTCTGGATAACAAACCGCAGTGGTGAATTTATGGCCACAGTTCCTCAACACAGGTCTCCACCCTGCCCATGCCAGGAAGGGGATCCTACAACGGTTGGGAGACCTCCCTGAGGAATGTAGAGAAAGCCTTGATTAGTCAACGGTGACTGGTGTCTAAAACAGGCAGTGTAGCAGACAGGGTCAAACTGTGGGCTGTGGAGCCAGACTTCCTGGGTTCGAATGCAGTCCAAAATTATAGGGCATCTGCTTTCATCAGAGAGGATGAAACCCAAGGATGGAACCCAGATCAGGTCATGATCCGGGGGTCCTGGGATGGAGACCCGCATCGGGCTCCCTGCTCAGCGGGGAGTCTGCTTCTCCCTCTCCCTTTGCTCCTCCCCCAGTTGGTGCTCTCTCTCTCAAATAAATAAAATCTAAAAAAAAAAAAAAAAATCATTATCAAAATTATATACCTTGAGGAAGATACTGAAAATGTCCCAGTTTCCTCACCTGTAGTAGGATAACATTACCTAACTCATAGCGTTGATATGAGGGTTAAATAAGTTAATAAATGTTAAAAAGTGCTTAGAACAGTGCCAGGCACACAGTGAGTGCTTAGTAATTGTTAGCTATTATTATCATCATGACTACTCCATACATGGCCCAGTGCCAGGCACTAGAGATGGGGAGGTAGAGAGAAAATAAAACAAGCCTAAGACTGTCCCTTTCCCCAAGGCATTCAATTTTAAAAAGGGTCACTGATTATTATTCTATAGCAGCAATGGCCAGTAGAAATACAAAATAAGCCATAAGTGCAATTTTACATTTTGTGATAGCCGTATCAAAAAAGGTAAAAAGAAACAGGAGAAATTAATACATTTTTAAAACCCAATACATCCAAAAGATCATTTCAACCTGTCATCAACATAAATAGTATAGATATATATTCCATTCTCTTTTTGTACTAAGTTTCCAAAATGTGCTCTGCACATGGCAATCTCAATGTGGATTAGCCGTGTTTCAAATGCTCTAAGCCGCCTGTGGCTGGTGGTTATTGTATTGGACGGTGCCGTTCCATAAAATACTAGTACTTGGAATGTGAGCTAAGAGACTGACTAGTTCCTGAGATCACATATTCATTCCTCAATTAAGTACCATCCCTTCCCTCAACGAGCTTAAAATCTAGGTGGAAAGTGGCCATTATAGGGCTCAGCCCAGACTGCTGGAAGGAACATATATACCTATCCTAGGGATGTCCAGATTATATTAAAAAATCAAATTATCAAAATTCTTATTTTTGAAAGTATTTGTGAGATGCAGAGGAAAAAAAAAAAAAGACCCCAGGTAATAATTGGTTTTGTAAAGCTATTAAATGCTCCAATGCCAAGAAAAAGACTGCAGAAGGAAATGTCATCCTTCAGGGGAGAGGAAACTCAAGGATCCCTGATGAGAAAACTAACTATGGGGTGTGTGCCCAAGGGTCTGCGATGAAGGGGAGGGAGGCTGGCAAGAAATTCTCCTTCTCAGGAAAGAACCAGCGTACCTTCACAGGGTCTGAGGCCCACAGGCCCATCTGCTCCAGGCACAATTCAATGGAGATATTGGAAGTCAAATATCCTAAGAGTCTTGGTGAGGGCTTGCAGAAGTTAAAGTTGGGGTGGCTGAAACTGAGGATGGGGGCGGGGAGGGCAGAGAGGATGAAACACGAGCATGGAACCCAGCTCAGCTCTGGGGACTGGGTCGTTGAAAGGTCCCCAGGGGGCACACTGAGGGGCACACACTGACGTTGCTCCTCTCTGAGGTCAATCCGTAGGTGGCTAGGAAGAAGGGGCGACTGCACGGCATGAAGACCCAAAGGCGTCCCGGCACTACCGGGGCTGATGGGCCGGCCTTCGCGGCGCAGGGACGCACGGCAGGCTGAAGGGTCCGGGGGTCTCCTGGGGATCCGGGAGGAGGTGGGTGCTGCTTCGCCGGGTGGGGGTCAAGGGGCTCTGACGGCGCCCAAGCCCGTGGGGCCGGTACGGAGGGAAAACCCCACGTCCCAGACGGGCAACTTCCCGGGTCCCCCCTCCCACGGACCAGGCTGACCCTGGGTCTGGATATTCCTCCGCCTCGGAGGGGTCGGTGCCAGGCCCCAGACTCACCGCGCGGCTTCGGCCAAGGCCTCAGCTGCCGCCACCACCGAGGCTACCGCCGCTTCAAGGCCCCCGGCCCCACCACCCGCCTTCCCCGCTGTCCTCTAAGCCGGGCGGGTGGGAGGGCGGGCTCCCAGCCCTGTGGACCAATTGGCAGGCGTAAGAAGAAGATGGACTGGAACATAGACCAATAGAAATGAAGGAGAAGTGAGGCTTAGGGACCCGGCTTCTCTAGGGGGCGGGGACTGTTCAAATAGACAAACCACGCGGCCAGTGGCAGGCGAAAGGAGGCTTACGTCAATTCGGGAGAACCAATGGGTCCTGAGTTGATTTCAGTCACTTCCACGCGCACATCCGGTGCATCGCTACTCTTACTCCCCTCTGCATCTCCACTGTGGTGGTGTGGAGTTTGCCGTGTGGGTACCGCGGCGTGGGACTTGGAGGCTGTGCGTCCCGCCCGCTTTAACCGGAGTGTGAGCGACGTCAGTGCCCTGTGATTACCAGAGCACAGACCTAGAACTTTCGGACTGGCGCTACTTATGCACCCTTGATTCCTCTTTTGTTAAATGCAATATGCATTTTAAGCATTTTTAGTTAGACTTTCCCAGTTTTCCAAAATTATCTAGTTCACAAGATCTTTCGCGGGAGACAATAACCCAGTTTTAACTAAATGACCTACTCCTAAATAAATAATTTCCAAATAACATCATTTAAAATCATCCTTCCAGGGGCACCTGGCTGGCTCAGTTGGTGGAGCATGGGACTCTTGATCTCTGGTGGTGAGTTCAAGCCCCAGGCTGGGCGTAGAGCTTGTAAAGCTCACTTAAAAAATAAATAAATAAAATAAAAACATCCTTTCAAACAATCAATAGCAAAAATGGAATTTGACTACATCTCAATTTTTTGGGTCACGGTTATTATAATCAAAAATTCCTCAATTTCTTACAACGGGTCTGATTAAATAAAATATGATGCATTCATATTAAGGAAAATGTATGGAGCCATTAATAATGGTAATATAGATTAATATTTGCTAAGAAGGAAAAATGTTCACAATTTGTTAAAAAATACAAATTATACAACAATATAAGTATAATATACCCCTTAATAAAACATTTATATATTTATTAGGTGTCTGTATTCACAGGGGGGGAATATACAACTAAGATGTAATAGAATATGGAAAAGGCATACTTCTGGGACCCCTGGGTGGCTCAGGCGGTTAAGCGTCTGCCTTTGGCTCAGGTCATGATCCCAGGGTTCTAGGATAGAGTCCCGCATGGGGCTCCTAGCTCAGCGGGGAGCCTGCTTCTCCCTCTGCTTGTGCGCTTGCTCTCTCTCTCTCTCTGACAAGTAAATAAATAAAAATCTTTAAAAAAAAAAAGGAAAAGGCATACTTCTTACACATTACCACCAATTACTTGTATAATACAAAGAAGTATCTATTGAAGAGATGTAAGTTTCCAGAAGTTCTAAACTGCCAACTTAAAGAGGTTTGGCAATATTCTGTGGCTAACAAAACGCTTTGGCAGATTCTTTTTTTGATTTAATTTATGGTTACTACTTTAGGTTTAGAATCTTTTCATTACACTGTTTCTACTCTGAAATGATTGTCCCTCTGAACTTAACATTTTCCACTTGTGTTCAACATCTCTATATTTAATCAAACATTTAAAAATATATAATATATTCACTGTTCAAATCCCAAAATAAATAAAAATTATATTTATCATGAAAGGTCTCGCTCCACTCCTGCCCTTTCACTATTTTCTTAGTTCTTATGTATCCCTAGAGTTTCATTATGTAAATATAAGCAAGTATAAATGCATATTCTTATTTTCCCCTTTTGTTACTATCTATGCTTGTCTGGACTTTAAGAGATTTTAGTAGCTCTTGGGGCGCGTGGGTGGCTCAGTTGGTTGAGCGTCCAACTCTCGATTTCAGCTTGGGTCATGGTCTTGGGGTCATGGGATCAAGCCCCGAGCAGGGCTCAGTACTCAGCATGGAGTCTGCTTGTCCCGCTCCCTCTCCTCCTCCCCCACCTCACTCACACACTCTCTCTAAAATGAATAAATAAAATATTTTTAAAAAATTTTAGTAGATCTTGGAGATCTTTCTTACTATATAGAAAGCTAGCGTGTTCTTTTGTTGTTGTTATATTTGCATAGAATCCCTTCACATGGATGTACCATAATTTATTTTTCCAGTCCTCTGTCGATGGGCACTTGTGTTGTTTCCAAATTCTTGCTATTATTAATGATGCAGCAGCAATGAATGCCTTTGTACATATGTAATTTTTTCCCCTGGCAGCTATACCAAATAAACACCCAGAAATGGAATTACAGGGTCAAGGTAAATGCACGTGTAGTTGATGGACAACGTCAACTTGATCTCTATAAGGGAGGTACTAATTTTCATTTCCACAAGCAATATATGATATTTTTGCCACCCTAAAATATAAGGCCCTGTTTTCTTTCTTTTTTTCTTTTTTAAAGATTTTATTTATGTATTTGACACAGAGAGAGAGGGTGCACAAGCAGGGGGAGCGGCAGGCAGAGGAAGACAGAGAAGCAGGCTCTCTGTGGAGCAGGGAGCCCGATGCTGGGCTCAATTCCAGGACCCTGGGATCATGACCTGAGCCAAAGGCAGCCGCTTAATGGACTGAGCTACCCAGGCGCCCCAGGCCCTGTTTTCTAATTAACAATCAAAGATGTTTTTATAGCAATAGTAATCAATGCATTTGTAGGTCTCTTTTCAATTTACAAAGTACTTTCTTATGTTAAATAATAGCTAATATTTATTGAGCATTAGAATATCAGGCATTTTGCTGGAGATTATAAAGTAGTGGTTAAAAGAAAACTGGAGTCTAACTGAATCTGAAACTTTGCTCCAACACTTACTAGCTATACGACCAGGTACTTAATCTCTTTGTACCTATTTCTTTATCATAAAACTGAAAGGATTATAACGTACTTGCCTCTATAGGCAGTGTACTGGGGTTAAATGTTAATACACATAACATACCTAAAACACTCTATGACACATGTGAGCAGTCGATAAATGCTATCACTTATTCCTGAACATTTCTGTGAGACAGGTCGTAATGTTCCCACTTTATACCTGAGTAAATGGACATGGAGAGGGATTGGGTCATAGAATTGGTAAGTGATAGAGCCAGGATTTTGAAATATCTGCTTCTTCCTCTTGTCCAGTTTCGCAACATAGGACACTTGGGTTTGGCCAGCTTTGCAAGAACGTGCTGGGTGGTAGAGTTGTAAATGTTTAACAACCAGCTAGTCAATAAGGGAGGGGGCATGTATGTATGTACAGGGTTGGCTTCATGGCTGTGAGAGGTCGTACTTCTCTGTCTTAAAATTCTTAATTATTTTTGAACAGGGGCTGCACATTTTAATTTGCACTGGGCACCGTCTGTCCCATGTACATATATGTGTATTATAACTTTCACCATGTAAAGGAGGTATAGCATATAACTTATAAATAATAATAAAATGCACAATGCTTTTTATGGCAAATTCCATATGGTAAATCGATTCTAACAGTATGCTTTTTTGGGTGGGGGGGATATTGTATAGCCTCTCTAGGTTGCAACTGACCAATGAGTGTAGTTCCGATATGAATGTTGGTTGATATTTTCTTTTATGTTCTGCTGCTATTCACAACATAACGGCTACAGAGTTGACACACTCTTAAGTTTAATCTGCATTAACTTATCTCTGTCACTTCTTAAATCCAGATGATCAAGAAAACAATTATCAAGCATCTGCTGATCTGTGTGGTATAAATACTCCCACTATGGCAGATTCCAAGCTACCAACGGATGTCACCGAATGAAAAGCTGGGAAGAGATGAACAAATCATATTTCCACAAATGTAGATACAGCAGACATAAACAATCTGAAGAACATAAGTGGTAAAATGGAGTGAAGTAATTAGGAAGTAATGAGTTTTGTTACCTTTGTTTTTAATATAATTTATCTCATAAGTTTGTATAATTTGATTTTTAATAATGGCTGTGCTTAATGACCAGTTCAGAAAATTCTTAAAAATTGAACAATTGGCTCCTTCCAGCCGGGACAAACTACCGATACGGATCATAAGCTTCCAGAAGGCAGGCAATGAAGAAACAGAGCTGGCCACGTGGTAGAGTGGGGAGGACGCTGGTTATTTGCATGAGTCAGTGAGTACCCTAGAATATGGACAGAGAGAAGGCAGGCCAGTATATGGCAAATGGTAACTGCACAATAAAAGAGAAGAATTATTGCCGTTGTTATTATTACTAGAGCTAATAATTTCCTGGACATCATTTCCCATTTAAAAAGCGGGAGGTTATCATACCTTTCTCATCGCCCTCCGTGTGCTCCCGGATTTTTGTCCATTTTGTACACTGCTGCCTACGGTATAGTAAGTGCTCAGTAAATGCTTGTTGAATGAAAAAAATGAATGAGTCCTATTTTGGTGAATTGAAGCTCCAGGTAATTCTTAAAGCGACACGCAATCGGGGTCGTCCTTTTGATACTAAGTGAGGCTGCGGGTCCGGGGGCAGCTGCGGGGCTCGGATCCTGGGCGAGAGAAGGGCTGGACCCCGCCAGGTCTCCGCCGGCCCCGCCCCCAGCTCCGGGGCCCCGCCCCCGCTCCGGCCCGGCCCGCGTTGTCGGCCCCTGTTTCCGGGCGGGCCTCCGGAGGCGGGCGCACAAGATGGCGGCCCCGGTACCCCAGGGAGGGCGGCCGCAGCTAGGCCCTGGCCTCTAGCCCGGGCCTAAGGTCCAGAGACAGGCTTCGCCCGGGTCACAGGAGGTTTGGGCGGTGCCGCTGGGCCTCGTGGGCTGCCAGGTCCGCTCGGTGCTACCCCCGGGGCCCGCCCGCTCCCCAGCCCTGGCCGGGGGCGGAACCGAAGGAAGGTCAGGTCTGGCCGCCCAGCCCCGCACCCCGTGGCTGATCCGTGGGCGTTCACCATTAACTTTGACTTCAGCCACGTGTAGCTTCCATGGCGGCCTCACAGGTCCCGGGGGAGATTAACATACAGGCGGGAGAGACGGCCGAGGCCGGGGACAGGGACCTCCTGGGGAGCGACTGTCCGGAGCAGGACGGGCTTCTCCAACGCTCCTGGAGGCAGAAGTGCGCCTCCTACGTGCTGGCCCTGCGGCCCTGGAGCTTCAGTGCTTCACTCACCCCGGTGGCCCTGGGCAGTGCCCTGGCCTACAGATCTCAGGGCGTCCTGGATCCCAGGCTGCTGGTGGGTTGTGCTGTGGCTGTCCTGGCCGTGCACGGGGCTGGCAATTTGGTCAACACTTACTATGACTTTTCCAAGGGTATTGACCACAAAAAGAGCGATGACAGGACCCTGGTGGACCATATCTTGGAGCCCCAGGATGTTGTTCGGTTTGGAGTCTTCCTCTACACTTTGGGCTGTGTCTGTGCGGCTTGTCTCTACTACCTGTCTCCTCTGAAATTGGAGCACTTGGCTCTCATCTACTTTGGAGGCCTGTCTGGCTCTTTTCTCTACACAGGAGGTAAGAGTTGGCCTGTTTTCTGAATAATGCATGTACTAGACACTCCTCCGCAAAGGAGTCAAAGGAGTTACAGGGCTGGAGAAGAGGTGTCAAAGGTTCTTTTCTGAGTTAGGCCATTTACGTGAAATCTGTAATGTGTGGGTCGTGTGGATTTTTTGAGAACAGTAGTGAGTTGAGAAGATCCTGGCTTGGTTTATGGATGTTAGGAATCACAGATACGGACATTTTTCCGTCTAGTTTCTTTTCATTGGTCGTTATCTTACGACGCCACCGTTTCAAATTTTAGTGGAATTAAATTTGAAGAGCTCAACGTTATACAGCTAATTACTTTCAGCTAGTTTGCTGTGTGATTCCTTGCCACGGCTTATTAAGGTAGTGATGGGCAAGTGGTCAGGTCCTACTTACTGAGCATCTGTTATGTGCCAGGCACTGTTCTACGTGAACCCAGCAGTCACAGATCCTGAGCAAGGGCTCTTGTGGAAGTTATTTTATAGATCTTGAGGAGAGAGAGAAAGTAAAAATAGTAAATTCTATTCAGGATGACCAACGTCCTGGTTTGCACAGGACTTAAGACGGTTCCCAGGATGCTGGACTTTTGGTGTGGAACTCAGGAGAGTTCCTGGTAAGCCTGAATGAGTTGGGACCCTGATTATAGTATATAAAAACATGATTAGTGCTATAGGGAAAAAAATAAATAGAGCAAGGAAGGAGGACATAGCTGTTTGAAATCGTTTGATCAGGGTAGGCCTCCTCAAAAAGGTAATGTGAGCAAAGATGGAAGAAAGTTGGCTAAGCATGTATCTAGAGGAAGAGTGTTTGAAATCTCAGAATGGCAGTTGCCAAAGTCCTTAAGGCAGGAGTGTTCCTCAAAAGTTTGAGGAACAGCATGAGTCCCTTATGCGTGAGTGAGGGAGAGAGTAAATACAAGGAGGTAAAGGAAGGGAAATATGTGTGGGGAGGGCAGAGAAGCACACAGATGATGTGGGCTTTAAGATTTTCAAGGAATCAGTCTGGCTGCAGTATTGAGAATGGGTAAAGGTGAGTGGGCAAGGACTGAAGCAGGGAGACGAGGAGGCTGTTGAGCAATCCAGACAAGAGAGCTTTGGGCGGGCTGGATCAGGGTGGTAGTGGTAGAGAAGGGAAGAGGCCGTCAGATTCCGAATATATTTTGAAGGTAGACACGGTTTGCTGCTGGATGGGACGTGAGGCAGGAGAGAAACAGGAATTCAACGTAACTCAAAAGCTTTGGCCTGAGCACCTGGAATGATAGAGTTGGTATCAAGTGAGACAGAGAAGGTCGAAGGTAGGGTTTGGGGGAGAAAATTGGGAGATTGACTTTGGACATCTTAACGTATTAGATCTCCAAGTGGAGATGTCCAATGGATGTCTGGACCTAAGCATCTGAGTTCCAGGGAGAGGCCTGAGCTGGAGCTATCTGGGGGTCTCTGGCACCTAGATCTAGTTGTGTGACTGGGTGAGATCACCAGAGGAGGGAGTGGAGATAGAGACACAAGGGGACCAGGACTGAACCCTGGGGCACCCCAACATTAAGAGGGGGAGAGAAGAAGGAACAGGTGAAGAGAGTGTGATGGAGGAGCCTGCTGTGAAAGCTCAGTGAAGGAAATCAGTAGAGTTCATGGGGCAGCAGCAGCAGGATGAGGCCCTCTCTGTGAAGGCGACTCATACGTGAAGGATAAGGAACAAGTGACGGGGCAGAAATGGGTCTGATTCGCGTGCCAAGTCCTTCAGGGCTGGAGGAACAGTGCATGCAAATGCCCTGGAGTGGGCGAGAGCTTGGCATATTCTAGGATTTATGAAAGGCCAATATGATCGAGAGGGACAAGGAAATACTGTTGGGGAGGCTGGCCAGGGCTGGATCGTGCCGGTCTCACAGGGCCTCCAGCGCCCAGCCTCCAGCCTCAGTCCTTGGACCCCTTTCCTCTAATTCCGTCTATTTCTTGGGTGATTTTAGCCCATCTCGTGGCTTCATATGCCATCTGTTAACCTTGTGACTCTCAAATGTATAGCTCTGGCCCAGATCTCTGCACTCAACTCCGACTCGTCTGACTTCTTCCTTACTAGCTGCTCCTAAAGGCCTCACGGGCATCTCAAGCCAATGTGTCCGAAGCCAAAGTCCTGATCTCCCCTAAGAAACCTGCCCTACCCCTAGCTTTCCCCATCTCGTTCCACAGCAACTTCCTCCTTCTAGTTCTTCAGGCTAAAAGTCATGGGCATCATCCTTGACTCTCCTCCTCCCATCCAGTCCATCAGCAAATCCTGTTGACTCTGCTTTCAAAATGCATTTGGGATCTGACCATGTCCTGCCACCTCCCACCCCCACTATCATCTCCTCAATTATGGTGGCAGGTTCTTTACTGATCTCTCTGCATCCACCCATGTCCCTTTCAGGGTGCTTCCAAATGAGCAGCCTGAGTAGTCCTGTTCGAACATAAGGCAGCTACATCAGTCCTCTGCTCACAATTCTCCAGTGACTCCCATCTTGTTCAGAGGAAAGGCCAGGGTCTTCACAGGGACCCCCACAATGGAGCATTATCAGCTCACCCTCTCCCTTCCCCCTTCCTCCCAGCTCTGTTGCCCCCTTCTTTCCTTGTGCTTACTGTGCTTCAGCCACACTGCCCTCCTGGCTGTTTCTGGTACAGTCAGGGCATGCTGCTGCCTCAAGTCCTTTGTAGATGCTTTTCTTTGGCTTGGAATGCCCTTCCTCCTTCCGTCTGCCTGATGCACGTTCTAAGCTCTACCCATTTGCTCACTTGTCAGCTGTTTTGTGAGGCCTTGCTTTCTACCCTATTTAAAATTATAAAGCAATAGAGTTTTTTTGCAGCAACTGAAAATAAAAGTGCGTACACACACACACACACACCGCTGTGTTTCCCCCCACAGTACCTTCCCTATTGCTTTCTTATGCTTTATTTTTCTTCATAGCACATACTACTTCTAACACACTATCTAAAGTACTGACTTTGTTAATTGTCTTCCCCCTTAGACTTTAAGCTCCCTGCGATTAGGTCTTTGTTCTTTGCTGAGCCCATGGTGCCCAGAACACTGCCTGGCATGTTGTTAGTACTTGATATTCATTGAGTGAACAAATGGGGAGACACTGAAACGCAATGAGCAGAGTCACGACATAATCTGATTTACGTGTTTTTTTTTAAATATTGACCTTTATTGATAAAATTGATTTACTGTGAAATGCACAGATCTTAAGTGTTATAGTGTGATGAATTTCGACAAATGCATACAGTTGTATAACCCACACCCTGTCCTGATACAGAACATTTCCATCACCCTCAAAAGCTTTCTTCCCCGTCAGTTCCCACTCTCCCCACCCCTATCCAGAGGCCACCACTGTTTGCTTTCTTTCACAGAGATTGTTTTGCCTGGTCTAGAACGTTATGTAAATGGAATCGTTCTGTATGAATTCTTGTGCTCAGCATGGTAGTTTTGAGATTTCATCATGTTCTGATGGGCATCAGTAGTGAGTAGTATCCATTGTGCAGACAGAACCACGATTTGTTTATCCTTTCTCCTGTACAGCGACATTTGGATTGTTTCTGTATTTTGGCTATTATGCCTAAGTACTCACGTTGAAGTCTTTCTGTGGATATTTGTTTTCATTGTTCTGGGGTAAATGCCTGGGAGTGGAATCTCTGGGTCAGAGGGTAGATGAATGTTTAACATGATGGGAAGCTGCCAATGTGTTTTCTAAAGTGGTTGTACTAGACTTATGTTCCCCCACTGGCAATGTGTAGGAGTTCCAGTTACTCCGTGGCCTTGCCAACATTCTGATTTATGTTTTAATGAATTCATGCTGGCCACTGTGCGGAGAGCTCACCCAGTCCTTCACCATGTTGGCTCATTTGGAAAGTGGTGTTGGGAGGGGTGGGAATGCCCAAAAGGAGAGATGGGTCACATTCTGAAGCAGGCGGAACCCGTGAGCCCTGGGCCAGACTCCGGAAGCGGCTTTCTCCCCGAGGGCTCTATCATTTTCTCGTGTCAGAGAACCTTCAGAAGGTTACCAGACCGCTCTCAGCTGCGGAATGGGCTTGTGGTTGGTTTCTGTATAGAACCTGTTCAGGGTGGGGGTGTATCCTTGCACGTACAGGATTCTGTTCAGCTTGGCTCACGTCGTTTCTTGCCAGGGGACCTAAGGAGATCCAGCCAGATGGGTAATCTAGCCGGATGTCACGGCGAGAGAGCTCTCGTATTTTCTTCCATAGTGACAGCTCTCGTGTCTGCTTGGAGAGCTGGGAATGTCAGCAAAAGGGGGCAGCTGGGGGAGAAACTTGCTGGGTCTCTGTTGGGAGTATTCCCGCCTGGCACCTTCCCTGGGTGGAGGTTGTTCCCTCAATGTGTGAGATACTGCAAGAGCCATTGATTTACTACTTTGTAACGGGAGCCAATGTTCTGCTTGAGAGAGCTTCCTCCTGGAGGGCATGTCCTCAGACAAGCAAATAATTTGTCACAACACTGCTTGGGGAATGCAGAATGACTTCGCCGCGTGTTGGTGGCTGCAGGGCGCCATGGCTGTGACCCTTTCCTGGGGATGCTTCGTTCTAAAGAACCAAGGGTGGTCACTTAGCCACCAAAGCACCCCGACTAAACGGAGATGTTAGCTAATGCTTTGGTGGTAATTATCTTGCAGTATATGAATGTATTAAGTGTCACGTGTCCATTATCTTTCAATAAAGGTGGAAAAGAAACAACAACCCAGAACCCCAGCTACCAGTGTGAAGGGACTCTTGAGCCCAGTCCTGTTCTTTGGCTGCCCTGGCTTTAGATCCTCTGCAGACCATGATCCCTTACCGTTCTAGGCTGGTTAAAGTGCAGTTGATGACCCAGTACTTTTCTTTATCTCCTGATCCTGAGGCCGCGAGTTGGAATCTTGGTTAGACTGGGAGGTTTCCCAGGCCTCTGTAGCAGTCTATGTGGGTCCCACCTCTCAGCTGCTGCATACTGCCTCACTCTGAGTTGGACATTTTTCTTCTCCTCGGCCCCAGACTCCGGGTGCTTGTTACTGTAGCTCTGTATTCCGTTCATCCTTTGTGCCGCATGTTGGGGAGCGAGCTGTGAACGCACCACACCCAAGGCCCTGCCCTCATAGAACTTACGGTTTGAGGGAAGGACGGAGATGGAGTAATTAGAAGCATGATGGATTTTACAAAGCTGGAAATCTGGGTGCCCTGGGAGCATATGTATTGCAGGGGGACCGGTTGTGGCCTAGGGGATGAGGGAAGGCTGCCTGGAGGAATGGTCTTTAACGTTTTGAAGGGTGAATAGGAGTTAGCCAGGCAAGGGTGGGGTGGGGTGTCTGAAGGCCCCGAGGAACCTACGGAAATATGAGTGGAGGAGCGGGGAGTTCAAGGCGAGGCTGGAGGGAGGCAGGGCAGGCCCAGAGGTGAGCTGGTGAAAGAAAGATCTAAGGACAACCTGTGCAAAGGGTTTTCTGGTGTATGTTGGGGGAGGGTCACGGTCCGGTGAGTATTTCCAAAGGACCCCTCTGGCTGCCCATGGAGATCAGGGGAGGAGGGGGAGGGGAGGTCCTGAGAACGGGTGTCACAGTGTGCCCCGCATAGGGTGACCATGACTCAGATTTGGGGATGGAGTGAGATCCGATGGAGTGTGGCATCGCTGGAGAGAACTGGGCAGGTTTGAATGAAGTGGTTTAGACAGGATTTGAAGAGGGTTGGCAGTGCAGGACGAGGAGTTTGGGGTGATTTAGTTGTAACTTCAGGGGAACCAGAGAGGGGAAGCAGCACTGTAACTTCATCGTCTTATAGCCGTTTTATTTGTCACATGAGTGGAAGGTTCTTTATGTAGAGTGGGTATCCTGAAATTTCACTGAGGTGCCCTGGGGGTTTTCAAAACCAGATCCCCCCAGAGGTTGTGGAAGAAGGAGGCAGCAGAGACTGAGATGGGTATTCTGTGAGGGACTGGCCGACAGAAGCCATGTCTTGCAGGGGTCGGTGGAGGGAGAAAGAAGCCAAAGACCCAGTTTGTAAGACCTTTTAGAGCCTTCACGGGCTCTCTGGTTAAATCATGTGTGTAGTGGGAACCCACTACTCTTTGTTGCAGGACTTTGCTGGGAACAGTAGGAAGGAAAACTTGACTCTGAAGCCTGACTGGGTGCTAAAAGATGAGTGTTCTCTGCCCCTCTGTGTCATCGGAGACAAAACTCAGTTTTGCTCGGTGGGGGGGGGGGGGGGGGGGTGGCGCAGGTAGCTCACTGACTGGCCGTTCTCACCATCCGAGAACTCACTGCTCCCAGCCAGGAGTAGCCTGCCTTTGGACTGATGAACAGCCCCTCAATTTCCAGCCCTTGATCTCACACCAACTCTCTGGGTTTTCTGGCCGTAGGAATTGGATTCAAGTATGTGGCTCTGGGAGACCTGGTCATCCTCATCACTTTTGGCCCGCTGGCTGTGATGTTCGCCTATGCCGTCCAGGTGGGGTCCCTGGCGGTCTTCCCACTGGTCTACGCCATCCCCCTTGCCCTGAGCACCGAGGCCATTCTCCATTCCAACAACACCAGGGACATGGAGTCCGACAGGGAGGCCGGCATCGTCACGCTCGCCATCCTCATCGGCCCTACCCTCTCCTACATGCTCTACAACACGCTGCTCTTCCTGCCCTACCTGATCTTCAGCATCCTGGCCACACACTGCAGCATCAGCCTGGCCCTCCCCCTACTCACCATCCCCATGGCCTTCTCCCTGGAGAGACAGTTCCGAAGCCAGACTTTCAACAAACTGCCCCAGAGGACTGCCAAACTCAACCTCTTGCTGGGGCTCTTCTATGTCTTTGGCATCATTCTGGCCCCAGCGGGCAGTCTGCCCAAACTGTAAGGGGACCTGGAGCTCCCTGTCTCCATTCCCCGTATTGGAATGTGTTTGTTGAAGGCAGAGAATCCGAGGAGGAAGGGTGATTTAGCAGCGAGGGGGCTGAGGTTGGCTTCTGAACTCCCACCTTTTTTTTATTATTATCTTTCTAAAGATAAGGTTTTGTTTTTGTATTACTCCATTTTATGGTGAATCTCGAAACCAGGGGTAGTGGGTAAACTGGCTGTGTGGTCCTCGTTTTATTTATAATTTCCACTAGGGGGTGTTGTTAGGTCACTTTAAAGCAGATTAAAAGGCCCTAAGACTGTGAAGGAGCTGCCGGGTTGGCCTCCTGTCCTGGAAGCGCAGTGGTCACGGGGCTCCCGCTTGCCCCGCTCACCCGCCGGAGGTGTCAGCCTGGTAGCTTGGTCTTGCAGGATGTGCCTGCGGTCGGTGCCAGGCCCCAGTGACCCGGGGTGCATCTGTCTCTTACCCTGAGCCCTTGGGGCCTGAAGTATACTGCTTGAGAGAGAAAGTCCCTCATTAACAGCCTACCGTGGCTCCCGGCTTTTTGCCTAGGTCGGGATTCGGACACTTGGACTCTTCATCTCTCCTTTCACTTACTGCCCCAGCGGAGAAGTGGCAGATCAACCTGCAGCCAGCTAGCCAAGCTGAAGGCTGGGGAAGGGAGCAACCCCCACCCTGGAGGCAGCTGAGAAAGTCACTCTGCTTTTGATTAGAAACTGGTACCGCTGCTGTTTTCCCTTTGCAGGATCTACTGGATGACAGGAAGGACTCCAGCCCTTTCAGTAACTCTTAGGAGCCCTGAAATCGTAGGCATTTTGGACTCCTTAAAGCTCCTTCCCCTGACCCATCGCCTTTCCTCCTGCTTCCCTGTGTCCACCTTCTGTCCGGTTCCCATTTGTGTATCTCCCAGCCATGGAGCCTATTTGGGTAGCAGTGCAGCAGCTGAGTTGGGGACAGTTGTCATTTCCTACAGAGCCACAGGATGAGCAGACCAGGGACGTCCGCTCATCCGTGAACGAATAAGCCGATAGACACAGTCCTGACCCTGTTCAGCCAAAATGGCAGGCCCTGCCAGGGAAGGCACTGTGTCTTCCTCTTTGAAGACAGACGTGCAGTATTGACCCTGCTTCTCCCAAAGTCTTCCGTCACCTCGTGCAAAGATCTTTTGCTCCCAGAATGGGGGAATTCCAATGCTGAGCGTAGCTGCTTCTCCCTTCACTGCCTGCAAAGTACAAGTTCTGGGCGAGAGTGGCTCAGCTGCGTTTGGTCCAAGACTGAACTAGATTGAGACCATCATCATTATACTTTTCTGTTGTGATTATAGCCTTTCTGATTGGTGTTTCAGGGTCTTGGCCGCCGAAAGAGATAAGAACTAGTTCTTACCCCTTCAAATCAGGTTAATTATGATTTGGCTCCTTGGAGTTAGAATTGGTCAGTCTCCTTGGAAAAAACATGTTTGGAAATTGCAGGCATTCCTCCAAAGCTAGAGGTGGTTTGTGTGCAGAGCTCCAGAGTCCTCGAATGGTGGTCAGAGCCCAGTAACAGGAGAAGGAAGGACGGCCCTCCTATCCTGCCATTCTTCCCAGCACCATTTTTGTTTTACACCAGGTCCAGGGCATTGTGCTTCAAAGCCAGGCTTTTGTGGCTCCTCTTGAGAGCAGGCCGTTCTCACACAGGGCTCCCTCCTGCGGCTCTAGGACCAGAGCTCCCTGCACCCCAGACCACACCCGCCTTCGTAAGCCCTCATGCCAGGAGGTGTCCATTGGCCTCTGCACTGCATCATGGTACAGATTTTAATGCATATTTTTATATATAAATATTTCTAAAAGGCCAAATTTAGTGCCAGGTTTTATATGCAGGCCACCATAATTTGTATTACATCTCCTGATTCAATGAAGGTCTTCTTTAGACTTGTTAATAAAAACAATATTTATCAGTCGTCTTTGCTTTCCTCATTCTTGTCTTACTGTGAACTTGGAATCGTAAACCTTAGGAGACCAGCACAGGAACACTGGACATTTGGTGGGGGTGGGGGTGCGTCCTCTGATCTTTGATGATGAATCTGGGGAGGGTTTGACCAGACTTGAACCTTGAGGAGAGACCGGAGGGACTGCTGCGAGCCAGCTAGGCCAGATTACCCTCGCTTCCCCTGTCCTTAGCTACTTTCATTTTTCTTTTTTCTTGATAGGGTCACTGTGCTGATGGATGGAGAACATGTAGTAGAAAGAGTATGTTTGGGTTTCAGCGAGGCATTTGACAGTATGTCCTTAGGGACAAAGCAGAGATATGCAGAATGGATATCAGTTTAGCCGGAGGAATTTGCGGGAGACAGAACAAGCTGTGGGAGAGTGGGCCGGTTAGGGTGTCATGCCAATGGGCAAGGAGGCCTGTAGCAGCCCGTGTGAGCCTGCCCTCCGCCCTTTGCCTGGCGGGGCCCGACACCTGTTGTCAATGACTGGAGTTAGCCCAAATCACAGGTTTTGTAAACCTTGGAGGAAGAGCTTATAAAATGGCTGACCATTAGCTACCTCATAAGTCAAAAGGCTGCTTTGATGAGTCAAAGGAAAAATTGAGCATGGATAAATATAAATATACTTGGGTCCCCCAAATCAACAGCATGACATCAGAAGGGGAAGCTCCGTGGCATGGCAGCCGTAGACGTGGCGGGTATGAATTTCTTCAATGACCCTGGGAGGCCGTATCATGCGCCTTTATTTCTGTGAGTCAGATTTATTCTGCTCTCCAGTGGGGTGGCTGGAAATTCAGCCTCAGTCACTTGTTGGGCCCACCTCCTTCCCTCTGGGATCACCCAGGCCTCCTGGATCTCCGGGGGGCAGGAGCTAGGCGTGTTGGCCGGGTCCTTGCTCGCTCACTCACTATCTGAGGTTGCTTCCCGTCTGCTTGAACTCATGCTGGAGTTCAGCCCTGGAATCCACTCCTGTTTCTTGGATATTGCTCTAGAAGGGTTCAAATGCCCCTGACAGTAGGTCCTCCTTGCTTAAGAGTATTGTGGGCCTGGAGGGCGTGCCTTCCTGCCACCCAATCCCCATTTTGGCCTAGTCTCAGGGAAGCACCTGTTCCCTCCACCATCTACCTTCTCCACCTCCTGTATTCAAAGCATCTCTCTGCTTCCCCACCCCTTGTAGGACCTTTGCACAAAATCCACCAGGGTGGGGTGGGGGGCTCAATGCTGGCCTCTTCTGGAGGGGGGCAACAAAATATATCCCATGGTATTAACTCCTCTGTTAATCCTGTATCCAAACAATCACACCAAAGTCTGAGCCTGTTACCTGGCCCGAAGGTCAGTGTGAGTCAGTAACGAGTTCTGACTTCCATGAAGGTTAACGTGATCCGAGGCAGAATTAACAGGTGACCAGTGTCCAGAACAAGGAAGACGCAGATCCTGCCCAACCCTGTATTGTTGGATCGAACCTGGGGGGGCTGGGTCCCTTTCTGAGCTCCTTTCCTTTCTTAGAAAAAAAAAAGTTTTTTCTTTTCTTTTTTTTTTTTTTTTAAAGATTTTATTTATTTGACAGAGAGAGAGAGAGAGAGAGACCGTGAGAGCAGGAACACAAGCAGGGGGAGTGAGAGAGGGAGAAGCAGGCTTCCCGCAGAACAGGAAGCCCGACGCAGGGCTTGATCCCAGGACCTTGGGATCATGACCTGAGCCGAGGGCAGACGCTTAACGACTGAGCCACCCAGGCGCCCCTGTTTTTTCTTTTGATAGTCAGTATGGAGATGGGTCAAAAACATGCTGCGGATGTAATATACTTGGATTGCGGCAAGGCATTTGACAATATGGCATGAAATGAGAAATGGATGAAAATGCAGTCAGAGGAACTTTATTTCTGTGTGCCCGCGTGTGTGCGTATGCGCGTGCCCACGCGTGTGTGTTTTCGTACTGGTAACAGCTGCAGCAAAGATTTTACATCTCTCAGGATGGGAATTGCATTTTGAAGATGTGATTCACAGACCGGGTCTTGTCAAGAAAGCAGGAGGCACACTGGGGCGGGCACTTAAAACCATGTCCTCGTGGCAAGGAGACTCAGGAGAGGGCTGTTCTGGGGAAAAAGGATTTGTGTGTGTGTGTGACTTCAAAAGGCAAACCTAGGACCAATGGGTAGAAGCTATACGGCTCCAAGTTTAAGCTCTCAGCTCAGGAAGAACTTTCTAGCCACTTAAGAACTTTCTAGACCTTAAGGGTCTCCCAATCCTGTGATATGGTTGTTCAGTTTTTCTGGAATTGTCTCTCAAACCTGCCCCCAGGGGTCGGGAGGACAGAGGACAAGAACTATGTCACCATTTCCTCTCTGTGATGTCATTGTTGTTTGTGCCTAGTTTAACAGGCACAGCTGTGATTAATATTCCTTTTTTTAGAGATGTATACACACATGTGTGGGCATGCACAGGCACACACACACACACACACACACACACACACACACACACACACACACACACACACACACACACACACGGTTGATTTTGCCCTTGGAGTGAGGTGCATGGCAGACAGCTTCTTTCCTCCGAGCCCTGCGGACCACTCTGCTGCTAATGGACTGTCAGCCTCTTTCATTACGGGCTCCAGACGGTGCAGGCTGGTATTAAAGCAGTGCCTCTGGCAAGGACCTGGCACCTGGGTCTCAGCCAGCTGACATTTGTGATTTGCCCTCCTTCAAATCGGTACAGCCTTCCCGCTGTGAGTCACTAAGCCAGGATGCCAAATGCCCATGTAAACCAAGTCAGGTCCCCTGCCTGCAGAGGTGACAAGGGCTGAGCCCCGGCTCTTCAGGAGCGCCTGCAGATGGTGGGGGAAAGGCGATCATGGCAAGGCACGGACTCCTTCAGTGCCCCTGACCCACTGGACACCCCGAGGGCTCTGGGAGGGTCTTGAGAAGGACAGCGAGGGCCTTGATCACATGCTCTCAACCAGGTTTTGGGCATCAAGGGAAGTTGGTCTGGGGGTGTACTACAGTGCTAATACATCCAGAGAGGCCGCTCTCTGTGCCATGTGACTCAAGGGACATCCCAAGTCCACACCCCTGCACCCCTGCCACATCCCTCCCTGCTCCCCCCAGCCTGCCTCAGCAGCACCCCCATTAGGGTCACGGTGGGTTTCACAGGGAAGGCTGGGGCGTGGGGTCTGTCAGTTTGCCAACGTGACTGCCATCAGTCTCCCCCAGCAGGTGGCAGGACTGGAGCTCAAGGACCGTCCCTATTTTACTTATGGTCCTAAGTCAGCCGGAGCACAGTGCCTGGACCCACAGTGCAGGTGCTCAGGCACTGGTCGTCTCCTGACCGAGTTCCTTGCAGGTGGCTAGACCTTCCTGGGCTGCCCGATGGTGAGAGCCTGCACTGCTGCCTCTCACCTGCTGACCCTGAGCAGTAAGGACAGGTGTGTTCCCCTCGGGGTAGGGACTGGAAGGGAAATAGGGCAGGAACTCGTAAGCTCTTCTAAAAGATCCAGCTCGTCTTCTTGGTACATGGAAGCCTCTACATAAATAAGTGTTTGCTTAGCGACTGAGTGAATGACAACAATAAAGCTATCACTGTGTGTTAGGCATTGTTCTAAAAGCGAAAATACATTCTTTTAATACCCCATGAGTG
The DNA here is from genome assembly GCF_009762305.2 of Zalophus californianus. Taxonomy (NCBI): domain Eukaryota; kingdom Metazoa; phylum Chordata; class Mammalia; order Carnivora; family Otariidae; genus Zalophus; species Zalophus californianus. The sequence goes on from NC_045598.1 coordinate 8,316,876, forward strand.
GGGTATTAAGGTCTCTTTTGCAGAAGAGAGGAAACTGAGGCTCAGGGAGTTTATTAAATTTTCCCAGGGTCACCCAGCTAGTAAGTGATGGAAGCACAATACAAACCCTGCACCTCATCTCTGTCTTGTGTGCCCTGCAGCGCCTGGTACACTGGGGACTCAGTCAGTTGGTCTGCTCTTAGCAGTGGGGGTGGTTGAGGAAGCGGGCACAAGGCTGATGGTGGGGCTGCCCAAGAAGGGGGCTTCAGAAGCATCAGAGAGGGACCAGCCTTGACGATTTCCCTGACCCCGCCGGTGCTCATAGGCAGGGGTTCCTGGAGTTGCTCCCAAGAGTGTGTGAGTGATTGGGCCAGCTGCCGGCCCACAGAGGTGGCCCAGGGCCCAGGGAGGCGGTTCCCAACATGGAGGGATAGCTACCTCTTGGCAGGGGGTGTCCCAGCGAGGCATGCAGAGAGCCTACAGCTGGCAGAAGAGACAAGCAGTTGGAGGGAGAGGAGGCACCATGGACTGGGTCCTGCCCTCGGCCTCCTCGCTGGTCCACTGCCCTCTGGACTTCAAGCTGAGCCCCTTCCCATGCACCGCCTCCCGGGGCCCACTGCCCTGCCCCAACACCTCCAGGGGGCTGGCTCTGCAGGGACAGTAATGAAGCAGCTTGCCTCACCTGCTCTGGTCGGTCTCTCATCCCCAGATCATGGAGAGTGACCACTGCCCACGCACAGTGACACGGGGAGGTCCGTTAGGGTTAAATTTCTACTCCTGCACCCACTGGCCCATGTTCATTTTCTCTGTTTCTTGCAGTCCCTACCCAGCCACTGACTCAGAGTGCCCACATCAGGAATAGTGGGTGACTCTGCTTCCTGAAAATGTGGTTGGCTGCGGGCGGAGGGGGTGGGGGAGCCTGAAGGAGCCTCTCCCCACCTTCAGGGTAGGGCAGCCCCTGGAGCTGATAGTTACACGGCGTTTGGGACACAGAAGACTCAGTGAGACAAGGCTGATGCACGTCACCGAAAGAATAAACACTGGCAAACACGGTGCCCTGTGGGTAGAAGAGGGGGCGCTGGATGGAGCTAATCAGCAAGGCTTCCAGGCAGGCTTCCTGGAAGAGGTGATGATGAGTTGTGATCAAGGCTTCCATGAAGAGGCGGCCATGAGGGCGATAATTTCCGTGGAAGCTGAGGTGCTGGCAGACCCCAGCTGGAGAAATCCCCTGATGGCTGCCTGAGAGTTTGGGTGAAGCTTCCTTCATGAAGCTCTCCGGCCGCACAGCCAGACAACTGCAGCACCGAGGCAGGTGTGCAAAGGGCCATCCCACCACTGCCAAGGTCAAAGCCTGAAGAATGAAACACCCTGACACACCCTTGCTGAGAAACAAACAGGAGGGGATGGTGGGGCATTTAGTCAGTCCAGGCTGCCAATACCTAATCAAGATGAATGCCCATGAGGGACGAAGCCCAGGGAAAGCACTCTCAGGGGCTGGGAAGACTGCCTCAGCTCTGGGCTGTACGGGGTCCCCCGGAATGCCAGCAGCGAGGTCCGGATTCAGGAGAGATGCCCAGGTGGTTGGAGGTCACCACTGTTACCAGCTGTCCCCACCCAGGGCCTTTCAGTGGACACTTCCCTGGCCAGCGACCTTTACTGAGCATGCTCTGCACCAGCTGTGTCTCAGGACTGAAGATAAATGGGGCACACCCCTGCTCTTGGAGACTCACGGTGAGCTGGTGGCGAGAGCACACACGCATACGTTATTCTCATGCCGTCGCAAGTGCTGTCATAGAGGCCCAAAGGGTTGTGGGAGAACGAGGGTGGCCGAGATTAATTTCTCCCCGCCTCATTGTTCCAGACCCGGATCATCAGTTCCCGGCTTACAAGAACCTCTCTCACCTGGGCTTCTGACCGCGGGTCCTCTCTGGCGCCACCTGCAGGCGGCCGCGGGGCCAGCCAGTCATTCATGGTTAATTGAGCAAGTACATGCGGTGTTAACAGCCCCGGGCTAGGCTCTAGTATGCAACGGTGAGTGATACCTGGTCCTATCCTCAGGAATCGTGCAATCCCAGAGGAAAGACAAACGGGCCCTCCTTCTGTCACTCATGGAGCCTGACAGCACTGAGTTTAATCAAGTCCAGGCTGTATCGCTTGCCCACTGCGTGCGCTCAGCCAAGCTGTGTAACCCCTTTGACGGGGTCCTTTTCCCCAAATGCACCCTGGAGAGAGGTAACATCATATCCTTGGGCTCCCCTCAAAGTTCCACAAGGGTAGGACATCCGAGAAGTGTCTGAAGTCTGTTTTATCAGGGTTGTCATTATAGTAAAAAAATTTGCCCATTTGCACACATGTGTGCCTATGTGTGTGTGCACTTACGTATGTTGGGGGGGCACCTGCCCTCTGCCCCCTCACCAACAGGATAGTTATTATTCTGGGTATTCAGGAAGAGCTGAAAGTTAATGGAACCCAATGCAATGAGCGACACCTTGTAAAACAATCTCAATTACCAGATAACCAATCTCCATGCAATTCCAGAGAGGATAAAAGGAGACCATGGGGGTTTGAGCAAACGAGAGCCCAGAGCTGCGGGCAAAGGCAGGGAGACGGAGCTGTTCCTTATCTCGCCAGCTCAGAACAGAGGTTGGGCACAGGGGCAGCCTGCTGCGCTAAGAGCCATTCCTTTTCCGAGGGACGAGGAGGGGATGGTGAAGAGCAAAGATAACCGAGTTAGTCAAGTGGGAAAGAGTGCTGTGTAGCCTCTGGCCACCCACCTCCCCACCCCCCAGCGGCTGTAGCTCAATTCACCCTGACCTGCCCTGGATAGCCGGGAGACCTGCTTCCCCAGGTCCCCTGGGAGAGGCCAGGTCCTGCCCTGGAAATGCCGCTGGCTGCCTGGGTGACCCAGGACGCTAGTTCTCTAGCCCCTCGGGGGTGGGTTTGGCGAGCTGGTGGGGGGATGGGGTGGGTGGGAGTGACATCAGCCCGTCCACACAGCCGAAGCACCTTCAGAGGGAGAGTCTCCATCCTCTGGGTCCGGGAGGCAGGCTGGCATTCACCAAGCCCTTCTCCATGCACCTCTCGGCCTGGCCTCCCTGCAGCCCGGACAGGTATGGCCTCGGCTGGTGTCACAGGCTGAGTGGTCATGGGACTCGCTCGAGGTCACAAGACCACCGAAGGGCAGCCCCAGATCGACTCCTCTCCAGCTCTAAATGCAGCACTCATTCGGTTAAAAATCTCATTTTCAACACTTCTTCTTTCTTGGGAAGGGGGGAAAGCACAATGGGTTGTTTTTTTTTATAAATCTCACTTTGAATTTAAACCTCTTTAAAAATGTTGAAAGAACCACAGCTGCCTGTCATTGTCTTCCATTCTCCTTCCTGCATCTCCCCTCACTCCCCTCCCCTCCCCGGCCGCACTGAGCTCCCCCTGCACAAGCTGGCTGCTCTGGCTGCCGGAGGAGAAAGAGAAGAGGTAGGGTCAAGGGCCTGTCAGAGAGAGGGTCTTGGGGTTCCCACTCTTTGGGAAGGGGCTGGATGATCCCATGCTTTGTGCCCTCTGACCCCAGAGATCGTCTTAAGCCATCCCTCCAATCTGGAGCAGAAGCGTGGCTCCTGCAAATTTGGTAGCCATCATCTTCAGGCCAGAGGGTCCTCAGACCAAATCACCTAAGGAAAGCCACACTGTGGGGCCTCCTCGGCCTGTTCTCCCTTCTTTCGCCGTCTGACCCAAAAGAGGCTCACACCTATGTGTTATCATCCTGGAGACTCATAGCAACCCCATGAGGGAGTTACAACCGTTCCCGTTTTAGAGATGAAGAGACTGAGGCTCCTGCAGCAAGATCAAGCACCTTGCTCTCAATGTCCCCAGGCAGATACAGCCACTCATGGTTGTGGAGCCGGTGGTCCAGCCAGGATTGGAAGGCAGGTCCTGTGACTCCAAATCTAGTGCTCTTCCCACCATGCTCTGTGGCATGCCGAGCCTCAGTCCCAGCCTCCAGAAGGCTGGGGTGGGATTGCTCCTGAAACCCGGGCCCAGCCCACGACAGAGACAGAACGCAAGCAGAGCGGCAGGCCTGACCCTGCGGAGGGCAGGGAGAGCAGGGAGAGCGGTGATGGCTCCCTGGGTGGGAATAAAGCAAACAAGTGAGGAGCCGCTGATGGGGAGATAATCTCACGAAATGATCAAGCGCCAGTTGCTTCCGCAGCTGCAGGGCTGCATCTGGGCCCAGTGCTGACGTGAGCTCCGCCCCCAGATCCACATTGTCACCGCTTGTTGGAAAAACAGATGTTATTGTCCTCTGTTCCCGTCTCTTTGTCCCTAATAGGCACTTAAGCGCAGGAGGGGGAACGGAGAAATGGGGACGGAATCGTGCGTCTATTTCAGGCTCTTTCCGGAAGCTTGCACTTCAGTGGGACTTGCGGTTTGGGACAGAGTGGGTGCAGGGAAGAACCTCCTCCCCCTGCCCCGAGAGTCCCAGGGCTGGCAGGTGCCGAGGACTGGTTCTGGGAGGACCTGCCTCCTGGTCTCTCCTCGGGGCAGTACTTGGATGTTGGAGGAAGGGACGATGGGTACCCCCGGCCTTCTGCCTTGACTCCCAGGACTTGGGAGGTTGGATGAGGTCAAGGGCTGATGCGCTCAAGGTCTTGAGTTCTATTCTTGTTTCGGATTCACTCATTCATTCATTCATCTGCTCATTCATCTATCTGCTGCTGAGCACATTCTTAAAGGCTTAACCTTCACCCAAGCTCCGACAGCAGCATGCTGATTTGCAGGCGAAAACGTCTCGTGGAAGAGCGGAACATCCTCTTCCATCAGGTCACCTCGGCTCTGACTTGATGGGAGCTCAGAGGCTCTCATGCACCGAAATAGCTCTGCAGCTACCCGCCCGGTACCTCTGCCTCTCTGCCCACCATCAGTCAGTCCTCTGGATGAGAGCATTCTCTTTCCCAAAGGTCCCTGCCAAAATACAAGTGCATAACTGAAGAGGGCTCATGGCGGCGGGTTGGGGGGGGGGAACCTGCCCGTCACCAGGGAGAACAGAGGATGGGGCCCCAAATGAATGCCACACAAGATGGGTAAGTTTTGGCAGGGGACAGATGAGAAGAGAGATGTCTAGCCCCTGCACTGCTCCCTGGGAGGGAGGCTCGAGGGGCTCTGTGAGAAAACGAGGGATGCAGGAGAGCGGTTCCCAGAGGGGCCTGGTCCTGAGCATCACTGGTTGCCCAGCTCTGCTGAGACCCGCCGCATAAGACTAAAGACCTATCCCAGCCTTTCCACTCCTGCTTGGAGTGGGAGGAAACTTTTTATGCCCCGCTGACTCTCAAACCCCAGAAGCTCAGAGACGGGGCCACCTCTGTCCCCACAGGGGCCTCCTCCATATCTCAGTGGGGTAGAGGGGGCAGAGATGGGGTGGAGATGGACCCACGCCCCTGCTGCCTTGCCTCTTACCACCCCCTGCTCTGTGTCTGTCTCCTCCCCCAGCAGGGGCCACGGGCTTATTCCAGGTGAGGCCAGGCCCCCAACAAACCACTTCCCAGGGACAGAGAGTGCCCTGGGCCATCCCAATGAGTTTGATGAAAGAAGAGAGAACATCAACGTTGATGGGGGCAGGGGACTCCCTGTGCTGTCATCCTCCCTTTACCTGGTGGGTATTCGGCAGCTAATTAACTGGGGAGGTGCCCACCAGGCAGAGATGCCCTTTGTAACCTCTTACTACTTAATATTCAAAACCTATTTCACCTCCCTGTAGCAGAACTTCTAAAAAAAAAGTCACATAATTAAAGCACATTAGAATTCATTTGAAATGGTTTCCATAAAGACAATTATTATCTAGTGATGATTCCCGGTGAGCGCATGGGCTTACTGAAGAGGAGAGCTGAGGGAGGGCTTGCCCCCTCCCCTGTGGCCCACCCACTTTGTTCTGCTCCAGGAACAGAACTCAGGAGCATCTTGGGAATGCCCTTGGGCCCCTCCCCACCTCACTATCTTCTGCACCAGTGTGAATACACCATCCCACAGCCTGTCCCGAACCCCCCCCACAAGTGACAAGGGCTTGGGGGAGGAACATCATCCAGAACAAAATGGAAGAAATCTGGCCAGAGCCCCCAAAGGCTTGCTTACCTCTGGTAGCTCTTTATTCCCTCCCCTGACTCTTCTGCCCCCCTCCACACTCACCCCCATCCTCCCCTGCTCCCATGCTCAGATCTGGTGTGGCAAAAGAGGTGCTTTCTGGAGCAAAGGGTTTTGCCCTAAGGACGACACTCAAAAGACTCAGGATGGAGAGGAGCCCTGGGAAGTTGGAAAGCCATCTCCTTGCCCCCAAGCGGGGACTCCTGATCCAGTAGCCCTGAAGGCAGTGACCATGCCTCAACCATTTCCCACGGACCTGGGCTGGGCAGATGGGCCTTTTTCAAGCGTGTTCCCTCCGAATATACTTTAAAAACTAATCCACGGTGTCAGAAGTCAGGAGAGTGGTTGGAGGAGATTCGGGGCCCGTAGTAAACGGATGCATTCACTTTGAGAAGATTCATCACAGTATACCCTTATAACTCGTGCACTCTTCTGAGTGTACGTTGAGCCTCGATGAAACGTTTGCCCCAAAAGCCCTTTGTCAAGTAGAGATTAATACTTCCACAATTATATCATCGACATTAAATAATCACTTTTAGGGTGAGATGGCACAGATGGTAGAAAACAGTGGATAATCTACAATTGTTTTGGACTTGGACTTGGAATGAGTGCATTACACGCAACATGCCTTTGTTCACAAAAGACTTGCTTCTATAAGTGTGTAATATTAAAATTACAATATTTTGTATCGTATATTAAATACATTAAATATTAAAATTAGGTGGGAATTTCTGAAGACATACTACTGAGCTTTGGGGTGAGATGGCCCAGAAGCTTCCGGGTGGCAAGGAAGTCAGATTGAGGCAGAGGTAAGAATTTGACAGAGGTCACCTCCTCCCTCCACCTCTTGTCCCTTCACTCAGTGTCGGATGTGCTTGCTGCCACGTTGCTGGAATGCACATTTCTCTGCTGCTTTGATGGGTCCCAGTGTCAGGTCTTTTTTTTTTTTTTAAGATTTTATTTATTTGTCAGAGAGAGAGAGCACAAGCAGGGGGAGCGGCCGGCAGAGGGAGAAGCAGGCTCCCCGCTGAGCTAGGAGCCCCACGTGGGACTCGATCCCAGGACCCCGGGATCATGACCTGAGCCGAAGGCAGATGCTTCACCGACTGAGCCACCCAGGGGTCCCGCCCCAATGTCAGGTCTTGAATGAGAGTCACCTCCTCTTGGTCTGAAGGATCAGAAAGGAACTGCCCATTCGAGGAAGGCCCCAGAGGCAGATTCCAGATTGGTGACCGTGGTACCCTGTGTGCCACGAGCCCTCTTCCCCCTGTGGCATACCTGTTTGCAATGTGCCTACTCTCCAGTCTCCTTGTCAAGAGGCAGAGTCTCCTTCACATGCCCCTGAATCTGGGTTGATCTTTGGCTTCCTTTGGCCAACACAATTTAGTGGAAGTAACGCTTCCCAGCCTAGGCCCTGACAGGCCTTGCAGCTTCTGCCCTCCTCCCCTTGGGACTAACCTGAGACCACCAGGTGGAGGAGTCACGTACAGCCTCATGAGAAGCCACGTGAAGCGGAGATGACCTGTCCCAGCTGAGGCGCCCAGACCATCCAGCTGACAAGCCAGCACCAAGCACCAGATGTGTGTGCAAGGCCCGTTTTAGATCCTCTGGCCATACTAGCCACCAGCTGACTGCACATGAGTGAGTCCAGGAAGGACCAGCCCAAGACACCCACCCACAGAATCACGAGCACATAAATAGTCATTCTAAGCCACTAAGTTTTGGGGGTGGTTTGTCACACAGCAACTCATAACCAATTACTAACACCCTTGCCCGAGCACCTGCTGGCCAATGCCAGCACCCCAGGGGAAAGGACTGTGCCCTCCAGTTCTCTGTCTGTACTTCCATCTAGAAGCCCTGGAAGCAACTCTTTGCCCAAGATTTGTTTCTTTGCTCATCCCCACCAGTTTCCAGGGCTGACACGGCACTGCCCATTGCTCTTTATTAGTTTAATATATGTTGAAGCCTCCAAATAGATGCTGGGGCCCAGGTGGAACAGATGAAATGTGACTAAGTTCTGGGGGATGATTGATAATGAGTAGGGACTGGAAAATCAATTGTGTTAATTCCTAGTCTGTCACTGGGACTGAGAATTAATGAGAAAATCTGTCTAACTTAATGGTATTTACACATTATACAGAGTGTGATAAAATTGTCGGCAGGTGCTGCCTGGCATTCCAATTATACAAGGCCTGCACAGCCCGAGGGGCAGGCAGGTCTGAGCTGTCCAGGACCTGGGCTGGGCATATGGAGATTTACCCCAACTACCACACTAACCTCTGAGTAGGTCCCGGGACCCTGCGTGGATCACAGTGGCACTGTTGGTCCCGGCCATGTGGGGGTGTCTAACTGGCTAGTGTCTCTGGATTTGCTGGAGGGCACATTTCCAGGCCTGCTCTGGAGATAAGCACCCCAGAAGCCACATGGGCCATTGGGCAACGGCCACGGGTGGGTTCAGTCTCACGTGCTGGCATGATTTGAGAGACACAGAGGGTCCTCCCAACCGACCTGACCCCTTCCCCGTGAGGAAGGCACCGGCTCTGGCCTATACCACACGCACCTGAGCAGTCAGTGTTGGAAGGCACCTTGAAGAGCCTCGGTCTGAGTGTTTGCTTCCTTGAACTTCTGTAGACCAAGGCTTCTCCTGACCAGGGACATGGAGGTGTCCCCAAGAATGCTCAACTCCTGGTATTCATACCCTTGTGTGGTCTTCTTTCATACCGAATAGGGCTGATCTGAGGATCCAATAAGATATTGCAGACAGATGACTGATACAGGTGGGAGGGAGAGGGGTGGGCAGCGCCGGGGGATCCCCCATGTGGGGTGTCGAGCTGAGCGAAGACATCCCCAAGTATCATTCCTTTGCTCTCACCCTGAGTTTTATTCAAATGAAACCTACTTGTGTGTTCACTGCTTCCCAAATACACCCTGCGTCCCACCCCTCCCCCTGCCTTGAATATGCTGCTTTCTCGGTGACTCGAGGCAGGGTTGGGGTCTCAGCCCTTCTTGCACCAGAGCCAGCGGCCCGCGGGCTAATAGAGCGATCACAGGATTGCTTGCGAGGGAGGCTCCGCAGAGCACAGGGAGTTCGGTAGATTTTAATCCTTTCCCTGTTTAATCTTTCCTCTGCTTCCTTTGGCTCACACATACCCACCTGCACTGCGGAGTTTCAAAAGATAAGCCCCACAACGAGAGATGGCAAACCACCGGGCTCTGCCTCCAACGGGAGTCGAATTCAGCCAAGCAGGAAACCACAGACTCTCCGCTTGGTCTCTGGGAGCTGGAGGGGCCTGCGGGAGTCAGGGACCTGGGAACCTCCACCCCAGGCTGTCACTTCCTTTGGCCTCTGTCTCAGGCCTGCTCAGATCCCTTAACGCCCCTGGTTGGGCTGGGAGCCGGAGGGGGCCTGCATACCCCTAGCGTGGTTGGTCAGCCTGACACAGCGAGGCCTCAGGGTCAAGAGCAGGGGTCTTTGAAATCAGATAGGCCTGAGAGCAAATCTCAGCTCAGCCACTTCCCGCCCTGGGACTCTGGACCAGTGACATACTTCTCTGGGATTTGATTTTGCTGGGCACCCAATACGTACGAATGGCCGGCAGTGAGGCTCGAGTCTGCAGGTGAGCCCTCCCTGGTCACAGCCCCTCAGTGAGGCGGCTGTCTCGCCTCTGAGCACCAGCCAGCCAGGCTGGGATGCCGTGCGACATAAGGACATTAAGCGATCCTGCAGGCCAAAGAATCCCCACATAACAAATTCATCCTGTGTAATAAAGAACTTGGCTGCACCCCTGCTCAGAGCGTTGGAGATCCGAATTGCTGCCTTGGCACTTGAGAGACACGGAAGAAATGAGCTCAGGGTCTCTGGGAAAAGATCTTTAAACCTGTTTTGGAAATCAGATTTGTCTGACTGCTGCACATCTCCCCTCCAGGTCTGGATGAAGGGAAGGGACTCTGGAGGGCTGCCCGTGGGGCACAGGAACAGTGGGCAAGGAAAGACAAGGTTCAGGGAAGGAGTGTGACAGTGTGACAAACGCGGGGACCTTCCAAGCAAAGCCCCCCCCCGCCCCAGGAATGTCTGGGGGCAGCAGGAGAGAAAGGCTCTCTTGCTGGTGTTAGAAGGAGCAGACCTGAAACTCACAGACTGAGATGCAGCCCGCGCTCCTTCCATTCACCCAGGCCAAGCTCTGCCCTCCTGCCCACCTCGCATGGACCCTCTCTTCCTCCCCAAGCCTGCCTTCGACATTTATTCATTTATTCATTCAACACCCTTACGTTGAGCAGCCTCTGGGTGCCAGGGAACAGGGAGGAAGGGCAGAGTGGATTCATGGAATTTAAGTGCTGAATTCCAGAGTTTATGGAACCAAGACTTGCAGCTCAACCCCCTCAGGTATCCATGAAAATACAGGTTATCCCAGGGGTGCCCCAAAAGGTGACAAAATCTGCCCGTGAGAGACTGGCATGAGAGACTGGACGAGAGACTGGGAGAGAAAGCAGCACATTCAAGGCACAGAGGTGGGAGAAGCATGGGGTGTTTGGAAAGGAGTAAAACACAGAAGTGGACTTGACTTCAACTGTGTGGAGGAGGTACACGGAGCTGTCTTCCCTCAGCTCCGCACCCCACGTGGGAGTCCCCCGGTGCTGCCCACCCCTCTCCCTCCCACCTGTTATCAGTTATCCATGCTGCACAAAGAAATACCCCCAAACCTGGCAGCTTCAAACAATCACAAACATCTAGATCTTTGATCCCTCCCAGTTTCCGGGGGTCAGGTATTCAGGAGCGAGCTCACTCGGGGTCTCCCTGGAGGTTGCAGTCAAGATGTCAGCTAGGGCGGTCGTCATCAGAAGGCTTGACGGGCTGGATGACCCGCTCCCAAGATGGGGCACTCTCACGTGCTGGTTGTTGGCCGCAGGAGGCCTCGGTTCCTCCCGACACGGTGGCGGCTTCCCCAGAGTGAGTGGTAAGCGAGTGGGCGAGGCAGAAGCTGCCATGGTTTCTATGAGCTGGCCTCAAAAGTCTTAGCTTCCCCTATATTCCTGACTGTCACTGCTGACAGTGTGGCTACCGGGGGGCCCTGGGGTGGCTGTGTCTGCTCCCAGAGTGCCCAGCCCCTAAGGATTGTGATATAGGTGTCCCCAGGACCCTGTTTTGGAAATACTGACCTGAGCACCTGCTGTCTGGGAAGGTAGATCCTTGCTGTGCACCTGCTCTCAGCTCTGTCATCATCCCATCTGCTCCGCCCATTTTACCCTCTGCTTGCTGCACCCCACCCCCCCGCCCCCGCCCTGGTGTTAGAAGGAGCAGACCTGCTTTATCTTTCATATCCAAAGACGGTGCTATCAACACGATTGGAGCCTAGGGGGAGCTGGGAACAATAATGGCCCATCTTTATGGAGTACTCACTATGTGTTAGGTTGATAGTGAGCATGGTCCAAGGGCTGACTTCTTACAGCCTCTCTGTGGGGTTGCTATGCCCCATTTTGTAGTTGATGAAACTGAAGCACAGAGAGGGTAAGGAGGCTTGCCCAGAGCCACACAACCCTAGGGGCAGAGTGACGATCTGTCTCCAGAGCCCACTCTGCTAACCTTATATTTATTGCATCTGTGACGTGAGGCTCCACTCCCTCTCAATGAGGAAGCCTTGCTCATCGGACAGAGGTGGGGGTTCACCGTACAGCAAGGAAGTCAGAGGTTAGACATCTAGAAGGTTCTCCAGGCCACATGTTGCGAGGCCTCAGAGTAGCTCTGTCCCGCGTTCAGGGAGTGGGGTCTCCCAGACTACAGTGAGCCCTGAGGCAGCAACCAGGTCAAAGGGCTATGGCCTTTCCTTTTTCAATTTTTAAAAATTGTGTTAAAATAGACATAATGTAAAACTTACCATTTTAACCATTTTTTTTTTTTGAGTACAGTTATTGCATTCACATGGTCTTGCAACCGTCAGCACTATCCATCCCTGGGATGTTTTCATGTCATCTTGAGGTCTCTGCGGGTCCCCAGTTCTGCCAACCGGAACCCCCTCCCTCCCTGCTCCCCCAGGCTGGGACAAGCCTGTGGGCGCAGGCTTTCCTTTTCAGAGGTGAGGATTAAAATGACCCACCTCTGATGTCTGCTCTGTGCATCAAAGGGCCACAGCTGTGCAGATGACGGGCCGTAACGCAGCATGAAAGGGGGTTTATCAATAGTACCCGGAGCTCGGTAACTCATAAAGCTTTCATTAGTTCTACATCGATGACAGCTCAAGTCCTCGGAAGTAGATTTAGGCTGGAAGATAGATGTCTCTATAAATCATCATCTCTGAAAATTAGGGAAATGGAAGGAGCCTTTTTATAGGATTTCCCAGCAGCTCACTTGGGGGGCTTGCGTTCTTGCTCCCTTTTGAGCTGACGTGGGATTCCAGCCTCGTGTCCTCAGAAGGAAAAACAGTCTGAGGCTCAGAGAAGGGACTAGAAAGGGCACCACAACGCTCTTTCTTTTCCCGGGGCACCTCCAAGCCTGGAGGCTGCAAAGCTGGTCATATTGGGACAGTCTTATTATCTACGCAGAGGCTCAGGGAAACAGCTTTCTGGAAGGTGTTTCTGTGAGAGAAAGAAATGAACAGCCGCACGGAAGCAGGCAGAGGAGCTTTAAAATCAAGCTCTCACCGGAAATGGGAAAGAAGAGGGGAGCCTTTTGCTTGCTAATGAGCATAATAGTGATCATAATAACACTTAGAGCAGTCTCTGCCACAGAGACAATTTATCAGTATGTTTTAGGTATTATTGGGAATGTTTCTTATTTGCCATGTGCTTTGTTAATGACTTAATATCATTACTCTCCCACTTTATGGATAAGGAAACTGAGGCCCAGAGAGACTAAGTGACTTGCCAGAGATGACGCAGCCAAACGTCGCAGGGCTTGGGCCTGACACCCCACCCCACCTTACACAGCTGTTCCTCATCCTGGGGGCAGCCTCTCTTGGGCTTGACTTTGACAATGCCGCCTTCCCCCCTCAGTCTCTTTCTTCATCCCTCAAACAGAGAATCAACTTCATGTCCCCCAGACACAAAGTGGGAGGCCAGCCAGCCAAGGAAGCTCCAAGCTTCGAGCTCTTGGGGAGGATAAACTTCCTCCAAAGGCAGAGAAAGTGGTCTGTTTCAGGATGATCGTCCACACCTTTGATTCATGGAGCCTTTGCCATGTCTCATGGAGACTTCGCAAAGGTTCCCGTTTTGCAGATGAGGACGTTCAGCCCTGCCCTCTCCCTTCCCCCACCCCTCCCGCCTCTGTTTCAATCACACAGCTAGTGGATGGCCGAGACAGGCTGGAAGCGGGTCCTGGCTTATACTGTGGTGTCCGAGGCGGCAGACCCCTTAGCCAAGCACAGATGAGCTCTGCGAAAGGCCGTGTCTCCAGCCAGGATGTCAGGACATGGGTCCCCACGGCTCCCTTTCTTCTGGGCCGGGGTCCCCCTGCTGGTTGGCTCTGCAGCTGCAGCCTCAGGTGCTCCTACCCCCACTCCCCAGCCCACCCCCGGGGCTGCCCTCCACGTTCGGACAGACTAATTACAAGAAACCCACAGAGAAGCGCTGGCAGGGAGTTGGGCTTGGTGATTTGATGCACTGGGCGGGCCTCAGGACTCAGTGATGTTCGCCAGGTGCCGTTAGGCTCCCCAACAAATCAAAGACTTTTCAATTTCCTTTCCTCGCCCCTGCTCCTGCCCCTGGACGCCTGAGCTGTGATGGAGCACAGGAGGAAGCCAGGGGGAGGTGCTGCAGTCTTCCGTGCTGTGGAGCAGCGAGAAGGCTCCCAGCAAGTAGTGTCCCAGGAGGGCTTTTACTCAGAAATAATATGCATGAGGATTTATTTCCTCATTGCTGGGCTTCCAGCTAAGTGCAAGCTTGTTTCTGCTCGGCTCTGGCAGGAGAACACCCCTCACAGTTTTCAGCGAAGCAGCCAGAGTCTGATTCAACTAGCATTTACTGAGCACCTACTATGTGCTTTACTCACCCCACCGAACCTTCAAAACAGCCTTCTGCGTTGGGGATGCTTATTCCCATTCTACAGATGGGGAAGGTGACTTCTTCAAGGTCCCCAGTTAGTAATAACACTCGCAGCTGACATTTGCTTTCTACGCCGACGTGCCAGGTGCCAGGTATATACTCAATGAGCTCTACCCATTGAACTCACTTCATCCCCACAACCTTGGGAAGTAGGGACTGCTATCATCCCCATTTTGCAGATGAGGAGACTAAAGCCCAGCGAGGTTAAGTAATTGCCCCAGGTTACAGAGGTTGTGAATGATGGAGCTGGGATCCGAATCTGGGCCAGCTGGCAACACTAGGGATCACGCGGCCGAGCTAGAAATCGGGGCCAGTTCTTGGTTCATGCCCAGTTCCTAAAAGCCACAGTTATTCTTCCTGTCCATGGGTGGGATGGGGTTTGGAGGGACTGGATCCAGGTACCTAAGGATCTCAGCAACTTTAAGGCCGAGACTTGGCTGCCCATCTTGATCAGGACATTTCAGCAGTGAGTTATGAAAACCCAACTTAAGTGGTTTAAGCAAAAGAGGGGCTTTCTTTGACTGCAGTGACTGGGGAGTCCACAGGTGGATCTAGGGCTCAGATGATGGCATCAGGGCTCAGTCTGTCTGTCTCTGGACCTCATTCACCAGCCGCTCTCTCTTCTGCCCTCATTGGAGGGGGGCTACATACATTGGCAGTGTGGGCATTGCTCCAAGGCTCCCAGCTAAGAGCCTGAGTGGGAACCAAAGTACACCCAACACTCTGCTTGCCAAGCTCTGTGCCCTGCCTGATATGCAATGCAGCAATGGCCCAGAGGGGCAGTTTTCCTAATTCCTCTGCCAGGACGACTCACCTCTTCCTACTATATGTAAGATCTGTATAGGCTACTGGTAACCCTGACCCATCCTCTTGGTGCCTAAGACCAATCGCACATCAGCACCCTCCCCCCACCTTACCTGGCAACTCTATCAGATTCATACACTCAGCGAATATTCATGGAACCCCTACCACTAGACAGGTGCTGACATATTCCTGCAAACTTTCTGCACCCCCTGCAGCTTGCATTCTGGTAAGGGATCCAGTTGGCTTGCCTCAGGTCACATGACTGTACTTGGACCAATCACTATTGCCCAGGGCACTTGATTGACAACCTCACCAGGACCACCTAGAACCCTCCTGGTTTCTCAGAGGAAATTGCAGGGCTAGGCTGCAGAAGTAACTGACATGCGCCGAACTGTGGGATCCCAGCAAAGTCACAGACCTTCTCTTCTTCGGCCAGTAACCTTCTCACCTGCACTGGGAGATGCCTGGACCCCGATTCTCAGAGAGGAGTGTCGTCCCTAAAGGGCTCAAGCCGTGGGCCTATCACAGGTGAAAACTCCCTCAGATCTTGCTCAGAGAGAAAAAGTCAGGGGTCAGGACTGTTTACCCAACATCATCGTCACTGTGACTTTCAGTTTAGGGAAGAAGAAAAATGATGAAGCCCAGGGGGTTGTCCATGTCAGGGTGCAGGGCCTAAATGTGGCCCCCAGTTCCGTTGTCTGTGGGTTGGTGGAGGGCTTACTGGGTCTGATAAACATGGAGTACTAGTTATGTGCCAGGAGCCTCACCTGCTTTGTCTCCATTAAGCCCCACACCTGCCAGGTAGATGTTATTATCCCATTTTGCTGGTGAAGAGACTGAAGCTCAGAGAGGTAAAGTAACAGAAATATGCTTACGCTGCTCTGCTGACTCCAAAGCCCCCCCCCCAACTGAACCCACAAGAGGCATCCCAAGCAGAGGGTGCCCACCCCAAGCCACCTCCCACATGCCCAACGAGGGACCTCTCGTGGACCCCATTTCAACTCCTGGTCCCTGCCTCTCCTCCAGCCCACCGGCCCCTAGAGACTCAGCAAACCCTCCTGCAACCCCACCTCGTACCATTTCCCCTGCTCCCACTTACATCTGGGCGGCATCTCCCAGGCTCCTGAGCACTTCCATGTGCTCTCACCAGCAAAGGATGAACATCATCTGTTCCCTGAGGCCACCTCATCCTTCTGGGACACCTGCCCGCCCATCCCAGGCACAAAGTCAAGCCTAGCTGAGCCAATGCCCTGTCTGCCGCTAGAGGGAGCCCCCAGCGTGGCCTTGTGCCTTTCTCGGGTGCTGAGAGGTGGGGCCCTAGAGAAGGCCCTAGGGATGCCTTGCCAAGAGTCTTATGGAGACCGGGATGACCTGACAGGATGGTCCCACTGGAGACCAGAGGCTCTGGTCTGTGTGCTCAGCGTCTCCATTACTAAAGGCTGGGGAGATGCAAGGGGCTGGAAATGGAGCGACAGCATCCAGGGCTGTGGGCTGAGGCTCTGCCTTCCCTCCCCCGTCCATTGCTGGTGCTGCTCACGTCCACTCCAAGTCAGAGAAGAGCACATGCGACTCAGCAACCCAGCAGCAGCTTTGCCATCCCTCGTTCACTGATTCACTGACTCATTCGAAAAACATTTAGTGAGCACCTACTATATATAAGCACTGGGCTAAGCCTTGGAGATACAGACCATGGTGACCCAGACACTGCCCCTGCTGTCATGGAGTGGTTAGTCTTGTTGAGGGGCGGGGAAGGGAGAGATGCATAAACAAGCAATTGGGGACGCCTGGGTGGCTCCGTCGGTTAAACCTCTGACTCTTGGTTTCAACTCAGGTCATGATCTCGGGGTCCTGGGATCGAGCCCTGGGTCACGCTCAGCCAGGAGTCTGCTTGAGGATTCTCTTTCTCTCCCTCTCCATCAGCCCCTCTCCCCCCAAATAAACAAAAAAAATCTTAAAAAAAATAAAACCCAAGCAATTGCGATGTTGTGTATTAAGTTCTACAAAAGCACAGGAGACTCCAGGAGCAAAAAGGATGTGCTTAAACCTCTACCTGGGGGAGAGGAAGGCTTCTCAGGGGAGAGAGGACGTCTAAGCTGAGAGCCAGAAGAGCTGAGGGGTCAGCTCGGCAAAATGAAAAGTGTTCCAAGCAGAGTGATCAGTTTGTACAGATGCCCAGAAACGAGAGAGCATGCGTACATGTGTGTATTCATCCCACAAATACTTTACTAGCACGTAGTGTGTGCCAGGCACCCTTCTAGATGCTGGGGTTTGGCTACAGTGGTGAGCCAGGCAAACAATATCCCTACCTCAGGGTGCTTACATGCTAGTGGAACGTGGCCATTCAGGTGATCCAAAGAGGCCATAGGGAAAGATATGGAAGGGACAGTGGCCTCTCCCCTGCTCAGAGTACCCCGGGCCCCATTCAGCATCCTCCTTCTGCCAAACCTGGTGGCTAGCCCCCAGGCCTTCCTGAAATGGTCAGTTGTGGGGAGGTCACCCAGTCCATGGAGGGCAGGACACCTGGGCCAACGTGGCAATAGCCCAGCCGAAGGCCTGCTGAGCCATTCTGCTAATTACAGTGATGAATGGGTTTAATTTACTTAGAAGAGTAATGTGCTGTCACTCTGTTGTCAGAGCTCAGCCCCAGTGTCTGCTGCCTCCCCTATCCTCCGACAGGTGCCTGCCCAAGCTCTTGTACCCTCCCCACTGGTGGCCCAGGCCCTTGCCTGCTCATCACCGTGCCTGCCTGGGACCCATCTCTGGCAACCAGGGGAGGAGAATTCATACCTGTCGCCACTCTTGAGAGTTGTGGGGCCACAGCGTGTCGGGGGAGGGTAGACCTTCCCATTCTCTGTGTCAGCGCTGCACAGGTGCACAGAGCCCCTGAGCTCTCGTTTCCCCCTTCCCCCACCCCTCTATCTCACCGCCTAGCTGAAGCCATTTCATGTGGTTCCCTGTTTCATGGCCATCTTCTGGCTCCAGAGCATGAGCGCCCTTGAGGACAGGGACCTTCTCAGCTGCTCTGTTGAATGAATGAATGAATGAACGAACGAACGAATGAACGAACAGTCCATGAAAGTCTCACTCCCCCACCCCATGTGCCTCAGGCCTTGTAATAGGACGACTTTGGATCTGGTGCTTTTCTTCCCCAAATCTTGTGTGTCTTCCTTCTCAGCTCTCCTCCCGGGTGATGTCTGTAGGTGACAGGTGGCCCAGAGTCTTCATCCTGCAACCTGGAGAGGAGCAGGATCACGCAACACAGAGGCTGAACAGAAATGAAGACAGAAGCCGAGGCCTGGTGGTCTGAACCCATTGTGGGCGGAGCAAGGACATGAAGACCAGAGTGTTCTGTCCTGCAGCCAGAGAAGCCCAGGAACCCACTTCTAGGAGGTAGTTTCCAGCCTCCAACTTCAGCTTCCTTTGACTGCTCTCATTTCTTTTTTTTTAAGATTTTATTTATTTATTTATTTGAGAGAGCGAGAATGAGAGAGAGAGAGAGAGAGAGCGCGCGCATGAGAGGGGGAAGGGTCAGAGGGAGAAGCAGACTCCCTTCTGAGCAGGGAGCCCGATGTGGGACTCGATCCCAGGACTCCAGGATCGTGACCTGAGCTGAAGGCAGTCACTTAACCGACTGAGCCACCCAGGCGCCCTGACTGATCTCATTTCTACAGTGATCCCAGGAGGGGCAAAACTTCCTTGTGATTGAGTCTTCTCCTGCTGTCTGAACTGACTCGCTCCCTTTGCACTGGATACTGCTCTGCATCAGTGCGGCTGGGCAGGGCTGTCTTTTCAGAGCCAACCTAGGAGCTTTCTTCTACTTTCCAGGCCAATCCTGAGTCCGTGTCCAGGTCTCCCGGCTCCTCCGGGTCTGAGGACAATTATTGCCAAGACTGCCCTAGCCTCGGGTCATCAGCCTCGCCCCTCCCCTCCCCTCCCCTCCCCTCCCCTCCCCTCCCCTCTGTCTCCCCAGGGCAGCTGGGACAAGCAGGGGCTGAGTGGATGGCCTGGGTCAGGGGAGACAGGGGTGGTGTTTAATTCATTCACTGCCACGCTTGCCCGAGGAGGCAGCGGGGGCGGCAGGATGCTCTAGGGAGCCCTTCCCCCTACTCAGCCAGGCACCACTAGTGCTGGGAGAGGGGCAGGGTTTGGTGGGGATAGGACTGTGTTTCCACCCACTGTCCCTGTGGGGGCAAGAGACCTCCCCTGTCCATCCTTCCACCCAGTTAGAATGGGACAAAGGCAGCAAGGGGGGTTGTAGCCAGCCTCAACGGGAGAACACATCCTCCTGGAGGGAAGCCAGTGGGAGAACCCGGACGTCATCTGGGAGTGAGAGCCCCAGCTCAGCTACCAGCGGTCTCTGACTGAGGCAGGTCGTATCCTGCTTGGCCTCAGTTCCTCCATCTGTAATGGAGGGGAGGACAAGGCCTCTTCTAGGTCTGGGATTCCACAGCTATAATTCCTGCCCCAAGGCACGGCCGGGAATAGAGCAGGATGGACCCCTGAGCCCTCATGGGATGGCCAGAGGTGCTGGTGCCAGAGCTGGTACCCACAGTACCCACGGTACCCAGGAATGCACTGGCCAGAGGTGCTGGTGCCAGAGCTGGTACCCACGGCCCGGCCAGCTCCCTGCAGACGTGGCAACGGCTGGGTCTCAGCGGGCGAGAGGCCACACTGATAACTGACTGCCGCCGTGGGGACACTGGCCTGGCCTCATCAGTATGCAGTGCCCGTGCAGAGTGCTTAAGAAAAACTTATTAATTTCCCCTCCACAAAGACTGAGGGCTCCGCAGTAATCACAGTATCAAGTTGTAATAATAATAATAAAAAAAAATCCCTCCATTGAAAAGAGCAGTTGGGACTCTGGAGAGTTCAACAGGAAAAGATTGTATTAAGATAAAGGAGATGATAGCAGAGCAGACATTAAAGGTTGTCATTGTCTGGTAAATCACATCGAGGAGGCCCCAGGACTGCTGTATCCCTGCGAGGGAGTGAGGACCCCACTCCTGACCTGGTTACACACCCACCGGTCTACTTCTGGCCCACCTCCCTGCCGCCCTCAGGGCTGGAGAAAAGGCGGGAATCCCAAGTCCCTGTGACCTGCAGCCGGCCTGCGGACCCTCATTAGGGGCAGACGGAGGGGACGGGCTGCAGATTCTGAAGACAGAGCTCTGCCCTGGGCACTCTTACCGTCTAGCCCGATGGTGGGGACTCCGGAACATTTGTCAGCAGCAGAGGGGCCTGGGAGAAAGGGGCGCTTCTGGGTCACCTGTCCTGTGGGCATGTTCCTCGTGGGGACAGGAGTACTCGGGCCTGAAGCCCCTGGACACTGCCCTGACCTGCCTCCTAGACCTAGGCTGATTCAGAGAGGGTGTCCCGACTTGCCAATGGGGAGGGCAGTCCCGGGGGAAGAGCCCAAAGGATCCTAGTAAGGAATGATCAGCATGAAGCCACATACACTCAGGCCCTTGCCCCATGGGGCTCTCACTAAGGAGTGGGTGGGCTGGGTGGGGTGCAGCGCAGAGCCAGGGTGCGGTGGGGGTCCTTGCTCTATGACATCTTCACTTGGCCAAATGGGAGGGTGTGCAGGCTGTAAAATGCAGTCTGAGCTGAAAGTTAAACTGGACTCAGGACATGAAGTTTCCAGCTGTTAATGGCTGGGCGTCCACCTGGAAGAGTGGGGTGATGATGGGCTTCCCCTGTCATTACTGAGGGGGCATTGCCATGTGAGGTTAAAAGGACAGACTCCTTGGCTTTGAGTCCTGGCTTTACTATGTATTAGCTGTTCGTCCTTGGGTAAGTGACTTAACCTCTCTATGCATCAACTTTCTAATCTATAGAATGGTGGTGAGAGTGTCTACCTCACAGGGTTGTCATGAGGATTATCATACATGAAGAGCTCTAAATAAAAATCTGCTCTTATCCCCCAGTCATCCTTACCTAAGGTCATGTAGTCCGTCGGTGGCCAAACCACATCACCGGACCATTTTTGGTCTAGCACCTTCTTTCCCCAAGCTACTTTCTTGAGGAGCCCACAGTGGCAGCCAAGGGCTTGGGCTTTGGAGCCCAGAATGCCCAGGGTTCAAACCTCAGGTTCGGCTTCGGCAAGTGACTTGACTCATCACACTCTCAGCTTCCTCTCCTATAGAATAAGGAAGGTGAAGCTGGGGGTACTATGAGTAACTCAGAAAGGGGCAACCAAGGCAGGCTGCTTCCTTGGGGTCTCTGCCTATAGATGTCAAGCCCAGTGGGGCAGGGTTCCTTCCCCTGGCCCTCCAGGTGGTATCTGTCCCTCTGCAGCTGTAAGCCTCGGGCACCGGGGACCATTCTGGAGTTGCCCTGAGTTTATGAGCCTAAGCGAGAGGACCAGACATATTAAGTGTGATGGGGTTGTGTGGAGATTAATGTGAGGCTGGGTGAAGTAGCGAAGGCAAGTCGTTTTCCCAGTTAATATGCACATTTAAGGAACGATTTGAGTGTGAAAACATTTAAAAGGAATGCTAATTTCAGCAGGAGAGATAAACTCTGGGAAGGAGACCCTGCAGAGAGGAGAGCTGGGTGGGGTTGGGGTGCAGGTGCCAGATGGCCCGCTCTGAATTCAGCCTCACGGGGTGGTTCTCTGAGGACCTCTCTGTGCCCAGCTATCTCTAGGAGTACAGGCCTAGGAAGACCCAAAGCAGAGACTGGGGTTCATGGGTGACCCTGGACCCTGGAAACTTCTGGAAGTAGGGGTCCTGGTCTGCATTGTCAAGAACGGGAGCAAACCCAGGGTCGAGGGGCAAAGTCAGGGTAAGGGCTGGGAGGGCTTCCTGGAGGAGGTGTTGCTCGGACTGAGCCTTAAAAGATGGGTTACAAGGAGGATGTGGGACCTTTTGGAAGTTGGACCGTTCATCCAGGGGGTCCAGGTGGGATGGGGCAGCCTGAATACAAGGTGAGGTCCAGGCTTCTTCAGGCTTATGTCCAGGCTCCAGAAGGGTCCTCATGAACAAGCTAGAAGGAGGCCAGGAGTAGCCTCGTCTTCCTCGGGGAATTCTTCCGCTCCTGGAGCCTCTGGAAGGGACCTGCAGATTCTCTGCTCCCACATGCTGCAAATGTCACATGCCCCCTCAGTCCTGGAGGCTGGACATTGTACTTACCTGCACGCTCCCCACTTCCTGTCCAGGGCTGACCCTTCCTGCCAGAGTCTCATCCTTCAGCACTAGCAAGTATATCACCCAAGATTTTCCAGGGACCCTGAAGCTCCTCTTGGACTCCAGCCCATCCCATCCACTCATCCAGCTTAAAAGTGGGGTGAGCCCTTCCACCAGCTTCTTGTTCCTTCCATCTCCACCAGAGACCTGAGTGCTGAGGACATAGTGCTTGCAAAGCTAGCTGGGATGAAAAACCTTTACAAGTGCCCAGTGTGGTTATTAATAACGTCTCTCGGCTCCGAATGCCTCTTTAATTCCTCTGCTTAAACCACTCAGGAATCCATAACACTTGCCCCTTAGCCTGTGGTTATTCTACTCCCTTAATGGCCTTTTATGGAGGGACCTTATTGAAAGCTTTTCCCCAGCCTGAGTAAATCATGTCCTCTGGGTCATCCTTGCCTGCAATTTTATTAACTTCTTACGAGAAGTCAGAAGGACCAGAGGGAGGCCAGTGTTTCCTCTGTGTTCTGTCCCGCCCAGACCCAGCACTGTCCCTTACCTGGCTGGGGTCCTCAGAGGAGGCGGTGGTTGGAGCCAGACCTTGAAGATCAAGAATGGTTGGGGTGTCCCAAACCAATGCCCCTTCCTCCTGTACTTTCATCGGTCAGTCTTTCTAGGTGTGTAGGGGCTGGGAGGCCACGTAGTATGAGCTGGGCACAGGGGGAAGTGGGGACAAGCACCAGGAAGGGCAGTATTCACATCAGTCACCTGGTGCGTCAGTCACCTGGTGTGTCTGTCATTTAGTGAGCCCTAGATTTGACAGTAGGGAGGGGGAAACAGAACCAGAGCAGGACACTGGGGCCCCAAATTGGGAATTGGAAAGGGTAAAGGACCACACTAATGCAAGATGTTAATAATAGGGACAACTGTGTGCAGGGGAAGAGGAAATATACTGAAACTCTCTGTACTTTCTCCTCAATATTTCTCTAAGTCCCCAACTGCTCTAAAAAAATCGTCTATTTAAATTTTTGAAAAAGGCAAAGGAGACCCCAGAAAGCGGAGATGCCTAGAAGAGATCAGGGGTCCCCCTGGGGGTCTGGGATGACTTTCAAGGAGCTTGTGTATCTCTCTCCTGCCCCAGGAGGGAGAGGGGGCCGGGGAGGGCTGGGAGAGGTGGAGAGGGTAGAAGTGGGGCTGAGGTAGGACTGGGGTGATCCTGGGGGGCAGGAGGGGTTTCTCAAGGGAGCCTGAACCCACCTCTCCTGTCTGTTCCTTGGGCCAGTGGCAGAGGCACTGGCAGAGGAGGACCATTTCGGACAGATATCCAGCTGTCCCTACTTGTCCCAACTCTAAACCTCCCAAAAGATGCCATCTCCTCTTTTCTGGGCTGGTAGAAATTCTTTTTTTTTTTTTTTTTTAAGATTTTATTTATTTATTTGACACAAAGAGAGAGAAAGAGAGAGAGAGCTGGGGCACAAGCAGGGAGAGCTGTGGAGGGAGAGGGAGAAGCAGGCTCCCCACGGAGCAGGGCGGGCTGGTAGAAGTTCTGGGCAGCCCCCCTGCCAGCTCCGGAGCTCCGCTGAACTTTCTCCCCACCGAGTGGGTTATAAACCATCTTTATGACTGCAGCAAAAGGAGGCTGGAGGAAGGGGGAAGGGCAGGAGGCAGGGCTGAATCCCACTGTGGGAGGGGCCCTGTGTCTTTCTCCAGCTGTCTCCAGGAAGGGTCTCAGAGGGGTTTCCGGCCCCGGATGACCAGGAGTGACAGAGGATTTTGCAAACGCTCTCTGGAGCCTAGAGAGACGGATTCCCCACGAGTGACTCTGAGGAGCCACTGTCCCTTATGTCCCATCATCTGGGCCCAGAGGGCTGGTCATGGGAGGAGAGGCCTGGGAGTCCCCTGTCCTTCCCCCACTCCAAGAAGTGGGGTGAGTGCCAGACCTGGGGTTAGATTAGAGAGGCCAGTGGCAGGGGAGAAAGCAGGCTCCGGCTGTCCCTGGCCCCTGCTTTGGCCAGCTCTGGGCTTGGAGCTGAAGGCCCGTTCTGATGCCCCCACCCTCTCTCCGAGTCCCTAGCAAGAGTGGCTAGTGGGCTCTGGCACGTGGCCTGTGGCAGGCGATATGATCTCAGTCCCGCCTCACAACCACCTTCTCTAGATGGGCCCCCTCCTCCTAATGATCATCTGTTGCTCTATCCCTACTCTCTGCCTCTCAGCCCTGATCCCAAGTCACGGGGTAATTGTTGACTTGTTGCCCGGGTTCCCTCTGAGACTGCAAATTCCTCTTGTTTGCTGCAGCATCCCCAGCATCCATGCTAAGTCCTGGCACATAGTAGGTGCTCACTAACGATTTGCTGAACACATGAAGGGCTTGATTAAGTGGATAGGCTCAGAAAGGTAAGTTGTTTTTTCAAGGTCACCCAGCTTGCATCTGGTCAAGCTGGAAGTCACAGGCAGGCTGTGGAGAGCAGTCTTGAGTTCCTACCCACTCCCCTGTGCTGCTGGGAGGAGCGGGACCCCCAGGCCCAACACAGAAGCCAAGAATAACCGGCATCCCGTGCCTTCATTCTCCTCGGCAAAATGGGTTGAGCTTCTCGGTGGTGCTAGGAGCAGAGTGGGAGTCTCCCCTGAGCTGCAGCCGAGGTCCCTCTCTTCTTCCCTCCGGGCAGTGGAAGACGTGGCTTCCCGACTGAGCTGGGAGTAAGAGTGAGCCGCAGCTTGGGGAGGCAGAGGAGCAGCCCAGGACCCAGCGCCCGGCTGGGGGGCTATGGAGAAAGAAAGGCCACACTCCTCATCCCTGCCGGGAGAGGTGGGAAAGGCGGAGAGGCCAGGAACGTCTGTGCCGCCTCAGCCGGCTCAACCTGCGAGATACGGCCCGAGTCCCAGGAGCCTCACGCTCTCCCCGCTGGTGAGGTTCCCCACCACCCTGCGCCTGCGCAGCCCGGCTGGCCGCCTCCTCCCCCGTGACCCAGTGGCCAGAGTGATTTTGGAAGAACAAAACTGCCGAAGACGTCCAGTGGCTTTTCCTTCTACTTACAACACAAACCCAAAGTCCTCTTTGTGCCCTCTGCCTGATGTGGCCCCTTCTTCCTTCTCCAGCTTCTTCTCGGCCTGGGACCCCTCCTCCACCTGCCCATCAGGCCAGCCCGGCCCTTTCTGCCCCGGGGTAGCCCGGGCTCGATGCTGCTTCCCTACCTAGGCCCTTGCTGTCCCCTCTGCCTGACACACGCTCTCCTCAGATCCTCGCAAGGCCGACTGCCTGTCATCACTTAGGTCTCGGCACAGATGTCACCTCCGGGGAGAGCTCTCTCTTGACCTCCTTGTTGAACGCAGCCCCAGGCACTCCTGATCTGCTTTTCATTTCATTTCATTTCATTTCATTTCATTTCATTTCATTTCATTTCATTTCATTTCATTCACTTACTGGTAGTTTCCTCACTTCTCGTCTGTCTCCTCCACTGGAAAGTCAGCTCCGTGAGGGCAGAGACTGCATCTGTTCGCCGCTGTGAGCCCGAGGCCTAGACCAGTGAGCATGTCATAGTCGATGCTCAATAAATGTTTGTTGAATGAATGAATGAGCCTTTCACCTCTGGTGGGAGCTTCCTCTGGGGCATCCCTGCTGGGCAGCTCAGCTCCCTCCCACCCCAAGGCCTTGATATGCCAATACTGGGAGGTGGGGAAGGTGGGGGAGGGAAGGGGGAGCCGGGCTAGAGCTCCCGGCCCGAGTGCTGTCCCCATGGGTGCTGAGCACTCCAAGCGAGGTGGATGCTCCTGCAGCCGGCAGCAGCCTGGGGAAGCAGTTCCCTATTAATAATGGCAGTGGCACGTGTCAGGAGGTGGGGGGGAGGGAGGCGGCTGTGATGGAGAGGGAATGATGCCCCCACTCCCACACCCCGACACGCACACAAGCCGGGCTGGACACTGGTGGGGAAATGGCACCATATTTTCTAGAAGACAAGAACATCACTTTTTTATTGGGGTTGGCTTGTAAATGGGTCTGTGGCTAATCCTGGGTCCTCCCTGGAGAGTTCCGCCCCAATGGGTGGACCCCACAAACCAGTCAGGGAGAGAGGCAGAGGGATGTCCCCTTCCCATCTCTGTCCTTGGCTGACCGGGCCCCCACAGAAGCCCCAGCTGAGAAGGGAACAGTATGGGCCCTGGGACTGGAGACGGTGAACTTTGCCTAAACTCCTCTTGACTTCTACCTCTGGGGGCGGAACTGAGGGACAAAAATAAAGCTGAGTATGGGAGGGAGGAGAAGGAGAAGGGGGGCGGGAAGAGTACAGGCTGCTTCGTGGCAGTTGGGGCGTAGACAGGGAGGCCTGGATCAGACCCCACACGACACCTGGCTTCGCCCTAGCCCTGGAGTGGGCACGGGGCGGGGGGGTGGCTTCGGGGAGCCAGCAGAGCTGCTGACAGAAGCAGAGTTGAGCTGCTCTCTCCTGATCAAAACCCTTGTCACTGTGATTTTTAGGGGAAACACAGCACCCTGTCGCCTCCTGAGACACTTCTTGTCCCCAGCAGACAGTAGGTCTCAGTAGCTGTGAAATAAGGGTGCTGTGGGCAGCCCCCACCTGAGGCTCTGGCTTCTCACCCTCACCCAGATGCCTTGACAGAACCCCTCAGTGGCCCAATCTGTGGCCGTCCTGGTCCCCTCTCCGTTGCCTGCCTGGAGCCCCCGCCCCTGCCGCTGTCCCTCGCCAAGCCCCTCCTCCCTGGGCCTCGACGCAGCTTAGTCTATCTTTAGACCCAGCCCCTGCCTCTCACTGGGCTGCCACCCAGCCCTGTCTCTTCTCTGAGCGCTGATCCTCCAGCCCGAGTCCTGTGGCCCTAGACACGTCTACACTTCCATGATCAAGGGTCTTTGAAAACCATTCAGGTGCTCTTCAGAAGCCCCAGCCTCTCATCTAAACAGTCTCTGAGCATACCCACAGCCCAGCCCCGTCCCTCAAACCCAGACAGGCCCCCAGCCCCGCATGCCATGACCTCCCACGGCTAGGGGCGGCCTGAGGTCGGCAGGCAGGTCTGGAGGCTGCTCATTCCGTCCTGAGCTGATAGGGAATGTCATTATTAGCAGGTTCCTAACTGGGCCATACTTCCTGGCTGTGGAGGAGGTTGTGCTCCTGTGTCAGAGAAACATCACGCTCCTCACACCTCCCTCCCTGGGGGGACACCGGGGACACCCCCTATGGTGCTTGTGAAATGCCCTGCTCCTCTGGTGCCTTCCAACCGCCTCTATCTGGCACCCCCCTCTGCTGGGTTGGGGTGTGGGTGTCTAGGGGTGTCACTGAGGGGCCTTACACATTTTCAGCCCTCGGGCCCCTTCCATCCGTTGAGATGCCCTCTCTGAGCCTGTCTGTGAGCTGCTGTGCCTTCGCTCAACCCTAGGATAGTCCCTGTGACCTCATAGGTGGGAACCCGCATTACACCTGGTGTCAGCCCAGGTAACAGGGATTCAGAGATGTCAAGCCATTTGCCTAAGGTCACAGAGCTAAACACGGGCAAAGCCAGATCAGGATCTGGGTTTGGGTGGCCCCGACCTGAGTCCTCGGGGCTCACGTTGCCCCATACCTGAGTGGGGGGCACCCTGGGTGAGCATTTCTAGGTGACAGAGCCTGGCTAAGAGGTGCAGGGGAGAAGCTGGGTCTGGAGCAGAGTGTGGGGCTAGACACTGTGATCTCCTCCCTCATGACCTAATCACCGCCCAGAGGCCTCACCTCCCAATCCCATCAGAGAGGGGATTAGTTCAACATACGGATTTTGGGGGGACACATTCAGTCTATAGCATGTAGTGTGTATGCAGTGCATATAGAGGGCGCTAGAGTGCATATATGCTGTACATAGGATATACGCAATACACATGTGGTATATTCACATATGGTTAGTGTGTATCTAGTGCACATGTCGTACACATATACGATTAGCGTATACATGGTGCTCAATGGTGATGCTCCTCCTGCCTGGTTTCTGGGGCCACCTCCACACTAGGGAGGTACGCCCCCCCTCCCTGCCGGAACCACTAGCCGCCCCCGCCCATGGAAGCGGGTGGAAACTGCTTTTTATTCAGACTAACTTGTTATTGAAACAACTTGAGTTAGCTTCAAAGTAAGTTAAATGAGCAGAGATCGTCTTTCGTTGTCTCATCAATCAAGGAGGCTACAAAGAAGGCGGGAAACAAAGAGATCACAGGAGCCTGGCAAACAGATGGGCTTGCTTGGCCCCGAGTTCCCCCCCCCCCCCCCCCCGAGGAGAGGGGCCGGTTTCTGGGCCAACACGGTGTGCTGGGAACAAATCTCTTCCTTCCTCTAGCTGAAGAGGCTGGTCCAGCAAGCCGTCCCCGCTCCTGCTTCTGCGCTTGCGAGGAAGAAGCTAGCGTCTCCGTGGCGTGGACGGGTGTAAGTCTGGGGCCCCTCGTCCTCCGCAGGCCGTGGACATGCCCAGAGCGCCCTCCCCGCCTGTTGGGGGTGGGCTACACTGAGGGGCAGGGGGGACATCTCCACGGTAGCTGGTTTGGGGGTGGCAGAGTGGTGTCTCCGGACGCCTGTGGGGAGATGTGAATTTTCCAGTGTGGTTTCGAAGCCCAGCTGGCCGAGACTGCTCAGGGCTGGTCCATTGCGCTCCGGGTCCCCGCCTGTGCGTGTGCGTGTGCGCGAGCACGTGTGAGTGCCTGTGAGCATCTGAGCATTCTGTGGGGTCGGGCCTGGAATACCAAATGCACTCCTGATAAAAGGGAGCCGCTGGTTGCCTGCTGTGTTTCCTCTAACTACGGGGGCTGCCTCGCCTTTGTGCCAGGCTGCCTGCCGCTCAGGGAAATGTGGGGGCTCCCTCTCCTGTCGCAGCGCTTGGCTGGGAGACCCCATCTCTCACTCCCGAGGCTGCCTGGAACTCACTACCCAGGGCCGGGTCAGAGCACCTGTGGTCGGTGAGCGTTAGAGACTGAGGCCAATGCCAGTTGAAAGATGGGGGACCCGGGGGGACACACCAGGAGGGGGCAGGTAGGGAGAGACTTCGTGAAGGGGTAGAAAGTGCCAGGGGCCCGGAGGCTGACGGAGAGAGCGGCTCCCAGGGAGTCAGATGGCCCGAGAGGGAGGCAGGAAGGCCCAAAGTACTGAGCAAGAAAGATCTAAGGCGAGGGAGGCCAGCAACAAGCCGGGAAGCTGCAGGGACAGAGACAGGAACCAGGGAGCGAGGTACCGAGCAGGGACAGCGGGGCGTCCAGCTGCGGCTGCGCGGAACACGTAATTCTGATCCCTGCCACAGTTTCCTACACTTGGAGGGCTGGTGGGGAGGCCTGCTAGGCTGTGATTACTTTCTTTCTTTTTCTTTTTTTAGAGATGGATTTATTTTTATTTCAGAGAGAAAGAGAGAATGAGCAGGACAGGTAGAGGGAGAGAGAATCCCAAGCAGGCTCTGCACTGAGCATGGAGCCCAAGGCTGGGGCCTGATTTGACCCTCCTGAGATCATGACCTGAGCTGAAACCAAGAGTCAGTCACTTCACCGCTGGAGTCCCCCAGGCGCCCCGAGGTTGTGATTCCAACCAGGCCCTGGGGACGTCTGCAGAGAAACAAACGCAGCGAAAGGCCTCTCACCAGCCATCACCTTCATGTCACTTTTGTCTTTGGAAGAAAGAGAAGTGGGAACTCCCGAGGTGGATTTCTACATGGCTGAATTTCACGTACTCCCCACCCCACACCCTGTCTTCATTGTTCTCCGCTCTCTGCCAGTCTTCGTCCCCCAGCTGTGGGCCAGCAGGGGGGTGGCCTCTCTGACCGTGCATCTCTGGCTATAGCTAGGTCCCCGTCCTATGTCCTACCCGCATCTGGAGTGCCCGGGTCTCTGCCCCCTCACCCCTCACTCCACCCCACCCCCACACTCCTGATGACCCCTGAGCCCCCTGCGGGCCTCCTCTCCGAGTTCCATCCCACCTCAGCCTGATGGTGGCTCCTTCCTGTGTGTGGTCTCCTGGACAGCCTGCAGAGTGACAGAGCCCATAAATCACCATGGCGGGCGGGGCCCCAAAGAGCTGACACAGCACCACCCTTGGAACTGGGGTTTTCGGGTGTGCGGTGAACTGTAGGGGCACACAGCCCGGGACTTCTCTCCCTTCCCAGTTCAACCAAGCCTCTTGGTGCCTTGTTGGAAGCTCTCTAGCTGGCCTTGCCCAGGAAGGTGGGGCGAGAAGAAAGAGGTCAAATATGAAGCGAAGGGGATTTAGGTTAGGCCGACAGAAGATCTTACTGTGCCAAGGATTATCATCTGTCAGGCGAGACAAGGGAAATGGTGAACTTCCTTGGCATGGAGTTTATAAAACTTGGAAAGATTCTGTCTGGTGATTTAGATATAGTGCTGCCTGGAGACAGGGGGATGGACTCTATGACCCATTCAACACAGAAACTTCTGCTTGGCTTGGGTGGACCCTGGGGGTCCGAAGACCTCGATTCCAGGCTCCGGAGGCCACAGAGCAAGGAGTCACACAGGATGGCCTCAGATCCTAGCTCCCCTCCGACCTGCTCTGTGCTTTGAGCGATCACTCCCCCTAGCTGGTCTTCATCTGTAAAATGGGGACAGTCCTGCCTCACAGGGGGTTAGTGTGAGGGTTTAAAGGACAGCGTATGTAAAGCGCTCTGCATGGGGCTTGGCCCAGAGGACTCTCCAGAAAGTTCTCTCTAGAAAGTTCTTATAACCGGGCAAATCCTCAACCTTTCTATACCTCAGTTTCTTTCCGTAAAATTGAATGCCTGGGGGCACCTGGGTGGCTCAGATGTTTAAGCGTCTGCCTTCGGCTCAGGTCATGATCCCAGGGTCCTGGGATCGAGTCCCGCATCGGGCTCCCTGCTCGGCGGGGAGTCTGCTTCTCCCTCTCCCTCTGCTTGTGCTCTGTCTCTCTTTCTCTCAAAATGAATAAATAAAATCTTAAAAAAAATTGAATGCCTGACCTCACTGACCCATTCAATGCACATCTCCTGAAACCCTGCCCCCCGCCAGGTCCAGTTCTAGGCGCTGGAGATAGAGCAATTCACACAACAGACAGCATTCCTAACCTCATGGAGCTAATATTCTAATGGGGGGTGACAGACAAGAAACATATATGTACTATGAGAAAATGAGACAGGATGAGGGTGATAGAGAGTGACTGCGTGGGAGAGGCTATTTTATAAAAGGTGGTCAGGACAGGCCGCTCTGATAAGGTAACATTTGAAACAGAGACCTGCAGGAAGTGAGGGAGTGAGCTGCAAAGATACCTGGGGCAGGAGCGAGTGTGTGGGCAGCAGGAACAACAAGTGCAAAGGTCCTGAGGCAGAAGTGTGCTTGGTGAGTGTGAGGAACAGCAGGGTGCGGTGAAAGTGGTTGGAGTGGAGCAAAGGAGAAGAGGCTATTGACGAAACGTAGCCCGCTGTAAGGACTTAATCTAGTGCCCCAAGGAAATGCCATGTTCGTGCAGAATTTTGATAGTGGGGTTCACCTGCGTCACGAAGCCCTTTGGTTCCAACATCTTGGAGGAACCGAATTTCCTGCCTCTCTCTATTTGTTCAGGACCTGGAGACAAGCACGTCTGAGACTCCATCCCCTGCTTGCCATGCCTGTTTCTGGCCTGTAGAATGTATGGCTTTTTAGTAACAATTAAAAATAACTAAATTCTTCATTGCCATAAGTGAGAGAGGACTTTAAAGCATTCAACCTTGCCCCAACTTGCAGCTTTACCTTCATTTTGTAAATACAGCAACAAAGCTCTGGAAGGTTCTGTGCTTGCTGGAGATCATACGGGCCATATGGTGTGGAAGAAAGGGATTTCACTGACCATTGATTGATGAGCAGCTTTGTAAACGTGTATCTTTCAAAATTACACACACACACACACACACACACACACACACACACGCAACCCCCAAGCCCAGAGTGACACAATCACACGGTCCCTCCCCTAACGGCCATCCATCCCCAAAGGTATCATAAATGCTGAGAAAGTGAACACATGGCCTGAGCACCACCACCTCCCAGGCCACAGCTGCAGCAGACATCCCTAATCAATCACAGGGCTCTTCTTGCTGAGCTCAGATGCAGCCTCAGAATTCTGGAAAGCCGACATAGGGTTGGTTCATAAACATTTTTTGCAGGGGGTTGGGAAACAGCAACAACCTCCTCTCTGGACTTGGGACCCCATTCCTTGAACTCCAGGCAGCTTTCTCTGCCTGATTTATAAACTGACCACAACTCTAGGATATGAGACAGAATCAGGGCAGCTGCCAAGGGAGATGGGGCTTTCCAGCTCCAGGGGCCCCTGCCCTCCCCACAGGTGTTCAGAGCAGCTGGGGGCTGTTGGAATCCCCCCTGGGATTTGTTCCAGTTGTCAGACATGGATCAGGCTTGTGATTGGTGAACCCCGACAAGAGTACCTGCTGTTTAATGAGCTGGAGATGGAGGTGGCTTTTGCAAGCAAGTCCTTTCCTTGGCTCAGGTGTACAGA
This sequence comes from Zalophus californianus, assembly GCF_009762305.2. Lineage (NCBI taxonomy): Eukaryota > Metazoa > Chordata > Mammalia > Carnivora > Otariidae > Zalophus > Zalophus californianus. Next base: position 8,349,415 of record NC_045598.1, read on the forward strand.
TCAGATATGAAACCAGGAGAACTGCCTGGCCAAGCATGGTAACCAGAGGGAAATGAGCAATGCTGATCTGACAGAGAAAAATAAGGAGGGGGAGCGGAGAGATGAGGGATATGATGGCGCAGCCTTTGGCCAGATTCCAGGGCTCTGCTGCAGGCTTCCCAACCCCTAATGTTGTCTCAGAGGGGACCCCATTTTATCATGGGCTCCTGGAGGTCCTGAGCCCTTGTTTCTGGGGTCTGTTGAGAGCAACAAGAAAGGTAGAGTAATGAAGTGGAGACAGACCTGGGTTCAAGTTCCGGGCCTCCAGTCACAACCTCAGATGCCTTGTCTCTAAAATGGGCTTCGTAGTTCCCCGAGGAGGGATGTAAGGCTCCCAGCCTTTCCCCGCCTTGTCACGCATTCTGCAACTGAGCTTCTGGCAGGTGCTAGACCTGGCGTTTTACCTTTATCGATGGGGTTCCAGTGTGTGTCTCTCTCAGCTGGATCTGAACTCAGGTGGGAAAGTGGCGAGTTTATTTAGTAGGACCTATTAAACTTTAACAGCACCCACCCCATGAGCTTGGTGTGAGGATGGAAAAAAATGATGGGATATTTATAGCCATCTCTCCCCATCTCTATCTCTACCCTCTACTGTCACCCCTGACTCTAGCATCGACACCGTCTGTATACCTTTGGACCCAGCACAGACCCATGCTCAGCCTCATTTCATGGGTCCTTCTTTTCCAGGCTCTTCCTCTGATGCCATTGTGGGAGGCGCCAGAGAGCATTCCACTGCCTTCCTCCAAGAATGGAGCCATTCACCAGGAGCAGGGACAGGGGCAGCAACTCCCTGCTCCCCAGTCGTGGTTTGGCAGGAGGGATTGGCTCCCTGTGCAAAACCAGGGCTCAGACAGGCCAGGAGACAGGGTTTTGGTTTTTTTTTTTTTAAGATTTTATTTATTTATATATTTGAGAGTGCATGAGCGCGCGCGAGAGAAAGAGAGAGAGAGAGAGCGAGCGAGCACATGCATGAGCGGAGGGGAGGGGCAAAGGGAGAGGGAGAAGCAGACTCCCTGCTGAGCAGGGAGCCCTACGAAGAGCGCCGTCCCAGGACCCTGGGATCATGAGCTGAGCCGAGGGCCGACTCTCAACCGACTCAGCCACCCAGGCGCCCCAGGGGACAGTTTTAATTTAACCCCACTCCTGCTACCAACAGCAAGGGGCCTGGGGCTGCAGGCTCTGAGGGAATGGGTGAGAGGACACAGTCTCCCAGAAGTCAGAGAAGCAGGACTCACTCCATCACTATCCCAACCATCTCCTGGTATTGACGGAGGGCTGTTCTGTGCCCGGCATGGTGCTGGCTGTCAGGGGCTGACTAGTACTATGCTCTGGATAATAAAAATCATGAGAATGCTCTTGGTCCACAGTCCCTCTTAGAGAACTTTGGGGCTATATGCATTTCAGATTCTGAAAATTTTCCCGATTTTAGAAATGTAATGTCCTATATATTATGGAACACTCCAACATATTCATATTTCTGTAGCAAAATACATATTAAGAGTTCCAGCAAGTGGATAAATAAAGACCATAAGTACTTCCAAGGTGAGGTTAGTTCAGGTTCTGCTGCCAAATGAGTTTTGAAAGCCTTTTGGTTTTCAGAGCTTTGGGGGTGTTGGAACCGTGGAGATGGAACCGGGGCCTGTCCGCTTAGTGAGCCCTGGGCAGGCGCTGGGCCAAGCACTTTCACTGGATGAGTGCATTAAATCCTCCTACCCGCCCTAGGAGGTTGGTTCTGTTTGTATTATTTCAGCTTTACAGAAGAAGAAGTCTGGGCACAGAGAGGTTCAATAACTTGGCTAAGGACACACAGCTGGCAAGTGGCAGAGTCTGGACTCAAACTGAGGTCTGTGGGGTGCCAAAGCCCGCCATCACCCCAGAGTTTACAGTGCAGTGTGTGTGCTGGGGTAGGGGGACATTAACAAAGAGATCCTTACAATAGGATCGAGTGAGTGTGGGAAGAGGGGAGTCCAAGTCCCCAGGCCCTGAGGAGGGGCGGAGGCCAGCTTCCGGGGTTAGGGAAGGTGACTCAGAGGAGCTGGCGTCTCCCTATCTACATCTACCTGGAGACTTGAGGGGTGAGCAGGCACTAGCCAGGCCTTGGTGGGACATGGAAAAGTGTTTCAAGCAGAGGGAATAGCATAAACGGCAGGAGAGAATGCATTAGAAGTCAGAGAACTTAAAGAAGTTGCAGCCTGGAATGGGAGGAGGGGTGGGGGCTGAGGGGCAAGTAAGGGTCAGCCTCAGGAGGGAAGGGGGGGCGCTTGGGGGCCAAGTTGTCCCTCCCCCGATCCTTGCGGGGGCCCCACGCTGGGCAGAGGTCAGGTCCTCCTGCTCGCTGGATCTGGACAACAGGAACCATGCAGGAGTCCGAGTGTGCAGCGCGCGTCCCCTCGGGCTGAGGGCGGGGGTGGGGAGGGTCTCTGGGGCACACGCGCAGGGGGGGCAGGATTCCTGATCCCCTGATCTTTCCCGGGGAGCCCCTGGTTAATCCCGGCTGGCTGGCTGGCTGGCTGGCCAGGCCGTCAGGGGGACACCTCCTCCCTCTGCGACAGGCGACAGGCCGGGGCGCTTGGCTCCTGACTCTGGGAGCGCGCTTGGGCTGCCTCCCTCCCCGCCTGACAGCTGAAATCTTTATTACCACGGGGTTTATTTGGGGGCGCGTGTGAGGCGGGCGTGTGAGAGCGCGCGCACATCTGCGGCCACCGCCGCCCACAGCCCCGCAAACGCGGCTCATGAATATTCCACGGCGGTGCGCGCCACACTTTGCAGTCATCGATTATTTATACATGAAATAACGAAAGCTTCATAAATAATGAAAGAGCCTGTGTCCCAGCTGCCTCTGCTGCCTCCCTCCCTTCCCTCCGCCTGGCCCAGGTGAGGGGATGGGCGCACTGAGGACCGGGCAGTCACGCGGGGAGCGGCCTTGGCATCTGCACACGCCCCTTCTCCCCGCAGAATCCGAGTCCAGTGCGGCCCAGCAGTGTGCGTGCACGTGTGCGGACTCACACGCACACCCAGGGAGGGGGCTGCGCACACAGGGCAGGGCAGCTCGGTTGTCCGCACTGCAGATTGCAGGAAGGCTCCAATCAACAGAGAGAAAGGCCTTGTATCATATTAAGCATGAGCTGGGAAAACATCAGACACATCCTAGTTAAATTCACTTCCAACCTCACCTCTGTGGCTGTAGGCTTGGAGTGTACCAGTGTCTGATTCAGGAGGGGAAGTCGTTTTAGAAGTTCTTCCCTGTGTTACCCTCTTAGACACACAGTGGGTCTTAACAGACACAGAGAAACCTTGGAACCAACCTTGACTCCTAAACCCTGTACTTGGAGGATTGGGCGGGGAGGAGTGCAGATTTGGCTGTGTGCAGGGTACCCATGCGCTGCGGGGGGGCCCCAAGTGGAAGTGAAGACCTACACCCAGCAAATATTTGACCACAGCTTCTACCACCGAGCAACTTCCATTTTTCAGGCTTACCCCCTCCCTATCGCCCAACCTACGGCTGCCTTTTAAAGCAGGTGTAACTAATGTGCCACTTTGCAGAGACATTGGTGAGGTTCGATGCTTTGCTCAAAGTTGCAGAACTGGTGAGTGGGAGAGCCTGGGCCTGTCCAAAGTTCCTGCCTTTCCATTGCTTTGCAATAAGGGAATTGTCTGTTGTCTGGCTAGCGCTGGGCCAGGCATGGACATCCACATCCTGAATGGGAGTGCACTTTCTTCTTGACCCTTGAAAGGGGCGGAGGTGTGTGGACTGTATTGACTGGGACATTGAATACAAAAAAAGCCAACTATGGCAGGTGTTCTCATTCCTGATTGAACAGAATCACTAGAGGAGCTTAAAGAATGTTTTTTTAAATTAAACTTTTTATTTTGATATAATTGTAGATTCCTAAGCAGGTGTAAGAAAGAATGCAGAGAGGTCCTGTGTGCCCTTCTCCAGTTTCTCCCAGTGTTAACATATTTCAAAATTATAGTATAATATCACGCCAGGGAATTGACAGTAATATAATCTACCAATCTTAGATTTCTTCAGTTTTACATGTACTAATTTGTGTGTGTGTTGATGCAATATTTTCACACTTGTAGGTTTTCATATCCACCTCCCGTCAGGATACAGAACGATTCCATTGGCATAAGGGTCCCCGCGTTGCCCTTTTGTGACGACATCTACCTCCAACCCCGTCAACCCCACACCCACACCCAACCCTATCCCTGACCTCTGACAACCCCTGATCTCTTCTCTGTCTGTAATTTTGTCATTTGGAGAATGTTATATAAATGGAATCATATGGTGTGTATGTAACCTTTTGAGATTAGCTTTTTTACACTTGGCACAATTCTCTGAAAATCCGCCCTAGCTGTTGCGTGTATCACTAGTCTGCTCCTTTTTATTGCTGGGCATCATTCCATGGTATGGATGTACCACAGTTTGTTTTGTGAAGAATGTCTGGGTGGTTTCCAATTTGGGGCTATTGCATATAAAGCTGTTATTAGGGAAGCTTTTTCAAATGTCAGCTAACAGACACCTCCCTTGGAAGTTGACTCAGGTGGGGGTGGGTCTGGGGGGGACCTGGGATTGTGTGAACGTGTGCAGTCACTGATGATGGTGGGGCATGGACGTATTGCTACAGGAAGAGAGTTTGGTTTTCAGAGGGTCCTCAGCATGCCTCCAGAGTATAAAACAAAAATATTTTTGTCAAAATAAAAATGTATGCACAGCAGGAGCAGCTCTAGGTTTTGCTGGGATTCCATCTCTCGTCTTTGTGTACGAGTAAAAGAGGCAGTTTGGGTTTGGGGAGTAAGTTCTGGTCTGGATTTTTGAGGATGTGTGCCCCACCGCTCTCCAGACTGTCCCTTTGATCTCATTGCTGACTCTCGCTATGAGCCTCAGCCTCTCCGTCTGCAAGCTGGGCACCGTATTTCACTCCTCCAGCTCCCGAAGATGGAAAAAAGCTGTTGGTGCCATGACATTCTTGGGGTGCCTCCAGCAGAAAGACCTGGGCTCATCTGAAGGAGCGTGGTAAGCTTCCATCCCCATGCTGCCTGAGGGCCAGAAAGGCAGGGAGCGTCCCGGGAGCACCTGGTCCCTGCCGCCTGGGTCCCTGTTGCGGCCCATTCAGCCGGAACTGCTCAGATGTGAGCTTGTCACTTGCAGCTCAGGCCCCAGCCTCTGTCCCTGTATCTTAGAGAAAAGACAACTTCAGGGTGAACTGATGAGGCCAGATTGCACACCTGCTCCTCCCTCTACCCCTCCCATCTTCCCTAATCTGCCTGATGGCCCCATGGCCCCCTTCTCCCACTCCCCTTGGTCCCTCCTTGGGAAGGGAAGTCAGACCCTCTCTCTGCTTCCAGACCAAGGCTGGAATTATTTAATGCCAAATCAGTAAAAGTGTCAGCAGCTTGCAGCTTAACTGCTAAGAGGAATGATTCATCACCCCATGCCAGGCACCGAGTATTTCCTCTCCATCCCCATGGCCCACCCCTCAAGAGAAAGGAGATAAATTACTGTCATTGCTTTTTATGGTACATATAATTGGGTGGCAACATGGAGCCTCGACTCATCTCAAAGTCATTTACAATGAATTATTCATTTGGCTGAAGACGTCTTCAATTGGAGGGGAAATAGCCTCTCTACTCTCTGGCTTCGGCTGCCCTCTCCTAGCTAGGGAGGGAGTCCTGGGTCTGAAAGACCCAGATTCCCCTTGGCAACCTCTGGACCTCAGAATCCTGGGGTGTAGGATTGGGGAAAAGGCAGGGGGAGGGTGTCTGAGCTGCAGGAACCCACTTACCTAATCTATCTCTGGAAGATTCCTCTGGGGTCCAGAAGTATCTCTCTCACTGCTCAGAGGGGACCATAGCTCCTTGTTCACATCCCTCCCACCTACCACTCTTCCTTTCCTCCCTCCCTCCCTCTTCTCTTCCTTCCTTGTTTCCGTCTATAGAGATTTATGAAGTCTCTATTAATATGTGCCATATCAGTCAGGGTATGGTAGGTTATGGTGCAGTAACAACAAACATCCTTCTAATTTCAGTGGCATCAGATCACAGGGCTTATTTCTCATTCAAGTTACTTGTCATCACAGATCATCCAGGTTCTGCTCTGTGTCATCCTCATTTGGGAAACAGGCTGGTAGAACAGCCACTATCTCGAATGTTGCTGTCACACATACCTTCTCTTAAAGCTTCCGCTCAGAAATGACACATGTCACTTCCACTCCTATTTCATGGGCCCAAACAAGTCACATGACCACATCGGACCTCAAGTGGGTAGGAAAGTGTCACTTAACCATGTGCCCTGAAGGGGACATAATAGGAATATTGGTGAATGCCCCTGATGACTATCTCACAGGTGGGGCATCAGTCCTGGAGGACAACAGTGGAAGGGACACAGTCTTTCCTCTCCATGAGCTCATGGTCAAGTGCAAGAGGCAGATGGAAGAGGCAGACACACGGTCAGTGGTGATCCAGGGGGCTCAGCACCAGGAAAGAGGTCTTCCGGGAACTCACAGGGGCAGAATGATACAAGATCTGTCCTCAAGGGGGTCTGACCCCTTGGGGCTCTTTGATGATGGGCAAGAAAATTCATTTTTCTGAGCCTCTGTTTCTTCCTCCTTCCTTTGGGGATGACGATGGTGCCACAGTAACACCCCTACACACCGGGTGGTTGTGAGAAGTGCGCGAGGTAATGTCTGTAAAAAACTTTGGAAGGTGAGGTGCCCACACTGTTTGCTCTGAATTCACTGACACTTTTTTAGAATAACAATGCTGCGTTGTTTCCCAGGGGTACATTCGGTTCCTGAGCTCGGCCCCCACCCTCTGTGCCTCTGAATCAAGGCACAGCCCTGGTGGGTTTGGCTTGCTGGGAGCTCTCTCCAAGGGGCTGCCCCCAGCTCTATGAAGACAGAGCAATTACCCCCAGAAAACTAGCATGTGCTGGGGCTGGGGGCTGCCTCTTGGCAGGAGAGGCTTTAGGGTGAAAAGGGACATGAGGATGGTGAGCCTGGAGCTCACCCAGTGGGCTCCTCTGCTGGGAAGGCCCCAAGGCCTAGCGGCAGCTGCCCATAAACCCCAGACCGTGGAACAACCGTTCAGTTATTTAATGCATATTTACTGAGTGCCGGCATGTGCAAGCGTTGTGCTGTAGCTTGAAAACACAGCACATGACAAGACAGAAGAGCTCTCTGCTCTCATGGTGCTTACGTTCCAGCGAGGCCACAGGGCATTTTTGCCGTGGCCACTGTTGGTTGACCAGATGTCCCTGGCGTCCCTGCTGCCATTTCTGTGTGTGCATTCCTCACCTTCTGCATGCATTGCTTCTAATGCAGCTTGGCCCCGTGACCCTCTTTAGAGGTCCGCCCCTGGGCTCTCCGAGCTGGTGCACCCATATCAGAACTGGACGTGCCTGGATGTGCTTGGAGTTCACCCTTCCCTACAGATAGCCCTTAGCCAATGATTGATGAGTGTGGAGAGTCCAAGTCCCACTCCCTTGCCTTGAGCCAGGACAACCCCTGAGATGTGATTTCTGTTCTGGAGCTCTCCCAGACAGCTTCTCTGTCCTGCTTTCCTGTTCCCTTATCAGTCCCTTTAAGGACATTTCCTTAAATCACTAGCATGCAAAGCTTCATCTCAAAGCTGGTTTATGGGGGGACCTCACTGACACCCTTCCTTCCTCAGTGTGCCGATGGTCAGTTTTGTTCTGGGGTCCTTTCCTCCCCACCTCTATGTGAGTCAGCGTGAATACCAGGTAGTCTGACCAGTCAAACTCACCCCCTTCTCCTTTGACCTGGGTTGGGTTAACAGGAAGCAGGTGACCCAGATGTGGCCCAAGACACAGGATGGGGTATCCCCTGGGGGCTTCCCGCAACAGTTTTCTTAAAATGAGAAACAGAAGATGAACCCACCTTCCCTGCTGGATATACTGCATGTGATGGCTGGAACCCTGGGCCACACTGAGGAAGCTAAACGGACACACCGACAGTGGTCCACCTCCAAGGTGAAAGGCACCAGGGTCCTGGATGATGCCAATAAAGCTCGGAATTCATCCTACCTCAGTGTGTCTTGTTCTTCAAAATGGTAAATCCCCTATTTGGTGACGCCCTTTCGAGTTGGGTCTGTTGTTATTTGTGACTGAAAACATCCCAATGGATATAATTTTAGATGCCGTGCAAAGTGGATCCTCTCCAGGTCTGTATTAATTCTGTCAGATGGATCCCATCTAGTTTCCATCCTGCACCAGGTCTGGGATAAGTCACATAACATCACATGGCATGGGTTAAGGAAGAGGCTTATTGAAAAAAGAGCAAACTAACAAGGCAGGGCCAACAAGCAAAAAAACTGAAAGCATGGGGGTCAGATACCAGCAGGGACGAATTCAGGTAAGCTGGGAATGTAGCCTCGTATTATTCTCTTTATATACAACACTTCTCCCAAACCACCTCTCTCTTTTCTTCCATTAAGGACCGTAAATCTTGTTTCCTTCTTTGCTCTGGCCACCAGGCAGCCCAGAGCTAAATTTGTGGCACCTCTCACATAGGGTGCAGACCTTAAAGCCTGCACGTTTGTGTTCTCCCCTCAGCCTGGAATTCTCTTCCTTCCCCTTTGCTCCGCGTTCCTTAGTCATTTGTTTTTATTCTGTTGGTCCTCTGTATATTTCTGTAATTTACATCCATTACTCTTTAGAGTGAAGCAGGGAATGCCTCTGTCAACCCTTCCACCCCCTGAAGCTGCACTTAGAACTTCCCTCAGGATGGTGGCTGCTAAGTGGCTCTTGAGAGATGGAGGAAGGCATCTGGCAGACGGAGGAAGAACCCAGAAAGGCCTCTTCCTCTGCAGCTCCGAGGAGGTATTCAAGGCCACCCTTCAGCCATATTTCGGCTGCCAATCCTGACATTCCTTGACCTTATTCTCCTTTTCTGGGGTCGGAGGGGGAGAGTGATGGTTCTACCCCAGGGTCCCAAATGCCAGGCGTGGGCAAATGAGTGGGAAATCCTTTGAAATTCCCAATAAATAAATAAAAATAACTTTGAGGGCTTGTCACCATGGAGACCAAAGGCTTGGTTAGTTGTCATGGCGACCCTTGGGTAGGCTCTCTGCCTGAAATGATCAGCATCGCTGAGAGAGAAGAGCAAAGATTTGGAGAGACAGGACCACATGCCATGGACGAGAGCTGAGCACCAGCAGATTTCTAGAGGCAGGTCAAGAACAGGGGCAGCGTGTGTGTGTGTGTGTGTGTGTGTGTGTGTGTGTGTGTGTGTGTGTTGGGGGGGCAGGTAAGGAGAAGCAAAGGGGAGAGCACACTGTCTTCTGGAACTTTCTTTTCTGGCAAGCTGCCACTCTGACATCCACATTATTCCAAGAGGCTCCTGATCCCTTCTCTTCCTGTGCCCCATGTTGCCAGGACTCCAGCCTTGGCAATGCTGCCTGGGAGTCTCCATGACAACACCAGCCCCCACCTGTGGGAGAAGAGCCCTTGACTGGGACCTTCAGGGAGTTGCCTGGGTAACCAGGCTCCCTTGCCCCACTTCCCCACCAACCAAACCTCCTCAGCCCTTCCCCCCAGTTCGTGATGGGAGGGTGAGTGGACAGGGTCACCATGGAGACTCAGCTTCCTCCTACTGCCCCCTTTCCAGAGCACCCATCTCAAGATGGCCATTGAGAGGAGATCTCTGGGTGAGATCCTTGTTTGGTGAAGAACAAGGGGCATACTAGGTGTCAAGAGTTCAGAAATAACACAAATAAAAAGAATGAATCACAGAAGTAGTAATTAGGAAAAGTTTAATGTGCACACACCAAGAAGTTTGCAAACCAGGAGCGCTCAAACCAAAACATAGAAAGAAGCTCAGGGGTATATGGCTCTAAAGCGGCTTGTACAGTGTGAAGGCAATGGCTGTTTACTCTTCACTGGGATCAGTCCTAATACTAGAATTTTCTTAAATGATAGGAATCGATCATCCGTCACCTCATATCAACCTTGGGAAACAGTTTAAGCTTTGCTTATGATTTTTGGAGGCATAAGCAAGAAATGACGCAGGTTGAGTTAGCCTTGCAAAATAAGCTAAGTTAAGCTTCGTTTGCATGACTACACAGGTTTCATCTGCTTAGAGAATTTTCAAGTGTGGTCTCCATTTGTTTTTTATTTTAACAATTCCCTCCCTTTTGATCATTTTCTCAGCAGGTTTAGAGTATGACCAACCAGTATGACCACCATTGACGGAGCCGGGCTGAAGAATCAGACATTCTGTGTTTTCATCCACTTGAGTCACCAGGCTGGAGGGCCACGTAGTCACCATCTTCATCATTTCTGTGGCTGTTGTTGATTTCATCCAGTTGTCTGATCCTGAGGGATACCATTTGGCAAGTGAGGGGCCGCTAACAGGCATTTAGAACCCTTGCGAGTATGCGATACACTGGAGAGGTTGATATGATGAGTATAAGGAGAGAACAGTGGCCAAGGACTTAAAAGTTCTGCAGAGCAGAAACTCCCGGGAGGCAAGATTTAACCAATTAAACGGGTCAGTGGGATGACATGTCTTAGCAAATACATACCCTCGTGACTGCTAAGGACAGGATGAACTTGACGATGTTGTATTTTGGGAGGTGGTGTTGCTGATGAGGTTTCACCTAAATTAGGTCTCTGTGCGATGTGAGCAATCAGGTAACTTCATGAGAGGCATTTCTATGGAAACAAAAGAGAAACAAAGGTTAATAGTTCAAGTAAATTAGAAATTCAGTTTCTGAGTTTGGAGAACAGCCAGTTGAGATTTCTGGATGTTGGGTTCTGAGCATCTGCAGATGGAGTGAAGGCAGGCAGTGGCCATCTGACTCACTCTCCTGGTGTGCAGTTTGAACGTCTCTGGTGATCTTTCTGAGCAGCCACATGCCAATAGGCATGAAGATCGTCTGCACATGAGCTGTTGGGCTGATTTCTCTGAAGTTCATATAAAGTTGTCCGGGTTTAGCTTCCATGGCTTTAGGAAGAGGGTAGTGTAATTTCATAGTGATTCTGAGTCCAAAGAGTGGGAGCAAATTAGAAGTGTTAGTTTGCAAAGTTCTAATTAAATATTGGAGGAAAGTAGAATTCAGATCCAGCCCAGTTTACAGGTAGAAAGTGAAACCTCAAAGACAGTGAACAGCACTAGAATCTGATATCCTCACAGGTATGTTACTGAAACATAGGTGTTCTCTTTATAATCATCTCCATTCTATCAAAGACAACCACAGTAAGACTAATTTGTTTACAAATTAATTCTAGTTTCAATAAACTTGGCCTGATTATTTACATAAGTGCAGAAAGAATCGTGATTGACTATATAGTCTCTCTCTCTCTTTTTTAAAGATTTATTTATTTATTTGAGAGAGAGAGAGTGAGTATGCAGGGGAAGGGGCAGAGGAAAAGGGAGAGAGAGAGAGAAAGAAGCAGATTCCCCTCTGAGCCCGGAGCCCCGAGCCCGAGGTGGGGCTCCACGCAGGGTTCAACATGGGGGCTCAGATGCAGGGCCCCTGAGATCATGACCTGAGCCAAAATCAAGAATTGGTTGCTTACCTGACTGAGTCATCCAGGCGCCCCTATATAGGCTCTCTTAACTCTACTTTGCTGGAATTTTTCATAAGGAATCCCAGATTGGACTTTTCAAATCCTCTTGAGGCTGCGAAGCCAAGCTGAAGACTTGCCTAACTATGTCCTGTTACAAGAACAGATTCTTATTGCACTTATGCAAATACATACGTTGTCATGAAAAATAAGAATATTTAGTAAGAGTTTCCGAATCTGGAGGGAACAGGTAAGGAGAAAAAGGTAAATGTTTCAACGTCTTTGCAAAGATACACTTAACCAAATTGCTGTACATTACAGGTACCTTAAAAGACAGAAGGAAAAGGTGTCCAATAAATCTGGAAAACAAAATATTAATGAACCAGCAATGTTTCAGATGAGATAATAAAAATCATAATCATCTTCATCAGTTCATTCATTTTTATACAATTCATTCTTGCTTTGCTGCATCTTGGGGTAAGCAGCTTTATGAATCAGTTTTCCATTAGAGTTTTAGAAATTCTTACCCCCAGTTTAGTGTTACAATCTTGAAGTTATCAGAAACCTGCTTTTTAAAGCACTTGTCTGGGTCCTTTCCATGAATTTCTTTGAAGATGAAACACTTTTGTTTGTAGTTGATTGTAAATACTTTCAGAGAAGAACCAAGAGTAAAAAAAATAACTGTGAGTGAGAAGACTTAAAAATGGTCACAGCTAAAGGTCTGGTAAGAGTTCACACACGTGTGTGTGCACACACTCGTGGGTACACACTCATGCATGTACACACACAGAGGTGCAATTGACAAGTACATTTGATTACCTTTGTGATATACAATATTTTAAGATAATAGCTGGAATTATGACTGATAACATTACGTCAGGACACATGAGATATTTCGGAATGTCATATAATTTTTGAATCACTTATTTTAATGATATACAACCTATATAAATATGATCTAAGAAGGTTAAACATTACTTTTCATTTGACAATGTTTCCCATGGAACTTAATATACCAAGTAAGCCTAAATAAGTGAACGTTTCTCTTTTTACTTCATTCAGAATTTGGTTTGGGGAAGTTTGTTAAATGTGTCAAAAGAGGGGCGCCTGGGTGGCTCAGTCGGTTAAGCAACTGCCTTCAGCTCAGGTCATGATCTGGGTCCTGGGTCCTGGGTTCGAGCCCCATGTTGGGCTCCCCGCTCAGTGGGGAGCCTGCTTGTCCCTCTCCCTATGCCCCTCTCCCCTGCTTGGGCTCTCCCTCTCTCTCAAATAGATAGATAAAATCTTTTAAAAAAATAAAAATGTCAAAAGATTTAAAACATGATCAAATGGGATTGTAGGTGAAACAATACTGAGTTACCCGTTCAACTAAAGTAACAAAAGACTTCAAAAGCAAACACAGAAAGTTACATAGTTGTAAAAAACCTTAGCTCTTTTAATAGAGAAGACTCAGGGTTCTTTTTTTTTTTTTTTCCTAAGTTGTCAAAGACCGGCCAAGCAACACATAGAGCACAGGAAATTATCTTTACAAGATACAGAATCTTTGTTTCCTAGGCAAGTTACATTAAAGGTACAGAAAGAACTTTGCTTACAATTTTTTATTAAGAGCAGACCAAGAATCTTTTTTTTTTTTTTAAGAATTTTATTTATTTGTCAGAGAGAGAGAGAGAGGGAGAGCGCGAGCAGAGCGGGAGAGCGGGAGCACAAGCAGGAGGAGTGGCAGGCAGAGGGAGAAGCAGGCTCCCTGCTGAGCAAGGAGCCTGATGCAGGACTCGATCCCAGGACCCTGGGATCATGACCTGAGCCGAAGGCAGACACTTAACTGACTGAGCCACCCTGACATCCCAAGAGCAGACAAATAGTCTAAAAATTTTGTGATTTGGGGGCTCCTTGCTGGCTCAGTTGGTAGAACGTGCGTGTGACTCTTGATCTTGGGGTTGTGGGTTCGAGCCCCACACTGGGTGTAGAGATTACTTAAAAACATTTTTTTTGTGTGATTTTAACAGAGAGAAAACCAAATCCTAATTTTATACCAATATACTTTTGATATTAAAATTTTCTTTTTTTAACTTAAATCAATCCGTTCCAATCTAAGTCAGCTTGACCACATGTTAAATTCCTTTCTCAAGATTCTTTTTCCACAAACTTTCTGCAATTTCCTGTATCCATTTAGGTTTTGTTCTATTTTTTCTTTTCTTATTCTGGAATAATCATTGTACTTTAGGACAAAATCATTTTCTTTTTTCCCTTACCAAAACAGACAAACCAAAAACCCAATGTCCTTCATACCTTTTCTTATCTAAAAAACACATTCTCTATTTCTTACCTACTTTTCATATATAGGCATTGTCTTTCATCCTTGTTATTTCTTGTAGTTTTATTTTTGCATATTGATTATGAATTTAAATATTAGTAATTTTTGCTTTTCAGTGAAAACTAGGAAGCAGGCACTTTTGAATGATCACATATTAGCATCCTGTAGAAGATTAACAATTTACAAATACGTTTCAAAATTTCTAGACATATATTCTTTTTTTTTTTTAAAGATTTTATTTATTTATTTGACAGAGAGACACAGCGAGAGCAGGAACACAAGCAGGGGGAGTGGGAGAGGGAGAAGCAGGCTTCCCGCTGAGCAGGGAGCCGGATGTGGGACTCGATCCCAGGACCCTGGGATCATGACCTGAGCCGAAGGCAGACGCTTAACGACTGAGCCACCCAGGTGCCCAAATATATTGTTTCTTGTAGTAAATTTTTCAGTGCGGCACAAACATGTTTATTAATAGACCCAAACATCTTTTGTCTGTCTGTAAAAATTTGAAAAACCAAAAGTAGATAAACTTATGTTTAGCATTTAATTGTTATGTTATTTGGAAAAGATTTAGTTATTCAAGGACTATCCATTATTTAGTTTAACTTAGTATGAACTTTTATCTTATTTACACTTATTTGAATTACTTGATTTTAGCAATTATGCTTGGATTAGACATTAAACAGCTAATCACCACCTTAAGTTATTTTTCTCATTCACAAATTTTGAAGACATGCCTGCTTTTATTAAACCAACAAGCTTAAACTATCTTTTATTTATCAAAGATTATCCCAGATCATGTGAATTTGAAAAATATTTGGGTTGGTTCCTATATCTGTATTTCTGAGTGTATACTTACTTGATTTATATAAACACCTAATTTTCTTTAAGCCACTTCGATAGAGCTCTTTACAGATTAATTTTGGCAATATCATCCAAAGGTAGAAAAAGCTCATGTATTTACCTATATAACGTATATACATGCATAGACATACACAAACATGCAGACAGACACACATAGACAGAAACAACAGAGATCTTATAGCTTTTGTTTAAAAAATTTTAGCCATGTCTCGGGGCACCTGGGTGGCTCAGTCGGTTAAGCGTCTGCCTTCGGCTCTGGTACTGATCTCAGAGTCCTGGGATTGAGCCCCACGTTGGGTTCTCTGCTCAGTGGGGAGTCTGCTTCTCCTTCTCTCCCTCCCTCTGTGTGCTCTCTAGCTCTCACTCTCTCTCAAATAAATGAAAACAATCTTAAAAAATTTTTTAGCCATGTCTCATGTACAAAACTCAAAAGAATAGTTGGATCCAAATTGTGTTTCTGGCAGTGGCCAAGGTTACACGGACAGATGGGCCAAGTTTTTTACTAAAGACTTTTTATTTGCATGTTGTAAGTATCTTTTAGAGCTGTTTTTGGAGGCATTTTGTCTTATAGAAGCTTCTGTATACCAATCAAAGAATTCATTCCATTGTCTTTGAGAGGTTTAGAACGCCTCCCTTTTAAGGTGCTCCTTAAAATTAACTTATATAAGTTAAAGTTTCCCTAAAGGGGCCACTACAATTCCAAAAGTTCACTCATTTTTCCAAAAAGGCACAAGAGCCTGGTCCACAGACCAGGTGGAGCCCATCTTTGTCTTTAGACTCCCCAAGGTGTCTTAACTGTCAGGGGCCTTGGTTTCCATCAGCTGTTCCAAAACACAAGGCATCAAATGTCCCCCAGCGCTCCCCACCCCTTTCAAAGAGAATAGTGTGACCTACCAAGAAGCTTCAACAAACACAATACAGATATGCGCAATAACGCCCGAGAGCTCAGAATGCAGAAAGCAGAGCTCAGATCCAAGAGGTACTTCTCCTTAAAGTCCAGGGTCATCGAGAAAGCAGTCAGCGGGCTCTGTGGGTACCGGCACCTGTCCGCTCACCAGCCTCGGAGTCGTCGGCGGTGGTGTTTGGATTCCACTTCTGACACCACGAAATGTCAGAAGTTCAGAAATTACACAAATAAAACCAGTGAATCACAGAAGTAGTAATTCGTAGATGTTTATTGCACATACACCAAAAAAGACATTTTGTAAACCAGGAGCATTCAAACCAAAACACGGAATGAGGCTGGGTAGATGGCTATGAAGCAGCTTGCAGAGTGTGAAGGCAGTGACTTTATTCTTCACAGGGACTGGTTATATTAGAGTTTTCTTAAGTGATAGGAATTGCTCAGCAGTTACCTCACCGCAACCTTGGGAAACAGTTTTGCTTAAGATTCTCAGAGGCATAAGCGAGAAATGACCCAGGGCAAGTTTTCTTGCAAAATAAGCTAAATTAAGCTTTGTCTGTATGACCAAACTGATTTTATCTGCTCAGCGAATTTTCAAGGCTGGTCTCTGGTTTTTGATTTTTAACATAGGCGAGCAGAGAAATGACTGGAAGGAGAGAAACGGCCCCGGAGGGAGGTGGACCTGTGGGGGTCGCCCACATGTTGGTTCTTCGAGAAGTGTCACTCAGGGCTGTTTGGGGTCCAAGGGAGGGGCTGGTCTCTCCCCTCTCCTAGCCCCCCCTCCCCCAGGCAGGTGCTGAATGAACATCCCCTGTGCGTGCCCCCTGCCCTCCCTGCTGGAAGTCCTGGGCTCAGTGGAGTGGCGTTTGCCTGGGGCAGGAGGTCAGGAGGCTGGCTGGGTGACCTTCCTGCCTCCAGCAATTCTGTAATCTGCTGAGCTCTGGTCCAGGGCTGTGGCTCGTTCAGCAGCCAAGAACTCAAGTGGTTAACGAGCATCTATTTTCCAGACAGAAGACAGTTATATGATTAGTTGTTATTTTATCTTGCTAATAAAAATACATAAGAAACAAAATGGCCAATTAGCAAGACCATTTATTCCCCAGGTCTTGGCTGTTTCCTCTTGGAGAGCGCCATTCTCCGGGCATGCGACTGGCTCCGCCGTCAACTGCCTGCTGATCTCTGAGGTCCCTTGTCCTCACCCCTGCCCTTGGGCCCCCACCATCTTTGCTGTGATTCCTGCTGCATCTGATCAGCATCCAGGTGACCCCTGGCGGCCCCTCCCCTTTTCCACAATGACCAGACACACCTCATTTCTCTCCTTCTTTGCTTACCTCTTCCTTCTCTCACTTCCAACAGAATATCTCACTTTCACCCCTTCTCCCCTAACCAGACTACCTCACTGTTCCTACCTTCATTTCAATGTTGGTTTAAATCCCTCCTCTTCCAAGAAGCCCACCCTGATAGAAATGGGTTAGGCCAGCTAATAATTGTTACCTGCTCTCCGTTCAACCAAGCTTCTATGAAGCTACGTCCTCAACCCTTGTTGTGAAAATTGGAAGAATCCACCTACCCCTCCCAAAGTCAGAAATAGGGAATTTGCGCTGCAGTGCTGGTGGCTTTGGGGTCTGCCTTGAGCCGATCTCTTGCACAACCTGATAGCACCTAGGCCATCGAGAGCAATCAAGTGGATGACTGGAGCAATCACACCTTTTCCATGGTGGGAGATCTATTGCTGCGTACAGAGAAATGAGATTGATACATTCTATATTTATGACCTCTTGAATTAAAGGGAAGCAGGTGCAGAGGAGAGAAAAGGCAGTTGGGGGAGGCATGCTGAAAGGGAACCCCACCTGTCCCTGGCAAGCTTGGGGACCAGTGAGCAGGACAAAACATTGCAGTTTGACTGGTTCCTGCAAATGCAGGGAAGCTTCCTCCTAGGGAGGTGTGGTGGTAGCCCATGGGCATAAGCTAGAGAACCCAGAAAGACACACTCCCTGGGAACCTGAAAGTCACAATGGCCCCAGCTCAACCTTTACATGTGCAGCCTACAAAGTAGGTGCTATCATCCTCATTTCATGGATGAAGAAACCAAGGCTCAGGGAAAAGGCAGTATATCCTCAAGGAGGCTGTAAGTCACAGTGGTTAAGAGTATGCAGTGGAGAGTTGCTCACTCTGTTTAGCTTTGAATTTCTGCCTTGATATTTTCTGGCTGTGTGACATTGAGCACACAGTCTCAACCTCAGTCTTCTTGTCTTCTCATCACAAATGTGCTTGTTACTTAACTCATAACGTCACGGTAAGAATTAAATTACAAAAATGCGTGTCTAAAGGACTTAGCACGGTGCTTTGCACTAAGTAATAGCTCATAAACAGTAGCTTTTACCATAGTGTGTCTCCTGGACAAATCTCATCCCATCCATCCATCCACCCATCCATCCCTCCACCCATCCCTCCACCCATCTACTCATCCACCTATCCATCCATCCATCAACATCCATCTATCTATCCATCCATCCATCCAACTTTGATTGCCAAACACCTGGTAATGATGATTAAGGAATAGTGCTCGCAATAAGGGGCTTTGCAAACTAGGAGAAGTGACAGACACACAGATACATAATCAAATATGCACGAACCATGACAGGTTTGAACAGAGGCTGTGGCTAGGGATGAGGGTGGGCCTGAGGAGGTGGCAGTCGGTTCTACTCACAGAGGGGTCAAGGAATGGAGAGCTGACCTCAAAAGGAGAGGGTAGGGAGACTCCTCTGAGCTGGGAAGCCTTTTCTTCTGGAAGTGTCTGATCAAGCCTATCTCACCTCCTTGGCTTTCCTATTCCACCAGCTCCCGAAGTCCCTTGGATATGGAAAGTGGTTCATGAATTCTGTAAGCAGCTTCTACAGTGCCGTGCGGCCTCGCCATGGCAACAGTAGGCATGACGCAAGCCCCAGACGCCTCCTGATGAGGAGGGGGTAGGGGCCCCCAAAGATTGCCCTCTTGTCTCCACCTCCTACACTATGTCCTGGTTTCTGCCATGTCTTGAATGGTTCATTCTGTTGCAGTGAACAGACTCAACTGTAAGTGCAGGGACTGGAGTTGATGAACTCCACACTGAACATAGGGTCCAGTGCGTGCTTTGACAACAGGACAGAACCTCAGGATTGCTGAGAAAATGGAAAACACACAGCTGGAGGGTCATACTTGTGTGGTGTGGCTGAAGGGACTGCATGATATGGGCCCCCCCCCCACCATCACCACTGTCACTACCACTTCACACATTCATACCCCCCCCCACCACCCCTAACTTAGATCCCAATGCCTGGAATTTTACCATCAGAGACACATTTTTCCATCTACCATTTATTTATACATTCAAGCACCTGTGCATACGTGGATGCTTTCAACAAACATCTATTGAGTTCCTCCAGAGTGCCAAGCCCTGGGCTAGGCACAGAAGACCAGAAATGAGCAAAACCCAGTCCCTGGAGGACCTGGGTGGCTCAGTTGGTTAAAGGTTAAGCGTCTGACTCTTGATTTCTGCTTGGGTCATGAGCTCAGGGTAGTGAGATCAAGCCCGCAAGATGTTGGGTTCATGCTCAGCGAGCAGTCTGCTTGTCCCTCTCCTTCCCCCTCTACCCCTCCCTGCACTTGCACACACATGCTCTCTCTCTCTCAAATGGATAAATAAATCTTCAAAACATAGCAAGGCCTGAAGTAAAGCCTCAGGCATGAGGTGCTGGAACATTGTTGAGGACCATCTAGCATTGCTGAGGGCCAGCCTTGAGGATTGGGGAAGGCAGGGAAGGGTTCCTGGAAGAGGTGTCTCCTCAGTTGGGTATTGAAGCTTGAGTAGAAGCCAGCTTAGCAAAAAGGATAAAACACAGATATTTTATCTCCCCTTTATTTGGGGGTATTTATCCTGAGTTGCCCTCAGCTGGCTGGTTGAGCAGGGTCTGAGCCTTCTATTTCTTTACTTTTATTAAAACAATTTTTAAGCCTCTGCACATTGGCACTGCTTAATAAGTGATGACTTTTCTCAAAATATGGGGCTCTTATTGGGTTTCCAGAAAGTTTGCCTCTGGCATTCACAATTCTTGAAAACGTTTCCGGGATCCTAGGAGACAGGTGTTCTCGTGGGAATCTGGGGCCCCAGGTCCTAACCCGGGGTAAGTCCACAGACCTCTCTGGGCCAAAGATTGCTCATCTGTGAGACAGTGGTGGGGCTTCTCATGACTTCTGAGGCCCTTCGAAGTGGGATGCTCTGTAGCAGCCTCCTGCACTCCGGCACAATGTCAGTCCTGTTTTCTTTCTCTCTTTGGCCATCAACCATATCCTCAGAAATTGTTACTTGGGGTCAACCTTTGGATCAGTGACAAGTTCTTTTAATGAGTTTATCAAGTCGCAGGAAGGCTACCCTGTCTGTCTGCATGTGCGTGTCCTGCTGCTGCCCTCAGTCTCTGTCCATCTTGTAGGTATTCCAGAAACTATTCCCATCAGTCCAACGTGGCCAGCCATCCAGGGGGAGGAGTCTGGGCTTTCACACTCTGGTGTATACAGCGGGGAGGGAAAAGAGGAGAGGGAGAAGAGCAAGAGAATACATAAATAAGGGAGTAAGGAAACAAATGTATTAGTCAGGGAAGTACAGGTTATGCTGCATAACAAATGAATCACCAAACCATAGGGTTAACACAATGAAGGTTTGCTTCTCAATTTATACGTCCAGTGTGGTCTAGACAGGATAGGAGATGCTCTGCCCAGCACACTTACTCAGTATGCAGGCTGATGGAGGCTCTATCATTTTGGGGCTGCAACATCTGGAAACGAGGTCCTCATGGTTGCTAGAACAGCACAGGTGAAAAAAGTGAAGTTTGCACACTGGCTCTTAAATGTTTCAGCCTCGAAGGGACTCATGTGACTTTCACTTACAACCTTTCAGCCAGAATAAGTCACATGGCCCTTCATGCTTGCAAAGGGTCTGGGCAATGTGGAGAAGGTGGATTTTTGGTGGGCTGTACAGAGATCTCTGTCACAGTGACCCAGCGGTGGAGGGAGGGAGGGAGGGAATGATCACCTGAGTGAAGAAGCGAACGAGGGGAGGAGTGAATGAACAGGTGAGCGAAGGGTGCGAGTGAAGGCCTGTTTCCAGCCTGAGAGCCCTCTACGGCCAGAGAGCCATCCCTCCCTTGGGGGCTGTGCCAGCTGCAGTCTACCTGTCACGTCCGGGATTACATTTCAGAAACTCATTTTGAGAAAGACAAGCTGGGCCCAGGGGGGCCGTATCTCCGTGTCCTTGTCCTTGGGAGGCGGAGAAAGGAGAAGAGGAGGAGGAGAAGGAGGAGCAGCGGGAGGGATGGGCCAGGCTTCGGAAAGCAATTAGTCGAGAATGGGAAATTAATTTTTCTGTGTGAGTTTGGCTTTGGCAGCTAAGCCGCCACCATTCCCCAGGGGCTTCAGTAAGGCTGTGCTGAGGGCCAGGCTGGTGTACCTTGGCCAGGGAATCACTCTGGGGTGGAGGCCTAGGGCTAGGAGGCCCAAGGGCTCTCCCCTGGCCTCTCCTTGGAAGCCCCTTAAAGTGGCCTGGCTGTCCTGTGGCATAGAGCCTTTCTGCAGATTATTATACTTAGTGGTATCAAGAGCAAGGATGATGTACCATTTCATCATTGCATCCCTGTGGTGCCAACAAGTACCTGGATATCTTAGTTGGGGCCAGCCCCTAGCCAAAGCAGAACCTGAAATGAGGACTTCCATGCAGGTAGTTTAATTGGGAAGCAGGCAGGAGGGGGCAAGGACAGAGGGACAGGGACGGAGGACAAGCCACATAACGGTGCCACAGTGAGGGTGCAGTGGGCAAAAACAATGCCTTCCAGTATGCCCGCCTGAGGGACAGAAAGTCTGAGCGTTTATCCACTGGCTCCCTTCCCCATCAGCTGAGGGTTGCCTTGGGAGCGTCAACTCCTCTGACTCTGAGCAGCATCCACCTGAGAAGGTCTTGGATCCGCAGGGCATCCAGGCGGGAGGCTGCCAGCCTGAGGTGTCTGAGTTCTCACGGATGCGTCCTTTGAAGCTGCAGCTAACATTAGAAGTGGGCTCTGGGGACACAGCCTTGGCTACTGGCGGCATGGGCTACACCCCACTTGTCAGGTGGTGCCTACAATAGGGCAACCTTGGAGCACTGGAGTCAAGGACCG
This sequence comes from Zalophus californianus, assembly GCF_009762305.2. Taxonomy (NCBI): domain Eukaryota; kingdom Metazoa; phylum Chordata; class Mammalia; order Carnivora; family Otariidae; genus Zalophus; species Zalophus californianus. Next base: position 8,371,248 of record NC_045598.1, read on the forward strand.
CCCCCTCCCCGTGGTTGATGCCAGTCCCACTGACACCTTCTCCACTCCCCACTCTGTTCCTGCAGGCAGTGAGTTCTGGAGAACAGGGAACCTGCCTTTTACACTTCTGGGCTCCCAGGGTCTGGTCCAGAGCCCAATATGGAGCTCGGGAAACTCATGTCACGGGGAAAAACATATCCTTGGGTCTCCCTCCTGCTTACCCACATGGGGCGAGTATGAGGGTTCCCAGAAACACCTGCGCCCCACCCCACCCCGGGATGTGGCTCCTGCATTCCACTTCTGGCTCTGGTATAACGAAGGGCCAATGCTCAGTGTGCCCCGACACATGGGGAAATGCAACCCAAGCTGGTGCTGGGGGTGTAAGGGCCTCAGAGCCCCTGGAAGGGTGGCGGGGCTGTCTGCATTTTTTGTTTTCTCTTCTGCTTCTCCCCTTTTCCTGACAATGCCCCCCTCGTACTGGAGAATCGCTCTCTTCTCCTCCCTCACTCCCTGTGCTTCTGGAGGGGCTGCGAATCACATGATCCCATAACCACCATGTGACCCAGCCACAGCCACAGTGATTGGCTCAAGGAGTGGACACATGACTCCAGCTGGGCCAATCAGGATCCTTCCCTGGGATTGCACACATGAACACTTGGAGAAAGAGAAAGTTTCACACTTTCCGTGTGAACTCGGCGCCGGCCGGGCGACTCCTGGAGTCCAGGGGCGGTGTCCTCCAGAATGAAGTGGTAACGCAGACAGAGGGGGAGAGGAGAACAAGCTCCTGGTGTCTGGTGTCTGCGGCATCTGGATGGACCCAGGTGGGGTCCTGTCCTCCTGTGGGGAGACCCCAAGGGGACAGCGTCCGTCCCAGGATGCTGCTGGCTGCCTCAGGACCCTCCGGTCTTTTCATTATGCAGTTGTGATTGGCGACCTGTTCTAAGGTAGGCAGCCAGGCCGTCATGAACAAAGTCTGACTGCCTTGCAGGTAGAAAGGTTAGATTTGCATGAAGTGGCCTGTGGATTTTCTGTTACTGTTGTGTGCCTCTGACTCACAAGTTGGGGCCTGGCTGAAACATGGACTGTCCAGCTGCCTGAACTTCTCTCCTCCCTTGGGTCCAAGCCCGGCTCCCACCCCGCTCTCCAGACGTCAGGGCAGGCTGTTCCTCTGGTCCTGACAGCGCCTCCCTCCCTCTAGACCCGCACTGTCCAGTAATAATGTAATTCGTGCCACGTAGACAATTTAAGATGCTCTGGAAGACACACGAAAAAAAGAGAAAGAAACAGATGAAGGTAATTTTAATATCCCACACGTTATTATTTCAACGCATAATCGATAAAAAAAATCACTAATGAGCTTTTTTACACCCTCTTTTTCCTGCTGAGTCGTTCCCCTCGTCGTGCAGGTCAGTGTGGACCAGCCACGTTTCAAGTGCTCAGCAGCCACGGGTAGCTGGTGGCGCCACTCTGGACAGTGCAGCTCGAGGCCACCACCTGGGGCGGGGGAGCAGCCTGCTGCCTGAGTTTGCATGCCTTTGGCCTTTTCATTCCGGCTCAGCTTCTCATTTGCTCGAAAACGCTGTTGTGTGTTCACTTCTTGGGATCTGTGGTCAGACCTTGGCAGTTAGCCTGCAAACCAGAAGAAATAAGGCAAATCCTCGCAGGCAGATATTCCTCACCCCTGCAGTAGGCAGAAGGGAGGCATGCGGGTGTTGTTTGTTTTTAACTTTTCGGGGGAATAACTTTAGATTTACAGAAAAGTTGCAGAGAGGGTACACAGAGTTCCTGGACACCCTTCACCAAGTTCCCTGTAATAGTAACATCTTATATAATTACACTACGTTTATCAAAACTGAGAAATTAGCATTGGTACAATCTGTTCACTCAACTTCAGACTTGGTTCAGATTTCATCAGTTTTTCTACTCGTGTCCTTTTTCTGTTTCAGGATAGAATCTAAGATGCCACAGTGCATTTGGGGGCCTCGATTTTTAATAAATAAATACATCTATCTATCTGTCTATCTATCTAGGTAGTTAGCTAGCTATTTATAAAATAGCTTTATTGAGGTAAAATTGACATACAACGAATTGCACATGCATATAATACATTTTGTTAAGTCTGACATATGTATACACTGTGAAACCCACCATCTGTCTGCAAGCCAATCAGAAGCAATGGTGAACTAGGGGTACCTGGGTGGCTCAGTCAGTTTAGCGACCGACTCTTGATCTCAGCTCAAGTCTTGATTTCAGGGTCGTGAGTTCAAGCCCTGCCCTGGGCTCCGAACTGGACACGGAGCCTACTTAAAAAAAAAGAAGAAGAAGAAGAAGCAACCGTGAAACTATCACATGGTAGGGATTTTAGCTGCACCATACAGCAACAAATATCCAATCTTATTTAGATTTACTAAATGCCAAAACTATCTTAAACGTTTTACGTGAATGCATATATTTAGCCCTTATGCCAACCTGTGCTAGATAGGATTAATGCTGTCATCTCTCCACTCCCTCCTACACAACTGTGCTCCTACACCCTCTGTCCAGTGACTTGGCAGGAGCACCAGCTCTAGGGGGCGTTGATTTTTCCATCTGCTATGGACTGAATTGTTCTCTCCCCCAAATCCATATGTTGACGCCCCAATCCCAATGTGACTGTATTTGGAGATAGCACCTTTAAGGAAGTAATTAAGGTTGAATGAGGTCGTAAGACTGGAACCCTGATCTGATAGCACTGGTGTCCTTATAAAAAGAGGAGGGGATGCCAGGGGTGCATGTGCCCAGAGGAAAGGCCACGTGAAGACATGGTGAGAAGGTGACTATCTGCAAGGCAACCAGAAAGTAACCCTGTTGGCACCTCGGTCTGGGACTCACAGCCTCCGGAACTGTGAGAAAATAAATGTCTGCTGGTTAAGTCCCCCAGGCACACCCCCTCAGTCTATGGTATTCTGTTAGGGCAGCCTGAGCAGACTCACACACTACCCTGCTGACACTGACCTTGGCCGTGTGTCTTTCCTTGGCCAATGATGTGTTTGCTATGTGACTCTTATGAAGGCTTTAGTGGGCTTGGTGTATGTGGCTTGTCTTTCCATGCTCCCGGGCTTCTCTGTGAGATGGACAGAACCTGGGAAGCCACTGGTCCACGGAGGATGAGGACACACATGGAGCTGACCTGAACCCATTTAGTGGCCTGGACCCAGGCAGGCCTGATCCCAAGTAAGCCCGGCAGAACCTCAGCTGCCCTACAAACCTGTACAAAAGAAAATGAATATAGAGGTTGTGAACCATGGAACCTTTGAGATTATTCGTGGTGCAGCCCAAACTGACGAATAACCAATGAATTGAAATACTACTGTTTTATCTACTACGGTTTAATACTACTTATTTTATCAGTGAGGTGGGGCACAGAGAGGTTAAGTAACTAGCCCAAAGTCACACAGCTACTTTGTGGCTCACTGAGGATATGAACACAGGTAGCCTGGTTCCTGAGTCCATGCTCATAACCACTACATTATAACTGGTTCTTACACGCTCAGATTTCTTCACCAACCTCTGATGGGGTGATTTAATTCATTCCATTATTTGACTTGCTAATTCATCAAACACTTTCTCACAAAGTAGTCTGCCCTGTTAGTTTCTCTCTTAGCATCCTTTCCTTCTTAGCAGTTATCAAAATCCGTCACTTATCCGTGTCTGTTTCTATGCTGGTTGGTCTGTTCCTCTTGCCAGATGTTAAGCTCTGTGAAGGCAGGACTGTATCTTTTTTGTTCCTACTGGATACCCATCAATACCAGCCATTAAGTGCTCGTTGAATAAAAATGATCTAATTGCTAAATGCCAGTCCGGGCTACATCTTGGGGATGTAGAAACAAAGCATGTTACCTGTCCTCAGGGAATTCTAGAAACCTAGACACCAAGACTGACGTTGGGGGGAGCTGGAGGATGAACCGGGTGTAGAGGCAGGTTACCAAGACGGATCCTTTATCCTGCTGTCAGGGGGTATGTCCCAGAAGGTTTCACAGAGGAGCTAGGTAACTGGAACTTGAAGAATAAGGGGGGAAATTCTTTGACTCACAAGAGAAGGCAACCCCTAGCAGGACAGCCAGGGCAAAGGCATGGGGGTTTAAATGTGTGCTGGGTGCTGGACCCTGCAGGTCATTCAGGCTGGCTGGAAGGGCGGGTGTGCTGGGGAAACTGTCTGAAGGCCGCTGGAGGAGTGGGCAGGGGTCTGATCTCCAAAGGCCATTCCAAGGAGTTTGGACTCTCCCTGCATGCCACAGGGAATCGTCAGTTGCCCATCCCTGGAGGTGTTCAAGCCAACACTGCAGCTACTTTTGTTAGACTGTGTGAAGAGTATTCACACAGCAGAGGATAGTAAATGCAAAGATTGTGCGGCTCTGAGATTTGCTGATTTGTCCGATCGGGGTGCCCAGAGCAGGGAGCAGACGGGGCTGGAGAAGCAACTGGGTGGTTGTCGCAGAAGTTACGTGAACTGGGGTGGGGGGGTGGCAACCACAAGGGAAAGAGGCTAATAGGGCAGGTATTTGAAAGAAAAGTGCCCTGAGCCTACCAGCCTGCCCAAAGAGCAGAAGGGGGCATGAAGAAGGGGGCTGAGTCAGAGGGTGCTCCAAGTTTAAGCAAGGGGTTGAGCATAATGCCCTTGAGCGGAGCCTGGGAGGAGCTCAGTCCGTGGTCATTATTGCTGCGGTGTGCACGATGCGGGGGGTGGGGGGGTGTAGATGCTAAGGACCCGTCACGGGGGTTTGGGAATCAGTAGCAAGTGACAGACTGTTCTTATACATTTCAGACAAGAAAGCAGGTGAGCTGGGATCTAATTAATGGCACAGCACAACTGCACGTAGGTCCTATAATGATGTTGTTAAACATTTTTTTTTATTATGGTAAAATACACATAGCATACGATTTTAGCATTTTAACCATTCTTAAGTATACAATTCAGTGGCATTAAGTACATTCACATTGTTGTGAGCCATCACCACCATCCATCTCCAGAATGTTCTCATCATGGCTGACAGATGAATCCACTAAGCAGTAATTGCTTATTCCCTCCTCCCCAGGCCCCTGGTCACTTCTACTCTTTGTCTCTGTGGATCTGCCTCCGCTAGCTATTTCAAATAAGTGGAATCACCCAATATTTGTCCTTTTGTGATCTGGGTGTCCGGCTTATCTCACTCAGCATTGTGCTTTCAAGGTTCATCCATGTTGTACCACGTAGTACAACTCAATTTTCACAGCTGAATAATATTCCCCAACATAGCAACACCATGCTCTGTTTATCCGCCCATCTGTTGATGGACATCTGTGGATGGACACTCCTCCTTTTGGCTCTTGTGAATAATGCAGCTATGAACATCCACTTACAGGCATCTCTTTGAGTCTCTGTGTTCAATTCTTTCGGGGATCCACCTAGGAGTGAAATTGCTGGGTAACCATATGTGGCCAGCAATTTGCTATGTGCCTTTGGTTAAAGTCACTTCTACTCTTTGGAGTTATTTATTTCCTCATATCTTTAAAACGTAGGTTCCTCTTGGGGTGCCTGGGTAGCACAGTTGGTTAAGTGCTGGACTCTTGATTTCGGTTCAGGTCCTGATCTCAGGGTCCTGGGATCGAGCCCTGCATCAGGCTCCATGCTCAGTGAGGAGTCTGCTGGAGAGTCTCTCTCTCCTTCTCCCTCTGCCCCTCCCCCTGCTCATGCTCATTCTCTAAATAAATAGATAAATAAAATCTTTTAAAATGTAGGTTCCTCTTGATCTTGCTCAGCTTTCCAAGCCAAGGGACTGGCTGACTTGCTGGGAGATAAAAAAGAATGGTGTGTGGGGAGGGCTGAGGGTTGGCCTTGGTGGGAAGCCCCCAGTTATGGGGGAGGACTGGTGACAAAGAGGAGCCAGCAAAGGAAACAGAGGAGTGTCAGCGGCAGGAGGAAGAACGTCTTCTGTAGGTCGGGACGGAAGGCTAGGAACAAGGGAGTGGAGAGAAAAATCATAGTCTCACCCAAAGGAGCACTCAGAATGAGTTTGCTAATTTCGTTTGATGAGATGAGGTTGGGCTCAGCATAAAATCCAGTGTGAGAGTCAGCAGCTTCATCTCTGGGAAGCAGGAATTGTGTGGCGGGAAGGGAGGTCACCCGTGGCCGGTGGGGGGCGGGCTGGGGGCTGGGGAAGAGGCTGGAGCAGCTCTTGGGTGGACCAGGTTCAAGGTGGAGAAGTAAAAGGGCTGGTAAGCCAGGCTTTCATTACTGAACTCATGGGAAAGAATTGGTGTTTTCAAAAAAAAAAAGAGAGAATTGGTATTTTCAAAGGGAAATCAGCATTCACTGTGGTTGTATATATTACTCTACTTGGTTCCATATAAAATTTAAAGAGGAGAGATTGGGGAAAAGATTGTAAGTAAGTAGAATGTGATAAGCTCCTTTCGTTAATGTTTAATAATAACTATTAGTATTGAGTTGCAAATGACCCGATGTTATCTCACCTAATCTTCACACCAACCTGAAAAGACTTGGTTACCTTTTTTAGGTAACCATCTTGCAGATGAACCCACTGTGCAGATGGGGAAACCGAGGCTTGGAAGGAAGTGACATCACCCTGAAGGAAGAGCAGAGAGGAGATTTGAACTTAGTCTGCCCAGCTCTGAAGTGCATGCTCAGAACCTCCGTGCTCTGGAATCTTGGTCTTTCTGGGGAGGGCTGAGCAGACCTTTATCCTTGATCTCCACTGGCTCCTTTGCCTTCTTGAAGATTTCCAATAATGTGAGAGATAAGGCTGCCAGAAGACTGGGGGGGGGGTTGATGTGATGGCCCCTGGTCTCCTCCCACGGCCTGATTTCCCCTCCCACTGGAGCCCCCTTCTCAGGCCTGTGCGGAGTGCAGGGATGGAAGGAGCACTAGACGGGAGTCAGCACACCTGGGCGACCCTGAGCAAGTTGCTTGCCCTTTCTGAGCATCCGTAGCCCAGCTGCCATCTGGAGATCATGACGTCCCTTAGCAGGGCTGCTGTGAGGATCAGGCCAGTTGGGAATGTGACAGGTTTTCTGAACAGCCAAGCCTGGGGCAGATGAGGGAATGTCGGTGTTGACCACACTGCCCACAGGGCTCAGCCTCACCACCGTCCTGCTTGCTCTCCGTGGTGTTTTCAAGGGAACAAGGCCCTTTAGCTTCAAGCCAGATCCAGGCTTCGAAAGACCCGGGAGGGAGGAAAAATTAGGAAAGGTTGCAGAAGGGTTCTGGAGAAGAGGGGTGTGTGGGGGGGGACGTGCAAATCCTTGGCCAATCAGTGCCTCCCTTGTGCATGTGTGTGAGTGTGTGAATGTGGGGGTGCGTGTCTGTGTGTGCGTGTGTATGAGTGTATAGGGTGAGTACATAGGGTGTGTGGTGTGTCGAGTGGGTGTGTGTTTATGGGTGCGTGTATGTGTGTGTGTGTGTGATGTGTATGGGCTTGTGTCTGGATGTGGGGTGTGGAGGGGTGTCTATGTGGGCCTGGCACCCCCACCCCACCTGCCTTCCCAATATCCAGCCTGGGCTGCTCCTGGCAGAACCTTGGCTACCACAAGATGTGCCAACGGCAGCCCCAAGGCACCCCCAGCCTGTGCTTTCTGCCTCCTCCCCTACCCCAGCCCGTCCCCTGCTGGGGGGCCCCTAGTCTCCCTCTGACTGGGCCCTACCCACGAGGGTACTCTCAGGGTGATCACCTTCCTGCATGGCTCCTGGAGCCAATGCCACCCCCACTCAAAGAGACTCTTGATCCCCAGCAAGGACAGGTGTTGGGGTATAGTACCTGGCCTATTTCAACCCCTGCCCCGGTGTGCCCCATTGTAGCCCTGGACAGGAGCTTGAACTCCAGAACTGCCCAGAGTGAGGGGTGTGGATCTCCCTCTGTGAGGGGGTAGGGACACCTACCCCGTAGATGGCTGGACTTCACTGAAGCGTTTATGAGGCTTACCATCCTCCATGGTCAGGGCAGGGAAGATATTTGAAAGAATTCACATAGTTTGGCAAGGCACTGACCAGTCAGAATGGATTCTGTGCTTGATGAATCTCTAATCTCCACCCCCCCCCCACCGAGGACCATCAATAATCATTCACAGAGGGATGAGGAGGGAGCAGACCTGAGCCCCGGGGAACTCTGGGGCTCTCCCTGGTCTCTGCTTCCCTTACTAGTAGTGATGACTGCTGTTCACTGAGTAAGCAAGTGCCACATCACTCTGTGCTGGTGCCCAGCACTTTGTATGTACCATTTCACGTAAGTCCCACCCAACCCTTTGAGGTAGGTACTATGGTTATCGTTCCCATTTCACAGATGGGAAAGTGGAGCCCAGAGGAGTTAGGGCCCTTGCCCAAGATCACACAGCCAGCAAGAACCAGAGCTCAGATTTCATCCCAAGTGGTCTGGACTCTCCCACTCCGACTCCGTGCTCCCATTTCCCTGCTGGGGGTGGGTGGGGGCTGCCCTGGAAGGTGGCTGCTGCAACCCTCCCGGCTTCCTGCAATAGAATTCCCTGTCATTTCATCATAAATCGTATTTCCAACTAAGCTGGCTCTGAAGGTCATCGGTAATCAAACTGTCAGCAGGCCACCTTCGGTGGCTGCCACAATCAGGACCCCGAGCCAGGAGAGCCCTCGGAAATCAAGCTTCCTGCCCACACCGCTGGGAGTGGGTGAAACGGGTGAACAGGGCTGGGGGGGGGGCAGGGGACCAAGGGCCTGCGTTGCTCTGGCCTCCCGATAATGAGAGGGGAGAGGGCTTGGGGTTGACCCCACTGTTGGCACCACCACCGGGCGAGCCGAACTCCTGATCCAGGAAAAGTGGCACCTGGCAGAGTTCTGACGACATCACCTGCATGTGAGGCAGGGGTCTTCCCCGGGACAGGGAGCCTGGGGGAGGAGGCAGACGAGTTACATTTTCTGAACCACTGCTGAGTGGCCGACACACCTGTCACCCTGTGTAATTCATAAGAGAGTCCCGTGTGCCCGGCAGTTTCCCACATTCTATTTCTTGGAGGCCCAGGTTGGCAAAGGGGCCCAAAGCTTGCCAGGGTTCAGGTGCCATTTGGACTCCTATCTAGGTTTTTTCTTTTAACTGTAAAGGTATTTTCCAATTCTGAAATAAGGTGGGGGAAATGCTGGTTAAAAGAAGGGAAAGCAGTTTCTTATCTGCAGGAGTTTTCAGAGCCTTTTACAAACTGGATCATCTCTCTTCCCAGGAGGAGGGATGGGGAGCAGCCTGGGACTCTGGAAGCTCTGGCAAGGACAGGATTAGTACCTCACCCCACTGCAGCGTGGGCAGGAGCCTATCCCAGCAGGGGAGCATGGGCAGGCTTCTCTCTTAGCCCCTGCCCCCCCATCTGGGTGCAAGCTGCTGCGGGGTGAGCTGAGACCCAGCCCCACACACCTCACGGGAACCGCCTGGAGCAAGGCAGGCTGATATCAGGGCATGCTCTCCTTTCCTGGACTGTTAAGGGCTCACTGGCTCACCCAGGTGCAGGCGGATTGTGCTGTCCCACACACGCCCTGGCCACTTCTCGCTTCTGCGGGGGCAACAGCAGCTTCTGCCTTCTGGTTCCTCTAGACACCTGGACACCTGGATTCCAGGTACAGCTTCCTCTGAGGTGGCTGCTCCTTAGATGCCCTGGGACAGGGCTGGATGGACCAGAACTCCCAGAGACCTCCCAACTCACTCCCCGTCCCTGCCCTCTCAGTTAGCGCCTAGGTTTCCCCACTCCAGGAACAAACAGCAAATTGTTGAAACAGATGGGCCCTGTCTGCTGCAGGCTATTAGCCTTGCTCCCTATTTTGAGAGCAGGAGCCCAGCCTCCTCTCTGTGGCTGAAACTGTCCCAAACGTTTTCTCCTGTGCTTTGGGCACATAGCTAGACTACATTTCTCAGTCTCCTGTGTAATGGTGGGGGGCGGAGCTGGGAGCCATCACGGCAGGGTTCCAGCTCATGGGATGCGGAGAAGCAATGAGTCCACACCCAGACCTGGCCTGTGAAACCTCCCATGCAAGGGCTTTCTCTCTCTCCTATTGGAGAGATGCAGAAGCTCCACCAGAGAAGCCCAGTGCTGGCAGATGGCAGAGAACAATCTGGAAGGAGCTGTTAAAGTGAGAAAGATCTGAGTAGAAATCCCAACTCAGCCATTTACATCTCTGTGATCTTGAGCGAGTCACTTACCTCTCTGAGCTCATGCATAAGTAGGGGATGATGATAGTGCCCTCCTTGTGGGGTTGTAGGAGCTTCCTTGATTCGGGACAACTCTGAAGGGCCATCTGAGCCCCAGAGCCCCCTGTAGTATTGGCTGTGGTCTCTGCATCAGGGTGCAACTTCTTTTTCTGCCTAGTTCCGTTTTGTTCTCCGTTACAAAAATCCCTACCTCTGCGTTCTTTTTTTTTTTTTTTTCAAATCCATACCCCTGAGTTCTGATTGAAGACAATTAATATTGGAAGAGGTTGTAGGAAATAGACTTTAAAATGGGATTTTCGAGTTGCATGGCTTGCCAGTCAGCAGGTAATGAGAAGCCCATCTCTGGTGGTAGGTGGGGTATTGATAGGACCTGCCATGCTGTAGCAACGCAGTGACTAAGTCTGGGCTCGGGACGGAGGATCTGTGGAAGGGGATGCATCGGTGGATATAATATCCCGAGTATCTGAGAGCTTTGGAGGAAGTAATAATTACAAGGACTATGGAGTCAGATAACTATTGCTGGGGACGAGGGAAGGCTGAAAGGCTGAGGAGGGTTAATCATCAATATAAGTGAAGAGTGAGAGCCGGAGAGCCTCCTTGGCAGCACGTATCAAGAGGCTCTTGTCTCCTACAGCTTGAGGACAACAATAGCTAAGGATCAGGTCCAGAACTTAATCATAAGTGGAGCTGCAGGGAAGGATGAATCCTCAGCTCTGGCAAGTCTGCCACTCCAAGGTCAGAGCCTGATTGGAAAGAGTGGGACGCTGATGTATGACATATGGATGGAGACATCTGGGTTGATGCATTTGAAAATCTCGAATCACCCAATTTCCCTAATTCCCCGCCCGCCCCCCGCCCCCGGTAGGCGTGCAGAAGCAGCCCACGCCTCCTTGTTAAAGACAGGTGCTCTCCCCTTGCTTGAAGATGATGCAGAGCCTCTGGTTTTTGAGATAAGTACCTCCACTTCCTGTTCTGGCCACCAAACCTTAGTAACTGGAGTCAAGTTACAATATAATCCAGTTATGCCGACGGAAGAAAGGGGCCACATGCCAAAGAGGCTGCAAGATCTAGTGAACATGTACTGGCAGAGATCAGAAGAGTATTATGGGATTAGACCATAGGGGTGCCGGGATCAAAGTCCAGGGACACGGAGTTGGATAGGGAGACCTCATCACCATGGGAACCCCTCCCAGGATGCAGGATTTAACAGCCTGGCAAGGACCCCAGGGGACGGTGCTAAGCCGACGTAGGGATGGCTACAGGAAACTTGGGAAACGCCAGCACTCACACGAAGCGAGCTAGAAATGGCAGAACTGCTGTGGCAGATGGTGAAGGGAGATCTCAAAAGGTTTGAAGAAGTGGGCAAGCGGTAATGGATCCACGACGGAATGCCAGAAAACCCGCCCGCTGAGTGTGTTTGTGGGAAGGCCCAGAGGACAGTCCATTTACCAAAATGATGAGGCGTGCACAGGTGGGAGGAGGGGCGGCGTGGTTGGAGAGCTCAGCGGCGGCTGTCCTTCATGAGCCAAGGCTGATGGCTGGAGATGCTGTGACAGAACGGGGGCCCTCTGACAGCAAGAGGGATGAGAGGACCCTCTGCTAACAGGGGCCCAGTGGTGGAATGTACGCATTGTGCGCAAGGTGGACAAAATTACCACAATGAACCACGAGGTTAGAGTGGTAGGTGGGGAGCCTGGCTTGCCGATGCTATAAAGACAGTTAATAGAACATGGTGTTTGCAGGGGCAAGCTAGGGGGGCAGCCAAAAAGAGTATTACATAATTTTCACACCCGAAAGAATTCACGGGTGGGTGCTCAGGAGGCTGAAGCAGCTCGCTTGATAGAAGGCGAGTGCTCAGACCCAGAACCCATTCAGTGAAGGCGCGGTGAGGGCCCCAAGAAGGAGCTGCTAAGCAACGTGTACATGGTAACAATACCCCAGTCCTTCTGCAAAGGGACCTATGGTTATTTACCTGGGTAACTGTACCCTGGGGAAAGGGGCATAACCAGACATTTCTAACACTATGGGATACAGGGTCCGAATGACATTGATATGTAGGAATTTGAGGTGTCACCGTGATCTCCTGTTAGGGGCAGGGGCCGATAGGAACCAGAATCCTGGCCCAAGCTTTGGCCATAGTGGATCCACTGAGTCAGCGAACCCTCCCAGTTCCCCGATTCCTGAAAATAGAACTCGAATGGACACACATGGTTGACAGAACTCCCACGAGCTCCTTGGCCCAAGGGCTGAAGCTATGGCAGTGGCAAAGGCTTGATGGAAGCCTTTGAAACTGTCCCCCATCCTGGCCAAGCACGGAGCAAACCAACCAACCAAAAACCCAGGGGGGATGGCAGAGTTTAGAGTCACCTTGAAAGACCTAAGATGCCTCCTTGATGCTCTTCTTAGCCTCATGCACGTCATTATTTTGGGCCCTCCAAAAAAGCTGGATGAATTCTAGAAGGTGAGAGCAGGCCTCCATAAACACAAGCAAAAAGTAGCCTCAACACAGCTGCTGTGAGGTACATTCTCCCTCTTCTCGGGCAGGTCAAGGGCCCCAGGTACCTGGCACGCGGCTGCCAATCTGCCAAAGGCATCCTCCCCCCACTTCTATCAGGAAGGGAGCTGGAAGCAGTTTGCATGCACGTGGGCTTGGATCACAGTATACACGGACGGTTCTGCCTTACGCATATGCTAACTTTGCCGCGCTCTGTCATAAAAGAGTGTCAAACAGTGGGTTTTAACGAAAACATTTGGCAATGTCTAGAGATGTTTCTGGTTGTCACAACTGAAGGGGGTAAGAGGTTCGGGATGCTGCTAACTGTCCCCAGTCAGCAGCCCCCACGCCGAAGAATTACCTGGTCCAAAATGTGACCAGTGCTGCAGGTGAGGAAGCCGGGATGCTCCGGAGCACCCCATCATTCCGTGGAGCACCTGTTAGATCAGCTACATCATGGGATTGGTCTGGGCGAACGAGCCGTGGCAAGTGCTCTGGAGGCCCTGCTGACACCGACGTGCTTGAGCAGGTGGGGATGGCGTACCCGTGACGTTTTTAGGGGAACAGCAGGACGTGCCCTCCGAAGGAAAGGACATTTGATTGCATCTTACACCTCCCACACACCGGGAGAGAACACAGCATCTGGTAGGCCTTTTTAGGTTCTTTAAGCAACATATTCTACACTTGACAAATACTGATCCAGCCCATTTCCCCAAGTGACGGGGAAGACGGCCCGCTCTGGAGGGGCCCGAGGCAGGAAAGGGTCTGCCACAGCTCCGGGCCCCCTTGCAAGCACGTGACCCGGCAGACTCCGCTAACAGACAGCTGCGGTGGGAAAAGACACAATGCGGAGTTGATGGCAAGCCTCGATAGAAGAATAACAACACAGATCCCTAGAGTTCTGGAACAAGGCCATGCCATCTGTAGTGGAAAATTATACCCTGTTTGAAAAATAGCTTTCATGTGCTTCTGGGTCTTGGTAGAGCCAGAGTACCCGATTAGCTTGATAGAGACAGCTGACACATGACACCTTCTGAGGATGGAGAGCCATTCTCCAGAACACAAGACACATCCCAAATTCACGGTCACTATTTGGTGCTATGTCCCCAGTAGGCAGAAGAGATGAGTCTGGAATCTACGGGGTGCAGGTAGGAGTGGCCTTGCTCACCCGTCACTCTCAGGGACTTACTTAGGAAACTTGCTTCCTGTCTCCACAAGGGTAAGCTCTGTGTGTCTAGAGGTCTGTTCGGGTTCCCAGATGGGGAGTACTTTCCCCAGGGGACAGAGGAAGAGTTCCATGAAACTTCAGCTATTTCCGCCACTAGGTCATTTCAGACTCCTTGTCCCAAGGCCAGCAGGCAAGGAAAGGAGCCAGCCCCCCTGGCTAGAGTAGTTGACCCTGATCAACGGGTGGGAGAAGGTAAGATTGCCATTACGCAATGTAGGCAGAGAGAAGATCCATTTTGTTACTTAAGGGATCCATTAGATTGTCTCTTGGTGCTCCTTTGTCCATTTTTGACAATAAAAGGTCAGGTGTGGTAGTCACAAAGTAAGAAGGGCATGGTGAGCAGGGGCCCGCCCAGGTTCGAGATGGGTCTGGGTCATGCCACGAGGCAAAGTCTCTAGACCAGCAGAGGCACTATCTGGTTGAGGGGAGTCTAAAGCAGGGGACTGGCAGTGAAGTTGTAGTTCAACCCACTAGCCATCTTCTTCTATGTTTTTATAGGGAAAGAGACCAACCAGAGTTCTGGAAAAACTGTCCCTGGATGGGTGGGCTTAACGTATGGAGTAAGTGGGTCCCAGCAGAACAAGGGGTGGGCCACCGTGGATGCTGTGGTGACCCCCACAGATCTTCCATTGAGGACCACGGCACCACCCCCGGGCTGCTGGGGTTGTTGGCTGCCGATGGTCCCTTCCCTGGAACTGCCCTCTGCCAGAGGGCGTTGTCGCCCAGGACTATGCCCCACTCCAAGGGCAGCCCGGATTTACTGATGGGTCGATGCAGGGGTACAAATGCTTGACCCCCTTGCTTTGATTTGGGACAGCTTCAGAGGGCCAGCCCAGCTCCAGGTCTCCCCGGGGGACTGGCTCTGTTGTAGCTCGTCGCATCTCAACATCTCGCTGTGCCTCATCGGCTTCCCGCCCACTCTCAAAGCTGTGATCCTGAGAGGCTTCTCCCTGATGGGCCTCCTTGATGCAAATCATGCAAATCTGGTCCACAGTTTGTTACCTGGGGAAGCTGACCTTAGACACTGCAGATGGTGAGGCTGGTGGGGAGGGGGTTGGTTTCGTTTCCGTCCCAATGGTTTAGCTTAAGGGAAGCCACACAGGGCTAAGCTGTGTCGAGGTGCTGCCCCTCCTTTCCATACCAGCCCCAGGGAGGTCAACAGGCAGCTCTGAAGCTTCTCACCCCTTATACTCCTTCCGTGGATTTGGAAATGAGCACAGAAGTCTGGAGGGACGAGGGGGAGAGAGCCACCGTCCTAAAGTGCAGGACAAAGCGTTCGGGGGAAAATTTGAGGATGACTATTTAGTGGCACAGACTTACACCCTGAATATGAGCACCTGGGCCTGCAAAGTGGGGACATCAGGGAAGCTCATTTTCTTTGTCAAAAGAATCAGGCCAGAACTCACCTACAGGGGAGGCTTCTACTGCATTTAATATGTACTCCGAATAATAAAATAATAGGAATGGGTTTGTACATGGTGCGGTTAATGGCGCTGCTCTCTTGGTGAAGGCACACGGGAACCCTGTGAGGATGGAACTCTCCTATCTCCATTTCACACAAGGGGAAACTGAGGCTCAGAGAGACTAAGTGACTGACCACGGTGACATACTAAGGAGCAGAATCAGGTGTCAAACCCAAGGTGCGGTGGTAACGAGGGAGGCCTGCTGCTTTGCGGCCCCTCTCGGGAGGACGTGGCCTTCCTACCCTCGCCTTACGGATGCTCTCTCCTCTCACGTCCTCTTGTGGCACGCTCTGGTCCTGCCCAAAGCCCAGGTCATGGGGCCACGGAAATGGCCCCGAAGCAGACTTGCGGGTGAGGCCCTGGTCCACCTGCCCCCCTCTGCCTCCCTATTCCTCCCTCCCTGTGTCTGGGCCCACCTGCCCCCACCCCCGGTGCTCACGCTTGCTCAGACCCGGCTGTGGGCTCAGGAAGTCCTCCGCCTCCCACTTGTCGCACCTTGTCTTAGTGCCAAGAGCATGAAGGGAACCCATTCTGATAATAAGTTCAAAATAGTTGCCCACATTGGCCCAGCTTGTGTTTTGGAGTCAGTGGCCCTTTCACTGTGTGTCTTTGGTGGGTAACTCAGCCTCTTTGAGCTCAGTGGTCTTATCTGCAAAATGGATGTAACGGCATCGTCCTCTGGAGATTACTGTCCAAGAGGACACGTGGTTCTCCCTGTGCATCCTCTGGTCCCCCCAGACTGAGGTGATCTTCATTTGCATTTCAGAGGAAATGCTGGCCTAGATCTAATCCCTCCCCAGGACCCAGGAGAGTGCCATCCTTCTGTACCTAGCCTCCTCCCCCTGGCTGGCCGTGGGTCTAAGCTGACCTCTCCCCAAGCCTCTCCCCTTCCCTCTGCCCTTTCCTGCTGGCCTGGCCTCCCAGGCCTCAGCCCTTTGCTGCTATTCACAATTGCCTGCAACTCAATTGCCTCCTGGTTTCCAGTTCCTTGTTGCCACTTTTGATTACATTTTCCAGTCTCTTTTCAAGTTTATTTCCCCTGGGGCCCCTGGCTTGCTTAGAGCTGGGAGGAAGCAGGGGAGCTGAATCTCTGGGGATGGCCCGGGAGTCAGGAGATGAGGGGGAGGCAGGGAGAAGCGACCATTCCCACTTTGGGGGAGACACCCCAGTAGCCCCCTGATGCCTGGTATCCACATTCTGGACTGGGGGACCTGAGCAAACCCACAGTCCTGGACCTTCTTTCTATAACTTCTGTCCACTCCCCACCACCCTAGTCCCTTCAGACCCTTTCCCAGCTCCACGTGCTAGCTCTACCCAAGGCCTGGGACCCAAAGACACTTCGTGCAGCAGGAGGCTCAGCTGACCCAGCCCCACCTACTGTCTTCCTCACCTCACCTGGAGTCACTGGAGTGGATGTATAGCCATTTGCCAGTCTCCTCTCCAGGCCTCTCTGACACATGAGCTT
Source organism: Zalophus californianus (assembly GCF_009762305.2). Taxonomy (NCBI): domain Eukaryota; kingdom Metazoa; phylum Chordata; class Mammalia; order Carnivora; family Otariidae; genus Zalophus; species Zalophus californianus. Next base: position 8,388,070 of record NC_045598.1, read on the forward strand.
CTCTCCGGCTATCGCTCGAAAGAGCAGGCCTTTGTCCTTCTGCAGGAGGGACAGTGCCTAGTTTGGACCAGTAGATGAGGACATAGGCCTGGGGGTGCGCCTCCTGCATCCCAGCCTCACCTCTGTTGATCAGATGAGTAGTGCGACCTCTGGCAAGCCGTGCAGCATCTGCCTATGAAACACTCGTTGACCAAGTTGGAAAGCATCTTAAAAGGCCCAGATCGGGAAACATCTCTCCATTTGGTAGCTGGTTCATCAACCATCCTGAATCCCAGATTCCTTGGTGCCCCCCCCCCCCGAGCCCCTCAGATGGGGCTGTGGGGGATGTTAGAAGCGATGTATTCCAAGTACCTGGCTCAGTGACCAGCTTGTGGTTTGTGCTCAAAGACTGGTGGCTGTTCTTTTTTTAAAGATTTTATTTATTGATTTATTTGAGAGAGAGAGCGAGAGAGAGCAAGAGAGTGCACGTGTGTGTGTGTGTGTGTGTGTGTGTGTGTGTGTGTGCGTGCGTGCGCGCGTGCGCACACACGTGGGGGGGTGGAGGGGCAGAGGGAAAGGGAGAGAGAGAATCTCAAGCAGACTCCCCACAGAGCGTGGAGCCTGATGCAGGGCTCATTCCCACCACCTTGAGATCATGACCTGAGTCGAAATCAAGCGTCAGATGCTACGCCAACTGAGCCACCCAGGAGCCCCTTGAGTTTTCTTAAAGGGTCGAGTTTAGGGTATGGAAGACTAAACCTGGCTTCACCAAGAGGAATTTGGGTGCCAAAGTTACGGGGGAGCCTTCCTTGTTTACCCAGCTTGGGCTAGTCCTTGGATCTCAGGCCAGAGGGAGAGTCCTTCAAAGAGATAGCAAAGCCCCAGGACAGAAGAGAGGAATAAGGAGTAAAGGACTGGAGGAGAGAGGTAGGGAGTCGAGTGGACAGTCAAGCCGCGCATGGTGGGGGGCTGCAAAATGAGTGAGTGGTGAGAAGCACAAAGGTTTAAGAAAAGGAAGGCAGGTCCCCACTTTCCTGCCCTCCCCACGTCCTCTACCCCCAGACCTTTAATACGGTGGTCACTCATCATAAAGCTCCCTGGAAGGGCTAAATTTCTCGAAATCCAGGAGGGAGACCTAGCGTAAAACCCCGGAAAAGCCGGGTAGGATGGCAAGACGGTCCACAAACAACTTATCTGGGTGAAGCCAGAGCTTGGAGCCCAAGTGACCGGGACAAAAATGGAAGAGGCCCCCATCCCCTGCCACAGAAATGCCCAGAAAAACTGGGGAGGACGTGGAGTCACTTGACTCCTTTTTAGAGTCTTTTCCTCTGAAGTGTTTATTTTTAGATTTCGAAAATTTCAAACGGACAGAAAAGTTGAAAGAGCAGTCCATCCAGCATCGCTATGTCCTTCACGCAGACTCACCGATTCTTGACATTGGCTGCTTTTACTTTCTGTTTTCTTCTGATCATTTGAGAGTGGCTTACAACCTTCACAACTCCTCGTCCCTACACACATCAGCACGTATCTGTGGGCAAGGACCTTCTCTGACATTACCGTAATGTTACAGTTATCGTACCCTAGGAGTTTAACACTGGTCCAATAATATCCGATGAAGTGCTCATATTCAGATTCCCCAATTGTTCTAAAAATGTCTGTGATAGCTGTTTTCCCCTCTAAGGATCATGCACTGCATTTAATTGCCATGTCCCTTTAGTCTCCTTTAATCTAGTCTTTTGGTCTTTCTTGTAATTGACATTTTGAAGAGTCCGTATCAGATGTCTTGTAAAATGCCCCGCAGTATGAATATGCATGGTTGTCTCCTCCATTGATTTGATTCATCGAGAATACTGCATGAGACATGTCCTGTACCCATTAGTGCATCACTGGGAAAGACACACAATGTTAATTCGTTCTTTTTTGAGGGACCCTTCCATTTGATCACATGGTTAAGGTGGCATATGCCAGACTTCTCCATTGGAAAGGTGTCTTTTCCCTTTTGTGATGAGTAGAGATATTGCAAGACTGAATATACTACCACATCCACTGATGATCCTTGCCTGGATCAGTTACGACACTGAAATTGCAAAACCCCGCTTGTCTCTTGGAGGCCCGAGCTTTCTGCTGGTGTTGTGGCTTATATGCATGGCAGTGTGAGTTCGCTCTGCACTGGCTGGGGGTGGCCTCATGAGTGTGATGGCCAAGGACTGTCCTCAGTGGCCTGTCTTGGCTCCTTTTCATCAGTCTTGTCCTTTGCTGTCCTTCACCACAGGGACTGGCTTCTCTGGCCCAATTAAATGGCTGCCAGTCCACTGGGCCCGCCAGCTGACTGTTGGGGAGTGTGTGTGTGTGTGTGTGTGTGTGTGTGTGTGTGTGTGTGCGCGCACGCGCGCTTGTGTGCTGTGTGGGAGGGCTGTCTGGGGACTTGGAACCCAGAGGTAGCACATCTGCTATATGCCTGGGAACTCCAGGGTGCTGGGCTCTGGCTTTGGTTTCCATGGCAATGGGCAACCTCATTCTGTGGTCTGTTCTTCTCTGGACCAGCTGACAGTCATGGGGCCAGGGGCTTTGGGCCAGAGACAGAGGATGGCGAGGGGGCACCATCAGATTCTCTGAGTATCTTGGAGAAGAGAAGCACCAGATCCTGCTTACATATCTTGGAGATGAGAACTTCAGGCAATGCTGCCTTCATTGTGTTGTAGAACAGACTTTTCCAGGGGGCTCTACTGCCCTCTCCCCCTTTGCTGTAGCATAGACTCTTCCATCAGAAAAGTCTGTGACAAGACCTAGGTGGTGGCAGGGTCCAGCCCCTTTCTTCTGAATTCAACTCAAGATTAAACAGATTCAGATCCCTGACTTCTTGATCTGATATGAACATGATCTTGGCCTATCTGTCTTGCTCTGCAAGTCTTTGTGGGTGGGTGTTAATATGATTCTTATTTTAGAGGCATAAAAATCAAGGCTCAGAGGACTAGAGCCACATGGCTGGTAAGGGGGTGAAGCTGAGCTGGGACTTGAGGAAACCTTGTGGTATATCAACTAAGAGCATGAGCTGCAATGACAGGCAGACCTGGTGTCATCTTGACTATTTCACTTATTAGCTGGGGGGTTTTGGCAAAGACAGGGGCTCCTTGGGACCCATGATCTACTCTCAGGCTTCCAGGTTCAGATGCTCCATGTTCTCAGTTTCCCCAAGGCTCTCGAGGGAACTTATACCAATCAAAGTCCCCAGAGATAGATGTGTCCATGTGACTAAGTTCTGGCCAGTGAGAAGTAAGCATAAGTGATAGACTGGACTTCTAGGAAGTCTCTTTAGAAGAGAAGGGCTGTCCCTTTTGTTGTTTTTCTCTCTTCCTCCTTTCTGCTGCCAGAATGTAGTTGTGATGGATGGAGCACAAGCAGCTATCTTGGACTAAGAGGTAACCTTGAAGAAACAGAAAGATCCTGGGTCCCTGAGGATTCATGGGGAGACCCTATCAGCTCTCCACTGTCTACATCTGGACTTTCTTTGAAAACCTTATTTATTATTGAGGTATAGTTGAATACACACACCTGGACTTTTGTATATGAGAATATAAACCCTTGCGCATTTGAGGCTCTAGTTCATGGTGGTCTGATACCTGGTGGCTGAATGTTATTCCTACCCAATACACCAACTGGTCAATCTACAGTGAGAAAAAGCCCTTCCAGTGACCCCGACTCCTACTCCTACTCACCCACCATCTAGGACACCTGGACTGGGAATTCCCCAGAGGTCACAGCTAATATGGAACCAGCAGAGTATGCCCTGGGAGGTGTCTGATTCTGGTCAGGGATGAGCCTGGAGTATACTTCCTGCCCATAGCAAGGCTCACCTCATGCCTAAGCAACCAGCATCCTCATGCTGTCAGACTCGGTGGCCCCGCTCTTCAGGACAGCAAAGGAGAAACACTCTTGCATACAATAGGTAGGTCATAGCATAGTTGGTTAGACTCAACTCTCCAGTCCCATGGAGAAACTTTCAGATGTGCCCCCCAGCCTGAGAGCCACTCTCTGCCCTCCATTTGGATGCAGGAGCCACCTGGCCTCCTTTCTTTTCTGCAGCTCTGACCCACCATCTCTGAAGATGGTACCTCTGCCTGTTCTTGGTTGTTAGATGTAAATTCTGCTGACCTTGGAGGGTGACGTGTCCTGGCCTTAGATTCAAACAAGGTCTATGAATAGCGGTGGGCAGGGTGGGCAGCTGGCTTGTAGACCCTCCCATCCATTTGGCCCCATCTGGGTGGACTGGCTGGTTTAAGCTGCTTTGCATGGCTCTCTTTTCTGCTCTGGATGTTCCTTCTTGCAGCTCAAGGCGTTGGGTTGTGACTTGCAAATTTCCAGCCCCAAAGTGTCAATCTTCCCCTCTGCCTTTGGACTCTGGCTTTCTCTGGTTCCTGTGGGGAAGAGGGATTCAGTGTCATATTTTGGTAATATCATCTAGGGAATCATGTAAGCACTGGAGGGGATGCCATCAGCATAAGTTGAAAGCATATTTTCCACAATGCAAACACTCATTGCAAAAATTCTGCCCATTCATCCGTCCACCCAAAAACCCATCCATTCACTGAGCCAACATTTACTGGGGGGCTCCCTGTTCCTGGCACTCTACCAGGCACGAGAGATAAAGAAATAAATAAGAGAGTTCCTTTTCTCAAGGAGCCCACAGGCCCACAGGCAATTATAACACGAGTTAGATGTGCTGGGAGAGGGGAGAAGTCAGGTCCCTAGGAGCACAGAGAGGCAGCTGTTCCAGCTGGGGTAGTCTTAGAGAGGGGTCTTAGAAAGCTTCCAACACAAGGTGATTTTTCAGCTGAGACCTGGAGGAGGAGAGGAAGCTGGTGGGGGAAGTGGACGGATACCTGGCAGAGGTAGAAACACTCGCCAGGGCCTGAGGCCAGAGCATGGAGTGTTCACTGTGTTGCAGGCAAATGGGTCTGGCAGGTGCGCAAGGCACCGGAAGTCGTGAAGGGGAGGTGGGCAGCATGTGGGTCTAATCTATCTGAGATGCTAAAGGCAAGGCACTTTGTCTGCAGAGTTTCACAAGTGTTTGGTTTGCTTAACGAGGCAGGAGGGAGGGAACAATTCCTTATGTGAGTGCCCTAATCCCACAGCCATTCTCCAGCAGGTGTCCTATTTCTAGCCCAACCTTGGCTCCAGGCCTAGCTCATCCCCAAAGTGCTCAATGTTGGGAGAGCTCCCCTATCCTTCCCAGTCCCACTAGAGGAAGCAGCTGGAGCCATGTGCCTGTCCCGCTCCCCGGACAGCCTGTGACTCAGCTCAGCTCTCCCCTTCCCTTTCTTGGCTTTTGACAACCATCACCACCAGCCCTGCTTCCTGCTTCTTGTCCCTCCAGCAGAGCTGGTGACATTCTCCTGTTCTCCGAGTAGTGCTCCAGTCTTGAAGCCCCGGGAGTGGCCTGACCTGGGTCAGGAGGTCCAGGAGGGCTGGAGGGGCTGCTCTCCCAGGCAGGCTGTGGGGCAGCGAGAACCCCTCAGCTCCCTCCCCTCCTTTCTCTGCCCCTTCCCCAGGGTGGGGCAATCCCCTGGGAAACTGGTCATCTTGGGTCCCCTGCGTTGGCCCTGCAGAGTTGTACATTAGGACCATTTTGCCTGACAAGGGGCTTCTGCAAAAAAGGATGGACAGCTCAGAACTTATCCAAACTCTGGGTCTGGCTGGGCCCTGAACAGAGGAGGCCCTGGAGGCTGGGTTTCCTACAATCTGAACCAATTCAAGGGCAGGGCATTCATGTATGTACTCTACACGACCCACAGACCACCCAACTCACACAGTACATAAAGCACACCATAGGGAACATACAATATACACATCCCCCACATTACACACCCACCAAACCGCCACACACCACAACCATGTGACATGCACTGTGCAACTTACAGACACACAGACCCAACGTGCAACCCAAATTCAGTGAGTGCACGCGCACACACACACACACACACACACACCCATATACCATGTACACCCCACACAATGCATCCACTGAAATACATACAGAACCTTGTGATATTGATCATGATAATAGCTAGTGTTAATTGGTCGCATACAGTGCCAGGCACTGTCCCAAGAACTTCCCATACATAAACGAATGAAATCCTTACAACAACACTGGGAAGTATTTACTACCATCACCATTGTACGGCTGTCACGCTCCGGGAGAGAGCAATGTCCTTGTCTCTCTCCTGTGTGTTTCCTGTTGCCTTGACAGGATGCATTCTCTTCTGCTGCAGATGACCTGTCAGCCGCCCCCTCCTTTTCCCTCCAGCCCCAGCATGGGTCACAGTGACAACAGTGCCTCATCCAGGCCCCTTCTCTCCAGCAGAAGGAATGTGGTTGCCACAGTGATGATTCTCTTTGTTCCCAGCTCCCCAAGGACTCAGCCCACCTGCCAGGACCCGGCTGGCTCCCTGGCCTCCCCTTGCAGCTCAGCACGTGTAGGTGGTGAAAACATCAGATACAGCAGCCCAGGCTCACAGACCTCTCCAGTGTCCCCTCTTCCTGTTCCTCCTGGCCGCCCCCACCCCCGTCCTCTGCTCCTCTACCCGCCCCCCCACTTCTCCCCAGACCAGAGGGAACCTGTCCGCAGGGGCACCCCAGTGCACTAAGGTGTCTGCCTGGTTGACCTTGCCCACAGCCCTCAGCCCCTCTCTCTCTGCTACCTGCTTTCTGTCTGGGTGTGGGGTTCCTGCCAGGGGCAGTGGCCTCTCTGGGGACCCCAGGGCAGCAGCCACATCAAACCAGAACTTTGTACTTAGCAGAGAGCCTCAGGGAGGCCTGGGGGCTTATGGGTTCCTTCACGTGGACCTGCCCCTGCCCAGATGCATTAATGATGGTCACAGGGTGAGACCTGGCTGGGTGGGCTGGCCAGCGTCTGTTGAGGCTTCCTGACTAGTCAAAATCCCATCTGTCCTCCAGATAGAAGGAGACTGTCAAGCCTTCCTCAGCCTGCGCCCTCCCCTTGGCAGAGAGCCTGGGGGCTGAGCAGGTCAGCCGGGAGTGGCCCCATGTCAGCCTGGGGCTGCTCTCTGGGGGAGTCGGGACGCCCCGTTAAACCATCCACACCCCGTCTTGGGCACCGTGTCCAGGCAGGAAATGTGAAGATGTCGGCCAACCCCTCCTCTCCAATTTTGTGTATGAAATGTAGATTTTAGGATTTGTGAAGCACAGAGGTGGGGTGGCCAGTTTGAAATAGTAAAGCCAAAGCACAGCAAGGGGAGGGAGCAGCTCCATGGACACTGCTCTGTCTGCGCCCTCCCCCGGCCCCTACAGGCAGCCCTGGGTCGCAGTGTCAGGGTCTGGTGGTTACTGGGTGGGAGGGGTGGGCTTGGGGAGGGGAGGCAGGAAGTTACCGGCACTGGGCAGTGGGGGAGGTCTTTGTGAGGCCTCTTTCCCAGATGGACGGGTCCCGGTTGCAATGTCTGTGTTGGGCCTGAGACAAAGCTCCAGGGCAGACCCCGCTCTCAAATCTGAATAACCGAGTAACCGGGTGGCAGAGAAAATCCACCAAGCTGTGGCCTCAGTTGGTGACTGAATGCCCGTTTCTCTACCTGGCTGGGCTCTAGAGGGGGATATGCAGCATGTCTCCCCATCCCCACAAAATCATCTATCTTAGCTCTTTGAAAAGCCTCTCTGGCCCTGTCTGGGGACAAGGATCCCACCCCTCACCCCCCAGGGACCGCACTGTTGCTCCACCTCCTTTCCTTCCTCTGGGGGCACAGAGAGCACCATGGCCCAGTTTGGGGGGGTGTTATGAGAGCACGGGCTTGCTCCCCACCATCTCTTCCTCGCTGTTCTCCCTCCTCCCTAGCTCCCTATCCTGCTTTCTACCCGGCCTCTCGGGAGGGAGAAGGAGGGTAAAGAAGCAGAAGATAAGAGAGAGAGCAGGGGGGCGAGGGGAAGGCATGGGAGTGGCAGGTGGGAAGGAGTGCAGGGCGGACAGCGGGGAAGGGAGGGGAAGGGCGTGAGGAGGTGAGAGAGAAGGGGGCACCCCTGGGCAGGAGCCCTCTCTCACCTCCTTCAGGTCTTCATTCAAATCTTCTTGAGGGATACAGTGCAGGCCTCCCCAAAATATGCCACTTTGGCATTTTGATTATTTTGAATTAAAGTTATTTAAGAAACAGCCAGTATAAGAAGGACCCTCTGATCCTCTCCTGTCCTGAAAGCAGGAAATAATCTCCCATATGAGAGGTACCCTCCCTGAACCAGGAGAAAGAGAGACCTCCTTATCCCCAGAGACGGGAATTCTGGGCTGAGAAGGCCATACAAACTAACCTTGGTACTTCCTCTCCAACGTACTACCCCAAGCCCCAAACCCCTTTTGTCAATTCTTCACAAATGTATTGTCTCCTCGTCAAAAAAAGGCATTAAAAGCTGCCTGCTTTGGTTACTTCTTTGAGTCTCATATTTTTACTTATAACAGATTTTCACACACACACACACACACACACACACACACACACACACACACACAAGCTCTATGTCCGGACTTGAACTCACGACCCCGAGATCAAGAGTTACATGCTCTACAGACTGAGCCAGCCAGATGCTTCTCTTATTATTATTTATTTTAAAATTGATTTTTCTCCTGTTAATCTGCCTTATGTCAATTTAATTATTAGATCAGCCTAAGGATCTGGAAGGCAAGAAGGGGAGATTTCTCCCCTATGCGGCTAGCTGGCCAGGACACGGACAGTCTGCTCGCCCGGGGCTGCAGCAGCTGGGAGACCTGGTGCTTCTGACAAGGTAAGAATTCTTACCACATCAGTCTCCAGGACCTCTGTCTGCAGGGGTCTTTCTTTTTCTAAATTTAGATTAGTAGGGGAAAATGCTTGTGGAATTAGTTCCTGGGGTATGGCGACTCTCGTAAGGATTTGGTGATGAGTACACTTATTTACTACTGATCCCTTTCCCTCCCAGAGATGGTGGTTGTTTTCTTTTGTCTACTTTATGACCAGTGAGAATATTCTCTCTGGTTCTCCCAGCGAGAGGATGCATATGTATTTGAAAAAAAAAAAAAGTGGTGGGGGTTTGGGGGAGAAGGTGAACTTTTGGCTTGGTAAAGGCACCTTATTCTGTTCAAAGGGGTGGAGGTGGACAACGTGATTCCCTGTATTTTGGAACAGCCCTTTAAAGAGCCCTTGAGGCAAGGCGCCTGGGTGGCTCAGTCGTTAGGCGTCTGCCTTCGGCTCAGGTCATGATCCCAGGGTCCTGGGATCAAGCCCCGCATCACATCGGGCTCCCTGCTCCACGGGAAGCCTGCTTCTCCCTCTCCCACTCCCCCTGCTTGTGTTCCCGCTCTCGCTATCTCTCTCTCTGTCAAATAAATAAATAAAATCTTCAAAAAAATGTTTAAAAAAAAAAGAGCTCTTGAGGCAGGGGGAAAATTAAAAATTAAAAAAAATAAATAAAAAATAATAAAATAAAAACAGAGATTCCCCCCACCTGGGGAGGCAGAGCCCCTACAAAACTGGGGCTTTGGGGCACAGGCAGGCAGGATGGGGTCACTCTCCTTCTACCGGTGCCCAGACCCCTGCTATCATGGGACCCAATGGATGAAGGTGTTCTGGTGTTGGCGGTGGAACCGGAACTAGAAGGAGTCAATGAGCTTCCGGACCTGTGTCGGGGGCACAATGAGTTTGACTTCACTGCGGACGTTCGGTCCCTAAAGATGGAGGAACGAAGCCACCTATTCCGTTGTCGATAAAAAGGAAAGTTTCTTACAAAGAAAAATAAATAAATAAAAATAAACATAGAGTCCCTCAATGCCTTTCCTTTCTTGGGCTAGTTCTGGGAGTGAACTTTCTGGATCTCGTGAGGGCCGCATTTTTTGCACCCGTCTTGTGGGACACCACTTGCATCCTTGGTTAAAAGCCGTGAAAAGGTTTATTGGTTTGAGTTGTTATTGAGATGAATATAAGATCTTATTCATCGATGACCAAAGGATCAATGGATCCTTTGAATTGGCTATATTTGAAAGAAAAAAAAATTCTTTTAGAGAGCTCTCATCCTAAACAATCGTTTTATTGGTACCTTTGGAAAGACCAAATTAAAAAGTAGACACAAAGAAACGTAAGAGCTAGCCTTAGGGACTCCCTTTCAACAAGATGAAAGAACAGAAATTAGAATAAAAAGTGAACTCCCCATCCAACATAAATTCCCTGTCCTAAAATTCCTCCCTGTCTCCTCAGCATATTCCCCCCAGCCCCCAAACTCCTCCACCTTTCCTAGAAAATCCTTTAAACATCAGCTGCTTATTTCAGCTTCCCTTTTCCTTCAAGATTTACAGAGAACAACCCAGCCTAATCTCCAGGCTCAGGGTATACAGGTTACTCATGCAAATGCTAAAAGCCAGGAAATAAATTTAACAGAAGCACCTGGGATGGACAATAAGGCTTGTTTTGCTGGACTTTATAATCAGTCTCTGCCAGATTCAAGTCTTCCTAGGCAAGGTCCTTTGTGGATATATTCTAAACCCCCACCCAAAGAATTCATGTCCCCTGGACAGCAAAACATAGTTATCTTTCAGTTTCCATCTTCACTGGAAATTTTCTCCCTGATATAAAAAGGTTAATTCAAAAGAGTGTGGTTCAGCAAGCACATCAATGCTTAAGCCTAATGATGGAAGAGACTACTCAGTTCTTTGAAGATGTCTTACAGGAATGAAGACCAAAAAAAAAAAAAGAGTGAAGATCAACAATTCTTAATTTACGACTTGACGGTTTAGAAAAACAAAAACGTAACTCTGAAAAGCAACTCAAAATCGATTCGGAGGCTTTCCTAATTGCCTCCAGGCATTTGCAGATATTATAAAAACTCAGGACATTGGAAGAACAATTGTCCTGCACTTAAAAAAAAGGAAAGAACATTTTAAATAGGAATTACCCTAAACATCTGATAATAGAGACATATATATGCAAAAGTCCTAGGAAAAACTTGGATACTCTTTCTGTCCCTTGAAGATGTAAATCTTACTGTGTCTTTGGAATGTAAACACCCCAGGAGGTCATTAAAACTCTGTCCAGGTGGAAGAAAAAAGAAAAGAAAGAAGGAAAGAGGCCTTTTAAAAATACAAACTACTAGAAGGGCTCTCTTGCCCAAACTCTAGATCACAGCCTCCTTGAAATTACTCATCAAGAAGAAGTACAAATCTTAAGACTTCTCTACAAATATTAAGCAAATTATCTTTGCTTTTAGGCAAATTATCTTAACTTATTCCGCCCCAGGCAGAGACACGATTATTTGTAAACTCTTGAGTTTTGTATCATACTAGCGAGCTTTGTGGAGTATTCTACAAATGCTCTGGGCTTGATGGAATGAAAGCTATGACATCTGTGTGTCTGTGTGTCCATCATGCTTATTGTGTACATTATAAATCAGATTTTTCTCCCTCCGGATGGTACTCCCAGAATGAGTGTATAGAGCTCTATGTAATTGGGTTAAAAATAAGTGCTTGTAAATTAAGTATTTCTTAAACCTCAGAAATAGAATAGACGCTAACCCAACTGTTTTTCAAGTTGGCATGATCTAGGATAATTTTTGGTAAAGAGAAACTACTTTAAGTTTGTTGATTCAATTAATACAGACATGTCTTTAGAGTTATTGGCATTAAGCATAATACTTTTATTTTACCTAGATTTCCTGAAAGTCAAATAAGCTCATTGTCTTTGTTATAAAATTTGTCAGCACGACAAATAACTTGAAATTACGGCTAACCGCTTTAATGTCTCATGAAATCATTGTGGGTGATCTAAGTATGATTGTGAAGAACAAATGAACTAAACAGACGTATATAAGAGTTTTCAGGTGAATGTTCTAGCAATGATTGTTTTACGACACATCTCCTTAAATAGTTTCCCAAATCTCTTTGATGACTTCCACCCTTAGAATTTTGCTAAGTAAAATTAAGTGCTGGGAATTCACGGAATGTCTAGATCATTTCCAAATAAGATAAACTACTAAACATCGATTGCTACACAAGTCTAAGCTCACTTACTTTTGACCTCTTGTCACAGAGGATCCGTTTGTGAATGCATCTTATGACCCATTGAAAAATTAAACTGTGAAGAATCCTATGCTTCTAGAAATTGTGAAGCATATTGGCCTGGGGTGCTTGGGTGGCGCAGTTGGTTAAGTGGCCGACTCTGATTTCGGCTCAGGTCATGATCTTAGGGTCATGAAATTGAGTCCTGCATCAGACTCTGCACTGAGTGTGGAGCCTGCTTGAGATTCTCCCTCTCCCTCTGCTCCCCCCCGCCCCCACCCCACATACTCTCTCGCTCAAAAAAGAAAGAATGATGGCGTAACAGATATCTCACAATCGCTTACTTTTTAACTTCTACTACAAATTAAGGTGTCTAAGGGCTAAGAATCCGAGCTAAGATAAAGCTACTAGAAATAATAAGAGAAACATCTCTATATACAAGGAATGTAAGATACGCGTTTTTGGAAATAAAAGGTATGAGGAATGGGGATGCATTTTTGTTGAGGGAAAAGAAAGTAATTTTGTCTTAAAGTAAAACTGGTTATTTCTGAATGGGAAAGAAAATAAGGGACAAGCTAAGGTAGAAAGTTGTAAAAGGTTGTAAAAAAGGAATCCTGGGGAAGAAATTTTACGTGTGATCAAGCAGGATAAAATTGAATGAATTTGTGTAAGGGTTTTAAAAATAAGCTTTAATATCCATAGTGTACTTATGTAAAACTAGAACTTAATTTTCTTCCATCCGCTTGAAGGAAAAATCTGCTTGGACTATTGGTTTGCTCCTGATAAGAGATTATAAAAGGGTTTTCCTCATTTTTTGAGTAATCTGTCTGAAAAAGCAAAGGATTTGTGTTTTATCAAAATAATTTCTTGTGTTGCTTTTATCAGATTTTTTTTAATTTAAAGATTTTATTTATTTATTTGAGAGAGAGAGCATGCACACGAGTGCGGGGGTGGGGGGGGGGAAGCGGCAGAAGGAAAGGGAAAAGCAGGCTCTCCGCTGAGCAGGGAGCCCAATGCAGGGCTCCATCCTGGGACCCTGGGATCATGACCTGAGCTGAAGGCAGATGCTTAACTGACTGAGCCACCCAGGCGTCCCCTAGATCTTTGATTACTTAAAAAAAAAAAATGAAATCGATTCTTCTCTTTCAAAAGAGCTAAGTTTTACTTATAACTATTTAACTTTCTGTGTGTACCTGCAAAGTTTTTAATTGTCACCATGGTTAAATGGATAGCTAAGTTGTTTCATAGTAACCTATGATCCTGTTTGACCAAGTGTTTTAAAACCTTTTGGTATTTTGACAAACTTCCCCAAAGTTAAATTTGAAATAAAGCCTTTTGACCTGGAAGTTACTTGAGATTTTCCAAAGGGTCCCTGGAACATCTCAAAAGATTTGTTCTCTTTCCTTACACAAGGAATTACACTAATTAGGCTTATTCGGTATGTTAAATTATGTGGGTAGCATTGTCAAATGAGTGATGATAAGCTTTCTTAGATTATTAGTCTGTGGGTGAAAGTTACTCATCGGTGTTCTAGAAATTGTATGAAGTTCCCAAAATTCAGATAGGTCCTGGTATAAAGTCATCAGTCACGATTCTAGTTTTTATCTTAAAGTGTTGCATGTCACAGAAAGAACCAAACCTCCTTGTCCATTGCACTGTAATGAACTCTAATCAGATCTTTAGCCACCGGCATGTTGAAGTCTTTTTTTGTCATTCACAGTTACTGTTTATCTCTGATGCTTTCGCAGGCTTGTTCCTGCAGAAGTGCTTGGTCTTCAGAGAAATTCACAGGGAAGACTCTGACAGGGGCTCTCTGATAACTTTCAGATCATGCCACTGAACTGGGTAAGAATTTACAGACTCCTAACAGAGAAACTAATGTCTTCATGACTTCTAACAAAAGATCAACAAGAATCAATTACATGAGGCTGAATTAACTGATGAGGATGATTATAATGTTCTTTGCTTGTTTGGAACATTGTTGATTTTTAAAAATGTTTTTTTTCTCCCAGATTTAAGGAAAATGTGTTCTCTTCTCTCTCAAGCTATCTATGGTTCAGAGCAATTTGGGGAAATCTGCCTTTCTGAACAACAATGAAACATTTATCTTTTTCTCTTTCCCAGATCCCTCCAGAATTCAGAAACCCTTCAGTGAGTATTTTTATTTTTATGGCAATGTGGTGATTTGCATAAGTTCACTAAGAATCTGTTCTCCTCGTAACAGGACACAACTGGAAACATTGGTTATATTACCAAGCCTTTGACTGGAAGGTCATATTCAAGAGAGATGTACAAAGGCTCGGGTGTGACCAGACAGCTTGAAGGGACTAAGGTTGACTAAAGAGAGCCAATAAAACCCCTTGGCACTTTGCTTACAGGGCTCCCGGCAACCTTACCAGGTGAGTAAGGAAGGTCACTTCCTGGCAGGTGCAAGAATCTCAGGATATTTGGGGGAACCGGAGATGAGGAATTCACCAAAGTCCGTAGGTATTGGCTCGACTTCTGAGCTTTGAGAGGCTTTTAAAAGTCCAATCTGAGATTCCTTATAAAAGTTCTAGCAAAGCAGTTTAAAAGATTCTACATGGTCAATATATATTCTTGCCGCATTTATGTAAATAATCAAGCTGAGTTTATTAAGATGAGACTTATTTTGTAAATAAATTTGTCTTTTATCATTTCTGATAAAAATGGGGGTAACTGTAGAGAGAAATATTGTGTTTTAGCAAAAGTCTGTAACACCCTGTGGATATCTGATTCCAGGGCTATTCATTGTCTTTGAGGTTTTGTTTTCTGCCTGTAATCCGGACTAGATCTTAAATCTTCTAGTTTCTTCCAATATCTGGCTACGACTCTCTAGACTGGTATTTTCCATTTTTCTCCCACTCTTCGTACTTGGAATCATCGAAAACTAATGCAGCCTTTTTTCCGAAGCCATGCAAGCTAACTTGACAACTGGATATAAACTTCAGAGAAACCACCACGACAGTATGGAAGATCTTTGTGCCACTCAGAAAGTTCCCCAGAGACGTTCACACTACAGACTAGGAAAATCTCTTAGAGGCCATTGCCGGCCCTTACTCTATCTGAAAATGCTTCAAGCCTGACATCTAGAAATCTTCCCAACTGGCTACCCTCAAAACTCAGAAACTGGTTTATAATTTGCTCCAGTCACTAAGCATTGTTTTTCTTTTGTGCCCATAGAATTTCCTCTTATTAAATACCTGACTGCTTGTGCAGTCGGAGCCTCACTTTGGGAACCCACCTGCATCAGTGTGTCCTAAAGAGACTCAGGGAACTGATGGGGTCCAGGGCAGGCCGCCCCAAGATTTGCTGCTTTGGTATATGGATTATTTCAAATTAAAGTTACTTAAGAAACAGCCAGTATAAGAAGGACACTCTGATCCTCCTCGGTCCCCCCTGAAAGCAAGAAATAATCTCCCATGGGAATGTTACCCTCTCTGTACCAGGAGAAAGAGAGATGTCCTTATCCCCAGAGATGGGAATTCTGGGCTGAGAAGGCCATATAAACAAACCTTGTTACTTCCTCTCCAACGTACTACCCCAAGCCCGAACCCTTTTGTCTTCTCAGTTCTTCAAAAATATATTGTTTCCTTGTCTAAAATGGATAAAACCTACCTGCTTTGGTTACTTCTTTGAGTCTCCTATTTTTATGAGCTCTCGTATATATGAAATTTTTTTTCCTCCTGTTAATCTGTCTTATGTCAATTTAATTATTCGAAGATCCTAAGGATCTAGAAGGGATTACCTTCTGCAAGAAGCCTCCTGTATCCTCACTATTTGAAGTGACGACTGCTCACCCCAATCCCAACCTCCTAAATCTACTCCGCATTTCTTTCCCCTTCAGGGCCTGTACCCTCTTCTAGGACACCATCTGATTTACTTACTTACTATGTTTTATTTCGTTATCATCTGTTCCTTCTTGCCCCACCCCCACCATTGGACTATATTTTGTCTATTTTGTTTACAGCTGTATCCCAAGTGCCTATAGTGACCAGCACCCAGGAGGTCCTCAGGAAACATGTGTTAATTGAACGTATGCATACATGTCCTTGAAGCTGAGGAATACTAAGGCTGCCCTGCGGAGGGGCGACTCCAAGTCTGCAGTGCTAGAAGTTTCCATCCAGGTACATTTCCTTGGCATGTTCGGGTCTCTGCAATGGCCTGTGGTGGTGGGGGGCTCTCAGCATGGGCAGAGTCAGCTGCATAGGCAGTGGATGATGGTGGGGGCAGGGGACTATTGCTCCATCTTCCCAGCCATTGACCCCCTCCCCGCTCCTTCCCGACGGCTGCCTCAAGTGCTGTGTCCAACTGGATACAGTCTGGTCTCCTCTCCCTCCAGCCCTCCCAGGACCAAGCAAGCAGGCTCTTGGGATCCTTCATCTCAGCTGTGATAGGGTCCATTCCCAGCTCCAGGGCATCCTGGGAAAGCAGGTGCTTGGTGCCTCACCCCTGCAGCCAAGATGTCAAGGACCCCAGCTCCGGGTGCTGGCTCCTGAAAGGCCTTTGTCCACATTCATCTGTCCAGCAGTGGTGTCTGCCCCAGCCACACAGCCTCCCCAGAACCCTGCGGAAGCTTTTCTGGAGAGGCCCAGCAGCTGTGCTGGATGAGGCGAGGCCTTACTCCAGCCTCCTGCTTGAGGCAGGGCCGCACTGCCTCTTCCCCATGGGGGAAGGACACAGGGCTCTTCTCACCTACTGCTGTCCGTTCTTCATCTTCAGGAAGTGCTTTTGTGGTCAGGCCTGGACCCCCCAATGTCCTGGGAGTGTGGATCAGGGACCCTGGAGCTTTCCCATCTCCCGGGCCTACCCTGAGGGTTCCCGACAGGCTTCCCAGACTTACCAGATCCAAACTGCATTCCGTCACCCCCACCCCAGTCTCCCTGCCTTCGTGAATGGCATCCCCAGTTGCCGAGGTGGTCAGCCCTAAAACCCCGGAGCTGTCCTTGGTTCTTCTCACACACATGCCATCCCTCAAGAAGTCTTGTGAGCTCTCCCTCCAAAGAACAAGCAGAATCCTACAAATTCTTGCTGGCCCCTGTCTGCCCTGGTCAGAGCCACCACTGAGTCTCACCTGGAGTATGGCTGTGGCCTCCTAACTGGTTTCCCTTGTGCCACCTTTGTCCCCTCTGGCCTATTGTTTGCCCAGCAACCAGGGGTTCCTGCTAAAACCTAAGCTGGTTATGTCCCTTCTCTGCTCACAGCCCCACCAAGTCCCTCCCCCCGGGCCCTGGTCCCACAGGATCGGCTCCCCTCCTGCTCTCTGAACTCATCCTCTGCCCTCACCCCCACTCCCCTGCCCTCCAGCTGCACTGGCCCTTTGGCTCTTCCTTGCATTCAACAAGCAAGTTCCTGCCTCAGGGCCTTTGCTCTTGCTGTGCCCTCAGCCTGGAATTCTCTTCCTCTAGACAGCTGCATGGCTCACTCACTCCTTCAGGTCTCTGCTCAAGTGTCACCTCCTCAGAGAGGCTTTTCTCGACCACCCTGTGTAAATAGTCCCCACCCCCGGCCTTTCAGCCCTCCCACCTTAATATATGTTTCTACATAGCCCTTTCCAGCCTTATGTTTTATAAATACTTGTCTGTGTGTCATAATGTCAGCTCCACGAGAACAGGGATATTGTTTGGTGGGCCCCTTAATTTACATTGCTTAGAATTTCATAGTCCAACGTGGCAGCCATTCACCACACGTGGCTATTCAAGTGTAAATTAATTAAAAGAAAAAAATCCAGCTCCTCAGTCACACCAGCCATACTTCAAGTGCTCCATAGTCGCATGTGGCTGGCGGCTGTGGGCCTGATAGTGCAGAGCTAGAACACTTCCTCTGTCAGAGAACATTCTAGTGAGCAGTGCTGTTGAATGAATTAATGACTGAGTGGTGCTCTTTGGAACATCACCCTTACTGGAGAGTGGGAAGTTCCTCCCACGTGTGGGACATTAGGTGGGGAGGTTTTCACATATTAACTCAGCTTTATAACAGTGGCGATGAGATGGCTCTCGCAAATCCCCAGTTTACAGGCAAGGAAACGGGCTGAGAGTCTAACAGATTTTTTAACAGCTTTATTGAGAGCTTTTAAAATATATTTCACATACCGTAATATCCTCCCATTTAACGTGTCTGAATCAACATCGTTTAGTATATTCACAGAGTTGTGCAATCCCTAACCCGATCAATTTCAGAGTATTTTCATCATCCCAAGAGAGTTACCCCTTAGCCATCACTCCCCATGCTGCCATGAATCTACTTTTTGTCTCTGTGGATTTACCCGTGCTGGAGGTTTCACAGAAATGGAGTCATTCAGTGGGTGGTATGGTGCGACTGGCTTATGTTGTGAGTGGTAGATTTCGGGATCTTGTTATGAAATAACCAATGGGTACACTACACATTTTCATGTCTTAGAAGGGAATGATAATAAATAGTTGGAAGACGTCAGTGAGGCAGAGCGATAAGTCAGAAGAAAGGCCTGGGTCTTGAAGAGATGTTTGTACATTACTGTTCATAGCAGCGTTATTAGCAGGAGCTAAAATGTGGAAGCACCCCAAGTGTCCATCGGTGGCTGAATGGATAAGCGAAATGATGTCTATAGATACACTACAATATTATTCAGCCAGAAGAGGAAGAACATCCTGACGGGTGTCCCAACGTGCATGGACCTTGAGGACATCATACTGGGACTTTGAAAGGAGCCAGTCAAGAAGAGATCAACGCTGTGTGATTCCACTTCCCTCAGGCATGTCGAGTAGTCAGACTCACAGAGACGGAAACAAAAGGGTGGCAGCTAAGACCAAGGGAGGGGGACAAGGGGAGTTATTTCTTCACAGGGGCAGAGTTTTAGTTACGAAGATGGAGAGAGTTCTGGAGATGGATGGTGGGGGGTTCCAAACATTATGAATGTATCTCACACCACTGAACTGTACATTTGAAAATGGTTAAGATGATAAATTTTATGTTACGTGTATTTTGCCACAACAACAACAACAACAAAATTGGGGAAAAAAGAAGAAAGACCCCGGGCCAGGAGTCATGGGTCTTGAGTTCTAGTCCTGATTCCGTCCTTAAGCGTGTGACCCTGTACAAGACAGCAGCCTCTCTGGGGACCTGCTAACAGGTCCATCCAAGTCACATGGTGACCGAGGGCAAGTGCACACGGGTGCCGTTCTTCCTGCAGGCCGTGCAGGGGAGCTCCTGGGGTAAGCCCTCAGCCGAGGAGGCTGGGGCGAAAGCAGTCCCAGCAGCGGCTGTGGGACTCCTGCTGCCATCTGCCAAAATTTCTCTGGTTTCCTGGGCTAGCTCCTGGGGAACTGAGGAGCAGCCATGGTCAGGAGCATCTTGAACGGGTTCCCAAAAGACCCAAGTTCAAATTCCAGCTTGCTCTTTACCAGCTGCATGCCCGACCTCCATGACCTCAGTCCTACATACACCTGCACAGCACGGAGCTGCTGCAAATGAAACGTGAGGAGATACTTGGGCTGCACACAAAAAGTGTGTGACAAACCATCTACTACGTTCTCTGTCTTGGGCTAGAGCCTTCTTCTGAATGAAGGTGGCAAGGCTGGAGAGAGGCCAGTTTGGACTTTCAGGCTTTTTTGCTTATCAGCTGGAGTCCCTCCCCCACCCCAGTGCCAAGGCTGCCAGGCGGTGTTGGGCACAGGGCACCAGTGTGGGGTGGCAAAGTGGGTGCAAGGGCTTATTATTTCTCCCTGCCCGGAGCACCGTGGTCTTCTTGCTGGACCATCTATCTCAGTGGAAACCTTTGCTGAGATTTATCGTCCTGTTCCTGCTGGGTACAGACTGCAGGAAGGTAAAAAATGTCCTTTTTGAGGCAATAAAACATGAAATGGAACCCAATTTCTCTCCAGGGTAAGAATCATTATGTTTGACAATGGCCGTAAAGTGTGCAGTGCTGAGGAAAGGGGGCAGGCGGGGGCCTTGGCGGATGAGGGGGGCAGAAGGCACCCCTGCAAGACGGAGCCATTGTGCAAGCACCAAAGAGGGCCTGGAAGGAGACCAGGGGCCAGGATGCCACCCCACAGCCCATCTGATGCCCGGGTACACTCACGGTCCCCGGCCCTTGAGGTCCCCACGTGGATTCAATGCATATTTATCAAAGACTTCTACTGGGCAGGGGGTGATAAGAAGGCCACCCTGCTTGCTGTACCCAGCACTTTAGAGAGAGCAGAAGAAATGTGTGCTCCATTGAATTGAATTGAGTGTTAAGGAGTCTAGGTCTTATTCAGGAAGGACCAAGAAACCAGGTTTGTATGTGTGTGTGTTTACATTTTTTGAGATATAACGTATAAAGCTCTCAGGTCTTGGGGCTCCTGGGTGGCGCAGTAGGTTGAGCATCTGACTCTTGGTTTTGACTCAGGTCATGATCTCAGGCTCATGGGATCGAACCCCGCATCGGGCTCTGTGCTCAGAGGGGAGTCTGCTTGAGATTCTCTCTCCCTCTCCTCCTCCCCCACCTCACATGCATGTGCTCTCTCTCTGTCTCAAATATATAAATCTTTAAACAAAAAATTAAGCCCTCAAATCTGAAGTGTACAACTTAACACATTTTTTTTCACATGAACATATCCAGGTAACCACCACCCAGATCAAGATCGAGGACATTTATGGCACTCCAGGAAGACCACTTGAGCCCCTTCCCAACAAAGGCTCCAGAAGATAACCACTATGGACAAGTTTCTCTCTTCCTGAACGTCGTGTAATTGGAAACGTACAGCATGCGGTTTTCCCTTCTTTCACTCATCAATGAGATTCATCCGTGTTGTTGTGTGTACTGGTGCATTCTTTTTCATCACAGTTTGTTATTCCATGTTAGATTCCATGTTAGGAATACGTCATGATTTATTGATCCATGATGATGTTGATGGACATCATGGCGGTCTCACGTTTGGGGTTTTGACTAGCAAAGCCGCAGTGGACATCCTTGTACATACCTGCCTTCTAGTGAACGTAGCGAAGAGTTTAGAGCAGAGGAGTGAAGGATTAGATTGACTTTTTTTTTCTTTTGTCCCTGGTGATGGTTAATTTCATGTGCTAAGTTGACTGGGTCATGGGATGCCCAAATATTTGGTCAAATGTTGTTCTGGGTGTGTCTGTGAGGGTGTTTTGGAGAGAGTAACATTCGACTGAGTAAAGCAGAGTGCCCTCCTCGGTATGCTGGGACTGACCCTAATGGGGTAAAGGCCTGAATAGGACAAAAACACTGACCCTTCTGTGAGTAAGGGGGACCTCCTCCTGCCTGACGGCCTTGAGCTGGATCATCAGTTCTTGCTTTTTTTTTTTTTTTTAAGATTTTTATTTATTTATTTGAGAGAGAGAGAGCACAAAACTGGGGGAGGGTCAGAGGGAGAAGCAGACTTCCTGCTGAGCAGGGAGCCTGATGTGGGGCTCAATCCCAGGACTCCAGGATCATGACCTGAGCCGAAGGCAGTCGCTTAACCAACTGAGCCACCCAGGTGCCCCGGTTCTTGTCTTCAGACTTGAACTGAAACATTGGCTATGCAAGCCTGCCAATATTCAGCCTGGAAGTAGCCCATCAGCTCTCGGGGTCTCCAGCTTACTGGCTGCAGACCTTGGGACCGCTCAAGCCTCTATAATCATGTGAGCCAATTCCTTATAATAAATCTCTTTTATATATATACACATGCTATTGGTCCTGTTTCTCTAGAGTAGTCTAATACATCCCTCTAACTTCTTATTTTGAAAGATTTCAAATTTATTGAAAAGTTAAGACAAATACAACTGTGGCAAGTCGATTGCATTAACCATGCTTGCCTCCCCATGTGATGCTCCCTGGAAGTGTCTTCCAGTGCTGACTCTGGGCTTGGCCACGTGGCTCGCTTTGGCCAATGGACAGCAGTACAACGGATGTGAGCAGCAGCTTAAAAGCGTGCATTCCTTCTCCTCTTCCTCTCTTGGACTCCTGCCACTGCTGGGAAGACACTCTCAAGCCAGCCTGGCTGCGGGAGTTGAGGGACTCGTGGAGGAGAGCTGAGATGTGCAAGCCGTGGTCACCTTCGTCCAGCCAGGCCACAGCCCACCCACTAGCTGCTGACAGGTGCATAAGCAAGGCCAGACCACATCTGGGGAATTTCCAGTCAATGACCCAGGGGCTTGCAAAAAAGTCAGAAGTAGCTGTTGTTTTAAGTTTGGGGATGGTTTCTAAACACAACCAGATACAACAAGAAACACTTATCTATCCTTTACCTAGATTTACCGATTATTAACATTTTGCCATATTTACTTTATTCTTTGTATACTTCCAAAACATTGGAACGTTGCCGACATCATGACACTTCCACTCTACCTACTTTGGCATCTGTCTCCTAAGAACAGGGCTGTCCTCCTGCATAACTCTACTACTGTGATTACACCGAGTCACTTAATATTGTTACAGTGATATCTAATAGAGAGCTCGTATTCAAATTTCCCCAATCACCCAAAAGTGTCCTTTGTAGCTGGGTTTTTTTTTTAGACAGGATCTATTTAGGATCGTTCCAGTACACTGCCCACTTCTACAATCTACACAGAAGTTTATAGGCTCAGCCCAGCATCCAACCATGAGGACTGAGGTAGGGCAGGCACACTGTCTGGGTTCCTGCATTGCCACTTCCCAGCTGTGTGACCTTGGAAATTTCCCTCATGTTCCTCATCCTTGGATGGTTTATATACAAAGCGAGTATGTTATCAGCACCCACCTCATGGGGTTATTGTGAGCATCTAATGAATTACACACAGAGGGGAGCCTACATGGTAAGCCCCTGTACTTATGTTAATGACTTTAGTCACAGAGATGATCATTACTACTCCTTGTGTCTGCTGACTTATCACACACCTTTCCATGAGCTTCCTGAGTGGTAGCATGTGGTTCTATTGTAGCTGGGAAAGCAGGGTTGGGATTCCCGCTCTGATAATCCCCACGTAGACTGAGGGAGGCTGCACCATTCTGGGGAGAGAGCACCCTAGTCCTTGCTTTACCTCTAACTTGCTGTGTGGCCTTGGACAAGTCACTTCTTCTCTGGACAAGTCCCTTCCTCCCAACTCGCCCCCCTTCCTTCCTCCCTCCCTCCCTCCTTCTTTTTCCTTTCCTTCTTCCAATTGTATTAATGGAAGTTTCTCCCCATTCCATTTTATCCTCTATTAGTTTGGAAGCTAGAATTCATGCTATTTTTATTCTCTTGTAACAACCCTAGAAATGCATCACGCATCTTTAGGTTATAATTGCCAGCCACGAGTTCTGTCTCCGCATCCCTCCTACACAATTCCAGGGACCTAAAATGCTTTAACTCCAGTTGCCTGTATTTTGATTCTCTCTTGTTTGTTTGTCTTAACCCCGCAAATTAAACATTTCAAATCATCAATGTTTATTTAAATTTACCCATGTGTTTACCATTTCTTCTGCTCACTATTCTTTCTTGTATCTCAACCCTTCCTGCTGGGGTCATTTTCCTTTCTTCCTGAAATCAATGCTTTCAGAACTTTCTTTAGGGAGGGCCCCGGTTATAAACTCTGACAGTTTTTGTTTAACTGAAAATGTCTTTATTTTGCTCCCATTCTTAAGAACTAGTTTCAGAGGTTATGGAATTCTCAAGGGACATCTTCTCTCAGGTTTTTGAAGGTTCCTCGACTGTCTCCCGGACTTCCAGAGTTTCTCTGAGAACCCGGACATCAATCTATTTGGTGTTTCTTTTTAGGTAATCTCTCTTTTATCTCTGGCTGCTTTTAAGATTTTCTCTTTGTCTATGACACTCTGTGGTTTCCCTGTGGTGTGTGGAGGCGGAGATTTCTTTTTATTCATCCTGCTTGGGATCCATCGAGCTTTCTGAATTGGAGGATTGGAGTCTTTCACGGTCCTGCAAGACTCTTAGCTGTTTTCTCCTGAAATTTGGCTTTCTGTTATTCTAGTATCTCCCAGAACTCTTAGGAGACACATGTTAGATCCTCTCCTTCTAGCACCCATGTTTCTTAATCTCTCTTCTGTATTTCTCCTCTCTTTGTCTCTCTCTGCTTACTGCCTTCTGGAAAGCTTTTCTTACCTTTTTTTTCCAGGTTACCAATTCTCTGCTCAGCTTTGTCTCATCTTCTGTTGTGCCCATTGTATGATTTTACCTCTTATGTCTAGATATTTTGTCTGATTCTTTTTCAAATCAGCCTGGTGTTTTCTTACAATCTTAACGCCTTTTGTCATACTTTCGGTATCCACGTTTACGGTTTAAACATACATTCGTTTTATATTCGCGATCACAACTCCAACGCTTTCGGTCTTTGTAGGTCTGATTTAGTTGTCCTTCTGCTGATTCTTGTTCGTAGTTGCTTGTTTCCTTGTGTGTTTTGGCTTTTTTTTTTTTGGGGGGGGGGCACCCATGTTTCTTGGAACTTGTTTTCTTAGGAATTCTTTCAGGACTGGGTTTAAGAGGGTGTTTCTTCGGAGAAGATTTGTTTATGCTTTGGTCAGGTGCCATTACCAATAGTGGGCCAATTGCTTGTGGATTTTTAGGCTTCATGTGTAGCATGAATTCTGGCCCTAAGCCCAAGTGAGGGTGAGCTTGTGGGTAAGAATTCTCTAAGAGGGAGAGTTTTTTCTCTCCATTTTCCCCTTCCCACCAGAGCCACAGCAGGCTTTCTTTGTTCATGTTGGGAGGACCCTACTTTATGCAGGGGCAGCAGATTTGATCTCCCCACCTTGCTCGGGCTCAGACCTTGTCTCCTGTCCCCTTTAACACAATGTGTCAAGCCCAGGCTTTGGGTTGACCAGATGCCCGCAGGGAGAAGCTCACTCAATTCTCTGGAACTGCATTTCTTATCCTTTCTGACCTCTGAAGATTTTCTTTACTTTTCCACCAGCCTATCCATGCACAAAATATCTTTTAATTTGTTCAACCAGCAATTCGAAGTGTCCTGTATTGAGATGATATCTTGAGATTAGAAGTCAGTCCTATGGCCCAGTTTTATTTGTTCTTCATTCATTTCCTTATTCATGCAACAACTATTTCCTTGAGCACCTATGAAGGGCCAAGTCCTGGGTGAGGCAGAAGGGGTACAGAGATCAATAAGACACATTGCCTGTTCTTGGGAATGCACCATGAAGAGTCTTAAAACATGACTGATGGTGTTCGGGGAAATCCTTCAAATCCTACAAATTAACACTTGCTGCCATTTACTGAGTGCCTCCATTGTGCCAGGCACTGTGCCAAGGCCTGTATGTGTATCATTTTATCAGCTTCTCTTGACAGCCCATAAGGGAGCCACTGATGGGGAAACTGAGGCACAGAGAACTTAACTTGTCCAATGTCACATAGTTGCAAGATAGTTGAGCCATAATTGGAAACCAGGCTGTTTGGCTTAGGAACTAGGATCTTAACCTCTGTGCTAAGGGATGGTTCCCACCTTTCTACCCTCCTGCCTTGAAGATGTTCCCATCCCCTAATCCTTACCTCCTCCCTCAACCACTTAGCTCTGCCATGGAATCTGATCCAGAGCCATGGTGGGCATGACTCCTTCTGAGCCTGCCCTTAGAAAGACCTCCTCCCTGCCAAGAAGCAGCTCTATAAAAAGGATATGGCGAGGGCAGCCTCATTAATATTCTTTCCTTCTGTCAAATTGTCAGGGAACGGCGAGCCACTGGGGGAGGAGGGTTATGCACCTGGCAGGAGGAAGGGTCCTGTGGCATCATTGTGAAGGTGGGTTTAGCCTAGCAGAGGGGTCAGGCTTTGTGGAGGGATAGGAGGGGTCCTCAGGAGGGGGTCTCCAAAGGATGGGGAGGGATGGCTTGGAATAGATGAGGGGTGGAGGGACCAGGTACCCACTCCCCAGGAGGTCAGAACCAGGGCCACTTCCCAGCTGGGGCTGACTCCTTTGGGCCCACAGGGGTGGGGCAGGAGATGCTCTTTACAACCAGCCCAATGTGCTCACATCCACAACTGGGTACTCCCTAAGGAAGGGCCTGGACAGTCTGAGTCATCTCTTTGCCCACAGCACCCTGGGCCAAAAGCATGGCTCTTAACTATAAATACCTGGTGAACAGATCTGGCTCTATGCATTACAATTTTTTTAAATTACATGTGCCATATCCGAGTATAAGTTCATTATGTAATCCAAGCACTAAAGAAGCATATTATGGAGAAAAAGTGAAATTCCTTCCTTTATAACCACCCCCTTCTCATCCCCTCACAGAGGTAACTAACCACTGAAAGCAATTTGGTATGTCTCCTGCCAGATGGCTTTCCAGAATGCACAAATTTGTACTCTGATGGAGCAGACCACCACACACCCCTGCATGTGCATGCATGTGCACACACACACACACACACACACACACTCCCCTCCTGCCTTTGCTTTGGCACCCACAGGTCTGGAAGTAACCCCCTTCTTCCCCTCCTCCTATTGCTAGGTCATGTTGCTCCCCAACTACTGCTCTGTTCAGATGTCCTGGGCTTGCATGGACTCTGAACAGGATGGCCAATGTACCCCCGTTCCCAGCATTCCTCCCCTGCCAAGAGGAAGGGGATGGGGCAGGGGAGGGGGGACAGAGGAGGCTGGAGGGGAGGTCCCCAAAGAGTAGGGAGAGAAATCAAAAGACCCAAGAGTGTCTGCATAATCAACAGGAACCTCTTCCCTGAGAAACCCCTTCCTCCCCTCTCCCTCCTCCCCATCAGCCCTGTCCCCCTCTGACAGGGTCCTAACCTTGCATCCTCTGCTCTGATCCCGAACCCTGCATGGAGGTCTCGGCTTGCTCTGAAGGCTTGTCATGTCTGCGTTTAATGAAGTTTAATTATCTTCCAAGATTCAATGAATAATTATAAATCTTTTCAAGATGCAATCACACGGGTTCATGCTTCATTAACAGTGGAAAATCAATTGTAATTCGTGTAATTCCTCTCTTCTGGAGATCAGTCTGTTTGTACACGCTCTCCCCCTTCTCATCCTGCTTTGTCTCCCCCAAGAAGTACATCGGATGCCTGGCTTTTTCCTTCGGAATTGATGAGCCTTGCTGGGGGTGGGGGGTGGGGAGGGGAGCAAGGCCTAGGTGGAGGAGGGGAGGGGTGAAGAGAGGGAGAGAAGGATGGTCCCAGTGGGGCGCAGGCCTGGGTAGATATTTGTAGGAAGCAAGATTGCTGAGAAAGGGGGGGTAGGGAGATGAGAGAAAGGTCTCTTCAAGGCCACAAGAAAGAGTGTTTCTTAACCTTGTTACCGGGAGGGGTCACAGACCCCTTTGAAAATCTGATGAATGCTATTGATTGATACCCTTTGAAAATGCACCCAGAGCATCTTGCTGACAGTTTAGGGTGTCAGGTCCCAAGACCTTTCCCCCCAGCCACTATGGCCTCCTCAGTGTCCCAGATAACTCAGAAAAGACAAGACAAGGCTGCTTCTTGGTAACTTGGGATCCTCCTCTATCTCTGAGAAATTGAGGGGCTCCACTAGGGGCTGGGTGCCATCTGAAGCTCATCACCAACAGAAACTACAGCCTGGAATTTTCCAGACCACAAAGAGCCCTGGTCGAGGGCACCTTTGCTGGAGACTCATCTTTGAGACATCTGTGGCCCCAGCTCCTCTGACCAGCACAGCCTCCTCGCAGACAAGATGCGTATCTTGCTCTTTAAGGTGGTAAGGTGCCTGCATGTACGCAGCAGAGGGGAGTGGGGCCCTGTCAAGTCTTTGGGGGGGGGCACAAGGACATGGGGAAGTCCTCAAGCAATCAGCCAGACCAATGGTGAGAGCAAAGGGAAGCCTTTGTGCAGAGGTCCGGACTCTCTCAAATGAGAGGGCTCCGTGTCCCCCACAGCTGGCCCGGTTTCCTCCCCTGAGCTGTAGATGGAAGCCTCTAAGCAGCGCTGGCCAGTAGAACTCTCTGGAAGGTTGGAAAATTTCTATCTCACACTGTCCACTACGGTGGCCACCAGCCATATGTGGCTATTTAAATTTAAATTAATTGAGCTCAAAGGGAATTAACGATTCACTTCCTCAGCTACATTAGCCACAGTTCAAGTGCTCACCCATCACACGTGGCCAGTGGCTGGCCTATGAGACCACACAGAGCCCATGCCCACCATCGCAGACAGCACAACAGGACAATGCGGCTCTAGGGGCCTCATGCGCGCTAGCGCCCATCAGATCGCTTGAGCTGCCTCCAGGCTTTGTGTTAGACCTCTGGCCTGTATCAGTTTCCAACTGCTGCTGAGACAAATTCCTATAAATTCAGTGGCTTTATTTTTTAAAAATATTTTATTTATTTGTCAGAGAGAGAGAGGGGGAGAGGGAGAGAGCACAAGCAGGGGGAGTGGGAGAGGGGGAAGCAGACTCTCCGCTGAATAGGGAGCCAGACATGGAACTTGATTCCAGGACCCTGGGATCATGACCTGAGCCGAAGGAGACGCTTAACTGACCGAGCCACCCAGATGTCACCACTCAGCAGCTTTAAACAACACGAATCTCTTATCATAATTCTGAAGGTCGGAAGTCCAACGTGGATCTTACCGAGCTAAAATCAAGCTGTTAGCTTGGCTGTGTGCCATCTGCCTTCTTGCCTCTTCCAGTGTCGAGAGGCCACCCACAGTCTTTGGCTCTGGCCCCATCTTGCTTCTCTCTCACACAGCTAGGGCGGGGTCTCCCACTCCATTTCCCCCCTTATTTAAATAAGATTTAATCATTCGTTTTTGAGAGAGAGAGCACAAGTAGGAGGAGCAGAGGAAGAGGGAGAGAATCCCAAGCAAACTTCCTGCTTAGCAGGGAGCCTGACATGGGGCTGGATCCCACAACCCCGAGATCACAAACTGAGCTGAAACCAAGAGTCGGACACCCAACCAACTACACCACCCAGGTGCCCCAGGACTTATGTGATTAGATTGGGCCCACCCAGATAACCCAGGATAATCTCCCCGGCTCTAGGCCCTCGATGTCATCACATCTTCAAAGACTCTTTTTCCACAGACGGTAACATATTCACAGGTTCTGGGAATTAGAACATGGGCATCATTGGAGGGGATTCTTACTTTCACAAGTCCCAAACTTTCATTTTTCAGATGGGGACCCTGAGATCCAGAAAGGAGACACTCTGATGTGGAGATACAGAAGTCTGTCCCTTTGCCTTCATTTGGGACATGTTTATATCTTCAGACAGAGCATCTTGCCCAGAGTGGATGCTCACCGAGTATTTGTGGACTGACTGTGACCTTGGCCAGCCCGGTGAGGTGTGTTCTGTCACCCCTGCTTACAGAGGAGGCGAGCGAGGTTGAGAAGTGAGGGAGACCCAGGACACAGCCCCATCCGGAGACTCCTTTTCC
The DNA here is from genome assembly GCF_009762305.2 of Zalophus californianus. NCBI lineage: Eukaryota > Metazoa > Chordata > Mammalia > Carnivora > Otariidae > Zalophus > Zalophus californianus. The sequence continues at coordinate 8,417,377 of NC_045598.1, forward strand.
TAAGAAAAGTCATCCTGGCAGCTCCCCAAACTCCAACAGGCTAGAATTGGGCTGGACTTGCCAACAGCTGCTTGGATCCGGAGTTAGACGAACAGGAGCTTTGAGTCCTGCCTAATGAGAGACCCCTCTCCCGCGCATATGTTCCTGCTAATCAATTGGCGTGTCCTTAGCCCATGGTAGCAAGTCTCTCAACTCCAAATGCAATGCAAATGTCATCGGTTTCCTTAGGCCTGGTGGGGGGGGGGGGTCCGGCCATCCCCAGGCTCCCCTCTCAGGAGGGACTAGCACCCCTCTGCCAGATGGCGGACATTCAAGACAGGAGGACCAGCCAGCACACCGGGGGTTTGGACTGGGGCTAGGGGAAAGAAACAACCCCCCCACGCTCAGCCAGTGATTGGGGTAGGGCCCTCACTCCAAGCTGGGAATCTGCAGGGAGGGGAGGCAGTGAGGACAGGAATCCCGATTTGCTGCTGGGGGGGCGGGGCAGAGGCAGGGCCCTGGGTCCTCTGATGCCTGAGGAGCCCTTCCACCGGCACGGGCTCACGGAGACCCCAAGTGCCTGACAGAGAAGCCACGTGAGGCCACGGAGTCTGGGCTCATCTTCTGCTCCACCACCAACCAGCTACACCCCTAGGCCCCTCTGTACAATGAAGAGGCATTGTACGACCTTGCAGGAAGCCTGTGAGGATGGTATACGATGTGCCCAGGGTTCAGGGTTGGAGCTTAACAAGTAGACGGGATGATAATATCTCACATCTGTTAATTGCTTACATGTGCCAGGCCTTGTTCTGTTTTGTGTCCATAATGTCCTTCTGTCCTTACAATGGTACTATAAAGTATGTGATGGTATCCCCATTTTACACATGAGAAGGTTGAGAGAGTAAGTAATTTACCCAAGGTCACATAGCTAGGAAAGAGCGGAGCCAGGACTAAAGCCCAGGTGGTCTGTCTACACAGTCCGTGCTTGTCGTCCTCAATAGGCTACACCATCTCTGAACATGCATCCTCCCTCTGACCCTCCTAAATGTCCCTGCTTTCCCCCTTCCTCCCTGAGGACCACCAGGTGGAAGTTGCCTCCTGAGCTCTGGGATCTGCCCCCTGGGAAACAGGTAGGACTTCCCTTGTTTCTGGAGTCTGATCGGCTGGCCCCATGCGTGGCACAGCCAGAGTCCTGGCCAATCCTGTCTCCCTTCAGCTCTGTGACATTCGACCAGTCACCTAACCTCTCTGACCCCATTATTCCCAGCTGCGAAACGGCAAACAGTAGTACCTTCCTGGAAGTTGCCGTGAGGGTTGAGATTATGTGATGCAGAGCACCCCACCCTCACCCCCGCCATCCACAACAGAGCCACCCCGGGTCCTGCCCCTCTGTGGGACTTTCTAAATGTCATTGCAGCCCAACTGCCCCTGTTGCCTCTTCTGGGCCTCTTCCTCCTCCGGTGGGTACCCCCTGGGTTAACCAGACTTGTCACTGGAGGTGAATCATGTCATGTTTCCAAAATGGTAGCTGTGGATTGATCGAATTCTCTCTCTGTCCCAAGCCCCTTCTGCTGAGTGGCTTGAGAGGGCAGGGGACAGTGATAGCGTCTGGTGATTATTTCAGGAGGGTAAAGGTCAGAGCTCCCTGGAACCCCTGGCAATGTGGGTCCCTGATATGGGCTAGGTCCCTGGGGAGGAGGAAAGGGGCTCTGGCTGGTTATGTAGGTGGTCAAACAGGACAAATCCAATCAAATCCATTTGCTTAGTTGTTTGCTAAGACCACACACACACACACACACACACACACACACACACACACACGAACCACATGATCCTTCCTCTCTACTTGGCCAAAGCCTTCCTGTCTTAAAGGCTCACCGAGGGGTTGCCTGCTACAGGAAGCCCTCCTTGACTGTCCAAGCTCCTCTCAGGTTTTGGGTTTGTTTGGTTTTCCCTAACTAGCACCACAGTCTGCTTACCACCCTGGAATGCAGTTCAGTTGTGAGTACATTCAAGCAACGTGTCACTTATAATCATCGAAGTACCAACCCCGGTGAGTAATTTGCTTTTTTTTTGAAGATCAAGCAGAGTGGATTTAATGTTCTCTCTCTAATAAGGTCGCTGTCACTCATCCCATGTGCTTCCTTGCGGGGAAGAAGGCAGGGGCATTATATCTGGGAACAGTGTGGCCCCCAGGGCTGTCTCATCAGCGTGGCAGCCCGAGAGGGTCATAAACGACCAGGGCAATTGTGAGCGATCGTGGGGTGTGTGCACTGTGATATTATACCTCCAACCACTGCATTTTCCATGCTGGATTTTATTAAACTCTGGATGAGCTCGGGTGGGGGAATTATTGAACTGCTTATAATGAGGATACTTAACCCCTCTGGAGCACTTTGCCACATCCCAGATCCTACACTCAGAAGTCTACATGAACGATGAGCTTCTTAATCTTCCCACAAGCCTGCAAAGCAGGTGCCATTAGTCTCCATTTCAGAGAGGAAAACTGAGGCTTGGAGAAGTTGAGAAACTCCCTCAAGTCCGCACAGAAACTTGCTTGAGGTCGAATAGCTGCTGGGTGATAGAACAAGGATCGGGACCGAGGTTTTGTCTGAGCCCAGAACTTGCTTTTTCAAAATTCTTGCGAGCCTGGGGCGCCCGGGTGGAACAGTCAGTTAAGCATCCGACTCTTGGTTTCAGCTCAGGTTGTGATCTCGGGGTCTTAATCTCAAGGTTGTGGGATTGAGCCCCACGTGGTGCTCCGCGCTTGGTGGGGAGTCTGCTTGGGATTCTCTCTCTCGCCCTCTGCCCCTCCCGCTCAGGCCCACGCTAAATCAATCAATCAATCAATCAATCAATCAATCTTGCAGGACCTATGCCGATCGAGTCCCCTTGTATTCCCTGGCTCACCCACCACCTGAGAGCCAGGCATTACGCTGGGTGCTCAGGAGCATCAGAAGGTAGGTCGTGGGGGGAAGCCCAGCACCTGCAGGGGACACTTTCCCCAGAAAAGGTTGCTATGTCCCCGCTCAGGGACGACACTCCAGTGATGCTCTCCCTTCGCTCTCTCTTACATCATCTATTGTGTCTCTCCACTGGTCCTTCCTAACACCATAAAGCATGCCATTATTTTTCTCAGCTAATACAATGCTTTCCTCTTCCCTGCCTCTGGATTTCTCTCTTCCTTGACAGCAAAACTAGTCTTGCTGTCTCTGATGACTTTCCTCTTGAATCCACCCAGTCAGGCTCTCACCCCATCACCCTATCAAAACTATTCTTGCCAAGGTCACAAATGACCTCCTCATTGCTAAATGCAATGGTTGGTTCTTGGTTCTCTTTTGTACTTGTCCTAAGTGCTGCCTTGGACGCCAGCGTCCCCTCCTCCTTGAACCCTACTACCTTACTCTCCTCTGAGCATCCATCATCTTTCTCCTGGTTTATTGCAATAGCTTCCCGACTGCTCTCCCTGCTTCTGCCCTTGGCCCCTTGGCTGTATTCTTTGCCCAACAGCCAGAAGGATCTTGTTAAAACATAAATCAAATCATGTGACTTCTAAAAACCCCTCAAATGTCTTCCTATCTCACTCAGAATAAAAGCCAACGTTTTATTATGACCTGTGAGACTTCACAGGATCTGACCTCCCCTCTCCTCTCTGACCACATCTCCTCCCACTTGACCCCTGTTTGCCCCACCTCTGCCTCCTTACTGTTCCTCAAACCCCCCCAGGCACGTTCCTGCCCCAGGGCCTTTGTACTGGCTGCTTCTGCTCCCGATGCCTGCTACCATCTTTCCCAGAAGTCCACGGGGCTCCTTCCATCCCTTCATTCAGTGTTTTTGTTTTGTTTTGTGTTGTTTTGTTTTTCACTAATTGATCCTCTTCAGTGAAGCCTTCCCTGGCCTCCTTCTAAAATGTCAACCTCCACCATCATGCCCATCCCTCTTCCACGCTCTGTTTTCTCTCCTCAGCACTCACTACTAACACAACATACATTTTATTTACTTGTGAGGTGATTGTCTGTGTCTCCCCCTGGAATGTCAGCTCCACAAGAGCAGGGACTCTTGTGTTGTTTTTTTTTTTTTAACTGCCATACGCCAAGTCTCTGACACAGTGTTCAATACATATTTGTTTAACGAATAGGCAAATGAATACCCTCTCCTGTCCCGTATGAATGGATCCAATTGTCCACAGCGACCCCGTCACCCAGGGATGGATGGTGTGGGGCATGCTGAAGAGAATCTCAAGCCAGCAAATGGGCTCTGAATACAAGCGGATTTTCCATGCTCTCAACGAGAACATTAAAATAGTTTGTTGGGCCAACTTGAATTTATATTTTCATATGCCACTGGAAAAAGTGGTTAAATATCTACTTATACTATTTAATTTATTAGTTTAATCACATGTGTCTATTTAAAAGCTTGTATCTGAAATCGGATGTGCTAATTTAGGAACGTGGATTTTCCCCCCAGTGCGTTTCATGAAATTATTTTACTCAAGCTCCTCTCCAGGGACTCCCCCATCAAGGAGTGTCACCAAAGCCCCATTTCCAGGTGCCTTCAGAACACAGACATTGCTCCCATCTGGGGTGTCTGAGATTTGGCACTTTTGAGTCTTCGTGTGTGGCTGTCGCTGGAAATTTTAGCCAAGCTACAGATGCCTGTTCTTTTCAGAATAAGAAAATTTTGTTTTTCATTCATCCGGGGGGGGCGGTGGTGTGTGTGTGTGATACGCCCACAACAACACAGCCAGTGGTCTGTAAATAGGGTGACTGTCCTGGCTTGTCTGGGACTTCCAGTCCTGGGAAAACCAGCCCAAGTGGGTCACCCCACCGATAAAGGGCTTGTTCACAGCCATAACCTCATAGTTCTGAGGTCACCCACCCAAGAACAGCTAATACATTTGGGTCAGTTTACTTTCCTGCTTTTTATAAAAGCTGATTCACCACCAGGAGATTCTGTAAGGGTCCCAAAGTATCATTTTTTTTAAAGATTTTTATTTATTTATTAGAGAGAGAGAGAGCAAGCAAGTGTGAGCACAAGCAGGGGGAGCGGCAGGCAGAGGGAGAAGCAGGCTCCCTGCTGAGCAGGGAGCCTGATGTGGGACTCGATCCCAGGACCCTGGGATCATGACCTGAGCCAAAGGCAGACGCTTAACTGACTGAGCCACCCAGGTGCCCCCCATGCCCCAAGGTAGCTTTGACTGGGGCCAAACAGTATGTGTGGTCCAAGATAAACAGTTGAGAGAGGAGTCCAAAAAGAGGCTTTGTTGGAACCCAGATACAACCCTATAGCCAGGCCTTCTCGGGGTTGTTGTAAATCTTCAATAATGGGAGTTCTCCCCATTTCCTGCTACCCTCCCTGCCCCACCCACCCAGTGGGGTCTGGAGTAAGTACATTGCTCATCACCCCCAGCTCCCCACCCGAGGGGCCAGAATGACCGTTACCGTGCGCCAGGCTTCGGACACCATTTCTAGAGCTTACAATGACATCCCCATTTTAGAGTCGGGAAAACTGCGGCTCTGCGAGGGGGAGCCACGCCTCTAGCCCCCTCCCTGCCATGCACATCTGCTGTGGAACTCTTGTTCAGAGACTCTCCCTAGCCCTTCCCCCACCACCCCTGGCCATCATGTGGGTGATTTGAGGCTTGCCCAGATTTACCCTCCGGCAGGAACAAAGGTTTATCCAGGCATTTGTCCCCCATTCCTGGTGCCCGGGCCCATGACCCAGCCCCTCAGACCTTTTGCCTTCAGGATCCGGACCCTGAGCCTCAGCTTCCAGAGGCCCATGCCGGGGACAGGGTGGAGGAAATGTCTTTTCCATACATCTGCCTCCAGGTCCCTGGCCCCACGACCCTCGGCATTCATTCTGAGTATAACACAGAAGAGTAAATTAAATTAGCCCCAGTCATCTTAACTGCTTGTAAGTAAGTCATAACTCGGCTCAATCTTTTGCACCCACAGCTGATTGGCTCCCTTCTGCGTGGGAAGGACCAGGAGCAGAGAGGCAGGACCAGCAGCCCCAGGGAGGCAGGGGCTGGGGGCTTGGGAACAAGCTGTGCCTACCCGCTTCTCTGCAAGCATCTCTCGAGCACCCACTAAGTGCCCGACACGTGCAGGGCGCTGAGGTCTCAGCAGTAAGCAAGGCATGGACCCCCTTCTCCCATACTCACCCCAGGCGGAAAGTGGGACTTGGTGAGCTGAGAGGGGCATTACGACTACGCTCAGGCCTGATCCTCTCTCCATGGTCTGCCTCCCCTCACACTCAGACTCTTCCTGCTTTTCAAGTTCCTCCTCCTCAGGAAGCCCTCCCTCACTGGCCCAGCTTACAACTCTCCTTCCTGGGGTCTCTACCACACGCTTGAGCAAGGACCCAGAGATTAGGGAGTTCTTCCGGAGGGTGGGGGCCAGGTCTCTTGTTCTCTTTATCTCCAGAATGTCCTCGATAGAGGGAAAAACCAATGGTCAGAGAGGGGCAGTAACTTGCTTGAGGTCACACAGCAGGTTAGCGGCAGAACCAGGACTAAAATGCTTCTCTCTAGGGTCCTTTCCCCTCATTTTGATAATACCCAACCTTGACAGAGCATCTTTTTACTTGTCTAGATCTGTACTAAACACCCAGACACATGAGCTCACCTGGCTTATCAACAGCATTTCAAGAGAGGTATTAATATCACTGTTTCCTCTCCACTTACAAACATGTTACCTGGGGCCTGGAGAAGCTATAGAACTGGCCCTCCGATTTTTCCTCGTCCGTAAATGATGGAGTCAAACTTCCAACATCCCAGCTTGACCGGATGGCCCTCAATCCATGCCACCATGTCAAGTCACCGATTCAAAGTTCATTGGGGCACCCAGATAGGCTTCAGGGGCTGTGACCCCCCCCAAAATTGCATTCTTCAGGGGGAGAGAATCTATAGCTTTTTTCCGGATTCTCAGAAGGGTCTAACCTCCCCCTGCAAACTAAGGCTCACTCTTCTATGTGACATTTACTAGATGGTTACTTATGAGGATAAGGGTGGATGTGAGCTTAGTGACGTAAGGAGGTGTGTGTGTGTGTGTGTGTGTGTGTGTGTGTGTGAAAGAGTCACAGAGAGACACACAGACAGACAGACAGACACACACACACATACACAGAGGAGCCCACTGGAGTGGAGGTGCGTGGGGCAGGCACCCACTCTCTCCATCTTCCTGTCCTGCCCTCCGATGTTCCCTGCCGACAAGCTCTGCCATGACAGCAGCCCGTGGACGGCCGGGCACACGCGTGTGCTCCCACAGGCAGCGGGCTGGACTCACCACCCGCTGCCACGCCATGTTCCATTTCTCTCCGCCCATCAGCCGGGCCTCCCCAGGGCCCGATCTCCACGGTTGTTTTATGGAAGGTGTCAGCTCCCCGCTCCACTCTCTGGCCTGATGTAGTTATTAGAACAGCTACAAGAAGAGACAAAACACCAGGCGAGGAGATGGGGGCTAGGGTCCCCGAGGCAGCTGCTGAGAACGAGAACGTGTAATCCCTCATTCGTCGTGTCACCGAAACCGACTCTCTGCTCCTGCCATCACTTCCTATTTAGAACTGCATAATAATTAGGATGTGTATTTGGAAACAATTAAAAATAAGCTGCCAGCATGTGGCTAATTTTGCTCAGGCTGCGAGGATAATATCAGTGTAGAAGAAGGTGGGGACACAGAGCCCATGGAAGCCATCAAGACCCGGGTGGCTCTTGGCTCTGCTGCTGGTCTTCCTTTGAAGGCCACCGGCCGCGTTGGCTGGGGGCCCAGGCCTGGTGGAGGCGGAGATGGCTGGGGCCAGCAGCCGAGGACCCTGGTGGCCAGTGGGCAAGGCAGGCTGCCCTGGAGGAGCCAGCTCTTCTGCTTGGGTCCACACGCCCAGTTCCCTCATGCCACCCAAGTGCTGAGTCCCATGCGCCTGGAGGAGACACCTTCCACCCACCCTTGGCCAGCTCCCCCACAGCTCCTGCAGCTGGACAGCATACACGTATGAACTGTGAGCCATGGAGGTCCTGGGTTCGAGTCCTGGCCCTGCCTCCTATTGCTTGGGCCATCTCAGTCGAGCTCCTCGGCTTCCTTTCCCACTGCTCTCCCTCTGCTGTTGCTCGGCGCACAAGAGGACCTCAACTTTGGCCCCCGGCAGAGCTGGTTCAAATCCCAGCTCTGCCCCTCACCGGCTCTGTGATTTTGTCCCTGCAATATGGGGACGACAGTACCTACATCCTGTAGTTCTTATGAGGCTGAAATGAGACAACGCATGAAAAGTCCGTGGCCAGGAGCCTGGCTCGTGGCAAGTATTCCGGGGATGTGGGACTTGATCACTGTGCTATTTGCTGTGTTCTTACTCGTGGTGGCGTGGCCACTCGTGAGCACCACCCCCCCCCCGCCACAAGCTACTTGTCTGTAGCTCCCTCTCCGTGCTGTGCCCCGGGCAGAGAGCTCAGAGAGGGCAGGGGACAGTCCTGGGGCATTTTGTGCGCCACCACGGAGCCTGCCCCTGTGCCCTACCTTCGATACTCCATGCAGGTTTAGCAAGTGTCTGTCCCACTACCATGGCGCCCTCCCTTCCCCTCCCCTCCCAGCCTTCCCCCTCCCTCTGCACTCAGTAACACAGACTTCAGCCCACATGTCCCCTCTGCTCGGAACCTCCCCTGGGTCCTGTTTCCCAGCGAATGCTGGAGCCCTTACTATGGCCTCCATAGTACTTTTTTGGGGCCTCAATAACAAATTATCACAAATGCGGGACCTCAGAATGACGAAACTTATGCTCTCGCGGTTCTGGAGGCCAGACGTCCAGAATCAAGGTCGTCTCTGGCAGTGCCCCACTCTCTCTGTAGGGGCAAGGCCTTCCTGGCCTCTTCAGCTCCTAGGCTCATGACCACATGTCTGTCTCTACACAGCTTCTCCTCTTCTGTCTCTTATGAGGACATTTGTCATTGGACTTAGGGCCACCCAGACAATCCAGAATGATCTTCTCATCTCCAGATCCCTATTTAGTCACACACAAAATCCCCCTTTTCAAATAAGGTCACAGTCACAGGTCCCAGGGATGAGGATGTGGACGAATCCTTTTGGGGGCCCCCTCTGGTCCCACTAGAGCCTCACGGGGATCCCTCTCCTCTCCCCTCAGCCACGCTGGTCTGCATGCTATCCCTTAGCCTTTCCCATCTCAGGCCGTCCTCGGCCTTCAGACAGCCCTGCAGTCCGTGTCCTCATTTCTTTCAAGGCTTTGCTCAGATATCAGCCTTTCAGCGAGGACAGCCCCGCTGCCCTGTTTAAGGCCTGTTGCAAGTCCTCCCTGTTCCCTGCTTTATTTTCCTTCACAGCACTTAGTGCCTCTAACCCATATTGTTTCACTGATTTGTTTTCTGTTTTCCTCCCCCCAGGAGAACAGACCTCTATTAGGGCAGGCACTTCCTCTGTTCTGTTTGTCGTATATCCCCAATGTCTCAAACAATCTCTAGCACACAGTTCGTGCTCAAAACCCATTTCTGGACTAAGTGAGGCACTAGGCTGGGCTGCGAATACAAGGCGGCAAGATATCTGAGGCCCTGGCACCCGGGAGCTCACCATCCGGGACGAGGGGTGGCCAGGGAGCTGGCCTAGCTCTGCTTTCCCACCAGTGAGCTTCGACGGAGCACCTGGTACACCAGCCGAGGGTGCAGAGATGGGTTTTCATCTCCTTCAGCCAGAGCGCTGGAAGTCCCTCCTATTGGTGGTCCTGGGGCTGCAACAAGGTCTTCAGAGGTAAATGAGTGTGACCCAGGAGGGCAGCCACCTGCTCTGTCCTGCCCACTGCTGTGTCCCTCGCGCCCCGCACCTCACAGGTGTCAGTGAAGATTTGCCAGGTGAATGAATGGCTCATCTCTGCGCCAAACCCGAGGACAACACAGTGGGGCTAATCAAGAGGAAGGTTGAGTATTGGAAGTCTCTGGTCTGTAGAACAGGTGTGCCCGGTGAAGGAGGCCAGGGGACCATGGCAAGCCCTCTGCCCTAGGTGTCGGATGGGGGCGGAATGCATGCAGGGATTCTGTCAAGGGGTTGGGCTGGGAGCAGGGCTGGGGGCTGGCCACTGTCCAGATCCTCAGGCTTCGTGGACCCCTGGGCCAGTTGCCCAGGGCACTGTGGAAGCAGCCCTCCACATCGCATTGGCCGGCCGGTGTACCCACTCCTTCCCCCCGTGGCCTTGGAACTAGTCTGTGCTGGAGACGATGCTCCAAGAATGATTGCCAGGCTCTTGAGCCAGGAAAAGCAGACTGAAGGGCATGTCATCCATTAAGGGCCCAACCTCTCACCCAGGAATGCACAACTCACCATGTCATCTGTCACCCCCTCTATCACCTGCAGCTCCAACCTGGCCTGGCTGCCAGCTGCACCCACTCCCCAGGGACCTTCTCCCACAGCTCATGGAGGCAGGGGCTGGGAGCCTATCTTAGCTCCCTAGGGAGCAGGCAGCACATGGCTGGGGCAGAGCCATGGTGCTCCCAGTGGCTGCATGTGGAGGGCGCTTCCTCCACCTCTCCCAGGCCTGCATCCAACACTGATGCCCGAGGAAATTGAGACACCCCGTCACCTGAAGGCCTGGGCCCAGAGGTCCAGAGCCAGACAACATGCTCACACTGGGGGGCCGCAGAGCAAGGAACCCTGGCACCTCTTTCCTCCTAAGCACCTTCGGGCTCAGAGTCTGTCTCACAAAGTCCCAGACCCATCTGGCTTCTTAGCAGCAGGTGGGGGCCCGGGCTTTGAGCTTCCCACCACCCTCGCCCATCCTCTGTCCTGCCTCTGAATGGGGGCCCAGCTCTGTGTCTCCCACTGGCAGGATGTGAAGGACAAGCTGCCCGCCTGCCTGCTGCAGCCTCACAGCCTCGTCAAAAGCAGTAATTGTCAGGAGAAATTTGCCAGCTGAGTGAAATAAAGGGCCTTGAAGGTATAAAGAGTCAGAGCCGCCGATAAGAAGCTGTTTTATATAGACTTTCATTCCCCAGATCGGAATGAGAACATAGGCTTTTAGGTCTTTTTTTTTTTTTAAATGTGAACCAAAGCCTTATTGCCCCCCAAGAAGTCCAGTTTGGGTATAAGAGAGATTAACGGTGGGGCAGATGGGGGCCAGAGGAGGCTGGCAGCACAAGGACCCCGTGGTGGCCCAAGGCTTTCCTGTCTTCTTGGCTGCCTCTGAGAGCCCCCTCGGAGTGATCTTGTGGCTCAGTGCCCCCCCCCCCCCGGCCGGCAGCTGCTGCCCTGCGCCCCTCCCTCCCACTCAGCTCCGGGACCAGGGCCTGGGGGCACCCCCAGCAGGACCCCAGGAAGGATGAGTGGGGTTCTCTGCTGGTGCCCCACTCTTCTCGCTCCTTTTCATCTTGAGGCCCTCTCTCCTTTTAAATAAATTGATTTAAGTGACACATATTCATGGTAGAATATTGAGAAAAGTGATTGAACACAAAGAGAAACATTTAAATAGCTTGTAAATCCTTTCTCTATTTATTGTGCATTGTGGTTTGCCAGTCATTTCTCCCTATATATTTATAAACATGGGCTCCGACGGTACACGTTTCTTTGTAAGCAGCTTTTCTCCACTGCCTAACTGTATATAAGGAACACATTCTGTGAAGCCTATTTATTCAACCTGCAACTGGTCCATGGGGTCCCACCCGAAGAAGTTAGCCGTGCTTTCCCACTAATTGGTTGAGAACATTCTATGTGACAACAAGTAACTATGAATCCAGCCAATGCACAAATGTATCCTTTATGAACCGCAATAGCATTTCCCTGCCCTTGACAATGGTCTTACGTAGATGGCCAAGACACATTATTTCTTTAATCTGCAGGCAGTCGGTGAATGTGCGAGTGGACCCCTTTGTAATCAACTTGTGGCCCCTTGGGATCCGTGGCTGGCTCAGGTCAGGAGAAGCCAGGGGGAGGGGCCTCTGTCCAGGATGTTCTTCCCCAGAACTTCGCATGGCCACTTCTTTCCCATGATCCAGATTTCTCCTTACGTGTCACCTCAAAGGAGCCTACCCTGTCCACCCAAAGCAGCAACCCAGCCAGTCCCTTTTTCTCATTACTGCCCTACCGTAATGGTTGGTACCATTACCTGAAATAGTCTTCCTTTTCCATTTGCTTGTATCTTCCTCTCCCTCCCGCAAGAGGGACTAAAACTACTGTCTCCCTAGAATGGTGCTTGGCATAGAGTAGGTGCTCAGCAAACACCCATTGACGGAAAGAGCAAACAGGGATGGGATTCTCACCCCCAAGGGGGGCAGCCCACTGCATCTGGGGAAACCGCTGTTGGTTAGAACCAACCAGAAATGGCAGGGAAAGGCTTCATTTCATGTATCAGGTCCACCTAATGGGTAGTGGCTGCCTGGAGCACTGGGTAGAAAAAGGGGTTGAGGTCACATTCAACCTCTGTTGGAGGGAGGGTCATAACCGATCAGTGATAATCCACCATGGGCATAATGGCAGGAATAGTGGTATGTGTGCCACGTATCTGCCACACCTGGATTAGACTAGAAACCCCCTTAAAAGAAGGTAGGGCTTTATTATTCTCCTTTGCAGCCCCCTAGCACCTGGCACATTCTAGGTGCTTGGTCATGACTGCTGTTGGCTGGAATCGCTCAGCTTTGAGGCCTTGGCTCCCAAAGAGATAGGAGAAAACATCTAAGCCAAAGGTTTTCCTTTTTTTTTTTTTTTTTTTAACCTGCAATGTTCTTTCTTCAAAAGAACATCTTACATGAAGTCCAGGATATATTAGCAGACAGAAGCAAAGCTGCTCTGACTGAATCTGGGTTTGAGGTCCGGAGCCCCCACTGCCCACACCCCCACTATCAGAGGCAGCCCGGAGGCACCTTTCAAGGAACCTAATGGCTCCACAGAACCCAGTCTGAGAACCCTGGACGAGGAAACCAAGATCCAGAAAGAGGAAGTGACTTACCCAAGGTCACACAGCAACTTAGAACTGAAAATGGGGTACCAGCCAGGGGACTCCCGGTTCAGTGCTCTTCCTGCCACATTTCCAGGGTCTCGCACAGAGCAGGTGCCCTCAGTTCTGGGCTGGGCCTTGAGGCCGGGAGAGGACATTCCCCGCGTCCTTGGGCTGGATGGACACCTGAGCAGCTCAGTCCAGATCCGATATAGGAGCATCCACCCTCCCCGCACAGGCGCCCGGACTGCGGCATCTCCTTTGTTTATCTTGCTCTTGGAGCCCCGGGGTGCAGTGTAGGAAAACAGCTCCCTCTCCCTGACTGTGCTTTATTAATTAAAGCATTTCCCCTCTTTGGTAGCAGCTGCTTCGAAAGAGCTCGGCAAATGTTTAATTCATCGTTTCAGAGCTGGTCTCCCAACTCCCCCCAACACCTCCTTCCTTCAAAGTGCTTTCCCGGGAAACCCTCCCGGCATGAGGGCTGTTTCCCTGCTTTTCTGCCGAGCTCCTGCCAAGCTGCCTTTCACCGAGCTAGCTGAAGGTGATTTGTTATGCTGCACCAGAAATCTATAAGGAGTGAGCAAGGCTGGGTGCAAGCCCAGGTTCTCCTCCTTGAGATGGTTTAAAAGGCCACGATTTGTCGAATTAGATGAGTATTTAATGATCATCTTCCTTGGCTGTTCAGAGGCAAAAAACGAGGGCATTGATTACCCAGTGATGCTGATTAGAGGCTGGGGTTCCCCAAGGTATGTGTGTGGGGGGGTTGCTGCTGGCACAAGGCTGTCTCCAGGAGGGGACCTGGGGAAGCAGCACCTGGGGGGGGGGGTCCCCATCCTCTTCGCAGCTGTGATCAGTGGAATAGAAGGGTCCCATCGCCCAAGGGCGGCTCATCTCCAATGATGGGGCTACATGGGGCCACTGAAGGGCTCACTGTCTCAGGTGGGAGCTCCTAGTCCACCCGCTCTCCCCCTGTCCCCCAGGATGGGCTTGTCTGCTCACCTGCGCATGCACTGGAGCCCCACCCCGCCCCAAATTCCTGCCCTCTGGAAAAATCCGGTTTGAGCTTGGTGGTTGGATGTATATGAACCCTCTCAAGATTGAGAGACATGAGGCCCTTTTCCTTCTGCCTATAGGCTGGTGGACTGGGAGACATACATCCAGCCCAGTTCAGTCCTCCTCTTCTGCCCCCTCCTTGAGCCCCCTGAGTCACTGTGGCTCCCATGCACGACCCCTTCCACAAGTGTGTCCCAGGGTTCTGTCCAGGTCCACCTTCTCTCCCACCCAGGGAAGTACAACAGAATGTGGTGACTTCATAACGCCAACTGATTTTATAACGAGAAGCGGATGTTGTGCAAACTTGGGAACCTGAGGGTATCAGGAGCAGACCACCGGGGGCACACCTCCCCAGGGACAGGGACCCAACAGGGGCCTCAAACCTGGGGTTGGGACCCAGTGGATCAGCTAGCCCGGCCCACGGCCCTGCGTTCTGCATGTGGGCTCCCCAACCAGTACGTTGGATCTACCCACTGGCCGGGTCATCACCCCCTGGGGCTAGCCCAGCAGGGTTGCCCTGTCTTCCTTGAAATGCTGAGAAGTACTTATTAGACATCCCGCAAGTGGTAATAAGAGCAGCCAGCATTCCCTGAACACTTGGTGTCTGTAGGCGCTGCATAGTCGAGAAGCATTAGCTCACCGAATCCTCAGCCAGCTCTAGGAGGTAGGTGCCATTTCATGGATGAGTACGCTGAGGCAGGTTGAGAGTACGCAACTGTGTTAGGTAGCAAGTCCCGGTTTGCCCCCCAGGTCTGTCTGACCCCATGCCCACGCCACCAACAGGAATCGCGTCATTAGACTGGGCAGAACAGCTTTGCGTCAACCCCAGCCAAATGCGGGGGGGGGGGACCCTGGACAGCGCCTGGTGGGGTGGGGGGGTGGTATAAGAACATAGCTCTGGGGTCAGGAAGACTGGGTGCAGATCCCGGGCCTGCCACCTAATGCCTGTGTGGCCCTGGGCGAGATACTGAACCTCCCTCTGCCTCAGTTTCCTTGTCTGTTAAAGTAAAGGTAATGACAGTGCTTACCTCCTAAGGTTATTGTGAAGATTCTTTTATTCAAATAATACATATTAATCGAGCGCCGAATATGATCCTAGCCTCCGTCTAGTGGTGGGAGAGACCGTACGCATACTAAGTGAGTTAAGGGTGTGGTATTACTGAGGGACACGAGAAAGATCAGCACAAGAAGGATCTCGAGCGTTGAAGGCAGGGGTGGAGTTGTATGCGTGCGTGTGCGCGCGTGCGTGTGCGCGCTCTACGCACAGTGGAGCAGCCAGTTGTGGGATTTAATGGGGGAGGCGTCAGGACAGGCTGCACAGAGACACTGAACCCAGCGGGCCGAGCAGACATCCAGGGAAGGAGGGTCCCAGAGGGAAGAGCAGTCAGCTCAAAGCAGAAGGAGCATGCCTGCTGTTTGTGGCTGGGGCGGAGAGAGGGCGAGGGAAGGACACGGGAGACAAGGGCAGATCAGGCGGGGTCACAGGGGTGAGGACTCTGGCTTTACTCTGAGTGGAATGGGGACAGTGAGAAATCCCAGGGAATGGCTGATCCCAGTGCTCGGCACACACAGTGCCCACTAAATATTATCACTTGATATTCCTATAAAATACTTCTCATTTTTGTAATGGGGCCAAGTGGGGTCCCGGTGTGACCTTGGAGAGAAGCCCCCTCTTGCTCCTGGAAACAAATAGCCTAATTGGATGCTGGTGCATTTCAAGGGGGTTTCTTTCCCTGTCCTTGCAATGTAGACCCGCTCCCTTGTCCTGCTTCCCACTGAGAATAAATGGACTTAGCAAAGGGAGGCTCCCTGCAACTTGGGCAGGAGAGGGGAAGCAAGGAAGAAGAGAAGGGGAAAGAGAGGAGGAGGTTGGAGAAGAAGGAGGAGGGGGGAAGACGAACGAGGAGGAGGGAGGAGGGCAGGGAGGAGGGGGAGGGTCAGAGGGGAACGGTGGAGGAGGAGGAAAGAGGAGCACTCTCACAGGGTCAGAATGTCATTCAGCCCCCTCAGCTATGGGATCCCCACGTGGCTCCCTCCCAGCTGGGCTCTGCCAGCGTCTCAAAGAGGTGGTTATTTTGGGTGGCAGCGTGATTGGGAGCTTGGAAAGCAGGAAATTGAGTGGTGATTAAGGTTGTAATAAGTTGACAACATCAAATATCATTACCCTCAGAACATGCAAATGATCCCTTCTTTACCCAAGATTTGCCATGCAAATACCAATTAACAGAAAAAGTATTTGCCTTGATAGGGAGAGGCTGCTTCTCCTTCCAGTGCCCCCACCCCCACTGCCCCTGAAAGAGGGTAAACAAACAGGAGGGGCTGTGCTTGAATGTCACCAGCAGAAGAAGAAAGTGAGGATCCACAGCAGTGACAGCTGATCTTGTGAAAGGCTGCTGGAAACTCTGGCCTAGAGCTTCCCTGCCATAGGCTTGGCCTTTCACACTGGTCCAGAAGCTGCTAGAAGCTTCTTGGACCAGCTCCTTGGGCAGCTGGTCCCTGGGCTGATGTGTGTGGCCTCTGTTGCCTGGCCATACTACACTGTCAGAAACCCATGTTCCGTGGCTGGGTGCTCCCCAGCTGATAGTGCCCTGCAGAGGATGGGTCTGCAATGAGACACACAGGGCAGCCTTGAGGCTATGGCCCCAGAGCCCTGGCACTACTGTGTCTAGGGGATTGACTTCTGGAGGATCCAGGACAGATGGCTGGGAGTCACTGGGTTGGAGCCCCTGGTGTTTCCTTCTCTTGGCCAGATATTTGGCCCTGCCCTGGATGTACTTGGCACTATGGAGGCACCATCACTCATACTGAGATGAACGCAGCACAGTGCCTGCCCTCAAAGAGCTTCTGGTCTCTTTTGGCGGGTAGAAGGACCAAGGCCAGAGAGAGCAGAAGATGAGATGTAAGGTGAGTGGTACCAACTGAGCCTCTTGGTCTGTTTGCAGAGATAAACTTGCTTTTGGCCATGGTGGCCTAAGAAGATGGAACAGAATATGGGCTGAGCCTTGAAAGAGGAGTAAGAGAAGGGGAGAAGAGGAGGGAAGGAGTTCTTGGCGGGAAGAATGGCAAAGCTGAGATTTGAAGGTTGGGAAATGCATACTGTGTTTTAGGGTCAGTGAATCCACCATCCATCCTATCCAACCACCCATTGTCCAGCCCTAATCCAGCCATCTAACCCACCAAACCAATACCCATCACCAACCACCTTTCTACACACCATTCAACCAACCAAATCAATACCCAACCCATCACCAACCATCTTCCCATATGCCTCTCAGCCCTCCAAACCAACCCACCAAACCAACACCCAACCCATCACCAACCACCTTTCTACACACCACTCAACATACCAAACCAGCCCACTCATCCAAGCCACCAACTTACCCAACCCCAAACCCATCATCACCCAACCTCCCAACCCATTGTTCAAACCGTCAGCCTACCTCACTAACATGAATCAATTCACCCCCCTATCACCCAACCCACTAATCCAGATGAAGATCATAAACTCCAGAGCAAATGGCCAAGGCTCTTTAAATGAGGGTGATATGAGAAGTTATGAGAAGTTGATGGCCCCTTGCGCTAATTCATGTCAAAGGCTTGGCCTGGTGTTTGGGATATAATAAGACATATGGTGGCACTTGCTCTTTGGGTTGATGTGATTTATTCCCCAAAGCCAAAAGGGTCCACTATGTAGGGGAGACCTGGGTTTGAGCTGAGCTGGAGAAAGGTTAACCCCCAGGGAGATGTAAGTGGGATCAGAAGAGGCATACCTTGGAGCTGGGTGCCTGGTAGGCCATTTGTCCCAACCTGAATCCAACTGGGAGGAGATGGTTGCTTGGGACTCCTCCCACCATACCATCCCTCCATGCTGCCTCAGAGGAAGACCCACTCGGGAATCTGGGCACCCCAGAGTTTGTCATCAGGGAATTTGTTCTTATTCTCAACCCTCACATCTGAATCCCAGCAAGCTGGCCCAGCCAGGGCATCAGAGAACAGGTAGACCTATAGATCTTGCTGCCCTCTAGAGCCCCCCTGGCCCAATCCCTCTTCCGCCCTCCATCTCAAAGCAGGCCCCTGCAGAGGGGCCTGAAGGCTCCCTGCAGCTCACATGCAGCTGGTAGTTTCCAGCAGCTTCCATATGGCCGCCTTTCCAGAAATGCTTTTGATCATCTAAATCCAGGTTGTATTAATTCACCAAATACCTTAAACTCAAAGGGATTTTTCTCTGGTGTTCCTTCCCTGGCTCCTTGGAGCATCCTGTTGCCTCTCAGGGCGTATGGGAGGTGAGGGAACTTGAGAGAAGCTTCACTGGGCAGCTACCCCTCACCCAGCTCTACTGTGCCTAGCCATGTGGGGGTTGGGATGCCCACCTCTCAGCTCCTGGGTGGGTCAAGGCTGCCCCAGTGGGTTATTAGCCCCTGGCCTCCGGCTGGCCGAGCTATTACAAGGCACAGTGCAATTTCATGCCCTGTTTCCTCCTTCCTTGGTCTGCAGTTTCTGCTCTATTTGTCCAAAATGAACAGAGATGAAGTGAAATGAATTACAGCCTGTCCCTCCCGCTTCTCTGCCCTCTCCCCTCTTTCCCTCTCTCTGCCTCCTTGGTATTCCCCAGCCAGCAAGACCCCCTCCCCCTGGCCTTCCCCCGCCTTCTCCTCTGCCAGGGTTTTCTCTTCTGCTTCTGCTGTCTTAGGCTTTGCCTCCCTGCTCTGTGCCTCGTCGCTCCTCGTTTGGTTAAAATCTGTGACTCTACCCCACCTAGCCACTCATTCATGCAACCATTCAGCAAACACTCAAGGAGCACCAGCTGCATCCCGGAGAAGGCGCCCCGTGCCATTTGCCCGGCTCCCACCCTCCCTTCCTCCACGCCATCCTGCCTAGCAGGGAGGTGCCTGGGCTCAAGTCAGGCAACGAGGGTGCTGGATGTCTTCCAGGAGCCCCATCTACTGCCCTGGAGCAAGGCGGGGGCACTCACCTTAGATATGAGTGCTACCTCCCTATTTCAGCTCAGGGGGTTATGGCAGGACAGCTGGCCTTATCAGACCCCTTAAATGGCAGAGTCACTGCCAGCCAAATGTCAGGGTCACTCGCAGTGCTAACAACCCATTGGGGGCTAACTCTAACACCCAACCACAGCCTCCCAAGGCCTTGAAGAAAATGCATCTCGGGGTGGGTCCAGTCCAGCCCCTCTTCTCTGAGAAATGCGTTGCCACCTGAGAGCTAAGCCTTGTGTCATGTTCTAGCCAGCCCCTTGGGTGGGCTGGACCAAGGACTTGGGGGCCAGACCAGGCTGGGCCCCAAGCATCCTCCATGCAGAGATCTGGAGTGGGGCACCCAGTGATTTCGATGTCTCCGGGGGGCAGCCACTTGAACGGACGTGGTGGGAAGCTGGGGCCTCAGTGGCCACATCTGACCCTCTGCCTGGGACAAGGGGAGAGCTATGTGCTGACGGAGGAACCCAGCGGGCAGCCTGAGAGACACTCACAAAGAGAGACAAAGACAGATACAGAGAGACGGAAACAGTGACATTGGTAGAAGCAGGGAAGCAGCGAGAGAGATGCACAGAGGAAAAAAAAGAAAGAGACAGAGACATAGAAGCAGAAAGACAGGGTGACAAAGAACAGTGAAAGGGACAGAGAGAATGGCTGATACACAGAGAAAGACACGGAAGCAGCCCCTGGAATTGACCATTTTGCCATTCAGCCCCGCCCCACTCCTCCTGTCCTTGGGGGCCATGAGGTAACTGAAATAACAAACCCCCTTTTCTCCCAGGTCATCAGAACAGGGGTCTTGAGGTGACCTTGGTCCCTTTGGACCCCCACAGGGAGCGCAGCACAGCCCGGGCTCCCACGGCCCCTCTGGCACCGCCGTCCTGCCTTGCTGTTCCTCCACAGTCCCTCCGTCCGCTCCGCCCCCTGCAACGTCCCCAGCCCTCTCCCCCCTTACCCGGGGGCATTGTCCATTCATGCAACACCTTGATCCTGCTAAGTTCCTTTCACTAGATCCTGTCCAGCATTTACCAAGCACCTGTACCATGCGGAGTGCTGAGGCTGGGGCTTAATTCATTCCTCCCAACACCCTTGTGAAGTTGGCACCATTTCTCTCCTTTATAGAGTAGGAAAGCCGGTGCAAGAAGGTTGAATAATTTGCCTGGCTCATGCAGCGGTTAAAAGGCGAGGCAGGGGTTTGCTTCCTTTCCAGCCCCGGGTCCAGAGCTTTTCTCTACTGCAGTCAGGCTAAGGTGCACCAGGCCGACAGGGTCTCTTGCTTAGGGGAGCACTGAGAGACCCACCCACCCCAACCAGAGCCACCTCTCAGCAGCCTCCTTGGCCCTGAGTCAAGTGGGGGAGGCAGAATGGAGTAGGCACATTCGTCCAGATGGGCAGAAGCTCAGCAGGGTGCAAGGACCTGTCCAAGCTCACCCAGCAGCTGCCCCACCCAGGGGCCACGGCGCCTGGCTCTCATTCCAGGCTGGAGGTGAGGAAGGTTCAGGGATGATGGCGGTGTGGCAAGGCAGGAATCAAATTCCCTGTGAAAATGTCCAGCAAGATCCAAGACTCTTGCCCCCTCCCTCTCTGGTGGCAGCTCCTGGTGAGGAGGCTTATGTGCTAGAGCAAGTGTGCTTTGGGCATCATCTAAAGTGGGGAGGGGCTGGGGCTTCCCCACCAAGGAGGTCTGGAGGACAGGAGAAGGTAGGAGCTACCCCTTCCCTAGCACGTTCCTTCTCCTGGGTCAACAGCTAGCCCCCGCCTCGGCTCCTGGCTCCTAGTTCTTAGCTCTGGGATTCCAAACCTCTCCGTTTCTAAACTTTCCAAAACTCTAAACCAGGAGGTGCAAATTCAAGTACCTCCAGGACCCACACAGGTGAAGCAAATGGGCCAAGTGGGCTGGGCGTGGCAGGCAAGAAAAGTGCCTATCTCCAGAGGAACCGTCACCGCTCAATCCAGCCCTCTGTCCCTATGGGGGATCCTGGTCCAGCACAGCCAATTTTCTCCATTGCTCAAGAGCAATTAGAAATCTGGGTTATTCTTTATTTTTAAACCTAGTGTAGACCAACATTTAAAAACAGGTATGCAGGGGTGCCTGGGTAGCTCACCAGTTAAGCATCTGACTCCTGACTTCGGTTCAGGTCATGATCTTAGGGTCATGAGATCGAGCCCCACGTCAGGCTCCACACTGAGCGGGGAGTTTGCTGGAGATTCTCTCTCTCCCTCTGCCTCTCCCCACCCTCTCTTTCTCAAATAAATAAATAAATCTTTTTTAAAAAATTAAATAAAAAATAAAAACAAGTATGCAGGCCAGATTTGGCCCTCAGGCTGTCAATTTATATCCATTGTCCTAAATGCCCTGGGTTCTAAATGCTCCAGAATTCTCCAGAATGCCAAACTCTCCCCTATGCACATTGCCATCCAGGATGGATGGGTCCCATTTGCTGGGCTGAAACTGTTTCCAAACCACTGCCTTCAACAGAAGGGGTAGTAATTACACTCTGACATTAATATTTAAACCACAAACAGAGTTAGTGTGCTAATACTGTCCCCAAAGGCTTCGGACTTGTTTAAGTTTTATCCTTGTGAGACCTAATTATTGTCAGCAATGAATCCTGTAAGACTGTAGGATTAGGGCGGGGGAAGGGGAGCTAGACAGATCCCTGGGGCTTGTGACTTATGGGGCTGAGGCATAGGGTGGCCTGAGGGCTGGGTTCCATGCCCACTGGTCACGGGGGCCATCCCAGATG
Organism: Zalophus californianus; assembly: GCF_009762305.2. NCBI lineage: Eukaryota > Metazoa > Chordata > Mammalia > Carnivora > Otariidae > Zalophus > Zalophus californianus. The sequence goes on from NC_045598.1 coordinate 8,439,065, forward strand.
CCTATGAGGGGGCAAACGTTTCCACTGTGTCCTCCTAACCATCCTCATAATTAGGGAGCTTGCTCCTAATACTTGCCCCGTGAGGATGAGGACAGCTATGCCTCACAGTCTGGGAAGTTGACAACAATCTTTGGCCTTTGATCCCTTGGCCCAACCTCATGGGAGACCCCCAGCCCAATTGGGAGAGATCTCAATAGGGAAACTGGCATTTTGTGTTTTCTGTGCTTGTTGGGAGAGAAGAAAACGGGTCTGTGAAGGGGTTGTTAGTTGGCGGCAAAGGGCTGGGGCAGGTGCGTGGTATGGAGAGGAGGCAAAAGTCGACTTTCCAGAGACTGGTTTCCAGAAGTTTCCACAGCTGGACCAGTGGATCGCATTGGACAAGAGTGGTATCTGCGTGGGTGAGCTGCCTTAGCACAAGTGAGCTAATGGCCGAGTGGCCATGCCAGCCAGGAGACCTGTGCAGGAACAGTCCGGAAATTTTCCCATCCCCATCTGCAACCAGCGGGTCTGGGTGGGAAGGAGGGGAGGGCCGTGGAGCCCTCCACAGGCAGGACCCGGGTCTCTGCCAGGAAAGCCAGGGTCCTCTCCCGCTGGAGGATAGGTGCTGAGAGGTCAGCTGTCGAGCCAGCGAGGCCTGAGTTAGAATCCTGCCCTGCCCCCACACCAGCTGGGTGACTGCGGTGAGTCACTTAGTTTCCCCTCTGTAAAATGGGATCATTTCTGGGCTTTAGGGTTTGCGGGACAGTTGAGTGAGAAAATGTAAACATGAGGCCGGCATGCAGGGAGGGCTTGGTGAGTGGTAGCTGCTAATCTAGTTTTATTGCTCGGGGGTCTCTCCCTAGGGGCCCATACTCTCTGCCGAGGACACTTTGTTGGGAGCAGAGCAAGTGCACTGAGGCCCTTCCCCTGCTGGTCCCGGTGCCCCATCACAACCCATGAACGCTCTAACCCATGCCTCTCCAAAAGGCCCTGGTGTCTCTCCGTGCCTCCCCCTCCCTAGGCCCTTCCTCCAGGCCCATAATGCCTTCCCACTCCCAGCTTGTCCCGAGAACGAAAAGCAGTCTGTGAATTTTCTCAGTTTATCTTGGGGAAAGAAAGGCCCAATCTAAGGTCCCTTGGATGAATGCCCTAGAAGGATGGAGAGGGCTGTGACTCAGCCAGGCCTCTCTGGCTGAGGGGTGGCAGAGGCTGAGACCCTCTGGGGCAAAGTGGAAAAGGGGCTGTCTGCCCGACCTGGTTTCCTGGCTCGGGGACAAGAGTCAGAGAGCTCCCAAAGGCATTCATGTCGGCAAGGAGGACCGTGGATGGGGAGTCACCACTTGCTCCCCTCAAAGCCAAGGAGAAGCCACTGGAGACCCAGAAGCAAGTTGGACTCAATCCCTTAGCCCTGTTCTCCCACCCAGAAGGTGGCACTTCCAGCCCTCAACACAGCGTCTGTCATGGGCAGGGCCACCTCTTGTACGAACAAGGAGAGGCATCTCTCAGGATTAACAATACACAAACCCTTTGATCCAGCAGCTTCACTCCAAGGAATGCACCTACGGAGAGATTCAGCGTGTATGCCCAGAGCCGCCGGGGGCAGGGGGGTGCTAGAAGCCACGAAATGCCCATAAGCAGGGGACAGGTTAGATACGTGGTGGCCCAGCCATGCAGCATTGCAACCAGGTTCAGGAGGGATGAGGCAGCTGTGATGTGCAGGTGGGGAATCGTCACCAAGATCTGCCGAGGGACGGAAGGATATGCAAGGGACCGGGAAGAGCAGCCGCTCTAAGGAGGGAGGCAGAGTTACAAAAGGACAAATCCTGCGTGGTCCCACTCCTCCAAGGCTCCTGGAGAAGCCAAATTCAGAGAGACAGAGCAGAACGGTGGGAGTCAGGGGCCGGGGCAGGGGGATGGGGAATTACTGCTTCGTGGGGCGGAGTTTCACTTTGGCGGGATGAAAAAGAGTCCTGGGGATGGACGGTGGCGGCAGCTGTACAACAGTGTGACTGCACTGTAACTTAAACACCGTTAAAATGGTAAATTTCCCGTCATGCGTAGTTTACCACGATAAAAAGAAGGAAAAGGAAGGCGGGGGGGAGGGGATAGTCGAGGGGAAGCTCACTCTTGCTGTCTGTTCGCACTGCTTGGACCTAAATAAAACCACACACTGGTATTACAAAATGCATTTAAAAAATAGTTCTGCCATGGAGACTCCTCTTCTGCCCACACCAGCCACACTCTGCACAACCCACCCTGGGCCGAGGTGATAGAGGTCAGCGCTACTCGGTGGCTTTGGCACGGGGCTGATGCTCTTGGGAGAGTTGTAGGGGGGTGTGTGGTCCTCTCTGGGCCTCATCGACATCCCCATCTGTGCAAAGAGAAGGCTGGATCTAGTCCCACCCTCGCTGACCTTGGGCTGGTGGTCTCCGTGGCGCGGCTGAGCAGGACAAGGACAGACGGATGGCGTCTCGGCAGGGCAGAGCATCCTGGGCAGGACCGGATGCACTGCCCTTGTGAGTTGGGGCCGGCGGCGGTGACCCTTGGGTGTGTACTTTAATGAGAAGGAGGAGATAGCCTGAGCCATCTGCCACCGCCACTGCGGTGCCTCATCTCTGCGAGCCGGCCGCTGCCTCTCATCTCCTGCCAAGCCCCATCTGTCCCCCGCCCCCAACAACAGAGGAGGTGAGGGTGGCCCCACTCTGTAGCCATGATGTTGAGCAGGCCCTGGGTCACCCACCCCCTGGGCCAGAGTGGCTTCTCCTCCACCAGGACAAGGCTCTGCTGAGCAGCGATTGGGTGGGGAGAGGGCAGAGCCGTTGCACTTCCTCCCAAGAGAGGCTGAGTACCTGGGCTCAGGCTGGGAAGTGGGAAGCGGATCATGGGGGAAGGCAGATTGGAAAGGCTCATCACCGGGAGAGAGAAGAGGGCAGGCGTTGGGTGTGGCAAGAGGAGCACCCACCAAGGGGATGTGGAGCTGGCTCTGGAGCCCTGCTCGGCCTCAAAGTCACTGCTCGTCTCTGAGCCTCTGTTTCCTCCCTCTGGAAACTGGCATTGAACTCACACCTACCACTTGGTGTTGGATGAGATGAAGGTGCAAAGCACCTGGCGGCACACCTGCTCATCACGGGGGGTTCAGGAGTGGGGGTGGCCTTTGTCACTGTTGTCGAGGCCCCAACCTGGGACGGTGGGTGGTCTCAGCCTGAACACCTGAAAGCCTGGGTTTTGAAGGCACATCTGGAGAAAAAGGGAGAAAAGAAGGGAAGAGCTAGGTTGGGGCTGGAATGGGACAAGGGCGACCACAGGCTAGGGCGGGCTGGGAGAGCAGTGGAGAATTGGACTCTGGCCTCAGGAGCAGCATCTGGGAAATGGGCCACAAGCCCCTTCTCCACTGGTCTTCCCACCCACACCGCTAGGCTTCCTGCCCTGCCTTCTGCACTCTCCAGTTTGCCTCCTTCCGGGCATCCATCCACGGGTTTGGCCCCTGCTTAACATTCCCCAGGAAGAATTTAAATTGGAGCAAGAATTAATTATGAGAGAGAGAGAGGTTGCCCCGTGGGCTGCAGTTAGGAGCCGGAACCTGAGCTGACAGACGGGCTGACAGCTAAGTGGGGACATTGTGGGACTTCCTGGGTGCCTGGCTGCCTTTTGTCTCACCTCAACTGCAAGAGGGAGAAAACAGCCCTCCAGAGACCAAAGAACCGGCTCAAGGCGGAGAGACAGAACCACGGCCCTCCTGGGATGCCTGGGTGGCTCAGTCGGTTAAGCATCTGCCTTAGGTCATGATCTCAGAGTCCTGAGATCGAGTCCCGCATCGGCCTCCCTGCTCAGTGGGGAGCCTGCTTCTCCCTCTGCCTTCTGCTCCCCCTGCTTGTACTCTCTGACAAATAAATAAAATCTTAAAAAAAAAAAAAAAAAGAACCACGGCCCTCCTGAGCCCCGAGCAAAGCAGCTGTAGTGCTGGGCAAAGGAAGGGATAGCAAGTTCAGGGCCGGGGCATCCGACCTGAGAGCCACAAGCATCCTCCTCGCAGATCTCAGTGGTTGGGGACAGTGTGTTTTTTTGGGGGGGGTGCTCATAAAAAAGGGAAGGGCCGATCTGTGAACTGCTGGCTTCCCCTGACATCTCGAACTCTCTTGTGTGAACTCAAGAATTGAACTGAACCTCAGAAAAGTACTGAGAAGGGCGTGTCATCCCAGACTGGTGCATGACTAACCCTTGCTGAGCACACTCTGTGTGCCTGGCCCGTGCAGGGGCTTGACGGGGGTGACCCTTCCTGAACGTCGGGGGCATCGCAGCCTTGGGGGAGCCCTGGGCACACCTGAGTTCAAACAGCAGTTCTGTCACTTTCCCTGGACAGGTCGCTTCTCAGGGGAGCTGGTGCCTTCATCATCACCACTTGATAGACAGGGAAACTGAGGCTCCTAGAAGCTGACGGCTGGTCTGAGGACCCACGGTCATTGGGAAAGCTTGGCCTCGAACCACGGTTGATTGGACTCCAGAGCCTCTTCTCTGGGCTAAAGGAAGCTGGTGACATCTTCGGCAGAGCACAGAAGGGAGGTGGGTGTCCCTGGGTCCCATTTCTCAACTCCTGTTCCTGAGTCCAATGTTCTCACCATCCCTGCCCACTGTCACTCCTGCCCCGTCCCAGCCCCTAGCCAATCTTTCCTTCTGTACTTCCCCTGATGTGGAACGAACTTTGATATGGGCTGCAGGCAGGCATCTTGGGCTCCAATCCAGGCTGCACCTGTGACCTTGGGGAAGCTGCTTCCTTTTTCCAGCCTTATCTGTGAAGAAGAGATCTGCCCTTGACTCAACCAGCTTGATAAAATTGAGCACTGTGAGGGACGCCTGGGTGGCTCAGTTGGTTAAGCGACTGCCTCTGGCTCAGGTCATGATCCCAGGGTCCTGGGATTGAGTCCCGAATCGGGCTTCCTGCTCAGCAGGGAGTCTGCTTCTCCCTCTGACCCTACCCCCTCTTGTGTGCTCTCTCTCTCTCTCAAATAAGTAAATAAAATCTTTAAAATTGAGCACTGTGAGAAGGTAGATGACCCAAAGATACCTCCCCCATCATGAGCAGCCGAGCCTCAAGCAGAGACCGTGGGAAGTGGGAGGGGACCCCTGCTGGAGCTCTGTGGCCTGACAGGTAGCTCTTTATACCGGGGAAGGGGAGCTGGCTTGTGGACAGGTCCCAGATAACCAATCATTCTGGCTGAGCCTGAGGATGCATTCCACTGTCATTGTTAACACCTGAGTTACCCCCCTAATCCTCCAGACTCAGGAGGCTGTTCAGACGAGCCTGCCTTTTCTGAGCAATCATGGGAAGCACTGAAAAGGAGCAGGCTGGGAAGGTCAGTGTGTGCCGATATGGTGTGCTCGGGGTGAGGGCCATAGCAGGCTGGGAAGGAGGGTTGGGGGCCCAGCTCCAGCCTGGCCACATGTTCCCTTGGCAAGTCCCTTCTCTCTCCGCTGTCCTGGGCCTCTGCCAAGGGCTCCCCCCGCTCTGTCCAGCCTGGGCACATACCAAGGCATACGGCAGGCCCCACACCTGTCTGCCTCACTGCTGCAACCCCTGTAGCTGACTCTTGGGGGGTCTCAGCCTACCTTAGCCTCCTGTGTTCTACCTCTCCTCTCCCAACTCCCCATCCCATCCCATGCCACCCCATGCTTCCCACCTGACCCACGGCCCGTCTGTATCCCTGTGCGGTCCCAACAGAGGCCAAGGCACCTGTCCCTTCCAGGACCCCATTCTTGGCTAGCTGTGGTTGGAGCCGCAGGGTGGGGTGAGCTGGGTGGCCGGACCACGACAGGACAGCAGGAGGACTAGGCGACCTTACCCAGAGCATCCCGAGCTGCGGAGCTTTAATTTATTTAATCAATTCCGGCCCCCAGGCTGGGGAAGGAAAACGGCAGGATATTAAATCTGTTGCTCTCACCAATCTGTCATAGGGATGTCAGCACACATTGATTCTTCTTCTCCCGCCTTTATTAACTACCTCCTCCGGGGGCCACTGGTTCTGCCAGTTCCAGCCTGGACCCTGCCCAGGAGCAGAGAGCAGATTGCAGGTGGAAAGGGGGGGGTGAGGCGGGGGGAGCACAGGAACCTTTCAGGGGACAATTATTACAAGAAAATGTTTAGAATTGGGAGGCGAGACCTTGAAGATCATTTGTAATCCAAATCCTCGCTGGAGAGGGGAGGGGAGCTGCCCCAAGCAGTGTGGTCAGTTAGGGGCAAGATGGGGAACTGGAATCCAGGACTCCCGACACCCAGGCCAGGGTCCTTTCTGTTCATTTAATCAACATATTTTTCTTGTGTGACGACTAAGTAGTGACAGCATTGATTGCTGATTAGGGATTGCGTTCGGTCCCCTATTACTGCTGTGACACATTCCCAGAGACATAGCGGCTTGAAACAAACACAGACTTATTACCCTACAGTTCTGGAGGTCAGATGTCCAAGATGGGGCCCCCAGGGCTAACACCAATGTGCCAGCCAGGCTGTGTTCCATCCCTCTACGTTCAAAGCTGGCGATGGCTGGTCAAGACTTTCTCATGCCAGGTCACTCTGACATTGACTTCCTGCTTCCCTCTTTAACTTCAAAGGATCCTTGTGATTACACTGGGCCCACGTGGGTAGTCCAGGTCCATCTCTCCATCTCAAGGTCGACTGACCTATAACAACCTCTCCCCTGCCTTGGCCCACAGAGCGAAATGAAGGATCCGCGCTTTTAAAAGGGGGGCACATGGACAGCCCCCCAGGCTTTGGGGGGCACTTTTTGCTCTAAATAATTGAGCATCCTACCCCCCCTCCCTCTTCCCAGCCCAATCTCCCATCATCTGATTTATTTGCTCATAAAATTGAAGGCCTTCTTCTCTGGCACCATTTTCTATTCGGCTTAGACAAATATTTAGCAGCCAGACCTGACCTTAATTTCCTTAAATATCAGGGGCCTTGGAAGATAGAGAGCCTGCCCAGGGGGTGAGGACACTGTGATTCCAGGGTGGGGAGAATGGCTGGGATGCTTCCCCTGCTGAGGACTGCATCTGCCCGTGACCAAGCAGGTGCACAGCCTCTCCTTCTCCCCCCATTGTCAGGCGCCCCCACTGCTGAGGCTGCAGGAAGAGACAAGATGCAGGTGGCGGAGCTCTGGTGACTCTTGTGCTCACTGGAGCTGGCATTCTGGGCCAGGGTCTGTCTGCTGGGGGTGACAGGCAGAGCTCCCCTGCCAGGTGGGGGCTGGGCTGTACGAGGGGGAAAGAGGAGGCAGGAGTGGCCTCAGAGAGTGGGGGTGCCTTATGGGGGGCTACCAAGACTCCAGACTCCCTCATCTGTTCCTTTCCCACACATTGACTCAGTTAATCATTTCATTCATTGATTCACAGAGAAGTATTTCCCACGTTAGGCCTGGGGATCAGAAGTCAAAGCCAAGAGCTATATTCCTGGAGGCTGGCCAGTAAAAGGAGGTGCAGGGGGGTTTGGAGGCAGGAGGATGGGGGGAAGGAGGAAGGTCAGAACTGTCCTCAAGAAGAGGAGTTGGCCAACATGAGTCCTGGAGAATGAGCTGAACAGTCTCCCTGCAAATGGCTAGATGTCTGAAGGAGTTCATCAGGTGTACAGGAAGCAGGGGGCCATACTGTCAGGACCTGGGGTGCAGCTGGGAAGACCAATGGTTGGTGCCATCAGGAGCCAGGGACCCTTGGGTCCTATCCTCAGACCCTGCCTCTGAAGTCCTCCCAAATTCCTTGTTGCCCTGCCTGCCCCCTGCCCGGAGCCTGTCCCTGCCTTCTGTACTCCCTGTTGGTGGAAGAGGGGCCACCAGCAAACTCCCAGCTGCCCAAGTGGGAACCATCCCCACCTCCTCCAACGTATAATGATAGAACCAGCCACTGTGCTAAATGCTCATGATCTCACAACCCTCTCGCGGCCACCCTGGGAAGCAGATGCTCATATCCCCGTCTTGTAGAAACTGAGGTCTGCAGGGGCTAGCCTCCCTCCAAAGTCACCCACCAGCATGACATAGAGCTGAGAGTTTGCCAAGAGGACCAGGCAGCGGCGAAGGCACCCAGGCACAGAGCTGAGAGCATGTGGCACCTTCGGAGGACGGCGGGTGGCTCCCTGTCTGTAAAATAACACTGTCCAGATCCCTGCTCCTGGGTCACTTCCTCCAGGAAGCCTCCCCGTATCTGTATCTTTGTCTGTATCACATGTCCCTACTGAATGCGCTCGGAGCTCCAGATACACATCCCCCCCCCTCCCCACTATCACCGTTGTGCTGTTCCCAGTATGGCATGACTCTGTGCAACACACTCCTGGGTCTGGGTCAGGTTTTGGGGCCTGCCACATTTCAGCTATGTGTCTCCGAGCCTCAATTTTTTTCGTCAGTAGTCTGGTTTCAAAAGTGGGCATAGTAATGGTACCAACCCCATACTTCAGTCGTGAGGATCCAATCAGACAGCTCATGCGTAGCTCCTAGCAGAGTGCGGGACATCAAATAAGCCGTCCGCAGACATGAACTTCCTTGTGGGTTGAGTTGTGCCCACCCCCCAAAAGGTATGTTGAAGTCCTAAGTCCCCGGGACCTGTGAATGGGATCTTATTTGGAAAGAGGGTCTTTGTAGATGTCATCAGGCTAAAATGAAGTCATAGTGGCTGAGGGTGCAGCTGATCTGGTGATTGGTGTCCTCATAAGAAGAGGGAAATCTGGCCGTGTGAACACAGGGGCCGAGGTTGAAACAGGCATCGAGGAGCCCCAGGACACCAAGCAGCTAGGGGAGAAGCAGGGCACAGACTCTCTCTTCAGAGCCTCCAGAAGGAACCATTTCTGCCAACACCTTGATTTCGGACTTCTAGCCTCTAGAATGGTAAGAGAATACACTTCTGTTGTCCTAAGCACCCCACCCCCGCTCAACCCCGTCTGTGTTAATCTGTCATAGAAGCCATAGGAAACTAATACAGTGTTAGGATACAGCAGTAATTCTCAACACAGGTCCGGGTACACAGTGGTGCTCAGTAAGCCCCGGCTGCCTTTGGTCTCCTGGGTGCCACGCTCTGCCTCCACCCTCCCCTCCGCCCCCTCCTGGCGCCGGTGCCCACCCTCCTCCCGCGCCAGGCCAGTCTGGGCTGGGGGTGACCGGGGCCGGGACTGGTGGCCAGAGCAGGTCCTGGCCCCGCGCCCAGGCCCACGGCACCTCATTACCAGGCAGAATGTAATGCAATTTCACCCATGGACAGCGCTGAAAGCCGGGCCTTTGCTGGGGTAATGGATGGGCCAGCAGGGCTCTTGGTGCCTCCTGCCACCTCCCAGCCCTTCCCAAGCCTGGCAAATCTCTGACGCACCCACGAAACTGGCATGCAGCACACTTCACAGCTGAGGCGCCCAGATAAACCTCAGCAGAGCGCTGGGCTCTTCGCTCCTGGTCCTGAAGCAAACACCAGGAGATTAATGGGTATCTCAGTAGGCAGTGCCTCTCGGCTGGCCCCCACTCCCGGCTGGGTGCCTCACTCCTGCCTCCCCATCTCCCCCGTCCAGGGCTTTGTTCTTTTCTTCCCTTTGTTTCCTGTTTGCAATAAACATGATTAATGCCAGCCCGGCTGGGCCCCATCACCCCGCCCGAGGCCGGCTGTATATCTCAGCGATGAGCCGCTGTGGCCGTGGCCATTGGGGTGGCAGTGGGCACAGGTGGCGTGGGTCCGACAGGAAGCGGCACCGTGGGGGAAGGCAGAGGTGATGTGGGCGCCACCAGGAGGTGGAAGAATGCCAGGTCTCTTGGAGGTGCCCCTGTGTACCAGCCACCCCGGGGGACTCCGAGGAGTAAGCATGGCCAGGCGCTTTGGGATTAACCCTCTCCACCCTGACAGCTGAAGTGGCTCAGCTCCTGGCTTAGTTCCTGGGGCTGCTGTAACAAAGTATCACAAGCCGGGGGCTTAAAAAGCTGGGAATTTCTGCTCTCACAGTTCTGGAAGCCAGAATTCCAATATTGGGGTGTCAGCAGGGCCATGCTCCCTCTGAAGGCTGGAGGGAAAGATCCTACCCTGCCTCCTCCAGCTTCTGCTGGTGGCGGGTACTCCGTGGCGCTCCACCACTACCTAACGCCAGACGGCCCCTGGCTTCACATGGCCTTCTTCCCTCACGTGCCTGTCTTTGCGTGACATTCTCCTCCCTGTGTGTCCCTCCTCTTCTCATAAAGACACCAGGCATATTAGATGAAGGGCCCACCCCACTCCAGTGTGACCTCATCTGAACTAATTACACCTGCCATGATTCCTTTCCAAATAAAGCCGCATTCACAGGTCCTGGGGGTTAGGACCTCAACACAACTTTTGGGGGGATACAGTTCAAGCCATAAGAGCTCCCAAGGCTCCCGGGCGGCTGGTCCCTCCCTCTCTTACTCATCTCTCGTCACTACCTCTCACACACACCTGATATCTGACCATCCTGGGCTACTTGCAATTCCCTAGATGTGCCATGCCTTCTCTTTCCTCTGAGCCTCTGTGTGTGCTTTTCCTTCTGCCTGGATGCCTGACTTGTGTCTAATTGTCCATCTGTCCCCCATGATTGTCAGTCCTGATGGACTCCTTGGTGAATAACTCTTCATCCATCAAGATTAACCTTAACTATAACCTCTCCCGGGAGCCTTCACTGACCCTCTGCCTTTGGGCTCCCTTAGTGCCCCATGCTTACCTGCACTGCAACTCACAACCCACGGTGGGGGGCAGAGGGGGTCTTTTATCCGTTTGCCTCTCCTCCTCAGCCTCTTCGCTTGTAGGCTTCGAGTGGGCAGGGTCTGTGTCTCAACTCTGCATCCCCAGGGCACAGGTGCTGAGTAAATAAATTATTGAATGAAGAATACTATCAACCTGTATTTATTGAGCACTTACTAGGTCCTAATGCCACTCACTGTCCTAAGCCCTTGACTTGAATTAACTCCTTTCATCCTCACAATAATCCTACAAGGGAGGTCTATTATTGTGCCCATTTTACAGATGAACAAACTGAGCTCAGAATGGTTAAGCAACTTGTCCAAGGTCTAATGATTGATAGATTACAGAGGTGGAGATTCAAATCCAGCAGTCTGAATGAGAATCCTACCCCTGCCTTGAAGGGCCATGCAGCTGAGCCTCAGGGAGAGGATCACGTACTTCAGGGTCCAAGGAGAGGCCCAGACCATCAATGCTGTGGAAGCCAGGGCCCTCAGATGTGTCCTTGGACTGAGGATGTGGCACTATTCTTGCACCTTACTGTGCAGGGGCCCTTCATCTTCTTCCCGAGACAGCGAACTCCCTGGGTTCGGGCGAGGGCCGTGGTTCCCCCTGCATCTCCCCTCCCAGATCTGACAGAGCCCACAGCAGGCAGAGCCTGGCATCTCCTGGCCTGGGGCTGAACCAGTGGGGCTTCTGTGTCCTCTGTCACGGCAGAGCAGCCGTCCAGGGAGTCTCCGAGAGAAGCAGCTGATAAGTGCATCAACTTGCCACGGGAAGCAGGAAAGGTTGGCTTTGGGGTCAGACGGACTGGTCCCTCCGTGCCAGTGCTGTGTGACCCTGGCCCAGTCACTTCAGCTCTCTGGGCCCTCATTTCCTCATGTGTACAGCTTTGACAGACAAGGAGGGAGCAGAGCAGGCAGCCGGTGGCGAGCACCACGCCTCCCTGCCTCTCCCCCACGGTGCTCCACTCCATCCTCCATGGGGTGATGGATGCGGCCTCCGTTTCCCCGGCTTTCAACTCACATACTTAAATTCTCACCATTTTTCTTTTAAGAAATGAAGCACAACACAGATAAACAGCCATTGAGAATCATGACGCCATAATCCAGGAATTCTCCTTCCAGTGCAATCTGTTCAGCAATTATTCTGTGAAGTGGAGGGAGAGCATCATGGGTAAGCGCAGCACGCCAATTCCCAGGGGGAGGTGAAAGCCCCGATTCTCCAGATTGGTCTTTTCTCCCCAGAAATGTCAGCACATGTCCCAGTTTGGGAATACTATGTCCCCCCGTCCTGGTGAGCCCCCGAGGAGGGGGTCTCTGCCTGCCAAGTCAGGACCCTGCTAGCAGGGAGTGGGGTGCGGGGCAGCCAAGTCAGGACCAACACGTCTGGTTACTGCTGTGAAAATGGCCAGTGGATGTCCTCTGGGGGCAGCCACGCCCAGGGAGCCAGGACCTGGGAGGGTAGATGCAGGGGGGAACACAGCCCTCGCCTGCGCCAGGGGAGTTCACCCAGTGGAAATGCCCGGGCTTATGGTCAAGCTTTGGCTCTGACACCTGCTGGTTGTGTGGCTTTGGGCAGGTCCTTTAGCCTCCTTGGAGCTCAGTTTCCTTGGCTGTAAAATGGGTAGCAGTAGTACTTACCCAGCATCTGGGTGGTGAGGACTGAGAGGGAGCCTGGCGGTGCTCAGCATCATTTCTGGCCCATGAGGAGGGCTACACACATGGCTGTCTGGCTGTCCATCATCCCAGGCAGAAGAAATGAGGACGGCCTTGATGTGCTGCTGAAGGACAGAAGAGAAAAGAGCCGGGAGTTCTACCCAACAAATCGGGAAAGGCTTCCTGTAGGAGGTAGCCTTTGAGCTGGGCCTTGGAGGAGGAGAAGTTGGATTCCTGTAAGGGAAGGAGACACAGGCATGAAAGCCAACTTCCTGAACTGGCATAAGGTTTCATTGGGTATGAGGCTCCGCACACAGAGCTTGGAGCATGGGAGGTACTCAATCCACGTTCCCCTCTCTCAGGGCCCCGGGCTTAGGGAGAATGCGCTTTCCCTCTCATGGGACTTGGCACACAGTACGGGCTGAGTACATATTCCCCTCGCAAGGTTGGCACATGGTAGGTGTTCTGTATACACTCCTCTCCCTCGGGGACTGATAAGGTGCTCAATGCACGTTGGCCTCACACAAGACACGGCATACAGCTGTGTTCATCACATGCCAGGATCTTTCCCCTTCTCATCCCCCTTTAAGAGCAGGGACTGTGCCTTCTCCTTGCTGCCCCACGGCATCTCACCCATGGCTGAATGCACAGTAGGTGCTGGTAAATGTGGACTGAATGGGCCTCCTCCTTCCGAGCAGGGCTGAGCACAGCAAATGGGAGCATGCAGGCAAGCTGAGAGAGGGCAGCTTCTCCAGATCCCTGGAACTCGGCTGGATGTGTGAGCATGCTTACAGCCGCAGCACTGCCTTCCCCGCCTCTCTGGCATCAATAATCTGACTGCAGTCACTGCCCCACTAACCTGCCCATTGGCTCCTCACTGGAGACCCGGGGTATGACCCTGCTGCCTGTCTGCCTCCCTCTCTTCCTCCCTTCCACTTCGCCAGGAGGGAGTCAGGCCAGACCGGCTGTGCAGGACAGCCTGGCAGCTCGCGGGCTCTGCACCTCTCAGGCCCACTCCAGGGCAGCAGCGGACTCTGAGTGCCAAAGGACTGGCAAGTGGGAAGTTGGCTGATATGCTGGTAGAGTGAGGTGCAGAAGGTGCCATTAGCAGGAGTATACTGGGGCCCCTAGGACATCTTGCCCCTGGCACTGGTAATCTGGGCACCTCATTCAATCACGTTTGTCTCGAGCATTTATCCCTACCAAGCCCAGGGCTTAGCGTTAGGGATCCTGATGGGTCCCTGATCTCCAGGAGCCACAGTCCCCCAGGGGAGGCAGACTATAATGGAGATGCGTAATGCAGGCAGGACATGCTCCCATCTCTGTGCAAGTTCAGCTGTCCCTGCCTGGAGGCACAGGGGACTTCATGGAGAAGGTGACATTTGAGTTTGGCCTCAGTGGTGCATTAAGATTAGACCAGAGGAGTACAACAGGGAGTGGGAACGAGCTGTACAAAGCGTGGGGGTGTGGAAGGGCATGAAGGTGGAGACAGGTCACCTGCCCCCTTGACACATTTTTCTGGCCCATGTGGATACACCAGCTTCTCTATTTCTCAGAGCCTGAGGAGGAGGAGAGAAAAAGCGCTGGGTTCCAGGGTCCGGGGCCTGCCACTGTCACTAACACTGTGGAGGGGCCTCAGAGATCAGCCGGCACCTGGGATGGTAAAGAGACTTAAATTTCAGTGCCACCTGGGAGGGCCGCACTGCCTGTGGGGGTGGGGGGAGTGCTGAGAAAAGTCCGGGGTCAGTCTGGGCACAGTGGGGAGCAGTGCTGTGGCAGATGGGCAGTGTGCCAAGGGACTCTAAGGAGGGTGACAACCCCGATCTGCTCCACCCCTCCCTCATTTACACACATGGAAACTGAAGCCCAAAGAGGGAGAGTCCCCCACCCAAGGACACACAGAGCCAGGGACAGATGCCAGAGCTCCTCTCCCAACCCTGAGTCTGTCCCAGAATTACCGGAAAGGCTGCTAAAGCATAGGTTCTGGGCCCCATCACCAGAGTTTCTGATTCAGATGTTTGCATTCCTAATAAGTTCCAGGGCGATGCTGCTCGTTCTGGGGACTTGACTTTGAGAACCACTCTTCTACACTAACCTGCTAGGCTGAAAAATGAAGATAACGCCATTTCTGGAAGATGGAAACAACCAGGCCCTCCTAAGCTACCAGGGTTGTAGTGAAGGGCCCATGAGGTCAAGTTTCAGGATGTACTCTGTAAAGTTAAAGCAGTGGTCCCCAGCCTTGGCTGCCCATTAGGATCATCACTTGGACCCTAAAAAGTCCTGCTGGAAAAGGGATGACAGTTATGTGATGTGATGGAGGTGTTAGCTAACGTTACTGTTTTGCAAGATATAAGTGTATCAAGTCATCACATGTACACCTTAAACTTATACAATGTTAAATGTCAATTATATCTCAACAGAGTCCTGCTGCCCAGGTGACAGCCCAGACCAATTAAATCAGAATCTCTGGAATATATCCAGGCGCCTGGGTTTTCCAAACCTCCCTGGATGATTCTAATATGCGGCTAGCCTTGGGAAACAGTGGAGAACCTTGTTGACATTGCAAACTCACATTTAGTAGGTGCGAAATGGGACTGAGAGTCTGCACTTTTAACAAATGCCCAGATACTGTATTTGCATAATGCAATAAATGCATCTGCATTTTAAACAAATGCCCAGGTATTGCCAATGCTGCTGGTCCATGGACCATGCTTTGAGAAGCAAGGTCCAGAGGAGAAAGAGAGCCTGAGGCTATCATCTCTGAGGCTGGTCCATTCTAAGGGTTCATCCTCACATTTGCAAACCCTCCCTCCCGGTTACCAGTGTTACCAGCAGGCCATCCTGGTTACATTGTTTCCATCCTCTCTGCAGCCCTGACTGGGGGGATCTGGGGACCATTCCAGAGCCCTGCAGGCCCCCAGCTGCTTTGTCAGGCAGGAGCCAAGCACACCATCCGCTGCTCCTCATTTCCTTCATCTCCATTCTAGTCTTTGGCAAACAGCGTCAGATATGATAGATTTTTTGTTTGCAAACCTAGGCTCCAGGCTGGAAATTGACATCTCCCTTTCTCCTGATGCATCCTTTGCATGCTGTGGTCTTTTTGCCCATGATTGCTCCTTGTCAGTTGCCCGTAAAGCATTTCAGCCAATTCATGAATTGATTGAGTACCTACTGTGTGCAGAGGAGATGACAATTTGCTCTGTGCCCTTCGGCAAGTGTATCACCCACCCCAACTGAGCAGCTTGTGGGTCAGGACCTTGTTTTAGTCACCTTAATGTCCTGACACCTTACTACAGTGCCTGGCAAGTAGACTGTGCTCAATGAGACTGCTGAATGAATAGCTCATCAGGGACCCTCAGAGCCTTGGCTTCTTAGCCTGTAGAATGGGAGTGCGAAGGCCCATTTCATAAAAGTGTAGTGAGGCTTATCACTATTGGGGAAGCCTCCGTTTTTCAAGTGGACAAATTGATGCCAATTTATACAAGTAGCAAGCCCCTGGAGAAAGTGGAACTGGAACCCAAATTATTATACTCAGGAACCTCCATGCGGGGCAAAAGAGCCACTTACCTTCTGAGGAAGAATGGCCAGGCCAGAAGTGAAGCTGGGTCCAGGAGCTGTGGCCAGGTGGGAGGCCCTGTGGGCTGGAGAGGAACACAGCCAATGGCAGCCTGGGTCCTGGCAGAGAGAAGTGGTCCAGCAGCCAGTTCAGCCATTGGCACCTTTGAAGATCCTCTCAGCAGGTGGAGAAGCCAGCGCGAGATGTGATCTTCCGTTCCTTTTCCTGAAATATCTGCTCAGAAAGGTCAGCCAGCAAGAGTGGGCACTGATGCCAAGAGGGAGGTTGGCACACTGGGCCAGGCGCCTGCCTCAGAGCAGTCTGGTCTGGGGCAGGCTTTTCTGCTGGCCAAATGCAGCTTTTCTAAGGGGTGTCCTCATCATCCACCTCTCCTTCCCAGCAGCACTGCTTGCACTGCTCAGAACCCATCTCTTCCCTGCATGAAAGGATAAAAGGGTACCATGCAGAAGGACAATCCCAAAGGGCTGTCTGGGATTGTGCATCTCATTGCACATGGCTCTCCCAGGCCAATCCACAGTCTAGTGCTTGGAACTGCAGGAGCTCCTGGTTTGGGACAAATGCACTGGCACCAGTGGGGGTGCATAAAGGCAACTCGGGCCCTCCCCTGCTCCACACCCATAGCTTTGAGGTCCTCTCCATATTCCTTTCAGTCAGGCTTAGTCTCTAAGGACTTAAACTCTGAGATTCAACCAATTTGGTATTATTTTTCTCAAAGATTTATTTATTTATTTTAGAGAAAGAGAGCGAGAGAGAGTGCAAGCAGGAGGGACAAAGGGAGAGTGAGAGAGAACCCCAAGCAGACTCCACGCTGAGCATGGAACCCGACACGGGGCTTGATCCTATGACACCGACACCATGACCTGAGCCGAAACCAAGAGTCAGATGCCCAACCAGCTGCAACACCCAGGCGCCCCAACAAATTTATTATCCTAAGCATCCTTGGCGTTAGCTGCCCCAAATTCCATGATTATGGGAGTCCATGATTATTTAATCAGGACTCTTTCAGTTATAAGTGACAGAAAACCTTTTCTACCCGATCTAATAGCTGAAAAGTCTCAAGGTAGGACTCAGGCATAGCTTGATCCAGGAGCTTAAGTCAAGTCTCCCTTTGTCCCTCAGTTCATGGTGAGGCTGGCATACTTTATTCTTGGAATCAGTGTAGTGCCATGATGGCTATTAGTAACACAGAGTCTATAGCCTCTCAGATTCAAGTCCTGCAGGAAAAACAGAGTCTCTTCCTCGCTTCCTTCTCACTCCTCATGTCATGCCCAGAAATTTTTTTTAATTTTTTTATTGTTATGTTAATTACCATACATTACATCATTAGTTTTGGCTGTAGTGTTCCATGATTCATTGTTTGTGCATAACACCCAGTGCTCCACGCAGAACGTGCCCTCTTTAATACCCATCACCAGGCTAACACATCCCCCCACCCCCCTCCCCTCTAGAACCCTCAGTTTGTTTTTCAGAGTCCATCGTCTCTCATGGTTTGTCTCCCCCTCCGACTTACTCCCCTTCATTCTTCCCCTCCTGCTATCTTCTTCATTTTCTTTTTTCTTAACATATATTGCATTATTTGTTTCAGAAGTACAGATCTGTGATTCAACAGTCTTGCACAATTCACAGCACTCGCCGTAGCACATACCCTCCCCAATGTCTATCACCCAGCCACCCCATCCCTCCCACCCCCTACCACTCCAGCAACCCTCAGTTTGTTTCCTGAGATTAAGAATTCCTCATATCAGTGAGGTCATATGATACATGTCTTTCTCTGATTGACTTATTTCACTCAGCATAACACCCTCCAGTTCCATCCACGTCGTTGCAAATGGCAAGATCTCATTCCTTTTGATGGCTGCATAATATTCCATTGTGTATATACACCACATCTCCTTTATCCATTCATCTGTCGATGGGCATCTTGGCTCTTTCCACAGTTTGGCTATTGGGGACATTGCTGCTATAAACATCGGGGTGCACGTACCCCTTCGGATCCCTACATTTGTATCTTTGCAGTAAATACCCAGTAGTCATGCCCAGAAATCTGACGAAAGTTCAGGACTGAATTCTCTTTGGCCTGGATTTGCCAGGGGTCTATTTCTGAATCAATCACTGTAGCCAAGGAGACAATGGGATGCTCTGATTGGTTTAGGCCTGGGTCACATGTGCATGCCTCCCACCAAATCACATGGTCTAAAGGGGAAATGGTGGTTCTCCATTGGAAATTGGTGGGCCGCTATCAAAAAATGGTGAACTGATGAAAATAGAAACAAATTGCTAAAAAGTGTCCCCACACTGAGGTTCCGAAGCCGTGTAGATGAGTGGTCCTATGAGAACTTGACTCAAAGCTTTGAGGGGCCCCTAAAGCTCACCTTTCAGATTTGGGACAATGGGTAGTGCTGGAAGATGGGGGTGAGGATAGATCTCCAGCACTCTCCGCCCTTCCGAAGTTAAACAAACGATGTGCCTCCTTCCTCTCCCTTTACCTTTAACACTTGGAGCCTGAGTATTCTCTTTACATTTCTTTTCCACCATTGTTTTGCAATCAGCACAGCTAAGTTTCAGATGGGAAAGGTGGAGCATCCGCTGAAAGCTCTGTGGGTAGTAACTGCAGGGAAGGAAGCTGAAGAGACTTGTCTAGTGGCTTGCGGAGCAGTCAGCGATCGATTTCAATCTGTAGGAGGGAAGGTGGAGGCATAAACTGAATTATTGGTCTTAATTCTCCAGCCTCCCAGATTGGTATTTTACATTTATAGCCTTGCTATGGCTACATCATGAGCTGAGTCTCCTTCATCCCCAGTTGACTTTTTGAGCTTGGCCAGGGGACTTGCTCTTGTCATTGGGATGGCAGCACATACAATGAGAAAAGAGCCTTGAGATGTGTTTAGGCGGTTGTGCTTATGTTCCTGCATTTCTGCCACAGCCACAAAAGGAACCTAATCAGGGTAGCTGCAGCCCCTTATAGGATACATGGAGCATACATGAGCTGGACCACAGCCTGAAGCAGAGTTCTCCAGTCAGGTTCTAGACCTGTGAGCCAAATACACATATTAATGTTAAATCCTCCTGAGACTTTGAAGTGGTTTGTTACACAGCATTATTATGGCAATTGCTGACTAATAAAGGTAGCAAGGATCATTGGAGGCTCTGGGTAGCAGAGACAGTGTGCATCAGCCCAGCTGTACAACGGGGACTTTGGGGGACCCCACAGGATCAGGAGTCGGGGGCCCAGGTTCTGTAGTTTCCCCATGAAGTGCCATGTGATCATGGGGAGTAACGCCTGACTCCAGATTCTGGCCTCAGTAGCCAGGGCCTGGAGCAGATGGTCCTGGAAGTCCAGGCTCTGTTGCTTCTTAGGATCTGCCCTTCATGCCCTCAGCCCTTGCCTGGTAAGTGGCCCCCTCCGCAGAGTCCTCATGCACCTTCACACCTCATGTGCCCTTGCGCAACACACTCTATATAGAAAACAAGTCAGACCGTGACAAATGCAGAAATAGATGTGTGAAATTGTTCCAGGAGCAAAGAAGAGAGAGAGCTAAAGACTCTGGGGAAGAGTGGGTGTAGGGTTGGGGGGTAGCTCCAGCATGGAACGGATTAGTTGGGCCTTTAGGATGAGTAATATTTCAGCCGGTAGAGAAGAAGAGAAAGAGCCTTTCAGACAGATGGAGTGACGTGAGAAAGGCTGTGAGGCATATCTGAGCCATCACGGGCTCTTGGGGCAGGAGTGGAGTTGAGGCTCCTGGGGGCGGCGGGGGGCTGCAGTAACAGGGTTGGAGAGAGGCCATTGAGGAGCAAAGGGCCTTGGGTGTCATATTCGCTCAGGGCTGTGTCCTGTGGGCAGTGGGGAGGGTGGAGCCATGGAGCATTTGGATCAGCAGACCCTTCAGCAGGGACCAGAAGGAGTCCTAGGGGCTTCCTGGATGCCTGGGAGCTCTCCTGGCTTCCCACAGCTCATGTCAGCCCTGGGGGAGAGCAAGGCTGGACTCAGGGCCACTGCAGGCTCCCCATGGCTTGGAAGCCCTGCAGAGTGAGCAGGTTTGGGAATAGGAGTACCCAGGGAATCTGTAAGAGTTAAACGGGAGTCTCTTTGAAATAAATGACTGAATGGGAACATCAAGAGGAAGCAAGAGGGTGGCAAGTGAGCTCATCTGGGTCATGGCATTGGAGGAGCTGACTGAGCCTCGAAGCCCCATTCTCCTCTTCCCTCCCAGACACGTGACTGCAATGCGAAACGCGGAAGCCTGGGAATCAGTCAGAACTGGGTTCAAATCCTGTCTCTGCCACTTACTAGCTATATGACCTTGGACCAGTGACTCAACCTCTACCGGTTACTTCTTTTGTAAAACAAGGATGATAATATCCACTTTCTGAGATTGGTGTAGAGATTAAATAATAGTGTGTGACATTTATACCAACCACTTATCAAGGCTCGGCACTGATCTTGGTAACTTTCCGTGCACCCCCAACTCCTCATCGCACCTTTAGGAAGTAGGTGCTGCTATAAGCTCCTTTGACAGGTGAGGACAGCGAAGCACAGAAAGGTTAGGTGACTTCCCCAAAGTTACACAGCCGGTAAGTGGCAGAGCCGGGATTTGAACGTAGGTTGTCTGGCCCTAGGACTTATGCTCAGAACCCACACGTTCTATATGAGATGATATGACCCATTCACATATCACACATGGGACACATACAAAAATGCTGGCTATGACCGTGCTATCTAAATCCTACCAAAAAATATTTGGAAGAGCAATTTCTGGGGAATGAGTACCAGGGGAACCCCCTGGGCTAGAGGGAGTATGTTTCTCTAATTCTCTTGACCCAATATGAGATGGAGAAGGCCATGGCCTGTGGACTGTGTACCAGACACACTGTATACACTATCTTATTGATCTTCACGACCACTCTTCGAGGTGAGTACTGTCTCTCTTTTATAGGCAAGAACGCTGAGACTCAGAGAATTCCGGCAGGTTGACCACCATCACCTGGTCAGTGGCATAGCTATAAATGGACTCAAGACTTTGACCCCAGACTCCATGCTCCTAGCCACCTGCACTGCAGGCCTTAGTTATCCATGGATTGAAATAACCATGATCATGAGGCACTTGGGTGCCTCGGTGGGTGAAGCATCTGGCTCTTGATTTTGGCTCTGGTCATGGTCTTGAAGTCGTGAGATTGAGCCCCACGTCAGGCTCACACGCTCGCCATGGAGCCTGCTTGGGATTCTCTTGCTCCTTCTCCCTTTAACCCTCCCCATCAAGGAAAAAAAAAAAAAAAGCTTTGAAATGACCATGATCACAAAATCCCCAGGGTACGAGGGGAGTCTTCTGCACTTGGCCCACTAACACCTGGTCCCACATGGGTGTGGTGGTCTGGTTGCATTTCCTGACTTAGCGAGCATGATGAACAGCTGACTCTGGGCTGCTCATACACACTGTGGGAAGAGAAGGGTTAGAAGGTGCCGAGAACACAGCAATCCAGCGTGGGGGGATGAAATCAGCTTCGAGCTTTAAAGGAAAATCAAAAGACAAAAAAAACCCCACATCTACCAACAATCCATCCAAGGCTGAAGAGAATGGATCACACCACCTCTGGCCTTCTTGCCCCATGTGTGATGACGTGCTATGTCCCCAGCAGCACAAAGGGACAGGAAGAGTGTGGGCCTTACATCCTGACTTCTCTGAGCCATACTTTCCTTATCTATAAAAGAGACGTGATTATTCTCCAAGGGCCTGTTGTGCAGATCGAAGAGGATGGTGCAGGAAAAATGCTTGGTACGGGGCTTGTCACACAGTAAGTACTCAGCAAATGTTGACTGTGGTCATTATCAAGGGAAGGAGTAAGTGTAAAGGAGGGAAGGTGAGGAGTTTGGAGGTGTTTAGGGGTGTGGGTGGAAAGAGAGGAAGGAAAACAAGAGGGAGGAGGAGCAGTGGAAGGGCGGGGAGAGAGGAGATGGACAGGGAGGACGAAGAGGCGGAGGTGGGTAAGGGGACATGCCACCAGCCTGGCTCCCCAGGCACAACCGGCCGTGTCAGCCTGGCCCGGACTGCTGCCCCACGTGGTCATTAAGACTATTCACATATTCCTCCTGCATCCTGCTGCCATATCTGCCAGATGTGGCTCTGGATGCCAGTTAGAACAGCTGTCCCCAGACGTGCCCAGCTGCAAAATGAGGACTCAGAGGTGTTGGGAAGGACACAGAAGCCTTGGAGGGTTGGCCAAAGGGACAGTGCTGTCAGGAGCCAACCACACCACTGCAGTCACCTGCCCTGGGCCTTCGTCTTCTCATAAATGAGAAGCTAGGAGTCAGCCTGGCATTTTGTGTCAGGTGATGTCTGCAGCCTGTGGCCCTGGCCCCTGCATCTTGTCCTGGGAGGGATGAGTATGACCCTGTCCTTCTGGGTCCTGGGGACTGTCCTGCCATTTTGCAGAATGGCCCTTCTAGTGTCCATGGAAGAATGTTATCAGACAAAGGAATTCTCAAATTAGAATGCGAGCTCTGTCTTAGCATGTTGCCCTTGGTAGACTGGGGCTCAGAGAGAGGCAGTGACTTCCCTAAGGAAGAACAGGGAGACTAACTTAGTTGTGTTTTAGACCTAGGAAGGGGACTCTGAGAGTGGGCACCCAACCGGGACCTAGTTCCTTGGGGAGCAGTGGCGTGAACAGATAAACGTGGTATCTCCAACATCAGGCAAATCTTGGTTCAAATCCTCTCCATCACTGACCCTTCTGTGAACTTAACCAATTCCTTCACCTCTCTGACCCTCAGTTTCTCCACTTGTGAAATGGGAATAACAATATGGTAAAGAATCTGAGCTATAGAATCAAACTGCCTAAAGCCGAGTCCTCAGTATTTCCCTGCCATGTGACCTGAGGCAACTTAATCTCTGAGCCTCAATCTTCTCACCTGGAAGTGAGGATGATAAAGGACTCACCTCCTGGGGTGGTTGTGAGGTTAGACGAAGTAATACATATATGGGGCCTGGCATGCAACAAATTGTAGCCATTAATTATTAATGATGCTGATGTTGTCAGTAGCATCCCTTGCTGCCTAAAAGGTATTTTAACTGCCTGAGCACTGATGATCTCTCTACCAGCCCTTTATTCCAGCTTAGGGGCCCTGGCCACAGAGTTCTCTGGCACAGAACGTTCCGCACCATCCCACACTGGATGTGCTGGAATAGGAGCTGGTACTAGGGCAGCCCATCAGAGCCATGCAGATTTCTGACTGGGAAAATGCCAGAAAAGCTCTTTCTTGCTGTTACTGCTGAGGCCCAGATGGGGCCTGGTGGTCAGGGTTAAAGACAGCTTGGCTCCTGGCGCCAGTAGGCCAGCCAGGCTTGAGGCAAAGGGAGGCACTGGCCAACTTGTACCAGGAAGCTGAGGCCAGAGGGACAAAGGGTCAGTGTTGGGGTGGGATTGGGGGAGGGGAGATGGGGCTGGAATTCCATGCTGAGTCATGAAAGAATTCACACACAGGCAGGTGCATGAGGAGCATTAGCTATTCCTGGGGAGAGGCTGGGAGACAGGCCCTATACATGACCCTACTCTTAGGCAATCCCTCTGGGCACTCAGAGACCCCCCACCATGTGTAACTGAGTTATTCTTGAGTGTCAGCATTGCTCACACTAAGTTATTCTTGAACATCAGCATCATCACACCATCTCTGAGGATCCAACTGAGTGGCCAAGTCCATGTCCCTCATCCCTCTGCCCTCACCTCAACCATGGCCCAGGTGTTTGGAGGCTGGCATCTGCCACTGTCGTGGTCCTGAAACACCCCACCAGTGAGAACTGTGCTGGGAACTTCTACCCAGCCTCTCCCAAGTAGTTCTGAACCAGGTGATGATCTTTATTCCCTGTCTTGATAAAAGGTAAGTGGTTTCTTTTACTGATGCAGAACCAACAGATTAGTGACTCTAGGCTTAACTATTTATGTAACTGGTTTCATGTTCTCTTGGCAGTTCCATTACATTTACCGCTGCCATTCACCCCCGAATAATTGGGGATTCTACCCTCCCCATGGCCTCCTACCCATTCTAAACTCATTTCTTCTGCTCATACTCTTCAAAAAAAATCAGTTAGAGGGGCTCTAGAGCTCACTAGCTTCGTGCCCTCATTTGTCAGGTGGGAACAAGAGGCCAGAGTAGAAAGGACACCAGGACCACAGTGGGAGTCATAGCAAACCTGGGTTCAGCATCCAGGTCTCTTAACCCCCATCTACCTCATTCCCCATTGCCTCCCACGTCTGCTCCCCTGCCAAGGGACAAGGGACCCACAGGCAGCACAGAATCTCCTGCCAGGGCTTTGTCCATATAAAACAAAATACAACTTATTTCCAGCTCACCCCAGGCCACTTAGTGTGTTGCTATGTGCTTCTGCATAGCGTTTCCCTGAATCTCCCTCCATGAAGAGGTGTGACCACCGTCCCCAGTTTATAGATAAGGAAATGAGCTCAGAGTCATGAAGGGATTTTCCCAAAGATGCAAAGCTAGTATGTGACTGAACTGATTCAAACCAGAACTTTGGGGACATTTCTGATCTCTCCCTTGCCGGGACTAACAATAAGACCCTCAAGGAGTCTATTTAACCTGGAGGTTGTATTCTCTCCTATATAGTGGGATAGTCTTTGGCTAGTGCCACACAGTGGGCTAGATCTTTGGCAAGGTCTTGCTCCTTCCTGCCGTTGCTTTGGCCCTGCTATGTGTAATGCCCCTCAGGGTCTAACCCTTGGGTGACTTCCACTCTTGAAGACCTCAGGAAAACTTGGTCTTCTCCAGACGCTGGGGTCAGAGCAAAGGCCCCTAAAACATGGATGGAGAGTAGGGTGGTATTGGGGGAGAATTATGCAGCAGAGTGAATATTGTAACTGGCTTTCTTTTCAGAGCCTGGGTGTCTGCAGGCCCAGGTACTGGGGCTAATTGTTGCAGGCAATTAATAACTTGGATTGTATTCACTCTGGTGCAGGCTGCTTGTTTCCTTGGAGGAGGCAGGCAAGGCTGGGAAAGGAGTGCTAGGTCTGGCTGCTTACAGAATTCTGGAGGTAGGAGGAGAGGGTTGCCATCTGTCCGGGCTCCCCAGGCCCTGCCTATTCCAGTCTGGCCCTATCACCTTTCTCCAGACCTTTCTATCTTCTCTTGAATTATTGGCCCCTCTACCCTTTGCCCCCCATAAGCTCACACTCACCTCCTGAACAGAGCTCCAGGGAGAAGGAGGAAAGATGGTGCTTTGGTAGAAGCTCAAGATTGAACCCAGGGAGGCCTGGGTCCAACCCAACTCTTCCACTAACTTCCTACATGACCTTGAGTCAGAAATTCATTCACCATGAATGTGGGCAAGTTTCCTGAGCTCTTTTGCATCCATTATATCAAATGAAGTGCAGTCAACCCTGAAAGTCATGGAAAGAGGGAATGATCATTCTACCCATCTCTATATATAACTATAACAACATCTAACTACATATGTGACTAATTATCAGATGGTTGCCTATAAATCCGTGCTCCACCTCAGCTGAAAAGATCATTGCAGGCATATTATAGGCACAGATCATTATACTCCCATTTTGCAGCTGAGGAAACTGAGTCTCAGAGAAATAAAGTGACTTATCCAAGGTCATAGAGTTAGTAAAAGACTTCTACATCTAGAGCTTTTTCCAGCACACCCAAGTCCACTTGCCTCTACTCAACGGTTTCCTGGAGAAGTGAGACTAGAAGTTGGGGTCAAGAGCTCCAAAGTCAGTGTGTTAGGAGATTGAAGAGAGAATTACTTTTAAATGTAATTATTGTATTCCTTGATGCTGGAACAGTAGAACAACTGTCTTAATCTACCATATTTTTCAGGATAAACAATTCCAACCCTCCCCATATACTCTTCCCCTGAGCTGCTCAACCATCTGGTGAGAGACTTGGTTTGTACACAGTTCATTTCATCAGGGGTGGGGCAAAGAAGTGAGAAGTGTTATGGTCACCTCCAGCAACACACCTCCAGGCCATCTCTTACTCAGCAGGCCATCATCATCATCATCATCACCACCACCACCTAATATTTATTTAGAGATTGGTTTATGCCATACACTGTGCTAAATGCTATTTGTGCACTGAGATTTACTCATTTAATAAACTCTTTATAACCACTACTATGAGATAAGTACTTCTCCCACCCCCATTATATAGACAAAATAACTGAGCTCAGCAAGGTGAAGTGATTCTCCCAAGGTCACACAGCTGGTAAGGGGTGGAACAGAAATATGGCTTTATTGGGAGTGGTGGACTCAGAGGTTGGGCTCAGAGGCCCTACTTCAGACGTAGTTGAAGAGAAAATGAAAACAGAAATAAAGGGATGGGAACGAAGGACAAAGCAGCCCTTTATAGCTCAAACCCCTTACAAAAGAAGCTTTCAATTAGTCCTGAAGACAGAGTATAAGGGAAGCCGCT
The DNA here is from genome assembly GCF_009762305.2 of Zalophus californianus. Lineage (NCBI taxonomy): Eukaryota > Metazoa > Chordata > Mammalia > Carnivora > Otariidae > Zalophus > Zalophus californianus. The sequence goes on from NC_045598.1 coordinate 8,465,406, forward strand.
TATCGGCATTAAGAGGCATTTAAATCAGATCCAGGAAGAACTTCCAGCAGACAGCACTGGAGCGGCAGAGGGGGTGGGGAGGTGGGGGGGTTGGGGGTAAGGTGGGGGTACGGACTGTGGGGGATGGAGAATCTCAGTCTCTGCCGCCTTTCTGTTGGGCAGATCACTGAGGCTTCAGGGAGGTGCCCTGAGGTTGGGCAGGGATCTCTGAGTCCAGCATGCCCAGTCCCCCATAAACACTCGTCCTACAGGCAGTGGGGAGTGGAGGGAAGGAAGTCTGAGGATGAGGCCCTGCAAGGAGGTTTCTCATGACTTTCTGCGCCCGCGCCAGCTATGGCTGCCACCACCAGTTCCACTTTATGGCAGGCATATTTCAAAGGCCCGGTTCCATTTGCATTTTTAAAACTCTGCTGATGGCCTGGGAAAATTGCATCCTTTCAGTGTTCTCGAGCACCACACTCCCTACCTCCTTCCCCACTCTGTGGGCCTCTGCCTCTGCATCCTCGGTACCCAGAAATCCCTGGACAAGGGCAGAGCAAGCCCATCCCCCACTGGAGAGCATCTGGAGACCCCTGGAGGCAGCAAGGGCTTGGAGGAGGGTGTGGCCAAACTGGCCACAGCTGTGGCTAGCTAGGGGGCATGAAGCTAGGACCCCCATCCGCTAAAAATAGTTCCCAGGGGAGTGGGGACTGTGTCCCCAGGTGTGGGCCAAGGGTGGCACAGCACCATGGGGGCTCCCTAGTGGCATTCCCTGTGGATCTGTCAGACTGAGAGCAACAGTGCAGGAGGCTTGGAGAATTTCGAGGAGGCTCCTGGAAGCAGCCATCAAACCAACTGAGAAGAGTAAGCCATTCACCCAGCAAAGAAAACCCTTTGCTCTCAGCTGGGCTTGGGAACACACTTTGTATCTCCCCTATTACTCCCTTAAAAAACCAGTCTTTTCTTTGTTCTCCTTCCTCCCACCCTCTCCCATGGCTTCACATTTTCTGGCTTCCTTCTGGGATGTGGCAAGAGAGACCAGAGATGTGCACAGTGGCACTAGGTCTGTTCCTTTGTACTCCTATGTCATATTTGGCGACTGATCTTGGGGGCAGCAACACACATACTCCCCACTTCTCAGGAGAGGCCTCCTGTCTCTGTCTCCCTCCCCTCCCAGCTCAGGGTGGCACCCTTGGAGTCAGGAGCTGCTTCCAACCCTAAATTTCTTCAAGGCCAGATGAAGCCACTGGGAGTCTCCTAACAGGCTTGGCCAGTCTGGCAACGGCTCCCCTGGGGATCATGAGCACATGGGGAGTGAGTGCTGGGGCAGGGACACTGGCTCGGGCCATTTGTTTCTGCATAGATGAGCTCTCAAGGCATCCAGGGTCATAAATACCAATGTGTCCAGTTGGCAGTGAGCCAGTGGGTACAGCTCCCAGGGACTGGACACCACAGAGCAGGAATGGTAAGTGAGCCACAGACCAGGAGCTCCACTCAGCACCTTAACATTAGAGGTGCCCTCAACTCCATTTTCCTCTTTTAAAGAGAAGGGCTGGAGAAACTGGCATGGGTTGAGTACCTGTGTGTGGGTATGGGGCTTGGTGTTTCATTTTAGAATTCTCTCGTGTTCTTATCTCTCCCGGAAGCTGGGAACTTGCTGCAGGCTGAGTCGTGTTTCCCCCATCTCTGTCTTCCCTGCTCCTTTCCACACACACTCTGAGGATATATGATAAACTGGCTCACCCCTCACACAACAGTGGTGGTGGCCTCCCTACTTCCTGGCTTGTCTAAGTGAAACCTCTCCATTCTGCAGCTGGGGTGCTGTGGCTACCCCGCTTTTGAGGCGACCCGTCAGACTCTCCCCCGGTGACACCAATGCCAATGCCTTCTGAGCCCTGATGGAGAGAAATGGGCCAGGCATTGGTCTTTGCTGCCCGGCCCCTTCTCCTTGTAGCCTTTCGGACAGGGGTGTCAGGCAGACCACGTGCAAGAGCTGGAGGGATGCCCGGCCCCAGGGGCTGGCATGGCTCTGGGCTCGGGTGCCAAAAAGGTGGATGAAGGAGGGAAGGAGGGACGGCGCCAGGAGCCCGGGTTTGGCAGCTCCCTCTGGAGAAGACCCGGGGATGCCCTCGAGTGTCCAGGCGGCTGGTGATCTGCCAAGGCTGTGCGGACGGGGACACAGGAGCGTCCCGTCTGGGAGAGATCTGGGGACCTAGGAAACTTGTGGGCGGGCAGGAGTCACGGCCTGGGCCGTTTGCAGAGGCGTGCATCGACCCCCAGGGGTCGCTACGCCGCTTGCAGCCCCGCCCGCCGGCATTGTGAGCCCGGCTGTACCACCGTGCAGCTCCCGCAGGGGGAGCGGCGGCCACCGCGGCGCCAGGCGGCGGGCTCCAGAGACAGCAGTGCGCGGCGGATCGCAGGCCCTCACCGGCCACCGACGCAAGGCCAGGCGGCGCGCAGGCCGGAGGCACCAGTGGCTGGGGGGCAGCGCAGCTCAAGAGACTGCTCCGGACACCCCCACACCCCGTGGTAGGAGCCGGGACCCAAACAAAGGCGGGCGGCGAATAAAAGGCGGCGGCAGCGCGGAGTGCTTGGGTTGTGCACTGGGGACCAGATTCAGCACCAGGCTGTGCGCGGTCTGTGCTCTCTGGAGCGGAGTGGGAAACCCCGGCCTCCTGCAGCTCCGAAGAGCTTCTCCCTGAGACTTCCGCGAGGGGACAAGTCCTCACGGCGGGGTGGCCGAGCCCCCAGCCCCTCCGGTGTGCCTCCTTCCCGCGCCCGCGGCTCAGCCAGCTCAGCTTGGCAAGCCGAGGTGAGTGCGACGGCCGCTGCGCGCCATCCGGGTCGGGGCTGGGGGATGCATTGCTCGGAGGAAGGGGCAAGCCCTCCGCGCCGCCCCCACCCCGGCCTGAGCGGGGCTGTGTGTGGAGTCCTCTAGCTCTCTGGCCAGCCTTGGGTGCAGGCCTTGGCTTCCCCGGAAAAGCCAGCTGGTGGTGGGCAGAGCCCGGAGCTTGCCCCACGCGACCGGGCCCCGGGTCCGCACCAACTCCTCCCGGGGCCGGAGCAGCTTTTTCATTCTGCATGGGTCAATTTTATGTCCACAGTTGGCGAGATTTCCGATCTCCGGGGACGCTTCCGACCTCCAGCCCCCTGCTTGTCCTCGCGGGTGGATGACTGATTCCGTAAAAGTTGAGTGTAGGTCTAAAAGCCGCCCGGGATCCGGCTCTCGGCCCGGCTAGAGCGGAGGGAGGAAAAGGTTAATGACCTCCTCTCCATCCACTCCCCACCTTAGCGCACTCGTGCTTTCGGCCGGACATTTCCCGAGTCCTGGAAAGCAATTAACCTGGCTGCAGGTCCAGTTGGGCGCGCGGGAGCTCTGGGGCAGACTGGGCGGGCGATGGAAGCCGAGCGCGATAGGGTCCCCGGGCCCTGCCGAGACGCGAGTGAAGGTGGAGGTGGGCTGAGCAGCGGGCAGTGGCGGCGCTGAGGCTTGGGGTAAGATTCCTGATGTGAGTGGCGCGGAGTCCCGTGAGCCAGCCCCGCCGCTGGGAGAACTTTTCCCAACTCCCCGGGGAGACCTGCAGCTGGACTGGCAAGGCGCCTCCAAGGAAGACTTGGAGACTTCCTTTCTGAGGCCCCTGTCTGCTCGACAGCTGGCACCAGGCTCCTGCGGTCCCCCTGAGGCTGGGCGCAGGTGCCCTCCTGTCCACGCCCCGGGTCAGCACCGCGGACAGCGCCGCGAGCTGGCCTTGGAGACCCACAACCCCCGCGCCCGCCCACGGACCCACGGTCCTTGCGCACACTCACACAGACCTACAGGCCACAGGCCACCTGCAAACCATCCCCACACCGACTCATAGTCCACTCATGCAAATATATATCCACTCACAGTCCACACACAGAGGGACGATCCATGCACTCACACGTGGGCAAACTCAGGTCTTCCCACAAGCACTAGCATCTGCGCAGCGTCTTCCTCCAGGTCCTGCTGTCTCCGGACATCTTTCTAAGCCCCAGACTCCAGAGCTCCTCTCTGGGTGCTCGCAGGGATACCCAGTGATTCACAGAGCTGTTCAGGCTCCCCGCACAACACACACATACAGACACACACTTCGTTGGGGAGGGGGGGTTGAAATTCCCCCCGCCCCCCCCCATGCAGACCTGAGCAGGAAGCCGGGCATCTGCCAAATGGAAGGAGGAGGCTATGGCCCAGTGGAAGCTGTGGGCAGAAGCCTGGCCTTACAGAATCTGGATTTTAGGCTCAGAGTCCATTTTGCTCAGCTCACCACCCCCATGCCTGCTCCCCTTCCTCAGATCCTACTCCAGACAGATCTTCTACAACCAGGGTACGTGCCCCTCTTTCTGCATCATTTTTTGTTTGCACTTTCTCTTTGTTTCCCTGCTCTGTTGTCCTCCCCCATGTATCTCCCCCTCCTTTTTTTTTTGGTCTTTCCCAGTTCCTCCTTCCCAGCTGCCTTCACTCTCTCACCAACTTTCCTTCAGCCTGGGTCTGACCCCAGTCCATCTTTGCTCCAACCTGGACACAGCTGACCTTTAGGGGGAGCCGACTCCATTCTCCAGGCAGATTCCATGCCTCCACTCCCTTCTCTGTGAAAGTCTGACACCACCCCCCTCCCTGCCCATGGCCTCAGCAGCTTCCGGCCCCTCCCTGGGAACATATCTAGGGCCAGATGCCCCAGAGCCCCAACAGTCTCTCCAGGGGGCCAGGATTCCTCTGTTCTGGAATCACAGCAAGCCCCCAACCCATGGGGATTTTGAAGTATCTGGTACCCATGTTCTGGCTTGCCCTTTGATACTTCTTCTGCTATTGCCCTTAAAATCCAAAATGGTGTTGGAAGAGCAAGAGTCCCAGCGTGATGTGGTGGAAAGAACACTGGAGTGGGAGTAGGGAGACCTGCATTCTAGTCTCAGCTTGGCCACAGTCTCCCAGTGTGTCTTTGGTCAAGTTATTTCCCTTCTCTGAGCCTCAGCCTTCCCATCTTTGCAAGAACAGGGCTGGCTGAAGTGACCTTCAAGGGTCCCTGTTTGGTCCTAAGAATGTGGAACATTAACTCACTCTTGAGTGTGGGTGGGATTGAAAATCAGCGTTCTAACCTCAGAGGTTATAGTACCTTTCCCCCCTGCTCAAAGCACCTACCACTGGTGATTTCATCTGTCCCCTGAATGAGGGATGTTCATTTCCTTTATAGGACCAGAGATGTCAAGTAATTTTCTTGAGGTCACATTGCTGAAGCGCATTCTCCATTGAGGGGGACATTGTTGTGTTCTGCATGAACCACTGGTTCTGCTGGTGGATGCTAGGTGAATGAATGAATGAATGAATGAATGAAGAGTAGGAACTTCAACCTGGATCTCCTGACCCTAAGAGCCTTAGAATTATGGTTTAAGCCCTTTTCTCTGACAGTTTAAACACATTTCTCTTGTCTCCTCATCTCCCCTTCACTCATCTGGTCATCCAGGCAGATGGAGTTGTCTGTGTTAAGGTCCTTCCTCCCTGAGTTAAGGTCAGCTCTGGGCTGGTTGTAAATGACCACAGAGAAGGGACTCGCTGAGCACACCTTTAGAGGCCTGCCTGGTGGGTAGGGTCTTGGCAATCAGCCCCAAATCCCTAAGACCTGGACCAAGTCAGATGTCCATGGGCAGCTGGCCAAGATCTGAGGCCAGGAGGGAAGAGAGTCATGCTGCCATCTGACTGAGTGGCCACTTCTTACAGCCCCACTAGCTGAGTACTGCAAAATCGCCTTTACAGATGAGCACAGTGAGATGCTGCAAGATGAGGCGGTTTCTGTAAGGGCAGTCTTCCGGGCCACTGTCAGTCATAAAAATAGGCACCCAAAAGTGGTGGTGGTGGTGAAAGCAGTGGTTGATAATAACATTATTGGTGTTGATATTGATTAGCCTCTTCAGTTTTTTTCCCCCTCTTTGAAATTGTTTCCCCACCTGAGCCTCTTCTACTCCTCCCCCACCCACCCAGATATGGAGAGACGGAGGGCTGGACCAGTGAGGCAGGGGTGTCTGATTGTTGGTGGATCCTAGCTGAGAGAAAGCTTGTCATTTTAAATCCTCTTCCCCCTGCCCATCCTCCCCCACCAGAGCATGTCTCCTGCCAGAGGAGCTGGGAGGAGTGTCAAAGTCTGTCAAAACACCCTTCCAAGCTGGGTTCCAAATGCAAAGCCCAAGGAAAATAAATAAAGAGGGCAGTGTCAGCCCGAAATAGAAACATGCACCAACTCACAAATATGCATGTTTTCTGAAAGTCGCATTTCACGGGCAGACAGTGGAGCTCACACTCCAGCTGCTCGACAAAGGCCAGAGGCATAGACACTGCCAGGATAGCCCAGGGAAGGGGGCAGAACTTCCCCCAGTGAGCCAGCTCCCTGCCTGGCCACAGGGAGACCAGAAGGCCACTCCTGCTCCTCACCAGCTGGAACGCACATGTGTGGGAGGACAGCAATTAGCGTGTGTCTGTGTGGTCATCAAAGCTCTTTGGAAATGGGCACCATTCAAGGCTAATGGCCTCAGGTCCCCTGCCTTCCAATGGGAGCCGCAGGCTGGTAATAACAATGCTGATCATGAGGCTGCCGTTTGTTGAGTACCTACTAAGTATTTACATATACTATTTCCCTCAACCTTGTAGCCACCTCATGGAGGAGGGATCATTATTCCCATTTAATATATTGGAAAACCAAGGTTCAGGGAAGTAAAGAGGCTTGCCCAAGGTCATACACCTAGAAGAGGCCAGATTAGGGACAGATTTTTATGGAATAAGCCTGAAGTCCCTATTTTGCCCAGTACTCTGCTTTGTTTCTGGTATTCATCCATCTATCCATTGAATGAATAGTTTTTGTCGAGAAACCATTTACATGATGATTTCAAAAAGAATGTAAATTCCTCTGCTGGCCCCAACAAGGGTGAAGCGTGATGCTGTGGACTGAGTTTAGATCTGGCCATCTCTCAGGGACCAGGGGTGGGTACCTGAGGTTTCTGGGCTAGGGCTGGGACTGGGGGCTTTGCCTTGGCATCCTGGACTCTGTCCCCAACCATGGGAACCCAAACCTGTCTGCCTGTGGATGGGCTCAGGTGGGAGCCCCTTATGAAGCTTGGACTAGGAAAAATGATTTAACTCTGTGAGATGTCAGGGCTTTAAGAGGCCTCTGCCGATAGGGAAGTGACTTCAGAGAGGGCAAGCTGCGAAGCATTACCCAGCAGTGCATTGGTGACAGACCCTGAATGCCAGGGAGCCAGGCTGGTGAGTATGTGGGAAGCATCCAAGGGCCCCCAGTGAAGAAGCTGAGTCAATGCAGGTGGTAAATGTAATACTTCCTTTCCAAGGGCAGGGGTGAAATGCAGCTGGCTTTCACTGCATTTTATACCAAGTCCTCTCCTCTGCACCCTGCACCCCCACCTCAAGCCTGACCCTACTGACCTGCCCACGTCCCCACCTGTGCATCATCATAAACAGCAACACTAGCAAAAACAGAACATTTGTCATGTGCCAGGCACCGTGCTAAATGCTTTACATGCATTAATTGATGTGATCCCTACAACAACCCAGAGGTAGGTGTCCTTACTCCACTTCACAGCTGAAGGGACTGAGGCTAGAGAGGTTGACTCACCTGCCCGAGGCCACACAGCTAGCCAGGAGGTAGGTGGAGCCCACAGAGCCCCTGTTAGCAGGTTTATTCTGGGGGGTAAGGAAGGGGAAAATCCGGAACTGAAGCCAAGGGGAAGGAGGAGCTGATGGGCAGCAGCAGGCTATTTATATTACACTTCCAGGTCTTGTCACGTTTGCCGGCATTTGTGCCAGGAGGAGCTGTGTCCCTGCCAAAAGCTGGAAGGAAGAAGCCTGATTCAGGGTCCTGGGACCATCCCCTGGGGGACTTTACTGAAGCTTCAGGTCTGGGTATGTTTCTCCCTGAACTCAGGGGAGAACCCACTGGGCAGGCGGAACCCCTGGAGCACGCCCTTGATTCTTGCATCCTGCTTCCTTCCTTTGTTCCTCCCTCTGAGGGAACCAGACTGGGAACCTGGGAAATTCAGAAAAAGCCATCACGTGGCAGATCGAGGGTCTTGCTGTATGCAGTGAACTTGACCACTGGAAATGAGGAGGTGGTGGGGACAATGAGGAGTGGCTTGGATTCAGATGCCAGCAGGTGCCATCTAGGTCTCTTATAGGGGATGCTCCTTGGAACCAGGGAGTGATGTCCTGGGAGACTGTCCAGAGGCTTAAACCTCCTCTACCAGGAAGAGTCTTCTCCTTAACCCCCCACCCCCATCCCACAGCTGTCTGCCCGGGCAGCCCCATTGTGTGCCAGGCACTGGGTACAGAGGTGGGAAAGCCTGTCTCGTCCTTGTAGGGCTCACCAGAGTCTCCCATCCCCACCCAGCATCTCCTGCCTAGAGCAGAGGTGATAGATGAAAGCGATGGCTCCTCTAAGTCCCCTACCAGAAGTAGAAGAGGGACCCAGGTGTCCTCTGGGGCTCAGACGACATGATCCAAGCAAGCAGTCATTCCTGGGTCAGGAGAAAAGTCTCCCACGGGTGGTGTCTGCAGCACACTTGGGTGCTCTTCCCGGCTTGATGTCTTGGTGGGAGATGGGGTGTGGTAGGGAAGGCTCATCCCCCACCCAACCATCTGCCCCTGGTATCCAACACACATACTGGCACCTGGACAATACATCCTTTGCCAACCTTCTTAATAGAGGAGAGGTGACTGCCAGCTGGAAGCCACTCCCATCATGGAGGAGAATGTGGTGATCTTGTCTCTGGGGAAGGCGGCTTAGATGGGGCTGAGCTGGGCAAAGGGTTTGGCAAACTGGTGTTCCTGGGATGTTCGGGGAGGAGCATGTGTCCCTCTCCCCCATTCTGGCCTTTGCCCTGTCCCGGAGGATTTCTCATGTTCTTGGCTGGGAGAGCTCAGCGAGGTGACCACTCCAATGACAAAGATGATGATGATGATGATGATGATGATGATGATGATGATGTTGATTCTAATAACAGCCAACATATTTGGAAAGTTTACTACTTGCCAGGCACTGGGCTTAGAGCTTTATAGATATTACAGCTTCATCTCCATGCCTGCCCTATGAGGACATCACTATTAGTATTCCATTTTAAGGATCAGCAATGTGAAATGCAGAAAGATGAAGCACCTTGCTGATGAGCAGTGGAACGTGGGCAGGCTGGCCTCAGGTGCCATAAGCACAGCCACCATATGATGATTGAGGCCTTGCTTTGGCCTTCATATTAACTTGATTTGGGTCTCTAAAGATTGCAACCAAAGTACCTTTGGATCCTTCAGTAATCTGAGAAATTTTTACGTATGGGTCTGTGTCCTGGTTGACAGGGCGACATGCATAGACCATTTGCTTCTTGACTGCCAAGCATCCAAAACAGATCATGTTTCAGATGTCCAGATGTGCGCAACATCTGGCAGACTGGCAGGACTTGTCTGGCTTTCCTCCAGATGTTTCCCCCTTTCGATTCTATGTAGACACAGCTGGGACTTGGATCCCTCTGGACATGACCGAATGTGTGAAATCCCTGGTTGAAAAGTATTTGCTGGCTTTAAAGCATCATCTGTGACTTCCCAAAGGCAGGATGTTGGTTTTGGTTCCTTTCTGCCATCCATGCCTGAGACATATTAGGCTAAGCTAGAGAGAAATCAGGCTTTGGAAAAGTGTCAGCAGCCAGAGGAGAAGACCCTGCCTTCCCTTCTTCAAGCAGAGAAGCTGGAAAGAAGCTGACTGGTGGAGAGCATTGCAGGTAGTAGGTGCTGCATGTTCCTTGCAAGCGTTCCTGACTTTATGACCCGGTCTCCAGAGGCTTTGAGCAGATGGTTCCAGAGTAACAGAGCCAAGAATTTGTGATGAACAGGGATGTGTCAGCCAAGAGGCCCTCTTGGACATGAATGAGCATAAGAATAAATCTGGGGTGGGAAGGTTCATAGAGCCTTCTGGGGGAAAGGAGTTCAAGATAAAGGCGATTTAATAAGTCTTTATTTTATATAGTGAGCACCAACGAGTGAATGAATGAAGACAACGAATGAATGAATCAGGGAGTGAGTGAGTGAATGAATGGGAAGTGGACTTCGACAGAGAGGTCCTGGATTTGATAGAGCCTGACCCCAAGTACTGACAAAGGGAAGGGACCTGTTCTTGTCCGCTGGAATGTCCTTCAGCTCAGGATCAGGGAGAGAGAGTCTGAGTCCTTGAACCTTGCCCTCCTACTGCACACCCCACCCCCTCCCATTCTGCTGGACCCTCTGGTCACAGGGCCCCTCTGGTTCTGGCCATGGCAGGGATTGGAACCAGGGGCCTGCAAAGCTGATGGAGGTGGCAACCCCAGCACCCTGAGAAATCTGCAATGCTCTTCACCTTCCCAGCTGCTCCCCGAGCCCTAAACCGCCCGTTTCTTTCTTGTCATACTTCTGTGTCCTGGCCCTTTGGGGACTCCCAGTGACAACTGGGAGGTATCTGAAATCTCATTGACTCCAACTCTCCCATTTGACAAAGGGCAAACTGAAACCCAGGAAGGAAGACTAGCCCGAGATCACAAACAGATAGGAGACAGAGCCCCATTACTGTGGAAGGATTTGGGGAGAGTTCCCACTGACTTAGGGTAACACTGCACCATTGAGCAGGGTAGGGATGGGGCAGAGAGGGACTGAGATCCTTGAGCCCAGGTAACTTCACTGGGGTCTCTCCTGGCCTCTGGGGCTGGGAGCAACAGTTAATTCCTGGGGCCCTGAATCTCCCAAGCCTTTTATGGGAAAGGCAGCAGAGTTGAAGAGGGATGATACTTGGAGATCTGCTCTTCATCCTGGGCCCTCTGCTCTGACTGCTCAGCTCCAACCCTCAATTCCTGTCTCTGGAGGTAGCTGCACCTTCACAGAGTGTGGGCCAAGGCTAAGAGCCAGTGTCAGACTCCGCACCCTGCCAGAGGCCTCTGTGCTGGCCTCATGTGCACAGAGGTACCAGCTACCCCTCCTAGACTGACCCTTCGACCCCCGACTATAGGCACCTGATCTGTCCATCATCAGTATAGCCAGGAAGCCCTTCCCCAGAGCCACTGACCTGTGCAGGCACTGAAGCTGCGTTTCCACCTAGGCACCCAAGTTGATGAACTTGCTTGTTAGTCCATGATGCTTCTCTCCTCTCTTCCCTGGGGCCAGAGCTGTGCCTAGACTGCAGCCAGATAACTCTGAGGGCAGACACTGTGAGAGAGACAGAGAGAGACAGGGAGAGAGCAAGGAGGAGCTCACATGTGTGCACACCAGTGGGGGTCAGGAAGGCTGACTCCACATCTCGGAGAGTTTTCAACATGTAACACTCAAAACCGAATATAGTGAGAAGAGTATCAAGCTTATCAGAAATCTGGTTCAAATAAATCCCTTTACTTCTTTTAGCCTCTGTTTTCTTGTTTGCAAATTAGAAATAATTCCTAAGACTTGGAAACCCATATGAAAATGATCTACAAGCTGTTAGGTTGCTGCATGGACACAAGATCATTCAGTCCCCCGGGATGGGAGGGCAGGGAGCGCGGTGGCTCTGGCCTGGGAACGCAAGGGCCCAAGCAGCCTCCAGGATCTCCTTGCTGAGCTCCTTGATGAGCTTTCATCTGGTGCTGGCCTTTTTGGCCCTCCGCAAACCCAGGAGCAGGGGCTCGGGGAGCCCCGAGGGTTCAGAGGGAACATTTGCCCTGAGGTTTCTCCCTTTTTTTCGGCGCAATCAGGCTGGGGTCGAAGCCTTCCTAGAACTCCATCCCAAACCAGTCTTGGTGGCCTCTCTGTGGGTTTGAGCACTTTGCATTATGTGCTTTGTATCTTTCAACTTCCAGTTTACCCCCAAGCTTGTCTTTTGCGGTGTGGGGCCAAGAAGGGTCTTGCAATGTTCCTGGACCCACAGATGTGGTCTGGGTGTGCTGGGGGGAAGGGAGGGATAGTCTCCAAAGCCGCCCCCAGAGCTAAGACCCTACAGACGACCACCTGCTGTGTCCCAGCAAAGCTGCTGACACTGAGCACACGTATGTCCCCGGGCCCCCCAGTTACACAACAGCTTCTGAATGGGATGAAAGGGAGCCCTCTCCCCATCCGTTGTCTTGGGCAGAGACTGAGAATCCAAAGGGGGAGGGCTTGAGAGCATCTCTCCTCAGATGGGGGACTACCATTCAGGGGTATTAAGTGACTTGCTCTGAGTCATACAGCAGCAGGTCAGTGGCAGGGGCGTCCCTACTCCCAGCCCCTGGGGCCGCTTTTACTGCCCAGATGGGCATCCCCTGCTCCTGCCTCCTTCCTAGTCCCTGACCTTTGAGCTGCGGGGACTGCTGGCTGGAGCCAGAGATGGTAGGGGAATTGTTCTACATATTTGTTAATCAGGTCTCAGAGAGAGAGAAGGACCCCAAGCTCATCATCCACGAAGGAATCCAATTTGGCTTTTATGGCCATGGTTATTGGTCATACTTTGTGGGGATCTTTTTTTTTTTATTATTAACCCAGCAGTCCGGGGGCTTGGGGGCTGACTGGCTGCTGGGCCCAGTGGGTCCTCCAGGTTCACACTGAAGTCCAGACAGCGGCCAGGACTTGGGACTGGGGGTGGGGAAAAGATGGTGGGAGGGGGACAGGCTGGCCAAGGCATGTAGTGAGGGTTTTCAGGAACCTTCTGACCCTTCAGGCAAGGGGTGCCTGGGGGCCTGGCTATATTTTTTGGGCTCTGTAAGCGTTACTGGTTTTATTAAGCTTTCATTGCCTTTTCTTCAGAGATGCCAAGACTGCTTGGCGGGCTCCAGGAGCCAGGACTGATGGGTCTGGGCCGTGAGGCCCGAGTTCCTAGGCGACAAGAGGTGGGTGGGGTGGGGGCAAGAGTGGGTCAGTCTGAGTGTAATTCCCCCTGCCAGTAGAGCACAGAGGCCAAAATGATGGGCTCTGACACTGGCCTGCAGAGGCCCGGACCCCACCCCCCCACCCCTGCACACTGCCTCATAGAGCTGAGGCTGGATTAGAGATGACATAAATAAATGAAGTGGCCAGCACTGGGCACATGGCAGTGCTTGGTGGATGCAGGGCTCCCTGCCCAAGCCCCTCGCACAGCTTCTGCCAGACAGTAAGCCCTTGGCCTTCTATTCTCTTTCACTGCTCGTTGAAGAGCTGGTTGGCAGATCTGGGCATCCTGGTTGTGTCCCTCTCTCTGGACATAAAGTCCTGGCCCAGGTGCCATCATTTCTTCCCTCCCTACGGCTGGAAGGAGAGGCGCTTGGAGAAGTGAGCCCTGGCCGGAGTTCCAGGAGACTGAGTCCATCCTCAGGATCAGGGGTGTGGTGAGCCTGCAAAGAGGCAAGTGTGAGCCCCAAGGTGGGGAACACCAACAGCTAGACCACCTGCTGGAAGAAGTCTCTGGGGACTGGGGAGGGTGACCAGGGCAGCAGGGTCTTTCAAAGAAGGATCCTGGACCATCTGCAACAGAATCACCTGGGCAGGTGGCGTGACTAGATTCCTGGGCCTCACCATCCTTCCCCACCCCCTGCGCCCAGAGTCTGATTCACTGGATCTGGTGTCTGGCCTAGAAGTTTGTATTTTAACAGGTGCACCTGGGGCCTGATGCATGTTAAAGTCTGAGGGTCTAGGAGGTAGAGAATGAGAGTCGGCTCCAGCCATGAGCAGGAGCCGGATTTGGGGCTCTCCCCACCTCTGAAGCTCATCTCCACTGTACAGATGAAGAAACTGAAACCCCAGGCCCCCCGTGGGTGGCCGAGCTATGGGGCTCAAGCCCAGGTTTGTCTGACAGCAAAATCCATGCTTAGCTCCCCACCGCCACCCCCCAAAATCAGGCCCTGGTGCTCTCAGGACCCATATCCTTCTTAGTGGTGGGGGGACGAGCTCTGTCCCCCTGAGCCCACTAGAGACAACACAGAACGGGAGAGGGCAGCAGTGCTCCTGTGACCATTAATACTGGATTCCTCTGGTGCTGGCTGGGACGTTTCCCCGGGTGATATATTGACCAGAGCAAAGCTTGTTTGCCGGATATATATTGAGCTGTTGGGCTCACGAGTCAGTGCCCAGTTTCCTCACCAGCCGCCAACCCAGGAGGCCAGCTGTCCTCCACACGCTCTGTCTCCACAGCTCGCCCTGCTCTGGAAAATGAGGGGCTGGACAGGCTCGCTGCAGAGCCCCTGCCGACTCCCACTCCCACCGCTCCTGGCTCCAGAGAAATAAGCCCAGATTTTCTTTGTGGGAAGGGGTCATGTGCATCTCTCTGAGCTTCCTGCCCTCTGCTGCCACATTTAGCTAATGAGGCTGGTGTTTCTTGGGGGGGGGGGGGCAGGAGGTCTGAAGGGGCATAGGTGTAGGTGCTTGCTTCAGCGACAGCTACAAAGCCAGGTTTCCCAGGGGCTGGGGCAGGGAGGATGGGGGTGGGAGATTTAGGGTGTTCTTGCTGCGGGAAGGGCTCAGACGCCCTGAGAGCCACCTAACCTCGCCCCTCCCTCTACAGATTTGGAGGGCATTCCCTGGCTCTTTAGCCATTTTCATTTGAGATGCTGGATAAGACTTGCAGCTTTTTGAGAGAAGACTCTAGGAGACACCTAAGATCTAGCTGCTGGGCTGGGACTCCCTGCCTCACCTCTACTTTCCCTCTGGGGAAAGTGTATTAGAAAGAAACAGAACCAATAGGATGTAGATAGATGGATGGATAGATAAAATAATTGGCTCACATAAGTATGAAGACTAAGAGGTCCCACAGTCTGTAATTGGCAAGCTGGAGACCCAGGAGAGCCGATGGTGTAAATTCCCACCTGAAATCCAGCAGACTTGAGACCCAGGGAGAGCCAATGTTTTAGGCCGAGTCTTTTAGGCTGGAAAAGACCAATGCTCCAGCTCCAGCAGAAGTTCCCTCTTACTCAGCCTTTTTATTCTCTTCAGGTCTTCAACTGATTGGATAAGGCCCACATTAGGGAAGGCCTTCTGCTTTACTCAGTCTCCACACCCACACATTGGTCCAAGTCTGAACATCCCATGGCCCAGCCACATAAAGTTAACCACCAACCCATGTTCCCATCGAAGGGAAGACCAGGCTTCCGAGACTGGTGGAGACTTCCTTTAAGTCACGCCTTGAGCTGTCATGTACCAGAAGCAGAATTGCTGACACCTGAGTGATTTCTGGCCTTGTGGGGCTGGTGTGGGCTTGCTAAAGAGCTGTAGGTTTCCTCCATGGGTATTGACATCTCAGCTCTCAAGGAACTTAAGGGCTACCTGGAATGGAGAAAAGATCATGAGCTTCAGAATCTGAAGACCTAAGGTTCACTCTAGTTTCACCCCTTATTACCTGTGTGACCCCAAGGGAGTCACTTAACCTCTCTGTTTATTGTGCTGTTACATGGGGAAGCTTGTAATGCCTCCTTTGCAGGACTGATGTGAGTACGAGAGAGGGTGGATAGAGCACCTGCACATGGTAGACACGCGGCTGATTATTAAACTATGATTATCTTAATGGGTGGCAGTTTCTGCATTGTGCCAGTTGGACTCTTGGCTTCACCCCATCCGTGTGATTCGGCCCCAATTTCACCACCATGTCTCTAATACTTCTGCAGCCTCCTGAGATGCAGTGCCCCAGTCTCGGAGAAGGGCTTGGGATTCGGGATGGCAGGCACATAGCTGGGGCATCTGGAGGGTAGCGGACTCTCAGAAGATGGGGCATTAGGACTTAGGACATCGCTGCCCAGGAGGGACCTCCCTTCTCCTGTCCTCCCTTCTCTGCCTCAGATGAGCTGAATTCACCAAAGGACCAGACGCAGAATCAGGAAGCAGAGAAGAACACAATGTCCCTGCTCCAGCATCAGGGGAGAATGGGACTGTTCAGCTCAAACGATCTCATTTTGAACTTGTGCCCAAATCTCTCAGCCGAAGGGTAGGAGAATCAAAGACCCCGAGATGTTTCCAAGGACCAGTGCTGCTGCATCAGGGAGGCAAACACCCTGAGACAGGAAGAAAAAGCTGATTATCTCCTAATTGCCGTTAAATTATATATACATACACGTATTTTAAGTCGAATCTGCATGTCTAATGTGATCTTTTTTATTACATTTTAATAGTCTGGCTGGGATAAGGGAATGAAGAAGGAAGGTTTCTGTCACCCACCATGGGGAGGAGGGAAGTTGTAACTAGGGCCGAAGGCAGCCTCTGGTGTGGGGCCACATCCCTGGGAGCCACTCTGCAGGAGAGCAAGGAGGGGGCTGGGGGTGTCTTTGAGGCAACATCGCTTCCCACCAAAGCCCCATTCTGTCCAAGTGGGGGAGTCCACCTAGCTTGGGACTTGAAGAATGCTTTTTTCCCTAGACCTTAAAAACAGCTTCCCCATTTGGCTCTTTGGGTGCACATGCCTGGTTGTTTCCGGGGACTGCCAACCCCAACTCCCCACCCCCCGCCCAGAATCTGGTGATGGATCTGACTGAGCACTCCAAGCTCTCGGCTCTTCCACTTACTCTCAGAGGTGGCCAGAATTGAACTCTGGGCCTCCCAGGAGCCCATGAGCCAAAGTGGACATACATCCACAAAACAAGCTCTCCTCCCTTCTCTTGGGAGAAGCAAGTGGGGCAGCTGCCTACAAGGAATGGTAGACCCTCGGGGCCTGGAAAGGAAGAACCTGGCTTTACCCAATAAGGGTAACATCGCCTCCCACCAAAGCCCCATTCTTACCCAATAAGAACTTGGGTTAAGTACCTTCTCTTCACTGGGTCTCAGTTTCCCTAGCTGGAGGATGAAGGAGTTGGACTGGCTGCACTCTGGTGTCCCTTCTGGGCCCAGTGAGCCATGATCTACTCCCTGTTCATTTTAAAGACCCTTCTGTTCGTCTCAGGGGAGCAGGAGATTTTCACACTCGCTCACTCATCGGGCATTCTCCAGGTCCTTCTGCTGTCTAACCAGGGTCTCTCCTGCTGCAACTTGGTCACCCCTCCTCATTTGGTCACCCTTCCTCATTTGGTCACCCCTCCTCATTTTCTCTCCTTGGTAGACAGAACCCTCCTCCCAGGCTGATTATAGTAACTCCTCAAAGAGTTGAGGTCTGTTAGCAAAATCCCTTCCATGCACATACACACACATTCTATTTTTAAATAACAGTATTTCTCACTCTAAAAGTAAGGCTGCACCTGATCACTGCAGAAAAACTGGAAATAGACAAGTATAAAAAAGAAAATAAAAATCACCCATAATCCTCCCAGACCGAGATAACCACTATAAACAGGGTTTTTTTTTTTAATGCATATACATGTGGAATTTTTTTTTCTGTTATAAAACTGAGATTTTGCTTCAAATGTGGCTTTGGATTGTCCCACCCCTGGCCCTTAAAAGTGGGCCAGGTTCTTCCCTTCCAGGCCCTGAGGGTCTACCATTCCTTGTAGGCAGCTGCCCCACCCGCTTCTCCCAAGAGAAGGGAGGAGAGCTTGTTTTGTGGATGTATGTCCACTTTGGCTCATGGGCTCCTGGAAGGCCCAGAGTTCAATTCTGGCCACCTCTGAGAGTGAGTGAGTGTGTGTGTGTGTGTGTGTGTGTGTGTGTGTGTGTGTGTGTGTATCAGAGACAAAGCGGGCGAGGAGCAGAAGCACTGCCCCAAGGGCCCACCCTAAGGGAAGACCATTAAAGGCACA
This sequence comes from Zalophus californianus, assembly GCF_009762305.2. Classification (NCBI taxonomy): domain Eukaryota; kingdom Metazoa; phylum Chordata; class Mammalia; order Carnivora; family Otariidae; genus Zalophus; species Zalophus californianus. Next base: position 8,483,043 of record NC_045598.1, read on the forward strand.
ATGGAAGTTGGCTCATGACGGGCACTGTGGAGATGTCCTTAGCTCCTATCCATGGAGCAGCTGGAGCTCCTTGCTAAGCTAATCAGTTCCCATCATTTGAGAAAGGAAAATAAATGTGCAGTTTGCTGCCCACCCTGTGGAAGGGCCCAAGAAGGTGGTTGCCCACTGAGGCATCGCTGTCAGCCCCCACCAGCCAGCTGGGCCTCCCTGGGTTTGGGGAGGGTCTCTCAGATCTCGCCCACCCTTGTTGGCCTGCAGACTAGGCCTCCTCTGCAATTTGCAGGGATGTCACCGCTAGAAGGACCTGGCTCTTCAGCATCCCAATGCCAGATGGGCAAGACAGGGCCCCAGGAAGGGAGGGACATGCCCAGGGTCACACAGAAAGTTGGTGGCTGAGCCAGGCCTGCAGCCCTGGTGGCCAACCACCAGTCTGGTGTCATTTCCCACATGGCAGCTTTTCTTTTCAGGGGTGGACTGAGAAGGTGGGCATGGGGGTGGAGGGGGCGCGACAGACAAAGAACTCATCAAGTCCACTGCTTGTCTGTTTCATCCTCTTCAAGATTCTCCCCCCACCCAGGCAGAAGTAACCATACTCTCGGCCATATGTTTATATTGTTTGGTGACCATCCTCTGTCCAGGGGGAAGTCCTATCTAATATCTAACTCAGATTCTCCAGACATTCCTTTGCCTTATTTCATTCAGCAATATCTGTTAAGCACTGATCACCACCACCTGCCCCCCACCGAGTACTTTAGGCCACATGGAACCCAGCAGGGAACATAACAGCGAAGTCCCTGATGTCTTGGAGTTCATGTCTACCCAGCTGTGGGGCTCTCACCGGGAGGCAGAATGGCTGTGCCCAATTTTCTGGTCACTTAAACCCAGCAAATGTTGTCTGCAGGGCATGAAGTCACACATAGGGGTCAGGGATCCATTGCAATTGTTCCAGTTACTGTTACTATGTCAGCAATCATCCCCAAACTTAGTGATGTATGACAACCAATGCATTATGCTCATGGACTTTCAGGACAGGGCGCCAGGAGAGGGTGGCTTAGCTCTCCTCCACAGTACCTGGGTCTCAACTGGGAAGACTTGAAGGCTTGGGTTACTCCTTGACTGGAGGTGTCTTTACCCACGTGTCTGGTGGTTGATGCTGTCAGCAGGAGCTCCTACGTGTGGTCTCCCTGCCTGGGCTCGTCTGGACTTCCTCCCACGTGGCAGCTGGGTTCCAAGGACAAAGTGTCCCAAGAGAGCCCAGGGGAAGTGGCCTCTCCCTTTGTCTCAGAAGTCTCAGAGCACCACTTCTGCTGTGGTCTCAACACCACCCCCCCAGGCCCCCAGATTCAAGGGGAAGGAATGCAGACATTACTTCTGGATGGAGAAATCTCAGTCATACCATGAGAAAAGCACATGAGATGAGAGAGATTGTTGTGATCATCGGTGGCAGATGCAATGGGCCACGTGGGTCTTGCAGGAGTTCGCAGCCTTTGGGGAGAATCAGAGTATAACAGGACAGTAGTTGTCATTTCCCAGGGACTGTGGTCAGCCTACTGTGTACATCATCCAACCACCTCTGTGAGGAGTACTGTTAGCCCCATTTTGCAGATGGGAAAACCGAGGCTCAGGAAGGCTACCCTGTCGGCCCTAAGTAATATAGCTAGGATCGGCACCCAGGTCTGTCTGCCTCCAAAGCCATAGTCCTTAACATTCTGCCTCTCCTGCCTTGTCCTTAAGTAATTTTTACCCCTGAAGTATGGTGAGAAGCTTAGGCAGGCAGCTGGAGGCTTCAGATCTGGGAAGGCTTCTTGTCAGAGGTGACACTTGAGCAAGACCTTGAAAGATGCTTTAGACTCAGACACCTGGGGAAGGGAGTGGCATTCCTGGTGGAATAGCAGTGGGTTAGAGGATCCCCCAAATCACTCGGGGAGTGCAGCTGTGATCCAGAATCCTGGCCTTGGGACCCCCCCCCCTACACACACACATCAACATATTGTGAACTGTACACCCCGAAAGGCTGGGGATAGGGTGGATGGACCCCAGAAAAAAGGCACAAGTGGCCCCTGCCCCTCCATCATATGCCATCAGCATCCTCCTTCCAAGGCCGGGAGTGGGGCTGGGGCTCCCACCTGCCCCCACCTCCACAGGCCGACTTAGTTCTCCCCTTTGGACACGGGGTGAGTCTGAGCTGCCTCTGGTTCACACTTGGGAGTTTCTGCCGATACAAATTGGGCCCCGGAGCAGATAGCATCCCTTCCGCAGGCTTGCTTTAGGGCATGGCAAATGGAAAGTCTGAAGATCTCATCATAGGAATCTTGCATATTACAGGAGCAGTCCCCACCCCTGCCAGACCTCTCTCCCTTTCAAGCCTTCTCTTTTGCCCTCCTCCTCTCCCACCCACCCTCGCCCCACTCTGTTTCTCTCTCTCTGTTTCCCTATTTGCATCTCTGCCCACCCCCAACCCAATTCCACTCTCCTCTCTGTCTCCTCTTTCCAACCGTCTCTTGTCTCTCATCTCTCCCATTTCCTGTCTCCCTGTCTCTGCTCCCCCCCTTCCCCTCACCCTTTCTTCGTCACTTTCTTTGGGCTGTCGGCAGCGCCCTCTCTTCCTGGACAGACCGTCTAATTGAAATGGAGCACTCTAGAGAATGTTAATAGGAAAGGCAGCATTAATTAGCCAGCTCTGGCATAATTAGCTTCCTCTTCTCAATGCCTGGCGTCTAACTGGATAATGAGTCTCTCTCCGTCCAAACAGAGGACAGGACAGACAAGGGGGCCAGGCCATGCCCAGGGATGCTGGAAGGCCTCCTGCCTTCGGGCCACCCTGCTGGAGTCCTCAGGCTGCCCAGCCTGCCCTCTCCTGCCAGGCCCTCCTGCTGCTTGTGCCCAAGTCCCGGGGAGACAGATGCCTGGCCCCTGCTCATGCCCAAAGGTTTGACGTTGCTGGAGCTGCATGTTAAGCGGTCTGAGTCTGACAAACAGTGGCTGCAGCTGCAGCGTCCCAAAGAGGGGGTGGGGAGCTATTGAGAGTTCTTGAGGAGAGCCATGACAGGCATCTAGTTCCGGGACAGCCCCATGGGCAATGGCTAAGCACATTACAGCCCCCAGAGGGGAGCAAAGAAATCTGTTTATGTGACAGATAATAACGAATATACTGCACAGACTGCAGCGTGCTTCCACCCTTGACCTTCCTTGCAATTGTGTGAGGCAGGAATGGCCACGTCTATTTTATAAAGACTCTGAGGTTCGGAGAGGTTTCCCACCTTGCCAATGTTCACGCTACCAGGACCCGAACTCGGGTCCATCTGATTCCAAAGATCACATTCTTTCCCGTCTATCCTGATACTTCTGCAAGGTACTTCAGAGTTGCTGATTAAATAAAAGTGATTACAGTGGAGTAACACCTCACATTGGCCTTGAGTTCTAAAATCAGAGCGTGGGAAGCAAAAGTTGGGAAATTGGGCGCAAAGTTCCCTTCAAAAAGCCCTTACGTGGGGAGGAATGTCTCTTCTGTTTGCAACTGATTGCAAGTGATTCTCCCTTTTCTGTGACCTTGAGAGCCAAGATCTAGTTGGGGGAGGTGATGGACAAGTAACGTATTTTTTTCTTTCTGTTTTGTGTACGAGCGATTAAATTCAGTTGAGTTAAAGGCCTGCTCGATGCAATTCCACTGTAGTATGTGTGGACGCAGTCGATTCCCAGGGCCGGGCAATTGCAGCCACGGGGCACCCTCCTCTCCCTCTCTCCAGCCTGCTGACCCTCTCCCTCTCCTGTAGGCTATGGACTCGGAGGATGACCCCTTGCTGCAGGATGTGTGGCTAGAGGAGGAGCAGGAAGAGGAGGAGGAAGCAACCGGTGACGCCTTTAGGAGGGCCCAGAAGCCAGGGCCGCAAGCTGGGGAAGGAGGGCAGTGTTGCTGGCGGCGTTGGACCTTGCCTTCCCGGCCCCCGGCCTCGGGCTTCTGGAGTACCCTGGGCTGGGCTTTCACAAACCCGTGCTGTGCGGGGCTGGTGCTCTTCCTGGGCTGCAGCATCCCCATGGCCCTGTCAGCTTTCATGTTCCTCTACTACCCGCCGCTGGACATTGACATTTCCTACAACGCCTTTGAGATCCGCAACCACGAGGCCTCCCAGCGCTTTGATGCCCTCGCGCTGGCGCTCAAGTCCCAGTTTGGGTCCTGGGGGCGCAACCGGCGCGACTTGGCCGACTTCACCTCAGAGACGCTCCAGCGCCTTATCTCGGAGCAGTTGCAGCAGCTGCATCTGGGCAACCGCTCCCGGCCGGTCAGCAGGACCACCCCGGCAGTCTTTGCGGCCCCAAGGCGTGGCCCAGGCCTATCTCCGGACCCTTCCACCGACCAGAAACCAAAAGCCGATCGGATTGGGCGTCTTCGGCGCGAGGCCCCACCCCCGGTGGATCTGGCAGCCAACCAGAGTGAAGGCCCAATGAACAGGCGGCTGGAGAGGAACGGGCGGTGCCAACCCAGCGCCCCGCCCCCTGCTGTGGCTGCGGCCAATCAGAGCCGAGCCCGCCGAGGAGCCTCCCGCTGGGACTCCTCCCGCTCATCTGTGAGCGCCAACACCCAGACGCATGCGCACTGGCGCATCGAGCTCATTTTCCTGGCACGCGGCGACGCAGAGCGCAACATTTTCACCAGTGAGCGGCTGGTCACAATCCACGAGATTGAGCGCAAGATCATGGATCACCCGGGCTTCCGGGAGTTCTGCTGGAAGCCCCATGAGGTGCTCAAGGACCTTCCACTGGGGTCCTACTCTTACTGCTCGCCCCCCAGCTCACTCATGACCTATTTCTTCCCCACTGAGAGAGGGGGCAAGATCTACTATGATGGCATGGGCCAGGACCTGGCTGACATCCGGGGTGAGCAGCCCTGTGTGTGGCTGGGGGTGGGGGCCGGTGGGGAAGGACTTGTGAGAGATGGGGCCTTGGGTGGGCAGGGCCTTGATGAGGCTGGGGGCTGGGTCTTCTTGGGGCTGAGACAAGGTACTTTAGAGGTGCACAGGAAACCCGGCTTCGGACTCACACCTGAAGGAGGCTGGGGTGGGACTCGGCTGCGGGTCGGAGTGAGGCTGGAGCTGCCTGCTGGGTGTGACTTGAAGGTGACAGGTCGAAGGGCTGGGAGCAGTGTTGGGTGTGAGATGGGATCCAGGGGTGGCAAGGAGGGAGGTTTGGGCACGCACCTGGGTTGGGGGAAATTGGGAGTTAGAGAAAGCATGGGCTGGGGCTTGGGCTCGAGGTTGGTTAGAGGGAAGCCCGGGTGTGGTGACAGAGGACTGGACATCTAATCAGGGGAAGATAGGGGAGAGACTGGGGTTGCAGGGAGACCAAGGTGGGCTTAGTTCGAGGTAATTTAGGGATGAGCCTTGAAGGGGGCTAGAGAATGGCCTCGGGGCTTGGGGGCTTAGGTATGCCTTGTAAGGGACACATGGACAGGGTTTTAGGCAGATGGAGGGGGACTGGAATGGGAAGGTGGAGTTCGGGGATTACAAAGACTGAGCCTTGGAATTAGGTGAAGTTCACATGCAAATAAAATGTGAATTTATTGGGGGCTGCCTGAACAGGTCTGGGGGCTGCTACTCTTGGGCAGTGAGTTCTTTAAACCCTCTCTCTGTCCCATCAGGGACAGTTGTAGGCAGCCTGAGGGGGAGTTTCCTATGTCCTTAGAAAGGAGTCAGATGGTGAGGAGGGCAGAGTGATGTTGATGGAGGGCTGGGGGGGAGCTGACCCTCTGAGCTCCTTGGGCCCCCACCCCTGCAGGCTCCCTAGAGCTGGCCATGACTCACCCCGAGTTCTACTGGTATGTGGACGAGGGCCTCTCCGCAGAAAACCTCAAGAGCTCCCTCCTGCGCAGCGAGATCCTGTTTGGAGCACCCCTGCCCAACTACTACTCGGTGGACGATCGCTGGGAGGAGCAGCGGGCCAAGTTTCAGAGCTTTGTGGTCACCTACGTGGCCATGCTGGCCAAGCAGTCTACTAGGTAGGAGGTCCAGCTGCACCCAGTGTGTATTTGCCCTTGTGTATACCAGGAAAGGGCTGTGTTAGGGCAAGAAACTGTCTTCCTTCCAGGTGCTTCTTTCTCCTAAACCCCAGATCACCTGCCCCTCAACTTTCTCCCTAGGAGGTCTTTCTTCTTGAATCAGGGGCAGAGCCAGATGCATCTGTCACTCGGATGGCTGAAAGACTCATTTTCTTGATCAGTGCTAATGGGCAGTGAGCATGAAAGCTTTGGCAGAGGCAGGAAATCCCACAGTTCTTGCCCCTGGAGGTGTGGGGTATTGCTTTTCTCCTGAGATGGTGCTAAAGGGCTTTCTGAAAAGAGTATTGACTGGGGAGTATTGGCCTCTCTGCCTCTACTACCCAGGGAGGTAGTTGGCAAGTCACTCTTCTTCTCTAGGCCGCAGTTTCCCTGCCTTTAAAATGGGGATGGTGAGTCCTCATACCCTTCTGGAAGCATTAGGAGATGAGCCAAGAGATGTGAAGGTGCTCTCAGGCAGTGGGTGCTTTGGTTGTCCTCCAAACCTTGGGATATGTGTCTAAGAATACAACTAGGCCCCTCCTCACCCAGAGAGAGCATTAGATAGTTCATCTGTCAGTCCTGATGGACAATAACTGGAATGCCTCTCAGTCCTCTGCCCTGACAGGCCAGCCCCAGACACAGGAGGAATCATTCTGCCTGAAATACCCTTGTTCCCTCCATTACTCATCCATTACATTGAGCAACTACTTTGAGCAACTACTGTGAAAATCAGAGCTAACATTCATGTGGCACAGAGCAGGTAGAAGCCCCTTATACACAACATCTCATTTAATCTTCACACCAACCCAATGAGGTAGGTGCTATTATGATTATCTCCATTTTACAGTTGAGGAAATCGAGGCACAGCACAATTAAGGAAGTTGTCCAAAATGATAAAGCCATAAGTGGTGGAATGGCATTAAAATCCAGGCTTTCTGGGGCACCTGGGCTGCTCAGTCGGATAAGCATCTGACTTTTGATTTCGGCTCAGGTCATGATCTCACAGTCCTGAGATTGAGCCCCACATTGGGCTCTGCGCTGGGTGTGGAGCCTGCTTAAGATCCTCCCCCTCTGCCCCTGCCCACTTTTGCACATGCTCTCTCTCTCTCTCTATCAAAAAAAAAAAAAAAAAAAAATCCGGGCTTTCGAATCTGGGCCCCTTACCCTTTGTGCTTTTACACCAGTTGCTGCACTAGGAGCCTTCTCCCAGCCATGCTTCTTTGCCAAGGAAATCCTGTTCATCCCTTAAGATCCAACCTGGGCAGTTTCTCCCTAAAGCTGGATCAAAAGCCCACTCTGCCCCCTTCCACCGTGCCATTCCTTCTTTCTAAAGGAGGCAGGGAAGAGCATGTGTTGAGTTAGATATATCTGGGGTCGCATACCAGCAACTCCACTTAGTTGTGTGAGTTTCAGTGGGCTCTCTCACCTCTCTGAGCTACAGTTCCTTAGTAGCCCTTGGCAGTCTGTATTTTATTGTTTAATTCCTTGTCACTCAAAGGGCAGCCCTCAGATCAGCAGCGTCAGCATCACCTGGGGGCTTGTTATAAATGCAGAATCTCAAGGCCTTTCCTTGACCTGAAGGATTCCCAGGTGACTTGTTTGCACATTAAAGTTTCAGGAAGTCTAGTTTCATTATGTTTCAGTTGAGTGTGAGTTTGTTGAGGCCTGGGATTGTTCCTGGTTCACTTCTATAGGCCTAGCCCCCAGTACAGTGCCAGGAACCCCTTAGGAGGGATTTGTCTTGGGAATGAACGAGTGGATGGGTGGATGGATGAATAAATGGAGGTGTTCCTGAGAAAGGTACTTGGCTGGCTGGATTAGGAAGCCGGGAGAGGCTGGCTGCAGGAAGATCTGTAGGGTTTCAGATACCGACAGTTACCTCTGCGTAATATGTTCAGCTGCTGAGTCAAAACCTCTGCCTGAGTAGAAAAGCCTCTCTTCCCCTTCCCATCCCCCTAGAGCTTCATAGGTGTGGTGACAAGCAGAGTCCCTATAGACTTGACTTTAGTATCTTCTTGTGGAATAATCACATCTTTTTATTATTCTATTACTGGTTACCCAAGAAATGGCAACATGCTCCTTGACTTATTACAGAATAATACACATGATCACTTTTACTACTTCCCTGATAATACTAGAATTTTAGAACATGTTCACTGTGCTTATATCTTGTTGCATGCATTTAATTCTATATACATTTAAACCCCATAAGACTTTACATTATTACTCTACTGAGTCAGTACTCATTTATATTTACTCACATATTTACTTTTCCTGTTGCTCTTCATTACTTTCTACAACTTCATGTTTCCCCCTGGAATCGTTTTCTTGTATCTGAAGAACTCTCTTTAGTAGTTTGTTGCTTTGTTTTTGTTTTTGTTTTTTTAGCACAGGTTTGCTGGTGATAAATTGTGTTGTTTGCCTAGAAAACATCTTTATTTTACTTTCATTTCTGAAGCATATTTCTGCTGGTATAGAATTATAAATGGGTAGTTATTTCCTTTTAATACTTTAAAGCTCCCAGTCCATTGTGTTCTGACTTCCATCATTTCTGTGGGAAAGTCAGCTGTAAATATTTTGATTGCCCTTTGAAAAATTGTCTTTTTTCTCAGGCTTCATTTAAGATTTCTTTTTTGGCTTTGGTTTCACCAAGAGTGGTGAAACTATGATTTATGTTGGTGTAGTTTTCTTTGTATTTGTTCTGCTTGGGATGCACAGAACTTCTTGAATCTGTAGGTTGATAACTGTCATCAGTTTTAGGAGTTTCCTGGCTATTGCCTATTCAAATATCGCTTCTACCTTTTAGGATTCTTTTTTAGGATTCTAATTACACAAATGTTAGACCTTTTCACTGAGTTCCATGTGTTTTCATTGCTCTTTCCAAGGTTTTTATTTTTTTTCTATGTTCTAGTATATGTACTTTCCATGTTTCATTTCTTTCTGTGTTTTAGATATTCCAGTATATTCCATTATATTCCAGTCTTCTGTTATATCTAATCTGCCAATTAATGTCTATTGAGATTTTAATGTTAATGTTAAGTTTTTCTGTGGAGAATTTCCATTTGATTTCTTGTTATTGATCTAAATCCCTGGTGAAATTCTTTAGTTTTATTTCTTTTGTCCATATTAACCTTTCTCTCTTGAAACATATTGATTATCATTATTTTAAAGTCCTTATCAGCTGACTTTCAATATAGGGATAACCTGTGGATTTGTTTCTGTAGTCTGTTCTTTCACTTGGTTTTTGGTCATGTGGTCCTGCCAATGAGTATGCCTGGTAATTTTTACTGAGTGATGAACAGTGTGTATAAAAAACAAAGAGGTCCAGATGATATTTTTTCCTGCACAGAAAGTTTGTCCTTCTCTCCGCTAAGTAGACAGAATTGTGATTGATCACCTTAAGTAACCAACCATTTCGCTGAGTCCGGGCTGTTTTGCAGCCCTGCAAAGTTTCAGTCTGCCTCTTGTTTGCCCTTGATTCTCTAGAATTTTCAACTGGGAGCCTGGTGTATTCTGCACAACTCTTTTCCCTAACAGTTACAAACTCTAATATTTGTTTCTCAAAAGTACAAAAAGAAAAATAAAACAAAAACTCCATGCCACTTTTTCAGAGGCTTTCTGCTTAGACTTGCAGCCTAATGCTTCATGCAGCTCCACTACTCAGCACAAGTATTGAGGGAGAAACTGACCATATACTCTGCTGGTCTACAAGTTTCTGCCCCAAACTATGCTAATTCATCTGACTCCTAGCCTTGATTTTCAGCCTTCTGCCTGTGTTCAGAATCAGCAGATGCCTCCAGGATGAAAACAGCTATAGAAGGGCAACTTACGTTTCCTAGGTTCTTCTGTTTCCAGTCTTTCTGGAGTTCCTCTACTTCTCATTACTTTAGGAACTCTTTACTGTCATTAAATAGATGACTTCTGAATTTCGTCTGACTTTTTGTAGTTCTTGGCAAGAATATTGTCTTCCATGAGCTATTCCTTTATACCTGAGAGTAAAAATTTGGACCTTTGTCTTTTTATAGCCAGCAACTAAGATAGGACCTAGAACTTCAAAGGCACTCTATAAATGGTATACAAATGAATGAATGAGGGCGCCTGGGTGTCTCAGTTGGTTAAGCGACTGCCTTCGGCTCAGGTCATGATCCTGGAGTCCCAGGATCGAGTCCCGCATCGGGCTCCCTGCTTGGCAGGGAGTCTGCTTCTCCCTCTGACCCTACCCCCTCTCACGTGCTCTCTCTCTCATTCTTTCTCTCAAATAAATAAATAAATAAATCTTTAAAAAAAACGAATGAATGAATGAATGAATAAACAGTTGCTTGAACTTTCAGTGTTCTACTCTAATGAAAGATCAATTAACCTATTTAGTTCAACAAAGTAGATAATCCAAAGATCTTTTCTACTTGGCTTTTAAATGTTCCATTTGGTTTTTTTAAACAGCTTTATTGAGATATAATTGACATACAACCAACTGCCCATACTTGAAATTTACAGCTTGATTAGTTTTGACACATGTATATACCATAAAACCTTTACCATAATCAGATGGTGAACCTATCCATCTCCCCCAAAAGTTTCCTCCTGTACCCTGGCTAATCACTCTGTCCTGCCCCTTCTTGTCTGTCCACCCCTACCTCAGGCACCACTTTCTGTTTTCTATCACTATATACTGGTTTTCATTTTCTAGAATTTAATATCCATGGCATCATATAGTATGCACTCATTTAGTTGACCTCTTTCAGCCTAATTATTTTAAGTTATATCCATGTTGTTGCAGGTATCAATAGTTCATTATTTTTAGATGCTGAGCAGTAATCCAGTGTATGGAGATGCCACATATTTTTTTAATTTTTTATTGTTATGTTAATCACCATACATTACATCATTAGTTTTTGATGTAGTGTTCCATGATTCATTGTTTGTGCATAACACCCAGTACTCCACGCAGAATGTGCCCTCTTCAATACCCATCACCAGGCTAACCCATCCCCCCACCCCCCTCCCCTCTAGAACCCTCAGTTTGTTTTTCAGAGTCCATCGTCTCTCATGGTTCATCTCCCCCTCTGACTTACTCCCCTTCATTCTTCCCCTCCTGCTATCTTCTTCTTCTTTTTCTTTTTTCTTAACATATGGTGCATTATTTGTTTCAGAAGTATAGATTTGTGATTCAACAGTCTTACACAATTCACAGCGCTCACCATAGCACATACCCTCCCCAATGTCTATCACCCAGCCACCCCATCCCTCCCACCCCCCACCACTCCAGCAACCCTCAGTTTGTTTCCTGAGATTAAGAATTCCTCATATCAGTGAGGTCATATGATACATGTCTTTCTCTGATTGACTTATTTCACTCAGCATAACACCCTCCAGTTCCATCCACGTCGTTGCAAATGGCAAGGTCTCATTCCTTTTGATGGCTGCATAATATTCCATTGTGTATATATACCACCTCTTCTTTATCCATTCATCTGTCGATGGACATCTTGGCTCTTTCCACAGTTTGGCTATTGTGGACATTGCTGCTATAAACATCAGGGTGCATGTACCCCTTCAGATCCCTACATTTGTATCTTTGTGGTAAATACCCAGTAGTGCACTTGCTGGATCGTAGGGTAGCTCTATTTTCAACTGTTTGAGGAACCTCCATACTGTTTTCCAGAGTGGCTGCACCAGCTTGCATTCCCACCAACAGTGTAGGAGGGTTCCCCTTTCTCCGCATCCCCGCCAACATCTGTCGTTTCCTGACTTGTTAATTTTAGCCATTCTGACTGGTGTGAGGTGGTATCTCATTGAGGTTTTGATTTGGATTTCCCTGATGCCGAGCTATGTTGAGCACTTTTTCATGTGTCTGTTGGCCGTTTGGATGTCCTCTTTGGAAAAATGTCTGTTCATGTCTTCTGCCCATTTCTTGATTGGATTATTTGTTCTTTGGGTGTTGAGTTTGATAAGTTCTTTATAGATTTTGGATACTAGCCCTTTATCTGATATGTCATTTGCAAATATTTTCTCCCATTCTGTCAGTTGTCTTTTGGTTTTGTGGACTGTTTCTTTTGCTATGCAAAAGCTTTTTATCTTGATGAAATCCCAATAGTTCATTTTTGCCCTTGCTTCCCTTGCCTTTGGCGATGTTTCTAGGAAGAAGTTGCTGCGGCTGAGGTCGAAGAGGTTGCTGCCTGTGTTCTCCTGTAGGATTTTGATGGACTCCTGTCTCACGTTTAGGTCTTTCAACCATTTGGGGTCTATTTTTGTGTGTGGTGTAAGGAAATGGTCCAGTTTCATTCTTCTGCATGTGGCTGTCCAATTTTCCCAACACCATTTGTTGAAGAGACTGTCTTTTTTCCATTGGACATTCTTTCCTGCTTTGTCAAACATGAGTTGACCATAGAGTTGAGGGTCCATTTCTGTGAGATGCCACATATTTTTATACAGATATCTAATTGTTCCAACATATCTGTTGAAAAGAGTATCCCCTCAACAAAGATTGCCTTTGCACCTAGGACAAAAATCTATTGTCCATATATATGTGGGTTTATTTCTGGACTCTGTATCTATTTCTTTATTTGCACACTTAAAAAATACATACACACAGGGCTATTTCAATTTTTTAAAAATTCACTTAAAAAATATAGGGTGATTAACATTATCTATTTCTTCTTGTATGAGCTTTGGTAGTTTTGAGTCTTTCATGAAATTTGTCCATTTCATTTAAACTGTCAAATTTGTTGGTATAAAGTGGTTCATAATATTCCCTTATTATCTTTTAAATATCTGTAGAAACTAGTGATGTCACCTCTTTCATATGTATCTTCTCTCTTTCTTCGTGATCAGTCTGGTTAGAGGTTTGTCAATTTTACTGTTCTTCTCAAAGAACTAGCTTTAGGTTTCTTTGATTTTTTTTTCTGTTGGTTTCGTTTTGTTTTTCATTAACTTCTTCTCTGATCTTCATTATTTCCTTTTGTCTACCTACTTTACATGTAATTTTCTCTTATACTTTTTGAAGTAGAAGCTGAGGTCATTAATTTGAAACATTTCTTCTTTTCCGATATAGGTATTTATTGCTATAAAATTCCCTTTCAGTACTGTTTTAGTACATCCCACAAATTTTCATATGTTGTGTTTTTGTTTTTATTCAATTCAAAATACTTTTTTAAAAAGATTTTATTTATTTATTTGAGACAGAGAGAGAGAACACGAGTGGGGGGGCAGAAGGAGAGGAAGAACGAGAAGCAGACTCCCCACTGAGCAGGGAGCCTGACTCGGGGCTTGATCCCAGGACTCTGGGATCATAACTTGAGCCCAAAGGCACTTAACCGACTGAGCCACCCAGGTGCATCTCAAAATATTTTCTATTTTCTCTTCTGATCTCTTTTTTGGACCCATGTGTTATTTAAAAGTATATTATTTAGGTTCCAAATATTTGGTAATTTTCCAGATATCATTTTGTAGATGATTTTTAATGTAATTCTTTTGTGGTCAGAGAGCATACTTTGTATGACTTTAGTCCTTTTAAATTTATTGGGTCTTGTTTTATGGTCCAGATTGTGGTCTGTCTAGCTAAATGTTCCCTTGTGCCCTTAAGAAGAATACATATTCTGCTCTTGCTGGGTGGGGTGCTTAATAAATATCAATTAGGTCAAATTGGTTGATTGTGTTGTCTGGATTAATTGAACCCTTTATCATTTTGAAATTGTCTTCTTTATCCCTAGTAATATTCTTCGCTCTGAAGTTTACTTAGTTTGTTATTAATGTAACCATTCCCGCTTTCTTTTGATTTGAGTTAGCATGGCACATCTTTTTCTATCCTTTTGATTTTAACCTATTTGTGTCTATATTTAAAGTGGGTTTCAGAGGAGCATGTGACTCTTGATCCTGGGGTCGTGAGTTCAAGACCTACACTGGTTGTAGAGACTACTTAAATAAAAAAATATCTTCAAAAAAATCATAAAATGTGTTTCTTGTAGGCCGCTAGGTTTTGATTTTTTTAAAAGCTAGTCTGACTGTCTCTGCCTTTTAATTGGGGTGTTTAGACAACTATAGATAATGCAGTTATTAATATGGTTAGGCTTAAGTCTATCTTATTTTATTCTACTTGTCATATATTCTTTGTTCCCCTTTTCCTCTCTTTTGCCTTCTTTTGGACTAATTCAGTATTTTTTATTATTACATTTTATTTCCTTCGTTAGCCTTTTAGCCATAACTTTTTATTTATTTTAGTGCTTGCTTTAGGGCTTAAAGTATGCAACCTTAGATTATCACAGCGTACCTTCAGATGATGTCATACACCTTGTGTATAGTGTGGGACCCTTACAGTGGTATACTACCATTTCTTTCTTCCTGGCCTTTATGTTACTCTTGTCATGTGTTTTATTTTCATACATGTTATAAATACCACACTATATTACTATTTTTGCTTATATGGTCAGTTATCTTATAAAGAGACTTAATAAGTAATAATAAAATTTTATATATTTGTTCATGCCATTACTATTTCCAGTCCTTCTTATTCTTTTGTATAGATCCATGTTTCCGTCTATTATCCTTCTCTTTGTACCTGAAGGACTTCCTTTAACATTTCTTATAGTGCAGAGGTACTGGAGATGAATTCTTTCTGCTTTTGTGTATTTGAAAAGGTCTTCATTTTGCCTTTGCTTTTGAAATATAGTTTTGCTGGGTATAGAATTCTGGGTCAGCTGTTTTCCCAGTAGGTAAAAGGTACTGCTCCGTTGTCCTCTCACTTGCACTGTTTCTGATGGGAAGTCTTCCCTATTTTTGTTCTTCTGTGTGTGATGCATCTTTTTCCTCAGGCTGCTTTTAAGACTTTCTTTTGGTCACTGGTTTTGAGCAATTTGATTATGATGTGCTTTGTTGTTGTTTCATTCATGGTTTTGGGGGGTTTTTGTTGTTGTTGTTGTTTTGTACTTGGAGTTAGTTGCTTGAGCTTCTTGAATCAGCGGGTTTATAGTTTCCATCAAGTTTGGGAAAGTTGCACCCTCCTTTAGGGAGCCCAATAGCCCATATATTAGGCTGCACTGGGGCCCAGCAGCTCTCAAGGTGATAAGTCAGGATAACCATAGAACCAATTTTGATTCTCATCTCTCAGGTATTATCGTCCTGTGTTATCTCATGTCCAGAGTCTTGCTTTATATATTTTCTCTTTTTTGTTGTTGTTAATTTCATGGGGAGGGTAAATCTAGATTTGGTCTTATCACTCCATCATGGCCAGAAGCAGATTTGTATTTTAAAACTCAATATGACCAGCTGGTTATGTTTTTGTTATTACTAAGAGTAGCTTGTGGGACGCCTGGGTGGCTCAGTCGGTTGGGCATCTGCCTTCGGCTCAGGTTATGATCCCAGGGTACTGGGATCAAGTCCCATGTCGGGCTCCTTGCTCAGCGGGGAGCCTGCTTCTCCCTCTGCCTGCTCTGCCTGCCACTCCCCCTGCTTGTGCTCTCTCTCCCTCTGACAAATAAATAAAATCTTTAAAAAATCTTAAAAAAAAAAAAAAGAATAGCTTGTGTCACCTGTACACTGACTAGCCATGTAAAACTGCATATATGGAAGCTGGTTTGAATTTAGGATTTTGCAGCAAATATTGAGAATTGGGAGATGGCATAGGATTTGACTGTGATTATTATCTGTGCTGAGTATGGTCTGAACCTTGGCCATACATTTGAATCACCTGGGAGATTTTTAAACACTGATGACTCAGCCCCACCCCAGAAATTGTCGGAATAATTTGTCTAGAGTCTGGCCTGGACATCAGGATTTTTGGAAGCCCCCAGGTGACTCACTGTATAGCCAAGCTAAAGAGCCACTGCGGAGGTGGATATCTCCTGGTCCTCCAAGTGTCAACAGCCATCTGCAACCCACTTCCGTCTTTCTTCTCCACCCCCCCCCCCAGTAAAGTCCAGGTTCTATATGGGGGGACAGACCTCTTTGATTACGAGGTGCGCAGGACCTTCAACAATGACATGCTCCTGGCCTTCATCAGCAGCAGCTGCATCGCGGCCCTCGTCTACATTCTCACCTCCTGCTCAGGTAGGCCTCCTCAGAAGGCCCAGCAGGAACCAGCTCCCCTCTCCCCTCCCCATGTGCTCCTGTCCCACCAAAGCCTGCCTTCTCCAGAATGCCAGAAATCATCTTGAATCTGCCGTGTCAGAGCTGGTGGGTGGGGTGCTCAGAGGTCACCTTTCAACCCCAGGCAGGGGGACTGTGGTCCAGACACAGCTCGGGCCATACCCGAGGGACCCCACTCCCAGGACCTCACATGGTTAACCTTGTGCCCTTTGACCATCATTTCCTTGCTAAAAATTTTTTGGGGGGAGTCTGGAGTATCAGACCCTCCTTTATGGATTATTCTGTAGCCTGTTTTATAGTCCCCAGCTGCCCTTTTGTCCCTCAGTTCACTGTAACACTGCCACCTTCCCACATACCCTGGTTGCTTCTTTCTCCGTATACAGTAGGTACTCTCTATTGCCCACGCAATGACAGATGACAGATTAGCCAGACCTTCAAAAATAGAAAAGACATTCATTCATTCATCCACATAACAAATATTAATTGGGCACCGACTATGTGTCGGATGCTCTAAGGTGCCAGAGATCCAGTGAAGAATATCACAGACACGTTTACTACCCTCATGGAACCTCTAGTCTACTGGGGTGCAGATGTTAAATATATAATAATTCCCTACTAGCAACTGAGTTCAGTTCTATGAAGATGAGGGCCTGTGAACCACCCACTCAGATGGCTCCCTCTGCCACTCTGGCTTCCTGCCTGGCCCCTTCTGTCTGGGCATGAGAACTGTTCAGGACATACCCAGGGTGGTGAAGGGCACTCTGTGGGGACATGGCTGTGAGGCAGAATCCAGCTGTGCCCTCGAAGGGTGTGTGTTCTGCTGGGCCCTCCCACTCTCTCCTGTGTGCCTCTTGCCCTGCCCAGTGTTCCTGTCCTTTTTCGGGATTGCCAGCATTGGCCTCAGCTGCCTGGTGGCGCTCTTCTTGTACCATGTGGTCTTTGGTATCCAGTACCTGGGCATCCTCAACGGCGTGGCTGCCTTTGTGATAGTGGGCATCGGTGAGTTTCCTCTGTGGCATGGTGGGAAGGGTGGAAAGGAGGTGAAGATTTGGAATAGGGGCCTCGTTCTGGGGAAGGGGTAGGGCCAGGGAGCAAGGAGGGTGGGGCTTGGATTCTTGGTGGGTAGAGCCAAAGGTGGATGGGTCTTTCCAAACTCCAGGCTGAGAAGCAGGACTCCCCTGGAGCCTGACCTCTTAGGGGGCCACTCTGGGTTAGTGTAGGCCCAGCGTGGGTCTGATTCTGGAGACAGCAACATGATCCTGAGCCTGCCCCTGCTGGCCCGGGGCTCCCACCCATAGGTGTGGACGATGTCTTTGTGTTCATCAACACCTACCGCCAGGCCACCCACCTGGAGGACCCCCAGCTGCGGATGATCCACACCATCCAGACGGCAGGCAAGGCCACGTTCTTCACCTCCCTGACCACAGCTGCTGCCTATGCAGCTAATGTTTTCTCCCAGGTGAGAGACTGCCTTTGTCCCTGGCCCGGCCTCCCCGTTCCTCCCATGGGTCCCTGGGCTCTGCTCCCCCCACTCACCCCTTCTCTTGCAGCCACACAGCGTTTGCCTCAAGGCACCTGCCATGTCCCTAGACTCCGTTCTTGCTACTGGTTGTCATTACCAGAACTTAACAAATGGGAAAATTATGACAATACAAATAGTATTTATTATTAATGCTCACTAATAGTAATCCAGCCTCTGCCCTGAAGGGTGTGTGGCGATTCCCAAAGCTCTTCCACGTTTAGTTTTCAAGACATATGACAGAGGTAGTGTTACATCCCTATTTTCCTAATACCGAAACTGAGGCCCAGAGAGGTAAAGTGATCTCCTCAAGGTCACACAGCTGGTAAGTGGTGAGCCTGACCAAGTCCGCTGACCCCCAGTCCAGAGCTCTTCCCCACCCACCAGCTTCACCCTACATTGTCGTCCTTCTCATTGACATCCTTCTAACTGGCCCCATGCTCCTTCAGGCCCCTGAGTTGGGCTCAGGAGAAGGATCTGAGTTATCTGAGTTCGGGCCAGGTCCTTGGTGCCGACAAAACCCGAAAGGCAGTGAGCCCACGTGAGCCTTCGAAACATTTGACCTGGGCCAAGTAGCCCATCTAGAAACCACTAGGTGCTTTGGGATTATTTGGGCCTTGCTAGAGAACTGTGTCCAGAAAACAGGCAGAGCTGGGTTCTAGGTCCCCTTTGTGACTGGCCGTGTGACCTTAAGACCTCTGAGCCTCACTCGCCTCCTGTGTGGATTATTCAGGGACTGAAATGAGCTGGTTGTCAAAGTTTTTCACAAACAGTGAAGGCCTGGGTGCTGTTGGTTACAGTTTCTTTTGACTGCCACATCCCTATGCGGGTCCCTGGGACACCCTGGAGCTCCCCCCATGGCTCCCCAGCCCCGGGTGCACATGTGAGCACTCCCTCCCTTACCCTCACTCACATGTGGCCTGGTCTAACAGGCTGTCTTCCTCTGACCCCCTAGTCGCTTGGGTAATGACCGTTAGTGAGTGCTTGCTCCGTGCTAGGCACCACCGTGGGCAGGGGGCTGCAGTGTGGACCTGAGCCTCTGCCCTGGAGATGGAACTCTTCCTCCCCTGCTGTGCCCCCTTCCGCCAGCCCTCGCCTTCCAATGTCCTCCTGGCAGCCTGGGCCTCCTCACCGCCCCCACCCCCATTCTGCAAGTGGTCTGGGGTCCTGAGTGCCTTTGGCTACAGAGGTCCAGGCTCCCTGGACTCCGGGCCTGAGCGGCCTCACAGCCCGCCTGTACCTCTCCATTGCCAGATCCCGGCCGTCCACGACTTCGGCCTGTTCATGTCTCTCATTGTGTCCTGCTGCTGGCTGGCTGTGCTGTTCACCATGCCGGCCGCCCTGGGCATCTGGAGCCTTTACATGGCACCGCTAGAGAACGCCTGCCAGACCAGGTGAGCAGCCGGTAGAGGTGGGGGGGCCGTGTCCTCTCACCAAATGCCCATAACACGTCCTCCAGCACCGCTCAGCGCCCCACCCTCTCTTCTAAAAGCTGTGGGATCCTTTATTGAGTACCTTCTGTGGGCCCAGTTCTATGCTGGGCACTCCTGCAGGACCGAGGAGGGAGAAGAGAATCCTGCCGGGGAGTTGCCATTTGGGAGGACCTACTCTGTGCCAGGAAGTGGGCAAAGCGCTTTTATACAAGAACTTATTCCCCCCCAGGACCCTCGGAGCTGGGTGCCCTTGTTTTGCGCATTTTACTGACAATGAAACAAGGGCTGGGGGAGGGTGGGCAACATTCTCAAGGTCACCCGTTCAGTAGGCAGCAGAGCCGAGATTTAAACCCAGTGGTCTGACCGGCACCCCCGCGCCGGCCGCCATGTTCAGCGCTTCTCGGGTTTTTGCCTTGGTGGAGTAACCATGTTTAGACACAGTGAGCCGCGTGCAGAGTTGGATGGGTCGGCCCACAGGTGCTGCCGGAGGTCAAAGGGTTGGGGTCTTGCGGGCTGGGTGGTCAGGGAAGGGGGAGGGAGGGAGGGAGGGTGGCCACATGGAGTCAGGCCTGGGTGGCTGGCTGGGCTTGGGTACTAGGAATGACAGGGGTTCGGGGCTTGGGGCGGGGCACACCAGCGCAGGGGACCCTCTCCCTGGGTCCTGGTTGCCGTCACCCTTTGTCTCCCCAGAGGAAGAATGGTACCGAGGGTCCGGGGGCGGGGGGTTGGTTGGGGAGGTGGCCCCGGAAAGGAATCAGGCAACAGGCTCCTGGGAGTCTGTGGTGAATGTCCTCCAGGAGACATCCACAGCAGTGTGAAGCCGGGGCTCATAGGGTGGCTGGGGCCTTGCCCCAACCTCCCTGGGCACCTGGGGCCTCCCCGGGGCTCACCCCTCTCCCCCACTCTCTCCTTAGCTGCCACCAGAAGTGTGGCCGCAAGAGCTCCCTGCACTTGCCTGGGGACGTGTTCGCCACTCCTGAGCGGGCTGGGGGCAGCCCTGCCCAGGGCCCCATGCCCTACCTGGATGATGACATCCCCTTGCTGAACGTTGAGGAGGAGCCAGGTAAGTTTGGCGCTGGCCTGCCCTGCTGACCCTGGCAAGACCCGGGCCTGCATCTGCCAGGGAGGTCACCTTTGATGAGATGGTGTGAGGACAGACTGGTCCTGATGGCCTTAGGGGATCCTCATCAAGCACTTGGACTTCCCTAGAGAGGACAGGGACCAGAGTGGGCTTTGACCTCTGATGAGCCGCTGCTCTGCCCTGGCAGTGTCGCTGGAGCTGGGAGACGCGTCCCTGGTATCTATGCCCCCCGAGAGCCTCCAGCCAGCCCCCGACCGGGGCAGCAGGGGCCAGCTCATTGCCCAGCTGCAGGAGCTGCTGCACCACTGGGCCCTGTGGTCCACTGTCAAGAGCCGCTGGGTGATCGTGGGTAAGTGGGGTCTCCACCCTCTTTCCCCTCTGACTTGCAGCTTTTCCCCAGTGCCCGAGGCATGGGGGACAGACACCCCAAAGGACATATCGGCCCTGGGAGCCCAGCCCCCTCCTGCACATGACCCTGGGCTGGCGTCTCACTCTCTGGGCCTCACCCCCTTCCCGTGTAGAATGGAGCTGGTCCCCCATAACTGTTGTTTATGGAGTACCTACTGTGTGCCAGTCATCACATTGGGTGGTAGAGCACAGCGCTTAAGGCTTGGGCTCTGGAGTCAGACCAGCTTGGCCAGATTAGAATCCTAATTCTACCATGTACTGGCCGGGTAACCTTGGGTTTGTCAGTCAGTCTGAGCCTCAGTTTCCTATCCTGTTCCTGAGGATAAGAATTGTATCTGTCTAATAGGGCAAGCCACGGTACAAGGAAAGAACTCAGACCGGTGTGTGGCATGCAGTAAGTGCTCAGTAAATGCTGAGTGCTATTATGATTATAATCACTGACAGTATTTAGAGTTGTGTTTAATCAAGTGGACGTGCCAGCTCTTCAGAAACTGTTAGGTGCTCTAAGGTGGTGGCTGGTTCTTGTCCAAGAATGCAAACTTGTAGCTTCTAGTCTGCCCCCCAGGTGACATGAGTAACATCCAACCCCGACCGCCAGAGGACCAATCCCTGACCAGCTTCAGCCGCAGGCTGGCATGCCACACCTCTGCCAGCTCCCCAGGGACCCTGCCCCCCACCACTCCCCCATAAAGGGAGCAGCTCTTCCCCAGGGCTGTGAAGGCCCCCCAGGCCCCGGGCCCTGGCCCCCGGCGCCGTCTAGCATGCCTCCCTTCTTGGCAGGGCTCTTCGTCTCCGTCCTCATTCTGTCCCTGGTCTGTGCCAGCCGGCTCCGCCCCGCCAGCCGGGCCCCCCTGCTCTTCCGGCCCGATACCAACATCCAGGTGCTGCTGGACCTCAAGTACAACCTGAGCGCTGAGGGCATATCCTGCATCACCTGCTCAGGTAAGAGTTCAGTCGGGGTGTCCCCTGTGGCTCCCCGCTCTCTTTGGAGCTCAGGTCTCAAAGACCATTGGCCTGCGAGATGCAAGGTCCAGGTCACTGTGCAACCTCAGCAAATCACTCCACATCTGAGCCTGAGTGTCTCCCCATTTCCTGAAACGGGTATTTACCGGGTGCTGGGGAAACCGTAGTGGGCAGGACAGGCTTCCTGAGCTCTGGGAGTTCATCTGCTTGCTAGGAGCCAGCATTGGAATAGTAGATCTGTGCTGTGATGGAGGAAGAACGGGCAGCCTGGGGAGCTCAGCATCATGGAAGGCTTCCTGAAAGAGGCAGTGTCTAAGCTGAGACTCAAAGAAAGGGAAGGAGTTAGCCAGGCTGAGAGAGAGAGAGAGAGAGAGAGAGAGAAGAGAAGAGGTCTAGGCAGAGGGAAGCACCAGAGGTGGGCAAAACCAGGGCCAAGTTTGAGAGAGTCGGTCTCAGGAGCTAAGGCTAGCCAGGTATGCTGGGCCAGGGACTGGAGGACTAGAGTGAAGAGTCTGCATCTGATTCTAATTGGCAGGGGAACAACTGGAGGATTTTAGGCAGAGAAGGGCCATGACTGATTCTCCCAGGTGCTGTGTGGAGGTGGTTGGGAGGGACAGGGTAGAAGCTGGCTGGGAGACCAGGTAGGAGGCTGGTGCCTTCATCTGAACAAAAGACAGTGGGCCTGGGCCAGCGTGCTTATGGTGGCAGTGGAGTCAAGAGGTTTCTAAGAGGTGAAATCCACAGGATTTGGTGATGGCGAGTGGGTGTCAGGGATGAGCAAGGAGGTGAGTTGAAGATGTCTCCTCGCTTTAGAGGGAGTCTGATCCAGGCCCTCATTTTACAGAGGGAAGCCTGAGGTCAGGGTTGGGGCCAGGGGAGGTTGGCCCAAGGTCATACAGCTTTGCCAGGTCAGTTAGAGAAGCTCCTAGGAGAAGATCCACTGACTGCTGTAATTGCCTTCATTTAATTAGAGCAGTGTTCACATTAACCTGGCCTTCCCCTTGGTAATGGCATTAGCCAAATGCATGATAATCGACTGCAGCTTAGAGAGGTGCCCAAAGAGCCCCTCCTAAATTGGAGCTAGCCCCGGCCGCATCCCTGGCTCCTCTCTCTCCCGCCCGCGCCTACACATTAAATTCCATTACCACTGCGGCTATGAGGCCACCTGCAAGTCAAAAAGCCACTCCTCTTTCCTAGGTGGACAAAACCCAGGATGGTGCCGAAGTTCCTGGAATTGTCCAGAGAAGGGCCAGGAGGCTAGCCCAAGTCCAGCCTCCGCCCCTTGCCCCTCTTAGCTCCCTGAACTGCTCTTAGGGAGACCTGTTGGTGTTGCAGCAGAAAGGGCTTTCAGGGCCGCCAAGACTGGATCCAGTGAGGCTCTGCCTCTTACTTCCTCTGCAGGTCACAGAACCTCCCCGAACCTCTCTGCTTTCTCCTCTGTCATATGGGGTTAATGATAATGACCTCCGAGAATTATTGTGAAGATTGCATCTTTGAAGGTGTAAAATTTCTCTCATGAAACAACAACAAAAGAAAACAGAAAATTCACCCCCAGTGGGTGAGGCAAAACAGGACAGTCTCTTGTCATCTCTGCTGGTTGATGATGTCCCATTTCTAATTGTTCCCACTCATGGAGCATTTATCACGAGCTAAATGCATGAGATGCAGCATCCCGTTTGGTCCTTCCGCCACCCTCTGGGGGTTCGGAGTCACCCCATTTGACAGAGGCGGTACTTGAGGCATGGCGAGCACAAGGAGGGAAAGCATCAGTGTCTTCCTTTGGATGGAGCTGACAGGTGTCTTCCTTTTGCCTCCAGATTCCTGTGAATTCAGTATTTGGCATTTTTTTCAGTTCCATCCAGTTTCCTTCAGACCCCTGTCACCCCTCCCCCAAGCCGAGGGCCCCAAGGCCCGTGTCCCTAGGGTGGCCATCTCTCTCCACCTCTGCCCTCCCCTGCTGGGCTCAGCCAGGGAAGCCCTGCTGTCCCTAACGAGGCACGGGGGTAGGTCTGTTCCAGGAGAAGCCCCACAGCCTGCAGAACAACATCCGGACATCCCTGGAGAAGAAGAAGCGGGGCTCGGGGGTCCCCTGGGCCAGCCGACCTGAGGCCACCCCACAGGGTTAGTGGGGAGTGTGGTGTGGCTGGTGGGGAGGGCCTCGGGAGATCCTGCCTAGTACTAGGACCTTCCTAGGAGAACAAGAGTCTGTGTTGTTGGAGTCACCGAGGAGGGGTTGGGTTGGGGGGTGAACTCGGGGCCCTTGCCCACTATCCTACTAGCTCTTCTCAGTCAGAACAGTAGGCATCCCCTCCTGCCACCACCCAGCCAGGCCTCTGGCGCCCCAGCAACCTGGTATGTGTGCCAGATCCATCCTGAGTGTCTGGGGGAGGGTAGGGGCATCTTGAGCCCCGGAGGCTGGCTTATCCCTGCCCGGGTCCCCATCAGAGGTGGATGCTGGGACACATGTGGGATTTAGCCCCGCTATGGGGCAGTTCTGTGTCCTTGTCACCCCGTGGCTGTTGTCACCCTCTGTGTGCCTGCTGTTGTCATTCGCAGCTCCAGCCCCACCATTTACCCCGCCCCCCATCACGGGCAGCACCACCACTACCCTAACCCAGATGGCACATCTTCACCACAACTTAGGGTCAATCCATCCACCTACACTGCCACTCCATCCTGGTGACCACTGCCATCTCCCGCTTCATCCGTGCCACCACCCCATCCCCACGCCCACCACCAGGACCCCCCATCATGGTCATCGGCTCGCCCACCACCAGCAGCCCCCATCACGGCCATCGGCTCGCCCACCACCAGCACCCCCATCATGGCCATCGGCTCGCCCACCACCAGCACCCCCCATCATGGCCATCGGCTCGCCCACCACCAGCACCCCCCATCACGGCCATCGGCTCGCCCACCACCAGCAGCCCCCATCACGGCCATCGGCTCGCCCACCACCAGCACCCCCCATCATGGCCATCGGCTCGCCCACCACCAGCACCCCCATCATGGCCATCGGCTCGCCCACCACCAGCACCCCCATCATGGCCATCGGCTCGCCCACCACCAGCAGCCCCCATCACGGCCATCGGCTCGCCCACCACCAGCACCCCCCATCATGGCCATCGCCTCGCCCACCACCAGCAGCCCCCATCACGGCCATCGGCTCGCCTACCACCAGCACCCCCCATCATGACCATCTGCTTGGTCCAATAGAGAGGAACAGCGCCAGCATTTAGAGAGGAGCCCAAGTTAGGGCTCAGCTCCTCGGTCCACAGAACAGAGAGTGGGCTGCCCCAGGTCAGGGGAAGCCAGGCAAGGGGACTGTCCACCCCTCCTCCATCCTTCATTTGTCTCCCAGACTCCCCAGGCACCGTGTATGTATCCAAGGTGAAGAGTAAGGGCCACCCGGCTGTGTACAGGTTCTCCCTCAACGCCAGCCTACCCGCCCCTTGGCAGATCGTGTCCCCCGGGGACGGGGAGGTACCTTCCTTCCAGGTGAGCCTGGGCGGCCGTGACCTGAACCGCCAGTACCAGGGAGGGGGAGGCAGGGTCTGTGAGGGAGACGGGGACCCTCTCCCAGCCAGGTCTGTGGAACCTACAGAGTGGTGACAGTATGCGCTTCCAAGTCAGCCAGACCTGGGTTCGAGTCCTGGCTCTGCCATTTATAATCTGTGTGTCTTTGGGCAGATTGCTTAATCCCTCTGAGCCTCAGTCTCCTCATCTGTGAAATGGGGTGTGTGAAGTCCAGCCAGGGTTGGAGACACGTGAGGTAATGGTATATAGCATGTAGGACACAGGAAGTGCTCGGTAGGCAGTGGTTACGTGATTGTTCTCAGCAGCTGCTCCAGCTTCTCAGGGCCACCCCAGGCCTCCAGGGTCTCCCTCTCAGGAATCATCTGTGTTTTTTTGATAAGTTACACCCTGTGTCAACTCATTTGTTCAGGGTTTCTATTTCCATCTGAATGGTGAGGTGTCTGAGGCATTTCCTGACTCTGAGCCTTTGCCATGCCGTTCCCACTACCTAGAAAGCTTTCCTTCCAGTGGAACGCACGGCAGGCCCCTCACTGATATCTCAGCATGAATGTCGCGCCCTCAGAGAGCCCTGCGCTGGCCCACTTCTCATCTGCCCTCCTCCTCCCTGACCATTTATCCCATGTCTTATCATCCTATTACATTCATAGACCCTGAAAGACCCTAAAGCCATCGTGACTGGCAGCTCCATGGGGGCAGGGACCAAGCCCATCTTGCTCGCTGCCGTACGCTCAGAGCCCAGCTCAGGTCCTGGGTAGAGTAGATGCCCCGCTGGAGGAAGGACTGAGGTTCAGCCAGGGAGGGAAGGATTTGCTCCATCTGCAGATTCGAACCCAGGCCTCCTGAGCTTCTGCCCAGGGCTCTGCCCCGCCCCCCACGGCAGGGGGGGCTTGGACAGGGTGGGGGACCTGCCTTGGTGGGAGGGGCCGGAGCCTGAGGCCGGGCCCAGGCCGAGGCAGCCCCCCGGAGTCACCTGTCTTGTCTCTGTCGATCCACTGCTTAGGTGTATAGAGCGCCTTTGGGTAACTTCACCAAGAAGCTGACCGCTTGTATGTCTACAGTAGGGCTGCTCCAGCCGGCGAGCCCCTCCCGCAAGTGGATGGTGACAACCTTGGCCTGTGACGCCAAGCGGGGCTGGAAGTTTGACTTCAGCTTCTACGCGGCCGCCAACGAGCTGCAGCACACGCGGTAACGGCCTCGCAGATAAGCCCCTTTCCCCCAGCCGGACCCCTCTCCCCCAAGAGATGTCAGCAGGCACCTTTAGGAAGCCCCTGTCCACATGCACACATGTGTTCGGAGAGTTCTTGGCCCAGGACTGGGGAGTGGGGGACGCCGGCACAGAGGACTGGCCGGTGACCGGCTCCCTCCCTGCCCCCCTGCCTTGCGCTGGCGCCACTGCCCCTCCCCCGCATGCCCAGCAGGTGCCGTCTGGGGCCTTTTGCACTTGCTCCTCCCTCTGCCTAGAATGCTCTTCCGTAGCGCCTCTGGTGTGATGGCTTCTCTCCAGGATTCAGGTGTCCACTCCGATGTCCCCTCTTGGGAGAAGCTGTCCCTGAGCAGAACTCCCTCCCCGTCCCGAAGAACCATGCCCGGTCCTTCTCCATGTGCTACCCCTGCTCCCTTTCCGGCCCCCATGGCCACCTGGAATCACGCTGACCTGTGGTTTATAACCTGTCATTCCTTGGGAACATCGTGCAGTGGGCACATTGACCGTGTCCCCCGCTGTGTCCCTAGCACCTAGCGCAGGGCCTGGCGCCCAGGGGGTGCTCAGTGAACACTTGCCAAATGAGTGGATGTGTATGCTCTGTACCTCCTCTCCAAGGCACTATTCACTCTTTCTATGTAATTAATTCTGCAAATATTTTAATGCCATCCCCTCCCCCGCCCCGCCAGACCGTAAGGAGACAGGACAGAGACTGTGTTTGTTGTACTTACGTGCTGTATACTCAGACCCTGCCTAGTGCCTGGCATGTAATTAGTGCCCCAAAACACTTAACAGGTGACAGCATTCTGTTCCCCAGGGGGGCGGGGGCCTCTGAGCAGCTGGGGACACCTGTGTTCTGACCAGGGCCCCACATTCGTGTATCCATTGAGGCTGTATTTCGTTGTTCATTGAACAAACACGGGGCGGCGCCGACTGTGTGCCGGCACCCCGCTGGTGCTGGAGATACGGTGGTAAATAAGACAGATGTGGCTCCTGCCCTTAGGCTGGCTAGCGGGAGACAGCAGCTAACAAGTGAACCGCAGTGTCATTACAAGCGATGGCACGTGCTCTGCTCTGGAAGGGGGTGCGGTGCTGGGCCTAGAGAGTGACAGTGCAGGCCCTGCGCTGGTGACGTGAGGGGCTCTGACTCTGACAGAGCCTGACCTCGGGGTGCTGGGCCCCCATAGAGGCTGGACGTCACTTGGGGCAGAGGGCAGTGGTGTGGAGGTGGGGGCGGGTGACCAAGATGGGCCTACCGGGCTCTTCCAGCCCAGGGTGCCTTGGCTTAGGGGGTGGGGGTCCCTCTGCCCATCCTCCCCTGAGCCCAGGGCTGGGCTCACTCTGCACATACACAATAGCAACCAGGATCAGGCTGCCTGGATGAGCTTAGAACATTCTAGAAAGAACCTTGAGCTATGTCAGGTCCAGTGGTGAACAAGCTAACCATGGAACCCTTGCTTCACACAGAATCTTGAGGCTCAGTAACTATTCAGCTTAAGGCGGGGGTGCTTCTGAGTAGGGAATCTCAAGGCTGGCCTGGGGCCCCTCTGTGAACTCTTGCACCCCCTGGAGGGCAGTTTGGAAACTCCTGGTCTCCCTCCCTCATGCCCCAGGTGGGGAGACACACACAGAACAGGAGGCTGTTGAGCAGGCCACGTGGTGCGTCCTGGCAGTGGGGAGACCAGAAGTGACCTCCACACCCCAGCCCCCAAACTGAGACTAAATCCTTGCGCTGGGGGGGGGGGGGGAGCGAGTCCGTCCCCGCCCTCTTCCAGTCCTGGTACCCAGCCACCTGTGGCTATGCTTGCCTCACTTCCCAGACTCCTCCTGGTCTTCCCAGCCTCAGCCAGGCTCCTTTGCCTCCACAGGAAAGTGTACTTTGCTCAGTCCCACAAGCCCCCTTTCCACGGGCGTGTGTGTGCAGCCCCTCCTGGCTGCCTTCTCAGCTCCAGCCCCGACGGCCCGACCAAAGGCTTCTTCTATGTGCCCAGTGAGAAAGGTACATGTGGGGAGGCTGCAGTGGGGCCTCGGGAGGCTGGGCCCCGCCTTCCCATACAGATGTGACTCCCTCTGCAGTGCCCAAGGCCCGCCTCTCGGCCACCTTCGGCTTCAACCCCTGTGTGAACACGGGCTGCGGAAAGCCAGCCGTGCGGCCACTGGTGGATACAGGGGCCATGGTCTTCGTGGTCTTTGGCATTATTGGCATCAACCGCACGCGGCAGGTGGACAACCATGTCATCGGAGACCCGGTACGTGGGCCCACTTTGGGCAGATGTCAAAGGGCCGGACCACACCAGATCTGCAAACAAGTACCAGCCCAGATGGCCACTGGTCCAGCTCCCCCCACGCCCTCTTGCTCCTCTGACTGCTCACCAGGCCCAGACAGGACCACCACAGGCCCTCGAGGGCACTGTTTCTCTTGAGGAGCGATCAGGGTTGAGCTCTTAGAATCGCCCAGGAATCTAGGTACATTGTGGGCCTGAGCTGGTTGCCCTTCACCCTGAGGGGCTAGAATGGAGCTAAGGGAGATACAAGCATGTAAACTTTGCCCCCCCCCACCGTCCTCTTTCTGCAGAAGGCCCCTCCCTGCGCCCACAGCCCCTGCTGCATGCCTGACTGAGGGGCCCTCCCCTCTGTGTGGGCTCCGCCCCCTGTAGGTGCTTGTACCCCGTGCTGGGTTCTTGGGTGTTGGAAGGGAGAGAAGCTGTCGGAGGCATGGCTAGGTCTGTCTGGCATGGAATAGGTGCTGAGCATGTGGTGGGAAGGACCATGGATGTGGTAGGGTCAGAGCTCCTGCCTGGAGAAGTCAGTCCGGCTGGGTATACAGGGTTTCAGACCCGAAGTAGTTCAGGACCCAGGATAGTCAGAGATCTGTGTGATCAGTCCCGACCGCGAGTCCCCCAGGTGTTCAGAGGAGCGGGGGAGGCGGGGAGGACACAAAGCAGTTGAGGGAGGATGGAGATTTGGCTGTGCGGAGCAGGGAGAGACAGCAGGAAGCCCAGGTGAGAGCACGTGAGTGAAAGCAGGGCTGAGCCTAGGGGCCCTGTGCAGGGTGGGCAGTGTTGGGAGCAGAAGGTGCTGCTGGGAGCAGGACAGAGCAGCCTCGGGCATGGACCTCAGGCGACCGTGCAGAGGCTCCAGCCTGATGTCTGTGAGGGTGGCAGGGAGCTGTGGAAGTTCTTCCCCTGGGGCGGGGCTCAGGACTGAGTTCCCAACTCACTGAGCGGCACGCGCCCACTTGTGTCTCCTTGGGAAAGGGCAGTGTCGTCTATGACAGCAGCTTTGATCTCTTCAAAGAAATTGGGCACCTGTGTCACCTCTGCAAGACCATCGCGGGGAACTCGGAGCTGGTGAAGCCGGGCGGGGCCCAGTGCCTGCCCTCAGGTGCGCGGGAGAGCCGTTTGTCAGAGGGAGGACACACCAGGGAGGCCGTGCTGTTGCTCCCAGGGTGGGCAGCCACGAGGACACCCGTGCCTGGCATGAGTCCTGCAGACACACGTCTGAGCTCGAGTTGGTGTCCACATTGGGGCGAGGGCGTGTGAGTCTTCTAGAGCCGTCTCGTGCGCGAACACGGATTGGTGCAGAGGTGCGCGTGTGTGGGGATGTGTGCAGTGTGTGTGGGCACACCTGCCGGAGTGGCTTTTCCCAACTCGGGAGCCAGGGCCAGGTTGGACGCAGATAAACCCGGGTGAGGTCATGCCAGGGCTCTGCCGAAGGGGCCACAGGGTGTCCTTTTCTAC
Organism: Zalophus californianus; assembly: GCF_009762305.2. NCBI lineage: Eukaryota > Metazoa > Chordata > Mammalia > Carnivora > Otariidae > Zalophus > Zalophus californianus. The sequence continues at coordinate 8,513,036 of NC_045598.1, forward strand.
CCCAGTGGCAAAGGACTGTTGGAGGTTACCTAACGGCCCACTGCCACTGGTGGCAGACACGTTTTGAGGCTGGGAGGTTGGGGGAAGGGCTGTGCCCCTGCCACACGCTCACCCAGGGGGTGAGTACACATGACCAGGTGGGATGGGGGGGAAGGGGTGCTCTCCAGGTCCCCAGCCCGACCACCTGTCTCCCCTTCTCCCTGCAGGCTACGGCACCTCCTCCTTCCTGCAGATGCTGCATCCTGAATGCAAGGAGCTGCCCGAGCCCAACCTGCTCCCTGGGCAGCTATCGCACGGGGCGGTGGGTGTCAAGGAGGGTCGAGTGCAGTGGATCTCCATGGCCTTTGAGTCGGTGAGCTCCCAGCAGCCTCGTCTCACAGTGCTTGGCCAGATCAGAGGGGCGGCTCTTCAGAGAGGGGGATAGTGCAGCCCAGAGGTTAAAGTACTCCCCGCCCCAGGTCACATGGTTATGAGTGTCGACATCAAGTGTTAAACCTGGCATCTGACCACAGGGGGCTGCCCTTTCCATCATGTAGGCCGTTCCCACCGGCCCAGGGTCTGTGTTGGTTCGTCGCCTCTGGGCTGAGGAGTCACTGGGGCTGGAGGCTGGCGGAAGTCCCGGACGCTCCCCTCTGCCGCTCTGGGGGGCCGGGTTCTGGGCCACAGACCCGGGTGCTGGGCCTCCCCCAGGAGAGCTTGGAAGCCAGGGGACCAGCCATCCCCACACCTCACTACTTCCTCTGTCATCCTGACCCTCCCTGGACCCCGCCCAAGGAGGGAGGCCCATGTGCAAGCACGCTCAGACACGCACACACAAGCACACCTGACCTGGGCCTCCGCGGGCCCTGTGGCTGTGACACAGGGCTGTGTGCCGAGCCTGCTGCAGCCGCGCATGTGCTGAGGCCCAGGGTCCAGTCCCAGCTCTGATCCTGGTGTGCGCTGTGGCTCCTTGAGCCAATCATGGCTCCCCGCCGGCCTCAGGTGCCGCCTCTGAAGATCCCTGCCCTCTGCGTGGCAGTCCCGGGAAGCAGCAGGGCCATCACGTAGAGACGTGGGGGACGAAAACCGGTCCTCGTTCTCTGGCCCCTGGACCTGCTTTCCTTCCCACCACCTGCCACTCGCTCCAGAAGCAGCCACCCTGAGTCAGGAGGCCCCAGAGCCCCTTCCAGTCCACCTCCGAGGGAGCCCCAGGCCAACGTAGACACCACTTCAAAGCCCCGGGCCGGTTTTTTTTCTTTTAGTTGTGGTAAAATATGCATCGTAAAATCGACCGTCTTAGCCATTTTTGAAGCACAGTTCTGGAACACTGAGCGTATTTACATTGTTACGCAACCAGCACCACCATCCACCTCCACAATTCTGTCCTGTGAAGCTCGAACTCCCTCCCGCCCCTCCCCCAGCCCTCGCACCCACTGTTCCACTTCGTGTCTCAGGGAATGTGGCTACTCCGGGCCCCCGAGGTAACTGGAATCTACAGCACTGGTCTTTTTGTGTCTGGCTTATTTCATTCAGCATAATGGTCCCCAAATTCACCCATGCTCTGGCCTGTGTCAGAATCCCCTCCCTTTCAAAGGCTGAGGCCCTAGACGGTTTGAGAGAGGACGGAATCCCCTCTCGGGCTCATCCACACCACGGGGTGTCACTTCCAAGCTGACCCCACCAACACTCGGACACACACGTGCACACAGACACGCTGTAAGCTGGTCTGTGCGCAGGGAGAACAGAATTGGGCGTGGGAGCATGTGTGTGAAGGTCCCAGAGCAGGGTGAGTGCCTGTGTCCCCCCGCCGAGCGGCTCCGAGGAGCTGGGGGCTGGAGACGGGCGGGTTGCTGGGCTGTGACAACAGCTCTGATGGGGAGACACCAAGGCCTGCCAGAGCCCAGCAGAGGCCCGTCTCGGGGCTTCCGGGAAGGTTTCCTGGAGGAGACAAGCCTTGAAGGATGATGGGACCTGGCTGTGCGGGCAGAGGGAACAGTGTGTGCACAGGCTAGGACGCGGAGCATGGGGGCTCCGGGAGCTGCCGCTGGTTCTGTTGGAAAGGGATGGGGTCTTTGGTGGCATCAGAACCTGCTGCCCTTATAAGGCTAACACGTGCACCCAGAGGCCAGTGGGAGGTAACCCTGGACTGGGGCACTGTTCGTGTGCAGGTGGCCAAGGGCCGACTGTACCTGCCACAGAACGGACCAGCCGTCACCTGGAAAGAGTGAGTGGGCACTGCCCCCCACCCATCTCAATGGTTCATGTGCCCCACAGACCACGTACAAGGGCAAGTCCTCCTTCCAGACGTACTCGGACTATCTGCGCTGGGAGAGCTTCCTGCAGCAGCAATTGCAGATGTTCCCCGAGGGCTCGGCCCTACGCCGAGGATTCCAGACCTGTGAGCACTGGAAACAGATCTTCATGGAGATCATAGGCAAGCGGCAGCCCAGCCCCTCATCCCTTTAACTCCCCGGGCCTGAAGTGGCGGGTGGTAGCAGGTGACCTGGGGCAGGGAGGGCACGGCATTGCCTGTCTGAGCTGCAACTTATCCTCTTCTCTGTCCTGGCCAAGAGTCCTGGGGCAACCGTAATGGCCCAGTGGCCAGGAACACCAGTCAGAGGCCAGAGTGTGGGTCTCCTGCTCAGGGGCACCTAGCACCGTTCTTTGCTCCTTAATTTGGCCACCTAAACAGTAACAGTGATCACCGTTGTGGCAGCTCTCTGTCATGATGGGCCTTCCCAGGGCCACGCCCTGTGCTGAGGGCCTGACCGTGTTCTTTAAACTCCAAAGGAGGCCTGTGTGGGGTGGGTACTCTTACTGTGTCACAGGTGAGGCTCAGGGAGGCTCTGTGGCTTACCCGCAGTGAAACGGACAGTGCCCAACCGTGGGATCCCAGTAACCTCCAAACCGTGGAGGGGCGGTGGGGGCGGGGCACCCCCCAAAACCCAGCTGAGAACCCTCTTCTCTTGCCTTCCAGGGGTGCAGAGTGCCCTGTATGGCCTGGCCCTATCCTTGCTCATCTGTGTGGCCGCGGTGGCCGTGTTCACCACCCACGTTCTCCTCCTCCTGCCAGTGCTCCTGAGTATCCTGGGTATGTGGGGGGGGGGGTGGCAATAGGCATCAGGCCATGGGGCCAAGAGTCGGCAGGGGTCCCTCTGGTGGCCTCAGGTCAGGAGGTTCCTCTCCATCCTTAACTGTCACACATCTTTATTGAAGGTTTCCCAGCCACCCCACCCCCACCTCAGGCAGAAAGACCCTCTGTGATGGTCACTCATAGGACAGTGCCCCACCAGCCTGTGTGCTCCCAGAAGGGACCTGGATGTTGCCGGGTGGTAGCTCCTGGCCCAGTGACATGTTGCTGCACCTATCCCTCCCCCCAGAACCCCTGCTTCTCTCTGGCCCTGGTCCTCCTGGTCCCTCCTGTCACCAGAGGTGGGGGCTCCACTCTAGGATTTGCCCCATCCCCCAGGGGCCCTCTGAGTTCACCCACCACCCCTCTGGGACTGTGTGGGTGAGCCTGGGTCCAAGCTGCCTGCCGGCCGTCCCCTGCCCCCTGCAGGTATCGTCTGCCTTGTGGTGACCATCATGTACTGGAGCGGCTGGGAGATGGGGGCCGTGGAAGCCATCTCCCTGTCCATCCTCGTCGGCTCCTCTGTGGATTACTGCGTCCATCTGGTTGAGGGCTACCTGCTGGCCGGAGAGAACCTGCCCCCCCACCAGGCTGAGGTGAGCACCCTGCCGCCCCCCCAATGCATCTCCTGTCCCCAGTGCAGCTGAGGGGCCCCCAAGGCCAGCTGGACACCCCCGGTGCCCAGCTCCCAAGCAGACTGTTCTAGGGGCCGAGGTTTTCGCGGCCAATCTCCATGCCCAGGGTATGTAGGTTCGAAGGCAGCCCCGCCAGAGCAGTATTGTGGGCCTTGGGCAGGCCCGTCCCCCAGCCTGCTTCTCTAATGAGCATAAGGGCTCGGACCAGATGATGTCCACGTGCCCTCCCTGCTTCCCTGAGTCCGAGTCTCCTCCAGCCTGGGGAGCAGGGTGGCCCATACTAGTCATGACTCTGAGGCCACCCCCCACACACATCTTTGTGGCTTAGCAACAACATGTTCATATATTCAGTGCCAGGACCAGCTCTGGGTCTTACAAAGTGTTTTGTTTTCTCCTAATTTGGAGTTGTGGTATGGAAATGTTCACCGATACATAAATTAAATCAGTTACGTTTTTAGGGGCTTTTAGCCCAAAGCAAGAGATCCGTTGCCATCAGGGCCATTTCTGAGGACCTACAACGCAAATCAGCAGCAGCCTGGCTGTCCTAGCAACCATTAGGCGCCTGCCTGTGCGCCTTCGGCAGGGAGTCCGGCCCTCTCCCCACCAAGCCCGGGAAGTAGGTGCTGTCACCAGCCCCATTTATGGGAGCAGAATTGGGGGCGTCCAGGAGCGGACTGGCCCCAAGCAGGGAGGGAGCCCACTGGTGTGTCGGGCCCCTGGCCCCAGCCTTTGCCCTCTCCTCGCACCCAGGACGCCCACTCGCAGCGCCAGTGGCGGACCCTGGAGGCCGTGCGGCACGTGGGAGTGGCCATCGTGTCCAGCGCCCTCACCACGGTCATCGCCACGGTGCCCCTCTTCTTCTGCATCATCGCCCCGTTTGCCAAGTTCGGCAAGATCGTCGCGCTCAACACAGGCGTGTCCATCCTCTACACGCTCACGGTCAGCACGGCCCTGCTCGGCATCATGGCGCCTGGCTCCTTCACCCGGACCAGGACTTCCTTCCTCAAAGCCCTGGGCGCTGTGCTCCTGGCGGGGGCCCTGGGGCTAGCTGCCTGTCTCGTGCTCCTTCGGAGCGGCTATAAGATCCCCCTGCCCACTGGGGCCTCCCTATAGCCCTGGCAATTGGGTCCTGACTGGCGCACCTTTCTGTCCAGTGGGTGTGGGACGAGGCGCTTGTTCTGACCCCAGAGGCATGTTGTTTCCTGGCTCGGCTCTAACTGGTTCTGTCCCCGGGCCTGGGTGGGAAGAGGCGCCCCACCGCTCAGTGTGGGAGCGGACACCCACCTGTGTGACCTGCACTGCCTTCATGACGGCACCCCGCCAGGGCTGGGTGGGAAGCCGGCTGCCACCCCGTTCATCTGGGCTGCCAACAGCTGTGTCAGGCACCCCCTGAGAGCGGAAGAGTCCAGCCCCCCTCCATGCCAGCTCACCACGGGGGTGTCCCTCTCGTACTGCCTCAGTGCTGGCGACAGCTTTCCCATGTGGGTGTTACAGGGCCCCCATTCTACAGCTGTGAAAACAGGCACCAGGAGGCAAACTGATTGACGTGGAGCTGGGGCGGTGGCAGAGCCCAGCTGCCTCCTGAGCCCCGTGCCTCCCTCGGGGAATTTGCAGGAAGAGCACAGTGGGTTCAAGGGCATGGGCCTTGCACCCCCTACCCCTCTCCTCCCCTTCCCCCAGCTTTATGGCGGCCAGTGCTGGGTGGTCCTGTGGTCCCTCCCAGGCCTTTTGGTCCTGGCCAGAGAGTACAAGAGACTGGCCTGGGGTTCTGCATGTCCTACCCTGGGCCCCAACACAGCCTTCCTCACTGATCCAAGCCCCCATCTCCCCCACTCGACTTTGGGGGGTGGAACTGGGGGAGGCAGTCCTTGGGTGGGGGGCTGGCTGTGCCTGCCGCCAACTCACAGCAGATGGTTCCTATTCGAGTGAAATGACACCGCAGACCGCCGCCATTAACACGAGCATCATAAGCATCACTGGCTCCACCGCGTTCTTCACACTGTAATAACTAAGTGCTTGCAGGCTGCTCGGCCAGAACCTGGCACAAGGGGTGGGGCTGGGCCTGGAAGGAGATGGAGGTGGGTGGAGGGTGCCAGCCTCCCCAGGAACCAAGGTCCCAGAGTGCTCTGCGAGCCCAGGTCGAGGTTGGGGGCCTCAGGTAGCGCTGTGGGCGTGAGGTTCAGTAGATGCACCTTCTTTTAAGGGGCTCATCTGGCTTGTCAGTTGGGGCAATATTTTAAAAGATTTTATTCCTTAGAAAGATGAGTGGGGAGAGGAGCAGAGGGAGAAGCAGGCTCCCTACTGAACAGGGGGCCTGATGTGGGGCTCAATCCCAGGACCCCAGGATCATGACCTGAGCCGAAAGCAGACACTTCACCAACTGAGCCACCCAGGTGCCCCAGTTGGGGTATTTTTGAGCACCTCTGGTGTGCCAGGTACTGTTCTTCCTTGGGGCAGACATTGCCCCCCTGGGCCTTAGGAAGCCAGACACAGACTGAGCTGGAACTGAGCCCTGAGGGTGGGAATGACGTCCAGGGTGACCTCCAGGCTAGCTCACCTGGTCATCTGTAGATATTAACCGAGGGGCTAGGTCTGCAAGGCAGAGGTGGAAAAGTGTGTCCCCACCTAGTGCATGCCGGGGACCGAGTGGGGACTCAGTATTTGTATGGGGAACAGCAGGCTTTTGGACCCACCATCTATGCTGAAGCCAGACCCTAAGTAATTCATGGTTCTAGTTACTGTGCCAGATGTTCTTCTCAGGATTTTTATCCGTCTGCCGGGGCTGCCAGAACAAAATGCCATTAACTTGCAGGGGGTGGTGTGTGTGTGTGTGTGTGTGCTTAAACAACAAATTTATTCTCTCAGTTCTGGAGGCTGGAAGTCCAAGCTCAAGGTGTTGCCAGGGTGGTTCCTTCTGGAGGTTCCAAGGGAGAATCTGTTCTAGGCCTTTCTCCTGGCTCCTGCTGATCGCGGGCAGTCCTTGGTGTTCTTGGGCTTGAAGACACGTCCCTCCCCATCTCTGCCTCCGTCTTCACATGGCCATCTTTTCTCTATGGTGTTCACATCCTCTGATCCCTACACAAGGACACCGGTGGTATCGGATCAGGGTCTACCTTAAATGGCTCCACTTGATCATCTGCAAAGACCCTGTCTCCAAGTAAGCTCACATTCATAGCTCAGGGTTAGGACTTCACTATATCTCTGGGGGGGACACGTTTCAACCCAGAACCAGCAGGGCTCAACGTTAGCCTTCGGCTCATTTGTTAGCCTTCCAGAGTGCGTGCTATCATACCCATTATACAGGTGGGGAAGCCAAGGCTCTAAGAGATTGATTTGGCTAGGTCACACAGCTGGTAACGGAGGAGCCAGATTTTGACCCCAGCCAGTCTGCCCCAACCTTTAAAGGTATACAACCTCTGGGAGAATTGTAACAAAGCCTGACAGATGGGGGCATTCAAGGTTGGTGGTCAAATCAAGAGGCCTGTTCTTAGAAAATCTGAGATGGAAACCCTTGAATGTGTACAATATTTCACCCTTAAGTACTTTCCCCGTCAGCCTTCTGTGAAACCGGAGCCCTCAGAGGCCCAGCAAAGAGCAGTGAGGCTCGGGGGCAGGTTGAGCTTGGGACCACACAGCCCTGAAGGGGCTGCTCAGGGGTTCAGACCGGTGAACCCAGGGCTCCAGCAGCCCTTGTCGGGGGGCCATGATACAGGGTGGCACCCCTTCCCGTGACTGACGCTGTGGGAGGAACGGGCCAGCTTATGGGAGGAGTTCAGGTGGGAGGGGGTGACAGGGAGTCAGGTAGCAAGGTGACAAGGCACCCTAGAAGCACTTAGAGAAATGACTGTCCCATCCAATAACCTCTCCAAGAACCTAGTTTTAATGGGGAGGCAGAGTCGTTTGCATATCATTTGCATGCAATCAAAATAATGCCCATTTGTAAAGAAACCCTCATTTAGCCCATTTTCTTTTAAGAAACCGCTCCTCTTCATTCCCCTTGACCTCTGCTTTTTTTTTTCAGAGTGTTGGGTGGTGTTGAGCAGGCAGCCAGGCCTTGGTGTCACTGTCACCTCCCCCCAGGTGACTAGGGCTGCCCCGCCCACTACGACTCTGGTACCCCTCATAGGTCTCCAGGGAGCTGGGTTCCCATCTTAAGATGGGCTCCTGGGGCCCGGAGAGGGGAAGGCGGTTCGGGCAGTACCAGGCTGCTTCTCCTGCCCCGCCCTCTGCGGGTGGCATTCTCGACTTTGGATCTTTACTTCCTCATTAAAACTGACCTGTCCTGGTCCCTCAGGCCCTACATCTGTCCAGCTGCCAACCAGTAATGCTACCCCTTCCCTGGGGGAAGGATGTGGGTGACTATTTGGGGCCACGCACTCGGCTGTCTACTTGCCTACAAATAAATCCCCCTTTATCTTGTTTGTGAATATTGGCACACAGAGTCCCAGAGGCACTAACTCCCATGAAAAGAACCTTGACCTTCCTTTGCTGCTGATGCACAGCTCACGGTCTTAATGAGCTTTTGCCGAGTGCTAATGAGATGCCCTTCAGTAGCTCGGGCACAGCAGTTAGCCTGGGGTCTGTGAGGAGGTGCAGGTATTCCGCAGGCCAAGGAGGGCCACAGGGCCCAAGGGGATCCCAGGGGAGAGAGACCCCTGTCACCTGCAAAAGTTCCCTGAGCCCCTGCTTCTCTCCCTCCTTCTCTTGGAGGCCAGGAGATATTAACGAGAGCCAGCTGTTTGGGAGCGCCTACTGCATCCTGGGTCCTAGCCATGCATTCTTGGGAATCCTCACAGCATTCCTCAGAAGGGGATGTTTTTGTTTCCGTCTCACTGCTAAGGGAAATTGAAGCTCAGAGACATGAAGTAACTGGTCTGAGCTCACACAGCTTGTGAGACAGAGCCGGGCTTCCCACCCAGGGCTATTGGCTCCTGAGTCCATGCTCTCTGTCCCCTACAGCCTCTCAGCATGTACCACATTTGACTCCAGGGCCAGCTGATCAGCTTCCCTCAGTTGCTGTGCTCCACCTGCGTGCTAATCCGACAAAAAGGAGCACCCGATCTGGAGTTCGGAGTCCAGTATCCGAGTCTTAGCTCCAGCCCTGCCCCGGGGGGGCAGGCCACTGAACAAGCCACTGAACATTGACTTAATCTGGGAAATGGGGCAGGAGACAAAATGACATCCAGAGCTCTGATCCATCCACTGCTATGCTGGCAGGATTTGAGTCCCCCGAAGTCAAGCTGCCCCTGTGCCCACCACCGGTGGCCGTCCCCTGTGAGTCTTGTTCTCATCGTTGTTCACATCTCATAAACAGAAGAATGCCCATTGGAGCGGTGCGTTCATTTGTTCAACAACCTACTTAGCACCTACTATGTGCCAGGAACCGTTCCAGGCCTCGGTGATGCAAGGAAATGCAAACACAGACCCAGACCCTGACCTCATGGGCCTTACCATTGAGGTGGGACAAAGAACTTTCATAAAAGAACCCCTCAAACATATAACCACAAACCAGAGGGTGGTGAGGGAGAAGAGTGAGGCATAAGGGCACAAAGCCATGAGGCCGGGGCTGGCAGAGGGGTCCCTGGAGAAGGATGAGGACCACTTTCCTCGCCTCGGGGGTGCTGATCCCACCCGACACAGGCCTCTGGAGCCAAAGGACAGCCTACTGCAGGCTGATGCGAAGGCATCAAAGAAAGGATTCATTGGATCTTAGAGGGGATAAGACCAGAGCCCTCTTGGGGCAGCAGACATGGAAAGGGACAACACGCTGGCCCAGGAGAGAACATCTGGCTCAGAGTGACACAACCCACCAGGTGAATCAAAAGAGAGCCAAGCAAAACACGTGCAGTAGCCCTGTGCACAGGGCTCTCAGGCCAGCCTCGGTTCCTACAGAGAAAGTTTCTCAGGAAGAACTGAGTCTCCTTTGCCCCTTGGGGCCTCTAGAGGAGTTCAGGGGTGGTGGTCACATCTGCTCCAGCAGGCTAAATGCCATTGCCTTTGGCATTCGAGGCCCAGCAGAGTCCTGTGAAATTCTGGCCACTCTGAACGGGTGTACAATAGGAGCCCAGCCTCTGGGGGCCATGGGTCCACACACTGCTGTCCCTGGGGGTTCAGGCTGGCATGGGGCCTGATGTCTTTGCCCAGCTCTGCCCTCCAAGGCTGCCTGGATTTGCCTTAGAGACGAGGTCTGCATCCTGAGACCAGGATGGCAGAATGTGCCTCCCAGCCACAAAGAGGGGCTCAGGCCCCCCACACCACATCTCCAACAGAGGGGCTCCGAGGGAGCCTCTTCCAGTTCCCTCATCTTCTTCCCAGCCTTCACTGCCTCCTCCTTGGTTTCCCCACCTTTAATCTGTCCCTCATACAAGCCCATTCTTCCCTCTTCTGGTCGCTGCGCCTTGACTTTTTTTCTTTGAGGATCTTCCCCATCCCAGACCTGTGGTGCAGATGAAGCTGAGGCAACCCTCCCCCCACACACTCCCCTAATTACCCCCTCACATTACCCCCTAACCAGGTGTACGTGGCATGTAACCCACGCCTGGCCAATCAGTGCATTCCATCTTCTGGCCATAGTGATAGGTTGAGGGATGGACTGACCCAAGCCAGTACAATGAATGTCTTCCTGGGGACTTGGTGGAATTATGGCAAAGATAGACTCTCCTTTGACCAATATTTCTAGGTTGTGGGAGGAAATCCTGGAGCCTGCCTAGGAGTGAGGCCGAAACAGAGGAAGGCAGACCAAAGGGTAAAAGTCAAATTTCTGATAACATCACTTAAGCCCCTGGATCCAGCCATGCCTGAAGATAAACGTGCCTAGATTTCTTTCTTAAGCCAATAAATCCCCTTTTCCTTAAGCCGCTTTGAGTAAAGTTCTCTTTCACTTTAAATCAAGAGTCCTAACTAAACAATCTCCCCCAAAGGCTTTAAGTATTTCTATCATTTACGGGTTTAAGCCCCAACTCTTACACATGACATTCAAGGTCCATCGTGATCTGGCCTCAACCCTCTCTTCAGGCTCATCTCCTACAAGGTCCTCCAGCCATCCTAGACGGCTCACCTGTCCCAGATATTCTCCATCTCCATTCTGGACTGTGCGCACATGTCCCCCTCTCTTTTCCCCATTAACGCCTGTCAGACTCTGACCTGTCCCTCAAGGCTCAGCTCAGATGCTACCTTCTCCACGAAGGCTTCCTCTTCTCTCTCATGGCCCCTTGTTGGAACACCAAGCTCCATGCTATCATGAGTTGTGTCCACATCTACCTTCCTGGCTGACAATAAGCCCTTGAGAAAGGAAAAATCTGTGCCCACCCCCAGGACTGCCCAAGGAAGCTGGACTCTATCCCAAGGAATGGGACTATAATGAAGGGCTTTTTAAAGCAGGAGACCATTTTAGGCTTATCCAATTGGTAAAAATCTAAACATTTTATAACACCCTCTGTTGGCAAGGTTATGGGGAAACAGTTCTTTTATGCATTGCTGGTAGGAGTATAAACAACCATCATGGAGGGTAATTTGGCAATAACTATCAAAATCACAACCGCATGATCCTTTTGATTCAGCAAACCCTCTTCTGAGAATTTATCCTGAAGATAAACTTACACTGGTCAAATGTAGACGTTAATCACTGAAGCCTTGTCTGGTATAGCAAAGGACTGGGGGCTCCTAAATGTCCATCAACACAGGGACCAATGAAATAAATTAGTCCCTTCAGACAATAGGATACTCTGTAGCTATAAAGAAAGAACGAGGAAGCTAAGTGCTAGCATATGAAACGTAGTCCGGCTATATCAAACAGGGCGACCATTGCAAAATAGTGTGTAAAATGTGCTAGCTTATGGGTTTAAAAAAAGGGGGATAGTTGAGAGGATATATACTCATTTTGCTTGTGTATGCATAAAAAAAACCCCGAAGGAAGCATAGAAAAGCTAAAAAGTTGGTTACCTGTGGGTATGGGGAGGGGGTGGGTACCAAGCATATGGCAGACAACAACTGAAGGAAGACTTTTATAAATCTTCTCACATTCTGGATTTTTTTGACCGTAGGAATGCAGTACCTGGATGATTTTTTTTCAAGCAGAGGGGAGATGTGGCTTTCATTTGCTCCTCAGAGTGCTCACTCTGGTTGCAGGGCAGAAGGTGGACTGGAGGAGGGTGGAGTGAGGCAGGGCGAGCAGTGAGGACGAAGGGGAGGGGTGCACCCCCACACACCCAGAAAAGGCATCAACAAATATCAGCTGAGGTTGTCTGAACCCAGGCACTGCTGGGAGCTTCTCTGGCCAGTGGCAGCCTCCCTGCCTCCTTCTCTAAGCAGAAACATGGAGCAGTCACCTGCTCTGGAGTCAGAGAGTTTGTAATCAGAGTCTTTGAAGTGATTGGGAGTGTGGCATTTCCTGATGCCTCTCCCTCTCCCCCTTGGAGTTGAGCAGGCAGAGGGAATGCTTGGGAGGGGCCGAATAGGGTGATAAGAAAAGGCTGGGGCTGGGCTCCGTGGCCGTGCCATTGTGGAATCCTAGAAATCGGGGTTTGTGTCCTCATTCTGCCTCCATTAACTGTGTGAATTTGAGCAAGTCATTTGCTCTATCTTAACCTGTTTGCTCATCCATTAAATAGAATAATCCATGGTGCATGGTTGTTGCATTTTGAATGAGGTAGTACAATGCCAAGGGGCTGGCCATAGCGATACCTGTTAAACCATCATCACTATCATTGGCATTGTTACAAAACGGATTTCTCCCAACTCAGGGTAACATTTATGTGCTTAGAGTTGCAAAGCACTCCAATAAACAGGAACTATTTACTCCCCAATTAGTTCTTCTCCAACTGTGGGTAGAATGTGTTTTCTTGTCCCATTGGTGCTGGATCTAGCCATATGACTGTGAATTGTCTATTGGGATGCTGGCAGGAGTGAAGCAAAGCCTTGAAATATATCTGTCCCAGGGGACTTGCCCTCCGAGCTTCTGTTTCTCCAAGGGAAAGACATGCCCCAGGGAGCCCACTTGCTCCAGGAAGCTGAGAGATATGTGGAATAGACTTGACCCAAACTGTAGTCTGGAGCCAAACAAAGCTGGTCCTAGCATAGATCATCTGACTCTTCAGCTGACACTGCTGATTGTTATTTTAAGCCACTGAGTTTGGGGAGATTTGTTTTGCAGCATTATTGCAATGATAGCTGACTGAAGCATTGGCTATGACTTCCAGAATAAAGTTGAAGGTCCTTCAAGTTTTTTTAGGATCTCATTGACAATTTTCTCAACTGTATCTCACACTACTGCCTCCACTTTGCACCTCAGACCTCAGCCAAACCAAACTTCTTTCAGTCCTGATGCCTGTGGTGCTGTGGCTCACCTCCAGCCCCTATACAGACTGTCCTCCCTGCCCAGAACACTCCCCTACTGCACCTTCATAGCTCCTCTCTACCCTTCAGACTCAGTTTCTGCTGGGAAGCCCTCATTAGTGCACCAAGTCTGGGTTGGTTGTCCTGGGACGTGACCCCATAGCCCTCTGGATTGCTTCTGCCCTGTATTTTTAGTGACCTTCTACTTGTCACTCTCTCTCCCCACAAGGGCATACTCCATGAAGGCAAAAGACTTAAAACCCTCAGCTCCTAGCATAGAGTATATTCATTGAAAATATTTGTTGACTGAATGAATGTCCTGCCCCTTCAAGCCTCCATCTTCCTACCTGTAAAATGGGAACTATCTCATCAGAACTGGGGCAGAGTGATGCCCTTGCTTTGCTTCACTACAGGGGGATGAATTAACAGGTGCCTTTTACTCTCCAGCAACTCTGCATCCCTCTTTGCCTTCACCTCCTCCCCCACCTCTTGTCAAAGGGACTGGAGGCGAAGGTCGTGGTTTCTCAGCAGATCAGTGGAGTCTTTGTTCTGCACAAGCCTACCTGCTTGTACTTATCTGGCTTGTGTGGGGAGAGGAGAAGGGCTTCTGACCAGGCTGTCCCCAAACTATCACTCCACTCTGCCTCCCAGAGCGCCTTCAGGGCAGATCTGCCTTGCCTTCGTGAGAACAGGCAGAATTCTGCAGGGTGAGTGAGAGAGGAGGGGTAGAGGGAAGCTGACATGTAACTGAGTCCCTTCCACATGCCTTGAAATCACTTCATCCCTACCACCCTCCCTGAAAGGAGGATTGTATCCCCATTTTTCAAAGAAGACAGTGAGTCACCCATCTTCACCCAGTGGTGGGATTCTAACCCGGACTGTCTGACTGCAAGGTCAGTTTCTACTGCATACAACTGCCTCCACACCGAGCAATGATCTGGTGTACCTCAGTGGTGCAGGTAGCGTCAAAGGGGACAGAGAGCATCGATGACATTATTACAATAAAAAGAGAGACGCCCTAAAATGTGTACAGCACTATGCAACTCACAAGCCACCGTCTCACCAGTTTCTCCTAACTTTGCCAAGCAGGCCTATTACCATCCCATTTTACAGAGGAGAAAACTGAGGCTCAGCAAGGTGAAGTGATTTGTCCCAACATCCCACAGCAAATAGCGAAGCTGAGGCAAGACTCCTCCCACCTTGTCCCCTGGATCACTGAATTCCAGAGGTCTCACTCAGGGACTCTGGGGCCCTTGCCCAGGGGGACCTTGGGACATGTCCTTTCCCCGTGGTGTGGTAATCATACCATCAGGCTGCCTGGATTCCACCTATAGCTGTGCAACTTTGTGAAAGTCACACGAGCTCTCTGAGTCTCAATATACTAGTTATCTATTGCTGCCTAACAAACCACTTCAAAAACGTGTGGCTTAAAATAGCAGCCATTTATTTAGCTCATGATTCTGTAAACTAATTAAATTAGACTGGGCTCATCTGGGTGGTTCTTCCGATCCTAGAGGCTCCCTCCTGCATCTGCAGTTAGCTGTAGGTTAGCTGAGTGCTTTTGCTTTGGGGGCTTGCCTGACTGTCAGGCTGGAGGAATAGGGGTCACAAGGCCATATGTCACTCACCAGACTTGTTCACAAGGCAGTGTCATGGTTCCTGGAGAATGAATGGGAGCACACAAGGCCTCCTATTATGGCTTGAATTGTGTTCAGCCCTCCTGTTATGGGTTGAATCCCAGAAGATGGATTATCAAGCTTTGTTTTAGAAAAAGAGAGGAAGCACGGGTAGAGGGGAGAGAAAGGACACATACATTCACCAACCCCAAAATGCAATTTATAAAATGAAAATCTGGTGTGACATTCAACTAAATTAACAATTTATAGATAATTCACTATGCTTATACCATTAAGCAAATGCACTTTAAATTGATTTCAAATTAGTGGGCTAATGATTTCCCCCAGGTCCAGTCTCTGCCAGCCCCCCAGTGCAGTGTTTTTAATAAGAGGTAGGTGTGCAATAACGGCCTCTTTATTCCATAATTGAAGCCCTAATTGAACTTGAGGTCATATCCAAGGGCCCTATTGATCTACATAGAGAGGGAAAGTGCTGACAGTGACCATCTTCAGGCCAGAGGGGTGGGGTGGGCCAGGGGATAATTCTGCAGCCGTGGCAGATTTGGAGATCACTTTTTGTATGATCTGCAGGTAACTTGATGGCTGATGAAGTTAAATAACCTCGAGACAGGCAGAGCTCTTAATCCCTGTCCTGCAGGAACTCCCTAAAGACATGTCAAGGAACTATGTAACCCTCCAAGATTCCCAGGGCCCCAGGGTAAACACTGCACCCTCTCTTGTCCCACCATGCCTAGCTGACCCCCAACTCCCTAGGCCAGAGGGATCCAAGTCAAGGTACACCACAAAAGTGTTCTACTATCCTTCCTCATCCTAAGTTTCAAGTCCTTTAACCCTCAGCTCAGCCAAGAGCTTCTCCAACCTCAGCTCAAAAAGGTAGGGTGGAAGGTCTTTGGTTCTTGTTGGCATAACTCTGATTGTTTCCATTTCATAAACACAAACCATTACCCATCTCTATTGTTGTCTCTAAAGGGGCTGTAAGAAACTTTAGCTCCATTTCAAGAGAACATGGGAATCTTGTTTTATTTTTCCCAGCCATTTTGGCTGTTCTGAACCCAGAGATCTTTTTTTCAAAAGGGTATGACAGACAAAAGGGAGTGGGAGGGGAAGCAGAGAGGGAAAACGAGAGATCCAGAGGAAAGGAGTGAGAAGAATGACAGAGACCTAGTGTTAAAAAAGGAGAGCATAGAGCAACTGAGAGAGAGACATTTTACAGAGGAGTAAATGTGTAATGGAAAATATCATGACCCCAAGGTCAGGGAGAACAGCCAAGGGAGGTGAGGCAGACTGTGAGCACTGGGTCTCCTAATGAATGGGATGAATGTTTAGGACAATCTGTAAAATATTCCACGTGTGCCCTTGAGATTGTTGAGCTGTCTATAATACAGTTCAAATTTGAGTCTTAAAATTATCTAAACATTGGGGCACCTGGGTGGCTCAGTCGGTTAAGTGGCTGCCTTCAGCTCAGGTCTTGATCCCAGGGTCCTGGGATCGAGTCCCGCATCAGGCTCCCTGATCGGCGGGGAGTCTGCTTCTCCCTCTCCCACTGCCTGCCGCTCCCCCTGCTTGTGTTCTCTCACTCATTCTCTCGCTCTCTGTCAAATAAATAAATAAAATCTTTAAAATAATTATCTAAACATTGTATATTAGCAGTAGGTACAGTGCTCCCAAATTTCATAAAATCTGGAGAAAGACAAGAATAGGAAACAACAAAGGAGGAGGAGCTTGCTATTTTCCCTGTTACCTATCCCCATCCCATTCTTGGAACATAAAACTCCTTGCAGATTTTTAATTGGCCTTTAGCTTGGTTATGGTCAGTCTGTGGAACTCCCAAGATTCCTCCATTGCACGGGGGGTTGGGGGGGAGGGGGTGGGGGGAGGGGGTGTAATACCATGCTCCTAGCTCTTGACCGGATTCGTCTCTCAGACATGTTGTACCTGGGGTGTGGAGGAAGAAGAAGGTTATTCATTCTAAGCTCTGCATCATCTCATTCTCATTTCATTACAGGGATCAGTCATGGTGATAATCAAAGAGAAGAAATGTCTGAGAGAAGAATGTCTCTGGTTTCTAGGAAGAGATTAGTAGGGAATAGCCATTGAATCAATATTGATTAATAAAATTTTCCGGAAAAAATCTAAACCCACATTATTTGAACAGAGTCTTCCATGGAACATCTTCTCTGTTGATCAAAAGAATGAAGAAAGGCAAAATCAGAAGTGAGAAATTCTTTTTTTTTTTTTTCAAAAAAATGACTGTGAATTGATGGAACCACTTTAGAAACATATGTATATACCATGATCAACAATTTCACTCCTGGGTATAAACCCAACATAAATGGGTGCTTTGTCCATCAAAAGGCATACACAAGATTGTTCATAGCTTTTTTCATAACAGCCTCAAACTGGAAACAACTCAAATGTCCATCAACAGTAGAATGGATCAATAAACTGTAGTTTATTCACACAAAAGAGTATTTATACAGAAATAAAAAAGAATGAACTACTGATATGCAGTGACATGGATGAATCTCAAGACATAATGTTGAATGAAAGAAGTCAGACACAGAAGAGTGAATACATTTACGTGAAGTTCCAGAACAAGAAAAACTAATCTATGGTGACAGATGTCAGAAAAAGGGTTACCCTTGGTGGGAGGCAGTACAAGGAGGTGGTGCTGAAAAATGTTACGTATTTTTATCTGGATGGTGGTTACACACACATACACACACACACTTTTAAGCTGTATACTTAAGATCTGTGTGCTTTATACAAGTTTTTCCTTAAAATGACTAATAAATATTTTTAAAATATTCACTCCACTCCATCAGCCCCAAATTTAAACCATCATCTGTCAGTCACTTCTCGAGGGCCATGAAATTCACAGAGCGTGTGCTTTATTTTCTATCTTGAGGGACATGGAAGCATACCTGCCCATTGTGCAAATGAGGATAATGAGGCATGGGATCTTTGGGCAGAGGCTCTGCTGCAGACCACCCAGTGTAAGGCTGAACTGACAGGCGTCATGGTAAGTGCAGCTGTGAACCGCGATCTGTGGCACCTCTGTCCTTCCTCATGGCATTATTGATGTGGTTCACAACGCCTGAGGCTGGACATGCCCCTTGGAGCTGCCAAAAAGTTCCCATCATCCCATAGCCCTGCCACTCTCCCTAGAGCAGAATAGGATGGCTGTCGCAGCAGCTCCTGGATTAACTTCAAGAGATGCCAAATTAGAATTGAATTATAGTTCAGCCTTGTGATTCCCAACAGCTATCACTGCAGTGACCTAACCATGGCAGGACTTGGTGACCACACGCCACGGGTAGCTCTCAGAGGCTGTTTCAGCACCTCGGACAGAGGTGCCCCCACGCTGTGAAGCCCAGGTGCCCTGCTGGTTCTATTATTTCAGCACCAGGGACAGCGACTCACGCATTAAATGGCTTCGGAAATAGACTGGTCTGGCAAAACGTTATTTGCAGAGAGCAATCTTCCCACAGTTTGCTATTTACACACAACGCTACTGCTTCCAGTTTTGTATAACAAATTAAATTCTGACAGCATTAAAAATGTATGTGTGATGAGAAGATTGGTTTGGAAAACACCCAACATTTACCTCTCTTCCACCTCCCCCTCCTTTCTCCAATCCAGATGTTTCCCAAGGGACCCGCACTTCAGGGAATGCCCAGTTAAATGGGGTTTCTCATATGTAGAATTGTCAGTGGAGCACAGGGGTAGAAGAACAGAACCCCTGGGACCCAACTTATTTTCCCTTCTGAAACCTAGATGCAAGAATACCTTCCTCTCTGAGAGAGTGAAATGCAAGGTCATTTAGAGATCTTTCCTTTAACATATGTGCACAATCCATTCATTCATTCAATTAATATTTATTGGGAGCCTAGTGTGTGCCAGGTCTTGTGCTAAGCACTGGAGATAAGATGGTGAGCCAAATAAATCCCCTGCTCTCGTGAGCGTACAGTCTAGTGGGAGGAAAAGACAGGAAACACATAAATATATCAATAACGAAGATAATTTCAGTTCGTTGTAAGTTCTATAAAGAAAATAAGTAGAGAAATGGGCTGTATGGTGACTCATTAGGAGAGTCAAAGAAGGCTGCTCTACAGAGTTGTTGTATGCGTTGAGTTTTGAACAATGAGAAGGAGCCAGACTTGTGACGAACTGGCAGAAATGCATTCTAGGAAAACGGTGCCACAGCTGCGTAGGTGCTGAGGTGGGAACAAATGTGGCAAGTTCAAAGTGTGAAAAGGAGTCCAGTGTGGATGGAGTATAGTGCATGGGGCAAAGACATGGTGGAAATAAGGTTGGAGAAGTAGGAAGGAACCCGACCACATGGGCTTTGTGGGTCATATAAGACATTTGGATCTTAAGCATGGGAGTGATCTGATTTATGTTTAAAATAACCTGCTTTTTTAGCTGCTATGTAGAGAATGGACTGGGGGAGTAGGAGAGGAAGTTGGCAGACCAAGTTAGGCTGTTGCAATGGTCCACTGAGAGACAATGGTGATGATAACCCCCTCTCACCTCCAACCACAAGCAATTTTATCTCCAAAATTAAGGATGCACTTCTCTGAGCCATCCATGCTCCCTTTCTCCAGTCCCTCTTGTAACCAGTGCCACACACATACTGTTTATTGTGAGATATTATGAGAGAACATGCACAGGGTCATATATTATGGTTTATTTACTATTGAAAGAATGAATAAATGGTGGCTTCAGAGCCATCTCATATCTCATCTAGAAATAGAATCTAGTGCCTCTTTGATGCCAGTTTTTCTCACTCTTTCAATTCATGGGTTACCACTTGGGGAGGAAGGACAGCAGAATGCACTGCAGAGCACTTAATCCACTCCTCATGGCTCATCATCTGAGAAAAAACCTCATCAAGCCAGTGGGAATTATAGGCTCATTTTGATGAGATGCCAATGGGGGATACTATACATTATTAATTATGCAGTGAACCAAAGCATCAACATATATAATATTTAAAGCATTAACGTAACAGGGATATTACTTCCCAGACCAGCCAGAGGACCCAGGGAGACCACAAATGCGTAGTATACAAGTCCATGCTCTACCCAGTTAAGCTTGCCAGCCATAAGAGTCTTGGGAATTTACATCCAATATGACCACCAGGAAAGGAGCAAACTGAGCAATGAGGGGAAAAACTTGACTTAGCATCAGGGCCTCTGGCACTTGGTCTCATCTCATTCATTAACTCACTTGAGAACGTCAGGCAGATCCTTTCCTTTCCCTGGACCTCATTTTTCTCAACTGTAAAATGAGGGGTTTGTTTGAACCTCATGATTTTCTAGCTCAAAAAGTCTCTAAGTCTGTAATGGCCCTCGGACCTTAATTTCCCACATTCTTTTGAATCTATTCTTGTACTCCCCAAATCCCCAAAAAGTATGGAAAGCATGTAATATTATGTCCACTTTTCAGGATGGGAAAACTGAGGCCTCGAAGTCACAAGTACTATTCACACATTCACCAACTGAATGAGAGAGGGCTTAGATGCCATTACAACTCACCCAGGTAAATCCCAACTCTTCCAGATGGAGTTGACAGCAGTGCATTCTGCAGGCCTCACTCCAGACATCCCCTTCCCCTTCTCCCAGCCCCTTCAAGCCCCTGCTGTATCCTGCAACCTCTCTGGTCATACCCAGGAGGGGTACATAGGCACAAAGATGCCTGTGCTCCCTGCAGCCTCTGGGTATGCATTGCTACTTCAGTTTCAAGGCCACTGGCAAATTCCAACATGGCCAGGCACTTCCACTTGGCTCATAATTGGAATATGTCAGCTCATTAGCATGAGGAAAGGGAGGAAGACACCCTGGGCTTTATTGACCCATCCTGATTTAATAGGTGTTCCCTTTGCAGCTCCAGGCCTTGGAGAAATCTGTGCCCCACCTGTGTGTGCCTGTGTTTGTTATGGAAATTACCACTCGCCCACACATATAAATCTGCAAGAGAGCCTCTTGTCATTTCTAATAGTTCCACAGGCTGCACTGAGAGAAGGCTGGGCAGAGCTGAGGTTATTTGGGAAGTGAGGGACCTCCATCTTTGTGTTAACATTAGAGGAATCTTGACCACCCAAAGAGCTCGTGTAATAGGTTCAGTCATCAAGAGCTTGCAGTGTGCCCAGGACTGTGCTCAGGGTTTCCCATGTGCTGTCCCATTTAAACTTCCCATAACCCTATGATCTCCACATTTTTGATGAGAATAGTGAGGCTAGGAGAGATTTAAGTGACTTGCTCAATATCACAGGAATGGAAAGCAGATATACCTTTAATTGCCCAACTTCTAAGTCATCTCCATGATTCTTGGATTCTTTGGGGGATAAAATCATGGTGAGAGGAAAGGAAGGAATGGAGATGATCTACCCCATGGGAGGTAGAAACTCCCCAGAGCAGTCTCTCACGATTTCTCTCCTGGAAGATGTTCTGCTTCCCTCTGGAGGAAGTTTCTCACCACAGAATGAGACTTGGGCTCAAAATCTTGGCTCTTCCACTACTTTTGTGGTACAATCATCCCTCTCTCCCTTGATTTATTGTTAAGAATTCTTTCAGTTGTGCCAGAAACATGAAAATCCTGGACAAGACCTGGACAGGGGCATAACTCTACCCAGAGGCTCAAGCAATGTTGTTAGACCTCTGTCTCTTTCCAACTTTCAGCTCTGCCTGTGTCAGCTTGGAATCATTCTACAGGTAAACTTGCCCCAGCCAGTAGCCAACAGGGTCACCATAGGTCCAAAACTCCATACTCCCAGACAAGAAGAACACCATTACTGACAACCACACCAAGACTAAGTATATGTAGGATGTATTTTTCCATTCATGGACCCCACAATATGTCCTATCCCACGTGTTCTTTTACAGTGTAACATTGACTCCTTCCATCTCAAGGGCGAGTGTATGTCCCTTCCCATTGAATCTGGGCAGATTTTGTGGCTGCTTCAACCACTACAATATGGCAAAAGTAACGCTTTCCCTATTTCCAGGTCCGGCCCTTAGAAACTGGCATTTTCCAGGGCACCTGGGTGGCCCAGTCGGTTAAGCATCTGCCTTTGGCTCAGGTCATGATCCCAAGGTCCTGGGATCGAGTCCCGCATCAGGCTTGCTGCTCAGCAGGGAGTCTGTTTCTCCCTCTCCCTCTGCCTCTTCCCTGGCTTGTTTGCATGCTCTCTCCCTTTCAAATAAATAAATCAGATCTTTAAAAAAAAAAGGAAAAAAGAAACTGGCAGCTTCCATTCTTTGCCTCTTGAGACAGTCACCTCTGAAGCTCTGGGCCCCCATTTAAGAAGTTCAAGGCCACCATGTTGTGAAGAAGCTCAGGGCACGTAGAGAGGCCAAGGGCAGATGTTCTGAATTGACAGCTCCAGGGGAGGTTGAAGTGGACAACCAACACCACTACCAGACATGTGAGTGACATTGCCTCAAGATGATTCCTGCCCCTAGAGTGGGTCCTCCTTGGTAAAGCCCCAAATATCATGTACACAAAGACAAGCCATCCCTGCTGCGTCCTTCCCCAATTCCTGACCCACAGAGTCC
The DNA here is from genome assembly GCF_009762305.2 of Zalophus californianus. Lineage (NCBI taxonomy): Eukaryota > Metazoa > Chordata > Mammalia > Carnivora > Otariidae > Zalophus > Zalophus californianus. The sequence continues at coordinate 8,535,309 of NC_045598.1, forward strand.
GTGATCATAATAAAATGGTTGTTTAAGCAACTAAGTCTAGGTATATTGTGTTATGTAGTAAAAGATAACTAGAACTGTGTGTGTGCGTGTGTGCGTGTGTGCATGTGTGTGTGGGGGGGGGCAGGTGGTGTTGGAGAGGTTGTTTCCCATAGGAATTAGAAGGCAGATGGATAAACACATCAGACAAACAAGTACTATATCTAATACCTGAAGAACTGCCCATGGGGCCCACCATTTCTAAATGTACCAGGTTTCACTACTGGCAGGAGTGATTGTGTGAAAAAGACCATGTACAAGTTGGTCTGTCCCAGGTGTTGGGCCTCACATTGCCCAATTAGCCTGGCAGAGTGTCAAAGCACTTAGTAACCTCTTCTTCTAGCCAGTGAGCTGGCTGCTCCTGTAAGCAAAGTGCCTCTAAGCAGGGTCTCTAAACTGCCCAAGTCCAGGGTTTACCACTCACCTCCTTTTCCTGATAAATGGTGCCCACCCCCCATTGCCATGTCAGTGGCATTGACCTTGAGGTCCCTCTCCTTTTCACCCACCAAACCCATGCCAGTCATTCTCACAGCCCCTCCAGCCCCTTCCTGGGCTCTTTTCACACCCCTGCCCCCCCTACAGCCTCCTGGATTCTGATTCAGGGACACTCTCTAAATTTTGCCCCTCTTTTTTTTTTTAAGATTTTATTTATTTGACAGAGAGAGACACAGCGAGAGAGGGAACACAAGCAGGGGGAGTGGGAGAGGGAGAAGCAGGCTTCCCTCTGAGCAGGGAGCCCGATGCGGGGCTCGATCCCAGGACCCTGGGACCATGACCTGAGCCGAAGGCAGACGCTTAACAACTGAGCAACCCAGGTGCCCCATGCTCCTCTATTTTTGTTTTGTTTTGTTTTTGTGCTTATTCCTTCCTTCCAGGCTTTGCAAAACTGCCCTGTCTCTCAGGTTTTTCTCTCCCCTTTTCTGAATGCTTAGATACTCAAGTCCCCAATTTCTTCATCCTCTACTTCCCAGAGTCATCAGTCCACAGGACCAAGTAGAACTGCCTTCCCCCACGTACCCAGCATTCAAGCTAAGAGTGTGGTTTCTAAGCCAGCTTGGCTCTAACTCCTGGCTGTGTGTTCCCTGGCACCTTAGTCTCACTCTGTCTCATTGTCCTGCCTATGAAAGAGAGATGACAGTAGCCCCCACCTTGTGGAGTTGATGTGAGGATTAAACAAGATAACCCAGGTAAAGGACTCTGCACCTCGTTCCTATTAATTGAAAAGAAACAAGGACTCTCAAACTCCTTGTTTAAATATGAATTCCAACAGTGCCAGGTTTGTTCGTGCTCATTCGTGCAGGAGAAGAGACAATGCCCATCACTCTCCTCTGGTTTCACAAAGACAACTCGCAGGTATTTATGCCTTCCAGAAAACAGAAATACCCACTTACATATTATCACCAGGGTAATAAATTATTAAGTAAGACAATCAATCAATTATGGGGGGGTTTCTTTAAGAGCGAAAACTGTTTACTAAGGAGTATTGCAACCATATCCGAAGTCAGGGTGCCATATAAAACTTTTCTGTTCGAAATAACATTTGCAAGGATGGATTTTTCATGCAGACTAGATTCTGCTTTCCTATAGCTGCAGGGAAAGTGGAGACTTTTTTTTTTTTTACCTCTTATCTTGCTGAGATTTCTTTCCAGCTGTTACAAGGACCTATAGTTTCAAGACCCAATATTGGAATTCTATTAGTCAGCACAGAAGGGGGAAAAAAAGCAGTCTTAAGGAGGTCAAAACTTCCAGTATAAAAGAGAAAAAAGCAGAATAGTGTTGTCAAATGACATGTGGGCTATTTGATAATTCTTATTCATGCATCATACATAATAACCTTCAGTACACGGTAGGTGGTGTTTCTGTCTTTGTTCTTATGACATGTAACCCTACAAAAACCACCATCCAAACGGTCAGTGGCACCATGGTGAAGGCACATGGTCCAGCAACCAAAAAGTTATTTAAAATTACTTCCATTCTTCAAATCCATGTCTCAGGCTTTCTGAAGGGGACACATGGTCAGAAAAATGTCCTAGTTTCCTTGTCTCTGTCACCTATATCTGTACAGTATTTGGCTCCCCTGGTGCCTCCTTCCTACCAAATCCCCCCCCAACTCCTACTCTAGGTGTTCTCCACCATTGTCCCTGATCCTATATCCCAAAAGCCAAAGAGCTGGTGTGACAACAGGCGGGCCCTCCCTGGAGTGGGGAGGGGGCTTAACAAGGGTGGAAGGAATCTAGGAGACAACACCAGACCCCCTTTTTCAAGTGGGGTAGGCAGGCTGGCGACACCCCAGGTTAATTCTTTCTGTCCCGTCACACCCCCATGAGCGTGACAAGGACTCTCCGCAGCTAATATCTCTCTTGTTCTCAGGAGCATCAGCGTTCCCTACTTGGCATTTAGGATACATCGCTCCAACTCTGACTCACCGGGGACTGCAGCAAATCAGAGTTGGGGCTGCTGCCGTGGGGGGGAAAGTTCTGCTTCTCTCAGCCCCAGCTGTTCATAGCAACCAGCCAGGAACATTGGGAAACAGCCTGGTGATGCTTTTAATCTCAGTCCAGAGCCGGGATGCTGGCCTTGCTACCAAATCCCAGTGCAAGTTGGAATTGAGCCCGGGGGGTCTCACCTGCCTGCCCAGCTTAGCCCAGACTGATGGGATGCTCAAACAAGGCAGCACTTTGGAAGTCCCCCTTCCCCTTTCTTCAACAAGAGATTTCCTTGCCACCCACCTACCACCGCTTCCAACACACTCACCATTCTGCTTAATTCAACAGTTTGGGAAATTGCCTCTGAAACATTCCCTGAGAGCAGGGACCCTTTGGCACTGGGGCGTGAGCTTCTTGATCACAGGCACTTTTGTCTGACACATAGTAGGTGCTCAGTAAATATGGATTGAATGAATAAATGAGTGGCCACTGACATAAGAGCAAAGATTTAAATTAGATCACGTTACTCACTGATACCTGGCAGAGAGCAAGTTTTTGAAGGGACTGGGTACCGAGGTTATTCGTTCATCCGCTTGGCAAATACTAGTTGAGCCTACCTGCAGGCACTGTGCTAGGCACTGAAACGCAGGTGACAGGGGCAGGAACTGTCCCTGTGCTCGTGGGGATGAAAGGAGCTGCCCTGGTTTGACACAAGGACACCTCTGCCCGACCTCAGAGCAGAACTTACTCAGTCCCTGGGACCTCTTCTCCAGAGAACCAGCTCTCTCCAGACCCCCATCCCTACCCACCCTCCTTCCCCACCCCCCAGGAAATTCACAAAATGAGAGACCAGAGGTAAGGGAGTGAGTGTCGCTGAAAATGGCCATTATCAGATTAAACAAACCCCATGGCCTCCAGCCAGCACCGCTCAAAGCCCCAGCTCCAATTTACTGGGATGAAAAAGCCTCATCCATATTTCATTTCAGGCACTCATCATCCTCAGCTGCTGTCCCTCCCTTCAGTGGGCCCATTTCATGCCTCCCTGCCTCAGACAAGGCCCCAGACCAAAGGGGACACGCAGGCCCTGAGCTGACAGCCCATTTGTCCAAAGTCTGCCCCCATCCCCTGCAACACGCACATTCTGTGATGGACTCAGGCCCCTCTCTGAGCCCAGGCCCGCCTTCCATCCCTTCCCATGGGCCAAAAGAAGAGCTATCCACCCCCCTCACCAGGGAAGGCACCCCTGCTCCTTCGTGTCCCCCACACTGGTGTCCCGACCTCCCCCAAGGGACCTGGGGCTTGCCACAAACCTGATGGTGTTGGCAAATCAGCACAGGGGTTGGGGAGCCCATCTCGAGTCCCTGCAGGCAGATCTAGGACAAGATCAGGGATTTTCAAGCATGAAAAGGACCTCAGAGATAAGGGAACTGCTATTCATTTTCTCCCTCCACCAGCAGAGTGATGGGCATTTGCCTTTTTTCTCCCTCCTTGCAGAACCAACTGGAAACTAAAGCAGCCAGGGGGCTTGGCAGGACCCAACAACCTATGGAAACTGCAGGATTTTAGTAGCTTGGCTATGGATAAGCAGGGGTCTGAAGAGTCGGCTAAACAGTACGAGAGGCGGGCAGGAGCAGGGGGGACCACTCTGTCCTCACCCTTAAACACAGCCAAAATGAGGGTTGGAGAATTGAGGAAGAGAGAGAGCAGCCCTGAGCCTCCAGGGCCACAGGGCCATGAATTAGGGGGTGGGGGAGGGTGTGCTCTAGTTCAGCTCTGTTATAGTGACCTTGGATGAGTCCCTTCCTGTCCCCGGAATTAGTTCACTCGGTTATAAAATGAAGAAATTAAATCAGGCCAGTGATTTTAAAGACAGAGCTTAAAGGACACACCCCTCCCAGAGTGGAGTGATGTCGGGACTCCTCCTTACTAGCACAAAGAGCGCCAAGCTCAGAGTGAGGAGGGAGTTTCTGAGCAGTACTGCAGGCCTGGGTGGGGGGTGGGGGGGTCTTCAGTCCAACCCAGGGGTTCCCAAGCGACTCGATAATCTAATGGGGGGGTCCCACATGACCCATTGAGTCCACATCTTTAAGAAGGAGAACCCGGCCATCAGCATTTTCCAAAAGCTCTCCTGGTAAGACCAGTCACAAACCAGCTTTGGAAATAGCTGAGCTGGAGGGGAGGGAGAGAAAGGAGGTGGCGGAGGGACCCTCTGAGGCTTCCAGAGCAACAGGCAGAGGAGCGTGAGGGCCGAGGCTGTCTGGGGAGCACCTCCACTGTCCGCCCGCAGGGAGGGCACGTTCAGGAGACATGCGCTGTCCAGCGCCACCCCCACGCCCCCACCCCAAGAGGAGCTAGTGCAGGGCTGGGCGTTATCTGCCTCCCTGAAGGCTTCTTTGCTGTACAGCTGTGAGTTGTGAGTTCTTCGAGGGCTCCCCTGGAGCACTGGAGTGTCTGTTTACAGTTCATTAGCTACTTGACAGAGAGGCTCCAGGAGCGAGAGATATAAAGAGGAAGTGTCAGGGCCCGGGCCTGGTGCAGATCCGTCAGAAATGAAGATAAAGCTGCTTGAAGATGAAGAGGTCTGACAGTAGCTACCGCAGCTCGGGCCGGGCGCCTGGCCTCACAGGTGGCCAGTGAGGACAGCTCAGCTGACCTGAGACCTCGCGCCCGGTGTCCTCAGCGCACCCACGGCCCAGTCTGCTGGCTCCCTTGGCTACTCACATCCCAGAAACCAGCAAGATGCCTAGCAAGAGGGGGTTGGCTAGGGAAATGGCCCCACAGCCCCTCCGTGGCATACTGTCGGGCCATCAAGAATTACATTTACAAGGAACTTGTCACTACATGGGAAACGACTTCTATGCTATAAGAGTTGCGGGGGTGGGGAAGCAAGATGTGAAATTGTATGAACAGCATCAACCCTGCAGAATGAAAATTACACATGGGAAAAAAATAAAAAATCCTGGAAGGAAATACTCCAAAAAGTAATGGTGGTGGTCCCTGGGTGCTGAGTGATCTTTCTCTACTCCCTGCTGGTCTCCATTTCCCACATTTTCCATACCAAGCATGATTGCTTTTGTAATGGCAGCAACACACTTTACTTTTAAAATAAAAGGATTTTTTAAAAAGATTTGATTTATTTATTTGAGAAAGAGAGCATGAGCAGGGAGGAAGGGCAGAGGGACATGGAGAAGCAGGCTCCCAGATGAGCAGGGAGCTTGACTCCGGGTTGGATCCCAGGACCCTGGGATCATGACCAGACGCTTAATCAACTGAGTCACCCAGGCATCCAAAATAAAAAGATTTTAAGTCTCTTCACCATCTGAACTTATTCCATCCTGCCATTCACAGGGACAGAGCCCCACTTCCCCAGCCTGAGGTCCAGCCCCCTTAAGACCCAAACCCACGTCTTCTGACTTGAGCTATGTCCCTGAGCCCATTAGTCTCCCTGGAAGCTCAAGGCAGATGCCCCGGTAATGGTTTCTGCAGCACTCCAGCCACATTTTGGGGCCAAGGGGGGGGGGACTTCCTGGGAGTTGGGCAGCCCCTCCTAGCCTGCTCCCTCACACCCAAGGACAAGCTGCCTCTCCCCCCTGTTCACCAGTGAAGTCATTATCAGTGGGTAATTGAAGGTAGCAGAGCATCTGTGCTTCTTTAGCCCCTGAGACCCAGAGACAGAAAGATAAACGGAACTGGGATGTGAGTTTTCAGGAAGGGAGGTGGGGGTGGTGGGGTGGGGCTGGCTGGAGAAGCTGCTGTGGAGATTCTCAGCAAGCCCTTGGTCATAATAGTAACAAGCAACAGTACTGAGCCCTTTCCATGGGCCGAAGTGGGCTGAATGGGGGTCCCCTGAAAGATATGCCCACCTAGAATGGATGGATGTGGATTTATTTGGAAAGGGGGTCTTTGTGGATGTAATTAAATTAAGAATCTGGAGATGAGATCATCCTGGATCCATCCAATGACACCTTTCCTTATAAGATACAGAAGAGAGACACACAGACACAGAGGTGAAGGTGATGTGCAGACCCGGGTGGAGGTCCAAGTGATGCGTCTTCGAGCTGAGGAACATCAAGGAGGGCGGGCAACCACAAGAAGCTGAGCTTCCAGAAGGAACCAAGCCTGCCGACACCTTGATTTTGGACTTCTGGCCTCCAGAACAATGAGACAGGAAATTTCTACTGTTTAAGCCCCCCAGCTAGTGGTCATTTGTTTGGGCAACCTTGGGAAAGTAACACGTGGTGAAGCCCCTTATACCCATCATTTGTCTAATGAGATAGGCTCCTCTATCATCCACATCTGACAGAGAGGGAAAATGAGGTTCAGAATGGTTATGCAACTGTCCTAAGTTTGCACAGCGGTGAGCAGGAAGGGACTGGGGCCCAGGTCTGCCATCCTCCCAAGTCCCTGACTATGCCAGGGACTGGTGCTAAGGCTTTATACCCATGGGCTGCAGCCCTAGACTCAGGCTCTAGCTCCATCACTCACAGGCTATGTGACCCCACACAAATTACTTACCATCTCTGAGCTTCAGCTCCCTTATTAGCAAACTGGAGAGACTATCAAGAGCTATCCCGGGGGTCTGTCGTAAAGATTTGAAAGCTAGAGTGAAGCTCTGCGCTGGATGACCTCTCCATGTCAGGGATATCTTCTGTACCCCGCCTGCCCCCAAGGATCCCCCCACCCCCGCCACGGCCAAGCCACGAGCCCAGCCTCTCTCCATTCCCATGCTCCAGACACTCACAGCTTCCGGCAAGCCAGAACAGCACCAGTTCTAATGGCAACAGCAAATTGTGCTCATAAATTAGGGTTCGGCTAATTGTGACTTTATAGACCAGTAGTAGACATTCTTTTTCAAACCCTGTCTGTAAACACACAGCAGCCCCGCTGAGCAAGTGCCGAGCTGTATAAAAACTCTTTTAGGCAGAAATATATAGGCAGTGGTAGCTGACTCTCCAGGATGGCACCTCATTCATTATGTTTCTTTCTCCTCTCTTTGCTGAGCAGCACTGCGTGTAGCTAATCTGCCAGCATAGCTCTCTCTCACTTCACCCCATAAATCCCTGGCCCACAGTTGCCCCCAGCACAGCCACCTGCCAAAGACACAACAACACAGCGATGACCGGGTGGGGGCCGCCCCTTGTGCAGTCCCCACCTCTCAAAAAGCCTGTAAGGTCCTGCCCTCCTGAGCAGGTCACTGGGAGCAGGGAACAGTGGGAGCAGTGGGGGCAAGGGGAGCAGGGGGGAGGGAGAGGAACTCTGGCATGGGGAGCGAGATCCCAGATACTTCTTATTACAAACCCACCCCCACTCCCATGCCCCATCCTCACAAGGAGAAATGGGGCTGAATTGGAGGGTCCAGCGGCAGCATACAGAGTTTGGGTGAACTGCATGGGGCTTCAGGGTGGAGAGTCACTGAGAGCAGGTTCCCCAGGGGAGGATGCCGAGGGGAGTGATCTGGAGGCTGGGAGTGAGTCTCCTACTGTGTTCCCCCTGTCTCCTACCTCTCTCAGGAGCCAGTGACCTTGGGAGGTCTCCCCAAGGCCGGCCAGGAGCTTCTTCACAGGGGTGGAGAGAGAAGGATGCTGACCCACTCCCCCTGCAGGAGAAAATGCTCTGCTTTGCGGTCCGACCGCCTGGGCTCAAATCCACTCTTGCAGAGCACCAGCTACGAGCCAGCACCTTGCTTGCCTTGCTCATTGCCTTTTCACATAATCCTATGTGGTAGTCATGTACGGATACCATTCCCATTCTGCAGATGAGAAAACTGAGGCACGCCGACGTTATGAAATTTGCCAGGGTCAGCAGATAAATGCAGGAGACGGGAATAGAATCCAAGCACCACCCCCGTGTTCTCATCCATGGTAACGTTTCCTTGGTTAGACCTCAAGGTGGCAAGTTAGTCAACTTGAGCACTCACGCGTCATTTTATTTTTGTAAATAAACTTTTACGAGAACATGGTCACCCTTGTTTACACGCTGCCATGGCTGCTTTCTTGCTACAAGGGCAGGTTAGGGGGAGATTCTATGGCCTCAAAGCCTAAACTATTTGCTATCTGGCTTTTGCAGCAGCAGTGAGTCTTGCTCTGGGGAAGGCTGAAATGAGATCATCTGCACACAGACCCTGATCTGTGAAGATCTCTCCATCTTCATCCCCGCATAACCACTCTTGGCTGCCACTGCCTGCCCACCACACGGGGCACCAGACCTCTGTCCCCTCCTCTCCCAGAGACAATTTGTTGGGGGGGGGGTTGCCTGGGCCCCATGTAGGATTCCAAGTCATTAGCAAATCAAAACAAAATTTCCTCCCATCCCCCTTCTTTCCCACACATGACTCCAGCGTGCCAATTATGCTGAGCCCCAGCCTCAGCTCAGCGGAATATGTTTCACTTTAAGAATGAAAGGTATTTCTTAAAAGCATGTGGTTATTCTATTGAAACTAAATCCCCAAATAAATCTCCAACCCTGCAGCCACACACAATGGAGAAAAGTCGCTAAATAAACAGTCACTAATTTGCACAGGATCCAGCCCTGACCCACTTCTGGGTCTTGCCTTTCTAAACAGCCTCTTTATGGTTATCTATTCATTACCGACCCAGTTTTCTTCCCTGTGTTCCAAAGGTTGGATTCTCTTCAGCCTTAAGCAGACACTCAGTTTGTTATTTGAATTATTTAGTTTACATATTTGAGTATTCTGAATTATATTTTATTTACAACTGTGGTCAGTTTACAAATATATGGTGCACTAAGGTTGGCATGTACAGCTGGGCAGGCTGTGCACTGTGCAAATCTAGGAGCCACTGCTCACCCTTCATGTTCTTAGATTTGTATATGGATGAGGATTACTATCTATCAGATGTCAGTCAACTCTCTTAAGGAAGGGGCACCTCTTTTGAGTGGGGTTGTGTTCTGAGTAAACAGCTGTCACTAGCAGTCACCGTCCTCATTGAGCTCACAGTCTAGTAAGAAATCAGACATTGAAGAGGGAATGACAACAGTGACAGTAAAAGGAAAGGGATATGAGGGTGTTCTGGGGAATCTGGTTGGAGGGAGTGGGGTGAGTGGGAACCAGCTAGATGGCAGAGTGGGGCAGGGGAGGAGAGGGTGGGAGAATGTTCCAGGCCAGGGGACATCAAGTGAAAGGCCTGGAAGCAGTAGGCAGCAGCGGCTTCTCTCTAAAGGAACGTCCTCGCTGACTCACTCTCTGAACCCCAGTGCAGCTAGTTTTCTGCCTCCTCAAAGGAGCACTGTGTACTTTCCCCTGAACATCCCTGAGAGGAGAAGCTGCATGTCATGCCTTGATGAAAGGAGAGGGAAAACATTCAGTTTGTTCTGTGGTAATGACCTGCGTGGTGGAACAGGGCCAGTTGGTAAGTACAGTCTGTGCTTCAGGCTCAATCACAGGCGCCCATGACCCAGAACACAGTGTCTGGAAGAATGGATGTGGGAAGCGAGTGTGGTCAGCAGGAGCTCAGCCGTGCAGCCAGACACAGCCCCAGAGCCCAGTTTCAGCCGGCTGCTGCCGCGCACCAGAGGCAGGGCAGGGGTGCCAATGTTCAGCCCCACCTCACCCCTGCCTCTTCCCAGGGCAGCAGACCTGGTCAGGCTAGCTCTTGAGAGGCTGCCTGTGTTAAGATCTGACCTCTGCCATGCCTGATCTGTGTGACCCCGGGCAAGTTACTAAACCTCTCTGAGCCTCTGTTTTCTCATCTATCAAATGGCATAACAAGAGTGCCCATTTCATAGGGTCTTCATTCATTCAACAAGTATTAATAGAGTGCTTCCTGCATGCAAGATCACAGGACCCCTGTTGTCCCCGAATTCTCTTTCGGGTGTCTTGTGAAAATCCAGCATGCAAATCCACACTCGGGATGCAGCACGTAGCCTGGCTCCCCAGAGGCCTTATGATGATCTTCGTGAGCATTTTCTTCTTCTGTCGGTGTGCTGCTCAGACAAAGGCAGGGTGGCAGCAAATCTGAGAGTGGCCAGTGTCAGCAGAAAGGAAGTTCCAGCAAATCATGGCCGTGAGCACAGAGCCCGGCTGTCCGGTGCCAAGTGCCTGTGGGTCCACAGGGAGGGCTGAGAGACGTCAGGGCCTCAACTCCTGTTGGGCGTGGAGACAGCTCACTGGTTGCTTCACCGTCGGGGTGGCAGGATCCTGTATGGGGGTGCTGAGCGCTGTGTGAGACACACACACACACACACACACACACACACACACACACACACACACACACACACAGACACAGCCCAGGTAGGCGGACTGAATTTTCCCTTGTCTGGGATGGGTGGTGGGTTTGCAGACGAGAACACAGAAGCCCTCACACTATGGGGAAGGGCTGCAGACCTCTGAAGAGAAGATGCCCCTGAGGAAATGGGAGCCAGGGCTTTGGAGCCCAAAAGGGAGAGGAACGAGTGAGACCTGCCCAGAGGGGAAGGGGGAAGGCCCCCCAGCACCACCCTCTCCCACACGCTCAGCACATGCACCCTGAAAAGACTCCCCCACCTGGGGCCAGAGGTGCAGCACAGGACCCAGGTAAACACACGACCCAGGCTGGCCGATCGGTTCACCCCATCCCCTTGGCCACCATGGTCATGGAGAGGAGTGGCCCCTGTGGGACCGGGGCCTGGGAGGGCCTGCGGCTGAAGCTGTTGGCGGCCATGTTGCCACCACGAGGGGAAGCCCATTCGAAGCCAACAAATGGACAGAGAACTGGGCGCAGCCTGACTGAGCTGGATTTTCTCTCCCTCATCAGCAGTGGCCTCCAGAAGCATGGTATTGGGGAGAACAATGGGGTGTGTCTGGGGCCAGTGAGGACGGTCAGGACAGTTTTCTGGGCCTACCACACATGTCTAAAGGACAAAATGGGAGCATGTGTGTCACACATGGGCCCCCTTGGCCCAAAGGCACCAGGCGGAGGCAGCCAGCACACACGGGAGAGGCAAGGAGAGGCTGAGGAGGCCGGTGGTGACTCTCCCGGCAGTGGGGTGCCCACTCTGTAGGTTCAGATCCTAAGTGGGCTGCTTACCAGCTGTGGAACCCTAGGTAATTCACTGCCTTGTGCTGTGCCTCAGTTTACCCAGATATAGGATGGGGATGAAGAGAAGCACCAAGCTTAAGGTTTTGGAAAGGAACTACCAGGGTGTTTTCAGGAGGTGCTAAATTCATGCACGTTAGATTCATGCAGTCAGTGTGAGTTGAATATTTCAGAATATAAACACCCACGTTCTCTCCCATACAAATGCATGCACAATTTCTCTCTCTCTCTCTCTCATACACACACACACACACACACACACACACACACACACACACACACACACACACACACACACCCTCTTCCTGATCTCTTCAGACACAGCAGAGAACTGGCTGGAGTGGGGGGTGGTAGACATGCCCAGGGGCAGACATGGCCCTGGCCACCACGCTTCCAACAGTGATTGTAGGGTCAAGCTAGGAGCTCCTGAGAGCACCATTTAGCCGATCCAGGTGGCCACCGCGGAGACCACGTTTGCCCAGGAGCTGAAGTCAGGGCCATGCAGGAGCAAAAAATCCTTTAAAAGAGCCCACCTGCAATGCGGGTTAATGGGGTGGCTTTGGTTCCCATGGCGAGAAGAGGAAATTACAAGCTGGGGAGTTACAAATTCAGAGGCTGGGGAGGGGCCGTAAGGGGAACTACCTGGAGCTAAGCTTCTATGCTGCGGCACTGGGAAGCTCTGGCCAAGGCTGAGCTTTCTCCCACCCCTGCCACCTCCGATTTGGTGCTTTTTCATGTCAAGCGGCTAGGGGTCTCTGAACCTGTCCAGACCCGAGATGCTCTAGATGTTCCGCTGGGCACATCTCATAATTACAAAGCAAGTCAATTGCTCTATTAGCATAAGGTCATGGGGTTTACAGCTTTTTCTCTATTTTCACCATTTTCCTTAGTTTTTTGTGTTACTTTAAAAAAAATCATAGCTAACCCTTAAATAGCCCTTACCGTGTGCCAGGCACTCTACAATGACAAATATTAACCCTCACAACATATCTCTGCGGGAACAGGACAGGGGAGGGAGCTGAGGCTCCAAGAGGTTGAACAGCTTCTCAGGGCCACACAGCTGGGGAGTGACAGAGATTGGTGGGGGAGTCCATGCCCCGGACCACTGCCCCACGCTGCCTCACAGATATGTGACAGCCTGTCTTTGGGTCAAAGACAATCTTTGCAAGATTGATCCCTGCTTTCGGCCACCTGCGCACTTGCCTCATCTGAAGACAGAGGGAGAAGACAGCCATCTCCAAGCCAAGGAGAGAGGCCTCAGAAGGAACCAACACTGCTGATACCTTGATTTGGGATTTCCAGCCTCCAAGCTGTGAGAGGATAAATTTCTGTTGTGTAGAAATTCTGGACCAGCCTGTGGTCCTTTGTTACGGCAGCCCTGGGATGCGATTCCCAGCTGCAGCCCCAGGGGCAACCTTCCTGCCTCACAGCCCTGACGGTAGGTTTGCAGGCAGGGTCAACACCAGTACAGACCCCTTATATTTCCTCCTTTGCCCTCCCCACCACCCTCCCCGTGGGAAGAGAGTCCTCTTCTTCAACCCCCAAAAGTGGGTTGGCTAAAAAAGCCCTCCCCAAGTGAGGCATTTAATAGGTAACAGACTGTGTCTAAACACTTCCTTATAGAGAAGAATCAGATTGCAGTCCTGGTCACATCTGTTCTGCCCCGCCTGGGTCTCCAATTCCCCATGCAGTAGGCCCTGGGCCCCAGCTCCTCACAGGAGTGAGTCAGTCTCTGACCTCACAGCCTGGCCATCCCCAGCTGGTGTCTCTGCTGGTGTCTGGGGGCTCTGCAATGGGGAGAGACCTCAGGAATCAGAGCCTACAGTGAGCTCAGGAGGGCATGGGGGGGAAAGTGCTTGTCTGGGATTCTTTCTTTCCTTTCATTTTGTTCAACTTTTTATGGAAGTTTAAAATGCATATGGAAAAGTGTACATTCTAAGTGTTCAGCTCAGTGAATTGTCTCAAGCCCAGACCCAGATGAATAGAACCCAATCCAAATAGAGAGGGCTAGCAGTACCTGAGAGGTCCCCCCTTCATGCCCTTTTCTAGCCACAACCCCCAAAGGGAGACCCTGGCAGTACTACCCTCAGATCCAGGCTGGGGTCCCATGCTGTGGGGGGGGCCTCACACTTTGGAAAACTTCTCTTCAAATTCTTTAGTCCCCCTCTGGTGGCTGAGGCAGCCAGGGCAAACAGTACTTTCTGGACAAAGACCAGGGTCTGCAGGGGCCTGGGTCTCTATTTCTCCTCTGGTGTTCTTTCTGACCCCCTGCCCTACACATAGGACCACGCAGATGCCCCCATGGGGCTCTGGGACTCACACTTATATTTGTCCTGGGGCCCGACAGCATGCCCTGGTTCTGGGAGGGGAGCCTGGTGTGCCAAACACTCCTGCTGGCAAAATGTATTTCTGCTGTGAGATTGTGCAAGATCGGGCCACTAGAATGGTGCTGACATGCTGATTTGGAACGACTTGCTCACTCTGGACAAGGGACGAGCTCGGGCCTCTGGGCTCCCATGGGGCCACTGCCACCCTTGGGCTGGAGCTGGGCATCACCTTTTGCCCATCTGCCTTCTGGCTGCAGTAACGCCTCTGGTCTGCAGCACCGAGGACAGCAGGGCTGGTGGCAAGTGTCCCCAACCCTGTGTCCTTCAGCCCCCGGCACCCAGGCCAGTGACCCGTCCTCCTCCGCAGGACTCCACCTGTCAGGCAGTCTGGCTTCCAAGGGCTTCTGAGACTGTTGCTCCATGGGCTCTGGCGGCACTGCATTGATGCATCAGGGAACGGCAGAGATGAGAAGCTCTATACTATTTCAGTAACAACAGGTCCCAGAGAACCACAGCCCTGTGGATCCTAATAGCACTGTTACCTTCTCCTCCTGGTGGGAGAAATGAAATTAGCCAGGAAAGGCACGTCTGATGACAAAGAACACAAAGCCAGGATTTCTGGATCTAAACAGGAGAGATGGTGTCTGGACACTAGCAGGAAACGGCGCCAGACATAAAGAAACGGACCATACGATACACAAATACATAAATGACTCACTCTCTGTCCATTGTTCTAAATCTTCAGTAAATCACCATGCCTCGTGTGGACCCATGAGCTTTGTAAAATATTTTTAGTAAAATTGTGTGTCTAGACAAGGGTCCTGCAGAAAAAATACTTGCCCTGAGCCTCGCAGACGACAAGGATGGCGTGACACCCACGGGTAGAGTTGCCCGATTGTGGAGGTTCGGTTGCAGGAAATTCTGCCCATTGCCTTAAGGAGTTCTGCCAACTTACACTCCTACCAGCTGCATCCCAGAGTTCCTGTTGCTCCCCAACCCCGCCAGCACCTGGTGCTTCCTTTTCACCTGTTCATCATGGTGCTGGGAATAGTGCGATCTTATTACAGTCTTAATTTGCTCTTCCCTGATCATTAATGAAATGGAGCACCTTGTCACATTTTCCTTGGCCATTCTGGGGGCCTCTTTTTTGGTATTGATTTGTAAGCGTTCTTCATCTTATTCTGGATGTGAGTCCTTGGTCGGATAAATGTATTACAGATATCCTCCCCCGTCCTGTGGCTTTTAGCTGGGACTTGACATTTTCGAGCGTTCTGGGGCTGCCTGTTTAAGAATGGGAGCACATTTGGACCTGTTTAAGAATGGGAGCTCTCACCACTGCCAAGGGGCCCCGGGAGCAGGCGTGGAAGAGAGAGAGAACAGGAGTGAGGGGAGGAGAGCTGGGGAGATGGCCACTGCTCCTGGTGTTGGAGGCAGCCTCCGTGAGGCTCAGCACCCAGCCCCTGAGGTCCAGCAGAGCGGGGTCAAGTCCTCGCTGCTCCGGCTTTCAGCCACGGGGCCCTGGGTGGATGTCTTGATCTCAACTGCTGGTTCTTCAACATCCGAGTCACCTGGAGGGCTCCATGGAACATCGGGCCCCACCCCAAATGAGAATTTACATTTCTAACAAAGGATGCTGATGCCCCCCAGTCCGGACACCCCACCTTCAGCACCGCTGCTGTAAGCCTGGTGCCCTATACACCACTGTCTCAGAGCCAGGAGGGGGAATAAACGCCAAAGCCTTGGTGCACCTGCTTACCTCCCAGTTTGACCCAGTGGGAGGTGTGTGCAGGGCCCAGCTCCACTGTAGGGCCCAGCTCTGCTAGCTGTCTGGGTCTCACTGCTCCCACAGACCCCACTGAGACCCCACTGTAACCCAGTGGGCCCTGCAGTCAGCCAGATCCTGGCATCTCCCTCACTCGTGGGCGACCTGGGACAAGCGGCTTAACTTCTATACCCTCCTTGTCTGTAAAACAGCCATCAAGACAGGAGTCTCGGGGAGGCACGAGGGAGGTGATAACATACACGGTGCTCAGCATGCAATTGGCACTAAGGAAGCCCTTCATTAGTGGTGGGTAGTCATTCTTCTTATTATTAATAATATAATAATAATTCACTCTTAGTATTAATTCTTGAGTTCTGGCTCTGCAGAAAAAGAAGAAAAATAGCAAAATGGAATAGTCAGATGGTGATCTTTCTCTAGAAAACAGCAATGCCTGGTGGAATAGAAAGGAGAACCCCATATTCAAAGCTACCCCAACCACCTGCTGCCCCCTCCAGGGTGCATGTGCACGCACATACAGACAGACACATATGGACACACAGACATGCACTTGCACACACACACACCCACACACCTGCTGCCTCCAGGTACATCTGAGACCTTTTGCTAGTTGCCCTATAAATGGTCTGATTCCCTTTCTCATTATAAGACAAATACAACGTGGGGTTGCCTCAACAGACCTACAGGGTAAGGCCTGTGTGACATGGCTGTCCCCTTAGCTGTGGCAGGCAACCACACACACACACACACTCCTGCTGACCACCCCTGCTCAGCCTCCAGCTTCGCCCTCTGCCCCTGCCCCAGCCCACACACTCCCCACCAGTCCAGGCTTCATCTGAGATGTAAGAACTTGTGGAAAGAGGGTTGAAGGTGTCAGAAGGGACAAGAACAGAGAGAAGGGGCTCCCACTGGGCCCCCAGTGTGCTTCATCCATTGTCTTGCTCAATGCCAAAGGTAAGGAGGGAAGGCAGGAAAGGGGGCAGTTTCTGGAGCCTATTGTCTGGGTCTGACACTCACTTGCTGTGTGACCATGGGCAAGCTACTTAACCTGTGTCTCGATTTCTTACTCTGTAAAGTGAGGATGATAATTATACCTCCCCAGAGGATTGCTAGGAAGAGTTAGTGAGTTAAGGTTCCTAAAGTGCTTGACAGAGCGTCTGGCACACAGTAGGTCCATGATAGCCTTTGGTGGTCATTATTATCCCCATGATAACTCCTATAGAAGAGGCAGCGCCCTGCGTTCCTGAGGAGCTAGGCTCAGAGAGTTCCACATCCAGTGAAAGTGGCAGGTGGGGGTTGGGGCCAAGCTCTCTTACAACCCACCAGGAGCTTTTCCTGCTTCCCAGAGGCAGCCCCCCTTCTCCCCAAACCGGCAGCTCCCCAGCCTGTCCCATCTCAGTCAACTCCATCCTTCCAGATGCCCAGGCCCAAAACCTTAGTGTCACCCTGCCTTAGCTCTCTCTCACAGCCTCAGCCAACCCAGCGGCAAGCCCCATGGGTGCCACCTTCAAATGCACATAGGGTCTGCTAGCTCCCCACTGCCCACTGCCGTGCTGGCCCCAGCTGGTCTCCCCACTGGTCTCCCCGCAGCTCCTCTCCAGGAACAACAGCCAGACGGATCCAGTTGAATCTAAATCAGAGCATGCCCCTGCTCTGCTTCAAACCCTCTGAGGGCTCTCATCTTGCTCAGATCACGGCCAGAGTCCTTATGGTGGCCCCAATTTCCTGCATGCTCCGGCACCCGGCCACTCTCTCACCTGAACTTCTTCTGCCCACTCCCCCTGCTCCAGCCCCACTGGATTCCTGATGTCCCTCCAACACCGCCCTGCTCCACCTCTTCCACTGGGAATGCTCTCCCCCACAGATTCACATGGCTCACACCTACCCTTACTTCAGGTCTTTGCTCATAGGCCACCTCCTCAGAGAGACCTTCACTGACCACTCTGCTTAAAATTGCAAACCACCCCCCAACCAGCCCCACCTCCTACTTACTTTGTCACTCTCAGAAATTATCATTATTTCCCATTTACTAATTTATCTTACTCTATTTTTCTTTTTTTCTCCACTGGAATCTAGGCTCCACGAAGGCAGGAATACTGGCCTGCTACATCCCCAGTGCTTAAAACCGTGCTTGGAACATAGCAGGTGCTCAGTGAATGTTTGTTGAATGAGCAAATGACCCAACAGAGCTTGGAGGGAGAGAAGCCGCGTTCAGCTCCGTCCCCTTCTCTTCTCACCGCTGGCCGGTTTCCCTACGTTCCCACAGCAGGAGCTCAGTAAGTGGGCACATGATCTAGGTCTTCCTGCCTTTGAATTTGTGGCTGGTTAGATTTTTAGAACATCTTTTCTGAGCCATTTACATTTAGATTTTCATGGAGCAACTGTCGACTGGTAGAGAGAGAACCATGGTCCCCAAGCAGAACAGTGGTCGGGCCACTGCTGGGGCTGGGGAAAGGTTGTTCACGTCCAAGATAAGTCACTGATGGAAGGGAGACAGCCAGGAGAGAGACCAGAAAGAGAAGATAAATGCCTTTGTTACTTATTTTTCAGTGCACCTGCACTAGAACAAGAATAATGGAAATCAAAATAGAAGGGGGGAAAATCACCCACATCCTTCACAAATCATGCCATGACGTATTTATTTGTGATGAGAGGCTCTGGGCAGAAGACATGCGCAGTGGTTGCTGGGCCATAGAGCAGGGAACCAGGTTCCAGGGCTGCCCCTGGAGTTCCCAGCCTTGCTGCCAATGTGCCAGATGAGCCAGAGCAGAAGCAGGGCCAGCTTCCGCTGAGGTCCCATCTGGAAAATGGGACGGAACAACCAGAGCCCGCAAAACACATTCAGGATGAGAGGGATGCCGGGGTGGGTGAGAGGGAGGCCAGGCAGGCAGGAATGGGAGCTCAGGGCTTTGGCACTTGGACGGTCAGGAGTCCATCTCAGCTCTAGCCTCCAGGCTCTGCGCTCCAGGCTCGGCCCTCCATGCTCCAGGCTAGGTGATCTTGAACAACTTCACCTCCCTGAGCCTCGGTTTCAGATTTTGCAAAATGGGATATATATATATCTCACAAGGTTGTTGAGGAGATGAAATAATGCAGTATGTATTTAGTTAGATATAATAGTAACGATACACATCTATATAAAATCTATATAAAATTTAGCACACATAGAAATCATTTCGCAGATGCAGTAAGTCTTCCTTCAGCGTATACTTACTGTTACTACTACCACTGCTATTCTACTAAAGGGAATAGCAGAGTGAAGAAATGAAAGAAATCAGAATAAAAATACCCTTCTCATGAGCTCATGAGCTCACCAAGGTTTTGAACCCAGTAGATGGAGAAGAAACCTCCTTTAGAACACATCATTCAAAAACACAAGAAAATGGTTGTTTTCCAGCCAAGAAAAAAAAAAGCATGATAACGTATCACACATGCACACGTATCTTCTTTCATCGAAATCAAGCTGAGGCAATTACCAAGCCTCAGAGTGCTGCCCCGGGTCATGTCCCGTCTACAGGCATTCGCAAGCATGACTCCCACTTCAGAGTCTAAAATCCCACCAAGTGGGGAACTGACAGCTCAGAAAATTGCAAGAACCCTGTGATGTCAGGAAACACACAGCCCGGGCCGTAAACAAGCTCCTGAATTCCATCTGCTTCCTGTTTCCTTAGCAGGTGCCATCCTGGAAGAAGGGGCCTGGCTGGAGGGAGCACAGCCATGTGACGGGATGCAGGAGGTGTGGAATGGGCTGCTCGGGCTCTGTAGTCCAAAGCCGGCTCACCTCCTGGGTGTGTGTGAGACTGAGCCAGTCCTTTGGTATTTCCAAGCCTCGGTTTCTCCACCCATAGATGGGGTTCCTGAGTCTCTACTTCCCGGGAGATGGTGTGAGCCATCAAATAACATGATGCCTGGTGCCTCAGATGCTCTCATAGGGGATGCTGTGGGTGGCCCTCCAAGCCCACTGGCAAGCGCCCTTCCTGCCAAAGCCAATGCCTTCTTACAAACAGGACTCTGTAGGTTCTTCTCCAGAGCGTTTACTCACTGCCTGGACACTTGCAGCTCTCACAGGGATGACAGTCAAGAGTTGGCAGAGCGGAACCTGGGTGGCTCAGTCGGTTAAGCACCTGACTCTTGACTTTAGCTCAGGTCATGATCTCAGGGATCCTGGGATCAGAGCCCCACGTTGGGCTCTGTGCTCAACATGGAGTCTGCTTAAGGATTCTCTCTCTCCATCCCTCCCCCTGCTCTCTCTCTCAAATAAATAAATAAATCTTAAAAAAAAAAAAGAGTTGGCAGAGAAATCCCTGGTTTCTTCGCCCCTTGCCCAGCAACTCTGCTCTAGGAAGGCTCCCAGAGGTCCCCAGAAGTGAGCCCGTTTGCCCATAGTGGTCACTTGCTCATTAACACCTGTTGCGTTGGCTTCCTTCCCTTACCCTTTCCAACTTTGCTTCTCCCAGTCAGTGTTCCCTGGGCCTGCCTCTGGGGAAACTCAGCCTTAGACAGGGCTCAATAAATGTCAGCTATTAAAATAGTAAGAAGGGGGCACCTGACTGGCTTAGTTGATGGAGCATGCGACTCTTGGTCTTGGAGTTCTAAGTTTGAGCCCCACACTGGGTGTAGAGATTACTTAAAAATAAAGTCTTAAAAAAATAGTTAGAAGAAGAAGGGCCAATAATACGGCAGCATCTTGAGTCTGAGGTCCCGGCGGAACATCTAGTTAGCATCCCATCTAAGGCTCAAGAGAAATGACTGGAGAAGGCCACTGGGGATCGCCCACAGAGAAGAGATGGGGGGTTTTGTTATTGTTTGGTTTTGATTTTCCAAAGATTTATAGAAACAGAAATAAGTTGGTCAGACCCTGGTTGCGGGTAGAAACAAAACTTTTTAGATTGAACCAAAGCACATCCCCAAAGATATTGTATTGCAGGAGATCTTTATAACAAGATCTGTAGTGAACTTTTCCTCCTCTTTTGGAGAGAACTACCACCTAGTTCTGTTCCAAATCTGTCTTGTGCTCCCGGGAAGCTGCAGGAAGGCGCTTGAAAGCTGATTCTTTTAAAATATGGCTTTCTGGGGGCGCCTGGGTGGCTCAGTCATTAAACGTCTGCCTTCGGCTCAGGTCATGATCCTAGGGTCCCGGGACAGAGCCCCGCATGGGGCTCCCTGCTCCGCGGGAAGCCTGCTTCTCCCTCTCCCACTCCCCCTGCTTGTGTTCCCTCTCTCGCTGTGTCCCTGTCAAAGAAATAAATAAAATCTTTAAAAAATATATATGTATGGCTTTCTGTTTTGTTCTTACTGATACCATCTTGATTGTACTGAGCATGAACAATTTCGCCTTGAGGTCACTGAGATTTCAACAAGTCCCAAGGATGACCCCTCCACTTTTGGTTGCAAGTTCTCACTGCGAGGGTTATTTCTGATGCACTTACGCATCACATATTTATTTGCGGCCATGGAGGGGATAGACACAGTACAGGTGGTTTTGGGGGTGGGTGTCAGCAAGGAAAAGATTGCAGAAGTTGGTTTTGCCCAAATTTACAAGGGAACGTGGAGGAAGAAAAGAAAGTAGCTGGACAGACAGCTGGGAGCACAGACCTTTGTAGGACAAGCGGGGAAGTGGAAGGGACGCAGGCAGGACCACCAGTAAATTTAGAGGAAGAAGAACATCAAAGAGGTGGGGGCAGGGTGGGGAGATTTTTCACTATCAAATTGGGAAAAAAAATAATGGTAATACACAGTGTTGTTGAAGACATGGAAAACAAGCACAAGATTCGACAATATGGCAAATGGGAAAACAAGTCATAGAACTATATGCTAAGAATGATCTTGATATTTTTTTCTGGTTGTTAATAGCTATTTGATTAAAATATACAAGAATTGGGGCACCTGGCTGGCTCCATCGGTATTAGCATGCAACTCTTGATCTCGGGTGGTGAGTTCAAGCTGGATGTAGAGATTATTTAAAACAGAAATCTTTAAAAAAAAAAAATAAATAGGGGCGCCTGGGTGGCCCAGTCAGTTAAGCATCCAACACTTGATTTCAGTTCAGGTCATGATCAGGGTCGTGATATCGAGCCTTCATCGGGCTCCACGCTGGGTGTGGATCCTGCTTGGATTCTCTCCACCCCCTTTCCCCTCTTACCCCCTGCAACATGTGCCAGAAATAATAAATAAATAAATAAAATATATGAGAACTGTAACACAGTATCAATAGGGGTTCCTCTTGGTGATGGATAGTGAGGGTGTCTGTGGTGGGACATCAGCTCCATATGGTCCATCAGGACCTTTGGGTGATGTCCGTTTTGATGATGCCAGCACCACTCAACCCCCATCTAACGTGCCTCCCCTTCTTCCAATATTGGAATTGCCCCCTCCTCAAAACCCCACTATATTCCAAAGGCTCCCTTGCAGCTCAGTCACCTCAGTGAGCTTACAGCTTTTAAATACTCCTACAGACTGAATTGTGCCCTTCCAAAATTCATACATAGAAGCCCTCAAGCCCTCGCCCTCAGTGTGATGGGATTTGAAGGTGGCACTGTGGGAGGTGATTAGATGAGGTCATGAGGGTGGGGCCCCCAGGAAGGGGTTAGTGCCCTTAGGAAAGGAGACACAAGACAGCTTGCTTCCCCACCCTCTCCTCTCCCCGCCATGTGAGGACACTGCAGGAAGGCAGCCGTCCGAAAGCCAGGAAGAGTCCTCACCAGGAACTGGATCAGCCAGGACCTTGCTCTCAGACTTCTCAGCCTCTAGAAGTATGAGGAACATGTGTCTGTTGTTTAAGCCACCCAGTCTGTGGTACTTAGTTAGAGCAGCCTGGACTAGTACAAATACCATTTCCATCTTTTATGTGGCAAGCCAGACTTCTGAAGTCTGATTCCCTTCCACGTTGTTTGTTTGTTTGTTTGTTTGTTTGTTTGTTTTTAAGATTTTATTTATTTATTTTTGAGAGAGAGAAGGAGAGGGAGAGAGAGCGTGCACATGAGAGTGAGGGGAGGAGCAGAGGGTGAAGCAGGCTCCCTACTGAGCAGGGAGCCAGATGTGGGACTTGATCCCAGGACCCTGGAATCATGACCTGAGCCGAAGGCAGATGCTTAACCGACTGAGCCACCCAGGCACCCTCCCTTCCACATCTTAAAGGTAAACTTCTTTTCTTTTCTAAACACTCTGAGCTCCATGGGGCTTGGCTGCTTTGACTACTTCTGTCTGATGACCATAGCTCCATTTCTGGGGAGTTCCAGTGTCCTGGAATCCAGTGACCCGGGAGGGCTCAGGACCCCAGTGCTGCTGGTGTGGATGGTGGCAGCTGCATCCTGATTCAGCAGCTGGGTCAGGGTGGTGGTTGTGCCAATCTGGAACCGGCCGCTGGAAGAACAGCGTCTCCCGCCCCCCCCCCCCGCCCCTGCCACCAACTCCACAAGAAGCTTCCTGACTATGAAAGTGACATCCTCCCCGTTGGTGGCTCAGCTCTGCTGTGTGACTGTAGAAATCAATGCTGAAACCTCAAACTGGGTCTTCAGCCCCCAATGATTCAACAGACCATTGAAGACCTTGAGAAAAGTCCCCTCTTTGCTCTGAAACTAGCCTGGGTGTCCTCGCCTCCTTACACCGGGCAGAGGAGCTGGGCATGTCCCTTCTTCATCCTGCCTATTTTTATAGCACAAACTCCAAACCCAGCTTCCCTTGGGACCTTCCCTTCGATTCTCAAAACGTCTCAGCAGTGACTATTCTCCTTGTGCTGTGGCCATAATTAACCCTAAGGCAAGGCGATTCCTCTGCCTGACCAGGACAGCTTGTTACAAAGATCTGATTTGAAAAATCTAGGGGCGCCTGGGTTGCTAAGTTGGCTAAGTGGCCATCTTCAGCTCAGGTCATGATCAGGGTCCTGGGATCAAGCCCCGAGTAGGGCTCCTTGCTCAGGGGGAGCCTGCTTCCCCCTCTCCCCCTTGTTGTGCTCTCTCTCTCTCTCTCTCACTCTCTCTATGTGTCAAATAAATAAATAAAATCTTCATAAAAAAGACTAGATCACCATTTCTGGATGTTTCTGATATTTACTACCACGAGTTACTGATATCATAAAAGAAGTTTCAGAAATAAAGATGTCATACGGGAAGTTAAAGGAAAGGCAGCATGGGAAGTTATGCTGGACACAAGAACCCAGCGTAGCAATTAGTTCCCTGAAAGGAGACAACTAGATTTTACCATCGGGTCCTGGTGAGTCCCCTGGGCACGTGGCTGCCATAGTCACTGGCTACACATGGCTACGGCACACTTGAAATATGGTTATGGAGATGGGCTAGAAGTGTAACATACACATCAGATCTCAAAGAGCTGGTACAAAAAAAAAGAATGGGAAATATCCCACTAATAATTTTTTTTATTGATTACATGTTATAGGTTGAAATGATACTAGTTTGGATATACCAAGTTAAATGAAATATATTATTAAAATTAATTTTACTTGTCTCTTTTTGCTTTTTGAAGGTGGCTGCTAGGACATGTTCAAGTCCATGTGTAGCTGGCATTCTAGTTCAATCCCAGGGACGGCCCTGCCCTAGAGCCTCTCGGGGATGGGGAGAGGCAAGAGCCTCAGTTTTGGGGTCAAGAAGTGAGTACGCTAAGTGGAGACCTAGGCAGGGGGTGGGGAGGGAAGGTAGTTGTTTCAGAAAATGCAGTAAAGAGAGAACAAGGAAAATGGCTTGGGGAGAGGAAGGGAGAAGAGGAGTTGTATTTGAAGATAGGAAACCCAAGGATGCTGGCTAAAGATTAAGACACAGGAGGGAGAAGGCAAATTTGCCAGAGAGAAGAATATATTGAGCCAATCCCAGAGTAGGGATGGAAGACGGGAGCAGACACTGAGGAAGAACATTTACGGGCATTGTTCCCTTAACTGAAAAGACAGGCTAAAACAGTGGAGTACACATTTGAGACAATGTGTTATGTGTAACATGCGCACAGACAAAAGGCTGGGAGTGATCCCCAGGAACGTTCATGCTCTCTGGGAGTAGAATTACCATTTTCCCCCACGTGGGCTTTTCTGTGCTTTCCCAGTCTCCTTCAACATATAGGTATTGATCTTGTAATTAAAAAAGCAAATAAAAAATTTTTTTCAAGACTCCAGGAGGCCCAGGAAGCTTCTGGATTGGAGAAGGACACACACAAGGCAGTTGTTCAGAGTCTCCTGAGATTCACCCCAGGCCCCACCCCTGGCTTAAGAATCGGAATCTTGAGGAGGGGTTTCCCCCAACGGTTTTGAAGGGAGCCCAGCTGCACAGCCCATAAAGTGACCTGGAGGCACGGGAGGCTTTGCAGTACAGATGTGGATGCTGGGTCCAGGCTGAGAGGCTATCAGTGACTTAGATTGAGGGCCCTTCCGGGGAGGCTGGCTCAGTACCCATTCTCAGGCAGCAGCAAAGAAACCTGGGAGGGCTGCTAGGGACAGATCCGCAACTGGGAGCCTCCCAGCCAGACTTGAGGCTGAGGCACAGGGTCAGCACCACCCTGGCAGGGTCCTAGAACTGCCTTGCATTAAATTTCTCAAGCCCTCGGATCTTTAATCCCCTGCATCTTGGCCAGGGCTGATTTGGCTCACCCTAGTCCACTTTGAGGTTAGGATAAAATGAGCTCATGCCTACCTCAGGGAGCGCTAACTATGTGCGCAGCAGTGGGGAAGCACTGGACGTGCCTCATCCCACTGAAGCTTCACAACAACCCTGCAAGGTGCTGATATCTGCTACCATCCCATTTTACAGATGAGGAAACTGTCTCAGAGAGCTTAAGCCATCTGGCCCAAGGAAATGAAGGTCTGAGCATGATAACCAAGTGGCAAAGGCAGAACTCTAACCAAGGTCTGTTCACTGCACAGCCATCCTGTGGCTTGCTTTAAAAAAAAAAAAAAAAAAAAAACTCATCCAATGTTTATTGAATAGTGAGCTGTTGCCAACACTGCTGAAATCTGCTACTCACTCACCCAGAATCCCTCTCTTGGCTACCCCCTGAGAAGGAAACCAGAAGCAGGACCACCCCAAATGCAGAATAGCCAGAGGGAGGGGGGATATGAGGAGATGGGAAAAGCAGGGAGAGGAAGGAGCAAGACAGGGTGCAGAGCTACACTTACAGGGACATACACCACAGAGATACCTACACACAGAGACACACACACAGACATACACGCAACGCAAGGACCAGGGGTGTCAGCCTCTGCCCTCACCCAGTGGCCACAGGAACATCAATGAAAGACCAGGCATCCACAAGACATTTCAATCCTTCCTGTCTTGAAGCATCTGCTGTGAGAGGCTGGGCCAAGGTCACTGGACTCTCAGGGCACATTAGCCCTGAGCCAAGGCAGCTTGGATGGGGGCCACAAGCCTCAGAAACTTGCTCTCCATGTCCATGTAGCCAACACCTCTCTTCTTGGAATGAACCAACTTCCCCGTTCCATTACTTCAAAGAAGCCGGTGGCCTTTGGAATCCCCTCAGCGTAGATTCCAGGCAACTGGGAAACTCATCTTCCAACTTCTTGAGCTGAAGATACTTGGACTTGTAGCCTCAAACACCACAATAAACGGCCTGGTTGGCAAGGGCCATGGCTAGGGACTACAGCATGGGCAGTGGCGCAAATGGGCAACCCACCTACGGCATGGACTGATGAGCTCTCTGTCCTGGGCTTTCTTAAATTCCTCAGCCCTTGGCGTGTGTATCTGAGCATCATGGATGCAGTTTGGACCTGAGGGAAGAGCAGAATGCTGTATCTCTCTCCCTGACCTGTCAGAAAGGTGGAGAGTATCCAGGAGGGCCTCCTGAGGAGAGACACTGGGGGGCAGGGGTGGCTTTCAGGCTTTCTGACCCCTGGGAGGAGGCCCAGAAGGTACTGTGTTCAATACAGCATCATTTTCAACTTGTCAGAACTTGCCAAATGAATTACAAAATAAAGCCCCAAATGACAGAATAATGAGCAATTCATTTGAAATGTAAAATAAATAGGTAAACCTCTGATGAGAAGCAAGATAAATGGCATTCGGATGACATTTGGTGATTAAATTAAATAGTAATGAACTTGTGAATAATGTGCCTAGAGATGGCTGGGGAGGGCGATTTTTTTTTCTGAAACCGAGGACTTAATGCTCCAACTGTTCTCCATTCTCATGGCTGAGAGTCTAGCTGGGGGGTCACGGGCTCTGGGAGTTGGACGGGGGGCAACTGGCCCACCTACCCCACCAGAAACCCAGGCTGGAGGGCAGAGCCAAACTTGAACTTCCAGAGACTCAAGCCCAGGTCCATCAGTACTAGAAGAATATTCCAGACCATCTAGTCCATTTCTGTCATGGTATATGCCATGGGAAGTTGAGCCCAGAAGAGTCAAGAGACTTGTCCAAGTGTGACCAGTAGAGCCAGGATCAAGGTCTTCTGACTTGCCTACTTCCTCTTCCCCCCTGTAGTAGTTGGTCCCCAGAGATGACCCCCCAGTAACCACACCTCTTGACATTCACACCCTTATGTGGTGCCTCCCCTTAAATCTGAGCAGGCTTGGGATTTGCTATTAACCATGATGGAAGTGACATTGTGTGGCTTTCCAGGCTGGGTCACAATAAACCTTGTAACTTCTACCTAAGACTCTTGGAACATTCCAGGGAAAGCCAGCCACCATGTAAGAAGTCCAACTAGTCCTCCATGCTTTGAGGAAGCGTAAGCTAGCCACATGGAGAGGCTGCATAAAGAGGGAGAGATTGGGGCAACTGGGTGGCTCAGTTGGTTAAGCATCTGACTCCTGGTTTCGGCTCAGGTCATGATCTCATGGGTCATGAGATCAAGCTCCGTGTCAGGCTCTGTGCTCAGCAGGGAGTCTGCTTGAAGATCCTCTCCCTCTGCCACTCCCCGCCCCCAGTCGCTGGCTCTCTCTCTTTCTCTCTTTCTCTCAAATAAATAAATCTTAAAAAAAAAAAAGGAAGGAGAGATTGCTGAACAACCTCTGGGTTTTCTGGGGCATCTCAAACGAGGCACCAAACATGTACATGAAGAGGCCATCTTGGAATCCAGCCCTGCCAAGCTTTTGGATGACTCCAACACCAGCCACCATCTGGCTGTAACCACATGAGAGACCCCAAGTGAGCTGAGTCTAGTCAACCCACAGAAATGTGAGTGTTAATAATAAATGGTTGTTTTCGGTTACTGTGATGATTAATTTTATGCGTCAATTTGACTGGGCTAAGGGATGCCAAGATAGCTGGTAAAACATTATTTCTGGGTGTCATGTGAACCACCAAGCCATAAAGTTGGGTATGTGCACAACACTCCCTCATCAAATGGAAGTGGTATACATGCGATCAGAGCCAAGCAGGCCCTGAAGGCACAAGTAAGTTAAACGAAGAAATGGCCCAAATGCCCATGGTCCCCATTCTTGCTATACTGCTTTCTCTTCCAGCCTGTTCCTATGGCCTCATGGGGAATTCCCTATGATCAGCTGACAGAGGAAGAGAAGAACTCAGACCTGGTTTGCGGATGGCTCTGCACAACGTGCAGTTTACCACCCAGAGTGGACAGCCACAGCATGGCAGCTCCTCCCTGGGACATCCCTGAAGACACGGTGAAGCAAAAGCTCCTAAAAAGGGCAGACAAATGGGGCAAAACTTTGGACCGTGCATCTTGTTGTCCACTTTTCTTGGCAGAAAAAATGGCCAGATGTGTGGCTATATACTGATTCACGAGCTGTGACCAATGGTTTAGCTGGATGGTTGGAAGGAACGTGACTTAAAAATTGGTGACAACAAAATTTGAGGAAGAGATATGTGGATAGTCCTCTCTGAATGGGCAAAAAAATGTGAAGATATTTCTGTTCCACATGAATGTTCACCAAAAGGTAATCTCAGCAGAGGAAGATTTTAATAACCAAGTGGATAGGATGACCCCTTCCATGATACCAGTCAGCCTCTCTCCTCAGCCACCCTGTTATTGCCCAATGGGCTCATGAACAAAATGGCCATGGTGGCAGGAATGGAAGTTGTTATGGGCTCAGCAACATGACTTCTACTTACCAAGGGCAACTTGGCTATGGCCACTGCTGAGTGCCTAGTTTACCAGCAGCAGAGACTAACACAGAGCCCCCAGTATGGCACCATTCCCCAAGGGTATCAACCAGTTACTGATAGCAAGTTGGTTACACTGAATCACTTCCATCATGGAAGGGGCAGATTTTAGTCCTTACGGGAATAGATACTTATTCTGGATATAAACTTATCTCCCCTGCATGTAATACTTCTACCAAAACTACCATCGGTGGATTTATAGAATGCCTCGCTCACTGCCATTGTATTCCAATCAACATTGCTCCTGACCAAGAAACTAACTTATAACAAAAGACATGTGGCACTGAGCCCATGATCATGGAATTCCCTGGTCATATCATATTCCCCACCATCCTGAAGCAGCTGGCTTGATAGAACAGTGGTATGGCCCTTTGAAGACTCACTACAGTGTCAGCTAGGTGGCAATACTGTGTAGGGCTGGGGCAAGGGTCTCCAAAAGCCTATGTATGCTTTGAATCGGCATCCAATATATGGTGCTGTTTCTCCAGTAGGTAGGATTCACAGTCCAAAATAGAGGGGTGGAAATGGGAGTGGCACCATCCCTAGTGACTCACTAGCAAAATTTTTGTTTCCTCTTCCAGAGACTTTATGCTCTATTAGGCTAAAGGTCTTAGTTCCAGACGGACAAAGTCATCCCTTAGGAGACACAACAATGATCCCTTTGAACTGGAAGCTAAGACTGCCACCCAGAGACTTTGGGATCTTCAAGCCTCTGAGTCAACGGGCAAAAAAGGGAATCACAGTGCTGGCTGGGGTGATTGATCCTGGCTTCCAAGGGGAAACTGAACTATTACTCCACAGTGGAGTGTGGAAGTGTATGCCTGGAATCCAGGAGATCCCTTAGAGAATCTCTTAGTGTTGCCCTGTGATTAAAGTCAATGGAAAACTCTAACAACCTAATTCAGGCAGCACTATGAATGGCCCAGACCCTTCAGGAATGAAGGTTTGGGTCATCCCACCAAGTAAAAGACCAAGACTAGCTGAGATGCTTGCTGAAGGCAAAGGGAATACAGAACGTGCTGTAGAAGAAGGTCGTTATAAATACCAATTATGACCATGTGACCAGTGACAGAAATGAGGACTGCAATTATCATCAGCATCTCCTCTTTATTTGTTGTGAATGTTTGTATGTCTATGTACATATATTAAGCAAATATCTTTGTTTTCTTTCCTCTCTTATTCCCTTATCAAGTAACATAAGATGTTCCGACTTAATGTCAGTATTCACAAATTGTTGATTTTACATCCCAGTGTTTAAGTTGTGGGACATCGAGGAGAAGAGTAAACAGCACTCAAGGACTTTGCCTCCTCTTCTGGGGAAGTAGTGTGTTTTTGCACATATGCAGCATAGCTGTATCATGTTAGGCGGAATTATGACCTTGTGATTGTCTTTATTTGGAGATTAAGTGTGGTTTATGGAGATTGGTGTGGGTGTCAAGTTGACAAGGGGTGCACTTGTGATGGTCAATCTTTTTGTCAACTTGACAAAAAGGGATGACTGGATAGCCAGTGAAATGTTAATCCTGGGGGGGTATTTCCAGAAGAGATTAGTGTTTGAATCTGAGTAAAAAAATTGTCTCGCAGACCTGAGTGAGCATCATCCAACCCATCTAGAGCAGGAATAGAAAAAAAAGCAGAGGAAGGGCCAATTTCCCCTCTTTGCTTGAGCTAGGACATCCATTGTCTCCTGCCTCAGATGTTGGTGCTCCTGGTTCATGGGCTTTCAGGCTCAGACTGGGACTTACACCAACGGCCCCTCAATTCTTGGGCCTTTGGACTCAGACTTACACCATCGGCTCCCCTGGTTCTCAGGCCTTTGGACTCAACAGAACATTACCACCAGCTTTCCTGTTTCTCCAGCTTGCAGACAGCAGATGGTGGGAGTTCTCAGTCTCCATAATCACATGAGCCAAGTCCTATAAATAAATCATATATGTGTGTGTGTGTGTGTGTGTGTTCTTTACATATATATATATATCCTATTGGTTCTGTTTTCCTGGAGAACACTGACTAAAACAGCTACTAAGTTTGAGGGCAGTTTGTTACACAGCAGTTTATAATCAGCAGATAACTGACTTTCAAAAGAAGGAGAAGGAGTCGTCAGGAAGCAGTGGGAGACCAGGGTCCTCAGGCCCTCCCTCTGTGTCTAATGTGGGTCACCCTTGAACCTAGATGTCCCATGAGAACCACCACTCCCTGGCCTGGAGGGAGCCTGTCAGAGGTCTTAGAGAAACTGACTGTTTGGTTTCCTTATTCATTTATTCAGCAAATACGAATAAAGTTCCACCATGTGAGGAGTAAAGATATGACTGGGAGAAAAGCAGGTTTTGTCCTGGGGCTCACAGCTCACCAGGAGAAATAGACATCAACCAAGTAATCTTGAGGGTTGAGTTACAGAGACAAGAGCTGTGACAGGAAGAACCACGTTCAGTAGTGGCATAAGCAGATTCCCCGCTGAGCATGGAGCCCGACACAGGGCATGATCTCACGACCCCGAGATCAGGACCTGAGCCAAAATCAAGAGTCAGATGCTTAACCGACCGAGCCACCCAGATGCCCTTGATTTTCATTATTACCATTATCACTAATGAAAGTGGAGCTGCTTTACAAAGTCTTCCATTTCCCCCCCCCAAATTAATGGAGAATCTATTGAGTATCTCCTCAATGCCTACTTTGTAACCTGTCTACAACTGGATGCTTTCCAAGCCCCTGAAACTTAATGTCCCCAGATCTTCCTCCTCTCAGGTTTTTCCCCAACGCTACTCAACCTGGCTACTTCGCTCTGTCAATGACTCCAGCATCCATGGCTTGGGGACACTAAATGCTGGCAGAAGGGACAGGTTGGGAAGAGTTGGGAGAGTAGGCTTTCAACCCTAGGACTGGGAGACTCCGAAGACCTATACCCCTTCAGGGTCGCCGGCAGCACCCACATCTCCCAGACAGTAGGATCAGCCTCCTGACCCAAGAAACCAATCTCTCACTTGGAAACCAAGCGAAGCCTCACTTCCCATTTTGCCTGAAGTGGTAGCCAGATACGTGCACTAAACCTTGGTCCCTCTGCGCTGTAGGAGTTGGGGACAGGGACGGATGGGTATTCATATTCAGTTTTAACTGTGATCTTTACCATTTGGAGGATGACTTTCACCTTTCCGAAGCTTTTGCACCCTCAGAAACCCTCTTGATTCTCCCCCTACTGTTTATAACTGCCCCCACGTGATGGATGGTGTGGCGTCCCACCCATGCCCCTTGGCACTCACCTCCACACATGGAAGCTGCTCACCGCAAACACCTGCAGCTCATTCCTCAAGTCCCCGGAAGCATGGGTGCCCTCTGACATGGCAGCCATTTCAGCTGCACCCTGCGATGTTTGGCGAGTCAGTGAAGGTGGGGTTAAACTTGAACTCTAGAGCAAACTCTAGAACCACCACTCCCCAAACCTTATCAATAGTAAGATTTATTCTGTTTCATGAACCTGACACTAAAGCTCAGAAACCAGGGCCAAAGTGGAAGCCATCTCCCTGTTCACTCATTCATTTAGCACACATTTACTGAGCACCTACTACGTGCCAGGCAATGTGATAGCTCCTGGGAATATAGCAGTGAACAACACAACCTCAATCTCAGTGCTCTGTCGGTGAAGTCTTAGAAGGCAGTGTGGCCGAAACAGGCTAGGTGCTTACCAATCCCCTTTCCATTTCCTTGGCATACAGGAAAACTACATTTCCCAGCTCCCCTCATGGTCTCTTGACCTCTCCAAGCCTCAGTTTTTACCTCTGTGAAATGGGGATAATAACAGTTGATCGTGAGACTGTGTGAAAAGTATTTAGCTTATGATGGATGCCTTATTATTATTCCTGCTCCTGCTGCTGTAAGTGGCTTAATGAGTCTAAAGAAGAGGTGGGCTCTGTCCCTGGTTGTGAATTTCATCACTTACAACTATCTCTCCCAACCCAGGGACTCCAGGGACTTTTGTCCAGCCTCCCCAGATCTCTGACCCAGAGACAGGAAGGGCAGGGCTGGAGGGGAGGCGAGCTGCTGACCGATAGCCAAGGGCGGAGTCTCCTGGAAAGACATGGCCAGGGGGAAACATGAGTTTGGAGAGCATTTGCAAAGATTCACAGTTACCAAGAGACAAAATAGTGTTTTCTTCTGAGAAGTTGGGAGGCCCTTGTCCCCCATCCCCCTTCCCCAGATGCTACACGTGTACAAACTGAGGACAGAGACCTCAGTTTCCCCCAAATACCTGGAGGTTGTTGGGGAAGGAGGAAAATGAGATCCAGAGTGGGGAGTTAGGAATCTCTGACCGTAGGTCTGTCTCCACCCTCTTGAAGTCGATACTGTTAAACTGGGGGTGCCACTCTGTCCCCCACCTCTAAGTGGGAATGTTGTGAAGCTAAAATAGCATAATTGGGGTGAAAGCTTTCTGGAGCAGCAACGTTCCAACACCCCTGGGCAGTGCATCACAGAGGCAACTTCTATGATCCCAGATAATAGCCCCGTGAAGCCATTAGGTTATTACACAGCATTAACATTAAGGTACTTCGTCTCCCTGAACTTAACTCATACCCTGCCCCCGGAGATGGGCACGGATTCCAGAGCAAACACTTGAGGCTTGAGAGTCCTGCCCCAGGGATGGTGGGGCCTCTCCTTTTTTCTTTCCCAAAAGAGGCTTTGACCTTCTACTCTGTGGCTCTTTCTTAAACCTAGAAATTATGGGAAAGGAAAAAAATGTTCCAGCCAGTGAATTTTCATGAGTATGAGAAATAGGAAAATGCTTTCCTACATTCATTAGCCCCGAAGTGCCATTAGCCTCCAGCACAAGGACATCTGTGTTACAACCTCAGGGCCTCTGCTCACACTCTTCCTCCTGCCTGCATGCTCTTCCCCCAAAATATCCATACAGCTTACCTTTCATTCACTCAGGTCTCTATGCAAAGGTCATCTCCTCAGAGACCTCCCCCAAAGACCCTCTCAAAAACATTCCCAGTCCTCTTTATCTTCTTATCTTGCTTAATTTTTTCCTAGTTCTTGTCCCTGTTCCTCATTGCATTATATATTCATTGGTTATGGCCTGTCTCAGCCACTGAAGTCTACGTTCCCAGAGGGCATGAACGCTCTCACTCACGATTGCATTTCCAGCACCCAGGACAGAGCCAGGCACACAGTAAGGGCTTAGCAAATATTTTTTAACAAATACATGAAATAGATATTTGCGCTTTTTATTCATTCCTTAGCAATGTACTGAGTGCCTTCTGCCCCAAAGCACTGGGGATAGAACAATAATAAGAGCCAATTCTGCCCTCAGGGAGTTCACAGCTCAATGGGAAGCAGAGACGTTAGTGGCCTAACAAGAGCACAAAGTTGGGAGCTTGGACTCAGGTTTATCCACTAATACCCTCATCTCTGGCCCCAACAGCTCCCCTGGGCTCCAGCCTCATTCATCCAGCTGCCCACTTAAAATTGTTACTAGGATGGGAATTCAAAACAGAAATCCCGATTTCCCTCTACCCCCCTGCTCTTTCCTCCTGTTCAAGCCCAAGGGCACGGGCTCCATTTCAGTTGCTCACACCAAAAGCCCATCTTGTATTCACGGTTTGCCCACCCCTGGCACCCAACTGGCAAGTCCTGTGGGCTCTGTCTCCAAAACATATCCTAAAATATGCTTCTTTGTACGTCCCAGTCCCTAAATTGCTTTCCAAGTCAACTCCCTAAATGCTTCCAACATCCCTGCCCACTCAGCAGACAGAGGGATCTTTTAAAAATATAAATCAGATATGACCACCCCTCCCTTGCTTAAAGGTCTTCAGTGGCTCCTTCAAACTCCTTGCCTGTTGACTTCTCTGACCATCTGCTCATTCCACGTTACCCACCACGCACACCCTACACAGGATCTCCTCTTGCTTCCAAGACTCCAGCCTCTTTGCTTCTACCCCAGGGCCTTTGCACTTAATATGTCCCCTGCTCAGAAAACTCTCTCCAGACCCTTGCAAAACCAGCTCCTTCTTATCATCTGGCTCTCAGATCAAATGTGCTTTCTCAGACAGGCTGCCCTTGACCACCAAACCGCACTCCCAGTCACTTCCATGACCTTATCCCCCTGGCTCCCTACATCTCACGGAACACCATCTGAAACACTCAGTTTGCTTGTGTGTTGATCAAGCGTGTGTCTCTGCCATTGACTGGAATGGGGAGACTTGTAGCCCAGAAAGCTGCTGGTAGGGAGGTTACAGAAGGAGGATGGCAAGTCCTGCTTGGCTTTGTTGAGTCTGAGGGGTGTGGGGTTGTCCAGGTGGGGATGCCCAATAGGCAGGAGGACCTGTGGATCTGGAAGTCAGGAAAGTGTTCGGAGTTAGAGACGGGGATCTGGATGAGCACCCTGAGAAGGGCGTGAAGAGTGAGAAGGAGTGCGTGTAGATTGGCACAAGAGGGAGCTGGTAGCCACAGCAGGTTCTGAACAGGTGGCAAAGAAACCCAGAGAAAAGCGCTGGCCACACAGGCCAGCGGGGGCGGGGGGAGGGGCAGAGCCTGTGCCCCAGGAAACTCAGTCCAGTGGTCCTTGAACAAGGGATAGAGAAGACACCACAAAGGCAGGCTCCCCAGCACGTGATCTCCTAGGAGGGTATCCTCTCCCCTTCTGCAGATAGAGGTCTGAAATGTCATCGGGGTCCCGGCTGAGGCCTCAATCCAAGCCGCACTCTTCCCTCTGCTCCACAGGGACAGCCCCACCAGGCCCTCATGCATCAATTCTCCTGCCCCTTGGCTCTTACGGAGCCCCTGCCGATCGATGGCACTCAATGGAGTCAATAGGGCAGGGCCAGAGGGCCTCAGGCGGAGTGATCCTCACAGCGGTGTTGTTGCCAACATGCGCAGGGACAGATTTTCCATTAACCCCATGGCCCTCTCCTAGAGCACCCCCACTTGGCCTCAAGCCACAGGCTTCTGGCTCCTGATCTCTGCTTCTCCCTGGCTCCCTGCCGGCAAGCGCTGAACTGGGGAGCACGCTGCACTGAGTGTCAAGAGCCTCGGGAAGTTGACCCTCTTGCAGAAAAGAGCCAGTGGGAGGTCAGCTGGATCCCCTCTGTACCTGTCAGGCCCAATTCCGGGGAGCAGGAGACACAGAAGAGGAGGTGGCCAACCGGAGGGTCCCAAGAAGAGCCTCAGTTCCCAGGGCAGTGATGGCAAAGTGTTGGCAAGGGCAGTGTGACTTAGAGGTTAGGCGGGCCGGGGCTCTAGCACCCCGATCCACCTCCCAATCCCTGCACTGCTACTTCCTAGCTGCCTGGCCTTAGGCCAGTCACCGGAGGTTCAGCTTGTCCATCCGTAAGATGGGGATAATGAATAGTACCTACTCCCATAGGGCTGTGGTGAAGATCAAATAAGATAATCCATGTAAAATGCTCGGTATGGGGCCTGGCACATCAGTGCTTGAGAAATACCCATATTCGTTATGATTTCATCTTTGAATCCTTTTTAGAACGAGGTAGAGATGGAGGAAAGAGGACACTTCATGTTTCCCCAGTATTTCAGCCCCAATTTTCTTTCCTCCCAGATTGTTTGGTTCAGGGGAGCCTGTGTTCAATGTTATCTGGAACATTCTCCAGAGTCAACTGGCTAAAGGCCGGAAACACGTTGTTGCTCACTACAACCCCCACCACACCAAGGAAAGGTATGCCCAGGTGCCCGGGCACTAGCCAAGGGCCCCACCTCTCAGCAACCCCTCCTCCAGGGAGCCAGGAGCACAGTCCAGCAAAGACCCCAATCAGGATGTTCCTGGCCACGTTCAGAGACTCTGGACCCTTCAGGTTCTCCAGGGAGCCAGGAGCACAGTCCAGCAAAGACCCCAATCAGGATGTTCCTGGCCACGTTCAGAGACTCTGGACCCTTCAGGTTCTCCAGGGGGGTGAAGGGTGCTAAGGGTGGGGGTGGGGCAGGCAAGAGTCAGAGTTATTGGCAGCAATAACAGCAGGTGGGTTCCTGGGCCCCTGGGAGGGGGAGGGGTGTGCAGGATGGTATTTGTACCTCCCGGCACCAGGAGCCCTGAAAGGCACGGGCTCTTGTGGTCTCTCTCCAGGTGGAGTGGTTTCTGTGTGACAAATCATAGGTTTAATGACATCTCTCCTGGGTGGGCAGGGGGTGCCTCCTCCAGAGGGAGTCTGGACCCAGGGAAATGGCTGCTGGTAGCTGTTGCCACCCGCGGGGTGAGCAGAGCCTGTCTCTGCCTCTTTTTATAGATTAAAAACTGAGAATCAGGTTAAGCACCTCGTCCAAGGTCACACATCCGTTACATGGGGAGAAGGGGTCTAAAGTCCAGATTTCTGATTCCAAGTCCAGTGCTCCGTCAGGGGTGGGGAAAGGATGGGGTGAGAGCCTTTTGGGGAAATGACTTGATCACCTGCTCTCAATGGCTTGAGGCCCCGGATGCTTGGGTCCCCACAGGGGCTGGGTCTCTTGGTCCCGTGGGAGAGGAAGTGGGGATGCAAGTGGGAAGGGTGATGGCAGGGTCGGAATCAGAAGTAGATTTTGGCCTCGCTGCCATCCTGTCTCCCCATGTGACCTCGGACAGACCCCTTCCCTTCTCTGAGCCTCAATCTTTTCAGTTATAAAACAGAGAGATTACATTAACAGACCTCTTCTTGCTCTCAAACTTCAAAGGGATGCTCCAACACCCTCAGCTGTCAAGAGAAGGACTGGGGCCCAGAGAGGGAGAGTGTCTCACTCAAGGTCACACAGCTCCTTGTGGCAGAGCCAGCTAAGATCGGATGTTGGACCAGATATGGGCTACGAGGCCAGTCATAGGTGTCCTTCTTCGGCCAGTTCTACAATGCCTCTGCCCAGCCAGGGCCGGATCCAACCCTCGGGTTGCTCCCCAGTCAAGCCTGTGGCTTTAATCCCCACACTGTCCAGGCTGTGGGCCTCCAGCTGTGTTCCCAGACTCCAGGGGGCTTTTCCTAATGGGGAAATGGCAACCAGCCCCGCAGAGGGATCTTGGTGACAGAATCAGAGGGGCAGGAGGGGCTCTGCTGGGCTCCTTCCTGTCTCTGCTAAAACCCCTCCCTCAGCTACGGTGAGGGATGACTGGAGGTAAGAGTTAGGAAGGCCCTCGCTGAGGCTCCACGAATGGGAAAGGGCAGGCCCCAGACCCAGGCTAGGCCCAAGACAAGAGGACTTTTTTTTTTTAATTTATTTGAGAGAGAGAGAGACAACATGAGAGAGAGAAAGCAAGAGCATGAGCTGGGGGGAAGGGTAGAGGGGGAGGCAGACTCCCCACTGAGCAGGGAGCCTGATGCAGGACTTGATCCCAGGACTCCGGGATCATGACTTGAGCCAAAGGCAGACTCTTAACCGACTGAGCCACCCAGGCGCCCAAGACAAGAAGACTTTTTTTTTTTTAAAGATTTTATTTATTTATTAGACAGAGAGAATGAGAGATAGAGAGCATGAGGGAAGAGGGTCAGAGGGAGAAGCAGACTCCCCGCCGAGCAGGGAGCCCGATGTGGGACTCGATCCCGGGACTCCAGAATCATGACCTGAGCCGAAGGCAGTCGCCTAACCAACTGAGCCACCCAGGCGCCCAAGACAAGAAGACTTTTAAAGTCCTCCCCTCGATGGGAGCAAAGTACACCAACAGCTCCTATTAAATATAACATTTTTGCCAACAATTTTCTACGGGATTTTTATTATTTTATTATTTTTATTATCTTGGAAGTGTTTGGCTACCAGGCACTGATTTAACTGGCAGTTGGCTTTGCCTTCCTTCTCATCCATTCTCCGGCTTACCCGGGATTTCTTACCAAGTGAGAAAATGTAGCTGACAAATTGCTTTCATAAGTAAGGACACTTTTATGAATACCTAATGTAGTAATTAATGCAGTTGACCCAACGTTACATTTTGTAGACATTTAACATTTATTAATTTCGATTTCACAGTTTTCTTTTCCCATTTTGTAGCCAATAAATATTTCAAGCTCTCAGATATTTTTGCAGGATCCTTAAAAGTTCATAGGCCCAAAGAGCTAGTGTGACCTTGGAGAAGGGACTGAACCTCCCTGGGCCTCGGCTTCACACCCCCACCCCTGTCCTCCCCGGGGGCCCTGTTAGCTGTGGGCAAATCCTGCCGGGCTGGGCCACCCCAAGGGGCAACATTTTAGAACCACTATTGATCAACCCCAACAGGGGCTGCCAGGCCTATGATGAAGACACTCAGGACCACACAAAGACAAAGACAAAGACCTCCCTTTCACCCATGAAGAGCAAAGCAATAAAAAATGTTATTTTGCCAGTCAGTTGAATTTCATTTGTGTGGTTTGGAGTGTATTTTCTAGTTAATGAACCTGCCACATTTATGACCACTCTTTTTCAATTCGATGGAGAGAAAGGGGGAAAGGAAAGGGGAAAAGCCTGCCATATTTCCCCCATACAGCTGGCTGGCTGACAGCAGCTGATCTGGGCAGAGCAGAGCTGCACAGCTGTGGACCTAATAGCCCGGTCAAGGGCAAGTTCACTGGGGAAGCAACCGTTCATGCAGCATATTTGATATGGGTTAGACCGCAGGGATAAGTTCCCAGCAAAGGGCACTCACTCAAGGGAAGTCCCCAACCCCACCTCCAAGCATCTTTCTTGGCTCAAGGTGACCGGGTCTGCTGTGGTCCTCTGCTGGCGGGCTGGAGGATGCCAAGTGGCCAGCGCCCTGTACCCTAGTTAAGCAGGTTTGGGGCAAAAGACAAGAGACTGGAACATGGCCAGGGGAAGAGGAGAAGGTATGCCCCTGACATACTCATCCACCCATGAGGCACTCTGCGATCGGGTCCTGAATAAGCCATGACTGGTGGGACCAGGGCTCCAACTACAGACACACACACACATACACACATGGGCTTCCTCTCCTTCCCCCAGCCCAGCACCCCTCCCTGGGCCACTTTTCAAGGAGCAATCTGAGGCCTCAGTCTCTGGGGGGATTCTCAGCTGCCCACCCCACCATTAATTACCCCAACAGAGGACATCCCCGCCCACGCTGGTCATGAGCTGTAAGGGCAGCAAACCGGGCATGACTTTGCAGGGCTGCCGAGCGGGTGGGCTTTGGCAGGCAAGCCCCTATCCAAGCCGGAGAAATCCCTCTTCTTCTCTGATTTCTCCCTCAATCACCCCCGCACCCCTCCCACCATCACAGCAGCCCCGGCTTAACTCACATGGTGCAGTCGTGAACCGTGTCTTCATTCATTCACACACTTTCATTCGCATTCACTATATGCAGGCAGACAAGGCGGACGTGTGCCCGAGGAATTCTCAACACTACTAGAGAAACAAGTAAGCACGGCAGTCACAGGGGAGGAGCCAAGTTCTGATGAGGGAAACACAGGCTCAGGGAGCACAGTGGGTGCCCCGCCAGGATGGTGGAGGCAGCATTCCTAGAAGACTTCCTGGAAGAGGAGACAGCTCATCTGGGAAGGGAGGAGGGGTTTCTGAGAGGAAGCCTGAGCACAGAATTGTGCGTCATTCAGCTCTCGCCCCAGATGAACAGCGAGAGGGGGGCCGGAGCTTGGAGGCTTGCCTTGAGATGCAACACCCACATGGCCACAGAGTGTGTGAATGGGAACTGAGGGGAGAGAGAGTCTGAGTCACTAGTTTCAGGCTGCCAGGGCCTCAAATCTTCCACTTTTCCCTCCCAAGGGATTTGCATTTGAAGAGGGATCAGAGCCCCGGAAGGGCATCAGCTTAGCTCTCCATCCTCTGCCAGAGAGACTTTCATCTGGGCCTCTTCTCCCTTCTTCCCCTGGTCTCCAGATCCTGCACCCTCGCACCCATCTTATGGGGTGATCACCGTGGTAACCCCCACACTGGGGGTCCTGCCCCTGCCACTAGCCTGGGGCACACCAGATCTTACACAGCCCCCCGCCTTGGCTGAACCAGCACTGAGCTCAGCGTTCCTGCTAGGCCATGGAGGGGGAGTGGAGAAACACTAGGCCCTCCAGGGTGCTCTGATTTCCCACCTGGTAAGACCTTCACATTGTAACAGGAGTGTCTAGAAACACTGTCACCCCGAGGAAGGTAGAAAGAGATGGCATGGAGGACACTGAGGCCCAGAGAGCCGGGGGACCAGCCAAGGCTGCAAACTAGTAGGTGTCCTGGCCCCGACCTGAATCCAAAGCTGTCTGGTTCCAAAGTTTGTGCCTCCAACCACTGGGCCCCTAAGCCGCAAAACCCCAAACACCTGCCACGGCTGAGCGGGTCAGAAGTTGAGTGGAATGCGAGCGGAGGGTGCTGTGGGGAGTCGGCGCCATCTAGACAGATGGCCAAAATTCTACCCCAGCTGACAGCTGCCTTGTGGGAATGTAGGCTCCGGGATGTGAGATCATCTGATCTTTTCAGAAAGCAGGAATCCAGGTTTTCATAGGAGATACTCAAGTTCGTAAGGGTTATTAATATCAAAATACATGTCATTAGATGTTGTATTGGTTAAACAAGACATGTCTACCTCCAGTTTATATGTATTAACTCAATAAATATTTAATGAGCACCTACTATATGACAAGTAGGGTAACCGAATCTTCCCAGTACACCCAGGCTGTGCTGGTTTGAAGACTGACAGTCCCACATCTGGGAACCCCCTCAATCCCTCTGCCAGATATGGAGCTTTGGGTCTCCAAGAGGAACATAAGAAAAAGTCCCTGGCCTGTGGGAGCTTCCTCTGTGGGAGAGGGAACAGTACAGGCATCCCCTGGGCAAGACAGAAGGAAACAATACAGGGTGAAGGATAGACTCAGTGGGAACTGGGCGGGGGGTGGAGGGTGGAGGGGCTGATCAAGGATGACTGCTCTGAGGGGGTGACAGTCATCCCCGCCGAATCCTGAAGGACAAGAAGAAAAGTAGTCAAGACAATATCTGCCATAACAGATACACCGGCGAAAACATGAAAATGTGTCCGTACAAGCTATTCACCGCAACTCTATAAAAACAAGATTGGAAATGACCCAGATAACATCAGTAGGGGCGTGGGTGGTGGGGCGCCATGCAGCCATAAGCAGGAACAGGAGGAGAAGTGTACCCCACTACGCAGTGCCTGTTGTCAAGGACACACCATTGAGTGGAAAGCTGGGGTGGAAAGATGCATACAACAGGCTGCCATTTATCTAAGAAATCGTGGGGGTGTGCTTACATTTAAAAGCAAATAAGTACAGGGACGTCCGGGTGGCTCAGTCGGTTAAGCATCTGCCTTCGGCTCAGGTCATGATCCTGGGGTCCTGGGATCGAGTCCTACATCAGGCTCCCTGCTTGGAGGGGAGTCTGCTTCTCCCTCTCCCTCTGCTGCTCCCCCCACTCTCTCTTATTCTCTCTCAAATAAATAAATAAAATCTTAAAAAAAAAAAAGTAAATAAGAGCAGGGGTGCCTGGATGGCTGTCGGTTAAGCAATCGACTCTTGATTTTGGCTCAAGTCATGATCTCAGGATCGTGAGATGGAGCCCCGAATCTGGCTCTGCGCTCAGCAGGGAGTTGGCTTGAGATTCCCCTTTTCCCTCTGCCCCTCCCCACCGCTCTCTTTCTCTCTCTAAAATAAATAAATAAATCTTAAGGGGAAAAAAAAAGTCACCTGAATCTGGAGACAGGCAGGAATCCACGGTGTCCCAAGTGAAAACTCAATAAAAATAAATTAAAACATTGGCAAAAGAAAAAAACGTATGGGCCAATGGGGGAAATTTATCCATGTCCTAGATGTCAGATGATATTAAGAAAATAGAGCTTATTTCTTGGGTGTGATAATAGTGTTGGGGTTAGGTTTCTGGTAAAGAGTCTTTTTATCTTTTGGAGCTAATGCTAAAATAACTACAGATTAAACGACAACATGCCTGAGTTTTGCCTCACAAAAACCCCATAGGGCAAGTGGGTAGGGTTATAAATAAAACAAGACTGATTGGTCATGAATTAATAATCCTTGGATCTGGGTGATGGATAGGGTGGAGGTTCATTATCTTCTCT
Organism: Zalophus californianus; assembly: GCF_009762305.2. Taxonomy (NCBI): domain Eukaryota; kingdom Metazoa; phylum Chordata; class Mammalia; order Carnivora; family Otariidae; genus Zalophus; species Zalophus californianus. The sequence continues at coordinate 8,577,964 of NC_045598.1, forward strand.
CCTATTGTATCTGTTTGAAAGGGGGAAAAAAGTAAAAACAAACAAATGAAACAGGATTTGGGGTGAGAACTTTCTAGACAGAGGGTATCAGCCACCACAAAGGCCCCGGGGCTGGTGTGAGTGTGGCCAGTGCAAGGGTAGGGAAGGAGGCCAGTGTGGCAGGAACACGGTGGATAAAGGACGGGAGTGCCACACAAGGTCAGAGACACAGGGGTCCCGGCCACGCAGAGCCTGGGGCCAGGGGCAGAGTGTGGGCTTCACTCTGACCGCCAAGCAGGATCCATTAGATAACTGTGGGCAGCAGTGGGGTGGGATCTTTTGATTAAAAGCATGCAGCCTCCCCACGGGGTGGAATATTACTCAGCCACAAACAGGAATGAAATACTATGCACCCCTATAACTTTTAACATACCAAGTGAAAGAAATTGTAGGAAAGGCCACATATTGTAGGATCCCAATTATGTGAAATATCCAGAATAGGCCAACCAATAGAGACAGAAAGCAGACTCATGGTTGTCCAGGGCTGGGGGAAGGGGGAGTAGGGACCGACTGCTAATGGGTTACAGGATTTCTTTCTGGGGGGTGGAATGTTCTGGGATTAGTTGCGACAGTTGCACCACATAGTGACTATATGAAAACCACTGAATTATACACTTTAAAATGGTGATTTTTATGTTACATGAATCATAGGTTTTTTTGAAAACCCAAAAAAGACAAGATCCTTTTGGCTGCTCTGGAGAGTAAGCAACAGGAAGGGAGCCAGGGAAGCAGGAAGAACAGTCTGGGGACAAGACCAGCCATGGCCATGGGAAGATACCACTGCTCATGCCCCCAGTGGGCTGGCTGGGGAGGAGGCGTAGGGGTGGGTAGAGATGCCTCCATCCACCAAGATGAAGAAGGCCAGGGTCCCGGGAGTAGCAGACTTCTGTTGCATATTCTTTAAGTTCTAGGTGCTTGGTGGTCATTAGTACCTCCCCCCACACCGTCCCAGCCCTTCTCTTCCAGGCCCCCAGGTGTGGTGTGGGGCCATGCAGCCACTTTGGGCCAATGAGGTATAAGCTGAAGTGAAGTGCATAAGGAAACCCTCCAGAACTCGGTGCCAAGGAGGCTTACTACATTCAAGATGGTGGCTGCCTCGCCCATCTGGGTTCTGGAGTAAGAAGACGTGAGCAGAGCCGCAGAGAGTCCACGACAGATGTCCCAGCTCCACCATCACTAAGTGAATGACCTTGGGGAAGTTGCTGAAATTCCCCATGCTTCTGTTCCCCACCTATGACATAGGGACCGTAATAATACCCACCTTTCAGCATCACCTGGCCTGAAGGAAGTGTTGAATATGTGCTGATGAGATCAATAAAGGAATGAAAGTGGGTATGTCAGTCAGGCACCTTTAGTCACCAAGAACCGAAGTCCAATCCAAGCTAGTTTGTGAGGAAATGGTGCTCAGCAGCTCCAGTAACTGAAAAGTCCAAGTATGGTAGATTTGGCTTCAGACACAGCTGGATCCAGGGACTAAACAACGTCCTTCAACCTCATATCTCTCTCTCTCTGTCCTGCACACAGCTCCCTCCATGTTGCATGGGAGAGCAAAACTCCAGCTGACATCATCCCAATAAGCAACTTTAGACAAAGGAGAAGATGCAAAACCCCAGAGAAGAGATTGGCTCAGCCTGGATCTCATGGGCTCTCGTTAAGCAGAAAGGGGTCCAGTGATGAAAAGCTCCCACAACTAGATGAAGTGGCAAGGGGAATGTTCTCCCAAAGGAGGGGGGTCTGCCACCAGAAGAAGAGGGAGCAATGATGCTGAGCAGATACAATAGGGACACATCAGAGTCTCCCAGTAGGTAACTGGGCAGCTGACCAGGGTGGAGCTGCAACCTGTGACCACCGGGGAGGAAAGGGTGTGGGAAGGGGGTAAAGGGGAGTTGGTGGGAGAAAGGGGAGGAGAGGGGAGGGAGAGGTGTAAGAGAAGAGAAGAAAGGAAAGGAAGCATTAGGGAGAGTAGGGAACAGGGTGTGCCTGGACACGCAGGGCTCCCCCTGAGCTCAGCATCCATACGGGCCCCCAAACACCCTGCTTGCATGAGGCCAGCCCCACCCCAGCCCCGACCCGCTCGCCATAAGGTCATCCCACACCACTGGCCATGGTGCTTGGTTTCCACAAACCAGGTCTGAGCCCAGCTGTTCATGTTGCCCCTCTGGCCAGTCAGCCCATGTGGGGCCAAGAACTTTTGCTGGAATTCTGGGCAGACATCTTTCTCCTTCTATGCTGGGAAATGTGGCTGGGATGGTGTGGACCTTTTGCCACCATGAAGGAAGCCATCCTCCAGTCGAAACCAACACCAGGAATGGAAGAGAGTGGAGTGATGGGAAATAATCACCATGACCACTGAGAGGCTGAGTCCAGCTATGGGGCTGGCTTACCACTGGGCCCCAGCGGTGTGAGCTGATACACCCCCTCGCCCGTTTAAGCCACTTCAAGCTGAGTTCTATTACATTCACACAAGGGTAGCAGAAAAGCTGAGGGGAATGGAGACCAGCCACTGTCTTTCCCTGAGCATCTATCTGTTCTGCCTGATGCCAGAGGGGGGCCAATGGCCACAGAGGGGTCTGTGTTAGTCAGGGTTCTCCAGAGAAACAGAACTAATAGGATATGTGTATATATATAGAGAGAGAGATTTATTTAAGGAATTGGTTGGCAAGTCCGAAATCTGCAGGATGGGCCAGCAGGCTAGAGACGCAGAGGAGAGCCCACGCTGAAGTTCGAGTCCAAAAGTGTCTGCCGACCCAGAGGTCAGGCTTTTGTTCTATTCACGCCTTCAACTAGTTGGATGAGACCTACCCACATTATGGAGAGCAATCTGCTTTTACTCAAAACCCACTGTCCACTGATTTAAGTGTTAATCTCATCCCAAAATACCCTCACAGAAACATCCAGAATAATGTTTGACCACTTATCTGGACACTGTAGCCCTGCCAAGTTGACACATAAAATAGACAGACCATCACAGGGTCCCTAGATGCACCTTGTTCAACCCCCTCAGGTACAGATGAAGAAACAGAGATCCAGAGAGGCCCACTGGTCTGTCCAAGGTCACACAGCAATATAGCAGCAGAACCTGGCTTCCTCCATCAAAACTTGCAGGCCAGTGCTCTCTGGACAGTCCCCTCACTCCTGCTGTGGCTGCTGGGAACCCAGGGACCAGCTGAGAGCGAGAGCCACAGCCAGGCTAGCCACACGGCCAGCCCAACACACCTGAGTGATTGGCCTTCGAGAAGAAATGCTGGCTGGCATGGAATTTGCATATCATTTACAGGCTGTTCCCCAAAGTTCAAACTATACAGAAACTTCTCAGATCTACCTTTTTCCTTAGAGCCTTGTAGCTTTAGCCGCATTCCTTTGGAAGGACCCGGAAAGCACTGGTTCTTCTGGGTTGGTCACCTTCCCCCTCACCCAACCCCTGACTCCCACCCTGGGGCTGCAACAGCCGTGAGGTCAGGGTCAACTGATCGAGGTTTTCCTCCATGAGGCAAATGCACCACTGCCCATGTGGGAGTTCCTTCAGGTGGTACAAGAATAGACATTTTATTTTAATAGTCATGTATTCATTTTTATGTTGCTTTGAATTTATGACTAGGGATGCTGGTTTCCCATTTATGGAGGTGATATAAAGTTTCCCTTTAAACTAACTTTAGTTTTTTAAAAGTGAGTCAATGGAAATAAAAAATAGTCAGTAAATAATGGAACAGGCAGGATGTCGATATGGCCAAAACAGAGATGAAATAACCAAGATTTTAGAAATGCTGGACTGACCAAAATATCTCCTGCCACCCTGTCAACCCGCTTCCACTTGGCCTGGCCCCAGTGGAGGTGAGGGCCGAGGCGATATAGTCCTGCGTGTTGGGAGGAAGTGTGCACTCTCCTGGCTCAGGAACTATGGCGTGTCCAGCCACCTCACTCCAGAATCCTGTAGACCCCAGGGAAAGGGTCCCAGCACCAGTTTTGGGGACTCAGTATCTACCAAAGGAACATCCCACCGGGACCCACTTCCTCTCATGCTTCCCAGAAGGGGAGTCATGGTTTCCCACCTAGACCACCCACCAGCATGGAAATAAGCCATTACTCCATACATAAAAGCCTGCAAGGTAATTAATATCCCAGCCATTTAACTCAGCTGTAATACCCTCACTGTTAATAAGCTAGCTAAGAGCTCCGCTTGAAATTAATAACTTGCAAATGACCCAAGAGCCCTGGTTTCCTACCTTCTTTTTTTTAAACCAAAAAAAAAAAAAAAAAAAACCAGAATTTAAATAGAAAAGCAATTTTCATTTATGAGCCAGTATCATTATTCATAACCGGAGAATTCTAAGGAGTAAAAGCCTTTTCCACTTAATTAGAATCTTGAGCAACACAGCAAAGAGGAGAGGCCATATCTAGTACAGGGCATTTAGGAGGCCAAAGGTACAAATGGAAAGGAAGGAAGTCCCTCCTGGGTAGCTGCAGGTCTGCACAGCTGCATGAGGAGCAGGACCCGCCCTCCGTGCATCTACTGCAGACCGAGTCCTGCTCTTGCAGCCACACGGGGGCTGAGGTTGGCAGGGGAGAAATATGCAAAGACGCCGGCATGTCACGTCCATGTCCTCAAGACACAAGCGATAAAGTCTCATCTTAAACTGCAAGGGAAGCAGAAGGGAGAGAGCAGAGCCAGCAAAGGAGCTGCAGAGACCAGATGAGAGGCTGGTGGGGAGGGAGGATTGGAGGCAGGAGGGACGAAACGGGGAGAGAGGGCTGTCTGTCCTTCTTCCCATATGGAGGACCCGGCCCTGAGGCTCATGACCCCCAAACACCCCACCCCGCATACCAGACGCTAGGCTGGTACGCTCTCAGGTTAGCCTTACAGTAGCCTGCAAGCACACAAGACAACCTGTATCTCTGTCCCGGGGAGGAGATGAGACTCAGAGAGGGGAGGGACATGCCCTGGGGTCACCCAGCCGGGCAGAGCTACGAAGCAGACTCAAGTCTTTGATTATGGCAAGTCCAGCATCCAAGGCCAACAGCCAGCTCTGCCTTCCTTTTATTTATTTATTTTTTTAAGATTTTATTTATTTGTGAGAGAGAGAGAGTGGGGAGAGAGCCAGAGGGAGAGAGAGAATCCCAAGCAGACTGCTGCTCCGTGCAGAGCCCAACCCGGGGCTCGATCTCACAACCCTGAGATCACCACCTGAACCGAAACCAAGAGTTGGACGCTTAACCGACTGAGCGACCCAGGCGCCCCAGCTCTGCCCTTTCTTTTAAACCTCCCAGCATCCTGGTAAAGTAGACATCGTCGTCGAAACTGAGGCTCAGGCTAGCTGAGGGCAAGTACTGGCCAGGGCTGAGGTTGGGACTTGAACCCAGGCCTTGGACTCAAAGTCCAGCGCTTGCCTCGCGCCAAGGCACAAATATCAGGAAAGCTGATGGTTGAACCAAAACACAGGGTTCAGCTGAGCCCCTGGAAGTGGCATCTAGACTCAGAATTTCCAAGCTCTAATGATCCGGTGAGGGTGCCTGGGTGGCTCAGATGGTTAAGCGTCTGCCTTCGGCTCAGGTCATGATCCCGGGGTCCTGGGATCGAGCCCACACCAGGAACGGGGAGTCTGCTTCTCCCTCTCCCTTCTGCTCTTGTTCTCTCTCTCTCTCTCAAATGGATAAAAAATCTTTTAAAAACATAAAAATAAAATAAAAATCTGACGAGTCACCTCATCTACTGCCATGCTCATTCTACAGGTGGGGAGACCAAAGTCCCAGAGAGGATGCCCTGACTTGGCCAAGGTCACATTCTCCACCCCTTCCCCCCCTCCCCATTGGCCTCCTGGGGCATCCCCAGGCTGGCACCCCCACCTCCCCTCCACAGCCCGTCCCACCCCACCCCCAGGCACTGGCATGCAGGGAGACCTGACAGCTCCAGGAGGAGATCGCAGCTCCCAGATGCTCTGCCAGACAGGCCTGGGCCCCCCCCCCCCCGTGGGCTGCCTACCACGTGTGGACACAAAGCCGTCCCCCACCCCAAGAAGGCTTAGGTTGGAGTCTGGGCTCAGCAGCTGCTGCCTCTCCAGTCGTGGGCAAGACATTGCCTGTCAGCTGTCAGGGGATCAGAGGAGACAAGCCGTGCCTCGAACAGGGATGAGCCCGTCGTCCTATCTGAGGAACCAGATTTCTTAGGCAGTGGTTCGCAAATGTCTGGTTATAAGCTCGCTACATCAGAATCACTTCTCCAGAACACAGCCCCTGGGCCCCCCCGCCCAGAGAGTGTGATCTGCTGGGTCTGGGGGAGGGCCCAGGAATCTGTATCTGAAAAGCCCCCTGCTCCGTGCAGCTAACTCTGGCAAGCAGGCTTGGGGACCGCTGCTCAGAGCACTTTACTCACAGAGGGTCAAATTTTGGGGCACCTTAAGGACCCCCTAGCCCAGCCCACCCATTGTACAGATGGGAAAACTGAGGCTTATGGGGCTTGTCTTGATTCAGTAATGGTGGTATTACACAGAGCCAGGTGTCCTGGCTCCCAGCCTGGGGTGCTTGCCCTTCTGTGAAGCCATCCTGGGGAACAGAGGGAAAGGATTTCTAGCCCAGGACTGTAGGCCATGCTTGGCACAAAGCAAGATTTTCATGGACAGTTGTTGGATGGGAATGAAGAGCATCGATCTGGGGGACAGATAGTGCCTGTTTCTGCCCATCTCTCCCCACTCCATGGGGTCCTGAAGGAGCTCAGTCACAATGGTTTGTGGGCCACCTCTCTCCTTCCCTCCCTCTCTCCAGCTCTGTCTCTGTCTCTCTGTCTCTTTCTTTCTCTGTCTCTGTCTTTCTGTCTGTCTCTGTCTCTCTCTGTCACTCACACACACACACACACACACACGGGTGTGTGGGCGGGCGACAGGACCGGGCTGCCCAGAGTTCTTACCCCTCTGACCTCTACACCCTCTCTTCTTGGGATCTGTGAGTAACAGCAGTTGCCTCCTGGTCTATTGGTCTCACTGCACCTAAATAATCATAAAACTTGACTGTAAAACACCCTCTGCACCTCAGTTTCCCCATTTATAACCTGGGGTTGCATCCACCCATCCTGCCACAGGGGGTCAGCAGGAATTGAATGTGGTAACGCTGTAAAGAGCCCTGAAACCACGGAGGGCTCTGATCTTCAGGGAGAGAGGAGGCACATTCGAAGCCAAAGGCAGTCGTTTGAGGACCCAACGTCAGAATGCCTCCTCGGGACCCCTCTTTGGAGTAGGTAGGGCCAGAACGACCCCCCTCTCTCCAAAGAGGTAAAATGAGGCACGGTGAGGTAAATGACTTACCCAAGGATACACACTGGTTACCCAAAGATCCAGGATGAAATGAAGAGATGGAGACGGTGTCATCCAGGCCGGTTGGGGTTAACCAAGGAGAGTGTCTCGCGGGAGGTGAAGGAGATGGAAGAGCCGGTTGCCAGATTCGCAGGGCACGTGCACTCACACACACGTTCACACCCTCTCTTTTCGCCAGCCCCAGCAGAATTAGGAATGCAGGCAGTGTAGAGAACCGGCTAGACAATTACCCTGCCACTCCCGCTCCTAATTCTCCCTCCCTGTCCTTGGACACAATTGAGAATCTCTTTTAGGTTCACAATTAGACCCCTTCTCCAACTGGCATTGTTTCTGCGCCTCACCACGTGACTTCCCCTCTCCCCGAGCTCTTCAGCGGCAGACCTCTCAGCCCAGCGAAGCCTGACAAATCCTTCCTGCAAACGTGTCTCAGGCTCAGAATAGCCTCCCCAAATAAAACAAAAACCCTCACGAAGTGATTCCAAGTAAGTTAGAGCATTCTGTGCGTACCAACGTTCCCAGCGTGTCTGCCTTCTCCCCAGGTCACAACCATTTCTCGTCTCTGACAGCCATTCAGGCCAAGGCCACAGACAGCCAAGGGAAGCCCATTGCACCGAAGACCCCCACCGACCAGATCACAATGATTAGACGCCCCCCACCTCTCCTCTGTAGCGTGCTGGGGTCGGGGAAGGAAGACATCTGGTCTCCCGCGCAGAGACAGAATAACAATGCTCATGGATGTTGGCAATGCGAGCTACTCTAAGCCCTGTGCATTTATTAGCTCACTTAGCCCTCATGCCAGCTCCCTGAGACAGGTATCATTACTGTGCCCCTTTGACAGATGGGGACGGGGACCATCTGACAACCAAGATCCATGTCCTCTCAGGGCAATGATCATTGGAGCAGAGAAATAGCTGCCTCTTTAGGTGGAACATGCACACTTCAGTTTGCCCTAGTCCACACTGCTCCCTATTATATTATACCCTGGCCCCTTTAAGTCACTTGCTTCCCACCCCCCCCAGGTGTCTGAGTTTGTAACCCCTACAGCATGTTGCCTCCTCCCCCGTACTTCCTCTGCCCCCCATCTGACTCTTAAGGCATCGGGATCTGGCGCCTACAGATCTGTAAAAGTCTGCACCCTTCCTTCAGACCGGCTCCTCCAGGAAGCCTTCCCTGTTTAACCATCAACCCCGTAAATGTCTGAGCTGAAAGGCTTCCCGGAGTCCATCTGGTGCTCACCCATCAGTTACAGATAAGAGCCCGAGGCCTAGAGAGCCATGACATGCGGCTACCCCCTCACACGATCGCGAAGCCCTGTCCCACCAACAAGGCCCCCACTCCCACTCCTACCAGTGGTGGGGAACTAGGGCTGGGGTTGTTCTCACGCATGTTCTCATTACTGAAACAAGATGCGCGGTGTCTCTTTGCCACGTACGAGGTGGCTCTCACTTCCAGGGTCTTCCTGCCCATGAGCCAAGGCTGCTTGCCCTCTCATTCCTCCTGACTCTTCTGTGAGTCCCTGAGCTCCAGGACCAGGTTTTGGGCCCTCCCCCGCCCCTCTGCCTTCACCTGGGTACAGCCTCAGGAAGCCCGAGCCTGGAGCTCCCACAGACTCTCCTGTCCCGATACTTGCGTCCTTCGTTCTGCCTCCATTTCATACCCACCCCGGTTACACTCTCCTCCTGGGCTGAAGTGAGGCCTGATTCTGCCCCGAATTTCCCAGCTGATGAAGGAGCATCACAGAGAAGCTAAATGTGACCCAAGGTCACAGCTGCTCCTGCCCCCGGACTCCTGTTTTGGCTTATCTCCCCCTCCAGTCTGCATTGCCCTCCACAGAAGCCAAGAAGGGACTCTGTGACATCGCTGTGACCATTCCCCTGTCTTGGACCTCCCCCTGAGGACCCTCACCACTTGGAAGACATCCCATTTTCTGGAGTAGGCAGTAGAGAACTTGGGCCCCCCAAATTTTCTCGAAGCCTTTGCTATATAGGCCCTGGCAGATCCCCAAGCTCCCACTCCCTGGTCTTCCCTGGATTCTGCCTGTCTGTGGATACCCCATACAGCTGTGCAGGTTGTGCACTGCTCCCGCAGCACAGCCACATGCTGCAGTCCTAATTGTCACTCACTAGGCATCGCAATGCGTCCTACATGATGCAGCTGCCAACTGCAGGAAGCTCTGCAGCAGCCCACCACTCCCGCGGGCCAGGGAGCCTCCCTTCCCTCCACTGTATCTCCTCCACCCCTGCCCCCACCCCAGCCACTAAACTCCCTCAAGCAACTGGGAGTGGACCTCCAGGACTGACAGGAAAGGTCCCCCAAGCAGGGGAAATCTTGCTTGGCCATAATTAAACTCCACCAGTGCACGGGCTGCAGACAAAAGGGAGCCCATAATGGGATTAGAATTGTCATAAATTAAAATCATAAATTCAATAAATGCCTTATCGGCCTCCCTCTGGAAGTGGCTGGCCCACAGTGGCTGCCTTTGACAGGCATAATGGAGGGGCCATGGGAAGATGGGTCACTGCAAACAGGTGGGGGAGGCGGGGGAGACTCTGGCTCAGCTGCCAGGCTGAGCTGAGGGGGCCAGGCCAGGGGGCCCTTTTCCAAGGAACATCCCACAAGGACAAACCATGACAGCTGACAGTGTTGGCTCCTTATCACCCCCAGGATTAATACAGCCTAGCTATTCACCAACTTCCTGCCTTAGAATTGGTTGACACACCTTCCGCCACACACAACATGGGCACCATTAAATGGCCTTTGGCCTCAAATGTGTGGTGCAGAAGACCTACATTGACAAAGCAAAGTTCTGGGTTTGAATCCCAGCTCCAGCACGTGTGAGCTGCATGGCCTTGGCCAGGTATCTGCCTTCAGGAGCATTCACTTCCCTCTAACCCTGAAGGCACCACCCATCTGTCCTTCCATTCATCTCCACATTTGGCACATAGTTATGGTGTTTGGACTGAGTGCCAGTCTGTGCTAACCCCTGGGGGAAATGGCAGTGAGCAAGACACATAAGATCATGGCGTTGACCTTCCACTGTAGAGACAGACATAAGCAGACAATTTCACAAATAATTGATTATAATCGCAGAGGGGCCACAAAGGAGAAACCCAGAAGACCCAACCAAGCTGGATAGGGGGATGTGTGGTGAGAGATTTTGTGAAGAACTAAAGCTCGAGCTGAGGTCTAAAGAAAAAAACAAGAGAAGAGGGTGAGGGAAGCATAAAGAGATCTCAACATCAGGAAGAGTGTGTGCAAAGGCCCTGGGGTGGGAGCAGCGGGGATCCTAGTTTAGGGGGGCCTGAAGTTTATAAAACCTGGGTGGGTGACAGGGCTTTAAAAAAAAAAGAATGTAAAATTAGGCATCAAAGTTAATGTTTATTTAGAATGAAATAAAGTTCTAAATAAACTTTAGAATGAAATAATGTTTATTTAGAATGGAAAACACATTACAAATTACACACATTCTAAAGCTGACAAATACCACAGTCATCACAAAATCCAGGAGAGAAAAATATACTTTTATTAACTGTTTAACACATCTCTATAATATTTTCTTCTTACATTTATTGGCAGCAGACTCTTGGATTTCTCTCTTTGTGTGTCAACATTTTGTAATATCATTTTCTAGAGGATAGAACAATAATCCCTCCAGCATGATTGAGGGAAATTCACACAAATGCATGTATATAAACACACATATGTAATACACACATATATAATACATATATTTTGTTATACGGGATGCATAAAGCATGTGGCTTCACACATAGACACACTCATTGTCTGCAGAGCTGCTACAGACGTATGCCCTGTTGTGGTCAGCAGAGTAACGGCCCCGCAAGATATCTATACCATCGTCCCCATAAGCTGTGAACATCTTAAGTTACATGGCAAAGGGCAACTAGGTGGTAGCTGGAATCAAAGTTGACCTTGAAATAGGGAGACGATACAAGACAATTTGAGTGGGCCCATGTAATCCCAAGAGTCCTTAAAAGTGGAAGAGGGAGGCAGGAGGGAAGGAACCAGAGACAGCAGCGTGAGGACTCAGCCCAGCGTCACTGGAGGCCAGGGCTACAAGCCAAGGAGTGCATCCAGCCTCCAGAAGCTGGAAAAGGCCAGGAAACAGATTTTTCCGTCAAAGCTTCCAGAAAGGAAAGCAGCCCTGGCAAGACCTTGATCTTAGCCCTTGATGGGAGAGTCATGTTGGACTTCTGACCCCTGGAACTATAAGATACCAAACTGGCATTGTGTAAGCCACAGAGTTTGTGGTAATTTGTGGCCGTAGTAGTAGAAAAGGAATGCACCCACAAACACAGGAATTCTAATCAGTTCCATTTCACACACTCACCATTGAGAAAGGAAACACACACACACACACACACACACACACACACACACACACACACAGTGTGTTTATACTGGTATATCATGTGTTCTCAAGGATGTCCCTGACTGGAGAAAACTGGTTTTGACAAGACCTTTGTGAGAACCACTTAAGAATTTCCACATCCGGGGTGCCTGGGTAGCTCTGTAGGTTAAGAATCCAACTCTTGTTCTCAGCTCAGGTCTTGATATCAGGGTCGTGAGTTCAAGGCCTGCACTGGGCTCCGAGCTGGACATGGAGCCTACTTTAAAAATAAAAATAATAATAATAATATAATAATAATAATAATAATTTCCACATGCAACAACTGACTTCCTACTCCACACATGCCAAACCACATGCCAAACCTTCTGAGACGGACACCTCAGGACACACACCTCCCAAGTCAGGTCAACCCCTGGCCCATGTTTTCATGTCACAACCTTGGGAGAGTCATGGGTGGGGGTGGTAGGAGGCCTCCTTAACTAGACTCAGAGACTGTGAGCCACACACATAGATCCCGTTGAACCCACACTAAACAAATGTCCTCTCAGTTTTGCCTTAGATGGATTCTAATGCTGTCATGGCCACCCCAACCCCCATCCCACAGGCAACGGGAAAACAGAGCATCTGAGTGGACAGAGACAACAGTCTTAATGGGCTGCAGTTAACACATCTCCATTAACGAAGTTTACAAACACACCTGACTGTGTGGATGCGATGTTAGGGGAAGGGACCTGTGTAACAGAAGGACCCTGAGCCTTGAGCACTGAACTTGGGCAAATCCACGCTTGCCCCGTTCAAGTAACTCAAAGCAGGTGCGGGGCCTGGGGCACAGTGGGGCTGGAGGGGTCATGGGGGCAGCTGGTGGGCCAGATGGCTGGGGCTTGAACCCATCTGATTCACCAGTGGTGAATGGAATGGTGACGAGGTGAGGTCACAGCAGCTGCTGGATGGTGAATGGCTGGAGGAAGGTTATTGCAGGGGTCCCAGGAAGAGCTGATGGAGGCTGGGGAGCTGGGAGGAGGAACAAGCACCAGGCAGGAGAACCACAAGACCTTGGGACAGGTTGGAGATGGGGCTTGAGGAAGAGGCAAAGTCGGGGATGACTCTGAGGTTCTGGCTGAGAGATAGAAGGGTTGGGGTGGAGCAGGGGCTCCAAGAGGAGAGGCTGTGAGGGAGAAGAGGGGACTCTTTGTGCCCACCTCCCCTTCCACCCACAGGACGGAGAAAGGAAAGTCTTCCCTCACTTCCCCTGCAGCCACCAAAGCATGACATTGGGACAAGACTAAGACCCCGCCATGCTAGTGCTCCCTAGTGCCTCAGCCCAGGAAGCAGAGCAAAACCTCCAGAAACAGAAATGGGTTCTTCTCTTGGTGACAACGTTCTTGCAGCTGCTCAGCCTCCCTCAGGACCCCACCCATTCCCAAGGCCGGTGCTTGCTTTCCCCCACCTCTCAAGCCCCTACTCCTCACCCTCTGGAGGTATCCATTCCCCCCCACCCCAACTCACAAGCCAAGCCCAGAGTCTTTGCTGGTGCTTATTAAGCTACTAATTAATTGAATTTTTCCCCCTCATTGCATGCTGTTAATTAGTTTCTTGTAGTAACAGAGACTATTATTCTTGGAAGTAATAACTTGGTCCAGGAGGCAGTTTTAATGTTACTTATAATTGCTGGAGGAGGTGGGTTCTTGGGCTCAGGTGGGTGGGGCTAATTCAGGAAAGGAAATAAAAGTTGACGTGATTCTCTTATCTAAAAGATGACTTTCATGTTCATCTTAATGTTGTCCTGTGTCTTCCAAATTTTCTCCAATGGAAAGCATTATCTTTATAATATCAAAAGTATGCTGGAACTAATATGTGAATTCAACAAAGTCGCAGGATAAAAAAATCAATGTACAGAAATCTGTTGCATTTCTGTACACCAATAATGAAGCAACAGAAAGAGAAATCAAGGAATCGATCCCACTTACAATGCACCAAAACGCATAAGATATCAAGAGTGAACCTAACCAAAGAGGTAAAAGATCTGTACTCTGAAAACTATAGAACACTTATGAAAGAAACTGAAGAGGACACAAAGAAATGGAAAAATATTACATGCTCATGGATTGGAAGAACATTGTTAAAATGTCTGCACTGCCCAAAGCAATCTACACATTTAATACTATCCTTATCAAAATACAACCAGCATTTTTCAACAGAGCTAGAACAAAGGATCCTAAAGTTTGTATGGAACCACAAAAGACCCTGAATAGCCAAAGCAACCCTGAAAAAGAAAAGCAAAGCTGGAGGCATCACGATTCCAGACTTCAGGCTATATTACAAAGCTGTAGTAACCAAGACAGTATGGTACTGGCACAAAACCAAACACACACATCAGTGGAACAGAATAGAAAACCCAGGAATGGACCCACAACTCTATGGTCAACTCATCTTTGACAAAACAGGAAAGAATATCCAAAGGAAAAAAAGTCTCTTCAACAAATGGTTTTGGGAAAACTGGACAGCAACATGCAGAAGAACAAAACTGCACCATTTTCTTACACTATACACAAACATAAGTTCAAAATGGCTGAAAAACCTAAACGTGAGACAGGAAACTATCAAAATCCTAGAGGAGAACACAGGCAGCAACCTCTTCGACCTCGGCTGTAGCAACTTCTTACTAGACATGTCGCTGGAGACAAGGGAAACAAAAGTAAAAATGAACTATTGGGACTTCATCAAGATAAGAAGTTTCTGCATTTCTTGCTATAACTGTGTGTTGCCCGTCAAGGACCAGCACCTGCCTAGGGTAGCATATCTACCAAGAGCCTAAGTGAGACAGTCCCCTGATAGCATAAGTTGAAACCAGGACTTACAAAGATAGGACTAGACAGATTTGTCCAAAGGTTAGAAATGGACTATAAATAGAAGAGCTAGAACTCAGATATTATAAGAAAATTAGATCAAAAGAGGAACTTTGAGTTCTCTATGCATATCACACTTCTGAAAAAAAGTTCTGTTCACGCAGACAGGAAATCTGGTAAGTTGAGAACTCCGACATATTCCATAGGGATAGTAAAGAGGCAGGTAGGACGCTACCTTTTTGAAGGTTAAAAGAGAAGGTCTGACATGTATCATATGACCTCACTGATATGAGGAATTCTTAATCTCAGGAAACAAACTGAGGGTTGCTGGAGTGGTGGGGGGTGGGAGGGAGGGGGTGGCTGGGTGATAGACATCAGGGAGGGTATGTGCTATGGTGAGCACTGTGAATTGTACAAGACTGATGAATCACGGATCTGTACTTCTGAAACAAATAATGCAATATATGTTAAGAAAAAAAAAAAGAAGAAGATAGCAGGAGGGGAAGAATGAAGGGGAGTAAGTCGGAGGGGGAGACGAACCATGAGAGACAATGGACTCTGAAAAACAAACTGAGGGTTCTAGAGGGGAGGGGGTGGGGGGATGGGTTAGCCTGGTGATGGGTATTAAAGAGGGCACATTCTGTGTGGAGCACTGGGTGTTATGCACAAACAATGAATCATGGAACACTACATCAAAAACTAATGAAGTAATGTATGGTGATTAACATAACAATAAAAAAATATTAAAAAAAAAGAGAAGGTCTGAGACCTAACAACTCTGTTTCCGATCTCCAGTGAGATTCCACAGGATGTTACAATGATAGAAGAACAATAGGCTGTTCTATACAAAAAAGAGTAATCTAATAACAAGCATGTGGCTAAAATTAGAAATTAAAAAGGTAATGAACTGAAAACGGATAAAGCTGGAAACCAAAATTACAAAGCTGGAAACTAAATTAAACTTCACTGAATTAAAAAATGAAACTTAAAACACATCTACCCTTCGTGTTAGCAAAGATGTGGATTGTTAAGTATCCAAAGAAAGAGTATTTTTTGCTTGTAAATTAATGCAACCTTTTTAGAGTTTAAGTTAGAAATATCAATTAAAATTCAGAATATTCTAGGTTTGGACCCAGAGCTTCCACTTCTAGAAATTAATCCTGAATAAAGAGATGGACCCCCCCCCAAAAAAGATAAGTTTCTGCACAGCAAAGGAAATAATCAACAAAACTAAAAGGCAACCTACGGAATGGGAGAAGATTTGCAAATGCCTTATCTGATAAAGAGTTAGTATCTAAAATCTATAAGGAACTTATCAAACTCAACACCCAAAAAACAAATAATTCAGTTAAGAAATGGGAAGAAGAGGGAGACGCCTGGTGGCTCAGTTGATTAAGCGTCTCACTCTTGATTTTGGCTCAGGTCGTGATCTCAGGGTCATGAGATCGAGCCCTGTGTCGAGCTCCATGCTGGGTGTGGAGTCTGCTTAAGATTCTCTCTCCCTGTCCCTCTACCCCTCCACACAGCTCACTTGCTCTCCCTAGAAAGAAAGAAAGAAAGAAAGAAAGAAAAGAAAGAAAGAAAGAAAGAAAGAAAGAAAAGAAAGAAGAGAAGAAAGAAGAAGAAAGAAGAAGAAAGGAAAGAAAGAAAGAAAGGAAGGAAGGAAGGAAGAAGGAAGAAGGAAGAAAAGAAAGGAAGAAAGAAAAAAGAAAGAAAGAAAGAAAGAAAGAAAGGAAGGAAGGAAGGAAGGAAGGAAGGAAGGAAGGAAGGAAGGAAGGAAGGAAGAAAAGAAAGGAAGGAAGAAAGAAAGAAAGGAGACATGAATAGACATTTTTCCAAAGACATCCAGATGGCCAACAGGAACATGAAAAGATGCTCAACATCACTCATCATCAGGGAAATGCAAATCAAAACCACAATGAGATACCACCTCACACCTGTCAGAATGGCTGAAATTAACAACACAAGAAACAACAGGTGTTGGTGAGGATGCAGAGAAAGGGGAACCCTCCTACACTGCTGATGGGAATACAAACTGGAGCAGCCATTCTGGAAAATAGTATGGAGGTTCTTCAAAAAGTTAAAAATAGAACTACCCTGGGTCACCTGGGTGGCTCAGTTGTTAAGCGTCTGCCTTCAGCTCGGGTCATGATCCCAGGGTCCTGGGATCGAGCCCTGCATCGGGCTCCCTGCTCAGCAGGAAGCCTGCTTCTCCCTCTCCCACTCCCCCTGCTTGTGTTCCTTCTCTCACTGTGTATCTCTCTGTAAAATAAATAAATAAATAATCTTAAAAAAAAATAGAACTACCCTATGATCCAGCAATTGCACAACTGGGTATTTACCCAAAGGATGCAAAAATCTGATTTGAAGGGGTACTTGTACCCCGATGTTTATAGCAGCAGTATCAACAATAGCCAAGCCATGGAAAGAGCCCATATGTCCATCAACTGATGAATGGACAAGGAAGATGTGGTATATATATATATATATATATATATATATATATATATATACAATGGAATATTACTCAGCCATAAAAATGAATGCAATCTCACCATTTGCAATGATGTGGATGGAGCTAGAGTGTACTTTGCCAAGCAAAATAAGTCAGTCAGAGAAAGACAAATACCATATGATCTCACTCATATGTGGAATTTAAGAAACAAAACAGATGAGCATATGAGAAGGGGGGGGAACAAAAAGAGAGAGAAGGAAACAAACCAGAAGAGACTCTTAACGATAGAGAACAAACTGAAGGTTGCTGGAGGGAGGTGAGTGGGGCAGGGGCTGGATGGGTGATGGGCATTAAGGAGGGCACTTGTGATGAGCACTGGGTGTTGTAAGTAAGTGCTGAGCCACTGAATTCCACTTCTGAAACATTTTGCAATGCATGTTTACTAATTAGAATTTATTTTTTTTAAGATTTTATTTATTTATTTGAGAGAGAGAGAGCACAAGCAGGGAGGAGGGGCAGAGGGAGCGAGAGAAGCAGACTCCCTGCTGAGCTGGGAGCCCAATGCGGGGCTCGATCCCAGGACCCTGAGATGACCTGAGTCGAAGGCAGATGCTTAACTGACTGAGTCACCCAGGTGCCCCTTAGCTAATTAGAATTTAGATAAAAATTTGAAAAAATATATATATAATATCAAAATTTAAAAAGATGCAAGGCAGGAAAGGCCTCAGAGTATCTAGGAAGATTGTGTCAGAGCATGGAGCCACAGAGTGTTGGGCTAGGAGCTGGGAGAGTGGGCTCCCTTTGCTCCCACAGCTTCTGTCCCAAGCTACCCCTTCTGTACCCTCCCCATGATCCCACAGCTAGTAAGCACCACAACCACGGTGCAAAATCTGGGCTCTGACTCAGAGCTCAGGGACCAATTGTGGACCCCCGGTGAGTTACAGAAAGAAAGCAGCTGGGAGTCATGTCTTCCCCAACCAGGAATCAGGGGGCCACAAGGAGATGATGAAGAAGCAGCATCTGAAATTGTACCCCAAACTGCTAAGCTCCTTTTTCCCATCTTCAAAGAGCTTGCATTCTAGTAAAAGAAATAAGAAATAAGTCAGCAGAAAATAAAGTAAAGGAGAAGTTTGTGGAAGTAGAGAAACATACTGTAGCTAGGATGGTCAGGGTCTCCTTGAGGAGCCGATACTGAAGCTGAGATCAAAAGGATGAGGGGGGAACCCAGCCATACAAAAGGGGTATTCTAGAGGATATTCTTACCTGGAAGAAGGGCCTCAGAGCACCCCCTCCGGCCAGATTCCTGGCTAGTCCTCAGAGCACAGCAAAGAGCTATCACTCACACCAATAAAAGCACCAGTTAACCTTGATGAAACCGCAATTAGCCGGCAAGGTCTTAACTCCATCATTAGCCTGGGCGTGGGAGGGGAGGGCAGCAGGAACCACATCTGATTCCCAAAATGGCCTGTGATGTTGAAAAGTGGCCAAACACAGGTTGAAAACTCCTGACTCCTCCATGGGAATTCATTGTTCTTCCTTCAGTTCTCCCCAGATGAAGCAGCCACTTGCAGGCAAGAGGGACATCCTTGGCGGCTCCAATATGCTCCCAGCCTTTGCTGCCGCTTCAGAAGACAATCCCTGTCAAAGCGCTTAGGTGCAGTGATGTGCCAGTGAATGCTTAACAACCCGCTCTCCGAGGGGGGAAAGCCCTGATTTGTAGCATCTGCCAACGCCCATGGTGTGAATACTCCCACCGGGGTCAATTGCAAACAACCTCACTGAAGACCTCACTGAAGACCAGGTTGGGAAGAGATGCAGACAGGTGCGAGTCGGCCCCCCACACACCACTGCTCAACCCTTGGCAAGTTTCATCATCTGCAAAGTGCCGCTTAAATGAGATAAGGTAAGTCACCATCACCACCAGGAAGGGCTGGACAAAGGTCAGTGCTGATAAAGTAAGGGTTTCCTTCTCCCACCCAAGGAAAGCAAGGGAGTCCCAGTACAAAGTTGGGAAATGTCACCAGAGGATTTAGGGATTGATTATCTTGTTTAGCCATCTGGGCGGAGATGGCGTGGAGTGGGGTTGAGGGGATCAGGCAGGACAGAGATTGTAGGAATCATTAACTCCCGGTCCCCACCAGCGCTGGGTGCAGGCTTGCCTTCCGGGTGGTAGCAGTGGGATGGCTCCCCAGGACAGGGGCCGGGCTTGGCTGGTTCATCCCTGCATGCACAACCCCCAGCCCCGTGCACAGCAGGAAACAGCAGATGTTGGTTTAATGTGTGCCAAATGAGTGAATGAATGAATCATAGAGACCTCTCCAAAAGAAGGAAGGTAGCCTCCCCCTCTCAGCCCATGCACGTGCACGACAAGCAGCCTAAATCATGGGGTTGGGCTCTGGAATGGATCACCAGGCCAGCATCCCCCGCTCCCCCACCCCAAGACACTGGGAACGTATCTTGGCACCCAAGGATAGGCATGTGGTGCTCTGTGAGAGCAGGTTAGAGACAGCCCTGTGATTCATAGCAGCAAATGCCAGGGAAATAAATATCACACTGCGTTAGCCCTTCCCACCTCAGCCTCTAATATCCTTTCCGCGGAAAGAGGCCTTATGATTCAGTGCCCGTGGTGACAGCTAACGAGTAAATCAGTGGCCTGGAGATTGCTCCCTGGGGAAATTGGCTATGGCTTCTGGTGATGGCCACTCTGCAGGGGCTGTGTGGGAGTAGGAGGGGCCACACTGGGGCAGGAGAGGGGGCAGGGGTTGGGTATGGAGAGAAACTCCCTGCCCATCTTCTTGCTTCCTGTGAAGCCCCACTCCCCACCCCCCCCCATGCTGTCACTTCCCTTCCTGGAACAGAACCAGCTCATGGGGGAAATAGAGGCACAATTCAAAGGAAGTATCATATAGTCTTCTGGGCACTAGTTTCCCCAGGCCCCAAACCCTGGTGCCAAATCCACCCTCCTGGGCTGGAGTGGGTAAGAACCAAATTCACCAGTTACAGTGCTAAGAGATCACCACTGTTTTCCCAGCGTCAACACGGGATTCTTGACTATTTGCCTGGCACATGACAATCCCTCAATAAATATTTGTGAATGAATAGATGAATAAATGAAGGCATGAAGGAATGATGACAGAACAGAACAGGCATGGCTGTGCATTTTCATCTATTTCTCTGCCTCGTTATCTTCCTAATCTTTCCAAGGACGCACCACCACTATTCATCACTGCAGCGATATAATTCACTGGGTCACACTAATTTCTAGTCGCCTGCTTCAAGCACTGCTTGGTTTTGCTTTCCTTTCCTCCCACTGTCAAAATGACACTACCCCGAGGTCCTCTCCCTCCCTCCAGATGGTTGGCATCATAAGCGAATTGGACCCTGTCCTCCTGGCCAGTGTAATGTCTCCTGACATCCCCAGCAGGCCCCCATGGGATGGCCTTCATGGTCAGAATTCCAGATGCTGGGCCAGGCAAGGAGATACTCTGGAGGCAAGAGGGCTCTCCTATCACCTTGAAACCTCACAGAAGAGTAAATTTCAGGGGACAAGTGCCTACGGGGCTCTGCAGAGAATGGGAGCCACGAACTTGGTGAGGGTAAAAGGCCCAGTTCCAAGTTTTCCCCAAGGTCAGCAGGATACAGCAGCACCAGCCCCGCTGCCTGCCACTCTGGCAAATTTTTCTCCTAATTACATCTGAATTATGCAAATCAATACCAATGTCGATATACGATTTCCTCTAACAAGTCAAGAACATGCAAGAAGTGAAGACCTGGAGAGATGGAAACCCATCTAATTAGGAGTGAGTTTCTCTGTTTTTCTCTTGGCTGAGGGAGTAGTTGGCTGCATGACAACCCCAGGGAAGAGAACATTGGGATACGGAGCAGGGCAGAGGGCAGACAGAACATGAAGGCGGGGTGTGGGCAGAAGGGGTCAGGAGATGGGGGCCATGCTGAGAGCATGATGGGTGTAGCGCCAGTCTCAGAACAAGCATGTGATCTTAGAGACTCTCCTTCCACTGAGCAGTTTAAAATCTCTCGAAACTGGTGGTTGCGGGCCCAGAAACATGGAGCAGGCACAGTCTGCTCCCCCTCTGGACATGGGCTAAGAAGGAAAAAATAAGCGAATGAGTGAATGAATGTCATAGCTATCATATATTGGACCTTCGTTATGTGCCTCTGCTAAACACGGTGTCTCCGTGCTTTCATTTAACCCTCAACATGCAGAGTCAGATACTACTATGATCCCATTTCAAAGATGAAGACGGTGAGGTCAGAAAGGGGAAATGTCTTGCCATGGTCCCATGGCTGTAAGGAGAAGGCTGGGACACCAGCCCTGGTTGTCCTGCTGCACCCCACTGCTTCATTAAGTACAAACTGGGGGATCATAGGCAGAGTGTGGGCAGGTAGAGAGTTGCCTATGGAAGGGTCGGAGAGGGAACAAGGACCCCTGCTTTAAAGCCATGGGGGCCTGGGGCATAGTGACCCCCTCCTGCAGGCCCCTCATGCAAGGAAGAAGTACCAAGACCTGAATCCAAGAACAGGAAAGTCATCACAGGAAGGGGCTGGCTTAACTCCCTTTGGAGTTTATGCCCAATCATTTTGTTATGGCATATCGTCCCCAAGTAGAGACTGGAACACACCTGGTGAGCTTTTTATCTGGTCAATGAATAAACAGTCACTCAACTGAGGACCCAGCATGAAGCACTATAGCATAGTAGCTAAAAGCCTGGCCTCTGGAGGCAGACTGTCTCCAATCCCAGCTCTGCCACTAGTAGCCGTCTGGCTTATAACAAATTATTCTCCATGCCTCAGTTTTCCCATCTCTAAAATGGGACTGTTGGCAGTGCTTAACATGTAGTAGGACCTCAATAAATGTTAGCTATCATGATTGTTCAGGGCAGGGCACCAGGCCTCAAGATGAACGAGGCACCATCTCTGTCCTTGAGGGGATCATGTATAAGGAGAATGGAAAAAGATAGCACTGTTTAAGTCAGTTATGGAGGTGAGCAAAGGGACCGTGGGAGACCAAGAAGGAAGCCCTTAACCTTGCCTGGCTCAGTGCTCTGGGGAGCTATGGAACAATCAGGGAAGGCTTCCCAGAGGTGGCAACACTAGGGCTGAGTCGTGAATGATAAATGGTGCTTACCAGGTAGACAAGAAGGGCAACGGCTTTGCAGGCAGAGAACCCAGACTGTGCAAAGGCCTGGAGGCATTCAGGATGTCTATAGCAGGCCATGGCAGGAGCTGAAGCTGGAGAGGTGGGCAGTGCCTTGTCTTCCAGAGACCTTGAATGTCAGGCTAAAAGATTGGGATTTCATCTTAGAAATGCCAGGAAGACCCTGAAGAAGGACAAGATGAGATTTATACTTTGGAAAGGGTGCCCTGCTGGTGAGTGGAGGCTGGAGCAGAGACGTGGAATGGGGAAGGCAGGAGGCTGAGTCCTGGAGCTCAAGCCCCAAGCTCACAGCTCACAGCTCACAGCTTCCTGCCAGACTCCTTCTGCGGGGGCTGAGGTGGGAGCCGGAGCTCAGCAGGACCAGAGAAGTTATTAATCACTCCACGACGTCGCAAGCCATGGTCCATTTGCTGCTTTTCTTGGTCTGTTTTGAAACTGTGAAATGAGCTCCAGTCTTCAAGGCGGCTATAATAACCATCCTGATTCTGACATTTAAATTACAGATGGCATTTTCAATTAAACA
This sequence comes from Zalophus californianus, assembly GCF_009762305.2. Taxonomy (NCBI): domain Eukaryota; kingdom Metazoa; phylum Chordata; class Mammalia; order Carnivora; family Otariidae; genus Zalophus; species Zalophus californianus. Next base: position 8,600,676 of record NC_045598.1, read on the forward strand.
GGCACTCTCAGCAGGTTTAATTTAGCTATCAGTTCTGGTCTGTTCTTTAAGTGCTTTAAAAAAAAGGGGGGGGGGCCAACAGTGAATTCTAGGTCTCCTTCTAGGAGGAGGAAGGGTCTCTGAGATATGACACCAACTCTCATCTTCTAGCTCCCCCAGGGACTAACGCAGCCTCCTGTAAACAGTCACACTCCACTGAATCCACCCTCATTCACATCCAGAGGCACTCACAAAGCCACACACATAAATACAGACCCAGCCTCTCAGCTATAAGCCCAACAGCTTTGAGGTCATTTTTGCCACAGGTGTGCAGAGGCTATGCCTCTCCTGTCTGATCAGAGTCACAGTAAGAGATTCCAGAGCCAGACAAACTTCATGGAGGCCCATGCTCTACTACTAACTAGCTGTGTGACCTGGGACAAATTGCTCAACCTTGCTGAGCCTGTTTTCTCAGCTGTAAAATGAGAACGAAGATAAGGCCAAGTTGGAGTAATGTATTAAGGTGTCCAGCACTGGTGCAGGCTTATATGAATGCCCATTAATCCTTGTGCCTCCCCCGCTCTTTCCCTTAGAGTGTGCTTGCTATCCTACCGACTTGTGGTTCTCCCATTCAGGATTTCCACCCCTGGAGTCTATTTGGTGGTGGCAGGGTGCTGTCCGCGGTGCTGAACGACACCTATTGATCGCTCTTAGTTCCAGATGCGTTCTCTCCTGTCCGAGCGCAGTCTGGCAAGCTTGCTCTGAAAACCTCACCACCGCCCCCAAGGCAGCCACTGCAGATGACCTGGAAGACAAAGGCCCAAATGTCCTCCTAAGGTTCTGCCTCCCCATATCCCAAAGTGATTAAACTGAAGCAGGAGGCAGACACACCCGAAAGAAAAGTACCCTGACCTCCAGCCCATATGGACACAAAAAATTGCCAGCTTCAGCCAAGTAATAGTCCAGCTGCTGGGCTCCAGCATTTGTGTCTGAGGATTGTGTTGTTCTGGTTGATTCCCGCTCTCCTTTTGGGTTCTGGTTTTCTCTGGACTTTTGCTAGCTGAACAATAACCTTTGCCCTCTCCTCCCCTCAGCCCTAGTTCCACATGATCAGAAGTTGATCTGGAAGTGAGGGGAGAGGCAGTCCATGCAAATATACCCCAACTGGCCACTTCTGGCTTTTGCAAAGCCAGCTTCTCTCTGAAATACTGGAACCAGCACACAGTGCATGCTGGTTCCAAAAATCCACACTGTGCATCAGGTCAGGCCAAAGCTCCAGTCTACTCCAAGGCCAATAGACAGGGTGAACATCCTCCTGAAGACATTAGAAATTGGGGGGTAGGGGTCATGAGGCTGCAGCCCAGAATCTCAATAAAACAGCGTCTCCAAGGGAGGGTTTTAGAAGAGAGAAAATTCTCCCAGCCGAACCTTATTTGCGGAACATTAACAGTTCATAAAGCACTTTCTCAACCACCCACCTCATTGGTTCCAGCAGCAGTCGCATGTAGTAAGTACTATTATCCTATTTTATAGGGAAGGAAGCTGAGGTTCAAAGAAGTAGAGTAACTTGCCTAAGGCCACTGGGAAAAAGCAGCAGTATGTGGACTTGAACTCTCGACTTGGGAAGTCCCATTCTCCCTGTCCTCATGCCCCAGGCCACCTTACTCAGGAGGGTAGGGCAGTTGGCAGAAAACAAGGAGGGCCCCCCACCTCTACACACCTGCAATCGGTGCTTCCAAGGCAGGGCACACCTGGGCTCAGTAAGGCTGAAGCACCAGCTCCCCAGGCAACTCCTCTACTTTCACCCCCTCGCTGTCCTTTCCAGCATTTCTCATCCGAGTCTCTGTGCTCTGTTCCCTAAGCCACAGCCTTTAGGGGCAGCTGTGCCCAACAAGGCCCCCTTCAGAGGTCCCCACCTCTCCACTATGTGCTGGGCCTTGTAGGGGACTTGAGCCCCCTCCCTGCACACATCAAACCCAGATCAGACCAGTCCTTGGTGAGCACGCGGAGTGTGCCCAGTGCTTTACACAGAACAAACTTAACTCTGTGGAGTAGGCATCATGATGTCCATCTAAAAAAAAAAATCTTATTGAGATTCTGAGGGGTAAAGAACTTGCCCAAGGCCTCCACACTGCTCCAGGTGTCCCCACTCCTCCACGGGTCCATAAGCTTCCATCTCTCACACCACCTCTGCTGCCCCTTCCACAAACCCCTGTGGACCACGGCAAGCAGCTTTGGATGCCCCCACCCCCTGTCCTTCAGAGGGCCTCTTGCTCTGGCTCCTCTTCCAGAGCCCTAGAGTAGCCTTTATGTCCTCAAGGTAATATAATACTCATGAAATCGAGTATTTGTTTTGAGCCCTAACTGTGCCAGGGGTTGCACTGTGCTTCACACACCATCTAAGTTCATTCTCATGATCACCTAACAAGGTAGGCCCAATCTTTCTCCCTATTTAACAGAGGGAAAAACAAACTCAGAGAGGTCTGGAGTCTTACTTAGAGTCACACAGCCAGCAAGGGATGGAGCTGGTCACTCTGCACCCATGCCTGAGCGGGGGACCTCGGCACTCTGCTGCCTTTCAGAACCTGACTCCAGGTTGGCTGCTCTGTGTCTGTCAGCACCTCTTCCTCTGGCCCCTGAGGTCCCCTGTCCCCAGTGGGCAGGGGCCAGGTGGTCAGATCAGTCACCTGATGACCCCCCCCCCAGAAGCCAGGGGTCTGTCAGCTCTTCCCACTTCTTACCTCATTTCCTTTCTGGCTCCGGAGCCTTCCGGAAGCCTGCATGCCCCTCCCCAGCCTGGGTTCTCCTCCACTGAGAGGACAACGGTGTGGGATGCAACCTCCTCTCCACACACACCTGATCCCAGAACTGAGGTGGCTGACTCTCAAAAGAGGCATGTTCATTCCCTCCTGCAACATGGCCTCAGTTTCCTCATCTGTACCTGGAAAAGTGCAGAATAGGGGGTCCCTTGGGTGAAAACCCCTAAGACAAAATGTGCCGGCACTCCATGGTGAGTAGAAAACAAGCCTGCTCCTCTTCTCCAACCTCCTCCTCCTCCTTCCTTGACCCCCAGGGCAGATGTCTAATCAATACAGGAGAGTTCATCAGAATCTCTCAGCGTGGAGTGGGAGGTAGAGCTTGTAACATAAAAAGGCAACCACAATATTATAACACGACTTTATATTTGGAGAACATAAAACAGATACCCAGTGCTTTCACAATACAGGCTAAAGATAATCAAGCCTGACAAAATTGTCTTGGCCATTGGAGATAGTTCCTGCATGAGGGGGATCAGACAGCAAGGGGGCATGAAGAGGGCAGGTACCCCTGGAGAGTTGGCAGTGCCCACTGCAGGCTGAGCAGCTCTCAGCTCAGGGGCACAGAGCCCCCTCTGCCCCCACCCCTCTCTCCCTGACCAGGCCTCCAGCCCCTGCAGAGCTCTAGCCTCGGCCCCCTCCCCAGCAATTCTTTCGGCCCCAGCTCATTAGGCCTGAAAAACCTGCTCAAATCCAGGGGGAGGGTTTTTCAGCTAAAATAGCTCCAACTCGGGCTAGTTTTTTCCTCTCTTCCCCACATCATTAGTGAAAGTGCAATCTCTGCAGCTCCTGGACTGTGTGGGGTGAGGAAACCAGCCCCCCCCTCCCTGGGGCCCCCTGGCCAGGCAGAGGGCCAAGGCTGGGATCTGGCCTGGGGCTGGGCTGGGGGAGCAGATGGAGCGGGAGACCGTGAGAGAGGCAGAGGGAGTCTGGGCAGAGCCCCTCGTACCCTGCCCAGGTGGACACTGCATCCTCCTCACTGAAAATTGGAAGCCATCACTCTCAGCAGGACCGTGGTTGGCAGAATGCTTGCCCAATGCCCAGCGTTGTGCCAAGCACCCACTCATTCTCACCTGGAGCCCGTCAGGGGCAGGGCTCCCCCGCAGCACCCAGTCCCCCTTCTTTAACCCCACAGTATCTGCCCCCCTCTCTCAGCCTGTGGTCCCTACTGGGTGAGTCCATACCAGGCCTTGCCCACGGGAGGACCATAACTGGCTCAGAGACGGGCACATGAACCCACTGAACTTAATGCTGGGGGTGCCGGGCCCCTTCCAGAGTGAGCCTGCCTGGGATGAAGCCACACAGAGCCAAGAGACAAAGAGAAAACCCAAATTCTGAGTATGCCATTGGAGTCTCTGGATCCAGCTATACCTGAGAGAAATCGGCACTGGGCTTTTCTGTTATGTGAGGCCCAAATTTGCTTTTTATTAAACCATTCTGAATTGCATTTCTGTCGTTTGCAGCTGACAGATTGGCAACCAGTACAAGGATTTTCGTAAACCCATTTTTTGGATCGGGAAACTGACGCCCAAAGAGATTGAGCTACTCGTCCCAGGTCACACAGCTATGTCAGAGCAAAACCAGTACCACAGAGTGAAAAGCTCTCAATCCCAACTTGTTCCACCTGAGGTTTGGGACGGGGGGCAGGGGGATGGATTTGAGGCCATTTTCAGCTCAGCCCAGAGAAGGAGGGACAAAAAGGTAACAGGTTGTCATAGTTACTAGTTCACTGTGTGGCCTCAGACAAGCAACCTCCTCTCTCTGAGCCTCAGGCTGGGAACAAATGTCTCACCCTGCAGAATGCAGGTGGCCCCTTGGGCAGGTGAGATGGCTGCCTCTCACCACCACCCCCCACTGTGAGCGGGGGGCTTCCCCAGCCAGGCAACAGAGGCCCCTGTGGTTATCAGACACTCCCCACCAACATGCACACTCCACCTGGTTTTAAATGTCTCTCAAGAGCAAATTCAATTTGGTATAACTCCACCAGCTCTGCAGTGCAGAATTCATCAGATGAGGAGCCTGCTTTTGGGGGAATAATTCATTTTCCGGTGTTGGAGAGCAGAGTAATTGATCCAGGGGGCCAATGCCTCCCTCCCTTCTCCCTCCCCAGGACCATCTGATTCCAAATGCAGCCCAAGACTGTTAGGTCAAAGTCACAGCAATAAATAGGAGGGGAGCTTCTGCTTTAATATATTGGATTATTCTGCTCAGTGGTGACGAAAAACAAGATTTAATTCCCTGAGAAACGCCAGCTGAGAAAATCATTTCCCTGCCTGCTTTCTTCCTTCCCTTTTTTTTTTCTTTTTATTTTTCCCAAAGACATCTTTGTCTTTATGCAGGCCATGAGGGCCTTGCTACACCGTGAACAGCAAGAGATTTCTCTGCACCTGCCTAGGGTCTTCTTCTATCTTAAGAGAAGGTTCAGGATCCTCTTGGCCCACCACCCTCAATCATGGGTCCCTAAAGACACGGATTTCTGCTCAAATCCACACAACACTGTGGTGCTTATCACGTTGATAAATTATAACAATAAGCTCCAGGAAATGACGGTTACTACCACACCTCCAACTTATGGGACAGGAGCAAGAGCTGGCTAGATTTACCTTTCTATTACTCCTCAGATCAAGAGTCCACTCACTGCTTCCTCCAGGAAGCCCTCCCTGATTAAGGTCCAAGTTAGATGCCTCTCCTCTGGGTTCCAAAATATGGTGGGCCTTTTTCTCGTAGGCCCTTTTACTATTAGCCTATAAGCTGCCAGATTTATTCATTTTACTTTTTTAACAAACTCACATATAATACTTGATATGTGCAAGCCCTGATCTTCACAAATACTACTTCATGCATTACAAATTATTCATTCATTCGATCCTCATAACAACCCTATGAGGTAAGTACTATGATCAGCCCTGTTTTACAGACAAGGAAGCTAAGTTGCTGACTGGTTAAGTGACTTGGACAAGGTCACAGAGCAGGGAGGGTCAAAACTGGCAATCTAGGTATCACCCCCTTTAGTTGGTGAGCTCCCAGCAGGACAAGGCCTTCAGGGGTTCACTGGACCCTGAGACCCACACTCTTCACCAATCCCACCCTGTACAGGACCGGAATCTGCCATGAAAGTTGTGGGACAGCCCCTTGGTGTGGACAGGACTCCCTCCCTGGGGTGGATTCCAGCTGTGTGGTCTCTGGCAAGCCTGCGTTCTCTGGCAATCAGTGAGAGCCACAGTCTCTCACGTGGGAAGGAAAACAGTGCCTAGGTGTGCTGGAAGGATCCAAAAGCCACACACCGATGCCTAGCACATAGTGAGCGCTCGATAGGTATGCAATGCCATGAACTAGAAAATGCGGACTTCAGGGATACTCTTGCCATGCTCAGAAAATAATAGAGCCTTATCAATCCCAGTAAATGAAGCAAGGCCTGAGATCTGGATGGAACGATGGGTTTTTCTTAATAGTACTAGTAAGACGGGTGAGTTGCCAAGAATTACCAAGAAGAATTTTGCAATCATGCACAATCCATTTACTTCTGGGAGCTACCAGGATGTAAGAGAGTCTGAAACGGGGACCTACTGGGCCAGAAATGGCAATTGAGGAATGTTTCATTCATTAAAGTGTGGGTTGAATGCCTTTCAAGTGCATTGAAGCAACATGGAGTTTGGGAGGAGCACAAGCCCCAGGGCCCCTCGGATCCAGGGCCACCCCAGTTAGCTCTGCAGGTTACAGTTTGTGATCTTAACCACTAGACCCTCCTCTCAGCACCTCAGACTTCTCTTCCGTAAATTGGGATGACGAGTGAAGCCTCCCCCCAGGGGCTGCTACAGGGAGTCCGTGAGATGTTGCAGACGGGTAGGAAATTGACAAATGTTAGTCTCCTCCCCTACCTCCCACCCCTGCCTCTCCACAGTGGCCCCAGCAGTGTTGCAGTCCACCTGACCCACTTGGCCCCCTGTCTTATACAAAGAACCCAGCAGGTGCTAGGACTGGGTCTGGAAGCTTGGGTGCTTAAGCTCCTCATAGCTGCAAAGCAGGTTGGCAAGTGCGGTTGCAGGTCCCATTTTGCAGCTGAGGACGAGGGGCAAAGCCAGGTGAAATCCAAGTGTTTCTGTCTCCAAATCCATGCTCTGAACCCCAATTCCTGGGACAGGAAAAGAGGACGGCAAGCAGGGTGGGGAAGAAGCTGGAAACCCCTACATGCAAGTTCATTTACCAAAGGCAACCCCAGAATGGAGCCCATGAGGCTGAGACAGGTCACATAGTGATACCCTAAGGGAGGAAAGGCAGGGAAGGGTGTCAGCTGGCCTGGGATGGAGATGGGGCCTCAGGGAGCAAATGCCTTGTAAGTGCAGGGATGCTCCCTGATGTTCCCAGGGAGCTTCCTCCTTGTCCTACAAACCTCAGCTGGTATGGAAGGTATTTCATACCCTTCATATCCCCCGCCTTGGCTTCAGCCCCTTCTCTCATCCAGGCAGTTCTTCCTTACATCTAACTGAAATTTTTCCTGTTGCATCACCAGCAGACCCCTGCTGGAGCACTAAGAGACAGCCCCCAGCTCTGCCCACCCTGTCTGCAGAGTTAGTGGTGCTCCTGGCTCAGGGCGGTAATCCTGCTGACAATTAATTGGCTTTTGTTGGAGAAGAATGAATACCATCTCATCTTAATCTTCTTCATTATTCTCCTTGTTCAGCAGAGTCAACACAAGATTAGGTTTAATTTACGGGGGGAAAAAAATAGCAAAGTCATTACTCACCAGGAGATCAGAACTGGATCTGCCTGGGTGTTCTGGGTTCACTGCAAGCGAGGGGCCAAGAGGAAGGCCCAGGGCTCTGCCAAGTTAGCAAGGGTGGTGGGAGGAAGGTGGTGTCTAGGCCCCCAGACCTATTGGGGGCTGGATTCCCGGAGACCACAAGTCCTTCCTAGTTTTATAGGACTCTAACCTCAGAGGACCTCGCATCATAAGTATTTCTCAGGAGCCTCTGGCATTAGAGCAGCCCCAAAGCAGGCAGGAGGCCCAGCCCCTCAGGCCCAGACTCAGCCCCAGACAATAACTCAGGCTCCAAATTCAAATCCCCTCTGCAGATACCCTCTTCCTCTGCAGAGAACTGGGCAAGAGGAGCCCAGCCTGGGAACTCCCTTGACAATGCTGACACCTAGTGGTGGTTTGAAGAACTGGTCCTTCTTCCCTCCTCCCTATACAACCGCTACTGAACATATAACCATGCCTACGAAAATCCAGGTTTACAAAGAAAACAAATCAGAGACGAAAGTTTTCCCATTGCAAAACTGCTAAATAGAAGGCTCCACTAAGAAATCTGAAAGAAAATTCATTTTGCCTTCCCCAACCCCATAACCAAAATGGCCCAGAAACACTTAGCATCCCCTCCTTCTGCCTGGGGCAATCAATAATATGCTTAAAAGGCCTGGAGCCTCACAGCCCCGGTCATCTCCACCACTTCAATGCTTCCTCACGTCAGAGCCCCTAGTTTCTGCCCTGGCTCTGTCCCCTGGCATGTGCCCATCTCTGACCCTGTGCCAGAGGGAAATGGCTAGTACCTGAGCTGGGAATTCAGCTCAGGATTTGAAACTGGAAAGCCATGACTATCTGCACATTGTGTATATCCCCGGACAAGTTACCCAACATCTTGGAGTCTAAGCTCTTTCATCTATGAAATGGGAATATCTGTATCTACCGGAGAGGGCCACTGAGCAGATCGAAGAGGCCTGTGTGCTTAGCACAGGAATTGACTCCCAGCAGGTCCCAACGGATGCCTGTTATCATCCCCATCACTGCTGTTATCAGCAGCATCCTGTTCATCCTGTTACTCTTGGGAAATTTGGTTTCATCACCTTGACTGTAAGTTGCTCCTGTCTAACTCCCCATTCTCAGGTCCTGCTGGATAGAGCAAAGGTTTTTCCTTAAAACATGTACACCTTGTAAGACAGAGCACACAGTAAGTGCTCAGGAAACTCTCGGGATTGCCTGCCTATATCTCCAACCTCATGTCAAACCATTTCCCTACTTGCTCACTGATCTCCAGTCTTTCTGATCTGTAAATGAGTTCATTCCCACCTCAGGGCCTTTGCACTTACTGCTCCTACAACGTTCTTCCCCCAGATATCTGCATGGCTGGTTTCCCCTCATCCTTCAAATGTCCCTTCCTCAAAGAGGTCCTCCCTGATTACTTTGACCAAAATGACCACTCTCACTCCCTAGTTTGTTTACTTCACTATAGAAGTCAAGTGCCTAAGTGGCTAAGTGGAATTCCAGTTCCACCACATATTAGCTCTGTGCCCTCAGGCAAGTTGCTTAACCTCTCTATGCTCCAGTTTTCTCACCTGTAAAAATGGAAGTAATAATACTTCCCCTCCATAAGGTTATTTTAAAGAATCAATATATATAAATCTCTCAGAGAGTATTGCCTGGTATATATATTAAGGGCTCTATCGTGTTGATAATTATTTATTTAGATGCTTGTATTTAGGTTTCTCCGTCTAGACTGTATATTCCAGGGGACAGAGTCCTCATCTGGTTTTACCCTTCCTGGCAGATAGTAGGTGCTCAATAAACACTGATTGATTAGAAAGGACCTTCGGGAACATGCACCTCTCTCTCCTGAGCCGATGTTCAGGTGCCATTGAGCCATGTGGCTAACCTGTCCGCTATCCACACTCCCCATTGTTCAGAGAGTGCCCTGAGACGCCCCCTGCTGGACGTCATAGGTTTTTCCCTTGAAGGAAGCCGACATCTGCAGTCCTATAATCAATGTTGCAGGGGGCGGGGGGGGGGGGGGGGGGGGGGGGTTAGTGGTTAAGTGCCCGCTCTTTGAAGCCCATTGCACCTAGGCTGAACCTTCTGCTTCTCCAATGAATCTGTGAGTCATCTGCCGAGTCTTGGCTCCTCAGTATCCTCATGTGTACAGCAGGGTTAACGATGCCCTCTCCCCCTTCCCCATCTCCGACTGGGTCATGGGGGTGGTGTGACAGGCCGTGCTCCATGCACAGTGAGCTTTGCTGGCCCACCTACCCCCGAAGCATCAGCCCTTTTTTTAAAAGATTTTATTTGACAGAGAGAGACCGAGCAAGAGAGAGAACACACGCAGGGGGAGTGGGAGAGGGAGAAGCAGGCCTCCCGCTGAGAAGGGAGACCAATTCGGGGCTTGATCCCAGGACCCTGGGATCATGATCCGAGCCGAAGGCAGTCGCTTAATGACTGAGCCACCCAGGCGCCCCAGCATCAGCCCTTTGATGACTCAGGAGCAGCTCTCTGGTCTTCCCAAGCTGAATACCACCATTGTATCCAACTAGCCTCTAGTGACAGGCACTCAGGGACAGTGGGTCTGAAGCACCCCATTATCTGAGCCCCTCAGGTCTCCTCTGTGGTTCCCATGCCCTGGGGTCTCAGGGCAAAGAATCTCGTCTCTGGGTTTCTGGCTCCCTCCTCTGAGAGCAGACAGTTGGCTGCAGGTGGCCTCGCTGGGCTTGCATCTTCCTTCCCCACTCCCCTATCCCCGCTTCCCTGGCTGCTCTGTCTCCCCCATCGCAGCAGTCGGAGGTTTCTCTGTGCCCTCTCCCACCTCACCCCACATTCGTCCCCAGCCCTCACCAGCGGCCTTGGCTTTGGCTGCTGGCTCCATACACTGCCAATCCTCCAGCCCAGAGCCCCAGACCCTTCATGGGCCTCTCTTCTGACGGCCCCATGGTGGGGGGAGCTCCTCCACCTGCAGGACCTCCCATGCCCCCACATCACAGCCCTGACATCTGGTCCCCACAGGCACCTGGACGCAACTCCTGGCTCTCACGCTCGCGGAGTCTCCATCCAGCCTCTTCCTGAAACCTCCCGGCTGGAGGAGGAGTGGGAGGTCCCAGGCCTCTCCCAACTCACCCTCATGGGGCTCACCACACGCCCACCCTAGTCCATCGCCCCAGAGCACTACCTTGCCTATTGCTCTTTCGTGTAAACCTAGAAACTCATGGGGGGTGACCCTCTTCCTCCATGGCTTTCATCAAACCCATCAAGGCATCAATTCCCCTGATCGGCAACTCAGGTAATTGTGGACGGTGCCTTCCCCGCCAGAATGTGTGAGATCCCCTAGAAAGGACTAAGGATGCCCATAGGGCAGGGGCTCTGCCTCCACCTTCAGATTGGGAGTTCTAAGAGAGGCTGAGGATGCCCCCAGAGCTGGGACTCTAGCTGGAGCCCCCCCAAGACACTGGATATCTCTTCCCAGGGCGCCCCATCTTCCTGGGACAAAGAGTGTCTCCCTCACCCCTGGAATCTCAAGGCCCTGCACAGAGCCTGGCCCCAGGGCTGGGGCTTCAGGAATGGTGAGTGAATGAATGAACCAGTGAACAAGTGCAGGCCGGCCCAATTTAAACCCCGCAATCCCATCTGACCAGCAGGTGGCACCAGGGCTCAGAATCAAAGGAAAGCCGGAGGGCCACTGAGATTTTATTGGTCACCATTTCCAAGAGGAGAGCAGCTGTGTGGAGACACTCAGTCACCCCAGGACCAGCAGCTGAGCGTCCTGGGGAAGGGCTGGGTGTGATAGCTGCTGGGGAGGCCAGAAAGACTGCCGGGCGCCACACCCCTGCCCCTTCTGCTCAAACCAGTGCTAAGGGGCCAGCCTCTGGGTAGGGCTTGGAAAAAGACCAAAGACCAGATGCGAATGATTCCTGTTCAATCCAACACCAGGCCCGAGAGGATGGCATGAAGGGCGCATGAGCTAAGAGGGACACCACGTTGCTCCCCCAGCCACCCTCCCCATCTCCCCATCCCCACCTGGGCCACTGGCATCCATCCCGGGGCCCAGGAGAGTTCGTATTCTAGGTGAGGTGCTGCCAACCCCCCCCCAATGATCCTGCCCTCAGAAAGGAACGGGATGGGGATCAAGGGATCCAGAGAGGCCTGGAGGACAACCCCCACACACACACCCTGTCCTGGCCTCTGGGCAGCTTGGGTGTCAGTCAGGCGCCAGGCCCAGCTCCCCACTCCTCACCCTCACAATCCCAGCCTTTGTCCAGCCGGCCCAGGCCTGGCTGGCTCTGCACCGGCCCAAGGGCCCCTGGAAACCAGAGCAGCTGGAGCCCCACCAAGTATTTTTCCAGGCAGTCCAGGGGCCCTCAGGAGACAGAGAAGGATGCAAAGGGAGAGGTATTCATTCGTCCGTTTGTTCATTCATTCCTTCCTTGGACAAATAGTTTTATTAAGCGCCCACTTTGTGGCAGGCACTGTAGTAGGGGCAGGGGGTTCAGCGGTGGGCCCAGCCCAGGCCCATACCCTCACCCATCTCATTTTCCAGATGCAAATATATGCCAACACAACCCCTCCTTCCCAGTGTGGGGGCTGGGCTTGGAGTATGGGGCAGGAGAGGAGTGGGGGGTGAGGATGGGAAAGGTGAGGATGCTAACTACTAAGACCTATGTACCCCAGACCTCTGCCCCTCCAAGGCGGCTGAGGTTGGAGAAGGGGGGGGGGTCACTCAAGGCTCCACCCACACGCTGCTGTTGGTCACCCGGGCCCCGAACCAGCCCTTCCAGTAGACGGAGTCCTGACCCCCGTGCTCGAAGCGGACAAAGCGGACGCCGGGCCCATAGTCGGTGAAGGTGTGCGAGATCTGGGGAGTGGAGGCAGGAGGGTCAGGTTAGGGCCCTGGTGCCTCCCCCAGCCACCCCACCCCGGCGCACTTTCCCGCCTCTAGCCTCCCCTCGATTTCTCAGCCTGGGTCCCTCTTCCACACCTCTCCGCCAAGTCGGCCCCATCCTCGTTCCGTTGGCGGGGTTACCACGAGCCCCGCCCCTCGTTCCCAGGCCCCGCCCCGCCACCCGGAGCCTCTAGGCTCACCTGCATCCAGCCCCCATCGTCGCTGTCTGGGGGCACGGCCACCTGCCCGCTGCTGAACTCGGCCAGCACGTCCTCGTGCTCCGACAACAGCTTCACGGTGAGCTCGTACAGGCAGCCGGCGTCGCCGCGGCCCGAGTACCTGCCCCGAGGGAGGGAGCGAGTGCCGGCCGCGCCCTGCTGAGCCGCTACTGTGGGCCGGGCCCGCTACACAGGTTCTCATTTCCGCCTAACCCGGTGGCCGGTACTACCAAGGTCCCCGTTTTACAGATAAGGAAACTGAGGCCACAGAGAGAAAGGACTCGCCCAAGGTCCAAACCCAAGGACTACACCCAGGTGGGCCAGACCCAACTCTGAGGCTAAAGCCAGCCCACAGTGACATGTTTTGTTTTTTGATTGCCAACATTTAGAAATCAGGAGGGGAGGGGGAGTTCCACCTTCTGAAAAACCCCTGGCCCACGTGACCACAACCACTAGAGTTGGGAGGCAACAGCCCCTGGAACAGGGCAGCGTCTCCAAGTTGCCCCCCACCACACACACACACACACACTCCCTCCTTCACCCCGTCCCCTTTCCCTTCCCCACAGTCCTGGCCCATCCCGACGGCCGCTCACCAGTCCTTCGCCACGATGGCCGGCTGAGTGGTGTCCAGCAGCTCCTCCCAGTAGCCCTCGGCCTGCAGGTCAACGACCTGAGCTTTGCGACACCACCTGGGGAACTGGAGTTAGGAGGGAGTGGCGACCCCTCTCCCCCGCTTTGCCCTCCATCCCCCTTCTCCTTACTCAAAGGAGGAGGCGAAGTACTTCTTGACGCTCTCATCGTGGATGAATTCCACCCCACAGTCTCCGGGCAGGTCCTCCACCCTCCAGCCGTCCCCACCGTGCTCCACATCGCACCAGCCCTCCAGGTCCTCTGTAGGAACACGACAGCCCCACTCTGGTCACCCACTCCCTGCTGAGGGTGTGGCAGGGCTGGCCCTTGCTACTATAGTTTGGGGGGGGGTGCAGGGCTGGGCAACGTGGGACTTGAACGGTGGGCTGGGCAGGTGATGGTGCGGGTAGAACGGGAGGCCCTTCCTGTCCGTCCCCAGATCCTCTCTCCCTCCTGGGAGGGTCCTGCCGAGGGCCGGTCTTGCCCCAGCTCGCTGAGGGGGTTAGGACCTGGGAAAAGGGACCCCCAGGGAACAGGCGGCCAGGGAGGCAACCACAGGTACAGTATGTGTTGGGGCCACTCTGCAGGGCATTGCGCCAGGGCTTTATCTCATTGAGCCCTCCAAAGCGGGCTAGCCTTGTTCCGGCCCATTTTGCGGCAGGGCAAGTTGAGCTCGCCGAGCCCCTCACCTTCCCCGCACGGATTGCGCAGCAGGTTGCGCCGCCGCTTGCTCAGGAAGTAGAACTGCTGCCAGTGGTCGCGCTCGTCCTCGGCGCCGCCCTCGGGCACCAGCCCCTCCTGCTGGCATTTGAGCAGCCAGAGAGGGGCGCCGTCCACCAGCTCCTTCCAGCGCAGGCACACCAGGCGGCAGGCCTGCACCAGCTGGGCGGCGGGCAGCTCGGCCAGCACGCGCAGCAGCAGCGGCTCCGGCAGCTCGGCCAGGTACGCGGCCGCCTCCGCCGCCGCCGCCGCCGCCGCCTCCTCCTCTTCTTCCTCCTCCTCCTCCTCCTCCTCCTCCTCGGGCCGCTCCTCCCCGGCGCTCGCCTCCTGCGCGCCCGCCTCCTCCTGCTGCCCCTCCGGGCTCACCTCCTCTGGCTGGCCCATGCTCTCTGCAGGCGGGGGTGGGGGGCTGTGACTCCGCTCAGACTGTCCCCCTCCGAGCCTGAGAACCCCCGTGTGTCGGCTATCTGCCTCCCACCCAGCCTCGGGCAATCCGCAGCTGGGCCCCATGATTCTGCGCCCAGAGACTGGTGCCCAGTGGGGGAGGCCCACCCAAGGGGGTGGGGGCGGGGTGAGGGCCACAGACCAGCCGCCAGTCCCAAGAGTGGCCTCAGAGACCTCAGTTGTCCCTGCAGGGCCAGTAAACCTGAGAAGACAACAGCAACTGGTAATATTCCTATAAGGGCATCCATCTATTGCAGGAACTTGACTCCATGTATCACACATCCACTCCTTTATCCTTACCACCACCCCCTGAGATCCCTGCTCCCCTCGCCTCCTCCGGGGGGAGTGCTCCCAGACTTCGCACCACCACATCTTCCCACTGTGGAGTTCCTGTCCTTCCTAGCTCTTGTCCTAGCGTGTGTTGGCTTGCAAACACCTCTCTCAGGACCAGACTGAGCGTGAGAGGGCAGGAACTGGGTCTGGGACACTCACTGGTTCATCCCAGTGCCTGGCATCTGGAACCCTCCCTGGCATGCTGTCAGCAGCTAATGTTTCCTGGGCATTTAGCAAGAGCTAGGCATTGTTCTAAGCAGTTTCTTTACTCTGAATCCTTACAGCATCTCTGCGAGGCTCTTCCTACTGCCGTTGCTATTTCATTGATGAGGAAGCTGAGGCGTAGAGAGGTGAAACCACAAGGGATCACATAGCAAATGAGCAGTCGGAGCCTGGACTTGAACCCAGGCAGTCCAGCTCCAGAGCCACCATTAACCACCGTGCCCTCGATAAAATAATGTATTGACTTTGGAGGCACTGTTATGAGTTTGATTTTTGACTCGCCAAAGGTTGCACCACTGGTACGAGGGCAGGGCTGTGGGGATCTGAGGCTGAAGGGAAGGGAGCACAGGGGTTGGAACCCCCTGCCAGCCACAGCTGTGTGATGTGGGGGCTCGCTAGAACAGAGCAGGTATACGGAACAAGGAGATATAATAAATGCTGGAGAAACGAAGGTCCTTTCACTCCCTTTTTTACCTACCCTCAGCCCTCTGTTTCCTCCTCTGTGGAATGGGAGTAATCATTGGGCCAGGCCATTCAAACAAGCACTGATGTTCCGATCCCCTGAGGAGGGGGCCAGGGCACTCTAAATTGTAAAGAGGGGGCAGATGTCAGGAGCTACAGGCTGGGCGGTCTCCTGGAACCCAGCCGGCCTCAGCTGGGCCATCAAAACCTTGAGTAAGCAGATACTGAGCCCACAGTGTCTCAGGAGGAGAAAGACACAGTGGCGAGGAGATGGGGCCACTCCAGATGATGGGGGAGGAGGGGCAGTGCTCTCAGAGCTAGGATGGGGGGGTGGGGGTCCTAAGGGCTAGAGCCGGGAAAGCCCAGGAGGTGCTAGAAACAGGCTGAGCTGTGGGGGAGGGAACAGGCAGGGCCTAGACCCAAGTCTGTGTGTTGCCAGGACACCAGCCTGCCAGTGCTTACCTCCCCACACCAAATGTGGTATGTCTCTCCTCCCACAGTCAGACCCTCAAGATGAATCAGGGTTTACCTCTTCTTCAGAACCCAGAGCACAGTCAGTTCTCATATATCTTACTTAGTGAATCTTATTGAGCATAACACTTTCCTTCATTAATAGCTCTCTTTTTTTTTGCCACATCTTTATGATGTGGGGGTTTACCCTTTCTTTTTTGCCAGGAAGAAACTGAGGCCCCGTGAGGCTTACTAGCTTCGCCCAGGAACAATGGGTGTGCAGAGAGGAAAATGCCAGGTCCCAAAGCCACATCACCCGTTTGTCTTGCTGCCCACAGCTCTCTGGGGAGCTGGGCCCCGTGTCCTCACCTCTCCACCTTTCCCCCTGCCCTGCCCTGGCCCTGCTGGACACCTGATGCTCCCCGGAAAGGTGCACCTTGCCCGGTCCCCTCTTCTGGCCTCAGGCCTGGCACTCCAGGCCCCAGATCTGATTACCGCGCCCCCCCCCCCCTTTCCAGCACACACAACTCTCCACATTGTTGCCATCGGAAAGTTATCTGGCCCCTGGAAGCTGCCTCCCAGGCTGACTCACTCACCTGCACTGGGCCCTGGAGTCCAGGGAACAGCTGAGCCCTGGGAAAACGCAGGAGCCCATTCTGGGACCCTATAGAGGGTGTGGCAAGGGGGTCATGGATTGGGGAGCAGGGGCTGAAGGAGCTGGGAGTTTCAGGGCTAGAGGAGAGGGGCTTGGCCTCCTGAGCATGCATCAGTATTTCTGGTGGCCTGCTCAAAGCAAGGCCCACTCTCAGATGGGCCCGCTGGGGCAGGGGTGGGGGAATCTGCAGGCAGGTCTTTTTCCCACCCTGACTCAGCAGGCAACCCCTAGAGGCTCAGTAGGGAGTTCAAGGGATGGGGAGGGGGGGTCTCTGGTGCCAGACAAGATGACTGGGCAGTCTCTGAGGGCCCTGAGCACAGGCGAGAGCTATGCCCCAACTCTCCCTCACGGCTGGCCTGATCCCCACTGGGCAACCGGCCACCCAGTTGAAGAGCAGCCCCTCCAGCCAAGGGAGCCCAGGAGGAAGAGTGGGATGGGGTGGGGAGAGGCTGGTAACCCCAAGAAATCCATGGGGATACAGGCAGCTCAAGGGCCAGAGCTGACAAATGAAAGAAGTTGATGGAAGAAAAGGCTTGCAGCCTCCTGCATCCCAGATGGGTCCCAGACCCGGACCCAACAGACCCTCAGGAAGCTGAGAGACGGGAACGTGGGATTACTCCTATGCTATTTCCGTGGTAAATAGGACCCAGGAGCCTGTCACCTCTGGAGGCCTCCAGCCAGACAGAGGGCTGCGCTCTTTTAAGACTGTCTCAAGGGCTTTGCTTGGATGAAAGTTTGCCCCACTGGGTGTCGGGGACCCCCTCGCTCTCTGATGCCCCCTCTCTGTAGCAGTCGCCCGCCTGCCCCAGTCTCCCCTCCCGGGCTGAGCGAGTGGATCCGGGTGGCGGCAGCTACCTGGTTCACCGTCTCCGTCCATCGCTGCGGAGGGCGGTCTTGAGAGGAGGAGGAGCCGTAGCGCTGCGGGGCTGCGGGGCTGTCAGAGTCCCGCGGCGGCGGCGAGTCCAGGCGCTGCCGGCGTCTAGGTCGGGGCCGGCTGGCCGCGCCTCTTAAAGGCCCCCGCCTCCGCCCCCGCCCCCGCCCCGCCCTTGGCCCGGCGCCGGGACGCCCCGCAGTCCGGAGCGGTCGGCCCCAGGCCTGAGGCTACCGGTTCCTCGGCCGCCCCGGGAGGCTGGGAAAGGTCGGGAGTCGGGTTTTTTAATGGGGGGGGGGAATCCGAATGGGGCGTCTGCCAGCTCCCTCCAAGGGTGGCTGCTGGGAGGTGGAGGCGAGGGGGCAGCGAGTCTGGGTCAGATGGAGGGTTCGGGGCGCGCAGCCCAGGAGGAGGGAGGGGGGCGGAGGCTCCTGCCGACGCCCCCACCCCCAGGTAATTTTCCTACGCCGCGATGGGGGGCGCGGCGCGGGGAGGGCCGAGGGGGCGGGGGCGGGGCCGGGGCGGGGTCTGGCGGGCCCGAGCGGGGCCGCACGCTGCGGCTCAGGCAGGCGGAGGCCCGCTCAGCCCCACCGCGGAGAGGGACCGCGCAGCGGCTGCCGAGCGCAGGTGACCCGGCGGAGTGGGCGCGGGGAGCGCCGCGGTGGGGGTGCGGGTGGGCCGGGGCCCCGCGGGCCGGAGGACTGGGCGGTTTCCGGGCAGTGCGTGGAGCAAGGCCCGGTGCGGACAAGGCCCAGGCCTCGGGGGCTGCGCGGCGCGGTCGAGAGCGGCGACGGAGGCGAGAACCCGGGCTGGGATCGCTAATCGATGTCCAGGGGTCCGAGCCCCGGCTTTGGGGGGCACTTTAAAGCCACAGCGCGAGGTGGGAAGGCTGCAGGCGCGCCGGGGATCCTGAGGCTGAAGCCCAGCCGCGGGGGTGGAGGTGGGAGTATGGGAAAGGCCTTTCCCGGTTGCCCACCCCCTCTCGAGTCCCAACCGGGCAGATCATTTATTCTGCGGCCTTGAGGTCTCTTGAGCTCTTTGGACCTCCGTCGGAGACAGTGATAATTATCCCCCCGCCCCCAACCTTTCTCCCTCCTCCGTTTGAGGACTTGCTGGACGGTTCTGCGGGACTGCGCGTTGTTACTTACACTCTAAAGACTGGCCTATTGGAAAAGGCTTGCTCTAGAATCAGAGAAGACTCTTTCCGTCCTCTGTCCATCTGTGTGACCTTGGGCAGGTACTCGCACCCCCCTGGGCCTCCTTAGCGTCCTTTAGAGGCTGCTGTGAGGTGACAGTAAAATCAATCACCTTTTTTTTTTTAAGATTGTATTTATTTACTTGAGAAAGAGAGAGTGAGCAAGAGAGCATGAGCAGGGGCAGAGGGATCATGACCTGAGCCCAAGGCAAGCGGCTTAACCGACTGAGCCACCCAGGCGCCCCCAAATCAATCACCTTTTATGGAGCATCTGCTGTGTCACGTCATTTGAAACCATTTTAGTACCGTTCCTGGCCCCATTTTACAGAGGAGGAAACAGAGGCTCGGAGAGGCACAGTGAATTTCCTGAGATCGTAAATGGCAAATACTCAGTTCTGGGGAGGGGGCCCAGTCTATAGTGTAGCTTTTCAATAACCACAGGGGGGCGTCCAGAAGCCACATGCCATGGCCGTGGGGAACATCAACGAGCTGCCCGAGAACATTCTGCTGGAGCTGTTCACGCACGTGCCCGCCCGCCACCTACTTCTGCACTGCCGCCTGGTCTGCAGCCT
Organism: Zalophus californianus; assembly: GCF_009762305.2. NCBI lineage: Eukaryota > Metazoa > Chordata > Mammalia > Carnivora > Otariidae > Zalophus > Zalophus californianus. The sequence continues at coordinate 8,619,878 of NC_045598.1, forward strand.
CTGGCGAGACCTCATTGACCTGGTGACGCTCTGGAAGCGCAAGTGCCTGCGGGAGGGCTTCATCACCGAGGACTGGGACCAGCCCGTGGCCGACTGGAAGATCTTCTACTTCCTACGCAGCCTCCACAGGAATCTCCTACACAACCCGTGTGCTGAAGGTGGGGTGCAGAGTGGGTCTGGCATGCCCCCAACGCACACACTGTCATGATAGCAGCTGACTTTCATTATGCACTTACTGTGAGCCAGGCACTTTGGATGGTTTAACTCCTTTAATCCTCTCACAATAATGCTAAGAGGTAGGTGCTGTTATCGCTCCCATTTTTCAGATGGGCAAACTGAAGCCAAGAGTGGCATTTTTGTATTCCACCCTCATTTCCCCAGTGACCTGTCCTAGGAGAGGGACTGTTGGCCAGTTGGGACTACGTGCCCAAGACCCAAGACCAGGAAGTCAGAGCCATATTTTGTGGGCCTAGATCCCAGACTCCAGGGCTAGGCCTCCTAGGACTGCCCCAGAGTGCAAAGGGGACTTTACTTATGGAAGAATGAGAGATCCAGTCTTCTTTCCAGCATATTACAACAGGTAAAACGAAACTTCTACATCATCTAGAGCTCCCTTTTCCCCTTACTGTGGTGTAACTCATCAGCTCAACACTAGGATGAGATGGGTGCCTCATTTCCCATTATGTGGGCCAAATTCTGAAGCAAAATGATAATGAAATGACTCCAAGCTGTCCAGAGCTTTCAGATGCCTGCCTCCCTTGGCTCCCCATCAGCCAAGTGTTCTTGACCAGCAGTTGGCATACTATGGTCCATGAGCCAAATCTGGCCCAGAAGCTAAAAGCCGTTTTTGCAGTTTTAAATGGTTATTTAAAAAGAGAGAGAGAGAGAGACTGCAACAGAGATAGTATATAGCCCACAAAACCTACAGTATTTTGGCCCTTTACAGAGAAAGTTTGCCAGCTCTTGTTCTTAACTCCAGTTTACAGAGGACAAAACCAGGGCTCAGAGAGGGAAAGCAACTTATCTAAGGTCACACAGCCCAGTATTGGTAGAGCTGGGACTAGCCCCGGATCAGATCTGTCTGGCTGGTGTCAGAGCGTTCTCCATCACAGAAGGTATCTGGTCATCCACATGGTCACATGTCTTGGGATTCCCAGTGGAAATCCCTTACCATGATGCTGGGCACACAGGAAGCATCTAATAGAAGACAGCCGCTATTGATCTGCAGTGTCCCACACAGTGTCCCACAGCATGGGGCTTGAGGGCAGCTACAGAGATCCAGGGAGAGGATCTGGGAGGAAGGGGCACTTGCAAGAAAGAGACCACTGGCGGGGGGGGCTTCCCTATGATGTGAATTCTGCTTTCTGGCCAGAGGGCTTTGAATTCTGGAGCCTGGACGTGAATGGAGGTGATGAGTGGAAGGTGGAGGATCTCTCTAGAGACCAGAGGAAGGAATTCCCCAATGACCAGGTCAAGAAATACTTCGTGACTTCTTATTAGTAAGATCTGAGGCTGGGGAACTGTTAGGGTGGGGGGGAAACCCAAGTCACTTCACCCCGGGGTCTCCTGCTCTGGGAAGGGCAGTCTTCGCCCCCCCCCAGTGCCCTAGTGCTGAGCCCCAGCCCCTCCCACCCCTCTGCCCGTCCCCAGCACCTGCCTCAAGTCCCAGGTGGTGGACCTCAAGGCCGAAGGGTATTGGGAGGAGCTGATGGACACCACACGGCCGGACATCGAGGTCAAGGACTGGTGAGTGCATGGGGCGAGGGTCTGGGGGAGGGGGGCCTGCTACTCAGGCGCCCCACCCCCACCCTGCCCCCCAACTCCAAGGCCCTGATGGGCCCTCCCTCTGCCCGCAGGTTTGCAGCCAGGCCAGACTGCGGGTCCAAGTACCAGCTGTGTGTTCAGCTCCTGTCGTCAGCACATGCACCCCTGGGGACCTTCCAGCCAGATCCGGCAACAATCCAGCAGAAGAGCGATGCCAAGTGGAGGGAGGTGTGTGGGCCAGGAAGAGGGCAGGTGGCATATCGCCCAAGGCCGAGACTGCAGTCAAACAGGCCTGGGTTCAGATCCCAGCTCTGCTGCTTCTAACCTGGGCCTCAGCTGCTCGAGCTCTGAAATGATGCTGGCAAAGCCATGTTCAAAAAGGTTGACTGTTATTAGTTACTAATATTGGTTATTATTACTATCTAGACCAGGGGGCAGCAAACATTTTCTTAACAGGCCAGATGCAAATATTTTAGGCTTTGTAGGCCAAGTTGTCTCTGTCACAACTACTCCACTCTTCAACTCTGCCGTTATGTGGTGAAAGCCGCTTTACAGACATGGCTGTGTTCCAATAAAACTTTATTTACAAAAAAAAAGGCAGTGGGCCCCGAGCCATAGTTTGCCAGTCTGACCAGTGCTGTCCAGTAGAATTTTCTGCAGTGATAGAGATGGTCTGTGTCTGCAACTGTGCAGTACGGTAGTCAATAGCCACGTGTGACTATGGAATGCTTAAAAGGGCCAGTTTCTGCTGTGACTGAGGAACTAAATTTTTAATATTATCTAATTTTAATTAATTTCAACTTAAATAGCCACACGTGCCCAGGGACGACCATAGTGGACATCTTTGGGCAGTTTGCAGAGTTTCCTTCAGTTCCCTTCAGTTCCTTTGAGCTACACTTAGGTAATCCTGTGGAGTGGCCCTGGGAGGATTTTGTTCCATTTTACAGATGAGGAAACTGAGGCACAGAGGAGAAGTGGCCTGCCCAAAATCAGAGTTAGGACTAGAACTCAGTTCTGCTGACCCCTTGTCCAGCACTGAGATCTTGGCCCCTTCCTTGCCCCCTGACCTCTCTCCTTCCCTCCACCTGTCCCCCCCCACCCAGGTCTCTCACACGTTCTCCAACTACCCGCCCGGCGTCCGCTACATCTGGTTTCAGCACGGCGGCGTGGACACTCACTACTGGGCCGGCTGGTACGGCCCGAGGGTCACCAACAGCAGCATCACCATCGGGCCTCCCCTGCCTTGACGCCCCCCAAGCCCTGATCCACCAAACCCTGACTGTTATCAGAGAAGGGCTGGGTTAGGGAAGGGGAGGGGGATCAGGCTCCCCCAGACCTCCTAGTTCATCCTTGCCCCTCAGTTGCCTATTTTGTGGAGCCTCTCAGTTTGCACGGCCCTCACATGCCAAGGGGGCGCCAGTGCTCTAGGCCCCAGGTCTCAACCTGAATGATGACAGGGGAGGCCTGTGTCAGCCCCTGTAAGAGATGGGGCCCCTGAGGTTGGGGAGGTGCAAGGTGTTCTCCCAGGCTCCTCCAAGAGTGGTCTCCAAGCTCAGATGCCAACCTAGATGTGTGTCTCTGCCTTCCCCTCCTGGGCCCTTTCTCCCTGTCTCCATTGGGGGCCTTCGGAGCAGGGACAGTCAGGACATCTGGCAAGCCTGTGGCTGTCCTGCATAGTGCACATGTTGGGAGGTAACTATGTAGCTCAGACAGATCTGGGAGTGGAAGAGGGGCTGTGCTGGCCCGTCCTCTGCCTCATTCTGCCACTCCCAAGCTCTTTGCTCTGCCCGCCTGCTCGGAGAGGTGACTTTGACCCAGAGGCTCAGGCGTAGTCAGAGATGGTCAGGGCCAAGATGGAGTCGGGGCCAGGCCAGGTCTGGACTGACCTTACTGTCAGTGAAGCCCCAGAAGTCAGATGGGTATCAGGTGGGGGCAGAATCTCCAAAAGATCCCTGGAATCCCGTGCGTGATAACCCAGGGCAGGTGAGGGGAAGGATTAGACCCTGATTCTAAGAATGGGGCATGCAAGCCCAGGATGAGGTGAGTGGTTTTCAAGGACTACCTGTCCACCTCCATGCCTAGATCAGCTTCCCTGGGACTTGAAATGCCCTATCCCACCCTTGGAACTGCCTTTCCTGAACCTCCCCACCCTGCCCAACCTCACTCCTGCCTCTCCCTCCTGCTGGAAGGACCCCAGCGCTCGGATTCTGCCCCTGCTGCATGCTGCTAAATAAAAGGTGTTTCCAGCCCAACTGTGTCCTGTGGTTTCTGGGAGGAAAGGCAAATTTCATGGGAAGTCCTGCCCTGGACCTGCAGAAGGTGAGCCTGTGCAGCTTCTGTCCAAGGTGCAGGGAATGGTTGACATTTCAGGAGCCAGACTATGGCAGGACAAGGGCCCTAGTACAGACCCCTTAATGAGCTGCCAACATCTCACCCCTGCAGCCCTCCAGTACTGCTAGCTTCCTCCAGAGGCAGGACCACCAGTCTGGCGCCCGGGCCGGGGGGGGGGGGGGGGGGGGGGGGGGATGTGGATATCTGGGTGGCCCCTGGATACACCTCATGCTGGGGCAACAGTGCCATCGCAGGCACGGCTCCCTGGTGTCTCACCTACTCTGCCAAGTGCTTTACAGACATTAGATGAAGCCAAAGCATTTAGAACGGTGTACGGCACACAGTAGGTGCTCAATGTACTGTTTAATTATCCCAATAGTGAGCTGGAGTAGGGCCTCAGCCATGGCAGGGACACCACTCACTAAGTTAGCAAAAGACACCCTTGGGGGAGATGCAGCCCTGACGAGTTAATAAGGTGGCCTGGGCCCGGCATGCTTGGGCAGTGCACAGCCTGCACAACCCTTTTTGGTTGCCTTAAGTAGATGTTTGATGATTACTTGTTGAAGGAAGAAAGGAATTCAAGACAAAAACGCAGAGAGGTTTTTACCTTTGAGTAAACTGAGGTCTCCGAGGCCATGCCCCAGTGAAAGTAAAAGCCAGGCTCCAGCCCAGAGTTTCAGCAATCACCCTCTGGAGAGAGGCCCGCCTCCCTCCCTACAGAGGAGGAAACTGGTGAAGAGTCCTCTCAGAGTGGCTCGCGCAGAGGTGGAGACTAGGTTGGGAGAAGGCTCGAAATTCCCAGAGGGAGGAGAAAGCAAAGGGAAGCGGTGGGATCCCGCTGCTGAGCCGCCGATCACCTGGAGGGGAAGACAGGTTCAGGCTACGAGGTCCGCGGAGTCCATCGCGCAGCCCCGGCACTGAAGACCCCAGGGTCCTGGCGGTACGCAGCGGAAGAAGCGGGCCGCGGGCTGAGTAGGCGGTGGGCGGGGCGAGGCGAAGCGGTGGGCGCGGCCCCGGAGCCCGAGGGGGGCGGTCCGAGCGCGGCGCGTGACACGGGGCGGGGCGGGGCGACAGCGGACGGCGCAGCAGAGGCTGCAGGCTCCAGGCCGACCCGGAGGTGCGGTCCCGCCGGGCGTTGGGCCCCGCGTCCAGGTCGCGGCCCAGACTGGGGAACGGACTGGGCGGGGCGGGGCGGGGGGGGTGGCCCGGGACTGGGCGGGGGGGGGGTGGCCCAGACCGGGAAGGGCTTGGGAGTCTGACACCGGAGGGCGGGGCGTTAACTGAGCCGGCGGCGCAGTCTCCCGCGGGCGGGGAGTCCGGGGCGGCGGGGTGGGGGCCCGGGCGGCGCGCGGTACGCGCGGGGCCGGATCCCGCGCGGTCCGGCCCTGGCTCCGACTCCGGGAAGTGCTTCCTGGGAGTGACACCCTGGCCACACACCTCACTGGTGGCGACCCGGCCCAGGGCCGATCTGGGACCTCCCGGCACCCCCACGCCCGCGGTTCCTGGGACGGGCTTTCCAAAGCCTCAGCCTCGGTTCTCGAGAAATGGGCGTAGTAACCGTGCCTACAGGGGTCGTTGAGAAGGTCGCGACGCGGGCCGGGCATGTGGGAAGCACAGGTACCCCCGGGGTTGGGGGGAGAGGCCTCACCCCATGCCCCAACCGTGCGCAGTCAGGCTTCGCCCTGGACCCAAGAACGGCAGAAACTAAGGAGGCTGATAACGTGATAACGTGCGACCGGAGCCAGAGACCAGACTGTGGACGCCGCGGCGGGGAGCTCTTCGTACCTAAGTCGCCTCTAACTCTGACGCAGCGACTTTTATTTGGCCTAGACAGTGTTTTTAGAAGTTGCCAACACTTAAAACCTGACAGGTTTCGTATTTTCGAAATTGTTTAGAGTGCCTCCTGAAAAAGCAGAAGACCTAGCCACACGGAGTTTTTACCGTCATAGCATTTTTGCACAAGGTGCAAGTACCTTATTTATTGTTCTCTGCCATGCTGAAATGCTCCTTTCTGGGCAGGAGCCAGAGTGTGCGCCCACTCTCATTTTTGCTGGGATGGTAGCTTTGAGAAGTCTGTGGAGGGCTTCTTTGGCCAAGTCTCTATGGAAAATGAGAAGCCTCAGAGACTGTAGGTGTGGGAGGGGAATATTCCCTCGCTCTCCCACCTGTGAGCAGATGAGGTCCATCTGAGTGACAGTGGCTGGCCTTCCTTCCCCCACCCCGCCCCCACCTGGGGGATCCCCTTAGAGATCTAGATTCAGGCCAGGGTGGTGGCACTGTGAATTTTCCAAAACCCTTGTGCAATTCATGTGTAGAGGGAGGAAGGTGTTCTTGGGGGCAGCTAACTACAACCACTGGAGAGTGTTTTCGCTCCAACCTTAGAGTAGAAGTAATGATGCTCTGGAGCACTGCTCTTCCAGCCGGTGCTAAATGCTTTACTTGTACTAACTCAGTCCTCCCGGCCCTGCTGAGGTTGGGACAGTTGCTTGCTCCTCCTACGGCTCCCCAGCTAGCCACTGCAAGCCAGGATTCAAACCCCGGGGCAGTCTTGCTCAGGGTCCCTCAATCGGCTTTGCAGTTTCTGAGCATTTCAAAGTGGGCTTTTTCCTGATGCCCCAACCAGAATGGAGTGGCAGGTGCTCCTCACTGGGGTGTTTTATCACATCTGGCTTCCAGGCCAACGTGAGCAATTTGGGGAGAGGAAGCTGGTTTTAGCACGAAACGACTTAATGAAGCTGTGACATAGAATGTAAAATCTGTTACACCCACAGACTACCTGAATTCCCAGCACTAAAATAACCTGACCACAAACTCCTGTAGAGCTCAGACAATGGGTGGCAAGGTCTGCCAGTTCACTAGGCCCAACAACTTACAATTAAGTGATTATTTTTTTTAACGGGGGGATGGGGGGCCTCTTTAAATATTAACCCCTAAAGTCTTTATTAACATTTTTATTACACTTTTTCAAACGTGTGCAACGTGTGTGACTGCTCCATATTTTGTACCGGAAGAAGGCTCCAACCCCTCTTGTTTCAGAAAAGAAAGGATGAAGAGCCCCCGGCCCAGGTCCCCGGAAATCTGAGGGGTCTACCTCCTTGGTCAGGACTCATAACCACTGTTGGCCCTCACAGGCCTGTGGGCGCCCGCTCCCTCCCCGCCAGCCATGGCCCTGGTCAGCATCAACGAGCTGCCCGAGAACATTCTGCTGGAGCTGTTCACGCACGTGCCCGCCCACCACCTACTTCTGCACTGCCGCCTGGTCTGCAGCCTCTGGCGAGACCTCATTGACCTGGTGACGCTCTGGAAGCGCAAGTGCCTGCGGGAGGGCTTCATCACCGAGGACTGGGACCAGCCCGTGGCCGACTGGAAGATCTTCTACTTCCTGTGCAGTCTCCGCCGGAACCTCCTGCGCAATCCATGTGCTGAAGGTGGGCTGGGGGCTGCCCCGGGCTGGCTCCCTCCCTGGCTCCCTTCCTTTCCTGAAACTCAGGGCCTTTTCCCCTGCGATTCCCACACTATCTGGAATGTTCTCTCACACCCCTGACACCGGACCACACGCCCTTGGTTCCTCATTCTTCAGGTCTCAGTTCAGACACCTGCCCTGGGCCCCCATCTGGAGATGGTGCCCCCCCCCCACCTCTCTCCTGTCCGTTCCATCTAGTTCCTTCATAGCACTTTCGTAACCTGTAATTGCCTTTTGTATCTCGTGGTTTTGGTTTTTGTTTTTGTCTTCTCTGCTACAGACTCCAAAGTCCAGGGGCCTAATGGGTCTTGCTTGCCACTCTACACCCAGTGTCCACAGTGATGCCTTCACGTAGCCGGTGCTCGAAAAACGTTTGTTGAATGAATGAACAAACTGCACGTTCACCTTTCCCTCTCTAGTTCAGTCTAAGCTGCCTGACATGTACGGGGGGCGTTCTCTGTGCCAGGCACCGGACTTTACTGGGCTGAGGGCTTCACAAATGTCATTATCCTCCCATTGTCCCCCTTCCCCAGAGGAAGGAAAGGAGGATTTCCAGAGGTGACTGCAATCACATCATTTGAGGCCCCTGTTTAACTTATAATGTCCTCTTGTACTTGCCAGGGTCTTTTTGCTTCACTGAGCACCCACTACACAGCAGGCACTGGGCTTCTTGCTGGGGCTATGGCAACAACGGAGGCATAGCTTGTACACTTAGAGTCCCTGTCTTGTCGATTTTCTCTCTTGATCCTCACAAGGACCCAGGGAGTTGGCCAAATAAGTAGGGTTGGCTCCATTTTATAGATGGAGAGTGTTAGGCCATGGTGAGGATCCTACCCAAAGATCCGGAACTGCCCAGTTGCCGGGGCCTGGTCCTGACCAATGAAGGGCCTCGGGCCCCTCTCAGAGGCCCCATAGACCGTGGCTCAGACACTCAATCTCTCTGCCTACCCCAGATTCCACTCAGAAGCTGCCCAGCCAGGCCACCAGCTCAGCTCACACAGCTCCACAGAGCCCCCCTGCAGCCCAGACGTGCACTGGGCTGGGGGCTGGCAGCCATCAGTCCGGCCTTGCTTGGATCTCTCTTTGGGCCTAAGCGAGGCACAGCCCCACTCCTGGATTTCTGTGTTACTCGTCTGGTTCTCTCCTGGCAGGCCCCAGGGCACCTGGGGAATAGGTATGGGCTCGTAGTAAAGGGAGCAATTTGGAAACGCTCTCTTGGTGATTGTTCTGGAAAGCCTTGGTAGGGAAACACTGCTGGTTTTTTTTTAAGGTCCTCTTGGCTCAATCTGAAGGGGGAGACCAGAACCTGCCAAGCCAACCTGGTGGGGATCACGAATACGGGGTTACTGCGTGCCACCAGCACCGAGGATGCCCACCTTCACAAGTTATCCCTCCTGCCCTGGGCGGAGGGGTTCCGGGCTGGCACAGCTGCAAATCCAGAAAACCAGTCCTCGAGCCCCCTCAGATCTCAGTTACATAGTTAGGGTGTCAGGAGATGTCAGTTGTCAAGTAAGTGGTCTGCATTGGGACAAACTGACATTAGTCACTAAGAACAGAAGTATTATCACAGGCCCTTCATAACTTCCTGTTTTGAGAACTGAAACTTCGGTATTTCCCAGAGCCCCTCAGCAACATGAAAGGAAGGAACGGCTAGTTTAGAATTTTTGGTAATACTTTTTTTTTCCCCCAGCTTCATGCTAGGAGTCAAGCCATTCAGGAACAAAGTGGGAGGGGGAGGGTCCCAGATCAGAGCTGATATGGCAGGGACAGGTGGAAACGTGTTGGAGGAAGGTCACTCTGTAGGGGTGCTCTGAGCCACAGCTGGGGTGCACCCTTGAGATGTGAACATGAGCAAACCCTGCCTTAACCCCCCTCCTCCCTCCCCGGCCCAGGTGGGCAGGACCAGACCGGACATTTGCACAGGGGATCTGACCTTGGCTTCTGTTTTTCCCTAGAGGATATGACATCCTGGCAAATTGACTCCAATGGGGGAGACCACTGGAGGGTGGAGAGCCTCCCTGGAGACCATGGGACAGATTTTCCGGACTCCAAAGTCAAGAAGTACTTTGTCACATCTTTTGAGTAAGATAAACAACCGAGCCGGTGGTTTTGAAGGGGGGCCGGTCAGGACTCCTTTTGCCAAATCTCAGGCCTAAGTGAGGGCCTCCCTGTGCAGCTGGAGGAAGGTGGTTCCCAGACGGGTTCAGAGTCTCTGCCTTCCTAGAGCAGGAGTATTCAGTGGCCAGGATTAATAGCAGTGGGCGGGGGGGGGGGGGGGGGGGGGGGCAGTAATATGAAGGCACTGGGAGCCACTGGGTGATTAGGGTAAGTCAGAGGTGTCTGTAGCTTCCTCATCTAGGAACAGGAATTCATGGAGGTGCCCTCGTCAGGGCCCTTGAACTAGGATCACGTGCCACCTAGGCACAAGTGGGTCAGACCCCTGCGTGATTCTCATAGGCCAGCGCCAGCCAGAGGCAGCGGTCCTGCAGCAGTCAGGGGACACTGCTGGGTCCTGGCCATGCAAAGCACATCCGGGAATGTAAGCTTTTCCTTTTGCTCCACAGGATGTGCCTCAAGTCCCAGCTGGTGGACCTCAAGGCCGAGGGCTACTGGGAGGAGCTGCTAGACACATTCAGGCCGGAAATCGAGGTTAAGGACTGGTGAGTGGGACTCGGGCCATGCTCTGCATCCTTCCCTCCTCTCTTCCTGAGGACACCTATAGGCAGTGCCCACTCTGTGCCCGGTGGTGTCCTAGGGTAGAGGCTGCTCCAGGAGCCGGTACTTGCTCATTCCGCACCTCGTGGCCTTTCTGCCACCCTGCATCAGCAAATGCTATTTTCCAGTTTACAGATGGGCAGACTGAGGCCTAGAGATAAGTTGTCACAAACAGGTACTAGAGCAACAGAGGCAGCAGGATCCAGCCTCCCTGGACCTCGCTCCCATGCCTTCTGCCCATCTGCCTCCCTTAGTCCCTTCACTGTGCATCCCTCAGCTCTTTCCCAGGCTCCTGCTCTGTGCCCAGAGCTGTGCAAGGCCTCAGGGCCACCACTCTAAGGGTAAGGGGTGGGGTCTGAGGAGCATGCAGAGCTGCAGAGGGGTGGACAGCAGGGCTGAGCAGAGGGTGAGCTCTGTACCAGCCCCTATCACACAGGCCACCCCTTGAATCTCCCACTGAATCCCCAGTCAGATCCATTATGACATACAGGTGGCACAGCTCCCACAGCCTAGGCTTTTATCTCTGTGGAGCACCTTTTGCTTTGTTAAGGGGACGTCTTCACTGGACGCCCAAAAGGGTTGCCACCTTGCTCTGATGTGGCCCTGCACAGAGATTGCTCACCCCAGGGGCACAGCTGTGCCTCAGAGGCAGAGCAGGGAAATCCAACTCAGAGCTCCAGTCTGTGGGTCTGCTGCCTGCCCTCCTCCAGGGTCACCTGCTGTCCAGGGGTGTACAGTCCTGAGCCCCACCCTCCCCCAGGTTCGCTGCCAGAGCAGACTGTGGCTGTACCTACCACATCCGAGTCCAGCTGGTCTCAGACAACTACATCGTCCTGGCCTCCTTCGAGCCCCCGCCCGTGACCATCGATCAGTGGAACAATGCCAAGTGGACAGAGGTGAGGCCTCACCTGCTTGCCCCTCGCCACCCACTTCCCGGAGCCCCTGCCTTCCAGCCTGCGTGGCTTTCCCTTGCAGGACCTGGCGCTTCCCCTTTCCCCTCTCCAGTGGAGTGACCACCCATCTTGTCCCCTCCCCAGTCCTTGTGATCACTTCTTCCTCTCCCCTCTTCCCAGGTCTCCCACACTTTCTCGGATTACCCGTCAGGGGTCCGCCACATCCTCTTCCAGCATGGGGGCAAGGACACCCAGTTCTGGGCAGGCTGGTACGGGCCCCGCATCACCAACAGCAGCATCATTATCAGCCCTAAGATGACCAGGGACCCGGCCCCCTCCACAACTCAGCCTGAGACCATGCAGGGGCAGGAGAAGGCTGCCCGCCTGCCCTCCTCACTTCGTCTCCACAAGCCCTTCTGACAGTCTGTCATCTGCTGGCCATTCACCCGTCCTCTGTCTGGGCCTGTCAACTTCCAAAGGTCCCCTCCAGCTGAGCCTGTAGTGGGCAGTGAGGGCCCTTGCCCCGGGAGCTCCTGCCCCAATTCCAACTTTGGGCAAACCCACCAGTCTGTGGTAACTCCCTGTCATATGCTCTGACATTTTGTGACAATAAATGTTTTCAGTAAAACCAGCCTGGGGTTGGGTCTAGTGGTGGGGGCCCTTGGCACTTTGGCAGCGAAGCAGCCCCTCCTCCCAGGTTAATTTGGCTGTTCCTGTCCCTCCCACTCCAGTTAGTGACAGCCCAGCTCAGCCCTTGGGGCCCTTTATTGAAACAAGTCACAGCACAGTATTTGAGACAAACAGTGTTGGCCGGCCAAATCCCAGGAGGCGGAGATAAGAAATCAAGGTCCGAGCATCCTTCCCTGCCCTCCTGGGGAGAGTTTCTCCATGAAGGCAACCAGACCTGAGCAGTGCCGCGCGGGAGGGTGGGTGGTCCATACACAGAGGCAATAAGAGCACTTGGAATCAGGGTGGCCCTCCAGCACTGCCTGAGGCTGGGGGCCCCCAATGTCCAACAGTTGTAGCATCCATGGTGGGGGCAGGCACACCCTCAGCTGCTTTTATGAGCTCGCTCTTCCACGTAGAGCTGCATCTGGTAGGCCGAATACAGAGCCAAGGTCAGGAGGACAGCCAGGGCACCTCCTCAGGAGGGTCCACAAGCCCCTGGCAGACAGATCTCTGCCAAAGGTTGGAGTTGTATGGTGCAGCCACCGGTTAAGAGAAAGGGAGTTTGGAGCCTTATACCAGGTATTCCCTGGTCATCTCCTCCAATCCTTGAGCCATACATAAGCTTCTGGCAAGGCCTCAGCATACCTTCAGTAAAGCCTACCAGGTCCCCATGCAGCTCACCTTTAAAATGTCTGACGTCATCGTTTTTAGTGGTATCAGCCGGGGGTCGTGCATGTGGACATCCTGCTCATCTGCCAGGATCCAGGGAAAGTCCTAGAGAGGGGACCAAGGGAAGGGGGTGGAAGGGTGCTAGACTGTGGCCTGCCCTCACTTCGCTATCCGCTCCCCTCTCCAGAGCTGGGGTCCTCAGACTTTGGGGAGCAGCAGAATCACTAGGGAACTGCCAGCATGACAGATGCCCAGGTTCTTCCTCCTGAGAGTCCGAGTCTACAGATCTGAGCTGGGCTGGGAACCCAAGTGATTTAACCAGGTCCAAGCACCAATTCTGAAACTGGTGGGCAAAGAAACCCTGCCCGCCCCCCCCCGAGAACAGCCGCTGAGCTGGCAGCCCCAGGACGAGGCTCCACCCTCCTCTCCGTGCTGAGTGTCCAGGTGGGCCAATGACAAGCACGTGGCCACACAGTTAACACACAAAAAGCCACTCGATGCCAGGCACTGCCATAAGCAAGGTAATAAGTACACTGTCAGCGACAGCCCTGCCTACTCTGGTTTTCAGAGCCGCCCAGCCGTTGTCTCCCTGCCCAGCTTCCCTGACCAGTCTCATCTCACCTTGATGACCTGAATCTTCTCCATATTGCGAGTGGCAGCTTCTCTCGTGTGCACTAAGACTGTGAAGGTACAGCCTGAAGAGGCAAGAGTTTGGTCAGGGCCGGGCCACCTCACGCCTGCCACTGGGCGTAGCCTTTTCCCACCTCCCGGGCTGGCTCGGCAAGTGCCAGGACAAGACATGGTCAGTAGGGAGATTGAAGCCAGGTGGAAATCAGGGTAGCTTCCTGGAGGAGGTGAACTTTCAGAGAGGTTCTAAAAGGCAGGAAGAGAGGCGGTTTGCTGCAGCCAAGTAGGGCCCTGAGAACGCACACCAAGCCAAGGGAGCTGTGGACATGCCCGAGGACAAGGGCGTGGGGGTGAGCACACCTGGGGGGTTGTGGTCCAGGACGGCATCACACACACTGATCTTCAGGATGAAGGCTCGGAGCAGCTGCTCCACATGAGACAGCAGGGAATCTGAGCTGGGAGGAGAAAAGGAGGGTCTCCCATCACACTGGCGCCCCCTCCCACCAGCAGGCAGTCAACCCTAGAAGCAGACCTGGGGGTCCAGAGCCCCTCTCTGCTTCTGAGTGTATTGGCTTCCAAGCGCTTGGCTACCTATCTTGTCTACACAGTTAAAATCATCTGGAGAGGGGCGCCTGGGTGGCTCAGTCATTGAGTGTCTGCCTTCGGCTCGGGTCATGATCCCAGGGTCCTGGGATCGGGCCCCGCGTGGGGCTCCCTGCTCAGCGGGAAGCCTGCTTCTCCCTTTCCCACTCCCCCTGCTTGTGTTCCTTCTCTCGCTGTGTCTCTCTGTCAAACAAATAAATGAATAAATCTTTAAAAAATAATAAAAATAAATAAATCATCTGGAGAGTTGAAAACCAATGTCAAGTCCCATCCCAAACTAAGTCCAAATGGGCCATAGGGAGCCCCCAGAGGTCCTTCTAATATGCAGCCCAGGCTGAGAACAGGGACACAGCCCAAGCCTCTTCATACCCCAGGACACCACGCCAGGAAGGGACAGGGCTTGCCCGAGGCTACATAGCAAGTGGAGAAAGAGTCCAGTGCCCTGACCAGCCAATACCCTTGCCCAAGGTCAGCTTCTGGTTGTCTATGGACTGGACGTTTGGGAAGGCAGAAAACTGGGTCTATGTCCTGGCTCTGCCACCATTTGGGTGACCCTGGGTAGCTCATATCATCTCTCTGGTCCTTCATTTCTCCATCTATAAAATGAGGTTAGGACTAGCCGTTTAGCAACCCTATGATTTTCCAAGTGTGGACATCACAGAGGTTACAAGGAGAGCACTGGGTGGCCAGCCGTGGCTCAGCTGCTAACAGGCCTTGTTAGGATGGTGTGCCTTGCCGTTCGCTTTACCAAGCTTCCTGGAGGAGGTGGGCTTTCAGAGGGGCTCTGAAAGGCAGGAGAGGCAGCTTGGTGCAGCTAAGGAGGGACCTGAGAATGCGGACCAAGCCAAGGTATTCAGGGGCTGCCCTAAAGGGGTGAGTGTGAGGGCTGTTTCTAGGGACCTCACACCAACCAGCCAGAAGACCAGGGAGAGGCAGCTTACCTGATGGACAGCAATGGAGGCTGGGTGATTTCAAAGACGAATTTCTCCACTGGGCGGTGCTCTTTGTCCAAAATTACCACCACCACTTTCTCCACATCATTCTGCAAGGACAGAACAGGGTAACCCATCCACCACTACCACCTCCCTGCCCAAGGAAGGATGGGAAGGGCACACTCACAGCCCCACTCAGCTTCGAGGCTGAGGGTTCCTGAGAGCCCAGAAGGAGATTTGAGAAGTTCAAGTAGGCACCCCCTGGCATGAGTGGTACAGACTGAGAGGGGAGAGGACACCTGGCCCCACAGGGGTATATCTCTGAGAGCAGGACAAAACAGAAGGAGGAAATTCTGAGGGGCCAAGCCCAGACAGAAATTGGGGATGGGGAGAGAAACAGATGTGAGGAAAAACCCAGAACCCTCTGGGGCAGGCCCCACTCAGCCAACTCCACGAACCAGGGCTCCCAGGCCCAGCACACACTGATTGTGGCTCCCATGCCCTGAGGTCTGTCCCTGGGCAGGGGTGGTCTCCAGGATATAGGACACAGGCTTTTGGGTGTAGAGTCATGGGGACCCCGCACAGTCCCAGCATCACCCCATTCCGGAGCACTGGAGGAGCAGACTGGGGGGGGGGGGAGGTGGGCTGGGGGACTTGGTGCCCTCACCTTCTCCAGGAGTGGCTTGACACAGTGCAAGGTGTCCTGGATATACTGGTTCAGCTCCGGGTGGCAGGACATCTGCACACAACCCCATGATGGCACGTGAGGCCCGAAGCACCAACAGGGAAACCACCCGACACCCCTCCAGGAGCCCAGAGAGGGAGGCCAGCAGTTCCCTAGGGCGCCCCACCCAGGACACTGACTTCCCATCATGGGGCTAAGAACTGGAATTAGCCAGAAAGAGGGAGAAGTTAGAAGATAAGAATTTAGTCTCAACATTAGCACTTAATATAGCATTGGGGGTTTCTAATGTGGGGTCCGTGGCTCCTCCAGAAGCTGAGAAGTTCCTAAATTGTGTGTATTTGGGCATGCAGGCATTTTTCCCAGAGAAGGGATCCAAAAACTTAATCAATTTTTAAAAAAAACTGAGAATCTGGAACTAAGAGCCATGTGGCCTCAAGTAACTCACTTAACTTCTCTGAGCTTTACGTACTTCATCTGTGGAAGATCTCGTAAAGACAAAGTGAGGAGTGAGAGAAGCACCCAGTACACAGCAGGTGCTCAGGAAATGCTATTCTGTTTTCCTTTTCCCCGTATATCCTTCAAGCTTCCACCACTTTCCAGTATTGGGTCATTCATTTATTCTAACGTTTACTGAGTGCCTTCTAAGGGGCCGGCACTTCTAGAGAGTGGGGACAGGGGAACATATATTTACTGCTTTGTCTGCCTTTTGACCTAAGACAACCCATTACAATGAGGGCAGAGAGAAGGTACCTGAGGTTTATAGGCATCACCTCCTCAAAGCAACCATTCACCAGCCTCAGGAGCTCTTTTAAATACAACCATGCCCCAGGGGCAACTCTGATCCCAGGGCCTGGTCCCTAACTTGGGGCAAAGGAACTCGAGTTCAGAGGGGACAGAAAACTGCAGTAGGGGTGGGAGGCTGTCAGGCTGTCAGCTGCAGCTGGGAACTGGAAGGCAAGGCCAGGCCGCTGCGGGAGGAGAGGGGCTGAGCCTGCAAGTGGAGGACGGTTCAAAAATCCACCCTCTACCCTCCTTGAGGTTCGGGGGTGACCCAATAGCCCCAGCCCAGATGTGGGGGCTCACCTGGACAGGCACGTTGTACTTCTTACGCTTCTGGAAGATGCCCACCGGGTAGACCTCGCGCACGTAGAGGATGAGATGCACGGCCACCTCCAGGAACTCGCATAGCACGTCCGCCACCACTGCGAGGGGAAAGAAACCGGTGAGCTCGGAAAGCCCGCCGGCCCAGGTCCTCCCTCGCCCCCGACCCCGGGTCCACAGGCTCCGCCTCCCTACCTTGACCAAAGTTGAGGTCCTGGCGCGTGAGTGTGGTCATCCTTACCGCCACCTGGGGGGTGGGGCAGGAGTGGGGGCTAGTTCCAAGGGGCCAGGCAGCCGCAGGGTCCGCCCGCCTCCACTGCCCCTCCCCTCCGTCTGGGGGGAATCCGGGCAGGACGCCCCCCCTTCACACAGAACCGGGATGGCTAGAAAGGACCCCCCCCCACACGCTGGCATCATAGCTCGGGGACATCAGTTGCGCCCTGATCAGCCTGTCTACTGGCCCTCTCGCCCTGCTGCCTCGGTGGGTAGGAAAGGCCAGAGTTGTGCTCGCAAAAAGGGCATGGCCACAGAGGGAACAGCGGCTTGCGCAGGCCCACGAGCGTAAAATAGGACGCGCGGAGAGCGAAACTAGGCTGGAATAAGACTCCCCCCGCTCTTCCTGGCCCGAAACCTCCTCTGAGGGAACCCCGCCCCTCTCCCCTCCTCCGGTACCGGCTCCGGCCTCGGGGCCCGCCTCGGGACCCGGCCCGGGCGCGGGAAACCACCGACCCGACCGCTCGCGCCTCCCGCTCAACCAGGGGCCTGGACGCCGCTCGGTGACGTCCACGGCGCTCGGCAGGTCCTAGTGACCGCCCCGGCCACGCCCACTTCCCCCGCGCAGCCAACCGTGGGGGCGGGAGGGAGCGACAGCCGGAGGGGCGGGGGCTGCGAGGGGCGGGGCCTGCGAGGGGCGGGGCCCGGCCTCGGCGCCAAGATCCCCCCGCCCGAGGAGGCTGAGACCGCCACGCCGCTTCCCTTCGGTTTGAGGTGGGCGCGAAAAAAGACACCTTGGCAGATCGCTACGCATTTTGCTCCCCAGGCCATTTCTCTCGCTTTGGGAAGCTCCGAGAGGGGACGGATAGGTGTTGCCGGTGGAGGGCAACAGCGGGGGACTAAAGACAGCGACATCTACTGCTAGCCCCAGAGTCACCGTCCCTGGACCTCAGCTGCCCAACCGAAAGCGAATCCGCCGGCTCTGGGGGCGGGGACAGCAGAAGACAGGGTGCACTAACCTGCCCGAATCACACATTTATTGAGGGAGGGGATGCGTGGAGTTGTGCTCGGCCACTTGAGACACGGACCCTGGGAGGGCTGAGAGGCCCCTGGGATATAAGAATAGTAATATTAAAATCATCACCAACACGGATTGAACATTTATCTGTCAAGAACTGATTTCTTTAATTCCCTCATTAACCCTCAGAGCTAAACACCCATTTTCCGGCCCCACTTCATAGATGGTAAACAGGCTCAGAGATGTTCCCTAATTTGACAAAATCACACAGCTGGTAAAAACACCTAGTTCTGACTTCTAATCTGACTCCAGGGCCTCAATTCATTTTCAGCCGCTTTATTTTACAGGGGGGAAAACTAAGGTCAGAGAAGTTGCTGTGGAGTTATAGGTAACAAATCATGACCAGAAGCCTGGGGACATTGTCCCTGACCTCCAGGGACAGAAGAGCTTGTTAGGAGTCATGCCCACCTGTGGGAACACAGATCTCACCAGAAATGTTAATCGGTTACAGCTCAGTATTGGAGACCTGTACCTCTTTTCACTCCAGATGCCTTCAAACCTGCATTTGCCCATTCTGATGGGGTGAAGGCAGGGGAGGGGATAAGTAACTAGGCCCATTAAGCCAGGAATACCAGCAAAGAATTTCTCAGAGGCAGTCCTCGGAAATCTTTATCAGAATCCCCCCGGGGAGCCCATTGAACACCTGGAACCCAGGCCTTCCTGACCTTCTGGACCAGTCTGGGTGCAAAGCGGGGTTTGGCCCCTTTAACAAAGTTCTCGAGGGGCCCTGATGCCCAAAAAAGTATGAGAATGGCCAAAGCAGTCTGGGCTGTTCCCAAGGAAAGTCTGCATTTCATACAATTTCCATGCTTACCCCAAAGTGATAGATGATTTATTTCAAGAATTGATACACCTGGCAGCCCATTTTGGGCACAACAACCCTTCTCAAGACCTGGGGACCCTGCCCGTGTCATGCCATGTAGGAGACGACCATTTCCAGACAGAGCCAGTTGAGCAGCTCACCGGCTTGTAAACAGTGTCCCCTGGCTCCTTGAGATTTCACTGTGGATACTTTAGCGCTGGTGAAAGCGAGGGTCCTTCTTTGCCCCTCTCTGGAGGCTGTTCAAGCAGTTTTTTTCACCGGCAACCGGAAGTGGCAGTCTTGGAGGGGAGCGGGGCAGGGGCAATTCCTTGTAAAGGGTTTCTTAGGATTGGATCCTGGGGTGGGAAGCTCAGAGTCCAGCTATTCCCATGGGGTGGCCTCCAGGGTACAGTGTGAGCACCGTGGGGACTCATGCCAGGCCCCCAGCCTTAGCCCCCTGCCCTGAGAAGATACAGTGCAAGCCACCTGTTGGTCTCCTGACCCACGGAGCTAAAGCACTTCAAAGAAACCTTGGCGGACATATGACCCATCACTCAACATTTTTCATATGCAGAAAGTGAGGTCCCAACAGCCTTTGTTTGACACTTGGGGCACCTGCCTTGTCAACTAGAAACCCATGGATGAAATGCCTACGTTTGGGGCTTTGGATTCAAAGCCAGCCATAAGCAGAGGAAGGCAGGCGGGGAGACAGATGAGGAAGGATTAAAGTTGATCCGCCCCCTAACCCCAAAAAGGCCTCTGACTCCTTGTTTATGAAATGAACATGGCCTTGGGTTCCACAGGGGCCAAGAAGCTGGAGAGGGGCGGGGGGGCCAAGGGGGAGCTCTATAAGGACTCATCTGTCATTTTTATCCATAGGGCTCTGCGGCATCTGGGTTTCTAGATCTTAAGCCCATCAGCGTGATGGATAGTCTTGGGACCCGGATTACATTATGGGGTTAATTTACTACATTTTTGAATACCCATTTGCTGGCTGACTGTTTTTCAAAGTTATTTGCATATTTTTCACCATAACGACAATATGTAGGAAGGCATCTGGGAGGAAAGGATGGATGTTTAGGAGGAGAGAGAGCTGATTTGCCAACTGGAGCAGGTCCCTGAGGGTCTGCAATGAGGACAGAAAGAAAATCACTCCCAAGACACATTTAAATTGAAACCAAGAGAAGGCAAGATGTAACAAAGTCGTGCAAAGACCAAGGCCTTCAGGGGCAAAGGAGAATTCCTGGGGTCCCCTGAACAAACACGTAACTAATGAACTGGGTAAAACAATAGGCAATGAAGGGTCCAGACCCCTGAGATGCTTCCAAAGTCCTCCCAGGCTGATCACAAGACTCAACACTCATCCCATCCCTGCCTACGATTCCTAAGACACCAAACACAGGAGGGGAAGTGGGGGTGGGGGGGGCACAGAGAGTCAGCGACATAAAGCCTGGTGACATTCCCACTGGTCCGCCGCTGCTCGAGGACCCAGCCAGTTGGAAAGCCCCCTGAGCAGAGACCCAGCCGTGTTCATACTTTTGGTCCAGCACCTCACCCAGTGCCTGGCCATACCCAGGTTCTCAGTGAGTGCGTGCAAATGAATTCATGAAAGACCAGAGAGAGGAAGTAATGGTGCACAGTGACCCATTGCCACTTGCCCCACTTGAATCCTGACTTATTCTGGATGCGAACAAAGACCTGGGATTTCAGGGCCTGAGCTACAGGTGGCGGTGTGCAGAGAAGAGCGGCTTTCAAAAATGAAGCAAGAGCTGGGGGATGCTGTCTATGTGCCCCCTCCCCGCACCCACCAGGCTGCCCCTGGGCCTAAGGCGCCGCTCCTCTCCCCACCACTGCTCCTTAGCCAGCTGTGAGGTCCTTCCCTCTCTGAATCTCAGGTTCTTCATCTGTAAATGGGATAATGGTAGCACGGATTCCGTAGGGCTGGGGGGGGGGGGGAGGGAGGTGGGCAGGAAACAAGTGAGATATTTGTAAAAATGTAAAGTCCACAATGCCTGGCACATAAAATCTCAATTAGTGCTGTTATGACAATGAGATTAAGATCTACACACACTATCTAAGCACCTAGAGCAAGCACTCCGTCCCAGCCACCACGCTTTTCAAAACCCCATCTAGGGACACCTGGATGGCGCAGTCATTAAGCGTCTGCCTTCGGCTCGGGTCATGATCCCAAGGTCCTGGGATCAAGCCCCACATAGGGCTCCCTGCTCAGCGGGAAGCCTGCTTCTCCCTCTCCCACTCCCCCCCCCCCGGACCCTGCCACTTGTGTTCCCTCTCTCGCTGTGTCTCTCTCTGTCAAATAAATAAATAAATAAAATCTTTAAAAACAAAAAACAACAAAAACAAAACCCCATCTCAAACATCCTCAGCTGCACCCCCTTCCCCATTTCCAAAAAGGCAGCACCCAAGGTGCCCTAAGGGAGGACATGCATCCCCATGGCCAAGATGCCTAAAGGCAAGGGACTGTGGCCCACACTCAGCTCCTCTCCTTCCTGATCAGGCCTTCTGAGATGAGGCTCGACCTACACAGCTCCCCAGATCCTCTGCTGACCTCAGACCCAAGCCAGGGCCCTGACCTTAGGCCAGCAACACTGGGTGCTTCCAGCACCTTAGCCAGGGCAGAGCCTACACATGCCATCCCCTCCCTGGTGTTTTGTCAACTCCCCAATATCACTGACCCCTTGTCGGTCAGGAGGACCTTACAAATCATCTATTCTTAAACTTAGAACCTCCACCCAGAGACACAAAGTGTCTTCCACAATTTCAGGGGTTCTGGGGCCCTCTGAAGTCATCCCAGACCACAGGGTAAGAACCCTTGATCCAGCTCAACTGCCACTTTTTTTTTTAATAACTGCTTTATTGAGATACATTTCACAACCATGAAGTTCTCCCTTTAAAGTATGCAATTTAGGGACGCCTGGGTGGCTCAGTCGGTTAAACATCTGCCTTCGTGGTCCCAGGGTACTGGGATGGATCCCCGCGTCGGGCTCCCTGTTCAGTGGGGAGCCTGCTTCTCCCTCTGCCTCTGCTGCTCCCCCTGCTTGTGCGCGCTCTCTCTCACTCTCTCTCTCTCTCTTACAAATAAATAAATAAAATCTTTAAAGTATGCAATTTAGTGGGTTTTAGTAAGTTGTGCAGTAAGCAGCACTAATCCCAGAACATTTTCATCACTCCAAAAAGAAAAGCCCCACACACAGTAGCGGTCACCTCCCCACCCCTATTTCCCCTTCCACCAGCCCCAGGCAACCCCTAAAACATCCTCGGCTGCACCCCCTTCCCCATTTCCAAAAAGGCAGCACCCAAGGTGCCCTAAGGGACTTTCTGTCTCTATGGGCTTGCCTATTTTGAACATATCATATAAATCATACAACATGTAGCCTTTTATATCTGGCTTGTTTCACTTGGCATAATGTTTTCAAGATTCATCCACATTGTGGCGTGTATAGGTACTTCATTCCTTTTTGTGGCCAAATAATATTCCATTGTATGAATCCACCACATTTTCTTCATCCACTCATCAGTCGATAGATATTTGAGTGGTTTCCACTTTGGGCATACAACTCCGGGGGAAACTGAGGCCCAAAGTCACCCTAACCACAATGGGCTAGGCCTCTCCTCACATCTGTCTTTTTCCACTGCATCACTCTGGGACAACCCAGAGAACAGAGAACATGACATAAGATCAACCCACTGGTGGGGCGCCCGAGTGGCTTAGCCAGTTAAGCGTCTGCCTTCAGCTCCGGTCATGATCCTGGGGTCCTGGGATCGAGCCCTGCATCGGGCTCCCTGCTCTGAGGAGATCCTGCTTCTCCCTCTGCCTGCTGCTCTGCCTACTTGTGCTCGCTCTCTCTCTGTGTCAAATAAATAAATAAAATCTTAAATAAAAAAAAAAAAATCACCCCACTGGTGAGGAGCCAGAGTAGCAGCCTTTGAACCAGAGTCCGCAGCGAATACCTGGCCACAGTTTCATTCCTGAAAAGGAGAATCATGCCCACAGACCCCCCTCATCCAAGCCACAGTTCCTGTCTCCCCACTTTTGCCCTTGCCCTACAGCAGTCTATTCCCAACTTTAGGAATTGGAAGGAATTAGTTAAATCCTATCGGGTCAGGTCTCTACTCTGCTCAGAACCCAGTCCATCTTGGTGCCCATCAGGCTGATAATATTACAATAACAATAGCTCTTAATTTTTCTAGAGCATTTCCCATGAGGTCAGGATCTTAGGAACATTATCTCCTTACAAAGGCCATCGCACTTAGTCCTTGAACTCCAAGAGTTAGGGATGATGATGATGAGCTCAGAGAGGTTGGGCGCCTTGCCCGAGGGGACCAGGAATGGCATCAGCAGATAAGCCCAGGCATCTGGCCTTACCACAGAACGGAGCTCCTAAACCTCTGAGCCTAATTGTCACATTCTGGAGGAAGAGGAAAACAAGTCGAAATGGAAGCCACTGGGCGAGCTCTGGGAGCCAGGCAAGACTCCCGCCCCACCACTCTTTGATCTTTGCAGTGCCTGTGGCCCCACTGACCCCTCCGTGAGTTATGGGGGCCGCGGGACTCATAACACAGCATTCCTGGACTCCTAGGGTCGTCGGGACGCGGCGCCCCACGCGGTGATGGATGAGCCGCCCCTGGGGCTGGCTTTGTCCCAGCGGGGCTGGGCTGGGGAGCATCAGACGGACTTTGGACGGGGCGTGGCGAGAGGAAGATGGGGTGTGTGTGTGTTGGGTAGGAGAACTGTATTTCTCCCTTCCCTCCGGGGGCGGGGGGAGGGGGGAACACGCCAGTGCGGCCGTCAGCCCCCGGGATTCCCACCTGGTAACGTTTGAAGACCCCCTATACCCCTCTATCGAAGAGCGACCTCTCCTAGAACCCCGCCCCACCGCTCCGCGCACTTTTCGAGGCTACAAAGGCCCAGCGGTGCCCCGTCCCGCCTTCTTCGCACCGGGCATTTCTTCCGTCCCATTTGACAGCCTGGGCGGAATAATCCTTTTGGGGACTGGCCGGCCCCTGCCCAGCCAGACGCGGCCGCAGCTGAGCGCTCAGCTCCGACCCATTGTTGGGGTCTGCCAGGGACCCCCCTGCCGCGGCCTTTTGTCGCCCACTCCCGGCGGGGCCGCTCCAGATGCGCCACCGCTGCCCGCGCCCCGCCCGTCCCACGCGCTCCGGGCAGCGCCGAGGCGGCTCTTACGCACCGGGAGGAGTGGGCCCGCCTCGCCCGGTGCCCGCACGGCCGCCCGGCTGCGCCCGCCTTTGTCTGCCTCCTTTGTCTGCCCCGCGCCCTCGCGGCGGAGGCGGCTAGGCCTCTGGGGAGCGGGCCCGGAACGCCGAGCGCAGCTGGCGAGGGCGCGCTGGCCGGGAGCGCGCGGGGGCCCCGGCCCGGCCCGGGGCTGCCCCTCAGCAGGGGGCTAGCCGAGCCCGCTCCGGCCTCCCCTCCCCCGCCCCTCCCCGCGCGCCCGCCCCCTTCCCGCGCGCCCGCCCCCTCCCCTTCCCTCCAGCCCCACTGAGCCTGGGCACATCCTCCTGCCGCCCGCGCACCTCTCTGCGCCGTCCCCGCTTCGCGGCTCGGCCCTCCGCTGCGCTCGGCTCCCGCAGGCTCTCGGCCCCGCGCCCCTCGGCCCCCGCCCCGCTGGCCGGACAGGTAAGGCATGGCCTTGGCCCGCCCCTGGCCCCGCCCTCCCGCCTCACCTGGTAGCGGCCCCGGACAAAGGTGGGCTACCTGGAGCGCTTAGGGGCGGGGCGCGCGGGGAACTGTGGCCGGAGGTGAGGATCCCGCTTTCTTCCCTGCCCGCCCCGCCCTCGGAGCCGTCGGTCTGTGTGTCCGCCGCCTCCGCTCCTCGCGGCGTCTCCAGGCTCTGCTCCCGGTCCCCGCGTCCACCCACCTTCCGCCGGACGCTCACTTTTCTACGCTCTGACACTCTGCTTCGCGCGCGCCCTCGCCGCCCTCTCTGGGTCGCGGCTGTCGCCCCCCTCTTCTCCTCGCCTTCTCCCTCTGGGACCGCGTCTCTCTTTGTCTCTCTGTCTCTGAGTCTCTGGGTGGTCTCCAAGGCGGGGGAGTGGACTGGGGAGTCCGCCACCGCTCCAAGAAGCTTCGAAGACTTCCTGAGCCCCGAACAGAGCTGGCAGGCGTGTCCTCCTGCCCCTTTCGAGGCTGCCTGGGGGGGCTAAAGTATGTCGGGGGCAGAAGGTTCAGGGTGCGCCCCCACCGGCACTGCCGGTGGCCCCGCGTCCGGGCCAGTTCCGCGCCTTTGCAAACCCCGACGGCCCCGGCTCAGGTCCTCTTCCTCCCCACTGGCTTTTCTCCATTCGCGCACCCGGGTCTCAGCCGCCTGCGAGAGCCAGGAGCCGTTTGAGACGTGAGGGCTCTTGGGTTTCCTTCTCGCTTTCTTCCACTGGGTGTTCCCTCCGGCCTTCGCCTCCATCTGGTCTCCTGCCCTGCGCACTCCTCCACTCTGCGCTCCTCCCAGCCTGTGGCACGCCGAAGTGTCCCGGTGTGGGTTCAGCACCATCCTTCTGGGATCCGGCAGACAGAGGCCCTGGGAGTGATCGTGGACAAAGGAACGCATGTCTCTGAGCCTCAGTGTCCCCTTCAGAAAACGGGGATAATAGCACCTACCTACAGGGACGTGTGTTGGAACGGTGGGGAAAAAAAAAAAAAAAAAAAAGATTGGATGCCAGCACAGTACACGCTTGGGGGTCATGGGGGAGGCTTCAGTCCCTGGCTGGGGTGGGGTTGGGGGCGCCACAGCAAGGGGGATATGGATCACCAATTCAAGCCTTAGAGACACTGCAGAGAAACGGGACTGTGGCCCCCTCCCACCTGGGGGTCACAGCTGCAGCCCCCCCATTACAGGGCTCCCGCTCTCATAGGCACTGTCCTCTCTTCTCCATCCCCCTCTCTGCTTGTCTTCAAATCAGTTTAAAAATCAGAGTGAAAAGGGTCTCTGCTTCCAAAATGAGATGAGTGTCACTGTGTCAATGTTGCCAACAGCTGGTCATTCATCATGAGGCCTCCATGTGACTCATTCCCAATTCTGAACCTCTGTCTTGCCCCGATTTCTTTTTTAATGGCACTAGCTCACAAGCCATTTCCTTTCCTCTGGGGACATTGTCTTGTTGTATCCTGGACCTGCTGTATAATTGCCCAGAGCCTCTGACCATCATAGCATCTCTGTCCTCATAGCAGGTGACACACACACACACACACACACACACACACACACACACACACACCCCAGGAGTCCAGCAGTGACAGGGGCCAAGTGGCTTAATGAGGGCCACTTCAGCAGAGGGAAACCTCCCAGCTGGCAAGTTCTAGGCTCTCCTGGCTAAGTTCTGGTTTTTAGCCCAAGCCAGGGCTGGCAACCTGAGCCTTTCTCTTTAAAGAAGACACAGGCACTCTCCCTCTCCCACTCCCCCTGCTTGTGTTCCTGCTCTCACTATCCTTCTCTCTCTGTCAAATAAATAAATAAAATCTTAAAAAAAAAAAAAAAAGACGGAGGCACACCCCATCCAGCCTTCTGCTCATGATCCTGCCTGGCAGACAGGCCCAGCTTTGGCAACCCAGGGCCCTCTGCCATCTCTGCCTCCTCCAGCATAGCCATCCTCAGGAAAGTCAGCTCGGCAACCCCTGCGACCCCTCAGAAATCGGCTCAGAGCCTCCTTGACCCTCACCCACCTTCTCTGCCTTCCTCCTCACCACTCAATCCACCCCCTCTCCCCAGCCCTAAATCCTGCAAATGGCTCCCTGTTGCCACTCAATTAACAACCTGCCTCCCACAGTACTCTCGTTTGCATCTTGGGTTTCAGCCACCACCGAGGGCTGAGCATCTCCACGCTGGCTTCCTCTGAGCTTTTGCCAGGGCTCTTCCCTCCATCTGAAATGTCTCCCCTGTCCTGCGTTCAGTCCAAGCCTGCCCTCCTTGCAGGCCAAGGTCAGCTGCCCCCTCTTGTGGGAAGCCCTCCTACTCCCCCGTGCCTCCCTTTCTCTCGTGGTCTGCCCTTTCCTGGGCAGGGCTGGGCCTTGTTCCATTTGTGATCCCAGTACACACAGTAGGTGCTCTGTGCACACATGTTCTGTCCAATGGAACCATTGGTCAAGGGGTTAGGAGTGAACTGAAAATTGCAAGCCACAGGTTATCCAGGGTTGGCCCTGGAGCAAAGGACCATAGATGGGAAGGTTGGAGGGGGTGCAAGCCACCTGGAAAATCCCCGTGGTACTAGGGGCTCTTCATCCTTCTGGAAGATGAGGATGATTTCCGTGCCTGGTTATAGACAGGGAAGTGATTGCCCAAGTCCGGCAGAATGGGTTTGAATCCCCACCGAAGGCTTCCTAGCTAGGTGACCTGGAGGGAG
This sequence comes from Zalophus californianus, assembly GCF_009762305.2. Classification (NCBI taxonomy): domain Eukaryota; kingdom Metazoa; phylum Chordata; class Mammalia; order Carnivora; family Otariidae; genus Zalophus; species Zalophus californianus. Next base: position 8,646,793 of record NC_045598.1, read on the forward strand.
TTCCTTCATTGGTCTCAGCCAGGAATGTAGGGGAGCGGAGATTTGCGTCCTGGCCTCCCTGATTCTGCAGCCTGGGGAGAAAAGGAGCTCCCTCCAGAGAGGGGTCCTGGGCATGTTCCCAAGGGCAGGTGTCATATGAGCATCCCTATTCTGGCCCTTTCGGATGACACCAGCCTCTCTTGCTGCTCCAGCCCCTCTGCCTGCCTTCTGCTGCTTTTCCTCTTGAGGGGGCCCGTTGGCCACCAGAGCACAGGCCCTCCCCAGGAAGGACATGGGAGGGTGGCTGAACCCTTGCCACTAGAGGCCCTTGCCCCTCACCACCACCAGGTCCCAGCTTTGGCAGCTCTTCATACCACAACGCCATGGTCTGGCATTGACCGTCTGGAATATGTCACTGGATGGGTGTGGGGGTGCGAGGGGTAAGGCCCCTGCTAGAATCCAGAGCAGGTGAGATGAAGTCATTGTAGAAACTACAAGTTTTTTGAGGCTCTCTCTGTGCCGGGCTTTGGGTTACGGGCCCCCACATGAGCCGTCCTTCAAGGTCTCTGTGTCAGTCTCTGGGTTACAGCCCCCCACATGAGCTGTCCTTGAGAGTCACAGCACCCACACTGGTATGGGTCACCGAGGGTAGCATGAGGAGTGGCCAGAGACCCTGCCTTTGGAGTCAGTAACCATGGGTTCAAGTCCCAGCTCTACCACTTTCTCTACTGTGTGACCTTGGGCAAGTCCCTCAAAGCTTTGTCCTGATGTTGAGTCCTGTTTGCCCACTTCAAAGGGCTGAATTAGATAATGCGCATAAAGCTCTGGGCCCCCGATTAGTAAATGGCCAATAAATGGTACTCAAACAACACATTCCTCTTTCAGATGTGGGACTGAAACCCAGAGTGGTTAATTAACTTGCCCAGGGTCACCCAGCTAAGAAGTGCTGGAGCCACGATCCATCCCCAGGCCTGCCTGACACCAGGTGTCTTTCCACTCCACACTGGCGTCTGCCAGAGCCAACAGCAAGCATTTTGTCACTTGATGATTAAGTGGTGGGTCTGACCAAACAGCAAAGTGGTGTTAAATTGTCTGGGCACCAAGATAATGAAGTTTGGGGAAGAGGGGGGCCAGAGGATTGCTTGGGGGGGTGGCTACCTACAATGTAGCAGGAGACAGGACTCTGGCTCAGGAGGTGGGCGTGGGACACTGGGAGAGAGAAGCACAAAGCTGGGAGCCTCTGGGTGACGGGGTGGAGGCTCTGAGGAGCCCCCCAACTCAACACCCCTGCATAGGTTTTTTGAGGTGTAAGGCCTTGGGGGGTTGCTAATTCCCAAGGCTCCTGTTGGAAACAATGTAAGCAGATGGGGCCGCCCCTGTGGGGAAGCCAAACCTCATTTACCAAGACAATGGTCCTCTCCAGGCAGGCCTGGGCCTGTCCTGCCCCACCCCACGGAAACCATCGATCACCCCACTGAGGACTGTGGACATGACCACCTGCGCTTGCCCCCCTACACACACAGGCACAGATGCACAAATGCTTCCAGGACCAACCCCTCTCCCTGCCTCCCCTTGCCACCCACTCTCTCTCCCTTCCCCATAATAAGGAGGGCTTATGCTTATTTTGCCCTTACTGATGACTGCTCACTTTATATACCTTTACCTCTCCTCCTCCTCACAAGGCCTGGCATTTTACAGGAGAAGAAACTGAGGCTCAGAGAGGTTCAGTGACTCGCCCAAGGTCACACAGCTCTTCCCGCTTGGCTCCATGGGGCCCTCCCCTGGCGCAGCTTCATAGATTTGTGCCGCCATCTGTGTTCGAATCATTGCTAGTTATGGTTGTGCCTTGATCTTTCATTAGACCTGCGGCCTCTGTACCTGGTCCGAGTGGGGACACTTGGAGAGCAGGGCACTGTGTCTTTGCCCACAGATTAGAATCTCCCTCCAGCAAAGGATATGTTTTCCCCATGTTCTGGGAACTTCCAAGGCCGGATCTGGGTCTCTCCTAGCAGACTGGGAAATCCCTAAGGGCAGCTTGGGACCGGGGCTGAGAGCTCCTTGTGGGCAGAGCGGTGTCTTTCTTATCCATCTAGGAGTCCTCCCTAGATGCTAGTGTCCCAAGGCAAGACCTGATCTAGATCTCCCCTATCATACTGGGAGCTCTCTAGGGCCAGGGCTAGTGTCCCCGCTTGCACTGGCAATTTCCGGAGCAGAACCAGGTCTCCTCCTTCAGACTGGAGGAGGCTGATGTGACATCCAGGTACTGCACCCAGAGGGGCTCAGCAAGTGGTGACCACCTGGTGTCACTCTCCCCTGCAGCCTCCATTGCAGAGAAGCGCCCAGTGCTCAACACCTGGTGCTCCACGGGTCAAGATGCGGAGTCCTCTGCGTGAGGCCAGGTTGGCTCAAAGGCCTATGGAAGGGTAGGTAGGGCTCTGGCTCTTCTGAGGCCCCTTCCTACTGGCCAGGGAGAGGGGTAGGGACTAGCTCAAGACTGTCAAGGCCCCAGAATGTCAGTGAGCACCCCCCAGGGCAGCACCCCACTAGTGGGCACCTCTTTGCTGCCTTCCACCCCGTATACACTACCTGGGTTCCATGCATGCTGGGATCCTGCTTCCTCCCCAGATACACAGCCCACAGAAATAGTGATCTCCTAAATAATCCTACCTCATGACAGGCTGATAGTCCCATTTCACAGATAGGGACATTAGGACTCATGAGGAGGTCTGCTGGTGGGAGCAGCTAGAGGGACGAAGTCTAGTCCGAAAATGCCTTGGGAAGAGCCCAGCCCATGAATTTAGGAGCCGCCTGTCCCTCCCCTCCTCTCATCTAGGCTGTAACAGTTTTGACTGAACAAGCAAAATTACCCATTTTCCAGCCCTGGGGGGGTCAGCTCCCTCTAAAGAAGACAGGAATCTGCTCCCAGGAGCTCTAAGACCCCCCAACCGGAGCTCCAGCTCGGGCAGCCCCACAGTTCTAAGAGCAGAAGGAGGGCCTGGGGATGGCCCCCTCCATTCTCCACGTCCAGCCCTTCCAGGAAGCAGCCAACCTGGTGAAGATGAGGCGCCAGAGGGAGGAGTCAGACAGATGGGTTCCAAGTTAGGACATTCCTAAAATCTCCATGGACATATGGGAACGTAAAACCAGAGATGATTATTGCATTGAACAAAATCCATCCTAAGCACTACTGAGCCAGGGTTCCAGGTGTATAGTCGCTGCCAGGGCTCCCAGGCTGGGGGTGTCGAGGGGCTGGGAGTTGGGGGGAGCTCTTTATTTTGTTTAAAGATTTTATTTATTTATTTGACAGAGAGAGAGAGAGAGAGCATAAGGAGGGAGAGGGGGAGAGGGGAGAGGGAGAGGCAGGCTCCCCACCAAGCAGGAAGCCTGACTTGAGACTCAATCCCAGGACCCTGGGCCCATGACCTGAGCTGAAGGCAGACGCTTCACTGACTGAGCCACCCAGGTGCCCCGTGCTTTATCTTTAGCATGCACCAATACGGCCTCTGAATTCATGCTGCCTCAGGAGATGCTCCTAGCCCCTGGGGACTTACTCCAGATCCTGGAGGATATTACCTGTCACCCCTCCCCACAGGGGGCTGTCAGTTAGACAGGCAGACAGATGGAGACAGCTTGTCACTGTGAGTCATAAATTCCCAGGCTCCCCGGCACGGGCACAGCACACAAGGCTGAGGCCACCCAACCTGTTGATCCAGTGGTCTTCTTCCCCTATTCCCCTCACCCCAACTTTTTCGAGCAACGCAAATCATTTCCCATGGAATCTTATTCATAATCCCAACACATCAAACTGAGAAAGGCAGTGTTTTACGAACAGAACACCCCACCACCCCCACCACGAGTCTCTTCCCGGAATCAAAATTTTCCCGTCTCATGCAGACACAACTTCAAGCTCTCCTAAGCAGTCAGCCTCCTGCGTAGACATGCCAGGTGACCACCCTTATGCCCCCAATTTACAATCCTGCCTGAAAGCGAATCAGTGAGAAAAAAGAACTCGTCCTTGGGGGTATGAAGGCATGCAGTGGTTGTGGGTTGCTCTTGTTCCAAGGAGGCTGGGCCTCTAACTGGCTTTGGTCAGTCACGTCCAGAAAATCCTGGAGTGGGTACATAAGTAGGTGCAAATGGGCACAGTTCTTTGAAACTGCTCACCTTGCATCCCTGGGACGCTCTTCGGTGACCCAGGAGAACCCGAGTTGTGATGGCACACTCATGTTCAAATTTGAGCAGAGAATGCCTCTGAGAGTCTGCTGTTTTTGCTACAGCTTTCAGAATAGTTTAAAATATATTTTTTAAAACGTGACGTTAGAATCAAACATCTAAAGGACCCCTGAAACATCTCTATCAAATGTGGTGGCTCCGACGTGTCATTTTCCCACGTGAGGAGGAGACCCAGAGTCAGGGAGAGGGCTTCACAGGCCAAGTTCTCCCAGTGGGTGGTTGTCTGGCTCACAGCCCGGACTGAGCTCCATAATCCTCGGCTCCATCAGAGCATCACTGATATTCCTGGCCCAGATCCCCATCGGATGCCCCTCAGCCAGCCCTACTCCCACCCCCACCCACCTCCCCCCTGCTTCCCGCCCCCAACCCACCATCCCCCAACCCACCATGCAGCGGATGAGCTGATCAACAAAGCAGGAATGTGAGCCCTACAGCTGTCCTGGGATGCCCAGGGGCAGCCCAGCTCCACAGTTTGTCTGCCAGGCAGGTGGGGCAGAAGTCCCCCCAGTCTCCTGGCCCCCACATGCCCGTCTGTTGGTGGCGGAGGGGTCAGGAATCAAAGCCTACTCCAGGCTCAATTAATTGCCTTCATTTGCACATGCAGCCTTTGGATGGCAACAGTTCACAGGTCAGCTGTCCCCACCGTGTAGGGACAGCTTAAGGACATGAGGTCAGCTCTTTCCCCTCTGTCCCCAGCTGCCAGTGTCTGGTCCCTCTCTTGGGCCCTGACTGCACTCACAGCAATAACAGATTATGAGGGGGAGGCAGGGGACCCCTGATGAAGCTCAGTGCACGGGCAGGGTGTGCAAGGACTGTCCTGTGTGCGCGGCGTGAGTCGCATCATCTTGGATGTGTGGCTTACCCCGCCCCCTGCCCAGAGTCTCAGCTTCCTCATTGTAAAAATGTGGAAAATGGCACGCTGTGCAGGGTAGCTGAGAGGACTCTGTAAGAAGTGGGTGAAATCAGCATGTGAGAGCCTGGGCCCCACATTTCCCCAGGAAACAGCGGATCCGATGATTACGTTTGCTTTTGTTTTGTTTTGCTTTTAGTAAGTCACTTAGATCTCAGTTATGAGAGGGCCGAGGGCCGTCTCTGGGCTGTGGACGGGTCCTGATGTCCCTCGACAGCTCTCCTCCAGACTGCTGGGGACGGGGTCAGACCCAGCCCCGGAAGAGCAGACTTGATGAGCAAGCCACAGGCAGAACCATCCAGGGCTGACGGGGCTGGGGAGAGGTAGGCACCTGCTGCCCCTTTCTGCCTGGATGCTTGGCGCTTTGTGATGCAGCCTCCAACCGGCTTCCAGAGTGACAGAAATGGATTGGAGCCCTTCATCGCCGTGGATCCCTGGCACCACTTCTGTCGCATCCCATGATTCCTGAGTGGCGCTTTGCCAGGCTGGCATCTTGGCTGCTGGACTGTGCCAAGATCTGCGTACAAATCCTTTGGGCTTGGAGAGAGGGCTCCATGTAGTCATCAGGGCAAAAGGGTGCCAGGATCCTCAGCCCTCACCCCAGCACTAGCTGTCTCTCTCAAACACACACACACACACACACATCCTGAGAATTTGTGATCTTCTGCTCGGCTGTCAGTTTGTGCTCAACCTACTTCCATCCCGATCCATAGTTAGTGCCTGTTATTTGCGGGGTCCTATAGATGTGATAGGAACAGAGGGAAGAGTGGGATGGAGACCTGTAGGATCTTTCTGTCCAGTCAGAATCTTTAAAAAAAAAAAAAAAAAGGCTGATTGCCCCAGCACGAGACGGCACGGGAGGTCTTCAAGAGCTGGACAAGGCTGTGTGGGAGCACTCATAACTGGGGGACGGACGAGGCTTCCTGGAGGAGAGGACATTTGGGATGGACCCCAGAGGATGGGCAGGATTTGGACAGAGGGAGATGGGGGTGGAGAGGTGAGGTTGTTCCAGGTGGAGGGAACAGCCCAAGTGAGACTAGAGACAGGAAAGAAGGGGTGTGTTTGGGGCCCAGGGAATAGTCTCTGGTTGGCTGTGAAGGGGAGGGAGTAGAAGCCGAGGCTTCAAAGCCAGGTCGGGGCCACATTATACAAGGTCTTGCGTGCCAAGGTAAGGAGTCCATGGTTAAATGGGAAGGCAAAAGGGAGCCAAGGACAGTTTTAAGCAGGCGAGGGTTAGGCTCAGAGAAATCTCTCAGGAGTATGGGCTGGTCTGGGGCAGGATGGTGCAGAGAAGGTGTGGGCAGAGGAACGGCTCCCCCGGGGTGCATCAGCAATACACACCGAAATCCCCCTCTTGCTGGCCCCCGGCTGGCTCCGTGCATGAGTTTTGGGGTACAAAGGGAGGGAGGGAGCAAAGATGGCCCTGAAATTAGTTGGGGTACATTAAACAGACCCACAGCCATTGGAAGAGTCTTGGCAACAGGACTTCAGTGAGACAGAGAGAGAGAGAGAGAGAGAGAGAGAGAGAGAGAGCGATGGCTACGGATGGGCTCGTGATGCCAGAGGGTGTGGGGACAGGCTTCCTCTCTGGGCTCTGCAGAGGAGGGGCCATCCGCTGAGACAGCGCCCCAGGGGCGGGTCAGCGAGCTCAGACCTTGGCTCTGGGAGTCACTGAGTAGCTTCATGTCAAGCACAGGCCCGTGGCTCAGCCCACCCCTCCTCTGCAAGCTTCGCTGGCCTCTTCCTGCGCTTCTGGAGTGACCTGCCTCACCGACTCCCACCGCAGGAGGGGGGATTCCAAAGCTCCCCTCCCAGGAGGGCGCTCTGTGGGTTTCTCCTCCGGGGCTATTGTCCCTGCGAGACAGCAGGGCTGGGCCGGGCGGGGAACAGCATCCCACACAGCCTCAAAGCCTTTCTCAGCCACACGGAGAGCGAAGTCTGGCCAACGCCAGCCTGGAGAGCAGCCCGCATCTGCCTCAGGCCTGGAAACGGGGTTTGAGGGGTTCCTGGGAGCAGAACAATACTTGACTGACAGGCCTTTAGAATGGGCCCCTCCTCCCGCCCAGCTGCTCAGGAGCTCCGGAGCGTGGGCCTGGCTGCCTGAGCCGGGCCTCCAGAGCCCTCATTATGGAAAGGCTGGAGGTGAGGCCGAGGGGGCAGAATCCTCTTGTGGCCCATGAGGCGGCCAGGAGAGCGGGCCGGGGCTGCAGGGTGTATAGTCTTAGGAACGGAAGACTGTGTGATGAGACTGGAGTTGTCACCCCAAGCCATCCCACGGTCCCACACAGCTCTTGAGGCTCTCCCAGGACGTGCGTGCAGCTCTCGAGGTGGGAGGGGATATAGGGCAGCCTCTTTCTTTCAGTCCATGGTTCCAGGAAGATCAGAGCTGAGGGCAGTGGTGGGGACAGGGCCCGGGCCTCCAGAGGCCCAGCACACTCCTGGCTGGGATGAAGGAAGAGCAGGATAAAGGATGGTGGGGACCAGGCAAGGTGGGAGGAACTAACACCCCCCCCCCCCCGGCCCCTCACCCCCTCAGAGCGGGTCAGCCCGGCTGGGGCCCAGCCTCCCCGCCCCACCTACCCTCCCCGCCCGTGCCCATTCCCAGGGCCTCGCTGGGAGTTGGCTAACGATGAACCTGGTGCGGGTGCAGGGGGGGCGGTGAGGTGGGAGAGAGTTGCAGGAACTGAGAGGGTTGGAGGGAGAGATGCAGGGAATTATCACAGGCCCACCAACCTTTCCTCAGCCCTGGGCGATCCCACGCCTGCAAATCACAAGGAAATGGTTGTGTAAGCATCTCTGCCTGCCTAATGGGATACGTAGGAGGCCCGGGGAGGCCATAAAAATTCAATCAGCCTGGCCAGCCTGGTGCCAAACGTGTCCGGACGCCGTGAGACTGGTACAGAGGTGGGGGCCGTGGGGGAGGGCCGCAGGGGAGGTCTCCAGACTTCAGCAGACACCCCACCGCACCCCACCGCACACCCCACCGCCGCCTCATGAGCCTTAGCTCCGAGGTCCTCTGGGACATCCGGGGGTCACTCCCTCATCCCACAGGAGGAGGCCCCACTTCCGGTGGAGAATGGGGGGTGATCCTGAGGGTAAGTCAGGGTCAGCTCACCCCACCCAGCAGGCGGCAGGGCCAAGCTTCCAGAGTTCCTCAGCCCTAGCAGGGACAGCGCTGGGTCAGAACCTGCCGGGCCCTTGGAGGGAAAGAAAGGAGCAAGGACGTGACTGCGCCGTCTTGGGGCAGCCGTGAGCAAGGTTCAGAGCACAGACATGCAATGCCAAGGACGCCAATTAACTTCTGCTGCAGAAAATGCTAGGAGCCACCTCAGACGCTTGTCGAAAGGACAAAGTGATATAAATTCCCACGAAGCACTAAAGCTGAGTCCTGCCTAGGGCACATGCTCAGAGAGGCTGTTCTGTTCCTTTGAATTTACGCTTTGAGTCAAGCCTCGGGGATGACAGGCCTATTTCTGAGCTTGGAAGGACTCAGCTCATTCTGGGGGACTTGGCAAAAGGCAGAGGTGAGTGTGGAGAAAGGGATTCTAGACTCATCTGGAAGCTGGATGTTGCTTAAACTATTTAAACCAGGGCTTCCTGGCCTTGGCACTGTGGTCTCTCTGGGCCGGCAAGTCTCCATGGTTGGCTCATCCTGTGAGCTGTGGGGTGTCCAGCAGCATCCCTGGCCCCAGCCCCTGGAATAGCAGCCCCACCCGGCTGTGACAACTAACAATGTCTCCAGGCATTGCCAAATGTCCGCCGGGGGCAAAGTCGTCCTCCATCCCTGTTGAGAGACACCGGGCTCTAATAATGTGGGCCAGGGGACTTGGAAGTGAAGCAGAAGAGGAGGGCTGCTAAGCTGTCTACTCGTGGTGTTGCTTTTCTTCCAGACCAGAGCTCATGGCTGGGCCCGGCACCCACATTGTCCCTATGCTGTTCCTCACCCTCCTGGTGCTCCTGGAGCTGAGCCTGGCAGGCTCCCTGGGACCTGGAACCCCTGCTCAGAACCTTCCTGAGAATCACATCGACCTCCAGGACCCAGCACTGTGGATGCCTCCAGCCAGCCACCACCGCCGGCGGGGCCTGGGCAAGAAGGAGCGGGGCCCAGGCATGCCCGGCCGGGCCCAGGACGGAACTGTGGTCTCCACCACCAGGCAGGCCTCCAGGCTGCCAGGGGCAGGGGAGCTGCTGCCTGGGCAGAGTCCTGCAGGCCTGGTGCAGGACAAGGAGCTGCTCCTGGGGCTGGCACTGCCCTACCCTGAGAAGGAGAACCGGTCTCCTGCGTCAGAGAGGGTCAAGAAACGCAGCAGGGAGCACAAGAGGCGCAGAGAGAGGTTGAAGCTGCACAGAGGTGGCGGAGGTCTGCGGGGGCTGGGGTCCTGCCCTGGAAGGGAGGGGTGGGGGGGATGGGGGAAGGTCATACCCAAATGGCCAAGGGGGCTCTCCGAGCAGGAGGGGGAGGCCGTGAGTGAAGTGTCAATGATGTGAGGACCCTGGGAAGATATCCAGAGGCCCCAAAGAGGGCAGGCAGTGAGCCCCCAGAGGAGGGGAGGGGTCTCCCAAAAGTCAAAGTGATCTGGGAAGGGGAGGGAGCTGGGAGAGGCCTGGTGGTGGAATGGGGGAAGAGAGGGATACGTAGCTCTTGAAGCTCCATCTTAACAATGAACGATCCTCCTAAGTCAGGAAGTTCTACCTTGTGTCTGACCTAAATCCACCCCACTATGAGCCCCGCCCTGAGAGATGCACTAGTTCGGTGCCCTCCAAGCACATCACTTAATCAACTCTGAAGCCCAGAGCGGGGACCAAGCACTTAGAAACCTGACGCTGGGTCTGCCCAAGTTCGGGTTGTGACTCTGCGACTTACTGGCCATGTGCCCTGGGCAGGTCACCTTTCTGTGCCTCAGTTTCTCCCTCTGCAAAATGAGGATAATGGCCCCAGCTACCCTCAGGGTCGATTCATAGATGACTTAGATGTTCAGAATGGCACCTGGCAAGCATCAGGGGCAATGAGCAGTAGCTAATTCTCAACTCGCTCTCGACGTGGAATCACCGGCCTCCGACCCCGACACAGATGACCCAGGGAGAGATGCGGTGTCCTTATCCCTCCTGCCTCTGCCCTGTGTGTCTCTTGGGGTGCTCCCCTGCAGCCCTGCTCACCTTCTTTTAAGTTTCCCCCACATCCCCAAATCCCTGTGAGGGCCCCACGGCCCCCTGGCCCCAGCTGCCCCCTCCCTTTGCCCACTGAGTCCTTGAACAAACAGCAGCTCCATCCAGGCGGCTCCTCCTGTCTCACCAGGCCCCAAGGCCCCCAGGCAACCTCGGCTTCCAAGTCTCTTCAAGTGACCAGACAGCCTCCTGGACAGACCAAGTTCCACAAATGTGGGGCAAGTGTTCTGTAGGAGGAGACTGATGGAGACTCGGCCCCCACTTCACCTGCATCAGCTGGGGCTTGCTTCCCTGCCAGGCCTACTGAAACCCCCCCCAAGTGGACAGAACACGGTTGCGAGACCCCAGCTTCGACGTAGCCTCCCACCCCTGGAGGTCACGTTTCAGGTTGGGGACGGCACGCTGGCATCCTCGGAGCATGAACTCATCCCTGGCTCAGCTCCAGGCCCAAGCTCCGTCAGGCCAAGGGGGCCCTCCTAAGGGAGTCGGTGTGTTGGGTGCATGGAAGAGGGGACAGTGGAAGTCTAGAGGCCAGGTCCAGCCCTGCTAACCTGCTGTGGCGCTCCAGTTGACTGGGCCCCAGTTTCCTTGTCTATAAAAGGAATGGAGTGGATTCAGTGGTCCCTAAGTCCCCTTTCTACTCTCTGGGGTTCGCTTCTGGAGGGCAAGGTGGCCCCAAAGGACCCAACCAACCTTAAAGTCAGATCTTGCCTGAGAAAAAGAGGTAAGGATGAGCCTGGCCCCCCCAGCTTCTCTCAAATTCCCTTTGTTCTTGATCACCCCCAACCCTGCACACTCTTTCCCCATCACACGCAGCCTACCCCAATGCCCATGGGTCTTGGAAGGTGGCATCAGTGGTTAAAAAGCATTGGCTTTGTGCTCAGATGGACCTGAGTTTGAATCCAGGCTCTGCTGTCCTCTGGCTGTGTGTCCCTGAGGCAAGCTGCTTAACCTCTCTGTGCTTTAGATTCCTCCCCTGTAGGTGAAACTGAAGAAGCACCCATCTCCTAAGAGTTCCTACGATGGTTAGATGAAATAATGCTTGTAAGGCAGGACCCAGCATACACCAGGGGCCTGGCACACAGCAGGTGCTTAATAAACAGGGGTGATGATTATCACCACATAGGAAGCACTCGTTTACACGTGATAAGCTGCGGCTCTTACCTTCTCAAAGTCTCCTCCCCCACTGCAATGCCTCTTAGCCTCATCACGTGACTCCCCTCCTCAAACTTCACCTCCTCCAGGAAGCCTTCTGTGGTTAATCCCACTAGTTTCCATTTGTTGCACTTGCACCCCTGGCTGCACCCACCAACCCAGACTTGAACTTGCTGGAATGTTGCTTTAGAGAGAGAATCCTTGGGCTGTCTCCCCAACAACACCACAAGTTCATTCAAGACATTCCCTCCCTCCTCTTTCCCTGCCACCCCAGTCCCTCATTTCCACCTCCCCAGGAAGGGGGACAGCAGGAATGTTGGCTGAGCCGATGGCTTGTCACATGGTCCCTGCCACCTCCCCGCTTGCAGTTGGAAATGTGAGTTTCGCTGTGGGCTGCTACAGGGCGGTGAGCAGATAAAGCCCCTGTGTTTCCCCCTCCGTGTCTCAGGCCGAGCTGTGGTCCGAGGTCCTAGCTCCCTGATGAAGAAAGCAGAACCCTCCGAAGACCAGGCACTGGATGCCATGATGGAGGAGTCCTCCACCAGCCTGGCCCCCACCATACTCTACCTAACCACCTTTGAGGCAGCACCTGCCACAGAAGAGTCCTTGATCCTGCCCGTCACATCCCTGTGGCCCCAGGTAAGGGGTCCCAGAACAGCCTCAGAGTATATTCAGGGAGACTGAGGCCCGGAGATGGGAGGGAGTTGGTTGAGGCCACTGAACCAGGGCTCCTGATGCCCGTCCAGCTCAGCTATGGTCCAGCATTCTCTCTGTCCTGAAAGTACTGTTGCTGTCCGGGAGAGCGTGGTCCTAGGGGCTCACTCCAGGGACGGGCAAGGAAGCAAGCACCAGCTCATCATGCTGGCTCTGCATGGAAAAGAGCGGGGACCTCGGGGGAAAATTTGATACATACGCAAAAGGCCAGAGAATTTTTAAAACCATGTCCCCGGGGCACCTGGGTGGCTCAGTCGGTGAAGCGTCTGCCTTCGGCTCAGGTCCTGATCCCGGGGTCCTGGGATGGAGCCCCACGTCGGGCTCCCTGCTCAGCAGGAAGTCTGCTTCTCCCTCTCCCTCTGCCCCTCCCCCCCCTCCCGGTCCTGTTCACGCTCAGTCTCTCTGTCTCTCAAATGAATAAATAAAAAATCAACAAGAGGTGCATCCTTCTTGGACCCCTTTCGTGGCTTTGGATTTTTTTCTTTTTTCTTTTTTTATTTATTTATTTGACAGAGAGGGACACAGCGAGAGAGGGAACACAAGCAGGGGGAGTGGGAGAGGGAGAAGCAGGCTTCCCGCGGAGCAGGGAGCCCGATGCAGGGCTCGATCCCAGGACCCTGGGACCATGACCTGAGCCGAAGGCAGACGCTTAACGACTGAGCCACCCAGGCACCCCTTTGAATTTTTTTCCAAATAAAATTATTTAAGATGATCAGTAAAAAAAAAAAAAAAAAAAAAAAAAGATGATCAGTAAAGTATATGTATAGAAGAAATAAAACTTTTTAAGCAGTAGATCGTTCTTATTCCCTTTTGGGTCTCATACCCCCTTGAGGTTCTTTTATTTTAAGATTTTATTTTTAAGTAATCTCTATACTCAATGTGGGGCTTGAATTCACAACCCCGAGATCAAGAGTCACATGCTCCACCAACTGAGCCAGCCAGGCACCCCACCCCCTCGAGAGTCTGATAAAAGCTAGGGACCATCTCCAAGGAATACATGGCAATCCACACTGTCGAAGGCCCCCGGAAGCCCGTTGGTTGAGAACCCCGCCCTAGAAGATGCCTTTATTGCCCATGTCCTACCGTGTGCTGATCCAGCCCTGAGACTGCTGGCCAGGGCTGTGAGCCCAGCTGAGCTGTGGTCTCATGGGCCACAGAGAGCTGATAACTTTTGCAGAGGAGAGAAGGGGCAGGGAAGTGAATGGCTTGGCTTCATCCAGCTCCCCTCAACAACACAGGTGTAGAAACCTTGAGCAGGTGCAACTGCTTTCCCAGACCCTCCCCCAGGGGCCCAAGGGATAACTCACCCGCCTGCATCCATACCATCCCACAGGATGGTGGCTCCTGGAGCTTGAGCCTCAGGCAGCTGTTCCCTGTCCCTGGGGCCGGGATTTCAGGCTGCCCAGCAGGGGACAAGCTGGCCTCTGAGGAGTCCCTCCTTTGCCCTTTGGCCCCGGGGTCCCACATTTCCGCTCCCACCTGTTGGGAGCTCCAACTTCACTCTTCTCCATGCCCCTTCTGCAGGCTCAGCCCAGGCCTGATGGGGAGGTGATGCCCACACTGGACATGGCCTTGTTCGACTGGACTGATTATGAAGACTTAAAACCTGAAGTCTGGCCCTCTGCTAAGAAGAAAGGTATGTCCACCTCCCCAGCCACCCCATGCGTGGGCTCCCTCCTCCGCCCACTGTCTATTGGGGTGGAGGCCCCAGGGAGCCCTGACCTACAGATGTCCAGAGTGGAAGGGCATGGAGTCTAAACTGGGACTAACACCCAAAATGCAAATGCTGTTATCAAGTGCTGATCGCAGGCCAAATGTTTTCCTCTACCAACTCATTTTCCCCTGAAAAACGAGCGGTTGGGTCTACCCTGCTATCGATCCCATTTTAGAGAGGAGAAGACTAAGGCAGAGAGAGAGGTAGAGAGTCTTATCCACGCAACACAGAGCAAGTGGCGGTATGAGCCCCTGTGCTCAGTCTCGCTGCTCTGCTGGGTGTCAGCTTCTGACGACACATCTTCTTGTCCCCAGAGAAACACCGGGGTAAACTCTCCAGCGATGGTGACGAAACATCACCAGCTGAAGGGGAGCCATGCAACCATCACCAAGACTGCCTGCCAGGTACCCAAGCAGCACCCACGTTCAGAGCAGGAGGCTGGGTGCCAGGGGAGCCCGTGCAGGAGTGGGGCTGTCGCCAGGCCCAGGAGCAGGGCCTGTGGGTCCTCGGCCCTTTAGGGAGGACCAATGATAACAATCAGCGCTACCGCTCCACTGAGAGTTGCTGTCATCCTGTATTAAACCCTCACAGCAACCCCGAGAAAGGGCCTCTCTCATCCCCAGTGTTCAGGCAAGGAAATCGAACCTCAGGGAGACTGAGTGTCTCCGCTGAGGCCACACAGCGAGGAGGTAGCTCATACCTGGCTCGGTGTGGTTCTTCACCCCTGCCCCATGCCGTCTCAAGTCAGGATGAGCCCTCTCTCGACTTCTTCCTCCTAACGCCTGCTCGGGCTTAATTCTGTCCTCGTCCCCTTATGACACTGCCGGGCTTTGTTGGGGTGGGGGGTGGGGGGACGCCGTCATGACACCCTCCCTGTACAGTAGCTGCGCCCATTACAGTCTACACACAAGGGGCCTGACGTTGGGACTGCTGGCCCTTGGCCCTTGTTGGGTCGGTTCGGGCCCCTGGGGAAGCGGATGCCAAGGTGGGGTTCCAAGTGCAGGAGGTTTATTCTGGGGGAAGAGGGAAGGCCTGTGAATGGCAAAAGGGGGGAGGAAGCAGGAATGGACCCAGAAACCTGTGATGCAGTCTCAGCAGCCCGATGGGGAGCTCCAGAGCAAGACTGCCTGCTGACGGAGGCCACGTTGGGCAGGACCGGCCAGGCCCTGGTCCCCCTGCTGGGGGGTCGGGCTGCTGGGGAACCAGTGTGACATCGGCCCGGAGGCTCCTGAAGGTGCTAACACTGGAGGCCGCCAGCTCACTGCTGTCCTCACCTCCGGACAGCACAGGGGTGGGGGGGGGACCCAAGCGGCCCACTTCCACAGTGCCATGCTTGTTAATTCAGCGGCCAGAATATTCCACAAAATAGCAACCAAAGCAGCAATTCGGCGCTGTTTAAGGCAGACCACCAGCTCCCGGACAGGCTGCTGCCTCTCCAAACCATTGTTTTCACCCTGAGCAGAAAGAAAAGGCTTGAGTTTGGGCCAACTGGACAGCCGCCCTAGGAGCTGACTGGGTCTGTGGGGGGCGAACCGCTGCCTCAGGCCTCCTTGGGGCCTCCCTGGGGCCCTCCCGCTGCTCCCCGAGGGGCTTCAGTTTCCCCATCTGTCAAAGTAGACGTTGGTGGCAATGATCCTCGAGGCCCCTCCCAGCTCCAAGCTGATTTCACACCCCCCGCCAGCTGCTCCGCCCCCTCTCCCTGGGAGGCCATCCCACACTGCCTTCGCTCCGCCCATGATCTATCAGTTGCCCATCTGGGGCAGCTGGGGTCTCTGCCACCGGCCCCCCGGGGGCCCTGGCCATGCTATCCTTCGGTGGTCCCGGTAGGGAGCCTTGTGCATCAGATGGCGCCCCCTGCCAGGGCACGGCCCTGCCATGGAAATGATGGATCTCGCGTCCAGCGGGGCCGTGTGCACGTCGGCCGGAGGAGGGGGGGGGATGGTGAGGGTCCAGGCAGCTCCGCTGACCGTGGCCTTGCTGTGTGGGCAGGCACCTGCTGTGACCTGCGAGAGCATCTCTGCACGCCCCACAACCGCGGCTTCAACAACAAATGCTTTGATGACTGCATGTGTATGGAAGGTGAGCCCCACTCTCTCGGGGAGGGGGGGTGCCCCTGTGTTCCCAGGGCCACTAAACCCCTTCTTCTCCAAGCTGGTTCTGCGCGGAATGGGGGCCAAGGCTTCCCTGCGGAGGGCGCAGGGCGGGCCCAGGGGCCTGTGGCAGAGGAGAGGGCAGCGGGATCCCTCAGGAGCTGAAGACGTGAGTAAGAACAGCTTTGCTCCGTGCCTTCCCAGTCTGTGAACTCATGCAGTCTTGATTCCTGGCATCGTTTCTCAGATTTGCTTTTCTCGCCTCTTGAAATACAAGCTGGCATGATCTCCTAGGATCTGGGGGTGGGAGAAGGGAGGAGAGGCGCACATCTCTTTATATAAGATCAAATCTGAGAAGGCTGGTACACCAGAATTCTACCCCAGGGGAGGCATTCCAAGTGTGAGAATGAGGGGTTGGGGGGGGTGGATTTCCCAGCCCTGTCCCAGGGGGGATGCACCTGGCCAGCTATGTCCTTAGCTCTTCTGAGCTCCCACCTGCAGCGGGCGTGCCCTCCTGCCCGGGTGTGCCCCCGCAGGCGTGCCCTCCTGCCCAGGTGTGCCCCCGCAGGCGTGCCCTCCTGCCCAGGTGTGCCCCCGCAGGCGTGCCAGGCTCTGTGCTGAGCACTTCACTCCCGTTACGATCATCCTCACAACCATCCCACGAAAGGAGCTCTTACCATCCCCATTTCACACCTGAGCGAACTGAGGCACAGAGAGGTTAAGCGACTTGCCCATACTCACACAGCTAGAAAAGTGGGGGAATACTTTTAATTTTACATTCTGAAAAACTTCAAATACTCATGTTTGCAATAATGAACCCCCATTTCCCATCACTCAGCTTCAATACTTACCAGCTCACTGCCAGTCTGCGCTGTCTCTCCCCCACTCAGTTCCCCATTCCAGTATGATTTTGAAGCAACTCTGGGGAGTTTACAGATCGTTCATCTGTGAATATTTCAGTATATATCTCTCTTTTTATAAAAAAAAAAAAGATTTTATTTATTTGACAGAGAGAGAGACATCAACAGAGGGAACACAAGCAGGGGGAGTGGGAGAGGGAGAAGCAGGCTTCCTGCCGAGCAGGGAGCCCGACGCGGGGCTCGATCCCAGGACCCTGCGATCATGACCTGAGCCAAAGGCAGACGCTTAACGACTGAGCCACCCAGGCACCCCTCACTATATATCTCTAAAAGATAAGTACTCTGAAAAATAAAATACCGGGGCACCTGGGTGGCTCAGTCGGTTGAGCATCTGACTCTTGGTTTTGGCTCAGGTCATGATCTCAGGGTTGTGGGATTGAGGCCCTTGTTGGACTCTGTACTGAGTGTGCAGTCCGCTTGGGATTCTCTCTCTCTCCCTCTCTCTCTGCCCCTCACCCCTTGCTCGCACACACACATTCTCTCTCTAAGGAAAACAAAAAAAACAAACAAACATGAACAATAATTACTCAGTATCATTCGGTAGCTAATTGGTTGTTCACATGCCCTGACTTGGAGAATTTGATCTTGGTCCTTCTATTAACCATCCTTAGATACGGGCCCTATTTTTGCTCATATGAGCCTCAAAAATTATCTGCTGTGCAAGCAATAAAGCTACTTGGGTCTAGTCAATCAAGAAATACTTATTGAGTGCTCACGATGTGTCCAGTACCATTCTGGAGACTTGAGATTAGATTCAGCCGCAAAGAGAACAGGCAGACCGCCCCTCTGGATTCCATTCTAGTGAGATGTGCAGACAGTAAGCGAATCCAGAGACGACATGTCTTTAGAAAGAAATAAGGGCTGTAACAAAAATCAGGGTGGTGTGATGAGGAGTCAGAGTTGTTTTAGAAAGGACAGACAGGAGGGAACAGCAGAACCAGCCAGGTGAGGATGGGGGTGCGGGGAGGGAGAGCTCCAGGCACGAAGCAGGGCAGAAGCCAGGACCTCAGGCAGGAACAGGGCTGGCGTGTTTGAGTGGGCCTGGCACACAGTGGCCAACAGAGAAGGTGGCCCCAGGGCCAGGTGGGAGAACCCGGTGGGGAGGGTCACACGGGATCTTTTGATTTATAATTGGAAGTCACAGGCAGGTTTTAAGCTGGAGAATGACATGGTCTGGCTGCAGGACTCTGGGGGGCAGGAGTGGAGACAGAGAGGTGAGGGGACGGAGGCAGGCAGGGGTGGGAGGGGCAGGCGATGCTGGGAAACTATCTTCTGTTACCTGTGTGCAGGGTTGGGGACCCATTTCACAGAGCAGGAGACTGAGGCATGGAGCGGGCCAGAGGACACTCTAGTCCACGGAGTCCAGAACAGTGCTGAGGCCCAAGCACAGTCCTTGGCCTCCAGGTCCAACCCGGGCACCCAGGCGAGGGGGATGTGGCCCTACTGAGTCCAGGAATCCTTCCTTCTTTCCTCCCCTGGACCTTGGGTGGGAGGCGGCAGCTTTGCAGGCATCCAAAAGATATATCTGCATCCAAAGGCCTGTCTGCTCATTTCCTCTGATCCCTCTGGCTCTGGTCAGTCCTGGAGGAAACTCTTGCTTCCTCCCTGGAGACTCAGGCTCCAGAAAAAAAAAGAAGAATGGAAATGACAGCTCAGGCAGCTCATTAAAGCTGATCCAGGAGGAGGTTGTCACCAAGATGCCACACCAGAGGGATCTAGGTGATGCCGGGAACCCTCATGAGGAACAAGAGTCCTGAGGACTTCTGGGGGCCCCGGGCTGAAGTCCAGCAGTCAAGGCCAGCCTGATTGTGGAGGGTTCCGGAAGGGCTTCTGTGGAAACCAAGCACTCCTGCTCATGAATCCCCTGCCCCGTTCCAAGTGCCACTTGTGTGACCTCATGTCTAGATGCCCAGTGACCCAGGTGTAAATTCTAGGCCCCTAAGCACAAACTTCACAGCAGTTCCTTTATTCTCTTGGTAGTGACGTAAGTGAATCTTCAAGTATCAATGTCCTCTCTCCCTGGGGTCAACTCCTAACCTGAAGTGTAGGGATTGCTCAGGCCACCCTCACATCCCTTGCCCCCACCACCAAGAGGAGGTGGCCTTCTGAGGCCTTAAATAAAAATTATGTCTACCCATGTATCTCAGGGGATGCCTGTGGTCATGACAGAGAGAGCTTCAGCTCTGAAACCCTCCTACTGCTGGGCCAAAAGGGCCCTGAGGCAGAACATGGCTGGGGCCGCAAAGGAGCCAGTGATGCAAAGAGCTTGGGGAGGGGAGTTTGGCTGCAAGAACAGCAAATGCAAAGGCCCTGAGGCAGAACATGGCGGGCTATTGAGGAAAAGCAAGAAGACTGAGTGTGGCTGAGCTCATGAAGAGGGGAGTGGGAAGTGAAGAGGGCAGACAGGAGGCAGGTCCAGGTCCCAGGGGGTCTTGTAAGCCAGAGTAGGAAGTTTGGATTTCCTTTTGAGTGCAAGGGGGGGCCACGGGAGGTTTTATAGGGGAGAGCAGACTCTGCATTCCCTTACAAACTTTTTTAATAGGCCACTTTTTTTTTTTTTTAGCAGTTTTGGGTTTACAGAAAAGTGGCACAGAAAACACGGTTTTCATATACCCTCTCCCCCTGCACAGTCCCCCTGTTATTACTTGCATTAGTGTGGTTCTGCTATTAGAGTGGAGGAACCAACCTTGATAAAGTCCATAATCTGCATTCGCATTCACTATCCGCATTGTACATTCCATGGGTTTTGATAAATGCATCGTAATAGGTACCCACCATTACAGTATCACACAGAATAGTTTGGGGGGGCCTTAAATAGACCCCGTGCTCCATCTGTCCATCCTTCCCTTCTCCCCCAATGATCGCCTTTTTAAAGCCCATTCAGGCTGTCCTGGGAGAGTGGGTGAGTTGTAGGGCAGCGTAGGGTGGTGGTGAGAGGGTGCAGGGAGTCCCAGAGGGCGCAAGGAAGGAAGGGGAGGGCCCTGGCGGTGGGTGCCTCTGACCCCCTGGCCTCTCTTCGCTCAGGGCTGCGCTGCTACGCCAAATTCCACCGGAACCGCAGGGTCACGCGGAGGAAGGGCCGCTGCGTGGAGCCGGAGACGGCCAACGGCGACCAGGGATCCTTCATCAACGTCTAGCGGCTCTGCCGGAGGCGCCTCCCCACCGGCCTGGGGACCGGCGCCCGCGCCGAGGTTTGGAGAAGCCGGGCGATTTATTTAGAACTAGCAGTGGGAGTTCAGATGGGGGACCCGATGACCGAGGCTGCAGGCTCGAGCCCGGGACCCTCAGCCCCGGGAGAGGAGCCCTGGCCCAGGAGCCGAGCTGCAGCACACCTGCGCCCACCCCCCCGCCCCCGGAGGCCCCGCAAGGCCTGCGCCTCCTGGTGGCCTGATGCTCCGCGCTGGCAATGTCGAGAGTGCCCTCTACTGCCCAACCTCAGCACTGCAACCGCTTCAAGTCACACAACGAAGAGGTTTCTGAGCGCGTCAAGAAAGGGAAAGAAACAGAGAGACAGAGCACCCCAGGAGATGAGTGCGGAACACCTGTATGTACCAGGCACTGTGCTAAATGCGTGCCGTACGTTATCTCATTTAGTTACCACAATGACCTTTCAAAGGAGGCATTATCACCGTTTTACCGGTGAGGAAACCGAGGCAGTTAGTTAGGACTTGTCCAGGGTCCCAGATCAGTGCTCCTCAAACCTTAACCTGTGTAAGAATCCCTGGGATCTGGGTAGCATGCAGAGTCTGGTTGGGTCGATTCTGCATTTTTAACAAGCTCTCGGGGGCATGCTGCTGCTGCTGGCGGGAACCCCTCTGAGAGCACCCAGGTTCCTAGGGAGTAAATGCCCGAGCCGGAATCTGCACCTGGGCCAAGCCTGTCGGGTTCCTGGGCCCGCATCCTTGCTTCTCCACAACCACGGACTTATTCCAAGTTCTCCACGGCTTTCAGTGAGAAAGAAGCCCTCCCAGGGAGTTCCTTTCACGGTGGTGAGGTCTGCAGTAACAGGCTGTTCTCTTCCTTCCCTGAACAAAGGTGTAGCATCTTTAAAAACAAAGCATTGCATTAAGCCCCTGCTTGCTGGTAAGGCATGATTTGGGAAGATTGGCCGCTGCCCTCTGGGAGCTGGTAATCTGAGATAGGATGTGTTTGGGGGAAACGATAGTGCTGTTCCTTCTATTTCCGTGGCTCTGCTCACCCAGTCCCAGGACATGCACTTTGACGTTGCTCTTATAGCTTCTTTAGTTTCACTGTAGTTCATGCCCTTTGAGAATCGAATGCCGACATGGGCTCAAAATAATGCACGCATCATGCATGTGCACCCACTTTGCATACTGCCTTAGGGGCTTTCAGGCCTCCCACAGACCATCTCTAGACCCCACCCCCACCCCACACTTCTGCAGCAGAGCCTACTGAGGCATGGGGGCACCTCTGAGGTCAAGGTGTTCTCTGAAACCACCCCCCACAAGCTAGACCCACGATGCCCACCCAGAACATCTACCCCAGCAGATCTGGCTCTAGGGGCCACCCCAGGAGAGCCACTTAAACTCCCCACTCCCACACCTGGCACCTCACTGCTGGTCAGCCCTCTGGTCCAGGGCAAACCAGGTTGCAAATGACAAAAGCCCTCCCCATCCAAATTCCTCGTTGGCCTGGACACCTGCCAGAGGAACCACACCCTCGATGCCAGGGCTGTTTACTCCATGGGAAAATCAGTCAGGGTCAGGGGTCTGGCACCAAGCAAAGCAGACGGATTCAGGAGAGACCAAATACCCTTGCTCATGTCTCCCTATTCAAGTTCTATGGGCAAAGGAATCTTAGGGGTGGGGGTGGGGCAGAGGAACTAAAAGAGATCAAAGACGGCTATTTGGAGATCAAACCTACCAGCAGTTTTGTCTAAGACTACACCAGACAATACCCATGCTGTGTGAGCTTCACTGGGGGTGGCTGATTTGAGAATGTGATAGAACCCTAAGGGGGGGGGTGGGCTGCAGGCAGGAAACACAGCATTGCTTATGTCTGGCATCGCATATGTCTGGAGGGTAACAGTTCAGATGGCCCTGGGACATCAACAATGGAAAGCACAGAAGGTCAGGACAAAGCTGAAAGGCCCCATGGAACCATCCCCATCTAGCAGGGGAGTTCTGCGATTGGACCTTCAGGCCCTAGCTCTTTGCCCTAGTTACCTTCATTTCGTGGTTGCAAAGGCAGGTGGGTAAAAACCTCCTAACCCCAGAGTTAGAGATCCCAGAGCCCTCCTCAGTGTTTAACAAACCTCTCCGCCCGGAAGTTCTTCCTTAGGTCTATCTCAGATTTCTTTGGCTAGTACAGAAGTCAATTCCCCCTAATCCAGGATTCAGCCAACTTTTACCATAAAGGGCAAGTAAATATTTTAGGCTGTGTTCCCATAAAACTACTCATGGAAGCTGAGATGTGAATTTCATATCACGTTCACATGTTACAAACTACTATCCTTCGTTTGGTTTTCTAAAACCCGTTTATAAATGTAAAAACCTTTCTTAACTTGCAGATTGCCCCAAAACAGGCTGCGGGTTGGATTCGGCCCACAGGCTATCATTTGGCAGATTCGTGCTCCAGTCCACTGGTCTCAAACTTGGCTGCCCGTTAGAATAATTTAGGGAACTTTCAAAGGTACGGATGATGCCCAGGCCCACCTGCAGAGGTGCTGGTTTCATTGGTCTGGGTTGTGTCTGGGCTTCGTGTGTGTTCAAGGCTCCCCCAGGCAACCGTAATGTACAGCTGGGCATGAACTCTGCCCTCGTCCTCCCGACTATGGGAATGCTGCTGGTGACAAACGGCCTGCTCCACCTCTCACCACCGTGGAGACCTTAGGAAAGTTACTTGTGCCTTGATTTCTTCATCTGTAAAATGGGAATAATGACTGTCCTGTCATAGGGATGTTGTGAGAAGTAAACGTAAAATCCTTATAGCATGTTTAGAACAGTGCCAAGCACATAATAAGCTCCCAGTGTTGGCTAATTTGTTTTCTAGGGTAATTTTGGTAGGTAGTCTGTTCTTTGACAATGATCTGTCAAAATCACCACTCAGGCTCCTTCCCCTGCAACACTGGGGCCAGGAGATGCTCCTGTAGGAAAGAGAAGGTGGCGTTCTGCAGTCAAAGAAGTTTGGAAAACTGTTCTGGACTCAGCCCGAGGCAGCAGGTACAGATCCTGGGTGCGGAGGCAGAGTGGGAGGAGGTGTAAGTGGTATTGGTCTGGGGTGGGGTTCATGAGTTTCAAAAAAATACAACCAGAGGGCGAGCTGAGCAGGAGGCCAAGTGGAAACCAGTGGATGCTGGGCGGGTGGCCCGTGCCCTCCTGCATTCCTTCTGTGGAGTCTTACACCATTCCCCCGAGGTGCGCACGGTTCCCATGGGACTCCTTTCTGGGATTCATCCGGCCGTGAGAAGAGCAGCCCCCAAGCCTGCTGGGAATGGGCTGAGGGGCATAGAGTATGAGGGACAAGCCTCATGGAAAAGTGACAGCTTCGTTTGCCCCTTGAGGCGTGACTGAACCACAAGTCAAATCCCAAGGCCACGACCCCTTCCACCGCAGAGATGGATCCTCACTTGAAGCCATATTCAACACACCGAATGGAATCTAGTGCTAAAGGGTGGGCACAGCCTTGAATGGGATTCCCTTTGCAGCAGGAAAGTCAGTGAACTGACATGTAACCTGCAAGGAATGTGTTTATAAGACAACAGAAGAGCAAGGGAAGCGGGTGCCGGGAGGGACACTGAGAGGAGCCGGAAAAGCAAACCATTTAGGATTTCAAGGGGCTGGCGCCATCACCTCCATGATCACCTTCCCTCTTCTGGGAGACAGGAGTGCATGTGTGCGTGTGTGTGTATGTGTGTCAGGGAGGG
The DNA here is from genome assembly GCF_009762305.2 of Zalophus californianus. Lineage (NCBI taxonomy): Eukaryota > Metazoa > Chordata > Mammalia > Carnivora > Otariidae > Zalophus > Zalophus californianus. The sequence goes on from NC_045598.1 coordinate 8,670,560, forward strand.
GGGCGGCAGGAACTGGTTTGCAGAACCACAGGCCTTCGTTGCAGGGAGTGTGTTTTCTGAATTCTAAGTCAGGACGGGTAGTTTGATACAGGATCCTCAGCCTCTTCTGGGTGCAAGAGGCTTCCTAGTCCCTCCTTACAGTGTGGTCCCGGACCAGCAGCAGGGAGGGCATCACGTGGGAGCTCGGCAGAAGCACGGGGGTCCCGGGCCCCATCCCCAACCTGCTGAACCAGAATCTCGGGCGGTGGGCCTCAGCCATCTGGGTTTTACCAAGTCCCCAGGTCATTCTTGGGCACGATCGAGTTTGAGACACCCAGGTCTACGATCCATAAGGGGAAACAGAAAAGTTGGATGGTCAGGGACTTTTGGATGATTCAGGGCATTTACCTTCAGGTGTGAGTTGGCAAATCGGAGATCCGGTTTGCCTGGTTAATAACCAGCAGTGACAAACTCCCAGGCTCTGAGCCCCTACCTCCTGGGCTGGGAGTGGTCTATTTTCAGAGGAAATCAAGTGGAGCACCTGGGGTGCCCCCCTACCCCCGCAGTCGCAGTCATTGGGTTTTCTGACTCTTGGGAACTTCCCTGGGGTGCTGTGGTTCCTCTTTAAAGTGTGGGGGCGGCAGTGGGAGGGGGGGTGCTATGCCCTTGTAGTCCTGTGATGGCGTGTTGCATGCGCTCTCTTGAGCTATAAATAAAGAGCCAATGGTTAATTAGCTGCCTTCTCGTCTCTCTCTGCCTCTCCTGGAGACGATCTGTGTGCGCAGGCAGGGAGCATGCTCAGAGCGTTTGGAGGGGACCGTAAGCCGAGTATTTCCTCTGTCACATCTTTGAGCATTTGCTCTGAGCTCAGCAGTAAACGAGACAGAGTCTCTCTCCTCACCTGGACCTCATCGTGCTCCTTTGGTGGGAATTTCATATCTTGACCTCCCTCTCCATTTTAGGGTTGGGGCAGCTGAGGTCCCAAAGAGGTGACAAGGCTAGTCACAGCAGGCTGGCCTCATTTGGGGCCTGGGTGGCCACGTGCAGGGAAAAGCAGACGCCACTTTCAGCAGGATGGGGATAAACAAAGCACCGCCTCCTGACGCCGGGCCTGGGCAGGCTCAGATGCCATCTTGGGAAAGGGCACAAATTGGCCGGAGGGGCCTGGCTCAGCACCAAGAAGGCCATCTCTTATCTTGGTGGCAGCTCCAGCCAGTGCCACCTGACTCTGCTGACCAGGCCCCGCTAGGCCTGGCTGATTGTAATACAGAGCAAGGCTGTGTTATGGCTCTCAGTGGCTCCACGTCCCGAAGTCAAGCCGGGGTCCAGACTGTCCCGGGGAGAGGCCCTTAAGGGCCTGCTGCCCCTGTGGGAATCTCCCTGCCCAGATACCGCAGAGGGACCGGCTTCTGCAGCCTGGACGCGTGGGAATCCAGAGTGTCCCAAAACATGGCCCACCGTCAGGATCCTCTGGGGGAGAAAACCCAAGTTTCTGAGCCCCACCTGGGCCTGGGCCTCGGAATCTCTAGGGGTGGGGCTTGGCAAGCTGCATGTTTGATGAGCCCCCTGCCCTAGGTTTGAGAACTGCATCATCAAACCTTCCTCAGAACTCACTTTCCTCCCCACTCAGGCCCCAGGTGGCTGGTGAGCCTCTCGGTTGGGGATGGTTCTAGGGAATCGAGCCCAGAAGCTCCCCTTTCGTAGAAGCCTCAAAAGTCCTTCCCTCGCTGGCCCAGCTGCTCAGCTCTGCCGTCATAGTGCAAGGCAGTCATAGACAACGCTGAAAACGGATATGCACAAATGAATGAGCATGGCTGTGTTCCAGTGAAACTTTATTCACACAGAGGGGCAGCAGGCTGGATCGGCCCATGATCTGTAGTTTGCCACTCCCTAAACTATACTGCTGACTCCTGGGTCCATGTTTTGCAGAAAGGTATGCGAGGCTTTTAAAAGCCCCTTCTGTCCTGGGACGTCAACTCAAATCCATCTCTGCTCATGAGGGTCGGAGCAGTACCGAAGTGAGGAGTCAAAGCCAGTCGAACCCAAGTCCACAGGGATTTCAGCTCTCTGCTGCCAGCCTGGGTGCTGCCCTCAGGGGATCAGGTAGCTGGCTTGGGGGTCTATCAGCCAGGGTTCTCCAGAGAAACAGAACCAGTGGAATTTGTATTTATGTATCTTTAAATGTCTGTGTATTTGTATATATCTTCTCTCTATACAGATTTATTTTAAGGAACTGGCTCACACTGTGGCAGGGGCCAGCAAGTCCGAAATCCGTAGGGCAGGCCAGCCGGCCAGAAACTCTGGCAGGAATTGATACTATAGCCTCGAGACCACATCTCTTCTCTGAGACCTCAGTTTTTGCTCTTAAGGCCTTCAGCTGATTGGACGAGGCCCACCCACATGGGGGAGGGTACTCTCCTTTACTTGGAAGTCAGTTGCTTGTAGATGTTGACCAAATCCACAAAATGCCTTCACAGCAGCACCTAGATTAGTGTGCAGTTAAATCCTCACATACTGCAGCTGGCCACCTTGTGACAGAAAACTGGTCATCACAGAGGGGCTTCTGGAGCTCAGCTCCCCAGCTCTGGATCACAGCATGTGGGCACACGGGCAGAGTTGTCTTTGGTGTGTCATGACGTTCTGGGCTTCCTCACTCCTTTGTCAGCCTGAGTGTCAGGTGGCGGCGGCGACCGCCGCCTGTCATGTAAGTGGGCACGCATGTCTTAGTGTCAGGACATGAAATCCTGGTGGGCGTGGCGTGGGGGCAGGTGTATGACAGACACTTGGGTAAGCAAGTGGCTAAACAGAGGCGTTCCTGTCCCTTCATTCTACTCCTTCATGATGGCATATCCTGAAACCCACATATTTGTGCCTGGGGGACCACACTGGTGATTGGTCCGTCCAGCGGGTCAGGCTGGTCAGCTCTGGGCATTGTGGTCCGGAACGGTCTCTCCATGCCCCAGCCTTGACCTTGTGTCAGTGCCTGGCACAAAGCAGAATGCCTGTTGAGAGAGGGAATACATTCACCCAAACACAACTGTGAGCTCGTTTATTGAGCTGCGTCCACAGCCGGAGGCACCCTCCTCTTGTGTAGCTAGAAACTCGTAGAACCCCCTTTTCAGAGCAGGAAAACGAAGCACTGAGAAATAAAGGCCACTCGTCCAAAGTAGTGCAGCCACTCAGTAGCAGCCTCAGGGACCCCAGTCAAGTCTCTCTGACTCCAAAACCTGAACATGTCCACCGATCTCACGTTGCTTCTCAAATGCCACATGTTTGCTGAGCACCTACCAGGAGTCAGTCACCGTGCCTCCCTATCCCCCACCGCCCCACCCACACCCCAGGTCACAGGAGCTGCATGGTGCATTTGGGGTCACCAAGGCTGCTGCAGGGCCAGCAGGGGGCAGGAGTTCTGCTGGGCAGGCCCCAGCCCTGGACTGCCAGAACCGAAGATCACACACTCACCAGGCCGCCTTCTAGAAAGCCCCTCGGGTTGAGATCCCTCTCAGGGGCTTCCCAGCAGGTGGAACCTGTGGAGGTACCCTGTCTGGTCCCGGCACCCACTTCCCCATTCTTCTCTTATGTCTCCCACACCAGGGGCACAGGCTCCCTTACTGTCCCCCAGCGAGGAACGTGAGCCCTCACGGACCTGCCGCAGACTGGACCCGAAAGCCATCGGCACTGAGCTGGCCCAGCAGAAGGGTGTGAAAGTAAACACCAGGATAAAGCCCCGCAGCAGATAGGCATCTTGCGGGCCTCGGGCCCGGGGGCCATAACTGGCCTTGTTTGTGTATCCGAGCGATCACTAAGGTGCCATCAGAGCCCTCAGATGCCTCCCTTGAAATTCCAGCCCCAAGCATGCGGAGAGATGGGAGGCCGGACAGGCAAAGAGGTGGTAGCCCGAACTCAGGACAGACCGACAGAGCCGGGACAGGCGGTGGGAGGCAGGACACACATAGTTAATGAGAGCCTGGGCACGCGCACGCGCACGCAAGCACGCAATGACATGAAGTGGGTTGCTGGAGTGTGGCCCAGGGGGATGAAAGCCACAGGGCAGAGCATACTGGCACCAGCCTCTTCTGTCTGCCTTCCCTCTGGCTGGTGTCGAACACAACATCTGTTTTCAAGAACAGGACACAACTTCCTTTTCTGCTTCTTCCACGCTCACCAAGAGCCCCATGGGGCATTCTGATGTGTTCTCTGATGGCTGACGTGAGCTGCAGGCCTCTGCAGGGACAAGGTAAGATCACTAAGTGTCCGGTGAGGCCAGGACGGGGCTCACCCCGCAGTCATGTTCATAGGACCCCGATGAGGTGGCAAAGCCACAGGGACGTTGGGAATTACGGGCTACATTTTAAAAGCTCAAGGGGGAGTCTTCAAGGATCCTGAGTGGGGCCTACAAAAGTCGGCCATGGATGCTGCTGTAAGTTTGAATTCTGTGCCACTGGGACAAATATTTCGGAATCAGCCCCCCTGTGTTTTGACTAATCACAAAAACAAATGTGTCCTCTAGAGAGGACGTCCCTCCCACCTCCCGGCAATGTCCAGGCACCTCCAGAAAACCCAGGAAAAGAGAAGTAGCAGAATCGTCCACCCTGACTCCCTCTGGGCCCGGGCTGCCCCAGGATTGTGTCCCCTTCCTGGCTCTGAGTGAATGCTGCTCTGGACATGGTGATTTTCCTGACGAGTTATATGGCATTCGATACTTTCAGTATCTTGGCATCCACCAGGGACTGGGCTGAAGGACAGGGAATGAAGCCTGGGAGCCCAAGAGAGTCACCCCAACCCCAGTCCTACAGGGTTCCATTCGGTTCCATCAGCTCCTGCCCCCGTGCCCTGCCGTCTGCTCAGGGGAGCTCGCCTTCGGGAAGAGAAAGAAAACCACAGCCGTAGATCCAAAAGCCAACACTGACCAACAAAACTCCCAGGCCTCCCCTATAACCCCACCAGACCTTAGGCCAAGAAACACAGAGCCAGCATGTTTGAGACGAGCTGACACAAACACTGGAGGACAGGTCTCCAGATCAAACCCCAGAAAGAACCCCTGGGCCACCAGGGGCCACGACTCTGCTTCCAGGCCTTTCTCTGAAAGCTTCTTGCCAAGGGCCCTGCTTTCTGACAGGTGCGTGTGACTTTCAACAGGGTTTGGGTGATGTTCTCTGCTCTCTTTCTTCCAGTTTGATTTACCCACTTGGGAAAGGAAGTGGCTGGGCCCCATCGCAATTGTGGGCCTCCAGTGCATTGAGAACCAAAGTTTGCTGGGTTGGTGCGGTGGGGGAAAGCATCTCAAAACCTTTCCTTTCGGTGCCTCCCTGGTGCCTCACACAGCGCCCCCTGGGGACTGATGATCGCTGTCCTTATTGTCAAGATGCACAGAAAAATTCAGAGGGATTAAGTGAGAGATGAAGTGACATAGATGCAAAGTGGCAGTGCTGGGGGTGGGGGTGAGGGGGCAGGGTGAACCACGGTGTCTCTGCTAATAGGAAAAGGGGGAAGAGCATCTTCCCGCCATCAAAAGGGTCTTTCCCGGTGCTTCCGTTCAACCGGCATTTATCATGGGCCAGGACCTGCTGCGAGACGCTGCAAGATGCTGTAGGGTTTTTTTGTTTTTGTTTTTGTTTTTATAGCAGCAGGGCAGCTATTTGCTTACTGAGAATTTAGGAAGTGCCAGGAGCCGGGCCAGGCATATATGTAAATCATCTCACGTGCCCCCGTCACCCTAGGGCTCGGCGTGGCTACCTAATTTGCCCAAGTCGCTTTGCTAGGAGACACACCTTCACCCAAAGGACGCCAGCAAGCATGGGAAAGAGATGGGACAGTGTTTGTGATGCAGGCAGGCGGCGTCTGAGGACCCCAGAGTGGGGGTCCCGCAGGACCTGCCAAGAGGGTCCTTGGCTTTGTGCAGGATGAAAAGCAAATGTGTGCCAGAGGAAGTAACAGCAGAGTTTAACCAAGAACGTGAGTGACAGTGAATAGTGTGAGTGACAGTGTATAGCTGACGGAGTGTCTGGGAGACTCGGAAAGGAGAAGGAGTCTTGTCGTCAGCTGGGGCTAGGGGTTTCCACTGGAAAGGAGTCTAGGGTATATGTTCCTTCGGAATCCAGGGTAGGGTCAGATCAAAGACGAGTGATGGTGAATAACAGGTGTTATCTTATAAATCATCGAAGGGATGGGGTATTGATGCCAGCATCGGCCGAGGTTTGTTGGAAGCTGGTGCCCTGGAACATATTTTTGGGATCTGGCTCCCGTTAGGTGTTATCGGGTCTTTGGGGCCTAGGACAAAACTCAGAGAATGAGTAACTTTTTTGCTTCCCCCGGAAGTGGGAACATAGCTTCTTTGGCTTATTTAGAGGCAAAGTAAAGAGTAGGAGTAAATGGGGCCCGGCAGAAAGAGAGTGGGGATGGAGCCTTTCTACTTTTTGTTCTATGTTTTTTTTTCTTTTTAGATGGTTCCTGCATGGTTTGTCCCCTCAGGCCTTGTCCACAGGGCTCTGAGAAGCCACAGGAATATGTAGGTGCAGACTCAAGACGCAGCTTCATCTCCAACACTGGGGAAAAGGATTGTACATCATGGGGCTTAACCCTGTGCTCCCCTACGCCATCTGGACAGCACCCAGGTGATGTAGGAAAGACATTAGGGTTCGAAGCCAACGGCTGAGAAAGAATTCTTGAGATGTCTTTTGTGCAAAAAGATGGTTTTATTAAAGCTTGGGGACATGATCCGTGGGCAAAAGGAGCTGCACTGGGGTCACAAGGAGGGGTCCATTATAGACTTTCAAGTTGAGAGGGGGTCAGGGATAGCATAAGTCTCCCAGGTATTTCGGAAGCAGGTTTCCAGGATCCTGATGGGGCTAGTTATTGTTGGGAAAAGTCATTTATTACCGTCTAGTAAACCCTCAGTCATGAGACCCTTCAGATGTATATCGGTGGGTCCTACGCTTGGGGGATGATTGCCAACAGGTATCTTGGGGGGTAGAGATAAAGGAAGTTTCCAAAGGAATTTTTATATGTTAAAGTAGACTTAAAGGATCCTGGGAGTCAGGCTAAGATTGCCTTTTGCCCTTCGCAAAGTATTAACACCGAGGCAGTTGAGTTCCTAGAGGAATGTCACTCTGCCTGTTTCAAGGACTTGTCAGTGGGCTGTAGGTGGTAAGGAAATTTAATTTTTCTTTTGCCTTTGTTTCCCACATCACTGGGAAAGGGACCTCCCAGGGTACCCACGTTGCAATGCCTCAAAACATTCTCAAGAGATTTCATTTTTTCCCATCCCGTACTATACAAGTGAATTTGAGGAAAGCCTATTTAGAAACCAGTCATTACTATTGACTTTCTGGTGTATCTCCTTAATGAGTTCCTCACTGTTCTGGCAGTATGCGGGTACATACGCCCATCTTCATCTCCGGTACCACAGGAAGGCCTTGTGCCTGACACCAAATCCTCGGCATCCATGCGCAGACTTTGAGGGGGTATGCACGTTTTATTTACACGGCTCCCATGCAAGTTTTGCTCATTGTGACTTTGGCTAAGTCATCCAGACTGTAACAATTTCTCCATTAACAAAGTAGCAGTTGCTACCCTACCACATGAGAATTAAAGATGTGAAAAGAGAGACGAGCCTTGGGGTGCCTGGGTGGCTCAGTCGGTTAAACGTCTGCCTTTGGCTCAGGTCATGATCCCAGGGTCCTGGGATAAGTTCTGAGTCAGGATCCCTGCTTGGCCCGGGGCCTCCTTCTCCCTCTGCTACTGCCCCTCCCCCCAGCTTGTGCACACGTGCTCTCTCGCTCTCTCTCTCAAATAAATAAAATCTTCAAAAAAAAAAGAGAGATGAGCCTTTCTAAAACCAGCACCACTGACTGAGTGGCTTCCTGGGCAGAGCCTGACTACTAGTGGCACCCTGAGGACAAGCGGAGGCGGGTGGCTGGTCTTCCCAGTGCCTGTGATGGGGGGAAGTGGTGCCCACATATGTGTTCAGCTGGTGTGTGCTGGCTTCATTCCCTGAGTGCCTACCATGTGCCAGGCATGGGGCTGAGCACTGAGGATGCAAGACCCTCCTACAGCTCAGTCTAGTTGGGGGAACAGATAATAAACAGCAAACAAGTAAACTGAGAGGCAATACCTGCAGATATTGAGAAGTGCTACAAAGAAAATAAGACAGGATGCCACAACCATCTTGGAAAACAGTTTGGCCATTTTTTTTTAAGAGTTTATTTATTTATTTGACAGAGAGACAGTGAGCACAGACAGGGGGAGTGGGAGAGGGAGAAGCAGACTCCCAGCTGAGCAGGGAGCCCGATGCGGGGCTTGATCCCAGGACCCTGGGATCATGACCTGAGCCGAAGGCCGATGCTTAACCCACTGAGTCACTCAGGTGCCCCAGTTTGGCAATTTCTTAAAAAGGTAAATAGATACCTGCTGTATGATCCAGTCATTCTGCTCCTAGACATCTACCCAAATAGATGTTCAGTGACTATCACCTGAATGAATGAATGAATGAATGAATGAATGAATCTGTTCTGCATGTCTTTCTGTATTGAAGGTACAGAGATAAAACTTGGCTGAGGCAGACAGGATTGGTGAGGGACATGATAAATTTCTTTTTTATTTTTTTTTTAAGATTTTATTTATTTATTTGACAGAGAATGACACAGTGAGAGAAGGAAGACAAGCAGGGGGAGCGGGAGAGGGAGAAGCAGGCTTCCCGCGGAGCAGGGAGCCCGATGCGGGGCTTGATCCCAGGACCCTGGGATCATGACCCGAGCCAAAGGCAGACGCTTAATGACTGAGCCACCTAGGCACCTCAGGACATGATAAATTTAAACTTGAATTCCAGAAGTGTGCTCACGAAAGCTATCACCCCAAAGCCTTGTGGAATACGCTTTGTGGGGGCGCATTTGTCCTTGCATAGTCAGGACTGGGTCATGGCTCCCTTGAGAATAGTCACTTTCCTTTGTTCTTGCGAGCTACACCCCAACCCCAGCCAGCTGGGTCTGGTGCCCCCTCCCCCATGCCTCCCGCCCCAGCTGGTCAGGATGAATGCAGCGTCACTGTGTGAGCCGAGCCGCAGGGACATTCCACAGACCCAGCCTTGTGCTTCCTCCAGTCTGTCTTTCCCTTCTTTGCCTCACTCCATCCTTTGCATCCCAGCCTGGGCTACATTTTCCTGAGATAGAGGCGGTGGAGCTGAGGGGCCGAATGTCAAGGTCCCAGAGCCAGACCGCCTCGGTCCCCAGCCCAGTTTCATACCAACCAGTGACTTGGGCAATCCTTCCAACTTCTCTTAACCTCAATCATCTTACTGTAAACAAAGATGAGGATAGTACCTGCACCATGGGGTCATTGTGAGAATTTACTGCTGAGAATTGACTACAGATCATTTTTCACATTGTCTTCCACAAATTAAGTATTTAATTAATGTCTGCCTTAATCTAGGACTTGTTTGTTTTGCATTTTCTCCTCCTAAGGTGATCATGGTCTTATTACACAGTTATAGGCTTGGAAGAAACACCTCTAGGATCTGAGGTGGATGGGGACTATTCCTTAGAAGAGAACTGATAGAGGCCGCTGGGTGGCTCAGTCAGTTGAGCATCTGCCTTTGGCTCAGGTCATGATCCCAGGGCCCTGGGATTGAGCCCCGTGAGGGGATTAAGCCCTGCCTCAGGCTTCCTGCTCAGGGGGCAACCTGCTTTTCCCTCTCCCTTTGCCACTCCTCCTGCTCCTGGTCTTTTGTGCTCTCGCTCTCTCTGCCAAATATATAAATAAAAATCTTTAAAAAAAAAAAAAAAGGAGGGGGGGGGCGCCTGGGTGGCTCAGTCTGTTAAGCGGCTGCCTTCGGCTCAGGTCATGATCCCTGGGTCCTGGGATCAAGCCCCGCATGGGGCTCCCTGCTCAGTGGAGAGCCTGCTTCTCTCTCTTCCTCTGCCCCTCCCCCGGACCCCCCATGCGAGCTTCCTCTCTCTCTTGCTCTCCCTCTCTCTATCTCAAATTAATAAGTAAATCTTTTTTAAAAAATAAGAGAATTGACAAATAATAATATAATGTTATAATATCCACCATTTATTGAGACATTACTCTCTTCTAGGTATCACATAACCAATAATTAACAGTAACTAATACTTAATGACAATAGTAGCCAATTCTAATTTAGCACTTACTATCTGCCAGACCCTGTTCTAAATGCTTCTTTGTGTATTAACAAATCCTAACAACCCTTTGAGGAAGATAACTGTTATCGTCCTCATCTCACATATGAAAAAACTAAAGCACAAAGAGGCAAAGCAACTTGCCCAAGTTCCACCAGTAAGTGGCAAAGCCAGGATTCAAACGCCTCTTCTCCTGTGTGCTAACTCCGCAAAAATCAACCTAGGTGTAGCCATTTCGCAGCTCAAGATCCCAGTGGCAGGCGTTGGGGTGCTCTGTCCCCTGGGCTGGAGGACTGTATCTCCAAACAGGGCATCAAATTAGGCCAGTGGGCCCTGAAGCCCTGCAAATGTCCCCCTTTCTTTGTGTCTGGAGAGAGCACCTGTCTTGATCCGATCTCAGGACCCTCCCTCTCCCCACCGCCAATCCCTGGCAGATTCTCAACCTCCCATGTGGTTTCTCCCTCCTGGAGACAAGAGCAAGGACTCAGACCAACCCTAAGGGGACCCTTACCCCAGGTGACTCCAATAAAAAGCTGGTGTTCTCCAACTGAGAATTTTCTCTGGTTATGGGTGAAGGATGGGGTGGGGAGGGGTGGGGTGAGGGTAGTCAACAGCCTAAGAGAGATGCCAGGTAAGACAGCTCTTTCTTTCCTCAATTCTTCTCATTTACAATTGAGGGGCACACAGTGTTTAGATAAAATCTTTTTGTTCTCTGGTTTTCTTCCTTCCACAGAGAGGTGTTTCCTATAGGTTTTCTGCTGGTTTTCCAGCTAGATTTTCCTAAAGCTTTTGGTATACAGACTCAAGTGGACTCCAACCAGTATATCGATAATAACCTTCTGTATTGGTAATAACAATAGCTCCTGTGTATTGCTCACTTACTAAGTGGCAGGTACTTTTGGGCACTTTACCTTGACAAAGACACTATCCTTGACCAAATTTTAGTTAGGTTCCTCTGAGCCCTCTTCTCTGTCCAGCCTGTCCTTGCTGGGACTGCGAGATCCAGTTTTACCAAGACTCCTACTACGTCAGTTGAGTGAGAATCACCCCCCACCCTTGATATCTGGTCACCCTCCATATCTGATCAAGTTCCCCATCCCCCATCTTTGGTGTCTAAGTCCTGGCCTGCCTTTAGCAAGAATCCTGTTGGGTCAGTTTAGCAAGAATCTCCCTACCCTTTATATCTCCTCTTGGTATTTTCCATCCGCTGACCCCTCGCTCTGTGCCTGTCCTGACTGTCCTGGGTGGCAACGGTCTTGAATAAAGTCTCCCTTACCGCTCCAGCAAGTGTCAGAATAATTTTTTCATCCTCAGCGTGAATGAGTTCATCTAACCTCAAAAGGATCCTAAGAGGTAGGTACCATCAACGTCTCCCCTTAGAAGCGAGGAAGGAGGGAGGAGTGAGGGTGCCCTTGGGGATGAGACATCAGCTGTTGGCACCTGGACGTTCCCCCAAGTTCTTCGGCTGCAGGTGGTCCATCTGTTGGGATACTAACCAGGCAAGATACTGCGTCCTTTGCGACACAAATCCCAATATTCTCCAACAGCCTGCCGGAACCGCGTGGGAGGCGGCGGGAGCTAGGAACCCGGAGGGAGCAAGCCGCCGGACGCCGTCTCCTGGCAACCGGGCCGGGGTCACGTGACCCGCCTCACGTGGCCGGGGGCCGCGCCGCAGTCCGAGCGGCAGCCGCGAGTGGGGCGGGGCTGGGCAAGTTTGTTTCCCGAGTTCGGAGCCCAGGAGCCCCCGCGGCTGCCGCGCAGGTGCCCTCCGCCTGGGTCGGGATGGAGCTGCCTACCGTGAACCTGAAGGTGGCGACGGGCAGGGTGGGGCGCGGGCGGGGCGGGTTGCCCCAGAGTGTGTGGGGGCGTTTGCTTTTTTCGAGAAGGATTTCAGAAGCGAGAGGATCGAGAGCTCGGGGCAAGAGGGGGTGGTAGGGAGACAGCGAGAGCGTGGACCCCAGGTGGGAAGGAGGTGAGCCGACCGGCCATAACAGGGAAGAGGGATCCAGGGAAAGGCCAGCAGGGAAGACCGAGGGGGAGCTGGAGGCGGTAGGGGAGGGAAAGGGCCGCCCGTTCCCCTTTCCAGCCTCGGCGCCTCCGGCCGCGAGCCCCGGGAACCTGAGGATCGCTTTGGCCTACGCGCCCAGAATTCCGCTGGAGAGAGGGAGGGAGGGAGCCGCGGGGTGGGGGCGGGCCCTGAGAGCCCGAGGGGTCTCGGCGGCGGTCACCTGCCGGTCGCCCAGAGAGGGGGCTAGACCTTTCATCTGCACGCCCAGCACCGCCCCGCCGCTTCGTTGGCTTCATCAGGTTAAGAAAACCCGAAATTCCCAGACCAGTGGTTTCCAAAGCTTATAAATCCAGCGTCCTTATTTCATAGGAAACAGGAACTCCAATAGAAGTTACTTAGAAGCAGAAAACCCCAACTCTGTGCCGTTAGGAAAGCACTGCGCGGCTTCCTGGGGTGTCTTCATTTCCTGTGGCATGTCCTCAGCTCCTCCAGATGCCAGTGGCTTCTTCATTTTCTCCCCGCCCCTGGCCCTGCGGGCGGGCTCCGCTTCTGGGCTGCGCTGACAGCAGAGGGGCTGGGGCCTTTAGCTTTGGGCTGGAAGGTGTGAACGTTGGCCCAAACCTGCCATTTGGGGTCTCGGTGCTGTCCCCCCTTGAAACTATATCCAGGAACGCCCTTTTACTCATCAGTGACAAAGCATTTAGCACACGTGGTGTCCAGCACTGAAGGAATCTGAGAGACAGAGGACCACAAAACAACACAATCCATATTTGGATTATTAGACGGGGTCTGCGTTATGACTTCACGGAGGCAGATTTCCCTTAATCTCATCTCCCTCCCAGAAGCTTCCAGCCAGTTTGGTTTACAGGAGGGCAACCGAGGTTTGTTGGTATTAACATTCACTGTGTCCCAGGCAGTGTGGAGTCAGTGCCCACTGCCTTCTCTCTGGTGAGAGATTTGCCTAGAATCATGGCTAAGAGAGCATCAGGCGAGGGACAGAGCTGCAGGAATGGAGAGGGCAGGGGGCCCTCATTCCTGGAGCATCTGTGGTATGCCAGGTGGTTCATTTGATCACAGCCACTTCGGAGAAAGCTGATATTGTCGCCTTTCTTACAGATGAGCAAACTTCGGGGCAGATAAGTAACTTGCCAAAGTCCCACAGGGATTAAGTGGCAGAGTTAGGCTTTGAACCCACTGGGGTCAGACTTCAAAGCCATACCCTTTCCTGACCACCAGTTAGGGCTGACTTTGGCCTTGACGGTTTCCATCCACTGGGAGGGTTTCGTCAGTTTGGGGCTTTTTTTTTTTTTGGGCAACTTTATGGGCCTGACAGGCCCAGTGTGCCCACAGGTATGAGCTGTGCTAGTGTTCTCTGCCCCAGAGTGAAACGGGGGGACCTTCCCTTGGCTTAGAAAACAGGACCCCAGGTTTCCAAAGGTCTTAGCTGCTACCAGTCAGAGACCAGTAAGTGCTGGGAGGCCCTAGGGGCCAAGGTTGCTAGGGAACATACATCCCATTGAATTTGAATATCAGATCAACAGTGAATAATTTTCTAGCATAAGTATATCCTAGGCAGTATTTGGATCACACTAACAAAGGGCTTATTAACCAAAATTCAAAACTAACTGGGCGTTCTGTATTTTTGTTGTTGTTGTTAAATCTGGCCACCGTAGGGAGGGCGGCTGTCGTCTCCTTGTTTGTAGGCACTTAAGTGGGATGTTCTGAGATCAGGGCCCCTCAGGAGCTGGGAGAATGCACACCTATGGACCTGCATTCCCTCGTTTCATCTAGTCCGTGGCATTTGGTTGAATCCTGCTTGTGCCCAGCCCTGCTGGGAGTGGTCAGTGGTGCCAGGTGAAAGAAACAGCTGCCCCAGGCCCTTCACACAAAGGGCCGTCCCTACCTGAGTCCCATCGGTGAGGCAAGTCCTGAGCTGGAGAAATGACATCGTGACAGGCCTGGCCCTGCCCACCCCCCAGCTTCCTGTCTTCCACTGTCTTCTGTCCGGCCACATGGGCTTCTTTTCAGTTTCCAGAGTGTTCCATGCTTCCTTCTGCCACAGAGCCTTTGCAGGTGCTGCCTCTTCTGCTTGAAATGCTCTTCTTTGATCTCTGCCCCTAGTGAACCCCCTGCTCACCGTTTTTACCCTGGCTTAAATGTCACTCCCTCAGAGAAGCCTCCTAACCACGCCACTCTCCCCCACCCCGTTGTAGAATGAGGCTCCTCTTCCTTTACTATAACTCTCCCTCAGAAAGAAGGTCTCACTGGATCCCTCATTCCTAAGACGATGATCTGATCAGGAGGTGTCTCCCATGACATAAAAGTTCTGCCACAGCTGCCCTGCTCACCATTGAGCTCACCGTTGAGCCCCCAGGGTGGGGTGGCAAGCAGATGCCAGCGATGCCGGGTGAAGTGCTTGAGAAACTTAGCACCATTTGATCATGTGTCTCAAGCCTCTGGGAAAAGAAACCCATGGAGTTTTGTGAGAAAAGGCCGTGGGAGGAGGGTCCAGGGAGTAGTGTAGCCTTAGGGTTAAGGACTCAGGAAGCCGACTTCCTAATGGTAGCAATGAGAATGGCCACGCACTGAAGGCTGACTACCTGGCGGGCACTGTGTTTTGTGTTTCACAGGCCTCTCCACCTCCCTGGACCACTAGATCCACAGAACAACCCCATGACATAGGCGTGATGGTCCCTACTTTATAGAAGAGCAAACAGCAGTTCCGAGAGGTCAGGTGACTTGCCCAAGATCACACAGCTTCCAAGTCATGGAGCTCCGGCTCCATAGGATCAGATCCGCATATTTGGCTTCATTGCCCACACAGTTAACCACTGGCTGACTCTGCCCCCCTAGAATGGCATTCCTGACTTAGGTCTCTTAGCCTTAGCTACCCTTGGGGACCTTCCTGCCTCATGTGACAGGCTGCTGAGTGTTTCCACAGGACTAATAGAACTATATTCCCCATATTGATCTGTCTGTTGGCCTTAGGTCTGTCTACCTCCTGTCCTGGAAGTCTCTCGCCCCCCATCCCATTCGCCCCTGGGCCCTCTAGTGGCACATGAAGGGTCTAAGTCCTGGTGCCCATGACCCCTTGGCTTCCCCTTAGCCTTCCCTTCTGGTTAAACCTCCTCATTTCCACCCACCCTTCCCTTGCTCTTCCAGATCCTGACAGCATAGCACAGACTTTGCCACTTACTAGCCCTGTGACCTTAAGCAGGTCTCTTAACTGAGTATCCGTTTACTCACTGTAAAAAGAAGATAAAAATAAACGCTACCTTCTAGGGTGATAAGAGGAGGATCCCGCGGTCCAGGAGTTGGTGGGGCATTACATTTTTAGTAGCAGAAAAAGACCAGATAGAGCGATCGGACACTTGCATCTGAGCTCTCGTTTGTCAGTATCACACTGTGGGCCGATTACTTAATCTCTCGCTGCCTCAGTGTCTTCATAAGTAAGAGAATATGAATAGTCCCCCCCACACAGTGGCCAAGTGTTCAAGGCAGTGCAGACACATGGCAGGCAGGTCCTTGTCAGTTACAGGAGGTGTGTTGTTAGCTTGTTAGCGCTGTTACAGGATGCGTGTTCCATGCGGGTACTTATGGTTGTTACGTGGATTCGTACAGTGACTGTCAGACACCTCTCTGTGGTTGAGGCACCCCACTGGGACATATGGGGGCGGGGGATAAAGATTGCCTCCAGTTCACAGAGAACGAACCTTGGGCACAGACACAAAGGCACATGGCCCCTGGAACAGAACCCAGGCCTCCAGTCCAGCATCCTGTGACCCCCGGCTGCCTTGGCTCATCCTCCCTCCCCTGCCCGGTCTTCTGGGGAAGAGCCAGGCAGCCTCCTGGGCGCCGAGCACTGTATGAAGAGTCCAGGAGCTCCGGTCTCTCTTTGCTCTTGCCCAACCAGGGTGGGCTGCCCAGGCGCATTCTCAGAGCCCAGTGCCTGCCTTCCCCAGTCTCTCGGGCAGTACCTGAGAATCCCTAGTGTCCCCTTGGTTACCAGAAACCGTCCCAGCAGCTGGCAGACAGTTCTTTGTGCTGAGATGAGTCACTGTTCCCTCCTGTGTCAGGAAGAGCTGGGCCCATTTGGCTCGGTTTCTGGTTGGAGCTCTTCTGGACACCAGGCCTCTGTAGGCCTGGGTGGTGTGCCCTCCCATTACAAAGATGGGGAAACTATTAATAAAGAGGAGGATTCGTCTTCTGGGGGTTTCTATTCCCAGGGGCTTAAGAGACATGATCAAAAGGTGCTAAGTTTCTTAACCATTTATAAAACAAAAGTGACGGCACATGGAGGGGACACAGTATGTCTTTAGGGGTCCTCAGTGTTTCCAGGTTGCACTCTTCCCAAACAGATGGCTTCGTTTTGGACTTCGGGCGGGTGCTCACTGCATATTACAGGTCTTTCTGGCGCTTGGCAAAATATTTGTCTCACAGGTGACACAGCCATTTCCCCACAGGCTTGCCTGCATCTCAGCTGGCCTCTGGGTCTCAGCTTTTCATCTCCCCTTCATCAAGCAGGGCTCTGCAGGGCCAAGAAGCACCCATGTGTTAAAGACCCACTGTGTGCATGGTCTGAATGTGGGAACCAGAGCACTTGGAAAGGAAGACGGTTTCTGGAATAGAAGCCAACAGCCGGGAAGGCTCAGGTGTTGATTTTCAGGAGGAAGGTGGTCATGTGAGCTGCCTCCCCTGTGCTCCCTTCCTCGGTGTTTGCTCTCGGTCTGAAAGCCAGACACCAGGACCACTGTGGCTGGTCACGTGCTGTGGCCTTTGAGGCAGGGCTTCTTCCCTCTGTGAGCAGGGTTTCCTGTCAAGACAGAGGGGGTATTGGTTGGCTCTTGAGATAAAGATCAGAGTTCTTCCCCACAACCCCCAGGCTTGGCCCTGCCCACCCCCCAGCTTCCTGTCTGTCTTCCACTGTCTTCTGTCCGGCCACATGGGCTTCTTTTCAGTTTCCAGAATGTTCCATGCTTCCTTCTGCCACAGAGCCTTTGCAGGTGCTGCCCCTTCTGCTTGAAATGCTCTTCTTTGATCTCTGCCCCCAGTGAACCCCCTGCTCACCGTTTTTACCCTGGCTTAAATGTCACTCCCTCAGAGAAGCCTCCTAACCACCCCACTCTCCCCCACCCCACCCCACCCCATTGTAGAATGAGGCTCCTTTTCTTTTTCTTTCTTTTTTTTTTTTAAGATTTTATTTGTTTATTTGACAGAGAGAGAGAGCGAGAGCAGGAACACAAGCGGGGAGAGTGGGAGAGGGAGAAGCAGGCCTCCCGCCGAGCAGGGAGCCTGATGCGGGGCTCGATCCCAGGACCCTGGGATCATGACCTGAGCCGAAGGCAGACGCTTAACGACTGAGCCACCCAGGCGCCCCGAGGCTCCTTTTCTTTTACTATAACTCTCTCTCAGAAAGAAGGTCTCACTGGATCCCTCACTCCTAAGACGATGATCTGATCAGCAGGTGAGACATAAAAGTTCTGCCACACAGCTGTCCCACTCACCGTTGAGCCCCCAGGGTGGGTGCCAAGCAGATGCCAGCGATGCCGGGTGAAGTGTTTGAGAAATTTAGCACCATCTGATCATGTCTCTCGAGCCTCTGGGAAAAGAAACCCATGGCAGACTAAGCCTCCTCTCCCTCGATCTCCCCATCTTTGTAACGGGAGGAGCACACCTACCCAGCCCCAGAGAGGCCTAGTGCTCAGGCGACACCGGGCTCACGGTCAGGTTTGAGCCGTGGCTCTGCCACTGGGCAGCAGTCACTCACCTCGGAGCCTCAGATTCCTCAACTGTAAACGGCACCTCTGGGGACACCTCTGGGGGTTGGAAGGATTAAAGGCGTCCACGTACAGAGCACAGAGTGCCCACACCGACGAAGCGCCCCAGAGCAGAGGTAGCCAATCACAAAGCTCCCTTCCAGGGCAGAGGTAGCCAATCACAAAGCTCCCTTCCAGGGCAGAGGTAGCCAATCACGAAGCTCCCTTCCAGGGCAGAGGTAGCCAATCACGAAGCTCCCTTCCACGGCAGAGGTAGCCAATCACGAAGCTCCCTTCTAGCGCCAGCCTTCCATAGAGTACACACGTGGCTTTCTCGGGCTCGGCTGCTCGGTAAAGGCAGGAGCGTTGGTCCTTGCAGAGCTGTTCTCCCAGCTTAACGACTCTCTTTCGGCCATGGCACCAGAGCCCTTTTGGTTCACTCGCAGTGGGCCCTGGGGTCAAGGTGGAACGTCCCGGCCGTTTCGGCTCCCCCCCACGTGCAGAAAATGTCCACATTTGTCACAAGCTCCAATGGCTGCCCTCCGCTGAAAGCCCGGGCCCCCCGACCCTGCGAAGGTTGGGAGCGCCGGAGTCAGACTTACACTTGAACTCGAGTTTCACCCTACCATCGGTGGAATCTAGATCAACTTAATTTTCCCCGGAGTCTAGTTTTCCCATCTGTAAAATGGGAATGATCATGGTGTCTGTTCCAGACGCTCTCGTGAGGCCCAAAGAAGGTGGCGTGAGGTGTTTGGCACAGAGCAGGTGTGCAGTAAATAGTAACTCTTCTCGAAGTGCTTTTCCCTCCGTAGCCAGAGTTCTTTCTTGCGGGTGGCAATCCCCACTTCTGCCCTTTCACTGGTCCAGAAGCCTGGACAGTTCACTGCACACCCTTGCCGTGTCTGCCCTCACACTCAGGCCGGTACACTGCCCCCTCCCCAGGCTCTTGGCATCCCCCCTCCCAGCTTGACCCCCCCCCAGTCCCTTGAGTAACTCTTTCAAGGTCCCCCATCTACCATTGGGACCCCGATGGAAGCTCCTGACTTGGGGCTCCTGGCCCCCCTGCTGGTTCGGGTCCACTCCCTCTTCCTCCCCATTTATGTTCCCTCTGCCACATCTGGAGCACCTTGCTCTCCTCCCTTTTGCCTGGCTGGTCCCTGCCTGTCCCTTAGCAGGAGCGCCCTCCTACTTCCAAAGCTCCCGCTGACAGCTGCCCTGCCCTCCCCGTAGCATCTGCTCCCTCCTCCTTCATTTGCTTTCCAAGCGGGGCCCTTTTGATTACCAGGAGTAGAGACAAGTTCTGGTAAAGGGGGCTGCGATTTTAAGGACATAGGGGAAAATGAAAGGGGTAGAGTGGTGTAGAAATCTAGAAAAAAGCCAGAGGGATTTTTTTTTTCCTTAAACCCTACCAAGTTACTTGCTTGCAGAAAGCCTTTGGTGGCTTCTCTCCATGAACTTAGGATAAAATCCACCCTCCTTGCTGAGGCCCTCGAGGCCCGCCTCTCCCCCTGGTCTCCCGCTACCCTCCCCCTGCTCTTCCCCTCCTGCCCCCTGGTGCTCTCCTGCTCCTCGGATGCAGGTAGCAGACAACCACTGTGCCCCACACTGTACCCCAGCTCTGGTGTGCCGAGAAACCAGCCTCGTTTGAGTCCCACACCCCCCCCAGCCATTTCCTGTCCAGGTATATCCTCTGAGGCCAGACCAGATTGTGAAGCAGGAGGGGGTGTGGGTGTCTGCTGCCCCAAGGGAGTAGGGCAGAGTGACATGGCAGCTCCTCCTGGCCTGACCTGCACTCTTCCTCCTTCACCCCTGCTTCGCTCACTGCTGCTGGTGTTTTATTGTTGTTGTTGTTGTTGTTGTTTAAACATATTTATAAAGCCCTGTTAGGTGCTAGACAGGGGCTTCCTGTGTTTTCTGGCCCCAGAAGCTCTCCCCACCCCTCCCCAGACGGTGGTCTCACTCATAGCTCTTTTTTCCTTCCCCCAGACGATCCTGCTGGTTCACTGGCTGCTGACGACCTGGTGAGTGACTCCACAGATGTCCACTTCTGTGTCCAGCTGTCTCCCAGGATCTGGGTCCACATACCCCCAGGCTCTCATCCATGTGTCTCCTGGCCAGTTCCAGAACTAAATAGCACCTTTGTCAAGAATGTCATCAGCATCCCCATGTCCCAAGAATGTCTGAGGGGCAGGCAGTTTCCAGAGGCCTCGGCCATAACTCCCCCCCCCCGCCCCCGGACCCCAGAAGCTTCAAGCCTTCATCCTAGGGGAGGTGGCTGGCCCAGGGCAGTCCCCACAGCTCAGATCCTCCTCCAGACATTGCCCAGGCCCCTTTGGGGGCTTGGCATGACTCTGGTTCCTCCCCAAGGCCTTTGTATCTGGAAGGTGTGAGGTGCTAAAGCCAGGGGGCCGGTCTCACATAGCCTGCTGGACTCCCCGAGGCAGCCATGGGGTGGATGCCGGCTAGAGCTCTGTGTGTCTGTGACCTTGGATAAGTCACTTAGACTCCCTGAGTCATTTTCTCACCTATAAAATGAGGGCATTACTGACCCTCCCATTTACCCTGTAAGGTCACTGGAAGGTGAAAGCCGAGTTTTAGAGACTGTAATAACCCCTAACATTTCTTGAGGGTGTCTAGGAGCCAGCCACTGGGCTGAGCACCTTCTGTGGGTTGGCTCCACAGCTCAGCAAGTAGATACTTTATGACCCAAGACACAAGGTGGGGTCACGTGCTTAGGGGTGGACCCTATTATGTCACACTCCTGCCCAGAGATGACAGACTAGGGATTCAGATGGACCTGGGCAGGTCCTGGCTCAGCTGTGGTCCAGCCGGGTTACCTTAGGCAAATGGCCCACCTCTTGGGACCTTAGTTTCCATCTGTAAAATGTGTATAAGGATAGCACACATCCCTCCGGGGCTGTGAGGGAGAAGCATGTTGTGCTCATCCAGCACTCCCCCGGGCCTGTTACAGAGGGACGCTTGAGCATTGCAGGCTTGATTTCATTATTACTGTCTGTTTTACCTGCCGAGCTGTGGGGCGATTTCCCTGCCAAAGCAGGACTGGAAACCACTGAGCTTCTGTGTGCATTTTGCAGACCTTGAAGTGTGCTGCACGTGTAAAATGGTTGTGAATAATGCAGACAGTGAAAGTCATGGCTAATGACTTTGGGAAGCAAGGTCAAAATACAGATTTCTCAGTCATACTCCCCAAGATTCTGAGTTGTGGTCTGGGCTGGGGCCCCTGCACTAGCTTCTTAAAACCAAAAAGTCAGGGCGCCTGGGTGGCTCAGTCGGTTGAGCGACTGCCTTCGGCTCAGGTCATGGTCCTGGAGTCCCGGGATCGAGCCCCGCATCGGGCTCCCTGCTCGGCAGGGAGTCTGCTTCTCCCTCTGACCCTCCCCTCTCTCATGTGCTCTCTCTCTCTCTCTCTCTCTCATTCTTTCTCTCAAATAAATAAATAAAATCTTAAAAAAAAAAAAAAACAAGTCAGCTGACTTAAAGACTATCAAGCTGAGTCAGGTTCTGCGCTTCACAGCTTTGTACGCGTTCTCTGTAGGGAACACTTCAGAATCCAGAAACCTGACCTAACTCTGGTGCCTCTCCCCACAGGGGCTGCATCACGTTCTCGGGCCCCTATCCCTGGGCCAACTTCACCATTCTGGCCGTGGGTGTGTGGGCCGTCGCTCAGCGGGACTCCATCGACGCCATAAGTCTGGTGAGGTGGGGGAAGCAGCGAGGGGACTGGCCTCAGGGTGGTCCGTGGCCCCCACTCTTGCCCCCCCCGCCCATCCCAATCCTCTCTTCCAAGGAAGGGGGCCCCCACCCCACCCTTTGTTTTCCATGTCTAAAGTCTTGTCAAGAAGCCCTCCCCAGCTGCCAGCCCAGGTGTGTCTTCACTAGCCTGGCCTGGCTCTCGGCCTGCCTGGCTCCGGGAGCCCTGAGTCTGCTCAGTGCCTTCCCCCAAGAGAAGCATGGGCGGGGGCCCCCAAGTGCCCCAGCTCGGCCACTCCTCGAGGGCACTGGAGCATGTCCCCGATAACCCGCCTCTAGGGCCCTCTTTTAGCAGGGAGCGGTGGGGCTGGGAGCCCCACGAAGAGGGAACTGCTGTACTTTGTGAGGTCAGAGTGGACACAGCCCCGCTGAGCTCTGCCATGGGGGAGCTTCCCAGCACCCACTGCGCCCCGGGGGGCAGCCAGCCCTCCAGCAGGGCCTGTCAGGATGACTAAGAAGGGAGTTCCCTGTGGTGCAGACAGATCAGGTGAACTCCAATTTCACCCGGAGATTCTAGAACCAAGTCTTGTGCCCCATCGTGGCCACAGGCTAGGTCCAGACCTGGGTCCCCAGATCCCTGGGCTGGGTGCTGTAGTCCTCGCTCAGGCGTCTCACCCACCAGGCCCTGCCTGCTTGCTGATCTGTTTTCCAGCAAAGCCCAAGGACACAGGAGGGCACAAACGGAGCTTCCAGTCTGGTGTTTGTGGTAAGGGAGCCATGAGCCATGATGGAGCATAAGGGTGCTCATAAACCCTGATGGCACATGGTCCCCCCCGGGCCCTGCGCCTGGCCTGTCTTGCAGTTCCTCAGTGGCTTGGTGGCCACCATCTTCCTGGACATCGTCCACATCAGCGTCTTCTACCAGAGGGCCAGCTTCACGGACACAGAGCGCTTTGGTGCCGGCATGGCCATTCTCAGCCTGCTCCTCAAGCCCTTGTCTTGCTGCTTCGTCTACCACATGTACCGGGAGCGTGGGGGTGAGCTCCTGCTCCACATTGGTGAGGCCACCACCTCCGGCCAGCTCCCTGACTGCCCCTCTCGCCGGCCAAGGTGCTGGCGGCGCCATCTCCCGCATCTCCCCTGTCTCTGGCTTGCCTGACCCACAGCCCCTGCCCAAGTGAGCTGGCCTTGCCCTGGGGGACGAGGGCTCAAGGCGTCGGGGTGGGGGAGGTGGGTGCTGACACTGACCACCAGGCTAGAAGGTCTGCAAGCTCCGGGCTCTGCTGCACGAGCCCAGGGCTCCCATCCCAGCCTGCTGTGAGCTTTCCTGGGCATCAGACTACAGGCAGGGTTGGGGGCAGGACCAGAGCCCTGTCTCAACCTGAGCATGGATGCAGCTGGGTGTGCCCCAGTCCTTCAGGCAGCTCTGGGCGGCCTGCAGCCTGAGGCTGGTAGGCATCGGTGGGGCCAGCCCCTCCTCTCAGCCCCATGCCTAGAGCCTCCCCTCCTGCCATGTGGGGTCTGGGTGGCCAAGGGAGGGGGGCTGCTGGCATGGACCGTGGAGCCTCGGCTGAAGCTGGCCCTGAACTGCGGTGCTTTCCCTGCTGACATCCTGGTCACCTCAGCCTGGCCCACCAACTGCCCCTCCCACACCCTCTTGAGCTGTACCTCCTTCTCCTGGCGGCTGGGCCATTTTCCTGTTCTCTCTCACATACTGCTCATCTCCTTCCAGAGAGGTGGGGAGAGGGTGGGGGTGGTCTTCCACCGTTCCCTCCCAAGAAGAGAGGCCCAGAGGGGCCCATGACCCACCTAGAGGGGCGGCTGGGCCAGGGCAAAAGGCACCTGTGGCCTCCCCAGGGCTGATCTCAGCAATGCCCTGGGGTTGCGGGGAGTCACTCACATTCCTTCCAGTGGGCAGATGAGGGAGCTGGTGCCCAGAGCCCCTGGGACTTGTTCAGGGTCAAGTGTGCAGGGCAGAGAGGGGAGCAAAGAGCGTGGGCACTTAGAGCCCTCCCCCCTACCTAGGACCCCCAGCCCAGCGCTCTGGGCTATGCAACTGTGCCAGCTCTGGGCCTTCTGGATACAGTAGCTCAGGGTCCACTCTGCCCGGGAGAGGAGCCTGTGGGCCAGGGCTGGGCGTCCCTCTGCTCAGATGCATGCTACTCCGGGAAGGCCCCAGTGTGATGGCCAAGAGCACTGGCTTTGGGCCCGTGCTGCCTTGGCTTGAAATTTAGTGTCCTCCGCGTCAAGCGCCATACTGGGGACAAGTCAGTTCATCTCTTTGACCCTCAATTTCCCTGTCTGTAAAGTGGGGGCAACCCAAATACCTGCTCTGGAGGGTTATGGGAGGATTGGCTGAACACCTGCTAAAAGCTGGGGGTGGGGGGCGCTGCTGCCCCTGCCATTGTCCCAGTGCCTTCCTGGTGAGGGGTGGGGTGGATCTTGGTTGGGACTCAGTAGACTGCCTTGAGTCCTCACCCTTCGTTTTCTCCTTCGCCCCTCATCCCCCCCACCCCCAGGTTTCCTTGGACCATCAGAGGAGCGCAGTGACTACCAGACGATTGACTCACCAGAGGCGCCCACAGACCCCTTTGTAGGCTCGGAGGGCAGGGGTCACTCCCCGCAAGGGTACTGAAGCCAGTCTGCTTTGGCCCCAGCGCAGGGGCCAATGGAGCAGACCCCATCGACAGCCCAGGCCGCATCGCCCTCCTTGTGCCTTGGGTGGCATTCTAGAGATGTTCCTGACCTCCACCCCCCTTTCTCGGACTGTGTTCTCCTGTTGCCCATCTCCCTAGTCAAGTGCCCTGAGTGGCCCGGAGCCCCGTGCACACCTGTCCCAGACTCCCTGAGGCCTCCTCTCCCTTCAAGCCACCCCAGTGGTCTGAGGCTGGGAACCGTGGTCTCTTTCCTCACCTCCCGTAGCGGCTCCGTGTAGCCCCTGTCCAACCATGCCTGAGCCAGTCCTTGCCCATAGTTTACTGACCTTGCCCACAGAAGCTCTGAGAGCTTTGGGTCATGCTCAGTCCTGGGAGCAGCCCAGCATGGGAGTGAGGTCCCTGTGCTTCTCACTGCCTGGCAACTTGGTGCTTAGGGACCTTGGGGGCTGGAGGCAGGAGGTGTCTGCAGCACCTGAGACCCACCGCGGCCTCCAGCTGCCCTTCCCACAGCCATGGCATTCACGTTTGGGGAATCGGTAGCTGGGTGTGTTTTGAGCCATGGTTAATCTCCCAGCCGGGCTGGGGCCTGGACCTGCCATTCCTGAGAAGATTTCTCCTTTGAACCCGCAGGGAACCTGGGCTTAGCCACCCATTTTGTTGTGGCAGGAGGAAGCAGGGGCTCACTCCCCAGCTTTGGCCTAGCCAAGGCCCCAGCAGAGGAGGGCGCTGTTTGGTGTGGCTAATGGGCATCCATGTCTCTGAATCAGATGACTTGGGTATTGGTTTCCTTCCCTCTCTGCCACTTTCTGGCTGTGTACCTTTGAGCAGCTTAATGTCTCTGACCTCAGTGTCTTCTGGAAAAGAGCTAATGCCTGCCCCAGGGGTGATGAGGCGAATGAAGTGTGCAGTGCCTGGCCCTCAGAAAGCTCCCTGAGCCACAGCAAAGTTGGTGGGTTGCTCCTTGATTCTGTGATGATGTGGGGTCAGTAGGCAAGGGGCGACCTCTTCCTGGCAGACCCCATGTCCTGGTGTCAGGGCTGACTGGGACCAGCACCCATCCAGAAGCCCCAAGCGTCCCATGGCCAGGGTCCTAATCTGCATCGACTGGACCAAGTGTTGACCTCAGGGCCTCACAGGCCTGGGTTCTCCCAGGCCATCCCGGCTTGTCCCTGGCACAAAGAGATCAAGGCCTAGTGCACAACCCCACCACCCTCCTAGGGCTCGGTACATGGTACTGCTGAGCGCAGGCCGCAGGGCTCAACTCTGGCGCCTGCTCTCAGGGAACAGACATTAAGAGTCCTCTGTCAGGAGGCAAGAGCTCCGAAAGGGACCCCTGGGAAGGGACCAAGGGACGCTGAGTGGCTGCAGCTGCAGTAAAGCTAGAAACAGTTTCACCATCAGAAGGCGACGAATAGATAACCCGTGGTACGTTTATTCTATGGATATGGTTCAGCAGTTCACGTGAATAAACCAGATCCAGTTCTGTTGACATGGGTCCCCCTATTGTGAGCAAAACAGACTGTAGAATGGCATCTTCAATGTGAGCGTTTACATGAATTTAAAAACCTCCAAGCAATATCATATGTCGTTCATGAACGTATATGTAGTGAAATAACAGAAGTGTGGACTAGAAGGAAGGACCCTTCAAGGTCATGGCTGAGGCAGCCTTGCGTAGGGGAGAGGTGTGACCTTCGGGGCATGGGACTAAAAACCCAAGTTCCGGTGCTCTTGTTTATACCAGTTCCTGGCACACAGCAGGCTTGCGCTGTGCGCCCTCCTGTGTGTATGTGGTGAATATGTCAGATTTCCAAAGAGAATGAAAAATTGGGGGGGGCACAGTGGGGGAACAGCTAATAGAGCCTGTGTCAAGCAGAGGGGAGAGTGTATTCAGAGACCCCAGTTCCTCCTAGTCCCAGACCCTCGAGTCTGATCGGGTCTTTATGGAGGGCAGAGGAAGGCCCCTGTCTTAAGTGGGGGTCCCCAGAAGCAGACGCTGAATGCAGCGTCTGGCTTGGTGCAAAGCAGGGGCGGGGGCTGGGCTTTCTGGTCATTGGCCAAGGGCTGCTCCAGAGTTGGGGGACAGGGACTTAACCTCCCAGGCTACTCTGGCTCCCTGAACCAGGCAGGCCCAGTGGCCCCCGAAGCTGGAGGGCTGTTCTGCAAGAAGAGTGCCACCAGTGGGGTGCCCCCTTTCCAAACGGCAGGTCTCGTAACTGACGTTCGAACATTCGTTCAACAAGCAACCAAGAGCCTATGGGAGCTAGGAGTCTTCCAGCTGCTGGGGATACCAGAATCAAGGAGAAAAAGTCCCAAGCACCAGGAGATTCCATTTGGCATGAGAGGTTCCGGGCAGGGGAACAGCTCATAGGGAGGCCCGGCCAGCCTGTTTCCAGGCACAGTCGGGAGGCCGGAGTGGCTGGAGCCAAGGGAGGGAAGAAGGAATGAGGTCAGAGAGGCAGCAGGGACCAGGTAGCAAGGGGCTAGTAGGTCATTTTGAGGACTCTGGCTTTTTCTGAGTGAGATGGGGGGCCGCTGGAGGGCTTTGGGCAGAATGGGACACGATCTGACTCACACTCTAAAAGGACAGTGTCAATGGCTTGGGCTGGGAGGTAGAGATGGGGGTGGTGACAAGTGGCCTTGTTGAGCAGAACACCATGCACCGATTGTCCCTTCCAGGGAAGGACATCAGGCAGTTCTGCCCACTGTCACAGTAATCGGGCTCTAAGGAAAGCAGTGCAGTCAGGCACTGGCTGGACAACGCCTTACGCCGAGAAAAGACCAGATCAGCCTTGGTGGCGGGTGGCGGTCCCCCGTGGCCAGCAGTAACTGACACAGGGCAGTTGGCTTACTCTCCCCTCTCTCCTGCCAGAGTGGAAGGACACTCCCCTCCCTGCGGAGGACAGACGCAGCAGTGGGGTTGGCCAGGTGCCACATGACACGCATGCGTAAGCAGAACAAAAGAGCAAACCCTGGGCTTGAAATAGGGGAAGATATTCCCACACGAGGTGACAAGGTCAGCACAGGCTGTTGCGGGCTCTTTATCTCTTGGGAAGGAAGTGTTCCATCCTCCAGGCCCATTGTCACCCAGCGGGTGGGTTTGAAAGACAGCATGCAAGTGACTGCCTCGCCCAACAGAGCCGCTCTTGGATATATTCTGAAGGCAAGGCGACAGGATTCACTCGTGGACAAGATGCAAGAGAAAAAGAAGAATCCACGATTGCAAGGTTTGGGGCCTGAGGAGCTTGGGGCTTGAGCTGCCACCGACTGGGAAGGAAGGTGGCAGGAAGGCCAGGTTCCAGGAAAGGCCAGATGAGTCACACTGAGGAAATGGGCCTTCCCACCAGACCTTCTCACCACTGGGAGGCCAGCTTTTAGAGACACTTGGAAGTACTCTGTATTTCAGCCTATGGTATCTGCTGATCAGAAACTTGTCGACCACAGGAAGCAAATTCCTCTTGCCTCCGCTCTCCTGCCGGTGAGGACTGAAGCCACTAGTCTAGTTCCCAGATCATGTATTTCTTGTTTTCACAAAGCTGAGCCTTCCAGTTGAGGGAGCCAGAGACAAGCCCCTGTCCCAGGAGAGGTCAAGGTCTTTTCCTGTTGGCCAAAACTGGACCAGAGCCAGCCGTACCTGCAGGAGCCCCTGCCTTAGGCCCATCCTGGGAGTCTCCAGAACAGCCTGGAAATTCCAACTCTCCCAGCCTCCCTCCAAAGTGGCCCTAGAGCCAGAAAGCCCTGGTCAAATCCCTACTGGCACCCCATGACTGGCTGTGTAAGAGACGGGACAATCTCTTAACCTCACTGTGACTCAGTTTTCTCATCGGAAAAGTGGGGATACTCACAGTGTTGACTCAGGGATTAGTGAAGTCTGAAAATGTGTAACATCAGCATTTCTCATTACCTGTGTTACCATGTTAATTATTCAGAGAGAGGGAGGGGGTGATGGGTGTAGGGGAGGAAAGAGTTTTCCTTAGCCCTCTTAGGGTCCCCGGCTGGGTCTGAAAATTAAACTGACAAGGATTAAACAGGAGAAAAAAACATGTACGTTTTTCAAACTTTTACATGTACACAAGAACTTTCACAAGAGAAGGAAGGCCTGATGAAGTGACAAGAATAAGGAGCTTTTATACCTTTCACACAAAGAGATAATAAATGTGTGAAGAATTGACAAGACAAAGAGGTCTGGGCTGCGGTAGTGAATGGTGAAGAAGTAACCAGGAAGATAGGGCTAGATTAACAAGGTTTGTTTATACAGATTTCTTGTCTAGAAATTCCCTGTCTCTAGTAATAAAAATGTCCTCTTTCCTCGTGGTACAGGGAGGATACCATTCACGCAGAGATTTAGGACCTGTTTCAGGAAAGGACAAGGGATGGGGTCAGAGTGACTTCCTTCCTTCTGCCATTTTTTCAAACACTCAGGTTAAGATGTTCAGTATGCCACAGTGCCAAAATTTGGAGGTAGCATGTCCTGAGCCCCATCACCAGTCTGTCTGACCATCCGTTCGTGTATTCATTTATCATCAATTCTATAATAATTTATTGAGTGCGTCCCACAAGTTTTGAAAAAATTGTCAGGAAGTAAAACGGGTTTTCCTCACTGGCCACAGCAGAACCCTGAGGGTCCAGTCCTCCAGGTAGTCGAGGGCTTGTGTCCATACCTATGAATCTAAAAACTATTGACAGATTCAACATTATAAAACATTATCATATCGAAGATCTACACTCAGATTCACAGACTTGAACTTGAAGGGAGCTTAGAGCTCCAGAAGCCCAGCAGTTTCAGATGTTTTTTATTTCAAAACCTTGGCTCAAAAGAAATCTTACACAGGGTATAAAACAGAGCGGGTCTGACAGAGCAGCACCAGCACCACCACCCCTGCCACTCTGAGGTAGGGCCCCCAAAACACAGTATGGAAACTCTTCTCCTACATCCACCTTATTGCACAGCTCGGGACACGGGCCCACAAAGAGGAGACATGGCCAAGGGCACGTGGAGACTTTGGAATGTGACAAAATGGAGACTGGGGTGCCAGGTAGAACTTAAAAGGAAAAAACAGAACTTACACAAATGAACAGAGACTCAATGGATGGATTAATTCATAGAACAGATACATCAGAAGAGAGAATCAGTAGCCTTGAAGAGATATTTGAAGGAATTAGAATGGAGCAAAAAGCAGAAAAGAAGAGAGGTTAAGAAACAAGGGATAGCATGAGAAGTTCCGATATAACTCTATCGGAGTTCGGAAGGAGCCCCTGGGAGAGAGGCAAACATTCAAAGGAATAATGGCAGAGAATTTTCCAAAATGAAAAGACACCAAACCTCAGATTCAGGAAGCCAAGCAATCCCCAAACAGAAGAAATCCACATTTATAGTTACCATATTGGCACTTTGTTCAGCATTGCTTAATCTTTGGCAGCTGGCACAGTTGCAGCACATAGTAAATGCCTTATAACATATATAGAATGAGGGATC
The DNA here is from genome assembly GCF_009762305.2 of Zalophus californianus. Taxonomy (NCBI): domain Eukaryota; kingdom Metazoa; phylum Chordata; class Mammalia; order Carnivora; family Otariidae; genus Zalophus; species Zalophus californianus. The sequence continues at coordinate 8,700,280 of NC_045598.1, forward strand.
CCCAGGTGGCTCAGTCGGTTAAGCATCTGCCTTCCGGTCAGGTCATGATCCCGGGGTCCTGGGCTTGAGTTCTCCATCGCGCTTCTTACTCAGCAGGGAGCCTGCTTCTCCCTCTGCTACTTACCTGGCTTGTGCTCTCTCTCTCTCTTTCTCTCTGACAAATAAATAAATAAAATCTTAAAAAACAAAACACAAATATAGAATGGATGGTGCAGAACACCAAAGATGAACATTAAGATCCCCAAAGCAGGGGCGCCTGGCTGGCTCAGTTGGTAGAGCATGCTACCCTTGATCTCAAGGTTGTGAGTTCAAGCCCCGTGTTGGACCGTAGAGATTACTTTAAAAAATTAATTTAAAAATAAAAATTAAAAAATCCCCAAAGCAAGCAGGTAGAAAAGATGTTGTCCTAAAAGAAATGACAATTACACTGGCAACTGATGCCTCAGCAACAACAAAAGGAGTCAGAAGACAGGGGAATGGTATCTTCAAAGTGGTGTGAAAAACAACCGCCAACCTACGATTGTGTACTGTGAGTTATCTTTCAGGAATGAAGAAAATAAAGGCCTATTCAGAGAAATGACAACAGATTTTATCAGCAACAGACCTTTGATCCAGAAACATTTAAACAATCTTCCTTGTGGCAGAAGGACATTTTTCCATAAAGAAGATCTGACACACAAAGGAGAGAGTAAACATGTGGTTTAGTGTTCAAAACTATACTGGTACCTTTCAGGGGGAGCTGGCCAGGAACAAAGTGTTATTAAGTCCTTTTCTGTCTGGAAGGAGGGTAAACACTGGATTAACTTTAGACTTGGCCAAATTAATGGCTTGGAGAACCACTGAAAGAATAGAAATAGAATGTGTAATTTCCAAGACAGTGTTGGGTGTGTGCGTGGTGGGGGAGAGAGCCTTGATCAACTCTTTTGTTGTTGTTTGATCAATTCTTAAAAAGCCAAGAAAAGAGAAAAAAGAAACATGAATTTGGACCATTGGCAAACACAAAAAGAAGATTGGTTTTATATATACACATCATGATCATACCTTTGTAAATGATTTTCTAGAAACTTCCAGCCCTATTGTGTTTAGAAAAGACACACCTAAAATATACAGACACAGGAAGGCTGAGAGTACAAGAGGGGAAAATGTTAAACCAGGCAGGGGTGCCTGGCTGGCTCAGTCAGTGGAACACCCGACTCTTGATCTCGCGACCTGAGTTCGAGCCCCACATGGAGCGTGGGGTGTACTTAAAAATATATCTTAAAAAAAAAAAAAATCAGGCAAAGAGCTGGTGTAGCTAGATTCGTATCGACCAGCTTGCCTTTATGGCATCAACTTCTTGGGATAAAAGAGCACCAAGATCTAAATAACAAAAAGTTTGATCCACCAGATTTAGGAGGAGATGTTAGATACACAGACTCAGGAAGGAAGTTAATAATTACCCCTGTCCTTCAAGAATTGCTTTAGACTTTAGGAGGCTCTTTGGCATTTATTCATTAAATGTTCACAGCAACCGGTGAGACAGTGGAGGAAGTGTTACCATCCCCCTTTTGCAGACGAGAAGGTCAGAGAAGTTAGGCACTTGCGTAAGGCACTCGGCAGCAGAACGGATGGCGATCACAGGTCTTCTGACCCCAGGTCAAGTGCTCTTTCCTCTCGCGGTTGCAACGGGGAAAGCATACAATCTGGACCGAGGGTGGAAAGGCTTGGCAGGGCTCCATGGGGAACAGCGTGGGCAAAGGCTTGGCAGGTGGGAAAAAGCCTAGAGGGCACTGTGACTGGGCCGAGGCCGCCACGCGGGAAGAGTGGGTAGGGTGGACTCCGGGCAGTTTCACGGGGACCCGATGGCCAGCCGCGTCATCTATCTTGCACGTGCAAGAAGCTTGCACAAGGCCACGTGCTTCGCCACCGGATGCGCAGTGGGGCCGGGACCCTCACGGAGGACCGCGCGCCCGGGTGGCCGCCCCCGCCCTCGCCCCCGCCCGCTGCCCACGCGGCGGCCACGCTCCCGACTCGTGGAGCCCCCGCGTGCATCTCCAGGCTCCGCGGCCGCTAGGCGGCGCGTTCTCTGTGGTCCCCCCACCCCACCCGCCTGGGTCGTTAGCCCTCGCCCGAGGTCCTCTCCAGTTTCAAGCCCGGTGGGGTGAAGGAGGACGGAAGGAAGACAGACGCCAGAGGACGGGCCCAGGAGGCCAGGAAAACTGACCGCCGGTTCTTTGGGTGGGAAGAGGAGGGAGGCTCTGATGTCCTTAGTTGGACAGGGATGGGGGTGGCATGGCCGGGGGCAGACGGAGGGGGGCGGTGCTGTAAGGAGCATGTGGATGGACAGTTGCACGCCCAGGCACGGGGTGGGGGCACCAAGTTAGGAAGGGATCCTGTGGGTTGAGCTGTCTCCTGTCTCTTTTGGAAAGAGGTGGGCGGAGTTGCGGGGGGGCGGGGGGGGGGCTGTCCTGGTTCTGAGCATGGGCTGTGGAGTTAGTCCCTTGGCCCCTCTACAGCCTCTGACAGGCTGTGGGGCTTGGGCTGGGCAGGGAGCCCCTTAAAGCTCCAGTTTCCTCATCTCTAAAACAAGGGACCTAATGCTTAGGGCTGCAGTGCCTATTTGGCAGGGTGTATGGTAAAGGCTGCATGGCGTTTACCATGGTCCGGGCGCTCATTTTGCACAGCGTAGAAGCCCCTGTTATGGGCCAGGTACTAGTCCATGTGCTGGAAATACTCCAGGGGAAAAAAGACAGTGGCTCACAGCCCCCGGAGGAAGAGGACCAAGCTGTATTCTCTTTACTTTGTTAGGTGGTGGCAAGTCATGGAGAAAAATCATGCAGGGTAAAGAGAGGACAGTGTGATTTGATGTGCGGCCCTGGGAGCAAACAGTCAAGAAAGAATTCTTGAGATGTTTTCAGTGTAGAAAAGGTGGTTTTATGAAAGCACGGGCAGAAAATGCTGCACCAGGATTGTGAGGAGCGACTGATTATATACTTTTAAGTTTGTGGAGGAAGTCGGGGTAGAGATAATGTGGGTTTCTCAGGAATTTTTGTGCACTGAGAGCAGGGTCTACAGGACCTTGGAGGCCTGGCTGTCATCAAGGTAAGGTTGCTTTTCGTCCCTAGTAAAACATCTACAGGAAGGCAGCCTTGAGTTCCTTGAGGAAGGTCACGCTCAACCTGTCTCAGGTATTCGGCAGTGGGCTGCAGGCTGTAAGGAGATGGAATTTAAGCTACATTTCTCTGGCTTTTGTTTTCCTCATCAGGGCACCACTACAGTGGGGGAGAATGGTCAAGGAAGGGCTCCCTGCTGTGGTTAAGGCAAGCCTTGAAGGAGAGAGGGAAGGAGAGTTCCAGGCAGAGGGAACAGCAGGTGCAAAGGCCTTGAGGCGGGGATGTGCACAGCACTTTTGAAGAACATCGAGGAGGCTGGTGTGTTGGGAGCGGAGAGAGCAAGAGGGACAAGGCGGGTGAGGTCTGTAAGGTAACGGGGGGCCAGATAACACAGGACAGGGTGTGAGCAAACGTTCTTAAAGGCCAGAGAGTACATGTTTTAGGCTTCGATCGAGGTCCATGAGGTCTGTGTTTTGACTCCTCTGCCGTTGTATCAAGAAAGCAGCCAGAGAAGAGCCATAAATCACTAGCGGTGGCTGGGTTCCAAGAGGACTTTACTTACATAACAGCTATTGGGCCTTGAAGGCAAGAGCTCGGAAGAGGAGGAGCCAGCCAGGTGACAGGGAGGGAGCTGACAGGCAGGAGGGAGGGGAGGGAACCCAATCAAAACCCACACTCTGCACACGGAATAAAACAAAGCAGAAGGACTGCGTCAGACTTTGCAAGGCTCTCATCCTGCGAGCCAGGAAACTCAGGTCTACGGGAGCAATGAGTTCCGACTGCTCACAGAGCAAGGGGTTTTTATGGGATAAATGCGGAACTCATCTGGCTTTTGGAGCTGATTGGTCTAGAGCTAATGGTCTTTCTTATTAGGATTCAAGGGACTCCAAGGGAACGAGGAAGTCCTGAGAAAGCGTGAACAGACTTTGGTGGTCGGGGATTGGCTGGTGTCCTCAGCTGATTTCTGAGAAGAGCTGTAAATTCCTGTAAGATTAGGTTAAGTGTCCTTTATGCGCCTACGTTGGCCATCTCCATTCTGTCCTTGACATAAGTGACTCCACTTTAGTTTGGTTCCACACCCAAGAAGGGGGCATCCTGGAGTCAGGGAAGCAAGGGCTCCCAGGAGGACGAGTGAGTGACCCCCATCCTACGGCGGCTACTGCCTCCAGAAAGCCCAGGGCTCTGGGCTGGCTAGGGGCATGGCATCTCGGGGATCACCTGGAGGAAAGCAGCTTTGGGCAGGTGGGGCTGGGAGGAGCCGATTGCAGTGAGGTCGGCAGAGGTGGAGATGGGAGAGGAATTGGGATTTGGGTGTGGTGAGGGTGGGAGAGATGAGCGGGAACCTGGAGGCTCAAGAAGGGTGGTGGTGGTGGGTTTTTGGGGTGGTTTTGTTTTCTGTCTTTTAAAGTTGGAAGAAATAACCACCTCCTTAAGTGCTCATAAGAATGATTCAGTAAAAAAGGGGGAAGCTTTGGTGGGGGGGGGTAGTTTCTGGAGCAAGGACATCAGAGCCTGTGTCCCATCCCCCAAGCTCTGTACCCCGGTTCAGGCCTGAGTCGCTGTGGGGCCGTGAGGGGTCACGGGTGCTTTTCCTGATTCACAGAATGACACCTCGGAGGCCAGTGGTGGCTCTGGGCGCTGTCCCTGGGGAGGCAAGACGGGATGGCCCCCAGAGTGCTGGGGAGGGTCGGGCTGGGAACGGGACCGCCCAGGATGAGGGAAGGTCTAGGAGGCTATGACCCGGGAGCTGGCTGGTAAAGGAACGCAAGGCATTTCTCTTCCGATTTCCCCATTTTGTTGAGTGCAACAGAAAGCAAGGTCCGCTGGAGCGGGGGAGGGGAGGGGAGGTGGTGGCAGGGGTTTGAGGACAGAGGAGAAAGTGTGAATTGGCATCAGGAGGGAGGGGGAGGGAAGTAGAGTCTGATTCTCCCGCAGCCTTTGCCCCGGCTTGGGATGGAAGGTGGTCATTTGGAGCGAGGTTTTCAGTGTGGCAGTAGGGTGAAAGGCACTAGTCAGCGTTGTGCAGAGTGAGGAGGGCTGCGGGGCCAGGGTGAGGGTGTGCCAAGGGCTGCTTCTATGCTGGGTGGTTAAACTGTGGAAGGAGGGGTGAGAAAGCAAGCAGCAAGGGACAGTCAGAGGGTGGCAGGGCCAGAGGATGGGGTCTGATGGGGGAAAGACTACCGAATCGGGTACTAGAGGATGGGGTGGGCCCTGGAGCTGAAATTATGGAGTGGGTGCCATTATGTAGGATGACCAAACCTGGGGACACCATGGGAGCAGGTGGCTGAGGTGGGACAAAGGGCAAGATAGTGGGAAAGGAAGAGAGATCAAGGACCCCGCTCACCAGGCGTGGGAGGTGTCGGCCGTGTGGATGGTGAGATGGTCAAGAACTGTGGTGTGTGTTGGAGACTGGGACAGTGAGCCAGAGCTGAAACCGGCAAGGAATGAGGGGACAGGGGATGGGCTGGTTTTGGGGCGTGCCTGGAGCTTCGGGTTGGAGTGTTCTAGAGAGGGGAGAAGGCGGGAAGTGGGGGCGGGAAGTAAAGAGGGCCCCCTCCCCCGGCCTAGTGGTCTGAGAGAGCCCCCACCTGAGAGGGCTGCCCAGGAAGCAGGGGCCACAGAGAGGCCTGTGGTCAGTGTTAGAAGGAACAGGTGCTGGAGGACACGAGACATTGTCAAAGGAAAGGGGGTGGTACGGGGGCCTGACCAGGACAGCTGGGGTTGGGCCCCAGGGCAACCAGGGGTTGCTGGTGAAGGGTGCATTGTGGACCAGGGCTGGGGTGTGACTCGGTGGGAGTCGGGCATCCTGTTCTTACCCTTCAGAACCCATCCGATCAAACAGGCCAGCCCGGCTGTGGTGTGGGCCAAGGACACTGTCGCCTTGGCTTTGCCCTGGAGCCCATGGAGCTGAGACCTGATGCCAACTACAAGGAGAATGTGCCCCCCAGGCCTGTGGCGCCCCTGAGGCCAGGCAAGAGGCTTAATGGGTCTGGGTTGGATGTGGCAGGAGCAGCTATTGGCCCAGAGCTCCTTTCCCGTCAGGCCAGCCCAGGGCCTCACTAATTCCAGAGATTAGCTGGACAGGGCCAGCTGGACCGGGACAGAGTCTTCCTAGCCGGGGGCTGAGGGAGAGTCAGGAAGAGGCAGGCCAGAAGTGGGCCTGGCTGGGACCCCTGGCTGAGAAGGGACGCCACCCCCACCCCCGGGGGCGGTCTGTGCCGGGCTAGTGGCTCGGGTGCTGGGGACTTCGAGAAGGCTACAGAGCTGGTATAGCCAAGGATGGAAGCAGCCCCCGAACAAATTCAGATTCTGATTCACAGGCCAGTTTCTCCAAGTTCTAGCTGTGTGACTGGGGCAAGTTGCCAAACCTCTCTGAACTTTAGTTCCTATCTTCAAAGCTGCAAGTCTTCTGGTCCACTGCAGATACTAGGTCCTCCCAGGCACTTCCCCAGCTGCCAGGAAGCCTAGTCTTCCGCTGTGGAATGGCCTTGGGGGCTCGGGAGACTAGTCCCCAAGAGCCGCTCCCTTGCAGCTGTGGGATGTGTTGGGTCTTGTTCTAACCCCCCGGGGCTCTCCCCCATCACCTCCGCCCAAGCCAGAAATCCGTCATCCTTGGCTCTTCCCTTCATCCCCCCACCCCCTTCTGAGCCTCCACAGCAGATCCGAATCTGTCTCCGAATTCCCTCTTCTGTCCCTGCCACTCCTGATCTCTGCCCTGTCGTCTCTCACCTGGGATGCCCTCAACACCTCATTCCTGACCCCCGGCTTCCCTCTGCCCTCCACCCCGCCTGCGCCCCAGCCCTGCTCCCTGCAGCCTGAGTCAGACCACCACTCAGTCCCCTGGGGGAGTCCTTGGCCCCCTCCCACCCGGGGCCCTGTCTCTGACCAGCACCCCCCAACCCACCCGAGCACTGAGCACCAGCTCCCCCCACCCCGCCCCGCCAGGGCACAACTGTCTCTCCTCTCTTTAGAGCAGCAGAGATTCCTGAAGAGCCGAGATGTCGGCCTGGGCAGTGGACTTGGCCGGTGGGCGCGCTCGTACCAGGCCCAGAGGGGAGGGCCTGCCGCCACACCCTCCCCAGGGGCCGAGCTGCACCAGGAGCCTTGCCGAGTCCAGACCAACCTGGCTGGCCTGAGCCCCAGCCTGAGCCTTGTCCTGAAGGACACAACTGGCCGGCTGATCAACTCAAGCTTGCAACAGCAGAGCAACCTGGAGCCCCCGGCCGGCAGGCCCCAGGGGAGGGCCCGAGAGCTCGCCATCCAGCAGAGTAACCTGAGCATGAGGGGGACCAGCTTGGCCGAGTGCAGAAGCCCCATCAGCCCCCGCCTCTGGCCCCACGTGACCCCTCTGTGCCCACACCACCCTCGCCCCCAAGGATCACTGGCTTGCCCATCCTCCAGCCTGAGACAGTCCCGGCTGCTGGCCACAGACTCCCTCAGCCCAGACGTCCAGCCAGCTGCAGGCTTTGCCCCTTTCAATGGGCACACACGGCCAGGCTCCAGACCCTGGTGTGGCCTGGGGAGCTGGCCCTCTAGGATCAGGGGAGAGCCCCTCACCCTGGAAGACCTGACTGTCCCTGTCCAGAGCCAGGCTCGGGGCCCATCCCAAACTGCCATCCACCAGCTGCTGGCCTCTGTGCGACACCTGGAGCACGCAGTCGTCCGTCTCGGGTGCCAGGCGTTCCAGGAACCCAGCAGTGGGCAGGTACTCCCTGCCCACGCCCAGCCCAGCCAACCTGTTCTTGCTTCCTCGGATGGGAGGAAGAAACACCTGCCAGGTCTCAGGGAAACTGCCAATTTCCCAGAGACACAAGGGACCCAGGCTGGCCTCTCAGACTCTCAGGCAAACAGGAAGCCTGCGTCCCTGGAGACCACGCTGGGGATCCTGCCTGGGGATTTCCTTGACCCTAAGCAGGGGGTCCTTCTGGCCAACCCCCTGAGGCAAGGAGAGAACTTCTCCCCGGGGCCGACATATGGCAGCGGGCAGAGGGGAGACCCCTGGCTCCCTCGAGGGGCGGGCAGCAAGGAGGCCAGACTCTGCTCTTCGGCCCGCTCCCGTGCTGCCCGGGGCGTCCCCACTGGGCAGAAGGGAGGGGAGGTGACTCTGCAGGAACAGGTCAGCAAGGAGGAAGAGAAGATGGCTTCCTGCCCACCGGACGCAGCCCCAGCAAGGAGCACCCTGCAGGTAGAGGCCAGAGGAGGCTGGGTGTGGGGGCTGGGGGACCCCAGGAGGGCTCCTCCCAGGAACTCTCGTGGCCAGCTGGTTGCCACTACCCTGTTACACCCCCTCCCCCCGGAAAAGGAGGCCTAGGGCAGGGGGTGTCCTATCCTGCTCACTCCTCAGCCTGAGAACTGTGTCACGTCCTTTTGCTTTCCAAGAAAAAAGCCCGGAACGTGGTGAGCCTGGCGTCTGAGACAGCCCGGTGAGGCCATGGGCTGGGGGGTGGGGGCCGGCCACCCTCCTGGGGCAGCTGCTCCCCCATTTGCCTGGGCCAGTGGAGACCAGCCCCTGATGGAGGTCGGGCCCTGGTGGCAGATCCACGCAGGGCTTCCGGGGGAGGGGACTTCCTTCACCCTGTCCCTGCTGGGGAATGCGAGGGACCTCCCAGGCCCTAAGGCCAGGGACATGGGAACTGCTGTGGCTGCTGGGAATCTGCAACTTCTAAGGCTGCCTGGCACTCTTGGCCATCAAGGGGGCATTCTGTGGCTCCAGGAGCTTGCTTGTCCGGGATTTCCCCGGGGCCGGCCACCAGCAGAGGGCAGTTCCTCCAGTCTGCAGCTGGTCTTCCTGCGGCAGCATGAGGCGTCAGGGCTGGACAGGTGACCTGGGTGGTGCCCGGCCCCCAGCTGCTTCCTGGGGCCCAGGGGCCAGGCCCACCCCCCTGATCAGCCCCGGTCTGGCCCCAGCCGGCAGTGGCTGTCCAGATGTTTCGGAGCCTGGTGGCACTTGGTGCAGGAACGGCAGACAGCGGCTGCAGCAGAGGCCCTGGGCCACCGGCAGGTGTTACGCAGAGGCCTGAGGGCGCTTGGGCGGGCTCCGCGGCTCCGGGAGGCCCAGCTGGAGGTGGCGTGGAGGCGACACACTCAGGCCTTACTGGCCCAGAGCTTCCAGAAGGTCAGGGGCCTCCTGGTTGGGCCATGGGGCAGTGATGAAAAGCTGGTATGTCTGGGGAGGGGGTTCCTCTGGGGCACCTGTTCTGTACCTCCTGAGTGAGCTGCAGTAGAGCAGGTGGAGGGCCACCCAGACACCTGAACCAGCTCTGCTTGTGTTCACATCCTGCCTCCGCTATTTTCCTTTTTCCATGATTTCTTGCTGTGTGGCTTTGGGCAGGTTACTTAACCTCTCTGAGCCTTAGTTTCTTTCGCTCCAAAATGGGATAATAATAATAGTACCTACCTTTCAGGGTTGCTGGGATGTTAAGTTAATAAATAGAAAGGACTTAGAACCCTGCTTAGCACACAGCAAGTGCTCTACCGTATGAGTGGTTGCTATCTTTTACTTGTGGTTAGCCAGCCAGGACTGCCAGGACACGTCTGTGTTCGTTCCTCCTTGGGAAAGGGGTCCTCTGAGAGGGCCCAGCTCCAGGATTTGCCTCCCAAGGAAAATGCTGCGTCTTGGGCTCCTTGTCTCCATTCATTCATTTATTCCCAAAGGGGCCGGGCAGTCTACAGGTTAAGACCGAAGGCTTTGGAGTCAGACATTTCTGTCCCTGCGCCCCACCCTGGTGCCCCCTCTTGGGGCACATTTGAGGCTGCTGCTGACATCCTTCTCTCCCTCTCTCTTCCCCAGTGGCGAAACCGGACTCTGCAGCAGAAGCAGGGGCAGCCGCACGTCCAGGCTGGGCCGGGACCCCCACCCTCTGGGGCAGGACAAGGCCAAGGCCCCTCAGGAAGGGAGCCAGAGGTGGACCCCACCAGGAGAAACAGGTAGTGCAGGACACCCTAATGGCCCCTGGGCAGTGCTGGTGGCCTCCCTTCCCCCGCTTCCTGCCTCAGTGTCCCCCCTCCCCGCTCCCCCCACAAGAGAATGAAAACGAAACCCGCAGATGTGGACAAAGCTTTGTGCAAGAGTTATGTCCATGGCGGCATTATTTCTATTGCTTATAAAAACTTCAAAACAGCCTAAGTGCCCCACGGTGAGGGAGAAAATTATGGTTGAGCAACCATTCAATACGATGTTCATCAAGACTTTAAAAATTCCTCCCCATTCTTTTTTAAAATTTTTCGTTTCAATATCTTTATTGGCATTATTTCTAATTGTAACAGTAATGCGTGTTTGATTTGAAAAAAACACTCCCAAATAGTTGAACCTTTCCCCGCCCTTCCCCGTGTATTCCCCCTTTCTAGAAGTAGTTTCATGGGTATTTGCATGGAATTTTTAGTGACAAGGAGAAATGGTTTTGGTATGTTAGATGGGGGGGGAGGCTAAAAAATGGTGTGTAAGATATTTTTCATGCACATGAAACAATACAGAAGGAAAAACAGTGAAACGTCGTACAATTACTTAGCACTACCGAACAGCTCACTTAGAGGTGGCTAAGACAGTTAAGCTTCGTGTATTGTGTATTTTATTTTTGTGTATTGCTCAAAATGAAAATCAATAAATATTTCATCCAAAAAACATGCTGAAATAAGCCTTAGGGCTTATCTCTGGAGCAGTGAAATTCAAGTTGGCTATTTCCTCTCCATTCCCTCAGTCTTCCACTACAGCAAATGATGGGTTTTGTTTCTATTTGTAAATGAAACAAATGTGTTTAAAATAATTATTCAAATGCCATTTGTTTGAATACTTGTTTGCTGTGAGAGTCCAAATAGTATTGAAGAGAATGAAACAGGGGCGCCTGGGTGGGTCAGTCGTTAAGCAGCTGCCTTCGGCTCAGGTCATGGCCCCAGGGTCCTGGGATGGAGCCCCATGTCGGGCTCCCTGCTCGGCGGGAAGCCTGCTTCTCCCTCTCCCTCTGCCTGTCACTCGCCCTACTTGTGCTCACTCTCTGTCAAATAAATAAACAAAAGCTTTAAAAGAGAGAGAGAGAGAGAGAGCGAGAGGGAATGAAACAAAAGCAGAACCTCCCCCCAGATCACTTCGATAATCAGGGACGATATGGAGAGAACTAGGTGGGGTAGGGGCGGCTGAGCGCACATTTGCACCTGCCGTGCTGGTGGCCGGGTGACCAGGTTGGGACTGTGCACTCTCCCTCAGCCTGACCCCGGGCATCGGTTTCTCTCTGGGCAACTTCACTCACAGTCCAGGGAGTCCGAGGGAGGAGGCAGGAGCCTGGCCGAAACCAGCCGGAGGCGATGGGGCAGACCAGATGCTGCAGGTCTTACAACAACTGGCTGGTGAGCTGTGGGCCCCGGGAAAGCAGGGGAGAGGGAGCGGGGCTGGCCCCGAGCACCCACACTGGGCAGGGCTGGGGCTCCTGAGCAAATGAGTGCTTACTGAGCGTCTCCTTGGACAGTTTCCCAGACACGATCTCATTTGAGCCTCACGGGACCTGGGCAAAGATTTGTGCCCAGTTTACGGATGGGGAAAGTGAGGCACGGAGAAATTAAGTGACCAGCTTGAGGGCACACAGTATGAAAGGTGCACAGCCTGTATTTGTGTGCCGTTGATGTTAATACAGCTCCTGCAGAAGCTTGAGTGTTCGAACCGGAAGGTCCCTCAGACATCACTCACTCACAAGGAAACTGAGGCCCAGAGATGGGGAACGACAGAGCCTCCTCCCGTCCTGAGCTTCCTTACTCTCTCTCTTTGCTTTACAGTCTTCCTCTTGTGGTGCCATCGGAAGGAATGGGCCAGGCAGGAGAGGGGGCTCCAGGGAGAGGCCTCCCAGGTCACACTGAGGACTCAGAGGAGGGGGAGACACACCCAAGCCTGGTGCTCTCCTGCTGCAGACGCACCCAGGGTGGCCTCGCTGGACACTCAGCAGCGGAGAGCCTGGCTCTGCAGGTAGGGAGAAGTGGAAGAAGGTGGGAGTGGGGACCCCTTCCTTGAGGCAGAGGGATTTGGTCCTAAGCAAAGCTCGGCGCCGGCCGCCCCCCAACCCCGCTCCCGGAAGCACGGCAGTCACAGAGGGTGCGCCAGTAAGTGTCGTGAGGGGAAGGAACGCAGATCCATAAGAGGGTTTTTCCCGTGTTAATTTTTTATGATGCGACATTTACATCTTACACAAAAGTAGAGAAAATAGGTACTAACCCGCAGCGTCCCCATCACCCAGCTTCAAGAAAATCGCCTCCTGGGGACGTCTGGGTGGGGCAGTCGGTGGAGCGTCTGACTCCTGGTTTCGGCTCAGGTCATGATCTCAGGGTCCTGGGATCGGGCCCCGTGTCAGGCTCGGCGCTCAGCAGGGAGTCTGCTTGAGATTCTCTCACTCCGTCTCCCTCTGCCCCTCCCGCCAATGCTGTCTTTCTCTTTCTAAAATAAATAAATAAAATCTTTAAAAAAAAGAGAGAGAAAAAAAGAAAATCACCTCTTGAAAACCTTGTTTCATCTGTACCCCAAATGCTCCCCCTATGTTATTTTAAAGCAGGCCCCCCACATCATACCTTTTCACCCGTAAATACTTCTGTAGCATCTCTAAAAGTTAGGGACTCTTTTCAACAACATAACCACCGTGCCATGATCACGCTTAAAAGTGAACATTAATTCCTTAATATCAACTGTTTTACAGGTACACATTCGGTTATAGTTTGAACCAGGATCTAAATAAAGTCCTCATGCTAAAGTTGGTCGATAAGTCGTTAAAGTGTTTTTGAGCTCTGGGGTCCCCTCTAGTTTTTTTCTTTGCAATTTATCTGTGGAGGAAACCAGATTGCTGATCAAGTAGAGTTTCCCGGGTCTACATCCTGCTGCCTGCATCCCTCAGTGCAGTTTCTTTTCTTTAAAGATTTTATTTTTATTTATTTATTTGAGAGAGAGAGAAGGAGGGAGGGGGAGAGGGAGAGAGGGAAGCAGACTCCCCACTGAGCAGAGAGCCCCACGTGGGGCTGGATCCCAGGACCCTGGGATCATGACCTGAGTGAGCCAATGGCAGACGCTTCACCGACTGAGCCACCCAGGCGCCCCCCCAAGTGCAGTTTCCTAGGAGAGCTTTGAGCGAAGTTTGCTGAGCTCAACCATGGTTCCACGGAGATGTGAGGATGAACCCTTGGCCTGTTGAGGGAGAGCCAGCAGGAGAGCGCCGAGTGAAGGAACTGCCCAGGCAAAGGCCTGTGACAGGGGAGTGTGGGAAACTCAAAGGACACCCTGGCAGCCCAGGGTGGGTTAAATGAAGATGGAAAGGCGTGCCAGGGCCAGATCACACATGGCCTTGTAGGCGGTGCCGAGGAGTTGACATTCTGTCCCAAGCGCAAGGCGGGGGGTTTTCAGCAGGGGAGCCAGATGACCGCATTTGAGATTGAAAAAGATCACTCTGGGCACTGAGCCACCAGTGCCTGGAGGGGCCCCGAGTGGATGCGGGAGGCCAGGCAGGAGGCTGCGGAGGCCATCCGGGCACCCGGCGGTGAGGGCATGCTGGCCCGAACAGGGTCAGAGAGTGAAGTGGCTTGTCCGAGTCCTCAGCAGTGGCACGGACGACTCGTACCAGCACCTTCTCTCGGTTCCCCAGGTGCTTTGGGGCCTGGCAACAGTTTGTGCAAGGAGCCGCCCGGTCCCGGGACGGCCTGGCCCGCCGCCGGGCAGGGAGCCTGAGGTTATGTCTGCAACAGTGGGTGCGGATGAAGCAGCTCCGGGCCTCAGATGGAGCGAAGGTGACCCGGTTGTCCCTCTGCTGCCAGAAGGCGGGTGAGCGAGCAAGTGGCAGGCCGAGGGGCTCCCTTTCCCTCCCACCCCAGCAAAGAGTGTCACCTAAGCTCCTTCTGTGGTGGGCCCCAGTGGAATTGATGGCTTCTCGTGTTGGGAGGTGGTAGAACGCAGAGCATTCTGGGGGGTGCGGTCTGACGGCCCGGCAGGGTTCTGGAGGGGTCCCCGGAGTGGGCAGGCCTTGGCTGGGCCCCATCCTCACTCTAGGTCAGGAGCTTCTCTAGGCAAGAGACTTCGTTCCATCTTCCACTAGAAGGGGATGTGATCCCTGCTCTTGGAAGCTCCTGGTCTGGGGGATAATACACAGCCCTTGTCCCCCACCCCCCCCAAAAAAATCTGATAGGGGAAGATGGGCTCTTTGAGGTGACTTGGAGGGGAGGATTTGGAGGCAGTGGGAGGAGGGCAGTGCCTGGGAGGGGAGGTCCTAAGGAGGGGTGAGGCAGGCTGGGGCAGCAGCCCACGCCATCCCTGATTGCCATGGGTGCCGCCAAGGGCTTTGGGTGGAAGGAGGTCACTGGGGACGCGGCTGATTCATCCTTTGACTGCCTTTCAGGGAACGTGGCCCTCTGCAGCTCAGCGCCTGGAGTGGTTACAGCCCGTGGCCTGGGGGTAGTGGCTCAGGCCCAGGGGCTGCCCCGGGAGCAAGGCGGGGGCTCCCTGCAGGAAGCCTGCCGGAGACTGGCCCTGCACCGGGCACTGCTGCTCTGGAGGATGAGGCTCTCCCAGCGCCAGAGGGCGGAGTAGGTGTCCATGAGCCTGTGACCTGGGTTTGGGCCCAAGGGTTACGTACAGGGTGGGCATGTGAGCAATGCTCAGCCCTGGGAAGTGTCCCACGGGGAATAGGCCAGGTCCTGCCTTTCCCCGAGGCTCCTGCAGGGACCATGGCATGCTGCGGTACCCGGCAGGCAGGTGCAGGGCTGAGGGAGATGGCCCAGGGGCCTGGAGACAGTGGTTAGGCAGACAGCGAGCTGTGGGAGCCATGGGGTAGTCGGGGACACAAACACAGACCCCTACCTACCAGGGTAGCTGGAACCTGATGGAGAGGTTGCTTGCTTCTCTCCAGGCTAGGGGGGGAGTCCCCTAGTGGCAAGAACCGTGTCTGCCTCACCGTGGTCTGGCATGTTAGAGGCGTGATAGATAATGTAAGTGAGTAAGTGCCCGTCTGCCTCGTTATACAGCTAGAGAAACTGAGGCTCAGAGGGCCGAGCAGCTTGCTCCAAATCACACGGTGAATTAGGAGCAAGAAGATCCCTGTTACTTTTCTACAAGACAGTCATTGCTGGGACTCAGAGTCCAGGCTGATGGCTGTGGGTGAGGGGGGCGATGGGGGTCAGGAGGGGCCAGCTGCGCTGAGACCTCAAGTGGAATGTAAGCCAGCAGCTGCAGGGATAAGAATTCTGTCATCGAAAGCCCCATACTGGGGCGCCTGGGGGGCCCAGTCAGTTAAGCATCTGCCTTCGGCTCCAGTCATGATCCCGGGGTCCTGGGATTGAGTCCCATGTCAGGCTCCCTGCTCTGTGGGGAGCCTGCTTCTCCCTCTGCCCCTCACCCCCACTCGTGCTCTCTCTCTCTCAAATAAAGAAGGAAGGAAGGAAGGAAGGAAGGAAGGAAGGAAGGAAGGAAGGAAGGAAGGAAGGAAGGAAAGCAAGCGAGCAAGCTACATGCCTAGTATCCATCATCCCACACCCACTTGGTCCACTTGGACCCTCCGTCTCTTTGAATGAAGCCCTTAGAACTCCCAGAGAAGTCAGTTCACCATGGTCCCTCAGAATGTAGCTCTCCCTCCTCCAGTCCATCCTCTAGCCTCTGGGCATCAGGGAACAGTATCTTCCTACAACAGAGCTAGGGCTGCCCTGTGATCTAAAATAAGTATTTGGATCCCACGTCTTCTGCTATATGGAGTTTGGAGAAATGACCTTCCACCAGGCCTCAGTTCCCTTATCTTTATAACCAAGCAGAGGCAGAAGTACTGATGTGACCATACATGTGGTCTCCTGAGTCTGGGGTCCTTGGGTCTGGGGCTCAGCTCCCCCTCCCATCAGGAGTGTGTCGAGGATCGCGAGGTGATGCAGGCATAGGTAGCAGTGGCCTCAGCCTTAGATACTTGTTGAGAGTCACTCCGGGAGCTCTGGAAAAGTTAGGAAGCCCAGGCCGCACCTCGACTGCTAAGTCAGAATCTCTGGGGGTGGTACCCCAGTGGGCATGAGTACGTCTCAGAGCCCCCAGTAGTCCCATATGTGGCCTGGTGTTTGGCAGGGGAGGCCCCCTTCCAGATCAGCTCTGGCAGAGACCCAGCCGGGGATAGCACCTGCTTGGCAGCCCCGTCAGCCACGGGGTGAGGCTGGGGCCCAGGGACTCACCTGCCCCTTCCTGTAGCTCCTTCCTCCAGGGCATGCGGCAGCAAATGATTCGGCGTATCCTGAGGGGGTGGCATTTGAAGGCGTGGGGTCCGAGCACCCCATCAGACAGTGCCAGGACCACCTTGGCCCCGGAGCTCCTGGGCAGCATCCCGGGAAGGGAGCCCTTGCTGGGCTGCAGCCCACCCCGAAGCTCACTAGAAAAGGTGAGGGGCAGGGGGTGGGGATGGGCTAGGGCGGGTGGGGGACAGGTGGGAGGAAACTGTGGGGCAGGGCAGGGGCCCAGGGATCCAGGACTCCATCCCTGCTTCCCCAGGCTTCCAGGGCCCCTGCCCTCTTGGAGACCCTCCGGCTGAGCTTTTTGTGGGCCTCTGAGCAGCGGCAGAAGGCACGGTGCCTGCTGTTCTGGCAGGTGCAGGCCCAGCAGTCCCGGGGTGCAGCGAGGTGGCACCGGTGTACTCTTCAGAGGCGGTAGGGACCCCTCCCCATGGCGGGTGAGCCATGCCACCCGCCGCTCTGTGGACATCCTGTTCCCAGTTCCCTTCCCATTGATTCCTTGACCTTCACAGCAGCATCCCTTTGGGGTCTGCCTCCCAGAGGGCTCCCCTCTCACGCTCCAATCTGTTAGTACCCAGACCCGGGTCCTCTGGACTTCTCCTGCCCTCCTAGCCTGCCAGTCATGTCTCCCAGAGACTTCATAGCTGTGGCTCATTCATCTATTCATCTGCAGCACAATCTCAAGCGTCGGTCTGCCTGGGTTCTAATCCCAGCTTTGCCCCTCGCTAGCTGCGTGATCTTGGGCAAGTTGCTTAACCTCTCTGTGTCTCCTCCGTCTCTCATTTGTATGGGGATGCTAACAGTAGTCACTCCGATGGGCATCAACAAGGTAGGGGCACGCAATCCCCTAGCCCAGTACCTGGCACGGAGTAAGCACTCAGTTCATGGCAATGTTTATCACTGGTGGCTGAGCTCAGGACTTGGTTGGGGTCCGAGGTCCCATCTTATCCCTAACCTGTCACTGTGACACTCGGAGTAGCATCTGAGCAGTCCAGCCCCCCCAGCAAGCCACCCTCCCCCCTGAGGGAAATAGGGAGAAGAATCCCCTCGAGCTCCTAGGGGAGCCCGGGGTGGCACTGACCATCCTCAGGGTGGACGCTCCCCCTCCTAGCATCCTCCTCGGCTGGAGCCACTGGGCCACGGCCCGAGGGGCCCGGAGAGAGCTGGCTGTTGGCTGGGCCTGGGACCGGAGCTGCAGAGCCGCGCTGGGCTTGTGGCGGAGGCGGCTGGTGCAGGGGCGAGAGGTGGAGCAGTGGGTTCGGGCGCGGGGCCGCATGCTGGTTCGACGCGCCCTGCACTGCTGGCATTCCTCCTGGCAGAGTGAGTCGGGGCCTGGCTCCGGGTCACTGAAGGGGAGGGAAGGGCCGGGTCCATCAGGGAGACCCAGGGTTTTGTGCCCTCCAGCACAGAGTCCAGTGATGGGAGCCCCCCCACAGGGCACACCCAGGACAGGGAGGGGGCAGAGCAGAACCCAGGGGCCTGGACATTGCCCATCCGTTCCCCGGCTATGTGGACCTTACACAAGCTACATAACCTCTCTGAGCCTCAGCTCACTCATCTGTAAAATGGGGATCACACCAGTACCCTCCTCATAGGGTGATTGTGGGGAGTCTATGAGACCAACCACGCAGTGTTGGCTCAGAACCCAGCTCCTAGTAGGTGTTACTGTCATCATCATCATCTTTGTCTTCATCGTCATCATCATTATCCTCACCTGGCCTTCAGGAGTCATGGGCCTGAGCACTGAGTCATGGTGCCCTCAGAGCCCAGCATAGGAGGTGGGGATCACTGGGGGCCGTTTTCGAGGCTTCCCACTATACTAACACATCGTATCAATGAGCTGGCGGGTGGGGACCTGGTCGTTCTGGAAAGTTCATGTCCTGTCCACTGGGGACAGCTGCTTCTCCAGCCCAGTCGCTGCCCAGTTATGCTGACCCAGGGTTGCCAGATCTCGTTTTCAAAGAAAAGCTGGAAATCTAGATTTTTACATGAATTCTCCTGATTCCTAAACATTTCCAAGAAATGAAAAACAATGAGCTGGGTTGGCCTGGTCATTGCAGGACACTTGTAACCGAAGCATTTAAACCCTGGGGGCCTCCTCTGCCCCTGCTTGGGTCGAGTGCAAAGGGCTGGCTGAGGAGGGGCCCACAGTTACCCAGGGCTGAGGGGCAAGGCTGGGATGAACGCCCGGGGGCATCTCAGCATCTCTCTGGCCACAGGGCAGCAGTTCCTGCATGCAAAGTATCAGAGGTGGGTGCAGGTCCATCTCCGGGGCTTGAGGAGGTCCGTGTTCCAGAACTGGCGGCAGGCAGCAGCTGGTCGGAGACACCCAGTGGACCCCCCAGAGCAGCTTCTACTGCACAGGTGGGTGGGCCCGGGGGTAGGAGGGTGAGGGTCATCTCCACTCTGGAAAAAGCAGAGAGACAACCCAGGGGACCTAACGAGGGAGCCATAGAGACATGACCACCGACCTTCCTTTACTTGCTTTGTTCGAGGGGTGCCCACCTGATGCCCTGATGAGCCCCAGGTCTCCAACTCCTGGCCAGGTCAGTCCTTTGGTTTGAGAGGACACGGGAAAGATGGGGGAAGTCCACGCCTCAAACATCCACCATAACGTGTGTTCCAGTGTCTTGCCCATGTCTTGTTTGAGCACAGGCAAGTCCTACTCTATACAGTTGCCAAAAGAGTGAGCTCTTCACCTAAATAGAGACGTTCTAGTAAAATGTATATAGCTCATTCGTGCATTGTTAAAAACAGCGGGGACAGATGATGCTTCCTCCCACCGTTCAGCTATAAATTTGCAGATGTTCACGGTGTCCCCGCATGGGCAGCCAGCCATTGACGGCGGAGTAGCAGATACTGAACAGATACAGCTGAACAGTGGGCATGGTTTTTTTTTTTTGGCCCTTCCTGGAGTGGGCACTGTGCTCCCCTCACCAGCCTCCTGCCCCCGAGTGGGCTTGTGAGGGGAGACCAGAACTGGCTGCCCCCGTCCCCCCCCCCCCCCGGTGGCACTGGCACTTGACCCCACACCTGCTATGTTCCCACGACCTCCTGGGAGCACCTGCCCTCCTGAGTCTGTCTGCTCGTGTGGAAGCCCTGAACCAAAGCCGGCACTTTGACCCGTTACACATCGGTTCCTACATTCTGAAGGCACAGGGTTGTGTATGCAAAGCCACATATAACCTAGGACACTTTGAGGGGGCATCTGCAGGTGCGATTTGGAATAAATGGGACTTTTGACGCTGAAAGCCAGCGGGGCCTCTCCTCTGCTCCTGTTTTTCAGCCACTTCCAGGCCTGGTGTGGAGTTGAGAGAGATACAGGGGTGGTCCCGGCCACGGGAGCCTCTCAGGATGGCCTGAGAAAGGCCGTGGGGGCCACAATTGCCACGTGGCAGGATGCCCGAGCAGCCAAGGCCTGGGCACGGAAGCGGCGTGTGGCCCGGGCCTCCGTGGGCCGCTGGAGAAGCCACGTGCAGGGGGGCCAGGCAGACAGGCAGCTGAGCAGGGCCCGGGCCCAGCAGGCCTTCGTAGCATGGCAAGCAGCTCTGGGCCAGCGCCACAAGGCCCACCACCTGGCAGAAGGCAGAGTGGCCCTGTGCCGGACACAGCGGGTGCGTGAGTCCCGCCTACACCGGGTCAGCCGAGCCCATGCTGCCCAGAAGCTGAGCGCCAGGTGGGTGCCCATGGCCAGAGGGCAGCCCCACACGGTGCTTCCAGCTCGGTCTGTTTCTGAGGCCTTGAGCTTGTTGTTGGCAGAGGTAGAGGGTATTTGGTGGCTGGCGACAGGGCTCAGGAGGCTGGGGTCAGAGGGAGAGGCGATCCCAGCCACTGCAGCTCGTCCTGGGGTCCAAGTCCAGACCTGCACTTTCCAGCAGTGCAACCCCTCTCTGAGCAAGTCTTTGAAGGTCAAAGGAAAATAACAGGCCTGCCTTAGAGAGAGAATGCAGGCAGGCACTCAGCTCAGGAGTCAGAAACACAGCAGGTGCTCATTAAACAGTGCTCTTGTGAGAGAGGGCGAGGCAAAGTGTAGCAGCAGGACTGCCTGCTCTTTGTCGCCTCAACAAGATGCTTGTCCCTGGTGTGTGATGTTCTGCTGCTCTCTGGGCCTCTTTTAACCAGATTTCCTCAGAAGAGGGATGAGGGGAGGAGCACCAGTGTGGGCTTAGCCCGGAGGTCCCCGCCCAGTAGGGCACTGGCGAGGGCTGGGAAGGGCCCCCTAAAGCCCACCACACATGTGGGCTCCTCTCTCTCCCAGGGTCCTAGAGGCCTGGGCCCAGTCAACAACCAGGGGCCGTGTCCAGCGAGCCGCCATCACCCAGTTCCAGCAGGCTGGGTCCAGACGCCTTCTGTGGACCCACTGGGCCCAGTGGCAGGCAGCACTGCTCAGTATGCGGTTGGAACCACAGGCGGAGGCCCAGGAGGCCCGTGCAGTTGACCTCAGGCAGTGGCCTAGGGTGGCCAACAGAGGGCGCCTCCTAGCGCTGACCGACACTCCAGCCCCATGGAAGCAGGTGAGACAGCCTAGGCAGGGTGGGAGGTCCAAAAATGACCTGAGGGCCAGTGCCTCAGAATCAGCTTGCTTCAGCCTGTGGTGGTAAGCGTGGCTGGATGCTTATCCGGGGGACCCAGTGGCCTTATGGACACTACCCCTACTAGGTTCTAGAACAGCCTCCTGGCTCTGGAAGACTGCCATCTTTGGGTCCATCAGCAAACATTTACTGAGCACCTACTGAGTGCCAGCCCAGCACAGGTCCTCCACAAAGACAAATGCCGTGGTCACAGTCTATTAGGGAGACAGACACCTGAACTCATATGTACCCTGGTGCAACCTAGAGTCAGGTACATGCGGATAGGAACAACTGTTCCCCAAGTCCCTTTTAGTCCTTACTGGAAAAATTAAACACACTCACTACACGAAAATCAGGAAGTACAAAGGAAATGTTGCTTTCATAACTCCCTCCACCCAAAGACAACCACCAGTTTCTCTCCGAACCAGAAGCAGTTAGTTCTGGGGTGCCTGACTGGCTCAGTCAGTGGAACACGTGACTCTCGATCTCAGGGTTGTGAGTTCGAGCTCCATGTTGAGTGTGAAGACTACTAAAAATAAAACTTTTAAAAGGGAAAAAAAAGACAGTTCTGACACCCTCAAATGGTGACAACAGCTTAATGGCAAACAGGACTGAAGAAGCCACAATGAAAGGCAGGCACAAGAAGGGACACCACATTGCAGTCTAGGGACATGTCATTGGAAGACACACAGCCGCAGAGTTACTGGCAGTCCACACAGTGTTCCTAAAGATGAACTGGAATCATCTAGAATCCTGTTTCAGAAGGCCAGGAAGCATGTAATAGATTCTAGAAAGGTTCTTAGAAAAAAGATGTCAAAAAAAATTTAAGATTCCATTTAGAGGGAGAGCACACGCATGTGAGTGCAAGCAGGGGCAGGGGCAGAGGGAGGGAGGCTCTCAAGCAGACCCCGCCCTGAGCACGGAGCTCGATGCAGGGCTCCATCTCACGCCCCTCAGATCATGACCTGAGCCCAGATCGGGTTGGACATTTAACTGACGGAGCCACCCAAGCACCCCTACTTTTTTAAAACGGAATTGAAAGGGCCTAACTTTGGTTATTTACAGAATCCACATATTCACACATGGGGGCTATGGCAACAGATTCTGGGGGCTCAGTATTTTATTTCTAGATCTGTGTCACAATTTTATTTTCAGTCTGTTTAAAAATACAAATACTCCATTCTTATCAGCACAGCAGGCGGGATCCCTTGCGCCGGCGGGAGGAACAGAGGCGCACCGAAACCAAAAGTAAATGCCGGAAGGACAGCTGCGGTGCTTG
Organism: Zalophus californianus; assembly: GCF_009762305.2. Classification (NCBI taxonomy): domain Eukaryota; kingdom Metazoa; phylum Chordata; class Mammalia; order Carnivora; family Otariidae; genus Zalophus; species Zalophus californianus. Next base: position 8,722,437 of record NC_045598.1, read on the forward strand.
GCCCAGGGCCCCCCCGTCCACCGCACGCACACACGCGCCCAGGCGGCCCTCGCCGAGCCACACAAGCTGCTATTATGCCTCCTGGGGGCAGAGAAGTCCTTCGAGAGCCCCTGGTCCGTGGGAGAGCAGTGGCTGGGCTTGGGCTCTGGAGTCAGAGAGCTGCTGAGACGAGGGGCCTCAGGCAGGCAATCTCACTTTGTAAAGCCCGGGTGGGGAGAGGCCTCCTCACAGGCTGCACGGGCACGCGGGAGCTCGCATCCGGTGTGGACCGGGTCCGCCCCTCTGCCTGAGTCTCCAACCACGCTGGGAGGATGGGGCAAGAGGCAGCGGTGTGTGCCCATGGCCCTACTCCTCCCAGGCACCTTCCCTGCCTCCTCTGGGAGCCTCGGGGCCACACAAGAGGTGGCGGCCCTGCTTCTGGTCAGGGGCAGGACACGAAGAATCCTGCCAGGTTGCCTGGGATGCAGGGGGTCCAGGCCCATGGGGTTCAGGTTTTCCTCTCTGGCTGTTCCCTCAGACCCACGGCTTCGGGACACTGCCCAGCCCAAGCCAGCACCACTGCCACCGCGGACATAGGAAGCAGACAGAAATGTCCTGGGCTCAGAGTAAGGAGACCTGCCCCTGGGGCCAGACATCTCACAAGCCTGGAAATGCTTTTTATGTACAGATTTTGTTAACCTCTTCTCCCAGGCAGCAAAGAGCCCCCTCTCTGCGGTGCCTTCCAGCGCCAGTGGCAACGGCCTGGATGCGCCGGCCAGACTCAAGGCTGGCCCCCTACAAGACCAGGTGGGGACGGCAGCTCTGAGGCCGGAGCCCTCAAAAGTCAAAGCAAGGCCGCTAGACAGCTGGGGTAAGAGCAGCTGCACCTGCGGGAGTGAGTGGGGTGGGCGGGGCTCGGGGGCAGGATCTGGGGGCCGGGTTGAGCCGGGGCAGGGGCCGGACCCTCTCGAGCCAGTGCTCGTTCCTGGAGGATCCGGGGGGGTCCGTGGCTCTGCCCTTCTTCCCGGTCATGAGGGGCTCCTGATGCTCTTGGCTACCGGGGTGCACGCCAGGGCCTCTCCCGACCAGGAGGAAGTACCTGCAGCGCTGGCACTGTGAGGCACCAATTTGCCGGCTGCGGGGCCCCCAGCGGGCCAGGCAGCTGGCCGCACCGGGGCAGCACTGGGTAGATGCTCAGGGCGCCAAGCAGCTGGCACGGACGCTGGTGAGTGCGGGCACCCCCCCCCCCCAGCCTCAAGCTGATCTCGCAGCTCACCTCGTCCCCGACCCTAACCGCTAGAAATGACATTTCTCAAAACATCTTGGTCTCTGTATGGATCAAGTCTGAAAGCTTGGGGTCAGGTGCAAGGATCTGCATTAACGCACCTTAAGGGACACCCCCCGCCCGCGCCGTCACAGCCCCTTCCTCCTGGTGCTGCAAAGCCGTAGAGGGAAGACACGGCAGAGGGGCTGGGGGGCAGCAGCGGCCTGGCCGGGGGCCTCTCACTTCCCACCCCCACAGCTGAGGCAGTGGCACCTGAAGTGGGCCTGGCGTGTGTGGCGGCAGCGGGCCCTGCGGCTATGGGTGGCTCAGCGATTACAGCAGCAAGAAGGTGGCCGGGTCCTTTCCCAGGTACCGGGGGGGGGGGGGTGGCCCCCACCTCCCAGCAGCTCTTCGGAGCTGGGGCCCCTCCATTTTCAGGGGCAGAGTCAGTTCCATTAGAGAAGACACAGCTTGGGTCCCGATTTAGCTGGCGATCATGCGCTCGGCCAGTCCTACCCAGCCACTTGGTGTAGGAACGAGGCTTGGCCACAGCATGGCTGCCACTCACACTAGCCCATGTTGGGTATGGGTCCCTAAGTGCCCCCTCCCTTATCCGCCCCACTCTGAGCATAGGTTCCCAGACCGTAAGTCAGATCTGTTCTGAGCCTGTGCATTAGGCCTGGGGCAGAGCTGGCTGGCGGGCTGGCCTGGCTGGGGTGGAGCGGGGGGTGGTGGCGTCTCCTATTCCCTCTGGGGAGAGAAGGAACAGGGCACAGGTGTTAGCCTAGCACATACAGCAGACCCAGGAGGGAGCCAAATAGCCTTTCCTTCCTCCTCCCCAATTCCAGGCCTTTGAGAAGTGGCGCCAGCACCTGGCAGCCAGGGGCCGGAAGAGAGGAGCCACCAGCAGCTTGATACCTGAGCCAGGTGGGCATCAGGAACCCTGGGAGCAGGCTGGAAGCTGCTCGAGCCCGTGTGGTAGACTTGAGGCGGAGCAGGGGACCCAGCCGCAGCTGTGACTTGTTCCCATGGAAAGAAAAACAACACTGAGCCCAGCCTCCCTAAGGAAGGAACCATGCTTCACCCATCAGGGGAGTGCAGCCTGGTCACAGAGGGGCCAGTTCTCTGAGCTCTGAAGGACAATAAAACACGGTCCTTAGTCCTTGCTGCTTCTCTTGCTCAGCGTCTCCTAAGGCCCGCCCCTCTGCCTCGGTCAGCCACCCTGAGAAGGAAGCCAAAAGGGTACACCCGTGACTGTGCCCACCTCTTCTGCCATCAGGCTGCTCTTTGGGCACCTACCCCCACTCTCCTCCTGCTGAGCCAGCGAGGACCAGCTGACAGGGACCGGGACCAGGACAGGGAATGGCTTCTAGGTATCTAGCAGTCACTGGCCACTGGCAGTGGGGCTCGAGGGCTGACTCCTGGGGAGCGGTGCCAGGCAGACCGCTTCGGGAACAGGCCGAGCAGACGGGAGGAGGTAGCTGGCACTAAGAGGTCCCATCTAAAAAACTAAGCCAGGAAGAAATCAGTCCTGCTCAGTTGAGCCTCGGCTTTGCCCTTGACAGTAATAGGCAGGATATCCGTCCATGGCCAGGCGGGAAAAAGGGCAGGCCAAGGGCTTCACCAAGTACAAGGGTTCAGATGCCTTTAACCTCTACGAGGCACTTTCCCTCTTGAACCACCAGAATACGGAAAAGCAGCACAGTAGAAAAGTGAAAGTCCAACTGGCTCTCAGGCAGACAAGGGCAAGAAATGCTTGCCTTACCGGGTTTCAGGCCAAGGCCTGTCCGGAGGCCTGGCGTGCGGCCTGCCAAGCAGGTGGACAGGGCAAGGGTCTGCCCCTCCAGCCACAAGCAGGACCACCTCTGAGATGAGCGGGGGGGGGGGGGGGGGGGAGGGGGCTCTGCTTGGCTGGTCTCTTGGGCAGTGCCGCAAGTGCCTACCACCCGGGTTCACTTTGCTGTCCCCGCAGGTCCGAAGTGCAAGGTCCCAGGAACTGCCCTGGTTCAGGGGCTCAGTCAGCAACAAACACCCCCTCTTCTTCTCAGGGAGGATGCTGTTCCACCCACCAGGTCCTCTGCGGAGGGAGGTGCTCCTCATACAGAGCACAGACTCTAGGCCGAGCAAGGAAGACCAGGCTCCCTCGCGGGGCTGGCTCCAGTCCAGCCAGAGCCCGGAAGCCTCACACCAGTCCAGCTGCCATCACCACATGAGGAGTGGCAGCTGGGACTTGGGGAGAAACGAAAGAGAGGAGGGGTCCCCAGGAAAACCAGGACTGGGGAGGAGGAAGGCAGGACGCCAGCGGGCTCAAGGCAAGGACACGACGGTGCAGGATCCCAGAGCCTCTTCCCCCCGCTCCGGCGTGGGCCTGCTGAGAAGTTCAAACGTGTCTTCCACCACCTGCCACAGGCAGTTGTCCAGAGGGAACTCATTGTCCACCAAGTTGACCAGGAAATAGTTGTCATGGATGTACTGGATGATCATGCGGGACGGAGACTCCTCCTCATACAGCTTGCCCCACTGCTCGATCCACAGGGCGAAGGCTTCGTCCTGCACCCACACACACACAGGCAGGCAAGGTGAACAGAGCTGCCCCTGGGTCAGGGCTCCGTGCTGAGCACCCCCAGGGCTTCTAAGCTGCTCAACAGGACATTTCCAGAAATAGAACAAGGCCCACTGCCAAAGTCGCCTCCCATCCCCCAGCCCAGAAATCAACACCCTGAGTCAGAGTCAGAGCACAGCCCAGAAGGCAGCGCGCCCCCCCCAGCCCTGGAGGCGTGGCCCCAATGGCACCGCCTGCCTACGGTTTGCAGGGTGCGCAGGGCAGACCCGCTCCTGGGCTCCTGGGCCCCTCACCTTCCAGAACATGAAGCTGACAGGATCGACCACTGTAGGCTGGATGATCTCTCGCCCAGGGAAGATGCCCCAAGTGACTGCGTTGGGCTGCAGCTCAGGGGCATTGGTGATGTTTTCACCCTTGAGGGCAGATGGGTGGGAGGGAGGGGTCAGAGCAGACCCGGGCCTAGACACTGCAGTCCTTTTCTTGCCTGGGAACTCACAGGGGAGGGGGTGAGGGGTGGAGCAGGCTTTGCTCCAACCCCTCCACCAGCCCCTCCTAGCCCAGCAGCTCCTTGAAGGCCAGGGGCTGGGTACTTCCTTCCTCCCCCCTGTGCTCCAAGCTCCACATCCCCCACATCACAGCCCCCACATCCGGTGGCTCCTGCTGACTCCTGCAGGGTCACTCTATGGATCTGCGGACCTGTTGCCGTGTCTGCCCAGCCAGGCCGCTCTTTGCTACTCAGATTGCCACCGGGGCTCTGATTCTAGTCTCTCTGGTCCCATTATCCACACCCCTGTCCACCGTGACCTGTCTATGACAAAACATGGAGCCAAGCCATTGCTGCGCAGAAAGGCTCCCTCTCGCCTCCAGGGGAAAACCAAATTCCCAGCAGGCCAGTCAGTACTTCTAGCCTTGCTCTGAACCCACTGAGCAGTCCCCGAAGGCCGTGCAGACAATACGCCTTTGCACAACCTTCTCCCTCTCCCTGTGAAGCCTTCCCTTTGTCCTCAAAGATTCCAACCGCACAGGACCCCTCCAAGCCTTCCCTGACCTCTCAGATTAGACATCCCTCTCCTAGGTCCCCAGCATCCTATACTGAACCTTACTGTTAAATGTGCAACCAGATGTGTGATTACCCATGGACGGGGCCCCTCCCTAGACCGGGGGCCCTCTGAGCTGAGGGCAGGGGCCTGGCTCTGGGTATACGTTTCCACCATGCCTGGCCCGGGCTAGGTGCTCAGCGCTCACCGAGGGGAGGGGTAAACACAGTGCCTTCAGTCCCGGGACCCTGGGCCTGCTGAGCAGCGTAAAGCCCGGGAGCCGGCCTACCTTGACGTCCACGATGTGGTAATTAACCCGGAGCTCATACTTCTTCAGCACCTGCAGAAGCGCCCCCACCGTCTCTCGGGAAGTGAAGAACTCCAAGTAGGCCTGTGAGAGCAGACACGTGTGGCAGGACTTGAGACACTGGGGCTAGTGTGGCCACGTGGATCGAATCGTGACCTGAGAGCGGGCGAATGCAAGCAAGGGGGAGGGGAGCAGGTACGTGGGATTTCTTGGTCTGGACAGGTCTGAGGGGCACCTGCCACCCTTCTCCCAACCAGGGAAGGCCCCATGGAAGGCCACTTCAGAAGCCGGATGGGAGGCCCCGTTTGGTAAGCGGAGACACGGGAGCGAGGCCTGACACATCCCGGCCTCCCCACTCACTGGAGGCTAACACGGACACCGAGGGCTTCTCGAGTGCCAACTGCCTGTCAGGGATGAGGCCGGGTTCAGAGCCTGAAGGGGGAGCACCATTACCCCCATCTCACAGATGAGGACACTAAGTCCGGAGAAGTTGAGCAACCTGGCTGCGCTGAAGGTAAACAGCAGAGCTGGGACTCAAACCCAGGTCTCTCAAACTCCAGAGTGCCCGGGCTACAGTTCTAGAATGTCATTTTAACTAGAGCAGCCCTGGGAGAAAGGTGTCAACTCGGGACACCAATTACAGTTCCATTTAGTGAATGCTTCCTATGTTCTTCCCACGTGCCAAGCATTTTGGCCCCAGAACATGATGAGATCTATCCCCATTTTACAGAAGAGACAGCTGAGGCTCAGAGCAGTCAAGGAACCTGCATACCCAGGTCTGCCTAAAAACGTCCACTCTGATCCTCTGCCCCTCACCATAAACAGACCCCGGGGAGGGAGGCTTCTCTGTCCCCATCTCTGGGGAACCTCTGGGGGCCGGCCAAGGTGGAACAGCCCTGTATGTCCCTGCCGCACCTTCTGGAAGACATAGCCCCCACTGGGGCCCCAGCCCACAACGGGGTCGGAGGATGGTTTCCCGTTGATGTTGGGCTGAGAGTTGATGGTGAGGATGCCCTGCCGGTTCACTCGCAGCAGCTCCTCCTTCATCAGGCTGGTCTCGGCAGCCAGGGGCTCGTCATTCCAAGGTAGGCAAGTCACCTGGGGGAGAGGGTGAGCTGGGCTGGGGCCACGATCACACCAGACACCCTGGGCTCCCGCCCTCTCGCGGGCTCCACCGGCGCGTCTGTCAGCCCTTCTAGGCGCCCCAGGTAGGGACTTCCCAACCCACCCTCCCTTTTGCTGAGGTGCCACATTCAGACAAAGAGAGGGGAGGCTTGAGTGGGGCGGGGGCGGTGTGAGTCACAGCCCCGAGGTGTGGCCCACAGGGACACAGGGCGGGGGATATGACCAGGGACCCCACCCCAGCATTACTCACCTTGTGACCATGCTGGTTGGGCTCTCCTGAGAGGTAGCGGGCAAAGACTTCAAAGACACTTTCTTCACTGGTCAGCTCCTCCCCCCACATCTTCAGCAGCTCTTCCCTTGGGGACTTACTCTTCAGGTAGAAGAGGTAGTAGTCTTTCAGCTCCCCGAAGGCTGGAGAGGAGGAATTGCCCCTGGCAGAGGAGGTGCCCAGAGGGCAAGGCACACTCCTGACCTGGGGCTCCTGACGGAGGGACAGTTGCACCCACCCGCCCAGGGGACATTCCTGTGAATCCTGTCCCACCCCACTCCCCAAAAAGCAGGCCAATAAGCAGGCAAATTCCCTCTGCCTCCCTCCCAAGAAACAGGATACACTTGCAGTGGGTTGCCTGCAGCGGCTCACCAGCGGCCGTTGGGGAACTCATCCCACTCCTGCGTGCGGTAGATGTAACTCTTTGGTCTGGAGGCCCAGAAGATGGGACGTACATCTTCCTCCCGGCGCTTGGGGTGGGCACTGACAGCCCAGGGCAGGGGACGCCTGGGTGAGAATGGAGACAGAATGAGTAAGGGATTGGCTAGAGGAAGCAGGAAGGGCGAGGGGAGGGGAGGTGGGGACACCACTCAGCCTGACCTCTCTGATCTGACTGTGCATGGAGTTCCCACTGAGACAGAGCCCTAAGTGTACGGCTGGCCATGGCAGACATCCCTCTGTACCGCCGTGGTGGCTAGCACTGCTAGGGCATGCTCATTCTGTGACCTCTCTCTGACTTTCCTGCCCATCTGACTTTCCTCTGTGCCTCCCACACCCAAATTCGGGGCCAGTGGCTTCACCTGGGGTCCTCAATCCACATGCCCAGACGCTTCAGCACCTCTGTGGTGGCCATCTCACGGTTGAGGGTATAGAAGTGGAGGCCTGGCACCAAGCCACTGGTCAGAAGTTCCTGGCACAGGCTCACGGCCTGCTCAATGCCATAGTTTCGGATGGCAGCATCATTGTCTTTGATTGGCTCAATCACGTCCTTGATCTGCTGCGGTACCTCCAGCTTGGACAGTTTCACGAGCTGCCGAAGGGAGTGGTAGCCCTGTACGAGACACAAGGGGCTGTGGGGTGCCATCTCCCAGCCCGACTCTCCCCTGAGATACTTACCGCCCTTTCCGTCCCCACCAGGCCTCCCGGCCAACTGCAGTGGGACACCGAGTGACTCAGGAAAGCCAGTCCGGATCGTAGGAGCACCCCACCTTGTCCCGCTTCCTCCACCCAGTACCGCAGCTGCCTACAGCACTCCCGCCCTCGGGCCAAGCTAGCCCTCCGCCCCTACGTGTATTTACTGAGAACCCAGGGGGCCACAAGGCCAGTGGCTCCCAAGCTGCACTGACCATCAGCACCACCTGTAAAATTTAGTAAGTAATATCCAAGTTCCCAGGCCCCACCTCAGACCTATTAAATCAGAACCTCCACACAGGGGACCTGAAAATCTATCTTTCAAAAAAGTTTTTCAAATGATTTTGAGGACAGTCAAGTTTGGAAAGCATTGATTTTACCAAGATTTACAATGAGAGTTATTATCCCTTTTAGAGACACTTATCGGCAGCCCCTCCAACAGACACTACTGCTGTTTCGGAGGCAGGGGGGGTGGATTAGAGGTGACCAAAGCGGGGTGGCATGTTGCAAGGACTGGAACATCTGCCTGAAGGGAAGTCTACTGAGCATCAGAGATTGGCATTTCACCCCAGGGCCCTGGCCTGTGCTAGGGGGCGGATGGAGGGAGTCCACGGCCCTCCTGGGACCCTCACCTGAATAGGAAAGATTCCGGGGAGGATGGGGCAGGTAACGCCTATCTCGCTGCAAGCCTTAACAAAGTGGAAGAATGTGTCAGCCTCAAAGAAAAGCTGGGTGATGATGAAGTCGGCTCCTGCGGATACCTTCTCCTTCAAGTACTTCAGGTCAGCCTCAAAGCTCCCTGCGTCGGGGTGGCCTTTGGGGTAACCTGCCGACAGGGATGACAGTAGGCTGGCTCCCACGTGCTCAAGGTGAGTGAGGAAGAGACCAGAAAGCTGGGAGCAGAGAGCTCTCTGTCTCGGAGGTTCTGGGCTTGTCCCTTGCAATACCGCAGCACAGACAGGCCAAGACAGTGAGTGGCTGCGCTTCTCGCTCTGGACATGACCCTTGGTGAGAGGTGGCCTAGGGCCACCTGCCCAAGAGTTGGGGGGATGGCACCAAACTCCCATGCCATCCTGCCTCAGGTCCACGGCAAGCAGCCGGGCAAATCCGGCCGGCACGCTATGGCCACAGAAAAGAGAAAATGTCGCCTTCAGCACGGGTCTGGCAGCACCTGGGCTCCTGGGCTGGAGTCTGGGCACTGGATTCAAACCCGTACTTTTAACTTAACATGGAAATTACTCAGGGATCCAAGAGAGTGGACGTTAGAAACCATGTTACCCAGGGAAGAACTGAAGAAAGTGGGGATGTTTCCCCTGAAGGGGAGAATGAAGAGAACACTGGAACTACTTCCAAAAGGCCAAAGGTCTGTCACAGGGAAAACTGTCAAGTTCCTTACCAGTCCTAGTCTGTGTTGCTTCTGACGACAGAACCAGGATCGGTCCCAGAGAGCTGCCTAACACTGGGGGAACGAGCGGCCCCACCAAGTAACAAGCTCCTGGAGACCTCGAGCCGGGGAGGCCGAGGGATTCCAGAACTGCCTGGGAGGCAGGACCACACGTCACGTGCGCTCCTTACTAGCTCGAGTAAGTAACCCTATGACTGCTTCCTTCCCCGAGCGACTGAATTCGCAGGCAGCCACGTTTGGTGTTTGCAAAGGACGACTGTAGGCCTTCAGGAAGCCATAGGAGAGCGCTAGCTTCCTGAGCCTAAGCCCGGGGCAGGACGCTGAGACGGGCTGCTGGGGACCCAAGCTGCTTTGCTGTGATAAGGCCCTTCTGTTCTGAGAAACCCCAAGTCATCAAAAATGAATATAAAAACTCTTGTCTCAGGGGGCAAAGGGGTAGGACTGAGCACCACGATTTCACTTTCAATAACAAAGCTATTTTTCCAGCAGGAATTTCAAAAACAAGGAGGTTTTAATAGCTGAAACTATAGCTCTAAAACCTCAATATCACCAAACACATGTAGCATTTGCTTACATTTAGATTTTGCCCCGTTTACTATGTTTTCTGTCACAGCCAACGTGTTTCTCAACCCCAATCGTCCTGCTCATCCACTTTATGACAGGCAAAACCCCAGAGCCCTCAGCACCTACAAGCTCACAGCTTAGCCAGTCTCCGTGCACAACCACCTAATGCCTACTGCACGCGTGCACGTTCCCCAATTTACTGACCAAATGGTGGCCCGTGTAAGCAGTGAATGCTTGAACGGGGGGAAATGCTCACTATGTTCCTAACTCATCAGGGCCTCCCAGACTCACCTAAATGCCCCCGTTGGCTGTGAAGAGTGGATATGCACGTGGGGGCCTGGGACTAAGTTCAAAGCCACCGGCAACAACTAACTTCCTTGAGGCCACATGGGTTAGATTTTAAAATTCACGTCACTTTGATATGCTACTCCAGAGCGTAGCCGTGTTTGTTTTAATATAAAAATTAGTGTAAAAATGATAGGATTCTCCCCAAGAAAATTTTGAGAAAAACTGTCATGCCGAGATGGTGTGTCAAGTTAATCCCTGGACTTCTTGCATCCCTGGCACATGCTGCCTCACCATACCCAAGCCCCGGCTCAAGAAGCTGAGGCCCAATCCCAGCGAGTGGGGGTAAAAGGGAAGGCCACTTCATCCATTTCGAGCAGGTGAACCTTGCCTCTTGGCTGTAGCCCATGGAACTGGAGCTGAGCCAATCCAATGCTCTCTTCTGAGAATTTGGACTGACTCATACCTGTCAGTCCGTCTGGACTATTGATTGGAAGTGGCCATGTCACTCAGGAGCAGGCGGCTGGTCATGTGTGTGCAAAAGTGTACATATCAGGAATACTGGAAGCGTGGAGCACGTGTGCAGTGGGAGGCAGAGATGCGGGGGGAACTCTGTGGCTCCAGACAGGAGGGAGGCCTTAGTGTCTCACTGCTTCTGGGTCCAGGGCCTCATGAGGTCAAGTACCATTTTCCGACAGGGGTTCTGAAATCCCCTGGCCTCCCACCCCCAGTCTTAACAAACATCCTTTTTTTGTTTTAAGAAGAATAGGGCTGGGAAGCAAGCTAAGAGCACAGAAAGGCAGAGGGATAAAAACTTAAGGGCTGGCGGCAGCCTGGCAGGGGCGGATGACAGAATGAGAGCAAGGGCATTGTGTGATGCGTCTCTGAGCCGCCTGCCCCTGGCACAGGCGCAGGCCCGTGGCGCCCTGGGTCACCGGGTCCCGAACTGAATGCCAGCGGGCCTTCTGTGCCTCTCGGGGCGTGTCACGCCTTCCCTTCCCTGTCCCCCGAGAAGGCCCAGCCACTCACCTGCCACACAGATGTCAAAGTAGTCCCCGAACTCACTTCGGATGTGCCTCACCAAGTCCGCAGCATAGCTGAAGCCTCCCTCCTCCTCTTCCCACTGGTCACCCACGGGGTCTGCAAGGGTGACAGAGGCCACGGTCACTGGGTCTCACCCACACTCCAGACGGCCTTTGTGTTCCTTCTTCCTACCCCACACCCGGGGCAGTGGGCTCCTCTCCAAGTGTGTGTCTGCTCCTCCCAGCGTGGCACTTGGCAAATGGCGGCCGGGAAGACAGCAGCCACCCTGTCGAGCACATACCAAGCCCCGACTCCGCGGGCAGTGTGCTGGCCACGCTAAGCAGGGGACAGCTGCTGCTCTGGGGTTAGCCTGGAGCATCTGAGACCCCTTCCCTACCCAGATCTGGGGGTGCTCAGGCACCCTCACCCAACCCCACTGCTCACTCTCCCACCCTCTCGGATCCCTTGCCTCCCGGGAGAATTTTCTACTCAACTCAAGCGAGTCCTTGCGGGGAGCGCGAGGCCACAGAATCCCACCCATCCCGTCCCCCTTCCCACACTCGGGGGCGTGATGACAACAGGTGCCAGAGGCATGAGGAGCTGTCTCACCCCTGGGATCAATGCCAGAACCACGCTCTTTGATTGGGCCCGGAGCTGGGCATGGCCAGCAATCGATGAAGCTGTAAGTAGCCAGAGCAGAGGGTTATCAGGCAAGGCTGCATTCCTGACTGAACTCCTACGCTGAGGTCAAGAGGTCAAGAAGTGGCTCCATCTGTGCGGTACCGACAGCGCTCACTACCCACCACGCCTCCTGACCCTACTGGCCGGGAGGGCACGCTGAGCGTGCCTAGTGCGGGGCCCGGAGAAACATAAAGGACCGTTACAGGGACAGAAGAGGCCTTCGAGGAAGCAAGATCCCAGAGAGTAGAGGGCTGCCTCCACACCTCCCCTCAACGCCAAGATGTTCTTCAGTCCCAGCCGCTTGGCCTTGTGCAGGTAGCCTGTGATCTGTTCCTGGCTCTGACAGCAGCAGGTCATGTGCAGGATGGTCTCAAGGCCACAGTAGTTCACGGCGGTGCTGGCAATCATCATGGAAGAGGTCTCCTTGTCTGAGCCAGGGTCCCCTGCTGGGTGCCAGGTCACATCTATGAAGAGGGGGCCACCTGCCCCCATCCGATCAAACCTGTAGGTAAATTGCTTTCTGAAGAGGGGCTCCTGAGAGCACACCGCCCCTCACCACCTTCCCACGGGCTCTGGGAGGTAGGGAGACATCACAGGCAGGCCGTAACCAGACGATCTATATTCATATCTGGGCTCTGCTACTTATTAGCTGTGTGACCTTGGGAAACTTACTTAATCTGTCTGAGCCTCGGTTTTCTCATTTTAAAAACCCGCCAGAGAACACTACCTACTTCATGATAACAACACTATGAAAATATTACGATAGATGGCTCCATACACTGAACGCTCAATGTGAGCTCCTGTTATGATAATGATTTTTTTTTTTAAGGATTTTATTCGAGAGAGAGAGAAAGAGAGAGAGAGAGAGAGAGAGAATGAAGGGGGGTGGAGGAGCAGAGGGAGAGGGAGAAGCAGACTCCCCACTGAGCGTGACCTGAGATCATGACCTGGGCCGATGTCAGACACTTAACAGACTGAGCCCCCCCAGGCACCCCGATGATGATTATTATTGCAGAGATAAGTGATATCAACAACGCAACCGTTTTGTGAGAGGGCAGCCCTGCAGCCTTTTCAAAGTGCTTGCATATGTATCATCTCGGGTGAGTTAAGACATTTCGACAAAGGTACAGGGAACTCTCAGAGTGGCAAGCAGAGGCTCACTCCAGGAAGAGGAAAGAAAGGGTCAGCAGACACAAGTTTCTTTCATGCTACACCCCTCCCCCCACTGTGGTGCCAGCCAGCAGGCTTCTAGAACACAGCCACGATTCCCGAACGAGACTCAAGAGCCACAGGTGTGCACACACGCCTGTCTGACCATGGTATCACGGCTGTAACATGGTATTAAACACCCTTGTGCTGGGGCGCCTGGGTGGCTCAGTCAGTTGGGCATCTGCCTTCGGCTCAGGTCCCAGGGTGCTGCGATCGAGCCCCGCATGGGGCTCCCTGTTCAATGGGGAGCCTGCTCCTCCCTCTCCCTCAACTGCTCCCCTTGCTTGTGCTCCCTCTCTGTCAAATAAATAAAATCTTCAAAAAAAAATAAAATAAACATCCTTGTGCCTTTAAACTTCAAAACTTTCAGAGCAACACATGAAAAACGCAGATGGTAAAATGCATAAACTTTAAAAAAAAAAAAGAACCGCAATTCATAAGGCACTAACGTTAATTCTTTTGGCATTTCTAGATTTTGAGAGGCATTTAAGTTGAATTCCTAACTCACTGAAATGTTCTCCAAGCCACTGCTTTATGACTTCCTAAACTGTATTCATGCACCAGCCCCAAGTTCTGCCAAAGAATGCGGTCTCAGAGAATCAACCTTTTTAACTCCTTGAAGAATGTGTCTAAAAATTCCAGATGTGGGGCGCCTGGGTGGCTCAGTCAGTTAAGCGTCTGCCTCTGGCTCAGGTCATGATCCTGGGGTCCTGGGATCGAGCCCTGCATAAAGTCTGCTTCTCCCTCTCCCTGCCTCCCTGTCCCTCTCCCTGCCTCCCGCTCATGCTCTCTCTCTCACTCTCTCTCTCTCAAATAAATAAAATCTTTAAAAAAAAAAAATCCCAGATGCTTATAGGGACTTCTGCTGACAGCTGAGAAGTTACAGCTCCAGCGGTCTACCCTGCTCTTTTCCATCCCCTCTGGCTGCCTTTTCCTGCCGGGTCAGAGTGTGGCCCGGCAGCAGGGCTGCGGCTTTGCCTTCCCCCCGCCCAGGGGCCCCCTCATTCCGACCCCACTCCCCAACTACATCAGCTCACCTTGAGATGAGATTGACAGCTCCCTCAGCCGTCCGAGGAGGGAAGAATTCCAGGGAGAACCACTTGTCACCAGATTCCATCCTCCGCCTCATCTTCTCCCTGAGTCTGTCGTGGCGCTCGGGGTCCAGCCCGGGCGTGGAACATCTCGAACTCTCCTTGGAGCTCTCGCTGCCGCTGCTGCTGCCCTCTGAGCGGGGAGGGGGGCCGCCATCCCCTCTGGGTTCGTTCACCATGGCCGGGTTCCTGCTGCACGGGGGGGGGGGGGGGGGGGGGGGCGGGCAGGAGCATCAGAGGGTAGGCAGCCAAGTCCCAGAGTGGCAGGGTCAAGGGAGATGCGGCATTTCCAGCAGGAAGAAGGCCAGGGAGGGTAAGGGTGACAATGCCCCCACCCAGTGACTCCGCATACCACAGCTGTGACTGTCTACGCCCTCCACAGCCCCTGGCTCCAAATAAACCAGCCCCACCCGGCACAGAAACATGCTCCTCCAGCCCAGGGATCCTCGGTGACAGCTACCTGATGGAGGGTGGCACTGAGAACCTCACCCTGCCGGTCTCCAAAGCCCACATTCCTAGGGAGGGGCCACGGGGTCTGGCTGGGAGAACCTTGGGTGTTGGATGGTCCATCTCTGCTAGCTGGGACCCAGAGTGGGTGGGGAAGAAATAAGAGGAAACTTTCCCAGCGAGTGTGTTCCTCTGGGCAGAGGAAGCTGTGACAAGGCAAGAGCCCAGAGCTAGACTAGCTGGGGCCCTGCGCAAGGGGGCGGGGGCAAGGCTTCCAGGCAAGAGGGAGGGCTGAGGCTCTAGTTGCAGAAGCCGGATTGAAGGAGGGGGATGTTGATTGGAGACTGCAGGGGTTGGTGGATAGGAGACCAACAGACGTTCAGGGTCACTGGATTACTCTCCAAAGAAGGCAGAGCTCAGCCTGGCCCTGCCTGGAACATCTCCTGTTACTTGAAACAGTCTGTCTGCATGCAGGATGGAAAGAGTGTGGGCATGACAGAGCAGCCAGGTTTCTCCTGAGTTCGTGCTACTCCAAAAAGACCCTGTCATGGGTTAGAACTTGACATTTGGCTGGATTCCACAAGTAACCGGACCCAAATTCAATTAAGGGCATGAATTTGTGTCCTACTCGGAACAAAAGCTGTCCCATCTGTGCCTGCATTCCAGGCTGTTCTCCTTACACCCAGCACCCAAGCCAGTTAGTTAATTATAGTGACTGCACAGCCACCACATACGAAGCCCTGAGCCATGGCAACCACAGGCAGGCCAGCAGAGGGCACGGCGTCACTGGCCAGTTCGGTGGAGAAAACAAGACAAATACTTAAAAACAAGACAGAACACAACTCTTACACAGCAATGTGCAAACACCCATTTTTAGTAGTGAAAATCCAATGTGTGGTGTCATGGGGCATCAGAGGAACAACCAGGCCAAGTTCATTCCTTTCAGGGAACAGCCACAGCTAAACCGGGGTTAACTATTTTGGGGTCCTAGACTCTTGAGAAATTGATGAACTCCACTACTCCTCTCCCCTGAAACGCACACAACACAAGCTCGTAGGTCCAAAGTCAAGGAGTCAAGGCCAAAGTAAAAAACAACAACAACAACAACAAAAAACACTTGTACCAACGATTTTTCTTCCTTGGGATGCCCATTTTGAGCCTGACCTAAAACTCCAGCTCCTCAGCAGGGATGGCCATCAGGAGTAAGGAGAGGAAGAATATCAAGACCAGCCTGGCTGACCCTTCTCCCGAATTCAAGAGAGTGGCTCATTGATTGCTGGAACAAAACCGAGGGAAGGGGAGGAAGCAGAACTACCTGCTCTTCCGTTTTACTTAAAAAAGACTTAACTGCATTCCTAGTAAGTGCCAAATACGTGCCTTTCTTCAACCTCCTTTCTCGCATCCCTTCTTACCCATCTCAAGATGGACTCTCACATTGGGTTGTAATTGTGGATTCACAGTTCTGGCTCCTCTCCAACCCCCCAGTTCCCTGAGACCAGGGCCCAGTATCCTGCCTGTGGCATCCCCCATGCCCGGCGCAGTCCTCACAACCAGCACTCAGTGAGCGCCAACGGGTCAAGCGCTGCCACCGTGTTCTCAAACTAACCCTCTGCCATCTCCTGACCGCTTGCTTAATCTGTGCCAAGCACCGTGGCACGAAAACGAAACCCACCCGCCCACCTGGGCGCAGCCGGCTGCACTGGCGCCGGAGACTGCGCCAGCCGCCTACAGGTGCTACAGCTGGGAGGCAGGTCTAAAAGGCCGGAGCCGGAAAGACCCCTCCGGCACCCGGCTCGACAGCCGGCTCAAAGACCACGAATCGAGTCACCGGGTCACTGGGTCAAGGTGGGGGCGGGGACGCGGGCCCAGACCCGGTCCCAAGGGGCTGGGTCTCCACCCCCGCCTCAGGGCCGCCTCCTGCCCCGGTGTCCCCTCCGTCCAGGCCGGGGGCTGAAAGTGAGTTTTCCCTTCAGGGCCGGAGGTCCCTGGGGGTCGCAGCCACCGGAGGTTGCACCGGCCCCCCCGGAGGGCTCGCGCGGAGGGGCAGAAGCCCAACCACCTCGAGGGGCGGGCCGCCCTCCCTCGCTCTCCGCCCCCGGGTGGGTGGTCTCCACTTCCCGGATATCCCTCCCTGGCGACCCCACACCCCGCCTCCACTCACCCTGCCGTCGCGGGTGACTCAGAGCGCGCGGGCCCGCAGCAGCTGCTTGACCAGTGCGTGGGCGCGTGCGGGAGGCGGGGCGCGCGGGGGCGGGGCGCGGCGCAGGTGTCAGGTTGCTGAGGGAGGCGGGACGAGAGGGCGGAAACCATCCGGGCGGGCGACCGGAAGCTCCGTCCCCAACATGGCCGCGCCCAGAGGTCTCGTTGGAAGCGGTCCCTCCACCGTCATGTGACGCGGGCCCTCGCCCCACCCGTCTGCAGCCACTCCCTGTCTCCGTCCCTAGTTCGAGAGGACCACGTGACGCTGTCGGGGCCAGTCACGTGAGGCGCGGATTCTGGGTGGGAGGGGGTTGGCGGAGGGTTCCAGAGTGGCAGTAAAGGAGGGAGATGGCGGGGTGTAGGGGGTCCCTGTGCTGCTGCTGCAGGTGGTGCTGCTGCTGCGGTGAGCGTGAGACCCGCACCCCGGAGGAGTTGGTAAGGAGCGGCAGGAGCCCAGCTGGGGAGAGGGCAGTTGCCAAGGGACGGCGAGAGGCGTTGCCGGGGGTGGGGCCAGGCCGAGCTGGGGCCTCAGGTGGCAGCGGGTGGGGCCCGGGCACCGCATCCTAGGCTCTCCAAGCACCTGCCGCGCTTCCCGTGCCCAAGTCTGGGGTCTTTTTTCATAACCCCTCCCTGGGATCTGAGGGAGAATCCAGGCCCGCTGCAGTTAATCCCGTCCATGTTTTCTTATATTTCCATGTGAAAGGAGTTTTGAATGAAACGAGCGTTTTCAGAGTGAGCCCCTTCACTGGACCTTGTGCTTATCAAAGCAGCTAGTTTAGTTTCTCCAGCCCTTTCTCACTGTATCCCTCACCTTTTCTGGGTCATTGATAATCCAGCTTCCCTCTGCAAAGGACCCTGGGAAAACTTGAGTTGCTGTGTCCCAGAGTTGACAGGTCCCTCCCTTCTGTTTTCAGATTCAGTACATTGTCCGATGGAACCTGAATTTTTTTTCTCCTTTATCTGGCATGGGAGATCTTTGAGGTGTCCTGAAGACAAGAGTGGTTATTTGGAGAACGTATCAGTAGAAACGAAGAGCTCAGCTGTGTGACTATAGATAGCCACCGACATCACCCCCATCCCCCCAATTTTTTTTTTGAGATCTTGTTCCCATTTGATAATAGTTCCAGATGATTTGGAAATTAGCAACAAATTTCAATAGATACTCTCTTTCTACTTTTAACCATTTAAGTATTTAACCTTTTAACCATTTTGTGGATCCATTTTTCTAGACCATCCTTGGAGAAACGCAGGAGGAGGAGGAGGAGATCCTTCCAAGGAAAGACTATGAGGTGAGATTCTTAGTTGCTGCCTGGGATAACAAGAGCAGTGAGTGAGCTGGGCACTTCAGACAGAAGCGTTAGGATTCTGAGGAGAGATGCTCTTCGACTGTCTCTCCCAGGGAGTGAATGAGTAAGAGGTAATTTCCCTCTCTGAAAGGGACTGTTTAACAAGCCCTTTTCTCACCATGACCCCAAAACAGGGTCTGATGTGTCTCTCTGCGTTCATAGATCTGTGGCACCTTAACCTAGATAGGGCATGTTTGCCATTAAACTATTTGCTTTTACAGCTAGAGACCCAGAGTGAAAGCCACTGCAGTGTGTGCTCATAACGGGCTGGGACAGGAGACCTGCCTTCTCTTGTTAGAGAACTTATTTTTCAGATGATTGTTTCCTGCCCAAGCAGCTTCCTCTGAAGTGCTCTTGATTGTAGTTCTGGTTCACGTATGGGATGCTAAGAGTGTGTGTGTGTGTTTAGTAAGGCTAGTGCTGCTGGAGTAAAACCAAGTTTCCTTTTTTATCATTTAGTCAGTTCCTCATAATGTTTCTCTGATTTTTGAAATAACAAAAACAAGCCATGGTTCTGATAGAGAATTCTTAAACCGTTTACAAAAAGAAGCTAGAGAAAAACCCATAACCCCACCCATTAAAAGATAACTGTGAACCTTACTGAATATCCTTTTCCATGCTTACATTCCTGCTGCTTTTTTGAAATAACAGAAGCGAGATTCTGCTACATAGGCTATTTTCACATGTTTTCTCCTCAACTTGAAAGCAATTTTTGTACTGCTAATACGTTTTTACGATATCTTTTTAAATAGAGGAATACTCTTTTATTATGCCACAATTTATTCAATCTGATTTTTCTCTATGGTGAACGAGTCTTGACTATCTTTTCTTCTTCATCCTTAATTGCTTCTTTGAGCAATTCCAGGAAGCGTGATTAATCTTGTATGTTTAATGCATCTTTGAAAATGTCACGTAGAGGGGCGCCTGGGTGGCTCAGTTGGTTAAGCGTCTGCCTTTGGCTCGGACCATGATCCCAGGGTTCTGGGATCGCCTGCTTCTTCCTCTCCCTCTGCCTCCTCCCCCCTGCTCATGCTCTTGTTGTGTCTCTCTCAAATCAATAAATAAAACCTTTAAAAAAAAGTCATGTAGACTTTAAAAATTCAGTATTTTAGGGCAATAACATACTCAGACTAATTTTCTTTTTTAATATTTTATCTTTTGCTGTAGAATTTAGTGGAACTATTAGGATTTATTAGTATAACATGGAATTTTTTTTAAAACTTTCATTATAGAGAATTTCAAACATAAAGAAGAATGGACGGAATAGTATATTGAAACCCCCTGTACTCATCAGTTTCAACAGTCATTCAACTCATGCCCAACCTTGTTTCATCTGGCTCCTTCCCATATTATTTTGAAGAAAATTCTACACATCACATCATTTCACCCATAAATAATTCAACATGCATCTCTAGAGGATGAGGACTTTTTTTTTAGCACAACACAATACCATTTTCATACCTAAGAAATTAACAATAATGCCTTGATATTAAATATCCAGTGTTCAGATTTTCCAGTTGTTTTATAAATGTGGTATAATTTTTTAATGTCCTGTAATTTTTAAATTATTGTTCTTATTAATTATTATTGTTTGAATCCAGTTTCCAATAAGGTACTCACATTGCATTTGTTTGATTATCTTTTAAATTTTCCTTCAACTTTTTTTTTAAATATCTCTACCCCCAACATGGGGCTCAAACTCAGAACCCCAAGAGTTGTGAGTTTGCAGGCTGAACCAACTGAGCCCACCAGGTGCCCCCCTTTAAAATTTTTTATAATCTGTAGATTCCTCCTTCATCTTTTTTTCCCTTGCAGTTTACTTGACAGAATATTTTTAGGACTCTGAAATTTGCTCTGAAAATTGTCCTACCATGGTATAGTTTAATATGCTACACTGATGGGAATGCTTTTAATGAATCAAAATCAAAAAGCCCAGTATCTACTGATGTATTTTCCCATATTTCTAAAATATTTTTCTCCTTGCACATAGCTGAGAGGTTTGCAAGAATTAGTATAAGAAGCCCCATATTGTGCTGTCACCTTACACTCCCTCATTGAACCCTGTGGTGTCACCCTGACTGTGTGACCGCGACTGGAACTTTCTGGCAGCCTTCATCTGTTCCCTGGAGCTCACCTGGCTTCTCTTCTCCATTGACCCTGCTGTTTCCAAGTCTCCTTTGCTCCTTTTTCTAAATTTTGTATTTGTAACGCATTTACTTTCACTTGATATGCATACTTACGTAAATCTTATGGGTTAACGTTTGTTTCATGTGAGTCATTAATATTTCTCAATTAACTATATTCAAGTATGAGCTTCTTCAGAATATTTGCTTTGTATTAGAGCAAATTTAGCTAGACGCTTACTCTGAAAAGTCTGCTCGGATTTTACTAGGGATCAACTAGAAAACCCATCTGTTGAAAATCTTTCTAAAATGTGCTTTTTCTCCTTCCTGCCTTACTAAGAGTTGACTGCACCTACTTGACTGATAAGTTGGGGGTCTTACAAGATGTTAGAATCCCTGGTTTGACATCCGTTCTCTTTCTAGATGGTTTGAGTTAACAGTAACCCTCTATCTGTGGGATGGGGCTGTTAACCATGTTTTCATGCAGGTCACAGAGCCTGCGTTGCTCTTTTGAATTAGAAAAAGGCATCCCTCAGAGCAGAGGACTTAGAATAAAGAGCCTCTCCCTCTGGGCCACAGCAACTCCCCTAGCTCAAGGCCCATTGAGGGTGCTGCTTGTGTGAGCACTGAGGTGCCCTTCCTTGGTTGAACATGGGCTGCCTTTCAGCCCTGCTTACCCCTGTGGCCACACGCCATTTGGCTAATACCTTGGGCAGCAGCCCTGCAGGACCCCTATATAAATTTTGGTTTTTTTTAAAAATTGTTAAAAAAAATAAAAAATAAACATCTGTCTCTGTGGGACCCACCGTAATTATCTTATTATTATATGGTCTTCTATATTTAGATATTTGATCATTGATTTAAAAAGTTGCCGGCTGATGCACCAGGACCCTTTTTAAAAAGGTATTTGGACTTTGGGTATAGATATAGATGGAATAAACTATCAGATGTCACGCCTGTGTTTGGCTGACTGCTAAGTCTTGCACGGAGTGTGGCCACCAGGCCGGTGTCTAGCTTGTTCACCAGCTGATGTGTAGGTTGCAACAGGTTTAGGAAGGAGAGAACACACAGCAGACCATTTTCCTTTGTTGCCAGACTCCTGCTTCTCTTAGAAAACACAGAAGAAATAAAATTAGTTCCTTTGAATTGTTTCTCAAGATGTCTCTGGCACACAGGCAGATTGTTTGCAGGATAGCTGTGTTCCGTGAAGGAGAGTTGAAGGAACACTACTATAGATGTAATTTTAGGAGCTGTGTCAAGTCTGTGCCTTTTCCTAACATGAACTGAAAGTTGCTTTTTAAAATAGGCTCCATATTGGTTTGTCTTGTGACTAACCTCTTTCTCATAGAAGCTAACTACAGAAGATACTTATAATTAACTGATTTTCTAAATCAATTTGGTTCCGGTTGATTGAAACTTTTACACATGTAATGGGATAAGTTGGGTAACACTGGTGGTAGCTGAAGGTCTTTTCAAGTTTTGCAGAAGCAGGAAGTTCAAAGATAGGTAATTGAAAGATTTTCCCAAAGCACGAATCTACAGCAGCCAGCGCTGCCGAAACATTCATGTGTGTCAAGTGCAGACTCCCTTGAGTCAGGTCAGAAGGTCTGAGATTCTGCATTTCTAACCAGCTCCTCCCCGGGGGGCTGCAGGTCCATTGCCCTGCCCACCCACACTTCGAGTAGCAGGAATGTGAAGCTTATACCTTTCCAGGTTTCAGTAATTCTTCCTATCTGGTTGTGACCTTTTTACTCACGTTTCTCTGTCAGAGTTTGGATTATGATCGCTGTATCAATGACCCGTACCTGGAAGTTTTGGAGACCATGGACAATAAGGTGAGTCCCGTATTGATCTCTTGGGACTGAATAGATCTTACAATGGCTTCTTTTTCCCATTTAAATGCTCCTGTAGATAGCCTTACCCCATGGCTTTTAACCCCTTTCGTGAGATATCAGCATTTATTCCTTAGACCTTCATCCTGCCAACCAGAGTGCCCACTCTTGGTGTACCTGGCCCAGGCTCTTAGAGCTCATCCTTCTGGCATTATAAAGCACCTGCCAAACCCAGACACAACCATGCTTGCTGTCTCTTTGGAATTTAGCCTAAAACTGGTTGTCCCAAGATGTGCTCCTTCCCTGCTGCCAACAAAACCATATAACAAACTGAGTCTGTCTTTCCCTGTGTGAACAGAAAGGTCGCAGGTATGAGGCGGTGAAGTGGATGATGGTGTTTGCCATTGGAATCTGCACTGGGCTGGTGAGCAGGCAGGGCATGGGGGCATGGTGGACGGGGTGGGGGCCTGGGGGGTCAGAGGGCAACTCATTGCCCTCTGTCATGGTCATGATAACAGAGACTGCCTTTTCTTTTTTTCTTTTTTTCTTTATTCCCCCCACACAATAATCCTGACACTGTTTTCCGCACTTCTCTTGCTTTCGCTTTATGAAAGTGAACCCTACAACACTGGTATTCTTTAAAGCACTCAAAGGCTTGGTCAGGACCGAGCTCTTATGATATGGTCCTGTCAGGTGGACAACATAATCAGAGGATTACTTCATGGAAATTGAGGTCACTCTGTAGGGAAAAAGCAAAATAGTGGAACAAAACCAACCATGACACCCTTTCCTTTAGTGTGGCATGCCGATAAACAGGATACCGTTGATCTCAGTGAATTTATGGTGCTGTCCTGGGCTTCTTTCCAGTGCATTGCGTGTTTTATCTAGAAGGTAGAGCTGGTGGCTGTGGATAGAGGAATATGCCTGAATGCACAGGGTTCTGGGGTCAGCTTGCTCACAGATGAATCACAGACAAGAAAAGATTATGAAACACTGCCAAATTGTGTAGTAGCACAAGGCCTGGAACCCTAACTGCTGACCTAACCACACTTAAAGCTGGGGAAGAGAAACTGGAAAAGTCAGCAGACAGTCAAAATGATACATGTCACATCTTATTTTCTATCATTACAGTGTTCAAATGGGCTATCTTCGTCCATGTGGGCTACTGTAATAAAAATACCAAAGACTTGCCGGAGGCTTAAACAACAGATGTTTGTTTCTCCCGGTCCTGGAAGCCAGAAGCTCAAGATCAAGGTGCCAACAGATTTGTGTCTAGCGAGGGCCTGCTTCCTGGCTCCTGGCTGTGTCCTCACAGGGGAGAAGGGGGCCAGAGTTCTCTGGGGGTCTTTCATAAAGCCAATGATCTTATTCACGAGGGCTCCACGCTCAGGACTTAATCACCTCCTAAAAGGCCCCACCTCCTAATGCCATCACAGTAGGGGTTAGAATTTCAACAGATGAATTTGCGGGGGGGGGGGGTACACAAACATTCAGCACGTGACATGATAATATATATTCCTAAGCGGCGGCCTGTTTATCTCACTGGAACTGACTACAAGTCTCATTCTTGATTCTGCATGTCATACCCATAAAATGTAAGCACGCATTTAGTATAATCTAGCCACAAAGGCTGACCAATTTTTATTTTCCTGGCATTTGTCAGATTTTTACTGCAGTAAATTCAGAGGTCAAGGAACATTTTTCTAGTTAAGACAAATGTCATTCAGAAGGCCTCTTTGGTAGCATTCTATTATGGGGGGAACTTGGGTTGATTTAACTGTTATATTGAAATTTTAGAGTGTCTGTTTTCCCATATATGTTTCTGGTTGCAAATTTCCCTGTAATAAGCATAATCATGAGCCATCTACTTGTTAGTCTTTCTGCTACTTTCACATCACACTCCTTTTGAACCGCCATTTATCAATACTAGCAACTTCCACCAGTCCCCTCACGTCCCCTCACGCTGCTGGGAGGCAGACTTGCCTTTATAACTTAGCAACCAGCTCCTCTTGCTACTGGCTCTCTTATCCTTCGATCTGTCACAACCTATTGCTTCAGTGTTTAAGAGCCTTTGGGCTTTGGCTTGAGGGAAGGCCAGAGGCCTGAAGCCTTTGATCCTGAATCCACCAAATCACAAGCCTTTCCAGTTCCCCATGAAGCCCAGGGCAAAGACGTGGGGCTTAAAGTGGGCTGGTAGAATATGAGTGGTTTTCTCTTACTTACCAGGGTAACCATTGGCTGCAAATCAAAATAGTGACTTATAAAGTATAAATACTAATAACAAACATGCAAAAGCCATAAACACCTGAGTAAATGTTGTTTTTCAAAGTATTATCTTAAGCTATGTGCTTATTCAGCTAAGTATCACGGAAGATATTATTGGAGTTCTTCTGAAACTGCCTATGGAGAATGCTGAGTAGCCCCTCACAGGATTCCGGGTGATTTCTCTAGTTATGGGACAGTCTTCCTTGGTTTCACATCTTTTCCTGCAGCCTTTCCCTTTGTTTTACTCTCCTTTTCTCAGCTTAGCTGTGCCCTCTTCCTTTGTCCTCTGGAGGGGCGGTGGAGCAAGGCTGGCAGGGAATCTCCTGGCCCGTCAGAGTGACTAGCAGGAAACCTGTTCACTCATTGCCTCTTGGTGACGTGGGTGCATGTGCCAACCAGGAAAGGCCAGGGGGGCTCACAGCTTTCGAGCGAAGTGCCTGCGCCACAGTGGGGAAAAGCTGTGTGATGTTTCGCTTGCTCTTCGCAGGTGGGTCTCTTTGTGGACTTCTTCGTACGCCTCTTCACCCAGCTCAAGTTTGGAGTGGTACAGACATGTATCCTTTCCGCGGTTCTTGGTGTTCCCAGACGTCAGCGGTTTCTGACCCTGCTTTCTTGTCTAGAGAATAGGAGACGTGATCTAGTGAAGAGCTATTTATTAACCATTTGGCTTAAGTTTTTAATTATCATTAAAGGACACAACAGGAAGACTTTAAGAGAGAGATACTTGTATTCAGGTTGGTAAGGCACAAATACCACAAAGATGCCTGTCCTTCCCAATCATCTACAAATTCCGTGTAGTTCCAAGCAAAACTCCAATAGAGTTCTTCATGGAACTGGAAATTTCTCTTCCTAAATTTGTTGGGAAGAGTAAAGGGCCAAAAGTAGTTGAGACAGTTTTGAACAAGCATGGCACTTGCCCTATTCAATGTCATAATTTAAGATATAGTAATTGAAACCATGTCATATTGGTGCAGGAATTCCCAGTTAAGCCAATGGAAGATAACAGAGGAGCAGAAATTGGCTTGTACGTAGAGAGAAGTCGGGAGAATGACAGAGTTAGTGTTATAAGTCAGTGAGGAAGAGATGGACATCATAAAGATGCAGGGACATTGGTTTCCATCTGGAAAAATAAAGATTCCTACTTTGTACCATAAATTAATTCCAGATGGATTGAAGATGTAAATAGGCAAAACAAAACTCTGAGAGACTATGTGATGTCAAGAGTAGGGAATAGTTTCCTTAAAACTCTAGGAGGCACAAAGTGAAAGGGAATATAGATCCGTAAACTTGACCATGTCAAAGTAAATTTGTTTTTCATACAAACAAAAAAACCCCAAGCCACAACAGTAAAACACCATAAGGAAAGTGGAAAACAAGTCCACAGCCTAGGAGAGGTTACTCACCGTACATTGAAGAGACAAATAATTAGTATCTAGAACACCAGAAGAACTGCAGTTCAGTAAGAAGAAAGCCCAAACAGCCCAATAGAAAAATGAGCGGAGGGTGTGAACGGGCAATTCTCAGAAGAGGAAAATGGAATGGTCAATAAATAAACCTGTAGAAAAGGGCTCGCCTCACCACTAACCAAGGAGATGCAAATTAAATAGATAGCAAGTACACCTCCTCTGACTCCCGAGTCCCTCTTTCTCATTCGGACCTTGGACATGTACAAAGATGTTTGTTACGGCTTTGTGATTGCAGAAAGGTGAAATCACACCAAATGGGAGAATGGAAAAATTGTAATGTGTTCATACGGTATAGTTTTATGCAGAGGTTAAAATGAATGGACCAGAGTTGTGTATATCAACATGACTAATTCTCAGAAACTTGATGTTGAAGGAGAGAAAAAAGTGTAGAATGTGTATAAAATGCAATCCCATTATTTTAGTTTTAGAAACACATACAACAAATGGCTACGTCTAAAAATACACAGGGAATGGGGTGCCTGGCTGGCTCAGTTGGTAGAGCGTGCAACTCTTGATCTCGGGGTTGGGGGTTCAGACCCCACGTTGGGCATAGAGATTACTTAAAAATAAAATCTTAAAAAAAAGGGACACTATAATTTCAGGTTAGTGGTTTTTCCCAGGCGAGAGAGGGAGGGAAACAGGATTTTTTTTTTTTTTTATGGTATCTAACATTTTAATTTTTAAAACCTGGAGCAAATGTGACATAACACCAAGATTTGTTAAAGTGAGGGATGCGGGGGGAAGGGCGTTTGTTGCTTTTTATGATGTTTGAAGTATTGATTTGAAATGTTGGGGTGCAGGAGCAAATGGTCAGAAAGGATTCTTGAGACGTTTGGTGTGCAAAAAAGGTGGTTTTATTAAAGCACAGGGACAGGGCCCATGGGCAGAAAAAGCTGTACCGGGATTGTGAGGAGCGACTGATTACATACTTTTAAATTGGGAAGGATTAGGGATAGTGTTAAGTCTTTAAGGAGTTTGGGAAGCAAGGTTTACAGGACCTTGAGGGGCTAGCTGCTCTTAAGGTTATTTAGTACTGCCTGGTAAAACCTTTGTCATGAGACC
This sequence comes from Zalophus californianus, assembly GCF_009762305.2. Taxonomy (NCBI): domain Eukaryota; kingdom Metazoa; phylum Chordata; class Mammalia; order Carnivora; family Otariidae; genus Zalophus; species Zalophus californianus. The sequence goes on from NC_045598.1 coordinate 8,749,109, forward strand.
CTTCAGATGGGTATCAGTGGGCCATGTGCTTGGAGGATGATCGCCAACCTGTATCTTGGGGAGGGTGGGTAGAGATAAAGGAAGTTTCCAAAGGGATTTTCATCTGTTAAAGATGACTTACAGGATCCTGGAGGTTGGGCTAATGTCAAGTTTGCCTCTAGTAAAGCAGTAACGTTGAAGCAGTTGAGCTCCTTGAGGAAGGTCACTCTGCCTGCCTCAAGTATTAGCCAATGGGCTGCAAGTTGTAAGGAGATTTAATTTTTTCTACATTTCTTTTGCCTTTGTTCTCCACATCCATATTTCATAATTTAAAAATAGTTCCCGGGCGCCCGGCTGGCTCAGCCAGTGGAGCATGCAACTCTTGATCTTGGGTTTGAGCACCATGTTGGACGTGTAGAGATTATTTAAAAATCAAAAAATATTTTAAAAAATAAATAAAAATAAACTTAGAAAATGGTTCCTGATATAGAAGACTTCTCAGACAGGTGTTTTTTGTTTTATTTCGTTTTGTTTTGTTTAAGATTTATTTATTTGAGAGGGGGCATGCAGAGGGGGAGAGAGAATCTTAAGCAGACTCCCCACTGAGCATGGAAGCGATGTGGGGCTTGATCTCATGAACCTGAGATCATGACCTGAGCCAAAATCAAAGAGTCATGACTGACGCTCAACTGACTCAGCCACCAAGGCGCGCATCAGACAGGTTTTTTCTTAAGTTTACATATGGAGAATAGGAAGATGTGCAGTAAGCAGCCAGCATGTTTTAGAAGAGATGCTGCACCATTTCCTACTGGTGGTGGTAGGAATGCCTCTGACTGGCGAGCATGTTTTCCTTAACCCCGGTTCTGTAGCGGTGGAGGAATGCAGCCAGAAAGGCTGCCTTGCCCTGTCCCTCCTTGAGCTCTTGGGTTTCAACTTGACCTTTGTCTTCTTGGCAAGCATTCTTGTCCTGATCGAGGTGAGGTGGTGTGGGTGTTGGCATTTGGCTGATGACGTTTTGGATTCCTCCATCCCCACTTCTGGAATGTCAGGAAGCTGAATTAGACTTCGGATATAGATTCCTGCAGAAAGTGGCCTCTCCTACACTTAGAGCTATTTCTGAAAGTAAAGGTTTCTGCCTCTGGTAGGATGACCGAGGAAAAGTCCAGATTAGGAGGGTGGTTCTCAGCCTTGGCAGCACATTAGAGTCACCTGGGCAACTTTAAAAATGACTCTAAAAAACTTGAAAATACTTCAAAACTAACTTTAAAAAATGGCTGCTACCCTGCTCAAGTGAATGAGATGAGAATCTCCGGAAGTGGACTGCCTGCATTGGTAGATGCGTGGCCCCCAGGTGACGCCGAATCACCGGGACTTGTTAGGAATGCAGCTGAGTCAGAAACCCAGGGTGGGGCCCAGCATCTGTCTTAACAGGCCTACCAGGTGATGCGGATGCTGTTAAGGAAGGTCAGTTCCCCCTCGTCAGCGGGTTGTTGTGGCTAAGCCACAGAGCTGGTGGATTTCGAGTTCACGGAAATCCTTCTCTCTCCTCCCGCAGCCAGTGGCAGCAGGTTCCGGGATACCTGAAATCAAATGCTATCTGAATGGTGTGAAGGTGCCCGGGATTGTCCGTCTCCGGACCCTGCTCTGCAAAGTCTTTGGAGTGCTGTTCAGTGTGGCTGGAGGTGAGGAGAGTCTGTCTGACTTTTCGCCTTCCAAGTATTCCAAGGGGTGAAGGTGACAAGAAGCACGGTGTACGTAAATTAAGTAGATTTGGATTTGAAGGGCCTGCCCTCAAACAGATCTCTGCCCTGTTTGTTGATGGATAACGTAGACGCTGTAAGTTACCAGTCAGATATCTGACTAACACACGTTTAGTTTTGAAGTGGAATGACCCTTTAGTTGGTTTGTGGAGTTAGCTTTTCGCAAAGTCAGCAAGCTTTTTGTGTAAACAGCCAGACAGTAAATATTTTAGGCCTGATGGGCCAAGAAGCAAAATGGGAGATACGATGTAGGTACTTAAACATATATAGCCATTTGAAATAGGGCCATGTGAGAATGTAAAAACCATTCTTCGTTCTCGGGCTATAGAAACAGGCATTGGGCCTGTCTTGGCCCACAAGCTGTGGTTTTCTGAGTGCTCATATTAAGGAGTATTTTTTCTGATGTGATGAGTATTTGACTCTTTTACAAAGTCACGTAATCACCTCTGCTGTACAGTTGTCGAGAGAAAGGTCTACCTAGCAAAGGTCTCCTAACGAAGACAGCTTTCTGTGCTGACTGATGGTCTCCCCCTTTTCCACCTGTTCCCAGGGCTTTTTGTGGGGAAGGAAGGCCCCATGATCCACAGTGGAGCAGTGGTGGGAGCCGGCCTCCCCCAGGTAAGAGCTGATGGGCTGGGAGGATACGTCCCTCAGAGGGGGCCCCTGGGGAGGGCCGTGTCCATGGTTGAGTTTGTAACATATCCATTGGGAGCACCTAACATGGCCTTGGAAGCTGATGTCCGTTTGGGTTGATGTGAAACCGTTCCGTCACCCAGCAGAGAGGGTAACTGGTACCCCCAGGTTTTAACAAGGCCCTGCTGAGTACTCGGAGCAGCAACAGGACAGAGAAAGTCTATTCAAATGAAAGTCACCTGGTGCGCCCACACCTGGTGCTGAGCACCTGCCCATCAGGCAGTTGATGGATCACCTCCGTGCGGCCAAACCCCAGGGTGCTGGAAGCACTGCCCGAGATGGCACCAGGCCCAGGTCTATGGTGAGGCCGTTTGAACGAGCCCAGGAATACTAGCTGCTGCTGTTAGCCGACGTGCTCTCTGGGCCAGACTCTCCGTGTCCCAGCTTCTTTCTTCTTTAAAGCCACCTCAAGGGGTTGGTTGTCTTTGTCCTCCGCGTCCTCAGTTGAGGAAACCGAGGCTTAGTACTGGCTCAGGACTCCAGAGCCCCCCTTCTTCTGGGTTTCCCAGACTCCCCAACTGCAAGCTTGAGATGTCTCTGTTCCTCCGAACCGCCCCTCGTAGACGGTTAGCTCGGTTAGCTCTGGTGCTCTGAGGGGAGGGAGTCACTGTGGCTGTGGGTTATCGGCGCAAAGGAGAGAAGACTCTTTTATCCAGAGCCCGTCTGTTGGTCTCTCTCGTTACTGTGTCCCCTCCTTCACATCAGGCACCGGCCTCCCGGAAGTGAGCTGAGAGGTGGAAGGAGGCCAGGTGAGGACGAGGCAGCAGCATGAGAACTTGCTGGGCTCATTGGACCCTCACCGGTTCTTTGGGCCCCTTCCGTACTGACATCCCCTGAGCAGAGCCCACTTCATCTTCTGCAGCAGCTTTCGGTTCCTCCCGCCAGCCGGCAGTTTCCCCTTTCTCTGTCCGACTTGTTGACTGTGTACCAAACGTGATTTCCAAAGATCCTAGAAATCTGGGGGGCAGAAAAAGAAGTTCCTTCCAGAAGTAACATCTTTTTTTCCCCCATGTTGCGGTTCTGGCCTCTTCCTTCTTGCACATCTGCCTGGGTGTGCTGAAGCAAAGGGAACTTTCTGGTGCCTGGGATTCCTGTAGCTCTTGTCTTATGGCCCGCCCCCCCCCCCCCCCACCACCACCACCTCACTGTTTTCTCTTCCCCTAGTTTCAGAGCATCTCCTTACGGAAGATCCAGTTTAACTTCCCCTATTTCCGAAGTGACAGGTATGGAAACCCAACCCAGTTTGTTTGCTGCCGCTCAGACCCCACTCCCGTCACCGTAGCTGGCTCCTGGGCTGCCTTGCTGGGCGGGCTGTGGGCGGAACCCACCTGTTAGAGTGGAGGGGGGTTGGAATCTTCTGAAAATAAGCATGCGAGCCAGGCTGGCTTCGTGGCTTCTATTTTGTCAAGACATAAGGCCTAGAACCGTCTCAGGCAATGAAGAAGATGGTCCAGTATTGAAAACATGACCAGGGAAGTCCAAGGCGTATTATCAAGAATGTGTTTTATATTCCAAGTGATGTACTTGGTCTGCTGCCTTTCTGGGTTGGAAGGTGCTCTTCTGGGTACTTTTTCGCCCTGTGGGATTTGTGCGTGTTACTGATGTGTACACCCTGCTCGGCCTTTGGAACCGGGGGCCCAGGTTCAGAGTCATCTACCTTCTGCTGGGATTCCTGTGAGTCACTGTCACCTGCTCCTGACACTTTTTACTGCTGCTGTGGCTTTCTGGGAGAAATATCTGATGAGAGTGGGGCTCAGCAGGGACTGACAGAAGTCTGGGCTCTGCTTCCTCAGCTGGTGGCTGAGACCCCACATTCAGAGCAGACTGACGTCAGGGGGCCCCTCCGACTAAGGAGAGTGTCTGGCTCTTAGGGAAACTGTATTTGCTGGGGAGTCTGCCTCACCAGACACCTGCTCTTCGTAAGCCCTGACTGTTCGTGGGTCATGAGACATGATGTTTGTGGACAAGGAAGTGAACACCTGCCTTTTGCGGCCTGAGGACTCTTTTTTGGGTGAATCACCTCTCTCTTCTCCCCGCAGAGACAAGCGGGACTTTGTATCAGCAGGGGCGGCTGCTGGAGTTGCTGCAGCTTTCGGGGCCCCCATTGGGGGCACCCTGTTCAGTCTGGAAGAGGGCTCGTCCTTCTGGAACCAGGGGCTCACGTGGAAAGTGGTAAGGACGACTTTTAGTGAAAGCATCTCCTAAACTTAGCCACCCCCTCTCCCCAAAACTAAACTGGACATTTCTGACTTGGTACGGTCACCTGTCATTTTGATGAGACCAGGAGGGTTGACTTTATTAGAAATTCCTTTGCTCTGGACCCATAACCTCCCAACCATGGACGTTTCTGTACGTTTCATATCCAGGCCCCCCCCATCCACACATCAAACTGCCATTGTCCTCCCTTGATGAACCATCTGGCCTAAAAACGGGAGACTGGCTAGGGTCAGAGGCAGGCAGTGGCAGAGGCTGGACTTGAACCCTATCTGGCCTCCTCCCTCAAACTAGCATGTTCCTCGTCTTGAAGTTACCGTTCCTTTTTTGGGCACATGATCTAGTCCACAACAGTCTCTAAATAAAGACGCTCTCACAATAGGCCATTGAATACAAAGTTCTCACAGCCCAGTTCGCAGTTTTCACACCCGAGGAGTGCTCACTGCAGTGGCTACCAGGTCTCTTGTGTCCAGCCTTGGAGGTGCGGGTTTTTGCGGGGGGGGTGGGGGGTGGGCAGTGGGTTTTCTGAGGCCGTGCCCAGAAGGTAGGACTTGTCACTCCTGAGCATTCTCCTGTTTGTCCCCTGTCTCCTAGCTCTTCTGTTCCATGTCTGCCACCTTCACCCTCAACTTCTTTCGTTCTGGGATTCAGTTTGGAAGTTGGGGTTCCTTCCAATTGCCCGGATTGTTGAACTTCGGCGAGTTTAAGGTATGTTTTGTCCTTTCTTCCATCGTTTTTTGGGTGTTCTGGTTTTTTTGGTTATGTTTGTGGTTTTTTGTTTGTTTTTACTTGACCCATGAAAATTGTTTGTAAAGTACCAGAGAGCAGTGGTCAGCAGGGTAGGCAGAGCTTCTAATGGGGTCTCTCTGCCCCGTGAGTCTCCTGTGCATGCTCAGTGCTCGGTGCGGGCAGGCTTCTGGGTCTGCTTGGGCTCTCCTAGATGGAAAGCAGATTCGCCTCTTATTTCTGTCTTCTCTGCTTCTGTCCCTTCCTGTTCTCATGGGCACTCTGGTTTTTCTTTCTCCCTCCCTTGCCCCTTCTCTCAGTGCTCTGACTCTGATAAAAAATGTCACCTCTGGACAGCTATGGATTTGGGTTTCTTCGTCGTGATGGGGGTCATTGGGGGCCTCCTGGGAGCCACATTCAACTGTCTGAACAAGAGGCTTGCAAAATACCGTATGCGAAACGTGCACCCGAAACCTAAGCTCGTCAGGTACCTGCTTGCCTCCCCCAGCCTGCCATGGCTCCCTGAGCTTCGTGTGGACCAGGCCGTCTCTCCCGAGGAAGATGCTCATGGGAACGGACTCCACTTCTCACGCCAGCTTTGATTTCGTGTCTGAGACTAAAAATGGAGACAGGGTCGTGGATCTCCTCTATTTGTCAGACGGGCCAAAAGGCTGAGTCTGAGTTTAATTTACATCAAAGGTGCTGGTTGCCTTCTAGCCACAAAGTCAGCAGGGTCGATGAGACTCTTGACCTAAAATGGAAGGCCATTTTGTTCCTCAGAGAGGTGCTATGGATGTAGCAGCCCACGTTCCTGGCTACCCACTGTTGACGTACGAGTTGCTAGAATGGAGCAAGTCGCTGACGAGCTCTGCACGTGTCCTGACTGACTCGGGGCTGCTGGTTGCATGCTCTTTGGGGCAGTGAGGGTTAGAGCAGACAGGGTTGTGTTTTTTAGTTCCTGAGGCTGGGGTGTCTTTTTTTATCTTGTAGTAACCGCTGTGCTTTGCTTCCTAGAGTCTTGGAGAGCCTCTTGGTGTCTGTGGTAACCACCGTGGTGGTGTTCATGGCCTCGATGGTATTAGGAGAATGCCGACAGATGTCTGCTTCGGGTCAAATCAGTAATGACTCATCCCAGCTCCAGGTAACCCCTGTGCACCTGCTGCCTTTGTCCTACACCCCCAAAGAGGAAGAATCCAGAAATGTATGACTTGCCTCTGCTTAGAGCTAATAGATGTGTTTGTTTGTTGCTCCACACCTGTATCAGATTGCTAAGAGCTAGAGCGCCGTAGGAGCCTTTTCCCGGAAAAGAGAGTGTGCATTCTCTTTTTCACTTTTATGAAGAGTCACGGCCATCATAGAGGGGGGCTCCTCTCTCGTTTTGTTGAACAAAATTAACTGGAGACAAGCTCAGGAAGCCAACCATCGCTTCTTCGATGAGCCCCAGTTTACTCTTCTACCTCTTCAACCCTGACAGGTGCCCACCAGCCTCACCCTCACTCATGATTGTGAGCATCACCCTTAAGATGGGGAGAAAGGAGTGTCTGCCTCAGGGTGATCTGTGATCTGGCTTTTCTGGCATCTTCTGGTTCTTTCTTACTGGGTTTAGGTCATTTACTGGCTTGTTTTTTTTCCGTTTCTCCTTCTTGCTTTTTAGGAAGATGTAGTATTTTCTAGAACCTTTCACTGAAAGAGCAGGGTCAGTGAGGGAGCTTACTCTGCCCTGCAATTTTTTGGTCCAAGCCAGTGGGTCTGAGAGCTGCATGTGGTCAGCCAGATGCATGGTTCTGGCCTCTAGGGTAGAGGCTCGGGAGTGTTCCCTAAGTACCCAACCTTTTTTTTTTTTTTAAGATTTTATTTATTTGACAGAGAGAGAGACAGGGAGAGAGGGAACACAAGCAGGGGGAGTGGGAGAGGGAGAAGGAGGCTTCCCGCCGAGCAGGGAGCCCGATGCGGGGCTCGATCCCAGGACCCTGGGATCGTGACCTGAGCCAAAGGCAGATGCTTAACGACTGAGCCACCCAGGTGCCCCAGGACCCTACCTTCTTGCTGCTCCTGAGTAGCTGCTCACATCCCTCAGGGCTGTTGGGAGCTTTGTCTTGGATGGCTGCCCCTTTGGCGTCCCCAGCAATGTCCATGAACAGCAGCATGGGTTAGATCAGGGCTTGGCAAACTGCGGCCCATGGGCCAGATTTGGCCTTTGGTATCTGCTTGTTTTTGTGTGGCCCCCGAGGTAAAAATGGTTTTCACCTTTTTAAAGAGTGTTTTAAGAAAAAAAGAAGAAGAAGAATGTGCAACAGAAACTCTGTGTGGCCTACAAAGTCTAAAATACTTACTATGTGGCTCTTTATATCCGCCAACCCCTGTTCCTCGTTAGTCCGGAGGCTGCCTCCTTACCAGACCAGTGCATCCTGTGGGACGTTGATACATATGATTCACAAACAAATGGAAAAGAATCCTGTGGTCTGATGGGTTAGCCAGAATTAAATGAGTCGCTCTAACACAGGACTGTGTAGGACGTCCGCCGTTCCATCAGTGTCACGGGTGTTTGGACGTTTAGTGTGTGCTAACTATTCAGGAAGCACCGCACGGACACGACTTCATTTAGTTCTTGCCCCCGCCATGTTGGCTGGTATCATTATCCCCATTTTACAGGGGAGAAAACGGGAGACAAAGTGAGTCTTTTTTTTTTTAAGATTTTATTTATTTGAGAGAGAAAGTGAGAGAGCAGCAGAGGGAGAGGGAGAAGCAGGCTCCCCCCACCGCCAGTAGGGAGCCCAACGATGCGGGACTTGATCCCAGGACCCCGAGATTGTGAGCTGAGCTGAAGGCAGACACATAACCCACTAAGCCACCTAGGCGCCCCACGAAGTGAGGTCTTGACCGTGATCTCTCAGCTAGTGGTATACACCATGAGCTCGGCATTACTCACATTTCACGGGTGAGGCTTCCAGGATGAGCTGCACCTCCCGTGGTCGCTGGAGAGGGGCAGAGTCAGAGGCCAGTCCGTCTGATGCTGGAGCCTCTGCTCTGCCTTCAGCTGGTTCCCTGATCTCTAGCAAGGCTGCGATGCATCTCAGCACATTTGACTGCAGGACTCTTTCCAGGGAGCCCTCAGGACCAGGGTTCCTCCCGACATAGTTTGGGAAACACTGCATGCGTGGGTCATTTCATGGTCGCCTCGTTCCTGAGCCACACACGTTTCTCGTTTGGCAGCCCCTCCCTGCCAGGTTCCGCCAGGAGGGGCACTGCCCCACTTCCCGTGGCGGTCCTCCTCCGTACTTCACAGTGCGTGGGGCTCTCGGGCCAGGCTTCCAGCAGTATCACTTAACAACATGAGAACCACGAGAGGAAGCAGAGCCGGATCCACAATGAATTTCATTGTCATAACTCAAGAGCCCTCGTCCCGATTCTTTCATTCTCAAAGCGTAAGGAATATAGTATCACAGTTGGCTGCTCTTGGCTAGAGATCGATTTTTTGCCACCTGTTTTCAATTCCGGGTAAAGCTTACAAGCCAGACTTTCTCGACCTCACCGGAGACCTCCCGCTCCAAGACTTTGAGCGCCCTGGTCAGGTATACTGACTTCATAATGACCTCGTACTGACTCTCCGATTCTTGTGTCTTAGGTCACATCAGAAGATGTCAACTCAAGTACCAAGACCTTTTTTTGTCCCAACGAGACCTACAACGACATGGCCACACTCTTCTTCAATCCCCAGGAGTCTGCCATCCTTCAGCTTTTCCACCAGGATAGTGAGTATCCGTGAGCCTGCCTGTTCTTAGGTGATTGATTTTTTTTTTTTTCCTTCAGGGAACAGGATGATTCCTCTGCCCCTGCTGTTGGCCCACAGACACAGCCAGGCTTACCCTCAATTCTGAGCAAAATAGTTTTCCTTTGTACTAGCAACCCAGACAAGGCTGGAGTCTCTGCCTCCAGTGTTGGAGGTGAACTGGTTGGGGTGTGGAAGGACCTGGAAGGGGCCAGAGCAGCCCGGCGGGCCTTGGTGGCATCTGGTCGTGGGACTCAGGTGGGTTCTTGCCTTGCAGGTACTTTTAGCCCCGTCACTCTGGCCTTGTTCTTCGCCCTCTATTTCCTGCTTGCATGTTGGACCTACGGCATTTCAGTTCCAAGTGGCCTTTTTGTGCCTTCCCTGCTGTGTGGAGCTGCTTTTGGACGTTTAGTTGCCAATGTCCTTAAAAGGTAAGTGTGCGTGTGTGCGCGTGTGAGCGTGCCCAGGTGTGCGTGGGCACAAGTGTGCGAACCTTGTGATTCCAAGCCGTAGTCTCAGCTTCTTTCTTGCCCAGCTACATCGGCTTGGGCCACATCTACTCGGGGACCTTTGCCCTGATCGGTGCCGCAGCTTTCCTGGGCGGGGTCGTCCGCATGACCATCAGTCTCACGGTCATCCTCATTGAATCTACCAACGAGATTACTTATGGGCTCCCCATTATGATCACTCTGATGGTGAGTGCTCCCCTTCCAGGCCTGTCCCCGGTGCAGGGCCAAGTTCACCCCCCCCCCAGCAGCCTTTTTTCAAGTCTTTGTTTTGTGTCTTAGGTGGCCAAATGGACAGGGGACTTTTTCAACAAGGGCATTTATGACATCCACGTGGGCTTGCGAGGTGTGCCGCTCCTGGAATGGGAGACGGAGGCCGAAATGGACAAGTGAGACCATGCCTTCCATCTGTTCTAGTGTCAGAGTTTATGACCTCGGGCCCGAGGGGTGTGTGCATCAGGGTGGGAAGTGGTGATTAAGATTCTGGGGTGGGAGTCCAGTGAACCGGTAGATAACTCCCGGAAGCAGCTGGGTGTGTCAGGGAGCTGGGGGGCGGAGGCCGGCGGCTGCTGCGTGGTTTGATGTGGCTCCTGTGGCCTTCTGGTTGGACCTGACAGGAGGTCTCGATCAGGTCTGCGTTATGACTGCACATTTCCGCTAAGGGTCTGCTAAGCCCCGTGAGTGAGGACCAGCCTGCCTCACACATGCCCTATGAAATGTCATGCCATCAGCAGGGATTATTCTAGGCATAGTTGCTGCTTTATCCATCAGCCTGCAAATGGTTTGGGCCTTCTGTGTCTGGGGACCCCACAGGCCTTTATGGTCCAACAGAGGGATCAGCAAACTTCTCTAAAGGGGCAGATAGTTAATATTTGCAGCTTTGCAGGCCACGTGGTCTGCATTACAACTAGCTATAGATAATACGTAAATGATCAGGAGAGGCCAGATTTGGCCTGACACCTGCGGGTTGCCACCTGGTTTAAAGGAACAGCCCAAACTTTTTTTTTTTTTTTTAATTCTAGTAGTACCATTAACAATTCAGTGATGATGGGCACCTGGGTGGCTCAGTTGGTTAAAGCGACTGCCTTCGGCTCAGGTCGTGATCCTGGAGTCCCCGGATCGAGTCCCACATCGGGCTCCCTGCTCAGCAGGGAGTCTGCTTCTCCCTCTGACCCTCTTCCCTCTCGTGCTCTCTATCTCTCTCATTCTCTGTCTCTCAAATAAATAAATAAAATCTTTAAAAAAAAAAAAAAAACAATTCAGTGATGATACGAGGAATGTGCTATGGAGGGCTGAGGAGGGGATGGCTAATCACCCGGGCAAGTAAATGGGGTTTCTGTAAGGGGACATCTTGTATTGAGCTGAGGAAAGGCCCACCAGTTTGGCAGAGCAGGGAGGGGCGATCCAGGCATGGGGAAGGGCATTTGCACAAGGATAGAAGTACAGAGGAACGTGTGTGTTCAAAGAACTGCTAGAGCTGGCTCAGAGGAGGGAGCCTGGTGATCCGGGCCGTGCAGGAGATGCAGGGCTCGCTCCTGGGATACTGCGGGCTCTCTTGTGAGGCAGGACCACTTTCCTCCCTCCCCCAGACTGAGAGCTAGTGACATCATGGAGCCCAACCTGACCTACGTCTACCCGCACACCCGCATCCAGTCTCTGGTCAGCATCCTGCGCACCACGGTCCACCACGCCTTCCCAGTGGTCACGGAGAACCGGGGCAATGAGAAGGAGTTCATGAAGGGCAACCAGCTCATCAGCAACAACATCAAATTCAAGGTACAGCAGCCCGAGAGGAATGGTGGGCGAGAAATAAGCAGTTCCTTGACACACACGCTGATCTGGCGCCCGCCACACCCCATAGCTGGGGGCGCTGGTTAGCTCTCAGGGAGAATCCACCTCTTCTTTATGTGCGGCAGCAAGTGTAAACATGATAGCGAGTGTGGACGTCATTAGGCCATCGGGACATGTGTCCACTGTCACCCCAGCAAGCGTGCAGAGGGATTTTTTGTTTTAATCGGCATCATTATGGTGTGTAAGTGGTATCAGGAGGTTTCTCGAGTTGCCTGTGACAGAAATGGACTTTGGCTTTACCTAAGAAAAAGAAATCGGCTGGAAGGTGCAGGACCGACGGGAGCTGGAGGGCCAGAGGCCTCCCGCCGGGCACGCAGGCAACTCGCAGACACCCTGCAGGGTGTTGGGGGGCACGGGCACTAGCCCTTGCTCCTGAGTTGAAATCCAGGCAGAGGGAGAGGCCCTCACTCAGGCCATAAGCCCCCGTAGCTCTGGGGGTCGGGGCACGTACATTGTCAGTCCCACCACGACATGACGCAGGAGAGGGGTTCACCTGGAGAGTTGAAGTGCTGTTCCCAAATCAAAGGAGTAGGGAAGTTGGGCTGGCAGAAACCGCGGGTTTCAGAGGCTCAGAGAGACTCCCTTCAACCCCAAGCCCCTGAGCCACTCCGAAGATGCCTTGCACTTCCTGTGTGAGCACGTGCTTGTCGCCACTGTCACCTGAATCCTTAAGCTGCGTAGGTGCCGTGGTGGTGTGCCCCGGGCCAGCAACCCCTGGCCTGCCTGGTAGAAACCTCTGTCCCCATCACCCCTCCCCACGCACAGAAATCCAGCATCCTGACCCGGGCTGGCGAGCAGCGCCGACGGAGCCAGTCCATGAAGTCTTACCCGTCGAGTGAGCTACGAAACGTGTGTGATGAGCACCTCCCCTCCGAGGAGCCAGCCGAGAAGGAGGACCTCCTGCAGCAGATGCTGGAGCGAAGGTGAGAGCAGAGCCCCCCCCCCCCGCCGCACACACCCGCCTGCAGGGGCTCACGAAGGGCCAGCGCACTGCTCGGAGGCAGCTCCCGAGCTTCTGGGGGATTTGGAGAGGCCATGGGGCCATGAGGCCATTCGGGGCCATGGGGGGGAAGCAAGATGCAATCCTGCTGAGGGTATGCTAGGCAGCGTCTGGTTTTTATGTAACAGATACACTCCCTACCCCAACCTATACCCTGACCAGTCCCCGAGCGAAGACTGGACCATGGAGGAGCGCTTCCGCCCTCTGACCTTCCACGGCCTGATCCTGCGGTCACAGCTCGTCACCCTGCTCGTCCGAGGAGTTTGTTACTCGGAAAGTCAATCAGTGAGTCTCTGCTCTGCACCGGGATTCGGGAAGGCACGAGGGTGCTAGGAGCACAGTCCCTGTGCCTCGGCGGGGATGAGAGCTAGTACCTGGGGAGCCCGTGTGCCGGCGGGCGGCCATCCTGCGGTATGTGCAGCCCCACGGCTCCCTCTGCTGCTCTCAGCACCTCTCAGGGGGCACTGCGGTGGGGGAATGCCCCAGTCACCCCTCCCCTTAGTCGGTGCCGTGCCTCTCAAGTGTCCTTTCAGCCTGGAGACTTTTTTTTTTCTTTTTCTTTTTTTTTTTTTAAGATTTTATTTGTGAGCGAGCACACACGTGCGCGAGCACAGCAAGGGAGGGGCAGAGGGAGAGGGAGAAGCAGACTCCCCCGAGTCTGAGCAGGGAGTCCGATGTGGGGCTCCATCCCAGGACCCCGGGATCATGACCTGAGCCCAAGGCAGACGCTTAACTGACTGAGCCACCCAGGAGTCCCAAGCCTGTAGACTTTTAATATAGTTTCTACGCTTTTCTGGTATAAGTGAACTTTTTTATATGCTTTTGTTTTTAAATGTTCTTCCCATTAATTCTCTTGTAATTTTCTTTTTTTTTTTTCTTCCCTTCATTTGGTTTTTATAGAGATAAGCAGGGGTGGGTGGGGTGTGTTGTTCAAAGCGGTCCCTATAGTGACCTGAAGACCCGCTCATCCCCACACACTTCACCCCCTTTAGAGGGAACGTGACAGTGTTGCCCAGAGGCCTACTTTCCAAACGGACTCTCCTGGTTCAGCTCTTGGCCGCGGAGGCCAGCCCTGCGGTCACTCATGGACCTGCTGGCCTGCGGAAGAGCAGCTAGCATGGGGCGGGACAGGAAGGCCCCAGGGGGAGGGGCTGGGGCTTGGAGGTGTGGTCGGTGGCTGGACGCGGGTGGAGGTGGTGTGTGGGGCACAGGAGGGGTGATGTGGGCTAGGTCGCAGAGGCCTCGCCTGAAGGCAGAAAGTAGCTGGAGCTGAGCTGACCAAGCGCTGGGAGCTGGGTGCCGGTGGGCAGGTGGCTGGGGCCGGGGAAGCGCAGTGTGTGGAGAGAGGAGTTACAGGGAGAGCCGTCAGGACAGAGCAGCCATCAGCACTGTGGCCACTGTGCCCAGCCTGAGAGCCATGGTGGTGGCCCAGGTGCCCCGTGAGGGCCGAGGGGAAATCCAGAAGATTTGTTACCATCCCTCGGGATGCAGGGATGTTAACAAAGCTGCCGTGTCCAATTAATTGCCACAAACCAGGTGGCTGCAAACAACAGAAATCTCTTCTTTTCACAATTCTCAAGGTCAGAGTACGAAGTCCACACATCAGCAGGGCCTTGCTCTCTCAGGAGGATCGCTCCTTGCCTTCCTCGTTTATGGGGGCTACCAGCTATCCCTGGCACTCCTTGACCGTAGACAGGTCCCTCCAGCCTCTGCCTCCGTTGTCACGTGGTCTTCTCCCTCTGTGTCCTCTCCTCTTCTTAGAAGGACACAGTCATTGGACTTACGGCCCACCTTAGTGCAGTCTGACGTCATCTGAACTTGCTTACATCTCCAGAGACCCTGTTTTCCACACGGCCACATGCACACGTGCAGGGGTTAGGACTCAGACACGTCTTTTGAGGACCACATGTCAACCTGAGACCATGTCCATTTTACAGACGAGGAGAAGCAGGATTAGATTAGGAGACTCGCCAAGGGGGGCACGGCGAGTCCTGGCTGGGAACTGGCCTCAGACTACAGGGGTCTCATGGCAGAGCCCCCAGTTCTGCACCGCCTCACGCCGGGTGACACCGTAACCAGTGGTGTGGACATAGAGGGGGAGGGGCTCTCAGTGTGCCCCTGCCGGTTGCCGTGCTGGGTGCAAGGACCTGTCTCGGTTGGGATTGCAGAGCGCCAGCCAGCCGCGCCTTTCCTACGCCGAGATGGCTGAGGATTACCCGCGGTACCCCGACATCCACGACCTGGACCTGACGCTGCTAAACCCGCGCATGATTGTGGTGAGCAGGGCTGTCCCTTTGGGGCAGGGCCCCCGGAGAGGAGCCAGCAGCTGCTCATCCGTGTGTTCACGCCCCATCCTGGGTAGGGCGCAGGTGGCCAAAGGTGACTTGTGTTCTCTTCTCTGCAGGATGTCACCCCGTACATGAACCCTGCGCCCTTTACTGTTTCACCTAACACCCACGTCTCCCAAGTCTTCAACCTGTTCAGAACGATGGGCCTGCGGCACCTGCCCGTGGTGAACGCCGTGGGAGAGGTGAGTCTGACTTCCCACTGTGCCCGCAGCCACGCCTGCCTTCCAGAAAGGACCCTGTCCCCGCTGCGTGCGAGTCAGGGCTTCCCAACCAGCAGGGTTTCTCGGACTAAAAGCTTTTCTGCCCCCTCTGCCTCCCGTGTGTTTCTGACGTACACTCTCTGCTCGGCCGGCAGGTGTCGCCAGGGTCACAGCTGCTGCGGAAGAGCGTAGGGCAGTCGTCCCCAGTGTTCCTCTTCACCTTCGTCAGGCCCCGTGCCTCCTGGAGGAGGGGTCCACTCCCCACCCCTGCTGGGCATCTATGACGTTAAATGAGAGAATTTCAAGCAAAATGCTTAGAGAGTTTTAAAAGATCCAACTGCTTACAACTAGTAATCAGTGCTGCAGACTTCCCCGGTTTTCTTTTTTGTTAGAACTCCATTGTTTTCCTCATTACACAGTTATTGCGTGGTTGTTAAAAAAAAAAAAATAGAGAAGCAGAATACAAACAAAAAATAAATACCAACCCCTTATTTCTACAGAGGGAGTTCCTTTGTCTTTTTTCCTCTGCATCTACAAGTAGAGATTTTACGTGTCCAGTCTTTTTTTTTTTTTTTTTTTAAGATTTTATTTACCTGACAGACACAGTGAGAGAGGGAACACAAGCAGGGGGAGTGGGAGAGGGAGAAGCAGGCTTCCCGCTGAGCAGGCAGCCCGATGTGGGACTCGATCCCAGGACCCTGGGATCATGACCTGAGCCGAAGGCAGACGCTTTTGGCTGAGCCACCCAGGCGCCCTGTTACGTGTCTGGTCTTAATGAGAGTGTTGCCACTACCTGTACTGTTTAATGCTCTCGTGGTTTGTGTAATCTGTAGGAAATGCCTTTCCATGGCAGGAAACGTTCGCTTATGGTATTTTAATGGGCTCAACGGCATCCCACTGGCTGGCTGTCCACTGACTCATCCAGCCGTCCTCTGTTGGGGGACATGTAGCTAAACGTCACTGCCATGATCATCCTCTTAAGGCTTTTGCTGTTTGTCACCAAGTCGCCCTCCAGGAGGTGAAACCTCTCTAGACAGGGACCTCCGGCAGAACACTGGCCTGGCCCGGCCTGCTCTTCTGTGGGCATAGTTACAGTGGGTCCAACTGTGTTCCTTGAAACACAAGCACACGGGAGGTTCTAATGCAGGTTCTGGTGCACAGCACCGGCGTCACTAAGACATGAGCAGCGGCGGTTGCAACAGCTGTGAAGACTTCTGATTCCCACAGCATCCCTCCCTTCTGACCCCATCTGCCTGGAGATGGCATCAGATCCCACACATTAAGGGTTCAGCCCCCCAAAACAGCCCCCCCTCTGCCTCTTCGGATGCCAATCAAAAGTGCAGGTTGTCACTTGTGGTTCTGGCCAGGTGCCTGTAAATTGGAGGTTCCCATGATCTGCTTCTAGAACTCAGGAAAACAGTTTACTTACCAGCTGATTGGTGTACCGTGAAAGGATGTGACCCAGGAATGGCCAGATGGAAGAGATGCAGGGGGCAGGTGTGTAGGAAGGGGTGCCAGGCTTCCACACCCTCTCTGGCACACTACCCTCCTGGCACCTTCTGTGTTCACCAGCGTGGAGGCTCCCCACACCCCATAGTTCAGGAACTTTGTTGATGGCTTCATTGTGTACGTACGTGGGATTGATCACATCATGGCCACGGGTGATTGATTCAACCTCTGGCCCTTCCCGGCCCACAGATGGGGGTTGGGGCTGGAAGAGCCAGTCCTCTAGCCACATGGTTCGTTGCCCTGGCAACTAGCTTCCATCCTTAGGGACTTTCTAAAAGTTTATCATTCACATAAACTCAGGTATGGTTGAAAGAGGCTCATTATGAATGGTAAAGGACGCCATTCTTACTCATCACTTAATTCCAAGAGTTTTTAGAGCTTTGTGCAGGAACTAGGATGAAGACCAAATCTGTATTTCCTATTATAAGTCACCGTATCACAAGGACTCAGGTAGTGCCGAGAGATGGTATTTATGAGCCGCAGTGGGGTCGTGGGGGCTCAGCCGCTTGGGAGCCTGCATTGGGCTGGGTCTCTTGCACACATGATGTCTCTTACACACATGCTTGAAGCAAGCGGCAGGTGATGGGAACTGAGAAGGCTAGTGAGCGTGTGCCCTGTTGAAAAAGACATTCAAATTCAAAGCTTAGCTGGCCTGACTAAAATTTCTCCTGGAGCTGAATTTGTCCCATTGGCCTCCAGGTGACGAGCCCTAGTTACCTTTTGATCTCCTTGTCGTCTGGAGACTGGGTAGCCTTGAAGTGTGCAGCGTGGCCAGCTTGACACGTCCGTCCCAGCGCTCTGCAGGACGGGCCTCTGTCGCCTCTGCTTACGGTGACGCACAGGGCCAGCCCTGTCCGCTCCCGTTCCTGCCCCAGCGGGTTTGCTCTGCAGGTGACGGGGGTCTTTTTCTCCTTGTCCTAGATCGTTGGGATCATCACTCGACACAACCTGACCTACGAATTTCTGCAGGCCCGGCTACGGCAGCACTACCAGACCATCTGACGGCCCAGCGCGGCCTCACCGCCACGCGCCAGCCTGCCCTGTCCCGGAGCTGCCCGGGGAGGCGGCTCGCTTGTGCTCCGTCGCCACGGCCGGCTGGGGCTGTTCCAGGACACGGAAGATTCCCACTCACCCGCTCGCTCAGAAGCCTCCAATCATCGAACACTTTGCCGGTCAGCCATCCCGGGGATGGTGTTGAACCACAAGAGCCTGGGCCTGTCTGACTTTCTCAGCAAGTATCTTCCTATTTCCTGCTCCCCGCTCTCCTGCCGTCCAGCATGGGCCCCAGCCCCAGGCCCTTCCACCCCACGCGTGCCAGGACCAGAGGGGGCGTCAGGCCTTGGCCACCGGGGAGTGATGCCCAGAGCAGTTTTCCTGCTCCCTCCTGCTGCTCTCCTAGGGAACCCAACTGTTGCCTTCAACTGTAACAGGAGGGGCTTTGGCCAAGGCAGGTGCTGGGGCTAAGGTCAGCTGCAAAATGCAGCGAATCACCAAATTTAGGGACTGAGCCACTGAGATCACCCATGTTTCCGGGGGGCCCTCCTGCGTCGGGACTCTGGACAGGCGCACCAGTTCGTTTGAAGGGAAACATGGCTTCCTGGGGGAGCTGCTGCTCTCGGCTTGCCCCCGTGGTCACAGCCTCCTTGGAAGCGCCACCCTCCAGAAGCACAAGTCCCACGGACCATCCCTGAAGGAGAAGCCTGACAAGACGCTCTGACTTACAGCCGCTCTAGTCTTTAGCATTTCGGCTTCTCTCCTGGTGACTTGTGTTTTCCGTGGTCTGTCCCTTGTTCCTCCCCTCTGCACTGAGTTACTGACCCGTGAGTTCTTACGTGTTCTTTCTGGTGAGGCAGCCACAGCCCAGGTGTTCCCCCCGCCCGACCATTAGCTAAAAGCAGGGCACCCCGTAATAAAACTGCTCGACCCAACTCTGGGGAATGGTACCGTTACCTCTGAGACAGACAGAAGCCAGTCCTGGGCCAGTGAGCACTACAGGCACGTGATGTAGCCCAGAAGCCAGGGTTAGGACAGCGCAGATGGCTTATTCCAGGGAGGAGGGCGTGTCCCCGTCACACGCCTGTTTCACCCCCCTGCTGCTAGCCATCCCCAGCCCACTGAGGGCCCAGACATGGAAACTGTGCTGCCAGGAGGCTGGGTTGGGAGGGACAGCCACCAGCACGTGCCCCAAGGCCCAAGCGTGAACCCCGGGAAGGAAACCCGTCTGTCTCTCCAGGCTGGGGGGCCCCCTCTGACCGGGCCCCCAAAGCGAACACTTGGTGTTGAGTATTTTGCCCTTACTTTCCTCCTAACCTCTGCTCTCCCCCTACTTGCATCCACACCCTAGGCCCATCGCTATGCAGCCTTGTGACAGATGAGCTTTGGGACTCAAGATGGCATTTATTTGCATTTAAGTTTATGTTGGGTTTTTGTGTGTGTCAACTGTGGCAGTTCCCCAAGAACATGGCCTGCCCTCGACAATGCCGTCCCCTTACCCTCTGCCTCCGGCCTGACTTCTGTTGCCAGGACTGCCGTGTGGCCTGGAGGTGGGCGCCCATCTCGGCGTGGCCAGCCCAGGCCCTGTGCTCAGCACGCTCTGCTCCCCTAAGTGAGGGGGCTGCTTCAGGATCTTTTCCACCTGACTGCGGCGCCCCCCCCACACTCCATCCTTCCTATTTTCTTATCTCGTTGACCAAAAATACCTTGACTTCTAAATGTTTCAGCTTCCTTGGATGCATTTGACTTGTGAAATGTGGAGGAGACCCCCAATAAGTCGTTGGGGAAATCACAAGGACCAAAAAGGCAAGCCCTTCTAAATGTGATTGTGTTCAGCCCGCTGCCACTTTATTTTAAGGCAGCCTTCAGAGCTTGGCCACATTATTCCTTCCTTTTATTACGAGGGACACCAGTTGCCCAAGTCAGGAGGATGTGGGGACCGCCCATCACAGAAACGGAATCCCCTCTTCCCACCCCTCAGTGAACTAGGGTCCTGTGGGGGCAGCCTCTGGCCTCCAGGGCTCTGGGGTCACCAGCTGCCTGCCTCCGGGCTGCCCTGGGCGATGGTGTCGGAATTTACCCCTCATGCACATCCAGTCCCCAGATACTTCATTACCCCTGAATAGTCCAGAGGTGGCTGGCAGAACGCACCTCCCTCCCCGTGAACTGACTGCACGGCGGTGAGGTCCCAGACTCAGGCCTCTCTGGAAAGGCACGTTGCTTCTTGTCCTCCGCTGGTGTCTGCCCTTGCCAGATAAGCCCAAAGACAACCACTGCCCCACTTGTAACAAATAACTGGAAGCCTCACTCCTCTGATAGTTAGAAACCCACGTTGTCCACATCCCACCTGTTACCAGCCCCGTCGCCCCCTGGTGATGGGGTACGCACGCATGCGTGCGCGCGCAAGCCAGAGGGGGCTCTGGGGCCGGCTAGAGACGGTTTGCTGTGTGCCTGCTGTGTGCCTGCCGTCTCCTGCTTGGTGTTTCACGTTCCCCAGCGGAGGAGCCTGAGAGGTAGGGAGCCAGAGTCCCACCCCACACCCCCGGCTGTGGGACCTTGGCAGTCGGGAGTGATTTGCTCATGACCTTGTTTAACGAACGGTTCCTGGCTGGGATGGACGCTTGCTTGCTTGACGCAACCAACTATATGACGTTTCTGATGCAAAATTGTGTACTGACACGACCGTCGGAAAGAAAGAAAGCCTCTGGAAAGGCCAGAAGCGCCGTCCTGGGCCCTGTAGCGTCGATGTGCAGTATTACCCCGTGGCTCCCGAGCGTGGCAGGCTTCTTTCTGTACGCACTGTTGATTTAGATAGTAATACTAGCTAATTCTGTTGTGTACATATGTTGTATTTTTTTTAATTTGCAAAATTCTATTTTTATTTGAACTTTTGGAACTTGGAAGTTCTCATTGTAACTGTAACATGTCAGAATAAAATGTCTTCATCTGTCTCCACGGCGCTTGCTGTACGGGGGTGCATGGTTTGCATTTTACTCTCGCTTTCTACTATGTAAAACTCGCAGAGCCGGAGAGTAGATTTACGGTCTCAGAGGTCTCCTTCCAAATCTTTGACTTCATTCCCAGGGGAATGCTACCGACTTAGTCCTTAGCAAAAATCACGAAGTTCCCGGTCTTCTGTCTCTCCCTTAAAATCAACGCCATGTGATCTTGTTTACGGATGTTGTTCTCCCGTAAAAACCTACCTATTCCCTCAGCTGCCGCTACCCTTGGCAGGAGATGGAGGACCCGTGTGTGATCTGACAGCGCTGTGTTTAGGAATCTGCCCCACTAACAGGTTCCCTGATAGCCAACCAGAAGTACAAGCAATTTCTGGCTTCTGTTTTGCCAGAAACAGGATTTTCTTGGTCTCCGGATGATCTGCCTCAAGTTGCCATTTCACCAGTCCTAGAAATGGTGTCCGTCTGTGCCTTCCCCTCCACATGTCCCCGGGTTTCCCGAATTCCAGGGACACTTCCTGTGCACTCAGCACTGTCCGTTCTATTTGTGGGGGGACCCACTGTGTCACAGTGACCCCTTTGGAGTCGGCCCAGTTCCCCACACTTCGCTCCTAGCAGTTCCCACTCCCCGGACCTCGGAAGCCGAGTTTGGATGCTCTTTCCTGTCTCTGCTCCTGTCTTTATAAAGTCTCTCTGCTTCTTGATTTTCCGCCCTTCTGTGTTCAAAGCCCACGTGGAGAAGATTTTTGTTGGAAGTGGTTAGATTAGAGGTCCTTCACCCACTCCACTCATCAACTCACTTCTGGCCTCCCCCTCCCCCTGCAAAGAGTGAACGACTTCTTTATTCCCCCTTTTCCTGATCTCTGTACAAGACCAAGACGATTGGGCTGACGTTACAGAGCACGGACTTTGCCATGTGCTGCGGTGGTGGCTGCACAGGCGTTGACCCTCAAGGAGTTTACAATCCAGGGACAGAGACACGACTGCCTACCAAGGCAAATTGTCTTGTACTACAATAGTTATACCCAAAATGCTGCCAGTGCAGAGCTCAGTTCATAACAGTGTTCTCCGTGAGCCTTGATTGTGTAGAATGTTCTCAGGAGCACTGGATAAATGGCATTACGGGAGGAAGGGACAGGGTATGGAAGGGCCAGAGAAGTCAAAGTGTCAGTGGCCAGAGGGGGAGGGGGTTGGAGGAATGTCATAGATTCTGACGTGGAGAGGGGGATGTGTAGATTACAGCATGGCTCCCTGTTGTGGGTGAACTTGGTGCCTGGTATTCTCTGCTTTTCAGAAGCAGATACAAAGAAATGGCATCTTCCCCAGCGCTCCCGGCCCCCCCGTCCAAGCACCTGGGACCAGAATTAGAAAAAGCTGGTGGCTACTTTTTAATTACGTCTGAGTACCCAAAAGGCACCCAAACGCACAGTTTGTCAACAAAACAAACGTCTCTTTCTTCACTTTGCTTACCACAGGCACCACTCGGGGGGCCATGTTGCTGGTGAGGGAGGCTCTGCATGTGTGCAGGCAGGGGGTCTATGGGAAATCTCTGTACTTCCTGCTTAATTGGCTGTGAACCCAAAACTGCAACCCAAAATAAATCTTACTATGTTTAAAAGGAAGAAGAAAGAAACAGCCTTCTTCTCTCTGACAAAAGGTAAACCGGGTTATCAGGCTGGGAAAAGAAAGCAAGCACACCAACTGAGCCTTTGGCTTCTGTCCGTGGTGCTGAAGTTTATTCATTTTTCAAACCGCTTTCAATAACAGGTGGAGTGTCTATCCTAAAATTTAATGCATAGGATGGGAGAGGTGGGGAAGCCACAGTTAAACCACTTTATCTACATTTAGCATAAAATTTGAGAAATGTTGCCAAGAGGCTGCAGCTTGAATACGGTGCTCGTCACGGCTCAACTTGATGGCAATGAGATGGGACAAAGTTGAGTGTGAGACCCCAAGGGATGAGGGTCTCTCGAAATCTGCTCAGGGCCTGGCCCGCCTTTTCCTCCCTGGCCATTATCTTCGGTACTACAAAGAGAACAAAGACAAATTTGGCTTGGTGACCTGGCCCTATTGGAAAAGTCAACTTCACAGGACCATGCTCACCTCCCACCGGCCCCCACTCCAGCCTGACAACCCTAGGAGTTTCATGAACTGGGGCACAAGTTGCTCATTAGAAGTAACAAGTCAACCCTGGCTGTTTCTTTTCTTTTCTTTTTTTTTTTTTTAGATTATTTATTTATTTATTTTGACAGAGAACAGGCGTGAACATGCGTGGGTGAGTGGGGGGAGGGACAGAGAGAGAGAATCTCAAGCAGACTCCCCGCTGAGTGTGGAGCTTGTCATGGGGCTTGATCCCATGACCCATGAGATCATGACCAAAGCTGAAACCAAGAGTCAGACGCTCAACTGACAGTCACCCAGATGCCCCAACCCTGGTCATTATCATTTAATCCTTTGGGATCTGACAGTTCTGGGGAGAAACATGAACTCCCAATCAGCAGAATGAAGGGGTCTTGGCCCCATGAACATTTTAAGTTCCCAATGCTCATGGCAGTAACTTTTTTTCCTTAGCATTTCCTTGGCAGCCTGTAGCTGAGGATGATGTCATCGGCCCAAGTTGAGGCAAACATTTCTTGGAAGTAAACTTCTGCTCTGGTCTCTTTACTGCAGAAGGCATGCCCTAGTGGTGTTCTTTGACAAGGTTTGAGTCTCAGTGAAACCACAACTTCCTTCCTCCCCATCCCGTATCCTTTCCCAGCTCCTCTTACCCGGAAGCTGTTGCAACCCAGTCCACTCTGGGCTCCAATCCTGTCCATCCTGCCTCCGAAGCAGCTGGACCTCCGCAGGCTCCGAGGGGCAGCAAGCAGCGCTCTCAGCTTGCTTTTCAGGAGGGCAGATCTATCGGAGGCGTCCCAGGGGCCCCGCCCAAGGGCGCCCCCATCTCTCTGGGCTGGGTTGACCTCCCCCGTCCAGGGAGGCACCTCAGGGAGGGGACTGAGAGCCGCCCCAGCTTCCTCATTCTGCTCACTTAGTATTTGTGGGGGCATGACCTCCTCTTCTAAAGGTATCTTGTCCTCCAAGTGGTCCAGCAAATTCTTTACAAAGGGAACACACAGGGGGAAAGGGAGAGGTCTCACTCACTGGCACAGTGTCACAAAGCCCCCTGGTCCCACACTGTGGCCCCTGTCCTGGCCCTACCTTGAAATCCATCAGGTCTGCATTGGACACAGAGCCATACGCAGGGTTAGCTCCTGTTTGCCCCAGGAGCTGAAATGCCAGGAAGAGGAGGAAGCTTGCGGTGGTGGTAGGGGCGCTCATGCTGGCGTCGCTCAAGGAGTGGCCTGGTTCTTGCTGCCTCTCTGTCCTCTCGTTTCCCTCTCTCAGCCTCCGTCCGGCTCTGTCTCCCAGCTGCCCTGCACCTCCTCTTTTTATAGCCCCCCGGCTCTCCAAGAGCGCAAGAGGGACGGAACCCTCCCCATTCTGTCACTTGCAGTGATAAAGCAGCTGAATGAAGAGCAGCAGAAGATGGCCTTTTAAAGCTATCAGTCCAGCAGAGCCTGTCACTGCCCCTCCACCTTGAGCAGCCCCAACAGCCCCGGACCCTCAGCTGCAAGAGCCACATTCTTGTTGATTTGCCTCAAGAGGTTCCCACTTCAAAGGTGTGAGAAGAGCAAAAAAGAGTCCTTGGTTATCTTACAGCGATGCCTGGGGCTTCTTTCTCCTCAGCAACAGGATCCATGCAGGGAGGCAGAGGGTGACGGTTGGCCAGCGCCCAGCTCCCCAAGTTGGGTTTTGGCTCAGCTCTCAGGGGCTCCAAATAAGGGCGGGTGGGGAGGAAGTGGCAGGCAGCCTGCAGCTCAGGACAAATTAGTCCAGATGCTCAAGCTGGCCTCGCACCTGACTCATCAGCCATGAGGGCAGACCTCTCCCTCCAACTGGGCTGCCCTCCCTCCTGGCAGTCACTCGCAGTGGTCAGGTGAAGAGGGAGTTATTTTTTAGAGCCCTAAGCCAGCCGGGAACCAAATGTGATGAATGTCCCAAGAATTCAGCTCCCAGACATAAACACCAAGAAAAGTTTCAGAAACACAATCATCTCTCTGCCAAGCTCCTCCTCCTTCCTCTCTGCAGTGTGGAGGGAGGAGGGTACTTAGAGATGCCAACATTTTCATTCCGTCACCTCGCTGCTTGTAGAAACTCAAGCTCTGAATTTGAAGCTTCTAATGCCCCCAACCCTCCCGGAAAAGCTCCCTTGGTGAGTTGGCTGATGGAGTAAGAGGGAAGTGACTGTGGCACACAGTTTCCCTTAAGGCCTTCCATGTAACTTCTGCGAGGCCAGGCGAGTGATGAGCCACAGAGGCCTCCATTTTCCTGGCCCCTGGGGAGAAATAACAGGCAGCAAGTCTATCCACACTTAACGCGTGGCCCCCATTCACTAAGCACAACACTCCCTGTTAGCCTGCTATTTGATGCAGCATGTACTGTGTGGCAAACACTACATTTGAAGGGTCCAGAGACCCGCATTGCAGCCCCAAACAAATCAAGTTACACACATCATCACTGCCTTATTTTCCCCATTTGTAAAAACCTGCTCTACCCACCTCTCCAGGGTGTCAGGTGAGCGAGTAATGCGTGAGCGCGTTGTGAAATGCTATCTAGTTGCAGGATGATACCCGTGGTTGCCTTCATTGACCAGCTGTAATGTGTCAGACACTCTACTGAGGGCTTTGTGTGCATTGCCTAATTGTCAGCACCACCCCCACGAGGTGGGTGGTATTGCTCCCATTCACAGAGGGGCAGAACTGAGACAGAGGCTGTCACTTGCTCAAGGTCACTCAGGCAGAGCTAGGACTTGAACCCCAGGTCTGACACCGCTGCCCATATTCCTAACCATCTCACAGATGCTGCTGCCGCTGCTTAGCGTGATGGTCCCTTACCAGCCCTTTCTGTGCAGTTCCCAACCGAACACACCCCTGCCCCCACTCTCCCAGGTGGCCTCTGAGCAGCTCCCTCCTCCTCCCCCTTCCTGGGGCCGTAGCTTTGGGTGCTTGGTAAGTGTGTGTGTGTGTGTGTGTGTGTGTGTGTGTGTGTGTGTGTGTGTGGACTACCTCAAGGAAGGGGTCATCCAAGCCCCATGTCCTGTTGACACACCTGAAGTGTTTCGATATACTCCATGGGACTCGGGAAATGTATGCGGAATGCCCAGCTCTAGCCTGACGAGAGAGACCCCTTCTCGGCTGCGCCCACTCCCTGGCTGATCAGGTGGAGAGGCTGTTCTTCTGTGGGAGAGCAGGAAATCAGAGCAGTATGTAGCCAAAAGTCACGAGACGTATCTGGGGTGATTTTATTCTAAGACAGAAGGAGAAAGGAGGCCTCTCCTTTCTCCAGGAGCCTTATCTGGTTGAGCCGAACTCAACCTGAAAACCAAAGTAGATGCAACCCTGAATAGGAGCTCTGGGGGCCAAACCCCTCATATCCTGATGAGTCCCTGGAATGTGCTCACAGCTTAATCGCTCAGTTGGCAGGGTTATTATTAGCAAAGAGGATTCGGTGAGCAGCCACACTGGGGAACTGATGCTCCTTGCTGTGTGCGTCACACGGCCTGTCTCCTGGAAATGCCCTTTCAGACAGGCTTTTGATGCGGGCGGCGACTTCCAGAAGGGCTTCGTGGCAGGTGGCCTCAGTCGTGGTTCTGTCGGTGGCCCGAGGAGAAGAGGAAATGCTATTCAAGGATTCAGAAAGAGAATTTCAGAATTTTCCCAGCTCTTTTTATTAACGTCACTGTTCTTCTTCCAGACCGAAATCCAAGCAGGGCGGTAATGTCAGCTGAGTTTCTTCTACGGGCCAGAGGTTTTTGTTCGGTGTGGTTTGGGTTTTGGTTTTTTGTTTTTGTTTTTGTTTTTGTTTGTGGAAGGGGAAGCGGCAAGAAAAAGAATATTCAGATTTGCTGCCCGGAGGACTTCACATAGAACCAACACCACCTCCTGCCCGAAGTTTAGTAGGAACAAAAGCCTCAAATACAAGCATTACCCCGATCCTAGCAAAGCCTTTGATTTGCACCTGAAACAGAAAATGGCTTGATGTAAACTCCCTTCTTTTCCATGCCCCTGCTTAACCTGGGGGTGGGGGTGGGGGTGGGGGTGTGTGTGTGGAGGAGTTGATCTTTAATGCAGCCTTTAGAAGCCAGCCTGGAGGAGTGAGACAGAAGAAAAGCTAAAGGCACAGAAAACCAGATCCACCCCCCACCCCACCTCTCCCACTAGCCAAAAAGCCAAAAGCCTTTATTTCCTGATCACTGGAAAGAAGTTGTCTTAGTCATATGTCGGAATGAGCAACGCAGATGGGTGGGAGAATCCAGAACTTAGGTGTCTCTAGTTTCCATCTCAGAGTTTCTGTTTTAGAATCCTCCATGGGGATGCTGCGGGCAGCTTTGGGAGCCATGAGGTCCCAGCAATGTAACACAAGTGCAAAACTGGTATAAGAAACCCATCGTGTCCTCGGTATGATTCTGTCGGACACAAATGGTCTAACGCAGAAGCCCCACTTGGGAGAAATCGGTAAGAACCTGATGCACATTTAGGGATGGTTGTTTCTGACTTTGGAAATGATGTTCTGTTTCTTAGGCACAACAAGGAGGTCCCTGGCCCTGGAAGTTGGCGGCAAGTTCCCTAGAAAACAAGGCCCAAGGCAAAAGTTCAGTTGCTCAATCTTTATGGGGGTGAGGGTGGGTTCAGTTCAAGGGAAGCGGGAGCGAGGGGAAAAGAGACAGTGCATTATTTAACTATGGCTGTGTAAAAAATGACCCCAAACCTTAGCAACTTGAAATAACGCACATCCTTTACTGATATTCCGTGGGTCAAGAATCTGGCCCTACTTAGCTGGGGTCCCCTTGCTCAGGGCTCTTGGAGGCTACAGTTAAGATGTTGGCTGGGGCTGCAGTCAGCTCAAGGCTTGGCTGGGGGATCTGCTTTCAAGTTCACTCCTGTGTCTACCGACAGTCCTCAGCTCCTTGACGACCGTTGGCTGGAGGTGTCAGTTCCTCAACACGTGGGCCGCTCCGGAGAAGTGCAACTGACTTCCTCTGGTACAGGGAAAGATTATGTAAACTCTTTGTAACCTCATGTTGGAAGTGGCATCCCAACGGCATGGGTACTAGGAGATGGGAGGGTATTGGGGGCCCCTCAGAGACTGCCCCCCACAGGGTAGGAGAAAAGGGAGAGCAAACAGAAGGGGATACACTCCCAAGTTGGCCACAGCTTTGCAAAAACACCTTAGTGGCTGGTGGGTCATGCTGGACATCCCCAGAGAGCTTCCTGGAGCCCAGCACCTTAGAACAGTCTGTGAGGAGAGAGCAGGGTGAGGGTACTGCGTTCGATCCCCAGCGTGGCTCTAACACAGTGCCACAAACTGGGGGGCTTAAAGCAGCGGGAGTATATTGTTTCCCAGTTCTGGAGGCCAGAAGTCTGGAATCGAGGTGTTAGCAAGGCCACGCTCCCTCTGAACCCTGTAAGGGGGGAGATGTCCTTGCCTCCTCCAGGTTCTGGCACCTGCTGGCGCTCATTGTCTTGTAGATGCAGCACCCCAATCTCGACCTCTGTCGTCACATGGCTGTCCTCCCTCTCTGTGTTTCTCTCTCCTCTTCGTGTAAGGACACCAGTCCTATTGGATTAGGAGCCCACCCTACTCCAGTCTGATCTCATCTTGACTCATTCCATCTACAATGAGCCTGTTTCCCAATAGGGTCACATTCTGAGGTTCTGGGGGTTTAGAACTTCAACATATCATGTGGGTACAGAATTCAATCCATAACAAACACTTTGTGGGCTCCTTTCTAACTCCTGTCTCTCGCTGGTCAAAGTGCCAAGGCCACCCTCACCCCAGCCCCGCCCCAAGGCCATGAACTCCCCTTCCCTTCTGGGCTGTATTACCCAGCTCCTTCAGGTAGTAGCTGGGGAAACCTGAGGTTCTATCCACTCGTGAACTGCCTTGGCAATCTCTCCTCGCCAGTTGATCCTGCCTGTTGGTGGACAAGGATTGGTGGTACATGGAGGTGGGGCAGGGGGTCAGCCGGCAGCCCTGAGATTCAGGTCAGCTCTTGCTAATGCAGCCAATGCAGCCGTTGCTGCATTTTCTGGAAAGTCAGAGATGCGGGCCAAGTATGACGCAGTGCACTTGTCAGCTGCAGGACTTCACTGTTGTGCTATTCCAGCACAAGCCAGAGCTGACACATCCTGATACTTTAGAAAAAATTTTCCAAATGATTGAATGAATGAGCTTGCCTTCAGTCCCTCTCCGACCCACCCACCCCTCCAAGGTATGTATCTGCGTGCCCGCTGCTGTACCTTGCCCTCCCTGGGGTCTTCACAGGGAGGAGGAGTCACCCTCCGGCCGAAACATGAAGGTTCAGGTCTCTCGCCTGATGCAGGGAGAACCAGATGAAGGAGCCTGGAGTGGAGAGGCCAGTTAGAAAGCTGGTGAGCGGATGTCAGCATGAGTGGTGAGGGCATAAAGCAGGAATGGAAGTGAAGGATTGTGTGTAGGAGAGGCTAGGAACAAGGTGGAGTGGACACTGTGCCTGCCTGGGTGGTTCAGCCAGAGAATAGAGTCAGCAAAGATTCCAAGGGCTCTAATCATTAAGGGCGGAGCCCCAGGAGAAGCTTTAATTATTTGGGAGTGTCTTAGATTAGGTTCTCTCAAACCTGAGAGAAGGATCCAAGCCTATGTAGTTTACTTTGGACACAATCCCAGGAAACATCAGCAGGAGAAGGAGGAAGTGACCGGGGAAAGAAGGAAAATCAGTGACCACTGGGACCAAGCGGAGCTCAAGCCCCCTTCCCTGCAGAGAACCCTGAGAACAGGTGTGAGATGCTTGCCACCTGTGAATCAAGGGTGCTGGGTCTTTAAGTGCCACCCACTGCAAGATGTTGGTTGAGTGCTGCTCCTGGTTGATGTCAATTACCCAGCACTTCCTGCCTGCCATGAGGGGAGCCCAGTGGGCTTTGGCTGCCAGAAAAATTCACTGGGCAGCAAAGCACAATGCTGCTGGATAGAAGCAGGCAGAGGACCGGAGACTAGCACGTGAGAGTGGGAGCCAGTGTCCCAGGGCAGGTGTGGAGTTTGACTGTAGAAATGTTCCAGAACATCCAGGCAGGTGCACGGGACTGGCTCCTGACCCGATGGGAGAAATGGGTCACCTAGTGAAACAGGACTGGTTGTTTAAAGCTAAGGGAGTGCACGAAAATCCTCCCAAGGCCGAGATGGAAGGCTGAGAGCTACCACGTGAGCAAAGACAGGGGGCCAAGTTTGTGATTTTGTTTAGATCTGGCTCTGCAAGAGGAGAAATACATTCTTTTTTTCTTGCCACAGATGCTTAGAAGGGTCAAAGCTGCCACGAGAGGGATGGAGAAGGGCTCAGCATTCCTTGAGAATGTCACAGGTGCAGAGTCGGCAGCACAAAAGAAAGCATTCGGTCCCAGTGCTGTCCTGGCTTCTATAACCTCCACACTTGGCACCCAGCAAAGCTCGTCCACCCTCTACTGAAATTCTCTCCAGCTCTGAAGCCTTGGGTCAAGGCTCACCAACACTTCTTTCTGGGAAGATCATAGCGCCAAGCATCTATGGAGAGACATAATCTGGCAGCTTCATTGGACGACGTTGACAATAGGGAAGTCAGGGAGGTTAAGGCCATGGCTATAGCTATGTTGGGGAACGTTTGAAGGGGCCAGGGTCACAGGTCAGGGAGGGCGGGGTTTAACAGGCATCTGTAGACAGAGCATGTGTGCCCTGCTTCCCACAAACACAGAACACATGGGGAGCTCAGTGAGATGTGGCTCTGTGGGGTACATCAGGCTACCCATGCCCATCCTCCAGCAGACACATTTGGCTCCCTTGCAGTTCTCTCTGGAGTCCTCTTGCCTAGACTTTTGCTTGGGGGAAAATGTCCAAGAAATAGATGTATCCTACATACAGACTCTACCACCTGAGCCCTACATATGGACGAACCAGACTCACTGGGAAGAAATCTGGAGTGCTGGCTGGATGTGGGGAGTGGGTGCTCTGGAAGGGGTCTGCCTTCATCACCTGAGCAGAGGGGAGAGGTTAACAACAGGCAAATGAGCTGAGTGATGTCATTAGGAGGGCAATTCTCCCTCCCACCAGCAAGCCTGATTCACTGACTTGGGAGGGGCCGGGTGGTGTTGTGGTTAGGGGCCTGGGTGCTAAGCCAGGCTGTGTGGGCTTGAACCCTGGCTCTGCCACTTGCTAACTGCATGATCTTGAGCAAGTTACATCACCTCCCTGTGCCTCAGTTTCCCCTTCGGTTAAAATGAGGGATAATGAGAGTTCTTCATAGATTTGTTGTGAGTCAACAGAACTGTACCTGGTGCCTAATGAGGCACCTGACGCCTAATGAAATTTCACTACACTGAGTCCCCATGGCCCTCCCTGGGTCAGACACACTAGACAAAGATGGCTCACCGTTTTATTAGAAAGGAACTCACTCCTAAATCTCATTTAAAAAATCTTAATTGATGTCATTGGCTATCCATAACCTCCAGCCCACACTGAGTTGAAATGAGAAATAACACTTGCGGTTCCCCTCCCTCGAAGAAACATTGGCTGAGAACAGCAGAAAGGTCGGAAGAGTGAAGTTCAAGGCCAGGAGCGCAGGGAGAGAGCACAGCCTGAGAGTCACTCGGCTCTCCACTCACATCTCTGGGCTGACAGGTGTGGCCGCCTGCTGCCAGGTAGGAGGCTTTGGTTTTCTGGGTCTCCGTTTTCTCATCCATCAAGTGGGGATAAGAATAATCGTGTCCCTTCTGCAGAGCTAGGATCATAAAAGGCATTCTGGGCAAAAGGGATTGCATGAGCTGAGGCCTGGAAGCCTGAAAGCAGGGGAGCATGGCCGGGGATGCCTGGGACGCAGGATGCATGGGGCAGGGGGGCCCATAGAATATAGGGCAGTGACCACCATAGGACTCCCTGCTGAATGAGGCAACACAGTAGGGCTCTGGTGGTTGTCTCCTTTTCTGCCCTAGCATGAGAGGTTTTGCTCTCTGAGGCAGGGAGGAAGTGAAGATGTGGAGCCCACAGAAGAGGGGCACCCTAAAATGCTGGGCCTTTTGTCAGACACTTCTAAACTTCTGGGTTTAGGAAATGAAAATGCTACTAAACTCTTGAGTTTTAAAGGTCTTGCCAGGATGACATCAGGAATTGAAGGTTGGAAGCTGAGGTTTAGGGCAGAATGGAGAGCTCAGTCCCGTTTAGAGATGCATATGAGCCAGTGTCTCTCTCTCTCTCTCTCTCTCTCTCTCTCTCTCACACACACACACACAGACACACACACACACACACACACACACACACACACACACACACGTGTGCATGCATGCACATGCACACACTGCCCCTGATCTCTGAGATTTTAGCTCGGACCTCCTGGAAACAGCCATCACCAAGGTAGAACACCTTTGATGGCAGAATTCCAGTCAGAGGGAAAACTAGTAAGCAAACACTGACACACACCCTCGCTTGCACGAATATATCAGGACCCATTTCCACTCCCGGGGAGCAACTACCAGCTTTGAAAAGCAGTTTCTGCAAAGTGCCTTGAGTACTTGAGGTATTTATAGACATTTCAGAGCATGAAAAACCCTTCAAGAGAAGAGAGGCACCCCCAACCCTGCTTGACCAGCCCCGATGCCATGTCCCCACCCCACCATTAAGACACTTTTGGAACCTTCAAGAAAACAAAGGGTTTAGGTATTTTTCGTTCTTGTTTTTTAAATGATGCATTACTTTTAATGCACTGGGACAAATCAGTTTCAAAAGAATCTATAATGTTGACTTTATTTCACCATGGAAAATTTGTGCTCGGAGGTAAGAATTGTCTTATATAAAACAATTGAAATAAATAAATAAATAAATACAAATAAATAAGAATTGCTTCAAAGGGGCTCAGAGGGCCGTTGAAGAATCAGATGCAGATGTCTGCAGCCAGGACCTCCTCTTAATACCTTCTCAGCACTGTGGGAAGAGAGAAAGGGTGATAATGGCGTGAGGTGGGAGACAGGCAGGATCTGAGCTTCCCCACCCCACGGGCCATGCCTGCCACCATCCCCCAGCCTCAGTCAATTTGGATGTTTGAGGCTTTGGAATAATCCCTTTCTCTGAACCTCAGTCTCCTCATCTGTAAACCAGGAATCATCCTTGCCCTGACGATCCTGCCCTCTGCCTTTGCGGCTGTAGACAGGTTAGGGGAAACCAGGAGGAAAATGTTTAGGACTCTTTCTGCTCCAAGGAGAGGGTGCCAGACAATGACTGGATTCCATCCTAAGGCGATTCTGCCCCTTTGGGTAAGAGAGGCAGGAGGTGGCTAGAAGGGGAGTAGGGACTCATGGACGACGATGTCCACGTTTAATATTTCCAGAAAGGCACTCCTTGGCCCTAAGGACTGTCAGCAAGAGAGAATAATGTCCAAGTGTCCTTTTCTCAGGGTGTGGTCCCTGGAGACAGCAAACCCAGAAGTGGTTCCAATGGTTGAACCCAAGGGAATGGGGGAGGGTGAGCCAAGGTGCAGGGAGGGGGCTTACCATTGCAGCCCAGGCCACTGAGGGAGCCAATCCGGTCCAGCCTCCGGCCAAAGCACCCTGACTTGCGCATCATCTTGGGGCTGCGTAATCTTCTCAGGGCCTGGAGGACATTGTCACTGGGCGCAAGGGCCCCCGCAGGGAGATCCCCCCCGGTCTCCCAGTCTTCTGCGGGGCTGTGGTCCTGCTGGAGGGGTCCCAGGGCCATCTGCTTTGCCTGCAGCTCTGAAACTGTGTCCCTCAGACGGTCCAGCAGCTCCTGCAATGGGTGGGGATAGCCTGAGCCTCAGGAACCTGCACCTGGGTGGAACTGCCCTGGATGGGACCCAAGTGAACCAACCGCCTTGGGTATGGAGTCCTGGCACCCAATTCCATCACTTTCTGGTTCCCTTATCACTAATTCCCAAGGGATACTGAGGACCTCTTGGGACAGTAGCTAAGAACCCGTGACCTGCTGCTACCCACAGTGGCCTTCACGAACGCGGCAGCGCTCACCTGCACTGGCTCACCTGCATTGCGGACAGCTCCGAGGCGGGGCCAGGCCCGCCCAGCGGGTGGGAGCGACCTCCTAATGGCGACAGATACAAGAACAGGAGCAGGAAGGCCCGGGATAGCGCGGTCTGGGGGTCCATGTCGCTGGAGAGAAGTGGGGAAAGAGATGGTCGCTGCCGCTGCTGCGCTGCGTCCCGGGTCACGTCTCACCTCTTCGGGCCCGCGGGCGCTCTCCTGGATCCTTCGGCAACGTCGGCCTTTTATCCCGCGCCTGGGGTTATCTCTGATTTATCGGCCGCATTCCGGCCAGCTGAGCTCAGGGCGGGGGAATGCGCCCCTCCGCGCCTGCGACCACACTCGCCGGGGGTGGAGGCTGGGGAGAGCACGCCTTGTATAGAAATGGGCCTGCCCGGGGCGTGGGGGGGCGGGGCGGGAGCGCGCGGGGGACTTCAACAGGTCCTTCGCCTCCCGCTTCCTCCTTTCCTGCCGCACTCCTGGGGCCTTTCCTCCCCACCCCCAACCATTCCCGGAGAGGGCAGAGACAACTCCAGCTTTCCGATGCCCGACGCAAGTGCGGAGCGCACCGGGTGACTCAGAGCCAGGAGAGCCCCAGCCAACACCCCACCAGCGCAGCGCGTCTTCCCTCCCCTCGCCTGCCTGTTACTCGGCACGCGCTCGGCTCTCTGCAACCCTTGGGGCCGCGGGTCTCCCGGAGCCCTGACCGCTGTCCGTGGTGCTGATCCTTCCGAGCAAACCCGGCGCCAAGAGGTCTTGCTCTCCTCCACTCAGGTCTGGCCAGAAAGACAAGCATGGAGTAGGGAACGTCTGAGACCCCTCCCCACCCTCTCGCAGCTGCCTGCACTAGGATGCACATTCTCCAATGTCATCTGATTAAAAGCCTGGGCATGACAAGGAACTTCTGGAATGCTGACCCGGCTTCCATCCCTTAAACGGTAGAGCTTGATTTGGCTGGAATTTTGAGAGGCAGGGCCCAGAGATGAAGTCACCCAGGAATGCCGTCTATCACATCTCCTCCAGGTGCCAACACCTCCTCTCCCCCACCAAGCCAACATGGGACAGAAAAAGCAAAGATGACTGGAAGATGGTTATCTATTTGGTGGGACGCTAGAAGTGTGAAGAGTGCCCCTCCCCAGTGCCCTCCTTCATCTGACCATCCATGACCTAATTCCTATTAGCAGATGGTCTGGACCTCCTGCCTGTGATTACAAATGAGGCTGCAAAGAAAAATGGCCTTGGAAAGAGACACAGCAGATTAAATCCCCCCTAAAGCATACATGACTTATGTCACCACCCCTTCTAGATGCCTTGGGTGGACGAGCAGCAGGATGAGAGAATGGGATATGGGTGATGAAGAAAAGGCAGCAAGGGGCAGAAGCTGTGACCTCAAAGCAAATCTTACCTTAGAAAAATAGCATCTGCCTGATATGTGAGAAAAAGATTGTTACTGTTTTTCATTTTTCAAACGAGGAAACTGAGCTCAGAGGAATTAATCTGATTTCTCAGTTGACAGGTGGGAAAGCTTGGTTGCAACCCAGGCAGTCTGACTCCAGAGCTGACTCTCTTAATCACTGCCAGGGTGATTGCAAGGGGTTCCTACTAAAAGAAAAATTTAGATTAATCCACTGTCATCTCTGAAGGTACAGAAAGCTGTGTGTGTGCGCGCACATGCACCAGAGAAAGAATATCCAAAGATTAAGTGTCAGTGAAAGAGACAAGAAAATCCAGTCCAGTGCAGAGCTGAGTCAGAGGGTCAGGGGCTGCTGAGAACGTCGAGTCCCTAATGCTGAATGGCAAAAGTGTTAGGAGCAAGACAGAGTCCATCAACCAGCACCTATTAAAAAATGGTTCTGCATGTAACCTGAGCCTTGTTTTGCTCTTCCACAAAATGGACATATGCTCCCCCCTTTCAAGGACTACAAGGGAGAAAATGATGTCTGTGAAAGCCCATGGCATTATGGAAAGAGACAAAGAATTAGAAATATAATTGCACTGAAGGAGATTGTGATCCCACTAGGGAAACAGTCAGGCCAGGGAAAATAATTAAGTGCGAAGCACTCTGACAGAGCCTCCGCTTGCCCCAGCAGAAGGGATTGTGGAAAAAATTTTAGGGAAGGCACAGGATTGAATATATCCTCCGGGACCTTCTGTCCAGTGAAGAACAATATATTATCAATTAGTTCTCACACCAAATCCCATCCCCACAAACATTTATTAAGTGCCTACTGTACGCCACGCACTTTCCACTCCTATTAAATGGAGCTAATCAGACCATCAATGTCACAGTATTACTGCACCAGGATTAAATGAGATGGTATATGTGGTAGGCTGCACAATGTTCCCCCAAAGATGTCCATATCCTAATCCCCAGAACCTGTGACTATGTTACTTGACATAGGCAAAGGGGACTTTGCACCTGTGGTTAAAGATCTGGAGGTGGAAAGATTATCCAGGATTCTGGGGGAGGGCTAATGTAATCACAAGGGTCCTCATAAGAGGGAAGCAGGAGGATCAGGGTCAGAAAGAGACAACGGAAGGATGGAAACAGAGGTCAGAGATAAGAGAAGCGTCTACACTACTGCTGGCATCTTTGAAAATGGAGGAAGAGGTCATGAGCTAAGGAGTGTAATTGGCCTCCAGAAGCTAGAAAAAGCAAATAAATGGATTCTTCTCTAGACCCTCCAGAAGGAACACAGCCTGCCTGCCAACACCTTGAGTTTCGCCCATTGAAAAAACATACTTCAGACTTCTGATCTCCAGAACTAGATGGAAATCAGTTTATATTATTTTAAGGCGCTAAGTTTACAGCAATTTGTTTCATTAGTAACACGAAATTAATACAGTGTATGTAAAATGCTAAGCGTAGCGCCTGATAATTAATAAGCAAAGGTGGCTGTGGTAGCAGTATTGGTTCTTACCAGGGTCAAACCTCAGGTGCTAGGTGCTGGCTACAGAGAAAGAAATAAGCCCCTTAACTCATTCAACAAACCTTTATCAAAGGTTTGGGGTCACAGCGGTCTGCAGTCTAGACTCTGGAATCAGACTGCCTGCATTCAACACCACCTCAACCTTTTGCTATGTATGTGATCTTGGGCAAGTTACTTCACCTCTCTTCATGTTTTCTCATGTCTGTATCACAGGGTTGCCATGAGGAGGGAATGGGACCGTTCAGGTAAAACTAAGCCTCTGCTAGGAGGTGGGGACACCATGAACAAGACAAATGCTGTTCTTGGGGAGCTCACAGTGCAGGGAGAAACACACAGTCACAGACCCCCCAGCCCCACAGGATGATGTGGTGACGGATATGGGTGAGTCCTGGGCACTCTGTAAGCATAGTAGGAACACTCAGTTGAGGGGGAATCTTCCTGGAGAAGGTAGTACTGAGCTAAAGCTTTGAAGGATAAGAATGAATGAGCCATGAGAAGGAAGATGAGGAGGGCATTCTGGGCAGAGGTGGGGGCTGCTTAACTGATCAACTACCACAACTAGTATCTTAGTCCGTTTGAGCTGCTATAACAAAAGAGCAAAGACTGTGTGGTTCATAAACAACAGAAATGTATTTCTCACAATTCTGGAGGCTAGGAAGTCCAAGATCAAGGTCCTGGCAGATTCAGTGTCTGATGAGAGCCCTCTTACTGATTCATAAGCCGCTATTTCCTCTGCACCCTCATATGGCAGAAGGGACAAGGGAGCTCTCTGAGTTCTCTTTTACAGAGGCACTAATCCCATTGTGAGGGCTCCACCCCCATGACCTAATCACCTCCCAATGGTCCTACCTCCTAATACCTTCACATTTGGGAAATAAGTTTCAACATATGAATTTGTTGGGAGGGAACACAGACATTTGGTCTTTAGTATCTAGGCTATTGGCAGAAGAACATGCAGAAAAAGAAAGGTTTGGGACAAGTGTGCAGAGCTACAGCTCCCCTTTGACTCTGACCTCCAGCCATGGGCAGCCATAGGGGCAACACAAGAGCACTGACCGCTAGGGAAAGAGGAAGGAGGAAGCAGGGAGCACTGCCCAAGGAGTCAGCAGGTGGTATGTCTCTGCCCACTGCTATCTCATGGTATGGCTTTACGCAAGTCATTTCTCTGCTCTGGGACTCTGTTTCCCCTTATGTAGAATGGAGGAATTAGACGAGGATTTCTCAACGCACAGAAGCCCTGTAACCATCAGCTGCCCCTAGTTCATGATTAGGTCTGCTCACCAGCTCCCAACCCCCACTAGTACTTCAATCTTCTATGACTTGTAGACTTTCTCAAAAGCCAGACAACACCTACAGAAGGACCATCAGATACTTCACAGCATGGCATCAATGCAGATGCACGCGCAGGGGTGTGTGTGTGTGTGTGTGTGTGTGTGTGTGTGTGTGTGTGTTGGGGGTGCTTTGGAAACCAGCCGGAGTGTGCAGCTCTTCTCTGCCCTTCAAGTGAATCTCCAAACTGATGGTTATCAGAGGGAGGGCTGAGCTTGGTAGCCTGGAAAGAAATAGCTATTAACTCTTCCCATCCTGTGTCCAGCCTCACAAGCAACATCTGAAGCATCTGAGTGTAATGGAGGGATTGCCTCTCATTTCTATAACCTCATAAGGAAAACGAAATCTGAATGGGTCAGATTCCTTCCCACCTACCTCCAGAAAGGCCTGTACTCATTTTGTCCCTCCAGCCAAATCCTGGTGGCATCATTGGAGCTCCTGGACTCATAAATGCCTGAAGTTAATCTACTTTGGCC
The DNA here is from genome assembly GCF_009762305.2 of Zalophus californianus. Classification (NCBI taxonomy): domain Eukaryota; kingdom Metazoa; phylum Chordata; class Mammalia; order Carnivora; family Otariidae; genus Zalophus; species Zalophus californianus. Next base: position 8,787,440 of record NC_045598.1, read on the forward strand.
TTTGCATTTATGCGAGCTGATAAATCTGCCCCCCCCCCACTTTTTTGCCTAGACCAATTTAAGTTAGATTTCTGTCACTTCCATCCCAAAGCTCCCTAACTGACCCAGTCCCCAAAAGAAACTGCACGCCTTTTTCTTAGAAATATTTCTTGAGGCTAAAAGACATCCCTTAGTAAAAGCCCAAGGTCTGGAGCCTTTGCAGACAAAAGTGCTGAACGCTGTCTGATTTTATTCTTCTGATTTACTGCAGCACTTTATTTCTCTCCCACAATGATTCACTGCTGGGGCCAAATGTTCTCACGTGACAGTAGAAAACCAAAATTGGTCATCTCTTAAAGAATTGAGAATCGCATGCAAAAACTTTACATAAATTAAAAGGAGAAATAAATGTACAGGGATAAATGCAAACCATTTTTCAACTCAAGGCAAATAACAACCCACAGTATTCTGGCAGAAAAACATCAGCTAAGAAAGGAAAATGGAGAGGGATCACCTGGCTGGTGGTGCCATGTGACTCTTGATCTCAGGGTTGTGAGTTTGAGCCCCACACTGGGTGTAGAGATGACTTAAAAATAAATGCTACAGCATGGATGAGAACTTCATTCCTTCATATAGCCAAATAATATTCCATTGTGTGGACATACTAAATTTTGTTTATCCATTCATCCACCTTTTGAGTTACTTCCATCTTTAGGCTATTATGAATAATACCAATATGAACATTCAGGCACAAGTTTTTGCAAGGACATGCATTTTCATCTCTCTTGAGTATATACCTAGGAATGGAATGGATGGGTCATATAGGAACTCTATGTTCAATCATTTGAGGAATTTGTATATATATATATATATAAGTTTTAATATAGTTCTCAATGTTGCCAAAGAGCTGGCATTTATCTTTTTAAATGGTCATTTTATAATCCACTGAATTTAATTTTTTTTTTTAGTTTTTTTTATTTGAAAGAGAGTGAGAGAGAACATGAGGGGGGAGGGGCAGAGGGAGAAGCAGACTCCCTGCGGGCTTAATCACAGGACCCTGAGGTCATGACCTGATCTGAAGACAGACGCTTAATCGACTGAGCCACCCAGGCACCCCTGAATTTAATATTCTTAATATAATTATTTTCTAATTTGATAGGTAATGCCTAGATTTCTTGTTTGTTAGTTTAAATAGTGCTGCTATAGGCTCAGTCGGAAGAGCATGCAAGGCTTGATCTCAGGGTCGTGAGTTCGAGCCCCATATTGGGTGTAGAGATTACTTTAAAAAAATAAGGTGGCTATAAAAATCTTTACATGTGTAGGCTTTTTGTCCTTTGTCCTTTTAGATGTGGGTTCCTCAACCTCCGCCCTATAGACATTTGCAGCCAGACCATTCCCTGTTGGGGTCAGGGGCCCTGTCCTGTGTACTGTAGGATACTTAGCAGCATCCCTGTTCTCCACCCTCGACATCCCAGTAACGTCCCTCTCACCCAAATTGTGAAAACCAAAGGTGTCTCCAGACATTGCCGAATGTCCTGTGGGGGAAAAACTGTACCTGGTTGAGAACCACTTCTTTAGAAATTTTACTCAGGCTAAACACTCAAGAAAGATTTGTTGAATTGAAAGCATGAGCATACTTGGGGGTTTCAGTGCTGATGATTGCCTGCCCTCCCCCAACAGGACTATAGCCGCTGACAATCTTTGTACCAAGGGTCAGGAGAGTGGAGTCAGGGAGGCTCACTGAAGCAGTGGGCGTGTCTGCAAAAGAGGGGACTCTACACGCAGGGAAAGAATGGCTTCCTCCTGCTGCTCGCACACCTGCAGGGGGCGCTGTTCACACTGCAGTCCCTGCGGAGGGCTGCACAGTGCACATCCCCAGGCAGACATTGTGCTCTTCCAGTACAATGTGAGCGCAGCAGCCTCTAACTCAGTGGGGGTCACGCCGAAGAACAAGCACTTAGTGGATTAGATCCTGCTGGCTCTGAAAATGGAGAAGAGAAGGGAGGGAGGGAAGGGGCAGAAAACAGAGAAAGGGCACAGGAGAGAGGGAGGGGGCCACCCAAGCCCAGAGGGTCACACTCATGAATGGCTTGGAGTGGGGCGCACACGTGAGGCCGAGATCATGAATGGCCGCCCCAGAACATCCACATGAGGGATATTAATAGAGCTGTTGGAGGAGAGGACACTCTGTGCTTGCGGAGGGTCAGGCAGGAGCAGGGCCGGGTGTGCGGGAAGTGTCTCCGTGACATTCCCACCGTGGGAAGTGGGGAAGGCGCTGGCAGGGCGCCAAAGTCTTCGGGCTGGCTTTTCTCCTTTGACATTCCTCCCCAGTGAAGGGGGCCGTCCCCAGTCCCCATGCAGGCTCAGAGTTCCAGGCCCTCTGGAGCTAGCTGCATCCTCCTGGACATGTCTGGGGACCTGTCCCCGTGGGTGGAGCCATGTTCCCCCATTTAAAAGGGAATGATGTGAGGGACTAGAAAAGTAGCCAGGGTGTGACAGGAAAATCAGACAGGGGCATTGTTCTGGGCTAAACAATGTCCCCACCCCCTCCAAAATTCATGTCCACCCAGAACCTCAGAATATGACTTTATTTGGAAATAGGATCTTTGCAGATGTAATTGGTTCAGACGAGATCATACTGGAATAAGGTGGGCCCTAAACCCAACATGCTGGTCTCCTTAGAAGAAGAGAAGAGACACATGCAAACAGACCGGGGGCAGGGGGAGAGCTTGGATTCCAGCAGCCACCAGAAGTGGGAAGAGGCACGGAGAAATCCTCCCCTAGAGCCTTCAGAGAGAGCATGGCCCTGCCAACACCTTGATCTCAGACTTACAGCTTCCAGAACCGGGAGAGAATCAATTTCTGTTATTTTAAGCCGTACGGTTTGCGGTGCCGTGTTGTGGCAACCATAGCAAAGAACCCACGGGCATCTTGTGTTTACGAGGGGTCTTGGGTCTGGGCTCCCGTGTCCTCGGGTTTATGCCGAGGGATCTGGGGGACTTAGCCTTTAATGGGACAACGCAGTGGAGCAAGGTAGGGTTCGGTTTCTGGGGGTCAGCCTGCCTGCATTGGATCTCAGTCCCACCTCTTACCACTGTGGCAGATGGCCACGAGATCTCCCACGTGACGTGCTCTTCCTACCACGGGACTTTAACTCTCCTTCCCATTGAAAGGGGGTCCATGTTCCCTCCTCTTGAACCTGGCCAGGCTCGTGATTATGGCAGAAGTAACACTGACTTCACAGGCTGGGTCATGGAAGGTGAAGCAGCTTCTGAATCCCTGAAGCCATGTGAAGAGAGAGAAATGCCTGGCTAGACCCACCTGCTCCAGCTCCAGCCACCATCTGTCCACAGTGGCATCAAAGACCCTATACCGAAACCACACAAGCCCTTCCCTAACCATAAGAGAGAATAAAACAATTTCTGTTGCCCTAAGCCACTAGGTTTTGAGGTGATTTGTTATGCAACACTTGACAACCACATGCTAGCTGTATACTTGGGCAAGCTCCTTTAGCCCCCCATTGCCTTTACCTCATGGGGTGGTTGAAAGACTAAATGAAATAATATATGTAAGATGTTTTTGACCTGCACAAAGTAAACACTCGATTTAAATGAGCAATCATGGGCGCCTGGCTGGCTCAGTCATTAAGCATCTGCCTTCGGCTCAGGTCATGGTCCCAGGGTCCTGGGATCGAGCCCCACATCGGGCTCCCTGCACCGCGGGAAGCCTGCTTCTCACTCTCCCACTCCCCCTGCTTGTAGTCCCTCTTTTGCTGTGTCTCTGTCAAATAAATAAATAAACTCTTAAAAAAAAATCTTTATTTAAAAAAATAAAATAAATGAGCAATCATGCCCATTATTTTTAGAATTATTATTACTCTTTTTAGAACTTTATAACATAATTATTATATATAACTTCTACCGAGAGATCAGTTGTACCCATTTTGGGGGGCAGGAAAAGTGATCCTCCAGCCCGAGTCGAGCCTTCAGAGATTGCAGCCCCTGTTGACATCCTGCCGGTAATCACCAGGCTCAGCCACCCCAAATTCTTCATCCACAGAACGTGTGGGCTCATCAATGCCTATTTTTTTAAGTCAGTAAGTTTGGGCTACTTTGTTACGCAGCAACGGATAACTAATACAGGTATAAGATAATGCAGGTAGATGTCAGGGTCTCTCTTCTAGAGATGAGGAAAGTAAGGAATTCATTCATCCCTTCAGCAACTGTTTATGGAGTGTCTACTATACGCAGCACTGTCTAAGCACTGAGACCAAACAGGAACCAAGGGACACAGGCCTCCCCTCCTCACAGAGCACGGGATGTGAATACACTAAGTCCTTTGGTCTCGACACACAGCAAAGTGACACAACCAAGGTTCGACTTCTATCCGTCTCTAATTCTGTGACCCCAATGCCCAGAGCTTACCCCCCATGCACAGAGTGATTCCTTGGAGGCTAACGTGCTCACCTCCCACTGCCCACCTCCCGAAGCGGAGGCCAGAGAGATGACTGCCCATGGAGGTGCAGACCCATCCAGGGGTGCAACCTGGGAACTGGGCAGTGTTTCACCCCCATTGCTCTGATGGGAGGGTATGCAGGAGGGGGGTGGTCAGGCACTTGCCACCCGAGAGGAGATTCTGGTGAGGCAGGAGAGTGACAAGAATGTCCCCAGGGTGGGAGCATTTAGGGAATAAAGGCGACCAACAGTCTTTCCTTCTAGAACCACACAGCCCACTTGTACAGAGGTGCCCACTTGTGCCCTGAGAGCAAAGCTCGTAGGACCCACACCCTTCTGTGGATGTAAGCGCTACTTTTCACGTCCCCTGGGCTGACCTCTGCGACCAGGACAGCTCAGATGCTCTCAGCCTCAAAAGTACAAAAATGAATGAAGAGGACTTGGAAAATCATCCATTGCCAACCCCCATATTTAAATAGAAAGAGACCCTGAGGCCAGAGAGGTAAAGCCATCATTCCAGGGTATGAGGCCAGCTTCTTGCCTCCCTCCCTCCCTCTCTCCCTCTTCCCCCCCACCCCCGCCTCCTTCCTTCTTTCCCTCCCTCCTGTGCTCAGATATGTACACCAGGAGCGCTCTAAGGGGCCCTGGGAGCCAGGCTAATGTTACTGAGCACATGCCGGGGGCCGTGAGTGGTTCTCCACACTGAAGGGATTCATCATCTCACTTAGAGTGAGGAAGAAATGAGCAGAGCCTGGAGCCAAGACAGCACTCCATGAACATTGCCTTTTATTTTTATTATGCTGGGGTATGGAAAGGGTAGATGCCTTGCCCAAAGGCCCTGGTGGGTGAGTAGTGGCAACCAGGTCTGCTGTTGCCCACCACTCAGTCCTCAGGGGCCTCGGGACAAGCAGGGAAGACAGGCCTGAAGGACAGGCCTGGGCGGTGTGGACTGCGGGTGCTGCCAGGCCGGGCTGCCCTTTGGGTGAGCTTGGCTGGTGGGGGGCCCTGCGGCAGACATGGGTGCCACCCCTCCCCACCCAGCCTGCTCTGTCTGGAGGCACTGGCCAGGGAAAGGCCAAGGCCCTGTCCCCAGAGACCTAGGCCGCGGCAGCCAGAAGCCTCAGGCCCTGACCAACATGGACCCGGCGTTCCTGGTGCTGGGGAGGCTGGGGCCAGGGGCTCAGCCTCTGCCCAGATGTGAGAGAACACAGGCAGGGAAGGCTCAGGGACGCGTCCAAGGCTCAGGAGGCTCAGGAAGCCTCCCTCTTCAGGACCATTAGGTCCCTCTCTTTCATTCAACACTTTTGCCTTGAGCACCTGCTCCGTGCCAGCCACAGGGGGCAACGAGGAAAGTTCTCTCCACAGAGGTGACGTTGGAGCAGAGCCCCGAAGAATGAGACGGAGCCAAGAGTCCAGGGAAGAGCAATCCAGGCAGAAGGAGGAGAGCTGAGGGCTTGCAGAAGGAAGGGGTGACGTGTTTGAGAAATGGCAGAAAGGCAGCGGGCGAGAGAGGCTAATTAAAGGCCTCCAGGGGCGCCTGGGTGGCTCAGTCGTTAAGCATCTGCCTTCGGCTCAGGTCATGATCCCAGGGTCCTGGGATCGAGCCCCACATCAGGCTCCCTGCTCCGCGGGAAGCCTGCTTCTCCCTCTCCCGCTCTCCCTGCTCGTGTTCCCTCTCTCGCTGTCTCTCTCTCTCTCTCTCTCTCTCTGTCAAATAAATAAATAAAATCTAAAAAAAAAAAAAAAAGAGGCCTCCAAAAGATGCCCACAGCCTAATCCCTGCACCCTGTGTCACCCTCCATGGGCACAAAAGGACGTCGCAGATGTGACTAAATGGAGGGTCTTGAGGTAGGGGGATTAGCTTGGACCATCCGCTGGGCCCCAAATGCTGTCTCAGGCGCCCTTACAAAAGGGAGGCCGAGGGAGACTTGGCCCACGCGGAACGGGAGGAGGCTGTGTGACCGCGTGGGCCGAGGCTGGAGCCCTGCGGCCACAAGCCAGGAGCTGGAAGATGCCAGGAATGGACTCTCCCCAGGGCCTCCCACAACTCACTGTCAGCCCAGTGATGGGGATTTCGGATGTCTGGCCTCCAGAGCCGTGTTGCTCTGAGCCAGCGCGTCTTTGGTCCTTTGGTCGTTTCTTCCAGGGGCCGGCTGGCAGCGGAAGTGGGAGAGAGCCCGGATTTTGGTCCTGGTGCGGCTCCCCCACTCTCTCCTTGCCTTTCTCCCGCTCACCTCCTCCTTTCTCCCCGAAGGCACCCCCGTGCCCCCCACCCCTTTTAAAATAACTTGTTGCAGCAAGCAGGCATCAGCTTTGAAATTCTAAACACATGCTTCAATCTTTGAAGGCAAGTGGGAAAAAAGCAAGGCTCATCTCCCTCTGTCTCCCCCGCCGGCCATCCTGTCTTCCCTGCAAACGTCCCTGCAAAGTGCGCCTGCGCCCCGTGCTGGGAACCGGGAGGCCCGAGGCCGGGAGGCTGTGCCCCACCAGCTCCTGGCTGTCAGCGCCCTTGGCCCGCGGGAGGGCTGCAGACTCTGTCGCGCTAACTGCTGATAAAGCCCCACGACCTGCTCCTCTGGAGCCTGGGCCTCTGGTCCTGATAAGTCTGGCCTGTCAGCAGGCTTGTCCACACCTGCTTCTGGCACAGTCTCCCTGGGCCCACCCCTGCTCTGGGCTTCCTGCTGCCTGTTTACAGCCAAGCCCTGGCCACCGCGCCTAGGCTAGGCCACAGTCACCTTGAGGTGACCCCAGACAGCCAGGTTGGCAGTAGCAGGATTGGGAAGGACGGTTCATTCAGGACATGGAGTGGGTCCACGGCACTAGAGATTTTCTGCCCCAAATGCAGGCCAACCCCCTATGTCCAGAATCTTCCTTGGTTGGGGGATGGGGAGGGTCAGTGGTTCGAGAGAGGTGGGCGTGGGATCCCAAACGAAGCACCAGCATCAGGGCCTTTCCTAAGGCCGCCAGCTAAACCAGCAGGGTCTTGACCCCTAGAAGACATTCGACAGTGTCCAAGACATCACTGGTTGTCATAACTAGGGAAGAGGTGCTCCCCCGTCTATGGGTAGCAGCCGGGGAAACTGCTAAACATCCCACGATGCACAAGACAGCCCTCACGACAAAGAATGACCCAGCCCAGAATGTCAACAGTGCCCAGATTGAGGAACCCCAGCTGGACAACAGGGGAGTAAGCCTGGCAGTGGGGCCTCCAAATCCCTCACCCAGAGATGCAAAAGCCAAGTCCAGCAACCGTCTGGGAGCCTGGGCATGGGCCAGCGCCAGGGCAGGGCCCTGCCCTCAGGCATCAAATGCCCCTGGCAAGGCCAGACTACGCCAGCAACTCCCCGAGGTACTTCCTGTCCCTGCAGCCTCTTGGCCGAGCTCACCCCAGGAACACCATAGGAAGTAGCAGCTGCTGTGTTCCTGAACACCAACTAGGAGCTGGGCAGTGCACCAGCATTTTTCCTCCCTTTCTTTTTAAAAAAGATTTTATTTCTTTATTTGAGAGAGAAAGCACAAGCAGGGGAGAGGGGCAGAGGGAGAGGCTAGCTCCCCGATGAGCAGGGAGCCTGATGCAGGGTTCGACCCCAGGACCCCGGGATCATGACCCGAGCCAAAGGCAGACGATTAACCTACTGAGCCACCCAGGCGCCCCCGCATTTTCCTTCCTTGTGGTGTTTTCTACTCAGCAATGTGGGGAGGAAAGGATCGCTTCCAACCTCATCTCATGGACAAGGAAACTGAGGCTCGGAGCTGTTAACTGACTTACCCAAGGTCACTGCCATGACCTTGGTCACTCCACTCGTGGTAGAGTACCAAATCCCAGTACTTCAGAATTCCCTTATTTGGAGATAATGGTCTTTGAGAGATAATCAAGTTTAAGTGAGGTCATTTGGGTGGGTCCTAAAATCCAATATAATTGGTGTCCTTATAAAGAGGGGAAATTTGGGCAGGCACCCAACCTTGAAATAGGGCTTCAGCTTCCAGAAGCTTCATTTGGTTGCTGCTCATAACACCTAAAATAATGCTACTAAATGATGATGATGATGATGATGATACTAAATAATAATAAATAATAAATCAGTGTAAGTAAGCACCATCCCAAGGTGTGCTGGGGTTTTTGTTTTGTTTTGTTTTGTTTTGTTTTGTTACTGTAGAGAAATAATTCGTCTGGGCCACACAGGTAGTAGAAACTAATAGATGAGTAATTAGGAGTAGAACCCCAGGCTCTGGAGGTCTGAATGACAGACTCAGGTTCAAATCCTGGTTCTACTGCCCACCAGCTGTGTGATCTTAGGCAAATCACTCCAGGTCTGCCAGCCTCGGGTTTCCCAATCTGTGAAATGGGTATAACAATAGTACCCACCTCATGGGGTTTTCCCGAAGACTAAGTGAAATGCTGCCTACAATAAACCGCTTGGCACATTGCATTCCCCCAATAACTAGGTGTTCTTGTGACCACGATTACCATGATTATGATGGTTTTGTCCTACCGTTCCAGGAAGAGTGGTTTCCCCTTTAAATTTCGCTCTGTGTTTCTCAGAGCTGGGCTCACAAGACGTTGGGGAGTCTGGAGAGGGGTGCTGGGGCCCACCTGGCACGCTTCCCCTCACTCAGTTCCTGAGCGAGTCATGTGGGTGGTCACACGCGGAGCATGAGGTGCTGTAAGCAGCTTTGCCACATTCCGGGGATTCCTTAGCCCCATGTGGGACCGAGGGCGGTGTGCAAAAGTGTGCAAGCGTGGGCGCCTGGGTGGCTCAGTTGGTTAAGTGACTGCCTTCGGCTCAGGTCATGATCCTGGGGTCCTGGGATCGAGTCCCACATCGGGCTCCCGGCTCAGCGGGGAGCCTGCTTCTCCCTCTGACCCTCTCCCCGCTCATGCTGTTTCTCTCTCGCTCGCTGTCTAATAAATAAATAAAATCTTAAAAAAAAAAAGTGTGCAAGAGTGACGAGAGCCTGAGCGGCCATCACACGGGATGGCTTTGCCCCACGCAGGATGACCTCCACCCCGCACGTGGTAGACCGGCAGGCTCCGCTAGCTGAGCCTGGGATGACTGCCACCAAGCCACCAGAATCCGTTACAAGACGGACGTGTCTGCCGTCCTGGTAGGAGAGCTAGAGAAACCTCTCAGAAGAGGTGGAAGGGCAGCCAAGGATCGGTGCCCCCAAGAGATCCTCCCGGGCCTGCTGCTGATCCGTGCACTGATCCATTTCTTCTATCCCTGTCCATGGATTGCTCAGCCACACACCAGCACATGCATGTTCACCCAGCACTGTGCATTTTCTGCTTTGTTGCTTAAATCATTAAGCAATTGTGCCTAAAGTACATGATCTTAGAGACAATTCTATACAGACATATAGACCTAGTAGATAGACCTCCTAGCATAATCATGTCACAAAGTCCAAACCAGGATGCTTTTGAGCATGAAATGGGTTGGTGTGAAGAATCAGGCAGTGGACACAAGCCAGGACTCCCTAAACAAGCACGTCTTAGACGGAGTCATGAAAGTGACCCGGCTAAAGCTGAATTGGATACGGTTGGACAATCGAACACATCTTTTCTGAGACTTCCCCATGTTTTCTAGGCGGGCCTGGCGGTAGGACTCACCTCAGGTTGGGTTCACCTCATCCGTCCTCGAATCTGAGAGACTCCCGGGGAAACCTAGCGTGCCGGGCTTTGGGGAAGACGTGCCTGTCATTTTCCTCATGGCTTTCTCCCACTTTCGCTTCAAAAATTCCATCAGTCTCCCTGAGTGTTGATCGAAGACCCACCTGCTTGTCTGCTCTGTCTATTCTGTGAGTCCAGAACCCAGGCTGCAGGTGGGCCCGTAAGTGACGAGTCCCCACTGTGGGGAGCACTGTGGACAATGCCCCCAGGCCCTTTTCCAGCTGCACCCCTCCCCGCCGAGTCACCACTCCGGCCTCCCTTGGGGGCCCAGTTCTTCTTCGCCCTGGCAGCCCGTCTCCAGAGGCGCATGGCTAGGTACCTCCCGGGGTCTCTAGGCCCCTGCTGCCCAAGAGCGACCAGGGCACTGCCCTCTAGGCTCCACCTCAGCACCATTCAACATGTGTTTTCGAGCACCTTCTGTGGGCCAAGCACCGGGCCTGCAGCAGGGAGCAGTGTGCACAGAGCTTCCATCCTGGTGGGGAGCACAGCTCACGGGCATGAGGAACATGAGCAAAGGGGAAAGGGCCCTACGGACACAGACAGAAAAGAGACTTGACCCGGTGTAGGCCTGGGCAGGTCTTTCTGAAGGTGTGAGAGGGCTGGGCTGGGCAAGGTGACAGGAGAGGGAGAGCAGGGAGGCAGGCTCCATCAAAGGAACGTGACGTGTTGGAGAATGGAAGAGATTGCCATGGGGCTGGGCTGTGGGGAGAGAGGAAGCAGGCTGGACCTTGTGGGGCCTTCGAGATTCTAGCCCGAGGGCCATGAGCAGGAGTTAAAGGAATTCCCATGTGTGTGGTGACAGGATCCCATGTGCCACCTTCCGCCCCATGGAAAACACGGGGAAAGGTAAATGAGCAAGTCCTGGACCCCAGGCCAGGGCTCTGGAGAGGGAGAGAGGCGCCAGCTCAGAGTGGTGGGGCTGAGGGTTCCTTGCGCCCCATCCAGGAAGCGGCTTCATAGGACTTCACCAGCTGCCTGTGAGGCCAGATATCTGAGGGGTGGGGTGAGGCGTGGGGGCTGAGGAGGAGACAGGGGAAGTAAGTCAGGGCTATGGGGCTTTCCTGACGCTGGGGATTAGAGCAGAGGTCTGGGCCCACCTGGCTGGAAGCCCAGGCCTCTCTTTGGCTCACACTCCCAGCTAGGCCCCTGGAGCACCAGGCTCCAAGATAGCTGGTTCTCCTGAGTACCCTGCCCCCCCTCCCCGCCCCCGACACACACCCAGAACGCAGCAGAAAGTACAGGAGACAAAGGGACAGTCATAAAAGGAAAAACACAGCTGGGAAGGTCAGGCAGCACTGGGAATGGGAGGCCCTGCCCCTTCGCCTTCATGCTCACTTGACGCAGACAGGAAGCGGTTGGAACCAGCTCCAGAATTTGGCAGGCGGGGACACTGCGGGGAGAGGTGCCCATGACCACTAGCCATTGGGCGGCCCCATTGGTCCCGCAGGCTGAACTCATTGCCCAGGCCCGCAGGAGTGCTTCCTGGGGTCACATTCCACGCTGAAGAGCCCCTCTCCAAGGTCTTGGTTGGCGCCAATGTCTTTTTAGGAACCAAGGGTCTAATTTTAGTGTCCCGGCCTTCGACACCTTCTCGAAATAGCTCCCTGTTTTCCCTCTTCTCCCTGCCCCTTCCTTGGAGAAGGTGAACCCCCTGCGTCCCTGTGATCTGGGGTTGTAAGCAAAGGCGCAAAGCCTTGTATGGGCTTCGTTGGAGGGACCCAGGTCCCCTGCTGTGGGTTCCCTGTGACCTAACCCAGAGGACTGACCTCTGGAGAGGGCAGCTCAAAGCGCCCACCGGGCCGGGGTGCGGCAGCAGCCAGGGGGCTCATTCCTGCCCCCTCCCTGTCCCCGCCATGCTCAAGTGTGACCCAAACTCAGGTCCCCACCGTCCCGTAAATCAAGCCTGCCTAACTCCCCACGCCCCAGTCTCTACCTGCAGGGAGTGTGGGTCCGCTGATCCTTTGAACCAGGGGAGCCCCTATTGTCCCTTTAGTAGGGTCTGCCATTCTTGCATTAATAACAATTATTACTATTATTTCCTGAGCCCTTACTGTGGTGCCAAGTGCTTGCTTGCATGATTCCATTCATCCTCTCCGCCATCCTCTGAGGTGGATGCTGTTATTTTCTCCAGGATGGTGGGGCCGCCAAGGGGTGGAACGGGGATTTGAACTCAGGACATCTGACCCTCAGCCTTGGCTTCACTGTTCACATGGTGTCACGACCCAGACATCCTCCTTGGATCTTCAAAACAGCCCTGTCCCCACTGCCTTTGTCCCAGGCCCCGTCCCAGAGTACCCTACTCAGATTCTTCGAGGCTTCCCAAGCGAGCCCGCCAGAGGGGTCATCCTGCTTGCCTGATGTCACACAGCAAACTAATGCTGGATAAAGGCGGCTGGCTCCAAAGTTCTAAGATCCAGGCGGCATCCCAGGAAGGAGGTGGCAGCCCTGTCAAGGGAGAGAGTCGTACATCGGCGCACACCTAGACCAGGAAGGTGTTTCCAGGAAACAGGCAGGGGCGTGCCCAGCTCAGCCAGCTGCCCTTTCCTGAACAGGTCCATGTGCTCAGAGGCAGAAGAGCTTTCTAAAGAAGCACCAGCAGGCTGTGACGGGCGGCTGGGAAGCATGATTCAGCAGGCTTCCCGGGGCACTCCCCATTGGACCCACAGTCCTGCTGGGAGTAGACACATCACAAACTAGGAAACCGGAGTGGGCCTTGCTGAGTCTCCTCTCACTGCAGCCAGAGCCCAGATGCCACATCCAGGGGCTCCCCAGAGAGATTGTGAGTGGTGGGAGCTCCTTCCTGGGGCTCCGAGTCCCAGGCTCCCGGGCTGTGTGTGGACCAGGGTGGAGTCAGGGAAGCAGGCAACGCACTGAGTCCGACGGGACAGGCCGCTCCACTCAGCCAGACCAGAGCACTTCAGGGCCTTGGGAAGCTCCTTCAAACCCCCCAAGTGTTAGGTTCATCCAAGCAGCCTTGACCTTCAGGAAAGGGAAAGGCAATGTAGATAAAAGTAGATAAAGAGCCACTCCTCTGGGGCTCCCGGATGGCTCAGTCGGTTAAGTGTCTGCCTTTGGCTCAGGGGTCCTGGGATGGAGCCCCATGTGGGGCTCCCTTGCTCAGTGGAGAGTGTGCTTCTCCCTCTCCCTCTGCCACTCCCCGCCCCCACTCATGCTCTCTCTCTCTCTCTCTCTCTCTCTCTCAAAAACAAAACAAAACAAAACAAAACACCCGACCAGAGGGACTGATGATATTTCCTGGGTAAATAATGCCATTGTTGCAAACCCATCTAACCAGGCCAGATGGGTAGTGCAAGGACCAAAGCCAGCCAGGTGACAAACAGCACTTGACCTTTGACCTCAGTGCTGGGGACACAGCAGGGCGCGCGCGGAGACCTGTAGGGACCTGGAGAACCTTGTTCAGAGGGAGAGTTCCGTGCTCCTGAGTACTCTCCTGGGCGACTGCACCTGTGTTATCAGATGCAGCAGTAAATTCAAAATCTCCTGCAAAAATCTGATTTTTTAATCTTGACCAAACATTTTAACATCTTTCCTGACTGCTGAGTTTCTAACAAAACGTGTCTGCAGGTGGTAGCCAGCCCTGGGGAGGGCTGGGGAGGTAGCACTGGGCTGTGAGCTTATGTGTTTCCTGTTTACAAAGCACATGGTTTCATGTAATTATCACCCCGACCCTGTAAGCAGACTGGGCAGGTCGGCTGCGTCCATCTGACAGATGAGGAAAACCGAGGCCTGGGTGAGTAAAGCACTTTACAAACATCACACAGCGTGGCAGAGCATGGATTTAAAATCGATCTCTCTGATTCCAAAAGGGTGCTCTTTCTGCTTGGAGAGCTCAAGGCTCTGTGTGGGAGCCACTGTCTGGAAAGCTGACCCTACCCTGTTACCTGAAGTTCCGGCTCCACACTCTCAGCACCCCAGAAAAGCTAAGCATGGCGATAAGACTGCGGAGGTGCTGATGGGGCATGTGACACGAAGATTTTGCAGCTTGGAAGGCAGCCCCACCCTCCCTGGGTCTGGCTGGTGGAATGTAGAAAAGAAGGGTCAGGTGATGGACAGGGCGTCAGTGATGGGCACATGCCAGTGTCAATCCCAGGAGCTCCAGGCTGGGACCCACCTTACCTCCAAGGCCACCTTCCCCATCTGGAGGCTTCCTGTGTCTCCCTCACCCCGGCTCCTCACCCCCCAGAGGGTCCTCTCATCCCTGGGGCTTGCCTGCCTCTTGGGGTTCCAAAGCCCCGAGACTGAAGATCCCCCATGGGGGAAGGGCAGCACAGATGGCTCCCACTGGACTCATCCATCCCATGGGGCAGGAGCAAACTGATTTGCTGCAGACCCTGCCTTACTGGAAACCAGCTGGTGTTGCTGGTGCTGGAAAGGAGACCCAAGGGAAGCCACCACTGGGACCGAAGACACACCTTCCCCACCAGCTCAGCCCATTGATACTGTGGGCTTCAGGGCATGGGTCTTGTTGCTCCCCCCAACGCTGGAGGCTCTGCCCAGCCTCTGACATTCTGCTGCCCCCTGCTCAGAAACATAAACCAAAATCCCCCACCTGTAGGACTCGGTTTTGTTGTTTTTTTTAAAAATCCCCGATCTTTCTCCTAAGTTTTAAGGTCACATATAGACATTATGATGTTCGTCTTGCCAAGCTTTTTCTAGAAAAGCAAGTATTGTTGAAGTAGAATTTTCCCTCCAGCCCTGTTATAAAAAAAAACAGGGATGATTGGAAAATCAGGATGATGTGCCCCAGCTCGGTCCCCTGAAGAGGGGGACAGATATTAGTGTGAATGTAAGTGCACCTGAGGAGGCAATTTCTGGGACTTTCCTTGTCCCACTCCTCAGTTCTGCCTGGGGGCAGGACCCATTTAGCCCTGATGCGAACCTGAGCATTAGGCATTGTTACTCCATTTTACTTATGAGTAAAACTGAGGTTCCGAGAGATCCAACAACTTGCCCAAGGTCACACAGCCCTCAACAGGCAGACCTGGGATTTGAACTCAGGTCCGTATTGCTGCAAGTTCTATGCCCTTTCCAATGCACCAAGCGTGACTCTCAGTGGAGACAAAAAGAGGTTGGCTTCGACCACTGTGCAGCTTATCCCAGACCAGAGGGGGACGGGCCCTCCTGCACTGCCTAGAGACTCCCACACAAGGACCAAGATCTCTTAGAAGAGTTCCCCTGCCTCACCTGCTTGCCTGAGGTAGGGAGTGGGGAAGAGCCCAGTCTGGCCTCTGGCTGAGTCACAGCCCATCTTCCTCCCAAGTCTGACCCACTGGCTCCTTCCCAAAGCGAGGATGACGGAGCCGGCTGCGTCACCCAGGTGAGAAGAGAGCCTTCAACGCCCCCTGCTGGACATACAGTAGCAGCAGCTACCGTATCCCCAGAGTAAGTCCTCCTTGGCCCCCGGGGCGTGGGGGCGTGGGGGCGTGGGGGCGATATGGGAGGGAGGGAGGGAGGAAGGGAGGGAGGATTGGATGGATGGTCGGGTGGATGGATAGATAGAGGTGTGTCTGCAGCTGAGGGCCAGGCTAGGAGGAAGGCTGGCTAATCACTATAGCATGGAAACAAAGCAATTTTCTTTCTTTTTCTTTTTCTTTCTCTTTTTTTTCCTTCCTTCCTTCCACAGACTCCACACCCAACGTGGGACTCGAACTCACAACCCCAGGATCAAGAGCCACATGCTTCACCGACTGAGCCAGGCAGGCACCCCAACAAAGCAGTTTTCCGCACAATGCCCCGGCTGTTTGAGCCCAAAGAGGAAGATTAGAGGGGCCAGCTGGGGCCTAAAGTCATCCCTATTTCTGATCAGCCCGAAAATTTCGTAACAATCATGAGCATTAGTGAGCCCATGACGGCTGCCACTATAAACCTCCCTCATCTTCCCTCTCCCAGCCTAACCGCCCACCCATCCTCTCCTGAGGGGGTCTGGGGTTGCATTGGCCCCAGGGAACCTGGGACAAGGAGACAGCTCAGCCCTAGGGAGGGAAAGGAGGAGATCCAGGGTTGTTCCCACAGCCAACACCTATCAAGCGTACCCTTTCTGCCAAATCCTATGCCCAGCACACTACACACATGGTCTTGTTGACCCTGGTTGTGACCAATGAGGGAGGGAGAAGCTTTAACCCAGAGGGAGGCACCAGCATCCACAGCCCTCTGTCCAGATGGAAATCCCCAGGACCCAGTCCTATAGACTGCCTTCTGCTGCTTAGGCCACAAAGGGAGGAGCATCAGGGAGGGGTTAAGCGGGCAGCCTCTGCAGCCAGACTGCTAATGCTGACCACTTTTCACATGCTTATTGGCCATTTGGATATCCTCTTCGGGGTGAAATGTCTATTCAAATTTTTCCCGGTTTTCTAGTAGATTGTCATTTTCTCATTGATTGGTAGTGCTTTTACGTATATGGGACAATATACATTTTGCAAATATCTTTTTTCCACCTGGTGATCTTATCTTTTAACTCTCTTCATGGAGTCTTATCAGGCCTTCATTTTAATATTTTAAATGAAGTTATTAGTCTTTTCCTTCATGGAAAAATGTTTTTAGACTCCTCTTTAAAAAATTTTCCAAGGTCGGGGATCGCCTGGGTGGCTCAGTCGTTAAGCGTCTGCTTTTGGCTCAGGTCATGATCCCAGGGTCCTGGGATTGAGCCTCGCATCGGGCTCCCTGCTCCACGGGAGGCTTGC
The DNA here is from genome assembly GCF_009762305.2 of Zalophus californianus. Classification (NCBI taxonomy): domain Eukaryota; kingdom Metazoa; phylum Chordata; class Mammalia; order Carnivora; family Otariidae; genus Zalophus; species Zalophus californianus. The sequence goes on from NC_045598.1 coordinate 8,804,242, forward strand.
TTCTCCCTCTCCCACTCCCCCTGCTTGTGTTTCCTCTCTTGCTGTGTCTCTGTCAAATAAATAAAATCTTTAAAAAAATTGTTTTTTCAAGGTCATAAAGTGCTCTCCTAGCTTATCTTTTAGAATACTTCTTGTTTTGCCTTCACACTTGGGAATTGGTCTGTGTGTGTGGTATAAGATAGGTGTCTCCATTTGGATACTCAGTTGATAGAGCCCCATTTCCCAAAAAAGACATTAGTTGTCTAATATAGGTGTGGTTGTTTTACGTCAGGAGACTCTATACATGTGGCTCCATTTCTGGACTATTTTGTGTCATTTGTCTATTTGTCTGTCCTTTTACCAATACCATACTGCTTCAATTGCTGGAGGTTATTCTAAGCTTGAGCACACACAGCTTTATTTTAGCCAATACCGTATGTTCTCACCAACATTTGGAGAACTGTTTTTAATTTTAGCTATTCTAGAGAGTGTGAAGTAGCATTTCATTGTGCTTTTGTTTTTCTTTTTCTTTTTTTTTTTTTCTTGCTTTTTTAAAAGTAAGCTCCATGCCCAGCATGGAGCCCGATGCAGGGCTTGAACTAACGACCCTGAGATCAAGACCTGAGCTGAGATCAGGAGTCGGACACTCAACAGACTGAGCTACCCAGGCGCCCCTCACTATGGTTTTAATTTCTATTTTCCTAATGAGAAATGATGTTGAGCACCTTTTATGTGCTTATTGGGCATTCATATATCCTCTGGGAGAGAGGGGGTGTCCATTCAGATCTTCTGCACAGTTTTTATTAGGTTCTGTTTTTATTAATGGACTTACAGATTTCCTTATATATTCTGCATACAAGTCCTTTGCCGGATGTGTGGATTGGGAATGTTCTCTCCTCGTTTGTGGCTTGCTTTTTCATTTTCACTGACTTAATGAGCAGAAATTTTTAGTTAGTGGAATGCAAATGATCTATTTATTTTTATATGCAATGCTTTTTGCTGTTCACTCTAAGTAAATTTCACCTACCCCACGGTCGTGAAGATATTCTCCTATGTTTTCTTCTAGAAACTTTATGATCATGGCTTTTATGTTTAGGTTTATGACCCATCTTAATCCCTACTTTGGGGTTAATTTGCACTTCTTTTTCCAGCTTCATAAAGTGGAAGCTTAGAATATTTATTTTTAAATCTTCCATTTGAAGCTATAAACTCCCTTCTAAGGACATTAGCCACATCCCACTATTTTTTATGTGTTAGCTTTTATTACCATTGAGTTTAAAATAGCTCCTAATTTCCCTTTTGATTTCTCCTTGGACCACGGATTAATTTAGAAGGGTGTTGTTTAATTATCAAGTGTTTAGGGCTTTTCTAGATAACTTAAGATTTTTGATTTCTAATTTAATTCTCTCGTGGTCAGACAACATGCTCTGTAAGATTTTAGTGTTCTCTCTTTGATTTTGTCACTTTGTGCTTCATTACACCTTGAAACTCTGTGAATAATCATTTAGGATTGTTACATCTCCCCAATGCATTGACCCTTTTATCATCATAGAATGCCCGTATTTATCTCTGGCAATATGCCTTGTCTTAACATCTACATTGTTTGATATTAGTACAATGGCACAAGCCTTACAATGCTTACTGGCACATAATTTTTCATCCTTTTAGCTTCAACCTATTTGTGTCTTTATATTTCAAGTGTATTGAGTATAGCAGCATACCATTGAGTCTTGCTATTGGATAACCTCTGGCCTTGAATTCATTTAGATTTCTTTTTTTAAGATTTTATTTATTTATTTGACAGAGAGACACAGCAAGAGAGGGAACACAAGCAGGGGGAGTGGGAGAGGGAGAAGCAGCCTTCCTGTGGAGCAAGGAGCCCGAAGTGGGGCTCAATCCCAGAACCCTGGGAACATGACCTGAGCTGAAGGCAGATCCTTGACAACTGAGCCACCCAGGCACCCCTGAATTCGTTTAGATTTAATGTAATTACTTATACTGTTGGGTTTAAGTCCATCATCTTGCTATGTGTTTTCTATTTATCCTCTCTTCTTCTTTGTTGCTCTTTTGCTGAATTCTTTTTTTTTTTAAGATTTTATTTATTTATTTGACAGAGAGAGAGACAGCGAGAGAGGGAACACAAGCAGGGGGAGTGGGAGAGGGAGAAGCAGGCTTCCCGCTGAGCAGGGAGCCAGATGTGGGGCTCGATCCCAGGACCCTGGGAACATGACCTGAGCCGAAGGCAGACGCCTAACGACTGAGCCACCCAGGCGCCCCTCTTTTGCTGAATTCTTTTAAGCTAATCGAATAATCTGATATTCCATTTTATTCCTTTTATTAGTTTTTTAAGCTATACATTTTTATCTTGCTCTAAGGATTATAATATGTGTCATTAACTTTCCAGAGTGTACCTAGAATCAATATTTTACCACTTCAAGTAAAGGGTAAATACTTTAAAACACAGCATTCCGTTTAACCTCCTTCTTTGTTAATGTTGTATATTTCACTTCTATGTTATAAACTCCCAAATAGAAACCATTACGTGCTCTCTTTGGCAGCACATATACCAAATACAAACCATTTCTTTTGTTTTAAACAGTTGCCTTTTTTTTTAAGATTTTATTTATTTATTTATTTGAGAGAGAGAGAGAGAGCACAAGCAAGGGGAGTGGCAGGCAGAGGCAGAGGGAGAAGCAGACTCCCCACTGAGCAGGGAGCCTGATGTGGGGCTTGATCCCAGGACCCTGGGATCATGACCTGAGCTGAAGGCAGCCGCTTAACCCACTGAGCCACCCAGCCGCCCTAAAGAGTTTGCTTTAATGAAATTTTAAAAAGCATCCCCTCTAGCGAAACAAGCTGAGGGTCTCTCCAGGGGGCAGACAGGGTGGGCATCTAGGTGGAAGAACAGGGCTGGGCAGAAGGAAAGGAAGTGGCCTGCAGAGAGTCCTGCTACAATGCCGTGCTCAAAATGTGGCCCACGGACCAGCAGCATCACCTGGGACACGATAGAAATGCAGAATCTGGGGGCGCCTGGGTGACTCAGTCGGTTAAGCGTCTGCCTTCAGCTCAGGTCATGATCCCAAGGGTCCTGGGATCAAGCCCTGCATTGGACTCCCTGCTCAGGCAGGAGCCTGCTTCTCCCTCTGCCCCTCCCCTGCTTGTGCGCGCTCTCTCTCAAATGCAGAATCTGGGCCCAACCCGGGAATTACTGAATCAGAATGCACACATGAGCCAGCTCCCCAGGCGGTCTGCATGCAAGTGAAGGTTGGAGACCACTGCACACTGTGCTAGAATCCTCCCCATGGCCCACCAGGGTTAGAGTATGCTTTGTAGGGACATTGCTCCCTCCCCCACTCTATTGTCAAAAGGAGCTTCCCTTCCTCCCCACTCTCTACTCCTTTCTTGGTAGCAGTTGCTTTTAGCCCAACGTCCTTCTGAGCCAACCCTACCCCACCTCCCTACTTGCTGACCAGGGACTGGGTGCCCCTGAGGGGCTTGAATCTGGGCTTGGGCTGTCGTTCTGGACCCTGTAGTGCTTGATCCCGAGGAGCCCATATGTTTTCATCTTCCCTTTGCCTTGACAGAGGGAGAAACTCCATGCTGACCAACTCATTTACTGCCCAGCCCATCAACTTCTGGGAGGAGAAGTATCTGTCTGCTTCCTTTTGTGTTTTTTTTTTTCAAGCTTATTTATTTAAGCAATCTCTACACCCAACCCCAAGATCAAGAGCTGCGTGCTCTACCAACCGAGCCAAAGAGGCACCCCTAGAAAATGTCCACTTCCTGAGAGAAGGGACAAGGGGGAAGAGGGGTGGGAGGAGGTGGGCAGAGCCTCCCAGAGTTTTCCCAACAAGGAGGCCACAAAAGGAGGGGCAGGCTTTGTGATAAGAGTGATGCAGAGGATAGAAACCTTGGACAGCTGCCAGGAGTTCATCATCTCAGAGTGCAGAACAAGGTCGGGGGTAATGATGGGCTTTATCAGCAAGCTGTCAGCTGCAAACCCTGCTCATGGGTTCCTACTCTGTGTGGGGCACATGCTCAGTTCCCAGGATCCAAGATGAAAAAGACATGGCCTCTGTCTCCCTCAGTGGGGAGACAGAACACAGTAGGGACGTCCCAAGAATGCCAGGAAGCAGATGCTCCATGCCAAACATGGGTCGTGAAAACGAACACCTCCACTAGAGTGCCCAGGATGGCTTCCTGGAGGAGGAGGCCTGTGAGCTGGGCCTCAGGGGAAGGGTGGAATTTACATAGGAGAGAGGCAAGGGAAGGACACCATGAGAAAGGAGAGCAGAAGGGAGCAGTCAGGACCCTGGAGCAGCAGGTGGTCTGGAGAAGAACAGAGAGTGCCATACATTAGCAGTTGATGAGGAGAGGTGAACCATTAAGTCTGGTTTGCTGGGTGCCTATGTAGAAGCCCTGGAGGGCAAATCGGGGCTGGGGAGGTATTTTCCTGGCAGTAGGGGCAGCTCAGATGAGAACAGGCAGACCAGGTGAGAAGGCCAATGGGCGCTGCCTGCTTGAGTTTAAGGTCTGTCTCTCCAGAGAGGGGGACAGGCCCACGCAGCTTGGCGGGGGGAGGAGGGGGGAGTTTGAGAGCAAGTTGGGTGGGGGAGGACTGAGCAGAGGTCCTCCGGGTGGAAGTGGGCAGACTGAGTCAGAAAAAGCCTCCCCGGGAGCCACAGTCACACCTGCCATTTACTGAGGGACTCTGCTGGGCGCTGTGGACGACTTTTCTCACGTAATCCCCACATCAGGTCTGTGAAACAGGCATTTTCAACGCAGATGAGAAGACTGAGGCTCAGAGAAGAGAAATAGCTGCCCAAGGGCACACAGCACATGACAAAGTGATTTATTCTGCTGAAATCTAAGGGCTGCGGCGAGCAGGTGAGGACGACGGACGGGTGGCGGCAGGGCAGGTGGGGAGCCCACGGGAAGGATGGCGGGGCTGCGCCGCAGGAGCAGAGCCGTGACACGCACGGCCGGCTTAGGTCCGAGCAAAGGGCTGCAGGCCTCGGAGCAGGGGGGGGTGTCCCCTGCGCGGTCAGGAAGGCCGCCTGCCCACGTTCCCCACCTCCCCGCGCACCCTCACGCGCCGTCGCACCCGAGTGGGTCTCGCCTCCGCTCCAGTCTTTCGGGTGGCCCGTGGCGTACGGCGGCCACCAGGTCCGGGGCCATCTCGGAGAACTTGTCGGCGCGTGACTCCCGTTTGGCTCAGGCGGGCCACTCACCACGCGTACGCGACGCCGACCTTCTCACCTGCGCGTGCGCAGCGCTTGGCTCCGGGGACCTAGCTGCGTCTTTGGTCCCCGGCCCCGCCCCGCCCCTGGCCCCGCCTCAAGCCCCGCCTCCGGACCCAGCACCAGCCTCACCCACCCGATCCGGCGCTCAGGTTTAGGCCCCGCCCCCAGGCCCCAGCCCCGCCCAGGTCCCGGGTCGCCTCTCCGACCCGGCCCCCTTTCCGCCCTAGGACCCTCCGCCGGCCCACTCCCGGCCCCGCCCCTTTCTCCGTGGCAGGTGTCTCTGAACCACACGCGGGGATCGAAGCGTACGTACTGGTTGTTGAACATCACCACCAGCTGCAGCAGTGTGCAGGCGGCCCACGATGTCAGAGAAGAAAATGGTCCCTGGAGGGAGGAAGGGACACAAGGCTGGACACGACCTCACAGGCCCAACCCCCTTCGCAAAGGGGGAGCCTGAGACCCAACGAGGAACAGCAACATTTGCCCTAGGCTACCCAGCAAACTATAGGCAGGCCTGGGACTGAAAACTGCGCTTCCAGACTCCCATTCCAGTGCTCCGCTGGATTGGGCTGTGGCTAGAGACCCTAAGAGTAGCGACTTTGTGCGTTGTGCCCCCGAGGGATTTAGAGGCTGAAGAAGCAGATGTGAAAACTTTTGGATTATTGTTAAGCTTTCCGTGTTATGTGAATGGGGAAGAGTTTCGGCTTTTATTCCCCTGTGCCAACCTTTGCAGCAGGGGCTCTGGGGCCGGAGACACTTCCTGGCGGTGGGTAAATACACAGCCTTTGAGGTCACAAAGACGCAGGCTTAAGTCCTGGCTCTGTAACTCTGTCTCACCCGAGCAAGTTACCTAACCTCTCTGAGCCTCAGTTTCCTTCTCTGAGAATGGAACATGACAGAAGTGCCTCCTCCATAGGCTGTATTGAAGGTTAATTAAAATAATCTGTATGAGACACTTGATAGAAGTCTGGCATTCACTAAGCACTGGCTGGAGAGATACCTATTATCATTATTATTCAGGTGGTGTCCCATGAGGAAGGCTCAAAGCAACTCACTACTCTTACTGGTTCTATTTTACTTATTTAATTTTATTATTTTATTTTATTATTTTATCTTATTTTACAGAAGATGAGCAGACTGCTCCATACTCATGGAAGTGGGTTGGAGGTGGGAGCATGACAGTGTACAAGGCAGAGCCACATCCTTCACCTCAGGTGACCCTCAGGACAACCTGGTAATTAGGCCAGAGACATTTTAAGTTCTTTCTGGTAGAATATAAGCTCTGTAAAGGCAGGCGCTGTGCAACTAATTTTCACGTCTGTATACACCATGAAGTCATCTCCGATCAAGATATGCAATGTTTCCAGCACCCCGGAATGTTCCCTTTGGCCCCTTCCCAGTCATTACAGCCCCAGAGGTAACCACTATTCCGACCTCTGTCGCTTGACATGAATTGGTGGGCACTGGTGTTTTTAAAAATCCTCGAGAGAGTCTCTAATGTGCAGCCAGGGTTGAGAGCCAACCATGGTGCAGACGGACATCTACTGGATACTTACTGAGCGCCTGGCATTGCTCGACGCTTTTCACATGTTAACTCATTTAACCCTCACTCAACCCTGTGAAGTGGGTTCTGTGCTTAGTACTATTCTCCAGATGAGAAAACTGAGACAGGGGATTTGAATTTGTGCCCGGTGGGGAGATGTTCATCACCTGTGCCATCTTGCCAAGTGGGCTCTGTTGGGAATTAGGGATCAGGGGTGAGGGATACTACAGAAGAGCCAAGGTCGAGGTGGCCTGGATCTGGGCTCATTCCCCACTCCTCGTGTCACCCTGGGTGTCTGTGGCCTCTCCTGCTCCTAGATCTTGGCCATCACATGCTTTCACCTGCACGGCACGGAGCTGAAACACCCCCATGGTAGCCAGCCACCACTACCACCGCAATACCTTGGTACTCAGAGGCCCTGGGTGCAGTCCTGGCCCCAGTGGGTCATCTTCCTGAAGGAAACCAGAATGATGGGGTACAGGAGGCTGGCCACCAGCAGTAGGCTGACCTTCAGGCTGACAGCGGAGAGTACCACCTTGGCCTTGCTGTATTCTGTGGGGCCCAGCCCCACAGAACCATACTCCCACTAGTGCTGGCAATGAAAAGACTGGAAGGATCAAGAAGACAAGGCTGCCCCCCGAACAGGGGCCAGAGGAGGGAGAGGGTGACATCCGCCCCCCAGCAAAGTCTGAAGTTGCTCAGAAACCACAAAGCATAGCCAAGGTAGATGGCACCCTGATCCTGCTGTTCACCGCATGTGGGGGCAGCTGCCCAGCCTGGAGGAAGAATCTCATGGCCACCACAGAGTTGGGAGGGATTCTTCAGGGTCTTCCAGGAGTCAAAGCAGCTAAGAGATGATGCCTGAGAACCACAAGCTGGGCTCAGAGCCTGACTCCAAGGGCACATGGAGGCTCTGTGCCGCCTTCTCCGCACAGAGCTCACAGACTAAGCCCGGTTCCTTCTCACACCAGGCATGGCGGGCAGGCACCCTCCCCTGCTCCGCCAGACAGAGGGGCCTCCATCCTGCGGGACAGCAGCCTGTCCCGAGAACCAGGATCAGTGTCAGCATCACCCTGGTTCCTAGCAGCGGTAGGTTCATAGATCATAACAACTGTACCACTCTGATGCAGAATGTTGCTGGTGGGGGGTGCTCAGGTGCAGACAAGGATTTTATGGGGAAACTGCTCTAAAGAATAAAGTTGATTAATTTTAAAAAGTCTAATGAATAATATCACAGCAATACATTTGAGAAGGTAGACAACAGGGATGTATTTCTCGAGAACTATAACATGTCAAAACTGGCATAAGAAAAATTAATCATCTTAAGTAGATCATAGCCAATAAAGAAATTGATATGATAGTCAAAACACTTAGAGCCTCAAAGCCCCAAGCCAGAATGGTTAGGGATACATTCTACCAAACTCTTTAGGAATAACTATGTCTTATATTCTACCAGCTGTTCCAGCCATTTGGAAAAATATAAAATTGGACCCATACCTGACACCATATATCAGAATAAACTTCAAACACATCAGAGAACTAACTGTGGGGGGGGGGGGGGGGAAGAAACCATATAAGGAAAATGAGTGAATTCTTCTTATAATATGCCTGAGGAAACCCCTTCTAACTATGACTCAAAGTCTAGAAAAAATAAATAATAATTTGACTCCATTAAAAATACTTTTGGGCATGCCTGGGTTGTTCAGTTGGTCAGGCGTCTAATTCTTGATTTCAGCTTAGGTCATGATCTCAGGGTTGTGAGATCGAGCTCCACATTGAGCTCTGCGCTGGGTGTGGAGCCTGCTTAAGATTTTCTCTCTCTCTCTCCCTCTGCCTGACCTCCCCCCTCTCCATCCACATTCGCTTTCTCTTTCCCTTTTAAAAAAAATAAATAAAAATAAAAAATACTTTTGCTTAGCAAAAATGAAAAATAGGAGGAAAATACTAGTGACTTACCTGGCAGATAAAGGACCAATATCCTTAATAAAGAGTTCTTTAAAGTGAATGGGGAAACCTTCCCTTTTTGCAACGTGCCGCTACAAGATGGTAGCGCAGATTTCCAAGAAAAATTGAGAGGAAAAAAAAAAAGACTGGAAACCCAATAGAAAATGGGCAAAGACACAAACTTAAAATGCACACAAATGGCCTTAAATATACAAAAAGGTGCTCAACTTTTCTTATAAGAGCAGTGAGGGCGCCTGGGTGGTTAGGTCGGTTAAGTGTCTGACTCTTGGTTTCAGCTCAGGTCATGATCTCAGGGTTGTGGGATCCAGCCCTGCATCCCGCCCCCGCCCCCCCCCCCAGCAGGGCGTTGGCTTGAGATTCTCTTCCTCTGCTCCTCCCCCCCCTGCTCTTTCTCTCTCAAATAAATTAATATATAAAAAAAAGACACACATACACTCTTAAACATCAGGAAAAGATTCCTGCTGTCCCCATATATCAGTTTCCCATTGCTGCTCTAACAAATTACAACAAACTTGGTGGTTTAAAACAACACAAATTTATTCTCTCACAATTCTGGGGTCAGAAGTCTATAATCTGTCTCACTGGGCTAATGTCAAGCTGTTGATGTGGCCGGTTTCTTCCGGAGGCGAAGCTGAATCCTTGCCTTTTCAATCTCCTAGTGGCCCCCTGTGTTCCTTGGCTCACGTCCCTTCTTTCATCTTCCAAGCACATCACGGCCATCTCTGCTACCGCGTTCTCCTGTTCTGCGGTAAAATCTCCTTCTGACGCCCTCCTCATAAGGACCATCTCAAGATCCTTAACATAATCACATCTGCAGAATCCCTCTTGCAGAACAGGGTATGTCAAAATAAAGGGGAAAACGTGTTTAGAATGGAGGCGGGAGGCCAGCAGGGGGAGCTCTCACGCCCTCCTACTCCTCAGCTGCAGCCACTACCGGAAGAGAGGAACCTTACCAGTCCAAACCACCTTAGCTGCTACTTGACTACCCCAGCAGGAACAAGAAAGGTTTCCTCTGACCCTGACAACAGCCCAGCCAATGAGAGACTGTCACAACTCAGCCAATGAGAAGCCAGTATACTTCCAACTCCCAGTTTCCTCCAATAGACTTTTTGTTTAGAACATCCTTTCCAACTTCCCCCTTTTCTCTATAAAAGAAGTCCTCTTTGTTCCCCAGACTTGCTTATGGTGTTGCCATACCACGCTTGTCCCAGGTTGCAATTGTCTCTTATTCCCTAATAAACCTATTTTTGATGGTAAATTAACTGGCAGCTTAATTTTTAAGGCTAACAGGTGACACAGTTTCCAGGGATCAGAACCTGAAGATTTGGGGGACCATTGCTCAGCCTCCCACACCCTCCTCCTGTTCACATGAGACCTGAAGTCAGGGTACAGGGATCGGAAGATGTAATCCGGTAGCCACCTGCCTGCCTTGACCTGTTTGCCCTGTTTAACTTGGGCACTATGATGTACTCAAAAGATTAAGCAGATAAAATACATAAACTGGAACTAGATCTGCAGATAGCAACACAAATCGATCTTGAGAACATAATGTTGCATGAAGAAGGCAAGTTGCAGAAAGATTAAAATATAAACATTACTTCAAAAAGCACAACATCAATGTTTGTGTATGTGAGCAAATGAGACGGGGGAGGTACAAATGCAGGATTCAGCTATATATATATATATATATATATATATATGTGGTTTTATTTTTTAAATTTTTACTTATTTATTTAGAGAGAGAAAGAGAGAGAGCTTGCATGAGTGGGGGGAGGGGCAGGGGGAGAGAGAGAATTTCAAGCAGACTCCCTGCTGATCAAAGAGCCCAACATGGGACTTGATCTCAGGACCCTGAGATCATGACCTGAGCCGAAATCAAGAGTCTAATGGTCAGCTTACTGAGCCACCCGGGCGCCCCAGGTTTTGTTTATTTTTAAAAAACAGACCTAGGGGCGCCCGGGTGGCTCAGTTGGTTGAGCGACTGCCTTCGGCTTAGGTCATGATCCCAGGGTCCTGGGATCGGGCCCCGCATCGGGCTCCCTGCTCGGCGGGAAGCCTGCTTCTCCCTCTCCCACTCCCCCTGCTTGTGTTCCCTCTCTCTCTGTCTCTCTCTCTCTCTCTGTCAATTAAATAAATAAAATCTTTAAAAAAAAACACAACAAAACAGACCTAAAGGGGCACCTGGGTGGCTCAGTCGTTACGCGTCTGCCTTCGGCTCAGGTCGTGATCCCAGGGTCCTGGGCTCGAGCCCTGCATCGGGCTCCCTGCTCAGCGGGAAGCCTGCTTCTCCCTCTCCCGCTCCCCCTTGCTTATGTTCCCTGTTTCGCTGTGTCTCTCTCTGTCAAATACATAAATAAAATCTTAAAAAAAAAAAAACAGACCTAAAGCACATTTGGAGAAATCTTGACACCTCTCAGATCCAGGTGTGAGGTGCATGTTTGTTTGTTATACTTTTCTGTGAAATTAGAAATATTTCGTTATGGTTCTTTTTTTTTATGATTTTTTATCTTTATTTTTAAAGTAGGCTCCACTCCCAGTGCAGAGCCCAGCGTGAGGCTTGGACGCATGACCCTGAGATCGAGACCCAAGCTGAGATCAAGAGTCAGATGCTTAACTGACTGAGCCAGCCGTGCCCCCTGATGATTCTTTTTTTAATGAATAAAAGAAGTGAGGAAGTGGAGACAAAAAGAAAAATAAGAACTCTTTCACTATAGACCTTAGTTTCACCTGATGAAAAATGTATGTCGAAGACTCTGATGTTGAATTTGTCTCAAGGTTTGTGAAGCATTGTCTAATTACTTAAGCCATTTAGAAAAAGTCTTCGTGTGAAATTTAATTCAGTGTTGTCCTAGTGATGTAAATGCATTGATAGTAAAGGTTAGTGAGCTTCTTTCTTTTTTTTTTTTTTTTAAGAATCATTTTTAAATGAATAGGTTGGGGACACCTGAGTGGCTCAGTCAGCTAAATGTCAGCCTTTGGCTCAGGTCATGATCCCGGGGTCCTGGGATTGAGCCTGGCGTCAGGCTCCCTGCTCCGCGGGGAGTCTCCCTCTCCCTCTGCCTGCCGCTCCCCCCTGCTTGTGCTCTCTCTCTCTCTCTGACAAATAAATAAAATCTTTAAAAAATAAATAAAACAAATAGGTTGACTTGTTCTCTTGTGGCTTCAAGAGGGTTTTTTTTTTATCATTGTGGTAAAATATATGTAACAAAATTTGCCATTGTAACAATTTTTAAGTGTCCAGTTCATGGCATTAAATACATTCACGATGCTGTATAAACATCATCACTTTTTCCAAAATTTTTCATCGCCCCAAACAGAAACTCTGTACCTGTTACCCAATAATTCCTTATTCCCCCCACACACTTATGCCAGCCCCTGCTACCCTCTGATCCATTTTCTCCCTCTACGAATTTGCCTGTTCTCAATAGTTCGTGGAAGTGGGGTCATACAATATGTCCTTTTGTGTCTGTCTTCTTTCACTTAGCATCTCTTCAAGGTTCATGCCTGTTGTAGCATGATCAGAATTTCCTTCTTCTTAAAGCTGAATAATATTGGATGGATGCACCACATTTTCTTTATCCATTCATCTGTTGATGGACACTTGGGTCGTTTCCACCTTTTGGCAACTGTGAATGTTGTTAGTATGAACATGGGAGCACAAGTATCCAAGTCTCTGTTTCCAAATCTTTTGGTTGTATACTAGGAGAGCAATTGCTGGGTCATAAGATCATGCTGCGTTGAATTTTTTTAAGATTTTATTTTTAAGGGGCACCTGGGTGGCTCAGTCTTTAAGCGTCTGCCTTTGGCTCAGGTCATGATCCCAGGGTCCTGGGATCGAGCCCTGCATCAGACTCCCTGCTCCGTGGGCAGCCTGCTTCTCCCTCTCACACTCCCCCTGCTTGTGTTCCCTCTCTTAATGTATCTCTCTCTGTCAAATAAATAAATAAAATCTTAAAAAAAAGATTTTATTTTTAAGTAATCTCTATGCCCAGCATGGGGCTCGAACTCACAGCCCTGAGATCAAGATTCACTCCCCCCACTGACTGAGCTTGCCAGGGACCTCTGTGTTTAACTTTCTGAGGAACCTCCAAACTTTCCCACAGCGCCTGCACCATTTAACATTCCAACCAACTGTGCACAAGGTTCCAATTTCTCCACATCCTCGCCAACACCTGTCATTTTCCTTTATTATTACTATTGCTCTCCTAGTAGGTGTGAAGTGGCATAAGTTGGTTTAAATAAAGTGATTTCTGACCATTTTTTTTTCTGACAGAGAAATACAAAGTAAAGTCTTTCTTCCCCCCCCCTTTGTTGTGGTTGATTATTATATTCCACAAGAGGAAAGCGTGATGGGGTCTGGGGAGTTTTTCTGTCTCTGGCCTCCCCTCTCTCATGCTGGGAAATAAGGAAGCCTGCAGGTATCCAGGTATCCAGGTATCCACTGGCAGGGAGGGGAGACGGGTGCTGCTGAGGGAGTCCGAGTGGGAGGAGCAGCGTCTTTGTGGGGGTGAGACGCAAAACCCAAGTGGAGGATCAGCCTTGGATGGGAGGGGCCAGAAGAAGGGGGTGGATACCCTCCCGCTTGTAGGTTTTGGGTGGGAAGACAAAGGCTTCTTGCTGGCTCAGTGATATCCCTGGGGAAAGGTCAGGGTTGGAGACGGAGAGTCAGGAAGGGGAGCATAGAGGGAGAAAGTTTATTTTTTTATTTTTTTTTAAGATTTTATTTATTTATTTGAGAGCGAGAACGAGATAGAGAGAGCATGAGAGGGGGAGGGTCAGAGGGAGAAGCAGACTCCCCGCTGAGCAGGGAGCCCGATGCGGGACTCGATCCTGGGACTCCAGGATCATGACCCGAGCCGAAGGCAGTCACTTAACCAACTGAGCCACCCAGGCGCCCGAGGGAGAAAGTTTAAAAGGCAGTCCCAGGATATCCAAGAAAGAGAAAGGCCTCCTTCGACCTCACGCTCCTCGCAGCTGTCCCTGCGGAGTCCCCACTCTCCACCCCAGCCCCTCTCTCCCTCCTTCATCAACTCTCTGCAGCTGGGAGCTTCCAGCAACCCCCCTCCTCTGAATGGCCTCTTTCCAAGGCCACCAACCTCCCTGCCATGACACCCACTGGTCTTCGCCGTCCCCACCTTACTGGACCTCTGGTGGACAGTTACCACAGCTGACCGCTCCCTTCTTCTGCCCTTGACTTCTGTGCAGCCCCCACTCCTGGTTTTCCTGCCACCAAGCCCCAAGGACCCACCTAGACTTCTCCCGTCTCCTCACTTCCCCTGTTCCCAGGCCTTGGCCCCCCAGGCTGGTCACCGTGTATTTCTCTCTGGCTTTAATGCTCAGCTTCCTTTTTTTTTTTTTTTTTTTTTTGGTAAGACTTTATCTTTTAAGTAATCTCTCTACCCAACGTGGGGCTTGAACTCATGACCCCCAGATCAAAAATTGCAGGCTTCCGGGCACCTGGGTGGCTCAGTCGGTTAAGCAGTCTGCCTTCGGCTCGGGTCATGATGCCACGGTCCTGGGATCAAGCCCCATGTTAGGCTCGCTGCTCAGCGCGAAGCCTGCTTCTCCCTCTCCCTCTGCCTGCAGCTCTGCCTGCTTGTCCTCCCTTTCTCTCTGTGTCAAATAAATAAATAAAATCTTTAAAAAAAAAAAAAGTTGCAGGCTTCACTGACTGAGCCAGCCAGGTGCCCCTAATGCTCAGCTCCTTAATTCACCTCCCCAAAACTGTTTATCTGTACAGGGGCCACGTTAGCCAGAATGGTTGTCCCATAGTGGTCATCAGCCTAGCCTGCATCAGAGTCACCCAGGGGGACTCGTGCAATCTCGCCTTGCAGGGCCCCACCCCCAGGGTTTCAGATCCAGTAGGTCTGGCCAGGAACCCAAGAATTTGGGACTCTGGCAGTTACCCAGGTGACACTGACCTGCTGCTCTGGGGACCACGGGGAGGGAACCACTGCCTTAAAACACTCATCTGATTACGTTGGTCTCTTTTAAACTCTTGAGTGCCTCGCCATTGCCCTTAAGGTAAATCCAAACTCATTTCTTGGCACTGAGGACCATCTGTGGCACTCATCCTCTCGGCTCTGCCTAGAAAGCCCTCATCGCCCTACTTGTATGGATCCTGTAATGCTTTGCCCAGATGGTACAGAACCATCTGTTATCAGTGCTCACCATGCACAGCTTGCTCCCCCATCACAGACACGCTCCTTGAGGATGAAATGTTGGGGATACGGCTCTATCCCTAGAGCCCAGCACAGGGTTTAATACAGTGCCCAGCAAATTGTTGTTGAATGAATTAATGAATGAACGTAAATATTTTCAAGTTTTATTTTATTATTATTTTATTTAAGTACAATAGACATTTTTGCTTGGAGTCCAGATTTATAAAACAAGAGTCAGACTTTTTCTGGTTGGACCAAGATCAAGTCTATAATCCCGAAAACCTGGCCTCCGCTCTGCCCCCTGGCGATAGTCCTAGTCCCAGCCGGAAAACGAATGTACTAGTTAAGGCGTTTCCAGGAACCGGGGCGTGACGAACGGAGGTTCATTTGCATACCCAAAATGCATTGCACACAGGACAATTTCTGACTTAGAAATCACTAGATTTTCCTTTTTTCCTTTGAATTATTTTTCCCCAAAAATAAGGCTGCTCTCACAGAATTGTCCGGGAGAAAGACAGAAATCACTAGTTCTTTCGAGCAAAGAGTCACCATCACTGTGTTCGGGGAAACAGTTACCCGAGAGATGTGTGCGAGGAGTGGTAAGCATACTCTGGTTTACTCTTCAGATCGCATAAATCTTTCGCCTTTTACTAAAGATTTCCGTGGAGAGGAACAATTCTGAGTTTTTACCCAATTTTTTGAGGCCTTGCTTTTGGCAAGGCTACTAACGGTGTTTAAGAAAAGATTGACTTCAATTAGTGTCTTTAATTCTTCTTGAAAAATTCTTCTTTACAACTAAAAAAGTTGTTTTCTACACGCTCTTAGAAGTCTTTGCCGGAAGATAAACAGTTAGCTCGGCAACCTTTGTGCATTGTGTAAGTTTCAATTCCGTCTTCTGAGCACTGATTTTCCTTTACTCTGGCGCTTCGCAGGGACTTTAGCTCAGATATTTCTTCAACAGAGAATATCTAGTTGGGTGGGTTTTGCCCTGACTCTGGATGAAACCTTTTTTGCAAAAAGATGGTTGGGGCGTGTCTTCTCACATTTTCCCAAAGGATAAATGCTTGGCAAGGTCCGGCACCCCTCTGGTTCTGGCTCTGAGTGTTGCATTTACTGTAAGTTTCTTTTGGCTGCTTTTTTTGTGACATGAGCATTGCTGTTGGTTTTGTTTTGTTTTGTTTTCCTGATAAGTTCACTAAAACCTGAGCTGGAGGGGCGCCTGGGTGGCTTAGTCGTTAAGCGTCTGCCCTCGGCTCAGGTCATGATCTCAGGGTCCGCGGGTCGAACCCCGCATCGGTTTCCCGGTTCTGCGGGAAGCCAGCTTCTCCCTCTCTCGCTCCCCCCGCTTGTGTTCCCTCCCTCGCTGTCTCTCTGTCAAATAAATAAAATCTTAAAAAAAAAAAAAAAAACCAAAAAAACCAGAGCTGGATCACTGGTGAAAAATCGGAATGAGAAAGACTTTTAATCATGGTTATAAGGGATTTGATAAAACTCAAGAGGAAGTTAATTTTTTAACCAATCCCATTGGCCAGAATTTAGCTTTGCGATCCCGCCTGGGTGTGGGGTAGGCTGGGAAATGTAGTCTTTCCCCTAGGCAGCCATGAGCCCTGCTAATGGTGTGAGACTCCGGGAGGGAGGGAGTGAATCCTGGGGAAGAAAACTAGCAGTGTTTGAACCAGCAAAGGAGAGAGGGAATCCATCCCGAAGTTCCTTCCTTGAGTTTCTCCACCTCCCAGGCCAGCTCTTCCTCCTTCCTAGACCCTTTTGATGTCCCCCCTCCTTTTTTAAAGATTTATTTATTTGAGAGGGAGGGGGGAGGCGCAGGGGAAAAGGGAGAGAGAGTCCCAAGGGGACTCCACGCTGAGCACGATGCTGAGCACGATGCGGGGCTCAGTCTCATGACCCTGAGATCATGACCTGAGCCGAAACCAAGAGTCGGTGGCTTAACCGACTGAGTCGCCCAGGCGCCCCTTGATGTCCCTTTGTGTAGATGACCGTGGCCCTGGCTCAGGGTGCCTGAGGCAGTTGCCCTCGGTCCAGCCCTGCTCCGCTGGTTCCCGCGTTTGTCACCAGGAAGACTTCTTGACCCGCTGAACTCAGAGCTGGACCTCCTGAACTCAGGAAACTCCTAGAAGCTTCTGCCTGTCCATTTCATCTTTTAGAAACTAACAAATTGCTGAAACAGGAAAAGAAACATCTGGGAACCATACCTGTCCAGATGAGTCAGAAAGTGCCCACAGGTACCTCAGCTTCATTATAAAATTATAATCCCTCTCTAAATATCCATCCCAAACCCCAATAAAAGGAGCCTTCTCCACCCCCCCCACCCCCCACCCCCACCCCCCGGCCCGGGGAGTCACAGCTTTGGAAACTATTCCTTGAGGTCTCCTTATCTGTACAAATAAAGTGACCTGGCAAGGCAGACACCTGCACTCTGTGTGGTCTGGGTCTACAGCTCACCAAGGAGCGGGCTCACGTTGTCTGGTGACATATTCAAACCCTAAGAGGGTCATTTTCCTTTCTTTCTCCCCAGCAAACTGCTCCTCACTTGCCAGCTCGGGTCAGTCAGAATTAAATGCTGGCGGCCAGTGCTGTCTCTGCGTATCCAACGCAGGGGTTTTAAATTTGTTCGTTGTTCACCTTTGGCAAAAACAACCTAGTGTAATGAGCACCCCCAAGCACCCAGATTACAGTCTCCAAATGCCATTCCTTGGTCAAAGGAAGCGGGCTCCTTGGAGAAATGGAGAGTGCAGGCGCCAGCCAGGAAATGTGCCCCTCACAGAGTCTCCCAAAAGCCAAAAATGATATCGATGGACCATTAAGAAGATTCATACATTCAAAGGATCGAGACATCTCCAATCTATTTAAATCTGTAAGTTCGGGGCGCCTGGGTGGCTCCGTCGTTAAGCATCTGCCTTTGGCTCAGGTCATGATCCCAGGGTCCTGGGATCGAGCCCCGCATTGGGCTCCCTGCTCAGCAGGAAGCCTGCCTCTCCCTCTCCCGCTTCCCCTGCTTGTGTTCCCTCTCTCTGTGTCTCTCTCTGTCAAATAAATAAGTAAAATCTTAAAAAAAAAATATCTATGAGTTCATAAAGATACTAAATCTGAACTAACTGGTCACTGTGCTGATTGACTTTTGGTGTCTGCTTGACTGGGCTAAGAGATGCCCCCAGAGCTGGTAAAACATTATTTCTGGGTGTGTCTGTGAGGGTGTTTCTGGGAGAGGTTAGCGTCTGAACCAATGGACTGAGTAGATGGTCCTTCCAAGTGGGTGGGCCTCACCCAACCTGTTGAGGGCCTGAGTAGAACACAAATGTAGAGGAAGGGCAAATTGGCTCTTTTTTCACTAGAGCTGGGACACATCTTCTGCCTTTGGACATCAGCTCCTGGATCTTGGCCCTAATTTCCACTTACATCACCAGCTTTCCTGGGTCTTCATCTGCAGATGGCAGATCATGGGACTTCTCAGCCTCCATAACTTCATGAGCCAATTCCCATCATAAACCTCCTCTTATATCTATTTATCTCCCATTTGGCTATTTGTGTGTATGTTAAACATGAGCCATAATTTTAAAGTTTTAAATATATTTAAAAAAATTTTTTAACACTTTATTTTTAAGTAATCTCTACACCCAACATGGGGCTCGAATTTACAGCCCTGAGATTAAGTCACATACCCTGCCGACTGAGTCAGGCGCCCCTAAATATATAAACATTTTATTTATTTAAGAAAGAGAGAGCATGAGGGGGAGAGGGGCAGAGGGAGAAGCAGACTCCCCAAGATCATGACCTGAGCAGAAGGCAGACGCTCCACTGACTGAGCCACCCAGGCGCCCCACCCCTAAATATATTTTTAAAACAAATTTGTGAGTGGTAACATGTGCTTCTTCATTAATAGATTAAATAGATAAAATAATAGATAAATAAATAGGATCAAGTGGCAAGTCTAAGGACTACCATAATTTCAAAGTTGCGATGAACATGAACAATATTTCAAGATCTCTGCAGCAACCATAATGGGACAAGAACGCTGTGATTTCTATTTGGGACAAAGACCTAAATGCCAAAGTTAATCGTGGGAGGAGATGCTAAATTTCAGTTAGAGGTTAGTGAAAATAAAGATGAATTTCCGATCCACGTTTGCAGCCCCTCTGAATTCTGTCCATGAGTTTCAGAGCTCTGGGCTGCATTCTTTTGCCTCCAGGTATTCAGCACAAACCATCCCGTGTGGGTAGCAGGTTTCGAATTTATCAAAGCACATTCACGCACAGTCATTTATTTAGTGGGACTTCCTGACCATCTTATGAAGTTGGAAGGTGCTATTAGACCCATTTTACAGGTGGGAACCTGGAGGATAAACACTTAACTCACTTCTTTGAGGTGGCGCGATGATAATGACCAAGCTGGAAATGGAACCAGGTCCCCTAACTCCTGGCCCACTGCTGACTCTTTTATATTCAGCTCCCTTCCCCGGAAATGCTGTTTAATTACATTTTCACGAAGTTTTTTTTGTTTGTTTGTTCTTTAAAGGTTTTATTTATTTATTTGACAGAGAGAGAGCGCGCACAGCAGAGGGAGAGGGAGAAGCAGACTCCCCGCTGAGCAGGGAGCCTGATGCAGGACTTGATCCCAGGATCCCTGGGATCATGACCTGAGCCAAAGGTAGACGCTTAACCGACTGAGCCACCCAGGTGCCCCATCTCGAAGTTCTATTTTGAGAGAATGCACAGCCTTTCTTTGAGCTCACCATCCTGTTTTGTCATCTCTCAGGACACCCACAGAGCGGTCACATTGATTCCTGTGGCAGTTGGGCATCCAGGAGCTATGATTTACCCGTGAGCAGAGGTGGTCATTATCCCATCAATGGGAGAACGTCAATCCTGCAAGGCGCTGGTCACCTCCCTTTGACCTTTGACAAGTCACTCTCTTGCACCCGGTCTCAGTTTCTACTTTTGTAAAACAGGGTGATAACTGTCCTCCCTTGGTTTGGGGGGAAGCTGTAAAGATTGGCTAAAATTATAACAGTAAGGAGGGGAGAGGAGGTGCTATGTCCATGGGAGGAATTGTCACCTGTGATGTTGTCATTGCCATGAGTTAGGGCTGAGCCTACCCACCCCTTGCCTTTAGAAGTCAAAGATACGGATCACGGGGGAAGGGGAAAAAAAGAAGTCAAAGATCAATAACCCCCAATAAAGATCAATAAAAAGAATGATCCATAAACCCCAACTCTCTAACCTTATCACCCACTTTATTCCCTTTGAGGAGTCTACACTCTGGACGAACTGAAGTATGACGGTGCCCTTGCGTCCCTCAATGTCCCCACCTCTGTACACTTAACTCATGCTCTGCCCACTGCCTGGATGGCCCTCTCCCATGCCTTACCCTGGGGGATGCCCATTATCCAGGTTCCAGCTTGCAGACTTCAGCTTCCTCCAGGGAGCCACCCCTGACCCTCCAGCAGAGGTTCAGTGTGCCAGCCCCATGCTCCCACTTTCTGATCGCCGTCTAACTGTCTGACTTCTTATCTGTCTGTCTGCACTTCATACTGTGCATTCCCCGAGGTTGGAGACCATATCTACGTTGTTCTCTGGTTTTCCAGGGCTTAGTGCATTTTGGTCTGAGCCTCACTTGCCTCATCTGCAAAGTGGGAATGAAACTTACCTTGCAGGGTGTGCTGGACCCCTGTACTTTGCTGCCAAGCATCTATTCCTCCTCCTTCCTGATAAGGGTACCCCAAACTTCCTTTGGGAAACTAATCCCCTCCTAATATTCTCTGTTCAGTGGCTGCTCAGCTCTGAGGAGGTTATCATTAAGGTTTTCTGTCACTTGCAACCTCAAACACAAGGATTAAATGACATAATGCATACAGATATAATTCAGCAAACATTCTTTGGACATCTAGTTTCTGGCCAGCCAGAGATGAAAAGTCAGACATAGCCACTGCCTTTGCAAAACTTAAGTGCCAAGCACACAGTAGATGTTCATCAAATGTAATCTTTCCCCCTTTGCCACCCATGGGCCAGGTGCATGGCCGCCTAGAAGATTCACAATAAATATTTACTGAATCAAATTATTTATCCAAAGCTTCCATTGGCCAAAGTCCGGAAGAGAGGCTCCCAGGAACCAGGAGTGTCAGACCGCAGGTAGCTGGTTTACGGTGAAGCTGTTTGCTCAGCCAGTGCCGGGCAGCCTCCTTTCTGCAGGGAGGGTATCTGCTCCACAGCAAGTGGTGTGAGCCACCCAGTTGCCAGACCCCGAACCAGGCTTCAGAAGCTCAGACCACTGCTGCTCCCTGGGGTGGGTGGGGGAGGGGAAAAACAAGACCCCAGAGTGCAGGCTGTCTTGTTCATTTTGAAGTCAGGCATCCTTTGGGAATCTGAAGAAAGCTACAGGACCTCTCATGAAAGAAAAAAAAAAAAGTGCATACATTTGGCCATTCTGGGGTCCATGGATCCCGTGAAGCCAGGTTACAGACTCCCGAGCAAGAAGAGCAGCAAGGTTTCTTCTCCATCTAAGGTCCTATGAATCTGTTTCTTGGTTTGTTTTCACCTGGGAAAAGTTCCACTCCTCCGCTGCAGTAATATGCCTGAATATCTTAGTCTGTTTGGGCTCCCAGAGCAGGGGGCCAGGGACAGAGGGCTTAGGAAAAACATGAAGGTATTTCCCCCAGTTCTGGGGGCTGGAAGCCCAAGATCGGGGGCCAGCACACGGCTTCTGGTGAGCACCCCCATCTGGGTTACAGATGCCCATTGTTGTCTCACCTTGCACACAGGAGAGGACAGGGGTGCTCGCTGGGGTCCCTCTTATTAGGGCACTAATCCCATTCGGGAGGGCTCCACCCTCATGACCTAGTCACCTCCCACAGGGCCCCCTCCAAACACCACCACCCTGGGGGATAGCATTTCAACATGTGAATTTGGGGGGACACATTCAGCCCATACCAATGCCCTTCGGAGGGTCCAAATCCCTTTTGGAAAACTCCTCCCCCAGAGGAGCTGCGGGCCTCATGGTAGGTGGCCTAGTCTTCCCAAAGGGAAGAGAGAAGCTACGCGAGGTGCTGGTGGGGATTCGAATCCACACAGAGGGGCTGGCTGCAGCTGCCAGTAAAAAGTGGGCTGAGAGGAGGGGAGAGGGCTGGGGGGCGAGTGGAGAGGGGGTGACGGCCAGTGACCCCAGAGGCTCCTCACCCCCTCCGTGTCCCTGGATACGGGATCTGAGTGCCTTTCCTGCTCCCAGAGGCTGCTCCAAGGACACGGCCCCGTGATGGTGACGGAGCTCTACAGGTAAGGCCTCTGCAGAAAGTTTTAACGTGCAGGTGGGCAGGTCGGGGATCCACTCGTCCGATGGCGCTAAAGAGAGACGTCTCACCGGTAAGTTGCCTTCCCCCCACCTGCAGTGGCCTGCCTCGTCTTTGGTCCCTCCTGCCCTCTGGGAACAGGGACAAGGTTCAGATGACACCTGGGAAGCTCCCCAGGGGGCGCCCACAGTGCAGGTTAGGGTTACTTGGTGAAACCTCGGTGCATCTGTCGGGAGAGGCGGGAGGCGTTACTGGCCGGCACAGCGCGGCCCCCCGCTGAGGCCGCCTGCATCCCCTCCCTGCGAGGGTGGTCCCTGCTCCCGGCAGACACCTGGCATTCTTGGGGCGGGCTGCTGATGCCATCGCTGAGGGGAGCAAAGGTCGCTCAGGGGAGGCAGGGGCCGCCAGAGGTGGGGGAGGGCGGTGACGGCGCCGCACCGCAGCCTGGCCTCCCGCAGCCTCCCCGCCCTCAAACCCCGATCGGATCTTCACCTCCTCCGGAGGCTGCCAGCCCACGGCCGCCCGCCAGTGGCAGCCCACCCGTGGACCGTCCCCAGCACGCGGCGAGCACTCGATGTTGTCCCTCCCAAGTCGTTTATTGAGATCGTAGGTTCCGGATTTCTCGGCAGCGGGTACACAGGTCTATTTTTACCGTTTGCGGCAACCTCCGGCAGGCCGCGTTCCAAGCTAAACAGAGGTGGGGGGGACTAGAGCTGGGACTGTTGTCCAGCAGCTGCCAGTTTTCACGTAAGGACTGCAGGGCACGCCACACCCTGAACCACACACCCAGCGGCGCCCCATGAGGCTCCTGCTCCCCTGAACGGGAAGGCCCGCCAAGGACTCGTGGGTGGACGAGGGGGCCGCCTCTGAGCTCTGCCCTGCCCAGCGCAGGAGGGGGAGGCATGTGGAGCCAGGGCGACTCATGATCGGGCTGGACATGCCTGGTCGCACTCTCTCCTGGCCTGCTGTTGTGGGTGACATTCAGATGGTGGCGAAGGAGACCAGGCTTCCCTGGTGAGTCGGGCTGTGGCCACCGTGGCCTTGGCCGGGCGACCCCGTGAGTCCCCACCCTGGCTGAGGGGCGAGGTGGCGGCCTCCACATCTTCTGAAGAGAATTAGAGACGGGAAAACAATTCGTGTCATCAGGGCAGGGCCAGGTGGCTGGCCCTTCTGCTTCAGACACTACCCCAAAAGCCTGATGACGGAGGAAGACCCCATGTCTCCGGGTTTCAACCACACACAGACCGGTCAAGGAAGTTTGAAAGAGATTTATTTAAAAACAGAACAAAAAAGAAGCTTTGGTATTTCAAAACCCGACAATCATCAATCACTAGAAAGTTAAAGACCTCCCCTAAAGGCCAGAAGTACAAAAGCACAGATCTCCCCAGGCTCATACCGGGGGATGAGCCGAGACCCGTGCCCCCTGCACAGGCGGGGCGGCGACGGGTGGAGATCACCTCCACGACTCACTGTCTCAAGGGGATGCGAAAGCCATCCAGCCAAATCTCAACAACAATAAATTAAAAATTCAGTCGAGAAAGAACACATTAAATTAGAAATAGAACACAATTTTTCCTAAACAAGTCTTTTCAAAAGAGGGTCTATATCCTGGGACAGAAGAAAGGGAGCAGAAGGAGTGAGTTCAATTTCAAGTATTTTCCATCTAGGTTCACTTTATTTTATTGAGTCGAAAGCTTACAAAAAGTCCACTGGCCCTCCCCTCCCGCTCCCTGATGCCGACTCCTGAACATCCACATGCGCTCTGCGTCACTGGTGTCCCCAACAAGGCACAAAAGGGTGGGTGCTTTCAAAGGCTCCCTTGTTCGTGCAGCAGGACTGTCAGTGCTGGGTGTCTTGTGCAGACGGGGCTGAAAGCAGGGCTGTTGGTGCGCTCAGACACTGGGATCTTCCTGTTGAATTAACAAAACAAGCTGTTATTCTTCACCACCAACCCCGTGGAAGCTACACGACTACCAGGGGGAGCAGGTGACAGAGATGACCCTGGTGGCCCCCCGCCCAGGCTCTGATCTGGCTCTGCAGGCGCTCCTGGCCCAGGGACGTGCGACAGCCACCGTGTAGTCCGTGGCCAGGACACCTCCGCAGGCTGGCGCGGTGTGCACTGGGCTCTGCTCTGCCGTGGCCCAGCTCGAGCCCGAGGAGATGGAGGGACAGCGGGGTAGCACCCCAAAATTAGGGGTTTGGCTCCTCCTCCCGATCAGGTGGGGAACCAAGGGCAGATGGGTATATGCCAGAAGCCCACCAAGCAGCAGGGAAAAGCAGCTTGCCTACTTCACAGAGGCTGTCAGACCCACGCAATGCAAATTTAGCACCTGTTCTATTAAAGCTCGGGAAGATTTCTTTCTCATCTGACTTTCCGTTTGTTCTTTAAGCTCGGAGCTCAGACCTGCTGCCCACCCTTCTCCCCCTCCCTCAGGATGAGCGCTACTTCTTCTCAACCTGGCCTCGGGCCAGAAACTAGAAACCAGAAGGCACGAAGCCCTCTGTGGAGGTAATGAGGCATCTCTCCTGAGTTGGCCCAGGCTCCTTAACTGCTGAGAGCACAGATCGAGACCTAATGTATCTCCCCACTCACTAGTCCGACAAGAAGAGAGGAGAGAAAGGGAAGCAAGCCCATTTCCCTCTGAGGGACTTTCTCCTGTGACTGCCAATAATGGACTCCCTTCTGTTCCCTCTCCCGGGAAACCCCGGCAGTGAGAAAGCACGGAGGGCTGGGTGGCAGGGCAGACGAGGCGGCCTCCCCGAGGCTGAGCCTGAGCCTCAAGACACATTCTAGCTGAGAGTACCACAGTGGCTATGCTCAAAGTCACGGCTTCCTGGGGGCAAAGAGGTTTCAGGACACAGGAGGGGAGGATCGTGCCCTGCGCTGACAAGATGACCCCCTTAGCAGGCCTCCAGCAATTGGCAGTGAACGGGCCCTCAGGGGTGAGGACAGGGGTCCCCTCCCTGCAGCTTGGACGGAGGCTCGGGTCAACGTAGAGGTTTGTTGCAATTATTTGTAAATGCTGAGATTTACTGGGGGAGGGAAGGGACTGTCCCTGGGAGGCCAGCAGACTCAGCTACCCACCACTGTCCCTTCCTGTGGTCTCCTCTTAGAACTCACTTTTTCGTATCCTCTCTAAACACACTCACTCCCCTCTATGTTGCGGGTGGAGGGTACTGGCTTAGAAGGGGACCCCAGTATGACCCGGGCCCTCCCCTGTGCTGGCCTCAGCACAGAACACAAGGCCGGGGCTTTATACCTTACTCCTGAAGAAGGGCTTGGCCCCAGGCCCACAGTACTCGTTGTAGATGAGCTTGAAGAGGAAGAGGTGGAAGAGGGTGATGAGGGAGGCCACGCTGAACCAGAAGAGGAAGGGCAGCCCAGGGTCCTGCTGGGCCATGTGCTCATCGTGGGCCAGGATGGCCTTGAGGTGCAGCGTGTGGCGCAGGTCCTGCAGGTGTGTGAGGTCGGTGGAGATGTAGAGCAGCGGCGTGATGGGCTGCGTCACCATGACCGGGAAGGTGTGGCCCTGGGGCGCCGAGGTCAGCTCCACAGGCTCCTCCAGGCAGCCCGCCTCGCACGCGTAGATCTTGACGGGCTGGCCGCGCGACTCCACGGACACATGCAGGTACGGCTTGCCCTCGGCGTCTGCGAGCACAGCCAGGTTGATGTGGTCGTTCTTGTAACGGATGCCGTGCAGGGCGTAGCTGTTGTGCAGCACGTCGGGGTCGGCCTGGAACTGGAGGTGGTTCTCGGTGAACTGCAGCCCCCCGAAGCTGAGCACCATGCCCTGCAGGATGCCTGGGGCGCCGACCCTCACCAGCCCCTTGCAGCCGCGCTTCTGCAAGGTCAGCCTCCACAGGTTGGAGAGCTGCAGGGTCTGCTGGACGGAGGCCAGGCGGCCCGGCCAGAGGTTCTCAGCGTGCATGGTGGCGTGGCCGCTGAAGCAGTGGTCTTCGTAGTTGAGCGTCGACTCCATCTGGTCGCGCTCCCGGTGGCTCAGGCTGGGGCTGAGCAGGGGGGCTGGTGAACAGGAGAGCATGTAGTACAGCGTCAGGTTCACGGTCAGGCCCGACGGGGTGTGGGCGTCCGTGATCTTCTTCATTTCCACGCCTGTAACGCCACAAAGGGTGCACGTTAAGGAGGAATGGCGTGGCCGGGAGGCTGAGGTCATGACATGAAGAGCAGCAGAGAATGAACCTCTGGCCCCTAGGGAGGCACGGGCAGCTCCAGTCTCCCCCGAGGGGAGAAAGTCATTCTGCCTGGCTCCCCCACATGACCAACTTGACCCTGTGGGCCGGAAACCTAAAATCCTGTTCGAAGCAGGGCCTCCTGCCAGCGCCCAGAAGAACACAGACGGGGCCAGGACATGGTGGCAGCTGAAAAGTCCAGCCCTCTGTGTCCACAAGACTCATCAGCGCCCTGGCCCGTCTCAGCCTGCTCCTTGCTAACATCTTTTTCCAGTCCTGTAGCTTTAAATAACATCTGAACACTCGATCTCCCACATCTGTATGAATTCTAGACTCAAACAGCTAACCGCCCATTGGCGGTGTCTCCACCCGGATGCCCGACAGGCATTTTGAACCTGACTCTTCCAGCCCCAGGCCAATCCTTCCCCAGCTTATCTCCGGACACTTGCTCAAGCCTTCCCCACACATTTAGAAGTCACCCTCAAATTCTCACGCCCCACGCCTAGTCCATGCAAAGTCCCGGTGGCACCACCTCCAAAAGTATCAGAAGCCGTCCACTTCGGTCTCTGCGGTCACAACTCTGGTCCCAGCCACCCTCCTCTTTCACCTGAGCTCCTGCAAAATGCTCCTACGGGGTCTCCGTGTCCCGCTTTCATCCCCTTTCATCCCCTCACAGTCGGTACTCTGCACACAGCAGCCAGAGGGAGCTTTAAAAACGTACAGCTCGTGGTGTCTGTGCTCTGTTTCCTATCCCATAGAGAATCAAAATCACCATCCTCATCAAGGTCTACAAGGCCCTTTCAGGGTCTGGCGATCACCCCCTCTCCCTTGCTCGGCCACACTGGCCTCAACCACACCTCCTCCTGCCTTAGGGCCTCTGACCTGCCGGCTCCCTCCACATCATCACTTGGCTGGTTTCTTGCTATTCAGGTCTTAGCTAAGTGCTTCCTCCTCGGAGAGGCCTCCCTGACAACTGGAGCTAAACAGAAGCCCCACCCCACCCTTCCCCTCACCCTGTCACCCTCCAACACGTACTTTTAACTTCACAGAACTTTTTATTCTAAAAAGTTTTCTTGCTTATTCATTCAGATTTTCACTTTTCTAGTGTCACCTTCCTCCTGCCCAGAATTTGAGCAAGCACCAAGAGAACGGGAACTTTGTTCTATTCACTTCTATGTATCCCTCGTATGCGGAGAACAGTCCCTGGCAAGATCCACTCAATACTTGCTGAGTGAATTAAAAACACGTTGAGCAACTAAGTATAAGGATTTAGACAACAAGCACCCTGGAACCCAAAATCTCTCTCTCATCTAGAACAGGATTTCCTTTACTGCAACAGTCAACGGGGGAAAGAAGCTTTCATTTGACCTGCCCATTCCAACTTGCTGGAGCAGAAGTTCCATTCCCTCCCAGTGAAAAGGTGCAGCCACTCTGGCCAAGGCACACTTCAGCCTAGCGAAAGTCCTGCCTTGGGGGCGCCTGGGACACATGACTCTTGATCTTGGGGTTGTGAGTTCAAGCCCCACGTTGGGCACAGAGTTCACTTAAAATAAAAGAAAAAAAAAAAGCCCATGCCTGTCACCAGCCAGACTGGGGGAACTGAGAACAAGAATCTGGGGACGGCCAGGGCTCTCTCTGCCTGTTGATTTATCCTTTAAAAACTGACCCCCACATCCATTCTCCAAATCAGTCCTCATCTACAAGAACAAGGAACAGTAAGACCTGTCCTTCACGCTCATTCTTTCATCAGACTCTCCCAAAAGTCCACTGAGGTCTGTGCTACTGTTATTACTGAACACAAGCCCATGGGGATCACTTAACTGGTCCAAGATCACACAAATACTAAGTGGTAGAGCAGAGAGAGTCAGCCCCAGGTCAATGGCCAAGCCCCGTGTAACCACCCCACTACTCCCCTTCAGTGTCACCTCCGTATATTTCAGCGGGGTATCTCCAGGGTGCACCGTGGACACCCTGGTGTAAAGTGTGGACTGGGGACCAAGAACTGGCCAGGCCTCACCTGGGCTGAAGAGCTGAGCCCAGAGGCGCTGGTGGTCCTGAAGTAGCTCAGCCGCTGGCATCTCCAAGAGCTCCAGCATTTCCTTTCGGGCCAAATCCTGGAGCACCGTGAACTCCTTGGCTGCTTTGCTTTTGAGCACCTGGGGGCTAATGGGGCCTGAAACATGCACCACCCACAACACTGTCTCGTCCAGCTGTGTCTTGGGAGCCACTTGGAGCCGGTTCACTAGCTTCTTGGCGGCCACCACCACCAGGTGCACCAGCCCCGTGGGAAAAGGCGGAGACCGGCCTGAGTAGAGGAGGAACTGATGGTCTCCCACCTTCTCCAGGGTACTGGTGAAGGCTCTGGGGGCCGGGCCGGCAGTGGGCCCCACAGTCTGCAGGGCGGCCACCCGCTCCGTGGGATTGTTGAGCTGGATACGCTGCAGATAGACGTGGGGTCGGCCCCGGTGCGCCAGAAAGTCCTCTTGCAGCAGCACGCAGTCGCGGCCGGATCCTGTGACCAGGCCGGAGGCCGAGGCGGGCCCGGGGACGGCGGCCGCAGGGCCGGGGCCCGAGGTCCCCAGCTGCAGGCAACGCACTCGGCGCAGCAGCCCCTCACGCAGCAGCAGCACCGACTCTCCCGCTTCGGAGAGGGCACTGAGCGGGCGTAGCTGCACGAAGGGCACGAAGTCCGGCGCCACGGCGGGCTCTCGTTCTCCAGGAGTCACCCACAGCCGGTTGGCGGCCACGTCCAGTGCCAGGAAGCCGTTGGCCACCAGGGCCGGCACTCCAGGGCCCAGCGGGACAGCCTCGCCGCGCTCCCGTAGGCCGCGCCAGGCGCGGGTGGCCCCCTCCAGGCAGGCAGAGGGCTCGGCGGCGCCCGGCTCGCCGCGGGCCCAGGGCAGCAGGTGCAGGCCGCCCGCGGCCCGCCGCGCCCCGGAGCCGGCGAACCACAGAAGCAGCAGCAAGAGGCCGAGCAGGCAGAGTAGGCGGCGGGCCCAGCTGCTCGATAGGAGTCCCGGCAGCCCCTTAAGCCGCTGCTGCAGCCACATCGGGCCACCAGGCGCGGCGCGGGGGCGGCCGCCGGGCCCGCCGCCCAGCCCACCGGCCCGGCCGCCCGCGCCTCACTCCCCGGCCCGGACCGCGGCGCCCACTCCGGCCCCCGCCGCAGCCGCCGCAGCAGCAGCAGCCTCCGCCGCTTCCTCCTCCTTCTCGGTTGCCCCCGGCCGTCAAACAGCACCGGCCGTCAAGCACTGCCGGGTCTTTTGCGACAAGCGGGAAAGGAGGGGGCGGAGGGAAGAGGCAGGGGTGGGCCAGAGATGAGGGGGCGGAGCCACGATGACGACGCGGCGGGAGCCGCGGGGGCTGGACGGTAGGATCCCGGGCTGGTAGAGCGAAGTCCCAGGGAGGGCTGGGGTCTGGGGGAGGGGTGGGGGAGTGGAAGTATCCAACTCACTTATAAAAAAAAAAAATACTGAGTCAGCCAAACCGAACACGTGTTGGGCTCCCTTTGCTACTGATGGATTCAACAGCCCTAAGAGTGGAAAAAAATTAAAAAGGAAACTTTTCTGTAAAAATGACGATCCTCCCTGCAAAAAAATTTAGTATAGATAAGAAAGGAGGAAAGAAAGAAAGAAAGAAAAGAAAGAAAGAAAGAAAGAAAAAACGAAAGAAAGAAAAAGACCACTGTAAACTAGACTTTTTAGGAAATATTTTGTTGACAACTCTTCCAGACCTGTCTGGCTGCATGTACAGTATATGGAGACACGAATCCCACCCAGGACTGTCCATTTCTCTACCATACCAAGTCGTCTTCTTGATGTCACCCTGAGTTTTAACTTATTAAATGACATAAGACACTAAAGTCTCATTATTTGAAAATGCCTTTAAATTGTGAATCATCAATGCAAAAGAGAAATTTTGCTTTGTTTCTGGGGAAAAAATTCAACACAAGCACAGGGGCGGACAATGGGGAGATTGTTTCCATTTTGGTTTCAGGACATTCCAAAACCAGACAGTGCTTCCCAGTTGTTGAAAATTAAACGGTCATTTGAGGCGGCTTCCTGTGGGCTGTGAGCAGGCACTGGTATGTTTGCTGAGTTGGGGTGCCAGCATCCTGTGAGAAGGTACCTGTCCAGGTGATCCTACAGGATGCTCACTTATTTTTTTTTCAAGGTTATTATCAAAGCATAAACACAATTTTTTAAAACATTTTATTTATTTTTTTAGTAATCTCTATACCCAACGTGGGGCATAAACTCCCTACCCCGAGATCAAGAGTCACATGCTCTTACGACGGAGCCAGCCAGGCACCCCCGTAAATACACTTCTTAATTCCCACCTGGTTCACAAACCCCACAGAATATGTTCATGGAGGTGCAGGAATCCATGACCTACCGTTAGAAAGACAGGCTCTATCCAACCCCCTTGGGAAGGCAGAAGTCTTCGGGTGGCACAGTGTGGTGAGAACAAAGGACCAGGCTTGATTCTGACTGTGAAATGGGGATGACAAGAGAATCTGCCTCTCATGTTTTTGAGGAATAAATAAGTTAATGCAAGCAAGGAATGTAAGGTGCATGACACATAGTGAATGTTCAGTAAATGTAAACCCACATAATTATATTTGTTATTACAATCAACTGTGTAATAGACATATACCTTGGCTCACTTACGTGAATGTTTCAGGGGGAGCAATTCCTAGAAGCAGATTCCTGGGTCAAAGGGAAGCCTCATTATTTGTGCTCTTCACTCCCTTGCCACTCTACCTACCCTCCTCTGCCCCCCTCCACCCCTAAGCAGGGGAATCACAGCCCAGGGTCAGCAACAGAGCCACAACAAAGCCAGGGGTCAAGAGCACAGAGGACCCTGGCCTCAGGCTCTCTGGGCTTTGAATCTTGGCCTTACCCCTTGCTAGTAAGTCAGCTGACTTCCCTGGGCCTCAGTTTCTCCATCCATAACGTGGGGATTATAAAAGAGAGTAGGCTTACTCTCAGACTTCAGTGCCACGGGCATGTGATACATTTAGCCATTCACCATTTTTTACCCATTAAGAGTGCTAAGGAGGTGAAGGGTGACGTTGTCCCCTCTCCTGACCCCAGTTATTCTGTTCCTCTCTCTAGACGCAACCACCGCTATTTTCCATTCACAGAAATTGTAGCATGTAATATACACTTGTATCTCTCTATTTTCACTTAACGGAACAGCTTGGAAATCCTATCGTTATTGTTATTAAAGGGGCTAAGTGCCAGTGGGACTAGCTGAGGGCCGGCGGGCAGCTGGATGTGGCGGAGGCCAGCACCCTTCCCTGGCTCAGGCTCAGCAAAGGAAATGGATAAAAGAAGGAAAGTGAGAAAAGCACCCCCACCCCTTGGCACCAGACAACTGCCCTCCGGGCCAGCCATCCTTTCTGCAGCTTCCCAGGAAACCAGAGTCCTGCGCCTTTAACTGTTCACAACACGTGCAGCACGTACCAGCTGTAACATCTGGGCAGCAGACACGGCTGGTTAAGGAGACAGGCTCTCCTTCTGGATGAAGTTTGTACCAGGTTCAAGTTCCAGCAATTTGGCAAAGGGAGCAGGAAAGAGATACGGAAGGAACGGAAGGCAGGCTTCGCCTGGGTGAATCCTTTCTTCAGGGAAGGCCGGCAGCCCCCCAGATGGATTGCCTCTCCTGAGTTACACTGACTCTGGGCACGTGGACCACGGGAACCCCAAGGCCCAAGGATTTTTTCTGTCCACAGTACCTGACCATAGAGGTTCTCCTTGGATCCCAGCAAATGGAAAGTTCGAGTGGGTTCTAAAGCCGCTTCCCTTACCAGGCTCCTGCATCAGCTGTGTGACGTTGAGCAGGTTGCTTCGCTTCTCTGGGCCTCAGTTTCCTTATTTCACAAATAGGGGCACTACTGCCCAACTCACAGGGCTGTTGTGAACATAGAGTGAGAAAGAGCTTTGGTGAAAATTGAGCCAGCCAACATGTGCTCATTCTCCACCCCTCTGCTCATCCCTCCATTTCCTTCTCGAAGGATCTGGAATTTCAGTCTGCATCCTCCTGAATTCAAAAACATCCGGTGGATTCTGGCACCAAATCCTGTCTCCAGCTGCACAGACTCCCCACCCTGGGTCGCAGTTGGGAGACAGAAGACCTGGATTGCACTCAACGCCTCTTCACTTTACTTGCCTTGTGACCTTGAGCTTGCTGCTGGGTCCCTCTGAGCTCACTTTTACCATCTGTACAGAGTAAATCTCGGTACAATGAGATGATCGCCAACAGTCCCAGGGATTCTATCTTCTAAAAATAACATGGGTTGGTTTTGTTTGGATTGTACAAATAGGATATATTAATTGCAAAAAAATTGTAAAAACAATGAAAAATATAAATAAAATAAAACTACCAGGAAATCATATGTGCAATATATAATATATAATTATAGACATATACAATCCCACAACCCGGAAAAAATCACTGCAAACATTTTCCTGTCATTTGCTTTTAGCGCTGTCTCAATTGTATCCACGAGAGGATATTTTTTTACTGAGTGGGGTCATAGAGTATGTCCTTGTTTTCCACTTAGCAAATTGGTAGAGGATTTCCCTTGCTGAAACAGTCTGATTTCTCTTTACCCCAGCACCTAGGCATGGCCTATTCTGCACTGTTCATTAACACCTATGACATGACCCCTCCCTCCACCCTTTGTCCCCCAGGGGTTGGGGGAAGGGAGCCCTTGCCCACCCAGAGTTGCACCCACCACGCATGCCTCTTGGAGCCGAATCTGCTTGAAGGAGGCTCCCAGATCTGTCGGAGGGCCTCTTCCAAGGAAGGGAGGATGCTTTTCTTTTCCCAGAGTTGGATGCCCCTAGCTGACTTCTGCTCCAGGAGCCCTTGTTCTAAGAAACCCTTGAGCTGTTTGTTGGGCTTTGAAGACCCACCTCGGTGAAAAGCCACTAAACTTCCTTCCTTGCTTGCTTTCATTCATTCATTCATTCATTCACTTACTTAACAGGGCGACCTCAAGAGCAAGACCTTCCTTGGCTCAGAGGTTCTGTTTGCCACCCAGGGACAAAAAGGCGGATGAAGTGATTTCCTTTTTTGGTAGAAGGTGATGCACTTTCTGCATTTCCAGCAGCCCGGAGGCTCTCGCCAGGGAGGTGGATGCCTCTGAACTCCCTGAACACCCCCCTGCCCCCCAACTCCCACCCACCGTGTCTAGCGGTGGAGAAGCCCGGGGAGAAGGGAGGGAGGAGGACCGGCCGGCGGAAGGACCCGGGAGCCGCCCCAGCTCGGAGAGGCCCGGGGTCGGGCGAGTCTGCGGGAAAACCCCTCCCCGGGGCGGGAGGCGGCGGCGGCGGGGAGGGAGCAGAGGGCGGTGCGACACCGCCCCCGGGGCGGGCCCTGTGCGTGGCAGCCGGACCGCCGGCCCCGTCGCGAAGTTTCCAGGCTGCGAGCGCCGCCGGGCCGGCCGGACGTCCCCAGACCCCGGCCATGCGGCCGCTGCTGCTCCTAGCCCCGCTGGGCTGGCTGCTCCTGGCCGAAGCGAAGGGCGACGCCAAGCCGGAGGGTGAGGGCGCGGGCCGGGGCCCGGGGGGGCGGGGGAGGGGGCGCTGGTCCGGGGGCAGCTGGTCTGCACGGGAGGCCTGGGCTTCCGAGGGGATCCGGGTTCCGGTCACTTGGCCACTGACTCGCTGGCGACTTGGACGAATCACTTCCCCTGTTGGGACTGCGGTTCCCGCGTGGGTGCAGCCGGGAGGGGAGGGGCACGGAGAGGGTCAAATCGTAATAGCTCCCGTAATAGTAGTAACAGCGGCTTCTGTTTATGGAGCACTTACTACGGGCCGGGCAGCAGTGAAGCATGACCTCAACCCTCCGAGGTGTTTTCTGCTTTTATCCCCCTTTGCCCGCTGGGCAAACTAAGGCTCCAGAGTCGATTCACTTGCCCAAGATCACACAGCGTGTGGGCCTTGGAACCAGGAGTGACAGCCAGGTGTGTCTTGGTCCGTGGGAGCCACTGGGCATCCCCAGCCACGGGGGTGGGGAGTGGCATGGGGGGCCCCCACGGCAGAGCCTTGTACACTTTTGGGGGACCTCTGTGGTCTGCGCTGCCCCTGCTGGGTGGTGGGTCCTCCTCGCTCCAGGTAGCACAGCAGGAAGCAGGCTCAGACAGGTGCGCTGACTGCCTAGTGTTGTCCAGTCCTGGAACAACGGGTTGTTTGGTTCAGGATCTGCTGGACTCTGCATCTTCATCATGTTCCTTCTCCATCCTCAAGGCAGATTGGATTTCAGAGTGTGCCCCACCGTTCTGCGTGGGTCCTCCTGCCCTCCCCGCCCCTCTCTCGGCCACCTCCAGGGCTGCCTGCTGAGCCTCTGAGAGGAGCTGGAGGGGGCAGGCTGGTAGGGTAGCAGACCCTCACCAGGGGAGAGGGTGGGAACTGCCATTTCTCAGTACCTCCTTTGTGCCAGGTTGTGCCCAAGGCCACATGTCTCCCAGTGGTAAAGCCCGTGGTGACTAATTTCTGTGAAGCTTGGTGTTCTAGCCTGCAAACTGGGGGCAATGGTACCGGAGTCCTAGTGCTCTTGCCAGGATTCCATGGGATGAGGCCCACTGGTGAGGGTTCAGCTCAATGCCTGGCCTGTATAGGCCTTTTCTTTCTTGGACCCAGCACTGCCTGCTTTCCTGGAGTATCCCTGCAGGGTAGTGAAACAGGTCAAAAAAAAATCCAGTGAGCCAGGTGCTGAGCACAGGGCTGGGCTGGTGGTGTGTGCAAAAGGCCTGTGGCCTGGGTCTACTCACTGGTCGGGAGCCAGGAGCCCTGTAATAGCCTTTGTTTCCTGGGCCTGTCTTTGCCCTGCTTCTGCTGATGTGGGCTCCGTCCACCCCCAGACCATTCCAGGAGAGAAAACTCCCACCGCCCACAGCAAAGCC
The DNA here is from genome assembly GCF_009762305.2 of Zalophus californianus. Classification (NCBI taxonomy): domain Eukaryota; kingdom Metazoa; phylum Chordata; class Mammalia; order Carnivora; family Otariidae; genus Zalophus; species Zalophus californianus. Next base: position 8,839,535 of record NC_045598.1, read on the forward strand.
CCCAGAGATGAGTGAGAGGGACCAAATCAGTGACAGGCCTTCAGGTGCCCTGACCCCAGCAGCAGGTGATGGGAGGGGACAGAGTAGACAGAAGGTAGCCCCCACTAAGAGTGCAGGATCCAGTGTGTCAACGATCCAGGCAGAGCACCTGGCAGATAGTAAGTAGATAGTAGATTGATGGACAAGAAGCATCGGGTGGCCAGACATGGAGCTAATATCAAGCCACTCTCAAGTTGAGGCCCTTCGCTTCCCTTACTCCATTCAGACCCTTTTGATAAGTAAGGAATCATTAGCCCCATTTTGCAGATAGCAAGACTGAGGCCCCAAAAGGTTAAATACCTGGTCTCCAGTTGCTGTAGGTGGTTGGAGGTGGAGTCGTTGACTGGAACTGAGACCCACTTCTCCTGACCCCTGTTGGGGGCGGGGGCGGGGGGGGGTGCTGTTTCCTGGAGGTCCTATCGGGAGGAGTCTGCTCAACTTCCACAGACCCAGCTGATGGGGGGACCCTCAGCCTGCTGGCTAGGACGCTGTGGGAGGGTGGTTTGTCCTGCAGGCCCACTGACTGGTGTCAGGAGGGAGAGACACCCCAGCAGCCGTCAGAGAGGCCTCCTGGGAGCTTGTCCGCCCCGTACCCGAGCAGATATGGGTTTGGCACGTGGAGAGAAAGACGGAGTTTTCACTTTAGGGAGCTCCCAATTTTAGGGGAGGACACAGAGGTCCTCTCCCTAGTAGATGCCCAGTATTATGCAGGAGATACAACCCTTCTTTCCCAGAATGACCTGTGCTTGAGAAAGGGGACATTGCCTTATGCTGCGGGGGGGGGGGGGTCCCCAGACCAATGTGGGGGACAGAAAAAGGGTGTCAACAAAGCAACATCCAAACAAGCAAATTTTCATAGAGTTGGGAGCAGGAGAGTCCAGATGCCCCCTGGTCCTGTCTCCCTTTTGTAGAGGCTTCTAGCTGATCACTGTCCTCTGCCTGGGCTCCCACCTGTCCCTCCGGGCCTTGGTTTGGCCATGGAGAGGGAATGACCAGCTGGAGCTTGGTGGCTGCCTTTCTGAGACTCCAGGAGGTCAATAGGGCGTGGGCGGGGGTTGTGGGTCGTGCTGTTCCACGCAGGGAATGGAAAGGTCCCAGGAGTCAGGCAGGCCCAGCTGGATGTGCACGCGCGTGTGCGTGCGTGTGTGTGTGTGTGTGTGTGTGTGTGTGTGCGCGCGCGTGTGTGTGTGTGTGTTGGCGGGGGGAGTGTCTGAGGACACCTCAGGGGACTGAAACCCAGGAGAGTCACACTTGGCTCCTGGGCACTGGGAATCCACATCTCCTGCCATTCTGCCACACCCGGTTTATGGCTTCCGTTCAAGCCTGGGGCTCGGTGAGCCCGGAGGATGGGGGAGGAGCTTCATTCATCATTCATTCCCAATCCCCAGAGAGCAGACGGGGGGGGGGGGGGGGGGGGGGGGGGGGGGGGGGCGGGGGGGCTTCCTAATGGTGTCCACAGCCTTGTGTGGGCTGGCCCTGCTTGGGGGGGTGGGCATCAGCTGCAGCACAGCGCCCCAGGCCTAAGTTCTCAGCCTTGTCTTCAGACCCCAGCGAGGTGTCTTCCTACCCCCACCCCCAGGCCCCTGGGCTCAGCCTCTCCGCATCATTCTTGCTCTCCGGAAGGAAGATAGCTTTTCTGTATCGGGGACCCCTAAGGGCAGCAGCTGGCCTTCTCTCCGGGGAGGTTCCCTATGACAAGAACCCGTGTGGCCCCCACGGCCAGGAACTGTGCTAAGCACTTCACAGACTAGCACATTCAGTCCTCACAAAAGTCTCTGGAGGAAGGTACTAGGGCTGCTAGGAACCCATTTTACAGATGAGGAGACAGGCCCAGAGAGGCTAAGTTACTCATCCAGCAGTCTGTCTGCCACTCCGCCCTGCTCCCTGCCGCTCGCCTCTGCTGCTCCTGGAGCACAGCTGGTCTGTCTGGGGAAGTGGGCCAGGAGCCCTAGGTGTCAGGCCTCACTCGGACCCTGGCTTTAGCCCCGGGCGGGTCTGCCGGACCAGCCAGAAAGCAGGGGAGGTGGGGGGGGGGGGGGCCGGGTCGGGCCCTGGTGCTCGGAACCGAATCCTCCACGGTGTCGCCCTGTGGCATGCCCTGCACATGCTCTGGCTGCCCTCTGTGGGACTGGAGCTGAGTGTCCAGCCGCACTGGGGATGCCTGATTGAGGGCAGCTGGACGTGCTGGATTCGGTCGCAGCATTCCAGGGTGTTGGACGGGGAAACGATGAGGGTGAGAACACGGGCATTTGGAATTCCAGCTCACTCTCTTCTCACTTCAAGCTTCTGTGACCTTCAGCAGGGTATTTAGCCTCTCTGTGCCTCAGCTTCCTCACCTGCACAAGGGGGGATAGAAATATCACCCGCCACACGGGCTGTTGATCGTTAAGTGTGATAGTGAACATAACACACTTCGTGTAGCATGTGGCATCTGGTAAGGGCTCAGCCAATGACGGTGCTTACTAGAATCACGTGCCCACCGTGCTTCCTAAGGCCAGACAGTGCACACCAGACATCCTGAGTCACACTCAATCCCAGCCACGGGTAGGGGCAAGGAGGCCAAGGAGATGAAGATGTGAGTCTGGTCCAGCAAAGGGAGAAGGGGCAGGTTTATACTGGTGCGTCACCTGCTGGGCCGGCCGATGGCGCACCAGATAAGGGGAGGGGATGACAGAGGGCTTCATGGAGGACCAAGGCCTCTTTAGGAGGAAGAGTGAGTTGTGCAGGCAGGACAAGGGAATGGGGCAAAGGCTGGGTTCAGTGAGACAGCTTTCGTGGGGGTGGGCGGTGTTGAGAGGTAATGCCGGGGTCCCTTGGGGGGAGGGGCCTGCCTGGGGTTCTCTTGCTGTGAACCACCCCCAGGCCCCTCCATTGGAGCCCAGAGTCAGGACCAGGGGATGGGCTGGATCAGAGGTTTCCAAATGTGGCTGGCCTCAGAAGTTACCCAGGAGATGTAGGAAAAATCCAGACTTCTGGGCCCATCTCAAACCTCTGGTCCTGGGGCCCAGGAGTCTAGAGTTCACAAGCGTCCCTCATGATGCTGATATGCAGGCAGGTTTGGGACTCTGGACTGGGTGATCTTTTCGAGTCCTCAGCCAGGGAAGCAGGCACTAGATGTGTGAAGGCCCTGGTGGAGCGCCTGGCAGCACCAAGGAAAATAGAGAAGAGACAGGCTGAGTTGCTGGGGAGGGTCCAGCATGGCCTGGGGCCCTCTCCTCCACCTCAGCGAGGGTCTCTTCAGACAGATGGAGACACAGAGCTGGTCCCTGTCCCAGGCCTGGGCATTGCATGCACGGGTTAAGAGAAGCGGCTCTGGATCCAGGCTTCTGCGTCCCACCGCCTGGTGCTACCACTTCCTGGCTCCCTTGGGCAAGTTACCATTTCCGAGCCTTGGTTTCTAACTGTAGAGTGGGGGGTTAGGACCAGGAAAGGGCTTAGAACCAAGTACGGTTTGTCGAAGGTGTTCGGTAAAGGTTAGCTATCTTGTACCGTGATTTGGTAGAGGGAACTCAGAAAGGGAGCCTCAAGATGCCCACGCCATCCCCTTTGCCTTAACCCTGCATCCTGGCTTCAGGAGCCCTGATCCAGCACCTTACACAGACACACATGCTGGCTTTTTCCATCCACGAAACGTGACACTTTTTCTGTCCCCAGCAGCCCCTGCCAAGGACAGGAGGGCCTCGGAGCTGGTGACTCGCCTCTCCTCACTTGTGGGGGAGACTTCACCATCCTGGCAAGAATTGGGGGAGCCTTTCTTCAAGTGTGAGCAGCAGCCCGCTTACCTGGTCCCCAGGGTCAGGTGGTGAGGCCTCCCCTCTCCACACCTGCCTAGTGAATCCACCCCAGGTCTTTGGGCCCACTTCCAGTGGATTCCTGCCAAAACCTGCTGGGCCGCTCCCTGCTCTGGGGCCTGCAGCCTGCCGAGCTCTGCCAGCTCAGCCAGCTCTGCCCAGCAGGACCCCTTTGTTCTCAGCCCGGGCCCCTCTTGCTTTCACAGAGTGGGGGTGTAAGGGAAGGCCTTACTTGCCTGTGTTGGGCGGGTCTGTTTACCCAGAAAAGCATTATGTCCTGGACCCCAGTGAAAACAGTCCTGAGCACTGCAAATGGGTGGGTGGGTGGGGGGGGGGGTCCTGCCTCTAAGGGCAGGAGAGAGGTCAGGAGAAATCTGAGAAGGCTTCATAGAGGTGGTGGCAGGAAAGGGGTGTCACTGTTACTGGCCCTGGGACCTGGAGGAAGATTAGGGAAAGGGTAGAGAGAGGGGGAGCTGGGGCAGAAGGGGAAGAGCCCAGTAAGGTGAGACCCCTGGCTGGGGGAGGGCCCTCTCAGTGGAGTGAATGAGTATGTCACTGGGCCAATCAGGGAGGGCCTTGAATGCCAGGGCAAGGTGTTTGCCTCTCACTGATCAGTTCTTGAGGTAGGCACAGTGGTCTCAGTTACCCACGGGCAACCACGGTCCGGAAGCATATGATCCTCCTTCTGAGGACATGTCAGTACTAGCCTAACTATGTCACAGTGCTACATCTTCATCTTATTTCCTCTTGTCCTGTAGTGTGTGTGGGTTTTTTTTGTTTTTTTGAGAGAGAGTGCTCACACAAGCTGGGGGGAGAGGGGCAGAGGGAGGGGGAGAAGCAGACTCCCCACGGAGCAGGGAGCCAAATGCTGGGCTTGATCCCAGGACCCTGAGATTATGACCTGAGCAAAGGCAGATGCTTAGTGGACTGAGCCACCCAGGTGCCCCTTGTCATTTAGGGTTTTTATATCTCACACCATCACAAGAAGGGGGAGTTCAGTGCAGTGAGGTATTTTGAGAGGCCCCATTGATATAATGTTTATTACAGTATATTGTTATTATTGTCCTATTTTATATGGCTAATCTCTTACTGTGCCTGATTTATAATTAAACTGCGTCATAGGTATGGACCCAGAGGAAGAAACATAGTATGTATAGGGTCTGGTACTCTGTGGTTTCAGGCATCCACTGGGGGTCTTGGAATTCATCTCCCATGGATAAAGGGGGGGCTGCAGGGCTCGAACTCCATAACCCGAAGACCAAGAGTCGTGTGCTCTACTGACGACCAAGCCAGCCAGACGCCCCTGCTGTACTGTTATTGTCCCTATTTTACAAAGGGGGAACTGGAGCCCAGAAAAATCAGGGACTTGTCCAAGGTCACAGAACTGGTAAGAAGCAAAGCTAGGATTCTGACCAGGCAGGCCAGCTACAGAGCCTTTACTTCTCAGATAACACAGCTTCGAATTGTGATCTGGAAGGGACGGCCCCGGGGCTTCCAGAGATGCTGTCTGGGGAGTTGTTTCCAGCAGGTTCTATTGCAGAGGTGAAGCCACACCACAGAGCCTGAGAAGGTCTCTTGTTAAAAAGGTTGTACAGCTGCTCTGGTCAGAGCTAAGGATTCATTTCTTTTCTTTCTTCTGTGAAGATTTTATTTATTTATTTGAGAGAGAGAGCATGAGCAATGGAAGTGGCAGGCAGAGGCAGAGGGAGAAGCAGACTCCCCACTGAGCAGGGAGCCCGACATGGGGCTCGATCCCAGGACCCTGGGGCCATGACGTGAGCCAGAGGCAGACCCTTAACTGACTGAGCCCCCCAGGTGCCCCAGAAGCTAAGGATTTCAAGTCGGTTTCCCCTCAGGATCCGCTCACAGGTTCTCCCGTGGTGGCCGAGTGAGGCTCGGCAAGACTGTTGGGATAGACGAGCAGCGTGTGCCCCGGGCACAGGCTTGGAGAGCAGGGGCCATCCCTGGGCCCCTGTCCAGCACTGGCCAGAGAGGTGTTCAGCACTCCTGGTGTTCAGCATTCAGGGCGAATCCCTGCCTCCGCCCCTGTGCAAGGCCAGAGCCCCCTAAATACGGAGAGACCCAGCCCCACAGTGCGACGTGCAGACACCTCTGCTCTGGACACCTCCTGTCACGCCAGTCCGTTCCCAGGCGGATGGGACCCTGGAGGAGAATTGGGAGCCCTGTGTTCCGACCCTTGGCACGTCCTTCCTACCTGGGCCTTGGGCCCTTGTCTATAACGGGTAGACACGAGGACGCGTCCTGCTGGGATTTGACACATCTGGGAACAGTGACCTGCTCTTGCCTGTCGCCCCTCCCCCTCCAGTGCGGTTCACCACGCCCTCCTCTGTCCACAGACGGCCTGTTAGTCCTCACGGTGGCCACGAGGGAGACCGAAGGCTTCCGGCGCTTCAAGCGTTCGGGCCAGTTCTTCAACTACAAGATCCAGGCAAGGGGCTCCCCGGGGCGGGAGGGGGGCAGGGCAGCCAAGGGGTGGCGGGAGAGTCCAGGAGCTGGGTTTTTGCCCTTCCCAAACTGATGGGGGCCACTGGGAAAGCTTCTGGAAGCCCAAAAGATGAGGACGAGTTAGGAAAAGCAAGAGGGGGAGAACGTAAACAAAGTCTGGGAGGCGCTGGAGATGGGAGAGTGGGGGAAGTGAGACAGGAGGGTTGTGTGGCCAGGCCCACGCTGGGGGGGGATGCGTGTGGGGCTGGTTTAGAAGGCAAGGCCTGGGAACCAGCATTTGCACCAGTCCCCCCAGGTGACTTTGGGATGGCCATAGGTTAGAGATGGTACCTGCGTAAACACCGCTCTAAAGAAACCCAGGCCAACGCCCAGTCTGCCTGGTGTCCTCTGTGTGCGGTGTGGGGGGCTTAGCCCTGCAGGGAGACATTCCTCCATTTACCGGAGTGTGCTGAGTGCCTCCTCCTGCCAGGCACAGTGGTAGGCGCTGGGAACAGAATGGTGGACAAGGCAGACCGTGGCACTGCCTACACAGCTTACAGTCTAGTGGCATTAAGCCAGAAAGAAAACAGATTAGTTCACATGAATGCGGGTTGAAGCAGAGGGTTGCTTCAGGCATAGCTGGATCTAGGGGTTCAAGCTCCATGATAAGGGCTTCGTCTTTCCATCTCTAGGTCCTGTTGGTCTTCCTTTGCCGACACGCTCTCTCTGCATGGTGGCAAGATGACCACCAGCTACAGACCCACATGCCCCAGCTTCTCAACCTCAGCAGAACTAGACAGCCTTTCCTTAGTTTGAACAGAAGAGCCCCAGGGAAGACTCCCACAGGCCATGCTTAGGTCTCAGGGTTCCCAGAAGGATGGAACACACTGATGGGTCAGGTGTGGTCACATGACCCAACCCCCCTCCCCCAGGCCCATCAGCTTCAGGTACCTTGTAGAATGGCTTCCCCATAGGTGCTGGACAGACACAGGCAGAGATGGTCACTGTCCAGGTGGGGGTGAAATTTTGGCTGGTGAGATAGTTCTTTGCCAAAAGCCCATGTTAAGGGGCCTTTCTCTGCAGGCACTGGGCCTGGGAGAGGACTGGAGTGGGGAGAAGGGGTCGTCGGCCGGTGGAGGGCTGAAGGTCCGGCTGCTAAAGAAAGCTCTGGAGAAGCACGCGGACAAGGAGAACCTGGTCATTCTCTTCACAGACAGGTAGGTAGCTGGGGGCCTCCTGGGCAGGGCCCCTCAGCAGAGAGATGGAATATTCTAGAGTGAGGCCCTTGCAGAATAAGGGGGAGGAGGGGGGATCACTCCAGCTAAGGTTGTCTATAGTTTTTTTGGGGGGGGGGGGTCTGTGAGCCCAGAAAAGACCATTGCCATTGGTGGTGAGGAGGTGCGCAAGGGGGCCTGCCCAGGTCGGGTGAGCCATGCTTCGAGCGTGAGGAGGGCACCGGGGTGGGGACCATCTCTCTGCCCAGGGTGGGGTGGAAACACTGCAGGCCAGGCCGGAGACAACAGGGCAGATCCGTTTCCCAGGGGTGGCTCGGAAGGAGGTACCCTCGTGAGCCCCTGCTCACCTCTGCCCTGCTCCCGATTCCCCCGGCTCTGGCTGCAGCTACGACGTGGTATTTGCATCGGGGCCTCGAGAGCTCCTGAAGAAGTTCCGACAGGCCAGGAGTCAGGTGGTCTTCTCGGCCGAGGAGCTCATTTACCCGGACCGCAGGCTGGAGGCCAAGTACCCGGCCGTGTCCGACGGCAAGAGGTTCCTGGGCTCTGGAGGTGAGGAGCCTGGGTGCAGAGAGCATGGCAGGGCTGGGCGGACTCCAGAGGGGTCCGTCCACTGTCATCAGGATGTCCCCCCTGCAGTCGGCCTCATCTCGTGAACAGCCACCCATCTGCACAGGGGAAAACCGGAGTCACCCCTGAATGTCCTCCCTCGGGCCCCCCACCCCTCAGTCCGTGGGCCGGTCATGCCGCTCCCGCTTTGAAAGACCTCTCGAGTCCACCCCGACTGGCACCGCCTCCCTTGGCTCCTGGCCGGTTGTAGTAGTCTCCTGCCTGCTCTGCCAGCCTCTACCCTCACCCCTTCCAGGCCATTCTCCATCCAGCAGCCAGGCACAAATCCACACACATCACTCAGTGGCTTCATATTGCATGGAGGCTAAAATCTGTATTTTATTCTGGATTCCTCTGTCGAGCCACAGAAGAGGGTCCACCCCCTGGCAGCCACGTTTCCCCATTGGCCGAGAGAGTTAGCACCATCTAGATGGCCTGGTCCTGGCCCAGGGCTGGCGGTGTTCTCCCTTTCCCTGGCTGGCCCCTTTTCCCGTTTTTCTCTCTCCTTACCCATCTGCACTGTGGCCAAGGTGCCGTGTGGGCTTTTTCCTCTGAGCCCCCCCATGCACTGAGTGACCGTGGCCCAGCCTCTGCCCTTCTCTGGGCCAAATTTCCCAGATGACTATAGAAAGGGGGCTCCTGGCCTCTGCCCCACCAGCTATGCTCTCCAGGGACTCCTGGTGTGATCCATTCGTTCACCACCCGTGTGGCGCCCAGCACCTGAGCTGGGGCAGGTTAGTGGGTACAGTGATCTTTCTCTGCGAGCTCAGTGGGAATTTGTCACCAAGTGGCATTAGCTAGCAAGGCACTTTCAGCTTACGGACACTACCTCTGCTCAATCCAGGAGGACTTCTAAGAGAAGGTGAAGGAGGGGGAGGTGAATGAAAGTGGATGCTGGGACAAGGCTCCTGACTTGGAGGCCGGAAGCTAAGTGTCTGTCTTTGCGTGTCCCCCACCAACCTGCAGGCTTCATCGGTTATGCCCCCAACCTCAGCAAACTTGTGGCCGAGTGGGAAGGCCAGGACAGTGACAGCGACCAGCTCTTTTATACCAAGATCTTCTTGGACCCAGAGAAGAGGGTAAGGGCCAGCCGGGGGGGTGTGTGTGTCGGAGGGGGGTGGGTGGCGCTGGGGCATCTTAATGCTGGATCTTGATGCTGCAGTGGGAGCAGCGCCCCTGAGGCCTGACCCCCTGGGTTGGGCATTGACACCCCCATGTATCCATTCACCGATTCACCGATGTATTCAGCAGCTACTTATTGGGCGCCTGTGTGTGAGATGCTGTCAGGTGCAGGGTTGGGATGTGGCAGTGAATGAGACAGTTGGGGTCTCCACCCTCATGGACCCTCAGGTCGGGGAGGCAGGAGTTTATGACCTCACATCTGTAGTGATGGTGTTGAAAGGAACCGACAGGCTGAGTTGCCCCTGCCCCACCTTGCCTGGGAGGCTCCCGGCGGGCTGATGAGGTCTTGGCCAGACTTATGCCCCAGCCTCCGAGCCTGTCTTCAGGAGAGGTCATCGAGGGGACTGAAGATGGCAGGCCTGGACCCGTGTCGCCCCAAACCAGCCAGTGTCCTCTGGGCAGGCAGGAAACTCGGAGAGTCCTTGGAGGGTCAGGATTCCTGGATTCTGCCCCGCTTACCCCCCCAACCCCTATCCGTGCCATGCTGTGTGACCTAGGGTAAGTCACTTCTCCTTTCTGGCCCTCGGTTTTTGTCATCCACGAAATAATGGAACAAAGCGGTTGGACCTGTGCAGTCGAAATGTGAACTTGATCTCTAAACTCAGTCCTTCCTCCTCCTTCCCCTTTGCCTCCTGTGACACCACTTGCAGAAGCTCAGGGTCCCAGACATAAAAGTGGAGCCGCTCTCTGTGGGATGAGGGCCAAGCCGAGGGTTCCACTTGTCTTCCTTGGCCTGGCTTAGGTCTCCATGAGACACGGTTGAATCTTGAAGAGGCAACATTGCGCATGAACAGGGAACCTCAGGGCCAGGCTCCTGGGGTTCAGATGCCAGCTTGGGCTGTTATTAGCTGTGTGACCTTAGGCGAGTTAACCAACCTCTCTGTGCCTTATTTTTTTAAATCTGTAAAAGGTAGTACTTTCCCGTAAGGATGTTGTGTGGATTAAATTAATTAATGTATCTGTAGTACTTCGTGATTGACAGTAAAGCAGAAAACAAGCGTTTGTTGTCATCATGGTGGTTTGTGCTTGAACCAGCTGTTTCCCTTCGATGCCTTCCAATTCTGAAAGTGCCTGGACCAGCAGATCCTAGGGCGAGCAGCTGCCCCGGTGTGACAGGGCAGGGTGGGTGTGGGGAGAGGAGATGGCAGAAGTGGGAGGGCAGACTCCCCGCACTGGGCGTGGTGGGGCCTCACCCCTGCCAGGGCCTGTCCCTGCTACATCCTGGTGTCTCCTTTCCTGCAGGAGCGGATCAACATCACCCTGGACCACCGCTGCCGCATCTTCCAGAACCTGGATGGAGCTCTGGGTGAGCAGCCCCCACGGGCTCTCTGGCCACCGTGCTGGGAGGTGGCCTGGCCCCATCCGAGGTCCCCAGCGGCTGCCTGGATGTCCTGGGGCAGAAGTGTGTTTCTCGGGGGGTGGAGAAAGGGCCAAGAGGTCAGTCTAAGAGCCTGCGGGACACCAGGGCGGGAGGCAGCCGCTCAGCCTGGGAGCAGCTGGGCGATGCTCACCACGGGTGCCTGCCCCCTGCCCTGCAGCCCTGGCTCTTACAGGGGAGCCTGCTCCCCTCCTTCCCTGCCCTCCCACCTCCCAGGTGAAGGCTTCCTGGGCTCGCATGGGGACTGACCTGACAGGAGGGCAACGGATGGCTTGGGAAGCAGAGAGGCTGCCTGGTCCTTAAAACCAGAAACACCCTGGGGCTGGCCCCAAATGCATGGCTGGTGATGACATTCCTTTGTCTTCCTGGGTGACCTCGGACAAGTTTCTCTCTCTCTCTCTCTCTCACACACACACACACACACACACACACACACACACACACACACACACCCTCAGACCTCTCTCTCTCTCTCTCTCACACACACACACACACACACACACACACACACACACACACACACACACACCCTCAGACCTCATTTTCCCGTCTTTGGAAAGGAGTAGTTAGACCCAATAGCTGATTGGTGATTTACACACACACACACACACACACACACACACACACACACACCCCTCAGACCTCATTTTCACACACACACACACACACACACACACACACACACACACACACACACACACACCCTCAGACCTCATTTTCACACACACACACACACACACACACACACACACACACACCCCTCAGACCTCATTTTCACACACACACACACACACACACACACACACACACACACACACACACCCCTCAGACCTCATTTTCACACACACACACACACACACACACACACACACACACACACACACACACACACACACACACACACACACACACACACACACACACACCCTCAGACCTCATTTTCCCGTCTTTGGAAAGGAGTAGTTAGACCCAATAGCTGATTGGTGATTTTATGGGGTAAATGGAATCTTATTTTTTGAGAATCTAGTGAACACTATGACTCCTTTCTTGGGAAGGTGCAGAAGTGTCCACATCCTTTTGTCTGTGGCTTCTGGGAGTGCATGGACCTACATTAAGAAGCCTGGTCCAGAACACTTTTGGGGAAGCCAGGAACTTACGTGGAGGGGCCCCCACGCATGACCACCTACACAGAGGGCCTGCCTTCCCAGTGTCTCCCAGGCTGCTGATGAAAGGCCCCTCTGCATTTATAACTGTCGGACAGGCAGTTTCCTCCTGCTGTCTAATGGGGTCAGAGCAAGAGGGTTAGGGTCCTGCGGGAGGAACTCTCTCCACCAGGACAGGATCTGTCCCCCACCCTGCCCAGGACTTCCCCTTGGGCTGGCGTATTCTCAGTACTGCTCTGCATGCCTGTCAGAACGGCTACCCCAGGCTCTGTCCCGGGGCTTCTCTGAGCTGGAGCTGGAGCTGGAGCTGGGATGTTTCAGGTCTTTGCTTTGTCCCTTTCCCTGCTTCTGGCTCCAAGAAGTCATCACAGTAAATACTAGGGGTTGCTGTGGATTCCATGTGCTGGGCAGGGTGCTAAGTGCTTGCCCAACATGGACTCCTCCTACTCTTACCCCCATCTCACAGACGAGGAAATTCAAGGCTCAAAGAGGTGGTGTTGTAGCCCGGAACATGCCCTGGGTGGAAGCTAGGATTTGAGCTTGGCCTCCGGGCCTGACGGTGGATGTGTCTGTGCTTTGTGACCCCCAGATGAGGTCGTGCTCAAGTTTGAGATGGGCCACGTGAGAGCGAGGAACCTTGCCTACGACACCCTCCCGGTCCTGATTCACGGCAATGGGCCTACCAAGGTAGGGAGAGGCCCCAGCCCACAGGGGAAGAGCGGGAGAGAGGCCAGAGGCCCAAGTCTGCTCTCATCGTGACCCCACAGCTTCTCCTTGGGGTCAGGGCCCCCTGGGCCCCGTTGCCACCTCGCTGCCTCTGTCCTTGCGTCTGAGTTCAGCGTGGTGCCTTGTCTCCTTGCTGTGGTGGTCAGTGATGTTCATCCCTGCTCAGCTACAGGACACAGAGGAGGTCACTGTCCCCATCAGGGCCTCAGCTGGGCCACCTGAGTCATCTGCATCCCGTCATCCCAGGGCAGACTTGTTTCTTCGTGCAACAAACATTTACTGAGTGTTTGCACTGGGATACAAGGCAGAGTCAGTCTTGAGCGGGACAGACTGGTTCCTGTGCTCCTGGGGCTCAGAAGGAGCTGGGGTGCAGGCCAGACCTCATGGGCCCTGGGGAACCAGCCCTGGCTTACAGCACACTGCTTCAAGTGTGGTCCTCGACCCCCTCCGCTCCGCCCCCCCCTCCACTGTGTCGGAGTCACGTGGCCGGGAGAGAACAGGGCGAGTGTGAAAGCAGATTTCCTGACCCCGCTCCAGAGCTGCTCAGTGGGACTCTCTGGGGTGGGGGCCTGGCCAGCAAGCTGCATTTTACAAGCTCCTGGCAGATCCAGAGGTGAAGGTACGGCAGAATGCCAAGCCCTCCCTCTGCCCTCAGAGCAGCTTTGGAGATCTCCGGAGGGACAGAACATTCTCTCTAAAACCTGCCCCAAATAAAGTCACATTCCTGCCCCATTAGAGGGCTGGGGTGTGGGTACCCCAGGGGCCGATGGAGGTGTGACTCAGTGGTTACAGATGGGTGGGCCTGGCCCAGACCCCACATCTCAGACCCCATGTCTCAGACCGCACGTTTCCCTACAGCTGCAGCTGAACTACCTGGGCAACTACATCCCACGCTTCTGGACCTTCGAGACGGGCTGCGCTGTGTGTGATGAGGGCCTGCGTAGCCTCAGGGGCATTGGGGTACAGCCGCCGGTTGTGAGGGGCTCGGTCTCCTTGGATGGGGTGGAAGAGACTATTGTCTTTGGTGGGAGGTAAAGGGATCACCTTTCTCTCTGGGGTTCCATCTTCCTCTTCACCCAGGCACCTCCTCCTGGAAGCCTTCTCAGATTACACATGGCTCCAGCTCACACCCCACCTCCAGCCATGCCAAAGTTCTGGTTCCTTCAGCCTGAGTCCTCCTACAGCCCCCTCATCTCACGGACCTTACTCCTCATTTATAGCTCACTTCAAACCCATGCCAGCCAGGCTCTCTGACAGCAGGCCATCAGCTGGTCCTGGCTCCAAGTCTAGGCTCACTCTGCCCAGCTGGGACCTCCTCCTCCGGCTTCCTTCTGCTTCCACGCCGGTCCCTGCTTCTGCCTGCCTGCACACACTGCTTGGAGCTGCGTGGCCCAGGCCCCTTTCCTGCTAAGTCTGCACACCTCTGCCTCCGGCTCTGGGTCCCTCAGGCCACCCTACGGGCTCAGCAGTGGCCCGGTGGCTGGACATTGCCGGCCCCTCACGCTGCCCCCCTCCCGATGCAGGATGAAGCTCTGCCCACAGTCCTGGTCGGCGTGTTCATCGAACAGCCCACGCCGTTCCTATCGCTGTTCTTCCAGCGGCTTCTTCGTCTCCGCTACCCCCGGAAACAGATGCGGCTTTTCATTCACAACCACGTGAGTAGCAGGCCCTTGGTGGGGTTGCCGTGTGGCTGGGGTAAAGGCGGACCGGCTGGGTAGAGGTGTGACCTTGCGTACATTCCTCAACCTTTCTGTGCTTCAGTTTTCTCCTCTCTTAAATCGGGAGAGAAGAGTGCCGACCACGGGGATTTGCTACAAGGGTTCAACAAGTGGGCACGTGGGATGCAGGGGCGCCTGCCATGGGGGAGGCACATGATAGGCGCTCCTCGCTGTCAGCATCGGCGTGGTTTCCCTCCCTGTCTCATTCAGGCCCTCCTGATTTGATTCGGTGACAAATGGGTTTTCACGCCCCTGCGTACCTTCTGGGGAATCGGGGAGAGCCCTGAGGCCTGCTGCTTTGTGGGGAGCAGGCCCGGGCTCAGGATTCCCGGCTCCTTCCCTCTCCTCTCCTTAGCTGGATAAAGTCTCAGCTCTGCTTTTGCTTATCCCAGTTTCCATAATTGGGGTGCCAGATAGACTCTCCGGTCCTCCCTGTTGTCCAGGCTCCTTGTCTTCATGTCCTCTTAACTGCCCCATCCAGTGTCACCCCTTTCTGAGACGTCTCAGCCCCGACAGTCTACACCCCATGCCCGGGGCCCCACGCCCAGCTCTGCCTGGGCCACAGACACTCATTCAGCTGTGCCACATGGAAACAGGAGAAGGGTGTGGGCCTGGCCCTTGGGAGGCTCCCAGCTTCCCTGGAGACGTGAAATGGCACAACCATGAATTCCGACTCTGTGACTGGGCGTGGAAGAAGAGAGCACTCACAGGCCTTCTTTGGGGTCCTTCTGTGTGCTCCGTCTGTCTTGTTGGCTCCTGACAGTGACCCCGTGAGGGAGGCACAGTCACCTTCCCATTTTACAAGGGAGGGCACCAGAGCTGAGTCGGGGGAAGTGGCTGGTCAGAGGTCACGCAGCTGAGTGTAGCAGAGCCGGGCTTCGCTCGAAATCCTGGGTTTGCTTCTAGAGTTCCCGCTCTTTCTACTTCCCCAGGCAAGGGGCCCGGGTGTGGACTGTTGTTTTTCCAAGTGTGGCCCAAGGATCACCTGGAGCATTTTGCAACGAAGCAGATCCCTGGGCCACACTCCAGACCAGAATAAATGACTCTGGATATGGGGCCTGTGGGGTGGGGGGGTGCTGTCCTAGAGACAGGCTCTTTAAGAGGCCAGTGGGCCTGGCCTGGTCCAGGGAGGATGCTCAAGGATGGCTGGGGAAGGGCACTCCAGGCAGGAGGCCTGGCATGGGCAAAGGCCTGGAGGTCGGAGAGCCAACGGCCAGCAGTGTGTGGGGACTGAAGGGGAGTGGATGCAGTCCCAGAGGGTGCTCCGGTCCTGGGGGGGTGGAGCCTGTGTCCGCCTCCTCACCCTCCCTTCCCCCACCCCTAGGAGCAACACCATAAGGCTCAGGTGGAGCAGTTCTTGACAGAGCACGGCGGCGAGTACCAGTCCGTGAAACTGGTGGGCCCCGAGGTTCGGGTGGCCAATGCTGACGCCAGGAACGTGGGCGCGTGAGTTGGGGGCCACTGCACCATGGTGTCTCTGCTGACGGTCGTGGGCGGGGCGGGGGCGGGGGCTGGTCCCAGGGTGTCAGGAGCATCAGGCCAGATGCTGTGTGTGTTCTCCAGCAAGTTCCTGCCCCTGTCTGAGCCTCAGCGTCCCCATCTGTCAAATGGGGAAATGCTCTCTGCCCTGCCCACCTGGGGGCTCCTGGGTGGGGCTGAGCAGTGTCATTTGGGTGCAGGAAGGAAATCAGAGAAAGAGGAAGAACTGGAGGGCCAGAAGTAGATAAATGCTGACAGAGACCATCTCTGATTTTTCCCTTATTATTCAAACAAACAAACAAGTCATCTGTGTTGACCGTGGAAGAATTAGTTCAGATCCGAGGCTGGTGAACTTTCCTGTAAAGGACTAGGTAGTAACTCCGTGTGCGTCGGCTCTGTGGTGTAGCATGACAGATGTGACTGTGCTCTAACAGAATTTTATTTTATTTTATTTATGCATTTGACAGAGAGAGGGAACACAAGCAGGGGGAGTGGGAGAGGGAGAAGCAAGCCTCCCGCCGAGCAGGGAGCCCGATGCGGGGCTCGATCCCAGGACCCTGGGATCATGGCCTGAGCCGAAGGCAGGCGCTTAACGACTGAGCCACCCAGGCACCCCCAGAATTTTGTTTATGGACCCTGAAATTTGAATTTCATATGGTTTTTATGTCACTTTAAGAAAATTTTTTCCCCCAGCCATTTAAAACTGCAAGACAGTCTTTAGCTCATGAGCTGTGCGATACCAGGCAGGGGGCTGGATCCGGACCGTGCACTCCAGTTTGCTGAGCCCTGGGCCAGATAAACAAAAAGAGCATACCTTTGTAAGGCTTTCCAGCCAGGTCACCAAACTGCGCTTCGGAAGGGCAGAACCGGTTTACCCCCCTAGCCCCGGGCAGTGTAGGAACCTGTCAGGGGGCCATGCTTTCCCCAGTACGGGGGTTTTCAGGGCACCTGACACCAGTTGCTGAGTGAGCTCTGGGTGTTCACCTTGAGAGGCTAGTATAGTAGCCCAGGGTCTGGGTTCCAACCTGCACCGGGGCTGGCCTGACCCCTTTAAACACCCTTGGCTGGTTCCCTGTGGTCATGGATGGGGACAGTCCTGGAGAGCAACAGCTGCAGGGCACTCCGGGACCCTGGGTGAGGAGAGGATGGCGCCAGAGCCCCACCCCCGCTGAGCCCAGGTCCCCAACCTGTAGGGACCTGTGCCGGCAGGACCGTAGCTGTACCTACTACTTCAGCGTGGACGCCGACGTGGCCCTGACTGAGCCTAAAACCCTGCGCCTACTGATCGAGCAGAACAAGTGAGGCTGTGGGTGGGCGGCAGCAGTCGGCCGCCAGGCCCTCCGAGCCCCGGCGCCCACTCCGGGCCCGCCCTGCCGTGCCTTCCTTGTCCACCTCTCCCTCGGCCTCCCCTCCTACCCTGTGCCTGCCCCAGCCTGGCAGCCTCGGCTCGGTCCAGGATGTTCCCTCCTCCCACCCTCTGCCCCTGGCTGCCCCGTTGGAGGGGGTGGGGACCCCAGGTGGGCCAGCCCCCCCTCCCCCGCTCCAGGCCCTCCCCCAGGGGGTGCTTGCGGGTGGAAAGGTCGCCACCCTCCCCTTCCCCACACCCAGCTAGATCTGCCCCAGGCTCCCTGTGGGCCGAGGGATTCCCACTGAGGTGCTCCCTTCCTCAGGAACGTCCTTGCCCCCTTGATGACCCGCCATGGGAGGCTGTGGTCGAACTTCTGGGGCGCGCTGAGCGCAGATGGTTACTACGCCCGCTCTGAGGACTATGTGGACATTGTGCAGGGCCGGCGTGTGTGAGTACCTGCGGGGTGGGAACCCCCTCCTCTGTCTCCCCCCCCGTGGTACTATCCTCGAAGCCCTCAAACTGCTGCTGGACCCAAAGCAAGGACGACTGCAGTTAAACACATGGAAGGACTTCCTGACAATTCTCCTGCCCCCGTGGGCCCAAGTCAGCCCTGTTGTGCCCTCCCAGCCTGTGACTTCCCCTCGCCCGGGGCCCCAGCCCCCCAGCCTGTGACGGGCCTGCGGCCCCCTCCATCCTCCTCTCTCACCCTTAGGGGTGTCTGGAACGTGCCCTACATCTCGAACGTCTACCTGATCAAGGGCAGTGCCCTGCGGGCCGAGCTGCAGCAGACAGACCTGTTCCACCACAGCAAGCTGGACCCCGACATGGCCTTCTGTGCCAATATCCGGCAGCAGGTCGGCCTGGGCTGGGCAGTCAGACGAGGCCCTATTGATGGAGAAGGTGGTCTCTCTCTGCCACCTTACGCCCTGGAGCTTCTGAGATGCCAGGGCCTGGTGGGGGGCACTTGGGGCACCAGGCGTGAGGCCTGGTCCTTGGGGTCTGTGGGGATCATGTTAGTGGACCCGGTTTCCGCACCCCTCTATTTTATGTACATTTTCAATAGAGCCAAAAACCCCAAAGTTTCCACCTAAATATACTCCCAAGTCACGTGCCCGAGAGACACCCTTACCATACCCCTGCACCCCACCCAATATGTTTTTGTGGTTATTTTTTTTTAAAGCGACAGCACGATGACGTTTTCCCCATGCCCAAGACTTCAGGACCGGACACCATCCTTTGCTTTTACGCATTTGTTCTTTCATTCCCATTCGGTCCTCCAGGAAGCCCTCCTTGGTTGTATCCCATGTCAGGGCTGGGCTGGGTGCTGGGGAGATGAGGTGGGGTGACCCACACTTGGTTCCCTGATCTCCAACTTAATGGGCAGAGGAGGCTGCAGCCGTGCCTCTCCTGGGCCGTGCATGGGACTGTGGGGGTCGGGGTGGGAGTCTCTTCCATCCGGCCTGTTCTCCCTAGGATGTGTTCATGTTCCTGACCAACCGGCACACCTTTGGCCACCTGCTCTCCCTGGACAGCTACCAGACCAGCCACCTCCACAATGACCTCTGGGAGGTGTTCAGCAATCCCGAGGTGAGGCCCTGGCTGGATGGGCAGGGGAGGGAGAAGAAGGGACTCCAGTGAGCCTGTGGGGTCAGCCTGAGGAGGGGTCGGGCCCCGTAGGCCACCTGCCTTCCCCCACCCCAGGGACCCAGTTGGGCAGGGCAGGGCTCTTGAGAGGCAGCGCCATCTAGTGGAGGAGGAGGGACCAGGAGTCAGGCCTCCCTTGGTGGACCATCGGTTGAGCCTCTGTCTTTGGGGCCTCAGTTCTCTTAGCTCTAAAATGGGTATACTATCCCAGTCTCACTCACTTCTGAGGGTGTCGTGAAGATCAGAGGAGGAGAGAGTGCTGAAATGTTCCTAGACATTGTGAGCCTGTGGCTGACGTGGGTCCACGCACACACCTGTACACACACATGCACGCACATGCACGCACCTGCACACACATGCAGGTACACACGTGGACGCCAGCCCCTGCAGGCACACATTCACCCACATTGCACGGGGGAGGAACTGGGGGAGGAACCCCCTCTTGGAGCGTCCTGTGGAGTTGGGCAAGGGGTGAGCCCAGCTGGCCCAGGCCAGGCCTGAGGACCCCGCCTGCGTGCCCCCCCCCCACCTACCCCCCAGGACTGGAAGGAGAAGTACATCCACGAGAACTACACCAAGGCCTTGGCAGGGAAGCTGGTAGAGATGGTAAGGACTGGGCACCTCTGGGAACAAAGGTGCTGGATGTACACCCTGCACCTGCTGTCGGGGATGAAGGACAGAGGGAGGAAACTAGCTGCCCCAAGGGAGGTGGGGAGGCACCTTTCTGGGCCCCAGCAGCGCCTGGGCGAGGGAGTGGGTGGTAGGATGGCCCCTCCTCCCGTTGTCGCTTCCCGGCTGGAGTCTGCAGGGGCCTTGGGACCTTGGGTTTCTCCTCCGGCCCAGGCCCAGGCGAGAAAGAGGAAGAACAGCCCCGAATTTGGTCTCAGCTGGGGACCAGGGGCCAGTAGCGAGAAACTGTGCACATTCCTTTCCTGGCCCTGCACCGGGAGCCCTTGGCTGAGAAGGGCCAGCACTGAGCTCTGCTTCCTTCCCCTTTTTGCGGCTCGCAGACCAGGGCGTGGGGAAGGGCCTGGGCTGCATGAGGGGCCTTGCCTGTGGTGGCTGCCGCAGAGAGCTGTGGAGGTGGGGGAAGGTGCTGCGGGGCCCCTCTGGACCCCTGTGACTGAGTCCCCGCCCTCCCCAGCCTTGCCCAGACGTCTACTGGTTCCCCATCTTCACGGAAGCGGCCTGTGACGAGCTGGTGGAGGAGATGGAGCACTACGGCCAGTGGTCTCTGGGAGATAACAAGGTGGGCGTGGTGCCTGGGCTAGGGATGCGGGGAGGCCGCCCCTCCACCCATGCCTGCCCTCCGGGCTCTTTCCCTGGCAAGCCAGCCAGCCTCTCTGGGACTCTTCAGATGGGTGCTCTGGCACTTAGGAGTGGGGGAGATTGGGAAATGGGATGGAGTGTGGGTCCCCGAGCTGCCGGGACCACGAGATGACTGGGAGCCTCCTTAATCTTGAATTGCTTGATTTCCGGCTCCTGGTTTGTTAGAATGATTTAGCTTCCTTTACCAGATTGGGTGTGTCATGGGGGAGGAATGAGCAAGTGTGGGATGAGGAAGAATTAGGAACATCAGTGCCATGTTCACCAGACAGCAGAAGCAGGGGGCGCGTCAGGCTGAGAGGCTGTGCGTTCCCCGGAGGAGGAATCCTGTACCTGCATTCATCTTGGAAAGTTCAGGGAACGTTTTTTTTTTTTTTTTAAGGGAGGGGAAGGGGGGGTAGAGAAGAGAGAGACTATTAAGTAGACTCCACTCCGTGCTCAGCGTGGAGCCTGATGGAGGGTTCGATCCCACAATCCTGAGATCATGACCTGAGCCGAAATCAAGTCGGACACTCAACCAGTTGAGCCACCCAGGCGCCCCAAGTTCAGGGAGCACTTTTAAAGGCACATGAGGCCCCGGGCCTGTGTGCCTCAGAGCCTGACTAATGTTTGACCTGGCAGCTGGACCTAGTCCACGGGCTTTGGTGGCTGAGATGATCTCCAGAAGCCAGTAACTGGGATAGTGCAGGCTTTCTGGGGTCTGGCTGGCCCTCGTCCTCCAGGGCCCAGGTCAGCGCTGGGACTCTAGGGCCCGACCTAACCCATGGCCCTCTGCACTGGTTTTCTCTGCGGTGTCACAAATCCGCACAGAGCTTCACGACTTCAGACCACACCCACGTATCCTCTGCGGGTTTCTGTGGGTCGGGAGTCCTCATGTGGTTTAGCCGGATCCTCTGCTCAGGGTCTCACGAGGCTGCAGTCGAGATGTCAGCCAGGACTGGGGTCTCCTCTGAGGCTCGGGGTCCTACTCTGAGCTTCTGGGGCAGAACTCACGTCCCTGCTTCCTCCAGCCGGCAGGAGAGTCTCTCTCTTCAAGATCGTTTATTTTATTTTTTTTAAAGATTTTATTTATTTATTTGACAGAGAGATAGGGAGCACAAGCAGGCAGAGTGGCAGGCAGAGGGAGAGGGAGAAGCAGGCTTCCTGCGGAGCAGGGACCCGGACGTGGGGCTTGATCCCAGGACCCCGGGATCATGACCTGAGCCAAAGGCAGCCGCTCAACCGACTGAGCCACCGAGGCGCCCCCAAGATCCTCGTTTAAATGCCCACCCGGGACAGTCTCCCTTGTGATGAACCCAAAGTCAATGAACTAGTCACCTTACTTCTCTCTGCAGAGGCCCCTCACTTGGCCCCCTACCCTGACCTTTTCCCATCACGTTCACTGGCCAGGTGGTGGGGGGTCAGACAGCCCACACCCCAGGCGGCCGTCTTCGAACTCTGCTTACCACGCTTCCCTCGGTCATGGTCATTTCCAGGACAGCCGCATCCAGGGTGGCTACGAAAACGTGCCGACCATCGACATCCACATGAACCAGATCAGCTTTGAGCGGGAGTGGCACAAGTTCCTGATGGAGTACATCGCCCCCATGACGGAGAAGCTCTACCCCGGCTACTATACCAGGGTGGGCGCGCCTGGGAGGCCACCGGGGTGGGGGCAGGGCTGGAGCGGCTCGGGAGGGGAGAGGGGGAAAGGAAAGAGGGCAGCCGCAGCTTGCAGGAGAGGCCTGAAAATTTGGTCTCCAGGTGGGTGTGCAGTCTCCTCCCATGGTTGGGGGAGTGGGGGGGCTCTGGAAGAGTCCAAGGTAGGGGCAGCCCACCTTGCCTGTGGCCTCTGACCGCACCCCTTTGACTCCTTCCTCCATGTCCTTAAATCCTGCCTCGGTAATGCTTCTGCAGGCTCCCCACACAAGCCAGTGCACCCATTCCTCTCTCAGCTCTCCACTGAGAGCCTGCTGACGGCCCCCTTTGGCTTTTGCCCTCCTTCCCTCCCTCACTGCCTCATGCGCAAGCTTTTCTCCGGACACCTGGTTCCACTGCCTGGGCCCTGCCCTCAAGGAATTGGCAGCCTGCCTGGTTGCCATGAAGGGTTGTAAAGATTCGGTTCACTCCTTCTGCCCTGCTTCCCCCCCCTTCCTCCTCTCCCTTTCCTTCCCTTCCTTCTGTCCTTTCCTCCCTCCACACATTTTTACCGAGAACCTCCCCTAGGCCGGGCTCTGGGGAGCACCATGTGAAACCCTGCCCTCCGAGAGCCAACATTCCCCGAGACCCCGAGATGAAGGGCCCCTTCTGTGCACCCCGGCCTCTCCTGCTCTTCAGCGGCCCTTGTTCTCCTTCCCACTCCCTTGACACAGGCCCAGTTCGACCTGGCCTTTGTTGTCCGCTACAAGCCGGACGAGCAGCCCTCACTCATGCCGCACCACGATGCCTCCACCTTTACCATCAACATCGCCCTGAACCGGGTGGGCGTGGATTATGAGGTGAGCAGCTTACAGGGTGGTTGAGGAGGTGGCGGGGCCCAAGGGGCCCGGTGCCGGAGAACCAGAGAGAAAGGGAAGGCCTCTGTGCTTGTGGAGCAGGGGCACAGGAGGTCAGAGGCCAGACTGCGTGGACCTGGAGCCTGCCTGCCCGCTCTCACCAGCTCTGTGGCCTCGGACATGTTTCTTAGGCTCTCGGTTTCCTCATATCTTAGTTGGGAAAATGTAGGGCGCCCTTCGTAGAAATGCTATGAGAATTCCACAAGCTCATCCAGGTGAGTGCTTACGTGGACGCCCAGTAAGCACTCAAGGCCTGCGAGCCGTTTGTGATGATGAGTTTAGGGCTTCCATCATTCTTGGAAGTAAGGGCTGCTTTCAGAATGGCGGGACGGGGTCAGTCCGGGTGTGGGGCTCAGGCTTGTGGCTGGATGGGAGAGCTGGGGAAACCAAGAGGATGGGGGTGGAGAGGGGACAGTTCTGGGGGCCTCAGGGCCCCACGGGAGGCCTCTGGGTGTGATCGGCTTGGGGGGGCCATTCATTCATTCCTTTACTTTAATAAGCTACTATTTCTTTTTCTTTAAAGATTTTATTTATTTATTTGACAGAGAGAGAGAAAGCGAGAGAGGGAACACAAGCAGGGAGTAGCAGGGGGTATTGGGAGAGGGAGAAGCAGGCTTCCTGCGGAGCAGGGAGCCCGATGTGGGGCTCGATCCCAGGACCCTGGGATCATGACCTAAGCCGAAGGCAGATGCTTAATGACTGAGCCACCCAGGCGCCCCTTAAGCTACTATTTCTAAGCGTTTCGGGGACTCAGGCCTGGCCTGGCCACAGTGAAAGACACCCGTACAAACACCTCTCATTTTTTTGGAGAGTTTACCATGTACCAGGGGTTCTCCTAGAGGACAATTTTGTCCCTGCCCCCCCCCCCCCCAGCCCCTGGGGACATTGGCAATATCTGAAGACATTTTTGGTTGTCACAACTGTGGCAGTGCTGCTGAGAGCTAGCGAGTAGAGGCTGGGCGCCCAGGACAGCCCCCCACCAAAGGAGAATTCCTTGGCCCCTGGCAACGATGACTGAACAACAGTACACATGTACTTAGTACCATCGAACTGCACACTTCAAAATGTTTACGATGGTAAAGTTTATGTCATGTGTCTTTTTGGCCCAATTAAAAAAAAAGAGTTTTCTGGCCACAAATGTCCACGGGGGCCAAGGTTGAGAAAGCCTTCCGTAAGCTCTTACTCATCTCACTGAAATCTCGTGACCCTGTGAGGTTAATGCCCATTTCCCAGAAGGGAAAACTGAGGCCTGGGTTGGTGACAAAGTTGGTAAAGCACGTAGCCGGCATTTGCCCAGGGCAGCCTGACTCCCAGGCTGGGCGCCCCAGGTGGGCTGTGCCGAGGGCCGCGGGGCACCCTCCCCCGCCCCCCGGGGGAGGGGGCCTCAGACAGAAGAATCCGGTGGCGGTGGGGGAAGGGACCTGCTTCCCCTTGGAGAACTGACGCTTCCCGTCTTCCAGGGCGGGGGCTGTCGGTTTCTGCGCTATAACTGTTCCATCCGAGCCCCACGGAAGGGCTGGACCCTCATGCACCCTGGGCGACTGACGCACTACCATGAGGGGCTCCCCACCACCAGGGGCACCCGCTACATCGCCGTGTCCTTCGTCGATCCCTAATCGGCCAGGCCAGGCCACCTCAGACCTCTTCCTCTTTGCCAACAACCACTGCCCAGCAGCACTCTGGGGCCTCGGGGTCCCAGCCTCCAGGCTCTTGGAGCCCCCGTTGGAGAGACTCGGCCACGAGCCAGAGGCAGAGCCCACTTCCTCGGCTGGGGCTTTCGTGGTGCTCTGGACCCAGCCCAGGGAGACACTGTTCCTGTTCATTGCTTTGTAGCAACTTGTCCTTTCCCACCCGGCTTCCTGAAAAAACCCAGGCCTCTTCCTCTGCTTCTTCCGTGGCGGGGGTCGGAGGGGGGGTGGAATTGAGCAGAACAGGGGCTTAGCCAGCTGCCCAGAGAGGCTCTAGGGGTGACAAGGCAGCCCCAGACCTCCTGCCGGACAGAGCTGCAGCCCCAGGACTTCTGCTCCGGGCCTCGGGGCAAACACAGAGACCTGGATCAGATTCAGGGCCCTCCCTGCCCCCGGGGACTGCTGAAGCCCTTTCCTCCGTGGCTCCTGTCGTGGGAGCAGAACCTTGTGCCCTGGAGAGAATGACTCGGAAAATCTCCTGGGAGACGGGAAAGGTATCAATGCCACAGCTTCGTCCTCGGCGTGCGGGGAGGGAGTGAGACGCCCACACACTGCAGTGCGTAACCCTGTCCTGGATGCCTCCGGAGAGAGGGACAGACAGTCAGAAACAGGAGAGTTTCTATTAAAGGTCATTCAAACTACGGAGTGGGAGATGCTTGGGTGGGCGAGTGTGTACGTGACAGGGCGAGTGTCTGCAGGGAGACATTTAAGAGCCCAGGGCTGCCCAGAAGGGCTGTGTCAGCAGACGTGGTGACATGTGTTTCCCAAACACAGTCGTGTGTGATCCCTGCGTCGTCCGTGTATTCCGGAAAGCCTTACACGTGAGCTAGGTGCAGGCCGCTGGGGCACACTTCATCCTCTCTCAAGATCTGCATCGAGTGCTCCCTCCTCCCTGAAGCCTTTGCTGAGCACCCTTCCCGCAAACAGGAATATTGGAGAACATAGAGCTCCTGGTGGCCCCCAGCATGCCCTGGGCAAACTCTGTGTGTAGCACTGATAACACTTTGGGGTGTTTATTAATCATAAGGGCCAACGTCTGTCCATCCTTTGCTGTGGGCTGGGCATTGTGCATGTCCGGCACCCAGGCCTCTGGGCCAGGGGCTGTCATTTTCTTTTTTTTAAGATCATACTTACATATTTGAAAGAGAGCGCGCACAAGCG
The DNA here is from genome assembly GCF_009762305.2 of Zalophus californianus. Taxonomy (NCBI): domain Eukaryota; kingdom Metazoa; phylum Chordata; class Mammalia; order Carnivora; family Otariidae; genus Zalophus; species Zalophus californianus. The sequence continues at coordinate 8,864,998 of NC_045598.1, forward strand.
GGAAGGAGAGGGAGAAGCAGGCTCCCTGCTGAGCAGAGAGCCCAACGCGTGGCTTGATCCCAGGACCCCGGGATCATGACCTGAGCAGGACCCTGGGATCATGACCTGAGCAGAAGGCAGACGCTTAACCCACCCCAGGCGCTCCTGTCACTTCCTTTTTATAGATGAGCAACTGTAGGCTTGGGGAAGCCCAGGAAGTAGTAAGTGGTAAGGGAGAGGGCTTTTCGCTAGACATCTGGTCCCTCCCCCCTCCAGGCAGCCCTGCAGTCACCAGTGGGGCCAGAAATCCAAACTGCAATTTCGGTCCAAGGTGACCCAGTGTGGTTTAGTGCCCCAGTGGCCGGAAGAACCAGTAAGAGTAGCGGGAAGCATCTGGGTCTTCTGTGACATTATGCTTCTTAGTGAGGGTGACTTCCTTCCCCAGGGGATATTTGGCAACGTCTGAAGTCATTTTTGGTTGTGACACCCGGGAAAGGGGTTAGGGGTGCTACTGTCACCCATGCGTAGAGGCCAGGATGGCCTTAAACACCCTACAGGGCACAGGACGACCCCTCCCCCAAGGAATTAACCTGCCCCAAACGCCGGCAGTGCTGAGACAGAAGCCTGGTTAGCAGATGCCATTTATGCAGGGTCCTGGAGGCGGGGGAGGCTCCCAGGAGCAGACTCTCTGTCAGGTGGCTGGGGCCAGCAAGGCACAGATGGGATCCCAGAATGCAGGTTGGCTGGGTGTGGGCGGTGGTGGGGGTCAGCTTGTACAAGCCCATTTTCCCATTGTACATTGTACAGCCCAGGCTCAGGAGGGCTGGACTTCATCGCTTCAAAAGACATTCCAAGGTTTTGTGTATGCGTTCTAAAGATAATTTTAAGTGTTTCGTCTTTTTTAAGTGACCCAGGGCGAATTCATGTAGTGCAAATCTTAATCCCTTTCCTGTCTCACCCCTGGCTACAGAGTTCTCCCCAGAAGCGACCTTGCCTAATCTGTCCCTTAGGTGTCCTTTTTGAGCTGAGTTGTGCTTATACGTGTGTGTATGTGTGTGTCAGGGTCGTTTTTAACTGCTGCCTTTAATTACAAATCAATTCCTGTCCACCAAGAAAAAGTCAGTGAAAACAGAAGTACGTCACGTAAGAAAGGAAGGTCTGCAATTGCATACCAACCCTGCCCTGCACCCTTCCCCAATAATACCACCAGCCGATTCAAGGGAGTCTTGTCATCGAGAGGGCCTCATGGCCTGGAACTGTTTCAGAGAGAAAGCCCGGGTGCTGGCTGGAGGGCCAGACCAGAGGGTGGGGGATGGACTTCAAGCCTCCTGCAGCGGGTCAGGCACATGACCAGGACCCAGGAGGAAATGGACAGGACAGATGTTAAAGAGGGAGAACCTCCAGGCCTCCACCTGACTTGCGCAAGGTTCTGCCAAATAAGGGGAAGGAAATGGGATTCACTTCCTGTCCTTGGAGAATGGACAGTCCCCTCCGGGAGGCCAGGGAGCTGGAAAGAAGAAACAGCGGCACGACAAGGCAGCGGGTCACAGGCCCCAGTGTGCACCCCATCCCAGAGGCCTGGCCACACCCAGAGGCAGCATCTGGGGAAGGCCTCACGGTGTAGAGTGAGACTCTGGACATGAGGCTGCTAGTTCACTCAGGGCACGACTGTTCCCTTGGACCAGTTTCACTTGGGAACTGCTAAGTTGGTCAGTCTGCCGTACTGATTTGCCTTGAAGTATTTGTGGCAAGATTCTACCATGGTTCTAAAGCAGTGCTGTCTAGTAGAAATACAACGTGAACCACAAATCCACTTGTAGAGAAAAACTCTTACTGCTTTCCTTTACGTTCCACACACTACCCCACTTCTGATCGCCAAATGCGGGTGGTTTTCCCACACCAAGCAATGCTCCAATTCTCAGTAGACACCAAAAGGATGTCCTATAAATTGAACTCAATTCTACACGATCTACCTGGAGATAATTAATGTCAGATCCCACAGGCTAGGGGCTGCATGCTGTAAGCCTGTCCCCTGCCCACCTCCACGTAAACACCAATCACCAATGTACATTGTGACCCAGGCTGCTGACCACCAGTGAGTTACAGACTGGAAATTCCCACATCATCCCGAGTGTTCAATTAACGTGCTAGAGTGGCTCACGAATTTTGGGAAAACACTTCACCTACTGGATTACTGGTTAATTATAACAGTTTAGGGACGCCTGGGTGGCTCAGTTGGTTAAACAGCCGCCTTCAGCTCAGGTCATGATCACAGGGTCCTGGGATCGAGTCCCGCATTGGGTTCCTTGCTCAGCGAGGAGCCTGCTTCTCCCTCTGCCTGCTGCTCCCCCTGTTGTGCTCTATCTCTCTAACAAATAAATAAAATCTAAAAAAAAAAAAAAAAGAAAGAATAAAAAGATTGCAGTTTAGAAATAGCCAGATACAAGAGAAGTGTAGGGCAAGGTACATAGGAGGGGACAAGGAGCTTGCACACTCCCTTTGGGCCCTCTGTCCGCTCCTCCCCTCAACATGTTCACCAAGCCAGAAGCTTTGCTGCCCTCCGTGCATGGTTCAGGGATTTTTTATGGAGGCTTCATTACATATAGGTTATGATTGATTAAACCATTGGCCATTTATGATCAAGTCAGTCTCCAGCCCCCTCCCCTCCCAGGAGGTTGAGGGAGTCTGCTACCCAAAACTGGCTTTGTCTCTTTGTGGGTGTCAAGCTAAAAGGCACAACCAAGCCAAAGAATAGGAGAAGGAAGGGGTTTCTGTGCAACAAGTAAGGAGAACACTGGGGATATTTCCCAAAGCAGTGTCTCCCAACAACAAACAGGGAAGTTTAAGGTAAGGTTGCATACATATTCATGAATAGTCCCCATACACAATGGGGACTATTGCACGGGATTGGGCTGATTAGGGTCAGCATTTTCAGTTTTCTGCTCTGGTATCTGAGTGCTCAAAGGGGTTTAGATCCTGCAGAATGAACTCTAGAAAGTGCATCAGGTCGGTGCTTGGAATCAGCACTGGGAGTTTCACCACTATTTATTTTTTTAGTATATGTGCTGCCGAAGCGAGCACTTTACCACTATTTATTGTCCCTGATAGGATTAGGCTATCTCCTGGCCCGCTTATAAGCCACGCCCCTTGGGATATTTCATTCCTCATGCTTGAGGGGTCTTGGGCGCAGGTCAGTCTTCCATAATTGCTTCCTGAAAGAGCGTTGTGGTCTCCCTAGTTAGATGAATGAAACTCTCTCTTTTTTAAGATTTATTTATTTCAGCGAGGGGAGGGGCAGAGGAGAGAGACTCTTAAGCAGACTCCACACTGAGTGCAGATCCTGATGGGAGGCTCGATTTCAAGACCCTGAGATCATGACCTAAGCCGAAACCAAGAGTCAGATGCTTAACCAACTGTGCCACCCAGGGGATCCAAGGAGTGAAACTGTCGTGCTGTTGCATTTAGATAAGTTTGGGGATCAGAGGCTTTGGTCTGCAATTTTCCATATCCCCACTGGAGCATGAGACTTAAGTGGACTGTTGCAACTAGCAAGTTAAATGTGCGTGGACCAAATAACACTGGTCCCTGGGAGACAGAGAAAGGTTAGGATTATAGCTGTTAGCGATGAATCCCGGGAGCTGTATCTTGTAGCTTCCGAGAAGAGTGGTTAATAGCCCCAGGTCGGGTCCTGTCCAGATGGGGCTGAACTGATCCTGAGCTGACCCTGACTTCCAGCAAACCCAGTCACTTGGTTCATAGGAATACAGTTTATTCCATTTGATGAAGGGAGGCTCATATTTGCATAATTTGTTCAGGGCAGACACAACAGTCCCAAGGTGAATTATACGCTTTATTGCTTACTCAGTTTCAGCATCAAGGTGAGTTAAGGTTGCAAGATGCCTGGAGAAGTTCTTCCACATGTAACGTTCTGTTGTTATCTTTCAACCTTCCCTGGGGATGTCTAGGCTCTCAATCCCCCAGAACATTCCCCAAAGGGGCCTTTTTCTTTTCGTTTTTTCAGAGAGTGAGCACAAGCAGGGGTACCAGCAGGCAGAGGGAGAAGCAGGCTCCCTGCTGAGCAAGGAACCTGATGAGGGACTTGATCCCAGGACCCTGGGATCAGGACCTGAACTGAAGGCAGCCACTTCACCGACTAAGTCACCCAGGTGTCCCAAAGGGGTCTTTTTCATTTTTCTTTGTTATTGTTATGTTAATCACCATACATTACATCATTAGTTTTTGATGTAGTGTTCCATGATTCATTGTTTGTGCATAACACCCAGTGTTCCACTTAGAACGTGCCCTCTTTAATACCCATCACCAGGCTAACCCATCTCCCAACACACCTCCCCTCTAGAACCCTCAGTTTTTCAGAGTCCATCGTCTCTCATGGTTCGTCTCCCCCTCCGATTTACTCCCCTTCATTCTTCCCTTCCTGCTATCTTCTTTTTTTTTTCCTTAACATATATTGCATTATTTGTTTCAGAGGTACAGATCTGTGATTCAACAGTCTTGCACAATTGACAGCACTCACCATAGCACATACCCTCCCCAATGTCTGTCACCCAGCCACCCCATCCCTCCCACCCCCCACCACTCCAGCAACCCTCAGTTTGTTTCCTGAGATTAAGAATTCCTCATATCAGTGAGGTCATATGATACATGTCTTTCTCTGACTGACTTATTTCACTCAGCATAACACCCTCCAGTTCCATCCACGTCGTCGTTGCAAATGGCAAGATCTCATTCCCAAAAGGATCTTTTTCTTAAAACCTCTAGATGATTGGGGCCTCCAGGCAGCAGGTGGCTTCCATTTTTATCCCTAGAGCATGGGCCACACCCATGATTACTTTAAAACAAAGCAGGTCCGTTATCACTTTGGTCTGGCAAGACCAGAGCTAGGACTCATGTCCCCAGGCAACCCCTTGATTACCTCAACTGCCCCTTTAGTTCCACAGGGAAAAGCCTCCATCCATCCTGCAAAAGTATCCATGAAAACCAGAAGGTATTTAAATCCCCCAGGGGGTTAAGGGTGGCTCAGTTCTTTAAGCATCCAACTCATTTAACTCTTGATTTCTGCCTGGGTCACGATCTCAGGGACCAGGGATTGAGCACAGCGTCAGGCTCCAAGCTCAGCTCAGAGTTGGTTTGGGATTTTCCCTCTCCTTCTGCCCCTCCCCCCACTGGTGCTCTATCCATCTCTAAAACTAAAAAAATAAAAAATAAAATCCCCCAGGGGCGAGGTTCGATGGGTGTAACTGTAGAACCCATTGGCCAGTCCTCCCCAGGCAGTCTCTGTTCTTTGCATAGCCTTGGCTAGAGGGAGAGCCAGAGTTTATTCTGCTCATTTTTAACACAGTACATACAATTCTATATAGCCTCTCCCATGAGGTCTCTAGTGATTTTTTGAATGACCCATTCAGCAACAGGCACAAAGACTGTGTAAACATAGATAGAGCCCCTCGTGCTCCCTGCTCACTGGGGGAGTCGGCTTCTCCCTGCCCCCCTCTCCCAGTCCCTCTCCTGGCTCATGCTCTCTCTCTATCTCAAATAAATAAATAAAGAATTTATTTATTTATTTGAGGTAGAGATTGAGCATAAGCCCGGGAAGGGGCAGAGGGAGAGGGAGAAGCAGGCTCCCTGCTGAGCAGGGAGTCCGACACAGGGCTCCATCCAGGACTCTGGGATCATGACCTGAGCCAAAGGCAGATGCTTAATTGACTGAGCCAACCAGGCGCCCCAACAAAATCTTAAAAAAAAAAAAAAAAAAAAGCTGGTCATATCTGAGTCTATGTATGTCTCTCTCAAATATGACCTTCCAATCAAAGCCTTGGTAATATAACCATGTTTCCAATGGTGTCTTTTTCCAAGTAGAACAGATTCTTACTGCACTTATGCAAGTAACTATAGTTGCCATCAGAGTAAGAATACTCAATGAGTTTCCAAATAGAGGGATCATGTAGGGGGGAGAAGATAAATGTTTCAATTTGTTCGCAAAGGAATATTTTACCAAGCTTCTGTAAGTCACAGGTATGCTAAGAGAAAAATGTTTCCTTAAATCTGGAAGAGACAAACATTAGAGAACCAGCAATGTTTCAAACAAGAGTCATAAAAACTATAATCATTTTCCTCAATTCTTTAGTCCCACATTATTCCTGTTTGAATGCAATTTTTCCATTAGTTCCGAAAGTTCTTACTCCATTTAGTTTTATGATCTGAAGGGTATCAGAAACCTGTATTCATCAAAAATCCCTTCCATGAATCTCCTTGAAAATGAAATACATTTATGAGAGCATCACAACAATAACTAAGTGACAAAAGACTCACAAATGGCCATGGTGGGGCACCTGGGTGGTTCAGTTGGTTAAGCGTTTGCCTTCAGCTCAGGTCGTGGTCTCAGGGTCCTGGGATCCAGCCCTGCGTCGGGCTCCCTGCTCCTGGGCAGCCTGCTTCTCCCTCTCCTCCCCACTCATGCTCTCTCTCACTCTCTCTCTTAAATAAATAAATAAATAAATAAATAAATAAATAAATAAATAAAATCTTAAAAAAAAATGGCCATGGGTAAGGGCACTTGGTTGGCTTAGTCGGTGGAGCTTGTGACTCTCCATCTCAGGGTTGTGGGTTGGAGCCCCATGTTGGGTATCAAGATCGCTTAAAAATAGGGGCACCTGGGTGGCTCAGTTGGTTAAGCGACTGCCTTCGGCTCAGGTCATGATCCTGGAGTCCCAGGATCGAGTCCCACATCGGGCTCCCTGCTCGGCAGGGAGTCTGCTTCTCCCTCTGACCCTATCCCCTCTGATGTGCTCTCTCTCTCTCATTCTCTCTCTCAAATAAATAAATAAAATCTTAAAAAAAAAAAAGATTGCTTAAAAATAAAGCCTCTTAAAAAAAATGGCCATGGTGGGTGCCTGGATGGCTCAGTTGGTTAAGTGACTGCCTTCAGCTCAGGTCATGATCCTGGAGTCCCAGGATTGAGTCCCGCATCAGGCTCCCTGCTCAGTGGGGAGTCTGCTTCTCCCTCTGACCCTACCTCCTCTTGTGCACTCTCTCTCTCTCTCTCTCAAATAAATAAATAAAATCTTTAAAAAAATTTAAAAATGGCCATGGTTAGAGATCTGATGGCAGTATATCATAATGAACCTGACAAGGAAATTTGGTTATTTCTGTGACACACACATTTCAATAACTAGAATTACAAGTGATGACATTATGCCAGAACATTTTATTTTATTTTTTATTTTTTTTATTTTTTTAAAATATTTTATTTATTTATTTGAGAGAGAGAGAATGAGAGAGATAGAGAGCATGAGAGGGAAGAGGGTCAGAGGGAGAAGCAGACTCCCTGCTGAGCAGGGAGCCCGATGTGGGACTCGATCCCGGGACTCCAGGATCATGACCTGAGCCGAAGGCAGTCACTTAACCAACTGAGCCACCCAGGCGCCCGCATTTTATTTTATTTTTTAAAGTTTTATTTATTTGGGGCGCCTGGGTGGCTCAGATGGTTAAGCGTCTGCCTTCGGCTCAGGTCATGATCCCAGGGTCCTGGGATCAAGTCCCGCATCGGGCTCCCTGCTCCTTGGGAGCCTGCTTCTCCCTCTGCCATTCTCTCTCTCTCTCTCTCTGTCTCTCATGAATAAATAAATAAAAATTAAAAAAAAAAAGTTTTATTTATTTGACAGACAGAGACAGCGAGAGAGGGGACACAAGCAGGGGGAATGGGAGAGGGAGGAGCAGGCTTCCCGTGGAGCAAGGAGCCTGATGCGGGGCTCGATCCCAGGATGCTGAGATCATGACCCGAGCAGAAGGCAGACGCTCAATGACTAGGCCACCCAGGCACCCCTATGCCAGGTCATTTTAAAACTTTAGGAATTTCATATAATTTCTAGAACTATAGCATTGGCCCATACAATGTAACCTGAGGAGACTTATAATCACTTATTTGACAATGCTTCCCATGGAATTGAACAGACCAAAAAAAACAAGCTGCTTTAGTCAAAAAGACTTCATTTAGAATTTGAATTTGGGGGATGCTTGTTAAAAAGCCAAACGAAAAACCAGTGGCTCAGTCATTGAGCATCTGCCTTTGGCTCAGGTCATGATCCCAGAGTCCTGGGATTGAGCCCCGCATTGGGCTCCCTGCTCCGCAGGAAACCTGCTTCTCCCTCTCCCACTCCCCTTGCTTGTGTGAACCTCTTTCGCTGTCTCTCTCTCTCTCTCTCTCTGTGTCAAATAAATAAATAAAATCTTGAAAAAAAAACCGACTTCATTTGGAATTTGAATTTGGGGGATGCTTGTTAAAAAAACAAACGAAAGGGCGCCTGGGTGGCTCAGATGGTTAAGCGTCTGCCTTCGGCTCAGGTCATGATCCCGGGGTCCTGGGATCGAGTCCCGCATCGGGCTCCCTGCTCCTTGGGAGCCTGCTTCTCCCTCTGCTTCTCCCTCTCTCTCTCCCTCTCTCTCTCTCCTCCTCTGTCTCTCATGAATAAATAAATAAAATCTTTAAAAACAAAACAAAACAAAACAAAACAAAAAAAAAAAAACGAAAAACCACCTCCGAAGTTTTTAAAGTACATGCAAAATAGGATTACAGATCACTACAAAACTTACCTCTTAATTATCTATTTAACCAAGATGGCAATAAGAGATTTTATGGGTTACATAGTTGTGAGCAAAACTTAGTTCTTTTATTTATTTATTTTTATTTAAATTCTAGTTAGTTAACATATATGGTAAAATTGGTTTCAGGTGTAGAATTTAGTGATTCATTACTTAGATATAACAACCAGTGCTCATCACAAGTGCCCTCCTTAATACCCATCACCCAGTTACCCCATCCCTCACCTGCCTCCCCTCCAGCCACCCTCAGTTTGTTTCCTATAGTTAAGAGTCTCTTACAGTTTGTTTCCCTCTTTCTTCCCCCCCTCATATGTTCATCTGTTTTCTTTCTTAAATTCCACATATGAGTGAGATCATATGGTGTTTATCTTTCTCTGACTGACTTATTTTGCTTAGGATACAGTCTAGCTCCATCCACGTTGTCGCAAAAGGCAAGATTTCATTTTTCTTTCTTTTTTTTTTTAAGATTTTATTTATTTGACAGAGAGAGAGAGACAGCAAGAGAGGGAACACAAGCAGGGGGAGTGGGAGAGGGAGAAGCAGGCTTACTGCCGAGCAGGGAGCCTGATGCGGGGTTCAATCCCGGGACCCTGAGATCATGACCTGAGCTGAAGGCAGTCGCTTAACCAACTGAGCCACCCAGGCACCCCAAGATTTCATTTTTCTGACGGCTGAGTAATATTCCATCGTATATACACACCACACCTTCTTTATCCATTCGTCAGTCAATGGACATCTGGGATCTTTCCATAATTTGGCTATTGTTGATAATGCTGCTATAAACACTGGGGTGCATGTATCCCTTTGGATCAGTATTTTTTGTATCCTTTGGGTAAATAACCAGTAGTAACAATTGCTGGGTTGTAGGGTAGTTCTATTTTTAACTTTTTGAGAAAACTTAGCTCTTTTAATATTGAGAAGATTCAGTTTTCTAAAGTAATCAAAGACCCAATAAAGACAAAACATAGAGGGGCGCCTGGGTGGCTCCGTCGTTAAGCGTCTGCCTTCGGCTCAGGTCCTGATCCCAGAGTCCTGGGATCGAGCCCCGCATCAGGCTCCTTGCTCAGCGGGAAGCCTGCTTCTCCCCCTCCCACTCCCCTGCCTGTGTTCCCCTCTCACTATGTATCTCTCTGTCAAATAAATAAAAATCTTAAAAAAAAAAAAAGACAAAAGATAGAAACTGTTCTGTTTTGTTTCTGGGCAGATAAAGAAAAAAAATTGTTTACAATTTCTAATAAAAAGTAAACCAAGGGGCACCTGGGTGCGCGCAGCTGGTTAAGCACCTGATGACTCTTGGTTTCAGCTCAGGTTTTGATCCCAGGGTCCTGAGATTGAGTCCCACATTGGGCTCCACACAGAGTGTGGAGTCTGCTTGGGACGCTCTGTCCTGCCCCCCGCCCCGTCCCTCTCCCTGCTTGTGTTCTCTCTCTTGCAAATAAATAAATCTTAAAAAAAAAAAAGAGTAAACCAAGGGGGTGCCTGGCTGGCTCAGCTGGTGAAGGATTTAACTCTTGATCTCAGGGTCAAGAATTCGAGCCCCATGTTGGGGGTAGAGATTACTTAATAAATAGAAGTTTTTAAAAAAGTGTTGAAAAAAGAATAAGCCACCAATCTCATTCTAGGACAAAATTACTTTCTTTTCCCTTAAAAAATGTATTTCCATTCCTCATTCTTTTCTTACCAAAAACATGTATCTTTCTTTGCATATAGAGTTGTTTCCCTCACTATTTTCAGTAGTCTTAATTGTATCCTTAAAGCTTAGAAACCTTAATTTCTAGTGGAAACTAAGTGGTCAGCAGTTTTGAGCTGTTATACCTGAATCTTATTTCGAAAAGACTTAGATATCCAATGAATTGAACCCAATTTCTTATTTAAGCTGGCAAAACTTCAAAGTTTTAAATTACCAAAGATTTTGGAAACTCTTTAAAAGTTTACTTACAGGGGCACCTGGCTGGCTTAGTTGGTGCAGTGTGCGACTCTTGATCTCAGGGTTGTGAGTTCGAGCCCCGCACTGGGTGTAGAGATTACTTAATAAAATCTTAAAAAAAAAAAAAGTTTACCTACAAATCTTTTTATCTATTCAACCTACTTCTTCCCAACAATTACACATGGAAACTTCATGAGACAGACAAAATCAACCATCATTTTAAGTCTTCTTTTGCTGACAAATTGCAACAGGTACATGAATTTAGTAAACTCAGGTAGAATAAAAGCTGATCATCGGTAGTATATTCGATGTTGATAACTCCAAAAGAAATGCCTATTTTTAAAAAATTTTTTAACTTATTTTTACAGATTTTATTTTTTTAAGTGAACTCTACACCCAACGTGGGGCTCGAACTTACAACCCAGAGATCAAGAGTCACATGCTTACCAACTGAGCCAACCAGGTGCCCCTAAAATGACTTTTCTTATGTCAAGAAAATTATGTCTATCTTTTTCTGGGGACCCCTAACTCTCTCTGCTTACAGGTAGTGAGGTTGAAAGTTCCAACCCTCTAATCACTTTGTTGGTTTCCCGGGGCAAACAACCCTCATACTTTAGGGGATTTCCAAAAGTTACCCCATTCACATAAACTCACGTGTGGTTGAAAGGGGCTTGTTATGCATAACAAGAGACCCTCATTTCACAGGAACAGTGGATGAAAACCAAATACATATTTATTATAAACCACAATATCACAGTGAGCCACTTTTATGCAGTTTTAGATGTTTTAGTAGCCACATTTTAAACAGTAGAAAGAAACAGGTGAACTTAATTTTAGTAATAGACTTTAACTCCATGTATCCAAAATATTTCCACTTTAACATATAATCAGTATATAAATATTAATGAAATTGTTTAATTTTTTAAGCTTATTTATTTTATTTTAGTGATCTTTATACCCAATGTGGGGCTCAAACTCATGACCACGGAGATCAAGGGTTGTATGCTCTTCCAACTGTGCCAGCCAGGTGCTCCCCCCACCCCGCCTTTTTTTTTTTTTTTTTTTTTTTTTTGGTACTAAGTCTGCAGCACATCTCAGTTGGCACTGGTCACCTTTCAGGAGCTCCATCTCCACACGTGGCTGGTAGCTGTCTTACTGGCGAGCACAGGCTTCAAGCCTTCCCTCCTTGTGCTGAGGCCACCAGGCGACCTCTCTACTGCTGTGTCCTAGTACCTGGCACATAATGAGGCCCAGTGATCTGCCATACGTGAGCTGGGGTAATCTGTCCTCTGCGCTTCCAGGGACTGTTGTGAAGGTTAAATAAAATGACGTTAGGTACCTGCCTGTTCAGTGACGGTTACTGTTCTTGCTGCCTCAAAGTCAACTGAAGGGCAGCAGGCCCAAGTTTGCTTCCTGTCTTCCTCTTAAGAGCTTTTCTCTAAAATTACAAAGCGCAGGCTGGGATTACACAGCCTTGGGGTCAGGGGTCTTGGGGTCAGGCTGTGGGGCAATAAACGAGAAAGCGGGAACCTCTAACCCGCGCCCTTGTTTTCTTGGTCCCCTCGACAGCCCGAGGCCCCGCCCACCCCGCCCTGACGGGCGCCCGGCGGAACTACAGCCCCCATGATGCAGCGGGAATCCCGAGGCTTGAGTCATGGGCTTGGGACGCCCAGGCAGTGAACGAGCCCGCTTGAGACGCCTCTCCGGGCGCTGAGCCGGCAGACCCACTGGCCCGTAGAGAGTGATAGGGTCTAACCGCCCGAGCTCGGAGTCCTCCGACTGACCAGGGCCAGGGCGGTGAACGTGCGGCGGCTGGTGACGTGAGAGTCCTCCCTCCTCCTCCCGCCCCTCTCGGGGTGGCGCCGTCTGGTGACGTTGGGGGTATGATGGCTGCCGCGAGGCCGGGAAGGTGAAGGTGAGAGGGCGAGCGCGCCAGAAGGGTGGGGACCCGCCCGGCCCAACCCTGCGAATCCTGAGTAGCCCGGCGGGGACCGATGGGACGCTGGAACCCCGGGGGCTCTGGATCCGGGCAGGCGGGCGTCCCACGCCCCGGCCTCGCTGCGGGGCCCTCCGCGGCCCTGCGAGCAGGGGGCGGGACGCGGGTGTCGGGACTGGGGGTGGGGTTCCCTGAGGTTCCTCGTCTCCCCCGCCTTCCCATCCTTCGCGGCCACTTTCCACCCCAGGCCTTTCGCCTTTTCGTATGCAGTCTTCTGTATATGCCAGCATTTACTCAGCATGTAAGTGCCCAAGTGCACCGCTAGAGCCCCCTGCCTTCTCCCACTTTGGGCACTTACTGCACTCCTGTGCTGTCACCTATTTGTTGTTTGACTTCTCACTTGAAGGTAAGCCCCTTGAGGGCAGGTACTGTTTTACCCATCCCTAACTTCAGCGCCTAGCAACACGCAGGAGGCACACAGAAGGTGCCGAATAATTAGCTATTTGGCTACATGAAGCCAAAACTGCCCATCATCTGTTTGTAATCCTTCATTGCCCTGTTCATTTCTCTTTCTTTTCTCCTCCCAGAAAGGCCTCTGATTATCCCTCTTCCCACCTGCAAGGGTGGAGTAAGGCAGCTCCACGAAGTTAAAAACAAGTGTGCTTTGGAGTCAAAGGGAGGTGGTATCTCAGTTTCTAGCTTGGCCACTTAACTAGAAGTCCATAAATCTTTTAAATATTCCAAGCTTCTGTTTGCTCCATAGAACTGAAAATTAAGTGAGGTATTTTACAGCATCTAGCACACATAGCCTTTCAGTAAGTTCTACTTCTCTTCCTCACGCCTACCCTCCCATCTCTAGTCCTGAGTTCCACAGTCCTCAAGCCCAGTCTTTGTCCTGTTCTGTTACCTCCTGTCCTCGCACCTCTCTGGACGTGCCTTTAGCAAGCTCCTGCACCTCACCAGCACGTGGCTGACCGCATGTTTGTGCGTACCCAGGATTGTCCCCACCTGTGTATTGTGTTTTTCTCCAGGGCACTTCCCTCACATACCATTGCCTAATGCGGGCAATGACTAAGCTTCCCTCAGGGATGAGTTTGTTTGGCTTTAAAAACTGATTAAACATGTTTTGTGCACCTTTTTTTTTTTTTTTTAATTTGCTGCTTGTTGACATGTTCCTTTTCCTTTCCAAAAAGTTGGAATTGGTGGAGTCAACACAGTCAGTAGCCAACCTCAATCTGAGGGACCCGACAGAGGAGAACTCAGATTCTTTTCGTCTTTTTGACTCCAGCCATGCCCATGATGCCCAACCTGTGAAGGTCTCTCACCATCCAAAAAGTAAGTGGTGGCTGTGACATCTGGCACCCTGGATCTGGGTTGAATGGAAAGGGGTGTGCTCTGCTGGCCATCCAGTGGCACGTGTCTTGGATGGGGTCGTCATTGCACAGAGCTGGAGTTTTCCAGTCTGTGTTGAAAAAAAAACTGTATGTCCTTTCTGCTTCCATGGAGGATTTCACTGGTGGTGGAGAGAGCCTGTTTAAAGGTTGACAGTTCAGAAAGTGGCTGGAATCTTTGGGCTCCCTGAAGAATTAGGCTCTGTCTCCCTTGTTCTGTGCTATGCTGGCTCCTCCCTACCCCTCTCTGCTCAGCAGAGACTGGCTCCTTATCACAGCTCTTCTGAGAGTCTTCTCTGCTTCCTTTACCCTGTATACTCTTTTGTTTCAATTTCTCAGCTTCTCCTCTGTTCCAGTTGTGCCAGCAGACGATCCGTGGACCTATTTTATTTTCCCTGCTAGGAGTTGCTGTGCATAAAACTGGGTAAGGAGGTGGTGTGGATTCAGGGACTGTGCTTGGGATCCAAACACACCATGCAGTGAATTTTGCTACTGCTGTTCCCACATGGAAGACGCCTCATACTCCTCAACCAATAGCCTAGGTTGAGGCCAAGCTTTTTTTTTTTCTTCGGTTTAGAATTGGGTTTGGTTCTGGTCTTAGGTTAATACCTGTTAATACTGTGCCCCTAGCACTTTCTTGGGGTGGGAGAGAGGGAGAGTGCCAGGATGAATGAGGCTTTCCCCAAAGTATGTTCCTCAGGATTTTAAAAACTGTTACATGGAAGAGGAGTTTCTCTAGATACATTTGTGAAATGCTGCACTAAATGCAGTTAAGCTAATAACTGTACAGTTAAGCTAGTAACTTTCCAAAGTCTTTGCTTTGGTCATGTGCTCTGATGGAGGCAGAGCATGGTATATAGTGTTTTTAAAAATTTTTTCTACTCTGGAATCCTTTTTACCTGGAGCATTGGGTGTACTACATTTTTGTGGACCGCACTTTGGGAAATGCTTCTGTAAACTATGTGAAAGCCTGACTTGAAGAGCACTTTGTGGCTGTCACAACAGCTTGAAGCATGCCACGTAATGTCCAGCTGATATTAGAACTGTAACCCAGCTGTGCCTGGGGGACTGGCCCCACATGCTTGCGGTGAGCCCTGCAGTGAAGTAGGGACTATCAGGGTTTCCCAGAGGAGACACAGGAACCCAGCTGCTTCCTACCACCCAGTGAGGGTAGGAAGCCAATAGGCAAAGCCCCAAGATAGTGGGGGGCCCTGTCTTGGCTTGTGTGTGTGTATTCTGCCACTTTGGTCCATCGGTGCATATATGTATGTCCAACTTGCTCTTTGAAGGATCAAATCCTGGAATATGAAAGGTTTGTTCAACTGTCTTCGTTCCCTGAGCTCCAAACACTAAGAAATAGATGATTTGCCAGAAGCTGCTTTTTAAGAAAAAGGTAGATTTGGGTATTCCAGGGATGGAAGGGTAAGAAGACACTCCCATTAAGGGGCCTTCACTAACTCATCCATGTTTCTCAAGTCATGGAGGAGAAAAGTAGAAATGGAAATAGGTCACGACTCTTAATCAGACTGTCTTTTCTGGAAGCTCATTGACTAGATGAAGAGACAGTGTGATTAAAAAACCAAAAGTCAGGTAAGGTCGCACGTCCTCCTTGGAGATGCCAAGGAAGGCTTCACGGGGGTAGGGGTGACACTAGAGTTGGGTCTA
Organism: Zalophus californianus; assembly: GCF_009762305.2. Lineage (NCBI taxonomy): Eukaryota > Metazoa > Chordata > Mammalia > Carnivora > Otariidae > Zalophus > Zalophus californianus. The sequence continues at coordinate 8,880,512 of NC_045598.1, forward strand.
GAAGGACAATAGGAATGTGCCAAATGGGTGAAGCAGCAACCCAAATATAGAGCCTCAGCTTGGTAGTTCGCCGAGCCAGAGAAATCAGACCGTTTGGATGGGTTGGAGGTGGGATCCCTGAGAAAGGGTGGGGGCATGCTGCTGCAGGCCAGAGAATGGTGAGAGCAGCTCAGCTCCTGGACTGGCTCAACTCTGAGCAGATCTTACAACCTTGAACCACTAAGCTTTGACTAACGTGCCTGCCTTTGAATCTTACACTTAACTGAACACTAACACTTTTGGTTTCATATCCTTTGGGCTTGCATACAATGAACCAGAACTCAAAAGCATATGCTTCTAGACCCCCCTGATCTCAGGGAACTTTCTCCTGCAAGCAAGTCACTTCTGGGGCTGGGCACCGCTGATCCTCAAGCCCTGAATAGACCTGTTTACTGGATTCCGCATGGCAGTGGTGGGAGAGCCCTGGGTGTGTTGGTGGGGTTGTCTCCACCCTTCCCCGAAGGCTGGGTGTTCACCTCACCGGAATGTAGGAAAGGGGTGTGCTGGGCAAGAACGCTCTAGTCATCTCCCCGGTGGTGACAGTTATCAGGGGGACTCAAGGGTGGGGCTTTGCGTGGGATCTTGGTGGAGTTTATTTTGTCGTTGCCGTATAACACATGAAACTACCTTTTAAGTTTGTACTGTGTCCTCTTGGGTCTTCTCAGTCTGTGTGGCATCACACTTGTCATACACATGAAGAATTCAGCGCTCTGGGGTAAAGTAACCTGCCCAAGTTTATGTGGCCCAGAAAGGGTACGATTTGAACCCAGCTCTGTCTGATTCCAGAATCTCATCCACCGGCTGTATCCTGCCCCATCCTGGACCCCTTCTCTTCTCCTTTCGATGCTTTCCTCTTTTTGCACTCAACGCGTTTCTCTGAGAGTCTTACCTGCTGGGCCACGCCAAGCCTGATTTTGGCGCATTCTAATGCTTTGGAGGAGCCAGTGGTGTTTCCCTCCCAGTTTGCCTTCTCAGAGTTCTTTTGCCTCAGAAGTCCCTGACGCTTGACCTCCACGCTAAGAAAATCTCACAGTTGTGGCGGTTTACTGAGGAGAGAGGTAGAAATGGACATACAGTTACTTGTCTCTCCTGTCTCTCTAGAGATCGGTAACAGTAATGTGTAGGTTTAGGTGAAACGTGTGTGGTTCGATACTTCCCTGTGTGTCTCTCTGCCCACTCTTTGGGATGATTAGATCCCAAGAGCCAGTTTTCAGTTGTTGGGCATGTTCTCTAGATGGTCTTTCTGCTTCTCAGGGACTTGTTCAGTACCCTTTGGCACCCTTGGGAAGTTTCTCATGTGTGTTCACCCATGAGCCTCCTCAGTTCGTAGAAACAGTTGAGTGCCGGGTGCCATCTCAGGCAGAGAGCTGACGGTGCTGTGATGGGGGCGGCTGGGGAGGGGGTGGCCCACAAGAATTTGCTGGGTGTTGGAGCCGTAGAACCAGGCACACTCAGCTGTGCACACTCCTCCTTATGCTTGGAGGGGCCTTTGTCCTTTGACATCCAGGCTCCAAGGGCTGTGCTGGGGATGTAGCTCTGTGCATGGTGGGAACTCAGGAGCAGCGTGACCAGAGATTCCCAGCCATATCCGGGTGCCACCTTCTCTAGTCTGTCTGCTTCTTTGGGCTTTGACCGAAGATCTCTAGGACTTTGGAGTTAAGCTTCACAGACCTAAAATATTATTGGTACTTGAACAAATATAGGCTATAAAAATGTGTGTGTGATCGACCGCGAGAGAACTACCTGCCCCCAAAACAGACTGCTGCGAAACAGGTGTTCATAGTGCTTATCACAGAATGGTGGGGTTATGGATTTTTCCTTCGGTTTCTGCATTTTCTGTAGTGCACACATTTATAATGAAAGAGACCAATAAATGTTTCTAAGTAAACAGTAGAAGTAAACCTGTCACTTGACCATCACCCTTTTCCACTCCCGACCACCACGAAAAGTAAAAACAAAAAAAATCTGTTAAGAATTAGGGCACTGTGACCTGGACAGCAGGGTGGCCAAGGGGGCCCGGTAGGGGTCATGGACCTTGAGCATCACTTTGCTTTCACTGCTTTGAATTCAGTGCTTTTTCTCAGGTGGGTGATGTGTAGGAAAGAATTGAGATTTCTGTCACACTTTTCTGCCTTAAGGCTGAGAGGATGGCTTCTCGTGTGTCCCTTCATGATTCCTGCCTGACTGTCTGAGGTGGGGTGGGCAGGGTCTGCCACCGGTCAGTAGGTGAGGATCAGCCAGCCCAAGGCTTCAGCTCAGGGTCCTGGCTCCAGCTGAGTGCCCACACCATGTCACAGGGAAACTGCCCACATGTCCTCAGCGGTCCCTTCATCCTCTTGAGGACACTGGCTCTTATGTTGCCATCCCTGATCTAGTCCTGGAGGGCCTGTGTTCTTGATGGCCCCCAGAGCTAGCCCCAGACCACCCAGTGTGCCCTGCCATGGCCCTAGCAGAACGTCCGAGCCGGGCGTTCCTAGGTTACTCACCTTGTCTTCTTTTGCAGCGCGATGTCCCTGCTTTTCTCTCGGTGCAACTCCATCATCACAGTCAAGAAGGACAAGAGACACATGGCTGAGGTGAATGCTTCCCCACTCAAGCACTTTGTCACTGCCAAGAAGAAGATCAATGGCATTTTTGAGCAACTGGGGGCCTACATCCAGGAGAGTGCCACCTTCCTTGAAGGTGAGACAGGCAGCCTGCTCATCTGGGCCTACTCCTCTACCAGCTTCCACATTTAGGTGGGAGGATTTGGGGGTGGGGAGTTAAAGCCTGGCTTTTGGGGAGCTCATGCCCAGATAGATTGTCACCTTCATTAGTGTTCTGCTCTTGGAATCATGTGGAATTGGGCTCCAGGGAGATGGGGCCAGGAAAACAAGGGACCTCTCATTTAGAAATTCTGCGTATTCTGTGTCATTTAATCATGAGGGGTCGGTGAATCCTCCCCGTGTGTAGAAGACAGGCAGATTGAGGTTTTGAGAATTGCTCAATACCTTTCAGTGACAACAGCAGTGCTTTACCAGGTATCTTTGACTCCTGAGCCCAGGTGTTTTCTTTGGCCTGGTTCTGGTCGCCATTTATACCAGGCCCTGTGTGGGTTTTGGTTGTCCCTGACCAGGGTGTTCTTTCTCTGATATTTATAGTCAGCGGGATTATGGATAGGAAACTTGCGTCACTGGCACCTTTTCACTAGTGACTAATTTGAGCCCAGCCTCTCATCCCTGCTCGATCAGCAGAGGAGGAAGGGTTCCCAGGGCCCCACTCAGTCAATGCCCAACCCCAGCCTCTGGCTTTCTCAGGCTCCCCCTCTAGAAGGCACACATTGCCTCCTGTGTCTGGGATTGTCAGCAAAGACCCAGGAGCTGAGTCTTCCTGCCCTTGGTTTCCTTGTTTGTGAAAGAGGTGCTCAAGCGAGACCAGGGCTTTTTATTTTATTTTATTTTTTTTAAATTTTTTATTTTTTTTTTAAAGATTTTATTTATTTATTTGAGAGAGAGAGAGAAACACAGTATGAGAGGGGAGAAGGTCAGAGGGAGAAGCAGGCTCCCCGCTGAGCCGGGAGCCCGATGCGGGACTCGATCCCAGGACTCCGGGATCATGACCTGAGCCGAAGGCAGTTGCTTAACCAACTGAGCCACCCAGGCGCCCGAGACCAGGGCTTTTTAAATTCTGGTCCGCAAAACTCTCGATGTTCAGTGGAAATGCCCCAGGGACATACTTCACCTTCTGCTTTCCACTAGAGAGGCTTGACTTCTGGTTGGTTGGTTTACTGACAGGCTGCTTCTTACGGCTGCCTTTATAAAAAGGGACGATTTCCAGTACTCTTGGTCTGAATGTTTGTGTCCCCCCCAGAATCACATGTTGGAATCCTAAGACCCAGTGTGATGGGGTTGGGAGGTGGGGCCTTCCGGAGGTGATTAGGTCGTGAGGAGGGAGCGCTCATGAATGAGATTAGTGCCCTTATAAAAGAGACCCCACAGAACTCCCTAGCCCCCTTTTGCCACATGAGGATACAGTGAGAAGTCTGTGTGACCTGGGAGAGGAGCCTCCCCCCACTAGGCTAGCACCCTGATCTGAGACTTGCAGCCACAGAACTGGGAGCAGTACATTTCTGTTTGTATGAGCCACCCGGTGTGTGGTATTTCATTAGAGCAGGCTGAGCAAACAAAGACTGAGAATGGACTTGCTATGCCTACCCCTAGCATGGTGCTTGATGCAGGAGAAGGCGTTCCCTGCGTATTTGTTAATTTAAAAATCTGAATTCTAAAGTTACAAGATTGGCAGTTGAAATTATTCCAGTTCATTACCCATTTATTTGGCAGTAGCTCAGGTGCTCCTGGCACTGTGCATGCAGAGATGGGGCGGACCGACCACTCCTCCCAGAGCCCAGGCTAACCATTGGTGATGCTCTGAGCCACTCCCTTAGGTGGTGCTGTGGATGGACATGTGCTTAGTCAAGGTGTTTATGTGCTGGCATTAGGAATGGGTGTTTGATTCCTTTTGTTGTGGGACTTTTAGGCCTCTCCTATTGGTGGGCTGGAGGGGAAAGAGCTGGAGTGCTCCTGAGGAGTGTTTGGGGCCGCCCTGGCTAGGGGAGGGTGTGGTGACTGCCTTGGGACTGGACTCTATAAAGACTTGTCAGTCCACTGGCTGTTTCTTTTATTTTTTATTTATTTACTTTTATAAAATATTTTATTTATCTATTTGAGATAGAGAAAGAGAACATAAGAGGGGGGGAAGGGGCAGAGGGAGCGGGAGAAGCAGGCTCCCTGCTGAGCAGGGAGCCCGATGCGGGGCTCGATCCCGGGACCCCGGGATCGTGACCTGAGCCGAAGGCAGATGCTTAACCGACTGAGCCACCCAGGCGTCCCTGGCTGTTTTCTCTTAAATGTGGCCACACGCCTGAGAGCCCAACTTCCAGGTACGTTCCTGAGGCAACACCCATGTGCCTCCCTGTGAGGGAGGAATGACGATGGGTCTGAGGCTGGGGTGACCGGTGGACCTGGGAGGCCATGTTGGTTTGGTCACTTCCCTTCATGGCATGTTGTCAGCCCAGTGGGTCACAAGTATCCCAGTCTGCCTGGGCTGCCATGACAAATATCACACACTAGGTAGCTTATAAACAACAGAAACTGATTTGTCGCAGTCCTGGAGGCTGGGAAGTCCAAAATCAGGGCACCAGCGGATTCGGTGTCCAGCGAGGGCGAGCTTCCTGGACTACTGTCTTTTCTCTGGAACATCCCTGGTAGCCGCATGGCAGAGGGAGTTAGTTAGCTGTCTGGGTCTCTGATACCGACGCTGACCCCAGTCGTGAGGGCTGCACGCATCCTGACCGTCACACGCTGAGGGCATAAACAGTCCGTTGTGGCCAGCCTGTGCCGAGGGGCCAGTCACCCATGTCCTCGGGCTGGCCTTCCTGCCGCAAGTACTAGATGGGATGGGGCTCCGTTGCTCCCATCATTTCTTGTCCGTCTGCCTGTCAAGGCCACTGGGAAAACAGTGAGGTGATCCCAGTACCTGCTGGCTTAGCAAACATCGTACACCTGCCGAGTGCTGGGACCAGGCAGTTTGGCTCTCACATGGGAGATGATGCGGGTGAGCTAGACAGTTCCACCATGGTGAGGTGAGTGCTAGGGTTGGAGAAGTAAGGGTGCTTTGTGAGCACAAACAAGGGACCCAACTCCAAGTTGCGGGGGAGTTGGGGAAGGCTTCTGGGGGCTGTGCAGTCCATGCTAGGCTCAAGGCTAAATGGGAGGGAGCCAGAGTCCCCCAAGGCAGTGCATCCGTGCAGGGAGGGGTTGGGGTGCACGGAGCAGAGCCCAGAGTAATGGGGAGGCAGCGAGGCGAGGTGGGGACGTGGTGAGGTGCCGTGTGAGATGGGGCTGGCAAGAGGCCCGGCCAGAACAGTAGCCAGGCGGATCAGGAAGGGCCTTGTGAAGGTCCGTGGGCTCCCAGTCCTGGTTCTGCCATTTGCTAAGTGTGTGGCGGGGAAATGACAAGGACTGAGTGAGACCGTGTTCGGAAGGCGATCAGAACAGTGCCTGGTAGGTAGTGAAAACTGTGTTTGTTCAGTGAAATGCATAGAGGTGATGGCAGTGATATCCGAGTGTTCGCTTTCTGTAGTTCTTTTTAAGATTTTATTTATTAGAAAGAGAGCGCAAGAATGAGCAGGGAAATGGCAGAGGGAGAGAGGCCTGAGCAAGCTCCCTGCTGAGCAAGGAGCCCGATGTGGGGCTCAATCCTAGGACCGTGGATCACGACCCAAGCCGAAGGCAGACGCTTAACTGATGGAGCCACCCAGGTGCCTCTGTATTTTGTTCATTTAATCCTTGCAACAGTTGTAGGAGGTAGGCACTGCTGTTCTCTTTGTTTTAAGAGTCAGGGGACTGACACTCTGGAAGGTTCATTTGCCTGAAGTCACAAAGCTGGGAAGAAGGGAGAAGCAGCACTTCCCTTGCACTGGAACCCAGGCAGCCTTGCTTCCAAGCCTTGTTCTGAACTGCTAGGCTGCAGCGCCACGGTGGGATCCAGCCTCCGGCAGGCGATGACACAAAACCACGGTGGTAGACTCTGTCCCCCGCAGACTTGTGACCGTGAACCTGCCTTGACCATGCGGTGACTCCCTTTCAATCTCCACCTCTAGACACTCACAGGAATGCAGAACTGGACCCTGTTACAACAGAAGAACAGGTTCTGGACGTCAAAGGCTACCTGTCCAAAGTGAGGGGCATCAGCGAGGTGCTGGCCCGGCGGCACATGAAAGTGGCTTTTTTTGGCCGGTGAGTCTGTGAAGCCCTCACACCTTCTTCCTGGCCAGGAGGGAGGGGGACACTCGTGCGGTCTCCCCGTCTGAGCACCCCAGGTGGGGAGCAGCCGGCATGCCTCAGAGCGCATGGCTCTCCTCCTTTTTCAGTTCTTAACCGTGGTAAAATACCCATAACGGGGAAGTCCATGGTCATAATCACTGTTAAGTCTACAGTCCTGTAGTGTTTAGTACGTTCACATTGTTGTGCGACCATCGCCAGCATCCATCTCTAGAACTTCTTTGTCTTGCAAAACTGAACTCTGTCCCCATTAAACAGTAACTCCCTGTTCTCCTCCCCAATCCCCCAACTCCTTCCTGGCCTCTGGCAGTCACCATTCTGCTTTCTGTCTCTGTGAGTTTGACTCTTCTAGGGACCTCAAGTAAGTGGAATCATACAGTATTTGTCCTTTTGTGACTGACTTCTTCCACTTAGCATCATGTCCTCAAGGTTCATCTCTGTTGTGGCATGCCTCAGGATGGCCTTCCTTTTTAAGGCTGGATGATATTCCATTGTACATATAGACTTGGTTATCCCTTCATCCATAATGAACACTTGGGTTGCTTTTACTTTTTGGCTGTTGCGAATCATGCTACGTGAACATGGGTGTACAAATATCTGTTTGAGACCTTACTTAGAGTTCTAGGTATATGCACAGAAGTAGATTTCCTAGATCATATGGTAATTCTGTTTGTAACTTTTTGAGGAGCCACCATGTTGTCCCTAGCGACTGAACCATCTTACGTCCCTACCGGCAGTGCACAGCGGTTGTAGTTCCTCCATATCCTCTTAACACTTGTTTCTCTTTCTTTGGTAACAGGCATCCTGATGGGTGTACGGTGGGATCGCATTGGGGCTTGGTTTGCATTTCCCTGTTAATTAAGTGATGTTGAGCATCTTTTCTTGTGCTTGTTGGCCATTTGTATATCTTCTTTGGAGAAATGTCTGTTCAAGTCCTTTGCCCATTTTAGATTGGGTTGTTTGTGGGTTTTTTTTGTTGAGTTGTAGGAGTTCTGTGTATATTCCAGATATTAATCTCTTACCAGGTGTGTCATTTGTAATTATTTTCTTCCATTCCGTGGGTTGCCTTTTTACTCTGTTGACTGTGTCCTTTGATGCGCAGAAGTGTTTCATTTTGATGTAGTCCCATTTATTTATTTATACTTTTGTGCCTGTACTTTTGGTGTCATGTCCAAGAATTTGCCACATCCAATATCGAGGCTTTTCCTCTGTTTTCTTCCAAGAGTCTTACAGTTTTAGCCATCAGATCTCCTTGTTACACTTGGAAGTCTAGTAGATACTAGAGGTCTGGAGTGTTTCCCCGCACCCCTGAGCAGTTCCACAGTTCTCAGCAGACCCTGGGTATCCTGCAGGTGGAACTTAGCTCTGACACGGTCTACCTGGAGGGAGCATCACATCCTGTAGGTTAAGGGGGCCCGGTCCCACAAGACTGGCCTCATTTCAGATGATGTTGGGAAACCTGAGTTTCTGCCCCACTGGCGGTAGAACGGACTTTCCCGTGACTCCGCCTCAAGTTTGATTAATTTGCTAGAGCGGCTCACAAAGTGGGGGACACAATGACTTAATGTTTACTGGTTTGGTATAAAAGATACAGAAGAACAACCCGATGAAGATGTACACAGGGTGAGGTCCAGAAGTACCACCCTCCAGGTGTGTGGATGCCTTCATCAACCCTGACGCTCATCAAACCTCCTTGTTCAGGGCTTTTTATGGAGTTGAATCCACAGCCTCTTTTCCCTGAAGTGGGTGGGTGGGGCTGAAAGTTCCAATCCTCTCATCATTTGGTCTTTCTGGTGAGCAGCCCATTTTGAGACTATCTAGGGACCCCACCCTGGATCCTCTCATCAGCATAGACAGAAGTGCTCGAAAGGGGCTCCTGTGAATGACAAAAGACACTCCCATCACTTAGGAAATTCCAAGGATTTTAGGAGCTCAGTTCTAGGAACTGGAGATAAAAAAAACTAGTCAAATACATTTCTTATTTTATCACAGTACCTTTAAAAAGGTTAAAGTCTGATGTAGGGAAAAGGCACCTGGACAGGTTGGGTGCTATACACACAGCAGTCATCTGAGGACTAGGTGCTCTGCCTTGAGTCCTGCCCCTAATGACCTGTGAGGGAGAGAGGGCAGGGGGAGGGGCAGAGAGAGAGAGAGAGAGAGAGAATATCTTAAGCAGAGTCCACACTTAACTGATCGAGCCACCCAGGTGCCCCTAGCCAAGAGGATTTTAAAGGGCTGAGGGTCGTTCATCAGTGAGAAGGTATAGGGCCTCTAACATTTCCTGATTCTGAGTAGATATGGTTGTGCCTGTTTACAGCTTTCAGTGCTCAAGGGCTGTGCAAGGGGTCGAATTCCTGTTCTGTGACTTGTCAGGGCTTTCTATTCTCTCTCTAGAAAGGAATGTAAGACTTCTTGATAACACAAAGAGGGTCAGTCAGTCAGTGACACGCACTTAGGAACCTCTGTTAAAGGTCCCCATGCTAGTTATGAAGATCAAGGGGACCCTAACCTCCGGTGTGGCCCTCCACTCCTAGGGACTGTCATTTCTCCATCCTCATCTCAGAGATGTGACCCTCACCTCACCGGAATGTGGGAAAGGGGTGTGCTGGGCAAGAACACGCTAGCCATCTCCCCGGTGGTGACAGTTATCAGGGGGACTGAAGGTGGGGCGTCGCGTGGGAAGAGGAGCACGAGGGGAGGAAGCAGCAAATGGGCCTTTTGTGGAAAGCCAGGGACATTGGGGTCATTCAGCTGAGGTCACTTAGACTAAGGAAGACCGCCCCGGTGGGGAGCCGCCGGTTTCCAGTAGAAGCAGCGGGGGTTATCCCTCGGAGGTAGACAGGTGGTCTCCGTGGTGATGCTGGTCAGCGGTGGGCATACTCAAGGGCCGGTTAAGGGTCTGCTCGTGGGTAGGCTTGCCGTGATGAGCTGGGAGCACATCATGGGTACAGGCCAGAGGCATTTGTCCATCCAGTCTCATAAACACCGAGCGCACACTCTGCCTGTCTGGGTACCTGTGCCCCCACAGAGAAGGAGACTTGGGGCTTTCTGGCCGGCAGCCTCACTGTGGGAGCCTGAAACGCAGGTGTGGGGAGCTTCCCCGATGGTTGGTATCCCCTCACAGGACGAGCAATGGCAAGAGCACCGTGATCAATGCCATGCTCTGGGACAAGGTTCTGCCCTCTGGGATCGGCCACACCACCAACTGCTTCCTGCGGGTCGAGGGCACAGACGGCCACGAGGCCTTCCTGCTCACAGAGGGCTCGGAGGAGAAGCGCAGCGTCAAGGTGAGGGGGCTGTGGCAGGGACCGTTCCAGCTGCAGCCTGTGCGCTCGGCTTTCGGCCCTGAGCGTGCTGGTGGCCTTAGAGCTTAGACCAACCGGGATGTCCCTTGTGAGCGGACCGTCAGCACCTCAAGGGAGAGGGCAGTGCCCCCGTGGGGGGTAGATGGGAAGCCCTGTTGGAGCTGAGCCGTCAAGGAGATGCCAGAGCTTCGGGGAGGGTCGGGAGTCAGGAGGCTCCAGGTCCTTGTGGAATGCCAAGCAGGCCCGCCAGCCTCTCTTTGCCATGAAGCGAGCCTGTGCCTCATTTCCTGAGCGGCTGCTTGAGAGCGATTCCCGCATTGGCTCTGGGATTCTGAATCAGCAGCTAGCGGCTAGTCCGTGTTTATTTTTCTGAGAGCCATTTGCATTCCTCTTTGGGGCTAGATGCTGCTTTTGGGTCATAAAGAACTCATCGGTGCAGAATAACCACAGCTTTAGGATGACATCCAAGAAAGAAGCTTTAAAAGGGGAGTGAAGAACAGTGGTTTCTTACTGCAACTCCCTGCTCTTGGCTTTTCCGTGTGAAAAGAGAGAAGACGGGGTCGCACGCAGGGCAGGCCGCGGCGTTGGGCCGCCACAGCCTTCTGCTCGGTGAACCTTCCTCAGCCCTGACCTCTCTCTCTTTCCCTCCTGCCCTGTCAGACTGTGAACCAGCTGGCCCATGCCCTTCACCAGGACGAGCAGCTACATGCTGGCAGCCTGGTGAGTGTGATGTGGCCCAACTCCAAGTGTCCGCTTCTGAAGGATGACCTCGTGCTGATGGACAGGTGAGAGGGAGGGGCCTCCCTTGGAGGTCCAAACTGGGCAGGCTTCAGGTTTCTGGTTCGGCGTCATCCAGGCCAGTGTCCCCCGGGGCCTGTCGTTGCTCTGCTTAGGTAGACCACCTTTCAGACTGGCTCAGCCAAATCCCCCTGTCTCCTGGATTTCCCAGGGGCCGGTTACTGTGTCCGTTGGCGTCAGTGCCCCGGAGAGGTCCCAGTGATGGTCTGTAAAGAGGGATGGGGGGGACGCCCAAAAGTGAAGGAGGGTCTCAGCCTCGACCCAATGTTGGTGCATGTGTTAGGGGTGGAAGCTGGCGGTGGTGGGGTCCGTGTGGTATTTAATGTTCTCGAAGGACCACTTTGGGGACAGGTTATAACTATCTTGGAAAGTATGTACGGTGCTTTAGTGCTTATGGGACTCACGTGCATGTAAAATTTTACCTTAACTGTTATCCCCAAAGCGAAATTACAAATCGTTGTTTTTATAAAAGTGACACAGGGATGGAACAAAACACATATTTTCAGACAATCAAGAAGCGTATGAAGTGAAAACTAAACATCATCTGGTAAAGGCCAGGCCCACTTTCTCTCAGATCTGTAACTACTTCTTCCCTTGCCTGACTGCCTCAGGTCTGTGTAAAATAGGAAGAACAGAGCCCCTGGTCTGGGTGCCTGATGATAGTTTGCCTCTGTCTCCTCTAGCCCTGGCATCGATGTCACCACGGAGCTGGACAGCTGGATTGACAAGTTTTGCCTGGACGCTGATGTGTTTGTGCTGGTGGCCAACTCAGAGTCTACACTGATGCAGACGGTAACCCCTCTTCCACCTCTTCCTGTACCCCTAGAACCCAGCTGAGCGGGAAGGGGGGCTTGCGGCTGACAGGGCCTTGGCCGACACCACCCCTCCTATACTGAGGTCTTTCCCCCATCAGGAGAAGCAGTTCTTCCACAAGGTCAGTGAGCGCCTGTCCCGCCCGAACATCTTCATCCTGAACAACCGCTGGGACGCGTCTGCTTCAGAGCCTGAGTACATGGAAGAGGTTGGTGGCTCTTTATTCGTCAGTTTGGGGAGTGCCACCCTGTGTGTCTACCCAGGGCCTCTTCGTGGGCTCCTGGTCCACATCAGGCCTGTGACACAATTCATCACCGGAGGTTTCCCAAGTGTTCCTCCGAGGGCTCTGAGAGCACTCTTCACTTCCCCCGTCCCCCCCCCACCCCTGCCCCGCTCCCTCTACTCTTCAGAAGGCTGTTGTCCAGGTCGGAACAGCGTCCCCACCGCATCAGCTGCGTCCTTGTTTGAGGCTAGTGCTCGCTTCAGTTCATAAAGAATTAATCATTATAGAACAGGCTCAGCTTTTGGAAGCCATCCAGGAAAGAAGCTTAAAGGAGGAGTGGAGAAGAATTGATCCTTGCTGACAATTCATAATTCTTTGCTTGTTCTGCATGAAAGGAAAGAGAAAGGAGTAGTAGATGGGTAACATGGGATGGCAAAGTGCGCAGCGAGCAGGCTGACGCTGGGCAGTGTGACTGGGAAGCTCCTTGCCTGTGATGTGGATGTAACAGTTGTTGAAAAGAAGAAATCTGCTAACATTGAGGAAAGCACTTGGCAGTAGAACCCTAGGATTTGTAGGATTTCAGAGCTAGAAGGGATTTTCCAGTCACTCATTTTATTATATTTACTTATTTATTTATTTTTAAAGATTTTATTTATTTGACAGAGAGCATGAGCAGGGGGAGCAGCATAGGGAGCTGCAGGGGAGAGGGAGGAGCAGACTCCCCACCGAGCAGGGAGCCTGACACAGGGTTCGATTCCAGGACCCCGGGATCATGACCTGAGCCAAAGGCAGACGCCTAACCGACTGAGCCACCCGGGTGCCCCTGGGTCACTCATTTTATAAACAAGGTCCTGGGAGGACTCGGCTTGGCAGGATAGAGCCCAGGTTTAGATTTATTTCTTGGCTCCTGCCTTCCTTTCCTTCTGGGGCGCCAAAGTGAGACACTGTGCTGGTTCTAATAAGAGGCAGTTTGGGCCATGTTTAAGCATTTATTTTTTTAATTTTAAGGAAAAATTTTATTTATTTTAGAGCATGAGTGGGGGGAGGGGCAGAGGGAGAGGGAGAATCCCAAGCTGACTCCATGCTGAATGCGGAGCCTGACATGGGGCTCGGTCCCAGGACCCTGAGATCATGACCTGAGCTGAAATCCAGAGTTGGATGCTTAGCCAACTGAGCCACCCGGGCATCCTACATCTTTAAGCATTTCTGCTTGTATGTGCATAAAAGAGCTGTGGCAGCCTATACCTCAAGAAACCCCCATCTTGTTGGTTTTGGGGAGCTTGGTGGCTAGAGAACAGTGATGGTGGGAGAGGAGTTCTTTGTGTGTGTGTGTGCGTGTGTGTGTTTGCACCTCGGGGATACTGAACCGTGTGACTATATTACCTGTTCTTTAGAAGAGAGGTAGTTGGGGGCTGTGGGCTCCATCAGGAGGGGCCCACCGGCATCCCACCTGGTCACACCTGTCTGCTTGGGCTTCAGGTGCGGCGGCAGCACATGGAACGTTGTACCAGCTTCCTGGTGGATGAGCTGGGTGTGGTGGATCGAGGCCAGGCTGGAGACCGCATCTTCTTTGTGTCTGCCAAGGAGGCGCTCAACGCCAGGATCCAGAAGGCCCAGGGCATGCCTGAAGGAGGTAACTTGGAACAAACTCCCTTCTTCCTTTTCCCGGCTGTGTGAGACAATTGGTTTGTGCTAAGTCAGCCGGTAGAAGATAGTTCTGAGAATGAGGTGGTAAGAAGAGCCATGAGGGAGAGTGTTAAGCCCAGTGCCCGGTCACATTGGCTTTGGGGGATTTCACCATTTTCCTCTGCTGTGCAGTTATTTCCCAACTCACGTGGTGCAATTCTCCTAGGGGGTGCTCTTGCAGAAGGCTTTCAAGTGCGGATGTTTGAGTTTCAGAATTTTGAGAGACGATTTGAGGTGAGCCCTTTGATTCCGGTATCTGGCTATTTTGTGGACCAGCCATGTCCCTGGCAGTGAATGCCAGAGCCTCGCCTGTGGCTGGTGGGCCCTGGTGGCCCCTGCCTCCCTCAGCACCTCTTGTCGGTTCCAGGAGTGCATCTCCCAGTCTGCGGTAAAGACCAAATTTGAGCAGCACACAGTCCGGGCCAAGCAGATTGCCGAGGCGGTGCGTTTCATCATGGATTCCCTGCACATCGCGGCACAGGAGCAGCGGTGAGAACCCGCGACCGTGTGCCCCGGGCGCAGTGCTGGGGAATGGTCACCCCCCACGCCTGCGGACGTGCTGGCAGAGCTGAGTGTCGGGGATGCCCCCAGGCCCAGTTAGATCCACGTGGAGTAGCCTGGGGGGGACAGCCGTTGGGTGTCTGGTTGTCCTCTGTGGTCTGTACGGTGGTCTCCTGAAACGCTGCCCACAAGCCCATGTAACAGCACACTGAGCACTGCAGCATTTCTCAGAGCTTGAAGCAGGACATGTTTTTTTGTTTTTAAAGGTTTTATTTTATTTTAAGTAAGTTCTACACCCAACGTGGGACTTGAACTCATAGCCCCGAGAATAAGAGTGGCATGCTCCACTGACTGAGCCAGCCAGGCGCCCCCAAATACCTTTCTTCTTCTTCTTCTTTTTTTTTTTTAAGATTTACTTATTTTAGGGGGGACAGAGGGAGAGAAAGAAAGAACCTCAGGCAGACTTCTGGCTTAGTGCTGGGCCTGACTCGGGGCTCAGACTCAGGACCCGGAGACCATGACCTGAGCTAAAATCTGGAGTCAGATGCTCAGTTGACTGAGCCACAGATGCTCAGTTGACTGAGCCACCCAGGCACCCTGCCCAGGACACACACACACACACACACACACACACACACACACACACACACACACACACACACACACACACACACACACACACACACACACACACACACACACACACACACACACACACACACACACACACACACACACACACACACACACACACACACACACACACGTTATTTATTTAATTTTATTTATTTATTTTTATTTATTATTTATTATTTATTTATTTTTATTTTAATTTTTTAAAAATATTTATTTGACAGAGCACGAGCGAGAGCAGGAACACAAGCAGGGGGAGTGGGAGAGGGAGAAGCAGGCTTCCCGCCGAGCAGGGAGCCCGATGCGGGGCTCGATCCCAGGACCCTGGGATCATGACCTGAGCCGAAGGCAGATGCTTAACAACTGAGCCACCCAGGCGTCCCATGTTTTTTTAAAAATAACCTTTTTTTTATAGAAATTTATAAGGAAAATAATAGAGAATAATATAAAAACATCTTGATTCCTTCAGCATTTGCTTTACATTATCTTAAAGTTGAAATAAAAAAACCATTACGTACTCTTTGATTCTTCAGCCCCTGCCCCACTGTCATCCTGCCCATTCCTCAGAGGCAACCACAACCATGAATTTGGTGTGTAGCTGTCATCCTTTAAAAAGTACTTTCACATAGGTCCTGAAGAATATGTAATGTTGCTTTAAATACAGGGACATCATATCGGGACTGCCCGGGTTAGTGCACCTCGTGTTTGTTTCTGCTCAGCACTGGTGTCACCCCCTACCCTGTTGATAACGTAGAGTTGGAGTTTGGGACTATGAACTACCATTGAGTATTCCCTTGGGAACATACATCATTTTCCCATGGATTTTTTAAAGTTTTTGTTTATTTAAGTGCTCTCTGTACCCAGCATGGGGCTCGAATGCACAACCCCTAGCTCAAGCGTTGGAAGCTCCACTGACTGAGTCAGCCAGGCACCCCTCCGGGGTTGATCTTTAGATTCCATTATTTTCCCATTGCAAACCCTGCTGCAGGGGACACCAGTTTACGGTCCCCTTGTGTACATTTGTAAGAGTCTGTCTGGGATTAACTCCTGGAGGTACAACTCTTCCATCTTGGGGTGTGTGCATTTTCAGTTTTACCCTGTTTTCCTCTGTTGCTCTCTGAAACAGCTGAATGCGCTCCCAGTCCCACCAGCAGTGCGTTGCTGGGACTCGGCGCTCCCCGAGCTTTGCCAACACTTCAGACTTGCTGATTTTTGTCAGGCTTCTGCCTGCGTAGAGTAGAACCTCTTTTTAATTTCATTGCCCCGATGACTAGTGAGGCTGAGTTTTTTGTTTTTCTCTGTGAATGGGCAGAACTTTTTCTAAGCCCCCTGAAAGCAGCCTCCCTGCCCCGCCACCACCCCTTCCGGGGTGGAAGACCCAAGAGTCCGTGGCTGGCAGCTGGGAGGGGGGAGAGCGCGTCTCTCCGCATGTGCGTGGTACTGCTGGGGCCACCACCGGGGCACACGCAGGCTTTCCGGTGTCCCCTCGCTCCTCCGCTGGGTTGGGCGGGGACCCGCTCTTGAAACCGGTGGGTGCTCTCTCAGGGTTTACTGCCTGGAAATGCGGGAGGAGCGGCAAGAGCGGCTGGGGTTTATTGACAAGCAGTTGGAGCTCCTGGCGCAGGACTACAAACTGCGCATTAAGCAGATCACGGAGGAGGTGGAGAGGCAGGTAAGGAGCGGGAGGGCGCACCCCGGGGAGACCAGGTCTCCAAGTCTCATCCCAGGTGCCAGGAAGGTGAAAGAGCACACGTCCTCATCCTGGCGGTTTCTCAGCCTCCTGGAGGGAGCTGTGGCCCTGACTCGAGCGCACAGTACTCCCCCCCCCCCACCACCTGGGGCCCCCTGGGCCAGCCCCCATCCTCCGGGCCTCTCCTCGGGCCTCTCCTCCGCATCTGGGGTGAGCGTTTGCCCGCCCCTCTGTCATAGCCCTTCTCCCTCAGAAGGTTTCCCGCCGCAAGTGAGCCGAGGAGACTGCGGGCTCGTGGGGGGGCCGGTGCAGTCTGTGAGCGTCGCGTAGCCTCTCCTGACACTGCAGGATGGAAGCGGGCTCGCCCTCCGTACCTAATGGTGCGCCCCGTCCCGCAGGTGTCCACCGCCATGGCGGAAGAGATCAGACGCCTCTCGGTGCTGGTGGACGAATACCAGATGGATTTCCACCCTTCCCCGGTGGTCCTCAAGGTCTACAAGAACGTGAGTTGTCAGTGGCAGGTGTTCTGCTCTCACCCCCATCCCTTTTGGCTGCAGGGTGGAGTAGCCCACGTGGGACAGTGGTGCAGCCCCTGCTGGTCTGTGTCCAGGCCCCTCAGCCAGGGGGCAGGACCCGGGCTTCACTCAGCGTTCCGCGGTCACCTGCGGGTGCGGGCTCACCAGCCTCAGGTTGGTCCCCAGAAGGAGCTCCCGACCGTGGTGCTGCTTCTCTTAAGCTCTCCCTTCCACTTGCAGGAACTGCACCGCCATATAGAGGAAGGACTGGGTCGGAATATGTCCGACCGCTGTTCCACGGCCATCACCAACTCCCTGCAGACCATGCAGCAGGACATGATAGGTCAGTGCTGCGGGGGGCTTCACGGTGCCAGAGGTCCACTTTGGAGGCCCGTCCACAGAAATAACGGCCTTTCCTGGTCTGTCACCTTTGATGATGAGTTAGCTCAAGACCCTCAGGTTCTTGGGGTGTGTTGTGCCTTCATTCCACACACAGACTCGCCGTCTTGGGTGATCCCACGGGACTGTCCCAGGCCGAGGGTTTGGCCTGTCCTGAGATTCACACGGGGCATAAACATCAGCAGGTGTGGCGCCCCGGTCCACAGACCCCTGGGGAGCGCTGGCCTGCCTGTCTGGGAGAGGGACTTGCAGCCCCACGGGCCCCATGGGCTCACTCCTGCCGAACTGTCAGCATGAGCCTCGGCAGTGGCCGGCACGGCCTCCATGTGCGGCACGGGGCCGAACTGATGGGCCTTCTCATCTCTGCTCCTGACAGATGGTTTGAAACCCCTCCTTCCTGCATCTGTGCGGAGTCAGATAGACATGCTGGTCCCTCGGCAGTGCTTCTCCCTCAGCTATGACCTGAACTGTGACAAGCTGTGTGCTGACTTTCAGGAGGACATCGAGTTCCATTTTTCCCTCGGCTGGACCATGCTGGTGAATAGGTTCCTGGGCCCCAAGAATAGCCGCCGGGCCTTGATGGGCTACAATGACCAGGCAAGCAGCGTCCCTGACCCACGGGCCTCGGTAGAGGCCCTTCTGCACCCTGCCTGCAGACACCCGGGCCGGGCTGACGGGCCTTTCTTGCGGTAACAGCCGTGGCACGTCTGCTGCCAGCCACACAGCACACCGCGGTTCCAGGTTTTTGCCACAAATCTGTCGTATGTTACCCTAAGCACTGATAATTGTGAAATTTAAAACGTTAGCTGAACTTTTTCTCTTATATTAAAATAAGCGTTTATTAAATATAGAAGTTTTAAGTGTACCCATATGGCACCATTTCACAATTTAGATTTTAAACCACTCCCGTCCATTCCACTTGAATTACTGTGTGTACTGTTCCTGGTGCGCATCCCACACTTGGTGGGACGGCCAGTGCTTACATTTTGTGGGGTCCCCTAGTGCTCCCCTTGGGGCTGGCATATCTGTTACGAAGCCTAAATTTTTCCTGGCTGCACGCAAAGCTCATTTGTTGTTGCTGTTGTTTTTGTTTTTTGGTTTTTTGCCTTTTGGAAATTGCAGAGCCACGCTGTGAGCCTGTTCCCGGGCTCCCCGAGGGTTCTGTGGAATGAGAGACTTGCCACACTCTTCTCACCCCGCTCATTGTCTCTCTTCAGGTGCAGCGCCCCATGCCTCTGACGCCAGCCAACCCCAGCATGCCCCCGCTGCCGCAGGGCTCCCTCACCCAGGAAGAGCTCATGGTTTCCATGGTCACCGGCCTGGCCTCCCTGACGTCCAGGACTTCCATGGGCATTCTCGTTGTTGGAGGCGTGGTCAGTGACAAGCCCTGCCCGGGGAAGGCTGGGGGCAGGTGGGCGGGCGGGTGGGGGCCAAGGGGCACGGTCCTGGCGGGGGTCCCTGCATTGGCCCCATGGTGTGTCATGGTGGGCACGCCGGTGGTTTCACGGCCACCAGCGACTGTTCACTGTGGTCGCATGGGGAGCGGTGCGCAGCCTGAGCCTAAGCTTCATCGTGTATTCGTTGACTTCTTTTAAGTCTCGCTCCACTAACATGGGGTTTAGACAACAGCAGTCCCGTCTTACAGAGGAGGAACATCTTGTTGGCTTGCCAAAGACATAGAGTTAGGATTGGAACTCTGATCTCAAGGCCATGTTTGGCCCCACTGGGGCCCATACTACACGATGGGCAGAGAAGAGGCCTGAGAAATGGACAAAGCTGGGTTCTAGATAGGTGGGTGTGGCCAGGTGCTTCTCGTTTGTAGGTGAGGAGGCTGAGAGCAAAACCTGCAAGGGTTTAAGACAAAGAGCCCAGGCTGGGCCTTGAACCCTTGTCTGTCTATCTCCTGGTTTTCTTGCCCTTCCCACCCCAGGGCCTGAGATCACAGGGTGCCTTCCTGATAACTAGGGTGCTCCCCACGTCCTGACCCAAGATAACAGTGCAGCCAGATTAGGTAATACGTTGAGTTTTCCTGACATTGCGGCCTCATTTTCTCGGTTGAGGTCTTTCGAGCTATACAGGGGTCGCAGATGTGACGATAACAGAACTGCCAGGAGTCGTCCTTGGCGTGGAGGGCTGCGGGCGTGCAAATCTGAGGCCCCTTGCCTTCCCTCTCTGGACGTGGTGCATGCTGTGCTGCTTTATTCATAGACAGTGACCGGACAGAGGGTCATTAGTTCAGATGCTGAGACTTGATGGTCATGAGACCGTCTTAATACCCCATTTTACCCAAACAACCCTGTGAGTTGGGTGGAGGCCATTATGCCTCTTTTGGGAAGAATGGGTGTAAAGAAACTTGCCCGAGTTGCAGGCAGGCAGGCAGCACTGAAGCCTTGATTTCTAGCTCCATGTCCAGTGCTCTTTGACCATAACCACACTGCCTTGAACCCCAGCGTATTACAGACCAGACCAACAGGAACCATTAACCAGGGAACGAAATGCAGAATTCTACTTGTCAGTGCCATTGGAATGGAATGTCACTGTGGAGCATGCCCACATTCATTTTTAGGAATTCTGAGTGTCTGGGTCTATGCTTCTCATCTTAACACCACCTTCCTTTTCTCCCCACGTCCATTGCACAAGTTAGGTCGTGTGGCCAACACTCAGTTACCCTTGTTTCCGAACTGGGATCCTTGGGCAAGTCTGGCGGTGACAGCCAAGAGGAGGGGCAGTGGGATGGCAGAGAGTCTGCGTCGGCTCATCAGTGTGCCTCTGCAGGTGTGGAAGGCAGTGGGCTGGCGGCTCATCGCCCTCTCCTTTGGGCTCTATGGCCTCCTGTATGTCTACGAGCGTCTGACCTGGACCACCAAGGCCAAGGAGAGGGCCTTCAAGCGCCAGTTTGTAGAGTATGCCAGCGAGAAGCTACAGCTCATCATCAGCTACACTGGCTCCAACTGCAGCCACCAAGTCCAGCAGTGAGTGTCCTCATCCGTGCTGAGGGGCCAGCGCCGGCGCCTGTGGCCCAGGACTTCCCTCTAGCTTCCCTTTGGACCTGGCCTGGAAACCGCTGGGTCCCGAGCATCATCTGCCACTGGCCTTCAGCTGTGCCATGCCGGCTTTGAGACCAGGGACGGGGAGAGGGGTCTTTCCAGGGACACCTTATGTCCTGGGCTGGGACCACGTAGGCCTCTGTTCCCCTAAGGAGGGGAGGGTGTGGGAAGACGAAGACGAGGGCCGTTACTTGTAGCATTTATTAAAGGTTGCCTTGAAGGGCTTGGTTTGTAGGCAGAGCTTTGAAATGCTAAGCCACAGGCCTGTCTTCCTGGCATAGCTTTGGGCAGCTGGGGCTGGATTGCTTGGCTTGGCTGGTGGATGGGAGTACTGGCCGGCCTGCCTTATATCGCTGCGTGGCGGGCCCCTTGCTAGGCACTTGGCACCTCATTTCTCATTTCCTCTGTGACCCCTTTGAAGTAGACGTAGTTTGTATTGGCATCTCCTTTATTCAAATGGGTAAACTGAGACTGGAGGAGTTGTCCCTTTTCCCCTGCCACTGGGTGATTAGCGGCAGAGCCAGGATCTGAATCCTGGCCCGTTGTGCCCAAGCCAGGGTGCTCCCGGCTCGCTCCCTGTGGTGATGCTGAGTGGGTGGTGGCTGTGACGTCCACGGCCTTGGCAGGGGGCGGGCAGGATTGTGCCACGCCGCGCTGGCGCTGGCCAGAGCTACCGGCGGCTGACACACGGGCTGCGCTGCGCTCGGTAGGATTTAGCCAGCGACGGTGTTCCGCCTCTCTCTCCCCCAGGGAGCTGTCTGGGACCTTTGCTCATCTGTGCCAGCAAGTCGATGTCACTCGGGAGAACCTGGAGCAGGAAATTGCCGCCATGAACAAGAAAATTGAAGTTCTCGATTCACTTCAGAGCAAAGCAAAACTGCTCAGGTGAGGTCGGCCCAGGTGCTCGGAGGTGGTGGGCTCTGGTGTGCGGCGCGGGCGTGTCTGTGGCTTGGGCGTGGACACGAACCTCCCTCGTGTGTGAGAGGTTAGATGGTGTGCCGCCAGAGCTTCAACGAGATGTAGGGCCCCGGCGTCCAGATGCTTGCAGTCAGGGCTGTGCTGATGGTGGAGGAACCAAGGCGTATGCTTCTCCTTAGCGGCCCGTGGCTGGCACTTGAGCCCTCGGCATCCCTCCAGGCTCATGTGACCCATTTCCTTTTTCTAAAAGGAAGTTAAGTAATTTGTCTGGGGTCCCATAGGAGATGGCCAGGCCAGGAGTAGAAGAATCCAGGCGTGCGTGGTCCTAGCAGTCTATGATACTCTGCACATTGATTATCTTTCATTGTCTACTGTGTGCGGGGGACTCTGGGCTAGACCTGCCACACGCTTTACTCCATTTCTCTCTCAGCCCAGGGAAGGGGGCAGGTCAGCATTTTTACCCACAGGAGAGCGGGATAGGCAGCTGGTGGCTGGCAGGGCCCGCGTTGGCGCCCAGATCCATGTGGGGTCCCTGTTGAAAGTCAGAGCTTCCGTCCATGCTTCACTGGAGAGGATGATTCTAAGGAGCCAGAGACCTGGGTTCTGGCCCAGGCCCTCATGTTTGGAGAGGTCACGGAGCTTTCTTAGGTCTCGTTGTTTTCATCTGTAAGACGGAGCAGGATTTCATGACAGAGCCACAGAGCTGAACCTAAAAGCACTGTGCAAAGGTCCCTGGCCCGCTCAGCCCGAGATAACATCTGCACATGGGGACCCTGTGCTTCCTGCCCCCGCCGCTGACGTCAGTGCCAGCCCCCTTGGTGACAAGTGGACTTTCCCTCCCTGACAGTGCAGATGCACCCTCCCCGCCCACCAGCCTGGCTCAGGCCTCCTCTAGGGACACGTGGAACATCTCATGGGGGGCGTGTGTGGTGGAGTGTGTCTCTCCTGCTCGTCACCAATGGGGACGGGGGGAACCCGTAAGGGCTATGTATCCAGCAACCCAGCCCCTCACCTACAGGCAGGAAAACCAAGTTCCGGACAGTTCGGGGACTTGCCTGTGGTCAGGGAAAGCCAGCATAGGGCTTGAAGGTCAGAAAAGCCCGACTTTTGGCTTCACCATGACGGTGTGACTGTAGGAAGTTATGGGACCTCTCCGGGCCTCTTCTCCTTATCTGTGGAGTGGGGGTGATCAGAGGAGTAAACGAAGCTACATGTTAAACGTCCTTAGAACAGTGCTTGGCCTGTCACACTATCGCCCGTGACCAGCTCTGAGTGCTACAAAAGAACCATTTCTCTGCAGGAATAAAGCCGGTTGGTTGGACAGCGAGCTCAACATGTTCACCCACCAGTACCTGCAGCCCAGCAGATAGTGGGCCGCCGCGAGCCGGAGCCCGCGTGGGGAAGGGCGGTGCCGCCAGCCGTGTGGGCCTCCCACCAGGGCCACGCACAGCTCCTGCCCGTGGCCGCCACCGTGAGAGCGAAAGCACCCCCGTCTCATACCATTTTGAGCCCCTAATCGCTAGTGTTTTTTTTTTCCCCCTTTGCCTGCTGTTGCAGGAAGATCTGGCTCGTACCCCTAAAGGAGACTTTTTAAACGGTGATTGTGGATAGCATGGTACCAAGGAGTCGAGTCTTTGCTTTGTCGGGTGCACTTGATTGAAACTCATTTGAGTGCTTGACAAGGTCTTGGGATCTGCCCGCACCGCAGAATGCCTGGTTGGAGCCTTTAAGGGTATCAGGCAGACCCCCTTCTCCGGCCAACACTAACACCGACCCAAGCATACCCGCCTGCCGCGCACTCCAGCACCCCTGCAGAGAAAGGCCGCCTTAGGGTTGAGTTTTCTTCCCAGGTTGCATTAGAACAAGTTCCAGAAAGGCCAAGTCCGTCCCAGAAGGGCTGCTGCCTGTGTGTGTGTCAATTTGGCCCTTCAGCTTTTGTGCTTCGCTCCTTCAGCAGAGCATTTCAGACACGTCTTGGAGGTGTGGGGCTTGCCTTGGGTTGTAGGCTGAGGCAGGCCTCGTTGCCCTGGGGGGTGGGAAAGATGTTGCAGAAGTGACTGGAGTCAGGGTGGCTGAGGGGAGGGGCCGTGTGGAGAGAGCAGGTAGCTGGTTCCACGATGAGGGAGGGCCTTGACCTCCCTCCTCTTCTTTGGTCCCTTGTTCTGGTTTCGGTCCTTAGTCCGTGTCGTCTGGTCTTATTGTTGGTCAGAGATGGTTTGGTCCAGAGCGTTCAAGGATGTAGCTGAAGGAGAGATGGCGGAGGGAGAAGGGTGGACCCCATCCAGGATGGCTGGAGAATGTGGAGTCCACGGAGAACAGGGCCTTCTGTATGACCTTGCCCTGTGAGGGGCTCATAGGGTCTGAGAGCCCACGCTGTTAGCTTGATTGCATCCTTGTTAGGTTCCTTAAGAAACGCTCCCGCCCCTGCCTTGGCCCAGGCTGCCCTTGGCCACCGGTCCTCTGGACTAAGTCTCCTGTGCCAGGGAGGCTGCCGCTGGCTGAGAGATGGTGTGGGAGACCCAGCAGCCATCCTCCGGTCCTCCCATCCTCCCTGATCCCCAGAGCCTCTTACTGACCCTTACCTGGCCTCCTGTTAACTTTGAGAAATGTTTCCTGTTGAGTTTGGGATTGTTACTGGTTGAAGTGGGGGCAGGTTCCTGTCTCCAAGGTGTTAACTGGGGCAAGCAGCCTTCACAGTTCAGGTCTGAGACCTTCCTAGAAACCAGCAGGTCCTGTCTCCCAGAAAGAGGTGGGGCTCAGGCAGAGAGGTGGGGCTTGTCCTCTTCAATCCCCACGCCCCGCCCTCCGGCTTCCGGGAAATGAGTTGGTGGCCTCTGCTCACTGGTAGGTGGCCATGCAGGTGGCACCTTCTCCAGGTGCCCACTTGTCTTTCAGACCCTTAGTGCACCTGCTGTGTGGAACCAAGTGGTGGACCTCGCCCAGGTCCTCCCACGGCAGGGGAATGTTCTGAGCTTTTTGCCGGGCCTAGATGGTGGTCACTTCCCAGCGTGTCAGGAGAAATCATTGTCACACAATTCCAATGAATTTTGTGCTTTTTGGGGAAAAAGAAATTATTTAATAACTAAACCTGAATGTTTTTGAATGTAGCCCCTGGGCAATGAATGGAATTTTGAGTTTCTTACACAGTAAGTAAAATTAAATTTATCCCAGTGAGGGAAAGACTCTTGACAGAAGCGTGGCAAAAAGCACTTTAATTTAATGCTGCTAACTTTGTTCTCTGGTTTTATGTTCATTTGCTGGAGTGTGAGACGTGCTTGACACAGTGAGTTTTTTCTCTGATGTAGTTAAGGTGATCTCTTTGCCTGAATTACTCCTGTATCATTGCTCATGATATTGGCACTAAAATAAAACCTAGTTGGAAACACTTTGTGGGACCTCAGTTTACTGCTCTGATGCAAACCATGTCTGCAGGTTGTATTTTGAAATGACCTTAACTTTGTTCAGGGGAAGTTCCAACTGTAATCTGCCCGTGGGTTCCTCTTGCTCTTGGAAGGACTCTGATACTCTGAGAACAAAAGGCGTTAACTGATCTTTTAAGACCCAGGAAATCTAGAGTGATGTCTTTACAGATTTCGCTGTAACTCCAAGCCATTCATTTTTCACTTAAAAAGTAATGACTCAGACTGACCCACCCTAGTTTGCCTTCTGAGAACTTGGCTATGAGCTTTCTGTTTTTTGAAGGGCCCTCGGCAGTGACTTGTCCGCCTCCCTGGCCCCCCACACGTGTGCTCCAGGCCCTGGTGCCCCCACTCTCCGCACTGTGGTCGGTGGCAGCCTCATCCTTCCCGACGCCCAGGCCACAAACTTGGGGTGTCATCCTGGACTCCAGTGGTACTTTGCAGGTCTGCACTGCCTCCGACCACCCCTCACTCCCTGGTGCCCTCCACTTTGGCCACACTGGTTCCTTGCTGTTTGAAACTGCTAAGCACATAACCTCCTTAAGTCTTGGCCCTGGCTGACCCTCTGCCTGTTCCCCCAGACGTCACAGCTAATTCTTTTACCTCCAAGCCTGCTGAGATGTTACCTCATTGTCTGGATCTTCCTGGACCACCCTATTTCAATCCCTCTTTCCTTCCCTGTTCCCTGGTACTTCCGGGGACCGTTACCCTGCACCTGTGGAGTAGCCATGTTTTCCTAGGAGCTGTTCTCTAGCACGTAATACGGTTTGGTGTGTCCATGTGCTAGAACACTAGCTCTCTGTACGGCCTGAGATTTTTGTTTGTTTTGTTTATTGATAACGTGCCAAGCATCTAGTCCGGTGCCTGGCACAGAATCAGAAGTCAGTATTGACACTTGAATTAATGAATCCTGTCCTGATAACACAGTCCACATCTTATCAGCCCTCCAGGGTTGGGGGCCAGAACAGAATTGCTACTGGAAACCTCCTAAGAGTAGTCATGGGACTAGGGGCTTTCAGATGTTCCAGTCTCAGCACTGTAGGGCTGATGGGTCCTGGATTGGAGCCTAAGTCTTAATTTCCCAAAGCCCAGTGGCTTTCAAACTTACTTTTCTTCCTTCCTTCCTTCCTTCCTTCCTTCCTTCCTTCCTTCCTTCCTTCCTTCCTTCCTTCCTTCCTCTCTCTCTTTTTTACCCACAATTAGAAATAACACGATGAACCAGCACACGTGTGTATGTGTAGGTACAACGAAAAATTTGAAGTTGGTCAGTTCCATTTTCCTGTGATAACACAGGTATTCTCTCTTCCGCTGCTATTCGCAACCCACTAAGTCATTCACCAGCTACTAGATGATGGCCTGTATTTGGAAAGAGGTGTTCTATACCCTGTTCCATACTCAACACCGCCTAGTTCTCTATCCCCAGTCAAGACCAGATGCCGGTGGTTGCTCAGCCTACCTCATCCACCCACTGAGAGTTCTGGGGAATCCAAGAGGTGGGATTTTTGGTTTTCCAGTAACAGTGTCCTTATTTAATCACAAAGTATGTGGCCAGAATGTACCCCTCTTCCAAGGTTGGGCCCTCTTCAGCTAAATTCACTCTTGTCCTCCAGGACAGGGATTTCTGGCTCTGAGTCAGACTCTCAGGCTTGAGATTAGAACAGCCAGCTTTTAACGAGAGCTTAGCACACGTCAGACATTGATATGCAAGAACCCAAATCTCGGAAATTCGGTGATCTATTTGCCTCTGTGCAAATGAGGAAGTTCATGAATTCATCGAAGTATTTGAGTGCCTACTATGTGCTAATGAGCATGGTGCTAAGCATTAGAGATACAGCAGTGAGTAAGGTGGATAAAAAGCTCTGTCCTTTTAGAGCTGGTATGCTAGTGGAGGGAGGCGGACTACAGGCAAAACCAGTTCAGTAAAAGACATTGTATATCAGCAGATAAGGACTATGGGGGGAAATGAGGCAGGGAAAGTTTGGGGAGGGTGTAACAACAGTGTGGTTGGGGTAGGCCTTCTGAGAAGACAACATTTGAAGGAAGACGGTGGGGAATGAAACCGTGGGGCTATCTGGGGCAGTGCATTTTAGATGGAGGGACCAGCAGGTGCGAAGGCCCTGAGGTAGGAGCATGCCCAATATCTTTAAGGAGCAAAATAAGACTAGTGTGACTGGAGTGAGGGAGGGGGAGAGGAGCAGGAGATAAGGTATGAAAAGGAACTGGAGGCAGATTGGGATCTCACAGGTAAGGACTTTGGCTTTACTCTGAGTGAGGCAGATGCAATTGGAGAGCTTTGAGCAGAGGAGTCCCATAAGCTCACTTCCATCTTAATGGGGTCTCAGGCTGTTGTGTAGACAACAGAGTAAGAATGGAAGCAGGGGGACCTGGCAGAAGATGACCAGTGTCCCAAAGAGGAGAGGATGGTGCCTGGGGCCAGGCGGCTGTGATGGAGGTGGTGGAAAGCGCTCAGGTTCTGAAGTCCTTTTAAAGATCGAAATGGGGGGTGCCTGGGTGACTTGGTTGAACATCTGGTTCTTGGTTTCGGCTCAGGTCGTGGGTCTCAGTGTTGTGGGATCAAGCCCCACGTTGGGCGGAGTCTGCTTGGGTTTCTCTCTTTCTCATAAATAGATAAATCTTTTAAAAAAAAAAAATAAATGATATGCTGTGCTGACAGACTGGATGAGTCATGGATGACTCAGGGTCCTGGGCACATGCTGGGACGGGGAGAGCTTCAGTGGAGCACGTTTGGGGGAAATCAGGAGTCCCTTTTGGGCATGTTAAATGTAAGGCCCCTCTTCTGTAGTTGGATACAAGAACTTGGAGCTCCGTGGAGTCCGGCCTGGAGGTACACATTTGGGAGTCGGCACATGGATGGTGCCTTGGCCAGGGTTCCCCAGAAAGCAGAGCCTCAAGCAGAGGGCTCATGCACCCTCATTTTATTTCTGCAGAACACCCCCAGAGAGGAGCAGGGAGGGAGGGAGGAGGAGAGAAGTGGGAAGGAAGGACAGCTAGCAGAAGGGTGCGTTATAGAGCTGGCTGCCGTGAGATGTGCCTGCAGAGTAACAGGCGGTGACCGTGAGAAGCCATGCAGGCGAATTTCGTGCCTTTTCTTGGTGGGGACGGAGGGGGGCAGAATTTACCCACTATTTCTTTCTTCCCACTGGTTGAAGATTTGCCTCTTGGGGCACTTACTCTGTATTTCTGGGTTGCATATATGAATGCTGGGGCACCAAACTGGGGTCCATGGTGGGTGGTGGAGGTGAGGAGCACAGGCGTGGGCTGGGGCTGTGGTGTGGATAGGTTGTGTTCACCACAAATCACCCAGCCCAGGCGGGGCTGAAGCAACAGGCAGGGGAGGCCAGGAGGGCCTGAAGGGGGGCAGAGGGTTTACGTAGAAAAGTCTACCCCTCAAATCACTCAGAGCTACGCTTGCCTTCCCTCCCTTCTTGCCTGGGAGGGGAGGTCTAAGTCTGACCCAACAGAGCCCTACGAGGCCGTAGCCAGCACAGTCTCTGCCTCCGGGGACTAGTGGCGCAAGCTACAGGCCCTGCTGGTATAGCTGGTCCCTCGTCCAGCCCCATTCTAGATTGCCCTTGTCCTCGTCTGTGCCTCAGCTGCTCTGGTTCCTGGTGGGGTGATCCAGACTTCATCCCAGGGGACCCTAGCCCTTGGCTGTCTGGTCCTGCTTGGGCCATGATTGCCGTGACTGCCACTTGCTGTTACCAGTGGGTGTGGAGACACCAAGAGACAGACACTGAGGGGGTTCCCGACACTCCCCTGTCCCACTGCGCAGCCTCAGCCCTGGCTCCTCACGGGGACCAGAATCTTGACCCCCAGCAGCACAGCGACTCTGCCCGCTGGTCCGCCAGCAGGACAGGCCCAGCCACCGGGGGATGGCCACAACTTCAAGTTCGATGGGACCCTATTGTGTCCCTCAGCAGAAGCTTTCTGCCCCCAGGCACGGGAAATACGAACTCCAGAAGTGGGTCACTGGAGTGATGGAGGGAGGGGCCTCTACTTACACCCTCTGCTTCCTGTCCCCCAGTATTCTAGCCACAGGGGACACGGTGGCCTTTCTCAGCTGCTTGGAGAGCAGAGCTGTGAAGTATGGTCCCTGAGCTTGGTCCTTCCAAGCTATGCCATTCGGGTGTTGAGGTTCCTGGAAAGATCGGTGGATCCTTTGGTCAGATGCCCATTGTTCCACATTTTGCCAAAAAACAGGTCCCTTGGTGTGAGGCGACGTGTGTATACCATGTCACTACGTCAGGGAATCTAAAGCCCCTCAGATGGTGGTGGGGGTGAGCCCCCCCCCCGCAGCAGGGTGGTCAGGGGGGACCATATGTGGATTGGCATTAATCTCAGTAAATACAAATTGCCCCCCTCCAGGGTGGACAGAGGACGGATGCAATCCACCTGCTACTGATGGCTGGCTGGTCCCTTGGAGATAGCGTATGGAGGGCTCAGCTTTGGTCCTGCTTCGGCAGACCAGGCATTCAGGACCTCCCCGAGCCTTTGGGAGAGGAGCCCGCCCGGGCCACTTCACCCCTGTCGTCATGACTGCTCTGTCTGTCCTCGGGCCCTGTGTACCCGCACTAGGGTGGCTGCAGAGAGAGGCCGGCTGACGTCTACCAGCACGTCACCCATTCCCAGATGTTTGTTGACCGTCTCCCCTGCCTTGGACATTCTCTGATGGGTGGATTCGAAACGTGAGACACAGATTTCGTCTGTTGTGCCCGTCCTGGTGCTCACTGGCTCACCTTCTTAACCCCTCCCCAGTTCTCCAGGTACCCCATCTTCCAAACTTTAACCCCCTAAGCTCCTGGCCACCAGCCAAATCACCTGCCACCACCCAGGGCTTTGTGTATGTCTGTCCCTCAGGCTGTTCACCCCTCTTTATGCATGGGTGACCAAGTGTGCAGTGCACAGCTGTGTCCACTGGGAGGATTGGCCTTCGTCTTTGTCCTCAGGGCCACTCCTGAGAGGGGGTGGGGGCACGGGAGTGACAGCTGTCCATTCCAGCTAGGGCAAACACACTGTGCCCAATGAGGCCAAGTTCTTATTTGTTTCTTTTACACGCTTCACATCATTTTTTTAAAAAGATTGATTGATTGATTGATTGATTTGACACAGCGCGCGTGAGCAAGCACAAGCTGGGGGAACGGCGGGCAGAGGGAGAGGAAGAAGGAGGCTCCCCGAGGAGCGGGGAGCCCGATGTGGGGCTTGATCCCAGGACTTTGGGATCATGACCAAAGGCAGACGTTTAACCAAGTCACATTTTTATTTTTATTTATTTATTTATTTTTTAAGATTTTATTTATTTTTTTTAATTTTTTTTAAAGATTTTATTTATTTATTTGAGAGAGAGAATGAGAGAGAGCATGAGAGAGGGGAGGGTCAGAGGGAGAAGCAGACTCCCCGCTGAGCAGGGAGCCCGATGCGGGACTCGATCCCGGGACTCCAGGATCATGACCTGAGCTGAAGACAGTCGCTTAACCAACTGAGCCACCCAGGTGCCCAAGATTTTATTTATTTTTTGACAGAGAGACAGCGAGAGAGGGAACACAAGCAGGGGGAGTGGGAGAGGGAGAAGCAGGCTTCCCGCAGAGCAGGGAGCCCGATGTGGGACTCGATCCCAGGACCCTGAGGATCATGACCTGAGCCGAAGGCAGATGCTTAACGACTGAGCCACCCAGGCGCCCCACCAATTCACATTTTTAAACAGCTTTATCGAGATTTTATTTATTTATTTTATTTTATTTTTTTAAGATTTTATTTATTTATTTGAGAGAGAGAGAGAGAATGAGAGATAGAGAGCACGAGAGGGAAGAGGGTCAGAGGGAGAAGCAGACTCCCCACTGAGCAGGGAGCCCGATGTGGGACTCGATCCCAGGACTCCAGGATCATGACCTGAGCCGAAGGCAGTCGCTTAACCAACTGAGCCACCCAGGCGCCCAATTGTTCATTTATTTTAAAGTAAGCTCTATGACCAATACAGGACTTGAACTCATAACCGCGAGATCAAGAGTCACATGCTCTACTGACTGAGCCAGCCAGGCAGGCGTCCCTTATTGAGATATAATTTATATACAATAAACTGCATGTTTAAAGTGTACGTTAGGTTTAGACATATGTATGCACCATGAGACCATCACCACAACCAAGACAGTGGACATAGGCATCACCCCCAAGGTTCCCTCATGCCCCGTTATCATGCCTTCTTCCACCCCGTTTCCTAGCAACCACTGATCTATCACTACAGATCTGTTTACATTTTCTAAAGTTTTATACAAATGGAAGATACAGTACATACTCTTTCTTTTCCGTGCAACATAATTATCTTGAGATGTATCCATATTGTGCATATCAATAGTTTATTCTTTTTTATTGCGGAGTAGTATCCATTGTATGGCCATACCACGATTTGTTTATCCATTGATCTGTTGACCTATGTTTGGCTACAACTGCCATGAACATTCATATGCAAATCTCTGTATGGACAATTTTCCCCCCTTGGATAAATGCCTAGGAGTAAAATGACTGGCTTGTATAGTTGGTATGAACTTATAAAAAAAAAAAAACCCACATAGCCTTATTGAGGTGTAATTTACACACCATAAAATTCACTCATTCTAAGTGTACAATTAAATCATTTTAGCAAGTTTACAAAGTTGTGCAGCCTCCACCACAATCCAATTTTAGCGCGTGTCCAGCACCCCAAAATGAGCCCTCTTGCTCTCCCTTTCTCTCTCCTTTTTTCCCTTCCTTCCATCCTCCTTCACTCCTCTCCTTTCTTTTCTTCCTGTTAATTTGCTGAATTACACTGATTGGTTTTAAAATGTTCTGGTCAAGTCACTTCATCTTGTACAACCTCGTTTTTGGTTTTTCTCTGTAAAATGGAGCTGGCATGCTCCGCATACAAATTGGATTACAGGTATCTGTGTTCGTGCTTAACCCACGGCCTCTCCTTCAGGCAGGGACCCCTCTTCCTTCTCTGCCTCCCAGTGCCTAGCACTGTGCTTCTTGGTACAAAGTAGGCACGACATGATACAGGAAAGAAAGTATTAAAGAATGAGTCTCCAGCCGCCGACTCCCCCACTCCCGCCCGGCCTCCCACAGCTGAATTCCGCTGCTGAGGAGCAACTTTAGGTCCAGACTGAAACTGCCGCCGCCTAACCCGGCGTGGCCCGCGGCCCCGTCCTGACCAATCGGAGCTCGCCCTGCGGGGGCACGCCCCCATTCCTGTAATCGGCGACCAGTACGCGGTCTCGGAAGTTGACCAATCAGCTCCTGTTAGGCCCGCCCCAATGTTGAAACTGCCGCTTCTGAACGCGGAGTAACGTTCGCAGGAGCGGCCGGCTCCGTCCGCAATCTGACCAATCAGGGCGGCCGCGTCGGGCCCCGCCCACAGCCGGCGAAGCAAAGGGCGGCCGGGCGGAACTCCGGGCTGCGAGAGCCTCCCTGGGGCGGCGGGCTTCCGGGCTTCCAGGCTTCCAGGCTTCCAGGCGGTGAGTGCGGGAGCGGCGGGGCTGGCGTGGGGAGGAAGGACTCGGCCCCTGGTGTGGGCGGTCCACAGGTGACCAGTGTGGGTGAGGCGGGCGGGGGGCCGGGCCGCCATTCTGAGAGGAGGGTCTGGCCTGACCCGGCGTTAAAACCCGCCCGGTGCACAGTGATGGAGACTGAGTTTCTGGGTGGAGCCTGGGCCTGGATCCCAGAGGCGATTAGGAAGCCCCTTCCCCAGGCTGCAGAAATCCTTTCTGGAGGCATCTGTGTGTCTTTGAGCCTGGGTCCCTGGGGGCAAAAGACCGAGAGAGGAGGAGGAAGGAGAAGGCGTCCCAGGCACCTCTCTGCTGCAAGAGGTCCTGGAGCCAGATTCCGGCTTAAAATCCTGGCTTTGTCACTTACTAGCGGTGGAACGTGGGGCAAGTTGGTTAACTCCTCTGAACTTTGGTTTCCTGATTTGTAAAAAGAAAGGGAAGATGGAAGGGTGGACAGGACAGAGGGAAGCCTCCCTTCAGAAGCCTGGTCTGTGCTGGATTCACAATTTATAATACTTTACATTTGTAGACTTGCTCTAATTGTTTTCTACAAATTAAACTACTTTCATAGTTAAGATTGTTAAAGGGGGATTGTTCCCTTTTGGGCAGGTAAGTAAACACACTCTGGCCAGTTTAATAATAGACATTTGTTGAGTGCTCACTGTGTACCAGGCGCCATACTAAGGCTTAACATGCATTGCCTCGTTTATTCCCTACAGTAATTTGAGGAGGTCTGTTATCATTTCTCTTTGGCAGATGAGGAAACTGAGGCACAGAGCGATTAAATAACTTGCTTGAGACCGCACACTTAGGGAGTAGTAGAGTGGGGATTCAAACCCAGGCCTCTGGCTCCACAGGGCAGCCTCCTTGGCTGGTGTCATGCTGTCTTCGCTTTAGGTAGAAGAGCTGGGACTGGAACCCAGCCCGAGGGTACACCGCAGCCCAGGAGGAAGCCGCGCCATATGCCTGGGATGGTGGAGACCAAGGACTTGGTGCATCTCCGGCAGCTCAACTCGGCACTCCTGAGGCAGCTGCGGGTCGGGCAGGATGCCGTTCGGCGGTCGGTGGCCAAAGCAGCCTCAAAGGTGAGCACCCACCTTGAGAACTTGCAAGGGGGGCGTGAAGGGGCTCCCTAACCAGGCAGGTCCCAGGCCTCCTGGGCAACATGCCCAGTTTGGAGAAAACTGAGGCCCAGCAAAGAAGGGACTGACTGGCCTGGGACATTGCAGAGGCCGGAGCAGGGCTGAGGATTGAGGAACCAGGCCTTTGTGCCTGGTGCAGGCCAGCTGGGTGGGGAGCTGGGCCACTCCCTGGGTGACCTGGCCTCTCTCTTCCAGTCAGCCCTGGACTCCAGCAGCAGCCACGACTCCCGGACACCATCGTCCCAGGAGACATTGTTAATGGCCCCCAGAGCCTCCGGCCTACACCCTGCGCACCAGGGCGATCCCTGTGATATGTCCGGGCCTGGTGGGACCAGCTCTGGAGTGATCTCTCTCCCTTCTGCCAAGTACCGACACCAGGCGTCCCTGGGCTCACTGAGGCCCTACTCGGCACCCTTGCTGGCCATCTCAGACCCAAATGACCCAGCGCTTTCAGCAGAGCTGGACAGTCCAGGGCCTCAGGAGGTCCAGGCCCAGAGCTCCACCCTGGATCAACAAAAGTGGCTGTCCAAGGTAACATGGGAGAATAGAACTTCCTTGAACTTCAGTCTCCCTGTCTCACAAATGCACTCATCGGCAGGCTCCCTTCAGGGTGGGAGGCTTCCTGGAGATACCTTGAGTCATGCCCAGCTCAGCTGAAGTGCTTAAAAAGTGGTGGTTGTTAGTTTCTCGGCATTTTGGGAAGAAGGTGATGAGCCCATTATACAGATGGGAAAACCAAGGCTCAGAGGCCACGCTTGTTCAAAGTTACACATAGAGGGGGATCGGGGGCCAAACTCTTCCAACTCCCAAGCTCCCGGCGGAGTCCTGGGGCTCATGTCAGGGTATAAGTTAAGACATGGCCCCTTTCCTTCCCGCAAGTTGGGGCCTCCTCCGGGCTGGGCCTGCATGCCTAGCCCTTGCCCCTCTCTGTCCCCCTCCTCAGTCAAGAGTGACCCTCAGTGAGGAGTCTGCATTGCCGGACAGGAGCGGGCACCTCCGGCCATACTTGGGCTACGATTGGATTGCAGGTATGGCCCGCCTCCGCGCATGCCTGCCTGAGCCCTACCGGTGCTGAACGAATGAGTCAGAGCTGCCATATTCTTCTTTTTTTTTTTTTTTTTTTCCCATTAGAGAGAGCGAGCGAGCTCGAGGGGAGGGAGGGGAAGAGGGAGGAGAAACAGATTCTCCACTGAGCAGGGAGCCGGACATGGGGCTCCATCCCAGGACCCTGGGATCATGACCTGAGCCGAACACAGACGCCCAACCGACTGAGCCACCCAGGCGCTCCAGAGCTGCCATATTCTTTAGCATGTATTGGTGCCAGGCCCCTGCAAAACTGCGTGTGCATATCGTCTCTTTACATTGTACTGCCTATCCTCCTCACCCCCCACCCTCAGCAACCTCAGTGGCCTGGCTGGTCTCCCTCTGGCTTCGTCCACCCCATTACTATCCATTTTTGATTGGCAGCCAGAATGGATTTTTTAAACCTGGGAATCAGAGTACTTAGCACTTAGAATAAAATACAAAATCCTTATCTAGACTTACGAGGTAAGACCTGGCCCCAGGTAGCTCTGTGACGTGACGTCTCACTACCAGCCTCTGGCTCTTTGCTCCAGCCTCATGGGCCTCCTTGCTGGTCCTTGACCGTGCCACGCTCATGGCAGCCTCAGGGCCTTTGCACTTGCTGTCCGTGCTGCCTGGAATGCACTTCCTCAGGTTCACACCCTCTGGGTGCTTTTTATCATTGAGGGCCCAGCTCAGGGGCTAGGCCTTCTGTGAGCATAATGTCATAGGGCCCCTGCCCCCCACATCCCTGCCTGTGGCATCAGTCATTTGTATGTTCTTCGTATCATTCGTTCTCAAGAATCGTCCTGTTTCCTTGTTTCTTAGCTGAGTTCTCCAGTAGAATGTAAGCTTCATTCAAGCAGGGCCATAGCCATTTTCTTGCTCTATCTCCTGAGCCTGAGCTTAGAGGTGTGTGACGCATAGTAGGCCCTCCCACAACACTTGTCGAATGAGTGAGTGAGCAGCCATAAGAGGTTGCTGCCGTTTGGCTCCCCGTTTCATAAAGGGGGAAACTGAGGCACAGAGAGGTTGAATTACTTCCTAGAGGCAGGTGCTCCAGGGGTTGCTGAGACCCAGTGGTGGTGGGGACACAGGCCCTGTCCCCAGCATTTCCCGGCCTGTCAGCTCACTGCCTTGCTTCCCGTTTCTGGAAAGTGGAGGCGCCTGCCTCCTGCCCGCCCTGTCCCTGTGCTCGCTCTCCTTCCCGAGGGGGAACGAGCGCCCCCATCTCAGGCCTGTCCCTGCATTTGTGTGCTCTGCCTCATCCCCTCTGGGCGCCCGGAGGATTTGCTTCCCGCGAGTCTCTCCTGCCTCCTCGTTCAGTCCCATCAGTCTGTGAACACTGGGAAGGGTGAGGAGCATAGGTTTTAGGGAGCACCTGTTACAGGTGTTCTGTGAGCTTCCCTTGGCTTTACTCCTCTTAATGTCCTCTGCCCTTCACGATGATCTGTTAGGGCCGGTGCTGCTGTCGTCCCCTGTCCCCGTGGACAGATGAGAAGGCTGAGCTGCTGGCCCTGAGGCACTTCACGAAGTCTCCCATCTGCTCAGTGGTAGAGCTGCAACGTGTTATTTTCTACCCTGATGAAATTTTTCTCTTTTATTTTATTTTATTGTAAGATTTTATTTATTTGAGAGAGAGCATGAGCGAGAGAGGAAAAGCAGGGGGAGGGGCAGAGGGAGAGGGAGAAGCAGACTCCCCGCTGAGCAGGGAGCCCGACGCGGGGCTCGATCCCAGGACCCCGGGATCATGACCTGAGCCGAAGGCAGACGCTTCACCGACTGAGCCTCCCAGGCCCCCCACCGCCTTGCCACCATATTTGTAAGGCTCATGAAGGCAGGGCTTTGTCTAGTTCCCTCCTCTTTCCCTGGCACATCAAACTGCGGCCCCTAGGAGGGGCTCTGTAAGTATTTTTTGTTTTAATGTTTTTTGCACGGACGACAGGCTGTGCGTGAGGGTAGACACACACGGAGACAGGACCAGCAGTCACAGCGAGTGACGCGTGCCCTCCAGGTCTGTACGAGGCAGAGTTGGGGCAAAGCAGGTAGACTGGAGTGCTGTGCTGAGTGCCCCCTAAGGCTCAGCCGGTGGCCACACAGCAGCTGCTGGTGCTTCGCCCACTCCAGGGTCTCTGGACAACAGCTCACCCATCACCAGCAAGCCCGAGGCCTTCTTTTCGGAGCTACAGGATTTCCGGGAAGCCAACAAGGAGGAGTGTATCAACAGTGACCCTGAGTGAGCAGGGGTGGCCAACGGGTGGGCAGAGCGGCTCAGGGACCCCGTTGCCCAGCCTGCTCACCCCTGTCCCCTCACAGACCCCAGTTCCTAGGCCCGTGGGAGAGCAGTGGTGTGGAGGAAGACCATGAATGTGAGTGGAAATTCTTGGCAGGTGCCCCATAGCCTCGCCGAGCGAGGTCTCGGGGGCCTAGGGACGCAGCTGGGGTAGTGGAGACTCAGGGAGGGGGAGCCTAGGGTCCAGACAGGGTGGGGCAAGCCTTGGGTGGGGGCTGGGGAGTGGCGGGGAGCTGAGGCCAAGCCTGTGGCACCCCCCTCCCCCCTCCCCAGCCGCCCCCTTTCCTGTGCACCCCCACTTCTGTTGCTCTGTGCTCGTGGAGGGGCGTGGGGGCGCTGGCTCAGTCGCACGAGCACCCGAGCCTTTGCTTTGGGTTCCCATCCACAGCAGACGATGCACACACGTGTGTACGTCACGTCGGGTTCGTGTTCTGTGTGTGTACACCTGTGCGTGTGGCCGTGGGGGAGGTGGGGTTGGCGGACCCGTGCGGTGGGGGCAGCAGGGGGATCAGGGATCTGGGGGTGCAGCTGAGAGGAGCTGCTGCTTCTCCCGGCACCGCAGGCCTGTACTGTTACCGCGTCAACCGGCGCCTGTTTCTGGTGCCTTCCGATCCTGGCGCCCCTTGCCGCCTGTGCCGGACACCTCGGGACCAGAAGCGTCCCGAGACTCGGGTGCAGACAGCGCAGGTCAGGTGAGTGGCCCGAGCAGGTAGGACCCCTCGGGGCAGCCCGGAGGGGCGGCAGCGACTGAGGCGAGGAGCCGAGCCTGAGGCCTGCCAGTCCTGCGGGAGGGCAGGGTGGGCCCCCTAGCCGCCAGGAGGCGCGCGCCGCCGAGCCTCCTCTGTCCACTGCCCCCCCGCCCCCGCAGGGTGAGCATCCCGCTGTCCGTCCTGGACCCCCCGCACCAGTACCGCATCCACCGGCGGAAGAGCTTCGACGCCTCCGACACGCTGGCCCTGCCCCGGGTGAGCAGCCGTGTGGGGCTGGGGGGAGTTGGATCCTGAGGCCCAGAGAGGGCCAGAGACTGGGGCAAGGCCACACAGCGAGGCTGGGCGCAAGGAGGGCGAGCGCTCAGGTCTGTGGAGTTCGGGCTGGGCCGCTCCCGTCACCTGGCCCTGTGCTCGTCCCCTGTTCCTCGCCCACCCCGCGCTTCCAGGGTTAGTGTCTGCCCGCCTGCCGGCGTCGTGCACGTGCGCCTCATTGGTTGAGCTCTTGGGTGCTGTGTGCGGAGTCCTTAGGAGGATTACCTCATGGAGCCCTCACAGCAGCCAAGACTGTGGGTCCTGTTGCCATCCCACTGTGCAGATAAGGAGACGGAGGCCGAGGGAGGTCACTGGTCTCAGGTCAGCAGGTGGAAGAGCAGGGCTTTGAACCCAGGTCCTTATGTTTCCTAGTGTCTCCCATGGAAACGTTCTTTATGTCTCCCGGGTAGGGGGGAGCCTGTGGGGGCTGGGGGAGCTGGGATTATGGGGGAGGAGAAGGGATGCTGAGGAAAGTTGGTGTGCTCATCTGTAAAATGGGTACAGCAAACAGCCCTCAGCCTGGTGGGGTGAGTGGGGCACTTCAGTGATCAGTACCTGTCGGGGGCGTGGGGCAGAGTCCGGCACGCAGGAAGCGCTCTGTCGGTATCCACAGGCTTCCCTCCTTCTGCCTCAGGCCAGGGGCCCAGGGCCTGGGTCAGCAGGGAAAGGAAGGCCTGGGGTAACCCGCTGGGTGGACACGGGCCCTGCCCTGGGGGAGCCTGTCTCCAGGGGACATCATGACTGTTTGGGGGGACACAGCCCCAGCTAGGGGATGCTGGCAGTCCAAGGGGAGAGGCACAGCCCCCTCCCTGGGGTGCGCCCCATCAGAAGGGAGCCCTGCCACAGGCCAGGCGCCTTAACCCCTCGCTCTCCACAGCACTGCCTGCTGGGCTGGGACATTCTCCCTCCGAAGTCCGAGAAAAGCTCAGCACCCAAGAGCCTGGACCTCTGGTCCTGTGTCTCCTCCGAGGCCCAGCACCGGAAGCTGTTAGCTGCCAGTCCTTCTCACCTGGTATGGTCCAGGATGCCCCAGGAGGGACAGATGCCTTGGAGCAGGCCTGGGGGTGGGTGGGGGGCAGATCGGGGCAGGGAGTGCAGGGCCCCGGCCCCCCGGCCCTCGGCACCCTTCCAGGCTCTTCTGCTCCCTGCCAGCTCCCCACCCCACCCAGGAAGGTGACCCTGACTCTCTGATCCAGAAGGGGATGAGGTGGGAACTGGGGATGACCTTTCAAGTGGCCCCCTCTGACACCTCCCCATTCACCATCCAGGCCCTGCCAACAAGGGTCCCACCCTGCACCCCAATCTAGTTGGAACCCCAGCCGTGTGCCCCCTGGCGGAAGCCCTGAGGACTGGCCACTTGGAGGAAGGCAGAGCCCCTGCCATCACCTGTAACCCGTCTCCCCTGTTAAGGCACCCACGACAAGGGAGGTGGACTTAGGCCCCACCCTCCTAGGTGGGCAGGTGGATGGCCCCAGGCTTTTCTCCTTCCCGGGGACAGAGGTGGGGACTCCAGGGTTGGGGGGCAGGGGGTAAGAGGATTCTATGACATGTCCGTAAATAAAGCTCAGTACTCTGTGCAGCTCCGGATCGCCTTGTGTGCTGGGTCTGCCCTGCTGATGCCCTCAGTGTCCGGGAGGGGGCCCGGCAGCAGCCTCTTCCCCTCACCCAGGGGCAGACACGTCTGACAACCTGCATTGGGCCGGGCGATTCCATGGCCCCGGGCGTGGCTCTGCAGCTCCCAACTCTGGGCAGGTGGCCTCCCAGGTGGGGGCTTGGGGCTCAGGGTCTCAGGCAGGCCCCCGTGGATGAGGCTGAAGCTGTGGACAGCAGACAGTGAGTTCTCCCCTTCTTCTTGGTCCCTAAAGCTGGGGTCCATTGACGGGGGGCTTCTCCTGAAGTCTCTGGGCCGGTGGCTCTTCCCCTGCCCTCTCTATCTAGCCCAGCCCTGGGAGCCCCGGGTGATCAGAGCCCTGGCAGGCACAGACGGGGAAGCCGAGAGCCAGGCGGTGAGCTGAAGGCAAGGTTGGCCGAGGGCCCAGATCTCCCCTCCTGGGTTACCAGCCGATGTCTGTCTTCCTCTTGATAGGTTGAACAGTATGAAATTCCTGGTTTTGTAGGATAAAAATGGAATAAATGGGAGCCCGAAGGCCAGAGGAGGCACACGGTTTTTCTGAGGTTTCTCAACTTAGAGGGCTGGAACGAGGGTTATGGTCTCCTGTGGCCTCCACGAGAGCCGTGACGCCGGGGAAGCTTGGTCCGCCTGCTGCGCACGGCTCCCGTGTTAGTCAGGGTGGGCGAGGTTCTGCTGCAGTAGCTGATGAACCCCCTGCTCTCAGGGCCCTTCTGTGGGTTCCAGTCTCTCCACATTCACACCAATGTTTATTTTCTGCTTTTTCGATGGTAGCCATCCGAATGGGTGTGAGTTGGTATCTCGTGGTTTTTGGTTTGTATTTCCCTGATGATGATTGATGGAGAACATCTTTTCTTGTGCTCGTAGGCCATTGGTACGTCTTCTTCAGAGAAACGTGTGTTTGAGTCCTCTGTTCATTTTTAAATTGGGCTGTTTGGGGTTGGTTTTTTTTTTTTTTTTTTTTTTTTTATGTTGTTCACATGTAATTTGAAGTCATAGGGCCTGTGGGAGTCAGTGGTTTTATTAGAAATTCTTTGGCCAGAGGGAAAAGAGAATCTGGAAACCTTTGGCCAAACAAAAATTATGAATTTACAGCTAAGATCAGCTTAGAAGTTCAGCTGACCCAGAAAAGCAACAGTTTGAACAAGACAGATGTTTCCCATAAAAGTCCTGACTGCAGTGTTGGGCCATTAAAGCCTCAGGGTAAGTGGTTTCTCTGGAAACACAATTCTTTTGAAAATGTAGGTTTCACCCATTTACTTCCAGTCATTCCTGTGTGCGAGAAACCACACCCATGGTCTCCAGACACTGTGACACCATTGATAGTCAGACTCACCCTTACTTTGTCCGCCACCAGGAAAAATGGGTCTAAACTCTGATGCTCAGGCTGTGAGGTCATGCTAATTTCAGAGATGTTAAAATGTGAAAGAATTTGCATCTTAGAATTAATGAGACACAAAAAGTCTTTTTTTACTAAAAAATTTTATTTTACTATCTTTTAAAGATTTTATTATTTGAGAGACC
Organism: Zalophus californianus; assembly: GCF_009762305.2. Classification (NCBI taxonomy): domain Eukaryota; kingdom Metazoa; phylum Chordata; class Mammalia; order Carnivora; family Otariidae; genus Zalophus; species Zalophus californianus. Next base: position 8,921,527 of record NC_045598.1, read on the forward strand.
AGAGGGAGAGAGCACAGAGGGAGAGGGAGCCCCGTGGAGCAGGGAGCCCTATGCGGGGGATGCGCTCTATCCCAGGACCCTGGGATCGTGACCTGAGCCGAAGGCAGACGCTTCACTGACTGAGCCCACCCAGGGACGCTGAGACACTTTCTATGTACTGACTTCTGGGTTCTGTGCACCCCGCCGGCTGTCTCAGTGGTGGTCTCTGCGGTGGCTTCCTTGGGGCCTTCAGGGCCAGTGGGCTGGGGTGGGAAGACTTAACCTGATCTTTGCTGCTGGTCTGCCCGCCAGTGTTTCAGGGAGGCTAAGGAGGACTCGGCCCTGGGCTCCTGTCCAGCCCACGCTGCCTCTCCTGAGCTATTCCGGATGACCGCTTCAATCTGGGGGGAATAGCCTTCTTCAAACCTAAGGGTCCCCAAGAATGAAGGTCACCGACAGAGACCCCTGGACAGAGTTGCATGTCTCCCAGGCCCCCTTCACTCAGCCTGCAGCCTCTCCCCCCCCTGCTGTCCTGCCCTCCCAGGTACCCACGCGCCCTTCTATGTTCTTCGAGGCCCCCCCGGTCCCCCCTCACTTAGGATTGCCCAGACCTCTTCCTTTCCCCCACCTTCACCCCTTCCAGCTCCCACTTAACCCTCCACATCTCAGCTGCCGTGCCCCTCAGATGCACCCCCCCCCGTCACACTCTTCCCTTCCCCACACTTGTCCATTCATGGCCTTACAGCTTATTAAGTGTCTGATCATGTGCTTCCTTGCTTCGCGTCTCTCTCCCCTGCTAGAATGTAATAGCTTTGTGAGAGCGGAGGGAGTCTTTTTTTCTTAGTTGGAATTTTCTTTTCTTGTTTTCTCAAAAGTAGTGGCTACCCTGTGTTCAGGATCTGCCGTTTTCCTCCCACCTGGCTTCCCACCTGCGTCAAGAAGGTGATAAGAGGGGGCTTTAATGTCCCTGCGCCAAAGGAGGCTTGTGTTGGGGTGCGCACACTGATAGGTCGTACATGTTTCTCCCCACTCCTGCAAATTAATAATGTTCTTTTTCTCCCTTCCCCCTCCAAGTACGTGGCATAAATCCCAAAGGAAAAAAGCAAGATCACCCACTTCCTCCCAAACTGATGTCGTGTGTTAGTCACTTAGAATTAAGAACAGGGGTGCCTGGTGGGCTCAGTTGGGGGAGCGCATGACTCTTGATCTCAGGGAGGTGAGTTTGAGCCCCACGTTGGGGGTAGAGATTACTTAAATAAATAAACGTAGAAACAAAACAAAACGGGGTGGGGGTCTGATCTCTGTTGCCATATCAACGCGTAGACACGTGGACCCACGTGGGCCATTCATTCACGCACATGCTCACTTGTTCGCCATGTGTGTGTCAAGCTCCTACTGTGTGCCAGGCACTGTCCCGGGGCTCCGCAGAGCGAGCAGTGATCCAGGTAACAGAGCAGGGGCCTGCCCCCCACCCAGAGCCCCCACGCAGGAGAAGCCGACACTGCTCCCCTCTCCCGCCCCTCAGAGCAAGCCTCCAGCTCTGCTGAAGCTTTTTTTCTGAGTCTTAAACCTGCTGGCTGCCCTTGGCCTCCAGGTCTTGATCCACGCTGCTCCCCCTGCCCGGAGCTCTCTTCCTACTCCAGCCTCAGCTTCCACGTCTGCTCCTCAGAGGCCTGCCCTGCTCCCACAGAACTGGGTTGGGCCCCCAGAGTCTGAGGCCCCCTCTGCTTACCTGCCAGAGCCGCCTCACCCTCCACAGCAAGACGCTTGGGGGCAGGAGCTGGGCTCAGACTCGTCCTCAGCTTTAGTCTGGAGGAGCACGTGGTCTATGGTAGGGGTTCAACAGGTAGGTAGCAGGCGAGTGACTGAGCCCATGAACCCCTAGGTCTTGGGGAGAAGAGGCCACACGGCCCTGGGACCTGAAGAGAGTGCGTCCCAGGAATTTGGCTCTGGTTGGTCACTGGTTTTCAGTAGGTCATACTGTCATGCGTCTCCAGCAGATCCTGGGGGTCTGGCCTCCTGAGAGGGGATGTGGGGAGTGAGCCCTCCACCCTGGGAACTTCCTACACCTGTCAGCAGCTGTGGGTCCCAGTCTCTGGTGTGCAGATGGGGAGCGTGCAGAGGAAGGAACGCTAGCTGGCCTCCCAAGGGACCCTTCCAACTTCCCGGATGGCAACTGGGAGCTGCTGCTGTTCTTTGGGAATTTGAGCGACCACTCCATTCCTACTTCTCTGTACTCATGGAGGTGGACCACGCGTGGCCCAGAAGACAACAAAACGCTGGATTTTCCAGACTTAGTTCCCCACGTGCTATTTGAACTCGGCATTCTGATGTTCTGGGAATTTACAACATTTTGGTGCCAAGTTTCTACAGGGTACCCCAAGTCAGAGATCGGGGTTCAGACCCTCTCCACACTGTTTGGCGGCTTCCTGACCATGACCTTGGGCATGTCACCTAACTCCTGCACCTCAAGGGTGGCAGGGATGGTGGGAGGTGGGGAGGCTGACCTAACAGGGCCCTAACTGGTAAGACACGACGCTTCTCATCAGCTGTTCAAGCCCCCTGCCCCACCCCGTCATAAGATCAGTGCTGTCTCGACCGGGCGCAGGGCTGAATTCACGCTTCCTTGCGCACGTCTTCCCGGGGAGGAAGAGCTATGGAGTATCGAGTAAATGGGGTTAAAGCCTTGCTCCCCAGCTGTTGCTAAGAGCAGGTGGCAGAGCAGTCCTGTCATTGGGCCCTGCCTACAGCGAGGAGGATGGGTGGCAGAGTCAGCCACAGGCCTGCGGGTGACCAGGGCCTTCCCCACGGCCAGAGTCTCAGGTGTGTGAGGGTGGTTGGCGAGGCTGCGCAGGAAGTCGCGAAGCGAAGCCAGCCTCCACGGGACCGTGCTGTGGCCAGTGGGGGTGGCCTGAGGTTGGGCTTCACTGACGGGGCGCCCGATGGTGGCTTGGGTGGCCTTTGGGATATCCCCCTGTCGTGGCACTAGGCTGAGCCCTGACCACAGGGTACTCATTTTCAGGTCCTCTTCGTCTGGCTGGAAGTGGGCCTCTCTCTCCATCCCCAGAAGGCACCAGCAGCCCTCTCTGCCTTCTGGCATGACAATGGCGGGGGCAGGGGCGGGGTGGGTGGGAATCTAGGGGCTGTAGGTCCCAGCTCCCAAGCCAGCCAGGGCTGGGGACCCATGGGATCTCAGCTGGGAAAGAAGGGGACGGGAGAGGCTCTAAGAATTTTCCCAGATCTCAGATACGGTATTCGGGGGATCTGGCCTGCCCTCAGGGCTGGGGGTATCAGAAAACCCCAGCGCAGAGGGAGACCCCTCTTTCCCACTCCCAACAACTTCTGGCAGCCTTCGCAATCCCCCTTTAGAGTCTGCTGGGGGAGGAAGGAGCAGCTCGAGGGAACACCCTCCCAGCTTGGTGGGGTCTGTGCCAACCGAGTGGGCAGAGCCCTGGGCCTGGGGCTCAGGGCAAGTCAGTGGGCACCGGAGCCCCAGCTTCCTCATCTGTAGGGTGGGCATTCTAATGCTGCCTACCTCATGAGGGCATTTTTGAGGTCTGAGCGAGATGATAAGTTAATGAGATGCGTAGTGGGACAGCTGGAACTTAATAAGAGCTTGCTCCAGGTGTCCTGCAATGTCGGGGGGGCCTGTCTCTGGAGAGTCTACCCCACTGGGCCTCAAACACAGTAAGGAATGAGGGAGGGAAGGGGAGAGTGGTAGGTAATTTCTCTGGTAAATGGTTGGTGAAGGGCCCTGCCTGGCCCCGTGTCCCTGCCAGAGTGGGCCCCCATACTTGCATGCCTGGGAGAGCCGGGGGGGGCAGCTGAGAACAACAGGGCTGGGCTGCCCCGAAGCCTGGAAACCACTCAGGCCCTTCCAGGACTCCTTGGCTCAGAATTCGGGATGCGGGGCCGGGTGACACAGAAGAGAGCGGCTGTGGGCGTGAGGTGACACAAGCCTCCATCCATCTCCTTCAGCGATAAACCTCTCTCCTGTCTTCCCTTCAGGAACTTTGTCCAGACCTTTCCTTGGTCTCCCTGGCTGGCCCCACGCACCCCCGGCCCCGCCCCCTCCCCAGCTCTGGAAGCCGTCCCTCCCCGGGCCACCTTGTTGGCCTTCATCTCCCCATGTCTCTGGACCAGGGCCAGGTGGGCTCATCGGATCTTCTCGCCTTGCCGGGCTGGGGCCTTCTGAGGGGCCGGGGTCCCTGGGAGCTGCTCATCCCTGTGGGCCCCGGCTTGTCAATACTCTCGGGGGATGTGGTGGCCACCAGCATCGGGAAGAGCCAGGAACACCCCTGGGTCCACAAAGTGGTTTCACTGGTGGCCCCAAAGATGTTTATCTACCCAGAACCTCAGAATGTGGCCTTATTTGGGGTAAGGGTCTTGACAGATGTAATGAAGGTAAGGCTCACGAGATGAGATCATCCTGGATGAGGGAGGGCCTTAACTCCAGGAGGGGGTGTCCTTGTAAGAGAAAAGAAGGCACACAGACACGTGGAGAGGGGAATGTAACGAGGAGGGGGAGACTGGAGTGACCCGTCTATAAGCTGAGGACCCCAGGATTGCTGGTGGCCCCCAGGAGCTGGGAGAGGGGCCTGGAACAGTCTCCCTCAGAGCCTCCAGAAGGAACCAACCCTGCTGACACCTTGATTTTGGACTTCTGGCCTCCAGAACCGTGAAAGAATCCATCTCAGTTGCTTCAGGTCACCCCATCTGTGGTGACCATGGCTGCCCTGGAAAACTGACACAGCTCACGAGGAGCTCGGGGTGAGTGAGGCCTGGCCCTGTGGCTGGGTGGGCCCACGTGACGGCCGCTCGCAGGCAAGCTCCCGGCCACGGTTCGGTTCTTAGCGTCAGGTTTGATTTTTGGGGGAAAGCAAAAACCTCCGTGTCTCCCCCCACCCCATTCGTATGTTGAAACTGTAACCCCAGCACCTCAGAAGGTAACCGGATTAGGAGATGAGGTCTTTGAAAAGGTGATGAAGTTCTTTATCAGGCACGACTGGCGTCCTTCGACAAAGGGGAAATTTGGACTCAGGCACACGCTCGGAGGAGAGGCCATGTGAGGACATGGCAAGATGGCCACCTCCACGCCAAGGACAGGACCTCAGAGGGAGCCACCCGCCCCTTGATCTCAGACCTCCGGCCTCCAGGATTCTGAGACAACACACTTCCGCTGTGTAAGCCGCACCGTGTGTGGCGCTTGGTGAGGGCAGCCCTGGCAGACTGACCGCCCACCCCCGCCCCCGTGCACACAAGCCCCCCTGCACACTCACACCCCCCCCCCCACTCAGCATTCTCACATGTGCGTGTGTGCGTGCATGCACACACACACACACACACACACACACACATACACGTGCTGCAGGAGGCCCTGTCATTGTCACTGTGGCCCCAACACTTAGTCATTTAACAACCCACTGGGCTGAGTTGCTTTCATGGAAGCCAAAGCTTGGCTTTTCTTTTGCCGAGAGCTTCTCACTCAATTTCTCTCGGTCTCACTTTTCATTCTGACTGGGAAGGAGTTTTTTTCAGTCTCTCTCTCTCTCTCTTTCTCTTTCTCGTGGTTTTGACTGTGCCGCTGGCTGTAGCTCTGACCCCACACCTCCGGGCTTAGCTCTTGCCCATCTGATGTGTCCACTGTGGGGGGGGATGGGCCTTGCTTGTCAGCCCCCCACCCCCACCGCAGCTGCCCAGCCATTTGCAAAGTGGAAGGTCGGGGGAGGGGCTGTGGGGGAAGGACATGTGAGGGTGAGAAGTGAGCTCACAGCGGGGGCCTGGGGTTGTGGACAGACCCCAAGGGCATGAGTGTGTCACGCAACCTCCTCAGCTGGGAGTTTCTGTGAGCAGTTTGAGGAGTGTTGGGGCATAGAGAATCCTGACGTGGTAGCCAGAGCTCCTTCAGGAACTTGGGGTCACCAGCTGATCACAGAGCTTTCCCCGGGGTGCTGACACCTGCTTGCCCTAGCTGAACCGCCCCTCCCTGAGCCACCGGGCTTGGGGTTCTCCGCCCCATTCCTTCAGACCCGCTCAAGTGCACTTCTGTCACTGCTAACAGATTGACTCTGGGCAAGGCACTCCATGCCCTCATTAACTCAGAGATGCTAAGTATGGGAAGTCTTAGAACAATCCGCGGGAGAAAGCAGCCCTTTCCTGCTTTGAGACTCTTCAGATCCCAAATCTTATGACTCTCCTCTTCCTTTCCAGATTATTTGGGGCTGGGGGGAGGGGCCAGGGAGAGGGGTTGTTTATCACTGGAGTAACAGAAAACGGTGCCTTTTTTTCTTCTTTCGGATGTGACATTGGACGGTTTGCCTCTCAACTCAATCTCATAGCCGAACATTGGCTATTGTAATGCCTACCTCTCGGGGTATGGGGAAGAATAAATGGGCTCACGTGGGTAAGGACTGTATACAGACGGACTTGTGTTCCCCCCAAAATCCGTATGTTGAGACCCTAACCCCCAATGTGTCTGTATGTGAAGATAGGGCCCCTAGGGAAGTAAGGTTAAATGAGGTCCTTAGTGCCCCCATCCAACAGTGGAAGGGGGGGGGTCTCATCTGTACTAGATGATCACATATGTGCATATTTAGAATAGATCCCCATCTTTGTAGTTGCTGGGCTATGAATATTCTAGAGCTTCCTGTGCGTCCAGCTCTGCAGGGAGCCTTGTCAGCTCCTTTCATCTTTGCAGGGCACTGTGAAGTGGGGGAAGCCAGTCCCAGGGAGGTTAACCAGCTCACTCCAGCTCACTCAGCTGTGGCAGGGCATGGCGGGGACATCCGTGCCATTTGAACCCAGCTTTGGTCTGACTTTTCCAGACCGTCTCCTTTTTCTTTTCTTTTCTTTTCTTTTCTTTTTTTTTTTCCTTTAACAGCACCTGGCTATCTCCAATATTCCGTTTTATTAATACAAGGGTTTTTGTTGTTGTTGTTGTTTGTTTTGTTTTTTAATTTGCAGCACAGATCACATGAAAGAGGTTTTCTGTGTGCTATTCATTTTGCTGAGTCCGGAGAAGGTGATAGGGATACAGGTGGTGCAAGGAAAAGCTGCATTGCCCCCTGGGCTCTTGCAGGGCTGAGCTCCCACACAGGGGCCCCGGGGGCTGAGCTCTGCCTGACCTGGTCATTTTGAAATCAGGGGCCCCTCCTGGGAAGGATGCAGGCTGAGGAGAGCTGCAAGGCAGGCTCAAAAATCAGGGCTTGAGATGACTCATCTGTGGCTATTTATTACCTATCTACATTTCTCGGTCTGATTGCGCTGCTCGAGGGCCAAGCCTCCTTCTTTCTGGGTGCTGACTAAGCAACCCAGGGTCCTGCCCACCTCTGGCCTCATCTGGAGCTCACTCTCCTCGCCCTCAGCAAAGCGCGGGCCCCGTGGGGCCACTGGAAGTTCCCCCTAACTGCCCTCGCAGAGGTCTTCCCAGCAGCCCCACTCTCTGTGGGTTCCTGTTCTTTCTCCCCACAGTTCTCAGCTTCTATGTCACCTCCTCAGGGAAGCCCTCTCTGGCCACCACGCCCGCTCCGTCACGATCTGCTTAGGTGGCCTGTAGAGAGCAAGATGGAGTCACCCATGCCAAGCAGGGGCCCGTGTCAAGCAGTGCAGCCGGCAGTGAAGGGGACGGCAGCTACCCGACCTCGCTGAGACCTGCACTGGCTGAGGACGCCCCAGAACTGATAACCAACAGAAGCAGAGCGGGTCTGCAGGGGCTTGAGACTGACTAAACCCCTTTAAAAAGAGGAGGATGTTTGCAGCAAACTGTCAGACTCTTCAGACACAACCCCTCTCTCTCTGATCGCCTCAACAAGGCAGCTGTACCCAAGGCTCTGCCCGAGGGATCTCCGAACAGAACGGAGACCCTTCCCTCCTTGAACATAATTATGAAGCAGTGAGTGCCGAGAGCTGCCCCGGGGCTCGACCGAGGTCTCATCTCAACCCGGCGCCTGCAGACTGACTTCATGTCTAGTTCTTTACCTTCCTGTGCCCTCTCTTCTCCTGTTTGCTGTGTAGCTCGTCTTGTGTGCTGCTCGTGTGCCCTGTGAGAAGCCAAGTTAATCGGGAGGTGAAATGTCATTGAGTTTGGAATCCTGGACCTGCTTCCTCATTATGTTACCCCCGCCTTATGATTGAATAAAACCGACATCGTGGAAAGACACGGCTCGTGTGCACACCTTCGCCCCATGCTCAGGACACAGTTGGAGCGGACGGCAGGATTCCATGTCATTGACTCATGGTGTGTTGGAAAATTTAGAAGAATCCGAAAAAAATGCCAGGATCTTGCTTGAATTGCCCGCAACAGAACTAAAAATAATAAATTGGGGAACAAATTGATGTGATTAATAGACCTGGCAAGCATCTCACTGAGGGTGAAACCCTTAGGGGTGGGCAGGTGAAGCCAAGGTGGGCTCTACGCAAGGAGCAGTCGACAGCGGAGGCCCGTCCGGGGCTCACCCCTTGGCGTGTTGGGCATGAGGTAGAACTAGCCAAAGTCAAGACCATGGGAGATTGCCTCGGATAGGCACTGGGAGGGCTAAGAAAAATTAAACCGTTTGGGAACATTGCAAAGATACAAGGCACTACTGGCCAAATTAATCTATTACTTGGCAGAAAGATGCAAAAAAGAATCGTGGACAAATCTGTACAAATATCCTAGATATACATGGGAAATAGAGGTCTACCTAGTTAAGAAATTGTATATACCAGCTGCTAGTTTACAAAAAAGGAAGGAAGGGGCGCCTGGGGGGCTCAGTCGTTAAGCGTCTGCCTTCGGCTCCGGGTCATGATCCCGGGGTCCTGGGATCGAGCCCCGCGTCGGGCTCCCTGCTCAGTGGGGAGCCTGCTTCTCCCTCTCCCTCTGCCTGCAACTCCCCCTGCTCGTGCTCTCTCTCTCTGTCAAATAAATAAATAAATAAATAAATAAATAAATCTTTAAAAAAAGAGAGAGAGGGAGAGGAACAGGAAGACCGACAAAGGGAACAGGGAAATTTACTAAAACTTCTTTTACAAAAAACTCCAGGACCCCGGGGTAGATTGACTGGCCCCTGAAACCAGGGATACTAGGCCATATATGCAAGTAGCACTGAGCATAGGAAAAGAAATAATAACAGACACATTTTTAGGAGCTACAGGATCCCAAATATCATTATTCAAGAGGGGGCGCCTGGCTGCCTCAGTCATTGGAGCGTGTGACTCTCGACCTAGGGGTTGCGAGTTCGAGCCCCATATTGAGCATAGAGATCACTACAGAAAAATAAATTTTAAAAAGGAGGAGAGAAAGACCTGCTAAAGGAAAAACTATAAACATTGAAGGATTAGGAGGAAAAATAACCAAAGGAATACCGTAGAAACAGGAGTGTTAACGTATGATAGGGAACCCATAGGTTTGTGGCTGCACGGCAGCAAGAAAATAGCATCCAACGGGCCCTGGACGTAGCTTGCTTTTTGCTAAATCAGAGCCAGACAGAAAGACGGGCCCCGGAAGACGTTAAACACTTCCGCCCCAGACAGAGGAAAAAGGGAAGCAACAGTAGACACACCTAGACGTCCATATAAAAGAGCAAGAAAACTGAAGCACCATTCTGTCTCATGGCAGGACATTGTCACTCACGGGCACAGAAACTCTCGTTGGACCACAGTGGCCAAAGGACAGTTGCAGCTTGAGAGAACCCAGGACCCTTCTCTTATGGACGTACTATGTGTTACAGAGCAGAAAACTGCTATATATCCCTCTACCCCTGCTCACCTTGCACTTGTCACTGTAGGACAAGTCACATACATGCACACTCACATCATCAATTAAAATACAAAAATGCAGTGTCGATCTTGTTTCCCGCCAACAATGCTGCTGGATGAAATGTAATTGACAATATTCTCCTGATTTTTAAGAAAAAAAAGATTATTTATTTGAGAGAGAGAGAAAGAGAGCACAAGCACGGGGAGGGGCAGAGGGAGAGGGAGAAGCAGACTCCCCGCTGAGCAGGGAGCCCGATGCGGGGCTCTGATCCCAGGACCCTGACATCATGACCTGAGCTGAAGGCAGACGCTTAACGACTGAGCCACCCAGGCGCCCCTTTTTCCTGATTTTTTAAAGAAAGATTTTATTTTTAAGTAATCTCCACACACAACATGGGGCTTGAACTCATGATCCCGAGGTCAAGAATCACACATTCCTCCAACTGAGCCAGCCAGGCGCCCCCTGATTTTTTTTTTTTGAACCATATCTCCAACTCAAACTTTATCTGTTTAAATGTTATATTTGCCTCCTGCTCATAAACCTTTATTTCACTCACACTGAGCAATAAACTTCCCACACTGAAGTATCTTCCTTGCCCAATTAATCCAAAGGAAAAACACTGAAATGATTAGTGAAGAAAAACGTAGGGATTAACACACGCTTTTCATTTGTTTTTAAATATTTTTAAGGCTTAAAAAGTGTTTAAAGTGTGTAATTCCTAGTAGGAGGACATTATCTGAATGAATACCCTGGTGACAAAGCACTGTAGAATGTTTCAGCTGCGTGGGGGGCAGAGGGGTGGGGATTCTTTTCATGGCACCCCAGTTTTCTCTGTGAGACGGTCAGAGGTCCACTGGTTTGTATGATTGTCACATTCATTAGGTGACCAAAGTTGCTCTTCCTTCAGCAAGGGCTTTATTTGTCCAAGGGCATTAAGCTTGACCTCCAAAATTTGGCTAACAATTTACTGATGAGATTCATAACCTTTGATTTGGTCTGATATTTGGATGTCTTTGCTGGGTTCTGAGCCACATCATGGAAAGCCACCGTAACTTCTGGACCCTGTCTGGCAGCGAGAACCTCTGGATCACTACGAATTTCATTGAGCCCAGGCATTCCTGCCATTCCAGGCACACCCCGCCCCACCCCCACCCCCCCAGGAGAATTACCAGGCATTTCCCCCAGGAAAGCCACCTGGGACTGGCTTCTTTCCCCTCCCTACTCTGGGCTCTCTCAGGTTCTTCCAGAGCCTTCTTAACCCTTTCTATTCTTTCTTTGAGCTCTCGCTCTTCACATTTTGACTCACACTTTCTCTGATGTTTGGCAATTTTCTGGGCTCTTGGTTGGATCTCTTTCAGCCTGCGCTAGCATCTTCATCATAATCCAGTTTACAAGTGAGGGTGAGATCATGTGTTACTTCTTCCCAACGGCCCAGAAGTCAGTGTGCTTTTTCCCTCACCACGTATGAGGCTGAACTGCATCAGGATGTATTTCAATAGCTTTGTCACAGTCTCGCACGGCAGCGTTTGGCTTCTGTAATTTGATGAAGACACAGGCTCTCTTGGCATACGGAACAGCCAAGCGAGGATTCAGCTTGTTGGCATCTGTGAACAAGTTGGTGGTTTTCTGTATCTCACCACCCTTTAGGGCATCAATGACAGCCACTTTTTTATCATTCGTCTGATCCATCATTTATTTCCTCGATCACCTACACTGTCATCTCCCATTTCTTGAGGGGCATCAGTATCTGGTTCAAACACACCTTCACTATCAATTTCTAGATCACTTTCCTCACCTGTCTTTATGTTTTCCTCCACCTTCTTCCTATCTGCTTTTTTCTTCCTTGATATTGTCTTCTGATTTAGTTTTATGAGTAGCAGGTGGTCTTTCACTCTCCCTGTTCTCCACCTGCTCCCGCAGGAAGTGATGCTCAGATCCTGCCTACACATTTTCACAGAGGCTCGCTCACTGTGCGGGGGTCCGTAGTCCAGAGGCGGCGGGAGGCGGTGGGCCTGGCCAGAGGTTGCGTCCCACTTCCAGGTACGGGTACTAGCTCGGTGCAACCGTGACCCTGTGGGAGGGGGCAGCTGCTGCGAACTCTCCTGATTTTTTGTCTTATTGAACTAACCGGATGCTTCACGTACTGACACATAGAAATAGCCACACTGGTAACAGGTCCCAGCCACTGTGTAGAAAATGAGCTAATTACACCAACTGCTTAATTAACGCAGCATTAAAAGAATAAGGTTTTTTACATTAGGGGCGAAAGAGAGACACACCAAACACCAGACCCAACCCTACCAGACCTTCCAGAATCTTCTGACAGCGACCTAGATTTGGCATATATAGCGTGGGAGGATGACCCGGAAATTACCCTGCTGGTTGAAGCAGCCTGGGAAGATCTCCCAGATTTTTCAGGAGACACGTTGGATGATGACGCCTGGCCACACCGGGTCCGTGCTGATCCGTTTGAGCGCCAAGATGTCCACACTCACACGAGGCATCCTTATTTTAATGATTGCTTCTTGACTGAACTAGCAGCAGCACTAGGAACCTTACAAGGACTACTGGAAGTCTCAGACAGATGACTTGTTGGCTTTCAATGTACTATTGTCACCATATACAAGGCTTGATTAATCAGAGAGATAATGGAGGGCATTATTCTAGGCTACAGACACAGCCACCTATACCATAGGATTGCCCAAATTTGGTGGCTGGTCTTACATATGGTAACCATCACTACAGCCAATATTCTGGTGAGCGCAGAAGACAAAAATGAGACTTTAGCTCCTGAATACAATGTAACATTCCCACACCACAAAACCAGCCTGTGCCGAACTCAGTTTCTCAAATCATGTCCCAACCATACCAGGATTTCATGAGCATGTACCAGGCTATTTTTCCGACAATAACCTCTTTCCAGAGCTAATTACATATGCACTGAATTCTACTAGAGCTCAGGAAGTAGCTTTTAGACACTTTCGCCATTAGAGTGATGATGTTAAGCTTTCCCAAGAAAGTTTTTCTTCTAGCTTACAGACTGCACACCCATGTCAAGCCGTAGATAGCATGAACCACACACTAGACAGCTATGGACCAAATACGACAGAATGTGGAAGACCAGACTTAGACGTTCATTCGATGAAGACTTTAATAACGTCTCAAACCAACATGCCACTCCCCTTATAAACAAGAAGTATTTTATTTTTTTTATTTTTTATTTTTTTAAAGATTTTATTTATTTATCTGACGGAGAGAGACACAGCGAGAGAGGGAACACAAGCAGGGGGAGTGGCAGAGGGAGAAGCAGGCTCCCCGCGGAGCAGGGAGCCCGATGCGGGGCTCCATCCCAGGACCCTGGGATCACGACCTGAGCCGAAGGCAGACGCCCAATGACTGAACCACCCCGGCGCCCCAACAAGAAGTATTTTAACTGAAAACACGGAATCACTCACATCCATTAAATTAATTAATTAATTAATCAATTTATTTATTTATTTATTTTAAAGATTTTATTTGTTTAATAGACAGAGACACAGCAAGAGACGGAACACAAGCAGGGGAAGTGGGAGGGGGAGAGGCAGGCTTCCATCTGAGCGGGGAGCCCGATGCGGGGCTCGACCCCAGGACCCTGGGATCATGACCTGAGCCGAAGGCAGACGCTTAACGACTGAGCCACCCAGGTGCCCACATCCATTAAATTTAAAAACATTAGTACTGTCCCGCCAAATCTCACTACACAAACATGTGGGCCCAACGTGGATCATACACTGTAGGATACCCAGGCATCACATGCATGAATCTTACAATAAACTCATACGAATCTTTTGTCAATGCATGGTATGAATTGTGGTACGGATCAGGCATGGAAAAAGAGAATACATATAAGGAAGATGAATATCCTGAAAATATTACTAGTACTGATGAATATGATGAATATCCTCAAAGCACTGCTACTGATAAACCCTCATTATATCATTTTCCATACTTTACCCCACCCCTAGAAAAAGTTCCAATGCCAACAGGATACCCAAAGGATGACAACATTATATCCACAAATGAAAATGATACGTATTACAATTACAACTTGACAGATTTCCCAGACTTTCCACTTTTGGGCAATTTTTGTGTGAGACATCGGGATACACCATGTGATAACACACATGGAACTTGTTATGCCAAAACTTCATCAGCTTACTTAAGACCTGAAGAATTGTATACAAAAAAGGTAATGGAACTTTTGCACCTGCTGAATTGGATTGGAAATTAAAAATAGGACGAACCTTGCTTACATAGTCAGATCACCACTTCACACACCAAGCTAGACCTGATTTACATGTACCTAAAAATTCACTTTATTATATGGAGCAATCATGCCATAATTGGATAATGGTATGCCTAAGAGGCTTTGAAGGTAACTTTTTCACACACCTACACAGGGATGATGCTGTAAGGCCGATTCTTTTATTATTATTTTTCTAGGATTTTATTTATTTCTTTGAGAGGGAGACAGAGCACAGGAGCAGAGGGGCAGAGGGAGAGGGGAGAAGCAGACTCCCCACTTAGCGGGGAGCCTGGCACTGGGCTCAGTTCCAGGACCCCGGGATCATGACCCGAGCCAAAGGCAGATGCTTAACTGACTGAGCCACCCAGGCGCCCCAAGGCTAATGCTTTAAAAACTAATCCTTGTATGCTTTCAACTAGACCTTACAGTGGCACACACAAAGGGATATTTTTACACAGACTATTTGGGAAACCAATACCTAAATTATCCATTTAGAACAATGCGGATTTTAAAACACTGGATTACAGGACGTGGGCATTACCCTGATGGACCAATAAATTGCTCTAGAGCAGGAAAGATAAGCTCACATTCAGCCATTGACACCTTCTGCATACCACATCAGAATGGAATAGAATTGAAGCTCTTAAATAATACCGTAAGTGGGCAACTCCCGATTAACAGGATAGCTGAATATAAGTTATGCTTTAACAACACAGGATATAGTTTAAGTTGGAATGATGACACAGAGGTTATGCATGGATGTCACACAGCACCTCCATAGTTGAAGATATTCCCATAGAATATGTCATGTCCTCATGGAATTGACATCTTTTCCAATGATAACACTTTTGGACATGCTCCAGGCTTATCAAACATTGCATGCAATATTACATGGTGGAATGTTTCTAGCTTAAGGGACTACCTGTTATAGAGTCCTCTACTGCAGGCCAACATCACAACTTATAAACCACCAATTAACATTACTAATTGTTGGAAATCTGGCCATCCTGTAGTTAAAATAAAATGGTTCACAGGACAGTCTATGACACCAGGACAATCACATCTAAATGAATTTTGGCACGTGAGAGGTAAATGGGATAATATGATCTTTACTTATGATCATACTCTAGATAATTTTAAAGATTTATTTATTTATTTGAGAGAGAGAGAAAGAGAGAGAGCCAGCACAGGGGTTGGGAGGGGCAGAGGGAGAAGGAGAGAGAGTCCGAAGCAGACTCTGCGCTGATCATGGAGCTTGAAACAGGGCTCGACTGAGACCACTACCCGAGGTGAAACTGAGAGTTGGATGCTCAGCTGACTGCACCACCCAGGCGCC
Organism: Zalophus californianus; assembly: GCF_009762305.2. Classification (NCBI taxonomy): domain Eukaryota; kingdom Metazoa; phylum Chordata; class Mammalia; order Carnivora; family Otariidae; genus Zalophus; species Zalophus californianus. Next base: position 8,936,863 of record NC_045598.1, read on the forward strand.
CCCGTATTCTAGATAATTTTAATAGCCTTGCAGCTATGAGTCCGTCACTTTAGGTCCTATCACACCTCCATGGTGTTAAGACACAACTCAATTGCTCCAAGACCATTTCTACTCATGACACATCTCTTTGCAAATTATTTAATATGACTGGCACATACAATGCTACTTCATATCAAAATCTGAAGTCAACCTATATAACGTAACAAAGGAAGTGATCATACCAATATGTCCATTAGAACAATTAGATTTGGGGAGCCTGGCTGGCTCAGTCAGTGGAGCATGCGACTCTTGATCTCAGGGTCATGGGTCCGAGCCTCGTGTTGGGTGTAGAAATTACTTAAGAATAAAATCTACCCTTTGGTTAATAAAACCTCAATTATACAAAGAAAATCACCAGCATGGTGGAAAACATTGGGAATTGATTTTAAGGCAAATTTAGTGACACAGATTGATCCAGATGTGCAACAGTATTTCTTCTCATTGATCCAACCATTGGATGCACAGTGCGTGGAACATAACTGGTCAGCACAGCATCCTATCTGTGAGACTATAACCAGAACTGATCCATCCACACCAATTTACATAGCTAAAGGAATCACCTTTGACAAATGTGGTGTGTTACCCAGGAGTCCAGGCCCGTGTATTAATTGAGAGAGGATGTTGGAATGCTACATACTGTATGAGAACGTTCCACTGGGAGCCACAAGGGACCCCCGGTATTACCAACCCAACGCCAAAACTCCTCAGGTCAAATATGTTTGAACCTATTTTACCTAACCCTCTGAGAATTGTATACAATCCCAAGCCACAGAGCGTTGAAATAACCTTCCAGAAAGAACAACTCAGTTTGTACTAGCTACAATCTGAATGTAAGATTTAGGGCACAGAGCTAGGAACAACCACCCACGAATGGCCCAACTGACCCGCCTCCCCCCCCCCCCCCATGGATAGGATTAGGTTTAGAAAGCCTACAATCCTGGTAGGATTGGCATCATCACTAACTTAATTACCTCTGGAATTCAGGGAGCAGAAGTCCAGACTATTAAGCAGACTATTGTTTATTTGCATTTAAAAAACACATGAACCCCCTACGTCATGCAATCACAAATTTAGGTTCCAAGATCTCCTCAGCATTCAGAAAACTATATTCCCTTGTCTCAGCTGGGCATGGTTACCATGCCTACCAACGGGACTTCAACCAGAACACGGGCCATAAGGTCCAGGCCCTCCAACAAAATTTACTTCATCTTAGAGATTTCTACATAAGAGACCAATTAAAAAATAGTTGCCATAGAATGGATGACCTCCTCCAGAGAGCTTGGAATGATAATGGAAACATTATTGCAATAGGAAAAATGTATTCTTTGGACCAGACAGAATCTCTTTTAGGATTAGACACCTCCAGATCTTGGGGTTGTGACAATACAGGGCAATGTAAACTTTCATTGTCAAGACTATTAGGGGGTCAAAGCTTATTAGCATATGACTTACATGCTGTGCCACAGCTTAATACATGGTTAACATTGTGCTCATGCAACACATACACCCCTCTGGCTTGATGGATGTTTATGACAAGGAGATGGTACCCCAATGGTCTCATACCATGTATTATACCTGGCATGAACTGGAAATTAATGCTAATCTTTTCCTTGAACAAGAACATCCATTGGGGTGACTGGGTGGCTCAGTCAGTTGAGTTGAGCAACTGCCTTCGGTTTGGGTCATGGTCTCGGGTCCTGGGATTGAGCCCCGTGTTGGGCTCTCTACTCCACGAGGAGACTGCTTCTTCCTCTCCCTCTGCTGCTCCCCCTGCTTGTGCTCTCTCTGTCCAATAAATAAATAAAATCTTAAAAAAAAAAAAAGAACGTCCTTTGAAAATTTATTTTTGGACAAAGGACTCTTTATTTATTTTTTTTTTTAAGATTTTATTTATTTACTTGAGAGAGAGAGAGAGAGCAGGGTCAGAGGGAGAAGCAGACTCCCCGCTGAGCAGGGAGTCCGATGTGGGACTCGATCCCGGGACTCCAGGATCATGACCTGAGCCGAAGGCAGTCGCTTAACCAACTGAGCCACCCAGGCGCCCAGGACTCTTTATTTTTTAAAGTTTATTTATTAGGAATCTCTACACCCAGCGTGGAGCTCGAACTCACGACCCTGAGATCAAGAGTCACGTGCTCGTCCAACAGAACCAGCCAGGTGCCCCTGGACACGGGACACTTTTATTGGATAATTTGCGCTAATAGCTTTTCAGAGGTCATGTTCTCTCTTCATGCTCGAATGAATGATATTATTATCACCATAAACAATGAATGCATTAAAATGTTGTATGCTGTTAATGTAACACTTTTATTTATTTATTTTTAAAGATTTTAATTATTTGACAGAGAGAGACAGCGAGAGAGAGAACACAAGCAGGGGGAGTGGGAGAGGGAGAAGCAGACTTCCCGCAGAGCAGGGAGCCCGATGCGGGGCTCCATCCCAGGACCCTGGGATCATGACCTGAGCCAAAGGCAGACACTTAACGACAGAGCCACCCAGGCGCCCCAGTGTAACACTTTTAGATGAAAACTTGGAAGGACTCAGAGCAGCCTGTCAAACATTACCCAGCAAGTCTACCCACTTTGAACGTGCCGCATGAGGCCTCAGCCCTCGACACCAACCTACCTGCACTGAACAAAGATACACAAAACTTAAATGATGAACGTTCCTTTCTAGAGTTGTTAGCAAAACTCTTCAAACTCATGATTTGTTCTGGCTCATGGTCTGACCGTAATCCTTTAAGATACTTGAAGATGGGATGGAATCCTGTCTCTACACACGTTTGGGAATCCATCAAGGAAATTCTATTGCTTTTAGTTATTATTTTTGTTATATATCTTATTAAACATGCTGTTAGAATGTTATACACCCCTGGGCTTAAGAAGGGAAAGGCCCGTGTCAAGCAGTGCAGCCGGCAGTGAAGGGGACAGCAGCTACCCGACCTCGCTGAGACCTGCACTGGCTGAGGACGCCCCAGAACTGATAACCAACAGAAGCAGAGCGGGTCTGCAGGGGCCTGAGACTGACTAAACCCCTTTAAAAAGGGAAGGATGTTTGGAGCAAATTGTCAGACTCTTCAGACACGACCCCCTCTGTCTGATCGCCTCAACAAGGCAGCTGTACCCAAGGCTCTGCCCGAGGGATCTCCGAACAGAAGCCTGGGGTCTGGGGACTGTCCTTGCACTGACTTGCTGTCTGACTTCTCCTTCTCCTTAGGGTCAGTGTCGATCCGGGGCGGTGGGGGGGCGCAGCGACTCACTCTCCAGATCTCTCTCAGCACTCACACTCTGGGCCGCCTCCTTATGTAAACCGGCAGCCGGGGAAGGAGGAGTCGTGGGGGGCAGGGGCGGGGGGGGGGGGGGCTGTGGATGATAATTGCTGGGTTTTTCTCAGCCCAGAACAGGGTCCCAGTCTCCAGACCTAGCCTGGGGCCTGAGCTGGGGCTGGGCCTGAGCTGGGGCTTGGCCTCAGGTTCTCAAGATCTCCAGGATTTCATGCCTGATGAGCGCCAGGCCCAACCAGCCTTTAAGTCCTCTTAGCTTCGATGTGGAGGGAGAGAAGATCCTGGGTGAGGGGCTGCCCCTTCCTCGGTGCTGTGGAGGCACTGGGGGGAGAAAGACCAGAGGGATTATCTGAATGAATTCCACATGCTGATGGGCAGTTCCTGCCGGGAACAGGGTCCTTCCTGGCTAGGACTGGGGCCTGTTCCCGTGCCCCCTTTCCCACCCGCCCTGGGCTGTGTGACCGCATGACACTGGTACCCACACTCTGTTCTGGGTTTTACCTTCCGAGCCTGCTTTTCTCAGCCTCCGTGCTGCACCCCTAGAGGGATCCCCCGGAGGCAGGGCTGACGTCTGCCATGCCTCCCAGGGCCCCTGGCCTTGTCATTCAGTCATCCAAAAAATATGCCTTAAGCCAAGCTCCGTTCCTATCAGTGGACAAGACAGGCAATCCCTGCGCCCATGAGCCCCCATCCTAGAGGGAAAGTCGGGCTCCTGGCAAGTAGTTTTAGATGGTGCTGTGAGGCTCTCCTTGAAAGGCGCGAACAGGGTGAGGTGACAGAGACTGGCGCCAGCAGCTTGGGGGCAGGGGAAGGTCTCTTTGAGGCGGTTTCATCTAAGCCAAGACCTGAAGGATGAGAAGGACAGCATTTTATTTTATCTTATTTTTTTAAGATTTTATTTATTTCTTTGACAGAGAGAGACACAGCGAGAGAGGGAACACAAGCAGGGGGAGCGGGAGAGGGAGAGGCAGGCTTCCCGCTGAGCAGGGAGGCCAACGTGGGGCTCGATCCCAGGACCCCGGGACCATGACCTGAGCCGAAGGCAGACGCTTAACCGACTGAGCCACCCAGGTGCCTTGAAGGACAGCATTTTAAAAATTTATTTTTTTAGGGCTGCTGGGCTGCTTCCATCAGTAGAGCATGTAACTCTTGATCTTGAGGTCTTGAGTTTGAGTCTCACGTTGGATGTAGAGCTTACTTTAAAAATTTTTATTTTTTTATAGCTTTATTGCAGTATCATTGACATATAAACTTCACCGATTTGCACAATTTGGTGTTTTGGCATACGTATACACCCATACAAGCATAACCAAGGGAGTGAACATATCCATCACCTCACAAGTTTCCTTGGAGGGTCAGCATTTTGAAAAGTTGGGGAATAGGATTTCAGACAGGAGGGCTGGCATGTACAAAGGCCCTGCGGCAGGGATAAGCTTGGTGGCGCCAGGAGCAGAAAGGAGGCCAGTGGGGAATATGATAGGGGATAAGGTGGTGGTGGTGAGGGGCAGGAACCCCATCTTGGGGGGTCTTTTGGCCTGGGAGAGAAGCTTGGTTCTGAATCTAAGTGCTTCCTTGACACCCTCTTGAGTGGTGAGTGGGCAGCCACTTCATACCTGTCCATCAGACCCTCTGGCCCTGTCTTCACCAAGGCTCTTCCGAGAAATCAGCCATGTGGGGCTTGACTTATAAGTGGTTTCCCCCAGAAATGATTTACATTTTAACTGGGGCCTTCAATACCTCCACCCAAGGGAATGACTAATGGTGGAGTTCTAAGCTGAGGGGAAGGCCCATGGATGGAGCCTTGATCAATCACTCCTGGGTCTCCAAATTCTCAGCCTTCAGAAAGTGAGGCTGGCTTCTTGACCGTTCTGGTTGTAAGTCATGATTTGAGGACCGGGTGCCTTTGACCCCCTCAAACCGTCCACAGTTGGTCCTTGGGAGCCTCCCCCAGCTGGACTTCCAGAGACCCAGCTCACGTGGGGGTGGGGAAGAAGGAGAGTGGACAGAAACACAAAGCCAATCCTCATAGAGCAAATTCCTGTAGAATGGACACCCTGGGAGCTTGAGAGCAGTCTCCAGGACAACCAGGAAGTGTGGGTTACCCCTGGGGCTTTAGGACATCATGATCTGGGGATGCTAGTCTCAGCAAGGAACAGCCACCACCCTAGAGAAGGGAGGGGCTTACTCTAGAGTCACAGACTTGGGTTTGAATCATGCCTCTTGAAATTCAGTAACTGAGTGGCTTGGGTAGGTTATTTCTCTGAGCGTCCAATTTCTCATGGATTTTTAAAAATCATCCCTTTAAAAAAAATTGTCACTTTGCAGGGCTACTGTGCCGGGTACCTCGAAAGCACCTTTTGATTCATTCATTCTGCATTTTTTTTAACCGGATGTCCATGTCATGCCACGTTCTGAACATTGGGAGCCAAATCCCTGCCCTGGGTTGAGGGGGATTCTTTTTCTCCTAGGAAGCCAGCAGACCCTGGCCTTGATTTTTCCATCTGCAGGGTAGGGGCGGTGCTCCCCCGAGGGAAGCGTGGCTCATTGGGATAGGAAGGGCCCTGTGAGGAGCGGTTCCTGAGTGGCTGTCCGCGCCGCCCCCCCCCCGCCCGCCGCCGGCCCTCCTGTCCAGGCACCCAGGATCCGGGGCGTCACTGCGGGGACACACCTGAGGGGACACACTCTCCTCACCTGCACCTCCAACTGAGCTGCTGCTACCATCAGTTGCTTGTTTTCTTCTTGCACCCGAAGCCTCTGATTCCGTGATTAATATTGGACTGGGCTTGGTTTCCTGAGAGTTGAAATGACTCACCCCCCTTCACAACGGCCCTGCTGAGCAGGAAGGTCTGGGGGAGATGGGGACTCCGTGGCGGAGAGCCGAGGACCACGGGGTCATACCTGCCACGGGCCGGGCTTTGGCCAAGTCTCTTTCCCTCTCTGGTCTTCGCTTCCTCCTCTGTTGCTCTGGAAGGTGGAAGGAAATATTGGAAACTGGAAGGAACAGTGCGAGCCCCTGCCCGGCTCCCAGGCCCAGGAGCTCATGAGGGTTAAAACCGTCTCCTGGGGCTTGGTCAGAAGAGTAGGGCCTCCCCACCTTTTACCCTTTGTAGTCGATATTACCGTTTGTATTATGCATGAAGAAATTGAGGCTCAGAGAGGGTGAGTGACTGGCCCTAATCCACACAGCTAGTAAGTGGCAGAGATAGAATTTGATCCGGGCTGTGTGCTCTCTGGTCCTAGCATCTCTACCAGCCTAGAAGAGCAGAGCTGGGTGTGTCCTGTAGGAGCCCCCAGGCCCGGAGGAGATCCAGGCCTCCTCTGCTTCACTCTCCCTGGAGCCTCAGGCCAACAGGACTTAAAGCCGACTGCCAAATCCCAGCCCGTTGCACGGATGAAGACACTGAGGCCTGGAGGGGGATAATTGTGTGGCCAGATGCAGACCAGGAACCTGGGGCTCCCTACTTTCCATCTAGTCTTCCCACCCCTAGAGCTGCCACCTATCAGGCTGGAGCCAAGACCGAGCCTGGACCTGGGCGCCGAGGCCTGGGGAAGTGCCCCACAGCAGGGTGACTAGCAGGCTGCTGGCCTGTGCTGAGGTGCAAGGGAGGGTCACCCCTCTGGCATCCCCGGAGGGGCCAGGGAGGACCTCTCACCCCCCAGAGCTCTCGCCTGTGGACCTGCCACAGAGCCCAAAACCCCTGTGTGAGTCACTCCTGGCTGGAACGGTGAATGCCATGGTAAACTCATCCCTTGGCGAGGGGAACACCAGACTATGAGCATTTCATCTGCGGTCCTCAAAGGAGAGGTCCGGAGCCATAGCGGGCGCTTGGGTACCCAGTGCGAGTGGGGCAAAGGTCAGTGAAGCCCTTTATATTTCTCCATTTGCAATTCAGAGATTTCTACATCCACTGTTTTATTCTGGGCTCATGGCAGCCCTCCGAAGACTGCCTGGCAGTTTTCAAATGCACACCTGGTGGAGAAGGAAGCATGCGCCCCCCGTGGCCTCCCCCCCCCCCCCCCCCCCCCCCCCCCCCCCCCCCCCCGTCTACCTCCGGGTATTCACGCACCTGTGCAGTCCCCGCCCACACTGGGAGAGCCAGCGTCTGTAACCAGCAACACGGTGTGGAAGTGACGACACATGACTTCTGAGGCTAGATCATAAGACATTGTGGCTTCCATCTTGTTTCTATGGCTGGACCAGGACTCCTATACCAGTGCTCTTTCTCCTCAGGAAAGCAAGGGTGACAGGGGCCTAGAGGGAGAAGAGAAGGCAGCTGAGGCCTGAAGGTCAGACAGGGTTGGAGCCAAATCCCAGCTCTACCACTCTCAAGCTGTGTGACCTCAGGCAAGTTACCTAACTACTCTGAGCCTCAGTATGGGCATCTGTGAAGTGGGGATAGCAATACTGACTTGAAATCTTGTTGCCAGGATCCAATGTCTGGCCAAGGGCCTGGGTATCCTGCCTGGGGGGTGTGCACTGCTGGGGCTCATCCAGGCACCTGGGAACCTCTAATGTGTGTTCCTTCCCAACTTTAAGGAGTGAACTTCCTGCCCCCAGCCCTCAGTGGCCACTACCCACCACCCCCTGAGAAGCCAGAGCTGAGTGACCAGGACCCAGCTAGTATCCTGGGCCTTGAGCCAGGGAGACCTCTGGGGGGTTTGAGTTGGAGGCAGCCTGACTCCTAGGTCCCGCCAGAGAAGCCCCCTAACGGAGAGTCCTACTTCCATCCAGGCTCCCAAGAAACGTACTCAGAAGAGGACCTGGGCTAACCAGAGCAGAAGGGTCCAGGCTTTCCTCTTCTGGGTGTCAGCCTCCTAGCTACCTGCTGCTACCTTTGTCTGGGGGGGGTATTTTGGGGTTATTTGGGGCCAGGGTTCCCAGCTGTTGGGGAAGTCCCTGGATTTCCTGAGCCAGGTCGGAACGTTGCGTCTTACTCAGCATCTCTTTGGTGACGTAGACTCCCTGTTCCCTCTGGAGCGCTTCCTGCTGCTCCTGCCTTCTGCCCCCTTCCTCTGAGATGAGACGGGGTGGGCAGGCTCCGCTCACCTTCCTGCCTCCTGCAGGCCGGGGGACTGGCTTCCCCAGCTCTCTCTGGCAGGCACGGCCCCTGTGATCCCACAGCAGAGCTCGCCGCTTGCTGCACCTTGCGTGGGGCTCAGGGACTTCCCCTCCTGTTCTTCAAAGCACTTTCACACTTGTTAGGGGGTTTGCGAACCGCCTGGAACCCGCAGGAGGTGCCCAGTCGGCTCTGTCCAGAGCCCTCTCTTCAGAGTCCCCCGAGCCGCTACTTTCCTGGGCGGCTGCAATTTCTCCAGTAGAGGCTGGACTTCCAGGGGCTCCAGCCGGGTCCCTGGCCACAGAGCGTGCCGCCCTTCTCTCTGCTGGCCAGTTGCGGGCCCATGGCCCCGTGCCAGGTCCCGGCTCGGGCTCCCGAGGTGTCCTGGTCCTCCAGAAGCACGCAGTTTCCTGGGGCAGGGGGAGACGTGAACCAGTCATTACTGTCATGACGCAGTAAAGATCAGTTCTAGAATTGAGGTACCAAAAAACGACAGAAACCACCTTTCTGCCCGGGAAGAGGCCACTGGGGGAGGAGAAGGGACAATGAGGAGATGACCTTGGAGCAGGCTCTGAAGGTGAAGAGGAGTCGGAGGGGTGCTCCCGATGGAGGACCGGGGATGGGCAAAAGCATGGAAGAGGGAGGGGCGAGGATGGTACGCGCGGCTGGAGCAGAGCGCCGAGGGAGAAGCTGAAGGGGAAGCTAGAGCAGGACTGAGCCGGGCGACGCAGGGGTCTCCAACACCACTGGCTTTGAGGAACGCTGGCCCAGTGCATTCACTGCGCTGTGTCTCAGTTCCTCACCTGCACAAGGGGCACAAAATAGGATCTTCCTCAGAGGGTTTCCCGGAGGATTCGAGAAACCAATGCCTGAAACCAATGCCTCTTCGCACAAAGCGAGCACTCAAGACAGCCAGTGTATTGCTATTAAGTAAATAATCTGATTTTTCATGGGAGGAGAACGCCCACCTCCACCCCCATTGCACTCTGCAAGGGTTCTGTGCAGGGGAGGGTGGGTGACAGGTCCCTGGGGTGGGGGGGTGGGGGAGGTGGGGGAGACAGTTTTCCAGAGCATCACTATTAGCATCATTTTTAATGGATGTGTAGTATTCCAGTAAGCAGATGTACCACAGCCCACTTAACCCTTCACCCCTGATGTTGTGATTCTTTGGGTATTTCCAACATTTATAAATAATGTTTTAGGAAACATTGCTGTGTTTATGGTTTCCTTTTTTCTTTTTCCAGTTCAACCATTACCTTCATTGTTTTTTTTTTTTTTTCTTTACTAGGGCGAAATTACTGAGCCACAAGTTGTAAACAGTTTTTTTTTTTTTTTTCCAGGGGGCTTTTGCTAAAAGTTGCCATATTGCTTTCTGAAAAGGGTTGTAACACTTACCAGCAGAGTATGAATGCATATTCCGATTTCACCACCGCTTTGGGGTTGGATTTTACCAAAGTTGTTTTTATAAAGAAGACCAAAAAAAAAAAACCAAAAACAACAATACAAAAACCCTGATGATTTAAGAAGTCTAAGAAAGTATCAAAGGTTGCTTTCATTTGCATCTCTTGCTAGAAACGTGGAATTTTTAAAACTTGTGATGAGATTCATTTGTATTTTCCCTGGGTCAGCCGTGTTGGGGTTGTTGTTTGATTATGCACATGGGCTTAACAAGCATTTATTTATTCAGAGTCCCAGCTCTTCTATAGTAGAAAGTCCTGAACAGGGAAGCAGGCATCCTGGGCTGCTCCTGACCCTGCCTGGCTTGTGAACATCATGGGTGGTCACTTCCATACTCACTCACTTAATTGTTTAACATAGTCCCAGCTCAAACATGCTAGGGCACTCTCACCCAGGGGAGAGCCCAGAAAGGGGTCTCCCGGAAGGATGCACAATTACAGGAAGTTTTTCCAAGTGGAATCCAGGAGCTTGAAGAGAGTTGGGTCTGGCAGGAAGGGCAGTTACAGAATGCTCTGGTGGGAGACTGCTGGTAGGGCCAAGGAGTTGAAGGCGTTTCTGAAAGATGGGGGGCTTCTACCTTGCAGGGACAGACCGAGGTGCAGAATCCTGAGAGTCACTGGGCCATTCTGGGCTCAGGGAAAACAACTGGCCATCTTTAATCAAAGCACCTAAGACTGGCTGCCTATTTCTTGGTCTCCAGGTCTGAAAAAAAATACAGCACAAGCACATGAGTCCCTGACCTGCAGACTACCTGGTGGATGCTCAATGTATATGCTTGGCATGTAGAATGAAAGGGAGAAGCACTGGAAGGGAAAATTTACCCCCTGCAAATGAGAACTTAATTTGAATGAGACTTGTATGGTTTATTTCTTTTCGGTAAGAGTTCTAGGCTCTTCCTCTAGGCAGAAAACTCTCAGGGGGCAGGGAAATGTCTGTGGATTGACAACCAAATGCTCAATACTCAATCCATCCGTCCCTTCAACAGTGAATCCATCCATCTATCCACGAAACTACCCACCTGCCCATCCATCCATCCATCCACACACCCACCCATCCACATACACGTCCATCCATCCATCCGCCCACCCATCCATGCATCCATCTATCCATCCATCTACCCACACACCCATCCATCCACACATCCATCCATTCATCCACAAATCAATCCATCCATCCACCCATCCACACCCATCCATCCATCCACCCACCCACACACCGATCTCTCACCTCACCCACCCACCCATCTATCATCCATCTACTGACTAATTTTTTAGCAAATATTTATTCAGCGGTGTTAGCTTTTTCTGCAGTCCCCTGACTCTAGCTGTCCCTTCTAAAAGAATCCCCAGGGCAAGAGAGAAGGTCTGGGTTGATCCTCGTCAGAACCTACTCCGGTCTAGCTCTATCTTGGGATGGGGGTGGGGTGGGACCATTGTGCCTGGAGCCTCCCAATCTCCTGAGTCCTCCACCTCCAGGCGCCAGGGGTGGTGAGCAGGGTGTTGTGGGGGGGGGGGGCGGGGAGGAGCTCCCTTCCCTGGCTCTCAGTCCCACGGGGCCAGGCAGCAAAATCCCTGGAGCTGCGGAGGACGCCTTCTGTCCAATCGGGGCCGGTCTTTCACAGAGCAGGAGGGGAGTGTGGCTTGTCCTGAGTCATCTCTGCACGTGTTTGGCCGCGCTTTCTTTTTTCGCTGCTGGTAGCGTTCCTGGAAACCGTCCTGGGTACCAGTGCACCTCTGGATGGTGGGGGAAGGGAAGAGTCAAGGCAGAACCCTCAGAGAAAGAGTAGCTCACTTTTGAAGTGACTTCACAGCTGCGGCCCGGCCGGTGCTGGGGAAGTCTGCCGGCGCCCCGCGCCACCCAAGGGTCACCCAGGTGCGGCTCCGGGCTCTGGCCCCGCATGTGGGCGCAGTGCGCTTCCCAGGCCGCCTAGGTGGGCGCTTCCCCCGTCCAGCTCAGCCTTCCGCCCTCGGCCAGGATGTGCCCCCTCCGCACTGTGCTGGGTCTGCTGCTCCTGGGGGTGCTGGGAGCCTTCCCGCAGGTAAGAGGGTGGCGGGAGCCTGGGAGGCACCAGCGGTCCAGAGTCCCCTCCCTGCCATTGCTGCCCTGAGCCCCTGGCAGTGTGGGGGGCGTGGGGCACAGGGGAAGTCGGGGAGTCTCCTCACCTCATTACCGCCCAGCTGGGGTTGAGGGGGCACAGGTGACAAGTAGGGGGACAGGAACCTGCAAGGATTCACAGGTGGGAGGTTGGCTGCCTGGCAGCTGTTGGGGGCCTCTCCTCCCCCGCCCTGGCAGAACGCTGCGATTACTCATTCAGTCGGCAGTAACTGAGCTGTGGGGGCTATCTGCAAGAGGTAGGCTGTTTGCAGGTGGGGGTGTCGGGGCTCTCCTTGCTACTGGCCCCTGGTCCCTAACATGGTTGGCGCGGGGAAGCTGAGTGTGGGTGAGAAGAGGGAATGAGGGAGCTAGACGGGCCAGATTAGTACCCTCGCCCCCACCCCATCTGGCCAACGCGTGGGTCCCAGGCCCTGGAGCACATAGTAGGTGCCCGCCCCTGGGAAAAGGTCAGCGGTGGGGCTGACGTCTGCTGTAGGAAAATCCCAGAACCGAATCTGGGGACTGCTTTAGGAAAACTGAGCCCTTACTAGTGGCCAGCACTGAGCTAGGCATGGGGTGGGGGCAGAGCTCAGATTAAGCGGACGTGGTCTACTTTACCGACAGCGCTGAGCGCAGGGTCTGAGGAGGAGAGAGGCCTGTGGCTGACCATAATACCCAGGTGGAATACAGTAGGTGTTGGTGAGGGGCCTGCTGAACACCAGCACCGAGCTCAAAAGCAGGAACAACAGCGGTCTGTTGGGGGGAGGGGCAGGCCCATCCTCTTTAATCCTACAGAAAGGGGCGGTCAGCCCTATTCATCCCATCCTCTGGGCAGGGGCAGGAGGGAAGTGGAGTGGTCTCCAGGCAGGAGGAGGAAGAATATAGGTAGAAAAGGGGGACAAGCCAATGCCCCCGCCCCAGCCCCACCCGGTCTTCCGAGGGACAACGTGAGACAGAAGGCAAAGGGGGTAGCCAGTGCCCTGGCTACAGAACCCTCCTGGCCCTTCGAGTCCTCTGCTGATGACCTGGGGGAGGGTGTGAGTTTGGGGTACCGAGGGCTTGGGGAGATAAAGGGAAGGAAAAATGTGAGGGGGACTTGGGGGCTTTGGTGGCTGGAGCTCGTGTGCTTCCTTTCTATAGAGCGAAACCCCTGTTTAAATTTTTTTTTAAAAAGTATGTATTTAATTACACGAGGAATATATGAATATATCCTTGATGCAAAAAGTGCAGATAAAGCTAAATCTTTAGACACCCCCCTCATCCTGATTCCTTTGGAGGTCTAACTGCCGTGCTGGGCTCGGTGTCTCCTTGGCACACCTTTGTAAATGCATGTCCGTGTTTTAGAGAAGTAGGTAGGGTTTTCTGTACACTATACAGAATGCACAGCTCCTCATTTGGCTTTTACGTCTGCACTATGTCTCGGACATATTGTTCCCGGCGATCCCGTGTTGCCCTTTTATTTATTTATTTTCCCCACCCGTTTATCTTTGAAAATAAGTATTGGTAGTATTTGGTGGTACCCTACCAAATGGGGGTTCCATAGTTTTATTTTTTTATGTCCCTGATGGGTGGGCGGTAAGATTCCCACCACCGTTTCTTTGGTCTGTTCGTTCGCAATCTCAGTGGACAGCCCCATAGGGATTTTTGGGGAATGTGTATGCTTCTTTCCCAGAGAAGCTGAGGCGAGAAGGTAGAGGTTGCAGGGTGAAAATGCGTTCAGGTAATAAGATGCCACCAAATTGCCTCCCAGGGTGGCTGGACAATCCCCCACAACCCCCCAGAGCAGTGCCTGAGCGTAGTGACTTCCCCACATCCTAACCGACTTTTGATCTTATCAGAGTTTTTATTTTTGTCAGTGTGACCGGTGAAAAGTGCCATATCCTTGTTGTCGTAATTTGCATTTTCCGCCTACCGGAGAGCCTGCGTGACTCTCTCGTGGGCTCAGACACCGGGGCATTTCTTGGCAGGAATTGGGCTGCCTGCTCACCTTCCTAGTCCCTCCGACTCCCCCAAGCCTTCTTCCGCCTCTGGTGTCCCAGTGAAGTTTTGGGAATTCATCATTAAAAACAAAAAAAAAAACAAAAAAAGGAAAAAAGAACCCCAAGTCAGGGATTTTAAATCCTTTTTTCTCACCGTCTGATTTGAGACTCCATCATTTTGTGGTTGACGCCCGAGGCAAGAATGCTTTCTTGCTGTGTGTCACCCTCTGAGGAAGAGATTTGGCCTCTGATGCCTCACACTGCTGTCTCCCCAAGAGTGGTTTTGGTAATGTGACCCAGGATTGCTCTGCTGTGAATCCTGAGAAGAAGTCATTGCCCTCATGCCTCACCCTCGCCCGCCATCTTTTTCATGCGGCCACCTGGGGTGGGTCGGTCGGTCGGTGGGTCGGTCGGTCGGTCGTTGGTGGCAGGGGAGGGAGGCCCGGGCCTTCCGGTGAGCTCTGCAGACTTCAAATTCCCGTCATCTTCTTCCAGCGCTAAAGCTACAACCAAACTCCCTCCCGCACCCACGCCCTCCCATCCCAGCTCCCTTCCCCTCCAGCCAGATGAGACTTTCCGTCTTGTTTGGGAAAGAGGACTTTTCCTGCAGCTCTCAGGCCACATGGAGGCCGAATTCCACGTTATGCACCAAGAGGAAGGGACCCAGAGCGGGGTGCCCGATGGGAGGTGGGGGAGGAGGTGTGGGCTGATCTTATGCAGGGCCCCCCTTCCTCAGAGAGAGGCCTGGGCAGCCAGGAGAGCACAGTGGGGTTTGAGCGGGGTTGGGGGGGGCATTAGTCAGCTTGAGATCAGTCAACGCTGAAGAAGGGCAGCGTTTACTGTAAGTTTCTGACTCTGTTCCCACTCATATCTGACCTAGACTTGTTTCTTGAGTTGTGATTCATCCTTAAGCTCAAATGCACCTTCCTCTAGGCCTCTTTTGCCTCAGGAACATCATCAGAAGGAAAATGCGGTCGAGAGAGATTTGGGTCTGGGTCGCCCCAGAAACTTGGCGGTCGTTGGCCCAGATGGTTAGTTTAGCCCAGCCGGGGCCAGGGTGGCCTCCTCGGGCTCGTGCACTGACCCTGGGGGTGGCCCGTCTGGGGTCATGGGCGCCATTTTCCGGACGAGGATGCGGAGGCTCAAAGGCTGAGGACGGTCTTGCCCGTAGCGTCAGGACGGGTCAGGGGCTGAGTGGACCAGAGTCGCAGACCCAACGGACAGAATGTTCAAAAAAGCCAGCTCAGCAAGACCAGTTCTCCAGCTTCTCTCTCTCCTGCCACCTCCCCGTGCCCCGAGGGGCTGCTGGGGCTGAGGGAGGGAGGGAGGGAGGGAGTGAGGGAGGGAGGCATTATTCCAAAATCTTTGCTGCCTATGGTTGAAAACCACTGGCATTCTCAGTGGCCTCCCTGGTGGGGAGGGACCTTTTCTATGCCTCCCAGTTCAATTACTCACTGACTTCTTGGGTCTTCAGGGATATTCCCCCAAGTACTCATTCATTGATAAAATCATAAAGGAACAGCTGCTCTGTGCCTGGCATGTGCTGAGTGCTATGCAAAGGTAAGCCATTATTAAGCTCCTCTCGTATGCTAGGTATTGTGGATGCAGGATGAAGGTGAACCGGTCCTTGCCCCCAAGGGTGTGGGAAGAGGGACCCAGAGGAGAGTGACCAGCGCTGTGGGGAGATCTGCCCCCCTCCCCCCCAGGGGGAGCCCACAAAGGGCCCATGCTCGCCTCCACCTGCACTGGTGGGGGACAGCTTTTGACGCGGGGGGTGGGGGGAAGAGGTGGCCAGGCAGCAGAGGTTGTGATAAGAAGCTCTGCACCACGGATGGCGCCAGTGTCCTTGCCGATGGCCGGGTGGAACAGCATGTCAGCGAGGGGGTGTGGCGATGTGCTCCTGAAACTACATCGTTGGCTTCCATGCAGGGTCTCTGGGCCTCCAGGAGCTGCCTGCCCGGTGTGGTTCCTGCACTGGAACAGGCCGAGAGTTCTCTCTGTCCACACAGTCTCGTAGTGGAATGGGGGGGGGGGCAGGCAGTGCACACTGGGGCCCTGGCTTCCCTCCCTGAGCAGGCTGGGATGATGGAGGTGCTCCCAGAAACAAGCCGGCCCTTCTAGCTGGTGGGCTGACATAGGGAGGAATCCAAGGCACCTCCAAGAGCGGACAAAAGCTAAAGCACCCCGGGGGGAGGGGGGCGCTTCCTATTCTTTAATGCCATTCAGTTTTCCCTGGCAGCCACTGGTGTCCCTCAGCAGTGGCTGCTGCTGGGTCTGCTAGCACAGGGCTGGTGGCTTTCATCCCATCCGAGGTATCGCTGAGTGTGAGGCCCGAATCCCTGCTGCAGCCCCAGAACTTTCAGGAGAACCGTGATCTGAACAACTGGTTCAGGTAGCTGGCCCGGGGTTTCTCTAGGGCAGGAGGGGTGTCAGGTGAGAAGTGAGGCCTTAGCAGTCGCCGAATTTGGACTCAAGGCCAGACCTTGATAATGCTGACCTACTTGCCTCCATGCCATCCGTCCCCTCTTGTCTCAGTTGCCCTATAATCTTTAGTGGCTCCCCATTGCCAAAGGCAACATTTCCCAAAGTCACTTCCAGGGAACAGGTGTTCCATGAGGAAAGGGTTCCATGGCCACCCAAGATGGGGAAACAATTTGTCTCTCTGCCCCCAACTTTTCCTTGGCGAATCAGAGAGCAGGCAAGCACATTAAAGGTCCCACGATTTAAAATGTAAACCTCTCAGATGGAATCCAGCAGTGGGTGGGTTGGTTGTATTTTGTTTTATGGGGTTTTTGTTTTTGTTTTTGTTTTTTGTTTTTGTTTTTTTGGCTTGTCACCTGTGGACATCGGGTGGAGCCAGCATTTGGTGGAATGCCGTGTGGGAAATGACATGCAGCCCATCTGGCCCTGAGGCCTGGGCCTCTTCCCCTTCAGCTCCCAATGTCTTCACCCCGCAAACCACTGAATTCCCCTACTGCTCTGTTCTTTCCCACCTCTGGACCTTCTCCTCTGTGGCGCCTTCCGCTGGGGAAGCTCTCCCCTCATTTCCTCCTGCCAAGATCTTACCTTCCTTCGAGAAAAAGTGGAAGTGCTCCTCCTCCAAGAAGTCGTCACGAATCCCCCACGCTCCGTCCTGTTCTTGCCCCATCGCGTGATGCTCGCGTCATTCTGCTTTGCTTCCGTGATCCCTGTGTTTTTCTGACCGTGTCTTTGAGGTTCTCCTTCAGTCATTCATTCCACAGATTGCTGCGTAGTGTCTCCCGTGAGCCTGTCGTGGGAGCTGCGATCGTGAGCTGGGACCGACTGGTACTGGCTTTCGTGGGGCCCGTGGCGCCGGGCCCAGCGCCTGATTCCCCCCACCCCACCCCACCCCCGGGCCTTCAGGGGATGCTCAGTGCTTTATTCTTTGCCTTCTGGGTTGGGGCCCTGGTTTAGTTTCCTCCTGGGGCATCTTAACCACCCCTTCAGTGGCTTAGAACAACACAGAGGATTATCTTTCCGATCTGTAGCTCCTAAATCCAAAATGGCACTGGGCTGGAATCGAGGTGTGGGCAGGCCTACGGAACTCTCTGGAGCCTCGAGGGGGAAAAAAAATGCACGGCCTTGCCTTTCCAGCGGCTGGAGGTACGGCATCCTGTGGCTCAGGCTCCTTCCTCCATCTCCGCGCCAGCCGCACAGCCCCTCTCTGGCCCTGTCGCCGTGCCCAGCTCTATCTGACTTGGACTCGTCTGCCCTTCCCAGGACCCTTGTGACGGCACTGGGCTCACTTGGATGATCCAGGATCATCTCCCCACCTCAAGGTCACTCGTTAGCAACCTCAGTTCTCCTCTGCCACATAAAATGACGTCGTCATCTGGTTCTGGGGTTTAGGACGGGGACATCTTCGGACTGGCGCTCTTCTGCCCCCCACAGAGCCCTTCTCATCTTCTTCCACCCCACAGGGGAGATTCGCAGGGAGAATGGCTACTGTTCTTGTGACTCCATCTCAGAGACGGTCTCAGCGGTTCCTGGCATTCGCTCCTGCCAGGGGTGCCAGACCCCCTCCCTGGGGGCTGTTTCTGGGTCTACTGTCTTTGGGTTTTATCTCCACCCATGGGGCTGGGCTGCATGGAGCCATATGCACCACCCCCTTGGCCCCCTGGAGGCCAGGGGTGGGAACGGGGGGGGGGGGCGGCAGCTCCCCCGGGCTCCTGCTCCTAGGTATGAGAGCGGGGGAGGGATGCAGCCTGCGGGCAGCGTGTGCCGTGGGTGTGTTTAAGGTTGGGGAGGAGCTCAACTTCAATTTTAGGTGGTCTCTTGGCCTCAAGATAAAAAGAGAGTGGCCTGAAACCTTTCCATGTGTAAACCTGCCTGGTTTTCAGGCTGGTTTGGTTTTCCCTACAAAACCTGGAGCCTGGAGCTCCAGCGCGCCCTGTGGGTGGAGAGCGGGGCTCAGATTTCCCCAGGACCAGGAGACGACAGAATAACCTAGTGGTTCCTTCCGAGCAGGGTCAGCAGAATACTGGTCCCTTAAAACGTCCACATCCTGACCCCCCGGAATCTGTGAATATGGCACAGGGGACTCGGTGCCTGTGATCAAGGGTGGAGACCCTGAGAGGGGGAGGTCAGCCTGGATTATCCGGGTGGGCCCCCTGTCCTCACAGGAGTGCTTCAAAGCGGACTCTTGCCTGGCGCCGTGGAAGAAGAGGGGCAGGTGACAGAAGGATTTGCCCCACCAGGGTGGGCTTTGCAGAAGGAGGAGGGGGGCCAGTGCTCCAAGCAGTGCCATCCAGGGAACACAGCAGTTGCCAGAAGATGACCACTGATGGGCAGCAAAGAGATGGGACCTCAGTTTTCACGGCAAGGAAAGGGATTCTCCCCCACAGCTGCTGGCAAGGAGGCAGCCCTGCCCACACCTTGATTTTTGCCTGCTCACAGTTGACCTGGACTGGGTAGGGAGTGAGAAAAGGGAGGGGTGTCTGAGAGAGCGGCGTGAAGGACGAGTTGGGGGTGTGCTGGACAAGGGGAACGGGGTGGTCAGGGAGCAGCACGTGCAAGGACGCTGGAGGGAGGGAGGGAGGGTAGGGTAGGGGTGGAAGTGGGGATGGGAAGAAGGCGAGAGAGGGGGCCAGAGGATGCACAGGCCAGCTGGGTCTCCTGGGCCACTGTCCGCACTTACGGGCTTTACTCACAGTTTCGTCGGAACCCTTCAGCAGGGTGGAGGGAGGAGACCAGGTCTGTGTCTTGAAAAGATCCCTCTGGCGTCTGCGCTGTGAGTGGGGCATGGGGAACGGGCTTGATGGGAGGAGGGCCTTGGATGGCCACTGGCAAGTCCAGGTTGGGGGGCGGTGAGGAAGTGCTGGTGAATTTGAGGGTAGCAGTGGGGGTGAAGCATGCAGGACTAGTGACAGAACGCGGCAGATCAGAGCCCGCACAGGATAGTTCGGGCCAGATCCTGGCGCCAACGCTGTCCAGCTGTGTGATTTTAGGCAAGTTTCTTAACTTTTCCGTGCCTCAGTTTCTCCATCTGTAAAACGGGACAGATAGTAGGTCTAGGGTGGGACCTGGGATTCTGCATCTTTAGCAAGCTGCCAGGTGGGGCCAGTGCTCCTGGCCCAGGCACCTCACCTTGAATAATAGAAGCACGGATCGCCAAGGATAGGTACGGGTGGGGTGCATCTCCCAGCTCCGCCTGCCTCTGGTCCCTTCGGGTATTTTGCATTTGATCTGACTCCTCTACCCCCCACCCCGCACCTCTAGCGGCTTGGTTCCTGCAGGTGCAGCCCAGCTCCTGTTCCTCTCTCTGCAGCTGAAACCAGGTGGGGCTTTTTGAAAGTGAAATTTACCAGGTTTTGTAGGGAAAACCAAACCAGCCTGAAAAACAGGCAGGTTTACACATGGAAAGGTTTCAGGCCACTCTCTTTTTATCTTGAGGCCATCAAGGTCGGGCCGCAGGCCTTTGGTTGCACAGCTCATTACCCTGTGGAGACCTCGCTCTGCCTCGAACATGCTGGGGAACCCCACCCAAAAGCCCCCCTTCCAGTCCCCGGGCTTCCCCCTCCCACTCTCCCCTCTCTGACACCCCTTCTCTTCCAGGCCAGGGCTAGTTCCCCAGGGGCAGCAGGAACTGATGGGCCATCCAGGGTCTGGGGCCATGGCCAGCAGGGATGGGTGGTGCCCCAGTATCCAGGGGTCAGCCTTCTTGGGGCTGTCTTAGTGCTAAAGGGGAAGGGCCTGTGTGAATGGGCAATGGTGACAGGCAACAGGGGGCCTGGGGCCAACGGGGAGATGGCAGAGGGAGAGCAAAGAGCAGGGCCAGAGGCGAGGGCCGGGCCTGGGGCACGGGACTGGGCCAGCTTCTGGGGACCACAGTGTTGCACAGGTGAAGCTCAGGGCCCCAGAAGCCACCTCTCTCTAGTTTATGAGAAGGTGGCGTTGTCTCCCATACTGGAGCAGCAGCTCCTAGAGGGCATTCGGGGGCCAGGTCAGCTCTCTGACACACAGTAGGTGCTCCACGCCCTCATGGAGTGGTCGGAGCGGTCGGAGTGGTCGCGAGTCAGCTGACCCCGACTCAGCTCCTGCCCGGCCACGAGGTGCTACGCTGGGCAGGTTCTTCTTCTCTCCGAGATTAGTTTCCGGGGTAGAAGGGTCTCACAGGGCTGTCGGGTTCAACAACTAATGTTGTTACTTCTACAACACGTGCGCACGGCCCTGGCCCCACTTTCTGGGCGCCTGTAAGCCATGCATGACATCATAGGCAAAAAAATTCCCCACTGTCTCTGCCAGAGAAGGCCAGCCACAGCGGCCTGGGGCATCTGCGGTGGATGCTGGGGGATGGCGCTGAGCTGTGCCCCCACCTGGACTCGGCCTCTGCCCCTCTCCCCAGACGTTCCACTCGGGGAGCGAGGCCCCCAGGTCCTCTACTTCTCCCAGGTATCCTGGCTGAGGTCCCAACGCCCCCTGGTGGCAGCCGTGGATTTACAAGGTTTACTGTGAAAATTCTTTCTTGAGCACCTATTACTGACAGGTGTGGTTTTGTACAGTTGCTTTATTTTTCTCTCTCCCTTCATGTATACATAAAGAATACAGAATCAAATATAAAGTCCATATTCAAATGTTACCAGCTATGTCAACATTCTCCTTTACAGCCCCACTCAGATTCGGAATCCAATCCAGACATTGCATTCAGCCACTATGTCTCATGAGTCTCCCTCTTCTGGAACATTCCACAGCTCTTCTTTCTCTTTCATGCAAAGAGTCCAGACCAGTTGTTTTGTAGAAAGTCCCTCAGTTTGGGTTTATTCAACGTGTCCTCATGATTTGATTCAGATTATGGACTTTCAGTAGAAAGGCCACAGATGTGATATGGTGTCCTTCCCAGCACAATAGGTTATTTCTGTTTTATAGATGGGCAGCCTGTGGCCCAGAGAGGGAAAGAGAACCGGGACACAGTGAAGCTCAAATATCCTCTCGGCACTTAGTCGCTGGTGACCTCGGGTGGGTGACTAAACCTCTCTGAGCTGCAGTTCCCTCATCTGTAATATGGGGTAGTGATCCGGCCCCAGAGGGCTGGCAGTGACATAAAGGAGGAGATGTGTGACCGGGGTGGGGGGGTGATACGCAATACCATGGCTTCCCTATTCTTCTCTGCAACCCCCACCCTCTCCCACTGAATCAGGATGTGGTGGCAGGAAGGGAAGTGTAAGAATTCAGGCTCCCCTCAGCAGCCCCCCGCCCCCCAAGACCCTGGAGAGAGAGCAGGGCCTGGACCTACAGCCCCCTCAGAGTCCATAATTATCAATGAGATGAGTGGGCAGTCAGAAGGGGAAAACCCAGGGTAGGGACCCAGAATTTTCCACACTGTAGGCCTGAACCTTCGCACCCCCACCCCGCTCCACCTGTAGGCGTCCAAGCTCACTTGTTGAAATGCCGTGGGTCAGGCAGGTCTCTGTCCCTAGAGAGGCTCCCAGGAGCTCCCTGGTTTACATGAAAAGAACGAGATCCTGCCGGAGGGAGGAGGCAGGGTGTGGGTGGGTGAAGAGAGTGTCCTCAAGGCCGGGCGCTCTGGATTAAGTGAGAAAGGAGGCGCACAAGTGCCACGGGACTGGTGGTGCAAACGTCAAGGTATGTTTATTTCTCATTTATATGGTGACATTTCAGACGTGCAAAAAAGGGAAAAAAAAGAATGTAATCAAGACTCCATATATCCACCTCCCAGCCACACTGGCCTCCTTCTGCTCTCTGACCCTAACGGAAGTATTCATTCATTAGTACTCACTGTTCCCTTGGCTAGACCGGAGAGGAGAGAAGCCCCTTAGACCAGCCAGGCCTCTCCCCTGTGGGGAAGGGGTGGGGAGATGGCTTCTGTTTTCTCGCCAAACCAAGAAAGCCTACTCATCTCATTCACCCCACAAGTGGCCACCTGGGCTCTGCCAGGCACCCCCTGGGAGGCTGCAGATATAAAGGTGAGACATAGCTCCCTCCTTCCCTCTCCCCTCTCCCTCCTGTCTCCCTTCCTGGAGCCTAGAAACCTGCTTCATGTTCTTTTTCCTTTTTTAGATTTTATTTATTTATTTGAGGGAGAGAGAGCATGAGTAGGGGGGAGGGGGAGAGGGAGAGGGAGAAGCAGACCCCCTGCTGAGCGGGGAGCCCGCTGCGGGACTCAATCCCAGGACCCCGGGATCATGACCTGGGCCAAAGGTAGACGCTTAACCCACTGAGCCACCCAGGCGCCCATACTCACCTTTCATTCTACCAGAAGGACAAAGTTCCTCCCCTAGGATGTGAGCAGATTTTCCTCTCTTAAGCTTCTGACAAAGGGACTGAACTTTCAAAGAGCCCTGGAAACATATGGGGGAACTTGTTAAAAATGTGTATTCCTGAAAAAAAAAAGTGAGTGTTGACCCCTACTTTACACCATGCACCGAAATGAAACCTGACTGTGGAAGGTTAAGGGATATCATCTAGCAGATAATGTGGGAGAGCATCTGAATGACATCGGGCCAGCAAATATTTCTTACAAAGGACATTGACATTGAAAGAAAAGATGGATAAATTGTCCCTCATTAAAACTAAGAACTTCTGTTCATCAAAAGTCTCCCTGGGCACCTGGGTGGCTCAGTCGGTTAAGTGTCTGCCTTGCGCTTGGGTCATGATCCCGGGGTCTTGGGATCGAGTCCCATATTGGGCTCCCTGCTTAGCGGGGTGTCTGCTTCTTTCTCTCCCTCTGCCCCTCCCCCTTGCTCGTGCTCTCTCTCTCTCTCCTCTCTCGCTTGCTCTCTCTCTCTCAAATAAATAAATAATCTTTGAAAAATAAATTTAAAAAAAAGTTCCTTTAAGAGGGCGCCTGCGGTGGCTTAGTTGGTTGAGCATCTGACTCTTGGTTTTGGTTCAGGTCATGATCTCAGGGTCTTGGGATCAAGCCCCGCATCAGGTTTCATGCTGTGTGGAGTCTGCTTGGGAGTCTCTCCTTCTCCCTCTCCCTCTGCCTCTCCCCCCACTTGCATGCTCTTTTCTCTCACTCTCTAAAATAAAATAAATAAAATCTTTAAAAAGAAAAGCCTCCCTTAAGAAAGTGAAAAGGCAAGCCATAGAAGGGGAGAAGATATTTGCAGTGCATTTATTCACCAAAGGGTTTGTATCCAGAATATATAAAGAGTTCCCACACATCAATAAGAAAAGTCAGACAATCCAATTTTTTTTAAAGATTTTATTTATTTATTCATGAGAGACAGAGGGAGAGAGAGGGAGAGAGAGGGAGAGAGAGAGAGAGAGAAGCAGAAGGAGAAGCAGGCTCCCAAGGAGCAGGGAGCCCGATGTGGGACTCGATCCCAGGACCCTGGGATCATGACCTGAGCTGAAGGCAGACGCTTAACCATCTGAGCCACCCAGGCGCCCGTCAGACAATCCAATTTTTAAAAAAAATAGACAAAAGACCTGAATGAGCATCTTATACAATATCCAAATGGCTAATAAACATGTGAAAAGATACCCAACATCATTACTCCCCAGAGAAATGCAAAATAAAGGATACAATGAAATACCACTGCACACACAGCACCATGGCTAAAATTTTTAAAACTGACACTACCAAATGCTGACAAGGATGGGGAGCAATTGGAACACTTATACACTGCAGTGAAGGGTCAGTACAATTTAGAAAACAATGGAGATTCTATCAAAGCTGAGCATGCGCATACTTTATGACCCAGCAGTTCCACCCCTGGGTGGAGTCCAGTAGAAATGTGTATATTTATGCACCGAAATATATGTATAGGGCTGTTCCTAGTGGCATTATTCATAACGATCAGAAATGGAAACAGCCCTAAGGTCCATCAAGAGTAGAATAGATAAATCAATTGTGCATATTCATGTGATGCAGCACTACACAGCAATGAACTTGAATGAATGGTTGCCATTTGCAACAATGTGGGTGATTCTCGCAATATAATGTTGAATTAAAGAAGACAGTTGCAAGAGAACAGAGATGGTTCTACCTATGTAAAGCTCAAAAGCTGACAAGACAATTCTATGGTGGAGAAGTCGGGTTAGCGGGTGCCTTTTATATGTAGTGCGTGGGAAGGGGCTCAAGGGGGGGGGGGTTGCTGGGTGCTGGCAATGCCCTGTTTCTTGATCTGGGTGCTGGCCGGGAGACATGTTCCCACTGGAAAAATTCAGTGGGTATGCACTTGAGATGTGTGCGCTTTTCTGTAGAGCATGTTAGACCGCAACAAACAAATTTACTAGAAATTTGTATTGCTGGGTCCATGCCAGAGGCCAGGTAGGAGGCAACTGAATTAATTAACTCAGGGGAGAGAGGATGGGGAGTGGGCGCAGGTGGAGGAGGTGAGGGGGAAGGACATTGGTCCAAAGAGGTCAAGAAAGTTTGCTGATGGGTTGGATGTGAGTGTGAGGGGAGAGAGTCAGGGCAGGGCGCAGGTTTTGGGCTGAGTTATGGAAGGCTGGAGTCGCCATCAGCCCCCTCCCCTGCCAGGTGGAGCGGGTTTGAGGCAGGTGTGAAATCAGGTGTTTCTATCCTGATTCTCTTCTAAAACTTGAGGCTCTGTCTCAAGCCTGATGCTGACAGTGAGTGGAGACCAGGCCTCCTGGGGCCCAAGGGGTAGGAGGGATGCGTGTGTGGGATCAGCCTGGTCTCACCAATTTATCCCGCCCTTCAGGATGGAGTTCCGAGGGACACCTGCGAGGAAGGCCCCAACCACTCCTACAACGAGATTGCTGGGAGGTGCTGTTACCGCTGCCCCGTGGGTGAGTGGGGGTGCTGGGGAGGGACAAGGGGGTATTTTTGTCCTCAAGTTATAAAACTCCGGGGTGACTGGTGAGTGGGCAAGATGGAAGCCCACACTGTCATCGTCATGTTGGCTATAGATTTCTGAAGGTTTTGGTTTTAGTTACCCCATAAGGGTTGGCCCCTTATGAACACTTACCATACATACACTGGTCTGAGACCTTCCGATGCATTGCGTGAGCTCATCAGCATCCTTTATTAATCCTATTTTGTAGATGAGGCTGTCGGGGGTGCTGTAAGGTTAGGTAACTGGCCCAAGGTCACAGGGCTGGGAAATGGTGGAGCTGGCCGGGTCTGGAGTCCAGGGTCCTGTGATCCCACAGCCTGGGCCCTCAACACCCCCTGACTGCCCCTCATTTCTGAGTCTGGAAGCCCTTTGCAGTCCTCATCTTTTCCAGCCCAGAACATGCATTTATCTCTGGGCCACCTGAACTATAGATCTCTCTGGAACCAGGCTCCCTGCTCGGAGCCCATTCCTGGAAGGCTCACCCAGCCCCAGCACCATGATTGGCTCTGAGTAGATTATCAGCCTGCCCATCCTCACTTGGCCGGTGCTGCTCACGCCCGAAGAATGGGGTGGTGAGGCAGCATCATAATCATGGTTGTTATCAAAATTCTCAAGGCACATCCAGGGCCCTTCGCTGGGTGGGGCGTGAGACAGAGCTGGACTGTGGTCTCTGACTTCTGGCGCAGGGACTCGAGCGGGAAAGATGCTAATTCTGGCTGCGGAGGGTGTGAGGACTACCTCGTGCTTGGAGGCCACTGGAAGTGGGGGGTGACCTTCAGGATAGGTAGGGGGCCCACCTACCCATCCTCTCAGCCGCCAGCATTGCTCTCTGGAGGGCGGTGCCAGGACATGATGCGCAAAGTCACCAAGGGTAAGTGGCCGGAGCTGGGCGGGAGCCCCGGGCTGTCCCTAGAGCTGCAGCCTTTCTGCTCTACCGTGAGGCAGACCGAGCCCAAGCTCAGGCCCCCAAGGACCCAGAACAACATTTTGGGGAAGAATTTGATATTTTCTATTTCCAAAAATGATTCAAAGTTGTCATGATAGGGAAAAAAGTAGAACTTTATTGGATTTTCTCGCCTTTATTTTCTGGTTTAGTGTGGGTTTTGAAGTACCAATCAGGTGGGTGTCTGTGCTTCCTTCAGTGCCTGGGACTCCAGTGTCTGACTGCCCAGCCCCCCACCCACTCCCCATATGCCTGCCCGCTCTCTTACCTGCCCAACCCCCCATCTCCTTCACCCCCTCCCCATTCCTTCTGCCACCCATCCCCCACCCATCCCCCCATCTATCTCAGGCTGCTGGGGGCGGGCTGCCGTAACAAAACAGCACAGATGGGGAGCGGGGGTGCGGTGCGGGGGTTGGGAACACATCCACCACTGACATTTGTTTCCAAACCATTCTGGAGGCTAGAAAGTCCAAGATCAAGTTTCCAGCGGCGTTTGGTTTCTGGTGAGAAGTCTCCTCTTCTTGGCTTGCAGACAGCCCCTCGTCATGGCTGAAGGAGAGAGAGGGGTGGGGGAGAAGGAGAGAGAGAGAGAGAGAGAGAGAGAGCGCGCGCGCGCGCGAGAAAAGAGATGTATTTTTCTTTTTCTCTTCTAAGGGCCACCAGTCCTATCAGATCAGGGCTCCACCCTCATGACCTCATTTATCCTTAATTACCTCCTAAAGACCCTATCTCCAAATAAAGCCACACTGGGGGTTAGGGCTTCAGCATATGGATTTGAGAGGGACGCAGTTAGGCCACAGCACCATCCCCCTCCCACCTGGCCCCATCCATCCACCCACTCCTCCCACGCCCCTATCCTCTGCTCTTCTGCCCATCCGTCCAGCAACTGTTTATTGCTCCATCTTATCATGAAGTCACTCGTCACCTTTCCCAGCCTTTTCCCCTTGGCCTTTCTTCCGTGCTTTCAAGTCTCTGGGCCTTTGACATGCCTGTCTGCCCTGGGATGCCCTCCCCCACCGCCGCCACCTCCGGCAGTCCTGGTACCCCTTCCTCCAGGAAGCCTTCCCTCACCAGCCCAGAGCTGGGGGGCGGCTCGCACACCGCTTCTCCCCAGGACAACCGCAGTCAGGGCCCTGGAGCGGTGGGGCCCTCAGGGCTCTGTGACTTTCCACAGGACCCATAATCCCAGCTGCAGGAAGAAAGACAGACACTTCCTTCCCCCGCCCTCCAGCTCCTTCACCCCTGCCTGGCTGGGTCCCCACAGAGTGAAGTGGGTGGACACGGAGTGATGTGTGCGTCCCCAGCGCCTTCCACTTAGATGCTGTGACTTGGGAAGAGAAGGGCTGCCGTCCCCCCACGTTCTTGCTCCATGGCCCAGTTACTGGGGGTGGCTGAGCGCCTCTTGCTGGTGTGGTGGGCGGGGCATTTTGCTGGAGTTTTATTGACCCCGTGCTTCCGGCAAGCAAGAGGAAAAAAGAAAAACCCACAAAAACCCCTTCCTCGGTCTCTGGGGGAAATTTCTGACATTTTGCCCGCCCTCTGCAATCAGCGCTCAGCTCAGCTGTGTGGCAGTGTTGGCCGGGGGTGGGTTCCTAGAGGAAGGAAACTGGGAGACCTTTGAGATTGAGACGTTTAGATGTCGCCGAATCTCTCCTCTCACCCAGCCTGTAATGCCCTTGGTAACATCCTTGACAGCTGCTCCCCAGCCCTCTGCTTACACACCCTCAGTGATGGGGAGCTCCCTCACTGTTTCATAACAAGGATAACAATTATCGTTGATGGAGCATGCTCTATGTCAGCCACAGTGCTAACCCTTCACCTGCATTAGCTCACTGAACCCTGATAGGGAACCCAGAGAGGAAACTTGGAGTTGGCAAGGTTCAGAGATTTTCCCACGGTCACGTGTTAGTAAGTAGCCAGCAAGGGCCACACTGGAGCCCCCACTGGCTCACTCAGAAAGTCTGAGTCTGGCTAACTCAGAAACCTGAGCCCTTCCCCCTTACCTGGTGCTGATCCCCAAGGCAGAGCATGTCAGTGAAGAGCCCATGTGGGGGCTACAGACCCCTTCCTATTCTGCCCCTTACTTCCTGGATCACCCTCCCCTTAGTGCCCAGACTCACTCCCCAGAGTGGGAGGAGGGGAGCCTGCAGATGTGTGAGGCCTGCCTCGGTGAGGGGGGGGACCCTGTGAAGCCAGGCCCCATGTTAGGCAGAGAGCATGGCTTGCTTGGGGCCTGCTGAGTGTACCTCATCTTGTCCCGGGAGCTGAGGGATTCTCCACGGGCTGTGAGCAGGAGGCCTCCTTGGCCCTCGGGCCCTTGGCCAAGCTTGGGGGGGGCCCAACAGTTCCTTTCCCAGTCTGTTCTCCCTCGGTCACCAAGAGGGACACATGGCCAACATTTTTCAGTTCCAATTCCAGAGCCTGAGAAGAAAGCATCCGATGGTGCAGAGAAGCCCAGATGTCCACCTCTGCTCTGGTTCCCCCCGGCCCCGGACCACTGCTGGGGGGAGGGGTGACGGAGGGAGCAATTCTCCAAGAAGGCCAGCCTGTGGGCTGGGAAGCCCTTCCAAAACGTGTCTGCTGCCCCAGGCTGTTCGACTTTGGGGTGGTGCTGCTGGGAGCCATGGGGACACACTCCTAGGGCACCTCGCCTGACTGGAGCATGCAGGGGTCTTCCTTGACGAGATGGCATCTAAAGGAGTCCTGGGGATGAGCAGGGGTTGGCCAGGCCAGGGTGAGGAGGGGGCATGCTCTGGGCAGAGGCACAGAACGTGCATAGCCCTGGGGGGGAGCAGGATGGGCCACTGGAGAATCGGGAGGGTTCCATTCGGCAGAAGCCCAAGCCCAGGGTGTGCAGGGGGGGCGGGGGAGAGCAGGCCGGAGGGGCTGGTGGCCCGACTAAGTGCGGAGCAGTTCTCAGTGTGGGAGTTTCTTGGGCCAAAGCAGCTGGGGCCGGGTTGCCCGATGCTGCGCCAGAGGTGAGAGGCGGCGCGGGAATGTTCACACAAACTTCGAGAACATCTGGAGTCAGCGGAGCGCCCTGAGACCGAGGGGGTGGGGCTGGAGACAGAGCAGGGCAGAGGGACCCATTCTAGCACCACCCCTGCAGCCCCCGAGCCTTTCTCAACCATTTTTGTTTCTGATTTGGAAAGTGATTCCGTGCAGAAGATCTGTGTGGAAAATGGGCAAAGAAGAAAACAGGAACGAATCAACGCTCATAACTCTGGCTCCGTCCGCTTCCAGCCCCCGTGGCCTTTCTGTTCTTGGCACGGGCCACACTTGTTCTGTCCTCAGGGCCTTTGCATGGGCGGTTCCCTGTGCCTGGAGTGCTCTTCCCACAGCCCTCTGTGCCGCTGCCACCTACGGTCCTCGGGGACTCGGGGAGGCCTCCCCGATCCCCCTCCCTGGAGCTCTCCCCCCTCTCCCTCTGCCTTCTCTCTTGGCTCCTGCTTTATTTTCTTCAAAGTTTGTAGGCACACTGGAAACCGACTTGCTAATTTCTTTCTTGTACTTGCTTGCCTCTCTTCCCCCAGGCCCGAGGATCAGTTCCTCGGGAGCAGGGACCTCACCTTCTCCAATCTCTAAGTCAGAGCCTGGCACAAAGGTGGTGGTCAATAAATGTGAGTTAAGTGAAAATATAATCCCACCACCAAATGAGTCACTTGAGTCCTTGAATAGATTTCCTACAGCAGGGGCTTTCTAGAGTTCACCCCAAACAGCCCCTGGCGCTGAGAGGTGATTTTAAAGGGATCCAGAGAGGGGAATTGGATGGGGTCAGAAGATGAGGAAAATTCCACCAGTGGACGGGATTTCAGCCTGACCTGGTTGGATACAGAGGGTTCCCAGTGGGTAAAAATGGAGATGGAGAGGCACCTCAGCCTGGGCGAAGAACATTTGTATTCGTTCCCTAGAGCTGCCATCAATGAAGCACCACAAACTGAGCGGCGGACACCACAGAAATGGGTTGTCTTATGGTTCTGGAGGCTGGAAGTCCAGGATCAATGTGCTGGCACGGCCGTGCTCCCTCAGAAGGCTCTGGGGAAGGTTCTCACCTGTCTCCCAGCTTCTGGTAGTTCCTTGGCTGGTGACAGCATGACTCCAGTCTTTACCTGGCTGTGTTCCTGGGTACACGTGTGTCTTGTATCCACGTGTCCCCCTTTTTATAAGGATGTCAGTCATCTTGGATTAGGGCCCACCGCAATGACTGCATTTTAATTTCATTATCTCTGTAAGGACCCTGTCTTCAAATAAGATCACATTCTGAGATACCGGGGGTTAGGGTTTCAGCGTGTCTCTTTTGGGGGACAAAATTCAACCCATTACAACATTCCAGGACATAGGAGGGGTGCCAGAGTAAAGACCAAGGTACCCAGTGGTGGCTGCAGCGTAGAGCCCATGATACGAGCCATGTACAGTAACCCCAGAGCGGGAGTCGGAGCCAGAGGGAGGCCTGGGTCCATATTGATTAGGTGGTCAGAGCACATATTGATCAGATATATGTGTCAGGCCCTGTGTGTGAGGGGAATCATTGGTGAGCAGAAAGGAAAAGATTCAACCTTGAGGAGCTGACAGTCATGGGAGGAATTCAGATACTAAGACAATTTATCCCACAAATAAGCGTGATTACACAGCTAGATTAAATAGATTACAGCGGAGTTAGGTATAGGAGGGCGAGGTACATGATCTCTGACAGTTTATAACAGGGGTCCTGACCAAGTTGCTGACAAAATGACACCTTGACAATGATGCGAAGGCTGAGCAAGAGTTTACTAGGGGAAAGGGGAGAGGTGCATTCCTGGCAAAGGGCCAGCTTGTGCAAAGGGCCTGGGGCCAGAAGGGAGCATGG
Organism: Zalophus californianus; assembly: GCF_009762305.2. Lineage (NCBI taxonomy): Eukaryota > Metazoa > Chordata > Mammalia > Carnivora > Otariidae > Zalophus > Zalophus californianus. The sequence continues at coordinate 8,967,853 of NC_045598.1, forward strand.
CCCCTTTGGGGGACATGGAGATTCCGGTGTGGCTTGAGATTAGACAGTAAGGAGGCTGTAGGTAGGCAGAACCTCCTTAACCATGGTAAGGACCTAGGGCTCTATCGTGGGAGCCATGAGATGCCTTTGAAAATTTTAGGCGAGGGGTAATGCGGTCACATTTACCTCTCTGAAAGACCACTGGGGAGCTACCAAAATTTTCTGAGCTAGACGATGCCAGCCATCAAGCTAGTATTTCTGGGAGGTTCTTACATGTTTTTCTAGAGCAGGAGCTTCTCCGTGGGTAGATTTCAGGGGTTCCTAAACCTGAAAGAGTTCACTCCTTTTCATCAGCCTCTAACTAAAATGCCCTGTATGAATTCCTTCCATTATGAATTAAGACAACAAAGCATAGTAATGATATTGTAGGTGTCTGCAGCTTTTCCAACAGAAATCAGATATTCTCAGCATATCACGAAATACTATTTATGCTCATCGGTACTTTGAAACTATGATATTCATTAGATTTTATTTAATGAGTTTACAAAGAATCACATATATTGCTATCTATTATTTTAATGCTTTGATAACCGTGCTCTCACATAGCTAGGTTCCTTGGAAACCTAGGATGTATTTTATTTTATGCACTTAGAAACATGATTCCAAGTGGTGTCCCATGTTTCCCCAGAATGACTAGGCGGCACAAGGAATGTTGAGGACCCGTGGTTTAGCCTAACTTATTTATGTCCAAAGTCAGGGTAGAGAAATAACTGGCTCGATAACGGAGAAGACGGTGACCCCATAAATTCAGTTTGGACGTCCTCAGGGTCCTTTTCTCTCTGTCCTGGACCCTACTTGTGTCTGAATCACCTCCTTCTCAGGCTTGCCGTGGCCACGCTGCCCCTGCCACAATCTGTCAGCCCTGGATTTAAACGACCCTTTACACCAGGAATCCAATAACAAAGACAGGTGGCCTTAACTGGTAGATTTTGTGAAACTCTCAGAGATGGGGCTCATTGGCCGGCATGGGTCATGTGTCTCTGAACCGATCGTAGTGGTGAGGAAGTGCTTTGATTGGCTTATTTGGGTCACGTGTCCATACGGAAGGACGAGGTATTCCGATTGGCCTATCTGGGTCACGTGCCCATCCCGAAGGACGAGGTATTCTGATTGGCCTATCTGGGTCACGTGCTTATCCTGAAGGCTGAAGGCCGAGGTATTCTGATTGGCTTATCTGGCTCACAGGGCCATCCGGGACTCAAGCAGTGCGTGGTAGGCGCCCCGGCTAGGACCGTCACCGGCGCGAGAGCTGGGCGGGCCGGGGAAGGCGCTCTACGCCTTTGCCCCACAGTTTGGTACCAACGCCATGCATCTCCCATCCTTGTATAGTGGGAGTCAGGGACTGCTGGCTGAGGCTCCTCAGGGTCTAGGGCCTTAAGGGCTCCCCAGTTCCTGCAGGGAAACAGGACTCCTGCCCGAATGACAGCGGCCGGTGCTCCTCCAGCGCTTGTGCGAAGCACACCTGTTTATTTTTACAATCCCTTTACCTGGCTCAACAACCCGAACAGGGGGATCGTGTTAACGTCACGGTGCCCATGAGTCATGGAACTTGCCCAAGCCACGCAGTTGGAACCCCCAGGCCCAGGTCTTCCACCCAATCTGTGCTGCTTCTCCCGCCTGCCCGCTGACCTTAGGTAGGCAAGGTCTGCTCTGTCCCCGGCGATGCCTCCATGACACGTTTCTTTTTTTAAAGTAATCTCTCTGCCCAACTTGGGGCTCAAACCCGTGACCCTGACATGAAGAGTCGCATGCTCTACAGACTGAGCCAGCCAAGGCGGGCGTGGGGGGTGAGGGGGTGGGGTGGGGGTGGGGAGGAAAATCTTTTCTTATCCCTGCTCTGCAGTGAGGAAACCCAGACTTAGGCAGGTCAAGGGCCTTTCCAAAGTTACAAAAGTCTGGTAAGTGGCAGATCTGGAGTTTGAGCTGTGTGTCTGACACCAAGAGTCAGTCTGGGGAGGTGAGGTCTTCGCCAGGGCGGCTGGGCCTGGAGCTTCTCTGCTTCCTTCCCCAGGGCTGACCTCGCAGCAGCCGTGCGCGCAGAGGTCATATGACTGCAGGAAGCAGTGTGACCCCGACTACTACCTGGACAGGGACGGCCGCTGCAAGGCCTGTGTGAGCTGTTCTGGAGGTAAGGGCCTTGTTCTCCCCTCCAGGGGCAGCTTCGGGGGAGGGGAGGCCCTTTGGGGGAGGAGGGGTAGGCAGAAAAGGTGGAGAGCATCAGGATTTGGTGCCTGGACTCTGAGTTGGCCCCCTGGTGCCTCAGTTTACCCCTCTGGATTTGTGAATTGATATCAGCCATGATGTTTTGCATCCGTTTTTAGAGAGACTTCCTTAACATGTTTCTTCAAGGGAGGAACTCACGTTTACGGAGTTTAATCTTCACAAAACTCCTAGGAGATTTTTTTTTTTCTTTTTTTAAAGTAATCTCTCTGCCCAACTTGGGGCTCAAACCCATGGCCCTGAGATGAAGAGTCGCATGCTCTACAGACTGAGCCAGCCAAGGCGGGGGTGGGGGAGGAAAGTCTTTTCTTATCCCTGCTCTGCAGTGAGGAAACCCAGACTTAGGCAGGTCAAGGGCCTTTCCAAAGTTACAAAAGTCTGGTTAAGTGGCAGATCTGGAGTTTGAGCTCTCTGTCTGACACCAAGAGCTGTGTTCTTTACCTGAGACCACGAGTGCTTCCAGGAGGAGGCTTCCCGGAGCACCTTCACTGTTAATTTCTTATTATAGTTCTTGAATGTGGTTTGGGTGCTCTCTGGTGTTTGTTTTGTTTTGTGTGGGTGTTTTGTGGGGTGGGGTTGGGAAATTTGTCAAGATTTCTTGCACCCTGGGCACCTGGGTGGCTCAGTTGGTTAAGCGACTGCCTTCGGCTCAGGTCATGGTCCTGGAGTCCCGGGATCGAGTCCCGCATCGGGCTCCCTGCTCAGCGGGGAGTCTGCTTCTCCCTCTGACCCTCTTCCCTCTCGTGCTATCTCTCAGTCTCTCTCTCTCTCTAATAAATAAATAAATTCTTTAAAAAAAAAATTAAAAAAAATAAAAAAAAGATTTCTTGCACCCTAATGTTCATATTTTTAAACCATGTTTAGTGTGTTTGGGGAAGAAAAATGTGTGTTCTGTTTGTTAGGTACAAAATTCTCTATATACCTATCAGATCAAGCTTGTTAATTGTGTTATTTAAATAATATACATTCTTTCAAAATAACTTTTTAAGTTTATTTAATTAAGGAATCTCCACACCCAACATGGGGCTCGAACTCATGACCCCAAGATCAAGAATCACGTGCTCTATCGACTGAGCCAGCTGAGTCCCCCGGAATAATATGCATTCTTTACTTTTGCATTCTTACTTATTTTTGTCACCTTCCCAAAGGTTGCCGTCTGAGATAGATGTGTAAAATCTATCTCCCCTGTGCTTGTTTTTCATCACATTTTCATTGTGTTCTGTTTATTTTTGCTCTCTATGTGCCAAAGCTATGTTATTAGGTACAAGGTTCATGAATACTATGTTTTCTTGGTGTGTTGGACCTTTCATCAGCATGAATTATACCTCTTTGCTCCTTACAGTGTATTTGCCTTAATTCCGTCTTTGTTTGATGTTAAGATTGCCGTTCTTCTTTGTCTATGTTAGCATTTCTTTGGTATATCTTTAAGTTTTTAAAATTAGTGACTGCATTGTATTAAATGAAAGTTATAGGCATTCATTATAAAACATTCAAGCAATACAGAAGTGTGAGGAAGGAAGCCAGCTCTGCCCCCTTCCCCCTCGTTGGATGTCTGACCGACACTTCTCTGTATCTCTGTATAGAGGGAAGAATGGGAAGGTTCGCAGCCAGACAGACTCTACACACATAGAGAAGAGGGATTTTTTTTTTAAGATTTTATTTATTTGAGAGAGAGAGAGAGAGCGCACAAGCGCTCACACACACACACGAGAGGGAGGGGCAGAGGGAGAGGGAGAAGCAGACTCCCCCTGAGCAGGGAGCCCAAGGTGGGCCTCGATCCCAGGACCTGAGACCCGTACTGAAGGCCGCTGCTCAACCGACTGAGCCACCCAGGCGCCCCGAGAAAAGGGATTTTTAAGAGGATGGGATCATACTGTTTATGACATTCAAGTGATTCATTTAATTTTATTCAAGTGTATCAGAGGAGAAAGAAACTAAAGTGAAAATAAAACAATCACAAGAGAGCAGTTTCTAAAAATAAAACCCTCTAAAATGAAGAAGAGGCTATGAAAATCGAGAAGCAGTTGGAAATCATTAAAGGAATAACTATCTCTTGTGGTAAAATCATGTTCTGCTCGTTTCAGTTTTTGGATGGGATAGAGCATATTGGCTTCCTGTAATGAAATGAAGTAATGAAGTAAGGAAATGAAATGAAAAAATGAAGTAATCAGCTTGCTGCCTCCTTGTCCTCTTCCTGACTTTTATTACTTACTTACATTTTTTTTTTTACTTTGTTATTACCTATGGTGTTTATATTCTTTTCTGTAACCTTCAGTCCCTTGGCCTGTTAGCTTTACTTTGCTATTTAAACTTACTCCTTGTGCACTATGAGCACATTGAACACGGCTTCTCTGTTCCTGAATTTTTCATTTTGATTTATCGCTTGATTGGTTAGATTTCACTGACCTGTGCCTGTACCTTTTTTTTTTTTTAAGAATTTATTTATTTATTTGTCAGAGAGGAGCACAAGCGGGGGAGTGGCAGGCAGAGGGGGAAGCAGGCTCCCCGTTGAGCAAGGAGCCTGATGTGGGACTCATTCCCAGGACCCTGGATCATGACCTGAGCTGAAGGCAGGTGCTTAACCGACTGAGCCACCCAGGTGTCCCACTGGATTTATATTCTTATTAACTTCTTTTATAGTGTGAAGCGCTCTTGGGATTGCTTCTGTTTTAGAGTGGCTTCTTTATCTTTCCAGAATGTATTTCTATCTCTTTTAGATCTTTCTCTTTCTTTTTCTGTCTTCCCTTCTCCCTCCCTTCCTTCTTTACTGCTATAGTGTGTTTGCACTTCCCTATTTTTGCTTAAGCTTAGCAGGGGCAGCAGCTCTGTTACTGCCTTCTTTCTGCCCTGATACAGTGTGACTTCTCCTTTACACCCGCCCCACCTCGCTGGGCTCTGGTTTGTCTTTTCTGCTCAGTGCTTCAGCTGGGGGCTCAGCATTCCTTTTCAAAAATACTGTAGTAAAATGTACATAACATAAAATTGATCATTGTAACCATTTTTAAAAAAGATTTTATTTGGGCGCCTGGGTGGCTCAGTTGGTTAAGCGACTGCCTTCGGCTCAGGTCATGATCCTGGAGTCCCAGGATCGAGTCCCGCATCGGGCTCCCTGCTCAGCCGGGAGTCTGCTTCTCCCTCTGACCTTCCCCCCTCTCCTGCTTTCTCTCTCTCTCAAATAAATAAATAAAATCTTTAAAAAAAAGATTTTATTTATTTATAAAACAGAGAGAGAGGGAGAGGGAGAAGCAGGCTTCCCGTGGAGCAGGGAGTCCAACATGGACTCCATCCCAGGACCCCGGGATCATGACCTAAACCGAAGGCAGACGTTTAACCGACTGAGCCACCCAGGCGCCGCCCAATCACTGTAGCCATTTTAAGTGTACTGTTCAGCGGCATCAAGTGCATTCACATCTTTGGCAACACTCTCACCATTTTCCAGCTCCAGAACTTGTTCATTTGCCCCAGCTATAACTCTGTCGCCATTGAACACTAGCTCCCTAGCACGGTGCCCCCAGCCTTTGGCAATGACCATTCTATCTCTGTGAATTTGACTACTCTAGGAAGTTCATATAAGTAGAATCCTAAAATATTTGTCTTTTGTGACTGCCTTATTTCCCTGAGCATCATGTCTTCAAGACATTATAGCAGGGCGTCAGGCTAATACACCGTTGGATGGATCAACCACATTTTGTTTATCCATTCCTGTTGATGAACACTGTGGTGCTTCTACCTTTTAGCTGTTGTGAATAGTGCTTCTGTATACATACGTCGACAAATAATCTGTTCAGGTCCCTGCTTTCAGTTCTTTTGGGGTATATACTTAGCAGTGGAATTGTTGGATCATGTGGTCATCCGGTTTAATTTTTTGAGGAATCCCGAGTATTACTTTTGAAACTGATTTTAGGAGCCGGAGGGCCTGGGTGGGAGGCAGAGTGCAGCCAGAGATGGGCGTCGTCCTTGCTGGGGCGGGGATCTGCCTTCCCTTCCATCAGAGGCATTACCAGAGCTCCTGCTGCCGGAAAAGAGGTGGACCCCACTCCCGGGGCCTCTGCTCATTTCCGCTGGGCCTGCCTTCCTGAAAGTTAGCAAGTCCAGCAGCCTTTCCCACCTTTGCCCAGGCCTGAGATACTGTGTTTGGGCTGCTAACTCTAAGGGCCTTTTCCTTGAATTTTCCAGGGATGTCTATTGTTTGCCCTCAGTCTGCCTCTCCCTTAGATTTTCTAGAATTCTCAGGACTTTATTCTCTCCTCAGTACTGCGCCTGCGGTGCAGGCGAGAGTTAAGGGCTACTCCTGGGCCACTACAGCTAGGAAGAGAGAGATGAGCGAGCCTCAGGAGATGGTTTTAGGGGCCAGTCCTGGGAGAAATGCCTATCATTTTGGTCCACATCTCATTGGCCAGAATCCTGTCACATGATCCAAACCCAACTGCAAGGGAGGCTGGGAAATGTAGTCTTTCTGTGTGCCAACGTGAAATGAACGGGTGAATACGGCATTGTGCTCCAAGGGATTCTTTTTTTATGGCTTCGACTTCCTTTCTCTCCTTCCTTGAGCTCCAGGGGATTCCGTTTTATAGCTGCAAGTTTCTGAGACTATTCATTGTACTGATTCTAACGGCTTGTTCTGTGGTTTTTGGGGTTTTTTTGCTTTTTTTTTAGTCTGCTCTTTCGAGAGTTCTTTTTGAGTTTGGAGCTCTTTTTTCTTGGTGCTGGTTTTCTCTCATGTTTGGTGACCCCTCTGCACATTGTATCTGATCACTGGGGTGGGGGAGTGTGTTCTTTAGTGGCTGATCTTCTGGGTCTGCAGGGTCCCTTCCTCCCACATAGGATCAGCCCTGGGGCACTGTCTCGCTCACCTCACCCAAGAGTCTCCTAGGGGAGATGCTTGGCTTCTGGATTCGTGGCATAAGTGGATGAGAAGCGTGGGGAGACTGACCCAGCTGGGTGCTCCTGCTGCAATCCATATCGGCTTCCCTGGGGCCTGCCCCTGCCCTGTACCCACGGGGAGACTGGAGTAACCCCCCTCCCCTGCCCCTGAGCCTCTCCCAGAAGAACCCTCTTGGGTATATTTTGGGCTGAAGTATATTTTGGGCTGAAGGCTTTGGTCTTCTTCTTCCATGCAATCCTAACCGCCTTCCATGTTTCAGGAAGCCTTCACCATTTCTGGCTGACCAAGAATGCCTTGTGTAGCTTTTCACGAATGTTTGCATTTGCCAATTACTTATACCGGTGATTTTTTTTTTCTCTTGAGATAAATACACCATTTTATTTATTTTTAAAAATTAATTTAAATTACTTATTTATTCTTGCAAGTAAGCTCCACGCCCAACATGGGGTTTGAACTCACAACCCTGAGATCGAGAGTGGTGAGCTCTACGGACTCAGCCAGCCAGATGCCCCTAAAATTCACCATTTTATTTTATTTTATTTTTTTAAATTTATTTATTTGACACAGAGACAGTGAGAGAGGGAACACAAGCAGGGGGAGTGGGAGAGGGAGAAGCAGGCTTTCCGCTGAGCATGGAGCCTGATGTGGGGCTCGATCCCAGGACCCTGGGACCATGACCTGAGTCGAAGGCAGATGCTTAACGACTGAGCCACCCAGGCGCCCCTAAGATTCACCATTTTAAAGTGTGCAATACAGTGGCCTTATTGTATTCACAATGTGCAGCCACCACCACTATCTGACTTCAGAAAACTCCCACCTGCCCCAAAAGAAATCCCTACCCCCCCGTTCTCCTCCCATTCTGCTCCCTTACAGTCTACTCTACAGTCTATCTGTGTGGATTTGCCTACTCTGGACCTTTCAGAGCCATTAGTACGTGGCTTTTAGTGACTGGCTTCTTTCACTTTGCAGTGTTTTCAAGTTTCATCCATGTTGTAATACGGGTTGTTTCTTTTTGTGGCTGAATAATATTGCATTGTATGGATAGACCACATTTTGCTTATCCGTTCATCGGTTGATGGACATTTGGGTTGTTTCTACTTTTTGGCTATTACGAGCAATACTGACATGAATATTAGGTTTAGGATCCTCCTCCCAAACCCTTGGCAGCCTCTGATCTTTTTAGTGTCTCTGTAGTTTGGTCTTTTCCAGAATGTCACGGAGTTGGAATGACATGGCATGAAGGCTTTTCAGACTGGCTTCTTTCATGTAGCAATATGCATTTAAGTGTTCCTCATCTCTTTTTTTTTTTTTTTTTTGGCCCATTTTAAAACGGGGGCATTAATTTCTTTTTAATATGATTGTACTGACGTCCGGGGATCTGGGCAGGGAAGTGGAGGCTGCCTCATTGGCCCCGCCTGGCTTCTTGCCCCCATTGCAGGAACACTCTGGAAAGAAGGGCTGAGCATGCCAGCTCCCTGCCCGATGGGAGGCCAAGGCGGCATCTTCTGTCATGTGCCAAACTGGCTCTGAGGGCTCTCCAGCTCCCTTCCCCATCCTACCCCTGTGCCCCGTGACCCTTCTTTGTGTCCCTTAGATGATCTTGTGGAGAAGATGCCGTGCTCAGGGAATTCCTCCCGTGTCTGCGAGTGCCGGCCTGGCATGTTCTGTGCCACACCAGTCATCAATACCTGTGCCCGCTGTATCCCCCACTCCGTCTGCCCACCAGGGATGGTCGTCAGGTTCCGGGGTAAGTATCCCCACCCTCAGCCCAACACCAAGATCTGGGCCCAACTGCACCTCTCCCCTGCCACTGCCCCAGATCTCCAAATGACCTCCGACCTCCCACTTCCTCCTTCCTGTTGGATAGACTGCTGTCTCCTTTTGAGATCCTGTAGGTGCACCAGCCACTGCAGAGCCCCCTTCCCTGTACTTTGTGTCCCCGGCTCAGGAGACCCTGACGGCTGGAGGCACAGGCCTGCCTGGATGAGGTCTTGGATTGGTTTGAGGCTCGGGGCAGAAGTTCTCTGATGCCTGGTAAACAAGAAGCAAACCTCAGGTCTCTGTCCCGGGAGTTCCCCAGAGGATTAGGGCCACTTCCCCCAACTCACCATTGAGGCATTGGGAGTTAGAGTTGCTGAGACACTTGGGTTTCTTTTCCCACTTGCTGTGTGAGCTCAGGCAAATTCCTTACCCTCTCTGGGCTTCTAATTTTCTGACAGTACAAGGAGGCTCATGGCCAGAAAGGAGGTAAGGGGCACGGATGCTGTGTGGGTGGTATTGAGGGCACCTCTCAGAAGGGAGGCATGGGGAGTGGGTGGGCTTCGGACCATGGCCCCATAGCGGTGCCACAGCCACACAGGCTGGGGAAGAGGCAAGATGGAATCAGAGGGAGCCACGCCCACTGGGGAGAAAAGTGCCAGCACCTAGCCCATGACGCTCCCACTTCTAACCTGGTCCTTTTCCAAAGCCCCATCCTTACCACCCTCTCTCCCACTGTCCTTTCTTCCTTTCCTTCCCTCACGCCCCACAGCCAGCACATCTCCCAGTCCCATAGCATCTGCTCCCCTGATTCTCTCTTCCATTCCCCACCCCCAGTTCCTGCTGTCATTCCTTGCCCATGGCAGACGGGCGGGGCCACCCTTGCAAAACCAAATCTGATTCTCTCTCTTTCTCTCTGTCACACACACACACACACGCACGTGCTGAAAAAACACTTTAGTATCTTCTCATTACTCTAATGATAATGACATGATTCTCTGGCAGAAGAGAACAGGTTTTTGGAGGCACTTCTTTGTTAAAGTCTGGGCCGTTTGGCCTTCCTGGGCTGCTGGCTTATTTGGCTCCACGTCTGGGATAGAAGAACAGAGAAAACCCAAGGGACTCACCACGGTGTCATTCCTTGGGTTCCGAGGCCTTCTCTCCACTGTTCAGAATCTTCTCTGTTCAGACACATGCGCATGGCGTTTAGCTGTCTTTAGTGGGAGGGCTAGGGGAAAGGGCGCCCACTCCGTCTTCCCAAGGCAGTCTCCAGGATGTGATCCTGTACGCTGTCCTGCGCAGTGTTGTCCTTCCTCCAGCCTCGGGCTCGGTGCCTCCTTTCCTGGCCTCGCTTGGTCTGCTATCTTTCGATTCTATGGGTGCGTGGTGCTTCTCCCTCTTACCAGGCCTTTGTGCATGCGGTTCCCTCTGCCTGCGACACGCTTCCCTCGTGTTCACTCAGTCAGCTCCTCAGCCTTGAGCTCTCTGTCCAGACGTCACTTCCTCAAGAGGCCGCCTGCGACTTGTCACAGGTCACGTCTGCATTGTGATCTCTTATCACACAGTGTTTTTCGCAAACATGGATACGAACATTTGTATCTCTCTTGGTTTGATCAGTGCTGGCCTCCCTCCCTGGGGTGTAGCTTTGTGAGGGCCAAGACCAGGCCTCTGGGGCTCCTGGTCATCTAGGGCCACAAGCAGGGCCAGGGGGTGGAGTGGAAAATGCTCTGGGCTGGGCATCAGACACCTGGGGTACTGTTAGCTTTGCACCTGTGGGGCGTGTTCCCACCCCATCCTGGGCTTCAGTCTCCCATCGGTAAAATGTGAAGTTGTCACTAGAAGGCCTTGGGGGACTTTCCAGCTCAGAAACCCTTGCATCTCCGGGAAAAGTAGTGGAGGTCTGTTGTTCCAGCCAGTGAGGCCCTTTCTGTGGTGTTCCTGCGACTGCCACATGATGGCGCCAGAGGCCTCTCTCTGCTGCCCCTGGACCCGTGCTGCCCCTAGCGGTCCCGCTGGCCGCATGCAGCCAGAGAGCCTTTAAAATGTGGCCCCTTGCGTTGAGATACGCTGCCAGTGTAGAATATTCCCTGGATTTCAAACACGTAGTAGACAAAAATGTAAAACAGCTCGTTAACTCTTTTTTGTATTGGATATCTACCGACATATTTTAGATCTATTGGGTTAAATAAATTAACTTCACGTGTTTCTTTTTACTTTTTAAAATGTGGTTACTAGGCAATTTCAGATGACATGTGTGATTCCCATCATGTGTCTATGGGACAGTGCCGCTGGCTAACTCCTGGACTCGCCTGTGGATGCTCCCACAGGGCAACTCTCCAGCCATAAAATGGAAAGTCGTTTCTGCTTAGGAGTCAGCCCATAGCTAAGCAGCAGGTGTTCTCTCCTGAAGGGCTCAGAACTCCATCAAGCAGACTGAATTAGCCATCTTTTACAGCTGAGGAAATTGAGGTCCAGAGATGGGTAAATTGCTCCAGACTACAGAGCAGGGAATATCTGAGCCAGGCCTCATCACCCCACTGCACTCAGAAACACAAGACACATGCGCATTGCTCATGCCGCCTCCACATCCCACATGTGGGACACTTTCTAAGCAATGGACAGGAGTCCAGATGGGGAAAAGGACATGCTATTTATTAGACATTTACTATATATCACACAGCGTGATGGGTACGGTGAGGACATGATAGAAGTATCAGGCGAACTCAGATCCGCTGGATAGAAAGTGCTGTGTGTTTTCCTCTTTACTCTGCTTGCACCCAGTATTCTTCAGGAATCTTTGAGTTGCTGGCAACAAAATCTCAAAATTTTTTGGTTCGTGTAACTGCAAAGTCTGGGGCTCGCTCTGGGTAGTGTCTGGCACGGCTGGATCCAGGAGCTCTGTCTTTTCCTATTTCTCATCTCTTCTCGCCTATGTGTAGGTATCTGTAAGACACCTCCCAGCAGCTCCCGGCTTGCTTCCCACCCAATCCCAGTGGAAAGACGGCTCCTCCATCCTACAGTTTCAAGAACCAAAACCAAAACCTTGGTGTTGTACCTCACGGGCATGCCTTGGGTCATGTGCCCATCCCTGAACCAGTTCATCAGGGTCAGAGGAACGAAATGGATTGATGGGTCCATCCTGCTCTGTGTTTGCTCCTGGAAGGGAGGGATGTGAGTCAGTCTCAGCCCCTGAACACAGATACTGAGATTGGAGAGTGTTCCCCAGGGGAAATCGGGGTGCTTTACCGCAACAGGGACCAGACACAGGGCAGGCACAAACATCAGATGGCTGCTCCGTTTCCAAGCACCTCATTCCGAACTCTGGGTTGTGGTGGTAAAAGATCTATGTCTAGAGTCTTCAGGCTCCTCCATGACGTCTCCTCAGTGTGTCTCAGTGAACCTCCTGACTCCTCTGTGGCGTCTGTCCCTCCTGCATTGCTGTGTCCCCCCCACCCCGCAGGTACAGCAGAGAGGGACACCATCTGTGAGCCACTCTCTCCAGTGACCAGCCCTGACTGCAGGACCAGCCCCGAAGCCTGCCAGGCGCCCGCCAGGTGACTCCCCTTCCCCATCCAGCTGAACTTGGCTGTCCTGGCCCACAGGATGCCCGGAGCCCAGCTGGCTGTGATGTGGGTGGGGTTCAGCCCAGGGTGTCAGGATTCTGGGGTGCCTCTCTGTCAAGCCCACAGGCCACTTGAGGCCCCACCGTGTGCTCAGTCTTCCCTGAGCACGTGAGAGAAGAGCCTAGAAAACACAGTCCTTGCTCCCAGGAGCTGACAGCGGGGCTGCCAGAGGCTGTAGGCAGAGGGTCTGGGGGCCCCCTTCTCTGCGGAAATGGTTGCCCTTGAGAACAGACCTCCCTTTGCCCCCTCAGGAGAATTGGCAGTGCCATTTCTGGCTTCTCTCTCAGCAGCAGGCCCCCCCAGGCCAGGCCCCTGGGGACTTCCTCAGCAAGCTCCAAGGCCAGGACCACACTTCCTGGAGGGGGTGCTTCCCTCACCCCGGAAAATGATTCCAAAATGACCAGGGCCCCCAGCTCTCCCTCCTCAGTGCGGAAGCCCAGTCCCAATCCAGGTGAGTTCTCCGGAGAAGCTGTGGGGTGGTTCCCAGGACAACAGCGTGTTGTTGGCGGGCGAGCCCTGTGGTCCAGGCCGGGGGGACGGTGGTGGGGGCACCCTCGGCTGGAGTCTTTCCCAGTCCGGGGAGAAGAGGGTCTCCGGGTCTCTGGAGGCTGAAGGCGTCGAGGGCTAGAGTAGATCATGGAAGAAGTCATTCGTTTGACAGCTTGAGTGCCTCCTAAGTGCGACACGGAGGTGCTTGCCAGGGAGCAGGTATTGATCTGATGCCCTCCTGGTTCCCACGGCGACGGATGGGGCCCTCAGTTCGCTCCTGCTTTTTACTGACTAGCCTTCCATGGTGGCTCACGTTTATCCAGTAGTCTTTGGATATTTGGGTTGTTTCCTCTTTTTGGCTGTAATGAAAAGCAGGTCTTTGTGTGAATGTATGTTTTCATTTCTCTGGGGTTTGTTTGTCTTTTTAGTTGACTTCTTGATAGGACTGCTTACAATTCTGGGTTTGAGCCCTTCATCCCACAGTGGTGTGCAGAAGACCTCCTCCCACCCGGTGGCTTGCCTTCTCATTTTCTTTATGGTCTTTGCTAAAGAGATGGGGTTTTTTTATTTTATTTTTAAAAAAGATTTATTTATTTATTAGAGAGAGCGCGTGTGCATGTGCATGTGTGCACATGTGTGAGCAAGGGGAGGGTGAGAGAATCCTCAAGCAGACTCCCCGTGGAGCTCAGAGCCTGATGTGGGGCTTGATCCCAGGACGCTGAGATCATGACCTGAGCTGAAATCAGGAGTCCGACACTCAGCTGACTGAGCCACTCAGGTGCCCCTAGAGAGATGTTTCTAAATTTTAATGTAGTCATGGGCGCCTGGGTGGCTCAGTCAGTTAAGCATCTGCCTTCAGCTCAGGTCATGATCCCAGGGTCCTGGGATCGAGTCCCTCATTGGGCTCCTTGCTCAGTGGGGAGCCTGCTTCTCTCTCTGCCTGCCACTCCCCCTGCTTGTGTTCCCTCTCTCGCTGTCTCTCTCTCTGAAAAAGGAATAAATAAAATCTAAAAAAAAAAAAAGATTGCAGTTTAGAAATAGCCAGATACATTCCTTCCCTTTCTGGGCTTCAGGACTCCCTCTGAAAGATTGACCTGACACGTGTGGAGTTTGGGAGCTGGCCATGGAGCTGGAGGTGGCGAACGGGTGCGGAGGTGGGGGCCTCTGCCAGGGCGGCCCGGCCTGGAGCTTCTCTGCTTCCTTCCCCAGGGCTGACCTCGCAGCAGCCGTGCGCACAGGGCTCATCGGACTGTGGGAAGCAGTGTGACCCCGACTACTACCTGGACAGGGACGGCCGTTGCAAGGCCTGTGTGAGCTGTTCTGGAGGTAAGGGCCTTGTTGTCCCCTCCAGGGGCTCCTTCCTGGGAGCAGGGGCTCTTAACCGAGAATCTGGGGATGGGGGACCCCGAGTTCATTCTGGGACTGCTCAGCCTTCGGGAGCCTAGCTCACCTCGCTGGTGTCTCTGAGCAGTTGGCCTTTACTGAGTCCCACTCTTGATTGTGGGGTGTTGATGGGGGTGACCCCTTCTCAGAGAGCTTGCATTTGCTCACACTTGCAAGGGAACATTTGTTATTGTCTACCTGTTCCAAGCTTGTCTCGTTATTTTTGGTAGCTACCTTCTGGTGTGTGGATTATGATTGTCCCCATTGTACAGAGGAGAACACTGAGGCCTTACAAAGGCCACAAGCCCTCAAGAGCAGCAGGGCCAGAGTTTAAACTTGGAGGTTCTGGGCTCTGGTCAGTCACTCCACTGTCCTTAGAGCATGCTCGGGACAGGCACTTACTGGGTGACTGCCGTGTATATGACCAGCTCAGCACAGCCTCACAGCACCACCAGCTGCGCCCCCCCCCCCCCCCCCCCCGCCGTTGACCATGAGAGCCACACAGGGCAGGGGAAGCTGCCCAGGCCCCAAACTGCCATGGCTGGTTGCAGCCCCAGCCCCCTCACAGAGGGGTGGGGTGTGTGCGATTATGTCTCCTTGTCCAAGGTTTCTTTCACACCCTGGCTAAAGTCAAGGGAGGCCAAAAGAGGAAAGAACACCATTCCAGTTACTAAGGCCACATAGCAAGTTTTCTCAAAACGTGGTGGCAAAAAACAAAGCACTCATTGTATTCATGAATTCCATGGGTCAGAATTCAGACAGGACACCGAGGGGATGGCTGGTCTCTGCTCCACGATGTCTGGGATTTCAGCTGGAATTCATGAAGCCTGGAGGCGGGAATCGTCTGAAAGCCTTTTCATTCATGGGTCGGGTTGGTGCCAACTGCTGGCTAGGGCCTCAGTTGCCCTCTGTGTTGGCCTCTGTGTGGCTAACTTGGGAGCTTCCTCAAGGCCTGGTGGCTGGATTCCAAGAATGCGGCAGGGTTGGGGACAAGTCCTATCCCTTCTGTTGACCTTTCCTTGGATGTCACATGGCGTAACTTCCGCCAGTTTCTACCTCTTGAGGCAGTCACTCTATTGGCAGATCCCAATAGAGTCAACAGAAGGAGAAGAAAGCAAACCTCTCGACGGGTAAGTGGCAGAGGTCTGGAAGAGCAGACGGGGCCAGAAATACTGCTCTGGCCGTTTTTGGAAAAAATATAATCTGTCATAGCCACCATGACAGAGAGAGAAACAAGAGGGGGCTCTGGGTCTGAGAATTCCTTCGGCTCTAAGGATGAAAGCCCTGCAAAGCCGTGGGGTGGGGAACGGGGGCCAAGAGCACAGACTCTGGAACCCAAGAGCCTGGGTTCGAATCTTGGCTCTACCAGTTTGCAGCTTATAAACACAAGCAAGTTTCTTAACGTCTCTGTGCCTCAGTTTCCTCATCTGCAATGGGCATAATAATAGTACTCTCTGAGAGAGCCGTTGCAGCAATTAAATAGGTTAAACTACGTTAATCTGGGCAGAATGGCACTCGATGGTATTACTGCTGCCTTGCTTGCACTCAGTGATATTTTTTAAAAAAAGATTTTATTTTGAGAGAGAGAGTGTGCACGTGGGGTTGAGGGAGGGAGAAGGAGAGGGAGGGAGTTTGAAGCAGACTCCCCACTGAGCACAGATTCCCCACGCAGGGCTGGATCTCACAACCCCGAGATCATGACCAAGAGTCGGATGCTTAACTGACTGAGCCACCCAGGACCCCCCCCCCCAATCAATGATATTAATACTGCCTAGCACACAATCGATGATATTTATAGCTATAATTGTGACAATAGCTGTCACTGTCCCAAGTCCTCTCTCTCACTCTGAGCTCACTCTTGCCATCTACACAAATGCCCCAAATCCTCCCCAATGCCCACTCTCTCTGGAGGTTTCAGGAAGAGACTGTGAGGTTCTTTATCATTTGAGGTCTCTTAAGTGATTGAGAAAAGTCCTCATGAGCAAGTCTAATTTATCTAATCTACTAATGCAGTCATTCTAGTTTCACCCATTTAGAGCACATAAAGTGTTCCCAAGCATATGTAAATGCATTATCACATGCTTTCTTTTACAAAACCTCTAACATTTTATTTTTTTATTTTGGGGAAACAAAACCCTTCTTATCATTGAAAATTTCGTTTTTTTAAAAGATTTTATTCATTTATTTGAGAGAGAGGGCATGAGTTGGGGGGGAGGGGCAGAGGGAGAGGGAGAAGCAGACTCCCTGCTGAGCATGGAGCCTGACCCGGGGCTCGATCCCAGGACCCCAAGATCATGACCTGATCTGAAGGCAGACACTTAACCCACTGAGCCACCCAGGCACCCCATCATTGAAAATTTCAAACATATTCAGGAGTCAGGGATGGTGATGGACTTCACCCAGTTTTAAAGAATGATCAAGTCATGGCCAGTGTGGGTTCATCTCTACCCATGCCCGCTTACCCTGGTCTCTAGATTATTTTCTTTTTAACAGCTTTATTGCGATAGGATTGACATGCAGCTCAACACACGTGTTCCAGTTGTGCCATTCCATGCGTTTTGACATAGCGTGTGGCTGTGAAACCGTCCCGGCCAATCAAGGAGAATGATTTCCCCAGAAAGTTTCATCATGTTCCTTACCCTCCCTCCCACCGTTGCTCACCCCGCTTGCATCCCCAGGCCATCATTCTGCTTTCCGTCACTGCGGAAGATTTTGCGTTTTCTAGCATTTTCTGTGAACATAATCGTATAGTCCATATTCTTTTTTTTTCCCTACCTTCTTCCACTCAGCCTATTTTGAGCATGCCAAAAGATCTGCTCAACAGAATAGTCACATGAGTGTTTGCTTCCAGGCACATGCTCTCCTGGGGGGGGTCTCTGGACCCCCTGCTCTTGCCATCCCAGATCCTTCCTCATGACCCTTCTCTGTGTCCCTTTGAAGACCTGGTGGAGAAGGCGCCGTGCACGTGGAACTCCTCTCGAGTCTGCGAATGTCGATCTGGCATGTTCTGTGCCACATCAGCCACCAACTCCTGTGCCCGCTGT
This sequence comes from Zalophus californianus, assembly GCF_009762305.2. NCBI lineage: Eukaryota > Metazoa > Chordata > Mammalia > Carnivora > Otariidae > Zalophus > Zalophus californianus. Next base: position 8,985,294 of record NC_045598.1, read on the forward strand.
ATCCCCCACTCCGTCTGCCCACCAGGGATGGTCACCAAACCCCAGGGTAAGCTGTGGGTACCCTCAACCAAGGGGCTGAAATCTGTGCCCCTGCAGCTGAACTTCTCTCCACCCCCAACCGGGCAAATGACCTTCAACCCTAGCTGTTAACTAGGTCAGGTTTGGGCTTCGGTTTTGTTTAGAAGGTTAGAGCTGGTAAGTGGAATAAAGTCTAGATCTGGGGGTGCCTGGCTGGCTCAGTTAGGAGAGCATGTGACTCTTGATTGTGAGTTCCAGCCCCACGTTGAGATTACCAACAAAACAAAACAAAAACCTTGAAAAAAATCTAGATTTGGCATTTTGGTAAGATTTTTTTTTGGTTAAGATTTTATTTATTTGACAGAGAGAGAGAGGGAGAGAGAGAGCACAAGCAGGTAGAGTGGCAGGCAGAGGCAGAGGGAGAAGCAGGCTCCCCGCTGAGCAGAGAGCCCGACGCAGGGCTCAATCCCAGGACCCTGGGATCGTGACCTGAGCCACCCAGGCACCCCTTGGTAAGAGATTCTGATGCTTTTTAAAAAATTCTTCCTTCTGAAATCGTTGGGCTGGTAAAATCTTCACTTATTTGAAAGGCTGTTTCATTGAGTCAAGATAGAGCAATATGAAATTTTTGAAGACATTTCCAACTCCAGATGGTAGGCATTTGGGGCACCTGGCTGGCTCAGTCAGTGGAGTGTGCAACTCGTGATCTTGGGGTGGTGAGTTTGAACCCCATATTGGGCATAGAGCTTACTTGAATAAAAAACAACAACAAGCGAAAACAAAGAAAAAAAAGATGGTAGACATTTGCCAGAGTGCGGAAAAATATAAACTCTTGACAGTGGGGTGGAAAAAAGGTTAATCAACAGACAAGAGATTTCAACAAATTTCTAGAAGGTAGAAAACAGATGGGAGGGTGGTGACAAACAAAACGAGGGGGAGGGAAGCTCGCCCCAGAAGTCAATCCATGAGTGCTGCAGGAAAAGTGGGAGGTACCTGGCTTGTAAGATCCCCACGGAGGCCCTGGGCTCAGAGCAGGCAAGTAAAATGAAGGATGGGCGTGAAGTGGAGAACTGAACAGTGCAGTGGGGTACGACTTCATCTTGAAAATAAAAATTAAAAACTTGAGACAGTGGTACACCATGGACACTGAGCAGTTGGAACAGATGGTGCCTGAGTTTTCACCCTCTGGTGAAAATCATCAACTTTTTGGCTGAAGACACTGAAGGAGCAGCTGGGGAAACAGGCCTTCTGGGCTGGTACTACCACCCTGCGTAAAGCCCTCTTTGGCTGTGTGTTTCTGAGTGTAGCCTGTTGATAGGCTACCCCTGCTAAGTCACCCTGAAGTGAAGACTGCCGGCCCCCACTCCCCACCGTGGGCCCGGAGTTCCCAGATGGCCCTCCTCCTCAGGGAAGAGACCTGCTGTGGAAAGGCCACAGCAGAAGAACCCCCCCCAACACCCAGCTGCTGGAATGTTCAGCAGAGTCCTTTTTAAGTAAATATGAGTGAGCAATAAAGCTATTCAGACTGTTAAGGAAAACCAGCTGCATGATGGAGAATAACAAGATACATTAACAGAAAACTTACTGTGGATGAAGCAATAGAAATGGTTTCAGGAAGAGGAATAGACGTTTAAAATTTTAAATTAGCGTCCACAGAAGAATTCAAGTTGTTACATCCTTAGAGAACAGAATGCCATGAAAAAGAAACAGTAAGAGAGAAGAGTACCAAAAAAGGCTTTTAGAAAGTGTGCTTGTTACCAAGTATTGCCTCTCAACTCTCAATTCACCTTCAGTACCTGCTGTGCAGTAAAGTATTGGACTCTTCACGTATTTCTTCTAGTGAACACGATGTTAAGCTTTGCCAGAGGACACTGGGGAGCCATTGCAGGAAGAAGGAGGCTTCTCTTGGCTGCATCTGCTTCTTCTTGCTGCGCCCTCTGTCAGCAGAGCATATGGGTGGGGACATTTGGTCGTGCCCTGCCCCAGTCATGCTCCCAGAGTAGACAGTCCCTGGGCAACCTCACAGCCCCAGCCTGGGTCTGGTGACCACCTTGGTGTGACCCTCCCAACGGGACTCTGGTATACTCCAGGCCTCATGTCAGCAGAAGTGCCATAATTCCCTCCGTGCACCCCTACCCCAAGCCTTGGGTCTTCTGCATTCCCATTGCTTACGGCCCTCTTAACCTGGTCACTGAGTGCTCCGGGCCTTGTACCCACAGTGATGCCCCAACTTTCCTGGCATGCTTGACCTGAAAAATAGGAGACTTCAGATGGACCTACCAAGAGCAAACAGGATGAATAAGATTACTCGTATCCAGACACAATAGATGTATTTATTTACCCATTCACTAGTTGACAGACATTTGAGTTATTTCCAGTTTGGAGCAATTATGAATAAAGCAGTTACAAACATTCTTGTACAACTCTGTGTACACATATATTTTCGTCTCTCATGAGTAAATGCCTAGGAGATGGATGACTAGATCACTGTGCTCGCCACACAGAATGTCTTTGCGGGCCAATTCAAAGCCTGTCACCACCCGTGATCTGATCTTACCCACCTAGTTTTATGGATGGAGAGGACCAGAGCTAGAACTGGAACACAGGGACCCTGAGTTCCAGCCTGGAGTACTCTCTACCAGACCACATCAGCTCCTTCTTAGTTCTGAACCTAGAATTTTCTATTCGGTTAAGATACAGTTAAGTTTGAAAGCAGAAAAAAAAATTTTTTTTCAGACATAAAAGGGCAGAAAGATTTTCCCTCATGTGTCCTGTCTTAGAGAGTTACTTGAAGATGTTATTTGGCTAAATGAGTGGCTAAAAACAAAACAAAACAAAAAGCCAGGAATCTAGAAAACAGTGATTCTATTGCAGGAGAGCAGGGAAGTCCCAGTATGACAGCTGTATTGCAGACCGGTTGAGCCAGATAAGAACAGAAAAATGAAGGAGGGCTCCAGTGAATTGTCTTGTCTGCAGGAATGAAAGAATTTCAGTAAACTTCTTGAGTAGTATGTTTGAAAAACTTGATGATGTGGTAAAGGCACATTGTTTTCTCAACAAGAAGACGAAGGGCAGTTGAGAATTCTAGGGAAAATAAAAAGCTGACAAGAAACTTACACTCCAAATATGAAGATGAAAATTTCATCTGATTTTAAGCACTTGTTGGATGCATTAAAAGAGAATCCATTTGACCTTGAATGCTAAGACCATTCTCCTTCAAATGGCCCAAGGATCAGGTGTTTGGATTTAAAGAGAAATGTTTCAGTCTGGTAAATAATATCCTCTTTAGTTCTAAATTGGGAGTAAATGTGGGTAGTTTCTTTTTCTTTTTTTTTTTCCTCTTTCAGTGGGCCCTTACCAGAGAACACAGGCAGACTGAGTAGAGGCTAAACAACACCTTCTGCTCACCTCCAGATTTAAAGGAGGAGGAAAAGGGGTGGGTCACTACACCAGGGAGGAAGGAGGAAGGAGGAAGGAGGAAGGAGGAAGGCGGAAGGCGGAAGGAGGAAGGCGGAAGGCGGAAGGAGGAAGGCGGAAGGAGGAAGGCGGAAGGAGGAAGGCGGAAGGCGGAAGGAGGAAGGAGGAAGGCGGAAGGCGGAAGGAGGAAGGAGGAAGGCGGAAGGAGGAAGGCGGAAGGAGGAAGGCGGAAGGCGGAAGGCGGAAGGCGGAAGGAGGAAGGCGGAAGGCGGAAGGCGGAAGGAGGAAGGAGGAAGGCGGAAGGAGGAAGGAGGAAGGCGGAAGGCGGAGGAAGGCGGAAGGAGGAAGGCGGAAGGCGGAAGGCGGAAGGCGGAAGGCGGCGGAAGGCGGAAGGCGGAAGGAGGAAGGCGGAAGGAGGAAGGCGGAAGGCGGAAGGAGGAAGGCGGAAGGCGGAAGGAGGCGGAAGGAGGAAGGAGGAAGGCGGAAGGCGGAGGAAGGAGGAAGGCGGAAGGAGGAAGGCGGAAGGCGGAAGGCGGAAGGAGGAAGGCGGAAGGCGGAAGGCGGAGGAAGGAGGAAGGCGGAAGGAGGAAGGCGGAAGGCGGAAGGCGGAGGAAGGAGGAAGGCGGAAGGAGGAAGGCGGAAGGCGGAAGGAGGAAGGCGGAAGGAGGAAGGCGGAAGGCGGAAGGCGGAAGGAGGAAGGCGGGAGGAGGAAGGCGGAGGAAGGCGGAAGGAGGAAGGCGGAAGGCGGAGGAAGGAGGAAGGCGGAAGGCGGAAGGCGGAAGGAGGAAGGCGGAAGGCGGAAGGCGGAGGAAGGCGGAAGGCGGAAGGAGGAAGGCGGAAGGCGGAAGGCGGAAGGCGGAAGGCTACGGATGGTATGGTACACATGGAGAAGCTGAGAGGCAGCCAAGGAGCACTGGGTCCATCTTCTCCACTTAGAGAAGGACAGCAGTACTTTTTGTTTTTTTAAGGTTTTATTTATTTGAGAAAGAGAGATAGTGAAAGAAGGCATGAGTGGGGATTGGGGGAGGGACAGAGAGAGGGAGAAGCAGACTCCCCGCGGAGCAGGGAGCCCGATGCGGGGCTCGATCCCGGGACCCCGGGATCGTGGCCTGAGCCGAAGGCAGAGGCTTCACCGACTGAGCCCCCCGGGCGCCCCAGGACTGCAGTTCTGTGGCTGGATTCCGGCAGGTGTTTCAGTGGGAGCTCAGACTGAGGCTGCCTTAGAGAGAGGCCAGAGGGCTTTCCCCTCATGGTGCGAGCTGGGGGTAGCCATGGTGATATATTTGAACACAAGAACTCCTCCAATCCTCTCAAAGTCAACTCTTGTTGAAACCAATGACATTTTAAATTTAATCAAATACTGATTTGCAAATAAATAGAAATTATCATAGCTTCCTCATAGCTTAAAGTCTGCAGGCTTCAGCTAATTCAGGTAATAGTCTGGTGACCCTGAGGAAAGACCTAGCATCTATTTGGAGACACCCCCCCCCCCCCCCCGCCAAAGGGGAGAGTTCCTCAGGACACCACTAATCCAAGAAGAAAATTAATCCTTGCTTCACTTTCTCTTCAAAGTGTTTCAGGAAGAATCTGAGAAACACCATGAAAGCTTTTTAGAAGGGAAAGGAGTGTGGGTGGGGGATCTGCTTTGTACCGCATCAGAGGAGGGGTGCCGCCGCCAGGGACATGGGGGCAGAGAGGGATCGTGGCTGGGCATGACCTACTTCAAATGTGCGCCAGTTTTCTTACCCCTAGAAAAGGAGTTAATTGTAAACTTGTAAGAATGTGCTCAGTCCCCAGGCAGGAGGTGGCGTGGTCCAATGGAGTGTGCTGTGGGCTGGAATCCAGGAGTCCTGCCTTCGGGCTCTAGGTCTGGCTCCGTGGTTCTCTCCCATCTGTAAAAAGAGTGGCTGGGTCAGATCAGAGGAGACCATCTTTGAATGGGTCCTCAGAGGCCTTCTGTCTGGTCAGCACAGGCTTCCCCCTCCGAAGCATCAAGAGGAATGAGATTATATGTCCTCACAAAGACTTGTACAAGCACATTCAGAGCTGCCTTATTTATAATAGCTTCAAACTGGAAACAACCCTGATGTCCATCAACTGGTGAATGGATAAATAAATGGTGGTACATCTCTACAATGGAAGACTACTCCGTGCAACATAAGCGAATTTCAGAAATATTGTGCCGAGAGAAAGAAGCCAGACCCCAGAGAGTACTTACTGCCTGATTCTGTCTAATGAAATTCTAGAACAGGCACACTAATCTATAGTGACGTAATGCCCGAATGTGGGAGGAGGATTTATGGCAGAAGGTCACGAAGGAACTTTCTGGGATGGTGGGAATGTTCTAGATCTTGAATGAAGGTGCAGTTACATGGAAGGATACATTCTTCGAAACCCATCAAACAGTGTAACTGAGGGGACATTTTCTTCTATATAAATTATGCCTTAATAAAGTTGATTTCAAAAGAAAGGAACTTCCAAAAAATTGAGGCTATGTTTAAATATCAGGAGATGGTATTTACATTTATTTACTTATATGTATTTATCAGGTTTCTCTTTTACATAAAATTAGAAAGACAAGAGCCACCAAGCCACCTTCCTGTGAGATCACAGTTGGCTGGAGATGAGGAGCAGCTTTTCCACTTTGATCTTTTGAGACACAAGCCTGACTGTCTCAGCCAGCGCTCGCTGCAGGCATAACAGATGAAAAACACCGTTGACATTTCAGGGTTCAGCTCTCCTCCCCCGGTCAGCTGGGGCCTTTGCTGTCTTGCCTGGGCTCACAGGTTTGGTTTGGGTTTGCTTCGAGTGTTTCTCATCCTTCTGGGACCAGTGGGGACCACCACGTGCCAGAGCATCCTCTCCTTACAGCCCTGGTGGAAGTGCAGAAAGGCCCAGGCTGGGAACAGGCACACTGTTCCTTCCATCCTGCCCCACCGACCGACCATCCGAGTCACAGGGCATCGGTGAGGCGGGGACACAGACACCTCCCCACCTGAGGAGGTGGGCCGGGGATGTGATCTACTGCACTGATCCCATCCCCTTGCTAATTAAATCCTTGCTTTGGGGAGCAAGACCTAATTTTTAAGAACAGCTTTGTTGCAGTATACTTGACATACCCCAGGATCTACTCGCTTTAAGTGTGTAATTCAAAGATTGTAAAGACATTTACAAAGTTGTAAAACCATCACCACGATCTAAGAAACCTCATGCCTTTAGCAGTCAACCCCTGTATCCGTCCCCAGCTTGTACAAGCACTACTCTCTGTCCCTCTAGATGGACCTTTTCTGGACATTTCCAGAATATGTGCTCTGTGTCAGGTTTCTCTCACTGCACACGATACGTTTGAAGTTCATGCATGCTGTAGCATGTATGAGTGCATTGTTCCCTTTTATTGCCACACAATCTTCAGGTACAGGTATACTATATTTTATTTATCCATTTACCAGTTGATGGACATTTGGGTTGTTTCCACTTGTTTGGCTACTATGAAGAATGCCGCTATGAACAGTTGTGTACAACGGACCGTTGTGCACATGTTTTAACATGGCTGCTCACCAGCCTCTCCCATGTGCTCGCTCTCCTCCCTCCCCCACCTAGGGGCCACCCCGCCTTCAGTTTCCTCTGCTTAGATAGCTCCCCGCCAAGACACCGCAGCAATGGCCCCCTGACAGTAGAGATCTTGTCTCTTTTGCTCACTGCTATGTCTCAGCTCCCAGGACAGTCTCTGATACATAGTAGGTGCTCAATAAAGAGTTGTTGCATGGAGGGAAGGAGAGAGGGAGAGAAGGAAAGAGGGTCAGGACACCAGCCTGAGTCTACCTGGCTGCCATGTCCTTCTGGCCTCACCATGCCGCCTCCCGGGAAGTTACCAGTCCTGCTGGGTAAGGCTCCTTGACACCAACTCTAAGACCACTCCCTGCAGGTGCAGCTGAGAGGGATGCCACAGATGAGCTACCTCCCCCCGAGGCCTGCCCTAAGTGCAGCACCAACCCAGAGGACAGCAAGACGCCCACCAGGTGACTCCCTGGCCCCTTTTGGGGGCAGCTGGGCTGGGGCTGGCTGGAGGTGGGGCCTGGGCTGGATCTCAGTGCCAAGGTCGCAAGACATTTTGGAGGATGTGTGCCCGGCTCTGGGCTGGCACCACTGGGAATGGTTCCTGAGCACACGCTTCCCTTTCTCCATCTCCACCGTCAGTCTTACTTCTGGCTTCTCTCCTGGTAGTGCCCCTGCCCCTCTGGTGTCCTCGGCAGACCCCCAGATCAGTCAGGAGCATGGAGGGGGCATCTCCCACGCCTGGGGAGACACCCCCATATCAACGAGCACGCCCATCTCTTTCTCCTCCACGGCAAAGCCCATTCTGGTTTCAGGTAACTATTAGAGAGCAGCGTCTGCCTCCCAGAGGGCCGGGAGGAGGGAGGCTTCTCCCTGGGCAGCAGCATCCACTGGGTGGGGGAGACCAGAGCTGACCCCAGGTTTCTGGTTTCTTGAGCTGGGGCTGTGCCTCTGTCACTTGCTAGTGATTGTTCCTCGATTCTGGGCAGGGATTTTATTCACAGCTTCATCCCCATGGCCCGTAATTGCTACTCAGAAAATACCTGGAGAACGAAGACATGACCTTGACTAGTTGCTTAATTCCTTTGAGCCTCATTTTTGTCGCAGGGACCACGCAGGGCAGTAAGCAGTGGGGTACAGTGGGGTATACGTAGCTAGCACCTTACCGGGGCTCCTTGGAGGCATTCTAAGGTAGGCTTCGGTTTGGGGCTTGCAGTTCTGGTGTCAAACACTAGGTGGCGGCAGTCCTCCGGCCAGCCGACCTCAAAGCGCGGCCCTGGACTTGCAGCATCAGCAACTTGTTAGAAGAGCAAATTCAGGGCTGCACCCCAGCCCCACTGAACCACAGTCTGTATTGGAACATGGTCCCAGGAGATCTGCAGGCACGTTAAAGTTTGAGAAGCACATACATGGCACCTACTACTTTTTAACACCTGAACGTGGACTTAACAGTGACTAGATACACCATCTTCATAAGGGACACAGGAAAAAAAGGAACAAGTTAAGTACTGAGTTAAGTTGTAAAAAAAAAATACCCACATAGCGGTTAAGTGTGTGGGTGCTGGAGCCGCCTGGCCTGGCCTGGCCCAAGCCGTGATTCTTGCGGTTTACCCTTTGCCATTTTAGTGAGTTACTTAAACTTTGCCAGCCTCAGTTTGCCTCGTTTGTAAAAGGAGATGGTAATGGTGCCTACGTGATATTCAGGGAACAGGTGCTGAGTGGGTGTATGTGCAGAGAAGACCCCCTGCCTGCCCATCTGGAGGGGAGCTGGGAGTCCTACCAGACTCCCCAATTCACCCTCCTCTCTGCTCCACCTGCCCGCGCCCCCCCCCCGCCCCCCCCCCCCCCCCGCCGACTCCAGCCACACTGAATGTGCTGCCGACTGCCCCAGGGCCGCACCTGACATAGGCCCTCCTCCAGGGCCCCCAGACCATGTTCTTTTGGACCTCAGTTCCTTCCTCTGACTCTTCGACGCCTCAATTTCTCACGGTCTAGAAATGGTTTGTTTCTGTGAACCGTTTAGCCGCCCGGATGGGCCCCCTCGAGCCAGGGGAGGGAGGGTAGGTGGATAAGGGCTGCACCAGGGAGGCAGAGGGTCTGGGTCTCAGTTCCTGCTTGGGGAAGGACCGGGTCCTGCCAGCCCTGATGGTGTCTGTGTCCCAGCAGAAGGAGAACATAGTCTGGGGTGAGGGCCGTGTAGGGAGGTTGCAGCGGGGCCCCCTGGCGCACTGCCGTGGTGTAGACTTCAGAGCCCCCAAGCATCAGGGCCGAGGGTGCAGGGCTGCCTCTGTGTTCCAGGGCCGGTGCTCTTCTGGACGGTCCTGCTGCTGGTGGTGGTCCTGGGCTCCGTGTCCTTCCTCCTGTGCCACCGGAGGGCCTGCAGGAAGTGGATTCAGCAGAGTGAGTGGATGTGTCCCTGGGGCCTGGGGGAGGGCAGGTGCCCCGCGCTGGGCTGGCCGGGTCTCTGCGCTGCCCTCGGAGGCCCTTGGAGACTCTCCGGCTAACTCCTCTGTCGTTCCAGAGCTCCACCTCTGCTACCGTGTCCAGACCTTCCGGCTCAAGGTGGAGCCCGTGGGTAAGTGTCCAGATGTCCACAGGGGGCTACTCGGGCCCCATGGACAAAGCAGCTCGAGGCCCTGGGTCAGGGGCTCCCTCTGTGCACAGCCTCATCTGTAACGGGAATGCAGTGTGGTTGGGACCTGTCCTCCACCCTCCTCCGCAGCGTTCAGATGGCAGGCTGGCAGGAAGGTTTAAAGTCCATCTTGTCTTTCATTCTTTCCTCCACAGTGCCCACCCCCTGGAGAGGCATTCCTGAATGCCTTCCCTTCCTTCCTGGCCTCCCTACCCCTTCCTCTCCTCCCCACTGCTCTGCGTCCCTTCTGCTGGCAGCGAGGGGCATAGGGGTCTGTAGGGCGGGCTGATAGGGCTGGAATCCTGGTTCTGCCACTTACGAGCTAGCTGTATGGCCCCGGTGAGTTTCTTCGTTCCTCTGTGCCTCAGTTTCCTCACTGTAAAAGGGGACGGTGGGGCCTACCTCAGAGGGTGTGTGGTGCAGCAGGTGGTTGTCGGCCGACGGGCCGGCCTGTGTTGGGGGCCTTTTGCCTCACCAGGAATCTCAGGGCCTTCTGATATCTACGCTGTTCTGAAGCACTCCCTGCCCCTGGCTCTCTGATCTCAGCGCAGCTTCCAGGCCAACTTTTGCAGACCACCTGTCAGAGCCCCTGACCTACTTCCAGCCCTCACCTGGTTGTGTGTGTGTGTGTGTGTGTGTGTGTGTGCGCGCGCGCGCGCGCGTGTGCCTGTGCGCGCGCCTTTTCTCCCCTATGCAGCCATTTGTGGGCAGGGCAAGGTCTTCGTCAGCACTCCACAAGCACCGATTGAGCACCTACTGTGTGCTGGGCTCTGACCACAGGGGAAGGAGTGAACACGAATTTCCGAGCTTCCCTTTCTGGTTTCAAGGCAGGCTCCCATAGAGGGTCTCATCGATCTGGGAACCCCGAGAGATGTGGGTGATGATCTGTCTCCATTCCATAAGGAGGAGTCAAGGCTCAGAAAGGTGGATAGCTGGCCAGGGCCACACAACCGATGAGACTCAAGTCTCAGGCGCTGGTCCTTGAGGCTGTGGGCTTTGTTTGTGGAGGGCTCAGACCTGTCCCCTCCGCCTCCCTCCCCTCAAGCTTTGTCCACCTCCAGTGTCCACCCGCGAGCCCAGTGGGCAGCCTCATGCCAAGTCACAGCCCTCTTGCCCCCCGTCTCCACAGGACCCTCGGTGACCGTCACTGCAGTCCGCCTTTGGACTTGGGCACAAAACCTATCCACTGAGGCCTGTTTTGAATTTGATGAGTTTCACAGCAGGTGCTTGTGCGCTCTTAGCAAGGGGGGTTTTTGTGTTTTGATAGTTTCAAGCCTGTTTCCATGAGCTGTCAGCCTGAATGTCTCATTGAAACCCGTGTTTGCTTTCTTGACATTTTTCTAGTATTAGAATTTCCATTGCTGTCAGTTTATTTTTTTCTTCAAACCTTCGTGATGGCAGTTTTGCCACAGAGAAAGAGAGAGAGAGAGAGAGAGAGAGAGAGAGAGAAAGAAAAAAGTACCTTCCCTTAAGAAGGCAGACCTATGAGAAACCAAGCCTTGAGACTCAGTGGCGGCCATCCTGTTTGGGGCTGTTTCGGGCCCTCTGGCTTCCGGCGGGTCCCTGGAGGGTCTGGGTTCCCAGGCCTGAGCTGGAGGGTAGGTGAGGCCAGGATAAGCATCCAGGGCTCAGGATGAGAACGGATGGAGGGCGCCTGCGTGGCTCAGTCGTTGGGCGTCTGCCTTCGGCTCAGGTCCTGGTCCCGGGGTCCTGGGATCGAGCCCCGCATCGGGCTCCCTGCTCTGCGGGAAGCCTGCTTCTCCCTCTCCCACTCCCCCTGCTTGTGGTCCTGCTCTCGCTGTCTCTCTCTCTCTCTCTCTATCTCTCTCTGTCAAATAAATAAAGAAAATCTTAAAAAACAAAACAAAACAAAAAAAAAAAAACGGATGGAGCGGGGTGGATGCCCCATTCCCTCCGGAGCAGTGGGTGCTGAAGGGGCAAAGGAGCTTTCATTCACATGCTTGCTCATTTGCGTGTTCAGATCGTCCAAGTGGCTCCGTGCTGGGTGCAGAAATGGGTCCTCGCTGTCCCGAGCATTCAGACCAGCATCAGTTGCTTCAAGGGACTAATGGCTGGCAGGGTGGCGATGCATGCCCCAGCCCTCCCTGTCCCAGAGCAACAATACTTACCAGCCATCTCTTGAGTCGATTCGCCTTTATGGCCCGTGTCTTCGGCAGCAGGCTTTTGCAGAGCGCAGACGCAGACGCACAGCGGACCGGGGAGGCACCTGCTGCTTTCATCCCCATTTCGCAGATGAGGAATCAGGAAGGTGGAGGAACTTATTTAAGGCCACTTTGTTAATAACAACCTGGGGGTGGGAATCGTGCCTGGTTAAGAAACACTGACTAAAATTCTTCATTCTAATGGGCACTAAAGTCCTTATCTGTTACTTCAGGCAGGTTTAAGTCGAAAAAAAAATTTTTTTTGTTGTTTTGAAACAATTTCAAGCTTACAGGAGAGTCACAAGGACAGTACAAAGAACTTATTTTTCTGAACTTTTTGAGTTGAGTTAGTGACTCAATGCCTTATCATATCCACATACTTTAGTGTATATTCATACAAACAGGGGTGTATTTTTATACGATGTAGTGACACCATCAAAATCAGAAAATTCACACTGATGCGTTACCACCGGCGAATTCTCAGACCTCATTCAAGATCCTTTGTCCCAACCAAGTCCTCTACAGCAGAAGAATCCAGTTCAGGATTTCGTGTTGCATCTGGTTGTCACGTCTCTTGTCGGCCTGGCTCTGTTCCTGTCTTTTCTGTCACATTGGTGACCTTGCCACTTTTGAGCATTCCACCACCGACTTGGTGGGCATCCCTCCCCTTGGGTTTGCCTGGTGCGTCCTCATGGAGACTGGAGTCAGGTCGTGCTTCTTTGGTGGCGGGAAGATGCCAGGAGTGACGCTGAGCTCCTCTGGTGGCAGCCATCCTGCCAGGTTCCAGCCGGTTGGCCCCTTTCCTGGCGTGGCTGGCTTGGAGCACTTGGTGTGAGCGCTACCTGCCAGGCCGTTCCTGCACGAGGCTGTTCTTTTCTCCTTGGCAAGCAGTAAGCACTTTCAGGGGAGGTACTGCGAAGCTCTGTGAATAACCAGTTCCTCATCACACTTTCTTCTTCTCCCTCTCTATTTATATCTGCATGGACTGGTGGCTTTCTATTTTATTCTCTTGCCATCATTATTCTGATGTTCAGATTCGGTCCTTGAAGCTGGCCCCGGTGTCCTTCTGTCTCATTCTTTCCTGTTCTGAGCACTTTAAGAGGATCCCAGCTTACCTGGTACTTCCCTGCCCTCACCCTGGAATCAATGGCATCTCCCAGGAGCCCACATCTCAATTAGGGGTGCCCGTTGCCAAAGCCTGGTTGAGCCTCTGTGCCAGACTCCTTCCTCAGGTCTGTTCTGCTTCCCGCGGCAGCCAGGCCCCCAGGCCAGATGGGGGCCGGGACCGAAAGGGGAGGGTGACTGGGGTGGACAGCACCGCAGCTTCGGTGTCAGAAGCCCCGGGCTCAGCTGGCAGCCCCGGGGAGAACATGTGATTGTCCCGGCGGGGGCGGGGGGGCACCAATGCCTCGTGTGTCCCTGGACTCGTGTCCTTGGGTGCCGGGCACGTTTACGAGAAGATCTTAGAGTTACTCCCCAAAGCGCGGAAGCCAATAAATGAAGACAGTGGACTGAAGCCACATTTTTAGGGGAAGCGCACTTAGGAAATCCAATCTCTGTACTCAGCACGATTTGTTCTGGGTCTTTATCAGAGTACACACGTGGGTTATAAGGCAGCTGTAGGCAGACATTGGCACCTCTGGGTTCTGCCTTTTCACCTTTATGTTGTTTTATGCTTGTTGTCAAGAGTCAGTATCAACTGCTGGTTTTCTTTTTGGTGTGATGAGCGCTGTGCCACGTTAATGTCCTGGGACCCACCACGTGCTAGGCAGCCTCCTGGGCACTGTCCCTTTTTCACATTTAAGTTTTTAAAAAATTTTCAACAGACTTCAATTTTTAGAACCATTGTAGGGGCGCCTGGGTGGCTCAGTCGGTTACGCGACTGCCTTCCTCAGGTCATGATCCTGGAGTCCCGGGATCGAGTCCCACGTCGGGCTCCCTGCTCGGCAGGGAGTCTGCTTCTCCCTCTGACCCTCCTCCCTCTCGTGCTCTCTATCTCTCATTCTCTCTCTCTCAAATAAATAAAATCTTTAAAAAAAAAAAACCATTGTAGATCTGTAGAATATTTGAAAAGGTAGTTCAGAGAGTTTCCGTGTGCCTCACACCCAGTTTCCTCCATTGTTTACAACTTAACGTTAGTGTATTTGTCACGATGACTAAGGCAATATTGACACGTCACCATTAACTAAAGCCCATACTCTGTTTAGATTTACTTAGGTGTTTTTCTTTTTAATAAGAGACTATTTTTTTTTTAATTATTTGAGAAAGAGAGAGAGAGTGAAAGAAAGCACCAGTGGGGGTTGGGGGAGGGGCAGAGAGAAAGGGACAAGCAGACTCCCCACTGAGCGGGGAGCCCAACGTGGGGCTCGATCCCAGGACCCTGGGATCATGACCTGAGCCGAAGGCAGATGCTTAACCGGCTGAGCCACCCAGGCGCCCCTGGGTTTACTTAGTTTTAGCCAATGTATTTTTTTACTGTTCCAGGCTTCCACCCAGGATACCGTGTTACATTTAGTTGTCACGTCTGCTTGGGCTCCTCTGGACTTTTCTGACTTTCCTGTTTTTGATGACCTTGGGAGTGCCGGCCAGTTATGTGCTGCATGCCCCTCTATTGGAATTTGGCTAATATTTTCCTCCTAATGACAGTGGGGTTGCAGGTTTGGGGGAGGAAGACCACACGGGCTCAGGCTTGTTCTCATCACATCATATCAAGACACGTGCTGTCAGCGTGACTGATCACTGGGTACCTTCACGTTTCGGGTCTCATTTAGTCTCCGTATAAACCCTCCAAAGTTGGCATGCTGTGTCCCATTTTCCGATATGAGGACTAAGGCTGGGAAGGTGGAGTGATGTTGTGCTGGGGGTTCCCTGCCAGGAAGCGCTCTGCTTCAAGACTGCTAAGCTGCCTCATTGTTTGGCATCTGGCTTGTTTTCAGTGTTTTGGTTATTGCACACAGCCTTGTATTCTCTTGGGTTGTTTCTTCCTGAGGGTGTGTCCCTAAAGAGGGATTACTGGGTCAAAGGGTGTGAGGTTTTCACTGCCAGATGGCTCTTGAGAAACGTGGAACCAGTTCACAGGGCATGAGCCACTGTGTTCCTTTTTACCCACATCCTCTCCAAGACTGAGTTTTATCACTTTTATTTATTTTATTTTATCTTGTTACTTTGTCACACTCTTTCCCCCGGCCACCCCAGACCACAGCTGGCTGTTTGCAAAAGTCAACATTACTCTCAAAGGACAAAAATTAGGCTTCACTGACATAACTTAAAAGAATGTGCCTTAGGCCAGAGAGCATTTCCCCAAGCGGTAGCTTGGGTAACAGACAGTGGCTACCCAGCGGGAATGAGCTGCGGCCTCCCAAGGTGACCACTCTGCTGGGAACAGAAGTTACCAGACGAAGGAAACTTTAACATTTGTTAAATCAAGACTCCAGATGGGGCGCCTGGGTGGCTCTGTCGGTCAATCATCCGACTCTTGATTTCAGCTCAGGTCATGATCTCAGGGCTGTGAGATCGAGCCCCGGGTCCAGCTCTGTGCTGGGCGTGGAGCCTGCTTGAGATTCTCTCGCTCCCTCATCCCCAGCCTCAGCCCCTGTGCTCACTTACTCTCTCTCTCTCTAAAAAAATAAAAATAAAAAAAAAAAAGAAGAAGAGGAAAGAATCCAGAATTGTGTCATTTTATACGTGTTCTTCTTTTGACCGTCAATCTGGTTCATTTCCTCTTTAGACACTTTTTACATGCTGATAGTCACTTAGAAGGCACGTGTAAGTGTTTCCCCCGAACTGACCTGGTGTCTACACAGCATGTTCCAGCCACCTGTCTTGTTTGTAGTATCACAGTTGGTTGGCCCCCAGTGGGTGTTTCAGCTAGGATTCAGAGCTGGTGGTTCCCAGAGCTGCTGATGTCAGAATGTTCTGGAGATGACTTAGCTCGCTGGTATTTTCAGAGCAGATTTCTCTGGTCAGGTACGCACACCTAACAGCGGCATATTCCAAGTCTCTGCGAGGGCCTCCTCAGGACTCCTCAAGGGCTGTGTGTCCCCAGACGACGGTCGACGCTGGGAGTTGATTTGCCCAGTGTAGACCAGATGCCCGGGTGCCATCTCCGGCTTTCTCAGATGGCCAGTGGGCCATGGTTAAATGTCACCATGTGCTTGACCATGATCTGGCCCCGTATTTGATATGAGAGAAGTGCTGGTGTGGAGGGTGGGGGTTTGGGATGAGAAGATAAAGTTGCGCCCTAAGAATCAGGCAGCACCTCCTGAGCCCTGCAGAGGGAGATGGCAGGTGGTGCGGTGATGATGAGCAGCTGTCCTCCTCGTGGGTGATCACACGGGCTCTTTCAGGCGCGTCTAGTAGAAAACTGAACTCCCACCAAAGGCCTCCAGGGTCGATTGGCTCTGGGTATGTCCAGCGCAGGGTTCAGCAGAGGTCCTCAGGATCGGTCACCTGCTCTCACCCAGCCTTGAGGTCCTCCGTGTGAGCTTTGCATGGTGCTCCGGGGAGTTCTGGGCTCTCTAGACCTTGGGCTACAAAGCCACAGACCAGCTTCTGAGCCCGCAGAAGCCTCCGCCTGGGCGCCAGCTGGGGCGTGTGCTTCTCCCGAACCTCTCCTGTGCCTGTGTGGGGTCGGGGGGCTGGGGAAGGAGCCCGGTGCCCTGACTGGCTTAGCGGCTGGGGGAGAGGTGGTTCCCGGTTCTCCCGCAGCCCCTGCCCGGGCGAGGGCTGGCGAGTGAGCCTCTGTGTCTGCGCGTGGGTGCGGGTTCTGAAACAGTCCACTGTTGTCCAGCCTGAGGGCTGGACAAGTGGCAGCTGCCACCCATACGTCAGTTGGGGCAGGACCGGGCAGCTGCCAGGTTCTCCTCGGTGAAGTCACTACTCTTTTTCTTTCTGCAGATTCCAGGCCCTGGAGGAACCCGACAGTAAGTAGCCCTTCCTTGCCCCACCTCCCTGCCTTTGTGCCCCTAATATGGGACTCCTTTGCTAACAGAGCCGCTGGTTCTGAGAACTGCTGGTGGGTCATTCCCCTCCCCCAGTGACCGGGGTCGGGCTCCCCCTGCAAGTTCAGGCTGAGTCTGCCCCATGTGGGGTGCTCTGAGTACAGTGGGGCCTCTGCCAGGCCCTGGCCTGGGATGGGGAGCCGCAACCCCTCAGCAGTCTCTGGCTCCTGGCTCATCCTGCCGGGGACTTCCAGAAGGGCCTGGCAGACCGTGGATTTGGTTTTGGCTACTTTGGGTGCCAGGTGGGGTCATTTCCCTTTTCTCCTTCACTCCTCTGTGGTTCTCATTCTCACAGCTGGGATGACAAATTCATGGCACGACTCTTTGAAAACTTAGCCATCACGGGGCGAGGGGTGGGGGGCGGGTGGGGGGAGGCGCCTGGGTGGCTCAGTGGGTGAAGTGTCCGACTCTTGATTTCAGCTCAGGTCATGATCTCAGGGTCATGAGATCAATCCCCACCTTGGGCTCTGCGCTAAGCGTGGAGCCTGCTCCAGATTCTCTCTCTGTCTCTCCCTCTGCCCCTCCCCTCCTGCTCACGCTCTCTCTCTCTTTCTCAAAAAAAAAAAAGTGAAAACTTAGCCATCCTGTATGGAGCACTTACCATGAGCCAGGCACCTTGCTTTGTGCTTCTCAGAGTTATCGTGGGTAGTCCTGGCAGCACTCAGAGGTTGGTACTGTCATCCATTTTACAAAAGAAGAAACCCAGGCACCCACAGGAGAGGTGGGTCCACAATTGGAAAGTAGATCAGCGAACCCCGGTTTGACTTGAACCCTGGTTTTTGTGGCTTCAAAGCTGGTACCCTGAACTCTTGCCCTGAGCTGGAAGGATCTCTTCACCTGCCTTTTACAAAGAGCTTGCTGTGTGCAGGTGCTGGGCCAGGGGCTTTGCAAACATTACCCTGAACCTACAGTTACTGGGGAGGGGGCCCAGACACCCGGGCCTCACCGGGCTGGGCCTGGCGCCCTGCTCTGCGCCTAGCCTCCAGGAGCAGCCTCGGGGGCGGGGGGGCGGGGGTAAGAGAAGGGACGTTGCCCTCCGGGGCTGAGGGACGGGGCAGGACAAAGCACTCCATGTGGCTGCGTCTCAGCTGTGTATGGTTCACCCAATTTTTTTTTTTCCATTTAACAATTTTTCCGTGACTTTCTTTTAACTCAAAATATTCACACATGGAGAAAGGTTTCCATCCTTTAATTTTTTAATATAACAGACAGAACCACAATATGAGTTCAGTTTCAAATTATGGGAGGTCACATTCAAATATGCTTGGGTCAGATAAGTGGCTGTTACAGTACTGGGAAATTTCATGAAAAAGGCATTTAATGATTTGTGAGGTAAGCAAACATTTTTTGGCCATGGGAATCAGTGTTTTCACTGTAACTTGTTTAAAATGCCGTCTTTCGGACTTCAGATGATTATAAAAGGGTAATCAGGGTTGTGTAGATATACTTTGTGAATCACTCGAACTCATTCCATTTTGAAGGCTGGAGGTACATAGTATGCATTAGAACATTTCATGAGACCACTCTAACTTTATACTTACCTATAAAAGTCAAAAACGAAACCACCATTTTCCTGAAGATATAGCTATTTTTAGAGTACTTTAGTGTCATCATACCCGATCCGCTGTCCCAGGAGGTCAGGGCTGGGGAGTTGGGGTGGGTCTGGAGTGCACACTTACCCACAGGGGCTTATAAGCATGGATTCCAGAGCGAGGTGCCAGGGTTCAAGTGCTGGCCCACCCACTTACTTGAGCAAGTTACTTGACTTCTCTGTGTCTCAGTTTCCTGGTCTGTAAAATGGGGAGGGTGCTAATATTAGCCACCTTAGAGGGTGGTTGTGAGGATTCACACGTGTCAAGGCCACACACACGGCAAGCACTGTATGGGATTCTGGCTACTACCGCTATTTGGTACGAGTTAAAAGCAACAGGACTTCTGAAACTCAACACAGGGCATCAGGCTCTCAAAGCCGAGAAGCTGTGGGTGGTGTGCAGCAGCTTTAAGGCAGAGAGGGAGACTCACTGGAGTCTACAGAGGTGAAGAAACAGGGGCTTCCCAGGCCGGTTGGGGCACCCTGCATCAACTCCACACCCTCTGTGCCCACAGCAGCTGAAGAGCATATCGGTGGTGGAGTCAGGCATGGAAGAGCGGGGGTTAATGAGCCCCCCGGCTGTGGAGACCTCCCCCAATGGGGCAGCCTGCGTAGAGAGCATGCGGCTGCTGGAAGCCAGGCCCCCCGCCGCCGGGAGCCCCTCATCCCCCGGGGACCTCCCCGAGCCCCGGGTGACCTCGGAGCATACCAACAACAGGATCGGTGAGTCTGCCGATTTGGAGGGTCCTGGTGTGGTCAGGGCTGAGGGGGCAGGGGGAGCTGGGCACTGGACCCTGGGCCCCCGACGGGAGCCAGAGACCCTGGGGCAGGAAGGCCCAGCGAGGAAGAGGCGTGGGTTCTCCTACTGGCCCTTGTAAGTAGGAGCAGCTTCTTGTGGGAGAGTTAAAGCTTGTTTCATCTCGGTAGCCCAATTTAAATTTCTGGAAAATCGGTGTAGTAGTGACTCGGCCCTCACAGGGCCATTGCAAGCATTTGTGAAGTTGTCTGGGTGGGTGGGGGTGAAGGTGGGGGGCAGGGGCTCCCCCTTCCCCGGGGCCTGCCAACCTTGAAGTGAGACGTGAATGCTGCCCCCACCCCCAGCAAAGAGCCCCTTGCGGGGACAGCAGGAGACAGGCCAGTGACAGTAAGACCGGCCACTTGTCTGGGCGGAAGTCTTCTCTTGTCACGTGGCCTTCTGAGGACAGTGTCTGCCTCCCCTTTTCACACCCGGGGCAACGGCACGGTGAGGTAGGTGCGGGGAGACGTTCTCTGTCACACAGCTGCGGGGTGGCAGAGCAGGGACTCGGCCTCACCCCATGCCCGCGGGGCTCTGAACCCCTCGGCTTGCCCGCCCCGGTGCGGGCCTCTGCAGATGCACTGAGGCCAGCCCTTCCCGAACTGCCGCCGCCCTCGGCCTCAGGCAGACCTTCCGCTTTGGCCTCCCAGGGGTCTCCCTGACTTCTCTCCACCCTTGCACACCCAGAGTGTCTCCACCAAAATTCAAGCCTGTCCTTTCTGCACCCCTGCTTCAACCCTCCCGGGGGTGGGGGCCCCTGTCACTGTCAGGATGAATTCCAGAATTCTTATTCTGGAGGTCAGACTGGTCACTGGTCACAAGCTGCCTCCTCCCCGCAGACTCACCTGCCTCCTGACCCCTCCGGCCTACTTCGCCCACCCGCTGGCAGTTTCCAGAGTTTCCAGAGCCTTCCCTCCCTTTGGAGCTTCTCTGTGGGAGCTGCTTCCTCACCTGGGACAGCCAATTCCCCCTTTGAATCTAGTCAATTCCCGATGTCCTGAGGCCCCTGCTTATTTGCCTCCTCCTCCAGGAAGTCTTCCTGGCCCTCTCCACTCTCCTGTCTGGACCAAATGCCCCTCTGCTGTGCTCCCTCAGACCCTGGGCCTCCAGACCCAGTATCCTCAGCCCCCAGCAAGTATGACTGTATTTGCGGCCTCCCCGCCTCCTCAGCCCCACCTGGCTGTGAGCTCCCTGAGGGCAGGGCCTCAGTGAGCTCCATGTCTGTCTTCTCTGGAGGGCTAACCATTGCTGGGTTAATACCAGAGAGGCATCTGTAATTGTCCTACACATTTCCATAGCAGGTGTTAGTGGATAAAACTCTTCAGGGTGGGGTCTTTCATATGAAACCGAAACTTCTGGCATCGTAGCTTCAGCAAGTTTTATTTAGAAAGAGTGTTATTTGGGGCAGTACCACCAAAGGCATCTCCTTTAAATTTCCTAAGAAGTCCTAACTTGAACGTTTGGGTCTGTGCTGAGTGCGGTGCCCGGAACTGCGGGGGCAGGTGGAGGGAGGTACTGGGCTCCCAGGATGGCTGGGGTGCGGCCTGTTAGCCTCGCTGGGAAGCAGGGTGGTTGGGAGAGAGGGCCTTGGAGGTTCACTCAGGAGCCTTTCGCCCTTCTGACACCATGCCAGGGGGCACCCCCTGCCCCACTCAACCTGTCTAGTACCCCAGGGGGACCAAACTGCAGCCTGAGCTTTATCCCTCTGCCCCTGGCCACCAGGCAGGGGGAGCCCCTTCACCTCCCACCCCACCAAGATAACTTCCCTGCATTCTAGAGCTCTGGGTGGGTAGAAGGTTCAAGCAGCTCCTGAAAGACCCTCCTTTCCCCTCCCAGCTTGTGGCGGGGGCAGGGTGGGGGCGGGGAGGGCAGCCCTGTGATGACGGATAGAGTCGTCGAGCAATCAGGACCCTCAGAGGTGAGGGAGGGATAGCCTGGGCCCTGGCTTTGGCTTCTTCAGACAAACCCACCTCCACTTCTCTCCCACCCTGCTCCCTATGCCTCATCACTTGCTCTAGCCTTGTCTGGCTGCTCTGTGCCCTGTCTCGCTTCCCAGGGTCCCCCCTCTCTCACCACCTCTGGCTCTCACCTCTTCCTGGGCCCTCTGCTCAGGCTCCCAGGGCAAAGGGCCTGCAGGCCTTGGTGGAGGGTGTGTGGCTGGGGACTGGGGCCCTGCTCTCTCTCTCGGGGTATGTGAGGGGCACCCAAACCACAGCTTGCCACATTTGTAGCTTTCCTCTGGTCCTCGCTGCTATTTTGAACACTTCCCTTTTTCCTGGAGGTATTAAAAACCAAAACAGAAGAACCGGCATTCTGCAATGGGGTGGCGGGTGCAGGACCCCCAAGGATCTTTTGGGTGTTCCTAAATCAGAGGGGTATAACTGGGTGACCCAGAGAGATAGGGGTCCCCAGCCCCCTGCTCCACCCTAGCTTTCAAGTTCCCTCTTGAGCGTCCTCATTCAGACTCCAGAGAGAGTCCCAGGGCCAAGCTGCTGGGAACTGGGACCCTGCGCCGAGCTCAAGGCCATCAGAAGCTGGGCTGAGTGAAGGCCAGGCTCCTCACTTCCCAGCTTCTTGGGCAGCTTACTTAACTCCCCTGAGTCTCTGAAGCACCCCCCCCCCCCCCCGCCCCGCCCCGCCCCGTCCCCACAGCAGATGGTGGTGAGGACTGCGGGGGGGTCCTGCCTTTAAGGGGCTGCGCTGCCAATTCATCCAAGCAACACACAAGCAGCCCTCCTATGCGCGGGTCAGGCAAAGCCGGAAGGCCTCAGGCGGGAGATTGGCCACAAGTAACAAACACTAAAATACAGCCCTGAGCAAACCACAGGCTGGTGTTCGTTATTAAGAGGGCTGGGGTTCTTAGACTGTGATCAACTATCTGGATTTACCTGAACTGAAAACGTCCACAGGCCACAGGACCTTCACTACGACAACCAGGAGCAGCCCGGGCAAGCCGGAACACGTTGGTCACCCCAGGTTTCTGATGTAGGCACACGGACGGGAGGGGAAAGGGCAGCGAGTCGGGTGGGAGTTTCTGCCGAGATTTCGACTAACTGCCTGGCAACTTTGGGCCGGTCATTTAACCTTTCGGGGCTTTAGGTTTTTTTGTATCTGTCCACGGGGACAAGAGTAGACTGTCCACCGTGCGGCAGTGGTGTGGGGACTCAGTCCTGTGTGGAAGGTGCTGGACAGTGGCCAGCACGGCTGGCCTCCTCCGCTGCTCACTGGGGCCGCAGTCGCTCCCTTCTCTGCCCCGGACTCGCTTTCTCTCCCAACGCTGCGCTCTCCTTCCCTACCCCGTCCCCACCTAAATGCTGAGAAGATCGTGAGTCTCTCCCGCAAGGGGCCAGTCCTGGCACGCAGTTTCTAGCTGTTTTATGTCCTTGGGGCCTCAGGACACCTGTGAGGTTGATGGGGCCGGCTGTGTGTCAGAGAGATTGCGTCATCTGCCCGAAGCCGCACAGTGGGAGAGACGAGTCGAAGCTTGGACCCTCCTCTGCCGCCTCACCCTGTCCGGCTAGGGCTCCGGGCCCCTCACTTCACCCAATCTTTTGCCTTGCAGAGAAGATCTACATCATGAAGGCTGACACAGTGATTGTGGGGACCGTGAGGACCGAGGTGCCCGAGGGCCGGGGCCTGGCGGGGCCGGCGGGGCCTGAGTTCGAGGAGGATCTGGAAGTGGACCATGCCCCCCACTTCCCAGAGCAGGAGACGGAGCCTCCTCTGGGCAGCTGTGGGGATGTCATGTTCTCAGTAGAAGAGGAAGGAAAGGAGGCCCCCTTGCCCATGACCGTCTCTGAGAAATGAAGCCTGGCCTGGGTTGGGGCTGAGAGGGCAGTGGGGTGCCCCTGGGAGGCCAGGGTGGCCCTGGTGGTACCAGGCTGGTGGCAGAGGCCCCCTGTGGCCTGGACTGAGGTTCCAGCATCCAGGGGTAGGGCAGCCTGGAGCAGGGGGGTTCTGGTGGTCTCTAGTTGCATGCCCCCCCCACTGCTGCCCCCCAGCCCAGACCCTTGGGGAGCCTGGGCTTGTGCAGGAGAGACAACCTAGGGGCTGGATCTGAATGGCAGTGTTTGTTGGAACAGCGGACAGACAGCAGAGACTGGGCACCTTGTCTCCTGCCAGTGCTGGGAAGATGCCCCTGGGGCCCTGAGCATCACACGGCTGGGGCCAGGGCTCACTTGCAGCCGAGGCATCCCCCTGTGCCTTCTACTCTCACCTGGACCTTACCACCATGCCGGCAGCCCCCAGTTACTGTAACGTGGCCCCCTGTGGGCACTGAGCCAGCGCCTGCCATGGTCGCTCCTGAGTCAAAAGGGATGTCAAGGGGTGCGGCGTCATCAGCTGGCCCCATCTTGGTAACAGCCAGCGCACGGCGCTCTGTGCCCTGTGTCCGGGTGAGTGCCCAGCCTGGCCCCCAGCCCTGCCAGGGCTCGAGTGAGACCCTCCTGGTGCTGCCAGCCCTCCCCTATTCTGTAGCCCCCATGGTGTCCTGGAGGCCTGGGGTCACTGACTTGTCTCACAAGGTCCCCACCAGTCCCCTCCGTGGGAGGCATCTTGGGACCCAGAGGTCTGCAGACGCTCAGCAGCTGTAGCGCCCTGCCCCCGCCAGAGACCCTGCCCAGCCAGCTGCCGCCTGGAGAAGGGCCTGCTGAAGGGGAGCCCTGGGCCCTTCCTGGGTCCTTGCCTGCTCTGTGGGCACCTCTGCTCTGTCCCGTGGAGATGCGCCTTCCCCACACCTGCCACGCCCACGGAACCCAGTGGCCTCCGCCCTGCCCTCGCGCTCCAGCCGCTCAGCACCCATGGCTGGGATACGGATGTCAGAAAGCAACACCATTTCGTCCAGACATTCTGCCTTATTCCGGATTCTCAGAAAAGCAAGTAGTCCAGTCTGGACTTGAGGGCTTTTGCATTTCACGCTAAGGAGTAAAGCTGTCCCGACGTGGGTCTGCTGGCCGGCTCTCCCCAGGGCTTTCAGACTCATGTAAACAAACAAGGGGCCTTGGAGAGGGACGTGTGGGCAGATGACAGGGCTGCCCTCAGCTCAGGCCGTTCAGTCTCGGCTGCCTGGAGGCCCCTGGAATTACCCACTGGAGGCGAGGCCCAGGAAAGCTGCTGTTTACCCGCCAGCCTGCTCACTCTCTGGAGGAAGTTGGGGCTAGGTCAGGAATCACAGGGTAGTTTCTGAAACTGCTCAGATGTTTGGGGGAAAGGTGGAGAGGCTAGGACACCGAGAGGGACTCACACCAGAACCTGAAGACGTTGCCATGTGGTGGACAGTATTTGCCCAGATGTCTCGTGCAGGGACAGCGCGGGTACACCGCGCCTGGTACTCCGGCTGGAAGGGGCCCGAGGATGCCCCACCCCGCTGAGCAGGGCACTGACAGTCTTGGCTTGAAGATGTGGACCCCATGTTGGACGAAATGAAGCACTCCCTTGCCCAAAGTCCCTTCACAAAACCTCCGATCCTCTGAAACCTTTGATCCTCAGAAAATTTGTAAGGTCCCTTAAAAATAACCAATCGTAAGTTTCAGGAAACGATCTTTGAGATTGAGTATT
The DNA here is from genome assembly GCF_009762305.2 of Zalophus californianus. Classification (NCBI taxonomy): domain Eukaryota; kingdom Metazoa; phylum Chordata; class Mammalia; order Carnivora; family Otariidae; genus Zalophus; species Zalophus californianus. Next base: position 9,010,021 of record NC_045598.1, read on the forward strand.
TGAGAATGTCTGAGCAGGAATGGCCTGGGCAATCTCTCTCCCCCCAGAACAGGGGGTCCCTCTTCATCCCCCTACCGAGGTGGCCAGCTTCTATGCTCTGTGCCCTGTGTGGAGGTGAGTGCCCAGCCTGGCCCCCAGCCCTGCCGGGGCTCGAGTGAGACCCTCCTGGTGCTGCCAGCCCTCCCCTATTCTGTAGCCCCCACAGTGGGCCTCGGGTCAACTGACTTGTCTCACAAGGTCCCCACCAGTCCCCTCTGTGGGAGGCATCTTGGGACCCAGAGGTCTGCAGATGCTCTGTGCAAGGAGCCTGCTACCTGCTGGGGCAGCCGTTCCCACTGTGGGAGGTTCTTCTTTAGCCTCAGAGGCAAACCCTTCCTCCACGTAATTCCCACTCCCTGGTCTAAGACTTGTCCTCCGAGGATATTTAAAAGAAAGCCTCTCTTGCCATAAATCTCCCTTTGGGTATTTGTAGAAAGAGATCCCGAGCCTCCCCATGGCCCTCCCTCTGGACTGGGCCGAGCTGCCCCGCAGCTTGGGAAAAGGGAGTTCCAAAGTAGCAGCATGAATGCCCAGCCTTGGGGGCAAGGGGAGGACTGAGGGGTAAATGGAAGCCTTGGACTTGGGGCCTGAGCTGGAAAGGGCCCAGCCTGCAGCCCTGCTCACAACTCAGGGCCAGTGGGGGGCCTGCTCCCCACCACGGGCAGCCGGCCTGGAGCTCCCCACTTGACTGTGGCGCCCCTGTGGGGTGGACGGAAGAGACAGAGGGCTGTGGTCAGACCTCACCCACCCCATCCCCAGGACTGCAGCTCATGCCCAGACCTCACAATCAAACCCAGCCATTTACCCAGTGTTTCCCCGCCACGTGGTTGGTCCAAGAGCCGGGGCAAATTTCCCTGCCCTGACCAGTGATCAGGGACCACTTCTTAACCTCTGTCCGTTCTGACGTCCAGGTGGGCAGAGGACTCAGGGTAGCAGATGGCAGGCCGTAAGGGAGCCTCCCGCGCACGAGTGACATCCCTCTTCCTGAACACTTGTATTCAGGGAGTGATGGTAAGTGATGTGTCCTAAGGAAGCTAGGCAGGCTGGTAGGTTGTAAGCTGTTTTCGGTTTGTAGAATCTCTCAGGCCAGGGCCATTCCCTGAAATGGAACAAGAGGCTGAACCTCCAGAACCTCTGTGTCCTCTTACCGCTCCCCAGGGCTGAGACCTTGAAGAGCAGTCACCAGGGACTGGATTGTTGGGCTAAACAGAAATGAAAATCTGTGCAGGGACAAGGCAGCCCTCTGGCTGCAGGTTCTTGGGTGCCTTCTCTCCCACCCACACTCTCGACTCTGTCCTCTAAGAGATAACTGGGGCAGGTATAGGGTGGGAGGGGCAGGGCCTGAGACGGAGATGAACTCAGGGCAGAAGGCTTGAGTAGAGGTCGAAATGAGAACATTAAAAGTTTCGAGGTCGGCTCTGTGGGCCTCATGAGGAGCTGGCAGAGCCCACCTTGGGCTCCTACACCCCCGCCCCCCCCGCACGTCCTTCACCCTGGCCCGGCCCCCGTGCTGGGCGCACACCCTGGGGCCATGCCCAGGGACTTGCTGTGAGCAAGGTGCCGGCAGAGAGGCCTGGCCACCACTCTCTGGAGCATAGACAGAACAGCAATGAGCAGGTGGGGTTGGCTTCTGAGGTCAGACTTGGGTTCGAATCCCGGCTCTACCCCTTACCAGCTGGGCGATCTTGGTTATGGGAGGCCCAGGGGGTAACACGGGTCCGGCTGTTTCCTGGTCTTCGAGGTGAGGGTATCACCCCTATCCGGTAGGGTCGTGGGGTTCTGTTAGAGGCCACCTGGTCTGTGGCTCGTGCTTGCTGCTGGCCACCTGTGTCCTGGGTGCAGCATGGCTGCCACCTGCCATGAGCGAGTCCTTCCTAGGCTGGCAGAATTCAGCTCCAGGTAACCTTTGAAAGCGTGTTGGAATTGGTGGTTGGTTCCAGTAAGCCTGTGGTGGCTCGGGTAAGGTTCACCAGGGCTTTCAGGATCTCCTGGGACCTGGCCTCCCTTGCCACCAGGTTGCAGTGGGAAACCCCACAGTGAGTAGACCCCTTCTTGCTCTGTGGGGTGCCCTAGAGAACCCCTCAAGGCAAAGTCCTAGGACTGGGCTGCTTGTTAGATGTCTGAAACTTAGGTGTTTGCGATGTGCTGTGGGTCCCTCCGCGGGGGACTTCCTGCTCATGGTTCTAGTGCATTCCAGTGCATTGCTGCTTAAGATCTTTCTTCAGTGGCCTCCCTCGCCCCCTTCTTCCCTGTCTCCCATCCTTTTAAAAACACCTAAGATGAGCCAGGCCCAAGTCTAGCTGCAGAGGATATACTGCACTCAGACAGACTTGCTGGCGTGGGTTCTGTGTTTGGTGGGTGGAGACTGATGACAGTACCTAACTGATCAGTGAACAAGGTGATTCCAGAATTCATCATGCTGTGTGCTATGAGAAGCCCCCATTAGGTGTCTGTGGCAGAGTGTCTGTAGGGGAGGACCAGCTCCAGCCAGGTGGCTGGGGAAGGCTTCTCAGGGGAGGTGTCCCCTGAGCTCAACCTGAGTGACATGACAAGCCGGGGAGGGGGGGGCGGGAAGGGGCTGGGGACCTGAGGGCAGAAGATTCTGGGAAGTTAAGGGAACAGCAGGTGCAAAGGCCCTGAGGTGGGAATACTTCTGGCCTTGAGATTCAGGAAGCACTGCCCAGCGGTAGAAGCGGGGCAGAGAGAAAAAGGAGGTGAGCGGGGAAGCCATCCGGCCGGATCACTTAGATTTTATCGTGAAAACATCGGTCCACGGTTATGTCCTTCTTCTCTATTAGAACAATAAGCATCCTGGTATTATCTTAGGACTAGGCATCAAAGGCCCAAGCAGAGGCACCAAAGGTTGTATTAACCTATTTCTGAGGGAAGTCTAGGAAAGAGGCAGCGGTGGCTGGGCGCCAGGAGGCAGTTGGCCAAGCTTTCTCAGAAAAGGCAGAGAGTTCAGACTGCATTCCTGGCTGATGGCAGTGCAGGGTCCATGGCTGACGTCCTGCGGGGGGCTGGGAGCCGGGGAGTCTAGGTTCCCCTTTCTTTGGGTGTTTTCCAGGAGAGTAAAAACCACACCAAAAATTCCTGGGGGAGGCTAGAGCCTTTTTTGTGTTTGGGTGCGGGGGTGTGGGGCCTCTTCGGACCCGGGCCTGCAAGCGCCCGCATCATTCGTAAGCCCGACTGCTCCTGCCCAGGAAGGGCGTGGTTCCATCAGGGTTCACTTCCCGCTCCAGCAGTTCCAGTCACATAGGCCCCAGCTTTGGTTTCCTAGATCTGCAACACAGACGTAATAACCCCCTTAGGAGATGGTGGTGAGGCGCCCGGGGTAACCTGGGTCAAGTGCTTGGCCTGGCTCTAGGCGCTTTTCCTGTTCGGTACGGGGTGGCCCATGTAGGCATTTCAGGGAGCTTTTGAGTTGGCTCCCGCCTTTCTGCATTCTTTCTGTATTCAGGCTTCATTAATAATAGCTGAAAGGCTGAGTATCAGCATTCCGTTTAACGGACTAGGGCTCAGAGAGGCGCTCCGACTGACCCACTGTCACACAGCCAGGAAGGCGCCCTCCCATCCACGTGGCTGGGCTGCCCCTGTGGTTGGGGCCACGTTTATATCAAGGTTATCATCGGGCCCTGTGCCCTCCGGACAAGCAGAGATGGTTGCAGGAGGCTGGGTAACCTGCCCGCGGTCAAGCGGCAGGCCAGGTGTGGCTTTCTGAGTCCCCCTGGCAGGGCAGGAAGGACACGGAGCTAGCCCAGGCAGAGCCTCTGTCCTCGGAGCTACGCTCCCTGAAGGTGGCCTGATTCAGGGGAGACTCGGGGCTGGGAGTACAGGCAGCGCAGGGGGCCTCCTGATGATGGTATCTCCTTGTGCGTTCTCAGCCACTGCTCGTACCCCACTCTGCCCCACGCCCCCGCAGAGCCCTGGAAGGAAGACGAGTCAGGAGCAAACCTCTCCAGATCACAGATGGGAAAACTGAGCTCCATGGAGGCTAAAGGGGTTTGGGCTAAGGTCCCAGCTCGGTGCTGCCTGGTGGAGACACGGCCGGGGGGAAATCACCGTTCAGTCCAGGTGAAGGGTAAAGATGACTTGCTGATTTTCATTCTTCCCTTTATTTACTGATTTTTTTAATTTGGCGTTAAAACACAAGTAACTGCGGTGAGTTGGGTTCTTATTGATAAGGCAGCTTTGCAGGCGTCGAGGGGGTCCCGTATCAGATGAGAACATCACACGAGCAGTCTGCAGCCTCATGAGCACATGGCTTGTTCGGTCCAACAGGGCTCCTGCTTTGGAGAGCCAGTGCTGGGTTTAATGCTCTGCTGTGCTGTCCGAAAAACTGAACAGGGGCATTTTTGAACAAGGGGCCTTGTGTTTTCCTTTTTCCCTGGGTCTCCCAAATTAGGGGGCTGCTCTGCATCAGGGGCAGCAACATTGTCTGTCTGGATCATACTAGATGCAGAGGCACTTTCCATACTTGGCTGCTTACGCTCCCAGTGACCATGATTACAGATGGGCTCGCTCAGCCCCATTGTTCAATAACGTCGAATGGCTACTAATTGACCTCAGCCGTCCCGGTTATCTCTTGCTACGTCATAAACCACCTCAAAACTTAGCGGCTTGCAACAACATCCGTCACTGATTTTGCTCACAGATCTGCAGTTTGGCTGGGGCTTGGCGGGAAAGCTCACCTCTGTTCACAGCTGGCCCGGGGGATCGCACTTCTGACATAGCCGGCCAGTTGGTGCACACAAGAGCACCTTAGCCTCTCTCAGGGAGGCTAAGGCTTCCTCACAGCATGGCGGCTGCGTTCTTAGAACAAACAACCCCAGTGTAGGAAATGGGACGTGCCAGGTTCTTAAGATCGGGGCCCAGCACCGGGCCCAGCATCACTCTGGCCTCACGCTATTGGTCAAGCAGCCCCAGAGCCCAGGTTCAAGGGGAGGGGCTGCAGACCCCCCCCCCCCAAGCCCGCGAAGAATTTTGAGATCTTACTATGTGACAGGCACTGTGCTTAACACTTTGCATTCTGCCTCGTTTCATTCTCCCAGTAATTGGACTCTTCTTGCTCCCAGAGTTGCCTCAAGGAAGCTAAATCACGTGTCCAAGGTCACCTGGATGGAACTGGAATTGAAGTTGGTCTGTGTCCAGAGTGTGAGCTCTGACCTCGGAGACACCCTGTGCATTCAGGAACCCCCACAGGCACAATGTGGCAGGGCCAGAAATCAAGCCTAGCTCTGTTTGATTCGAGAACGTTTGAGGCTTTCAAAATAGCCCCAATACCCCAGTTTCCACACGGAGAAACTGAGGCTGCCAGAGCTCTTGCTGGGTGTCTTCTGGGAAGGGGAGCAGGGTCTGGCACCTTCCGAGGCCGGATGGGGGGCCCCCCTGTTGGGGCTGCACCCAGCCTGGCCAGGAAATCACAGAGAGCTGTGGGCAGATTATGCAAGAGGCTGTCATAGGGACATTGTTTTTCGTTGTGATTACACTTCACTCAGGAAATACCCACAGCCCTGGTGTGGAAGGAGGAAGGTGTCTTGGCAGGTGTCAAGGGAGGTCTCCTCACTGCGGGCAGAAGACCCCTCGTGAACCCTGGGGCACCCTCAAGATGGACCAGTGTGCCCTGGGGCAGGTTCAGGCACACGGGAAGTTCTCGGAGAGCCTCCCTGTGCCCCTGTGAGCTGGGCTCTGCCTAAAGGGGTAGAAGCTCCATCCCTACCATCCAGGAAGTCATATAGTCGTTAGAAAGACAGTTAAGAACTCTGGCTTATTGAGGCTTGCTGTGTTCTCCTTGAAACCCCGAGGCGGTGATTACTATTGTTATCCCTATGTTCCGGTGCTAGGAAACAGAGGCACAGAGTAGTTCGGTCACTTGCCCGAGGTCACACAGCTGCTAAGTGGGGCAGTCAGCATTCAAACCCAGGCCACCTGGCTGGAGTCCCAAGTTCCCAACCACGGGGCTATGCTTGTTCCATGGGAGCTGAGGCTGGGGTCACCACTGTGCTGCGGCCCCACCCCTGGGTCCCAGGCCCTGCAGAACGCCACCGGGGCATCCGCTGGGCTCAGTAAATGTACAGCGAATGGAGTTTGCCTCCCGGCCTCCAGCCGCCTTGTCCTTTCCGAAGCCCAGCTCTGACCGGGCTGTTCTCACACAGAACCTTCGATGATTCCCCAGTACCTGCCGGCCGAAGTCGGCCGGGCCTTCAAGCCCTCACAGGCAGGTCCGGCTACCTCCCGTGGCTCCTGTATCCAAAGCACTCTGAAACATGGCCATGCTCCGCCCCCTCCCGTCACCAAATACCGGGGGCATGTCTCACCATGGAATCTCAGCCCAGTGCCCCAGTTCCCAAACCTCCATCCTCAACTTTCTCCTCCTTCTCCAGGAAGCCTTCCAGGACCACCCAGGGCCAGGACCACTTTGTCCTCTGAGTTTCCACAGCACTGGCTGTGAAAAGGGTTGGAGGCCTAATTCCAGCAGGCTCCCAAGAAATACCTCTGGGTGAAAAGATGAATTTGTCCATTCCTTTAGTTGCTCACTGAGTCATCTATCTGAGCAGCAGCCCGTACCGGGCACCTACTGTGTGTCAGGAACTGTGCAGGGAAGCGCAGCGGGGCTGGGAGGAGACAGGGATATATGGAACTGCTCTCGGGGACTCAGAGCCCGACCGGGGAGGCCTGCCTGGCGTCCGGCAGTGGTTGAGGGCATGATCATTGCTGGGGCTCTGGCGTGTGGCGCCCGCCCTGGACAGTGGGCCTCTACCTCTTCCTCTGTGAAATGGGTATATAAGAGTACCTGTCCCAAAGAGAGATGACAAGGAGGGAGCTCATTCATTGATTTGTGAACTACTGAGCTCAAACTCTGTGTGCTGCTAGGTGCTGGGGACACAGCCCTGCCCTTGTGGAGGGACAAGAAAGAGAGCGTGAGACAACACCAGCCAGTGGGCACTGCTCTAAAGACAAAAAAAAAAAAAAAAAAAATGCAGTGGTGTGTAGGGCCCCTAGTTGTGGGTCAGGGGTGCCGCCGGGGCTTGGGGATTCGGCACATGGGGTACAAAGGTCCGGGGTAGGAGGTGAGAAATTCGGGGCATGCAGTGAGCAGCTGTGATGGGGGTGTCAGCGACGAGAGTGTTTGCAGGTCTGGGGAGGAGAGTGCCGCTCTCCTACCTTCCCGCGTTGAGGTCTCTAAGGAGAGAGGGGCGAGAGATGGTGGAGGAAAGGCCTTAGCGGCTGTCCTTGTGCAGGAGTTGGGAGGGAGACTGGAAGGGCTGGGCTGGCTGTTGGTGGGAAGTTGCAACTGCAGGGGAATGGGCCTGGGGGCAGTTTCCTTTGAGTGTGGAGGGGAAGAGGGAGGCTGGGCACTTCGGGAACTTCACAGGGAAAACTTCTCCTGCACACTGGGGGACCCAGGGCTCCCATTCTGGGGAGGCAGAATGTATGGCAACCGTCAAGTTCTGAGTCTGCTTTTATTGAGCACCTACTATGTGCCAGGTGCTGTGGACTCCCAAACTCTGATTTTTTCCAGCATCCCTGCAAAGGGGACTTACTTATCCCCATCCTAGAGATGAGGAAGTGGAGGCTCAAGGAGATGAAGTGATTTGTCCAAGGTCAAGGTCACATGCCAGTAAATGGCCTGAGCTAGGACTTGAACCCAGGTCTAGGTGGTGGGCAAAGTTGATGCCTTCTTGGTGCTTGAAATTCCACCGTCATTGCTAGGAGCTCCAGTTTCCTGGGGTCCTCACTTGGACACATGGCTGGAGCAGGGTCTCCATGAACCGTGGGTGAAGGGGCACGAGAACTCTGCCTGGCATACAGTAGGTGCTCAGTAACTATGTGTGGCATCTGCAGGGAAGGCGGGACAGGCCTGGGGGGATGAGGAGTGAGGTCCTGTAGACAGATACCACCTGCGTGCTGAACTAGGGGTGGCCAAGTCACTGTCATCTAATTCAAGTCCCCAGGATCCTGAGCCAGGTCCCTCTGTCCCTCGCCCAAGCTCTCTGCCTCCCAAGCTTCTGCAGGGGGTGTGCCTACCCTGAGTCATCCCTGTCTGGCCCTGCCCAGTTCAGCTCTGGCCAGTAGACATGTACTCATAAACATCTAAATGAGTGAAGATTGGGAAATCGTACCAGGGGAAAAATTATTTATTTTTTCCTCCTTTTGAATCAGGGAAGGGAAAACTTGCCGGGAAGATGAGGTCAGTGACTTCAGTATTGTGTGCTCCTTGCTGATGAGCAAGGAGACGTCTCGTGTGCTGGGTACTGCGTCAGGGAGATGGGCACAGAGCCACGCGGTGTCCAGCGTGGGAGGGCACTGCCCCCTCCCAGCCCTGTCACCTCCAGATTGCTCCGTGGCTGCTTCAGCTCTGAGCCATGGTCTCGCTAATGAGAAAAACATGTGTGAGGTCACCTGGCCACGAGCAGGCCATCTGAACTGGTAGGTCGCCAAAGTGAGGCAGTGCCCTGATGTGGCCTGAGGCCAATGGGGTGCACAGGGCAGGGCTGATGTGCAGGAGGAGTCAAGACCCCCAGCCTCAGAGCCCCATGAAGCCCCTCCCTTTCAGAGTACAGATGGGGAAACTGAGGCCTGGAGATGAGAGACATATGTCCAAGGTTACCAGCCTCAGAACTAGAACCCAGGTTGCTGATGCTTTAAATATTAAAACAGAGACATCTGAGTGGCTCAGTTGGTTGAGCGTCTGACTTCAGCTCAGGTCATGATCTCAGTGTCCCGGGATCAAGCCCTGCGTGGAGCTCCGCACTCAGCAAGGGGTCTGCTGGTCCTTCCCCCTCTGCTCCCCCCCCACTCTCTCTCTCTCTTTCTCTCAAATAAATAAAATCTTAAAAAATATATATTAAAACAAAACCCAAAATCCTTACAGATAAGGAAGTAAATATAATGGGGGGGGGAGAATAAAATGAATAAACACAACAAAAGTATAAGGAAAATAATAAAAATTATGCATGATCCCATGCCCCTTATAACCACTTCAAACATTTTGGTTTCCTTCCCTTCCTCTAAATAATTTTTAAAAATTATCTTCGCGGGCGCCTGGGTGGCTCAGTCGGTGAAGCGACTGCCTTCGGCTCAGGTCATGATCCTGGAGTCCCGGGATCGAGCCCCGCATCGGGCTCCCGGCTCGGCGGGGAGTCTGCTTCTCCCTCTGACCCTCTTCCCTCTCGTGCTCTCTATCTCTCATTCTCTCTCTCTCAAATAAATAAAATCTTTTAAAAAAAATTATCTTCGGTGATTTATTACCAAAATAAAACTTCCCAGCCTATGGTTATAAATCTTATGGGTCTTTGTTCATAGCTCTCCTCACATGGTTTGAAACCATTTCCATCCCACAATTATAATTCTAGCAATTCATGACTTGGGCTGTCTGCATGAACCTCACCTCAGCAGAGCCCCCACTGAAGGATTTGCTTCTAGTGATTCTAAATGGAACTTCTAGAGGGTTCCTGCTTTTAGTTCTTGTTCTTTTTTTTTTTTTTAAGCTTTTAAGTCATCTCTACGCTCAACGTGGGCTCGAACTCACACCCGAGATCAAGAGTCGCGTGTTCTGCTGACTGAGCCAGCCTCTTGTTCGTTTATTTTACATAACAGACCTGCTCCTTCTCAAACTCCGTGCTGTATTAGGGAATCACTTTGCCTATTTCAATTTTAAATGATGCACGTGGGATTTAAGGGTTCTGGGGATATAACTCAGGAGTGAGCCAAGTTAGTGGGGAGCAGGCCTTTCTAAGCCCCCTTCCGATGAAGTAGCAACCCTTGGATCTGTCTTACCAACTAGGTTTCCATCCTAATTGTCATCATTACTGATTGCCTACTATGTGCCAGGTGCTTTTCACGTGTCATCACGATTACTCTTCACGGCAACCTTTGGGGGCAGGTGTAGTTATTACTGCCATTCTACAGATCAAGAAACTGAGGCTAAGAGAGGTGTAGTGACTCTTCTAAGGTCACACAGCCCATGAGTGGCAGAGTTGGGATCCAGACCCTGGCAATCTGAGAAAACTGAGTTCTCTCTCCATCTAAGAGTCCACTGGAACAAAGACTTTCATGGCCAAATCTACATATATTTGCAAGTCTCTGGTTTAGCTCATTTTCTTTTTCTCCAATGGCGGACTTCCTGTAGAGAGGGCAAGAGACCCCTGTGGGCTGGAGACATCTTGGAGGGCTTCAAGAAGGAGGTGGGGTTGGAGCAAAGCCACTTTGAAGGATGGTTTTGCATCGGAGGAGGAATGCATTGCATTTCAATGTGAGAGCGGGTATGCACAAACCGCCTGGGGGGGGGGAATCCAGGGAAACCCTCTGAGAAGGTCCTTTGGAGGAAGCCTTTGGGGAAGGTGAGATAAGGGTAGGTTTAGGAAAGCTATTTTCTCTAGGAAAGGCCAAAGAAGATGTGACAGGTATGGTCTTTGCCTCCTGGCCAGGCTTGTCTGAAGAGCTCGGGCCACCAAGTAGGTATAAGCTACTGATGATGGGCCTGGTAATTCTAGCCTTCCCTAGGGGCCAGCCTGGAGAAAGCCTTGTCTTCAGGGCACAAGAAGAACCCCAGGTTCTCCATCCATGAAGTGGATGGAGCCTCTTTAGAATGAGTGATATAACAACATAATAGGCCCTGCCTTGGGGTCCGGCAAATCCCTTATGAAATAGAATTTTTCAGATTTTAATGATATTCGTCATAATACCGATTTGTTCTATGTTATGGGTTCACATAATGCTGGCTGTGTGGACGTGGATGAGCCACGTAAGATCATCTCTTAGATCATCTCATAGGACTACTAGACTCCGCCATTCAGCTCGCCTGGAAATGTGGCAGAGATCAGGGGGGAGTCGGGGGGGTAGAGCGGTGGGTTAGGGAGGGGTACTGACACCTTTCACCCAGCCACACCCGGACATCCAGAGAAGATTCAAAAATATTAAAAGACATAGAAGATGCTCTGAACAGATGAAGGGTACACCATGGTGATAGGTGGGCTATGTCGATGCTGCCATGAAGTCAATTGTCTTCCACGTTCACCTATTAATTCCGTGCAAATCATAGCTGGAGCTCACAGAACATACAAGTGTATTTCAAAATGCATATGGAAGAATAAAGAACCTTATATATTCAGTAGATTTCGCAAAAGAAGAGCAAGGGGGACTCACTTTAGCAGATACTAAACATTCTGCAAAGCCCTGCTAATAAAAACCATGTGGAACTATCCCAGGAGCAAGAAGACCTATGGAGGAGGAGATAGTCCAGCCCTAGACCCATGTAATCATGATCAGGGATTACAGGATGGGCTCTGGCCTGTGAGACAGGAGAGACCAGCTCACTCTCTAGATTTTACACACCACATACAATCTGGTTGTAATAAAGACCTTGATGGGAGATGTAAAAGTGAATGAGAAGAATTACAGAAAATACCTCCTCATCCTACACGTTGGGAAGGACCTTTCGACAAAGATCCAAATGGGAAAAAGATTGGTGGATTTGATTCCATTAAAATGAAGGATATATATATATATACTTTAACAACCCTGAGCAAGGACACCAGACCGAGGACAGAATGAGAGAAGTGTTTGTAATGTCTAAAAATGACAAGGGATTAATATCTAGAATATACAAGGAATTATTGCAAAGCTACAAGAAAAAGACAGGAAATAATAGAAATACGGTCAAAGGATGTGAATAGGCAGTTCACAGAAGGGGAAACCCAAATGACTAACAAGTAATGAAGAGGTGCTCAAACCCACGAATATTCAGAGAAATGCAAATGCAACCGGGGTGGGTTCCACTTTACACCCATCCAATTGGCCAAAATCAGAATGCTGGCTGACAGGTGATTTTGGGGGAGAGTGTGAGGAAGTGGGACCCTCTCCCCCCGCTGATGTGGCCATCCTGGGGCGACTTCCGACAGTGTCAGGGAAATAGGTATACGGTTACCCCCAGACCCAGCAGTCCCACTGCAGAGAAATCCAAACCCCCCACAGACGCCACAGGTCACCTGGATTGAGCTCAGGGTGGGCGGGGAACGGGAGCGGAGATTGGGGAAAAAAGGAAGCAAGTGCAGAGCTTTACGTAGAGGAGTGTGATTGACTAAACCTGCTCTGTGTGAGGTCCAACAAACAGCAAGAGAGAAGTTAGGCAAAAAAAAGAAAAAAAGAGTCCAGGGCACCTGGGTGGCTCAGCTGGGTAAGCATCTGCCTTCGGCTCAGGTCATGCTCCCGGAATCACGGGATTGAGTCCCGCATCGGGCTCCCGGCTCGGCGGGGAGTCTGCTTCTCCCTTCTGACCCTACCGCCTCTTGTTCTCTCTCTCTCTCTCTCAAAAAAAAAAAAAAAAAGTCCATTCATACCAGCTAGCAGATTATAAAATACTTGGGAATTATTTACAAAACAAGGGAGGGGGAGTAGGGGCCTGTTGAGGGGAGCCCCTCCTGCCTAGGCCAGAGCGACCCAGTTTGTCATGGGTTGGAGAACTCAGAGGGGACCCAGGAGAGGCCGGGAAACTGAGGCAGGGTATGGTGTGTCTGGGGAGAGCAGGGCAGAGGGCAGCCATTGTGTCTGTGTGTCTTTAACTAGAAAGTGGGGACGAGCTGCTTCCCAGCTCCCCCGGGGCCTGAAGGGGAGACAGTGAAATGGGGTGAGGAGGGGGTTTTGGAGAGTGGGGTGGCAGGGAGTGGCAGGTTGGGAGGTTGGGAGGTTGGGGGTCGGGAGACTTTGGGGCACTCATCCCTCAAGTGAGAAGAATGCTCGCAGAGCCAGGGTGAGGCTGAAAGCAGGGAGGAGAATTGAAAGCCGGCTGAAAATATGAAGGGCTATAAAAGGAAACCCACTGATGAGATCAAAGGTCCTCGCACATGTGGGCCCCCGGGAGTCCCACAGGCTGCTGGTGGGAGTGTAACCGGGTACAGCCCCTTGGGAGAGGGATTTGGCAGGACCTAGTGAAAATGAAAATGTGCAAACCCCACCACCTGGCAGTTCCACTTTCTAGGTTTACGACCTAGGAGTCTAGGAGGTGCTCCATCCTGTGCTTCGGGGAGGCAGGCACAGGGATGGGCATCCCCGAGCAGGGACTGGAGCAGGGCTCAGCCTCCCCCCGCCCCCCCCCCCCCCCCCCCCCCCGCCCCGGGGGAGTCCCAGAGCAGGGAGCAGGGAGCAAAGGGAGGGGCAGGCATGCGGGCCAGCCGCACAGCAGGTACAAAGAATGAGCCAGGTCTGAACTCTTCAACACGGAAAGTTCTCAGAAACACAGCCAGGGGGAGGGGAAGCAATCAAGGGCAATCAAGGGCCAAAACAGTCTGGTTTTCTACCATTGGTATAGATGCAGAGGCACGAATATAGAATGATACTCTATGTTGTTTGTTTCAGCCAGAAGGCGGAAAGCAGACTAGAGAGAAATAGGGCACAGGGGAACAGTTGCCTTTGGGGGAAGGAGAAGAGATGCGAACAGGGGGGTCAAAAAGGGCTTCGATTTTAATGATAAAATAGTTTGAAGCAAAAATAATTCAACAAATACTGAGAACCTACTATTTTAAATTTAAATATATTTATATATTTATAAACATATTTAAATCTATATATTTATATTTATAAATATATTTAAATTTATATATATTATTTTATATTTATATATTTATATAAAATCGGTGTCTGTGCTGCTTTTCTAGGTGCTGGGGACCCAGGAGAGAGCAAAACAGTCAAGGTTCCTGCCATCGAGGGGGAGTCAGACAATACACAAACAGAAATTACATAAGTGCTAAGAAGAAAAGTAAAGCAGCTGTTTTAGTTAGGGAGTCAGAGAAGCCTGTCTGAGGAGGTGACATTTGAGCAGAAGCCGGAGGGAAGCTAGGAAGTGAGTCACGCAGGTGTCCGGAGGAAGGGTGATCCAGGCAGAGGGAGCTGCAGGTGCAAAGGGCTGGTGGTGGGAACGTGTGCTGCATGTTCAGGACCAGCCGGGAGGGCAGAGGGGTGAGGGGTTGTGATACGAGTTCAGAGAGTAATGAGGACAGCCCCGGATGTTAACATTGGTCAGTTCCGGGTGGTGGGAATACGGGTGTTTCTGATGGTGTGCTTTGAATTTTTTTTTTTTAATTAAAAAAAAAAAACAAAAAACTAAACACGGACAACGTGAGGTTAAAAGACAGATGGGTGTCAAATACAGGAGCCCGGGTCAGGCAGTGGGATGGGGGGGGGGTCTCATCAGGTGAGGTCCCGGAAGGGATCAAGGACCAGGCATTCCTGCAGGACAGGCACACCCTCTTTGTACTGTTAATGTCCGGGATTTCGAATCTGGCTCAGCCCTGCTCCATCCCCACCTCCCCACGTCTCTGGAGAATCCGAATCCTCAAAAGTCAGGACTGGGGAGGCCCTGGGTCCTGGTCCCCAGATGGCAGAGGAGCGAGGTGATCATGCTGTGGTGGCCTCTTCCCTGCCCAGTGCGCACCTGGCTCCTCAGCCGGGCATCCTTCCCCACAGAGCCCACGTGCCGGCTCACGACCTCTCTGAACACGGAGCCCTACCTAGGCAGCCACCATGGAGCGGAACTGGCATCAGGGATGAAATCAGCCTCTCTCCCCCGATCTGGTTCAGCTCCCTCCTGTGATAGACGAGGAACATTGGCTCAAGGTCACACAGGGAGGGGCTAGAATGGGAATTCCCCGGACTCTTAGCTGGCCCCACTTGCGGGGCTTCGAGAAACGGAGGGTCTTCGGAAGGTTTGGGGCTGGTTTTGGGGGTTGGTTCTTGAGAAGAGGCAACTTAGACCAGGGAGGTTTGGGCGGGGTGGGCGGTGGGGGAGGACTGGAGGCTCTCTGGGTTCCCTTCCCCAAATGGCCTGGGGTCCTCCCTGAGGGTTGGGGGAAGGGAGAGCTGCACTCCTTGGCCCTCCTCTCCTGTGGAAGGAAATGGGGCTGGGAGCTGGCCGTTAGATATGGCCAAAGCTTTGCCCAAGGTGTGGCCCTGCGATGGCAGGAGGGCAAGGGGGAGGCACAGATGAAGGAGGCAGCTCCAGGGCTGTGGCTAACACCAAGTGTTACTTCCTGTTCGTGATTTTAGGACATGAGTCATCAAGGGGCTGGCCCAGAGCATTTAGGGCGCTGAGATAAGCAGGACAGTGGGAGGAGAGAAGGTCGCTTGCCCTGGCTGTGGGCCAAGCTGGGTGGGGAAGGGGAGGGGCTCAGGCCACCGAAGCAGCCCCTGCAAGACAGGATCCCACGGCGAGGGGTGCTGGCTTCCGGCTGGTTCTGAGACACCCCCCCCCCCCGAGTGTGAGCTGCCACTCCCCACCCAGCCACAGCTCTGCCTTCCAAACCACCCTTGACCACAGCACCTGCTGCATGCAGCAAAATCCTCTGTGTTTCCCCAAAGATAGCCATTAGTCATCTGAGGGCGCATTAAAAAGCCAGATCAGGGGCGCCTGGGTGGCTCAGTCGTTAAGCGTCTGCCTTCAGCTCAGGTCGTGATCCCAGGGTCCTGGGATCGAGCCCCACATCGGGCTCCCTGCTCCGCGGGAAGCCTGCTTCTCCCTCTCCCGCTCCCCCTGCTTGTGTTCCCTCTCTCGCTGTGTCTCTGTCTCTGTCAAATAAATAAATAAAATCTTAAAAAAAAAAAAAAAAAAGCCAGATCCGCAGGCCCTGAACAGCACAAGGGGTGTGGGGGGCCAAGGAATCTGCCTGTTTAACAAGCCTTCCGGCTAACTCTGATGCTTTCTGAGGCCCGAGAGCCATTTCTCCAAACACCTGGCACACAGTAGGTGTTCAGTAAATTTTGACGGACAGACGGGCTATTCTGGGGCCCGACGCCTTCCACACCACCTGCCTGCAAAACAGAGTCATCACCTCGGTGGGGTGAGATGGTGGGGGGCTCTCTGAGGGCCACCGGCCGCACTGGGAAGGGAAGGCTCCAGGGAGGCCCAGGCCAAGGGCATATCCTGTGCATGCAGCCCGTGCATTGGGGACCGGAGGGCCACACTCCTGTCTGCTGGAACCTGCTTATTCCCCATTGCCAAGGAGCAAAAACAGTGGGCTTTTTCTGTACCGTGGGGCTTTGCTGTGTGAGACATGCATGGCCTGGGACACCAAGTTGAATGGGTAGGGCCTGGGAGTGATGGGGATCCCTAGGGCCTTGACCCTGACGTCCACTCACTTGCTCACTTCTGCACCCCTTTATTGCCTCCTGCATACGCTAGTCCCATTGTGCAGTCCAACTTTACTGAGCCCCTTCCTCTGTGTATCACTGGGTCACTGGGGACCAAGTCCCTCTGCCCTCAAATCCAGTGGCATGAGAAGCAGCCGGTGGAGCAGGGTTCCTTGGCCGTGGGGGACAAACTCAGCTGGAAGGCACTGTTCCCTTTACTAGCTGTCTAAGCTTGCTCCAAAGCTTGGCCCCTCTACTGCAAGACAATGTCTGTAAGTCATCTGGCCCACAGGAGATGTCCAATGCCTGCTAGTATTGCAATTACTAAGAGAGGAGAGGGACATGTAAGCAACTAACCATACGGAGGTAAGTGTTTTGCTTAAAGGTCTGTAGCAGTACCAGCCCCTGCCTGGGCTGCTGGGATGTGGTTAAGGGCAAGTTTCACAAGAGGGAGTTGGGCTTCAAGTGAAAGGAACAGGTAGGGGTGATCACCAAGCAGATGGAAAGGGGAGGACATCCCAGACAGAGGAATCTTTGCAGACAAAGGCACAAGGGTGGGGACTCAAGGTTATTCAGGGAGTCCAGGGTGGTTAGAGTATGGGGCGGGGGGAGATCTGCCTGGCAGACAGTCTGGGCCAGGATGTGAAGCCTCCAGCGTCTCCCCAAGGAGACTGAGCTCAGTTCTGAAGGCTGCAGGGAGCTACCGTCTAGGGCGTGGAGGACCCCAGGGGTTCTCAGTGTTGGCACCATGCACATTTTGGGCTGGGGGCTGTTCTGTGTGTCATCGGGTATTTAGCAGCATCCTGGCCTCTACCGACGAGATGCCAGCAGCACCACTCTGCCCCCCTGCAATCGTGACAATCCCAAATGTTCCCCAGACATTGACAGAAGTCCCTTGCGGGGCAGGGGGCAAAAATTGCCCCTTGATTTCAGAACTACTGGAGCAGGGGGGACATGGCGTGCCTGCCTTATGCTTTTGAGAGCTGGCCCTGACTATACCACGGAGAATAGAGTAGAGGGACAGAGCCTGCAGGCCAGAGGACCAGTTGGGAGGCCACTGGAGCATCACAAGTGAGAAACGGCCAAGGCCAAAGCCGAGGCTGGTCTGTGGGGCGGGAGGAAAGGGGCCAGGTGATCCAGACTGAGGCAGGGTGTAAAG
Organism: Zalophus californianus; assembly: GCF_009762305.2. Classification (NCBI taxonomy): domain Eukaryota; kingdom Metazoa; phylum Chordata; class Mammalia; order Carnivora; family Otariidae; genus Zalophus; species Zalophus californianus. The sequence goes on from NC_045598.1 coordinate 9,027,341, forward strand.
GGGACTCGCTGTGCTGTCGCTGAGTTTTATCAGATTCCCCGATGGCAGGTACAATCTGGTGGGTGCCAAGATCAAACCCCATCTTGAAGAGACAGCTCAGGGCCACCTGTGCGGGTGTGCTGAGAGACTGAATGTCACTTGGTTCACCCAGAATCTGCCATTGCTCAACCCCAGCCCAAAGAAGACGTTGTTGTTGGAGAAGCCGAGATAAGGGATTTGGGGAAGGGTGTGGCCATTGTGCTGAGCGCCCCCTGCTGCCTCTTGGGGGAGGGCGGGGTGCTTCCCTTTATCTTGGGCAAAGCAGGGAGCGCTACAAAGGACAACTCTGAGACCTTGGTATCCAGGGAGTATAGGGCCCACAAGCCTGATAGGAGATTCTTGCCTGCTTTGTGCGCTCCTGAGTGCCCAGTACCCCAGGGCTGGCAGAGCACCCCAGGTGCTCGATAGAGGTGTGTGAGTTAGAGCCTGAGTCTAGAGGGGCCCGAGGTGGCCGACCCGGAGCAAGACGGGGTGCGTGAGGTGTGAGCCGGGCTGCTACAGGAGAAGGGCAGAGGGCAACTGCGGACTCCAGGGAAGAAGGCAGCTTTGGGCCATCTCTAACTCAAAGTGCTTCCTCTGGGGGAGCAGCCCTCAGCAGAAGCCTGGAGGACCACCATTTATGTTGCAGGCAAGGGAGTGTAGGCAGCTGTGGCCAGCAGGAGGCTCGGGCAGCTGCGGTCAGAGGACTTGCCAAGAAAGCCTTCAAGATGCCTACAAAAGTGCCTCCAGAGAATGAGCCAGACACTGCTTCCAAAAGGCCCCAATGTGAGCAGGGTGACACCTGTAGTTCCCATAGAGGGTTGGGGAAGGTTTGGGGGAGCTTCTCCCCAACCATACCTGGCAGATTCAAAGAGAGAAGTCACCAGATCCTTCCCCTCCGACACAGTTTCCAAGCCTGGGTTCAGCAGGAGAAGGGGAGAAGCTCCCCCCCAGTCAGAGACTGGAGCTCTGATGAGTTCCCAGGACAGGACTGAGGGTTGTTTCTTGCCTGAGATGCCTGGAAAAGCTACAGGACCTGCCCAGGATTTCATGCAGAGGCTAGGAATAGGCAGACCCGCACAGCAAGTTTCACGGGGACTGCGCCTCCTTCCTTGGACAAGTGCCAGCTGGTGGCCTGTGCTCAGGAACAGTTCCTGCCATGCCCTTGCTCTGCTCTCCGAGGCAGTGGGCTGACCCCACAAACGACATTTCCCAAGTTCCTTTGTCAAATGTTTTCCATCTTAGGTTTGGCCAATGGGAGGCACTGGTGGGAGATTAGTGCGAGGGAGGAAGGGAGAAGCCAGGATATTTCCCTCTGTACTTCATGTGCTGTCTCCTGCAGAGGCTCTGTCTTCTCCACAGTTCCAGATCCCCCCCCCACCCCCCCATGCCCTGGCTCCTGGCTGAGGAAGCATTGTCTCCAGCCCTAGAGGTGGTGGTGGCTTCTTGCATTTGCTAATCTCAGGGTTGTCTTCCCTTCCCCTAATTGTTCTTTTAATTCCTCTAACATCTTTATAACTAATTCCTCTGTATTAAATATCTTTATAATATATATTCTTGTTAAGTTTACACCTTTTTTTTTTTTTTTTTGAGAGAGACAGGTGGAGAGGGGCGCCTGCATGGCGCAGTTGTTAAGCGTCTGCCTTTGGCTCGGGTCATGATCCCAGGGTCCTGGGATCGACCCCTCATCGGGCTCCCTGCTCCGCGGGAAGCCTGCTTCTCCCTCTCCCGCTCCCCCTGCTTGTGTTCCCTCTCTCGCTGCGTCTCTCTCTGTCCAAAAAAAAAAAAAAAATCTTTAGCGAGAGATGGAGAGAGCACAAGTGGGGTTGAGGAGGTTGAGGAAAGGCAGCAGGAGAGAGAGAGAATCTCAAGCAGGCTCCATGCCCAGCTCGGAGCCCGACACAGGGCTCGACGCAGGGCCCAATCTCACGACCCTGAGATCACGGCCTGAGCCGAAATCAAAAGTCAGTGTTTAACCGACTGAGCCACGCAGACATCCCCAGATACCCTTTAAGAGAATCACTAGGCATAGGGTTTGCTTTCCTCTTGACTTAGCTGCCACCCACGCCTTGAATCCAGCTGATGGAGTTGGGCTGGGAGGTGGGATCCCAGAAGGATCCCCAACTTTTGGGCGGTGGGGGTGCCATTCACTGGGATGGGGAGCCGTTGGTGGGGATGAGTCCATGGGACCCACTGGGTTTGAGGTGTGTGTGAATCATCCACGGAGAACCATTTGCCCCTGCTTCCACCAGGTGACACCTCATTCCTGGTCTTTGGCTCTCTCTTACGGATCAGGGAGTCCTCAAAACTCCCAGGTGAGACTCGTAAGGGCCATAAAGAAGAAATCTTTATGCTCGTTTTAGAGGCTGACTCTCTACGCGGAGTTCAGTTTGTGGTCTGTGCTAGTGGCACCCTCATCAGGGCCTATCTCTCAGAAATGTTTGGGAACCAGGTAATTTCCCAGACTCCTGGTCAGGAGGTGGGATTTTCCACCCCACAAGTCACTTCCCAGTTTCTCATTCATTCAGCGCCTAGAAGCACCATCCTTGCCGTCTCCATCATCGGGGCTGGTGGCCCAGAGGAGAGGTCCCTGAACCTCTTGGGCAGCCTGCGGTGAGGGAACGGGGGAACAGAATAGTGTCCTGCCGCCCTGCCCACCTCACTCCTCAGAAATGTCCTCTGGGCTGGGGACAAGGACTCCCAGGGCTGGGGGGCGACGTTCTTGCCACACAGGGCTGGCCTTTGCATTAGAGTTGCCACTCAAAGGAAGAAAGTAAGATGGCAGCTTGAGTGGGTGCTCAATCATGATATGAGCCCTAGGGAAGCCAGCCAGCCCCATTCTGGGCCCCCTCAACTCCCTGGATGGCTTTCTGCCCCAGCTTCTGTTTACTTGTCAGTTACCCAGACAGGGGAAGGCAGGGCAGGGTCTGGCCCACTCTCAGAAGGGCTTGAAGAATGTTTAAAGATAGGGGGGCCTGGCTGGTTCAGTCCGGGTGGAGCGCAGGACTCTTGATTTCAGGGCTGTGAGTTCAAGCCCCACATTGGGCATGGAGCCTACTTAAAAAAAAAAAAATGTTTAAGGATAAATGCACAAGTGAATCATAGTCATAGCGGCTAATAAAGTATACACAGTTTATTAAGTTACAGATATATTTTGTAAGCGTACACACACATATAATATATACTATATTATATGTAATATATAGCTTTTAATCTTCAGAAAATGTAACCCTATGAGGGTAATGCAGAGACTCACTCAAGTGGTCTGGCTCTAGTCTAAATGACTGAATTATGTAGAACACCGGCGGTCCCCCCAGAGCTAGTGGCACCTTTGTGAGATGTTTTTCAAGTTAGTGCCTCAGGAGGTGGGAGGGGTAGGGGGAACACAGGCCGGGTGGAGAGGCACAGCCTGGCGGCAGCAGTAAACCTGCTGGGAGGCGGACTCGAAAGCGGGGAGTCCGAGAAGGAGGCTGAGAGGTCCCCGAGGGCTGGGAGTGGCTGGCGCTGGCGGGACCGACCGGCACACGGGTCGGTCGGTGGAGCCGGGGTTCGAGCTGGGCCCCGCGGGGGGCGGGGTGAGAGCCGGGGTGGGGGTGCGGGGCGGCGCGCCGGGGAGGGGGCGTGGGAGGAGGTGTGGCGTAGAGGCCCCGCCCCCCGCCCCGCCCCGCCCCGCCCCGCCCCTCCACCTGCCTCCCTCCCGCAGCCCGCGCGCGGGTTTCGCTTTCCGTCCGAGGCGCCGGAGGCAGCGGAGCGCGGAGAGGAGGCGCGAGGGCGCGAGGGCGCGAGGGCGCGACAGGCAGGGACTGCCGGACCCGCCCGCGCTCGGCCGCCGCCGCCCCCCGCACCATGGCGCCCGCCGCCCTCTGGGCCGCGCTGGCCGTCGGACTGCAGCTTTGGGGCGCGGGGCACGCCGTGCCAGCCCAGGTGGGTGACTCGCGCGGCCCTCACGCCCACCGGCTGGCGCGCACCCCCCATCCCGGGGCACCCCGGCCGCGCTCCCGCCCCACTCCCTCCGGGGTGCCGTGCGGGGGCTCGGGGCGACCGAGGCGCCGCCCTCCGCCGGCCAGACGCACGGCGCGCGCGCGCGCGCCTGGACACCCGCTGCGGCCCCCGAGGCCGGTGTGGCACACGTGCGCTCGGGCCACCCGAACTTTGGTCCCCGCGGCGCAGCCCGGCCCCTCCGCCCCCGCAGGCCCGAGTGTTTGGGGGCTGGCCAGCCGTCCCTGGGCTGATCCCCGCTGGAGCCTGGACCCCAGCTCGGACACCCCTGCCTGCCTCCCGCGGCGTGGGGGAGGGGGTTCGGTACTGGGGCGCTGTCCTCACGGCGGACGCCGGCACCCTTTTCAGATATCCTCCTCCTCTGGGCTATGGTTTTCCTCTTTCTTAGAAATACCGGGGTTGCGCGCCTGAAAGAACAGGGTCAGGTGTGCAGTAAGCGCCTGATAAGGGCACGGGAGGACCGTGGGCTGTCCCCGTGCTCTTTGCACCGACCCCCTCCCCAGGGCCGACTTGGGGTGTCCGGCGACCATTTCAGAGCCTGTTCTCTGTGGGCTCTGGGTAATGGGGAGGAGACAGTGTCTTCAGGTTCTTCTGGGCTGAGCCCTGGGGACACAGGAGGTGAGGGAGGACTTCTGGGCTGGTTCCCAAAGACAGACGGGGCCCCTGAGGGACTCCAGGAACCTGGAGAAAGCAGAGGCCCCAGAGGAGCTGGTCAATATTACCTGCACCCACCGCAGTAGCAAGGTAGAGTCTGCAAAGGGATTGCTCATCCTTTGCCTTCTTTGGCTGTCTCCATAGTCTGGTAAGATAGAGAGTAACCCCATTTCACAAAGGAGGCAAACAGGGGCTCGGAGAACTTGTATTTCATGGACGGGCATGGGGGCGCTCTTCCTTTAAAGGGGGGCATTTCCCCTTCCACCCCGCCTGGCTTGACTGGGGAGGAGGTGTGCCTTCGTCCCTTCCTCTTGAGCTCATCCTGATGGACGTGTGGTGTGCCGGCTCAGGTGAACGTCTTGCCTGGAGGAGGGTGGCAGGTGACATTGGCTGATGCTCGTAACGCAAAGTGATTGACTGGATGCGACTAGAGTGAACCTCAGAGTCCATTTCTTGAGGGCAGAGGTTGGAGGCTGTCAGAACAGAATTGACTCACCCGCAGAGGGTGCCAGGATGTGTCCTGGGGGGCTGCCCCAGAGGTGGTCCTGAAAACAGAGGAGGGTCAGGAGAGAGTCCCAGCTCTGAGAGCCTGAACGCAGGATCAAGTCACAGACTCAGGCCTTGAGGGGTATTGTGCTGTGCTCCTGAACCCTGGAGTCATGGGAGCCCCCCCGGGGAAGAGGTACAGGGCTTCTCTGTGGGACACCAGGCCCGAGTCCTGGAGTAGTATGAGGGGTCCCCCGTGCCTCTCACTTCCCAGCCCTCCTGACCAGCATGCTCCATCCCCCCGGGACTGTCTCCACCGCCTTGGGGCTGGTCTCCTGGACCCTGCCGCCTCTCCCACTGGTCTTCCTTGGTGGCCTCGCTCCTCTGTCCCTGCCTGAGAAGCCTCCTATGGCTCCCAGTGGTGGAGGGAGAAATTCCCCCCGGTGTCCCAGGTTGGAGTGAGTCAAGGGTCTGGGTTCTTTCTGCCACCTGCCTGCATCCGTACCCCACATCCAGTGAAATAGGGTCATCGAGCTGTCCCCTTCTCGTGGCCCTCCCCTTGCCTCCTCCGTCAGGGCCTTTCCCACATGCCTCCGCTCTCCTGGAAAGCCTTTCCTCATTCTCCCAGCTGGATTGGATCTTCGGCTCTTTGTTCCGCCCAAGGACAGACTCTGTTCTGCTTTTTAATCTAGTTGTGTCTTACCTACCTCAACAGGTGGAAATTTCCTGGAGTGCAGGGCCGGTGGGGTCCTCCTCGTCCTTGTTAGTACCACAGTAGCTCCTTTTTTTGGGAGCGAAGTGCCAGGCACTGTCCTAGGCCTTCCGTACAGCACCTCGCTGGAAGCTTCCTTACAGCAACTCCTAAAATGGGGATGCTGCGGTTCGCATTTAGAGATGTGGAAGCTGAGCCCCAGAGAGGCTGTGGCATTTTCCAGGAATGCAGAGCTGGGGGCGGGGCGGGGGCTGCGGGGATTTGAACACAGGTCCGCCTGATTGCAGAGCTCCTTTCGCTATCACCGCCCCCCCCCCCCCCCCCCCCCCCGTGTCTGGATGCCCCTCCTGCCCCCGCCAGGTCCCGCACGCTCACTGTGTCCTTAGGAATGTTGGCTGTGACTCTGTAGTCGCAGAAGGAGCTCCCAGGAGACCCAGCCTGGCTGCCTGTGTGGCAGACTCACTGCCATTAGGGCTTTTGCCTCCTTTAAAAGCTGGCTGGTGTAGAAAGCATGATTCCTTCATCCAGTCATTCATTCATTCGGCAGGAAAGCCAGCAGGTTAGGTGAGCACTTGGTGCCCTCTGATGGCGGTGGGCAGGCAGGTTCCCCAGCTGTCTGGCTGTCTGCCTGCTCGTTGCTGGGGATGGGGTTGGGCCCACCTCCCACTGCAAAGTCTTGAGGCAGAGGGCTCACCACTTGCCTCTTCATCATGCAGGGCTCTGGAGCCAGCTCGAGTTAAGGGGAGAGGTTAGGACTCCCAGCCTGGCCTGGGGATGATGGCCTTTGGTGTGGAGATGCGTGAGCAGGGTACCTGCTGCCCCAGGATGTTCCTTTGCTCCCAGCCTGACATCCCAGAGGGGGACCTGGGTGCTGACTGAGGATGTGGCCTGGTGGTGGGGCACTCCATCAGAGGGCAGTGGGCAGGCGGCCAGGCACCCTGATGCATGCCATTCATTCATTCCCCCAACATTCATGGACACCTACTCCAGGCCCACTAGTGCTGGGCTCTGGGGACCTCGAGATGCCCATGACCCGGCTCCAGCCCTCCAGGAGCCACATCGCCAATGGTCACAGACCTGGGCTCTGCCCCTACCTGCCCTTGTGAGGCAGGCCAAGTTAGTGAGCCTCCGTTTTCCTGTCTCTGGACATGGAAAGTATTTCCCACTTTGCTGTCCTCACAGAGCCGAGTGGGTGTGAAAGGCATTATAGCAGAGATGGCTGAGAACCTGCCTGGCATTTTAGGTCGGGTAGTGACCCTCACTGCCATCCTGGAGCCTGAGCCAGGGGCTCCTGGAGCACTGTTCCTCCCCAGGGCTGGGAGGTAGTTTATGGTCCTGACCATCCAGTGCAGGGGGTGGGTGAGATTTTGATGCCAACCATGGTACGTGCGCGCGTGTGTGTGTCTTACATTTAGCGCTAGTTCTCAGTTTTATGCCACACTGGCTGCTTTTCTGGTCCTTGGGCATGCCACATACATACCTGCCTCAGGGCCTTTGCACTTGCCTTGCCCTTCATCTTGAAAAGCTTCTCCTGCTGATATCCCCTAGTCTCATTCACTCCACTTTTTTTTGCTCAGATGAAATCTCCTCAGAGAGCCCTTCTCTGACCATCCTGCCTAAAAAAAGCTCTCTACCGGGCGCTCTCCCTCCCCGACCTGCTTTGTTTTCTTATATAACACCCATCGCCTGTTCTGTGTCTTTCTCATTTTCATTGCATCTTCCTCCTGGAATGTGAGCATGGTGAGGGCAGGGACCCGCTTGCCGCTGTAGACTCGCAGCCTAGAACAGGGTTTCTAGCGCTCCTGACATCCAGTAGTTGTTGTGGGGCCGTCCTGTGTACTGTAGGGTGTTTAGCAGCATTGCCTGGCTTCTACCCACTCGATGCCACTAGTAGCCCCCCTTTCGTTGTGTGACAATTAAAAATGTCACTAGGTATTGCTAAATGTCCCCTGGGGGAGAAATTGCCCTCGTTGAGAACCCCTAGCTTAGAATAGGGCCTGGCATGTAGTAGGTGCTAAAAAGTACTGACTAAATGAGCAACAATATTCCTTTGACCTTTATCATGGCCCTGTTTTATGGATGAGACAGAAGACTGTGAAAAGCCAGTGGTGGCAGGGCTGGGTTCCAGCGTGTCTCCCTCTGTCTCCGGTATTTCTCTGGGCTCCTCTTCATGTTGAGCTTGGGTCTGCTGAGCCTAGGGGTGCTCTCCCTAAAGTGCTCCCTCCTGTCCCTCACTTCCCCACCCGAGCTCGTGACAGGGCCACCCACGGGCAATGACTCAGGGCCCTGGTACGCATGTGACTTGCCCAGAAGCGGGCAGGGAGGGAAGCTGGGGGTTAGGGAGGAGAGAGGGGTGCCACCAGGGGAACGGGAACAGAGTAGAGATGCCGCCGCTCCCAGTTCCGGCCACTCTGGCGGGCCAGGGGGAAGCACTATTGATGACTTAGGGGAAGGGTCCAAGCCTCAGAACAGACACATCCTTACGCTGCTGTTTACAGACTGTGTGTTGTTGGCAAGTTGTTCTGTCTCTGGGGGTCTCTGTGTTCCCATCTGTAAAATGGGTACAACCCTCACCTCCCTGGCTTAACTTCAGGGTTAAAAGTGCTTCGTAGGCCGTACAAAGCTCCCCGGTGGCTAGTTGAGCACTTGTGGTTTTGCGGGGCCTGACCTGACTCTGGGTCGTGGGGCGGTGCTTGGGCTGAGGTGGGGACCACCATGGAGTCAGAATCTCTGTCTCTGAGCCATGGGGCCCCAGGGTGTGGGTGGCAGACCTCCGGCTGCCCAGAGCTTCTGCCCAGCGTCCCTGAGCGCAGCTCTCATGCCGCCTGCCTTTTCCTGGCGGTCTTTCTTGCCCCGATGCCCCTCGCTGGGCGGACCCGAGCATGTGGCCATGGCTGGCGGGGAGGGAGGGCAGGTCAGGGAGTCACAACCCTGCTCCTTTCATGAGTTACAGGTGCTCTGTGTCATTTGAGGGTGAGCGAGGGGGCACACTTGGCACAGTATGGGGGGGGTCCAATGGCCTCAGCTTCCCCGCCTGCAAGATGGGCCTTCCAGGCTATCTCTAAAATCTCTTCCATTTCTAACCTCTGTGATCCCGAAGTTCTGTTTAGTTGTAACCCTGAGAAGGGAGCGCCCTGTGGAAGACCCCCTGAGGCCATGGTGTCCTTTCTCCAGCCTCCAAGGGACTGCCAAGACAGCAGGAAGGAGCCCTGGCCTGGGTGTCAGGAGAGCAGAGTTCCCTGGCTTGCTGTGTGACCTTGCTCGGGTTACTTAGCTTCTCTGGGGCCCAGCATCCCCTTCCATAAAACCTCGCACCACTGATCCCAACACTGTCTTTGGAATGTTGGGAAAGTGCCAGCTTCGCATATGCTTGACAAAGGCCACAGACTGAGGGGTAAGGGGTTCCAGAAGTTTTCCCAGGAAGAAGAGCCCAGCGCCCCCCCCTGTTAGTGTCTTGGCTTCCCAGAGTGCCTCCCTGCTGACCTCAGTCCCACTTGCTGGGCCTGGCATGATTTCCTTGACTCAGGCACCCTTGGCATCAAGAATTCCTGGCTGCCTGTCAGCTTGCTTCTGAGGCCAGACGCAGAATCTTCGGGCAGCACAGGATTCATGGGTTTCCTGCCTCCCTGCCCCTTCGCAAAGTTTAAAAGCCAGACCCTTCGGGGCCCCAGACTGGGGGTAAGGCAGTGCTGTGGGCATCCACTGCAGGGCCTGCTGTCTGAGAACCCACAGCTTCAAGGAAGCCGGGGTGGGGAGTGACGGTTTCCTTGAAGAAGCCCTTTGTCACCTGTGATGGGCACACAGCCCTCCCTGCTGGTTCTGAGTCCTGCCAGCCCCCTTTACAGCCCAGGGCTGTGGGCATCTGTCCCCCTCTGCCGAGCTGTCGACGGTGGGGCTGGGACGCTGAAGCCCAGGGCCCACCCCTGTGGGCCCCGCGGTCGTTTTCCACCGTGGCGTGTTGTGAGGTCATGGGTGGGGGTAGTGACGTCACTGTGGTTTGGGGCTCTCGGGTTGCGCACCCAGTAGGAGGAAGTGTCTGTTTACCGACCGGGGTTCGGAAGTGTAGATTTCCTTCTGCCCCAAATGTGAGCCGTGCGGGGGGAGCCGAGTGGGGGGACAGCTGCCCAGGAGGCCTCAGGCTGCCGCTGTGGTCCTGCCTCTGCCCTGCTTTCTCGCCGACTGGGACATTGCCCTACGTCTCTGAGCCTCCACGTCTCCTTTGCGTGTATGTGTGTGTGTGTGTGTGTGTGTGTGTGTGTGGGCCATGTCTCAGTGTAACCTGTGCAGGTTTATGATCACTAGACTGTTGGTTCGCTTTCTAGAACGAGAAGCCCCATCAGCCAGCTCTTTCACACCAAGTGATGCACGTGGGCATGGAGGGAGGCTGCAGGACCCACCTCCCGGGCCCCAGGCGGCCGCCACCCTCCCTGCTTTGGTAGCAGACGCCAAGTGGACACGCGTGGGGAAGATGGGCAGCGTGGAATGCGGACTGACTTCATGAGCCACAGGCTGAGTCTGTTTCTGGAGCGCTGGGTCCTCAAGAGGCCGGCAAACCACTGCTCTGTCCCCGGCTTTGGAGCCGGGCCCTGGGTTGACCCAGCCGCTCCGACCAGAGACAGGGTAGAAATCCCCAGGGGCTTTTGTTTGTTTTCCTTTGCTGTCCAGACAGTGGCCCACCCATCTGTTTCACTCTGAGCTCGGCCTTGAGTGGGTATGGCTGCCGTGGCCATGGGTTCAGGGAATTGAGTGGGCCTGGGAGGGGGGTGGGGAGTGGAGTAGGGAGGGATTTGGGGACAGGCAGGCTGTGCACCGGTATCTCCTGGGCCATCCATGGGAGGCCTTGTCCAATGCCTATGAGGAGAGACGCCAGAGGCTGCGGGAGGGTCTGGAGCATGAGACTGGGAGCTGGGGGTCTGGTCCTGGCTCAGCTGCCCTCCCTGGACACTGAGATCAGCAGGGACCTCGCCCACCCCGGCCTTAGAGTCCTTTGGCCCCAAATGTTAGACTGGGGGAGGTGGTGCAGGGGTGGGGGTTGTGGCTTTGGGTAGAGGGTGGAGTGCCGTTGAGGCTCCGTCTGGACTTGACAGGGACTCTCCTGGGAAGGGCTCCCAGCACTTTACCTTAGCGAGCAGGCTGCGCACCGGCGTCCTGGGCACCCCTGTCTGTCCTTCCTCCTGCCGGCCCACAGCCCGGGGCTTCCGTCTGCCACTCGCAGAGACTCCAGCTTCGGCTCGCCGGGCCCCTTGGTCACTGCCCCCATCTTTTCTTGTCACCTCCCTGGCTCTGCCCCCCCCCACCCTGTCCTCTTCTGGGTCCTCCTGGAAGGTCCTCCTCCTGCAAGGACCACACAGGGATCCCTCTAAAAGCTGAGCCCCGAGGGTGGGCAGGGTGGGGAGTGGTGTGGAGGGAGGCGTGGTGGCGGGAATGGCAGGGGACAGTAGCTAGACTGTCCTGGCGGGAGCTAAAGCCTCGTGCGGTACGGCGATGGCACAGGAGGCCATCAGCTGTTTGGGGCCAGGGAACGCGAGTAGTAAAAAACGTAAAGATCACATTAGAAAGTGGGAGCACCTATGATGTGGGGAGTGTTTCCTAAACATTTTACATGTCTTCTTCTTCTTCTTCTTCTTTTTTTTTTTTAAGATTTTATTTATTTATTTGAGAGCAAGAGAGAGAACACGAGGCAGGGACAGAGGCAGAGGGAGAAGCAGGCTCCCTGCTCGGGGAGCCCGATGCGGGGCTCGATCCCAGGACACTGAGATCATGACCTGAGCTGAACAAAAGCAGACGCTTCCACCGACTGAGCCACGCAGGCGCCCAACACTTTACGTGTCTTATTTCACTTACTCCTCACAACAGGTCCCCCAAAATGTGTACTGTCTGTGGATGAAAAGATTGATGTTTATTAACCTCATTTCTTGAACAAACTCTCATGCTGCTGGCTAATAAGGGGGGGCGTCCGAATTCAAAGCCAGGCAGCTTCACTCCAGAGTCCCTATTTCGACACCATCCTCACTGCCTGGCTGGGGTTGAGGCAATAGGGAGCCACTGATAGTTTTCAAGTAAGGGAGTGACTAGAGCAGAGTATGTAGGAAGGTCACTCTGGCCTTGGCGGGCAGGCCAGATGAGGTAGAGTGTAATCACTGAAGCCAGAGCCCTGGGCTGAGGGGTTCGCAGCAGAAGAGGAAGAGCAAGGAAGGCTTGAAGGCTTCAGGGAGGAAAAGGGGCCTTTGGACTGGACCCAAGACCTAGTGTGGGACAGAGGTACTAAGGAGGAAGAGGAGCTGTCTCTCTCTGTCCCATCCTGAAACACAAGGCGCATCTGCCTTCAGCCCTGCCCCAGCCGGAGCCAGGTGTTCCTGGAGCTGTCATGGGGAGCCACAGGGTGACTGACCCTGGCCTTGGTTACCTGGGCTCCGGCTGACCCACTCATCCCAGGTGTAGTGTGAGAGGTGATGTGCCCCCCACTGGCAGGGGGCAGGATTCCTGGGGGGCCTCGCTCTGCTGCCAGAGTACCCGGGGGCCTTGCGCTCCTCTGCGCTTCGCTTTTGCCCCCTTGGTAAGGTGGGGACGGAGGTGTCTCTGTCACTTCCCATTGGGGCTGGGGCTGACATCCAGGGGGTGCTTCACGGGGCCGGGCAAGGGTCTCATGCCTTCCCTGAGCCCTCAGCCCTCACAGGCCCCTGGGGAGGGGGACCATCACTACCCCCATTCTAGAGGCAACTGAGGCACAGGGGTTCAGCTCTGTGCTCAGGCTCTCAGCTCACTGGAGGCAGGGCCAAGATTCCACCCTAGGCGGTCGGGCTCCAGACCTCTGCACGTAAACCACCACCCAGATGTAATGCTGGTCGCCGTGCCTGGGAGGGACTCTTCTCTGAAAGCTGCCAGTTGGTCTCCCCCAACTAAGGACAGACATCTCCTTCTCTCTCTGTGAGCCATTTCCTGCCCCGTTCTCATGTGGGCTCCAACTCATTTCAACTAACTGGAAACAAAGACTTTTGCTTCTGTTAAACAATTCAGCATCTATTAGGCACCTGCTGTGTCCTGTGTCCTGGGCCTAAAGCAATGAGTAATAAAAACCCCCGCAAGTCACGCTTGGCGCTCTTACTACCGGTGAATCATACTGGCCCTATATGGTGGGCACTGTGTTTGTCCCCATTTTATAGATGACAGAACCGAGGCTGCAGGATGGTTTAAACCGGGCTAGACTTGGCTGTAGGAAGGTGGCTTTGGGTCCATCTGGAAAGCCTGGGGACCAAGAGGGAGGAGGCTGTAGCTGGCGGGAGACGCCAAGGGAGGGGAGACAGGAGCCAGGGACACTGAGGAGGCCACGCCGACAGGACAGGCCGGTGCGTGTAGGGCTGTGGGGGGATGGAAAGGGGTGCCCTCTGCTACTAGCTCCTCGGGGGCAGGGGCCACACCCTGCTAGATTCAAGCCCTGGCACTGAGCACAAACCTGGCCCCCAGAACCGGATACCAGCCCGAGCTTCCTGTCTGCCCCTGGCTCACTTCTAAAGCGACATCACAGGAGGAGGCCGAGAGGGGGATGTGTCACCCCTGGGCCGCCGCCTGTGATGTGGTCCCTCTTGCCTGACGCGGATGCCACTGCTGTCCATGACGGCAGACGAGCCTCCGCTGCCCCGGCCCCGGCGGCGCCCCCGGGTCGGCCTGGCCTGATGTGGCTGTGCCGCCCCCCGCCCCCCGCCGCCGTCCCTGGGGCTCCCACGAGCCCCCAAGATGGAGCCCCAGACGGCTCTGCCGCCTCCCACCCTATCGCAGGGTCCCAGGGGCTACCATGCAAATGATGGGGTTTCTCTATTGCTCGAAGAGGGCTTCCACCTGTGTGGGGTCCCGGTGTCCTTCGCAGACGCCTCCGCCCCTCCCCACAGCTGTGGCCTCTGGCCCTGGGACCCTGGAGACCCTTCTGGGAGAGTCACTGCCTCCCCCCGCACCTTGCTCACTGAGTATTCTCAGAGGGGTCACTGTCCCTCTCGGGGCCCCTCTTCTATAAAACAAAGGAGCGGGACAAGACCACAAGGCGTGAAACTGTCCAAGGACACGGAGGCAGACGTGGCTGGGATGAGCTCCCATCTGCTACTTGCTACCTGTTCTTGGACTTAGCATGGACGCTCCGGAGGCCTCTATCGCTGCATCCCTAAAACGGGGTCATAGCGATCTCCTTGCGTTGGTGCAGGAATAAAGGAGAGAATGCATGCGGTGCCCAGTGCTGTGTGTAGACAGTAGGCGTTTCCCCGGGGTCTGCACAGTCTCCCTGTCTTTCTGGCTCTGTGAAAAGGATTGGTTTGAGAGGCGCAGGCTACTCCCCAAAGCCTGAAGCTTCTCCCTGGGGTCTCTCCCCACCTTCCCCCCTTCCTGCCCTCTCCCCGCCCCCAGCGGTGCTCCTGGGGGAGGCCGGCGCTGTGACCCCTTCCCAACGATACTGGCATCTAAGTTCGGGCGGGGTGGGGTGGGTCGGGTCTCCAGAAAATTCGAAAGCCTTGAAGACCCCAAAGATGTTGCGCTAACGGTTGACAGGAAGAGCAGAAGGCTCCGTGCAGAGTTGTAGTGCTCTGGGAAGACATTGCCTGGTGGGAGCCGCTTCTCCTTCCCCGGGCCTGCCCTGCTTTGCCTTCCGCTCTCTCACTGTCTACTTATAAATAGGAGAAGGGACAGAGGGCCGCCACCTTGGGGTACATGCGGGGCCAGGCCGTGCTCCAGGAGCAGGGAAAGACCGGAAGTCATCTGGGCCAGGTTTTGCCCCGTTCCCCCCGAGAGCGCGGACTCAGACTCCAGACTCGGACTGGCGAGGCCGACCCGCCTCTGCCACTTGCTGGCTGACAGCCCCGGGGCAGTGTCCACCTTGAACTGGTTCTTCCTCCCCGGTCCCTCCAGGACCAGAGTGAGTGGGGAGGAGGTCAGGAAGGGAGGGGGCAGCGGGCAGGAAAAGGCAAGCCTGACTCCCCAGGTGACTCTCGTCTGGCCATGGCTTTGGCCCCGGCAGGTCTCTGAGGCTCACTTGCTTTCGGGAACTCACCGCCATATTACTGTCCCTTCTCCTGGACTCTGCGTCCCTGGGTTTTGGCCACTCACCCAGGCTCTTTATTTTGGGGTCCTGTCACCCCTGCAGGTGTTCCCCTGGAGCGAAGCCTCTTTGGGACCACCTGAGGCAACGACCCCAGGAAGCTCACATCTGGCCCGTGGGACTCTCCCTCTCTCTCTGCCCCAGTGAGGCCTCCACCCCACTGTCATGGCAGCTGGCCTGCCGCGGTCTCCTGACTTTATCTCCTCGAGGACTAGGCCTGGGATTAGCGCATGGGTGACCCTGTAACTCCAAGGAGCACAGGTCAGCTTCCCCACACTTGGCCTCAAGGTGGGAGGGAACCCCCTCCTTTGCAAGGCCCACATGAGCCATCTAGCACCGCCCGGGCCCCGGGCAACTTGTCCTCACCTTGTCCATTTGTAGCTGAAACCAAGCAGAAGGAGCCAGTTCTAATATTCTGTCTGACACAAGTCTGTAATTCAGGACCTTTGCAGACCCTGAGGGCTCCCCCGGGGGCCCCCCTGGGAGCAGGTGGTGAACCTGAGTTCAGACCCCCTGCCTTTGTTCTTACAACCGCTCCAGGAGGAGGCAGGGCAAGGCCTATGTGTCGCCTTTTTACAGGTGACAGTGTAGAGGCTCCAAGAGGGTAAGTGACACCCGCAAGTCACCCAGGACCAGCGTGTGCACCCAGATGCTCTAACCTCAGTCTAGTGCTCCTCCAAGATGCCGGGTTCTACATCTCGGGCCCCTCTCCTCCCAGAGGCCACCTGCCCAGGCTGCCCTCACCCTGGGAGAAGGAATGAGGGGTGGGGGCGGGGCCCTGTGAGCCCCTCCCCGGACCCACTTTCAGCCTGGCCTCACACCCCCGCCCCACCTCCCAGCTCATTCAGTCTTTCCGCCTCTCCTGTGGGCGGGCCACCCACTCACCCACCCACTCCTCTGAGGTCTGTGGAGGGGCCTGAGCTTCCTGACACCCGTCGTTGAGAAGCCAGAACTGGAAGGGGCTTAGAGCATCAAGCAGGCCCACAGCGCTATTTTCCAGACAAGGAAACTGAGGCACAGAGAAGCCGGTTACTGCCCACCATAGAGGGAGTGCCTGAGTAGGACAGGGAGACCTCTGGGTGAGCCCAGGGGCGCTGAAGTCCTGTCTTACCGGGAGGGGGAGAGGGGAGATGAAGACACCAGCTTGATGCTGGGGAGGAAACAGGGCTGGAGGCGAGGAGACCATCTGAGGCACATTTTCCATCTGTGACTTGAGATTAGTAACAGCGCTGACCTCACAGGGCTGGGATGAGGACTCAGCGGGGCGGTGAGGCGTGCGCGATGCCTGGCTTGGAGCGAGTCCTGGGAGGGGGCGCTGTGTCTGTGTCCGGCGCCCTTACCCTGACCCCCGCCACTCTGCCTCCTAGCTGCCGGGCCTCCGCCCGGCCGCCTCCTAGCTGGGCCTACAACAAGCCAAACCCGTTCTCCCGATGCCTTCTGGCCCCAGGCAGGGCAGGCACTGGGGTGTAGTCAATGCAGTAATGCGCAGCACCTGGATGGGCAAGGGTTTGGTACGTTTGTTGAGTGAATGAACGTTTCTGCTCTCGTCCCTGACTTTCTCCACCATGAAATGGGAGGTCGCCGAGATGCGGTGTCTGAGGCCCCTGCCGGCCCCCGGCGGCTGCACCTCCATCCTGCCCCCACTTCTGGGCCCCATCCTCCTTTAACGGGGCTCCCACGCATCCTTCCAGCGCTCGGCACCAGCCGAGCCTGAGGACGGGTCCTCTCAGGAGCCCAGTGACACAGGCAGTTGTGGGAGGAGCCAGCTCTCAGGCGGCCCATGTCCCTGCGGGCTGTGGAAGACCGGCCTGTTCTGAGGTTCCTGGGGGGGTCCCCTGGGAAACCAGGTCAGAGCTGAGGTCAGAGGATGGTGGCCTGAGGCCGAGAGGGGTCCCCTGCACTGGTGTGTGTGTGTGTGTGTGTGTGTGTGTGAGAGAGGAAGAGCCTGAGTGACAGGCAGAACCTGTTGAGCCCGGGCCCCGGTCCCTGCGTGGCGCGGAGGTAGATGAACAGGGGTGGTGGTGCGGCGGTGACCCAGGGACGAGGAGCTGGCTCCTTCAGCTGTCCTGAGGAGGGGACCAAGGAGTTCTCCAGCGGGACCAGGAAGAGAGTCACATCCCAGCTCCACCCCATCCTTCTTGGATGACCTCAGACAAATGACTTGATCTCCGCCAGCTGTGAGATGGGCCCGCGCCCACCTGCTTTTGGGGGTGGAAGTAGGGTTCCATAAAGTGCCTGTGGCCTGGCCCGGCGCATAGTAGGTGCTTAGCGAATATCCCGTCGTTTTCCTGCCTCCTCAAAGGGCCAGAGCTGAGAAGCTGGACGAGTGACGGAGGCCACGTGGTGGGAGGGTGTGCTGAGTTTTGGGGCACACCTGGGGTCCTGGATCTGTGTCAAGGGGAAAGGGAAGCTTGGGTCCCATGTTTTGGGGACCTTCCCGAGAGAAGGGAGGCGGGAGAAGAGGCAGCAAGGAGTGGCGCTGTTGTGCGCCAGCCTCGGGGCGGGGGTGGGGGGCATGTCACTTCACCTCTGGGCGGCTGGGATCCTTGCAGGGGGGAGACTCTGTGGGACCGTGGGTCTGGCGCATACCGTGGCTCTTGGGAGACGGCAGGTGCTCAGCGCATGTTAGCTGCTCCCTTCCGCGGGTTTCTCCCGTCCTGGGAGGAGGGGGCCCCATGCTGAGCAGAGAAAAGGGAGTTGCTGACCTTGAGGTGAGGGTGGGTGAGGCGGGGGCCCTGATGGCCTCCTTGTGCCTGGTCCTCCATCACCCTGCCACCAGCCAGGCCCCCTGGAATGGCCTAGAACTTTTGGGAGACCAGGGAGGTGCCTTTGCTTCTTTCCACCTCCATTTCCCACAATCACAGGTGCCTCATGCATTAGATCTTAGATAGGCCCTTCCTCCCTCCCTCCCCCCTCCCTCCCGTCTCCCTCCCTCCCTCACCCCCACCCCGTCCTCCCTCCCTCCCGTCTCCCTCCCTCCCTCCCGTCTCCCTCCCTCCCTCACCCCCACCCCGTCCTCCCTCCCTCCCGTCTCCCTCCCTCCCTCACCCCCACCCCGTCCTCCCTCACCTCCCACCCCCCTCCTCCCTCCCTACTTCCCCCCTCCCTCTCTTCCTCCCTCCTTCCCTCCCTCCCCTTCCCCCCTCCCTCCCTCCTTCCTTTCATCTATTTTCCTCTCCCCCCCTTATTTACCAATCCCATCCATCCACCCGCCCATCCGCCTTCTCTCCAGTCCCCCGTCCCCACACTGGGTCACAGATGGCCTCCCCTGTTATAGTTAAGAGTCATCAGTGATTTCCAGATTTTCACCTGGGAACCTTGTATTTTTGGAAGATTGGGTTTGCTAAACTGCTGAGTAAATTAAGTACTATCCAATTTATTTCCTCATTTTAAAATGTCAGTCAGAGCTCCCTGCGGGTGGGTGATATGTGAGTCTGAGACTCCCCAACACCAGCCAAAGGATCTAGAAGCTTCTGTAGCCCTGCGTTGCCCAGAGCCCGTTTGCCCCGCTCTGGGGACATCCAGAGACCCCTGGCCCATGTGGCTCCTGAGGTGACCTGAGGCCGGCTCCTGGGGCTCCTGGGGCTGTGGGTCAGCAGGGCCTCTGCTCTGGGGAGCTCCACAGTAGAGGGAGGGAGTGACCTTTTGTCCTGCTCTGCAGAGGGGCTTTCTGTTCCTCATAGTTAAGCCGTGACAGGGCTGTGGTTGGTTTTTTGTTTTTTTTTTTTCTTGTCCAAAGGATAAACAGGCCTGGAGATTGCTCAAGGGAGGGCTGACCTCCTCTGCCTGCTGCCAGCCCCTGGGCCCTGGAATCACACACAGCAGCAGGAGAAAGTGTAGGGAAGGGTGTTCATAACAAGATTCTGACCGGAAAAGGCCCAGGAGGGGAGGCCTCCAGGCAGTGGCCTGGGGGCTGTGGGGTCCTGCTGCCTATCTTTGTCCAGGAACCCTTGGCCTGTGGGTGGAGAGAGAGCACAGGCTTGGCCAGGGTAGGGCCCTTTCCCATCAGGCCTTTTGGACCCTGACAGGAAATCCTCCTGCCCCAGCCAGGGCTGGCCTCCCAGGGCCGCCCCTGAGGCTGAGAGTTTTTCTCTGCCAGTTGGAGCTGCACTGGCCCGGTGCTTCTCAGCGCCATGTGAGTGAGGGGCTTTCCTAGTCACCGCTGAGGGTCCCGGTGGGGATGAAGCCCACGGTGTGCTGGGCCGGGTCCCTGACGCCTGTGTTAGCCACCCTGCAGGGCGGGGGGCTGCAAGAGAAGGGTGTGTAGCCCTCCCTGCCCTCGGGACAGACAGCTGCCTCTGGGGGTCTCAGCCAGAGGGAGAGACACGGCCCCTTCCCTTCGGGAAGCCACACAGCTGCAGCCCGCAAGGAAGGCCCATCTGGGGGCCACGGGGGACAGTCAGGCCCTCCGCTATGCTTGGTACACAGTTGAATGGTGTGTATAAAGGGAGCTGCAGAAGGTATGATTTCTCTGGTTTAGGGGCTCCCCTAGCCTTTGATCTCTGGGTCTCCCTCTGTGCCCCCCGCCAGGTCATCTTGCTCTGTCCGGGCATGCCAGATAATCGGGTATGTTCAGCAGCAGAGCATCAGAATCGCTTGGGGTTGGGGGTTCTCTTTCTTTCTCTCTTTCTGTTACAGTGCAGTTTCCTGGGCCCACTCCCTGAGCATCTGTCCCGTTTGTTGGGGTGGGGGTCCTTAGGAACATCATTAGGGCAGACCCCCCAGATGTTTTGGACACTGACAGTGAGCCTCACCCCCAAAATGTGAGGCGCCCTGATAAGGGGCCTTGCTCCCTTCCCCTTTTGTCCAGCCTGCTCCAGGCCAAACGGGGAAGGAAGAAGGACTCGGACTGAACGTGTGTGTGTGTGTGTGCGTGCGCACGTGCATGCAAGCTTGAACGTGTGTGTGTGTGTGTGTGTGTGTGTGTGTGCGCGCGCGTGCGTGCATGCATGCAAGCTTGTAGTCCAGATGGGAATGGAAGTCACTTTTTTAGGCTCTGTGTTTTGCAGAATGGTTCCCACTTCCCTTGCTAGCCAGTGTCTTTCCCAGCCTCACTAGAAGGGGTTTGGCACTGGCCCTGGGATGGAGGGTGGGCTTCAGGGCCAGGCCAGGGTGATGGTTGCACCCCCTCTTTATGCTTCGTGGCTGTGGTGCTGGAATGGATCCCTCGAGGAATGACATTGTAATGAAGCCCATTGCTTCATTACCCCTGAACACCTACTACATGCCAGGCTCCAGAGTAGTAACAAAGAGTTACACCCAACCCAGAGGCTCGGAGGACACCCAGCTAGTGGGGGCCCAGCCCTGTCTGCCAGGAGCCCTGAAGGAGGAGGTCGGGATTCTGGGTCCGAGTGATGATTCAGGGTGGCGTGTGGGCTGAGAAGGCTTCAAGGGGGGGGGTTGCTGTCAGAAGACATATGTGGAATTTTGTCCGAGGAAGGGTGAAGCTGTTCCAGGTGGAGGAGGCAGTTGGGGCAAAGGCGTGTCGGCAGGAAGAGCCACAGATCACTCTGTCGCAGGGAACCCCAGCCCCAGGGGTCATCTCTGCCCCCACCCCCATGACTTCCAGCTGTTGGCCCTGAGCTGTTGGCAGCAGGGCCCGGTCAAGGCTCTGGCAGTCCTGACTCCTAGGCAGTGCGTGTGTGTAGGGGAAGGCCAAGGCCGCTTCCCTGCAGCCTGACCCCCCGGGGGGGGGGGTCTCTGGAGCATGAACTGTATACAGTGGCGGTCCTGCAGGGAGGCCGGGGCCCTTACCAGTCAACACCGAGGGCGGCTGGGGGCTGGGCACCCTGCAGGTACAAGAGGACCTGAGTTGGGGGGGGCGATGGCATCCACTGCCTACAGCACCTGGAGCACTTGGATCAGCACCTGGTACCCCATAAGTGCTCAGGTCATGGTCATGTTATTATTGTCATCAACCAGCATTCATCTACTGAGCCCCGACGCTGTGTGGGCCCTTTGTTGGAGTCTGAGGTCCAGAGATGATGAGGCTGTTATTTCTGTCCCCTGTGTCACAGATGTTTGTGGTGCATGCGTGTATGTGGGGGCACATGTGCGTGTACGTGTGCACACGTGTGCAGGTGCACATGCACCCCCCCACCCCACTTTAGCATAATGAGCTGATTGTCCGAAGGGGCCATATCCAGTGTTCAGAGAGAGCCCAGAGGGGGAGGAACCTGACACAGCTTGGGGGAGTCAGGGAGGGCTTCCCAGAGGAGGCAGCACTCAGCTGGAAGCACCAAGGGGGTGATTCCCAGGTGCAGGAGGGAGTAGGAGGCATCCTAGGCAGAGGGCCACTTTGTGCTGAGCACCGTGGTCCTCTGTGACTGAAGCCACTGCCCTCTGGCAGCTCCGGCACCCCACCTCTGTCCCCTGGAGTGTTTGAGGGGCTAGCCCGATGCTCGGGCCAGCTGGCTCAGTGCCACCACCTGCATACATGCGTGTGCCCGCAAGGGAGGGACAAGAGGCAGTAAAAGAAGGTGGGGACTCTCCTGTCTACCTTCCCCTCAAAGGGGAGAAGCCCCCACATCAGGAGAGCACCAGAGGGAGAGGGCGAAACACTCGCGGCCACAGGACCCCCATCCTGAGGTGTTAGGGGTGACAGGATCCAGGGGTGGCTGTGCTCATGGCTGTCCTTCCCTTCCCTCTTCAGGTTGCGTCACTCCCCTATGCTCCGGAGCCTGGAAGCACATGCCGGCTCAGAGAGTACTTCGACCAGAGGGCCAAGATGTGCTGCAGCATGTGTCCGCCGGGTGAGGGGCAGCCTGGGACCCTGACTCCTGGACGCCTGGGGCCCTGGGGGCTGGCGCCTTGCAGGGAGTGTGTTTGGCGGGGGGGCTTGGAGCAGGGTAGGGTCATGGCCCTCAGTTCGAACTGAATTCCTTCTAGTTCCATGAATTGGCCCCGTGCTGCCTTTCGCCTCAGGGCCTTGGCACATTCTGTTCCCTCATCCTGGCCTAATTCCCAACTCCCTTCCCCAGGTTAACTCCTACTTTTCCTGTAGAGCTCAGCTTAGACATACCCCTCCTCCAGGAAGCCTGCTCACACTGCCTGGTCAGATCTGGCCCCTCCTTTCAGCTCCCACTGGCCCCTGGATATCCCCCATGGCAGCTACTCTTCACCCTGTGGTCATGGCCTGGTTCCTCTTTTGTCAGCTCCAGCGTGTGCTCCTCTGGGACAGGGACTGTGGGCTTGCTCTCCACTGAATCTCCAGCGCCTGGCAGAGTGCCTGGCACATAGTTGGGTGTTCAGTACATATATGACCGAATCAGTGCGTGCTTACCCATTTCACGGAGGGTGGGCCTGAGGCCTAACCCCAGTTGGGAAAGCTGAGTGGCTCAACTCCTGGTGTCATCCATCTACTCGTTTGTTGATACATGCATTCCTATACTATTTATAAAGCGCCATCTAAGTGTCAGGCACTGTTCTGAGTGCTGAGAGTACAACAGAGAGCAGGGCAGACAAAATCCTCACCCTCGTGGATTTTGCATCTAATAGAGGCACAGGCAAAGAAGCCAACAGAGGAAATAGATGTGTGGTCCTATCAGAGAGTAAATGCTGTGAAGGAAACAGGGCAGGGCAAAGCCAATGGAGACAGATGGAGCAGGACATGTGGTCTGGTACGGGGTGGTCAGGGAGGGCCTTTCTGAAGAGCTGACACTTGGGCGGAGACATGTAGGAGGTGAGGGAGTGGGTTATACAAATATACAGGGAACAGCCTGCCGGGTTGGAGAAACAGCAAGTGCAAAGGCCCTGAGGTGGGAGCCTATACAGTGAACCTGAGGAACAGTGAGGCCAGTGTGTGGCCCAGAGAGAGTAAGTTAGCAGGGGCCATGGTAAGAGCTTAGATTTTATTCTACAGACGCTAGGAAGCCATTGGAGGGCCCTTGAGCCGTTAGCCTGAGGTGTGGGCAGGCACACGTGTACCTGTCATCTCCCACAGCCATTTTAAGAGACCTCACAAGGGGCTCTTTTTCTGTTAACTGGCAAGGTCTCTGTAAGAAGTTACTGGATGAGCACAGCAGTGAATATGGCAGGATAGGGCTCAAGGCTCAAGAGAGAAACTCCTTAAAGGTTTGCTTTGGTGTTCTCCCATCTCCTGGCATACCTTCTCTTCAGACCCACAAGAGTCCCATGTCCTCATCCTTGATGAGAAACCAGGGACCACATTCCTAGTTGTCCTGCCAGTTCACACCCCCAGGTGGAGAATTTTAGCCAACTGTAAAGAAGAAAGGAGCTAGCAAACCAGTTCTCACTAAAGTGTGATTGACTAGCAACAGGCAGTTCCAGCGGTAGAATCCCAGGCATCTGGGAAGAGCAGAGGAAAAGGCATTTTAAGAGCATCAGGGCTGTGGTGATGAAGTGACGGCTAGGAGCCTGCAAGATGTGAGATGGCTCGGTGAAGGACTTGGAACGCTTTCAAAGAGCCTTCCCACCCAGGCTTCAGGACGCTGGGGCTCTGGGGGGTGGTGGATGAGCCCCTGACCTCTGGCCCTTGCTTTCTCAGGCTCCCATGCACGATCGTTCTGCACCAAGACCTCAGATACCGTGTGTGCCCGCTGTGAGAACAGCACATACACCCAGCTCTGGAACTGGGTTCCCGAGTGCTTGAGCTGTGGCTCCCGCTGCAGCACTGGTGAGTGGGCTCAGAGAGCGGCCTGGGCCCTGGAACCTTCCCCTGGCCGCTGTGCAGCCCATCCCCTCCAGCTGAACACTGGCTCAGATTACCCCAGGCCAGTTTTCTTCACGCCCCAGAGCATGGGGCTGTATGGTAGCCTTTCCCTGTTTACCAGTGCCATTTTCGTTCCTTTTTTTTTTTTTTTTTTTAAGATTTAATATATTTATTTGAGAGAGAGAGACAGTGAGCAGTGGGGGAGGGACAGGGAGAGGGAGAAGCAGGCTCCCCACTGAACAGGGAGCCCTATGCGGGGCTCGATCCCAGGACCCCCGGGATCATGACCTGAGCGGAAGGCAGATGCTTCACCGACTGAGCCACCCAGGCGCCCTGCCAATGGCATTTTCATCCTCTGTCTCACCAAATCCTCTCCAACAGCCCCATGGGGCAGGTAGGCCAAGGGCCGCAGGGGGAGAACTGTGCCCATTTTAGAGCTGAGTAAGCCGTGCCTCGGAGAGCAGGTGCACTTGCTCGCGCCATCATGGAGATGGAGCCAGACCACAGGTCTTGGGACCATGCGGCCGGTGTTCTTTCTGCCCCCAGCTGGGGGGATGCGGGGCCGGCGGAGGCAGGGATGACCCTGGGCTACCCTCTGGCTCTTGTAGACCAAGTGGAGACTCAAGCCTGCACTCGGGAGCAGAACCGGGTCTGCACCTGCAAGCCGGGCTGGTACTGCACGCTGAGGAGGCAGGACGGCTGCCGGCTGTGCACGCCGCTGCGCAGGTGCCGCCCGGGCTTCGGCATGGCCAAACCAGGTATGGGGCCAGGGCCAGCGGTCCTCGGGGACCCCCATGGGCCTCTCCTTCATGGGTGTCAACCTGTCAGCCCCACCTGGGAACATGGACAGTGGTGGCCAGGTGCTTGCCACCCATCCAGCTGGCCACCCCTACCCCTTCCGTTCTTTCCATCAGCACGCCAGGTTAGGCGCCTACTCCGTGCTAGGCCTTGAGGGGCCCAGAGAGGGATCAGATTAAGCCCGAAGTTCCTGGAAAATCAGGTGGTGCCCCAGAAGATGAACCCACGTGATCCTGGAGACCAGGAAGTCACTAGAATTGGTTCAAGAACAAAGTGCCCAGCTGTGTGTGTGCGTGTGCGTGCGTGCATGAGCGTGCGTGTCCATATGCTCATGTGCACGTGTGCATGCTCACGAGTGTGTTTTAAGGGGCAGAAGGTGCAGACAGAGGTCCGTAGGCCCCTCAGGCTTCTCCTAGGGCTCCTGCGCCAAGGCCCGCCTGTTCTACTAAGAGTTACAGTTGGTGACGGGTTCCGATTTTTCCCTGAAGGAACTGCAACGTCAGATGTGGTGTGCACTCCCTGTGCCCCAGGGACGTTCTCCAGCACAACATCATCCACAGACACTTGCAGGCCCCACCGGATGTGAGTGGCTGAGTCTTGGGTTCTGGAGGAGCAGGGAGGGCGGTCCCTGGGGGACTGTGGTCTAGTGCACAGAGCGGCCATGCCATGGGACCTGAAATCCACCCCCTTCACTGCCTTGGGTTGAGGCACTGGGGAGCCTTATTTGCTGCCGGGATGGCTCTATCCCATAGTGGGCGGGTCCCAGCACAGCCAGCAGGTGTATGGTAGCCTGGCCCCGGAAGTCAGCACTGGGTTGGGGGCATGGGGACTGGGCAGGGGGGACAGAGACGGGCCATTCTGAGGGGGGATGTGGCACAAATTCTCTCTCCCGCATCCTGGGTGCTGGGACTCCTTACCCACCCTCCTGGCTCCCCATGAGCGAGCCCAACCACGCCGAGCCCTTCTGGCCTCTGTTGTCCCCTGACCAAACCTCCTCCGCCCCCAGCTGTAGTTCTGTGGCCACCCCTGGCAACGCCAGCATGGATGCAGTCTGCACTTCTGTGACTCCCACCCTGGGAACGGCCCCACGCCCAGCCTCCACATCCCAGCCAGGGCCCACGCAGTTCCAGCGTGGGGAGCCAACTCCAGGGCCCAGCACGGCTCCCAGCACCTCCGTTCTGTTCCCGATGGTTCCAAGCCCCCCCACTGAAGGGCTCAGCACAGGTGACATCTCTCTTCCCATTGGTAAGTCCCAGGAGGGCTCGTTCAGCCTCTCTACTCTCAGAGTTTTACTGAGCGCCCGCTGAGGGCCGGACCCTGTCCTCTGTCCTGGGAGGCGGGTGCTGGTGAGACCTGTCTTCTGCCAAGACGTGGTGCTGTCACTAAGAACCGCTGGGTGAGAGAGGTGGGGTCAGCATTTTATCTGCAAGAGGAGATGATCTCCTGGTTGCCATTTCTGATGAACTCATTAGCCGATGAGCTGGGCCAGGTCACCTCATGGGTTTCCCTTCTGGGGTTAGGACTCCATCAGACCACAGATCTCAAAGTGGTGACCCGGGGGCTGAATGTGGCAGACGGACATGTTTTGTCTGGTATGTAGTTTTTAGCTTGTTGGTCTTGTAATTGAATTTGAGAAGCTCTGGACTGGGCTTGCCCCTCCTGTGGCAACCCAGACATCTTTGGTCATGGACTTGGCTGCCTGGCCCCTGGTATGTTTGGGTTTGCTTTCTGCAGTTGCTTTGAGCTTCTCTTTTTCCTTCCAGGACTGATTGTAGGTGTGACAGCCTTGGGTCTGCTGATAATAGGGCTGGTGAACTGTGTCATCATGACCCAGAAAAAGAGTAAGTTTTCATTCCTTCCTCTTTCATGCATTCATCCATTTGCTCTGGAAGCTTTTCTGGGGCTCTTCCTGTGAGTCCAGCACCGGGCACAGCCTTGTGGGTCAGACAGAGCTGGATACTCGCAGTCCCTGTTCCGTGGGAGCTCAGAGCCGGGGGCAGAAGGCATGGCCACTAACTTACCTACTAAGAGGCAAGATGTCATCAGAGCAATCCAAGGGGGTGGCAGTCTGGGATTCTTGCCTGGAAATCCTGAAGCAGGTGGTGGTGTCGGAGCTGAGTCAGATTTCCGTGGGTAGACATGTGCAGGACAGAGAAGGCAAGCTAAGGAGAGGCCATGGCATGAGCAAAGAGGGGGACGCTGGACAACAGTTGGGCATGGTGGAGGGGAATGGGACAGGGTTGGGTCAGCTGGGGAGCTGGGAAGGGGGGCTTCTGTGTACCTTGTCTGGTGGGTGATTGCTGCCGCCCAGGGCTGGGCCTAATCTGAACGGTTCTGCTTGGGCCCCATGCTGCCCTCCTCGTCAGAGCAGGTGTGACCTGAGGAAGCCACTCTCCCTGACTTGTCTGTCCCCTCTCTCTTCTTCACAGAGAAGCCCTTCTGCCTACAAGGAGAAGCCAAAGTGGTAAGTGTCCCTCTGCCTCCCCCTCCTCCCTTGCTCTCCTTCCTGGTGGGCCGTGTTATTCCCACGGGAAGCCGTGAATTCTGAAGGTTGGTCTGCCCAGTGTGAGGCGGTGTGCTGCCCTGGGGGGCTGAGGGAAGGTCAGCTAGTCTGTCCTTGGGGGTTAGGCAGCCCTCCCTGGGCTAAATGAGAGGGTGAGTGTGAAGTGCCCCATCAGAGAGCAGGGGGTCAGTGGTGTCGGCACCAAGCACCTGCTCATGGACCCCTGTTGTGACGTTGGGCAGATGAGAAATTACTCACGATGCTTGTCTCCTCACCATTAGAAGGGGACAGTGTCTGCTTAGCCCCACGTGAGGGCTGTGCTGTTCACTCGGTGGCGACAGTTCTCAGCGTCTCCCTGAGGCCTCACAGAGCTCTTCCTCATGGAGCCGTGCGGGGGGTACCCTGGTGTTCCAAAGAGGGTCTGGGAGGGGTCGTCTGTGGGGTTGAGAGGGAGGCTGGGGGTTGGGGCCCTGCGTCCTGCTCTCTGCTTCGACCAAAGCAGCTCACCTTTGATCTTTTTTTAATAAAACGGGGTCTGTGAGGGACTTTTGTTAGAACACTGGCGTGGTAGCTCATCAGTTTCTCCTCAGGAAGGCGTGCATTTGATTGCAAGTGACTTAAAGCAAAGGGGCTTTATTTTTCTCATGTCCCAGAGAGTCCGGGGGTTGTCAGCTGCTGGAACCGTTCATTTGCATCCCTCTGTGAGGCCAGCAGGACCCCAGGCTCTGCCCCCTTCTGCGTGTCGGCTTCTGTTCTCTTGCTTGCGGCCTTACCTCGTGAGATCGTGGGCCCCACTCTGTATGTAACCTCCGGGTTTGAGGCCGAAAGAAGAGGGGAATGTGGCCAGGCCGGCGAGGGTGCCTTTTATCAGGAAGTCAGACCCTGTCCCCGAAGCCCTGGGTGGGACAGGGAGAGGGTGGGCTTCTCCTTTCGTCTCACTGGCCAGAGCCGGGTCGTGGGACCACCCCTGGCTACCTTCCCAGCCTCTGAGGTGGAGGGAGGGACAGGGCTTGGGAATGGGTGCCGGATGGGCCAGTACACCGTGTCTGCTGTAACTTTTACCTGGTTGGCAGGGCAGAATTTTTGCCCAGTTTACAGATGAGGAAACATTATGAGGAACTCCCTCCATGTCCCCAGTCCTGCTTGGGCAAGGTTTCTCAACTTCAGCCATTTTGATATATGGGGCCAGATAATTCTTTGTCATGGGGGCAGGGGGGACTGTCCTGCGTACTGGGGGTTTCCAGCAGTATCACTAGCCTCGCCCCACGAGATGCCCGTAGCATCGGTTCTCAGGAGTGACAACCAAAAATGTCTCCAGATATTGCTAAGTGTCCCCGGGAGACCCCCGATCGAGAACCACCATGCTGGGGAAAAGCTCAGCCCTTGGTGGCCCAGTGCCCAAGGTTTACACAGGGAGTCGGACTGGGTAGGGACCGGAGACTGATCTCAGCTCCTGCTGTTGCTGGCAGGAAAAGAGGTGCAGAGAGGGAACGTGACTTGTCCGAGGTCACATAGCAGCGTGTCTCTGGACTCCTGGCCCGCCTGCCCTGTGTTGTCGCAGACAGACACACTGGCCTGGAAGTGCAGACTGTTTCTCCGCCGCCCCCCACCCCGGAGTACAAACGCCACACCTTCCTTTCTTCTGGCTTCAGTTCAGGGGTGCTGACAGTGGCTGCCTGGTGGGGTTCCACCCAGCCTCCCTGCTGCTGCAGTGTCTGTCCCGACCAAGTGTTTCCCAACACTCGATGCAGCAGAGGTGTCTCAGGCGTGGCCAGTGGCCTCCATTTCCCCTTTCTGTCCACTGAGTTTCCTGTTCACCGAGTGTAACTCGATTATTTGTTGAGTGTGGTTGAGGATAGAGCCCAGTGGTGTGCTGGTAACTGGCTCTCTGGGCAGCTAAAAAAAAAACCCCAAAATCAAAAATGCAGACTCTGATTTGTGGTGTTTGCTCACACCATCGTGCACATTCCCACCATGGCCGGTTCCGAGCCCCTGAGAACTCACTCACTGCTTAGCTGGGCGATTACTCACTGCTTAGCCAGGAGCTCACTCACCGCTTAGCTGGGAGCTCACTCACTGCTTAGCTGGGCGATTACTCCCTGCTTAGCTGGGAACTCACTCACTGCTTAGTGGGGAGCTCACTCACTGCACTTACTGCTTAGCCGGGAGCTCACTCACTGCACTTACTGCTTAGCCGGGAGCTCACTTGCCGCTTAGCCAGGGGCTCACTCACTGCTTAGCCGGGGGCTCACTCACTGCACTTACTGCTTAGCCAGGAACTCACTCACCACTTAGCCGGGAGCTCACTCACTGCACTTACTGCTTAGCCGGGAGCTCACTCACTGCACTTACTGCTTAGCCGGGAGCTCACTCACTGCACTTACTGCTTAGCCGGGAGCTCCCTCACTGCACTTACTGCTTAGCCGGGAGCTCCCTCACTGCTTAGCCGGGAGCTCACTCACTGCACTTAACTGCTTAGCTGGGTGCTCACTCACTGCTTAGCCGGGAGCTCACTCACTGCACTTACTGCTTAGCCGGGAGCTCCCTCACTGCTTAGCCGGGAGCTCACTCACTGCACTTACTGCTTAGCCGGGTGCTCACTCACTGCTAAGCCGGGAGCCAGCACGGGAGCCACACCAGGCCTTTCGCCTGCGCCCAGCCGCTGAGTGCTCACACAGCCCCGTGAGGGAAGCGGTACCACCGATTCCATGTTACTGGTGAGGAGACAGACTCGGGGCGGTTCAGTGACCCGTGTAAGGTTAGATACCTGGGTGAGTGGCCGAGCCTGGGTTGGGAGCTCAGTGGGAATCTTCAGGCTCTGCCCATTTCCTGCCATGCCGTTCGGCCAAGGCCGACTTTCAGCCTCCAGCAGGGCCTGCTCCCCACAGCCAGGGCCTCCTCCCCAGGACTGGAGCCTGACCAGGCAGCCCCCATGCTTAGCCCCATTCTTCCTCGGCTGTCCCTGCGAGGAGGCTGCCTGGTCAGGCTCCAGCCCTGGGGCCACTGGGGTGGAGAGAGTGGAGACCCCGTGCCTCCTGCCCCCTCCTGCTGCAGAGGTAAACCCCAAGGCATGGCGGGACAGTGACTTCCCTTCGTCTGGAAGAGGCCGGCATACCCACACATGTGAGCTCGCCCGCAGTCACTCCACGGACGCACTGCTGCGTGGGCTCACGTTTGTGAGGCGCGCCGAGTGTGTGCCAGGCACAGTTCTGAGCATTGCTTAGTCTCAGAGCCAGGCTACGACTCAGGCAGTAGGATTATTGCCCCAGTTGTCTTGCCGAGGATATTTGGGCTCAGAGGAGTTAAGTAACTTTCCCAAGGTCACGCAGCTAATGAGCGTGGCCTGAGACACCAGCCTGGGAGGGCTTCTCTTCACCAGTCCTAGCACGCACAGTAACTGCACCACTCACAGATACGCACCCCCCTGCAGACAGGTTCGTGGGCACACTTCACACCCCCACCCCCACCCCTGTACATACAGACGTGTGGGCCTCATGAGCACACACGCACAGAGACAGACATGGAAACTGGGAATCTGGAGGACCCAGCTGGTGGCTCTGCCAGTGTCTTAGCTTCTGCCCGTGGTGGGGCTGGGCTGTGATGGGGGCTGGCTGGCTGGAATCCTGTTTTTTTTGAGTGAGCCTCCTCAGTACTCCCCTCCCAGCCCAAGCAGCAGAACTCAGGATGCATCTTCCCCACTCAGAGCCTACTTGAACTTTGCAACTTGTGGCTTTGGGGGAAGGAGGCGGACTGTGACCTTTGGGGGTTTCTGTTCTGTCCAGCCCTACCCACAAGCAGAGGAGCAGGCTACTGGTCCCAAAAGCCCCTTCTTTGGGGGTAGTGAGAGATGACATTTGGATGCTCCTCCTGTCCCACCTTCTCCTGCCTGTTCAAGCTTGGAGCAGGGGTCGGAGTGCCATCCAATGGCCAAAGGTTCAGCCTGAACTTGAAATGCCCTCCATCCCTCCAAAAGCTGGGGACCATAAACCAGGGAGGCAGGACGCCGTGAGAAGGCAGCATCTCTGCTATGCTGATCTGGGCTTATTGTGCCTCTACCACAGACCAGACCAGCCGTGTGATAGGGAGCTGGGGACTCACCCTCCCTGGGACTGGGTGGCCTCAAGGGACAGCTTGTAAAAAAGATCCTTCGCTCCTGATGACAGTGGGCCGGCCTCAGGGAATTGAGGGCTGGGGCAGGCTCATTTGTGGAAGAAGCCATCATAGGCGGGGCTGGGGGGCTGGGGGCCTGCGGTGACTGGCCAGAGCACACTTGAAATTGTTGCTCCCTGGGGAGCAGGAGTGAGGCCAAGGGGTCACAGCCTTTCCTGGGGAGGGGGCCGACATGCCCCATCCCTATAGCAAAGGCCTGCTGTCTCGACCCTCACCTCCCCCTTCTGTTCTAGGCCGCATCCCCCCAGCCCTTCATTTGCCTTGGTTCCCATCCCAGCCGGGACCCTCATGTCCTGCGCAGGCCAGAGGCCAAGGGCAGCAAATGAGAACGTGGGCCCTTCTGTCCCCTTTTTCATGTAACAAACCCATTTAATCTTTACAACAACCCTAGGAGGTAGGTTTTTAGTGCTCCCCTGATAGAGGAAAGAAAGGAGGCACAGAAAGGTTAGGTACCTTGTCCAAGGTCACACAGCTAAGTCAGCGATGGAGTCATGATTTGTACCCACATGGTCTTGTGGGTCCAGAGCCCATGCTCTCGGCTGCTAGGCTGGGCCACATCATCCTGTGCTGATGAAGTGGCCTTAGGAAAGTTACTCGCCTTCTCTGGGCCTCTGTTTCCTGATGCAAAATGAGGATGAAAGGCCTGCCCCCCCCCCCCAGGACTATTTGGTGAACAGGGCCACACGGCCCCCACCCTCTTAGGGCTCACACTCGGGTAGACCAGCCAGAAGCTAATCACAGAAGCCATGCAGAATCTCACCGTCCTGAAAGCACCGAGTGTGGGGAGAACGGGCAGGCGCGGGCAGGAGCGCGGTGTAAACCGCAGCGCTGATGTCACGGGGTGCACATGGTGCGAGAAGGAAGGAAGAGGAAACAGGCCGACCAGCTGACCGCTCTCCGTCCTCTCCTGCCCCTCCAGCCTCACCGGCCTGCTGATAAGGCCCGAGGCACCCCGGGCCCCGAGCAACAGCACCTGCTGACCACCGCCCCCAGCTCCAGCAGCAGCTCCCTGGAGAGCTCAGCCGGCACTGCAGACAGGAGCGCGCCTGCCAGGATCCAGCCGCCGGCAGCAGGTGCGGAGAAGGCCAGTGGGTCCGGGGAGGCCCGGGCCAGCTCCAGCAGCTCAGGTGAGAGGCGGGAGCCACCTGGCTTCCTTCCCCCTGCTTTCTGTTTCTTCCTGGTTTCTGTCTTGGCCGGCGCCTCCCAGGTCTCCCCTGCAGGGCCAGGCCTGAGCTCCCAGCAGGGCACCGGAATGTCTCCCTGCTCCTCCTCGGGTGTAACACGGAGCCACAAGCCTCTTTCATTTCTCTGAACCCACCAAATCCTGCCCACCTTTGCCCATGAGGGTTCTTTCCCCAGGAACACCCTTCCTTCCAGACAATCCCAGCTTGTCATTTGAGTCCCCGATATCCAGGAAGGGAGTTTTCCTGTATGTTATAATATACAAATGTATAATAATATTATCACACAGTGATGTATAATGATATATATTATATAACACATATACAATATGTATATTTTATATATATATTATGTTATATAAATTATTACATAATATTAAATATTATAACAGTCTCATATTAAGATCTATTATATTTTACAGATGAGGACACTGTGAGGCCCAGAGAGGTTGAAGAGTTTGTTCAAGGGCACATATAGCTTGTAAACAGAAGAGCCAGGAATACCCCCTGGGCTCTCAGGCTCCAGAGCCCTGGGGTGGAAAGCTGGATGAATAAATGGGTGTCTTCAGGGCTCCACTCACTGTGGCCCGTTGCCCAGTCCCTTTGGGCCTGTGGTGTCAGGATTGTGGGGACCTCGTGGGTTCTGGAGAAGCCGAGGCCCCATTTACACAGAATGCATTTTGCCCTGGGCCTGGTCTGTGACGGGGTCACCCGTGGTGAGAAGCTTCAGTGCCCACATTGGAGGGAGGGCCTGCCGGGGTCCCCCCCCCAGAAAGCCTGAGGCTCCTTTGGGTATATCTTGTAGTGACAGGCTCCTTAACTCAGCCTCAGCTTGCTCGTCTGGAGATGAGCATGGCCCCTCCTTGGCAGGGCTACAACATCTTTTCCTACCTGTCACCTGCTTCTAGGACTGCTCCCTCCCCGACTGCCACCTGCACTGAGGTGCCCCGCCTCTGTGTCCCCTGCTGTAGCCCGCCCTCATCATTCTGATATCTTGGTGTCCCCACCCCAGCCTGAGAGCTACCCCAGGAAGGGACGTAACCCGGGGTCCTAAACCTTTGTTGAATGAGTGAACGGAACTCCAGATATAAACTCTTGGTCTTTGTCCATCTCTGGGGTTCATCTTTCTGCTTTTGTAGCCACATCTCTTCCACGGTCATGCTGGTGCGCCTTATTCCTTGGCCCAGACGTGGACCCTCGACCATGGCTGCCCACCCCTTCCACCCTCCGCCCCCTGCTGTCTGTCCCCCCCCCCCCCCGACTCTCTGGTGTCACCTCTGCTCTTCCCCTCTCTCCTCCCACCCC
The DNA here is from genome assembly GCF_009762305.2 of Zalophus californianus. Taxonomy (NCBI): domain Eukaryota; kingdom Metazoa; phylum Chordata; class Mammalia; order Carnivora; family Otariidae; genus Zalophus; species Zalophus californianus. The sequence continues at coordinate 9,060,917 of NC_045598.1, forward strand.
AACTCCTCCCTCTACTGTGGCAACACATGGCTGTGCCCCCTCGTGGTCCCCCATCCACCCCCGCAGTGTCTCATTCACCATGTGCAAAGGCCACGGTGACTGAGTGACATTTGGGTGCCGTGGGGGCTCGGCGTGGTGGAAATTTCCTTCTCGCCCCGTGAGTTCAGCCCTCCCTCCCTCGGCCTCTTTGGGGCCGTTCTGAGCAGAGCAGCTCGCTGGCTCCATCCTGCTTTCAGGCTTCCCTGGAGTTGGAAACAAATGTCCAGCCCTCCCCGTGCACCCCAGATGCCACGCATGTTTGGGTACCGGGCAAGTCCCCCAGTGACAGCAGGAGCAGCTCTCCCTCTTGGAGGGGCTAGCGTGCATCCAAGCCCCTTACACTTAGCTCCTCGGCTCACCCAGCATTCAGTCCCTCACCAACTCGTTAGGAAACGCAGGTGCCTGCTGGGCCGGGTGGGAAGGTGGGCATGAACCCACCCCAGGCATCCTGGCCTCAGCGATGAGGCCAGTCCACCACCCACCCCATTCTGGAATCCCAGATTTATGAAATCGGCAGCCCTGCGCGGAGGAAACAGAGTTGCTGCAAATGAAGACAACGTCACGGTCAATGTTTCATCTCCATAAGGGAGCAATTTCCAAACCCTTTGATGTTGACTTGGTGGCCAGCAGATAAGGGGCCGCTGACGGAGGAGTCCGGCCTTTTCCTGGTTGGTCCGGCCAGGGCTGCCAAGTCTTCCTGCAGCTACAGGAAGGGAACTCCTCCTGGTTGCTTGACCATTGTTTTGTAACGTATACTTCCTGTCCCCGCTCACTTCTCTGATTCTTTGCGGGGAGTGTGTTTGGTCCTCCGAGAACCTTCACCTGCTTTATGTAACTGGCTCCTCCCATCTGTGGGGTGAACTGAGCTAGAAATTATTTGACAGATGAGGAAACGGACCTGTGAAGGTTAAGTGACTTGCCCGAGGTTACCCAGCAGAGCTGGGCTAGAACCATGGCCTCTACCGAGGCTCTCGGCCCAGCCCTCCTCTTAACCTTTTGGTCTTTTTTTTTTTTTTTTAAGATTTTATTTATTCATTTGAGACACAGAGATACAGAGAGAGAGAGAGAGAGAGAGCATGAGCAGGGGGGAGAGGCAGAGGGAGAAGCAGGCTCCCCGCTGAGAAGGGAGCCCGACGTGGGGCTCGATCCCAGGACCCTGGGATCATGACCTGAGTCGAAGGCAGACGCTTAACCATCTGCGCCACCCAGGCGCCCTGACCCTTTTGTCTTAATGTGTCTCTTGGGCAGCAGACAGACCAGGAAGACCTCCTCCACTCCAGGACCCCCCCCCACCCCCCACTGACTGCCCTCCCCCATCTTCTGTTCAGCAGAGTCTTCTTCTGGTAGCCACGGGACCCAGGTCAACGTCACCTGCATCGTGAATGTGTGCAGTGGTTCCGACCACGGTGCTCAGTGTGCCTCCCAGGCCAACTACACGACGGGGGACGTGGACGCCAGCCCCTCCAGCTCCCCAGATGACGAGCAGGTCCCCTTCTCCAAGGAAGAATGCCCTTTTCAGTCCCAGCCAGGGGCTCCAGAGACTCTTTTGGAGACCCCAGAGGACAAGCCCCTGCCCCTTGGTGTGCCTGACGCTGGAATGAAGTCCAGTTAGCCAGACTGGCATGAGTCGTGTCTCAGCCGAGGTGGGCTGTTCCTTGGTCCTTCCAGGCTCCCCACCCCGCAGGACTCTGGCTCTTTCTGAGCCACATTCCTTTCGTGGCGCCCACAGCCTCAGCCTTTCTCATCTGCTGGCAGAAGGGCGAGGTGGGGAGAATGCTGGAAAACTGCTCTTGTCACGGTGTGTCAGAAGGCTGGACACGGCCATCTGGCCGGCCTGGAACCAGCCCCTGCCGCTCTGAGAGCCGCCCCCCAGCTGGCCCTGTGAGCCCTTATTTTGTTTCTGATCCCTGGGCTCTACCCAGCTCTGGCTTCCTGGGAGGCCCCAGCACCCTGCCTTCCAGCGGGGCCTGCTGGGGAGGAGGGACGCTGCGTGAGTCATCCACGGAGAAGAGGCAGTGGAGGAAGGGGCAGTGCTTGGACCTGAATGCTGAGGCTACGGGATGGTCCCAGCGGGAGCTGGGCTGGGGTGGGCGGTGTCATTGATCGGATGGTTCTGTGCAGGGATGGGGCGACGATGGCAGCAGGGGACAGGGGCCCCCCGCCCCCCCCGTTGACTAGCTAGTACCACCTCCAGATCCATTCCTACCAGCCTCACCTCTTGCACGATGGTGGGAAAACCAGTGGACCCAGCCAGCAACCTGTGTGAGTCCTGTAGTCCGGGCAAGACGGCAAACCTCTAGCCGAAAATCTGCCAACTTGAATGCGGGGCAATTAAAAAACAAAACGAAAAAAAAAACACCACGCAGGTAAACAAGCCAACAAAACGACAAAGCCAAACTCAAAAGAGTGCGCTGTTCTCTGCTTTTGACCTTCACTCCCAATTCACCTACAGCTCGGGCCCCTCCTCCCTCCCTCCGGGTTTGGGGTGGCTTTGGGGTGGTGTTGCGAGGCCACACCTCCTGTCAGGGAATTTCAGGAACTGGGGATGACTGAGGCCTTCAGCCATCTCTCCTCCTACCTCAGCCTGGACCTTCCTCTGCCTCCCGAGGAGGTGCTCCTCTTTCACCCCTCCACCCGCTGCCTGGAGTCCCAGGCCCCAGGGAAACCACGGGGCCACTTGGGTATTGTGCCTGCCTCGATCTCAAGTGGACGTGGGATGCTGAGAGCCAGTCTCGTGTCCGTGTGTCTGCCATGTGCTGCTGGTCTGTGTAGCCATGTTGCTGGATTGAATGGCCTGCCCGAGGCAGCTGGAATCAGCAATTTTGTCAAAGGATTCTTTTCCATTGAAGAGTCAGTCCACTTCCCCCAAACGCATGCCCAGAGTCCTGCAGAGCATGGACGCGTGCGGCCCAGACCAGCTTCTGGAAGGAAGAGGGGACTCCTGGAGAAGCCAGTTGGGTCCTAGGTACTTGGATCCCTTGCTGAAAAAGTCCACTGGACTTGGACCTTGGCAGCTGAACTTTTAGAGGGTAGGAGAGTCCAGCCTTTACCATGAAGAGAAAGTAAAAGCTTCCCCGAAATCAGGATTCCCTTGGGAGTCAGGGTGTCCCACTGCCTGGACTGGCAGGGGGGGGTCTCCGCCCGCAGTCTCCGCCCACGTTGGTCGCCGTGTGGCGATGCAGCGTGTCTGCCCCCTGGTGGACCGCCCTGGGAGGACCTCGGCCTCACTGCTCTTTCCCAGGGCCGTTCTGAATTGGAAGGAGGCCCTTTCTGGATGTGGCCTCGGTTCCCAGGCTTGTGTTGATCCCAAGACAGAGTTTGTACTGTATATACTGGACAGCATTCCTGCTTCTAAATAAATCTTTCATTTGTTTTACACATTGACTCTTGCCTCTGGGTTTGGGTCTGAGCTGGGGTCTGTCCGTGGTCCTACTTGGCGGCCACCAAATGTGTAGGGGGAGATGGAGTCTTGGCCACTGGACTGGCTGGCTGGTGCTGTCCCTGGACTCCAGAAGCTCCCCAGAAGCACAGCTGCGCTTGCTGAGAGCCTGGCCACTCCCGCAGGCCCGGAATCACCCAGCTGGCCTCTGACTATGCCCTCATCACAGGCCCTGTGACTCAGTGTCATCGGCTCTTGGGGTGAACTGGGGTCTCTGCAGATCTGCTTGTTCACATGCAGCCCCCATCCTCACTTAGGGGAGTGAGACTCTGGCCTCCAGGAGCCTCCAGTCTGGTGACACCTACGAGGCCCATCACAGCGTACTCAGAGGAGCGTGGGGGTGGGGGGGCAGCTCCGGGAGTACGGAGGAGGGCCCCGCGGGCACAGCCAGGGGATGGTTCCGGATGTGAGGAGCAGTTTTGCAGAACGATTGCAGGCAAAGTGAATTCATGTAGAGGCCAGGAGGGGAGAGAGGCCCTGGCCCTTGAATTCACTAAGCCAGCCCCTGGGTCAGTCACCCTTTTTCCTGGGTCACGGTCACTCCCCCAGCACTACCCTCTTCATTCTTGGTGGTCTCCTGGACCCCCTCTCCTCCCACCGCCCTGCCCTCTACCCTACCCATTCCCTAGAGCAGGCTCGGCAAACTGCCGGTACAGAGCCACGTAGTATGTATGTTAGACTTGGGCGCTCTTGCGGTCTCTATGACATCTACCCAACTCTGCTGCTCCAGCAGGACACAGACACAGACAATACATCAACGAATGAGGGTCTGGAGTGTTTTCCACACCACCCGGCAATTCCCCAGTTCTCCGTAGACACCGATGAGACACCCTGCAAAATGCACTCCATTCGGACGCTCTCTACCTGGTGGGAGCACCGGACCCCGCAGGTGAGGGGCTCAGTCCCACAAGCCCGCCCTCCACTTCAGACGCCAGTCACCGGTCCAAGTGGTCACCTGTGCTTCTGACGGATAGGCTGTAAATCAGAGGTTCCCATGACCCCCCTCCTTGGGTTCAGTTAATTTGCTAGAGCAGCCCACAGAACTCAGGAGACCAGTTTACTCACTAGATTACCAGTTTCTTACAAAGGCTGTAACTCGGACTCAGGAACAGCCAGCTGGAAGGGATGCATAAGGCAAGGTTTCTGTGGGAATGGGCTGGAGCTTCCATGGCCCCCTGCGTCTGCCACCCTCCCAGCTCCGTCACGTGGTCACCAACGCGGAAGCCTGCCTGAACTCTGTCCTGAGTCTTTATGGAGGGTTCATTACATGGTCATGGTTGATGAAATCATTGGCCGTTGGTGAATGATTCAATCTCTAGCCCCTCTCCCCAGCCCAGAGGTAGAGGTGAGGGGTTCCTGCCTTCTGATCCCATGGTTGGTTTCCCTGGAAACCAGCCCCCATGCTCAGCGGCTTTCCTCCAGTCACCTTAGTAACATATACTCAGCTGTGGCTGAAAGGCACTTGTCATGAATAGCAAGACATTCCTTTGACCTTTATGGCTCGAGCTGTTTCCAGAACTGAGGACCCAAGGTCAAATATTGGAACAAAAGATGCTCCCATTGCTCTGATCACTTAGGAAATTTGAAGCATTTTAGGGGCTGTGAGTCAGAAACAGATGATGAAGACCAAATACGTATTATAAACCACAATATTATAAACCACAATATCAGGAACGCCTAGGTGGCTTAGATGGTTAGGTGTCTGCCTTCGGCTTGGGCTGTGATCCGGGGTTCCTGGGATCAAGCCCTGTGGCGGGCTTCCTGCTCAGGGGGGAGTCTGCTTCTCCCTCTGCCTCTCCGCCTGCTTGTGCTCTCTCTGTCTGTCTCTCTCTCAAATGAATAAATTTAAAAAAAAAAAAATCTTTTTTTTTTTTAAGATTTTATTTATCTATTTGACAGAGAGAAACATAGCGAGAGAGGGAACACAAGCAGGGGGAGTGGGAGAGGGAGAAGCAGGCTTCCCGCGGAGCAGGGAGCCCGATGCGGGGCTCAATCCCAGGAACCCGGGATCATGACCTGAGCGGAGGGCAGACGGTTAATGACTGAGCCACCCAGGTGCCCCAGTAAAAAGAAAATCTTAAAAAAAAAAAATAATTAAACCGCAGTACCAGAGGGGTAAATTTGGAGCAGCTGAAGGCAGCCACCCACCTGATGGGGTAACCGGTCAAAGTGGGCCACGTGCAGCCCCTCCCGTCACTTTCTTTTTTAATCATGATGGAGCAAGTGGTTTGTCTGAAGCAGGGCCAGTGCGGGGTGAAGGGTGTGTGTGGGGGGTCATGGTGGCTGTGATTCTTTTTTGTCCAATCTTCATGCTATGGGGTGCTCTGAAGCACTAGCACAGAAGTCAAGGCTTGGGGGCCCCCCCAAAACCCATGTGTCCAGGTGTGACCACTTCCTGTGTGATCTGGGTCGTGGCGGGGGGGGGGGGGGAGTTAATTAACTTCTCTGTGCCTCAGCCTCTTGATCTGTTAAAATAGGATTAAAATTGTACTTCCCTCAGAGTGAGGGATTACTTGAGTTACTGCCTGTAAAATGTTTAGAACGATGCCTGGCACGTAGTAAGTGCTCAGTAAACGTTAGTTGCTATTTTGTGTGTAGGTAGGTGCTGGGGATGCAAGAGTCCAGGACAGCTAAGGTCCTTGTCCGGAGCTGACACGCGAGGATGGACTGTGTAAAGGAATAGATAACAGGCCACGCTGGGTGACGGGAAGTGCTAAGAAAAAAAGCAGCAGCAGGGACAGAGGTGTGGGGGTGCTGCTGGCTTGCGGGGTGGGCTGAGCAGAGTTGCTTTGAGGAGCTGTCGTTTGAGCAGAGGCCTTGGTGAGGGGAGGGAGGTACAGCTTTGGGACTCGGGTTGGGGCAGGACGTGAGGTCGTGAGGATGGCTTCAGAAACCACTGGAAAGGATGTTGGGTTTTATGTTCTAGTGCGTAGGAGGGGTCCAGGGAGTGTGAGAAGTTCCTTAAGTTGCCTGGTCTAAGAGTTGGGGAACCGAGCTTCGATTTTTTTTTAAGATTTTATTTATTTTTTAAATTTTTTTTCTTTTTAAATTTTATTTATTTATTTGAGAGAGAGAGAGAGAGAGAGCATGAACAGGTGAAGGGCAGAGGGAGAAGCAGACTCCCCGCTGAGCAGGGAGCCCGATGTGGGTCTCAATCCCACTGGGATCACGACCTGAGCTGAAGGCAGACGCTTAACCGACTGAGCCACCCAGGCGCCCCAAGATTTTATTTATTTTATTTGAGAGAGAGAGAGAGAGCACAAGCAGGGAGAGTGGCAGGCAGAGGGAGAGGGACAAGCAGACTCGCCACTGAACGCAGAGCCCAACGTGGGGCTCGATCCCAGGACCCTGAGATCATGACCTGAGCTGAAACTAGAGTCAGATGCTGTAACTGACTGTGTCACCCAGGCGCCCAATGAGCTTCAGTTATTTTATCTCCATTATTGCCTTAGGAGATAGGCCAAGTACCCATTATCCCTACTCAGCAGAGGAGGACACCTTGGGGCAGGGCCGGAGGTTTGATACTTATCTTAAGTCAAGTCCGGAGGACAGCCTGTTCCCCGTGGGAGGCTCTTGATAACCAGCTCCTTAGAATTTCGCAAGAAAGTCAACAAGGCCTGGGTTTAAAGGGCAAGTCCTCTCTCTTTCTCTCTCCTGGGACTCTCCTAACCCGCCTGGACCTCTGTAGTCAAAAGCCAGCAAGCAGGGAAGATCTAGGAAGACGGGAGGTTGAGCTTAGAGGCTGCTTGGGGCAAAGCTAACAGTGAGGAGTCCCGGGATGGTGTCCTAGCTTCCCGAGGCGCCTGCAATGTGAACCAAAGTCAGCCGCTGTCCCTGCCGGGAGCTCAGAACCTCCATCTATAAGATGAGGGGGCTGGCCCTGAGCTGTGGTCCGTCATTGTCCTTCTTCCCACGGGGCTGTCTGCATTTTGTTCTTCTTTTTTTTAATGATTTTATTTATTCATTTGAGAGAGTGCAAGAAAGAGAGAGCACAAGTGGGGTGAGGGGCAGAGGGAGAAGCAGACACTCCACTGAGCAAGGAGCCTGACGTGGGGCTCAATACTGGGACCCCAGGAACATGACCTGAGCCAAAGGCAGACGCTTAACTGACTGAGCCACCCAGGCGCCCCAGTCTGTCTGCATTTTCACAAGAGACTCTGGACCCAGGCTGTCAAATACAGTAGCCACTAGGCATGTGTGGCTATTGAGACTTGAGTGTAGCTAGTCCAAACTGAGATGTGTGAACTACATCTCAATGCAGAATACTGAATTTTGAAGACTTAGTACAAAATATATATATATATATATATAATATCTCATTAGTAATTTTTATATTGATTGTGTATTGACATAATATTTTGGAGATGTTGGCTAAATAAATTATTAACATTCATTTTACCTATTTCTTTTCACTCTAATGTGGATACTAGGACATTTGGAATTATGGATGTGAAATGCATTGTAGTTCTATCAGACAGTTAAATGCCTTCAAGGTTCGATGAAATTAGTTTATAATTAGAATAGCCCCCCCCCCCCCCACCAGGGGTGCCTGGGTGGTTCAGTGGGTTGAGCGTCTGACTCTGGATTTCGGCTCAAGTTGTGATCTTGGAATTGTGAGATTGAGCCCCAAGTCGGGCTCTGCGCTGGGCATGGAGCCTGCTTAGGATTCTCTCTCTACCTCTCCCTCTGTCCCTCCCCCTCGCCTCCTTATGTGCTGTCTCTCTCAAAAAAAATTGCAATGCCCCCGACCCCTGAGATCCCTACCTCGCCCATGGGACTCTTAAGGTCCTTATCACCTGCTCCAATGTTGTATAATTTATGTCTCTGGCAATTTATTGCTTACTGTCTGCTCCTTTTGTGAGAACATGAGCTCCAGTAAGGCAGAGTTTTGCTATTTTGCTCAGTGATGTAGCCCCAAGTGCATGGAATAGTGCCAGGCACATAGTAGGTGCTCAGTAAATGGTGAACGAACGAATGAATGTAGGCATACGAAGTATGGGGGTTCCACTGTCACCAAATCTTCTAATTTTTCTAGAAAAGCTCCAAATACAGATTTTCATGTATAATCTCCAGCTTTTCAAAAGATTTCATTTATTCATTTTGGAGAGAGCACAAGCAGGGGAGAGAGGCAGAGGGAAAGGGAGAGAGAGAGAGAATCTCTCGAGAAGACTCCCTGTTGACGTGGAGCCTGATGTGGGGCTGGATCTTACAACTCCTAGATCATGACCTGAGCCGAAATCAAGAGTCAGACTCCCAACTGACTGAGCCACCCAGGCGCCTTAATCTCCAGCTTTTTATTTATTTATTTATATTTATTTATTTATTCATTTATTTGAGAGAGAGAGAGAGAGAGAGAGAGAGAGAGAGAGAGAGAGAGAGATAGAAAGCACGAGAGGGAAGAGGGTCAGAGGGAGAAGCAGACTCCCCGCCGAGCAGGGAGCCCGATGTGGGACTCGATCCCGGGGCTCCAGGATCATGACCTGAGCCGAAGGCAGTCGCTTCACCAACTGAGCCACCCAGGTGCCCAATCTCCAGCTTTTTAAATATTGTAATTCTGCATTGTGTGGGCCAAAAGAAACATTTCTGTAGCATCCAGTCCTCTCTGGTCTAGAGGATTCTGGAGCCTGATACACACTAGGCCAGGTGAGGAACGGTCTATTGGAGGGAGTGCCAAGCAGGCCCCTCAAATCTGGCCTGTCCCAGAAAACTTGCCCCTTGTGGGCCAACGTGGATCTAAGGGTCTCTCGTGGGTGGTGATTAAGGGACATCCCCCATCTCGTGCAGCCCCTTACCTGTGGTGTGTCTGTAGCCTGTAGCTTCAGCGGTCATAGCATGGGTGGGGACCAACAGAGGACTTTCCCTGTGGCCAACACAATCCTTCCTCTTGGGCAGGCCAACATTTGACCTCTCTGTCCCTTAGGTCCTCCATAACAGCAATAAATTTTGCTCTAATGGGTGAAGACAGACAGCTCAGGGCAGTGGGCTGGCGCAGGAAGGGCTGGGGGCTGTACTGGAGGGGGCTGCAGGCTTGCAGCGGAGTCCGGACTGTCCTCTGGTCTCTCTGCATGATCTTAAGTAAGTCCCTTCCCTTTTCTTGTCCTCAGTTTTCCCTTCTGTACAGTGAGGGCTTGGAACCAGCTCGGCATCTCCAAACCCGTCCCCCGGGTGGCTGGGTCCCCCTGCAGACTCACTGAATTATAATTTGGGAGGGCGGCGGGTCTTCTTATTGAGACCTCCCCTGGCCACCAATCTAAGACAGTACCCTCCTCCCTCCTACCTTGTTCCTCTGTGTTATTCTCCTCTTTGGTGCCTATAACCATCTGCTTCACTCTATATTTTATGCTGATTTTGCTTTTTGCCACCCTCTCCTTTCCTGCTGGTATGTAAGCCCCATGAAGGCAGGGATTTTTTTTTCCCTCAGTTATCAAATTTTTTTTTTATTAACATAATGTATTATTTGTTTCAGGGGTACAGGTCTGTGATTCATCAGTCTTAGACCATTCACAGCGCTCACCATAGCACATACCCTCCCCAATGTCCATCACCCAGCCACCGCATCCCTCCCACCCCGCAAGGCAGGGATTTTTTTAAACTATCACCTTTACTGAGGAATAATTGACAGAAAACACAATTTAGCAATTTTAAGCGCACACTTCAATGAATTGTGACAACTGTATACAGCCTTGTGACCACCACAACAGTCAGGATATAGAAGTGACATCACCCCAAAAAGTTCCCTCATGCCCCTTTTTTTATTTAAAAATTTTTTTCTTAAGTAATCTTTTTTTTTTTTAAGATTTTTTATTTATTCATTTGAGACAGAGAGATACAGAGAGAGAGAGAGAGCATGACCAGGGGGAGAGGCAAAGGGAGAGGGAGAAGCAGACTCCCCGCTGAGCCAAGAGCCCCATGTGGGGCTTGATCCCAGGACCCCGGGATCATGACCTGAGCCGAAGGCAAATGCTTAACCATCTGAGCCACCCAGGTGCCCTCTTAAGTAATCTTTACACCCAACATGGGGCTTGAACTCACAACCCTGAGATCAAGAGTCACATGCTCTAACACTGAGCCAGCCAGAGGCCCCCCGTTGTGCCTCTTCTTAGGCGGTCTCCTCCCTCCAGACCTGGTCCCTAGCAACCACTGATCTGCTTGTTCTGTTCTAGGTTGGTCTTTTCTGGAACATCATAGAAATGGAATCACTGCAGTGTGTGGTCTTTTGTGGTCTGGCTTTTTACACAAAGCTAATACTTCCAAGGTTCCTCCAAGATGGTGCCTGTACTAATAGTTTGTTCCTTTTTACTGCTGAGTAATATTCTATTGTATGGGTACATGACAGTCTGTTTATCCATTCTACTGATGGGCATCTTGATTATTTCCCTAACAGTCAAAATAGTTTTTGACTGCTATGAATAAAGCTGCTGTGAACATTCCTGTACGTCTTTGCATGCACCTGTGATTTCATTTCTCTTGGGTAAATATGTAGTAGGATTGCTGTCTGGTAAATGTACCTTCACAGATTCCAAAGTGAGGGCCCAAAGACTTCCAGTAATACTAGTTGAATGAATGGTGTCCTTGCATTTGCATTTTTAATAAACTCCCCAGGTATAGCCCAGTGTTTCTGTGCTAGAAGATCTGGACTCTGAGATCCTTCGGCTCTAATGGGCTCCTTCCCTTCTGCCTTCCATCTGTGGAGTCTGAGGTTTTATACCCAAACCTCAGCCCCTGAGTGGACCCAGGATTGAGATTCTGAAAAGTTGTTCCCACCTCAGAGGAACTCAGGCCTTGCCAGGAATGTTCCACCCACAGTCACCTTCATTAGCTTAGCATTACGAGAGCTGATAATTATTATGGTAAATACACTGTTGCAAGCTTGCCATCATGCCTCCTTGATTATCTTTTGACTTTTTATGAGCCTGAGGTCTTCTCCCTGTCCTTCTGGGGCGAGATGACGTGCTCATTTGTTCCTTTATTCCTTCATTCATGTATAGCACCTTTAAATGAGTCTTTTCGGGCGCCTGGGTGGCTCAGTTGGTTAAGCGACTGCCTTCGGCTCAGGTCATGATCCTGGAGTCCCGGGATCGAGTCCCGCATCGGGCTCCCTGCTCAGCGGGGAGTCTGCTTCTCCCTCTGACCCTCTTCCCTCTCGTGCTATCTCTCATTCTCTCTCTCTCAAATAAATAAATAAGAAATCTTAAAAAAAAATAAATGAGTCTTTTCTGTGCTAGGCAATGTCTAGGTGCTGGAGAGGCATTTGTGAAAAAGATAAAATCACTGCTTTCAGGGAACTTTCAGGGCGGAGAAGGGTGACAAGGCAAGTATAAACAAATAAGGTAATTTCAAGTAGCATTAAGGTCTGTGAAGAAAATATAACTGGGTGATGGTTGGAGGGAACTTTAGATAAAATGGCAGGGAAATGCCCTCTGAGGTGGAATATTTGAAACCAGAAGGAATTGACTGTAGGACTATACAAAGTTGCTCTGTAGCCACCAGCTACGCAAGGTTATGGAGCACTTGAACTGTGGCTGGTTTGTATTGAGATGTGCTGTAAGTGTAAAAAACACACTCAATTTCAAAAATTTACTATAAAGAAACCCTAAAATACCTCATTGATTCTTTTTTTTTCTGTTGGCTACAGGTTGAGATGATCATATTTTGGACATATTGAATTAAAGGAAATACATTATTTATTTTTACGTTTTTCTTCTTTAAAAACGTACCAAGTAGTAAATTAAAAATTACGATGTGTCTTGTATGTGTGGCTTGTATTATAGTTCTACTGGACAGCAGGGATCTCAGGGGGGAAAAGGAAGCTAAGTAGAGAGAATGGCAAAAGCACAGGGTCCCCTGAGGTGGGAACTGAGGGATGCTGGGGGCAGTGAGCCAGAGAGAGTGGCAGAAATAAGAATGGACCACATCCGGTGGGATCTTGGTGTTGATTCTGGAACGAGGTGGATTTTAATTCAAGCATAAGGGGGAAGCCGTTTTAAGCAAGGAAGTGGCTTGGTCTGAATTATGTTTTAGCAGACCCCTGTGGCCACTGAGCGGGGAACCCACTGTGGGTGAGCCAGATGGAGGAAGAATCCTGGGTCCCAACACTGTCGAAGCCACACGGATTTATATGGCCCTGCCCTCCGCTGGGACTCAGTCTCCTCCCAGCCCTGTAGGGGGCGAGCGGGCGGCCGCCGGCGGCAGGGGGCGCCTCCTCGATGACTCGGCGCTCGGCTGGCCAGGCTCCGCCGCGTCGCCCGCTCGATTGGTCGGGTCGGGACGGGCCGGAGCGCCGCTGGCCAGCGCCATTGAGGAGCCGGGAGAGGAAGCGCCGCGCCGCGCAGTGCCGGGCTAGGCGGGCGGCCCGGGACACAGACAGGTACCGGCCGAGGCGGGGCGGCGCCGGGCGGCGGACGGGATCGGAGACTGCAGGTGGGCCGTAGGCCCGTTGTCTGTCGCCGCGGCTCCGCTTCGGACCCGGGGCCCGGGCCTGCCTGAGGGGAGCGCGCCGCTGGGAGCCCGGGGAGCCCGGCGTCCGGCCCTGCCGCTGTCTGAGCTTCTCCGGGGGCTCTGGGGCGTCCGCGCTCCCGACGGCCCCGAGCCCGCCGCCTTCATGGGGACCCGCCTGCATCCGAGCCCCCGCGGGCACCCCGGGGACTGACAGGCTGGGAGCTGCCTGGCTTCTCGGCACCCCGGCGTCCCTGCCCTGGGAGTCCGAGTCCCCACCGGACCCGGCACCCTTTTCGGGGTCCCGGCAGCCTGGTGCCGGGGGGTTGGGGGCGGTGTCAACCCGCGTCTCCCGCCTGAGCCGCGGTCTCGTGAGGGACCCCAGTGTGCGAGCCCCCCTATCTCACGCCCAAGAATAGGCGCGCCGGTCAGTTCTCTAGAGTGTCTTAACCACCCACCAGCCTTCTGGGGTCACGGTCTGGGAGGGGGACTTCAGGCCTCAAACCGGTCTTTACCCCCGCTCCCCGGGGTCACACCTGAGCTGAATCCCTGCTTTCAGGTGCGGGACCCCAGCCACCAGGCGCCGTTTCCTCCGGCCTTTATCTGGGAGGTGGGTGGGGGTCTCCGTTCCCTGGAGCCCACCGGGTGGAGGAAGAGCTGTGGGACCCTCGCCTTCAGGGCAGTCCCATTCCTGTGGGGCCCGAGGCCTGGCACCCGCCCCCTCTGGTTCCTTATTCTCCCCGGCTCCCACCGCGCTCAGGCCCGGCCGGCTTGGGGAGCAGCGCCCTGGTCCCTTTGCCGGTCCTTCCTTCTCCCGGCTTTGGCCGCCCCGCGAGGGAGGGGCCTGGCTCAAGGTCATGCCCGGCTGTCTGCCCGCCCGTGGGCTGCGCACTGATCCCCAGTGTCACCTACCCCACCGATTAGGGGAGGTCAGGTGCGAATTAGTGCCAGGCGGATGCCTGGAAGCCCTGGTGGACCCGAGTGTAAACACTCTGGGATTCTAGCCAGTCTGGCGGCCCTTCCTGACACCGGATTCCTTAAGGGAATCCTTGAAGTGGCTTTAAGCCTGGATTAGATGCTTAGCTGAGCTAATAGACTCTTTCTGGCTTGCGTCTTAATTTACTGACCAGGGCATTTACAGTTCTTCTCACCCCATCTTTTCCTTAATCTGTATTTTGCATTCTTCCACCTTCAGGGGAAGTAGAGTAGGGCCTGATCTTGTGTGCAAACTGACAGTTGTTTTCCCTCTCCTGGGAGAGTATTTGTAGTTGGCACTTCAGAGAGAGTTTGTTGGCATTTTAGGGGTGAAGTCAATGGCATTAACTTCAGAAATAAAGAGGACTCTGATTTTGGCTCCCTGCCTAAGTGTGTTTGGAGTCTACATAGTAATACTAGAATAAGTCAGGTTCACATTTTGTTTTCACAGATTTACTTGTTTGGAGTTATAATATAGAAATGTTTCTTTTACCAGACTGTTAAACATTTCTTGTTTTAAGAATTTGTTCTTGTAACCTCTCCTTTAAATAAATGTATCCAGTAATCTCTAGCAAAATCTTAGTTTTACACAAAATATGGCTTAAAGTCTTTGGAAAGAAATCAGTATTTCATCAAATGCTATTTATTTGCTTGTTTATTTTTACTGTCACTGATAGCAAATAAAAATGAATCTTGCTGGAAGTGCAAGACACTGTTGACAAAAGTTGGTCTTTCCTGGAGGTTCAGTTAACTCTTACAGGGCCTTGTGTTTTGGGTCTTTGTTGGGTGGTAGCCTTTCATTTGAGATAAGTGTATCTTCTGGCACTACGAGGAATCACTGGGGGTGGGGCAGAGTGCCTGAAAAGGATCCTGAAAGGGCTGGTTCCAAGTGGGACACATGCCATAGCGAATCTGGAGTGTCCAGCATGGTGGGCTGGTGTCTCATGTGCTTGGCCCAGAGCAGGATTTGGAACTCACAGGTCTAATTGGGATCTGCTAGCTAGCTGAGCAATTTCAGAACACATTTAAACTTTGATGTCTCAAGTTCCCTCACGTTAACTTTTTACAATACTAAAAGTAACCTGTATATTTTTTGCAGTGCTAATAAACACAGTTTTCTTATAGGTAATGGTAAAGCAGTACTGAATGTGAATACTGTAGCTGGAACCAGAGGATCTCTTGTATTTGTGTTACTGACTAAGATAGTTCATTGTATCAGCATCATCTGGTGCCTGGGTTCCTGTAATGCAGTTCTGGAACATTTAAGAAGAGTGATAAACCCCTGCCTTCTCCCTTTCATTTATGCTATTTTATGAATGATCTTGGTGGGCAAATTTGCACAATTGAATTAGGGAAGGCTTAAAGAGGATCATTGTAGAATATGAAGTTCACTGAAATCTCTTAGGACATTTTGCCTTAATCTAGGGCAAGGTTTTTCTTTCTTTCTTTCTTTCTTTCTTTCTTTCTTTCTTTCTTTCTTTCTTTCTTTCTTTCTTTCTTTCTTTCTTTCTTTCTTTCTTTCTCTTTCTTTCTTTCTTTCTTTCTTTCTTTCTTTCTTTCTTTCTTTCTTTCTTTCTTTCTTTCTTTCTTTCTTTCCTCCCTCCCTCCCTCCCTCCCCCCTCCCTCCCTCCCTCCCCTCCCCTCCCCTCCCCTCCCCTCCCCTCCCCTCCCCTCCCCTCCCCTCCCCTCCCTCCCCTCCCTCCCCTTCCTTCCCTTCCTTTTTTTTTTTTTTTTAAGGACAGGGTTTTTCAACCTCAGCCCTGTTGAAATCTGGGCTGGATGATTCTTTTGCCATGGAGGAGCTGTCTTGTGCATTGTAGGATGTTTAGCTGTTTCCGTGGTCTCTACTCACAAGATACCAGTAGCAACCCCCAGTCATGATAATAAAAAATGTGTCTAGACATTGCCCAGTTACACTTGGATGAGAACCCCTGACCAGGACAGTCTGATGCCAAGGTGAATTACTAAAGGCAAGCAGTTTAATGATCGGTTACATCGAAAGGATAGACAACTTGGAATTATAGGTATGTTTTGTTATATTTTAAGTGACCGTCCCTTGTAGCTGTGTCAGAACGTAGATGTGTTAGTTTGATACTCTGCTAACAAGGCATCTTACAGTGCTGGTCACCCCATCTTTTCTTAAATCTGCTTTGCATTTGTCCACCTTTAGGGAAGGTAGAGTAGGAAATCAGCTTAGAAAAGCATCTGGTTTTCTGTTGATTTCCTTTTTTTTTTTCCTTTTTCTTTCATAGATTCTTCTGTGACCATGAGAGAGAGAAGTAAAGAATGATCCATGATTTTTTAAACACCTTATCTTGAGGATATAGTCATGTTGGAAGGTCTTGTAGCCTGGGTTCTCAATACCTATCTGGGAAAATACGTCAATAACCTGAACACTGATCAGCTGTCTGTTGCGCTTCTGAAAGGTGAGTACATGTATCTCTTTTTGGTAAAGCACTTCAATTTTTTTAATACTCATTTTGTTTTACTGGGAATAGTAAAACATAATGCCCAGATGGCTTTGTACTAAGTATGTGTAAAAGGAAATAAGTTCTCCCCCATGACGCTGATTATTATTACAGGGTAACTTAAGTATGTAGCTGTATTGCTATAGATTTTTAGGGAACTATTAAATATTAAAAAGAAAAAGACTATACTGCTGGTGACTGTTGATTTTTTATCCCAGTTGATTTTTTAGCTTTATGAAGCTTTATGGAGGTGGCCATGATTTAATGACAGTGGCATTGACTTTGGTTTCAAATCCTCTTGTGTTACTCATTAGCTATGTGAACAAGCCATTGAAATTCCGAGCCTTAGTTTCTTTAGAAAAAGCGGGTAAGGGGCACCTGGGTGCCTCAGTCGCTTAAGCGTGTGCCTTCGGCTCAGGTCATGATCCCAGGATCATGGGATTGAGCCCCACATCGGGCTCCCTGCTCAGTGGGGAGTCTGCTTCTCCCTCTTCCTCTGCCTCTCCTCCTACTCATGCTGTCTCTCAAATAAATAAATAAATCTTAGGGGTGCCTGGGTGGCTCAGTCCTTAAGTGTCTGCCTTTGGCTCAGGTCATGATCCCAGGGTCCTGGGATCGAACCCCGCTGTCGGGCTCCCTGCTCGGCGGGAAGCCTGCCTCTCCCTCTCCCACTCCCCCTGCTTGTGTTCCCTCTTCCACTGTGTCTCTCTCTGTCAAATAAATAAAAAATAAAATCTTAAAAAAAAAAAGAAGCTTTTAAAAATAAATAAATAAAATCTTAAAATAAATAAATAAACTCTTAAAGGAAAAAAAAAAAGAAAAAGCGGATAATATACCTCTCCAGGGTTGCTGTAAGGCTCAAATGGATCAAATGGAATGACATTTAAAGCTCCTGTCCTGCTGGTGTATAATAAACACCAAGTTGAAGCTTTAAAATATGTTACTGTGGGGTGTTTGATAGAATAAAGCTTGAGACACTTTAGCCTTTACAGGCCTATCCTTGGTAAATGCCTATATGTGATTTAATGCAGTGCAGGGAACTGGTGTGAGGATTGGAAAACCGTTTTCTTTTTTCCTTCTCCTTGTTTTAATGTAAGTTCTCTTTGCTCAACTCAAAATGGAATGCTTGAACAAATCTAGGGAAAGGAGATGGTCTGTAAGCATGTAGCAGCCCAGAAAATGGAAAGGAGATCTCAAATACGATGGGAAGCTCACCTTCCTGGGGGTGTGGGTTTTGGCAAGTAGACCAGGACAGGTTAGTGGAGATGGCAGTGGTACAGATTGTGGTGGAGTCTGTGAGAATAGGGTGCCCATGGCTTACTTGTTCCCAGAAATATTGTTTTCAGGTTTTTCTGACCCATCTAAACCAGTAAAAGAATTGTGGCAGCCATAGGCTGTAGGGAGCTCTTCGCTCGCCCCTCCCACTCTCCTCCTTTCGCTGGAAACAGAAGTAGGTTTTTTCTTCATCTCTAACTTCTGTCCTGACCTTTCCCTCCTGTCCTTAGAAGGGAGCTGCTAAGTGCAAGGTGAAAGCCACCAGTCTGTCAGGGACGAGGATGTGTTCAAAGGACGAGAGTAGCATCAGGGTTACCTCTTTGGTCACTTACTGCAGTTCTCATACATGCTGTGCAGCTAACCAGGTTGCACAGGGCAGGTATCAGGGCCGAGAGAGGGAATTGCAGACCATAACCTTGTTAATAAAAGAGCTAGCTCTTTCAAGAGTGATATGGTAAGAGGATGTTTACCAATGAAATGAATAAGTAGAAATTTGTGGTATCCGATATATCATGGACTCTATTACTAAACAGATTTCTAATCTGTTTTAGAATATATCTCATAATGACAACTGTGTGTATCTCTCTGATGCTTCAAAGTGCTTTTCTGTGCTTCCTGTTTAAAAAATATTCTCTTTGCAGAATAGAAAAATAATTTTTCTTTTCTTCCTTTAAATTTTTTGTTATGTTAATCACCATACATTACATCATTAGTTTTTGATGCAGTGTTCCGTGATTCATTGTTTGCGTTTAACACCCAGTGCTCCACACAGAACGTGCCCTCTTTAATACCCATCACCAGGCTAACCCATCCCCCCACCCCCCTCCCCTCTAGAACCCTCAGTTTGTTTTTCAGAGTCCATCGTCTCTCATGGTTCGTTTCCCCCTCCGATTTCCCCCCCTTCATTCTTCCCCTCCTGCTATCTTCTTCTTCTTTTTTTTTCTTAACATATATTGCATTATTTGTTTCAGAGCTACAGATCTGTGATTCAACAGTCTTGCACAATTCACAGCGCTCACCATAGCACATACCCTCCCCAATGTCTATCACCCAGCCACCCCATCCCTCCCACCCCCCACCACTCCAGCAACCCTCAGTTTGTTTCCTGAAGAAAAATAATTTTTCTTTCATAACCAGTGTTAGGGTGGTGCCCCATCCTTATGGATTCAAAGCACACCACAATGCTTGGCTAGGAAAGTGTTGGAGCATTGAGCCTTGCAGTTGTAGTTAAAGCAGTGTTTGGAGGCAGAGGGTCATGTATAGGAATAAGAATGTTATTTCGGTCCGTCTGCAGATATTTAGTGTCTGAGATGCTCTGGGAGATGCCAAGAAGATGGGGATAGTGGTCAAGAGTATGAATTTTATAGCCAGATTGTTTTTTTGTTTGTTTGTTTCATTTTAGAGAAAGAGAGAGAGAAAGCTGGGGTGGTGGTGGTGGTGGTGGTGGTGGTGGTGGTCGTGGTGCAGAGAGAGAGAGGATCTTAAGCAGGCTCAACAACCAGTGCAGAGCCCAACTTGGGGCTTGATCTCGTGACCCTGAGATCATGACCTGAGCCGAAATCAAGAGTCAGAGGCTTAACTGACTGAGCCACCCAGGTGCCCTAGTCAGACTGGTTTTGAATCCCATTTCTTCCATTTACCAGTAACTTGGGCAAATTATTCCAGTTCTTCATGAATTCTCAAATTCTTCCTTTCTGCAAGTTGGAGAGAATATTAACTGTCTCTTAAGGTTCTGAGGACTAGAATTAATGTAGGTCAGAGAGCTTAGAACTGTTCTGGGCAGATAGTGGGCCCTCAGTCAATCATCATCCCCTATTGTCATGATCATCAGCATATGATTGGCTTGGGTTGGACTTCAAGGGTGCACACATACTAAAAGTAATAAAAATGCAAAATAGCATACAAGTAGTCGAAGGAGAGAGAACTTGTATATGATTTTATTTGTTCAGTCTCTCAGCAAGCACCATTGAGCACCTGCTTTGGGTACGGCTCTGTGTTATGGACTGATAACAAAAAAGGGGGGACAGTAGAAGATACCAGGAGCTCAGGAGTAGGGTCTGAGCCTGGTCTCACCACTTAACAGCTGTTTGTGACTGTGAGCAAGTTACTTAAGCCTCCTCTTGCCATTTGAGATCAGACAGACCTGGAACGAACTCTAGGACTACCACTTATCAGCTCAGTGACTTTTTTTTTTGGAAGATTATTTATTTGTTTATTTTATTTGACAGAGAGAGAGAGAGAGAGAGAGCACAAGCAGGGGGAGCAGCAGAGGGAGCTGCAGGGGAGAGGGAGAAGCAGGCTCCCTGCTGAGCAGGGAGCCCGATACGGGGCTCGATCCCAGGACCCTGGGATCATGACCCGAGCTGAAGGCAGACGCTTAACTGACTGAGCACCCGGGTGTCCTATCTCTGTGATTTTTAAGAAGATTGCTTACCTCTACACCTAATTTTCCTCACCTCAGAGTGGAGAAGATAATTGTATTTCCTCATATTATTGAGAGGCTTAGATGAGATGATGGAGATAAGTGCTCAGCACTAGGACGATCTCACTAAATGATTGCTCTTCCTATTATTCCACATCGGTAGTCCCTGCCCTCGGACACCTCTTAACTTGTTAGTCATGCCAGGCAGTATATATTGTTCCACTAGAGATGCAGGCATAGTGCGGAGGGGGGGTGCAAAGCAGGGGAGTCATTCACCCTGTTGGGAGAACTCTGGGGAGGCTATGACGGAGGGAGCCAAGCAGGAGTTTGGCAGGTGGCGCAGGGCAGGTCACCATGTTCCAGGTGGAGTGCAGCTTGTGAGTACAGGCAGAGGGCAGAAAACTCGCAGGGCACGTTCGGGATGGTCTGGGGCCAGAAGATAGCAGCTGCCGGAGTCACGTCAGGGCCTGAACTTCGGGCTGCGGGCCTATCTGTGTTTGTGGCCCAGCACTTAGGGCCCCCCTCCTTTTTGTTCCTTTTTTTTTTTTTTTTAAAGATTTTATTTATTTATTTGACAGAGAGAGACAGCGAGAGCAGGAACACAGGCAGGGGGAGTGGGAGAGGGAGAAGCAGGCTTCCTGCTGAGCAGGGAGCCCGATGTGGGACTCGATCCCAGGACCCTGGGATCATGACCTGAGCCGAAGGCAGACGCTTAACGACTGAGCCACCCAGGCGCCCTCCTTTTTGTTCCTATCAGCTCTGCACCTCAGGCTGGCTTTCTAAGTGATGCAGAGCCGCGGGAAGAGAGGTCAGCAGTCATCAGTGCTGACCGAAAAGCCACCAGCCTCTAGATGTACCCCAGTTCTAGGGACTCTGCTTCTTGCTCGGCTAAGCTGAGGCATTTTGGGAGGAGACGTCCAGGAATAAGCCTGCACGTTATCTGCCTGGAAAGAAACGAAGAGCGTTATCATTTATAAAGTCCTCACCTACTCTGGGTCCCTTGAGGGACCTTTCCCAGCAGGGCCAGGTGTGGGTGCATATTTGAGTGGGTGGGGAATCAGTGAGCCTTCTGTCTGGAGCCACAGACTGACCGGCCGCTGCTGCTTGTTTCTGATATGCTGGAGGCTGCCCTTTCCCCAGCTTCTTCTCCTTCCTAGAGCACCTCTTTCGCTCCCCGCACTTCAGCATTAATTTTGCCTGGTGTGGGCTGCCTACTGTTCCGTCCACTTCCCCAAGGTGCACAGCAGCCAAGGAAACCTAGTGCTGTCTGCCTTTGTGACAAATTTGGGTACTGAAAAATAGGGCAAATGATTCAAATTGCAAATGATGCTTTTCAAAAGAAGAAACCATATGCTTTCCCCCTTTAAGTCAGTTTCAACTGTTGAGGAACATGTTTCATGTCCCCCCCCCCATGATCATTTACTCCCCGAATGTGGAAATAGAGTTGTTTCTGGGCTCTTGGGGGTTATTAACATCTCCCTTTGGTTAGTCTTAAGCTGTGGGAGGACCCACATGGGGACACATGTTCCTGCAAACGTCTAAAACAAGCTGGTTGCATTTGCTCAGCATCTGCCAAGCTGCTAGATTCGAATACTTTAGAAGCCAATTACCCACAAGTCTTGAACAGTCATTTAAAGGAAAAAAGTAATCGTTTCTTGTATTAGTTTGTCTTTGGCTGGCTTGCCTCTCTTCTGAGTTCCTGTACCAGTGGTTCCTGGGTGGTTGTCTGTACCCCTGTTCTCAGAAATTGCCTTAAGTTGTGTAAACAGTTTTGTAGAATTATGGCTGTCTCCTCTGCCCTCTAGGATGGGGACCCTGCCTTCTCTTTTCATATTCCCAGTGGCCAGCACAATGCCTGCTAGAGGTTGGGGAGTGGTATGTCAGTGTGGACGCATAACTTCCACAGCTGGGAGAGTGAGAGCGAGGCAGAGAGCCTTGGCCATTCAGAGACATGTCGAACCTCTAGGTTTAAGTCCTATAAAAGCTGGATCTGAAAAGGACCTTCAGCAGTGGTTTGTTCTTTGCTTTCGGACGGGTGATTAAGCCTGCAAGTGTAGATGTGGAGCAGAACGTGTGGAGCTGGTCTCTCCAGAGGGGAGAGTAGAATTCCTTTTGATGACCAATTTTATTGAACTCTTCAAGGGCTCTCAGGTGTTGCGTGCAGTAGATCCATTTGTTGGGGGGTGGGTGGGTTGCTGGAGTTTGTTAAAAATTGCAGATTTCTGTGTTTCAGTCGCAGCGATGTCTTGCAGGGGGCCCTGGAGCCTGCATTTCTTCCCAGCTGACTCAGATATTAATGGTCATCTAGTGAATATTCGCCTAAACTAGGGGTCTGCAAACTGGCTAGCGGACCAAATCCAAACTGAGAATGGCTTTTATATTTTTAAAGGCTTGTAAAAAAAACAAAACAAAACAAACAAAAAAAACACCAGAGACAATATACAACAGATACCATAAAGCTTGAAATATGTACTATCAGGCTTATTATAGAAAAAGATTCCTGCCTACACCCTTCACCTGCTGGTGAGCTTCAGCCGTCAGAGTGGGATGGTCAGGAAACTAGTGTAGGCAGAGTACACAGCTGGTCGAGGTGCTGCTCCTGGCTTTTCCTGGCCAGGCTGAGCTGTAAAACTTTCCCTTTAACCTTCCAAGATTTGCACACAGTAGGTGCCTACTGCCTGTGTTGGGTGAACATTTCATGCTGTTGTTTTTATTTTTCAGGTGCTGTTGAGTTGGAAAACTTGCCCTTAAAGAAAGATGCCTTGAAAGAACTGGAATTACCGTTTGAAGTCAAAGCTGGTATGTGGAACTCTGCAGGAGAGGGAGGCAGTCTTCCACTGCTTCTTCCACTGCTTGGGACAGGAAAACCCAGAGCCCTTGGATTTGGCTCTGTTTGAGCAGGAAGAGGCAGGATAGGAAATAGGGAGTTTAGATCAGTCCTTGAGTGTGGCCTTTTCTGTCAGGATGACCTTGGGGTAACAGTGGGGAGGTCAGGTGTTTCCCAGACCCATTGAATCAGAACCAAGGGAGTGTCATTGAACCTGTATGTTTCATAAGTGCCACAGGTGATTCTTAACGTTTCCTGAAGTGTGAGAACTTCTGTTCTAGATACGGGGCGGGGGGGTCTTATTTTTGGGAACCTTCTTACACAAAACTATTACTGAGAGACAGTTTATTGAATGAAAGGTGGGCTCTGGAACAGTGTGCTTGGGCATATATTCTATATCTGCCATCACACCCCAAGGTGGTGTGGCCTTGGGGAAGTTCCCTCACTGCTCTGTGTGTGCTTCTCAGTCTTTAAGAGGAGGTGATAATCATTGTACCTATATCAGAGGGTTGTGGAGAGGAATACATGAGTTAATGCATTAAAATTACTCAACAATGCCTAGCACACTCAGTAGAGGTTTGCAGTTATGATAGGAGTTCTGCAGTTACTAGATTTGGTGAGGAAACAAGAACTGTCCTGGAATAAAAATATTCTTTGTTGGGGTGCTCGGCTGGCTTGGTCAGGGGAGCCTGCTACTCTTGATCTCGGGGTGGTGAGTTCGAGCGCCATGTTGGGGGTGAAGATTACTTAAAAATAAAGTCTTACAATTCCTTGTTAAATGACCGTGTATAAAATTAGTCCCTATTCAGACACCCCGACATCATTCAATAATACCTGTTGATGTCAGTCTTTCCATTATTTTTGGGTACTTATATTACAGTACAATGCAAGTACCATGCAAATCAGTTGCTAGGTGGAGTAAGATAGAAATCTTGCAAAAGATTTAGGCTTTCTTGAAGTCAGTTCAAGTGGTGGGTGAACTGCCAGGATACCAGGCAAAGACACTGACAAATTAGAATCTGAAAGAAACTCAGGAATGATGATACTGAGGGTACTTCCAAAGATGATTATTTGAGTATCAAAGGATTAGGAGAGGCTCTTGGGAACACTGATGAAGTTTCCTAATATTTTTGGAAAAATGACCCTATTTGTACTTGTTCTGCAAAAATTAAATGAAATGTAACAGAGGTTATATTTTGCTGTCACCTAATTTATCAAACATGCCTCTTCCCCCAATAATTTAGGTTAGAATTGCAACTGCACACCAATTGTTATTAAACTCTTTGTGGTGAAAATTTGTATTCGGTTTCAGTTATAATATAAACTATTAAATAGAAAATCTTACTTTAATTTTTCTAGATAAAATTCAAATTAAAACATTGATTATTTGTTGCCACATTTCTTTTTTTTTTTTTTTTTAAGATTTTATTTATTTATTTGACAGAGAGAGACACAGCAAGGGAGGGAACACAAGCAGGGGGAGTGGGAGAGGGAGAAGAAGGCTTCCCGCTGAGCAGGGATCCCGATGCAGGACTTGATCCCAGGACTCTGGGATCCCAGGCGCCCATATTTGTTGCCACATTTCTTAATTTTTACTGGATTACACAGTCAATCCCTTGGTGTTAATATTCTCTTCAACAGATCAATTCCACTTGAATTCTAGATCTTAGAGGGTAGCGATTGATAACATGTTTTTCTTTCAGAGGGAACATATTAGTTGGGCCATGTGGATCTTTGAGAGATCTTTTAGGACAGTTTAGATATTCTTATGCATTATTCTTTAGTGGTGACTTGCCTCTTATTAATTGAATTTAAAGAAGACCTGTGTCCTGGGAGCCTCGGCTAGAAATGGTAGGACTTGGGAAATCAGTATCACGGTTCTAGCAGGTTTCTCGTCAGTCCGGGTTCTCATGAAGAATCAGGATTCTTCCTTGATAGAGTGCCACAGTAGTACTATGGCCCATGTTTCAGCTGGTATGTTCAAGACCGGACATGCTGTAAGTAAGTCCGGTAACTCCCAAGAAGTGCTTCTCAACCAGCCCATGAATAATGAACAAGAAATGAATTTTGTGCTCATGGGCTTGTGCAGGTGCTGTGGGGAGAAAGACACCCCAAGGAAGTTTAAGATGTAGTTCAGTTGGGGAAGAGGCACTTTGCAGAGGAGGGCTGTTGCATTTGATAGGGCAAAGTCACACTGGGCTTTTTCTTTTTTAAAGATTTTATTTGAGAGAGAAAGAGAGATAGCCACAGAGATAATGACAGAGAGCACAAGCGGGGCAGGAGGCCTGACATGGGGCTCGATCCCAGGACCCCGGCATCATGACCTGAGTCAAAGAGACGCTTAACCTAACACTGAGCCGCCAGGCGCCTCCACCCTGGGCTTTTGCCATCTTTTACTTTATTGTGCCTCGTTCTTACTGATCTCAGCCTACTAACTTTCTGTTTCCCATGTATGAGAACCTGCTGCCTGTTTTCTTAGATTAAAAACTAAATGGCAAAAGTTCTCATGCTTCTTACACAAAACTGAAAGAATACAGAAAAATTGAAGTAAAAATGTGTATCAGCACTTGACAAGACTTTTGCTTTCCCCAGGCCTGATTGGGAAGGTAACTCTTCAGATTCCCTTTTATCGCCCCCACGTGGACCCTTGGGTGATCTCCATCTCCAGCCTTCACTTAATCGGAGCCCCTGAAAAGCTAGAGGATTTCAATGATGAGAAGGAGAAGCTCTTGGAGAGGGAGCGTAAGAAGGCTCTGCTTCAAGCCCTGGAGGACAGATGGAAGGCAAGGCACACCCCCTCGGCCACCAGACCAGCTGCGGTGAGACAGATGAAATGAGCAGAGCACTGGATTTGGCTAATTCTGGCTCTTCCCTTTGTAGAATGAACGCCAGCAGAAGGGGGAATCCTACTGGTACTCAGTTACCGCCTCTGTAGTTACAAGAATTGTGGAGAATATTGAAGTAAGTCCTCCTGACTTTTTATAAAGTACGAACATGACAGGGACTTCTCAGGCTTAACTGTGTTGCGCTTCTTAGTACCTTGTTTCTTGTGGGTTCAACTGAAACGGGGTGTACAGAGCCTTGGCTGACTGCTCAGGTATGCCCTCTTCTAGGCAGTACCAAAGGAAAACCTGAAAAGCAAGTCTCCAGCTCTGGGCAGACACAGGTTTTTCCTGCTTCAGCTTGTGTGAGTAGGAGTTTTCTTTCACTCATATTTCGCTTTGTTTTTGAACGTTGGACTCTTACTTGCTAAAAGGATGTATCTCCTAAGAAGCTGGGTCACCTAAACCTTCATGACTGATCATTTCAGGGCATTTCACTTCACCTCTCTGTCTCGGTTTCTTCATCTGTTAACACGAGAGAGGTTGAATACATGGTTTCTAGTTGATTACATAGTGAATTGTGAACAGCCCACGGAGGTGTTTTAATATCTCACTGATGGATCTGGTGGCGGTTTGAGGAGTTACAGTGTCAGGGCTGTTGGCCACGTTTTCTGCTTTAATTACAATTTTGTTTCATCCTCAAAAACTAGATCAGGGTCCACACTAATTTTTATGAGTGCCATAAGAGTGAGCCTGTACTTAGTACCTCTGGGGTTTTCTTGCAGTGCCAAGGTGACACAGGCTAAATGGTTTCAAGGTATACTACTTCCCCCCAAAATGCAGTCTGAGGTTGTTGGTTTTATAACTGTCATAACGTTGACAAAGAGATTGGTGCATTTGAGGTGAGTGCTTTGAATTCTGTTTCAGGCAACTGTATATATTTCTTTTTTTAGCTGTCATTGGTTTTAAATAATTCATCATTATTATTTTTACTAATAGCTTTATTGAGATTTAGTTCACATCCCATAAAGTTTACACTTTTAATGGGTACACTCTAGTGTTTATTTATTTATTTATTTATTTTTAAAGATTTTATTTATTTATTTGAGAGAGAGAGAATGAGAGACAGAGAGCACGAGAGGAAGGAGGGTCAGAGGGAGAAGCAGACTCCCTGCTGAGCAGAGAGCCCGATGTGGGACTCGATCCCGGGACTCCAGGATCCTGACCTGAGCCGAAGGCAGTCGCTTAACCAACTGAGCCACCCAGGCGCCCTCTAGTGTTTTTTTAGTGTGTTTGCAGAGTGCCTAGGTTACCACTCCCTAATTCCAGACCACTTTCATTACCCCCAAAAGAAACTCCATACCCACTTAGTAGCCACCCCCATTTCTCCTCTCCCTCTAGCCCCATGCAACCACTAATCTTCCTTTACGGAAACTGCCTATTTTGGACATTTCATATCTATGTGATCGTACACCATGAGGCCCCTTGTGTCTGGCTTCTTGCACTTAGCATAATGCTTTCAAGCTTCATCCATGTTGTGGTGTGTACCAGTACTTGATTCCTTTTTATGGCTGAATAATGTATTCGGTCGAAGATACGGATTGTCAAAGATAAAGTTGAATGTTAGTGAAAGCGGTGAAAACAGATTTTATTCAGTAACTGCTGACAGAAGTGGAAAGAGCAGAGCTCTGTTCCAAATTACACAGAAGTGACAGGTCCTTTCCAAGGGAGAGTGAGGCAGGGGATCCCGTTGGGGAGAGCTCAGGTGAAAAATGACAAAGGGTCAGTGTCCATGTGATAAGGCCAGCTATATCTGCTAGCTGGGCTTCTTTGCTCCCACAGAGACAGACTGAGAGACAGACCCTGTCCTTCCTGATGATTACATTTCAAAGGAATGGCTTTCAAGTCCTTGATTATAGAAGATACATACACATCTCATAGGGACAGAGAGAGGATTCACAGTTGTAAGCCCTTTTTGGTAAATGCTCTAAGAAAGGGAGGTCAGGGACCTATTGTCAGGCTTTGGCTGGAAAAAACAGCCCTGAGCTTTTCCACACAGGAACTCAGAATGAGGCTGGAATGTCCCAGGGACGCAGGCTTAAGCTTCTAGAAGCCGTGTTAAATGTGGTCACATCTCTCAGTGCAGGAGTTTGAATGGAGTATTCATACCGAGAGGTTTTGTGGTTTTTGGGATATACTACATTTTGTTTATCTGCTTATCAGTTGATGTACATTTGGGTTGTTTCCACTTTTTGCCTGTTACGAATAATGCTGGTGTAAACATTCATGTATATGGTTTTGTGTGAATATATGTTTTCAGTTCTCCTGAGTATATACTTGGGAGTGGAATTGTTGGAGTCATATGGTAACTATGTGTTTAATTTTTTGAGGAACTGGCAAACTATTTTTCAAAGAGGCCGCCCTGTTTTACAGTTTCATCAGTGATGTAGGAACATTTCCATTTCTCCACATACTCATCGACACTTGTTATTATTGTTTGTCTTGTGATAATAACCACACTAGTGGGTAAGAGATGCTACCTTGCTGTGGTTTTGATTTGCATTTTCTTAATGGCTAATGTTGAACATCTTTCTATATGCTTATGGTCACTTGCATGTCTTTTTTGGAGAAATGTCTATCCAGATCCCTTTTCCATTTAAAAAATTGATTTATTTGTTTTTTATTGTTGAGTTGAAAGAACTCCTTATATATTTTGTTGTTGTTGTTTTTAAAGATTTTATTTATTTATTTATTTGAGAGAGCACAAGCAGCGGGGAGGGACAGAGGGAGAGGGAGAAGCAGGCTCCCAACTGAGCAGGAAGCCCGATGTGGCGCCTCAGTCCCACGACCCTGGGATCATGACCTGAGCCAAAGGCAGATGCTTAACCGACTGAGCCACCCGGGTGCCGCAAGAGCTCCTTATATATTTTGGATTCTAGTCTCTTATCAGATGCATGATTTGCAAATATTTCCTCCCATTCTTTGGGTTGTCTTTTCACTTTCTGTTACAATTTTTAATTCACTGAAGCAGAGTGCCATTTCTGTAGCCCACCTCTAGGGGCCAGGGGAAATAAATAAGTACAGAGTGTAGGTGTCCTGCTGGTGTTCCTGTGTCTAGGTGTGGGGACACAGAGGCAAGATTAAGATATCGTAAGAGAGGGCAGGCCAGTTATCTAGATCCAGCAGTATTTCTTTTAGTGTTTTTTAAAGGGGCCTTGTGAAATGGTTTAATGAAAGTATTGTAGCTCTTTTCTGGAGGTAGCGCCAATCACAAAAAATGTCATTCATGTCATTTGTGATGATAGCTCTCAGGATTGTGGTTATAATTCTCGTAGCATTGGACATGTGTGTGCTGTAAGCATTTGTATAAACTGCCTGCTCTGACTTATTTAAATGCTCAAGGGCAGTTTGACGTCTGCCTATAGTATTCTACCTATAGCGCATGTCTAAATGCTTTTTCTTTTGTTCTCTTCTTTGCAGTTAAAAATTCAAGATGTCCATTTGCGCTTCGAAGATGGTATTACCAATCCATCCCATCCTTTTGCATTTGGCATCTGTATTAAGAATGTGTCCGTGCAGAATGCTGTGAATGAGCCTGTGAGTATGAACTGTGCCTGTAACCTAGGAAGAAAGCACTGGTTCTCGGGAATTTGGGGCTCTGCCTTTGGTCATTTCATGTTCCATACAGGAGGCCGCATTCTTTTTCACCATGTTCTTTAGTGGGAATGTATGTTTCTTGTCTGTGTCAACAGATTAATTTGCCAAAGTCGGGAAATGGCCAATTTTCTCTGACCTTTCGTTATTTCACTCATATGTTAAATGTTGGTGTTATCGCTTTCTTTTTATGCACGAAGAAACTGAGTCACAGAACGGGTTTCAGCTTTGCTTTTCTTCTCATGCTATGTGTACTCCTGGGGGAAGCTCGTTCTGTTTCATAGAATCAGCCATGCCCTGGGAATGTTTGTTGATGTCTCTATGTCTTGAACCTCTCTTCTGACCTTCTTGTTCGTGGTCTTTAACTGCCTATGGGACACCTCTGGTGGTTTAGGCTTCTTATAAGCGAAATTATCCCATTACGTTCCACTGGCCCTGAAACCAACTTTTCCCCTTTATTCTCTAACATGTTACTGAATGTTAAAACAAACAAAACTGACATCTTTTGAGCCCTTTTATATGCCAGGCGCTATTCTTAGTGCTTTACATGACTTACCTCATTGAATTCTCAGTACTTTTCACCACCACTGTTAGCCTCATATTACATTCAGCTAAGCACACTAAGGTGCAGAGATGGAGTGGCAGAGCCAGGTCTCGAACCCACATGGACCAGCTGCAGAGTGGGGGTTGGCAAACTGTGGACCGTAGAGCAAAGCCCCCCCACTCCCTGTTTTTGTCTGTAAAGAATGACTGGATCACAGCCACACCCATCATTTACATATTATTCAAGGCTGCTTATGTGCTCTAGTGGGCAGAGTTGAGTCATTACAACGGAAACTGTACGGTGCACGAAGACTGTGAGTACATATGAGTACTCTCTGGCCTTTGGCAGAAAGTTTGCCCCCCTTGCTACGGAGCATGTGTTCTTAGACAGTGTGCTGAGCTCCCCAAGCCTGTGCTCAACCTTTTGCTTCTTATTCTTTAACTTCAGTATCCATCTGCTCACAGCATCCTGCCAGTTTTCCTTGCAAAATGTCTCAAATGTGTCTCTTCCTGTCATCTTCACTGTGACTGCCTTGCTTCAGGGTCCTGTAAGTTTTGGCCTGGGCTTATAAAACATCCTGTTTCATGACTTCTTGCTTCCATCCCAGGCCCTTGATTCTTTGTAACCCAGTGCTTCCTAGCCTTTTCCACATCACGGCACACATAGGAAAAAAGATATCATTTGGACAGGATGCTGGGGCAAATGCATGCGGCTGCTGGGGGTTGGAGGTGGTGAGCCAGATATTTCTAAATGTAACTTGACCCTATAAACTTGCCTATTTCCTGATAACACTCATGACTCTTTTTCTCTAGCACACCAAGGAGGGAAGCTCCACTCTGCACTGTTGCCAGAGTCCTGTTTCTCAAACACATCCCTGACCCTGGTGGCATGCCTATAGCACAACCCTCAGCGGCTCCAGGGCTCTTAAAGTATGAAGTCCAAACTCCTTGGTGCAGCATAAACTTCCTTTCCTAGCATATTCGTTTCCTAGGGCTGCCTTAACAACAAATCACCACAAGTGAAATGGTTTAAGACAACAGAAATTTATCCTCTTTAGTTTTGGAGGCCTGAAGTCCAGAATCAAGGGGTTTGCAGGGCCGGTTTTTCCAGAGGCTCTGAGGGAGAATCCGTGCCTCCTTGCTTCTGGTGTTTGCCTTTGAGTTCCTTGGCTTGTGGATGCATCCCTTCCATCTCTGCCTCCATCTTCCCATGGTCTTCTCCCCTGTGTGTCTGCCTTCTCTTCTTAGAAGGACCCCAGTCATTAGATTAGGGCCCACCCTCATCCAGTATGACCTCGTTTTAATTTGATTACATCTGTAAGGACCCTATTTCCAATAACGTCCCCTTCACAAGTTCTAGGAGGACATGGATTTTTGGGGGGAGGGAAACTGCTTAACCCAGGATACCTAGTAGCATTCCAAGCTGCTTTTGTCAGCACTTAACTCCCCACTCCAAATGTGTGTACCAGTCCTGCCCTCACACCATGAGTACAGTGCTCCCATGACACAGATGTAGTCACCGTCCTCTGGAGACACCAGGCCTTCTGTATGGTGGGCCCAACACTTCGACGTGTGTCCCCATCCTTCCCTCCTACCCTGCCCTGGGCGGGAACCGTATACATCTTTTGATGCTCATCCATGCGGTGACATTTTCTCTTTTGTTTGCTCATAGCATCATAGGTATTCTTCTTCTGCTTCCCTCCGCTTAGTTAAAAATGTTGCATGTTTGTATCCCCAGTTAGCTGGATTTTGAACACTGTAAGAACAAAACTGTTTTGATTCGCTTTTGTATCCCCAGCACCTTGCAAAGTGCTGATGCGTGCCTCCTCAGAAATGGTTTGTTGAATGAATGAATAAGTTTGTGAGTACAGAGAGCATGTTTTTTTTCTTCCCTGTTTTACCTCAGGTACAGAAATTAATGCGGAAAAAGCAACTAGATGTGGCAGAGTTTAGCGTCTATTGGGATGTCGATTGCACTTTGTTGGGGGATTTGCCCCAGGTGGAGTTACAGGTATGATTCTGGCAGAAGGCTTTATGGTAACACAGTACAATAGTAAAGAGTTTGGGGCCACCGCCACGTAGGTTTCTGTTCTCTGTGGCTCTGGTTGCCATTCCCATGCCCGTCTTCCTCCAAGGGCATCCATTCTCAAGTGGGTTTGCTTGAGGTACTTGATATGCATGTAATTCTGAACAATATATAGTGTTTTGTGTATGTTTCATGTTTGTATTGCATTCTAGGTTTCTTTGTTTTCTTTTTTTCACTTAAAACTGTGTTTTTTTTTTTAATTTTTTTATTGTTATGTTAATCACCATATATTACATCATTAGTTTTTGGTGCAGTGTTCCATGATTCATTGTTTGTTCATAACACCCAGTGCTCCATGCAGAACGTGCCCTCCTCAATACCCATCACCAGGCTAACCCATCCCCCTACCCCCCTCCCCTCTAGAACCCTCAGTTTGTTTTTCAGAGTCCATCATCTCTCATGGTTCGTCTCCCCCTCTGACATACTCCCCTTTTCTTCCTCTCCTGTTATCTTCTTCTTTTTCTTTTTTCTTAAAATATGTTGCGTTATTTGTTTCAGAAGTACAGATCTGTGATTCAACAGTCTTGCACAATTCACAGCGCTCACCGTAGCACATACCCTCCCCAATATCTATCACCCAGCCACCCCATCCCTCCCACCCCCAACCACTCCAGTATGTGTTTTTAAGATTGATGGATGTTGCTGTTTATATTCCTGGTTCATTGCTTTTGACTCCTGCATAGTATTCCATGGTATACACCTAACATATTATAGTTACGTATTCTTTAAGCCATCGCAAAATTGCTGTCCAGATTTTAAATGAATAAAGCACCAGCTCTGACTCTTAAAGAAGAGCTTTCTTATTCTGTGTATATTGAAACTTCACCTTTGGTGGTATTCCTTTAGGAAATACTTAGAAAGGCATTAAAATCATGGGGCATAAAGTATTACTGTTTGTGAAGAATAAAAAATTCTGAGTTTAATCTCTTGGTAAAGAAATTGTAGGTGGTTTAAGTAGAATGCAGAAAAAGGACTTTTCACCCTCACCTAAGATTTTCTTTGGCTTGCATGCTGTTGTACAGGTTTTGTTTTGCCAATTCAATTAAATAAATACCGTACATCATACAGAAGAACTGTATGCAGTTATAAAAAATGAGAACAAAGATCTTTATGATGAATATGGAATAGCCTCTAAGATTAATTAATTAATTTATTTAAAGACTTTATTTATTTATTTGACAGAGAGAGACAAAGCGAGAGAGGGAACACAAGCAGGGGGAGTGAGAGAGGGAGAAGCAGGCTCCTTGCTGAGCAGGGAGCCTGATGCGGGTCTCAATCCCAGGACCCTGGGATCACGACCTGAGCCGAAGGCAGACGCTTAACGACTGAGCCACCCAGGTGCCCCTAGTCTCTAAGATTTAGTATTAAGTTTAAAGAACTGAGGTAAGAGCGTATGTACCACTTATGTGAGACTGGTTAAAAAAACCAGAAGATCATGGATCTGTCTGAACATATGCAGAAAGCCTCTGGCACTCTCCAGAAGAAACTGGTATTACTGGTTGCCTCTGGGGAGAATAATTGGCTGGCTGGACGATGGGAGTCGGAAGGAGGTATTTCACCTGTTTTTGCCTTTCAGTTTTGAACCATGTGAATGTTTTACCTAATAAGAGATATAGATAAAATTTTTAAAAATGCTAGAAATTTTGTTCTGTTTGGGATTCTGAGGTAATAGGTGGTAAATTAGGTAACATACCAGCATGTGACTTGATCCTGAAAACATTTGCCATAATGACAGACGTTCTTATGACACTCAGGAGGCCATGGACAAGAGCATGGAGAGCCGCGATCATCACTACATCCTGGAGCCTGTGTGCGCATCCGCTCTTTTGAAGAGAAACTGCTCCAAAGAGCCTCTGAGGTCTCGGCACACTCCCCGGATCGAGTGCGATATTCATCTGGAGACCATCCCCTTGAAACTCTCTCAGGTACTCTTTTTCTACCCAGTGGCTTATACTCCCTCTGTGGGACCAGTAACTGGGTGAAGGAAGCACGGTGATAGAAGGGTCTCGATACTCTTCACAGCACCCCAGCGGGAAAGAAAGTGCCCGTGAGACCAACACTGTGGTGGGTGTAGCACCCACTGTGTGTTATACGGTTGGACTGTGTTGCTGTCTGGTTAGTTTTGATTTGGTTTTGAAGCGCTGAGCAGAGGCCAGGACATACAGTAAATATGAATACTTCACCGTCCGTGGTCAGAGAGAAGTGCCACGTGGTGCTGAAACGTGGTCTCCAGTGCGCATTGGATTTCCATTCAGTGGCTTGACCAACACGAACTGTCCTCGGTAGAGATGGGTGTTAACTGAGTAAAAGAAACATGTCAGCATTAACCCAGTTTTTCTCTCTTAACCTCTGCTGAAAAGCTGCAGTACCGGCAAATCATGGAATTCCTCAAGGAGCTGGAACGAAAGGAGAGGCAGGTGAAGTTCCGAAGATGGAAGCCCAAAGTGGCCGTGTCTGAGAAGTAAGGGCTTGCAAGTGACCTGTGCCTCTGAGATGCATTGTAGAGTGTGACTGTCCTTGGCCGTGGATCAGAAATGGGCCTCACTGTCCCTGGCACATGGCTGGAGCTAAAATACAGTTGATTTTTCTGGCCTTTAAAATGTCATTTCTGTGGTTGACTTGCATTGACGTTCTTACTGTATATTTCGTTGGTGTGGATTTACTCTCAGCTGGAGCGCAGTGGAGTTAAGGTCCTCTCGGTCTCACTTAGCAAGTCGACCACTGTTGCTCCGGTGGGATCTGACTGTGTAGGAAGTACTTTGTAGTGCTCTCTGAACCTGCTTTCCTATGTCTGTGGTCCCATGCTGTTTGGGCAGCACTTATGTAGTACACCTTATAACTTCTGTAGCAAAAAGGAATCTTTTCCTGTTGCAGTGATAGACTTGACTGATCCAATATATTAAAAATTTTAAAGATCCTGTGTATTTCCATGGCTTTTCTGAAGTATGCCATTTAAAATCTTTAGTATCCAAATCCTTGCCAGTTATCTTAAGATAGTCTTTACCTTGTAGTCACCAGTTGATTATCTGTCAGTGGACAGGACTGATATTATGGGTAATTCACACCAATTGAGTAATATATTATTAATGATGCCTAAGTTGAGAATCTATTATTGAAGTTCTTTGTGTAAGAAGTAATTAACATTGTTATGAAACATCTCAGCTGCCGAGAATGGTGGTATTTTGCTCTGAATGCTAACCTGAATGAAATCAGAGAGGAGAGGAAGCGTTGTACTTGGGACTTCTTGTTACACCGGGCCCGCGATGCTGTGTCTTACACTGACAAATACTTCAGCAAGCTGAAAGGAGGCTTGCTTCATGCAGACGACAGGGTGAGGGGACTGTTATCTTCATCGTTTCTTGGCTTCCAGTGGGTACGTGGGGAGGCAGATCGGTTCCCTCCCAGTACTTGTAGGGGTTTGTGAAGGTGTCCAGTTTCTCTGGAGCTCTAAGACCTGTTTTGTTTTAACCCAAACAGGAGGAGATGCGTCGGATTGAGGAGGAACAGAGCTTTGAGGAATTGAAGATTTTGCGTGAACTGGTTCATGAACGATTTCACAAACAAGAAGAACTGGCAGAGGTAAGAAATCCTCTGTGAGAAGATGTGCTCAGACTCACCACGCTCAGAGTGGCTCATTTTGATGTGCTGTGCTTCTCGGGGGGACAGAGAAGAATCAGTGGCACATTACAGCTTGTTTCTGTCTCTGGAGACTCATATTTGTTCATTTCTGGTTGACGCAGAGCCTACGAGAGCCTCAGTTGGATTCTCCAGGAGACTCTCCTGGGGATCCAGAGGCCAGTGGAGGCAGTGGGATGCTCCAGTACCTTCAGTCCTGGTTTCCTGGCTGGGGTGGCTGGTATGGGCAGCAGAGCCCTGAGGGGAGACCAGTCGAGGGGCTGTCAGCAGAGCAGCACGAACAGTGGACTCCCGAGGAGATCCTAGGTAAGGTGGGCGAGGGCCTTCGCTTTCCTGCCCTTGGCTGTCGTGAAGGGAGACACTTGTCTCGTAAAAACTCGTCTGTTATTTGTGCAACAGCCCATGGTATTTTTCAAATAAAAGAAGTAGACATTTGTAAAACAGTTTGTCTCATGTTCATAGATTCAGATGGAGGAAGTTTTTGAGAGATACTTCATTTGCAGCTTCATTGCTGAATTTGAATACTGAGCACAGTTTCAGAGCTGAGAGGCAGCGATCGTAAGAGAACTGAGCAAGTCAGAAGGTTTAAACTCTGAAGCTTGAAGATCAATCCAAAGCCACTCTTTACACCCACACTTATGGCTATCTATTTATATTTTTAAAAAAAATATTTAATTGAAGCAAACATATTTAACATGCACACACCATACTTATATAGATCAGTGACTTCCAGAGTCACATACTTCCTGTACAACCTGCACACTGGTAGAGAAATAGAACAAATCAGCACCCCAGAGGGCTTTGTGTGTTTTTTGCGGTCACTGTCCTGCACATTATAATCTTTTTCCTGACTTGTAACACCATAGATTTGTTTACTCATTTTCAAGCGGATGGCTATTGAAATTCAGATTAATTAAAATTAAAAGAAAAACATTCTTTTTTTCCCCTCAGTGACACTAGGCACGTTGGCCATGGAGCTCAAAGTCACCTGTGGTTGGTGGCTTCTGAGCCTGCGGTGCAGACGTAGAGCATTTCACGGTGCTGGGCAGCGCTGTTTATGCTGTACTGTGTCCTGAATCTTCACTTCTTCCCTCACTGGAGAATGAGCTGATGAGATCTTTAAAAATCTTTAAAATTTATTTATTCATGAGAGAGAGACAGAGGCAGAGGGAGAGGGATGTGGGACTTGATCCCAGGACCCCGGGATTACGACCTGAGCCAAAGGCAGACACTCAACCGACTGAGCTGACCAGATGCCCCTGATAAGATCTCTTATAAGACAGTGGGATCATTTTACATTAGGAATGAAGCAGTTGCCCATGACTTTGGAGTTCTTCCTGGGGAAAACTATTAAATAATGTCATCATCACTGTGATCTCTGCGCCTGGTGGTGCTTTTTGAATTTTCCCGTGCATTCCTCTAACATCTTTCCTTCCTCATGCTCAGGCACTGAGGAGTTTTTTGACCCCACCGCCGACGCATCCTGTCTGAGCGCGTACACGAAGCGGGACCTGGTGTTTGCCCGACTGAATGTGCAGCTGCAGCGGGGCACCGTGACGCTGCTGCACCAGGAGCTGGGAGGCCTGCGGATGGAGGAGCGCGCCTTCATGCAGCTCGAGTTCTCAGGTGCTGCCCCGCAGAGCCCCCGGCTGTTGCCACTCTTCCCTGGTGCCCGTGTTTGCTCGAGTCTCCTTATTTGTGGTCCTTACGTTCTAGCAAGTTGCTGTGAGCACAGGATGGTTGAATGCTGAGTCGCTGCTGGGGCAAGGTGGGGGTTGTTGGCGGGGAGATACAGTCTTAGGTGCCTGCGAGCCTCTGATCATAACATTCACCAGCAGATTGGTACAGAACCCTGTGTTAATGTGTGTCTGTGTGTAAAGACAGCTTATTTCATGTATATCGTGGATTCATTAATACTGAACTTGGCCGCGGCACTGTAACTAGGGCCTGAGTGAAGCTTATCTGCTGGAAGGCCTGGCACTGCAGTGTGGAGACCGTTTTAAGCCGTGAAATCACCAACAAAAAGCACAGAAACGCCAACAACTTGGCACTCAGTAGAGCACGAGAGGGGCATGTGTGTGCAGTATGAGCCACGCTAAACCAAGAGGGCAGAGCAGTGTTACCTGGTTCACCCTTAGCTGCGAGCATGCACATTAGGTGGTGTGTTTCTGCTCTGCACATGTCCTCAGAAGCACTGCGAGGATGGATTTCGGGGTTGTAAATAAGTTTTAGTGAGTAGAAGAATTCACAAACATAGAACCCACGAATAATGAGGATTGACCATGTCTGACATGTGTTTGTGACTTGGAATTAAAGGTGTATAAATAAGGGGCGCCTGGGTGGCTCAGATGGTTAAGCGTCTGCCTTCGGCTCAGGTCATGATCCCAGGGTCCTGGGATCGAGCCCCACATCGGGCTCCTGGCTCGGCGAGGAACCTGCTTCTCCCTCTCCCTCTGCCTCTCTCCCTGCTCATGCTCTCTCTCTCTCTCTCTCTCTCTCTCTCTCTCAATCTCTCTCTCTCTCTCTCTCTCTGTATCTCTGTGTCTCAAATGAATAAATAAAATCTTAAAAAAAAAAAAAAGGTGTATAAATAACTATGCACATGCTGGTGTTTTTACATCTCACGTATACTTTTATTTTGGTGTATAAAATAGGCATTTATCTCAGTAATTTAAAGGTAAACAACCAAAAAAAAAAAAAAAGCCAGTTTGTTTGACTTTATAATTGTGAGAGCTGAGGTATCATAAACTTAGTGTGAGCCAGCAGATTGCTTGAACTCAATGGTAACATGCTCTGTTTAGAATTCATTCTGCGAGGAAACTTCTAATATTCTGTATGTCGTTATATAGAGAGATTTATATGGACACAACAATATGTAGGTAGGATTTTTAGTTCTACTTTCAACGAAAAAGACTTCATGATATTTAATCGTCCTCTGTAAAACATTATATTTCATACTTTTTAAGATACTTCAGGTTGTCATGGCATACTGTCAAGTCTTACGTTGATGTTTTTGTAGATGTGAAGCTACTAGCAGAATCTCTTCCTCGAAGAAATTCCTCCTTGCTCTCAGTGCGGTTGGGTGGACTGTTTCTTCGAGACCTGGCCACAGAAGGCACCATGTTTCCCCTTCTGGTGTTCCCAAATTCAGTACGTACAGTGGTGGGATGGACGCTCCATCCTGGGTGGGGTGAACTGTGATCTGTCTTGGGCAAGTGACAGGTAATGTTACCGTTCATTCTGACATTTGGTCATCTTGAGACAGATGGGCTGATTAAAAACAAACTGGAAGTCAGTAACGGTTTTTAATTTGTCAGAGAGTGAATGTCGGAGGGATTTCCGGCAGTGCTTTCTTCCTCTCCTTTGTCATGGCTGCCGTGGGGTAGTTTGCTCTGTTTTGGAAGAAAATGCCATCAGCACCACTATTTTCTGCATTTCAAGGTCAATGTTCGCATCTCCTCTGTCTGGAATTCATTTTCATGCATTCTTACCCTAAGTCACTGATGGAAAGTCTCATCTTTTCCGGAGTTCCAAGAGAACCACTTCAAGTTATCTATATATATGTAATCTTTTATATTCAACAGACTTTACTAATTAGATCTTTGATCTCATTAAGTTGGCAGAGATATGATCAGAATAGTTGAGCATTTAGCCACTTGCTCTGTCTGTGATTTTTTTAGAGTGTGGATTGAGGAGAGGCTGGGAGTGCAGCGTGAGAGTCTAAAGGGCCGTACGTACTTCCTACTCATTAAGGAATCATTCATTAAACGCGCTGACCGCAGAGTAGCATACAGTCCATTTTAGCTTAGAGAAGGGCACAGATGAGAGAGGTCAGTCTGCAAGTCCTCTAATCCGATGTCAGATGAGTTTCGATTTGGTTGTGCTAAGCGAGAGTGATGCTGAAGGGCAGAACTTGAGGAAGTGTGTGCATGGCGAACTGTCCTCTCTCACCTGACATTTATGCATTTTGTGTATGTTTTAATAGCAAAAAGAAGTTGGCAGAGTCTCACAGTCTTTTGGTCTCCAAACAACATCTGCAGACAGAAGTGACCATAATCCTGGTAATTTGTCATATGTTCTTAAAACTAATCTTTAGAAATAAGATGATTGCAGATCAGTAGTCTTAGAGGGAGTGTGTCCTGTTTTGGCTCAGCGGTTTGTTGTGTGGATCTGTGTTTGTCTCGGAGTCCGTGTTCTCTGTTAACCTGTGTGTGACCTGTGTCAGCCTGTAGGGCTTCCGGGGCCTGGGTTTCCATAATGGGAGTGAATACAACAACCCAGTCTTGAAGATTCCTGTTGAAAATTAGAGGCAGTCCTCATTAGGGTCTCTGTTTTATAAAATTTTCATAAATGAGAACTAATTGGAAAATAATTTGGAAAATGTCTTTTTTCCAGAATTCCTTACAGCTTATGAAGAATAAGGCGATTGTTTTTGCTGTGTTCCATTTTCTTTCTCTGGTTCTTCCCTTTAGCTGCGGACCCAGATGACCCGGTTTTTGAGATGCTGTATGAG
This sequence comes from Zalophus californianus, assembly GCF_009762305.2. Taxonomy (NCBI): domain Eukaryota; kingdom Metazoa; phylum Chordata; class Mammalia; order Carnivora; family Otariidae; genus Zalophus; species Zalophus californianus. Next base: position 9,101,051 of record NC_045598.1, read on the forward strand.
AGAAATCCAGTGCACAGCCATTTTGAGAGGCGGCTGAATGTCAGCACGAGGCCCTTGAACATCATATATAATCCCCAGGCTATTAAAAAAGTAGCCGACTTTTTCTACAAGGGAAAGGTTCATACCTCAGGTTAACTTTTTTGTTTGTTTGATCTTATGTTACTTTCTATGGATACCTTTCTTGTCATTTTTAGTGCTTTGGACAAGGGTTATTATACACCTAAGTGACCTGCTAGTGTCTGGAATCATAAAGGCTTGGAGGGCATGTGGATAGGGTTGTCCTTAGTTAGGGAAACAAAGTAGATGTCCTTGGAAAGTTACTTTTTCAAAAAGGAACCATATCCCTAAATATTTTCTTTGTCTTTGCTTCCATTTAGCATATTTTTAAAAATTCTTCCCATTCTATTAGGATGGTGGTTTCCTTGGCTACCCAGGATATTTTAGGCCAGTGAGTTTAGGAGGAACGTTCAAGAACTTTCCTCTAAAAAAAGAACTTCCCTCTAAATGGCAGGGTCAGTGGTGTGTTTCACTTGTTTGGTGCAGCGTGAAATACTGTAGAACTCATCCTTGCGCTGCTCTATGTCATCATTGCTTTATTCCTGCCTCCCTTTGTGTCCAGGAGAGATTTGAGATAGGAGGAGCGGAAAAAGCACTTTCATTGACAGGGAAGTTGATAAAACAATAGTTCTTTCCTAACGTATCCCCTCTCTCCCTCCTTACAACAATGGAGCTATTTTATTTTATTTTATTTATTTATTTATTTTTTAAAAGATTTTATTTATTTACTTGAGACAGAATGAGAGAGAGAGCACATGAGAGGGGGGAGGGTCAGAGGGAGAAGCAGACTCCCTGCTGAGCAGGGAGCCCGATGCGGGACTCGATCCAGGGACTCCAGGATCATGACCTGAGCTGAAGGCAGTCGCTTAACCAACTGAGCCACCCAGGCGCCCTTATTTTTATTTTTATTTTTTATTTTATTTACTTTTATTTTTTTAAAGATTTTATTTATTTATTTGACAAAGAGAGAGATAGTGAGAGAGCGAACACAAGCAGGGGGAGTGGGAGAGGCTTTCCGCTGAGCAGGGAGCCTGATGTGGGGCTCGATCCCAGGACCCTGGGATCGTGACCTGAGCCGCAGGCAGACGCTTAACGACTGAGCCACCCAGGCACCCAACAATGGAGCTATTTTAGTTTTTGGTCCAGTTTTTGAGTCTTCATGTCAACAACAGCCATAAATGCTGTGGCTTTATTGCTCTGTCCCTGATAGAATCTAGAAGGCATTTCCTTCCAAATTCCACTTTCTCTTTTAACGTTAGTGGTATGCTTTCAAGATTTACAATAGTCTGGGATCATTTGGAAAATGGTTCAAGAAAATTCTAGTAACTTAGGTGCCTTTCCCCCATGGCAGGGCCCCATCATTGCTTCCGGTTACCGTACGCAGTGCCGGCACAGGTGGGAGTAGGGATGGTTGTTGTGCAGATGGTTTTTTAGCTTCGGTGGAAATGTGTGGTGAGAATAGATGTTGCAGTGGTCTTTTCCACCCGGCCGTTTGAAAATACTCACTTCTCGCATGCGTCTCTAATCTTGCAGGTTTTGGTTATCAGTCTGAACTTGAGCTGAGAGTGGCAGAAGCTGCCCGAAGACAGTATAACAAACTGAAGATGCAGACCAAGGCGGAAATCCGACAAACGCTCGATCGTTTGCTAGTGGGTGATTTCATCGTAAGTGGGGCAGGGGGCAGGCATTCCCTCTGTCAGGTTCTTCACCTCCTCTAGTTAAGCATGCTTGTTTCAACTACAAACATGAAGTTCACTGAAAATATGAAATCCTTCTTAGCTAGCAAAAAACAAAATCTCATGGCTTTTACAGTCAGGGTGTCAAGAATAAAAACGAGTGGCTGGGGGCGCCTGGGTGGCTCAGTTGGTTAAGCGACTGCCTTCGGCTCAGGTCATGATCCTGGAGTCCCTGGATCGAGTCCCGCATCGGACTCCCTGCTCGGCAGAGAGTCTGCTTCTCCCTCTGACCCTCCCCCCTCTCATGTGCTTTCTCTCTCATTCTCTCTGTCTCTCAAATAAATAAATAAAATCTTTAAAAAAAAAAAAAACGAGTGGCTGGGACTAGACCATGTTTCTTCCCTGTGTCTGTCTTGGAACACTCTTAAGACTCGTCCATTTTCTAGACCTGATAATTTACAAATGTTTCACTTAAGAGCACCCCCCTTCACTTATGATTATTGGAAGAAAAACGCCTGGAATGGTGCCCCAGTTTTGATTCCCAGGTGTGATAGTCCCTTTGTGATGCTAAGTGGCCAGCTGATGCGAGGATGCCATAGACCAGGAGAAACACCTTAGCAGTTGGGCAAAACTGTCTCTAGCATGGTGGCACGGAGGTGCACTGCTCAGATGCAGCAGTAGGTGGAGAGGGAGAGCCTGGCTCCCTTCAGAGAGCAGAGCCCCTGTAAGCGTAAGGGACAGCAGCAATGTTCCAAGTAAAATGGTACTGACTGTGGTATGGGATGAAGAATTAGTCCTGTTTTTTGTTTCTTGTGTGTGTGTGTTTCAACACAAAGGCAGCAGTTAGTATTCTCTTATGTTAGAGATGTTTCTTTTTGATACCATTTACATAGATTAGCTTTTTACTACATCCATGTATGTGAGGCTAATTTTAGTTTCAGGGAAGAACAGTGAACACACTCATGACTTGGTATTTTTTTTTATATATCAAATGTCAAAGCTTATGGTTTCCACTAAGATACTTGGACATGAAAGTTCATGGTTGCCAATGTCTGTGAAGAAGTAAAAATATTTGAGTTTCTCTGTTTGTTGGAATTCCATAATTTCTACAATACTGTGAGATAGGTAAGATATAGTAAGCCCTATAAATTTAGAAGCATGATCTTTCTCAAACCATGGATCATCACAATCAAAGAGCAGACAACCCCAGTCTAGTAATTTGCTAATTTTTTTTTCCTCCCACTTTAAACATTTGCCTGTGGTAATGTCTCAAATCCTTAAGCATTGGGATCTACTTTTGTTTTAAACTTTTTGCTCTAATACTATAGACTTTTAAGTTATCCTGTAACGCCTGGGTGTGGCTTTCAGAAAGGCTTGAGCCCAACCGGTAAAGCTGTTTAGCTTTCACAGTTGTGGTTTTGTTATTTATGGTTTATTTTGCTTCTACAGGAGGAGAGTAAAAGGTGGACCGTGCGACTAGATATTTCTGCCCCTCAGGTGATCTTTCCTGATGATTTCAAATTCAAGAATCCTGTGTTAGTTGTTGTGGATCTGGGGAGAATGCTGTTGACAAATACCCAAGGTACCGTGTGAATGCGAAGTGGTGAAGACATACCCTGCAGGGGTTGATCTGTCTATGCTTAACCAAGTAAAGCTTAAAAAAGGCTTTTTAGGGGCACCTGGATGGCTCAGTCGGTTAAGCATCCGACTCTTGATTTCAGCTCAGCTCATGATCTCAGGGTGGTGAGATAGAGCCCCAAGTTGGGCTCCGCGCAGAGTGTGGAGCTGCTTGAGATTCTCTCTCAATCTCTGTTGCAAAAAAGAGGGCTTTTTATGACCATTTAACCCCAAAGTTCACTTGTTACTTCTTTTATGATAGCTGCATTGGGATACGTTTTTAAAATGGACAGTTTAATTGTTATTGGGTTATTGACAGAATCATGCAATTTACTGTTACCTAATCCCAGAACGTTTTCATCATCCTGTGAAGACATTCCAGACCCTTCAGCTGTCACTCTCCATTACCCCTTCTCCTATGCCCTGCCAACCATTAATCTTTCTATCTCTGTGGATTTGACTATTCTGAACATTTCATATGAATGCAGTCACACAATTGTGGTTTTTTATGTCTGACTTTTTTCACTTAGCGTTAATGTTTTCGAGATTTATCTATGTTGTAGCTTGTTGTGCTTCATTCCTACTTGTGGTTGAATAATATTCCTTTGTGTGAATATACCACATTTTGTTTATGCATTCATCAACTGGTGGACATTTGGGTTGTTTCTGCTTTTTGGCCACTACGAATAATGCTGCTGTGAACATTCGTGTACAGACTTTTGTGTAGACATATTTTCAGTCTCTTGTGTATACTTCAGTGTGGAATTGCTGGGTCATACGGTGACTTCATTTTGAGGAACTGCCAGATTGTTTTCCAAAAGGGTGGCACCATTTTACTATCTTACCAGCAATGTATGAGGGTTTTAAATTTCTCTAAATCCTTGCCAACACTTGCTGTTATCTGTCTTTTGGATTATAGCCATGTTTTTTTTTTAATGAGTGTGAAGTGGTATCTAATTGTGGTTTTTATTTGTATTTCTCATGCAACATTTTGGATTTTAAGAAACACTATTTCTCAGAACTTCATTTCAGAAATAGAGGTTTAATTTATTTAGGGATATTAGGGACATAGATAAAAAGAGACTCCTGGAAGGTTATTTCATTACTGTTACTAGATCCAAAAAATATTTATTGTTTACCTTGAGATGGGCAGGAAGAAAGAGGATTCATGGGGTAAGAGATTGAGGAAGCTTCTCAAATAATCTCAACCTTATCTTTACTGAGAAGAGCCACCCAAAAGAGAAGAGGTAGAGGATTCAAACAGGAGTGGGAAAGTTTGGTGCTACGGGGAATGTTAAAAGGGAATTAGATCTGAAGAAAAGGATCTCACAATCCCGGAAAGCACCTACTTGAACTTGTAAACCATAAACATGGAACAGAGACGTGGGTGACAGAACCCAGTGGTGTGATTTTGTAGTTGACTCAGCACTGAGTGGTAAAAGACTGGACTTGTGGAAGTCTGTAGAAGAGAAGGGTTGAATTGTGAAGTCAGGCTCGAATGTGACGCTGAGCAGTTACTGCTTGCAAGCACTGCTCTGGGCACTCAGGGTGTTGTTGAGTAAGGCAGGTGAGACCTGGGTTCCTTTGCAACATTCCAGTGGGGGAACAAAAGGAACATAGAGACAAATGCAGGGAAAGGCAAACAGACAGCATTGATGATGGAGAGTGGTGCAGGAATGGCTGGTGAGAGCAGCTTGTGACGGGGTAGGGAAGCAGGTCATTCGTTGGTTTCTGCTCCCTGACCTGTGTTCTGTTGTCAGCGGGCCTCCATCTTTTCTCTTTTGTGTTTTGATTTCAAAATTACTAGATAAGTTTACATTGAATAAATGGTAAAATCAGAATATCATGCGTAGAGTTTTCATCCCTGTGTTTTTTTAAATTGGGGTTGGTTGATTCTCTCTTGTTCCTTAATTATTACATTAAAGGAAAGAGTAAGAAAGGAGCAGACGTATACTTTGAATCTTCTCTTTTTTATCTGCAGATGACTCCAAGAGGAGAAGTGGGGATGGGCTAGCATCTGAAGAGAACCAGTTCAGTGATGATGAATATAAGACGCCTCTTGCCACACCTCCGAACACCCCCCCTCCTGAGACAAGCAGCGGCAATGGAGGGAAAACACCTCCATTTTCTGGGGTTGGATTCAGCGCAGAGCAGCTTCAGGCCCATCTAATGAGCACGAAGATGTATGAGAGGTACTCCTTGTCATTTATGGACCTCCAGATCATGGTTGGACGAGTGAAGGACAATTGGAAGCACGTCCAGGATATTGATGTGGGACCAACCCACGTGGTTGAGAAATTCAATGTTCACCTACAGTTAGAACGTCGGTTGATTTATACTTCAGATCCCAAGTACCCGGGAGCTGTGCTCTCAGGCAACCTACCAGACTTGAAAATCCACATCAATGAAGATAAAATATCTGCTCTCAAGAATTGCTTTGCTCTCCTGACCACCCCAGAAATGAAGACTTCGGACACTCAGTTAAAAGAGAAGATTTTTCCCCAAGGCGGGCAGCGGGGAAGTTTGCAAGACTCAGTAATGAATTTAACCCAGAGCTTTGTGATGTTGGAGCAGCATACCCGGGAGGTTCTGGTGGAGTCACAGCTCCTCCTGGCTGAATTTAAGGTGAACTGCATGCAGCTTGGTGTTGAGAGCAATGGCCGGTACATTTCCGTGCTCAAGGTGTTTGGGACCAATGCTCACTTTGTGAAGAGGCCTTACGATGTTGAGGTCTCCCTGACTGTTCACGGATTGCTCCTGGTGGACACGATGCAGACGTACGGTGCTGATTTTGACCTTTTGATGGCTTCACATAAGAACTTGAGCTTTGATATCCCAACAGGAAGCCTCCGGGATAGCAGGGCCCAGTCTCCTGTCTCTGGATCCAATGCGGCCCACCTGACTAATGCTGCCACACTGAATGACCCATCGACTGCGGGTGTTTCACTTGACAAAATTCTCACCAAAGAACAGGAGTCCCTCATCAAATTGGAATATCAGTTTGTGAGTTCAGAGTGCCCGTCGATGAATTTGGACAGCACTCTTCAGGTGATTTCATTACAGGTGAATAATCTGGATATTATCCTAAATCCAGAGACAATTGTGGAGCTGATTGGTTTTCTTCAAAAATCTTTTCCCAAGGAAAAAGATGATTTGAGTCCTCAGCCTTTAATGACTGATTTTGAAAGAAGCTTTAGGGAGGAAGGAACTTATCAAGCCACATATGAACAGAACACCGAGGTTGCCGTGGAAATCCACAGGCTTAACTTACTGCTCCTTCGGACAGTGGGGATGGCAAATGGCGAGAAATATGGCAGAAAAATTGCGACTGCAAGTATTGGTGGCACCAAAGTTAATGTCTCCATGGGTAGTGCATTTGACATGAATGGTTCTCTCGGCTGTTTGCAGCTTATGGATTTGACACAAGATAATGTTAAGAACCAGTATGTTGTCAGCATTGGGAGTTCCATAGGCTATGAAAATATCGTCAGCGACATTGGCTACTTTGAATCTGTGTTTGTTAGAATGGAAGATGCGGCCCTCAGCGAAGCTTTGAGTTTCACCTTTGTTGAGAAGTCTAAACAGGAGTGTTTTCTCAACCTCAAGATGGCTTCCTTGCATTATAACCACTCTGCTAAATTTTTGAAGGAGTTGACGTTGTCCATGGATGAGCTGGAAGAAAATTTTCGAAGTATGCTGAAAAGCGCAGCTACCAAAGTCACTACGGTACTAGCTACCAAGACGGCCGAGTACAGTGAGATGGTGTCACTCTTTGAAACGCCAAGGAAGACTCGAGAATCCTTTATCTTAGAAGAGAATGAAATGTATGGGTTTGGCCTCTCTGGGTCTCATTCTGACACCGTAAAGCTAATCTTGAACATAAACATTGAATCCCCTGTTGTGTCTATCCCTCGGAAGCCCGGGAGTCCTGAGTTGTTGGTGGGACACTTGGGACAAATATTCATCCAGAATTTTGTGTCAGGAGATGATGAGTCCAGAAGTGACCGTCTGCGGGTAGAAATTAAAGACATTAAGTTATATTCTTTGAATTGTACCCAGTTGGCAGGCAGAGAGGGTCCTGGGTCTGAAGTAAGCCGGGCATTTTGTTCTCCTTCTGGGTCTGCCAGTGCCAACAGTCAGGAGGAAGCTCATTTCACCCGACATGATTTCTTTGAATCTTTGCATAGAGGTCAAGGTGAGGAGTGTAAATCTTTTGTCTCATTTTGTCAAAATATTCCAAACCCAGCGTGTGTGGTACTTTGCTTAAAACAACAACAAAACCCTTTTCTTTTAGAATTATCCCCAGTGAATATTTAAGAAATCAAAATAGAATTTTAATACCATGCTTCATATCAGGTTGGTATGTTTTCAGTTTTCCCCATTGGATACCAGATTTGACAAAACAAGAATTTTTTTTTTTTTAAGTGGCCCCTTTTAACATTGGATGAGTGCCCATTTACAGGGATGCTTCAAAGGGTGGAGTCTGTTAGAGTATTATTTAATTTGGTCAAATACATCTGATTTTTTCAGTTGTAAGCTGTAGATTTTTGTTAGTTAAATATTGTAGTCCAGGTTAGCTGGAGGGGTTGACAAAAGTGGAATATGAAATTTAGTCTGTGGATGTTATATTTCCCTTTCAGTATTCTACCATCTTCTGTAATGGATTGGTCCAGGGTCCTAGGAATAAAATGCGTGTATTTGTGTCCTCAATCTGATCTGCTAAAACCAAACAGTTCAATCTATTAGTCTTGGCATCCACAGACATCTGGTGGGCCCTAAAGCCTGGCTTTACTTATTGGTGAAGAAATTCATGCCTTTGAGAATTTCTCCATCTGTGGTTCTCAGATGTTAATTCACCAATTTACTTACATCCTTACCTAAAGATTGCTTTTTCTGCTTGGGATAAAAGATGTTCACTCAGAACCTGATAATTGTTCTCGACTTTGATGTAGGTCCAGTAAGAGGGATCAATCTGTAATTGAAAGCTGGGTAGGGAAGGAGCAGTTCAGTTTGGAAAATGCTGGCTTGGGAGGCTAATAAGAAGCTTAGAGACCTGGCCTGGATTGATGTTTGCAACATCGTATTTTGAAGCCACCAAATGGAGCGTGTCATGAAAAATATTGTTTCATTTTGTGTATAAATTTATATTGTACCTCTGTTTGCTATGAGGTTTGATCTTGGTCTTGCTATGAGTTTGCACTCAGTCGTAGACCCCAGGTGCCAGGCTGTTCTGCCCTTTGGGTCTAAGGGTAATGCATGGGCTCTATTTTATATACCCTACACTTCAGCAACAATTCAGTAAATATTAGTATTTCCAATCAGTCATTTTCTCTCTGTCATGGCAGCTTTTCACATCCTGAACAACACTACCATTCAGTTTAAACTGGAGAAGATTCCTATAGAGAGAGAATCTGAATTGACTTTCTCCCTTAGTCCAGATGACTTGGGAACTTCTAGCATCATGAAGATCGAAGGGAAATTTGTCAACCCAGTTCAGGTAAACACCTGTTGATTTTCATGTCTGGGCAGTTGAAGTCCTATATTTACTTTATATTTGTTATCATATTAATATGTTCATATCTTGTATATTTGTATATATAAAATGTGAGAAGGAAAATACGTAAATTCAAAGAGACATTGTGACTGTGTCTATGACTGTTGGTAACTTGTTCTGTGAATGTGGAGCCTTTTCATCGTGTCCTTTCATCGCTGGGGAATCAGTCTTATTGGCCCTCTTCATGTGGAGGAACTGTGAATTCTATAGAGAGAGGAGGCAGATCTTTAATTCCGTTGGCATTCAAAAACAAGCAGTTATTGCTTAAAAAGTCAGAGCCTGTCTTTCCCAGGAGGATCTAGTTCTTGTCATATGTGGCTCAGCCTGTAAAACAATCTGATTATTTGAGCTGTTGACAGACCCTCTCAAGGGAGACTTAGTCTTGCCCTCTTTGAAATGAAATGGGCCAGGATAGGGATTTTGTGTGTGTGTGTGTGTGTGTGTGTGTGTGTGTGCGTGTGCGTGCACACGCGTGCACATGCTTGTGGGTAGTGAGTATGCCTGTGTGTGTGGTGGGTACATGTGTATACAGCTGTCATCCTATTTCCTTCAAAAGTGTTGTTTTTCCTGCTTCGACAGGGACGAGCGCAAAGAGCATATCATTATAAGACAGCAGGGACAGGCAGGATCTTAGGATCGTGGATCCTAGCCTGGGGCAGTAACTGGTCACTAGTCTGTATCTGGCAACTGCTCTGGGGTAACTCAGGAGTGCTCTTCACAGAACATGTGTATCTTTTGGCATCAGTGATTCCTGAATATGGGTCCCTGGGTGAGAGAACTTTCCTCAAAGCCTTCCTGTCTTGGCTACACTTTTGCATTACCAGTAGTGGCTACTAGGGTGACTTTTTCACCTTAAATCTAGCATATGGCATGACTTCCTTTGGATTATGTTGACTTATATTCTTATGGTTACCATTCACTTACTGTGGTTTTTGATGAAACTCTTCTAAAAGTTACAATTAATTTGATAATTTTAAAATACTTTGTTTTTTTAATTTTAATTTTTATTTTTTTTAAAGATTTTATATACTTATTTGACAGAGACAGAGACAGCGAGAGAGGGAACACAAGCAGGGGGAGTGGGAGAGGGAGAAGCAGGGGCTTCCCGCTGAGCAGGGAGCCCGATGCGGGGCTCCATCCCAGGACGCTGGGATCATGACCTGAGCCGAAGGCAGACGCTTAACCGACTGAGCCACTCAGGCGCCCCTAATTTTAAAATATTTTATTATGAAAAATTTAAAACATACACAACAGTGGAATAATTTAATGAACCTCATGAACCCATCATTCCGATTCAGCAGTTATCAATATTTTGCCACATTTGTCTCATTTGTCTCTCTCTCATTTTTTGGGGGGGTATGGGGAGGGTTAGAGGGGGAGAGAGAGAGAGAGAGAGAGAATCTCAAGCAGGCTGCTCGCCCAGTGCAGAACCTGACTCAGGGCTTGATCTCACGATCCTGAGATTATGACCTGAACTGAAATCAAGAGTCAGATGCTCAACCGACTGAGCCACCTAGGTTCCCCTTTTGGTGAACTATTTTAAGGCAAATCCCAGAGTCATACCATTTTTACTGCTATGTATTTGGAATGTATCTCTATAGTCCACATGCATTTTCTTACATAACTATAATGGTATTGTCATGTGCAAATGAGGATTCCGTGGTAACATCATAAATTTTAATCCATTTTCAGATTTCAGAGACATTTTTGATTATTTAAAAAAAAATGTCTTTTCACTTTTAGTTTTTTTGAATCAGGATCCTAGTGAGACCCTGTACATTGTGTTTGCATGATCTGTTGTGTGGGTCTTGGTTTAGTTTCCCTCTCATTTTTTCCCCCACCCTATTATTGCGTTGTGAGAAGTAGGTCAGTTGCCCTGTAGATTATCCCACATTGTGGATCTGGCTGTTTGTTTATGGCATCACTCAACTTGTTCTCCCACATTTCCCGTAAACTGTACCTTAACTCTACAGGTTTAACTGGATTCAGGTTCTTTTTTTCTTGGCCAGAACACTTCATCGTTGGGGCTGTGTGCGTCATACTGCACTATATCAAGAGGCACATAATGCTTGGTTGTCTCTGATAGTAATGCTGAAACTGATGATTGTGTGCAGGTGCGAGAACCCGGTCTGTCCATTGTAAAAGTCCCTGGCGGTCCTTCATATAAGGGCTTCTTCCACGGATGAGGTCTGATGGGATACACTGGTTCATTGGGGTCTGTAAAACAATCACTTTCCAGTTGTCATTTCCTTTTTTTTTTTTTTTTAAGATTTTATTTATTTATTTGAGAGAGAGAATGAGAGAGAGAGAGCATGAGAGGGGGGAGGGTCAGAGGGAGAAGCAGACTCCCCTCTGAGCAGGGAGCCCGATGTGGGACTCGATCCCAGGACTCCAGGATCATGACCTGAGCCAAAGGCAGTCGCCTAACCGACTGAGCCACCCAGGCGCCCACCAGTTGTCGTTTCTGTATGTTTGGAATTCCTCTGTTAAAAAATTGCCAATAAGTATATAAAAACCTTGTGTGAAAAAAAAATTTTTTTTTTAAATTTTATTTATTTGACAGAGAGAGACACCGTGAGAGAGGGAACACAAGCAGGGGGAGTGGGAGAGGGAGAAGCAGGCTTCCTGTCGAGCAGGGAGCCTGATGCAGGGCTTGATCCCAGGACCCTGGGATCATGACCTGAGCTGAAGGCAGACGCTTAATGACTGAGCCACCCAGGCGCCCCTTGTGTGAAAAAATTTTTAATAAGTTATAATTAAAAACAAAGTAGCGGGAGAGGAAACATAAGTGATCTTGGCTTATTATTATTATCATTACAAAGCACTTTCTGTTTGTTTAGCTGAACTGAACAAAGGTTATTACGCCAGCAGGTGATGATCAGTGAGTTGTAGAACCAGGAGTCTTGTTTCTCAGTCCTGTGGTATCACCACATTGGGCTTTTGGCAGTATTCCCATCCATTTCTGCAGTTGTTTTTGTGGGGTTAGAAAGAGTGATTTTACTGATTCAGGCCTACAGTCAACAGTACTTACTGAACACTGATTGTTTAAAGATTATTTTTTGGGGTACTGGGGATTGTGTAAAGATTATTTTGTGGGGTGCAGGTTGCTGGTCTTCTGTCATCCGATTAGTTAAGATAACTAAGTGAGGTAATGTACGTAAAGTCCCTAGCCGAGTGTCTGGCCCCTAGTAGCTACTCTAGAGTGTGGTTTTGGTCCTCTGTCCCTGCTCACTCAGAACATTGTTGGCGTTCACTGAGGACAGAAAAGAAACAGAAGGGATAGTCCCTGCTGTCAACTAATTTATTACATCTTGGGAAAACCCATAAGCATCAACTCTGGAAGTTTGTGGGCAGTGCATCTGAGTGCAATTCATCATAGTGGTGGAATAACTGAATTCTTCTCTTTGACTACAGGTGGTGTTAGCAAAGCATGTGTATGAGCAGGTTTTACAAACGCTGGACAATCTCGTGTATAGTGAAGATCTGAATAAGTTTCCAGTCAGTGCTGTCTCCTCACCTTGCCCTAATTCTCCTCTGCCTTCCCTCAGTACCAGTGGAGAACCTTCCATTGAAAGGAAGGAGAATGGATTGTTCAGCCACTCCAGGCTTTCTAACTCTTCTCAAAAGTCCTTGTCTCTGAAGGAAGTGAGATCTTTTACCCAGATTCAAGCCAACTTTTGTATTTCAGAGCTTCAAGTCCAGTTAAGTGGAGATCTGACTTTGGGGGCCCAGGGTCTTGTGAGCTTAAAGTTTCAGGATTTTGAGGTGGAATTCAGTAAAGACCATCCTCAGACTTTATCTATTCAGATTGCCCTGCGCTCTCTGCTGATGGAAGACTTACTGGAGAAGAATCCGGATTCCAAATATAAGAACCTGATGGTGTCTCGGGGAGCCCCTAAGCCATCTAGTTTAGCACAAAAAGAATATCTTTCTCAGTCTTGTCCTTCGGTATCCAATGTGGAGTATCCTGACATGCCTCGGTCTCTCCCTTCCCACGTGGAAGAAGCTCCTAATGTCTTCCAGCTGTATCAAAGACCCACCTCGGCGTCCCGGAAGAAGCAAAAGGAAGTCCAAGACCAGGACTGTCCCTTGACCCCACCCCCTTCTCCAACAGTAGATGAGCCCAAGGCACTTGCTGGAAAGAGTAAATTTGATGATTCCTTGGTACATATCAATGTCTTCTTGGTGGATAAGAAACATCCAGAATTCTCTTCCTGTTATCACCGAGTTAACCGGAACATTGATGTTGATTTTAACTGCTTGGATGTGCTGATCACGCTGCAAACCTGGGTCGTGATCCTAGATTTTTTTGGAATTGGCTCCACTGCAGACAACCACGCAATGAAGGTACTGCCTGAGGACGTTCTACAAAACGTCAAGTCAGAATCAGATGCTCTCCCGGAGTCTGAACTTCAGGATCCAGTTAACACCAAGCTGGACCTCAAGGTATCACTCCCCTTTGGCTCCTTGAAGTTCTATGAATGAATTTTGCTTTGTTTATTTAAATGCACTCATTGTTCATTTACCCTAGGAAATAGATCCTGTTGACAGGGGAGCTATATATGGTCTTTTGGATGTCTGTTAATATTTTAGAAAAGGTTTTAGCATAAATCTCATCTGGAGGCTGGGAGAATAAATGGTTTAAGTAACCTTTTGTCTTTCCTTTGCGTTGTGCAGTTCAGTGGAATGCTCTGTTGTCTTGGGAGTCTCAGGTTGCTGGTCTTCTGACATCCAGTTAGTTAAGATAACTAAGTGAGGTCATGTACGTAAAGCCCCTGGCCAAGTGTCTGGCCCCTAGTAGCTACTCTAGAATGTGGCTTTGGTCCTCTGTCCCTGCTCACTCAGAACATTGTTGGCTTTCACTGAGGCAACAGGACAAGCACTGAGAAAGAAGTCTCACGTCAGACTGCCTGGGTTTGAGTCCTGGCACTTTTGCCATAACCTCTGGCTGTGTGGCCTTGGGCACGGTTTTTAATTCTTCTCCCCCAGTTTTCTCATCGACAAACTGGGGGTGTTGAGTGGTGCCTCCATCATCGGGATGTTGCAAGGATTCAGGGAGATAACTACTTGAGCAGGGCCCTTTGCACAGTGCGTGGCATGAAGTGAGCATTGAGCGAACGAGAACTTGTATAGTTTTGCTATTATGTGGATTACCAGACTTATAACTTGTCCTTGGTACTCCTACTGTGGATGTTTAAAAACACTTAAAAAAGGTAGCGTTCGATTTTAAGGTTATTCTGTTCTGTGTGCTAGCATGGTAAGTTGTGTAAGCAGCCAAGTTCCATTGATCATGTGGGGGCACGTCCTCGGAGCTGGCACCATCCAGAGCCCGGGGCCCCCTGCAGTGACTGATGCCATCTCTGCCTGGAAGGTGAAGTTCTTCATCTCCTTGTCATAGCGAATGTGGACTGGCGCTTGCTGCTGGGGAGCCATCAGGGAGGAGAATCATGTTCAATCCAGCCGCTATCTTCTTTCCTTAGCTGGCGGGAGGCTGCATTCCTCTAGAAATAGAAGAGCTTTGGGGGCAGAGTTGGGCCCGAACCAGCGTCACCTCTCCGGCTCAGTGTTTGTGGATGAATGCTATCGCAGCACTGTTTAGCCAGATGAATGGCAACGGGAGAGGCTTCAGCCATTGTTTTGGACTTGATTTGTTTGTAGCCGTTAACTTTCATCTTGCTGTGCGTGTAATGAATGGCCTCAGGAACCCTTCCGTGTTGGGTGTGGAAGTGCTCCAGGGGGCTTTGCACAGATAGAGGTAGCTGGCTTCACAAGAGAACAACACTGGATAATGCCCCTTGGCAATGGGCTGTTTTAGAATTTTTGAAAACATTTTTATTGTGAAAATTTTAAAACATAACACAAATAGTTTAATGACCTTCCATTGACTTTATTCCTTTGAGATTCATCACATTGACTTTATTCCTTTCCTTTTTTTGCTGAAGTATTTTTTTTTTTAAGATTTTATTTATTTATTTATTTGACAGAGAGAGAGAGAGAGACAGCGAGAGAGGGAACACAAGCAGGGGGAGTGGGAGAGGGAGAAGCAGGCTTCCCACTGAGCATGGAGCCCAATTTGGGACTCGATCCCAGGACCTCGGGATCACGAACTGAGTTGAAGGCAGATGCCCAGCGACTGAGCCACCCAGGTGCACCTTTGCTGAAGTATTTTATTTTATTTTATTTTTTTTAAAGATTTTATTTATTTATTTGAGAGAGAGAGAATGAGAGATAGAGAGCACGAGAGGGAAGAGGGTCAGAGGGAGAAGCAGACTCCCTGCTGAGCAGGGAGCCCGATGCGGGACTCGATCCCGGGACTCCAGGATCATGACCTGAGCCGAAGGCAGTCGCTTAACCAACTGAGCCACCCAGGTGCCCTGCTGAAGTATTTTAAAGCAAATTCCAGATAAATCATTTTACTTCTTCATGCTTCTGTATTCATTTCTAAAAAATGTGGACATGTTCTTACCTAACCACATCTCACTAAATTAATGAGGATTTCTTGGTATTCTATAACACTCACCAGTCCATGATCAGATCTTTCTGATTATCTCAGTAGCCCTTTGACTGGTGGATTATAGAGAAATGAATAGTTAAGAAACTTCATGTCTTCCCTGTGATCTCTGCAAGTCATTGGAATACTTTGCTTTGTCTACAAAAGGGGGAGAATTAAATAAAATGACATGTGACTCTTTTGAATGGGAGTTCAGATGAGGTTCCCATGTTACATTTGCTGCCCTATCTCCTAAATCTCTGTTAATTGAAGAAGACCAGTCTTTATTCTCCCCATGGCATTGGCTTGTAGAAACTGGGTTGGTGTCCTGTGGAGTATCCCACATTCTGGATTTGTCTTCTGGTTTCTATTTGGGGCCACTTGACTTCTTTGATCTTCTCATTTTAGAAATGGAAGTTAGCTCTAGAGGCTTCCTCAGATTCAGGTTCAACTTTTTGTTAACGCTTCATAGGTTGCGCTGGGTGCTTCCTGTTGCGTCATGTTCGGGGGTATGCAGCATCTGGTTGTCCCACTTTTAGTGACACTAGGATTCGTGCTAAGAGTGGGTCAGGTGGTGACAGCTGGATTCCTCTAATCAAAGCATTTTTAGCCCCACTATATTTCTTTTTGGGTGAGTAAGTGACTGGAGGCTTTCTGTTTCCCTCTTTCATGATAATCTCGTTTCCTTGAGACCTGTGTGTCTGTGTCAGCAAGCTTTCTGTGGACTCCAAGGTCACCGCACCTAGAATAATCCCCTCCTTTTTTCTCTGCCTTCCTCTACAAATGTTCCTCTTTCTTCCTGTTTCTTTCTTTCTTTTTCTTTCTTTCTCTTTCTTTCTTTCTTTCTTTCTTTCTTTCTTTCTTTCTTTCTTTTCTTTCTTTCTTTCCTCCTTTCCTTTCCTTTCCTTTCCTTTCCTTCCTTCCTTCCTTTCTTTCTTTCTTTCTTTCTTTTTCTTTCTTTCTCTTTCTTTCTTTCTTTCTTTCTTTTCTTTCTTTCTTTCCTCCTTTCCTTTCCTTTCCTTTCCTTCCTTCCTTCCTTCCTTCCTTCCTTCCTTCCTTCCTTCCTTCCTTCCTTCCTTCCTTTCTTTCTTTCTTTCTTTTTCTTTCTTTCTTTCTTTTTCTTTCTTTCTTTCTTTTTCTTTCTTTCTTTCCTCCTTATGATTCATCCAACTTTAACTGAGCACCTGCTTAGTGGCGGGCCCTGAAGATGCAGGGGTGAGTCTGGCACTTGGATGCAGTGAATGTGAATTGAGGTTCCATCCTTTCCTCTCTTCCTTCTCCCCAACCGATCTCTTATCCGCAGTGATGACGCTAAGGTACCTGTCTCAATACATCCTAGATATGGAAGTCCTTTTAATATTTGAAACGACAGTGTTACAATGCAGGATTTGTTACAAGGAATGTGGTTCCTAAGAGAGGATTTTGGCATTTTTCTATTTCTGCTTGTTCCTCGAAAAGAAAATCTTTGTGGTTCTTAGGCAAAGTCCCAGTTGGTCAGCAGAGCCTTCTATTAAGTAATGTCTAGTCATTAAACAGGATTCTAAATCATATTTATCATTTTGCTTGGACAGATTTCTTAGGGTAGGACTTAATGAATCTCTGTGAGTGATTACATTCAAATTACAGAATAGTGTAAAATGAAAAACAAATGCAAAAATGAGAAACATTGTTTTATAACGTAACACGTTTCACTGATGAAGTATGGACAAGGCGAGCACAGAGAAACCACAGAGGACCTGGGTTTTAGGTTGTCTGGTCGAGCCCCTTTTTCATCAGCTCTCTCCTCAGATTGACTGATAAAGAGAGCTAAAATGACATTGGCATCCACAGAAGCGTTACCTTCATATTTCCTGAGCCTTTCCGTATCTTCCTCAATTTGGTTCTGCTGTTTGCCTGCCACATGCCTTTTCTCCCCCAGTAAGATCTCGCTTGCTTTATCGCCCACGTTCTTAGGTTCATTCGCTCTCTCTCGTGCTGAATAAGACCACCAGTGAGCTTGCTAAAGCGAGTGTATCCAAATTAGTGGCACACCTGGAAATGATTGGTAAGTGGGGAGAAATCAAACTTGGAAAACCTGGTAAGAATTTGAACCTCCTGCTCACAAATCTAATTGTCTTCACATGCAAAGTAAGGTGAGGGATCAGTGGCTTAGATTGTGGTTCTTGGTCTGGCTATGATTTGTGGTGGTGGTTCCCAAATACTGGCTTATGGATCAGAGTCATGTGGACAGTTTGTTAAAAATGCATGTTTCTGCCCACCCCATCCCCAAAATATGATTCATTAGGTTGGGGTGGGGCCCTGGCATCTATTTTTAACAAACTCTGGGTAGGGTGACTACATAATTTTTTGTCCAAATTGGGACATTTTGAGAGTGCAAGGGGACATTATTAATAATTATACCTGGGAAACCAGGGTATATGTTCACTCTCTTGCCATAATAGGGGAGCCCTCGGTAAGGGGTGTGATTTTAGGTGGGAGGATGTAGCAAGGCTGGCATTCTGGGTTTCTGCAGGTGGAAATTGTTAGTTGAACACAAGTGATCAGCTACATCAGTTCTAAGTAGTAGAAGTTTATAAAGTGTGAATAAAGCACTATTCCTTCCTTAAGGAATAGATAATGAAATAATGGATGATCACAGCTCACATGTTGACTCTGTAGTATAAACGAGAATGTCTTTAGGGGAAGGAATGATCTGAAATTGAGATTTCATGCCTGATGTAAACTAAATTAATTTATAAAAGCTCAGAAGAGATAGGTCTTTAAAATTGGGAGAAGTTTGGGTATTTTTGTTAGAGGACATTAAGGGTCAAATATAAGTATGTTTTCAATTCATTGAGAGCTGAACTAGCATGGTAAATATAACACCTACGTCATTGCTTCATAGTGCTAATTATGATGATAAAACTTGTTTTATGGAAGCAATAGTTCGCAGTATCGTTTTTTAATATCCACACCATGTAAAGAATGATTCATCATAGGTTCACATCCCAGGTACACATGTTTTAACATTCTTCTTTGTTCTTTTCCACCTTCAAGGGGTTTCACTCTTGTAATACCAGAGTAGTTTTAAATCTGTCTCCAGTGTCTCTCTCATTAATTGCACTTTTTTATTAAATCACACTAACACCCACTTAATGTTGCCTGAATACCTGACATATCTCTGACACTTCTTCCTTTATTCTTTTATCCATAGTACAATTAATAGACCCTTTGCTATTTCACTAATTCTAATTAGTGGTCTTAATCTCTGAAAGGATTTCATTTTGTCTGCATTTAGAAATGTTTTATGCTTTAATTTATATATGCATTTAATTTAATTTCTTTCCCCTTCTAAAGGTTAAAGTATGATATTGCTGTATTGTTTCAAGCCCCTTTGGACTTCTGCATTGAGACTGTTTGAAACAATGTGGAAAATGTTTTTGGTGGGTGGATTGGAATATGAAAATTTGCCTTTTGACATTTAATTTGATTAAATAGTGAAGAGTCTGAGGCATGTATATATCGGTTTTTGTGCCAGACATATTTAAGGTATAGGACGAAAAAAGATACATAAGAATGTGTTCTAATTTTAACATCCCTAGACGGAGACCTGGCCTTGCAGGGAAGCATTGGGAGCCTGTCCCTGAGTGACCTCACAGCCCATGGGGAGCTCTACAGAGAGCGGCTCACTACGAGTGGGGAAGAAGCGCTCATCTTCCAGACTTTTAAGTAAAAATATCAGTTTTTCTCATTTGACATTTCGTCATATTTGCTTGCTACTTTAAATTCTTGTTGGCTAAACAATAAAAGTTTAAAAAAACTTCCCCTTCTTAGGTAAAATTGATATGACCTAGTTGCAGGGAATCCTGATTTATAGTAAAACTGATCTGTGTTGAAGCAGGCTACTCAGTCTTCATAAACAGATGGTGTGTGATTGAAATAATTTTTTTTTAAGTAATCCCTCCACCCAACATGGGGCTTGAACTCACAACCCTGAGATAAGAGTTGCAAGCTCCACTGACTGAGCCAGCCAGATGCCCCGAAATAAATATCAGAAAGCCTAGGCTCTCATGCCGGCTTCACGCTGACTTGTTATGTGAACTTAGGTGAGTCACTTAATCTCCATGAATCAGTTTTTCTATCTAAATATTGAAGGGACAAAGATCAGTTTCCATCTAGCTTTCAATGTTCTGGAATGATTTCAGCCTGAAAAAGTTGTTGAAGATGTGAATGTTAAATTATATTACACATTTTTTTCTATAGAAAGACAATCTATATTAAATCTTTTCAGTTTTAGAATTTAGAAGACATTTTTAGACTATGTAGTTTTTTTTTTTTAAGATTTTATTTATTTGAGAGAGAGAGAGAGACAGATAGTGACAGAGATAGCAAGAGAGAGCATGAGCGGGGAGGAGAGGGAAAAGCAGGCTCCCGCCGAGCAGGGAGCCTGACATGGGGCTCGATCCCAGGACCCTGGGATCATGACCTGAACCGAAGGCAGCAGCTTAACCGACTGAGCCACCCAGGCGCCCCCTAGACCTATGTAGTTTTTAAAGAATGGTTTCTTCAGAAGGCTGAAAGTTTAAAATGGTAGGTTTTCAACATTTTGGGGAGCTGTTAGAAAATAGAGATATCCAGCTCTGCCCCCAAATATTCTGTTCTAGGGGAGTGCTCATTTTTTTTTTTTTTTAACATTTGCTAAAGTGTTTCTAATGTTTAACTAGAGTTGAGAAAAACTTGTCCCCAAAGATGTCTGAGAACTTTTTTTCATTTTTCAGGGGAAGTATATCATACTTCACTGAGAATATAGATTGACGTGTTTATATTATTACCTACCACAGTGGTGTAATTCTATGATAAATGAGATAATTAAAAGTCATAACTATCAGCTTGGCACAAAATAGGCGCTTAAGCAAATGTGAATTTCTTTCCCCTGTGACTATGTCCCGTATAATTTATTATGATGATGTCATGTCTTTTAAATTGAAAACCATTCATAAAAGTTTTCTAATTTGTCTTGGAATGTAGATGCTAAACCTCTTTGGCCTACATTTCACTGAAGTAAAAAGAAGACATCTTTCTGCCTCCAGGAGACCGTTTTCCCCAGAAACCTTGATTGTGTTGCCTACTGGTCTTTACCCGTTGTTTCATGGTCTTATTTTTGTTATCTTTTGAGTCCATATTGTTACAGTCTTTGAGCAGGAAGAATCACTTTTCCCTAAAGGCAGGGAAAGAGGCCCCGGTGAAAGGTGTGAGCCACAGGTGGCTTCTGAGTGAGTTCTGGAATCAAGAGTGAGTCTAGTGCCAGGGCTGCCCACCTGTTCATAGCTGTGGCCATCACCCCAGACTTTGATTTCACATCCTCAGCGAGTTGTTGCAGCTTAGAAAAGGAGTGATTATTGGAGTTTGCTTTGTCAAACCTGATTGCGGATTGGCATTTCAATAGTTGAAGCTGTTTTCTAGGGGAAACCCCTAAATGAGCTTGTTTTCTTCCAATATTGACTTGTATCTGGCTGCCAAGTCACCCTTCTGCGCTTCTTCCCAGATACGGCCGGCCTGACCCTCTGCTCCGGAGAGAACACGACATCCGAGTGAGCCTGCAGATGGCCTCCGTGCAGTATGTGCACACACAGCGCTTTCAGGCCGAGGTGGTGGCCTTTGTGCAGCACTTCACCCAGCTGCAGGATGTCTTAGGGCGCCAGCGAGCGGCGATCGAGGGGCAGACGGTAGGAAGGCCCATTTCCCCGGTTTGACTGATCAATAGAACTTTAAGCCTCTAGAGAGAAGTCTGGAAAATTTCACTGCAAAAAGGAAAGGTCTGTAGGTAATTTTATGCTTACTAGTGTCCTCTGGGTAGCTGATTATCTACAGAAGTCTTGTAATTGGAGAGCTTACGTTCCCTCTGTCATGTTTTAATGACCTGTAGGGTTTAGCTTTAGCTTCCTCTAAAGAAGATAAACGAAATTTATGGCCAACACTTAAGACTTCTGGTCCCTTTTAGTACTCTAGTGGAGATACTTCTCTTGGAAAGTGTTTCCAAGGAACATATCAATTATGTAAAGAGAGTTTTTTCCAAATAGATTAGTGGTTCCCAACTTCTTCATTCATGGTTTTCTTAGTGTTTTGGAAGTATTTCCATGGCATGTCCTCAGCCAAAAGACACACCTAATGGTCTTTACATTTAAAAAATAGTAAAGTCTAAACAAGTACGTACACATGTCCTAATGACTCAGTAGCTGTTTAAAAAAATAACACATAAGTGAAAGACTAATATTTTTATTTCATTTGTAAATAAATTACTTGCTAGCAGGGATGCAAGCGCCCCTTGGGCACCGTACAGCTTCTCAGACTTGGGACAAGCTAGACACGGCAGCTGTCATTCATTGTCTTACGGCCCTTGCTTTTTATCACAGCTACTGCCAAAGACCCAGTTTCGCGAAGATGTGACATCATTGAAAGGAATGTAGCATGATCTAACGTTGAACGTGAACTACCTCAGTCTAGTATGTGCAGTGTCTAACAAATGATGTGTTTGCCTCAAAAATTTGAAATGTCCTGGCAGCACGCACGTGTGTGCCAGCGTCTTGTGGTGTCTTGGCACAGAGTTTGGGAACCACAGAAAACGTTTACAATGTAGTCCTTTGTAAAACTTACTTATTTTTAAGCTTCATTAGGTAAAAGATTATAATTAAATAAAGATGGACCGTCTTTATAGTGACAACATTTAAAAAGTCTAACTTTATTTAAATTTTTTGAATGTTTCATATTGATTTAATATAGAATCAAAGTAAAAGGACATTTGGAGAAAAGTCTCCTTCTCAATTACTTTTCCTCAACCACCCAGTTTCTCTCCCTGGAAATAATCAATGTTACCAGTTTCCTGTATATCTTTGAGAGAATATATTTTTTTAAAAATATAAAAGCACAGGGGCGCCTAGGTGGCTCAGTCGGTTAAGCCTCCAACTTTTGATCTCAGCTCAGGTCTCAGGGTTGTGAGTCCAAGCCCCGTGTTGGGCTCCACACTGGATGTGGAGCCTACTTAGTTTAAAAAAAATGTATTTATCTATATACATATAGATATATATCTCTATATAAAAGTACAGTCAAATTATAGGGAATTTGGGAAAAAAGGATCAGTCTTATCAGTGTCCTAGTACCCCAGGTATATTTTAATTTGTTTTCATTGTTTTTTAAATTTCTCCCTATGCATGTTTCCATGGTTGTAATGATAGAATATGTAACCTTTTTTCTTTTTAGAAACTTTTAAAACAAATTTATTATTTGACACATATAAAAGAATATCGGTAGCATGTCAGTTTCAAAGTATGATAATAAAATGAACATTCAGGAAATAAATAAAAATTAAAACATTGCTAATGCTGCTGCACGTGTTCCTTCCCCATCTTATTCCTGTCAACTCCTTAGGTAACTGTTCTCCTGATTTTTGGGTCTTATGGTCCCTTAAAAAAAAGTTCCCATATAATATCTTATTTCATTTGTTTTGATCTTTATAAAAATGCCATTAAGCTGTGTTTAATGTTCTGTTCCTTGCTTTTTTTTTTTTCATTTTCATTTAGTTAGATACATTCAGGTTGTTACACATGATGGCCTTTCATTTAATTTCACTGTTGTAGTTCATTGCGTGTAGCACAGATTTATCCATTTTCCTGTTGAACATTTGGTTGTTTACGTGTTTTGCTCTTGTGTACTATGTCTCTCTTAGTGCACACGTGTAAGATTTTCTCCGAGCAGGATTTCTGGGCCATGGGGTATGCATATGTTTATCTTTACAAGATAGTGCCAGATTGTTTTCCCGAAACCATTATACATTCCCATTGGCAATGTATAAAAATTCCTTTTAATTCATATTTGTATGAATTCATATCCTTTAATTCATATCCAGCACTCGTATTGTTAACCTTTTTATTTTGAGCCAATAATGATGTAAAATGGCATTATTCCACTTACGGTCTACTTATGCCTTTTATTTTTACTTCTTATTTTTAAAATAATTTTTAAAATTTTAATTCCACCTACCTATGCTTTTTTAAAAAAAAACATTTAAATCGAGGAATAGCATACAGTACATACAGTAACGTAAAGTGTGTTAATTTTATGCATACACTTTTGAAAGCCATCATGTTAACCTTTTTTCATAATCTGTTTCCATTTCGCTTTGCATTTTTCATAGTGATCCTATTTAATAATTGTATAATCCATCAAGTCAGTTTACTTAACCATTTCCTTGTTTTTTAACATTTAAATTGCTTCTAGTTTTTCATTCTTATGACTAACGCTTCTGTGAATAGCATTGTGTACCTAGTTTTTTTTTTGTTTTCTTTTCCACTTTTTGTATTATTTTTATGGTATTAAATCCTGTAAATGACTGTTTGGTCATAGTGATGAACAGTTTTGTGACTCTCAATTTGATACTTTTAATAAATGTTGTCTATTAGAATTATGTACCCTTAAAATGATTATTTTCACCTGTGTGGTTTAAGCAGCAGTGTTACTGTGAGGAGTCACTAGGGGTAGGAAGTGAGACAGTGTTCTTTAGTGTGCAATTGGGTTTAATTTCCTGGGTTAAGCAGAAATTAAACAGGTAAGTCTTCGAAGTTTTTGCTATATCAAGTTAGGTAAGACAGGTAGACGGTAAAGGAGTGATCTTCTGTTTTGAACAGTGCTAAGTGTGTGGGCTCCAAAGAAAAGCTGATCTTCTCAAGATCTTTGATCCTAGCTGTTTGAATTACATACGTTTAAGATTTTGCTTTACTTAGATTTATGGGGAGAGCTAAAGACCTACTTTTATTTGCTGGTAAAATTGAGGCTATTTTGAAATTTAAATACCTTTCTCCTGGTGACAGGTGGTATCCTCTATCTTTGACTTGTAACCGGATTTTTATGCCTGTATTTTCTGGTGTCTGTAAATAATGATCGAATAGGACTTGATGTTTCTTTTTAATCTTATTGTTTGAAATTGTAAGAGTATCATGTACCTCGACTGGGCCAAATATGAATTTATTTTTTATCCCAGAAGTGTAATAATGGTTTTCCTGCATCTTCTGATTTACATGTAGTTTCTTTTATTTGTTAAACTTCTTTATTCACTGAACAACTGGGAGTTCAGATTTTTGGTGGAGCCAAGCTGTGGTATTGCAGTTTCAAAATCTTGGTACAAGAATCTGGAGTCTGGGTGTTGCCAGTATAAGTTGTTTCACCAGCAGTGAGTTATTTTTCTTGCTGTTCTTCTTTTGACTCAGTTATTGGGAGGAAAATGGAGATACAAAAATAAGTATGCTGTACATTTGCTTAATAATATATTAATGATGCTTTGGAGCTTTCACAATATTATCTCGTTTGATCCTTATGACAACCATGTTTGTTCATTTCTGTGAATTATTTAGTGACTGTTCATTGACAAATGATCTGCCATACAGTTTGCCAGGTGCTAGGAACGTAATGGAAAACAAGAAAGACGAGGTCATTGCCTTAATGGAGCTCATGTTTTAGTGAGATGATATAACCCAGGAAAAAAATATAATTGGTTATGATTATAGCCAGTGAGGGAGTGGTGGGCCAGGTGCGTTATTGCCATTTTATCAGCGAGGAAATGGTAATTCTTAGCTCTGCTTGTCTGGAACTCTGGCTAACTCATGATTCAGCTTTTCTCTTAATGGGGAAACATGTAATATGTAACTATTAAGGTGTGTTAGAAAAGTAAGGGTTATGCAGTATTAGTGTATTACTTTTGAATCTGCCCCTTGATGCATTGAACTTTATAAAATAGAATTGTACGCTACTGGATGATTGCTTCTACGTGCTGAGGTGGGTGGTGTCATTTCATCCTTAAAACAGCTCTTGAAGGTAGGGCCTATGATTCCTCCCAGTTTACAGGTAAGGAAAGTGAGACCCAGAGACCTAACAAGTTACCCAGGCTCGCCAAGCTTCTAAGTGGCCAGGATGGGGATTCCACTCAGGTAGTCAGGCTTCAGAGCTCCCATTCTGAGTGCCTACACTAACCTGCCAAAATGGTGACAGTCTTTATCTCTGGAGGTGAGGTTATGCATGATATCAGATTTCTTCTATTTGTTTGTCTTTCCCTTCTAAGTTTTCTACAGTGAATATGAGTTAATTTGTAAATCTAGAATTTACTCAGAACAAAGCAAACAGGCAGTAGTTGTGGGTAGACAATACCAACAAAGCATCTACTACAGTTAGAAAATGAAAACGCTATTTATTGTGTTGTAAATTCTCCTACTTATATGCTTAACACCAAAGAAAGAAGAGCTTTTTTATATTATAAAGGCTATATATTTTTTTAAGTAATAAATGTTTTTTATAGGTAACACAAAAATCAATAAAAATATGAATAAGTAGAAAATTAAGACTGTCGTGTTCTCACTTTTATAATCTGTATTTTTAACTGATCAATATATGAGAAACATTTCATTATATTAGTGTATTATACTTTTTGTCGCCTTTGTTGTGGTATAATTTGCTTACAGTAAAATTAAGCAATTTTAAGAGTACAACTCAATGAGTTTTAACAATTATGTAGTGTTATAACCCCAGTCACATCCAGATTTTTAGAACATTTCTGTTATCCACAAAGTTTCCTAGCTTCCCTAGGCAAACAGTCTCCTAATCCCTGAGTCCTGGCAGCCATTGGTCTGCTTTCCTTCAGAATAGTTTTGCCTTTTTTTTTCTTTTTTTTTTTTTTTAGAATTTTCTATAAATGAAATCATACATCATAGTGTGTCTGGCTTTTTTCACTTAGCATTATGCTCTTGAGATCCATCCATATTGTTGCAAGTAGCAGCAGTGTGATTTCTTTTTATTGCCAAGTAGTATTCTATTCGTTGAATGTAATACAATTTGTTTATCTATTCACCCATTTAATGTACATTTGGGTAGTTTCAAGTTTTTGGCTATTATGAATAAAACTGGGAACATTTGTGTTGAAATCTTTGTGTGAACGTACATTTTCATTTCTCTTAAGTAAATACCTAAGAGAGGAATTGCTGCATCATGTGGTAACTGTGTGGTTAACTTTATAAGGAACTGTCTTCAGAATTGTTCTGGCTAGGGGCACCTGCCAAGAGCATGCGACTCTTGATCTCTGCATTGTGAGTTTGGGCTCCACAGTGGGCATGGGGGCCTCCTTTAAAAAAAAACAACAACAAAAATCATTAAAAAAAAAAGTTTAAAAAATTGTTTTTGCTATTCTAGATTCTTTGCTTTTTCATGTGGATTTTAGAATCAGCATGTCAGTTTCTATAATAAAGTCTGCTGAAATTTTGATTGGGATCGTGTTGAATCTGTAGGTCAACTTTTGGAGAATTGACATCTTTGTACTGTTGAGTTTTTTGTTTGAGTGTGGCATATTTCTCCATTTATTTTTTATTTTTTTTAAAGATTTTATTAGAGAGAATGAGAGAGAGCATGAGAGCGGGGAGGGTCAGAAGGAGAAGCAGACTCCCCACTGAGCAGGGAGCCCGATGTGGGACTCGATCCCGAGACTCCAGGATCATGACCTGAGCCGAAGGCAGTCGCTTAACCAACTGAGCCACCCAGGCGCCCCTCTCCATTTATTTAGGTCTTCAATTTCTCTCAGCAGTGTCTGTAGTTTTGAGTGTACTGGTCTTATGCATCTTTTATTAAACTGGTCCCTAGACCTTTTATATTTTTGATGCTGTTGTGATATTTTAAAAATTTCAATTTCCAAATCTCTGTAGACTGTACATAGAGATACAATTGAGTTTTATACACTGACCTTGCACCCTGCAACTTTGCTAGATAGACTTACCAGTTCCAGTTACTTTGTGGAGATTCTTTAGGATTTTTTACATAGATGATCGTGTTGTCTGTGAATAGAGTTTTACTTTTTCCTTTTCAATCTGTATGCCTTTCATCTCTTTTTCTTCTGTTACTACACTGTCTAGGACTTCCAGTGCAATGTTGAATAGAAGGGGTGAGAGCAGGCATCCTCACCTTGTTTCCAGTCGTGAGGGAAAAGCATTCAGTTATTCTCGGGGTTAGCAAACTATGGCCTGTGAGAATATACACGTGCATACACACATACATAAAGTTTTATTGGAATACAGTCACTTATCTACTGTCTGTGGATTTTTTTACAGTTTTCTTGATTTGATATGGATTTTTGTATCTGTGTTCCTGAGGGATATTAGTTTGTAGTTTTCTTTTCTGGAATAGAAGATAGTGCCTTTTCTGGTTTTGGTAATGGGGCAATGCTGTCCTTGTGGAATGAATTGGAAGTGTTTTCCTTTTCTAATTTCAGAAGAGTTTGTGTAGAATTGATATTATTTCTTTCTTTGTATATTCTGGATACAACCCCTTTGATATATGTGTTGTGAATATTTTCTCCCTGTCTATGGCTTTTTTCCCATTTTCCTAACACTGTTCTTTGAAAAGCAGAAGTTTTTCATTTTGATGAAGTCTAATTTTTTTCTTTTATGTTTAGTACTGTTTC
Source organism: Zalophus californianus (assembly GCF_009762305.2). Lineage (NCBI taxonomy): Eukaryota > Metazoa > Chordata > Mammalia > Carnivora > Otariidae > Zalophus > Zalophus californianus. Next base: position 9,128,914 of record NC_045598.1, read on the forward strand.
TGTTTTGTCAAAGGAGTCTTTGTCGACCACTAGGTGGCGAAAATTTTCTCCTATGTACTCTATTAGAAGTTTTATAATTTTAGATATCTTCTATTTTGAGTAAATTATTTTTGAATATTTTTATTTTTTAAAGTAATCTCTACACCCATCGTGGGGCTTGAACTCACAACCCTGAGGTCGAGTTGCATGCTCTACTGCACGCCATCCAGGTGCTCCTTGAGTTAATTTTTGTGTATTTTTGAAGTGAGGGTTGAGTGTTTTTTTTTTCCCATGTACATATCTAGACTCTTCATTTCCCATTGTATTATCTTGGCACATCTGTTGAGAAACAATCGACCGTATAGGCATGTATGTATTTCTTTCTGTTCTGTTCCATTGATTTATATTTAAATGTATGCCAATACCATCTTGTCTTAACTACTGCCACTTTATAGTGTGTCTTGAAATTGGGTAGTATAAGTCCTCCAACTTTGTTCTTTTTCAAAACTTCAGGACCTCTGCTTTTCCATACAAATTTTAGAATCAGCTTGTCTTTCTACAATAAAATCTCTGCTGGGATTTTGATTGGGATTGCACTGAATCTATATAGCTAGAGAATCAACATCTTAATAATATTGAGTCTTTGGATCCTCACGTATGATATATCTCTCCATTTAATTAGGTCTTCAGTTTCAGTACTGTGTTACAGTTTTGGGTATACTGGTCTTACACATCTTTTGTTAAATTGATCCCTAGGTATTTGAAATTTTGATGCTATTATAAAATCAATTTTTAAAAAAATTTCAATGTCCAATTATTTATTGAAAGTGGGACAAATAGAATTAACTTTCGTATATCAACATGTTAACCTTTTATCCTTCAATCTTGCTGAACTTATTCTAGTTCCTTTTGATTCTTTGGGATTTTCTACATAAGTGATTATGTTGTTTGGAATAAGAGAGTTATATTTTTTCCTTTCCAACCTGTAGGTCTTTTTGCACAGACTAGGACTTCAGCATGTTGAATAGAAGTGGTGAGAGGTGTTACCCTTGCCTTGTTCCTTATCTTAGGGGGAAAACCTTCTGAAAATGTGATGTTAACCGAAGATAGTTTGTGCTTGTGTTTTTTAAGGAATCTCTCCAGTTCATCTAAATTGTCAGTTTGTTGGCATGAAGTTGTTCATAAGTTCCCTTATCTTTTTAATATTTGTAAGTTCTGGGGGTGCCCGAATGACTCAGTCGGTTAAGCACCTGCCTTTGGCTCAGGTCATGATCCCCAGGTCCGGGGATTGAGGCCCCCCCCAAGTTGGGCTCCCTGCTCAGCGGGGAGCCTGCTTCTCCCTTTCCCTCTGCCCCTCCCACTCACTCATGCTCTCTCCCTCTCCCCCCACCCCCACTCAAATGAATAAATAAAATCTTTAAAAAATTCTTTTTGTAAGTTGTGTAGCAATATCCCGCACTCCTTCCTGATAGTGGCAGTTTTTGTTTTCTTCCTGTTTTCTTGATTCCTATAGCTAGAGGTTTGTCGGTTTATCAGTCTTTTCAAATAATTAACTTATTGAAGCCTGTGTTATGGCCCAGGCGTATTCTCAATGAGTATGCCATGTATACTTGGAAAGAATGTATATTCTGTGGTTGTTGGGTATTGTGTTGTATAAATACTTAATTGATTTTTAAAAATTATTTATCTGTTTTCTAAATAACTGATTTTTGCTTTATACTATTTTTTCCTCTTCTACTTACTTAGATTCATTTTGCTTTTCCTTTTTCTAGCTTCTTATACTTTGATCACTGATTTTAATTTTTATTCTTTAAGCATTTAATACTATACTACACATTTTTCATTAAGTACTGTCTTAAGTGTGTCCCACAAATTTGAATATGCTACATTTTCTTTATCAGTTAGGTCAAAAGATTTTTCTGTTTCCTTTGTGATTTTTTTCTTTGACCCTTGGGTTATTAAGTGTGTAGTCTACTTTCCAAATATTTGGGGGTTTTCCCTTATCTTGTTATCGATTTCTAGTGTAAGTACATGGTGCTATTAGAATATACTCTGTGTGATTTTAGTTGTTTTAGAATTATGAATTCATGGAACTTTTGGGAACCAGGAGCTATTTGATTGTAAAATTAGGGCATTGATTGAGCCTCTGAGTTAATTTTTCTTCCTGTTTCAGGTGAGAGATCAAGCCCAGCGCTGTTCACGGGTTCTCCTGGATATTGAGGCGGGTGCTCCTGTTCTCCTTATCCCTGAAAGTTCCAGATCGAATAATCTGATTGTAGCAAATTTGGGGAAGTTGAAGGTCAAGAACAAGTTTCTCTTTGCTGGTTTTCCTGGGACCTTTTCCTTACAAGATAAGGTGAGCAATCGATATCCATTCCCTTTTCAGTCCAACTGTTTGAGCGCCAGTTGAAGATTTCATATGTTGCCACAAGGTGACTTGTAACTGCTGTTACTTTTGTGGTGTATGCAGCTGGAACAATTTTTTTTGACATTTTATTGACATTTCAATTAGCCTTTTCATAGAGGTAGTGTAAATTACAACCTTTACCAGTTGTATGCAAACAACCAACAGAACGAACCTTCTGTCTGTATAATGCTTTTCTCACAGGCTGACCTTATAAATGATCAACTTTTTACATGACCTATTTTTTTTTTCAGAAGATGGGATTTGGCCCGTGGTTTATCTGAAGCCGTTTATATCTTCATAATAAAACTTTATACAGTATGTGGCTTCACAGTTTAAAACTACTTTAGCACTTACTTATTTCTTATGACAATGTTTAGAGGTAACTGGGCTGAAGATTATTGCTTTCACTTGCATTCATGTAGTAAATCACAGACTTGGCGCTGGAGCTGGTCTCGCGAGCCCCTCCCACCCATTTCTGTAGTCCAGGAGACTAACGCTGCTGGAACTTGGGACCAGGTCTTGTTGTTCTGGGTGTATGTTTTAACAGAGCCTTGCTGGTTTCCACGGCAGCTTTGCAGTATATTTGCTTATTGAGAACAAATTCATTTTAACTTGTTAGAAAAGCACTTACTGAAATTCCCAGCTAGTTATGCCCATCTTTAGTCTAATAGCTAGTAACATAGGGAGGGAGCCTTTGAAGGAAGAGGTATGGAAGATTTCATTATGAGCTCTTACGACTGGCAACAATAGCAGTAAATAGCCAACATTTGTTGGATGCTTCATATATATTAGCCAGTGCTAAGTTCTTTACATATTTGTCCATTTTTTTTTCTCCTTAGCAACCTAAGGGGATATCTGGTTTTGTTAACCCCATTTTTCGAGCTAAAGATATTGAGACTTAGATAGGGTAGGTCATTTCTTTTGGATAATACAGCTAGTCCCAAGGACAGCATGGGCCTCAGACTTGGTGTGTCTGCCTTCCATACACTCTTACCTGTGGTACGCCTTCACCTCCCACTATTACGGTTAGGCCTGTGTGGGGAGAGTAACTGGGGAAGGCTGTCCCTGTGATGTGCCTTACAGGCCCTGGCCTGCATCGCTGTAACTCTTTTGAATTTTCTAAAGGGTGTGGCTGAGTTCATGAAAATAATTTCGAGGGAAGAACTCCAAAGATGATCACAGAAAAGATATAAATTTGAGCAGTTACTGTTTGCCTCTCTAGGTGTAGAAAGAAAAGAAAATGGAAAAGTGTGAGTAGGGTGCTAGGTCTTACCAGGACTTTGCCAAGGACCTCAGCTTGGTTCAGAGAGTAACAGGAGACTTATGTTGGTAATGCCTAAACTCAAATAATTTTATTTTCAAATTACTGTCTCCATAGTTTTCTTCATTTGTTTTACTTCTCACTCATCCATTTACTCACTTTTACTAAGCTACACATCCTGAGCTGAAAATACTTGATTCAGCGAGTGGGAGCGGGTAGAGTAAGAAGGGTGCAGACAGACAGCAAGAACACGGCAGCCATGTTTGTGTGTCCTAACCTTGCGGGAGCGAGGGTGTTTGGACGAGGGGTTGAGGGGTGGGTTGTCCATGTATCACCCCACTTGTAGTCACTCAGAGAAACCAGATGCAGTGATCAGAGCAGAGGGTGACGCCAGAGCAGCAGTGCTCAGCGTTGGAGGGCAGAGCGCCACCATGTTTACCGCATAGCTTTGTAGATGGGCCTTCAGGCAGAGCTGAGGATTGAGAACTCGCTTGTTGACCTCACTGTAGGAAGACCTCCTGTGGGAATGATAGGCCTTCCCTGCCTTGATAGGGAGATATAGTCTTCCACTTAGGTATGGTTTTTAAGAGAGTAAAAATAAAATCAGTCTCTACTGGTCTTTCACAGCAGGCCTAGTAGAGTACTGGTAACCTGGGTCTTAATGAAGAAAGTCTGTTTTCACAGTTGAGAGAGAAGCATTTTACTGTTCACTGACCGGAGTCTTAAAGAACATAAAGGAAAGATCCATTTGTGAAAAGAAAGATTGGTACCTGCTTCTAAAAGTTCTCGCTTCTAATGTTTTCTTAGTGTGAGGTATTTATAGTTAATATGACTAGATTTTTTAAAAAAGATTTTATTTATTTATTTGAGAGAAAGAGCAGAGAGAGAGCACATGAGCTTGGGGGGGAGGGTGGCAGAAGGAGACAGAGAAGCAGATTCCCCGCTGAGCTGGGAGCGCAACGTGTGGGACTCGATCCCAGGACCCCAGGATCATAACTTGATCCGAAGGCAGACGCTTAACTGACTGAGCCACCCACGTGCCCCAACATGACTAGATATTAAACAAATGTATCAGAACTTGGTGTTTGCACATGAAGGCTGTCCTCACTGTCACCTGGGGACACTCTGTTCCAACATCTTGTTCCAGCTCTCCTGCCGTCACTGCCCAAGGGAGAGTTGAATCCCTTCTTTGGAGCGGTCTTTTGAGCCAACAGTAAGTTCTTCAGGATATCTGTGTTTGTGGTAAATCTTTGTTTTGAGGACTAAATTTTTTAGGAAGAAATCAGCTAGAACCAGAATGGGTGATCAGGTTGAATAATACCATTTTTGTTTCTCTACCCTTCCTAAAAAGGTAAAGGACTGGTGGTGTTCTGTATCGGTTATATCTGCATATGGGCTCGTGAGCTAACTCAGATGTTAGCTTCTAAGAATTGACAAAATATTGGAAGAAATTTTTGCACATGAGTTTCTGTTTTGTTAAATAAGCCAAATAACAGCATATAGTTTGCGGCATTTTAATGAAAGACTTTTCCTATATTTGTTTTTGAGGATTTGATTTTAAGTGGCAGTGCATACACGGATCGCTTTTTCTTCAAGGTATAATATACTTTTTGCCTCCTGGTTATTCTGAAAAACCTTATGGGATTCAGCAGTCAATTCACATTCATATACTTTAAAACGAAAACTTTGAAAAACTAACTCTTTACCACCTTACTTGGGAAAGCCTGCTTATCACCTTTTTGTCCCTTTGATGAGTCACTTCCCTCCTGTGTAGAGAAGGCCTTCTTAAGGACCATAAAGGAAACTTCTTTTGTTTTTTTGGCTTTAGGCAGTAATATCTTGATGATCTGATTTCCTTAAATCCTAGAAAAACTTTTATCTTGTTACATGCAAGTGATTGTTCTGTAGAATTCCATAAGGGCTGCTTGGAGTGTGTCGCTTGGTGAAGTCTTTGTGATCAGATAAACCTATCTGTGGAGCTCACGTCTCCACAGGCATAGTCAAGCTGAGTTGGTCTAGATGAAGTGAAGAATTACTTTCTTCACCAAAAATCACTTTGCATTTACATTTTCCCTTTAATGTATTTGCATGTGTGAGGTTTGTCTAGTGTGCATTCCAGTGGTTAAAGAACAGGAAATAATCCTGAAATCAAAGCTCATGGAGGGGTTATTTGCCTTTGAGTTCCCCGACTCCAGTGTGTTTGGGATTGTTTTACACAAATCCATGTCTTAATGAGTGCAGGCTTGGATTTTTTACATATGCGTTTCCTTTCATTCTTCTCAACCACAACTCGAGCTTAAACCATAATTTCTGTGTCAGCCTTTCAAAAGCTTTGAGTTAATCTCCTCAAGCCATTGATTTATTTAAACCAACTACAGAGAGGATGTAGAGATGAATCAAGTCAAAGAGCAACAACTACTCTCTAGAGTTTAAATAAACTAAGCAAGGGGGAAGCCTTTTAATGTCGAAATATTTAAATAAGAGCATTTACCTAGCAATTTGCCTTCCAAAAAAATGTGGAAAGTAAGAACTGTTTTCTGGTGTGTTTTGTTTTTTTTTTTTTCCACCATTACTTGTAAATCACTGTACTCAAGATAACTGGGAAGGAGAACAGTGTTACCATCTCCTTTTCAAATGCTGAGATGAGTAAACACATAGGGCAATATGGGCAGGAAACCCGTTCTTCCCCTTCCCCCAACATCCCTGTGAAAGTGGGTCGATGGTGGTGAAGCCCTGCAGATAGGTAGCACAGAGGCTTGGGTCAAGTTTAAAAGTCAGTTATGGAATCATTCGGGTGAAGAAGATTTCCCCTGTTAGCGATGAACTGAAGGTACTAAGTATGTAAGAAAAGCGTGTATTGTTTTCAGTAGAATTACAGAATTTATGTTACTCCGTATTTGCCCTGAATTTTTATGCCCTTGAACAGAAACATACTAGGAATGGCCAGCCTCCTGTGTTTTCCATTTTGTTTTCATTTGCACAGTTACTTAAAGAGATAAGAAATGTAAGCCCAAAGGAGTGACTTCTAGGAAGTGCAGACGCAACCATGGCTTCATTCCATTGGAACCATATTGCTGTAGATACATTTTCTTAGAATAATAAGCCCCTCCCCTTCAGCAAAGCAACAACACACATCATAGGGCCGAGAGGTCTGCTTTCACTGTGTTTGACCTAGACTAAACCACCAACAGTTAGCGTCTTAAGCCAACAGATAATTATATTCCTGCAAGATTGCTGTAGTTTTCAACAGGTGTTGAATTATAAGTAACATCTCTGCAAATAATTACATGTGACAGGAAATGTCATGACCCTGTTACCCTTTTGTTTATGGGATTTGGGGGGCTTGGGAAGTGCCAAGTGTCACAGAGTCTTTGAAGAGCCCAGGAACTAGGGTAGGACTTTCAGGGCTGAGAGTAAAGATGCAGTCACTCCTGTTCCTGCCTTCTAGTTTTATTTTATTTCTTCCCAGGAATCTGTGCCTTCAGCATCCCCAACGGGTACCCCCAAACACAGTATGAGGAAAATGACGAGCACGGAGGACCCGAAGGGAATGTATTCCGAGGGGCTGTTCATGATGCCTCCTGCTGGAATGAGTCTAGGCGGCCTGAGGAGTGAGTCTGTGCCGAGTACCTTGACCAAGCAGCAAGGGCAACAAGCCGCGCCCTCCACCAGCCAGGTTTCTGGTAGTCCAGGTAAAAGAGGAGAAAGAAGCTGCATGAGTGGGGAGTTCATGAGACTGTGGCAGGTGCCTCAGGGGGATGCATCAGAGTGGTAGTGGGTCTTTAGTGATAATCTGATTTTGATGTTGCTTTGGAAAGCTTAAGAATCTTAGGATGTAGATTTTAGCAGTGACTTCCAAAGTACAGGTAAATTAGCAAGACACAGTGTGAATAAAGGGATTTAGATGGTCTTTTAGGACTTTTTCCTTTAGGTCAAGGTAGTTGCCACAAGATGATGATAGTATAACTAGAATGATTCCTGCATCCTTAGACACATCTTTGCAAGTCACTGTCAAGACACTGTTTTCTACTTAATTATTATTCTATTTAATTCTAAAAAAAAAACTCTTAAAAGATATTAGTGTGAATTAGGTAACAACAGAGATACTGTAAGTAACAATTTTGCAAAGACAGGAACCATCCAGTTACTGGTGTTCTTCTCTAGAATTTAAGAATTAGTCATTCCAGATGAGAGCCTGATTTTGGCCTTTTGGGTTTTTTTAAAAATTAAATTATATTGAATTAAATTTTTTGTTTTAATTCTTGTATGTTAACATAGAGTGTTATATTAGTTTCAGGTGTACAATACGGTGATTCAACACTTCTTAATCACCCGGTGCTCATCATGAAGAGTTCTCTCCTTCATCCCCATCACCCATTTCACCCATCCCCCTACCACCTTCCTTCTGATAACCATCAGTTCTCTGTAGTTAAGAGTCTGGTTCTTGGCTTGTCTCTCTCTCTCTCCCTCCCCACCCCCTTTTTTCCTTTGCTTCTTTGTTTTGTTTCTTAAATTCCACAGAGGAATGAGATCATATGGTATTTGTCTTTCTCTGATTGACTTATTTCACTTAGCATAATACTCTCTAGCTCCATCCATGTTGTTGCAAATGACAAGATTTCATTCTTTTTTATGGCTGAGTAATGTTCTGATGTGTGTGTGTGTGTGTGTGTATACCACCTCTTTTTTTTTTTTTAAAGATTTTATTTATTTATTTTTGTATGCGTGAGAGAGAGAGCGCGCGCACAAGCAGGGGGAGTGGCAGAGGGAAGGGAGAAACAGATTCCCCGCTGAGCAGGGAGCCCGACATGGGGCTCGATCCCAGGACCCTGGGTTCATGACCTGAGCTGTAGGCAGACGCTTAACTGACTGAGCCACCCAGGAGCCCTATATACCACTTCTTTATCCATTCATCACTTGATGGATACTTGGACTGCTACCATAATTTGGCTATTGCAAATACTCTATAAACATCTCATGTATCCCTTTGAATTAGTGTTTTTGTATTTGGGAGTAAATACCCAGTAGCGTGATTACTGGATCGTGGAGTAGTTCTATTTTTAATTTTTTGAGGAACCTCCATACTGGTTCCCGAGTGGCTGCACCAGTTTGCATTCCCACTGGCAGTGCAAGAGGGTTCCCCTTTCTCCGAATCCTTGCCAACACCTATTGTTTCCTGTGTTGTTGATTTTAACCATTCTGACATGCATGAGGTGATAGCTCGTAGTTTTGATTTGCATTTCCCTGATGATGAGTGATGTTGAGCATCTTTTCATGTGTCTGTTGGCCATCTGGATATCTTCTTTGGGGAAGTATCTGTTCATGTCTTCTGCCCATCCTTAAGTTGGATTATTTGGGTTTTGTTGAGTTGTAAAAGTTCTTATACTAACCCTTTATCAGGTATGTCATTTGCAATATATTCTCCCATTCAGTAGGTTGCCTTTTAGTTTTGTTGTTTCCTTTGCTGTGCAGAAGCTTTTTATGTTGATGTAGTCTGGCCTTTCTGTTTTGTTTTTAAATTTGTTTTTATTTTTTAATCTTTTTTTATTTAATTTATTTAAGCAGGCTCCATGCCCAGTGCGGAGCCCGACTTGGGGCTTGATCTTATGACCCTGAGATCGTGACCTGAGCTGAAATCGAGTCGGACGCTTAACCGACTGAGCCACCCAGGCGCCCCTATTTTTATTTTTTAATTTAAGTTATCTCTACACCCATCATGGGGCTTGAACTCAGGACCCCAAGATCAAGAGTTGCACGCTCCTCCCACTGAGCCAACCAGGCGCCCCTGGCCTTTTGGTTTTTAAATGTATTCTGGGTAGGTGATGGGTAGGATAAGTTAGAGAGGGAAACAGAATGTGATTCGCCACAAAAATCTGTCCAGTGTGATCAGGCTTTGAGAGATATGGGACACTCACTGAGAAGGCTGTTGCATGTCTTTTGTCCTATGCAAGGACTAATGGTACTAGGTACTACTCCCTGTCGTCCCTTGTGGTACTAGAGGTGACATGAAAGTGGCTTATGGTTGGATTGATGATTAAATGAGATTATCCTAATCATCATTACAGTGCTGGTTGTTGAACACTTATTGTGTGCCGTATATCATGGCATGTTGTTCCATAAATCATTGCATTTCACCCCATAGCACCCCTATAGAGTTTTATTTTTATCCTCATTTTACACCCGAAGAGACAAAGACTGAGAGAGATGAAGTAGCTTAACTTGCCCTGGGTTGTGCAGATAGTAAGTGGCAGAGTTGGACTATGAACTTAGGCAGTTTGACCCCAGAGTCCAAATCCTTAACCTAAGTGATACCGTCTACCAGTCTCTATACGTAATGTGCATGGAGCATGGAGGGGGTGCGCACGTGGTGCCACCTGACACTGGCTGCCTTCTGCCATTGCTGTGAAAACAGTGATGAGTAGGAGGAAGGCCAGCCTTCTGCATAGGTGGATGCCTATGAGAAATGATTTGGGATGTTATAGAGATTGATGGAAAAATCTCTCTCCAGAAAGTATTTCTCTTTCCAATTCGCTGTTTGTTTCTGGAATTTCTTTGTTTGTGATTAAGATGGGATTAAAGCAGTGGTTTTCAAACTGCTCTGTGTGTCCTTAGGGTTCCATGATGACCCTAGGGAATCTCTGAAACCCTTTACCCCCTCCCCTACCCCCTTCTACCAGATCAGTTCCACTTTTGTCTCTTTCACGTATTTATCAAAATAGTAAACGATAACCGCTGTATGTATGTATGTATGTATGTATGTATGTATGTATGTATTTATTTAGTGTGTGTGTGTTTTAATGTGCATTTGTTTGATCATTAATGAGGGTGGATATATTTTCATATACATACTGGGATGAATTTCTTTTTGTAGTAAATTGCGTATCACATTCCTTGCCAATTTTCCTACTCGTGTATTCTTTTCTTACAGATTTTCAAATCTTTATAAAGTGGGGCTATTTCCCTAATATCTGTCAAATATATTCCAGTTTTTTTCCAATTTCTCCTTTGCCTTTTTTGTTCATGATGTCTTGTAGAACTCTTTAATTTCCATATAGCTAGATCCATTGTTACTTTATTTTGTGTGTTCCGCTTCTGTTAACACACTCAGAAACACCTTCCCCATGTTTTATCATCCCATGGGACAAATACCCTTAATTATTTTTTAAAATAAGTCAGAATTATTTTGTTAAGTTCCCCCCCCCCCCCCACATACCTCAAAATTCCCTTTTGGGATTTTGATTGGGATTATATTAAATAAATAGATTAATTTGGTGGAGAATTTATAAATTTACAATTTTATATTAGAATATAAGCTTCATGAGGGAAAAGGTATTTGTATGTTCTGTTCACTGCTGTATCCTAGAATAGTGTCCTGGACTTAGAAAAGTAACTGGCGCAGAGTAGGTATTTTAAAAATATTTGCACAAATGACTTTTCAGTCTGAAGAACTGACATGTGTAGTACGGGCTGAACGCTGATGTTGTAATTTGGCTCTGCCCCTCTGCGTAGGGGATGAGAGAGGCGCCAAGTAGGCCCCTAAATGTGGACACAGTGAGATGTTCTAGAAAAGATGGAATGGGGCAGGAGGAAAGAACAGAGAGGACCCAGCTGAGATCGAGAGGGGAGGGTGATGCCGTAGGTAAAACTGTTCAGATAGCAAAGGGCTTGGCAATTTTGGGGAGACAAAGGCCAGTGAGCCTGAGGCTTCAGGAGCAGGGGCAGAATGGCTTGAGATGAAGTTGGAAAAGTAGGCAGTGGCCTTATGCAGGGTTTTATAAGGATTTAGGGGGAGTTTTACAGAAACAACTTTGGATTAAGCATAATCATTAAAGTGTAGGAGGAAGAGAATGTTACGGTCTCATTTATTTTTTTAAGGATTACTCAGGTATTTTGCGGGCAGAATGATTTTGTGAGGGCCAGAGGGAATGGTGTAGGTGTATGGGAGGGGAGTTTCTGGGGGGCCAGGCAGAATGATGGTGTTTTGGATGAGATCAGTGGTAGCGGAAATGATTACATATTTGTTTGAGAAAAGAATTTCGGTGCTGGAAAACTTTGTAAGCCTTTGGGTTGCGGCCCCCCAAATGAGAGCCCTGTAGGATATCCTTGGGAGGGATGGCTGTCCAATCGTGTCGGTCATAAATCCTTAAGGTTCAGCTCATGTCTCAGGACAGCAACATGCGTGTGACGTGGAAGGGGAGCAGACAGGAAGTGTCTAGCACAGGGAGCGTGACAGGAAGTGTCTAGCACAGGGAGCGTGACAGGGAGGCCGTGGTGCCAGAGTAGAGACTTTGGACACTCAGGTTTTTGAAGTGGACGGTTCTGAACATTTTCCAAAGACAGGAAGAACTTTGTTTAGCTTTTTAGTTTTGTTCAGGGCCGGTCCTTTCTGGGTCTTACTTTCTTCATTCTCTCTCTTTCCTTGGGTCCATGTAGAAGACCACATCTGCCTGCTGGACTGCATTGTCGTGGACCTACAAGACATGGACATCTTTGCTGCCGAGAGACACCCACGAGAGTATTCTAAGGCCTCAGACGACAGCAGTGGAGATCTGGTATTCCCTTCCTATTTCGTGCGGCAGACAGGAGGGAGTCTCCTCACTGAGCCCTGTCGGCTGAAATTGCAGGTGGAAAGGAATTTGGACAAGTGAGTGGTTTACATCTGGATAATAGTCTATCATAGGTAGAATCTTAATCACTTGGAATTCAGTGCCATGAAGGTAAGTCTGGAAGAGAATAGGTGATGTTCACTTATTTCTTCTGTGTGGCAAATGTTTGTTGAGTCCCAGCTGGGTACTAGATGTGAGTCCTACTGTGATGGGAAGGAAAACCTATCTTTATGGAGCTTATGTTGTGTGGATATAGGGCTATAAGAAGGCAAATTAGAAGGTGATTCTAATTTAGAGTTTGACTCAGTGTTATAAACTATGTTACGGGATTGCCCCTGGGGCCTTGGAAACAAAGACGAAGGGGCATGAATGTAGCATGGCCTTTTGGTGGACGTAGGGAGGTGGTGATGGCAGGGAGAGTATTTTGGAAGAGGTGACATTTGGATTATATGTTCCAAGCACAATAGATTCTGGACCTGGTGTTGCTACTTACCCTGGAGCTCCATTTAATCAGAATAACTGTTGAGATGCAGTTCTGCCCATTTTGCTCCATTAAGCAATCTGAAAGTACTCCATAAAGGCTAATGAGCTGACTCTAATTTACCTTTTCATTGGCCTCAAACACAGGGTGCTCATTTCTGCAGATTAGAGCATTGCTTCAGTTGTCATTACTTCCGTGGTATCGTCTGGGAAACGTCTTGAATATAAATGTTCCCAGACCTGATATGAGACCTGCAGAACCTGAGTCTCAGGGCCGAGCCTCAGTACACGTGAGCAAGGTCCCCTGGCGGTGCTCACGCTGGCCTGGCCCATGCGCACAGCTGGGAGCTGCTGCGCCCCAGGGACGATTGCCCCTCCGTTTGGGGCATTCATTTTGGAGAAACAGCAACGCTTGCATTTCAACTACAGGCAAAGATGGGGCGTGGCTGTCAAGTAATGGAAGATGTTCTCGTTTGCCGCATTTTGACAAGCAGTTTCGTTACTTGTGAGGCGTGCGATTTTAATCCGTCTTTGGCCACTCCCTTCGTGGTTCTTGGGTTTGGGCGAGCCATTTAATGCCATTTTTTGTTTCTCTCTGGATTAACGACACCGTGTAGCTGCTCTCTCTCGGATTTTTGCATTTCATTCTTACTTGTTATTTGAGTGCTCCCTGGCTGGCACTCAGTTACACTTGGCATGGGCTCTCTGGTTTTACTGGCCTAGCAGTCTTAGGAGGAGCTTCATTATTTAGAAATGGAATACTTTGTTTTCTTTTCAAGTAATGCTTTCCCCCCCAAAAATGTGCTTTGTTACTCTGATTATGTAAACTTGACTCTCTTCGCTTCCATCAGTGTTTATTTGCAGGTGATTATACTGTTAGCCCCGATAAGGTGGTGGTAACTCAATACGAGATACCCTCTCAGCTGCTTGCACCACAGGTACAGGAAGCTGAGAGGGCGCCGGGTAGTCCTTTCCAGCTTTTTGTGTGGCTTGCATCACTGTTCTTTCTTTACTTGATCATATATAGGTTTTTCTCTGCAAAGTAATTTTTTACATTCCTCTACTTTCAAACCCCGTCCTCTACATACGCAGAGCATGCTATCTGCAGGATCCATGGTGCCCACTTCTCCCCGGGAGGGTAGGGGAAAAGAGCTCTTCAGTGTGGGGACGAGGTATGCTAACCCCTGACCCGGGCGTCTCAACCTTACTCCTGCCCATCTCAGCAGAGACAAGTAACGGATTCAGACTTTATCCTGACGTCCCATCTAGGTTCAGAATGAAACTCTGGTGTTTGCCTGTAGTTATCATGAAATTTGGAGTTAAATGAAGAGACTGCCATTTCTTTATTGCCTCCCCAACTGTAATGTTTAAGCTCTTCCTGAATCTCATGAGATTTTTCCTTATTAATAGATTACTTAGCTAACTCAGATTTGGGGACTTTATAAATGCCTATTTTAAGAGAGAAGGGGCTTTTTGTAGCTGAAGCAGGACACTCAGTTGTGCTCATGTGCTTCCTTTGGAGCCACATGAAATTTTTATTATTGGAATTTGGAAATGAACTGATGGATAATGTAGGCGGGTACATTTTAGCTCTTTCTTACGTTTGGGTGTGAGCTTTGTCAGTGTTAAGTTACTGATTGTTTGCCAAAGTGACTTTTTTTTCTTTCCTCAGAGAAATAAGTCATACTGTGCCAGACATATCTATCCACGGCAACCTCTCCTCAGTCCACTGCTCCCTGGATTTGTACAAATACAAGCTGATCCGCGGTTTATTGGAGAACAACCTCGGAGAGCCCATAGAGGAATTTATGCGGCCTTATGATTTACAAGACCCAAGAATTCACGTGAGTGAGACCTCGTGCTGTCCCATAACTCTTAACTCTTGCAGTCCTAGCTGATGGCCACTTCGTGCGTGGGTCCCTCCAGCTCACCTGCAGAGAGAAATGGAACAAGCAGATTATTGTCTTGGACATATTAACCCCCTTTTCAGATTGGCATTTTCCTCTTGCAGACTGTTCTCAGTGGAGAAGTGTACACGTGCATGTGCTTCCTCATCGATATGGTGAATGTAAGTCTGGAGCTGAAAGATCCAAAAGGAAAAGAAAGTACTGGGTCCTTAGCCAGGTATGACTCTCATGGTACTGGTTTATGCCTAGTGACCGACATGGCTGTAACAGTATTGCAAACAGACACATGTTTCACTTTAGTGAAATTCGCTTTAGCCTAGAGCAGAGGTTGCAGAATGGTGGTTCACGACTGGAGGTGGTCTGCACAGTGCTTTTTGGTTGGTCTACATGGTGCTTGTTCAAAGTTTAAATTCATTGCTTTATCAGTAAAGACAGGTTATTAGGATGTTTCAGTGACCTCCACACCTGATGCTGAAACCGATGCATTGGAAAGAGCTGTGGAAATTATGCAAAACTTTCCCAAGAATCTACTGGCATTGGTTTTGTTTTGGTTTTTTTTTTATGGTGGCACGGTTTAAAAAAATCGTATAGTTGACACACAACGTTATGTTAGTTTCACGTGTACAACATAGTGATTCAGCTTCTCTGTACATTTTGCTGCGCTCACCATGAGCGCAGCCACCATCTGTCACCATAGGACATTATTACAGTACCGTGACTGTATTCCTCATGTTGTACTCTTGATCCCCGTGACTTACTCATTCCGTAACTGGAAGCCTGTACCTCCTGCCCTCCTTTGCCCATTCCCCTCTGCACCCTGAGTCTGCGGGTGTTTTAGAAGTATTGAACTCCAGAACCACAGTTGTGGAAGCTCCTAATGCTGCTAATGGTACCAATGGTATCTGCAGTGTGGTATATCCGTACACGTGCTGGGAGAGACAGAAGGGCCACCGCAGTTGTACCGTAGTTGCCTGGGGTGGAGTAAGGGGTACGGCTTCAGTGGAAAAAGTTGTATCATAATACATTCCTAACATAATCTTGCTGCCGTGCTGTGTCATCAGCAGCTTAAAAAATAATAATAAATAAAAACTGCCGGGGTGGGGGCAAAAGGAGGTGACAGACATGCAGACACAGCAGTGATTGAGAAAAATGAAGACGTTTTTCTCCTGATGCTGTGTATCCCTGGTGGCCCTCAGGCTGTGGGCCTCAGACAGGCCCTCAGACCTGTGGCCGTGGTCACTGTGGCTGACAGGGCAGCCAGCATCTCGACGTGCCAGTGAGAAAGACGAGAGTCCTGGAGTGGTCTTGAATGGCACTTAAAGGTGTCGCACACCTCACAGAGTTAGAGCATGGTCCCACAAAGTGCAGAGGGGTCCGAAGTACAGGCTGGGGGTTGTCTGAGTAGGGGAGACCCAGTGCTAATCGGGGAGCGGCCCTGCTCACTGCCTTCTCGGCCAACATTTAAAAATTGGGAGACTTAACATCAAAAGTTTGGATTTCAGCCTCTTTTAAGAGTCAAAGCTTTTTTTGACAATACTGGGCCCATGTGTTCACTGAGGAGCAACTTGGGCTGCCTTTAGATACGGCGTGTTTTGCTTGGTGACTGACTTCGTGTATCACTTGCACGGTCTGGGTGGACCAAGAATTTGTGATTACTGGTGTGGAACCTTGAAGACTGCATTGTGTTTTCACACCTGATAACCTTTTCATTTTGATCTCTTGACAATCGTGAGGTTTGTCAGATATGACTTCTATTTTCCAGATGGAATTTTTAATCTAGTGTAAGATCATATGGCTGGAAAAGTGGTTCAATATTTGAAAATAGGACTTCAAAGTCTAGAAATTTCCCTACTGAAACACTCCTTTCTTTTTCTTCTTTGTCTTTCCCTCGAGAATCCATCCTGGCCTATAACTAACTCAGTTGAATCAATGGTGTAATGAAGCTTGTGTCCCAGATTGTCTTGTAAGCCAGCAGTTTTTTCCCCCCCTGGTGACTAGCTGTGCCCTTAGTTTTTTACAAAATGGAATAATTCTGTACAGAATGTCATGATGGTACTGAATAAATTATGAATTGCACGTTGCAGCTTTTTCTGTTGTTAAAAAAAAAAAGGCAGTATCAAATGTGCTTCCTCTTGGTGGATCAGTTGCATTATTTCTCTATATGAAGAGTGTTATTTGTTCTGGTTGCTTCCAGGAAGCTATAGTTGTTAAATAAAAATTTGGCAGACTCTGGAGAGAGAATCCTGCAGGCAGGCTAGGAGTTGACAGATGAAGGTCTAAAGGGACCCTTCACATCCCTCAGGGATTGTTACACATATATAGCCTTCTCAGACTTGAGATGAGAAAGGAGAATGCTAATGCACCCAGAGTATAGTAGATAACGTTATTCCTCATGGAATTCCTGTGGACAAGATCATCTTCCTGGAAATGAAAAGTAAGAGGGCACAATGACACTAAATCCTTCTTGAGGAGTCTGTTAACAAAATCAGGTGAAAGTTATTCTCCTTCATAAAACTCAGGTGTACTTATGATTTTGTTCTGTTGTCTTGAACTTAATTTTGTGAAATGGAAGAGTTTAATATCTTGTCTGCTTTCTCCCTTTTAGATTCGACTTCAAGAAATGTAAACTGCTCTATGAAAGCTTTTCCAACCAAACCAAGTCCGTTAACTTGGTTTCCCATTCCATGATGGCTTTTGACACCCGCTATGCTGGACAGAAGGCCTGTCCTGGCATGACAAACGTATTCAGCTGTATTTTTCAGCCTTCCAGGAACAGCAGCACTACCCAAGGATCCATTCAGATGGAGCTGCATTACAGGTAATGGATCCAGACCCTGACTCTGCATTTCTTTATCAAGAAACTTCCTTTTGTGGCCAGTGGGCCAAGGCTCTGTCAGCTGTAGAACATCACAGGACTGAGGAGTCACTGAAAAGATAAATAGAAAATGGCTCACCAGTGCTGCTCACAGTGTATTAAGTTAGGATTCCTAACACCTTGCAGTTGCATTTATTGGCCAAAAGATGTCTCTGTTGCCTTAAAAAAAGTTTAGAATTAGACCAGAGTCTTAAACTCAACCTCCCTGTAGACTGTTCTAATATGTAAAGTGAATTGAGGCAGGAAGAAAGGACTCTTGTTTAAGGGGAAAGAAGACGTTTGGTCTATAGAATTTATAGGAAGGAAGTTTTGACTTGTATTATAGATTTATCTACACACATCTTGCTAATCCACTTCTCCATTTAAAAGGGTGTTAGCCTCTTTGGACTAGATTATGTTTTTCTTCCTGGTATTATGCTAGGAAGTGGTGTGTGTGTAATGAGTGTATGTTTTGGAATCGTACAGATCTGGGCTCAAAACCTTGATCTGCCACCTTCTAGCTATGTGTCCTAGGACAAGTTCAGCCACTTTGACCTACAATTTTCTCCTCTATAAGATAGAAGAGGATGACTGTACCCACCTCACACGGTGGAGGCAGTAATTAAATAAGTAATTCTGACCTGTTGCTTGGCACAGATGGTAGCTCTTATTATTATTACTGATGTAGCTGGTGTTATTTATGATATACTACTGTAAGGTTTTAGGGCTAAGTGAGGATATGCCTGAAAACTGTGAAAAATTAGATTTGATCTAAAATCCTTCAATGCAAATCCAAAAGGAGACCTTTGGAAGCAATGTCAGTTCTGTTCTATTAGTGCTTAATGTTACCAGATATGCTGTAAATACAAACTAGTAAGTAAGAAGGCTGGGAAAAACTTCATGGGAAAAAAAGACCAAGATTATTCTTGTGTTCATATACTTGAATGTACTTGATATTTCAGTGTGCTGCACAGTGACTTCTCAGGGTTGAGATTTCTTTTAGCGAGAGGTTGTGGTCCCTCTCCATATGCCTTTAGGAAGTCTAGCAAAGTAGACAGACCTTTTCCTGAACTTTTTGGATGTTCAGAAATGAGAGTGCTCATTGCCTCTTACTGAGCCCTTCCAGGAGCCAGGCATTCTCCCTGCTTTTATACTTAAATCCTCCTGGCAAGTCTGCAAAGTGGGTGACTTCTGCCCAATTTTATAGTTGCAGCAATAGAAGCTAGAAGGGCATTGAGTACCTCTCTAAGGTCACACAGTGGTTGAGTGAAGTGGTCAGGACTCGCACCAGGGCCTTTGATTTCAGCGCCCACGTCCCTTCGGATAGTCCTCAGGTGTGGCCACTGCGTGTCTAGTGATCTGGCTGACTGCAGTCGGATGCTAGGCTGGCTGTGATTTGCGGTTCTTTTGTTTGAAGATGTTTATCTGAGCAGGAGGCTTCCATATATTTGGTCCTTCTGCAGAAACAATTTCTTTTTGGGTTTGCTATATTATTATTGATCTAGCTTCCTAATCTATCAGCTAGTTGTCTCACCAATCCCATTTTTAATATACAAGGAGCCTTGAAATATTACTCTGTTTATATACTGGAGGTGTATAATTTCTTGGAGCCAAATGGTAAAGTCTTACCTTAGCTCTTGTGAACAGAGGTACCATTGTGAGTGAGAGGGGGTTAATATGTTCTCTTGATTGGAACTTTTGAACGCTTTCTGTGTCTCAAGAAGAATTGCTCTTCTGTTGGGATTTTGTGTGTCAAATATAAATCACTTCACAGTGTTTAAAGGCTTGAAATATTTTCCAGAAAAGGGTATCAGACATACTTTGACTTTTCAGTTAGTGCATAACTCTGACGATCTATGTTCAAAATGGGGTGGAAAAATTTTACTGAGGGCAACATTTTTTCTCTTAATACAAAAGAGTAAAGTGTTTCTGTGAAAAATGCTGTGTCTGTATGAGGGAGACATGCATCACTGTGCCCTTTCTCTAGAGGCAGTGAGCCAGGTTTAGGAGAAACAAGAGACTAGAGAAGCCAGACTTAAAAACATCTGAGAATCAGCTTTTGCTGAATAGGAGCCCCTTTTGGGGGAGGTAACCAGGTACGGGTAGTAGCTGGAGCCCCAGAGTCACTTTTGGGCTCACAGAACAAAGCTTAACCCAGAAAACCATATAAAAGTGTCCTGAGCCCACTTTCCTTCTGTCCTACCCATTTCTGCCCACTCATATTCTGGTGGGGCCACACCAGGGTTTGAGACTAGGCTTGGGGTCCCCCTTGGGTTTTTACCTCAAATAGAGAATTTGGGGTAATAGGGCCTACAAAACCAGTATTGTCTCTCTTCCTCCCCCAACTCCACTTCCGGGGTGCATGGGGTTATACCCACGTATAAATGTCATCTTATTTGTCCTCCTTCTCAAGCCAAAGATCTGCGCTCTCAGGTCAGGTCCAGCTGGAGAATTAGTACTAGTATGCACACTTGATGTTTGTAAAGAAGTGATCGCCAAAACATCAAAGAAAGGGTGCCTCACTGATCTTGAAATAGCCTGTAGGGAAGGCACCTAACATTTACCAAAGACACACCTGTTATCTCTTACAGTGTTCATATTTCTCGTTTTGTAAGTGAGGAAATAGGCTCAGAGAAGGTAGGCGACTTATCCAAGGTAACACAACTGTAAGTGACTGGATTTGAGCCTATGCTCTTTCTACTGCTCCAGGATTTCTCAGCTTTGGCACTGTTGATGTTTTAGGTTAAATACTTCCTTGTTGGGGGGCTGTCCTGTCTTTTGCGGGATGTTTAGTAGGATCCTTGGCCTCTGCTCACTAGATGCCCATAGCAAACTATGCCCCCAACCCGTGTTGTGACAAACACAGATGTCTCCAGACATTGCCAGAAGTCTCCTGGGGGACAAAAATCACTCCTGGTTGAGAACTGCTGTATGACACTATACTGCTTTCTTACAGCATAAAAATATGATTAGCTTTTGAAAACGTACACTGAATATCTTACTAAACCAATGTTTAGAGTTCATTGATACCCAGAGTGGTCAATTTAAAAAATACTGGAAAACACCTGCCCATGCAGAGTAGTATACTTGCAAGTTAATAAAACACATTTCTCTTTCCCTGTTTTTGGTTTTATTTTTTAAATCTTTTTCCTTGCAGATCTACAAAGGATTCGTCCTGTTTTACGGTAGTTCTCAACAATTTGCGTGTGTTCCTCATATTTGACTGGCTGCTGCTAGTCCATGATTTTCTTCACACTCCCAGCGATATTAAGAAACAGACTAATGTTACTACTTCTCGCCACCGTAACTCTAGCAGCGAATCTGCCGTAGTCCCCAAAACTGTGAAAAGTGGAGTAGTTACCAAGCGGTCTTCTCTTCCTGTGTCTACTGAAAGGCACCTGGAGGTCAAGGTCAATGTAACAGGTGAGCATATGTAGGTGTGAGTCACTGATTCTCAGTATGCATGTTAGGCTCAATATGTATCTTCTAGGATGATTTTTCTATCACCTCTGTATTTTGATGTGAGCACTTAACACATTTGCATACAGACCAAGAGACCAACAAGTGTCGAAATTCTTGACCTCCATTTTCTGGTGTGAACTGCTGGCTCCCACCCAGGCTGCAGGGTTCTGGGCCCTCTGCTCCGCCTGTCCGTGGCACGCCCAGCTTGAGTACTGCCTGGCCAGTGGTCTTTTCCCCAAGTGTTAAATCTGGCTTCAATTTTCTGTTTGATCTTCAGTGCTCCAACAGATGTTCCTTACTGAGTTTAGGCAAATCTGATGTGTGAAAATCTGTTTAAAGATAAATAAGTGAGGGGATCGTTATTTTCTTTACAAAAAGAATATGTTCCTTTACAAACAGATATACTGTGGTTTTTGTTAACTAGCAAACTCCCCTGGTAGATCTGTATGTATTTGTGTGTCTGTTGTGTTTGTGATGTAGCCCAACAACTGCTCAGTGGTTTGGAAGAAACTGGCCAGCACAGTGCGCTTTAAACGGATTTAGTTTCAAAAGTTCAGTCTAACCATGGGTTTTGATGAAAATGAAAAGTAAATTTGCCATGTACAAACGAGTAGAAAACTGTCTGCATTTAGTAATTTCTAAAAAATCTACGTTAAATTAGTATATGTTCTCTGCAAACACTTGAACAGCTGTGTAGAGGATGTCGTGCTTTCCACTGCCCGACCAGCATTGGGACGTGTATCTACTTCTGGGATTTTAAAACAGGTTATTGCTTGGAGAAGGGATGATTTCCTGGGCTTCTGAAATATCTCATAGTCCTCCCAGGAGACTTAGCTTAAAAATACATTCTAAAGATTTTTTTTTTTTTAAATTTATTCAGTTGAGAGAGAGAGCAAGCCAGAGCACAGGCGGGGGTGGGGGTGCAGGAGGGGCAAAGGGCAAGGGAGAAGCAGACTCACTGCTGAGCAGGGAGCCTGACATGGGACTCGATCCCAGGGCCCTGAGATCATGACCTGAGCCACCCAGGCGCCCCTTAGAAATACATTCTAAAGAGGGAAGAGAAATTGCGCCCCCGTCTTCCCTGCCTGTGCTGTGCCCTTGACTCAGCCGGGCCTGGCCAGATACAGAGGATTTGTTCAGGGTGGCAGTGAGAGTGTCGACAGCCATCCCGGAGAGCAAGTCTTGTTGGCTAATGTGTTGTGTGTTGTTCCCCCCGCCCCCCGGTATAAATGCATTGCCTAGTTTGCAATAGCGTGGTGCTTTCCAGCTTCCCAGCTTTGGCTTGGTTGACAATACTGTCCTTTCCAGGCACGGAGTTTGTGGTGGTTGAAGATGTGTCCTGCTTCGATACCAATGCCATTATTCTCAAAGGCACCACGGTGCTTACCTATAAGCCACGATTTGTCGATCGCCCCTTTTCAGGGAGTTTGTTTGGCATCGAGGTAAGAAGTCTATGTGTCGATAAAAACGCTCAATGTTTGGCTTAAGAGAGAAGCATTTGGAAGAGAATTTTACCTCCTCAGCTTTCATTATGGGAAATAATTGATGGAGTCGGTGAACTCTGGCCCCCCCTCTTTGTTTTGTCCTCAAATCTGCCAGGTTATCCTTATATGTGAAATCAGTCCTCCAGCGTCAGGCTGTAAATATGCCGAGAGACTGGACCTCTTGCTCTTACATCATCCCTCGAGAAGTTTGGTGAGACTCTTCTAGTCCCTAGTACTCTGTCAGGCCCCTGCCCTGCCCTCAGCGTCTACGGGTCTAGTCCTGGGCAAATTAGTCAAGGTAGGGAAGTGGTCCTCACTTCCCCACGTCCCTGTCCCCGCGTTGAGCTGTCTCTGTGAAGACCTAGGGCTTTGTGGTCTTGGCAACTTGTTTATAAAAGGTGTGAAGGATTTTATGTATAGTCCTTTTAGGAATATCTAATCTGTAAAAGGATATCTCTAAAAAAAAAAAAGGTAGTAGGAAGGGAAAAATGAAGGGGGGAAATCGGAGGGGGAGATGAACCACGAGAGACTGTGGACTCTGAGAAACAAACTGAGGGTTCTAGAGGGGAGGGGGGTGGGGGCATGGGCTAGCCTGGTAATGGGTGTTAAAGAGGGCACGTTCTGCATGGAGCACTGGGTGTTACACGCAAACAATGAATCATGGAACACTGCATCAAAAACTAATGATGTAATGTATGGTGATTAACATAATAAAATAAAATTAAAAAAAAGGATATCTTTAGAGAGGCATGCATAACCTAATGGAATGAGTCTCTAATAGTGCTGCTTGAGGCTCTAATTTAATCTCATGAAGGAGATACTTTGCATTGGAGTGGTCTTTGTAGGCTGAAAATTACAGTATGCAATATTAAGTATAAACTGCTCTGTGTCTTTTAAAGTCAGAGGTTGTGGAGAGGGAAGGAGAAATGAGGCAGATTATTATTTCTCTCTAGTGTTCTTAATCCACTGATCTCCGCTAACGTTCCTCTTGTTACAATATTAGAATATTTGGTCCAGATTACTCATCATTTCCTTTCCCTTTATGATTGAACTCTTCATGCCCTATCCTTTCCAGTGGTATTTCAGAGGTTGAATGAACAAAACTTATTTTCACTGTCAGCAGCATATGGGCACTTTTTTTTTCCCTCTCATCAGATATAGCTGAATAAAAACTGTAGAGATTTCACTTCTTGATTACTTGTTTCGCTCATGTAAAGAAACCTCAGTTTGAGAGGAAGGATTTACATGCTGGTGTGATGTGAGTTGATCATGAAATTGTAGTTCGTCTACTTTCCAAGCCTCTTCAGTAGCAGCTTTGAATGGAAAATGTTGGTGATTGATTAATGAACTGTTAGGTACAATTGAGTTTTGTGTAGCAGAAGGCCCTGAAGAAAAAAGGAAAATGAAACTTTTTTTGTTCTAAAGTCTTAGAAAAACTATATGGCAAAATATTTGAGATTCCTGGAAATTCCTTTCAGTCTTGTTCCTCAGGCAGCACAATTGGATCTAAATTTTAAGACCACCCCCCCCACCCCAGTACATCATTGGGGGAGAATTTATAAAGGAAGCCAAGTGAGTTGATTTTGAATATAGTAAAGGAGCTTGGTTTCACATGTTTTCCAACAGCACTAGAAAATTCCCCCCAACCCCCCAAAAGGGGAAGAAACAAGGGAGACCAACATGAATGCTTTCTTCTGTACTGTTCTTTTTTTTCTTTCCTTTTTTTCAAATTTTTAAATTCTAATTAGTTAACATACAGTGTGATATTGGTTTCTGGAGTAGAATTCAGTGGTTCATAACTTACATACAACACCCAGTGCTCATCGTATCAAGTACCCTCCTTAATGCCCATCCCCCATCTGTCCCCTCCCCCCACACCTCCCTCCAGCAACCCTCAGTTTGTTCTCTATCGTTAAGAGTCTCTTATGGTTTGTTTCTCTCTCTCTTTTCCCCCCTCCCATATGTTCCTCTGTTTTGTTTTTAAAAATCCGCATATGAGTCAGATCATATGGTATTTGTTTTTCTCTGACTTACTTCACTTAGCATAGTACATTCTAGCTCCATCCATGTCATTGCAAATCACCAGATTTCATTCTTTTTGATGGCTGAGTAATAGTCCACTATATACAGACACACACCCACACACACCCACACACACCCACACACACCCACACACACCCACACACCCACATCTTTATCCATTCAGCAGTCAGTGGACACTTGGGCTGTTTCCATAGTTTGGCTATTGTTGTTGTTGTTGTTATTGTTTTAAGATTTATTTATTTTAGAGAAAAAGTGAGTAGGGGGAGGGGCAGAGGGAGAGGGAGAGAATCCTCAAGCAGACTCCATGCTGAGCATGGAGCCTGACTCGGGGCTTGATCCCAGGACCCAGAGACCATGACCTGAGCCAAAATCAAGAGTCGGCTGCCCAACTGACTCAGCCACCCAGGTGCCCCTGGCTATTGTTGATAATGCTGCTGTGAACATGTACCCCTTTGAATCTATGTTTTTATATCCTTTGGGCAAATACTTAGTAGTACAATTTCTGGATCATAGGGTAATTCTATTTTTAACTTTTTGAGGAACCTCCATACTTTCCCCAGAGTGGCTGCGCCGGTTTGCATTCCTACCAACAGTGCAGCAGAGTTCCCCTTTCTCTGCATCCTCACCAACACCTTTTGTCTGTTGTGTTGTTAATTTTAGCCATTCTGACAGGTGTGAGGTGGCATCTCATTGTGGTTTTTGATTTGTATTTCCCCCATGATGAGTGATGTTGAGCATATTTTCATGTGTCTGTTGGCCATCTGGATGTCTTCTTTGGAAAAATGTCCTCATATCTTCTGCCCATTTCTTAACTGGATTATTTGTTTTTTTGGGTGTTGAGTTTGATAAGTTCTTTATAGATTTTGGTCTTCTGTACTTGAAGCACAAAGATAATTTGGTCCTAGAATGGGAGTCTTCTCTCCCTTCTCTCTCTCCATAAATATGTTTATTATTAAACTTTTTATTATAGAACATTTCAAACATATACAAGTAAACAGATTAATAATGAGCCCCTATATACCTATCATGTAGCTTCAATAATTAATGTATTTACTTTCAATTATGAAAGTAATAGTTATATTACATCAAATTGGGGGAGGGGTGGAGAAAATTGCCAATCCCTTTGTCCGGAATCTCTGTTGACATTTTGATGTGTTTCTTTCCTTAAAGTCATGGTATAGTATTATTTTGATTGGGCTGCTTGTTCACAGTCCATATTGTAACATTCCATGTGGTCTTTTTAATTGTCACTTTTAAATGATTGCAAAAGATTCCATTGAGTAGGTATGATATAACCTGGGTTGCTCTGAATTTTTTTTTATTAACTGTTAAATAATGGTTCAGTGATTTTTTTTTCCTGTGTTTTGCATTATTTCCATAGGCTAGTTCCTAGAAAGAAGTAGGTATATTGAATCAAGGGATGTGAGATTCTTAGGCCTTTTGCCATGTGTCAGTGATCTGCCTTTTATAAGGGGGGGGGGCCACTGCCCACGCTCTTGGCCGTGGGCAAGAATGCCGGCCCCGCTCTTGACGGTATTTATTTCACCAGTCGCTATGGGTCTTTTGAGAACATGGGGCTGATTGCTACTGAGATAGTGTTTTTTTTTTTTCTGCTGATGTTTAGACTCTTCTAAATCAGACATTAATTCTTCCTATACTGCATTTCATTCTTTAGGTGTTTTCGTGCCGACTAGGGAATGAGCACGGTACAGCTCTTTCAATTGTTGATCCAGTTCAAATTCAGGTGGAGCTGGTGGGGAATTCTTCTTACCAGAATAGTTCAGGATTGATGGATGCATTCAATAGTGAAGATTTCCCACCGATCTTAGAGGTAATGATGACAAATCTATAGACACATCGATATGCTCTCAAACACTGCCCTGTGCCTGAACATGACATACTTGCTCTGCTGAACTCAATATTTTCATCACTTCGGCAAATACAAAAGAAATATGACATTGTCTCTGTCCTCAGTCTTGTGGAGAATAGAAGACCCATTCACTGTCTGGTATCATCTTGAAGTTCTGTGAAAGTTGACAGAAAGCAGAACGCAGCAGAGGGAGGAATCTGGATTGTGGGTGGAAGCAAAGGTAGGGCGAGTCTGAGCAGAGGGACGGGATGTCAGTAGGCAGAGGAGGAGAGCAGGCCACGTTAGGAAGAAGCTAAGTCAGGGGCGAAGGGGCCCCGCCGACACAAAGCAGAGGGAGGTCTCACCAGGACAAAGACGTGCATACGGGAGCACACGGGATGCAAGGTGAAGCTGGGGAAGGAAGGTGAAAGGATTTGGCGTGTTCTTCCTTTGGCTGAGGACGAACAGTTAATCCACTGGAACCATGGTTTTTTTATCTTTAAAGACAGAATAAGTAGTCAACCAAGTACCACCCCGGGACATTCCAGCAGTTAGCCCATTTCTAGGTGGTCCTGTGCTGGTGTCTGTATTGCTTACTGCCGGCCTCTGCGTTGCTGATGTCGGAGGGAGGCCGGATATGGGGAGGTACTAGTGTGGCACTGGACTCATTTAAGGTGATGTTTGGAGAGAGAAGAGGTAATTTTTTGTTGAGTGGTCAGTTGGGTTCAGAGATTTAAAAAAAAAATTAAATCGATCAAAGCAAAATGGGTTCACAGAATGCTGCTAATAGGTGATCCAGAGCCATTTTCTGATTCTCTGCTTTGATGATTAATCTCCTTGTAAGGAAATCATCTGACTGAAATATTCATTGGTGTAGTAAATCTCCTAGCTTTTTATTTTTTATTTGGTGCAGTTTTGTAAACATTCGACCTCGTAGCAGAGATGTCTTACCTCATGGTCCTTGGTGCTTAATTTCAGGATCTTTCCAGTCTTCAAAATGAAAAATTAATATAGTGTCTGCGGGACTTCTAGACCTTGAGTTGGGAACTGTACATACACGTGAGAGGTGTGGGCATAAAAGCAAATGCAACTTGAAAAAACTGCCGCCTTTTCAATTTTGTTAGATTCAGTTACAAGCCCTGGATATCAGACTCTCCTACAATGATGTTCAGCTGTTTCTTGCCATTGCAAAATCCATACCAGAGCAAGCTAATGCTGCAGCGCCGGACCCAGTGGCCTTGGAGACCAGCTCCATTAGCAGTTACCTTTCCGGCGCGTCTCGGGCTGGAGAGGAGATCAGAGAAGGGACAAGACATAGCCTAGATCCTGTCTTGGGTAGGTGTTGAACTGTGAAACCCACTCAGTCTGCCTAATAGCTCCCCTTCTGGTTCACTGTTAAGATTGTCTTTTGCACAATTAAATTGTTCAGAGTATAAGTGTATGCCATTAAGTGTAATTATACGTATGATGCTCTAATTTTAAAAATTTCAAGAACAAATACAACACCCCAAACCGACTGCTCTAGCTTACACTAGTTTTTCTTTTACCATTTCTTCCAGAGTTCTGTGGATAATGCTAAGGTTTAGTTTTAAACATTGAGTTTTCCTCCATTGTTATGTGGATAATACTAAATTTCAGTTTTAAACTTTTACAAACACAGTCACTATAGGGAAAAGACTCTTAAAAATTTCAGGGTGCACTTTGGTAAGTCTCCAGACCGGAGCCCATTTTTGCCTAGAGAAATGGAATGTTTTAGCCACAAGCTTCGGAATTTCTTTTTTTTTTTTTCCCTTTAATGAGTGGACTCATTTATGTAAAATTATTTATAAAAATTATGTACTTTTTTTTCTAGAGTTACAGCTGGCTAGACTGCAGGAGCTTGGATTCAGCATGGATGATTGTCGCAAAGCCCTTTTGGTGTGCCAAGGTAATTCGCTCAAGGGTTTCCATACCTGTTGTTCATCTTGATAATATGCTTGCTTCCCATTTCCCCCACTGCTCCCACAAGGGGACTTAGAGAGCCAGACTGTATTTTGAAGCCCCTCTGTGGTTTTCTGTGGGCTGACCGTGATCTTGGACTGGGCATAATGAGGAGCAGCAGTACTTCATAGTGGATAAGAACATGGGCTCTGGAGCCAATGCTTCTGGTCTTTACTGGGTTGCTTTTTGATTACTTATTAGTGACTTAGGTAAGTCACTTAGGCTCTCTGTACTAGTGCTTCCTTATCTGGGAAAGAGGATAAGAAGACTTCCCTTGGAGGTTTCATATAAATAGGCACCGTCTACAAAGCACTTTGGGAAAGTGTCTGGCACATGGCAGGTGCTCTGATGCTGTGAGCCAGTGTTGCTGGTGGCCCTGGTAATGGTGGTGATGCTGGTAGGCATGACCGCTGCGCTCCCGTGTGCCTCATCCTGTGTTTTCTTGTGGAATCTTCATAGCCCTTCGAGGTGGGCATCATTAACCCTGCTTCAGGTAAGGAAACTGGCTCAGATAGGTTAAGTAAACTGGTCTGCGGTCACCAGTTAGTGAGGGGCTAAGATGGACTGAAAGCCAAGTCTGCCTGTGCTCTTTCTACCACCCACCTTCCTCTTTGTTGCCCTTTTTCTTAAAACAGGGAGATAAAGCAAAAGCTGTATTTTTTTCTAGTCTGTACTTATGTGTACATCTCTCTACTTCTTTACATTCTGTATATATCCGTACATACGTGTATACATATATACGTATAATATCGTGTATGTTGGCAGAGTGTACTGCAAATACAATCGTATAGCCTCTTTTACAATACAGTTTTATTGAATTACAATTGCAAATTTATTACAGTCTACTAATATCAGCATCTTCCCATGTCATTAAAATTATTTATAAATATTGAATTTTTTTACATTGACCTAATGATACATTTTAATTTAACTATTCTTTGTTTTTCATTCTTTAAATATACACAGTTCTGTAATAAATATTTTTTGGTATGAACTTCTGTCTGTATCTTTTAGTATTTCCTTGGTGGAGAGACTTAGAGTAGTATAAGCGTGTAGATATATTTTTCAGGCTTTTTACTCAACTTGACAAATCTTTTTCTAAAATGTACCAGGTTGAACTCCAACCAATTAGGTGTGAAAATGCTAGTCTTGCCACATGATTATTCACATTAACTATTACCTGTTTCCTTCTGAAAAAAAAATGCAAGCGGATCTAGTCATCTTGCATTCCTTAGCTTTGTTTTTACCGAGATGTCACTGTGTGTTAGTTTAATTAACTTAATACCCCTTAGTGTTTACATTTTCTATTCTTTTCTCTCTTTCTTTAACACAACATTTCTTTTTAATTTCTAAGAGTGTTTTTGACTTTTGGTAACTTTTCTTTCTTTCTTTTTTTTTTAATGGTAACTTTTATTTCTTTAGTAGCTAAGGTGTCACTCCATCAGTCACAAAAATGATAACAGCAACTAATATCAGTAGAGCCTTTGATATGTGCCAGGCTCTGCTCGTAGGAGAACTTTCCATGTACTTGTCTGTTTCCTCCTTGCAGCAGCCCTGTGAGTGTGTGTTGTTGGGCACAGACACCAAGTAGCTTGCCCAAGATCCAGCATCCTCTAGGTGCTGGAATCAGAAACCAGGCCATCTCCTTCTAGAGCGCGTGCCCTTAACCACTTATCCCTGTGCCGTGTACTGGCCTCTAGTAATTTATAGATATGGGGTTGCATTGATTTCCTTTCCTTTATAGCTTTAGCAATCTGGTAGTGTTCAGGGGGCTGTTATTTTAACAGTTGTATTTTACGTACATGCCCTTCTCATTGCTCTTTGTTCTCGAGGAATTCCTGATTGGTGGGGAAGACAGGGTATGTACAGAGTAAGACATTTGAGAACAGTCACAAAGTTGCACATCAGTACATGCAAGATTACATACTTCCCTACCGAGTGACATCTAGAATTTGGACCCTGTCTCTTCCTCTCCTCTCTTCTCCTCCGACAGACGTCCTAGTAGAGGAGGGATGGCTCCTGGAGGCATTTGAACCAGAAGGGTGGTGAACTTGAGTGGAAGGTGTGCAAGGGGGCTTCGTTCTGTTTGCCTAGAAGTAGAATTTCTATCATTATGCTAGTTTTTTTCTTCTTTTTTAAGTCTAAGAGTAAGTACATCTGGGAGCAGGGTTCTCTTGGGCTGTCCAGTAGGTCCCTAAAAATGTTTCCTCTGTGAGCTGCTTGAGTAGCTGTGCAAACTGGCTGAATTGATCGCCTTTAAATTTTCTTGAAGGCCAACTGAAAAAGGCAGCAAGTTGGTTGTTTAAGAATGCCGAACCTCTGAAGTCTCTTGCCCTGGCTTCAAGTGGCCGCGAGAGCCAGGGGCCTGTGGCGGCGCGGCTGATCTCTGGAGTGGAGGTGAAAGCTGAGAGCGTGTGCATCTGCTTCATCGATGACTGCATGGACTGTGATGTCCCTCTGGCTGAGCTCACCTTTTCCCGTGAGTGTTTTCCTGATGTTCAGATTCGTCTTGAAGATTTGCAGTGATAACTGAGTTATTTGGGGCCCGTCTTGTGTGTATGTTTGTGTGTGTGTGAGATAGTCATGCTCCCCACTTAGCAGTATGGGTAAAATTTAGATAATGGTTTTACATCTGTTTTTCATTATTTGTATTTTGAAGAAATGTGTATTTATTTGCCATATGTGGCCTTCAGCCTCTAGTTTGGGAATAATAGACATTGTCATTGATGAAATTTCTGTTATATTAACAGCTCTAGCTAAATAATTCCTGATGTCTCCATTTTGTTTATTTTTTTTATGAATCTAAAGACTACAGGGAGTCCTGTTATTAGAGGCATTTAAAAGATAAGCTCAGAAAATGCTCTGCCCTATGTATGTCTGAAAAGAAAGCACACAGAGTCTTACTAGAACATTCACCTCACAGTGTCCTCCGTAGGGCCCTGAGAGCTGTCCTTCAGTAGCAGGCGACGAGGGGACGAGGACCTCCTCCTCAGCAGTGTCATCGCAGGCAGTGTCAGATGGGGCTTCTGTGGAGAGTACGTGAAAAATCTCACCACTGGGTTTATATTCAATTTTCCGCTGTTTGACCTTGCCAGCCTCTTTTTCCTTCAAGGAAGATTCCGTCCCGGGGATTGAGTTGGGCCTTCTGTGCATGAGAGAGGCTTCCTTTTCTGTGTGCTTCAAGGCCCCACAAGGGCCACGTTGAGAGTAACAGCTGGAATTTTGACTGTCTTCTGCAGGGAATAATTACTTCTTATTTTTCTATAGTAATCTTAAAATTTTGAGCTCATATTTGTCAGGACATAACTGCTCTTACCAATCTGCCTTCCAATTTTCAGATATTCAGGGCGAAATATGTTTTTTATGTTCCTGCAGACTTGAGATACACAGAGACACGTGGGTGCCAGGGCTGGGCTAGGACGGGAAGGAGGCAGAGGGAGGCCTTTGCCTCAGGCATGACAGTGAAAGGGGTGCCAAGAAACTCAGGAATTAAGACAAATAACATTTTAACACAGTGTTTTTAAAAAAATCAGAATTCATGCAGAAAGCCCACAATGAACAAAATTTCAAGATTTTGCACGTGCTTTCCTGTGAGATCATCAGTATCAACTATGTTTCACGTCCGTCTCTTCACTAAGACTTAATCCAAGAAAGAAAGTTCTGGTTATTCTTGCCCTGCCGCTGCTGTAAGGTGTGCTTTCTTTGCAGGTCTGACTTTTCTGCAGCAGGCAAGAGCTAGCCCTGAAGGGTATGCCCACTTCACCCTCTCTGGAGATTATTACAACCGTGCTCTGTCAGGTCAGTACATAGGCATATGTGATTATGGGGCTTAAAAACCACACTTCAGTATTTGCCTGGGCCTCTTTCTACATAAATTTTATATGAGGGAAATGGGGTGGGTGGGACTGAGCAGGGAAAGGTGAAACACAAGTGACTGCCTGGGCACAAAAGACACAGATTTTTCTTTTCTCTAACATATATGTTGCAACTGAGTTATTTAAAAAGAAGTTTTCCTAGTTAATTTTTTTGATGCTGGAGGTTGGCTCATTCTAGAACATGGAATTGCTCAGGAGCAAAGGATCATTTGTCTGGCCCTGATAGAAGCTAGATTTCAAGGGAGATTTCTGACCATAAGCGTTTTACACTTTAAGCATCCTTCTTCCTCGCTGGACCTGTTTCATTAGAAGCATCCTGAGCCAGTGATAATGTATAATCTGCCGTACCCTACTCCCTCAAGCAAAACATTGTTGATCAGAGCAGGTGATTCTTCTGGAGACATAGAACCTGGATAATACTGCAAAGCTTTTTCAGGTTTCTTTCCATCCACTGGGAGGATCAAGGTAAGGGCCCATACACATGGACATTCAGGCGGTGTGGTAAACCAGGGCTGAGCAGTTTGAGTGTGAAGTTCTCTGTCTTAAGAGAGTTCTTAGTAGGTGTGGACAAAGTAGAGTTGCACAACCTAAGGCTTAGGCCTCAGAGCAACCGGTCTCTCTCGTTTCATTGGAGAATGAAGCATCATTAATTGTGCCGGTGCTGCCGATGGTTCTAGAGTACGTGTCGCATTTACTTTTGTATGTGAGTTAGCATTTTCCTCTCCGTGTTCTGGATTCACTTTCTAAGAGTGGTAGCCCTCTGATTGCCTAACCGTTCAGCATGTTTATAACTTTAGAATACTGACCCAAGTCTTACAAGTTGAGAGAGACTCTTACAGGGCATATGGAAGCCATTTTTCTGAGAATCATATATTTTCCCAGAGCAAATCTTGCTTAGTTTTAAAGTTGTGTGAACACATTCAGGTCACTAAGTGCCAAATGGTGCGAGGAGACAAATGTACCTACTTGATGCTACATATTGGATTGGATTTCTATTGGTCAATCACCTGATCTGTGGCTGATGGAGTATAGTTAGAAAACTGTTAAAAATTAACTGTCTTGAAAAGTTGAGTCTTTAAAACCACAGGGAGGTACCATTTTTCTCATCCAGCAGACTGGCAAAAATTAAGTGTGACCCTGCTGTGAGCCACAGAACTCTAACTTGTAGCCACTAGAATTGGAAGTTGGTGCAACCACTTTGGAAAACAATCTGACATGTAGCAAGGTTGAGTATAAGCATTACACTCCTTCTAGGTCTGTACCCCAGAGATTGTCTGGCCCACACGTGCTCGGAAACAAGTCCAAGACTGTGGTGGTGTTCCTCCTCATGGCCATAAAGCTGTGGCCTCAAGGGAATGTTTCGCAGAAGTAGAATGAGTACATAGATTGTGGTGTATCCATAAGTGGATTACAATTCACTGGGAGAATAAGTGTGCCGCAGCTACATGGCAGCGATGTGAGTGAATCTCAGAGGCACGCTGTTGGGCAAAAATAGAAACTTGCAGAAGAACGCGTATGGCTGGATTCCATTTATGTAGAGATCCCCAGTAGGACGGACTCACCAGCATGTTCTGAAGAAATGCATGTATGTGGTAAAACTATAAAGAAGAGCGAGGAAATGATTAAAGCTGCAAACTAATGTTTACTTGGGGTTGGGTGGGAGAGGGTTGGTGGGAAGGGGGCCTGACACGGGAGAGTGGCACTCAGGGGCTTCAAAGGGACTTTTAATTTTCTATTTCTTAAGCTGAATAGCGGCTGCGTGAGTGCTTGTAGTAATTTTATTCTTTAAACCACACATAGACGTTGTTTTCGTACCTTTTGTACATATGACACTTTAAGGTCAGAAATTTGAAAAACTTAAGTTAATGAATATCCAATTATGCTGTATCTATTTATTCAATCAGTGGATTCTTGATGTAAGCAGGAGAATCAAATTTAAGGGTTACTTCAGCCACTGATAGTACTTTTGCATCCTGAGTCTGAGACTCCTTTTTCTATCTTGAGGGGATCAAAAGCAGGTCCTGCCTGCACTTTAAGAGAGAGGGCACATATGCTCTGTGCCCTTCTTCCTCCCACCTCTGGAAGACCATGCGGGGCATGTGTCTGTCCTTCCATTCACATCCTCTAGACAGCACAGACACCTGTAGGGTGACCTGTAGCTGAAGAGGGTGCTTTCATTGTGAAATCACATTGGGAATAGAAAGCTGTTAAGCTATAGTTTGTCCTTGCTGAGCATTTCTGAACAGTGTTCCCCTATAAACTCTTGATATCTGCTTAACAGATGTCTTACTTCCTGTGTTCTCTTAGGCTGGGAGCCGTTTATTGAGCCATGGCCATGCTCTGTATCCTGGCAACAGCAGGCAGCTAGTCGTCTCCACCCTCCCCGACTGAAGCTGGAAGCCAAGGCCAAACCCCGTTTGGATATCAACATCACCTCTGTGCTAATTGGTGAGTGGAAGGTTGTCTCTAGAAGATCGGTACCTTTCTGTACGTAAGTCCCTTGTCTAGAAGACTGTTAATCCTGGTTTAGCAAATATCTGGGCCACACTGGACATCACTTACTCATCGAGGCTGCTTTCCTGATAAACCCTAACCTAGCTTCATGGTTCTTTTCAGCCCATTGCTCCAGAGTTGGCATCCCTTATTAATGCTGTCAGTGATCAAACAAGAGCTCAGACTATTTGGGAAACATAACTCTCTCTCTATTTGGGATGAACTCTCTCCCTGATGATGCTTGGTCACAGGTTTTTCTTAAATGTCCTAGGAGTGAGTTTAGATTCACTTCTTTTGGGCTACTCACACACAGAATAATTCTTAAAACGTATAGTCTTGACATTGTCTTTATAGTAGGATAAGTGGCTGTACTGTGTCCCATCAGGTTATCATGTTGACCTGACTCTGAAAATCACTGGGTTGAAGGGTTGCCAAGCTAACAATGCGTGTTCTGAACGTTTCTTTGAAAACTTTGAAATGTATGTTCCCTGATTTGATGCAGCGAGTCAGAACCACCCTATGCCTGTATTTATGTCATCTAAGAGAAGAGTAATGTTATCATGCAATCATGTATTGCCTACCTTTGCTATGAAAACCCACACTCACTGTTTGAATTATTGATCTACATGATCTGATTTTTGATAATACTGTAGTTATCTGAGTGATAACAGTCCTATTGCACATCTGTGAACTTTCTTCAGTGCGTGTGATCGAGGCTCGTAGGATATCCATTGGCTTATTCCATGTCAGAATGAGATAAAAAGAATGTATAGTGAAATGAGACCATAAGTTTATTGATCCCCAAATTATAAAACCACCGTTTTACATTATCAGATTTCATTCAGTAAATTTTCCCGGATAATTGATCTGACGACCCTTCTGTACTGTATTATTTTGATCCTATGTCATTTCTTCTATAATGTGTTCATCTGGAAATTTAGATAAAGTTTAGGGTAGTGTTTTAGAAAGCTACAATAAACAAGAACTTACTTCCAGCAGAAGAATCTTATTGATATTTCTGATGAGCATCTGTCTATTTAAAAATGGCTTCCAAAAGGCATTCTTGTCTCTGGTAAAGCTGTTGTTTTTTTCACCTCTAATTCCTTATTCCTAATACTGTGCTGAAACCCAGAAATGTTACTGTGACCTCTTAGTATTTAAGTAAATCTTATATATAGCCAACTATTGTAAATGAAAACCAGAAACCAATAATTGCTGTTCTAAAAAATATCATACCTTAATTAGTGGAAAAGGTCTTTATCCAGGGGTGGTACATCATAATTATTTTGTTAACCTGCCCTTCCCATTATATTTCTCCTCTCAAAACCGTAAATAAAATCACTCCTGGAGAATTGTCAGCTAGATTTCAGCTTCCCAAGATTGGTGTTTTTTTTGTTTGTTTGTTTTTTAAACAGCTTCCTCACTGGTTTTTCTCAAAATGATGTCCCTTATTATGACATAGCATATGCTTCACAAACTAATTCTCTTTTCTAGACTGCTTTGCTATGTCCCTACCCCAGTATGTTGGGCCAGAGTCACACCAAGGTATTCAGTGTTTTCTAAAAGTACTGTGTACTTTCACGTCTTTAAAATCTTTGTAGAGGCGCCTGGGTGGCTCAGTTGTTAAGCAACTGCCTTCGGCTCAGGCAGTTGCAACAGCCCTGCATTGGGCTCCCTGCTCTGCGGGAAGACTGCTGGTCTCCCTCTCCCATTCCCCCTGCTTGTGTTCCCTCTCTCGCTGTGTCTCTCTGTCAATTAAATAAAATCTTTAAAAATAAAATAAATAATAAATAAAATAAAATCTTTGTATATGCTGTTCTCTTGGCCTGGGATGTCCCCACACCCCTAATCCCATTGGTAGGTAAACTCCTGATCTCTAACCTCTGCTCATTCCTCACGACCCAGAACAAAGGTCCCTACACCTCTGAAGATTCCTGTGGATCTTGGTGTGTACTGTGCCACTTCTGCCAAAGCAGAATAAATCTTCCCCTGTTCTGTGCCCCTGTAGAATTTTATTTATGTCCTTGTTTTAGCTCCTTCCACATTTTGGTTTTGTGGTGATGGTTGTTTGGCTAACATTGATTTCTTCCAGGGGAGCCTGAGTTCTCCAGCGGACAGACTTTCTGAGAACCTAGCATAGCGCCTAGCACACAGTTAGGCATTCAACAAATCTTGTTTTGCTGAATAGAAATTATTTGACTTGAACCCTCAACCTTTTCTATTTCCATACTTAATATCTTTGGGGAATTCTTTCTAGACCAGTATGTAAGTACCAAGGAATCGTGGATGGCAGATTATTGTAAACAGGAAAAGGAGATAGATTCAACCACATCAGAAGACTGGATGGGCTCTTCAGTGGATCCTCCGTGCTTTGGACAAAGTAAGATTTTTCTCTACACGTCTGAGTAAATCACTGTTGACCAACACGGTCATGTTTCATTGAGAAATCCAAATAGAATCATCATTTTCTGTGAAAAAACCTACAGGAAATTCTGACTGTCTTCTATAGTTCTGTTTTAATCTTTGCAGGAGACATTTTTCTGGCACAAAATACTGAACTTTTAATATGGGCTTCAATTCCACCTTTGTGGGAGAGAAAAGATCTGTGATACGCAATTTTCTAAATTCTGGTAACATTGCATATGAGCTGGTGCGCCTGAAACACATCAAGATCAGCCACTGGTCAGTGTGTTTAACTTGGCAAAACTTTCCAGTTGATTTGGACTTTTGGACTGGATTTTAAAAACTATCTTTTCAGTTTTCCAAATCTAGAGGTACAGAGTTTGGATATATTCTTGAAGGGAGGGCAGGCAGGATCCCATATGGAAGAAATTGTGAAAAGGAGGGCTCCGTATTGTTCATAAAGTAGGAAAGAATTGAATACCCAGCCTTTTGAAGACTAAGCAGTCCGTTTGTTCTCTGTTAACGATGTTTTCTTTCCTTATTTAATGCCTCACCATGGAGCTCTGGTTCCCTTAGAGCTGGGGAGATTGTGGCGGCCAACCGCGTGGTCCTTCGTTGTTCCATAAGCCATTGTCCTCCAAATTCAACTCAGCCCCAACTCTTTCAGTGTGGTTTCTTTGGGGAGTCCTGGCTGGACTTCACATAGCTCATGAATGCCTAAATATTCCATCTGGTCTGCAAACATGTCACGGGGAAGATGGATTTTCTTAGTTTGTGAAGTATTTGAACGGGTTTGTCTCTCCTCAGGGTGTAGAAGTGGACTCTCTGCCTTGTACTTCTGGAAGGAGGGACAAGGAAATGTCAGCTATATTTGCTCTCTGTATTCCCCAGTTGTTACTTCTGAGTCTCAAGGTCATTGCTTAGGAGCCAGGGCTGTTCAGATATCATCAGCTTCATTCTGGCTCCTGTAACCTTCCCAATTTGTGTATAAAAAGAATGTAACAGTCTACCCAGAGGACTCTAAACAATCTTTGTAATATGTAATGTGTCCTAGAGAGTATGTTTCGGAAATTATTATTCATACAAGGGGATCTTAAATCCAGATGCAGTGTAAACACGAGGAAGGCCCAATTTCAGGAATCCAATGAAGGATTTTCTTTTGTCTCTACCCCTCTACCTTAAAAAAAAAAAAAAAACAAAAAACAAAACTTTCTCTTCTTTCTTTGTAGTTAATAAGCTGCCTTCTCTGTGTTAAACGCCGGTGTGAAATTAAAGCTGGATTTTTATTTACTGACAGATTTTTATGGTTACTTAGGCTTGCAAAAGTAAATCTTTTTAATTAGACAGTAAGTGAGTATACCTGAATTTCCAAACCTTTTTTCCTACTGGACGTTCCTGGGTGGTACCACGTGTAGCAAATGGGATTGTATTCTTTTAACAGGTCTACTAAATTAATTGTGGGGAATTTGTCTTGAAAGTTTGTAGACTTGAACCTTGTTGAACAGATCACACCTTTCAGGTCCTCCTATTCATGAACATTTAGTTACATCCCTCCCATCCCCCCGCCCCCCAAATTTGTACATTTCATTCAGGCCAGCTTCAAAATGAGCCCTTGAAATAGAGATTCTTAAAATGAAATTCAGCCTAAGGGAGTTGCTGATTTCTCACCGTTTCTTTAGCAGGGGAAAGAAAACAGTGGCCTCGTTTTTTACATCATTGTTGGCTTTGTTCAGTAAGGGCTGCGATTCTGCAGGTCGACCTGGATGGCATGGCCTCTTATGCAGTTTGTTAGTTTGGTATTCAAAGGACATTTGATGGAGATATCAAATGTAAACATTCTAAAACCTTCCATGTTTAACTTATAGTATAAGTAATACTATGCGGTAACTCCTTGGTGGAGACTGTTTACACTTGGAATGCAGACTCACTCTTTCCCTTGAAATTTTGGGACCCTGGGGGATTAGCACGCCACCGGCACTGCCTTTTCCGAGTCGGAACAGAGCAGCTGCCACCTGGTCTCGGTAACTTTTCCACGCCGTTGAAGAGCGTACACGCTTTAAGTGAAAAAGCCTCACAAGACTTGTCATTCCGTTAAAGAGAATGTAGACAATGTTTTCTTTCCCCCGTTGAGGAAAACAGGAGCGTGCTACTGTGACACATCCTCCACAGTAAAAGCTAGCATAAAAATGTCTCGCTCGCTTTGTCATGTACTTTCTTAGCTCCTAGCAGTCACTGACCAGAATGATCCTGAAACTGCATGTTGCTTGCTATTTTTGTAATGTACTCTCGTTGTGCTTGTGTTTTGGAGATGAGTCTTCTTATTCACCATGTTTATTCTTACCCTCTAACTTTGTCTCTCCTGTCTACCAGGCCTCCCTCTTGTCTACCTTAGAACTAGGAGCACAGCCAGTCTGACTAACCTAGAGCACCAGATCTATGCTAGAGGTACAGTACAGCCGGAAGCAAGGGCTTGTTTTCTTTCCTGTTTGAAGAACTGCCTTGTACATCAATTTTCTGTGAATGGGAGCTGAATGGGATACCCCAGGTTTGAGTACTGAGAGCACTTCCAGCTGATGAGTATGACGCCTTATATCAGGAGCAGGCCATGTGCCGCGTCTTCCGTCCACCCTCACCCTTGGAGGGTGTGGAGCCAGCTCCACAGTGTATGGGGCAGAAATACCGAGCATTGGAGGGTTTCTCATTTTGAAAAGTGAGGAAATGGAGCAGAGCATCCTCCGTCAGGCAGTGCTGCAGGTCTTTGTTTATAGAATCCTCAGTGAACGCTTATTCTTATGGCAATGCAAGGGGCTCTGCAGAGTAGACGTTATCATGATCAGGAATCGAGTGAAGAAAAAATTTACCAGTAAATATTTGCTTAGAGACAAACCTTGATTTCTTCAGCTATAAATTGAAGTGCTTCAGAGACAGAAAATAAAATGTGCCCTATTTCTGTCTCTGACCTTTGAAGTAAATATGATAGGCAACACTGTAAACCTCCAGGAGTGGGAATGCCACGATGTTCATCCCTGTAGTTGTTTGAGGAGTAGGATTTAATTGGCATATGTCTGTACTTGGCTAACACCAGGTCCTGCCAGGGTCGTGATATATTTTGTAAAAAAAGACCGTTTGAGCTTCCTCTATCAGGGGTTCAGACTAGGGGTGTTCACGCATGGGGGGCAGGACAGGGGTTTTTCCTGCAAGGTTTTACCGAGATGGATGTGTAGGGGAGGGTTCACAAAGGAAGCCCATGATTGAATCTTCATTTATTAACGGATTTAGACGCTCAGCTTTTCTACATCTGTTATTTCATCTTTTGGGCTAAGCAGCCTGGGCACCTTAGCTGATGAGGGAGACAAAGTAATTTGCCTTCATGCACATGACCAGCTGATAGCAGGCCTGGGACTTTAATCTATTTCTTATGATTTACAAACCAGGTCCTTTCTGATAGACTGGACGCTTCTATAGCATGAAAACTTACACTGTTTATAAGGGCCACATTGCTCTGTGCAACAAGTCCAGCAGGCTAGAAATTTCCTCAGCCACGTGAAGCCCGAGTTGGACATGAGGAGCCTTAGGTTCTCTAAGCCTATGACAGAGTGAAGTCTGGTCACTCGAGGCAGATTTTCTGGGGCCACCAGGGAATACTGCTCTCTTGGATGGACTTGGGAATGTGGTTCTCTGGTGCTGTGCCAAAGACAAGTACACAGTTGATTTGGACCCCAGTGCAGGAGATGTCGGCTTTGGATTTGTGAGCACTCCATGTTATTTATTCTCAGCGAAGTGGGCTGCTGAAGTCTGTGCTGGTGTGTGTAATCAGCACAGGAAGCTTGGGGACCAAAGCCGTGTGCCTACCCTGACTGCTTCATTCCACAGCAACATGCTTGTGACTGTCTTTATATGGGTTCTTAGCACTTTCTTCTGTATTACGGTGTGATCAAAGCCATTTGCCACCTGTTCTTTTTAAATCTAATTTGCAAATGGAAACTTACAGTCTGGCTCACAGTGGGATATGAAAGCACATCTGGCTTCTTTCCCTCCTGGGTCCTTTATCTGCTGTAGTAAAGCAGCTCTCTCCTGCACTCCTGGAGAGGGAGGTGCCTTTCAAGGTGGCACAGTAAGTGCTGTTTACCCCGCAGACAGCTCTTAAATCTTTTACTCCCCCTCTGCTCTTGTCACCAGCCTCACAGCTACTCCTTAATTTTGTACTTGATGTCATTTTTTTTTTTTTTTAAAGCCAACCTTGGGAACTAAGTGACGCCATTGGCATGAGAAATGGGTGTATTCTAGGTGGTTATCTAGGAGATATTCTAGGAGATTATCGTCGGAAGTATGTGGGGTGTTTCTAAAGACTAATCACAGAATTGTAGGGACACACTGCAGACCATTTGTTTATTTATTGGATTACTGTTTCTCAGACTCCATTCAGCCACTGTCCTTACCAAAATAGAACTTGCCTTAGCTTTTTTTTTTTTAAAGATTTTATTTATTTATTTATTTGACACAGAGAGAGACACAGCGAGAGAGGGAACACAAGCAGGGGGAGTGGGAGAGGGAGAAGCAGGCTTCCCGCCGAGCAGGGATCCCAATGTGGGGCTCGATCCCAGGACTCTGGGACCATGACCTGAGCCGAAGGCAGATGCCTAACGACTGAGCCACCCAGGCGCCCCTTTGCAGCGTTTTATAGTACAGACTTCTGAAAACTTTAGAAGACACAAAGGAGAAGAAAAAAAAGTGATTACTTTGTAAAAGGCAGTAGCGATTACTGACTTTATGACCCTGGCCCAGGCCCTATTCTAGTGGTGGGAGAAGGCAGGTTCTGCTGCTTGTTTTGCTGGAAACTTGTGGACCTGTAAGGGGCATTTAATTTTGCTCTGGTGTTCTCAGTGGGCAGGTGCGGTCACCTCGAGATGGCATTTTCCGCAGCCGCAGACCATGTGCGTCCCGGTCTTTCTCAGGCTGTCTTTGTGCTTTAAAGCTGGGTGCGCAGGAAGAGTGGGCCATGTCCCCTTCTCTCGGTAGAGCCCGCTCGGCGTGAGCACGTGGCTGAGGCCTTGGTGGTTCCTGCCACCACCTCCCGCTTTGTCTCAGTGCCACCACGACCCACCGACCCACCGACCGGGAGAGGAGGCACAGGCCCTTGCTAAGGGGAGCCGAGCCTGTCCCCTCGGCATGCCCATGCCGGTCCAGGCCAGACCACACGGCAGGGCAGTGGTGCCCGCAGAAGGATCTCAGGGCAGCCTGGGCGCTGGAAAGCCATTTCTGGCCGCATGGACTCTCACTTCTCTCTGTTTACAGTCAGGTCTCTGGAACTTGGGTCCTTACAGTTTTGGATGGATCAGTATTTCTTTCCAGTTTCCCTGCTTAGAAGCTATTTTTGTGAAAAGAAACCATACTTTATGCTCCTTTTGTAGTCTCCTCAGTGCCTACCTAATAGCAGACGGTGGTGGTATCGATGTAAAAAAATGAGCTAAAATTTCATTTAAAAAGTTTTGGGATAGTGTATTTCTGATCTTCCAGGGAGGGGGGGGGGAAACTATTGGTTTAAAAGAATAGAAAAGAATGTTTTTTGTTAAAAGATGTGTAGTATGACTGAAGTGTAGCTTTTATAGAAAGGGAATCATCTTGGACAAAGTTGGAATAAGTATGTGTGCTGTATCTTGCTACAGTTTGGGTCACTCACTGAGAATATATTCCTTGGGACTCGTGGGGCTCCATGTCTCTGTCTTGATTCCAGCCCTTGCCTTCTCCTGAGTTAAGGCCCACGCAAGTCGTGGGAGGATTGGGGGCTGGGAATTGTCCCCCATCACAGCCAGTTGTTGGGGGGACCATCACCACATAGCAGGCAGCAGAGGACACGGAGATCCCGTGTGTCCCATCGACACACCAGTGGTGGCTCCACGTCTGTGGCTGCCACCGTCCACCGCTTTGCATGAGAGACAGGGGCACCGCGTGCAGGTCTGGGGAGGGTCTCTGCTTCCCAGATAGAGGCCTGCGCTAACAGCCTTCCTCTGTTTGCCCATAGCAGAGGTGAAGACCCCCAAGCGCCGGCAGCCATTTGTCCCTTTTGCTCTGAGGAACCACACAGGCTGCACTTTGTGGTTTGCCACCCTGACCACCACGCCCACCAGGTAAGGCCCACAGAGTGTGCCCCCCTGAGCCGTTTCTGCCACCAAAGGCTATGCAGTACCAACCCAGCAGCGCAAGGTGGGCCCCTTCTGGAAGCTCTTAGGATTGTATTTGAATCGATAACTTGCTGACTTGCTGAAATTAATGACGGAGTTGGAACCTGTAGCTGGAGAAGCAGGTCCCGAATCTGAAATATCCAAATTATGACCCCAACCCTGGTACACACTATGTTTAAGGTAAAAGTCAAGCAAATTAAGGATGTGAGTAGGAAGTGGGAAGGAAAAGCCATCTCGTCTTTTCTCCTCAGTCCCCACCCCCTTTTAAAAGAAGCTGAATGTGGTTATTAAACCAAATATCCTGTGTTTTTCTTCCAAGACGGCTTTGAAAACACCTCCCATATTCCCCTCTTCCAAACGGAAAACAATTCACCCCAGATGGAAGTGGGTGGAGCTTGGAGAACAAAAGAGAGTTTACCTGGGCCTAGTGAGGATGTTCTCTACCAGCTTCCTGCCCATGTAGACCTTGGCTCTCCCTTCCAAATACATGCTGATCTTTCCCTTTAGGGGGAATGAGGTGCATGAAGTAAATAACAGAATTGGCCAATTCGAAGCCACCTTTCTCCTGCCATCACTAAGTATGGTAGTGCTCCCAAGGAGATGTTTGTTTTTCAGAAGTGCTTTAGGTCTGTTACATTCCAGATGGTCACTTAAAAACTACTTTTGAAACTCATGACTGAGTTTACATGTCCCGCTACGTACTGGACTCTTGCTGGAGGTACATGGCAGTGCGGTGATCACTTTCAGCTGTTTCTAAAGGTTCACCAATGCTGCGATTGTCACAAAGATAGTGGCAGTTCCTGACCTTTTAGGTCATCCAGGGAGCCAGGCTCTCTGGGCTGCTTCTGTGGATCAAGCTCCAGGAGGGTTTCTGCCCCCAGCCCCGAGCTCTGGGTGAGAGGGAGTTGAGAGAGAAAGATGGACAAGCTGGTATTGTCTGATTTGTTTCCAGGGCTGCGCTGTCCCACAGTGGGAGTCCGGGGCTCGTTCCAGAAGGCAATGGCACATTTCTTGATGATGCTCACAATGTTAGTGAATGGCGGGAAGTCCTCACGGGGGAAGA
The DNA here is from genome assembly GCF_009762305.2 of Zalophus californianus. Classification (NCBI taxonomy): domain Eukaryota; kingdom Metazoa; phylum Chordata; class Mammalia; order Carnivora; family Otariidae; genus Zalophus; species Zalophus californianus. The sequence goes on from NC_045598.1 coordinate 9,173,242, forward strand.
GATTCCCTTTGAATTTGAAGCAAGAGGAAAGCTTAGACACAGGTAAAGTGTGGTTCTTTTCCTCTCCCCAAAATATACTGTATAGATCTCTGTGTTAGAGACATAGAGATTGTCTAGAAGGATTGTCCCGAGTTTTTTTGCCTTTTCACTTGCCTTTATTAATGATTTTAATGTTTCATTTTTTTTTAAAAGGTATTTTGAAAACCAATGTTTCCTTTCGCTATTTTGGAAATACACTTCTTTCCGTTAATTATCCCCTTAATGGACATGAGAGGTGATGGCCAGTGTGTTGCCCATGATTTGGTTGAGGCATAGGCGGGTGACAACACTCAAGTTCATTGTCTCCTCTCTGAGCCTGGTTTTCACGATGCAGTGGTGACAGGGTTTCTCGTGTGTTTTTACTTTTTTTTAATTGTAGCATGGTTGACACACAAGGTTACATTAGTTTCAGGTGTACACCATAGCGATTCGAGCACATTATCCGGTGCTTGCCACAAGTGTGACTTGTGACTACCATCTGTCACCATGTGGCATTATTAAAATGCCACCGCCTGTATTCCCTGGGCTGTACCTTTTCTCCTCATGACTTGTTTGTCCCATAACTGGAATGACAAGCTATTCTTAAAAGGTCATCAAAGCATGTTGATTTCGGTTTTTAGATACGTGTGTGCCACATAGCACTTTGAGCAAGCAGGTGGTTTTGGGAAGCAGGGCCAGGAATGATAAGAAATTCTGATCTAAGGAGGATAGCACTGACTCATCGAGGGAGACCCGCTGGCCCGTGCGCTGTTGACACAGCCAGCCAGCGGTGTGGAAAAAACATGAAAGAAGGTTCTGTCTGGCTACTGAGAGGTCATAAAATGTCCTTTTATTTGCAAACACGTTTAAGGGGAAGGGCTATCCAGTGGATAGTGAATAGGTTAAGATTTTAGCATTTGAGCCTCATATCCATTGTCAAGCCGAGCTGAAATCGAAGACCCTGGCTTCGGCCTTCTGTGCTCTGATGCTTTCATGGAGCTTGAAGTCTTTGTGTGCAAACGTGCGCCCGAGTGAAACAGTTCTTCCTTGTGCACAGCCTGTACCAGCACACATTATTCTCTCGGCGCCGGGGTTCCTTTCTTGTACCCCCCCTGGCCCCGCCCCCATGACTGCACAGGAAAGATTGAGTTTATAAAATCACCGTGCCGGACACATGTACCTGGAAGCCACGGTAGAATTTCCAGGGATGAGTGGTGGGCGTGTTCCTGTTCCACAGGGTTCCTGGAGAAGCTAATTATAGAACGCTGACTGTATTTCTTCATCAGCTCTGCCTCCGTTGTGTCAGAAGGGGTTTGACCTCTTTGTCATTTCCGCTTTGGCGTACATGTCTGGTAACCCATTTCAAGTCCCACTGTTCTGCTTGAATTCATCAAAATAAATGCCTCCTCTGGCTTTTCCCTCTTTGGCACACTGTACCCCACTCCCTGCCTCCCTCCCCCTTTCCTGTTAGCTTCAAATCCAGTTCCCCATTTCAGGCTTCTGGCTTGAATTAGGCAAAATCTAAAATAGAATTAAATGTGCAATTTCCTCCTGTTCCTCCTGTTCTGCCCACTGCCTTCTGCTCCAATTTCAGCCGAGCACTTTAGCCCTGAAACTCTCAGGGCTCCGTCTCTCATAACCTGTCTGTAGTCTTGTAGGACCAAAGCCAAACAACAAAATGTGGTTCTGAGAGAAGTAAGATATTCAACAAGGGAACCAAGGACAAAATGTCATTTTATGCATTTCCGAGAGTATGGTTTTATGATGAAATTGCTGGTACAACAGTTTTACTAGCCCACTGGAATAGTTCTAGCTGACGTCATGATTTTATAGAGGTGGGCGTGGGGGTGGGGATGGGGGAAGGACCTGGGCTTGTGCACAGGATTTGCAGTTTGTACACAGGGAGGGTAAATGCCACTCTTGCTCAGGCTTTACAGATCTTGCACGTTTGTTTTAAGTATAACACCCAGTTAAAATATTCTCCTGATTTTTCTTGCATTAGGTAATCACCAAAAGGCTTAGCCAACTGGGTTTTTATGTTGTTATATAGCAAATCAGATTTGACTCTTTGCTTCTACTTTCCCTTTTTAAGATCGTGCTTAATGTCCTTTCCCATGTTCTGCCTCATAGACACACCCATGACCTCCGGATTCATCAGCTGCAAGTGAGAGTAAATGGCTGGGAGCAAGTGAGCCCAGTGTCTGTGGATAAAGTTGGGACATTTTTCCGCTATGCGGCACCGGATAAGAACTCATCTTCCTCTACGGTGTGTGGTTGTCGAATGGGGGTTTAGTGGCACGATCGTGCCCCTTATGTCAGATAGTCAGATGCTTAAGCCTGTAACCTCGCTCGAGTGAAATTTTCTTGTTCCTCATTTCCCCTAGCTCTGAGAAGACATAAGATTATTTGGGGTCAGTCATAGACATTCGTAGTTGATATGTAGATAACCCGCCAATGGTTAATGTCAGTAGAAAAACAAGATCTAAAGTTAGTGTGAACACATACTACCGCACCTGTGTAGACCCATTTCATACTCAGTTGCCCCAGCTGGCAGTTTATTAATCTGCCAAACGTGTATTGGCTGTTTCCACATATTGTTATGCTTCCTTTTTATAGATAGGATCTTCTTCACATTTCTTATAATGCTGTTCCTTGATCCTTCTATCTCTGTGTCTCCAAATTCTCCTTCCTGGTATAAAGACCGATGTCCACTGTTACTCATTTTCCGATCACACCCTCGCCCTAACGTTACCCCAGCCTGCAGTGTTAGGGGTTGGGGGGCAGCCTGGGGAGTGATGCAGGCGGCCTCCCTGTCGGGAACCTGCAGGTGGAGGGCATCCTGGCTGGTGTAGCTGCCATGGGTGCTCTTGCTCAGCACTCAGTCATACTTTGTAGGACACCTGCAGTCCTTTCTGGGGAGCCAGTGATGAGTAGGAAAGTGCAGATTTGCAAAGACATCATAGCTTCCCTTTTGCTCCCTTTATTCATGAAAAATACTCTTGGAGAACACTGTTCCTCCCACTTCTCTTGTGCGCCAAGGGAATTTTGTCGTGAAGGGACTGACTCCCCCAGAGATACCTTTCTGTTGTGTTGATGTGTCCTGGAGAAATTCTGTGTATGTGGAATGGTTGAAAAATAAGTATTACTTTTCCCATATCCTCTAAGATAAGATGTTTTCTTTTCATGGTAGACCATACTTTTCTATGATTATTTATAAATCCCACCCTTTCAAGCAAATTACATTGTCATTGAATTTAATGAGGTCCGTAATCTTAGGTCTGTGCTGACTCTGCCTTCTGGACTCTTTCTTAGATTGGCAGCCCAAGCAGCAGAATGAATATTATTCATCCCCAGGTTTATGTGAGTATGGTTTTCCTGCGTCACTGCATTTACTGAGTATATACACTGCGTTTGAACCGTACATAGACGTCCTGGTGATCACAGGACTGTATGACCTGAATGTGATTGGAATTAATCTTTGTCCTTTCCTATTAACGATTACCTTCCTTTTAAAAGAACTTTCAAGGAAATGTTTTCACTAACTTGGTATGTTAGACTGAGTGTTACAGGGGAGGAGGAGAAAATGCAAATGTTGTGGTCTAAGGCTCCTTTCTCCTCTTCCCTTTTTCTTTTTTTAAGAGAGAGCACGAGCATGTGCATGTGTGTGTGTGGGGGGGCGGGGAGCGGTGGAGTGGAGAGGGAGAGAGAGAATCTTAAGCAGGCTCCATGCCCAGTGCAGAGCCTGACTCAGGGCTTGATCTCACAACCCTGAGATCAAGACCTGAGCCAAAACCAAGAGTTGGATGCTTAACCGAATGAGCCACTGAGGTACCCCCCCGCTCCGTTCTCTTTCTAAGTTAAAATATAAATTAGCCATGTATGGCTGGCTATTTGCATTTTCTAGGTTTTGGTTCCAAGGTCGTAAAAGTAAATAAGAATGAAAAATAGTAAGATTTTTTTTTGCATTTGGCTTTTGAAACATCATCAGAAGATGATATTAAAAAACTGTCTTCAGGTTTTTTTCTTGTAATTTCTTCTCTCTGATGGTAGTAAGTTCTGACATGTGAGATTTTAGGTAAGCTTGGAGGCAGCAGCATCAAAATTTAAAACCATCGTTCTTGGGCCTTGGCTCTGTCAGGCTTTACCAGGCTAGGTCAGTGGGAGCCTCGCTGATGTTTGTGCCCTGGATTATATCCCTCTAAAAACCCTCCAGAAAATGACAGTTTGTCTTTTCCTTGGGACTTCCTGGAAGTCTTGGTTTAAAACATGGAATTCTTCATTTTATTGTGCATTAGGCTGGTTTCCATGTATTGTTTGTTTTAATAAAAAAGTTGGTAGTATGAAAAGTTTGGATGTGGTGTCATTTGTTTCTCCAATAAAAATAGCATTGTCAATATGTTCTGGACACTCATTCAAGGAAGGATAGTTGCAGAAACCTTCTCTTTGGTGTACCTGATATGGGGTTTGATACCTTAAAAAAAAAAAAAAATTCCCTGGCACTTGGTAGTAGAATGAAACGTGTGTTGAATGTGTGAATGAACATGTGGAAACAGAAAGTAGTGGCCGCAACCCAAGACCAAAAATAAACTATTTCCCCCCACTCTCTGGAGTTTTGGAGCCTTGGTGTCCCGTTTGTGAAAGAGCGATTACTGAACAGAGCTGAAAACGTTGCAGAGAAAGAGAAGTTTGATTTTCAAGTCCTTTGAAAAACAAATGTTGCTTTTTCTACAGGCATGTCAACGAGTCATGTATGGGCCTAGAGAGTAATTTTTATGACATTTAGGGGGAAACAGTAATTATTGTTCCTGTGAAAGGCATGCCAGTACAGACAACTCTTTCTTACACACTCTCTGGATTTTACAAAGACAAGTTCTAACCTCAGAAGACTTCCTCCTGTTTTTCTGTGTGTGTTGGGCAGTGTCCAGCCCATTGTTAGTGTTCAAGGAGTGTTTCTCACTTTAATGGTAATCTGGGAGAAAAATACCACAGAAGGTAAATCATTTCATGTTTTGCAAAGTCTTACTCCAGTGTTTCTGAACGTTTAGTTGCTTTGGATGATCTCTGTTCCCCTCCAGTAGAGTTGAAAACAAGCCTTGTTCATAGTTTCCATATAAGGGCTGATGTGTAGGAACCCAAGGGCATTGTGAATGAAGGGTAATTTCCAGCAGACAGTTTCTTATCAAATTGCAGGAAGTTTGGAAGATTTAATAGGTTATTATGGGTCTTAGTTTCTTTATAATGTGTCTAGAGGCCTAGGACTGATTTTTCTTTGTGACACATTTTGTGATACCACGTCTGAGTAGAGGTATCTGTCTTTCTAGAGATGTTTAGAATTGGCTTTTTTAACAGTGTGTATCTATAGGATATTCACTCCTGTTAAAGATGAATGATTTTAGGGCTTAATGACTAATTTCACTGAAGGGTTATAGTAATAATAAGATGCTTTTGATTTAGGTCTTCTGGTTGGTATTGTTGTATCTTGTGTGTCTTTTCGAGAGCCCAGCTATGGTACTTTTATTCCTGTCTTTTTCGCAGTTCTCTTCGCTCCCACCTGTCCGGGTGGTCTTTGCTGTGACGATGGAAGGCAGCGCTCGGAAAGTAATCACCGTCCGGTCTGCCCTCATTGTGAAGAACAGGCTTGAGACACCAATGGAGCTAAGACTGGATAGCCCATCTGCTCCAGACAGTGAGTTTTGCCATAGTCTGTCTTCCTTTTATCTTGAGAGGGTGAGACTTTTGGGTGGAAGACTGTGCCCTGACGATGCTGACCCTTTTTATCTGTGGCAGAGCCCGTGGTGCTTCCCGCTATCATGCCAGGGGATTCGTTCGCTGTGCCTTTACATCTCACTTCTTGGCGGCTACAGGCCCGGCCCAAAGGACTGGGTGTATTTTTCTGTAAGGCTCCTATTCACTGGACCAATGTAGTGAAGACTGCAGAAGTTAGCAGCAGCAAACGAGAGTGCCACTCCATGGACTTGGACAAAAGCCGATTCTTCAGGTATGCACAGCGCTGCAGTGGCATGTAAACTTTGCTTTTTTTTAAAAAAAAAAATTCATTCTCTCTCTAAGGACTCTTAGCGAGTCACTCGTGCTTGTTTAAAACCCTGAAGTTCTTATTCCTTAAGCTCTTGTGTTAGAAGTTTCTAAGGATTCGAGGGTTTCTCTTTGGTGGGGGTGGGACTGTTGCTTGTCATCCGATAGTTATGGGAAAAACAACCAACAAACACACTACTCACACATATAAGTTAAGGAACCGGTATGTGTGCATCCGCATAAAAAGAGGACATGTAGAGAGGGAGGAAAAAATATTACCAGTTCCCATTCCTAAATTGAGAAGCAGAATCTTGGGGTTGGACATTCTTCAAATGACAGATTTCAAGAGAATTTGTAGGAAGGCTCATGCACCTAGTACTGACTTTCCTTGGCGACCTTAACAAAATTATCTAATCATGTAGATTCCTGTTTTCCCCTTCTGAAGAGTGTAAGTAATACATTTCTAGATTCAGTGTTGGAAAAAATACTGGGTTGGCATTGTTCGATCCTTCTAAACTTAGACTTTAAACTTACTTAGACTAGAGACTATCAGCTTTAGTTTTCTCTCTAGTGAAGACGGGCATTCATTTAGTTTAAACTTACAGAAGAGGTGCAGGAATAGTGTAAAGAATTCCAGTATGCCCTTTACCCAGATTGGCCGATGGTAAACAGATCGAAGAGAGAAATGAATAAATACACAGCTATAGTGAACTGTTTTAACAGTTTCCTGTCAGTAATTTATAAGACAAACAATAAAGATATAAAAGGATTTGAACAGGGCTGTCCATCAGTGCTTGTCATAATTGGCATTTATAAAACACTTTAACCAACAACTCCAGATTGTACACTCACTTCAGGTATGTGTGGAATAGTCATCAAGAGAGACCATCTACTGGGCCATAAGACAAAGATCAGTAAATATTAAAAAATTGAAACCATACACGGTAAATCTCATCATCACAGTGGGATTAAACTGGGAATCAGTAACAATAAGATGCCTGTAAAATCCCTAAATATTTGGAAATTATACAGTAGATTTCTAAATAACCCAAGGGTCAAAAAAAAAGAAATCACAAAAGAAATTAAAAATATTTTAGGGCGCCTGAGTGGCCCAGTTGTTAAGCATCTGCCTTCCGCTCAGGTCATGATCTCAGGGTCCTGGGATTAAGTCCCGCATCGGGCTCCCTGCTCCGCGGGAAGCCTGCTTCTCCCTCTCCTTCTACCTGTCACTCCCCCTGCTTGTGCTCCCCCCTCTCAATAAATAAATAAATAAAATCTTAAAAAAAATATTTTGAACTGAACAATAATAACAACTAGACATTAAAATGGGGGGAAGCAGCAAAAGCAGTTCTAGAGAGAAATATAGGTTGTTTTGGGTTTTTTTTTTTTGAGAAATGTGTAGATTTTTAATGCTGTTTTTAGAAAATAGTAAAGATGTAAAGTCAATGATCTGAGCTTCTGCCTTAAGGTAGAAAAAGAAGAGCACATTAAACACAAACAAATAGAAAAAAGACCTAATAAAAGTAAGTGTGGAAATCAATGAAATAGAAAACAATAGAGAAAATCAGCAATGTCAAGTGGGCTTTATGCAAAGATTAATAAATTCGATAAATGTCTAATAAGACTGATCAAGGAGAAAAGAAAGAAAACACAGATTACCAATATAAGGAATGAAAAGAGGAAACATTATTACAGATCCTCAGACATTAAAAGGAGATTTCTTTGAACAATTTTATACAAATAAATTCCACCCTGGAATGAATGACAAATTTCTTAAAAAACACAGATTACCAAAACTGACACAAAAAAGAAATAGAAAATCCACATAGCCCAATATCTCTTAAATATAATTTTTAATAAAAAGCCTTCCCAGAATGAAGACTCTAGGCCCATATGGCTCCACTAGTGAATTCTCCCAGACATTTTAGGGAGAAATAGCACCAGTTCTGTGTAGTCTTTCAGAAAGCAGGGCTGGAGGGAACAGTTCCTCACTCATTTTTATGAGGCCAGCATATACGTGATACCAAAACTGACATAGATATTATTGGGAAAAAACAAGAAAGGGAGAGAGAGCTACAAACTAGTATTTCCCCAAGAGATAAAAAAAAAAAAAATTCTTAACAAAATATTACCAAATAGAAATCCAGCAAGTGAGATTTATTCCAGGAATGTAAGCTTATATTAACATTTGAAAATTGATAAATGTAATTTACCATATTAACCTAAAAGACTAAAAGGAAAAAACCCATCAGATCATCTCATTAAATGCCAAACAAACAAAAAAGCATTTGATAGAATTCAACACCCATTTACTGTAATATTGGGCAAGTGAGGAGCCAGGGGGAATTTTTCCAGTCTGTTTAAGGGCATCTGTCATAAACCCACAGCTACCATCATGCTTAATGATGGAACCTTGAACTTTTTTCCTTGAGATTGAGAACCAGCGACTTCATTTGACATTGCCGTAGTAGTCCTAGCTGTTGCAATAAGGACAAATAAACAAATTGAAAAAGCTTGAAGATCTGAAAAGAACCAAAATTTAATATATGCAAATGACATGTATGTAGAGAGCCATGGACTACGTAAGAAAATTATGAGGCCTGATAAATTTATCGAGATTTCAGGAATTAAGGGCAACCTGCAGAAATCAATTGTATTCTTATATCCTAGCCATGAACGTTTGGAAATGTGATTTTAAAAAGATAGCACTTACAAGAGTATCAAAAACCATACTTGCCCAGGAATCAATCTAAGGAATTATGTACCAGTCTTCTACGCTAGAAATGACAAAACCTTGTCAAGGGATAGTAAAGAAAATCCAATAACTAAGTGGAAAGCTAACCAAGTTCGTGGATTAGAAGACTCGATATTTTTAGGATTTCCATGCTCGCTAAATTGATCTGGAGATACAACCCAGTTGGCCATCTGCGACCCAATTGGCTGTCAACAGGACGATGAATAAATAAAAAAATGGTATATTCATCCATTGTCATGTGGGTCAAATTACTGATGCATACGTACAACAGCATGACTGCATCTTGTAGAAACTTCATGTTACACACAAAAAGCCAGACCCCAGGAATGGTAAATACTGTATCATTCCATTTACATGCAGCTCAAGAACAGGCTCAACCAATCTATAAGTGATAAGTAAAAGACAGTGGTTACTCCTTTGTTGGGAGAGGATATTGATTGGAAAGGGAGAGGAGGGAACTTTGTGGAATGAGAGAAAGATTGTGTATAACTGGTTTTGGGTAGCGGTTAATGAGGTATACATGTTTGTCAAAACTCACCAAACTGAGCATTTAAAATTACCCATTTTATTATGATTTAATTATACCTCAGTAAATGTGTTTAGATTGAAAATCACAAATATCTCACTGAATTGTTGAACCGTTTTAAGGTAATGCTTTCTCATACTCCACTGAGGAGGAAAAATTCAAGTTCTTTGGTTTTTACAGTGTTTTGTCCTCATAGGTTTTGTGTGGCCATAAAGAAGGAGAATTACCCGGATTATATGCCCTCAAACATATTTTCTGATAGTGCAAAACAGATCTTCAGACAACCTGGACATACCATATACCTCCTGCCAACTGTGGTCATCTGCAACTTGCTACCTTGTGAACTTGACTTTTATGTTAAAGGGATGCCAATTAATGGGACCCTGAAACCCGGCAAAGAGGTGGCCCTCCACACAGCTGATACATCGCAGAACATTGAACTGGGTGAGGGTTTAGTCAAAGAATCATTGGTGGTAATTCTATGGAAATGTCACTGAGTATTTTGTGATCATTTGGTAAACATTTTAGAGAACTTAGAGCACATGATATCTCAATAACCCAGCTCAAGGGATTCACGCGACTAAAAAAAAAAACAAACTTAGAAAATTACCAAAAGAAAAAATCTGAACAAATCCAAAAGATTTACAGAGGAAGCATTCAACAGAGTCTTTTTTCTTATATTGCTCACTTGATGTGTGACTACAGGAAGTCATTTCATCTTTTCAAACCATGCTTTTTTTCCTGGCTGTAAAATGAGCAAAATCCGAGGTCTCTCCTCTTTTTAGGAAAGGGGAAGACGTGCTTGGCACACACGGTACTCCAGGCATTATGTCAGGTGCTTTCACACACGTGATCTCACATAAGCCTACGGTCGTAGTTGCTGCTCTTATTTACCGATGAAGAAACTGAGGTTTGGGGCGTTTCACGCACCAGGTGATTTTCAGCCACAGGGACGAATAATGATGTCAACGTAGAGAATCGTTACTGTATTTGCAGCACTTAAGGCAAAGAGGGATTCCTGGAGTTTGGACAGGACATATGACTCAGCTGCGTGAGTGACCTCACTGTGTCCTCTCACACAACCCCTGTTTCAGGCGGACAGCTGTTAGCCCCTTTTTACAGGTGAGGAAACTCAGACTCACTGAACTTAAGCAGTGTGTTCAACGGTGACCAGCTGACATTTCAGCGCATGTGTGAATCCTCGAGCTTGATTTAGAAGAAAAAAACAATGCAGTGCTAGTTGTCCATTCTAAAGAAAACAGGTCTCTGCTCTGACATTTAAGTATCTCTTCAACAAATGTTCCTGGAGCCCTGTAGAAAATGGAAATGTCCCCCCCAACCCACCACCACCGCACGTACACCCAGCACTCCTGTCTTCCCAGTCATGCTCCACATGGATGATCACTTTTAGTAACAGTCCTGCGACAGACCCACCGGTATTCTCCCCATTTGGCAGAGGAGCTGCATCGAGGTTAGCTTGCCCCACTCCCAGCCCCCCATCACACAGCTGGTAAGGACAGACTGGGAATTGGAAGCCAGGCAGTGTGACTGCCGAAGACCTTGCCTCTTACCCTGTACTTGCCTTTCCTGTGTTTGAGGTGCCTGCCCAGCTCAGGGCCTGATGAATAGTAAGCTCACAACAATCATAGCTGTTATTGATAGCTTTTTGGTAGTTTCATCCTTCTGATTATGCAGTTCAGACTCTCTCGTGTACCTTCCAGACCGTCTGGTTTGCTTCAAATTTATTCTCGCCCCAGCTAAAGGAAAATGGCTGTTCCAATGAGATTTTTGCTGGTTACATATGTAGTTACTGATTTTTCCAAAAGGAATCCAATTTTGTTTGGCTGTGGGCTATTTTGACAAACTAAAGTGAGAACCCAGGCAGACAATAGCTTGTATCTTCTTTAGGGGTATCACTGGAGAATTTTCCACTCTGTAAAGAATTGCTCATTCCACCTGGAACGCAAAACTACATGGTAAGAATGCGACTCTATGATATCAACCGGCGACAGCTGAACCTCACTATCCGGATTGTGTGTCGAGCAGAAGGATCCTTAAAGATCTTCATTTCTGCTCCATATTGGTTGATTAACAAAACAGGTATGTACAGAGGCCGCTCAAGGAGGCCTCTGGCGTTGGTCATGGGAATTCAGATTTATTTGCTCAGCTAACTGAATGGAGCCAATGCAAATAGATTACTTCAACAGTCTAAGCTGCTAAAACTCTCCTGCGTCCATAATAAATGCTTAATCGTGGTCAAAAGTGTCCTTTCAGACAACAAAGTGAGCCCACCAAATAAATTCAATTTTCACGATTCTCCCCCTTGGCAATTTTTTTCCTTTACCATCTGCATCTGTCTTGCGTAGACTGTGTGAGATTGATGTAAACTTTCCCCCTCCTTCCTAAAGGGTTACCACTGATCTTCAGACAGGACAATGCAAAGACAGATGCTGCAGGCCAGTTTGAAGAACACGAGCTGGCCCGGAGCCTGAGCCCTCTCTTATTCTGCTACGCTGACAAAGAGCAGCCAAACCTGTGAGTACAGTTATTTATGGAAAGGGGAAATAAGCTCCTAGGCGAGGGAAAAAATTAGCAAAGGCTATAGTATATCCGTGCAAGTAGAAATATACTGTAGATAACAATCCTGACTTGGCAGGGGAATAGGACCATGACCTAATGGGATTTTTTTCAGATCTAATTTCTGTGTCATTTGATACTGAAAATAAACCATTTGGTGGGTTTGTAATGAAAGCTAGTTTTATTTTACATGTATTGAAGGAGTTCTATTCATAACTCCGCCAGTGAGGGGAACCCACATGTTCCCTTCCCTGCTCTGCACGGTTTTCTCCTGCACTGAGCCCTCAGCATGGGCAGTGGAGCTGTTATCAGAGGGGAGATAGCCTGGCCCTTTGGTAAACCCAGTCCAGGGCGTTTTTTGAAATAAACTGCCCTTTCAAGAGCTCAGAGCACTCGCTGCGTGTTTAAAGTCAGGGACGAGCAGCGTTTGCGAGATTCAGATGACCCGGCCTTTGCGGGTGTGGTAGGAGCTTGGATTCCCTTTTGTTCTTGTTTTTGACATTCTGCTCTTTATAGGAGTCTTCTCATTTAGAGCCTTCCTCAGAGGGAGGTGAGCGCATAGCGCTACAGTGCCATCCCCTGCTGTAGAGATGTAGAAGTGAGCCACAGCTGTCCAAGGAAGGCTTCGGGAGCGCTGCACACCAGCGGCTGCAGACGTGGCTCCCAGGCAGGGCTATGGCCTCGGACCTACTGGCGACTGACTGGATATGGTGGGCGTTACAGACAGCCCCTTGACACAGTCTCACGCCTTCCCCGAGAGGATTCTGATGGTTTTAGATCGAGGACTTGACATCTGTGACGCAGTTTGACTTATCCCGGGAACCCACGGTTCACCAAGCATCTCTGCCTCGCCCATCACATCCCAGGGGATTAGGCAGGGCAGGAAATACTGTTTTATTTTAAGATGAGGAAACCGAGGCTCAGAGCAAACTACCCGTCCAAGGTTACGTGGCTTGTTAGTGGTAGAGCCAGAACACACATTGGGGAATTCTGTCTCCAGGATCCGTGACAAGACCCTGGCCGCCCAGACGGCCCTTTGCCGTTGTAATAGTACCAAGCCTGAGAAAGAAGATAACCATTAGCTGCATCTCGTGTACATACTTTTCTGGTGTGCACAGAGTCGTGTCCACACTTTTCTCCTACGGTCAAGGTGTTTCACGAACCCCTGAAACATGTGAGATAGGAAAGTATCAGTTTGCCTCGACTCCTTGTTTCTCAGAGGAATAAGGTATCATAGTCCTTTCCTTATGATTTATGCTCTTCGAATCATAATGTTTTCTCTGAACGTGTCCAGGTATAGACGTCAGTACATTTCACACTTTGCAGTACTGTGGCCGCCTCTAAGATCAGAGTTCTGACCACTGGCTGATTGCCTTGCTGTGTTGGGAAATCACACGAGGGTGAAGAAGAGTCAGTGTTAGAGTTCTGGTTTGGGGTGATAGCTTCAGCAGTGTTTCCTGATTAGAACAGGTAGGTAAGACTGTTTCATGGCTGAATACATGTATCTCTGCTTTTCTGCCCCACACAGCTGCACGATGAGAATCGGAAGGGGGATTCATCCTGAAGGCATGCCGGGCTGGTGTCAGGGCTTCTCACTGGATGGTGGTAGTGGTGTACGAGCTTTGAAAGTCATCCAGCAAGGAAACCGCCCAGGGCTGATCTATAACATTGGTGGGTTACATTTGGAGCAGCGGGAGAATCAGAACCATTGGCCAATGACCTCAGGCTTGGAGGAATAAGCTGGCCATATGTTTTGGCCTGGCTGCAAGTGCTGATTTTCTCATTTGGCATTGGGTCAGGTATCTGTTCTCTGAATGCTAGATTGATATCAACACAGATCTGTTCTCCTAGGGACTAAGGAGCCACCTAAACACTGCCCTTTTGAGGTCTGGGACTCTGTTTAATTTCAGACTCACCTGTGTTAGGAAAGTATCGGTTTGGCTTGAATCCTTGTTTTTCATGGGAATAATAGGAACACTTAGAATGCTTTTCATCCTCCAAGCATTTCCCACGCATTCATTAAAACCTGCAAACCCTAAGAGGGTAAGAAGCATTGTTCTCCTTGAAACTGAAGCAGAGAGGTTAAGTGACTTGCCCAGATGCAAAGGGCAAGTCTGGGTCAGAAGTAGGATTATGATTGGGGTGTACACATTTGAGGCAGAAAATATAATAAAACGTGCTTAGCGGTTATAGTAATCAGAAGCCCCTAAACTAGCTTAACTTCTTGAGGTGGAGGGTGTTGAGGGAAGGGGAGAGTACTGTACGATGTACCTCATAGCCATCTGGGACACTCAAAAGACTTTCTGAAGAGTTAAGGTAAGTTTGATTTAAATATGTCTCAGGTTTAAAATGTTAGCAGTGCACCCTTCCTTTAGTATATAATTTCCAAAGATCTCAAAGCGCTGTTGAGTGTTGAATGCTGGAAAACCATCTAGAACTGTGCTGTCTGTCATTGAACCCTCTACGAGGATGGCAGTGCTCCATTTTACACCGTCTGGTGCAGCAGCGCCAGCCACATAGCCCATAGTGTGGCCACCGAGCACGCAGAGTACCTTACTAAGAAGTGGGGCAGGTGTGACCAAGGAATTGACTCTTGCGTTGTACTTGATTTTAATGAGTTTAAATAGCCATTCAGGATTAATGGCAACTGTAATTGGACAGTGCAGATACAAAGAGTCCTGTTGTAGAGGGAAAATCCGAGGTGGTATCATGTAGCTGTTTACCCTAAGTCCCGTGGAGGGCCAGAGGTAAGTTTAAGTATTTGAGGGCTTATTAGCAAGTCTCTTCCAAGTCCAGCTTCCTTTTCCTGTTTTTGGAACATGAATTCATATGTGTTCTCCCTTGACAGGGGAGCTGTCTTCTTTAAGGCTGATGTTAAGATTTTTAGTAGAAGAAATAAATTTTCTGTGATCCTCCCGCCAGGGATCGTTTTCTTTCTTTTATTATTGTTGTTGTTGTTGTTGTTGTTTGTTTGTTTGCCCGGGGTCATTTTCTTTACTTTGTCTTTACATCTGTTTGCTCCACCTCTTGAATAGGCAAAGGCTGTGTTTCATGCTCTGTTTGGCTATCTGCTGGGGTATCTTGTCCTTGATACAGTTCCTGAAGAAAGATACCACAGGGTGGCTAGAAGCTGCAGTTGGGACAGATTGTGGGGGGAAATGGAGGCTTGTGCCTTCTGAAGTACCAGGAAGCACCGAGTTCTGCAAAGAGGCAAACAGGTCTCCAGTCAGAAATAATGCTGTAGCATGCATATAAACTTGTATGCGAGGAGCATTCATTAAAAGTCACTGCACATGTTTTTAGGAACAGTACTGTGATAGGAATTTTGTTGTTACACCAAAGAAAGGGATAGAGGGGGTAGGCTAAGATAGGAGTTTATAATTCCTAAGGATCATGAGATCTTGGCATGTATTATCAAGGGAATTTGTGGAATCTCTCCCTTGAATATTTTTGAAGAATTAGATAACCAGCTCCCTATCAGGAGAGTTTAAAAGTGAAGTCCCAAGATGAAAAGCCAGGGAGGACCTTGCCAGTTAGCCCTCCATGTACCTCCAAAAAGAAGGATTTTTGTACATTTTAATCTTACCAGATGTTCATTTATTGGGAGTTTGCTAAGGCAATCTAAGATGAAAAAGGACACAAAAAAGTCTGCTTTTCAAAAAAAATTGGGTCTTTATACTGTAGACTCTTTTTGTAATATCAAATTAAATATATCTTTTGTAGGCAGACTTTGTATTGGTTAAGATCAGCTAGCTGTGAATATCAACTTCTGACAATGCTTTCCTGTAGCAGGAAAAAAATGATAGGGTACATCTCCCTATTAGAGTATTTTTTTTAAAAGATTTTATTTATTTATTTGACAGAGAGAGAGAGCGAGAGAGGGAACACAAGCAGGGGGAGTCGGAGAGGGAGAAGCAGGCCTCCTGCTGAGCAGGGAGCCCGATGTGGGGCTCGATCCCAGGACCCTGGGATCATGACCTGAGCCGAAGGCAGACGCTTAACGACTGAGCCACCCAGGCACCCCCCTATTCGAGTATTACTTAGCATTTCTTGGCTACAGAATTTCAGACTTTTCCTGTTTTTGTGATTTGCTTAGTCTTTTTTTTTTTTTTTAAGATTTTATATATTTTTTGACAGAGAGAGACACAGCGAGAGAGGGAACCGAGCAGGGGGAGTGGGAGAGGGAGCAGGCTTCCTGCTGAGCAGGGAGCCCTGTGTGGGGCTCCATCCCAGGACTCTGGGATCATGACCTGAGCCGAAGGCAGACGCTTAACGACTGAGCCACCCAGGCGCCCCATTTGCTCAGTCTTTTAGGTATTTTGAAGACTTAGATTAAAGCAATACCAGCTTTTTTAAGCCAGTACATGTGAATTATGGAGTTAACAGACTAGAATATTTATAATTGGGGTTATGTTGGGACACCCAGGACATCTAGTTATCATGTCCTAAGATCTCTTCTTTTTTTATGGTCTCTTGACACTTGTTAACTGCTGAGGAGGGTCCTTGTAAATGTCCCATCATGATGTGAGCAAGGGCTCCCGAGGCAGTGTGCCTGGGGTTGAACCCAGCTGGGCCACTTACTGGCTCTGTGACCTAGTGCTTAAGTTTCCTCGTGTATAAAACGGAAAGACTGAAAATACCATCTGATAAGGTTGTTAGGGAATTAAACGTAGAGCCTTTGGGAGAGGTGCATCCTGCATTAGGAATTCAATAAATATCATTTTTATTATTTCTAACTATAAATATTTTTATCCTTGTATAACCGGAGCTCAGCCTAGTGCCTTGAATATAGTTGCTGTATTTATTATCTGAATGAATGAATAATTTATCCCACTGAGTTTTGTAGTTTTTAAAATTGTCATCAGAGGGGCGCCTGGGTGGCTCTGTCGATAGGCGTCTGCCTTTGGCTCGGGTCATGATCCCAGGGTCCTGGGATCGAGCCCCGCATCGGGCTCCCTGCTCCGCGGGAGGCCTGCTTCTCCCTCTCCCACTCCCCCTGCTTGTGTTCTCTCTCTCACTGTGTCTCTCTGTCAAAAAAAAAAAAAAAAAAAAAAAAAAAATCTCTAAAAAAAAATAAAATTGCCATCAGAGTTTTTAAGATAATTCAGTGCTGTTTCCCTTCTTTCTTTCTTTGGGATCCAGTGTTTGGAGATGACATGGTAGGTGCTGGAAACATTTATCTTGTGAATGAATACATCTGTAATATTTAGCTTCATGTTTTAGCTGGGTTCTTGGACAGTGGGCTAAAAGAAAGTCCTAGAGAAGAGTCCGCTGTGTTTCGGGCCGTGCAGGATCCAGTTAAATAATCTGAAATTTCTGCCATATGTGAAAGGGGCAAGTTCCCAAGGAGGAAATTTTGTGTCCCAGATGTAAACAGAAATGTATTATATGAACTGTCTTAGTAGTCCCTTGGTAAACGGAAACTACCAGTACCTGTGGCTGAACACCTGCATGTCTTAGTTGCTGTTGTGATGGGGCAGCCTTTATGGAGAAGCTAGGAATTATGAAACTTTTACTGAAACTTTTTAAGGCTGAAGTGGGCATAAAGAATAAGACTTTGAGTGCAGTTGTTTTCATTCCATTCTTGGAAGGCTTGACAGCATCTCTGGGTGATAATGATTGTTTTCTCAGGGCAAGTATGTACTTGTGAAGCCTATTGATTTCTGTCAGACCATGAATTTTCTTTCTTCTGATTAACTCATGGAAGTGGTTCTTATTATTTGCAGGGATTGATGTCAAGAAAGGCCGAGGTCGATATATTGACACCTGTATGGTCATCTTTGCCCCTCGTTACCTGTTAGATAATAAATCATCTCACAAGCTTGCATTTGCACAGAGGGAATTTGCCCGGGGACAGGTAAGTAGTTTACTTTTGAAGAATGACTAGTGTTTATTTAACAGCACGGAGAGTTTTAATGCCATGGCTTATCTCTCCATCAGCACTGTGAGTTTTGTGATGTGAATGACCATTTTGTGCCTTTGGAACCCTAACTAGCTTGTGGTAGAGGGCTCAGAGTAGGTGGTTGCTCAGGAAACATTTGCTGTCTTGACTTGATTTGTTGACTAAAGCCAGTGATCCTGTGTATTTTAGGGAACAGCCAATCCTGAAGGTTACATTTCCACCCTTCCTGGTTCCAGTGTGGTGTTCCATTGGCCTCGGAATGACTACGATCAGCTCTTATGTGTCAGATTGATGGATGTTCCCAACTGTATTTGGTCTGGAGGCTTTGAAGTCAACAAGAATAATTCCTTCCATATCAACATGAGGTAAATTCAGAGACTGTATTTAAACAAAAAGTAGTCGTGTTTGAGGAGAAGTAATGTAGACAGTGAGCTGTAAATACCATGTACAATAGAGATATCTACAAGTCTATAAAAAGTAAATAGTAATATTACCCTTCATGAAATGGGCACATTTCTAGCTCAAAGTTCTTAAAACTTGCAGTGACCAGATAAATATGACCGAATGTTTTGATGGAATGAATTAAAGGGCATGTTGACAGTTTTGACCATGGTGCAGTTGCTGTGGGCTGAGGTTGTAAATCCAAGGGGCTGCACTGAGCTCGTGATTGCCTGCAGCTCTGAAAATTCTGTTTGTATTTAGATGCTAACATTATTTATAGATGGTTTTGTATATTCTTCCACATTGTGTATGCTCTTTTCTCACTTGGTCGGTTTAGTAAATTATCAGGCCTTCTTTACCCAACCCAGTGACTCTCAGGTCCTTATTAAGAAAAATTAAACAGATTCAGTCTCAACTACCACAGGATGACTTTTTTCTTTCCGCTTTCATCACATGCTTTTTTTAAAAAATACTAATTTTTTTAATTGTGATAAAATACACATACCTATAAGAAAGATAACACAAAGACACAGATTATTTTTGTGGGCCTCAGGCACATAACATGAAATTTACCATCTTAACCATTTTTAAATTCACTAGGTTAAGTGTGTTCATACTATAGGGCAGCCAAGTGTCCAGAACTCTTCTTGTCTTGCAGAATGAAACTCTATACCCATTAACAACAACTATGCATGTCCCCCTTCTTCATGTTAGTATCACACTGTTTTGAATAATGTAGCTTTATAATGAGTTCTGAAATCAGGAAATGTGAGACCTCCAACTTTGTTCTTTTTTTAGGATTATTTTGGGGGCTCCTGGCTGATTCAGTTTGTAGGGCATGTGATACTTGATCTTGGGATTATAAGTTCAACCCCAAGTTCAACCCCTTGGGTGTAGAGATTACTTAAAAATAAAATATTTTTTAAAAAAGATTATTTTGGTTGTTGGGATTCCTTGAGATTCTATCAGAATTTCAGGGTAGATTTTTCTATCTCTGGAAAAAAACCACTTGGGATTTGGGTAGGAACTGTATTAAATCTGTAGATCCACATTGGGCAGCATTGCCATCTGAACAACATTAAGTCTTTGGATCTGTACACATGGGATGCCTTTCCATTTATTTGTGTCCTGTTTAGTTTCTTTCATCAAATGCTTTGGCAGCTAAAGACACTGAAATCATTGCTATTTTGATACATTTAGAAATAAAATTTAAGCTTTTGTACTTTATGGTTAGTTCTCCATTGAGAACACTCTTGTAAAGGAACAGAAAAAAGGCTGATTTAAGAAGAGATGATGCAAAATAGTATCTACATTTGACTTTTTAAAACACGCGTTATCTGAAGATTGTTTTTTTCTTTGTGGTCAGTGGTGTACCCTTCTAATTTCCTTTTGCCCTGGCCCTGATTAGAGTCCATTGCATTTGGTAAAGGGGTTTTCAAGCCGTGTTTCTAGGAGTCGTCAGGGGGTTTAAGGAGGTGACTTCAGGGGCTGAGGGAGCCAAGTGGGCAGGGCTCCAGTGCACTCGTCCCTGCTTCAACCAGAACTCTTGTCTGTTAGTATCCTGTGTCCCCACCAGACTTAATGGGGTGGGGTGGTGAGGAATTGCTTCTGCAGCTAAAACCACCAGTGGTTTATGTACTGCTTGGGTGGAGGTCACCTGGATATGTTGTGTGAGAAGAAGCCAATTCAGAATTAAGCAAAAGTTGTTCATGACTACTTCAAGGAAGGAAGGGAGGAAGAAAAAATGTGTGGAGGCGGGGGAAGAAGATGGTATGTGTACCTCTGTTAACCCTTTGGAGTGGTTTTAGTGCACAGAGCTACTGAGCATGGGCCCACAGCCTCTTTCTTTGCCCTTCTCCATGTTTACATTTTAAAACTGTTTAAACCTACAGAAAACTCACAAGTGGTATAAAGAACACCCCTTTATCTTTCACCTGGATTAACTACATGTCAGCATTTTGCTGTGTCCTTGCTTTGTGTCCACGCATGCACGCATGCAATCTTTTTCGAGCCATTTGAAAGTAAATTGAAGTCATCCTGTTAGTTTAGCTGTAAAAACTTCATTTATCTACCCAAAGACGAGGGCATTTTTCTGAGTCAATATACTGTCATTACACACTGAAGAAATTGAATATTGGTTTGTTTTCTGATTTTTTTTTTTAAGGTAATCTCTACACCCAACATAGGGCTCAAACTCACGACCCAGAGATCGAGAATCCCATGCTCTACCGACTGGCCCCCCGGGCGCCCCCTGATAAAGTCTTTTGAAACGTCCTTCATAGGGGTGCCGGTGGCACAGTCAGTGACACAGTCACATGTCATTTGGCATCCGATTCTTGGTTTTGGCTCAGGTTGTGATCTTAGGATCATGAGATCGAGTCCTGTGTCTGGCTCCATGCTCAGCGTGGAGTCTACTTGGGATTCTCTGTCCCTCTCCTTCTGCCCTTCATACTCACGCGTGCGCTTGCGCACTCTCTCTCTCTCTCTCTCTCCGGAATAAATAAATCTGAAAAAAAAAGAAAGAAAGAAATGTCTTTCATAGCAGCTCCCTTCCTCCTGATTGAGGATCTGGTCACAGATCATGCATTTTATTCGGCAGATCTCATCCACTTTCACCTACAGTACTCCTACTTTTCCTTTTTTGCCTTTTTTGACATTGGAATTTTTAAAGATTCCAAGCCAGTTTCTTGTAGAATGTTCTATTTTCTGGATTTCTCTGAGAGTTTCCTATACATAGATTTAGATCAGACGTTTTTGGTAAGAATACTACATATATGGTGTTACATGTTTCTCAGTGGGTCACACAGGAAGCCTGTGACATCTGTTGGTCCCATTATTGATGTTGCTAAATTCAGTCATCACTTGATTGGGGTGGTGTCCACCAGATCTCTCTATTGTAAAGTTACCTTTGATTCTTTGTAAACAGTAGTAGACCACTGGGGGGATAATTTGAGACTGTGTGTATATTCTGCTCCCCGGAAACCTTTCACCCACTGGTTTGATGGTTCTTGCCTGAATCAGTGATTGCCTTGGTGGTTGCAAAATGGTGATTTTCTAATTATTTCATTTCTTCTACATTTATTAACTGATATTCTTTTGAAGGAAGAGCTCCCTCATTCTCTCCAGTGATCTATCTATATTTAAATACACGTACACGTATACATAAACACACACATATAGAAGAAAAATCATGGTTTACCTACTGGTAGCTACTGGTGGATTCTTCCTCACCTTCCATCATCCTACCATGAAAACCCTGGTTATTAATAACATCCATACATTAGTTTGAACCATGTGAAATTGCTCTTTTTTTATGTCAAAGCAATCTAATATCTAGACTGTTTACTCATTTGCTACGCTGGCACTATTACCCAAAACAGGCCCACCAAGTAAAATATATTGGCTTTACTATGTACCGACAACGTGCTGTTCAGAAGTTGCTTGGATGAATTCTTTTTTATTCAGTGTGATTACGGGGTCAGTTTCTACTTTTCGAGTGTGATCAAAGAGCACACAGTGGTGTCGGTTGAGGTCCAGACCATATCACAATAGCGAGAAGTCTGGGTGAGCTGTAACTTGTTTCCTCCATGGTGTGCATGTTTCCTTTACGTGCAGAGATACCCTGGGGAAGTGCTTTTTCCTGCGCGTGGAAATCACTCTCCGAGGAGCTACCTACAGGATCTCGTTCAGTGACACGGACCAGTTACCCCCTCCTTTCCGAATTGACAACTTTTCTAAGGTATCGGGTGGGGTCATGAGCCAGTTTGGCTGTTTCATGTGTGGGAAGGTGGAGTGTAAATTATAAAGTACTGCCTTTAAGATAAGGGTGAAATGCATTTTAAACTTGGATTGGAAAGAAACTATATGGGGATCTCTGCAGCCGGACAACCCTAGACACCCTTACCCTCAGGAGGTGGCTTCTGCTAGTTAGTTTGATTGCTGGGCAGCCTTGTCCAGAAGTGACTTCTCAGCCCACCATAATCATTCTGACTGGATTGTTTGGTGGACATGGTGCCCTCTGTCCTCTGTAGACACTCCACACAAACAGAGAGAGGAATCAGAATCAGATTGTCCGGTGACAACGGGAATGGGCACCTCTCCTGTTGCTTCATTACAGTGAACATTTTTTATAAATCTTCCAAGGAAAGCCAAAATGGAAATCAGAAGAGGCTCTTTTAAATTATGCCTCTGAGGGGCACCTGGGTGGCTCAGTCATTGAGCGTCTGCCTTCAGCTCAGGTCATGATCCTGGGGTCCTGGGATCGAGCCCGCATTGGGCTCCCTGCTCAGAGGAGAGTCTGCTTCTCCCTCTTCCACTCCCCTGCTTATGTTCCCTCTCTCGTTGTCTCTCTCTCTCTCTCTGTCAAATTAAAAAATAAAATTAAATAAATAAATAAATAAATTATGCCTCTGAGTAACAGCATCTTATGTGACTTCCCATAGCTGAATTCCAGAATTTGTATTCCTTTCTGTGTTCAGAGTGGATCCCAAGGGGTTTGGGGGGGGGGAGCGGTGAGAGTAGAGGAGATGGCCCGTGTCCTTTAGCTGTTGGGCTTGGTGCAGTTGGGAAGATGATTAGAAAGGCATTTGAAGAGGCTAGAGGATTATGCTTATGATTGTGGTTTTGCTCTGTGTAGGATTCGCTTGGGCAGGATCTGGAACTTGAGCCTCGGGAGCACTGACTCACTTTCCAGTAATACCGCTCTGAACGGAAGTTCTCTTTATCCTCTCTGCCATTACCGTAGGTTCCAGTGGTCTTTACTCAGCACGGGGTAGCTGAACCCAGGCTCCGAACCGAAGTGAAGCCCATGACTTCATTGGATTACGCCTGGGATGAACCCACCCTGCCTCCTTTCATCACGCTGACCGTGAAGGGGGCAGGCTCCTCGGAGCTCAACTGCAACATGAATGATTTCCAGGATAACCGACAGCTTTATTATGAAAACTTCATTTACATTGCTGCTACGTATACATTCTCGGGGTAATTCTGGGTTAAACTACTGTTCTCATAAAGCAGAAGGCTCTAATTATTAACTGGTTTTAAATTTTAAGCAGTTCTCAAGAGGCCCAAAGGATGAAGGAAGATTCCTTCCATTCTTTAACAAATCCTAGGCTCAGGGTCTATCTTGAGAGGTCTTAGGCTAAACCCTTGTCCTCTGGCTAGATTAAATTTATCCGAAGAGGCAAGACTGTTCTTTTTCTTTAAAGATCTCCCCAATAATCCGTTCTAGCATTTAACAATCCTCCCATAAGGTATTATTCTCATATCCTCAGTTCCTCTTGTTTAAGGTGGTATTTTTTAGTATAATTTTTAAACTTCTTGCTATTTTTATCTCTTTCCTCATTTGAAACTGACTAATCTTTATCATAATTATTCAAATCGTCATTCTGACTCCCCTCTCCCATTGAGAATACTGGTCATCACCGATAGCCAACCAGAGTAGCTCAACTTGACAGTAATTCGAGCCACCTGAGAATTATAACCTTCACTGTCCTCTGACTAGTTGTATTTAGGAAACTCAGGCGAGGAATAGCAAGTTTATTCCAACTCTGTTGTTAGATTGGTACATAGAGATTCAAAACATTGGGCTTTCAAAAACTAGTCATTCCACCAACATGTAAATACAATTGATTGTTTCTGTGCCAGTTATGGGGCCAGTTTTTAAGTTTACCTGTGGGAAAAACGGGGAAAATAGCTAAATCTTTAGCACGACAAATATAACTCACTCGTTGTACAGGACATTTAAAGTCAGATCCCTTTCCAAAATGTTCTGAATAATTTTGCTTATGAATGATATTTTTGTATGTGCCTGAGGCTCACAAAATAATTTCTGGGTCTGGTGGTACCGCTCACCTACCTAGAGCCCAGATTTCACTAGTTATGAATTGAACGGGCATCTTGGCTTATAATAGCCATTCTTTTCCTTGTTTGTTACAGATCTCTTTGGAAATAATGGTGCTGGGTTGTTTATCTTGTTGTAATTAAGTCAGTCTGCCTGTTTCTTTTTAAAGATTATGGCACTTGCCAGAGTGACATGCTTAAGGTTTTAGTGCCTGAAAAACCAGTTCTTAATCTGTTGCTAATCATGTTTTTCTCTTTATGTTCTCATGTTAAATTCCAGTAGTTATTATGCTCTTTAACTGAAGAATCCTGATGGGTGATTATGAGTTTAATGGGTTGGGCAGATAGGGAGCAGATAAAACAAGACGTTCCTAAGAATCTTGGTGTGTAGAGAGATTGCACCATGTTTTGGTGTATTTTAGACACTATTTCTTTGCATTCTTGCAGAGAACAAATGCTGAGGAAGAGACTAGTTTTGTTTTTGTTGGCTTTTAGTTTCCGTTGAGGTGAAATGCACACAACATAAAATTAACCGCTTAAAAATGAACAGTTCAGTGACATTTAGTGCATTCGTGATGTTGTGCAGCCACCACCCCCATCTAGTTCCAGAACATTTTCATCAGTCCAAGAAGAAACGCCCAGCCCATTAAGCAGTTACTCCCCGTCACCCTCTTCTCCCCAGCCCCTGGCAACCAGCAGTCTGCTTTCTGTCCCTAAGGATTTACCTATTCCAGTTATTTCCCATAAATTGAATCACCAATACGTGACCCTTTGTATCTGGCTTCTTTCACTTAGCATAGTTTTCAAGGTTTGTCCACGCTGTAGCTTGTGTCAGAATCCCCTACCTGTCATGGCTGAGTAATATTCTGTTGTATGGGCGTACCACACCCTGTTGTCCATTCCTCTGTTGATGGGCACCAGTTGTGGTCTCCCAACTTTCGGCCACTGTGAAGGGTGCTGCTGTAACGTGCCTCTGCACTTGTTTGTTTAAGTACTCGTTTCCAGTTCCTTTGTGTGTACACCTAGGAGCGAAATTACTGGGTTCTGTGGTATTTCTATGTGTAACTTTTTGAGGAACTGCTGTCCTGTTCTCCGTGGCAGCTGAATCACTGTACGTTCCCACTAGCAATGTACAAGCGTTCTGTTTCTCCACGGCCCCCCAACACTTGCCATTTTACATTTTTTTGATTGTAGGCTACCTCCTGGGTGTATAGTAACTTCTGCCGGTGGTTTTGATTTGCATTTCCTTAATAACTCACGATGTTGAGCTTTTCATGTGCTTATGGGCCATTTGTGTATCTTTGGAGAAATGTCTATTCAAATCCTTTACTCATTTTAAAATTTATTTTTTTCCATCTTATTGTTGAGTTTGAAGAGTTCCTTGTATAATATGGATAAAAATTCTGTATGAGCTATATGATTTGCAAATATCTTCTCTCCCATTTTGTGAATTGGCTTTTTACTTTGTTCTTGGTGTCCCTTGAAGGGCAGAAGGTTTTAATTTTGTTGAAATCGGATTTATGTGTTGTTTATTTTTGCCACTTGTACTTTTTTGGTCATGAAAACTTAATTTTTCACTCCGAATTTACCGGTCCCTTTTTGATGATAGAGATTAGTGGAAACAGGAGAATAATCTAAATAAAATCTTATGAAAATACCCCAAAGTGTAGCTAGGCTGCAACATTCCATAAAGCTTAGGATTCTTAAGCCATGGAGAAACACAAAACGATCGAGTTGGAAGAAGGTGATTATAAACCCTTTGTTTTCTTTTCATCCTAAAGGGACTTCTGATTTCTTGCCAAGCCTTGGGGATGCAGTGATGCTGATCTTCTGTCTGGCAAAGAGTAGAGCTAATTCTTGGACCCTTGGAATGTCTGGCTTAATTTGGGGGGGGGCGGGGGGAAGCTCTAAAGTTATATAGTCATTCTTTTATGTCTGAATTTTAAGGCACTAAAATCATCAGCAGAGGGGAAATATCAGTATGTCTTCTGACAAGTGCATCTTTGAACTGTACAAGAAAACAGCCCAACCTTGATCTTTCCACAACTTTGAGTTAGACTTTTTCTTCTATGATTAAAAAAAAGTTTCCTCTTTACAGATGAGGTTTTAAGCATTTTAAGCATTTTCTTCTGAGTACTTGAGTACACATTTGAGTATATGTAGATACATGTATGTCTATCTGCATTATCATCTTAATTCTAGTTTACAGGAGGGGACAGGAAGGCCTGTGGCCTCCAGCAAGACCACTGCCTGTGCAGAGCTTGTCTTGGATGTCTCACCAAAGACACAAAGAGTCATTTTAAAGAAGAAGGTAAGAGAACCTAGCACTTAGAATTTAGAAGAGGAGGTGTTTAGTCCTGGAGGGGACTCTGGTCATCCAGTCCAGCCCCTCCTCATGCACAGGGAGGGCAATGGATGCAGGCTGGATGGCTGGCTCAGGGCGGGAACACCGAGGTGCAGGAGTGACTTGAAGAGGAGGGAGATTGCCGGGGCACCTGGGTGGCTCAGTCGTTAGGCGTCTGCCTTCGGCTCAGGTCATGATCCCAGCGTCCTGGGATCGAGCCCCGCATCGGGCTCCCTGCTTGGAGGGAGATTGCCAACTCTGATTATTTAAATCACATTTCCCTGAAGGCTGTGTTCCCAAAGGTTTTCCATAATGTAAATCACACAATCCAAAAATAACCCTGGTAAGTGAATGTGTCTTTACCACCCCATTGCCCTAATGCTGACAAAGGACACCTTTTATAACCAAAAGTGGTATCAATGTGTGTCAGTGATGTAGCTTCATTTGGATTTGAGTTTATGCAACTCCTCTCAAATTTTTAATTGGGGAAAGGGGCAGATTCAAATCATTTCAAATTTTGTACATCAAATGAAACCTTAAATGTGTTCTTAATTCACTTTTTATATTTGAACAGCTTTATTGAGGTATAATTCATACAGCACACAGGCCCCCAACTTACAGTGTACGATTTGGAGTTTGTAGTATACCCACAGATAGGCACAAGTGTCATCACACTCAATCCCAGAACATTTCATCACCTCTAGAAGAAACCCTGTTCCCCCAGCTCTTGCCCCATTTTCCTCTTACTCCCCAGCGCTCTTGCCCCATTTTCCTCTTACTCCCCAGCCCTAAGCAATCACTAACCTCACTTTCTGTCTCTCTGTACTTCTCTGTTCTAGACTTCCATATGAATGGTGTTTTCTGAGTGGCCTCTTGGCACTGAGCCTGATGTGTCCAAGGTTCACCCCTCTGTCACTCTATCAGTACTTCTGCATGTCTTCTTGTACATATTCAGTTCAAAGTCATATAATTCAGATTTGCTTACAGTGTTATCACACTCTTTTTGTGGAAGGCTATGCCTATGTGTGAGATGCATTTTGGAAATAAGATTCGGGAATGGTGATGACTAAAAGAGGCCATGAGGCATAGTAATTAAAAGTAAATGGGTCTGGAGGCTTTTACTGGGAATTCTGAAGAAGAAAAACTTTGAAAAGCAATAATCTAAAAATTAAAAGCAGCAGGTCCAACAGAAGTCAAGTGAATTGAAAAAAATGGCAGAGCCCTTGGAAATGATGTTGTCAGATGGCTTTCCAAGAATGTTCAAGTTGATGAGGATGTTAGCATGAATGGAGACAGGCTCAGGAGTAAAGGTGATTTGCCAGCTGGGATTCGAGCACCAGGTGTGATCAGCAAAACAGAAATGATAAATAACTGTAATTTCCAAGGGCTAGGTGACTGTGAAGCAGACAAAAACAGATTTTTTTTATGAAGTAGGAAAAACATTTTGAAAAAGATGTTATAATTTGTATAACATTTTTACTGCTGTTAATTTCCCTTGATGAGGATGAAAACTGGTACATAGGAGGGTAGATCTAAATGAGTTACGTTGACATCCCAAACTAGGCTATGTTCCAAGAATTAGCATTAGGAAAGGGTCCTCTGCTCTTCAACTGGAAACCAACAGTAGAAAGTCTGACATTTTGGGTTTTTGGTTGGTTGGTTGGTTTTTGTCCTTTTACTTTTTATTTTGAAAGAATCTCAAACTCAGAGAAAAACTGGCAGAAATTCTATAGAAGGGATGCTGTGATTTTGATTTGTCCTGTTACTGTTGATGTTAACTTTAGCACTTGATGAAGGTGGTGGTTGCCAACCTTCTGTACTGTAGAGCAAAGTTTTTCTCTTTCCCTTGTATTTAGTAAATACTTTGTGGACAGGTACTTTGAAACTGTGCAGATATCCTCATCTTCTTCAGATTTTCTGTGTATTATGTCTATGTATTGGCTTAGACTTCCATAATGAAACACTATAGACTGGATGACTGGAATAATGGGAATTCATTTCTCACAGTTCTGGAGGCTGGGAGGTCCAGGATCAGGGTGCTGGCCATTTGGTTCTCTGCTGAGGGTCCACTTCCTGGCTTGTAGACTTCTGCCTTCTCACTATGTCCTCAAATGGCAGAGTCTGAGGGTGGGGGGAGAAAGCAAGCTCGTTGGTGCCTGTCCTTGTAATGGCACTAATTACTAATTCCATCAGGAGAGTCCTACCCATATGCCCTGATCTAAACCTAATTATCACCCAAAGGTTCCATTTCCAGATACCATCAAAATTTCAGATTAGGTCTCTACCGTAAGAATTTTGGGCAGGGCTGTCAGTGTGGTCCATAGCTTCGTGTATGTCATCAGGATGGATTCTTCTTTTCTTCAGTGGGTTACCTGTTGCTGTCAGGATATATTTAATGCTTAATTCCCATATTCGGCCAGTGGGAGCTCTTTTATCTTCGGTGTCCTTTTGACATATACCCCTCATTCCTTGAACACGTCTGTACTTTCTAACAGCAGGTTATTCTGGGCTCATCTGTACTTTCCTTTCTGCATTTCTGGATTTGCCCCTTCTTCAGGGAGCCCCGATCCCTCCTAGCAGAGAGTGGAAGTTAGAAAGCTAAGATGCGTACACTAGGTGCACTTGTTGCTACTGTAGTGTCGTTTCCAGGCTCTCCCAGGAGATAGAGCCAGGGGTTTTCTGTGCACGGCATATGTGTACATACACACGAGTGCCCGCACCCACACTGTGATATATGTACATGTACATACAGAGTATACATGTGTATACACACACATATTCTATATAAGTATTTATATATTTTGCATATTTTTCTATCTCTGTATTTTAAGAACCAGCAGTTCACACTGATATTTCCAATTCCAGTCCAACATCACAAATTCATCCTAATTTTCTCCCTTCCCATGTTTGTAAGTCCCTTGTCCAGCACTAAGAACGTATTTACTAATTTGATCACTTCCTCTGAATGTAACCCATTTTCTGTCACCAGAATTGCACCCAATCCCCTGTGTGAACACACGCTGGGACCTGGCTTGGACTCTGATCTCCACGTCCTAGACAGCAAGCACCCTTTTCAACCTCCAACCCTCACAGGAATGCTCTTCTCACCTCTCCCTGCCTCTGACGGCCCACACTAAGCTTCCAGCCTCCAGTCCCGTGGAGGACTGGACCATCACCTACCTTGGGCTTCAACACCACACTCTGGGCTGTCCACCCCCTCCCCCCACTGCCAACACTCACAGTCCCCATGGACTTCTGTCTTCCTCAGTGTCATCTCAAGGTTTTCAGGCTAAATTGTGAGGGAAGGAGGGCGGGAAGGGAAGTGGAAGGAGAATGGTACATCTCAGATTTTTTTTTTCATTTTATTATGTTATGTTAATCACCATACATTACATCATTAGTTTTTGATGTAGTGTTCCATGATTCATTGTTTGTGCATAACACCCAGTGCTCCATTCAGTACATGCCCTCTTTAATACCCATCACCAGGCTAACCCATACCCCCACCCCTCTCCCCTCTAGAACCCTCAGTTTGTTTCTCAGAGTCCATCGTCTCTCATGGTTCGTCTCCCCCTCCGATTCCCCCCCTTCATTTTACCCTTCCTGCTATCTTCTTATATATATATATATTTATGTATATATAAATATATATAATAAAAATAAATATAAGTAAATAAATAAAATAAAAAATATAAAATATAATGTATTATTTTTTCAGAGGTACAGGTCTGTGATTCAACAGTCTTGCACAATTCACAGCGCTCACCATAGCACATACCCTCCCCAATGTCCATCAACAGCCACCCCATCCCTCCCAACCCCCACCACTCCAGCAACCCTCAGTTTGTTTCCTGAGATTGAGAATCCCTCCTATCAGTGAGGTCATATGATACATGTCTTCCTCTGATTGACTTATTTCAGATTTTTAGATGGAAATGTTGGTAGTTTCTAACTCTGATGAGTCTACACATAAGGGCAGACAGTAGAGGAATCCAGGTAGGAAAACTTGATTTCATCCGGCATCTGTGCTTTGACTCCCAATCTGGAACACCTGCAGGATAATTGAGTTGCTTTTCCACGTGGTTTGGGCACCGTGGATAGAGGTGCTTCTCTTACCGAGAACAGAGAAGTGAGCATGTGGGGGCCGCAGGTGTGCGGCTCGGTTTCCTCTCTCTTTACAGACGCAGGAGGCAGGAGCCCACGGGAGAAAGAGCATCGTATCTTTCTCGCTTTGCGTTTTGGTTTTGCCACTTAAAGATATACAGTATCTGGTATTTCACATTCCTCACGGAGCCTTATTTTCTTACTGATCTAACAGGTTTGTGAGACGGATCAACTAAGATGAAGTACCTAAAGTGCCGGGCGATAGTCATCATAACACAGTAAACATTTCGTGAGGCCACACCCTGTGCCAAGTGCCTTCTATTTGTTACGCTTACAACAAGAACCCTACAAGATAGCTTAATTTCCCCCTTTGACAGATCAGGAAACAGAGGCTCTGAGAGATTTAGTAACCTGTCCGAGGTCATTCAGCTAGTAATTGGTGCAGCTGCGTTTCAGATCTTGGCATTTGAGTCTGGCGCTCATACGACTTCATTAGTTTTGACTCTGTTAGAATGTAATGTAGAAGCTGTCTTTCCAGACAGGGGCAGCATGGTCCCCAGTACTCAGTGTGCGCTACCCATACGTGTTTGTTACTCTGGAGGAGCTCCTGGCTGGTGAGAGTGGATGTGATCCTGACAGGGCTAGCTGGAGTGTATGTTCACACAGAAAGCATTCTAGATGGTTAGGGGTTACTGCACTAGAATATCTGGACTGTGTTAGAAAGGCTGTGTGAGCAAAACAGTTAAGCGTGTTGTCTTTGAAATCAGGCTGTGGAGATGAAGTCCTCACTCCTCCACCCACTGGTTAGGTGACCATGGCAGAGTTTCTTCATCTCACTGAGCTGTGACCTCCTCACCTATAAGTAAAGATGGTAATAGGATATACGTTATTGGATTATTTTAAGGATTAAATGAGTTACCACATGTAAATCCCATGGATCAGTGACTGGCACATGGTAAATTCTCAATAAGTATTATTATTATCATTATTATTTTTACTTCTTGAAAATAATGGATTTTATAGACTTCCATGGATTGACCTGGAAGTCCAAGTGCTGTTTATAAAATATTCCGAAGAAGAAACTATATTTAGAATTAACAGTAGTCAACTTAGTATAACCTTTGAATTCAGTCAACTTTATATTTGAATACAATTTATAAATTAGAAACCATCAATATAGTGTACTTCCATTATAAACACGGGAAGGGAGAAGACATCTGGTAAATTCTGGTTGTCTGCCAGTTATGAGGATTACCGGTGATCAAATATAAAGAATATCATATATACTTTATATAATTGGATCCCTCTCAAAGGTAGGGGCACCCGAGGGTCACCATCTGGGACAGCAGTTATCCTAGCAATGCAGCTAATGGAGATTGGACTGAACCTCGATTCACTAGTTTGCTCACAAAATACTAAGTATATGAAAACATACATTCCTAAAATATATATTATTTGTAATGTTTGGTTCAGGAGTTCAGCATATTTCATCCTGAGTGCAGCTCGGGACTGACAACAGTGGAAGTTAGAATTAAGCATGCATATAATGTGGAAAATGTCTTCGAGTGTAGTTTCCACTTGAGAACTTAGCCCTCGTGTGAAGCTCTTGACATCCTTACCTGAAGCTTGGCTCTGTCCATGTGTCTCTGCCCCCAGGAGCCCGGGAAGCGCTCCCAACTGTGGAGGATGACCGGCACAGGCATGTTGGCCCACGAGGGATCTTCAGTGCCTCACAACCCCAATAAGCCCTCTGCGGCCCGCTCCCCGGAGGGCTCCGCCATCTTGGATATCGCTGGTCTTGCTGCAGTAACTGACAACAGGTACTTTTCTAGGCAACTTTTGATGCACGCCCATTGCTTCCAAACTCCGTTTCAGTGGAGGTACACGCCAAAAAGTGAGTATGTAAATGAAGTAAGAATTTGTATTTTTAGATTTGTATTTTTCTTCAGTGAGAGACCCGTCACATTCCCAAATATGACTTTTGGGTCTTTATTTTATTTTTGTTAAGCTGTTGTTGAAATGCCCATGTAGGTCAAACAGTAAGAAGGGTATGTTATGAAAAAGTGAATTATCTCTTTCCACCAAACCTCTATCCTCCATTCTTCCCTAGAAATGAGCCGGTTTTTAAAAATCTTTTTAAGAATTCTTGTTAAATATTTCAAAAGCAGAAATAAATTATTGAGAGAATAATCAAATGTGTTTTTATGACCAAATCCTTGGGTTTGAATCCATTATCGGGGACAAAATAAGTTATTTGGTTTGCTTATGCCTTAGTTTCTTTATGAGGTCAGTGTGTTTGTTTTCAGTTGGTACCTTATTCACTTCCGTAAGTACTTTACATGACTTACAACTGAAAACCCAATATAAAATAAAAATAATTGGGAATTAAATAGGAAAAAAACCTCTAGAAAATATTTCTCAAACTGCATGACAGCTCGTCACTGTGGGAATGCAGGGACCTGATTGTCACATCTATTGTGAATCCTTAAAAGTACTGGTACTCCTTTGTGGCCCCTTGTTCATTGCTTTCCATTTTGTCTTATTCCTCTTTCCTCCTTAAGAGATACCTCGCTGCATGGGATGCAGGCTACCTGCCCTTTAGGTTTTAAGGGTGGAGGATATTGGAAGAAAGAAGAGCAAAACCACGATCCTGATAACTCTCTTCATGCCTAACATATTTGACTCCGACGACTCACTGCATTGTCCTGTCTTCCAGATTTGAGCCACTGATGCTGAGAAAGCCGGATCGCAGGCGAAGCACAACTCAGACGTGGAGTTTCCGGGAAGGAAAACTGACCTGTGGCCTGCACGGGTTGGTTGTCCAGGTCAGTAGTGTTTGACACCCTCAGTTGCAGCAAGCAGTGGTTGAACCTTCTTTGAAGCAAAGTCTCAATTAAGATAAATACACTGAAAGGGGGAGATCATTACAGAGATCATTACAGAGCAAGTACGCATTATTTCGTTAGAGTCAGGAAGGTCAAGGAACTTTGGTTGTACATCTGTGTATTTACAGGGAAGATATTCTTGAAGGTGATCTATGAGAAATGTATTGGGAATGGTTGCCCATAAGTAGTGGGATTTTTTTTTTTCTTGGCTTATCTGGATTATTTTTCTTTGGTTGTATAGATTACCTATGTGGGGTATCTGGGTGGCTCAGTTGGTTAAGCGTCTGTCTTCAGCTCAGGTCATGATCTCAGGGTCCTGGGATTGAGTCCCACAGTGGGCTCCCTGCTCAGCGGGGAGTCTGCTTCTCCCTCTCCCTCTGTCTTTCCCCACTTGTGCTCGCTCTCTCTCTCTCAAATAAATAAAATCTTTAAAAAAAAAAATCTTTAAAAAAATTACCTATGTAATTTTTAAAAGAAAGAAAGAAAAATGCCAGCTAAAAGCCCACCACTAAGTTAAGTGGATTAATTTTAGGCCTGTGGAATTAATCTAATATCTACAACAGTCTTCTGTGAAGTATTCTAGGCGATGGTAAGCAGTCATCATGGGCTCTGCATTCTCTAGATTCTGTTTATTTCTGCATTCTTAGTGGTGCCCAAATAAGCATTTAATTATTGTAGCAAATGTCAGAATGAAGATTGCTGGTCAGTTTCCTCTGTCCTCCACCAGTCTATCCCATGATAAATTGCCGGGGACGTCATAAGAAAACATGTGTTTAGAAAATGACCAGGAGTTTGGATTTTCTGCCCTTCTGGCTTCAGGCCAGAAATGAGACCAGGGTTATGGGATGAGGAGGTAGGAAGTTGTCACAGAGGTTTGGGCATATAGCTGAACATGTGTGATGTGGTGCAGTTTCTGCCTCAGCCCAGGGCTTTACCCAAAAGGTAAACAGGAGAGCATCAGGCCCTGGCTAGAGGACCCTTAGTGTGTTTGTTCCTGGTGCACACCAGGCTGTCCCTTCACAGTGGGAGGTTGTTCACCAGGGCAATGAGCAAAATTGGAAGGAGCCTCCGCCTGCTGCTTGGTGAGATTTATTTTCTTTATCTCTCCTGCCCTGAGCTTTTTCTGTCAAACACAAGCTGCTTACTTCTATGAAGCACACATCTGGAATGGATTTGTGATTTTCAATTAGCAATACAATTCAGGCTTCTGGAGGCAAGAGAGGGCACGTTGTAATTGTTGGGCCCCGGGTCTGACCCGGACTTCCCTTCCGGTTTGTTCCTAAAGCCCATGTAATTCGGATTCTCGTAGAGCAGCACCCCCACCCCCATCCTTTGCTGGTGTTTGTTGTTTCTTGAATCTTTTTTCATCATTCCTGTGGTTGTGAATGACCCCATAATAACAGCATTCAGCTGAGCAGGGTGTGCTTTGGTTAGGGAAATAAGCTTGTTTCGATCATATTATTCTAAATAAAGTAATTGAAGGCATTAAACATCTGACACTGCCCTGATAAGGTTGTGTACGCACTTTCTTTCCAAACTTATAACAATCGTAAAAAGCTTTCTCCATGTTGAAATCTGTTCTGTAAACCCAGCTCAGAGTTGCCTTTTCATTACTCAGTATTTAAAAACAAAGGGGATCAAGACACGCTAGCCATTATCTTCTCTAGCCCTGTATCTGCTGTGTCCCATAGGCATGGTCCCATAGACTTCTGTTTTGTTTGGGGCAGAGAGCAAGAAGATACTTTCCTCCAAAGGTCTGAATAGCTGGCTCTCAGAGGACATTCACTGTTCCCTGTTTCATTTTAGAAGAGGCACCATCTTTTGAATATTTGAGCTGACAGTCCAACCGTAGGCCTGTTTGCGGAGGTTTTCAACTCTAGAATTTGCTTCTTACTAGAAAGCTGAGTGATAGTTATAATTGCTACATTTTCAGAATGTTCTAGATTTTTAAGCAAACCTGAATGAGAATACTCAGAAACAGGGTTTTGGTACTTTTTTTAAAGCTTATTTTAATGACTGGAAGTTATTACTAAACCAATATGCTCTATTCTTACTCAGAATTCCCTAAATTCATATAGCATAACTTTCCATCTTGCCCAGGTAATCCTCCTGGTTTTCACCTTCAGTAAAGCTGAAGAAATAGTAAATGCTTTGTTAAAAATTGATCATGGGGCACCTGGGTGGCTCAGATGGTTAAGCGTCTGCCTTTGGCTCAGGTCATGATCCCAGGGTCATGGGATCAAGCCCCACATCAGGCTCCGGGCTTAGCGAGGAGCCTGCTTCTCCCTCTGCCTCTCTCCCTGCTCATGCTTTCTCTCTCTGTACCTCTGTGTTTCAAATGAATTAAAAAAAAAAAAAAAAACTTTAAAAATAAATTTAAAAAATAAATAAATAAATAAAAATTGATCATGACCCTTCAAAAGAGAATTCAAATTTGATAACTTGTTTCAAATGACATGTTACATTGTCAAAGTCGAGGCCTTTCCCTTTTCTTACACATCTTTATTCTTTTAGGCCAAAGGAGGGCTTTCTGGTTTGTTTGATGGAGCTGAAGTTGTTCTTGGTCCTGATACTTCCATGGAGCTTCTGGGGCCAGTTCCACCTGAACAACAGTTTATCAACCAAAAACTGAGGCCTGGTTCTGGAATGTTATCCATCAGAGTCATCCCAGACGGACCAACTAGAGCACTCCAGGTGATGATTTATCATAAGAACTAACATGAATCTCACTGTACTTTCCCCCCACACATTGGTTAGTCATTCCACAAATATTTATTGAAAACATTTATGCTGGCTATGAGGATATGATGTCCTCGTTTATAAAATAGGGGTAGGACCTATTTCACAAAGTTGTTACATGAATTGAAGTATAAAAACATAAGATGATATTTAAAAAGTATAAGAATTAAAGAAGGCAATGCCAAGAATGGTACATATTATTATTATCGGTCATTATATATTAAAATTGATATATTAACAACAAAGATACATGAGGTCCCTGGTCAGACAATGACAGTATTTTGTTTTCAAAGCAGGAGTGGAGGGTGTTCTGCAGAGTATACAGGAAGGATTCGTATTCCTAGACGTGGAGGCTTCCTAAGAGGAGTAATATTTAAGCTGAGATCTAAAGGTTGACTGAAAGGAGTTAGCCAAATCGAAAAGGGAAGGTGGAGGGGCTGTGCCCTAATAAGAAGAGTGTTCATTCAACAGTTATTTACTGAACACGTATTAGAGCCAAGCACAGTTCTTGGTACTGAGCACGTACTACTGAACAAACAGACAAAACTCCCTGCAGTCTTGGAACTCACATCCTGGAGGGGTAAACAAACAATAAGCAAAAACATAATAAAGAAATAATATAGGATTTGGGAAGTTGATAAGTGAAGGCCTGGCAATGAAAGGGGAATGGTCCAATGGGCACAGAGAGTACGCTCCGAGATAATGCTGGAGACAGAAGCAGGGGCCAGATTATTAAAAGCCTGATACATGCTGCAAATTTTGTGGTTTTTCTCTGGCAATGAGGAGTCAGGGAATGACATGACCAGAAATTTATTTTAGATTGCTCATTTCTGTCTGCAATGTGGAGGATTGGAGTGGATGAAAACTGGAGATAGATCAGCTGAGGGCAACTGCAGTGATCTGGATGAGAAATTATGGCAGCCCAAACTAGAGTAAATAGCAGGGGTGTGGCAGGGGTGGGCCCAAAGAGGTTGGAGAGAAACAGGCAGAAATGGAAGCTTATTAAGAAGTAGAGTCTGACCTATTTAGTGATTGAATGAAGATGAGGATGAGAGAGAGGAAGGAGTCAGGAATGGCTTTCAGGATTCTGATTTGGGCAACTATGAGGACAATAATCCATGTCACTAAGATATGAACACAGAGCAGACTTCTGGGAGACTTATATGGACTTATATGCTATCTACAGACTTTTGGACTTATATGCTATTTACATGAAAATGTCTAGAAGTCAGTGTAAATATGGGTCTGGTGCTCAGAGGAGAGATCTGTGCTGGAGGTACACGTTTATCAGGTCATGGTGTAATTAGAGAGCTGAGGGAAAAAGGAAAGATGCTGGTGTGTAACAGTGAACTCTCCGAGGTAGTATGTCATAATCCACAATACCTCTTCTAAAAGCACCCTTCTTTTAGCAAACTTGAATGCAGTGATCTTGAGATTTGTATATTTTGACTTGACCAATAATTCTAGATCACCTGTAGATGCCTAGCCCCCCTATATGGGGCTCTCGAGGTCTGTACCTTGGCTTTTGCCATGTAGACTTAAAACCAAGTTTACTTCATTATTACCCACGTCTTACTTGGCAGCGCTTCTGAAACCATTAACTTCCATAGGACTATTGAGCATGGAATGGGTTTCACTGTGGAAGTATGAACCCTCTTAGTACAGTGTTTTATTCGACTTCAGATAACAGATTTCTCCCAACGGAAAAGTGACCGTTCATCATACGAAGTGGATGAACTTCCTGTTACTGAACAAGAGGTACAGAAATTAAAGAATCCAGACACAGAGCAGGAATTGGAAGTAAGTTTTAAGTATTGCAAATTCATTTCTTTATCATTAATTTTTTAGAATTTTGCGCTGTGGTTTTCTCAGTTTTAGACCTCTTTCTGCCCTCTGAATTCCAAATATAGCTGTTGCTTCCTGGTGTTTATGTCATCACAACATGAATGTGTGAATATGTTAATTAAATGACAGCTAAAGTTGAATCAGAATGTAATAATGATTGCAAAAGTAAGATGAAAATGAAGAAAACTAAACTATTTGAATTTATACAAGGTCAAGAATAAGCAAACTAGATTTTTTGAGGGGCCCCAGTTTTCTCTTGTCATCTTTCTTCTTCTTTCTCTTGTTTGGGCCTTGGAAAGTGAAAAGTTTGAAAAGGAACATGAGGTAAACGTGAAAATGTACACTGGGGCGCCTGGGTGGCTCAGTCCGTTAAGCGTCTGCCTTCAGCTCAGGTCACGATCCCAGGGTCCTGGGATCGAGCCCCGCATCAGGCTCCCTGCTCAGTGGAGAGCCTGCTTCTCCCTCTCCCTCTGCTCCCCACCTGCTTGTGCTTGCTCTCTCTGTCAAATAAATAAAATCTTAAAAAAAAAAAAAAAAGAAGATATATACTTATTGGATATTCAGTGATTTTTTTTATGCTTATTTTTTTTAATTTTATTTTTTATGTTAGTCACCATACAGTACATCATTAGTTTTTGATATAGTGATCCATGATTTATTGTTTTCGTATAGCACCCAGTGCTCCATGCAATATGTGCCCTCCTTAATACCCATCACCGGGCTAACCCATCCCTCCACACCCTCCCCTCTAGAACCCTCAGTTTATTTCTCGGAGTCCATAGTCTCTCATGGTTTGTCTCCCCCTCCAATTTCCCCCTCTTCATTTTTCCCTTTCTTCTCCTAATGTCCTCCATTCTATTCCTTATGTTCCACAAATAAGTGAAACCATATGATAATTTACTTTCTCTGCTTGACTTATTTCACTTAGCATAATCTCTTCCAGTCCCATCCATGTTGATGTAAAAGTTGGGCATTCATCCTTTCTGATGGCTGGGTAATATTCCATTGTATGTACGGACCACGTCTTCTTTATCCATTCGTCTGTTGAAGGGCATCTCGGCTCTTTCTACAATATGGCTGTTGTGGACATTGCTGCTGTGAACATTGGGGTGCATATGGCCCTTCTTTTCACTAAATCTATGTCTTTGGGGTAAATACCCAGGAGTACAATTGCTGGGTAGCTCTGTATTTAATTTTTTGAGGCACCTCCACACTGTTTTCCAAAGTGGCTGTACCAACTTGCATTCCCACCAACAGTGTAAGAGGGTTCCCCTTTCTCCACAACCTCTCCAACATTTGTTGTTTCTTGCCCTGTCAATTTTTGCCATTCTAACTGGTGTAAGGTGGTATCTCAATGTGGTTTTGATTTGAATTTCCCTGATGGCTAATGATGATGAACATTTTTTCATGTGTCTGTTAGCCATTTGTATGTCTTCTTTGGAGAAGTGTCTGTTCATGTCTTCTGCCCATTTTTTGACTTGATTGTTTTTTGGTTGTTGAGTTTGAAAAGTTCTTTATAGATCTTGGATATCAGCCCTTTGTAGTGTCATTTGCAAATATCTTCTCCTGTTCCATTCAGTGATTTTAAAAAAATTAAGGACCTACGTGTAAAGCACCATGTCGGATATTACGGAAGTCCAGTGAATAGCTTACTAAAAGCTTGCATCCCAAATAGGGAGAAAGATTCTCAAACAATTATTTTCCTATAATGAAATGCAGAATGTCCTCAGTCTCTGGGAAGAGGTATCATCATATCATATCACTTTGGAGTTCTGGATGGAGTAGGCACTGTGCCCAGAGAGAAAGTCTCCTAGTGAGAGGCTGGAGTTGGGTTTTTACCTGCTCAGAGGTAGAGTAGAAGGATTTAAAGCCATTTGTTTCCTTGCACTCTCCTGGCTACCTTGACCTCTGTTTTAAACTGTGTTGTATTTTGGTTTCCTTTCAGGTGCTTGTGAAGTTAGAAGGTGGAATTGGGTTGTCCTTAATTAATAAAGTCCCAGAAGAACTGGTCTTTGCAAGTCTTACAGGAATCAATGTGCATTATACGCAGTTGGCAACAAGTCATATGCTTGAGCTCAGCATACAGGATGTGCAGGTAATGGGGGTAGTTCAGAACTTGTTAAATCTCCTTATTTTCTTGCTGAGCACCCAACCAGATCCAGTGTTTGGTGTCCTAAGAACATTAATGCTTTGGCAGAGATATCTTTTATGGCCTTCAAAAGATTATTCTATGGAAATAATTGTTGCTGTCTATGTTTGTCTCACCAATTTTTCTATATAGTAGCCAGTTCATCAGTAACTTAGATAATTTAGTCCAAGTGGCATGGAGGAAAGTAGCCCATGGTTCACCATTTGCCCATAGGAAAAAAATAACAGGAAATCATTTAACCATCGTTAGAGAAATTGGCATTCATTATAGGGAGAAAAAAATAAGGGAACTGGACTTGTACTTCTGGCCAAGATGTACTAACAGGGACCAGATTTACTCTCCTACCTGAAGCAGCCCCCAAGTCCAGATAAAATAAGGAGACAACAGGTTCAAGGCACTGTAAATCAGGCATTGAAAGACCGTAACCCTTGAGAGGTGGGAAACAAAAGAGCTAAGCCCTGCATTCACCTCAGCTTACTGCCTTGAGAAAGCTTCCAGGCCATGGCACTTGGAGGGGAGACTAAGACAGAGCCCAGCAGAGTGAATGAGTTGAACAGGCCGGGCGGAGAGTCTGGGGACGAAGGCATCTAGAGTTTCACAGGGCAGCATACCTGGGAGGAGCATGCTACACAGAAAGAAGACTCAGGAGATCTACAGAGGGGCATTCAGCAGAGGACAGATCAGTGATGCATGTAAGGAAACTACCATCTGAACCATCCAAAAGGATCTCACAGGGACAGTATCTGCTGCTCACCCAGGGCTGGGAATGGGATTTGTTCCCCCAGCCAGACTAGAAACACTAATAACATATGTGACATTAGGAAGAGTCCTCCAGAAAGTCTTGCCTTCGTGGTGAACTGTAATTAGCCCTCGGCTGAGCACTGTTCCAGACCTACCTAACAAATCATAAAAGGAAAGTCTGAAAGGATCGATCTGTTTCCAAGTAATTTAACTGTATCCCCGAACAAAGCTCAAGATTTAATGGTATACAAAAATACCCAGCACCCAACAAAGTAAAATTCACAATATCTGGCATCCTGTCAAAAATTACCAGGTGTGCAAAGGGGCAGGAAAACACAATCTATAATGAGAATAATCAGTCGAACGGACCCAGAGCTAACACAGATGTTAGGATTTTCAGAAAGGACATTAAAACTGTTATTATAACTGCATTGTACATGTTCAAAAAAGTTAAGTAGAGACATAGAAGATGTGAGAAACTCAAACTTCTAGAGATTAAAATGAAATGAAAAACACACTGCATTCAATTAATAGCAGATGACACAGTACAGAAAAAAGATTAGTGAACCTGAAGACATAGCAGTGAAAACTGTCCAAATTGAAATGCCCAGAAGAAAATAATCCATAAAAAGAAAACAGCATCAGTGACCTATGGGACACCCTCAAGCAACCTAACACATGGATGATTGGAGTCCCCGAAGGCCAAGAGTAAGAGGGAGGCATATAGAAAATATTTGAAGACATCTTGGCCATACATTTTCCTAATTTAATGAAAACTTAAACTCACAGATAGAAGCTCAAGCATGAACAGAGACACGTGCATGTGTGAGTGCACACACATTAAGGAAACTACCACCAAGGTACATCCTAATTAAATTACTCAAAAGCAGTGATGAGTCATCCAGGTTAAGCAAGACCTGTCACATGCCAGGAGCAAAAGTGAGAATGAGAGCTGACTTCTCATTGGGAATGATGCGAGTGAGAAAATAGTAATGTCTTTAAAGTACTGGAAGGAGGAATAACTGTCAGCCTAGAATTCTATGCCCAGCGAATATATCTCTCAAAAACAAGAGTGGATCACCTCCGCCTGGTTCCTGGCAGGGATGCTGTGCTGAGCCATGGGCTGAGGCAGCTCGTGTCTGGACGTGGGGCTGGAGCCTCTGCCCAGCCCCTTTTAGGCACTGAGATGCCCAAGAAGGCTGGTGTGACGAACAAGGGTACGAACCAGAGCAAGGAGCCAGAGAGAACACTTCCTCCCTTAGGTCCTGTGGCGCTTGATCCTAAAGGTTGTGTCACCATAGCCATCCATGCCAAACCTGGGTCCAAACAAAATGCTATAACTCATGTGACAGTGGAATTGTGAGCATGGCCATCGCAGTCTCCCCTACCCCCAACCCCTGTCAGAAGGAGAGGCTAATGTCCAGCTCTGTTGGTACCTTTCCAAGGTCTTGGAGCTCAGGAAGAGTGACGTGGTTTTGGATAAGGGTGGTAAATCTCATGAAGAAATAGTGACGCTTTTGGCCTCCACAACTGCAGAAGAGATCTTGGAGAAATTAAAGCAGCAAGTCGAAAACAAAATAAAGGCAAGTTATGAGAAATACATCCTTGAGAAGCCTTTTAACTGCTATTAATGAAGAGGCTGTTAAATAGGGAAATATATTTCAGTGCATGGAAGAACTTGGAAAAAAATAAATTTAAGAACAGGACTCAGAAAGGAAGTAGGAATTTTAAAAGTAGTCTACATTGAGGAGGGTATGTGCTATGGTGAGCGCTGTGAATTGTGC
The DNA here is from genome assembly GCF_009762305.2 of Zalophus californianus. Taxonomy (NCBI): domain Eukaryota; kingdom Metazoa; phylum Chordata; class Mammalia; order Carnivora; family Otariidae; genus Zalophus; species Zalophus californianus. The sequence goes on from NC_045598.1 coordinate 9,215,926, forward strand.
AAGACTGTTGAATCACAGATCTGTACTTCTGAAACAAATAATGTAATATAGGTTAAGAAAAAAAGAAGAAGAAGAAGATAGCAGGAGGGGAAAAATGAAGGGGAGTAAATCGGAGGGGGAGACGAACCACGAGAGACGATGGACTCTGAAAAACAAACGGAGGGTTCTAGAGGGGAGAGGGGTGGGGGGATGGGTTGGCCTGGTGATGGGTATTAAAGAGGGCACGTTCTGCGTGGAGCACTGGGCGTTATGCACAAACAATGAATCATGGAACACTACATCAAGAACTAATGATGTAATGTATGGTGATGAACATAACAATAAAACAATGGGAAAAAAAAGAAAAATAAAGTAGTCTACGTTCAATATAGGTTCTAACATCCCTAACCCAAACAGCTTGGAATATGTTAGTCCGATTTCATCACATTTACAAAATAACAGAACTGGAAGAGATCTTCAAGATGACCTCAGTCATCCCCTTTGATCCTGTGACAGGGCTTCTGCTATCCAGGAGTTGAGAGACTTATTCAGGATCACACCGTGCAGGATGGCAGCTGGAACCCAGATCCCTTGATTCCTGTTTGGATGCATCTTATCCTGATTGTAAAGGAAGAGATTTCCACAGACTTCTAGGGTTCTGGGGATTGCCTTCTCTAGAGTTTCTAAGTGACAGAAGAAAACCTGTCATACTGCTTTATGGTCTTACTTTATATTTTAAAAGGCTTATCTAAATAAAAAACGCCTTTTGTGTCTTTTTAAAACTCTATGGAGCATTTTGTGAAAAAGAAAATAAGAGTAATCAGGACTTGTATTTCAATGTTAATTATTTTGGGGAAGTCACTGAATTTTCGTCCTCCTTGGATGGTAACTGCCGTCCTCAAATCTGTACTTTTTATGAATCTCCGAAGATCCTTAGAAGAAGAGGGCCTGGAAGCTACTTCCAGTATTTTTAAAAGCCTATCAGAAATCATATCTACATTAAAGCTTCAAAAGCTAATAAAAAAAGTGAAATAAAAATTTTTTAGACATACAAAATCTAGAAGAACTCATTATCAGCAGATTCACGCTTAAAAAATGTTAAATAACATCATTCAGGCAGAAGGAAATGGTAGCAGATGGAAATCTGGGTCTACACAAAGGAATGAGGAGCACCTGAAATGATAAATACACAAGTAATTAATATAAGATTATTTTCTAATTATTTAGATCTCTTTAAGAGAGAATCAACTACTTAAACAAAACTAATAGCACTGCATTTCAGGGTCTATAATATGTTAGAGTAAAGTGAATGACAATTCTAGCATAAAGTTTGGAGAAGAGAAATGGAAGTATGTTAACTATTGAAGTAGTATGCTGTCATTTGAACGTACACTGGTAAGTTAGAGATGAATACTATAAGCCTAAAGCAACAAAGGGCTACAACGAATAAGCCAACAAAAGAGAGAAGATGGATAACCCAAGGCAAAGCAGAAAAAGCAGAAAACATGGGAAAGAACAGATGAGACAAATAGAAAACAAATAGCAAGATGGTAGACTCATTCAAACTGAACCGTAGCAATTAAACAAACGTGAATGCTATAAACACCTCCAGTTGAAAGGCAGAGATGATGAGATTGGATTAAAAAGCAAGATCCAATTATATGCTGCCTCAAAGGAACACATTAAATATAAAGACACAGCAGGTTAAAAAGAAAAGAGTGGAAAAAGATATACTGAGCTAGAACTAGTCTTAAGAAAGTGGGAACGGCTAGATGCCTGTCAGAATCTATTACAAAGCTAAGCATATTATCATTATAAGCATAAAATATCATTTTATTTATTTGACAGAGACACAGTGAGAGAGGGAACACAAGAGAGGGAGCGGGAGAGGGAGAAGCAGGCTTCCCAACCAGCAGGGAGCCCGATGCGGGGCTCGATCCCAGGGCCCTGGGATCATGACCTGAGCCGAAGGCAGACGCTTAACGACTGAGCCCCCCAGGCGCCCCAAGGTAATTTCCTAATGATAAAAGGGACAGTTTATGAGGAGGACATAACGATCCCAACTATTCAAATACCTGCTCATAGGGCTTTGAAATATAGGAAGCAAAAACTGATAGCACTGAAAGAAGAAATGGACAAGTACACAATTATAGTAGATTTCATTACCCTTTCTGAATAATTGCTAGAATTATCAAATAAGAGCAACTCATCAGAGGCATGCTAGACTTGAACAGCATTACCAACCAAGTAGCCTAATTGACATTGATCCAGCAGCCCACCCCGCAACAGCAGAAATAACACGTTCTTCTCAGGTGTACAGGAAACATTTCCAAGAGACACCACATTCCGGACCATAAAACAATTCCCAAGTGCAAAAGGATTCAAGTGACACACAGTCTATTCTCTGATCACAAGGGAATCAAAGTGGAAATAACAGAAAGATAGTTGGAAAAATCCTCAAACTGATTGGAAACTAAAAAACACACTTCTGAATAGCCCAGAGATCAGAGAAGAAATACAAATAGAAATTAGAAGATATTTTGATCTGAATGAAGATGAGAACACAACATGTCAAAATTGGTGGAACACCACTGACGCTCTACTGAAGGGAGATTTATAGCACTATTAGAGGAGGAGAAAGGTCTGGAAACCGTGAACTCAGGTGTCCTCTTAAGAAACTAAACAACAACAAATTAAGCCCAAAATCAGCAGAAGAAAGGAAATAGTAAGAATCCCAATGGAAATCGATGAAGTAGAAACTAGCAACCACAGTAAAATAAATAAAATAAATAAATAAATAAATAAATAAATAAAATAAATAAGGTCAAAAGCTGGTTCTTTGAGAAGATCAGTAAAACTAGCAAACTTCTAAGGAGTCTGATCAGGAGGAAAAAAAAAAGAAGACACAAATTACTAATACCAAGAAAGGGAGAGGTGCCAGACAAGCCCAAAACTTGATAGTTCTCTGGAGATGGAGCTTTGGGGGGAGCTGTAAGCTTGTCTCAGCCCCCCACTGGCTGCCTGGATGTGGGGCTGTCGGTTTCCGAGGCCACCAAGGACCTGGGCAGGCCGGGTGGGGAAGGATCCGTGGGAACGCCACAGAGCTGGCTGTTCTTGCTGAGTTTGAGCTAACTTTCTCCAATAAATGATCCCTGGATTGTTGCAAGCCTTTGGTTAACTGTCGGAGTTTTGAAAAGGTTGATTTTGACAGTTTCCGCTCGAGTTTTGTCTTCACGCTGTCAAGACAGCTGTTCTCTTTGTAGCATCATGCTTGCAGCCCTTCTCTCCAGCCTCCCCGAGGATTACCGTGTCCAGGAAATCAGTTCCTGGTAAACATTTCCAGAAGAAGGATCCAAAGACCTAGACCTTGGTTCTTTCCCCAGGTGGGCAGCCTGTGTTCCTCCTGCCGGTGTGCAGTGCGTGCCCATGACCGAGTGTCCTTCTGCTCCCGCTCACACCATGCACTTCCATCCACTTGAAACCCCCTTTCAGAAAAATGTTTTTATCCTATATCGCAGAGAGACAATAGTTCAGGCTAATCACATCCCATTTGTTTGAGGACAGTTAAAAAGTTAGTATCTTGTACTTCTATTTGTTTGTCTCTTTTTACCTTACAGAGAAGATCCAAGGAGCCATTTGTGCTTCATGAATTTCATTAATTTTTTAATCAAAAAAATTTTTTTTACAATAATACCTCTTTAATGTGTGCTGTAAATCATAGAAAATAAACAGGTTTGAGAGTTGACTATGATTACAACGCTGGGAGAAAGAATGTTTAAAAATAGAAAATATGGTCCGCATCCTTAGGGAGCATCTAATCTAATCGGGAGAATAATACTAGAATTTGTACCTCTTTTGCATCTTGTATCAAGTGTGGGGAAAGAATAAAGGAGAGGTCAGAGTAAGGTGAGAACTTCTGTGTTTTCTCTGTTTGATGTGACAGGTGATTCATTCACTCAGTAAATTCCTAGAGCATCAACGGTGTGCCGGGCATGGCACTAGGCTCTGGAGAAACAGCCATGACTCAGAAGATGAGTTCTGCTCCGTTTGGGCTAACAGCCTAGGGGAGAAATCAGCCAATAGGGGAGCAAGCAAGTGAGGAAAATGATTAGCACCTGTGGGAATTGCTCTAAAGAATACAGAAGGATGGTGCTACTTCTGAGATGAAGTGGCCTGGGAAGATCTTCCTGAGGAAGGGAGAGCTAACCTTGGAGGAAGGGAATGAGCGAGCCATGGAAAAGGCTAGTAGGGTAAAACGCGTCCCCTCAGAATCCAGAGACTCTGAGAGAGGAGAGTTGCCCCCTTTGGAGAAATAAGCGGCAGGCTTGTGTGGGGGGGTTGGAGCGAACCCGGAGGGGAGGGCTGTGTGGTGCAGGCCGTGGAGGCTATGGCGAGAAGTTTGGTTTCATCCCAAGAGAAAGGGAAGCCCCTGACAGGTGTAAAGGAAGGAGGGACATGACTTGATCTGTATTTTTGAAAGATCACTTTGGCTGCTGTGCAGGGAGCACACGGTAGGGGCAAGGGTGGAAGTAGGAAAAAGGGCTCACAGTCTCTCGCCCTTATCTCTGCAACTTGAGATCTGACAGGTTACCCAAATGTCTGTGCGGCAGTCCGCATGATACGGTGGAAGGGTCACAGGATTTGGTGTCAGAAATGCCTGCATTTGAATCCCTACTCTTCTGCCCTCACCAGCTGTGTGAATGTGGGCAAGTGATCTAACTTCTCTAAGCTTCTGTTTACTTGTTTGTAAATGGAGAGGAGGAATCTTAGCCTTTACGGTTGTAGTATGGGATATGTTAGGTGATGTGTGGAGAGTACACGAATGTTCTCTTTTCTCGTCCTGATACGGAGCTTTGATGGAAAACAAAGTGGAGGTGGCTGCTTCCTGCAGGGAGCCTTCTGACACCTGTAAACATAGTGGGGTGTAGAATGCATGCTCACTTCCGGTGCTGATTGGTGTGGGTGAAGAGAGCAGTCCCTAAGGCCACTGACATCATTGTTTTCATTCCTAGCACGGACTCCACTTCAGGAAAGGCCACTGTTTCCATTTGGTAGCCAGTTGAGCTTCTGATTCCCTAGTTTTCATGGTCTAGTATCTGTTCACTTCATTCATAGCGGTTAGGAGCGCTGGGCTTGGGGTCAGACAGACCTGGAGTCAAGTTCTAGTTCTGTGATGGACCAGCTGTGCCTTAGGCAAGGGCCTCTCTCCTCAGCTTCTTGGTCTGTGCCATGGGGACAGGGATCATCCTCAGGAGGTTGTGGTAAGGACTACAGCGGAGCCCTGACTTTTTAGTAACTCTGACCTCACAGGTATCCTGTGACTCACGTCATGCATATGAGGAGACTAGCTTGGTGCTTGGCATGTAGTACTCACCACATAAAGGAGAGTTTCTGCTGTCATTCCTACTATAGTTATTGCTGGTCTGCAGTGAGGATGTATTTTTCCAGCTGCTGTTGAGACAGAGTAAAATGGCAGGGGTACTTTCTGAGGGTCCTACCTATGATGAGACCCCACTCAGTGATAAAAGAGAGCTGAGAACTGAGCCGTTGTCCGTTCTTGTTTTGTTTTGCTGCTTTTTCCTGTGCCAGGTGGACAATCAGCTCATTGGTACCACGCAGCCCTTCATGCTCTATGTGACTCCCCTGAGCAATGAGAATGAGGTCATCGAGACAGGCCCAGCCGTGCAGGTGAATGCGGTGAAGTTCCCCAGTAAGAGCGCGCTGACCAACATCTACAAGGTAGGCTGCTGGGAGAGGCTGGTGGGCTTGGCATTGGTGGCAGGAGGCCTATTTGTTCTCTCACAGCCGAGGCTCTGAGTAGCAGTGCAGGGTGTGCAGCTGGAAGTCGTCCTGTGCAGTTAAGGCACTATGACTGACTCCATGGTGTAGGAGGGGGATTTACAGCAACTCCTCCTAGCACCTTGTATTCTCAGCTATGTCTTTGACAGCGCATGATGGTGTGGGGGACCAGAATCTGTAGTCATCAGAGTAAAGTCTCTGTGGGAAAGCATAGCATCTTCCAGGTTGATCAGGACCAGGCGTGATCCAGATGTGTGTTTAAAATAGAATAATTGGAGAGTGGTAGGAGGGGTCTGACCTTGGGACAGATGTCCTCCTGTGTAAGCTGTCACACTGTTAGTGAAAGCATGTCATTCAGAAGTGATGAACTTCTACCCTGGAGAAGTTTCCACGTATAAGCAAGCTGAGAAAGCAGCAAATTCTGGAAAAGTGGGAGCTAAGAGGTTGCTTCCCATATTTCTGGCCTTTGTCACCATTACCAGTGGGGGCCAAGCCTGTATGTGGCCCTCAGATCCTGTAGCTCCTTAAACTAGCTGCTGTCCATGTGAACTCAGCACCATAACGCTGTCCACCACAGCGTATCTGCAAGGAGACACAGATGCCCCAGGAACCAAACAATAGGGTGGTGAATTGTGTATTAAACCTCTTCTGGAATTTTTGGCTAATTGTAACAATGTAGAGAGAGATGAGCCAGAAAGCATTTGGCAGTGTTGTTACAAAATCACATGAGTAAAGAAACTGTGCCACGTCATTTTGGGGCCTTCTTAATGGCCCAGATGAGAGTTCCTTCTGGTGTTTACACTATTAATCAGAATTTCTCTATCTCTAGCATCTGATGATCACGGCTCAGAGATTCACAGTGCAAATTGAGGAGAAACTGCTCCTCAAGCTGCTGAGTTTTTTTGGCTACGATCAAGCAGAATCAGGTACTGTTGAATATTCTAGATTTGTGTTTGGGAATTGACCCAAGAATGGCATTTTCTAGTCTGCTTGAGAAAATAGGTAGCCTCTGGGTGCCCGACAAGCTCCCTTTACACCTCACAGCCCGAGCCCAGAAGCTGAGGCTTGTCTCTCAGTGGCTTTTTTCCAAGTACAGCCTGTTTGGGGGGGTGGGGGTTGACGTGGGCATGAAGGAAGCTTCTTAGAGGTATCCTGGGGTATCTGGGGTTAAGCCTTTGGGAAGGCACACTTTTCCTCTTTGTTGTGCATTTTTTGACTCATCTGCTTGAGGATAACAGAAATGATGTTCGTCATTTAGCAAACCATTTTGTTTCCTAACCTTTGTTTAGTAAACAGTCTCGGAGCCAAGAATCAGAAATCCAGCAGTTCCTTTGGTTTAGTTGAGGGGGAAAAAATTTGATTAGCCTTAGTTAACTTCTTAACTTTTTACATCCATGCCCTTATGCCTTAATATCATTAGCAAGTTTTCTAGTTACTTGACTCTTCTTGGAGAAGGGAGTGAGAGAAGCTATTGGAAACCCTACGTGTTCTAGCAGTCACTACAGAAATCATGTAGCTTTTGTCTCTTTATTTTAGATTCCTCCTCATGGCCTTTGTAAGACTGAATATAGAGCTTAGAAGGAAGTCAGTAATGCTTAGTCTTTTGAAGACTAAGCCCAACATTGAGCCTGAAGAAATGATAAGATGGACTTGTATGTTTATATGCCCACATTGGCTAGAGAAAAAAAAAGTCACTAGGGACATGTGTGCATATGTATGTACTTACACACAGCGCAAGAAAAATATTTTTGCTCTTTAACCCAGACTTAGGATTCAAACTTTAAATATATTTGGGATCAAGAGCAAGATCCTGTCCATTTAGAACTGTGTTTTCCATTTTGGGTTGGAAGACCAATGTTGGTTTTGATTCAGCCACTTGAGGGCCTGCCTGCCAGGTAGCCAGTCTCTTTTGGCACCTTCCTGGGACATTGTACTTTCCATTTTACTGGACATACTTTTCTTATAAGTTGCTCTAAGTAAATTTCTCACCAAGCATTGCATAGACATTTGTAAAATCCTGGCTGTGTTTTACTGGAGCATCTCCTCCACTTTCTCTGTTTCTGTTCCCTGAATACAAATGGGCAACAGAGGTTGCAGTGTCATTTTCTAAAACCTAGTCCCTTGTTTTCTATAAATAGGACCATAATAGCTTACAGCATACATTTGATTGGTAGGCAGATCTGTACAATCTCCTTGGTTGTATTTCTTTTTTTTTTTTAAGATTTTATTTATTTATTTGAGAGAGCGAGAAAGAGAGAGAGAGAGGGAGAGAGAGAGCACATGAGAGGGGGGAGGGTCAGAGGGAGAAGCAGACTGCCTGCTGAGCAGGGAGCCCAATGTGGGACTCAATCCTGGGACTCCAGGATCATGACCTGAGCCGAAGGCAGTCGCTTAACCAACTGAGCCACCCAGGCGCCCTCCTTGGTTGTATTTCTAAGGCACATGAAGCCAAGTGAAAATAAGCTGACCACATGGGTGTGGGCACAGGAGCAAGTCAAAGAGCCCATTGACATGTGCCAGCCCATGTCACTCCTCACTTCATGAGAAGTAAAAAAAAATATGCCTCAACTCTGCTGCTTTCACAAATGTCCACCATTTGGGAGAGAGGGCGCTTATTGTCGTGACATTAGCTCTTTATAGCCTGCAGCCTGTTTCTTTTTAAAGGCATTCTTTTGCACTCAGATGCATTATTTAATTGGTCATGTTGTTCATTATGATTCAGTTAAACTCTACTCCAATGGATAATATTTGGATATCATCTTATGAAGTAAATGCAGATAATCGGGGTCACTTATGATAATCATAATAATAACAACACAGTTTCTAGAAGACTAATTGCCAGCAAACACACCCATGACCTCTGGCGTCCCCACCTGCATGATTTTTTCCAAAGATGATGTCTGCCAGATGGTATAGAGTCACAAGTCAAAAGATTAGGCTATTGTGCTTTTTGATAAACAACATGAAGCAGATCTCCTTTTATAAAGAAGTGGCATCAGGTTACTGTATTTATCACCAAACCCTGAAAAACTAAATTTAGAGAGATATTTACATTTTTCTATGAATATTTTTCAATGTTAGCATTTGAATTGTGAGACTTCGGGAGACTCTTTTTTTTTTTTTTTTTTTAAATTCACAATTTCACTCTTGTACCAGAGGTGGAAAAATATGATGAAAACCTCCATGAAAAGACGGCTGAGCAAGGTGGAACACCAATTCGATACTACTTTGAAAATCTCAAAATCAGCATTCCCCAGATCAAGCTGAGTGTGTTCACCTCCAACAAGCTACCATTGGATCTTAAGGTGAGCTGGTATCTGGATAAATTTTAAAAAGGACTTTCCCTCAAAAAGAATGAATGTGTTTCCTATTTGCTTTTTCTGTCCAGGATCATCATCATCTCCAGCAAATATTTTTACAGGTTTCCCTTTTTGAAGATTTGACATATATATGTATATACACACACACACACATATACATGTGTATACGTATGTGTGTACATATGGACATATGTATATGCACTTTTTTTATATTTAAGTAAGACTTTGCTAAAGATTGAGGAGTAATGAGAGTAAACAGAGAATTACATAAATCCCGTCTGCCATCTTCTTAGCTCTTGGCCTATCTCAATGAGGTCAGAGTCTGCTTTCCTAGGGTCACTCCCAGATGCAGGAGAAAAGCTACAACCAGGACAGTACCTTCCCTTTTGTGCCCAGGACCTGCCTGCCCTCCTAGTTCTCTCCTCCTCAGTACCCACCTCTTCGTGAAGGGTTGACGCTAGAGATGTCTCCCACCTTCAAGGAACACACTCAGCCACGTATCACTGAGGTGCGGCCTGACCTACCACCGTTAGCAGAATGTGACACTCCTGCCGATCATCCTGATCCACACTTGACAGATACAGCCTGAATTCCGTCTTCATTTGCTGCTGTGAGATCTGTTTTAACGAAGGAATGGGGCTGGGATTCAAATCCAAGCCTATGTGACTGGAAAGTCTGCACTGTGCTATACTCTACCATATACTGTCTGCCCCCTGGAACGTACGGCGTCAGAGAATTTTAGAGCTGTAAGTGTCCTCAGTGATCCCCTTGCTTAGTGAACAAGGATGTTGGAGTCCAGAGCGTGCTTTCCACGCGGGCCCGCGTAGGTAGGCCGTGATGGGAGCAGGAGGAGGCCCCAGGTGGTTGTTAGAAAGGCTTTTCTTAGATTGAGTCTAAATCTGCCTCCCTGCAGCTCGACCTTTGTTGCCCTTGAAGATCGTTGTCAAGGCACTCATCCCCCCCCCCCACCCCCCGCCCCACTAACCACCAGCCCGGGACGTGGCCACTGCCCCAGTCCCCAGCCTCCTTTCAGATGCTGCATGGTGGCCTCTCTTCTGAACAGGAGTAGCTACAGATCTGAACAAACAAAGAATAAACGTGGCGTCATAAATTCAGCTGCCTCCCGGGATTGTGCGAGCAGTGCACCGCGTGAAGCAGTGCAGTGGGGACCATGGCATGTGGGGTGAGCACCCTTCATCTGAAGGGGCAGCCTTGGCTCAGCTCCAGCCAGTTGCTCTCACAGGGCGATGTGAACCCAGTGATGCCAGATCTTCACATTTTTAAAGTGAAGCCGGAAATCTGGGTTTTTATGTGGAATCTCCTGGTTTTGAAATGTTGGCAACCAATTTGAGTTGTTTTCTTTAAAAACCTTTTGGGCCTGACAAAACACATGTGTGGGCCTCATGTGGTGCATGGTTTGCCAACTCACAACTTCTAAAATAGACCTATAGGTAATGAGACAGTAGTCTGGTCAATACCAGCTCATACTTGGATAAGGATAGGGCAAGGGTGACTGCTTCATTTCGGTGTCAAGCTGGGGACGAGCAGTCGGGAGTGCTGGTTGGGACCAGAGGGGCAGGAATTGCTTTGCAGCCATCCTGAGAACGGCATGGTGTGCCCTTTCCAACAGACTCTCCTGTCTGCTTGATTGGCTTTAATTTCATGTTTCCCAAGAGACAAAAGATACTTATAATTAGCATGGGAGTGGGGGGAAAACCATGGGAAAACCACTATCTTGCTAATATCCACAAGTATCCACTTGACTTATGTGACCCCTTGGAATGGGTTTGTTTGATAAAGTATATATTCCCCCAGAACACTTGGCATGCACCCAGCAAACTAATGTTAAGTATTTCCTGAGAGTTAAGGACTTCTTGTTTTTTAAATCATCTTACTTAGAAACACAGACACCTAACTATTCCTTTTAAATTGCTCCCAGCAGAAAACTTTCCCCCAGACTGACAAATGCAATAGGATTTCCTAAGGTTGAAGTAGCTCCAGACCTCCGGTTATATGGTACCAATGCGTGCGTGTATTCTGTGCATGCAATACCCTGGCGATCCGTTAACTTGAATGTTTCATTTGGCACTGTACTGAAGGAACATTTTGAAGGCATTTTCAAATGACTGTTCAAGAAATCCAGTGGATCAGCCATGTAATGTGGTGTGGGGCGGGAGGCACCCTGAATGGGGCACATTAATGTTTCAAGCAGGGTGCTGGGAATTGGGACTTCAGAGTTAAATTCTCAGCTCGTGGAAGTCAGCGTTTTACTGTGTCTCGAGTTCTCCTAGTGGAGTCTGGGACTCATAAAGTAATGTCATTCATTCAAAGAGTTTCCTAACAGAGTAATATCCCTTTATTAGTAGCTCTTAGGAAGAGCAATATGCTCTTTGAGATGAATATGTAATGGCTAAAAGTATGTGCTTAGGGAATGGAGTGCTATCCCAGAGCCGGAATCACAAGAGTCTGACTAAAAGGTAACCATGTCTTTGGTATTGAAGGAATAATTATCTTGATTCTCTCGACCCAGGCCAGAAGTGAGGCTGTCAGAAATCTCAGAGGGAAGTCTCTTCAGGTTTACACTGAGGGTACATTATTGCCAGATATAGTGTCTGTTCAGAAGGACTCAGAGCAGTTTCCCATCTGCTGTCTCAATTGGATTCTTTCCTCTGTGAGGGGAGAAGGGCGAGATAATGGTTCCATTTCACGAATGCAAAGACATTCCTCCCCTCCCCCCCTTTCTCTCTATTATTCTCCCCAGTGTGCACTACTAGAGAGTAGCAGGGTAAGTTCGAAAAACACCAGGTAGTTTATATGGACTTGGGTTTTTTTTTTTAAAGATCAAAAGAAGCCAGGAGCCTTTAAAAGGTTTCACGAGGTGGCCTACAGCAGTCCTTTTCCCATTTAGAGCATTGGGGTATTACAAAAGAAGGGCTTTAATTGAGCAATCTAGTTTGGAAGAAAACCCACATTTTAATGGTCAGAGAGCAAGAGGGTGGGGGTGAGGGGGAATTTCAAACAAAGACACTATTTAAAAAAGCCTAAAACTGTCTTCTCAAAGGCTTGAAATAATTTGTTGGGAAACTTCAGACCCTTTACTTTTTTCCTCCCCTCCCTAAATAAAAACCAGATTTGTTAAAAGGAAAAAAGATCCAGTATTGTTAATTGTATTTCAGAAAGTGCCAGAGAGGGAAATATCCCTGTAGTTTTAAACACTGTCCCGGGAGGGAAATGGGCAAATACCCTGCTTCACATAAACGGTTTCTATGTACCATAAATAAACCTTTAAAGAATGAATTCCAGACAGTTTTGTTTAGTGCAGGATAAACTAAGAAAGGAAAGGACATGGCCCAGGGACTGGCTTGTGATCCAAGACCTAATGGTATATGGACAGGTATCTCTTCTTTCAACTCCATAAAGTTTCTGGAAGACTTCAGCAGTTTTCGTCTGGAGGAGGTAGGAATAGACAGTTTCCTAGTTTTATTAGGAACTTCTAAGCACAGATTGCTTTCTCCAGAATCCGTTTTATAACAGGAAACTGTCTGCTACTTGAGTAAATAAGCATCAACTTTGTATACTACTGTATTTGATTAGTCATTTAGTTACTACAGGAAAAAGCCGTTTGGCTCTTTCCCCTCTCATCTGTTTTCCTTTGACTGACCAGAACAACCTGAAGGTGGCAGAATAATTCATACCAAACGCTGGATCTCTGGTTTTTCAACCATGGGAGGCCCCAAAGCAGTAAATGACGAGGTGAAGATAATTTTTACTGAAGGGCCAGAGTAGTTCCTTGGTTCAGACTAAAAGCACATGAGCCATTCAGAAAGGGGATAGTGTCTCTCGTGAGGGTTTTGACAACTTGGTAGAGGTTTCAGAGTCTCTGCTACTATGTATGGTTCCTCTTTAGTATTTGGTTGCAATGAGGAAGTCGGGGTAAAAAAGCTTTTGCCTTAAGCCTTTGTTTGGATCTCATTTCCTCTTCTCTGAGAAGAAAGTAATGCTCAGGGTTGTATTGGCAAAACAAACTGCTGACCTGGTGTCAGTACCTTCCCAGCATATTTACTGTGTGGCTCTAAGCAAAGCGGTTAAGCCAGCTGGGCCTCAGTTTCTCCGTCAGCGCCTCATGGATGGGTGAAGCATACATGAATGAATAGCAGAAAGTTTTTCAGGAGAAACAATATAATCCTCCATCCTGGGCCTCATGCTTTCCACCTAATGGGTGGTTACTGTCGTGAAAATGAGCACGTTCAAGTCCAAGATCTCCTAATAACGAACTGCATGAGTTTAGGTCATCCACTTAACATTTCTTTGGTTTTATTTATTTTCAAAACATGAATGCGTTTGGCTGAATTAGCATGTTAGGCTGAATTAACCTAAGAATGCTCTTAATCTCTAAAATGTTTTGTTCTCACATTATTTAGTAGGAGGTTACTAGTGACTTCCCAGGGCCCCAGATCTAGGGGCCTTTTGTCTGTCCTTGTCTCTGTAGGGTCCTCTGTCATATTTGGCATTGCTGACCTCCCTGTTCCGTTCTCGTTCTCTTATTCTTCTGTTTGCTTCTTTGTCTTCTTCGTAGTTTTCTTTTCCTCTGCTTCTCCTGACCCATCTATTTAAGGGCTTTTTTTTCCTCTGTGAACCAAACTCTCTGGTCGTATCACTTGCCCATTTTTAAAATCATATTATTGGTCTTTTATTGCCTGTAATTTTAGAAGCTCTTTATATAAGTTTGGTCTTTGATATGAGTTGCAAGGTTTTTTCCTTCCGTCTTTCAGTTGGCTTTTTATTTTTGATGTATATATGTTTTTTTAATCACATAAAAGCTTTTTATTTTTGTCATCAAATTTACCAGTCTTTTGCCTGTTTGAATCTCTATTTAAGTCCCAAAAAAGTTTCCCCGTTTCCTGGTTTTAAAAAAATGCCATCTATATTTTCTTCCATTACATGATTTCATTTCAATTAAAGATGTTCTTATCCCAAAAGAATTTAAGGCAGCCTCTGAAAATACATGCTAAAAGATGAAAAAATAAGGGAGAAAATAGAAAGTGCATGAAGTTGCACATGAGATTTTACTATAAAGGCATTTTGATTCTCCACTGGTGGTACAAGGTGTAAAGAATATACGGCCATTTTTCATCTACTAAGATACCTAGGAATAAATCCAACAAAGGGTGTATATAAGACCCCTGCATGAAAAACAATGTAACGTTATTAAGAGAAAAGAGAACTGAATAGATAAGGGGACATATCACATCAATACACTGAAAGATTTAATAATGTGAAGTTGTCATTTCTCCTCAAATTGATCTATAGATTCAATGCAATCTTGATGAAAATTCCAACAATTTTTTTGCAGCAGATTGACAAGCTGATTCTAAAATGTATTTGGAAATGAAAAATGCAAAGAATAACCGGGGTAATCCTGAAAAAAAAAAACAAACAACAAAGTTGGAGAGCTTATACTATTAGATTTCAAAACTCATTACAAAACCATAGTAATTAAGACAGTGTGGTATTGGTAGAAGGCAGGACAAAATGCAACAGAAAAGGGAATCCAGAAACAGACACATAAATTCAGTTACTCAACTTAGGACAAAGTTTACACTGTACTGAAGTAGTGGAGAGGGTGATCATTTCAGTGAACATTACTTAGTTAATTAGGTATCCATCTGGAAAAAAATGGATCTTGATTTCTGCTTCACACTATATAAAAAAATCAAGTCCAAGTAGATTATAGATTTAAATATGAAAAGTAAAACAATAAAAAATTTTTAGGTAAACACAGGGAGTATCTTTACGACCTTGATGTAGATAATAGTTTTTTTTAAAGATTTTATATGTTTATTTGACACAGAGAGAGAACACAAGCAGGGGGAGCAGCAGGCAGGGAAAGAGGGAGAAGCAGGTTCCCTGCTGAGCAGACAGCCCGATGTGGGGCTCAATCCCAGGACCCTAGCTGAAGGCAGACACTTAACCAACTGAGCCACCCAGGCGCCCTTCTAATAATTTCTTAACCAGGAAACAGAAAGCTCATTTCCTAAAGGAAAAAATTGGTAAGTTAGATTTCATTAAAACAGAATGTCTGATCATCAAAAACGCTATTTAAAAAGTTAAAAGTTACGGAATGGGAAAAGATCATTGCAATTAATTGCAGTACATCTATTCACCAGAGGACTTGTATACAGGATGGATAAGAAAAACGGGGATGCCTGGGTGGCTTGGTCAGTTAAGTGTCTGCCTTTGGCTCAAGTCATGATCCCAGGGTTCTGGGATCAAGTCCTGCGTCAGGCTCCTTGCTCAGTGGGGAGCCTGCTTCTCCCTCTGCCTGCTACTCTCCCTGCTTGTGCTCACTCTCTCTTTCCCTCTCTGACAAATAAATAAATAAAATCATTTATAAAAAAGAAAGGAAGAAAGAAAGGCCTACAAAGCAATAAGTAAAAAACAGACAACCCACTACAAAAATGAGCAAAAGACTTGAGTAGGCACGTCACAAAAAGGGATATCCAAATGGCCGATATATGTGTAAAAAGGTGCTTGATCTCATGCTTCACCAAGAAAATAGATATTAAAGCCACACTGAGATACCGTTACACACCCATCAGAATGTCTTTTAAAAGACTGTCTAGGGGCGCCTGGGTGGCTCAGTTGGTTAAGCGACTGCCTTTGGCTCAGGTCATGATCCTGGAGTCCCAGGATCGAGTCCTGCATCAGGCTCTCTGCTCAGCAGGGAGTCTGTTTCTCCCTCTGACCCTCCTCCCTCTTATGCTCTCTCTCTATCATTCTCTCTCTGTCTCTCTCTAATAAATAAATAAAAATCTTTAAAAAAAATAAAAGGCTGTCTATACTGAGTGTTGGTGAGGATGTAGAACAACAGGAAATTCCATAGACAGCCGAAGGGATTGTAAACCCGTTTAGCTGCCGGGGATGACTGTTGGGCAGAACTGCGTGTACTAGGGTTGAACAGGTATATTCTTTGTGACACAGCAGCTCCACTCCCAGGTATATATTCAAGAAAAGGGCATACAAATGTGCCCCCAAAGACATGTCTGCGAATGTTCATAGCAGCGTTGTTCATAATAGCCAAAAGCTTGAAACAGCACAACTGTTTATCAACAACAGTGGCTTAATAAATTGTGTTTTATTCGTATATTAGAATACTAACAATGAAACTTAAGCAACTGCAGCTATATGTAACACCCAAAGTACATACTGATGGTTTCCTTTATATAACATTCAAAGCAGGAAAAACTAACGTATGGTGGTAGAAGTCATGACAGTGGTTACCCTAGGGGAGGAGAGAGTAGTGATGGGGAGGCCCCAGCTGGGGTGGAGGATGTTTCCAAGATGGGAATAATAATTTACCCCCTGGTCTCCCGGGTGGTATTACATGTTTGTTGTGTTCACTTTGGGGGAAAAAATCATTGAACTGTACATTTGGTTAGTACACCTTTCTATATGCGTGGTAACTTCAGTCAAAAAAGTAAAACACAACACATAAAACAGACCAAAAAGAATTATGCTATGAAGCTAATAGTGTTTATTTCTGTGTGATCTTTGTTACTTTGAGTGACATATATATATATATATTTTTTTTTACGAATGTTTTACTTTTATAATTACAGGGAAAATCCTTATTTATAAATATCAAAGCCTTGACGCTGATTAGAAAGTTGATATGTAGCTTTCATGGAATCCAAAATTATAGTACCCTGGGAGGCCATCAAATGGCTAACGTATATCATTTCCTTTCTTCCCTAACTAGGCCCTAAAAAGTACCTTGGGATTTCCACTGATTCGGTTTGAGGACGCTGTGATTAATCTGGATCCATTCACTCGGGTACATCCCTATGAGACCAAGGAGTTCATCATCAATGATATCCTCAAACATTTCCAGGAGGTGAGCTTTGGAGAAATCCGTAGTGGCTGCAACATAAGCAGAATGTTTGTTTTGGTTGTTTGAATTTTGGTTACTAAGGCATTACTATTGAGAACCCAGTTAAACATTTGCTGTGTTAGGGGTCAGGTCACAGCCCGTGAAGCCCATACACATCCTGAAAATCCTGAGACAGTGTATTTGATTTATGAGCTGTTAGTCTTGTCCCTCAGAGAACTAGTCTCAGGGGCTTCCACCAGATTAGTCACAACTCTTAAGGGTTTAATTGATGCTTTAATGGTAACACAAAATACTGTGACCTCTCTATTTACTGGGCATGGGCCTACTTTCAACAACCACATCAGTGTTCTTGGAGCCTATGAGGTCCTGCCCTAGAGCTGAACTTCAAAATTTTCTTAATCAAGTTGGACATTTTCCATTTTGTAATTATTATCCAGACTCTTCAATAAATAGATAGGTCAAGATCATATCAAATTTATTAACGGCCAGAGTTAAAATATATTCCATTCCTGCTTCCTTTTCTCCCTCCTCCCTCCCACCTCCCTCCTTTCCTTCTTTGCTTCTTTCCTTGACTTTCTTAATTGGTGATATTTCCACTAAACTGTGAGGACAGTGACATAGCAGATATCCCTGGAATCTGGAATCAGACCGTGGAGGGATGCGGAAAGTGGAGGGTTGCTTGGTAGGTCTGAACATGCCCTCTTTATGCACTGCCCCCTCCGCCAGTTATGAGGGGAGCTCCCACTCTACTCTCTTCCTTCATTTTCCTTCTAGAACTCTCCTGCTGCTGCTGAATTCCCTATTTGTAGGAACAGTGGAGAGTGTGATATATATGCTAATAAATATTTGTAAAGGGTCTTTCCTGTTTCAAAGCTTTTGTTTATTCTTCGGAATGGCTTTGAGGAGTATTTCTGAACGTATTACCGAAAGTCATCTCTGGGGTACATGCATGGGGAGAGCTTGGGTGGAGTTCGTGGAAGGATAGGAGCTGGCAGTTGATGAGGATTAAGGGGTCATCATGGGAGTTGATGAGAATGGAGGATGAGACAGCTTTCTAACCTTTTTGCTTGGGACATTCTACCTGCAAGTATCAACAGGTGCTGGTTCTCACCTCCTCTGTCTGCCCCCTTTCACAGGAACTCCTCAGCCAGGCAGCTCGGATCTTGGGATCCGTGGACTTTCTTGGCAATCCCATGGGGCTGTTGAATGATGTTTCTGAAGGGGTTACTGGACTGATAAAGTATGGAAATGTCGGGGGCCTCATCAGAAATGTCACACACGGCGTATCAAACTCTGCCGCCAAGGTAAGGAAAGAAAGGTGAAATCCATTGTCACTGACCTCAGGAGTCCTCCACGTCCCCGTGAGGCTGCGAGGCTGTGAGGAGCTACACACCCGCCCTGCCTCCCCACCCCTTTGACGACCTGGTCGCTGGAGGGGAGTTGCTGTTTGACAGCATGCGGAAGGCCTCTGCTTCCCTCCCCTTCCTGTCAACTCCACGGACTTTCCTCCTAGAGACTGACCTTCTCTAGAGGACTGGGTCCTCTCTGCTTCTTTCTGGTGGAGCCTGTGTGGCGGTGAAATCATAGGGGCACCTGTGCCGTGGGCCATGCGGTTGTAAAGCTGGCTGTAGCATAGAGAGGCTTTACTGGTGGCACATAGGAGGCTGTCTTGAAGGGCAGGTGAGAACGTGGGTTGAGCAACACTTCTATATTGCACAGTGATCCTGGTAACGGTGTGTGAAGGCTGGGGACTTATTCCTGTTTTCCAAACTCTTGCCTAGAGAGGAGAGTTCTTTAGTCAGGTCGGTTTGCAGGATGGTAATTATATTCAGCGGTGGACTGTTTGGCTTGTGGTTCAAAATAGGCAGCAGAGAGGCAGGAGAGACTCTCTAAATCATGGTTGAGAGACAGACTGGGCTTCAGAGTCGGAGTGAGCATGCATACTTCTGCCTTGAATCACTGCTCATGCAGACCCGGGCCTTCACCCCGGCGGCGACAAGACTCGTGACAGCGGTGGTGCAGATTGCCCAGTGTCCTTTCAGCTACTCGACTGGGTATAAACAGATGCACTTAAATGTTCAGTTGTAAAGGCCCAGCTGCGAGATTTTATTGAATTTGATGAAATTCTAACTAACATAGAGAAGCCTCCTTGGTTTTATAAATTGTTTTCTTTGTTACTGTACCCCTGGGCTTTGCTTTTTGAGGAAGAAATGCGCTTATGGTTTATTGAGGGACCTTCCTCAACCTGGAATCGAAACACACTGACCTCATAGGCTCACTGTAAGGATAAAATGAGATAGCACGTTCTGAAAACTTTGAAAAATAGAAGCTGGACAAGAGAAACGGGTCCTCACTCTGACTCTTACATTTACATCAGTGTACAGTGTTCAGACTTTAGCCACCAGGGAACCATCAGCGCCCCCGAGACAAAAGCCACAATGTTCCGGTCTACGGGAGGAGGAGGAGGGTGTCAGGCACGAAGCGTGGGAGAATCAAACTCCATCTGGGCCAGTTGGGCTGTTAGGAACCCTCTGTCGTTAACCTTGATGAGAATGAAGAAGTTGGAAACTTGCCTGTGGCCTCTGAGGGCACAGGTGAGACCTTGTGCGGGTTTCTCCAGAGTTTCTCTGTAACATCCTGGTGGAAAGGGTTGGCCCTTTCTTTATTCCCCCTCGTTTATGGAAGTCTCTTTGTGTTTCTTGGTTCTTCTGCTTCCCCTGGAAAATGGTTTCTGAAGCCCGAGGGTCTGCCCAAGAAGAGAACTGACGCAGAAAGAAAGGACAGAATGCTCCTTATCCCGAGCCTCACCCCCAAATCTATATGAAGGTCCAGGTGGCCCTGGTCAGGCATTTTATTGGATGTCAGGCTTTATATTGTCATTGGATTTGCATGGGGGACTGCCTTCCAGAGCCCAGGGCCTCTTGAATGGGAACCCTGCTCCCCATGTGGTTGGGGTCCTTCTTCGTGTAATTCTCTTGCCTTTAGTAAGCTAATCAGTGTTGGCATCAGAGGCTGCTACTCAGAGGAACTGCTGTGTAAATGTATTTGGATACCAAGAACCCTGGTGTGTTAGAAAAATTAGTCCATATATCTAAGACGAGAAGCAGGGAAACTTAACATTACCATTTCTTGTTGGAAATGGTAGCTCCAGAAGTCAGGTCTGTCAGCTAAATACCCACTCAGGTCATCTGTGATTCCGTATGTATGTAGTTTGGCTAAAGATTTCCATTTTCTTGAAGCTTTGTGGGTTGAAATCAGGCCTTAAATGTTGCTTTGGGAGAATGTTTTGTTTGCTTTTGTGTGTCCACGAGAGGAGTTAGAAGGAAGTGCAGGTGACCACAATAATGAACTGTTGGCCTGTGGGAAGTATTCCTCTAAAGAGCGCCTGAGTTCTCATGATTAAAGAAAGGGGTCAGAAGATAAAACTGCACCTCCCCAAGCCCACCGGCCGGCTCCGCTTGGCTGCAAAGACCAAAGGGCTTTAGCCTTGGTTCATTGTGCTTGGAGTGGAATGGAAAATCTCCATAAACTTCTTGAAAATAATTAGAAATATTGTATATCTGTGTATTCTTCTGGAGCAAGAATCTCAAGTTTTTATTGGCTTGTCAGAGAGGCTTATGGCTCCCCAAGATCATCCAGCACTATTGCAGACATAGGCTTGTTCATTGAGGGGGAGTGTAGGGCTGGCAGTTGGGGATACCTGGGTTCTAACCCTATTCCTGCCTTTAAATAATCTTTTTATCTCTAAATCTTGAGGTTTTTTTTTTTTTTTAACCTATGAAAAGATGATGTTAATCTCCCTGCCCCCCCAACCCTGGTCCCACTGACCTGAGGAGCAAAAGAGATGAGGTATGTGAAAACCTAGTGAGAAGTTAAAAGGGAATTCATTCTGTCACATAGGAAGGTAATAGGTCTGCAGGTCGTACTTGTCTCTGGATAGATGTTGTGAATTATTCACAGCAAATTTTTTATTTCAGGTCCATCATATACGCATCTGGAAGTCTTCATCACAGTTTTAACTGTTACTTAATTTGTTTAATATTAGCCTCAAGGAAATAGGACTAGGAAATAATCTGTACACTTTGTCCCCTTTATTTCTCTAAGCCTTTTCTTCTCATCGTCCAACTCTCAGAAGTCTGCTTATGGATTCCAAATCTAAGGTGATACGACTTAGGGACTGGGCACCAGGCTGTGAGCATCTGTTCCGTGACTTCCTTGTGAGCATCTGTTCCGTGACTTCCTTGCCTGGATCTTGGCAGAGGACTCTAACCCCGATCTTCGAGTAGAACCTCAAAGATCTGGTCCCCTTCCTAAGGCCATGACAAGACGATCACTGCAAGAGGCCTTTCCAGGAATAGGATTTATTTAAGAAAAGCACAGCATTTCAGATTCCAGAAGCATGTTGGAGGAACAGGTTTCTTTCTGTGGCGTGAACTGCAGAGAGCACACTTTGACCTAGTCAGGTGTCACACAAATATCTGTAGACCCTCTCTTTCAAAGCCAGAGAATTGAGGAGAGGTGCATTGCCTACATTCCCTGTCTTCTGTGGAATCTAATTTCTTCTATCTGTGGTTATTGTGTAATACTCTCATATATTTACAGGAAAATTCCATAATTATTCTAAAACAAAAAAAGGTTTTTTCGAACTGAGAGAATTTCAGATGTCAACAATAGAACAAATGATTCCATTCTCTTTCCTGGCCCTGTAGAAGCTTAACGTTTGCTCCGGCCAGCTGTTGTTCGGTCTTCCCTCAGGAAGCCAACAACTCTGTAATTTCTTCCAGCAAAGGGGAGGAGCACTTTTGATCGTCACTAATGGAACCCCTGCTCTGTTCTGTCTTGCTTTCCATCCCTCTGCTTGTGTCTTTATCAAGGCAGTGTGGGATGCTTTTGGTCATGGGTACCTTTTTGACCCCAGGCATCTTTTGACTTATGTTTATGAATGTAAATATTTTAATAACTTTTCTTTTTTTAACTGTATTTTCATCAAAATCATTAGATATTAGAATTCATGGTTCGGTACTCACTGCGTGTTAGTTTTGCTGGTAACCTTTGCAGTTGTATGGTGGGCTCATTTCTTTCTCTTTTGCTTTATGGCAATTATTCCTACCCAGCCCAGATTTCCCAGCTCAGATCCTACAGATCTAAATTTTTGTCAAGGAGATGGGAGTTTTCTCTTGGTTTTGGTTAATACATTTTATTCTGTGCCATTTTCATCATTGTTTTATTGTTTTAAATCAGGTTGGTTTGTTATGAATTGGATAAAGACCTAATAGTTTTACATTATTCCTAGGTGCAAACAGCATTAGTGGGAAAAAGATGGAGGAACAAGGTTGAAACACCCTGCTTCACTGTGGAACCCATACTAATTTATAAACATTTATTGACCACCTTCTATTTGTCAGGCCTTGTGATAGAACTCTTACAGATATGTATGTTAGTCACTGTCCTTCAAATGAGGACACTGAATCTCAGAGAGTTTAATAATTTTCTCAAGGTCACATGACTAGAAATGACAGGGATGGATTTGGAACCAAGTCTAGCTAATTCTAAAGGCCTTGTGTTTTTTCCCTATCTAATTCTAAAGGCCTTGTGTTTTTTCCCTATATAATGTTTTTCCTTTGCGTCTGTAAGGCTTTTTTTCCAGGTACCATAGAGAATATAAACAATTAGTTACTGCTAACTTCCCACCGGAAGCTTACTATCTGACATCACTTTGTAGTAGCTGGTAAGGAGACTGCCATCATATCATCTGTGTCACAAAGGAGGCCCTCAGGAAATGGCGGGGACGCCTGGGTGGCTCAGTTGGTTAAGCGACTGCCTTCGGCTCAGGTCATGATCCGGGAGTCCTGGGATCAAGTCCCACATCGGGCTCCCGGCTCAGCGGGGAGCCTGCTTCTCCCTCTGACCCTCTCCCCTCTCATGCTGTTTTTCTCTCTCTCTCTCTCTCAAATAAATAAATAAAATCTTTAAAAAAAAAAAAAAGAAAAGAGAAATGGTGGTGGTCATGGTCATTCTTGTGTTAGATTCGTCAGGACCATCACCATCCCTTTGTGGGTAGTAAGAACCTTGAAGATTGCAAACATGGTTTTACTCATGTGGTATCATTTGGTCATTAGAATAACCTGCTCAGTAGATAGGATGGACAGTATTAGCCCCATTATATAAATGAAGACACTGAGGCCCAGAGAGGTAAGGTGACTTGCCCAGGGTCAGTCAGGTAACTGTAGAGCCAGGAGATGCTCTTCTGCACTAGTACCTCAATTCTCACTTTTATTTTTTTAATTTTTATTAACATATAATGTATTATTTGTTTCAGGGGTACAGGTCTGTGATTCATCAGTCTCACACAACACCTAGCGCTCACCACAACACATACCCTCCCCAGTGTCCATCACCCGGCCACCCGTCCCCTTACCTCCCTCCACTCCAGCAACCCTCAGTTTGTTTCCCGAGATTAAGGGTCTCTGTGGTTTGTCTCCCTCTCTGGTTTCATCTTGTTTCGTTTTTTTCCTCTCTTCCCCTATGATCCTCTGTTCTGTTTCTTAAATTCCGCAAATCAGTGAGATCATATGATAATTGTCTTTCTCTGATTGACTTATTTCGCTTAGCATAATACCCTCCAGCTCCATCCACGTCGTTGCAAATGGCAAGATTTCATTTTTTGATGGCTGCATAATATTCCACTGTACATATAGACCACATCTTCTTTATCCATTCGTCTGTCGATGGACATCTGGGCTCTTTCCATAGTTTGACTGTTGTGGACATTGCTGCTATAAATCAATTCTCATTTTTAGTTACACTTTTGAGATATTGCTGATGGCTTGATTTGTTTAGACGTGCCTCTCTGTATTAAAAAAATAAAAACAACAAGAAAAAAAACCAAAAAGCCCTGCCCAGTCTTAGAATGAACTTTGATAGCTTCTAGGAAAACCATCTGAAGATAAATATAAGCAAGTTCCATGTGAGGGAGAGAGAGAGAGAGATGAGTCTGTTTGGATAGTTCAGTGGAAAACCTAGCTAGGACTTTAGGTAATATTTTGTTCCAGTTCTCTGGTCTCTAGTGTGTGGAGGAACCACTTCCCTTCCAAGAGAACCTTCCACTGGCCCTTTGTGCCAGGAGACCAGATCTGGGGCAGAGCGGTGATCCAGTGGACAGTGGCTTCCGTGTCCCTGCACCCGGAGACTCTCAGGCAGCCTCTGCCCTCAGCCAGTCTCCTGCTGTATATACTGGGACTTTGTTGAGGGCAGAGGGGTCCATCTGCCTTTTGTTTAAGAAACAGCATTTGTTTGTGTTTGTTTTGTGGGCAGTGTATTTATAAGGCTCAAACAAGACTGAGAGCACTGTTTATGCAAGGCAGAAGTTTTATCTTTGCACAAAAGAATGTACTGAGTGCCTGCCTGCATGGATTCTGAAGGGGACAAGGCAATTTATGACTTGTATCTGTTTTTGTCATTATGTATGACTGCTTCATTTTATAGTTGAGCTGATTATCCTCATAATAGCTTTTCCATGTACCTATAAGCAAGTAATAGGTGAATGCCTTCTTATAAGTGTTGGGGTCTTAGTGTATTTAAGTTGGCACAAAACTTTAAGTTAAATGAAATTCAATTCAGACAGCACTGTATCCCTTAGAGATGTAGTTTTCTGTTTTCACAAAGACTTTGATCTAAATAAGTCACCCAAGGGATTTCTTTTCCAGCCATGAGGAGGTGTCTTCAAGTTGTTGTATATAGAGAAATGACTCAAATTCTTGGCAACAGCGTTTTTGTTTTATTTTCCTCTGATAACCTGGAATGCTAAAATGATTCCTTTAGTCTGGGCTCTTTTTGGTTAGAAGCAAATTTAGATGCTGAATGACCCATCCGTGATCTATCCTAACTTGGTCAAATCTCAGATATCTGTGGGAATTGGAAGTGTGTTGGGTGGCATGAGAATCACATGAGTGACCACAATTCCCAGGTGTCCCCACTACCCTACTTAACAGCCTTGCCTGCAAAGGAGCTCAGGGAATGGGCTCTAGCTGCCCCCTCTTCACCCTAAGCAGTCAGTTCAATAGCCAGAAGTAGCAAGGAGACGATACTACCGTCAAAGCTCTGTTTCTGAAACAGGAAGATTAGAGAAGTTCACATTTGTCTTGATGCCCTAATAGTAGTTCAGTTTAAGAATCGGGTCCTTAAGTTATCGTCTTAGACTGAAAATCTCATATTTCAGAGGAATCCACTCTGTCTTCCAAAACTGCAGTCTGTGTGGTGGAAAAGTATGTTCAGTTGCTAAATTGAAAAGGCAGGAAATATTTGTGTCCCCCAAAGAATAGTGGTTTTCTACCCCAGTGTAAACATGGTGAGTAAAAGAATAATATGCTCAAGCTTTCTTGGGTTGACTGGTTCCCCCCAGAGATGTGGTGGTGCATCCCTTGTCTGCATTTCAATATGATTCATACCAGGATTTGCCCTTTCTTGCAGAGGTGAGGACTATAACCCATGTTGATAAACACATGAAGGACAAATCAAATTCCGATTCTTGGCAGGAAAAAATCAAAATACTCGCTCTGTTTAGAAGGTCTTTTCTGTTTTCCTTTACTTCTTTCTTCCTTATAATTGTCATCTCCAGAAGGCTCTCTCCATTTTAAAGGAAAGCTGACCCCAAGTGTTTTCTTAGCGGAAAGAGAGGACTCGTTGGTCAGTATCATCCTAAAAGATCAGAAGGGGACGTGGATAATACAGCCTGCATTTACTGAGCAGCTCCTGCATGTCGGGTGTAGGACTGTCTCGTTTAATTTTCACATGGACCCTGTAAGGAAGGAGGGGTTCTCTCTCTCTCATACAGATGAGAAAAGCAAGACCACAAATGGTCAGTGACCTTGATTAAAGCTTAATAATGAGTGAGTGTTGGGAGCCCGGATATTTTCCTCCCCACGGTGCAGCTTCACAGATAAAATCCTCTGCTCAACCCAGACCACATAGAAGCTAGAACACAAGCAGTTGGAAATGAAGTCGTTTAAGAGTGAAGCTCAAACAGTCTTCCGTTCATTCCCTGCTTCAGCTCCTGTGTGTTGGTGCTCGCAGCTTTCCAGCTGCGATCCCTAAGCTTTCGGAATTAGTCTTCACTATCCGGGGATCCCTGACCTCAAGTGAGAGGCCTGAAATGGGAGAAGAGGACTGAAAGAGTTTTCTTTATCTAAACAGAAAGTGTATGGACCCAAAGGCATTTGAGTAAGCTGACTGTATTTTCTCACACCCCCGACGTGCTCGACCCCAGATTGATTGAGATGTGTGCCGCGGAGGGTGTGTGGCACTTGGGCCTTTGCTGCTGTCCTGGCCGGGGAGCAGGCCAGAGTTCCGGGCTGCCTCCCGTGCGCCCCCGTAGCGGTCTTCCCCTAAACGTGTTGTGAAATTGTTGTTTCCACCTCCCGAACCTTGCTGCTTTCGGCATTTCTAAGCCACTAGGATATCATTTTAAAGCAAAAGATTTGATTTTTAGCCTAGAGGACATGAAAGAGGGGAGAGTGGTGCTTTTCCCTGCAAATTGAAGGCAGAAATGAAACTAATTTTCTTTCCTGCTCCTGTCTTTTCTCACCTCCCCTTAGTCTTTGGACAGCTGTCCAGATGCTGTAGAGGTATCTCTGTCTCTGGGTTCTGTGAGCAGATAGGCTTTCAGGGGCTTGGCGATACCGTCACTTGAGTCAAGAAGCCAGATGGAGAAGGTGGGGGGCAGTGTATTGTCCCTAGAGCGGTATGGTTAATTCTACTGACCTGTTCTATGGTGTGCTTCTCTGAGGAAAGAAGTGAGATTAACTTAGGATTTAAGCCTTCCTTGCAGGGATAATAATAATACTGCTTTGTATTTATTGTGATTTTTAGTTGTTGATATACCTGTGACCCTTTCTAAAAGCCTGAAACCAGACGATATTATTACCAACACCATGAAGAGACCGAGGCCCATGGAAATAAATAACTCACCCAGGACGGTCAGACAGAAAGTAATAGAGCTTTGGACTTCTTCCTTGGTCTCCTAAATTCTAGAACATTGCTGGACAGGACTTCTTGAATCTTACGTGATAGTATAGAAATGACACGTACTCCGTATTAGACTTGGGTTTTCTACCATCAGTGTTGTTTGTGAGCCTTGTTAGCGGGCCCCCCACCCACCCACAGAGAACACAGGTGGAGAAAAATGTATCTTTCCCTTTTAGAGGCTTCTTGAATCGTTCATTAACCGTGGTGCTGTTGGTATGAGATACCTGGGAATCTTACGTTTGGGAGCACACAAACAGAATGTGCGGTGAGAGCAATTTTAGGACCAGAGTTTTATGGTGAAGTGGGGGATGGTAGGGTGAACAATTTAAGCTTACATCAGGACATTACATTAAGTAATTTCTGCAGTGTTGGAGGTGAGGAGAAATTCCCCCAGAGAGACCATGAAAGAAAAAGATTCTTTCAAAAGGAGTGAGAGGCTAGCTTTTCCTTGGCTTTCTTCATAGCCAAATGATGACATACCCAGGTCTCTCTCTCTCTTTTTTTTTTTTTTCCAATTACTCATTAATTTATTCAAAATCAGTGATTGATCTCTTGTGTTAGATATTGAAGTTATTACAGAGACAGCTGGCAACAGTGTCTGCCCTTAATGAATTTATGATCTAGTAGGAATGATAAGCAATGTATATTCAGACTTTGTATTGATTGTTTTAATTTCAAATTTCAGGCCTAACTCTTTAGGGAGGCTCAGCATGTCCCAAAGTGGTGACTCAGGGGCACGGTTAGTCAGTAAACAATAGAAGCACACCACACTTAGCTCAAGCAGGCACGTGGGAGAGATGATTTCCCGTTTTCTTTTCTATTAAATGCCAGTGGAGAAACCTCCCCATGCCATTTCTTCTTTTTTTTAAGATTTATTTATTTATTTGAGAGAGAGCTCGCAAACGGGGGTAGGGGAAAGGAGAGGGAGAGCCAGAGGGAGAGAAGCCAGACTCCCCTCTGAGCTCAGAGCCCTACACGGAGCTCGATCCCAGGACCCTGAGATCATGACCTGAGCTGACATCAAGAGTCAGGTGCTCAACTGACCATACCGCCCAGGCGCCAGCCCCACCATGCCATTTCTAAGACCAAGGAAGTGTCCTAGTTTGGCACATGAGGACAGTGGAGATAAACTCAAAAACCGGGAGCCAAGCTGGGGATGTCAAGTAAAGAGTGAAGAGAAAGTGAGAGAAAGCCAACTGTCCAGGTCACTTCCTGCTTCCCCAGTCACGCCTGCTCCCCCTCACCTGTGCACTTCTGCTCATAATTTTACCTGTTGGGAATGCCCTTCTCCACGTCTCTGGCCAAATGGCTCCAAGTTTGTAAGGTCCAGTGCAAATGCCCTGACAGATTCTCCCCACTCTGCGTTCCAAGGGCACTCTGTGCTTCCATTAAGGCAGGGACCATGTTTGCCCTTGGAAAATAATAGCCGAGTGTGCACATGTCTCAAACGTCCCCTCAGCAAACATTTACCATTGTCAGAGGCTAGGTGCTGGAGAGTGAAACTTATAAAAATGTGGTTTTTTGAGGGCTGTGGAACAGGTAAGGCAGACAAATAACTAATCATAACGTAGAGAGAATGAGTGTTTAACCGGGGGTCTGTGCAAACTATTTGCATTTCCATGGGATCCGTGCTCTGGGGGCTGAGGGACAAGAACACTGTATTCTGTTCTTTGAGGTTGAGATGCGCTTGAGCAACATCGTGAGGTAATTGTCTGTGTTCCTGTGCGTCCAGGAGAGAGACTTAAAGCTCCCGAAATGCAAAGATCTAGTCTGTCATTGGGTGTTTTTTTTTTTGCCTGTTTCCCGTGTGACAGCTGCGAGTATTTGTCACAGGAAAACTGAAGGGATCCCAGGCTGTGTCCCCGGGTGCTCCCCTCTCTCTAGAGTCATCCACAAGCACTTTCACGTGATGTGCGTTCAACACAAGGTCACTGACTAAGTGACATTGCTGCTGGATTCTTTTATATTGTTGAACCATTTTACAGGTTTAAACTTTATGCAGGACTTTCTTCCCAAACGCATCCGAAGCTGACTGAGATCCAGAATCGTGCTGCATGGTTAGAAACACTGAGAGGAAAAGGCTGCTGACTTTCGGGGTCCCCTCTCCCCTCCCATCACTCAGGGTCTAGGACATCGGCCGGGATCGAAGGAGGCTGGGCGCACATTATTGGAGCTGGCCCAGGCTCTGCTGAAGGTATCAGGAAGCCTTGGGAAGCAGTTATAGGGGGAAAGAGGGGGAAACCTGGTCCCTCTTAATCCAATGAATTAAAATAATATTTATGGGAAATATGTTTGCTTTATTAGAGGAAGATGTTTAAGTAAACATTTCCTGCAAGCTATTGAATTTATACAACAATGCATTGGTTTGGAAGCAATAGCTTTCAGTGTTTTCACTGAAATGAAAATTAAGCAGAACATGATTCCAAACAGCCCATTGTTTCAGCTTTGTTGCCTTTGAATGTTTCAAAGCAGGATCTTATGGCCAGTGGGATTGTATTTTCTTTATTGGTAACTTGAAAATTGGCAGGGATGATGCCAAAGTTCTAACGGAGGAGCTACTAATAGCTCCTTGTCCTTTTATAGAAATGTAACCTTTGCAACATACTCTTGTTATTATTTGATCTTCACAAACTTAGACATTAAAGAGGGCAAGCGTTATTTGCACTTGCCAGAAGAAGAAATTGAATCACAGCAAAGGTAACTGACTCCTGGGGGATCGACAGGGAGCTTGCAGAAGAGGACAGGACCCAGGGCTCCTTCCCGGCGCCAGACTCTTTCTCTTAGACCTCATGGCTGCCCTGGAAAGCACCACTGCCCCCTAAGGAATTAAAGCACGTCTGTGAGGTGATCGAACCTTGCGACATCGCGGTGGGGCCAGCAGGGCTGGTGTGACGATCACTCCCCCTTTAGCGACAGGAGACGCAGGCACACAAGTTAAGTGCTTTTGCCAAAACCCGGCAGTCAGTGCCGGTGCCCGGGCCTCACAGCTGTAAGCCCACTGCTTGTCTCTCCGCCAGCCTCTTCCCAGCAGAGGGCCGGAGGGGCTTTTGGGCATGGGGAGACAGCTGTGAGCTAATGTGACTTTCCAAGAGAGGGCTTCACGTTCCTGGCACCCGCGCTACGTTGTGTGTGAACGCCTGGCTCTAAAATCTCTGTCGGGCATGCAAGTCTCCAGTCACAGCATCACTGAGAAACAAAGCCAGATCCCACCAGCCTGCTGCTCCCTACCTGTTTGATTTGGTGGCCAGGGGCATCACCAAGGAGAGTTTGTGGGATTGCTGCAGTACATTATTTAAAAATCGAAAAGACAAATTGAGGTGCCTCCATGAAAAAGGTACATGGAGAGAGAAAAATTCTTGGGACTGAACACAAGGAAGAATTTGCCGCTGGCTTCTCTTTAAAAGATAAAACACAGTAGTGAACAGTGCCTAATTTCGGATTTACCAAAAAAAAAAAAAAAAAAAAAAATTGAGCTCTGTGAGAAGCCTCGTTTTAGTGATACTTCATATGGTAACTTCACTCTCTCACCTCTCCCTTTCCGCTGAACCCCAGCTTAATATTCTTCCTGAGAGAGGTCTCGAACCTACAGCTCTTGTCACTCTTTCCAGCTGAACATCGCAAAGCTAGCTCTTCCCAGACTCGAACCCTCAACACAACCTCTGATAAATTCATCGCCACTCCTGGAACACAGATCTGGGAAAGAATTTGAAGGTCAGCCTTTCACCCTCTCAGATTACAGATGGAGAAACTGAGACCCAGTCAGTTTCTCACAGCTCGTTTGTTAGTCGCTGGGCCAGCTCTACCACTCAGGCCCTCTTGGCTACAAATCTGTCTTTGAGATGGGGAGTCGGCAGCTTGTGGGGCCTGCTTATTGTCCTTCTAGAAGTGGAGGAGAAAGAAGTAGTGGGCCCAGGGCCTTGACCTTGGGTACACTTTCTCAGCATTCTTGATGTTGAGTCAGTCTGTTTGTACATCCATCTCCCGCCCTAGATTGAGCTTCTTGAGGACAAGAGACTAAGTCCTATTCATCTTGGTATTTTTAACCCCAAGCGCACCCACCATGCCTGGTATGCAGAAAGCCCTCGAGGGCTTGTTGAGCCAAACCAATCTGTTTTGTGTAAAGGTCAACCCACCCGAAGCGGGAGGGAAGTATAGCTCCTTTGAAGGGCCTCGCATCACTGGTCCTTCAGCGGTGTCTCATCCAGTGAGCAAACCCAAGCAGAATCTCACCTCACCTGGAAGCAAAACAAGACCTTCCCCTCCCACAAAACACAAATAGGGAGCCCCCCCTGCACGGTTAGATGTAGGGAGCAACGGGTGAAATGATCGAGACAAAAAACCTGACTAGGCACGTGGTCTTTGGTTGATGCCACAATTAAGGTAACTTTGTTGGTTAAAGTGGATTTCTTGGAATTTCTCCAGATGTTCATGTGTTTATCTGCATGTTGTTCATTACGATTGTTGTCACTGGGCTCTTTCTGAAGTCTGTGTGAGTTAGGAGAGAGGGAGGGGAGAGAAAAGGGGGAAAGGGAACCTTCTGTGTGGCTTCTGACCAAGCAAAGAAAACGGCTGCTTGCTGTTCTCTCCCTGAACACAGCAAATAGGAACGTGTGCAGTCGCCCGCTGCCCAGCAAGCCTGAAGGAACTTGATTATGAGAACACTCTGATCTGAACGTGTGCCTCTTCTGAATCCTCCTTCGAAGAGGGACCAATTGCTGCCTCTGGCTGTCGGGAACAAAATGACTTCGGCACTGAGCCCCCTGGGTGCTGGGAGTTCACACATTGCCTTCTGCACAGCCTGGGCACCCTCCCCTCTCCCGTCCAGCCGAGTGGCACGTAGGCGAGGGGATGAGTGAGCCGGGGCGGTGGTGGGGGGTGGGGGGGTGGGTAAGAGGTCTGGATACCCCCTCTGCTGGCGTGGCGGTGGGGTCGCCTGTCACTGGGCTGTCACCATCCTAACCAAAGTAGGGGCCTGAAACCGTCCCTTTTTGGCTTTTTACTTTAATCTGGAACACTTTAACAAAACAGCGGACCAAATGGTGACTGAATCCTGACCCTTCTCCAGGCCACATGTAATCACCATCCTTCTGTCTCAAAATCTTCATCTGGGTCCAAGCCCTCAGTCACACAGTGGAGCTCCTCCACTTGCTTGCCGGAGCAAGATTGCAAAGAGTTAACACTTTTGCTTTTTCGGAAAGTTATCTGTGAAGAGTATTAGTTGTTTAATAAAGCGTGCCTGCCCTCCCGATGAACCCGCCAGTGACTCTGCAGCTGGGGTCATCCCAAGTTCACGCGGTGGACTTTTGACTGCCTTCTGTGTCTGTGAAAACAGTCGGCAGCTCCTGCGGGGATCATTCATTCAGGCCTGTAACACAAAACTGTTGCCAATGGGCACCTGCTGGGCGGCTTCCCAGGAGGGCTGGGAGGGGGATACCAAACTCATCAGGAATCTGCAGAGATAAGAGCGGCGGGGGGTCCACTGGGAGCCCGCTCACCGGGCTGCACTTAGAGCCCACTGCCCGGCCAGCAGGCTGGTGTCAGAGTGTATCAGGGAGACCGGGAAGGATAGGATGTGAGCTAATTAAAGGCCTTTTACAAAGAGGAGTAGAGTGTGGGGTGTGTGTGTGTGTGTGTGTGTGTGTGTGTGTGTGTGTAGGAGGTGGGGGAGAGGTTTGGAGTGCATTCCCCAAATTTCTGGCACATTCTTTATTCCTCTCTTTTATCCTTCAAAACAGAAGAAAACAAATTAGAGTCTGAACATTTGGTTATTTCTAAGCTCAGATGGTCATCCATTCTGCCTGATACTCGATTGGTTTTTGATGCTGTTTTTATGGAATTACATAGACCAGCAAAGACAGATTTTGCCACGTTTTCCCAGGAGACATCCTGCTCTTGGACTATGGCAGGCCGACGGCTTGAATTTTGCCCTTTTCCCCCAGTTTGACACATCTGGGCCGTGAAGTTCCTTCTTGCGATTTGCTCTAGGCTTTCCCTGTGTGCTTGGAAAAGCCACTTGCCGGCTGTAGGGGGCGCTGCTGGGAGGGTGAGTCATCTAGTGCCCAAGGGAGTGCTCTGACAGTGGGCTTGCTGAGGTAGTGGCGGTGGTGTGGTGCGGTGCATGGTTTGCAGCATCGGGGCGCACATGGTCTTGAACGTGCTGCGAAGTACTAGCACAGTAATTCATTTTAGTTAAACTGGCTTAAGAGAAAAGTCCCTGAAAACGTTTGATTTACTTGCTCCTTTGCTTGTTTATTTAGCCTATATATCCCCCCCGCCCGCCCCAGCAGTAAACTAACTTATTTATGGATCCAGGTACTTTGAAGTCTGTGGTATTTTCTTCATCTGCCTGGTAATGATATATTTCCTGAAAGCAGTTTTGTTCCCCTACGACCCCAAGCCTTCATTATATTATTTCTGATACAGTTCACATAAGCTTGGCTGTGTCAAAGAAACATTTAGATCAGTCTTGTACTACATGGTAACAATCCTAGGAAATTCCAATCAAAAGCCAACAACCTGCTTCCTTCATTTCTGGACTGCTGGGGTAACTGGCTTTGTCTGTGTTCTGATAAGGAGTAACCACAATGTTAATTTTGTATTTCCTTGCCTTTGTTCCACATAGTCTGTTCCCAAAGCTGACCGTCCAGGAGGCTTGTTCACTGTCCTGTGACTTGTGAGGGAGAAAGCCATAGAGGAGTAATTAGCCTGACCCTGGGAAGTATATGAGCGTATTCTTACTAGGAGTGTTTAAAATGTTCGTTACATTTTCCTCAGTATCACCGTATAGAAAACAGGAAAGACGCCATACGGATTACACAGTTGAAGGGAATTTTGAATCTAAGCTAGTAGCTGAATGGGTCACTTTAAAGATGTGACTAGCCAATATTTACTGCCTGCTTCACTATGTGCCAGGTACAGTTCTGAGTCTTCACACGAATTGACTTGTTTAATCCTCACAGTGACCCTGCGAAGCGTTAGTCCCAGTTTATACAAGAGGACATGGAGGCTCAGAGAAATTAAGTAACTTGCCCAAGGCTGTGAGGAGATCCAGGGCAGGAACTCCGTTGGGTTCTCTGACTCAGAGCCCGCATTCTTGGCCCTGCCCCTTGCAAAAGTCGTACCCTGTCTAATGGGCTTCATTCTTGGACCCTTCTACAATATTAGATTTGCAGGAATTAACCATGTAAGGCTGCATTCTCAAGGGGGTGCAGAGAATTTGAGTCACAGTTTAAAGTCCTTTCCTGTGGTGTTCTCTGTTGTATAATTAGCTCTTTTGTAGATGCTACACCATCCAAGCCCAAGCATGTGGCTGCCAACCAGGGAATGCTCCAACCCTGTCCAAGATGCCTAGTGAAGGCACTTCAACTTTGTTCTAGCTCCACAAGCAGAACTGACCAAATATAAAGTTATGACATAGCCTCACGTTAACAAATCTGTTATTTATTGTGTCTAAACAATAAGTTCACAACTAAAAAATGCCAGGCTCTGTCCTAGGCACAGAGGAAATAAACAGGAATAGAAGCTCTTCCCTGCTCAGGGTCACAGCCCAGCACAGGAGAAGGCCTGTAAACAGATGCGTACAAGAAACATCCTGGGGGCTAGGACAAAAGTCTGTGCGGGTCCAGTGGGTGCTACAGGAGGGGGCAGACCTTTCAGCCCAGGGCAGGGAAGGCCTGCACAGAGGGTGGCTCGTGGCAAACCTTGAAGTGCAAGGAGATGTGGGCCATGTGGACAGGAAGTGGGGGGGACAGGACTCAGGGGGCCCACAAGGGGCAACCCAAACAGGGGGAGCTCAGGGATGTGGAACAGCGGCCCTCGGGCGGCGGGCCGCCGGGATAGGAAAGCGTGCTGGTCCGTCAGCTGGTCCCTTGAGAAGACTGGCGCACCATTCCCTATCCCTTTGTTTGCCTTCCTCTCTTCCCGTACCAGGTATGAGGGAATCCCAAGGGAAAGAGACCTAATGGAATTTTTCCCTTTTTAAGCCTAGTGTGGTTGTCATGATTTGCCCAGAATCTGCATCTATTAAATGGTAACTATTCATGTTTTGCAAGTATTTTCATGTATGTGGGTACAACAGTTACATCTTTCACCGAGGGGGCGAAAGCAATCAACAGCCCCCACCCCCTCCGGAAAAAACAAACCTAACTTGTTTTTTACATAATTAGAGCCAAAACCAAATCATGGCCTGTTCACAGCAGGTAGGATGCAAATCTAGCCAAACTGTTCTTTCTGGCCAGAGTGACTCCGTCCAGTACTAAGGCACGGGCTGCCTCCGGCATTTCCAATTAACCTGATAATTGCATCTAGACAGAGCAGAAAGTCGCCCTCCCCAAAGCCCAGAGCAAACACACTCGGAATCCTTGTTCAAGGAGAAGGCCTTTAGGCCTCACTTACAACAATTGGACTGGAAAGGCAGGTAGGGAGGTCATGGGCTTGTGTTTCGGCTCTGCTTTTCTGCAGAATTTGGAGCTCAACAGATGCAAAACCACGACTGGGGAAGTTAATTTATCCGACCCCATTTGATCAGTCCATGAAACTGTTTCACCATGTTCTCTAGGCCTGGCTAAGCTAGATATGACCTAAATTTGAGAGGAGAGAGCACATTCTGTGTTAGAATGTGTTTCATGGCCTTCCTACCCTCAGCCCTCTCCTGCCTCATCCACCCAGTCAGTAGGTTTTTCTCTGGAAATCCCTTCTTTCCCATTTCCACTCAAGACTGGTAACAGTGTCCAAACAGTGTCTGCTTGTGTTTGGAATCTTAAGTTTTTCATGTGTGGATTCAGAGGGGACATTTATCTTGAGGTAGACATGACAGTTGTCTCGCTGCCAGGATTTGGGCCGAGGCTACATAGGACTCCGGGTGATTTCTTGGAACTTGAGCCTCATGCTCGAGATTGCAGTGCAAGCTGGCGTCTGTCCCAGCTCTTGGG
This sequence comes from Zalophus californianus, assembly GCF_009762305.2. Taxonomy (NCBI): domain Eukaryota; kingdom Metazoa; phylum Chordata; class Mammalia; order Carnivora; family Otariidae; genus Zalophus; species Zalophus californianus. The sequence continues at coordinate 9,251,868 of NC_045598.1, forward strand.
GTGAGAGAAGGATTGGGTCCTCTGACTCTCAAGATGGAGCTTAGGTTGGGCTGCGTGACACACGTGGTCAAGGAAAGGTTCCTTGAGTAGTAAAACCTGACAGATGTCCATCAGGAGTGGGCTCTCCAGTCCTCGCCTCCCCAGCGCCTCGGTGTGTGTTCTGTGGTTGCTTCGCCACCCCCGTCACCCCAAACTTGAGCATCGGTCGTTGCCACTCGTGTCCTGGCCTCGGGAGACTGAGTCACTTGTATAGGAGCTGGAGATGTTTGCCTAGCGCACAAAACTTGCTATCTCTTTACGTTTTTGTTGTGTTCTCAGCACATGGTTTAATGCTCTTTTCCATGGATCCTTTCCTGCTCTGGGAGGAAAACAGGGCTCTGCACTCACTGACTATGTAGAGGTTGGCCTCTCGTCCTCTCATCTCTGACAGATGAATAATTAAGGAGTGAGAGGTGTTCCATCTTTTCATGGAAGTTTATCACCGTTGGGATGTTTGCACAGTAGAGCCGACTGCTGAGTATGCTCTCATTTGCCTTTTCCCTCCACGGACACTTCCTAGCCTTGGCCTGGCCTGGCTAACCCCATCTGGGACGCCCACACTGTGAATCAGCACTGAAAGTTTTAAGCATAAAGAAGAACTAATACTTGATCCTTTCCTATGTGCCAGGCACTTTCGGCCATCTGTCCTTTCTCCTTCCTTCCAGCTGCTCAGATCATATGTTGGAGTCGTTCTCGACTCCTGTCACACCACGTCTCAAGTGCATCCCCACCAGCCCAGTCAGCCGGACCACAGTGCCCCCACCTCCAGGTGATCACCCCTGGCTGCCGCATCCTAGCAGCCTTCTGCCTCTGGCTTGCCTCCCTCTTCTCACATCTGTTCTTAAGACGGCGACAGTGGGAGCTACCGTACGTGTCAAAAGGTAGCTCAGGTGGTGTCATTCCTCTGCTCAGCCCCCTCCAGTGGCTTCCCATTGCACTCTGCGTAGAAGATGACAATCTGTACCGTGGTTTATTAGGTGTGCACGGCCTGCCCCGTGCTTCGCTGACCTCATCTCGTACCCGCTCAGCGCTCTCCAGCTCACTCAGCCTGTCATCAGACCTTCTTGCTGTTTCTCAGCTGTCTGCCTCAGAGCTGCTGCCTCGGGATTTCCGCCCTAGCAATTCTCTCCTTCTGGAATGTTCGCTAACCACATGGTTTTCACCTGCGTGTTCTTTGTCCAAATGCTGCTTTGTCGGTGAGGGTCTTCCTGGCACTCCCTCCTACACCTGAACTTGCACCCCCTCTTCCAACCTCGTCTCTCATCCTCCTTCCCGGGCTTGATTTTTTTTACTTAACCTATATCATCACTTTCATTTTATTTATTTGTATTATTGTCTATGCAATTAGCATGTAAGTCCTGCAAGGGACAGAGGTTTCACTGCTGTACCACCAGCCCTCAGAACAGCCAGGCCTGGCACACTATGGATGCTAAGTGAGTTTATGTGTATAGGAGGGAACCGAGGCGAGGAGGAAGGAGGAGACAGACTCTCAGAGTTAGGCATTATCTCAGTTTGTAGGTCAGGCACCAAGTCTCCAAGAAGTTGCCCAAGATCACACATCCCATAAGTGAAGCCAGAATTTGAACCCAAATGTGTGACTCCAGAGCTTCTCTGATTTCCACTTCCTGGCACTGTTTTCCTACGGGCGTCTCTCTGCCTCACTTACGGCGACCCTAAATAGAGACTTAAAATGCCTTACAGAGAATACTTGGCCGGAATCTCTTAGTCTCCTCAGTATCATCTGGAGCTTAATCTATAGAATAGACAAGTACTAGCAAAGTCCTAAACCAGATGCCCCTCAACATCAGAAAATGTATTTAGCACACATAGCTAAAGAGATGAAGAAGCAACACATTTCTGTCAATACAGACTTCCCAAGCAAACCAGTGAAGTCTTTTTGGTCACTGATTCCCAAAGCTACTCTGGGTTCACCAGGGGCTCACTAGGGGGACCAACCCCTGTCAGTCCCAGAGTTGGCACTGTCCCGGGTACATCCACACCACGTGCCAGGCTCTGTCCGTGGCACTGGGGATACGAAGGTGGACAAGACAGACATGGCACTGGGCATGCCTTTAACAAGCTTCACTCCCCCTCGAACTTAATGGACCACTGGCGCTGAATCCCTAGAATGGCTAGTGTTTAAAGGGATAGTCTCCCAATTTCACTTTCTCATCCTGTTCTTTGAAGTTCTGAAGTTGGTTTTCGGTCCATCATGCACTCTTCTTTGGCGAACAGGAAGTTGTGGCGCTTATCTGAAGATTAAGAAACGTCCAAGGCACTGAATTCCTGTTCTTCTGTCTCCCCAGCCGTTTGGTAGACTTAGCAGTCATTGTGGTTCAAGAATCCCCCCGAGATACCCCTTCTTGCCCATCAGCAAAGCCACAGGCACCCTATGCAAAGAAATGATAGCTGTTCCATCCATCTTAGGGAATTTGTTCTGGACTTGGGATGGTTTTGTTTTCTTCCCTAGATGTTGCCTGTTGGATATGCCCTTAGGCTTCACACCTATAGCCCAGGACCAAATGATGCCTGGGCTCACACTTATCTGGGAGAGGTGCTAAGAAATCAGTCGTCAGCTGACACTAAATTTGTTTCCCTCTCTTTCCAGCTATGTCAAAACTTACGGGTATCGAGGGATACCATTCCATGTTTTGATCCCCGTCTTGTACTATTTGCTGTAGGTACATGCCTTCAGAACCTTCAGTTAATAGAAAAACAGGCAGTGGCAGCAGTAAGTTTAGAACGCTCTCGTAAAAGATACGGCCATGGGGGGGGTGGGGGATGGAGGGAGTGACAGCTTGAATGGCAGGGAACTTCAAGGAAGGCCTTTTTAAGATTGAGCAAATTCCATTGTATTTGCCAGTCTGAGAGGAAGAGGCTAGGAAGGTTGGAGATACGAGAGGAAAGAGGATTGCTTGAGCAACATCCAAGACAAGGTCTTATAAGAGCGTGGAAAAAGGCTCTAGATTTGCCAAATACACCATTTATCCAATTTAAGCTGGAGGAGAGGAAAGAATTCTTTTTCCTGAGTAGAATCTCTCATTTGAATGAAGTGGCAGTGGGGCTAACTCAGAAGAGTTGGAAAGGAATGCAGGGCACATCTTTATTTGGCTCTAAGAGCACTCCAGGCACCGTCCTGGGTGGTTAGGGGTGCAAAGATGAGCAAACCTTCAGTGGCCTCTGAGCCTCTTAGCATTGGGTGCTGCAGCCCACCCGGCCCCGTGAGGAAACAGATGCAAACAGGACTGCATGGCCGTGGCTGCGATGCTGGTAAGGCTGCGCACAGAAGGTGTATGGAAGGAGTGGGTAACCCTACGGGTTTGCACGCAGGGGGAGGACGTGCAGAGCTCTGTGGAGGCATCCGGGAGAGCCAGACTGAAGTTGGGACGGCAGCGATTTGCAGCCATTCGTGCTGGAGGAGGGCACAAGCAGTAAGAGTAGGAGATGATGTGGGCGTGTCCCCATAATTAACTTTCTGCCCACCTTCCTGCTAGGTAGTTCCATCCTGAGGAACAGAAGCCTTTCTTCCTAAATCCAAACCAATGGCCTCCGTCTAGTATGCTGTCTTAGGTGACTAGCAGTCATTTGCAAAATATTATTGGTTATCTACACAGAAAGTCTAAGTGGAAGAAATGAACTGAAATCGAAGACTTGGGTACCTTCTGAGTTTAATTTTAATTTAATCAGCTGTATCCTGAAACTTTTTAGAGTCGCATCTCTAAACTGGCAGTGTCCAATAGAAATATAATGTGAGCCACGTAATTTATATAACTTAAAATTTTCTCGTAGTTGCATTAAAAAAGTAAAAAGAAACAGTTGAGCTTCCGACTCCTGGTTTTGGCTCAGGTCATGTTCTCAGGGTCAAGCCCCACATGGGTCTCTGCACTCAGTGGGGAGTCTACCTGAGGTTCTCTTCTCTTCCTCTCCCCCGCCACTTGCATGTCCACTCTTTCTCTAAAATAAATAAATAAATAAATAAATAAATAAATAAATAAATAAATAAATAAATATTTTTAAAAAAGGTAAAAAGAAACAGAAGAAATTAAATATTTTTATTTGACCAGTAATATCCAAAATATTGTTTCAATCTGTAATCAGTATGTAAAAATAATTGAGATGTTTTACATTATTATTTTTCATCCTGTCTTGGAATTCCAGTATATATTTTATATTTACAGCGTATCATTTTTTAAAATATTTTATTTATTTAACAGAGAGAGAGAGCACAAGCAGGGGGAACAGCAGAGGAAGAGGGAGGAGCAGGCTCTCCACTGAGCAGGGAGCCCAATATGGGGCTCAATCCCAGGACCCTGGGATCATGACCTGAGCCAAAGGCAGACGGTTAACTGACTGAGCCACCCAGGCGCCCCTTTACAGCATATCTTAATTCATACTAATCACATATTAAGTGCCCAGTAGCCTCCCATGGCAAGTGGTCACCTTAGTGGACATTGCAGTGCCAAACCAGAAGAGGAAGTTAGGGTCATGTGATAACAACCGGTATCGTGTGTCTGAGCTGATGAGTTTCAGTTCTCTATGGCTAACTTGGTTATTTGACTCTGCAAGCTGTGTCTCTTCAGTACATTTAGTCTCTCATCCTTTTGCTAAGTGGTTTGTTTCTAAGATTTCCCTTGTTCTTGTTGGAGGAAGGAAGGTATTGAATAGAGAAAAGGACCTTTAGACAGTTGCCTTTTGTCTCTATCATGGCAAGGAGAAGTTTTCTACAAGATTCTAATAAATAGCTTTCCAAGTTATCTTTAATTTTTTCCCCTTAGGTTATTTGTTGGCTTCCTTTATTCCTCTTTTCCTGCCTGCTTGCCAAAATTTAGAAAACATTCGGTTCATGATGTTTTTGAATATGGTAGTATTTCAGATACAGGCATGATTTTTATGAAGTTGATTTTTATTTTTAAAAATAAATTCTGCCTTTGGTCACATATTTAGAAAACAAATGCCATAAACATTTTTTTTTTAATTATGGAAGAGTCGATAGGTAGAGTATTATACAGTGTATGGACAGCTTAAAGGACAATCAAATGAATACCAGGGCCTACCATTCAGCTTAAATGATAGAACGTAATAATAGAATATTATACTAATAGAACAGAATATGCTAAAAAATACTAGTACTTTTGGAGCCTCTCTGATCACATCCCCTTTTTCCACTGTTGAGTTAAATGGATTGGGTTTTCTTCCTCATTCCAAGACTTGTTTTTCAGGCCTGAAATCTGTTAACCTGGAAACGGCTAATTCAGCAGGCTTTAAAAACCCCAGAGCTACAGGAAGTAGATGGGTGTGAAGTCTGAATGTCCTCTCCCAGCTCAGCCTTTGTGGGGCTGAAAGACATCAGAGGGAAGAATGCCCTATGGAAAGGCCATTAAGGAATCCAGGGGACAGGCAAAGAGCGAAGGTTTCTTAGGAGCTGTTGAGAAATGGCTAAACTGCCATTTCATTTTTATTTTAGCCCATCTGAGGCTTTGGGAACATTTGAGTCGGTTTTTAAAAGAACTGTTGGGGCACGCCCGGGTGGCTCAGTCAGTTAAGCGTCTGACTCTTGATTTCAGCTCAGGTCACGATCTTAGAATCGTGAGATCGAGCCCTGCCCAACAGGGAGCCTGCTTACGATTCTCTCTTCCCTTTCCCCCCTGCCCCTCCCCCCTGAAAGAAAGAAAGAAAGGAAAAGAAAAGAAAAAGAAAAAGAACCTTCTTTTGGCCTTTCCTTTGAGCTTAGGAATAAGCCAGATCTCAGGAGAAATGAGACAGGACTTAAGTGCCTTGGAGCTGAGCTGCCTCCAGTTCTTATCCTAACCCCCAAAAGTGAGGCGCACCTTCCCTTGTTCTCCCAGGTGCCAAATACCAGTTCAGAATCTGCAGTCTTCTCTCCTCGCACGTTCGTCACACTTGCTGATGAATAACTTCCTAACAGGTGACTTGGTGTTGGTTTTTGTGTCTCTAGCTTTCCCCCAGTGCAGTCTCTACCCCACCCACACCCATAAAATGTTTGGTGGTTGTAAGAAATAGTAGTACCTAGTTTCCACTGTGGGTGCTAGGTGACTCTTAGATGGGTAGGGCAGTTGGGAGAAGCACTGGAGTGCCCAGATAGACAGAAGATGGTTGGGGACTGAACTGGACACACTTTCAGGACCAGTTCTTCTCCAGGAGCATGGCTGGCTCACGCTTCTTCTCTCCCCACAGCTCTTTTTTGCTTTCATCCCCTCCCCCTTGAATTTGTATCTCCACACATGTCAGTTACTGGTACACGAAATAGTCCTTCCCGGAGCAGTCGTCTTTTTCTGTAGTTAGATTTGCTTCACCAGAGCAGCTCTGAAAAGGCAAATCTTTGAGTTGAGCAAATCCTTTTGTAAGAAGCTGGGATGGAAGAGCAGACCTCTTCTGTGCAAGCAGGAGCTCTTGAAATCACTGGTCCCAGCCCTCACCCTAGCATGCCTTCCATCTTTCTTCCCAGCTGTAAATGGTGCACTCTAGTACCGTGAGCTGATGTGGTGTAACGTGATCCATCTAATGGATGTTTACAGGACTTCGTCCTTCTCTGGGGCCCATTTCACATGTGAGAGTGATGGTTTTGGGGAAAGGAGGAAGTAGATTCTTTCTGCTTTCAAAGACTACATGGCATAGGGCAAAGAATGGGTGATGGAAGGGGGCAGGGTGTCTGAGTTGGGATATATTGGTCAAGGAAGGAGATTGGAGCCTGACTTTCTTTCTTGTTCAGGGATTTGCATGTAATTTTCTGAAACTTTATTATTTATATACTTCTTTTCGCTTCCTTCATCTGTCACCACCACGGCTTAGGAAAGGAAAAATGTCTCCTTGCATCTCTATGCGATTTTCAGTGGTATTCAGGAAGGAATTTTCCATGGAGGGAATAACAAAAATGGTTGGGTTCTCTCCATAGATGACCTAGTATCAAATGTAGGTAGATTCTTAGCCGACTTTTGTTGCAGATGATCATGGTCTTTCCAGTTTCATCTGTACAATGGGAGTAATAATAGAGCCTATCTCCTAGGGCTGTTGTGTGGATTAAACTAATAAATGATTACATAGATGGCCAGCCCTTAGAACAATGCCTGATACATAGTAAACATTGTTGGTCCATGTTTAAAATTCCAAAAGTTATGCTATGGTCTTCAGCAGTTGGAAATGTTCCTTTACCTGTTCTGCTGCATACGCATTTAAAACTTCATTTATTTGAAGAAATCAGTTGGAGACCACGTTCTTTCTTTAAAAACCTCATCAAGATATTTCAAACTCATGAAGCCTCTCTGACTTTTTCAGTAAGAAGCCCAGCTTATTCTGGTGTCTAGCATCTACATTGTTCTTTATGGTGTCACCCATCCCATTCCTTCCCAGACTTTCAGCATTAAAGAGAATTATATCTATTTATTTGAAATACAAAGTATTTCAAGAATGAAGTCCTTTATGACTAGGAATGAGATAAGCTTGAGCTTCTTTTCTATTGTGAAATGTTCCAATTCCATTTCTAATTTCTGTATTTTGAGATTTCAGTCTATTTGTAATCGACTTCTTTATGCTTTCCTTTGTTCCAGAACAGGTATAAGGTGGTTCCTGTAGTACAGGATGAGACGGGCAGGATTCAGTTGGGGTGGAAGGGGGAGCAGAGCACTCACTAGAGGAAAGAAAAGGATTTGCAGTAATAATCCTCAGCATTTACACCTTGCTTTGTGTTTTTCCCCCCAAGTACTTTTAAAACCAAGGTCTCTTTGGATTACCCCAGTGACTCTGTGGGTAGTGTTCTTCCTGTTTTATAGATGAAGATACTGATCCCTGAAGAGTGTGTTTTGCTCACAATCACCCAGCTGATACTGGTGATAGAATTGGGATCAGAACGCCTGGCTTTTCAAAGCCTGTGTGCTTCCCTAGAGTTGAAATCATGTATCTGCAAATCAGGCGTACCTCAGAGGGATTTTTTTTTTTTCCCCTACAACATAATCTGTCTCCTGGTTCGGTACTGAGGCATTGGCCATTTGGGCATATTGAATAATCTTGTTAGGATGGCAAAACTGGAGGTCACTCACGGGGTGGGCAGACCTATTCCCCTTGCCTAGCACCGACAGTATGGAACCCTACCTTCGGCTTCTCCCGCGTGCTTCGGGGGGGTTTTCAGCAGTAGACGAGCGGGAAGCCTGGCACCCTCCACTCCATCCCCTGCCCCTTCTGAGGAAAAGCTTATCATGAAGCTGATGAAGGGCTAAAAGTAGGGCATCATCCCCTCCCACAGCTAGGTCGAAAGATTCATCCTGCCCACATGGTTCTTTACAATTGGTGTAGGAAAAACAGGGAAAATTGAATGTGACTAAGCCGTGGCCCGTGTCTGTTGTTGCAGATCAGCCTTGCTGATAGCCGCATGTGTGCTGCTTATGCCTGTGTTTTTGGCCTTATAGACAACTCCACCAATCCTTTTTAAAGAAAAGGCAAAACCTTTTTAGGAGAGTGCCTCAAACCACTCTGAGCTTCTAGATTAATCTGAGACAACATCTGAGTTCACAACTGGGTCAGAGTTGCAGAATAGCAAGAGAGACTTGCCAATTCAGCAGGCGTGTGTCTTGGGCTAGTTAAGAACCAGGACAATCTTGAGGTCTGACTTTGTTGCTTATGTTTAGACCTTGTGTACTGAGATAATTCTGGGTGGCTTTGGATAACTTTGTTTCTTAACTGAAAAGGAGTGTCTGTTGCCTGATAAGTGTTTATCCGTGAAATAGCAACACAGTGTAGGTCTTAGGGTACGAGAGCTTTTACATCTCCAGAGACCTCCCCCCTCTCCCAAAAAAAGCAAGGTCATTGGCTCAGGCATGTTACTGAAGTAGAATGTCAGTCCTAGCTTTAAAAAAAAAAAAGTATCTGTATTATTCTTTTTTTTTTTTTAAGTTTTATGGGAATATGGATTTTTAAAATTTTTTTAAATTTTATTTTATTATGTTATGTTAATCACCATACAGTACATCATTACTTTTTGATGTGGTGATCCATGATTCATTGTTTTCATGTAACACCCAGTGCTCCATGCAGTACGTGCCCTCCTTAATACCCATCACCGGCCTAACGCAGCCACACTAGCCATGTGTGGCTGCCAAGCACTCGAAAAGTATCTAGTCCGGGACACCTGGGTGGCTCAGTTGGTTAAACGGCTGCCTTCAGCTCAGGTCATGATCCTGGGGTCCTGGGATCAAGTTCTGCATCGGGCTCCCTGCTCGGCGGGAAGCCTGCTTCGCCCTTTGCCCCTACCCCTGCTTGTGCTCTCTCTCTCTCTCTCTGACAAATAAATAAATAAAATCTTGGAAGGAAGGGAGGGAGGGAGGGAGGGAAGGAGGACCTAGTCCAAATTGAGATGCACCACAGGTATAAAATACACACCAAATTTTTGAAAACTTAGTATACAAATAAGAATGTAAAATATCTCATTGATAACTTTTAATACTGGTTACATGTTGAAATGCTAATATTTTAGACATACTGGGTTAAGGAAAATATACTTTCACTTCTTTTTTTTTTACTTTTGCTAATGTGGCCACCAGGAAATTTAAAATTATGTATGTGGCTTTATTTGTGCCTCACATTATATTTCTGTTGGATTGTGCTGGTCCACAGCATAACGCCCTGGTATATGTTTGGACAGCACTTTATATTTTTTTCTTCCTGAGCTTTATTTCACTTTATAATTATGCACTCCCCCTGGAATATAAACTCCATGAGGTCAGAGGAAAAAAAAGCCCTTCAACAGACGAATGGATAAAGAAGATGTGGTCCATATATACAATGGAATATTACTCAGCCATCAGAAAGGATGAATATCCAACTTTTACATCAACATGGATGGGACTGGAGGAAGTTATGCTAAGTGACATAAGTCAAGCAGAGAAAGTCAATTATCATATGGTTTCACTTATTTGTGGAACATTAGGAATAGCCTGGAGGACATTAGGAGAAGGAAGGGAAAAATGAAGGGGGGGAAATCGGAGGGAGAGATGAACCATGAGAGACTATGGATGGACTCTGAGACTTTATCCATTCGTCTGTTGAAGGGCTCTCCCGAAGCACCTGGGAGAAGCTGAAGGTAGGTTTCCATACTGTTGGTGCTAGGCAAGGGGAATAGGTCTGCCCACCCCGTGAGTGACCTCCAGTTTTGCCATCCTAACAAGATTATTCAATATGCCCAAATGGCTCCCCTCCCCTCTAAAAACCTGTTTGTTTCTCAGAGTCCATAGTCTCTCATGGTTCATCTCTCCCTCCAATTTCCCCCCCTTCATTTTTCCCTTCCTTCTCCTAGTGTCCTCCAAGCTATTCCTTATGTTCCACAAATAAGTGACTTTCTCTGCTTGACTTATGTCACTTAGCATAACCTCCTCCAGTCCCATCCATGTTGATGTAAAAGTTGGGCATTCATCCTTTCTGATGGCTGAGTAATATTCCATCGTATATATGGACCACATCTTCTTCATCCATTCGTCTGTTGAAGGGCATCTCGGCTCTTTCCACAGTTTGGCTATTGCGGACATTGCTGCTATGAACATTGGGGTGCATATGGCCCTTCTTTTCACTACATCTGTGTCTTTGGGGTAAATACCCAGGAGTGCAATTGCTGAGTCATAGGGTAGCTCTGTATTTAATTTTTTGAGGCACCTCCACACTGTTTTCCAAAGTGGCTGTACCAACTTGCATTCCCACCAACAGTGTAAGAGGGATCCCCTTTCTCCACAACCTCTCCAACATTTGTTGTTTCTTGCCTTGTCAATTTTTGCCATTCTAACTGGTGTAAGGTGGTATCTCAATGTGGTTTTGACTTGAATTTCCCTGATGGCTGATGATGATGAACAGTTTTTCGTGTGTCTGTTAGCCATTTATTTGTCTTCTTTTGAGAAGTGTCTGTTCATGTCTTCTGCCTATTTTTTGACTTGATTATTTGTTTTTTGGGTGTTGAGTTTGAGAAGTTCTTTATAGATCTTGGATACCAGCCCTTTATCTGTAGTGTCATTTGCAAATATCTTCTCCCATTCTGTGGGTTGCCTCTTTGTTTTGTTGACTGTTCCTTTGCTGTGCAGAACCTTTTTATCTTGATGAAGTCCCAAAAGTTCATTTTTGCTTTTGTTTCACTAGCTTTTGGAGATGTATCTTGAAAGAAGTTGCTGTGGCCGGTATCTGTATTATTCTTATGCAGGGTCTCTTTCCTGGATTCTTTCCCCTCTCTCTTTGCCTTAAGGGCTGTACATAATCATAACCAAGTAGAACTGAAAACAGACGAACCTGTCCCACTTCTAGTGGATACAGATCTGGGGTCCAAAAATGCCTCTTTCTTGCCAAATCTCAACTTGTTCCTTCCATGTCTTTCTTTCTTTCTTTTCTTTCTCTCATTCTCTCTCTCTCTCTCTCTCCTTCTCTCCTTCTCTCTCCTCTCTCTCTTTTCTCCTGCCCCTTCAGCATCTGGCTGAGTGAGGACTCGCCGTTTGCTTTGCCTTGTGTCAGTGACAGATACCCGTTGCTGGCTGGATCCCGGGCTTCTTTAACTCTTCTCTCCTTACAAGGATCACAAAAGGGGTTTTCAATGTCAAGGCAAAACTCACACTGAGAATTGTTTTTAACTGTGGCTATTTAACAATGTGAATCAGAGTGAAGTGGTGAAGACCTTCATTGTGAAGTGACTTAGGTCTTATGTGACTTGAAGGGCATTTTTCTACTCGTATACCAGCAGGGTTGGAGAGGACTCTCAAGTTTAAGCCACCAGACCACTTTGAAGAGACGTGTAAAAATCAGTGCCCGCCTCCCCCCCCCCCGCCCGGTGCCACACACCGGACTGGGCATTTTGTATCATCTCTGTAACCCCTGAAAGCAACCCTTTGGAGTCTGGTTTTTTGCAGACGGGTAAACTGAGGCTCGGGAGGGTCCTGCCACCAGGATGCACATTCACGTCAACCTTAGAGGCACAGTGTGTACTGCTGGGCTTTCCGAGTGGACCTGCTCCAGCTTAGCAGATCACTGGCAGCGTTGCCCGGAGTCGGAGCCATGCTCATAGCGGAGACTCGCAGCGGAACAACTTTCTGGGTGGCAGAACGTAAGACCCCCTCACACCGCAGAGCCCTGCCACTTCTCTCCCTCTCCTGTTAGAGGCGGCCGTCATTTGCCCTGGTGACAAGAAAGGTACTGTCTCCAGCAATTACTCAATGGAGCAAGGATATTAAAGAGGAAATTTCCATTAGGTAAATAACTGTGAAAGAAGAACCCCAGAGAAGGGGGCAGAAATTCAAGCCCAGGCTTCTGTTACACTGGCCAAATATCTCTGGCGTCCCATGCTTGCTGAATATCATAAAAGGGTCAGGAAAACTGATCGGACAGAACAGAGGGACACAGTGTGAATTTTTTCTCTTGCATCATTCCAGCATACTTGAATTTCAGTTTTATAAAATCATCTGTCCCGAGCCTGGCCCCAAACCCAGGCTAATTTGTAGGAGCTCTGTTTCGATAGACAATGGGATTCTTTTTGGAAGGTGGGGTATTGACAGTGTGCATCAGCTATGCCGTGGAGCTGGCATCTTGAAGTGCTTCTGAGATTTTTACCCCTTGCTGAAAATAGGGCTTTCTAGAAATTAATAACTTTGGACTGCAGCCAGAATTCACAAGTGTGGTGTGTGCTAAAGCTTCCTTCAGTGGAAGAAGGGGGAAATCAGTGTTGTCTTTGCAAGTAATAGCAGGTTTTCTGAAGGACATTCTGTTCCTTGGAAACTTTTGAAGTCTTAAGTTTTTTGTGGACTTGAAATTGCTACAAAATGAGTTCTATTGACTAAAGTCTCCACAAATGCTCTTTCTGCTATCCAGGTATTGTTTTTACCGAGGACAGTTACAGATTATCTACAAATTACCCTCCAAGTGCTAGTCCTTTCCCTGTGCTCAGGCCTGGTGCCCAATGTCTGTCCTGTGCTTCCATGGCCTTCTGCAGATAGCTGCTGCTTCTCCGAGCATGCATCTGCCAGGCGTTCTGTACGCCCACCATCTCATGTCATCCTCCCAACAGCCCCTTGGAACCTGATTATTCCCATTTTGCATGTGAAGAAATTGAAGTTAAGAAAACTCAATACTGTTTTCATTGGTTGCCTCATATGTATCAGGCTCTGTGCTAAGTGCTTCACACGTACTGTCTAATCCTTATGGCATCCTTGTAGGTAGATATTCTCATCCCCATTTTGAAGATGAGGAGACAGGCTCACAGAGGTGAAGTTCCTTGTCCGTGACCTCACAGCTATTAATTGTCACAGTCCGAATCTGAAGTCAGGTGTGAAGGTCTTTCCATCATGCGGGATACGGACCTCCTGACTGAGGTCCTTGAAGGCAGGAGGCAGAAACCATCTCTGGCTAAGGGTTCTCATTTGCTAGCCTGGCACACAGTCCATGTTGCTCACGTTTGATTGATTGTTGGGTTGATGCATAGCTGGATTGTGCTTACTCGTATCCTTATGATTTTCAGCCTTTCCCCCACTGCCTTCAGATTAGCTTTCCCCTTACCTGAATATCTGTCCCCAAGCTTCATTCCCCATTTTGATATTCATGAGCATGCCAAAGAGCATCTGCTCTGAAAAAAGTTCAAAATGAATTTGAATTTCGATGCATTTGGCTTTTTTTTTTTTTTTTAAAGCACATGAGCAGGGTTGCCTGGGTGGCTCAGTCGGTTGAGCATTCAACTCTTGGTTTCGGCTCAGGTCATGATCTCATAGGTTGTGGGATCGAGCCTAGTGTCAGGCTCCTCGCTCATCAAGAAGTCTGCTTGAAAGATTCTCTCCCTCCGCCCCTCCCCCTGCTCTTTCTCTCTCTCTCAAAATAAACAAATCTTTAAAAAATAAAATACAGTACAATACGTAGACAGAACTGGGGATGGGGTGGTAGAGGATGTCCTGCCCCGGTCACTCCCACATGGCATTGTGGCTCTCGTGGATACTTCTGCTCTGGTTGATTATAGTGTTCTAACTCAAGGTCATGGGTGAAATAACACCTCCCCGCCTCAGAGAAGCCCAGTGCCAGAGGGCACCCATACAGAGTGCTTACTGGAATCACCATCCTCTCTGGCCCGTGTGCTTACCCTATCTTTGAGGGAGAAATAAGATACGGGGTGTGATTTATTCTCCCACTGAGGTAGGGAATGAGAGAGTTGGAATTAAGTATGACTAAGTGCTCCCACAGTGAAAGAAGGCCCCAAGCTTTCGGTGCCCTGGATTCATACTCAGAAGCCCAGGGGACTGGCCCAGGGCCCAGCCTTTTTGACCACGGAACCCTTCATCTCACTGATTTCAGATTAGTTCCTATAAAGCGTCTCTCCCCGTAAAATCTGATTAACCTCAAATCAGTACGGGTTTGGCTGGATCACGGATTTCAACATCTTCCCATTTCCTGAGTTCTCCGTCACAGTTATAGGGGTGAAGCCTTCGGTAATAGTTTCCTGTTAATCATATCTTTGTAGCCTTTACGTTTACTCACAAGTGACAAAGGACAAATCCAGCTGGCTTGGGTGAATAGTTTTTTTGTCCACAGGGCACTGAGAATTCAGACAGAAGTCCTAGGGTGAGTTGAGTAGCTGTGGGCACCTTCCCGCCGCTGAGAAGCATGTAGCAGAATCCAGCATTTAGAGGGACGTGTGATCTCTTAGGTCATCATACCCCGTCCTCCTGACGTCAGCGTGGTGTTTTTGTACAGAGAACGTCCAGGACCAGTTGGTGCTGGGGGAGCCGAGGGTCTTGTAGCAGAATCAATTGGCAGTGAAGCCCTTGGCGTAGGCTGACTCCTAAACCTTGGGGATTGAACTTGTTTTATTGATGGGGGGTGGGGGGTGTTGAAGGAGACAGGGTGGTTTTAGGCAGTTCATTATTCTTTAAAAAGTAAGATTATTCTTGTTTTATTCTCCCATATTCTCTTAAGGGGAAAAGTATTATAGGACTTTTCATTTCTTCCTAGTCAGCTGCCGGAAATTGGTAGACAGGACCTTAACTTACTATCTTTTCCAAGGAAAGACCTCTTTTCAAGGAAAATGAGAGTTTGAGGAGGTGGGAAGGGCCCGAGTGAGACACTGGACGCAGCGTGGCTGGCGCTGGGCCTCTTCGGGTGGAGACAGCACGCCTCTGGAGATGGCTCTCTCACCCACCGCTGCCTCACCCCTTCTGTGACATTAGTCACGGAGAGACATTTGTGTCCAGACCCTGAGTGGAGAACGCTGGCAGCCACCATAATTCCAGAATGTAGCAGGGACTCTTCTTTCTTTTGACCCTTTCCAAAACAAGGATCACGCTTTCCTCTTCTCTCTCGATTCACAAGTGTTTTCAGTTTGCGTTCCAGGCTCTTGTTGCTGCCTGTTTCATGTCGGGGATTGTTACCTTCCCAGTGAGGCTGTCATCCTGGACAGTAGGTCCAAGGCTGCTGTGTGTCCTCAGCAGTATCTCAATCTGGGCTGGGCCCAGAGTGAGTGCTTAATAAAGATGTTCTAACTTGGATCATACATCACATGCTGTCAAAGCTGGGAAGGATTTTGGAAACCACCAAGTCCGACACTCTAATTTTATAGATGGTACCACTCCAGAAACTCATTCTGGAGGCCGGTGTTTATCTGCTGGAAAGAGGGGGGTTTGGTTTGGGTTTCTGTTTTTGTTTGTGTTTATGTAAAAGCCTAGTGCAAATGACCATAATTCTAAACCTTCGAAAGGCTTTCTTTGTGGTGCAGGATGTTCCTCCTTGGACTAGCAGCTGACTAATAATAACAGTAAAAATGCTCACTGGATTCCATACCCTGAGCCACTCTTCACTGATTCATCCAGCCACATAGCAGTGTTGGTACTGTCGTCATTCTCCACATGCCGACAGGGAGGCTTAGCAGTAGGGCACCTTGCTCAGGCTCCTGTAGTGCAGAGTCTGGTCTGGTCAGGTGCCCAAACTCATGGCCTGCAGTGGCTCTCAAACAGGATCCCTGACTAAAGCCCCATTTGGTGATTCACAGTGCTGGCTTTGCGACATGCCGTGGTGTCTCCAAACTAAACGCAATTGTAAGATTCATTTTCATTAACTTTAGTTCTCCAATTAGACACAGTGACTGGGAAGGCAAGGCCAAAAGCAAATAATGATAGGGATTGCATCTCTAGAAAGGTCAGTGATCGCTGCCCTAGATCATAAAAGCGTTTGGACTGAGTAGAAGGAATGAGTGTTCCCATCTCTTGCTCCAGAAACCATTGCTTCACCTGGAATCGCTGGTTCTTCCTCTAGTCCCTCTCCTGTGCCCAGAACTCACCTTCTCCTGTCACTCGTGTCACGAAGCCTCAGGCCTGGTGGTGTAAAAATGTCCGTTGGGGCACCTGGGTGGCTCAGTCGGTTACGCGTCTCTCTTTGGCTCGGGTCATGATCTCGGGGTCCTGGGACTGAGTCCCACAGTGGGCTCCCTGCTCAGCGGGGAGTCTGATTCTCCCTCTCCCTCCGCCCCTCCTCCCTGCTCGTGCATGCTCGCTCACTCTCTCTTTCTCTCTCTGTCTCAAATAAATAAATAAAATCCTAAGAAAAAAAACCCCTTGCCAAACCAGTATGAAACAGGCCCCCCGATGACCAGGCTACCCAGTATACTGGGTCTTTAAGGCAGGCACTTCACCTTGAATCTTTGCACTGAGCTCTATATCTAAAGAGCATTCCTGTGAGTTCTCTGAAATGTTGGTCCTGGGTCATTGGCACTTAAACCACTTGTTTTGGTAGATCCTTCCCGAGAAGGTTAATTATATATTTGATATCCTTTCCTCTTTATGCCTGAATGATGAGGATAAGTACCCTGTGGTTTATTAACTGTCACTTTAAACCTTTTCAGATTGTCTTGTGACAAAACACAGTTTTATGTCCTTTTTATCCAGCTTTGATGGATGAGACAGCTTCTTTGCTAAAAGAATGCCAGGATAAATAAGGTCTTTCTCTGATTTGTGGGGGAGGATTTTCACGGGAAGTCATGGGTTCAAGTCTGCCATTTCATATGAAAGGTGGCCCGGCCTGTTGACCTTCCCGTATACTTCATTTTTCCTTTGGGTCAATGGGGCTGGGCACCTTGGCACCTGGTAATTGTTGAATAAGTGAAAGAAAAGACATTACTCTAGGGCAATGGATGTCTCTAAAAGTTTAGATCCCAAACCCTAAAGCAACAATTTGCCACATTTCCTATTTTGAATCACATTGATTTCTTAGGGCAAAGAGCCTCTGCCCTTAACATGATAGAACCCCAACGCTTATCTCTCCTCCCTCAAGTCACTTTGTGGTACGTTTTTCAGTAAATTGCCAGAGGACTGCGGAAAGCGGATGCCGTTATGGACATTTAGTTGTTTTGCAAGCCTTGTATCCTCCAGTGTAAAGCGTCGTATAATCCGTATGTGTCCAGTGCTCGAGAACCAGTCTCCTGGGGCATATAGTATATGTAATTCAGCAATTAATACCTCTCTTCTCTCAGTTGGCATTTACTGAATCCCAGCTAGGAGCAAGGCAAGGTATTTATTTAAAATAATTAAAATAGCAAAAATAGTGCTGAGGCTTTAAAGCTTTTTTCCTTCTGTTTTTTATTCATTCCAGTTCGCAGGGACATTATCAGATGGCTTAGGGAAGACGATGGACAATCGACATCAGTCAGAGCGGGAGTACATTAGATACCATGCAGCTACAAGTGGGGAGCACCTTGTAGCCGGCATCCATGGCCTGGCTCATGGTAAGTCACGTGCTATCGGGAAGACTGGCTTCTCCTCCACAGTTCCTCCAAGGTCCCTTTCCACCCATCCAATTGCAAGTGGAAGTCCTGGCGAGGGAGCTTGGTGTACTTGGTAGCCTTCCAAGCTCTCTTATCTCGCCTCCTTGCAACTGAAATGTGACAGCCTATGACAGCTCTTCACTCACTTTCAAAATGCTGTGCACATTGCAATCCCTTCCTGTTCTCTGGCTTCTGGTCCCAAAGTGGCATAAGGTGTAGTCAGTTGAACCCCTTTTTAGAATATGGGAAATATGGAACTGCTGCCTCAAGACTTGCCTTCTGCTTACTGAGCATTCCTTCCATGGCAACTGAAATGTGAAACCGGCTGCCGGGTTTGTGGCCCAGATGTTTTTGAGTCTTGTATAAATGCACATTCAAAGGGATTGTAAATCCGTGTGCCCAAGAGATATAGGTGATGGCATGAATGTATTAAGTCTCTGAATTTGTTTGAATTCTGACCTTTAATGCTTTAACTCCTACTCATTTGCCTTTTGTTGCATTTTTCTCAACGACCTCTTAGTGTGGCATTCAAGGCCCTTGGAAATGTAAACCCAGCCAACTTTTCCAACCATTGTTGCCCAGCCACACTGTATTTCAGCCACTGAGAGCCGTGGGTTGTTCCCCAGACGTACCCCCAAGGCCTTGCTCACTCACGTTCCTCTGCCCTCCCCTCCCTGCCTCACTTCCCTGCCTATCAAAGTCCTACTCAACCTAGAGGTTTCAACTCAAAAGATGTTTGCCCAGCTCTACTGTCCCCAGTTAGAATTAATAACCATTAGAGCACCCGTAGCAGTCTGGGTTGTGTATCTAGGCAGCTGTGTGTACCTTGCTTTCCTTGCAGAGCCTCATGGGATACTGGGCATATAGCTCCTGCTTAATAATGCTTAGTAAATTGCATAGTTTGTACCAGATTCTTAGAAATAGTCTGAAGCTAGCAGAAGTCCTATCAAGACTGACCAAGTTTAGATTATCCACATTTGGAAGAAGGAGGAAGATGGATAATAGAAAACTTTCTTTCTCTTCATGCTTAGGACACAGTGTTTAGGACAGAATTTTTTTATCAGTTTTCCTAATGGTGAGGTTTGGATCAAAATGCCTTTACTTTTCCTAAGCCTGCCCTACTGGAAAGGGAGCAGCCCCAAAGGAGACATCAAGCTAGGAGTAAAATTTGGCTGAAATCAATCTGTTTAGGGACTCAAAAAGTTGATAGTTGGGCAGCCATTTGGGGTTAAAGATTTAATAATTCTTTCTAGTAACTGTAATGATAGTGCTTGGGACTGGAAGGGACTGTTTTGTTAGTTTTTTTTTAATGAATACAAAATGCTTTGCTGTGTATAATTGCCTTCGTTTGTCTCACATCTTTGGAATATGGAGAGAAAGCCTAGCTGTCCTCACTTTTTGAATGGACACAAGAGTATGCTGAGAAAATGGATGATGGTTCAAGGTTGGTTGCAAAATCCCTTCCAACCGAGGACCATTCATAACAATCCATGCAGCATCTCCAGGAACAGGTAACCTCATCCGAGGAGGATGCATGAAGCTCTGGATGGCATGAGAGCGGTAGCCTGAAGTGAAAAAATTCTTCGGGGATAACAAGAACCAGAATCCATTCAGTCTTCTTGGTTTAAAAATGGGGAGTCCTGCCCAGTTTTCTCTGCAGGCCCCACTTGCACCAGGCTCAGTAATGTCTGTCTCTCCGTGAACTTGGTTCAAAAGGTTGGGAGAGGGCTGTGGCCTCACTGGAGCAAATGGACCCAGAATCCAAAAGAAACGTGGATTGTTAGTGTGTTCTCACCCAAGGAATTTCCTTTACCGATTTGTCTCACTAGAGATGAAGAGTCTAGAGAGCTTCCTCATGCCCCCACCGTCAAAGGGTAAACATCCTGTGAGTGTCCCTGGCACACATCCTGGAAACGCTCCCTGTACGGGGCCCCACTTCTTCCCTGTAATGCCTGTGTCCTCTCCAGCCTCTGCCAGCTTCTCGCCACTTCTGACGCTCTTTAAGGTCATTGCTGTCAGCTTTCAAAACGTTTGTAATGTCTTTGTGACCTAGCATGGTCTTTTGAAGAGACTCCATGGAGAGTCCAGGCTGGTTTTGGCGTTTTGGCAGCTTCTTTTGGGGGGGGGGGGGTGCCTTTCATCAAGGCCTCATGACTTACTCTGATTGCCTAAACCTGATTTCAGCAAAGTGTGCAGTAGCTTTTACCCCATTTCAAATGTCTGGTGGTGGTGGCCAGTCACACAGTGTTCTTGGAAAACTGAGGATCTGTATTTAGTTTTCTCTGTGTTATATTTTATGGGGCCCCAACTTTCCCCAAGGGCCACTATGTGCTAGTCTGTTGATTAGTCCTACTGTCTGCATAGTCTCCTGATGGCCCATGTGCTTCCCACACTCAGGAACTAGAAAGTAGCCACTGTTAACCTCTTAGGTGGTCTTTGTTTTTTTTTTAAAACTGGGACACACTTCACTTCAGACTAACGTGTAATATATATTCTCGGACTCTAAACTTAGTGGGCAAGTCTGAGTCTGCTGGTTCCCCAACTAGAGTTGGCCCTCCTGTAGCCTATCAAGAGGTTGACAGAATGCCCCTAAGTTACCTTGCCAGGTGCATGGAATTAATGGGGTTCGGCTTTAAATGCTTTTGCTTTTGTCCTCAGCCAGGTTACAACAGCCCTTGTCTCTTTTGCTAGGTATCATTGGTGGATTGACCAGTGTGATCACCTCAACAGTGGAAGGAGTGAAAACAGAAGGGGGTGTCAGCGGTTTCATATCTGGCCTTGGGAAAGGGCTTGTTGGCACTGTAACCAAGCCAGTGGCAGGTGCCCTGGATTTTGCATCAGAAACAGCCCAGGCAGTGAGAGACACAGCCACGCTCAGTGGCCCCAGGTCAGTGGTCATTGCGGGTGGGGGAGGGGGGGTGGGGAGAGTCACTTTTGCAATTTCCAGCCCAGGTCTGCTGCCTCTCCTGATCTATGCTGATGTGTTTAATCGTATACTTTCTGCCTTAATGATGCCGTTTTTTAAAACTTGAATACATGTATCTAAAATTTCTGACCTGCCTAATATAAATACATGAAAATAAGGCACAAAAATCTGGCATGAATTCTTCCAGATCTGTATCTGCCTATCTTTATCTACGTCTATAATTCATTTATATATAAAATGTTGTTTTTCTTCATTAGAGGGGTCAGAAATAGGATTACACCCTTACAAATCACCAAACTAACTAGACCCCCCCCCACATGCCCATTAAGAAAGCTATCAGGCTGCAGGCTGTGTCTGACTCCTAGGCGCCATGGCATGTTGTAGAACCCCTGCAGTTGCAGTTCACCACGTGAGTCTGTCCTTTCTTAGTTCTCCTTCCACTTGGACGTGCGGGCCAGTCCCCCAGATTCATGAAGCGATTCCCTAGGCAGGTTGGCAGTTCTGCCTGCCATCTTGTCTTGATACCAGCTGAGAAGGGAAATCGGGGGCAGCCCATGTGGCTCTGCAGCCCACAGAATCCAACTACTTTAACATAGCTCTTTGTGTTAATAGCCTATTTGAGCCTTCCTTTTTCAGAGTGACTAATTGGGGATCTTATCAACAAAGGGTATAATGAATGTTACAGTTCCCAGCCAAGCTGGACGCCACTTAAGCCCAGAAGGATTTTGCTGCTCCCTGGTTAAGAGATATTCCCCGAGGGAATTAGCGTCCCCTTTTAGGATGTCTAGGGTCTGGGCCTTGTCCACACCCTATTGCTCCCTCGAATAGGATTTGAAGTGAAATCGTCCCCAATTAAAAATGAATCCATGTGTCTGTCACCAGGAAACCTTACTGATGACACATTACTGCAGGGGAAATGCTTAAGATTGTAGACTGGGACCATGTAATATGTTCTGCCAGAATGTCTTCCATCTGGAAGCAGCTGCTTTTTAAAAAAGGATCTGTAGAGTTTACTTTAGTTAAGTTACATTCTATTCTCAGATACAGAGCTGAAACAATCCTTGAGTATATTTTGAAGCATTTATGAAGTTGGGGGGAGGGGCAGTAGGGAAGCTTCAAAAGTATTTCCAGTTAAGTTTTTCTGTGTCTGCTGGAAGCCCCAGAAGTCCACCTCCACTATTTTGTTACGACAATAAGACCTAATGACGCGTGAGTAAAGCAGGAGACCCCTAAGAATCCCGAAAGAAGCCTCCTTATTTGTAAAATCCCAGAGTGGCCAAGGGATTGAGTGATTTGTTTCAAAAGGGGTCTGAAGTATATGTGTTTAATTTTTAAAATATCATCTTGTGTTAGGAACTTCAGTGATATTGACCAGAAAGAAATGACTTGAATTTTCTACAGTATCAGTTTGGAAATCTTGGTAAAGTTTTGCCTTCTTTTTAGGAGCATAAGAAAGGCACAAAATGGTTGCCACAGAAAGCAGGATATCCTTGCAGTTTCACGGGCTGTCCTGCACTGATATAGCAGGTTCCACTCGTGTCACCAGGAGTATACCTGTCAGTCAGTCATTTCTAGTCAGTAAATATTGATTGAAAATTTTCTAAGGACTCGGGGTTGGGAATCTAGCAGAAAGAGGGCCCTGCTCTTCTCCTGGTCCGGTGGGGACGCAAACATAAAACAAATAATCAGAGTAATAATTACTTGCTAAAATTGTGATAAATGACACAGGAGATTTACAGGGTGCTGTGAGACCATGTAATTGGAGAAGGCAAAGGGGAGAAGGAGGTTGGCTAACCTGTGGTCCTTGGGGTCAAGAAAGGCTTTTCAAGGGAAGTGCTGTTCCGAAGTCCAACGTGCTATCCATTGCGCCACGGAGCCCCCTGGGAAGTGCTAGTTAGGATGAAGCCTGGAGCATATGGTGGGGGTTGGCCAGGTGAAAGGAAGAGAGAATCACATTCCAGATAAAAGGGTCTAGAGAGGCTAGGCAGCTTGCCTGAAAACAAACAGTCATCAGACATTCTAACTGAAGTCTAGCTGCAAATTCCCCGAGGTAGCTCTTTTTGTAGCCCTTCGCTCCTAGAAACAAAAGCTGCAGTGGTAAGTGAGAAGCAGCCAGGTAGTCATTGGCCTGGGGACCTGGGAGCTTCAGTGAGGGGCAAGTAAGCTTCTGCATCCCCTCTCTGTTCTCAGAGGAGCCACTGGTGGGAGAGCCGTGGCCAAAGTTGCCAGAGGGGAGTGGGGCATGTGCTGGGCTGTCTAATTGGGAGCCTCGAAGAGATTTGGCCTTTACCCTTTATTGCACTGAAAAGACATTACAGCTTCTTCTGACGCGCTTTGACCAGTTTCCCTCCGTCCACTTGTCTGGGTCCCAAAGTAGGTTATTAATGAGCATCCATGTGTTAGAAAAGAACACTTGGGCTGGAAAACAGCAGGTCTGGGTCCCAACCCCCCTCTTAGCTTAAGTCTCCTCACCTCCTTGAGCCTCAGTTTTTCCATCTATAAATTGGGGATAAATATACCTGTCTGTTTATTCCCTCTCTCAGAGGTCTGAAGCCCAACCAGGGTTATTTTAATGTGGATGCTATAAGGAACTATAAAATGCTGGACGATCCTATTTTTGAAAGTCACATTAGAGGAGCACAGAGATTCTTGCAGGTGGAGAAATGTTTCGGTGCTTTGAGGGTTTGTTCTGATGACACTGTGATCTCTTAGGAACATACTAGTTCTACCAAGGGATAAATCACCCTGGTTTCTTGGAAGTGAGTTATGACCATCTCCAGTCATCCCAGTTGATTGAACAGGATCCAGGGGTGTTACTCAGGGTTTTTCCCCACTGTTTAGACAACAGGGACTAACAAATGATTTGAAGGGATTAGAAGTGAGATTCTGACCGAAGGCTGACCTGAGCCCAGGGACCGAGCCAGGAATAGAACCCAGGAGTCCAAGAGTTCTGCCTCTGAGTCTCCTCTTGGAACGAGACTTTCTGCTTCCTTTGTACTATTTCTTCCAAGTGAAGGCTTAGATCTTAGCATCTATGTTTTAAATGACTCAAATTTTAAGCAGATGATAGCAAAGTAAGCCATAAAACTGTGAAAGAATATTCGTTCCAGTAATCCATCTGAAAAGTGGCCTTACAGGAAATATTGGCTCCTTTTCATGTTTATTTGAACATGATTTTATTTATAGGGAGCCCCCTCCTTGAGTTCCTTTAGATTAAAATACTTCCAAGTTCCTCTCTTTGGTGGAGTGTGCAGGCATTCCGAAAGGACAGTCACCTAACTTTCCCCTGAAATTGCCATGCCATCTGATAGTTCTTGGGAAGGCAGGTGGGGGTGAGGGGTGAAGAGGGCGGAGGACAGCAGAGCCTTTGGCCTCCGCATGAATGTTGTAGACCAGTATCCCCTGCTGCATTCGTTAACTGTGCAAGTATGTGTGGTTTGGAACCGAAATAAGAAGCCTTTTCCAAGGCAACGTTGTGCTGGCTCAGGTTGCATCTTCTAGTCTACGTGTATAGGGCCACATTTGTCTGTTCCCAAGTAAAGTTCATGAAAATGGCACAGCTGGCGGCCACACTTGTGGTCCATGGAAGCCACGCCGAACAGCCCGCCACCCTTCAAACAGGCCAGGCCAAAGCAGGGCACCCGCTGGGCTGCCTGCCCAGCTCCTGCATGTGTGGTGGTATTCGATGGTAGTATTTGAAAAGATACTTGGATGGGTAGAAAGCCACAGAGACCCAGGGGCAGCCATTGCCCAACAGAAGGCAAAAATAACGTTGAAAGGGGGAGTATTGGACTCTGGGCTATTTATTTGCTTGTTTATTTCTCTAAATACCATCTGTTGTAGGCTTTGAGTTACATGACATTTTAGGAAAGTAGCAGATGAAGACTTAGGAAGCTGGGCCCTGAGGTTTCCTCCAAAATATTTCTTCACCTTTTTAGTCAAGACCCAAAATGGGGAGAGAAGTGGGAGCTGGCAGAACTTGAAATATTTAAACTAATTTAGCAAAGCTCAGGAGTGTTGGAGCTTATCTCATTATTTAAGTTAGATAAGGAGGAACGGGGAATTTGAAGGATAATGATAGATCAGTGCTTAAGAATATAGCCATCAGGACTTTGATAATGCTCTGGAATCCCAGGACCCCTGTATTGTGCACGTAGATGTAAATTCCAGTTGCTCTGAGGGCTTTCAAGTAACCTTTTGGTTGATGTCATGGAAAAGATTTATGGTGGGCATATTTGACTTTTTCAGTACAAACACTCCCCAAGACACCACCCAGAATTCGTTCAAGACACTTTCTATTAATGGCCTCCTGGATGTGAAAGTGAAGCGGATTTTCTTAAGGAAAAGTCCTTTTTGTTATAGTGTTTGCATTGTACTGATGACTGTCCAAGACAGAAGGGAAAGACCCTCTTGGGTCACCAGAGCCTGAATGCAGTCGGATTGGACAGGTCGGAAAAAAGTCCACAAAGGGAATTTAGGAAATGCTTTCACTAGTCTTTCATTCCAGCTTGGAAATACTCCTTGTAATGATTCTGCCCTGAAAGCAGCCATTTGCTCTTCTTGGTTTTATACATAACACATTAAGCCGAACTGGTTTGAATGGAGCCTTCGGGGAACTTTCAGAGGTAAAAATCTTAATAAAAATTAAAATGTTTGTTAGGATATGCCAGTGCCATCAGTTTTTCCCACCAGTGTTCCACCTACAGCAGAGGAGAGTGGACTGACCTCCCCTGCATCCGGGGGCAGGAGCAAGTCCAATATTGCTTGGAAGGTTTCTGTTTTATCTGAAAACTGTAAATGAATTTTACCTTTTATCCCATATTTGTTTTAATAAGATAATGTTTTTAATAAATGCTACCAAGTAAAATGAGCCCTTCAGAAGGATACACCAGGTTATCCTGTAGCTTCCTCCTCATATTCATCTAAGAGCCACAAGACATGCTTTCCAGATGAGTCCTGTAGACCCTCATAGCATTGATGTAAAGACAGGTATGTGAACACGAGTGAAAAGCCAGAGCCTAGTACCGATTTGACACTGAGGCTCGGTTTCTGGCCTTTGGGTGAACCTGTCTGTTGGCTTGCTAGCTGTCTGCTGCCTGGGGCAGCCAGTGCATTGCCTGCATTGCATGCCAGCTTTGTCGTGGGAAGGAAATTGATTTCAGTGGCACTGAAAAAGGATTGCTGTATCCATCCAAAGGGAAGGGACTGTCCACACCTCTGCTCTCCTGTCCCGGAATGGCACATTGGGTAGAGAGCGGCCGCTTGACCTATCTCCTGCTCACCCTCGGGTATGTATGTGGTGGAGAGCCATATATTCGCACTTCCTAATCTTGCCATACCAGGCCCTTCCAGAGAATGCCCCAAGGTGGATGGATCATTTTCTCACTCTTTCTGAGCAACCCCCGCAGAAGAAACAACATTCAGAGCCGTGTCACAACATAGGCTGTCTCGCTGGGGTCTGAAATTGAGCTGATGAAGTCACAGGATAAGACATTGTTTAGAAACATCTTTCATGCCTTATAAGTTAAAATTCCTCTCACAGAACACAAGCAGAGAGCTCTTATTTTTTCCAAGACCGACTTCTTCCCTCTTGCTAGACTGTAAACACCATACTTTCCTTTCACTCAGAGGCTCCAAACGATGCCACTCTCGTTATAACATAACCTATGGAAAGCTCAGATCTGTTGCTAAAAAAAATAAATGGAAACTTGCACACACATATTTGAGAAGAGTCTTTCCATTTCTGAAATCCCATGACTCATTTTTATGCAAGATTATCTGTTAAGGAAAAAAAAAAAACACTTTTTTGGTCATGGTACATTATAATCGTTTCTAGAAAGGAGAGTTCTATTTTTTGCCATTTTTGGCATGCAGAGATGACTGGCTTCATGGGAACAGCACAATCCTGTTTCCAAAAGTAAAAATAAACTGAATTTATGCACGTACATCTTTTAAGTACAGTCCTTGTATCTCAACCAGCAGGTCTTTGCTCAAAGAAGATAGAATGGAAAAGTCTAAGTGCTTTCAAATTTTGGTTTCTTCCATTTGAAAATTAAATAATCAACCCAGCCATTGTACATGTTGGGTCCTTTCCTTGTTTGGTGACTTGATTCGTAAAACTCCAGAATGACTGCGTTGGAGATTTTTGTTTTGAACTTCAAGAGAAACAGAACAGCATATTTCTTCCTGAGAAAAATTTGTATTTCGTGCGTTAGAAAAGAATGAAAAGCCATCTCCTGTTTCTGGAATTCCTCTGCAAAGGCGTTAAGTTCACTTATTTTTAGGTTTTGATGACTACCCTACGTCTCTAATGGTTTTCCCTTACGAGTCGTCCCTTTTTGCCCAGGATGTAATTGGAATCCCCCTTAAAGAGAGGATCCAGGTTTGAGTTCAGATCCCCTGCTCCCAGAAAGCTTTAGGGTGTGAGGTAATTGTGAGGTACATAGGGGACCAGTGGGCTAG
Organism: Zalophus californianus; assembly: GCF_009762305.2. Taxonomy (NCBI): domain Eukaryota; kingdom Metazoa; phylum Chordata; class Mammalia; order Carnivora; family Otariidae; genus Zalophus; species Zalophus californianus. Next base: position 9,279,062 of record NC_045598.1, read on the forward strand.
CAGGGGACTGAATGAAGACTGTAGTGTTGTTTTACAAGGGAAAGCTTGTAATCCTTGGGGGAAGGAAAGGTAAGTTTGGGGGTTGTAATGAACCCAGAGTCTCCTTGCCCCCATACCTTTATTTAGTCTCTTTTGCCAGACCACTTCTCAAAGACAGATTCTTGCTAAGTTTCTCACTAACTTGTCCAATGGGGAGAAATAAGATTGAATTTGTAAAACATTTTAATCACAGCATAATCTAAAAGAAACAGTTTTCTTACATCGGGCTTATATAACTCAAATCGAGTTAACAGTGTTACTGGTCTATATCCTTAGTGGATTTACTTGGATACATAGAGGAAACTGATTTCTCATTAGCGCAAAATTTGTCCATGTGGGTCCTTTTAGAACAGAGGCTCTCAAAATATGGCTTAAGGACCCCTAGGGAACCCCAACCTTTCCCAGGATCCATGAGGTCAAACCTATTTTTATATATTTATATATGAATTCATACATAGGTAGATAGCTAAATAACCACTGTTATAATAATATTCTCTAATGAGTGTACGGTGGCGTTTTCCAGAAGCCACACAGCGTGTGATATTGCACACAGTGATTGACTGTAGACGCAGATAAGAGAATGCAGCTGTTTTTTGTTAAGCAAAACTTAAAGATTTGCAGAGATGTAAAACAGGGCCACTCCTCGTACCTTCTGTGACTCCAGGAATATGCCGCTAGTCAACAAATGCCTGTACCTGGTTAATTTCCTTGACAGGATGCTCTGTGTGAAAATGTGGTGATGATCCATCGTCCTTCGGGTAAATAGCACCTATTGGCAGCGGTGGATTAATGTGGATTAGACTGCAGGAGCCCCCGTGATAGGATGCTTCACCTTGGCTTCCTGCCGACAGTTGTCAGCCCTCCTGGTTTGCTCCTGACTTTTACGGGGTTTCCTGAGGTAACCATTGGAAAGATTTTATTACGTACCAGAAAGACCTCTCACAATAATTTACCTAATTTAGTCCTTCACCCTAACCTACCATCCCAATAAATTTTAACTACAGCAGCATGGGGAGTGAGGAGCACATTACTTCAAAGCTCAGGGTCCATCTTATCGAAGGCGCCTTGCTCCTGCTAGCACTGGCCGAGCTCTTTCAGGAAACGGAGAAGGTATATCTAGGTCAGAGTTTACTTGGCAAAACCTCAGCTTTCTCCCCTAGCAAAGCTGGTGGAGCAGGACAAGCCTACAGTATTTGGATAAGCTCCTTTGAACTCTTTGTGGAAAGCAGTTTTTATGAGGCAGTTTTGCGTTAACACCAGAGGCAGCTCCTAGTAGATTTTCCCTCAACGTACTTCAAACATAGGTGATGCCAGGGGCGACCCAAGTGGCACCATAAAGTCCCGGGGACTGCAGGAAACTTCAGAGGAGAGTCAGAGCCGAACTGGCTTCTCATCATGAGGAGGATGGGAGGAATCCTGGCTAACCCTAGTGGGTTAGGACTGGTTGGATCCAATGGAACCTCCCTGAGTTCTGCCAGGATGGACAGAGGGCAAAGCTCATCTGTTCTCTAGACTTTCCTGATCTACCCTAGCAGCACAATTGGGGCGGTCATAACTCGCACCTGCCCACCTCCTAAGGCATTAAAGGCTAGATTACCATGTGCGAGTGTTTCTCATATCCCTCGTGAAAAGTTATGAGAGCCTCTGTGAGTTTTTATGTTTTTGTTTGAATTGTTGAGGGGTCCCATTAATTCAGTTTAGCTAATTCTAAACGTGTGATACTCCGATCCGGTTGCTTAGTGAACACACTGGTTCAAGTATAGGCAAATTGACATCAGAAATGCATTAATTGGTGAAGTATTGACCTCCTACTATGTTCTAGGCGTATCATAGGTATTCAGTGCTGATATATTGAATATTTAAAAATCTCAGTATTTGAATATTTAAATACTGAGGATATTTAAATAGTAAATATTTACATGCTTATTTAAATAATTAAACACTTTGAAGAATCTTCCAGATTATTGAGAATCACCAAGTTGTTAGTGCGTTAATATTCTTAAATTGGTCTCACGTGCTTATTAAAGCAAGTTTTCCTATAGCTTTCTTGAAGTACCCCTTTATTAGCGACGTGATTTACTGTTTGTTCTTGGAAACCACAGCATTGCATTTGTGTTGTGGTGCTGTATATTGGGGAGGCTTGGCGGTTTTTCCAACTTTATTAACAGGTCCGTCACTGCTCTTTCAGAACTCTTAAATGATCTCTACTCTTCCTACCTTATATGTGTTTACTAAATATTATTTAATTTCTGCATTAATAAGAACAGTGGTTTTAAAAAGCTATGATTTTGACCATAATTATCTCACTATAACAAATTTTTTTTCTTTTCAAATTAAATTGTATTTTGTCAAAGTAAATATGTGTCCATACTTTTAAAGGTCAAAGACTTTTCAACATGTCTGAAAATAAAAACCAGCAGTCTCCTGCCCCACTCTTCCCTACCTCTGATTCCTGCTCCCCGAGGCAACCACTTTCAACACTTTTGGCTGTTTCTTTGATTTGGAGGTATTTGCCTCTCTGTTTCTTTAAAAAAAAAAAAAAAAAGTGCTATTTCTCGCTATCGTTTGACTTCCTAGTCCCTCCCCTTCTTTTTCAGTATAGTTATATTGCCCTTTCTGGGTAAATCAGTATTCAGTTTTTACATTATTAGGACTATGTCAACAGCATTCCCAGTGAAGCTACTAGGTTACTATGTTTCCTTTTTGGCTTCTTTTTTTTCTCCCTGGAGTTAGTAACTGCCTTGATTATTGTTGTTTGCTTCGTTTGCTACATGAATATTCCCATTTAATCTTCAAACTCTTACTTTCAGCTTTTTTTACTCCAAGTTTAGTAAGTCCTTAAAAAAGTTTTTTTCTATCTGCCTGTTACTAACTTATCCACAAACTCTTCTCTTTGTGTCTAAAAATGTATGAAGCAGTTTATCAGTGTTAGGATTCTTCTTGCAGGTTCTTCCCCCCGGGTGCCTTCTGCTCCTGTCTGGACTGACTGCTTTGTAGAACACTCTAGAGCCAGTGCCCTGGTACTCAGTTTTGAGTTTCTTCCATTGGTTTGTTTTGGTCTTTTTCTTTCATGAACAGAGACAGTTCTCAGGTGGTTGGTGATTCTTGACTGTCTGTTCTGCTCTCCTTTAAAGCGGAGGCCCTGGTGAGCAGCGCGGGAGCCCTCTGCAGGGCCTGGGGCCTTCCCAGGGAGGGGTAGCCGGGGCCTGCTGCCTCTGCCCTTCTGTTCTGAAGGGGATGAGAAAGGGACCTGCACATCTAGCTGCTGCTTAGGCTGTTAACCCATCTTCCTGTTCGACTCACCACCCCAACATCCTCACCTCCCTGTTCCTCCCTTTTTGTCTCAGGCCGTCAGAGCTTCCTTGGTGCCCCATCTTTCTGAAATTTGGTGGGTTTTACCGTACTAATTAGCTTACTGCTCTGTGGCTCCCACTCCCTCAGGCTTACATTTCAACACCACATGTCCATCTGCTTTTCAGCTTCTAAAATATTGTTGACACCTTCTCTTTATCCTTTTGGATTTGTGCCATTTATATCCCTTTGCTTTTGCTTTAGAGACGTCTCTGGACTAAATCTGTCATATTTAATCAGAAGCCTTATAACTTGGACTTTTCACTAATTCATTCATCCTTTCTTGATGTCCTTTCCCCTCACATCCAACCAGTAGTTCCAAATTAATGTGGTTTTACTGAAATCCATATCCGTTATTTCGCTAAAACATTCTTTAAGTTTGGTGGTAGTAAGAAATTAAATAATAACATTATTGCTGACGATTTCTGGCCTGATGCAGGCCTTGTTCTAGGGACTTTACATGTATTATCCCATTTAATCACCACAGCAACTTATAAATAGCATCTGGTTGGGCAGTCAGTGGCCCTTCCTTCCCAGGAAGGTTTAGAATGGGTCTGGTGAGAAGTCGTTGCTACTCCCAACTCCAGTTTTAAGTCTGGTCTTGGCCTTTAATCTCTCATTCTGTGTGTTGTAAAGAAAACAGGTTGTAGAAGGCTCTTGTCAGATCCCAGGGACATGAAAGAAATAGCACACCCCACGGTAGTGACATGGCCCTGTCACCACCCCTCATGGAACCATAAAAGCTATTCAGAGGGGCCGGCAGCTGGTGAGCGACTGTACTTAGATCCTGGGTGCTGATGGGTGTTTTGTAGTTTCCAAGGGAAGTTGCTGAAAGTTTTCTTATCTTGACACTCCAAGGGCAAGAGGTCTTTCTTCAAAGAGAAGCGCTCGTTTCAGAAAGAGATGTGGAAAGAACATAAAATCACAGCTCTTCCCCAGTTCTGGAGAAGAAATGGGAAGTGGCACTGTGGTAGCCAGTGTAAAAAGAAACCAAGTGTTTGCAGGAATCAGGACGGGGTTCCCGCAACACTCTTTGGTCCCCACATCTATAAAACAAGGCCAGAGGGCCTGTGGGAGGCAGACAGCCCTGGATCTGAGTCATGGCACTGCTGTTTGTCAGCTGTGGCCTGGAGCAAGTCTGTCCCTGCCTGTCTCTGAGGTGAGAGTCCTCTCGCTCCTGTGGAGTGCGGACAGCAATGCCCGCCTCCATGGGTGCTCATGTGGATTAGATGGCACATTGGACGTAAAGCACTTAGCCTGCCGTGGGGCGTGTAGTTAGGGCTCGAGAGATGGCGTTGGGGTCCAAAGTCTTTCTGAATACGAATTGAGCATAAGTGAAACGGGGATTATGTCTTCACTGCTCATTTACACCCTGTCTCTGAAAACACGCTGACCACTTGGCTCTAGTCTACAATGCCAAGTTCACATGCTGTGTTGGGTTTCTGTCCCTCCTTTTCTCTTTCTTCACACAGACTAGACAGTTACAGTCAGGCCCACACATTGGTGCTAGTCACGGGGTTGCAGTTGCTGTGTGGGAGAACTTACCTGGGCTCTCAGCCTTTGTGTATGAGAACCCCTTTGAAAAAGGTGTGCAGAGGCCACGAACTCGCTCTGAACCCACTTGTGAAGAGCAGGTGATCCCAAACTATTGTTAGTGTCTGCTGTAAATGATATGCCTCTGGGTTCGAGCAGAGTTCAGCCAGAAGCCCCACATGACATGGAAATCTGTCCTGGAGCCAGGTTTGTCGGGTAAAAGTTATGTAGCAAATGTCTCCAAACATTGGCATCTGTTGTCTGACGAGGCTAGGACGACCGGGAATGATGGAGTGCTTACGGAAATTGGGACGGGGCATGCGACCCTGTGACAGCTGACAGACGGTTCCAGGCCACTGTTGCTCATCCAGCTTTTTTGATAAACAGCTTTAAAAGCATTACGTGGTTTGGAAAGCATTCCTCAAAAACAGTTATATTTTCCAGACGCATGACAGTCCACTGTTGAGTATTGCGGAAGGGTTTCGAATTGTAGAATCAGATCCCCCTTCAGTGGGACCGTTGGAACTATTGCGGGCTTATCTGTGTGAGTCCCTCCAGGACCGCCTTCCAGCAATGTTATCGCGTAGGTCGGGGTCCCCTATGTCTGTTAAACAAGCAAAAAAGTGCTCTCAGGGTCAGGGCTGGAGTTTAAAAGGAAAAACTCTTTCTTTCATTTCTGGGTAGATGCGATGGGCTCTTTGAAGCGTCACTTTCATTGTGCACCCTTTATCTCGTGGCTTCCGTGTAAGGAAAGGGAGAGAGAACTTGGGGTTATTGCAAAGCTCTGAGCCTTTGAAAATGAGCTTCGTCTAGATTATAAATGTTCATTTCAGACTTCACCTTCCCATTTGTCCTATTTCCGGAAATGTAGCTCCTGTTGCCTTTGCTCTTCCTGGGAGATCCAGGGTGTCGAGGGCGAGGGAGGTGGTTCGCGGGGGAGTGGCGTCCGGGCTTCGCAATTCATGTGGGACCTAGACGCCTACAGACCGTATGAGATGTACAAAGTGCTCCAGCGACAGGTTTGTTGTTTTTTTTTTTTTTTTAAACTTTCACTGAATCCTACTATACCACAGGTTTTTGTTGTTTTTTTCAGTTTGGGGATAAGAGTCACGGGATTTTATTCTTAGTCCCAAAATGCAGTGGTGGTGCTGACAGAGTAGCATGGAACATCATTCTGATTTATTGTGTCGAAGCGACAGCAGTTCACGTTCTTTTAATCTGTCAGTGTAGGATCAGTTCCTCCTTGACTCGAGTCTCTGAGATCAAAATAACCTATCTGAATGTTCCCTTTGGGTATTGGAGGCAGCATGGCCCCTTGGCAAGAGGACAGGGTCATAAATCGTGGGAGACCAGAACCCTGATTTCAGCCCTGACATCCTCCTGCCTTGTGGTCTTGTGCCAGCCGCCTTTTCTTCCCTCCCCAGGTCAGTCTCCCCACTTCAGAGGGAGTGTGGGGCGTCCCGGCCAGGTCCTGTCTGCCCGGCTGAGGTGAATAACTCTCTGAGGCATGGCACGGAGTGGGCTGGCTTCGCCATCACGGAGGAAGCCAGGCATTGGGATGAAGAAGGAGCCCAGGCAGGACATATGAACGCTTGATAATATTTTCTAAAAATAAGAAGGCAATAGGTTAATCTGAGGCGGTGTTGTACCTAAAATATTCCTGAGCAACCCTTGGCCCTAGGCTGAACCCCAGCTGGGCTTAGCACCGTTTAAGTTGGTTCCATCTAATCCCCTGAGGGGTTGGATCTGTGGCCGTGCCTGCCCTGTCACTGCTTCAGCCCCCCCTCTGATTTCACCCCTGGGAAAACTAAAGTGGCCCCAGACGCGGCGATCTAGATCCCACGCGGGCAGCGTGTGAGGACAGCCTCCATGACACACAGCATCCAGGCAAACCCTCGTACACAGACTGCTTCCCACATACTCAGTCATTGTAGAGGTACTTGAATGTGATGTAGCTTCTTTGAGCTGACGCCCAAGAAGTCAGTGTTTAAAAACAAAACAAAAACCCTTGACAGAGGCCATTTTGCATCAAGAACGGATGTGCGTGGTATGAAAAAGCAAATTCCAAAACATATTCCCTTTTGGTTCCCAAACCAGTATCAAATTAGTCCTTCTTAGCCCTACCCACGATGCTAGAGTAGTTAGCGGTGTCCCGGAGCGTATGGAGAAGGTGGTCTGGAAAACACACGGGAGACAAGTGTGTGCAGCAGTGAGTCTACTGAGCCGGCTCTGCATCCTTCTTCTGAGCAACCGCGTTCCCGCATTTTTGGAGCAGGGCCTCTTTGGTTACGTATGATTGTATGTCCCCAGATATAGTCATCCAAGTGACCCTGAGATGAAGTCCCACAGGAAGTGGGGGCATCCAGGTCACGGTGTGTCAGCTCTCACAGTCTGTCTCGGTCCATAAGAGAGTCTCATTCTCAGTGTGTGGTGAGCTTTTCCAGATTTTAATATATCAGGGAATCTTGATGTATCTGGGCTCGCGACGGACCACAGTGAGCCTTCAGAAGACCTGTTACGCACCCGACGCCCAGTGGGAACTGGCTTTCTCTGTGAGTATTGCTGTAACCTGTGTGATGTGGGCGTGTGCAAGTGCTCTGGAGACTGCCCTGGGAGAGGCGAGGTGTTACTATGACTAAAGACTTCACTGAACCCTGAACTCGTATGTGAATAACCAGAGACAGATTGAATAGATTACACATTTTTCTGGAGAATTTCCTAAATTAGCCTACCTAACTTTTTCTTGCCCTTTCTCTTTCCTGACCTAACTAGTTCTCTCTAACCTATATTTCTTACAAACCCAGAACAAATAGTATCCAGTGAAAGAAGTGCCGTATAAACAGGGATTCTCAGGAGCTGGAGACAATTTTCTGTGATTTATTCATTCCATGACACTTCCTATCTACCCAAAAAAGGTGCTTTGGGCTTTGGAATGACAGACTCATTAGCTCATCTCAAAACATCAGCACAGTGGATAAGGAAACCTTTGAGGAAAACATAAAAATGTGTGTACAGTTCATTCCAAAATAAATACATGGTTAGTTCCGATCAGGAGGCACCACTTTCACCTTCACGTTGGACGTGGCCCTCATTCGGAGCAGACCACTGGCCTCGCTAGACTCCGTCGAAGAAGTGCATGTTGTTGCTAGTGTGGGATTTTTGGTTTTATTTCTAAACAAACTTGGGCCCTAGCCTTGTACTGCACAACAGTGGCCAAAAAAGACCAGCAGAGACTCTCCTCAGAGGCTTTCCTACCTGGTCTTCTGAGCATGTCTTTGGTTTAGTTTTTGGCTTGGGTTTTTTTTTTGTTTTTTTTTTCAACCCCTCTGTTCCTCTTACTCCTTCTTGCTCTATTACACTTTGACTTTGGTTAGAAGAGTTCTGATAATCATTCCAGACTCCCAGTAGCCTCATGCAGAGGTGGGCCCACTGAGACATAATAGACGACAAACCGTGCTGGTTCACCTGCTGAACCGTGGATTCGCAGCTCATCCCTTGGAGAGCCTGGATTCAGCTCTGGATGACCCCCTTTCTGGCCATCAGATGGTATCATCTGGAGTGAGCGGCAGACGCACCCTTCCGGAGCCGTTCCAGGCGTGCTGTCCTTTTGGGTTAAACTCTAAAACTGAAGTGAAGGCCTGCCCATCGGGTTGACTGTTCAACCCTTTATATGCTAATCAGAGATGCTAAAGATCAAGGACAGAACACGTGGGCAGACCTGGCAGGTCTGATGCATGGGACCTTCTGTGTGATTCCATGACACTGGATCCCCGGTGCTTGCCTCCCTTCTGTGCATCCCAGCCTTGTAGCCAAGGACTGGAAAATGAGTTTACTTTTTCCTGCATTAATATTCAAACTAAGACCAGCTACTAGTCAGTGTTTGCAGTCCCATCCCCTGCGGGACCTGGGAAGACTGGAGGATGGCGGTGGGTTGTGGCTCCTTTTAATGTCTTGGCTCTGGGAAGGGCAGGCTTGCCCCCACGGTACCCCCGAATTCACGCGTTCGCCTGGAGGTGTGCCCCCGGAAGGCCTGGTTGCCATTTCCTAGACGGTTCAGCAGGAATCAGACTGCAGGTTTTGCTTTCATGAGAACAAAGTGCAGTCGTCCATCCAGGAGCAGCTCCGGGCCTATATGTAGGGCCCAGGGCCTGCTGGGATGGGGTTTTACACTTGGGCTGTCCTTTTGCCCTTCCACTGAACTCTTTCATTTCAGTCATGAGCAAACAGTCAGTGCCTGAACTAACAACCCTGCAGTCCTCCAAAGCACGGCTCGCTTACAGTACCGAACAAAGGGAAGGAGGGCCGCGTGGGCCGGCCCAGGCCAAGGAATGCGGCTTCAGGGTTCTGCTCCATAAATTTAACCAGCACGACGAAAAGGAGATAATATGAGCCTTCGTGATGATCTGAAAGGGGGAGGTTCTGTGTCCCATTGATTGCGGTCTGGCCCAGTGCCAGGCCCAAGCCTGACCGACAGTTGAACCATATCGTTAAGGCGTGTAACACAGCTCGAGTCTTGTACTGCCGCCAACGAGTACATGTCCACAGGGCAAACGTTTATAAGGAGCTGAGGCGGCTGTCCTGTTTAACCCTCTCACACCACGTGTAATAGACCCGGCTGCCATTCAGAACTTGCCCGTCCGAGGTCACAAAGGAAAGCCAGCACGCTTCTTTTCTCCAAGCAGAGCTTTTCAGGACTAGGGGGAGGGAAGAAATGCTGTCTAGAGAGGGTTTCCCTCGGGAGAAGTGAAGCAGTCTACCTCCTCCCCCCCATGGCCAGAAACGGGACACCAGAGCGCTTTATTCAAAGTAGCTCTCTGTTTGCGGTATAATGTTGCCGCAGGAAGTGGGGCTGACACCACAGGAAACCTACCCGTCTCGGCAGTGGTGGCTGGATGCCGGTGGCCGAGCGTGCTCCTCGAGCAGCTGAGATGCGGGACGATTCTGTTTCCCTTCCCTGCCATGCAGCCGCCTCGAAGGCTGGTGGTCGCCAACCTCTCGGGCTTTGCAGAGCTGAGCCCAAATGCAGACACAGAGCAGGTGGAAGGCTGTCCCGTGGGATGGCCTGTTAGGCCAGGGCGCTGGCTGTCAGAGGCAGGCCACCAGGGAGGGCATGGGGGAAAATGGGGCACCACCACAGCCAGGCCTGCAGATGCCTGGGTTTTCACGGTAACGCTGCACAGAGTAAATGTGAGACAGACACGGCTTCGGGTGTAAGTAGCGAGGAGGAAAGCACGGTCTGTCTTCCGAGGACCCTAGGCGAACAGTGGGTTAAGGGTGTAGTTTAGAGCTGTCCATCCTTTGGCCAGACTGGGGGCCTACATGTCCTATGTCCACACCGTCCAGCAAGACATACATTCCTGTCATTTCCAGAGAGCTTGTCTGCAAGGGACAAGGCATCGGAGGTGGGTACCCGTGTCCCGGCTGACGGTGCTCCAGATACTGAATGCTTATGTGTGCCACACACTATTTTCAACATTCTATTTTTGTATATTACTGTTTCATTTTCACAGCAACCCAGTGAGGTGGGCGCTTTATTTTCCCCATTTTACAGGTGAGAAACATGAGGCGCAGAGAGGTTATGTGACTGGTCTAAGATCGCAAAGGTAGTGAGAGGGAACCAGAATTTGAATCCTAACTTCTCTGCTCCTTTTGGATCACCCCTTGTTCTCTCCCATCAGAAGGCCTCATGGATTTAAATCTGAGGCTTCTGGGCGCCTGGGTGGCTCAGTGACTGCCTTCGGCTCAGGTCATGATCCTGGAGTCCCGGGATCGAGTCCCGCATCGGGCTCCCTGCTCGGCGGGGAGTCTGCTTCTCCCTCTGATGCTATCCCCTCTCATGTGCTCTCTCTCTCTCTCATTCTCTCTCTCAAATAAATAAATAAAATCTTTAAAAAAAATAAATCTGAGGCTTCTTACCAGGTCTCATGATCCACTTCCTTTCGATTCTTGGCCATGAATATGGAGTGTGGGAATAGGGTATCTGCCTCTGACCCAGAAGATATGGGGGAAAATGCCAGTGCAGTTGTGTGTGGGGGGTAGTTTCTATAAACTTTGGATCTCGTGGTGTGAAGGATGCTTATCACATTCATTACCCCCCTACCAGCTTAACCCCGAGACAGTGTGAGAGGACCACGGGAGACCCTCGCCTGCCAGTGTCCATGCCTGGGGAACCTGGTCACTGAACATTGTGTCCAGGAGCTGTCCCAGGCCCTCCCTCCCCCCCGCCACCCTGCACCCCACCACCACCAGTGAGAAACCACTGCAGCTTTCTGATGCAGAATTCGTCAGTTTCACCAATGGCGCTGATCCGTCCTGGCTCCGCCTTATCTTTGCTCTGCCATCCAGCAAAAGCTGTTTCCACCCGCTGGTCACCTGGGAACTCCAGCTGCTACACAGAACAGGAAGCCTTGGAAGAGACTGTCCAAGTAGTATGTGCTTAGCATGCTATAACCTTTTCATGGCCAAGGATAGCTTCTGCTTACTTTGGTGCGATGGGGCCTGGAAAAAAAAATACTTTTAGGGGTAGGAGAAGCACCTGGCCCACCCTGAGGTCATTGGATTCTCTTTGGTCATGCCTCCATGGTCAGGGTGCTTCAAAAGCCTGGGTGGAACTAACTTATGGTGTGGACTCCACAAAATGATTGCTAAACCCAAAGTTCAGCAGACCTTGGTACTAGAGGTCTCTTAATGGGCACCTGTTTGGAGGTTCTCTTTGTCACATATTTTAATGCATTTGGCATCAAGGAGCTGTGCTGTACCTTTTGAAGTATGCGGAGAGAAATGCTAAGGGAGTGGTGAGCAGTTAAATTGTAGGAAGAAATTCTGCTTTTTTAAAATTGTTTTTGTTCGGTTTAACAATGATTGAAGATGCCATGAGGTAGCCAGATGATCCACTAACTGGGATTTATAGAAATTCTTATCTGCAAAAATTTTAAGACAGAGTATTAGAAAGCTTCAACGCTTTATGTACCATGCAGAAGGAAGTCTGGTCCGAGCGTTTTGCATCTGAGTGACCCTCTGGAAGGGGGACGATGAAAAGCAGCTGAAGAGTCACTTGCTTTATGTGTGACTCACCCTCCTTTGTCTGCATCAGGGTTGTCCCAGGCCTGCCCGCTTCTCTCCACCCCAAGGAGTTTGGTCTTTGGAAAGCCACATGCCTGCTCTCCCGATCTGCCTCCACTTCGAGGTCCAGAGGGAGAAACCAACGCTCAGCTGGCAGGAGAGGCTAGAAGAGAGGTTTTGTGTGTGCCGTTGGCAGAGTAGGGAGAGGTGCCATCACCCCTGCTCTGGGTAGACTCCCAGAGGCACCTGCTTTTCCCAGAGGTGCATGAGGCTCAGGCAGAGAGGCTGGTGCTGACTGCTGATGGGCCTGTGCTTCCCGCAGGCCTGTGTCCCGGTGCCTGGGGAGGCCGCTTGCCGAAAGCTCATGGTGGGGTGGGCGGGACCAGATCCGAGAGGACTTTATTCTGCCGTCCCCTCTGTCTGAAGGATCTAGCATCTTTCCCTGCTGCCTTGTTGGCTCCCAACAAGCTCTCCAACACATTTTGAATCCACATGTTTCCTAGTCCTGTAGAGGCAAGCCCCCGTCCGACAATTCAAATGGGTTCAGTCTTGTTGGTTCTTGTTTCCTAGGAGGACAAGGCGCGCTGAAGGTTTGGTGTCAACTCTGACCCAGGGCCTGCATCTGATTTTTAGGAAGGCACAGAAATGCACCTGGGATGACCCCATGCCCTTTTCTTTCATTTTTTGAATTCTCACCACCTGGACCATTAATTCTGCTTTCAAAGGGGGATGGGGAAAGGGGAACATTTCAAAGCAAAACTGATTTGGTCTGTGAGCCGGCTTGTCTTCTAGGTTGTACTTCACCCTGATGAGAATCAGAAAGGACAGTCTATAAGCCCCTGAAATGCAATTTCCAGTGAAACCCGAACTTCACTCTAGTGGCTCTGCAGCTGGAGAGCCTCAAAACCAGTTCCAGATGTTCTCTCTCCCCGTATTAGCAGACTGGGACTTTCGGGCAAGCTGGGAGGCAGCATGCTCTTGCTTCCACCCATTCTTAGAGTGCTCCCTGTGCAGTCCCTGACTTGCCTCTCAGGGCCGTTCAGGCTGTCCAGGCTGTGAGAAGAAAAGGGAAGAAAGCCATTCCAGACGAAGCCTGGCCATTCCGACTCCTTTTCCAGTGTGTGTCCAGCCCATGCCTGTGTACGGCGTGTGGTGATAGAAATTTGAACTCTCTCATGCTTTGCTTTTTAAGTGTGCTTTAGACGTTTTGGTGTTTGTGCCTCACTGCACCCTGAACCATCTTCTAAAAGAATAGTTTTGTTGTTTGAGTTTAAAAATATGTACAAATGTGGGCTATTGTTAAAAAATCAAATGATACATGAGCACTTACAGTGCATAGACACTGTTCCCAGGGCCTTGTGCAAGTTACCTCCTCATAGCAAACCAGTAAGATAGGTACCCTCATTCCCATTTTAAAGAAGAAAGGAAAAAGAACTCAATTGCACTGGCCATTGATAATCCCCAAAAGGCCAATAGTGGCCACCCTGGCAGATGTTTCTGTGTGCATGGATGTCTGTGTGTGTGCATGCACGTGTGTGTGTATATGATTTTACACGAACAGGAGCACAGACCTTGTTCACTCGACCGTGACCCTGGAACATCCTTCCATTCCAGAAGTAAATCATCATTTTTAACATTTATGTAACATTAAATTGCATATAATACACTTCCCTAATTTGAAATGCATGACACATTGCCTTCTAGGAAGTTGAAACATTTTGTGCTCCCACCCACAGTGCTTGAGAGGACCCATTTCTCCAACCCTCTGCCAGCCCTGGCTATTCACCTGTTCAAATTCCAGCCAAGAGTTTTATGAAGTAAATCCCACACTAAGAGCAAGGCATTGTGACTCTTTTAAGTCCCCGCCAACTTGATCTGAGGAAATGAATGTTTCCATGTTACTGCGTGCATTTCTTCGATAACTGGAGTGCGGAAGCATCTTTTCCTACTTCCGTTGGCCATTTGGATTTCTTGTGTTGTGAATTCCCTTTGCATATTCCTCACCCCTTAACCCTTCCTATAGCCCTCGAGATCAGAGTTTGTCTCCCTTTTTAGTGTTTGGCTTTGTCTCCTCTCCTCCTGTCTTGGCCTGATCCTTCCAGTAGTTGTCATTTAATCCATTTCTCATCCATATTAGTACATATCTTTCTTCCAAATACTAATGAAATTTGGATTAGTCACTGTATGAATCCCTGTAAGTTAACGTCTGCACCTTCACTTTATGAAAGGAGAGCTGTCACCGCTCATAGTTCTTCAGTCGGTTGCTTTAACATTGAGAATGAGACTTCAATCAAATGTTTTAGGATCGTATGTGGTGTGGTCTGTTAGCCAGCTTTTATCTTGTTCGTTTCCTCCGATTTCTCCGTATTTGATTAGCACTAGTTCCTGTTATAAAACTTGGCAGATTAGTACTGGTGCTGTACCTTGTTGTCTGCTCTGCCCGTAGGCAGGAGGACACTGCTTGAAGCCTCTCGTGCCCTCTGTCTGTGTGGTGCCAAACCTCTTAGCCGTCTCATCACAGATGCATTTTCTAGGTTTCTTCCCCACCCATTTCAAGGATGTCTGCCTTACCTTCCCAACTGGACTATAAGCCACCTGAGGTCATGCTTCTGCCTTCCCTGGTATCCCTCTAGGATCTCCAGGACGCCCAACACAGTGATGGGTCAGAGTATTTACTAAAGAGATTTTCGGGCGCCTGGGTGGCTCAGTCGGTTAAGCGGCTGCCTTCGGCTCAGGTCATGATCCTGGAGTCCCGGGATCGAGTCCCGCGTCGGGCTCCCTGCTCAGCAGGGAGTCTGCTTCTCCCTCTGACCCTCCCCCCTCTCATGTGCACTCTCTCTCTCTCTTTCAAATAAATAAATAAATAAATCTTTAAAAAAATTTTTTTTCATCAGCACTCGTGCAGATTATAAGTTTACTGAGTCCAAGAGAATCAGAAAGACCCAAGATCAAGTTTGGCTTTGCCACTTACCAACTTGAATGGCCTTGAGCAATCTTGATAATCTCTCTAAGGCACAGTTTTCTCCTCCATGAAATGGAATACTAATTTGAAAACTTCTATAAGAATGTTGTGAAATTAGCCTGCCGTATAGTCAGCACAATAAACGCAGCTGTGGGGACGTAGCGTGGACCGTGGTAGCCCGGCCGTGTTCGTGTTGGTGTCTCTCATGGAATGGTGATGGGGGCGATATGGAGGTGAGCGAGCTGCTTGAGACGGCAGGGCACTGGTTTTCCTCGGAGTGTCCTTAGAGGCTCTTTATGCTCCTCTCTGTAAAGACTTGTTGTTGAGTCTGAATCTGTTTTTTTCCAGCACAGAGCCTTATAATCATTCAGGGACTCAATACGATGCCATAAGTTTAAAACATGCCAATTTCTCTCTCATGCTGTGCCAGTTTTTCTTAAATGGGAGTATGAGTGCCTGTGCTTATGCGTGTGTGTGTGTGTGTGTGTGTGTGTGTGTGAGAGAGAGAGAGAGAGAGAGAGAGAGAGAGAGATGCTTAAGAAATAAAGATGGGGTCAGATTTTGCTTGGCATGACAACTATCATCCCTGGTAGCTCTAAGCATTTTACCAAATGGACATTAATTGGTTTCCTTCTGTTCTATTTTTATTTTGTAGTCATTTTAATGTATATGGAGCCAACCCCTTCAAATGAGACATTTTGTCATTTAAACATGTTATTTAGGTTAACCGCCATGGGCCCAGCTTCAGCGGCACTGAGGACCATGGAGGAGGGGTCCGAGTGCTTGTTCCCCCATGACCTAACCACAGCCGTCTCTAACGCACATGTGCCCAAACCCAGGCCGCCGACAGCCATGTGTCGTCTGCATTGTGAGCTTGGCACACCCGCCTCCTGGTACCAGCCCCTGCCCCTCCTTGCCTGCCTCCAGTGGCCCTCAACCCTGCTGTGGCCTGTGGGACAAGAGCCCTTCTGGCCCACATCACCCTCGTGCGCTGATTAGACAGGAATCCACAGATCTGTTGAGTGCAGTGTTTAATGTGACACAGATGTGGGACACACTGCAGATCTTTCTGCTTTACAAATTTTCAGCTTTTTGCATTTCATCAGTGTTGCTTATTATTTACAGAATGTAACTTGAGACAGCAGAACAGATTGTAATTTTTAAAAAAAAGGTTTGGGGGGTGATGGGGCCACAGGGGATCTGGGAGAAAAAAAATCCAGTAGTGTGGAATGTTGTTTGCTGTCCAGACCAAACAAACCAGTTTGCCAAGGGTTGAGGGACTATGGCAATCAGTCCCATTCATGTTCACACTGGCAGCACTTAATTATAAGGCAGTGTGACCTTCTTATCGCCAAATAAGGAACAATCTTTTGTCACCGACTTGAACGTCATGGCACCAGGCAGACACGCAGCTTTTATAGAGGCCCTGAAGGGTATCATGGAGCTGCTAGCTTGTGTCCTGCTTCCTTCCTGTCCAAAGAGGAAGGACACCACGGAACCCACGCCCCACTCAGACATGTGGATGTTCTCCTTGCCTTATTCCTGCTCTGGCTTTATACCCAGCCACTGTGGCAAGAGCCAGAACAAGAAAAATCTCTTCTTTTGCCTGAAAAATCCGAGATATTCTTGAGGCTACCAGAAGGATGGGCCAGAGCCAGTCTGACACAGTTCAAAGAGAAAGTGCCATCTCTTGTTGGTAGAGGGGCAAGATGTGACTAGAGGTGGCCCTGGCTTCTGAGAAGGCTCAGCTCACGCAGGTTCAATTTGATGACAAACAAGAACAAGCTGGTCAGCAGGAAGATGAGGAGGAGTGGGTGATTGGTGGATGCCTTTCTGTTTCTAGGTCAAAAGAGACTAAAACTTGGGACTGAGCTCATGAAAGCCATACATTAAAAAGTCTTTGAAGAACATTCTCCCTGGAATTTGAGCTAGTTCAGAGAATCGGTCACCTTGGCCAGAGGTTCTGAGCTGCGTCAGCGCTGAGTGTCAAGACCGGATGAGACTGGGCCTCTGAGCAGCTCCCAGAGTGCCAGGCCCCACTCTTTTCCTCTGCTGGAAAAGTGCGCATGGTGCACGGTCCCCCAAGGCCACCAGGCAGCTGTCCAGTGGCTCCCTGGGAGAACGCCACCGAGGCAGTAACTTTTTGACGGGCCCCCGCATGCCTGTGCTCTGGGGGTTCCTGGGTCGTCACCGAGTCCCCGCCTTTCTCCGTTGTCAGGGCTTAGACTACCCCCCCACCCCGCCCCGCTCCCTTGGCCTCAGCAGCAGCAGCTCGGCCTGCTCCGGTGCTAACGCAGTCTTGGGGCCATCGGTCTGTCCATCTGTGAGTATGCCTGTGCCAGAAACTATACTAGGGGCTGGGGTACAGCAGTGCGTAGGACAGAAAACCCTGGTTCCACGTCGCTTCTGCTCAACACTTAGCTCGCGCTGCAGGCCACGGCTCGCTTCAGAATGCGAGCCCCCCTCTCTGGAAGAGGTTGGTGGCTGCAAAGGGGGGGGGGGGTGTCATCCTCCCAGGGTCTCAATGTGACACTCTACCACCTGCAGGCTACGCACAGAGTCTGTTTATCCCTGGGACTGTGGAAGCTGTGGGGAAACTTGGATTCTTGTGACAGTTGTTGGTTAATCTTGTGTCTGGTCCGTTTTTGAGGCATCTTCTCGCATTCCCTCTTTCTCCTTTTCCACCCTCCCCCTCCCCCATACTCTGCCCGATGGTGGAAGGTCATATAGAACTTCCAGCCTGGATGAACGGGTGGTCTTGAAAATCATGGTGGGCTGCAGCACCCCATACCTGCTCTGCGGTGGTCACGACGGAGGCCCTTCGCACAAGAGAGTGGGGAGGCCCCAGGCAGGGGGTGGGTGATGCTGAGGGCACATCCGCAGCCCCTCTTCAGGGCAGCTCCGTTTTCAGGTGTATTCAGGTTATCTTACAAACATCATTTAGGGTAAGTGTTCTGCCACTAAAACTGTCTTTTAAAAACCTCTGTTATGATGAATTTTATTAATGGCAATGTTCTAAAACTCCCCATTCCAATTGTCAGAATTTGCCATTTGGTATAATTTAATGAGCTGCGAGGTGGATTAGCTCCAGCTCTTCAAGGACAGTTCATGAAGCACACGGGATGGATGGGGTAGGCCAGGTGACTGCACACTCAGGCGCTGTTCCTTCAGCAAATACCTGTGCATCCGAACATTTGATGTACTGCTTCTGAGTCATTTGTACATACTCAGTAAATCATGTTTCTGTAGTGTTTTTCAGGCTTAAATTTTAAATCTAAATTTTAAAAGTTGTGCATTTTGGTATTCTCCATTGATTAAACACCTAAGCATTCTGAATAAGGGCAGGGGAGAGGGAGACAACTTTTATGAGTACCTGCTGTGTGCCAGGCACTGTGCTGTGTACTTTTCATATATTAATTATCTCATATTATCAACCAACCAAGTAAGTATCGTATTCCAGTTTATTGATAAACAAACTGAGGCTGCCAGCAATCTAGTAACTTATTCAAGATCACTCAGCTAATAAGTGAATGGACTGGGATTTCAGTCTGTGTTTGTCTTTTTTCAAAGCCTTACGTTCTTCTCTATACCACCACTCTCCTAAATTTCATCTCTCTCTTAAAAGAGATCAACTTTGGGGAGAAGGTAGATAATATAAAGATAAAAGAAAGAAATTAGTAATTATTTGCCAGAAATCAGTCTGAAAAGATCTGGTTTATTTTGTTTAATCAGCTTGTTATCCTTAGCATTTGCATTTAATAGCCACAAAATCAAGTTTACCAGGATTGTGTGCTTTGGCCCAGGTGAAATATTTTAGGATTGACATTTGAGGTGACAGGTTAGCAAGGAATTTGCCCGTGGCTTGAGAGATTCCTGTAAGCACTGCATTCTGATTCAGAACGCTGTGTTTAGAACACAAATGAGGCTTGTGTTGGTCAAATACCTCATTTTTGTAATGATGTTGAAAGTTGCACACCACTTTATAAGTTGTCTACTATTTAAAAAAAAAAAAAAGCAAAACAACCCCGGAATGCATACAGAAAGGCATTTTAGGAAATCCAGGCTATCAGGCCAGTATCTCACTATAACATTATCCACTTGATTGGAATTCTTAATGAAGCCAGCCGGCTTTGCCCCTCCCCCAGCGTCATGAACAGGTAGGCTCACCCCCAAGGCAGTTAGTTGCCTCGGAGGGGGGAAAAAAAAAAACTTTCAAGTAGCATTGTTCTTAGAGGTTAAATCCCAGTAGGCGTATCTATTGGCATGAGGCCTACCAGCTGTCACAGTTGCAATGTCATGGGGTCCCCAAAACATGTGTTGGGTTATAGGAAGCCTTGACCCCTATAAACAAGTCAGGTGCGAATCCCACTGATGGGAGAAAGCCCAGCCCAGGAAATGTTGTCCCCACTGCAGGATGTCAAATTACTGAAAACAGCGATAGGAATATAGTTGCTAACGATTTCATGAATCAGCATCTTTCCCACATTTTTCAGTTGCGACAATACAGTGCGGATTTTGTGTGTTACACATACAACTTCAGAACTCTAGAGAGAAGGAAGTAGAATGTTAACAAGAAAGCAGAAGGAAAAGGGAAATATTTCTGTCTGAAGCAGTTTCCCCAATAAGAAAATTAAGTGAGGAAGATTGGCTGTTGGACCATAGTCCATCCCGGCTTTGGCGACCTAAGCTAGGTAAGGGCCCGCCTTGTATACCCATGGTGCTCTCCACAGATACATCCTCATCACCATCACCATCACAGGCAGCATTTTGTTGATTGCCTGTCACATACCAGGCACTGTTATGAGCGCTTAGGTCCATAATTTACTCCTCACAACAACCTCATTATTATCATCCCCGTTTTACAGATGAGGAAACCAAGGCCCCAAGAGGTTACACAACTTGCCATAGGTCACAATTTGTAAGTGGTGGAACTGGGGTTCCAACCAGGCAGCCTGGCCTCTCCCCCGATGCCTGCCCCCCCCCCCCCCCCCCACGCCACATTAGAATTGCTTGCTTTTGTTAATCTTCTACGTTAGACTCCAGCAGGGTCCCTGGAAACTTGATTGTCTTCCCAAAGGCCTGGCGCTGGCCTATGCATGTGATCACTCAGGAAAAGTCATTACACGGGGTGAGGATATGGGGGTAGAGGAGGACACACACCATTCGCAAGGCTCTGAGCAAGCTCGTTTTTCTGGCTGCCTTAGTTTGGATCCTCGGTTTCATTCTGCCCAACCTAATTTTTCATGTATTCAAAATCCAAATCGTCGTAGCAAATATTTGGTGCAATTTTCTGGGTTCAAGGTTTAGTGTGGCCAGAGCTCAGCAGTTATTATTAAACCAATGGATTGAATGCTGTCTCTGAGTGGGTTCTAGAAAATGGATTTCTGTTTGTCATGGAATTCTGGGGAAGAATTTCTCATGTAAACTGAGCCAAACTTTAGAGGCTTTCATCCTCTCGTGGAATCTCCTCTGATTACAGTTTCCACTGAAAGGAGTAAAATCTGTGGAGGAAAAATGCTTTCCCACTTAGTCTTTGGAAGTGGGGACGGTAGAGACCGAGAGGGCTAGAGGTCAGGGATAGGATGGAACCCGTGGTGTGGTGGGCTTTCCTGAACTTCCAGACACTCTACCACAGTGGGTATCGGGGGCAATTTAACCAGTTTGTATACCAGTTTTAACCAGAGTATTGTTTAGACAGACTGTTGAGTCCTTTTAAAGAACTGACAAATGTTTGGTTGAACCATTCAGTTGAGAATCCTGGTATCTTGTAGCTGTCATCCATTAACAGTATTTGAAGAGATAGTCTGGGTTGACCTTCTGTTCTGAGCTTAACTGTTTGTGCTCAGTTGAGCACAGTATATATCTGTAAGATATTTAATTAAAACAAAAGTCTTGGACACACACATAAAGTAAATGCAGGCACAATCCATCACTCTGTTGGGGTCAGTACACACAGCCCCTGAGGAAGATGGCAGTCATCAGGCGAATAAACATTCTATTGTAGTAGGAAGTCACGTGTTTGACACATACACTTTCTCCTCATTTACTGGTTGTTTTTGAACCTCCCTTGGTTGATAGACATTGGCCATGACAAATTTCTCAACTGACTAATAGCTTAACTTAAGCTCTACGGGGGTATGGGCCTGTGTGTACAGCATCTGTCTTCAACTAATAGAGCTATGACATAGTTACTCATCATATAAGCGAAGAACAAATAATGGCTAGCCAACTGTTGACCCTCGGGCTGAAAGGCAAGATCAACCCAAGTGGAATTGGTTAGATCTCCTGGTGTCACCTTGTTTGGGTTTTTTGTTGCTTAAGGAACATGACATGAATTGTTTTCATTATCCTCATCTTTGGTTTGGGGCCTCCAGGGTATGTCAGATAGCAGTGGCCAGATGCAGACCTATTGTGTATTGATCACGCTCACGGGGTGGATATCTGCTGTGTATCAGCCACTGTATCAGCAGCCCCTTCCCTGGGGGAAGAGTTGTCCGTGCCGCACAGCCGACTCTCTGACATTTTCATGGAGTTCAAAGCTCAAGTTCATTTGGTGCTGACATTTTGGATTAGCTGGTTGACTGGAAGGCCTGCTTCTTTCTATACACTGTGAAATTTATAAACCGCAGCAGCTGAGAGCTTAAAATGGCCGACAAACCCCCAGCTGGCAGCAATTAAATACACCACAGACCTTTGGCTAAACAAAGGTTTGTGGAGGCAGAGTTGCTGCATATGCACTAAACAGACTCATGTTTTAAACCATCTTTTATGTCAAGTGTTAGTAAGAGATGCTGTCAACTCCTGAGAGGTGAGTGGGCGGAGTTTTGCTACCTCTTGTGTAATGGAGGATCCGTTATCCCCAGGGCTGTAGTGCCAAGACCCTGCCCAAGAAGCAGCACAGCCTGACAGGGAAGGTGATCAAGGGAGAGGGAGCAAGGCAGGCCAGGGAGGCCAGAGGATGGCCCAACAGTGGTGGGCCAGCATACCTGAGAAGTTGACCCTCCGTCTCTAGTATCCACAAGCAAGGCTCCACGGCTACTCCATTTCTTGTAATGGGCACCATCATCCTTTAGGTTGAAAAGGAAATGTGGTGATGAGAAGAAAACAACAGGAGGGGCGCCTCGGTGGCTCGGCTGAGCGTCTGCCTTCGGCTCAGGTCATGATCTCAGGGTCCTGGGATCGAGCTCTGCATCGGGCTCTCTGCTCGGTGGGGAGTCTGCTTCTCCTTCTCCCTCTGCCTCCCCCACACCTGCTCTTTCTTGAACTCTCTCTCTCTCAAATAAATAAATAAAATCTTAAAAAAAAAAAAAAGACAACAGGATGCCATTTTATATCCATTTGAGCAGCAAAAACTTGAGAATTTAGACCGGTACTGTTTAACATGCAGTTTAAATTTAAATTAATTTAGATTACATTTTTTTAAAAGATTTTATTTATTTATTTGACAGAGAGAGACACAGCGAGAGAGGGAACACAAGCAAAGGGGGAGTGGGAGAGGGAGAAGCAGGCCTCCCGCCAAGCAGGGAGCCCGATGCTGGGCCCGATCCCAGGACCCTGGGATCACGACCTGAGCCGAAGGCAGACGCCCAACGACTGAGCCACCCAGGCGCCCCTTTAAATTACATTTTTATTTTTTTTTCCCCTTTAAATTACATTTTAAAAAATTCAGTTCCTTGGTCACACTAGCAACATTCCAGTTGCTCAGTAGCCGTATGTATGTTATTGGACCAGTGCTGTCCTGGACAGTACTAAGTGTAGGAAAGGATATAGTTTGCGAGGCTCTCTTACATGCATTGTTGGTGGGAGTGTAAATCTGAAAACAGTTTAAATCGTCTTGTTAGGTGAACATTCATGCCTGGTGCTCCAGCAAATACCTCCTAAATATATATATATCCAAAGCAACTCTTGCCTCCCTTCACCAGGAGACAGTTTATAGGAATGTTCATAGCAGACTTGTTTGTAGTAGCAAAACCTGGAAATAATCTATGTACCATCTACAGGAAAACGGACGAATGATAGTATATCTATACAATGAAATGATAGCAATAAGCAGGTACGATAAATGGATTATAGATGCACACAGAAGAATGGCTGAATCTTAGCAGCATATGACTTAAAAGGAAGAAATAAGTCCCCCCAAATAAAGAGGCAGTGACATCCTTTTTCAAAAGACTAACACAACTAAAACCAAAGAATGTAATGAGACTATACCAGAGCATATGTTGAGATGTAATAAGAACACAGGAAAAAGAGACGCAAAGGAATGATAAGTACAAGATTTAGAATAGTGGCTGTCTTAGGTGGAGGAGGAACGGGGGTGGGGGGGGGAGGGAACGGCAGAGGACCACACAGAGAGATTCAGGTTATGGTCAGTGACGGCGTTTTTGTGTTGGGGTTGGTGGTTTCACAGATGTTTATTATACCATTTAAAATAAAGAAAAGGCCAATGATGACAGTGGGCCTTGAACCGAGGATAATGATGAGCCTAATCCTAAAGTGCAGTTTACAAGAGAATAGAGTCCTTTCCTTCCAGGTGCTCATAGGCTCCCAGGGAACATGAATACAGGAAAGCAACTTAAGAACTGTCACTCAGAAATAGACATGCCACGTTCCTGAGTCACAGCGGATGAACAAACAGGAGTGCCATTACCTATAGCCACACTGGTTCCAAAGGGTTATTTGAATTTAGAGTTTCATCAACAGATGGGGAAGACCATTCCATCACCCAGTGGCCTGCACTGGAGAAGATCATTTTAAAGTTTTTTTCTGGCTTACAAGGTTTGAAAACACTAGCTTGTGGTTTTTTGTTTATAATTATTTGATTAAGTTTGGTACCAGATTTGTTCACACACAGTGATTTTAAGTGCACACACACACCCCCCACCCAGCAGCCTCCAACTTGGGCTTTAGAAGTTAAAATTTTAGGTGAGTTTTGGAGAAGAAAGGATAGTTTTTCAACAGCAATGAAGCAATAGGGGATTCTGGGAGGAATTCCTTTAACCCCTTTGTGCTCCTAGTAAGAGTATCTCTGAACCACCCCTTCCGGCAGCCCCTAAGAGTTACAAGACTATAATGGGAGACTGTTTCCTTCCACGGCAAAGCTGAACTCTTTTCTTCTATGTCCGTGTGAGAAGTGAGCCTTGAATGCCACAGTGAGCTCCTCCAGTCAGCAGTATCGGAACGCTATGCCCAGCCTTCCTTGATGGTTGGTTGGTCACAGAATGAAGACCTTGGAAGTGGGAAGACACTGTGTAACCTGTGGGGAAGACAGATAAGAAACTTAACAGATAGGCAGTGTAAGCACAAGGGAGCTACTCGACTTTCCTGTTCTCCGGTGTTTGGGTGTGCTTATAGTTTACTTCAGAGATGTGCTGGGAGTGGAGGTGAGGTTGGGTCAGTGAAATTTGGGGAGGATCCTGAGGGATGCCATGGAGTAAAGAAATAACTGTATGCACCAGACAGCTATTTGATAATGTGATAACATGGGGCATAATTACGTTCTCAACTATTCTGTAGTTGTTCCAAGATGTGATTTCTAGGAGCTCAGGTCCAAAAACAAGCCTCCTTTCCTTGACTTCTGTGGCTTCTTTGGATCCCACCAGAGGAATTTAGGACTCTTAATAAGTGTTCTTCTCATTGGTAGTAGGCTGTTCCCACTTTGGGTACTAATGAAAAGATTGTTTCTCTTTAGGAAAATACATGTGTTAGCAAAGACATTAATTTCATGACCGTGCCTTCCTGCCCCTTCCTTCGTTTTGACTAGTGTAAACACACCCTTGATCTTTCTATCAGGAAGATATGACTCTAGCTGGTTCACATTTTGCCTTAACTTCATTGACCGCCAAGGCTCAGAATCTCTGGTCTTCAAACTCTCCACCAAAGTTTGTATACCATCTTTACTGTTAAGTTCCATAGTTAAAATGGCCCTTATACCTGCCCCCCCACCCACCCACAAATGCATTCATTCATTTACTCAACTAATGTTTATTGTTTTTCAGCCATGAACTGGGTACTGTTCTAGATCCCAGGAAAGCAGTGAATGAAACAAAATCCTTTTCGTGAATGTTCCAGATGGGATGCCAAGCAATTAAGCAAATGTTTTATCTAAGTGGGATGTGAAGCAAATGTGTTTTGGACACATGGCTAACTTGATCTAACTTGTATTTTATTTTATTTGTTTATTTATTTTTATTTTTTTAAGATTTTATTTATTTTTGACAGAGAGAGAGAGCACAAGCAGGGGAAGAAGCAGGCAGAGGGAGAGGGAGAAGCAGGCTCCCCACCGAGCAGGGAGCCCGATGCGGGGCTCGATCCCAGGACCCTGGGATCATGACCCGAGCCGAAGGCAGACGCCCAACAGCCTCAGCCACCCAGGCACCCCCTAACTTGTATCTTAAAAGCGTCATTCTCGTTGCTGTGAGGAGAACACACAAGGGTGGAGATAGGATAAATTACAGGACTACTGTAATAATCCATTACGAACCCAGGGATCACTTGTTAGTTATGATAGAGACGGAGAAGTAGGTAGAATGGGAGTATAGATGGATGTTGAGCCCACAGACCTCCCAGTGGATTGGGAAGATGTGGTGAGAAGCATCAGGATGAAACCTTACATTGACAAGCTGTGGGGAACGGGCCCCGTCATGTTCCTCTTGGAGGGGCCTTTGGGCTTCTGCCCCAATAGCCTGAACCTCTTCCAGGAACTTCATGGGCGACAGAATAGTAGGGGGTATTTGCCTTGGGAGAAGGGCCCTTCATTAGCCTGCCCTGGGCAGGGCTTGGAATGACAGTAGCTGTCTCACGGGCAAGGCGACCAGAGCAGGGCTTTGCTGGCTGGGAAAGGGTACCATGCTCCCTCCCCGTGCTTAGCCAGCATCCCTCAAACAGCAGTTGACCGGCTTCTCCACCGGTAGCTCTACAGCAGCTCTTTACACTGCCCTCCCTACCTTCAGTTAATAGTGAGCATGTAGATAGCCAACTAAATCTTTAGGTCAATATTTAGAGGGCCTAAATCTTAAAGAAGAGATTGAGACTATGTGTGGTGGGAGTATGTGAGTACATGATGTAAGTAAAACTTTTTTTTACCCATTCTCTTAGTACAGATCATTGAAACTTCTTGACAGTCTCCTTACATCACCCTTGAAGAGCTCAATTAGTGGTATCTAGGGCATCCTCAGTCCTGAACTTTTAAAAATTTTATCACTGGCTTTCTGGCTTTCTTGCACATATCAAACATTAACCAGGTATGGGACTTCACGCACCATGGCCCAGAGCAGAGTGTTGACCCGGGTCCAGGAGTGCTTTGCAATGTCCCAGTTTCACCGCTACCTCATTGCGTGGCCTGTGGCAAGTTTCTGGCTGTTTCTGTCCATATTGCTACCCCTGTTTGCCCACCAGGGCACTTCTGTGCCTTTGTAAGTAAGTCTCTACACTGCCATTAGTACATGGTTCTGAAGTGCTGATTCAGTGCTGATTCAAGCCTTACTCCTCTCTCTTAGCTGTGTCTAGAGAGGGATGTTTTGCTTCAGTGGAATCCAGGAACAAATAACGAAAAGTACAACAAGTACAAGGCTGAGGACAGACCCGGCACACTCTTATCAGTCATCTGAAATATGCACAGCCTTTCCAAGACAAATACGGACTCTTGTTTCTAGGAAAACACCGAAAAGTACTTATCAATTACCCTGTATATGGTTTGTGGAAAAAGACAACATCAGCCTACCCTGAAAGCCATGGCAAAGCAGATTCCTTTGGGCAACTGACAGCCGAGTGGCATGAGTTAGAGGCGCTGCAGAATCCCAGACTGTGGCCTGGGCCCAGTCCATGGAGCCTCTCCTTGCCCTCCCAGGATTCCTGTGTCCCTTGCCCTGTGCCCAGGCACTGAGCTCCTCCTAAAAGAAGTCCAGAAGCCTGGTATGTGCTTCCTAGATGCCCAGGCCCCCTCACTGTTCTTCCTGGCCCTTGCAAGTCCAGAGACGCCTCTCCTAAAGATTCCTAGAAAAGCGGGGTTTTCCCAAGTAGAAGTCTCAGTAATAACAACAGCAGGAGCCGTCAGTGGTGGCTAGCCCACATCCTGTCCAGCACAGGCTCCACGAGCTGTCCTGTGAGGTACGTGTCCTCCTCCCATTTTAGAGAGAAAACTGGAACCTGGCATCAAAGAAGCAAACTCTCTTGTCCATGGTCGCCTAGTCAGGACATGGCAGAGACAGGGTTCTCGTCAAAACCGGAGTCTCAGGGCGCCTGGGTGGCTCAGTCAGTTGAGCGTCTGCCTTCGGCTCAGGTCATGATCTCAGGGTCCTGGGATCGAGCCCCGCATCGGGCTCCCTGCTCAGCGGGGAGCCTGCTTCTCCCTCTCCCTCTGTGCTCGCCCGCTCTCTCACTCTCCCTCTCAAATAAATAAATAAAATCTTAAGAAAACAAAACAACAACAACAAAACAAAACTAGAGTCTCGAATGGCTCCCTCCTAGTGCATTCATAGGTGATGCTGCGGCGTAGTTCTGGTCACTAAATTCAGAGTGTGCCTTGTATGATGTAGTGCTTTTTATTTCAGATGAGGAAGGGAGATCCTTTGAACCATAACACTTAACCTCCCTGCTCGGTGTGCCTTTCCCCATGCAGGACTCAAGCCCAGAGGGTTCGGAAGCCTCGCTGCTGCAGCGGGCCCCAGGGGCTGCTTCCTCGATACTCGGAGAGCCAGGCGGAAGGGCAGGAGCAGCTCTTCAAGCTAACGGACAACATTCAAGATGAATTGTAAGTGGAGCCGTGGGAAACCGGCCCTGTTGACTCACTGCGTTCATTGTCTTTTCTATCTCTGAGTCCAAGAAGTTTCCCTTGTTCGGGGCATTGCCATGCCTCTTCGACCTTGGAACTTGTCAGAGATTCCTTGGCCCAAACGTCCTACAGCTGTAGGTATAACTACTTGTCCAAAGCCTTTTACTCAAAGCAGTGGTTCTCAAACCGAGTTCCACACCGAGACCTCAGTGTTTTGTGTCTCGAAAATGGCAGTCTCTTCCTAGTTTGTTCAAAGAGAGACGATAAGGAATAAAACGTTCCCAACTTTAAGGCTTTTTTCTGTGTGAAACGTCCTTAAGCTTTGGTGTTCTAGTGTTTGCTGCAGAATGCCTAGTGAAACAAAACAGGGAAACAAACGGCAGACAACTAGTGGCTGAAAATTTTAGAAAAGCAATCTTTAAAACATTGTTTTGTTACCCTTCAAATGTGAAGCCTTACATACCTCGGGTCTTGTAGTATCTTCAGTTAGTGAAATTATTCCAGGTTGGTATGATACGATTCAGTTTATCACTATTTCAGGATATTCTGCAGAGACCCTTTTAGCAGAAAATGCTCTGTAACTTAAGTGGGTGTTAGAACCACCAGTCCAGAGAAGGCGTTTGGTTATGCCTGATGAGTAGCAAAATGCTCGCATAATTTCTTTTAATGCTTACTTATCTCCTTTAAGCTAAAGCAAGAAAGGGAGGGTTCTGAGGGCCGTGAATATGTCGGGGTTGATGGAGGAGTGTCTGAAGGAGAGGAGAGCCTTCATTGTCATTGTTCAAGAGCGTGCTAAGCTGACCTCATCTCATATTTTTGTAGCAGTATTTGAATGGAAACATCAAAAATTAAGTCCAGAAATCATTTGCTGCTTACTGGATAAGATGGCTTCTTCCTGGATGCATGTGTTTTGTGTAACCCAAACCCCCTGCAGTGTTACTGGAAGGTCTCTTGAGGATGGCGGGGCATAATACTGCCCGAGCTCAGGCTGCCGTAAAAAGCACCATTTTTGTCACAGTTCTGGAGGTTGGGAAGTCCAAGATCAAGGCACCGGCCAGTTTGGTTCCTGGTGAAAGCTTTCCTCCTGCCTTGCCAGATGGCCAACTTCTGGCTGTGTTCTCATGTGGCCAAGAGCGAGCAGGCAAGAGCTCTGGTGTCTCTTATGAGGACACTAATCCTATAGGGTCAGGGCCCTTACCCTTATGACCTCATTTAACCTTAATTACTTCCTTCCTCCAAATAGGGCTTCAACATAAGGATTCTGCAGGGACACAGTTCTGTCCGCAGCATGCTTCTTGAATATGTTCTGCTTTTTAAGTCTAGGCCCAGCTCTGATCACCATTGCAAATAAGGGACTCCCCAGGCAGCTTCACTTTGGGGAGGACTTTCTATTCCTGCCTCCTTGGGGAGGATTTGGTGGCATGGTGGAACTTTTGGATCAGAGGCCCCGAGAGTCATGCCTCAGGTGTAGCAGGGCTAGAATGGCAGCCCCAGCAGCACTGGGATTTTTGTCTGTTCCATTCACTAGTCCATCCTTAGCACCTAGAACGGTACCTGGCACATGATAGGCACTCAGTAAATATTTGTTGAATCAATGATAGCTGGAGAGCTGCGGTATAGCATTATATTAATACGTGTTCACTTTGCCATCTTTTGGGGGTTTTTTGGTCAAAGGTTGAGATTATAAAGTATTGTACGTTGTACTTTTTTTTTTTTTTAAAGATTTTATTTATTTATTTGAGAGAGAGAGAATGAGAGACAGAGAGCACGAGAGGGAAGAGGGTCCGAGGGAGAAGCAGACCCCCTGCCGAGCGGGGAGCCCGATACGGGGCTCGATCCCGGGACTCCGGGATCATGACCCGAGCCGAAGGCAGTCGCTTAACCGACTGAGCCACCCAGGCGCCCCTGTACGTTGTACTTTTAATTTCCTCCCCCACTCACCCCTATTCAATTCGAACGATCTCTGGCCCTTACAAAATTCATTTTCAGTAGAATGACATGCGCCAAAAACACAAGGGAGAAATTGTGTGGTACAGCAAAACCAGGATTGTTCCCAGTGAGACGCGCACATTGGAAACAGAGCCAGTTCGGCTGAAAACTGGAATCAAACCGAAGTCAGTAAAATCGATTTCTTGAAACTCTCGAAATTCATGTGAACTGGGGAAAGATATTGGCATGAATGAGTTTTGACTCTAAAGATGAAAACCATGTGTTGCTACCCAAGTTTGTGGGTTAAATCTCGCCAGTGAATGTTAAGGAAAGCACGTGACCGTGGCCTTCCTCGGGTACAAGGAAGAAGTCATCAAGGAAGCCGGCAAATTCTCTGAAGTATCCTCAGTTGTCAGGCTGGGTCTTCACGGTGACGTGAACGTTAGAATCATCACTTTGCAAGAAGGGGGTTTTCAAGAAAAGCACACAAGTGCCAAATTATACCTCTGACTTTTATCCTAGAATTGTAATTAAAAACATACTTAAAGACCTAATTATTTGCATATTTTCCTTCAGAGTTAACCCCTTAAAAGGTCTTTAATACCTTGCTCTACTGTTCTAACTAAATGTTTCCACATTTTTTCCAGTTAGACTCACTGTTTCACTTCTGGAAAATGTTGTGTAATTACTTCCTGATGTAGTGAAAACCCCACAAAGTCCCCAGTGCCATGGGCACTTCAACTTTGTCCTCCCAGATCAAGTTTCATTTAATTTTTCATTTTACTTAATTAATTAGTATTAAAAAGATAGTTACTGACATAGGATTTAAGGTCTGGCCAGCTGAAAAGGCTTCGGTTTCAGAAGAATCGACTGTTTCTCTGGTATGTTACAGACTTAACATTGCTTCCCATTCTTTTCAGTTTGGGTTTTGAAATACGATCCTGGGTTAAGATGATGTTAAAGTAAATTTGTCCCATCTGATTAAATTAATTTTGCCTTATAACTAGCATCTAATCTGTAGCCAGGGACCTCATTTTCATTTAAAAAAAAAAAAAAACGGAAAGGAAAAGGAAGTTCCTATTTTATGTCTAATACTTTATCACAGACAAAGCGACACACCAGTATTGTAAGCATTAGAGTGGCTCTTAACCTGATCAAAATAGGTGCCTGTGAGCCACCCACGTGACCTGATACTATTTTCTGGAGTTTGACAACTGGGTTCTATTTTCAAAATGTAGTTTCAGAAAATAACATTGATGAGATTGTTTTTTTAATACAAAGAAGTATTAAAAAAAAGAAAAAGTGGGGTGCCTGGGTGATTCAGTCGTTGAGCGTCTGCCTTCGGCTCAGGTCATGATCCCAGGGTCCTGGGATGGAGCCCCGCATCGGGCTCCCTGCTCCGCGGGAGACCTGCTTCTCCCTCTCCCACTCCCCCTGCCTGTGCTCCCTCTCTCGCTGTGTCTCTCTCTGTCAAAGAAATAAATAAAATCTTTAAAAAAAAAAAAAAAAAAGGAAAGGAAAGGAAAAAAACAGCCTATAAACCCACCAGCCAAACAAGTTCTTTCTCCATGAAAGAAACTCATGCACATGGTCAGCACATTCAGAACAAAAAGAAATGAAATCAAGAGCAAAATTTTCCTTTCTTGCCCTCCTTGTAAACATACTGTTTTTGGTATTTTCGATCTTGTCTATCCTTTTTTTTTTTTTTTTAAAAGATTTTGTTTATTTGACAGAGACGCAGCGAGAGCGGGAACACAAGCAGGGGGAGTGGGAGAGGGAGAAGCAGGCTTCCCGCCGAGCAGGGAGCCCGATGTGGCGCCCGATGTGGCGCCCGATCCCAGGACCCTGGGACCATGACCTGAGCCGAAGGCAGACGCTTAACGACGGAGCCACCCAGGCGCCCCTTGTCTATCCTTGACAAATTGCAGATAGAGACAGAAATCAAAAATTTTTTTAGAGCACAGGTTATAGTGTTGATTCTAACAGCATAGAATCATCAATATAAACCTTATAGTAACATACAGTCTGAAAACAAAAACAAAAGACAGCTCCTTTTGAGGAATGGGATAAAATTCATTAGCTTCCATTTTCTAAACCGGATAATAACCTGTCAATAACCATTGACACTTAGGGAATTGGACATTCTTTGATATGCCCCTACATAAAAACTTTTGTGTGACTGATTAGCCAGCTATGCTGATAAAAGTTAATGGCTTGACTAAATCTTTAATAAGTTAAATCAAGAGTTCCAAGAGAGTTTTGTAACTTTACTAGTGGGTAAAATATATCCATACAGAGTTGCGTGTGGCTCTGGCAAATTCCCCCGGACCTTACAATGTAAATTCACTGTCATTTTGTAAGACTACCTAACACGTAAGTGTATTGAATGTTACTCTGTGCCAGGACGAGTAAGAAATTTGCTCTTTCCTTGACGAGTTTGCAGTCTAGCAGGGGAAGCAGGATGGTATTCCCAACTACCTATAACATATGATTGCTTTTAAAATAGAAGTGTGAGCCGTGTGTTAGGAGGCCTCAAGGGGAAGTGATTAATTTATGCTTGGAGAGCCGGGGGAAGACTGTGGACAGTTGGCCCAGCCCCGCAGGATGAGGGGGATTGTGCCTGGGAGAGAAAAGAGAGAGAGAGCCGCTGAGAGAAGGGTGCCGGGCAGAGGTGGCAGAGCTCCTGGCGTTTCTGGACGGTTGGGGTCCGCCAAGTGTGGCGGCAGCACCCATGGAAGATGGTGGCCTACAGGCCAGATCCTAAGAGCCATACCGAGTTCACTTGTTCTGTAGGCAGTGGTGAGATTTTGAAGAGGACCCCACTCCAAATTACGCGTTCAAAATGTAACCTTGCCGGCAACAGAGAAACGGATCAGAGTCAGAGAGAGGAGACAGGAAGGCGGTGGCGGGTGCCCCCTGGGTGTGATCCACGTCAACGACATAGACGGTGGCTGTGAATGGGAGTGGGGGGGGGGGGGACAGAGTTGAGGGTACTTGAGGAGGTGGCATCAGCACTGACTAAATACAGAATCGGAGTGAGGAGGGGTTGAGAGTGACCCCCGGGCTTCTTGTCCTTATGGTTGGATGGCCAGGAAGGGCCGGAGGAAGAAAGGGACAGAGGATGGCGCCACTGCGGAGGGGAAGGCCCCAGTGTGCTGCCTTGGCTGGCTTCTCCGATCACCCTGAGTTGTGGTTCCTCTGGCGGACAACTGACACGTTTGCCATCTGTCTCCATAGCAGGGGACCCCCAGTCTACAGCTTCGTTTTAATCATCTTTTGATGTGGTTTCTAGATTTTGTAAAAAAGAAAAAGATGATGATGACGACGAAGAAACCCAAAGCGTCGGTGGCTGGTGGCAGGAGTGCTAGGGAGGCGTCAGGAGGAAAATGGGGAGGCAGAGCTGTTTGCAAAGTCAGGCTCTGGGTTCTTGCTCAGACGGCGCTCGGGGAGAGAGTGAAGCCCAGCCATGGCTTCACTCTCTCTCTTTCTCCTCGCCGCGAGTGTACCGTTCGCTCTGATCTGCTTTTGAGTTGAAAAGACTTCAGAGTTGACACACACGTCCAAAGAGTGCTATTACCTGTGGTGACGGCAGGGTATGAACGGGGCCTCTGGTCACAGAACAGAGGTCTGGCCATGAATCCTTGAGACTTTGCTACTTGGTGAAGAACCTGGCAGGTAGCATCACCTCTGTTGGATGAAGAAACCGAGCCACAGGGACGGCAGCTGGCCTGCCCAGAGTCACCCGGCCTGGCACCATTTCCTCATGTATGAGAAGTGGCACCGTAGAGCCTATGAGCTCAGAGCCACCCTTCCTCCCGTGGCGGCTCTGGCCAGGCTGAGGACTTGTGCCCTCCGTGGCATCTTGGAAAGGAGTCTATTTTAAAGCCCATAAAAGTGTTCCTGTATGGAAAGTGCACTAATAATGTTAGCCACCCTGGCCTGGCTGTGAGAACAGCTGTCTGGATGGGAAGGCCTGGCTTTCGAGAGGCTGTGCCCCAGTGTCAGCTACGGCAGGTGCCAACAGGTGAGAGTGGGGGCAGGGGTCCTGGGATAGGTCCATCCCGTGCTGGACCAGAGGAGAGGAAATAAACTCAGTTGGGTTTTTATTTATTTTCTTTAAAGATTTTATTTATTTGAGAGAGAGAGAGAGAGAGAGCACAAGCAGGGGAAGCGGCAGGCAGAGGGAGAAGCAGAGTCCCCGCGGAGCCGGGAGCCCAACACAGGACTCGATCCCAGGACCCTGGGATCATGACCTGAGCAGAAGGCAGACGCTTAACAGACTGAGGCACCCAGGTGCCCCTCAGTCGGATTTTTAGTGCACATTCCTACTCTCACCCCAGTTGTGGCGGCCAACTTTGGGGTCTCCTTTGGGAGCCCATTGCATGCCCAGCCCACCTGTGCTCAGAAACCATAGTCCGTTTTCAGTGTTCATGCCAGTTGCTCAGCAAGTCCTGGCCCAGTGGCACTTCCTGTCTATGTCAGGATGCTTTTCTCATTTCTCTCTCTCTTTCTGTTTGTCTCCCTCTGTTTCCTCTTTTCTTCCCCCTGGACGAGCTGTTTTAGATTCCATTCAGTTTGATTAAGCGATAACGCTGTCCCCTTGATACTGTCAGAACCTAGAATGTGGGAAATTCTGTGCTGAGTGGCCTGAACACCAAAAGCTGCTGGGTATTTTTAATTTTGGCATTGAGACTTTACAAGTCTGCATTCTTGGCATTGCCAACCAGTTCGAATAGAACAATAAACCCCAATTTTTGTCATGCAAGGCTGTAATTAAAATGGCAACAGGAACAGGCAGATACTTACTGAGTACGTAGGGAGTGGCTGACTCAGGAGTGGTGGGCTCTCAGGGAGACGTGGGGGTGTCGGATATGGACCCCACTCTGACATCAGCTTAGAGCCAAGTCCGTGTTTGGCAGTGCTTTTGAAGGTAAGCAGTTTAAGCATTCAAAAGTGGGGGCAGGTTTGGAGTATTTCAGGGAGGCTTTGTGGAGAAGTTAGAGCTTGGAAATCCTCAGGTGGGGAGGGTTTGGATAGGTTGTGCCCTGAGGGGGGCGAGGGTGGATCTGTGACCCTGCAGGTGAGCGAGGGCCTGGCATATTCTCTGGTCTGAAAGGAAAGCGGCCGGGCCCCGGCGGGTGGGCCTCCGTCCCATCAGCCGTTTGGTGACCGCTGAGAAACAAAGCCATCCTGGGACCCCAGTCCCCAAACAGCTCCAGGGGGAGCCTCAGCTCAGCGGCTACAGTTTGGAAATTCCTCTCAGGACATCAAGTCCCAGGGGGCCAGAGCTTGACAGCCAGCCTGTCGTCGGCTCTTAGTATTCTTGCCGTCATCTGGTCTCTTTTGCTGTCCCTCGACGTGGCCGCCCCATTGTGGCAGGCTGTCACAAGATGCCGCGGAGGCGGCCAGGCCCCGGAGAGCCGCCGTGGCCGTTTCCAAGGGTCACTGCCCTTCATTCAGGAGCGGAGCTGAAAGGTCTGACATGCATAAATTTCCACTTTAAATCTGGGAGCTCCATGGAGGAAGAGGAATGGGATTTTTTTCCGAGCGGCCCTACCGCCCCTCCAAATGATGACTGAATGTTAGTCAAATCAAGATTACAGCTTCAGAAAGCACTTTCTAATTTATTAGATTTTTCTGAACATGCAGTGGCATTCTCCAGGCTTCCCTCTCACTGAGGTATGGAGCAGAGGCCCGGACAAGGAAGGAAGCAGACTCTGTCTTCCCGCACCCGCCCGCTGGGGAACCCTGTTTAACTCCGAGTTGGGGTGGGGGGGCACGCTCATACCCCCGGCCGCATCTCCATCTCCCCGCCGGTGTCTTCAGGGCCCCAGGACTCACCCCCCTGCATAGCAGTGAACGTTGTCAGTGGCTACTTCATCAGTAGTGAAAAGCATTGTATTTTCCTCCTGTTGTGTCCAACAAAGCCCGGGTACATTTCCTCTGGGCCTTAAACTCCCTAAAAACTCTCCCTGCAGAAAACCCCCCCCGCACAATGCAATGTCAGGATATAAAGTGGTTTCTCTTGTTTATACTGTTGGTCGTCCTCACGAGCGCCCTTTCTCGAGCACCCCTGTGTAGGGGGCCCCATGCTGTACAGCCCCGGGAGGTCAGTGACACTTTTATTCCTAATCTGCAGATGAGGGAACTGAGGCTTGCAGTGTAGTAGACGGGAGGGAGCCTGGACTCCAGGTCAGCAGCCCGCACCGGGCCTCCTCCCCTCCCGCTGGCTCGGTGACCAGGAGCAGCCCTGCCGCAGCGGGCTGAGGCTCGGCTCGGCTCGGCATGCCGTACTGACTTTCCCCCTCTCTCGGCAGCTTCATAGCCGTGGAGAACACCGACAGCTACTGTGTGCTCATCTCCTCCAAAGCCGTTTACTTCCTGAAAAGTGGCGACTTCGTGGACCGAGAAGCCATCTTCCTGGAAGTCAGATACGACGACCTCTACCACTGCCTCGTCTCCAGGGACCACGGGAAGGTGTACGTGCAGGTGACCAAGAAGGCAGTGAACTCGAGTAGTGGGCTGTCCATCCCTGGCCCTTCCCACCAGAAGCCCATGGTGAGTGCACAGCTGGCCCGTCTCCTTCGTCCCGCTGAGTGGTCTGTAGTCAGTGGTTAAGAGAGAAAAGGCCCTCGGAACGCTGTTGCCCTGCTTATCACGCTTCCCACCAGGAAATCATCTTAGGTTCACACTGGGCTGCCATTAACCGCTAGGGGTACTGCTTTTCAGTCCTACGTACAGAAGGAGCTCAGTGTGCATTAACTGGGGTGAGGCTGTCCTCCCAGCTCTCCCAGTGACGACCCAGCACGTGTGCCCCCACTGCCCGCCGGTAACAGTCCGGGCAGTAATAACCCAGCTCTAGCAAGTGGCGAGGGCCTGCTGACGTGATAAGACGTGACTCTGCCGTGCATTGGCTCTGAGGTGTTAGAGCATGCACTGGCTCCCATAACAATTGCAAACTTGTTTTTCTGTGCAGAGAAGCAATATCTAGCATACGCCCTTCCCCAGAATAAATTCTACATAAATGTTTATAAATAAAACTTATATATTGCCTCCAAAGGGTACAAGGTATTGTCATGGCAGGACTTTTAAATACTAGCCTTCCCATTAATCACCAGCATGCATTAAGGATACACTGTCTGCCAGGCTAGATAGATACTAAGTACTTCCTGAGGGTTATTTGGTGTTGTACTGTCTTTGCGCCCACTTGCCCGGTAAGGAGGCTTGGTGAGGGCAGGTGACTCGCTCCAGGTCACATGGCCAACACTGGGAGGAACTGGGGTTCACACCCAGTTGGTGTGACTCCGGAGCCAGCAGTCTACACCACTTTGCTTGCTGCCTCCACTCAAAGAAACTGTTGGCTCAGCAGAAGCACATGGGAGGAAGCTCACCACCTCTAGCCATAGTCGGACTTCGCTGGCTTTTCGTGAACCTGAGGTGTTAGTCATGCCCAGTTTTCACCTAGTATGCCAGGATTTTCAAAGCTGCATTTGAGAATGATGGGCCATTCAAATGGCCCTGCTTATCCCTGGCTCTCTCTGCAGACCAGAAACCGCAACCAACCTTATTGGGCCTCTCTCCTCAGGAATCCCTTGACCTTCCCCTGCTCAGGAATGCACTTGGGTTTGGCTTGGCTTGTGCAGGCTCCCCTGGGGTCCTTGGCTTAAGTCAGGGCTGGTAGATTCACAGAGTTAACACCCAGAAGTTGAACATTTCCACAAGTTCCTTTTGATGGTGGGGAGCTTTGCCCAGCTACGCTTTTGCTCCTTTCAAGGCAAGTGAGCAACTGAGCATTCTTGGTAAGAGCGGCCTCTAGGCATTTGTCTGAGGATCCTTCTTCCCTCTTTGCCACCAGGTGTTGGAGGTGAATCCCCTTGGTGCAGTCCTTTCTTCTTGCTCTTTATCTAGCCTCAGCAGACCCTCACCTCCTCAGAGCTGAGACTGGTGCTGGTGCTCCTGTACAGGGAGTCCCAAATGCCAGGGAACTGTGGCTTGGCTACCCAGTCACCTGGTGCGTATGTTAAAGATACAGACTCCAGGAATCCACCCCACATCTTGAGTCAGCATTCACCAGAAGCAGGCCCTGGGAATCCTTCTTAAAAGTAAACCCATACCAGTGGCGCCTGGATAATTCAGTCGGGTCCGACTCTTGATCTCAGCCCAGGTCTTAAGCTCAGGGTCGTGAGTTCAAGCCCCACTATGGGCTCCACCCTGGGCGTGGAGCCTACTTTAAAAAAAAAAAAAAAAAAAAAAAGGAAGCCCATACCTTTCTGATCTGCCGCCAGGCTGGGAGATGCCTGGGCCAATTTAATTGTCCACATCCTGTGATTTGTTTGCCCCCCCCCCCCACCTCTGGGCGGGTTACTGATTCTGTTCTGCTCTCCAGGTCCATGTGAAATCCGAGGGCCTTGCTGTCAAGTTATCACAAGAGATAAACTATGCAAAGAGCCTTTACTACGAACAGCAACTTATGTTAAGACTCAATGAAAATCAAGAGCAGTTGGAGCTGGACTCCTGAGAAATCCCAGCTGCCAGAGAGCCGCTCCCAGACACAAACCCCAGATCAATCAGGAGGAAAGGCCCATAGGCTTGGCCTCAATCAGAGGCAAAACCAGAATAAGGTTTGGGGGACGAGGTCAAGAAACGAGGGGAGGATGCAAATGGAAACCATACCAACTTGTGGGTGGGGTGGGGGGGGTTACTTTAGATTATGGGGAAGTAATTTTTAAAAGGTTTTGGTTGAATAACGTTAAAAAAAAAAGTGTACTGAGATGAATCTAATTTTTCGATTGCCCTGTATTTTGTTAACATGTACATATGTACAACTGTGTGTTTGTAAATATATAGGAGCGTTTCTGAACAGGGCCTGTGATGTGTGTAAAGGTTTGTTAACTGTAAAATAATATAAAATTATATTGGATCTTCTATTGCACTAATTCTACACGTCTAATTCAGGGTACTCTCTTTAAAAAGGCAT
This sequence comes from Zalophus californianus, assembly GCF_009762305.2. Lineage (NCBI taxonomy): Eukaryota > Metazoa > Chordata > Mammalia > Carnivora > Otariidae > Zalophus > Zalophus californianus. Next base: position 9,317,687 of record NC_045598.1, read on the forward strand.
TCTTGAAAGTTGAAGAATGTTCTGTGTTAGTTTTGGAAACCAGAGAAGTCACAGGAACCAAGACTGAGTGAGATTGGAAGTGCTCTGGCGGGCGCCTTTGAATCCGGTGGCCCCTGGGGCTGGATCGGGGAGCCGGAGCCACCCCCGAAGGAGATGCGGGACTGTGGCTCAGAAACCCATCTTTTATTTATTTCCCATCCCCATTTTTAAAAGTAGTTCCTAGATTATCACAAATTCGTTTTTTCTCCTGACTAATCTCACTCAACTTTGAGATAAATTGTGTTCCGTTACGGGGGCGGGAGGGGGGGGGGGGGTTGGGGGCAGTGGGTGTGCGCACACACCCACGCACACGGCAGCATTATAAGATTTCCTTGGGTTATCATCAGAGAGGGTCAGTTTGAAACACTGGGAGGCTCTGTTGATTTGGAAGGAAAAACATCTCACAGAGCTATTTGTTTTAACAAATCAAAAATCCACAGATTTATCAAAGTCCCCAGTAAGAAGGCTCTTCTTTCTGGGCAACAACAGGGGGAAGGTCCTAGGACTCTTCCCTTTTTGATAAAGCCACAGGCAGGTACCACAACTGCACAGCCCTGGCATCAGCAGTGGTAACACTGGACGAGAAGGGAGAGAGTCTCAGAAAAGGGAATGACATCTCAGTGTTAAAAAGCTGTTTTGTCAGTTTTTCATGGAACCAAGATTTGGCTAGAACATCTCTCGTCCTTGGTTTTAAATTCCAGCCAGTTAGCAAGGCCTGGTATGAGTGCCCCCTTCCTCCTGGCTGTTGTCTTTGCTGTTTCCCTTTTCTGTAAGGAATAAACACATTGGGAGGGGGGGCTCGCTCTAGAATGAATGACTAGCCTTGTGATTTTTTTAATTTTCATTTTAATAAAGCTAATCAGTTTCTATGACCTTGTCACGCAAAGATCAGCGGATGTGTAGAAGGTTTTGGTGTTTATAACTCATGACCCAAACCCTTCCGAGACGCAGATGAAGCTGATTTGTCCATCTCAGTGCCCCTCCCCTCTGCGAGTGTGCGCACGTGTGTGTGTGTGTGTGTGTGTGTGTGTGTGTGTTTTCAAAGACGCGGGAAGGGAGCTTTAGCACAAGTGCTCAAGAGCTTTCGCTAAATAGTGTTTCCAAGGTTATCGTCTTGAACCCCAAGGTCTTTGTCGTCTTCATGGACTCTAAGTTGGTGGATTGCAAAATCGAAACTTGGCTTGGGAAGGGTTGGAGTGGGTTTTGGTTTGTTGTTTGTTTGGCAGTCATGACTCTCCTGCTCACACACGAGATCCATGGCAGGGCGGCCCCGTGTCACCCGCCGCGGGTCCTCCTCACCAGCCGCCCTGTCCGTGTCCCACAAGTCCACCTTGTGATTTTTGCCATCAGTGACCCACTGCCAGAGACCACGATCTCTTACAGATGAGACTCTCAGAAGGGCTGATTGCCTCGGTGAGCCTTCCGTCGCTTTCTGGAATGAAGTCAGTGGAATTTTGTGTGACTGAGGAGGGCGGCCCTCAGCCCCCCTGGCAGCTATGATGCAGGGAGCAGAGCTGCTTCCCATGCAGAGGTTTAGCAATGCCCTCCTCCCTGCTCCTTTCTAATTTTCATCAGCTCTAGAAATAGTCGCCCATCCTGGTGGATTGCGCAAGCCCTCGCCGAGCACCAGACACGTCTGAGAAGACGCTAGAGCTTCTCAGGCTCTCTGCCCTCGTGGGCCCCACTCCGGGCTCCAGGGGGCGGCGGGGGGGGGGGGGGGGAAGGCTTTGGTGGGGGGGGTCCTTGGACATAGTTTCCTGCTTGGCCAGGAAAGAATTCAAAGCTCTGAAGGAAGCTCCTGCCCCGGGCTCCTTGAATGCCCCGGTTCTTTTTAAATTGGTGTTTAGCCCCTGATGTCTGAGACTTTGTTATGATAATTTCTCCCGATTTTCATGCTGTCCCAAATACACAGTTTCTCCCTGAGAAAAGTAAAAAAGAAATTGAATGAGGAGAAATTGGATAAGGAGAAATCAAAAGCCATCCTAATTCCCCAGTTGGCCAACCCACAGGGCCGAGCGGCCAGAGCTAGCCCGGGGGAGGCGCCTCCGCACCCCCAAGGAAGCAGGGGGGATGCAGCCCTCACCGGCCCCGGCGTGGCCCCCGGCGTGGCCCCCGGCGTGGCCGGCTGCCTGGTGGGGACTCACCTGGACGTTAAGGACGCTCTAGGGCCACGTTGTTTTTAAGCATCATCTGTGCCTCAAAATACCATACATAGTAGCTGCTTGATAAAACCTGAAATTAAAATGTCTGGTTCTCTACTGTGTAAACATGATTACATACGGTCACCAATCTGTAAAGACTCTTCCGTCTGTTTCACATGTCAGAGTCGTTATTTTTCTTCCTGTGGAATAAAATGCTTTATTGACTTCCCAGACAGGTTGTTTGCTTCTGGTTTCTTGGTATTCCGTAGATTCTAGAACCATCGCCAGTGACAGATGCCAAACATATTACGACGTTCACAGTAACACACATCCTCTCCCCAAGCTCCAGGAAAGCACACGACGGGGGAAAAGTCCTCACCTTGAAGAAACCCTCACCTTTCCTCCTCCAGAGCCCGGCTTTGTGCGGGCAGCTCCTCCCCTCCCCCACTCGGGTGACTGACTAGGCTAGGCCTCAGCAGGATGGAAGTTGTCATGTTTGCTGAGAAGGGGGGACTTCAGGGGAACGGGTTTAGAGCTCACTTTGTATGTGGTAAGTTCAAGGTGCCTACCTGACGCCACTGGAGATGTCAAGAAGGCAGTGGGGCATGCGAGTCCGGAGCTCAAGAGAGAAGTCCAGGCCAGAGGTGCTCCACTAGGAGTCATCAGCATCCAAATGACAAGTGGAGCCTGGGTGAAATCCCCAAAGCAGTGAGTTGAGTGGGCCTGGCAACAAACAAACAAACAAACAAGAGGCCCCAGATCTGAACCTTGGGGCTCCCCAAAGTTTAGAGTGTGGACAGGGGGAGAGGAAGAGCGCAGGAGACAGCAGGAGCATCCAGAGACACAGGCGTGAAGCTGGGACGGTGTGGGTCCTGGAAGCTGAGTCCAGAAAGGTTTCAGAGAGGAGAGCGGTTATCAAATGCTGCTGCTAAGTCGGGTGAGGACCGACAATACTGGGCTTCAGCATCGAGGCCCCTGGAGCCTTCTCGAGCAGCTTCAGTGGAGTGGAGAGGGGTTAGAAGCCAGATGGCATTAGAGCCCAGAGGAAAATGGTAGGGGGGACGTTGGCAACAAGGAATATCGACAACTCTCTGGAGGAACCTGGCTAGAAATGGAAGGAGAGAAGTGGCTGGTACTTCGAGAAGGGCGGGGTGGGGGGGCAGTCGTTGATAATCAGGCGGGCAGTGAAAGGGTAGAACGGAGCCTAGCCAGGAAGAGGGGTAGATGTGGTGGAGACTTCAGGAAATCCTCCTTTCCTCGTTTCCATTGCTTCTCCTTCTCAGATCAGCAGAGAGGGAGCATGGGGCGGGACGTGATGGAGATTTGGAGGAGCGGGGGAAACTGGAAGACAGACATCTGAGATCATGGGAAAGTGAGCAGACCAGGGAGGTACGGACAGTAGGTCAGCCAGGAAACATGAAAGGCCCATTCGAGGTTGGGGATCATTAAAGTGAGACCAGGCAGCCTGGTTCTGGTTTTCTCCAGCCACACGATTTAGCGTGGAATAGGCAAAGAATTGGATTTAATCAAGAACCGTCCCCTCCTGCCCGTTCAGATGTTCCAGCCACCGTGGCCCAACTGGAGCTCAACAAGAGAGCCAGCCAGAACCAAATGTCAAACAGAAATCCGAGAGCTCAGAGAAGAGAAGGGCAGGGCTGCACTTTCCAAACCAAAGCACACAGCCAGAGACTGTGCTCTTCCAAGTGGGAGAGTCTCGAGGAGCTGTGGCTAACGCCCCGAAAGGCAGACCGCACAGCTAGAATAGTTCAGGGGCTCCGGGGCAGGGGGGCAACGCTGGAGGACAAGCTGTCCTCCGAGCACTCTGGGCCTTGGAGAAACCTAGCGCAGAAAGGGCGTGCCTGTCACTTCTGCCTTCCCTCCAGCTCCTCGGGCCACCCGTTCACGGGGAGACCAGGTCCTGCCCAGCCGCTACTGGTCCAAGCTTCCCTTCCCTGGGGCGGGGGGGGGGGGGGTGGAGGGGTGGGGGGGTGGGGAGGGGGGCGGGTGATTCGAGCAATCATAGACACCAGAGGAAGAAGAACTTGTTGCTGGTGGAGAAAACTGTTGAAACTTAAAATGAGCTTAGATCTTTTTTCATACAAATGCAAACCAAAAATAGGATGTCACATATCCGTTATCATATGAAAGCAGGTAACGCAGTATTTGCCCCTGTCTGCCCCTGCATATCCCCCTCTGATAGCCTCATGCAGAACAAGGCCACAATAAACAAACATCCTCCCGGTTTATGGGGGCGGGGGCGGGGGGGGCACTCCCTTGGTCTCCGTGGAGTAGACTCCTGGGAGCTGGTTGCAGTGGGGGTGTACACCAGGTCATTTCCCACACCTGCTGCTGGGGTCGTGGAGGGCTGCAGCATCCGCGGTGTGGACCAGTCTGATGGGCACAGAGTAGTGTCCTGTCTTTACTTGGCTGTCTTCTCATTTGTAGGGACCCTCAGCCATGACTGCCAAAGGACCCAGCAGCTGACCTCTCAGCATCCATTCTTAGGACCACATTGATTTTTTCCCCCGTTTAACCTTTTTTTTTTTTTTTTAATGTCCTACATGATGTGGATAGATTTCCTGATAGGGCGCCACCCTTACTCCCTGGAATAAGCCCCATTTGGTCAGAATGTGTTAATGTGTTATTCTTTTGATACATTTCCTGGCTCAGTTGGCTAATATGTTGAGTCTTTGCATCTTTAAAGTGAGAGGGCTCCATCAGTTTCTCTCTATGTGCGCCAGAGGTTAGAATTAAAATTACTCCGGCTTCATAAAACGGGGCAGGGAGATGCCCGCCATTTTCTCTGGCTTGTGATACTTAAATTACCTGAGAATTTCCTGTTCTCATTTTTTAAAGTTAGATGGAAGGTTCTAGACTCTTCTTCAATGGCTCCCCTTCATCATCACCCCCCCTGTGCATTCTGCTAGGTGGAACGTCCAATTTCCATTTCTTCATGAGTCCATTTTGGCAGGAGGTTTGGCGGGAGTTTTTTGTTTGTTTTGGTTTTTTTTAATTCTTCAGTTCTGGTAGGTTTTTCCTGTGTTGCTAGACATTTGCTCGTGTTCTCCTTCAGATGATTTGAATACCTCCTGAGTCTGGTCATTTCTCTTTCTCCTTCCTAATCTTGCGTATTGGTTATTTATCGTTCTTTTCAAAGAACCAGTTTGCGATTTGTTTCTCTTTGTTATTTTGTTTTTATTATTTTGTTGATTATACCTCTAATCTTTTATTTCCCCTACCTGGCTTATTTTGATTTCTTTTACTGCTCCTTTCTCGCTTTCAAAGATGAGTACTCAGTTTTGTTTTGTTTTGTGTCACCCTTTCTCCTTAAACAAAGATGGCATTTTTAGGTTGTAAACTTTCTTCTGAATACAGCTCTGTTTAGTTCAGGTTTGGGTATGAAGTATCCTCTCATTTTCTGTGTAGTTTTTACTTGTGCTTTAGATTTCTTCTCTGAGCTAAGAGCTACCTAGAGCTACCTAGGAATAGGTCATTTCTAAATATCAAAAAAATTTATCCTCGCTAAATTAGTTATTTCAAATATTGGATTATAAGCAGTAAATGTAACCGAAGGTTTCTGCATTTAAAAAAAAATGTGCTGTAGTTTTCTTTTTGTCCAAGTACTTGATCGATTTTTATAAATGTCCCATGAACATAGGAAACAAAAGCGTATGCTCTTTGAGGCTTGTAACAAGAGGTGCCTACATACAAACATCCATACTTAAGCAGATAGAAGTTTGAGTTTGTAGACTATATTAATCAAATCCTGTATGGTCTGACTTAATTTGTGTGTAAGAGAGCTCTGACCCACATCTTCAAGTGGCCAGAGAAGCGAGTTCTAACTCCCCTGGAAAGTGCATAAAGTAAACAAACTTAGAAGAAAGAAAAAAACAGCAGCCTTAATTAAGCTGCCTCCAAGCAATCCAGTTGGAACTTCAGAAGGATTTGATGCCAGAACAATAGCACTACACAGCTGTGTCCCTTCCCCTGGGAGCTGGGCCCACCCACTTGTCGCCTTCAGGGAGCCCGCCCACTTCTCCCACAGCCCTGACCCTAGCAGCACGCCCAGTGTAAATAGTTCCCAGGGGGTAATAAAACCTCGCACCTCCTGCTTATTCCGAGCAGCCTCAAAAACACAAAAAAGTCATGGATACATTTTGCCTTGGAGTAAATGGATGCATCCAGACCAAACTGACCCTTGGAAGCCCTGAACAAGTGAGCCCCAGAGGGAGGGGGGTGTGGGGAGAGCGGCTGAGATGACTTTAGCGGGGGAAGCCCTGCCTTTGGGGCATGTTTTCCTAAGGCATTTAACTTTAGGGGTACACAGAGACTTCTGGGAAGTTCAGCCCAGCCTCCAGAAAGGCAACTCCCATTTTGTTTGATGGACCCATTCCTAGGCATGCCCGGACCACACAGCTTCTGAGCTTCCGCCCCTCCAGCAACAGGGAGGCCCTGTCCACCCTTGTTGTGAGCATCTACCTGGGTTCAGGCTCAGAACTGGGTGCCAGGGATATGGGATGAGTAGGGTGACACTCTCACTGTCCTACCAGGTTCGTGGACCTCGGGGTGGGGCACGGAAGACTTCACGGGGGAAGGGACAGGGAGCCGGAGTCCAGAGGGCTGAGAAGAGCTGGTGACACGGAGGAGAGAGGGGTGCTCACGTGAAGTCCTGGACCTGGGAGCTGCTCGGCACATTTGAGGACTGGAGTACAATGAGCTGAAGCCGAAGAGATGTGGCTAGGGGCCAGGCCATGTTGGACTTTGTAAGCTATATGGGCAAAGGTTTTAAGCGGAGGATTTCACTGTAAGACTGGCATCTATAACTACCTCTCTAAAAAATAAAAGTCTCTCTGGCTGCGAAATGGAGCCTGGGTAGAAGGAGTCCAGAGTGCCTGCTGCACTAGTCCGGGTAAGAGATGGGGGTGGTCAGTGGAGATCGAAGTGTGTAGATGGGGTATGCTTTTGAGAAAGAATAGATGAGACAGAGGGATGGATCTAATGTCTAATAAAGATCAGGGGAAAACGGGGTATCAAGGGTAGTTCTCAGGTTTGGCAGCTTAAGTAACCAGGTAACTGGTGATGTGCTTACCAAGATGGGGGAGCATTAGAGAAAGAGCTGGATGTCTATGGCTGTTCAATACGTGTTGGATGCTAAACGAATAAGTGAATGTCTTCTCAGGTTATGGGCGTATTCGGTGTGAGACGTCAGTTACCTTTTAAGCAGAGATGGTGGGCAGTTCAGAGCTTGAGAGAGTGGCTTGCCTGTGAGCAGTGTTGGCGTCATGGAAGTCGATTAGGTTATGGGGAGAGCAGCATGTGAGGGGAGGAGGGCTGGACCAAGTCTGAGAACTCCAAAGTCTAATGGGTGAATGTAGGAGTAGGAGCTAGTAAAGGAGGCTGAGAAGGAGTGCCCAGAGATGCAGGTAGAAAAGGAGGAAAGAATGTTTCAAGATGGTGGATGTGATCAGCTGGGTCAAACGGTGTTGAAAAGTCAAGATGTATGTTGGATTCAACAGTCTGGAGGACATTCCCTGTAAAAAAAAGTTTGTTGGAACGATGGAAGCAGAAGCTATATCAGGGCGAGGTGTGGATGGCAGGTCGAGTGGAGATAGCAAGTGTCCTTCTCTGTGACAATGACCTACCAAAGGTGGGAGTGGCAAGTCTAAAAATGTATGATAAAATTCTCCTCCTCTTAAAAATCTTTAGTGGGCTTAAGTTCCGTTGAGTTTTAATAGTATATAAGTAAGCTCCACATTAGCATGTTTGTAGTACTTATCCTTTAATAAACCTTGTATTCCACGTGGAAATGAATTCCGAGGACCCCCCCCCACCCCAGTTATGCAGTGGTCTCCCAACACACAGACTCAGCTATACCCCTTCAGTTGGAGAGGAGATTCTAATGACTTGGAGTTGTTGTTCAAGCCTACTCTGTGCACAGTTCAAGTCTCCAACCCCTGTTTGACTACATGCCTGCGTCTGAGTAGTATTTGTGAAGTCAGTGATAATAGGCAATGATTGTAAGACAAGGCCATAGAACTTGAGTCATTTTATGTGACCACTCACAGTTTTTAACTTGTGCTTAAGATTTTAAACAGTGAAAAAGAGTGCAGACCATGAAGTGTAACATCTTTGTAGGGAAAGTGCAAATTTTAGTTTGTAAATGAAATATAAAGAGAATAGAGCACTCTATCAATGGTATAACTTATTAGTTGCCAAAATTGTACCTTTTGCCAATGTGTTGATTTAATTAAAATTCACTCACTGGGGCGCCTGGGTGGCTCAGTCGTTAAGCGTCTGCCTTCGGCTCAGGTCATGATCTCAGGGTCCTGGGATCAAGCCCCAAATCGGGCTCCCTGCTCGGCGGGAGGCCTGCTTCTCCCTCTCCCACTCCCCCTGCCTGTGTTCCCTCTCTCACTGTGTCTCTCTCTCTGTCAAATAAATAAATAAATCTTTAAAAAAAATAAATAAATAAAATTCACTTACTACCAGACAGTTATGTAAATAAACATTTATTACGTAGGTCTATAACCAAACAAATCAAAATTCAAACCATTAAGTATAAAATATACATAAAAAGATTAAGTAGTTGTGCCCTTCTTTGAACTTTAATACTTATTTAATGCTTACTGACATCTTTGAAAAGTTCAATAAAATTTTAAACAACATTTCTGTTCTTGTTACTATTATTTGTTTCATTCACGATTATTACTGAAGATACTTTTGATATATTGGCAAGGGGGATGTTAAAACAGTCCTCTGAGTTTCAAGTACCAGGTATGCCATTGGCCCAAGGTGAGGATCCCTGGGGATGCCCAGGTCTGCCATCCCTAAAGATGGGGCAGAAATTGGGTCTGACAACCAGGGAGACCAGACTGAGCCAAGACCCCCAATGGCCCTGATGAGAGGAATTCACAGAAGGCTAGGAACACAGCACACCTTCAGTACAGCCTGAATTGGGGTAGGGAAAGGCAAATGAGAGACACAAGATATAAAATGAAAGGACCCTGAAGTGGAATCTTGTACTAGTTTGGAATGAACTCATTTTCAGTCCCTTGCCCCACCATGCCATGCCCCAGGCGACAGTAATCCTGTCCACAGAGGCAACTACTTTCAACTCTTTTTTCAATTTCTTCTGGTATCTACCACATGTTTCTACTACCTGTTCTTGATTTCTTCCCATCAGAGGTGTTATCTACTGATTTCCTACTGTGGAGAATTAGGATTTAGTTCTTTCTACCCACCCCCAACACCCCCCCTACACACACACACACAATACTCCACACCGAAAAAAGAAAAGAGGGACATCATTACAGATCCTATAGACATTTAAAGGATAACAAGGGGATATTATGAGTAACTTTTTTGCCTTTAAGTCTGACAATTCAGATAAAATGGACACATTGCTTGAAAGATACAAATTACCAAAATTGACAGAAGAAATAGAAAATCTGAGTAGCCCTAGGTCTATTAAAGAAATGAAATGTGTAATTAAAAACCTTTCCACAAAGAAAAGTCAGGCCCGGATGGCTTCATTTGTGAATTCAGTCGAACATTTAAGGGAAAATTAATATCAATCCTATACAAATCCTTTCGGAAAACAGAAATCATTTCCAAATCATTTTATTACTCCAACACCAAAACCAGAGGTTTTACAACAAAAGAAAACTAAAGACCAATATCCCTCAACACAGATGCAAAATTTCTTAATGGTTTTTTAGCAAATAAACTCAATGAGTCATGTAACCCAACTGAAAATAAGCAAACAGTTCAACAAACACTTCACAAGAGAAATATACAGAGGGCCAAAAAGCACATGAAAAATGTACAGCGTTGGGGCGCCTGGGTGGCTCAGTTGTTAAGTGTCTGCCTTCGGCTCAGGTCATGATCCCAGGGTCCTGGGATCGAGCCCCGCATCGGGCTCCCTGCTCAGCGGGAAGCCTGCTTCTCCCTCTCCCACTCCCCCTGCTTGTGTTCCCTCTCTCGCTATGTCTCTCTCTCTCAAATAAATAAAATCTTAAAAAAAAAAGTGCAGTATCACTCAGAAAAATGCAGATTACAACCATGATGAAATACCACCACACACCTATAGAATAATAAAGTTACAACATCTGACAATAGCAAGTATTGACGAGGGTGTGGAACACATGGAATTCTCATACATTGCTGGTGGGAATGTCAAATAGTAAAACTAGTTTGGGAAACAGCTTTGGAAGTTTCTCAGTTAAACACACTTACCACAGGACCCATCTGTTCTACTAGTTGCCTACCCAAGAGAAGTGGACACATGTCTACACAAAGACTTCTACACAAATGTTTAATCATAAGAGCGGAAAATTGGAGACAACTCAAATGTCCGTCAACGGGTAAATGAATAAAAAAAAGATGGAGTATATCATAAGGATGGACTACAACTCAGCAGGAGGCCTGAGCAAACTACTGACATGACATCCCGAGAGACAGAAGTTCTCCTTAGGGAACCGCTGAGATCGTCCGGGCAAAACAACAGACACACCAAAAAGAACCAACCTGGTACTTTGGGGACTATGTGATCAGGAAGGAAAGGACAAGGTCGTGGTACTTCTCAGGTTGGACATTTGCCCTTGTTGCCTGACCAGAAATCAGTTCTCCCTTCTTCTGGAAATAGACCCTAAATTCCTTTTGGGAAACCATCTCTCATTCACTGTCCGTCCTCGCAGTTCAAGAGGGGCTCCAGCCCCCAAGGGAGAGGCAGGAACTTAGTCCTGGCCAGCCAGACAACCCAGTCTTCCTAGCGACTGTCTTCCTAACATCCCCTAAGGGGGATGTTCTTCCTAGTGACTGTCTACATATATAATCCAATTGCCAACCAGTGCAATCCTATCTCTGGATACAGGGATTGATTCTGGAATCGACACTTGGTCCAATCAGAGTGAATCCAGGGAGTTGGGCAGAAGTCACCAGGAAGAGATACTTTCTTTCCACTGGACTGGAACCTTGGAGCTGTCAGGAACCAGCATGTCAGGCCTGCCCACGCCTGAAGCCAAACGGAGAGAGGCTGACCCAAGAGATGAAGGGAGGCCAGGTCCTGAGGGCATCACTCGAGGCACTGGGCTTTTTAAGTCTGTTCAAAGGTCCATTTACTTATGAAGGTCACTTGCAACAGGAAGGGTGTTGACTGCACTACTTGAACGTGGAGAACTGGGCGCTGAGTTTCATTTCGGACCCAGTGAACCTGCGGCCTATGGACCATCCAGTCAGCAGTGTTGGAAAGATAAGGATTTAGGAGTCATCCCGTTGGAGATGATACTTTAAATAAACCGCGGAGTAAATGACAGTGCTCTGAGAGGGCATAAGGTGACAAGAGACCGGAGCTAAGGTCGGAGCCCTGGGGAGACCTGATGGAGGGATCGAGAGGGGATGAGGAGCCAGGGAAGGTCAGAAAGGAGGTGAGGATGGCCGGGGGGATGTTTTGTGGGAAGGGCCTGAGCGGGGAGAGACTGGGCTGGGGTGTTCAGCTCTGCTCTGAGTTCAGGTTGGACAAGACTGAAAAGAGCCCGATGGATGTGGAAACTAGATCGTGGGTGAGTGTCACCCCAGCAGTTCTGGGAATGGTGGGTGTCAAAATAGGATCCAAAGGTGAAGAAGTGAGTGTAAGATGTCTCCAAAATTGGACTGTAGGGGAGAAAGAACGAGGGAGGGTTTTTTTTTTTTCTTTGTAAGCGCTTTATGAACAACGGAGAGGTGGGCATGCTCGTGGACAGGAAAGAAGCCGGGGGGAAGGGGCATGGTGAAAGAGAGAGAGTAATTTAAGGGTGGGTGGAACGCAAGGAAATGGAATCTCAGATGCGGGAGCAGAAGGCCTCCTAGTGAAGAGCAGGCCTCTTGCTTCTGAGATGCGTCCTGTTGTATTTTGATACATTAATCAGTGTGTTTTACGTTCTAGGTTTGGTTTCCTGTGGGTTTTTTTGTTCTATTTTGTTTTTTTACTCAAACTAGATTAGGGGGCCTCAGGGCCTCCAGAGGGACGGGCATCAAGCAGGGAAGCAGAACCACATGGTTGTCAGGGAATCAATTAAGATTGGGTTGTAGGAGTGAGACCACACCCACCTGGCAGGTGGAGGTTTCGAGGCGAATTCAATCAGAATAAGGTCGTTCCTGTCCCCGTGCCAGGGAGTGCACAGGACTAAGAAGGGGGCTCGGGGACGTCTTTGGAAGATTCTTGGTTCTTTTTTTTTTTTTTTTAAAGATTTTATTTATTTATTTGAGAGAGAGAGAGAATGAGAGATAGAGAGCATGAGAGGCAAGAGGTTCAGAGGGAGAAGCAGACTCCCTGCTCAGCAGGGAGCCCGTTGTGGGACTTGATGTGGGACTCCAGGATCATGACCTGAGCCGAAGGCAGTCGATTAACCAACTGAGCCACCCAGGCGCCCCGGAAGATTCTTGGTTCTTTGTGGCTGCCCTCTGAGTTTGCAGCAAAAGGTCTGGGGCTGGGTGGGTGTTGGTCCACAGCACTGTCCACCAAGAATGATCAGGGGCAAGAGCAAGGACCGACTGGAACAGACTTGACTCAACAAGGACCTTCAAAGCCCAGTGGCCACTGCTCACCTTTGCCTCCCAGATCTCAGGCGCCTTCCCTTTTGATGACTCTACCTTGGACACATTCAGGAAGAGAGTCTGAGAAACCTAGTTCTTAGTGTGACCAAGTAGATGCGGATTGTCTTATAGAAGTGTAATGCAAGTCACATACATAATTTAAGATTTTCTAGGAGTCACGTCTTACAAAAAGGAAAAAGAAATTGAAAATTAATTTTAATAATATATTTAACTCATCTGTCCAAAATATTATTCAGTGTGTAATTAGTATAAACAAGAATTAATGAGATATTTTGCACTACATCTTTCAAATCTGGTGTGTGTTTTATAATTCCAGGGCATCTCCATTCAGACTAGGCACATTTCAAGAGTCACAGGTCTCTGCCACACTGGACGGAACAGAAGTAGATGATAGGACAATCCATGGTTGGCTGCTACACAGAAACACAAAGAAAATGCTTTTGGAAGTGGCTGACTCCTGAGCCCTCAGAGAACGCAGGCTGGGAACTTGATGTGAAGAACCCTGTTCACAGAATGGGCCCCTGGCCCCGGCTGGGGAGCGGCCTACAGCCTTCTTGGCCAGCACATCATCTGCTCTCTGTCTAGACCGAGAGAAACTAGCTGTGTCACCCATGACTGTGACCCCACTTGACTCTGCATGTGGACATAATCTTTTGTAATAGCTCAGGGCACTCCCCAGCCCCTCAAGATGGCGCGTGCGCTGGACCGTGGAGGGGTGGCTGAAGGTGGTATCAAGGGGCAGGCACCCTTCCCTGTGCTGGACAGAGCCGAACCAGCTGGACAGTGGTGGACAGAGTCCCGTGGGATGTCTCCTCCATCCCTGGCCCTCCTGGACCCCTGAGTGTGGCCAGAAAGGCCACCATGAAGATTCCTGCCTCTGAGTGAAGTCCTGGGTCCTTGGGGAGATTCTTGGATGGAGGGCAGATTGCTATCAGATACTCAGCCTTGGTCTGTGGGGGTCATGAATCTGTTTAGTTTTGGAGTTTTGTGGGAACGCATTTGGATGAGAGGAAGAGGAGGAACAGTCAAGAAGGCTGCAGAGAGAATGCAAGACCCACAGGCTCCAGTGTTGGCTGTGGAAGCAGAGAGAATAGAGGGCAGGAGGGTGCGGAGTTGACAGTTCTGTCGGCCTTAGGGAAGGTTACTCCAGGTCTAATTGGCCATGGAATTTGGGGAGCGTCTCCCGTGAAGACCCCGAGGGATTCAAAGAGGCAGGAAGGCCATCTGTTTCGCTCCTGTTTGGGCTCCCGGAGCCTGGCTTTGTTTGCTAACCACCAATATCAGATTGGGCAACTCTGCAAATAAAACCAAGGCCTCTGGCTAGCTGCCCAGATTGTTTAAAGTCCCAGCAGAGAGGCAGCAGATGTGGAACGGACAGGGGAAGAGCCAGGCCTCGGTGACTGGGTCTGACCCCAAGGCACCCCAACACCTGCCTGTCCCCATGTGCCTCAGCACAGGAGTTAGTGATGATGCGCTTCACTCAGTTCATCATCAGATGATTCTGATGATGTTCCGAAAGCTGAGGCATTGGGGAAGGAGGCATTCTAACCATCTTGCGGCTCACATTTTGACCCGCGGCGTTGTTCTGTTCATCCAGTCATCTCATCAAGAGAGACCACCCAGATGACGACAGAGAATGTCTGTGAATATCAGTGTTTTGATTCAATAATCCATAATGCTAAAAGTATGTCCACAGACTGACGTGACCAGGAGACTTGCCTACCACTCATGTCTTGTCACCTTAACCTAGTCTGTGGTCGGATTGTTGGGTTTAAAAGTCCTTCAGATTTTCTTGATGGGATTTCTGAAGCCTGTCTGTTTAGAAGATGAAATAACAGTATTTAGAAAGGGAACAGGAAGTAGAGTAGACTATGTGAGTATTGTTTGTTACACACTGTCTTCTGCCATCTGTGTTTGTTTTTATTTATGCTTTCTTATCTTTTTCCTCCCTCCCACTCTTTATCATCCAGAATCAGCACCCCTCCCTGGTTCCTTATGTACTTTTCCAGGGAGATACACACAAACTGTATCTACCTATCATCATCATTTATTATCTACCTACCTTCCTATCTACCTACCTGTCTACCATCTATCTGTTTATCTATCCAGGCAATGACTTATATATCTATATACTTTGCTTGTGCTTTTTTTTTTAAGATTTTATTTATTTTTAAGATTTTATTTATTTGAGAGAGAGAGAGAGAGCGCGCGCACAAGCAGGGGGAGGAGCAGAGGGAGAAACAGGTTCCCTACTGATCAGGAAGCCCCAAAATGGGGCCTGATCCCAGGTCCCCAGAATCATGACCGTAGCCGAAGGCAGATGCCCAACCGACTGAACCACACAGGCGCTCCTTGCTTGCTCTTTTAATTTTTATTTTTTTTAAAAAATGTTAGCATACTACTTCCTGGCTTTCTTTGCTCAGTGATACAACCTGGGTATTATTCCAAATCAGCACATAAAGACCTTTCTGGGGCGCCTGGGTGGCTCAGTCCATTGAGCGTCCATCTCTTGGTTTTGGCTCAGGTCATGATCTTGGGGTCATGGGATCAAGCCCTGTGACAACAGTGGCTGGGGCTGACATGGAAAGCTCCACTTCTCCATGCTCTGACACATAACCCCTCAGGCCAGTTCTTCCCCTTGCTTCCATACCCCTTCCTGCCTACTCAAAGATACTGCACCTGCAATGGTCCGCTCATTGTCCTGCATCACGGGTCCCCACCCCTCCTGGGCTGTCCTCACCAGAATACACACATGCTGTTATTTCTCTCATTTGGATCCACCCTTGATCCCATACCCCAATCCAGCCACTCCTCATGTCTCTGCTCTCTTCAAAGTAAAATTCCTCAGAAGATTAGGGTTTCTCTCTCCACCTCCTCACATTCTCTTTTCCAAATTGTTTATATCTGTATCGAGTCATTATGTCTGCTTTCTGTCAATATCAGAGAGGAGTGTTAAAATCTCCAATTATTATTGTGGATTTGTTGATTTCTTTTAGTTCTGTCAGTATTTGTTTCATGAATTGAAGCTATATTATTAAGACTATCAATGGGGCACAATTAGGATCATTATTTCTTGCTAAATTGACTCTCTTCCATTATGCAATGGCCCTCTTTATCTCTGGAAGTAGTCTTTGTCCAGAATTCTTCTTTGTCTGATATTAACATAGCCCAGCTTTCTTTTGATTAGTGTTTTCGTTGTATACTTTTCCCCCCAACCTTTTTATTTCTTCCTTTTTGTGTCCATATATTTAATGAACACATATAGTTGGTTTTTGTTCTTGTTATCCAATCAGATGCCCTCTGTTTTTCACTTTGAGTATTTTGTCTCTTTACATTTAATGTAATTACTTGTGGTTGGGTTCAGTCTACTATTTCTCTGTGTATCTTCTATTTGTTCCATCTTCTCTCTGTTCCTTTGCTTTTCCTTTCCTTTCTTAATTTGGATTGAATATACTTTAGAATTACATTTTATCTTCTCTCAACCTTTTTTTTAAATGACTTTATTTTTTAGAGTAGTTTTACGTTCACAGTAAAATTGAGTGAAAAGTAGCGTTCCTATATACCTCCTGCCCCCAACATGGTACAACCTCCCTCACTATTAACGTCCCACACCAGAGTGGTGCATTTGTTAGAATTGATGAACCCACATTTACACATCATTATCTTCATGGCTTTTAAACTACCCCCCCCCTTTTTAGCGTTACTTTGGATTAAAATACTCATCCTTAACTTACCACAGTCTACCTTGAAATTGTCATACCACTCCTCATATTATGGAAAACTTTGAACAACGTAATTCCATTTACACTTTCCTCCTTTGTGCTATTGTTGTTGTGTATTTTATTTCTACCCTTGTTATAAACACCATCATACATTGCTATTATTTTTGCTTTAACTAGTCAATAGTCTTTTGTTTATTTATTTATTTATTTTTAAAGATTTTATTTATTTATTTGACAGAGAGAGAGACAGTGAGAGAGGGAACACAAGCAGGGGGAGTGCTTTTAAATAACTTTTTGTAAACACCCACCATGTTTACCATTTCTGATGCTCTTTATTTCTTCTGGCAGATCTATGATTCCATCTGGGATCATCCTCTTTAGCTGTCAGCATCCTCAGTATTTGTTGGAGCGAAGTCCTGCTGAAACAAATTATCTCAGTTTTTGTTTTCCTGAAAATGTCTTTATTTTATCTGGAGTTTTGAAGGTTATTGTCATTGGAAAAAGAATTTTAGGCTGGTAGTTTTCTTTCAGCTCTTTAAAGATGTCATTCTGTTATTTTTTAGCTTCCCATGTTTCTGATGAGGAGTCAGCCATTATTGTTGTTCTCTTGAATGTGATGTGTCCTTTTTTACTTTAGCTGATTCCTAAGAATGTTCTTTTTATCTTTGGATTTTAGTAGTTTGACTATGATGATCTAGGTATGGTATTTTTTAATTTACCTTCCTTGGGATGTACTGAATATCTTGAATCTGTGGATTGATATCTGTCATTCATTTCAGAAAATGTTTGGCCATTATCTCTTGAAATATTTTCTCTCTCCCATTTTCTTTCTCTTTTCATTTTGGAAGTACAAATACATCAGCCTATTCAATATTGTCACACAGTCCTTGGATGCTCTGTCCTATATTTTATTATTCCTTTTTCCTCTGTGTGCTTCAGTTTGGATGATTCTGTTGAGAATGACCAAACTCATTCTTCTGCTATGTCCAGTATGCTGTTAAGTACTTCCAAAGAATTATTAATTTTATCTACTACATTTTTCAGTTCAAGAATTTCCATTTAAAATATTTCAGGGGTGCCTGGGTGGCACAGTCAGTTGAGTGTCTGACTCTTGGTTTTGGCTCAGGTCATGATGTCAGGGTCATGAGCTGGAGCCCCGGCTCTGGCTATGCACTCAGGGTGGAGTCTGCTTAAGACTATCTCTGCCCCTCCCCACTGCATGCACTCTCTCTCTAAAATAAATAAATTTTTAAAAAATAAAATAAAATATTTCATTTCTGGGCTGAATTTCCCCATTTGTGCAAGTGTTTTGATCACTTTTTCCATTAAATCCTCAATACATTTATATATTTTAGTCTTTGTCTGCCAGTTCCAACATGAGGATTATACTGAGTTTGGGGCTATTGACTATTCTCTTGACTATGGGTCACATTTCCTGCTTCTTTACATGTTTAGTAATTTTTTATTATATGCTAGACATTTTGAATGTTATATTGTGGAGACTCTTAATTATGATATCATACTCTGAAGAGTGGTGTTTTATTTTTTCTGGTAGGCAGTTAAATGACAGGAGGATTATCTTGATCTTGTTGAGAACTGATTTTAGACTTTGTTAATGTGGGTTTATTTCAGTTTTGCCCATAGTCCTATGGTGGAGCCCTTACATGTATGGTGTAGCCCTTCTAAACAGTAAACTTCCTGGGTTTTCAGGGGAATTCTCAGGGTATTCACTAATATTTCATCTCCCTAGATGGCCCAGAACTCCAGTATCACCTTAGCACTAAGGCCTCTGAAATCTCTGTTCAGCTTTCAGCCTCCAAGCAGGTTTTCTCCTAGGCATGGTGGAGTCTTGTCCTGTACATGCATATCATAGAATTCAGCTACAGACCCAAAGGGAATCTCTATGCAACTTTTTGGGGCTCCATCTCTGCTGCCTCTTCTCTGTAATTCTCTCTTCTTTGGTAATCTGCCCCCAAAATTTTAGCTGTCTTAGCAACCTTAAACTCTGAACTCTCTTTTCTCCACCCAGTGAGACTAGCTCTCTGCTTGGAATCTACTTCCCTGTGCCACAGTTTGAAAATTACTCCCAGGCAGAAAGTCAGGGTGAGTGTGGAGCTTAGCCTTGTGTGCTCTCCTTCTTTCAAGGATCATAGCTTTTCATTGACTGTGGTTCAATGCCTGATCTATAGTTATTTATGACAGGCAGATAAGTCCAATACAGCTATTCTGCTCTGGATAGAACATGAAATTTCTCCTGTTCTTCTCTGAGTCCTTTCCAATTAAGTTTTTATCCTCAAGACCCCATCCTTGGAGGCGCCTGGCTGGCTAACTTGGAAGAGCATGCAACTCTTGATCTTGGGATCATAAGTTCAAGCCCCACGTTTGGTGTAGAGGTAACTTAAAAATAAAATCTTAAAAATAAAAAAGACCTCATCCTTTTCAAGGTTATCATTGACCTCCACTTTGTCAATTCTCATCTTCGTTATAAAGTCTCATCTAACCCAAACAATCAGCAGCATTCTTCACTGTTGATCACTTTCTTATTCTTTTTTTTTTTTAAGATTTTATTTGTGTATTTGAGAGAGAGAGCGTAATTGAGAGAGAGCACAAGCACGGGGAGGGGGAGAGGGAGAGGCAGACTCCCTGCCGAGCAAGGATTCTGATGCAGGACTTGATCCCAGGATCCCGGGATCATGACTTGAGCCGAAGGCAGACACTTAGCCAACTGAGCCACCCAGGCGCCCCATCATCATTTTCTTATTCTTAAAGCACTTTTTTTCTCCACTTGGCTTCCCAGAAACCAATTGTTTCTTGGTTTTCCTCCTACTTCACTGACAGCTCCTCTCAAGTTTTCTTTGCTGGTTCCTTCTCACCTTCTTGGCCTTCAAATGTTGGAAACCCTTGGGACTCACTATGAAACCTCTTCCTTTCTCCATCCACACTATCCTTGATTATCTAATTGAGTCCCAAAGCTTTAAATACCATCTACATTCGCAAAATTCTTAGATCTATATCTCCAACCTAGGTCTGTGCCCTGAAATCCAGACTTGGAGCCCTAACTGCCTTTTCAACATCTCCACTTGGAAGTCTAGAAGGCATCCCAGCCTTAACATGTCTACCACAGAACTCATGATTTTTTCCTTCACAAGACTGCCTCTTCCCTTGGTTTTACCCATCTTAATAGATAATTCTATTCTACTGATTGTGTGGACCAACCATTTTGGAGCCATTCTTTTTTTTTTTCCCATTATTTAGAGAATACTTTATTAGTTTCTGTAATCAAACCCATGTAGATAAGACCTTACATATTTAATACAGTGTGTTACCCCTGTACAAATGGAAAAAATTATGTTTAACATTTCTAGACCAATAGGGCTGTTAATTTCTGTACAATGCCAACCCAACACGGTACAACTGGGATACTTTTTCCAGAGTTGACAGCACAGCTAAAGTTTCCAAAAATTCAAATTATTTATATATATGTATATATATATATATTTATTTATTTATATAAAAAGACCAATAGCAGTATGTTATGCATCAATAGCAGCAACAGCTTTTCCAGGTTCTGCAGTTATCTGAACAAAATTATAGAGACATCCAGCACACTCCATTAATAAAAAAGGGGGGGGAGGTAAAAAAAAAACAAAACCTCAGAAAACAGCAAAGTTCTGTTACTGTTGTGGTACTTGGCACCATTTTTTTATTAGCTTCTCAATCATCATCTGGAAAGAAAACATTCTAGAATAACGTCATTAAAAACAGCTCTGATAAAGCACAGTCACTATTACGTATCATAAAGCAGGTACAAGATATTTTACATTCACAGAGGTATGATACAGTACTGTCCTACATCTATAATACTAGAGGATACAATTAAAAAGGCATTATTTGAGACTTGATTCTACTTTTCCAGCAGAGGGCCCAAAGGATGGTGTGACACAGCTCTGGTAAAGAAATGCACCTTCTTCGATAGGATATCCTCCATAGTTTTAGAGGAGCCATTCTTAAAACCTTTTACCCACATCCAATCCATCTTAGAAATCTACCCACCTGGATTATTGTGATAGCCTCCTGAACAGCTTCCTTGCCTCCAATCCTTGTCCCCCGTATCAGCCAGGGCCACATTAGGATAGAGATGGCACACTTAGAGGATACGATTGCAGAGGTTATCAACGGGGCTTTATGTTAGTTATGGGTGGGTCAAGGGTACCAATAAGAGATAGTGAAGCATCCTGTAACCACCCCTAGGAATGGATGAGATTTACAGATTCTGGAAAGGGCCACTTGATGTAAGTCATGGCCTTTGGTAGAAAAAGTCCAACTCCTGGCACACTACAGCCCAGCAGAGAGAGAGCCAGGGGAATCTCCGATCGCCTACCACTGTCTCCCACTGGCTGAACCTAACTGGAAGCAGATGGTTGGGAGTCTATTGAAACAGTCCATGGAGATGGCCTTCCAGGGAAGAGAGGAAGATGGAGACAGGGGGAGTGGATGAAGGCAAATGGAGAATGTCCACCAAATCACATCCCCTCCCCATATATGCACATATAGTGGTCCATTCTCCATATAGAAGCCAGAGTAATGTGTTCATTCTAGCCAACCAGAGAGGGCTGCAGAGCCACAAGATGGCTGGAGCCTGGGTCTGTGAAACAGTAAATGAAGAGCTGCCTGCCCACCAGGCCTTCTTGTCTTGGTTAAGTGAGTGAGAAACAAACTTCTACTGTGTTTGAATTAAGAAACATTTGGGAGTCTATTTTTAACCCTTTAGCCCACTTAACTGATACTTCTATAAAACAAGGACCAGAAGAGTATCATTTCCATATGGTTGTTGGGGAAATAAATGAGATATCATTGCTAGGGCAATGCTTGGTGTATTGTAAGTTCTCAAGCAATGGTACCAATTATTGTTATTTAGTATTTGAAATGAATACATAATCATGCCATTAATAATTTTTTTTCACATGCCTTGTTATAGGCTTTAGGCAATTCTTCTAGAGAATAGATGAACTATGGAAGATATATATATATATAGAGAGAGAGAGAGAGAGAGAGAGAATTACAGCCTCCCCCCACCAAGAAGCTTCTGGTCCACTTGGCCTCCAGGCCTCCAGAGAACCCAGTACAAAAGAGAACTTGTTCTACCCCTCTCCTGAGCCAAGCACCCCACCCCCCGGGATCACATGGCACATGGTAGCCAGGCTCCAAAGATGCCCTTAAAGGAACATGCCTCCCAGCGTCCAGTGCCCTGGGTAAGCCCCTCCCACACCGGATCTGGGCTGAGCCATGACTCAGTTTAGGATAGGGCCTGTTCCAGGCCAATCCCTTAAGAAACCCTAACACCTTCCATTCTTGTCCTTTTGGGAGCCCTAAGGCATGATAAATAGTCTGGCTACCTTGGGGAAGAGACCCCAAGACTCCATGGAGTTGGAGAGAGAGGCCAAATCACCCAGCAAGCCAGGTGTCCCCCCAAAGGCAGTCACTGTACATGCATGAGCTATGTGGAAGCCCTTCCAGACCAGAGGAGCCCCAGATGACATCCCACGGAGCAGAAAATTCACCTCGTGGAGTCCAGTCAACCCTGAGATTCAAGAGAGATTTAAAAAAAAAAAAAAAAGTGCTTGTTTTAAGCCACTGAGTTTTGGGGATTTGCTTTATTATATGGCAGCAGGTAACCAGACCGGGACCCAAGCTGGCCCACATGAGCAGCATTTCTGGCCTTGAATTTCCAGCCCCGCCCCCATTGCGCCCCCCCCCCCCCCCCCCCCTCGCCGGCTCTCATTGCAGGGAAAACCAAAAACCAAGGGCGATGTTGCAACCAGAAGCTTGCAGGCAGGGTGGAACTCTCTGTACTCTCTTTGGTCGGGGGAGTCTGGATCCTGCCCCCTCGGCCACTGGCCACCGGGAGGCTGAGCTCACTCCACTGGCCTCCATTCCTCTTCTTGATTGGCACTTTAATGAGGGCAGAAGGGGCTGACCCCCTGCCAGGGGGCCAGTTCATGCCCCGTTTATCTCACAGCTCCAGGCGGACTAGAACAACACTGCAGGCGAGCAGCCGGCCAGGAGCCCCCGCCCTCGGTGATGGATTGAGTGACCGCGGCGGGTTGGCAGCTGAAGTGTGTGGTGGCCACACTGTCCTGTCAGCGCGCAACAAAGGGGCCAGCCTGCCCCTCCTGCTCGCCAAGCTGCTTTCCCCCCCCCACCCCCGGGGAAAGTGACAGGGGTTCCCTCTGAGGGGCTGAGTTCACTCCGACTGCCCTCCCCTCAATGCCAATGCCAAGTTTCAAAATACAGGCCTGGGGCTGGAGCCCAGTGGGCTGGAGGAACTGTTCCGGGGGGTGGTGCAGAGAGGGTGGGGGAATTCTGGGCTTGCAGGAAGAGCTAGCACAGAAAACCTCCTCTCGGGCTCCTAGCTTTGGAGTCCAAGACGGGGTGGGCTTCTCAGCAAACCCCCCCTGCTGACTGTGCTGGGTCTTCTACTTGCTGTGCAACCTTGAGTGAGTTTCCTAACCTCTCCGAACCTGAGAGCCCTCATCTGTAAGAACCACCACTCCTCAGAGCTCCATGACCAGGTCCCTGCACCCATTACAGGAGACCTATTGGCAGAGCCTCCCCTGCTAGAAAGCAGGGTCCTACAAGTGAGGCCTCAGTTTACCCGGCTGTCGCCAGCATCTCCATTTTCCACAGGGAGAGACAAGCTCGGAGAGGAAAATCTGCCTGGGATCCCACAGAGAGTAGAGGCGGATCAAGGATTTCGACCCAGTGTTGTCTGGCTCCAAAGTCTATGCAGACGTTCCCAAAGCCCCAGCTTCTGGGCTGGAATTTCCCGGTAAGGATGGGTGGGAAGCCAATGACATAGCTCCTGGGCGCTTGCAGAGGGAAAGAGCCAAAGCCTCTTTTGGAGAGCTCCCTTTGCAAATCATGAAGTGCTCAAGGTGGGGGACATCCTCACTGTCCTGGTGCCGCAGAGTGAACTTGAGGTCTGAGCCGTTCCCTTCACCTTGAGGGACGTTCCTCGTGCTCAGGGGAGTCACAGTGGTCTGGCACAGCCCCAGGGTCCCTCGGTCCAGGGTCCTCCCACCAGGACCCAAGCCTGTGCCCGGGATAGGACCTGTGCGGAGTCCCTGCTGCTTCGCCCCTAGAGCTGGGAAGTGGTGGGGACAGAGCTGGACAAATGATTCTTTGGGTCCCAGTGAACCCTGGAAGGGGAGGAAGGGGTCTTCCTGGGCCTTCCCAGTCCTCCCTGGAGGGGAAAGAACCAGCCTCCCCTTGGAGGAGACTTCACCTCCCCATGAACTCCCGAAGGCGGGAGGCCAGGCTCCAGCTGAGGTCAGAGAAAGCAGCAGGGCGATATTGGGGCTCTACATGGCCTTCCTTGCTCCCCGGACACCTCTCCCGCTGTCAGATGAGGTGGAGCGGGGGCGGACGGGGCCCCGGGAGTGGGCTGAACCAGGAGAGGGTCCCCCTAAACACTGACCCAGTGGACCAGGAGGGACCCAGCCTTTCAGCCCAGAATCCCGGTGCCAGACCTTGAATCTAGCTGTGTGGAAGCTTCACAGTTGTTTCCCACCCCAAGCATTCTGCATGTGCTATTCCCTTTGTCTCAAAAAGACTTTGCCCACTGCACCTGGTTAACTCCCAGCCAGCCTTCAGAAGTCACCTGAGATGTCACTTCCTCTGGGAAGCCTTCCCTGACACCCCTGGGCCCCTGGATCAGACTAAGTCACATTCCTGTGTCATGCAGCCCTCTAGCTCCATGAGCCCTTCCTTTGTAGTTCATCCCTGTTAAATGGCACCCTCCGTTTATTTGTTAATGATGGTTATTTGGTTCATGATAACGAGCCCATGAAGTCAGGGGCCACCTCTGTTCACTTGGATGTCCCCAGCCGCCAGCAGACAGGCTGGTACACAGTAGATGCTCAGTAAATATTCACTGACAATGTGCTGTTAGCCAGTGTGTGTCTCCCCATAAACTGTGCGTTCCACTGGGGCAGGGACATATTTATTTTATTTACCGTTATATCCCCCAAATTCAAGACTTGCACACAGAAGCCTGCAAATTTGCTGCAAAAGAAGAAAGAAAGTGAGAACAACCACCAACACAAAAATCAAGAAAACTAACCCAGTTTGGGGCAAAAGCCACCCAGAATGGGGAGATTCTGAGTCTTTTCATGTCAGAAGAATGATTCCACAGGCTTCAATGAGCCGAGTTCCTGGGGGAACCATGACATCAGGGAAAGCTGACTGAGCCTGACACAGGTCAACTAACTTACTCCAACTGGTAGACCTCCAGATTCTGGCTTCTGCTCATTTGGGTCTTGGGCAACCAAAGGAGAGGGGGGACTCTAATGCGACCCAGGACAGCTTTGGGGAAGGAACAGATGTCAAAACCCAGAAGTTTTCCAATATTCTAAATTCTGTGGACAGAGTAAAATGTCAAGGAATATGATGTATAGGAAGAATGGCTACAATATATAAAGAGCTCATAAAAATAAATAAGAAAAAAAAATCACAAGTCCAGTATATGTGAACAAAGGAAAGGAAAAGATCATTTACATACAAAGAAATTGGAGTAAGGCAGTTGGCGTGCCTTGAGCACTTATCCTGCAGTAGGCACTCATCCTGTGGTAGGCACTCATCCTGCGGTAGGCACTCATCCTGCGGTAGGCACTCATCCTGCGGTAGGCACTCATCCTGCGGTAGGCACTCATTAAGAGTTTTACATCTCGTTTAATTATCAGAGGAAGTGCCGCAAGAAAATCCAACCAACAAATGTAGAGTTTGGTGACTGTGACATGTTCCTAACTTTTTCCTACATTATCTGTGAAATGCTGTAACCCTTTTATTTGTCCCAAGAAAACCCCTGAATTCCCATCTTAATTAAATCTCACCAACCAAGCAGATTTCTGATATCATCCATTCATTGGGGTGTGAAAGACTGGAAATTGCTTCCATATTCATAACCCTGATAGCTGTGTCCATGTCTAAGATAAAATTAACTTATTTCTGAGTTGTCTGGGTTCTGCAAATAATGTAACTACTATTGCATATCCAAGCTACTCTTGAAAGACTCACTTAGGGCAGTTCTGAGAAATACTAGAAAGACAAAAATACATATTGTATTTACATATTGTAAGCTCTTGGGGCAAAGAGTGTGTTTTGATTTGGGTACTCTGAAAGTGCTGTGTGGGCCTAAAGCTCCTATAAATACGCAAATAAAAAGAAAAAAAATTGGCTGAATCGGAAAAACAGATGATGACAATAAGGCCATGAGGAGGTGGAGGTGTTATCTCCTTTCTATGTGATGAGCTGGGGCTCAGAGATGAATTCAATGGTCAAGCTCACTTGCTCCAAATCGATACATTATAAAACGTTTCTTTACACTAACAATCTGAAAAGAGCAGATTAAGGAGGCGCTGCGAGACTATTTTATATTTATTTAGTTGGCAAAAAAAAAAAAATGTTTTTAAGGCCACACCCAGCATTGGCAAGAGTACAGAGAAATTCATATCCTTACCCTGCTGCTGATGGAATTGCCAATTGGCATCACCCTTTTGAAAAGCAAGGGGCTGACACCCAGAATAAAAGTCATAAAACTACTTGTGTTCTTGGTTCCTGTACCCCCCCATTGGAATCCATCTCAAGAAAAATGTTTAAAAGGTGCAAACCCCCACAGCTGGTAAAATATCCATGACCACAAGTTATCAATGGCAAAAAAAAAGAGAAAAAAAAAAAAAAACCCTGATATAACCTACACACCCATTAGGAAAGGAATTTACCAAAACTATGGGAAAGGTGCATGAAGGAAGAGTCTGAAGCCATTGAAATGATCTTTAAAGTGAGAATTCTGAAGGTTATGCACAGAAAACATCAGGGTGTTAAGTAAAAATTGAGAATCATAAACATAAGTAAAAAGTCTGGGCACGTACACGTTTTGTGTGTGCTGAGCTGAGTCCCAGGACCATTTGCAGGCAGGAAGATGGTACTTGCTCAGGCAATGGGTGAGTGCCCAATTTTTTTTTCATTTTCTTCTTTCTTGACACGACACCATCTTAATAATACTAAAGAAATACTTTAGAACAATGAGCCCATGGGCGGACCATCTGCTCTGGGAAGCCCCTGGCCCAGGAACTGTGGGAAAGACAGGAAGCAGAAAGGTCAGTGTGCCCCAGGGAAATCCCACTGTCGGACAGGCCGGCATTCAGGGAGAACCTGTTTCTTTGCGGGGGGGGGGGGCAGGATGCTGATGGGGGCACAATGCCCCATTCTTAAAGTTGTCAGCTCTCCTTGAAGGATCCCCTAATTTTCTTCCTCCTTCCTTTTTTCCTTCCCTCGCTCCTTCGACACATCTGTGTGGGGCACCTGCCCCGTGACAGATGCGGCTGTCGTGGGGCGATCAGGGAAGGCAGCCGTCACACCGCGACCTGGTTGCTGACACCACCTGAATGCCTTTTAACAGTATTTTAATTTTTACAAATAATGAGTGTATATTATTTTTATAACCAGGGAACACAGAGCTAATTTCATGTCAGGAAGTGCAAGAAAGGTGATGCTTTATGGAAGACTTCCTGGCATCAGGGTCTCTATGTAGGAGAGCCCAACTCTCATCCTTTCCACGCCTGGCCCAACTTCTCTGCCTCTGTGGCCCCGCTCTGGAATGACGGGGTGAGATAAGCGGGGCCCATCCCCAGTAGCGCCCTGTCCACCACCGCCAGGCTCCTGAGCCCCAGAAGCCCCAGGTGGGAGGGAATGACTACCTCGTTGCCGCAGAGCCCCCTCCTGGGAACGCAACCCAGGGGGACCGGGTTCTCCACATCAGTTGGCCTCAAACCAGATACACTTGCTGACTGGGGAGACGGCTCTGGGTCCGATGGTGGAGCAGGCAGCTCCTCGGAGGCCTGCTCCCCGCCCTCCTTGCCTACAGACCGGCCCGGGCCTTCCTGCCGGCGGGGCCCAAAGCAAGCCGGTTCTCATGCCCCCCGCTGGGCCGCAGCCGCATTTCCGTGCCCAAGAGGAACACCAATGCTCACGCCTCCCTGCCGGGCCACCCTCCACCCTCTCCGCGGGGCAGTGCCGACTCCCAGGCAGCTCTCCTCTTCCTCCAACCCCGGGATGGTCGGCACTGAGTTCCCATCTTGCAGAACCTCCACCGAGGCTCCAGAGGCCGCGGTCAGGTGCTCAGGTCCATCCAGACCGCCCACCTCCATCCACAGGGCTTGTCACTGCCTAGCCCTCCGTGCTTCTAGGTGTCCCTGTCAGGGAGGCAGGCTGCGTTGAGCAGACCACAAGAGGATAAGCTACCAGAAGAGCCAAGGGCAAATCCAAGGTTGTGGCCTTGGCCTGGCCTCTGCTGCTGCCCATCAGCCCTGTGCCCCAGGCCTGCCCCGCCCTGCACCTCACCCCACACCGCTCCCTCCTCCACAGGGACGTCTCCTCCTTACGATTCTGACCTCAGCTCCCATGGCACATCCTGCAGGCAGCCTTCGTCGACCACCGCAGCCAGTGACGGCTATTTGCCCTTGTGGCTGGTCTGTGTCCTCGTCTATCCACCCATTCACCTGCTCCCATGCCATCCATCCAGCTAACCCAGGCTCCTGAGCCCAGCTCATTCTGTGTCCCCGGGCCCAGGCCCAGTGCTCAGCATGCAGCGGGCGCTCATCCACACGTGCCCGGAGGGCCAGTGAACACCTGGCAACGTCCAGCCCCCTCCCCCTGCTGGTCTCCTGGCCTCGCGTACCTGCGCGTTAGGGTCGCGCATTTCTTCCGAGCACCGTCTATGCATCCAGGCTGGACCGGAGAATGGGACAGTGGGAGGAGACAGCCCGGTGACCGTCCTCAGGACCTCCTTCAGCTCTTCCGCAGACTGCCTTCCTGGTGATGCTCCCTGGGCTCTGCCCAACACCGGTGGCCTCCCCTGGCACACACTTTGTAGCCTGATGACCCATGAGGCTGTGTCTGTCCATGAGACCTGGCACAGACCTATTTGCGGCACCGAGCCTGGGGCAATGGCCATTGCTTGGAGGACCCCTCACGCCCGCTTCGCCATAGAGAAGGCCTCTTACCTTGCCCCCGAAGATGGAGCTGGTCCCCGTAAGGTGTGGCTCAGGCCAGAAACAAGCCAAGAGAAGGAGGTCTGGGGTGAGGGGTCCCGCTGCAGATCCTGCCCTAAATCTCTAGGGCCATTTTCAGGAAAGAACAACTCTGGCCCCACCGTTAAGAGTCTCCGGCCCCGTCAAGGGCACGTGCCGGGTCTGCCAGAATCGTGCGACCCTCTCAGGGTGAGGGTGCTGGGTGGGGGGAGGGCAGGGCGGGGGGTGCAGGAGTTCAAATTTCAGGCTGGGCAGGCGAGACGAGAGCAGCTCCTCACCGGACCGATGGCCTGGGAGCCAGAGGGCTCCATCCTCACCCGGTCGCCTCGGGTGGTCGTGGTGGTGGCTGGGGGAAGAGGCGGGTGACAACCCCCCTGAGAGGTGACAGCCACGGGGCGGGAGATGCTCCCACCTGAGTGGGTGTGGAGCAGGTTAGCTGGGGGAAAAAAGTTCACCGAGAGGGGAGCTGTCTGTTTCCCTTGCTTAATTTATCCACTATTTGGCTAACCTTGCTCTGAACCCAGGCCCCGAGACCCCTTCCTCTCTCCCCCGCCTCCCCACTGGGCTCCTGAGCCCCGCCACCAGACCTCCCGCCCTGTGCCGGAAGGCGGGGGCCACACCGGCCTGGAAGAGGCCTCGGCCCGCGGGCCGCCCTGGGGGAGGGGCTGGCTGCCCAGTCAGGCTCTTATTTATGACCTGAACCTTCCCATCCTTAGTAACCAAAATAAAGTCCCGTTGCTGTCCAGGTCCAGGCTCCCGAACGCCAGACATGGGCCGAGCAGGCGATCAGAAGGCGCCCCACCCCGCCCGCCTCCGCCAGACACACAACTTACTGCTCCGGACACACTGACCTTTCCTTCGGGGGCCATCTGTCATCCTGGCCTGGGGCATGTCACCGGGCGCATGGACCAGCTGGTCGTGGAGAAGGGGCTGGCCTCCTTCCCTGGCCCTGGGGTGGCCCCTGGCCTGGCCTCCGGTCTGTCTTGGCCTCTCCGGGGGCTGGGGGCACGGACCCCACCTCATCTGAGCCTGCTTTATTCCTGACATGTGCAGAGGGTCAGTGGGTCGGGAGGGATGGGGGGGACCGGAGAGGACAGCCATAGCTGTGACAGCCGCCCCTGGCACTTACCACGTGCTATCTCCGGGACCCACCCGGTGGCCCCGGTCCTGCCTGGGCAGAGCCACGCTCCCAGGCCGCCGAGCCAACCCAACAGGCCCGCGCCGGGAGCCAGCGTGCTCCCTCTCACGTTCTCGCCTTTCATTCATTAAATCTCTTTCTCAGAACTATGAAAGTGCCCCGTGTGGTAGCCACCAGTGACAACAGAAGATGCATAAAGCGTGAATTGTCCCATCCCACCCTCCCCCACATCTCAGGCGCCCTTCCTCCGCTCGTTCCGTGTGTACACGTGCGCACAGACTGCGGGGGTGGCGGGGAGATGCAGGGGTGCGTGAGTCCGCCCGCGGGTGCCGCGAGCGGCCGGGGACCCCCCCCCCCCGTTTGTGCAATCACAGGACTCCACGGCCCCGTCACTGGGCGGCTGTTGACTGTCTGGCATTGGGGCAGCCCCCAGGCCCCACGATGCCACCACCAGCGAGCTCACCCATCCGTCACATCTGCCCCTTTCTGCTGGGGGCCACCCCCCCCATCGGGATTACCCAACAGT
Source organism: Zalophus californianus (assembly GCF_009762305.2). Lineage (NCBI taxonomy): Eukaryota > Metazoa > Chordata > Mammalia > Carnivora > Otariidae > Zalophus > Zalophus californianus. Next base: position 9,347,935 of record NC_045598.1, read on the forward strand.
TCCCTGCATCCAGAAAGACCTTTCTAAAAGCCTGATCATTCACTGCCCTTGGGAGAAGGGCCCAGATCCTTACCAGGGCCCAGCAGACCCTCTCTGATTTGGCCTCCCTGCTTCTCCAGAGCTGGTGTACCCCTCCCCGCCCCCACAGGCTGCTCCAATCTTCTTTCCCTGCTTCAGACACTCCTCTAGGCGGGCCTGCACTCTCGGCTCCTCCGGAGGGAACAGGCCCGGGCCTCAGCTTACATGTCCCCTCTCTGGAAGGCCAGCCACCTCCACCCCCATCAACATGGCACATCTAAGGCCGGATCACACGGTCGCGGGAGAGACCGGCTGCAAGCTCAGTGAGGGCAAGCCCTGCCTGTGAAGTTCATGGCCCCCACCGCTCCCCACCACCCGCCCCCAGCCCCAGCGCCTGACCCATGATGGACCTTTCAGAACTCTTGGTGGAAGCTGAGTGGCACGGATGGTCGGGGGCAAACCATGTGCCATTCTCACATTTCCTGAATCCCTGCATCCCGGGACCACTGTCCCCTGGCTCTCAGAGGCCACAACTGGCCCCAAATGTCCTCTAGCTCCAGCCTTCCAAACGCCATTTGCTCTCGGCCCGCCGCTGGGGAATGGCAGCGCAGGGAGGGGCAGACAGTGGGGTAGCGGCAAGCCCAGGGGATTTCCCTGTCCCCCTCAGGGCAGCCCCACGAAGGACTGCCAGATAGGACTGGTCAGCTGCCAAGCATGCCAGGGCCAACTGCCCACCGGGGTGCCTGCTGACTGCCAGCCAGGAGGGGCCAGGGGGCAGCAGGGGGCCGCCAACCGCCTGTCACCACACCGGCCAACTGTCAGTCAGGAGAGGCCGAAGTCCCGCTCTGGGAACTCAGGACGGCCCATCGGGCACGGCCCAGGGGCAAGTCAGGGAGCCGCCAGTGCTCATTCTGCCCATCGCTGCTTTCGCTACCCAGCATCCTTTCTCCTGTCCAAGGCAGCCCACTGGACTTCTGGGGACCCACCCCCATTCCACCTCTCAGTCCAGGCGTTCCCGTGGGCTCGATTCCCCTCCAGGCTGCAAGGACAGACCTCACGGCTCAGGTCTGGCCAATCAGAGCATTGCATTCCTCTGGCTTCTGTGATTGGATCACACTGGACACGTGACTCAAATCAAGCCAATCATAACCATTCAGAACTCACTCGGACTGACTAGGAAAATCCAGTCTCGCTTTTTTTCTGCTGCCCTTGAACCAGGGAGGGTGTGAGGCTGGAGCTGAGCAGCTATCTTGCCCTCAACAGAACAAGATGTCTGAGAGTGAGGCCAGCCCAGAGGATGTGAACTGAAGGACAGAGAAAGAGAAACTGGGTCCTGAACCAGGCCCTGGAAACATTGCTAAAACTCCTGGATCCAGCCATACCTGAGATCACTTCTCATTGGGATTTCCAATTATGTGAACTGATAAATCCCCCGCCTTTGGCCTCAGCAAGAATCATTGTGGATGGGACCGGTAGTCACTCAGGGAGTCTGCCCGTGTCCCATGCAGGGCCGTCTGCTGGGCAGGGTACCCACTCTTGTCTGATGCCCAGGGTGGCTCCCAGGGAACTCCTGACTTAAAGCCAGAGGTACACAGCTTCCATATGTGCTTTCCCTGCTCCTGGCTGCTGAGGCGCGTGATCGTGACTCCCCCGATCAGATCCTCCCTCAGCCTTTGACTCAAATAAGTGATGGAGAAGTGGGTGGTGGGGATTCTCTTCGGTGGCAGCCAGAGCCAGGAGTGTACAGATGAGGAGACAGGCTCCGGGAGGTTAAGGGACCTGCCACATAGAGCGGGGACTCAGATTTGGCCGGCTCCAAAGTGCAGCCTCTTCCCCTGTGTGCACCCCGGCTCCTGGCTAGGTCAGGTCCCCAGGCTGGCAGCCGGCCCTCAGCCAGTGGGGGCCCTGAGAAGACGTTGGCCAGGCCAGAACCCTCCTGTTCCCCCCCCCCCCCCGCCGCCCCGGTAAGAAGCCCACTGCCATGGGGCATCCATCGTGGCGTTTTGGGACAGTTTGCGTCGCTCTGTGAACACGCCAGGGCTACCCACAGCTCGCCCCAGGCGGGGCTGTGCGCACGGTCCCCAGTGTGACCTCCCCAAGCCGGATCCAGTTACATCGCAGCCAGCAGCTAAGGAACAAACGCAGCTTGTGTCTTCCTCCAAGTGCTTATTTCCTTTGTCTTGTGAACATTGAAAAATGAAAGGAATGATAAGGATTTGGGGGCGGGGGGGGGCGGGGAGAAGCCCGGAAAATTCTGCAATGTTGGCGGAACTCGCCAGGAGGGCGGCGTGAGGGAGTTTTCAACCGAGTCCAAAGACAGAGAAACTCAAGTGTGCTGCCGGCGGAGGGAGGCCGGAGGGGCCTGAAGCCTCCTGGGTTCCGGGCTCCCGCCTGGGGGTCGAGGCGCACCCTGGGGTGGGCACTTCCTGTCCGTCCTCCTCTGGAGCTGGCCTCTCCTCGGCCAGGCCACCGAGCCTCCCTGGGCCTCCGCCTCTCTGCCAGCAGGTGCCCCAGGTGCCAGGAGGCTCCCATTGCTCCAGCTCGTGATGGGAGAGAAAGGGGGTAATGTGTGTGCTCAACCGGGGGCCAGTGAGCCCCTTGAGGGACACGTGGGGAATGGCTTGGTTGTCACAACCAGGAGGGTAAGGCGCTCCTGGCGTCTAGTGAGTAGAGACCAGGGATGCTGCCAAACATCCTACGGTGCCCAGGACCGTCCCCACGGAGAACTGTCCCCATCTAAATGTCCGTAGCGCCTCGGGGAGACACTGGCGTGGCGCCCCGAACACTTCATGGTAACTGTTGGTTTTAGGATTCAGGGGCCCATCTGGAGTGTAAGGGGAGGTGGTGGGGGAACGGGGCGTGCTGTGAAGAGGGGAGCCCACCGTGGTGCTGCCTCTGGCAAAGGCTCCGTCCGATGGGCTTGTGTCGGCGCCTTGCGCTCCTCCATGGACCTGCCCTGCTGCTCACGGGGCGTCCGCTCTCCAGGGGAAGGGAGCCAGACGGCCCCGGGGGGCAAGGAGAGAGAATGGCCCAGAGTACCCTCCCAGAGTGCGGACTGGGTGAACAGACCACGGTGGACACACACGCTGGACGGTTATTCGGCCGTGCAAAGGCCCGGTTACGCCTGAACACGTTTGCTGAGGGAAAGAAGCCGGACAGGAGAGAGCACATCCTGCATGCATGTTCCCAAAGATGTCTGTGCTGGTGGTTGCACAGCCCTGTGACTACACCAAGCGCCACCGCATTGCACACTTGGAGCGCGTGAACTGTGCGGCACGTGGATTCTGTCTCAACACAGCCTAGCACACGGAACCTTCATCAAGCCTTGAGCCCACCTCCTGTCCGGTGAGACGGGCGCTGAGGGAAGGAAGGGAGAGGCTGAGGCGGGGCAACCCAGGCCTCCGGGGTCAGGTGCACACCTCCCCGAGGTCCCCTCCCGGGCCGGCTGGTGCGCGCTGGAGAGGGGCTATGCAGGCACGCCCAGGTGACCTTAGTGACCTGGTGTCTAGGCTTCGGGGCCCTGCAGAAATATTCCCTCCCAGCTGCTTCCATCCAGGGAAGTCGGCGACCCCCGGGTCATGCAACTAAGCGCTGGCCGGCCAGGCTGCCCTGCCCGGGCTAGTTTGGGGTGGCGGCCCTGCCTCCAAGGCCTGCCGTCCGCCTGAGGGGACCCACGTGTTGAGAGCAGCTCCCCAGCAGGGCCGTGGCCATCGTGCCCCTCCCGACGATGCCTGCCTGGGGGACTTCTGTGCTTATTTTCTTCCCAAGCCACCGAGAGACTTGGGCGCAAAGGACCTGCCCCGAGCCAACCATGGTGGGAGAGGCCAGAGAAATGTCCTGCCCCCCCCCCACCCCCGCGACCCGCCGTGTGCTGGAAGACAATAGTCCTCCCCCATCCCCCATGAAGCACCTCCCCGTCGGGCCTCTTTGCTCTGCCCTCCCCAGGGCTCTCCTCCAACTCCTGCACCTACTACCCGTGCTGAGCTCCAGCTTCGTTCCACCCCAGCCTGCTGTCACAGGGCCGGCCAGGTCAGGCCAAGATGGTGACGCCAGGTGCCCTAAGGGGCACTTGGGTCCTGGCTGGGAACTGTGGGAGCCGCCAGCATCACATCATGCCCTTGAGTTTCCAGAGCCTTTGCACTGGACACTCATCCCTGCCCAGGAGGCCAGAGGGCAGGAACATCTCATCCTTTCTACAGGAGAGGAGGGGTGGGCTCACATGCAGAAGACGGACGAGCCAGTGCAACTCCAGAGTCTGGAGTCCTCTGGGGCCTCCTACCTCTTGGGGAGCCTCTGGGCCTTGGTGGGCTGGGAGAAGCTGGGTGCTTGGGGGTCTGCTGGGCTCCTGGATGCTGAGGGCCTCAGGGGGGCCGTGAGAGGGGAGAGGGGACAGCAGGCCCACCCAGGCTCCGCGCCACAGCGTGCAGCCCACAGCTCATGAGGAGAAGCGTGTTAACGGATGTTGATACATTGGACCCCAGGATGACAGCCCTCTGGAAGGGGAACGGAGTGGCTGGGGTGCCCACGGGCAGCTCCAAGCCTTCCTGCTGTGCCGAGGGACACGGTCGTCACCCCCTGCTTTGCCTGAAGTGAGGGGTGTGTCTATACCGACGTTCTCTTCACAAACATAGACCTCTGGGCCCCTATGAATGATCCCCCCTTTACAAGGCCCTTCCTGAAAATCCAAGAAGCCCCCCGAGGGAGAAGTCCCGAGGCACTGTGGTGGGAGGGAGAGCCCCCACAGCGGTCCTTCCCTGACCCCCGGCCCCCATCCACCAACCTGCAATTGTTTTTTCCCTCTGCGCTGCTCAGCACCCAGACAGCAGGATTCATCTGTCTGTGACCTGGCTCCTTTTTGGGTCCCCCATCAGACTGGGACCCAGTCTGGGACACACGCCCCGGGGGCGTGGGCTGTCTGCCCCGTCAGAGGGGCTTTTGTGGGGGAACGCAGGGCAGGGCTGAGCCCTGTCGTCACCCTGGTCCCTCCTGGCCGTCGGTTTGGCCCGAGAAGAAGAGACTCCACTTCTCAAAGCGTTCTGGCCCTGGGAGCGGGGCTGCGGCCACGGGATTCAACTCTTGGCCGTTTGCCAGGCCAGATAGCCTGGTGCCTGGAACCCTGCCAGGATGGGCTCTGGTCTGGCGCCTCCCTGGGTTTAGTGCCCACCTCCGATCTGGTTCTCTTTGGAGGAACCGATGGCATGGCAACTGGGGTCATTTCCCAGGGCCCAAGCCTTCTCTGCAGGGTCGGCATGCCCTGTCCGGCCCCTCGGGGCGTCAGGGAGCCAGAGTTCAGGGTTTGTCACTCTCTTTCCCTTGGCTAAGCCCGGGGACAGAATTAGCTCTCCTCCCTCACTCGCAAGGCTTTCCAAGCACCCAGACCATCCCAGGGAGGGACCAGGCTAGGGCCGCCTGGGAATCTGCCCAAGGCTTTTTCCCTGGTTCCTCTGGGAAGAGATCCAGAGAAAGACAGAGTGTCCCAGCGGAGAGGGAGGGGACAGGGTAGGACCAGGCCGTGCCTGGCTGTCAGGAGAAACCCCTGGGGCTCTGGAAAGATGTGAGGGTATGCCTTTAGCAGCTTTCTCCCCCCCGCCCCCCACTTTGGTGACACGTATCCTCAAGCACCAAAACACAGGTGACGAGTCACTTGCTGCAGTGCAGGTGCTTGCAGGCCAGGGAGAGCCAGGTTCGAATGCTGCCTCTGGAGTGAAAGCCCTCGGAACCTGGGCAGGCAGTCTTCTTGCTCTGGGCCTCTTTGCTCACCTACGAGACCATCTTTCTGGCACCATGCCCACAAATGGCTCAGTGCTTCTTTGGGGCTCCGCTCGGGACCTGGTGTGTGCAGAGGGGGGGGCCACCACATCCCAGAACAGCATCTGTCTGCTTCCCTCCATCCTCCGCCGACATTTCGATTTTTCCTCACGTTCTCCGGGACAGCTTCCGCCGCGTGGCCGATTGCGTTATAGTTCAGAGCGATCGACCACGCTTCCACGGAGTGCATGTCCCGCGGCAGCCACGGCAGGCTTGACCACATGACCTGCGCTGGCCCGTGAAATGTGAGCTGAAGTGACGCGCGCTGTTTCCGGGCAGAAACCTTCGGATCCCGGGCTGGGCGGCCGGGTGGCCGGGTGTGTCTACCTCTGCCCCGAGACGGCGGCCCAGATGGAGGCTGCTCGCTCAGCCAGGCTCCCAGCGTGAAGAGGACACGGAGCAGAGCTACTGCCACCCTTGGCGGACAGGGGGCAATTCTAAGACAAGCCTCATTGTCGGCAGTCAGGGAGACCTGGGGTCACTCCCTGGCTGACACAGCTCGTGGCTGTTGGAAGGGGTTCCCAGGAGCTGCTGCTAGGTGCGGTGGGGAGTTAACGGTTAAAATGTGATGCCCTCGACTTGGTGGCCGCTTGGCAGGTACTCCACAAACAGTGGATGTCACCACGACTTGGCATTTCTGCACGCAGACCTGACTGACGAGCGTCCGGACTTGGAGATTAATCTTCCGATAACGTGAATGGTGTATAAGGGCCGCCATATGCAGAGCCCAGGGAAGCGCCTACCTTGAACTTGCGACCTTCTCCTTCACCCCTGGGGGAGCTGCTGCCCATCCCCCTCCCCCCGCCTGCCCACCCACCTGCAAGAGCCTTGTAGGCAGAGGCCACCATCCACCTGTCCCCCTGCCCGAGGTCAGGTTGATGAGCTCGCTGCAGAGAACACATACCAGAGGAACCATGGGGCATCTCTCCCCACGTCTCCTGGGCCGTAATCCTCCTCGGTGACTGAGCCCGGGTCCACTGTGCCATTCCAGACCTCCCCGTTGCTTTCTATTTCACTTCTAGCCCCTGCCGTCAAATCTGGCTCAGGGGCCTGTAGCAGCCCCTTAGCAGGGGACCTCTGGTGCTGGTGGTCTTCAGAGTTTTGGCTCCTCGGCGACACTGCCTCTCAATACCCAGTCATGCTCAGTAGACTGGCCCGCCGCTCAGTGGGTGCTCACTAAGGACTGGTTCCGCTCTCCCGGGCTGGTCGCTTTGCGGCTGGTGGGGCTGTGGCAGGGCAGAGGGCAGTTCTCTGCAGACTAGTGCATTCCGGTTGTGGGTGGCGAGGCCAAGTGCCCCCAACCCATGGCTGTTGGGAGGGGCCTGGCAAAGGCGGCAAGGAACCACATACCCCAGGCACGGGCCCCAATTTCTCTCGCCATCTCTGCCCTCCTCTTCTTGCCCGCTCCACTCCTGGCGCCTGGGGACCCCGAGCAGACCGACCGTCTCTTAAAGGATGGGGTTTTGTGGTGGGGATCGGTCCCCTCCCCACTGCCAAGGACGAGGGGTCGGGGATTTCAACAAAGGAACTCGCAAAAACCATCTCTTTATTTTTCATTCCTGCCATTCAACCAGTTTGCACAAGCTGAGGATGGGTGGATTTCGGAAAGGAGAGCATCTGGGTATAGACCCTCTGGCAACAGTCTAGGCACACTGCTAAGGCTGGTTAGACTCGAGAAGCAATTTAACAATAAACTCTACAGAATTAGAAATGTATCAAAGTGTCAAGGTGGCTGCTGGCTGGTTTCTCGCCTCCCCATGGGGGTCAGAGTTACACCCGTCAGTCCTGTGCAAAGGTCCTGGGGCTGGCCTGGGGGGGGGCACCCGGATTCTTCCTGGGGCCAGGAGCAGTCCTGCTCACCCAGCAGAAGTGTGCCAAGGGACAGGCGCGTGGGTGTGTGCCCAGCACCGTGGCCCCCTCAGGTTCCGTGGCTTGCGAGCGTGTCTCTGCATCCGGCCTTTATGTCCGCCCTTTGAAAGTGTTCATGCAGGTGTAGGTTCCTGAGAATTTGTAGATCTCCTCCAGTGCAGCCTGTGGGAGTATGCTGGGGGAGTGGGGGTGGAGGGGGAGGAAGGAAGATGGTTAGTAGGGGCGCCAGTGGCCAGGTCACCGTTGGCCACGGAGGACCACGCAGTAGAGCAATGGTTCCCGTAAACCGCGCCGCACCCCCAACCGCCCTCCATGGAGGAAGGGCTTTCAAGTGAGTGGATAGACAATGTTTCCAAGGTAAAGGTGGGTGGTAGAAACAAACTTTCAAAGCCACATTCTTAGCATTTTGGGGCCAACAGATATCTGAGAGAGCAATTAACTCCACGTGCTGCTTATTCAACAAATATTTGCTGTGTGGGACCGAGGAGTTAGGTACTGCCGTCACCTCCTCCAGGGAAACTTCCCAGACTCACCCCCAGGCCTCTCCTCGGGCTCCCCCACAGCCCCTCTGCTTCCCCAGTGGGCCCTGCGGTGTCCTTGCTGTTTGCTTGTCAGGCCCATGCTTGCCTCGGAGGGAGATACTTCGTCTCTGATCCAAGCCCCACACGCAGGGCTCAGTCCGTTTGTTAAATGGGAAGACCCCGGCCTTGGTGAAGGATGGGAAGGGCTCTGGAAGGCTCCCTGGGGTGTGGGTGGCTCTAGAGTTGAGCTTGTAAAGATTTTTCTTGGGACGGTGAAAAGGGGGTACCGTGCAGGGGCTGGGAAGGGGGTGGCCTCTGTTTCCTGTGGAAAGTAGTGGGGGACAGAAGAGGGAATGTAGGCTGGGGGCTTACTGTGGGAAACACTGACATGTTCTAGACAAACCAGCTTTTCTCTAGAATGTTCAGAAAGGCTTCTGAGACGCTCCCTGCGGTGGAGGGTGGCAGTCTCTACTCTCCTAGGGGCTCACAGAGGCAGCAAGGAGCATCTCAGAGCAACAGTCAGGACGGCCTAAGGGACGCCAAGATGTGGCCCAAATGCCCCCAGGTGCCCCCTGCCGCTGACACCCTTCAGGTGTCTCTGAAAGAGCTATGAGTTTGGGCTGATTGATGTGTCCCCTCCGTGAGGAGGTCCCCATGCCTGCAGTTGGAGCAGCTCCTCAGCTGTAGACACACAGCCAGAGGGGAACCGGTTTCCTGGGCCTTGATATCTCATGAAGGCACCTGGGTCCTTCACTTCCTGAAAAGGCCTTTCAGGTCAGAGGGGTCCAGTCAGCTGGGGGCTGGGGGCAGGAGACGAGGCCCAGAGGAGCCAGGAGTCCACGGTCACGGGGCTCCAGCGTCCAAGCTCTCCCTGAAGCAGCAGGTTTAGGTGGACACCTGGAATGGCCGCCCATTCAGGGCAGGGCTGGGAGGGGCAGGGTGTGCTGCTCAGAGTCTAGAGAGTTCTAGGAAATGTGATGCTGGGCCGATTCTGAAGGAGGATGATCTCCTCTTTAAAGCCTACCTCCTGGTACATCCCACCTGACAGCCCTGGAGCGTTTCTGGGAATCTCAAACATTGAGATCCCTCTTTTCCCCCCATTAGATTGAACTTCCTGGACCTCGGGGCTAAGTACTAGTCTCTGCAACGGTGGTTCTCAAAGTGTGGCCCAGGAACCCTCAGGGGGTACCTGAAACCTCTTCAGGGGTCAAACTTTTTTTGTAATAACACTAAGGCGTATTTGCCTCCATACGTCTCTCTCCCACATGCAGCTGAGTTTTCTGGAAGCGAGGTGACATGTGATATCATAACCGATTAAAATCAGAAGCAGATCTAAGCATCCAATTGTCTACAATTAAGTCAGGCAATAAAGAACTTTGCAAAAATCAAAACAATGCCATTCCTCCTACTACTTTTATTTTTGGTGGAAAATACACTTTTTATATAAATATCATATTTATGTCAACAAAGGATGGAAATGGATTTATTACTGCTGTTTATAAATGAATAAGTATTTTAAATATAAACAAATACATAAATCTTGTAAAACTTTTTCCATTTTAATTTCTCATATGGTAACTGATAACAGATACAACTCACATAAAAAAGCAGGGGGCTTCGGGTTCCTCTAATTTTTAAGATTGTACAGGAGTCCTGAGACCCACAAGTTTCAGAACTGCGGCTCTATCCTAAGTGTAGGAAATCCCTGGCACACAGACCACCTCTGTTCGCTCTCGTGCCCACGGCAGACATGACTAATCTATCACACGCATCCTTTCTCCTGCCTGCCGCCCCCTCCCCACCCGGGTTCCCCAGCAGAAGGGGAAATGGCCAGCGTGAGCCTGCCTCGGAGCTGCCCTTCCCCACCCCCCAGCCCTTACCTTTTCAAGATAATGAGGGCATGCATGGTCCACGGGAGGAGGAGCAGGGCCTGATTGAGCTGCACGGCTTCCACCGTCCTCCGGGCCACCATCTCGGGCTTCAGCGGCGGGAAGAGGTTGGGGAACCTGACGCAGGAAGAAACGACAGGGGATTCTTCTAGAGAAACCAGTGTTTCTGCTGACCACCTCCGTGGCTAACAAATCTGGCCCATCCTTCTGGTGTCTGCTCTTTGGGAGACTTGAGTCCCTTTAGAAGGTTCTGCCCACCCCCCCACCTGCTGCCCCAGAAGGGGTGGGAGTCCCCCCTTCCTTTTCTCCCCAGTGAGTCTCCCCTTGAGAATGGAGATCTTGTAGCCCATCCCCTGGGACCCATTCTCCAAAATGCTTCCCAGGGATCCTTTATCTAAAATGTCACTCTGATCATGGCGCTGCCTGGCCCAGACCCTCCCAGAGCTCCCAGTGCCCTGCACCGCCTTCCTCCTTGTGGGCCCCGCTCACCCACCGCCTGACCCCTCGCCCTTATCACTCTGCTCCAGCAATCCTGGCCAGCCTTTCTGTTCTTGCCACTTAAACTCTTTGCTGGCTCAGGGCCTTTCACCAGCTGTCCCCTCAGAGAGGGTTCTCGGCCCGTCCCCTCGGGGTGGCCTCTGATCTCCTCCCCCTGCTAATTCCCTTGACTGCATTGGCTGCCTCTAGAATGGCCTTGCTTGTCTGCTTGTCTCCTTGCTCATGGCCTGTCTCCCCGCCTCGGACTGTGCATTTCACAAGGGCAGAGGTCTGGTCAGTCTTGCTCTCTGTTCTATCCCCTCTGTGCAGAGTCTGGTACATAGTGGGTGCTCAATCAATGCTCACCGAACGGATGGACACCGAACAACCTGCTGCTCCCCAAATGTGTCCTGCTTGCCCTGTCTGGAGGCAGGGGTCTACGGGAACTCTGCCCAGCTTGCTGCTTCCCTCGCTGATTCATTGATTCACTGACTGAGCCATCCAAACATTGACAGAGTGCTTTCCATGGGGTTGGTAAATGAACCACTGAATACAAGAAATGCCAGGGAGCTTTCTCATGCTTGTTCAGTTGTTCAGAGGCCTCCGACCGGAGACCCACACATCTCCCTAAGTGCCAGGCCCGTGCTAAATGCATCAGGAGCCGTTTGCTCCAATTTATAGGGAAGGAAGCTGAGGCTTTGGGGGAGATTAAGGGGGGCGGGGGGCTAAGGGCTCAAGCCAGGCCAGCATGGGCCCCAGGCCAAAGCTCTGTCCTCGCCCTCCCTCACAGCTTGTCCCATCCCTCTTGGGCCTGTAGGCACAGGGCTGACCTCGATCCCACAGAGGGCCTGTGTGCCGTTCGGACCCCAGGAGCACTTAGGGCAGTAAGTCACTCAGAGCTGATGTTACCTGGAGCAAAGGCAACTCTTGGGACCCAAGCATGGGCTGGGTTGGCCTCAGAGAACCCGTGGGTGTCCCCCCCGACCCCATTCCCCGCCAGGGGCTTCCTTCGCTATCCCAACATGCAGCCAAGATGCTCACAGCCCTGCGATCTAGAAGGGCAGCCACTGGGAGCCTGCAGAGCTGAATGCGCTGAGGCCACTCACAGAGGCCGGGACAGACACCGCGGACAGTCTGGTTTTCCAGCCCCGACCTGGGCCAGTCCTGCTCGCTACTTGGGGGAAGGGAAGACAGGATGGAGAGGCCAAGTTCTGTGGGTTCAGGGGGGCCCTTCCTAGTAAGACCCCTGCAGGAGAAGCTGACAGAGGATGCCAGCGTGCCCTCTGGAGGGTCCTTCTTTCCTTCTTGGTGGGTGGGATGGGTACACAGGGAACAGGCAGAGCCTTTACCCCCACGGAGGCAGCCCAGACTTGTGGAAGAAGCATGTTCAGCCGATTTCCCTCTGTGTGGCCCTGGGCAAGTAACTTCGCTCCTCTGAGCCTCAGTTCCCACGTCTGTGAAATGGGAACAAGAGCGCTCTCACGAGGCTGCTGAGGGCCAAATGCAGCTGCGTTTATAAAGTAGCTGTTGTGGCTGGAACATAGAACAAGATCAGTAAATAGCGATTTGCAGACAAGAGCTCCCACCTCTACGACTCGCTCCTGCCAGAAAGCCCATCAGTTTTTTCATGGTTGGGGAGGAAGCCAATGTTTTTCTTTTTCTTCTTCTTTTTTTCTTTTAAGAAATGGGAGTTGGTTAAACACCAATCACCCCTTTATGACTCTCCCCACAGTGTGCGCAGATGTGCTCAGCCGCACATCCACAGGTAACTAACCTTCACCTGGTGCGTACTACTTGCCAGGCAGGCTAGTGGATTCCCACCTCGGGGCTCATCTAACCTGTGAAGCAGGGGGTACATTACCAATCCCTTCTTAGAGATGAAACCAAGGCACAGAAGAGCTAAAGTAACTTGTCCAAGGTCACACAGAGCTGGGGTTTGGCCCGAGGCTGTGTGGGCCCCCACTCGGAACCACTGTAGAAAGGTGGCTTGGGGGAACCTCGCATTTCCTTAATGCGCTGGAGAGGAGGCTGCCAGAAGGTGAGACAGGCACCCTGCCAGAGGTCTGCTGATATCCCGCCCACTTCCATGTTCTGGAGCCCAGCGCAAACCCTGGATTGCCCCTGCTGCATTTACAGAGCACCTCCCGTGTGCCCAGATGAAAAGAAGCCAAACCAAGAGGAGATGGGGGTGGGGGGGAAGCCAACACGGAACATTAACTGTCATTAATCCAACCTCCTCCACGTACGGAATCTACAGTGCTTGGCACGTGAGTCGGGTGGAAATTTCAGTGGCGCGCGGAAGGTATGATCTGTGAGGAAGGTTAATCACCTACGCCTTCTTGGAGATGCTCACTGTCGGTAAAGACAGGTATGTGCCAGGCTTTGCACCAGAACCTTCTGTGTGTTACTTCGATCCCTTCTCATGAGCCCCTGAGGGAAAAATGATTTCCACTCTTTTACAGGGGAGCAAAGTACGGCTCAGAGAGGTAGCAAAACTGGCTCAAGATTTTGCAAGTGCAGAGATGCGGGGGTGTCACCAAACCACTCTCGATACTAACAGTTCGGGGGGACTGAGGGATCCCCATATGGTCTGCTCTCTGCGAAAGGTCCTCCACTGGCCGACTCATTCGATTCCCACCAGGACCCTCCACGTCATCCTCGTTTTTGGAAGAAGCTGATGTATATAATTTGGAAGGCAAATCTATAATTGTATGCCATGTTGCAAAAAGCAAGGAAAGTAGCTGTTGGGTAAGCCCGCATTTTCATTTACCTATGACTTTATGCCCCTTCACAACCCCACATCACTATAGTGCCAATTATTGGGCATGTACTATATACACACGTGGGGTTGCGTGCCAGGTCCCATTTTATCCTTATCACAGAACCCTAGGTGTGGACACCCTTCTCATCCCATTTTTTTTTCTTTTTCCTTCTTTCTTTTTTTTTTTTAGAGTGAGCGAGCAAGCTGGGGGGAGGGGAAAGGGGCAGAGGCAGAGGGATAGAATCTTAAGCAGGCTCCACACCCAGGATGGAGCCCGATGTGGGGCTCGATCTCATGACGCTGAGATCATGAACTGAGCAGAAATCAAGAGTCGGATGCTTAACCGATTGAGCCACCCAGATGCCCCTCTCATCATCCCATTTTATAGATGAGCAATGGAGGCTGCAGTGGGGACTAATTGGACCCAGGGTCACAGGGGACATTACAGGTATAGGTGAGTTGGCACCAAAGCATGAGCTCTAAACCAAGGGTTCCCAATCCCTTTGATTTAACTGGCCTGGAGGAGAGGTGGTTGGGCTTCAGTATTTCTTTAAATTGAGCTATAATTTGCATACAATAAAAAGGCATAAATCTTTAGGGTATAGCATGATTACTTTTTACCTACGTAACCGCCATTCAGATCAGGAAGAGAGAACATTTTTAAAAGCCTAGAAAGTTCCCTTGTGCCTCCTCCCAAGCTATGTCCCCAGCCCTCCAGGGACGGCCACTGCGCTGACTTCTATTGCCATGGCCTGGCTCTAGAGCTTCATACGGTGCCTTCATGCAGAAGGCACTCTTGGGCATCTGGCTTCTTTTGCTCCACATAAGACTTTTGAGATTCATCTGTGCTGTTCATGGATGAACACTCTGTTCTCTTTTGATAGTTGGGGAATATTCCGCAGCACCCATGCATATAGAACTGATACTTTATAAAAGTCCCCTGACCCAAGAAGCAGGACCCTGAAGCACTACGGTAACCCACTGCCCTGCAGATGGAGAATCGGGTCTGAGACTACAAAGCCAAAGATAAAGGGCGCCGGAGATAGTTTTCACTGTCAGCTCTCCACGCGCGTACGCCGCTTGGCCCTGGTCCGATCTGCTGGGGGCCGTGGCGGGGGGCGGGTGGAGGGCTGGGGGGTGAGGGTGGGGAGGTGAGTCCCCCGCTCACTCACCTGACCCTCATGCCCTGGAACATCTCGGTGCTGGTGTGGAAGGGCAGCACGGTGGTGGCGCTGACTCCAGGACAGTCCAGCAGCCCCAGGGTGAGGCTTTCCATGAAGGCGAAGGCCGAGGCTTTGGACGTGCAGTAGTCAATGGCGCCGGGGATGGCGGAGAGTGCCAGCACGGAGTTGAGACACACAATGTGGCCATTCTGCAGCTCCAGCATCCGCGGCAAGAAGGCCTTGGTGGTCTGAGGGTGGGCGGGAGGTCAGTGTAGGGCCTCCAGCAGCCCCTCTAAACTTCTTCGGGGGAGAATGGGCCACCCCGGGGCACACGCGCCCCGCCGATGATGAGCTCTCCTAGGACGGGAGGGGAGGGGAGGGGGCCGAGGCCTGTCCGCTGCAGGGCCCTGACCACCACATTCCTGTACGTCCACATGCCCCGGCCCCGGTGACCCTTTCCCCACGCCCAGACGGCACCCGGGAGGGAAGGAACGGGTCACTGTCACACCCGGGGCTGGCTGTGGCCCGGGACAGCCCTTACCCAGAACTGGCCCAGGGTGTTGATGTGCTGTGACTTGAGAAGGGCGTCATCGTCACTGTCCATGAGGCTCTTCCCGTGGACCACAGCAGCATTGTTCACCAGGATGGTGATATCGCCCACCTGCGGGCAAGGGGGCCAGGGGGCCGTTAGGGCACAGGGACCTGCCCCCTCAACACTGGCTGTGTGCCGCTGGACAGCCACATCGTCTCTCCAGACATCAACCTGGATTTGTGAGACAGGGCTGCCAGCCATCCCGGGGTCGATCTGAGGGTCCGAAAGACTTTATAGTACACAGCAGGTTTGTAATCAACGGGGTTATTGTTACATAAAAGCAGTTAACATTCACCATGTGCCAGATACCAAACAGGGTGGTTTTTGCTCCCTTAGAGCTCCACTGAGACATTCAGTGTAAACAGATGGCTGGAGTTAGGACAAGGATTTTCCCAGACAGCAATGGGACATTTGCCCCCCAAGCTCTAGGACAGAAACTCACAAGGTCTAAACTTCCAAAGAGGGCAACAGGGGATTACTCCTGTTATGCAATCAACCCACACCCCTTATCCCCGCCCCGAGTAGCACACACATGCACACACACGCTCACGCACACACAGCAGGGTCCAGCTTCCCAGGAGAGTCCCCAAAGATGCCCCGGAAACAGCCATTCTGCCATTAGCAATGCTCTTTCCCAGGCCAGGTGCGACTGATCTCTTTGGCTGGCATTCTCCTGGGTGTAGCCGAGCTCAGGACAGACCCTTCTAGGCCACTGACCTTCTCCCGGACAGCTTTGGCCGTCTGGTACACCTCCTCCCGGTTGCCCACATCACAGATGAAGTAGTGGCACTCGGTGCCCATCTGCCGAATCTCCTCCGTCGTCTCCTTCAGGCATTTCTCAGTCCGGCCCCAGAGGACGATCTGGAAGGAGAGGATGACAGAACTGATAAGTGGTCACTGGGTAAGCCGTTGTGATTCAGTGATTGGCATCAGAAATTCAGCACTCTGCCCGAGTAATGGGCAAGTGAAGTAACTGGCCTCCCTGATTGCATCCAAAGAGCATGTGCAAAAGCACATGGACAATAGGCTTTTCTAAAGGGATAAAGCCTATTCTGAAAGGAACGAGTAGTTTCTGAGCCCATTTATGACCGATCGATTGATGTGTTATTTACAAGTCCCTCTTAGACGTTGCTTTCCATAGGATGCCCTCTGCCAGCTCGATTCCAGAAGCCACAGCAGAACTCCTTCTCTACGGTGTTCTGGAATGCTCTCAGGAACATTAGAGCTAGAGCCAGGTTTATGAGCACCAGCCACCAGAAGGGACTGGAAGGTCCTGGCCGTGAGGCCCACGGAGGCGAAATGAGGCTCCCCACCTCGCTGCGGGCCCCCTGGGAAGGAGGGCGTGAGGAGAGGCACCAGGCTTCTATGGAGCAGGAGATGCTGCCGTCCCTACCGGTAATGAATGTGGAACCCGCCACACCAGGAGGAGACCCTGGTAGGGCTGATAAATGGATTCCTAACGGGGTGGGACAAATTTATGAATGGCTGGCCATAAAAGGCTCAGAAGAGAAGCCTGGCTAATTCTCAACCTTGACCTAAGTAAGAACAACCCACCTACCTCCCCATGACATGAGAGAGAGGCCCCTGTTGGTAAAAGGGCCTGAAGCTGGGGAACTAAGAATCCTCAGTGCAGAGGGACAGAGGGGAGCCTGGGAGGCTCAGTCAGTTAAGCATCCAACTCTTGATTTTGGCTCGGGTCATGATCTTGGGGTCGAGAGATAGAGTCCCAAGTTGGCTTGCACTCAGCACGGAGTCTGCTTGTCCCTCTCTCTCTCTCTCTCTCTCTCTCTATCTGAAATAAATAAATAAAATCTCAAAAAAAAAAAAAAAAGGAAGAGACAAGGTTTTCTTAGGGATTAGTCTAATGGGTTTCTATTTTTGTTTCTTCTTTCTTTCTAAAATTATCAATGAGGGGCGCCTGGGTGGCTCAGTCGTTAAGGGTCTGCCTTCGGCTCAGGTCATGATCCCACATCGGGCTCCCTGCTCCCCGGGAAGCCTGCTTCTCCCTCTCCCACGCCCCCTGCTTGTGTTCCCTCTCTCCCTGTGTCTCTCTCTGTCAAAAAAACAAAACAAAACAAAACAAAACAAAAAAACAAAAAAACTCCCTCTTGGTGAGATTCATTAAAAAAATAAATAAATAAAATAAAATTATCAATGAAATTCCTCCTTGAAGGGCACCTGGGTGGCTCAGGGTCCTGGGATCAAGCCCCACGTCAGGCTCCCTGCTCAGTGGGGAGTCTGCTTCTCTCCCTCCATCTCCCTCTGTCCCTCCCCCTACTTATGCTCGCTCTCTGTCTTTCTCAAATAAATAAAATCTTAAAAAAAAAATAAATTCCTCCTTGAAAAATAAAACTCAACATGAAACCCAGTGTGTGAAATGAGGGAAAGGAAGAAATTACATGTCCAACTGCATATTTTCTTCCTCTAGAAACAACTAATGAGAAGGGAAAAGCTGTGTTGGGCAGGCAAACATTTTCAAGTGGGAGTTACAGACGTGGCCCCAATTACACCAGCCCAGAATCCAATGGATTTCTCCAGTCTGCTTTGTGACACAGGAGGAGGAAAAGTCACACAGACAAGTAGTTGGAGGTGGGAACAGTTTATCAGCTGTGCACCTTAAAATCTCAGAACTTTTACTTAAGCGGAAAGGGCCCCAAAAGGGTGTAACTGGCAGGATACACACAAGAGCTGGGGGTCTCCGATGGATTTGCTTTTTTAATTAGAGTTTTTAAAACTTCCGAAATAATTTCAAAAAGAAAATAAAAGCATTTTTTTCAACTCCTGAAACATCCCTGGGAAAGCCTGGTTTGAAGACCCCACCTCGTCCGAGCACTTTGTTTCTTGCAATTGAAGTCTTAAAATACAGGAAGGGTTTTAGAAGGAAGGATTCCATCCGTGGCTCTCCATGACCACAAAAGTCCATCAGCGGCAAACAGACTGCAATTAGGGAGGCTCCAAGGAACACTTTCTTGTCTGTTGAACTAAAAACAGACTAAGAATATGCTCCCCCAGGAGAGGCAGGGAGATTCACTTCAGGAAGAAGAAAACAAACATCTGTTGTAGGCAGGCAATTGGGTGTAAGCATCCTCCGCTCCACCAAACCTCACCCTTGCCTTGTGGTCATTGTCACCCAGTTTCCTTCCATCCTCTCTTGTTACCCCCCCTGTCTGTCCAGCCTTCCTTCCTTCCTTCCTTCTACTCACTCTCTCCCATCATCTATCTACCCTTCCACCTAATTTCTGACTATGTCAGCCTGAGGTGAGGGTGATCCTTGGCCTCCTTTCTCCTGCTCCGGTCCCTGCCCCAACTGTATCCTACCTCCAGCTCCTATGGGGAAGAGGACCACGGGGCTTGCACAGGCCCCTGGGGTCTGGCAGAAGGCAATGCCTCTGGGGACTGTGAGAATTTCTGGACAAGTGGAGAGAGAGGGGGAAGCTTAAAGCTGGCATGGGGTGTTGGCAGGTGCAGGGGTCCTAGGAGCACAAGTGATCACCTCAGAAGGTCTGGAGCAGCGGCACGGATAGGGTGCCCTTCGTTCTGGGAACCTTAGGTTGCTTCTCGGCACAAGCAGGTATGCGTGGGATTCCAGCAGAAGGGGCACAAAGGGCCCAGGGGCTCCTGACCGGATTAACTAACTCTTCCTGACCCCCCAGTTCTCAGAGAGGGCAAGGAGTGTAGAGCACAAATCCCCCTACCCCTGGTCTGCCCAGAAAACCAGGAGCCAGGAAACCAGGGAGGCCAGGACTGTCTACATGGCTGGAAGAACACCCTGAAGAGGGAAAGGGGCTGGAGTAAGGGGGTAAAATGAAAGCTGGGTCCCCTCGTCTACCATGGGCAGGGGATACACCCAGGCAGGACCCCCAGGTTTGACCATTTCCTTTTCGGGGTCTGTGGGGGATGCCGTGGGGGGCTGGCTTCCTCACGCTCTGTGCTCAGAGCCCCCACCTCTGCCCAGGCACTAGGACAGGTTTGCTTTCTGCCCACCCCACCCCAAGCCCACTGGGCTGGGAGCCCCCTGCGGGCCTCAAGTCTGACTTGTTCATCGCCGTATTCCAGTGCCCGGGAACGCACGGGCTGTTTGCTGAGTGAATGAATGTCTGGGGCCACACGTGGGACGGGCTGGGAGGAGGTTCAAGGCTGAGAGCATCCCATCTTCCTTGACGGAGCCATTTAGGGTCCCAGAACCTTCCACACAGAGTCTGCTTGGACCAAGATTTCAGTGAGATCCAGATTTCCCCAGAGTCTCAAAACTGTCCTGGGGCTGAGCTGTGAGAGACAGAGTCAAGTCAGAAGATCGGACCCTTGAAAGGCGGCAAGGGGTCAGTCTCAGGTGAAAATGAGCCTCCGGCCTGTGCGTGCCTGCCTCGCTGGGTGGCCCAGGGCTGGTGTTCCGGGAATGGGAGGTGCGGGAGAGAGCGGAGGGAACAAACGGCTGGAGCTGCTCCTGCCACTGTCCCTTCCTGGCTTCTCCTCCTCCGGTCCCCTGCCCAGACCCCTCTGAGGACCCAGAGGCACCGAGCAGGGAACCGGCAGGTTCAGCCCAACAGGCCTGCCCCTGTGGTGCCTGTCCAGGGTCACCCGTGGGTGACCTGGGCAGCCGACAGGACAAGAGTCCCCCACCCAGCACCAGAACGAGGGAGAGGACGGGCAGGCAGGCGGCAGGGGTCCGAGGAGTGTGGGATGAGCAGCCTGAGGAGGGGACAGATTTGTGAAGTCCTTACTTTACCTCAAAAGCTCAGGGTGGCTTCCCATCCGCGGCCTCCCTGCCCCTCTGGGGGAAACAGTTAGCTCCCGTCCTTCGGGCTGCGTGGCTGGCCTACGTGCAGGGAAGGGGAGCAAGACCTCCAGCCTCCCAGGGGCGGTGGGCCCACACTGTCTGCCTCAGGCAGCCAGCGTTCCAGTGATGGAGGGCAGTGACTGGGCGAGAAAACCACCCGGCACAAATTACGGCGAGTGGGGTAAAGAGTAAGTGGGGAGAACCTCATTTAAATTTGGGGATCGATGAGGTGGCTATGTTATGTCCATTGTACAGATGACAAAACTGCGGCCCAGAGAGGCTAAGCAACTTGTCTGAGGTCGCACAGCAACTAAGGGACAGCGCTGGGATTTGAACCAAGTTTTCTCACCAGCATTCACTCTCTCCCAGTAGGAGAAAAGCCATTGCCTCCTGGAGACAAAGAGCTGAGAAAATAAGCACAGCCTCTTGATATACCCTCATCTGCAGCTGTTAGAATGATGAGTGTTCACGACGCAGGAAAAGGCTGACGGATCTAACATTGGGGAAAAAAAGACTGCAGCCTTGTCCATATAGGATAATCTCAACTCTAAAAACATAACAGGTTTTTTTTTTTTAAGATGATATGTATTTATTTGAGAGAGAGAGAGTGGGTGGGGAGGGGTAAGCAAGCAGACTCCACTCCCCTCCCCTGCTGAGCAGGGAGACAGATGCGGGGCTCGATCCCACGGCCCAGGGATCATGACCTGAGCTGAAATCAAGAGGCACATGCTTAACCGATTGGGCCACCCAGGCGCCCCTAAAAGCCTACCAGGTTAATGGAAGCCGCCAGGCTATGGAAGAGCAGGGGTTGTCTCGGGTGGGATCGTGGCTGATTGTGGTTTGCTTCTTTATGCCTGGGTGTACTGAGAAACTACCTCTAAAGGACGGCGACCGTTATTTATGATCTTAAGAAAGGAAGGCAGCAGAAAAACTTCCACACACGTCGTCCCCCAAACAGCTCCTTCACACACAGGTAACTCAGCACTGCGGGTCCCAGCCCTGCTTGCTCCCCAGCCCCCAGGTGCTGCCTCTCGGGAGCTCCCCTCCATCGTGAGGTGGCTGTCTATTTGGATCTCTCTCCCCATCGTTGTGTGAACGAGCGAGGAAGCTCCCAGAGGTTCCACAGTTAGGGTTTACGCCCACGCCTCACACATTGCACTTGGCCCCAAGTGCACTGTCGTCACCATCTCCCTTTTAGATCCTGTCTCTTGGAGGGCAGGGAATAAATCTCACTCATTCTGAGTTCCCTGTGACCCTACCCAGTGCCCAGCACAGGCTGTTTTTCTCTGTTTTAAAGGCTACTGTGGACTCCTGTACATCCCACAGAACCCTGCTTGAATGCCCCCTCAGTTCTGAAGCTTCTCTGGTTATTCCTTCCGTCCTCCCTACAATAACAGTGCCATTATACAGCAGCTAACATCTAGTGAGCGCTTTCCGCAGGCTGGGTACATCCATGTGTTTTTTTCCTTTCATCCTTACCATTCCATGAGTGGGTAGAGTTATTCTGTTCAGAGGAGGCTCAGGCGGGTAAAATGACTCGCCCAAGGTCACACCACTTAGGAGCAGTGGTGCAGTGTGACTTGGGACACACATTCCCAGCTGCCAACACTAACCTTTGTTCGTGGATATCCCAGCCTCCCCTGGGAAAGCCTTCCTTTCTTGTAACCTTAGTATCCAGCATGGGCCTGCCACAGAGTACAAGCTAGCTAACACTGTCACGTGGCGTTGGCCCGGGGAGGTCTCTAGAAAAATCTGCTGACCAGAGAACAGTGAGTGACTCTACTCCACCCAGCCTGGCCTTCTTTGCCCAAAGGGGCTTGCATGAGTGCCTGGACTTGGCATTCATTGGTGGAGCTCAGCTGCAGAGCACAGTTCCCCCCTGCCCCCCCCCCCCCCCGTGACGTGAGCTGGGTGGTCTCTGGGTGGGTCCCAGGAGGAGCATCTGTTTATAATTGGGAGCCCCGGAAAGATCCAAGTCCCTGGGAAGGTCGTTAGCAGAACAGCTCATGTCTCGTGGGCTCCATGTCTTGGAGCAAAGTGGTGCTGAGTTGGCTTCTCAGAAGGAAGAAGATACGCCCCCAGAGACCACGAACCATGGCAGGGTGGTGGGGGGAAGGTCATGATTTGGAGGGTGCACAGCTCTCCTCCACTCTGAGCACCTCCAGTGGGAGAACATTAATAAGAATCCAGCCTTGTGGACAGATGACAACGAGCAAACACCAAAACTCAGTGTGCCCAGGAAGGGGTGGGTGAGCGGTGTACAGGGGTGCGGGCAGGTAATGCTGAGAGCGTGGACACGTACTCTCCAGTGTAAGTTAAATTTTGAGTTTCCCCTTCTTTCCTAGTCCTGTCCATGTCCAAAAAGAGATCCTCTACCTTTTGAGTAGAATGACCTAGAACACAGGCTCAGGAGCCAGACTGGTTGGGCTCAATTCTCTGATCTACCACTCAGGAGTCACACGAACTTAGCAAACTCATGGAGCCTCTCTATAAATTAAGGTTATTCATTTCAAAGGGTGGCTTGGAAGATGCAGAAAGGACATGATAAATGCTGGCTATTCTTCGTATTAATCCAAGAACAGAAATAGGTCCCCCCTTGCTCGCAGAAGATCCCACTACCCCCCCATAAAAATGGAGTCACGGGGTGACAGTTGACTGAAAGACCCGAACCGGGACTCCGCTGCCTTGTTTCTAGCCACAGCCTTAACTGGGGCAGAACCACAGGATCTTAGAGACCCCTCCATTTCCATCCTTCCAGCTGACTTAGAAGACACTCCTTTGTCCTCACCCCTGGCCCACGAAGGTGGAGACCATCATCAATACTGTCCAACCTCAGAGTGGGCTGCAGGGCATCCTGTAGGAAGGTTTCCCAGGAGAGGTTTTTATGCTGTGCTCTGGGAACCCTGGGGAATCTAGTGAGGAGCCCCGAGGGCTGTTGAGGGGTGGGAGGCTTGGTAGACAGGGTCCCAGCCCCATCCTACTGGCCATCCAGAGCAGGGGCAGGTTTTTAAAGAAAATATTTATTTATTTATTTCCATCCATCCATCCATCCATCCATCCATCCATCCATCCATCCATTCATTCATTCTGGTGCGGGGGAGGGAGAAAGAGTCTTAAGCAGACTCCCTGCTGAGTGTGGAGCCTAACACAGGGCAGTATCCCACGACCTTGAGATCAGAACCTGAGCGGAAACCAAGAGTCGGGCGGGTGCTTAACCGACTGCACCACCCAGGTGCCCCAAGAGCAGCGGCGCTTTTTTTTTTTTAAGATTTTTTAATTTATTCATTTGAGAGAGAGAGTAAGGAGAGCACAAGCAGGGGAAAGGGTCAGAGCAAGAGGGAGAAGCAGGCTCCCTGCTGAGCAGGGTGCCCAATGCGGGGCTCGATCCCAGGACCCTGAGATCATGACCTGAGCCGGAGGCAGACGCTTCACCGACTGAGCCACCCAGGCGCCCCAGTTGGGACACTTTTATTAGTTTTCTAGAACAGCTATTTCTACAAAGATTCTGTTGCTAAAAATAAAATAAAGTTTGAATGCTAGCGCTCTGGATCCTTAGCTCTTTCTTCTCCAGGACAGAAGCTTTTTCTCTAGGAATGAACCCCAGTTTCTGCCTCTAGCTCCCACCCATTGGGAGTACCAGCTGGTCCACCCACACACGCCGCCAGCCTACCAGCCCTTCTTCCAAAGGCAACACTTCAAAATCAATGACAGTGATGGGATACCTCCTCGAGACATTCTGGACTTTCTAACCTTTCCACCTTCCCTTCCCGGAGCCCCGTTTCCACACTCCACACATCCCTGTCCGTACGCTGCCCTCAGGTTCATTACCCATGTCCTACCACGGATGCCTGACCCCAGCGGGTCAGAGGTGGCAAAAGCACCGGGCCTCTTTGCCAGGCACTTGGGCTAGAGTTGGCTCCCCCTTCCCGTCCCTGCACTGCCGAGCTGCCCGAGTGACGGGCAGGACAGGCTTGAGCTGCCTTCGTTCCCTGTTCCGGCCTGCCGAGAATGTTCTGGCTCCCACTGGCTCGCTGTTGGAGAGGACCGTTACGGAGCTCCTCAAATGAGATCAGGCAGCAACTGTCTTCCTCCTGCGAGTCCCTGACCACAGCCTGGACAGAGACTTCCTCCCTGCAACGTGCCGCCTGGGACTGGCCCTTGGGCACGGCCGGGATAACCATGAGCGTCATGCGGGACACCCGCTGCAGGCTCTCACCTAGTCCTCTGACAGCTCTAGGAGGGAGGGACTGTGCCCGTTCCAGGCACTTGAGATGGAGTGCTCACAGCTGCCCTGCGGGTGTGTAACAGCTTGACTTGCGTCCCCCAAGAAGATACGTCCAATTCCTGATCCCTGATACCCATGCATTTGGAAAAAGCATCTTTGCAGATGTAATTAAGTTAAGGATCTTGAGATGAGATCACCCTGGATTAGGGTGGACCCTAAAATCTAATGACAGGTGTCCTTCGAAGAGACAGAAGAGACACACACAGAGAAAAGAGGAGACTCCTCCCAGGCAGCAGCCACAGAAGCGTGGTCCTGGAGAAAGGAAGGAAGGGAGTCTAAGCCACCTTGGGGCTGGTGGAGTGGAGCCCCCAGGAGAGGATGGTAGCACGGACGGGTGGAGGTAGAGTCCAACTACACAGTGCCCTTGGCCACTAGGACCAAGAACATGCGTCTGATCCATAGATAATATGCGGCCATTGGAGGATTTTTTTTTTTTAAGAGCCGTTTTAGGTTCATAGCAAAACTGAGCAAAAGATACAGAGATTTACCCCCTGCACCCACTCCTGCACAGCCTCCCCATTACCAACATCCCCTCCCAGAGTGGTAGACTTGTTACAGCCGATGAGCCCGCACCGACACATCCCAATCACCCAAGGTCCATAGTTGACATTAGGGCTCGCTGCTGGTGGTGTACATTCTGGGGGTTTGGACAAATGTATAATGACATCTTATCCACCACCGCAGTCTCATACAGAACAGTTTCAACTGCCCTCAGAAGCCTCTGTGCTCCACCTGTTCATCCTTCCCTCCTTCCAACCCCTGGCAACAACTGACCCTTTTAAGGTCTCCGTAGTTTGGCCTTTTCCAGAATGTCATATGGTTGGAATCACAGTATATAGAGACTTTTCAGATTGGCTTCTTTCACTTAGTAATATATATTTAGGGTGCCTCCATGTCTTTTCATGGCTTGACAGCTCAGTTCTTCTCAGTGCTGAATAATATCTCATTGTTTGAATGTTTCGGTTATTTATCCATTCGCCTACTGGAGGGCATCTTGGGGGCAAGTTTTGGCAGTTATGAATAAAGATGCCATAACATCCTTGTGTAC
This sequence comes from Zalophus californianus, assembly GCF_009762305.2. Taxonomy (NCBI): domain Eukaryota; kingdom Metazoa; phylum Chordata; class Mammalia; order Carnivora; family Otariidae; genus Zalophus; species Zalophus californianus. The sequence goes on from NC_045598.1 coordinate 9,373,143, forward strand.
GTCCTTGCTTTTTTACTTTCCAGATCTCTCCCAGTCCCTGGGACACACATCACCCTCCATGACAGAAGTCTTATGTCCCTGAAGATAGAGGGTGCCCCCCCCCAACCCCATACTTCCCACCTGCCAAGAGCCATGTCTCCAGCAACTATTCGGAAACCAAATGTGACAATTGGGAGTCCCCATCTCATCCCAGGGTGTGATTCTTGCGAATCTTTCTGGTTCCAGGACCACTGGGAAAACCCTCCAGGGAAACTACCTCAAAGGCCGACTCTACAGAAGAGCAGACAACTTTTCCCTTCCAGCAAGAAACTCAAGAGCTGATGCTCCTTTTCACAACATTCACAGCCTATGAGCCTGGCCCAAGGGCTCCACCTCCTTCTGTCTACCCTTAGACCACACTTGGCAAAACCTGGGGGTGGGCAAACTCGAGCCAGAGGTGTTAGCTGAAGCCCCATGACCTTTGCCTCAGTCCCTCCCTCTGGACCTCCTGGTAGAGAAGAACACCACCTAACCTTGAGGTGCAGGGACTGGGAAGGGGTGGGGGGAGGAGAGCCAGCGGTTACAGGCCACTCTATAGCACGGTGTCCATCTTCAGTAGCACCAGCCTGAGAGATGGGACCAGAAGTGCAGTGCATGGATGAAGCCCAGACCAAGTAACTCACGCAGGGTGCAAAACCACAAGTTTCAAAGCAACGCTTCAACCTAGACCCCAAAGCCAAGCTTCTTCACTGCTCCCTGTCCTGACTCACGCACTCACGCACTCACACGTTCAAGGGGGATTACTGAGTGGTGACTACGCGCCAGGCAGTGTTGGAAGCAGGACATAAATTCATCGCATTCTCCTGGCGTTTGTTTTCATGTGTGTATGGGGAAGACAGGGACAATGAACCTGGGAACAAACTGACTATGTAACATGTATAAAGGTGACCGAAAGTGCATGGGAGGAACAGGAAGCTTTGTAGGGGGGCTGGATGGAATGATCATGGGGTAGGAAGCAGGGGACACGGAAACCCTCTCTGGTAGGGTAACATCTGGGCAGACCTGAGGGAAGTGAAGGAGGGAACGATGCAGACATCTGGGGAAAAAATATTCCAGGCAGAGGGAACAGCTAGTGCAAAGGCCCTGGGGTGGGAATGAGCTCAGGGTGTTGGGGGAGGTCCAGGGACAGAGCTGAGTGGGAGACATGAAGCTGGGGACTGTAGCTGGGAGGGGTGTGGGGGCTGTGAATTCTATTCCCAGTGAGAACAGAAGCCCTTCAGAGGGTTGTGACCAGAGAGATGACAGCCTCTGACTTGGACTTTGGAACCAGTTCTGACTGCCCGACTGGGGGGTTTGGAATGAGGGTGGGAACCAGAGCAGAGGAGCGGGGCGGAGTGGGCAAGCAAGTGACGGATGAGCTAGTTGGAGGACCCCACCTGGGGCAGCTGGGTAGAGCCCATGGAAGAGGAGGGGTGCAGGACTGCGCTGCCAGAGGAAGAGGGGTTCCAAGAGGCCCCCAAAGGGTTTGGCCTGAGGAAATGGGAGAACGGTTGTCATGCCCTGAGCCCCTGAGCCTCCCTCTCCAGGAAAGGTTGGCTTTGGCAAGTCCCAGGTATGGAGGAAGAGAAAGATCCTGACTCGGATCCCCAGGTCCCTTCTACTCCAAGAACACTCGGCTTAAGCAAAGTGAGGGGGAGGGGTGGCGGTGAGCGAGGGAACAGTTCCAGGTGGCAAGGGCAGCCTCCCCAGGAAGGGGGTGCCTGGATGCCAGCCAAGCAGGCCAGCTACCCACCTAGGGCGCTGGTAAACACACCAGTTCCAATAACAAAGCGCCGGCCACCACACCCCTGCCGCCGCCGCCCCCCCCCCCCCCCCCCCCCCCCCCCAGCTAATGGGCCTCCACAGCAGGCTGCGATCTGGGAGGCAAGTCTGCGCTCACATGAAGGGGTGAGGGGGTGGCAGGAGGAGCCGCCGGGCGAAACCTCAGCGGGTCTGGCAGGAGGCTCCAGGAAGTCTCTGAAAGTGGGCCCAGGGGCGGGCGGAGGGTGGGGACCCGCGGGGGTCCCGGGAGGGGGTGGGACGGGGCTGGGCTGGAGTCCTGGGTGGGGATTGGGCCCGGATCCCATTTGGCAGAAGGAAAAGGAAGGGAAAGGGTAGGGGAGAGGAGTGGGAGGTAGATGTGGAGGGGATGGGGCAGGGCTATGGTCCCTCCCGGAGATGAGGAGGGGCGTCTGGAAGGTGTCCGGAGCGTGGCTGGGGTAGGGTGTGGGGACCAGGTTGGGCTGGGTTGGGGTGTGGGTGGGTGGGGCACGGATGGGGAGGGGGTAGGGAGTTGGGGAGGAGGGCCAGGTTGGGGATAGGGGTGGGGGCGCGGTTGGGGCGGGGTGAGGGGGTGGGCCAGCTTGGAGCTGGGGTTGGGGTGCGGGTTGGGGGCGTACGGATAGGGGGGCGGAGGAGGTGGGGAGGCGGGTCAGGTTGGGGATGGGGTGGGGGCGCGGATGGTGCTGGGTGGGGGGCAGTTGGGGAGGGCCAGGTTGGGGATGGGGTGGGGGTGCGGTTGGGGCTGGGTGGGGGGCAGTTGGGGAGGAGGGCCAGGTTGGGGTGCAGATCGGAGGTACTGATGGAGAGGGTTTGGTGGGGAGGAGGGTCGGGTTGGGGGATAGGGGTTGGGTGCGCGTATGGGGCGGGGTGGGGGGGGAGGCGGGGAGGAGGCCGGGTTGGGGTCGGGTCGCCGATGGGGGGTGGAAGGGGTGCCGCTCCAGCCACAGGGACCGCCTGCGCTTCCTCCCCGCGGCCGAGGGGTAAACAAACGCGGTGACGTCAGGGGCGCCGCTGGCCCGAGGCTGAACCCGGCGCTGTAAATGAGATGCAAGGTGCCAGCAGGCTCCAGGCCGCGAGGCCTGCGCGCCACACACGCTCCTCCGCGCCGGCCTGAGCTTACCCCAGCTGCACACACGGACAGGATGCTGCAAACGCCACCAGACATTGCAACACGCAGCCAGTCTGCTGGCCGCAGCGTGAACCCTCCGCCGCCCCCCTGGCAGGCACCGGCCCAGCTGGAGCGCAGCCTCCCTCCTCCCGAGCATCCCGGGGCGGCGGCGGGGGGGCGGGGGGGAGCGGCTGGCAGCTTCCACCCAGCTGGGGTCAGCCTCTCCACTGGGGACCCCATCCTCTGCCTCCCCAGGGGGCCTCCCAAACCGAGGGCTGGGCCTCTGGGGTCAGCTTTGGGCTCTCTGCCCAACAGATTGGGGAAATGCCTGCCTTTGTGCGCGGCTTTCTGGGAAGCTCATCCCTCTTCATGGAAGCAGAGGTGCTGGGGTGCAGAGGCCCTTCCTCCAGGTGTCAGCAGATGCCAGCCGGTCCGATAGCTGCCCCCCAGCCACTCCCCACCTCCTGCGAGCAGGGGACCCCGGTTTATTCCAGGGAGCTCCCAGAACAGCCCTGGACCGCAGGCTCTTGGGAATGGAAGGCAGCCGGGCTGGGGCTCGCGGGCGGCACTGTGTTCTGGAGTGGATTTGCTGTGTGACTTTTGGATGAGTCACTTGGCATCTCTGGGCTTCACCATCTCCCTCTGGGGAAGTGGGGAGAATCGAAACTGGCCTCCCTGTGCTGGGGTGGGAAGGTTAAAAGTGCAAGAAACCTTCACCAGGCTGCAGGGGCTGGCTAGCAGCCTCAGACGCAGGGGCCTGACACAGAACTTGGAGACTCCCAGAGAAACTGAGGCAGGGCCTCTCCTCACCCACCTACCAAACTTGCCTTCTGGGTTTACTGTGAGTGGTGGGAGCTGTGGGGATATATGGGTAAACAGTCCCCTGGGCCCAAGGAGCCCCCACACTGGCTCCCCTACTTGGACTCCACAAATTCAAGTTCCTTGTGGGGGTTGGGGGAAACTAGATAAATGACCACAGATGTTTTAAAAAGGACCCCAGGAACGTAGCAAAGCACAGCTTAACACCAGCTTCCCTGTCACCGAAGTTAATATTTAAATCTCTCTCCCTCCCATCACCCTGTTTTATGGTCTTGACGGCATCTTGTCATTGTCTGAAATTTTAACAGTTAGTTCTTTGCTCCCCCAACACACACATTCTAGAATGTAGGCTCTCAGGATGAATTCCCAGCACCTGGTATGGTCATGTGAATGAATGAATGAAATCGTGGCTCTCACTAGGACCGGCCACATCATTTGTGGGGCCCCGTGCAAAAGATCAACGCAGGACCCCTAGTTTAAAAATTATCGAGGATTTTAAGACAGCAACAGCGGGACATTCAGAAGTGCAGGACCCTCCTGAGCATGGGGCCCTGAGTATGCGCACAGGTGCCACACCCAGGAAGCCGGGCAGGGCCGTTCCACCGAGGGTGCTCGATAGCAATACCCAGGGGTACCCCGTGCCAAGTCACCCCTCACCCAACCCCTCAGCCTCAGTTCCCAAATCCAAAATCTCCAAAGTCCTTTTTTTTTCCTCTCTTAATTTCACCCACACATTTAAGCAAGTCCTCAAGGCGCTTTGGACCTGAGCTATTGGCCCATCTTACAGATGGGGCACTGAGGTCCTGGAAATGTCAAGGGCCTGGCCAGGAGTGGCTAAGCTGGGAAACCAACCCTGGCAAAGACTTGTCGGAGCTGCTGGTGGAGGTGAGAATACAGCTGTTGTTCGGGGAAGGAGTAGGCAGGTTTTTTTTCACTTTCAGCATCCCCTTCCTGTATCCCAACCAGACATTCGAAGGTCCCTGAGCTCGTGTGCCCAATAACACACAGCTGGTGTGTCCCAGGAAGACCTCGGGCTAATTAAGCATGATTTATGGCCCGGTCTCCTGAGGACAAGCTTTAAATTACTTGCAAGCTGTGCCAAGGTAACTATCTATCCTACAGGCTGTTAATTAGGAATTGGTTTAATCTCTGCGGGATGAAGGTCAAACGCCACGGAGTTGACCCTGCTGGCGGGCTGGCGTCGTGCTATCAGGCTGGGGATCTGGGCCCGGAGGGCTGGGGGATTCAGGGAAGCAGTGGACACTGCAGCGGGAATCGGTCTGGCCGACACATCCTGCGCAGGCGTGGATGCTGGGAGCAAACCCGCCCGGGCCTCGCGCGGCACAGGAAGCTGGGCCAGGAGGGGCTTCCCCTCGGCGCCAGCCCAGCACAAAGTGGAGAATTCTTCCAGAAAATCAGCCTCCCCTCACCCTCCAGGAACCCAGTCCGGTCCTGCACTGTGTAGAAACCCTTCTGTGGCTCCCCAGTGCTCTCCCCATCAAGTCCCAACCACGCACCGTGGCCACTAAGTGCCATGAGGGGTCGCCCTGCCCACCTCCCACCACCCTCCTCACACTTCCCTTCCAGCCAGGCCACGCTCTTCCCCTTTGCCTGGGGTGTTTGCTTGCTGTGGTCTCCACCTCATCCTCCTCAGTGCCTCCCCTGAGACGCCCGGCCTGGCCACCGCCAGACCTCCTTCCCCAGAAGCCAGACCACCTGGCTTCCAATCCCATGACTATGGGTGCTGTGTGACGTGAGGTGAGTACTTAGCCTCTCTGAGCCTGAGTTTTCTCATTTTTTAAAAATGGGGACAGGAATAGTTCCTACCTCATAGGGTTACTCTGAGGAGCAAACCGGATCATCCCTGTAAGTCACTTCGTGTGTAGGAAGAACTGCACAGACGGCAAAGTCAGACATTGGTTGGAAAGCCCAGGCCACTGGTCCATTTCCTTAGCTAGACTGAGGCTGGGACCCAGAACTGTGTTTTTTCTTTGTAATGCCCACCGGGTCCCTGTGACCTGGGAAAGCCCCCTATATATGTCCTTCCCTCCTGTCAAATCTACTCCCAGTAGGAAGCCTTCCGGGTTGACCCAGAGTATTCTCTCCCGTGGAGCAGTTGCCCACCCAGCGCAGGGTCAGTAAAAGTCCCCTGTTTCTGTTTTGCTCTCCAAGGGCAAACCTTAGGCCACAGACTGCCCTAGTCACAAAGCCGGCCACTCTGTGGCGGGAACTGTGACATCTTCCCTCCCTGGTGACTCCGGGGGTGGGGGGGTGGGGCACTTGGAACAGAGCTTTGTATTCAGCAGGTGCTCTGGGCAGGGGCAACCGGCATTTTCGGAGCCCCTGCCCAGCATGTTGGACCATCTCCTGGAATCCTACCAAAGGCCCAGGGAGGGAGGTTGGGATTAGCACTGTCACTTTGCGGATGAGAAAGCTTGCCCGGGACACGGGTCCTGATCCCCAGAAGTTGTGAATGTGTTACTTGCCGTGGGAAAGGAGGGTTAGGGTTGCAGATGGAATTAAATTTGCTAATCAACTCACTTTAAAATAGAAAGATTATCCCGGATTATCCAGGCGCGCCCCGTAAATCACAAGGGGCCTGAAACCTGGACAAGGGAGACAGAAGAGGGGAATAAAGGGAAGATGCGAGCATGGAAGCTGCTGGCTTTGAAGACGGAGGAAGGGGCCATGAGCCAAGGGACACAGGTGCCTCTGGAAGCTGAAAGGGCAAGGATATGGATTTCCCCCCAGAGCGTCCAGAAGGAAGGCAACCAGGGCCCCTCGACGTCAGCCCAGTGAGACCCGTGTCGGATTTCTGACCTGCAGCGCTGGAAGAGCATAAATGCGTGCTGTCTCAAGTCACCGAGGGTGCGGCAGAGTGTCAGAGCACCCACAGGAAGCTCCTACGGGGCGGTGGAGGGGCTTGGCCAAGGCCACCGGCCAGAGAGGCTGGGACTGAAACTCCGTCTGTCTGCCCCAGGCTGTGGGCCCCCAGTGGCACAGCGGCCCCGCCCCAGCTCACCTGTCAGCATTACTTAAAACACACCTGTCACAGGGGCACCTGGGTGGCTCAGTCGTTTACGTGTCCGGTTCAGGTCTTGATCTCAGGGTCATGAGACTGTGGGATCGAGGCCCACATTGGGCTCCATGCCAAGCAGGGAGTCTCCCTCCCCTTCTGTCCCCCCCACTCAGGCCCCCGGTCATGCGGGCTCTCGCTCGCTCGCTCTAATAAATAAATAAATTTTTAAGAATAAAATAAAATAAACCCGTCAAAAGGAAATGCTTTTGTAGAGAGAGCACAGGACGGGTGCAAGTGACCAGTAAACAGGACTGACAGCCTTACCACCGTGGCCAGCGCGTCCTGAGCACTCATTTTGTGCTCAGGACTTTCTATACATTATCTCCCTGAGTCCTCATTTTACAGATGAGAAAACTGAGGTTCAGACAGGTCTAGAAGCTTGCCCAGGGTCCCTCAGCAACGTAAGTGGAAGAGCCAACGTATGACCTTTGGTTCACTGGTTTCCGGGCTTAGAATCTGAACAACCATTTTATACTGGCCGCTTGAGTAAGAACAACAAATGGATGTGGGTGCGCACGCTCAACAGGCACGGGTGCACGTGCGTGCGGGCAGACACGCACACACCCCCCTCCCAACACAAAGGCTCAAGAGATAGCCCCCCAAACAGGACACCGGATCCGCCAGCCAAGGGGGCGGGGGCCCCTGAGGGCACTTGGGGTCCCAGCCCACTCTGCTCCTAGCGGGCCTGGAGGACCCCCCACCCACTCTGCTCTGTGTTCACAGGGAAGTGGCCTGGAGAGGTAAGGTGGGACCCCCTCTGTGCCAAGGGAGAAGTGAGGACACGGGGTGTGGGAGCCAAGGGCGGCCTGATGTCACGTGGGCGTGCCTGGCAGGACTGCCTGCAGGAAGGTCGCGCTGCCCTTTGTGGTCACGCCGGCCCCAGCTCCCCACACTGACCTGCCTGCGAGGGTCGGAGCCGGCTTGGCTGGCTGGCTGGGCCCTCAAAGGACCCTGGTCCTGGGAGTTCGAGTCTCTCGGACTCTAGAGACTCTTCTTCCCGCCCTGGAAGGGCCCAGCATGGGCTCCCTTCGGCTCACCTGCCCGTAGCCAGAAAGGAGGGAGAAGTGGCTCCTCACACCCAGGGAAACACTACTATGAACAGTGACCCAGTAAAGGGGCTTCCTTTCCTTTCCTATCATAGTGTCCTTAAAGCTTCTACAGAAGGTCACAAAGAGTCTGTTGACCACGTGCTAGGCTACCTTGACTGGCTTCTCATTTTGCCTCTTTGTGAATTACAAACTCCCTGAGGGCAAGGAGGTTTCGGCTCAACCCTGAAAGAACCATTTTGTCCTTTTAGCCCCTGAGTGTCAGTAAATGACCTGATAAGGCCTGCAGGACCAGACTTGGGAGGACTGGCTACCAGGTGGGCCTGGATCTCCTGGAAGTTTCCACTTGAGAAGGACTGGATTGGTCCTTCCACAAGCAGTGCTGGACATCTGCTCCCAAGGCGCTTGCTCCTGGTAACAGCACTCCTACTGCCCCAACAGAAGCTCACTTCCCCACTCTCAAACACTGTGACTTGGCTAGGGCTGGTCCACCCCTGACTCAGAGACAGGCCTGTGACCCATCACTAGTGACTGCTTCAGGCTCAACCCCGTCACAGCCAGGGAGACTCAAGTCCCCTTCTGGAATTGCTGGAGCAGAAGATACGGGTCTATCCCCTGCACTGGGAGCTGAGGGGGGCGGTATTTAAGGCAGCAAGGGGCAGACGTGAGCAGCCCCGTGGCAGAGGAGGCCTGGCCAAAGAGAGCCCAAATCCTGACACCACTGTTTGGGCCCCTAAATCCATGCCCGGAAGTAGACCGACCCACAGACATTTTGGTCACAAGAGCCAACAAACCAACCTGAAGGATACCTCCAGCCCCACCATCAGGAAAGCTCCTCCAATTATGGTGGTTTGATTCATTTAGACACCCTGGCTGCCAAAGGCACCCAGCACAGAGTCTGCTAGGGGCTGTCCACAGACCTGTTCTGCTCCACAGAATGATTAATGAAGAGACACCAAAACTCCCTGGTTCCAGAGGACACCCTGGGTTTAAAATCCTGCTTGGTCGCTTGCTAGCTGTGTGATCTCAGGTTACTGACCCCCAGAGTCCTGCCCAGGAGGGAGAGGATGGTAGCAGTACCAAGGCTGCCCCTCACTGTGGGGAGTTAATGACTTTATTACATCTGCAGTGCTCAGAATGGCCCCTGGGCCCAGCAGGTCCTCAGTAAACACAGGCTCTCACTAGTAGGATGGGTGGGTCATGCCGTTGCTCAGGCAACCGACATTTATTAAGTGCCTGCCTTGTGTCTGATAGTGTGCCAGGGCTGCTGAGGGCACCTGGTGAGAAAGAAGACCTGCCCCCCTGCTCCCGGAGGGTCTTACAGTCTTTCGGAGAACACACCTGGCCACAAGCAGCCACAGAGTTGCCATGGTAACCTGCGCCTTTGGCCTCACCACCGCCCACCCCTGACCAACTGAGTTACTTGGAGGCAGAGTCGAAGATGACTAATATACCCATGGAGGGGAAGCGGGGTGGTTTGCAGGGGAGCGGGCAGCCGGGAGCAGAGCAGAGGCCCAGCCCTTGGCAGCCTCTATTCTTCAGCCACGGAAGGGCCTGCACTGGACCAGCCCCCGCTCATGAGAAAAGGGATGGTCGTTACCAGCCATCTCAACAGGACTGGAGGCCTCAGGTAGGAGGGAAAACACCAGGCTTTGAGCCCTCCCTGTGGGAAGAGAGATTCCCTCCCACCATCTCTAGAAAGGGTCAAGATCTAAAATCGCTGAGGGTTTCTGTGGCTTGGGTGGAATCCCCACCCTCCCGGGGAATCTCAGAACCAGAACAGATCTGACCAGCAAGTTCTTTGCCTTTTGCCCCCCGTGCCCAGCCGAGGACATGGTCCCATGAGCAAAAGGTAGACAGCCACGGTTAGGGAGTGTCCACTGTACCCCCCCCCCCGCCTCACTGCCCCCGGTCCCTGACTCCCCGTTCCCATTCTGTGCAAATGATGGACTAGGAGGGTTACACCTGTTACTTCACTGAATCATCACACCCTCATTTTTCAGATGGGGGAACTGAAGCCCAGAGACAAACAAACCCTTTGTTGGAGGTCACACAGCAGTTTGCTGGGAGGCCCCCTAGGTATTTATGGGATTAAATAGTACGTGAGTGGCATTTATGGGATTAAATTTATGCATGAGTGCTGCGGCCAGTGGGCTGGCCTCTGCCTCTCAAAACGCCATAGCAGCTGGGACATGGCTGGGGCACGGCCCATGGATCAGTTCTGGGCCCTGGCGCTAGGGTGGCCAAATCACGTGCCTTCAGGGTGGATGCTGAATTTGGGAGGCCGTCTCAATCCTGGTTGAGAAATTAGGGTTTCTAGCTCACAGATGCCCTAGTGGTGGTGGACGGGCCCTGGCTGAGGGCTGAGCAGGGTCCGGGGTTCCAGGCGCCTGGGGAGGGAATGGTGGGGGTCTCTCTCCTGTAGGGCAAAGGAACTGGCTCAGATGAGGACCTGTCAGTGCATAAGCTTCCTCACCTTGGAGTAAAGAGTCAGAGATTCAGGGGGCGCCTGGGTAGCTCAGTCGGTTAAGCATCTGTCTTCGGTTCAAGTCATGATCCCAGGGTCCTAGGATTGAGTCCCACATCGGGCCCCTTGCTCAGCAGAGAGCCAGCTTCTCCCTCTGCCTGCCGCTCCCCCTGTTTGTGCTCTCTGACAGATAAATAAATAAAATCTTTAAAAAAAAGATCCAAAGATTGAGGACCAATTGAGATGACATGCGACACACCCAAGTGAGGATCAACTGGGGAGAGGGGGGTGTCCTGAGCATTTCCTGGAACAGCTATTTTTAAGCTGTGTTTTTTCTTTAAAGTAATGGCATTCTTTCAAAATGCACACAAGAATTTTATGGGAATTCAAAAGTATTAAACAGAAGTGAAGCTGATCTAGTTAAATGGGGGTGGGGGGCCCCTCTGAACCCTATTTTCTCCACCTCCCGTGTGGTTCCACCTTCTTGGAACCCCTCAGATGCTCTGGAACCCAGTCTGAAAACGGGGTCCTAGAACCTCAAATGGTATTGGGGTCTGCCTTGGGGGCTGCTGGGGTCCAGATGGGCCAAAGGCCTGTAGAATGAGGCATACAGATAGGAGACCCTGACCTGTAAACACCTCCCCAGGAGCATGTTTCAGATGTGGACAAAGTGATCATATCGTTCACGATCAGAATGCTTTTCTAGCCGCTTCCCTGAAAGGCCACTGAAAAGGGAATTCAACATTGCGTTCCCCAAAGCAGGGGATGGTCAATCGAGTCAGAAAGGCTTGGGCCGGGTGGCCCGTTTCGGGTGATTCTTGTTGGCATTAAGCACCACCAGGCCACAAATCTGTGTTGTCCACCTGGGCTTGGCTCTGGCTTCTGGGTCACAGGACCCCAGAGGGGCCCCTGCCTGTGTTCTGAGCGCTAGTCCTCCACAGGAATCCAAGCCTGAGGGACTTAGATGGATTGTGATTAGATCTAGTGCCAAACTTCTTAACCTGTGGCTGGGATAGGCATCAGGGGCATCCAAGGACCCCATAGAAGTTTAAAAAATGTATATCGTGTCTTAGCATGGGGTTTATACTTTCTTTAGGTCCTCAAAGGGTTCTACAAACAGAAAGATAAAAGATTAAGACTTACTACAACTCCCTCAGTTGTCACTTCCTTCAAGAAGTCTTCTAAGATTTCCCCTAATACAGTGATTGCTCCCTTCTCTGTACTATCAAAACTGTGGGTCACTTGGGAGGATCCAGCTGGGTAGCCTCAGGATTAACTGGAAGTTGCTAGCACTCACTCTTCCTGCAAATCTAGCTCCTTGCATATTTGAGGTGTTACCCTGGTTATCCAATGAAGTACAACTGTGTTGTTTTCCTGCTTATCAGTTGGTTGTTTAAAGCAAACACTGAGGGTCGCCTGGGTGGCTCAGTAGTGAAAGCGTCTGCCTTCGGCTCAGGTCACGATCTCAGGGTCCTGGGATCGAGCCCCGCATCGGGCTCCCTGCTCCGCGGGAAGCCTGCTTCTCCCTCTCCCGCTCCCCCTGCCTGGGTTCTCTCTCTCGCTGTGTCTCACTCTGTCAAATAAATAAATAAAACCTTAAAAAAAAAAATAAAGCAAACCCTGATAACCACTGACTACCTTAACCCTTTGGCAAGCATCCTATTCATTGTACGCAAATACTGTTACTTGGTGCTTGAAAAACTATTTTTGTAAAGGGGACATGAACTCACTCCATCCCCAGCCCATCCTGTTGACTCCGGTCCAGCTTATCAATCCTCTGTCCAGAACCCTCTGTGTACTGGGCCCCATTATTGAACACCTTGTCTCTCCACCCCCCCACCCCCCCAGTAACCCTGACTGGGGCAGGCGGGGCCAGGCTGAGATGATCTGTCCTCATGGCAAAGGGCCTCGTTTCCAAGCTAGGCATAATTCAAAGCCTGCCTTTGGCCAAGCATCCGGGGCCACTCACTTAACCCGAATCTGACAAATGGGTGGCTGATCACACCTGACTCCGGGCACGGGCAAGACGGGGGGTGTGAAAAAGCACTGAACTGTCATGAAGACTATCACAGTGACACGGGGGACAGTACCACTGTCACATACGGTGTCACAGTCACGTGGGGGTACAGTACCTGTCACCTTAGTACAATAGTCACCCAGCTGCAGATGGCAGTCACCGGGACCACCAGGAAGCCCAACGAGGCCCTCAGCATCCAGTTAGGGTGTTGCAGGGTCCGAGTCATGACTCAAGGTCGGCGTGAAGGATGTGAACGGGGGCCTGCCCTGCACCCTCCCGTCCTCTCTCCAACACCCTGAGAAACCCCAGGTTTTGGAAGGCACGACAGAACCTCTGAAGGCCATTGGGGAAGTCATGAGGAGAAGGGCTGTCCTCTTTTAAGCCTTGGTTGATGGATGCTGGTAACTTCTCCTCTGGCCCCTGCCTGGGTCACTGTCCTCACTGAGGTCACCCTGCTAACAAGGATGCACGGACCCTAAAGGGTGGAAGGGACCCAGGTGGTTGGTTACCCAGAACCTAACCCCCCTGTTGCAGGAATCCACGGCATACTCACTTAAAGAGCAGCCCGCTGGGTTGCAGAAGGCTCCAGAGGGCAGGCAGGCATTCCTGGGGCCGAAGCCCAGTCCCCATCTCCAAGCTCTCCCCACTGCCTGGCGTGGCCCGCCATCCCACCTGGACCAGGTCGCTGAAGTCGTCAACTAAACACCCATGGATTTGCCATCCAACCTAAGCCATGGCTTCTAGTCCTTGTCATCCTGAGCCCGCTTCCTGGACACCCTCCAGAGGCTCAAGGACCCTCTCAAAGTGTTGACCAATACTGACCACAGTGCTCCAGAAGTCCTTCGACCAAGTGGAACAGAAAAGTGTCTCCTTCACTCTGGGCACCAATACATTTGCTTTTATTTTATTTTTGGGGGGAGGGTGGGGGGAGTTAAATTTTATTACCATTAAAGTGATCTTGCTGGAGTTGGTTCATCTTTCCAAAGCATCAGGGGCTGGCAACCTAGAAACAGTCGTCACAGACCGTAAGTGCCAGTGGGAGGGAACCTCGTTTATTTGCTTGCCTGCGGTAGCTCCATGGCCTAGCTCGCTGAAATGGATGGACCCATCTGACCGAGTCACAATTACCCAGAGCCAGGTCCCCCTCAAGCTGCTTAGTATTCTTTGCCGGAGGCATCGGCAAGAACAGATCAGGACCTGGTGGACTTCTCTGCTCAAAACCCTCCAGCTGCCCCCAGCTTCACTCCGCTTCAGAGCCAAAGCCAGTTGGAGAGATTGATTCCCACATGCCCTGCCCTGCTCCCCACCCGCTGCCCTGCACCACCCCCACCCTTGGCCTGCCTGGAATGCTGCCACTCCTGCCTTCCCCACTAGGTTCTCTTGGTCTGCTTTGCCTCCTTGGGTTTTCCAGTAGCACTTAATACGACCTAATGTGCTCTCTATTTTGTGTCTCTTGTTTATTATCTGTCTGTCCCCCTCCCTAAACTGTTCACTGTTTACATGGCTGGGGATTTTTGTCTGCTCGTTACTGCATCCCCAGGGCCGTTTGTTGAGTGAATGAACGAGTGAATGGATGAATGAATGAATGAGTTGCCACCCACCACTCATCGGTGAGCCCGTTCTGGTATTTGGCGCTCTCTTTTTGCCAATCCAGGGTACTTGGATTTTTGGAGCTCAAATCCCTCCTGCACTGGTCCCGCCGTGGACACGTGTCCATCTGAGAATGCTAACGTCTAAACAGATTCTATTCTTTCCTTTTCATTGGGCTTTAACGTTTCCTGACCTTCATGGTTCATCTGAATAATAGGTTTCAAATGTTTCCTTTCAAATATCTTATATACTGGATGTATTTTTAGATTGTGTCTTTTGAAGACAACAACAAGGCAAGCCTCGTGTCATGCTTTTGCACAAGGATAAAGGAGAATATGTTGGGTCTGGAATCGTTCCTGTGCCGATGCCCAGAACTCTGTGGGATTTTGATGGTGGTGGCAGGTTGGGACAAGGTCCTTCCAGGACAAGCTGCAGTTGACTGGGACAACCAGAGAGCTTTCCCGGGTAGAAAAAGAAGGCCAAGGGCTACCTTCTCCTAAATCTGGCTGAGGTCGTTTCTCAGTGATGACCTTGACAAATAACAAGCCGGAAATGGAGCAGGGAAAGTAACCATAAGGATAGAGAGATCAGAGGGCTCTGGGCAGGGATCAGAGACAGAGGCTCTGAGAAGCTTGAAGCTCAGGAGAGCCTGGAGTGTAAGCGAGGATTCGCGGACGGGCTGTAGACCGAACATGAACTTGTCAACTCAGTTCAGTATCACCAGATCTAGTGAGCATGTTCTAAAGCCCTAAAAGACAATTGGGTGACTTGAGGATAAAAGCTGGAAGTTCTCCTTGATATGCTAGCTGGGGAATTTGGGCCCCTTGATCTCCTGAAAGCTATGGGTTGACAATATCTTCTATAAGAGTTGAAATAAACCCATGCCTGACAGCTGGCTGGAGGCTGTTGAGAGAGTTGAGCAGTGGGTGTGAGCCTCCTACCCACTGCAGGCACGTTTCCCAACACCAAGCTGCTGCTTTTTCGGTCAATGGGATCTGAGGAGTAGCAAGAGAGGCTGAGATCAGCAGCGGGGAGGACAAATGTGTTCTGAAGAGGTCTCTTCCTCCCAGCTCGGGGAGCTTGGCAACGTGTTGCTTTCCTGGGATGGCTGATCCGTGATATGACACCTTTAAGGCATGCCAGGATCTTAGGGGTCATTGTGTTCTCTCTCGTTTTATAGATGTGCTTCTCAGCGGCTGCCCAGAGAAGGTAGTTACTTCTGTAGGGTTGTAGCAGAGCTGGGTCTAGAACCCAGTCTCTGCCTCCCAGCCCAGGGACACCAGGCCACAGCTGGGATAGCTCCACAGTTCTGCGCCCGGCTCCCCACGGGAAGTGGGCGGGGCAGTGGGAGGGAGGTGTCTGTCCATTCATAACATGGCCCAAAGTGCAAGGCCCATTGTTTGAAACCCAAGGACCTGACGCTCCAGGCTGAAAGACTTTCCCTAGATGCCACAGGTAGGACAGGTGGTCTACCTTCTTGCTCCAAGCCACATCAAACGGGAGCCTGGTCCTCTTCCCAGGAATTTCCAGCCAAGTCTGCACTCAGGGTGAGGGCGGGGGAAATGGGCCGTTGCTGTCTCCCACAGCACCTCCTTTTTTGTGACCTTCACACATCACTGTTTAATAAGCTGTTTCGTCCTGGTGGCTCTGGGTCCCACAAGAATCCCTGTCTGGACTCCTCTTCCTCCTTTTTCCTGTTCTCATCTGTACTGGCCTGACTCAGGGTCCGAGATACCAACCTCCTGCTTACCTCCCCAGCTCCCTCTCCCACAGTACAATACTGTCCTTCTTTGCCTTCTGCCTCCTTTCCCTAATTCCAGTGGGGTACGTAGTCTTTGATCAGGTGGTTTCTCGCACCTGGAGTGATCTTTTCACATCCCTTCTACTTGGAACTCTTGACTCCAATGCCACCTCCTTCAGGAAGCCTTCTGTGAGCCTTTGTTATGGATTAACAGCTCTACTGGGCTCCCGCTACGTAGTGTCCCCCCACCGCCCCACCAATGAGCACTTCATGCCCATTTAGAACCTCTGAATGTGACCTCATTTGGAAATAGGGTTTTTGGAGTTGTAATTAGTGAAAGCCTCATTACTGGCTGAGGCTTCATTCCCCATTGACTGCTATCCTGATAAGGCAAGGACAGAGCATAGAGTTGGACAGAGACGGAGGTTAAGGCCCCCTGAGGAGGCAGAGACTGGAGAGGTGCCACCACAGGCCGAGGGACACCAGGAGCTACAAACTGGAAGCAGCGAGGAAGGAGTCTCCCGTCGAGTCCTTAAAGGGAGCGGGCCCCTGATAACACCTGGATTTCAGACTTCTGGCTTCTGTCACTCAGAGCAAATTCCTGCTCTAAGTCATCAAGTTAGTGGTAATTTGCTACGCAGCCAGGAGGAACGAATACCTACTAGCATTTGTGCCTTGACTCCGAGCACCCAGCCATGTCTCTGGGTCTTTATTCATCTTTGTTGTACCCACTCAGCCCCCCCACCCCCTCCACGCCTAGAGCTGTGCCAAACACCTGACAGACACCTCAAGCAGGTTCGGTGAACTAGCCGGTCACTGTGGCATCGATGGGCCTGGGCCTGCCCCACCGGCAGGAATGGGAAGGAGGTGAGACTTGCCGAACAGACGCGACAGGAGAATAGCCCTCACAAATCTACATAAAGGGCTAGTTCCTGGCTAGCTGCTTTAGGAACAAGGCTCTCGACCCACATGCTGTAAACTCAGTAACAGCCAAGCAGATGCAACGCTCAGGCAGCTCTCACACTTCCTCCCGGAAGTGAAGGCGTCCCTGAGTCCCGGGGGCACCCTTCCTTCATGTCTGGACTCGGCCCTCATCTGTTGCCCCTGCCTCCACGGGCCTGCAATCACAGCCCAGGACTTTAGTCTAGCCCCTTGCCTCCTACTGGAGCAAAAGCTGTAAAAGCCACTTGGAATACCATAGTCCACTTCTCCTCCTCCCAGGGGCCCCTGCTAAAACCCAGTCAAAGTCAAAGGCTTTGGAGGCTGTGCCAGCTGACTAGCAGCTAGCCAGGAGCCTTGAGGGGAAGAGGGATGGGCCCAAGCTCTGTGAATGCTTTTGTGGGAGGAATTCCAGGGGAGCACAGAAAATTAAAAAAAAAAAAAAAAAAAAAGAGCGTAGTGGGAATAACCCAGCAGCAACCTTCCCCTTGGAGATCCTAACCATGGCTGGCCCTGCCTCGGTTAACCTCCGTATGTTGTGGGTAAGGACAGATGTCTCCAGGTGAGGCACTTTCCAACTCCCGGGGCCTTTGTGTCCGTTTAAGAAAAACCCTCCTTTGGGTCACCTTTGCAGCCTCAGGCGTACTCCCACACACAAATATTGCCAAAGGTCATTATGGGAAACTGGGTTGTCGCTCTTTTCTCTTCTGGATACGCCAATCTGTTGGCAGAGGCTCTGGTCTTCCTTCCTTCTTTCCCTTTTGGGGGCCTTACCCCTCCAGATCCAATCCCACCCAAATCCAGGTTGGTAGGGCTCTCAGATGCAGCCTCCAACTCCCCACTCCACAACGAAGGGCCCTCTGTCCCCAAGCCCAACGGGCCCCCAAACACTCCCGGCTTGGGATTGTCCCAGGGCCCTCTCCCACTAGCCCCAGATGGACTCAGGCAGATTCCAAATTCCCCACCATGGCAGCAAGTGGAGGGCTCATTAAAAAGTAGCTTTAGTAATTGGTCAGACAGTTATGAGTTATAGGGAGCACTCTAGTTCATCCTGAGGGCTGATGACTAAACCCAGCATGGATGGCACTGGAAGTTTCACAGGCCCCCATGGATCCCATTTCTGGTGACCCGATATCAATTTAAGACATATTTCTCATTGGCCCTGAGTTTATTCCCTGGAAGACAATGTCCATTCCAAGTCAGGTGGGACACAGCTCCCAGTCCATGAACTTGCAGGGTGCCACTTGGCACTCTTTTACTAACCGCCACCCCCCCCGCCCGCCCCCAGCCCTCGCCGCCGCCAATGCCATATACTTCTTTAATTTAGGATTGTTTATAGTCAGTCAAGTTTTCCAGATTGACTAAAAGAGTTCTTCGTAAGCCTACTGCAGCCAGTTACAAAAGCAGTAAAAGAGACCAGGACTTGGGCCAGCTGGAAGAGTCGGAAGAAAGTTTCTGCGGGATGCAGACAGCTAAGGAATGACAATGACACGCGACTGTCCCAAACCTCACATACCCCTACAAGGACACCTCCTGACCCCCCTCCACAAAGGGCTTTGGGAACCCTCCAACGGGGCATCACCCCAAGGAAATGAAACTGCTGAGAACAACTCTTACTTCTCCTTTTTCAGTGTGTCCAAGGGTTAAAAACACTTCCGAACTACCCTTCCAACTGCAAGGTCAAGCAGCTGTCCAAACCACCCAAGGAGAAGCAGGACCCAGGGACAAGCAGACTCCAGCTAGCAAGGCCACCACGGTCCTCCCCTCCCCCACACTGGCCCGGCAGGGGAAGAGTTAATCTGCCATCGGCTTTGGCTGATAGTTCAGGCTCCAAAGTTCAGTCCCAGTCTGAGCCACCCCGGAGGAATTGTAAATCTCAGGGCAGTATTTAACAAAACAAAAGCAACCTGGAATTACAGGCAGGTTTGCTATCCTACAGTACATATTTACTTAATCCCCTAGGTATGTGGCTCCATGTCAGATCAGCTGGCTTTGCTGGCCCTTTCACCCCCCTCCCACCCCCCAACAAGTTTCAAACTAATTCCCTGTTTTTGCTCTTCCTCCTCACAGGGCCAGCCTGCCAGCCTCCAATCTTTCTCTCCTTTGCTCTAGTCACCGGGTGAGTCAGCCTGGCTTGGGTCAGAGTTGGGTGACAGCCGGCTCACCCTCCCCACTCTCAGGCACCAGGTCTGGGAAAACCAGAGGAAGAGATGCTGTAACCACCAAAAAGCTAAAGCAGCCCTGGGGAAGGAGGGCCCTCCCCACAGTGCCACCTCATTTAATGGGGAGGGATCCCCTCTGGGGCTGTATCTGGGGGGAGGGGGCAGGGTTGAAGGTGAGAACAAGGACTCTTTATCAGCTGCTGGTTACCCCTGTCACACCCTCTTTCTAGATTTCCAAACACCTGTGCGTGGGAGAGCTTGTCCCGCGGGCTAGACATCCAAGACCGCTCCCCCCCTCTCAAACCCAAACCAAGTATCCCCTCTCTTCGTGCCTCCAGAGCTGCAGCCGCCCAGGTTGGGGCTGGGAAGCGGGTTGCCAAGGAAAATACGAAGCCAGCTAGCAGGCGGCTCCCAGCTCTACCCAGGAGCGCACACACCCTGCACTCACCAGGGTGGTGGCAATGGGGGGAAGGCAAAGGGGGAAAAAACACAACACCTTCCTTTGGGAGGGAGGAATGTGGGAAATGGGTGGGTCTCCTCGGTTTCGGGGTGGGGGTGAGCGGCCAGACAGCCACCGACCCCAAAGGAGCAGACCAGCTCCCGACCTGCCAAAAAAGACAGCCTGGTGCCCGGGAAATTTACAAGGTGAAACTGACTAGCTCAGCACTCGCGGGTGGCGCCGAGAAGTAGGGTGGCCGGCGACTCTGCCGGGCGCGGGTTCCGGCTGCGGCAGCAGGTGGGCGTCCCCCTCACCTTCAGCCCCCACCCCCTGGAGTCGCAGTGCCCGGTACCTTTCTGGCGCCGCGTTCTGCGAACTCGCGAGCGAGCTGGCGCCCGATGCCTCTCCCGCCTCCCGTGATGAGGACGTTCTCCCGCGACAGGTCCCGCAGCTTGGCGGGCAGCACCAGTCCGACGGCTGCTTTGGCCACCAGATAGATCATCTGCAGAGGGAACACCACCAACGCGCCCAGCCGTTTCCACACCATCCTACGCGCCGCGGAGCCGGGCAGGGGGGCGAAACTCCCCGGACCGAGCAAAACAGGAATTAAAAAAGAAAACACCCCAAACAATAATAAATAAACCGAATTAAGGGGGGAGGCGTCCCACCTGGCCACTCTTGAAATCACCTCTTCCCAAATGCAAAACACCGGGTGAGGAAAAAAAAAAAAAAGATAAATCCTCCTCGGGAGGAGAAAAAGCGTCTGAGAAGGTTGGGACAGTAAGAGGGCTGGAGGGGAAGCCGGAGGTGGAAAGTTCTAACAAGAAGTTTCTTGCCCCAGCAGTCGTTTCGGCTGGGGAATTCTCAGGTAATGTTTACAGGCTGACAGAGGAGTTTAGGCAGGGGGGAAAAAAAGGCACCAACCACACGCGCGCACCCTGCTACAGTCCCGCGGTTTCAAAGTGCAAGATTTAAAAAAAAAAAAAAAAAAAATGCCGTTTCCAAATTGTAGCGCCCCCCCACCCCTTCTCCAGGAAAAAAAAAAAAAGTGGTGGGGGGAGAGTGCTTGGAGCTCCCAATTTCAGCCCGCGAAAGTCTCCCGACTCATTGCTATTCTTGGGCTCAGGAAATTGCTTAAACGCGATCTGATTGCCAGCAACGTGCAGGAGAAGTGGGGGGTCCGGGTGTCAGTTTCTTTACGTGCATGGCTCGCCCTCGCGCGCGCTCGCTCTCTCCGGCTCTCGCCCTCCCTCTCCCAGCAGAGGCCGGGAGTTGCCGCTCGATCCGGCTCCCTTTCTCTCCCTTGTTAGCATTTATTGCCTTCTTTTTGTCCTTTCCAACTTGGAGAGGGCCCGGGTGCGGAGCGCGTGTGGATCGGACGCCCTCGTCAGCGCCGCCTTATTCATTCGCTCCTGGGGCAGCAGCCGCGCGGAGCGAGAGGGCTGCCCTTTCCTCCCCCCTCCCCATTTTTTTTAATACCCCATTAAGTCTGATTGACAGTTAAAGTTGTTCGGAGGCTTCACTACCGTTCCTCTGAGTGGTTGCCGCGGCCTCCCCTCCCCCTGCGCAGTGCGGGGCGCGCGCGCGGGCGCGCACACGGGCTCGCTCCGACTCGCGCTCTCCCCGGCTGGCTCCCCTCTCTGCAAGCCGGGACTTGCCCGCGGTGTCCCTGAGGGCTCGCAGCAGTAACTCGAACACGCTGGAACCGACTCCTGCGAACCGGCTCCCTCCCCGAGACAGTCCTCCTAGCCCGGGCCGCGGTCTCCCCGAGCTGGGGCGCCCGCCGGCCAGGTGGCGGGTCCTGCGCTCGGGGCAGGCCCGGGGGAGCTCGCGCACGCTTTGATCCAACCAGGTCGACCCGGGGTTATTTCAGGCTATTTGGTCACCCCCTGCCTCCAGGTAGGACCAGGAAACCACTCCCGCCCTTTGCCCGGACGCCTTCTGTCTTCACTTAGAGTGCACTTTCTTAGTCTGCCCGGGTCCTTCTTGTTTCGGGGCCTGGGGCGGGGGGGGGGGCGGCAACTGGGGAGCAGGATTTTGTTTTGAGAGGTGGGGGTGAGCCGGGTGAAGGAACTTCTGCCCCCAAGGTGCCAATAAAATCCCCATAAGATTAGCTGGGAGCATATTTATTGCTCATCTGGGGTAGAATTACCTTGACTGACAGCAATTTCTTTAATAACAAAAGCCTGTAAACAAGATGCCCTGGGCGGGAGCCCCCTGCTTCCTGCAGGCAGCGACTTCTGTCTTTGGGTCTCCTTGGGCTGCCCTAGCCTGCACCCACCTTTTCTCACCTCCTGCCCTCTCCCCGGGGAGAGTGTCTCCTGTGCTTCAGGGTGGGACCCTGCTCTTTAGAGATGTCTGTTGCAGGAAGTCTGGGAAGTGAGTCACACAAAAGCAGCCCCAGTTAGAAGTGCTGATGGGACTTGCCTCCCACTGCCCCTGACTGTCCCAGGCCAGGAGGCGAGAGGATGAGCCAGGGATCTACTCTGTAATCTGGGGCAGGAGTTCTCCAGCCAGGCTTGTTGGGGCGAGGAAGCCGGGCCTCACCCCCAGACGTTCTGATTCAGCAGGGCTGGGTGCACTGGAATCAGTAGGTTGTTCAGTGCTCCACCTGGGAGTTCTGCTGAGGATCCCGGTGAGAGAGTCGCTTTCAGAAAAGCTTATTTGGGGGTGGGGGGGGGGGCGGGCAGTGGCTGGGGATGACCTTCCCGCCCACAGGCTCTCTAGTTAGGGGAAGAAGTTCTGCAGGTGAGGCTCTTCCTTCCAGGTGAATCGGGAAACTCATCATCTGGAGAGCCACTGCAAGAGTGGGGTTGGAAGAGAGCTGCTGCACGGAGGGCTTATATTCTGACATTTAATCCTCCCCCTGACCTTGCAATCGGGTTGTAGTATCTCCATTTTCCTGGTTACCCAGCCAGAAACTACAGGAAGGAGGGATTCAGATACGGACCTGATTTCTCCCCACACACCACCCCACTCAGGCGCAAGGGGAGGAGAGAGTGGGGATGAGGCTCCCTCCCATCTCCATGCAACCCTCTCAAAGTGTGCCCCAAGGGTAGGCCTTGTCTTCATCTGACTCCCAGGCCGTGGCGAAAGGCAGGACTCCGTCAAAGTGCCTGCACCCTCCCACCTTGGAGGTCTCTAAAAATGGAAAAGAAATCCCAACCCGAGAGAGACAGGCCCTTTCTACCCAGCCACGCCGGGTGTCAGCGGGCCAGCTAATGGGACGCTGGGGAAATCTGGAGCTGGAAGCCGGCACTCAGCCTGTTGTCATCTGTCATCTGTTATCCTCGGGGCCGCCTAGTGGCCTGCCTGCGACATTGCGCCTCCAAGCTGCCCCAGCGGCCGCCTCCCGTTCCAGCTCACTCACCAGCTCTCCTTTTCCTTCCAGACCTTTCTCCTACATGAGGGCAACACTCCAAGCCTAAAAGGGCCTGAGAAGATCATACCCCCCACCTCTGCATGTGCCTGCTGCTTGACCAAGGAGAAAACCAGCACAGAGACGTTAAGCCACTCATAAACACCGTGGCATGTTCACCCATGTCCCCTGGTCCCCAATCTACCCGCCCCATTCTGACGCCAGACCGGCTGGGGGACCACCGCGTCCTGCTTATGTTTCCCCTGCATGTGTATTTAGGATGGAGGGCGGGCAGGAGGCAGACAGGAGGTTGAGGACCCCCATTAACCTCCAGGGTATCGGGCCCTTTACACATATTCTGCTTTCAGAAATGAGACTGCCTGCAGAGGTGGGTGCCATCCCAGCCGTTTAATGCAGGAGGAAACAGGCACAGCATATCCAAGTGACTCACGGAAGGCCACAAGGGAGGGTCCACTTCCCTCTCCCAGCCATCAGCTTTGGGGGGAAAGCAGAATAAAAAGGAACAAGTCAGGCAGTCCTAAAAGGGGGTGGCGATTGGCTTCTGGCTGAGAAGCAGACCCCTTTTCCTACTTGTGCTACCTTCAGGATGTGGGTTTTTGGGCCTGCCATCTCTGTGGGCCTCAGGCTTCTTCCATTATCAGCTGCTGTCACCTCCTCTGTGCCCCCCCCCCAACCTGGTCCCCAGAAGATGAGGTTGAGGGGGCACTGGGCTGGGGGGTGTCCAGAGGGTCCCTGTGGCTTGGCCTTAGTGAGAACTGCATGGGACAGGACCCCCCACCCTGCCCTCCCACCTCCCCCATCCCTTGTCCTTTGCTCTTGGTACCCCTCGTCCCTTAGTTTCCTTGGGGGCAAGGGGTGGGGAATTTAACTGCAGGGCGAAGTTTGAAATTTCACATCCCAGCCCAGGGAGAGGGCCCCACAGCCAGCCACTCCCCCCAACCAAAAACAGTGAAAGGAGCCTTTGTGGGTTTGATGGAGTCGGGGGTGAGCTGTAGCCTGGAGAACTAACTTTTTCCATGACTCAGCTCTCCTGGTGCGGGGCGGGCACAGGAGGTGCAAGGACCCAGCTGGGCAGTTCTAGAGCTGCCTTCTAGCCCAGAGCCAGCCGGGCATCAGGGTTAGAGGTGGGCCCCCAGGAGAGCCTCCCCTGCAACTAGCAGGGAAACTTGCTGGCCTTGGATAGGCCACCAGCCTGTAAATGTGTCCCTCCCCCCTCCCGCACTGGGTCCCCTATTCTTTACTTACTATTGCAGCCCCGGTGCCAAGCACTTGAATATTCATGGCTTGTTGCTTATCACCATCTCAGCGGAGAGCTGGAAAGATAAACGGGCATCAAGCGTTGACTTTTATTTATGAGGCTCAGAGAAGTCAAGAAAGTCACCCAAGATCACACAGCTAAGAGATGGAGATAGGATTTGAACCCCTGGTCGAATGCCAAGTTCTGTCTCCTTTATCCATGGACGTCTCTCACAACGTGTAGGATCACCTGGGCACTTGTCAGATGCAGATTCCTGGGCTGCCAGCCTAGACTACTAGAACCAGCATCCTAGGGTGGGGGCCCATGAGTGTGCATGCAGGCCAGGCAGGAGATTGTTGGGCACCCAACGTTTGAGAACACCCAGTGCTGCCTGTCTGCGGCCCCTTTCTACTTCCGGCCCCTGCAGGAGGAAGTTTCCCTTGGTTTTACACTCCTGGGCAAGCCCTTCCTTCCTTTGCCCTTAGGGTCTATCAGGGCACTGAGCCCTCAGTCAGTCCTGGGCTGTTCTGGGTGGGTGGCTCTCAGCAGCTCTACAGATACCTAACAGGGGAGAAAACAGAAGCTGGAGGAGCAGAGGTACGTACACTCACCCATTCAGTCCATCCTGCAGCCAACCCACCCTGGTGGGGTCCTCTCCCTGGGCTGCCCCGGATGGACCCAGAGGCTTGCAGGGTAGTGAGGCGTGCTGGGTCAGAGAGGAGCAGAGCCTGGCAGCTCTGGTTCAAGTCCCAGCTCTGCAAGCCCCTTCTCCCCAGCTTCCTCATTTGTAAAGGGTGGATAACAATGAAGATAGATTTAGCTACTCAGAAAATCCCCTACCAGGAGCTCAGTGAGTACCAGCTCTTGTTTTTATGGTGGCATGGTCCCTGCTTGTCAGGCCCTTTCCATCTTGCTGGGGAGCCAGTTTGGCCCCATGCAGAGAGATACGGGGGGGGGGGGGCGGGGGGCTTATGTTCTGCAGCGTTCTTGGACCGCCCTGAAGCAGGGCTCCTGGAACACCTCGCCAGGCTGGGCAATTTCCCTCATTTCCTCCCGTCACCTTCTACCCCCACAACCCCCCCCACCCCAACATACTTTCTCTAGGACCTTTTCTCTCTGGCCAAGGAAACACCTATTCGTTTTGCAATGTTTCTTTTAGCTCCTATGCTACTTTTTTTTCCCCCTAGGAAACTTCCTAGCTGCCTCCTTGGTCCCCAGTGTCTTCACTTCAGCCAAAGATGGCCCCAGGGTCCCTTCACCTGACCCCAGGGTTTCCCTCCCTCCCAGCACACTCACACTGCGCTGTAACTGGTTCCACATGGGCTCTCACACCAGGCTGGGAGCTTCTCAGGGGTAGAGGTTGGACTGCCTAGGTGGGCGTGCGACCCACGCAGTGGTGCTGGACCCCTGTGGGGGTTAATGCTCTGCTGTCACCGTCTTGAAATTGATCATTTTTTACTTGTGTGTGTTGTAAATGAAGTCAGACCTGCTCTCCCCCAATGAAGAAACTGAGTCTCTAACACTAAGCCTCAGGAACAAAGGTAGTGAAAGATTTCATACATTGATTCATTGATTCATTGATTCATTCACCAGCTGTTTATTGAGCAGTCACTGGGTGCCAGGCCTTGTTCTAGATGGTGGAGAGACAGTAGTGAGAGGGACGGCAAGGTCGCTGCCCTCATGGGGCGGGCGTTACTGCCTTGCTGGGAGGTGAAGAGAGGAAGGATGTAGGGGAGATGTTCCTGCCACAGGGTCCAGAGCAGCCTGCAAGGAACTGGGAGTGGATGCAGTGATAACTTGATGCGTGCTCACATGCGCGTGCGCACACACACACACACACCCGCGTGTGTGCTTGCTTCATTTGACCATTGGCAACTTTGCCCTGAGCAGAACAAGCTAGCAGTGTTGAATGAGGGGGTTGGATTTAGAAAACCTCGTGGTCTAGTGGAAACCAGTGTTTCGTGAAGTTTAAGATGGGCTGCCGTGTGTGTGTGTGGGGGGGGCGGCGTCTATGTGGAGATGGACACCTGGGGAGGATAGGAGCTGTGTAAGATGGCCAGCTAGCCAGGGGTACCTGCTCAGCCAAAGGAAACAGAGAGGACAAAACAGGCTTCAGACAGCAGAAGATCTCTGTGGGGAGGGGGGACACTTGGTCTGCAAAGACACTTGGTCTGGAGACTTTAAAAACCTAATGAAACACCCTGCCCCTACCCCAATCCAGAACATTTACCGGGTGGGCCCCTTTTCTCCTTGGTGAGACTGGGTACATATATAAAAAACCAAAACCACAAACCCAAGAGCAGGTAGAATGGCTTCTCTCCTCCATGAAAGCCTGCCCCCGACAGGTGAGTATTTTCCGTGGAGTTACAACTCCTGTCCGCTCCAGCGGTGTGGCCGGCTCGCGCAGGCAGGTTTTGCTGGTGCGTTCTGCGGGCTTCGTGGGAGTGGACGCTGGGGCAGGTCGTGTTTATTCTGGCTGCTGGGGCTGGGTGGAAACGCAGACCACAGCCAAGGCGGACACGTGGCAGGAACACAGACGGGGTGGGGTGGGGTGGGGATGTAATTTGAGAAACCTTGGGTGGAGGCCAGGAGGGCACCCAGCGGTTGTCTCCTGCCTCCTGTCTCCAGGTGGGTCACACAATCCTAAATCAGGGCGTGGAGTCTTGGTATGAGGGTGGCTCGGGGGTTGGCATGACAGGCTTTGAACCTAAGCTCTGCCTACTTGGTCGCTGCGTGAGTTTGGGCTGGCTCTTTGACTTTCTGAGCTGAGCCTGTGTGTTCTCATCCCTAAGATGGAAATTACCACCTACAGAGATGATGTCTTTGAAGGGCTTGGTACCTGGCAGGGAGGAGATGCTCAGTGGGTATTCTTTTCCCTTGTCCTGGCAACGCGTCCTCAAGGAACTCACAGTCTGGGACTGGGTGGGGCAGATGGAGAGCCTGAGTGACAGGGTCCCCGACCAGGGGGGAGGTGAGCGTGGGGCATATCTGAGTGGCAGGGTGTAAAAAGCCTTCCCTGGCACCAGAACAGGCCCAGAGCTGGGGCCCGTGGAGTGCTCCATCCTTACCCCACAAACCTGTTCTGTAGACGGCTCTATGGGCCATACAGCCTCTGTTGCAGCAGCTGGACTCTGCCGTCTTAGCGACAGACATTGTGTAAATAGACAATATGTAAAGAGCTAAAGATGTGCCCTCTCTCATGATCGTGACTGTGTGTCAATAAAACTTTATTTACAGACACTGAAATGTGAATTTCATATAATTCACACATCGTGAAATACCATTCTTGTCTTGATTACTTTCCAAACATTTAAAAGACCCGCAGACTATAGACAAAAAGGCTTGGGCCAGACTTGCCTTGGGGACTGTAGTTTGGCAATTTCTGCCCTAGACTACCACCATTGAGCCAGCAAATATCAGTCTTTTGAGACCTAAGAAATAAATGAAGTGCGAACCTCAGTAAAACAATCTGTTTTCTTGCCCTCTTTCTGGAAATTGATCACAGGGACTGGTCCACATTAATGTCCACTATAAGAAGTAGAGAATCACTAGGGAGACCGAATGTACTGACAAGTTTTTTTTTTTTTTTAAAAAGCAGTAAGACATGAGAGTCTAGTGATGGATTTAAGTCCCCACAAACAGCTAACCTTTATTGAATGCTCACCATGCCCTGGGTGCTATTTGTAGATGCTCAAATGTAATATCTCATTTAGTCCTAACAGATGGGGACACTGAGACTCCAAAGGTTGTCACTTGCCTCAGGCCATTCGGAAATTCTCAAGCAGAAGCTAGACCTCCCGGGGTCTAACTTGTGATTCTAGGGCCTCCCCTTTGTTGCCTCTCAACAATGGACCTGCCTGAAGATTGATTACATCTCTGCCGTTTATTGTGAGAGTGCTCTTTGTTATGATGACAAAGAGAGCCCAATCGTCTGTCCCCTTGGCTCTGCATATGCATCCCAGGTACTCCAGACTCTCTTTATTTTGCCGCATCTGGCCTGCTGTGGCTCAGTGGGTGGGGACGCAGGGCTCCCTCCTGCCAACTCTGGTTCCATCATCGAAAAGCCCTTGTTTGGGCAATTACTTCAGTGTCTTTTTGCATGTTGCCCTGATCAATTTATAAAATACGAGTAGAGAAATAGATGGAAGTGCGTATATTCATGATATAAAGATTATGTCTCTTAAATATAAGAAAATTAATAATAAGGACCCCTGGGTGGCTCAGTCGGTGAAGCGTCTGCCTTCAGCTCAGGTCATGACCCCAAGGTCCTGGGATCGAGTCCCGTATCCGGCTCCTTGCTCAGCGGGGAGCCTGCTTCTCCCTCTGCCTGCCGCTCCCCCTGCTTGTGTGCTCTCTTTCTCTCTGACAAATAAATAAAATCTTTAAAAAAAGAAACAACAATCATTATTATTTGACTTTTTCCTAAGTGCTTATTAGACACCAGGTTCTGTGCTTTGTGTGGATTTTGTCCCTTAGCTGTCATGGCCACTGGCTGCCGGGGCACTGTTGCTGTCCCCATTTAACAGATGAGGAAACCGAGGCCCACATAGGAGGAGCAACTTGTCCAAGTTGTTCAGTCTTGGGTGGTGTCGCTGAAACACAGATGGCATAATCCAATCTTCTGGACGTCATGACTCTGTAGCCTCTGTCAGGTGCTTGTTGAGCTTATGGTGGGGTGGTCAGTTATAAAGGAAAAGAACAACATCCCCGCGCCCCCAAATCATATGCACACTATTGACAATATATTACCTCGTTACAGAGTCAGTCTAATAAGCAGGGCATAATTAGGAATTTTATACTTTTTTTTTTTTTTTTTTTAGCTCCCTGGGAAGAGAGGTCTGTTTTCCCACAGTTCGGGCAGTAAAACCCTTAAAGCGTTAGGATACACATTTGTATCAGCAGCACGATCCCACATTTGGAAAGAAAAAGCCGAAAGTACATATTCGTATTGATTTAGTTACCATTTGGTCAGGATTTACTGTGTGGGGGGCAGTATACTAAATGCCTCATGTTCATTGACTTTAATCTCATTTAATCAAAACGGTTCCTCTGAGGAAGGATCTATATTCCCCGTTTACAGCTATGGAAATGAAGGTCAAGCAGCTTGGGCAAGGCCGTGGAGTCAATGAGTGGCAGGTATGGAATTCAAATTTAACTCGGTTTTACTGCAGAGCCCATTCTCTCTGCTTCTCTCTCCCCCTGCTCTAGACCTTTGTCTTTCCCGTCTCTCTCTCTGCATGCACACACACGCACACACACCCACGCACGCAGGTGTGCACACACATCCACACACAGAAGACAGGAAAAGAACACATCAAAACGTTACCTGTGGCTGTCTCTGGATGATAGTAGGTGCATGTGGTTTTCATCTCGTTTTTCGGTCTTTTTACATATTCCTAACTTTCTATAATGAGCTTATACTAAGAAAAATCTACTCGATCTTTTTGTACGAGTATCTTGTTTTGGAGTCAGCAGGATATAGGAGTTCTGGTGTGAGGCCACAGAGCCCCTGACCATGGGCCTCCTCAAAAAATCTGCTAACAAATAAGACAGGGCCGCCAGAACCTTTGCTTCTTGGAACTGCCTAATCCGTCCTATAATACCTTGCTTTGTAGGAAAGTTCTATGCATAAATCCCATAAAATCCCATAATGTGGAGCTGACACTGAGACTACCCAGAACAAAATCTGCTAATGATCATTGCTTGCCAGGAGCCTGCAGAAGTGATCAGATGTGTCACAACCCCCATGCCTGCCTCCCGCCTAAACCTTTTGCGATAAGGGCTCTTTTCACGAGTTTATAAAAGCCCTTTGTTCGGATCACGTTGGCTCTTTATTTTGTCTTACTTGTGTGCTGAAATTCTGCGGGGCCAGAAGGGGCTGAGGCTAATCCTGAAGTTTGGGACCCAGGGAAAACCACGGGTTTGGAAATCCAGCCTGACGACCCACCTCCCCCAACCCACGGCCTCCCTGGGGGTACCCGCCCTCCTCCGAGGCTGCTGCTGGAGGTGAGGGTGGCCGCCCCACCCCGGAGTGGCCGCTGGTGGTGTGCGCTGCCCTAACAAAGCCAGAGCGACTCTGGGCAGGACTCTTAAGCACTCTGTGCCTCCACTTCAACAGACTGAAAATGAGGGTGATATTAATTACCTGGCTGGGCCACCTGACGCTCGCGAGAGGTGTCCTTCCCTTCCTGCCCTTCCCCCAACATACTGCCCCCCCACCGCCACGTGCGGGTACCTACTGGTTAGGTTTTCACCACCCAGGGATCGATGAAAGTTTGTAAACTGTAGGTCTGAAAAGACTAACAGAAAAGTTGCAAAATCGGGACTAAGAATTCCTGTGTACTCTTCACTCGTGTTAGCTAACATTTTATAGTTGCTTCCATCCATCCATCCATCCATCCATCCATCTGTCCGTCCATCCATCCATCCATCATCTATCCATCATCTGTCTGTATATTTTTTTTCCTGAGATTACGTCGCAGACCCAATTGCCTGATGGTCCCAAATACTTTGTGTACGGTTCTTAAAAATAAGAACTTTCTACCACATAACTACAGTACTTCTTTTTTAAAGATCTTCTTTATTTCTTTGAGAGAGAGAGAGACAGAGACAGAGAGCGCAGGGGCAGGGGGAGAAGCAGGCTCACTGCTGAGCAGGGAGTCCGATGCGGGACTCGATCCCAGGACCCTGGGATCATGACCTGGGCTGAAGGCAGATGCTTAACCAACTGAGCCACCTAGGGCGCCCCTACAGTACTTTTTTTTTTTTTCAAAATTAGAAAGTTGCCATCAATACGATGCTGTTATGGAATAATCTACAGGGCTTATTCAGGCCAATTGTGTCACTCAATCCTTTATAACAAAAGAAAAACATTTTTTTCTTGGATAGCATTTTTTTTTTCCTAGTCTGGGAACCCGGCCAAGGGAACACGTGGAAGTTAGTTTTCATGCCTCTTTTGATTCCTACATTCTGGTCTTCTACTTTCCTTTGACTTTCATGACCTTGACATTTTGGAAAAGCACAGTTTGCTCTGGCATAGACTGTGTTCCCCATAAATTCGTATGCTGGAGCCCTAACGCTGGTACCACAGAACACGATTGTATTTGGAGATGGGACCTTTAAAATGAGGCTGTGAGGGTGGTCCTAATCCAGTCTGAGTTGTGTTATAAGACGAGAAAATCTGGGCCCACAAAGAGACCCCAGGGATGTATGCACAGGTAGGAGAGACCATGTGAAGACACAGGGAGAAGGTGGTGCAGGGGAGGGAGGAATTTTCTTCATTCCTCTGGGTTCTTCTAGCTGGTTTAGGAATTAAATTGATACCAGACAGATTAACAGGAGAGAAAACCGAAGTTTTATTACATGTGCGTGGAGGTTTTATTACACGTGCATGGAGGCCCGGTAATGAAATTGAGACCCAGTGACCAAGGCAGGTGGTCTTTATACATTTTAGACAAAGAGACAATAAATTTGTGAGAAATTGACAGGATAAACGAAATCAGGTGTTTGGGAGCTTTAATTAGTAAGGAATTCTAAGCAAATTTAGGCTGAAACCCTAGATTAAGAAAAAACCCAGCAGGGTTTGTTTCTACGGTTTTCTCAACTTTAAAGTCCCTAACTCTGGTGAGGAGGATGTCTTTTTGACTTCTTAGTACAGGGAGGGTATTTTTCACGTGGGAGATTTGTGTCCTGCTCTCAGGGGTTTGGAGGAGAGTCTGAGTGTTCTTGTTCTACTGGTTGTTTTCCAAGGAGCTTCAATTCAAGATAATCAATATGCCATTGGGGTACATTTTGGGGCGGCCTGCTTGGGCCCTTACAGTTCCCTCCTCTGGCACTGTCCTGGAAGCTCACATTCTAAACGCCGAGCTGGGGACCAGGGAGGGAGAAACCGAGTTAGTCAAGGAGTGGTAAGAGATCTGCAAAGAGAGGAAAGAACATAGATCAGAATGAGGACGGAACAACAGGAAAGGACAAATCTGAGTACATTTCTGCACACCCCACCAGACCAGTCTCCCACTCTGGAAATAGATCAGTCCAATATAATATCTATGCTTCATTGGCTGGTGAAAAATATTCACTCTTTTCTTTCGACAGATTTAAGTTACATGTTACTCGGCCGGTTTGGTTTACACAGAGGCAACGTTTTCCACCGATGGATTGCACCAGCTCCTCCTTGCCAGGCAGTCAGGATATCCAGAGCATGCAGATTTCAGAGAATCATAGAGGCTAAGCTGTTACTGCCTGACCCAGGTGTTGTCAAATTTGGCCCAGTGGTATTGAACTCTTGTTCCATTACCAGAGAGAGAGTTTAGGATTGTCTTTCCTAATTTGTAATCTCTGAAATTTGGGAATAAGACTTTTAATGCAGTATAGACATTGGAATTGTCACATCCCAGTGGATTTTCTAGGATTCCTCAATGGGCGCATTTGGGTGGCATAGTTTTATGAACAAAGGAGCCCAAGTTTGCAGTTCGGCTGGCATTTAGGGTGGAGTGCTTAGTGAAGGAAGGAGCCAGGCATCCTGCTCCACATCATTCAGACCATTTAGGTGGGAACACTCTATGTATTTTGTTGCCACATGAAAGTAAGAAAGCCCAGTGCGGTTTATAGGCAAGGTTAGGTTGGAACCTGTAGCTTTCAAAGTCTGGAAGGTTCAATGACCCTTGCCACTGCTAATGTTAATATCCATCTAGCTTTGTTCGTCATGTGGTCCTGTCAGTCTCCAAGAGCAGAACAGGTTGAGAAATAGCTGATGTAGGAGGCCTATGGTTGGTTCTGGCAGCAAGAAAGCTTAGTATTATCACCCAGCCAAGTCAGTCCAGAATTTCAATCCACCCAAATATAGTCTGTGGTATTGGGCAATCTAACGAGGGGGGCAGCTGAGATACCCCATGTCATACAGGGCTGATCTGCAAAAACATTTTGGTGATTTGGCAAATGTCTGTGCTGGTTATTTTTAATCTCCTTGCTAAGTCTGAAGATGCCATTGTCAGCAGCAAGCCACAGGGTTTGACTGCAGGAGAGTTCTGGTCTCTCTCCCAGGAGAAGTCCGATGGCACATCTGTTTTCAGTACAAAGGGAAACACTTTCAGCCATTGTTTCTACTCTGACAAGGGATAGTCCTTAAGCTTCTGTGGAGATTTTCTGGGGCCCAAGTAACTCTCTGGGGAAAGGGCAGAGTGACATTCTCCTGAGCGTGGATACCATACCTGTGGCCCATCCATCTTCCGTGCTCGGTCTGCCAGGTGTGACATCAGCAGGAACAAAGACTGGTTTGGGTTCTTTGCATTATCTGGATGTTGACAGCGAACCATCAGACTGATTAGTTAATGTGGCCAGCTTTGGCAAATTGGCATAAAGGGGGTTTTCAGTTTGTGCCCCACCTGCTGAAAAAGGGAGGGTCAGTAGGAGCAAGACAGGTTGGGAAAAAGCTCATAGTGCAGACTTAGGGAAGTACGAGAGAGGGAGACCAGCACTTCCCCAGTCAGCCTTCTGTTAAGGGACTTAAACTGTGACAAAGTATTCAAAGAACGTTGTTTTAGTTTTTGTTCTTTATATCACAAAGCCTGTAAAATGAGAAGGGTAGGTGACAGTGAAGTTTCTTGATTTGTGCTCTTGGGAAAAGCTGTCTCCGTGGTGGTGTGGTCTGCTTCTGGGGCTTGGGACGTGGCCATGGAAATCTTTATTTTTAGGTCACCTGTTAGAGCTGTCTCCCAGTCGTCTTGAGAGGGATAAGCTGGGTCTACTTTGGTTGGTGCAGCTTGCACGAATGCAGGAGGATCTTTCTTTTATTTTGATGGCAGTGCAGGTGCTCAGCAATACCTCAGAGGGTCCTTCCCAGCGAGGTGATAGAAGCGTGCTTTCTTCTAAAGATCTTGATGTGCATCTGGTCCCTGGTCGAAAGGGGTGGCCAAGCTCATCAGGTGGTGGCGGGCATGCCTCTTTTGCTGTAGGTGATATGCTGCAAGTATACCAGTTAGTCCTTATACAAAGTTAGTCATAGCATCAGATTATTCCCTTAATCCCCAAATGAAAGGTTTAGAGATACCACAGGCATTGGACCACCAAACAATCTTTCAAAGGGGGTCAAGCCATATCTTCTATTTGGAGAATCCCAGATCTTCATAAGGGCCAAGGGCAATGGTTCCGGCCATTGAAGACTGATTTCTTGACAGATCTTTCCTAAGTTCCTTTTTATGTCTAGATTTTTAGATTTCCTTTGCCCTGATAATCGAGGCTGACATAGGGTATGAAATTTTAATGAATACCCCCGAATTTTTGTAATCAGGTGATTTATCTCTCTGCTAAAGTGAGTTCCTTGGTCTGACTCAGTCCATAAAGGAATGCCAAAACAAGGAATGATCTCAGGTATTAATTTTTTAACCATTGTGGTGGCATCAGGACATCTAGTTAGACAGCATTCCATCTATCCACTAAACCTGCAGACAATAATCAAACAATGAGAATATCCCAATGTTGAGGGAAAATCTATAAAATCCATTTGAAAGGCCAAAAAGGGCAGTGTGGACCAAAAAGGGTAAACTGAGTTCTTCCAGAAATCTGGCGAGATTTACAAGTAGCGCCCTGGGAAATAATTTGGCCAGAAATTTTGTGGATGCCAGGACAAAACCAATGGCCTTTTAGTTCCTTAATTGTCCCCTGTTTGAAACATGCCCCTTTTGGTGGGAGATAAGTACAAGGCAAAAGGTTACAAAAAAAGGGGCTAGGGAGTCCTTTTGGCCCAGGGTAGAATCCGTCGGATAATTGTTTGGCATCCTTTTGGGTACAAGAGTCCTTTTCAGATTGTGGGGCATTTGCCTGATAATGAATAATATCACTCAATGGATAAAGGTAGAGTTAGAAATAGGGTGGAGAAAGAATAAGGAGATCCATTTTGGGCTGCATACTTAGCAGCTCTGTTTTCTTAGTAGGGCTGAGCAGTGAACAATGAGAATTTCGGAAGGGGGTGAATAACTTGTAGTAGGTCAGCAATTACATGCCCATTCGCAAAGGGAGTACCCGCAGAAGTTAAGAATCCCCAGGATTTCCAAATTTTGCCAACAGCGTGGCCGACTCCAAAAGCTAACCTGGAGTCTGTGTACGTAGCAGCTTTTCCTTCTACCAACATGCGGGCTCTAGTAAGAGCTATGAGTTCAGCCACTTGGGCTGAGTTTATGGCGGGTAAAGAATGTGCCTCCAGTGTTTTGTGCGGGGAAACTACGACATAACCCGTTATTCTGTTTCCCTGGAAATTTTGTTTATAGGAGCCATCACAAAATAGAAGTACACCTGGAATGTCTGGAGGGATGTCTGAGAGGTCATCCTGTGGCTTTGAGACCATGTCTATGGTTGTAAGGCAATCGGGAATAGAGAGGGGTTCTCCTACATCAGGAGGGGGAGTAAGGCAGCTGGATTTAAAGGTTACCCTGATGAAAGAGGATGGGTTAGTCAAATGAGCTTTTTCCTAAGTGGTCTGTTGCTATGTAGAAAGGTGCTGTGTCCTATGAACTTGTAAGCGAGAAGACCCCACATGGGAAACATACAGGTTGTGGGGGATCCTTGGCTTTGTCAATCAAGGTGGCAGCTTCAGCTACTGTGCATAGCATGGGAACATAGCTGATGCCATAGCGTCTAACTGGCATGAGAAATATGCTATAGGCCATGTCTGAGAAGCCATGGTTCGTCCTAGAATGCCCACAGCAATGCCATTATTTTCATGGCAATATAAATGAAAGGGCTTGTCAAAATTAGGTTAAGCCAAGAGCCGGGGGTGTGGACAGAGCTAATTTGAAGGCTTCCAAGGAGATTCATGCCTCTGAAATCCAGGAAATAGACTCTAAGCTGATATCAGAGAGAATAAACAAGCAAAGGTTTAGTAGAAACCACAAAATTAGGAATCTGTTGGTAGCAGTAGCTGGTGGCCCCTAAAAATTCCCGGAACTGTTTTCTCATTTTGGGGAGAGGGGTAGACAGAATCGACTCAAGGTGTTTTGGAGTGAGCTTTTGAATGCTCACATCCTAAGTGGAGAACAATCGTTGGCACTCACTGGAGTTTAGATCTACAGGCTTCATGGCCTCGTGCAGCTGGTGTTGGCAAGAGAATGGGGAAATCTGGACGAGCTCCTTTCTTAGTCTGATTACAGAGTAAAAGGTCATCAACATATGGCACCACGGTGGAAACTTGGGTAGAGGTTACAGAGTCTCGATCTGCTTTAAGGACTTGAGAAAACCTTGAGGGAGGCCCACAATATCCTTGCGGTATGCAAGTCTGGGTTGTCTCCCTCTAAATGTAAATGCAAAAAAGAAAATTGCGAATCAGGGTGCAGTGGGATGGAAAAGAAAGCCAAGGAGAGGTCACTTTCTGTAAACCAGGCTGCTTCGGCAGGAAGCATGTATCAGCTGTGTTGGGGACCACAACCACCAAGGAATTACAGAAGAGTCTATGGCCCTCAGGTCCCGTACGAATCAATAAGCTCGGTCTCCCTCCGAGTCAAATTTGCCCGCTTTCTTCACTGGCAAGATTGGGATGCTCCAGAGCGGGCGAGTAGGGACAAGGATGATCTGTTGCAGGAGAATCTATTATAGGCTCAATTCCTTGCTCCCATATCTTTGGAGAGAGGGTATAGAGCCACTAATTGAAACGGTTTCTTTTCCAAGAAATGTGCACACATTCCCCACTTCATAACAATCCAACTTGACTTGCATGTGTAGCCCGAAGACTGATTGGGACATCTTTTAACTTTCTTTTTTTTTTTTTTCATTTAAGTAAGCTCTACGCCCAACTCACGACCCTGAGATCAAGAGTCCGTGCTCTACCGACTGAGCCAGCCAGGTGCCCCTGATTGGGACACCTTGAAAAGACTTGCCTTCTTCAGAGGAATTTGGAACAGAAGTAGGAAGAAAGTAGGAAACGGGGGAGCTTGGTCTGATGTTGTAAAAGAAACAAAAACACCCTTCTCGCTGTGATTTATAGGGGCGTTAAATTTACATAACAGATCTCTATCCAGAAGGTTTGCTGGTGAAGAGCAGCATGCTTGAAAGAAAGGCCGGGTGAAGGAGAGGAGGCTTAACAGATCGATGCTGGGCAGGACAGAGATCTAGCTGTAGGACAGGTCTCCCTGAGACTGACAGCCTGGAGCGAACAGGGTTGCCCGGTGGAGACAAACCTTCTGAACCAACGGTAGAGAAAGTCGCGCCCATGTCAGCTATGAAATCTGGTTCCCAGTCTTATATTTAAGTTTTATGGTGGGCTCCGTGTGACTTAAGATCGGCTGACCCTCTCATTTTTGGCGGGTTCTGGGGTTTAAGGGAATTGCTTTTTAAACCTTCCCTTTTCTTAACTGTGGGACAATTTCTCTTCCCGTGTCCTGGGTTGTTTTCTTTTGTTTTGCAATGTCTGCAGTTATCTGGAGGCAAATAGGAATATCTCTGAATGGGCTTCAAAGTTATTCTGAGTCATGCTCTTGCCTTTGCAAAGACTGACATTGCGTAGGAATGTCTGAAGCTGGCCGAGCTTGATGACAAAGCCCTGGAAAATATGAGGAACTAAAAGACACTGCAAAATGAGCTTTATGGCCCTTCCTGGGTGCTCTTATTGGATTTACTTCCTGACATTTCACATTTACACAAGAAACCGGTATTCCCAGAGCCTGGAGATCTGGCCCAAGTGCTCTCTGCAAAGCTAGTAGGGCAAGGGAGCTTAAAATAGGCAGCTGGTTCTTGAAGAGTTCTTCTGGAGAATCTGGAGTTTTAGGACTTAAGGAAATTGGCTGAAGAGCTGAGGTTGGGTTTGAAAGATCAGGGGCCCAGAGATCCAAAAGCCTAAGGATCTTTTGGAGGGTCAGGCACAGGGATTTGGGATATAGGGAGCTATAAGAAGGGGGTTTATGTCAGATTTGGTTTTTGCTTTTTCTTCTGACTTCTGTTCTTTCATTTTTGAAGGGCTTCCCTAAAGTTAGTCGTGTTATACTTTTTTTTTTTTAAGATTTTATTTAATTGAGAGAGAGAGAGAGAGAGAACTCGAGCAGGGGGTGGGGCAGAAGGAGAGGGAGAAGCAGATTCCCCACTGAGCAGAGAGCCTGACGC
This sequence comes from Zalophus californianus, assembly GCF_009762305.2. Lineage (NCBI taxonomy): Eukaryota > Metazoa > Chordata > Mammalia > Carnivora > Otariidae > Zalophus > Zalophus californianus. The sequence goes on from NC_045598.1 coordinate 9,411,051, forward strand.
AGGGCTTGATCCCAGGGTCCTGGGATCATGACCTGAGCCGAAGGCAGACACTTGACCGACTGAGCCACCCAGGCGCCCTAGCCGTTATAGTTCTGGTTTTGTTTGTTTGTTTGTTAGGTTGGGGTTTTTTTTTGTTGTTGTTGTTGTTTTTGGTATTTTCCTTTCAATTTGATCTTCCCATAAATACCAATAAGGCACCTGCTTGGAATAAGAGCTCTCTAAAAAGTTTTTCAAATATAGAAGTTTTTCTGATTCAAAAGATCTATCATCTGGCCACTGACAAAGCAGGATCATATTAGAATATTTATTCCAATAGCAACTCAATCCAGTAAGTCTCTCTTTCTGGAAAGCCCTGGAGGCAACTTTCCAGGCTTAGACTAAATCTTTACCATGGATGCAAGAGGTGTCCCTGGAGAGGGCACAGGTGATAAAATTTACTCCCAAGAATAGTCTAAGAAAGTGGAGACCTTCGTGCATACGTGTTAGTCTGATCTCGCAGGAAGACGTGAGATGCTAATCTGTGACACCAGGCAGGTGCTACTGGAATGGGACCTTCTAGCACTAACAAACAATGAAGGTGGAGATGACAAAGGCCCTGATGGGCTGGGACCTCTCATGACAAACTTCCCTGATGCTTGTAACTGCCTGTCTTCAGTCCCCAGTCTATTCGACTGGCCACCAAGGCGCACCCGGGTAAGTGTAGCCTCTGGATGGCAGAGACCAGAGAGGATGTTCTCACTGGTCACAAAGCCAAGCTCTCAGGACACAGAACAAGACCAAAGGAAAAACCTCATCTGCATTTTTTTTTTTTTTTTTTGAGAGGGAGGGGAAGAGAGAGAGTGAGACAGAGACAGAGAGAGCGTGAGCAGAGGGAGAAGTAGTCTCTCCACTGAGCAGGGAGCCCAGTCTGGTACTCGGTCCCAGGACCCTGGATTAGGACCCAAGCTGAAGGCAGACACTCAACCAACTGAGCCACCCAGGCGCCCCAGGTCAGTTACTTTGTAAACTGTCTCTCAGCTTGGTCCTAGATCATTCTTTGTCTCTTCTTGCCATTCCAGGTACTCTGGATGCTTCCTCCAGCTAAAACAGAAAGCTCTTTCCACGTGCCAGCCCATGCTAAGGGCTTTACATACGTGATTCTCAGAACAGCCCATTGAGGTGTGTACTGTTATGATGCTCTTTATACAGATGAAGTAAACCGAGCATGGAGGGGCTGAGTTCACATAGCTAAGAGGTGGAGGTGCACATCGGTTTGGCTAGAGGATGTGGGTCCCGGAAAGGTAAACTAATGTGAACAAATACATAAAGTACAGCCAGGGAAGTGAATCTACCGCCATTACAGTCCTATAAATCGGGGGTGAATGCCATATGGCTTATCTCTGTTTGTGGGGGACATGCATTTGCATTTGTATTTCAGGGCTCAGCCGACTCAACACCACTTCCGATGGAACTGCTCCCCCTACATTGGCCCTTCTCTCCTTTTTTGGAACCTACTGGGATGATAATAGCTATTATTGATTGCTGATCTACTCTACACTCGTTTCTGTTCTAGTACATTTATAAATATAATTTATTTAATGCTCGGGGCGCCTGGGTGGCTCAGTCGGCTTAAGCGTCCGACTCTCCATCTCAGCTCAAGTCTCGATTTCAGCTCAAGTCTCGATCTCAGGGTTGCGAGTTCAAGCCCTGCCTTGGGCTCCACGCTGGGTGTGGAAACTCCTTAAAAAAAAAAAAAATTCATTTAATTCTTATAACAACCCAACATAAGAGGCAGGTACAAACCCAATTTACAGATAAAGAAGGCAGAGGGGAAATAACCTGTCCAAATCTTACATGAGACTGGGAGCTTCTCCAGGGTAGGGCTGGGCAGCTTTGTGGGTATGTGACCTATGCCGTCACACAGGGCCCCACACCAAGAAGGCTCCCCAACTTGGTCTGATGCTCTATTGTTGCCATTTGGAGATTCCTGATTATTTTTGAACGAGGGGGATGCATTTTCATTTTGCCCTGGGCCACAGGACAGCAGCTAGTCCTGTGCCTGGCTCCCATGACCTTGCAGCGTTTCTGCTCTGCACCCACTGAGGACGGCCAGATTGCCCGAATGCCAGAAACATGTGTTTATTTGCGTGGATGGCCCTCCCCAGCCTGGGAATTAGGAGCGGGCCGGAATTCCACAGAGCCTGGCACGGTGAAGATGAGCAGGACATGTTGCACAAATTGACTAATGAATCAACTATTGATTCAACCGAGACAAAGAAGGGCCACCATTCAAGACAGGGGTTTCCCCCAAGGCTGGCCTGGCAGGAAATAGTCACCTGCCACATTTACCTCTCACCTGCTCGCAGATTCAGACTGGGGAGAAGGGAGAGGGCAGTGATCTGGAAAGGAAGGCCTGCTTCTGGGAAGGGAACACAGACTTCTGTTGTGGACAGGGAAGGAGTGGAGCCGTGCTGCCTGCAGCTCTCCAGTCACCTAAGCTGTGAGCCCTCCCCCTTCCTGAAGGCAGCCTGGCTTCAGAAAGCTCATCTACTTCCCGGCTTCCAGCACACAGATGCTGCCTTCAGAGGGTGCAGAAGCCAGCCCGAGAGCCCCTGATGGTGGGGGCTGGAGAGTCAGCCAGGCCTTCTTCATGTCTTCAATCCTGGGTTGAATGCCACCTCCTCCCGAGAGTCCTCCCAGATTTCTCCAAGGCAGAGGGGTCCACATCCTGTGTGTTCATTGCTCTGGGTTTCTAATGAATTTAAAATGGTGGTCTGGGGGCTCCCTTCATAAGAACTGATGCCCAAGACAGTGAGGACACAAATAATCAACATGGCTACATTTGAATCTGGTAAAAAGATCCTGCAAGTAGGGATGATTGCAATGTACCCAATCCTTGAAGCCCCCCACCCCTCCATCTCTACAAGCCTCACTCCCTCACCTCTCCTGGTACAATGTCACCGCCTCGGTGAGGCCTTCCTGGAGGTCCCATTAACTCTGTGACACCACCCCTGTGACACCACCCCCATTCTGCAACCCCTACACTCTCTTTCTCTGCCTTCTTTTCCTTAGTAGCACTTTTCATCAGACTTATTATCTTTAAATTGTTGTCTATTTATGATCCAGGTCTCTCCATTGGAAGTCTCTGAGTGCAGGAATTCATCTGCTGTGATCCCGGCACCTAGAACAGGGCTCAGCCCATAGTAGGTAACCAATAAATATTTATTGGGTGAGTCAGTTCCCACTATACAATTGAGGGATCTGAGGCTTGGGAAGGTCAAATCCCCAGGCCAAGGTCATGTGGGCTGGTGAGGGGCAGTCTTTTATTAACCCTCGGGGGACCTCAAACACGGAGTTCCCACATGTCCTAGCAATTCCGCTCGTAGGCACACACCCAAGAGAAGTGAAGACACATGTCCACGTACAAACAATCTTGTATGCGAATGTTCATAGCATTATTCATAGTAACCAAAAAGTGGCCATCAACTCATAAAGGGAAAAGCAAATGTGGTGATCCATATACTGGAGTATTATTTAGCCATAAAAAGAAATGAAGTACTATTACAGGCTACAACATGGATCTTGTCAACATTTATGCCAAGTGAAAGAAGCCGGGCAGCAAAGACCACATACTGTAAGATTGTAAGATTATGTGAAATGTCCCAAATGGGCAAATCCATGAAGATAAAAAGCAGATTAGTGGTTGCCTGGGTTGGGGGGGAGGGTGGGGAAAAATGGCAGAGTGACTGCTAATAGATAGGTTCAGGGCTTCTCTTTGGGGTGATGCAAATGTTCTAGAATCGACTGTGACGATAGTTACACGACCCTGTGAATATGCTAAATATCACTGAATTGTATACCCAAAATAAGTGAACTGTATGGCATGTGAATTATATCTCAAGAAAGCTGTTATAAAAAGACCCCCACTGAAGCTCCAACTGGATGTTGGAGGGGGGAGAGGTCCAGGAAGAGTAGGCATAGACCCTGTCCTCCCATCTCACACGTGGTGGGGAGACAGAACTCACAGGTCACAAAAGCAACTTCACAGTTGTGGGGATGTCCTATAGGAGATGGGGGTACAGTGTGTGTGGCAGGTAAGTGGGGATCTGTCCAGGGCAGGGTAGGTCGGGTTGGGGAAACTGTACTGGAGGGGGGAAGACCACCTGGGATCTCTATCCCCCACACTTAGAAGCCTCAGGTTACGCTGTCCCCATGGGACCAGGCATCTTGAGGAACAGGGCCTGGTGTGTCGTGAGCTCCACCGGGGGCGGGCAGGGACCCCTCCCTAGGGGCTTGCATCTGGGCACCTGCAGGGGGTGCCTAATGCTTTTTAAATCCCTGGCTGACCACCAGACTGGTTCAAATCCTACCGTAGTGAGATGAAATGTGGCCCCCAACAAGATATGTCCACATTGTTAATCTCCAGAGTGTGACCTAATTTGGAGAAAAACATCTTTGCAGATGTGATTAAGCTAAGAATCTAGATCGTTCTAGATTTTCCAGCCAACACTTCTGAAGAGCGGCTCACAGAGAAGAGGAGAAGCTGTGGAAGAGGCTTCTCTTCCACAGAGAGCAGAGGCAGAAGCTGGAGAGGGGCCCCCACAGGCCAGGGAATGCCTGAGCTCACCAGAAGAAGCTGGACGAGGCCAGGAACGATTCTCCCCTGGAGCCTCCCAAGGGAGGGAGCGTGGTTCTGCCCTCACCTCAACTTTCAGACTCCCAGCCTCTGCAATCATGAGAGAATGGATTTCTGCTGTTTTAAGCCAAACGGGTGGTCATTTGTTACAGCAGGCCTAGGACATTAATTCACCTGCCTCCTCCACTTACCAGCTACCTTACCTGGAACAGGTTTCTTAACACTCCTGAGCCTTGGCTTCTACGTCTGTGAAACGGGGCAGTTTCTACATCCAGGGGCATGTGACGACTTGAGATGGATATAGGTGAAGCTCTCAGAGGAACGCCTGGCACTGGCTGTGGGCCTCTCACTAGTAGCGAGCATTGAAAGTTCTATTGCCAAACAGTTCTGGCCCCAACCAGTTCTGTCTCTGGCAGGGGCACGGAGGGACTTGAGAAGCCCCCACGCCAGCCTCTGTGTATGATTTGTCACACCTAAGTCGGGACCCTGGCTCATCAGGGGCGATGGAGGCCGTGTTGCTAGAAACGGTGTTAATGACCCCTTGTGAAGCCATTTTTAGCCCCGTGAAAGGGATGGCACGACCTCACGGTGGTCAGAGTATGGGAATTAGTGGGAATGATCCCAAGGATGTCGTCTTTAACACCCATGGAAGGGATGGCAGGGTCTCACAAGTGGTCGGAACACAGACTCTGGGTTAGGCTCCCTGCTCAGCCGCTTCACTTGCTTTGTGATCCTGGGTACATTACTTAACCTCTCGGTGCCTCAGTTTTCTGACCTGTAAAATGGGCACGATGTTCACCATGCTGCTAGCCCATAGTGTTTGTAAATGCTTAGATTGGCGTTAGAAAATGCTGTGCTGTTGTTAAATACATATCCAACTCAATAAAGAGGATATTCCTTTGAATCTGAAATCTACCCAAATTTCCACTGGAGGCAAAGTTCCCTCTTCACTGCTTGCCCGCACCCTGCCTCCACAGGGAAGCTCACCCTCGCCCCCCAGGAGGGTTCTTGGCTGCTTAGGGTTTTCCTAGCCAACACTTCTGAAGGCCGGGAGAAGTGGGTGAGGGCTACAGCCCTTGCCCCCATGTGCCTGGGTCTCTCCCTCTGGGAGACACACCCAGCTTCGTGGTGTGAGCCCTCCCAGGCCAAGCATGGAAGTGCTGCCTCGGCCCCATTTTCTCAAGGCCCCACCCCCTGAATTATTAGAATTCTTGGCGATCTGGGAGGGTCCCCAAGGGGTCTGCTTCCAGGGTGGGGTTAGCTGGGCTGAAAATGGAACACCATTTTCTCACCCATAGAACGGGGTTCATAATGTCATCCCTCAGCCCGGAGTGGAATTCGGAGGCACCACCTTGCGTGGCATCCCCAGGAGACTCTGGGGGCATCTGGGGTAGACAGGGTGGGGCCCCAGCCCAGCCAGGATGCCCTGTCCTCATGGCACAATGGGGATCTTGGCTGGCAGTGTGCAGGGAAGTTCTGATCTGCCCACCCAGAATGCTCTGTATTTCCCCTCTGGAGTCTGTTTTGGGACCTTGGTTCAAAACCCTGCTGTGATCAGTGACGCTCCATGTGTCCCCCAGTTTTTAATTCCAGAAAGGCACCCACCCATCAGTTCAGGTGTGTGGAGCCAGCTTCAGAGAACGTCTCTGTGCGGGGCACTGGCCTGGGAGACAAGGGGTTCCTTGAGGTAAGTTTCCTTCTGTCCACGTGTTCATCCACCCATCTGTCCGTCTGTAAATGAGGGCAAAGTTAATTAAGCAACTGGGGCCTCAGTGTCCTCGTCTATACAATGAGGATGACATCAGTGCTACCTCTTGGGGTGCTTCTGGGCATTAAACAAATTCATACAGCCATGCCTGGCCAACCGTAGGCATGAAACTACTGCTGGACCTCATTGATTATTGTTGTCGTTGATGTTGTTATTATTTATTTTTACTTTTTAAAAAGATTTTATTTATTTATTTATTTGGGAGCGAGGTAGAGAGCAGGGGGGCGGAGCCGTGGGAGAGGGACAGGCAGACGCTAAACTGAGCACGGAGCCCGATGCAGGGCTTGATCCCGCGACTCCGAGATCGTGACCTGAGCCAAAACCAAGAGGCAGACGCCTAACTGACTGAGCCACCCAGGCGCCGCTCTTTGTTTTGTTTTGTTTTGTTTTTTTAGGTTTTTACATATTTTATTATGATAAAAATAGAGAAGAAATATATGTATAAGCATTAACTTCACAGAATACCAGCAAGAGGAACATTTGAAACCGGGTCGTGTCGAATGGTCACAATATCTTGGACTTACATATCCTTTTTCTTAAATTTTTATTTCTCTGTGATAGCTAGCTTACAACTTAACTTTATTAATTTCTCAGGGGTGAAAAAAATCTTTTTTTTTTGAAGGATTTTATTTATTTATTTGAGAGAGAGAGAGAGCACAAGCTGGGAGGAGGGTCGGGGGTGGGGGGAGGGAGAAGCAGACTCCCCGCTGAGCAGGGAGCCAGACATGAGGCTCGATCACAGAACCCGGAGATCATGACCTGAGCCAAAGGCAGACGCTTAACCAACCGAGCCACCCAGACCCTCTGAAAAAATCTTTAGTAAACATGATTTGGTACCCGTGGAATAAGAGGCTGTCAGTTACAGGACAACATTTAAATACAATACATACAAGAACACACTTTTTTTTTTTTTAAAGATTTTATTTTTATCTATTTGACAGAGAGAGACACAGCGAGAGAGGGAACACAAGCAGGGGGAGTGGGAGAGGGAGAAGCAGGCTTCCCGCCGAGCAGGGAGCTCAATGTGGGGCTCGATCCCAGGACCCTGGGATCATGACCCGAGCCGAAGGCAGATGCTTAATGACTGAGCCGCCCAGGCGCCCAAGAACACACTTTGAAGAAAAAGATAGTTATCTTTAGTTATTTCTCAGATGAGAAAATTAGATGCAACACACTTGTTAGAATACATTATAATAAAAGACATTTTCTTTCTTTTTCTGTTTTTTTAGTTTCAGATTAGAAATTCAGCTCTTTTTCTAGTCTGCAGCAGATAATTGTTGTGTTTTAAAAAATCGTGTAGCAGCAATAGTTTTAGTTAGGTGGTTTTTCTTAGTTATAAATTTATAATATTGTCGTGCCTAGAGTCCAGTTTTTTTGTTTGTCTCTATGTGTTTGGGCTCTTTATTTTAAATTCAGCATCCAAAAGCGATTCTTTGGAGAAAACAAGATAAACAGTTCTTTGGGGGAAATAGTAGTAGAATCACTTTTTCCAGGGAAGATTAAAATATGATCTTGAACTTTGTTCTGAAAATTTACCTATCCTGAAGGACCGATTTTAAAAAATCGAGATATTGAGAAATATGCTCTTCCTTTCTGTTATTGATACTTTGTCTCTACTGCTTCATCAAAAGGTAGTTCTTAGCTGACATAATGAACTCCATCTTAGAGTTCTTTACCTTGAGGATATTTACAATCCTTTAATTTAATGATAAATCTGTCTCATATTCCCAGGCGTTCTCTTGATCTTATTATTGCATTGCTATGAATCTGCATAAAGTTACACACAGCCTCACATACGTGGTAGGAGATTCTTCACCTTTGGCCATGATCTTGAGAAGTCGATACAACCTTATACCTGAGTCTGTTTCATTTCAGTGCGTTCACCCCAAATAACTCTTGGTAGGCTGTGTGCTTGGTAGTCCTCAGGAAATGCCAACTATTTAGGAGTCGCATTGCCTCCTTGAGTACCTAGAGTTCCAGCCACAAGCAGCCCCATAGATGTGCTCCCCAGACAGCCTGTGCCTCTTCATCTCCTGCAGCTCTGTAAATTTCAAGAGGACATAGCATAATCCCCCTGCTGTCCTCACAGCCCCCTGATGTCCGAGGTCCCCCACCCAAGCTGAATTCATAGTCTCAGTGGAGCCACATGGGGCGGAGGTCATGGGAAGAGAATGGTCTGGGAGTTAAGAACCCCAAAGCTCTGAGCTCAACTTGTTCTGTTTGTCCCCTAGGAACCCTCTCTTGGGAGGAAGGAAGAAGATTGGTTAAGATGGTGGACTCAGGATCGAGCTGCTCAAATCAAACTCCTGCTTCAGCGCTTCCTTGTCTGGGCTTCTCCTCGTTCAGGCTCAGTTTGCTCATCTGTCAAATGGGGATAAGATAATACATACTCTACGGGCTTCTCCTGAAGAGTAAATGAGATGACAGTCCTGAAGTACTTGGCACAGTGCCTGGCACTTAGTAGGTGCTCAGCAAATATTACTCTCTGGCAGGTTCAACCACTGCCCTTTCCTCTGCGAAACACAACATGGCAGAGGGTCTCTGGTCTGCGTGCTGGTCTCTTGGATCTAGCTCCTTCCCCTTCCTTTTCCTGGCTTCTCTTCCCTGGGAGGGAGCCCCACTGTGTCTCAGACACCCTGAGGGATCTTGCCAGACAGAAGCCACAGCACGTGCTAGTGTTTCCAAGACAGGGCCCCACTCCGCGCGTCTCCCATGCCTCCCACCGCCTGCAACATGCTAAACCCCTCTGCAGACAGCCTGCAAGTGATTCCTTCATCTGGCTAGTTATTTACGTCCAGATTCACGCGGGAAAGCAGGATGCATAACGACACCTGCTGGTGTATGTTGTCTTATTTGATACAACGAGGCACCATTATCCCCACTTTACAGATGATGACACTGAGGCACAGGGGGTTAACTACCTTGCTCCCAAGGTCTCAGCTATAGTCAGAGGGGGAGCCTGATACAAATGCTGGTCACCTGTCCCCAGAGCTCGCGTTTGCGAGCATCAGGTTATACAGAGTGACCCCATTGTCCAGCAGGAGCACCATGGGCTGCTGGGAAGATGAGCCAAGAGAATACACACCCCCTGCTAACTCAGTCCTTGTCATACTAGTAAGTGCTCCCTAGAACTTAACTCTGTTGGCTCTTGCCCTCCCCTTCCCCCCATTGGGATCATGTATGAGCATCCATCACTGGACCTGCCTGCTGTAGATGTCCCGTCTTCCTCCCCTGCCCAGTTGAGTCCATAGTAAAACCCCCGGGAAACAGGCAAGCACCAGAGGCCTGACTGCAATGCAGAAATGCAGATTCTCATTACATTTAGGAAAATCACAAAATCCTTTCTTGACTAAGAAGGTTATAATTCCGCGGTTATTATGGAAGCCAGCCATCAGACGGAATCAGTTTATGCACCAGGCTTCCAGGGGAGGGGCTGGGAGGTCAGGCCTGCTTGGCTGCTTGGGTCTGGGCAGGAGAAACCACTCGAGTGGGGTTAGGCGGCTAGGCATGGTGTGTGTGTGTGTGTGTGTGTGTGTGTGTGTGTGTGTGTGTGTGTGTGTGTGTGTGGCAGGGCATACATGGTGTGGAAGGGCAATGGGGGTAGGGTGGATGCTAGGGGCCGGGAGCAGCGCGACGTTCCCTGTCGTTCTTCAGCACCCCAGTGAAGTTTGTGAACTAGCAAGGTGCTGAAAGTAACTGGGCTTCGCATGGCAGAAATCGACAGGGCTGAGGCAGAGCTAAGTCTAGACAACATGGTCGAATGTAGGCAGGAGCTCTAGAGAGAAGCAGAAGGAAACGTCAAGGAGGTAGGAAGCAGGGCTTTGCTTGGGATTGGATGCTATCTGGAAGGAGGGTGATTCTTAATAAATCTCTTTTAGAAGCAGGAGGCTGGACAGAGACTAAAGAAGAAGCAGTCACTCATAGTAGCCTTTTTTGGTCATAATATGGCGACGTGGATAATACCTATATTTTGTCTGTGTTCAGACATGATTATGGAGGGGTCTTGTTTTTGCATTAATCCATCACCGTTACCGGGTAGACTTGTCTGACATCGATGTTCTGTGAAATTGTCTATGTTCATTAGGAAAATACCAAGGGTCAGGTGACGGTGCCAGGGGCTGGCTCCTGGAGGTTAGGAGCTACTTTTCTCTTTCTCTGAAGTGAGGGACAGACACTTGCAGAAATCAGGAGGAGACTCTGGCTTCCACATGCCCTGGAAAGAGGTGTATAAAGTGCCTGGCATATGACGAGCATTAAGGTGTATGCTCTGTATAGTTTGGTATTTTGGTTTTTGCTAAGCAACATAGCCAGAGTATCTTGTTTACTCATGTGTGCCCACATCCCTGAATGATGCTTGGCACAGAGTAGACACTCTGTTTAATACCTATTTGTAGACAACAAATGAAAGTGTCGAGTGTATAAGTGAGGGCATTTATTAACCATTCCTCTATCATTGGACATTTAGGTTATTTCCTATTTCTGTTGCAAATTACACAGTGGTCTGCACATATTAAGCGAACAATATGCTGTCCAGCTGCCCCAGTCCCCACCACTCCCTATCGTCACTGATGCTGAGGTCATGGGTAGTTGCTATATTTCATCATACACGGACTGTGGTTTTTCTTAAAGTAAAGAAATATTACTCTGTACCCATGTCTCTATCAAAAATGGAAAGATAAAAGCAGGACTGAGAGAGTTGCCCATTTCTAGAAAAATAGGAGGAAGCAAGTCCTTAGCAAAACTGGTGAGTACCTTGTGGGCAAAGTGCACAAATGTGTACACCGTCCTTGTCTTGTACCCAAGCTACCTCGCTCGTTGGCCTAGTGCCCTTCCTCACCGGCAGGATTTGAGAGAGCCTACTGTGTCCAGCCTGTGTGAGAACACTCCTGTGTAACCTACGGCCAGCCCCCGGAGCAATATGCACCCTCAAGACTAACCTTTGTCCTGACATCTAACACCACACGCTAGTCCTTCCTCCTTGAACTTTACATATGTGGGACCATACTGTTTGCATTCTTTTGTGTAAACAATGTGTTTATGAGGCTCATCTCTGTTCATTTGCATTGCCATGAATATTCCACTGTATGGATATACCATCTGTCCTCCATTTTACTCCAGATAAACATTTGGGATTCTGATAATTTTTGGCTTATTGCAAGCAATGTCTTTAGGAACATTTTTTTTTATATGTCTTCTGGTGATCATATGGATACTTTCTGTTAGATGTACACTTAGGTGTGGGATTGAGGCTGTTCTAGAACAGTTTTTAAAGATTCGGACAGTTTTCCAAAGTGCTTAAATCTGCTTGAAGCGTTTTAACACGGAGCATTCACTTAGTACTGAGCATTATTAGTGTCTCCGTCTTACAGATAAGAAACCTGGGGCTCAGAGAGGTGAGTTAACTTATGTTAGCTCACACAGCTGGGAAAGGCTGGAGCTGGCCTTCATTGCACACCATATTGTTTCTCATGAATTCCAACCTGGTTCCTACAAAATGTAGGGTCTGGGACATAGTAGGTGTTTAGTGAGTGCATGTTGAATAAATGGGCCAATGAAAGAATGGGTCCCTCAAAGAAAGGGCTGAGGGGGCCTCTCAGTCTACTCTCTGGCTCAGCGGTTGATTAGTAGGGAACAGAACAGTATGGGTTTAAAGACCTAGAAGTCCTGCCATTGCTTTTGCTTCAACCTTGTGGAGAATTTTGTTTCTTAAATTACATAGATAATACGTCATCATTACGGAAAGATTAGAAAAACTGACAGGTAAAGCAACTCCCTCCAAGTCCCTACACCCAGAGAGTCACTGTGAAGATATGATTAGCTTTTTCCATATAAATAAATGCTATCATGTAGGTGAGATCATCAATCTTTTCCTTTGTGATTTCTGTATTTTTAAGCATAGTTAGAAAATTCTTTTCCTCTCCGAAGTTGTAAGAGTTCTTCCATCTCTCTTTCTGGTGCTTTTTATAATTTTCATTTAAAAAAGTTTGTATTTGCTCCATTTGGAGTTTATCATGGGGCACAGCCTACAACATGGGCTCGGGCTTTTTTTTTTTTTCTCCTTCATTTAGCTACCCAAATGATCCCACATCATTTGTTAAAAAGCCCGTATTTGCTCAAATTATTAAGGCTTTGAAATATGTTTTCATACTTGGCCTGGCCAGTTTCCTTCTATTGTTCTTCCTCAGAGTTTCCTGGATAAATTTGCTTCTTTATTTTCCATTTCCATTTGAGATTCTGAAGTAGCTTTTGTAAATTTTGGGGGCTGGGGAGGAGATCTATCAGCATTTTTGTTGGGATGTCATTACATTTTACAGTTATACCAGAGGAAATTGGCAATTTTATGATATTGAGTCTTACCATCCAAGAACATATTGTGTAGTCTTCTTTGTGTTCCTCAGTCATATTTTCAAGTTCTCACTGTAGATTTGGGTATGAAGTAAGGAAAGGACATAAATTCACTATTTTGCATGGGGATATCCAGTTGTCCTGGCACCATTTCTGGGAGAATGGTTATTTTTTTCCCCATTGAATTTTCTTGATATTCTTGTCAAAAATCAATTGGCCAAAAATGGGATGGTTTAGTTCTGGACTCTGTTCTATTGATCCATATATTTATCATTATTATGCCAGTACCACACAGTCTTTTTTTTTTTAAGATTTTATTTATTTATTTGAGCGAGCGAGAGAGAAAGAGAGTGAGCAAGACAAAGCACAAGCTGGGGGGGAGAAGCAGAGGGAGCAATAGACTCCCTGCTGAGCAGGGAGCCCGATGTGGGGCTTGATCCCATGACCCTGGGATCATGACCTGAGCCAAAGGCAGACACTCAACCGACTGAGCCACTAGGTGCCCCCACACAGTCTTGATTACTATAGCTTTTCACTAAGTTTTGAAATAGGGAAATGTTGAGTCCTTTTTTCCAACTGTATTCTTTTTTTTCCAAGATTGTTTTTGGTATTCTGGATCCACTTGTGTTTCTATAGGAAGTTTAGGATCAGCTTGTCAATTTTTGAAAAAAAAAAGTTGGGGGTTGTGCCTGGGTGGCTCAGTTGGAGGAGGGTCTGACCCTTGATTTCAGCTCAGGTCATGATCTTGGGGTCATGAGATCAAGCCCCACATTGGGCTCCACACTGGGCATGAAGCCTGCTTGGGATTTTTTCTGTCCCTCTCTCTCCCTCCTACCCCAGCTCTCTCTCTCTCTCCCCCCAAAAAAATACAGTTGGGATTTTGATGGGGAATGTATTGAATCTGTAGGTCAAGTTGACAAGTTTGCCATCTTGACAATATTATCTTCTTATCATAAACAAGGGGCTGAATTCATTTAAGTCTTCTCTAATTTCTTTCAAGGGTCTTGGAGTTTTCAGACTACACATTTTGCAATCTTTTATTAAGTTTATTCCTAAATATTTTATTCTTTTTGATACTATTGTGAATGGAATTGTTTTCTTAATTTCATTTTCAGGTTGTTCATTGCTAGAGTCAAGAAATACAATTTATTTTTATACATTGATCTTGTACCATGCCACCTTGCTGAATTCATTTATTAGCTCTGATAGTCCTTTTAGTGAATGCTGTAGGATTTTTTTTATGTACAAGATAATGTCATATGCAAATAGAAATAGTTTTGCTTCTTCCTTTTCAATCTGGATACCATTTATCCATCAATCTCTCCATGCATCTATCTCCATCTCTCTCTCTCTGCCTCTCTAATTATTTGTTTGTCTGCTTGTTTTTGCCTAATTGCCCTGACTAGAACCTCCAATACAATATTGAATAGAAATGAGAGTGACTCTCATTAACAGTGGACTTCCTTGTCCTGTGCCTGATCTTAAAGAGAAAGCACTCTGCCTTTTAACAAATGACAGGCAGAATAATAGCCCCACAAAGATGTTCATATCCTAATCTTAGAACCTGCAAATATATACCTTGCATGGCAAAGGGGAATTAAGATTGCAGATTGCTAATCGGTATAGAATAGGGAGATTGTCCTCGGTTATCTGGGTGAGCCAAGTGTAATCACAAGGGTCCTTAAAAGTAGAAGGGGAAAGCAGAGGAGGGAGAACCAGAGAGAAGGCAGTGTGAGATGGACTCGGCCCAGGGTTTTTTGGCTTTGAAGATGGAAGAAAAGGGTTGTGAGCCAAGGAATGTGGGTTTTCTCTAGAAGCTAGGAAAGGCAAGGAAACAGATGCAGTTTGAGAGCATCCAGTACGAATACAGCCCTCCTGACACGTTGATGTTTAGCCCAGTGAGATTCATGTCGGACTTCTGATCTCCAGAACTGTAGGATAATAAACTTGTATTGGTTAAGCCATTAAATTTGTGGGGTGCCTGGCTGGCTCAGTTGGTTAAGTGTCCAGCTCTTGATTTGGGCTCAGGGCACGATCTCAGGGTCGTGAGATCAAGCCCCCTGTCAGGCTCCATACTGAGCATGGAGCCTGCTTGGGATTCTCTCTCCCTCTCCCTCTGCTCCTCCCTCCCCCTCTCAAATGCTCTCTCTCTCTCTCTCTCTCTCTCTCAAAAAAAATTAAAGCCACTGAATTTGTGATAATTTTTTACAGCAGCAACAGAAACTAATACTAAACAATTAAGTACAATGTTAGGCACTTTTTTTTTTTCATTGATGTCCTTAATCAGGAAGTTATTTTCTATCTTGAGGGGTTTTACTTGAATGTTTTATCTTGAAATAGTTTTAGATTTTGTTGAGTGCTTTTTCAGCATCTACTGAGATGATTATGTGGTTTTTGTCCTGTATTCTATTGACATGGTATAGTATATTAATTGAATTTTACATGTTAAACCAACTTTGCTTTACTGAAATAAATCTCACTCGGTAATTTATCCTTTTACTATGTTGCTGGATTCACTGTGCTAGCATTTTGTTGAGGATTTTTGTATGTATGTTCATAAGGTGTGTGGTTCATATTGACCTATGGTTTTCTTTTCTTTCTTTGTCCTTGGTATCAGAGTAATACTGGACTCGGGATGATTTAGGAAGTGTTCTCTCCTCTTCTATTTTTTAGAAGAGTTTGTAAAGAATGGGATTTAATTCTTTAAGAATTTCCCAGTGAAATTATCTCTTCCTGATGATCACGCTGGGAGTTCATTGAGCTTCTTAGATGTATGTGATGTTTTTCATCGACTTTAGAAGGTTTCAGTCATTATTTCTTTGAATATTTTCCTGTTCCCTTTCCTCTCTTCTCTCCTTTGGTAACCCCATGATATGTATGTCCCACTTTTCTCAAAGGCTCTGTTCATTATTCTTTATTCATTGTCTCTCTGTTCTTCTGATTACATAATCTCTAACAATCTACCTTGAAGTTTGCTGATAATTTCTTCTGCCAGCTCAGGTCTACTGTTGAGCCCCTCTAGTGAATATTTCATTTTTGCTATGATTCTTTCCAATTCCATAATTTTAGTTTGGTCTTTCAAAAAATATAATTTCTATCCCTTTCTATAAAATATTGCCATCATACCTTCTTTTACTTCTTTAAGCATGATATTCTTTTTAAAAATATTTTATTTAAATTCAATTTAATTAACATATACTGTATTATTAGTTTCGGAGGTAGAATTAAGCATGATATTCTTTAGCTCTTTGAACATATTTATATAAACAGACAGGTGGATAGAACAGAGCAATACACTATATCCTGAGTGTATTTTGGTCGGTTTGTTAGAAGAAACTACATCTCAAAACTGTAAAGAAAGAAAAACTTACATATATACAAAAATAAAATTAAATACATTGAAAGGATAACATGTAACTGCAAAGATGAAAATTAAAAGACTTTCAGAAAACCAAAAAAAAAAAAAAAGAAGAAGAAGAAGGAAAAAAAGGGGGAAAAAAAGAGAGAATATGATCAGACAGGTGAAAAGAACAGAGCCATACACTAGATTCTAGGTGTATTTTAGTCTGTTAGAAGAAACTGCATCCCAAAATTGTAGACAGTAAAACATTCTTATTATAGCTGCTTTGCAGTCTTTGTTAAGTCTGACATCTGGGTGCTCTCAAAGGTAGTTTCTCTTGCCTGTATTTTTCTTCAGTATGGATCACACTTTCCTGTTTCTTAGCAACACTCGTTTGTTGTTGTTGTTGAAACTTAGATATTATACTGCAGCAATGCTGGGTAGTGATTCCTCCACTGCTCCTCCCTGAGCTTTTTGCCTATATTGTCTCCTCGTTTGCTTAGTGACTTGGATGGACTATTTCAGTAAAGCCTGTTTCCCTCAGTGTGCAGCTTCTGACAGCACTCCTCAGGGGGTGCAGACTTAGGCAGTGCACAATCCGCCTTGGATGACATGGTTTTCATTAGGGTTCTCTTTGGTTTTCTCTGATCTCTCCGTTAAGCTGTCTGCCTCTGTTGGTGTCACCCAGCTCTTAGCCTCCACTAATTGCAGGCTAGTGACTTGTTTTCAATAACACCCTGGGGCACATCATTGTTCGACTTGCTTCTGCAAGTGCAGCTCCAGTAGGGTGGGTGGCTTCTCCAGTCCTCCGATCCTGCAGTGTGAGAGGCTTTTGCAGATGGCTTTTCTAGCACCAGCTCCTGCAGCAGCTCTTCCTTCCAGCCCCCTTGGGTGCTTTCATTTCAGAGTGCCTCCAGCAAGACAGCGCTCTGTGAATGAATGACTTTCCCTAGGACCTGGGTGGGGGGCAGGGAAAGATTGTCAACAAATTTTGGTGGGAAGGGGTCAGGATATTTGTCAGCAAATCCACTGGTACAGCAGCAGAGCAACTTCTCTGCCAAGTCAGTAGGTCATGCCTTGCCTCTCCAACAAGCTCTAGACCTCGGCCCTATGGGGTGGGAGGTGTGCTATCTCAGCCCTAGAGGTAATACTTATTTCTTGTATCTGTAATTCCTATATACTTTTGAGCTCTCTCTGCCTTTTGCTAGCTAATCTCTTGTGACTCATGTACCCTATTATAGTTAATAATTCCTCATGTTAGTTTTCTTCACACACTGTAGAAGCTGGGTGCTGGCAAAGCCACATGTGCTCCAGGAGCCTGCCATGTGAGCCCCCGGACACAGGGAGCAGAGCCTTCTCTCCTCAGATGTCTCTCCAGCACCCTTTCCTGACAATGCCTCCTTGCCAACAGACAGATATCTGCAGATATCCCCTCTACCTTGCAACATCCCACCAAGCTCAGATTTCTGCATTGCATGTTCCCGGACATGGTCACTTTGGTGAGTTTGCTCTTAGGCTCTGTGATGGGTTGGGTGTCCCTTCCTCTCTCCCGGTACCTTGCCCCTCCTTTCCTCTTCAGACTCCCCTAAGGCAGCCTTTGCCACACTCTCTTTTGTGTCTGTGGTTCTGTTTCCCTCTGTTTCCCTTCCCTTCCTCTCTCCCACCCACCCCCCTCCTTTTCTCCCTTCAAACATCAAACACTTACTGAGTGCCAATCACTGGGCTGCTTTCTGAGGATTCTAAAAGGATTTCAGATCTGGTCCCTTCCTTCAGTGGACTTTCAGCTTGACAGGAAATGGACCGGCTTCAGCCACAGCATCTTTTGCCCTTGGCACACTTAAGTGCTTATAGGTCTTCTCCCCTGCCTAGACCGTAGGCATCTTGAAGGCAGGGACTGCCTTATCCACCTTTGCAACTCTGGCCCCACACACAGACCTGCCACCTAGTAGGTGCTTTCCATTTGCTGATCAAGACATAAGCGGATTCACCCAGCATGTCAGAGTGGCCACGCTGGCCAGGCTCTGAGCAGGGACCCGGGGGTGGATAAGCCAGCCCATGCCTACAGCTGCAGGAGATTTGGAAACAGAGATTTGTCATCAGGTAGGAGAAAGGCAACTGGATTTAACCCCAGTATCCTAACCCTGGGTGATAGCAGCCAAACAGTTCATGCTGCTTACCTGGTGGGAGGTGGGGAGGTAGGGCAACTGTGGAAAGAGGAAGACAGAGGTCTTGGTAAGGAGCCCAGGCTGCAGCCAGCCTGTCAGTGTGTGCATCCCAGCTCTGGCTATGTGATCTTGGGCTGTGTACTGAACCTCTCTGTGTCAGTTTCCTCATCTGTGGAAGGGAAACAATAGTGTCCATCTCATCAGGTTGGTGAAAGAATTAGATGACGTGATTAGGGCTCACTATGTTTGGTGAAGAAGTAAAATATGTTTATGTGCTGCTGGAATGTTCCACTGTGGATATGGATGACTCTCAGAGATATGAACAAGTCTAGTTTATAATTACAGAAGTGCTACTGGCCCAAGGAGACAGGCTGAAGGTGCAAAATGCTCATCCCTATTATTTATCCTGGCCATGCGCTTTGCCTGTCTCAGACCAGTGGATGATTTTACATGGAACTACAGGGTAGTCTGAGACCCAGAAAAGCCCAGACCTTTCCAATCTTCAGTGTTTTCTCCTCAAGAGTAGCTCACAAGCTGCAAGCGCCTGCTGATGACCACTGCATGGGGGCACTCACATGAGGGATGGAGATGGACCTTGGAAGTAACACAGCCAGTTATTTTGCCAGCAAGATGGGCTTATTTAGGAAGAGCAGAGGAATTGCAATTGGGGACATCCAAGTTATGGCAAACCACAGAGAAGTCCAGAGATCAGAGGAGAGAAACCCTTCTTTACCGAGAAGTGGAGGGAGTGGGAGGGCTGCTTTGAATGAACTCCATTGGAGGAAAGCTGGAGGCCAGGGTTGGGATGTTTCTCATTGGCTGAGTTGTGGTATCTTCTTATTGGCTGAGCTTGTTGCTAGGTGAGGAGAAGTTCTTCCTTCCTCTGTTGGAGCTAAGTTGAGCTAAGGAGGAGGAGCAAGATGGTGGAGGAGTAAGAGACCTAAATTTCGTCTGGTCCCAGGAATTCAGCTAGATAGCTATCAAACCATTCTGAACACCTACGAACTCAACAGGAGATCAAAGAAGAGAGTAGCAACAACTCTCTGAACAAAGAAGTGACCACTTACTGGAAGGTAGGACGTGCGGAGAAGTGAATCCAAGGCAATATTCGGGAGGATAGACGGCGGGGGAGGGGGCCTCCGTCGGCCGCTTCTGGCAAGTGCTAGAGTCGCGGAGCACAAAATCGGAACATTTAGAAGTCGGCTCTGCTGAGGGACGTAGCTCCATTGGCTAAGCTGGGGTGGGGGGTGTAACCCTTGCTGGGACAGTGTGGTCTCAGGACCCTCGGGGTCACAGAAAGACCGGAGGTGCCTGAGTGCGGCAGAGCTCCCAGGGATCGGAGCGGGGAAGCCAGCTGCAGAGACGGAGCCAAGGCGTGGGCTCTCAGCTCGGGGTTGCCATAAACTGTGATCCGCGGCCCAGTCGGGCCACTGCTCCTCCAGCAGGGACCCAACAAGCGGCAGAGCCGGGGAGACTCCCCTTCCTCCCCCGGGAGGAGCGGCGCGGGAGCGCACCGCAGGGATCTGCTGGGTTTGGAGACTCCACACGGGGTCGGGTGCCAGAGATAGAAACGCTCGGTCACAGGCCGGGTGAGCACGGAGTGCGGCCGGAGACCGGGGACAAGGGAGTGACTGCTTTTCTCTGGGGGCGCACTGAGGAGCGGGGCCCCGAGGTCTCGGCTCCTCCGGGTGGAGATTGGGAGGCCGCCATTTTCACTCTCATCCTTCAAAGCTGTACCGAGAGCTTGCAGGGAACAAAAGCTCCTGAGAGCAAACCGGAGCAGATGACTTAGCCCGGACCGGCAAGGGCGGGGCAATTCCGCCTCCGGCAAAGACATTTGGGAACCACGGCAACAGGCCCCTCCCCCAGAAGATCAGCAAGAACACCCAGCCAAGACCAAGTTTACCGATCAATGAGAATGGCAGAACTCCAGCGCTAGGGGAATACAGCACATAGAATTCATGGCATTTCCCCCCTGATTCTTTAGTCTTTCCAAGTTAATTTTTTTAATTTTCTTTTTTTCCCCTTTTCTATTTTTTTTGAATTTTTCTTTTTCCCTTTTTAGCCAACATCTTATCAATCCCTTTTTTAAAAAATCTTTTTTATTTTTGGTTTTTAGAGTATATTTTATCCCTTCATTGTAGTTAACTTTATTTTTGGTATATATATTAGTTGTTCTCTCTTTAAAGTTTTGGGATACAGTTTCTTCTAACAGACCAAAATATACCCTAAATCTCTAGTGTATGGCTTTGTTCTAGTCTCCTGCCTGATCACATTCTCTCCCCCACCCCTTTTTTAAAAATTTCTCTTCTTTCTTTCTTCAACCAACTTCTTATCAATTCCTTTTATAAAATCTTTTATAATTTTCATCTTCACAGTCATATTCCATCCCTTCATCATATTTACCCTTATTTTTGTACATATATAAGTTTTTCTTTCTTTAAAATTTTTGGAGGCAGTTTCTTCTAACAGACCAAAATACACCCAAAATCTAGTGTGTGGCACTGATCTATGCACCAGCCTGATCGTATTCCTTTTTTTTTCTTCTTCCTTTCTTTCCCTCTCTTTTTCCTCAGTTTCAGATCTCTTCTTATTTGTTTAGTGTATTTTTTTCTGGGGTCTTTGTTACCCTGTTAGCATTTTGTTCTCTCATTCATCTATTCTCCTCTGGAAAAAATGACAAGATGGAAAAAGTCACCTGAAAAAAGAAGAACAAAAGGCAGTACTGACTGCCAGGGACCTACTCAATATGGACATTAGTAAGATGTCAGAACTAGAGTTCAGAATGATGATTATAAAGATACTAGCTGGGCTTGAAAAAAGCATGGAAGATACTAGAGAAACCCTTTCTGGAGAAATAAAAGGACTAAAATCTAACCAAGTCGAAATAAAAAAGGCTATTAATGAGGTGCAATAAAAAAATGGAGACTCTAACTGCTAGGATAAATGAGGGAGAAGAGAGAATTAGTGCTTTAGAAGACCAAATGATGGAGAATAAAGAAGCTGAGAGAAAGAGAGGTAAACAACTATTGGAGCATGAGGGCAGAATTCGAGAGATAAGTGACATAAGATGAAACAATATTAGAATAATTGGGATCCCAGAAGAAGAAGAAAGAGAGAGAGGGGCAGAAGGTATATTGGAGCAAATTGTAGCAGAGAACTTCCTTAACTGGGGGAAGGAAACAGGCATCAAAATCCAGGAGGCACAGAGAACCCCTCTCAAAATCAATAAAAATAGGGCAACACCCTGACATCTAATAGTAAAACTTACAAGTCTCCGAGACAAAGAGAAAATCCTGAAAGCAGCTCGGGACAAGAGGTCTGTAACCTACAATGGTAGAAACATTAGATTGGCAACAGACCTATCCACAGAGACCTGGCAGACCAGAAAGGACTGGCATGATATCTTCAGAGCACTAAATGAGAAAAATATGCAGCCAAGAACTATATCCAGCCAGGCTGTCATCGAAAATAGAAGGAGAGATAAAAAGTTTCCAGGACAAACAAAAACTAAAAGAATCTGCAAACACGAAACCAGCCCTACAAGAAATACTGAAAGGGGTCCTCTAAGCAGAGAGAGCCTAAAAGTAACATAGACCAGAAAGGAACAGAGACAATATAGTGACAGTCACCTTACAGGCAATACAATGGCACTAAATTCCTATCTTTCAATAGTTACCCTGAATGTAAATGGGCTCAATGCCCCAATCAAAAGACACAGGCTATCAGATTGGATAAAAAACAAGACCCATCGATATGCTGTCTGCAAGAGACTCATTTTAGACCCAAAGACACCTCCAGATGGAAAGTGAGGGGGTGGAAAACCATTTACCATGCTAATGGACATCAAAAAGAAAGCTGGGGTTGCAATCCTTATATCAGATAAATTAGATTTTAAACCAAAGACCATAATAAGAGATGAGGAAGGACACTATATCATACTTAAAGGGTCTGTCCAACAAAAAGATCTAACATTTGTAAATATCTAAGCCCCTAACATGGGAGCAGCCAATTAATAACAAAATCAAAGAAACACACCAACAACAATACAATAATTATAGGGGACTTTAACACACCCCCTCACTGAAATGGACAGATCATCTAAGCAAAAGATCAACAAGGAAATAAAGACTTTAAATGAAACACTGGACCAAATGGACTTCACAGATATATTCAGAACATTCCATCCCAAAGCAACAGAATTCTTCTACACAATCTTCTCTAGTGCCCATGGAACATTCTCCAGAATAGATCACATCCTAGGTCACAAATCAGGTCTCAATCGTTACCAAAAGACTGGGATCATTCCCTGCATATTTTCAGACCACAATGCTTTGAAACTAGAACTCAATCACAAGAGGAAAGTTGGAAAGAATTCAAATACATGGGGGCTAAAGAGCATCCTACTGAAGAATGAATGGGTCAACCAGGAAATTAAAGAAGAATTAAAATAATTCATGGAAACAAATGAAAATGAAAACACAGTTGTTCAAAATTTTTGGGATGCAGCAAAGGCGGACCTAAGAGGAAAGTATATAGCAATACAAGCCTTTCTCAAGAAACAAGAAAGGTCTCAAATACACAACCTAATGCTACACCTAAAGGAGCTGGAGGAAGAACAGCAAATAAAGCCTAAACCCAGCAGGAGAAGAGAAATAATAAAGATCAGAGTGAAATCAATGAAATAGAAACCAAAAGAACAGCAGAACAGATCAACAAAACTAGGAGCTGGTTCTTTGAAAGAATTAATAAGAATGCTAAACCCCTGGCCAGACTTATCAAAAAGAAAAGAGAAAGAACACAAATAAATAAAATCATGAATGAAAGAGGAGAGATCACAACCAACACCAAAGAAATACAATTATAAGCAACTTAATGCCAGCAAATTAGATAATCTGGAAGAAATGGATGCATTCCTAGAGATGTATCAACTACCAAAACTGAACCAGGAAGAAATAGAAAACCTGAACAGACCTATAACCACTAAGGAAATTGAAGCAGTCATCAAAAATCTCCCAACAAACAAGAGCCCAAGGCCAGATGGCTTCCCAGGGGAATTCTACCAAACATTTCAAGAAGAATTAATACCTATTCTCCTGAAACTGTTCCAAAAAATAGAAATGGAAGGAAAACTTCCAAACTCATTTTATGAGTTATCAACCCACCATTACCTTGATCCCCAAACCAAAGACCCCATCAAAAAGAATTACAGACCAATATCCTTGATGAACATGGATGCAAAAATTCTCACCAAAATACTAGCCAATAGGATCCAACAGTACATTAAAAGGGTTATTCACCATGACCAAGTGGGATTTATCCCTGGGCTGGTTCAACATCCGCAAATCAATCAACGTGATACAATACATTAACAAAAGAAAGAACAAGAATCATATGATCCTCTCAATAGATGCAGAAAAAGCATTTGACAAAGTACAGCATCCTTTCTTGATCAAAACTCTTCAGAGTATGGGGATAGAGGGTCCATACCTCAATATCATAAAAGCCACCTATGAAAAACCTACAGCAAATATCATTCTCAATGGGGAAAAGCTGAGAGCTTTCTCCCTAAGGTCAGGAACATGGCAGGGATGTCCACTATCACCACTGGTATTCAACATAGTACTAGATGTCCTAGCCACAGCAATCAGACAACAAAAAAAAATCAACGGCATCCAAATCAGCAAGGAGGAAGTCAAACTCTCACTCTTTGCAGATGATATGATACTTTACGTGGAAAACCCAAAAGAGTCCACCCCAAAACTGCTTGAATTCATACAGGAATTCAGTCAAGTGGCAGGATATAAAAACAATGCACAGAAATCAGTGGCATTCCTATACACCAACAAGACAGAAGAGAGACAAATTAAGGAGTCGATCCCATTTACAATTGCACCCAAAACGATAAGATACCTAGGAATAAATCTAACCAAAGAGGCAAAGGATCTGTACTCAGAAAACTATAAAATATTCATGAAAGAAATTGAAGAAGACACAAAGAAATGGAAAAACGTTCCATGCTCATGGATTGGAAGAACAAACATTGTGAAGATGTCAATGCTACGTAGAGCAATCTACATATTCAGCGCAATCTCCATCAAAATACCATCCACTTTTTTCAAAGAAATGGAACAAATAATTCTAAAATTTGTATGGAACCAGAAGAGACCCCGAATAGCCAGAGGAATCTTGAAAAAGAAAAGCAAAGCTGGCGGCATCACGATTCCGGACTTCCAGCTCTATTACAAAGTGTCATCATCAAGACAGTATGGTACTGGCACAAAAACAGACACATAGATCAATGGAACAGAATAGAGAGCCCAGAAATGGACGCTCAACTCTATGGTCAACTCATCTTTGACAAAGCAGGAAAGAATGTCCAGTGGAAAAAAGACGGTCTCTTCAACAAATGGTGTTGGGAAAATTGGACAGCCACATGCAGAAGAATGAAACTGGACCATTTCCTTACACCACACACAAAAATAGACCCCAAATGGTTGAAAGACCTAAACGTGAGACAGGAATCCATCAACATCCTAAAGGAGAACACAGGCAGCAACCTCTTCAACCCCAGTCGCAGCAACTTCTTCCTAGAAACATCGCCAAAGGCAAGGGAAGCAAGGGCAAAAATGAACTATTGGGATTTCATCAAGACAAAAAGCTTTTGCACAGCAAAAGAAACAGTCCACAAAACCAAAAGACAACCGACAGAATGGGAGAAAATATTTGCAAATGACATATCAGATAAAGGGCTAGTATCCAAAATCTATAAAGAACTTATCAAACTCAACACCCAGAGAACAAATATTCCAATCAAGAAATGGGCAGAAGACATGAGCAGACATTTTTCCAAAGAAGACATCCAAATGGCCAACAGACACATGAAAAAGTGCTCAACATCGCTCGGCATCAGGGAAATCCAAATCAAAACCTCAATGAGATACCACCTCACACCCGTCAGAATGGCTAAAATTAACAAGTCAGGAAACGACAGATGTTGGCGGGGATGCGGAGAAAGGGGAACCCTCCTACACTGTTGGTGGGAATGCAAGCTGGTGCAACCCCTCTGGAAAACAGTATGGAGTTTCCTCAAACAGTTGAAAATAGAGCTACCCTACAATCCAGCAATTGCACTAGTGGGTATTTACCACAAAGATACAAATGTAGGGATCCGAAGGGGTACGTGCACCCCAATGTTTATAGCAGCAATGTCCACGATAGCCAAACTGTGGAAAGAGCCAAGATGTCCATCGACAGATGAATGGATAAAGAAGATGTGGTATATATACACAATGGAATATTATGCAGCCATCAAAAGGAATGAGATCTTGCCATTTGCAAGGACGTGGATGGAACTGGAGGGTGTTATGCTGAGTGAAATAAGTCAATCAGAGAAAGACATGTATCATATGACCTCACTGATATGAGGAATTCTTAATCTCAGGAAACAAACTGAGGGTTGCTGGAGTGGTGGGGGGTGGGAGGGATGGGGTGCCTGGGTGATAGACATTGGGGAGGGTATGTGCTATGGTGAGTGCTGTGAATTGTGCAAGACTGTTGAATCACAGATCTGTACCTCTCAAACAAATAATGCAATATATGTTAAGAAAGAAAAAAGAAGATGGGGGGAATAATGAAGGGGGGTAAATTGGAGGGGGAGATGAACCATGAGAGATGATGGACTCTGAATATCAAACTGAGGGTTCTAGAGGGGAGGGGTGTGGAGGGATGGGTTAGCCTGGCGATGGGTATTAAAGAGGGCACGTTCTGCGTGGAGCACTGGGTGTTATGCACAAACAATGAATCATGGAACACTACATCAAAAACTAATGATGTCATGTATGGTGATTAACATAACAATAAAAAAATTAAAGAAAAAATGAAGGTAATTAATGTTCAGTGAGGTCATAAAGTAAGGCTCCAACCCAGTAGGACTGGTGTCCTACAATAAGAAGAAGAAGGGACACTAGGGAGGCATGCATAAGAGAAAAGGCCATGTGAGGACAGAGCAGGAAGGAGGCCATCTGCAAACTGTGGAGATCTCAGGAGAAATCAAACCTGCCAGCACCTTAATCTTGAACTTCCAGCCTCCAGAAGTATGAGCAAATAAATTTCTATTGTTGTATCCAAAAAAAAAAAAAAAAAAGCCATCAACTTTTATCAAGGAAATGGAACAAATAATCCTAAAATTTGTATAGAACCAGAAAAGACCCCGAATAGCCAGAGGAATGTTGAAAAAGAAAAGCAAAGCTGGTGGCATCACAATTCCGGACTTCAAGCTCCATTACCAAGCTGTAATCATCAAGACAATATGGTACTGGCACAAAAACAGACACATAGATCAATAGAACAGAATAGAGAGCCCAGAAATGGACCCTCAACCCTATGGTCAACTCATCTTTGACAAAACAGGAAAGAATGTCCAATGGAAAAAAGACAGTCTCTTCAACAAATGGTGTTGGGAAAATTGGACAGCCCCATGCAGAAGAATGAAACTGGACCATTTCCTTACACCACATACAAAAATAGACTCAAAATGGTTGAAAGACCTAAATGTGAGATAGGAGTCCATCAAAGTCCTAGAGGAGAACACAGGCAGCAACCTCTTCGACCTCAGCTGCAGCAACTTCTTCCTAGAAACATCGCCAAAGGCAAGGGAAGCCAGGGCAGAAATGAACTATTGGGACTTCATTAAGATAAAAAGCTTTTGCACAGCAAGGGAAACACTCAACAAAACCAAAGGACAACCGACAGAATGGGAGAAGATATTTGCAAATGACATATCAGATAAAGGGCTAGTATCCAAAATCTATAAAGAGCTTATCAACTCAACACCCAGAGAACAAATAATCCAATCAGGGAATGGGCAGAAGACATGAGCAGACATTTTTCCAAAGAAGACATCCAAATGGCCAACAGACACATGAAAAAGTGCTCAACATCACTCGGCATCAGGGAAATCCAAATCAAAACCTCAATGAGATCCCACCTCACACCAGTCAGAATGGCTAAAATTAACAAGTCAGGAAACAACAGATGTTGGTGAGGATGCGGAGAAAGGGGAACCCTCCTACACTGTTGGTGGGAATGCAAGCTGGTACAGCCACTCTGGAAAATAGTATGGAGGTTCCTCAAAAAGTTGAAAATAGAGTTACCATATGATCCAGCAATTGCACTAGTGGGTATTTACCACAAAGATACAAATGTAGGGATCCGAAGGGGTACGTGCACCCCAACGTTTATAGCAGCAATGTCCACAATAGCCAAACTATGGAAAGAGCAAGATGTCCATCCACAGATGAATGGATAAAGAAGATGTGGTGTATATATATATATATATATATATATACACACACACACACACACACACACACACACACACACACACACACAATGGAATATTATGCAGTCATCAAAAAACCAAAATCTTGCCATTTGCAATGATGTGGGTGGAATTAGAGGGTATTATGCTAAATGAAGTAAGTCAATCAGAGAAAGACATATTTCATATGATCTCACTGATCTGAGGAATTCTTTTTTTAAAGATTTTATCTATTTGACAGAGAGAGACATAGCGAGAGTGGGAACACAAGCAGGGGGAGTGGGAGAGGGAGAAGCAGGCCTCCCTCAGAACAGGGAG
The DNA here is from genome assembly GCF_009762305.2 of Zalophus californianus. Taxonomy (NCBI): domain Eukaryota; kingdom Metazoa; phylum Chordata; class Mammalia; order Carnivora; family Otariidae; genus Zalophus; species Zalophus californianus. Next base: position 9,438,924 of record NC_045598.1, read on the forward strand.
CCCGATGCGGGGCTCGATCCCAGGACCCTGGGATCATGACCTGAGCCGAAGGCAGACGCTTAACGACTGAGCCACCCGGGCGCCCCTGATCTGAGGAATTCTTAATCTCAGGAAACAAACTGAGGATTGCTGGAGTGGTGGGGGGTGGGAGGGATGGGGTGGCTGGGTGATAGACATTGGGGAGGGTATGTGCTATGAGGAGCACTGTGAATTGCCTAAGACTAATGAATCACAGACCTGTACCTCTGAAACAAATAATACATTATATGTTAAAAAGAAAAAAGAAGAAGAAGACAGTAGGAAGGGAAAAATGAAAGTGGGGAAATCAGAGGGGGAGATGAACCATGAGAAACTATGGACTCTGAGAAACAAACTGAAGGTTCTAGAGGGGAGGGGGGTGGGGGGATGGGTTAGCCTGGTGATGGGTATTAAAGAGGGCACATATTGAATGGAACACTGGGTGTTATAGGCAAACAATGAATCATGGAACACTACATCAAAAACTAATGATGTAATGTATGCTGATTATCATAACATAAGATAAAAAAAAGTTGAGCTAAGTCTTCCCGTTGGTCTGCAATCGACAAGGAGCTGCACCTGCGGAGGGCTCCCCCTGCTGGCCTCCCACTCCATCTTCCCAGAGGCTTCCGAGTTGGTTCACAGATCTGAAGACACTTGTGACGTCGCATCCTGGTCCCTCCAGCACTGGCTGGATGCCCCCAGGACACACTGCCCGTCACAGGGTGCTGCTGCTGAAGACAGTGATGTCCAAGTGGTTAGGGTTCACTCGGTTCTGGAAGACAGATACAGGAGGGATAAGAAATTTAAAGAGGAGGAAAAATCTAAAAAGATTTTTTTAAAAGATTTTATTTATTTATTTGACAGAGACAGCAAGACAGGGAACACAAGCAGGGGGAGAGGCAGAGGGAGAAGCAGCCTTCCTGCTCAGCAGGGAGCCAGACACAGGGCTCGATCCCAGGACCCTGAGATCAGGACCTGAGCTGAGGGCAGACCCTCAACGACTGAGCCACCCAGGCGCCCCACCCTGAAAAGATTTTATGGCCTAGAAATCAGGTGCCTTCTTTTGGTATCAGAGAATCCTTGGTCTGAGCCCCAAGTTTCCCACTTGTTAGCTTTGTGGCCTGATGTCTTTGAGCCTCCATTTTTTTCCTCTGAAAAATGAGGATAGTAAGAGATGCTTTTTATAGGGGTCATGAGGGGATTGGCTGGGAAATGCATATTAAGTTCGTGACACAGTGCTGGGCACTTAGAAAGGGCTCAATGAAAGTAGATTATTGGTAGTATGCATGTGAAGTGCCCGAAGACAAAGACAGAACATTTCCTGAAATTATTCTGTAATAAGTTTGGAGTTGTTATGAATGATTTCAGCTTTACTAAAGGATTTAAAGAACAATATAACAAACATTATTGATTTTATTTTAAAGGGGAAATGCTGCTAGAATATTTTGTGAAAGTGTTTCAATCTCTAAAGTTCTGGACCTCGTGTGTCCCTAACCTATTGATGCTCCCATTTATACTACTACTGATACATTATTACATTATTATAAATTTTATAATACAACTATTTTAATATAGTATTAATATTATAATGATAATATTTATATACAAGCAATATATTTATTATAGTTATCTATAAATGATATTGTTATAATACAAGTAATAAGTATTAATTTTTCTTCACTTGCCTTTGTCCTAAATGACCAGCTCTGGAAACTATGGACTCACGGTTGGAAAAACCACACCAAACCAAAACTAACTTCCTGGCCATATCTAGTGACCTTTCAGAAGGTCATGCTAAGAAAGGCTTGTCATCACACTGTCTTGTTCAAAATCCCTGAAACATTTACTCTTCTAGATTCTGGAGGCAAAGAGATGAATGAGATGTGATGACAAGAAAATGCTGACAAGAAGCATTCAGTTTGGGGGCGGGAGACACATGGGTGACCATAGCTATGTGATAAAACTTTGGGGGGTTCTGAAGAAATCTTAGGGCTTAGAAAACTTTGGGCACTCAAGGAGGCAGCAGCCTTCAGTGTGAGTGGGAGGGATGACATCAGTAAATGAGAACATGGCCTTGAGCTTGGAGCTGAAGGTCAGTTTCATGTCCATCTACCTGGTGGGCAGGTAGAAGGGCTCCAGGAAACAGTGTGAGCCATGGGTGAGTACAGGGAGCATGGGGAAACTGCTGGGGAGAAGGTGAGCATGGGCGCCCACCTGAGCTGACAAGAGGTGTCCTGACGTTCAGAGTTGAGTTGGCCAGTGAAGTTCCGAGTTGTCTCGGTACAGAGGTCTGGTGGCCTGAGATGGGGGCCAAGGAAGTCATCTTCACCTTGCTGCTCACCTCGTTCTCCTCCAGCTCAAGCAGGGAAATAATGGTTTTGTTTGGAGTTCTCTTTCAAGAAATCAAAGCCTTGGGTCTCTCGATGGAGGGAATGCACGGGGGCATCCCAGGGGACCTGGGAGAAGACCCAGTGGGTATGAGCAAGAGAAGGGGTGGAGCTCACACTTGCCGGGACCCACCAGTGAGACACTCTACATGGTGGTCACATCACATCTAATTCCCAAGCCTCATCCTCGGGCTATGGACACCATTCTATTTTATAGATGAGAGAAATGGAAGCTCAGAGAAGGTAATGCCCAAGGCCATTCAGTTAGTTGGTGATAAGCTAAAACTTGAGTCCCAATCTGATTGACTCCAGAATCCAAGCTCTTTCTAGTTTAGTGGTTTAGAACACATGTGCTGCATCTTACCTGTTGGCGGGCAAGGCACTTGACCTTGGTTTGCCTCAGTTTTCCCCATCCATAAAATGGAGATGATAACTGTGCTTGACTGAGAAGGGTCGTTGAGAGGCTTAATCTAGTTCATAACCACTTGGACCAGTACTGGCATGCTGTAGGTGACTCATAAGTGTCAGCTGTTCTTATTTTATTATTATCATCCTGTGTTTTTCCTTATGACAAAGACACGTGCTTAATATGAAATCCTTGGAAGAGATGATCCAAAATGGTTGAAATGCATTTAGTACATGCAATATAACTTGTAACTATATTTCATGATATATATTCAGACATTTGTTTATAGTTAGAGTGACCATATTCGTTTAAAAACAATGGAATTCTATACACTCGTGGCAAATGAATGGCCCTTGTGCCATTGCCCCGTCCTCCTGAGTCAACAGCAGACATCCTTAACAGATCCTGTTACTTTCTTCTGTTGAACACAAACATGGCTTAAGAATCCATCATAGCCCAGGCTCCGGGTGGGCGATGGCAGTTGACCCAGGTGATGACCCTTTTTGCCATCTGAGGCTAGAGAGCCAAAGAGGAGGGTTGCCAGCCAGTTACCTTGGACAGCTGGCTTTGTTCAATTCAGTGACCAACCCCTCAGACCAAACATGGTCAAGCTCTTTGGCAAATTCCTACCCTTATTCAATCCAGGTCTTTTGGGAGGAAATTCTGCAAGCCAAGCCCTCACTCTGGACACAACCCAGAGCCTGTCCTTCCTGATGAGCCCAGGGTCCATGTGGATGAGGCAGATGGGAGACTGCAAAAGCACCCTAGCAATTACAGATGATAGGTATATCTACAATCCAGATGGGTTCTGACCTCTCCTAAAGTTCCCCTTTCTTTCTCTTACCTCCAACAGGCAAAAATATTGGAGAAGCTGGGAATTTGCTCCATGCTCAGATTTCTCCAGTTATTGCAAAGTGGTATAAGAATAAAGAAAAGACCTGTATTTTGGGACCATACCGGTGAGGCTGTTCCAGCCCAAAGCAGCATCCTCTGGCCACCGGCGAGGCATCATCTTCCTCCCTGGAGGAAGTGGGTTCATGGGGAGCCTGGGTAAGAACTTCATCTACGTGCACAACTTTGCCCATCCTTCCCACGAGAAACTTTTTGGGAGTAACTCAAAGGAATCATCGGTCGGAGATTTTTATAGGGAGCCCAGGCTAAGGGCTTTGGGCTCATGTCAGCAGATTGTGTGCAGATTTATATGGGAGATGTTCTTTTCTGTACTATAATAGTCTTGGTCAAGGTGAGGCTAGAGCTATGTCTCAGTAGGGCTTTGACAGATGGCACTGGGGTACTGATTCATCTCTTCCCTCACCACTCACAGACAGCACTGGCTGGTCCCAGCTGTTCTCCACCCACAGTACATCCCAAACCCATGCATTTCTCCCAGGCTCTGAACCCCACCATGATCTAAGACCCCATCTTCTCTTGCCTGCCCCCTCAACCTTCCTGCTTCTCTTGTGTTTTGTTTTCTGCCTCATCCCCAGTGCCTTGCCCGTGGTTTTACATTTTCGAATGGCTCTATGAGTACATGAATACGGATGGGTGGATCATTGCGTGAAAGGATGTGTTGTTCATGAATGAACACACAAATGGAAGAACGGATGGTTGGACTCCCGTGACTTCCCTGGAATTAGGGTGTACTGCCACCTGGTGGTGGGAATAACAATAGCCTCATTTGCTGCCGAGATGCTCTCCTTTTTCAGAAGTTAACAATGGCTATCTCCCACCTACTGGCCCCAAGATCATTCTTCCCTTTCAGAGCACCCCATTAGTTGGCTAGGACTGTTGGCCTTCCTTCTGTGGGCCATGATGCTATCTCTAAAAGTAAAGCCAGGATGCATTCAGCAAATATTCCCTGAGTAACTCCCTCGTGTCAGACCCCCTTCCAGGTACAGGGGACCAAATGGAGGACAAAGAAGGCCCTCACGGAGCCTACTCAAATGAGGAGGCTGGGCAGTGAAAGAGAAAACAAACAAGTAGGGTAACTTCACAGAGTGATAGCACGAGGAGATGGAATAGAGAATGATTCAGATGCATCTTTAGTTTTTCCAGAGAAAGCCTCTCCAAAAAGGTAAAATTTGAGCCCAGGCCTAACCAACCAATGAGGAGGAGCTGGCCCTATAGAGGCTGGGAAACATCCTCTAGGGATGGGGGATGCAAGGGGGTTGCCGGGGTTTTTGTTTTTTTGAAAGGGGCACCAAGAAACACAGTCTTCAAGATAAATAATATTTTTATGCACTATTTTAGAAAATTCAATATTAATGCAAAACAAATCTATGATGATCACAATATCAACATTTATCTAATGGCGAGACCCGACGGGGCGGGTGAATTGTACAAAGGCAAAGTAGGCCCTTGTCTACTTGAGACGTCATGGATACTTGTGGCATTTACTTGGATTCCTTAAAGTAGTATTTATCTTGGTTGCTGAGCGTCTCGGCGCCCATGGCAAGTGCCTCCCTTGCCTCCCCTGGGTCCCAGGCCTGTTGAGTCTAAGTGGAAGGGAGCTCCCAGATGATGCTGATCTGCAGGCAGGGCTGAGGCCTCCTTAGGAGCTGCCCACTCCCCACTCCGTTTTGACCTCCCCTCCATCACCTCCCTCCAATGGTGTCAATGAAGCCTGCACCCCGCCCCCGATCACTTCTCTTAGATCAGTCATTCACAACCTCCCCAGATGCTGGCCTTGTCTGGTGGGATTTGGGAACTCCTGCTACCTGTGCCCCTACCCCAGAGACACTGGTTCAGTTGGTTTGGGGCTCCATCTGAGCATCAGGACTTGGAAAAACTCCCTGGTACAACTATGCACAGCCAAGGTTGACAACCACTGAATTAGAAGCTTGTTTGGTACATTCTGTGTCTGGCACTGTTGATAATGGATTTGTCCTCTGAGAGCCTCAGAGGTACCACTTGGCTAATAGAAAGGGCCCATCCAACCATTGCTTATTTCTTAATAACATATATCTGTATGCACGTGTATGTAATTATCATTAATATTCTAGGGCAGGCATGCTTTCCTTCCCTGGTCTTGGTTTTGTAGGTTTCAAATCACCAAGCCTTCCCCCCTCGGTCCCCCCACCACAACACTGTAAAAGGAGACATTGCGGCTGGTGAGCCCCGAGGTGCATTGGAGCCCCGGCATTCAGGAGCCAGGGGCAGATGTCAGGCATCTGATATGTGGCCTGGCTTTTTGGTTTTGCCCAGGGAGAGCCAGCCAGAGTCACTGCAGAGGAGGCAAGAACAGGAACAGAAAGAGAATGTCACAACCAAAACCAACACTGTTGGTGGGCTCTCCCTGGGGGCTGGGGGATGGGTGGGAGGGGGCAGAGCGGGGCTGGGCCCTGCAAGGGGGACTGGGGGCCACATTCCTAGAGGTCACTCAGGGTGGCTCCTGCTGTGACCGGTTCTATTCTTTTTTTTTTTTTATGTTATGTTAATCACCATACAGTACATCATTAGTTTTTGATGTAGTGATCCATGGGTCATTGTTTGCGTATAACACCACCCAGTGCTCCATTCAGTATGTGCCCTCCTTAATACCTATCACCAGGCTAACCCATCCCCCCACCCCCCTCCCCTCTAGAACCCTCAGTTTGTTTCTCAGAGTCCATAGTTTCTCATGGTTCGTCTCCCCCTCTGGTTGCTGGAGTGGTGGGGGTTGGGAGGGATGGGGTGGCTGGGTGATAGACATTGGGAAGGGTATGTGCTATGGTGAGTGCTGTGAATTGTGTAAGACTGTTTGTGTTGTTGTTGTTGTTTTTTAAAGATTTTATTTATTTATTTGACAGAGAGAAACAGTGAGAGAGGGAACACAAGCTGGGTGAGTGGGAGAGGGAGAAGCAGGCTTCCTTCCAAGTAGGGAGCCCGATGCGGGGCTCGATCCCAGGACCCTGGGATCATGACCTGAGCTGAAAGCAGACACTTAATGAATGAGCCACCCAGGCGCCCCATTTGTGTAAGACTGTTGAATCACAGACCTGTACATCGGACTGGTTCTATTCTTGCAGACTTCTACCACAACCTGTGCAGTCTGCTGGTCCTAGAGGTGGACTCCGTGCTGCTGTTGGTTGGGTGAGTCGCTGGGTGTCACATGGGTGGGAGAAGGCAGGAAGGAGCACGTGGCTGGTCTGTAGAAGAGAGAGAGAGAGGCCCTAACCCCCAAGAGGCACTCTTGCACATGCACACATGGACCCCGGCACCACACTAGGGCAAAACCCCAGAAATAGCCCAAATGCCCATCAACACGGAGTGCGTGAATAAACCATGACAAGAAACAGCAAGTGTTGGCGAGGATGTGGAGAAAAAATAACCCTTCCACACTGTTGGTGGGAATGCAAACTGGTGCAGCCACTGTGGAAGACAGGGCGGAGGTTCCTCAAAAAATTAAAAATATAACTACCCCATGATCTAGTAATTGTACTCCTGGGTATTTACCCAAGGAATAGGAAAACACTAATTTGAAAGGATATATGCGCCCCTGTGTTTACTGCAGCATTATTTACAAGAGCCAAATTATGGAAACAACCTGAGTGTCCATCGATAGAGGAATGGATAAAGATGTGGCATATATATACAATGGAATATTATTTATCCATAAAAAGGAATGGCATCTTTTTTTAATTTTTAATTTTTTTAATTTAGTGAGTCATCACTTACATATAACACCCAGTGCTCATCACAAGTGCCCTCCTTAATACCCATCACCCATCTAGCCCGTCCCCACCCACCTCCCCTCCATCAACCTTCAGTTTGTTCTCTATCATTGAGTCTCTTATGGTTTGCCTCCCTCTCTCTAAAAAGAATGAAATTTTGCCATTTGCAACAATGTGGATGGAGCTAGAGAGTAATGCTAAGCAATATAAGCCAGTCAGAGAAAGATAAAATACCATAGGATTTCAATCATATGTGGAATTTAAGAAGCAAAACAAATGAACAAAGGGGAAAAAAAAGAGACCAAAAAACAGACTTTTTTCCTTTTTAGAAAAGGTTTTTATTTAAGTTCCAGTTAGTTAACATACAGTGTACTATTAGTTTCAGGTGTACAATATAGTGATTTAACACTCCTATACATCACCGGGTGCTCATCACGACAAGGGCTCTCCTTAATCCCTATCACCTATTTCACCCACCCCCACCCCTCGCCCACCTCCCCCCTGGTAACCATCAGTTTGTTCTCTATAATCAAAGAGTCTGTTTCTGTTTGCCTCGCTCTCTTTTTTTCCCCTTTGCTCATTTGTTTTGTTTCTTAAATTCCACATTTGAGTGAAATCATATGGTATTTGTATTTCTGTGACTGACTTATTTCACTTAGTGTTATACTCTCTAGCTCCATCCATGTCATTGCAAATGGCAAGATTTCATTCCTTCTTAAGGCTGAATAATATTCTCCTGTGTGTGTGTGTGTGTATATATATATATATATATACACCACATCTTCCTTATCCAGTGATCAGTAGATAGTAGATGGACATTTGGGCTCTCTCCTATAGTTTGGCTATTGTTGATACTGTTGCTATCAACATTGGGGTGCATGTACCCCCTTTGAATCTGTATTTTTGTATCCTTTGGGTAAATACCTAGGAGTGCAATTGCTGGATCATAGGGTAGTTCTATTTTTAACTTTTTGAGGAAACTTCAGACTGTTCTCAGAGTGGCTGCACCAGTTCACATTTCCACCAACAGTGCAGCAGGTTTTCCCTTTCTCCACATCCTTGCCAACACCTGTTGTTTCTTGTGTTGTTAATTTCAGTCAGGTGGTATCTCATCGTGGTTTTGATTTGTATTTCTCTGATGATGAGTGATATTGAGCATCTTTTCCTGTGTCTGTAAGAATTCTGGATGTCTTCTTTGGAAAAGTGTCTATTCATCCCTTCTGCCCATTTCTTAACTGGGTTATTTGTTTTTTGGGTGTTGAGTTTGATAAGTTCTATATACATTTTGGATACTAACCCTTTATCAACTATGTCGTTTACAAACATCTTCTTCCATTCTGTAGGCTGCCTTTTAGTTTTGTTGATTGTTTGCTTCGCTGTGCAGAAGCTTTTTATCTTGATTAAGTTCCAATAGTTCATTTTTGCTTTTGCTTGCCTTGCCTCCAGCAATGTATCTGGTAAGTTGCTATGGCCGAGGTCACAGAGGTTGCTGCCTGTGTTCTGCTCTAGGATTTTGACGGTTTCCTGTCTCACATTTAGGTCTTTCATCCATTTTGAACTTATGTTTGTGTATGGTATAAGAAAGTGGTCCAGTTTCATTCTTCTGCATGTGGCTATCCAGTTTTCCCAAAACGATTTGTTGAAGAGACTTCTTTTTTCCATTGGACATTCCTTCCTGCTTTGTCAAAGATGAGTTGGCCATAGAGTTGTGGGTCCATTTCTGGGTTCTCTGTTCTGTTCCATTGATCTGTGTGTCTGGTTTTGTGCCAGTACCATACTGTCTTGATGACTACAGTTTTGTAATAGAGCTTGAAGTCTGGGATTGTGATGCTACCAGCTTTCCTTTCTTTTTCAAGATTTCTTTGGCTATTCAGGGTCTTTAGTGGTTCCACACAAATTTTAGCATTGTTTGTTCTAGCTCTGTGAGAAATGCTGTTGGTGTTTTGATACGAATTACGTTAACTGTGCAGATTGCTTTGGGTAGTATAGACATTTTAACAATGTTTGTTCTTCCAATACATGAGCATGGAATGCTTTTCCGTTTCTTTGTGTCTTCTTCAATTTCTTTCATAAGTGCTCTATAGTTTTCAGAGTACAGATCTTTTACCTCTTTAGTTAGGTTTATTCCTAGGTATCTTATTGTTTTTAGTGCAATTGCAAATGAGATTAATTCCTTGATTTCTTTTTCTGTTGCTTCATTATTGGTGTGTAGAAATGCAACAGATTTCTGCACATTGATTTTATATCCTGCAACTTTGCTGAATTCATGTATTAGTTCTAGCAATTTTTTGGTGGAGTCTTTCAGGTTTTATACATAGAGTGTCATGTCATCTGCAAATAGTGAAAGTTTGACTTCTTCCTTGCCAATTTGTATGCCTTTTATTTCTTTTTGTTTTCTGATTGCTGAGGCTAAGACTTCCAGTACTATGTTAAATACTAATGGAGAGAGTGGACATTCTTGTCTTGTTTCTTTCTTTTTTTGTTTTTAAGATTTTATTTATTTATTTGACAGAGAAAGACACAGCGAGAGAGGGAACACAAGCAGGGGGAGTGGGAGAGGGAGAAGCAGGCTTCCCGCTGATCATGGAGCCCAATGCGGGGCTCGTTCCCAGGACCCTGGGATCATGACCTGGGCTGAAGGCAGATGCTTAACGACTGAGCCACCCAGACACCCCTCCTGTCTTGTTTCTGATTGTGGCGGAAAGGCTCTCAGTTTTTCCCTATTGAGGATGATATTAGCTGTGGGTCTTTCATATATGGCCTTTATGATGTTGAGGTATGTTCCCTCTATCCCTACTTCGCTGAGGGTTTTTTGTTAAGAAAGGATACTGTAGGGGCGCCTGGGTGGCTCAGTTCGTTAAGCGTCTGCCTTCGGCTCAGGTCATGATTCCAGGGTCCTGGGATCGAGCCCTGCATCAGGCTACCTGCTCAGTGGGGAGCCTATTTCTCCCTCTCCTGCTCCCCTGTTTGTGCTCTCTCTGTCAAATAAATAAGTAAAATCTTAAAAAAAAAATAAAAAAAAGAAAGCATACTGTATTTTGTCAAATGCTTTTGCTGCATCCATTGACAGGATCATATGGTTCTTATCCTTTCTTTTATTAACATTACATAGCTATTTAAATAAATGAACTGGGAGGGCACACCAGAATGTGAATGCATCTTAGCAGTATAAAATTAAGTGAAAAGTTTTTCAAAAAAATTACATAAAGCCTGAGACCCTTTTTATCAAGTCAAAAACAAAATCAAAAGAGTATTTATGAGGAATATGCATAGACATTATAAACCTATATAAAAAGGAAAGAAAAGGGATGATGGTTGGATACAGGATTCAAGGTAACTGTTTCCTCAGATGAGGAAGGCAGTGAGCTGAGATGCTGGCAGGGATATTACAGGGCTGGCTGAAGGTTATGGTCAAGGTCCTGGCTGTTGTTTGGGGTGATGATTCTGCACGTGCGTACTGTGTTGTTACAACAACTAACTAACTAGCACCAGGCAAGACACCGGGCAACAGTTTTGAGAAGGCAAGTGAGAGAAACTAAAAACCGCTCTTTTAGTTTCAACCTTGACACTCAAGGCCTCTCCAACCTTGGCTGCCCCTAGGCTGAGGAGACAGTGCATCTGTGTGACTTAAAGCAGCTTACTTAGCATCTCTGGTCTTCTTGATGAGATTGAGGAAGGCAGCGTCTTTCCAGTACTTGACATACTTCCTGACCGGCTTAGCACTGGGTCTGAAACCCCACTGATACAGTTTCTGTCAGACTCTACATCTGAGAAGGCCTTTGTGGTAATGAAAATACTCATTGGACACATAAAAGTGTTAACAAACACCTGTATGAATACCTTGCAGGAAATTCTGGATAGCTGAAAAGACCCAGGGGGCGCCTGGGTGGCTCAATCCATTAAGCATCCAACTCTTGATTTCAGCTCAGGTCATGATCTCAGGGTTGTGAGATCGAGCCCCGTGTTGGGCTCTGTGCTGAGCGTGGAGCCTGCTTATGATTCTCTCTCCTTCTCCCTCTGCCTCTCCTACCATTGCTCTCATGCTCTCTCTCTCTAAAAGGATTTCCTTCCTTCTTTTTTTTTTTTCAGGTTTTAAAACTTTTTATTGCATATTAAAAAAATTATGCATTCCAATAATTAAAATCATTTGAACAAAAAAAAAATGGCACTCTGATTAAACTGCATTTGACAGCCTGCAGGACACCCCGGACCAGCTTGGTTTTTACTCTCGATTTCACTGTCGACCCACCCAGCTTGTTCCTTCACCAACACGCAAGTTCTTTTCCTTCCCTGCCAGCCCGACAGGCAGATGGGAGAGGCAGGCGCCTTTTGTTGTCAGTAGTTCTCGATTCTTTGATGTGAAAAGGGGTAGCACAGTCATTTAAACTTATCCAACCACTTTGCATCTTACAAAGTTAAACAGCTAAAAGAAGTAAAATAAGAAGGCAATGCTTGTGGAATGTACAGTGCATATCGGCGGCGCGCGCCTCATTACGATTCGCCGGCTTGCTTCTCCTGTTCAATCGTTTCTTTTGAAGGCAGTGGATTTTTCTCTTGCGTTTCTGTCTTCTTCAATTTCGACTTATCGAATTTCTCAATCTCAGCCATATCGGGTTTGTCAGACATGGTTACAGAGAAAGCGGAGCGAGGTGCGCGCACAAGCGAAGTCCAATCTGCTCAGTGGCCGCCGCCGAATCGATTTCCTTCCTTCTGATGGCTGAATAATACTTTACTGTAACTTACACATCTAGAAATTCATTTTAAAGTCCTTTCTCTTTGCCCTTGAATTCCCATGAAGAGACACACTTTGGGGGCTTACTCAGAGCAGCCGTCTGGTTTCTGTCCACCACCAGGGCAGTGTCTGTTACCTGCCTGCTAACCTTTCCTACACTGTCACCCTCAGGGCGCCCCCCTGACCCACTCCCTCTTCCACAAACCCCGAAGAGACGGCAGCTCCTTAAGTCACTGGGCAAGAACAAACTTTGGTCATTAGATTTTTGATGAAAAAAAAAATTTTTTTTCCTGAAAGGAACTTCCCCTTCATTTGAGCTTTAGTTCCCTCAGCGCTTTCTCTCCAGACAGCCAGTGGGACGAACGAATTTCCTGGAGTTCCTGGTTGTTTTGCTTCCATTTCAAATAGCTTTTGAGTTGCATAATCTTGTGTGGAGTGTCTGCATCTCTGGACAGCAGACAGAGCCTAGTGTTCGAGTCCAGAATCTCCACCCGGAAGACAAAGGAGAGGCTCTTCACATCCTCATCTGCGAAAGAAAAAAAAGGGGGATAAAAATCCTTACCTCACAGGGCCATTCTGGGTATTTAGTCAGAGACAGTATTGCAAGGAGGAGTCGAGGACACAGTTAAAATGGCTCCCAAACAGCTGTCCACACCGCTATGCTTTTGTTCCCTGCTTGTTCCTCAGGTACCGCCAGCTTCCTGATCACCACTACCCCAGCATTTTCCAAGACTGCCCGCACACCTCCATTCACTTCCTAAAGGCCCTGAAAACCTATGGGGTGGACCCCTCCAGGTCGTGATCCGTGGAGACAGCATTGGGGGTGGGAGTGTGGCCTCTGTCGCCCAGTCCCTGGTGGGAAGATCAGATCTTCCCCAGATCAGGGCCCAGGTCCTGATTTATCCAGTGACTCAGGTCATCAATTTGCAGCTGCCGTCCCACTGGCCAAACTGAAACATCCTGTTCTTCCTCCCGGGAGTTCATGATGATATGTATGTTCAAATATATGGTTATCGACTTTCATTGGTGGGATGCCATCTCCAACGGTGCTTTCATACCCCCGGAAGTCTGGAGAAAGTACCCAAAGTGGCTCAGCCCCGACAACATCCCCAGGAGATTAAAAAAACCAGGCTACAAACCTCTGTTTCCCAGCCCTTTTAACGAGGCCGCCTACCTGGAAAATGGACATCTTTTGGATGTAGCAAATACCCCTCTGCTAAGGGATGATGAGACCGTCACTCAGCTTCCCGCAGCCTTCCTGGTGAGCTGTGAGCATGACATCCTCCGCGATGACACCTTGCTCTATATGAAGCGTTTGGAGGACCAGGGGGTCCCCGTGATGTGGTATCATGTGGAAGATGGCTTTCATGGGTCCTTGATGTTTTTTGATAAGAAGTTTTTCTCTTTCCCATGCTCCCTGAAAATTATAAACGCTGTCATCAGTTATATAAAAAGCATAGAGTAACCCTGGGGCGCTGTGTCCTTTGGTGAATTCTCTTTTGCTGATTAAGGAGATGCTAAGTCAGTGCTCGGCCCACACGAGAAGGATAAAGAAGCTTAGAACAGTCTTGCTTAGTATCCAAATCCAAGATGTCGCTTTCTTTCTGGCACCAACAACAGTTAATCCTGGATGTAAAAACACTTGCCAACATTCTCATTCAGGTGAAATAAATATCAAAGGGAGGAAAAAACATCTTTAAAAATTTCTCAAAGCCCTAACACACAACGTCTGTAAATGCCAACAATTGGTCATACTGTCCTTGGTGAATCTGTACTCATGACACCAAAGCACAGCTCGGGGCCCTGATGCCTGTTTGAGGATGGGGGCACCTAATTGTTCTCGGGGTCCGAGGTCACCAGCCAAATTCCAACAGACTGGTTCCAGATCAGTCTCCAGCCGGAGAAATGCTGTTGCAGTGGAACTCTTGCCTCAAGTCAGCCACCCACCAGCTGGACTAAAGGCAGGTTTCAGGAGAGGTGATTGGAAAAGGAGATGGGGAAGAGGAAAGAGAGAGGTCCTGTGGGAAAGAGTGGGCTCTGAAGGGCTGTGAATGTTGTCTGGGCTCAAGTCTTTAATCTGAATTCCAAAATCAGATCCCTAGCTACCAAGAGGCAGGCTCTCAGGGCCAACATCTTGGGAACCTCTGGATGCCATCCGGAATATGCAAACTGCATTCTCAAAGGCAGACACCTTCCTACACACTCTTTCTTTGGTAAGCTTATGTATCGTTCCCACTTTGACAAAGAACCTTGTCCTAGGGGCACCTGGCCAGCTTGGTTGGTAGAGTGTGTGACTCTTGATCTCGGGGTTGTGAGCTCGACCCCCACGTTGTATGTAGAGATTATTTTTAAAAAATAAAATCTTAAAAAAAAAGAATCTAGTCCTTGCTTAGCCCATACCACTTTCTCCGCTCACAGGGAAAGGGAAGAGAATCTTGATACTGCATGTCAGTGCAGTCCACATTAGTTTTTACATGGGCCCATATTTGCTAGATACATCTGTAATAACACCGAGCCTCACTGCTGTCTAGATCCACCCAAGTGCTGGAGCTGGAGGCTTTCCCTTCTCTTCAACCATAGCCTCTCTTGGTACCAAAGACCTCACCTGTGATCAATGGAGGAAGGGGTCTTACAGGTGTCTTGAATCCTTGCAAAGAAGGCAAATATCTACACAGGCAGTTTGGATTAGGCTTCTCAGGACATGGGTAGACATCACGACCCATGTGTTATATGATGAGCAGCTTTGATGGAAGAGTGTGTTGATTATCCATTACTGGGTGACAACATTACAGTGAACTTAACGGCTTAAAACAATACACATTTATTATCTCACAGTTTCTGTGGATCAGGAGTCTGAGAATAGCTTATCTGCAATTGAGCTGTGAGGCTGTGGTCTCATCTGAGTCTTGACTGGGGAAAAGTCTACTTCCAAACTCAGGTCATAGGCAGAATTCAGTTTCTTGAGGTTGTAGACTGAGAGCTTCAGTTCCTTGCTAGCCAGAGGTCACCCCTAGACTCTGGAAGCCACTTACAGTTTTTGGCCATATGAGATACCCCAAATGACTGCTTACTTCCTTCAAGTGATTAAGGGAGAGACAGACTCCAGCAAGATGGCCATGGAAATCTAAAGTACTTACAAACGTGTAATCACATATATGTCATCACCTTTGCCATATTCCATTAGTAGCAAACTGCAGGTCTTGCCCATACACAGGCGTGTGAATGACGGGGTGTGGAGATCACGGGGACCACCACAGTCTGTTCACCACCAAAAGTCTCATCAGAAGTTTATTCAATGGACAATGGATCGTGGGTATTGTATGGTGACTAACATAACATAATAAAATTAAATTAAATTTTAAAAAGTTTATTAATTAAAAAACAATGATGGGAACAAATGAAAACGAGAACACAATGGTCCAAAATCTTTGGTATGCAGCAAAAGCTATTCTGAGAGGGAAGTTTATAGCAATACAGGACTCCCTCAAGAAGCAAGAAAAATCTCAAATAAAAACCCTGACCTTATACCTAAAGAAGCTAGAAAAAGAACAAATAAAACCCCAAATCAGTAAAAGGAAGGAAATAAAAAAGATGACAGCAGAGATAAATAAAATAGAAACAAACAAACAAAAACAAAAAAAACCCAATAGAACAGATCAATGAAACCTTGGAGCTGGTTCTTTGAAAAAAATCAACAAAATTGATAAACCTTTAGCCAGACTGAGAGAGAGAGAGAGAGAAAGAGGACTCCAGATAAAAAATGAAAGAAGAGAAGTAACAACTGACACCATAGAAATACAAAGGATTGTAAGAGAATATTATGAAAAATTTCATGCCAACAAATTGGACAGTGTAGAAGAAATGAATAAATTCCTAGAAACATGAAGAAACAGGAAGAAAGAGGAAATTTGAACAAGCCAGTTACCAGCAATGAAATCAAATCATAATCAAAAAGCTCCCAACAAACAAAAGTCTAGGATAAGACAGCTTCACAGGTGAATTCTACCAACATTTAAAGAACAGTTAATACCTGTTCATCTCAAACTATTCCAAAAAATAGAAAAGGAAGGAAAACTTTCAAATTCATTCTATGAGGCCAGCATTTCCCTGATACCAAAACCAGATAAAAACATGACCAAAAAAAGGGAACTACAGGCCAGTATCTCTGATGAACATAGATGCAAAAATCCTCAACAAAATGTTAGGAAACCAAATCCAACAATATATTTAAAAAAATCATTCACCACGATCAAATGAGATTTATCCCTGGGATGCAAGTGTGAGTCAATAGTCACAAATCACTTAACATGAGACATCACATCAATGAGAGAAAAAATAAAAACCATATA
Source organism: Zalophus californianus (assembly GCF_009762305.2). Lineage (NCBI taxonomy): Eukaryota > Metazoa > Chordata > Mammalia > Carnivora > Otariidae > Zalophus > Zalophus californianus. The sequence goes on from NC_045598.1 coordinate 9,455,471, forward strand.
ATCATTTCAGTACATACAAATATATAACATTTGGCAATGTACAACATCCATTCATGATAAAAACACTCAACAAAGTAGGTCTAGAGGGAATGTACCTCAACATAATAAAAAACCCACATATATGAAAAACCCACAGCTACATCATATTCAGTGGTGAAAAATTGAGGGTTTTTTCCCTAAGATCAGGAACAAGACAGAGATGTCCACTCTCACCACTTTTGTTCAACATAGTACTGGAAGTCCTAGCCACTGCAATCAGACAAGAAAAAGGAATAAAAGGCATCCAAACTAGTAAGGAAGAAATAAAACTGTCACTATTTGCAAATGACATGATACTATATATAGAAAACCCTAGAGACTCCACCAAAAAACTACTAGAATTGATAAATTAATTCAGTAGGGTCACAGAATGCAAAATCCATGTACAAAATCCTTTGCATTTCTATACCCTAATAATGAAGCAGCAGAAAGAGAAACTAAGAAAACAATCCCATTTACAGTCATGCCCAAAATAAAATACATAGGAATGAACTTACCCAAGGAGGTGAAAGACCAGTACTCTGAAAACTATAAAATACTGATGAAAGAAATTGAAGATGACACAAACAAATGGAAAGATATTCCATGCTCATGGATTGGAAGAACAAACATTGTTAAAATGTCCATACACCCAAAGCAATCTACACATTCAATGCAATCCCTATCAAAATACCAACAGCAATTTTCACAGAGTTAGAACAAACAATCCTAAAATTCGTATGGAACCACAAAAGACCCTGAATAGCCAAAGCAATTTTCAAAAAAGATTTTATTAATTTATTTTACAGAGACACAGCAAGAGAGGGAACACAAGCAGGGGGAATGGGAGAGGGAGAAGCAGGCTTCCCGCTGAGCAGGGAGCCCGACGCAGGGCTCCATCCCAGGACACCGGGATCATGACCTCAGCTGAAGGCAGACGCTTAACACCTGAGCCACCCAGGCACCCCGCCAAAGCAATTTTGAAAAAGAAAAGCAAAGCTGGAGGCATCACAGTTCTGGACTTGAAGTAATATTATAAAGCTGTAGTAATCAAAATAGTATGGTACTGGCACAAAACTGGATACACTGATCAATAGAACAGAATAGAAAATCCAGAAATAAACCCACAATTAATCTTTGACAAAGCATGAAAGAATACCCAATGGGAAAAAGACAGTCTCTTCAACAAATGGTGTTGGGTAAACCAGACAGCTACATGCAAAAGAATGAAACTGGACCACTTTCTTTCACCATACACAAAAGTAAACTCAAAATGGATTAAAGACCTAAATGTGAGACTTGAAACCATAAAAATCCTAGAAGAGAGCACAGGCAATAATTTCTCTGACATTGGCCATAGCAACGTTTTTCTAGATACGTTCACGAGGCAAGGGAAACAAAAGCGAAAAGAAAACTCTTGGGACTTTATCAAAATAAAAAGCGTCTGCACAGCAAAGGAAACAATAAACAAAATTGAAAGGCAACCTACTGAATCAGAGAAGATATTTTCAAATGACATATCTGATAAAGGGTTATATCCAAAATGTATAAAGAACTTATACAACTCAACACCAAAAACCCAAATAATCCAATTAAAAAATGGGCAGAAGACATGAGCATGAAAAGATGCTCAACATCACTCATCATCAGAGAATTGCAAATCAGAAGCGCAATGTGACATCACCTCGCACCTGTCAGAATGGCTAAAATAAAAAAATATGAGAAACAACAGGTGTTGGTGAGGATGTGGAGGAATGGAACCCTCTTGAACTATTGATGGGAATGCGAACTGCTGCAGCCACTCTGGAAAACAGTATGGAGTTTTCTCAAAAAATTAAAAATAGAGCTGCCATATGATCCAGTAGTCCTATGGACTACTGGGTATTTCCCAGAATATGAAAAAATTTCATATTTACAAGAATACAAAAACACTAATTCAAAAGGATATATGCACCCCTATGTTTATAGCAGCATTATTTACAAGAGCCAAATTATGGAAGTAGCCCAAATGTCCGTCGATCGTCATGAATGGATAAAGAAGAGGTGGTATATAATGGAATTATTCAGCCATATTATTCAACCACAAAAAAGAATGAAACATTGCCATTTGCAACAACATGGCTGGGTATAGAGAGTATAATGCTAAATGAACTAAGGCAGAGAAAGACAAATACCACATGATTTCACTCATCTGTGGAATTTAGGAAACAAAACAAATGAATAAAGGGGGGAGAAAAGAGACAATCCAAAAAACAGACTCTTAACTATAAAGAACAAACTGATGGTTACCAGAGGGGAGGTGAGTGGAAGGATGGGGGAACTAAGTGGAGCGGATTAAAAATACACTTGTCTTGATCTGAAATTGGTTATGCAGATTCCTCTGGTGGCATCTGTGGGCTGATGAGGGTCTACGGTTTTCTCCTGCTGGCCTTCCTGGTGTGAGAGAGGGGAGGGGAGAGATCTGCATGAAGGGGAATTTATGTCCTACGTTTATGCAAATAGGGGAGGGCAGAGATCTGTTTGGGGGTCACTGTTTCTCATTTGTCTTTAGCTCACAGAAACCCTTGTGCCAAAATGGTCCATTTTGGGCTGGCATCTTCTGATCCCCTACAGTAGTCTTCACACACTTCTTCTCACTTCATGTCCCGAGTCTGGTAATATTATCATTCCTCTTTGTCAGATTAAGCAACTTGTCAAAAGTCAACAGCTAGTTGGGCGTAGAGCCGGGACTCAAACCCAGGCATTCCAGCTGCAGAGCATCCGCTGATGATCATTATGCTAAACTGCCTTTTCATACCAATCTGGAGGCAAAGTAGGTTCCGTGTTCTTAGACGGGACATGGGATATGGATCCATGTTGAGTGACAACCTGTGTGGTAGGGTCCGAGGTACCATGATATAATGCAGTTGGTTCTCAACAGGGGCAGGGGTGTGTGCGATTTCGGCCCCCAGGGGACATTTGGCAATATCTGGAGACATTTTTGGTTGTGATTCCTAGAGGTTGTAGTCTCTACTTACTAGATGCCAGGATGCTGCTAAACATCTAAGAGTGCGCAGGATGGCCCCTACAAGAATGAGTTATCTGGTCCCAAATGTCAAGAGCACCCAGATGGGAGCACCCTAAGTAATAGAAGGAGGTAGTATGGATTTTATTTTGAGGTCATGTCCCCTTTCTCCTGGATGCCCTTGAGCTCTACTGAGTCTCAGCTTCCTTAGTAGAAAATGCCCACCTGGAAAGCTCGTTACAGAAAGGAAAGGAAATGACGTAAGTGGCCTGCACACTGAAGCTGTGCAGGTGGGTGACACAGCCTTACATCCTGGCCTGGCTGGGGGTGGTGGTTCAAGAAGGTTATGAGGGGCACAGGAACAGAGACGTTCCATCTAAGACAGAAGGAGGGATGCCAAGCCAGCTATGAAAAGTGAAGGTACATTTCAATATTTGTTAGTTCCCCTGTTCAAAATCTGACTTAAAAGTTGAGGCAGCTTGGGGACAATGGAGAGATGGCCAAACCCTAAATCCGCCAGCAGCCAGCTGGGTGACTCAGAACAAGTTTCTTATAACCACTCTGGACCTTGGTGTTCTCACCTTTCTGTTTTTGAACTTTCTGCCTTTGATAGAGCCGAAGCTGGAGCTGATTTCATTTTGCTGCCAGTCCCATCCCGGGACAAGGCCCAGGAGACCCTCTGTTCTCAGGACGACCTGAGAAAGGAAACAAAAAAAAAAAATGAGCCACCTGCCAGCATTCTTAAATAAATGTAAAGATGTTCCTCTCCTGAGTCGAGGATGGTACTGTATATGGGCTTCGCAAGGTTTCTGTGGTAGGAATGTAGAACGATGGAGTTATAGATCATTCAACAAGCATGGATCAAGCCCACGCTCTGGGTCAGGCCCTGCTAGAGGTTCTGGGAACACGGTGGTGCATGAAAAGGCAAAAGTCTCTCATGGAGCTTACTTGCTTGCGGGTAGGTGGGTAACCGATGAACGCACTCAGCTGCCCACTGACCTGGACAGTGCTGGGCGAGGCCAGGTACAATGGAGCAGAAAAGGCAGACAGGGGGATGGGAGGGCCTTGGTGAGAGGTGGCACTTGGAGCAATTGCCCCAGGAGGTGAGGGGGTGACGTGCAGGAGCCTCTTGGTGGAAGGGTGGTCTAGGGGCGTGTGTATTTGGGGGACAGCAAGGAGGCCAGTGTGATTAGGGCAGAGTGAGCAGGGGACCGGGAAAGCTGGGGTGGGGAATCAGGTGGGGCCCCGGGGATGCTCAAAGGTCTTTGGTGTTTCCTTGAGTGAGATGCGAAGCCATGCGGAGGGTCCACAGTTAGATATATACCCACTACAGTCAGCTTCCCGTGTGTCGAGTCACCTTTGAGCAATGACCCTGTTTGCAGAATAATTGATTAACTCCTGTATTCAATCCCAGCCACAGCCCGTAGTAAAGCTAATCAGCTAATTTCTGTAAAACATTAGTGGCCAACAGGATCCAGTGACACCTTCTCCACCTTCAAAAACCAAAATTTATCATTACCGTGGGCTTACCTGTGGCCCCGTATCCTTGAGCATTGCCTCTGTCACACTTGGACGTGTTGTGCTTAGTTCCCGCCAGGCATGTCGCAGATGCTCAAGAAATCATGGGAAAGGTAACTAGTCTTTGCAGAGCGCATTCTATGGCAATTTCCACAAATAAATCTATTTAATTCGCCTAGAAACTCTTTGAGGTTCATTTAATGGCTTCTTTTGTTGATGGAGTAACTGACATGAAGGTGCAATTGCTTTAGGTAAAACCACACGGCTTCAGGAAGGAGTGGGAGTTGAATACAGGTCTTCCAGCTTGCAACGTCTGTGCAGCAAGGGGCCTGAGTCAAGGGCAAATTCTGGGTCAGCCATTTGGCTTTGCTGTAGACTAGGAATGAAGGAAGTGGGGGGAGGTGGGGTCCATAAAAGTCATCATGTGTCCCTGGGCCTAGAGAAGAGTGGCTTCCACAAATATTTGTTGAATGAATGGAAAAAGAAAAAATGAAGACACCCACGTGCTTTGGAAACGAGGCGCTGGGTGGTCAGAAATGAGTTAAGAGCTCATGCAGAATCAAGACTAACTGGGCCAAGGGTGTTTTGTACAGAGGGCGGGGGGTGGGGTGGGGAGATTCAGTCCAATAAAAAGGAATCACTCCCTCTTCTTTCTTGTTCACATCCTCCCTACCTCTTAGAGATTTATGAGCAGCTTGTGTCAATTAATCCTCCAGACAGGAGGACCAACTCAGAGTACATCCAAAATGGTAGTTTTGTCTGTGAAAGAAACCTCATCAAAAGAGGCAGCAAGTCTGGGCAGTTACCAGGTGGGTGAAAAGAATTGCCTCATCCTGAAACCAATGGAGTGGCCTCTCCTTCCCCCCTTTCTTATAGGGGCGTATTTTTGAGAAGGTGGGAATTTGCTCGATGTCCAGATTTGTCTGTTTTGTACATGGTGAAAATAATAATTAAAAAAAAAGACCTCAAACCACACCCATGAGGCTGTTCCAGCCCCAAGTAGTGTCCCCCCAGCCCCACCAAGGCATCATCTTCAAGCCCGGAGGTGACAGAGTATTCAGGAGCCTGCGGAAGGGGCTCCCTTACCCAGCTTCGTAGAAGAAGGGTCTCATTGGCTGGCACATAGTAGCTGCTCAACAAGTATTTGTGAGATGGATGAATCAGTGAATGAATGAAGGGTGTCTTCTTCCCGCTTATTCTCTCTACTATCTACTGAGTCATTCCAGTAGTGCCTTACTGGAATTAGGCCATTCAGAATTATTTACCAACAGGCTCTGAATTCTTTTTTTTTTTTTTTTTTTAGATTTTATTTATTTATTTGACAGAAACACAGCGAGAGAGGGAACACAAGCAGGGGGAGCGGGAGAGGGAGAAGCAGGCTTCCTGCGGAGCAGGGAGCCTGATGCGGGGCTCGATCCCAGGACTCTGCTATCATGACCTGAGCCGAAGGCAGATGCTTAACGACTGAGCCACCCAGGCGCCCCCAGGCTCCGAATTCTTTATCTGTTAGGAAAACTGAGGATTTTTTTCATAACTTGTTTGACAACCAAATCTTACCTGAACTCATTGGTTGGCACATTTAGATTTAAATTGGGATGAGGGTACGTATTGCCCTTACTTACTCCACTTATGTGAGTGTTCATAGGTTTGCTGCAGAAATATTGACATGTATAATAATGGAATTATTTTCCTGTGTCCTGCCAGGATGACTATCCTGGTTTATGGACCATTTATGCCATCTTGTTCTAGCTATGAAATGATTGGACATACATAGAAAATCACAACAAGATGTCCCTGGACTCCCATCGGGTTGGCTAAAATGCGAAATAGTGAGACCCTCAAATGTTGGCAAGGATGCAGAGAAACTGGCTCCCTCATTCCTTGCTCACGCAAACGTAACATAGTACAGCCTCTCTGGAATATCCAGCAATAGATGTCATTTATGGACAGCCATAAAAACCTGAACTTGCTAAATAGAGTCAGCATTCATGATCACAGCTTTTGGATCTTTCTTTCTTCGTCTCCACCAGCAATTAAAATTGTTTCTTTTAAATTCTCATGAGCTTAGGGGAGCCTGGGTGGCTCAGTTGGTTGAGCATCCAACTCCTGATTTCAGCTCCCGTCATGATCTCAGGGTTGTGAAATCGTGCCCTGTGTAGGGCTTGGTGCTGGGCGTGAAACCTGCTTAAGATTTGTTCCTCCCCCCATGCTTGCACGCGCACACTCTCTCTCTCAAATAAATAAATAAATCTTAAAAAGAATTCTCATGAGCTTATTAACCTTGACTTTAACAACCAAGCTCCAAGTGCCTCTAGCAAAGGAAGGGCTGTGTCTTAGGAGGAGCACCTTTCTCCTTTCCCAGTTCTGGTCCCCCATGGGTCCCCATCATAACCATCATGGGTCTGATGTAAAGTCCTCTCCCTCATTGATGGACGCCATGGAGCCCACTGAAGTTGTGAAATGTCTCCTGTAAGAGAAAGCTTTGACCAGGTTCTATTTAGATGCTTATGCAAGGAGCTCTTAGACAGAAAACAGATATAAGTTTTTTGTTTTTTAAGAGAGGGGAGGAGCAGAAGGCGCGCGCGCGAGAGAATCTTAAGCAGACTCCACACTGAGTATGGAGCCCAATGCAGGCCTCGATCTCACGACCCTGAGATCATGACCTGAGGCGAAATCAAGTCGGACACTTAACTGACTGAGCCACCCAGGTGCCCCCAGATGTAAGCTTCAACGTGAGCATGAAACCATTTATTTTTGCCCCATTTTCAACCATCCAACAAATGTTTATGGAGTGTCTGTGGCATGTCAGGTACTGTCCTGGCTCTGGGATATAGGACCAAGTAAACCCAGACTGGGTCTATTGGCTATCCTTCTTTAGACGTTTACCACGAGCCATGTGGTTATTTGTCCAAGGAGTGGGACTCCGTACTTCTGTCAGTTGGGTGAGGTGAGGATATCAAATGGGGCTGGAGAGGGAGGAAGGGGATTGGAACTCCCTGGCCTGTGGGGACTTCCCCGCCCTCCCCCCGGGGGGGTCCTGGACTGTTGTTGCAAGTGAAGCCATCACAAGTTGGGGATGATTTCTCAAGGTTGGGGATTGGACATCCGAGTACCTGGAGGTGTCTTCTTGACTAGACACTTGTGTGCCACAGACTACGTGGCAATGGTTTCAGTTTGAATTTGGTGGCTGCACTTGACCTAACTACAAAGCCTTTTTTTTTTTTTTTTTTAAGATTTTATTTATTTGAGAGAAAGAGCAAAGGGAGAGGGAGAAGCAGGCTCCCCACTGAGCAGGGAGCCTGATGTGGGATTCGATCCCAGGACCCTGGGATCATGACCTGAGCCGAAGGCGGACGCTTAGCCAACTGAGCCACCCAGGAGCCCCCTAACTACAAATCATTTGTAAATTTGGTCCTAGGAATGGACTTTTCTTCCTTGACAACACCTAGTTTCATGAAGGCATTTGCTTCCTCAAACCTGCCACTTCATGAACTTGGACACTGTCATTTTGCTCCTCAGATTTGGCTAGCTAAACCTGGGACTCACCTGGTCTTTTGGCGTGCACGTTGCTGCTGTTCCTGAGCTCTGACTTGATGCTGGTCACTTCTCTTCTTTAGCTCGAGGCAAACGGTTCTCCTGATGTTTCTCCATCCTTGTGCATTTTGAAGAAAGACTCCTTTGTTAAGTCTAAGCTCATGTGCTTAGAGAATTCAAAATGTTAGGAAAAGTAAAATTAAAACCTCAACTAAATAGCACCTAAGTATAGCTACCTATGGCAAAATTGCCCAGTATAAAAAATACATTAAATTATATGCTTTGCAATCTTGGCTCCATTGTTACCTGCTCTGTGACCTTGGGCAAGTCACTTAACCTCTTTGGGGCTCAACTTTCTCATCTTCAAGTTGGAGGTAATGATAGTACTTACCACATCATGTGGTTGTGGGGGTTAGATGAGGTTATGTATGTGAAGAACCAGGAGCAATGCCCAGCACATTGTATGTGCTCAGTTAAGTGTCAGAGTCATTACCGATCTTATCATCATGATGTTTTCATAAAACTTGGACTTGCCCTTGAGTTTACTAGGATCCTTATTTTGATTATGCTACTGAAACCAAACAAGTACCAGGGAAGTCTGAGTTATGTAAGAGTCTCTCTCTCTCTCTCTCTCTCTCTCTCTTTATTCAAATGAAGGTGGGCAGGACCTCCTGTGGTTCCAGCACTTACTCTTAGCTCCTTGTTCTAGCACTTTCCTGTTGTTGGTGGGGGTCCTCTGTGTCTTCTCCTTCACTGAGGCAGATCCCCCATCTCCAAACATTTGTTCTCCCCTCCTCCCTGTCTAGCAGACCACCCATCATAGAGCTGGGTTAATAGGGATAAGCTAGTATTTATAGTGTTAAAAATTATAATAATGTTTAAGAAACAAAACAGAGGATCATCAGAGAAGAGAGGAAAAAATAAAACAAGACAAAACGAGAGAGGGAGACAAGCCATAAGAGACTCTTAATCATAGGGAACAAACTGAGGGTTGCTGGAAGGGAGAGGGGAGGTGGGGCGGGGTAATTGGGTGATGGACATTAAGGAAGGCATGTGATGGAATGAGCACTGGGTGTTATATAAGACTGATGAATCACAGGCCTTTACCTCTGAAGCCAATAATACATTATATGTTAATTAATTGAATTAAAATAGTTAAAAAAAATAAAGCTGTTACAAAATTGAAAAAAATTATAATGTCATATATGGAATGACAACCCCTGAGAGGGATTTGGAACATAATAACAGTCCCTTTTTTAAGTTATAGGACCTTTTTATCAAATGAAAATGAATATGGTACCCTGATGTATAAAACAGAGAAAAGCAGAGCTGTCTGGTTAAAGTCCAGATAGGAGGTCTACCTACTCAGCCTCTCCCTTGAACCCAGACCAGCTCCAGAGCCTCCTGAAGCGTGGTTTATAATCACCAAAAATGACTGATGTCATTGAGACAAGGCAGAGTTAGCAGAACTCATCTCCATTGCTGTTTATGGAAGATCAAATTTCTTTTCTGTTTGAGTCTTAGGTTCTTGCCTTTGGCTTTTCACTGCAGCTGCTTTCTCCACAACCATCCTAATTACTAACTGCCCCAAGGATCTCTGTGCTCTACCCTTAGGAAATCTGTCATCTCCCCATTTTCACTCTTTCATGAATGAGAAGATAGATGTAGCTGGGCCACTTGGTGGCAGCGTACTCAAAACTAAATTTGTAAATTTATTTAATTTGTAATTTAAACCTAATTACAGGTTTAAATTGCTAAGGAGGATATGTTTTGAAGATTGATTCTGCAACCTCAGATTAGAAATAATAGCAGTAAGATGACAGAATGACAAATAAGACAGACAAGTTTTGGTAAATAAGACAGTGTATAGAGGAAAGAAAGTCTCATCACCTAAGTAAGGAGCAGATTTTGATGAAGAGAATCCAGGTGAGGGTTGCTAGAGGGGAGGTGGGTGGGGATCTGGCATAACTGAGGGATGGGTATTAAGGAGGGCATGTGATGTGATGAGCACTGGGTGTTATAGGCAACTGATGAATCATTGAACACTACATCAGAAACTAATGATGTTCTATATGTTGGCTAATTGAATTTTTTTTAAAGATTTTATTTATTTATTCATGAGAGACAGAGAGAGAGAGAGAGAGAGAGAGGCAGAGGGAGAAGCAGGCTCCCCACTGAGCAGGGCGCCCGATGCGGGACTCAATCCCAGGACCCTGGGATCATGACCTGAGCCGAAGGCAGACGCTTAACCATCTGTGCCACCCAGGCGCCTCGGCTAATTGAATTAAAAAAAAAAAAAAGAAAGAAATGTACAATCTGAGGCCCCTTGCAGACCTACTAAATCAGAATCTGCATATTTAACCAGATTCCCAGGTGATTCATGTGCTCATGACAGGTTGAGCCCCATTACCCCAGGGGAAAGAGAAAGACACTGAAGTTAGCCAGGCCTGGGTGAATTCTGACCCTGGAGATTCACTGTCCAACTTTGAGCAAGTTATTTATCTGCTACCAGCTTTGGTTTTCTTATATCTAAAAGGGGGAAATAACACTTTTCTCAGATCAGACTTTTTTATTGTGGTAAAATCCACATAACATGAAACGTCACCGTTTTAAATTGTGTAATTCAGCAGCATTCAGTGCATTTGCAACTTGGATAACCAGTCACTACTCTTTAGTTCCAGATCGTTTTCATCACGCCCCAAAGGATACCCTATACAGTAAGGCATCATTTCCATTCTGGTCCCCCTCCAGCAACTGCTAATTTTCTTTCTGTCCCTATGAACTTTCTTGTTCTGGTTATTTCATATGAATGGAAGCATCCAATATATAGCCTTGTATATCTGGCTTTTTTCAACTTGGTCTTTTTGAAAAAAAAAAAAAGTTGTTACTGAAAGAGAATAAATCTAGAGAAAAGTGCACAAATTATAAGTGTACAGCTCGATGAGTTTTCACGCCAACTATATTCAGGTAACCATTACCCAGATCAAAAAACAGCATTTCGGTGTCCCAGAAGCCTCTCTCCTGCCCTCATCCTGTTACCATGTCATAGACTGGATTCATTTTGCCTGCTTTTGAACTTTATAGAATGGAATCATAACTGTTACCTTTCACGTCTGGCCCCTGTTGCCCAACATCGGTGTGAGATTCATCTACGTTGCTCTGTGTCCTCAGAGCTTATTCATCCTTTTCGCTCTCTAGTTCACATCGTGTGAACAAATGATCATGTATTCATCCCTTCTGCTCCTGATGGGCATCTGGATAGTTTCCGGTTTTTAGCTGTCATGAATAGCGCTGCCATCCATCACCATTTCTGTCCATGCTTTCATCACACATGTTCAACTTCTGTTGGCTCCATCCCTCGGAGTAGAACCGCTGGCTCAGAGGGTACACATGTGTTCAGAACTAGTGGATGCTTCGGAACAGTCTTCCAGAACAGTTGTGCCAAGTTCATCAGCGGTGTGTGAGAGGTTGGGGTGCTCCGTATTGCTTCCCACGCTTCTTGATATCCAGTTGTACTTGAGACTATTAGAAGTGGTCCATTGAAGAGCTCTCGTAGGTTCTGGATTTATACAGCTACTCTGCAGTTATGAAACAGCACAGAAAACCCAGTAATCGTGTTTCCCAATATGGCTTTGCTTTACTGCCTTTCAAATCCAGAACTGATTATTAGGGTCTGAACCTGTCAAGCTACTAACCAGCTTGTGGCTACAGAAGAGAGTGGATTGTATCTACCTAATACCTGGTGGGAAAACTTCCTTCCTCTGAGTACATGAAACCAACATAGTCCCTCATCTTTGGGAAACACCAAAAGTTTATTTTGCAGTTCAAATATTTTCAACAGAACTATTGTACCTTCAAACAGGGGCTCAGTGGTTAGCAGTCAAGGAGTCATGAGCTTGACTGGGGAAAGAAATCATATTGTTATTTTCATGAACCTCTCATTGAAACTTAGATTTTTTTTTTTTCCTGACAGAAATGTGGACCACAAGCCACAGTAATATTGCTTGTACAGGGGACCCTTATCACCGATAGAAATCAGAAATATTTTCTTGTATTTCAGTGGTGGCAAATATTACAAAACATCTTTTATGTTCATCATAATTTCTAAATGTGACATTCCTAGATCTGCCACTAGATTGTGCTATTTAATGTTTTTTTTTTTAAAGCACTTCTATTTCTATATCAGAAATTGAAAAACCATCTCTACAACTCCATTTTATTTTAATTAATTTTCTTGGTAAAACTTGGTCTGTTTTGCAGTTATTTAAAAACATTGTTTTTACCAAAAAAAAGTACTAAAAATATTCTGAAAAGGGGTTTGCAGCACAAAAAGATGCAGAATCCTTGCTTTAAACTGACAATCAGTCGCCAGCCATGAGTGATCAGGAAGGAGTGGAACATTCCAAAGGGTTCCTGTGTGTCCGCCTGTCTGCCATTCTAACATTAAGCCGTGGTGACGTTAATACGGATTATTAACGAAGCTATTGTGAAGATTCAGCCAGGATTAGTTACATCAGAGTTTGGAAAGTTGACTTAACCTTTAGCAACTCAAAGCTTGTTTACCTTTCCTTGAGGCAGGAGGGGCTTCCTTTCCCAGGGGGCTTCCTCAGGAAGTGTTGCATCTCTGCTAGGAAAGCTCTCCCCAGATAATCGCTTGGAGAGCGAGCACCCTGAACATTTATGAATGAATGAATGCACTTTCTGATGCTGCAAACAAGAATTACACATAGAGACGTGTTTTTCCAAATCCGGCGCCATATAGTTGCCACAATGTCCTTCAAAATCCTTCACCAGGGACTCAGTTTGGCTCCAGGGACTTCCACCTGGGAGTTTCAGCCCAGGAATGTGATTTCGGGGAAACAACTTTCAGCTCATTTCCCCCTTAAAATGTGTACCACCTCCCCCACCCCCCAGCCCCTCCATCCTCACTGCCTTCCCCTCTACCCTTTGCAGCTCGCATGGATTCTTCCAAGGAATTAGGAGCCCTTCCGTGACGACGTGAAAGGCGGGGAAAGAGACAAAGACGTCCTTCGTATCCATTTATGGAGCAAGTTCTGAAGGATAGATATTGCAAAATGATCACCACAAAAAGTTTAGTCAATATCCATCACCACGCATTGTTATGTATCTTTTTCTCGTGATGAGAATCTAGCAACTACGCGCAGCAACTTTCAATGTACGGTGTTGTTCACCAGAGTCCTCGTGGCATGTGATATCCCTCAGACTTATTTATCTTGTAATTGGAAGTTTGGGTCCCTTTTGACCCCCTTCACCCATTTTGCCTGCCCCCACCCCCCGCTTCTGACAAACATCAGGCAAGTAATTCTTAGAGAAATTCTTGAGTAAGGAGAAAAGTCTACTAAGTCTTTTTAGATGGTGTCCTGAAAAGAAGAGTTTTAAGTGGGAGTTGTATTGGTGACAGTAACTGGTACAGCAAAAAGTTCTTGCAGACACATTGACTGCTTTTGCAAAAGCAAATCTCAGAAGCCTATTTCCACAGCCAAGGGGGGCTTGAAGGGGTCCGCTGCCCCCTCAGCTGTGGTGGGCTGAATAACACTCCCCCCAGAAATGTTCATATCCTAATCCCCAGCCCCTGCAAATATGTTCCCTTCCGTGGCAAAAGGGACTTGTCTCGTGTGATTAAGGATTTTGAGGTGGGGAGATTATCCTGGATTATCCAAGTGGGTCCAATGTCATCATAAAGGTCCGTATAAGAGGGAGACAGGGGAAGTCAGCATCGGAAAAGGAGGGGGATGACTGAATTGGGGGTCAGAGTGACGCCAGGAAGGGGCCCTGAGCCAAGGAGTGCAGGGACCTCCAGAAGCTGAGAAAGGGAAGGAAACGGGTATGAGCCTCTAAGAGGAACTCAGCCTTGTGACACCTTGATTTTAGAACTTTTGCCTCCAGAACTGTATGAGAATAAATTGGTGTCATTTTAAGCCCCAAGTTGGTAGCAATTTGTTATGGCAGCTGTGGGAAATGAATACATTGTCCCTTCCTTCCTCTATGAGCTCAGCACTAACTGGAAAACAGAATGGGAGTCAAGGAGCTGGAGGTGAAAATACCCACGTGCTGGGCATTTTCCCTTGGCTCCCCAGGTGGGCTCCCCACATTCCTCCACCTGCTCTGTGCCCTGGGAAGCATGGACCGCGCCAACAGTATCCTGCATGGACCCCGCCAACAGTGTCCTTTGCCCTCTGCTTTCCCGAAGAGCCTGGGTAGAGGAGCACATCATCATAAGAGCATTGGGAGGAAGAGGGGTGACCGAGGATCAGCTCTGTCCCTGTGGGACAGGAGCCCTCTCCACGCAGCCTTGTTCCGAGGGGAGGCAGAACGGATCCCTGATTTTACCAGCTGTGCTATCCTGGGGGGTCTTTGCAAGTTATCCTAATATGAGGGTCGTAGTCCAATCAGGCGGCTGTAACAAAATTACCATAGACTGGGGTGTCAGACAGACAATAGAAATTTATCTCTCACAGTTCTGAAGGCTGGGAAGTCCAAGATCAAGGTGCTGGCAGATTCCCTGTGTGAGGACCCACTTCCTGGTTCATAGACGTCTGTCTTTTCCTTTTCTCTGAATCCTCATAGGGCAGAAGGGGCAAGGGAACTCTCTGAGGTCTCATAAGGGCACTCATCCCATTCATGTGGGCCCCACCCTCATGACCTAATCACCTCCCAGAGGACCCCCTCCAAACACCATCACACTGGGGATTGGATTCAACATACAAATTTCAGGGGGAGACAGACGTTCCGTCTCTAGCATGAGTATACCATCTGTTTTCTGCTAGGACCCTGACTGATACATTACCTTTCTTTCTGATAAAGCTGATCCTCAGAGCATGTGGCTTAGGTGTGTGGGCAAGTGTGCTGCCTGCTATTAGGAACAGAGACCCAGGCAGCACTGAACATGTGCACACGTCTCTCTGGTGACACCTGCTACAGAGACCAGAATGCCCCCTCCCTACAGGCAGATGTCACAGCAAGCTGAACATGCTTCTCTTAAGATCTCCATTCACAAAAGCCATTTTCCTCCCCTTGGAGGAGTGAGTGTAGACGTGGAGGGAACATAGAGTGTTATTCTTCTAGAGATCGCTCTACCCGGGGGAAAGATGCACCCAAATACTTCCTAGCTTCTGCCTTTGGGCAAGTAGAATTCAAGGCAGGAAATATTATGTCAGAAAAGAATACTATTCAGTGTTGATAAAGGTGCTATTATGGGCTGAATTGTGTCCCCCTAAATCCATATGTTGTAAGTTTTTAATTTTTTAAAACATTTTTAATTTTTAAGTAATCCCTACACCCAACATGGGGCTCAAACTCACAACCCTGAGATCAAGAGTCACAGGTTCTGCTGCCCGAGCCAGCCGGGCATCCCCTAAATTCATATGTTGAACCTAACCCCCAGGACCTCAGAATGTGACTTTATTTAGAAATAAGGCCTTTGCAGAGATCACTGAAATGAGGTCATCGGAGGGGGCCCCAATCCAAGACACCTGGTGTCCTTACAAACAGGGAAAGCAAGCTCTGGCCACAGAGACATGAGTAGAGGGAAGATGATGTGGAGACATAGGAAGATGAGAGCCGTCACAAACCAAGGAGAGGGGCCCGGAACACACCCTTCCTGCACAGCCCACAGAACAAACCGGCTCCGCAGACTCCTTGAACTTCCAGCCCCCCGAACTGGGAGACTATAAACTTCTGTTGGCTAAGCACCCCGAGCCTGGGGTCCTGGGTTAAGGGCAGCCCCAACACACTGATACAGGCGAATTGCACGGTAAATGTGTAATTCCTATGTCAAATAGCACTGCAGCAAAACATGCAAAGGAAAAGACCGTTGGCGATGCCCTAACGTGTGCTCGGGAGCACCGACCCTGCAAGGGTACGTAACAGGGATACCTGACCTCGGGCCGGGGACTCCTCGGCAGTCCATGGTTGGGCTTCAAGGGGTCTGAACGTCACAATCACCCTAGCATTTATTTCGTGGGCCAGATGCTGGCGCTCTTTCCTGTGTCCGAGGCCAGATGCAGGACAATGGCATTTCCTATGCTTTCTTGTCCACAGTGCTCCAGTTGGCCCAGGAGAATTGGTCCCGTGAGCTTTGGAAGGCAGCTAGAAGCAGAAGTCATTCTTCTTGGGCGGCAGCTGAGCATGGGCTCATGAAAGCCTGCCCTCCCTCAGCTCTTGCTCCCTCCACCCTGCCAACAGTTTTCACATTCCCTGTATTAAATCTCTTTTTGCTTGGGGGACAAAAGGCTGCATGGCAGAAAGAGCCTGTGAATTTGCCAAACTCCATTTCATTTTCATCCTATGCAGGTGGAAGGTTTGCCTTCCCCAGGGTCCCATGTATTTAGGTGAAGCCGTGTGAGTGCGTTCTGGCCAGTGGGATGTATTTCCCTGCCTGGCCCATGGGTTCCTCCACGAGCGTACTGTTTGTCAGGCCCCTGGCAGGGTTCAGAGAATCGGTGGAGGTCCTAGGGGATGGCAGAGCATCAGATGGAAAGAAACACAGATCCCCTAATTGCCAAGTGGTGTGGTTGTTCACCAAACGTGCAAAAGTCTGTGTTGGGAGGGGGAAATAAGACTTTATTCCATCAAAATCTGAGATACAGGGGTTATTTGTTAGAACAGCTAGCGTTATTTATCTTAATCTATCCAGGAAATAAAAAAATGGTTCAGTGTTTATACGTATGCATTCCCTCATTCTCCCTGTGCTTTTTGCATGATTTCCAGGTTAAGTGTTTATAAACCTCAGTGGTAACAGACTCCGATCCCTCGCCTAGTAATCGGTCTATCCGTGTTTTCCGTTTCTTGGGTGAAATTCAGGTATTTATATTTTGACAAAGAAATTCTTCATTTTCAAAATCATTGCCGTCTGGTTTTCACATAACATAAAAAGGATCTTTCTAAGCATGATGTGAGAACGGATGAGAGAGTTCACTGCATAAAAATGATAAACATCAACGCAGAAGAGCAGCATTAACAAAGTTAAAAGGCAAATAGAAAAAAATCCTTAAAATATTTTTTAAATGTTTTATTGAGGTGTAATTGACATATAGTGTTCTGTTGGCTCCAGGGGCATAACGCAGTGACTCAGCAACACTACACATGACTCAGTGCTTGCCACAGTGTCATCCCCATCTGTCATAATGTCATCGCTGCAAATATCTTTTAAGTCAATGCAAGAAGACAAACAAAAATAGCAAAATAGATAAAGCGTATCAACACACAACTTCTCATGAGTCCATGAAAGAAAGAAAACCAAATAACCAGTAAAATACGAAACAATGTTCTACTTCACTGGGTTCAAAGAGACACACCCTGAAACTACATGGAGGGACGATTATTATCATCCCAATCTTACAGTCTCGGAAGCGGACGCTCAGCGGGTGTAAGTAACTCATTCATGATGCGAATGCTGGCTTGGGCAGAGCCCGGATTCAAATCCAAGTCTCACTAACGCAGGGCTTTCATCGTGAGCAGGACTGACCCGTTGGACCAGGTACCTTCTCAATGTGGCCGCTGTATGTGCATTGCAGGATGTTAAGCAACATCGCTGTCACCTACCTATGAGACACCAGTCCCAGCCCCCTGGGTTGTGACAACCAGAAATGTCTCTAGATGTTGCCAGATGTCTCCTGGAGGCTAGAATTGCCCTGTTGAGAACCGCTGTTCTGCACCACCGTGGGGGGAGGCAGACATCATCATTCTTACCACAGATGTGAGACTTTGTCATTAGGGAGGATTTTGAACACTGACATCAATCTCTGACCTAACCTGAAGAGGCAGGGTAATCTCAGTTTCCTGCTTCACAATGAAAAGGACAAAGCTTGTTTATTCATGACTTCATTCAGCAGACATTTGTTGAGCACCTGCGAAGTACCAGACCCTGATCTAGCCTCTAAGGATAAAGCGAGGAACAAAACAAAAATTCCTGTGCTCAGAGAGGTGACATGTCACAGACAAAAAAGGAATAAGTGAAGTGTGTGGTATTTCGGGTGATAATAAAGGCCAGGAAAACAAAGTAAGTAAGTGGGGGTGGGGTGGGATGGGTATACGGATGCCAGTGGGGAGTTATACTTTAAAATAAGGTGGCCAGGCACAGCCTCACTCAGAAGGTGACATTTGAACAGAGACCTGCAGTAGGGGAGGGGCTGAGCTCAGCTGTTGTCTGGAGGAACCAGGTTGCACAGAGGATAGCAAGTGCAAATGCCCTGGGGCCTCCTTGGCAGATGAAGGAATAGCAAGTGTGGCCAGAGTGGAATTGGGGGGGGATGCCCCCAAGTACAGTTGGAGGGAATGGTGTTTGTGGTGTCCATGGTGACTTCTCCAGGGCCATTTCTAGTAGCAGTGCCCCAGGATTTCTAGCTGAGTCAGGCTGCATGAGCCTCTTTCTCCTCTGCATGGGCACTGCCCTAGAACTGCATCCTCACCTGAGTCTGTGACTCACCTGGCCTGGCCAATGCTGTGGAGATTGGGAGGTGGGGAGAACAGGGTATGATGTATAAGTGGAGGAGGGTGGCACTGAGCACAGCCTCCTTTTGGCCTCTTCGAAAACAGCACGATGGTTGTCCTGCTCCTGCTTCTGCAGGCAGCCTGTGTGTTCTCGTTGGGGGTTGGGCTGTGGGTCATCTGCAGCCATTTCCTCACTGCGGACATCCCTGCGGCCATCAGCCACCCAGTGAAACTGCGGGTCTTGCATTGCCTTTTCCAGCTGTTGGTGACGTGGGTGAGTGTTGTGTTTTATTTGTCCCCTCCTCCTGAGGGTAAAGGAGGGAGTTGGGAAAACACATTTGGGAAGATTATAGTTGCATTAACTTGACTATCGCAGCTGTAGAGGTTGACGGTATATTATTCTCAAATCTGAAAGATCCCTGTTAGGTAACGTATTAGCCAAGAGGTTCACAGCCTCTTTGTGGTGTTGCTCGAGCTGCACTGGGCTCGCAGCCACGAGATGAAAAAATGATTTTTTTTTTAAAGATTTTATTTATTTATTTGACACAGAGAGACACAGCGAGAGAGGGAACGCAAGCAGGGGGAGTGGGAGAGGGAGAAGCAGGCCTCCCGCGGAGCAGGGAGCCCGATGCGGGGCTCGATCCCAGGACTCTGGGATCATGACCTGAGCCGAAGGCAGACGCTTTACGACTGAGCCACCCAGGCGCCCTGAAAAAATGATTTACTTCCTCCGTTAACAGGGAAAAAAGCCCTGCTCTAGTCCCACTCCCCTGCCTCCTGACTGACTTTCTTCACAGCACACAGCGTGATGCTGTGAAATTAGGAATGAGTTATTCTGAATTTGGAGCCCCCATGACTACCTACCTGCTAGCTAGAACCAGCCAACAATAAGGAGACACACGAAGCCAATTAGAGAATTGGTACCAATGAGCAAAACTACAGAACATGACTTTAGAGAGAGATAGATATTTTTTTGTTACTTTTGAGAGATGGAAAACTCTTTGTGTAATATAGTCAGGTTCTGCTCACTGTTCCTGGTGTGTGAACTTAATAAAACAGATATAAATGGATCATGGGGAGGCTTGGGCCCAATTTGCCCATGGGATTAGTTGTGCTTTTCCAGAGGGCTGGTAAATTGAACACAGAGAAGTGTTAAGTCTCTTACATAACGAAAAGCAATCGCAAACCCCTGTTCTCATGACGAGAAGAACTGGAGAAGAACTCACAGGCTGAAGGTTTCCTTTCGAAAAACCCGATGATACGTCCTGTGGATTTCCTGCCCTTGACTCTCATAGTCCGCTAGCCCGGTTCCCAAATATGGTGACTCAGTTTCCTCATCTGCAAAAGAGGGGGAAATAGCAGTCTAGACTTCGTAGCATGGGCTGTAAGGAGGAGGAAGCCCTTAGTAAGTATTCGCCTTACTGCTATTTGTTGATTTGGTTTTTTTTCTACAAAGATGTGTCACGTGACTACTATATGTCACCCACCCCTCCTAGCTCTGGGATCAATGATGGACGAGAGAAAGGAAGTCCCAGAGAGAGAGTCTGCCCTCAGGACGCTCATACTGTCACGGCCGTGTTGGTGGGGAGACAGTAAGAAACAAGCAAACTCACTAGAAATAAATTGATTTATGCAGCAGCAAGTGCTATGAGGAAAGCAGAACAGGGCGGGAGGGTAGGGTGGGGCTTCTGAATCCGGGGTTCCCTGAATCCTCAATGGCGACAGAAGGCAAGGAGTCTCTGAATTTGGGGGGGAGGTAAAAATCACTCCATTTTCACTCGCCTCTAAAGGAAAAGTGGTATTCCCTTCCATTAGGGATGAAGGTGACAGACCACAGCTGTGAACGGCAGAACCTGAAGCTTTGTCACCAAGAGCAATCATAGCTGTTTTCAGAGCAGATGACATTTCTTGCAGATATTGTGAAAAGCGTGCGCGCCTCGTTTCTCTGAAGTTAGAATAGTGTTAAACCGGCCATTAGGGCTCGCTATTAGGTGTGCTAATAAGGAAGCATGTGCATTATTACTTTGCCCGTGTACCTCCCTATTTTGATAACTGTAATTGAAAAAAAATTGATTTCCTTGGTAATACCACATATTTTATTTTATGTGTTGGAAACATTCAGCCTCAAGATCCATAGGCATCACGGAAAGCCAAAATGGCCTTGGCACAGAGCCACCAGAAAGAGGTTGCCGGGGGGAGAGCCCGCTTTCTTTACTTTTATTGCTTGTTATGCAGACTTCCAGACATAGGAGACAGAACACCATAAAGACGCCCCGTGTTCCCATGCCCCCTGCACTGATTGACGACTCCCGGCCAATCTTGTTTCACCTGTGACCCCACATTTTTACCCCTTCCCATTTCTTAGGAAGCAGATCATGGATGTCATACTTTATCCAAAAAGTTGCAGTAGGTATCTCTAAAAGACAAGAACCCCTCACCTTTTATTTCTTTTTATTTATTTTTTACTTTGTATCTTCTTTAAAATGTAAGTTCAATTAATGAACATATAATGTATTATTTGTCTCAGAGGTAGAGGTCAGTGACTCATCGGTCTTATATAACACCCAGGACTCATTACATCACATGCTTTTCTTAATGTCACCCAGTTACCCCATCCCCCACCTCCCCTCCAGCAACCCTCGGTTTGTTCCCTATGATTAAGAGTCTCTTATGGTTTGTCTCCCTCTCTGATTTCGTCTTGTTTTATTTTTTCCTCTCTTCCCCTATGCTCCTCTGTTTTGTTTCTTAAATTCCACATATGAGTGAAATCATAGATAATTGTCTTTCTCTGATTGACTTATTTCACTTAGTATAATACCCTCTAGTTCCATCCACGTCGTTGCAAATGGCAAGATTTCATTTTTTTGATGGCTGAGTAATATTCCATTGTACATATAGACCACATCTTCTTTATCTATTCATCTGTCGATGGGCACCTGGGCTCTTTCCATAGTTTGGTTATTGTGGACATTGCTGCTATAAACATGGGGGTGCAGGTGCCCCTTCGGATCACTACATTTGTATCTTTATCCCCCACCTTTAAAAAAAACTTAACCACAATGCAGTTACCAGGTCCTAATAGCAACGAATGGAATGACCACGTTGGTGAGGCTGGTCCAGGTGGGCATCCTTGGGAAGAGAGGTCATGTCCAGGCCACAGTGGGGGTGTTCTGGGTTAGAGGGACTCTCGTGGGGTGGCCAGAAGCCTAGTTTGTGGGGCTGGGTGTCAGTTGTCTGGGGAGAGAGGAAGAGAGGGGCAGTGTGGGCCGGAGTGAGGTGGATCTGCTGCAGGGGTCATGGAGGCACACGGGGTGGAGCAGGGCCATGGTCCGGTCTGCTCTCCAGCCACTCCACTGGGGGGCATGGGCAGTGGCAGGACTCCAGTGTGGCACACAATGAAACCCTCCCTGCCTCATTTCTTCTTCTCTCACCAACAGGGGATGATTTTTGAGAAACTGAGAATCTGCTCTATGCCCCAATTTGTCCGTTTCATTCATGATCTGGTGCCACTAAAGGAGGATCCGGATGTCGTGGTCACAGATCTCCTCTACGGGACAATCCCTGTGAAACTGTACCAGCCCAAGGTGTCCTCCAACACCCTCAGGGTTGGCATCGTGTTCTACCATGGTGGCGGGGCAGTCGTAGGAAGCCTGAGTAAGAGTCCTTCCCTCAGACCCCTGCCTGTAGTAGGATGACCTCCAAACAGAGCCGGGTGGGCCCCACCATCACCATCCTGGAGTTTATAAGCCGCTACAGGACAGGGCATGTTCAGAGAGTTAGTGGGTCCCAGATCAGGCTGGTGGCAAAGATAGGGAATGTTTGGATCTCTTTCTGGAAGTGAGGAGACCTATATATGGAAAAATATATATGTATATGTTCATATATATATTTATCTCTGTGTGTAATCTATGTATATATATGTATATACATGAAATTCACACAACATAATATTAAGCACTTTATTTTTTAAGATCTTATTTATTTATTTGAGAGAGAGAGAGAGAGAGAGACAGAGAGTACAAACAGGGTGAGGGGGAGGAACAGAGGCAGAGGGACAAGCAGACTTCTTGCTGAGCAGGAAGCCCGAAGCAAGACTCGATCCCAGGACCCCGAGATCGTGACCTGAGCTGAAGGCAGACGCTTAACCAACTGAGTCACTCAGTCACTCCAAATTAATCACCTTAAACTGTACAATTCAGTAGCATTTACTACACTCAAAATGTTCTACAACCACCACCTCTATGTAGTTGGAAATAAGGATTTTTTTAAAAGTGAAAAGAAAAAAAAAAAAACCGAAACACATCCTTTTGTTTCATGCCAGGTATTGTCTGAGACAAATCCCTGTACCGAAGGGAGAACCAAAAATTTGAGGAGAGTTAATGAGAGAAAAAAACTCAAAACTGAGACAATTTTATTATCTTAACCTCCCCCACACTGGTGCCCCATGAATATGAGGGGAAAAACACTTTTATTTGGTTTCAGCCCTGCCTTCTAAACTCTGGAATGCCAGAAGCCCACTGCAGTAGCCTCGGGAAAATAAAAGATTTCATGCAGCCATGGTTTTGGTTCGGTCTGCATAATGAATGGTGTTAACAGTCCATGGGTATTAAATAATATTATTAAGAATTAATATTTACATGGCAGGCACTGTAGAAACACTTCATGTGTGCGATCTCATTAACCCTGCTGCACAGCCCTGTTGTTGTCATTGTGCCCATTTTACAGGTATGGCAATCAAGCCTCAGGGAGGTGAAAGCATTTGCCCTGGATCTTCAGCTCAGGATGTGAACTCTGGTCTGAATTCAGAGTTCACACCCCTAACCACTATGCCCTATGGCCAAACAGCATCTCAGATATTTTGAATGAATTGCAGAATCCATGCGGGAGGCGGGGCTCTTAGAAGAAGTTGTTCAGACAGGACCCCCAAGGAGAGATTCTAGAAAGTCGAGGGGGGGGGGCAGGATGGCTGCTCCACAGCTGGAAGAAAGTCTGCAAAGCCTCATTAGGATCAACCCCAGCTCTCTGTCCATGGTGGTTGTCCGAGAGAAGGAGCAGCCCATGGTGATGGGCGCCGAAGGAAGCTGCTAATCATCCTAGCGGATGTTGAAAACCTTTTATTTTCTAGGAACCCACCATACCATATGCAGTCATTTGTCCAAGAAGAGTGATTCGGTGGTTCTAGCAGTTGGGTGAGCACAAGAACGAGGGGGTAGTGCTGGGTAATGAGGTGGGAGGCGGGTCTGGGGGCAGGCAGGGAGACAAAGGGACACTGGGACGCCGGGGCAGGGGATGGGCTGTGAGCAGCCATTAGGGGAGGAAAGGAGAGACAGAGAGAGAGGCAGAGAATGGCACTCCTTCCTGTGGGTGGCCCTGGGGCATCCTGGGCATGGTATCATCTGGAAGCTGTGCGGGGAGTGGTCTTGGGCAGATCAGGTGCAGAGCTTCACACACATGAGCCCTGTTGGGTGGAACATACTTACTTCACCGAGCAGAACAGCCCTGCAGGTTCCAGACTCTTAGTACCTCCGTCCACGCAATGCCACGGTGCCCTGCGTGGTACACCAGACAAGCCACAGCATTCCCAAGCACGTCTGAGAGGGGGGGTCCACCCTGGCGAGATCTGCCAAAGGAAGTGAGAAGAATTAAAAAGCCACTCTCTTCTACCTGATCTTGGAGAGTCGAGGGCTTGGTGGACATGGGGCAGGAGAGCTTGGTGGACATGGGGCAGGAGAGACCTGGGGTGAACCCTCCTTGGGCCTCCACATCAACTGTCCCTGTGGTGATGTGGCCTCTGGCCTCATTCTCCCACCCCTGCTGCCTGACACAACGTCCCACAGGAGCAGGGTGGTTCCTCCTGATTAATCTTTCCTGCAGCTTCATTTAAATGCACATGCCATGAAAAAATACCAATTGCTGGGGTCTTAGCAGGAATATATTTCCCAGTTTCCTTGCGACGCAACTGGTTGAGTAAGAGTGAAAAATACAAAACTCGGTCCTGGATGATGGAGAGGGACCCAGAGAAACCCCTCACTTTATAATCCTCAGCTCCAAAACCATTTTTGCAGTGGGGAAATCTTGATTCCTGCGTTAGCCACGATACTGCTTACGGTTCTGGCCGTGCTGAACTAAGACATCAGTAAAATATACCAGCAAATCTCTGCAAGAAAATTATTTTGCGAATCCAAGGTGCACAAGGTTTTAGAGTTGAAACATTGCTGTCCTAGTATGAACTCAGGGTAGCTTAAAAAACGAGGCAACAGAATGGAAACGGTTGGCAAATTTTGTTGATCCCATAGAATATATGTATTTTTAAAATTTGAAATGGTAACATTTCTCACAAGACCCAGGAATCTGGAATCTCTTGAAAAATGGGGAGCTCTAGCATGCCGGGCTGGTGTGCCTGCATGGCAGCAACCTGGGCATGGAGCTCAGGCGCTCACATGGCTCACCTGTAGGCAGTAATGGTCCAGAGTGGACATGGCTGACCTGGAGGAGACCCGCACGTTAACTGCTGGCCCCAGGCGGCATTTACATCTACAAGATCCTCCCACAAAACCTGTGAGCTTGGCAGGATTAATTAGAATCAAAACCTAGGCAAACCTGGAGTTGCTCATAAAGGAACATAAGAAGAGGGAACAAGTGTGAGTCAGGGATGCACCAGTGGGTAGGTTCAGAAAGATGGGGTTTGGGTTGGTAATTCCCAAATTTTTGAGCAATAGTGAATGACAGGGCTCTTGTGGTCGTTGTCTGTCCCCCCAAAGGGGGCACTGAGACAGAGGGAATAGCAGCCACCACTCACTGAGCCTACATGCCAGGCACTGTGGGCTTCATGTCTATCACTTCATTGAAGCCTCAAACCTTAACGTCACCTGCTCGGGCTTCAGAGAGAGAAGTTTTTGGAAGAAATTTGGCCTGAAGGATGCTAGACACAGGTATTTCGGACTCTGCTAGGGAGCTGGGTGTAAACTGTGTTCCTTGATTCCTTTTTAGATACCGCAAGTTGCCCCAGCATAAGTTCCCGGTGGCGCTAAGAGACTGCATTGCAGCCACGACCCACTTCCTGAAGTCCCTGAACATGTATGGGGTGGATCCAGATCGGGTGGTGGTCTGTGGTGACAGCGTGGGAGGGGGAATGGCAACGGCAATTTGTCAAAGATTTTTGGGCTCTCCAGATCTCCCCAAAATCCGTGCCCAGATCCTGATCTATGCCAGTCTCCAAGTTCTGGATTTCCAGCTCCCCTCCTATCAGCAGAACAAGAATGTCCCAATGGCCAGTCGAGACTTCGCCTTCTACTGTTTTTGTACTTTACTGGACATCAAGCCCTCCTGGAAAAGCACCATCATGAAAGGCGCCCATTTGCCTGCTGAATTCTGGGAAAAGTATAGGAAGTGGTTGGGTGCAGAAAACATCCCGGAGAGGTTTAAGAAGAGAGCCTACCAGCCGATGCCCTCTGAGCCCCTGAATGAGTCTGCCTATCTGGAGACAAGCCTGGCTCTGGATTTGGTGAGCTCACCCCTGATTGCAGAAGATGAAGTCGTGGCTCAGCTCCCTGAAGCTTTCATCGTGAGCTGTGAGTATGACATTCTCCGGGATGATTCGCTGTTGTACAAGAAGCGTTTGGAGGACTTGGGAGTCCCAGTGACTTGGCACCACATGGAGGATGGTTTCCATGGAGTGCTTAGCACCTTAGATATGGGCTATTTGCACTTTCCCTGCTCCACGAGGATTCTGGATGCCATGGTTCAGTTTCTAAAGGGGTTGTGACCATCTTTCCTTCCTGGTAAACCTATAAGAGTATCCATTGCACCACCATCTGGTTCCCCGATGGGGCTCCCTGTTGTGATGTAGGTGATGCTGAGTGGGGCTAGGGAGGGTGTCAAGGTTTCTATGTCCTTCTTGCTTCAGGTTCTAGAACTGTAGAATGCATGTTCCTGATGTCTGGAGGGAAAGCAGTAGGAGAGACGGGTTTGGGGGGAGGGTGGCTCTTGTTCATGTTCACCATTGGCAAAATTTGAGCTGACGATCTGCAGCAGTCATCTGAGAGTGAATGATCATGCAAGGGTTGCCTCTGGCTTCCCTGGGGGAGCGTTCAGGCTGGTCTAGGCTGTGGGTAGCAGGAGTGTTCGCTGGCCTTAGAATGAAACAGGGACGCATCATGTGCAATCCCATGGGCTTTCTTCAAGCTAGCTCAGAGGATGAGGCTCTGACGTTCTAGACTGCTGGGTTGAGGGGGAGAAACTATTCTCACTCTCCTCCTCTGGGTACACAGTGACATCTTTCCTGCTGTTCCTCTGCCTCTGAACTCAGAGTTCCAACTATCTAGGCTGGAAGAGTTAGAACAGAATGGATAGGTTTTCTGTAGTGGTTGACACCTTGTGGCGGATGAAGACAGCCCGAGCCACCTGATGGGGGGAGCTCTGGAGCTCTGGGAGTCAAAGGAACCAAAGGGACTGAAGATGTGTTAGCAAAAATTATTTCTGTTTTAAGACACAGAACCAGCTCAAATTGGCCTAAATCAGAGAAAGAATGTATTGGTAGCTATGAATTCCAGGGATAAATCAGGTCTCGTTTGATCCAGGAACTCAAACAATGCCACCAGCTGCTTTCTCTTCTTTCCTCCATTCTGTGCTCTGCTGCATGGACTGCCCCCTCACCTCTGCATATGGTGGCCCTGAGCAGCTTCACACGCACATTCTCCAGAGTCATGTGCCTCATTCTCGGCCATCCCAGCAGAGACCACATTGTAACTCAATGGCTCTGTGGGCTTTCTGAGTAGTGTGTCCTGTTGCCACAACCTAGGGAATGGAATGTTTTGACCAACCAGGCCTAAGTCCCATGCCAGCCTTGGAGTGGAGGATGATGGGGTCAATTCCACCAGGTTCTTGGACTGAACGTGAGGGAGGGAAGAGGTATGGAGTACTTTCTTCACTCTTCTACAGTAGGCGTCAATGCTTACTCTGCTGGGTGGACGTCAATGCTTACACTACTACAGAAGTTAAATGAACCCTGAATCAGAGTACTTGGAATGGCAAGAGATGTCAAGGACTACTAGGCAAGCTGACCGCCTGCCCCTGAGGACATTCCCACGAAAGGGCAGGCCCAGGTTCCCAGGCTGGCCCTACCTGGTCTTTAAGAGGCTCTGCTCCTGGTTGGCCAATGGCTTTTATAGGCCAAAATCCAAGGCTACTGCACAGAGGCCCCTGTGCATGTCCTTAACTTGCTTTCTGTTGAATGTTCATGCTGAAACGTGGGCCAGAGAGGAATCCCATTTGGTGGCTTCTGGATCCATTCACAGCAGAAGACCAGGAGGTGTTTTTGTTGGAGAGAGAGGAAACACTCACTGAAAGCACCTCGTCAGGTGGCCACTCGGCTGTTGGGTAGTACTGGGATCCGAGGAGCATGGTCTCTTCTAGAATAAGCCTCTGAGTTGAGTCTGGGTAAACTCCTTTCCTGGAGTGTGGTCTTCATTGTTTCACCCTGCCTCTGGACATAGGTAGAGGGACTGAGCTGACCTTGTGGGAACTTGGGTGATTAGCTTTTCTACTGTGGGGTGGCAAGGATTGTGGGAGCCAGTGGAGGACCATGCCCAGAGGAGATGAGTTGGTTACATTTTCAGGGCTGGAAGAACCTCTGGATTTAAATTTCCATCCCCCTGTAATAAGAAAACAGCTATCTTGAGTGGCTGCCCAGGCATTTTACAGCATGACGACCCTGCTCACACCCACAGTCTGGACACGTAGATAAAAACCTCAAGCTTAAGATTCCTGCCATGAGTTCCCACCTCACTTTTCCCAGGGCACCTTTTAAAATAACCACTTGAGGGGCGCCTGGGTGGCTCAGTCGTTGGGCGGCTGCCTTCACCTCGGGTCACGAGCCCAGGGTCCTGGGGTCAGGCCCCGCGTCGGGCTCCCTGCTCCGCGGGAGGCCTGCTTCTCCCTCTCCCACTCCCCCTGCCTGTGTTCCTGCTCTCACTATCTCTCTCTCTCTGTCAAATAAATAAATAAAATCTTAAAAAAATAAATAAAATAAAATACCACTTGGGTGTCAAGCCCACGAGAAGTGAGTGACCTCTGCCCCAACCACCTTATCAGTAGCAGGTGCTGGCTACACTCCTCTCTCTCCTGCTCGCTTGAGACCTGAGACAGAAGACTGCCTTTCCCTTGGCTCATTGCACCCCCAGCCCCATTCCTGGGATCTGTAAGCAATAAATCTTGTGAGTTTATTACCTTTGTGTGAGTGTATTGAAACTGCACCTTCAATCAAAACGACCCCGGGTTTCCACTTCCCCAGGCTGGGAGCTGGGATGCTGAGGGAGCCTCCTGCCGATCCCACGTGGGTGCCTCATGTTTCCTCACTTGGCAGGCCATGATCTGTATATCTTTAATTTAATACACCAGCTATACCCCCCCCAACACATTCATTTGTTCCTCACATGAATTCTACAAAGTAGGTATTCTTAAACCTATTTTACAGATGAGGAAATGGAGGCCTAGAGTCATTAATAACAGTGCTCATTTCCTAGCTCTTTCCAGTCGGGCTCAAGGCCACGTGGTTGGTCAGGTGCTGTGCATTGCACCTCTGGTCCATCTGACAACACCCTCTTTCTGATGTGCCCCATGACTCATTGGCTCTTTCCTTTCCCATCATTCCGAATTAAAATAAAAGACATGACTGAGCCACATGACCTTATTTGAGTCATTTGCCATCCACCTAGGTGTCAGCTACTGTTTGATCTGAGTCAGGCTGATGGAGCCAAGTATATCTTTGCCATCTGGTTTCCTTTGTTTGTTTTTTTGACTGTAACTTTCTCAAAGTGTGAATGACTTTAGAATTGGTCGTTGTAGCTGAGGTGCCCAGCTAATACCAGCTCAGGGGTGATGGACACCTGCATACCATTAAGCCCCAACATTGTGCAAGTGTTTTCTCAGTAAATTCCCAGAACTTTCCTGAAAAGATCTGCCAGTTAGGCCAGGGCAAATGCCATCTGATAAAGGACAATGTGTTGCATCCCAAATTGCTCTCATTGGTCAGTAGGCAATGGAGGACAAGGTCCGAAGGCAAAGTTGGAAAAATGGACAAAATTAGTCTCTACTGCTCTTCCTTCCACTTCTCTTTCAGTGTCTTCCTCAGGGTACTCCTCACGCCCACCCAGGACCTCCTGGCCTTTCTGTCCTCAACACTGCCTCCATTCTGCTTGCGCTCTCTGCTCCAGAGTGGCTCTCTGTTATCCCCAGGATATTATAGGCCAGTCTAGGTTAGGTTCTGCCACAATGACAAGTGGCCCCACAGTATCAGTGGCTTAGGACAGCAAAGGTCTACTTCTTGCTCACATTACACATTACATGGCCTTCACATTACATGGAGCTCTGCTTCACATTTGTCTACTCCAGCATCCCCAGGCTGATGGAGCAGTCTCTCTGTGAAATGTTCTCCGGTCTCATGGCAGAAGAGAAAAGAACATGACAAATCACACGGGGGCTCCCCAAGCTTCCGTTCACCTTTCATTGACCAGAGCAAATCATGCAAGCATGCCTGACATTGATGCCACAGAGAAGCATCATCCTCTCCAGAGAGGGGTGACAGATATTTTTTGGACAGTATGACAACTTACTATGCTCTCAATCATATTTCCATTCTACCTTTTAAAAAAATTAATTTTAAATTAGGTAAGTGATACACAAAGATATTATCTTTTTATTCTTTAAATTTTTTTAAAGATTTATTTTTTTATTTTAGAGAGAGAGAGAGCACACATGTGAGTGGGGGAGGAGGAGAGGGAGAGAGAGAATCTCAAGTGGACTCTGCGCTGAGCACGGAGCCAGACATGGATCTCAATCTCACAGCCCTGAGATCATGACCTGAGCCGAAACCAAGAATCGGATGCTCAACCAACTGAGCTACCCTGGAGGCCAGATACTATCTTTTTAAATAAAACTTTCAAATACTGGAGATAAAGCTAATGTCCTTTTTGACCATCCTTCCTTCACTCTATCCCCTTATGTCTGGATGTATCCAATGTTGCCTTGTTGGCAGGAGGTGGTCTTCCAATCCTTTAAAGCCTGTTTCTATGCTTTTACATACACCGATATGTACCCATGGAAAATATAAAGCATTATTCTGTGGGATGACTTTGCCATATATTGGTACATAAAAGATATTATTCTGGGGGCGGAGCAAGATGGCGGAGGAGTAGGAGACCTGGATTTTGTCTGGTCTCAGGAATTCAGCTGAATAGGGATCAAACCATTCGGAACACCTACGAACTCAACAGGAGACCGAAGAGGAGAGTAGCAACAACTCTCTGAACAGAGAAGTGACCACTTTCTGGAAGGTAGGACGTGCGGAGAAGTGAATCCGAGGCGATATTCGGGAGGATAGACGGCGGGGGAGGGGGCCTCCGTGGCCGCTTCTGGCAGGTGCTAGAGCCGCGGAGCACAAAATCGGAACTTTTAGAAGCTGGCTCCGCGGAGGGACGTCGC
The DNA here is from genome assembly GCF_009762305.2 of Zalophus californianus. NCBI lineage: Eukaryota > Metazoa > Chordata > Mammalia > Carnivora > Otariidae > Zalophus > Zalophus californianus. The sequence continues at coordinate 9,486,477 of NC_045598.1, forward strand.
TCCAGTGGTTAAGCGGGGGGTGGAACCCTCGCGGGACAGTGTGGTCTCAGGACCCTCGGGGTCACAGAAAGACCGGGGGTGCCTGAGTGCGGCAGAGCTCCCAGGGATCGGAGCGGGGAAGCCAGCTGCAGAGACGGAGCCGAGGCGCGGGCTCTCAGCTCGGGGTGGCCATAAACCGTGATCCGCGGCCCAGTCGGGGCACGGCTCCTGCAGCAGGGACTCAACAAGCGGCAGAGCCGGGGAGACTCCCCTTCCTCTCCCGGGAGGAGCAGCGCGGGAGCGCACCGCAGGGATCTGCTGGGTTTGGAGACTCCGCACGGGGTCGGGTGCCAGAGAGAGAAACGCTTGGTCACAGGCCGGGTGAGCACGGAGTGCGGCCGGAGACCGGGGACACGGGAGTGACTGCTTTTCTCTGGGGGCGCACTGAGGAGCGGGGCCACGAGTTCGCAGCTCCTCTGGGCGGAGATTGGGAGGTCACCATTTTCACCCTGGTCCTCCAAAGCTGTACCGAGAGCTTGCAGGGAACAAAAGCTCCTGAGAGCAAACCCGAGCAGCTTGCTTAGCCCGGACCGGCAAGGGCGGGGCAGTTCCGCCTCCGGCAAAGACATTTGGGAACCACAGCAACAGGCCCCTCCCCCAGAAGATCAGCACGAACAGCCAGCAAGGCAAGACCAGGTTTACCGATCAAGGAGAACGGGAGAACTCCAGTGTTAGGGGAATACTCCACATAGAATTCATGGCTTTTTTACCATAATTCATTAGTTTTTCAAAGTTAATTTTTTTAACTGTTTTTTTTTTTGAATTTTTCTTTTTCCCTTTTTCAAACAACATCTTATCAATCCCTTTTTAAAAAAAACATTTTTTATTTTTCATTTTTAGAGTCATATTTTTATCCCTTCATAGTAGTTACACTTATTTTTGGCATATATATATATATATATATATATATATATATAAGTTGTTCTCTCTTTAAAATTTTGAGATACAATTTCTTCTAACAGATCAAAATATACCCTAAATCACTAGTGTATGGCTTTGTTCTAGTCTCCTGCCTGATCACATTCTCTCCCTTTTTTTTTTTTCTTTTTCTTTTTAAATCTTCTTCTTTCTTTTTAAAAACAACTTCTTATCAATTCCTTTTATAAAATTTTTTATAATTTTCGTCTTTACAGTCATCTGCCATCCCTTCATTGTATCAACCCTTATTTTGTACATATATGTCTTTCTTCCTTTAAAATTTTAGCAGGCACTTTCTTCTAACACACCAAAATATGCCCAAAAGCTAGTGTGTGGCACTGATCTATGCACTAGCCTGATCATACTCTGTTTTTTCTTTGTTTTGTTCTGTTTTTGATTGTTTTTATCTTTTTCTTTTTCCTTTTTTTTTTTTTCTCTTCTTTCTTTCCCTTTCTTGTCCCCTGGTTTCAGGTCTTTTCTGATTTGTATAGAGTATATTTGCTGGAGACATTGTACACCTGTTAGCATTCTGTTCTCTCATTCATCTGTTCTCCTCTGGACAAAATGACAAGACGAAAAAAATCACCTCAGCAAAAAGAACAAGAGGTAGTACCGTCTGCCAGGGACCTACTCAATACTGACATTAGTACGATGTCGGACCTAGAGTTCAGAATCATGACTTTAAAGATACTAGCTGGGCTTGAAAAAAGCGTGGAAGTTATTAGAGAAACCTTTCTGGAGAAATAAAAGAACTAAAATCTAACCAAGTCGAAATCAAAAAGGCTATTAATGAGGTGCAATCAAAAATGGGGGCACTAACTGCTAGGATAAATGAGGCAGAAGAGAGAATCAGCGATATAGAAGACCAAATGATGGAAAATAAAGAGGCTGAGAAAAAGAGGGAGAAACAACTACAGGATCACGAGGGCAGAATTCGAGAGATAAGCGATATGATAAGACAAAACAACATTAGAATCATTGGGATCCCAGAAGAAGAAGAGAGAGAGAGAGGGGCAGAAGGTATATTGGAGCAAATAATAGCAGAGAACTTCCCTAATGTGGGGAAGGAAACAGGCATCAAAATCCAGGAGGCACAGAGAAAAAATCAATAAAAAGAGGTCAACACCCCAACATCTAATAGTAAAACTTACGAGTCTCAGAGACAAAGAGAAAATCCTGAAAGCAGCTCGGGAGAAGAGATATGTGACCTACAATGGTAGAAACATTAGATTGGCAACAGACCTATCCACAGAGACCTGGCAGGCCACAAAGGACTGGCATGATATCTTCAGAGCCCTAAATGAGAAAAATATGCAGCCAAGAATACTATATCCAGCTAGGCAATCATTGCAAATAGAAGGAGAGATAAAAAGCTTACAGGACAAACAAAACTAAAGGGATTTGTAAACATGAAACCAGCCCTCCAAGTAATATTGAAAGGGGTCCTCTAAGCAAAGAGAGAGCCTAAAAGCAGCATAGATCAGAAAGGAACACAGACAATATACAGTAAGAGTCACCTTACAGGCAATACAATGGCACTAAATTCATACCTTTCAATAGTTACCCTGAATGTAAATGGGCTAAATGCCCCAATGAAAAGACACAGGCTATCAGATTGGATTAAAAAACAGGACCCATCAATATGCTGTCTGCAAGAGACTCATTTTAGACCCAAAGGCCCCCCCCAATTGAAAGTGAGGGGGTGGAAAACCATTTACCATGCTAATAGACACCAAAAGAAAGCTGGGGTGGCAATCCTTATATCAGACAAATTAGATTTTAAAACAAAGACTGTAAGAAGAGATGAAGAAGGACACTACATCCTACTTAAAGGGTCTATCCAACAAGAAGATCTAACAATTGTAAATATCTATGCCCCTAACATGGGAGCAGCCAATTATATAAGGCAATTAATAACAAAAGCAAAGAAACACATTGACAACAATACAATAATAGTGGGGTACTTTAACACCCCCCTGACTGAAATGGACAGATCATCTAAGCAAAAGATCAACAAGGAAATAAAGACTTTAAATGACACCCTGGACCAAATGGACCTTATAGACATATTCAGAACATTCCATCCCAAAGCAACGGAATACACATTCTTCTCTAGTGCCCATGGAACATTCTCCAGAATTGATCACACCCTAGGACACAATCAGGTCTCAACCAGCACCAAAAGATTGGGATTATTCCCTGCATATTTTCAGACCACACTGCTTTGAAACTAGAACTCAATCACAAGAGGAAAGTCGGAAAGAACTCAAATACATGGAGGCTAAAGAGGATCCTACTAAAGAATGAATGGGTCAACCAGGAAATTAAAGAAGGATTAAAAAAATTCATGGAAACCAATGAAAATGAAAACACAACTGTCCAAAATCTTTGGGATACAGCAAAGGCAGTCCTGAGAGGAAAGTATATAGCAATACAAGCCTTTCTCAAGAAACAAGAAAGGTCTCAAACACACAACCTAACCCTCCACCTAAAGGAGCTAGAGAAAAAACAGCAAATAAAGCCTAAACCCAGCAGGAGAAGAGAAATAATAAAGATCAGAGCAGAAATCAATGAAATAGAAAGCAAGAGAACAGTAGAACAGAGCCACAAAACTAGGAGCTGGTTCTTTGAAAGAATTAACAAGATTGATAAACCCCTGGCCAGACTGATCAAAAAGAAAAGAGAAATGACCCAAATCAACAAAATCATGAATGAAAGAGGAGAGATCACAACCAACACCAAGGAAATACAAACAATTATAAGAACATATTATGAGCAACCCTATGCCAGCAAATTAGATAACCTGGAAGAAAGGGGTGCATTCCTAGAGATGTATCAACTACCAAAATTGAACCAGGAAGAAATAGAAAACATGAACAGACCTATAACCACTAAGGAAATTGAAGCAGTCATCAAAAATCTCCCAACAAACAAAAGCCCAGGGCCAGATGGCTTCCCAGGGGAATCCCATCAGACACTTAAAGAAGAATTAATACCTATTCTCCTGAAACTGTTCCAAAAAATAGAAATGGAAGGAAAACTTCCAAACTCATTTTATGAGGCCACCATTACCTTGATCCCCAAACCAGAAAAAGACCCCATCAAAAAGGAGAATTACAGACAAATATCCTTGATGAACATAGATGCAAAAATTCTCACCAAAATCCTAGCCAATAGGATCCAACAGTACATTAAAAGGATTATTCACCACGACCAAGTGGGATTTATCCCTGGGCTGCAAGGTTGGTTCAACATCTGCAAATCAATCAACGTGATACAATACATTAACAAAAGAAAGAACAAGAATCATATGATCCTCTCAATAGATGCAGAAAAAGCATTTGACAAAGTACAGCATCCTTTCTTGATCAAAACTCTTCAGAGTATAGGGATAGAGGGTACATACCTCAATATCATAAAAGCCACCTATGAAAAACCTACAGCGAATATCATTCTCAATGGGGAAAAGCTGAGAGCTTTTCCTCTAAGGTCAGGAACGCGGCAGGGATGTCCACTCTCACCACTGCTATTCAACATAGTATTAGAAGGCCTAGCCACAGCAATCAGACAACAAAAAGAAATCAAAGGCATCCAAATTGGCAAAGAGGAAGTCAAACTCTCACTCTTTGCAGATGAGATGATACTGTATGTGGAAAACCCAAAAGATTCCACCCCAAAACTGCTAGAACACATACAGGAATTCAGTCAAGTAGCAGGATATAAAATCAATGCACAGAAATCAGTGGCATTCCTATACACCAACAACAAGACAGAAGAGAGACAAATCAAGGAGTCGATCCCATTTACAATTGCACCCAAAACCATAAGATACCTAGGAATAAATTTAACCAAAGAGGCAAAGGATCTGTATTCAGAAAACTATAAAATACTCATGAAAGAAATTGAAGAAGACACAAAGAAATGGAAAAACATTCCATGCTCATGGATTGGAAGAACAAACATTGTGAAGATGTCAGTGCTACCTAGAGCAATCTACACATTCAATGCAATCCCCGTCAAAATACCATTCACCTTTTTCAAAGAAATGGAACAAATAATCCTAAAATTTGTATGGAACCAGAAGAGACCCCAAATAGCCAGAGGAATCTTGAAAAAGAAAAGCAAAGCTGGCGGCATCACGATTCCGGACTTTCAGCTCTATTACAAAGCTGTCATCATCAAGACAGTATGGGACTGGCACAAAAACACACACATAGATCAATGGAACAGAATAGAGAGCCCAGAAATGGACACTCAACTCTATGGTCAACTCATCTTTGACAAAGCAGGAAAGAATGTCCAATGGAAAAAAGACAGTCTCTTCAACAAATGGTGTTGGGAAAATTGGACAGCCCCATGCAGAAGAATGAAACTGGACCATTTCCTTACACCACACACAAAAACAGCCCCCAAATGGTTGAAAGACCTAAACGTGAGACAGGAGTCCATCAAAATCCTACAGGAGAACACAGGCAGCAACCTCTTCGACCTCAGCCACAGCAACTTCTTCCTAGAAACTTCACCAAAGGCAAGGGAAGCCAGGGCAAAAATGAAATATTGGAATTTCATCAAGACAAAAAGCTTTTGCACAGCAAAAGAAACAGTCCACAAAACCAAAAGACAACCGACATAATGAGAGAAAATATTTGCAAATGACATATCAGATAAAGGGCTAGTATCCAAAATCTATAAAGAACTTATCAAACTCAACACCCAAAGAACAAAGAATCCAATCAAGAAATGGGCAGAAGACATGAGCAGACATTTTTCCAAAGAAGACATCCAAATGGCCAACAGACACATGAAAAAGTGCTCAACATCACTCGGCATCAGGGAAATCCAAATCAAAACCTCAATGAGATACCACCTCACACCAGTCAGAATGGCTAAAATTAACAAGTCAGGAAACGACAGATGTTGGCGGGGATGCCGAGAAAGGGGAACCCTCCTACACTGTTGGTGGGAATGCAGGCTGGTGCAACCACTCTGGAAAACAGTATGGAGGTTCCTCAAACAGTTGAAAATAGAGCTACCCTACGATCCAGCAATTGCACTACTGGGTATTTACCCCAAAGATACAAAGGTAGGGATCCGAAGGGGTACGTGCACCCCAATGTTTATAGCAGCAAGGTCCACAATACCCAAACTGTGGAAAGAGCCAAGATGTCCATTGACAGATGAATGGATGAAGAAGATGTGGTATATATACACCATGGAATATTATGCAGCCATCAAAAGGAATGAGATCTTGCCATTTGCAACAACGTGGATAGAACTGGAGGGTGTTATGCTGAGTGAAATAAGTCAATCAGAGAAAGACATGTATCATATGACCTCACTGATATGAGGAATTCTTAATCTCAGGAACAAACTGAGGGTTGCTGGAGTGGTGGGGGGGTGGAAGAGATGGGGTGGCTGGGTGATAGACATTCGGGAGGGTATGTGCTATGGTGAGCACTGTGAATTGTACAAGACTGATGAATCACGGATCTGTACTTCTGAAACAAATAATGCAATATATGTTAAGAGAAAAAAATGAAGAAGAGAGCAGGAGGGGAAGAATGAAGGGGAGTAAGTCGGAGGGGGAGACGAACCATGAGAGACGATGGACTCTGAAAAACAAACTGAGGGTTCTAGAGGGGAGGGGGGTGGGGGGATGGGTTAGCCTGGTGATGGGTATTAAAGAGGGCACGTTCTGCGTGGAGCACTGGGTGTTATGCACAAACAATGAATCATGGAACACTACATCAAAAACTAATGATGTAATGTATGGTGATGAACATAACAATAAAAAATTATTTAAAAAAAGATATTATTCTGTACATGTTGTGACACTTGAGTGTTTTCAATCACTGATATACCTTAGAAATCTAGCCTAGTAAACAACATAGATTTACCTTACTCTTTTTAGATACTGCATAGTATTCCTGGTGTGGCTATATTATAGTTCTTAGCCATTCCCAAGCGGTGAACACATTTGGTCTTTTTGTAGTTCTTCACAGACTAACAAATCTATAGTGAATATGTCTGCACAGGCCCTTTTCTGCACATGTGATTCTGTGATGGATTCGAGGAGAACTGTTAACTGGGGATATTTTAAATGTTGGTGGGTGCTACCAAGATGCCTGTCCCTTTCTCCCAGCCGATCTCAACTGGGAGGGAAATCATTGGATCATAATCATCAATCCCAAAGGTAAAAAGAAAATGGATTGGCTTGACAATCAGTAGGGTGGGATCAAGTTGGCATGGCATGCCTGTATTTTAAAAGGAAAGTTCCTTCACTCAAATGAACCTCTACAAGAATCAGTTGAGGAGTCAGGGCAGGCTGCAACATTATTGGTTTGTTGTCTCCAATATCTTTGCATCCCATAGAAGAAACAAAGGATGCCAGAGCCAGCAAATTGTCTCCTCATTCCCACGGTTGCCATGACTTGCTCTGTTCCCTGGCTAGAATATCTCTGCCCCAACATTGTAGCTGGCTGTCTTGCAAATTACTGCACAAAGTTGAATCAGATAATGAAGTGCCTGGGGTTCAGCTTTGAAGCATTTCTAGTCATAGGAAAAAGCCCTCATATTTCCCAATTTCCCAAATATGCTCCTCTACCATAAGGAAAGGAATGGATTTTGTCACTAAAAGAAACTTGGTTTAGGCACAAAGGGAAGAAGGGATTGAATATTTATCTACCCCTTATTTGGCATCTTATAAAGTGTTTTATAGGTGACATTTAATTGAATTCTCATCATCTCATGGAATTTACTTCCAATTTTTAGATTAGGAAACCAAGGTTGACTTGGGCAATCTTGAAGTTCAAGCCAAGTGCGTCTGAGTTCCAAGTCTACCACCCACCACTATTCTGTTCCCTGCAAAATACCCCAGAGCGGATTGGTCATCTTTAAGAAGTGTTTCTAGGCCATGCTGAACCAGGAGGGCAGAAGTCAGTCCCTGATCTATCTCTCAGGTCTCATCTTAGGTGCTGCTTTCTCTGGAAAGCCCAGCAGGGTTAGGTCCTTCTGTGAACTTGCAGACCCTGCTGTAGTTCCTCTAATATAGTACTGAGCACACGGTATTGGGATCATACAATGACTCAAAATGTCTGCCCCTAAGCTGGATGAAAGTGATCTCTAATTTCTAATGTCCACAGGTAATTAGAGAAGCAAATGACAATCATCTCTGCAGGAGGGTAGTGTCATCCTAGATTTACATTATTTTTGCAAATAATTTTTCAAGGTACAGGAGAAAAGAGCTAGCAAAAAGAAGCCACAGAAACAACACGTTTAAAAAAAAAAAAAAAAAAAGACACCTGGCTGGCTCACTTCAAAAAGCACGTGAATTTTGATCTTGGGGTTGTGAACTTGAGCCCCACATTGGATGTAGAGATTAAATAAAACTTTAAAAAAAAAAAGAGTCACATACAGTAGAATAGTTCTGCTTGCTATGTCCAAGGAGAAAAAATCTGTATAAATATACTTATACATATAATCTATAAAAATGGAATAGGTAAATCTATATGTAGTCTATAAATATAATCTACACATTTAAAATATAATATACAAATATAATCTATAAATCTAGAGATTTGAAATTTGGAATGCAAAAAGTGGTAATTTAAAAGTTCAGAAGGTAGGGGCGCCTGGGTGGCTCAGTTGTTAAGCGTCTGCCTTCAGCACAGGTCGTGATCCCAGGGTCCTGGGATCGAGCCCCGCATCGGGCTCCCCGCTCAGCGGGAAGTCTGCTTCTCCCTCTCCCACTTCCCCTGCTTGTGTTCCCCCTCTCGCTGTGTCTCTCTCTGTCAAATAAATAAATAAAATCTTTAAAAAAAATAAAAACAAAAAAATAAAAATTCAAAAGGTAGAAGGTCACCTGGGTGGCTCAGTCGGTTGGACATCCAACTCTTGGTTTTGGCTCAGGTCATGATCTCGGAGTGGTGGGATCAAACCCTGTGTTGGACTTTGTGCTCAGTGGGGAGTCTGCTTGAGATTCTCTCTCTCCTTCCACCCCTCCCCCCTGCACTATCTCTCTCTCTCTCTCCGAAATAATTTTTTTAAAAAAAATTCAAAAGGTAGAAAAATTAAAAATTTGGAACTATAAAATATGACATATCTACAAATTGCACAGAAATTGCATTTTATTTATTTTTTAAAATATTTTATTATTTATAAGAGAGAGAGCATGTGAGAGAGAAAGAGAGCAAGCACAAGCAGGGGGTGGGGCAGAGGGGGAAGCCGACTCCCTACTGAGCAGGGAGTCCAACATGGGGCTCAATCCCAAGACCCTGGGATCATGATCTGAGCTGAAGGCAGATGCCTAACCGACTGAACCACCCATCTGCCCCTCAAACAGAAATTTTAGCACTGAGAAATGTAACAGATCAAACTAAAAATCCAGTGGGTGGGTTTAATTGTACCCTTGAAGAGAGAGGATATGTGAGCTGGAATACAGGTCAGAGGAAACTATTCAGAATCAATCACAAAGTGACAAAAAGATAGAAAACACAGAGGAGAGGACAAGAGGCATTGAGGTTGCAGTGGGAAGGTATAATAAATATGTAATTGGTGTCTCAGAAAGCAAGGAGAAAGGAAGGAGGCAGAAGCAATATTTGAACAAAATGGCTGAGAACTTCCTAAAATGATTGAAAGATTAAGCATTAAAAAGTATTTTCTAGAGGGGCTGGGAAAAGATGGTGGAGGAGTAGGGGACCCTATTCCAACCGGTCCCCAGAATTGAGCTGGATATTTACCAGAACACTCTGAACACCCACAAAATCAGCCTGAGATGTAAGAAGATAGATCTGGATCTCTACAAACAGAATATCACAGGCGGTTGGTTCCAAGGTATGAAACAGGGAGCTGTGATTCCACGGGCAGATATCAGAGGATACATGGCAGTGGGAGGGCGCCTGGCCGTGGGAATCCCACACCGCCAGTGAGTGACAGCCTCGTGCGCTGGGGACGGGGCACAGACTTGCAGACCGGTAGTGGCAGGTAAATGACTTTAGGGCAGCCCCTGGGATGGAAACCTGGAGCGGCGGGGTCGCGTATGTGAACTGGGGGCGGCTGATGGTTCTAGAAGCACAAAGAGCAGAGACGTGCCCTGACCTGGAGGCGAGGACTGGGAGCTCTGTGGAGGGGCGCACAACCCAGGATGCTGCAGTTTATAGCAGCGCCAACAGCAACGGAGATAGTGTGGCCGGGAGAGCTCACTAAAGAACAGACTGCGATCTCTCTGCTCTGAGGCAGAGGGTTGGAAATGGTCTCTTCTGCTCTGACTCAAGGAAGAGATGTGGAAAGCTGCGAGGGAAAGCCGCCAGAGAACAAAAGCCCCCCAAAACCGGTTTTCACTGAGCCCATCCCCCACCACAGGGCGTAGGGCAACTCTGCCCAAACAGGATTGCCTGAGTAACAGCGCAACAGGCCCTTCCCCCAGAAGACAGGCTGGGAAAACAAGAGGCCAGCAACCCTAAGGTCCCTGGAAAACAGGTGCATCTTGCTTGGGTTGTGGTCAATAATTTGGACTCTATATTTTCCTTCAACCACCCATCAACAAAATGACTAGGAGGAGGAACCCCCAAAATAGGAAAGACTCAGAGATTATGACTTATGCCACAGATTTACAAATGGATTCAGATATAACCAAGATGTCGAAGATGGAATTCAGGCTAGCAATTGTGAAGACAATAGCTAGAATGGAGATGTCAATTAAGGGCAACATAGAGTCTCTAAGGGCAGAAATGAAAGCTGTATTGGCAGAACTTAAAAATGCTATCAATGAGATCCAATCTAATCTAGATAATCTAACAGCAAGGGTAAGTGAGGCAGAAGAACGAATTAGTGACCTGGAAGACCATTTAATAGCTAAAAAAGGGAAAAGAGGAGGCCAGGGAAAAACAACTCAGAATCCATGAAAATAGAATCAGAGAGATAAGTGACACCATGAAACGTTCCAATGTCAGAATTATTGGAATCCCTGAGGGGGGTGGAGAGAAAAAGAGGACTAGAAGATATATTTGAGCAGATCGTAGCTGAGAACTTCCCTAATCTGGGGAATGAAACAAACATTCGTGTCCTAGAGGCAGAGAGGACCCCTCCCAAGATCAAGGAAAACAGGCCAACATCCCGGCATGTAATAGTAAAACTTGCAAATCTTAGAACCAAGGAAACCATCTTAAGAGCAGTTAGGGGGAAGAGATTCCTTACGTACAGAGGGAGGAACATCAGAATAATGTCAGACCTATCCACAGAGACCTGGCAACCCAGAAAGGCCTGGCAAGACATATTCAGGGTGCTAAACGAGAAGAACATGCAGCCAAGAATACTTTATCCGGCAAGGCTGTCATTTAGAATGGACAGAGAGATGCAGAGCTTCCAAGACCGGCAGAAACTGAAAGAATATGTGACCATTAAGCCAGATGGAGAACCATCTTTCATGCCAGCGGACCTCAAAAGAAAGCTGGGTAGCAATTTTGTATCAGACAAATTAAATTTTAAACTAAAGACTGTAGTTAGAGACACAGAAGGACACTATATCATTCTTTTTTTTAATTTTTTATTGTTATGTTAATCACCATACATTGCATCATTAGTTTTTTATTGTTATGTTAATCACCATACATTACATCATTAGTTCTTGAGGTAGTGTTCCATGATTCATTGTTTGTGCATAACACCCAGTGCTCCACGCAGAACGTGCCCTCTTTAATACCCATCACCAGGCTAACCCATCCCCCCACCCCCCTCCCCTCTAGAACCCTCAGTTTGTTTTTCAGAGTCCATCGTCTCTCATGGTTCGTCTCCCCCTCCGACTTACTCCCCTTCATTCTTCCCCTCCTGCTATCTTCTTCATTTTCTTTTTTCTTAACATATGTTGCATTATTTGTTTCAGAAGTACAGATCCGTGATTCAACAGTCTTGCACAATTCACAGCGCTCACCATAGCACATACCCTCCCCAATGTCTATCACCCAGCCACCCCATCCCTCCCCCCACACGACTCCAGCAACCCTCAGTTTGTTTCCTGAGATTAAGAATTCCTCATATCAGTGAGGTCATATGATACATGTCTTTCTCTGATTGACTTATTTTACTCAGCATAACACCCTCCAGTTCCATCCACGTCGTTGCAAATGGCAAGATCTCATTCCTTCTGATGGCTGCCTAATATTCCATGGTGTATATATACCACATCTTCTTTATCCATTCATCTATCGATGGACATCTTGGCTCTTTCCACAGTTTGGCTATTCTGGACCTTGCTGCTATAAACATTGGGGTGCACGTACCCCTTCGGATCCCTACCTTTGTATCTTTGGGGTAAATACCCAGTAGTGCAATTGCTGGATCGTAGGGTAGCTCTATTTTCAACTGTTTGAGGAACCTCCATATTGTTTTCCAGAGGGGTTGCACCAGCTTGCATTCCCACCAACAGTGTAGGAGGGTTCCCCTTTCTCCACATCCCTGCCAACATCTGTCATTTCCTGACTTGTTAATTTTAGCCATTCTGACTGGTGTGAGGTGGTACCTCATTGAGGTTTTGATTTGGATTTCCCTGATGCCGAGCGGTGTTGAGCACTTTTTCATGTGTCTGTTGGCCATTTGGATGTCTTCTTTGGAAAAATGTCTGCTCGTGTCTTCTGCCCATATCTTGATTGGATTATTTGTTCTCTGGGTGTTGAGTTTGATAAGTTCTTTATAGATTTTGGATACTTGCCCTTTATCTGATATGTCATTTGCAAATATTTTCTCCCATTCTGTCAGTTGTGTTTTGGTTTTGTGGACTGTTTCTTTTGCTGTGCAAAAGCTTTTTATCTTGATGAAATCCCAATAGTTCATTTTTGCCCTTGCTTCCCTTGCCTTTGATGAATATGGATTCCAAAATCCTCAACAAAATCCTAGCTAATAGGATCCAACAATACATTAAAAGGATCATCCACCACGACCCAGTGGGATTTATCCCTGGGATGTAAGTGTGGTTCAACATTCACAAATCAATTAATGTGATAAAACACATTAATAAGAGGAGAGAGAAGAACCATATGGTCCTCTCAATTGATGCAAAAAAAAGCATTTGATAAAATACAACATCCTTTCCTGACTAAAACTCTTCAGAGTATAAGGATAAAGGGAACATTCCTCAAGTTCATAAAATCCATCTATGAAAAACCGACAGCGAATATCATGCTCAATGGGGGAAAAGCTGAGAGCATTTCCCTTAAGATCAGGAACAGGTCAAGGATGTCCACTTGTCGCCACTATTGTTCAACATGGTACTAGAAGTCTTAGCAACAGCAATCAGACAACAAAAAGAAATAAAAGGTATTCAGATTGGCAAAGAAGAAGTCAAACTCTCTCTTTTCGCAGATGACATGATACTTTATGTGGAAAGCCCAAAAGACACTACACCCAAATTACTAGAACTCATACAGCAATGTGGCAGGATACAAAATCAACGCACAGAAATCAGTTGCTTTCTTATACACTAACAATGCAACTGTAGAAAGAGAAATTAGAGAATCAATTCCATTTACAATAGCACCAAAAGCCATAAGATACCTTGGAATAAACCTAACAAAAGAGGTAAAGGATCTATACTCTAGGAACTACAGAACACTCATGAAAGAAATTGAAGAAGACACAAAAAGATGGAAAAACATTCCATGCTCATGGATCGGAAGAATAAACATTGTTAAAATGTCTACGCTACCCAGAGCAATCTATACCTTCAATGCCATCCCAATCAAAACTCCAATGACATTTTCAAAGTGCTGGAACAAACAATCCTAAAATTTGTATGGAATCAGAAAAGATCCCAAATCACCAAGGAAATGTTGAAAAAGAAAAACAAAGCTGGGGGCATCACTTTGCCCGATTTCAAGCTATATTACAAAGCAGTGATCACCAAGACAGCATGGTACTGGCACAAAAACAGACATATAGACAAATGGAACAGAATAGAGAGCCCAGATATGGACCCTCAACTCTATGGTCAAATAATCTTTGACAAAGCAGGAAAAAATGTGCAATGGAAAAAATACAGTCTCTTCAATAAATGGTGCTGGGAAAATTCGAGAGCCACATGCAGAAGAATGAAACTCGACCATTCTCTAACACCATACACAAAGATAAACTCAAAATGGATGAAAGACCTCAATGTGAGACAGGAATCCATCAAAATCCTAGAGGAGAACATAGGCAGTAACCTCTTTGACATCGGCCACAGCAACTTCTTTCAAGATACACCTCCAAAGGCTAGCGAAACAAAAGCAAAAATAAACTTTTGGGACTTCATCAAGATAAAAATCTTCTGCATGGCAAAGGAAACAGTCAACAAAACAAAGAGGCAACCCACAGAAGGGGAGAAGATATTTGCAAATGACACTACAGATAAAGAGCTGATATCCAAGATCTATAAAGAACTTCTCAAACTCAACACCAAAAAAAAAAAAAAAAAAACATCAACAAATAATCAAGTCAAAAAATGGGCAGAAGACATGAACAGACAATTCTCCAAAGAAGACATACAAATGGCTAACAGACACATGAAAAAATGTTCATCATCATTAGCCATCAGGGAAATTCAAATCAAAACCACATTGAGATACCACCTTACACCAGTTAGAATGGCAAAAATGGACAGGGCAAGAAACAACAAATGTTGGAGAGGTTGTGGAGAAAGGGGAACCCTCTTACACTGTTGGTGGGAATGCAAGTTGGTACAGGCACTTTGGAAAACAGTGTGGAGGTGCCTCAAAAAATAAAAAATAGAGCTACCCTATGACCCAGCAATTGCACTCCTGGATATTTACCCCAAAGACAGATGTAGTGAAAAGAAGGGCCATATGCACCCCAATGTTCATAGCAGCGATGTCCACAATAGCCAAACTGTGGAAAGAGGGGAGATGCCCTTCAACAGATGAATGGATGAAGAAGATGTGGTCCATATATACAATGGAACATTACTCAGCCATCAGAAAGGATGAATACCCAACTTTTAAATCAACATGGATGGGACTGGAGGAGATTATGCTAAGTGAAATAAGTCAAGCAGAGAAAGTCAATTATCATATGGTTTCACTAATTTGTGGAACATAAGGAATAGCTTGGAGGACATTAGGAGAAGGAAGGGAAAAATGAAGGCGGGGGGAATCGGAGGGAGAGATGAACCATGAGAGACTATAGACTCTGAGAAACAATCTGAGTGTTTTAGAGGGGAGAGGCTGGGGGGATGGGTTAGCCCGGTGACGGGTATTAAGGAGGGCACGTACTGCATGGAGCACTGGGTGTTATACAAAAACAATGAATTGTGGATCACTACATCAGAAACTAATGATGTATTGTATGGTGACTGACATAACATAATAAAATAAAATTTAAAAAAAGTATTTTCTAATTTTCAATATATTTTCTTATCTTTACATATGTTCTTATGTCTTCAGGGCAAAATTTCTAAAATATAAAATAATCACACAGTAGAGATAATCAATAATGCCATGTTTGGGCTCTTTGAAAACACTAAGAAAACTGATAAGCATCTGGTAAGACCAATAAAGAAAAGGGGGAGCACAAATAGTAAATACCAGGAATAAAAAGGGACTTCAGTACAGATCCTAGAGATATTAAAAAGATGATGGGAGGAAATTATGAGCAACACATGCTAAAAAATTGAGAATTTAAATGCAATGTGTAAATTCCTAGAAAAACACAGTTTACCAAACTAAAAAGAGAAAATCTGATTTGTTTATAATAAAAGATATTGAATCTAAACTGAAGCCTTCCAACAAAACAAACAAACCAACACAAAATGTAAATCTCCTGACCCAGATGCCTTGATTTTCTTAATATTAGGGGGAAAATGACATTAATCCTACATAAACTGGCATAGAGAATGTAAAAGGCAGGTATACTCTTTCTGTGAGGCTTACTTAGTAATAAAATTCCACAAGGACAGTGGAAGTGAACCTTGTAGGCTGTGAAAATCTTATGGATATAAATATTTCTAAAAAATATTTAGCAAACTGAATCCATCAGTATATACTAAGGGTAGTATATCATGGCCAAGTTGAGTTTATACTAGAATGCAAGATCTGTTTCACATTAAAGAATTTGTTAATATCACAAACTCAATGTAATTTATCACACTAATACATTCAATGAGAGAAACTGTGCGATTATCTTAATAGATATAAAAAATTAAACATTTATTTATGAAAAAACTGTCAGCCCTTTAGAATAGAAGAAAATTTCCTTAACCCAATAAATGGCATCGACAAAAAATACCTAAGCAAACATCATGCTTAATGGTGAAACCTAGAACTTTTCCTCTTGGTATCAGGAACAGGAAAAGATTGCTCCTTATCATTTTTATTTGACATGTGCTAGTGGTCCTAGCCAATGCAAGAAGACAAGAATAAACCAATAAAAATTGAAAGGGAGAAAATTAAATAGTTATTATTATTTGCAGATGCTATGATCCTAACAAAATTATTATAGTGAGTTAACAAGGTTGATGGATTCAAAGTTACCACTTGTAGAAAAAATCAGTTGCAAGCCTTTCTCTTTCCGCCATCTTGGAGCCCATGGAGGCCTGCTGAGAACAGAATTAAAATGACAAATATGTATGAAAGGCTGTGGTCTAAGGTCATTTTTGCTGGCTATAAGCAGGGTCTCTGGGACCAGAGGGAGCACACAGCTCTTCTTAAAATTGAAGGTGTTTATGCTTGAGATGAAACAATTCTATCTAGGCAAGAGATGTGCTTATGTGTACAAAGCAAAGAACAGCACAATGACTCCTGGTGGTAAACCAAACAAAACCAGAGTAATCTGGGGAAAAGTAACTCATGCTCATGGAAAGAGTGGCATGGTTCATGCCAAATTCCAAAACAACCTTCCTGCTAAAGCCATTGGCCACACATTGGTGTGATGCTGTACCCCTCAAGGATTTAAACTTATTGAAAAGTAAATAAATGAAGATGTAGATTTATAAAAAAAAGGAAAAATCAGCTGCCTTTTAATATGTAAGCAAGAATCAGAAAATGAGATAAATCTAATCCATTTAAGTGGCATAAAATATAAAATACATAGGAACAGACAATATCGCGAGGGAAAAGAAAACTCATAGAATAAGAGAAAATATTTGTAAATCATATATTTGATAAGGAATTAACATCAAGAATATACAAAGAATCCCTACAACTCAACCACACACACACAAAAGCACACCACCACCACCACCACCAACAGAAAACCCAAACAAACAAGAAAACAAAAACAAAACAAAACAAACAAACAAAAAAAAACACTTCGAAACAAACCAACCCAACCAAAAAATGGGCAAGGAACTTGAATAGATGTTTTCCTAAAGATGATACACAAATGGCCAATAAACACATGGAAAGATGCTCCACATTATTAGTCATTGAGGAAATGCAAATCAAAGCCACAATGAGATATCACCTCACATTCATCAGGATGGGTTGTTAATAAACATGAAATGTAACAAAGGTTGGCAAGGATGTGGAGAAATGGGAACCCCTGCGCATTGCTGGTGGGAATGTAAAACGGTGTGAACCCTGGGGAAAAGAGTTTTGTGTTGCCAATTCCCTCCCTAGATGTTTCAAAAGATTGGAAGGGGAAAAACTCAAACAGAAACCTGTACACCCATGGTCATAGCAGTACAATTCACAATAGCCAAAAGGTGGAGACAATCCAAATGTCCATCAACAGATGAATGGATAAACAAAGTGTGGCCTATATATATAATGGAATACTATTCAGCCATTATTCAACCTGAAAAAAGAAATTCAGAATGAAATTTTTTCTTTTTTTTATTGTTATGTTAGTCACCATGCATTACATCTTTACTTTTTGATGTAGTGATCCACGATTCATTGTTTGTGTATAACACCCAGTGCTCCATGCAATACGTGCCCTCCTTAAAACCCATCACTGGGCTAACCCATCCCCCCACCCCCTCCCCTCTGAAACCCTCAGTTTGTTTCTCAGAGTCCATAGTCTCTCATGGTCCATCTCCCCTTCTGATATTCCCCCCTTCGTTTTTCCCTTTCTTCTCCTAATGTCCTCCAGGCTATTCCTTATGTTCCACATATAATTCAAACCATATGATAATTGTCTTTCTTTGCTTGACTTCTTTCTTTTTTTTTTTAATAAAAGATTTTATTTATTTATTTGACAGAGACACAGTGAGAGAAGGAACACAAGCAGGGCAAGTGGGAGAGGGAGAAGCAGGCTTCCCACCAAGCAGGGAGCCCGATGTGGGGCTCGATATGGGGCTCGATCCCAGGACCCTGGAATCATGACCTGAGCCAAAGGCAGACACTTAACAACTGAGCCACCGAGTCGCCCCTTGACTTATTTCACTTAGCATAATCCCCTCCTGTTCCATCCATGTCGATGCAAATAGTGGGTATTCATCCTTTCAGAATGAAATTCTGACATGTATTACACCATGGATGAACCTTGAACATATTAGGCTAAGTGAAATAAGCAAGACCAAACCAAACCAAACCAAACCAAACCAAACCAAACCAAACCAAACAAAAACCCTGTATGCTTTCACTTATATGAGGCACCTGGAACAGGAAAATTCATAGAAATGGAAAGTAGAACAAGGATTACCAGGGCCTGGGGGAAGTAGAAATGGGGAGCTATTGCTTAATGGATGGGCTAATCAAAAAGCTCTAGATGTGTGGAGTGATGGAAACAAACATACATACCGATGGGGAGAATATAAATTGACATTTTGGACAACTGTTTGGCACTATCTAGCAAAGTTGAAGACACACATACCTTATTACCCAGAAATTCCACTGCTATAGGTACATATCTTAAAGCAGAGGTTTCCAAAACAAGATCCCTGGAGATCCTCAAGCTTCCTTCAGGGGACCTGCAAGGGCAAAACCATTTTCTTTCTTTCTTTTCTTTTTTTTAATTAAACAGGTTTATTTTTTAAGATTTTATTTATTTATTTGAAAGACAGAGAGTGAGAGAGAGCATGAGAGGGGAGAGGGTCAGAGGGAGAAGCAGACTCCCCACCAAGCAGGGAGCCCGATGTGGGACTCGATTCTGGGAACTCCAGGATCATGACCTGAGCTGAAGGCAGTCGCTCAACCAACTGAGCCACCCAGGGGGCAAAACTATTTTCTTAATAATACTAAGAGGTTATTTGTCCCTTTTCACTGTGTCGACATTGGTACTGATAGTGGAGAAGCAGTGGTGGGTGAAGCAGCTGGTGCCCATGCATGATTCAAGGCAGGGGCACCCGTGGGGCTAGAGCCATGTTCTCCACTGCCACACACTTGCAGTAAAATAATTAATAATAATGATGATGATGATGATGATGATAATGATGATGCTAGTTTCACTTAAGGTTGTCCTTGATGAAGAAGTAAAAATTATTAATTTTATTAAATCTTGACCTTTGTGCTGTGTGATGAAACAAAAGGTAGGTGTGAGTAAAACTCTGCTGTTGCATACCCAAGAATGATATTCTCTTGAAAAACAGTACTGAAGTTGTAAGCAGAAGTAGGTAGGTAAATACTGTTTTTACTTGAAGACATGATGGGTAGAAAAACGTGATTATTCAAATTGGAACATCTGGCAGATATTTTCTTAAAAATGAATGAAGTAAGTTTGACACTTCAGGGAAAACTGGACATTAGTTGTTGCCGATGACAGAGTTTTGAGCTTTCAAACTAAAACTAGAATTTTGGAAAAGTTGTATCCATCACTGTGAGCTGGTCAACTTGCTAATGCTTAAAAGCTTTTCTGATGAAACCACTAGTGGTATTAGCAGATGCAATTTTTAAAATATCATATAATATTCAACATTTGGAAGATTTGTAAGGCTCAGTATAATACCAATGTATTTCAAATGACCACCATGATGTTACAAAATCACAAATAACTGAAAGATCTACTCAAAGCACAAGCTCAACCAGTGGATTTTAATGTAACAGAGCTCAAAGAGGTGACTGAATAGTTTCAGATTCCACACTGTAACTAACCTTTAAGAAACTACCACTCATTGAGTTTTGCTGTAGCATCAAAGAATATCAACAATTAGCTGCAAAGCCTATTAAAATATTTCTCTCTCTTCTAACTACAAATCAATACGAAATTAGATTTTCTCCTTTACACAAAACAATATATCACAACACATGGAATTTTTTTGAAATCAACAAATCATAATATATTTATATTAATCTATTGGTTTTGCCCATTTTGTGGTATAAATATCTCCACCATGAATGATTTTGAGCTACCAACGTGATTTTACAGAATGTAATATTGGGAAGAGATGGGCACCGTTGGCTCTCATGAGCTGCTATGACCTGGCTCCAGACCCCAGTACAATTCATATTTTAAAAAGCCCTATTGAGATACCACCTTACACCAGTTAGAATGGCAAAAATTGACAAGGCAAGAAACCACAAATGTTGGAGAGGTTGTGGAGAAAGGGAACCCTCTTACACTGTTGGTGGGAATGCAAGTTGGTACAGCCACTTTGGAAAACAGTGTGGAGGTTCCTCAAAAAGTTAAAAATAGAGCTACCCTATGACCCAGCAATTGCACTACTGGGCATTTATCCCAAAGATACAGATGTAGTGAAAAGAAGGGTCACATGGACCCCAATGTTCATAGCAGCAATGTCCACAATAGCCAAACTGTGGAAAGAGACAAAATGCCCTTCAACAGATGAATGGATAAAGATGTGGTCCATATATACAATGGAATATTCCTCAGCCATCAGAAAGGATGAATACCCAACTTTTGCATCAATATGGATGGAACTGGAGGAGATTATGCTAAGTGAAATAAGTCAGAAAGAGAAAGTCAATTATCATATGGTTTCACTTATTTGTGGGACATAAGGAATAGCTTGGAGGACATTAGGAGAAGGAAGGGAAAAATGAAAGGAGGGAATCGGAGGGGGAAAAGAACCATGAGAGACTGTGGACTCCAGGAATCAAACTGAGGGTTTTAGAGGGGAGGGGTTGTGGGGATGGGTTAGCTTGGTGAAGTGTATTAAAGAAGGTATGTACTGCATCGAGCACTGGGTATTATACGCAAACAACGAATCATGGAACACTACATCAAAAACTAATGATGTAATATATGGTGACTAACAACATAATAAAAAAAAATCTGAAAAAAAATAAAAATAAAAAATTTAGGACCCCTTTGGGTCCTAAATTTTAAGAAACTAGAAATTTGAGAACAACAGCCCTAGAGAAATGGCTGTATCTGGGATCCAGGAGACATGTACAAGAAAGTCAAGGAACCACAGCTACATGCAACATGAGTGAATCTTAAAAATATTAACTATAGGGACACCTGGGTGGCTCAGTCGGTTAAGCGTCTGCCTTCAGCTTAGGTCATGATCCCATCGAGTCCCACATTGTGCTCCCTGCTCTCTGGGGGGAGTCTGCTTCTCCCTCTCCCTCTGCCTCCTCCCTCCACTCATGGTCTGTCTGTCTCTCTTTCTCAAATTAATAAAATCTTAAAAAAATATTAACTGTATTGAGGAAAAGAAACCAGATTCAAATGAATACATCCTATACAGTTCCATTTATACCAACTCCACAAACAGGCAAGGCTAAGCATTAGTGTATACGAATGCATCCTTTGGTGCTCAGCATATTAAAAAAAAATAAGCAAGGAAGTGACAGCTACGGAAGTCAGGTTGGAAAAGGAGGAGGTGTGTGTGGCACTTCTGGGGTACTGGTAGTGTTCTGCTTATTGACCTCCATGCTGATTTTGTGGGGTTTTGCTCTACTGTAATTCATTTATCTGTACATTTATTTTTAATGTACCTGTTCATACTGTGTTACATTTTATAATTAAAAGTTTTTAAAAATGGAATTATACAGAACACATGACTCCCCTGTACTTGGATCAGACGGACATCCCCCCCTTCCTGGCTCTAGCCTGCCCAGACCATTGTCCCTGCCAAATAGAGGTTTGCCATGCTCTGTGGTGTGTCTTCATGTCCTTTCCCCGCCACATGGTTAGTTTCAAGAGGGAACAAATACTTTCTTGGAGTTCCTCTACTTTTGTTTAAAGACTGTTGGAAAAATACATTCTCTGAATTGCCTACTTGAAATTGGATGTCTTCATTTGTGGCAAGTGAGACTACAGCATTCTACTTCTTTAATTCAACCATATTAGAGACACCTTTCTCTGTTAGCATTTTTTAACAACTACAGAGTATTTCATTATATAGATGTACCATAATTTATTGAACCAGCCTTCCCTCAATAGATAGGTTGTTCCTAATTTTTTTTGCTTAGTGAATAAACAAAATAATGGCCTTTCTCCCATTGGACCTCAGTGGGGTCCCTCTGTGGGAATGGGACCCTGGTCTAGTCACTGATGGATTACACACACAGCTCAGTGCCCAAGATGTAGCACGTGTTCAATAAAATGATTGTGAGGTGAATGAAGACTAACCAAATGAACCACATGGTATCAGTTTGAGCACAAAGATAGGATTCTTTGTGGAAGCCCCTTGGGCAAAGGGGCAGATAAGCACTGAGTGGAGCCCAGGGGTCTAGGCCTGAATCATAGTGGATTCAAATCCCAACTCTCCCACATGGGTAACTTTAAACAGCTACTTAATCTCTCCTTGCTTCACTGCTCTCATCTGCAAAATAGGTATAATAGTGGCATCTGCTTCATAGGGCTGCTCTGAGAATTAAATGAGTGACTACATGCAAATGCCTCCACATGGGCCTAGCACATCAGCACTAGAGTAATAGAATTAGTAATAGAATGTGATCATCTCAACTCATCCTCATAAAAGTACCCCAAGGATGATGCCTCTCACAGGGTGACAACACGAAAACAAGGTCCTTCTGGCCCTGCATTTGCGGTGGTTATTTTTGGTTTGATTTGCTTCTATGGGGTTGGTTTTGCTCCTGAAGAATCAGCTTCCCCCTTAAGGAGAGTATTTATACGCACAGCCTATCACCATGGAGACAGTCAACAGTAGGGAATCCGAGATCAAGTCACCTCTCCTTGGAGGCTGAAGATAGACTCTCGGGCCCATTTGTTTTGTGAAACTGGCAGAGTGTCATCATCTATACCCACTCAGAAGGGTGTCTGGAAAGATGAAAAAGACACCCTAAACTCAGCAACTGCGTAACATCTCCCCACTCCTGAAACCTGAAACTGTGGCAAGTCAAAAGACTCAGGGCAAACACTTACCATGCAGTTTTTGACTGCAGTAAGTCCACAGTCCTTCTCTACCCCAAGCTGGAAGGTCGAGAACAAGTATTCAACCCGAGTGCTCACTGGAAACTGGGTGGAAGAGAGAATGAAGGTAAGGAATGGGAGAAAGTGGACAGAGGGCTTGGGGTGGCCTGGCAGGCAGAGATAGGAATGGGGTCATTACTATTTCCAAATTAAGGGTCACAGATGGTTACATCTTAAGAATGTGACATTAGGGTGTCTGTGCTCTTCATAGGGGAGTTACATTCAAGCAATCATCAAGGTCACCATTATATCTTGAAAATGGCATAGCAGAGGTGTCAATATAATTGTGCCTCAGCATTATTTTCAGCGGAGTGTTTCTAGGCTTCTGGTGTTCCCATCCCTAATTGCTCTGCACCTTGATTTGAAGAACATCTGCTATCTCTGGCCTGGCTCTTCCCAGAGTGGGGTACTTGCCAAGGCAGTCTTGCCACTCCCTGCACTGATGTCCAGTGATGACCTGCTGCTCTCTGACACCCATTCCACAACCTTGCCCTGCCTGTGAATTTCAGTTTTTACTTTCAAAACAGAACAAATGGGCTCTTGGTGTCCACATGTACTTTAAAGGCCAACACAAAAATACTTTGCCTGAATTGGCCTACTTGAAATTGAGTATCTTTATTTGTGGTGGCAATCAAGACTGAGTCACTTACATTTCTGCGGAGACATGGAGATATCCTCATGTCTTCTTGGGAAATGGGCAAGAGGACGATATACAATTGGCAATTTTGGTGGGAAAGGGTGGTGGTGACTTCTGAGAACTGGAAAAGGCTGTTTTTGGGGAGAACATTTGCATTCACCACCCCTCTGGCTAGATTTGGTCTGTGGCCATTGTTAGTTCTCATTGCACTTGGCCTTATTTGGGGAGCAGGTGTGTGTAAGAGAAGGTCCAAGGGCAAGAAGAACTGGCTGAGCAGTCCCTCCAGGCTCCTGTGGGCGAGATAGTACCCAAGGATACTATGGGCTGGTCCTACGCCTAGAAGAGATCATATGAAGAGAGCAGAGTTGGAGTGATATGAAAAACACAACAGACTAAGAAGCCCCAGCTCCTTACTCTGACACAGAAATACTTAAGAAACAACTATAGCCTAGCTAAAATAACTATAGAAGAGTTCTGAAAAGCAGTCAGAGGTCCACAGCAACCGAACAAATGCCCAATTTGAAAAAGTCACATTCAAAATGGTAGTAAATTCCATGGTATTTTTACTTGCTCTTTTCACATTTTCTCCTTAGAACAGCATGGTGTCATGTAAGAGAAGCAGTGGCTCAGCTCCCAGTTCCTTCCCTTGAACCCAGAAATAGTGGAGCAACATTTTAATCTGTCTGGAGGCTGCTTGTGGGATTGGTCCCTCTGCTTTGCTTAACTCAGAGTTCAGATAGGGAGAAGTGTCATAGTTCATGTTTCAGGCTAAGAAAAGCAGTTGAAAGCAGGGGTGGTTATAGCTGGTGAAAGCTTCTAGCGGACTACAGACCTGTGAAAGTCTGAGGCCGGAGGTTACAGGTGGAGAAATGCAACAGAACATAAAAGACCTTGAGAAGAAGCAGGGGAGACACTCTTTGGGGAATTAAGGCATTTTAAAGTAGCTGTGTATATAGACTAACTAAAAACGCACACACCGCACACCCACACACACCCACCCACCCACACACACACACACACACACACACACACACCCACACACACACACACACACAGGTTCAGGCAAGATGCATGCTCAGAAAACTCCTGAGAACTTAAGACTTCATTCACCCTGGAACATGTCCTGTTAGTTAGTGGAGATCTTCCCTTAAATGGACTGGACAAAAATCTTAAAACAACCACCTTGAATATGCATAAAGAGCTAAAAGAAAACATGAACAAAGAACTAAAGGAAATCAGGAAAATAATATATGAACAAAATGAGACTATCAATAAAAAATAGAAATTATAAAAAATCAAACAGAAATTATGGAGCTGAAAAATACAGTAACTACATTGAAAAAATTCACTAGAGGTGTTTCACAGTGGACTTGAATAGGCAGAAGAAAGAATCAGAGAACTTGAAGAGAGATCATTTGAAATTTTTGAGTCTGAGGAGACAAAAAAAGGAATAAAGAAATGAGAACAGAGTCTAAGGACTTACGGGTCACCATCATGCAGACCAGTATACACATTATGGGAGAAAAAAGAAAGGGGTAGAAAGAATATTTGAAGAAATAGTGGCTGAAAACTTCCTAAATTTGAAGACATGTGTTTACAAATCCAAGAATCTCTGTGAACTCCAGTAGGAAATATCCAAAGAGACACCCACAAAGACATATTATACTCAACCTGTTGAAAGTCAAAGACAAAAGAATTTGAAAGCAGCAAAATCAAAATGACATATCATGTACAAAGCAGCCTTTATAAGATTTTCAGTAGATTTCTCAGCAGAAACCTTACAAGCCAAAAGGGGGTGGGGTGATATATTTAAAGTGCTAAAAACAAAACAAAACAAAACAAACCATAACATTTATCCACTGAGAATACTATAGCTAGCAAAACCATCCTTCAAAAATGAAGGAGAAACTAAAGCACCCCCAGATAAACCAAAGCTGAAGGAGTTCATTACCACTAGGTCTGCGCTACAAGAAATGGAGCAATGCTAGACAGTAACTAAAAGCCATAAATGAAATAAAGACCTCTGGTAAAGGTAAACATATGGACAAATATAAAAACCACGATTGTTGTAATTTTGGTTTGTAACGCCACTATTTTTATAGGATTTAAAAAACAAATGCATAAAGATAATTATAAATCTATGTTAATGGGTACAAAATATATCAAGATGCAGTTTATGATGTCAGTAACATAAAATGGGAGATGGCAGGGCTGTAACGAAGCAGAGTTTTTATATATGAGCTAAGTCAAGTTGGTGTCCATTTAAATAGGTTGTTAAAAAGATTGTTATAACCTTAGGATGTTATGCGCAATCCCCATGATAACTACAAAGAAAATATGTCTAGAATATACACGAAAGGAAATGAGAAGGAAATAAAAACGTGTCATTGAAAATAATCAACTGAACACAAACAAAGGTAGTAATGGAGGAAATGAGGGACAAAAAAAATGCTGTAAGAAAACAAATAACAAAATGGCAAAAGTAAGTCCTCCCCTGACAGTAATTACTTTAAATGTAAATAGATTAACCTTTCAATCAAAAGACATAGATTGGCAAAATGGTGGGGGGAAACCCAAAACCTACGACGCAACTATATGCCATCTATGAGACTGTCTTTAGATCTAAGGGCATGCATAGGTTGAAAAGGAAAGGACAGAAAAAGTTATCCATCCAAATAGCAACCAAAAGAGAGTGGGTTGGCTATACCAATATCATTTAAAAAATAGACTTTAAGTCAAAAATTGGTATAAGAGCCAAAGAAGGACAGTATATATTGAAGAAAGGATCATGAAGAAATAGAAAATCTGAATAGATCTATAACAAGTAAGAAACAAAAACACCTCTAAAAAACAAGTCCATAACTAGATGGCTTTACTGGTGAATTCTACTTAGCATTTGACTACTATAACATAAAAAAGGCCATATATGAAAAGCCACAGCTAACATCATACTCAATGGTAAAAGACCAAAAATCTTTTCCTCTAAGATCAGGAATAAGACAAGAATGTCTGCTTTGCCAGTTCTATTCAACATAGTATTAAAAGTTCTAGCCAGAGCAATTAGGCAAGAAAAAGAAATAAAAAGCATAGAAATTGGAAAGGAAGAAGTAAAATTATCTCTGTTTGCAGATGACAGGATCTTATATGTACCAAACCCTAGAGACCACACATACACAAACAAAAGAAACAAAAAACCCAGAAAAAAACTGTCAAAACTGATAAATGAATTTGGCAAAGTAGCAAGATACAAAAATCAACATGCAAAACTCGGTTGCATTTCTATACACTGACAATGAACTATCTAAAAGGGGGACTAAAAAAACAATTCTATTTATAATAGCACCAAAAAATTAAAATACTTAGGAATAAACTTAACCACAGAGGCAAAAGACTTATATAATGAAAACTACAAAATATTGTCAAAAGAAATAAAACACAATGTCAATAGATGGAAAGATGTCCTATGTTCATGGATTGGAAGACACAATATCGTTAAGATGTCATACTACCCGGGACGCCTGGGTGGCTCAGTCGGTTAAGCGGCTGCCTTTGGCCCAGGTCATGATTCCAGGGTCCTGGGATCGAGTCCCACATCAGGCTCCCTGCTTCTCTCTCTCTCTCTCTCCCCCTCTGCTTGTGCTCTCTCTGTCAAATAAATAAAATCTTAAAAAAAAAAAGATGTCATACTACCCAAAACGCAATCCCCAAAATCGATTTCCAGTTTCCAAATGGGAAATCAATGCAATCCTTATGATTTTTTTTTTGCAGAAATTAAAAAATCCACCCTAAAATTCATTTGGAACCTCAAGAAACTGAATAACCAAAACGATCTTGAAAAGAAAAGAAGTACAAAGTTGGAGAATTCACATTCTCTGATTTCAAAAATTATTATAAAGCTATAGTAACCAAATATTGGGATACTGGCATAAAGGCAGACATATAAACAAATGGAACAAAATAAAGAGCTCAGAAGTAAGTCCTTCCATATCTGGTCAAACGATTTAAACAGGGCTGGCAAGATCATTCAATGGTGAAAGGACAGTCTTTTCAACAAATGGTGCTGGGAAAACTGCATATCCAAATGTGAAAGAATGAAGTTGGACCCTTACCTTACACTACATATAAAAATTAATTCAAAATGGATCAAAAACCTAGATGTAAGACCTAAAACTGTAAAACTCTTAGAAGAAAACATAAGAAAAAATCTTCATGACATTGAATTTGGTAGTGACTTTTTGTATAGGACACCGAAATCATAGATAACAAAAGAAAAAGAAATAGACAAATTGGACTTTCATCAAAATTGAAGACTTCTTTCATCAAAGAACACTGTCAACAGAGTGAAAAGGTAATTCATGGAATGGGATAAAATGTTTGCAAATATTATATATAATAAAGGATTAATATCCAAAATATATAAAGAACTCCTACAACTCAACAACAACAAAAAAACAAGCAATTAAAAATGGGGAAAAAAACCAAAGAAGACATCCAAATGGCCAAAAGACACATGAAAAAGTGCTCAACATCGCTCGGCATCAGGGAAATCCAAATCAAAACCTCAATGAGATACCACCTCACACCCGTCAGAATGGCTAAAATTAACAAGTCAGGAAACGACAGATGTTGGTGGGGATGCAGAGAAAGGGGAACCCTCCTACACTGTTGGTGGGAATGCAAGCTGGTGCAGCCACTCTGGAAAACAGTATGGAGGTTCCTCAAACAGTTGAAAATAGAGCTACCCTACGATCCAGCAATTGCACTACTGGGTATTTACCCCAAAGATACAAAGGTAGGGATCCGAAGGGGTACGTGCACCCCGATGTTTATAGCAGCAAGGTCCACAATAGCCAAACTGTGGAAAGAGACAAGATGTCCATCGACAGATGAATGGATGAAGAAGATGTGGTATATATACACCATGGAATATTATGCAGCCATCAAAAGGAATGAGATCTTGCCATTTGCAACGACGTGGATAGAACTGGAGGGTGTTATGCTGAGTGAAATAAGTCAATCAGAGAGAGACATGTATCATATGACCTCACTGATATGAGGAATTCTTAATCTTAGGAAACAAACTGAGGGTTGCTGGAGTGGTGGGGGGTGGGAGGGATGGGGTGGCTGGGTGATAGACGTTGGGGAGGGTATGTGCTATGGTGAGCGCTGTGAATTGTGCAAGACTGTTGAATCTCAGATCTGTACCTCTGAAACAAATAATGCAATATATGTTAAGAAAAAAAAAAGAAGAAGATAGCAGGAGGGGAAGAATGAAGGGGAGTAAGTCGGAGGGGGAGACGAACCATGAGAGATGATGGACTCTGAAAAACAAACTGAGGGTTCTAGAGGGGAGGGGGGTGGGGGGATGGGTTAGCCTGGTGATGGGTATTAAAGAGGGCACGTTCTGCGTGGAGCACTGGGTGTTATGCACAAACAATGACTCATGGAACACTACATCAAAAACTAATGATGTAATGTATGGTGATTAACATAACAATAAAAAAATTTAAAGAAAAAAATGGGGAAAAAACCTGAACAGATATTCCTCCAAGTTATGCAAATGGCCAATAAGCACATGAAAAGATGCTCAACATCACTAGTCATTAGGGAAAAGCAAATCAAAACCATAAGATACCACTTCACACCCATTAGGATGGTTATGATAAAAAAAAAAGAAAGAAGAAGAAAGTAGCAGTGTTGGTGAGGATGTGGAGAAACTGGAACACTTGTGCATGATTAGCGGGAATGTAAATGGGGCAGCTGCTGTGGCAGACAGTATGGCAGTTGTTAAAAGCATTAAACATAGGGGCGCCTGGGTGGCTCAGATGGTTACGCATCTGTCTTCGGCTCAGGTCATGATCTCAGGGTCCTGGGATCAAGCCCCACATCGGGCTCCCAGCTCAGTAGGGAGCCTGCTTCTCCCTCTCCTTCTGTCATTCCCTCCATTTGTGCTCTCTGACTCTATCTCTCTGTCAAATAAATAAATAAATAAATCTTAAAAAGAAAAACATTAAACATAGAATGACCATATGACCCAGCAATTCCGTTTCTGGGTTTACACCCAAAAGAACTGAAAGCAGGATTTTGAAGAGAGATCTTCATACATCCATGTTTGTAGCAGCATTATTCACAGTAGCCAAAAGGTAGAATGGATAAGCAAAATGTAGGATATGCCTACGGTAAAATATTACTCAGCCTTTAAAAGGAAGAAAATTCTTACACATGCTACCATGTAGATAAACCTCAAAGACACCATGTTAAGTGAAATAAGCCAGGCGTGGAAAGACAGATACCGTATGATTCCACTTGTATGAAATACCTGGAGTAGTCAAATTCATAGAGACAGAAAACAGAATGGTGGGTGCCATGGGCAGAGGGCGGGAGCCATTTAATGGGTTCAGAGTTTTAGTTTGAGAAGATGAAGAAGTCTTGGAGACAGGTGATGATGATGGTTGCATAACCATATAAGTGTACTCAATGCTACTGAACTGTAGATGTAAAAATGGTTAAAATGGTAAATTTTGTTATGTCTATTTTACCACAATAAATTTTTTAAAAAATGAACCAGGAGGGCGCCTGGGTGGCTCAGTTGGTTAAGCGACTGCCTTCGGCTCAGGTCATGATCCTGGAGTCCCGGGATCGAGTCCCGCATCGGGCTCCCTGCTCAGCAGGGAGTCTGCTTCTCCCTCTGACCCTCTTCCCTCTCGTGCTCTCTGTCTCTCATTCTCTCTCTCTCAAATAAATAAATAAAATCTTAAAAAAAAAAATGAACCAGGAAACATAATATAATGGGGCGGAGTGGGGGAAGAGTGGAACCGGGAAGAGGTGAGGAAAACAAAGAAGAAAAAGAGAGGAAGGAGGCAAGCAGGAGGGGGGAGCAGGGAGAGAGAAGACAAAGGGCACAGGTGCAGAAGGTGAGAAGTGGTCAGGCGACACAAGTAACAGCTTTCCTGAGGTGTGGGATGCCAAGTGCCTGAGCACGGTCCTTTCCAAGCTCTGGAAGGGAGGGGGCAAAATTAAGCTTGCATTGTGAGGATGCCCTGGGCTCTGTGTCTACCCTTTCTCTGCTCAGCTTTCCCTAGCCCAGGAGGGAAAGGGATGCTGCAGCAGTGGGAGAAGCTGCATCACAGAAGTTACCCTGACCATTTCATCTTTCAGTTCACCAAAGCCACGGAGAAAACACCTCAGTGCGTTTACAGAAAAGAGTACGTCCCCTTCCCAGGCCACAGACCAGACCAGATCTCCAGGTGTTATGGCAAGAGGAGAATTGAGGTAAGAGGGAGTGGGGTCCCCACGCCCAGGCCTGGGCTTCCCCCAGTGCTCAGGAGCCACCACCTGCCAGCTTCTTCTAAGCTCAGTTCCCCCCAGGGGACACAGGAGTTGTCTTGTGAGCACTCTCCCCAACCCAGGGGCTGCAGATGGCGTCCACCTTTATTTACAATCTGCCAAATCTCAAACTGGTAGCATCCCCACCCCCCCACCCTGTATCCCAGCACTGTCCTGGATCATTTCCCAGTTCCTCCAGGTTCTCCCAACAGGATGTAGGCAAAGGGTGTGGGAAATAAACAAGCAAGGTAAATACTGAGTTAAGGGGAACATAGAAGTCACATAAGGTCCTCCAAAAGCAAGTAGCGGTGATGCTTGGATGACAGTATTTTGTATCATCTATGCCTCAGCTTCCTGTTCTTTTGTATAAAAAGTCAGGGACCATTCTGCCCTCTCTCACTCATTGAGTGCATGCCCTTGTGTTGCAGGTCCCCGGAGCAGAAAGCAGGGCACTGCGACCTCAGGACATGTCCCCCCACCCGCACCCCCCAACCCCATACCTGCCTAAACTCAGGGTGGGGGCACAGAGTGAGGGGTGGGCACTGTCAGAATGGGAGCATTTTGGAGCTGGAAGGGTTCCAAGAGATTGTTCAGCTCAGCACCCTCACTTGCAGATAAAAGGCGCCCCGGGTGTGGTGAATGTCTTGTCCAAAACTGTGTAGCTGGTTGGTAAGAGACTAAGCAGGTGGCTGATCTGTAACTCAAGCAAGTATCCTCACATCCCTCTTCATTATCTGCTGGAGTGGACTCTGTCTTCTGCATTTGGGAGTCATCTCTGTATAAACAGCACCACATTTTCAGCTCTGTGTTGGCATCCCTGGATTGCACGGATATCCCTGGAGTACACTGGCATCCGCAGACGATGCTGACCCTCTGGGGCTGCTAATTGTTGCCATTAGTGTGCACTGAAGACCGAAATGCATGTTCATAGAAAGAAGTCAAAATAAGAACCCATGATCTGGGGTTCCTGGTCCCCAATCATCAATATATATGAGGTACTTAGCCTAGTTCTCAATACACATTCATGCCCTTCTTAAAGACTTTTGGACTCATTACAAACCCTGATGAAGAGATAACCACACACACATGCACACACACACACACACACACACACAATCTGGTTAAGGGGCCCCTGGGTAGCTCACTCATTTAAGCATCTGATTCTTGATTTTTTGCTCAGGTCATGATCTCGAGGTCATGAGATCCAGCCCGGAGTTGGGCTCTGCGCTTGGCTGGGAATCTGCTTGGGGATTCTCTCTCTTCCTCTCCCTCTGCCCCTCCCCCTGCTCTCTTTCTGTCTCTCTGAAATAATAAATAAATAAATCCTTATGTAATCTGGTTAAAATTAAGAAGCCCTCTACCAACATATACACAAAATAGAACCAAACAATCCGATATCCATTTCCAAGGACTCTGTTCAAATCTCCTGCTTCTGTGCGGGGACCCTGGACATAGCGCTGCCCCACACAGCTGCTTCAACCCATCAGCTCTTTCGGGTACTTCCTCCTGCTCTTCCTCCTAGGACAGCCAGCTCCCATCCCCACTTCACATGTCCTCATTCTTAGACAAATGCATACCTGCTCTTTCAACTGACTATGGATTGATGGGATTAGCATTTCCCAGAGAGGACCCCGCTTTCTGTGCTTTTCCATTAGGGAGGTATATTCGTCGCATTTTTTTTTTGATGTAGTGTTCCATGATTCATTGTTTGTGCATAACACCCAGTGCTCTATGCAGAACGTGCCCTCTTTAATATCCATCACCAGACTAACCCATCCACCCACCCCCCTCCCCTCTAGAACCCTCAGTTTGTTTTTCAGTGTCCATCATCTCTCATGGTTTGTCTCCCCCTCCGATTTACCCCCCTCCATTCTTCCCCTCCTGCTATCTTCTTCTTTTTTTTTCTTAACATATATTGCATTATTTGTTTCAGAGGTACAGATCTGTGATTCAACAGTCTTGCACAATTCACAGCGCTCACCATAGCACATACCCTCCCCAGTGTCTATCACCCAGCCACCCCCTCCCTCCCACCCGCCCCCCCCCACTGCAGCAAAACTCAGTTTGTTTCCTGAGATTAAGAATTCCTCATATCAGTGAGGTCATATGATACATGCCTTTCTCTGATTGACTTATTTCACTCAGCATAACACCCTCCAGTTCCATCCACGTCGTTGCAAATGGCAAGATCTCATTCCTTCTGATGGCTGCCTAATATTCCATGGTGTATATATACCACCTCTTCTTTATCCATTCATCTGTCGATGGACATCTTGTCTCTTTCCACAGTTTGGCTATTGTGGACCTTGCTGCACGTACCCCTTCAGATCCCTACATTTGTATCTTTGTGGTAAATACCCAGTAGTGCAATTGCTGGATCGTATGGTAGCTCTATTTTCAACTTTTTGAGGAACCTCCATATTGTTTTCCAGAGGGGTTGCACCAGCTTGCATTCCCACCAACAGTGTAGGAGGGTTCCCCTTTCTCCACATCCCCGCCAACATCTGTTATTTCCTGACTTGTTAATTTTAGCCATTCTGACGGGTGTGAGGTGGTATCTCATTGAGGTTTTGATTTGGATTTTCCTGATGCCGAGCAGTGTTGAACACTTTTTCATGTGTCTGTTGGCCATTTGGATGTCTTCTTTGGAAAAATGTCTGCTCATGTCTTCTGCCCATTTCTTGATTGGATTCTTTGTTCTTTGGGTGTTGAGTTTGATAAGTTCTTTAAAGATTTTGGATCCTAGCCATTTATCTGATGTCATTTGCAAATATTTTCTCCCATTCTGTCGGTTGTCTTTTGGTTTTGTGGACTGTTTCTTTTGCTGTGCAAAAGCTTTTTATCTTGATGAAATCCCAATAGTTCATTTTTGCCCTTGCTTCCCTTGCCTTTGGCGATGTTTCTAGGAAGAAGTTGCTGCGGCTGAGGTCGAAGAGGTTGCTGCCTGTGTTCTCCTGTAGGATTTTGATGGACTCCTGTCTCACATTTAGGTCTTTCAACCATTTGGAGTCTATTTTTTGTGTGTGGTGTAAGGAAATGGTCCAGTTTCATTCTTCTGCATGTGGTTGTCCAATTTTCCCAAAACCATTTGTTGAAGAGACTGTCTTTTTTCCATTGGACATTCTTTCCTGCTTTGTCAAAGATGAGTTGACCATAGAGTTGAGGGTCCATTTCTGGGCTCTCTATTCTGTTCCATTGATCTATGTGTCTGTTTTTGTGCCAGTACCATACTGTCTTGATGATGACAGCTTTGTAATAGAGCTGGAAGTCCGGAATTGTGATGCCGCCAGCTTTGCTTTTCTTTTTCAAGATTCCTCTGGCTCTTTGGTGTATTTTCTGGTTCCATACAAATTTTAGGATTATTTGTTCCATTTCTTTGAAAAAAGTGGATGGCATTTTGATGGGGATTGCATTGAATGTGTAGATTGCTCTAGGCAGCATTGACATCTTTACAATATTTGTTCTTCCAATCCATGAGCATGGGATGTTTTTCCATTTCTTTGTGTCTTCCTCAATTTCTTTCATGAGTATTTTATAGTTTTCTGAGTACAGATCCTTTGCCTCTTTGGTTAGATTTATTCCTAGGTATCTTATCGTTTTGGGTGCAATTGTAAATGGGATCGACTCCTTGATTTCTCTCTCTTCTGTCTTGTTGTTGGTGTATAGGAATGCCACTGATTTCTGTGCATTGATTTTATAGCCTGTTACTTTACTGAATCCTGTATGAGTTCTAGCAGTTTTGGGGTGGAGTCTTTTGGGTTTTCCACATACAGTATCATCTCATCTGCAAAGAGTGAGAGTTTGACTTCCTCTTTGCTGATTTAGATGCTTTTCATTTCTTTTTGTTGTCTGATTGCTGTGGCTAGGACTTCTAATACTCTGTTGAATAGCAGTGGTGAGAGTGGACATCCCTGCTGCGTTCCTGACCTTAGGGGGAAAGCTCTCAGTTTTTCCCATTGAGAATGATATTCGCTGTAGGTTTTTCATAGATGGCTTTTATGATATTGAGGTATGTACCCTCTATCCCTATACTCTGAAGAGTTTTGATCAAGAAAGGATGCTGTACTTTGTCAAATGCTTTTTCTGCATCTATTGAGAGGATCATATGATTCTTGTTCTTTCTTTTGTTAATGTATTGTATCACGTTGATTGATTTGCAGATGTTGAACCAACCTTGCAGCCCAGGGATAAATCCCACTTGGTCGTGGTGAATAATCCTTTTAATGTACTCTTGGATCCTATTGGCTAGTATTTTGGTGAGAATTTTTGCATCTATGTTCATCAAGGATATTTGTCTGTAATTCTCCTTTTTGATGGGGTCTTTGTCTGGTTTTGGGATCAAGGTAATGGTGGCCTCATAAAATGAGTTTGGAAGTTTTCCTTCCATTTCTATTTTTTGGAACAGTTTCAGAATAGGTATTAATTCTTTAAATGTTTGGTAGAATTCCCCTGGGAAGCCATCTGGCCCTGGGCTTTTGTTTGTTGGGAGATTTTTGATGACTGCTTCAATTTCCTTAGTGGTTATAGGTCTGTTCATGTTTTCTATTTCTTCCTGGTTCAATTTTGGTAGTTGATACATCTCTAGGAATGCACCCCTTTCTTCCAGGTTATCTAATTTGCTGGCATAGAGTTGCTCATAATATGTTCTTATAATTGTTTGTATTTCCTTGGTGTTGGTTGTGATCTCTCCTCTTTCATTCATGATTTTGTTGATTTGGGTCATTTCTCTTTTCTTTTTGATCAGTCTGGCCAGGGGTTTATCAATCTTGTTAATTCTTTCAAAGAATCAGCTCCTAGTTTTGTGGCTCTGTTCTACTGTTCTCTTGGTTTCTATTTCATTGATTTCTGCTCTGATCTTTATTATTTCTCTTCTCCTGCTGGGTTTAGGCTTTATTTGCTGTTTTTTCTCTAGCTCCTTTACGTGTAGGGTTAGGCTGTGTATTTGAGACCTTTCTTGTTTCTTCAGAAAGGCTTGTATTGCTGTATACTTTCCTCTCAGGACTGCCTTTGCTGCATCCCAAGGATTTTGAACGGTTGTGTTTTCATTTTCATTGGTTTCCATGAATTTTTTTAATTCTTCTTTAATTTCCTGGTTGACCCATTCATTCTTTAGTAGGATGCTCTTTAGCCTCCATGTATTTGAGTTCTTTCCGACTTTCCTCTTGTGATTGAGTTCTAGTTTCAAAGCATTGTGGTCTGAAAATATGCAGGGAATGATCCCAATCTTTTGGTACCGGTTGAGACCTGATTTGTGACCTAGGATGTGATCTATTCTGGAGAATGTTCCATGGGCACTAGAGAAGAATGTGTATTCTGTTGCTTTGGGATGGAATGTTCTGAATATGTCTGTGAAGTCCATTTGGTCCAGTGTGTCATTTAAAGTCTTTACTTCATTGTTGATCTTTTGCTTAGATGATCTGTCCATTTCAGTCAGGGGGGTGTTAAAGTCCCCCACTATTATTGTATTGTTGTCAATGTGTTTCTTCGCTTTTGTTATTAATTGCCTTATATAATTGGCTGCTCCCATGTGAGGGGCATAGATATTTACAATTGTTAGATCTTCTTGTTGCATAGACCCTTTATGTAGGATATAGTGTCCTTCCTCATCTCTTATTACAGTCTTTGTTTTAAAATCTAATTTGTCTGATATAAGGATTGCCACCCCAACTTTCTTTAGGTGTCCATTAGCATGGTAAATGGTTTTCCACCCCCTCACTTTCAATGTGGGGGTGTCTTTGGGTCTAAAATGAGTCTCTTGCAGACAGCATATCGATGGGTCTTGTTTTTTAATCCAATCTGATAGCCTGTGTCTTTTCATTGGGGCATTTAGCCCATTTACATTCAGGGTAACTATTGAAAGATAGGAATTTAGTGCCATTGTATTGCCTGTAAGGTGACTCTTACTGTATATTGTCTGTGTTCCTTTCTGGTCTATGCTGCTTTTAGGCTCTCTCTTTGCTTAGAGGAACCCTTTCAAGATTTCTTCGAGGGCTGGTTTCGTGTTTGCAAATTCCTTTAGTTTTTGTTTGTCCTGGAAGCTTTTTATCTCTCCTTCTCTTTTCAATGACAGCCTAGCTGGATATAGTATTCTTGGCTGCATATTTTTCTCGTTTAGTGCTCTGAAGATATCGTGCCAGTCCTTTCTGGCCTGCCAGGTCTCTGTGGATTGGTCTGTTGCCAATCTAATGTTTCTACCATTGTAGGTTACAGTTCTCTTCTCCCGAGCTGCTTTCAGGATTTTCTCTTTGTCTCTGAGACTCATAAGTTTTACTATTAGATGTCAGGGTGTTGACCTATTTTTATTGATTTTGAGAGGGGTTCTCTGTGCCTCCTGGATTTTGATGCCTGTTTCCTCCCCACATTAGGGAAGTTCTCTGCTATAATTTGCTCCAATATACCTTCTGCCCCCCTCTCTCTTTCTTCTTCTGGGATCCCAATTATTCTAATGTTGTTTCGTCTTTATTATCGATTATCTCTCGAATTCTGCCCTCGTGATCCAGCGGTTGTTTATCTCTCTTTTTCTCAGCTTCTTTATTTTCCATCATTTGGTCTTCTATATCGCTGATTCTCTCTTCTGCCTCATTTATCCTAGTAGGTAGTGCCCCCATTTTTGATTGCACCTCATTAATAGCCTTTTTGATTTCGACTTGGTTAGATTTTAGTTCTTTTATTTCTCCAGAAAGGGTTTCTCTAATAACTTCCATGCTTTTTTCAAGCCCAGCTAGTATCTTTAAAATCATGATTCTGAACTCTAGGTCTAACATCGTACTAATGTCCGTATTGAGTAGGTCCCTGGCAGACGGTACTACCTCTTGTTCTTTTTGTTGAGATGATTTTTTTTCATCTTGTCATTTTGTCCAGAGGAGAACAGATGAATGAGAGAACAAAACGCTAACAGGTTAACAAAGTCCCCAGAAAATATACTCTAAACAAATCAGAAAAGACCTGAAACCAGGGGAAAAGAAGGGGAAGAAAGAAAAAAGAAAGAGAAAAAAAAAGAGAGAGAAAGAAAAAGATAAAAACAAAAACAAAAACAAAAAAGCAGAATATGATCAGGCTGGTGCATTGATCAGTGCCACACACTAGATTTTGGGTGTATTTTGGTCTGTTAGAAGAAAGTGCCTCCTAACATTTTAAAGAAAGAAAGACTTAAATATGTACAAAATAAAGGTTGATATGATGAAGGGATGGCAGATGACTGTAAAGATGAAAATTATAAAAAATTTTTAAAAAGGAATTGATAAGAAGGTGTTTGAAAAAAGAAAGAAGAGGATAAAGAAAAAGGAAAGAAAGAAAAAAAGGGGGAGAGAATGTGATCAGGCAGGAGACTAGAACAAAGCCATACACTAGAGATTTAAGGTACATTTTGATATGTTAGAAGGAACTGTATCTCAAAATTTTAAAGAGAGAACCACTTATATATATATGCCAAAAATAAGGGTAACTACTATGAAGGGATAGAATATGACTCTAAAAATGAAAAATAAAAATTTTTTTTTAAAAAAAGGGATTGATAACATGTTGGTTAAAAAAGGGAAAAAGAAAAATTCAAAAAAAAAAGACAGTTAAAAAAATTAACTTTGAAAGACTAATGAATCATGGTAAAAAAGCCATGAATTCTATGTGCAGTATTCCCCTAGCGCTGGAGTTCTCCCGTTCTCCTTGATCAGTAAACTTGGTCTTGGCTCGCTGGCTGTTCGTGCTGATCTTCTGGGGGAGGGGCCTGTTGCCGTGGTTCCCAAATGTCTTTGCGGGAGGCGGAAGCTCCCCGCCCTTGTCGGTCCGGGCTAAGCAGTCTGCTCGGGTTTGCTCTCAGGAGATTTTGTTCCCTGCAAGCTCTCGGTACAGCTTTGGAGGACCAGGGTGACAATGGTGGCCTCCCAATCTCCGCCCAGAGGAGCCGAGAACTCGTGGCCCCGCTCCTCAGTGCGCCCCCAGAGAAAAGCAGTCACTCCCGTCTCCCTGGTCTCCGGCCGCACTCCGTGCTCACCCGGCCTGTGACCGAGCGTTTCTATCTCTGGCACCCCACCCCGTGTGGAGTCTCCAAACCCAGCAGATCCCTGCGGTGCGCTCCCGCGCCGCTCCTCCCGGGGGAGGAAGGGGAGTCTCCCCGGCTCTGCCGCTTGTTGGGTCCCTGCTGGAGGAGCAGTGGCCCGACTGGGCCGCGGATCACAGTTTATGGCCACCCCGAGCTGAGAGCCCGCGCCTCTGCTCTGTCTCTGCAGCCGGCTTCCCCGCTCCGATCCCTGGGAGCTCTGCCGCACTCAGGCTCCCCCGGTCTTTCTGTGACCCCGAGGGTCCTGAGACCACACTGTCCCGCGAGGGTTCCACCCCCCGCTTAGCCACTGAAGCGACATCCCTCCGCGGAGCCGACTTCTAAAAGTTCCGATTTTGTGCTCCGCGGCTCTAGCACTTGCCAGAAGCGGCCGACGGAGGCCCCCTCCCCCGCCGTCTATCCTCCCAATATCGCCTCGGATTCACTTCCCCGCACGTCCTACCTTCCAGAAAGTGGTTGCTTTTCTGTTCAGAGAGTTGTTGCTATTCTTTTCCTCGATCTCCTGTTGAGTTTGTAGGTGTTCAGAATGGTTTGATCCCTATCCAGCTGAATTCCTGAGACCAGACGAAATCCAGGTCTCCTCCTCCTCCGCCATCTTGCTCCCTTCCCCTCCTTGCATTTTTTATGTTCTGAATTTTAGATGGTTTGACATCTTAGGGGCCATGCTAATCCTGGACAGACGGCCCTCCCAGGGCTGGCTAGTTCCTACAGACAGTAAACAGCTTGCCTGGAAGCACGCCTTTGGGATACAAACCAACCAATCCAGAGCCCATACCCCAACCACCTCTTTTATGTAACGTTCACATGCCAAGTCAATATCCCTTTGCCTTAAATCACTCCAGGGCCAGGCACCAATAACCGGAAGCATGTCTTTAGCTGAAATCAAACTCTGCAATCCTAAACTTCTCAAACTTGCTTACCCTGCCTCACCTTGTTCCTTCCCTTGGAAAACACATGGAGGTCCTGGGCCATGCTCTCTCTTTCTCCTGCTCCTTCTTCGACGCTGGTGCTTCCCTATGTGGTCCCGTGTGGTGCCCCCTCCTCTCGGGAATTGAAAGTAATAAACTTTTTTTTTAAGATTTTATTTATTTATTTGACAGAGAGAGACACAATGAGAGCAGGAACACAAGCAGGGGGAGTGGGAGAGGGAGAAGCAGGCTTCCCGCGGAGTAGGGAGCCCGATGTGGGGTTCGATCCCAGGACCCTGAGATCATGACCTGAGCCGAAGGCAGATGCTTAACGACTGAGCCATCCAGGCGCCCCAGTAATAAACTTTCTAAATCGTTTTTTTCCAAGGCAGTTGTCTCTCTGTCACCTGATCATACCTGATCAAAACAAAAATCTCAGGTTCATCATCAAGACAGCAGGGCCGTGCCCCAAGCCAAGAAGAACAGCAAGAAAATCCCTTTCTCCTTTCTCTGCTGTGATGCCTTCTCAGTACTTCCCTGGGTTCATGGGAACCCCTCCAACTTGCTTTCCCTGGCACTGGACCTGTACCAGCGCCACCTGGTGATGTGGATCTTGGGAACCCCTGCCTAATGTCTGTGCCCGACCCCTTCGTCTCCCTTTGGCATTGTGATCTGACTTATTTATGGAACCACCACTTGAAATATTATGTGCACCTGGCATTTCTAGACCAGAGCAGACACAGACCTCCCTGTCTGTTCCAGACAAGAGGACAGGCATGGAAATCCACATTATCCTCCCCTGTAAATCAGCCCAGTCCTCCAAGATTCCCTTCCAGGGCCAAGAGGATTTTCTTCGGAAAGGCACTGATGCAGGCAAACATCCCAGAGTAAGGAGGACATGGCTTTCTTCTTGTAAATAACTCCTACTAAAGAAATCACTCCTCGAGTTTCCAGCCAAGGGAGCCATAAATCCCTTGCAGGAGAAGGCAATTTATGGAGCGTTCTCTGACTCTTCCCATAGTAACTGATTGAAATACAAGGTGCACATGTGATGCTCGGTATTCAACGCCTTTCACTGGCCATGGCAATAGGCACTTGGATGGAGGAGCCTGGAGACACATCAGAGGGTGTAATTTCAGATCACAAGGGCAGCAGTGAGATGGGTCTGTCTCTTCCTATTCAGCTGGGTGTCCTGCCTTTCATTTTAATGTGTCCCCGTAGCCCATTCTAGGGATGAATTGACTTGGCATGCGTTGGGGGCTCCCAGACAGAGAACTGACTGCCGAGAAGCTGGGATGTGTGTGTGAAGGTGAGCTGTGTCCCGGTGGGCCAGACAACTGTGTCTCCCAGGTGGCGGCCCGGGGGGCTCAGGCAATAACACTCGCCATCAGCTTCACACACCTCCGAGGCGGCAGCTTCTGCCTCCGTCTGCCGCCATGTGGATGCCTTGCTCCGATCGGTTAACACGCCCACTGTGTCTGTCCCTCCAGGGGCTCCCGTACAAACACCTGATCACGCACCACCAGGAGCCCTCCCACCGCCATCTGATCAGCACCTATGATGACCATTACAACCGGCACAATTACAACCCCGGCCTGCCCCCACGACGTACCTGGAGTGGACATAAGATGCTGTGGCTCCCAGAGAAATCCGACTTCGTCCTTCTCGGTATTCGTATAATTCAGGATTTCGCCCTGTGCTGGGCGGTAAGGGGTCCACAGCTGCCCTAGGGCTGTGGATGCTGAAAGACTCACACAGAGAGCATTAGTGTGACCCAAGAGGGGGGAGAATCCTATTGACCCGCAAGGCTGCTGTTTGCCACGGAGGTGATATTTGCTGTGTGGAGAAGCCCTCACCTGTGCGCCATGCCGGTCTGGGTTTACTGGGAGCACGGGTGGCAGGAACAGCCTCACTGCCCTCAGATCCATCATTTGCATGAACAGTGATGACTGGTGCATAGCACCTGGGGGACACAGGAGTGACAAACAGGGAGGAATTCCTGCCCTTGGGAGAGTTGTCATTCCAGTGTGTCCCAGATAAGACAGTGTTAATGGATAACTTAAGATCTGGCAAGTAAAATCATTCTGAACCACCATATATGTGCCATGAAGCAAAGACACCAGGTAAGGAACACAAAGTGAGGCAGGTATTTATGAATCTCCTTTGGGTGGAATGATGAGGGATGGTCTTTCTGGAAGACAGAGTTGAGTTGAGAAGGAGGGAGCCATATAGGAATTGGGGGGGTGGGGGAGAATTCCAGGGGAGGAAATAGCAAGTGAAGACGCTCCGCAGCAGGAAGAGCACTTCGGGGCTCATAGGCCACCAAGAGGAGTGTGGATTTTGTCCTTCCAGCAGCAACAGGACTTTGAAGGGATTTTTGTTAAGAGAGTGCCTTGATCTGATTTACATTTCAAGCTACCCTCCTTCTTTGCATCCAACTTTTTGTACTCCCTACATTCAATGCAAAGGGACCTGCTTCTGATGCTGAGTGGCTTGTCACTCTGCATTACTTTTGCAAGGGTTTCTCCTAGGGATCAGTCTCACAAGCCTGCATTGCACCCTTCCCTGCTAGGGTAGGACAGCCCCACAGGAGCCGGCAGGCCACCCTCCACCAGTCGAGGGGCTGACTTTTCCGAGGCCTATGTAGCAGCGCCTGGTTCCTCCTGAGCACGCGGGGAGCCTGCCCCACCCTGAGCCAACACTCCTGCAAGCCCTTCTTCCCTCCGGAGCCAGCCTCGGTCCCGGATATTGCAGCCCTGGAAAACACATTCTTCTGGCAGGTCCACGCCCCATTCACCCAGACCCTGGTTTCTTTTGCAGCTCCCCCTACAAACTATGGACTCTATGAAGAGCTGCAGCAGAGATGGCTCGCACCCAAGGCTGCCCCGAGGGAGAGCATTTACACCTCGTCATACCCCAGACCACCACTCTATGCTTTGTCCCGGCGGGAACATGCCATCCCCGTCCCTCCCCCCTCATCTGCACCCTGTCCCACGCTTCTGAGAGCTGCCAGGCCACGGGCAGTGCAGGCAGAGCCAACCGGAGCCCCACTGTGCTGTCCGACTGGCCAGGCAGCAGGCAGCCTGCAGACACACCCAGAGTTTTAAATCCAGCCCCGCCGAGGGGCCCTTAGAATCATGGTCTGTGTTTGAAGGTTTCCGCCCCTCCTCCAAACCCTCAGTCTCCTTTCTTTTCCATCCCACAAGTAAAGCTCTTTGACAGAATGGAGTGTCACGTATATGCAGAATTGTGCAGAATGGCAGAAGGCCCTCTTCCTTGTTTCACATGAGGGGAAACTGAGGCCCAGAAAGGTAACATGATTCCTGCAAGTTCTCACAGTGGGGTACCTACCCTCCAGGAGTGTCTGGTCCATGCAGAAGGCGATCTGACCACGAGACCCACCGCAGAGCTCCGTGACATAGTAGAACATGGTTACAGGAGGGCACCCCGTGGGAGCTGGCCGTCAGGGAGGGGTCCAGCCTGTCCTTGCCTCCCCAGGGGTGCGCTGAACCCAGGGTTCAGAGGAAGCAAGACACACAGCATCTCCCTTCCACCTCTGAGCTCTCAAATTCTTTTCTGGGTTTGAGGATGGGGAATTTTTCAGCCAGTGTTTCAGAATGAGGATGGACCTGCGGACAGAAGATCCGGGGTGCTGTCCTGGTTCAGGGACTTGGTGCTCTCCTCACCAAGGATGGAGTCCCCCGGGCACATTCTGCCCCCTGATGTGGAGTCCAGCCTCCAGATGAGCACGGCCAGCCCGCATCTG
Source organism: Zalophus californianus (assembly GCF_009762305.2). NCBI lineage: Eukaryota > Metazoa > Chordata > Mammalia > Carnivora > Otariidae > Zalophus > Zalophus californianus. The sequence goes on from NC_045598.1 coordinate 9,530,393, forward strand.
CCCTGTCAGGGCGGTGTCCGAATGGCCTTCTTTGCCTTCTGCCTCCACCCCGATTATCTGCATTCATTACTGTAGGCTCCGCGCTCGGTGTGTAGTTGGTGCTGAATCATCCTTGGCTGGATGAACGAATGAACCATTGTCTCTTCTGGGGCTCTTCTCTGGACCCACGCTCACCCCGATCACCACGACCCAGTCCTGTTCCACCCTCTGAGCCCACATCTAGCTGCTTCCCCACACCCCTGCCCCAAGGTGGACCTCTGTCCAGACCCCAACCCATCTTGATGCCTAAAGACCCCTTATTCTTCCCAGAACTCAGCTACTCCCACTTCTGAGTCAGAGAAAAGTGAGCCCCCCAACACTCCCCCCCAGAATCCTTCTGCCAGCATCAGAGAGGAGGTCACCTCTCTGCTCCTCCCTCCTTTAGAAACTGGCCGTCCATCCGTGGCAGGGCATCAATACAATTCTGAGGCCCTGCCAGCTCATCTCACAACCACCACTACAAATGGTTGTTTTTTCTGTTTGGGAGAAAAAGAAATGAATAGAAGTATTTTTCCATGAATCTTTTCCTTACATTTTTGGCACCTACTACCACATTCTAGCAAATAATCAAGAAAAAAAAAAAACAAAGGCAAGAAAAAAACGGAATTAATATTCATTCTCGGTTGAACAAGCAGTTCAACAAAAGCCAGGATCTGGGCCTAAATGAGATTATCTCATTGATGTATTGCTACCGTCATCCATGGTAGGTGCCCCAAGGTAGGGATTATAAACGTCATTTCTGTTTACAGAAATGGGAACAAAGAACAGAGACAATAGAGATTAATTGGCTGGCCCGACACTGCACACGTAATGAATCCTAGAGCTGGGATTTGAACCTAGGCGGGCTGGTCACAGAGCATGCATGCCTAGCCCTTGTGCAAAACTGTCTCTTCAAAGAAATAAAAGCCTTGAGACCAGCTGGACGGGTCGGTCTGCTGTGCATTCGGCTCAGGGACACATGTGTGGTTGGCTGTGATTCTGGACCAGAAATAATGTGACTCAAAGTAAAGATTGGCTTTGGACCGTCCCTTTCAAGGACACCTGCCGGCCCCAGGCCTCCTCTAGGTTGACCTCAGCACACTCTAGAGCCGTCACTCACTCCTCCAAGAGTCTGTTCACTGACCCCCGTCTTCCCTACCAGACTCAAAGTCCCCTCAAGTCAGAGCCTGGCACACACGAGGGGGGTGGGCAGGGAGAGGAAGGGAGTAAAGGAGGCTGGGCCAGGAGAAGAGCTCCAAGTGGTTGCTGTGGGCTGGCACCCCGCTGGGCCCTCCTCAGCCCGCCAGCAGCCACTTGGCTGTCCCATAAACGTCCTTTGAGCCATGGTCGAACAGGGCACTGACATCACAGAGCCTTCCGTCAGGCAGGGGAGAGGGATCTTAAACAAATACAGGACAGGACAGAGTGATGTTGGGGACAGGTTTACGGAATTCGGGACCTTGGCGGCCAGCGTGCCATGAGGGAGATCAGTGGGGGTGTACTGAAGGAAAGGGGTCTTGAGAGCAATAATGGGGGCATGGAGCCGTGATCTATCAGGGAAGCCTTCCCCAAAGAAGGGGTATTTAGGCAGAGGCCCGAACACTGCCGGGGGGCAGGGGGGCAGGGGACTAGCCAGGTGCAGGGGCGGGTGGGGAGGGCAGAGGGGGTGGCCTAGATCGCAGGAAGAGCATGTGTGAGGCTCCGTGTTGGGAAGGAGCTTAGCAGGTTTGTTAAATGCCTGAAGGATGGTGTATGGGTTCCCTACCCCTGCTGTAACAAATACCACAAACTTAGTGGCCTAAAGCAACACAAGTTTATTCTCCTACAGTTCCGGAGGTGCGAAGTCCACAATGGGTTCTTCTGGGGGCTCTAGGGGTGAATGGGTTCCTTGCCTTTTTCTGCTTCGAGGGGACACCTACACTCCTCGACTCATGGTCTCCCCTCTCTCTCTCCAGAGCTGCAAGCAGCATAGCATCTTCTGTCTCCACCTCCCTCCTGGGAGGACCCTTGTCAATACATGGGGTCCTGGATCATCCACGATAATCCCTCCATCTCAAATCCTTAGTCACATCAGCAAAGTTCTTTTGGAATATAAACTAACAAATTGAGAGGTTCGGGGTATGAGGATGCAGGCATTGATTCAGTGTGGGGGGTGCATGTTTCGTCTGGAGCCTGGATGCAAGGCAGGAGTCCTGTGCACTCCATCACTTAACCCCCGAGACATATCTAGTCCTTTCCAGGGGACTGGGAAGGTGAAGGGGCAATGGTGGGGGTGGGGGGTGGGGGTGAAGGAGCCCAAGCCCTGTGGCTGCCTGCATGGGTCAGCGCTCCTTGGCCTTCCACACACACTGATTAAAAAGTGGCTTTAGGAGCGCCTGTGTGGCTCAGTCAGTTAAGCGTCCGACTCTTGATTTTGGCTCAGGTCATGATCTTGGAGTCGTGGGATCGAACCCCGAGTCCGGCTCTGTGCTCAGCAGGGAGTCTACTTGAGATTCTCTCTCTCTCCCCACCATCTCTCTCTCTCTCTCTCTCTAAAAAATAATAAATAAATAATAAAATAAAAAGGGAGAGAGAGACTGTATAAACACTACAGTGACCGGAAGTACTGGAATCGGACTAATAAGAATTTGAAAATCAGATTGAAACACTGTAACCAGATTAACAAATTGGGCTCCACAACCCGTAGCAGTGGCCCCGGTGAAACCAGGGGGGCGGATCACCCAATCTTTTCCAAAGGAGTGGAAAGGAGAGTGAGGATATTTTCCCCACATCCCTACTTCAGCTCGCTTCTCACACTTGAGTGGCATCAGCATGGCTGGGCAGGGGCGGGGTTCTTGCCCTCTGAGTTTGTGGATCAGTAGGTCTGGGGTGGGGCCAAGAAGTCACATTCCCAGCAAGTTCTCCGGTGACAAAATCTCTGCTGATGCTGCTGGTCTGGGGAACATACTTTGGGAACTACTACTCTAGGAGGCTGCCTTCTTATTTGACTTGGGCAATTTCTTTGGAATAACAGATTCTGGCATGAAAACAGTGTTGCAAACACCTGGACCTGACTTTCTCTAAGGCTTCCCAACAACAGCAGGAGCCTACGTCCCCAGGATGTATTTACAAAGTATAAAGTGAGCAGTCGGTCTCCAGGTGCCGGGACAGCACAGTGAAAGGTTCAAGAGCACTGACCACTGTGCCTTAGAATTCCAGTTTCACCGCGGACAGGCTGTGTGACCTTGAAGTTACTGCCCCTCTCTGAATCTCTCTTCCTCTAGCAATGGGTACAGTAACTATCTCTAATGCAGAGAGAAATACGGAGCCCAGAGCTTGGTACATAATAAATCCTCCGTAAATGGTGGCAACTATTGTTCAACAAAAACAACAGTCGAGAAAACAGCCAAGGTCATGGAGGACAGCTGAGACCTGAGGCAGAGTATACAAGATGCTCCTCACCGCGGAACCCGGCACTTTTTCGGAGCCAAGCCCCAGAGGCACCCTCGGTGCTGTCCCTCTGGCTGGGACAAGCCTGCCCCCTGCTGGCCAATTTGACACCAATATACAGGTAGCTATGGTTTCAGGCTCAGGGTTTCTCTGGGATTGGCACTAACTGCAGATGTGGAAAATAATTCAAAAACCAGATTTTCTGATTGTTCTTGGAAAACATCTGGCAGCTGGTGGTGAGCCTGGGTGTACCGATGCTTAGAGAATTCAAGCATGAATTTTTTTTTAAGTTTTTATTTTGATCACTCAGTGCTCATCACGAAAAGTGCATTCCTTAATCCTCAGCCCCTATTTCCCCCATTCCCCCACACACCACCTCCCCTCTGGCAATCATTAGTTTGTTCTCTATAGTTAAGAATCTGTTTCTTGGTTTCTCTCTCTCTTTTTCCTTTTGCTTGTTTGTTTTGTTTCTTAAATTCTAAATATGAGTGAAATCATATGGTATTTGTCTTTGTTTTATTTCACTTAGCCTAATACTCTTTAGCTCCATCCACGTCATTGCAAATGGCAAAATTTCATTCTTTTAAATGGCTCAATAATATTCCACTGTGTATATACAACACATCTTCTTTATCCATTCATCAGTCAATGGACACTTGGGCTGCTTCCATAATTTGGGTATTGTAAATAATGCTGCTATAAACATAGGGGTGCATGTACCCATTTGCATTAGTGTTTTTGTATTCTTTGGGTAAATACCCAGTAGTGCAATGACTGGGTCATAGGGTAGATCTATTTTTAACTTTTTGAGGAACTTCCATACTGTTTTCCAGAGTGGCTGCTCCAGTTTACATTCCCACCAACAGTTCAAAAGCGTTCCTTTTTCTCCAAAATCCATGCCAACATTTGTTTCTAGTTTTTTTTTTTAATTTTAGTCATTCTGACATGTGTGAGGTGATGTCTCATTATAGTTTTGATTTGCATTTTCCTGATGCTGAATGATGTTGAGCATCTTTTCATGCATCTGTTGGCCATCTGGATGCCTTCTTTGGAGAAATGTCTGTTCATGTCTTCTGCCCACTTTTTGACTGGATTATTATTATTTTTTTTTTTTTTGGTGTTGAGTTGTATAAGTTCTTTATACATTTTGGATGCTAAACCTTTATCAGATATGTCATTTGAAACTATCTTCTCCCATTCAGTAGGTTGTCTTTCAGTTTTGTTGATTGTTTCCTTTGCTGTGCAGACGCTTTTTATTTTGATGAAGTCCAAGAGTTTTATTTTTGCTTTTGTTTCTCTTGCCTCATGAGACATATCTAGAAAAATGTTGCTATGCTCAATGTCAGAGAATTTATTGCCTGTACTCTCTTCTAGGATTTTTATGGTTTCAGTTCTCACATTTAGGTCTTTAATCCATTTTGAGTTTATTTTTGTGTATGGTGAAAGAAAGTGGTCCAGTTTCATTCTTTTGCATGTAGCTGTCTGGTTTTCTCAACACCATTTGTTGAAGAGACTGTCTTTTTCCCATTGGGTATTCTTTCCTGCTTTGTCAAAGGTTAATTGTGAGTTTATTTCTGGATTTTCTGTTCTGTTCTATTGATCAGTGTATCTAGTTTTGTGCCAGTACCATACTGTTTTGATTACTACAGCTTTGTAATATAACTTGAAGTCCAGAATTGTGATACCTCCAGGTTTGCTTTTCTTTTTCAAGATTGCTTTGGCTATTCAGGGTCTTTTGTGGTTCCATACAAGTTTTAGGATTGTTTGTTCTAACTCTGTGAAAAATGCTGTTGGTATTTTCATAGAAATTGCATTGAATGTGTAGATCGCTTTGGGTGTATGGACATTTTAACAATGTTTCTTCTTCCAATCCATGAGCATGGAATATCTTTCCATTTGTTTGTGTCATCTTCAATTTCTTTCATCAGCATTTTATAGTTTTCAGAGTACTGGTCTTTCACCTCCTTGGGTAAGTTCGTTCCTAGGTATTTTATTATTTTTAGTATGATTATAAATGGGATTGTTTTCTAGGTTTCTCTTTCTGCTGCTTCATTATTACTGTATAAAAATACAACAGATTTCTGTAGATTGATTTTTTATCCTGTGACTTTACTGAATTCATTTATCAGTTCTAGCAGCTTTTTGGTGGTGTCTCTGGAGTTTTCTATATAGACTATATAGTCTTTTGGTTTTTCATGTCATACACAAATCGCAAAAGTTTTACTTCTTCCTATCAATTTGGATGCATTTATTTCTTTTTGTTGTCTGATTGCTGTGGCTAGGACTTCCAGTACTATGTTGAATAAAAGTGGTGAGAGTGGACAGCTTTGTCCTGTTCCTGACCTTAGGGGGAAAGCTCTCAGTTTTTCACCATTGAATATGATGTTAGCTGTGGGTTTTTCATATATGACTTCTATTGTGCTGAGATATGTTCCCTCTAAACCTACTTTGTTGATGGTTTTTCTCATGAATGGATGTTGTACTTTGTCAAAAGCTTCTTCTGCATCTATTGAAATGATCATATATATGGTTTTTATCCTTTCTTTTATTGATGTGATATATCACGCTGATGGATTTTGCAAATATTTAACCACCCTTGCATCTCAAGAATAAATCCTACTTGATCGTGGTGAATGTTTTTTAAAATATATTGTTGGATTTGGTTGCAAGTATTTTGTTGAGGATTTTTGCATCCATGTTCATCAGAGATATCGGCCTGTAGTTCTCTTTTCTTGTGGTGGTGTCTTCATCTGGTTTTGGTGTCAGGGTAATGCTGGCCTGATTCAATTTCTTTGCTGGTAATTGATCTATTCAAATTTTCTATTTCTTCATGTTTCAGTTTTGGTAGGTTACATGTTTCTAGGAATTTATCCATTCCTTCCAGTTTGTCCAATTTGTTGGCCTATAGTTTTCAATAATATTCTCCTATAATTATTTGTATTTTTGTGGTGTTTGCTGTTATTTCTCCTCTCTTGTTTGTGATTTTATTTATTTGGCTCTTTTCTCTTTTCTTTGTGATAAGTCTGGCTAGGGATTTATCAATTTTATTAATTTTTTCAAAGCACCAGCTCCTGGTTTTGTTGATCTGTTCTATTGCTTTTTTAATTTCTATATCATTTATTTCTGCTCTAATCTTTATTATTTCCCTTCTACTGCTGGCTTTTGGCTTTCTTTGTTGTGCTTTTTCTAACCCCTTTAGATGCAAGATTTGGTTGTTGAAGATTTTTCTTGTTTCTTCTTTTTTTTTTAAGATCTTATTTATTTATTTATTTGAGAGAGAGGGAGTGAGAAGGCACAAGATGGGGGAGTGTCAGAGGGAGAGGCAGATTCCCTGCTGAGCGGGGAGCCTGATGTGGGGCTTGATCCTGGGACTCCAGGATCATGACCTGAGCCAAAGGCAGACGCTTAACTCACTGAGCCACCCAGGCGCCCCAGATTTTTCTTGCTTCTTGAGGTAGCCTTATATTGCTATATGCTTCCCTCTTAGGACCACCTTTGCTGTATCCCAAAGGTTTTGGACTGTTTTGTTTTCATTTTCATTTGTTTCCATGAAGATGTAGGTCAAAGGGTACACGTTTTCAGTTATAAGAAGAATAAGTAAACACTTGTAATGAATCAAGGAGGGGGTGTGAGGGGATGGTATAAGGTATTGGGTATTGGGGGGACGTCCAGTGTACCAAGACTTTGCAGTGCATGTGTTCGCAGAATCCCCCATCCCCCAGGCTCCTGCAGTCCTCAGCCCTAGACATTGGAGGATTTTTCCCACAAGGGGAAGTCCAGGGCCTCCCAAAACACTGAGGTTCCCTGGGCTCCACCTTTGTTCTCTCTCACCAACAGCCTGTTGGGCCTTGGTTTTACTTGCATGTACCATGACCTTCCTTTGGCTTGCAGGAGTTGTGACGTCACTTGGCTGACACAGACATGGGGCCAGACCCCATGTGGTCTCATTTTCTCCTGGAAAGCCAAATTGTCCAAGTCCAAAGAGACCATAATGAGTGAGGAGACCAAACAGCCCATTTTTGGCCTGATGCCAAGGCCCAGCTCCCCCACACCTGGCCCCTCAGCTTTGCACCCAGAATGGATGTTTGCCATCCTCTCTCTCTGGACTTTCCCCCAGCCTAATTCTGTGTCCTTGGAGTGGGGGTTGCCTCTGGAACCTCACTAGTGAGTGCAAACAAAGCCAGGCCTTTGGGAACTCTCAGCCCCCAAATCCAGTGTCATAGCGTCCCCATTGGCCTCAGCCTTGAAGGGACACAGCCCTGTGAGAGCCAGAGGACTTGTTCTCCTGCTCAGCTGACACTTCCCTCCTTCTCTGTCATTCTGGGCTCTGCACCAGCTCCTCTGTGGCCTTTCCCTGCTCTTGCTTTTCTCCCTTCTCTTGGTTCCTCTGGCCCTACCCCACCTGGAGGGAGCCAGCAAACATCCTCCCCACCCCATGCTTCTACAAGCTAGTCCTCTGGGCTTAATTGTCTGGACCCAGGGTGATTTGCCATCAAATCTTTGTTGGTGAGGAAGAAAGAGAACAGCCTCTTGTTTAGGGCAAGATACTGGTGGATCTAAAGTGGAAATGGAGAGGGCAAGTAGGGTTAAAAGAGATTTGGGCTTTTAAAAAGACACAGAAGGCAAGACATTTCAGGATAAGAAGAGATTTGCCTTGGGAGAGAAAAAACATTTATTGGATCCCAGGAGAACTTTGTCAGCTCAAGGGCTGGGCCAAGAGAACCAGAGGGGAGAGCCACTGCATGGGGCCTGGTCCCTAGAGCCTTTCACCAGCCTGACACCTCTAGGAAGACCAGAAGAGTCAGGGTCCTCCTCTGCAACCCCAAAGGGATCACTTTCCAGCATTTTCTGGAATCTTCTTTGGATCTGTGCCTTGTGGCTAGTCATATTTTCCAAAATAGCCCAGTAGAGCTTGAGAAGAATTTCTTGATTTCTGCTGATACCGTTGGAAGGGTCTCCATGCTCCATGGTTTTCTGTTTTTCTTTTAAGATCTTATTTATTTATTTGAGAGAGAGAATGAACAGTGGGGAGGAGGAGAGGGAGAGAGAGAAGCAGACTCCCTGATGAGCAGGAAGCCCAACTCTGGGCTTGATCCCAGGACCCAGAGATCATGTCCTGAACTGAAGGCAAACGCTTAACCGACTGAGCCACCCGGGCATCCCTGATTCCATTTTTCTAGGGGAAGTACTCTTTCCCTCCTGGGAGAGTCTGAAGGCAGAATCTCCCTCCTTGCCCTCAAGAATGACAGCGTGTTTAGTTCAGCCACTCCCTTGTTAACGTCTCAACTCTCCCCAGAGAAGTGTCTTTCAATCTCCTTGCTCCCTAAGGAAAATAACCCATATTTTACCATCTTGGGTTATTCATGGGGTCCCACTGGGATCACCCAGCTCTGTCCTGCCCAGCGCCCACCCCCACTTCTCATTGTGACTTTGTTGTTTTTTTTTTTAAGATTTTATTTATTTATCTGACAGAGAGAGACACAGCGAGAGAGGGAACACAAGCAGGGAGAGTGGGAGAGGGAGAAGCAGGCTTCCCGCTGAGCAGGGAGCCCGAAGCGGGGCTCGATCCCAGGACCCTGGGATCATGACCTGAGCCGAAGGCAGACGCTTAACGACTGAGACACCCAGGCGCCCCCTCATTGTAACTTTGATTTGCTCTCCTTCAGAGGAGTGTTATGGCCTGGAGAAGCAGCCACATCCTCAACTGCACCACCCTTGCTCCCTGAGTGGACTTCTCATCTGCTATATTATCTGACATAACACCTAGGTGACAACTTGATTCAGAGACTTGTTTTCTTTGATACCACTGTCTTCATGAAGCTGTTTCAACCCTGGAACATCATGATAATTCTAATGTGGTCGGAGATCCCCCAACAATGATGCTCTTTAATGTCAGAAATAGATCAGACTTCCCTGTCTCACACCCAGGACTACAACTAAACCCTATCAGTAAAACTCAGTCAATTTTTGTGGAGCGAACCAATGAATGAGTCCTTGACTTCCCCTCCCTAATCCTTTCCCCTTCCTGAATAGGTATATGAGTCAATTAATCTAGAGAAAAGCAAAGACCCAAATCAGGATTAACCGGATGGAGATTGAGGAATCTCATCAAGTATTGTTTTCCATTTGGAAGTCAGTGGTTGAAAGGGGTGGGGGAGAAGTGATAAGAAAGATGTATAAAAGCCTCAGGCACCAAAGAAGAGATGCAGAGCCCTCCATCCCTGGAGCCACCCACCTGGGTTCTCCACCGGGTCTGAGGCCTAAGGACCTGGCCATCTGCGTCAGAGCTGGTAAGTTGCCGTCCCAGCAAAGGACATTCCCATCTGAACTAGGGCAGCCAGTCCTGCGTGGTGACATGAAGCCGAGGATGGCACAAAGTTTTCCTTTTTCTTTCTTAGATGAACAGATTTAAGGCTTTGGTTTTGCCTAAATCCCAAACATTTTTATCTTGTGCTTTGGTTCATGTCATTCTTAATGCCTTAACCAGGCAGACTTTTTTTTTTTTAATGAAAAATATCTCACCGTTTCACTGTGAATTGTACAAGACTGATAGAATCACGGATCTGTACTTCTGAAACAAATAATGCAATATATGTTAAGAAAAAAAAAAGAAGAAGATAGCAGGAGGGGAAGAATGAAGGGGAGTAAGTCGGAGGGGGAGACGAACCATGAGAGACGATGGACTCTGAAAAACAAACTGAGGGTTCTAGAGGGGAGGGGGTGGGGGGATGGGTTAGCCTGGTGATGGGTATTAAAGAGCGCACGTTCTGCGTGGAGCACTGGGTGTTATGCACAAACAATGAATCGTGGAACACTACATCAAAAACTAATGATGTAATGTATGGTGATTAACATAACAATAAAAAATTATTATAAAAAGAATCTATTAAGGGGCATGAAATAAAATTTGAGTTAAGTGTAAAAGCATCGTTTTGTTTGAACAAGAAGTCTGCATTTTGTAAAAAATAATAAATCTCACCGTTTGGAATTTTATTTTTTGATATTTTAAATAGTTTGTGCCCTTAGATTATCACTCATATACTTCATGGCTTTGTGATTTTACTAGTTTTTGCTTTTTTAACTAAAAGCTTAAAAACATCCCATATGATATTTTTGAAGAGCGGAGACTTTGTTCTGACTGCGAACTATTACTTCCCCTGAACTCCTTCCCAAAATGATAATGCTAATATAGTGCATGAAAATGTACATTTCAATATTTTCCATTGCTGCTCCCCAATTCTATATAATACTGTTTCATGGTTTTTAGAATTTCTCATTTAAGTGAGGGGGTGCCTGGGTGGTTCAGTCGGTTAAGCGTCTGCCTTCAGCTTAGGTCATGATCTCAGGGTCCTGGGATCGAGTCCTGTGTGGGGCTCTCCACTCACTGGGGAGTATGCTTGTCCCTCATCCTCTGCCCGCCCCCCAAAATAAATAAATCTTTTAAATAAAATAAAAAATTTTAAAGTGAAAATGAATAGCACCCATTTTAGAGGTATCACCTTAATGTTTCCCAGTCGGGTTAACAGTGGGAACTGAGGATGCGTTAGGCCACACGACACTCCCATTCCTGTTTTTAGGGCCTAGAGTGATGGTCTAAAAGATTCCCCCCCCAAAAATGGGGGTCAGCTCTCGGGCTTCTGAGTACCCACTTCCCAGTGACACTGGAATCAAGCCAAGTAGTGGGTGGAACCGCATGGGCTGGTTGCTGCATTTCCTTCTCCTGGGTGCTTGTGAGACGCTCTGTCCTGATGCTGGCAGGGGCAGAGTGATGGCTCCATGGCCACAGAGCCCAGAGTGGAACTGGGGTAAGCTGAGGCTCTTCTACCATTTCCAGAGCAGTGACTCTGGCCCTGAGTTGGTTCCTCTGAAGGATGGGGAGGAGACGGGCATGCCCAGGCTTGGCCTGAGAAGGATGTCTTGTTCCCTTGACATTTCCACAGGATTCCTTTCAGAGCAGATTCAGGATGAGCATCGAGGCCCCACCCAGACTCCTGGAACTGGCGGGAAAGAGCCTGCTAAAGGACAAGGCCTTGGCCATTGCTGCTCTGGAGTATCTGCCCTCAGAGCTCTTCCCGCCACTGTTCATGGTGGCCTTTGCTGGGAGATACAACAAGACCCTGAAGGCGATGGTGTGTGCCTGGCCCTTTGCCCACCTCCCTCTGGGGGGCCTGATGCAGACACCTCACCAGGCGATCTTACAAGCAGCGATCAGTGGGCTTGGCGTCTTGCTTGCCCAGAAGGTTCGCCCCAGGTAAGGCTCATCCACATAGCCTGGGAAGGTCCTGGGTGTCCTGGAAGAAGCAGCTGGGGTCACAGAAAGTAGATGGTCAGTTGGTGGATGAGAGGCTTCTGATGATGGCAATGAAGGCGCTCAGAGGCCTTGGCCATTGCTGAGCTCACTGTGGGAGATGCCTTCTGGAGGTGCAGGGTTGCTTAAGATGCAGGAGCGCCTGAGAGAACATGCCCCCCACCTCCCCATGATACTTCCAGGTACTAGAAGTGGAGACAAGGGGAGATGGATGGGAAAAGAAAATAGAGAAAAGTGAGGCAGGGAGGGAAGAAGGCGAGGGAGCAGCTGATGTCTTCTCACAGGTGGGAAGTCTAACTACTGCCTAAATTGAGACTCATGGTCTCATCCACACTGATCTTAAAAGCATCTCGGCCAAGCTCCTGTTTTCCCCACAGGAGGTGGAAACTGCAGGTGCTGGATTTACGGAATACTGGTCAGAACTTCTGGAGAGTGTGGTCTGGAGCCAGGGCCCATGTGTACCCACTGATGGGACCAGTGGCCAAGGACGGTGTAAGGATGAGGCAGCCCTTGGCTCCACTGGTCGTGTCCATAGACCTGTGCCTCAGGGGCAGGACCCAGGATGAATGCCTCACCTACCTCCTTAGGTGGGCCACACAGAGAAGTTCACTCCACCTGTGCTGTAAGAAGCTGAAGATTTTTACAATGGCCATCCAAAATATTAAGAAGGTCCTGAATATGGTGCAGTTGGACAGTATCCTGGAGGTGGAAGTGAACTGCACTTGGAAGCTGTCCACCCTGGAAATGTTTGCTCCTTACCTGGGCCAGATGAGTAATGTGCGGAGACTCGTGTGCTCCCATATCCACGCGACGCCCTCCAAGGAGGAGAAGCAGCATGTCACCCAATTCACCTCTCAGTTCCTCCAGCTGCACCACCTACAGAAGCTCTCTATGGATTCTCCCTCCTTCCTGGAGGGCTGCCTGGATCAGATGCTCAGGTGAGAGGTGGCAACCCCTGGTGGTGTCACCGTGAATGCGAGACTGGGATGTCAGGTGCACTGTCTCACTTGCTGCTCTATCCTGAGTGTGGTATCACACAACCATCCACATAAAGTTTCAGGGTTATGGAAAGAGACACCTTGCCAGGAAGCTACGCACTGGAGGGGGGCTCAGATATAGTGAGGGTGGGTTTGTGAATTCTTCCTTAGGAAGAGACGTCCAAGTTTAGATGACTTAGGGAAATAGGAAAGGGAAGAGGGCATTCAAGAGGGGAATCCACAGCACACCTGAGCATCTCCAAAGAGAAGCCCTGCGCTCAGCAGCTTCATGAACATGCACGAGTCTGTAAAAGGTTTTGTGCTCCAGGTCCAGGAATGAACATGGGGAATGCGCAATTCTGGAGGTAAGGGAGTGGGAGAAGAAAGAATCGTGAAAAGTGAGACAATGTCTTGGCCGGGTTTTCTGGACGAACCAATAGAATGTGTACTGACATATTAGAATGGGCTCATGTGGTCATGGCCGAAGTCCCACTCTCTTGTCTTCTGTGAGCTGGAGAACCAGCAAAGCCGGTGGTATAACTCAGTCCAAGGCTGAAGGCCTGAAAACCAGGGGAGCGGATGGTGTAACTCCTAGTCTGAAACCAAAGACCTGAGAACTGGGGGACCCCTGGTGTAAACCCCAGAGTTTGAAGGCTTAGAAGTCAGGAGCTCCGGTGTTCATGGGCAAGAAGAGAATTTGCCCTTCTTTCCCCTTTTTGTTCCATTCTGATCCCCAAGGAGTTGAACGATGCCAGGAATCTCTAACCTCAGTCTACTGATTCAAATGCTAATCTCTTCCAGAAACACCCTTACAGACATACCCAGGATTGATGTTTTACCAGCTACCTGGGCATCTTTTAGTCAAGGTGACACACAAAAAAAGCATCACAGTGACTCAAAGAAATGCACCCAAATGAAGGCTCCCTGCTGAGGATTCAGGGGCTGGTGTTGCTAGTGGGAGGTCCGTAGGCAAGAGCCTCCGTTTCCCTCTGAAAGGAGTTTTCCCTGTATAATGATGCACACCCACCCACCTTATCCAATTCTTGTAGGATCCAATGAGATGATGCAGGTGGAGGGCTTGGCATACAGTAAGAGCTCAATAAATGAGTCTTTCCCTTCACTCCTCAAATAGAGAACAGGACACAGGGCATGCCATAGGACTCAGCTTTCATATGGGTCACCAATGAATCATGATTCACGCAGGCGGCTTCAGCGGCCGGCACAGGGAGAGGGAGGGCGTATAAAAGACTGATTTCTCGCTCGAGACTTTCCAAGCCTCGGGACTTGTATGCCACCTGCTGGTAGATCCAGGTGATACAAGCTGGACTATACCGTTTACTACCTTAAGAAATCTGTCATGAAATGCTATTTGAGTCTAAATATCTGTTTTGTGATATATATAAATATCAAATATATAAATTGCTTTTAAAGATTGTAAAAAGAAATTTGGTGTTTTTAAAGAACGCATGCAGATATATCAAAAAAGCATTTAACTTCCTTTGGTGCCTGTAAACAAATGAGACTTTATTTTTTTTAATTTAATTTTTTTATGTTAGAATGTTAGTCACCATACAATACATCATCAGTTTTTGATGTAGTGATCCATGATTCATTGTTTTCGTATAACACCCAGTGCTCCGTGCATTACGTGCCCTACAAATGAGACTTTAAAACTGAGTTTTAAAAAAATCAATGAACAGGGTGCCTGGGTGACTCAGTTGGTTGAGCGTCTGCCTTTGGCTCAGGTCTTGATCTCGGAGTCCAGGGATCGAGCCCCACATCGGGCTCCCTGCTGAGCGGGGAGTCTGCTTCTCCCTCTGACCCTCTCCCCTCTCATGCTCTCTCTCTTTCAAATAAATAAAACCTTTTTTTTAAAAGATTTTATTTATTTATTTCAGAGAGAGAGAGAATGAGAGACAGAGAGCACGAGGGGGAAGGGGGTCAGAGGGAGAAGCAGACTCCCTGCCGAGCAGGGAGCCCGATGCGGGACTCGATCCCGGGACTCCAGGATCATGACCTGAGCCGAAGGCAGTCGCTTAAACCAACTGAGCCACCCAGGCGCCCTCAAATAAATAAAATCTTTAAAAAAAAATAAAAATCAATGAACAAGAATTGTTTCCTCTATAAAAATAAATAAATACATTTAGAATCATAAAATTTTAGAGCTGGAAGGTTACAGTTAAATTTTTAAAAGGAGACTTTATCTTTTTAGAGCAGTTTTAGGTTCACAGTAAAATTGAATAGAATGTAGTTTCCATCTGACTCCTACCCTCCCCCGCCCCCCACAAGGTGCAGCCTCCCCACCAGAGTGGGACACATATCTTGGTTGCTTACAGATTTTGGCAATTACGACTAAAGCTGCTCTAAGCATCTGAATGTAGGTTTGGGTGTGGACGTAAGTTTTCACCTCATTTGGATAGATGGCAAGGAGCAAGATTGCTGGATCATATGATAAGGATATGTATTAAATTATTTTTTTCCTTTGACAACCTTACCTGTTAGAGATTGCCCTATAAAGGGCAGGGGCTGTGTCTCTGTCACCCTGTGGTCCCAAGCAGAGCACAGAGCCTGGCATGTGGTTGCAAATGCTTATAAACTGCATGGTGCCTGGAAATCTTTATTATCAGTTTATAGCTAAATGTTATTTTCCACTAAAATGCAAATTTAGGGAAAGCCAACATTAGCAGACTACCAATAATATAACTAAGTTGGATATGGAAGGAATAGCGGGTGGGATTCTGCGGTCACTATATTTGTACAGGTAAATGGTACATGAGGGCGGACTTGCCTTGTTTTCCATACTTTGTATGGTTTTGCCCAAGTAATACAACATTCTCAATGTAAACCATTCCGTGAATGCAGACAGAACAGACGTCTCCCTGAACTTTCCCTTCATCTCAGACCCCTTTCCAGAGGGTTCAGTTTTGCGTACCTTCTTCCAGACTTTTCTGTCTTTTTATATATTTATATGTGCATATATAAATGTCCGGTCTCCCCTTTCCTTATAGAAATAGTGTCTTGGTGTGATTTTGATCATCTTCCTTTTTCTCACTTAAGTATATAGGTCTTAAAGTTTTGCTCTTCTTGTTATCTGGCATATGATTCCATAAAATGATTGGTCCATAGTTTAACCCCTTGCCTATTTATGTAAATTTAGTTTGTCCCCCCCTGCCCCCCCCTTCTTTTGCTATTACCAACCACATAGCAATAAAAATCCTTGCACACAGCACAAAGCTTCTCTCTGGCTTCTCAAGGTTTTCTCCCTGCGTTTAGCCCCATCTTTCCTGAACCACTTATTTCAACATCTCGGCTGGATTATTCTCATCAATTGATGAACAGGCTCTCCACTATTTTTCACTTTAAAAAAAGAAGAAAAGAAGAGCCTCCCTTGCCTTCCCATCCTCCCCCAGCTCTTGTTTCTTTTCTTTTCCTTTGTAACAAAACTTCTCTAAAGAGTCCTCGGCACTCCCTATGTCTGCCTTCATATTTCATAGATGCACACTGTAATTTTTATTATGAAACATTCCAAATACATGGGAAAGTATAATGAGTAATATACAAAAGACATGGGTACCCACACCCAGCTTTACACTTACAATATCCACATTTTGCCATGTTTGCTTTAGATTTTTTAAGCCTATTACAACTTGATATGTCACAGATGACTCTCCCTGGGGAGCTCTCCCCCATCATCCCTAAAGCCCTGTCTCTCCTTCCTTCCTAGAGCTAATCACTAGCTTAACTTTGTTGTATGTTATTACCATGCATGTTTTAATAACATTTTTATACATATGTATCCATGAATAAGGGATATTATTTCAGCTGTTGGTAAAATTTACATAAATGTCATACTTTATCTTTCTTTAACGTGTTTTTGGGGGGCTGAGATTTTGGTTTTGAGATTTATCAATATGTATTCATGTAGATTTTAAAACCAAGTATATTGTGCTATGACTTAATGATAGGAAACTATATACATTTAAAGTCTACAGTTTGCTAAGTTTTGAGAAATATGTACATCTGTGGAACCAGCACCACAATAAAAGTATATTTCCCTCACCCCCAAAAGTTCTGGCCGCTCTTTGCTGTCCCTGACCCCCGCCCTCAACCCGCTAACAACTGATCTGTGAGATTTTTCATGTAGTTGTTGTGGGGTGTTTTTTTTTTTTCACTACAGGGATGCATTTTCCAGAATGTATTATAAGTTGAATCATAATGCTGCCTTGTCTTCTGTGTCTAGCTTCTTTGAGCATCATCCTTTGAGGACCATTATCCTGTGTGTATTAGTGATTCTTTCCTCTTTATTACTGTATAGTGTCCATTGTATGGACATACCACACGTTTATCTACTCACATCTTGGTGGACATTTGTGTTGTTTCCGGTTTGTGGCTGTTATGGAAAAAGCTGCTGCATAAATTATATACAATTCTTTGTGTGAACATACTTCATTTCTCTTGGGTAAATACCTAGAAGGGAGGGCAGGTTTGAACAATGAGCTTATGCTTATCTTTATAAGAAATTACATTTCCCTGGTAACTAAAGATGTTGAGCACCTTTTCGTGTGCTTACTTGGCATTCGTGTGTCTTCTTTTGTGAAGTGTCTATTCAAATGTTTTGCCCAATTCTTTTGGTTTTATTATTATTGAGTTATAAGAATTTTTTAATATATTCCCAACACAAGTCCTTGTTAGATATATGTATTGTAGATATTTCTTCCAGTCTGTACCTTGTCTTTATTTTTTCAGTGGTATCCTCAGAAGATCAAAAATTTTTAATTTTAATAAAGTCGGATTTATCGATTTTCTCTTTTATCATTTGTGCTTTTGTGCCTTATTTGAAAAATCTTTGTTCACTCCAAGGTTGCAAAGATTTTATGCTGTTTTCTTCTAGAAGTTTTATAATTTCAGCTTTTACATGTAGATCTATGATCTATTTCAGGTTAATTTTTATGTATGGTGTGGGATAAACTTTGATTTTTTTTTTTTGTTCCCATGTGGATATACAGTTGTTCTCAGACCACTTTTTTTTTTTAAGATTTTTTTAATTTATTTGTCAGAGAGAGAGCGAGAGCACAAGCAGGGGGAGGGGCAGGCAGAGGGAGAAGCAGACTCCCCCACTGAGCAGGGAGCCTGATGTGGGACTCGATCCCAGGACCCTCGGATCATGACCTGAGCCGCTTAACCGACTGAGCCACCCAGGTGCCCTCAGGCCACTTGTTCTAAAGACTTTTCTGTCCCCACTGAGTCACTTTGGCACCTTATCAAACTGACCATATATATGCAGTCTACTTACAGATTCTCTGTGGTGTTCCATTAATCTGCATGCTGGCATGATTACTGTATCTTTATAGTAAGTCTTGAAATCAGGTAGACTGAGTCTTCCAAAATGCTCTTTTATAAAATTGCTTTGGCTATACAACGTCGTTTGCATGTCTATATACATTTTATTTTTTTATTTTTTTTTTAAGATTTTATTTTATAATTTATTTGAGAGAGAGAGAATGAGAGATAGAGAGCACGAGAGGGAAGAGGGTCAGAGGGAGAAGCAGACTCCCCGCAGAGCAGGGAGCCTGATGTGGGACTCGATCCCGGGACTCCAGGATCATGACCTGAGCTGAAGGCAGTTGCTTAACCAACTGAGCCACCCAGGCGCCCTGTCTATATACATTTTAGAATAAGCCTCTCAACTTCTACCAAAAAGCCTAATGGAAGTTTTATTAGGATCCCATTGAATTTATAGATTTGGGGAGAATTGACATCTTAACAGTATTGAGTCTTTTAATGCATGATTATTGTGTGTCTCTCCATTTATTTAGGTATTCTTTCATTTTTTTAAAAAGATTTTACTTATTTGACAGAGAGACAGAGAGAGAGAGAGAGAGAGCCAAGTAGGCAGAGCGGCAGGCAGAGGGAGAGGGAGAAGCAGGCTCCCCCTGAGCAGAGAGCCCAATGCGGGGCTGGATCCCAGGACGCTGGGATCATGACCTGAGCCCAAGGCAGACGCTTAACTGACAGAACCATCCAGGCGCCCTAAGTATTCTTTCATTTCTTTCAGCACTGTATTATAGTTTTCAGTGCACAGTTCTCAAATATATTTTATTAAATTTACCTTTAAGTATTTCTTGCTTTTAGATGCTTTTGCAAATGGAATTTCTATTTCAATTTCCAATTGTTTGTTGCTAGTAGGTAGCATAGAGATACAATCGACTTTTATATGTTGACCGTGTATCCTATGACTTTGCTAAATTTACTTAGTTCTAGAAGTTTTGCTTTGGATTCCGTAAGCTTTTCTATATAAATGTTCATGTTGTTTGCAAACAAAGACCATTACTTCTTTCTTTTTACTTTGTATGACTTTTCTTTCATTTCATTTCATTGCCTTGTTGCAGTGGCTAGGACCCCCAGAACAATGTTGAATAAAAAATGTGAGTGTACACATCCTTCTTTGTGTCTGATCTAAGGAGAAAGCATTCAGTCTTTCATGATTAAGAATGAATTTGGCTTAAAAAAAAAAGAATAAATTTGGCTATACATTTTTTCTGAGAATGGCCTTTATCCTACTGAAGAATTATCTTTTATTGCTATTTTAATAAGAGTTTAAAAAAATCATGAATGCATAATTGAATTTTGCAAATGATTTTCTTGCACTTAATGAGATGATCATATGGGATATTTTTGCTTTTGTTCCATTGATATGGTTGAATGATTTTCTTTTCTTTTTTTTTTGTTTTGTTTTGTTTTTTAACTTTTATTGTTATGTTAATCACCATACATTACATCATTAGTTTTTGATGTAGTGTTCCATGATTCATTGTTTGTGCATAACACCCAGTGCCCCACACAGAACGTGCCCTCTTTAATACCCATCACCAGGCTAACCCATCCCCCCAACCCCCTCCCCTCTAGAACCCTCAGTTTGTTTTTCAGAGTCCATCGTCTCTCATGGTTCGTCTCCCCCTCCGACTTACTCCCCTTCATTCTTCCCCTCCTGCTATCTTCTTCTTTTTCTTTTTTCTTAACATATGTTGCATTATTTGTTTCAGAAGTACAGATCTGTGATCCAACAGTCTTGCACAATTCACAGTGCTCACCATAGTACATACCCTCCCCAATGTCTATCACCCAGCCACCCCATCCCTTCCCACCCCCCACCACTCCAGCAACACTCAGTTTGTTTCCTGAGATTAAGAATTCCTCATATCAGTGAGGTCAAATGATACATGTCTTTCTCTGATTGACTTATTTCACTCAGCATAACACCCTCCAGTTCCATCCATGTCATTGCAAATGGCAAGATCCCATTCCTTTTGATGGCTGCATAATATTCCATTGTGTATATATACTACTTCTTCTTTATCCATTCATCTGTCGATGGACATTTTGGCTCTTTCCACAGTTTGGCTATTCTGGACATTGCTGCTATAAACATTGGGGTGCACGTACCCCTTCGGATCCCTACATTTGTATCTTTGTGCTAAATACCCAGTAGTGCAATTGCTGGATCATAGGGTAGCTCTATTTTCAACTGTTTGAGGAACCTCCATACTGTTTTCCAGAGAGGTTGCACCAGCTTGCATTCCAACAGTGTAGGAGGGTTCCCCTTTCTCCGCATCCCCGCCAACATCTGTCATTTCCTGACTTGTTAATTTTAGCCATTCTGACTGGTGTGAGGTGGTTTCTCATTGAGGTTTTGATTTGGATTTCCCTGATGCCGAGCGGTGTTGAGCACTTTTTCATGTGTCTGTTGGCCATTTGGATGTCTTCTTTGGAAAAATGTCTGTTCATGTCTTCTGCCCATATCTTGATTGGATTATTTGTTCTCTGGGTGTTGAGTTTGATAAGTTCTTTATAGATTTTGGATACTAGCCCTATATCTGATATGTCATTTGCAAATATTTTCTCCCATTCTGTCGGTTGTCTTCTGGTTTTGTGGAATGTTTCTTTTACTGTGCAAAAGCTTTTTATCTTGATGAAATCCCAATAGTTCATTTTTGCCCTTGCTTCCCTTGCCTTTGGTGATATTTCTAGGAAGAAGTTGCTGTGGCTGAGGTCGAAGAGGTTGCTGCCTGTGTTCTCCTTTAGGATTTTGATGGACTCCTGTCTCATGTATAGGTCTTTCAACCATTTGGAGTCTATTTTTGTGTGTGGTGTAAGGAAATGGTCCAGTTTCATTCTTCTGCATGGGGCTGTCCAATTTTCCCAACACCATTTGTTGAAGAGACTGTCTTTTTTCCATTGGACATTCTTTCCTGCTTTGTCAAAGATGAGCTGACCATAGAGTTGAGGGTTCATTTCTGGGCTCTCTATTCTGTTCCATTGATCTATGTGTCTGTTTTTGTGCCAGTACCATACTGTCTTGATGATGACAGCTTTGTAATAGAGCTGAAAGTCCGGAATCGTGATGCTGCCAGCTTTGCTTTTCTTTTTCAACATTCCTCTGGCTATTCGGGGTCTCTTCTGGTTCCATACAAATTTTCGGATTATTTGTTCCCTTTCTTTGAAAAAAGTGGATGGCATTTTGATGGGGATTGCATTGAATGTGTAGATTGCTCTAGGTAGCACTGACATCTTCACAATGTTCATTCTCCCAATCCGTGAACATGGAATGTTTTTCCATTTCTTTGTGTCTTCTTCAATTACTTTCATGAGTATTTTATAGTTTTCTGAGTACAGATCCTTTGCCTCCTTGGTTAAATTTGTTCCTAGGTATCTTATGGTTTGGGGTGCAATTGTAAATGAGATCGACTCCTTGATTTGTCTCTCTTCTGTCTTGTTGTTGGTGTATAGGAATGCCACTGATTTCTGTGCATTGATTTTATATCCTGCTACCTTACTGAATTCCTGTATGAGTTCTAGCAGTTTTGGGGTGGAGTCTTTTGGGTTTTCCACACACAGTATCATCTCATCTGCAAAGAGTGAGAGTTTGACTTCCTCTTTGCCAATTTGGATGCCTTTGATTTCTTTTTGTTGTCTGATTGCTGTGGCTAGGCCTTCTAATACTCTGTTGAATAGCAGTGGTGAGAGTGGACATCCCTGCCGCGTTCCTGACCTTAGGGGAAAAGCTCTCAGTTTTTCCCATTGAGAATGATATTCGCTGTAGGTTTTTCATAGATGGCTTTTATGATATTGAGGTATGTACCCTCTATCCCTATACTCCGAAGAGTTTTGATCAAGAAAGGATGCTGTACTTTGTCAAATGCTTCTTCCTGCATCTATTGAGAGGATCATATGATTCTTGTTCTTTCTTTTGTTAATGTGTTGTATCACGTTGATTGATTTGTGGATGTTGAACCAACCTTGCAGCCCAGGGATAAATCCTACTTGGTTATGGTGAATAATCCTTTTAATGTACTGTTGGATCCTATTGGCTAGGATTTTGGTGAGAATTTTTGCATCTATGTTCATCAAGGATATTGGTCTGTAATTCTCCTTTTTGATGGGGTCTTTTTCTGGTTTGGGGATCAAGGTAATGCTGGCCTCATAAAATGAGTTTAGAAGTTTTCCTTCCATTTCTATTTTTTGGAACAGTTTCGGGAGAATAGGTATTAATTCTTCTTTAAATGTCTGATGGGATTCCCCTGGGAAGCCATCTGGCCCTGGGCTTTTGTTTGTTGGGAGATTTTTGATGACTGCTTCAATTTCCTTAGTGGTTATAGATCTGTTCAGGTTTTCTATTTCTTCCTGGTTCAATTTTGGTAGTTGATACATCTCTAGGAATGCACCCATTTCTTCCAGGTTATCTAATTTGCTGGCATAGAGTTGCTCATAATATGTTCTTATACTTGTTTGTATTTCTTTGGTGTTGGTTGTGATCTCTCCTCTTTCATTCATGATTTTGTTGATTTGGGTCACTTCTCTTTTCTTTTTGATAAGTCTGGCCAGGGGTTTATCAATCTTGTTAATTCTTTCAAAGAACCAGCTCCTAGTTTCATGGATCTGTTCTACTGTTCTCTTGGTTTCTATTTCATTGATTTCTGCTCTGATCTTTATTATTTCTCTTCTCCTGCTGGGTTTAGGCTTTATTTGCTGTTTTTTCTCTAGCTCTTTTAGGTGTAGGGTTAGGTTGTGTATTTGAGACCTTTCTTGTTTCTTCAGAAAGGCTTGTATTGCTATGTACTTTCCTCTCAGGACTGCCTTTGCTGTCTCCCAAAGATTTTGAACAGTTGTGTTTTCATTTTCATTGGTTTCCATGAATTTTTTTAATTCTTCTTTAATTTCCTGGTTGACCCATTCATTCTTAGTAGGGTGCTCTTTAGCCTCCATGTATTTGAGTTCTTTCCGACTTTCCTTTTGTGATTGAGTTCTAGTTTCAAAGCATTGTGCTCTGAAAATATGCAGGGAATGATCCCAATCTTTTGTTACCGGTTGAGACCTGATTTGTGACCTAGGATGTGATCAATTCTGGAGAATGTTCCATGGGCACTAGAGAAGAATGTGTATTCCGTTGCTTTGGGATGGAATGTTCTGAATATGTGAAGTCCATTTGGTCCAGGGTGTCATTTAAAGTCTTTATTTCCTTGTTGATCTTTTGCTTAGATGATCTGTCCATTTCAGTCAGGGGGGTGTTAACGTCCCCCACTATTACTGTATTGTTGTCAATGTGTTTGTTTCTTCACTTTTGTTATTAATTGCCTTATGTAATTGGCTGCTCCCATGTTCGGGGCATAGATATTTACAATTGTTAGATCTTCTTGTTGGATAGACCCTTGAAGTAGGATATAGTGTCCTTCTTCATCTCTTCTTACAGTCTTTGTTTTAAAATCTAATTTGTCTGATATAAGGACTGCCACCCCAGCTTTCTTTTGGTGTCCATTAGCATGGTAAATGGCTTTCCACCCCCTCACTTTCAGTGTGGGGGTGTCTCTGGGTCTAAAATGAGTCTCTTGCAGAGAGCATATCGATGGGTCTTGTTTTTTAATCCAATCTGATAGCCTGTGTCTTTTCATTGGGGCATTGAGCCCATTTACATTCAGGGTAACTATTGAAAGATAGGAATTTAGTGCCATTGTATTGCCTGTAAGGTTACTTTATATTGTCTGTGTTCCTTTCTGGTCTATGCTGCTTTTAGGCTCTCTCTTTGCTTAGAGGACCCCTTTCAATATTTCTTCGAGGGCTGGTTTCGTGTTTGCAAATTCCTTTAGTTTTTGTTTGTCCTGGAAGCTTTTTATCTCTCCTCTTTTCAATGACAGCCTGGCTGGATATAGTATTCTTGGCTGCATATTTTTCTCGTTTAGTGCTCTGAAGATATCATGCCCGTCCTTTCTGGCCTGCCAGGCCTCTGTGGATTGGTCTGTTGCCAATCTAATGTTTCTACCATTGTAGGTTACAGTTCTCTTCTCCCGAGCTGCTTTCAGGATTTTCTCTTTGTCTCTGAGACTCGTAAGTTTTACTATTAGATGTCGGGGTGTTGACCTATTTTTATTGATTTTGAGAGGGGTTCTCTGTGCCTCCTGGATTTTGATGCCTGTTTCCTCCCCACATTAGGGAAGTTCTCTGCTATAATTTGCTCCAATATACCTTCTGCCCCTCTCTCTCTTTCTTCTTCCTCTGGGATCCCAATTATTCTAATGTTGTTTTGTCTTTATTATCGCTTATCTTTCGAATTCTGCCCTCGTGATCCTGTAGTTGTTTCTCTCTCTTTTTCTCAGCCTCTTTACTTTCCATCATTTGGTCTTCTATATCGCTGATTCTCTCTTCTGCCTCATTTATCCTAGCAGTTAGTGCCCCCATTTTTGATTGCACCTCATTAATAGCCTTTTTGATTTCGACTTGGTTAGATTTCAGTTCTTTTATTTCTCCAGAAAGGGTTTCTCTAATAACTTCCACGCTTTTTTCAAGCCCAGCTAGTATCTTTAAAGTCATGATTCTGAACTCTAGGTCTGACATCGTACTAATGTCCGTATTGAGTAGGTCCCTGGCTGATGGTACTACCTCTTGTTTTTGCTGAGGTGATGTTTTTCGTCTTGTCATTTTGTCCAGAGGAGACTAGATGAATGAGAGAACAAAATGCTAACAGGTTAACAACGTCCCCAGCACATATACTCTATACAAATCAGAAAAGACCTGAAACCAGGGGAAAAGAAAGGGAAAGAAAGAAAAAAGAAAGAAAAAAAAGAAAAAGAAAAAGATAAAAACAAAAACAGAACAATACAAAGAAAAAACAGAATATGATCAAATATGATCAGGCTAGTGCATAGATCAGTGCCACACACTAGATTTTGGGAGTATTTTGGTCTGTTAGAAAAAAGTGCCTCCTAAAATTTTAAAGGAAGAAATACTTATATATGTACAAAATAAGGGTTGATACAATGAAGGGATGGAAGACGACTGTAAAGATGAAAATTATAAAAGATTTTATAAAAGGAATTGATAAGAAGTTGTTTGAAAAAAGAAAGAAGATTTAAAAAAAAAAAAAGGTAAGGATTGTGATCAGGCAGGAGACTAGAACAAAGGCATACACTAGTGATTTAGGGTATATTTTGATCTGTTAGAAGAAACTGTATCTCAAAATTTTAAAGAGAGAACAACTTATATATATATGTCAAAAATAAGGGTAACTACTATGAAGGGATAGAATATGACTCTAAAAATGAAAAATAAAAAAATTTTTTAAAAAAAGGGATTGATAAGATGTTGGTTGAAAAAGGGAAAAAGAAAAATTAAAAAAAAACAGTTAAAAAAATTAACTTTGAAAAACTAATGAATCATGGTAAAAAAAAAAAAGCCATGAAGTCTATGTGCAGTATTCCCCTAGCGCTGGAGTTCTCCCGTTCTCCTTGATCGGTAAACCTGGTCTTGCCTTGCTGGCTGTTCGTGCTGATCTTCTGGGGGAGGGGCCTGTTGCTGTGGTTCCCAAATGTCTTTGCCGGAGGCGGAATAGCCCCACCCTTGTCGGTCCGGGCTAAGCAAGCTGCTCGGGTTTGCTCTCAGGAGCTTTTGTTCCCTGCAAGCTCTCCGTACAGCTTTGGAGGACGAGAGTGAAAATGGTGGCCTCCCAATCTCCACCCGGAGGAGCCGAGACCTCGGGGCCCCGCTCCTCAGTGCGCCCCCAGAGAAAAGCAGTCACTCCCGTCTCCCCGGTCTCCGGCCGCACTCCGTGCTCACCCGGCCTGTGACGGAGCGTTTCTATCTCTGGCACCCGACCCCGTGTGGAGTCTCCAAACCCAGCAGATCCCTGCGGTGCGCTCCCGCGCTGCTCCTCCTGGGGGAGGAAGGGGAGTCTCCCCGGCTCTGCCGCTTGTTGGGTCCCTGCTGGAGGAGCAGTGGCCCGACTGGGCCGCGGATCACAGTTTATGGCAACCCCGAGCTGAGAGCCCGCGCCTCGGCTCCGTCTCTGCAGCCGGCTTCCCCGCTCCGATCCCTGGGAGCTCTGCCGCACTCAGGCTCCCCTGGTCTTTCTGTGACCCCGAGGGTCCTGAGACCACACTGTCCCGCGAGGGTTCCACCCCCCGCTTAGCTGCTGGAGCGACGTCCCTCCGCGGAGCCGACTTCTAAAAGGTCCGATTTTGTGCTCCGCGGCTCTAGCACTTGCCAGAAGCGGCCGACGGAGGCCCCCTCCCCCACCGTCTATCCTCCCGAATATCGCCTCGGATTCACTTCTCCGCACGTCCTACCTTCCAGAAAGTGGTCGCTTCTCTGTTCAGAGAGTTGTTGCTACTCTCCTCTTCGGTCTCCTGTTGAGTTCATAGGTGTTCAGAATGGCTTGATGCCTATTCAGCTGAATTCCTGAGACCAGACGAAATCCAGGTCTCCTACTCCCCGACATCTTGCCTGCATACCTCTGTTGAATGATTTTCAAATGTGAAGCCAGTCTTGCGTTCTTGGGATACAACTCTTTTGGTCATTATGTCATTGAAAGAGATTTAGGGGGACGGAATTGGCAGAGGCAGGGGATGGGTAGGTGGGCATGAGTCTTCACTTTACTATTATTTTTTTATACTTTTTATTATTACTGTATACAAACTATACGTGTGTATATATATGTATTACATATAGTCTTGTATGTATATTTCATAATAAAAATGTATTATAACAAAAATACCAACAACTATATGCTAATAAATTTGGAAACCAAAACCAAAAGGGTAAATTTCTGGAAAACTATGAAACGGTAAAACTGGTGAAAAAAGAAACAGAAACTAGAATAGACAAAGCATTTGAAATGGTAACCAGAGAGACCTCCAGCCCTCCACCAAAGCTCTGGGCTCAGACACTCTCCATGTGATTTTCCCCACACTTTTGGGTAGTTCTGTCTTAAACAAGATGTTCCAGAAAATAGACTAAGAGAGAAAGCTGAGAAATTCATTTTATGAGGAAAGCTGTAACCCATATTTCAAAACCAAATAAGGACATTAAAAGGAAAGTAACTTATAGGTCCATTTGGTAAAAATTCTTAATTCAGCTAACTGATCCAACAGAGTATTAAAAAGTAATACATCATGATCAAGTGAGGTTTACTCCAGGATTGTAAAACAACCTCTGAAAAATCTACCAGTGTAATTCACCACATTGAGAGACGAAGGAAGGAAAATTACTGGCTCAGTCCTCATGGGCTGTGTGACCTTATACAACGTGCTTAATTTCTCTGTGCCTCAGTTCACTCACCCACAAAATGGGAATAGTAACGAGATCCACCTTACAGAGTTGCAACAGTGTAACAGTGTAACTATTGTTATTATTATATCTTAAAAAGATGTTGCCAAGTGAAAAAATTAAATAAGAGAACAGGGTCTGTAGTTAGGGTGATTATAATTCCAACAGGGTATCCCAGTTCTGGAAGTATTAATAACGGCACTTCCATTCACCCTCCAAGTGTCCTGGATTGGGCAACTAGTTGTAGGATCACTCTGTAACACTATACCCTATACCATTTATGTGAGTTAAAAAAATATATGCACAGAATGACACTACATGTTTATATGGAGACATGCAAATTCAAGGTTAGATCAAATAGTAGAGTGCTTATCTACGGTAGGGAGGGGAGTGGAAATGGGCAATGGGAATAAAAGGGAATAGATGTAGATGTATAATTATACCCTCTCAAGAGAGAAGGCTCTCATGGACCAGTTACAACAATGAGCTATGAACGAAGAATCTAGAATATAGTTCAGTTCTGCTCTTGAGTTAGGAAGAAAGATGGAGGAGGGAAAATGCGAATAAAAGAGATAAAAGAGAGAGAAGAAAAGAAGTAAAATACAAAGTTAGGGTCTCTATCCTGTCAAACAATAGAAAAATTTTAATGCCAACTAGCCCTCTCCCATTTTGCATTA
This sequence comes from Zalophus californianus, assembly GCF_009762305.2. Lineage (NCBI taxonomy): Eukaryota > Metazoa > Chordata > Mammalia > Carnivora > Otariidae > Zalophus > Zalophus californianus. The sequence goes on from NC_045598.1 coordinate 9,558,394, forward strand.
TGTTAACATTACTGAGTTGGGTTTTAATTACCCCTTGTTTTGTACCCCAAATTTGTCATTATTTCTGTTTCACATAGTTGAAGCTGGTTTAGATTAACAGTGTGTTTTCTGATGTCTTTATTTACCATCTCTTTTTGAATCTCAGACCTCTTTATAGATGTGATTTACTTTTTCATTCAACAGAGCTGGAAAACTCTCAATCCTTATCTTAAAAGGCTTTTGTTGCACCTCCTTGAAAAGTTTTCCTGAATTTAGAATTCTAAGATGGCAATTACATTCTTAGTGATTTTAAGGTCCTATTCCTATTTGAGGGACTTCTGGTTTCCATTGGTGGGGCTGAGAAGCCAGCTGTAAAGGCAATTATCATTCCCATGTAGTCACTTGTTTTTTCTCTTGGGCACTTTTAAGATAAGCCCTTTGTCTTTGGTGTTCTGGATTTCATATAGTTTATCTAGGAATTTCTTTTTCTTTATTTTGCTTGGAATTTATTGGGGGCACCTGGGTAGCTCAGTTGGTTAAGCATCTGACTCTTGATTTCAGCTCAGGTCATGATCTCATGGTCTTGAGATCAAGCCCTGCATCAGGATCCACACGGAGCATGGAGCCTGCTTGGGATTCTCTCTCTCCCTCCCTCTCTGCCCCTCCCTGCTCATGCTCTCTCTCCGTCTCTCTCTTTCAAAAAAAAAAAATTAAAACAAAAATAAATATTCTGCTTGTGATTTATTTGCCTTCCTGAATCTGAGGATTGCTCTCTTTCACCAATTCTGAGAAAACTGTAGTCTTTATCTCTTGGATAAAGAGTTTCAAAGAGTTCTGTTTGCTTCTATCTTTTTAACATTTGTTTTTCTTTTTTTACTAGCATCTTTTCTTAAGTGTTTGATTCCTTTATGTTTTTGTTCATTTCTAACATCTTATTGTAGAGTCATTTCTGGACTGTTCTATTACTAGAAGTTTCCAGGATTCTAATCCTCCTGATTATTATGGTTTGCTGACCCTAGCTCTAGGTGAGATGTTTTAGAATGAGTGTTATAATTTTGGTTTGTGGACTCATCTTCACCAGGGCTTCGTTTGTGGGAATGTCTTCTAGCTTGTGTTATTGGATCATCCCCCAAGGTCAGTTTGCAGCTTTGATTTTTCCAAGTGTCCCAGTGACATCAGTGGCATGGGACAAATTGTAATTTTGTTATTTCTCATCTTGGAGCTTCCTAGACCACACAGTGAATATAAAATAGGCCCCAAACCTACCCCAGGAACAGGCTGTAGGATTGAATTTATGAAGGGAGGTAATTTTTTTTTTCCTACCCAGAACCATCCCTGCACTGGCAGGTGGACTTTTAGAATCCATCCTTTCACTGAAGGTAAATCTTGATGGCCCAGTTTTATGTAGTGATATTAATTCCAGTTGCCTGTGCTTTGCAGGCTAGTTTCCTACTGGTCCCCCATGTGGATCTTAAAACCCACGCTGCTAAGTTACCGGGCTGTTAATGACCCCTGCACCACATCTTCCTTTGCCTCTGGCAGCCCTTATGTTGGCTCACATTCTTACCACCCTAGTTTCAAGCTGTTTTGTTCTGACATGTAAATGCTTCCTTTCCCACCCCACCCGATGGGCTCAGCTGGGCTTTAAAAGGATTGTGTATTATAGTTTTCCAGGATTCCTAAATTTATTGTTAGGTGTCTGTGGAAGAATTGGAAGTCTGACAGGTCCTGATTTTTGTGCATTAATCTCGGACCTGCTCATTTTACAGAACTGCATATTAGTCCAAATGACTAATTGGTGGATTCTCTTGGGTTTTCTGTATAGACAATCATACCATCTACATTATTAATTTCAAATATTTATACCTATGATTCTTTTTCCTTTTCTTATAAAACTGGCTTAGGACCCCTAGGGCAATATTGAATCATAGCAAAGTTAGCAGACATATTATAGCTGTGTGCTATAATATATATATTATGTATATAACATATATATGTAATATATAATGCTGCTGTTGATTCACTAGTAATTATGATATTTGCTAGAGGTTTCTGGAACATGCCCTTTATTAACAAAACTTCTCTGAAGTTGTTATATTTAAGATTTACTAAATACCTCTAGTGATGTTAAATGATCTCCCTAAAGCTATTGTAAACCAGAATTTTTACTTCAGGTATAACATATGTAACATAGAAATACAAGTGATGACACTGTGGAGCTTCCCACAGAGACATCAGGGACTGGGTTTATTCTGAGTTAGACCACTGTTGAATCTACTTCCCTAAAGGGTGCAAGCACTGTCAGGGCTGGTCTTTTTCACCTCTCTGGGCTCTTGGTTGCCCTTACCACTGTCCTCCAGAGATGTCCAATCCTGACCCACTCAGTTTCATATTAACATATGGCCATTGCTGGTAGAAGAGCTTCCTCGTGAGAAAGTTCGTTCATTCCCCACGTGAACAGCATTGGAACTCAGTTTTTGCAACCCTCCCACCCCATGTGATGAGAAAATGCCCTAATTGTTCATTGTCAGGTTCTGTGCTTTCAGACAAAAAAGGATTTCTGCAAAGATAATGGAGATGAATTTTATCAGTGTCGGTCAGGGTGACTTTTTCTTGGGTACCTGTAAATCTGTAGGGGTTCAGAACAGATGTGCCACTTGGGCAAGTAGATTATTTTGAGCTGAAATCAATCAAACTTCTAGGGAAGCTCAAAAGATTTAGGAAAAAACTTTGATCTTCCCCCTAACTTCTTAAAAGAATTTTGATAGAGGACCTGCTCCAGGATGAGAGCTGCACCATAATATGAATTAGGGATAGTAAACCCGGAGGCATTTAGCAATCAAAGTCTGATTGCTAAAATTCCTCTGTGTCCCATTGTTTCTCTGCAGACTAGCAAATATTTGCTTACCAAGCATATATTTTTTTCTCTTCCTGTGAATCATTTCCTTCCCTTCAAAGTACCAGACTCCTACTCGCTTCTCCTTAATTTAAGATGGCATATATTCTCCATTTTACCTTTCTTTCTTTGAACCTCTTGTGTATGTTCATTCCATATATACAAAATTAAATTTGATTTTCTCCAGTTAACCTCTCTCAAGTCAACTTAATTCTTAGGTCAGCCAGAAGAATCTTGAAGGCTAGAAGAAAATTTTTCCACCCCAGCACAGCCAAATGTTTTAGGTCGGGTTCCCTAGAAGTAGAGCCTGCTACAGGGGTGCAAGTGCACAGGGGAGCTGACCAAGGCGGGGGGTCTCAGGAGAAGAGTGTGAAGGACATGGGACAGGACAGAGGAAGGAGCCAAGTAAGGACATGGTCCCAGCTGGAGCCAGCTTCCACCTGACCACACAAGGGCTCTGGAATGTAGACTGTGACACAGCATGAGTCCCACCTGGAGGCCAGGGGGGCTTCCTTTTGTTCTCCTTTGTCATTGAGTTTATGGCTGTGTGGTGCCCGGGTCAGGACTGACAAGGTAACTCCACTTCTGGTGGAGGTGGTTCTCTAGAAGAAGCAGGAGCTGGGAGCTCTTAGCAATCAATACTCACAGCAGTGGCAGATGGGTGTGCCCAGCACAAGGGTCTGGATGGCACACTGACGGTTCACTACATCTAGTCAAACCTAGCTAAGGAGACAGTTGTATGGGCACTGTTGAGTGATCAGGAAGTGGACACCAGGTTTTCTGGACAAAAAGATGATGGCAGTGGTGCCAAAAGTCAACATTGCTCCAGGAATTTAGAACCTGGGCACTCAGCCCATTGGAGAGAGGAGCAAAGTGCAAAAGGGAGACAAAATTTTGAGAAGACTCTTTAAGAAAAATTAACAGTGTGCTGGAGTTAATCGCTGCTCACTCAAATCGTTCTTTAAACATATACATATTCATGAGCAGGCATTGGAAGAGGTTGTCTGAAAGTTAACTCGCTGTCAAAATGTAGCATTTTTCTTCCACTTAACACTGTGGCCTGCCTTCATGACTCCACATCTCCACACAATCCAAAGGCTCCAGGATGAGAAATATTCTATTAAATTTCCATCATGGGCTGGGCTTGGAGCCAGCTTCCTATTTGACAGTGAAATCTGTTAGAACAGATCCATGACCCACTTTGATGTGGTTACAGACGGAGGGCTCAACCTCCTTGAAAATTCAAATCCCTCTTTGGTCCCTGGAGGGAGAAAGTTAGTGCAATGACTCCAGCTCACCCGCCGTATTTGTCTGAAAAGTCTTCAGCCTCATAAGACCCCTTCTTCCTCAGGAAAAAAGAAATGACAACAAGAGGATAGGATGTTTTGAAGATGTACTACCTTTCTCCCTTTGTTCTTTCCTTAAGTGAGGCAGACGTGCATTATTTTTAATTATTTGGTTAGTACAGAGCATTCACCTTGTCTGGTTTGAAGCCTTGGGTGTGTGTGTGTGTGTGTGCGCGTGTGTGTGATTGCCTCTTTTTAGCACTAAGAATCAAGTCCAAGATGCTGCATGAGACAAAGAAGAAATGGAGAAGGTGTTAGGGGGTTTTATCTGCCAAATACATGTAGGAAAGTAAAGGGGAAAATTTAGCTTTGAGGAATCGAATGCCACATCCAAGGTCAGAGAGAAAAATCAAAATTGTAAACACATTTTAGTTTGATGCTCTTATAACCAGTCCTTTTTTTTTTTTTTTTAACTTCCTTTAGCTTAATTCAGATACTGCCGGAGGTTCATGACTATTTTCTCTCATAATCAAGAAATGTTACAGAAGAGTAGTTAATAGTAGGGCTTTTTTTCCCCAGAGCAGCTCAAAATTGATTTTCCACGTTGTTATTCACTGGGGCTGTCTTAAACAGGATCTGGTCAGTGTGATAAATAAAGTAATTAAGTCAGCAGCTTGTCTCCCACCCCCAAATCCTCTGTACATGGATTTGGCCAAACCCTTCCAGTTTCTCAACAATTCTTTTTGCTATCAAATCATTTCTTCCTTGTCCGGAGCAGTTTCTGCCTCCTGAATAAATACGTATACAGCAGGTTGGCTTGTCTGAACGCAGCTTGAATGGACTTAGGTGCTGCCTTCTCACCGACTGGGAGGCATGTCAGCAAGAGATAAATCACAGAGCTGTCACCTCCCATAGCAGCACATTGAAAGGGACATTAACTCGCCTCCAAACAAGACAGAGGTGACCCTTCCCTCTCAGGGTAAAACCTCCCACGGCCAGAGGCTGGGATGGGAGTTGGTACAAGGAGCCTTAACTGGCTGCATGATCTTGGCTCTGGGGGGTGGAAGGAGACAGGCAGGGGTCTGTCCTCTCCTACCCCACCACGCCCTTTACTAGAACAGCTCCTTCTCATCCTCCAGGTCTCAGCTGCACTGCCACCTGCTCAGAGAAGCCCTCCCTGACCACCTCTGCTCTTCCCCATCACTCTTGATGCTGGTTTCCCTCCCCGACAGAAGAAGCATAGCACGATCTGTAATGATGTTCTGCATTCTTGTTCTTTCTAGATGACCAGCTCCAGGAGGGCATGAGACCTTACTGTCTCATTTATCAACATTGACCCCACAGCGACCCCATGTCCACTCCATGTAGGTGCTCAATACATATTGTTGATACTGAGTCTAAAGGGGTAATGGCCGGTCATCCCACTTCCCCCTGCCTCCATGCTCACACCCAAGTGGGAAGGCACAGGAGGTTGGTGTGTGCAGGTCCACATGTCAGTGTGGTGCCAATACCGCCAGGACCAGAGACAGTGGCTTGCACCATCTTGGTGCCCAGCCCTGCTTGAAATGGCCATGGGGCTGCGCTGCAGGCTTTGAGGATGGGGTGGAGGTGAAGGAGGAAGAAGGGAAGGAGGCGAGAAATGTGGAGGGGAGGGAGAAAGGGGAGGGCCGGTGTCCTCCAGGTTTCCTCCAGGAAGCCTGAGGAGTGGGCTCTCCGGGGAGGTGGGGGCTGGACACACGATGGGTCATGGTTCAGGTCAGCAATTCTCTGAGATCTCCTTGGGCTGGAGTCTTTGGTCAGCCTTACTCTTGTCACGCCATGGATTCCAGGAGAGGCCTAGGCTGATCACATCATTCATGCATTCATTCATTTCCTCTGGTTTCATGGGGTGCAGGCAGTATGACTTTCAGTTTTTAGCTCCCTGAGGGGGACCCTACTGGAAAGGGTCAGGGGTCCTCTCGGGTTACCTTCGGGGGCAGAAAAATGAGGCCGTTCTTGAACTCGGTCCCCAAACCCCACCTGCTCCCACCGTAGGGACACACATAGAATCTACACAGGGTATTGCCACATTTGTCCAGCGAATATCTGCTGGCTGTTGGGTCCCTGGTTAAGTGCTATGGAAGTTCAGAGAGGTATGAGGTCTAAGCCCGGCCTTAGGTGCTCCATTCATTCATTCATTCATTCATTCCACAAACTAAGCGTCTACCATTTGCCCAGCACTGCACTGGAGCCGGGGTACGAGGCGGTCAAGACAAACGTGCCTGTACTCACAGTTTATAGTCTAATGAGGGGGACAGCCTGACAGCTAGATAACATTCAAAGCAGTTCAAGCTGTCAGAAAGAGCTCAGGGGAGGGGAGATGGGGAAGAAGGCAGAGGACATTCAGGGCTGGGCATCTGGAGGCCAGGGAAGACCTCTCTGAGGAAGTGCTCTTCAAGCTGATTGATGAGAAGCCAGCCCTCTCAACACCCCAGGAAAGAGCAGTCAAGGCTGGGGAAGATCATGTACAAATCAAGTTCCGGGGGCAGGAAAGACCTGGCACATTCCAGAACCTGATGGAAGGTGTTCCTGGCGTGAGGGAGGTAGGCCGGAGAGGCAGCAGGCCCACTAGCCCATGGGCAAGGGGTCAGGTTTGTTTTGAGAGTAATGGAAGAGCCTTGATAGGTTTTGAGGTCTCTATGCAGGAGGCCATGAGATCGATTATTTAGACGGCTCTGGCTCCTGGGTGGAACTGGACTGGAGGGGCATCCAGGTAATCAGTTCATTAGAAGGCCAAGGGGTGATGCCGGTATGGGTTGGGATGTAGGATGCTCTGGCTGTCTGTGGTTCTGGAACAAACTGAAACTCAGTGGTGTAAATCAACAGCCATTTTGGGGTGTTCATGGTTCAGGATTCGGGTGGGTGCAGCAGGATCCCCTGTCTGCTCCCCAGTGTCTCACATGGGGAGCCTTGACCAGCTCGACTGGTGCCATGTGTCTGTGGCTTATTCTCGCCATGAGGTGTCCACGGCGCAGGAATGTCCAGGTGGCTTCTGGTTTCCCCAGTCTGGCTCCATGGTGCTCCTGAACTCTTCCTCACCCTCTCATGTGGCCTGTCACCCACCAGGGCCACCCCTCATGGCTGAGCTTCCCACAACATGGTGGTCTCAGGGGAGTTGACCTTCCAATATAACGCTTGTTTGAAGGGGCATGAAGCAGAGCCTGCCAGTCCCCCGGAATTGGCCCAGCGTCACTCCCCCATATTCTATTCCTCAGAGCAGTCTCAGGGTCCCCAGCACTCACCACTGACCTCATCTTTTGATGGGGATATGGCAAAGTCACATTGCTGAGGGGTAGATGCAGTGGGAGATACCACTGAAGCCATTTTTGGAAACTTCAATCTGCCACATATAACGGAGAAGAGAGAAGTGGACAAATCCAAGGTGCTTTTATGTTTTTTTAGGAGGTAGAAGAATTGGAGATTTGAACATGTATGTGTGGAAAACTGAATCTAGGTAGTAATGCTTCATAAAATAATTTTTTTTTTCAAGTTCAGAGGAGGGAGAGATTACTTGTGTCTAGAGGCAGGACAGGCTACCACATTTGGTTTTGCAGGTTGTGCACTGCATAACTCTGGGGGATGACATGCACCACGGTATGCAACATGCCCTGTTGGAGGAGAATCCAGAAACCTCCATGGAGGAAGTGGCATTTGAGATGCGGGATCTCGGCAGGTGGAAGAGGTTGGTAGATGGCAGAAGGAATCGTGTGAGGGCATCAACGAGGGGAGAGTACTGGGTGCTTACGGGTGTAGGAGGGCTCTGATTTGGCAGGAGTGTAGTAAGGGGAAGGGCAATAATATGGGACACGGCTCACAAAAGGGCTTGTGGGAAGATCACAGGAGGCCCCGAACGCCAGGCTGCAACTGTGTTTTATTCTTTACACCATGGGCCAGATGTAGTCCGTGGCCTGTTTGGATACGGCCTGTAGACTAAGGGTGGTTTTCACATTTCTAAAGAGCTGTAAAAACAAAACAGAAAAATGAAAAAGAAAACAATACAGCAGAAAGAGTGAGTGGCCAGCTTAGCTGAAAATATTCACTGTCCGACCCTGTACAGAAAGAGTCTTGGGAAGTTCTTGCGTGCCCTTGACCAGTAGTGACCAGGGACAGGAGACGTGTAGCTTGGACGTGGGAGGAGAGAGAGGCCAGGAGGCCAGGTGCCCGGAGCTCTGGTCAGCCAGCTCACGCGGGGGGGCTGGCTGGGTTCCCAGCCCCCCCGCCAGCACCTGCTGATGTCGCCTCCTCCACGGCTGATACTGTTGACTTCTTCAGTATCAGGGGTTGAAGGATGACGCACCCTCCCTGGAGATGGGGGACATCCCATGCTCCACCTGCACGGAGAGTTCTGCGTCAGGTTCTATTTGAAGATTTTTTTAATGATTTTTTTTTTTTTTTGCTAAAAATAGATACAGTTGCAAATCATTGGTAGAGAGGACAGGGTCTTCTTTTCATCCTAGGAAACCCGAGGAACTGTTTCTGACAATGGACTCACTGGTACGGAAGAATTATGTCTTCCTGCCCATCCCCTCCAAAGCTATTGGCTTCTGGATGGTTCTGGGGGGCATGGTGGGGTAGGGTGGTGTAATGGGAAAGATATGGCCACTGACTGCTGTCTCACTGGGCACGTGGCTTCCCAGTCAGTGTCTCCAAGGGAAAAACAGGGATAATGGAACCTGTGTGCCACGGCAGTTTGGAAACTTTATAGAAAGTACCTCGCTCAAAAGCTAATTATTTATCCTCGCCATATCACCCCAGGACATATCTCTGTAGGCATTTGACTTGCAGAATCCCAGGGTTGGAAGGGACCCGAGCGACGTGAAATCTGTCCGTGACACCCTCTGGTTCACCCACGGCCAAGCCCCACAGGAAATCCAGTGGGCAAGGCAGCCCATTCCACATGGGAGTCAAAATCCCAATGACTAGAGATACTGAGGATCATTCAGAGACACCATTTTCTGCTTGCTGGCTCTGCGTTGCCCACGGCGATTCTAATTTTGCTTCTATTTCAATATTTCCTCTGAGTCTGCTTTGCCACACAAAACAATAGAAGCTCCTTCTGCATTTGCTGTCTGCTCTTTTTCGTTCTTCCAAAGGCAAATGTCTTTCTGTTCTTTTCACTGGGGCCTGCTTGTGAAGGGACCTGTGGGCCGGCTCCTGGGGCAGTGGGTGGGGAGGGGCCAGCTGCCTGCTTTGTGTAAAGATGAAGGAGTGCGGTCTTCCGTGAGCCAGATGGAGGGAGGGCAGATGGTAGCAATCAATCCTCGGATATATATAACTGTCCGCCTGCCAAGGAGCCCGCCCCACCCCGACTGTCCACTCTGTGGCTCACGCTGGGGGCCCAGGCCGCCCTGCTCACTTCTCCCTGCTCCAGGCCTCTCAGCAGGGGCTGGGCCCAAAGAGGGGAGAGGGAGCTCTGGGATCCTCTGCTCAGCAGAGTTTGACACTTGACCTCTCTGAGCATCACTCTCTACTTGGCAACCTTCATCCTGGCTCCCGAGTTTACTCCAACTCTCTCTTATTCAGCCTGATGGGAGCAGGAGGGAAAACTCAGGTTGGACAGAAGTGAGTTCAAGTCTACCTTCTGGCTGTGCAACTTAGGGGGAGCCACTTAACCTCTCTGAGCTAGTTTTCTTGTCTGTCAAATGAGCATAATTGTCCTTGAGGATTAAATAATATTGTGTGCGTGTAGTCAATTCTTGTTATTTCTGGTACTTACATTCCACGAAGTGCATGAAATGCTGAACGGGTCAATACTGAATCATTGCCTCTAGCGGAAATGTACAGTTAGGTTCCTTGGGACTTCCGGTCACAACATTTTTGTCAGCTTACCAATACATAACCTTGTTTTATGTGTGTTTCTGTCTCCAGACACCTTATTTGATAAATACTGTAGATTCATAACGTCGGCCTCATGGCCTACCACACTATAACTCAGACCAGAACAAAGTTTATCCAACACACATATCTTCTCTAAGGTTCATCCAAACCCTTGCATCTAGGAACACCAGACCACACTTCAACACCACGCTTGGGGGCCGTTTTAAACAACAAAATCACCAAAAAAAAAAAAAACCTGCAAATGCAAAAATGCAAGAAAAAAAAAGCGGCAGTAAATAGACCATGCGAGGTTGAGATGTGAGAGCATGAGACAGGAGGGCAGAGTGTCACCCTGGGCCCACGCCAGCTGGGAGTCCCCACACCGGGTTACTCTAATATTCGGTCACTCTGAGTGCAGGCATGCCTCGGAATGACTACAAAAGTGCTGTAAGTACTGATTTGGGGCTTACAAATAAATTTTAGCAAGCAAAAAACTTGAAAATATGGATCCACTGAGCCTATGCTTTCCCTGCTCAGAGCCCCAGTCCTAAGTGACACCTGAGGCAGAAGTCGGGGGTTGCGGGGCAGGGAACTTCCCACTTGCCTCCCATACTATTCTCCCTTTCTTCCTTAGTGAATAAAACATTTTAGCTGGTCACGTGACCCCCTCCCCTTTCATTTCCCAGCCTCCCTTCAAAGTCATGGCCTGCCTGGTGACCAAGTTCCAAGCAATAAGAGATAGGCAGAAATGTTGGTGGAACTTCTGGTAGATCCCCTTAGGAGGCAGTGGCATGTCCTTCCCCTCTGTCCCTCCTTCTTGTTGGCTGGGATGCTGAAGTGATGGCAGGAGCTCAGGCAGACATCTTGGACCATGAGGTGGAAGCCAGGTGCTGCGGATGACAGAGCCACATTGAGAAAAAACTTGGATTCCTGGAATTGTGGAATGGTCAGACAATCCTCAATTGACTGGCTACCTGATCGGAGAGAGACATAAGCCACTCTCTTGTTCAAGCTATGTTATCTGTTTTTGTTATTGTTGTCATTTGCTTGTTTGTTGTCATGTATAGCCAAACTTCGTCCCAAACCTAATCCCAAGTGACACAAGAAGGTTCCCATCCTGCCTCACCATTGACCAGCTCTGTAACTTCACTGTGGTCACTTCACCTCTTTGTGCCTCTGCATATCCACAAAGCAGCAGAGGGAGAAATTAGGAGAAATTAAGTAACTTTCTCATTCTAAAATTCTCTGATTCTAATCAGTCTGAAATACATGCATTCACAGGGTAATTTTCCTAAGGGAGGTGGAAGCAGAGATGTGGTTGTCATGGAGACACCCCAGCGATGCTGCCCAATGTGAATCAGCAGTGGAGAAGATGCTTGACGCACGTGTGATGAACAAATGACCAGAGGGACCTGTGCCAGGAGCGAGGGCCAGCTTGGGGTTGGGAAGTCTGGTGGGCTTTCCACTCAATCTGAAGGGTGGAAGCCACAGCAAAGGAAACAGTCAACAAAACCCAAAGACAACTGACAGAATGGGAGAAGATATTTGCAATGCCTTATCAGATAAAGGGCTAGTATCCAAAATCTATAAAGAACTTATCCAACTCAAAACCCACAGAACAAATAATCTAATCAAAATGGGCAGAAGATATGAACAGACATTTCTCCAAAGAAGACATCCAAATGGCCAACAGACACATGAAAAAGTGCTCCACATCACTCGGCATCAGGGAAATACTGATCAAAACCTCAATGAGATACCACCTCACACCGGCCAGAATGGCTAAAATCAACAGGTCAGGAAATGACAGATGTTGGCGGGGATGCGGAGAAAGGGGAACCCTCCTACACTGTTGGTGGGGATGCAAGCTGGTGCAACCCCTCTGGAAAACAGTAGGGAGGTTCCTCAAACAGTTGAAAATGGAGCTACTACCCTATGACCCAGCAATTGCACTGCTAGGTATTTACCCCAAAGATACAAATGTAGTGATCTGAAGGGTCACGTGCACCCCGATGTTCATAGCAGCAATGTCCACAATAGCCAAACTGTGGAAAGAGCCTAGATGTCCATCAACAGATGAATGGATAAAGACAATGTTGTATATATATTCAATGGAATATTATGCAGCCATCCAAAAAAATGAAATCTTGCCATTTGCAACGACGTGGATGGAACTAGAGGGTATTATGCTGAGCGAAATAAGTCAGTCAGAGAAAGACAATTATCATATGATCTCACTGATCTGTGGAATTTGAGAAAGAAGGCAGAGGATCATAGGGGAAGGGAGGGAAAAATGAAACAAGATGAAACCAGAGAGGGAGACAAACCATAAGAGACTCTTAATCTCAGGAAACAAACAGGGTTGCTGGAGTGGTGGGGGGTGGGAGGGATGGGGTGGCTGGGTGATGGACACTGGGGAGGGTATGTGCTGTGGTGAGCGCTGTGAATTGTGTAAGACTGATGAATCACAGGCCTGTACCCCTGAAACAAATAACATATTATATGTTAATTTTTTAAAAAAAGAAGGGTGGTAGCCTTGTCATGGCCCAAGGAAGCCACTGTTCTTGCCCAGCCTCAGGAACCACAGGACCGAACACAGTAGATGGTGGAAGCAGGGGTTTAAGTGAATAAACCAGAGGTGGCCCCAACTGGACCAGGCAGAGATGTCCGGAAGACTGCAGTCTGGGGTACCTGGGGAAATAGACCCTAAGTATAGCCCAGCCAATGCCCTCGCTCCTAGCAGCAAGGGGGTCTTCCCCAGTAGGGGGAGCTATGTGCCTCCCCCTAAAGTTGGAATTTCAGACCAAGGTAAGGGTTTCTGTGTTCAGGTGGGCCTAGACCCAGGAGCTCCCTTACCCATACAGACATGTCCTCTCTGTTTTAAAAGTTTCAGCTCTGGGGCACCTGGGTGGCTCAGTCAGTTGAACGTCTGACTCTTGATTTCGGCTCCAGTCGTGATCTCAGGTCGTGGGATCAGGCTCTGTGCTCAACTCCCCGCCACCCCCTCCATCCCCTGCCTGCTTGCTCACACACACACACACACACACACACACACACACACACACACACAATTCTCTCTCTTGCGCTCTCTGAAAAAAAAATCAGCTCTAACTTCTAATTTAAATTTTTTTTTAATTTTTATTTATTTGAGAGAGAGAGAGAGCGAGCACAAGTGGGGGGGAGCACAGAGGGAGAAGCAGACACCCCGCTGAGCAGGGAGCCCAACGCAGGGCTGGATCCCAGGACCCCAAGATCATGACCTGAGCTGAAAGCAGATGCCTAACCAACGGAGCCACCCAGGTCTCCCTCAGCTCTAACTTTTTTAAAAACAATGTTCATCCAAGACTTGGCAAACACTTTCGGAGAGGTAAGCTGCCTGCTTTTTCTACAGAGGACCGTGGAACCATCAGAAACAGGGTGTGAGGTTAGCTCTGCCAAGGAGATACAAAAGCATTCCTGTTTTTGTTTGTTTCTCTCTCTCCTTTACTTTCTTTCCTTCCTTTTTTTTCAAATATATTTCACTTCTTTTCTAGGGCAGGGGCTGTACCTTGCTGCCTCTCTGATTACCCACTGCACTCTTTATATTCCTCACCCAGAATCCTAGCAGAAAGGAAGGCAGGCTGGCAACAAATCGACCCTGAGATTTCAATTGATCCTTTCTGTGTCTGCAAGACTGGAGTGGAATTCTCTTTCCGGAGCTCTTGGGCACTCAGGGTCATGAGCGTGCGGGCTAGTCCACAAGCAGGGTCTGCCGTCTGTGAGGTCACTCAGTGTCACAGAGGGTCCCTAGAGGGTCCAATCCCTGAGACTGGAGTCTCAAAGCTCTCTCTTTCTATAAGTTAAGAACTAAGAGAGACAGATTTTTCAGACTTAGAGACAGCTGCCACCCTTGGAAAAACCCCAGGCATCTAGGACACAGGCAGGAAGGTACTAGAAGAGGTGTGCTGTGTCCTCAATCCCAGGAGAGAAGACGTGGAGTTCACCAGGTAGTAGCCCCTAGGGGATCTGGTGTCTGTTTACCCACGGAAGAAACTGAGACCCAGAGACACTGAATGTCCTGCTTAAGATCAAAGGGCATTCAGGACAACTCAGCAACCAAAAGGCATGACCTCTGATACAAGCAACAACATGGATCAGTCTCCAAATGGTCGTGCAGAGTGAAGAGGAAGCCCAACCAAAAAGAATTCCTAGTCTCTGGTTCTGTGGGCGAGCTCTCTTGTTCAACTATAGACCCCAAGAGTTAAAACCAGAAATAGACAAGACCACTTTACTCATGCTCCAGGGAAAACCCATCATTCTTATTTCTTATCACACCTTGTTGAGACACTGACGATGTTTTGCAATGACATTTTGGAATATCCCAATCGCCAGCCCAGAAAAGCCCTGATAGCAAGGGAATGCCTAGAAGACCACACCTACACGCCCCCTTCCCTGCCTGTGATCATGTGCTGAACACATACGAACCCCTACCTGTGATCACGCGCTCTCCACCTGCTCTCTCACTCCTACCCTGCTGAACCTCTCCCTACAAAATTCTAAATGTCTATCTTGTGGGCAGAGAAGTCGGTTGATAAGGCTCAAGCCTGCCACTGTCCCCAGCAGCCGGCACCAGAAATGAATTTCTCCCTTCCTCTTTTCCAAACCCTCGTCTCTTGCGTTATTAGCTTGCGATGAGTTTATCCGAGTTTCTTCAGCAAGAGTGTTGGCAAAGCTTTGCTTTTGATTTGTCCAGCCCCTTCGGGAATCCCCAGGGTAGGGCCGTTGGCTGTAACATTGAGCCAAGACTTACCTCTTCGTTTCCGGAGTCAGCAGCTATGCTAGATGGATTGGTAACAGTACCATTTATTAAAACTTTAGAAAATGCAAATTAATCTATAGTGACAAAGCTGATCATGGTTGCCTGGGGCTGGAGAGGGGTGGTGTGAAGGATGAAGGCCATGTTCATGATCTTGATGGTGGTGATGATTGCATGGGGATGGACAGATAGATAAAAACTTATCAAGTTATATTCTTTAAGCATCCCATTTATTACATGTCAATCATACTTCAACAAAGTTGTTTACAAAAAACTCTTCCATGACCTACACCCGCACCCCCCCCAATCACATTCAGATAGCAGATCTAAGAGTCGACTCCAATCTCTTGATCCTGAGGGCTTTCTGGCCAAGATGTCTTTCTCTTTCTCAGTCACTCTATATTCGCGTGCTATGAAGAAAAGCAAGTCACCACGAACCTTAACGGCTTAAAACAACATAAAACAACACCCACATATCATCTTTGGGTTTCTGTGGGTCAGGAGTCCTCATGTGCTTTAGCCAGGTCCTCCGCTCGGGGTCTCACGAGGCTGCAGTTGAGATGTCAGCCAGGACTGGGGTCTCCTCTGAGGTTTAGTGTCCTGCTCTGAGCTCCTGGGGCAGAATTTATGTCCCTGCTTCCTCCAGCCGGCAGGAGAGTCTCTCTCTTCAAGATCCTCCTTTAAAAACCCACTGGGGACAGTCTCCCTTGTGATGAACCCAAAGTCAACAGCTGCAAAATCCTGTCACCTTTAGTGTTCAAATGTAACCTAATCACACTAGCAAAATCCCATCATTTTTTCAGTCTTGGCCAGACTCAAAGGGAGGGGTTGTACGGGGTCTGCACACCAGGGGATGGGAATCTTGGGGGCCATCTGAGGACCCTGGTTGCCTGCTATATCTCTGTCCAGCAATGCACAAGCAAACCAGTAAAGAAGACATACAGACGTGCTTCGGAGGGAAGGACAAAGCGGCTTGGAGTCACAATCTGATGACATCCTCAACCCCATCCCCACACCCCACTTGCTTTTTACTTCCCTCCCGGTTCAGCATTCTAATGAGCTATTGTATTAAAGGACCCCCCCATGATTGGGGGGCCCCAGTCCCCTCAGCTGGCTTGGAGTAGCTCTTGGAACTCCCACCTGGATAGGAGATAAGGAGACCCGGGAAGCAGGTCAAAGCTGGAACAGCACTGGACAATAAGATCATATTTCTGGGGAACAATGACTATAATGTCAAAGGAAGCCAGAGGTGTGGCTGGGTTTTAAAATAAGGAGCCTTGAGCTTGGAGCCAGGGAAATAAGATCAAGGAGCTTGTTTGGGGTCAAAGAGGTAGAGAGTACAAGTGGGCAGGGGGTTCTATGCCCTGCCTTCTTTTCTTTTTTTTTTTTTAAGATT
The DNA here is from genome assembly GCF_009762305.2 of Zalophus californianus. Taxonomy (NCBI): domain Eukaryota; kingdom Metazoa; phylum Chordata; class Mammalia; order Carnivora; family Otariidae; genus Zalophus; species Zalophus californianus. Next base: position 9,574,602 of record NC_045598.1, read on the forward strand.
TTATTTATTTATTTGACAGAGAGAGACACAGCGAGAGAGGGAACACAAGCAGGGGGAGTGGGAGAGGGAGAAGCAGGCTTCCTGCCGAGCAGGGAGCCCAACCCGGGGCTCGATCCCAGGACCCTGGGATCATGACCTGAGCCGAAGGCAGATGCTTAACGACTGAGCCACCCAGGCGCCCCATGCCCTGCCTTATTTTCAATGTTGTTGAAATTCACATAACATAAAATTAATCATTGAAAGTGTATAATCCAGTGGCATTTAGGGGCATCTGGGTAGCTCAGTCGGTTAAGCATCCAACTCTTCATTCTGACTCAGGTCATGGTCTCAGGGTTGTGAGATCAAGCCCCTGGTTGGGTTCCATGCTGGGTGTGGAGCCTGCTGGATATTCCCTCTCTCCCTCTCCCTCTGCCCCTCCCCACCCCCTCTCTCTCCCTCTCTAAAAAAAAAAAAAAAGTGTACAGTCCTATAATCCAGTGCCATTTAGTACATTCACATTGTGGCACAACCATCACCTCTATCGAGTCCCCAAACATTTTCATCACCCTGTAACGCATTCTCGGGGTGATGCTCTGTGCTGGGAGAGGATGGGAAATCAGCCCAATTTAAAGGATGTGAGCCCATTCTCCAGCAATGGGGAAGGCAGGGTCCATTCACACCCTCAAAGTAGATGCTACATCAGGGGTTGAAAATGACAGTTTCCTCTGCCTTTTTACTGATTTTAAAAAAGAAATCCACCAGCCAAGGCCTGTGAACCTGTGTAAACCCCTCCTGGAAGGACCGTATTTACATATCTATTTGGATTTAGAGACTAAGTTTATGAGGAAAGAAAAGGGAAGGACTTACGAGTCACATTCCTTGTTCAGTCTTTCATCCCAAGACGGTTTGAAGAAACATCCCTGTCACTCATGAGGATTCAGTAAGACTGAGAATATGCCTGGGGAAAGGCCAAGATTTCCTTCCCAAAGCCTCGTCCGGAGCTTGACATATGCCTGTCTCGGTTCGGTTAATCTGAGAAAATCCTCCCCTTACACAGGAGAAAATCCCTGGGCAGGCCCCATATATCAGAGCATTTGGAAGGTGCTGGTTGGAATGTCAGAGCCTGGGTTCCAAAGCTGGTGCAGTTCACAGCAGGGAGCGGCCAACCGCCATCGTCCAGACAGGCACTGACCACAAGCACCCATCAGCGTTTGCCCCTGTAACAAACCACCTGCTCCCTTAGCCTCCCTATCGCCAAGGGCACACTGCTCCCCTAAACTCTGCCTGCCCTGGACAGGGAAGGACTTCACAATCCGAATGTGACATCCAGGGAATTCCCAGAATTAGCTACTCAATGATTTCTGCCTAACTGATGGGCAGCCTGGGATCTCTTCCTCTTCCAATGCCCTCCCCCACCCCCCACCCACCGCACTGTTCTCCTACGACTTGCTATAAGCTGAAGAGACATCAGAAAGCCTGGAGGTTCAGTGAATGTCAGGATCCTTTCTGCTTTGTGGAATGTTACTCAAGATCCTTCAGTGGCTCTGTAGGGCACAACATGGTGGGCCAAAAACTCCTCTGTTTATCTGTCAAGGACCCTACTGGAATGTAAAGTGACTGCTTATAACAGGGCCATCTTTTGAGGGTTGCTGAATACGCCCACCTCCGGGTTTCCACCCACTCCCCAGTTAGAAGAACGCTCTGGACCCCACCACTCACTAGGAGCCAGCTATCAAAGTGCTGTGTCCCTGATTCGGTTTGGTTGTGATTATGAGCCCCTCTCCCAGTGGCAGTGGCTTGCCTCCCCCCCGACCCCACATTCCTGTTACTTTCTTTTTTTTTTTTTTTAAGATTTTATTTATTTATTTGACAGAGAGAGACACAGCGAGAGACTGAACACAAGCAGGGGGAGTGGGAGAGGGAGAAGCAGGCTTCCCGCGGAGCAGGGAGCCCGACGCGGGGCTCCATCCCAGGACCCTGGGATCGTGACCTGAGCCCAAGGCAGATGCTTAACGACTGAGGCACCCAGGCGCCCCTGAAGGCAGATGCTTAACAACTGAGCCACCCAGGCACCCCTTCCGGTTACGTTCCGCTTTGTTTCCCAAGCCCCTCAGTCCATCCTGGGTCTCAGAATCTCCCTAAGATCTTGCAGGAGCTTGTGCTGACAGCGCTGAGGACAGAGGAACTCAGAGGGGACTGCCTCTAGTTACAGAGAGTGGAGGGGAGGGGACGCAGTTCCGAGGGGGAGGGTGGCAGAGCAAAATGAATGTGTCTGCACAGATAGAACTGGAAGTAATTTTCCTACCCCTCCCTGAAAATTAAAGTAACAATAATGATTACAGTACATTTTAAAAATGAGAGCGAGTGTATTTGTACCTCTATGCAAATATAATTGGGAAATAAAACATCGACAGATTTTTTTAAAGTAGAAGGGTTTGTGGGGAGTCCGATCTGTATGGTCTGCTAACCACAGTTTGAGGTGTGGCCATGACAGTTCAAGGTTCATGGGCATAGATCTTGAGCCAGGGAGTGGGAAGGGGGGTGATTTTGCCCACCAGGACGTAGTAGAGTCTGGAGATATTTTTGGTTGTCCCAACTGGGGAGGGGGATACCAGCATCCTATGGGCGTAGGCCAGGGATGCTGCTTAGAATGGTCCCCCCGCTCCCGACAAAGAATAACTGGGCCCAAATGTCAATGGTGCAGAGGCTGAGAAGCCTGCCCTCAAACCATGATTTCCAGCCTCACCTAATCAACAGGTGCATTTTTAAATAAGAAGCATCCCAACCTGGGCATGATGAATCTGAGTTTCCAGAAATGGGGCCTGACCAAGGATTTCAAAGCTTCCAGAGGTGATGGAGTCCATACCCATGCTTCTCCTTGCTGAACTTGGGATAGACCAAGCAGAAGGGCCTCGTCTCTGGTCAGCAGTGGAGTCCGGGCCAATTTCATGCCTCCTGGTACAGGCTATTCTGACCACCTGCAAACGTCAGGAGGATGGTCAGGCCCTCCCTCTCACCACTATCCGAAAAACCACGTGCACCTCAGGACAGACCCTGCTGGGACACCACTTGGCGGAGAGACCCGTCTCAGGTTGCGTCCCCTAGAAGCCGAGCCTGAGACTCAGATCTGACTTACCGAGTGAGAGCCCTCGGAAGATTCCAACAAGGGGTGAGGGAAACAGAAGAACCCAGGGGAAGGAACAGCATAAGACTGGTTTCAGAAGTCCGGCTTTAGCCAGTCCTGCAGGGAGCCCCAGAGCGTGACTGGCCCCCCAGGGCTTGTTCCATCTTGAGACAAAGGAGAGGGGCTTTTGTACCCCTGATACTCCACTCCCCATCAATTGCTGGCCGTTGGCCTGGGGGCCTTTGGGAGGGGGGGGCAGGGGAGTGTTGTTGCCTGCTTCTATCAGCTGGTGAGACCAACTGTATGCATCTCTTCCAAACTCCAAGTTCAGTGAGGTCACTTTGGTGGCTTGAAATCAGCCAAGGGGGTGATATTTACACCCTGGAAATTGGTGAATGCTACACTCAGGGACTTTTCTCTGTGAGCCATCGTCCCAGCAATCCGGTGTGGGGAGTGCTGTGTAACTCCCAGGGGGTGGCTTCAACCTACCCAAGGCAAGCACCAGAGAAGGCTCCAGAAGGTGCTATCAGGCAAAGCCCCTGGGGGAGTGGTGGGATGGGCAGAGCGTCCCAGTTGCTCGGGCCCCCAGTGAAAGCACAGCACAGCACACATCCCTGTCCTGGCCATTTCAGTGAAGGCTGATCTTTTGCCAAATGACTCAGCTGCCCTTGGGGGAGGCAAGCGCACACCTTTCTAAAGCAGGGATTGTGAATTAGATCGAACGTTGGCTCCAACTCCTGCAGTTGGAGCTACATTCTAGCTAGAGGCTATGCCATCTGCTGAGGGCAGAGAGCCCTGCAGGGTCTGGACAGCCTCCCGCTCACAGGACTCCTGCTGGCACCAGCCTGCTCCTTGCCCCAAGCCCTGTCCTCCTGGAAACAATCCACCTTCACCCCAGTTGAGTTGGAGCAGATATTCTCAGAGATTTTCTTCCTTTCCCCAGGGCGTGGACCTCCCTCCCGGAGCGTGGTTCGGTTCAGAGACAGGTTGTGAACATGAGGACAGGAAATGCTGTGGCTGGAGGCTTCTTTAGCCCAGCCTCATCGAGCAGGTTTTATGGGAAAGAACCCAAGACTGCCCTCAGCTACCTGCGCCAGTGAAGGGGATTCTCCGTGGTGATGCAGAAAACGCACCCCCATGTATACGCCCGAAAGAATCAAAAACACTTGTTCGTTTAAAAAAACCCACGTGCGCATGTGAGTGTTCACGGCAGCATTATTCATCATAGCCAAGGAGCAAAGCCATGCAAATGTCTGTGGACTGAGGAGCAGATGAACAACGTGCAGACTAGCCCGGCGGTGGAATATTATTTGGCCATGAAAAGGGAGCGCTGCCGCTGACCCACGCTACCACGGGATGAACCTTGAGAACATGATACTGAGCGACAGAAGTCGGGCACCAAAGGCCACATTTGTATGATTCCATTACATGAAATGTCCAGAATGGGCGAATTCGTGGACACAGGACGTAGATTAAGGGTTGCAGGAGTGAGGGAAGGGGCAAGGCGAGTGCCTGCTGATAGGTATGGGGCTTCTCTCCGTGCGATGAAATGTTCCGGAGTCAGAGAGTAGTGACGACTGTACAATCTTGCGAGTGCACTCACACCCCTGGCTGTCCCCTTCAAAGGGGGACTGGACGGTGTGTCCTATCTCGAGTTTTGCTTTAATGAGAAGGAAGGAAGCAGCCATGGGGCGGCAGCAGGGAGGGCTGGGCAGAGCTGAGTGGGAAAGGGGAGGAGGCGGGGTGGGAAGGAGCAGCCTCCCGCATCGCCCCAGGCTCTCCCCAGGGCAGGACAGGCACCAAAGACCTCACCCCTCCCATCTCCAGCCCCTAATTCTAGTTTCTCTCTTATTCTCTGTCTAGAACCTTCTCCTCCACCTCCTTGTCCTGGGCCCACCCCCTCAGCCTGGCTAACTCTCTCGTTTCAGATGAAACATGCCTTCTGCAGTGTCAAAAGTAAATACAGCAGGATGCTAGTTAAAGCGGTGAAAACAGATTTTATTCGGGGAGGGCCGACAGTAGGAGAAGGGCGGACTTGCCAGAGTTGACTGGGCATTTGAAAGGGAGAATGAAGGAGGGGGAGAATGGGTGGGGCCGGGGGGGGGCCAGAAAAACCACAGAGGGTGGTCAGCGTGCATGCGATTAGGCCAACTGGGTTTGCTAGCTCGGTAGTTGCAGGAGTTAGGAGTCTGTCCTCCCACAGGGACTGGGAGACTGGGTCCCACCTTCCTAATGACTGCATTTCAGAGGAATGGTTCTCAGACCCTGGAGAAAAACTCCTGAGTTACAGGACATAGGGGTCTATCTCAAACGGACAGAGGAAGCTTTCTTAATTGAAAGCCCTGTTTAAAGAAATTTTTTTTTTTTTTAGATTTTATTTATTTATTTGAGAGAGAGAGAATGAGAATTAGAGAGCACGAGAGGGAAGAGGGTCAGAGGGAGGAGCAGACTCCCCGCTGAGCAGGGAGCCCGATGTGGGACTCGATCCCGGGACTCCAGGATCATGACCTGAACCGAAGGCAGTTGCTTAACCAACTGAGCCACCCAGGCGCCCCGAAAGCCCTGTTTAGTAAATGCTCTAAGAAAGGGAAGTCAGGGCCCATTGTCAGGTGTTGGCTAGAACAAACAGTAAATTCTGGCAGTGATAAGCTTTCTCAGGCAGGCACTTCATAGGGGGCTGGGGAGGTCCTAGGGACACAGCCTCCCGCTGCTCATCTCCTACAGCAGGGGTTTGGGCTCAGTCCTTGGTTCTAACTGGGGACCCTTCTCCTGGCCCCTCACCCTGAGATGGCCCCTGCTCTGGGCTCCCCAGGGAGCGGCACTTCCCTGCAGGGTAACTCCTTACCTTTGTTGTGGCCATTGTTTTTCTTGTTTTCGCTGATAGTAAAGTGCTTGACGTCAGAGGCTGTGTCTGTCCTGTTTGCTACTATAGGACAGGGCCTGGCCCGGGGTAAAAATGGGGAAATGGGGGAAAAAATGAGAAGAAAGTGTAGACCCACACAACCTCCCTAGAACTGGTTTGAGGGGTGTCTATACCCCACTTGGGCTTCTGTGCTGTGAGCTGGGGGGGGAGCTCCAGGGGAGGGAGTTAGAGTGGGGACCAGAAATCATCCAGAGACTTAATCCCACAATGCACCCATGAGGAGAGCTCTCCCCCTCTCTCCTGCTCTCACACTTGTTTCTCCCAACAAGCAATCAGGCACTTTTAGAAGATTCAGGATTAGCAAGAGAATAAGCTCTTAGAGGGAGCTCATCAAAGGGACAGACTGACCTCCACTGAGAGCAAATCTTTGGAAAATCGAATAACCTGACTGGTGCACAGTCTCCTCCCTCTAGAGGCAGGTGGTGGACAAGGACATGTGAAGAACATGGCCCTCTCGTCATCGCTGGGTTTTAAGCCCTTCTTGCAGGGAAAGCCTGTCCAAGTAATTAACGGAAGCAATTAGGGGTCAGATGGTCACGGATGGAGATCACTCAGTATCCAGCCACTGATGCCAAGGCTGGCAGAGCCAAGGAGAGAAGAGCAAGGGGGAGCGGGACTCCAAGAGGTGGGGAGGGAAGAGGTGGCCGCCACTGCCTAACAGGACATGGCAATCTGATGATCTGATCATCTGATCGGGTTTGTTTTCCTGGGGCTCTCAGACAAAAGGCAAGGTGCAAAGTCTGGGGGTTGCATCCATAATCAGCAGCCCGCCCTGGGGCAGGAGGGAAGGCTCCTGAGCTACAAGATGGGCAACTGCTAAGGAAGGAAACACGACAAGTGGTCCCCGACATGGCTGTAACCCTGGGCTTGGAACTCTGCCCCCTGCAAGGTGAAGAGGCATGTTCCTTTAACACACTCTGTATGGCTTGTAAATCCTTTCTTGGTTAGATCCCTCACACATTATGTGTGGCTTTCAAGTCTTTGGAAAGGGTAGAAAATTTGCTATCCACCCATCCATCCATCCACCCATCTATCCATTCACCCATCTGTCCAACCATCCATCCACCCATCCACCCACTCACCTACTCACCCATCCATCCACCTGCCTACCCATCCATCCATCCACCCATCTATCCATTCACCCACTCATCCATCCATCCATCCATCCATCCATCCATCCATCCATCCACCCATCTACCCATCCATCCATCCATCCATCCATTCACCCATCTACCCATTCACCCACCCATCCATCATTCACACACCTACTCACCCATCCATCCACCTGCCTATCAATCCATCCACCCATCTATCCACTCACTTACCCATCTACCCATCCACCCACTCACCTACTCACTCACCCATCCACCTGCCTACCCATCCATCCACCAACCCATCCATCTAACCATCATCCATCTCTTCATCCACCCATCCATCCACCCATCTCTCCACTCACTTACCCATCTACCCATCCACCCACTCACCTACTCACTCACCCATCCACCTGCCACCCATCCAACCACCAACCCATCCATCTAACCGTCATCCATCTCCCCATCCACCCACCTATCCATCCACTTCACAAATATTTATCAGGCTCCTGCCAAGCCCATGACAGGTCTAGACTCTGGGCATAAACAAGATAAGCATGGACCTTGCTCTCGCAGTTTACAATCAAGAGAGGAAGAAACAGACAGAGCCAACTGACAGGCAAACACAACTCAAGAAGCCCACACAGCGACGAGTGCTCTGAAGAGAATGAAACAGAGTGATGTGTGTTAGAGGTGGACAGGGGATGGTTCTTTAGCTGGGATGGGCAGGGCAAGCCTCACTGAGAAGGTGACCTTTGGGCTGAGACCAGAATGACAAGAAGGAGCAAAGATCTGGAGGAAGAGCCTCCCAAGCGGAGAGGATAGCTGGAGCAAGCAAGGCCTGCATGCCAAGGGGCCGCCAGCATGAGCGGTGGGGAGAGGGGCAGGAGCAGGCTGGCAAAGGCCAGGATCACCCACGGCAGCATCACACAGACCAGCGGCCTTCCAAATACTCAGGCTGAATGTGAATACAATTCACATACCAAAATATTTTATTACTCTATTTCAATGCTCCAGTAGTACTACCCACAAATATTCCGTTAGAACCATCTCAGTGGCCGTGGGTCAAGTGCAATAGGCTGGCTTGGACCCCAGCTTGGGATCTGCTTTGCCTCCTCACTCCCTTGCACTTCCTTCCTTGAGGGAGGCCACCTGGTATGGCCTCTTCAGATGGGAAAGAGTGTGTGTTCCTTGTTTGTGCAACCTTTGGGGGCTCCTATCTACAGGCCTGTTGAAGGGTCAGTGTTTAGTGATGGAGACCAGCTGGGTCTGACCTCATGGAGCTTACAGTCTCATGGGCATTTCTGGGGGCAGGGGACTGCATGGGGCAGGGGAAGACGTCCATGGTGCCAACATGGAGCCCTGTGGCGGGCACGGCTTGCCCTGCATTTCCTGCCTTCCCAGGCAGCTTGCAAGGGTGTGGAGAGCCCATGGCTTTCCCCGCCTCAGCAGATCCCTGCAGCTTCCCCCATCAATCAGGTGCTGAATGTGACTGATGTCCATATCCCCTCCTGTCCCACCGGAACCTCATCTGGTTCAGAGGCTGGCTGGTTGCCACGGCTATGGGTGGTGCTGTCCCCGCCTGGAGAATCTGTTTGCTCACGTTGATAAACCTGAGTGGAGGGAGGCCTGACGAAAGGCAGGTTTTGGTGTTCAAGGAAGAAGCCCAAGAGATGAGGAAAATGGGAGGATCTTAGGGGATCTGCTTCTAAGCCCCGCCTAGGGACTAGGGGACATTGTCCCCATTTCTTTTTTTTTTTTTTTCAAGTTTGCATTTTTAATAACATAAATTACCAACAAGGTCCTGACCTAGTATCAAAGATTAAATAAAACCTCAAAAATCTAAAAACAAGAAACAGGCTAAATCACACACTAATTTGACCAAACAAACTAATCCTGGAATATTTCCCAAATAAAAAAGTAAGCACAACTATTACATTCCATGTTTCAGAGAAGAGGCATTAAGGATGCATGCCATAACTTTATTTACAAACGTATGGAGTATGCTGAAAACAAGAGTTTGATCCATTTTTCAAAGAGACTGCACCTCTTAAAATGTTCCTTTTCACATCTGTTTGATGGATTAATTAAAACATCCTTATTTCTGAAGCAGCTGATGTCTTATTATAAAAAAAGGTGCAGCAAATCCAGATCCAAAGTACAAAGTCATCATAAGTAGTAATCGCCACTTGTTTTCCACTGAAAATGGCAAATTCTTCCCTGGGCCTTCCTCATAGTGGCTCCTACGGACCACAGAGGTTGTGAACCTCCGGACGCTCTGTCCCGACATGGCGCTGTTGGAAGTTCTGCGAAAGGGGCAGAGCCCTAAGACCGTAGAAATGGCAGCACCACCTAGTCCTCCCCTTCTCACGACCTTGTTCCTCGGCGTACATTGTCCCCATTTCCATGAGAAACACATTGTGGCTCTGTGGGCTGAGTGAGTGTGCTCAGGGATGGTGGTGTGGGAATAACCCCCAGGCAGGGCACCCATCGTTGGGGAGGGGTCCCCAAGGAGCCCCAGCAGAGCAGATGAAGGCCACACTGCCTGGGACAAGGGTGAACCCGCAGCCGACATGAAGGATGCTCCATGGACGTCAGTTCAGGGTGGGTTTTAAGCCTGAGAGAGACTCTCCATCCTCAGAAATAGTGTCTGTGGGCCGGGGAGTGGGCAGGGGCACCCTTTCACTGACTTGCAGTCAGGCCGGTGGGATCCACCAGGACAACACAATTTGAATGAATCTTCCTGGGGCCTCATCTGTATCGCTGGTGCGTGGACCCCGGGGGATGCGCAGGTTGCACCTGTAAACGTGGCCTCTGATATCTATGCAGACTCGTGAGCAGTGGGGCTGGGGGCTGCTTACAAAAGGGTGAAAAGGACAACTGAGCTCCTTTGTAATGCACCAGAGGTCTTCAGACTGCTGGCCCTTGGCTCCTGTTACCCGATGCTGGGATTTGGCCTCTGATTCCATCGTTCTCTTGAGACGGCCTCTTCTTCTGGGCACCTGTGAGCGCTCAAGGAGGTACCACTGGGATTCTGAGGGGGGAGGGAAGGGACCATGTTTGTGGGGCCATTATTTCATCGTTTCTCATCAACTCTGCCAAGAAGTATTACTCTGTTCCCAGTGGGGGGCGGGGGAGGCTTGTGGCTCTAGAGGGTCCACAGTGTGGCCAAGGGCACTTGGCTACAAGGGCAGAGTGGACGGACAGCCCATTGGAGGGCTAACCCTCCACCACCCAGGACTCTCTTGGAGGCTGGTAGACACATGGTTGCTTTGCTCTGATTATTCAGTTAGAGGCTTGGATGGGGATGGTGGTATTGTACTGAGTGACACACCTTGAAAGAATGATTCTTGGTCAACCAACTCCCAGCTCGGATACCAACGAAGCCCCAAGCAGCAAATAAGTTCTTGATGAACAGTCCTGAGCACGAGTATGAGGTTTTAACAAAAAGCACATTGTATTTTTCCCAAGGTCAAAATATAATAACTTGCACCCTGAAAAGATGCGTTTTCCAAAAAAGGATCCCATTTGCAAATAGCAGAAGAGTGTTCTTGTTCATTTTTAAAAAATCTTTTCTCGGAAAAAACAATTTAAAGTTTGGATGTGTGTTTATTAGTCAGGAGTCTGAAAGAACAAAAGCTACCTTGTTGGTTGCAGGCAAATGAAACCCACAGGGGTCTGCTTTGGGGTGGTTTTACCGTACAGGAATCAACAGACCACTTCTGCAAATAATGAATTACTTAACCCTCAAGGCTACTGGGGGCCACTAAAAAGGGGTTAACGGCCAAGGCCCAGGGCTGGTGGCTGACTCAGCTGGTGGGGGTGGGATGTAAAGGAGGCTTAGAGACGTGATGTGCTCCAGGGTCCAGTTAAATTTCATAGCTTAGAAAAAACACCCGCGTCCAGCCACTGTCAGAATCTAGAATTTGTGCCTGTAGCTTTGGCCATCTGAGCCTGTAGGGGGACATTGCAGGGGTGGGGGGAGGACAAGGGGAAGAAGGGGGAGGCCGAAGCATGGATGTTCCATGCAAAGGCTTCTCTGTGGCTGGTGAAAGCAATCGGTATGTGTGCATTTTCCATGCTTTCTGTACAAAGCCCCTTGTGGATCAGCCCCGTGGAGCAAGAAGCAGTGTTGGGCCCTAGGGCCAGAGCCAAGGCCCGTGGCTGCCTCTTGGCCCCTCGTGTGGTACCCAGGCCCACCTGTAACAATCCATGAAGCCAGGACAAGCGTTAAAAATACACTTCACATACCCACATTGAAACCATCATAAGTCATCAATGAAGATAAAGTGCTAAAGAAAATATTCCACCCAGCAACCTTCACAGAAATCCCTTCTTCATGAATGGAAGACCAGCTTCAGATGATTCTTACATTCCTAGAAATCTGCACCAGAATGTGGCGTGTGGGGAGAGCTGAGCATCCAAGACCTCCCCCTTCTCAGCTCTGGCTCCATCCTGTGCCTCCAGGGGTCTTAGGCACACTTATGCACATCCAACCTCCATTCACATCCCCCCAACCTCTACTGCCTGACCACTCAGTCTGTCCTGGAGGAGGGATGGTGGGTGTACCTCATTGGACGTCATTTGTGCAGTGAATTCTGGAGTCATAAAGACCCAGAGACTGTTCTAGAAGAGGACACCAGTTCTGAGTATGTATGTACCCTGGGCCCCACAGATTCTTCATCCCAGGGGGGAGGAGCACAGCTAGAGGAAGGCTGGAATAGGGCCCTCTAAAGGGCTGGACCCAAACCAGAGGCCCCTTGCTGAGGTTCATGGGCTGTACTGGTGGTAGCCATGGTCAGCCTAATAAGATGAATTCATTTGTGATGCTGCCAGAATCCTCTGGTCATCAGACGTTAGGGAGAGCAAGACAAGGAGGCAAAATATTTTGTTGGCTTTGACTCTCCTGAAGGGGTCTGAGACATGGGATTGGAGACTCAAAATACATTCATCCCGGGTGCACCCAGCTGCTTTTCCTGGAGCCCAGGATACAGCTCCAAGGAAAGTGCCTCCCCACGCTGTCCCTGCCAAGCCCACCCCTGCTGGCCTGAGCGGGGAGTGCAGTCGAGTAGAGAGAGATTATGCAGTGGTCAGAGCACCTGTGGCCAGGTCCCGCTCTCTTACTGGCCCTGTCTGGGCAAGCAAGTGACTCCCAGGACTGAACCAGTTTTCTCTATGGCCACATGGAGGTGATGGATCTATAAAGGAGGTGATCATGGTACCTCATCTGGGATGGTTTGCTTCATGGTCGAGTTGGCTGGGCCACGGTGCCCAGATGTGTGGTCAAACACTATGCTGGATGTTTCTACAAGAGGGTTTTTAGACGAGATTATTTAAATCGGTGGACTCTGGGTAAAGCTGATTGCCCAGTCGTAATGCGGCCTCATGGAATCAGCTGAAGGCTCTCACGGAACAAAAGACCAACCTCTCCCAAGCAAGGGGGAATTGTGCAGGGGACAGCCTTCAGACTTGAACTGCAAGACGGGCTCTTCCCTGGGTCTCCAGCCTGACAACCCGCCCCGAAGATGTTGGGCTGGCGAGCCTCCACAGTCACATGAACCGGTTCCTTAGAATAAGTCTCTTTCTCTACGACACACTGTTGGTTCTGTTTCTCGGGGCAACCCAGATAAATACACCGCCTAATAGGGTTTATGAGCCACGTAACAGGCGTGGCCCAGCATCTAGCACAGTGCCCTCAAGGCGCATGAACTATTATCATAAGCAGGAGCACAGGTTTCGAAGTCCAAATGTGAATGGGCTCTAGCCCTGCCATGTCCTGTCACCCACCCACCTTCTCTGGGCCTCAGTTTCCTTATCTATAAAACGGGGATAATAGCTGCTCTCACCTGGACTTACGAGGATGCTTAAAAAGAGCTCGTGTTGGTAGAGTTTCTGGTATGGTGCGTGGAATTCATTTGTTTGCTTTTTCTACCCAATATGCATATCGGTTGTGCCACCACAGTGTGCCAGGCACGGCTCTAAACCTGGGGACACCGATGGCCCACGTCCCGGCGCCTGGGGAGCTCATGTTCCAGGCCAGAGAGGTAGACCGTAAACATGTAAACAAAGGGTTTGGGTACGTGCTGTGCAGAGAACAGTGTGGGGTGCTGTGATGAGGAGACTCTGGGGAGGTGACACTGGAGACTCAGTGACACTTGTAGAGATCTGAGAGGGGTATTTATTGCATCATCCTTGTTGTTAGTGACAACGGATCATGCTGACACCCCACTTCCCGAAAGGCATTTCCCCAGTTGAGCCAGGGCTCCTGGCCAGTATATTTTCTCGGGCTTGGATGTCCCTCCTGTCCCCAACCTCCTGAGTGTTTCACAGGCTTTATACCCAGGCAGTAACGGTTTCAACTGGCAATAATTTAAAGCTCTTCTTCCCCAGAGTCACGTTCCTTCCAAATCTCTGGGGTGCAGCCGGCAGACATGGGGGTTGGTTGGTACCCATCGAGCACTCATCTCTGGCTCCGGGTTGCCCCTCCTCCACCCACTCGTTCATTCAGTGAATGACCCCCATGCTGTGCAGGGCTTGTGTTTCTAAGGAAACGGCGGGAGTCCACTCACTATTAGGAATAAAATAGACTCATGAGGTGGGAATTCACCCCCTGAGGCCCATTAGAACAAGGCTGTGGTAGGAATATCACAGCTTGGGGCACCATTTCCCTAGGATTCTGAGAGAAACAAGTTGTGACTTTGGCGGGGGCCCAGTTGGACGCAGGGCCTTTAGCGGTGTCCCTCATAGGGTGCTCCTGGGGGGTGGGGATCAGACGCTGTGACAACGGGCAGCGATTCTGACCCCACACAAGTCTCAGTGAGTCTGTGGCCAGGCTGGGGAGGTGCTGATGTGAGATTGTTTTGTGGCTCAAACTCTCAGCCTCTGAGCCCTTGATGCACACCCCCCCCCCCCCCGCCATGGTCTTTTCCTCAGTCCCTCCAGTAGCTCACCAGCAGCAGAGCTCCCCTCTCCTGACTGAAAACTTCCATGAGCCTTCATTCACAGTAAGGCGCACACAGTGGCTGGAAGCTGAGGCCTGGCATGCACACAGCACCTCACGCTCCTGACGACCACTTTCAGGCAGCTTGTACTATTTTCTCAAGGGAAGTGGTACCTGCACTGAGGGGGGGCGCCCAGAGGTGACTCCCTCCAGTGCGGAGGGGCCGTGGAGTGTGGCAAAGATGCTGCCCACCTCCCCACCTGCCCAGGGACTCTGTGACAAGACAGCTCCCTGAGCTAGGGGTCTCCTCCCCTGGAGCCGACAATGCTGGGGGCCAGCAGGGGTGACTGAGTCTCCTCAGGGGTGAAGGGGGGAGAAGAGTAGGGAAAGAAAGTAGGTGCAGAGGAAAAGAGCGAGGGAGAGAAAGATGCAGGATTCAGCTGAAGCCACCCGCTGAGGCCTTCCCCCCATATGACGGTTAATTTTATGCATCAACTTGCATAAAAGTGTGGGTGGGCAGCATCCAATCTGTTGGGGGTCTCAATAGAATAAATAGAATAAGAAAGTGGAGGAAGGGAGAATTACTCCCCCCACCTTTCTCTGTCTGCATGACGGCTTGAGCTGAGTCTTCTCCTGCCCTCGGTCTAGAACCTAGACTCATGGCTCTCTTGGTTCTCAGGCCTTTGGACTCAGACTAGCGCTACCCCACTGGTTTTCCTTGGGTCTCCCTCCAGTTGCCCAACTGCAGATAGGGGGACTTCTCAGCTTCCATACTCACGTGAACCAATCCCTTATAATCTAGATGGATGGATGCACGGACGGACAGACAGACAGTAACAGCTATATAGAATACCTATCTCCGGGGGGTTCTGTTTCTCTGGAGAGCCCTGGCTAATACACCCAACTATCCATTCTTGAGTTTACCCACTCCTCGTTCGCAGGATCTCATTTACATCTTTCACGGTGCTTATCTCTACCTGTAATTTCAGTTCTGTCTCCTTGTTTGTTTTGTGTCCCCCCCCCCCGTCCCCCACCATAAGAATTGAGGCCAAGCGAGCCGGGGGCCCTGTCTTCTTACTCAGTGCACCCCCACACTGCCCGGACCCCCAGTGCCTGGCCCTTCGCAAGCGCAGAAATAGCAGGGAGCAATGCAAGGACACATAAAGGAATATATTGTGAGAAACAATGGAGAGGTGTTTCTCAGAAACACCCCAGGGGCTTCTCTCAGGCCCCGTCTACGTCTCAGTCCCCAACGGGGTCTGATGTGGCGGACACTGTCACTTGGTAACAACCCGCCGGGCACATGACATGGTTTCGTATTATCTCTGCCCAAAGTGCCTTCTTGCACATCCAGGAAAGCAGTGCCTGTCACAACCTGTGCTCCCAAGAAATGTCACACACACCCTAAGGCCACTGAGGGAGGGAGGTTTCTTTGTTGGTCCAGAGCAACCTGCTTTTTTGGAATCCTGGCCTCGGAGACAGTTCGCTGCAAGTTCTAGAGATGACAGGTCGGAGCGGGGCCAGCAGAGACCGGCCAGGCATTAGTTGGCCGAGGAGGGACTCGAACTGGGGGGCCAGGGCGGGGGCCGGGGAAGGGGCACAGCTGCTTGCATTTCAGGGGGCGGAGAGACGGGGCGCAGAGGCCCTCGAGACTGTACACATCGACCCACCGTCCTTCCTGTACGAGTTGCTTCCTCTGAGGCTGAGGCTGAGGGTGCGAGTCCTGCCGGCAGAAGTCTTCCTCACCTGCTCACCAAAATACAGCAACAAACACCCCTTGGCCGGGCCTGAGCTTTCCCCTCGGTGCCCCTGTAGCCAACCTCCCGAGGCTGCTGAAGCCCATTACAGCAGGAGAAGCCCCGCTCCGGGGACAGGGCCCTGGACACGGTCCCCATCAAGCCGCTGCATCCGGGGAGGGGGAGGCCTCTGCTCGTCTCCCAGTCCAGGCCAGAGAACAGGTGCACAAACCAGCTTAGCGGTGGGAACTGCAAGTGTCCGCACCCCCTGGCTTGGTGGTCAGCCATCAGCCGGGAAGCCTGACGCGGCCGTCTCCTTCCCCGTTCTCGCACCTCAGGCGGAAGGCAGGTCCCCCCTTCCCCCCCTCCCCCCTTCCCCCGCCCCCCGAATCCCTCCTGGGCTCCTCCGCCCCCCCCCCCCCCCGCAGCTTCTAAACTCCGAGATGGGAGGTCCCAGGGGGCGTGGCCAGGGGCAAGCCAGGCGGACGGCCAGGGGCAGGGGCTGCTTTGGGCTGCGGCAGATTGACTCCTTCCCGCGTCCCGCCTCCCCTCTTCCCTCTCCGCGTGGAGGGGAGCCGGGCCTGGGCTCCCGCAAAGCCAGGAAGGGAGGCGGCGGCTCAGTCGTCCTCATCGTCGTCCTCGTCTTCCGGGTCCTTGTTGGGCGCGCACCTCTGGCAGCACTGCACCACGGTGGCCAGGAAGAAGCCGGAGATAATGGCAGCAATGGACACGGCCACCCCGGAGAAGATGATGATGAACAGGTCTGTGAGCGACAGGCTGAACCTGCACTCGCTGAAGCTGGCCTCGGACAGCTCGTGCAGGAATATCCGCCTGTTTCCCGGGGGCACGGAGCACTGGATTTCCTCACGGCCTGTGGAAACGGCAGGCAGGGTGAGACAGAGGTCTGCAGGATGGCCTACAAGTTGGCAGGCCGAGAGCTTGCGAAGTGTGGGGCGCGGGCATCCCCCCGCCCCCGAGCGAAAGGGGGAGAAAGTTGATGGATAATGGAATTGAAGCTTTTTTAAAAGCTCCGGAGTAATCCCCATGGGGAAAATCAGAATGCCTTGGTCTCCCTTGCCCTGCCCTAAGCTGAGGAACTCTGGGTTTTGAACCACGTTGGTGGTGACGCAAGAGGAGATTCAGGGCCAGGGCCTCTGTTGACCTTGATCCAGACCTGGGTACCACCCAGGATTGGGGGCGGGCCGCAGATGCAAGGGGCCGGGGGCAGTGCCCGCAGCTGCCATATAATCCAGCGTGCCGTGCCACCGCCCGAGCTGGATGCCATCCTCCTTTTCCTTGTCCTCAGGGCGAAAAATGAACAGAGGATTAGCACAGCACTGGAGTAACTCCACTACTCTAGAAGGGTTTTCCCTCGATGGGAGTGGGGAAAATAGGCTCTATCTGAAGGTGGCCTTCCAACAGCAGTTACCGAAGCTTCTGTGAAGCTTCCGTGTGATTCAGAATCACCTGAAGAGAGCTTTAAAATGCAGGTTCCCCAGGGAGTTGGCGAGCTTCTGGGACGCTCACTCCGACGATGCCCAGAGGAGTCCTGGTACCCTCTGTTTTATATAGTCACGTTCCCCTTAAGATTTCACTTGAAGAGTGTTTGGCTGACTTAAAAAGACTCCAGTCCAGGAAAATCTGACATCTGAGTCCGCGTGAGAAAGTGCTTTAAAACAATAGTAACAATAAATGCTAACTTGAACTTACCAGGGGCCAGACGCTGTTCTGAGTGCCTCACATACAATCATGCATTTCACCCTCGTGGTGCCATCAAGTGAAGTAGGGGGACAGCTCGTACAACTGTAGCTGGGTGGATTCCATACCCTCCAGTTACCTAGTGAGCCTGAAGGAAAACTTGCCCAAGGCATGAAGATCTGAGCACCATGAGGATGGTTTTCCAGACACTCGTTTATTCGCTCAGCACACATTTACTGAGCACTTTATCCTGTGCCAAGGGATTGATGACAAACAAGGCAAAAAAGGTCCCTAGTCTCAGAGGGTATAAATTCTAGAAGACAGACACGCATTCATGCCCTCAGCACATGTTTACTGAGTATCTACTCCATACTAGGCCATGGGGATAGAGCAGGGAGCACAACAAAGTTCTTGCCCTAATGCAGCTTAGGTGTAGACAACTAATGAGTAGATCAAGAAATACATAAATGTTGGGGAGCCTGAGTGGCTCAGTTGGTTAAGTGTCTGACTCTTGATTTCAGCTCAGGTCGTGGTCTCAGTGTCGTGAGATCAAGCCCCTTGTTGGGCTCTGTGCTCAGTGGGGAGTCTGCTTCTCTCCCTCTCTCTCCCCCCCCATCACATGCGTGCTTGCTCTTGCTCTCAAGTAAATAAATAAATCTTAAAAAAAAAAAAAAGAAATACATAAATGTGAAGATGACACACTAGGGTAAAATGAGGAGTGTCTTTAGATGGGGTGTTCAGGAGGTACTGTTTCAGCGAAGATCCAAAGAATGAGATGGAACCAGTCACGGAAGAACAGTCGAGTCAGAGGAGACAGGAAGTTGGCAAAGAGCTCAGTGTTCCGGGAACACCGTGTAGCCAGGGGCAGCAGAGTGGGCAAAGGGGCATTTAGTATGAGCTGAAGTGGGACACGTGGACATGGCTTGAGATGAAGCCCCCGACCTGCCAGGGTCTCCAAATGAATATCATGAACAGAGGCCCCACCTGTACCACCAACCCTGTTATGGACTGAATTGTGCCCCTCACTGCTTCTATATGTTGAAGACCTAACCCCCAGTGTGACTGTAATTAGAGATAATAATAGGGGGATAATTAGGTTAAATGGGGTCAGAAGGGTGGGGCCCTAATCTCACAGGACTGGTGTCCTCCGAAGAAGAGGAAGAAACTCTCTCTCTCTCTCTCTCTCTCTCTCTGCATGTGCACAGAGGGTGAGACCACGTGAGGACTCCAGGAGAAGGTGGCATCTATAAGCCATGAAGAGAGACCCCACCAGGGGGTCTCTGGCACCTTGATCTGGGACTTCCAGCCTCCGGAACTGTGAGAAAATCGATGTCTGTTATCGAAGCCCCCCAGCCTGTGGTATTTTGTTATGGCAGCCCTAGAAAACAAATACAAACCCTCGCTGGACATGAACAAAAGGTAGACTTGTGTGAGAAGTCAGCAACCAAAGGTTGTTTGTTACCAAGCAAAATCTACACACCCTGACTGATACATAGTACAAACTATACACAAAGTCAAGTTACTACCATGATTTCACAAACTTCAGATATAAGAAAATGTGTAATATTAAAATGCATAGTGAGACCCAGATCTTCTGTTTCTGACCTGGAAGAGGAGAGAAAAATAAAGCAGTAGAAACTAGCATGCATATTGCACTTAGTGTGTGCAAACTCTCTTCCACGTGCTACAAACATACCAATTCTTAATTCTCGCCACAACTTTATGAGGTAGGTAGTATTAGCATGCCCATTTTATGGATGAGAAAACTGAAGCATAGGGAGTTTACATAGCTTGCCTTCAGCGACACGGCTTCCCAGAAATGTGAGGACACCATTTTGACGTGAAGCTCAGCTGCCTACAATCTCTTCTTCCCTGCGCCTTCCTTTCAACTTCCAGGAAAACCTGCAATTTCTCTCTTTTTCAGGGCTTCCAGGTTTCAAAGAGCTGGCCCTCAATCCATCTCCAGAATTATCCGAAAGTCAGAATGATTTCTTCACACCTCCCTAAGGAGCTGGCTTCCATCCTGTGAAGAGCAGCTGCTAAGTGCACAGCAACCCCGCAACCACCCTTTGGGTCTTTATTTGGGTATTTTTCCTTCTCCAGCTCAGACACAGAGCCTTCCTCCTTCCTTCTGTCCTGGCCCATCTTTTACATAGTGTACAGCCAACCCGCCGAAGCTCCCCTCCCCGAGGGAGCCGTTGCCGTGGCAACCACACTCCCAGTCCCTCCTCTCCCTGATCCCATGCCCACCTCACATACCCCGGGAACGAGCTGGGCGAGGGCTCTGCATGTTTCTCCGGTTTATGCTGGACTCGTTTTTGACTCTCTTTTTCTTAAAGAAGCCTAACTTCCGTTGACCACTTATGAGCATTTTCAATGCCCTTGAACAGAATTAGGAGAACTTGAAGACAGAGTTATACTGGGGTTCCCTTGGGCTTCCCTTGTTTTCTTCAATGGAAAGTGGACAAATCAATTCACCTGCCTCCTCTAAACACTTCCCCCACAGCCACAGGTGTTATGAACATAAACAAGATGGACTCCAAGGAAGCACAGGAAGTTTCTAATTCCAAGATAATATTTGCAATCCCCAAACCTATACCAGGTCACTCTTGCCTAGAGAAACTTTCTAGCCGTTCTTGCCTTCAATAAGCTGTATTCACTGGAAAACAACCGCAATGCAGCAACGCAAGCCTACAGAGCCTGCCATTTAAATCCTGCCTTTGCTTGCCAAGACTCCTTGAGTCAATTCCGATTTCCATGATGGTGTCTGTGCCTGGAGATTAGGCTTGGCATTTTTACAAAGTGACACTTTTAGAGAATGTCACCTCACATTTCTCTGTGGCTAGAAGAAACAGGCTTGTTTGCAAACCAGCACACACAAGCCCACCAGGAGTGGGAGACTCTGGAACCACGTTTGATGGAGCTAGCACGATAAGAAACACTGTCTTAATGGGTTTTCGTAGCTCACAAAAGGCAGAGAAATAAGAAGAGTCAAAGAGCGTCAGCCGAACAGACAAGGCTCAGCGGAGGGGGCAGGGCTTCGCTGCCAGAGTGCTCTGGAGACGCGTCCCAGGCTGGCTGTGGAACTCAGGAGTCAGGGTAATCTGACTTTGGGTATCTCTTCTCTCCTGCACGATCTTACTCTAGACCAGAGTGTCTCACCCTTGGCACTAGTGATGTTTTGCGTCATCAGGGCACTACCCCTATGTGGGGCAGGGTGTTTGCCAGCATTCCGGCACCCAGGAGGACAATCAGAAATGTCTCCAAACAGTGCCACGTGGCCCCTGGGAGAGGGCGATAAAGTCCTTCTGGTTGAGAACTTTAGGGGAAAGTGCCCGGCAAAGTAAGTTACCCTCTATGGCAGGGCTACCCTTCGTGACTGAGCTTAGCTATTAAATGGCTTTCTTTGATTCATGCATTAAACACAACGGGTGAGGTTTTGTGCTAGAGGCTGTGAAGGACGCAAAAGAGGAAGGAGAGGAGGGAAGGAAGGAGGAAGAGAGACACAGTTCTGGCCTCAGGA
Source organism: Zalophus californianus (assembly GCF_009762305.2). NCBI lineage: Eukaryota > Metazoa > Chordata > Mammalia > Carnivora > Otariidae > Zalophus > Zalophus californianus. The sequence continues at coordinate 9,595,616 of NC_045598.1, forward strand.
CCTTTGGTCTAACAGGAGGGGCACCAGTGCAGGGTCAGTGGAAAGGTGGGGGGACACGGGCACATGAGGGGAGGAAGGGCGTCCCTGGGATGTCCCTACTTGATTTGGAATGTTCTCCCTCCCTTCCCGACCCCCATCTGTTCGGCTATCTGAGCTAAGGTCAGCAAACAAGAGCCAATACTGAGACAGCATTTTGAGCACGCTGGCTCACCTGCTTTCCCAGAGCGGCCCAGCCTCACCCAGCATTTCACAACAAGTTCCTTTCAGGCAGACTGTCTTTTAGAGAGATGCTCTAGAACTCTCGACCCTCCTATCTCCAGCCCTGACCTAGGCAGACCGGAGAGGTCTCCCTTCCTTGTCAGGAGCAGAGCTCTGAATGCAGATGTGGAGGGACCACCCTCCCGTGAGCCTGGGAACAGCATCTTCCCCCTCGTCCCCTCCCCTGGCCTGGTGATGGTGTTGTGAGCATGACATAGGGGACATCTGGAAACTCTGAACTGTGGTGCCTGGCCACCATTCATGCTTAAAAAAACAGCATTCATTTTATTCAGATTTTCAAGGTTTCAAATTGTGCCCACACCTGACTCCAGATATCTGAGGAGGCTGCCTGCATTAGTCAGGGTTCTCCAGAGACACAACCAACAGGAGGGGTGTGTGTGTGTGTGTGTGTGTGTGTCTGTGTGTGTGTGTGTGTGTGTAAGGAGAAATATCATGAGGAATTGGCTCACACAATTATGGAGGGTGACAAGTCCCAAGGTCCGCAACCAGTAAGCTGGCAACCCCAAGAGCTGATGGTGTCGTTTCAGGCTGAATATTGGCAGGCCCAACCCCCAGGAAGAGCCAATGTTTCAGTTCAAATCAGAAGGCAAGAACGGATGATCCAGCTCCAGGTCGTCAGGCAGAAGGAGCTCCCCCTTACTCACAGGAGGATCCGTTTTGTTTTGTTCTAATCACCTGATTAGATGAGGCCCACCCACATTGGGGAGAGCACTCTGCTTCACCCAGTCCACAGATTCAAATGTTCATCTCATCCAAAGACACCCTCATAGGTGCTCCCAGAATAATGTCTGCCTAAATATCCAGGCAGTCAAAACTCCGCCATCACAGTGCTCTCCATGCTTTTCCGCAGCAACAAGAGAGACGTTTTTAGTTATATGGGTCTGAGGTGAAAATTCAGAAGAAATTGTCTTCTTTCCTCTACTTGCTCAGAATACCTGAAAGGAGGCAGAAAGAGCTCAGAGCAAAAGCGGGATTTAGCGGTGTGGAAAATGGACGATCTGCACGTCGACAGTCATTCTTGACTACAGAGGGAGCGGTGGTTTCTCCTCCATCCTTTTTTTTTTTTTTTTTAAGATTTATTTATTTATTTTGGAGAGAGAAAGCACACAGGGGAAGGGGCTGAGGAAGAGGGAGAGAGAGAATCCTCGTGCAGACTCCCTAGCGAGCGAGGAGCCCAACGCAGGGGCCCCATCTCTTGACCCTGAGACCATGACCTGAGCTGAAATCAAGAGTTGGCCGCTCAGCCGACTGAGCCACCCAGGTGCCCCTCCTCCGTGTACTTTTTATTGCAGCAAAACATACAGGACATAAAAACGTACTGTTTTAACTGTTTTTAAGTGTGCGACTTGGTGGCATGAGGTATAGTTACAATGTTGTACAATCATCACCACTATCATTTCCAGAACGTTCTCATCCCCTAAACTCTGTACCCATTAAAGAATAACTCGCCTTCCCCCACCCCCAACCCTGCTAACCGCTATCCTACTTTCTGCCTCTATGAACTTGCCTACCCGTAGAGGTGAAACCATACAATATGTGTCCTTCTGTGACTGGCTTATTTCACCAAGCACAATGTTTTTAAGGTCCCTCCATGGCTGTAGCGTCTATCAAAATTTACCTCTTGTTTAAGCTGAATGATAATTCCATTGCATGGGATACTAAGCCCCAGTGGGTCATATCATTATGCCGAGGCTGCACAGTAAGTGTGCTGACCCGATCTGGAACCCGTGCTACCTCCAGTGGTGGCCCCCCGCCCAGGATACTCAGAGGAAAGAACACCCAAGGTCATGCTCAAGGGTCTGGGTGCTGTCTTCCTTTCCTAGGGCTGCCCTAACTAATTGCCATACACTGCGTGGCTTCAAGCAAGTTTATTCCCTCCCAGTTCTGGAGGCCAGAGCCTGGAATGAAGTACCAGGAGGGTGGGGCTCCCTCCAAAGCCTCGAGGAAGGAATACATCCCGGCCTTGTCCAGCTCTCGTGGCTCCAGAGCTTCCTTGGTTTATGGCAGCATCACTCCACCCTCTGCCTCTGTCAAATCTCCTTCTTATAAAAAACACTCCTGTCATTGGATTTAGGGCCCATCCAAAATCCAGGCTCAGCTCATCTTGAGATCCTTAGTTACATCGGCAAAGACTCTTTTTCCAAATAAGGCCCCACTCACAGGTTCCAGGCTTTAGGACTTGGCCATATCTCTTGGAGGGGACACAATTCAACCCACTCCGGGTGTCTTAGGTGTGACAGTCATCTGCTGCCCTTTGGCCTCTCGTCCTCCCTCCTTATTTGGAGGCTGCTCCCAGATTGCATTTTGGGGCCATCGCCTTCCACCACTTGGGTAACTCTAGAAAATGCATGGCCCTCCCCTGGCCAGGGGGTCAGCATGTGACCAACAATGGGCCACAGTCTCTCTGTCCTGGTACACTGAGCCTTGAGTGGCTTGACCACGAAGGTGGCCAGAGCCCACTCAGTCCGGCAGCCCCGCCCTACGGGAACCATCAGCTAGAGACACGCTTCCTTGCTCCTGCAGGGTGGCTTGGTCCCCGGCATGCTGCTGCTCTGTCCCCTTGACTGATGACTTCTCCCCGGCAGCTGACACCTGAGCTGGAGAGGGTGAAGAGCTGCCACTCTCCCGAAATAGATGGTGACACAGCGGATGGTAGACTGAGATTAATCTCTTGCCCCTTGCCAACAAATGGGCCTTCAGCCAGAGGATCTCTGGGGCCCTCCCCGCTGAACCGGCCCCCACCCCCCGCCAATCCACATCAATGACAGGCTCTTCTAAGCACTCTTGTCATTAAAAGTGTATTTTTGTTTTCCCAACTCCGCTTACGCAAAGCCCGTGTATACACTGAAAGAACAGAAATAAACAAAAAGATGGAGGATAAAAGGACCCATAAATACATATTTAACACGCTGGCTCACACCTTTCTAGATTTCTTCTGTGCGTCTCTGTACAGAAATCGCCCAAGTAGAAATATACTCTGCCACTCTGTTGGATAACCATACTGGGAACATCTTTCCATCCTACCAACGTCATTGCCAAATGTCACTTGTTTATTTACTTATTTATTTTTAAGCAGGCTCCACACCCAGCGCAGAGCCTGAGGTGGAGCTTGAACTCATGACCCTGAGATCCAGACCTGAGCTGAGGTCAAGAGTCAGACGCTCAACTGACTGAGCCACCCAGACGCTCCCTCCAAACATCATTTGTAATGGCTGCAGGCCCTGTATTGTGTAGATGAGCCATGATTTACTTCTGCAATCCCACGGTGCTTCCAGTTTTTTCCTCACTAGAAGCAAGGCCACTATGGGCATCTATATACACATTCTTAATTATCTCCGCACGATGCACTCCCACAAGCTGAAGACTGTCCCTGCACTTGTGCTAACAATGGGTTTTGTCACTCTTCCATCTTTGCTGATCTCATAAGCCGTAAAAGAGCATAACTGCAGGGCGCCTGGGTGGCTCAGTTGGTTAAGCGACTGCCTTCGGCTCAGGTCATGGAGTCCCGGGATCGAGTCCCGCATCGGGCTCCCTGCTCAGCGGGGAGCCTGCGTCTCCCCCTAACCCTCCCCCCCTCATGTACTCTCTCTCTCTCATTCTCACTCTCTCAAATAAATAAATAACTCTTTAAAAAAAAAGCATAATTGCTGCTTTAATTTGCATTTCTCTGATTACGAGTAGAGCTAAATGTTGTATCACGGACTCGTGGACCATTTGGAGTGGTTTTTCTGTGAACTGCCTGCTCAAGACCTGTACTAAATGCTTCACATGTCTTATCAAGGTATGAGAGGGCCCCGGTGTCAAGGAGGGCTGGGGGGAGAAGGTGGCCGATTCTCTCCACCCAAACCACTGCTGGAGCTACAGCTCCCAGGGAAGGAGCCTCTCCTCCCACCCCCGGGAGGAAAGGCCAGCACGAAGGTCCTCCAGGGACCCCTGGGCATTGGTCCCACTGCTCTTGACCAGAGTCCACCCTCCTATCAGTCTCCCCTCCCGCTCTCTGGAGTCGGAGGGCTTGGTGTGGGCTGCTGAAACCCGGCCTGGGACTCCCCAACAGCCCCCCAGAACTCCAAACCCAAAGGAGCATGAGACAGAAGCAACATGGTGTTCTTTCAGATGCACAGCCAGACTTCCAGTCATGGCTTCCTGCTTTCACAGCAGCTTAGAAGTTTAGATCCAAAGGCATCTGTGCGTGCCGCCCCGCCCCACATCTCCCCTTCATTGGACCTGAAGGTGCGGGTCCCATGGCCCCTTGCTGCAGCCTCTTGGTGTCACAGAGGAAGACTTCTCAGGGAGGCAACCCTGCATGGACTGCAGGGGGGCGGGGTGCTGGGAACGTCAGCTCTAATTTCCTATAGTGCTGGCCTTTGTTCTCCACCATGACTTTCATTAAATATGGGCTGTGGCATCAGGGGAAATTCCCAATTGTGCTCCCTGTCTCAGCCGCAGACACTTTGTCTGATTAAGTAATCAGCTGATTTCCACCCGAGGAAGAGGCACTGGCAGCATCGGGTCAACCGTTCCTGCTTGGTGCTGGCTCCACAGAGCATGTTCTGTAGAATGGGCAGCAGAGTGCAGTTGGTCCTACACCAGGGTTGGGACTTGCATCCGCTATCCTACACTCCAGCCTGACTTGAGCCCTGGACCTCAGGACACCCACATCAGTCACTGCAGGAGGATAGAACATCAACAGACTCACAGTATAGTTTTCGCAGCCTATCCTCCTCCTGGTAAGAAATGAGCAGAGATGATCACTGAGGGCTGAAAATCTTATTCTCTGGGAAGGCGTGCACACGTTTCTGCTACCACCACCAGCATCATCATCATTGCCATCATCTTGACCATCACCACCATTATTACTTCTACCCCCGGTCCCATGTGCACCATCTCCACCATGATGTCCCCCACCTGTCCCATGTGCACCATCTCCACCATGATGTCCCCCACCTGCCCCATGTGCACCATCTCCACCATGATGTCCCCCACCTGCCCCATGTGCACCATCTCCACCATGATGTCCCCCACCTGTCCTGGTTCCACCATCTCCACCATGATGTCCCCCACCTGCCCCATGTGCACCATCTCCACCATGATGTCCCCCACCTGTCCTGGTTCCACCATCTCCACCATGATGTCTCCCACCTGCCCCATGTGCACCATCTCCACCATGATGTCCCCCACCTGTCCTGGTTCCACCATCTCCACCATGATGTCTCCCACCTGCCCCATGTGCACCATCTCCACCATGATGTCCCCCACCTGCCCCATGTGCACCATCTCCACCATGATGTCCCCCACCTGTCCTGGTTCCACCATCTCCACCATGATGTCCCCCACCTGTCCTGGTTCCACCATCTCCACCATGATGTCCCCCACCTGTCCTGGTTCCACCATCTCCACCATGATGTCCCCCACCTGTCCTGGTTCCACCATCTCCACCATGATGTCCCCCAGCTGCCCCATGTGCACCATCTCCACCATGATGTCCCTCCACCTGCCCCATGTGCACCATCTCCACCATGATGTCCCTCCACCTGCCCCATGTGCACCATCTCCACCATGATGTCCCTCCACCTGCCCCATGTGCACCATCTCCACCATGATGTCCCTCCACCTGCCCCATGTGCACCATCTCCACCATGATGTCCCCCACCTGTCCTGGTTCCACCATCTCCACCATGATGTCCCCCACCTGTCCTGGTTCCACCATCTCCACTATGATGGCCACCACCTGTCCCATGAGTACCATCTGCACCATGATGTCACCTCCACCATTTCTACCACCACCATCACTGCCACCTCAGTTATCGACACCAGTTATTTGCCAGTGCTAGGGATACCCATCTGTGTCTAGTTATTATTGATGATCTGGTTAAAGAGAACATTCTGGCAGGTTCCTCTGTGTGAGGAAGTCTAAGACTGGCCCCAGTCTAAGACTGGTTACCTCCCATACTCATGGTGATCAATGTTCCATGCTGCCGTGGAGTACTCAGAGACACCTACTATGTGGCTCTCTCTCTGGACCTGTCCTTAGGAGTTCTCATCACTGGCCAGGTGCAAAACGTGATGTGTCGAGTGTGTTGGGGGTGAGGAGGGGTGTGCATGGGAAGTGGGCCCCATCCAATTACACTGTTGAGATGACATTCGATAAGGAAGTAATATTTATTGAAGCTCCAACTATTTACCAGGAACTGTGATGAGGACTTCACCATTATCAACTCACTTGGTCCTCTTTCTTAACAGCCCTTTGAAGATTTTATTTATTTATTTATTTGTGTGGGGGAGGGACAGAAGGAGAGGGGGAAAGAATCTCAAGCAGACTCCCTGCTGAGCAAGGAGCCCAATGTGGGGCTTGAACTCATGATCCTGAGATCATGACCTGAGCTGAAATCCAGAGTTGGATGCTTAACCAACTGAGCCACCCAGGCGCCCTAGAATGTCCTTCCTTTTAAAACTGACTCATGGGACATCATGAAACACCTAGAGGCTCAGTCAGTGAAGCATCTGCCTTTGGCTCAGGTCATGATCCCAGTGTCCTGGGATCAAGTCCTGCATCAGGCTTCCTGCTCAGTGGGGAGCCTGCTTCTCCCTCTGCTTCCTGCTCCCCCTGGTTGTGCTTTCTGACAAATAAACAAATAAAATTTAAAAAAAATAATAAAATTAAATAAAGCTGACTCACATTCCATTGTATGGATAGACCCCATCTTGCTTCTCCAGTCCTCAGTGGACCCTTGGGTTGCTTTGGGCTATTGTGAACAATACTGCTATGGACATGGGCGTGAGGTATTTTTTAGATGCAGAGCCCCGGGGCTCAGAGAAGCCGTGTGACTTGCCCAAAGTCATCCAGCTCATCTGGCAGGATGAGGATGTAAAGGCAGGCCTGGCTGTCACCAAAGCCCATCCCCCCTCCTTGACACCGTGGCACCATCAGTACTGTGGGGGCTCACCCCATGGCCATTTGTGGGACTTCACCGGGCCACTCTCCAGGGGACAACTTCATCCCAGCGGTGAAAGCGGCCTCCGTGTCCCCCGGGTCTGCTCAGTGGTGCCACCTTCCCTCTCTCCTCCAGACCCCGTCCATCGTGCTCCCTCAGCATGTGAGGCCTGCCTCTCTCTGGAGACCCTGGTGACTAGCCGGATCTGCGCTGCTTCTGACAGTCACCCCGGGATAGCTGTCCGTGAGCGCCGGCCGTCCCTCTCAGCCCCTAAGTTCTCTCCCGCCTCAGACGTCTCTTCATGAAGCCAACACAGCAATTCTGATTTTCCAGGAAGGTCAGGAATCAGGTTGGGTTTTTGTTATGTTTATGATTCTTTCGGCAGCTGGGGGGGGGTGGGGCACGGGTAGACCTGGGGTCCCAGAAGCAGACGCCTGCCCGTGCAGTTTTCAGAAGCTCCCAGCACTGGGGACAGTTGCTGTCTTTGGGGCTAGAGCTACGGACTGTTTGGAAGGGACCGCAGGGGCGGCGGCTGGAGGGGGGCAGGGGACGTCCCTAGAAACAACCTGGGCGGGCAGAGAGACCCTCACCTTTATCTGAGCCTCTACTCTCACAGGTGGGGAGACAGGGGAAGCCGGGAAAGGCCAAAGGAACCCAGACGCCTCGATTTCAGCCTGCAAGACCTGTTTTGGACTTCGGACGCAAAGAACTGTAAGATTATAGATCTCTGTGAGCTTAAGGCCCTAGTGTTGCAGTAATGTGTTACAGGAAACTAACACAGCCCCCGAGATCACACAGCGAGTCAGGGGCAGAGCCCCGCCTGGGAGCGGACCCTCCGTCCTGAGCACCTGCAGGAGTACCTCACTGAGACACAGCGGAGGCTCAGTGTGAGCCTCTTGAACTGGGTCCTTGGGGAGGTGACCCGGGTGTTGATTTATAGCTGATGATAATAACAGCTGGTGTTTATTACGGGCTTTCTGTGTGCCAGGCACCATGCCGAGCTACGAATATCATTGTCCATATTTTACACATGGGACAACTGAAGCATAGAAAGGTTAGGTGATCTGCCCAGACTCACACAGCTAGTAAGTAGAAGAACGGGGTTCAAATGGTGGGGGCTCTAAATGCAAAGCCTGAGTTCTCAGCCACTGTGCCATATCCCCGTCTGGTGACTGATGAGCAATATGAGGGCACAGCCGCAGCCTGGAACTGGGGGGTTTGGGCTAGACTTCCTCTGCTTTTCACTAGTTTGCTGTGTGACTTTGGACAAGTCACTCAATCTCTCTGAGCCATGATTTCCTATCTGTACATGAAGAAGGATAAATTAGATCACCCTATAAGCTAAACTTGAGTTTTCTGGAATGTTCCCTCCAAGAGAGCAGAGTTTTTGTCCAGATCGCTGCCAGATCCTTCACACTTGGAGCTGAACTTGTTTTCACACGTTTAGTCTGCTCTGGTTTCTACGAAGACATTCAGGGCATCTTTGGATTCAGGCCAGGTTCCGAATCTGGAAAGCTCATTGACTAGGTTAGGTTCTGAGCCCAAAGCAGAGGCTCTGGACCCAAGAGGATAGGCTTGCCACTAAAGGACCCCAGTTTCTGATATGAGATTTGGGAAGCTGCACAACGGCTCGTGACAAAGATCCTGCAGCCAGTCTCTCTGGGTCACACCTCCACTCTGGCTGGTGACCCGAGCTGAGTTATGTAACCTGTCTGTGCCTTGGCTTTCTCACCTGTCAAATGGGGTGATGTTGGCTGGAAACATCCTCCTTGGATGACACTAACAGAACTGGAACTCTTGCTGTCCACTGCAGTAGCCTCTGGCCACATGCTGACAAGTTCATATATGTCCAGTCTGGACTGAGATGTGCTGTAGGTGTCAAATACACCCCAGACTTTGAAGACTTGGTGTGAAAACACAATGAAAAAAGATCTCATGAATGACTTTTCTCTTGATGACAAGTTGAAAAAAATAACCTTCTGGATCTGCTGGGTTCAATAAAATATTAAAATTAATTTCACCGGTTCATTTGTGTCTTCTTTGTCTTTCCACAGGGTGGGGCTGCCCTGGGGTGCTTAGCTCAGGGCCTGGAACACAGTCAGACACTCAGTTAATGAGCCACGGGAGCAGCCTGCTCGTGCAGAGAGTAGGGACAACCCCCGATCAAATAAGCCAAAGCCTGCTTTGTACCTTTAGTGTTTATTTCCCCTTAATCAAACGCAGCAGGGCAATTTGCTTTGACATCATAAAATCTGACGGCTGGACACCATTTTGGAGGCTACTGAACCCCAGTTCCTGGGGGCTTGGGGGCCATCCTTGGCATTCCTTGGCCTGTGGACGCCTCACCTTGACCTCTGCCTTCTCCCTGTCAGCGTGTCCCAATTGCCCCTTTTTATAAGGACATCAATCATTCTGGTTTAAGGCCCGCCCTAGCGCCCGTATCCTAACTAATTACATCGGCAGTGACCCTTGTATTAATCATGTTTTGGACTTTCTGTGTTTTATTTAGCTTCGACATCTTGGGGCCTCACCCAGGGTTCTCCACTTCCTAGAGACAGTAATCAACCAGCTTGAAAGTGCACCTTTGCTAGGCAATCTGACCACTCCCAGTCCACATGGCCACCCACCTTTTTTTGTCAGACTCTTGCAGTCTGGAACACTCTCTCCTGCCCTGAATGACACCAGGGCCAGGGACTGGACACTAGGGGACCCCCCCCCGCCGTCTAGCCCATAGCCTGCCCAAATTATTCAAACTAGCCAATCCCAAACCTACCCAGCCTATCTACCGTGCCCCTTCCTCCTGCAAAAACCACAATAAAGATTCTTGACCGCACGCCCTGTCGGTCCCTCTGCCCCCTGACCATCCGTGGAGCCTCCCTGCATGGCCCTGCATGGCGTCCACGCTTCTAGAGTTTCTGGAGATCTGTGAGTGTTAAACTTCCTCCTTCGTAGGTCATTTGTGTCAGCATGTCTTACCATGCCTGATTAAAACAAATCCCAGCTACATTTAAAACAGCCCTATCTCCAAATAAGGTCAGAATCTGAAGTACAGGAGGGTTGGGGCTTCCACATATGATTTTGGGGAGACATAATTTAACCCATAGCAACCCTCTCCCCTCATTCCTTGCTCAAGAGTCTGCAAGAGTTCCTCAAGTCAGGGTCCCAGCAGGCGAGCATGGCCCACCCACGCCCACCCAAACCCGGTTATTTGAAGGGAGTCTAACAAAGGGGCTATTTACAACCATGTGGACCAGCCTTTAGAAGGCGACAAGGGTCAGTGCAGTCCCCAAAGCCCTACCAGTGCGGAGGGGCGGCCTTCCCTGGGGGTATAAGGGGAGTGGGCAGTTATCCAAACCTGAAGAAGCAGGAAGACAGAGCTGTGACTAACAGGTAGATGTGTGCACCTGTTTGTCTGGCTCGGGTCATATTAAAATAAAGGTAAGGTCGGGGAGGGGCAACATCGTACTTACCCATTGTACCAACATGGAAGAGCCCACGGAAGAAAAGAAAGAAGTGAAAAACTCTATGCCATTCTGGAAGAGGCCAACCATAGAGACAGCAAAAAGTTAGTGTTTCCCAGAGAGGGCTCAGGAGGAGGGGAGAGGAATAAGCCGGTGGAACACAGGACATTTTTAGGACAGTGAAATTACCTGTATACCAGGATGGTGGATGCATGACATAGTCCATCTGTCCAAACCCACAGGATGCACATCACAAAGGGTGAACCCTACCATAAGCTGTGGACTTTAGTTAATAATAATGTAATAGTATCAACGTTGGTTCCTCAATTGTTGGTTCCTCAATGGACCGCACTAATGCAAGGTGTCCGTCACCAGGGGGTGACAGGCGAGGAAATCAAAGCCCAGAAGAGTTAGTGACCTGCCCAAGTCAAGGAGGAGGCAGCAGAGGCAGAATGTCCTGACCCTTCGTTCTAAGCTCCTAGCCCCTCAACGTGACCATGGGCAGCTTTCATTTCTGATGCAAATAATCACTTATGATGGTTATGTTTAAAACAGATCTCACCTCACTGGTGTCTTATAAAAAGCAAGGCTATTCTAACAACTGGGGGGCGGATCTTTTCTTGATATGAAGAGGAAGAAGGGAACATACTCTTGCATCTGCTTGTTTAAAACACAGCTGCTGGGGGGTAGGACCTGTGCCAAGGGAACCCACCCCAGAGACTCTTGCTAGGAGCTGGGGGCTTCAGACCCGCTCATCCTGTGACCCCATGCGGAGGCTGGCTCAGGAGGGTGCAGAATCAGCGAAAATCAGAGCTAGAAGGAGTCTTCACCTGACCCAGGGGCCAAAAATTGGAAGCCAGTAGGAGGAACATAGCCACTGACATGTTTTAGGGAGCTCGGCCAGTGTGGTGCTCTAAACTGTTTTTCATGCACATGTGCTCTCAGTTCTGCCCCTGCCCCCCTTCTCCAGTGACTCCCACCTGTTGCCCCAAGGGGCATCTGAGGTGATCTAGGGCAACTGAAGGAGGGACGAGACTCACAGGTCCCACTGCTAGCTATGGACGGAGCCGGGACCAGCACCCCGATTCCTGCCTCTTTGATTTGGGTTCGCCTCTGAGAATCCTCCCTTTAATCCCGAGGGGCCCGCAGTTCCCTCGAGGTCCTGACCCGTGCCCTTGGCACTCATCCCATAACCAGCCCAGAGGATGGGGGAGATGGGGCACCAGGGGCTCCCTGATCAGCAGCCTCTGAAGCAGAGGGGCCAGGCTGCGAGCCAGTGGGAGGCTGTGCCGTGAAGACAGAGTGCCCGTTTGCGTGGATCATCAGACACTTGGGATTTGACTGGCAATGCTGAAATCCAGTGGGATCTGCAAGGCTGCGTGCATGGCTGATCTGTGCATCTGCACTTCTATGACTTGCATAAAGAGAAAAAAATCGCTTCTGTGTGCAGCGGTGAAGGAAACCGCACTTTGAGCTTCTTCATATGACATCCCTTGAGGTCAAAGGGCCGACACTATCACCTGTATTGGACTGGGGGGACACTGGGGCCCAGGAACATTAGGGGACGTACCTGCCATCAGACAGTTCACTGGAAGCACAGCTACTGGTCACGGACGCCTAGCGATGGCCTGCCCAGCCCCCTCCCTAACCTCCGCCCCACGCCCCAGCAGCCCCCGTGTACCATGTCACTGCAGCCATCCCCTCCCCTGCCTGGACCGAGAGGGACATCTCCCAAACGGAGCCAGACGCAGCCTCCTCCTGGGACCCGGAAATCGGGACCAGCAGAGCCCAGTGTCTCTGGGCCTCAGCTGGTCTCCTGAATGGAGGAGGGTGCTTTTGCCATGCAGGTGAGAACGTAAAGAAAGTCCATCAGCATGTGGAGAGGAGAATAAAGAAGCATGAGAGGCAGAGATGAGAGCACGGGGGAGGCTCTGTGCCCCCTGTGGCCTCCCAGGAGGTCTCACCCGCAGTACTCCCTGGGGCCCAACGGTTCAGGACCCAGGCTTCCTGGTGACACCCCACATGCTTAGCAGAAACCTTTCTGTTTGCTTATGCCAGGTGGAGCTGGTTTCTGGTTCAGCGGGGTGAACTGAGATGTGTGTCCTTGGTGACCCGCACCAGCCACTCACGGTGTGCCTTGCAGGGCAGAGAATTCGAGCACACCAGCCACCCCAAGACTCCCGGATGGCTGCCCCTTCATCTTGCCAGCAGAGGGCCAGGCACAGCTGGCTCCCTCCCTCCTTCACAGTGGAGAGCCTGAGGCTCAGGGGCCTATGGCGTTTGACCAGGATCGCTCCAGAAAACCTTCCTGCCAGGCCTCCGCCTCTGCTGAAAGATGCTCTGGGTATCCTTTGCTGACTACAGCTGGAGAGGGGTATTTGCTGAGGACAAAAGCCAAGGCCAGTGATCTTGGCCTGTTCCTCAGTGGTGTGACAGAGGCCTTGGGGGGTGTGCCTTCGTCTGCTCACACGTGCCCACAGCCCCACCGAGCCCCTTCCGCACTGGGCGTGACCCCAGTTGCTAGGGACACAGCAGCGAGCAGGCTGATCTCTGGGAGCGTGTGTTTCTGCAGGGACACAGATATCTTGTGGACAAGGTGATGTGGCCCTCAGTGAGTGCCATGACATAAACTCCACCAAGATGAGTCGGGGGTGGTGCAGGACTGCCCAGGCAGGGTGGTCAGGGAAAGCCTCTCGGAGGTGGGGACATCTGACTGGGGGCCTGAGGAAGACACAGCCACTCGAGGAGGAAATGTCCTAGGAGGAGAGGGAGCCGTAAGTTCAGAGGTCCTGGTTGGACACTGGCAGTTGGTGTGTTCCAGGGACAGATGGGGGTCTGTGTGGCTGGGGAAGGGGGGCTGGGCAGGGAGGGACAAGGAGGTGGGGAACGGCTTGTGGGACATGAGAGGGAGCTGGCTTCTTCTAAGTGCAGTGGAAGCCATCAGAAGGTTTCCAAACATGCCATATACTGTACCAGCCTCTGGGAATTGAGGGACGAAAAAGACATATTCTGTGTCCTCCAAACAGGCCAGACAGACCCAGGAACCACAGTCATGTCAAGCTGTGGTCATAGAGATAGTACAGGATCCAATGAGGTCACGCAGGAAAGGCTCCCCACCCAGCCTCAGGGGCCCAGACGGTTGGAGGCTGGAAGGCTAAGTAGGAACCAGAAAGGTAAAGAAGTAAAGGCAGGGATGGGGAGGGAAGAATCCGGGCACCTGGTAACAGCCAGGGCAGAGGCCTGAGGGCAGGAGCCCAGGACAGCTTCCCAGGACTTCCCCACAGTCTCCATCATCAGCACTGCCAGCCTGGAGGTGACCAGGCCTGCCCAGCCCTTCCTTCCAAACCACAACGAACGCCGCACACCGAATACCGCAAGAGCAGAAACTGCAAACTGCAAGGCCTCACGCTCCGGGGCTGTGAGTCACCTGGCAACCCGTCAGCTTCAGCTAACAGGGACACGAGCCTCTCCAAAACAGATCCCCGGCTGCGTGCCCCCGGGGCTGCCCTGGACGGGCAGGAAGGTAGGTCCACTGGCCCACGTCACCCAGCTGCAATTTGGGTTAACTGACCGAATGGCACAACCAATGTGACATTTTCATCAGTGTTCGGGACGGAGTCGCAGGGCTCGGCCGGGCTCCCCTGGGAGCCAACAAGACAGGGCGAGGTTGCCTTAGGTCCCGTTTGCGGCTCACTCCCCAGCAGAACTCCAGTCCAGACCCCGCGGCCCGTCAGAGCTGACGCTCGGCCCGGACGCTGTAATGATGGGAAAGGTGACACCCCGTCACTCCGCTCTGATTGAGACGAGTTAAAAACGCATTAGCCTGTGCACACAGGACGGGTACAGACTTGTCAAAGGCACGAGGGAGGCCACTTGCAAGAGGGGGTGAGACCTCAGCCCACCTCTGCCGGGAACATGATTTTCTTAGGCGTATAAACACACCCAAAACATCCATCTAACAACAGGAGACGGGTTCAACGAATAGATCCACAAAATGACGTATTACGTGGCCGTGAAAGGTTACACTTTCAAAGAACTGAAATGGCAGGAAATTCTCACAGCTCAATAAGAGAAAATAAAATCAGTAATAAGATCTACATTGTATCATCTACATTGTTTAAAAATGTATATGCGTATAAGAATAAAACTGGAATAAAATACAGCAAAACTTTAACAGTGGTGGGATTCTGGGTGGTTTCCGTTTCCTTCACGATACTTCTCTATGTTTCCCACATATACAAGGAGACTGTTACTTTATAATTGGAGAAATAAAACTGCTTTGATTTCTAAAGGAAAAGAGAGTCACCTTGGAGTCACCTGGGAGAAAGGACCTGTGTTACCTCCAGGAAGCATCAGCTTTTGTCCCTTTGGCTGAAATACGGTTTACACTGTCGTTATGACAAGATGTCCCCACTCATCTGACCGAGCCAGGCCCTCACTGTGTCTGACATGAGAAAAAGAAGTGGGGTTACTGGCAAGCAGGGGGCAGCTCCCCCAGCGAGCACTCAGTCGGGCCTGGAAGGAGGGGTTAGTCATGGAACTCGTCCAGGACCTTGCTGCCAGGACACCCCTTCTTAGAGAGGGGCTCGGGAACACGCAGGGGCTGAGCCCCCAAATGCTTGGAGGCTCCAGGCACTATAGTGGACCTTCTCTAGGAGGCTGTCCCCCAAGGGGCCAGGGTTACAGACCCAAAACATGACCTGTGGCTCCCGGTCCCCCCCTCCCTGCTCCCAACCCTTCCCGCCCCATAGCTACATGTGTCAAGGTCTTGGGGTGCAAGATAAGCCCAGATCTCTCCACTGGTACTGTGGGCTGTGACCTGCAGGCCACGTGTGTTGTGGTTAGAGAGGGAAGGGATAGAAGATGCCTGGGCAATTGGGCCTCCCACTCTGGGACCTACATATGCCTCTCCTGTGACGCATTCTCAGACACGGTGTGGGCTGTGTCACCCGGGTCATCTGCTCGCTCCGCGCACCTCTGAAGCCAGGTATGGAGGCAGCCCCCTGCCTGCCGCTATGGTTTCTCACACCCAGTAGCCTTTCCTTCTTGTAGCTCCCGGGGCGACGCTAGGTGCAAGTGAGGTGTCCCATGAGCCCAGAGTGGTCTGGGTGCTCTGCCCCCACCCTGCTACACAGAGACATGGCCCCCCGAGATTCCAGCAGAGGGGTCTCTAGAGGGACCTGGCCTCCCAGGGCCTCAACTTTCCAACCCTTAATATGAGGACAATATTCCCTTCCCTTGAAACCATAGAATTTTTAGAGTTAGAGGAGCCTTAAAATGCTCCTACTCACACTCCTTTGCTCGCAAGAGAAAAATCTCGGAGATGTTTCTCTTGGTTCAGCTACTGAACCAAGACAAGACCTTGGGTTTCTAGAGATGCACCAAAAGGCCCTCCCACCTCCAGGCAGTTCTCAAGCTTCCGTGTATACTGCAAGTCCCTGGGCCAGGGGTGCGGGGGTACGGTGTTAAAAATGCAGACCCATTCAGTAGGCCTGGGGGTTCAATCTGCATTTCAACCAAGCTCCCTGTGTGTCTTCGTTCAGACCCACTTCCCTGGGCTATAAGGAGACCAGGTGCTAGGCCAGCAGGGAAAAGCTTTAAAGCTCAAGGGTGTCACCCTGCTGCTCCCCATCTCCCCAGACATTCCCACCCTCTCCCTCTCTACCCCATGGCTCACCTGAGTGATTTCCAAGGACGCTTGCTTCCAAGTCTGGAGTCCTTTCTACCTCAAGTGGGATGGTCACTGTCCCAAATTGCCTGGGATCCACTATCTCACGGGAGAACCACCAGCCCAGGTTCAGGATCTGGGGCTGGAAGGAGGTCCACCAGCTGTGACCCAGAGCAATCGGAGACTGGGAGGGGGCAGTGTTGGGGATGGCCTCACCCTCCCTCCTGATCGATGCCCATCAAAAAGAATTAGGTGTAGGGTCAGCCACTCCTGAGTGCAAACTCATCTCAGCCACTGACCACATGACCTTGTGCAAACCACCTCACTTCTTTGCACCTTGTTGGAACCGTGGGTTAAGGTACCTGCCAGGCACAGTTGTATTAAAGGGGATGGCACCAGTACACTACAGAGTGACAAACACCACCAGGTCAGGCCACCAGGTAAAATACAGGATGGCACATTTATATGTTGAATTTCAGAAAACAGCAAATAATTTTGTGTGCAAGTATATCCCAAATACTGCATGGGACATACTTATACTAAAATAGGATTCACTGTTTATCTGAAATTCAGAGTTAACTAGGCGTCCGGGCGGGTCTCCTTGTTTGTTTTCTTATTTTAGGTGTGTCTGCTTTGTTTTGTTGCTAAGTTGGCTGATGGGCCTTCCAGCAGGCCACCCCTCACCCTCTTCCTTCAGCCCCAGCACCAGCGGGACAGATCCTCCTGCGTCCCCAGACCCAGCCCTGCCCAACCCCCAAAGGAGCCTGGGTGGAGGGGATCCGGCGCCTCCAAGGCGTTCCTTCCTCCCCACGGGGGTGTGCTCGGTGGCGGAGTGCTCCCATCAGCACGGTGACCGCACAGGAGGCTCGCCTGGCAGACGAAGGCATTTTTGTAACCGAAGGAGCCAGTCAAGGTCACTTGCTCTGCTCTGTTCTGCTTCTCTGGGGGAGGGGGGCCGGGGAGCCAAGGACACGGCAATGAAGACAGAACCCCTTTGCTCCTGCCTTTGAATCCCCTCTCCTGGGAGAGGCGGGCCACTTGCCTACAAACCCCTGGAGCTTGGGCCCCACGGAGCCCGATTTTCCCTGGCAGGAAGTGGGCGGCCACGGCTGGAAGTCCTGAGGTCCCCCCTGCCCCCCCAGCGATTGTTAACCCTCTGTGCCATCACCCCTCTGGGCCTTCCAGTTAAAACAGGAGGGTGACGGGTGCCTGGGTGGCTCAGTTGGTTAAGCGACTGCCTTCGGCTCAGGTCATGATCCTGGAGTCCCAGGATCGAGTCCCACATCGGGCTTCCTGCTCAGCAGGGAGTCTGCTTCTCCCTCTGACCCTCTTCCCTCTCGTGCTTTCTATCTCTCGTTCTCTGTCTCTCAAATAAATAAATAAAATCTTAAAAAAAAAAAAAAAAAGAAACCACTCATGGGCAGTTCATGCAGTGTGATACATTTAAAAAAAAAAAAAAAAAAAAAACAGGAGGGTGACAACAGCGCTAACGCTTCGATCGTGCCGCTGCGTATCAGACACTGTTCTCAGAACTTCATAAATAACGCCTCTTTAATCCTCCCAATAACCCTAGGAGGTGGGCACTGGCATCATCTCCATTTCACGGGCGAGGAAACGGGGCCGCAGAAAGGCCACATAGCTAGCAAGAGGTCGAGGCAGGATTTAAACGGAGCCTGGGCCCTCAGCTGCTTTGCCCGGCGCCTCTGTGAAGGTACAAGGAGCACAAGGGCAGCAGGCAGAGGGTGGGGGCGACCGGCATCTAGCAAGCACCTAGGCTGTGCTAAGCATCCCTGCACCCCCGACAGAGCTGATCTCGTTCCAACTTCACTGCAAACAAGGTGGGGCATACTGGTACCGCGTGCTGAAGTCAGAGGCAGGGAAACTGAGACTCAGAGAGAAACGTGAGTGGAAATCAGACCTCAGCTGTCTCGCATCAAGGCCCGTGCTTGTCCCCTCACCACCCACCCTGCTCTGGTTCACATTCTCCGGACACTGCTCTGGCCACACATGCATGGCAGCCCGCAGTGAGACCACCACTACTCTTGGCACACCCCCTCTCACCTGCCGTGAGGTGACCGAAGCCCTCATGCTCTCTTCTCGCTGCCTCCGTCTCTCCCCACTGGACCACACCAACCCTCACCCAGGGCCTGGACACTGTTCCTTGCTCTGAGCCTGCCCATCCTTTCCCCCTCCCGGCCACACATCTCCACCTGGTGTCCCTTTCCTTCCCCACATCACAGGCCGTAGGAGGAATAACATCCTAAGGTCTCACTGTTCTTTACATTCACCCACATTAGCTGGTTTTGATGCTGACAAGCACCGGGTTAGATGGACCATCCAGCATCACCCGTGTCCTAATTTCACACAGGAGGAAGATGTGGCTCAGAAAAGTTAAGGGTCCCGGCCAGACTCACCCAGGCTTTCCACCAGGACTCAAACCTCTGTCTTCTGACTCTACAACCAGGACTGTGTAGGGACCTCAGAGGTCAACCAAAGCACTTTAGAAGATGAGGAGTCTGAAACCCAGACAGGACACGTGGCCTGTTCAAGGTCACAGCCATCCGTCTGTGGCAGAACTGAGACTGAAATCTACAGCTTCCTCTAACACCTTGCCCTCCTGCAATAACACATGGAACCAATTATACCAACTCAGCTAACCACAGAGGTTAAAGATGCCAACTCCATCAAAAACCAAAGGCAAGAGCGATCAGAACCAAGGCATACCCCCATTCCACAATGAGGCTTCTATCTGGACATTCCTGTCTCTGGGACAATCTTCTGGTGGGGTGGGCAGGTCAGATCTTTTTAGGACTTGCTCCCCTGGTAGAGCCAGCCCAGGCTGAAAATGCCAGTTCAGGGGCCTGCGTCTGCTGGGGAGTGATGGCCCTGACGCCTGGGGTTCATGCTTAGTAAAGTATGGAGTGAAGAAGTGGTCACAGGAATTCAGGGCATAGATGAGCAACATCCTTGAAATCCAGGAAGTGGAAAAAAGATATACCAAAGCTAAATCCACATCTATGTCACTTTTTATAACATGTGTCTTACAGCTCTGGATCCTATTCTGCCAAACCCTCGGGGGCCAGGCGGGAGGCAGGTCTGGCTGTGCCAGGTCACTGCTAGGACTGAGGCTCACATGCCTACCGGTGGAAGGCTGGAATCCACGGAGGGTACGGACGTCCTGGGGCTCATCTCTATGGATGCTGGGGTCCCCCTTTTCTCAGCTCTGTTTCTGCTTCCCTCTGCTGGCCTTTGCACGGCCCCTTAACGTCTGTGCCCTCTGTGTTTCCATCTGCCAAAGGGATCTGTACATCCATCCGTGTCACCACAGGAAAAGTAAACCAGGAAAACAAAGGGTGCACCAGCCTGCTAAGGTTTTTGTGTTCAGCTTTTCACATCTGGGCTGAAAAAAAACCACAGAACTGCAAATCTTTACTGCATCACTGGCTTTTAGCAGGCTGCCAGTATTCCTCACCAGAAATATTTCTCATCCCTTTTGGACAGGAGAACAAACCTGGGAGCTGAGAAACAGGCCTGCTTAGGCTCTGGAAGCTGCTGGAGAGCCCCTAGAATTGGCTGGATCTTTCAATGTTCAGTGTAGCGAGAAGGGCACTCAGCTCTTTCCCACACAGGAGGGTGTCTTCCACTTAGGAGGGTCCCATAAAAAACCTGCACCCACCAGTCCTATGACCCAAAACCTGATGAGTTGAACTCGGACATGGGTAACAGAAATGGGAGGTCCCTAGCTCCAGAAAGGGAGCTGTTGGAGAAACAGGTGGAGAAGCAAGGCATCAGGGCCCAGAAACTCCAGAGAATCCATAGTAACCCTCCCCACCCACTTGTCCCAGCCGACTCCCAGGCAAAGTTCAGGCTGGGAACCTGCCAGGCTTATACCTGAGCGACTCTCCTGGGGCAGTTGCTCGGGTGCCTGGTGCACCCGAGACCCCCGCCCCCCCACGGCTTGCAGGCTGGACCTAAGCCCCCCTGCCCGGGGACGCTCCCTGCTCCCCTCCTCTCGCCCCCAGCCTGGTGTGTAGCCCAGTCTGCCGGCAGGCTCACCTTTCGGCAGCTTGGACGCGTTCTCCTGGATCCAGGAGAAGAGGTGGGCAAAGTCGCAGTCGCAGAGCCAGGGGTTCCCCTCCAGGCGCAGGGTGCGCAGCGCGGGCAGGGCGGCCAGGGTGGCCACGTTGAGGCTGCGCAGGTTGTTGTCGTTGAGCTCCAGCACCTGCAGCGACTCCAGGGTCTCAAAGGCGTCCTCGTGCACGCCCGCCAGGTTGTTGTTGGCCAGGCTCAGCTTGACCAGCCTCCCCGCGGAGCGGAAGGCGCCGGCGCCCAGCTGGGTCAGGTTGTTGTAGCTGAGGTCGAGGAAGGCCAGCTTGGCCGAGCCGCTGAACGTGCCCTCCTCCAGTGAGCGCAGCGAGTTATTCCTGAAGTCCAGGTACACCAGGTCGCCGTAGAAAATGAAGAAGTCCTCGGGGATGTGCTGGATGCGGTTGCCGGCCACCAGCAGCTTGCGCACGTCCAGGGGGAAAGGGTCGGGCACGCTGGGCAGCCCGCGGTCGCGGCAGTCCACGGTGTGCGGGTCGGTGCAGGCGCAGCCCGCGGGGCACGCGTGCCCGGGCCGGAGCAGCGGCAGCAGGAGGAGGCTGCAGAACCCGAGCGCGGCGGCGCGGCCGGCGGGGCTGCGGGGGGCGGCGCGGGGGCGCATGGCCGGGCCGGGGTGGGGTGGGTTGGGGGAGGACCCGCGCGAGCCGCGGCGACGCGGACGTGGCTCTCGGGGCGAGCCCTGGCGCGGGGGGAGGAGGGGTGCGGCGCGCGGGGTCCCGGCGACCGGGCGCTGGGAGCTGGAAGGCGGCCGGGGCGGGGAGGGCGTGCGCCCGGGCGCGCGGGGGCGACCGAGCGCGATGCCAACGGACTCGGGGAGTCCGGGGCGGCAGGGACCGAGAGGGGAGAGTCCGGGAGGGAGGGCGAGGACTCGCGAAGGACTTACCGGGACAGGAAATTAACCCTCTGGAAAATCCCAGGGAGGGGCGGGGAGCGATAGAGGTGGCCGAGTGGCCCGGGCAGCTTTTTTCTGAGACAGGGTAATAAGACCTGTCGCGCGGACTTGGCCAGGAGCGCTCGACAACTAAGTTCGGTTATCGAGCGCCCCCCACCCCAGCGATTGCCAGAGGGCGTGCTGGGGGCATGTGCCCCACACCCCGACTCCCGCCTGGTGCCGAAGCGCGCTCCCCGTTCGCCAGCTCCATTGCCAAAAGGAATGCGACCTGCGTCCCTCTGGCTCTGCGCCCCGGGCAATCCCGGCGGGCTCTAGGGGGCCACTCCAGGAGCTGCTGACCTAGGGTTGGGTGGAGCTCCCGAGTGGCTCGTTTTTTCCTCCTCACTCCGCCCACCTGCACTTGACCCATCTCAGGGAGACACGCGGGGTCAAGTGAGGCGGGCAGCTGCCTGGGCCCCCGCTGTGGCCTGAAGGAAGCCAGGGCCAGTCAGCACTTTCCATGCTGGCCCGAGCTTGTCAGGAACCGGAATCCCCCCGGGCACGATTAGACCTGGCTGCTGGTCTACCAGAGGCCCAAGGGAGAGGCACTGTGGCCTGGGGGCAGAGGCCTGGCTCCCAGTGGTGTGGCCTCAGTTCCAGTGCCTCCATCTCTCTGGACCCCCTGTGTCCCATCTGTAGAACGGGAAAGGGTAGTAAGTATGATACTGGCAGGAGATTTCCCTCCTGGGAGAAACTACACTCAAGCCAAACTCCTCCCCTGGCCCCGGTTCCTTTCAGAAATGGCTGAGAGGTCCCCACAGAGCCACCAAGAGATTGTCCTGCTGCTGGCTATTTTGGTCCAAATATCCTGGAATTGATAAGCTCCCACTGAACCAAAATAACCCAGGGAACAGCTGTTGGGCAGCAGGCCCCCAGAGACCCTGCCCGGGTCCCTGGCCCCTACACAGATTGGTGGAGGCTCAGATTCTAAAACCATAAGAGCTAAGCCCCAGCTTTTTTCCAAAGGTACGTGCAGTCTTGATGCCTTCTGATGGATCAAAAACCTGAGCCTCTGGGACGAAGCCAACAGCTCAACAGATGACAAGTGTTTGCAGAAGACCGGGGTGGGGGGTGGGGTGGCTACAGAGTTCCAATGAACAGCTCTTGGGGTCCTGCAGCTCTTTCCCTGCTTATACTACAGGCCACCATGCCAGACCTCCGAATCCTCTGTCTGTGTCCCTACTTTCCCAGGGTACCCCCCCGCCTTTATCATCCCCAGGTGCAGGGGTTCAGCCCCCACTCTGGCATCATCCCCTTGAAGAGGCGGATGCAGGGCAGGGGGAATAATCTAAATCCTCCTAGAGTGGGTGAGAGTACCCCAGGCTGCATAAATGATGTACTACTGTAGTGTCAGACAAAGCACAGGCAGGTGGCAGAATAAACAGGTCCCCCTATTGTAACTCTCCAGGAACGCCCTGAACCCATCCATGATATCCTCCGCTTTTCCAGTCTCAGGCTGGGTTCCAGCTGCTCACTCCAGTACCAAGGAGAACCCATTTATCACTGGTTGGAGCCCTCGGCATCATTGCTTCAGGACGTCTGTGTTTGGTTGGGCTCCCATCTCACAAGTGCGCCATGTGTCTCGTGTGCACCAGCCCTTCCTGCCAAGGAGTCTGGTTGCCTGCAGCCCTGGCCTGGGAGTCGGGCTCCTGGACCTGGTCCTGGCCCCACCGCTAGTCACAGAAACTTTCACGGGCCACCTGATCTCTCTGGGGAAGCACTTCTTAGCCTGGGGTCCTTGGGCCCCTTGGTGATGAACACTTTTCAGAATTTTTTTTTTTTTAAAGATTTTATTTATTTATTTGACACACAGAGAGAGATAGCGAGAGCGAGAGAGAGAGAGAGAGAGAGAGAGAGAGAGCACAAGCAGGGGGAGCGGCAGGCAGAGGGGAGAAGCAGGCTTCCTGGTGAGCAGGGAGCCCGATGTGGGGCTCGATCCCAGGACTCTGGAATCATGACCTGAGCTGAAGGCAGCCGTTTAACCAACTGAGCCACCCAGGCACCCCCACTTTTCAGAATTAAAAAAAAAAAAAATCTGGTGAAAACCAGATCTTTAACTGCGAGGAGGCTACCCAGAGTAAAAGCTGCAATTCTTGGTAATGGACTTGACGGTAGCCCTAGTTCTTCTGTGCTGAGCAGACACTGGCACTCACGGATGACTTTGATTAATGAAAATGGAGATGCATTTCTACGTAATAAATGCAGAGTATTTAGCAAGGGCTTTCGAAAGGGGGTGCTTGGTGGTAAAACGAGGGGGCTCTTGCTAATGAAAATGTTGAGAAATAGCACTCCTGGCCTGGATTTTTCTTATCTTGGAACTTGGGAGAAAATACCGGCTCTCTCCTCTTCCACCGACTATGTAAGGCCCACGTAGGGAAATACTGGTAGGAAACATGATCTGAAGAGGATTTAGAGAAACACTGCACGTAAACGTGGCCATAAGTCTCGCTATGGCAGGAACTCCTTGTTTCTTGCTTTGAGTGTCCCCCAAAGTCCCTTGAATCGAAATCTCAGCATTTTTCATTAATATCAGCAGGAGAAGACTCGGTCGGGGTTCATGGGGAGCAGGGAGGGGCCCCCGATGTTCCAGGATTCCTATCCCTTGGGAAAATGCAAACTTTGCCACCTCTGATTTTTCCCAGGCAAGAAAAACATAGCTCTGACCTCAGCAAGGTCACACCATGAGTCAGTGATAGCTGCTGGAAATAGAACACAGGCATCCTGACTCCCCAGCTGCTCCACTCACCCTGCTCCCCCACCGCCCCAGGAAGGGGACCTCTTACAGCCGGATGGGAAACCGTTGCCGGTGACAGGGACAGAACTTCAGAGACTGTCAGCACCTTCTTTGTGATTCCCATTCAAGAGGCTCAGAACCTGGTGTGGCAAATACCCAAGGTATTCTGATGTTTTCAAAACCTGGTGTCATGCCTTCCCCAACTCGCCAAGCAGAGCTCCCCACTCCTCCGGTGCTCCCAAGCTACAGCTCTGTAGCCCTTCCTGTCTTGTTTCATAAGTGGCCCCTGTCTGTCTCCCTGTGAAGTTGGGTCTTGGGAAGCTATGTGGACAGCCCCCAGGAAATCCCCTATGTGGGGCCTGCTCCCTGTATACAGAAACAATTAGTCACGAGGTTTTCCCCCTTTGGTTGGCAGACTGACCTCTAAATTAGCCAAAATCCTAGGCCCTACATTATAAACAAGATGATGCCGATATGGAATGTGCAGAAGTCTGCTTCTAGGTGCAGATGCTAGGTTTGAATGATGAGCGTGGCTGGTGTTTGGTGACATCATTTGTGTTACTGGTGTGTATTACCTCTGATGAGCACCTGCAGGAGGACACCCCAAGGGTCCCAAGGAGAGATGCTCTGGCCCTTTGCCTGGGACATCCTGAATCCATGAAACCAGCTCTCTGCTCCATGGACCCTGCTGTGACTCTGTCCCCCCAATTAATGGGCCAACTCCAAGCTCCTCTGTTCTCACCCACTGCCCTTTCTCACCACCACCACCAGGGGGCACTATCTGCCGCCTGCACTGGTGAGAGCCAAACCCAGATCCATCTCTCCTAACCACTAGGTCTAGGGGTGACGAGAATTCTGGCAAGCCTGGACCTACTTAGAAGAAAAGCTCCTGCCCCTAGTTTCATCCCTGGAACCAGGAAACGAATCTTCAACCAGCCTAAATGAGAGGCAGTGAAGTGGTCGTGGTTAGGAACGTGGATTTGGAGTTAGACCTGGATCAAATCCTGGCTCTCCTATTCATGGGCTCCATCACCTTGGGCAAGTTGCTTAACTTCTCGAAGCCTCAGTTTTCCCATCTGTGAAATGGGATAATCCTAGTGCCTACTTCATTGGGTTGTTATGCGGATTAAATGAGGTATCTATCAAGGGCTTAGCAGTGAGACTATCACAACAAAGGGCAGCCACATAATTATCTACTTCTCTATCTTTTCACCCAAGGAGGTGGTGTTCTTCAGGTCAAGTATTTAAGTGCTTGTCTGTCTGGAATTTATTTGTTCGGAATGTCCTAAAGTTCTAGGGTCAGTTTTCAGAAGTCTCCCTTCCCTGAGCTATTTTCCCCACTCCAACTGTAGACCATCTGAGAGACAGACAGACACGTACGCATGCCCATACGCACGCAGGGAGGCACTCACGCGCACCTTTGCTCTCTCCAGCTCTGGCTGACTTTGTTAGCACGGTCATAGGTGAGTGGTTCCCCAACCACACCCCCAGTTCACTGGCTTGATTGGTCTGAGCACGGGCAGACTAATAAGACCGAGGACGTGGGGTCAGTCCCTCAGCTCCGCACAAGGAGACATCTGTTCTCTGCTCACGGCCGACGCTCCTAATGCTAGCTAGCCATCCAGCAAGTGTATGACCTTGGGTAGAGCCAGAGGACGATGGTGATAGTGCCACCCTGTCTTTCCTAGGAGGAGAAAAATGCAGAGCACATGTTCCAAGAATCAAAGGCACCCTCATGCCATGATGTCACAGCAAACTCAGAGGAGTCATCCCCAGTTCCTCTTTGCTTGTCCCCACCCCCTCCTATGCACTGGCAAGGCACCCTTGGCTGTCCTTCTCTGCCTCTCCACTGTTATCTCCTTAGTCCAAATCAGCATCATCTTGCCCAGAAGTCCCCACTGGCCTTCCTGCTTTCACTCTTGCCCAATCACTGGCCACACTCCCAACACTCGAGAAAGCCGAAGGGATCCTTTGAAGATAGACCTCAGATCATCTCACCTCCCTGTTTAGACACCTCCAATGACTTTCTGGGGTGTGATAAACAAACTTTTAAAACGACACCCCCCCTTGTTATTGCCCCCACCCCTGGTATTTTTTGACTCGGGGCAAGGCCTGTCACTTACATCTAATGAATAGAATATGGCCAAGTTGATAGATGCCGTTTCTAAGATTTGGTGACAAGAGACAGTGGTTTCTGTCTTGCTACCAGACTCTCTCTGTTCCCTCTTTGGCCTGGGTGCTTTGATGAAGCAAGCTGCTGCATTGGCGTGGCCTGCATGGTGAGGAAGTGAGGATGGCCTCAAACTGGTAGGCTGTGAGGAAATGAAACTTACCAAGAACCACATGAGCTTCAAGCCACCTCACGAAACCAGCCAACGGTTTGATGGCAGCCTGTGAAAGCCCTGAAGTAGAGGACAGAGTGAAGGTATGCCCAGATTTCTGACCCACAGAAACTGTGAGATAAAAAATATGTTCTGTTTTAAGCTGCTACATTTTGGAGGTAATTTGTTACACAGCAATAGCTAGCTAATACAGGGCAGCACTTGGAGTAAAATCCTACCAGACCATGTGCAGTCTGGCCCCACATGCCTCTCCCACCCCATTTGGGACCCCTCTTCCTTTGACTCACCACCCTCCAGCCACTCTGGTCCTTGATACCTCTAATTCATCACGTTCATTTGCACCCATGGACTTTGCACTTTCTGTGTGCTCTGGCTGGAACACTCCCCCCAGTTCTTAGCATGGTTGGTGCCATGTGGTCATCAGGTTTTCTTTTTTATTTTTTTTAGAGAGAGAGAGAGCTCATGTGCATGCACCTGAGTGAAGGTTGGGGAGGGGCAGGGGAGAGGGAGAGAGAATCTCAAGCAGGCTCCAGCATGGAGCCAGACTTGGGGCTTGACCCCACGACCCTGAGATCATGACCTGAGCCAAAATCAAGAGTCAGATGCTTAACCGACTGAGCCACCCAGGCATCCCGGTCATCAGGTTTACTCAGCCCAACTGCCACTTACTTAGACTGGCCTTCACTGACCTCCCTCGCTGTCTATGGTAACTGCCAAGAAAATCTCATGGGTTCATAAATGTCTCGGGCATTTGGAGGAGACAGGGATGCCTGGGCTGGTGTGAGTGGAGAAAGGTACGTCTTGATACTGCTGGCCATATTTTCCAAATCAGATCTTAGAGCGCATGGCCATGTGGCTTCATGCTTCTGTACCCTGGCACACAGCGTTCCCTCTGCCAGCCCACCTGGCAGACTCCTGCTCACCCCTTGAAGACGCCATGCATTTTTCCAAGTGGCCCTTGACCTTCCCAGGTGCAGCCAGATATTTCCTCCTCTGCATCTCTTGCTCTCTGGGCTTCTATTATTGTTCCTTGCAAGCAATGTGACATTTATTGATGACATGCTTGTCTCCCCTGCTGGATGGTTAGTGAGCTCTAGCATGAGAAGAAGAGGTCCTTGTGAGCAAGGACAGCAGAAAAAGGTCCTTGTGGACAAAGATCGTGTCTGTTCCATTTTTAAAATCTTGGAACCCAGCATAGAATAGGGCCCTGAAGGGCCCTGAAGACACTGAACCCAGCTCAGTGTCTTTGCTGAATGAGTGAATGAGTGCAGACATGTATGAATGAGTGATTCTGCCATATGGAATGATAATTGGAACAAAGTATTTGAAGTCTGAACTGCTTTGGAAAGCTCAAGAGGTATGGATCTCTGCAATCATGCTACCAAATTATTTGTTCAACTGCAGAAATCCTGCAGACTGCTCAGTGGCCCTGTAGCTTCTGCTCCTCGCTCACACCTTCCCTCACAAGCATAAGCACGGTGATCCCAAGCACTCTCATTAACCATTAACCATTTATAAGACTGCAAAGCCCCTTACACCCAGGATCTCGGTTGGCCCTTAAAGCAATTGTTAGGTGCACAGGGTCACTGTGTCTGTTTTACAGAAATCAGGACTCAGATGGCTCTGCTTTTCACAGCTGGTGAGCTCCTTCAAACCAGGTACAGGCTTCCTGTGCTCCTTTTGAGCCTCCCGTGTCCTCAGGTGTGGTTCTATAATGACGGGAGATGAGTCCGTGGCTGCCAAGTGGAGACACTGATTGGATGCAGGTCCTCAGAGCCTGGCATTTCAAAGTTTATTTTGGACCAGCCACACATCTCTGATTGCACAGCAGTATTTAAGCTGTCCTCAGGAGCCTCCCTGCCCTCCCCCCACCATAGTGCACACAGCCCTGTGGGTGCCCCACGTGCCCACTTCCACGTGCTCCCACGCACGTCCCTCGTTCCAGGTGTGTCTTCCTGAAACAAATAGTATAAAGCCTCCAGAATTCTTTCTAGTAAATGCAGAGGCCCACAGGAGGTTATTTTTATGTGAATTTGTATGTGATTTGCATAAATCTGCATGTATTTCCCAAAGCCATCACACTGAGCTCACGAAGCAAACCATTAATGGGTGAATCCGCTTCATTCATGCCAGCCAATGGCAGAGGTAGATACATCTGCTATCCTAGCTGCACTGGCTATTTTTTTCCCTGAAATTTCTCAATTTAGCATGAAATCATTTTCAGGGGGCGCCTGGGTGGCTCAGTTGATTGGGCGTCTGCCTTCAGCTTGGGTCATGATCCCAGGATCCTGGGATCAAGCCCCATGTCAGGCTCCCAGCTCGGCGGGGAGCCTGCTTCTCCCTCTCCCTCTGCCTCTCCCCACTGATGCTCTCTCTCGCGCTATCTCCCTCTCTCAAATAAATAAAATCTTAAAAAAAAAAGAAATCATTTTCAGTATTACTGAAGACCTCAAAGGGTGCAGAAAACATGACATTTATATAATAATAATAATTATAATAATAGTCTCTAACACGGAGAGCTTGCTATATGTTAAGCATTGCTCTATGAGCTATAACTATATCATCTTTTTTTTTTGGTAACTATATTATCTGAATCTCAGTAATCCAAATGGTGAGTCCCATCACTATCCCTATTTTACAGGTGAGAAAACTGAGGTCCACAGGGTTAGGGTAACATGGCTTGTCACTGATTCAAACATAGATATCTGGCTTCATTCATTTATACAGCAAATTTTAGCTCATGCACCTACTATGAGCCAGGCATTATTCCAGGCCCTGGAAACACTGAAGCGAACAACAAAAAAAGAGAGTCCTAGCTGTCACAAAGCATTAGGGTGCATTAGTTAGGGTGAGGTTGGGTCGCTGTAACAAATACCCTAAAATTTATTAAATCAAAGAACAAAGAAGTGAATTTCTCTCTTGAATAGTAATTCAAGGTGTGTTTCCCAGGTTGGGGGGGTCGCCCTGCTCCACCTGGTCACTGGGGAGAACCCAGGCTCCTTCCAAGGCTTTGCCCTGCTCAGCACCTCGGACACTGTCTTCACCTGGTTGGAAGGTGGGAGGGAGCATGGAGGGGCTAGCCCAGTGTGCTGAAGCCTAGCCCTGGGGGCAAAGGCAACAATCATTTCTGTTTCCTTTCTGTGAATGAAACCTAGTTCCGTGGCCACATCCAACTTCAAGAGGGGCTGGGGAACAAGGTCTGTCCGGGGGCCGAGGAGGACGGGAGAGTGGATTTGGGTGGGCAACAAGCAGCCTTTGCCACAGCAAGACATTCACCAAGCAAATAACTCTATTGGATGATGTCACGCAGTGATAAGGGCAATGAAGAAAAATGAAACAGGGGAAGGGGCCGGAGGGTGATGGGGACAGATCTGCCCATAGTCCTGAGCTCTTAATCACTGTGCTGAACTGACTGCCAACCACACCCATGTTCACAGCGACAGTGCCGCAGGCTTAGGAGAGCCCCAAGCACTTCCTGAACCTAGTAAGGCCAAGTCATGTCCCGCTGAGTAACCAGAGGCTCTGGCCAAGCCACAGGTTATCGGACTTGACCTTCAGGGAGTCTCTCGTGCCTTTTTTTCAAGGTATTTTTATTTATTAATCATGTTATTCTCATTTTAGAAATTCCTTACAGTGGCTAGGGCAAATATCGTCATTCCCTTTTGACAACGAGGGAACTTGACGCTTGAGAGTGTTCAGTTCAGTTAAAAAGTAAACTGTATCCAGCTCCTGTGTGCCAAGGAACTGGGATAAGAAGGCACATGGGATGTAGTCCCCCAAGATGCCTGGGTGTTGAGTAAGTATTTGAAAAGCTCTGATCACAGAGCTACTAGTGCCGTGCATTCATCCAATAATACTGACCAAGCACCTTCTAAATGGACTTGAACACTGGGGATACGATGACATCCTTGGGCTGGCCTGATCCCCAGTGTGAGGGGGTGACTAGAGAGGGGCTGACAGGCTACACCAGGGAGACCACTGCATATTTCGAGGTCAGGAGTCTGGACTTTGTTCTGAGGTCTTGCAAGGTTTTATGCTGACAAAAACCATAACTGGGTATGCCTTTCAGAGAGATGACTATGGGGACAGTGTAGGGCTTGAATTGGAGGGAGGCAAGCCTGGAGTCGGAAGAGAGGGTTCTAGAAGAATTGCACAGCAATTCAAGGGGAAGATGATGTCACCAGCATTCCTAAGAATCTACCCAAGACAACGTAGGTCTACCCCAAACCATCTAGGCTAATGGTCCCAGCAGCATTATTCTATTCATAAGTGCCCCAAACTGAAAACAACCCAAATGTCCACCAACTGGTGACTGATCAACAAAGTTGGCGTGACCATACAACTAATTAGCAATAAAATAGAAAACTATTTCAGCAATAAAAAAAAGAATGATCTACTGATCCATAGTACAACATGAACAGACGTCAGAAACATTATGCTCAGGGAAAGAAGCCAGACACGAAAGACCATGTACTATAGGATTACATGACATGTCCAGAATAAGAAATCTATAGAAACAGAAAACACATCTGCCCATGGAAAACAGCGGCAGTGGGGACTAACACACAGGCAGGCAAGGAGGAAACTTTTTGTGATGGAAATGTTCTAAAGCTCGACTGTGGTGATGGTTGCACAACTCTATACATTCATTAGAAATCACTGAGTTGCACACTTATAATGAATGAATTTTGTGGCATGTGAATTACATTTGAATAACATTATTTAAAACAAGGGTGATGTTGGGGTTTGGAACTGAGGTCTGGACAGTGGGGGATGAGAGGCTGGAAATCTCTCAAGGGGCAGATGTGAGAGACAAGGGTGGAGTGGAGGACGTGCCCACCACAGGTCCCACTGACCTGCCTTTGGAACCCCAAAGCCCATTGCCCTGCCTTTTCTTGTCCTCCCTGCTCAATACTTCATCTTCAAATGGGATTCTTCGATGAAATGGGCAGGACTTAGTGCGGGGGGACGTGATGCAGCCAAGAGGACCGTGGGGAGAGGGGAGTATAGTTCTAGGGACTTGGCCTTAACCTCAAATGGACTTTGGGCTGGTGTGCAGCTCCAGGCTGCCTGGAGGCGCTGAGACCTTGTCATGTGGACAGTCCACAGTCCTCTCTTCTTCCCAGGAGACCACAGGGCGCTGGAGCTTCAGAGAGGTGAGTGTGTACCCTAGAGCCATTTACTAGCTGCAGACTAGCTGAGACTATGAGCCTTAGTCTTCTCATCCATGAAATGGGCCAACATCCCTCCTTCATATGACCGTTGTAAGGATTAAATCCTCAGGAGGTGCCAGATTTTGACTTCCCATTTTTTGGCTACCCTTTGCAACAGCCACCATTCCCCCCTAGCCATCTGTCTTCATGGGTCACCAGAAACTTCAGAGGTGCTCGCTTTCCTAGGTCTGCTGGCAGCCATTGGAAGCTAGGAGCATGCCCAATACCCCTTCCATATTCCATGGCTCCCTTCCTCCTCCTTTCTCTCCACGGCCATCCTCTATTCCAACCGACTGAATATACCAGTCCCTGCTTTTTGGGAGGATCCACTCATTTTTGAATCCGGCTACTGGGTAAAATTGGATTAATAAGCTTCCCTTAGCAGGCAATGCTTTTTGCAACAAATAAGGTCTTTTTGGAGATGCTGACCAAACGGTATCTCCCAGCACCAACCGGCCCCCTGCAGAACTGACCTGTGGGTCTGCAGGACATCCGCATTCAGTGGCTAGGCACTTCACAGCTCTTCCTGCTTTTACCACAAAGCCAAAGTCCGTAAACACTTTTATGTAAAGAAAATGGTGGAGTGCATAGGAGGGGATGGCCACTCCTGACAGCGGTGAGGGAGGGCATGAGTTTGGGAAGCAGCACCCTCGCGGACACAGTGGAGGATTTAAGCCAGTGGGGGATGGAGACCCGGGCAGCCATGAGGCTGGTGGGGCAGATTTGGGGCTGGGGGCTTCTGGGCGTCCCTCGAGGTCACTGCACTTCCGATGACTGCCTACTTCACCTCTATCTATGGCTGACCCCCTCCCTGGCAGGGGGTAGAGATGACAAAGGAAGGCAAACATTTAAGGAGACACTGAAGTTACTTGTCAAGAGCCAGTCAGTGGCATTTTCTCCCTGTGGTATCCCATTTGGGCTGCCATCACGGTGAGAGCCGTGGCCCTGGGTCGGCCGACCAGGTGGCTGCCAGTCTAAGGGCACTCAGTGGATGGGGCTCTGCAGATGCACTCGGACCCCACAAACCAAGCAAACGGCCCAACTGGTCCCAGTCAGCTCCAGCCACACCCAGCTTCTCGGCAGTGCCTCTCATTGATCACGTGGCCATGCATTCATTGGACAAATCTTTGCTTCCTACCCACCGTGCAAACCTCCAGGTGCTAAGCACTGCTCTGGGAGTACAAACAGGTATCCCACGGGGCTGTTTGGGGCCCCAGAGACTTTGTGCTCCCTTCGGAGACAAAACGGCCACAGGCCTGCTCTGCCCCATGCCTCCTTTCTCGTGCAAGCAGGACCACCAGCCCCCATGCTGTGGGGGGTTTGGGAGGACAGGTGGGGACTGTGCGCGCTCAGCTAAGCTTGCAGACGGGACAGCTATCTGCCAGCATTCGAGTCCCGGCTCCGTCACCTGCTAGTTACATGAACTTAACCCAAGTTATTTAAAGGGTCTGGGCTCCATTCTCCTCCTCCGCACAGTGGGAACCATAGTACCTCCCTCCAAGCGTTGCATGGGGATGAGAAAAAATAATACGAGCTTAGAACAGTATTTGATAAGTATGAGTTCTAATATTATAATCATTCTTCACCATTATCACTATTGTGTCCCCAGCTGCTGCTGCTTCTCCCACAGCCACTGGTACTGAGTCCTGGAGATCTCTCGCTGTGTTTCCTGTGTCCTGATCCCCTTCCTCAGCTGACCACAGTCGTGGTCTGGGAGAGTGCCCCTCATCATCCTGGCGGTGGTAAGACATTTCTTCTCCCCGGTTCCCCGTCTCTGGTCTTCGCCACCACCTAAATCTCACTCACCATTCCGACCCCCGCGATCTTCCAAAGAGAGATCTGATCTTTGCCTAAAACCTTCTGATGACCGGAGATGTGCACAAAGATGTTCATCACATTCTTTTTAATGGCAAAAAAAAAAAAAGAAAGAAAGAAAAGAAAAAACACAACCAGAAATATTGTCTTGGTCCATTCAAACCGCTATAACAAAATGCTTGTCTTACAGACAACAGAAGTTTATTTGTCCCAGTTCGGGAGGCTGGAAGTCAGCGGTCGGTTCGTGTCTGGCGAGGGCTTGCCTCCCGGTTCATAAATGGCCGTCTTTTTGCTGTGTCCTCCCATGGTGGAGGAGCTCCAAGGGGTCTCTTTGATAAGGGCACTGATCCCATTCGTGAGGAATCCACTCCCATGACCTAATGCCCTCCCAAAGTCCTCACCTCTTAGCCGCCAACCCCTTGGGGGTTAGGATTCCAGCATATGAATCTGCTGGGGGGAGACACAAACATTCAGACCATAGCAAATATCCGGCAATAGAAGACTGGTTACATAAAGTGCACCATGTCCACATAATGAACGGCTATGTGCTGCTTAGAGACCTTGTTTCAGAAGACTCTGCCGGGACAAGGTGAATATTACGTGGCAATGGGCTGGTTACAAACCTTACGTGCAGTGTGGTCCCAACTTCGTTTTAGAGATATGCACCGAGAGAAAAAGAAGAAATATTCACGGAGCTTATCTCTAAGTGGGATTTGATCATGCAGGAAAAGATACTAAAATCAAAATAGAAAACTTCCAGTGGCTTACCTTTGTCCTTCGAGTAAGTTCAGACACTTCCCAAGGCTTTTCGGGTCCAGAGGTGACCTTAGCCCGAGTCTTTCCACCTTAATCTCCAGGAGCTCCTCCCTCCTGCTCCTAAACACGCTGGTCATACGCCTTCTGGACCTTTATCCAGCAGGCACCTCCTCTCCCTGCTCTGTGTCACCTCCTTCCTGGGCCCCCTCCCAACCCCACTGCTCCCTGGGACACGGTGAACCTTTCCCTGACCTGGTCCGTGAATGCAACTCAAGCCTCACTGAATTACGAGTATTTCCTTACCGGTCTGTCTCCCACATGAAACCTGTACGGAGAGAGACCCTGACTCCCCCTGATCATTGGCCTCTGGCACATTTTAGGCGTTCAGGAAAAGCCCATTGTTTTACTATGTAGGGCGTCCCAATTATAAGCCAGGAATACATGTCAAGAGTCTCTGTGGTGTCAAATGCAAAGAAGTGCCATCCGGTAACCTACAGTAATGAAAATACACATTCAACCTCTCTGGCCCTTCTCAAATAGCATTAAAGGGGATGCAAGTAACAAGCCAGGGCAACTCTTGAGAAATCTGTCTCTGGTTCTCTTCTGGCCAATTCTCTCAAATCTGCAAATCTATTCCAGAATACCCCTTGCTCCAAATCCCTTACCCTCAATGCTGTCGGAGGCCTCCACCCACTTTCCTTTTCTGTCCTTCCCTGAGTGTTTCCTGCTTTCCTCTACTCCTTGTCCCCATTTGGTATCTCAAGAGCTGAGAAGAGACAGCCCGCTCCCAAGAAGGCGAAGACAAGGGAGAAGGTGAGCAGGCAAAGACAGAATTGTTCTTTAACTTATGGGGCCATGGGGGTGGGAAGGGACTCTGGTTCACTGGACTGCATATTATAAGTGATGAATCAAACACAGATTCAACACTGGTTTAGAAAGGGGCACGCTCATCTGCCTGTTTCCATCATCGGATGTCCACGTGCACTCAAATTTAAGCCACCTTTCTCCTACGTCAGCTTTCTTAGTAATAAAGAGAATGTTCCATTCCTCTGGCTACTGATGGTTCTCTTATCTTCAGTTGATTCAGAACACAGGTCGGGGTGCAGGAAGGTATTTTTCTGGCCTCCACAAACCCCACTACCTCCTCGTTCATGCCTCCTCCTTTGTCTGTCTGTTCCCGGCAAGCTTGAACAGGACACACTACACTTCCTCACTTTCTTCTCTAAGCCATACAGGTGTTCAGTTCAAACCATCACTCCCCAAAGCAACCCTTTTTCTCTCTGGGCATCAGTAATAGTTAGGAAATCCGTGGTGCTATCTCCTTCCTACTTTTATCAGTTGGCTCTTGCTTGTTTTCCAGCTGAGTTCGAATCTGACCTTTCCTGAAGTTGTATGAGGCTAGCCAGTGGTCTCCTGCTGAGCCCTGCCCTGCTCGCCTCAAGCACAGCATTTCAGGAACACTGTCTTCTCAAGTTTGCTGCAAGGATCAGATGGGATGATTATCTATGAAGCTCCTGGTAAACTCTGCAATGCTTTGCAAATGTGAGCTCCTCTTTCTCCCATGCCTCTGAAGCCCATGACACACCCATCCTTCACTCGAGTATGAAAGAGCAGAAAAGTTAGATGCACCTGTTTTCCACCAAGAATGTTCCCTTTCTCGGATGTCATGATAAATCAGATGAGTCCCAAGTTTTCTGGGGTTTGGGGAAAGTGCACTTTCTACCGGTGCTTTTGTGGAAATCCTAGCAGCTGACTTACCCAGAAGATGACGGGTATGTCTTTGCAAGCCTGCAAGGCATTCATGGGTTATGTGTGTGCCAAAAGGTTTTGTTCTAAATTTTCTGCCACGTACTCTAAACAAGTGTCATTTTGTTTATTCCTTCAAACATCAAACATCCTAGTTCCCTGATGACTCTGGGGGACAAGAAGATTAGAAGACTCTGCGGCAGCCTGGTCTCTGAGCAGGGAAAATGAATTCATTTCCACCAGCAGATGGAAATAAATTACACCAGTTCTGAGCAAGAAGCCTTGTGCCCATTTATCCTACTTTTCCGTGAAGTGCCAGTCCCCCTTACCTTCAATGCTGCCAAAATTCTGTTTCTGGGCCTTGATGATAATTTATGGCAGCTCTAGTGGGATGGTCACATTTGGGGGGAATCTTTGAAGCAATTTGCCCATTTAAGTTGGGCCCCATCATGTTAGAAATGTATTACAGCCAGTGATGTGCTGCTAAATGTTAATTATCTGGCTCTCCAGAAAAAACACACCAATATTTAGGCACATAAATAAGTAAAAATTTTGCCGACAGAAAGGATGTATAGCACACAGTTTACAAATAACGAATCCCACAATACTTTATTGTAAATTCCATACGGCCAACTGATTCTTACAAAATGTTTTCACTGATTTTTGTAGAACTCTTGATGTATAGCAAACCTCTGGTTGCAATTCAACCATGTTGGCAAAATTCCTGCTTAATCTGACTCAGCAAAGAAGTTGCTTATATTTTTGATGATGGACGGGAGTTCCAACATAATGACTATTGATTGAGCTCTTTGTTTGCATTAGTGAGTAAAATAAAAGTAAAACAATGCACACGTGTTGAAATTCCATTTAATGATGCAAGCAACTTCTTTTCTGAATCAGTTTTCAAATACTAGAATATTTCCTCAGTACTTTGTGTTAGTCTCAATGAATAGTCACAGACAGAACGCACTTTTCAGGTTATCAGTTGATTGGTATGTTGATTGATTGATCGGTTGATTGATTGGGGCAGGGAGGAGCAGAGGGAGAGAGTCTCAAGCAGGCTCCACGCCTAGCGCAGAGTCTGATGCGGAGCTCAATCTCGTGACCCTGAGATCATGACCTGAGCAGCAATCAAGAGTCAGATGCTTAACCAACTGAGCCACCCAGGCACCCCCATTGCTGTATTTGTTATAACTAAGTAATGCATTATTAACTATTTTATTAGCATTATTAAAGTTTTTTCCATTTTTAAAAAAAAATTTGTGTATTTATTTGAAAGAGAGAGAACGCAGGTAGGGGGAGGGGCAGAGGGAGAGAGAAAAATCTCAAGCCGACTCCCTGGGGAACACAGAGCCCACCTTGGGGCTTAGATTCCAGGACCCTGAGATCATGACCTGAGCCGAAGCCAAGAATCAGATGCTTAACTGACTGAGCCACCCAGACACCCCTGTTTTTTCCACCACCTTTAAAAGTCTATACAATTTAAAAATGACAAATTAAGTCCTGATTGGTAGTGTTTTCCAATTTCTGTGGTGGAACTATTTGCATCACAGCTGATTTCAAGCTACCAACATGTTGTCACTGGGCATAGAATTGAGAAGAAATGTGCAGGAGCACAACATTTAATAGAATTTCTACCGTGTAGACGCAGTAGATGCAAAAAACCCCAAAAGCACAAATAATAAAAAGATGTAGTGATATAATTAGGAAATGATGGGTTTTAAGTATTTATTACCTTTTCTTTCTTTCTTTTTTATTTATTATTATTTGGGGGGGAGAAACTGTGCAAGTGGGGGAGGGGAGGAAGGGGCAGAGGGAAGAATCTCAAGCAGACTCCCCGCTGAGTGTGGAGCCTGACATGGGGCTCGATCTCACCACCCTGAGATCATGACCTGAGCTGAAATCAAGAGTTGGATGCCCAACCGACTGAACCACCCAGGCGCTGCTCTTTTGTTTTGTTTTGTTTTAAATCACTTTAACAATTTTAATGTTTACGTGCCAATAGCATTAAGTACATTCACAGTCTTGTACAACCAGCACTATTACTCAGTTCCAGAACTTTCTCGTGGCCCCAGATGGAAACTTCCTACCCAGTAAGTAGCCATTTCCCACCCCCTCCACTAGTCTGCTTTCTATCTCTGTGGATTTGCTGATCCTGGATACTTCTGGCTTCTTTCACTTAGGATGATGTTTTCAAAGTTCATCCATATTGTAACATGGATCAGTAGTTCATTCCTTTTTGTGGCTGACTAATATTCCACTGTTCAGATAGACCACATTCCATTTATCCCTTCATCCACTGACAGACATTTGGGGTGTTTCCACCTTTTAGCCATTCTGAATAGCATTGCTATGAACATTTGTGATGACCTTAATTTTTAATATAATTTACTTAATTGTAAGTTTATACAATTTCATTTTTAATAATGGTTGTGTGGGGCACCTGTGTTGGGGCACCTGGTAGAGCCTGCGACTCTTCATCTCAAGGTCATGAATTCCAGTCTCATGCTGGGCATGGAGTCTACGTAAAATAATAACAATAATAATGATGATGATGATGATAATGCTTCTGTTGCCAACCAACCTGCAACATTCCTGAACATTTAAAGATTGGCCCTTGGGAGTGGGCAGGAGCTGGCCCCAGTGTTCTGCTGGTGGTCACCATCTACCTGCAGATCTGTGTTCTGGGATCAGTGCAGCCTCCTCCTTGCTTTGTCATTTTGAGCGGGTCACTAAGCTCTCTTGTCTTTGATCTCATCTCTAGAATGAGCCTCTTGGCTAGGTGATGTCTAAGGTCCCCTCCTGGTATAGCTTCTCTCTAATTAGCGGCCATGCTGGGTAAACGAGTGAAACAAACCCACAGTAACCTACCCCCTCACCCCCTGGCAGTTCAGGGACTGAACAACATGCTTCTGCAGGTTAGGGCCATAGGCTCCATGTCCCTGGTGGACATGTTTTGATTGTCCCCCTCCACCCCTCTCTTCTTCTCCCAGCAGTTTTCCTGTTGGTGGATTCAGCCCCTCCTCATTCTCAGCCCTGTGTTTGGGGTACTGACCCGGTGAACATTCTCTCCTTGACCAAAGTCTACGCAGGTTCCTCTGAGTTCTTCTTCCACTGGGCCCCGTCCTTGGGCATGTCCTCAAGGGTCCAACTTGAGCAAGAATTCTGCTTTGTCAATTTAGCTAGAATCCCTACCCTTGGTATCTGCCTAAACTCCTCACCCCCACCAACCCCCAGGTGACATCTGACCACCCTGGCCTGCCTTCAGTAAGAATCCTGCCCAGTCAGTTTAGCCAGAATTCCCCCTTAACCTTGATGTTTCCTCTTAGTCATTTTCCATCCACTGACCGCCCCCACCTGCACCCCCCACTGCTCCTTGGCCACAAATTCCCACTTGTTCTTGTTGTATTGGGAGTCGAGCCCCATTTATCTCCTCTCTTGCAAAGCCCCATTGGAGCTGTCCTGATACTTATTTCTATAGTCCTGAATAAAGTCTGCCTTACCATTTTAACAAGTGCCATGGCTTTTTTTTCTTTAACAGACCCCATCCCATCTGCAGGTGATCGGGTCAGATATAAACACATGACCCAGTTGGCTCCAAGAAGATGCCAGCAGCTGTTTTGATGGGGCTTTTGAGAAAGAAAAGCATCTTCTCCCTCCACTGAGAGGCTATGATGTGAGGGTACAGTGCTTGCTGTTGCTGGGACCATTTTGTGGCCATGATAAGCATTTATTAAGCACCTCCTGTGTGCAGGGCCCTGAACCAGTGTGGAGCCTGTGAGCAAATGGATAAGAAGCAGAGTGGAGGGGCGCCTGGGTGGGTCAGTCAGTTAAGCGTCTGCCCTTGGCTCAGGGTCCTGGGATCAAGTCCCAAGTTGGGCTCCTTGCTCAGCGGAGAGTCTGCTTCTCCCTCTCCCTCTACCCCTCCCCCTGCTTGTGCTCTCTCTTGCGCGCTCTCTCTCTCTAATGAATAAATTTAAAAAAATCTTAAAAAAAGAAGCAGAGTGGAGGGCCTGTGAAAAGATGTGTGGTCTCTCTGGACTTCTCAGTTATACAAGCCAATAAAATCCTGGTTTTTTTCTTGGGCCAATTTCAAGTTTAATCTGGGTTTTCTGTCCCATGCAACTCGGAAAAAAAAAAAAAAACAACTGCAAACAAAGGATACCAACTCTATGAGAACAAGAGTTTCACTATTTCTTCCATCTCAGACCAGCTATGGTCAGTGCCTTTGATCTGAAGAGGTCCTGGGGATTCCCACTGGTCCTGGGGATTTCCACTGGAAATATTAGAAAACCCATCCCCTGTGTAACCTGAAGGATCACCTCTGGACACTGTGGTATAATAAAAAATATATATTTGGTCTTTGTTCCTGCTTCCTGGCACAGTGCTCCTAAACCTTTGGCATTTCCTGAATGATAGGAGTGTATTTGGTTACTCATCACTAACCCCTTTTTTTTTTTTTAAAGATTTTATTTATTTATTTGAGAGAGAGAATGAGCATGAGAGAGGGGAGGGTCAGAGGGAGAAGCAGACTCCCTGCTGAGCAGGGAGCCCAATGCGGGACTCGGTCCTGGGACTCCAGGACCATGACCCTTAGCCGAAGGCAGTCGCTTAACCAACTGAGCCACCCAGGCGCCCCATTACTAACCCCTTTAAATCACACCTGAATTTGTGCCAATGCAGTGACTCAGGGTGGGGCTCCTAGACAGCCTCAGGATGGGACTGGTCACCAGAAAGACCAAGAACTTTCAGCCCCAACCCTGAACTCTGGAGAGGGGAGGGAGGCTGCAGATTGAGCTCTGTAAAAACTCATGGACAATTTGAGTCACAGTTTCTGGACTGGTGAGCACATGGAGGCGCTAGGAGGGTCGTGCCCCAAAACAAAGCTTTGTTCTGTCAATGGTAGCTTCTTTTCTCCTCAACCTCGCATTGCCTGCTTCACTGCAGGCTCATGCATTTTACCCAGCCCTTCTTTGAAATAAATAAGCTTATCAGAGCCTGGAAGAGACAGTGATTCGTGGCTTCTCCTGTGGCCAAGAGACTAGCTCTCTCCCTAGCACTTTACAGACAAGGGGCATTTCAGTTTGTTGATGAATGAGATAGAGCATGACCTCAGAAGTGATCAGGTGGTGGAATGGAATGGTGAGTGAGCATAGGTAAGCCTAAAATCACTCAAGGAAAGGAATAGATTAAGCTAAATGAGCTAATTATGTGTGTAAAGAACTATGCCAGTAAGAATATAGAATGGGGAAAAGACAGTCTCTTTAATAAATGGTGTTGGGAAAACTTGGACAGCTACATGCAGAAGAATGAACTGGACCTCTTATATTTTCATATACAAAAATAAACTCAAAATGGATTAAAAACTTAAATGTAAAACTTGAAACTATAACACTTTTAGGGGAAAACATAAGCAGTAAGCTGTTAGACATCAGTCTTAGCAGTATTTTCCTGGATCTGCCCCCTTAAGCAAGAACTACAAAAGCAAAAATAAACAATTGGGGCTACATCAAAATAGAAAGCTTTTGCACAGTGAGGGAAACCATCAACAGAATGAAAGGCAACCTACTGGATGGGAGAAGATATTCACCAATGATATATTTAGTAAGGGCTTAACATCCAAAATATATAAAAATCTTGTACAACTTAATATCAAAAAATAAAGATAAAAACCAATCCTATTAAGAAATGGGCAGAGGACCTGAATAGACATTTTTCCTCAGAAGATACCCGGATGACCAACAGCATCACTCATCATCAGGGAAATGCAAATTAAGACCTCCATGAGATACCACGTCACACCTGTGAGAATGGTTATCACCGGAAAGACGGGAAACAAGTGTTGGTGAACATGTGGAGAAAAGGGACCCCTTGTGCACTGTTGATGAAAATTTACATTGGTGCAGCCACTATGGAAAACAGTATGGAAGTTCCTTGAAAAATTAAAAATAAAACTACCATACTCTCCAGCAATTCCACTTCTAGGTATTTATCCAAAGAAAATGAAAACACTAATTCAAAAAGACATATAGGGGCACCCAGGTGGCTCAGTTGGTTAAGTATCTGACTTTTGATTTCAGCTCAAGTCATGATCTCAGGGTTATGAGACAGAGGCCTACACTGGGCTCCATGCTCAGTGAGGACTCTGCTTGAGATTCTCTCTCCTTCTTCCTCTGCCCACCCCCCTCTAAAATAAATAAATGAAGCTTTCAAAAAGACATATACACCCCTATGTTCATTGTAGCATTATTTATAATAGTCAAGATACAGAAGCAACTTAAATGTCCATCAATAGATGAATAGATAAAGAAGATGTGATACACACACACACACACACACACACACACACCCCAGAATACTAATGGAAAAAAAAAGAATGAAATCTTGCCATTTGCAACAACATGGATGGACCCAGAGGATATTATGCTGAGTGAAGTAAGTCAGACAGGGAAAGACAAATACTATATGATTTCACTTATATGTGGAATCTAAAAAACAAAACAACTAAACAAACAAAACA
This sequence comes from Zalophus californianus, assembly GCF_009762305.2. Classification (NCBI taxonomy): domain Eukaryota; kingdom Metazoa; phylum Chordata; class Mammalia; order Carnivora; family Otariidae; genus Zalophus; species Zalophus californianus. Next base: position 9,638,117 of record NC_045598.1, read on the forward strand.
GAAAGAGACTCATGGATACAGAGAACAAACTGATGGTTACCAAAATGGGAGGGGTTGGGGGGGTGGGTGAAATAGGTGAAGGGGATTAAGAGGTACAACCTTCCAATTAAAAAATACATAAGACACAGGGAGATAATGTACAGCACAGGGAATATAGTCAATAACACTATAACAACTTTGTATGGTGACAGATGGTAACTAGACTTATGGTGGTGACCATTTCATAATGTATATAAATCTCAATCACTGCGTTGTACACCTGAAACTAATACATTGTATGTCAATTATTCGTCGATAAAAATAAAGAAAACATGTCAGTCAGTTGGCAATTTTTAAGAACCTCCTGTGTGCATGCAGAGCCCTGCACTAGCCCTGGACCAGGAACCTGGGAGAAGAGGATGGCAGTGGTAGGCACAATTCTGGACCACAGGCGTGAGTCCTTGGTTCTCAGCAGTCACTAAACTCTAATCTTCTCATGGCTGGCTCATCATGGAAACGCTCTTAATCATCACCGGGTTTAAGGGGGAAGCACTTAGGCAGAGCCACTCAAATCAGATTGGAGATGCTGAATTTGGAAACTCTCCAGTGTCTATTATGAGGCCAGTCGTCTGATTCTTTAGGGAGCAAATGACCTCAGGAGACGGTACATTTCACCACCTGAAAGGATGGGAAGAGGTGAGGGGGATGCCTCATAGGAAGTGATACCTAACTACTCATCTCCCATCCTATTTCCCGGCCTGACAGGCAAAGTCCCTCTGGGCATCTGGTCTACCCTTCACCAGCAAATGCAAGGCACGAGCTTGTGCACGCACGCACAGAGGGTGAATCAAGGCCTTTTCCTCAGCTTAATCATAAGCCCTGTAAGAGTAGAAAATGAGTGTTCTGCATTGTGATTCTCCATCTCCCACTCCTGATTAGTTATTCGGGAGCTGTTGATAGGTGACACTTGCCTTGAAGTTGCGGCAACTTTCAATATCCTGACGTGTAGAACATAGAGAGAGAGCCCTCCGCACCAAATGACAATGCATACTGAAAAAAGAAAATAGCCTCACTGCTGCCTTGGAAATAGGTATGTATCTTTGATGAGAAAGCACTTTGCAGATGAGACTCTCAGGAAAAGAAGTTTCGAGGTGACTATTTCTGAGAAATTGTACCTGTAGACAGGCAGCTATTTTGCCAAAAGACTCTCATTGTCTGATTATGAAGGAATGAATGAACAGAAAGGGGACAAGGGGTCCTCTCCTCTCATCTGGATACACATGCCCCTCACTTTAGGGAAGAGATGTGTTCCTGAGAAGTCAACTGCAAATTGGAATTTTTATAGCCTGAATCATTTTTTTTTCCATTACTTTCCTTGCAAAATGGGTCCTCGGAATATTCTAAAGCTCTAGGATGTAATAAAACTACAGCTAAGACTGCAGCAAATCTTTTAATATTATCACATTTATACTTGGAACTGACCAATTTCTTATATTAAAAAAATACATTTCAAAAAACTAAAAAACATGAAATAAAATGCTAGGGTTATTTCTCCATATGGTACAATAACTTCCATGTCAGCCACCATCTCCTGAGTAGTTTCTAAGTTTGGGGCACCAGGTGAGACATTTTTACATTGTATCTAAATTAATTCCCACAACAACCTGTGAGCTAGATATTATTATTATTTTCCTTTTCTTTTCTTTTTGATGCAATAAGAAAGTTTACGGAGCATAGGTCACTTACCCATGTTCATGCACTGAGAGTGACAAAGCGGGAATTCAAACCAGGTCTGGCCACTCTGGGATTGGTGTATTTTCCCCTCCACCGCAGGTACTTGGTTTAAAGGTCTAAAGTAGAACACCAAACTCAAATGACCCCAACAACGACCTCAGCTGCTAAATGAAACAGATCTCAGTCCCAGATTCTAACAGGTTTCTTTCTTAAGAGTCCTTTAGAAGGGTAAGAAAGCATCGTTTGCTGCTCAGATGTTGAGTCCAAACCTTGTATGAAATCTGTTGGCTTTCCTAACAGCTTGGGCAATGCTGAATGGGTGATAGGACAAAGACCCCCCCACTCAAAGCTCAACTGGAAAGGAACAAGAGTGGGGGCATATCTGCAGAGCACATATCAGGAGTCAAAATCTCCACGTCTAAAACCCCAAAGGCCTACAGAGTCTGGGGAGCCCAAGCTGGTGGATCCAGTCACTGGCTTTGAAATGTGACTTTCTAAGGATGTCAGTGTTCCTATTTGGCCATCTTGTGACAGCTGGCCTCCAAGATGGCCCCCAGTAGTTCCCGCCCCCCAGCCATCCTGGGATTCACACCCTTGTGTAGTCCCCTCCCACACTGTACCGAGGTGGTCTCTGCAACCAATAACTTACAGCATGTCGGTTCTGGTACCAGGTTAAGAAAAGACTGCAATTTCTGTTTCGGGCACTCACTCATGCTCTCTGTCTCAAATCATTCTCTCTGGGGAAGTCAGCTGCCAGACAATGAGGACACTAAGTCTACAGAGAAGGCCCCACGGCAAAGAGCTGAGGTCTCCTACCAACAGTCAGTGAGAAAGTAAAGCCTCAAAAAAAAGGGGGGGCACCTGGGTGGTTCAATCATTAATCGTCTGCCTTCAGCTCAGGTCATGATCCCGGGGTCCTGGGATCAAGCCCTGCATCGGGCTCCCTGCTCGGCGGGAAGACTGCTTCTCCCTCTCCCACTCCCCCTGCTTGTGTTCCCTCTCCCGCTGTGTCTCTCTCTGTCAAATAAATAAATAAAGTCTTAAAAAAAAAAAAAAAAGCAAGCAAGCAAGCAAAGCCTCCTGCCAACAACCACGGAAGTGAGCTTGGACGTCCCAGCCCCAGGTGACAACAGCCCCATCTGATCTTGACTGTAACCGCCAGAGAGGTCTTGGGCCAGAACCACCCAGCTAAATCTCTCCTGGATTCCTGGCCCACAGAACCTTTGAGATAATAAACAGTTGTTTCAAGGTGCTAAGTTTGGGGCTAATTTGTTTTGCAGCCAAAGAAAACTAATATAGGTTGCTTTCTTTCGAGAGCTTGCCCGTCATATACTTCAGGGAATAGCTGTCCATGTGAATGGCGCCCCCCTTGCGGTGGGGTATAAAACCCGCACAGCTCTATGTGGCGGTCCTGCCAGGACTGAACCAGAAAACGTGCCCGATGCCAGGTTTTTCTGCTGGATGGAACAAATGAGGGAATGCAGATATCTCTCCAAAGACTACAAATGACAGAGGTGGTGGTAAGGTGGCTGGTTTTCACTGGGGCTGGTGGACCCATCTTGGGGTTTCAGGCAAAGCCCCAGGGTTTAGGTCATTATCTCTCTTCCTGTCTCCGAAAACACCTGCAGGGCATGACGGTGTGGTGGCCAAGAGTTTGGGCACTGGAGGGACACCTGGGTGGATTTCAGCTCAGGGCATAATCTCAGGGTCGTGGGATCGAGCCTCAGCGGGGAGTCTGCTGGAAATCCTCGCTCCCTCTGCCCCTTCCCCCACTTGAGTGCTCTCTCTCTCTCTCTGAAATAAATAAATAAATCTTTAAAAAGAAAAAAAAGAGCTTGGGCACACGAGTGGCACAGTCTAGTCTGGTCCATGTCATTAGTGGGGCCAGCCGGTAGGGGGCTTTACCTCCCTCTGGGACTCAGATTCCTCAGCTGTGAAATGGGAATCATAGTGGCACCCCCCTCTGGAGTGGCTGGAGCTCACAGTGAGTTCACACACATATTGTACCAAGTTCAGTGTCTGGCACCTAAACAACAGCAAGGATCATCTTTCTGTTCACCCAGGCGAGCCCCACCCCCTGCTTGTTACAGAGCAGGTGCTCAGCAAGGATTTCTCCAATTCATTGAATGAAAGGCTCCATTTCTCCAAGAGGGAGACAGCCCTGCCCTCCAGCTCTGGGCAAATCAGCCAACAACAGTAAGAGTAATCGTGGTAATAAAGTCATACTTTTAACTGAACAGGACAAAGCATGCAGTCCAGTTGGGACCCTTTGTCTCACAAGCCAGCGCCTTAACTCAGACATTTTTTTTTCATGCTGGAGAAATTTCAGAACACAATTCTTGACCCCATCCACCTGCAAAATATAGACTCAGAGGCAGCATCTGCATTCCAGAGGCCCTTCGAAGGCTCTGGATAATTCCAACCTGGAGCCGCACGTGCAAACATTTAGTCAATAACTTAAGCCTGTTTTAACTTGAATCAAGTTGCCAAGTGCCCAGAAGCTATCACCTGGCTTGCCTGGATGATAGGTCCTCCCTCTCTCTCTCTCGGGGATCACCTCGGAGAGGCGCCAACAGGGAGAGAAAATGCCACGCATTCCTTCTCTTCTCGGGCTTCAGGACACAGGTCAGATCAACCTCTGACGTCAGAGGGGAGTTCACACCCCCTGTTCTGGTCTAGAATTTCACACTGGCCATGCCTGGAAGGAGTGGGCCCCATTATGGACACACAGTGCCGGCTGGGTAGAGGAGCATGCCTGGCCCAGCCTGCACACAAGTGTCCAGGGAAGATTTAAAAAGAACAGGGACTTGCCCACCTCTTCACATCATGTGGCCCAGTTCCTGTGACACCACCAAGAAAGAGCAGGTGGGGCTCTTTGGACAGGGGGCCCAGGGAAGGGCTCTCTGAGGAGGTGACATCTGAGCCAAGAAGACTCCAGTAACTAAAGGAGACAGGCCAAGAGCAGAGTGTTCTAGGAAGAGGCAGAACCCGCCACACAATATAGGGGGCCCTGGGGTGAAATGAGAACGTGGGGCTTGTTTCCAAACTTATGAAGCATTTCAAGATGGCGACAGCAGAGCATTAAACCAAGTGTGGGGCCATCTATGCTCAGGCTCCATGTGACTACGTGGTCACTCGTCCGAGAAATGGGCCCCGAGAAAAGGAATACCAGTCTGAGAGCCCTAAGGCTTGGCAGACAGTCTCACCTTAGGGTCTTCACTCATCCCCTGCCCTCCCCGCCTGACTCCTGCACACCTTGTATCCTCACGACATTTGCCTTTCACACTCACACTCTTCACTCAGCTCCACCTCAAAGGCCACCTCCTCACTGAAGCCCCCTGCAGGCGGGCCCCACCTATGCACCCCCACCCCCACCCGCAGCACCTGCCCCTGCCCCTGGAGAGTAACTGCCTCCCCAGCTGGGGCATCCTTTGTGTTGCCGATGTCCTGCAGAGTGCGGGGCACTTGGTGGTTCGTGCGTGATAATTAGTTGTCAGTTGAGTGAATGAGTTTATTAATTCGTGTTAGAAGAAACGGGGCCCCTCCTTGAACCCAGCAAATCTGAGCCCAGACCTTGACCTGAAATAGGAGGTTCTAGTTCCAAATTCAGCACGCTTCCCTCTCATTAGAGGTCTTAAAAAAAAAAAAAGTCAAAAAAAGAAAGAGAACCGGCTGCCATCGGAGGCTGTCGCGCCCAAATTGCAGCCTCCGACGATTGTTCACGCTATATTTGTCCTGTCTCCAGGCGTCATCGTGGGGGACTGGAAAGACAGGCCAAACGGGTCCTCCCGGCATCTTGCCCTGCGGCGCCCTCTCGTGGCCAGAACGGACATTGCATAGGCCCAGAAGCGATTTTTCCAGACTGAGGGAAACACAGGATGATTTTGATGATGAAAGATTTAGCCAGGAGGACGGGCGAGCTGCCAGAGAGGTTCGGGGAGCTGAAGCCTCTTGGGCTCGTGGCCTCCACTAACCTGGGCTCTTATTTATCCTGGATCGTCCCAAATCCCAGGACTGCCAAGCTGCACAAGGACAGCTCTCCTGGACAGGCGACTTGCAGCCCCTGCCAGGGGAGGACAGAACACTGGGCCTTTACAAGGCTTTTTATGGTCCCTTCACAGGGCTGTTTTATTTACCTGCTGCATGGATGAGGCCTAAGAAAAACCCAGATCCACCATATAATTTAGAGCTAAGTACATGATGGATGCCCAGAGATTTAAAATTAGCCAAGTAAACTTAATACAGGGCATTATGCTTGCTTTCAAGCGCCTGGATGTCTGTTAGGGAGGCATCACTTGAGAAGAACTGTCGATAAAATAATCAGACTCTATCCTCCCTGTAAATTAAAAAAAAAAAAAAAAAAGGACTGGCTCTGAAGGTCTGAAGGGGACCCGTTATCCCAAATGTCCTCCAACCAAATCAGTGAGTAGAGCTGGGTGTCCATGTGTCCCGTGTGTGGCATTATTTTGTGGTTGCACAAATTAAAGTGGAGGGTGGGGCGATTTCCACACATTTGCTATTTTATAAACACATCCCGCTTAGCTTGCAAAACTGAGGTCCCCCTCCCTCCCCCGCTCTATGGTGGGTGAACGGTAGGTGGGGGGATGCGCAATGAAGAGGCCTGTCCCTCAGCACCTCTTGCAAGTTCATGATAAGAAAAGAGATGGCATAGGGCGCCTGGGTGACTCAGATGGTTGAGCGTCTGCCTTCGGCTCGGGTCATGATCCCAGGGTCCTGGGATCGAGTCCTGCATCGGGCTCTCTGCTTCTTGGGAGCCTGCTTCTCCCTCTGCCACTCTCTCTCTGTCTCTGTCTCTCATGAATAAATAAATAAAATCTTTTTAAAAAGAAAAGAAAAGAGATGGCATGAATTCACATGAACAGTTAGCACATGAGGGGACGCTTATCCTTATGCTCTTTACCTGCATTATTTCATTTTATTCTTAACTTTACAAGGTAGCAATTACCTCCATTTACTAAATGAAGAGGCTGAGACTTTGCATGGTCACATGAGTTGCCCACGATCATGCGGCAGGAGGTAATGGCAGGGACCAGGATTCAAACTCAGGTACGCCTGATGTGTGCTCAAGCACCCTGTGCTATTTCTTCCCAAAGTAGAGCAGAGTCTACTGGGCGTCAGCCCTCAGATCCTGTCATCTGTTAGAACTGTAGGCAGTCAGTCAATTACACCTTTTACTTCCCTTTGGAGGGTACAAACAATTGAGAAATAGACTATATTCTTTATCTGTTTCTGTGTGACAAATTTTCCCCACATTTAGCAGCTTCAAACAACAATACACATGCATTGTCTCACAGCTTTGGAGGGTCAGGAATCTGAGAGTAGATTAGCTGGGTGATTATGAGACCGGGTCTCTAAAAGAGATTTCGGTCAAGAGGTCAGCCAGGGCTGTGGTCAGCTCAAAGCTCAACTGAAGCTAGAGGATTTGCTTCGAAGCTTACTCACTTAGTGTTGACAGGAGGCCTCATTCCTTGCCATGTGGGCTTCTCCCTAAGGGTGCTCATGATATGGAAGCTGGCTTCCCCCAAATCAACTGATGACAGAGGGGGAGAGAGAAAGAGAGCCCAGGAGTGACACCACCATTTTTTGCCATATGCTAATGGCCACGTAGACGGCCCCCTGATACAACACGGCACTCCAACAGAGCACGAATGCCAGCAGCCAGGGATGACTGGCGCCCTCTTGGAGGCTGCCTACCAGTACACAGCTCCCCCTGCAGGAATGCGGCAGGTCAGGTGGGCTTAATACATGGAGAAGCAGAGAACACACCTTCAGAGCAAGACATTCCGCAGAGAGAATGGGCAGTTGCAGCAGCATCTCACAGCTTTCCCACTTAGGTCACATCTCCTCTCCCAGGAGGCTGGGAGTGCTCCGCTCGCAGACCTGCCCTCACCTGAACATATGGCCAGGGTATGGGTTTCTCACTAACACCATCCCTGTTCCAGTCAATTCTCTGTTCCACCACTGCCTACCAGATCTGATGGTTGTTTTGTGAGCCCCTGTGGGCAAGGGACGTTTCTCACTGATGCTGGTATCCCCAGAACCTAATGTAGTGCATGACGAGGGCCACCATCATTACCACCACATTCATACATCAGTAAGTGCCTAGCGTGTGCCAAGCAGTGTGCTAATTCCTTCGCAGCAATGAGCTCATCCCATCACCATGACCCTCTGCCGAAAGTACTATTAGTATCCTTACTTAGTGGTGACAGCAAGTCAGCCTGAGACAAGTGTGTATGTCTGTGGTCACCCAATTAGCAGGTGGCAGAGGCGGGATTTGAAACCAGGCATTCTGACTCCACAGTCTTGCTCTTTTTTTTTTTTTAATTTTTTATTTAAATTCAATTAACCTACAATGTATTATTAGTTTCAGAGGTAGAGTTCAATAATTCATGAGTCTTTTATAACACCCAGTGCTCATTACATCATACGCCTTCATTAATGTCCATCACCCTGTTATCCCGTCCCCCAAAGCCCCTCCCCTCCAGCAACCCTCAGTTTATTTCCTATGATTCAGAGTCTCTTATGGGGGGCGCCTGGGGGGCTCAGTCGTTAAGTGTCTGCCTTCGGCTCAGGTCGTGATCCCAGGGTCCTGGGATCGAGCCCCATGTCAGGATCCCTGCTCCGTGGGAAGCCTGCTTCTCCCTCTCCCACTCCCCCTGCTTGTGTTCCCTCTCTCGCTGTCTCTCTCTGTCAAATAAATAAATAAAATCTTTAAAAGAAAAAAAAAGAGTCTCATGGTTTGTCTCCCTCTCTGATTTCTTCTTGTTTTATTTTTCCCTATCTTCCCCTATGAGCCTCTGTTTTGTTTCTTAAATTCCACATAAGAGTAAGATCATATGATAATTGTCTCTCGGAAAGACTTATTTCACTCAGCATAACACCGTCCAGTTCCATCCACGTCATTGCAAATGGCAAGATCTCATTCCTTTTGATGGCTGCATAATATTCCATGGTGTATATATACCACATCTTCTTTATCCATTCATCTGTCGATGGACATCTTGGCTCTTTCCACAGTTTGGCTATTGTGGACCTTGCTGCTATAAACATTGGGGTGCACGTAACCCTTCGGATCCCTACATTTGTACCATTGGGATAAATACCCAGGAGTGCAATTGCTGGATCGCATGGTAGCTCTATTTTCAACTTTTTGAGGAACCTCCATACTGTTTTCCAGAGTGGCTGCACCAGCTTGCATTCCCACCAACAGTGTAGGAGGGTTCCCCTTTCCCCGCATCCCCGCCAACATCTGTCGTTTCCTGACCTGTTAATTTTAGCCATTCTGACCGGTGTGAGGTGGTATCTCATTGAGGTTTTGATTTGGATTTCCCTGATACCAAGTGATGTTGAGCACTTTTTCATGTGTCTGTTGGCCATTTGGATGTCTTCTTTGGAAAAAAGTCTGTTCATGTTTTCTGCCCATTTCTTGATTGGATTATTTTTCTCTGGGTGTTGAGTTTGATAAGTTCTTTATAGATTTTGGATACTAGCCCTTTATCTGATATGTCATTTGCAAATATTTTCTCCCATTCTGTCGGTTGTCTTTTAGTTTTGTAGACTGTTTCTTTTGCTGTGCAAAAGCTTTTTATCTTGATGAAATCCCAATAGTTCATTTTTGCCCTTGCTTCCCTTGCCTTTGGCGAAGTTTCTAGGAAGAAGTTGCTGAGGCTGAGGTCGAAGAGGTTGCTACCTGTGTTCTCCTTTAGGATTTTGATGGACTCCTGTCTCACGTTTAGGTCTTTCAACCATTTGGAGTCTATTTTTGTGTGTGGTGTAAGGAAATGGTCCAGTTTCATTCTTCTGCATGGGGCTTTCCAATTTTCCCAACACCATTTGTTGAAGAGACTGTCTTTCTTCCATTGGACATTCTTTCCTGCTTTGTCAAAGATGAGTTGACCATAGAGTTGAGGGTCCATTTCTGGGCTCTCGATTCTGTTCCATTGATCTATGTGTCTGTTTTTGTGCCAGTGTCATACTGTCTTGATGATGACAGCTTTGTAATAGAGCTGGAAGTCCGGAATTGTGATGCCGCCAGCTTTGCTTTTCTTTTTCAACATTCCTCTGGCTATTCGGGGTCTTTTCTGGTTCCATACAAATTTTAGGATTATTTGTTCCATTTCTTTGAAAAAAGTGGATGGCATTTTAATGGGGATTGCATTGAATGTGTAAATTGCTCTAGGTAACATTGACATCTTCACAATGTTTGTTCTTCCAATCCATGAGCATGCAACGTTTTTCCATTTCTTTGTGTCTTCCTCAATTTCTTTCATGAGTATTTTATAGTTTTCTGAGTACAGATCCTTTGCCTCTTTGGTTAGATTTATTCCTAGGTATCTTATGGTTTTGGGTGCAATTGTAAATGGGATCGACTCCTTGATTTGTCTCTCTTCTGTCTTGTTGTTGGTGTATAGGAATGCCACTGATTTCTGTGCATTGATTTTATATCCTGCCACTTGACTGAATTCCTGTATGAGTTCTAGCAGTTTTGGGGTGGAGTCTTTTAACATATCATCTGCAAAGAGTGAGAGTTTGACTTCTTCCTTGCCAATTTGGATGCCTTTGATTTCTTTTTGTTGTCTGATTCCTGTGGCTAGGACATCTAGAACTATGTTGAATAGCAGTGGTGAGAGTGGACATCCCCGCCACATTCCTGACCTTAGGGGGAAAGCTCTCAGCTTTTCCCCATTGAGAATGATATTCGCTGCGGGTTTTTCAGAGATGGCTTTTATGATATTGAGGTATGTACCCTCTATCCCTATACTCTGAAGAGTTTTGATCAAGAAAGGATGCTGTACTTTGTCAAATGCTTTTTCTGCATCTATTGAGAGGATCATATGATTCTTGTTCTTTCTTTTGTTAATATATTGTATCACATTGATTGATTTGTGGATGTTGAACCAATCTTGCAGCCCAGGGATAAATCCCACTTGGTCATGGTGAATAATCCTTTTAATGTACTGTTGGATCCTATTGGCTAGGATTTTGGTGAGAATTTTTGCATCCATGTTCATCAAGGATATTGTTCTCTAATTCTCCTTTTTGTTGGGGTCTTTGTCTGATTTTGAGATCCAGGTAATGGTGGCCTCATAAAATGACTTTGGAAGTTTTCTTTCCATTTCTATTTTTTGGAACAGTTTCAGGAGAATAGGTATTAATTCTTCTTTAAATGTTTGGTAGAATTCCCCTGGGAAGCCATCTGGCCCTGGGCTTTTGTTTGTTGGGAGACTTTTGATGACTGCTTCAATTTCCTTAGTGGTTATAGGTCTGTTCAGGTTTTCTATTTCTTCCTGGTTCAATTTTGGTAGTTGATACATCTCTAGGAATGCACCCATTTCTTCCAGGTTATCTAATTTGCTGGCATAGAGTTGCTCATAATATGTTCTTATACTTGTTTGTATTTCTTTGGTGTTGGTTGTGATCTCTCCTCTTTCATTCATGATTTTGTTGATTTGGGTCACTTCTCTTTTCTTTTTGATAAGTCTGGCCAGGGGTTTATTAATCTTGTTAATTCTTTCAAAGAACCAGCTCCTAGTTTCGTGGCTCTGTTCTACTGTTCTCTTGGTTTCTATTTCATTGATTTCTGCTCTGATCTTTATTATTTCTTTTCTCCTGCTGGGTTTAGGCTTTATTTGCTGTTTTTTCTCTAGCTCCTTTAGGTGGAGGGTTAGGTTGTGTATTTGAGACCTTTCTTGTTTCTTGAGAAAGGCTTGTATTGCTATATACTTTCCTCTCAGGACTGCCTTTGCTGTATCGCAAAGATTTTGAACAGTTGTGTTTTCATTTTCATTGGTTTCCCTGAATTTTTTAAATTCTTCTTTAATTTCCTGGTTGACCCATTCATTCTTTAGTAGGATGCTCTTTAGCCTCCATGTATTTGAGTTCTTTCCGACTTTCCTCTTGTGATTGAGTTCTAGTTTCAAAGCATTGTGGTCTGAAAATATGCAGGGAATAATCCCAATCTTTTGGTACCGGTTGAGACCTGATTTGTGACCTAGGATGTGATCTATTCTGGAGACTGTTCCATGGGCACTAGAGAAGAATGTGTATTCTGTTGCTTTGGGATGGAATGTTCTGAATATATCTGTGAAGTCCATTTGGTCCAGTGTGTCTTTTAAAATCTTTATTTCCTTGTTGATCTTTTCCTTCGTAGATCTGTCCATTTCAGTCAGGGAGGTGTTAAAGTCTCCCACTATTATTGTATTGCTGTCAGTGTGTTTCTTTGATTTTGTTATTAATTGCCTTATATAATTGGCTGCTCCCATGTTAGGGGCATAGATATTTACAATTGTTAGATCTTCTTGTTGGATAGACCCTTTAAGTAGGATATAGTGTCCTTCCTCATCTCTTCTTACAGTCTTTGTTTTAAAATCTAATTTGTCTGATGTAAGGATTGCCACCCCAGCTTTCTTTTGGTGCCCATTAGCATGGTAAATGGCTTTCCACCCCCTCACTTTCAGTGTGGGGGTGTCTTTGGGTCTAAAATGAGTCTCTTGCAGACAGCATATCGATGGGTCTTGTTTTTTAATCCAATCTGATAGCCTGTGTCTTTTCATTGGGGCATTGAGCCCATTTACATTCAGGGTAACTGTTGAAAGATAGGAATTTAGTGCCATTGTATTGCCTGTAAGGTGACTGCTACTGTATATTGTCTGTGCTCTTTTCTGGTCTATGCTGCTTTTAGGTTCTCTCTTTTCTTAGAGGACCCCTCTCAATATTTCTTGTAGGACTGGTTTCGTGTTTGCAAATTCCTTTAGTTTTTGTTTGTCCTGGAAGACTTTTATCTCTCCTTCTATTTTCAATGACAGCCTGGCTGGATATAGTATTCTTGGCTGCATATTTTTCTCGTTTAGTGCTCTGAAGATATCATGCCAGTCCTCTCTGGCCTGCCAGGTCTCTGTGGATAGGTCTGTTGCCAATCTAATGTGTCTACCATTGTAGGTTACATATCTCTTCTCCCGAGCTGCTTTCAGGATTTTCTCTTTGTCTCTGAGACTCGTAAGTTTTACTATTAGATGTCGGGGTGTTGACCTATTATTATTGATTTTGAGAGGGGTTCTCTGTGCCTCCTGGATTTTGATGCCTGTTTCCTTCCCCACATTAGGGAAGTTCTCTGCTATAATTTGCTCCAATATACCTTCTGCCCCTCTCTCTCTTTCTTCTTCTTCTGGGATCCCAATGATTCTAATATTGTTTCGTCTTATCGTATCGCTTCTCTCTTGAATTCTGCCCTCGTGGTCCTGTAGTTGTTTGTCTCTCTTTTTCTCAGCCTCTTTATTTTCCATCATTTGGTCTTCTGTATCGCTGATTCTCTCTTCTGCCTCATTTATCCTAGCAGTTAGTGCCCCCATTTTTTATTGCACCTCATTAATAGCCTTTTTGATTTCGACTTGGTTAGATTTTAGTTCTTTTATTTCTCCAGAAACTGTTTCTCTAATAACTTCCATGCTTTCTTCAAGCCCAGCTAGTATCTTTAAAGTCATGATTCTGAACTCTAGGTCCGACATCGTACTAATGTCCGTATTGAATAGGTCCCTGGCTGATGGTACTACCTCTTGTTCTTTTTGCTGAGGTGATTTCTTTCGTCTTGTCATTTTGTCCAGAGGAGAATAGATGAATGAGAGAACAAAATGCTAAGAGGTTAACAACGTCTCCAGAAAATATACTCTAATCAAATCAGAAAAGACCTGAAACTGGGGGAAAAGAAAGGGAAAGAAAGAAAAAAGAAAGAGAAAAAAAAAAAGAAAAAGATAAAAACAAACAAAAACAGAACAAAACAAAAAAAACAGAATATGATCGAATATGATCAGGCTAGTGTATAGATCAGTGCCACACACTAGATTTTGGGTGTATTTTGGTCTGTTAGAAGAAAGTGCCCCTAAAATTTTAAAGAAAGAAAGACTTATATATGTACAAAATAAGGGTTGATACGATGAAGGGATGGAATATGACTGTAAAGATGAAAATTATAAAAAATTTTAAAAAAGGAATTGATAAGAAGATGTTTGAAGAAAGAAAGAAGAGGAGGGGCACCTGAGTGGCTCAGTTGGTTGAGCGACTGCCTTCGGCTCAGGTCATGATCCTGGAGTCCCGGGATCGAGTCCCACATCGGGCTCCCTGCTCAGCGGGGAGTCTGCTTCTCCCTCTGGCCCTCTTCCTTCTCGTGCTCTCTGTCTCTCATTCTCTCTCTCTCAAATAAATAAATAAAATCTTTAAAAAAAAAGAAAGAAGAGGATTAAAAAAATGAAAGAAAGAAAGAAAGAAAGAAAGAAAGAAAGAAAGAAAGAAAGAAAGAAAGAAAGAAAGAAAGAAAGAAAAAGGGGAGAGAATGTGATCAGGCAGGAGACTAGAACAAAGCCATACACTAGAGATTTAGGGTATATTTTGATATGTTAGAAGAAACTGTATCTCAAAATTTTAAAGAGAGAACAACTTATATATATATGCCAAAAATAAGGGTAACTACTATGAAGGGATAGAATGTGACTCTAAAAATGAAAAATGAAAATGTTTTTTTAAAAAAGGGATTGATAAGATGTTGGTTGAAAAAGGGAAAAAGACGGGCGCCTGGGTGGCTCAGTTGGTTAGGCGACTGCCTTCGGCTTAGGTCATGATCCTGGAGTCCCGGGATCGAGTCCCACATAGGGCTCCCTGCTCGGCGGGGAGTCTGCTTCTCCCTCTGACCCAACCCCCTCTCATGGTCTCTCTCTCTCTCTCTCTCTCTCTCATTCTGTCTCTCAAATAAATAAATAAAATCTTTAAAAAAAAAAGAAAAAGGGAAAAAGAAAAATTCGAAAAAAAAACAGTTAAAAAAATTAACTTTGAAAGACTAATGAATCATGGTAAAAAAAAGCCATGAATTCTATGTGCAGTATTCCCCTAGCGCTGGAGTTCTCCCGTTCTCCTTGATCAGTAAACTTGGTCTTGGCTCGCTGGCTGTTGGTGCTGATCTTCTGGGGGAGGGGCCTGTTGCCGTGGTTCCCAAATGTCTTTGCCGGAGGCTGAATTGCCCCGCCCTTGTCGGTCTAGGCTAAGCAAGCTGCTCGGGTTTGCTCTCAGGAGCTTTTGTTCCCTGCAAGCTCTCGGTACAGCTTTGGAGGACCAGGGCGAAAATGGTGGCCTCCCAATCTCCACCCGGAGGAGTTAAGAACTCGGGACCCCACTCCTCAGTGCGCCCCAGAGAAAAGCAGTCACTCCCTTGTCCCCGGTCTCCGGCCGCACTCCGTGCTCACCTGGCCTGTGACCGAGCGTTTCTATCTCTGGCACCTGACCCTGTGTGGAGTCTCCAAACCCAGCAGATCCCTGCGGTGCACTCCCGCGCCGCTCCTCCCGGGGGAGGAAGGGGAGTCTCCCCGGCTCTGCCGCTTGTTGGGTCCCTGCTGGAGGAGCAGTGGCCCGACTGGGCCGCGGATCACGGTTTATGGCCACCTTGAGCTGAGAGCCCGCGCCTTGGCTCCATCTCTGCAGTCGGCTTCCCCGCTCCGATCCCTGGGAGCTCTGCTGCACTCAGGCACCCCCGGTCTTTCTGTGACCCCGAGGGTCCTGAGACCACACTGTCCCGCGAGGGTTCCACCCCCGCTTAGCCACTGGAGCGACGTCCCTCCGCGGAGCCGACTTCTAAAAGTTCCGATTTTGTGCTCCAGGGCTCTATCACTTGCCAGAAGCGGCCGACGGAGGCCCCCGCCCCCGCCGTCTATCCTCCGGAATATCGCCTCGGATTCACTTCTCCGCATGTCCTACCTTCCAGAAAGTGGTCGCTTTTCTGTTCAGAGAGTTGTTGCTATTCTTTTCTTCGATCTCCTGTTGAATTTGTAGGTGTTCAGAATAGTTTGATCCCTATCCAGCTGAATTCTTGAGACCAGACGAAATCCAGGTCTCCTACTACCCCACCATCTTGCTCCACCTATTTTCAACTGTTTGAGGAACCTCCATACTGTTTTCCAAAGGGGCTGCACCAGCTTGCCTTCCCACCAACAGTGTAGGAGGGTTCCCCTTTCTCTCCATCCTCACCTACATCTGTTGTTTCCTGACTTGTCAATTTTAGCCATTCAGACCGGTATGAGGTGATATCTCATTGAGGTTTTGATCTGTGTTTCCCTGCTGCTGAATGATGTTGAGCACTTTTTCATGTGTCTGTTGACCATTTGTATGGCTTCTTTGGAGAAATGTCTGGTCATGTCTTCTGCCCATTTCTTGATTGGATTATTTGTTCTTTTGGTGTTAAGTTTGATAAGATCTTTATAGATTTTGGATACTAGCCCTTTATCTGATAGGACATTTGCAAATATCTTCTCACATTCTGTTGGTTGTCTTTTGATTTTATCGACTGTTTCCTTTGCTGTGCAAAAGCTTTTTATCTTGATGAAGTCCCAGTAGTTCATTTTTACTTTTGTTTCCCTTGCCTTTGGAGACATGTCTAGCAAGAAGTTGTTGTGGCCAAGGTCACAGAGGTTGCTGCCTGTGTTCTCTAGGATTTTGATGGACTCCTGTCTCACATTAAGTCTTTCATCCATTTTGATTCTATTTTTGTGTGTGGTGTAAGGAAATGGTCCAGTTTCATTCTTCTGCATGGGGCTGTCCAATTTTCCCAACACCATTTGTTGAAGAGACTGTCTTTTTCCATTGGATATTCTTTCTTGCTTTGTCAAAGTTTAGTTGACCATAGAGTCTCAACTCTATGGTCCATTTCTTGGTTCTCTATTCTGTTTCATTGATCTATGCATCTGTTTTTGTGCCTGTACCATACTGTCTTGATGATTACAGCTCTGGAATAGAGCTTGAGGTCTGGCATTGTGATGCCATCAGCTTTGGTTTTCTTTTTCAACATTTCTTTGACTATTTAGGGCTTTTTTGGCTCCATATAAATTTTAGGATTATTTGTTCCAGCTCTGTGAAAAAAGTTGGTGGTATTTTGATAGGGATTGCATTGAATGTATAGATTGCTCTAGTTAGCATAGATATTTTAACAATATTTTTTCTTCCAATCCATGAGCATGGAATGTTTTTCCATTTCTTTGTGTCTTCCTCAATTTCTTTCATGAGTGTTCTATAGTTTTCAGAGTACAGGTCCTTCGCCTCTTTAGCTAGGTTTATTCCTAGGTATCTTATGGTTTTTGGTGCAATTGTAAATGGGATTGGCTCTTCACAGATTACATGATACTCTATATGGAAAACCCAAAATAACTCCACCCCAAATTGCTAGAACTCATACAGGAATTCAGCAGTGGCAGGATATAAAATCAATGCACAGAAATCAGTTGCATTTCTATCCACAACCTTGCTCTTAAACTCTAAGTCAAAGAGGCTGTCAGTAAATATTTGTTGAAATACATGAATTCAAGAACAGCTATGACTTGAAAAAAGGAAAGAAAGTCTAAGTAAGTAAAGTTGTTGCACCATAGCAAATTCTAGAGAAAACCTAATGCCCCCTAATGCCCATAGTACTTTGTCCAGATCCTAGGAATAAACTTAAAGTGGAAAAAGGAACAACATCTTACAAAATAAATAATTCGTTTCCAAAAGGCAGAAGCTTGGGCCAGGAGGTGGCTTCCTTTTCAGCTTGGAGCTTCTTCTCACTCCCATTCACTTCTGTAAGTGTTGAATCCATGGTTGAAACAAGGTTGTTGGGAGGCCTTAGCAACGCAGGAGTGGGTAGGAACTTCGTCCCCTGCCCCCCTGCCAAGTGCCCACTGGAGGCAGCTAACACAGTGGTCAGTACAGATGGCTTGCTGGCAATGAGCACTAGGAAATTGGAATGTGTTTGTACTGACTTCCCAAGAAACAGAAGCCCTAAGTTTGTTTATGAGACAAACAAATAAAAGGCCAAGAGACAAGCTGCTTAGGGTCTTAATGCTTTCACTCCAGTTGTTGGCCTGTCTGGGAACAACAGCCCATTTGCTGTTACCACTGGTGTCTTGTTTGCCTCTTATGACCCCACCCCGACTTCCAGCTGTGTCCCTCTGGATACATCAACTCATTTTCATGTCAAAACAAAACCACAAGGTTTTGTGGGAGATGAGGTCTTATGGGAGGACATGGGGAGATATAGGGAGATGAGATCTCATGGAGAGACATGAGGAGATAATATCTCATGGGGGCACGTGGGGAAATGAGATCTCCTGGGGGAGACATGGAGAGACAAGTTTTCGTGGGGAGGTGTGGGGAGATGAGGACTCACAGAGAGACAAGGTTTTGTGCGGAGACAAGGTCTCATTGGGGAGATGAGGTCTTGTTGGGGGACATGGGGAGATGTGGGGGGATGAATCGATTGCATGGAGAGATGTGAGAAGATAAGGTCTCATGGGGGGCATGGGGAAATGAGGTCTCCTGGGGAGACAAAGAAGCGTAAGGAACACTTACTCTGTGGGGAGTTGGGTTTGGATTTTGTTTTGGGGTTTTTTTGACTGTCCTCAAAGAGCTTGCTTGAGTTTTGGAGTGAATTAGGGGGTATGACACAGAATACGGGGGTGATTGAGGAGAGAGGCTGAAAGGCCCCAGTGCTTTAGTCACTTGGAGGAGGGAGGAAGCACTTGGGGCTGGGCTGAGAAGGAAAGCTTTCACAGGGGACGTGGATCTGAGGAATCAGGAAAACACAGTCAAGCGTTTCCCAGCTCTCATTCTTATACAATTTTTGTGACATTTGGCTACAGCCTGTTCTACTGTTTATTTAACAGCTTCTTTAAATTGAATCATTTTTCCATATATAAATTAATTCTTCTTTAAAAAATACTCTAGGGGCACCAGGGTGGCTCAGGTCGGTTAAGCATCTCAGGTCATGAGCCCACAGTCTTGGAATCGAGTCCTGTGTCAGGCTCCCTGCTCATTGAGGAGTCTGCTTCTTCCTCTCCCTCTGCCACTCCCCTTGCTTGTGCTCTCTCTTTCTGACAAATAAATAAAATCTTAAAAAAAAAAAAATAGCCTACAAAGGGCTCTGTGCTCAGCACAGAGTCAAATTGTTCCTCTCCCTCCCTCTCTGCCCTTCTCCCTGCCCTCTCTCTCTAAAATAAATAAATAAAATCTTAAAAAAAAAAAGAATGGGTGAACTAAGATAGATCTGAAAAAAGTATCCGAATGCCAAACAGACAAGGAGATGGAAAATGTGAATGATAAGGAAGATGTAATGAGAAAGTGTTATATACACCCATTTAAATTAGTTAATAAAGGTAAAGCACTTAGAACAGTGACTGGTACTTAGTATCAACAAAGCCAAATGTTGGTTCTTCAACATTTATCAGTCAATAAAAAAAATTGTAAAATCGCTGGTAAGATGAATCAAGGAAAAAAAAGACTTCTCAAATACACCAAATCTGACATAGGAAAAGAAACTGCAGATATAGCTGAGATTAAGAAGTTAATTAGAGTATACAATAAGTATTATGCCAATTAATTGGAAAATATAGATAGAATAGACAAGTTAGTAGAAAATATAACTTAGCAAACTGACTAAAGGAGAAGTAGAAAATGTAAACAATCATATAATTATAAAGGATATAGAAGTTTGAATTAATAGTTAAAAATTGACCCAAAGATTATTACACCAGTCCTAGAGACATTCATAGGTAAAGACTACCAAACTTTCATTTTTTTAAAGTATGTTCTACACCCAGTATGGGGTTTGAACCCAAGGACCCCCAAGATCAAGAGTTACATACTCTACCAGCTGAGCCAGACAGGGGCCCCAAAGCCTGCCAAAGTTTCAAAGAACAGATTGTTGGAGGAAACATTCTCTAATTTATTCTAGAAGGCAAACAAAACTTAGATTAAAGCCAGACAAGAATAATGGTAGAAGGGAAAATTATAGGTCAATTTCATTTAGGAATATCAATGCAAAAATTATAAACCAAACATTACCGATCTCAATCCAACAATCTGCAAGAAAGGTAAGGAAGACCAAATTGGGTGTAATCTAAAAATAAATGGTAGTTTGACGTGAGAAAAATGTATAAACACAATTTGTCACCTTAACAAATTAAAGGATAGAATCATACCATCTTAGTAGATGATTTAAAAAAAAATCGTATGGAAAAGTTAATACATATTCCTTATTAAGAATAGAAGGGAATTGGGGCTCCTGGCTGATTCATTCAGTGGAACATGCAAGTCTTGATCTTGGGGTTGTTAAGTTCAAGCCCCGATAAATAAATAAAATCTTTTAAAAAATAAAATCTTAAAAAAAATTAAGAATAGAAGGGAATTGCCTACAGCAAGCATCATCCTAAATGGAGAAACATCAGAAGCATTCCCTCTTACATCAAGAACCAGACAAGGGAGTCCACCATTCCCATTTCTATTTAACAATATACCGGGGTACTAGTGGGGACAATAAGCAAGAAGGAGAAATAAGAGCTTAAGGGTTAGAAAGCATAAGTGTTATTATTCCTAGAAAACATGATTTATCCGCAAAGCTATAGCCCCAAAGATTTTCAGACCTGATTGTTAGAATTAATAAAAGTGTTTAGCAAAGTGGCTGAAAATGAGATCAATATACAAAAATCAATTGTATCTTTACACACAAGGAACAAATAAAAAGATAATTTTTTAAAAGATGCCATTTACAATAGCAACAAAAGAAAAGGTACCTAGGAATAAATATAACAAAAGATGAACAAGAAGTTGATAGAGAAAATTTTAAAACTTTTTTGAAAGATATTTTAAAACCCTAAATGCTGTATTTGGCTAGAAATATACAATACAAAGATATCAGTTCTCTCCAAATTGATCTATAGAGTCAATGTAATTTCAATCATAATCTCAACGGTTTTGTTGGTTGGCATTTGTTTGCTTGTTTGTTCACAAATTTGAGAAGCTGATTCCAAAATGTGTATGAAAGAAGGGCAGTGGGCTCAAAATAATCTACAGCCTTTCTCAACGGAGTTACTCCTTTAACACAGAAAATTGGTTTAGTAATTATGTTCTCAATCCTCCCAATGATAGGGGTAACCAGTTTCATCCTAGAGGCCTTGGGGAGAAGTTACTTTACATACAATGAGTGTTTTAAGGCATTAGGTGAAGAAAGGCGGGCTGAAAGGTGAGGGTGGAGGAATTTGCCTAATCCTATATCAAGATGTATTATGAAGTTAAAGTAATTAAGATAGTGTGATATTTATGCAATTACAGATATACATACTAGTCAGTGCAGCAGAACAGATCCTCAATTATTTGCAAACCTGATAAAGAGAAGATATAGTAGTTCTATGAGTCAAGGATGGATTAGGCAACAAATCCTGAGACAACTGATTATCCCTCTGGGGTGGGGGTGGGGATCCCCAACCTCACACCGCTTACAAAATCAATTCCATGTGGAATGCCTGGGTGGCTCAGTCGGTTAAGCATCTGACTCTTGATTTCAGCTCAGGTCATGATCTCACGGTCATGATCTCAGGGTCATGAGATCAAGCCCTGTGCTGGGCTCTGTGCTCAGCGCAGAGTCGGCTTGAGAGTCTCTCTCTCCCTCTGCCCCTCTGCCACTTGCACTCTCTAAATACATACATACATACCTACATAAATAAAATCTTTAAAAATCAACTCCACATGGATCAACATCCTAAATAACATAAATGTGAAAGACAAAAATTTGAAACTTCAGAAGAAAATATCAAGTTTTTTATGACCTTGGAATAAGGAAAAAAAATTTTATATAAGACTTAAAAGAAAAACTTGACACAGTGAGCTACGTTAACATTATTCCTTTCTGTTCACCAAAAGACATCATAAAGAAAAAGCAAGTGGGGCGCCTAGGTGGCTCATTTGTTAGGCGACTGCCTTCAGCCCGGGTCCTGATCCCAGGGGATCCCAGGGTCCTGGGATCGAGCCCTGCATCAGGCTCCTGGCTCAGTGGGGAGTCTACTTCTCCCTCTGCCTGCCACTCCCCCTGCTTGTGTTCCCTCTCTCTCTCTGTCAAATAAATAAATAAAATCTTAAAAAAAAAATGGGCTAAAGATACAAACAGGACTTTTACAGAAGAGAAAATGTATATGGTGGATAAACATAATCAGCTTCATTAGTAATCAGGTACTTATTTGCCTATAGAACCCCAGTGAACCGTGCTATTTTACACCGTCTAGATCTGCATTGTGCAGGAGTTAAAAGAGTACAGACTCTAGGCCAGACTCCCTGGGCATCAGCTTGGCTCCTCCAAGCCTTGAGAAGGGAAGAACTTCTCCGTGCCTCAGTTTCCTCTATGTAAAATGGAATATTAACCCAGTAAAGCCTTATTGAACATTGGCTCCCATCATCTACCCAGCCTTTCTTCCCATTCCACAAACCTCACAAAAATGCCATCTAATATCTTAAACAATTATGTTTTTTGGGCCTCATTTATAGGATTATGGCGGGCTTTTACTGTAGCACCTGATACATAAGCTTGTGAAAATTGCATAAATACGGAATAGTGTCTGACACACGGTATTATGTAAGAATTAGCTATAGTATTGAAACATCTGACATTAACAAGTGATGGGGGGGTTGGAAACTGGCAGGGTTGCTAACGGTAGGGAGTCCAGTATCCATTAGAACATATGTATGTATATCTAAACACCAATGAATTACTTTGGAAAACAATGTAGTATTACCTTACAAAGTTAATGCTTTAGTGCTTTCTGGCTGCTATAAACAAACACCACACACCAGGTGGCTTATAAACAAGGGAAGTTTATTCCTCACAGTTCTAGAGGCTAGGAAGTCCAAGGTCAAGGCACGGGCAGGTTCGGTGTCCAGTGAGAGCCCACATCTTTGTTCATCATTGGCTCTCTTTTCACTGTGTTCTCTCATTTCGGAAGGGCAGAGCAACCCTCTGGGGTCTCTTTTATAAGGATGCTAATCCTATTCATGACCTAATCACCTCCCAAATGCCCCACTACAAACACCATCACATTGGGGGAATAGGTTGCAATGTATGAATGTGGGGGACACAGAAACATTAAGTCTCTGGCTGTTAGACATGCATATGCACATGCACAGTCCTTATAATCCAGGAATTTCACTCTTAGATTTATGCTAGTGGTTCTCAAATTTTAGTGGGCGTCAGAATTACCCGGGGGGGGGGGTGCTTGTTAAAACGCAGATCGGTAGGACCTACTCTCAGGTTTCCTGACTCAATAGGTACGGAGTGGGGCCCCAAAATACGCGGTTCTAACAGGTGCCCAAGTGAATGTGATACCAGTCCAGAGCCAATGCTTTGAGAGTAATTGGTTTAGAGAAATGCTCCAAAGTGGGCTCCAAGAGACTTGTACGGGAATGTTCATAGTAGCTCTGTTCCCAACAGCAGAAACCCAAAAACCCAACCCAAAAGTCCATCAATAGGAAATAAAAAATAAACAGTGATATTACCATATGGTGGAATTATTACATAGCACTGAAAAACAGATGACCTGTGTTATACACAACAACAGAGATGAATATTAACAACCTAATTTTGAATGAAAAAAGCAAGCTGCAGAAAAATACATACTTCTGGAAAACTTTTGTTTTTTGGTTCAAAAACAAGCAAATTAACTAATCGTGCTTAGATATACACACATATGTGTTAAATCTATTTTAAGAAAATCAAGAGAAGGAGAAGGACCGGATTTGTGATGGTGTTAGCTCTGGAGGTTGACAGAGAGGCTTGGGGGTAAAATCCTATAGCACTGGTGATGTTTTTGTTCTTAAGTCATGCAGTTCATTTTATTGTGGTGCTTTATAATTTATGTTTATGTCATCTATTTTTGGTACTTGTCAGTTATTCAATATTTTTTAAAAGATTTTATTTATTTATTTGACAGAGAGAGACACAGCGAGAGAGGGAACACAGCAGGGGGAGGGGGAGAGGGAGAAGCAGGCTTCGGGGCTCGATCCCAGGACCCTGGGATCATGACCTGAGCCGAAGGCAGTCGCTTAACCAACTGAGCCACCCAGGCGCCCCTCCGTAATTTTTATAAAGGAGAATGGAAAAGAGAATAACTTTCTCACTGCGATTCACTATTATTTAATGGGATGGAAAACACTTTGTGTGAGAATCAAAAATTACACACTTCTTTGTGGGGATGTGGAGAATGAGGTATTGTTTTTTAGATGTTTTTGTAGATGTCCTCGCTTCGATCCAGATATTGGGTATTAGAGGAACTTAAACCCTCTCAGTATCACTCACTTGATCTCCTCTGGTTTAGAACAGTCCCCTCACATCAATTCCAAAAACAGCAATGTTTAGGGCGCCTGGGTAGCTCTGTTGGTTAAGTGTCTGACTTCTGCTTGGGTCATGGTCTCGGGGTCTTAGGATCGGCCCTCATCGGGCTCCCCACTCAGGGGGGAGTCTGCTTGTCCCTCTCCCTCTACTCCTCCGCGCACTCGTGGGCTCTCTTTCTAGCTCAAATAAATAAATAAAATCTTTAAAAAAGAGAAAGAGAGAGAAATAGAAATGCTTAGTTTTTCAGTACTTCTCTTCCTAAACGATATCTGTGTGCAGGGGAGATCTTCTCATGGGGGCACTGGTGAAAGGCAGTAGTCATTAAATATGGTGTGACAACTCTGGCTTTATCCTTGGGCATCTACCTTGCTTTTGGGATTGACCTCTGTCCTTGCTGAATTGGCTGGTGATGTCATTGGTCCTGCCCGCTCTTAAGCCATGAGCTGGCATCTGCTATCGTTGCCGATTCTCGGCTCTGCTGTTTGCTCTGGTCTAAGGTCGTTGCTGTCTGAGGTCTCCCTGTCAGGCTTCTATCAGGACCTCTGGTCCTCTTAGCATCTCTCTTTCCCCTGGGGAGATATAAGGGACTTCCCACCGTGGGGAGCCAACTGTGCCGTTTCAGGCTCTCTGGAACCTGTCTGGACGCGTCCCTCTGCTCTGCCACACTTCTTCCTTCTTGCCATGTTGGATAGTTCTGGAAGCAGAACATTGGTCCATGTGTTCTTGGGATGTGCCCTCAACTTGTCTGGGGTTTCTGTCTTCTTGCCATCACCCCTGACCCTGGGCAGGTAGCATCTTCTCTCCCTTTCTCCTCCTTTTGAGCGTCTTGACTCTTCCCTCCCACGTCAGAAACACCCATCATGTCCTCCTAGCCTCCACTCTTTCTTTTTGTCCTCTCTTTGCTTGGCTCTCCCAGAGCTCTCCCTCAGAGCCACGCATCTAGGTCAAGAGCCAAGGTATGGAAGAGGCCAGGCCATACAATCAAATTGTCATTGTTCTCAATAACTGAATTCAGAATAACCCAACCTGGGTCCAAATACCCCAATTCCGAAGCTAGATTTCACATTTCACAGAAATATCCGTATGACAAAAAAGACATAAAGCGCTCCTGTGGGTTTATGGTACTTTGCATACACCACCGTTTCGAAGCGTCACCTCTTTGCTCTTAGAGGGGTTCTAAAGCCCATACATAGTGCACCATTGTACAATTAAGGGTGATTAAGAGATCTGTCTTTATATAGGAAAGTGGAAGAAAAATGATGAACAGGGCAGTTGAGCCACGTTAGCCAAGAGAACACAAATGAGCTGAGAATTTGAAAATTGATGTTCTTTGAATTTTGCTGCCTATGTGTGTCACCTGAGGGTCAGCACCACTCCAGTAGTGTGCAACCCCACTTGCAAGATTGGTGCTCTGTTCCACTGACTTCTTTTACTGTTTTTTATAACCCTTCCCACAACCTCTACATACCTCATTTACTTCTGTACCTATCATCCGTCTCCCCCACAGAATGTAAGAGGCTCAGAAACGGCCACCTGGTTGCCTTGCACCCTGCCGTGTCCCTGGAGCCCAGAACAATGCCTGGCACACAGTCGGATGTCCCATAGATAGTTGTTGAACGAAAGAATCCATCATCTGTATTGTAACTGCCTGCTATTGGTGCCAGTAATAAAAAGGTGATCAGGTTCCCTAGCTCTGCTAAGGAAAGCAGTTAAATCCCTCTAATAACATCTCCCAGAAACTGTCTTGTGCCTCTCACCCACCTCGGGGTGCCCGGTAACACGCTGCACCAATACGAGGAGAGTCCTTGCTCTGTCGGAAGGCAGTTGAGGACAGGGTTGGGGGGGCAGGGGCTCTGGATATTGGACTGCTGACATTAAAGCTGTTTTCTTCCCATCTTATTAAGTTTTAAGGCTTTTCCTGTTTTCCTATCATGGCCAAACCCACCTCTTGGCAGACACTAATGTCTGAATTTTTTTAATTAGATTCCTGAACGGTGATTAAGACCCATTTGGGACCTCAACAAAAGATTTCAAAATACCAACGAAATCTAGGCTGTGCCATAGGGATGGTACCCATTGGAGGGAGGTGGTGGGGGAGGGGGAGGCTCATCTTCTGGGCCTCTGGGTCTCATCTTTGGGCAGGGCACTGGTGGTTCTGGGCAGGGAATTCCAGGTTGGGGCAGCACAAGGTCTGTGGTTGGGGGTTTGCTGTCATTGCCCTTGGCATGCAAGCAGGAGCTGGTGGGATGCAGGAGGGGGTTGCTCAAGCCTTCAGCACACAATGCCTCACAGGTCAGTGATCTCACTGACACCCAGGGACCTCATCACCAACATTTGCACAAGCCCAGCTTCGGTTTCCACTCGGGGACACTGAGCGAGAGAAAGCGGGAGCTGGATGTCTTCAAGGCCACCAGCGTTCAAGAGAGCAATAAGATAAACACCAGCCTCCCAGCCCTGTCCCTACTCGACTTCACAGCCTCCCACACTGAGACGCATTCATTCAGATTGTTTTCCAAGCAGTGCTGAGTCTCCATAATGAAGGGCTCTCTGAACACACCAATGAAAGGAGCTTTCTGTGTGTATCGGTCAGAACTGCAAAAAACTTCGCCCTCCCTCCTCCCCAGTGGTTGTCTGTCCATTAAAAACTCAGTGTTGATTAAAAAGAAGACCAAATAAAACAAAACAAAATACAAAACAAACAAAAAAGCGACTATGCTCCCGACCCATAAAAGTCATCAGTGACCCTCTCCTCCCAACCATCCCAAATACCAGAATCCAAACTGACTGGTGGATTCAACCATTTTTTTCTTTGTTTGGTGTGTGGGGGGGTGGGTAGTATGTAAATAAGCAATTTGTTGTTGTGGGGGGAAAAAATTACCAGTAGCCTGAGTGAGTTCTTTCTGTGTTTCTTTGGTGCCCTAGGAAAGCAACATCAGATTTGGTCTATGAAACGGGGCATTTCACCTCCCCAGGGAAGGGGATGTTCACACCCTTGGCCAGGGTAGAGCTCTGAGTTCTCCCAGCATCTGTGAACCTCACCCTGCAGCCAGGAGGTAGGCCCAAGGCTTCCCCAGGATGACAGAGAGCACAGAAACTTGTTGATCCACAGAGTTGAATGTTTTCCTTACTGCTTCTAGCACACGCCTGATGTTTTTAACAGACCAGTGAAAAAAGGAACAACACATCTGGTTCCTTGTCCCCAGAAGGCAAAGGGTCCCACCTCAGCAGTGAAGAATCAATGCTCCCGTACGAAAATAAGGGGTGAACGTGGACCTCTGGCCCTGGGGGGGGGGCTGATGGCGTGTGGTGTCTGTCGGCCAGAGGACAGCCAGCTCCAGCCAAACCCAGGAGATGTCGCAGGCATGCCACACCCCGTGGGTACCAACGGCAGCGCTGGGCAGGCCGTGCACACCAGTGTTTCCTGAGTGAGTCAATGAGCTATGATGACAGCATGAGAGACAGCATGAATCCCGAGGGCTGCTTGACCAAATAAAATGATGAAATGGGTAAAACATGTCTTTAGCATCCCAAGGCTCTTTCCTTCCTGGCAAATTCTAAGAATCCAGTCCCCTGGACGCCCAAGACCTGCTCTTGGTTTTGCCTTTGCATAGACAGGCTAGCCTGTGGTGTATCATGTGCCATTGACTCAGTCTCTGGGCTGGGCTGGGCCGGGGCAGGGTGTGTGTGTGTCCTGGATGGTGAGGATCTTCCAACAGGCCAGATAAAATCTCTCCTTTTGCAACAATTTATGAAGCACAAACCAGAGGGAAGAGCTACAAAGATGAATGGATTAGTAAGCTCCTGGCTTTGGGGAGCTCAAGATAGCCTCAAAGGGGGTGGGGCGGGCACCATCGCTTAGAAGACATTGGGCTCAATCCTTTACAGCAGGATGGGTTGGGGTGGTCCTAATGCTGGGAGGAGGTCCAGCCAGGCAGAGGGACTGGGCAGGGTCTTCAAAGTGGGGACACACACAGATTTCCCCAGAAGCATGCCAGCAAGGGAGGGATTTCTCAAATCCTCAACATCCATAAATGTTCCTCTAAAGCTGCAGGGACAGATGAATCAGCTTCTTCACAAATAACCCCCCTCCTGTTTACAAAGGAAAGGCAGTTCCTTATGCAATCTCAAGTTTTATTATGGAGCATTTTCTGGAGTGAAAAGAAATCCTCTTTAGCCCAGGGTGGGGGTAAGGGGGCCAGGGTATACACTGGTTTTCCCTGTTTTTGCATACATCCTGTTAAGATGGAGCATGGCCCAGGGTGGCTTGTCCTAAACTCAGGATCAGCATGCCCTGGGCCGGAGGGGGATCAAAATTAACACTCACCCGCGTTGGGAACTGCCATTCTAGGCCTCTTTCGTGAAGCACTGAAAAAACACAGGTCATTTCTGCTGTCCTCCATCCAAAATGCATCCCTAAATCTAATCACGAGGAAAGATCAGACAAACCCAGACTGAAGGACATTCTTCAAGATAACTAGCCTGTCATCTTCAGAAAGCATCAAGCTCAAGAAAGACAAAGAAAGGCAGTGTTCCCACGTCTTCTGGGGACATGACAGCCAAGTGCCATGTGTGGCCTTGGATTTGATTCTGGAAAAAAAAGTCTGTAAAGGATACAATTGGGGCAGCTGTCAAAATTTGAATATGGACTGTGGATTGGATAATTGTGTTGTATTCATATTAAATTGTGTGCCTTGGCTAATCCTACTGCAGCTACAAAAGACAAGGTCTTTGTCTTTAGGGAATTCACACCCAAGTGTTTAGGGCTAGAGGGCATAATCTCCATTACTCTCAAGTGATTCAGATCAAAACCAATATGCAAATGTTTTAGATACAGAGATAACAAAGAAGCAAATTGGGCAAAACAGAAACGAAGTGGTAATCTAGATAAATCTGAAATTATGTCAAAAGAAAATTTGCAAACACACAAGGAAATCTGTACATACAATAAATTTTCTATTTTCTTGGTTTCCACATTTTTCAATGAATATATATTTTTATAATGAAAAATTGATAAATGCACACCATTTAAAAAAAAAAAGAATATCTGGGGGTGCCTGGTTGGCTCAGTCGATAAAGCATGAGACTCTTGGTCTTGGGGTTGTAAGTTCAAACCCCATGTTGGTTGTAGAGTTCACATTAAAAAATTTTTTAATAAATAAATAAAAATAAGAAAAAGAATATCTGTTAGTGATGTTGACTCTTTTAAGTGTAACTGGAAAGTTTTCCAAATCTTTTATCAAAAAATGTCAAAATGTGTGTATTAAAATTCATAGATAAAATTTTCATATAATTTTTTCATGGTCAGCACTTATTCAATGTTACGGAGTTTTTTTTTTCCCCATTTCAGTCAGTCTTCACCTTATTTCTTTTTATAAAGTATTTAATATGTTCTACCTCCTGCTAAGCATATACTTATTTAACTCTGTGATTAAAAATGACTGGTACCTATTTTCTCAAAATTCTCTTTGGGGGTCCGCAAGCAAAATTGTGTGCACCCCACTGAAATAGGGCATGGGTTTGATTCTGACCATTGGAAGGGGCAGTCAGCACTGGGGAGGCCCCTGGGAGACCTTTGGCAAATAGAAATCCAAGCCAGCTCCCCATCATTTTAGGAATGGCAGGAACAAGCCTCCAGGTAGGGTCCTGGTGCCAAACACTAGTTCCCGGATGGAACTGGGACATAACCCGGCTTCCCAGGGGGGTCCTCCTGGGACCCTGGACAGGGATCCTGGAGGGCTCTTAGGAATAAGGCACAAGGTGAGGCCTGGACCTAACAGAGGACGAGCCGATGCCAAGTCCTCACGTATTGGTCCAGCTGGGTGTCCTAAGGCAGAAAGGAACCAGTTCCATTGGGCCCATGTCAAGAACCTTAGACGCAAGGGCTGGCTGAGTGTTCCGGTGGGCACAGGGGGGCACAGGTGCGCCCTGGAGGATTCAAGAGGCTGAGAACCGGGCAGGGCCTGGCCAAAACAACCATCAGAGCAATCATAGCAGTTACGCTGCTGGTTGTACATAGAGCCCTCCAAAGTAGTAGTATGCCCATTTTAAAGAAGCAGAAACTGAGACTTGTGGAGGCCACCATGGAGCTGAATTTTGATTCTAAAACACTGAGACTCCTCCCAGCAAACCAAGCGGCTGTGAGTTCACAGTCCCACACCACTCCCCACCTGCCTTCCCCACCCCCATCACTCATCTCCTCATTCCTGCTAAATACATTTTGGACCCAGCTTGTACACCCAAGTGCATGATTTATTCCTGAGTCGCAGAGGTGCCTTTGACATCAGATGCCAGCTGAGGTGGTATCTCAGCTCTGGAGCGGTGTGTGTTAAGAAGCAAGAGAAGATGCTTGAGAAGCCTTCCCAGGCAGCGTGGGGCAGCTCTTGGACTGGGCAGGAGCCACAGAGCAGGCAGGGGGAATGAGAGATCCCGAAATCTACTCTCCAGCATTGCTCAGGATGAAGGGTCTCAGGTTGGGTGCTCTGGCTCTGCATCTTCTACTGCAGCCTGGTCCCCCACCCTCAGGGGGCTTCCTGCTCCCCAAAAGCAACTTACAGACCCCTCCCTCTAGATCCTTAAGCAAGACACAGCCCTATCAACAGGCTCCAATGGTGCAATAGAGGGACAGTGGTCCCGCCACTCGCTTCAGATGACCCTGGACTATTTGCCTTATCTCTAAACCAGTGGTTCTCCAAGGGGGACCCTGGGGCCAGTAGGGGGAACTGTTAGAAATGCAAATTATCGGGCCCTACTCTTGACCTACAATCAGAAGCTCAAGAGGGGGGCCCAGATCAGTGTCGTAATTTATTTATTTATTTTTTAATTTATTTTTTGACAGAGAGAGAGAGAGAGTGCACAAGTAGGTAGAGAAGCAAGCTCCCTGGTGAGCAGAGAGCCAGATGCGGGATCCCAGAACCCGGGATCACGACCCAAGCCGAAGGCAGACGCTCAAGCGACTGAGCCACTCAGGCGCCCCAGTGTCATAATTAAAAAAAAATTTTTTTTTTAAAGAAGCTCTATGCCCGCTGTAGGACTTGAACTCAGGACCCTGAGATCAAGAGTCTCATGTTCCACCGAATGAACCGGCCAGGAGCCCCCCGGGGTCTTAATTCTAACCAGCCAGTCCTCCACACAAATTTGGTACACATTTGCTTTGGAAACCATTTAGGGAACCTGTTTCCTTAATATACAAAATGGGTTTTACCAGTGTTCTTACCCCAAGGATTATTTTGAAGATTCAGTGAGATAGTGTTAGAGTTACCAGTGAACAGGATAGATGTCACTAGTACCTTACCAGTCGCTGTTTTGGGGGCCCAAACTATTTCAAAGAATGGAGGAATCTTCTGGCATGTACTCTACTTGTTTCCTTCTTCCCCTCATTTGGGCTGGTCTCAGGCTTCCAAACCCATTACACTTTACCGAATCGTCTTCAGCTTAACCTTGAGTCACTCAGATGCACCCCGGCTCCTACCCGATGCCCAAGACCAGCATCACCTCTCTCTCCTCTGCTGTTTGCATTCCTGAGGAAGGTCCCTCCACTACGTTTCCCCAGCCACTCTCCCATTACTTGAACCAACAGCATCTGGACCATGTCCATAGATTCCCTTGGTCCTGACGCTCCCCCCCTCCTCAGGATGGTCTCCAACAGGATGCAACTCCCTATTCCCTCCGCCTCCTCGATCCTCTACCAGAGAGGTCAAGTAATAAACCTTGTGGAATCTAGACTCATCCCTCGGCAGGTGCATGGCTGTGGGGATGGGGAGAAGGGCGTATCCTTGAGTAACAACCTAGCCCCAAGCACCACTCCAAATTAGCTGATTTTAACCTGTTCTCTCCCACTCAGGCTTCATTTCATCCCTGTTTCCAAATGAAGATGGTCTTTTTCTTTCTTTTATTCAATATATATATATATTTTTTTACTTTAGAGTTGATTTGCATCTTTTCTCCATCTAACAGTCTGGACAGATGATACATGTATCATTCAGTCTATAAACAAACATTCCTGATAATGCAGTAATAATAAGCTACTAAAAGGTGGGGGAGGCAGTCTGATTATCTTCTCTCTCTTTCTTATCTTTACACTTCTAACCCCTTGACCCTAGGGTCCCTTTCCTCTCTTTAGGTCAGGTATCAACTCCTATCTTGTAGCCCCAGGATAAGACATTGTCCAGATCTTTAAGAAATGAGGAATCTCCCCACCCCAGACCCACAGAAGCCCACCTGCATTTAACCACACTGCAGTGTTTCACACACTGTTTGAGAACTGAAGCCAGAGGACATGGT
Source organism: Zalophus californianus (assembly GCF_009762305.2). NCBI lineage: Eukaryota > Metazoa > Chordata > Mammalia > Carnivora > Otariidae > Zalophus > Zalophus californianus. Next base: position 9,670,290 of record NC_045598.1, read on the forward strand.
TTATTAAATAGCCCTGTGGACAAGTTCTCCTGCAACAGTGGCTTAATATGTAAATTTCCACAGGGCCTGATTTAAGGAGTTGGGGGTGGAGCCCAGGAATCTGAGCTTTTAAAGCAACCAACCCCTTGTGATTCTAATGACAAAATAGATTCAGAATCAGGGTCTGGGATGAGGATCTGAAAATAACCAATTTTCATGCCAGTCAGGAGCTTTGGGGCATCTGCAGTTTCTTTCTGTTGAATGGTATTTGTGGCATCTGGGAAGAGGCAGAGGCCATGTCCCCATCTCCTCTTCTTAAAAATTTTCTCTTTGCGGCACCTGGGTTAAGTGTCTGCCTTCGGTTCAGGTTATGATCCGGATCTCCTGGGATCAAGCACCCCACCATCGGGCTCCCTGCTCAGCGGGGAGCCTGCTTCTCCCTCTCCCTCTCCTTCTGCTGCTCCCCCTACTTGTGCGCTCTCGTTCTCTGTCAAAAAAATATATAAAATCTTTAAAAAAAATTTTTCTTTTTAAGAAAATTCCAACAGTTCAGAAGGTAAGTAAAAAAAACCACAAGTTTGCCTGTTGCTAACACCCAGTACCTGAGATCAGGGCAAGATTGCTTAAACCAGTAAAGCGGGGATTATGGGGCCACATTCCAGGATTAAAAGGGATGAGAGCCCCTAAAGTGAACATAGGTTTGGTGACGGGAGAGTGCGGGGTGTCCCTGGATATTCCTGGGCTACAGCACCTCACTGGGCGCTGCCATCCGTCTGTTCGTCCATCCAGCACCACAGCACTGCATCCAAAGTGAGGAGAAGCAGATCTCCAACGGCCTTTTTTTCTAAAACTGCCAGAACCAGGGAGTCCTCCAGACTACCCTCCCCCGCCCCCGAGCTCTCTAGGCACGCCCCCCTCCGGAGCCCGCATGCAGGGGTCCTCCAGACAAGGGAACAATTTACCAGCCCCATCCGCCCCTGGCCCACCCAGATGAGGACGGCCACTTTAAAAAAAAAAAAGACATCAAATTCAATATTTACAAAAATAATCCCAGGCTCAGTTCTAAAATGACTGGCTACAGAAGGAAGCGTTTACTTCTAACAGAAAAATAAATAAAATAAAATAAAATAGGCGTGTGCCTTACCCTTTAAAAAAACCCAGAATCATAAGGTAAAATACTTTAAAAAAAAAATAAATTGCTCACTGCACGCTCCCCCTTCCCCTCCTATTGGGGCTCAGGGCTCTCCAGACGTCCCCTGGGCAGCCCTGCAGCTGTGGCCCTGTAACTTTAAACCTGGCCTGAGGTCATCGTTTTAGCGCTAGCCAAACAGAGGCAGAGGGCGGTCCTAGTGAACCCCGGACTGAGACCACCTTAGGACCAGCGGCTCCCCGCCCTCATCGGGAGAGATAAATGCTGACTCGCAAAGTTTCCTACTGCAAAGTTTGCTCCTCAGCCTCCGCGGGAGAAGGAAGCTTGGGGATCTCTCCTACGCTGGGGCTTTTTTGCTCCCTGAATTCCAGCCCCTGTTCTCCGGCTCCACTGGGCAAGGTCCTCTGGCTGCAGAGCCTTTTCATCTTCCCCCAGCACAGAAACCAGTTGCTAGGCCCCAAAGAAAACAAGTCAACCGAGAAGATGTGGAAGGTGCCAGTTCTGCTCTTGGTTTTGGGAAGCGCGTGGCTCTGGGACCCGGCAGAAGGAGGTAAGACCCAGCAGAATGGCCGCCTGCCACCACTGCTGGTGAGGACTAGCGAGCTCAGACTTGCTGGAATGCCTGGGCCTGGTATTTGAAGTTGCCCGGGAGAGCCGAGGGGAGCTGGGCGTGTGTGCAAGCCCGCGAGTCCGGAGGACCCGGAGAGAGAGAGACAGTGGCTTAGCTATTGTTGGGTCCCAAAGCAATGGCTGAGCAGGGTGGGAGGAGGAGCCCCCCCATCGGATCCACAGGCAGCAAAGGTGGGGAGCAGAGGGGGCCTCCCTCTGGGGCAGCCCACCTCCTGCAACCCTCTGCTCAGCTCATGAGAGAGAGGGTAGAAGGATAGAAGCAAGGAGTCTTCCACTGGCTGGACTGGGCTTTCCTATGGGGCTGTGTATCGGAGGAATGCAGATGGCCTCAGAAGAAGTTGGCCCCATATGGGGGGGGACATTCAGCAGTGCTGGGGTGGGGAGGACTCCCCTATGCAGCGACACCCTCAGCGCCCTATCAATGGGATGGTCTGGAAGAGGCCTCCGTTATCCTCCCTGGAGGCCTCCCTGCCCCTTTGCCCCTCTTGCCCCCTACCTCCCCTTCCCAATCTGCTTCCTTTTGCTGTCTGCTGTGCTGTGCCGTCAACATGTGATTTTTCTTGGCCTTTTATTTTTATCTGTTTCCCCAATAGAATATAAGCTCCCAAGAACCGAGCTCTGTCTTAGCCTTGATCCCCAGGGCCAAAAAAAAAATCCGGCGCGTAGTACTTGCTCACTAAATATGAATCGCAGGAACTGTAAGCCCACTAGTGATCTTTGGAGTTGGAGGTTGCTGAAAGGGAAACTCCTGCATTTTCCAAATTGAGGATAGAGGTGGGTCGAGTACCAGAAAAATCCTCCTTGGAGGGAGTGATTTGCGGGAGGGGTAGACCTGACCCAGGCATTTATAATTCCATATGCAGACAATAATATCCAGCCCTGGGGAAAAATATACAGGGTGTACGAGTCTCTGCCCGGCTGTGGGCTTCAGAGGGACTTGAGCAACTATCTTTACAGGGCCATGGGCTATTCGTGGCAGTCCTATCTTTGGAACTTCTCTTTCCACTGGAATCCACACAGCTCTGCACTTCACTTACATTTCCCTTTTGGTGAGACAGTATGCAGATGACACCATTCTGTGCTGCCCAGGGCAAGGTGTGGGAGACCCCAAACGGAGCCACATCCCAGTTCAGCTAAGGAAAGGCAGAAGGAGCTGGGCAGCATCCTCTGTTTCCTCCTCAGAAAGGGTTGGCTGTAATTACCTTTAAGCCAAAGTTTTTGAAAGTCAGAGGTACCTTAAACCGAGTGGTTGGCGGGAGGGCTGAAACTGACTTAAGCATCTATAAATCTGGTCTGGGAAAAAAAAAAATCACCAGCCACTAGTTGGTACTAGAAACTGCCCTGCTAAAGAGAGAACCAGCCCCCCCTTCCCCAGCCCACCTTCCCAGACTGTGTGGGGGGCTGGCTGCGTGTGGATGCTGAGTTGTGGGGCTGCCGGCAAGCAGCTGAGGCCCAGGAAGGGTTTTATCTGAGGATAATGACTGAAGCGCAGGGAATATGGATGAATAACTTCATTGAGCTGAGCTATTGTGGCCTCTGAGGCTGGGGGTAATTATGGTGATGAATTTTATTATCCTTCTCACAGGATTCTGCTCCCCACTGGCTTTCCCTCATCTAGTGTATAATCTGGTTCAGTTTTGTAATCTGGTCCCGTGTGTCGTCTCTTTGGAACTGAGTGGATTCAAAGGAGCTCTGTTGTCCGCACATCTGGCATTTTCCTCAGTTGTCAGGCCCCGCCCTCACTCTGAACTTCCATCCAAAACACAGACTTCGGGGCCTGTCCGCTAGTTGGTTTGTTTTGTAAAATTCTTCATGGGGTCGCTTGCTGCAAACCCGCATGTGATTTTCCGGGACCAGTCCACCCAGGATTAATCATGCGGTGAACAAATTTCCCTGTGATTTCCCCGAAACTCTTGGCAGTCAGTTTTGGAGGCCCTGAGATTCTCAGGAGTTGCTAAGAGTTTTTGTTGCACCGAGCATTTGATAAACACCAGGTCCGTTAAGAGTCTTTGTGAGGGAGGTCTATCCATTACACTGGTGTATGAGATCCAAAATAGCATTTAACGGAGAAAAAGCACATTTTTAAGAAGTATCCAAGTGTGAGAAGGTGAAGTCGGGACATGGTGAATAAGGCAGAACACTGACTGAGCAGAGGGATGCAGCCCCTTCTCTTTCTCTGGCCTCTGACATGCGTGGTCCATGAATCACTCTAGACCAGAGAATTATAAAGACCCCAAACCTTGGCATGACGGTGAGTGGTCTGGCCAAGTAAGGAGGACACCCCTTGCTCCCATTTCCATCCCCACCACGTGCTATGAAGTCACAGTTCCCTCATTTAATCATTACAGCTCCTTAAATTATACATCATCTTCAGAATATGCCAGAACTGGGATTCAAAAAGTGGGTCTGACTAATTCCAAACCCCAAGCTCTTTTTAGTACATTACAAAGCCGCGTAAAAACTAAAGGTTGCACTTGAAATTAAAGGTCAATGTCACTTTAAGCTCCTTACACATGAACCCCAAATTTTGGGGCGCCTGGGTGGCTCAATCAGTTGAGCATCTGTCTTCAGCTCGGTTTGTGAGCTCAGGGTCCTGGGTTTGAGCCCCGCGTCAGGCTCCCTGCTTGGCAAGGAGGCTGCTCTCCCTCTCCTCCCCGCTTGTTCTCTCTCTCTCTCTCTCTCTCTCTATCTCTGTCTCTCTCTCCCTCAAATAAATGAATAAAGTCTTTAAAAATATATTTTAAAGGTATAAAGAGTCGTTGTTATATACCTGCCATAATTTCCTATAAGAATGAAGATGTCACAGTACATTAAAATAGGATTCATTAATTCATTCCCCAAATGGCACCTCCTGAATGCTTGGTACAGAGCCAGGTGCTGGATTTGAGCTGTGTGCACTTTGGAGAGAGGCACGCCTAATTTACAAAGCATTCCCCAGAGTCTTCGCCAGCGGAGCAACGGACCTGTGCTTTAAATTCCATTGGCTTATCTGAATATTTGTCATATTTCTGGCTCTAAGAACAGGCATGCCAGGTTACAACTTGTGGAAACGGTTCAGGAGAGGACATAGAGAGACAGAAGACTCAGATACCTAGCAGTACCCTGGTGGAATTCATGGGAGCAATCTCAGTAAGATCCTGCAAGGCTCTCCAAGGAAGCCATGCCATTCCTGCCCCCCTGAAAACCCCTCAAGGAAATTATCCAGCAGGAGCGATTTGTTGGAAGAGAATCAAATGATTGGGGGGACGGGGTGGGGAGCACTTCCGTAGCCAAGTCAGCAGTTACGGAGGTAAGTCTTAGGATTCCCAGAGGGGTGGGCAAGAAATAAAGCAGCTCTGGATTGAAATTTTGAATCCTTTCCTTGTCGATTTCTTCAAACTTTTTGGGAAAGGAAAGAGATCAGGCATTTCTTCGAGGGCTATGAGATGGAGTCGGGTTAGGGAACAACGGGAGTTCTGCCAACTTCATCCAGGTGGGGAAAACAAGGCGGCTGCTTCTGTCCTTGCTGCACGCCAGAGCCCACCAGCCTTTGGGTTCCGGCCAGCCGGCCAGGCCAAGGCAAGCATTCCCTTGAGCTTCAAAGATAGGGGTGAGCGGGCTCTCCCTTCTTTTTGTCTAGCGAGTGCCTTTGCCAGGGGAACCGCTCAGAGGAGGTGGGTTTGTCCTTTGAGGGGAATCTCACTAAGTCTAGAGGGAAACCTACAGACCTGACCACCTCATTAGTTGTCCGAGGAGCTGCAAACTAAAATTGTTTAGGGCAATGCTCAATTTCATGCAGGGAGAAAAAACAAAACAAAACAAAAATCAACAAACCTATCAAAGGATAATCACCTTTCCAGAGGAAGATGGGCTCTCTTCCACCTCTATCCAGGGGGAGAGAGTTACCAGTGCCCCAGACAGTGGAGAGAGTATCTCTGCGCACATGGCGTCAGAATTGACATTGTTAATGTTTGCAGCATGCAGGGGGATGTCAGTTACATAGAATACAGATGAGAAGCAGGGAAGGGGTGCCAGAAGATAAGTAAACACATTATTGATGAGCATGGAGTATTTCCTGCAATTCATTACAATGTCTCCATCCGAAAGAATAAAACACAGCTGACATAAAAAGCTGTTATCCAATGAATAGTATCCTGCCAATGAATAGTATCCTGCCCGAGGAAGAAAAGTGTCAGTTTGCCTAGAATCTAGAAAGGGAGAGAAAAGGGATGAGAATTTGACGACGGTAAACCTGCCCTGCCCAAGGAAGTCATTTATTTAGCAAGTACATTCTGAATGACTGCTTTGTGAGTCAGGCAAGGCACACGTTATCCCAGCTTACAGCTAGTATGCAGGATGTCCTATAGGGTGGCCTTGGGTGTTCTGATCTCAGTTACAGTGACTGTTCTATGATGAATCAGGGACCCCTGTTCCATCACAGTCTGGAAATGTATTCCACCCAAGAGCCCCACCCTTTGCCTTTGTTGTAGGTACACCAGGTATTTCACTCTTGCGAAGGGTGCATAGCAAATGTGTACAGCATTGGAAAACCGTCTCCCGATGTAAATAAACTATTTGGTTTCCTGGCCTCTTGTAAGTCTGGCTAATGTGAAACAGTATCATCTGAGCCGGATCACCCCATAATGAGATTAAATTTCTGACTCTATAAAGCTAAGGGAACTAGATTCTGCATGGGTGGTGTGAATAGTGGTAACTATATAATAACATCTACTGGATGCTTAGCACATTTCAAGCACTTTACAAGCCCTAGCTCATTCAATCTGTGCAACAGACCTACAAGGTAGGAATTATTTGTATCTTATACATAGTGAAGAGGCTCAGAGAGGTTCAATAACTTAAACACGCAGACGCAGGTAGTAAACAGCAATGGTGAGACTCTTGAATCCAGGCAGCCCAACCCCAGAGCCCACGCTCCTAACCACTCAGCACGACAGCCACCTCTGCGTGGGGTCAAGGCTTCCAAGGACACCCAGAAAAGTCAGCCTGTTGATTTCTTCAAGTACCTCTTATAGCAGCAACACCACTTGTTTGTTAGATGCGCATTTCAGATTGAAGAATGAGGTTGGAACTAGGACGTGGTCCTGCCCTCTTAAGCATTTACGGGGCATACATGTTATTAAGAACTTTAAGAGTTAGGGAAGAAGCATAAAGTGGGATCACAGCTCACAGAGAGAGGGAAGACAGGTGTGTGTGGTGTAAATGTAAGAAGAACATACAAGACAACATAAAATGGCATGTCCTGAGCAACAAACACCATTATCAGCCGCTCAGACTTTGGAGATGAGATTCTTTGGCCATTGATAGCTGGAAAAAAAAGCTTAGGGGGGCAGATGGGGCTTGATCTTGGCTGTGAAAAATGGTAGGATTGGTTGGGCAAGGTGGCAGGGAAGGGCAATCCAGGCAGGAGAGATTGCTTGAGCAAATGCACGGAAGTTAGAACAATCTGGAGTTTGTATGGGAAGATTCATGAAGGCTCGCTGGTGTTGGAGTGGGGGTAAATTCAGGGAAAGGATGAGTCCCTACTAAGTGGCAGAGCTGAACCTTTTTCTGTAGGCAATAGGCAATGGTAGCCAATGAGAGTAAGGTGAGCCATGAATAGCAGTTGTCAGGAAAAAAAAAATGATAACAAGAACCATATGGGATGGAATCTAGTTTATGGGACCACTGGGGTGGGAGTCATGAGACGAGAGACTAAGTGTGGTGACCACAGAATGGAGAATGAGATCAGATTTGGGGAATAGGAGCCAGCATGACTTACAGCTCAGAATTTCCTGATTTCTTATTCTTACCTTATTTCCTGAGTTCCTACTATTCGCCTCTTACAACAACATAACATTATTAAAATTTTTTGAGAGTTAATTTGCAGATCATGAAATTAATCCTTTGAAATTGAATAGTCGGGGATACCGGGCTGGTTCTCTCAGAAGAACACATGACTCTTGATCTCGGGGTTGTGAGTTTGAGCCCCACATTGGGTGTAAGAATGACTTAAAAATGAAATCTTAAATGAAGAAATTGAATAGTTAAACCACTAGAAGTTGCTGCCATTTTCACTCTCCCCCCATTTCCTGGTGACCACCGATCTGCTTTTTGTGTCTATGGATTTGCCTGTTCCAGATATTTCATATAAATGGAATCAGACAATATGTGGCCTTCTGTGCCTGGGTTCTTTCATCCAGCATGATTTCAAGGTTCATTCCGGTGGTAGTGTGTGTGTGTCAGAATTTTATTAATTTTTAGTGGCCAAATAATACTCCATCTGTTATTTATCCATTCACCACCAATTGATGGACATTTGGCTTGCTTCTGCTCTGGGGCTATATGAATAATGTGGCAATGAACATTCGTGTGGCTATGAACAAATCTTTATGTGGATGTATGTCTTCATTTCTCTCAGGTATGTACCTAGGGGTATAATTGCCCGGTCATATGGTAACTCCATGTTTAACTTTTTGAGGAACTGCCAAACTACTGCATCATTTAACATTCCTACCAACGATGGAGAAGGGTTCCAATTTCTCCACATCCTTGCCAACACTTGTTATTTTTGTGTTGTTTTGTTTTGTTTCATTTTTTGATGGTAATAATCCTAATGGGTATGAAGTAGGATCTCACTGTGATTTTTTTTTTTTTTTTTTTTTTAGTATTTCCCTAAATGACTAATGATGCTCAGCATCTTTTCATGTACTTTTTGGCCATTTACATATCTTCTTTTTTTTTAGTATTTTATTTTTAAGTACTCTCTACACCCAATGTGGGGCTTGAACTCACAACCCCGAGATCAAGAGTCACACACTCCACCGATGGAGCCAGCCAGATGCCCCCGTATCTTCTTGGGAGCAATGTCTATTCAAATCTTTTTCCCATTTTAAAATTGTGTTGTCTTTTTGTTGTTGAATTCTTTATATATTCTGGATACCAAACCTTTATTAGACATAGGAATTGCAAATATCCTTCCCATTCAATTTCTTGATGGTGTCCATTGAAGCACAAATTTTAAAATTTTTGAAGTCCCTTATATCTATTTTTTTCTTTTATTGCCTGTATTGTTGGTGTCATATCTAAGAACCCATTGCCTCAGCCAAGGTCACACAAAGGTTTACTTTACAACCAAGAAAACAAAGGTTTACTCTTGTGTTTACTTCCAACAGTTGTGTAGTTTTATTATTTTTTAAAAGATTTTATTTATTTATTTGACAGAGAGAAAGAGTACAAGCAGGGGGAGTGGCAGAGGGAGAGGGAGAAGCAGGCTCTCCATTGAGCAGGGAGCCTGACACAGGGCTCCATCCCAGCTGGGATCATGACCCGAGCTGAAGGCAGACACTTAACCAACTGAACTGCCCAGGACCCCCAACAGTTCTGTAGTTTGGGATCTTACATTTAGGTCTTTGACTCATTGGGGGTTATTTCTTATATGTGATAGGAAGTAGAGGACCCATTCCATTCTGTTGCATGGGGCTCTCTGGATGTCCCAGAATCATTAGTTAGAAAGGTAATTCTTTCCCATCAAGTTATCTTGGCACCTTTGTCAAAAATCAGTTGCCCATAAATGGATGGGCTTATTTCTGGACCCTCAATTCTATTCCATTTTTCTATACATCTATCCCTATGCCAATGCCACACAGTCTTGATTACTGTAGTTTTGTCGTAAGTTTTGAAGTTGGGAAGTTTAAGTCCTCCTACTTTGTTCTTTTTCAAGATTACTTCGACTATTCTTATCACCGTATTTTAGTTATTTGTATACATCTCTTGCCCTCTCTTGCGGGTTAGAGAAGAGAGCAGGACCCATGTCTTACTCAGCACCTAAGAGAACACATGATCGGTACATTGTAAACATTTGTTAGGAGGAAGAGGGAGGAAACACAGTGATCCAAGCCTCTGGGGAGAAATGACAAAGAGGCAGGTGATAGAATTTTAAAAATCAGGTTTGGAGGGATGATAGGTTTGGAACCAATGTTATAAGGAAGAGTTCCAGTTTGTGCACTCTGTTTTAGACACAGGGACTTTGAGGTAATAATAGGACATCCAACTGGATGTATTTGATGGGTACTTGGAAAGATAATCAAAATGACATCAGAGGTACACCCTAGAGACACAGTTTGCTGCCTGAACTCCTCCCCATTCATCGGAACAAGGGGAGAAAGATGGCAAGAAGGCTCAGAAGAGATTGCCCCTATCTAAGAACAATTCTTTTTAAAAAATCTACCGAAGCACACTTCAAACTCCCCAACCAGGCTCAGGATCAAGGCCAAGGGCAGCTAATGGAAACACAGCCACATTCTGCACATTCCTGTAAGGCCTCATCCTCCTTGGTGCACAGCTGGACTGTCTGTGAGCTACATGGGTGGATGGTGAGGTCAGAGCCAAAGGGGCTTCTCTTTTCACTCTTGCAAAATCAGGGCCTGCTCAGCTGACAGCCCTGAGTGAATCAGGAGCTCAGTTTCCGAGCAGATGGTGAGTGTTTTCCCACTCTGCCACCCTGTTGAGATGCTCAGCTCCGAGCTGGACTTCTAAAACAGGTTTTAGTCATTTGATTTTTCAGGCACTGAGCAGTCCTCTCTATGAGGTGGGCTTTCCAACGGGCCACCGGACCCAGCCAGTTCCAGAGAAGTTATAACAGAGGTGTTGATTCCAGTTTACAAAGCTGAACTCATTTCCTCTTTTACTGAGAACATTCTGCTCTTGGTCAACAGAGAAAACCTCTCCCCAGGTTGAGTAATCTTGGTTGAGGTTGTAATCAACAGCCTCTAGTTTTAACACTTGAGTTCTGAGCCCCAGTCGTGTTTGGGGGTGAGCGGGTAAGTTGATCTGTGAAGGCTGAAAAGTGTGACTATTCGTGTATTCATTCATTCAGCTCTCAGAGGCCATGCCCAGTGGCTGGGCCATAAACTTATAGTGGAATGGGATGTTACTCCCAGGAAGCTTAGAGATGCTAGCAGAGAAAAAGCAGTCAGTGTTGGTGTTACCAAGCCTTGTTCTAGTTTAGAGGAATTACTTTCTCTTGGCACCCTGGGAAGGCTCTGAGGGAAGAAGCATCTCGCCTGGGCCAGGTAGATGAGTAGGTAGGGTTTAGATGGACAGTGAAGTTGGAAGGATGAAACTGCAGGTGCCCTTGGCATCCAAAAGCCCACAGAGCAGGTTTGGTGCCACCCGAGCCCTTGCCACGTGGAGTAGAGAGAATATGAGGGGAGCTGCAGAGAAACGACCATTATGTATGAAGCCTGCGTGACACAGTGGTTCGAGCGGGGTTTGGCGTCTAACAGATCCGATGTGTAATTCCTGCGTCACCACTGGCTAGCTACATGGGTGGTTTCCTCTCAGCCTCACCATCCTCAGCTTCAAAATGAGAATGACATTAGTTTGTAAGGCATTTGTAAAGATCAGGAGAGAGTACCTGGCACCATGTTTTGGACATTCTCCAATAAATTCAAAATAGCAGCCATTATTATAATACCTACCTCCTTAGAAAAGCAAACCGGTGCAGCCACTGTGGAAAACAGTGTGGAGGTTCCTCAAAAAATTAAAAATAGAACTACAGGGGCAGCTGGGTAGCTCAGTTGGTTAAGCGTCTTGACTCTTGACTTCTGCTCAGGTCCCCTGCCGGTGACTTGCTGGGAGGTTTTGCTAAGGACGTGAAAGCTGATCTCAGAGTCCTGAGATCAAGCCCCAAGTGGGGCTCTATGCTAGGCATGGAACCTGCTTGGGATTCCCTCTCTCCCTCTCCCTTACCCCTCCCCCTCCCTGCTTGCATTCTCTCTCTCTCAAAAAAAAAAAAAAAAAAAAAAAGAACTACCATATGACCCAGGAATTCCACAACTGGGTGTTTATCCAAAGAAAATGAAAACGCTAATTTGAAAAGATATATGCTGTTTACTGCAGCATCATTTACAACAGCCAAGATACGGATGCGACCCGAGTGTCCATCCATAGATGAATGGAGAGAGAAGATGTGGTAGGTATAGACAATGGAATATTACTCAGCCAGAAAAAGAATGAAACCTTGCCATTTGCAACCACATGGAGCCAGAGAGTATAATGCTAAGTAAAATAAGTCAGAGAAAGACAAATACTATATGATTTCACTCCTATGTGGAATTTAAGAAACAAAAAAGAAAAAAAGAGAGAAACCAAAAAAACAGACTCCTAACTATAGAGAACAAATGGGTGGTTGCCAGAGGGAAGGTGGGTGTGGGGGGATGGGGAAATAGGTGAAGTGGATTAAGGGTGTCCTTATTGTGATAAGCACTGATGTGACTAATGTGTGGAATTATGAATCACTACATTGTACACCTAAATCTAATGTAGCACTGTATGTTAATTATACTGGACTTTAAAATAAAATAAAATACCTACTTGTTGGATGGTCATGGAAAATAACCTTGAAGATTTGTGTAGTAGGCACAGTGGGCCTCAGCTGATTCTCCCCCGTCAGGGGAGGAAGGATGCAGGTGGCTGGGAAGTCTGGTGTCCTGTCTAAAGGACCGCATGTCCTGGTCCCTCCACCTGCCAATGACTTGCTGGGAGGTCTTGCTAGGGACATGAACACTGAGTCCCCAGCCACACGGGCCCCTCTCCTTTCTCGACTGCTCGTGTTCAGCTGCAGAGACCTTCAGAATGCTGCCTCTTTGGGGCATTGTGCATAATGCCCCCTCTCGGAAGTCAGGGAACACTGCTCCAAATCTTAATGTGTGGCATTTCTTCTGATTTCTCCAGAGGAACTGGTGACGCTTGTCTGATCTCAGCCTTGACACGTCTCTCTTGAATTTCTCGAGGGAGGCACATGTCCCTGGTGCTGACAGTGGGTGATCACAGCTCGGCCTTGGCTGGGCCTGCAGGGGCTGCCAAGATGGGACACAGCGAGTGGACAGGCTTCTGCTCACAACACATTGGATGGCAGAGCCACAGAGCTCATCCTCAGAGGTGGATTGTCCTATTCTCAGCCATGTTCAGGGGAAGCTATTTAACAACTCTTGAGTGAAGCTCAGCGGACAGTAGCAAGAATATCATAACATAAGGGTTAATTCAAAAGAAATGTCCTACTTGGGCGTCGGTGTGTTCTTTTAGTCAGTCGTTCAAAAAACATCTGCTGAATACTTACCGTGGTGCCAAGCACTGGGAATATGGGGCAGTGTGGGCTTTGTGGCGGGGGGCGGGGGGTAGCACTGTGCATCCTGGAGGAAAATTATGGATACCGTGGGATACTGAGTGGCTGGGTCAAGCCTTCAAGGAGCCGCTTCAATTTTCCATGGCCGCACTTTCAGTCTGGTAAGCAGTTTACCAGGAGCCACGGAAAGGGTGGGAATAGAGAGGAATCCACTGGCCACATCAGTGACTATACTGACCCCAGCCCAGCATCTGCCAGGAGCTGAAGGCTGGCATACAGCTCTGGGTCAGCAAGTGGTTTTCGATATTCCAAGGAAAGGCTCCTTCACAAGGTCAGAGGATGGGCCAGCCCCACAGGACGAGAGGATTGATTCCAAAGAGGTGGTAAATGAAAGCAAAGTCCTAACACCTTTCTTCTGGTTGCAGAAGCAGTAACTAAGGGAGCAGCATCAAACAGCGAAATTTAGGCCATTTGAATTGAGATGAAGGACCCTATGAAGATATGAGTATCAACGTGGGTGGTCTGCAGGGCGCTAGGTAATGTTGGAGGTTGGCACCTTTCCACAGCTCTAGGTGTGTTTATTTTCAGGCTTCTGAGCGCAGTATTGAGACATGGGGTGATAGGCACAAGCCTGCGTCTGGGCAAAGGAATAAAAGCAGGCATTTTTTGCTTATGTTTTCCAAATAGATGTTTTGACCTCTCTCCAAAAACATTGCTTCATCCCAAATGTAATTGGGAAGTGAGGGGCGTGGAAATGCTAGGATTCATTATTTATTAATTATCCGACAGTTACTCCTACAGGGGAAAACCAGAACTTCCTAGGATGTCGTAAGAAAAAAAAAAAAAAAAAAAGAGCATTCTCTTTCTCAGCGGCCACAAAACCCATCCCACAGCCACGTAGTCATTCATCTTCAAAGCTTGTTTGTGCAGTGAGATGCTGGAGCAGCTCAAGATGCTAGGAAACCTCAGGCAACACGAAAGATTGCCTCAATCTGTTGGCTGACGCTGCAGGTTTTCTTTGAAAACCCCGAGGATAGCTCAGCTTGTGACTTCTTTATTTTTAAAATCAGCTTTCATAAGATGAAAGCAGAGAGGGAGGCAAACCCTAAGAGACTCTTAACTCTATAGGAAACAAACTGAGGGTTGCTGGAGGGGAGGGGGTAACTGGGAGATGGGCAGTGAGGAGGGCACGTGATGTCAGGAGCGTGGGGTGTTACACGCGACTGATGAACCACTAAACTCTACCCCTGAAACTAATGATACCCTGTATGTTAATTAATTGATTTTAAATTTAAAAAAATGTTAAAGTATAGCTAAAAAAATAAAAGTATTGTTAAAAGGGCATTATCTGAAAAATTACAGTTAATTTAGAAATAAATATCTAAAAAGAAAAGAGAAAAAAAAAATCAACGTTCCTGTTTTAAGATAAAATGCTATGGAAGCTGCTTCTCCGGCTGTCTGATTTTTGAGGCTTCAAGTCAGCAGAAAGAGGACTGCGGGGAGCTTCTCCCTCATGTGGACATGGAAGCAGCAGAGGCTCTTAAACTTAGGGAGAGGACTTTTGTGGCTCTCTTGATAAAACAAGGGGGAAGTCCAGTAAAGGACTCAGCGTCATATACTCAGTACATCCATTCATACCCTGAATGTTGTTTCTCCACGGAGCTGTAACAGGTGGGAAGATGAATTCTTGGCTCCAAGGTTTGGTATTTATTTCTGACTGTTGGTGGGTGAGGACTCTAGTAGACATATCCCGGTCATTACCTGTCTGGGTTTTTTCCCTTGCCACCTCAGTGTCCTGGGGCAAGCATCAGCCACTCCTGCCGGGACAGTGGGATAGCCCGAGGGTCTCCCTGCTTCCTTCGGATCCCTGCACCACCCCCGATACACACACCCCATTCACATGGCACTCTGACTCAGGTGATGTCATCTCCTGCCTTCCCTTCGCACTCCAGTTGAAAGGAGAACCCCTCCAGACTGGCCCTCCACACCTCCTCTATTCGTTTCTTCCATCCAGCCCCACGGACCGCTCTGTTTCTTGAGTGTGCACTGCCCCAAACTCATTCTGGGCTTCCAGGTTAGACCATCTCTTCCCATCTGTAGTTCACTTGCTCATTCAACAGATACTTACTGAGTGTCTCCTGTGTGCCGGGTATTCTAGGCCAGGGGGGCATTGAGGTGGACAGCCTTTACGGAGTTTATGTTCTCGTGGGACAGCCAGGTCGTGAAGGTCCAGCATGCGTGGTTGAGTACTCTGGCATGTGTGTGAGGGTGTGGGGAGTGTGGGGGAAGGCCTCTCCGAGAAAGTGCCCTTTGAGGACAGATCTAAGGGGGTGAAAGAGTGCTATCTTGAGATTTTCCTTGTTTGCTTGTTATGAGTCCCCTCCCCGCCCCCACAACAGTACCCAAAATCATGAGAGATCTCACTTTGTTCAATTCTCCATCTCTAGTGCCCAGAATGGGGCCCAGTACTTAGTGGGTGAACAGGGAATATTTGGGGATATAGAGGTGGGCCTTGGGAAGGTTCCAGTGTTGACCGTTGCTGCTGCCTTAATTTCAGAGCAAGTAGGGCTGTTACACTGTTGTAAAGCAGGTCACACTTTAACCTGCCTCCTATAATCTACCACTTCAGAAAGCTTAGTCCTAGAAGGGACTCATTTGAGGAAACTGAGGTTCTGGTTCCTAAATAATGGAAGATTCTAACCAGATGGGATTTCATAAAAGGACGTATGATGCAAGAGGAAGCAGTTGCTTCTGACAACCAGGATTATAATTTATGGAAGGATGGGCGGGGGGGGGTGGGGCGTGGATGAAGAGGAAGGATGTCAGAACCCAGGGAGGGGCCAGGGGGCTTTCTGGCCCACGGTAGCACAAAGATGTCTTTTGTTGTGTTGCTGAGTACACGGATGAGCTGTTTAAAACACTTGGCTTTGTGTCCACTCACCGACCCGGTGAACTAGGCAAATCATTTAATTTCCAATGTTAGACAATTATTCTGACACTTGTTAAGACAGTTGGAAGAATTTATTCAAGGGCGCCTGGATGGCTCAGTTGGTTAAGCGACTGCCTTTGGCTCAGGTCATGATCCTGGAGTCCCGGAATCGAGTCCCACATGGGGCTCCCTGCTCAGCGGGGAGTCTGCTTCTCCCTCTGACCCTCTTCCCTCTTGTGCTCTCTATCTCTCATTCTCTCTCTCTCTCTCAAATAAATAAATAAAATCTTTAAAAAAAAAGAATTTATTCAAGACTACTGCAATAGGGGAGAGAGATAGGGGTTCAATTCTAAACACAGCAAAGATAGCTGGGGATTTATAACCAAGGAGCAGAGTATGGGGGGTGGGGAATGGAAAAGTATGGAGAGAACACGTCAAGGGTAGGGGGTGGTTCTTGCTAAACTGGCTCAACAGGATTCTTGCTAAAGGCAGGCCTACCACTTGGTCATCAAAGGTGGGGGATGGGGAACTTGGTCAGGCGGGAGCATTCTCTCTCAACTGACTTAGCGGGGTTCTTGCAGAAACCAGACCCTTGCGAGGATGGACAGAGAAGCCCAGCTAGAATTTGGTCAAGGAGAGATCTTTGTCGGCCTCACTTTCCTAATCTGATAAAGGGGACAGTGATGCCAGTGCAACCCACCCATGGGGCCATTTTGAAATGAAGTCAGTCAAAAGGTAATAAATAAACCCTATGTGGTGGGGGTGGGGGTGGGGGTGGGGGTGGGTGTTGTTATAAAGCTGGGCCTCCCACGTTAGGTAGAAGCTACAACTTGGAAAGACCTCGATGCACTTCTGTTCAAGTAACCTGCTCTCTTCGTCCTAGAAAGGGACTCATTTGAGGAAACTGAGATTCTGGTTCCTAAATAATGGAAGATTCTAACCAGATGGGATTTCATAAAAGGACGTATGATGCAAGAGGAAGCAGTTGCTTCCTACACCCCTACGTCCGTGCTACTTAATTCACTCGGCAGCGGGTAGTGGACTTGAAGAGGAAGGGGGAGTGGATGGTGAGGGGAGCACAGATTTAGGAGTGGGCTCTGGAAAGAATCGGCAGGCAGAGGATGGAATGGAAGTGAAGGCAGAAGGCAGTACGCGAGCCGTTTGACCTGGGTCTTGTGTTGAAAGTTCACTCCCATGACTGTGACATGGTATTGGAAAGAAGACATTTGTCTCAATGAGAGCTAGTTTTGAAGCAGCGGGGGAAAGAGGGTTTATTGGGACCAACTGGTCAATCTTTTGGGGGGAAATCAAATTATATCCCCATTTTGCATCACACTGCAAAAGAAACACAAGACAAATACAAGTATTCAGTGTAAGAACAAAACCATAAGGACAATCTAGGTGAATATTCACATCAGCTTGAGCAAGGGTTTGTACCTATGACATCAAAGGGAAAAACAAGCTTAATGTTTGATTAGCGAATGAGCTCAGGACTTCCAAAAGAAAGATGCAAATGCCAGCTCATCAAAAAAAAAAAAAAAAAAAAAGTGTTTGCGGCAGCTCTTACAAAGAATGCATTCCTAAGGTATAAAAAACACATACAAGGGCATCTGGGTGGCTCAGTTGGTTAAGCAACTGCCTTCGGCTCAGGTCATGATCCTGGAGTCCCTGGATCACATCGGGCTCCCTGCTCAGCGGGGAGTCTGCTTCTCCCTCTGACCCTCCCCACTCTCTTGTGCTCTGTCTCTCTCTCAAATAAATAAATAAATAAAATCTTAAAAAAAAACACATACAAAACTATAAAAAAGATGAATACCATAAGAGAAAAATGGTCACAGAAGAAGAAGAAGACATTTTTAATGGCCAAAAAATAAATGGAACAACTCATCACCATTTATCTGGAATGTAAATAAATCCAGAAGATTGCAAACCCTTATTTAAAACACTTTTATCAAGATCTTGGGACTATTACTATTACAGTCACAGTTCTAAATTCTAAAATATTTTAAAAGAAAGGGATCCCATAAAAATACATAAACTGGAATAATTTTAGAGAAATCAGTCTTCAGTGCGAAGAGGAAAGTGGTGCCCAGTTAGCACTTTCAAACCAATAAACATCTCTTCAGTTCTTGCTTGTTCTTAAACTTGAGAACCTGAAGGTAAAATTGATTTATCACATTTTCTCGTGGTTAATTATAAAGTTTGGCCTAGCTCTTGAAAGAATAACACCTACACACAAATTCCAAAGCAGATGGATGGGTTGCTACCTTATTTGGAAACTTCCAATGGTTCTGACCCCCACCCCTCCCCGCTGGGTAAGGCTGGGTGAGACAGGAAAAGGTGTTCCCGTGAGCATGAGGGTACTCGGGGCACAACGGACACTGTTATTGTAGGTTCATCGCTGTGCTTACATAAACAGCTGGGGGTATTGCCTGTGCACACACGTGTCTTCGGAGGAAAAAAGAATCGGAAGATGGAGGCATCCATACAGGATTTGAATTTCACCCGTCAAGGGAAAAGGGCGTTAATTGCTGGCTGGAGACTCAGGTTGCTGGGCTGGTAGGAACTCTTCACCCAGGAAAACCTTCCACCAAAATAATAAGAGGGACAATTGAAGATCTCTTGTTAGAGATCAACTTTCCCATGGAGCGAAAAGAATACCAGGGCAGTGAGACAAAAGCTATGCATCTTAATCATGAATGTCATTCATAAAACACCCTTTGTCTATTCAGGGTGATTTTAGTACTTGGCTCTGTGGGCCAAGTACAAGAAGGAATTTTTATCAAATTACGCTTTCAATGAGCTGAACTTTCTATGAAAGAATTCGAACCAACTTCATTCAGCACTTGATTTTTTCTTTTTAAAAAGCAAGGGTGTTTTCCTGCTCTCGGCCGCGCAGGCTCTTCCTTGTGTCCATAAAGGCATAGGAAGCTCTGCAGATGGAGCACGCCTGGCTGGGAGGGCCCCACCTGTCCCCCCCTTCGTCCCACAGGTGCCCCCCAACGCAGGGCGCGGGCTGGTGCTGTGCCTGCTGCTGCTGCTGCTGCTGCTGCTGCTAGGCTGGGGGCCCCAGCTCCAGTGACGCAGACGCTGCGGGGGCAGGGGTGGGGCTGCCCCCCCCCACCGCCACCCTGGAGGTGGCCTTGTTGGTTTTGTTGTCTTTTCAACTGTTTTCTGATGATCCCTTTTTTATATTTAAACTCTGAGTGCTGGGACACTACTGAGGTTTCATACTAGTTTTTTTCTTTTCCTTTTTGTAAGAGAAATGAATTCATTATACCTCTGGGGTGGTTACTGGTTAACTGCCCGTGGGCCTGCTCTCCTGGCCCCTACCCACCGTACCGGGGCCTGTCCCCGGAAGGTGGGGGTCCTGCGGGGTGGGGCGGGGGGAGTGCTGGCCACACCCCCAAGTCTGTGATGCCCGGGACAAAGAGAATCTGCTGGAAGAGATTCTGAGGGGTGAGGAGAGCTCAATAAAATGTTGGTTTCCAAAAAAAAAAAAAAAAAAGCAAGGGTGTTGTGTTTTGTAAAGTTGGAGGATGCCATATAATAAATGGTTTTGCTGAGCAGCCTCCAGAAAAGATTGCTAAAATTGATGATTTGTTAACCAAACCAGGAGGGAAAGAAAAGAAAATGGGATGTAGGTGTGTGTGTGTGTGTGTGTGTGTGTGTGTGTGTGTGTGTGTGTGTGTGTGTGTGTGTGTGTGTGTGTGTGTGTGTGTGTGTGTGTGTGTGTGTGTTTAATAAGGACTACTTGCCTGACAAAGGTATATTTCCCCCTTGTGATAAATACATTGAACATTTGCCTAACACCACAGTCATAAATCCTGATGGGAGCCCATCGCTGCCCACCCCCACCCCAGCCCCAGCGAGCCACCAGGAGGGGAGGCAAACTATTTGCATGCACTGAGGTATTCAGTTATTGCTAACTGGTGAAAGCCATTCCCGCCCCCCCCCCCCATGGAAAAAATAAATGCATATGTTTAGGGAGCTCATCCAAAGCCCTAGATCGGCAGCACTGGATTAGGACTCCAGATGCAAAGAGAAGGCTCACAGAACCAGTGAATTTACTCTTGAGACTTTCTCCCTCCATGCATCAGCAAAGAAGTTCTGATCAAATATTTATTAGCTGTGCCTTTGGCTGGGCTTTCTAAGCATAGAGAGAAATAAGGTATCTTAAGGCAAGGACTAGATTGCTGACTTGAGCACTGCCTGGATACAAACATCTACTCTTTAATTACACAAGGAAGTCTCCAAGCACCCCCTCCCTCTTGCTCCTGGGTTGTGCATGCTTGCTTAGTTTGCAACTCTGTTTAGCCATAGTTTCCAGAGCCACTCTGAGTATGGGGAGGGAGCCCGTGGCCAATGACTCTGATTTTTAACTCGTGAAAAGGGTTATTTGATGAGCTGAGATGATACCCTTGCTTGGTCGTGCTTCATTTTGGATCATCGCGACAGAGGTTCAAGAAAAGGCAACGGTTGCTATCTGTCCCGTTCCCCGCACAATTCCACCTTCGCGTGGAATTCAACTTGCTGTCTCCCTCCACCCATCTCCTGTCCCTCTGGAAACCTTCCTCATGGGTACAACAGGGTCATTCATTCAGTGTTAATGCAGAAAAGCCCCGGCCAGGGGCGCTGAGGTCCCTCATTGGCATAGCTCTCGGTGCACTAAGATTTCTGTCGGGTATCTTGGCACCGTTACTGACTCTCCCCCATGGGTAGTGACCTCAGAGCCCTCATCATTCAAGGAGACATCGGTCTCAAAATTAAATGGAAAGCAAGCTTGATTTTTAAAAGATGGGATCCGCTTTTGGACGTTCTGATTTGGTATGTTTAAGATAGAGCCTGCAAATTGGAATTTTTAGAAATCTTTCCAGGTGACTCTAATTTAGAATGTTTCCAGGTCTAAATGATATATATATTTTTAAAGATTTTATTTATTTATTTTTGTAAGAGAGAGAGTGAGCATGGGGTGAGGGGGCTGGGGAGGGGCAGAGGGAGAAGCAGACTCCCCCCTGAGCAGGGAGCCCCATGCAGGACTCAATCCCAGGACCCTGGGATCATGACCCGAGTTGAAGGCAGACGCTTAACCAACTGAGCCACCCAGGTGCCCTTAAATGTTGTTCTTTTTTTTTTTTTTTTAAAGATTTTATTTATTCATTTGACAGAGAGAGACACAGTGAGAGAGGGAACACAAGCAGGGGGAGTGGGAGAGGGAGAAGCAGGCTTCCCGTGGCGCAGGGAGCCCGATGCGGGGCTCGATCCCAGGACCCTGGGATCATGGCCTGAGCCGAAGGCAGACGCTTAACGACTGAGCCACCCAGGCGCCCCTAAATGTTATTCTATTAACCTGAATGCACTTTTGTATGAATTACATGAAATGGCACTAGGAAGAATCTGGTTCATTACTGAAAAGGTAAGGCATACATCCCCTGTCACCCTGCCCCAGTGAGGGGGGGCAGCTTCGCTGTTTTGTATTTTTATCCCTCTTTGCTTTACTATGGAGACCGCCAGGCCATTGTATGTGACACAGGTGCAGCAAGGAGAATGGTTTGTGGTAAGCTGGAAAGATGACCCCCCAAAAAAATCCCCAAAGGAAATGGTAAAGAAAATAATCTGATTGTAGCTGGCCAGTTAGGTCACCCAATTTCTACCTTAAGCCCTGACCCAGTCTTTCTTTTTTAGCCAGCACAGTCCGGCCAGAAGATGACGTAACACCAGGTGTCGAAGATAGCGTGGTGACCCTAGGGGCAGAAGATAACGTGATGACCACAGGCACCAGTGAAGAGCCTTATGAGTCTGGCTTAACAGCTCTGGTGAGTGTTCAAGAAGAGTGGAGTTTGCTCCACAGGCATGCAATCATATGCAAGGATATTTTATGACTGTCTTATTTCACTTAGCATAATATCCTTATGGTTTATTCATGCTGTAGCACATGTGAAAATGTCCTTCCTTTTTAAGGCTGATTATTCCATTGCATGTACCACGTTTTGTGTATCTGTTCATCGGTCAGTAGACATTTGGGTTGCTTCCAACTCTTGGCTATTGTGAATAGTGCTACCGTAAAAATGGATGTGCAAATACCTCTTCCAGACCTTGCTTTCGATCAGGTATATGCCCAGAACTGGGATTGATGGGTCATATGGTAGTTCTATTTTTAATTATTTTGAGGAACCTCCCTCTTGTTTTCCACAGTCGTTGCTCCATTTTACAATCCCACAGTGCACGATGGTTTCAGTTTCTCTACCTTCTTGCCAGTATGTTATTTTCTGTTCTTTTGAGAGTAGCCATCCTAAAAGGTACGAGGTGATAATCTCATTGTGGTTTTAATTTGTATTTCTCTGATGACTAGGGATACTAAGCATCTTTCATATGCTTACTGACCATTGTATATCATCTTTGGGGAAAGGTCTGTGCAAGCCCTTTTGCCCATTTTTGTTTGTTTGGTTTTTGGTTTTGGTTTTGTTTTTTGGGGGGGCCGGTGCACGCATACAAGCAGGGGGAAGGGGCAGAAGGAGAGAGAGAATCTTAAGCAGGCTCCACTCTCAGCATGGAGCCTGATATAGGCCCTGATCCCATGACCCAGAGATGATGACCTGAGGTGAAATCCAGTCAGATGCTTAACCAACTGAGTTACACAGGTGCCCCCTTTTTGCCCGTTTTTGAATTAAGCTACTTGATTCTTTGTCGTCAAGTTGTAGGAGTTCTTCTTACCCTTATCAGATATATGATTGGCAAATATTATCTCCCATTCCATAGGTTGCTTTTTTACTCTGCTGATTGTGTCCTGTGATGCACAAAGTTTGTTGTTGTTTTTTTTTTTAAAGATTTTATTTATTTATTTGACAGAGACAGAGACAGCGAGAGGCACAGCAAGAGCAGGAACATAAGCAGGCGCAGTGGGAGAGGGAGACAGAGGCTTCCTGCCTGGCAGGGAGCCCGATGTGGGACTCGATCCCAGGACCCTGGGATCGTGACCTGAGCTGAAGGCAGACGCTTAATGACTGAGCCACCCAGGTGCCCGTGATGCACAAAGTTTTTAAGTTTAATGTGGTCCCACTCATCTAATTTTGCTTTTGTTGCCTGGGCTCACTGGCATATTTGTTGAGTGCTACGTCGGCATGAACTTTGGAGTCACAGGATCACGTCCAAGTCTTCTTGCTTGTTGGCTATGTGAGTTTGGGCATGTTGTCTAATCTCTCTAGGCCTCGTTCAGACTTATAGGACTAATAATAGGATTTCCTTTACAGTGTTGTTTATGGAGTAAATGAGAAGGTCTTTAAAGGGCCTTGCACACAGTAAGCTCTCAATAAAAGCCAGTTATTCCTTTAATTGGGGGAGGGAGGGCATTGAAAGATGATACGACATAATACGTACCAAATAAATATTACAGGGAAAAAAAATGCCATTCAAGTTCAAGGGAGAGAAAGAATTAAAGCCTAGTGACCTGGTATTTTTTGAAGAATTATGACCCTAGGAAGTCAATTTTTTAGATTAGTCAATTTAGTCATGCTAACTATTTGATATTTATTTCCAGAGTACGTTTGGTGTCATTCCTGTCCTCACTCTGTCATTTCTGTTTTTTTGTTTTCTTGTTTCCACTTTAAATTGATGTCATCATATATTTTATGGTTTTTTTGGCGCTTTAAATCCTTTTCTGTTATAAGGTTGAGTATATATATATATATATTCTTTTTTAAGATTTTATTTATTTATTTGAGAGAGAGAATGAGAGATAGAGAGCACGAGAGGGAAGAGGGTCAGAGGGAGAAGCAGACTCCCCGCTGAGCGGGGAGCCCGATGCGGGACTCGATCCCGGGACTCCAGGATCATGACCTGAGCCGAAGGCAGTTGCTTAACCAACTGAGCCACCCGGGCGCCCGCTGAGCCACCCAGGCGCCCAGGTTGAGTATATATTTCAAAACGTTAGATTTTATTTCTCTTTTGCCTCATTTCCTTCTCTAATAGGTGCCAATAAATACAGAGAGTGTGACAGACTTTCACTTAGAGGATGGGCCGACTCAAGAAAGCACAGTCCATGCCAGAGAAGAGAGCCAAAGCACCACAGCCTTGAATGTAGTGACTCATCACTCTGTAGGTAAGAAAACCAGTTGCTCCCAATAGGCGTTGATCTTCTTCTATAATCAGTACATTACAAATATCCACGAACAAATCTAATGATCAGTAGGGCACGTATTGGAATGCTAAGAATGAGTTCTGAACCAAGCTTTGTGTGCTAGGTTCAGAATTCAATTTATAGGGTTGCTAAATTGAATTTGATTTATTGGGTTGCTGAACACAGCTTTCCCCTTTGAATGACAACGAGGGATAATGTCCCCACAAGGGCAAGTTAGCTACTAGTGTCATGTTGCTGATGGTAAGCTGATCCAATGTTACACTAAGAACCTTGTGTTGACACCCAAGAGCGGAAACCTTGACCAACCTATGTAAGTTGTAATAGATTCTATACTGATATTTACCATCTCACACTGAGTTCATGTCTGTACACATGGAACAAGAATCTATCCGAAATCAGTCTTAACCAGGATTGGGGGCTACACTTTGATTCATAGTTGGCACCTGCAGCAGTGTAAAAGGACCACTGCCTTGGGTCTTTGTCATTTGAGGTGTAGACCATCACTGAAAATGAAGAGAAATCATTACATTATGATTTCTTTACAACTTAACAATGGAAGGAGATAAACTCCCGATTCTAGAGCTTTCTTAAGAGAAATGCAGTTGTTTGGGGTTTTTATTTTAAAATTGCCTTATGTTGTAGTATATGGGATGGGAGCGGGAAAAAAACTAATCCTACGATAACTGCAGTGAATGCTTGCTAATGAGAAATTTTAAAGATTTTATTTATTTATTTGAGAGAGAGAGAGAGAGAGCTAGAAAGAGCATGAGTAGGGGACGGGGAGAGGGAGAAGCAGACTCCCCACTAAGCGGGGAACCCGAAGTGACACTTGATCCCAGGACTCCGAGATCATGACCTGAGCCAAAGGCAGACACTTAACCAACTGAGCCACCCAGGCGCCCTGCTAATGAGCAATTTTATATAAATTATTTTATCGAGATAGGTGTTGCCATCCTTAAATGAAAGTAAACATAAAGACCTTGCCTAAATCGATGGTTCCTCAAATCAGTGGCACATCTGAACACCTAGAAAGTTACTTTATTGTTCAATATAAGTTCCTTTTTTTTTTTAAAGATTTCATTTATTTATTTGACAGAGAGAGACACAGCAAGAGAGGGAACACAAGCAGGGGGAGCAGGAGAGGGAGAGGCAGGCTTCCCGCTGAGCAGGGAGCCCAATGCGGGGCTCGATCCCACGACCCTGGGATCATTACCTGAGCCGAAGGCAGACCCTTAATGACTGAGCCACCCAGGCACCGCTCAATATACATTTCTAGACCCAATCACCACTCTGGTTTTAAAAACTCTATAGCACTTTTGAGAGTTTTTTAAAAATTGCTTTATATTTGGGCTGCCTGGCTGGTTCAGTTGGTGGAGCATGTGACTCTGGATCTCAAGATTGTGAGTTTAAGTCCCACACTGGATGTGGAGACCATTTTTTTATATATACATATTTTGACCTCTTTATTTAAAAAACATCTGAAATACATAGGCATAATGTGAACAATTTTCTTTAATTAACATACAATGTATTATTGTTTCAGGGGTACAGGTCTGTGATCCATCAGTCTTACACAATTCACAGCGCTCACCACAGCACATACCCTCCCCAGTGTCCATCACTCAGCCACCCCATCCCTCCCACCCCACCCCCACTCCAGCAACCCTCAGTTTATTTCTTGAGATTAAGAGTCTCTTATGGTTTGTCTCCCTCTCTGGTTTCTTCTTGTTTCATTTTTCCCTCCCTTCCCCTATGGTCCTCTGCCTTCTTTCTCAAATTCCACATATCCGTGAGATCATATGATACTTGTCTTTCTCTGATTGCCTTATTTCGCTTAGCATAATACCCTCTAGTTCCATCCACGTCTTTGCAAATGGCAAGATTTGATTTTTTTTTTGATGGCTGAGTAGTATTCCATTGTATATATAGACCACATCTTCTTTATCCATTCATCTGTTGATGGACATCTAGGCTCTTTCCACAGTTTGGCTATTGTGGACATTGCTGCTATAAACATTGTGGTGCATGTGCCCCTTCAGATCACTACATTTATATCTTTGGGGTAAATACCCAGTAGTGCAATTGCTGGGTTGTAGAGTAGCTCTATTTTCAACTTTTTGAGGAACCTCCAAACTGTTTTCCAGAGTGGCTGCACCAGCTTGCATTCCCACCAACGGTGTTAGGAGGGTTCCCCTTTTGTGGAGCTTATTTAAAAAAAATTTTTTTTAATTACGCTATATTTGTACACACAGTGTTCATAGCAGCCTTATTCACAATAGCTAAAACATGAGAGCAACTCAGATGTCTGTCAACAGATAAATGAATAAACAGAATGTGGTGCATACATTTAATGGACTGTTATTCAGCCCCTAAGCACATTCTGACACCTGCTACAATATGGATGAATCTTGACATTATGCTAAGTGGAATAAACCAGTCACCCAAAGAAAACTACTGTATAATTCCACTTATATGAGTCAAATTCATGAGACACAAAGTAGGATGGTGGATGCTAGGGGCTGGGGGGAAATGGGGGTGGGGAGTTAGTGTTTAATGATATCAGTTTTGTGAGATGGTAAGAGTCCTGGAGATGGATGGTGGTGATGGTTGCACAAGAGTGAATGTACTTCATGCCACTGAACTACCTAAAAATGGTGAGGACAGTGAGTTTTATGTTATGTGTATTTTACCACAATGGTGGGGGGGAAGCTTTATGAAGTGCTTTGAAAATAAAGTCGAAAGGTCACTCTGAAATGCTAAAGAAATGGTGAACAATTAAACACCAGATAGAACAAAATAGGGCTAAGCAAAGAAAGAATCATCAATATAATTGATCATTGGAAAACATTTCAAAATTTTGGAGAAGAATTGATCATTTGTGAAATGAGTGGACAGCTCATTAGCTGCCGAAAATGCAGTGTCCCAAGTTGAGTATTCTTCCCATCAGACTAGCATACCTCTCTTATTCCTTTAAAACAAAATTCTCAATTCTCAGGAAAATACTCATGATTCCTCTCCTGTCCGGTCTCCTGCCCCACCCTGTCACAGTAAGTGTGACTTATGGCACATTTCCACATAATACATCAGTGTCCCAAGAAATGTTCACATGTGAGTTAAAATGTAATTATAAGCACTTGGTTTTTTAAGAGGTAATTTTATTAGGGCAGCAGATGTCTTTCCCATGAAACACCCAAGTATGATGATGTTCACTGTCATGACTACAGTCAGTTATAATTGGGCTGGAGCTAGGGAGGATAGAACTAATAAGCTCTAATTTGGTAATGAATCTTCCACAATTTTTGGTAATATGTTTTCTGATCAATGGTGTCACTGATGGTGAGAATGATGTGTCGTAAGTCTGGAAATCAGCAGCTGCCATGTCAGGACACGATAAACAAACGACTGGCTTTTTTCTACTGGTAGTTGGCAGCCAAAGGGATGACCTTTTAGGAGCAATTCCGTGATACATTTGTTCCGGGCTGGCCTCAGACCCACCAGTCTTTGAAATTTTTTTTTTTTTGTGGTGGGATAGCACCATCAGCTTGAGCTCCATGTAAATGTCCCAGAGCCATGGCTTCAGCTCATGCTGGCAGAGCGGTGTTCAGGGATCCTTAGCCCATAGGGTCATCTTGAAAAGGTGCCTATTTTTGAAGAGAGTCTTGATACAAAGACTTCTTTCAAATTCACGCATTAGATGGGCGCCTGGGTGGCTCAGTTGGTTAAGCGACTGCCTTCAGCTCAGATCATGATCCTGGAGTCCCGGGATCGAGTCCCGCATCGGGCTCCCTGCTCAGTGGGGAGTCTGCTTCTCCCTCTCCCGCTCCCCCACTCTTGTGCTCTCTCTCTTTCTCTCATTCTCTCTCTCAAATAAATAAATAAAGTCTTAGAAAAACAATCCACGCGGGCGCCTGGGTGGCTCAGTTGGTTAAGCAGCTGCCTTCGGCTCAGGTCATGATCCCGGAGTCCCGGGATCGTGTCCCGCATCGGGCTCCCTGCTCAGGAGCGAGTCTGCTTCTCCCTCTGACCTTCTCCCCTCTCATGCTGTTTCTCTCTCTCTCTCTCTCTCTCTCAAATAAATAAATAAAATCTTTAAAAAGAAAACAAAAAAAACCAATCCACGCATTAGAAAAATAAGCCTCTTGGAGATGATGCTTTCACCTTTGATTTGAAAAGCTCTTGGTTATATGTAGTATTTGCAAGTTGTGAACTATAGTTCTAGGGTGGGACCTGACTGACTGACTCTCTCTGTTGTCTCATTAAATGAAAGCCTCTTGAACTTTTCCCCCATCTGCAAACCAGGTAAAGGACCACCACCCGAAGGAGTTAAAGACTTGGTATGCAAAGAAGGTGATGGGAAAAACCAAACCAAACCAAAAACGTTTACTTTTAAGTAGGCATTGTGTAAAATTATCTGAAAGAGACTCACAACTTCATTGTTTACTTACTGTAAGTTAATAACTTAAACCCATGTGATAGGTAAATGAGAATATTCACATTGTAACTATTGGACTAGGTTTGGCTGCAGAGAGAAATCCTAATGTGATAGTGACAGAAACACAAAGAGTATATTCCATCATTAAACTTAGCTGGGCATATCGCTGCCCTGTAAGATGTGAGTTTTACTATTAAAGATAAAGCAGGGAATTGATATCACAAGACAAATCACAGTCGGGGCCCCATCTTCCAGAACTAGAGTATATTGCTCTCAAAATACAGTTCTTCAAAATAAACCTTATCACAGTGGATGAGTTTTTTATGGTCTTGATATTGGCCCAAGAATCAACAGCCTTGGTTTCTTTTGTTACCCTAACCTCTGAGACTTTTTGACCATTTCTGTGGGTCAATTTCCCTGACTCTGCTCTCTAAAGTAGATGACAAAAAAGTAAGATACACCAAAAACGCATAGGTATATGAAGAAGCATTTGTAAATTCAGTAGTAATAGTTTTGAAGACAAGATCGTGTCAGAACTTGCTTAAAAATCCTCTGATCCAATTTATTTAAGAAATTATATTCTTTGCTTGTGTCTTGCTACCTTCCACTTAGGGTAAATTCATTTTTTGCCACTTGTTAAATTATAGTTATTATATCCTAATAATTCTGTATCATTGTATCTCTTTCTTTACAGAGAAAGTAGATGAAGATACAGAGACAACACTTGAGAAAGGTAGGCGAGATTTTGTTATCAAGTATTTTTATGGGAGTTTTTTTTTTTAAAGATTTTATTTATCTGAGAGAGAGAGAATGAGAGATTAGAGAGCACGAGAGGGAAGAGGGTCAGAGGGAGAAGCAGACTCCCCGCTGAGCAGGGAGCCCGATGTGGGACTTGATCCTGGGACTCCAGGATCATGACCTGAGCCGAAGGCAGTCGCTTAACCAACTGAGCCACCCAGGCGCCCTTTATGGGAGTTTTTTAAAAAAAGTTTCGTTGAAGCTAATCTTGTGATGAATTACATTCTTTCCTGGATTGTAGTCAACAAGAGCGAAATACAGAACCCTCTGAGAAGAGGTTTCAAATCTCTTCTAAGAGAAAAAAGAAAGTTGCCTGTATTTGAAAATATGCAAACCACAAAGGAGTCTAGTCACTTAATGACGACCATGGAGAATGGTGTTGTATCACAGTTTATTGTTATGAAGGAAGAAAGTAGGGGCTCATTTAATCCAGCACACAGACGTTACCTAATAATTAACAGTGAAGCCACCTAGTATGAATGGTATGCTTGATAGATCCTGAGACCCAGGAATCTTTCCATTCATATGCGGGGATGAGAGTAGCCCAAAGTTTCATCTCTTTTAGGTCAACTCCCACTGAATAAGCAGAAGCAAATTGGAACATGATTTGCCAACTTCAGTGGGGCAGTGGTATTGTTTATAAATGACACATTCTATCACAAGGATACCCTTTATCTGGGGCTCATGCTTTTTTTTTCCCATCCTCATTCAGATGGCCTGGCAACAGTGACCCTGGTTGGAATTATAGTTGGAGTCTTACTAGCCATTGGATTCATCGGTGGGATCATCATTGTGGTTGCTCGAAAAATGTCAGGAAGGTACTCGTAAGTAAATAACTTACACCCATGTGGTAGGTAAATGAGAGCAGTCATATCTAGAACTCCAACCTTTGAGCTAATTGAAACCTCTAAATAAAGATCATGTTCAGGGATGTCTGGCTGCCTCAGTGGGAGGAGCATGCAACTCTTGATCTCGGGGTCGTGAGTTTGAGCCCCACGTTGGGTGTAGAGTTTACTTTTAAAAAAAAGTCATTTTCAGAAGCCCCTTACGTCTGTGAGGACTACATCTGAAGTATACCCAGGAGAACAGGTATCTACTTGGCCCTTCTAAGTGTCCAAAAAAGAGAGTTAGAGCCAGAGATGGCTTTTGAGTTGACTCAAAAGTTGAGATCTAATCAAATTTGGCCTTTCGTCCTAATTTTTCAACTAAGGGAACTTGAAAGAAAATCCAAACCAAGTTTCAGCTTGTTAACTAATTGCCCTGCTCCCAATCATCAGAGGGAGGGAGGGGGCCTTCAGCAGAGCATCCATTGCAGAGCCTGGGCACCATTCACCATGAGAATTCTCCTGGTGGTGGGGTCCCCTCCCTCTACTCCTGCCCTGCACATACCCACATGCATGGTAGTGAACTCCTAGTAGTGATTATTGATGAAGGGAAGGAGTTCTTCCTCTTTATGAAGACTCCTTCTTAAGAATTCAGAAGATCCAAACTCATAACCAGAGGAAGACTTTTTCTTATTTCTGTTGGGGAGATGATACATAATGGGGGGTAGGGGGTGGCAGAGAGGACAAGTGCTATATAACTGGGGGTCGAGGGACACAGCCCACAATACGGTCGCAGATTTATGTGCTTGGAAGAGCCTGAGAACCTGCCTCTGGCTGTGTGAGGGCCAGGCATGCAGGAGGAGTGAGCAGGGAGAGGAGAAGAGCTCCAGGTTCCAGAACTACCAGATTTATATGGAAGGACAATAGGACCATGACTCACACGATTACTATTTACAGTGCCAGTAAGAGAAGTGACAGTCCCCTTTTTCTTTGTTTTCACAGGCCCTAAAGTGCTGAAGAACTGTGCCCTTCTACCAACACTTTTTTAAAAGAGAGTTTCCGACTTCCCCGTCCCTGAGCGCGTGGGAGGAGATGACCCATGGAAATCGCTTGGCGATCCCAACTCCAAATCCATGGTGATCCCTCCGCCTGCCAAAAGTAACCCAGGGAAAGACAATTCACGAGACGTGCTCCTCTAGGCATTTTGTCTTTTGAAAATACGTTTAAATATAAATTTTGTAAAAGATGATTTAAAAGACAAAATGCATAGAAAATGGAGCAAAGCAATGTAAACTGATTTGTAACTAAGACAAAATATAATTTAATCGATGCTTGAAATTATAATCCTGTCTCCGTTCTGACCATTCTCTGTTATTGTTAAAATGCAATCAAGTCTGGAAATATTTATACCAATGGAGTCCCTGAGTTTAGTACCATGTTCGTGAGCGGCATCAGCATTGTGCAATCTCCGCTCTGTTGAAATGTACACATTCCAATCTAGTCTGGTCTGTTGTGAAAGCCTAATTTCATGTGAATAATCAAGTAGAAAATCTAAACTTGTATAATATGTAATGAGCAACTGCCTTTCACTGGCCCAGATAAATCATTTCAAAGGCCCCCATGTTAGAGTACAAACAGGAAGTCTACGGTTTGGAGAAGGGATTTTGTTTCTCACAATAAGGTCATGGGGCAGGCTCTAGGCTGGCTTATTGCCTTCTCCAGCAATGACTTGGTGACTCAGAGATTTGCTCCCACCTGCCGTCTCCTCTTCCCTCAGATGATGAGCCAGAGCTCCTGGAACAGCCTTTTCTCTTCCCAGGACCTAAGCCCTTCAGATTGGCTGTTTTGTTCTGGAATATGGAAGTCTTAGCCCTGGATGCCAGGGAGACTGCTGGAGGCCCAAGGGTGCCCGAGGCTCAGATGTTCCAGAAATCAAGCACTATGGCGTTCCCCAAACAGAAGGAAACCCTGTGTGTCCCTCTGGCCTGATTACTTTCTGCCTCAGAGGAAACATGTGGGACACAAAAATAACCCTGTAAGATAGTAATTTTAAGAAAGCAGGTGGAATTTAAAGGCTGGACGTAAAAAATAAAAGAAATTCTGTCTCCGTGACACATCCCACACACTTCCGTGGGGTCATCATTGAAAAGATCACCAGAGTAAAGGAACCCACGCTACCATATGGGGCGGGCACCATCCAGCTCAGTACCTTTTCTGTAGTTCAGCTGCCTTCTTTTTCCCAAACACAAAGTTTTTATACTGAGCAGGTGCTTTGTCATGATTGTAGTTGTGCAGGTCTGATATCCTCTCAACTTGTACGAAAAAGTAAACTATCCTTTGGAAAAGCACCGCCCATTCCTCTCTTTCTTGCAGTAACGCGGGGATGTTATGTTAAACAGCGTGCCCTTCTGTTACCCAACTCTGGCTGGTCCACCAACCCGGGGTCCGTATTTGAACATCCGCTGATTGAGAGAAGGGGCTTTAGAAGGGCTTTGTGTGCTTACGTATCCTTCTGTTTCATCGCCCAGATTCCTGAACGGGAGTTGGGGACAAAGTCCGTTTTGTCTTGCGTGTCCTTTCTTTTTTTTCTCTCACTGTGAACAATAACTTTCCGCCCCAAGTCATACACTGGACCCGCCACCTGCTGGGACAGGACTGTGGGTTTCTTGGTCACATCTGTGTTGGTGCTCAATGCAGTGTAGATGTGTTTTAAAATAAAAAACAGATGATTGCGTATAACGATGAGTCAGACCTTTGATTGGAAAGATCCCGTCTGGGTCACACTTTAGAACAGCTCCAGATAAGATTATCAGTTATGGAAACATCTGCCTCTAAACTTGATCGGAAGCGAATTATAGGTGGTTACAGGAAATACGTCCACTGGAAAGAAATACAACTACGCCTTTCACGTAGGGCTCTGCCAGAGTGGAGAGGTGAAGGTCAAGCTGAGGAATGGGATGAGACAGGTGGCACCTTGGGCCTTCTTTTGCCCTCTGGTCACAAAGGGTTAACAAGATTTTGCCTGGCTCCTGATTGTCCTGCACTGGACGGGAGCCCGGTCAGGGAGCCGTTACACCTGCTCCTGCCAGTCTCGGGCAGCCTGTCCCTCCGGAATTCCTGCTCCCGGGACATCTCACTGCTCCATGGCCCTTGGCTACAAGCACTCTGCCTGGTCTAACAGAGAACCAGCCGTGTCCACCTATCGCCAGAGAGAGAGAAAGAGAACAGGGCTCTCAGGTCAAGTGCACAGTCACAGTCCCTTACCCACTCACGGAGCTGCCGGGGCTGCTGAAAGTTCAAGGGAACTTTCTCCCATCAGAGGCACCTGGGAACAGGCATGCTTAAGGTAACCGTGCCAGATGAAAGCCTCGTTTTACCCCCTGCCCCCCCTTCTTTGTTTCAACCCGGGAGAGCCAGTTGAAAACCCAGGACTTAGTTCTGCCCTCATGTGGCACCTTAATGACCCAGGAAAGAACAAGAAGCTGAATTCCTTGCTGAGTCTATCTGCTTTTTCATTCCTATTTACTTAGTATTCAGGGCATGGGGCTGCTTGGGACAAATGCTTCCATGGGGAAAACTGTGTATTCGGACCTTAAACCTTTTTTTTTTTTTTTTTTACTAATTAAAAGTCCAGTGAAAGTGGGGGAAGCAGTTCCCCAAAACACGGCTAGGTTGGGCACCTACTTGGAACACACAATTGTCCACTTGGATGTCAGAGGACTTGCCTTCCCTAAGAGCCCGCTCTTCTCTGCCCTCTTCTTGAAGCTTGACATCAGGTTAGAATGTGTCGTAGACCCTGGATTCTTAAATTCAATAAATGTAAATGACGTGGACACAGTTAATAGGCAACGATGCAGAATAAATTTGAAATCTCGGAGTTGGGGGCGCCTGGGTGACGCAGTCGGTTAAGCGACTGACTCTTGATTTCGGCTCAGGTCATGACCTTGGGGTCCTGGGATCGAGCCCCACGTTGGGCTCCACACTCAGCACAGAGTCTGCTGGAGAGTCTTTCTCCCTCTACTCTGCCCCTCCCACGTGTGTTCGTGCTGGCTCGCTCTCTCAAATAAATAAAGTCTCTTAAAAAAAAATAAAAAATGAAATTAAATCTCGGAGTTGAAGCATGAACCCACTGCTGTGAAGAACATGAGATGTTTTTTGGCCGGTGGGCCCAGCCTACGCGTATGTGCCAGCCTGGACTCCCCCCAAATTATTCCTCATCGCTTCCGCTCTCTCATGGGGTCATCTTATCAGACACCGATGCGAAGCACCGTGTGCTCTACCTCGGCACCCAAGGGCTCCCGGCCATAACCTGACAACGTACAGACCATCCCAGACACGATCCTGAGACCTTGTTTTTCCCAGCTGTTTCTTTCCTGTTCTGGTCTCTCCTACTGCCTCTACCTTCCCACTGGTGCAAATCTTTCAGAAGAAAAGTCACGTGCCAGCCCAAGGGGTGGTTTCTGAAGTGATAGCTACCCTCCCAACCAGAGGCTACTGAAGACATCTGCAATGTGTTTGAACAAACAAAACCATGCGTGACTTTAAGAGCGGTAGGAATTGTCTGGCTAAAGCGACGGGATGAACCCCCCTTTTGCTCCCCACACCCACGCTGTAGATGTGTCTGGGGCTGTGGATGGCACGGGGCCAGTTGGAAAGGGAATGTATGGTGTCTACAAGGTCTTCCAGGCTGGTGGAGAGAGAGATTCTCTTGTAGAAGGAGAATAATCGGTTCGTTCATTCATTCATTCATTCAACAGACATTTGTTCTCAGACCCTGTTCTAGGTCCTGGGAACACAATAAATGGAGCTGACCAAAGTTCCTGCCCACATAGAGCTTATAGTCTAGTGTGGGAGACAGGCTATACCCCAAATTAGTAAGTCCTAGAGTAGGGGGAAACTTCACGGGTGGTAGAGGCATTGGAGAGACACGGGAAGGGAGCGAAAGTGGAGGAGTGGAGCATGGAACTGGGAGTGGGGAAGGCCTCACCAAGGTTTGCGGAATGCAGGGAAGCTCAGAAGGCTGGAACAGAATGGACCTGGGGGAGAACGGAAGGTGACAAAGCCAGAGAGGGTGAGGGTGCTCGTAAATATGGAGGCTTTGGAAGGCTTCGAGGTGTGTCCTTTCAGATAAACATCTGACATATTAAAAAAAAAAAAATCACTCTCGGGGCTCCTGGGTGGCGCCGCTGGTTAAGCGTCAGACTCTTGGTTTTGGTTCAGGTCGTGCTCTCAGGGTCCTGGGGTAGAGCCCTTCGTCGGGCTCCATGCTCAGTGTGGAGTCTGCTTGAGATTCTCTCTCTCCCTCTCCCTCTGCCCCTGCTCCCTGCTCGTGCTCTCTCTCTCTCTCAAATAAATAAATACAATTTTTTAAAAATGGTAAGAAATAAAAAAAACATCACTCTCAGTTCTGGTTGTGAACTGACCAATTAAGAAGCCAGTGTGATGGGGCGCCTGGTTGGTTCAGTTGGTGGAAGGTATAAGTCTTGATCTCACGGTTGTGGACTCAAGCCCCACACTGGATGTGGAGATTATTTGAAAATAAAATCTTTTTTTTTTTTTTTTTAAAGCCAGTGTGATAATCCAAGCTCAGGATGCTGGTGGCTCAGACCAGGCTATAGTAGAGGCAGCATGAGGTTGTCCAGTTCTGGTTGTAATTTGAATAAAGTCAACAGAATTATCTGACGTGTTGGACATGGGATATGAAAAAAGCAGAGAAGTCAAACTGACTCTAAGGACTTTGCCCTGAGCAGCTGGAAAGTGGAGTTGCCATCGAGTCACTGGGGAAGGCTGTGGGTGTTGTAGGTTTGAAAGGAAAGAACCGGGCTTCTGTACTGAACATCTAGAATTTCCCTCCCAGAGTTCCTACTCATCACTGGCCAACACCACCTTGCTTCCTGGCCTCTGCTGATACATAACTTCCACAAAATCCCAACTTCAGTCACATATGGGCCAGTGGTGCCCCCTAGACACGTCCACCCTGCCGAAGCAGCCTCTCTTGACTTGGGTTTCTGCCACCATTGGACTCTGCATTTCCAAGACCTCACTGCCCATTCCCTCTCGGCGGGGGTTGGTTCTGAAGGGAGGAACATGGGAAAACTGTCTGCCTCTGAGCCTTACTATTTTTTTCACATGAAAAATAAAACACATAGAAAATAATACCTACCTCATAGAGTTGTTATCAGCCTTAAAATAATGAATGTTTACTGCCTGTTCGAAAATACAGTAACTGCTCAGTCATTAGTAGCAATTATTCCAACAACCCCTTCTTGCTCCAGTTATTATAGCCTCATTTACTCTCACTACCTCCCTGTGAAGTAGGCAAGAGAGATTACCCCCATTTTACAGATGAAGACATTGAGGTTCAAACAGGTGCCTAAAATTATAGAGTTATGATGTGCCCGAAGCATAATCAGGGTGCAGTTATCTTGATTCATTCTCTGGACCTTCTTTGTTGGGTCCACATGTCTTTTATCTTCCTTCCTTTCTTTCTTTCTTTTTTTTTAAGTAATCTCTGCACCCAACTTGGGGCTCAAACTCACGACTCTGAGGTCAAGAGTCACTCACTCCACCAACGAGTCAGCCAGGAGCCCCCCACGTAGCATCTTTCAAAATCAGTTGTTTCCCTATCAGCTCAACGGTAGTGCATTTTGAAGACACAGTTTCCTCAGCCAGTGGAAAATAAGGAACCCATTTTTTAAATCATGAAATATTTTAAACATACAGAAAAATACAGGGGGTAATAGCAAAGCCCCACATGCCCACCATTCCGCTCTAACAAATCCTAATATTTTCTCCTATTTTCTCCATATTTATTTTTCGAGAA
The DNA here is from genome assembly GCF_009762305.2 of Zalophus californianus. NCBI lineage: Eukaryota > Metazoa > Chordata > Mammalia > Carnivora > Otariidae > Zalophus > Zalophus californianus. Next base: position 9,707,096 of record NC_045598.1, read on the forward strand.
ATACAACCCTGCACATACTGTCCCTTGGTTACTCTCCTGACATCGGTTCCTTTCTGCTCCCTTTCCCAGATGGACCATCCTCCTGAATCGGGTACATTGCATTTGGAAGCATGTCTGTTTTTTCTACTCCTCTTCTTGTCTTACGTGTAGATATCCGGAATCAAGACATAACATTGTTGTGCCTGTTTCAACTTTTAACTGCATGGAATCCTTCTCTGCACCTTGCTTTCCCCCTCCACATTGTGAGATGGATCCTCACTAAGCGCAGGGCTCCAGTCATCTCCGTGGCTGGTGTGGAGCACGGGATCACGGCTAGATCAGCATTTACTTACGCTTTTCCTGCGGATGGATATTTAGGATGTTTCTAAATTTTTGAATTGCAAACCGTGCTCTGACTAATGGGGTCATAATAAAAGAATTTCCATGTTCCTAGAGACGAGGATTTTTGTCCCCTAGGAAAAATAAAAGTAAAAGTGAGTTCATGTTTTGGATATTTAATTATCCAGATTTGACTAGGAATTGCTTAGCAGGTCTTATAAGTGTGATGCTCAGAGGAAGAAGGACTAAGTTAACTGGATTTAAATGGCTACTAAGTTCAAAATGATCTTTTGTCCCTAACCATCTATTCTCCTTCCAATGACCTCCTGCTCTTTTTTTTTCCCTATAGGAAAACATTTTAATAAAATACATTTATTGTTTATTTTCAAAATGATAGCAATGTCTCATCCACCTTCTATGGCAACATTTTTGGAGCTAGTCTATTATTTCTAATAAAAATAGAACTTAGTGAATTTAAAAGTCAGCATTTTTTTAAGTACAATTTGATATATCAGATGTTGGAAGAGATTTTCTAATATGTAATAGAAAAGGAATTTAAAGATGTGGAATTGGCTCCTGAGAAAAATCCTTCTGGGGATCCAGAGTCCAAAATCTTTCTGGGGAGGTTGTCAAAAATGGAAAGATTTCGTGATAGTCACCTTCTCCGAAATTAAAAGGAAATTTCTAGGCACACAAAATTAAATTGCACATTTTCCTCATTTAAAACAGGAAACAAGGAGTATGCTTGGTACCAGTTGGGAAATTCTCCACCATTGTTTTATCAGCGTCACCTTCAGAAAGCAACTGGAGCCAACCCCACCTGGAGTGGGTTGAATTGTGGCCCCCAAGATGGGAAGTCCAAGTCCTGACCCCCAGTCCCTGTGAAGGTGAACTTATCTGGAAAAAGGGTCTTTGCAGATGTAAGTAAGTTAAGGACCATAAGATGAGATCATCCTGGATTAACCAGCTGAACTCTAAATCCCATAACAAGGGTTCTTGTAAGGAGAGAAGACACAGAAGAGGAGAAACATGGGGGGAAAGGCCATAGGGAGACACAGGCAGGTCGGAGTGATGGTGCCACAAGCCAAAGGAACCCCCCCCTCGAACCACCAGAAGCTGAAAGAGGCTGGAAGTATCCCCTAGAGCCTTCAGAGGGAGATGTGCCTGCCAACGCCTTGATTTCAGATTTGTGGCCTCCAGAACTGTAAGAAAATAAAGTTCTGTTGCTCTAAGCCACCCAGTTTGCAGTAATTTGTTGCAGCTACACTAGGAAATTAACACACCCCCTGAATAACCCATCTGGGGAGGCAGCTCCCCACTGCCCATCCAGCCCATCCCAGATGGAAAGCAACACTGACCTCTTCGACTCTGACCTTGAGCCATTCCCTTGATTCTTCCAAACAATGGGTTGGCAGCTATCATGCTTCCTTTGTGACAGACAGATGTTACTAGACCTTCCGATACTGTCATTCCAATTTTTCACTCATGTTGGAGGAATCCATGGTGAAAGAAATATGTGGCCTAGAACAATAGGCAAAGTGAACCCTTGCCTGATGAGCGGAATACAGAGGCAGAGCCAGGTGCACTGATTTTCTCCACCCTTCATGGTGACTAACCCTCAAATGCCCCCCTCACTCAACACCTGCCCTGCGTGATCAGAGACACCTTAATGAAAACAAAATACCCACAGGGACCGAGTGAGCAATCAACAAATATCCATGGCGCCCTTTCCAGCGAGTCAGGCACTGCCATAAATGTTAACAGTGAGAAGAATTATTCTAACAATTCATAAAGCATGCCAATAAAAATATCCCTTTTTGTCTGTGGCTAAAGGAAAAACGGTTTGTTTGGGGTCTGAGGAGCATTCTTCCTTCATAGATCTCCAACGGGATTAACTTTCAATGACCAAGGTGTTCATGGAATTGCTGTCAGACAGCCGAGCACACAGCACCGCAACTTCAAAGATGGTCGAGGCAACATTAGGAACTTCTTTGGTGTCCTCCCACCGCCCCTTTGTTCAGTCCTCTCCCCTAGGCTCCTAGTCCACGCTCCGTTGTCACTGAGCCACTGACAAGGGCCGAAAGAAACCATGGGGGAGAAGGAGCATGGGGTCCAAGGTCGGAATACCTGGCTTGCAGTTCACGTACAGCACATTACCTGTCTGTTTCTTCATCTGAAAAGATAGAAATCATGGCAGTCCACAGGCTTGTTTGCATCCGGAACACATCTCTAGTGCACGTGGAAGTGTTTTGTAAATGCAAAGCAATGGGGACACCTGGCTGGCTTGGTCAGTGGAGCACACGACTCTCGAGCTCAGGGTCATGAGTTTAAGCCCCACGTTGGCTGTAGAGATTACTTAAAAATAAAATCTTAAAAAAAATTACAAAGGAATATTCAACAGCAATCGGAGTTGATGTTTATCTGGAGACCACCACATCCTGGCACATGCTAAACTCTCTACATGCAATCATGACAACCCGTAAATGTGGGTATTATTATTGCTCTTTTTTAGGTGAGAAGGCCCAAAGTTGGAGTGTTTGAATCAACCAAGGCCACCCAATAGTAGGGGAAGGAGCTGCTGTCCCAAATCCACAGCTCTTTCCCTGTGTCACTGTGCCCCCAACATAAGGCACTATGCCTGCAACAGGCTCACTCAGATGAATGTTTATGTCTCGTCTAGGGAAGTAAATTATTTGAAAAATCTAAGATGCAGGATATTTAACTCCCTCTCTCTTCTGGAAAACTTTATCTCGCAGCCGAGATAGCAATTAGACTTGTTTCCCTTGAATCGTGGTCCCTCACCTTCTTTAAGGGACTAAGAGCATTGGGAACAGAACCAGTACCTGGGTGTAGTGGGTTCTGCAGTGGTGCCCATAAAGATCGGTCCACGTCCAAGTTCCCAGAACCTGTGAGTGGGACCTAATTTGGAAAAGGGGTCTTTGCAAATGTAGTTAATTTAAGGATTTTTAGATGAGCTCATCCTGGATTTAGGGCGCAACCAGGGGGCCCTAAATCCAATGTGTCCCTATAAGACAGAGAAAAGGGGAAGTCACAGGGAGAAGAGGAGGAGGCGGTGTGACCCCAGAGGCAGAGGTTGGAGTGACCTGGGCATAAGGCAAGAAATGCCGGCAGCCAACAGAAGTTGGAGGAGGCAAAGAACAGATGCTCCCCTGGAGCCTCCGGAGGTAGTGTGGTCTTGCAACACTGTGGCTTGGGACTTCTGGTCTCCAGAACCGTGAGGGAATAAATTTCCATTGTTCTAAACCACCGTCCTTAGGATGGCAGCCACAGGAAACCAACACACTAACCAAATGTCCTCCAGCCTCCTGGACTGAGTGTCTCTGCCATGACCGCGAGAATGCAAAAACAGTGGGGGGAAAAGACCCATCTTTGGCCCCGAAACCATCCCCTGGGGGGCCCTCCAAATGCGATCATCAAGCCTCTGACGGAAGCCTGCTGCTTCTTTCCCCCTGTGTCCTGCACAGAGAACATGGCTATTTATCCAGGAAAGCTTGGCTCACAGGGATCAGGCCGTCCTCAGTGGCCAAGCCCAGAAATCAGGCCCCCAGCTAACCCCGGGTCATCAACCTGTGGGTTTTGAAGGGCTGCCACGGCGAGCAACAAGATGGGGAGCATGCAGTCTTGGGGGTCACCCAGAGGAGGTGCCAGCAGTGACAAGCATCTGAGTCACAGACTTGTGCTGTCCTCCGGCCGTGGCCCAAGCCCACTCGGTAAATAAACCCCGCATCGCACCAGCTCTGGGTCTCTCTGTCTGTGTCTGTGGGTCTAGGCATCGGACCAAACCCACAGACCCTCTGGTAACAAACAGTTGGGTCAAAGTACAAAGATCTCCATTCAACCTCCTTGCTTGTTAATCTCTCCGTGCTGAGGAGAGCAATACTTAAAATCTTGGGCAAATCAAATCCGAGGGCATTTGAATAGGCCGGGCTCTTTCTCTGTCATACGTTTTCTGGTGTAAGTATTCATAATCAGAGGGTGGGTTCACTCATTTTTATCAAAAGCCATCTTTGGGGCGCCTGGTAGACTTTGTCGGTAGAGCATGTGACTCTTGATCTCCGGGTTGTAAGTTCGAGTCCCACATTGGGTGTAGAGGCTACTTAAAAAAACAAAATTAAAAAAAAAAAAGAAAAAAGCCATCTGCCGGGGGAAAGCAATTATGTGACAGGTTTCCTGAAGTTCTTAGTAGGACAGGGCAGATTAAATCTCTCTTCCACAAGCACATGCTCACGCCTATCACACTCCCAGGCCTTGGATAAGCACAGGTATCCATAGGAATGTGACAGAGCCCTGGGCCCCAGCGTCTTTCCCTAACCTGTCTCCAAGTCCCACCCCTCACCCCCTCCCCGGCCTGCTCTGTCTAGCCAGCTTCGCTGGTTCACCCTGCGGGCCTCAACCCCAATGGGATAATAATAGCAAATATGCCTCCAGCCCTTGTTTCAGGCTGGACATCGTTCTAATGTGCTTTACCTATCCTCAACAACCCAGGAAGTGCGTGCTTTATTATTCCTGTTTCACAGCAGGGAAACTGAGGCATAGAGAGGTCAAATGGCCTGCAGGCACTCAGGGCTACATGGCAAAGCTGGGATCTGAGGTCTTAGCCTCTGGCTCTACTGCCTCTCGGTGTCCCCACGTCCCACCCCCAGACTAGGCCAGGCCCCTTCCACAGGTCGGTCATCGGTGCACCCTCCTTCATATAGTCATCACGCTGTGCACCATAACGATCTCCATGATTAGTCTCTAATGTCTGTCTCCTCTGCTGGGCTGGAAACTCCCATGCTAGTTCCCTTGGGCTGATGGAACAGATCACCCAGCCTGGAGGCTAGAAGGCCAAGATCAAGTTTGCATCCGGCCCCAACCCCCACCCACCCAGAAACTTCAGGGAAGAGTCTTGCCTGTTTCTTGCCTCTTGCAGCTTCTGGTGGCTGTCAGGGTTCCCTGGCTTATGGCTGCCTTTCTGCAACTTCTGCCTCCATGTTCACTGGCCTCTTCCCTGTGTGTATCTCGCCTCTGTGTGTCCATCCCCAAACTCCCTCTAGCCTCTCTCTTATTTGAATACATGTGATTGCACTCAGGGTCCACTTGGCCAATTGAGGATAAACCCCTCCTCTCAGGATCCTTTACTTAATCACATCTGTGGGCAGATAAGGTATAGTCACAGGCTCCAGGGATTAGGATATGGACCTATATATTGGTGGTGGGGAGGCGCTACCCTTTCGCGGCCGCACTATGATTCTTAAAGAGCAGGGAGCACACGCCTCATTCCCAGCTGTACCCCAGCGAGGACAGGGCTCCTTTAGGATTCTGAGTCCTCCAGCACATGTCTATAAGCCTGCCAGAAGCCCCAGCTCTCAGTGTAAGGGAAAACTAGGGCTGCAGTGTGTACAGACTCTTTTTTCTCTCTTTGGCCGCGTTGTCACTGCCCCCCTGGGCTGAATCTGCAGTAGCTATTCCTACAGGAAAGGAAAGTAGAAAAATCTCTCTTCTCCCGGACTCACTTCTTGCTGAAGCCCATCAATCAGTGTGTATCTGTGAAGGTCACCCAGGTCCCCAGGAGGGGTGTCTGGAGAGTGGATTTGTTCAGAACTGCATGTTTCCCAGACTCACTAGCCAACATCACAGGGAGTGAATAAGGCTGGTGTGTTTTCTGAAGCACAACTTTTTCAGGGACAGTGTGGTAGGTATGCCCTGGTGTGGCTGAGCTACCGGCTCTAAGACTTGATGTGTAGTGGGGAAGATTGGGGTCCCTGTGCCTGGTGGATACAGAATCCTTCGGAGATGTGGGCTTGCCCCTGCCCCATTGCTCCTCCCTTCCAAGAGCACACAAGCCCCCTCAGCTTGACCCCAACTCCCTTCAAAGGAACTTTCCAGGCCAATCGACTCCCTTCTTTAAAGCTTGAATATGTCTTGTTTCCTGAGGAATTCACTGTGAAGACTTGTCATGGAAACTCAAGATCCCAGACTGCCCCCCAAGGGGAGACAGTACTTGGGTTTCTGAAGGTTCTGAGCACTCCAGATTAGAGAAGCAAGAAGCAGAACATTGAGCATCCCCAAGGCAAGGTGGCAGCTGCAAGAACGAATAAAGAATCTGTTCACTGCTTTGTGGATTTCAGGCGGGAGCCCCCACACAAAGAGCTCCTTAGCTCGCTTCATGTGAACGGTGAGCTCTGCGAGGATGAACGCCATCCAGTTCTAACTCATGGATGGCAGAAAGTCAATAAAATCCAATGATTACAAGATAGAGAGTGGACACTTTGATGGCTTCAAAGAGACTGAAGATTATGTTTAAAACATTATACATGTAGCACAATCTCATTTTAAATAGCAGCTTGAGAGAATACAACTTTGCATCCAAATACAATAGTCCAAGGAGGTGTCTCAAAGTCTCTCTCTCTCTCTCTTTTCTTTAGAGAGAGAGAGAGAGAGCACACATGTGAGTGAGAGGAGGGGCAAAGGGAGAGGGAGAGAGAGAATCTCAAGCAGACTCCACGCCCAGCGTGGAGCCCCACCCAAGGCTCGATCCCACATCCCTGAGATCATGGCCAGAGCCGAAATCTGGAGTTGGATGCTCAACCAAATGAGCCACCCAGGCTCCCCTCAAAGTCTCTTGATGGCACATAATATATTCTGGCACATCACTGAAACCTGGACTTTGTTTTCTGAACTCTCCAGCTATAATGCTTTTACACAAGGGTTCTACCACCTCATTATTTGAGAAGAAAAATAAAGTCTTGACCTGAACCTTGAAAGTCAGTGCTTTGCATTGAAGAGTCTTGAAGAGCACAAACTTTTGTGTAAAGATGAAAGCTTGGGGCACTCATTTTATTTAAAATGAAGCAAGTGATGCCATGTTTTCAGAATTTATCAGTTGCCATTTATCTTGAAAAGCTACAATTGCTCTTAAATAATTTTTCAAGGAAAGAAATGCAATGTGAAATTTGTATGCATTGGGATGGTAGCTAACAGACTAACTTTAAGATGCCGTCCATTTTAGCATGGTCCCACTGTCGATGACTAATTGGCAGCACATGCCACACCAGATAAGTTCACCACCACCAATGTGGTCTACAGTAGTGACTTTCTACTTCCTTCAACAGGATTGGTCCCTGGTGGGGGAGCTTGGATGTCACAGCAAGTCAAATTTACCATAAAATGTTCTCAGTGTTTGCTCTCAATTTCTGAACTTTCTGGCCATGAACGAGTACCAGCTCTCAGACCAGCACCAATCTGCTCACCAATCTAGTCCCAATTCCCCTCTTGGTCCAGATTTATTAATTTTCTCGTTCATTTGTTGAGCAAATAGCAGTTGAGCGTCAAGCGGGTCCCAGGCATTGGAGCCAAAATAAGGAATACTTCAGAGACAGTCCCACCCTCATGGCATTTATACTATTGTGGGGGAGACTAATCACAAACACAAATATGTGATATAATTTTAGGTTGTGACAGATGCTACTCAGAAACACAAAGCAAAGGAAAGGGGGAGAGAGTGAAGGGGTGGAGAGGGTCATGGAAGCTTCTCTGAGGTGGAAGAGGTAGACATCTGAGCTGGGAGGGACTTTGACTTTCTGGGAGAGGATGTTTCCAGATAAAACAGCAAAGGCAAAGGCCCTGGGAGGGGAGGAGCTTGGTGTTTTTTGGAAAGGGAAGAAGGCCAGTTGGCTGGGAAGGAGTGAGTGCAAGAGAGAGGGGGTATGTGGTGAGGGTCGAGAGGTGGGTAGGAGCTAGATCACGCAGAGCTGTGGGGTCGGAAGTTTGGTAAGGACTGTACATTTCACGTTATGGGAGACAGATGGTGGGTTTTGAGCCGAATGAATTTGATGTGCAAAAACGGGGGTGGGGGCGTCCAGTTAAAGTTGAATAAGACTACAGCAATGGCTCCCAATGACCCTCACCTTGTGGTATTCACACCCTTATGCAGACCCCTTCAACATTTACTAGGTCTGACTTGTGTAACTAATAGAATATTGCAGAAATGGAAGAGGTCAGCTCACGAAAGGCAGTATGGCTTCCTCCTTGCTTTCACTCTCAGATCACTTGCCTGGCGGAAGTTGGCTGCCATGTTGTCAGGGTACTCACTTTTCTCCCTATGGAGAAGTCCGTGTGATGAAGGACTGAGTCCTCCTAACAACAACCACAGTGACTAGTCAGTCATGTGAGCAAGCTGTCTTAGAAGTAGATCGTCCAGCTCCAGTCAATGCTTCAGCTGACCACAGTCTAGCCCACCATTTTGACTACAACCTCAAAAAAGACCCTGAACCAGAACCATCCAGCTGAGCAGCTCCCAAATTCCCCATCCATGGAAATTGTGAGATAGTTAAGTGTTGATGGTTCTTCAAAGATGCTAACCTTTGGAGTAATTTGTTATGCAGCAATAGATAGCTAATACAGGGAACGTTTTTGGAATCCTGGAGACTAGTTTATCAATGCAGTTTGCAGGACAATGAGGGGATCCTACAAGGGAAGTTTTCTGGTACATGAAGGTGAAGAGTGTTTGGAAATGAGTGTTAACCCCAACCCATGTCAGCGAGAATTCCAGAAAGCAGGATGAAAGGTGCATCCTGGGAGCTGGAGAAGAATATACACTTGGGCTGTCTTATATGAAACACTTGGCACAGCTCAGTGTGGATCCATTTCGCCTGATTCACTTTCGTGTCTTCTTCCCAACGGGGTAACACATCCACGTGGGACATCCGCCATGTCCTAAAATGAGAAGACTGTTGGTTGATGATGGTAGAAGCTAGTGCCCGGAGGACACTCATTTGCCCCTGCTTGCAGATCAGTGTGTGCTCTGAATTACCAACGCCACAGCTCCTCCAGAAATAACACTGTGAGAAGTCTGGGAGAAGCAATCTGTGGCGGGGCAACATTGCTCTGGCTTTGAGCTTTGGATGAGATTCAGTACATCAATCATTATTCCAAAGAGGCTCCTTTAGAATAAGTGTCTCCGGCCTTGCATTGAGCCCTGAAAACCCAAACAAATATTTGCATGTATTAGCTCTCCCAAATTAGTCAGATGACTTTTAGTACAACCCATGATTAATGCTAATTTTTCTTCAAAGCAAACACACTTTTCTTGACTCTGAATGTGCATTCAAGAAGTGGAAACCTGATCATTCATTCCTTCAACCAAACTGGTGTTCTGGAAAATTACAACCTCTCATGCTGTTGTGGGGATAGTCAACAGCTATAGATTTGCCTGCCGAAGGAATGACGTTGAGAAATCAATTACAGTTATATTAAAAGGACTTTGATAATGCCAGCGATTGTCAAAGCGCCACGCCCAGCGGTCCAGGAAGGCAGAGGGACACAGAGGCTACACTATAGGGCCCCCGGAGGGCTGTTGCACCTGGCTCCCAGCTCCTTGGTGTTCCAGACCCCGAGAGTCAATACCATGGGCTGAGCATTGTTGTAACCCCTGGGAATGGTCTGATCCATAATGAGATACTGCACTTTTCTCTCGCCATTTCACTGTACGGACTTGTCATTTATAAAGAGAATGGACAATCTGTGGTTGACACCCCAACATCCATTATCCCTAAGCAAGCCGTCTAAATCAATCATGGATCCCATTCTCCTTTTCAATGATTGATTTAGAACCAGCGAGGGTATTATTTCTGACTTCTAAACAGACAGGGGAAGTCTGCTGGGGACGGCAGCCTCCGGACAAGATGCTTTACCCCTGAGACTCCGTTCTTCATCTCTGTTTTCCTTCAAGTGCTCTTGCAAAGATTAAAATTCATCCTTATTAAGAAGAGGCTAGAAGTAAAATGAGGTCAGATTTTTCTAGAACAGTGGTTCTTAAGCTTTTGGATCCTGGGATTTCTTTACACTCAAATATGGTGTAGGACCGCAAAGAGTTTTTGTTTATGTGACGTATTTACCAATATTTACCATATTAGAAATTAAAGCTGGGAAGATTTAAGAATATATATTTATTTATTTAAAATACAATCAGAAGCCCATGTCTACATTACCCTAAATAGCACATTTTTAGTGAAAAATAACTACGTATTCTAAAACAAAACCCGTGTCCTGAGAAGAGTGGCATTGTTTTAAAGTTTTGAAAATCTCCTTCATGTCTGGGATAATGGAGGACCACTAGGATCCTGTACCTGCTTCCGCATCCCATCAGTTGGGTTTTGGTTAAAGTATATGAAGAAAATCCTGCCTCACGCAGACAGGTTGACAAAGGGAGGCCCGCTGGAAAGGGCTAGCAGGATCCCTCAGGAATTCTTGCACCATACTTGCTAGGGTGTACCAGAATCACTGTCTAGAAAACCGAATATGGACCGGTGTTTCCAGAAACAAGCTACCGTGTTTCATCGAAGACAAGCTCTCCAGGCAGAGGGAAGGTGGCTGATCCTCTCCCAGAACAGGAGTCTGGAGCTTCTTTTATTTATCTGTGAACACACTTCCATGAGAGCTTTTGGCTTAAAACTTACATTTGACATTCTGATGGGCAGAATGTGCGTGTGCTAAACTGGCAAAGAACCCAAGCATCCCAGGATCTCAGAGTCAGAAGGGAGCTTAGGATCATCTTCGGGCTCCCTGTCTGTCTCCTGTTTGGTTCATGCCGCACCTGCGAGCAGACGCTCACTACCTCAGGAGACTGCGTGTTCACAGAAGCATGGAACTGGGGATCCCCTGGCCACTATCTTACACACCATTAAGCCACTTACTAACGAGCCTACAGTTCATTACCAGCACAACCTGCGTCTTCGCAGGTTGTTTCTTTACTTCCAGTGTGCTTCTTTACTTCCTTACGTTAACTTTTTTTGAGTTTGGGTCATAAAAACATTTGTCCTTTCATGTGCCTATACTGAAGAAGTACTCCCTTCTGGGAATGGATAAACCACATCATTTGGTTTTACACAGTGTATGTTTCGGACGTGTGGGACACTTTTTGCTAAATGAACTGTCTGAATCAGCCGGATCAGTTAAAGGAAAGGAAGGTTTCAAAGTAAAATGTTTCTTTAGGGTACAGTGAAGACACAGCAGCTCACGTGGCCTCTTGGAGCACCTCCCACTCCCATCTTTGCATTTCTTCTTCAGGCTACCTGGGGAGGTCGCTGTCAGCACCCATGTGCAAGAACCTTACAGACCATTCTACCCTAGGGGATACGCTCGCTGATCATCGCAAATCTTTTTGGCAAAGTGCGCAACGATTGTTGTTTTGCCTTTTACGTTTTACTGTGAACATTTTTACGGCAAAAGTGCAGCAAATAAGATAATTAACCCATTTCTCTGAATTAGCAATTTCAACATTTTTATTTTGTCACACTGGCTTTAAGTGGCCATTCCTTACCCCTCTCCTTCCCTTCCTCCCCCCCCCCTTTTTTTCCCATCAATAACTTAAAGCATATCCTTAACACCATGTCGTTTCACCTTGAAATGCTTCTGCAGCTATTTCTAAAATATAAGGGCATTACACACAATAGCATCATCTCATTTAACTTAGATTTAAAAATCCTGGGGTGCCTGGATTGCTCAGTTGGTTAAGCATCCGACTCTTTGTTTTGGCTCAGGTCATGACAGATTGTGAGGTCAGGGTTGTGAGATGCAGTCCTGCATTGGGCTCGGTGCACAGTGTGGAGTCGGCTTGGGATTCTCTCTTTCCCTCCCCCTCTGGCCCTCTCTCCTCTCTCTCTCTCTCAAATAAATAAATAAATAAATAAATAAATAAAATATTTTTTAAATAAAATAAAAAATAAAAATTCCTTCGTAAGAATGATTAGTCAGTTTATACTCTAATTTCCCACTCATTGCATTTGTTGAGTATTATGGCTCTTTTTTATAATCATCCTCCTGCCCCTTCCACCCCGTTTTCCTTATGCCCTTGACTTGTTTTAGAAACTGGATCTGTTTCCTACGGGATGTCCCACATTTTGCATGTGTTTGGTGAGTTTCTTCCAGAGTCATTTAACTTGCTGATTTGCCCCTTGTTTGTTCCGTAAACTAAAAGTGAGGTTTATTTTTTTAATTCAATTAGCCAACATATAGTACATCATCAGTTTCAGATGTAGAGTTCAATAATTCATCAGGTGCATCTACCACCCAGGGCTCATTACATTAAAAGTGAGGTTTAAAGGCTTGATTAGATTCTTTGGCAAGAATACATCATGGTGGTACTTTCTGTTGGACTCTCTTTATAGGTGTACTTACCATGGCATCTCATCAACAGGCACATAGTCTGGTTGTTCTACCTGTAGAGATGCTGAGACGGGCCAGTGGGTTCAAGTGGTGGACGGTCTGGTCCCTCCTTGTAAACGTCCCTGCCAACCAATGTCCATTAGGTTTTCCATCAGTTTAATCCCTGGACCAAAGATTTAATCTGGAGTTGAAAATGGTGAATGGTGATTTTTCTCCTGTTTTTATTCTATGTATTAGCTGGAATTTCTAAATTTATGAGCTGGAATTTTCTTGCAAAAAAGAACTTTTCCTCTTCAACTAGAACTCTTTGGTCACCTAGAAATACAGTTCACATGGAACAAGCAGGATGAATGCTTAATTCTTTCCCTTCAGTCACCAATTCTCAGAGTAAAGAGTCAGTCTTAGCTGAGGTTGCTGTAGCAAGATACCACACACTGGGTACCTTCAGCAATTCTTTTGGCTGGGGAGTCCAAGATCAAGGTGCCAGCAGATTCAGGGTCTGGTGAGAGCCTCCCCCTCCCCACCCCCGCCCCTGGCTTGGAGACTGCCACCATCCTGCTGTGTCCTCATGGGGTGGGGAGACAGAGAGAGAGCCCCGAAGGCCCCACCTCTGACTATCTTCACACTGCGGAGCCAGGGTTTCAGCATTTGAATTTGGAGGGGATACAAACTTTCCGTCCACAGCAGAGTTGGTGCTCTAGCTTCCAACAGTTGCTTCCATAGTGCCCAGTGGACTTTTTGAGCTACTGCTGCCATTCTTCTCTCTTCTTCCTGTTCTCACTCTGATTATCATTGTGAACTCACGATCTTCCATATTTGTTATGTGTTGATCAGTTACAGTCATTACTCTGGTTGATGCTCAAACTGTCCTGTCGTAGGCCACGGTGGTCCGACATGTTGGCTTTTTGACATGACCCCATTAATCTTTGCTTCCTTGCTTTCTGGCCCAACAGGAGCCCCCCAGATCAACTCATACATTTCCTGCCTCCAATTTAGACTTCACTATTTCTCTAAAAAGCCTTGTTTGTGTTAGTGGGGGAATGGTGTAGTCATCACTATTGAGTTGTTACTGCTTCTGTTAACTTAATTTAGAAAACACATATTTTTCTAAAGCAAAAACCTAAAGTATTCACAATTCATAGTGATATCGCCACTTCAAATTTAACATCACTGGGTTTAAATTCTTCAATTTTATGCTTGTGTGTCTTTTCTGTTACACTAAAAATCTTGATTTCTAATAATGATTGTATTGCTGTAATGACTTATTAACCTACAATACACATACAACAATTTCAAAATGCCGATATTGGTACTCACAAAAGACTACTGAATGGAGTTCAAATTTTCTTGACAGTTCTTTTCAATCTTAGAATATTCTACTAATGATATGCAGTCCAAATGCTGCATCCCCGAGTCATTTGAAATAGCTCTTTTATCCTTGTGGTATGATATCAGTTTGATATATAATTTAGTACTTGTTTGGATTTGTTTTTGAATTTTAAGGAATGCTTACCTCCCCCTGCCCGGCCTTTTGATTTAATTTTCTTTTTGGAATATGTGAACTATTTCCCGATTCCAAAGTCAAAGCTTTATACCAAGATTTATTCAGAGAAGTCTCATTTCTATTTCTGCTTTGCCTCACAATCTCTCCCTCTTCTTCCCCGTATTTTTCCCACTGGTTTATCCTTCTTGTATTTCCTTTTGGAAATGTGAGAAAGTGTGTGTGTGCGTGTGTATGTGTGTATTACTATTCCGTCACCTCCTTTACTCAAAAGGTTGTGCACCATATGCAGTGTTTTGTGGGTGGTCTTTGCTTTTACCAATATATCTGACATATCACCCCATTTAAGAACACGGAGATATTCAACATTCCTTTTTACGACACACTGTGCTCCATTGTGTGGATTTTTCATACTTTATTCAACCATTTCCCTACTGATGGCTGTTTGGTCTGTTTCCAGTGTTTTACCATTACAAGTAACGTTGCCATGAGTAACTGAATATGTATGAGTAAATGAATACATCCTTCTGTGTTTTGCTTGTTTGTTTGCAGATGTATCACTGGGATGGGATAGTTTCCTAGAAATGGGATTTCTGCATGGAAGGGTAAATGCGTATGGGATTTGGCTAGATATTGCCAAATTCTCCTTAGGTTATTTTGTATTCCTACTAACAAAGGAGGCAAATTCTGATTTCCTCCCCACCCTCTACGATGGCTTTTGGTGTCAAAGTTTTTAATGTTACCCTGATAGGTGAGAAATAGTATTTGAGTGCAGTTTTCCCATTTCCCCTATGATGAGTGAGGTTGAGCAACTTTTCTTATATTTAAAAACCATTTGCTTCTCATTTTCTAGGAAACGTTTTAACTGTCATCCATTAAAAAAACACAATACTCTTTTTCTTCTTGACTTTTAGAGGCATTGTCTATAAATTCCTTCTCTGTGATATGAGTTGCAAATACGTTTCTCTCTTTACTATTTGTCTTTTGCCTTTGCGTATAGTAGTTTCACCATTTAAAAGGCCTTTGATGTGTTTTGCTTTATTATTTATTTATTTATTTTTCAGATTTTATTTTTAAGTGATCTCTACACCCACCATGGGGTTCAAATCCACAATCCTGAGACCAGGAGTCGGCACACTCCACCAACTGAGCCAGCCAGGAGCCCGTTTTGTTTTATTTTGGGGAGTTGAATTTATAATCTTTTTTCCCATTGCTTCTGTATTTCAAGTCATAATTACTAAGGTTTTTCTCCACTCCTACATTACAAAGGAATTTACCTACTTTTTTTCTGGTACTTATATAATATCCTTTATAAAATTTAGATCTTTGGTCCATTTGGAAATCACCCTTTTTTCTTCTTCTTTTTTTTTAAAGTCATCTCTACACCCAATGTGGGGCTCGAACTCACGACCCTGAGATCAAGAGTCACATGCTCTACTGCCTGAGCCAGGCAGGCGCCCCTGGAAATCATCTTGACATACTGTGTAAGGGACAGATTTATTTCCAAATGGAATTGTGATTGATTGTGGTTTTGACACAGTTAGTTGAAATGACTGTTGTTCCGGTTCATTGGCTAGCCTTAGTTAAAGTAAGACAATATCTCTCTCAGATTTTCAGTGCCTTGTCACTGAGAGGCTAAAACTCAAGACTACTTTAAAAGTTACAAGTCGATATTATAGGAATAGCTGTTACCTTCATTCCGCCTGTTGTTTTACGTTTTACGTGTTCTAACTACGCTACTCATATTCTTGTCTCAACAACAGTGCAACTCATGATGTTACACAGGAAGCCAGGAAGAGTAAACTCTTCTTGCCGGCCAAGCTGTCCATTTCCTCTCAATTTCCGATGTGATGCTGTATACCCAGATATAACTGGGGAGAGAAGACTTTCACATTTGCTGTTGACAAACACATGCTGTTGGCTCACATGTGTCACAAAACATTGCCCATGAGAACACTTTCCATCCTTGATCCCCATTAGGGGGGGACCCCTCTAAGTGACCTTTGGAAATGCCAGAGCTGACACTTCAGATGTATTAATTCAGAGAATTGCAAATAATGATATTTCAATGGCTTTTAGAGTTTTTTTTTTTTTAAGTTATCTCTACACCCTAGATGGGGCTTGAACTCACAACCCCGAGATCAACGGTCACATGTTCTTCCAACTGAGCCAGCCAGAAGCCTCTATTTCAATGACTTTTAAAAGCAGGCTTTATAATGATGATACTATAATAAAATGAAACCCAATTTGTGAAAATTTCTTGAATATTTTGAAAGGTGATCTATACATCAAACTTAACCAGAAATTTAAAAATAATAATCAATAGGGCGCCTGGGTGGCTCAGTTGGTTAAGCGACTGCCTTCGGCTCAGGTCATGATCCTGGAGTCCTGGGATCGAGTCCCACATCGGGCTTCCTGCTCAGCAGGGAGTCTGCTTCTCCCTCTGACCCTCTTCCCTCTCGTGCTCTCTATCTCTCATTCTCTCTCTCTCAAATAAATAAATAAAATCTTTAAAAAAATAAAAATAAAAATAAAAATAAAAATAATAATCAATAAATAATAAACAAATAAATAACTTAACCAGAAATAAAATTGTTGGCATATTTTTATCAACCGATGAACCTTTTCTTCTGTGCTTTTTCTTTCTTTATTTTGTCATAAAATCTGCTATTCTTCCCTTGTTGACAATAACAGAAGTAACCAGCAGATAGCAGGATGTGAACTTCTGTATTGTTTTTCCAGTAATGTGAAAGACCCCACATTTGCAGAGAGGCTTTCAGACCTCTGGAAAGCAGAGTCTTTCACCATATATATAAAGGATCCAGCATAATATTGTAAAATAAAAAGAGAGTTCTGGCTAGCTATCTAGCTCTGTTTCTTCCTTGAAGGAGGACTTTAACAACACTGTTTTGGGGATTTGTATTTTTATTAGGATGCCTCTGTCTTTAAAATCCCTGGCCCCCCAGATGCACCATATATATGATAAGATTCAAGAATAATCCAAATAACTTTACGTTTTAGAAGTGACAATAAAACCAGAAAATCCTGGTGTTGAAAGAGACTTTATTTTTTTAAATTTTTACTTATTTGTTTATTTACTTTTGAGAGAGAGTAAGCGGGAGCAAACACAAGTGGGGGTGGTGCAGAGGGAGAAGCAGACTCCCCGCTGAGCAGGGAGCCCGATGCGGGACTCGATCCCAGGACCCTGGGATCATGACCTGAGCCCAAGGCGGATGCTTAACCGACTGAGCCACCCAGGCACCCAAAAAAGACTTTAAAGCTCATCCCATTCAAAAGGAAATCTCTTCGATGTTTGTAAGTGCAGCCGTGGGGTGGCAAGATTGGGGAGCTGCTTTCCTCCGTGTTGATAAACCAGAGAGTGGAAATGACATAAGGGCATGCCACCCAACAAAGAGGAATGACCCACTTAGGGTGACTAATCGTGGCGGAGTCAGTGTAATTGCATGCTTACTAGTGGTATCCTAGCACCAGCTAGTGGCAAGAATTAATGAAGACATTATATGCCAGGAAAAACAGAACTTTTACATTAAGGACATCTTACATCTCAATTTCTCAACCACTTTTTAGGCACCTTCCACAGTACATAGTTTTTATCCTCTTGACTACACAATACAGACATCTTTATTTAAAATGCCAAAGGGTGATGTTCGGCTGGAAGAGCTGATGAGCAGCTTGCCTGATACGGTTGTCAGAATCCTGGGAGGAGGGTCCGGGATGGCGTTAGGAAAGAAGGGAATAGAAAATCTTTGTGCTTGGAAAAAACCATCCTTGAATATGTACAGCTTTCCCAGAGCTTGTATGTAGCAATTTCTTGGTAGTTCACCATAATTCAGCCTGAAGGATACTCTAGCTGTCCTTGAGAGCAGTTATTAACCATCAGACCCCAGCGCATTTATCACATCCAATACTCTGTGATGGAAACTGGAATTTCAAGCAGACTCACCAATCACATCCTGAGCCAGCTCTGACAATGTCTTGCTGGGTCCATATAGACAAACAGAGAATTAAGGACCTTCTATGGCAAATGTGATCTGGTAGCTACCTTGATCTGCCACTGTCAATGAAGCCCACTTTTGTTACTGTTTACACATCCAAAAAACCAAGGGAGTCCACACAAGTACATGTAGCATTAATTCATGATGATCACGAGGTGATTAAATTGGATGCAATAGCTACCTTCTGCGGCTGTGGAGAAAAACCTGGGAAATGCACCCTTGTTATCCAAGGAAAGTTCCTTTAGGACTCAAATCACACGAATAAATATTATCTTGTTGAAGTTAAAACACATTTGGAAAGATCATAATCAAAGAATAAAAACTTTACTGGTAGAGCCTATAGTAGTTCTAGGATCTCACATATATTTCTAAAAACAGACACACAAACCAATGGGTAATTTGTTTATATTAAGAAATTGTATATGTGTTTATATATGGATATATTTATAACATCCAAACACAATGGAGTTCTTATTGGTGTGCTTTTGGCTGCTGAAAGGTAATTGGCTCAAAGTATATTGCATTCCTTCCCGAACAATGTCTTTTTTTTTTTTAAAGTAAACTCTACCCAAAACATAGGGTTCTAACTCACAACCCCAAGATCAAGAGTTGGCTCTGCCAACTAAGCCAGAGGCCACCCCATAGAATAATGTCTGATGACTGTGGCTTCTATGCCCTCCAAATGTATGCCCTGCTTCTTGTCGGGTTCTTTTGTGACAGTAAGCTCTTCCCAGCTCAGCTGGCTACTCACAGATGGGAAGAAGCCCCTCACAGACTCTGAATCTCCAAGAGTCAGATTGGTGGGACCTCGGGAACCTGCATGCCTCCCTCCAAGACAGACATAATCAAGGGAATTACCAAATACGGTTAGACCCAAAGTCTGAGGGTCTTACACCAGCAGCTGCTCCCCACCCGCCCCGTTCCTACTGCTCCAAACCAGAACTCCCAGTCCATAGACATGTGTGCGGTCTGCAGCGGGTAAAGCCACAGTTCTGAACACGTCCACACATCCCTTTATTCACTGGCTTGCACGTTTGTGCAACACAGGCTTATTTAAAACCACTATGTGATAGACGCTGATGTTTCAGTGATGAAGGACCCAGTCCCTGCCCTTATGGACCTCACATTTTAGTGGCAAGAAGGAGATGCCAACTGACAACTAATACAAAGGAGGAAATAAAAGTTCTTAAATTCCTGAATTGTGCTAGCACCATGCTAAGAGACTAACAGGAATTAGCTCATGTAATCCTCACACAACAATGAGGTGGATACCCTCACTATCGTCATTTTTCTTATGCAAAAAAAAAAAAAAATGAGGCTTTGGAGGGACGAGCAATTTGTCCATGATGACTACACTGGAATAAGAGGAAGTCGCTCTTGTCTCCAGAGTCTAGAAGCTAGCACATCTCTAACAGGCGTCTTCAAAAAATAAAGCAAAAGAGCTTTCTTATCTTCCAACCCAGAATAGATTTATTTATTCTTCCCCATTTATTTATATTATTATGGACTCATGGATAGTCATTTTATACTTTGGTTTACAATCCAATACTATCTTATTTTATTGTTTGGACTGTTCCAGCGATGACCATTGGGAGGAGCTCTTGCAGGTGACTCACGTGTCCCTTTGGCTTGTCTCCATCGTTGTATTTTTTGTCTATTTGAGCACTTTCTTATTTTCTGGCACTACACGATGCTTCAGACTTGTAAATTTCCCTGTTGGCTAGGCAGAAAAACGAAACTAATGCTATCCGTTTGACCAGGCAAACTATCAGCCACTATGCATAAATGAGCACAGATCTGTGGCAACACACTGAGATTCCACACTACTGTAGTTTTGTATTTCTACCTTTCTTTTGGATGGCATTGGCAGTCCTCTGGATTTGACCACAAACCTATGATCCTGGCTTTGAACCCTTGACCCATACCCCCTGAGCCGTACTGATTTACAAAAATGGAGTTAGCTTCGTTGTTTCCCTTGTGCTCAGTAAATGGATGAAATTTATCAGCCTCTTCACATCACGCTATTATTCTCTATTCTGCTTTTGTTGAACGTTTCTGGGAAAGTGTGGAGGCCATTCCGTGGCAGCAACACGAACATAAAAGCCAGCTGTTTCTCCTCTGGTTGGAGAAAAAGGAAAGCAAAAGAGCCTTCTCCACCTTGGCGTTACTGACATCTGGGGCTGCCTTCTTCCTCGTCCTGGGTGGCTTCCTGAACTGGCAGGTTGTGCAGCAGCATCCCTGTCCTCACCTGCTAGATGCCAGTAGTTCTCACCAAGTTGTGACAGCCACACCAGTCTCCAGACATTGTCAAATGCCTCCCCTGGGGGAGAAGGGAAGCGCGAAATTACTCCCAGTTGAAAACCACCATTGTGTAATAACAAACTGCGAGGGTTCTCTGAGCGGCATTAGGACAGAAAGGGGACTGGAGTAAAACACCCTGGCCCTTTTCCCCTGCCATCAGATTCCCTGCGCACGACTGACCTGGGCAAGTCTTTGCAAAGGCAACCTCCAAGGACCAACAAGGGTGGAATTTGGGTAATTTGATAAGTGACTTAAAAGGGCAAAAGATCGCTCTGGTTCATTCACTGGAACACCTGTGCCTAAATGGTGAGTTAACTGCGTGGTCCTGGCCCATTTCCAGTCCAGGTGATTGCAGGTTACCTTCCGTAGTGTTCCTTCCAGTTTCCGGGGTGCATGGTGCCTTTCTTTGCTTCTGTGCAACACGGCATGACTAAGCCATAATTACTCTCTTAGCTTCTAGCGATTAGTTAGGGGATATTAATTTGTGATTTGTTTGTAATGTTTAAGTTGGCAAAGCACTGGCGGATGAAAAGGACAATTTGAAGTTTCTCATTTTGGCTCTGTGGGATGTAATAATGGAGAGAGAAACCTCCCTTAAGCTATCTTGCCAAAAGAAAAAAAAATTACCCAATAGTTCATAAATCTGCAAAAGGCTTTCTTTGATGAAGACCAATCCTAGAGAAACTAGAGACAAAGCCCGATCACAGTGTAGTGCACTTTGCTGTGTAGACACAGTTGAAGGACCTCTGTCTTTGTGTGTAACTTCCCCCAACCTGCCCCTCCCCCGCCTCCAGTCTCTGATCTGATGTCCTACTTACACCTGACCTTTAGGGAAATTGTGCCATCCTCCAGACTTCTCTCAATCCTTGTTCCCATTTAAATCATTGGCCCTGGGCGCCTGGGTGGCTCAGTTGGTTAGGCGTCTGCCTTGGGCTCAGGTCATGATCCCAGGGTCCTGGGATGGAGCCCCACATCCTGCTCCTTGCTCAGCAGGGAGCCTGCTTCTCCCTCTCCCTCTCCCTCTGCCCCTCCCCCGCTCGTGATCTCTCTCTCTCTCTCTGTCAAATAAATAAATAATCTTTTTAGAAATGTTAAAAAATAAAAAATAAAAAAATAAACCACCAGCCCTGTAAATTAACCCCAGTAGAGGCCTGGTCTCAGCAACAGAGCCAGCAAGTTAAACCTGGGGCGGGAGGGCTGGAGCGGGGAGCAACGTGTACTGGTTTGTCCAGGAGTTGCTAAAATAGAGGAAGTCCACGTCCCAGGCTACCCCTCAGTCCTGGGCAACCCGACAGTTGGTTACCCTAACTCCTTGATGGCAACTTCCAGAGTTCATTTCTCTAACCTCACCCCTGTCCTAACACAACTCCCAGCGCCTGGATCAGGAAGTGATTTTACATCTTTAAAAAAGTGCTGGAGCGGGCCCCTGGGTGGCTCAGTCAGTTAAGCGACTGCCTTCGGCTCAGGTCATGATCCTGGAGTCCGGGGATCGAGTCCCCGCATCGGGCTCCCTGCTCGGCGAGGAGCCTGCTTCTCCCTCTAACCCTACCCCCTTTCATGTGCTCTCTCTCTCTCTCATTTTCACTCTCTCAAAATAAATACATAAATCTTAAAAAAAAAAAGTGCTGGAGCGAGACCCGGGAATTAACCGCAACGCTCTGATCGGCCACGAGGGGGCGCGTTTCCCACATATTGTGCAGTCCAGCCTGGCAAGGGGAGAAGGAACCGCCCTGGGTTAGGAAGGACCAAGTTAAGCTCTCCTGACAATCAGTGACTGTCCAAAGGGATAGAAATAAAAATGGACAGTCCAGTCAGTGTCATTTCTGCCCTTAACACACACACACACACACACACACACACACACACAAGTGCTTATGAAATTAACCTTCCGTTCCGAGTACCACCAGGTTCCAGGAGCCTTATATCCCTTATTCTCAACCCTCACCATGACCTTGCAAAATGGGAACTGCGGTTAACTAGTCTAAAGTCACAATATTGGGGGAAACTTCAAAGACCATCATCTTTTCACTACACCACATCACCATTTAAGAACCATGAAATGGGAGAGTTACAAACTGTCTCCTTGGCTTAGGGTAGAGGGTGGGGCACAGGTGGGGGGAGGGAAGGCCATGTCATGATGCCCAATAGAGACCTTGATCCATGCCCATCATGGGGAACAAGGGTGGGGTAGGGCACGGCTTCACCTGTATGGACACCAAAGGAGTCTGGGTGGGAAATGGGAACACACCAGCCCCAGAGTGACGGGGAGGCAGGGACTCTCGGCCTTAGTTCCTTTTCATTTCCAAGACAGCTGAAAGCAGGGACTGTTACTGCTGCACCACATTAGGGAGCTCTGAGAGCGAAGCAAATGTTCGTTAGGCACCGTGTAGCGGTCACTCGCCACGAGTACTAACCGGAAAGTCCTTCATAGAAACCTGGGCTGGGCGGGACTGAACGTGCCCCAGGCGCCAAACCACCTGTGAACGCCGCCTGTCAAAAGGAGCTGGTGAAGCCAACCCAAACTAAATTCGGAGCTGAAATTCCGAGAATACCCGTAGAAGAAAAGCATCTGGCATGCGTTGTGAAAGCAAAGGAAAAGGAAGAGCTTGGCAATTCTACTAAGGAGTTGTCAGAAGTCTTAACCCTGGGGTGGTGCCAAAGACACTCAGTGTTCTAGAAAAGGGTTAAGGTGGCTGAGTGGGGTGGGGGGGGGAGGCTCTTTTAGGTGCTATACGAAAACAATGAATCATGGATCACTAGCTCAAAAACTAATGATGTATTGGGGCGCCTGGGTGGCTCAGTTGGTTGGGCGACTGCCTTCGGCTCAGGTCATGATCCCGGAGTCCCGGGATCGAGTCCCACATCGGGCTCCCTGCTCAGTAAGGGAGCCTGCTTCTCCCTCTGACCCTCCCCCCTCTCATGTACTCTCTCTCTCTCATTCTCTCTCTCTCAAATAAATAAATAAATCTTTAAAAAAAAAAACTAATGATGTATTGTATGGTGACTATCATAACACAATAAAATAAAATTTAAAAAAAAGGGGGCGCCTGGGTGGCTCAGATGGTTAAGTGTCTGCCTTCGGCTCAGGTCATGATCCCGGGGTCCTGGGATCGAGCCCCGCATCGGGCTCCCTGCTAGGCAGGGAGCTGCTTCTCCCTCTGCCTCTGCCTCTCTCTCTCTCTCTGACTCTTATGAATAAATAAATAAAACATTAAAAAAATAATAATAAAATAAAATTTAAAAAAAAGAAGAGAAATCTTTAAATGTGGTTTAATTTAGATTCCTCTGCTGCTTTTCACACTTTATAGATATGCTCAGGAGTCCTGGGGTTCACCTGTACTTTTCTCTTTCTTTTTTAATGAAAAACTTCAGCAATACATTTCATAGAATTGATTTTTTTTTTTTTTTTGGTCAGTGTCTATCATTTTGACAATCATAGCTTGGGAGACCTGCTGAGCTGTCAGGGAAAGGACTCATCTTCACATGACTTTAACCAAAACAGTTATGGTTTTTAAAAAACTATAAATTAGATTACTATATCTGTCCCAGCTTACTTGGCTGCCACCAAATGAACCAGGCTAACATTCCTGAATTGCAAATAACCCTTTCCCCATGGATATGTTTTTATCCAGGGCAATATCCCTCTAATTCAAGGCTTGAAAAATGAAGCCCATGTGATTTCAAGAAGATGAGCACTTTTAACTTGTGAAGCATGTTGTAGCTTAAAAAAGAAAAACACATAGCCTTCCAAGAGAATCATCTCTCCAGTAACCAAAAAAAAAAAAAAAAAAACCAAACAACAACAACAACAACAACAAACAACAACCTTGATGGACAGCCCTTTTCAAGGACAGATGAGAAAACAGCAAGAAGAGGTTTGAAATCCTTATTCAGTTGGATGGTACATTTGCTCTTTTAATGTAAATATTGATACATAATCTGGTTTTCCCTGTCGAAAATCACTCATGCATACAAATATGCTCAGAATTTAATACACATGTTCTGTATTCCTTTCCTAAATCCTGTATTCTTTTCTTTATAACACCTTTTCCAGAGGAGCAGAGAGCGTGTGCTTTACGGCCAATTTTTAAGATGGCAGCTCTGAAAAGCACCCCAAAAATCTGCCCATAAACCAGCGAAGGAGCCAATATGTTTACATAAGCAAAGGTCTCACCATTTTCTTGTCCAGTTAAAATTTTTTTCAACAGGCTTCTTTAAAAAAGAGCCCCAGGGCACCTGGGTGGCTCAGTCGGTTGAGCATCTGACTCTAGATTTCGACTCAGATCATGATCTCAGGGTCACAAGATTGAGCCCCAAGTTGGGCTCCGTGCTCAGTGGGCAGTCTGCTTGAGATTCTCTCTCTTCATCTCCCTCTGCCCCTCCCCCTGCTCTCTTTCTCTCTAAATTAATAAATAAATAAATCTTAAAAAAAAAAAAGAATCCCAAGACATACTTCCATACGGAACTGGACTGTTATAAATACACTGTGGAAGAAAGGATGGAAAGCGGGGATAATCCTCAATCAGGGTTTCTCAAACTAACGATATTAGTAGAGCATATAATGGGGTTTTAGTGTACAGGCAGCTCTCCAAATTTATTTTAAAATTCAACATATTTGGGGGGTCTGGTTGCCTCAGTTGGAAGAGCATGCAACTCTTGATCTTGGAGTTGTGAGTTCAAGCCCCACGCTGGGTGCAGAGATTATTTAAATAAATAAATAAACTTAAAAATAAAATAAAATTCAGCATATTTTATAATTCATTATAATTCTTTACTACATAAACAAAATAAAACATATTTTAAATAGGGGCGCCTGGGTGGCTCAGTCGTTAAGCGTCTGCCTTCGGCTCAGGTCATGATCCCAGGGTCCTGGGATCGAGCCCCGCATCGGGCTCCCCGCTCAGCGGGAAGCCTGCTTCTCCCTCTCCTGCTGCTCTCCCTGCTTGTGCTCTCTCACTCTCTCTCTGTCAAATAAATAAAAATAAAATCTTTGAAAAAAACATATTTTAAATACAGAATAATAGTTGTTTATATTAGTGAATAGGATAATGCTGTTTCTTCTCTTTTAAGAAGGTATCCATAGTTTGTTGATGATGGATCAGCTGAGCCAAAAGTATGGCTCCAAATCCAATTGGTTTTGTTTTTTATTTATTAGTTGCTATATTGGCCAGTGTTCTTTCTCTTCAAGTGATAAATATCAAATTACCTTAATTTTTTAAAAGAACTTACTGGTTGAGATAATCAGAAAGTTCAAGGATACTGCTAACTTTAGGCATGGCTGGATCTAGTTGTCCAAATGATGCCATCAAGAACATGTCCCTTTTCATCTTGGATCCTTTTATTTTATTTTTTTTGCTTCCATTCTAGGCCTTCTGTCCAAGTGGCAGCAAAGATGACCCCAAGCGGCTCCAGACTTATATACCTTATTCCTTATGCTCTCAAAAGAATTGGGAGTGTCTCTTTCAACAAAAACCCTGTGAAAATCTCCCAAAAGGCAGATTGATTACAAATCCATCTTCCCAGATATAAACCAATCACTGAGCCCAAGAAATGCCGAAATCACTGGACAGGCCTGGACTTGTTCCCATCCTTCAAACTTAGGTTGGCATCCACATGGACCACACAGCCTGAGAGCAGGAAGGGGGTAATTTCCCAAAGAAAATTTAGAATGCTGTTATCAAAGAAGTGGGGCATATGTCTGCTGGGGAAACACAACACTTGTCCACTTCATATACTAAATTCTTCATTGAGAATGGCAGCGAACATTTGGTGGCTCAGATAGTTATGAATATGCAGCTAGAAGAAAGGCCAGAAATTATGGGCAGGTCTCCCAGGGAAGTCTCTTTCCAGTGCTCCATCCCCGGCTAACCCAACCAGCATGTCACACATGTTCTGGAAGTTTCCATTTCCATTTGGGTAGGAACTGAGTGCTAATTCCTGTCTCCTGTTTACTTGCTGTTGGCATGGACTATATTTCTTCATGTTGTGTTATGCATTTGGATGTGGTATTAAGATTTTTCCCAACCACCTATCACTGAGTTACGTCTTCATCAAGGATAGAAAATTATTGATTCTCAGGGGGGAAAAAGCAAACTCTTAATGATTGGACCATGTGCACCAGAGTTTGGTCTCCTTAAAAATCCAAATCCTTTGTGGACTCTGGGAAAAACCATGCAATCTCATCCTTAAGTGAGAGATTCCCCTTGTAGCATATGCCACTTGAGACCAGCACCAGTCATGGCAAAAGTGGTCTTTGCTGGATCGTCAACATTACGGACAAACATGTTCACTATCAATCAGCTCTAAGAATTTCTTAATTTCCCTTTTTTATTTCCTTTACAACTATAGGTTTTTTCTTAATATTTTGTGTTCCAGACATAAAGGCATTTTTATGGTCATCCTTTAGTATTAAATTCTAATTTTATTGCATGATAGCCGAAGAACATGGTCAATATGGCGTATGTGATCCTGTTCCTTTGGAATTTATTGAGGTCTTTTTTATGACCTAATTTATGGTCTACTTTCCTGATATTTTTTCCATATGTACCCAAAAGTGGGCAGAAAAAGATGGTGTGTTCTGCTGTTTGGTACATAGAGTTTCCTCTCTCTTGCTACACATATACACAGCAAAAATCTGAAAAATACAATTAACACATTCAAGATGTATAAAAATGTGTATATATGTGCATATAATATACACGTATGTATACATTATATATGCACATAGGCACCCACATACACTAATATGTATCAACTCCTCAGCACAGCAGGGACTTGTCTTGCCTTCGGACACCAGTGGACCTGGGGTTTCTGTAGTAAAGGGGGAGAGGCAGTTTGGGGAAGAAACAAGAGGAGAACTTAAGATATTTTGGAGTGTACTTACTGCTCATTTCCTTTTACATTATGCTCCAAGTACATAATTCCAGGATAGATATTTGTCTTTGCAGTTTAAAAAATTAATGTATAATCCACATGCCATAAAATTCACTTTTTCAAAGTGCACTTCCATGATTTTTAGCATATTTACAAAGTTGTGCAACCATCACCAACTATGGAATTCCAGACAATTTTCATCACCCCAAAAGGAAACCTTATACTCATTACCCTCTCCTCTGACAACCACTAACCTGCTTTCTGCCTTATGGGTTTTGTTTACCTATCCTGGGTATTTATCATAAACGAAATCTTACAATGTGTGGTCTTTTGTGGCTGGCTTTTGCACCTAGCACAATGTTTTCAAGGTTCAGGCTTTTTGAAGCATTATTCATATTGAAGCATGAAGCATTCTTTTTTTTTTTTTTTAAGATTTTATTTATTTATTTGACAGAGAGACACAGCGAGAGAGGGAACACAAGCAGGGGGAGTGGGAGAGGGAGAAGCTGGCTTCCCGCTGAGCAGGGACCCCCAATGCAGGGCTTGATCCCAGGACCCTGAGATCATGACCTGAGCTGAAGGAGGACGCTTAATGACTGAGCCACCCAGGCGCCCCACATGAAGCATTCTTGATAAAGCAGGGCTGTATCTTATTTTATGACTGAGTAGTATTCCATTGTATGGATACAGCGCATTTCGTTTATCCATTCATCAGTTGATGGGTTATTTGCACTTTATGATATTATAAATAATGCTGTACTCCGCTTCCGGTGTCTCCCTGCAGCCATGGCCGCCGCCGCCGCCGCTGGCGGTCCTGCGGCGCCTCTGTCCCCGGACGAATTGCTTCCGAAAGGCGATTCCGAGAAGACTGAAGAGGAGCTGGAGGAGGAAGACGACGAGGAGCTAGATGAGACCCTGTCGGAGAGACTGTGGGGTCTGACGGAGATGTTCCCAGAGAGGGTCCGGTCCGCGGCTGGAGCGACTTTTGATCTCTCCCTCTTTGTGGCTCAGAAAATGTACAGGTTTTCCAGGGCAGCCTTGTGGATTGGGACCCCTTCCTTCATGATCCTGGTTCTTCCTGTCGTCTTTGAGACTGAGAAGTTGCAAATGGAGCAGCAACAGCAACTGCAGCAGCGGCAGATACTTCTAGGGCCTAACACAGGGCTCTCAGGAGGAATGCCAGGGGCTCTACCTTCACTTCCTGGAAAGATCTAGATTGCCACTGCTAGATGACTTGTCTCAGTGGGACAAGTTTGAAAATTCCATAGTGTTTGAACTGCTGATTATTTGGATTTTTTTTTCTTTTTTTTAACTTTGGCACATTGATCTATCTAAACCTGGTGGGGAGAATTCTCCCCAGTGTCTCAGGGAGACTCCCAACTTGCAACTGTGCCCTCCACGCTGTCCCCATTTCTTCTGTTCTCACTCTGATACGAGTTCAGGAATGCAGACGGTTACTCCAGCTCTGGCCATCCCCCCCCTTTCACTAAGTCACTCATGACCGGAAGATCTCACTATCCCACTGTGGCAGAGGAACTGATGCCCCTGGGAAGGATGTACCCCTGACCATTTTTGTTTTTAAGCATGAGATGTTGGGAAGGGACATGCGCACGACATGAAATACGCAATGCATTACAGCCGTAGTGTAACACAGCCACTGTGAACTCCTATGTTGGAAAGGAGGGAGGGCCGGGCAGCAGTTTCAACCATAGGATGGACAGAGTAGGAGCTCATTTCCTCTGCCCATTTTGGCTATCAAGAGACCTGTGTGTCTGTCTAAAAAAGAAGAAAAAGTAAGTGCTCACTTTTTGTATTTAAATATTAAAAACGATTCCAATGGAAAAGAAAATAAATAATGCTGTACTGAATATTTGAATAGCCATTTTCATGTGGACATATGTTTTCAATACTCTTGGATATATATCTAGGAGTGAAATTGCTGGATCCTATAGCAACTCTATGTTTAACTTCTGGAGGAACAGCCAGCCTGTTTTCCAAATCTGCTGCATCATTTTGTATTCCCACCAGCAATGTATGAAGGTTCCAGTTGTTTTAATTGTTCTTTGCCAACATTTTCTTTTGTCTGCCTTTTTGATGAAAGCCATTCTGGTGAGTATGAAGTGGTATCTTGCCATCATTTTCATTTGCATTTCCCTATGATTAATGATGTAGAACATCTTTTCACATGCTTATTGGCCATCTGTATATCCTGTTGGGAGAAAAAATCTATTCAAATCCTCTGCCCTTCTAAAAAAATTTGGTTATTTTTTTATTGTTGAGTTGTAAGGTTCTTTACATATTTTGAATACTAGACTCTTATCAGATACATGATTTGCAAATATTTTCTCCCATTGTCTGAGTTGCTTTGCACTTTCTTGATAATGTCCTTTGAGGCACCATCATTTTAAATTGGTGACTAATGCTGTCTGCATAGGATATTCAAATAAACACATCACAATCTTTAAAAAATAAAATTAATCTCATACTTCTTGATGTCAAAACTTGCTACAAAGCTATGGCAGTCAAAAGTGTGGTGCCGGCATAAGGACTGACAGAGATCGATAAAATAGGATTCAGCGTCTGGAAATAAAGCTGTATTGAGGAAAGGTGTGAACTGTATATCGATATGTCTGGCTGTGCAAGGAGCTACGGCAGAGCAGGGAAGTAGGGGCAGATCCATGAGTACAAAGTCATCAACAGAGCCTCAGAGAAGGGGAGAGTTTGGGATGGGTGGGAAGGAGACCAGGAGGGGTAGATTTCCACACGTGAGGAAGATGACTGTCAGGGCTGAGAGCCACTTCATTATTGTCTTCCTGAAGGTCAGTAGGGTCTGGAGAAGGCAGGGACCAAGGACCAGAAAAGCTTACTCCACACCCTTTCAGTTCAAGGTTACGGACCCAGACTTCTACATATGACCGAGGTATGGTTAATCAGGGCCTTAAGTATTTACAGGAAAACAAGACGAAAAGTTATCATTGCAAACATTTACACCCCAACTCACTTTGCAGATCAGACTAAATGAGGTAAGTGACTTGCCCAAAGGAATCACTCATTCATTAAGTCATTCATCCCATAAGCTGCATCTATTTGTGGGCAGGGTGCTGTGACTGGTATGATCACAGAAATAAATAGCCTGGGACCCTGTCCTCAACTAGTTAACAGTTTAGTGGGAGCGGTAAGATGTGGGTACAAATAATGAGAATTCTAAGGCAGAAAGTCTGAAATGCTATAAAAGAGGTCAATGAGCTCTAGGAAGGACACAGAGCTCTGGGAGTATAAGAGAAGGAGGAATTTCTCCCCACTGCGGGATGAGGAATGGCAAGGGAAGGGTTCACAAGGGGGCAGATGAAGAGTGAATGTGAATGACCGACCACTGGGACAAGCGGGAAAGGGGCTTCCCTGCGAGAGGAGAAGTTAGGAAAAAGCCAGTATGACGGGGCAAGGGTGAGTCAAGGGGAATAAAGGTAGATGAAGCTGAAAGGTAAGTTAATGTGGTGACCCACAAGGCTTTGACTTTCTGGCAGGGTAGATGGTGCCTTGATTGGTAGACTATCAATTCCAATCCCTGGGAAGGGGCCACGCTCTGTCTTGCTCGCACTCAACCTCCCAAAGCTTGCCTGGAGCTCCATAAATCCGTGCTGAATGAATGGACGAATCCGGACTAACCGATCCTCCCCTTGACTCCTTCTCAGCTCAGTGATACACACAGCAATATTGTCACAGTTTGGGATCAATGAATCTGAACGTGAACAGTGAAGTGAAAACCGGTAAAGAATGCAAGGCGACAGGAAAAATATGAGGGTAAGGTATAGCAGGTTCTGTTCCTACAGAACTCTCAGGAGAAAGGGGTTGTTTAAGGGAGAAAAAATCATTTTTACACTTGATGGCATATTTATATCTTTTTTGTTTTTAAGTCATCTCTACACCCAACGTGGGACTTGAACTCACAACTCGGAGATCAAGAGTCGCATGCTCCACCAAGTGAGCCAGCCAGGCGCCCCAATGTTATATTTGTATTCTTATTTTTTGCTTTTAGATTTAATCTCATATGCTTTTTTTCCCAGTACGTGCTCTGTGTGTGTGTGTGTGTGTGTGTGTGTGTGTGTGTGTGTGTGTGTACGTGGGTATGTTGGAACACAAACGTATTTTCCTCTAGGAATTTGGAGGCGCTTTAGTAGAAATGTATTTCTTTCTATTGGTTGATAATGTTCTTTAAAGATGTTTATATTAAAACTAAATGATATATGTTATAAAACAGTACTGAAGCAGTGACAGAAATTCTCAGATTTCACGTCAAGACTTGCCTGAATGCCACACATTAATCTATAGCTAAAGACATGGAAATATAAAAGATCTGTAAACACGATTGAGCTTGTCTTTTCTTTGCCTTAGTACATCTTTTTTTCCTTTTCATAGGAATAGTCTTCACTCACTCGGAAGTTCACGTGCACAGATAAAGTGCAACTAAATGCAGAAGACTCAGCAGCAAGTATTTAGTGCTACCCTTTAAGGAGAAATACATTGCATTTGTGAAAATCCAAGTTCACCCATAAGCATGGCCTCTTAAATAGAAATCGCTGACAGAAAAAAAGAATTCTATCTGAACATTCTGTCTAATTAAGATTACTATAAAATACTTAGGTACCAATGCTACATTTCCATTTTATTAAGATCAGATTCTTTTTTATAGTATTACTCTATCTTTGTGATGGTTAATTGTATGCATCAACTTGGATGAGATTTTTTGGATGAGGTTAACATTTAAACTGGTAAATTTTGGGTAAAACAGATTGCCTTCCGTAAGGGAGGGTCTTATGGAATGGGTGTGTTTAAGAATGGGTGGGCCTGGGGCGCCTGGGTGGCTCAGTCGTTAAGCGTCTGCCTTCGGCTCAGGTCATGATCCCAGGGTCCTGGGATCGAGCCCCGCATCGGGCTCCCTGCTCCGCGGGAAGCCTGCTTCTCCCTCTCCCACTCCCCCTGCTTGTGTTCCCTCTCTCACTGTGTGTCTCTCTGTCAAATAAATAAAAATCTTAAAAAAAAAAAAGAATGGGTGGGCCTTATCCAATCAGTTGATGGCCTGAATCGCAAAAGACTGGTCTCCACAGATAAGAAGAAATTCCTCAGCTGTCAGATTTCATCTGGACCATAGGCTTTCCTGGGATTCCTGCCTATCGGCTCACACTGTAGGGAGATATATATCTATGAATATATATATTTATATTTACATATTTGTTTATTTATATCAGGTGTGGGAGACACAATATGTTTAAACCATAAAAGCGTCGTTGAGGTACTTTTACAGAAACTTCTGTTATACTCACCTCTTTTTTTCCTTCCACTTTGTTTTCCTTATCTATTTTTAACTGTATGTGCAAGTGTCACCCACCTGTATTATTTTAAAAATGAGGTGGAATAGAAATAAATAAATGAGTATATTAATGGCATTCCCTTTAGATATTTTGCTCAGAAATCAGCAGAAAAGAATTCAGTGAAGCCAGAAAAGATTAAAACATCATTACAATATTTATTAATCTTATACATACCATTCTTATAATTATGCTTTTAGAATTAAAACTAGTTTTTTTGAATTATAACTACTTTTAAAATAGACATTGCAGATTTAGAGAAAATTGTTTTTCTTGCTATTTTCAAGTCAACTCCTATTCTATTATTCAATAATTTTCCAACTCAGGGGGAGAATTTGTAATAATTTCTTTTAACTAAAAGAGATACTATGTTACATTGTGCATCTAAGTGAATACAATATTATGTGTCAATCATATGTAAATAAAAAAGATAATTACATAAAAAAGATATATAAGTGATAGTCTTTTTGTTCTTCAATTCAAAGTAGTGACTTTTGTATCTATATAGTACTTCATGCAATTTATACTATATAAATGTATTTTCCCATTTCATATTAAAGGCTGTATTGTATCTATTTATTTGATATGATGTATTTTATATAACATGTATATTTGTATATGTATTTTTATATATTCCCAAGATAGTCTATCAAGTAATGAGTTTGGGGTTTTTGTCACTGAAAAAAACATCCCTACCCTATTTAACTGTAAATGTCCAAATTCCAAAGTGACTTTTCAAGAGGATACAACATGAAGTCGCAAGTTATACAATATTATGGTCTTCTTTGTTTTGCATTTCCCCCATATGTCACCTGTAATAGAAGGTGAATTGCAAATGATCTTTACTTAAATTGTTGTTATTGTTGAAAAATGCCTGAAGTTTAAAAATGAAGGTTTATAAAATTAATTTTGTGAGAATGTTTCTTGCAGAGTAAGGGGATATCTCAACTGCACTATTTTTAACTCAAAATACCTCCCATTGTCAAATATTACTGTTCCGTTTTTTTATTATGAAACTTTCCAGGAGAAGATTCTATAAAGACAATTAGAATAATAAATTTTAGGACTAGTAAGGATCTTAGGGGTTTGGTCTAGTTCCTTAATATTGCAAATGTAAAAATCAGACCCGGGGTGCCTGGGTGGCTCAGTCAGTTAGGCATCCCACTCCTGATTTCCACTTGTGTCTCAGGATCGTGAGATCAAGCGCCACGTTAGGCTCCGCACTGAGTGTGGAGCCTGTTTGGGATTCTCTCTGCCTCTCCCTCTGCTCATCCCCGGCTACTCCTGCTCACATGCGTTCTCTCTCTCGTTTTCTCTCCTCTCTGTCTCTCTCTGAAAAAAAAAAAAAAAAATCAGATCCAGAGATACTAGGCATCATAATTAAAGTCATATAGCTTCTTAAAAAAATTCTTAACCATAAATTCTTAAAAACAAAGACAAAACGCTAAAATAACTTCAGAGGCTAAAACAAGTATTTAAAAAAAAACCTAGGAGTCAATTTTACATTTAGGACCCATATATCATCTTGCATAAAATATTAGTTTATTCCCTGCTAAAATATTTGTTTGCTCACCTGCAACTATTGTCATAATCTTCCATCACACTCAACTGTAAAAAGTGGTTGAGGGTTGTGGTTTGTGATGCCACCTGGGTAAGTAAGAAACAACTCATAAGAATGTCTATTGTTAATTTCAATCATTATCAGAAGAGAAAGTTTTGAAAAACATTGCCTGCGGCATGCCGTTTCCTCACACTTGGGTCTGTCTCTCTGGAAGTAGACATAATCCTGATGGATGAGAGAATGTTAATGAAGCTTCAGTCTTGCTAGTAAACTTTTTTGGACATTTGCTCTCAGAGTAGAATACACAAAAAGAGTATGATTAATATTAAGCTTTCCATATTGCTATCTTTATGCCTTACATCATGAGATACATCTAGAAAGAGGCAAGTGCCTCTCCAATCCAAATGGAACCTGAGTTTGTTGATATGTTTCGATTAGGTAATCAAAGTATGAGGAAGCGAAGTTTTGGTTTTCTCCTTGCTAGGGGGTTTAGTTCATTGTTGGGCATGCTGCTTCTTTGGATCTACTAAAGCACCATCCTGATCTTATAATGAAGAGCCATTTGGCATGAACAACATTCATTAGTAAAAGTAATTGGGGAAATGATATCTTATGGATACAACATCCCTATTTCGATCAATGTATTCAACCTTTTTACTAGTGAAATTTTTCTCCCATAATCAGGATCTTATTGATTTGAGTTATGCATTCTCAACAGGGGCAAAAATTGGTTCTTGACAAAACCTTACTATAAAACACTTTAAAATTCTTGCCATAAATTCTTAAAAACAAAACAGAACACCCAAAACTTTTCCAAGGCTGAAACAGATATTTGAAGAAGAAACATGGGAGCTGAATTTATATTTAAAAGCTGTTTGTGTGCCCAGAAATAAACCCCCACATATATGATCAAATGATTTTCAACAAGGGTGCCAAGACCATTCAATAGGGAAAAGACCGTATTTTCAACAAATGGTGCTGGAAAACTGGTTATCCACGTGCCCAGAAAAAAAAAAAAAAGAAGTTGAATCTTTTCCTTATACCATATACAAAAGTTAAGTCAAGATGGATTAAAGAGCTAAACATAAGAGCTAAAACCATAAAACTCTTAGAAGAAAACATAGGGGGAAAACTCCATGGCATTGCATTTGGCTGTGATTTCTTGGATATAGAACCTAAAGCACAGGCGAAAAAAAAAAAAAAAGAAAGAAAGAAAATAGACAAATTGGACTACATCAAAATTAAAAACTTCTATGCATTAAAAGATACAATAAACAGAGTCAAAAGAACTCAAGAATGGGAAAAATATCTGCAAATCATATATCTTGTAAGTTTATATTCAGAATATATAAACAACTCTTACAACTCAATAATCAGCACAATTAAAAAGTGAGCAATGAAGCAAAGGGGGAAGAAGGACAAAGAGAAAGAGAGAAAAATCAAGAAACAGACTCTTAACTCTGGAGAATAAGCTGATGGTTATCAGAAGGGAGGGTGTGGGAGAATGAGGGAAATAGGAGATGGGGATTAAGGAGGGCACTCGTGATGAGCGCTGGGTGATGTACAGAAGTGCTGAATCACTACATTGTACACCTGAAACTAATATTACACTGTATGTTAACTATACTGGAATTTAAATTAAAACTTTTCATAAAAAATGAGCAATGAACTTGAATAGACATTTCTTCAAAGAAGATATATAAACACCCAATAAACACATGAAAAGATGTTCAATATCCCTCATCATTAGGGAAATGCAAATCAAAACCACATGAGATACCACCTCACGCCCATTATGATAGCTACTATCCAAGAAACAGAAAATAATAAGTTTTGGCAAGGGTGCAGAGAAATTGGAACCCTTGTGCACTGTTGGAAGGAATGTAAAATGGTGCAGCTACTACATAAGATTGGGGGGCTCAGTCGGTTAAGCATCTGACTCTTGATTTTGGCTCATGTCATGATCTCAGGGTCGTGGGATCGAGCCCTGAGTTGGACTCCATGCTGAGTGTGGAGCCTGCTTAAGAGTCTCTCTCTCTCTCCCTCTGCCCCTCTGCCCCTCATCTCGCAATCTCTCTCTAAAAAGAAAAGAAAAAAAAAAAAACCCAGTATGGCAGTTCCTCAAAAAATTAAAAATGAAACATCCAGCATCACCCTCCTGGGTATCTATCCAAAAGAACTGAAAGCAGGATCTTGAACAGATAGCTGTTCATAGCAGCATTACTCAGAATAGTCAAAAAGCGAAAGCAACACAAGTGTCTTCTGACAGATGAAGGGATGAACAAAATGTGGTCTATACACACAAGGGGATATTACTCAGCCTTAAAAAGGAAAGGAATGCTGACACCTACTACATGGATGAACCTTGAGGACATGATGCCAAGTGGCATAAGCCAGGCACAGAAAGACAAATGCTGTCTGATTCTTCCAACTATATGAGGTGCTTAGAGTCGTCAGATTAATAAAGACAGAAAATAGAATGGAGGTTTCCAGGGGCTGGGGGATAGGTGGAAGGCGGAATGATGTTTCCATGGATGCAGAGTTCCAGTTTTGGGACGAGAAGAGTTCTGGAGGTGGGTGGATGGTGGACATGCCTGCACGCCAGTGTGAATGTGCTTACTACCACTGAGCCAAACCCTTAAAAATGGTTAAGACAGGTAAATTTTATGTTATGGGTATTTTACTATAATTTTTAAAAAAGCTGTTTATAATCTTACCTAGAAGATGAGTTTATTCTCGGCTAAACTATGTGTTTGTTCGTCAGTGACCAGAGTGTACCAAGCGCAGATACACACATAGCACATAAATGGAAAGACAGTATATCTGTGATATTAAAATTTCATGGTTAAGGGGGGGCAATTTGAAAGAAATGTCTAAAAAGGCTTTTGGGATAGGGGACATGAAAACAACAACAACAGTTGAGGTGGGGCACCTGGGTGGCTCAGTCAGTCAAGTGTCTGCCTTTGGCTCAGGTCATGATCCCAGAGTCCCGGGATTGAGCCCTGCATCCCACATCGGGCTCCCTGCTCAGCGGGGAGCTTGCTTCTCTCTCTACCCCTCACCCCGCTCATGCTCTCTCTCGCTCTTTCTCTGTCTCTCTCAAATAAATAAATAAAATCTTAAAAAAAAAAAAAGATTGAGATGTACTCCTTTTCCTTGACAAGTTCCTGCTCCATATTCCGATTGAGCAGACACATGTCAAAAAGTAAGACTGCAAAATCAGATGCAGAATGATCTGCAGTAGGATTTCTCAACATCTTGACATTTTGGCCAAATTCTTTTGTTGTGGAAGGGGCTGTCTTGTGTATCATAGGAAGTTTAGCGGCCTCCCTGGCCTCTATCCATTAGAGGCCAGTAGTATCCCTTACCCAGTTAATGACAACCCAAAGTGTCTCCAGACATTGGGAAATGTCTCCTTGGGACCGAATCTCACCCCACTTGAGAGCCACTCCTCTACAATTAAAGTTAATTATAGCTTGGCCAATGGGTGGGTTTTGAGTAAAGGCCCAGAGAGGTTGATTACGATCTTTATGAACCCAGCTTTGGTGTCTCAGCCCTGGCAGGTGTTGGCTGGCGCTACCTCGACTGTGACAGTTGTATGACTACTTTATCCCGTTTAAATGATGACCTCTGCGACAAAGGAAGGCCATGCCTTCTGACCCTGTTTGTGAAGCTTTAGAAAGGTATTATTACTTTCATTTTTAGCCAAAGAATCTTGTGAAGGCAAAAGAGCTTAAATATGGGGGAAAGGGGTTCAGGAGGGACACATAGCCAAATTAAATTGGAAGAAAAATGAATTCAAAGGGCAGGCCCAAAGTTCTTGATAAGCTATGGCTAAAGCTCTTCTATTTCACAGATCAGATTTAAATTGTGCGCTGGTCTCTCTCAATCAACAGTATCGATCAAGGGAAGACTCTTGTCTACCATTGTTTGGCTAATGGAAGCCTATACAACTCTGTTTTCATCCTCAAGGGCTTAGAATAGGTTTGGGATTTGGGACATACATATGCAGTAGTTGGACCACGGTGGGTCGGAGCATATGGATGATTGCTGATGGTGCATATGCAGGGATTCATACAGATAGGAAATGATCAATGTGGGGTTTACACCTGTGCTGATTGAATAGTGTGTCCTCTGCCTCCCAAAAAATTCATGCCCACCTGGAACCTCAGAATGGGAACTTATTTGCAAATACTGCCTTTGCAGATGTAATTAGAACCTCAGAATGGGAACTTATTTGCAAATACTGCCTTTGCAGAGGTCATACTGGACTAGGGCCTTAAATCCAATGACTGGTAAATCTCATAAGAAGACATTGGGGAGGGTATGTGCTACGGTGAGCGCTGTGAATTGTGCAAGACTGTTGAATCACAGTTCTGTACTTCTGAAACAAATAACGCAACATATTTTAAGAAAAAAGAAAAAGAAGAAGATAACAGGAGAGGAAGAAAAGGGGAGTATGTCAGAGGGGGAGACGAACCATGAGAGATGATGGACTCTGAAAAACAAACTGAGGGTTCTAGAGGGGAGGAGGGTAGGGGGATGGGTTAGCCTGGTGATGGGTATTGAGGAGGGCACGTTCTGCGTGGAGCACTGGGTGTTATGAACAAACAATGAATCATGGAACACTGCACCAAAAACTAATGATGTAATATATGGTGATTAACATAACAATAAAAAATTGAAAAAAAAAAAAAGAAGGCTATGTGAAGACACAGAGAAACACAGGGAAGAAGACCATGAGAGTAGGGCCCCTGGGTGGCTCAGTTGGTTAAGCGTCTGCCTTCGGCTCAGGTCATGATCCTGGGGGCCTGGGATCGAGCCCCGAGTCAGGCTCCCTGCTCAGTGGGGAGCCTGCTTCTCCCTCTCCCTCTGCCCTGCCCCACTGCTCATGCTTTCTCTCTCCCTCTATCTCGGATAAATAAATAAAATCTTAAAAAAAAAAAAAAGAGAGTTGGACTAAGAATCACTAACACATGATCCCTAAAAAAGAAAAGAAAAAGAAGGCCATGGGAGCATGGAGACAGATTTGGAGGGATGTGTCTACAAGCCAAGGAACACCAAGACAATCAGCAGAAATCTAGGAGAGAGGCGCGGAATAGATTCTTCCTCAGAGTCTCCGGCAGGAACCAACTACCTCTGCCAACACTTTGATTTCAGACTTCTGGTCTCGGGAGCTGTGAATTACATTTCTGTTGTTTGGAGCCATCCCATCTGTAGTACTTTGTTAAGGCAGCCCTGGGAATCCGCCGTAACCCCTAAAGGAAAAATTCATCGAAACGCTGGCTTCTGAGGAGATGCAAAATTCAGATGGAGGAGATAAGGGGTGATGGGTGAATTCCAGAGAAAAAGCAAGCTGAAGAAAAACAGAGAGCGAGGCATTTCCAGAACAGAGGTGGGGGTGGTGAGAAGCGTAGCCCCTGGTTCAGGTGGATTACGAATGAGTGCCATCTGGGCAGGGAGGACGGGCCAACCTGTCCATAGACACCCCTGTAAAGGGTTACACAGGAGCTTCAGTCTGGAGAAACAAAGCAGGCTTGGGGCTTCACCACCTCAGCGCTTTCTTCCTATTTCTGTACCCAATTTAGCTTCTATTCTTTCATGTGCTACTTGCTATTCCCTGCTGAAAAATATTTTCACTCTATGTTTTTGTTGCCAACCTTGATGTTTTATTCATAGTCTCATGGTGGTGTATTAGTGAATTAATTCTGCCTTCAAGGAAAATGAAGACTGTAATAATCTTCCCTTTGTATTCTCTAAGACAAAACTGCATCGGCCTTTGGGCTTGTTATACCAGGGGCCCTGAAACAGGAGTAGATGCTGCTACTTGGGGACCTCTGCATGGCAAATTCTGAACTTTTTAACTGATTTATTAGTATGTTTGGTTCTAAACATGTGGTATAAGAAGTGTGATGGAAAAATCTAGAAACGGTGCTCTGAATTTTTTCTTATAGGATAGAATACACTTATGGGGGGGTCACGAACTTGAATTGGTTAGAAATGTTAGCATCTTGGCATTGGGTTTTCTCTCTCTTTTTTTTTCTTTGTACATGATTCTTTCTTGTTTCATTCCAGAAAAGGTTACTAGACAAACCACAACTGTATAAAATCTCAATTCATTCACTTTTGTCCAACCCTCCCCAACACCCCACCTTTTAAAAATAATGATTTGGTATTTTTTTTAAAGATTTTATTTATTTATTTGACAGAGAGAGAGAGACAGCGAGAGAGCGAGGAACCTCCGCACTGTTTTCCAGAGTGGCTACAGCGATTTACCTTCCCGCCAACAGTGCACGAGGGTTCCCTTTTCTCCATATCCTCACCAACACTTGTTATTTCTTGTCTTTCTGATAATAGCCATTCTCACATGTACTTATGTGGTTTTCATTTGCATTTCCCTGATGATCAGTGATGTTGAGCATCTTTTCATGTTCCTGTTGGACATTTTTATTTTTATTTCTTCTTTGGAAAAATGTCTATACAGATCCTCTGCCCATTGTTTTTTTTTTTTTTTTTTTCCTCTTTAGTTGTAGGAGTTCTTTATATATTTTGGATATTACCCCTTTATCAGATATATGATTTGCAGATATTTTCTCCCACTCAGTAGGTTGCCTTAAAGTAATATTAATAAAAAAGGAGTGGGGAGCAAACCCAGATGGAGCAGGCAGGGAGCATAAGGATGCTGTTCTTCTCACATGTGCTCTGCAGTGCTTTTGTAAGCAATCCCAGACTGCTCCACTAGACCCTAAAGTCTTGGAGGGCAGGGCTGGTGGCTC
Source organism: Zalophus californianus (assembly GCF_009762305.2). Classification (NCBI taxonomy): domain Eukaryota; kingdom Metazoa; phylum Chordata; class Mammalia; order Carnivora; family Otariidae; genus Zalophus; species Zalophus californianus. The sequence continues at coordinate 9,747,976 of NC_045598.1, forward strand.
TGTCCCTATGTGTTCACCCCACTGCCCAGAGATTGTAGTGCTAAGAGCACCTCGATGACTGGGAAGCAGTGGCCTTAGACAGACCACGGACTTTGACATGGGACCGGTTCTTGAGTCCTGCCTCTGGAACTCACCAGCTGCGTCCCTCCACAATCTGTGCTTTTGCTTCTTCATCTGCAAAAGGGCTGCAGCTGCTTGCCTCATTGGAAACAATTTGCATCAGGAAAGGAGACTCGGTGTTTTTTTTGTTTTTTTTTTAAGTAAGTGTTGTGTTATTCGGACAAAATGTGAGTTCATACGATGCTGTTGCCCTTAGACACCCAGTCCCCTTTCCCCTGACCATGAGATGTTCTTGCCCGACAGTCCAGGAGGACTATTTAGAATTGTCTCCTTCTGCCAATATTAAAAAGATACATACCGCAAGTATCTGGGTTCAGGAACAACTAGTTGAGAGCATGTAGTGGCCGAGTTACCTGCACCAGCTCTCGGGCTTTCCAGTGTGTGCACGTGTGTGTAGGGAGTAGACTACTTGGTAAGCTTGCAGCTTACGAGGAGGCTAAATCATCTAGATGGAAAACCTGGTTCTGTTACTAACTGGGCAGATTCTTGAACTTTTGCTGGCCTCGGTTTCCTCAGTTGTAAAATGAGGACAGTGCTCATCACATAGGATTGCTCTGAGGATGAATAAGACAGTCCGTGCAAAATACCTAGAGTAGAACCCAGTGGAGAATAAGTCCTATTATTATTCGAGGAATTTTAAGTCCACTTACATTTCCCATTGGTGATGTGTTGTAAAGTCTTTAATCTTGGTTGTAAAATCTTTCATCTTTTTAGGAGCACTGCTGTAGGTCTCCTGGTTGCTCTGCTGAGCAGGAGCCCGGTGGTTCCTATTATAACCATATGCTGTCTTTTCAATGCACCATGTCTTAGGTCCACACATACTTTCTGTAATCCAGCCACTTCAGAAGAGCCAGAGAGAAGACTTCATTCCCCATTAAAAACACCTATCTAGTGTTTACCATGTGCCAGACAGTTCTGGGTACTGGGATGTTGTGGAGAATGATGATACGTCCCCTGTAAGGGTACTGCACCCCAAAGTACAAAACTGGCCAGGACCTATACTAGATGTACCTGTGTAGAGTGGAGTTTCATTCATGTTATAGATTTAGATATAGAGTGCATTTTATACTTCCATCCCAATATAGAAGTTACCCATGAGGTGTGATGAAAGTGTCTGAATTTCCTTCCCTCATCCTTTAGCAATATATTTTACATTTTCAACAAGGCAAAAGACTAATATTTAGCATATCAGACAGATAATAAACACTCATGAAACTACACTGTGTTCTTGACAGATAGCATCTTTTTTCGATTAAGTTAGTAAAATATACATAATAATTTATCCTGAGAAGTGGCACAGGCTAAAAAATATAAACACATTCAAGAAAAATACGGAGGAAAAATACACAGTGGTTGATTATGGGGTAATTTAGGAGAGCAGAGGATATACCCAGTGTGGCAGGCTAAATAATGCCCCCAAAGATTTGTTCACATCCTAATTCCCATATGGAAAGAAGTCTTTGCAGAGGTGATTATGTGAAGGATTTTGAGAGGGGGATTATCCCAGATTATCTGGGTGGATCCTAAATGCAATCACATATATCCTCATAAGAGGGACACAGATGGAAATTTGAGCACACCCAGAGGAGAAGGTGATGTGGAGATGAAGCAGAGAGATTTAAAGTTGCTGGCTTCAAAGACTGGAGTGATGTGGCCACAAGCCTACAAATGCTGGCAGCCACCCAAGACTGGAAGGGGCAAGGAAAGAATCTCCCCTAGAGCCGCCAGAGGGAATGTGGCCCTGCTGACAGCTTGATTTTGGTCCGGTGATACTGGTGTTGGACTCCTGGCCTCTAGAACTGTGAGAGAATCCATTTCTGGTGTTTAGAGCTACACAGCTTATGGTAACTTGTTACAAGAGCCACAGGAAACTAATACACCCAGTCATTTTAGATTAATGACGGAAGGACACTACTAATTACTCTGTCAACCACGTCTTGGCATGATGTTGTCTAATATATGTCTACTATATGTCACTGTGTTGCTTCTAACCTGATGTTCCTTTATTTTCCTATGCATTCTATTGAATGCCAGATGGCATAGAGATTTTTTTTTTTTAATTTTTGATTTGTATGTCAGTGTTTTAATTGTGGATGGAATGGTGGCATCTCTCATCTCTTTTTTTTTTTGCAGATACTCCTGATAATTTTAACGCATGGATCGTGTTGCAAGGCATTGATTTAGGTAAGAGATGGAAAGTCTGAGGTCTGCTTTGATCCACAGCAGAGTCCACTATTTTAGTAACATGCATACGTGTATCCTCCAGATCTAGGGTCTCTTTCCCTTGAATGATAGCAGAAAAAAGCAAATGCTTGAGGTTTGATTTTTTTTCCCCTTAGGCTCTGTGCTGACCCTGTCACTTTTTAAGGCCTTGATGAAATTTACTCTGATGAAGGTATCTTGATTTTTTAAACTATACCTGACTAGCTCATTGGCTCCATCATCCCTTTGCAATATTAACATGGTATATGTTACATACCTCATGTTTTCTTAAGATTGAACCCCAGTTACATAAACGGACTTGCACACCTGCCTCTAATTTAATGTCTATTCTTTAGGGTGGGTCCTTTCCACGGAGTCCTAATGTTACCCACTACATTCTGATTCTTCCCGATTTCATTCTCGGGGCTTAAGTTTTTCTTGAAGTGCTCATGGCTTTCGATACCACCCATATGCGAGAACCCCCGACTCTCTCTCCCTGACTCCAGGTTCCTTTCCAACTGCCTGCAAGACATCTCCAGTTCAACGCTCAATCCTCCACGACAGCATTTATTCCTAGCCACCCACGCCATCTATTTGCTCCCTCGTTGAATGGTTAGGTTCCACCAAGGACAAGGCCAAGGTCAGGTTCTGGGCCTTACGTAGCTGCGGCACCTAGAACAGTGCTAGGCACATGGTGAGCGGGCAGTATATACTTGTTCGCAATGAATAAGCAAATAATTCCAGGTGTATCTGCCCTCTTGGCGCTTGAGCTTTTTGGGTGACTGGTCCCTATGAGATGAGCCAAGACTGGGATCTATGTTTATTTGACAGGAACTCAGAGATGCGCCCATTTTTCTTCTCCCTCTAAAGGCGGCGGATTCCTGTAGCAACTTTCAATCGCGCAAAATTCCAACCCCTTGGTGCGGTCAGACTGGTCGTGGCGAGGCGCGGGCGCTGGCCGCCGGGGTCCGCGGCGTCCCCCGCCAGGGCGGCCGGGTCAGCGCGAGTCCGAAGGGCGGCAGGGCGGCCCGGGGTCTTCGGGGCGTGGGCGACCCGGGGGTGGGGGCCGGCGCGACCAGGGGTCGCGGCCCTCGGCGACGGCGCGGGCGGTGCGGACTCCCGGGGCCGCGGCCGCCGCCGCCCGACGTCACTTCCGACCGGAGCCAAGATGGCGTCGGCGCGGCCGCGGACGCCGGGGCGGGCGGAGCAGCGGCAGCGGCGGCGCGGGCGGCGGCTCTCGGCGCTCTGAGGCGCGGGGCGCGGCGGGCGCAGGTAAGGGGCGGCCGGGACGGGCGGCTTCCGGGACGGCGGCGGGCTTGGAGCCGGGACGCCCGTCCCTGCCCGCGAAGAGCGAGGAGGCGGCGGCGGCGGGGGCGACCCGTGGGGACCGGGCGCGCAGGGCCAGGCGGGCCGGCGGACGCGCCCCCTCCGAGGACCCGGCGTCCCGGGCTGGCGGGGGTCCCGGAGCCAGGCGCGGGCCGCCGGGGCTCCCCGCTCCTCCCTGCCGCGCCCGAGCCCCCGGGCCGACCTTGGGGCCCGCCGCGGCGAAGTTGTGCGGTTCGCTTTGTGGCCGTTGGATCGCCGCGCGCCCCGCCAGGGGGAACGCGTGTGCGCGGCGGGGCCGGGCGGCGGCTGCAAGTCCACCCGGGACCCCCGTCCCCGGACGGCGAAGGCGCACGCGAGGTGCCAGGGCCGCGCCAGTTTCCAGGCGTTTTGCTTTTCTCTTTTGTGTTCAACGCGAGTGTGTCTTTCACACTTGCGTTCTTAATTTGTTTTGTGTCTTGCGTCTTTGTGTTTCCTAAATAGTTTTTGTGTGATTTAAACCTGGAAATTGTCTCCTTCGGTATGCCTATCGCAGACCCACCGGTGTTTTTGTTTTTGTTTTTAACAGACGTGCACTTATGTTAATTTTGCTACTAAAGATTATCTACGAACCTGTTTTTGATGGTGGCAAGTGAGACACGAAGTATCCCTTACAGGTCAAGGATATGCCCAAACCTCGGTGCTTCCTTCCGACCCACGCGTGAACCGCGGGACCACGACTGGCCCACTTCTGTCGGGCCGTGAGCTTCGGGAACAATCCCACGATTTAACCGGGAAGCCCACATTCCTTTCACTGCGCAGCTGTAATTTCCCCTGAGAAAGGGGGTTCTGCTGGCCCCTCATTTTCCATTCAGTGTTGTATTGGGGTTTTGGTTTTATTTCATAAGTGGAACGCCTTCTGGGTGAGTTCCAGTAGGTCTTTGGGCCCCTTTAATCAGACACTGAAATGGTCGTACCCAGAACACGACTGAAATATTTCGTAAAGTTTTTGTTTATTACAGGTTTATTAACGTTGAACAAGAAGCACAACCTTTCAGTGAATCTTTTACCTCCCATACCAGACTTCCTATCCAGTCAGTTATGGCCAAGTATTGGGAAAATGTGGGCCTTCAACATTTTTTTTTTTAACATGTTATGAAATTTGTTGTACAAATATTGAGGAGGAACTGAGACACATAATCATGTTCTTTTTTAGAGGGTTTTGTTTTTGAGATGGCTTGCAGCTGCCCCATCATTCTCTAGAAGCTTCCTTACAAACACTTATTCAACCATATTCGTCATGTGTGGACTCTCATTGTAGCCTGGAGAGGACCTTTAAAGATCATTTTATTAAACCCCCTCGTTTCAGTCTGTAGAAGCTGAGATTGAAATTCATAGTGAGACTAAGATGGTTCACAGCTTCTGTTATTCCAGGGCTCTTTTTTCGTGTCTTTTTTGGTTTGATTTAAATAAGTTAATACATTCGAAGTGTTTAGAAAAATACCAGGCACATAATAATAACACTCAGTGAAAGCTTGCTTTGGTTGATTCTGAAGGTGGTTTCTTTAATTGAAAAGTTGGCATATTCGGATTTGTTTTTTCTCATTTTGTGGACAGTTCCTGAAACCATACGGTTTAAATTTTATTTGTAATTATTCGTTTTGTGAGTACAAAACATAACAAATGATTCTCACTGTAGGTAGGACATTATGAACAGAGAGAAAAGCACAGAGAAGGAAGAGAAATCAGCCCTCATCTTCCCACTCAGATAACCACTGTTAACATTTTGACATACCTCCTTCACCTTCCTGTCTCTCTTGTTGTGCATGTGTGTATTTCTTGTATATATTCATTTTTATTCACTTCTATGTATTTACATTTTATATAGGATTGATATCATTGTGTATATTATTCATAACCTGTCTTCTTACTATATTGGGAGCATATATTCATGCCATTAAGTATTCAATATGATTTTTAGTGGCTGTGTAATATATGGGTGGGCCATTATTTATCAATTCCATATTGATCAGTAAGTTTTCTGTAGACTGAGAGTCTCTTTTCATTAAGAACTGTTTAGGTTTTTCTATTGTGAATTCTGAAGTTTTGTGATTTTTAAAAAAAAACGTGAAAATGTAAATTCTGTCTTTTAGCCTCTAAATATGTATTTTTCCTGCCAATGCAGTTATAAGAAGCAGCAATTTCAGCTTCCTTTTATTCTCTTCTCCCTGAGCCGGGTCTGTGCGGTTCCATATATATATATCTGCACACATATTCTTTTGATGATTATTTTACGTTAGATGTTTATTTATTCATGGGACTGTTTCTTTACGCTGCTGATCTCTTTTCAAGTTCCAGATCTGATTTACAAACCTTTTAAGTCCTGTTAAATCATAGACTTTCCGGGATGGAAAGCACCTTAGGTTATTTACTATTTTCATTTCTTCCAACTTGCTTTTCATGCTATTTTTAATACCCAGGCAGAGGAAAAAAAAGCCTATGGGCTGCACGAGAAAACTCCGCAGTGGGAGTGAAAAGGGAGTAGGTGGACAGTGGGGGAAAATTGTCAAACTTGTGTGGCGATGTGTAGATAATAGGGAGTTTCCCGATGATGGGGACATTACCTGACAGTCATTACTACTGATTCTCCTGACTTGTGGCCAGCACTCTGTGGTTTGCATGGTGCCCATCGGTTACGCTGTCATTCTTCCTAGCACTTGGTTTAGAGGTTTGGCGCTCTCCTTTTGAAGTTAGAAGTTTATAATTAGAGCCACTGAAATCATCTTCCTGGAGCAACTGAAAGCTATTGACTCCGTTACTGAAAGCATTACTTAGGTTCCATTAAAGCAGGATTTCTTAACCTTGGCACGATTGACATTTGGGGCTGGATAATTCTTTCTTTGGGGGGCTGTTCTGTACACTGCAGGATATTTGGCAGCATCCCTGATCTCTACCTGTGAGATGCCAGTAACACTCCCCCACCATCCGCACAACTGATAAGGTCTCCAGACATTGCCACATGTCCCTTGGTGGGGACCCGGTTCTCAACCACTGCATTCAAGGAAAGCCCATCTGACCGGGTGGTGCAATCAGTGGAATATGGAATCTCTATAGTCAAAGAACTGAGAGAAGAGCCTCTCTGGTTTACATGAAGTCCACCCTGAAGCAGGGGAATGGATTTAACTGGCCTGTGGCAGTCCCTTCCTGTGGGTGTCTTTATGATCTTGTTGAATGGTTTACTTTCAGCAGTTCTATGGCAAGAGATAAAGCAATTTGAGATAACCTGGAGACTACGAAGAAGGAGTTTTCATGGCATAGGATCAACATTCCCTGTATTTGGTTAAATTATTATGGATTTAAATAAGTTATGTGTATAGAGTTGATGCATGGTGAATCATGTAAGCTTGTGGTCTCTTATACTTGAGTGGCACAGAAACAACGATTCTAGAAAATGAGACTCAGTGAAGCAACCCCTTGAAGATTGATGGTAGAGGCCAGACTAGTTTTTCTAAGATCTTTCTTTTCTTTTCTTTTCTCTTTTCTTTCCTTCTTCTTTCTTTTCTTTCCTCCCTCCCTCCCTCCCTTCCTTCCTTTTTTTCTTTCTACAACCAATTCAGGGTTATGCACTGAAAGTGATGAATTTGTCCTGAGGAAATAGTTTACTTTTGAAGTGCTTATCTACTTTAGCTTATTACTTTATAACTTAAAGATCACTATTGATCTTATGGCATACATGCATTATTAACGCAATTTCCCCTGGGCGAAGGAAGTGTAGGTTGTCACATCTTTCTCTGTAGTCTTTAAAAGTATAGATAGTGTAGACTGAATTTTTATTGTGGCATAAGTGATCTTTAGTTAGAATTTAGTGATAAGGAGAACATAAGAAAAGAGATGTGCTCTTGGACCACATTTGGTAATGGGGTGGCTTTCTCAATTACAGAATACTTGCATAATTTAACTGGAATGAATGCATGTGCCATTTAAATGCTCTTTCTTAAAGGGAATGCCTTTCATTCCCCACCCCCACTCCCCTGAAGCGTGAGTTAGTTATTGTATGTAGTAAATCTGGTTCATTTGGAGTGAAATATGCTTATAATATTTTTCTCAGTACTGGATAGTATTTATTCTTAAGAGTCTTGGTTCAAGTCATACCTGTGCTGTGTTTCATTTATTAGTCTTTGGGAACATGCAATAAAGGAGGTTTCACTGAATTACTTATATATTTGCCAGCCATTTTGGTGAAAAGAATATTTTGTAGCTCTTGCAATAAATCATCTGATAGGCTTTGCTTTGAAAGAGCTAAATTACTTCTTGGCACAGCTTGCCTGAAATATGTAAAGCTACGTGCAACTGTTAGTTTGATTACTGTGGGCAGCCTGTCTGGGAATTGGTAAAACCTACAGCTTTTACATGTGCATATAAGACTACATTAAATTCTGGTGGGAAAACTCGATGGCATTTTCAGGTAATTTAAATGATGCTGTTAAAATTGAAAAGAAATCTGAGATTCACTGAACCCTTACATACTTCCAGTATGAATCCTGCGCATTACCCAAGGGGTTATTAAGACAGTATAATTTAAGCATAATTTGGAGTAACAGTATAAATATGACATTCTAAATATTTCTCACTCTGTGAGGCTTCTTTTAGGGACTTTGCTGGAATTCCGAAAGACCTTAGTTGTAAAGTACATCTGAAAATGGAAGTTTTAAGAAGGGGGTCTTTGGGATAAATTTATATTTTTAATTGTGAAGCTCTGTTACCATTTGGTAGAGGACGTTGAGCGAGTCAGTTTACCTGTTTTGGGAGGTAAGTGTTGTGTCAGTGCAATCCCCTAGTAATTTAATTGAGCCCTGCCTCAGTGTGCAGAGTGGTGCATGTGCCAGACCACCACAGGGGCCGAGTTTTCTGGCAGTGGTGGGGCAGTTATCCTCTCCACTTGCTATTTGTAAAGTGGGGAACAATGATTACTTTTTTCTTTCACTGGGGTGTTTTGTGATGAATAGATGAAGAATATGAAAGCAATTGAGATACTTGTAGGTTTCTTCAAAAATATTAATCGCATTTTTCTTAGCTACCTCTCTTAATACGGTAGGTCTTCGGGGATAGCGTGACGAAATCATTGCTGAGAGAAACCCTTCCAAATTATCTCTGAGTCCCTAGGCGCTTTGGCCCCCCCCAACCCCCCAATTTGGTGGAGGGGGCATGTGTTTTTCTAGCCCCTTCCATGCCTGTCACAAAGCCAGATCCTTGGTCTCCTCTTCTCTCTGGATATTTTTGCCTTTGGCAGTTTCCCTAGGCACCCCCTTGCGGCTGAAGACTTCTGAATCTCTGTCCCCAGCCTTGAAGGCAGTCTGCGCCAGGGCTGTTTTTTCCATTTGATGGATGTAGCCTTCCGTGTGGATGCCTGTTCTCTCCCCAGAGTCTAAAATGGAGCTCGCCACCGTCCACTTAAATACCATCCCTACTCCTTCCTGGCTGCTCTGTCTTGAAAATATATTCATTCTTCTAGTCAGTCACATTCTGTATTTTGGACTTCTCTTCACCATCCCTTTTTACTTCCTGTTCAGTTAGAAGACACATTCTGTCCACTCTTCCTGTGTGTAGTGTTGGTCATATTTTTTTTTTTTTGTTTCTTTTCAGCTGTCGTCTGTGGTTCACACCCTTATGCCCTTATCACTTACCATCTTGGATTCTTAACCAGCTTGCCTGGTCCCGGTCTCTCTGGCTGCCCTCTCCCCTCCTTACTCTTTCCTGGCAATTTAATCTTTCTAGACTGTTAGACATTGTTTTGTTTGTGGCATTCCTCAGTCAGAAACTCCTTGTGGCTCAGTGTTGCTCATCCCAGATGGCCAGAGCTGCTTTCCTGATGGGCAGTCAGGAAATCAGGCTCCTGCCCTGGTCTCCCAGTTGCATGTGTTCATGGGCTCTGCCTTTAAATAATTCCTCTTGCATCTTTCCCTAAAGACCTTTGGGGCTTTTGGGGTGGGTTGGGAGGGAGGGTGGGTGGGATAATGACTCCTCACATGACGTCTGGGGAGCCCAACCCACAAGTTTGTGTTGAACCTGGGACTCAAACCCGTCCAGAACTGTCCCGTTTGATCTACTGCTCTGCACGGACCCTCGCTTGAGTCACGCTCTCTGGTTTACCACTGCTGATAGTACCAAGAGATAGTCTTTCGTTCTTTTTAGCATAAGTGGGGAGGCGTGTATCTTTACCTTGAAACGAGAACTACAAATAATTTATTTGAACACCTGCTTTCCTTTAAAAAATAAAAGCTTACATATGTACCAGAGCTAGTTAAACTGCAGAGCAACATACAAACATTGCTTTGCAGACAGTAGGTGTTGCTGTTATTTTAAAATGCTCTTGAGAACAGAAGTACTTACATATTTAGAGGATAGACCCTAACCTCAGACTTTATTTACTCCCTACCAAGATAATAAATGCCTTAATAAACTCTTGGGAGAAGACCTTGAATTTTGTAGCGACAGAAGTGTGCCTGGGATCTTAGCAAAATATAGTTGAAGTTGTCAGTCTGTCTGGGATAACTTCCAGTTTTGCTTCAGGTTCTTCACTTGTAAATTCGGGAAGCCTTGTCATTTATGTGTAGTTTGTGGACGATGAGTTTTCTTACATATTTTATTTTGTAGGCAAGATCAAAAAAGCTCTGAGCAGCCACTTGTAAGGTGACTCTGTTAAGGCTTAGAGAGTCTTTGTGTGAGAAAATGAATACTTGAGTGCCAAGAGCTGGGCGCCATGTTGTGGAAGTTTTCTTCCCTTTTTTAGGAAATTCAGAAGTATTTTGTAGGCTTCCTGAAAAATCTCTCAATTTTAAATGTTTAATCACAAAGGTAACATCGGTATTGGCAGCGCCAGTGGAGAAACATTAACTCAAAGGGGTCATCTGAGAATTCATTTTATTTTGGGGATTGTGAAATGAATGACCATGTGGCATCTTGCTTTAGAAATTTTGTGTTTGAGTTGGAAGCATGACATTTGAGTGTTAGGAAAGAATTGACTTAATTTTCCTTTTAAAATAATTGGAAGTTTTTACGTGTCTAACATAGGGAAATATCAGAAAAGTATCATTTTATAGGAGCTTGTTTGATTTGAATGCTGTTTGGGAGAATGTACAGTCCGTGGTTGGTTAAGCTGAGCTAGGACAGATGGGGGCTGAGGTGTACTACAGATCTTGAGTGGGGCACGGTTTTCTTCACGGAGCTGGGACTGGCTGGAGAGCATTTATGTTCTTACCCACCTGTCTTTTCATGTGGATTTTTACATCTATACTTTTTGACCATTAGTCTTGAAAATAAGGAAAGGAGATTAACTTCTTAATTCAAGGGTATTTTGATTGGATGGAGTTACTTCATCCAAGAAAATTGACAGTGATTCTTTTAAGATTTTATTTATTTGAGACAGGAGGGAGAGAGTGAGAGAGAGCGCATGGGTTGGGGGGCGGAGCAGAAGAAAAGGGACAAGCAGACCCCCCGCGGAGCAGGAAGCCCCACGTGAGGCTCAGTCCCAGCACCCTGGGACCATGACCAGGGCCGAAGGCAGGCGCTTCACCGACTGAGCCACCCAGGCGCCCCGACAGTGATCTTTTGTTTTTAATGCCATGAGGAAGAATATCAGAGTGGCACGTTGAAGTGAGAGTAATAAGTTTTAATTTCTTTAGAGAAACTGAGTATTTTCAATTGTGGGGTTAGAGGGAATTTTTGTAGAAACCCTAAACAAAACCTGAAATTTATGATGTAATCAATTCTGTGTTCAGTGCAATATAATGACCTGGATGTATAAATTTAATCAGAAGGAGAGCATATGTAATAGCTGTCCATAATATAAACCACATAAATGGTAAATAATCAGCATTTGCTATACATTTATTGCTAAGCCAGCTCTTTATTAATGACTGCTTGAAGCAGTATTTTGTGAAAAACTTTTCTTGAATCTTCCCCCCCCCCCCCCCCCCCCGTAGAGATATTCTAAGGGAAGGATAAAACCCCTAGAATGCCATAGTCTAACTTTGGGTTTATAGTACTTTCCTAGCACATCTGCAGATCTCTTATTTAACATTCTTCTATTGTGTTAACTTACATATATATTTTAAAGATTTATTTATTCATTTGGTGGAGGGGGGGACGGGTAGAGGGAGAGGGAGAGAGTCCTGATGCAGACTCCCCGCTGAGCGCAGTGCTCACCCCGGGGCCCCATCCCAGGACCCTGAGATCATGACCTGAGCCGAAATCGGGAGTTGGACGCTTAACTGACTGAATCACGCAGGCGCCCCAACTTATATATTTTAAACAAAAGTTCTAATCAACCTCATTTTCTCATTAGATCTTTGCAGCTCTGAAGCCATTCACAACAATAGACTTTCTGTTTTTCCCTTCCTCTGTGTGGAAACTGTGTTGTCAGGATCAGATTCTCCCACCTGGAGTAAATTCGCTGGACTCTGCTTCCTTATTTAGGTTTGTGTCAGGACACCCTGCTCCAAGAATTTGGAGAATCAGGCCCTGGGATATTTGTCTGTGGTGTTATGGGCCGCTGGGGGGAACTGCGTTATTGAAATGGGAGAAATGATGGGTTTATTTGCGAGCATTCTTTTCTTTGTATCTCCTCACTTACTTCCCAGGTAGGGAAATTCCTCTGTGTGGTATATTCTGCTATACAATTGCCTTTTTGCCTTTTGGGTGGAAATCGTTCTAGAGGGGGAGAGACGGGAGCATCCGGTTTTGAGAAGCAAGAAAGAGTTCACACCCTCCAAATCTTTCCTGTATTCTCTGTCTCTCTCCCTTTACACACACACACACACACACTCTCTCTCTCTCTCTCTCTTCACGACCTTTATTCTTAAAATGATAAACGTATCAGTTTTGATTTTTCCCTTCCACTTAATTTGGTAATATAGTCTGCCTTTTAAAAGGGAGTTGGGGTATATTTTTTAGTACGAAACTAGATGTTCTAGATGATTATTTTTGTGAAATTGTATTTGTTATTTTAGAAAAGGAAAATGAATGATTTTGCATTTAGCAAATTCCTGGGCAGATTCCATGTTTATGAATTATGTGATTTTGCTTAATCCGAGTAAGTGCTAAATGTTTTCATTATTCATATCTAGAGTTTATAGATTGTAATTTGGTGATTCTACTCTTCTGGTAGGAATTATGAGTGGTAGTTTTTAATAACAAATATGCTAGCTGTATTTGTAAGTTAATAAAAACTGCTTTTGAGAAGTTGGCATAGTTTAGATATTTTTACTATTTTTCTAGAAGTTTCTGGATTGCAAGATTCTTTTGGTCAGAGTAAGTTACGATCAGTGTTAAACACTGTAAGTCTGCTCCACTAAAAGCTTAATCATTTCTGTGTTTGCTATAGAGATACTCTTTTTACCATGAAAGATCTTTATGCTGTGATTAGTTGTAGAATATTTATCTTCTCTTATGTAGGTTATAAAGTTTCTAAGACTTCTTTCACAAATTGGTATTTTTAAAACTTCTTTGCATCTAGTCCACATTTTTAGTGCATTTATGATCTGTTGCATTTTGATATACCATACTAGTTCTCTTATTTCCAGTGACTCTGAATGTTGCAAATTTAATTATTTTCCAAATAAGCTCCAAAAGAGCCAAAATGACCCAAAAGAATAATTGGAAAATAATATCAGTGACTTATATAGGTGAATATACAAATCAGATCAAATAATTATCTTCCTAATTCTCTCCCTTTCTTCCAGATTTAAACTGATCTTAATCTGCTATTGCTTTTACTTTGCCTCTCATATAGTTTTGTAGATTTTACAAGTCTACAAAGGGCAGATGTGACAATTTATCCTGTTACATGTGTTGCATTCATGTTACCTTGTGTCTGTCTTTACTTTAATCTGCGCTATCTCAGAGGTTGGGTGATAGCGGGATGCGGGGGTGCTGCCAGGCTGTTCTGACCCAGGGACTGGGGTGTCCCGTGTATCTCTCTATTTTCTGGTCTCTGGTGCTCCATGTCAGGGACAGCAACCTAACAGTTGTTGAGGTTGTCTTGAAACTTTAAGGAACCAGTGTTGGAATAAAGACCCTAATTATTGTTGCTGTATTGATACTGATCATGTATAATAAAATCATTTTTATGATATTAAATATTTGTAAGAATGATTTGTCCTAGAATTTGGAAGCAATATCTTGAAAAGTTAAGTATGTGTATACTGTTAAAGCCAGAGATATGTAAAATCAGGACCATGCTCTTACTTTTCTAAGAATGTATGCTATTAGCAAAGTATAGTTGGTGATAAAAATTCACATGCTCTAAATTTGTATATCTGCCTGATGTACTTTATCTGATAAATGTCAGCAAGCTGGAATGGAAGGGATATGTAGAAATATTCAAGGCGGTTTGGTCAGGTATAGAAATCCAAAAACGAAACAAAGGAATAAGCCAGGGTAGAAGTCTTAGTGATTTTAAGATTTTCAGTATTTACCATTGGAAAACCAGAGGCACGTAATTGTTTAGCACTTTTTTTTTTAATTTGACAGAATTATTAAGTTGCAGTGGTAGGTATGGAAAGGTTTCTCTCTGCCTCCACACTAATAAGATGGTTAGTTCAGGTTCTCACATATGATAAAACTTGGACCTTGAGTATGTGAAAACAGTGCTGTTTTGGTCAACAATGAATATGAAAATATGTAGGATTGTTAGGCGGCTTTCACGGGGGTTTTGCACTGCTGGAGGAATCTTCAGGAAGTTACTTCAGTAACAACTTTTAGAGTCTATAGTTGGTTTAAAATATATTGTCATATGGCACTTAGTTACATGATTATTACCGTTGAGAGGTTCTCAGCTGGGAGGTTACTTGGGGAGGTGTATAGGTATTTTTGATTTTCAAAATGATCAGAGGCACTGTTGGCATTGACTTTGCCGGGCAGTGCTAGGTGGCTGGAATCAAAGGGGCAGACAAGGAATCCAGTCCAGTCCAAAATGCAGTGGTCTTCTGTTGAGAGACACTGCCAGATTCTCAATTCTTGTGTTTAACATCCCTTGTTTTTAGTAGAGTTTAGTCAAGGATTTAATTTTTTAAATATCATCTGAGAAGTCAGTGTTGGATTTGCAATGCATTTGACGTTATAAACTATTCTAGATATATAATTTGACAATGTTGTGAGTCAAGGGAGAAAAAAGAAAATGAGAGTCTTGTTTTTGGCAATTGGGATTAGAAGTGATGGAGAGGAGAGTCCAAGCATACACGTATATAGTGAACCCTTTTTTTTTTTTAAGACTTTATTTATTTATTTGACAGAGAGAGACACAGCGAGAGAGGGAACACAAGCAGGGGGAGTGGGAGAGGGAGAAGCAGGCTCCCCGCTGAGCAGGGAGCCCGATGTGGGGCTCGATCCCAGGGCCCTGGGATCATGACCCGAGCCGAAGGCAGACGCCTAACGACTGAGCCGCCCAGGTGCCCCTATAGTGAACCCTTAAAAAAATAAAAAAAGTTAAGATCATTTTCTCTGGAAAGAAATGATGAGTGTATTTCTGTTAGGACAAAGAGGGAACAGACAGTGCAGAAAGTCAGAGAGGTTATTAACCATTTAACAGCCTGAATTATGTCATAACTTTTTAGTAAGAAAAAGTGAGATTCATTGAGATAACAAATGAGAGACTAAAACGTTGTGAGTACTTTAATTTTTGAGTTCTTTGGGATTAGAGGCCAGATGCCATGGTATCTCAGTTGTTTGAATTGTGCCTGTGAGCCAGCAACTACAAAAGGGGAGGAAGGAAAGGAGGAGAGTGTTAAGTGAAGGGGAAAAAAGCAATGACAAGCAGATGGGAAGGAGGCGACAGTATCTCCTTTGATGAAAAAAAATGGCAGCTCCATCCTTTGGTGTCCTTAGGCTAAAAATCTTGGTGTCCTCCCTGACTTGCTCTTCTTTCATGCCTAACATCTACTCTGGCTGCAAATCTTGGGGGCTCTGTTTTTTTTTTTAAGGTTTTATTTATTTATTCGACAGATAGAGAGACAACACAAGCAGGCAGAGGGAGAGGGAGAAGCAGGCTCTCCGTGGAGCAGGGAGCTGGACGTGGGGCTCGATCCCAGAACCCTGGGATCGTGACCTGAGCCGAAGGCAGCCGCTTAACCGACTGAGCCACCCAGGCGCCCCTTGGGGGCTCTGTTTTTTAAAATATATCCAGGATCTGATCACTTCTCGCCTCTCTTCTGTATGGGCCAGGTTGCCGCCCTGTTGCCGCCATCTCTTGCCTAGATGGGGGTGTTAGCCTCCTGAGAGGTCTGCTTGCCCCCATGCTGCTCCCTTATGGTCTCTTTTAAACCTAAGTCACATCAGGTGTGCCACCTTGAGCGTCCCAGTCGCTTTCCATCCCTGGATGGAAAAACTCTAGCTGTTCTGGTGAACGGTGCTTACCTTGCAAAAATCCATACTTTATCTGCCTCCCCTCCCCCATCCCCACCTCACCCCCCCACCTTTCTGAATCACCTCCTCCACTTTCCCTTTCATTCACTGTGCCCCTGTCACCATCCTTGCCCTCCCTCAAACACCCAGGCACGCTGCCGAATGGGTTTTTTTACTTCCTTACGATGCTCCTCATATCTTCCTGGCCCTGCAGCTCTTCTCCCGGCTTTTATGCCAATGTCCCTTTCTTACTGAGGCCTTCTCTGACGGCACTGCTGGAGTCACAGGCAGAGAGACGAGACTGTAGTTCCTGTCTCCCTCTCCCTACCACCTCTTTATTTTTCCCTAAAACACTTTTGTTATCTGACCTCCTGCCCACTTTACTGATTTGTTTATTGCAGTCTCTTCCCCGAGACGGCAGGGATTGTTCAGCTTACTGTTGAAAACAGTGGTTGACACACAGTAGGTGTTAAGGGGAGGCAGGAGTAAACAGTTGGTGAAACATGGTTAAGAAGCAATGGCAGAAACCCATTATGAGAGCGTCTGAGTTATCCTGACCTCCTTGAACTTGTTAGTTGAGGATGCTAGTACTTGACCTCTGTAAAAAGCAACTGGGCTGATTAACGTGAAGGTGTAGCCCAGTGCCTGCTGGTCTTAGAAGCACACCTCATAAATGATAGTTGTGGTGATGATACCGATGATTCTCGTGGGAAGGAGAAGACGACAAGCTGAAGGAAATGGTAAAGCATCATAGTTCTTTCCAAAGATCTTTCATGACAGCATTTGCATTTTACTTCAGGATTTTACTTCTGTTCCTTAAAGAGAACTCCCTGTGGCCAATGTTAGTAAATCCATCCATAAAAGCTTAATAAGAGGGAAAGTGAAACCGCTGACATTTTATTCACTTCTGGGTGCCACGTTGTCCATCACGGTCCTCCTGGTGGACTGTATGGCATTTAGTAGGCATTGATGTTAGAGGGGGCAGAGGGGTGCACACCTCAGTGGGTGACAACCAGGTACACCGTTTAACTTCCTAACGATTTCAAGTCTCATAGAAAAGGATCGATTCTGCTCAATAGGAGATGTATACTAAGGAAAGGCATGTTAAATATATATGAGAGAGATGTTCAATATTAAAATTTAAAGAGCTGGACTTCATGGGTTAACCTCCAGTTATCTGAAATCATATTCACAGAATATTTCCTTACTCAGAGTTTATATGGGTCTGGCTAGCACTGAGCTCTCTAACAAGGTGCAAGTTACATCCCTGTGCCAATTGTGACTAAAAACTAGTTCAGATGACCAGGTCCTGACTTAAATATAGTGCCTTTGATGGTTAAAGGTGATCAGGTGAGTGTGGTTAAATAGCTCAAGGGAAAAAAAAAAACCCCAAACTGTCCTTATTAATGAACTGGGGTAAAATGTCAAAGCACTGTTTTTTATGATAGTGGGCAGGCCATATGTTCTTCTAAGATGAAGAATGTCATGAAGTCACACGTTCCTTGGTTTATTAGCAATTAGAACATAAACGTTCTACAATGTGAGTGGAGTCTTGTGGATCTGGGAAGGAGGGAGAATCTGTTAAAGCAAGTTCACGAAGACATAGGAGACCTGTGCCTGATGGTATGTGTGCATATGTATACCTGCTGGAAGCATTTATAATGTCACTGTGGAAGTAAGTGCCACTTAAAGTGGTACGACTTGCGTTTATTGTGAGTGACGTCCAGTGACTCCTGGGATTGTCCGTGACAGAAAGAACCATCTTAGAAACAAGTACGTCATATGCATTTACAAGAAATGATTTTGTCTTAACGTTTCAGTGTACTATGAATATACTGAATAAAAATTTTAAAGGAATAATTCCAGTTCTTTCCAAACAGCTTTTATTAAAACATTTGCTTTTTACTACAAGGGTTTTGTTTTGTTCCTCAAAGAGAACTCCCTGTGGAAATGTTAGCCAATCCACTTTTCTACTTCAAGAACTTGAAAAACTAAATAATGTAAAGGGTCTAATTGGGTTTGCATTCAACACAGTATTGATATAAGTGAAAGAAGGACATTTATTTACGTTGCATAATAAATTACTCAGCAATGCTTTGTGTTTCTGACTATTAACAGAGCTAATCTGTTTCTTCTTGGGAATGATGCAATTTCACAGCAAAAATTTGATGTCATTCTAATGAGTCTGCTTTCAATTGTAGAGTACAATGAAGGCCTAGGAAAGATTAGTAAGAAATCTATTTTATTGTAGATAATAAATCTGCGAAGTAAGCTCTCAGCATAGATTGAAGTTGATCTGGCATGGAGTTGCTTTATGAATAGCCCTTTGAGCAAACTCTACAGTTCTGTATGTGGTTTTAAGTCACTGTAAATTTGTAGGCAGGTACATATTACAATTGTCTGTTTTTCTTTTTAGGGCTCATGTAATCAAAGAAGTTTGTTTGTTGTGTGTATCTTTTCAGAACACAACAGGAATTGAAAATGAATCAGGTGAGTTTAAAAATAAGAATTTATACAAATACATTATCTAGATGTTAGACCAGTTCTTGATTTTTAAAAGATCAAAACACACACATTCATTTCTCCCAGATTTTCTTTTCTGTTTCCTAGTACCATTAACTAGTTCATTGCTTTCATAGTGTGCGTGTGTTCGTGGAGTGGCGTGTGCACTGTTGTGGCATGGGTTGGCATTTCCGTGGAACCCTGCGCAGGGGACTGGTTCTTTGAGACCTTCGTTCAGATTTTCTGTTTCTACCTTTCCCCTGCCACACTGTAGTGTTAATTTTTTATTTTTGTTTTGAAGCTTATTGAGCTTTCATTTTTAATACTTTTTATTTTGTAAATTATCCATTGGTTGAAAAGGGAAGATTGAAATTATTTTTAGAGACCGAAACTGATCAAGTGGGAAACTTTATAAGCATTCTGTCCTTGAAAAACCTGTGGATAGAATAAATACAAGAAGGCGGACTTTAAAATGTAAGATGTGTTTCTCCTTGTAGGAGGGTGTGGGACTACCTGGGGATTAAACAATTCTGCTACAGAGATTTCTGTAGCCTCAGGGGTGTTCTGATAAGTAAAATCAGTTATGTGGACTTAATGTATTCTAAAGGATTCTGAGGATTCTTATTTTCTAGTCTTAATATCATTTCACTTGTAGTTAGAGAAATTCATGGGTGTTAGAAACACTCTCTTTTGAGATCATAATAAACACATTTAAAACATATGAAAGGCAGAACTTAAAAGTGTGAAGTCTAATTTGTAGTGCTTAGCTTAAAACTTATCGGACTTGAAAATGTTTTGTGTCCCTCATTATCTGAAATTTTGGACACCTTTTTATCATTTATAGGTACTTCTAACTGAAGTCCCAATTTTATTAGGGTGGCCACGTTTAATAAGTTCAGTCCCGTGTTGCATTGAGAGATGTGAAATTTTTGGAATGGATCCTTTTGATTTCTTTTCATTACTTTCTTTTATCAAAAATACGTTTATTTTAATGTGGAGGACCATACATCATAAAAAATGAATCTGGCGAACACATGGGGCACATGGTTTCTATTATTTTGCAACTTGCAGATTTACTGACATGCTTTTGAAGCCAAATTATTTTTGAAATGGTGGGATGGGGGAGGGGAAAAGAGAACAGAGTGGATTTTCATAGTCCTTGTTCATCAAAGTTATGTGCATATATATGTCATACGTTTCATTTATTTTTCTCTCTGAAGACTGATTGCATATATATATGTGAACCTGGTCACCCAAAGGAACTTGCTTTTCTCCCGCCTAGGAACTGTTGTTAGAAGAGCCTCAGGGTTCTGGGTTAGAACGATTGTGAATGTTTCCAGAGTGGAATCCAAATATTGACATTGCTTTTGGGGCACCACTGTTCAGCAGTCAGTTATTTCAGGTGGCTACAACTTTACCTGTAGGCTTAATAAGGCTTTAATTCTTACACCGTATTTGGCTGCTCGGATTTTATTTCTAACGTCTTTTGACCTGCTTGACACCTCACACTTTCGCTCTGTGGTTCCTTTTATATCAGGTGACCTTGTTGTGTTTAGAGAAAGCCCACATGCCATTCAAAAGAGTTGTAGTCATAACCTTTTCTTGTTTTGGCTCTTTTGCAATTTCATTTTGTTTTTGACAAGTTTTAATATCAGATCTGCAGAAGACTGCCTTTGATGCCAAATGCCAAATATCAGTGGAAAAGTGTCCTCTTATGTTTCTAATGGTTAGCACATTTCTGATTTGGATGTAATTTAAGTGGTCTGGTAGTAATGAAACTTTTATTTGGATTATAAAAATTGTCTACTTTTTATGAGTAAAATTTTCAGCATCTTTAGTTCTATTTTCCTTATCTGAGGGATTTTAGTTGCATGATGTTATTATGTCATGGCATAAAATCGATGAGTGTTTTTCAACAACTGTCTCAGTAATTCTTACCAGTTAAGAATTGTTTCAGGACGTTTTATGTTTTTCCTCTTATATTTATTCTCATTTTCAACCAGTGAAAAATGAGCAATCAGTGCTTCAGAAACTTGAAAGCAACTACAAAAATTTGGGTATTAAAAAAGTTTTAACTTGAACCAGATTGATTTTTTTTTTTTAAGCTTATTTATTTTTAAACAATCTCTGTACCCAGCGTGGGGCTTGAACTCACGACCCTGAGATCAAGAGCCTTATGCTCCACCAACTGAGCCAGCCAGCCAGGCACACCTGAACCAGATTGATTTTTTTTTTTTTTTCTTTTAAGTAGGCTCCATCCCTAGTATGGAGCCCAAAGCAGGGCTCGAACTCATGACCCTGAGATCATGACATGAGCTGGAGCCAAGAGTCAGATGCTTACCTGACTGAGCCTCCCAGGCGCCCCTGAACCAGATTGATTTTTAATTAAAATCTTAATGGTGATGTTACGGTCAGATTATTCTCTCTAGGGACTGAGCAGCCGTGCTTAGATGAATTTTAGCAGTTAGCATTCAGATCTATCTCTTACGGTGGGCATGGTCTTGAAGGCAGTAGCACAGTGTCATTCATTCATATGTGTGTGCTGGTTGAGGTTTAGGGACTGAATGATCCCCAGAGTGAGCAGACCATATTGTTTGCAAACGGGTTCTTTAGGGGAAACAGCAGACTCGGAAGTCTCATGGTATTTTAAGAGCTGACTACTGAAGCAGTGTTCTGAACTGCTCAGTCTTAGACCAGTGTTGTTCCATGTTCCAAGCGGCTCCTGGTGCGGTAGCTCCCCAGGCTCTCTCTCCTACCCCAGCTCCGGGCTCCACAAAGCCTCTAGGTGCACATGTTCTTTGTCCTTCCTTCCCTTCTCCTTTGTTCTCTACTCAACACTTACCCCTTCTCTTACCGTCCCAGCCTAGAACTCCGCTTGCTTTGCCTGTGAGCCTTTTTTCCTTCCAGCTTGGTCCAGGCCTGGTTGGCAGGCAAGAGGAGAGCCACTCTGCTCTTCTACTTCATTCTCCCATTTTCTTTTCTCTCCATTGTAAATCACAGATACCCTTGCCTTGCTTCATTCGCATTCCACACCCACCCCAATATTTAAGTTTGGAGATGTTCTTATTTTCCTCCCTTTTCCCCCCTAGATTTACCTAGGAGAATCCAAACCTTTATAAATTACTTTCTCATTGAATAAAGAGTTTAGAGTGCTTACTTTATAGAATATCAAGGGTGAGCAAAGTTCCATAATTTGAATATGCTCATGGTAGTTTTAAAATAGATACGTTGGAGTTTACTACCACTTCCTGTCTACTGAGTACTTAACCAACATGCCAGGCACTCCGTTAAGTATTGCACACGTTATTTTCTCACTCATTTAGTCTTTGCGACCATTCTCTGAAGTGTAGGTTTTACCTCCATTTTATGGATGAAGACATGAAGGCCCAGAGAGGTGGCCATGGCTTGCCCATGACAACTCAAACAGTACGGGATAGAGCTCTGATTCACACCCTCGCTTGTCAGATTCCAAGGCTCAGTTCTTGGCCGCCTTGCTATACTGATGTATCAGTAGGATAAGCTGCGTTACGCTGTGCCAACAAGCAAGCAGCTCTGAAATCTCAGGGGCTTAATGCGGCATCCTTTTATTTCATGTTCTTTCTGCGCATCCTGTGTGAGTCCACTGTTGGAGTTGCTCAAGAACCAGAGACGATGAAGGCTTTGCGTCAATATACATCACTTCTACTCATATTTAATTAGCCTGAGGTCATCATATGGCCACATCTAACTTAAAACAAGGGTGTTAGGTGCTGGCTGGGGTGCGGGGGCGGGGGGCAGTGCAATCCTGTCAGGTGCCTGGGAGGAGAGGAGAACTGTAGTATTTTGGGTATAGCCTCAGTGATTTTTCCCCAGCTCTAGTGAGATATAATTGACATGGAGCATTGTGTAAGTTTTAACCCTAATGAGATAATACAACTGTCTTGGTTTCTGATTTGAGTCACAGTCAGGTTATTTTTTTTTAAAACAATCTTTGGGTAACTCAAGTTGTTCCTGATATTTGAAACTTTCTGTCAACATAGTAGCTTATGATTGCAGCATCTCTCCATCCTGATCCGTGATCTAAAGTCTTGCCAGTAGCCTGTAGCGGAACAATTTAGCAACTTAGCCTTCCAGACTTTTAAAAAGTTTTATGTAGTAAAATAGCAAAAGCAGTTTTTAATCACTGGATGCTGCAGATCCAACCTGAGAACTGTGATAAGCCATCCATAGTTGCATTATCTTCGCTGTTCTGGATGTTCATTTGTTCCCTCATTGTTCCTGTGTACACTGCACCCCAGCATGTTGTGGATTCTGCAGTGAACCAGACAGGGGCTCTGCCCTGCCGCTTACCTAGTCAGAGACAGTTGAAAAGCAGAAGAGGAGACAATTTCAGGTCGTGAAAAGCGCCTTGCAGACAGTGAAACCTGGTGGTGTGGTAAAGAATGATGAATGAAGGCAGGGGAGGGTTCTTTGGATTCCACGGTCAGGGAAGGCTGTTCTGAAGAGGTGACTAACAATGAAAACAGAGACTCAAGTGATCACCAACAATCAGATATATGAAGATCCAGGGAAAGAAAAATCTCGGTAGAGTGAGCCAATAAGTGAGTGCAAAGGCCCTGAGGTGGGAGTTCAAGGGCACAGGCAGAACAGGCTGGGGGCTGGAGCTTGGCAAGCATCAGGGACTCTGGGACAAGATGAAGTTGGGGAGGGGCAGGGGTCAGATTCATAGAGCCTTAAGGGCCATAGAAAGAAGTTTATATTTTATTCAAATTGCAGTGGAAAGCCTCTGGACAGTGACATCTGTATTCCATTTTTTAGAGCATCACCTTTATCTTTATTGGGAATGAGGATAGCAATATGCTTATTATTCAGATTAACACCGTATTTGAGGATAGTTTCTTCAGTTGGACAATTTAATGGGCCTGCCAGCTTTTTGAAAGTGGGTGCTCTTTTATGTGTTTCGGAACTGTTTGATATATTTGTTTTCCAGAGACAGTGTGAAGGTTTTCTTGTTTTGTGTCCTCATCGCTTTATTGTTACTACAGTCATACTCATTCCTTAACCAAACACAATTTAATGCTGTTTCAATAAACTGAAGCTTGTTTCATCCCCCTTTCCCCATTGTTTGCTCCCAGAATAGTAGCTAAGAGTCTTGTTTGCAAGTTTAAACAAAGAAGAGTGGTTCATAGAATTTAAAAGTATTAGCACTCTGCTTCTCGGATACCTTTTGCTGCTAACAGCAATTAACTGTGGTGATTATCATTAGTCTGTTGCAGAATAATATGATCTTAGTGTGAATATACTGTGACACATTCTCAGTGCGAACCCATGTTCAATCTGATCTCTTCTGCCAACCACTGCTGTCGCTCTCCAGTGTTTTAAGTTGAATATTTAAGAAACTAGGTGCTTTAATTAAATAGATTACAACAGATACAATAATTTATGGTCGTTTTCTGGGTGGAGTATGTAAAAAGAGGTACTGATATAAATTTAAATGAAATACCAGTAAAACTTGCTTATGTTTATATTTTTAAAAATAAAGACATTCGTGTGTATAGGCTATCTCAGATGGTACGTGCAGCCTCGTCACAGCGGCCAATGCCAGGGTCATGCTACGTGGTGCTGTGTAGTGGAGTTAGCCTCCTGATTCCAGGGGTATCTATCTTAAGAGGTGGGGGGGGGTGTAGGGATTGGAGCAGGCTGGTTCTAAGGCTACCGTGTGCCTGGAGCAGAGCAGATGAGGGAGGAATGAGTGGGCAGAGAGGTGTGCACTCAGCTCGTGGTCACTGTAAAGATCAGAGTAGACTTTGCCTGGGGAGATGGGAAATTTGTTGGAGGGTTTGAGCAGAGGAATGCTTGAGTTGGGTCAGAAAAAAGTCTTGAAAGAAAAAAATGTTTTTTTTCTTGGCATCAGTATTTTTATCCTTTATTTTCTGGGACCATTAAAGTTTCATTTGAACATGATTTAAATAGGAGAGTGTAGAAGTCATTTACTTTTTTTCACTTTACAGATTTTATTTATTTGAGAGAGAGAGAAAGCTGGAGGGAGAGGGAGAGAGAATCTGAAGTAGACTCCACACTGAGTGCAGAGCCTGATGTGGGGTTCAACCCCATGACCTGAACCGAAACCAAGAGTTGGATGCTTAACCGACTAAGCCACCCATGTGCCCCTATTTTACTTTAAAAACCAACTTTGAGGTATAATTTTTGTGTATTAAAAAGTACTCATTTGAAGTGTATAAGTCTTAAGTTTGACACGTACCTACATCCACTGCTCTCAAGATGTAGAATACTTCCACTGCCCCGAAAGGTCTTTCTCGCTGCTCTGCCGTTAGTATTACTCCCCCCAGCCCCTGCTCTGGGCAAGCACTGATTGGCTTTCTGTCCCTGTGGGTTGGTTTTTCCTGTGTTTCACATGAGTGGAATCATTAGCACTTGCTCTTTGGTGTTCGTCTCCTTGTGAGCAGTATAGTGTTTTTTAGATTCATTCATGTTATTGTAGATATCAGTAATTTATTCCTTTCACGGAGGATATTTTATGGGGGACCATCTGACCGTGGAGGTAAATCTGTTTATAATTGTATTTCTAAAGATTGGGTGAAATCTTGGATGGCTTTCTAGCCTTCGTTTTAGATTATCTTCCTTTTTCCTTGTGCTAGATCGATCGATCGATCTATCTATCTATATCTATAGGTATAAAATACATAAGGTATAAAAAATTGAAACCACTTTTGCTATTTTACCATATTATTAATATAAAATTACATAATTATAAATGCAAATTTGATTTTTCAGACTTTTTAAAAAGAGACTTCCTACTAAGTAAGGTGATTCCTGTGTGTTAGGACTTAAACCTCAATTAAGGAACGTACAGTTTAGAAAATTAACATGCTTAATGATGGTGGCACTTAAATCTCATTTTGAATCATGTTTTCTTCTAGATAAATTAGCAATTTTTATGAGATCTGGGGCCTTGTCTTTCTGAATGAAAATATATTATTTCTGAAATTTGAAAGAGAATTAGCAACTTGGATGACATTTCCTTAAATAACTGTGGAAGGAACTGTGGCGAGAAGGCTTATATTTTTTGTTATTCTGATATTAATGCTTTGATAGAGAAAGAGGTTATAGGATTGTTTAGCTCTTCCTCACCTTTGCTGTCTGGTGACTCACATTCCACCTTCAGTCCTGGCTTGGCCACTCCATCTGTGTGACCTTGGGCAAGTCCCTTGACCCCTTAGTATTTGCTCTCTTACCTGTTAAATAGACATAGTAGTGGTGGCCACCCCATGCGGTTGTGGTCAAATGAGTTGATAAACGTAAAGGCCAGTACCTGGCATATGGGAAACACTGTGCAAGTGTCATCGTCATCATCGTTATTATTTTCAGCTAGTGACCAAGTGTGGATTCTGCCCAATAACATACTTGCTAAGCACTGTTAGTGCTTTAGTTCAGACCAAGGCGTTGCTTGTGTGGACTGTCACAGAAACACCCGCATTGACCTCAAACCCCCTCATTGCTGACCGTGTCTCTCCCCCTGGGACCGTTCTCTCTCTATAGGCCTTGAGTTTTGTATTCATACAATAACATAAACCTGGCCACACAGGAAGTCAGAAAAGTGGGCCGTTACCATGAGTTGTTTGGAACATCTTCATGGGTGAACTAGGGTTTGAACTTGACCTGGAAGGCTGTAGAAAATACCCACCGGTCAGAAGAATTGAGGGCAAGAAGGATCAGTGGTGTGGGAGCCCTGTCAGCTGAAAACCTGGCCTGTGAAAGACCTCAAGGAGTTAGGAGGACCTCCAGAGAGTGGCGCCCGTAGGGACCGGGGACGACCTTTAAGAGTAAAATTGGGATTTTTCTGTGATTTCTTCCAGGAGAATTTTTTTTTTCCCTTAAAGCTGTAGATAGACCAAACAAACTCCATTTGACTTGAAAGGCTGTGGCTCCATAGTTTGCTGACGTGGAGGAAGGTGGTGTGAGATTTGACAGCTGTCTCAGCAATAACAGACTCACTAGGAGGCAGTAGAACCCTCATTCTGGACAAAGGGAGTGGCTGTGTCAGGTTGAGAAGAGCTCTCAGGTACCCAATCTACTTTGCCTCTCTCGAACCCTGAAAGACTCTGAAACCAGTAGAGTAACTACTGGGTTTTATTTCAAAAGTTTTTAAAAAGACTTCTGAACCAGATGCTTTTTAGAATGATTAATCAAGAAGGCAGAGGGGTTTGGAGAAGGTGAATATAGAAGAGACTGGAAACCAGAAAACCATCCCATCACATCTTGTCAGCCTCCTGCCCAAGACCCTTTAGTGGTGCCCTGCCGCTCTCCAGATGCACTCCAGTGTCTCCGCCCCGGTGTTCACGGTTCTGCAGGTTCTGCTTTCTCCCTGGCTCGCTCTGACCCAGCCACAATGGTCTCATTTTGTTCCTGAACATGCCAAGCCCTTTGTCTCCTCAGGATTTCCCGCATGGCCATTCCCATCTCTCAAGTCCAAGTGTCAGTGTGTGTGTGTGATCTTCCCTAAGATGCCCCCCCCCGCCCCCCTTCCCACAGCTACCCTAACTAGGACAGTGTCCCCTCCTTATCTGTTTATCACACTCTTTATTTCACGGGTCCCAGGGGGACACCCCATCAGGCGGGCAGAACCTGTCTTGTCCTCGCTGCTGCTTTCCTCAGGCAGCGCAGTGCTGGCTCATGGGGCACGCGTTGGACATGTGTAGGATGCGGAGATTGCTGGGTTATTTCCGATTGGAAGGATGATGGAAGCAGTGGGAATTGGAGAAAGGGCTAGGGTACGACAGTACTGCGAGCTCCCCAGCAGCATTGGACTGTGGACATCTCCCGCTTCCTCGAACCTTTTCCCCAGCCTTCCTGACATCCTGTTCTTGGTGCCCCTTCTGCCTCTGTGACGCTGCTTCTGGCCTTGTCTTCCACTCTTAGATGGTGGCTTCCTGAGGGCTTTGTCCTTGCTTGCGTCTCGGTCTCTGATCTCATCCGCTCCCCCGGACCCCATTGCCAGTCGTGTCTGCGCCCTCGTACAGTCATCTCTGTGCGCCCAGACTGCATGGCACTTGACTGCCGGATACGCATTTGTTTCCAGCAGCCACCGCTCAGAGCGAGGCATCCTGTGCCAGGCACCTGGTGCAGTGATGAGTGACCTAGAACCTGCCCCCTGTGTCTGCAGCCTAAACTTGCCTCTGGCGGAGAGGCCATTAAAGAAGCCAGCCAGTCAGTGCTTACAAAGTGCAGAGTGCCCCGAGACGTGGAGAGTGTGCTAACGGAGCCTTGGGGGCAACCCTGCTCCTAGGACGGTGAGGACAGCCTTCCTTAGAGTAGGGCGGGGGCCTCGGGCGCCCCGGTGGGTCTGGTCGTGTGGGGTCTTGGCCCCACCATGCCAGCGCTTCACGTAAAGGGGAGCAACTCTCTGCTGCTTTTCTTTCGCACCCGTGCAGGAGCTTGAAAGGGGCGCAGACAAGAAGTTGCCTTTAATTGCCTTTGAAGCTACTTATCCCAATTTATTCTGTTATATTTTCCTTGTTCTCCTTTAGTGATTCACAGTGAAACCCTTAACCTGAAAACCCCCCCTTGTGCCCGTAGGGAGCAGCCCCTCCAGTTGTAGGGGAGAAGGAGGGTGGAGGCAGGACGCGGATGTGTGGGCCCGGCCCTCCTTCCTCGATTTCCTGTTGGGTCCCTACATTCTCTCCATGTGGTCTCAGAATCTCTCTTGTTCTCTGCTTCTCAAGCCTGAGATGGGAGATGCCCGAGGAGCAGAGGCGGTCTGTTCGTGCAGCAGTCCTTCAGCTTTTTGTCGATGAGGATTAGATCAGTGGATATTTACCATGTTAGAAATGGAAACACATTTGGTTTTTTAAAGCTTAATTTGGGGCTTGAGCTCAAAGACTTCGAGATCAAGAGTCACATGCTCTCCCGACTGAGCCAGCCAGGCACCCCCTGAAACAAAAATGTTAATTGGAAGTATAGAATCACAGGAAGTTGCAAAAGTAGTGCAGAGAGTCCCTTGGACTCTTCTTCACTCAGCTTTACCCAGTGGTGTAACATCTTTATTATAGTCTCAGAATCAGGAAATAGACCTAGTTCAGGAGTTAGTTAGACTACAGGCTTCATTCATAAATCAGAAAATTTTAAAAACACAAGATCAGAAGCTACTTATCCCAGCCAGTCCACATCCATTAGCTAGTGGAATGGATGACATCATCACTTGTCACGACCCCCGGAAGACTCCCCTCTACACACCTGAGGATGAAAAGGGCAAATGACATCTCAGCGTTATTGTAAAAGTAACCCTGACCTCGTGGACCCCCGACAGGTGGCCCTAGATGATCGTGCGAGGCCCCACTGGCTTAGTGGTTGGAATGTGGACTCTGGAGTCCATCTGGATTTTGTCTTGGCTCTGCTGCTTTAAAGTCACGTAGCTTGGGATAGTTACTTGACAGGACAGCTCTGTGGCATAGTATTTGAGAATCTAGACCCCGAAGCCTGACTATTTGGGTTTAAGTGCTAGCTCCGCCACTTACTGGCTGTGACTGTGGGCAGGTTTCAGTTTCATCTGGAAAGTGGAAGTACCCACGATCAGAGTGGTGGGGCAAGGATTAAATGAGGTGATGCATAGAAAGAGCTTGGAATCGTGTCTGAGTGGGATCCTGAGTATCCATCCATGTTAGCTGTGATTTTTGTGAGGTAAGACAGGAAAGATGGTTAGCCCAGAGCTTGGCTCAGAGGAAGGAGTAAATGTCCTGCTCCTGAAGGTGCTCCCACCATCCAGCCTGGGGAGGTCATCCAGGGCCAAAGGGAAGGTATTAGGTATTAGGGAAAGGAGAAGAGAGCTTGTCTAAAGAGCTCCGTGAGGAGGGGGCCTGGATCAGCTTTATTCACCATCATATCTTCACTGCCCAGCGCGGTGCCAGCCTGGAGCTGACTCTCAGGAAATGTTTGTTAGTGATCGAGGGAGGGACTGGATGAATGAAAGACAACTGCTCCTGGCCATGAGTTGGGGAGGGGAGGCGAGGGAAGGGGGTATTGACTTTCTCTGAGTTTGAGTTAGGAAGTTGGAGACATTGATTTAATGAAGATCAACTGATAATAACTGAGTAACTTACTAAATTAGCTTAAATTTAATACATTAGATTTAACCTACGCTGCTCCAGATCAGTTCACTGATATGTGTTTGGAGGCTATACTTCACTGAGCAGTGAAATAACGAGTTCTTATGTTTCCTGTTACATAAAAGGAAAGCAGAGAAGTCCTTGTAATGTCCTCTGTGCTTACCACAGTGATCAATGTCAGAAACCCTTGAAACGGGAACGTGCCTTTATTTCGGAATAGCAAGGATGGGGTGCTGGTGGGCTGTTGGCCACCCCAGAGGAAGGAGCAGCCAAGGTTCCTTCGTGGAGCTTGCAGTTTGGCCTCTGGTTGGTCACCTTCTACTCCTCATAGTCTGTGCAGTTCAGCAGGTGATTGACTTCTCAGGCACTTCCCCTGCCTTCCTCTCCTACCTCAGCTCCATGTGCTTTTCCCTCACCTTCTCTGCCCCAGACAGATTGGTCTTTTTTGCCTGTCTGTTCTCTGAGCACACCAAGCTTGCTGGATTACCAGTGCCCTTGCTGATTAACCTTTCTGGGCGTGTTTGCCCTCCATACTCTCACACAATGCCCTTCCCATTTCTAGAGAGGTCTTCTGGAAGCACTCCGTCTGTCTAAAATAGCACCCTTTCCATCTGCATCACTGTGTCCCCTTCTTGTGCTTGAGTTTTCTTCAGAGCATCAATAAGTACCAGGCATTATATATCCTTGCTTGATTTTGTCTGTCTTCCTCACTAGAGTGACACATTGTTTTTTTCTTTAAATTTTTATTGTTATGTTAATCACCGTACATTACATCATTAGTTTTTGATGCAGTGTTCCATGATTCATTGTTTGTGTATAACACCCAGTGCTCCACGCAGAACGTGCCCTCTTTAATACCCATCACCAGGCTAACCCATCCCCCCACCCCCCTCCCCTCTAGAACCCTCAGTTTGTTTTTCAGAGTCCATCCTAGAGCGACACATTGTTAAGGCAAATGAGTTGCTTAAAACATTGCCTGGCCCGTTGAAGGCACTCAGAAATTGAGTAGATGCTACAATTTCTTTTAGAAAAAAATTAATCTGGGGAATATTCCCAGGATCAAATTGTGATCTTTAGTGTAAGAACCAAGATGACCTTGTTTAGAGTATGATATTATATCTAATATTATAAGGATATTCATGTGTGTGTGTGTGTGTGTGTGTGTGTGTGTGTGTGTGTGAATGAGATCCCAGTTTGTAAGTGTGTGGGGGAGAGAAATCTTCTCTTAAAAATTATTTTCTTCCAAAGATTTACTTGTAAATTGGCTGCTTGGAATTGAGAGCATATGTCACATTGTCTAAAAAAGAATTCTTTTATTGACCTAGAAATATGCCTACCTCAAATTCAAGAAATTCAGGCACACATGGAAAAAATGCTTTCTGATTGATGACCCTGCTATTTTGTTTATTTCTAGCCTTCCTTTTTCTAAAAAAAGATTAAGTCCCTTTACAAGAATTGTGTATTCATTCAAGTATTTAAGTGACACCAAACATGTCATGTCTACTGCTAAACACTGGGAATGCAACGTTGAATAAGATAGACGCCATCTGTCTTCATTGTCGTTTATCAGGGGCGGTACATTAAACACATAATTATACAAATAATTACTTAAAATTGTGGTAAGAGCTGTGAAGGAAAAATAAGGAAAAGGAGAGGCAGTTTCCAGCCATAGGCACTGCTGCTGGAAAGGGGAGAGGAAATTCCTGCAGCTGGCCAGGGTTGACTTGGTGTGGTTTGAGGTCCTTGAATTTTAGTTGTCTTATGCGAAGGATACTAACATAAACAGAAAAAAGCTTTCTTCCACTAGTTAAATGAGTCCAAATTTAAAAACATGGGCTCACTGAAAGCAGGTAAATAAGTGCATAGGAATTTGTCCGATCTTTTTCCAGTGGCAGCTCTGCTGAGGTCTTTTATATTCATAGGTGTATCAGAAACGTAAACGTACGTGGTCTCCATATTACCCTCAAGTTACAAATTGCCTGTGGGAATGTCAGCCATCTCCTTCTGACACTTCTATGGAAGTTTGGAGGTTTTAGGGCACAGGTTCTCAGATTATATTCCGCAGAATATTTTTTTTTCTAGCTTTATTGAGGTATAATTGACAAATTATAAGATATTTAAAGTGTATGTCGTGGTATTTCGATATATGCAACCATCTAGTTAATTAACACATCCATCATCTCTCATATTTATCTTCTTTGGTGAGAACATCTAAGTTCTACTCTCTTAGAAAATTTCAGTGCTATAATACAGTGCTATCAACTATAGTTAACCATGTTTTACATTAGATTCTCAGACCATATCCAGGAGAATCTTAACTGGAAATGGTGCAGTGGTTATGAACTTGGGCTCAGGGTCAGACAGACAGAGGTTCACATCCTGACCTTGAGCAATTTAGACAACTTCCCTAAGCTTCAGTTTCTTTCATTGTGTGTGTGTGTTGGGGGATGGTGAGGGTTGGGGGGAAGCCGGGGGTGGGGGCTGCAGTGCCAGTCCCTGCCCCTTGCGCTGTTTGGAGTAAATGCCATCATGCGTGGAAGACTGTTAGTACAGTGCCTTGCACTGAGGCCCCAAGGAAATATTAGCTTGTTAGTCCTAGTGCCTGGAAGGATCGGTTAGAGTAGCTGACACACTGTCTTTTCAGAGCTCTTGGGGAAGTTAAATGGTGTCAAATCCTTTTAAATCTTAGAATAAGGTCCCATCTGAGGAAGGAGAAGAAAACTCCCTCACTCTGCTTTTTAATGGGCACGTGCTGATAGGATTCGGAGTTTTGGCTAAGTACTTCTTAATATTGCTTAATTTATCAGTGTTTAATTACTATGTAGCCTAGGATACCGACTACCAGTTTAATACCTTTTCCTCCATTGGAAAAAAAATTATTCATGTTGCCAAAAAAACCATTTATAGATTAAAGTTTTAAAAATGGAGGTACTATATTTAAAAGTGAGACATTTGTGTGCTAAATTTATTCACATTTTAGCTAATTAAAAATACCATAAGACCCATTTTCTGGGGGCAGTTTTGATATTCCCATGTTTTCGGAGGCATTTAACTTGTGCTTGGTGACATTGTCAGGACCAAGCTGTAGCTCCAGCAGGATCAAAGCATTTGTGCTTCTGAAGGGTCCCCAGTCGGCTTTGCCCTGTTGGAGAAATGAATCTCAGTCTGTAGATGCCCACTTGTGCGCATTCCAGCTCAGAGCAGACCAGAGAGCAGACTTTCATAATGAGTTGCTCATTGCCATGGGATTTATTTCTCTTGAAGCAGCCTATTGATACTAAAAAAAGAAAAAAAGCAAAATGTTGGGAGTACACAAATTAGGATGATATTCTCATCTTTACACAAAATATTCTTAGATCTGTAAGAGCTTCATTGTAGGAAAATTAACCTCTTTAGGTTAGAGTTTGCTTTTTGCCTACTTTGCTTTCTTTGAAAGTCCTTGAGAAATGATTCCCTTGCAGTGAAATAAAAAACACCTAGACTATAGAACCCATCGTTCTTAGTGGTGTTGTGATATGCACATCAGTTCTTTGGGGTATATGGGATAAGAGTTAAAAGACACTTGATTTTCCTTTGATTGGATGTTAATTTTATTTTATTTTTTTATTTTTTAAAGATTTTATTTATTTATTTATTTGAGAGAGCGAGAATGAGAGAGAGAGAGAGCACATGAGAGGGGGGAGGGTCAGAGGGAGAAGCAGACTCCCTGCTGAGCAGCAGGGAGTCCGATGCGGGACTCGATCCCGGGACTCCAGGATCATGACCTGAGCCGAAGGCAGTCGCTTAACCAACTGAGCCACCCAGGCGCCCTGAATGTTAATTTTAAAATAATAGTCATGTTTTACCAGTTGGCTCAGATTTCCCCTTTCGGTTCCCTTATATTCATACCTAATAGTAATCTTATTTCTTAAGATTAAAGTGAAAACTGGTTAGTAATGTATAAAATTCTGTTTCTTAAGACTGTGATATTCTGCCGACTTTGCTAATTAGTGACTTGATACAAGTGGTAAATTACGGTTTCCTGGAAAGGTCACATTTCCATTGAGGGCCCAGAGAAAGTTGTAGTGTTCTGGTTGGAATATTCAAGCCCCTGTTAAAGGGGGTGTTGTTGCCGGAGGGATGAAAGCATAATAGTTGGGGTGAGAGGTCCTTTACAGTGTGTGCCGAAAGTATTCTTTTAAGTAGGGAGTGTTGGTTTTTATTTTTTAAATGTTCCAAAATGCTGATGGTAGCCTTTGACTTAAAAGTAAGCTTAAGCTGTATTGTACTTCCAGATTCTGTGGGAGTTTAAAATAGTATGGTGCCAGATATTTACATATTTTGAGAATGACTACAGGTGGCTGGAACAAAATAGATTAACACAGACATGCTTGAAGGTGGCAGTAGTTTCCTTTGGAGACTCACAAACAGCCATCCCAGCAGCTCCTGAGATGCTCCACAGCACGGTCGTCTTGGTCTGGCTTGCCAGCTTCAGGTTTCAGTTACAGTTTTGCATATTTGCTTATTGGACCAGAAAAGAAAAAAACGCTAACTGGGTTTCCTTCCCTCTGCTCTGATCCTTCTGTTTCTTGACTTGCAGAACACTGAGCCTGTTGCAGCTGCTGAGAGCCTGGCTGAGGTACCCGAACATGTGCTTCGAGGACTTCCAGAGGAAGTGAGGCTTTTCCCATCTGCTGTTGACAAGACTCGGATTGGTGAGGACCAGGGTCCCAGAAGGAGACGGGGAGGGGATGGGAGAGCCGCCTTTATCCAGGCATCCTTTGGGAGCGTTTAAGGTAGGGAGCTCATCATCGAAGCGACAGATTTACACTTAGACTTAGAAGATTATGTGGAATTTCTGCATTTTCCAGTCAAGAATCCAGGGTGGACATAGACTATAAAACTAAAGCGGAAATACCCCCACGCCCACTTACACCCACTTACCATCCTTTGTGACTTAGCCCGAGTGTTCCCTCCCACTGTCTCCTCGGGCCTCTTCCTACTCAGTGTATTGTTCCCTCCTCTCTGATTTCACTGGGACTTGAGCGTGAGTATGCTGCTATATTTAATTCCATGATTTTGTATTTGTTTTCACATCTGCCCCTTTTATTGCCTGTGTGTGCCTTCATTTCTTACTTACCTCTCTCTCCAGTACCTGACATGTTCTGGACCTCAGTGGGTACTTGAATGAATGACGACCTGAGTGTCCCTGAATGCTTCTGGCTGGATTTTCTCATTGAATGCAAACCCAGCTTTTATGTATTTGGTCTTGTTTTTGTGCCCTAATCTTTAGACAGGAGGCTAATAAGGCAGTAAATTATAAAAATTTAGTCAAAGTACAGTTTTGGAATATATCATCTTTGTATCCCTTTTTGTTTTTTTAAGATGTATTTCTGATATTCCAGCTTATGTGTATGTGTGTGTGAATAAATCGTTAATAAATGCTTTTCCTAATTCTCATCGGAAAATTTTTCAGTAAGTCACTTGAGCACTCACATTGCATCATTCACATGAAAGTGGTTGATTGTAGAGCTCCACTATTTGATTATTAGCTCTGTTATCAAATTGGATTCATAGACCTACAGAAGAGTGAAATTTGAACCTCCTAGCTGGACAGGACTGGCTCAGCCTCCACTTTCCTTCTGTGCATCTTCTGAGAGCAAAAGATGAGGGAACTTGTCCGGAGGGCTTTTTGCCAGTGAGCGTCACCTCTGGGTGCTGGTTCCTTGACTCCAGGGCTGTCTCCCGCCATTTTGCCCGCTGCTTCTTCAGCCTCTGTGCCTGCCCTCTGGTCAGTGCCCAGAGCCCAGAAACGGCCGAGGAATACAGCAGAGCAGCGGCACGTGTGACTCTGGGCTGTTTGAAGTTCTGCCAAATGAGTTGTTACAGCAGCTAAGGTTTCAGGAGACTTAGCTGGGGAGGAGAGGGGGTTCCACTTTGAGCAAACAAACTTTAAAAATGCCATTCACAAATCGGCATTTCCAAGCCTTTATAAAAGCAGTTCATTTTCATTGGAGACCATTTGAAATCTGCAGAAAAGTAGAAAGAGGAGAGGAGTTTAAAATCATTTCTAGTTTCACTCCTTTCTCATCTTTTTTCTCTTTAGTTGTGATTGTGCTCTTCTCCGGGTATTTGTGATTGTACCATCTGGGTAATTCTACATGTAAAAAATAGAAACAAATACAAAACATTTCTTTCCTACTTACAAAACAAAGGTTCTTTACAGACTCTTTGGGGACTACAGAAGAATATAAAGAAGAAAAATAAAAATCTTCGTGGAAGACTTGATTTCATTTGACTTCACTTGCTCTCCATTGATCTAACATTATCTTGCTAGCTTTTTAACTTTTTTGTGAAACAGAGTTCACTTTAATGCTTCAATCTTTAAAATAACCACAATAACATTATGAAAATATTGGTTTTATTTTCCAGGTGTCTGGGCCACTAAACCAATTTTAAAAGGCAAAAAGTTTGGGCCATTTGTTGGTGATAAGAAAAAAAGATCTCAGGTTAAGAATAATGTGTACATGTGGGAGGTAAGAAAGAATTCTGGCTCTTTGTTTATCAACGTTCTGTACGTGTTTTAAGAAATCATTCTATTCTCTCAGGATTTGACATTTTGAAATTACAAGTCATCTTCAACATCAAGAATATATATTTTTTACTACACTTGATCTTAGCCAAAAGGTCGAGACGTGAAGAATATATATTTTTTAAAGATTTATTTATTTTAGGGAGAAAGTGTGTGTGAGGGGAAGAAGGGCAGAGGGAGAGGGAGAAGGGAAGCAGACTCCCTGCTGAGCCAGGAGCTGACCTGGGGCTTGATCCCACAACTCCGAGATCATGACCTGAGCCGAAACCAAGAGTTGGGTGCTCAACCGACTGAACCACCCAGGCGCCCCTCAAGAGTATTTTTATTAAAGAGAAAATGTGTTTCTTTGGACACAGCTGCTGTTTACATTTGTCTTTTGAAGCTGCTTGGCTGTCCTCAACAATAAATGTCAAATCCCCTTTTTATATTACCTTGTTCAGGGTATTTTGCATGACAGCCGAGACTTTGGTCTGTCACTTTACAGGCTTCCAAACAGATACTGTAAAAGACACTCCGTGGTGGCCACAAATAAAACACTGTTAGGGTCTTCTCTGTGTTTTAGAAAATAAACTGTGTTGCTGGAATATTCAGATATATTTAGCACATGGCACATTTATATAGTGCTTTGGGCTCCTCAGAAGGCTTTAATTTTGTTTATTTCATGTCCTCACAAGGATGCTGGAAGACTGCGCAGAGCATTAGCATATTCCTTACAGAGGTGAAGCTGTCGAGGGCAGAGGTGCAGTGCTCCTCCCCGTTGAGAGTGGTGTTGGTGCAGAACCAGAACCCATGTCTCCTGCCTGACAGTGAGGCATTTAAACGTGTTTCATTGGATTGCCTGGCTTCAGATCCTTCCTTTAGCTTGGTGACTCTCTGGGTACTTAACCTCTGGGCCCCAAAACCCTCAATTTAAAAATGGGGTTAATAAAAAATACCTCATTAAGATGGCCATGAAGATAAAGCAGGTTGTTACTGTTTCCTGGAGCACTGCATGCCAATTCAGCATTTAGTTCAGATCACGTGCTCTGGGGAAGCTCCTTACGTTCTGATAGGATCTCAGTTGGTGTGACTCCTTTTCAAGACAAGTGAAGGTTTTCAGTGGTTAGAAAAGCATTTCTATCAGATGGTCTTAAATTGACTCACATCTGTTTCACATGTAAACATACACAGGCCTAAAAATAAAATCTGCCTAGGAAATGTCTGGATACTTTCCATCAAGAAGTTCTGTGACACTTGTACATCTGAGGTATGTTGCTGCTGTTCTCAGTGTGACCAGCAGTGTTTCTTAACTTGAAGATTCCTACAGTTTCTTCCAGTAATTTTGAGCTTGTTGTGAATCCCTTACAATAAATCTGATGACAGTTAACCCAAGGGGCTTTCGGAAATGAGGATTTAGCATGAAAATAATCACAGTATGCTTTTTCACTACTTCTGAAGTAAAAGAGTGCTGTATTTGTAGAACTGCCCAGCCAAAAAATGATACTAATTACTCAAGATAACGCTTGAATGATTAAAAATGTCTTGACCACAAAATTATGCCCCCAAATAAATGGTACTTTTAATTTTAGAAATTTCCCAAGGG
This sequence comes from Zalophus californianus, assembly GCF_009762305.2. NCBI lineage: Eukaryota > Metazoa > Chordata > Mammalia > Carnivora > Otariidae > Zalophus > Zalophus californianus. The sequence goes on from NC_045598.1 coordinate 9,785,756, forward strand.
AAACTAACAAATATGTTCCACCAGGTTAGCACTAATCTTAGTGAGGATAATGTCTGGAAACTAGGAAATGCATTGTCTAGTTCTGTGTGTATAATGCTAAGCTTGAACAAATGTCATGAATATTAATATTACACCTAAGTTTATTGTACCTATTTTACCCAACATAGCAATTGGAGATTTTTGGGCATAGTACGTAAATTATTAATAGCGTCTGTTGTAGATTAAGCTTCATTTGTATTGAAATTCATATGTAGTATATAGGTTTATACTCAGCTTGACGAATGTTGTAATTTGGAGTCATGACCTATTAGGGATTTGACTTCTACTCATAAACGCATTAATACTGTGTTGTTAACTTAAGGTACTCGACTTGTATACCACTACAGTTGGTGAATCTTATGACATTGCCAGGTCTTGTTAGATTTAAAGATTTAGTTCTTGTCAAGGCTGGCTTTTCCTTCTTGCGATTAAAAAAAACAACTGGATATCATTCAGATAGTTCAGACTACAAGGTATGTATTCCATACAGAAACCTGTAAGCCTTCTGCTCTGTTAAAAGTAGATATATCTGACATGTATATGGAAGTATGCATGAGGCAAAGGATAGGAAGCATCAGTTAGAATGTATATATTCTAAAGAAAAAGAAACACCAAATAAAATTTAGAATATCCCCATTAATTTATTCCAACCTTGGTGTTAGCCTCAGACTTGCCTCAGAATGCCTCTTATTAACGTAACAAACTGCTTATCATTAAAATCTCATCTTGGCATTTGTTCTTCCATTAAAGCCCCTTAAGACTGGCTTATCTTTTAGCAGCCTGGTCTCTTGCCCCAGCTAGAACTCCATTTTAAAGCTAATCTAAGACAAAGTGTTAAATTGCTTTTCTTGAGCCCTTGATTATCTAACGCAGTCTTAAGTCCTCTAAGCTTTCACTGAAAACATTCCATTAAATCAGAAACAACAGGAGAGAAACAGTCAAATATCCTCAGGGTGAATGCACGAAACAGTCAGGTTCTACTAAGAGGAGAGCATTCTTTGAGCAATTTCTGGAGAGGAATTGCTTGCTAGCCAGCTTAACTGCTGGACTCCGTGTGTAATACTTGCTGTGAGTACCCCCCACCCCCTCATGCTGAGCAATCTGCAGTATTCTAACCGCTTCTGACAAAAGCCTTTCAGATTCACTTCCATGGGTCTCAGATCGCTTCCCATGAGATGAACTTCTGAGTTGTTTGCTTGTGAATTGTTCTGATAATTTTTTTTAATAGACTGTATTTTTTAGAGCAGTTTTATGGTTTTTTTTAGAGCAGGTTCACAGCAAAATTGAGCAGAAGGTACAGAGAATTCCGCACACCGCCACCTCCCTCCACTATCGCAGCAGAGTGGTGTACTTGTTAGACATTCGATGGACCTGCACTTACGCATCATTATCACTTAAAGTTCATAGTTTTCATTAGGGTTCATTCTTGGTGTACATTCTAATAAGTCTTTTTTAAATTATAAATGTAATACATGCTCACTGTAAAGTAATGTAAACAATACCGAAAACTATAAACAAGAAAGTAAAAATCATCTGTGAATATTTTGGTCAACATTCTTCTAAGTCTCTGCTTCTGTGTCTCTGTTTTTCTTCTGTCTCTTACATACGCTGGTGCATATACAAACACCATATATAGACACTTCATGCAATTGAGATCAAACAGCACATGCAGTTTTGTAACGTGCTTTTCTCTTTCAATGTGCTGTAGACATATCCGTGTCAGATCGTTTCATCTACATAATTATTTCTTATGGCCCCCTAGAATTCCATTGCATTCCTTCCACTGTTTAACCAGTTGAACATTTAAATAGTTTTAATCTTTTAATGATATTAACAGTTCTTCCGAATATGAAACTCACTGTTGTATGTATGTGTGCTCACTTGTCTGATTATCTTCTTAAGATAAATCCTGGAAGTATAATTATTAAGTCCAAAGTTATGTACATTTTAATCTCTGGTGAATTTTGCTAACAGACCTCCAGAAGGATTGCACTAATTTACATAACCACCAAAAGTACATATTTTTTCCTAGCTTTTTAAAGCGAGTATTGTTAATCTTCTTCATAGTGCGCGCCCCCCCCCCCCGCCCCCGCCTCCAGGCCTTTCTTATAAATGAAAACCAATAGTTCACTGCTTCTATTTGCATGGCATTCATTTAGGCAACAACTTTTGAGTCAGGAATGGCGGGAAGACGTAGAATTGTGTTTCAACTAAAATTGGTTATTTCTCTATAATGAGAGGACTTTAATTATTTAAAGAGGTGAATAACTTTTTATCCGTCTGCACTGTTAGCATTAGATGTTAGCAAGTGCATTCTCTAGTCTTTGCTAGCTCAACGGGTCTAATTTCAGATTATTTCTAAGTTAAAAATGGAGGCAAGACAGAAGAGAGTAGAGAAGTCAAGTCAGTCAGCTGATCTGTAGAACCTTTTTCCAGAAAGTACTATTCAGCTCTTCTTTCCAGCTTCTCACCTGCACCAAAGTAGTACCAGAGGGAAAGACCTGAGTCACATGGAAACGCAACCTGCCACCTGTTCTTTACAGCCCTGCAGCTAGGTTTTTACATTTTTAAGTGGTTTAAACAAAAAAAATCAAATGTTTCAAGACACATGAAAATAATACGAAATTCAGATGTTAGCTCATGAATCAAGTTGTATTAGAACATAGCTGCACTCATTTGTTTGCACATTATCGATGGTTGCTGTGGCCCCGTGGTGGCAAAGTTGAGTAGTTCTGACGGGGCCGTATAGCCTGCGAAGCTGAAAATACTTATTGCTGGTTCTTTACAGAAAAAGTTTGTTGAGCCCTGGTCTCAGTATGTAGAAGGGAGAAGCAGTGGGAGGGAGCAGGGCGCTGCTGGTGTCTTAGGCTTACTGTGAAGCTATGTGGTTAATAGCATATGGGAAGATTTTGAACCTGGTACTTAAAGTGGAGTAGCTGTAGAGTTGGTCATAGAAACTTCTCAGCCAATCGTATTCTTTTCTGAGGAGCTTCAGGACAGATGAGGGTGTTGAAATATAGAGAATGAGGTGACCTTCCCAAATAAGTTAACTTGTGGTCAGATTGGCAGCTCAGTCTGGTGAAAAAAAAAAAAAGAAAAGAAAAAACCTCTTTGGAGGTGTATTTATTCCCTTATTTAACCCCTGTTTCTGAAGCTTTTACCGTGTGCTTTTACCACTGTCCTACGTTCTGGAGCACTGAATTTGGCATATAACGTGTGCTGTTGTATAGATGACCGGTGATATACCCCATGGAGATTTTTGTTTGTGGAATAGAAGAATACTGGAAATGCCCTAAATCTTTGCACAGGTGAGAAATCTGAGTGTAAAGTGGCTTGCTTGATGGCTTAAAGCTGTCAGGCCTGGAGTCTGGCCTAGAGTCCAAGCTTCTTGATTACCTACTCCATTCCTTTCCTGCTAGCAGACCCAGAGGTTCTTATTCTTTTTTATGTTGTGGGCCCTTTTGAAAATCTGCCCAGAAAATATACAGGTGCGCGATATATGTATAGTATATGATATATGGTAAATGATATATAGGGTTATATGGAGTCCTTAAACATCTATAGCCCAGTGTTAAAATTTTTTTTTAAAGAAGGATTTATTTATTTATTTAATTTTACTTATTTATTTGACAGAGAGAGACACAGCGAGAGAGGGAACACAAGCAGGGGGAGAGGAAGAGGGAGAAGCAGGCTTCCTGCTGAGCAGGGAGCCCCATGCGGGGCTCGATCCCCGGACTCCAGGATCATGACCTGAGCCGAAGGCAGACACTTAATGCCTGAGCCACCCAGGTGCCCCCGAGTGTTAAAATTTCTAATTTAAGAGTAGAATAAGTTATTTGGTTGACCCATTGAATGTTGATTGGGGCCCCAACCTCAAACCTGTGAACGTTTATTGAGCATCTGTTGTTGGGAGATTTTCCAGATACATCTGTGTAGTTGTAGGTATGAAACTGAAAGTAATTCCAAAAGAGAGGGTCGAGGGTTAGTTAGTGCTGTGCTTTGGTAACGATGGCTGTGGTCCTGGACTTTGCAGGCTTGGGAAGCCCACCTGTTTGGTTTTTAAATTTGTATTTTAGGATTGCCTACAAGTTTGCTTATAGTAAAATGTGCCACCATATTTATTTGTCTTATTGTAGAATATTCACAATATTTCAGATACAGTGATGTATTTATTTAAATAGTTCAGAAAAGAAGCCTTTGGTTTTCTAAAGCAATCTGAGAAGTGAAGTGGTTGGTACCAAAGATCCATTTTTGTATGTAGCCTCCAGAAAGTTATTTCTGTGGGGTGGCAATTTTGCGGCCCTTAACAAGCCCTCCAAGTATCTAATCCTGTAGCTCAAGAACAACTGGAATGTGAACATACCAAGAAGAAGGTGTGGTATTTTCCAGGTAGCAATGTTAATAACTTATGAAGATGTAACTTTCATTAAATATTTTCACTGAAATGCTCACACACCAAGCGAGGCTGTGCTTTTCTTCTTCACTTTTCGATAATGACAGCAAGCTCCTTGTAGGTTTGTTTGGCCTCAAATGAGATGATGTTTATGAAATTACTTGATATAGATGAATTTGGCTCAGTAAATATTAGTTGAACTTGAACATAAAAACACTTGAATGATCTTACAGAGGACTAAAAACATTTATAATATATATTTGTAGTTGAGTACTTTTAAAAAGATTATCAGTCTTCATTTTTGCTTAGAATTTCTTTCTTTTCTGGGGCAGCTGGGTGGCTCAGTCGTTGAGCGTCTGCCTTCAGCTCAGGTCATGATCCCGGGGTCCTGGGATCGAGTCCTGTGTCGGGCTCCCTGCTCCGCGGGAGGCCTGCTTCTCCCTCTCCCACTGCCCCTGCTTGTGTTCCCTCTCTCGCTGTCTCTCTCTCTGTCAAAAAATAAATGAAAGTCCTTAAAAAAAAAAAAAAAAAAGAATTTATTTCTCTCCTAACGTTAGAGAGCATGGACTGTATTTTGAACCAAAAGCCTAGAATAACTGTGGGGGGGGCGGAAATCCTGAAATTGACTTCTGCAAGCTGAGTTATTGTTTACTTATGGAGACACATTGGAGGTAAATGCTCTGCCAGTTGGGCTTGTAGAGATGTGAGCCTCCTCTCCCCTTTACTCTTTTTGTCAGTCTCTCCACAAATGGTAATAGATATTGTCTGTCTTCTAGGAACAGGCAGGGAAAAGTGGGAAATGGTGTACAGAGCAACATATTGGAAATTCCAACAAGCTAGATCCCCAGAGAAGTAAAGATGGAAAGGAGCCTTGGGAGCGTGAACCTCCAGGAGGGGTTCTGTCCCGCCATTAATGATGTGTTAGAGCTCTTTGAAGGGCAAGTCCAGAGAACAGCCAACAGAATGGCTTTATCACTGTAGACTCTTAATTTTGGGGGGGCTGTTTGGATGCATAAAAGTTGTATCTCTGCATGAGAGTTGATTCAGTATGAGGAGGCATCTTCAGTGTCCTTTCAATTCCTGGGAGTGATTTTTCAGAAATCAACTTTCAGAAGTTGGTTGCTGTAAGTTGAGAGTGGGTAAGGGCTTCATAGGCAAGCAGTTGAGGATTTGAATGATGTACATTTGCATTAACTGAATGAGAATTTTTTTCAGTTTATAAGTTTGAATTAACACGTGTAGACTAGAACAAGTAAATGATAAGGAAGGATCTAAGTGAAAACTCTCATCCCAACCCATGAGGTAAGTTATGTTTCACAGTTTGGTTTGTTCTTTGCAAAACATCCTTTATGCGCCAGGAAGCTTTAATTTTGATGCATTTTTAAATTGGAGTATGTACTAAATTTTGATTTTATGGCTATTTCAAAATGACTGATTAAACTGAATGGAAGTTGAGTGGTATGAAGATTATGTTTCGTTTGACAAAGAGTTAATATCCAGTCTGTGTTCAGTGGTAAGGGCAGAAAGGAGATCTGGCCTGGATAATGGAGGGAAAGTGAAGGATGGGAGGAGGGTTTTGGAAAGAGGAAAATTGAAATGGAGGCATAAATGAGGGGACCAGGTTTGAATCTTGGCTCAGACTTTTAGTGTCCTTAGTGTTCTAGTAAAATTACCAACCTTCCATAGTGTCCTGTTTTAAAAAGGGGGTTTAGTAATAGTTCATAGAGTTCTTGTAAAGGTTAAATAAAATAACACATTAAGTGTCTAGCCCAGTGCTTGGGGTGGAGGTATTCCTCCTTGAGTTCTTTTTCTCCAAGTAGGGAATTTCCATTTGAAAGTTAATTTGTAAAAGTTGTTTGCATATACATAATCAGGTGCCCTTGCTTTGTTAAAAGGGACTGTTTTATAGATTGGGTCAGGAAAAATTATTGAGCATATGAAAATATTTTTTGGTCATTATGAAGATTTAGAAATAGATTTGTTGCATATCATTTGTTGAGTCTGAGCTAGAGTGGGAGTTTTACCTGCCTTTGCATTATCTTTGTGTGAAAGGAAGGAATTCTAGTTGGTTCTCCACTACCCTAGCCTAATGGTGTTGCATCACTTTTGCCGTCTAGAAGTGGTAGTTAACATTAAGCAGAGTGCTGTCACATCTTAACATTTGGGTTCTGCGTGTCTGTCACTGAAGTGAATTCCGATTGGAAACCAAGATTTGACCAACTAAGGTAGAAATTGTATAAAAACACGTTTTCATCCCCGTTCCTAATTATAAGGTTAGACTCTCAATAAAAATGAGAAAGCTACATATGTTTAAAAAAAAATGTGTGTGTGATGGTGATGGCAGGAGAAGGAGCGTCAGCAGGCCTCGGCTTCCTTTAGTCACACTTGGGCTTTCATGCTGGAAACTAACTTGCTCTCCCCACCCACATCCTTTTTTACTTAGAGATTATACTAAGTCAGTGGAGGAAAGGCAGAAAATTCAGATAAGCAGAAGAAAGAAAAGAAAATGATGGGTAATCCCACTTTTCAGAGAAAACCGTTACTAACGTTTTCATGTATTTAGTGTCAGGTTATTTTTCTCTTCATGTATTCCTATGTTTAATTTTTTTTTTTTTTTAAGATTTATTTATTTGTTTGAGAGAAAGAGACAGAGCATAAGCAGGGGGAGAGGCAGAGGGAGAGGGAAAAGCAGACTCCCCCCTGAGCTGGGAGCCTGACGTGGGGCTCGATCCCAGGACCCCGAGATCATGACCTGAGCCGAAGGCAGATGCTTAAGTGACTGACCCACCCAGGCCCCCTCATTGGAAAAATTCTTATGGGATACAGAAATATGTAACAAAATAAAAGATTCCACATAAACCAACTAATGATTTACACAAAAGTACTTTTTAATGCCTGCTTAGTATTCTTCTGTGTGCATGGATTATCATCCTGAGCTGATCCATTGTGTTTTCCACTTAGCAATTAATGGGAAACAGTCTGTAATAAACCACACTGTTGGGAATGTTCTTGTACATACATCTTGGTATAATTGCCAATTATGTCATGAGAATAAATTCTTGTATGTGTATATGCTGGCTAAAGTGTGTGTACACTTTAAAGCTTTTTTTTTGTCATGGACTGCTAAATTCCATCCAAAAAATGATACCAATTTAGTCTCTAATCCCTGTTTGGGGGGGCTGTTTGCCTTCTAATTTTTTTTCTCTTAAAAATTTCTTTTTACTAGTTTGATAGGTAAAAATTATTTAATTTGAAGTTATTTTTTGATTATTAAATTTCTAGTTTAGTTAAATTAGTTTAACTAACTTAAACTAATTAAAAGTATTTTTTATGAGGTTTTGGCCATGTGTATTCCTTTGTGAATTATTTTTGCACATTTAAAAAAACTGAGGTGTTCATCTTTTTCTATGAAGTAAGTATTTAAGTATGACTTAGCAGATGCTTTTATCCATTTTGAAACAAAATGAACCATACATAAATAAGGAATTCACTCAAGTGGGCCACAGAGGTCTCTGTGTTGACCTGGGAGCCAGGAAATTCGGGCACAGCTGGTACTGTTATCCTCAGGTTGGTGGGCAGACTTGGTGTCTCTCCCCACCTGCCTTCTTTGACTGTGTGGGGTTTTCCAGCACCATCTTTGTTCGTCCCATTGATTTCTGGATTGGTGTCAGTGTGTTGATGGGGAGTGAGTAGGACTCTGCCATCCACTGTGATAAATCGAAACAACACTTTTGATCCCTAAGTTAGTAAAAAGTAACTAAAACGGACTGCCAGTGTTCAAGTACAACTACTCCCTTTCCCTTATCCCGTCATGCTGGCAAATGTGGCGGAGGTCTCTTAAACGTTATAAAGTAAAGCCCCTTCTATTATTTGGTGTGTGAAGTGTCACTTTAAATCTTGCATTGTGATGCTGTCTCTACCGTCTGGGGACTTCCCTTTCTCTGTTTGCAGGGAGGGAAGCGTGTGTGCATGCATGTGTGTGTGTGAGCGGAGGGTGAATGATAGTTTGAAAAGAGGTCTAATGCGACGCGGATAACTTTTCTTTAGAGTGGTTCAGGTAGATGGTCAGTAGAGAGCCAATTTCTGAATAAACTCATAGGGGAAACTTACGGGACATGGTATGGTGCCTGTCACATAGTCCGTGCTCGTTACCTGATGGCAGCGGCACATTCGTGTAACATCATCCTTTCCTCCTTTCCTCCTTTCCTCCTTTCCACAGTTAGTCATTGAGAGCCTACTCAGTGCCAGGCTCTGGTCAGGTCCTGGGAGTGCTCCAGTCAGCGAAAAGGCTGACGTGTCTTTTCTTCATGGAGTTTATGCTCTGGTGTGAGGATGCAGTCGCTAAATAAAATAAGGAGCTGATCTCATACTTTAAAAGAGCATAAACGCTATGAAGAAAAATAAATCGGCGATATGGCTGGCGGTTGATGGGAAGAGAAGGATTTACGGTTTTAACTAGGATGGTCGAGGAAGGTGCTGTTAAGTATGGTCAAGGTCAGGCAGATTGGGTTTAATTAAGTGGGTGGCTTTGGGAAAGTCCAGTTGAACTTTTGATCCTCAATTTCCACATGTTAAAAAAAAAGATATAATGAACCTGCTACATAGGGTTAAATGAGATGATACGGAAAGCATATAGCATTGTGCCTGACATCTGACTCCCAGCAGGAAAGAAGAATGGTTAGTACACAGGAAGGTGGTTGCTGCCCCCTGACAGACACAGGCTGGGACACACAGGCATGCTCAGAAGGGCTGGGAGGTGAAGTGTGAGAGCTTTGTTCCAGAGGGAAGGCTGCGGTAAAGAAGTGTAACGTAGATAGGAGAGAAAAGAAGAGATGAGTGGGGGCGTCCTGGCTGGGTATGTGGAGGGAAGAATGGAAGCATTGAGGTTCTTTCCTTTCTTCCTAAAGAGAACGTAAGAGACTTAGTTCTTTTGCTTTATTTTTGACAGGTCTATCACCAGTTGATCCTGCCGTTCTGTTTCAGTGCCTAATCAAGTGTTTTACAGTCTAGTTTGGGAGGAAGTCAAAAAAATATATATATATATATAAATACACATATGTATATGTATTTATATATGTGTCTATATAGGTATGTGTGTGTATACAAAGATAAAAAAAAATAGTTGCTAAATAGATTTTCTTTAAAATGAAGAAATGAGAAGTGCTGGAAGCATGGCAGGGGTGGGTGGGGACATTGACTGACGGTGGAAGAGTAGGTTTGCTCTGAGTCCTTAAAGAGGGATCAGGTTTCCAGTCTTTTCTTTGGAAGGACACCGATACTTCCTGGAGTATGTTCCATAGTACCTTAGTCCTAACATGATTAGGTAGAGAAGGTTTGGAGGGTCAGCTGAGATTGCAAAAGCATCGTGTGCCATCGCCCATGTTGAGGTTCACACTACATGTTCACTTACTGAAGCGAAGGAACCCGCGGAACTGTGTAGTCCGGCAGGACGGGGCCCCCCGCCCCCACCGCCCCACACTCGACCTGCAGAACAACCCAGAACGCTTAGGGGACCTGGGTGCAGTGGGGTGCTGCCGGAAGCTCACTCTTCTTTTCAAGTTACATTTAGGGAATGGAGTTATCACTTGTCTTCGTGCGCAGACAGTATTTGTAGAGCATTTAGAGATCATTACACTTATTTGCTGTAGGTGTTAAAGTTTAGGAGAAAAAAATGACTCCAGCCCAGATAGAGAAATGACTTAATGAGGATTACCATTTTGGATCTCCCCGTTTTCATCTTTTAGTTTTCTTCTCTCTGTTGCTTATTTTGTTTCTGTGAAATGTTTTGCACAATATTGCAATACGATGAAGAATTGTTTTGAAAGTTGAAAATGGAAACATTTTAAAGACACTCCTATTTTAACTACTGCGTTTCCTCCCTTCCTCCCCCAAGGTGTATTACCCAAATTTGGGATGGATGTGCATTGATGCCACCGACCCAGAGAAGGGGAACTGGCTGCGATATGTGAATTGGGCTTGCTCAGGAGAAGAGCAGAATTTATTTCCGCTGGAAATCAACAGGGCCATTTACTATAAAACTTTAAAGGTAAGAGTGTTGGAGCTGGTCAGCTGTGAGTTACTCTGCCTGCATTTTTGTAACTGACAGTAATGACCCTGGCGACCTTGAAAGGATTAGATTTGAAAGTGGTTCATCAACACAAGCAAGGTCTTTGTTTTAAATATACAGTTGCCACTGCTTTGTGTGCACCAAAGCATGAAGATCCTGTTAAGTAATTACATGCTGCATCTTTGTAGATACTGATGAGTTAAGCCTGTGGCAGCTACTTCCCTCCTCATAAGATACAAATGCACCAGCCACTGTCCAACTGGCAGATGTATCCAAGTGTAGGAGACCGTGGATAGCTGTGGTGCTTCTGTGTTAATGGAAAACACGTTCTTGGTCTTCAGTGTCATGTAGCCATGGATTTGCGTTTCTTTTCCCTAGATTTTCTTCAGATTGGAAGTTAAACAGAATGGGTTTCTTCTTTCTGCCACTTTTTGATTTGGAGACATGAATTGTTGAGATGAAAAGAAGAGGAAATCATTTTCTAGAGTTTGTGGTGAGGTCAGAGGTCAGTGAGAACATGCCGGGCAGTTAGCATTGGGCACCGTTGGGTGCTGCTGCATTTCTGGCGCTGGCCCTGCCTCCTTGTTGTCTGGGAAGGCGGATCTGCACTGACCCTGCGTGGAAGTGTTCTCTAAAGGGGAGGCTTGAGGCTCTAAAGACAGATGACCGTTGCTTTTTGGGATAGTTACGTCTATTAAAGTTGCTGCAATTCAAGTTTCTGTTTATTCACTTCCATTTAAAATTGTCCTAGATCGGGGGACGGTCGATGAAAACAAATGATCTTCATGGAGCTGAAACCTCTTGAGCAAGCGTTGGAAGACAGTGGTCAGCTTTGCAGCATGGTGAATTTTAGCTGCGTGGTAGCGCTGGGACTTCTGGGAGTTTAGTTAACACAGCCGTTTAATTCTCCTTTACCGTATTTTTCCTGTCATCTTCAGCCAGTTGGACTGCCCTTTACTGCATATATACCCAAGCCCTTGCTTCCGGTCTCTACAGGAAATGTTTTTTTGTGCTGTTGTCTCATGAAAAATGTCTACCACCTTCCTGCTCATTTTTCTTGCTGCTGGATTGTGATAGCACGGTCTCCTAGTAGGTATTTCTATGCAGTGTGGTTACACTGCAGTTTGACATTGGATTCAGAACTTGATTCAAGAATTCATTCATTGTTTCTCAAACTGATTTAAAGGGAGAGTTACCTCCGGTTAAGTTGGTGAGGCAGAATCCTGGTGGAGATGAAATAGTAGTGAGGGGATGAATGGGAGGTGATCAAGGGAGTGGAAATGAGGCCCCAGGGGAGAGCAAGCCCAGGGTGATCCTCAGACACTTCGCAGTTCCTTCGTCTGACTTCCCGTTAAAGCGTGTTCATTTCTGGTAGCAAATCTGAAACACTGAGAATCCAGAGAGAATAGTGTTTGGGAGAGTGAACTCTGAGGCCAGACTGCTGGATTAAATCTGGGCTTGCTCTGTGACCCGAGGCGAGTCACTGGGACTTTACTAGCTGTGTAACCTTAGGCAAGTCACCTTTCTTCGCCTTCGTTCCCTTATTTGTAACATACAGATAACTATAGTATTGACCTCATAGGGTTATCATGGTGATTTATAGGTTATTAGAGGTAGAGCTCTAGTGCCGAATAAATGCTAAATGCTAGCTGTTATTTTTGGTGAGGTATTATAGTCCTGTGGTGAGGAGTGGGGACTCTGGAGCACATTGCCTTGTGAGCAAATTCTGGCTTCTAGATGTGTGACTAGGAGAAGTTACTTAAGCTCTCTTAGTTTTCTCATCTGTAAAAATGGAGGTCATAGTACAATTAATACAGTTGTTGTGAAGGTTAAACAAGCCACTAGTTTTAAGGTTGTGTGAGCAGTTCCTAGCCTAACCGGAGTATTCCCAAGTGTTAACCGGCTGTACCATTGCCATTCTTTTTCCCTGTCTTTGTCTGAAGTAACATAGTTCTGTCTTTGCAGACGTCCCCCAGTTCTGACCTTTGATGTTTGCTCACGTATGCACAAGACCTTTCAGATTCCTTGCTAGTGATTATCTCACTATAATCTTCTAGATTAAGCTTTCTGCGGGGTAGGTTTTGTAAATAAATTACACGTGATGTTCCTCTGGGCTCTGTATAGCCTTCTCAACTATCACCCAGATAATTAGGAAATCTCAACACTGGTCCTGTTTGTAGTATGATTAAAAACTATTTTAAATTTCCAAAAGTTAGATGTTGGCCTCCCACCCATTCATTCATCTCTTCATTAATTTGATAAATATTTATTGAGAGTCTACTGTGTACCAGGTATTCTTCTGTGGTAGTGAACAGAACAGATAAGGTCTCTGGTCTCATGGAACTCCAGCTTATGGAAAATAAACAATGAGTAAAATTATAATTTTAAAAAATTGTACAAAATTATATCAATTTTATATCTATCCCCCGGCGGGTCAGGGAAGACAAGACATAAAAACCCCCTCCTTCCTAACCCCCTAGCATGGGAAGGAGCTAGTCACACAAAGACCTCTGCGGGAAGACCAGTCTAGAAAGAGGGGCCCAGTAGAAGTAAAGGCCTTGAAGTAGGAATAAGCTAGATTTTTTTTTTTTTTTTTTTTTTTTTTTAAGGAATAGAATAAAGACCAGTGTGTCTGGAGCAAGGAGAGGAATGGTAGATGGGGCTGGTGAGGTGGTCAGGGGTCAGATCAGGTGGGGCCTTGTGGCCTACAGGGAGAAAGATGAATTTCAGTCTTTAGTTCACCCGTTTGAGAGCTGAGGCTGTCTGACCCGTGACTTGGAAGAGATCATGCTGGTAACTAGATTGTAAGTGGCTGAGTGTTGACGTGTTGTGTATTCTTGTAATTCTGGAGTATTTCTCTTATTTTGACCTAGTGTCAGGAATATTTATTGGAACCCTTGTCTCTCCCTAATTGGTCTGGTAAAATTTCGAGTTTATATTTACTGATACTTAGATAAGAGAGTATGCTTGGTTCTGTAAGCCTGTCAGAACTCAAAAGTTGAAGGATCTTAAAGTCTTCTTGTTTTGCTGAAATCCCAGTACAATACATAAAAAAGAGGTTGTTTGGACTTTCAGCTTTGAAGATGTGCATTTATAGTTCTATATTTAAGGACATAGTTTTTCTTTTCTGAAATTTGACTTACAAAATCTTAAATGTGCTAAGCAGTGCAGAAGAAAAAACAATGTAGTACTGAAGCAAACAAGCACTGATTAAAAAAAGTATATATTATTTTCCTCTTCATAAAGATCTGTTAGTTGTGTCGCTGTTTTACTATGAAGTGGGGAAGTAAAAAGCTCAATAATATAATAATCCTCTCAGCTGCTAACAGTTTTGAAGGTTGTTCAATCGCTAACAAATCAGGTTACTCTTAACCTAGCTGTTCACCAGCTCACTAGCTATTTAGAAATGTTAGATTTAAGAACAGATTCTGTTGTGTTTTATATTGTGTTTTGCAACAACAAAGGAGTAGCCTCCTAAATAAAGAGTTTGTGCTGATACTAATCTTCACACAGTTGCTAGTGCAGTCAGTGCTCTGCAGAAGACTGCAGTGGAATGAACAAGGAAACTTTAAGCTCTGAGTCTGGTAGGTATCTTGAAAATGTCCAGTGGGTGTCTTGTAGCCAGTGTTCTGGTTATAATGTTTGGGTTAGGGACATATTGGGAATACATTTTTTTCCTCCCTCCATTCCGTGTTTCTTTTTTATGGTTTTTATTGAAGATTTCACTTATTTCTGTGAACGCTAATCATTTCAAATATTAGAGGATACTGCCATTCCATCAATATGTGATTTATAACAAAAAGAGAAGTAAACTATACATTTGGAACTAGAAATAGTTTACTTAAATAAAAAGCCTGTTCCTGCAGCAGAAACAGATTTAGCTCATCAGAGTGCCAAAAGACATCTGTAATGGCTATTTCAGTTGATTAATAGATTATATGTTAGATTTAGTTTTTTGGTTTAGGTGTAACTGATTCAAGAAGGCAGATAACAGTATATTGGTTTAAAGATAAGGAAATGGCAGGTTTTAGCCATCCTTGGTGGAGCAAAGGAAACAGTAGCTTGTTCTTTCAAAGAATTTAGAATATCTTAAAATTTGGACTACATAAACTGAGTTCTGAAGAGAATGAAACGAAATAAAGTCTACTTTCAAGGGCTTTATTTAGACGAGAAGGTATGTTAAAATGAGGAACTATGCTGTTTCTAAACTGGCATCTTAGATGGAATTCACCTGCACCTAAAACCAAGGGCCTCCTCTTCCATAATCCTAGTGCAGTGATCAAAATCCGGGAGCTAACACTGACACAGTATTTCATTAGCTAATCTATACACCTTATTCACATTTTGTCAGTTGTTCCAACCATGTCCTTATAGGAAGAGAAAGCTCAGTTGCATTCAGTTGTAATGTCTTATCAGTCTCCTTAGTGTGGACAGTATGTCAGTCTTTGTCTTGTATAGCCTTTCAGTTTTGGGCAAACCTGTCAGTTATTTTGTAGAATGGCCCGCAGTTTGGGCTTTTCTTATATTTCATCATGATTAAGTTATGGTCATGGATTTTGGGCAGAGATCTCCAGAGGTGATGATAATCTTTCCTGTGCATTGTATCAGGAGGCACAGGATGTTGATTTATCTCATTCTGAGGATACTGTTTTTACCTTTGTAATTCATGTTTTATGGGGAGATGTTTTGAGACCATGCTAATACTCTATTACACCTGAAACTTAGACCTACTAGTTTTAGCATCTGTTGATGAATCAGTTATTACTGCTTTGATTGCCAAGTGGTGGTTTTCTAATTCCATTATTTGTTTTTTATTGATTAGTTGGGATCTACTTTAAGGAAGAGCTTTTCCTTCTTATTTATTTACTTGTTCATTCATTACATTTATATCAGAATGGACTGATGGATTCTTATTTTATTCGGTGGGTTTTAGGTGCAATCTTTTTACTTTTGTTGTTACCCTTGGAACTTTTTGAACAGATGAGTCATTGTGAGAGAAGCCAATAAGCCATTTCCTTAAATTCTATTTAGTAATGTGATCTTTCCACTCGGTTATCTTTTTCTTCAGGATCTGATCCTAGGTGTAATCAGCATGGTGGTGGTCCGTGTCCTCGCTACTCTCATGGCTTTTTCAGAGTTAATGTTTTAGGAGCGTAGTACCTGTGTGGTTTTTTTTAGGCACTTCCTTCTGCATTTAAAAGTTGTCTGGTACAGAGGGCAAGGCAGTGGATTCTCCTTTGCCCCGAGCAGGTTGGTGGCAGTGCATAGAGAATATAGTGCAGGGACGCCTGCGTCCTGCGTCCCGCTTCTTCTTTTAGCATTTCCGTGATATCATTAGCGGTGCGTTTATAAATGTGCAGTGACTTACAGTTCTTATCATGCTGAACTTGCTCTTGGCATCCGAAACGTACGTCGGTAATTAGCTTTCAACACTTCTCTTTCCAAGCCGTCGGGTTCTTTCCCTTACGCTTTACATTTCTCATGAGCCTAGATTTCGTGGGCAAAATGGTTCCGTGTTTTATTTTTCCTTCTGCGTGGGCAGTCGTGAGGCTTTGAACAGTAAGATTCGGTAAGGTAAGGCAGTTTGGAGTTGACAGCAGAGCCGCAGGTCCGCCCCCGCGGCCCCCCGGGAGAGGAGGCGGGCCGGGAAGTGAGGTCCTCCCTCCAGCAGAGGGTTTGTGCCCGCGGCCGCCGAGGCCCGCGGCAGCCAAGGGTTAAGGAGCCCTTCCTGCCGGGCTGGCCTGGCTCGCTGCCCCAGCTGGGAGCCCCGCCCCCGCCCCGCCCCGCCCCGCCAACAACCGCCGCTCTGATTGGCCCGGCTCCTGTCTCTTCTGTCCCCGCAGCCAATCGCGCCGGGTGAGGAGCTCCTGGTCTGGTACAATGGGGAAGACAACCCCGAGATAGCAGCTGCGATTGAGGAAGAGCGAGCCAGCGCCCGGAGCAAGCGGAGCTCCCCGAAAAGCAGGAAAGGTAGGCGCCCGCGCCGCCCCGGCTTCCCCCCGCCGCCGCCGCCGCCGCCCGGCCGAGTTGGGGCCCGGGCGGCGCCCGCGGCTCTCGGT
Source organism: Zalophus californianus (assembly GCF_009762305.2). Lineage (NCBI taxonomy): Eukaryota > Metazoa > Chordata > Mammalia > Carnivora > Otariidae > Zalophus > Zalophus californianus. Next base: position 9,802,314 of record NC_045598.1, read on the forward strand.
GACCTTTCCCGGCCCGGCCCCAGCCCGCGATCACGGCCCCCGGCCCCCCCCCCCCCCCCCCCGCCCCGGGTCGCTGCTGAATCACGGCCGGACGCCGCGCTCGGGCTCTTGGCTAAGTTGGGGCCGAGAAGCCGGGCGCGCAAAAGTGAGCGGACTGAGCGCCGGGAGGGCCGGCCGAGGGCTACTTGTCACTTCGCTCGGAACCTCCGAAATAGCCGCACTCGTGGGTGGGAGCGGCGGCCGGTCTCTCCCGAGCCCTGCACGCCCGGTATATTCTTAGCTTTTTGTGCTGTTGGCCAGCGAACGCGTCGTGAAATGTGTTCCGAGAGTGACATTTCCAGGTCCGCAGATTCGGCGGCCTCGGATGCAGCCGGGACCGTGCGGGAAGGGCCGGACGCCGCCGCTCTGCCCCGGGCCGCGCCGCGCCGAGCCCTGCCACTCCTCTGGGCGCGGGGCCGGGCCGGGCCGGGACAGGCCCCGCCACTCTCCTCTCCTCTCCTGTCCTCGCCGGGCCGGGCCGCGCCGCCCTGCGCACGATTGCAACACTCGGGGTGGGCGAAGGTCTGAGCACGGCGGACCTTCTCGAAATTAGGCCATTAACAAAATGGAAGTTGAAGAGTGTGCTGTTGGGTCACTTTTGACTCAACTCCCGTAGTTTTATTTTGTTTTACGATGTTTTCGAACAAAAGATAAAGCGTAGTCACACTTAAAAAGGGGAGGGGATAATTCTGGGTAGGAAAATAGTTGGGTTGGATGTATCCTATTTCCAGCTGGCATTCAATTCGGACACGTTGGGTTTGTTTTTTTTTTTTTAATGAAGAATTTTAATGTGAATTCGTGAATCTTTCATAGAGCCCAGTTTGAATATATGCCAAGGCACGGCATGGTAGTTTCTTAGTCCTATAAATCCTTTTTGTTCGTTTGGTTTTTTTGCCTGCCTTAGGTCTTAACGTAAATTTTTGTAGTCATCAGAACTTAGGGGTCCGTCCTTTACTCCGAACATTGCCAAGTGAGTTGTGGAAGTCATAACTGTAAATGAAATCATAACATAAATGATTTTGGAAGAATGTAAAAAGAATGTTTAGAAATGTAGGCAAGAAGTCGATTGTGATTTTTTTCCCATTACATATTCTTTATATTTCACAGTGTAATGGGAATACAGCTAACTCATCCAAGAGAAAGTTGTGGGGGGGGGGTCTTTTCCTAAGTACGTGTTTTCTTTTTATCGAATGTTATTTCATTATTATTTTTAGGCCATTAAATGCTTTGATCCTGCATCAGATGGTCAGGGTATAGAAAATTCCCAAGCGTCTTTTTCTACTGCTGTAACTGAGTATTAAGATTTTTGTTGTTTTTAGGCTTAGTACCTAATTGTTTGCAAACTGTTTACATATTTCAGTTTGTTTCTTTATTTAGTGTTCATTTTATTTATGAGTAATGCCACCAGCCTCTCCAGGTAAGTTGTGATTTATTTGCAGGGGTGGTAGTTTGGGGGAGGGGGAGATCTTTACTCTGCTACTAAGTATAACTAATGATATATTTAAATATATTCATAGCTTCCTAGCAGCTTCTTTCAGGTTTTTCTCTGTTCAGCATACTTTGGTGTGCATCACTTTCTGCTTTTTTATTGAACCCTAAATGTTTTTTTTCTGCTCATTTAGTTGGATGTGGAGGAAAAAAACTGAAAATAAACTTTTTGTCTAATTAGTGATACATGAATTTACAAATGTACATTTTTATACCTGCCTAGATTGCTGGGTTTTTACATTGAATTAAGTAGTTCATGTTATCCCTGTTATTATTTTTGTATTTACTCTGGGAAGCATATAATCCACTGAGTCTTAGGTTTTAATGAAAATACTTGCATGAAGCTCGCTCTGGCAACTTAATACCCTGTTTTGAACAACTTACTGGTAAAGAGTCCTGAAGTTTAGAGAGTTTAAATAATGAGTCAAACCTTCTTTGCTTTTAAATTACTCGGTGAAAGCTAATTTATAGCTTGCAAAGACCTGAAACGGAGAACTTTTTATTTTAACTTGGTTCTGCTTAGGTCTTATGTGTGACCTCAGACGTTTAAAATATTTTTTCAGGCAGTGATGTCAGAGAGTAAATCAACATAAATTTCGTTCAGTAGCACATTAGCTTAGTAATTCTGAAAGCCAGATGTTGAAGACATGTAGCTGACAGGTAGTCTGACAGTGGACCTAACTTCATTTTGGTTATGAGGCAGGCAGAGAGAAACAAAGGGCCGAATTCTTCAGAGTTCTGGGCCTTAGCTCCTTTGCAGGACAGCTGCTATGCCTACAGCTGTGCATTGCATGTGGCGCCTTTCAGAATGCATCACGTTGCTGGGGGATCATGAGGCGTGTTCTGGGCAGTAAAAGCCCCGCTTCCCTTACAGAGTGGCCCCTTCTCTCTCTCTCTCTCTCTCTCCGTCTCTCTTATCATTCATTAATGCAGTTCATGTTTGTGAAGTCCCTGCTGTGTGCCAGGCACTCTGCTAGGTTGAACAGTGCAATGGTGAGCAGAAAAGAAGCAGTGACTCTTCTCATGTCGCCTGGAGTCTGGTTGGGGAGACCGACATTAAATCAGGAAGTTGCTGATCCGCACCTTGATGGCTGGCACAGAATAGGCCCTCAATAAATGTTGGCAGATTGGCAAACAAAGACCCACACAAACCTTGTAACGAAGGAAGAGAACACGGTGCTGGGAGAACACAGTTCATATTGTCTCTGACCAGGGAGCATGCAGTTTTGCCATGGGCCAAAGATGTGCATACTTGAGGCATTTCAAACGAGAATTTTGGATTCTCAGCTTTGTAAGTCAGCCTAACTTCTTAAATGTCTGAGCAGCCCGTTAGGAGATGGAGCATGAGAATTTCTTGGGACAGCAGGTAGAGAAGGAGGGAGGGTTTCTTAGTGTCCGATGCTTTGGTTATTTTAATTTGCACCACAGGAAGATTGTGATCTTAGAAGTAACATAGAAAGGCCATAGTTAGTTAGAAGAATTTACCATCTTCTCGATTTGTGTCCTGTTTGTTATTGTGAGAAATAAGAGATTGAATTTGCTGGTTAGCAGTAAATAATGACTGTTGGCAAAAGTTCTTTTAAAACACAGACTATAATAGCAAATTTGGTGTTGCCCTGCTGTCTCCTGGCCACAGAAGAGCCTTACCTGAAGTTCTTTTACCCTCAAGAAACAATAGTGGCTCATACACAGGGGCTGAGTGGAAGGCATGTAAAACACGGGACTCCTGGGTTTCTACCAGGTGTGTGACTGGGGAAGTTACGTTACCTTTCTGGGGTACAGTTTCCACAGCTGTAAAAATGGATGTTTTAACACCGAATGGCCTCTGTACTGCCTAGCCTCTTGGGGTTGCTGTCAAGAGCAAACGAGGTAGTAGAAGAGTTCAGCGGAGTGGGCGGGTCTGTTGTAACAGTAAGTGCCACTGACACCGTGCGGCTGAGAGTTTGTGTTCCTTGCAGAGGAAGGGATGAGTTTGTGACTCATTCAGTCAGTCGGTATTTATGGGGGATTTCTCTAAGCCCAGAACAAGCGGTGGGCCTCGCCACTCTGCTTTCCCATGGCAGAGCCTCGCCCTGTGCCGATTCACCCCGGTTTTTGGCCTGCTTCTGACCTATTGACTTTTCCGTTCACAACAAACTAGAGAGAGGAATTATTTATAGCAGCAAATAGTTTTTATAGCTGAGAGCTGGACAGTAAATAGGGCGGTTTATGACAAAACTGGCAGTGAATTGTGAAGAGTATGTAGCTCCTTCAGGTTACTTGAGAGGTTTAGATAATCCTTCATAAAAACTATAAGTAGTCCCTGAGAATGCCAACTGGTTTATAGTATCTGTCTAGGTGACTTGTAGTCATCACAGAATGGTGGAATTAGAATCAGCTTAAAGAGGAAATGTTTTATGTGTCTCTGTAACCAGAGTCGTTCAAATAAGAAGTCTTGGTACTGTGAAGAACAACTCAGTTTTCGTTAGTTGCACATATTTGAAATTCTTTCTTCTCCAAAGGTGACAGAGCATATACACACTTGCAGTCAAGTTAGGGAGGTAAGAGCTGCAAAATGATTTGGTCTGAGGCAGTTTAAGGGAAAGAAGTGAAGTGCTAACCTACTGGTGGAGCAACGAGGACTCCTGATGCCCAGAGAAGGGAACTCGGCTGGGCTTGCAGAAGGTGGAGAGGAGCCTTAGGGGACTGTCAGAGAAAAGTAGCAGATGTCTGGAGGGTGTCCCCTCAGCCTTATGTGACAGGCTTTTGCTGTGTCTGTGTCCCATGCTATGGTAGATGCTGAAGTTACAGCAGAGAACTAGAACGCCCAGGGTTCCCCCCTCTCGTGGAATGTACGTTCTAGCCAGCCAACACAGGGACGGTATGCGTTTTGGAATGTTACGTGTTTGTGTGTGTGTGTGTGAGAGAGAAAGAGAGTGCGTGCACACGCTGCTGGGGGGGGTGGGGAGACATGGTGTGACTGTGGATGGGTGGCCAAGGATGGCCTTTCAGAGGCTATGACATGAATGACACGGGTTGGGCTCCGTCAAGTTCCGCTCCAGGAAGAGTGACCGATTTGGATGTTCTGTCAGCAGTTTGGGGGAATTTATTGCCCCGGTCGGGGTGGGGGCATGGAGGGGCACCTAGAAACCCACGCAAGTGTTTTTGCATCATGAAACTCCGTTCTCCAAGTGGACGTATGGGCCCCTTTTCTACCAGGCACTGCACTCGGTGGCTGGATTGGTAGGGAAGATTAGAGAGATGAGTAAAACATTCAGGGAGGAGCTTATTGCCCGTCTTAATGTAACTCAGGGCAGGTCAGGCTTCCTAGGTATTCTAGTGTATGTGTGTTTGGGGTCCAGAATTGGGGGGCAGGGTAGGCAGGAGCCCCTTTGGAGAGGACATGATGCTGCTTTGTAGTGACAAAAGCAGAGCACCGTGGGGAGTTCTCCTGGGGAGGACTCCTGTGAAGGATATTGAGGAGGGGAAGAAGGAAAGACCTTGTGTGAGTTGGGGAAGGAAAAACTTGGGAGGGACATGGGAGGTCACAGGTCACCGCTGGTGTGACAAGAGGCTCTGATGGAGGCGGTGAGGGTGCTCGGGGGCAGAGGCGGGCAGCTCCCGAGCCCTGAGCAGTGCTGGGCACTCTCCTTTGGGCGGGTATTCCCCTGTAGTCTCTGCTACTGTGGTGTGCACACCGCCTCCACATGAGGAGTTGGACCCTTAGCCAGCTTGGCTGACCTGTCCAAACTCACTGCCGGTGGGTGTCAGAGTCAGAACTTGAACCCAGGTTTACTGTGCTTTTTCTTCTTCTTTTTTTAAAAGATTTTATTTATTTGACAGAGAGAGACACAGCGAGAGAGGGAACACAGGGGGGGTGGGAGAGGGAGAAGCAGGCTTCCCACCGAGCAGGGAGTCTGATGTGGGGCTCGATCCCAGGACCCCAGGATCATGACCCGAGCTGAAGGCAGATGCTTAACGACTGAGCCACCCAGCCGCCCCTCTATGCTTTTTCTTCTACAGGATATACTGCTTTTCATCCGCTTGTCCACGGGTGGGCAACGGCAGCAGATGGGAGGGAAAACACTGGTTCCGTTTAAAGTTACAATTAGAGGATGCGTGTGATAAAAGCCGAGAACACGGGTGCTTTGGTGGTGTTTGCTGTCGTGGCCTCTCCTAGCAGCCCACGGTTCTCGTTGAGGCTCCTTGGCCAAAGCTGAAGGGCAGAGGCCTGGCCGAATGATGGAAGCCTGGCCGTGGTGCCTGAGGGTGATGGCGGATGGGCCCTGAACCTTCTGGGCGTCTGGTGGGCAGGTCTGGTGTCCACTTCCTTGCAGCATGCTCCTCGGTAGCTCTTGTTCGCAGGTGCTGGCATAAGTTGTGGGGCAGTGGCTGGTGGTGACTGACGTTCCTCTGGAAGTGTGGCCCCAGCGTTGACCTGTCGCGTTGGACCCGAGAGAGCAGTGTCCTGGTGTCCTGGTTGGCCCCACTGTGGCCCTCACTTCCTTCTAGCTGGCTGACGTCTTTGGTGGGCGTTGGGTCCCATCTCCGATGGTTGCCTGCCAGGTTGATCGATGCTGCTGTTGCGGTGGCCTGTTTTTAAAAAGTGGATACAGCTTTGATATTTTTTCAACAGTAGGAGATGGGATTTTTTTTCTTTTTTAATTTCTAATTCTGCAGCTGCTACTAACTTGCTCCAAGTTTAGGTAAGAAATTGGTGAGTAGCTTTGTGCCTTTGATGTTTTTGCTATGTATAACTTGTTCATAAGGAAATTGTGTGGATTAACTAAAATTTTTCAAAGCATTTTGCACATTTTTCAACTGTAGTTCAGTGGATGAACTTGGAAAAATCCTAATACATGCCACGATTCAAAACTGCTTCAAGCATTGTGACTGAGTGTGTTAGGCTGTTACTCTGGTTCTCCTGTTATATGTAAATTGGAAGGTGAGACTTCCCTAATCCAGAAAATAGGTTTGATCATGATTACATTTTCTAAAAGGAAAAAAGAAACGAGGCCCTTAATGTGGTGAGTTCAAACTAGTTTCGTTGATTTTAAAAAATTTGTTTATAATTTGAAAGTAAAAAACAAAAACAAACCCCATAGGAGTACTAGGTTCTTCTTCAGAATTACGGATTAATTGTTTTTGGAAACTCACTGAGTACTTCCTTTCCCTAGGAACCCTAGGCAGTTTCCTGTTCTGGTTTACAGAGGGGCTGCTATACACACGAACTCAGCAGCATTACAGAGAGGAGTGTAGTCTCGTATTTGAAGTTGCCTGTGAAGAAGTGAGGGACTGGGCGAGTGCTCCAGGGATGCCGTGACGCGGGTTCTCCACACAGCGTGAGGCTGAGAGAGATGTGGGCCCGTCGCAGTCCCAGATCGGGCTAGCCTGGTAGTGTCGGCTCTCATGTGACCGGTTCACGTACCTGCTGCCAAGGACACGTCTAAAGTTTGATTTGATTAATGTTAATCATTTGGTTAACGTGGTTCGGGGGCTCTGAATGGCATGGAGAGAGGCAAGAGTTACTTGAAAAGGCTACTGTTGTTTCTCCAAGTGAAAAAGATGAATACTGAAAGCAGCCGTTTTTCTTTATTAGCACTCTGATTAAGCCAGTGTCAGATAGCCCAAGAGTTCTTGGTCGAACTGATTCCTTACAGTGGATTTTGATATGGACATGTCTCGTGATTTGACCCTTCTCTGCACATCCTGTCGTTAAGTGATGAATCACTGCTTTCCGTTGATCGTGAGGGTGACGGCCCTTCCTCGGTCAGCGAGTCGCACGTGTGCCCGGCACCGTGCTCGGTGCTCGGTGCTCCGGGGACAGCACTGCTGATGCCCCTACCGCTCGCGCTGCCGGCCGGGGAGGATGCTTATCCTCCTTTGTAGGTGAGGGAACTGGCACTCCCGACGGGTCACGTGGTTGGCCCCGGCTCGCCTGCCTCCTGCGTTCTTCGGCTCCGCCTTGCCTAAATCCAGTTTTTATTGATAATGTTTCTGAGTAGGACAGTCATACTGAATAAGTAGCAGTGTTTTGTAAGGCTTTACTAATTAGCCAAGATGAATTTTCACTACTCACTGTAGAATTGCCCACTTTAATCCTAAATAATAAGGCAGTGTGATTAAGGGAAGCCTTTGGTATTAGAAAGCGAACTTATGCTGAGAACTAATGCCTTCAGTTATTTTTGCCTTGGGGGTTTATGGATTGAATAGATTTATTGTATTCCTTTGAGCACCTCAAATGAACAGTTTTTAAAAACTCTAATAGATGACATTTTTTGTCCCTTGTTATCCATCGTCTGTTAAGTGTTTTTTTAAATGGTATTTGTTGGTTTGGGCTGCTTCTGAATGTTTCATTTTTCTCAAGTTTTATATTATTTTTGAAATCGGTTTAGAAACCGCAAGAACAGAGTGAGACATTGCCTTGGCCTAAGTCCCTCTGCAGTGCTGACGGCTTGGTGGGGGGTTGAGGGTGAATCACTTCTAGGACCAGGGAGCTCTTGCGCTTCGTCTTCTGGGGATTTCAAGAAGACGGTGATGTTCAGCTTCCTTCTCTGCACCGGTGTTCTTGCGTTGAGACTGACTGGCTGTTCCACTGAATACAATATGGTGATGTTGAAAGTTTTCTTAAGCTTGAATGTTAGAGATCATGAACGTGTTTTAATTTACATACACTCCAAAAATTAAATCTGGAAACTGGTGGTAAGTGCAGTGCTGATTCGTTGTGGAGTTAAATCATGCTTGTTTCTTTCTTTCTGTCTTGATGCTGTGACACCATTTGGTAGGGATTTTGTCTTTTTTTTTTTTTTTTATCTGAAGTGTTTATTTGGGCGGTGGCTTTTTATTTTTTATTTGTTCCTTTAAGAGGAGCTCATTTGAACTGTTGGAAGCAGCACTTTCTTAAGAGGTTTTGTTTGCTCTTAAAGCTGTTCCTATTCTAGCAGCTTGACTCATTCAGAAGGAAAAGCATGAAAAGAAACAAGGAAGAGGGAGCTGCCCTAACCTGCCTTTGTGCTCTAGTGAATTTTCCTCCTGAGGGGCAGGGGTTGATTGCTTAATTGTATTTACCTTGCTGTAGAGTCTTTGGAATAAGTAAAAGGTTTTGAAACTTTTTTGAAACTTCCTGAATTTGTAGCAAAACGTAATATGGCCTTTTCTACCTGAAACTTTTAATAAGAGTTTGGTTGACGTAGTTTTAAAGATTCGGTCTTTAACTAAGGTCGTTTACGCCCCCACCCCCATGCCTCAGACACACACACGGTAGTCCAGACAGACCCTCTGCCTAGTAATCCGTGCTTTCATTTTCCAAAAGCAATTTCCTTTCTGTTCTATCCTTTCCTCTAAAAATTAGGAGGTAGCTTTGTTTTAAAAGGTTAAAACTTGGCACATATATTAAGAAGAAAAAGTTCTGAGGGATTATGGGTAAGAGACGAAATTTCTCAGCATTCTGAACCCTCTGCTGTACCAATTTCCTCCTCCCATTTTTGTGGTCATGACCCTGAAATTTAGAAATATTTTTTGATGGGAATTTTCATACTAAGCTGGTACATGTATAGTTATTTTAAGTATTATGTATCAATATATTTTAATATACATAGAGTCTTTGAGTAGTTTCAGAAGCTAGAGACTTATTCTAATGATCAAATAATGATACTGTATGTGTATGATATATAAAAATACCAGTTTCTAAAATAAGATTATGACATTCAAAATCCTTGCTAATTTGATACTTGGAAAACTTCCATTTTATATGTTCTTATTAATCAGTATCTGAATGACCCAAACCTAATTTCATCCTTAATAAATTAACTGTATGTTACCAGTTATGTGTAGTTGCAGAGAATTATCTTTGCTTTGGTTAAAAAGAAAACCAGTAAGTACCTATTTAGGCTAAAAGCCCCCCTCCCCCCCCCTTTCTATTAAAGCTGCGGTGATAAACAGTCTTTCCCCTTGTACTTCTAATCCTTCCTATTGGGGCAGTCTTTTGTAGGTTTCCTGAGACACCACATGCCACAAAAATGAAGACAAACTGGTTTGTTCACCCCTGTTTAGAACCCCAAAACCAACCGTGTGCAGTGTTTGAAATGGTCCTACAGTTTAGAATGGGCAACAGTGTGAATTCCTGTGCCTTTTGTTACTTTAGTTTTTTTCTACTGTTTGGCTTCTTAGGTTCAGTTTTCATTCTCTTGCCAGTTGGAGGGGTAGAATATGCCTTTCTGGTTCTGTATTTTTGTTTTTAACATAGATTTTTAGACCCTGCGTCTCTGTGCAATCAGGTGACTGCTGGTTTTGGGCAGAGTGTCTGAGGACCCCTGTGAGGACTGCGGGCTTTCATCTCCGCCTCCTGCCTTTGCTACCTTCTCCGTGAGCGGATTAATGTTGGCACAGCGCAGACCGAAGCCTCACATTCCCCCCCCGCCCCCCCCCCCCCCCCCGGAACATGTTCCTCCTGCAGTTACACATTGTGGATTGTAATTTTTGTAGGATTGACAGTGGGGTTGAATTTACAGCTTCCCTCTCATTGTCATTCCAGACCAATAATCAAAAGGAATAACTAGAGATAGTCAGTCTTGGTTGGATTTTTGAACTAAGGGGCTTAAAATTCCAAATTTGCTTGTTTAAGCAGTTTGATTAGCTGCTGAATATATTGTCACAGGGAGTATCTTCCTTGCTGCATGTGATCGTGTCGTTGATAACAAGATCAAATTTGGGTGTTAAGCTTGATATTTATAGTTTTGATTCCATCAGAATTATAAATTCAAGAATTCCGGATATAAAATGTAAATTGCTGCCTGTGTGCCAAGATAAATTCAATTTATGGTTGCACGAGAGTATAGAAAATATTGAATCAAGAAGAAGTGATGCTTAACTCAATGCTCTTCCTGGCCCTCTTCAGTTTTAGAGAGACAGGGATCCCCTAAATCTCATGGGCCGTTGTCAGAAAGTACACGGAGTTGGTAAGCTCTGTTTTCACGGTGAATGATGATTGCGCTCCCTCCAACTTCCAACTGTGCTAAAGTACATGAGTATACTGCCTGAGCTTCATTATTGCTTCTCTGTTAAATACAACTTGATCACTACTTTGCACATGGATAACCTGTTTAAAATGAGCCTGAACTGTGTCTCTGTGTTGTGGGGAGGTGAGAAGGGAAAAATTGTTGACCCAGCTCTACCTCTGAGTTCTGGGAGATGTACGATGTGTGGACTTTATTGTGAACATGGCCTTGGAATTAGGCCAGGTTCATATCCCAGCTCCACCAGTTAATAGCAGTATGACTTTGGACAGGTTACTCCACATGTTTTGCTCTTCAGTTTACCTGTCTGTAAAATGGGGATAAGATCTGCCTTGCAGGATTGCTGTGAGCATCAAGCGAGAGCCTCGTAGGAATATGCCTGGCACACTGACCTTGGTCTGTCCCATTTTAATTGGTGGGCACTGGCAAACTTAGTCTGTCCATCCTTTGGCTTATTGTGGCCCTTCTGAAAAAATAAAGGAATAGTTCCAACATCTTCTAACACGGCTTATTAAAATCCGTATGTTTTGGTTTGGTGACACAAAGTGAATTAAGTATAGATTGAAAATTAGGTAAGAGTTAAGATGGTCTGTGGGTCTGCAACTATATACACATCGTGGCCTTAGAGAACTCATGGGCTGGAGACCTGCTTCTCTCTTAAAAGCTGTCTTATCGTCTGTCTCTTCTTTAGGATATCTATGTTCTTAGTATTAAATAAATATAAACAACTCTTGAAAAAAAAAACTGTCTTGTTTTACTCGTTACTCAAACTAGGGACACCTGTGGTTAAGTGGATTGGTGGATTAGATAACTCCTGGAATTTGATTTGTCGCTTGTGCCTGGGCAGAAGTAAACATGTTTGACTGTTTGCTTGTTGCCCAAATGAAGGGTTTGCTGTTTCCTTCTTCTGTCTTACCTCTATGTGGTCCAAACCACTCGTGACTGCCGTACTGTTGGGACCAAATTTTGTGGGTTGACATTTTGGATGAATTTTGGGTACGTTTTCTTAGACATTAAATTATCAGGCAGCCCTGAAAGTAACTGTGTGGGAGCAGTTTCCGTGCTGCCCATGACAGATTAGAAAATCTGTCATTTTACATCTTTCTGGATATGCAGTCAGGAAAAAACAAAAATGTGAAAGAGTCGTTTTCTTGCAGGTTACCAGGGAAGCTGACGGTATCAGTTTTAAGGAAACAAATGTCCTGATTTTCTGTGCAGCATTTTTATTGAGCAGTCTAAGGAGTGGAGTCTTTTTGGGGGTCACACAGGTGTACCCCTCAATATGCATGTTTGCATGAACTTAGAGCTGGACTCTGTGATGACACAGAGGTCCATGAGCCTCCAAGTGTGGTTATGTCTCTTTGTGACTACCGGGGGAGAGGGGTCTTAGGGGTAGCCAGATTTTCAAAGGGTGTCTAAGGTTTCTTTCCCAAAAGATTTAAGAACCATTGAGTGAACTGTTAATGTTTAGAAGCAATAAAATCAGTAGGTTACAGATTAAAAAAACACTGAAATGTACTCACAGCTTCTGTTAGAGCATTACTGTATATTGATGGGTGCATTAGTGAGTGTTTGAAGCACTCAGTTAAACTTCTGTCCTCATTGGACTTGTACATTTCCATAGTGATACCTGGGTGGGATCGTGTGAATCACTGGAGAACAAATGAACAAAACAAATGGATGAATTCGGAATTGTTAGTGGAAGCAGAATGTCATTGTCTTCGTAAGAAGGAACATATGCTGACAAGTGAGACTTGTAGGCGTGGGGTTTCTGTAGTTTGTTTTGTAGAGTCTACTGTGGGTAATCCTTACAATTGATTCCATTGATTCCATCTGTGTCAGGCACTGTGCAGAGTTCTTTTTTTGTGCATTATCTGACTTACTCCTCCTGATGACAGTATCAGGTAGTTGTCACTAGTGTGTATTACAGCTCGTTCCTGTCTGCCTTAACCAGGATCATTTCTCCTTAATCAGATCATGGCCTAAGGCTGCACGGTGTAGTTGCAGTTTTGTGAATTTCAGTTTTTGTGGGTTTGTGCCTTTCGAGAACCCGTTTTATCCCGAGTACCACCCCAACACACCGGGGAGGGACAGAGTCTCATTTAAGTTGGGGTCAGCTCTTTGCAGGAAAGATGTATGACTTTGGGGGCACAGGAACCTTTTGGGAGCAGGTGAAATGGGTGACTGGAGTGAGAGGGAGACCCTTCTCCAGCCTCGGGCACTGGCCTAGGAGGCAGCTGTTGAAAATCTAGTGCTTGGTGAGCCCTCGCACCAGGCTTCTTTGCTCCTTGGGGGGCGTGATTTTATCCCTATGTTGACGAAAGAGAGAAGCATCAACTCGAGAGAATGTGGCATAATCCTGGGAGACCAGCACTGAGAAGATTTGGTGTTTCTGAAAGGCTGCCATGTCGGTGCTTGGGGTTCCGTGGCTTCCGTGCCTCGGGAGGGCCCCCGCTGTGCACGTGTCCTTGCTGCACCTGGCTGGCTGGAGGTTTACTTCGTCCCCTCCCCTGTCTCTCTCTCTCTCCCTTCCCTCCCTCTCCCCACCTCCTTGGCCTTCCCTCTTCCTGCTTTCTTCCTCCCTCCTTTCCCCTCCCTCGTTTTTATTTTTAATGAGATTCAGAGTCTCTTGAACATCTTTTCCATTCAACATTTGCTTCTTGTTGACATTAGGTAGGGCCCTTCTGCAAAGGGACTTAACTTTTCACAAAGCTGGACGTAACTTCAGTTTTAAGTTCCTTTGGGGCAGACATCTTTGTGGTTTTATATATATATGTCTAAATGTGTGTGTGTGTGTGTGTGTGTATGTACATATATTCATTCCCTGTAGCTCTTAATAAAGTGTCTTGTAGATAATAAGCATCCAAGAAAAATCAAAATACTTCTGCTTCACCATGGTTCCAGAAACTTTACAAAAGTATTTAGAGGGGAAAAATTCTTACCTTGCAAGAATTGAGCTTGAGCTAAATTTGAACAGTAGTGTGATAGAGGCTAGTGCATCTGAGTGTGAGATGTAATGTCAAATAGGCTAGTTAGTATGATTTTGTTCTTGGGTGCAGATCTTAAAGGAAAAAAATCTCGAATTTAAATATAAGTTGTGACTTAAAAAATAATTACTCTCTGAGGAGAATACATTTTAGTTCCTTCTCTACTTGAATCTGAAAGACAGCATTTTGAGTTATCAGAGTGGGCAAATTTGTGCTGGTCTGTGTGCATGCATAAGCCCCCAGAGGTCCAGGCCCTTCCCTGGTGGAGCGGTGATGTGTCCGTTCATAAGTTCTGATAGAGGCATGTCTGCAGGTGTGGAGGAGGCCAGAGGACGGCTGAGGTCTTGGAAGAAGAGAATGAGATTGCTTAGCAGTAGTGATGTATTAACAGTCTTAAAAATTATACTGGAATAAAAGTGTCCCACGGTAGATCCAAGTGATGCGTAGTTTAGTATCTCTGTAGATTATTTTATTTTTATAACCTGTTTCTTAAACCTCTATCAGAACATGGCATATCAATTTCACATTTTTAGGAGAAGCAAAAGGAAAGCCAGGAAACAATACTCTGATGATGGTCACGGTTGACTGCCAACACGCTGACCCTTCGCTTATAGCTGGGAGGCACTCAGCATGGTTATTTAGGTTAGATTTTTGATTTAAATAATGAGGGGGATACAATAACCAAGTGCAGTGAAACAAGAAAAAGAATACGAGGTGTGTGGCTACTCAAAAGGAGGAGGGAAGTTGACTTTTTGTTGGAAGTCACATGATGCACAGGATAACAAGTTGAAGAGGGCCTGCTGAACAGAGAAGGTCAGCGGCGGTAATTTGAGTGCTTGAGCAGTGTCGGCTGCTCAGGAACGTCTCTTCTATTCTACACCCCCTTTAAATGTGTGTCTGTTGTGAATTTTGATGTTTTTTTTTTTTTGGACACTCAGACTAGGTGTACAAGTAGGAGACAGAAGAGAAGCACCTCAATACTTTCTGCTGTGTAGGCAAAGTAGACCATTGAGACCTTTTCCAAATTCTACTGTTATAAAATTGCATATGTTCATCTCAACCAATAGTGGCCGTTTTCAGTTGCCTCATTAATTTTGCCTTTGTCAGGCATTTCTTTCAAAAATAATGTATTCATTAGGTTTTTTCCATACTGTAGCCAAATGTTCATCCAGAAAAATGAGAAAAAATGAACACATAAACAGGTATCATACCTTCCTTAGTGATATGGCTTGACCACTGTTCCCTCTGAGCATTTCTGTAAACAAATGTAGATAATGATTTTAAGTGTTGTAATGGTGTCTTCTCTCAGATTTGTATCTAGATTTCACTTCCTGAATATTTTTAAATCTAAATTTCACAGTTAATTCATCAGGATAGAGTATCGTAAAATTTATCATAAATGACTTTACTTTCAGCTGAGGATAACCAATTCTCGAGGGTGTGGCCGTGTGCTCTGTTTCAGGGGGTTGCCAGGCGCCGGCCACACACCCCTCCCTACTCAGCTCCCAGTCCCTGTTTGTTTGGCCTCCGGGGACTGACTCTTAAACTGGAGTTAATGTAGTTGCCAACTCAGTGTTTTATATGCAAGGTTTTCAGACTTTAGATACATTTCCCCCCCCTGTAAAAGAAAAGCTACTGAAGATCCCTGAGAAGAATCCTAGAAATGAAAATAATTATAAAGTAGAACAGGCTGGCAGCTTGTTTAAGTTTCAGAGGTAGGTAGGTAGTCTGTAAAATCATTTTGCTCATGCCACAAGACTTCGAGGTTCCAAAGAGTAAAAGGAAATGTAGTGCTTTCTCAATTTGAATTTATTAAAGTTTATTTGGGGAGCCTTCTCTGGTATTTGGAATTATCTAGTCAAAGCCACCAAAAGCCTTTTTTTAGAGAAATTAAAAAGTCCCTTCAGATGTGATCCTTGCTGTTCCTCCCCTGAGCTTGGCATGTGGAAGAGTTGTGGGCCAGACCCTCCACAGGGGCAAAGGCTGTGCCCCACCCCCGCGTGCGACGCAAGCATCCCAGGAATTTACACTGGGATCTGCGGCTCTGAAAAATCCAGAACTTTTCCATTGTTTCTGTTGGAAGCAAAGCCTAGAGTCCTGTTTTAATACTATGAGCAACTTAAACCCACAGAGGTTTTATTTTTATAATTTGTCTCCAGGATTACAGACGGCTCTCTTGGCTAGTCTGACTACAGAAAAGGGTTGAAATTATGCCCAAACTGCTTAACAGAATTTTTTTTTACTGTCAGGTACATTTTCAAGTTGTTTTAAGTGTAAAATAAATGTATAGAAAATGTATAGCATATTACTTTCATGAAAACCAGTTGCTGCACGGCCTCTTGCTGCTTCAAAATGTTCTCTCCCAAACACTGTGGAGAGCCGGGGCTAGGCTCCGAGTGGCTCGTCTTCCCCCGGTGTCACCTTGGGCAGCCGTAACGGCCACTCTGACCATCTGATGAACACACCCCGTCCCATGTGCGGCTGGGCTGACCTTTGCCGGAGCCTTTCTGGCCATGGTTTCGGAGGCTCTGCTCTCGCCTCGGTCTTGCTGCCCAGTTCCCGCTTGCCCTGACTGTGACTTCTGCTGACTTCACCGAGTCATTAGCTTCCGGTTTTCTTTCCTAAGCATACATTAAAATTTTTGAAATGGACTCTTAATTCCTTGTGGAAAACTTACTTCCATATATGTTTCCAGCCTCTTTCCTCCATCAGCACCAACTGCAGAATGTTAACCACCCCCAGCTAGAAAACTGCTGGCGGTCTGACTCTGCTCCCTATACCAGCTCCTGCAGAACACCTCGGTCATCATTCTTTCAGCCCACGACTTGGCTGTCATCCACCGATGCCCCTTCCTCACTACCTGGTCTGTTAGAGATTGTGTGCGTGCGTGTGTGCCTGTATGTGTGTTTTAATCCTATGAAGAAGTCATTTAACAAGAACTTTATGCTTTTTAACATTTTTTAATTTATTTTTTTATTTTCTTAAGTCAGCTTCACGCCCAGCGTGGGGCTTGAACTCACAACCCTGAGATGAGAGTCATGTGCCCTACCGACTGAGCCAGCCAGGTGCCCCTGAACTTTATGCTTTTCTCCCAGCCAAGCTTTTCGCCTTGCCTGTGGAACTCGGACTTCCCTCTAAAGCTGGTGTTCTGAGTGCTGCTGTCAGGGCCGTGCCAGCCTGCTGTCCTTGCCTTTCACAAATTTGAAAAGCTCTGTTACTGACTTTATGTTTTTATGATAAATTTCTCAAACTTGCCTGCAGTGCAGATGGCACCATTAATTATCTTTTTTAAGAGTGAGAGAATTAGGGCCCAGAAAGTGTCACTCACAGCAAGGCCTCTAGAACACAGTGGACAGAATAGTGAATTGGATGGGAATGAAAGTCCCAGTTTTGCTACCAACTTGCTGAGAGATTTTAGACAGCTCCTATAATGAGATAAAGCTTCAAGAGGCGTGTTTGTGGAGTTTGGGGAGCAGATAAGACCACCTTTGAGGCTCTTTCTGCTTCAAATCCTAGGTTTTTCTCTCTTCCCTTTTAACATAGCCCATTATTCCCGTGTCCCATGTCTGTTCTGTTCTCTTAAGATGTGTGCCCTCGGCTTAGCCTTTCTTCGGCCTTGTACGAAAGCCTCCAGTCTTCAGATTTCCTGTGAGGGACCCTCTCAGCTGAGGGCAGGGAGAAGAGGAAGATCCTGATCCTGCGGAAGACTGGTCACAAAAGGAGGAGATGGTAGATGGTGGTGTCACAAGGCTGGGGAGAGGAATCTTAGGAATGTCAGACCTATGAAACTGTCAGACACAGAGGGAAAACCTGGGGGCAAATGAAGCCTAAAGAAATGTGGGGTTTTGTAGTCATGAGATCAGAGGTAACCTTGCAAAGTGGGGCTCCACTTTGTAGAGAAGGGGGAGTGGATGGAGGTGCAGTGGACAGAGGCACAGTTGCCAAGATGAAGGGCTCAGCGAGAGGTGAGGCGCTGGAGGCGGCAGGCACAGCCCGTCCTTTGCGGGGGAGTCCTTCCGGGGGGGTCCTTCGGGGGTTCCTTTGGGGGAGTCTGGAGGCTCCCGTTCAGGGCAGCTCATGTTCTCGATGACCTTTCATGGTAAGAGCTCGGAGATGGCGTCTCATCTGGTGTGGAATCAACTGTGTATCTGAGTAAGGTGGTGAAGTCCCCTACACAAAGATGAGGTAGACCTGCTTCTGTGCGCCAGTACTGAATTCTGATTTTATACCTAGGAGTTGGGTAGCTCCCCAGTGAGGAGGCGGTGCACGTAGAGTTACATCGGGTTCTAAATTTAATTCAGTTAAATCACGAAATGCGTGAGCCTTCACTGTTGTGATGAATTTTTAATGTAACTTGAGCACGCCTTCTAGAATTTTGTGTTTTCTCTGAAGCCTGCACATTTTTAAGTGAAACATTATTCTCTAGAATTTGCTAGTGTTTGACCAGTTTTAATAGATAGTAGAACACCGTCCAGACCTAGGTTAAGTTTTTTACGTGATGCTTCAGGCAATTTTGATTATGCAACTTGCATCCCAGGCACCAGAGGTATAATGCTAGACATTATCTATAAAGAGTAGTCATTATGACTGTTGGACTTCTCTATAATGGTAGCTATTTCACTAGAAAACCCAGTTTTATTGATACTATTTAATGGTGAATCATATTTGCTTAGATTGAGGTTCTATGCCTCAGTTGATTGATTAGTGTTGACTGGTGTTTCTGGTAACACTGAAATGGAAAAAAAAATTTGCACTCTAATTTGATTCTTGTTTCCTATAAATGCAGTGGACGTCTCTACCACTTTTCTTTCATTTGCCCTTGAAACCAAGTGAGACAACGCATAGAAAGTGTTTTGTTGAGTTTCCGACTGTTGGTTTTGGCCCAGGTCATGATCTCAGGGTTGTGGGATTGAGCCTCTAGTGGGGCCCCACGCTCAGCAGGGAGTCCGCTTGGATTCTCTCCCTCTCCCTCCACTCCTTCCCTGCTCATGCGCATGCGCTCTCTCATAAATAAAATCTTTTAAAAACAAATTGCATTGTACAGAATATGATACTTTTCTTGTGTCATTACTGGTCTTAAGAAATGCAGTAGCAAGAACACCTTTAGCAGCAGCATCCTTGCGGGTTCATTCTGGCTGTAGAGCTAATTTAGTTGCATGACCCTGGGCAGATGACTTCACGTCTCTGGTCCTTGGGTATCTGTAAGATGAGAGGCGTGGATGGGGACGTCGGGGTCTTCCAGCAGAAGGTGGTAAGAGCATCTGTTTTGCAGCGCAGGCGTGGCACGGGCCTGAGAGTAAGTATACCGAGTGGGTCCTCCTGTCAGCGGCTGAGAACACAGTTAAAGATGAATTTTTTTAATTTTTATTTTTGTGTGTGTGAGAACCTTGATGTAGAGGGTAACTGTTCTTTTCCTTCTGTTTCATTCAGTTTTCTTCATAACTGTGTGTGTATTTCTTTTCCTTATATACATGAAGTTTGTCCTGTCTTCCATTATGTTCTTTGTTGGCGTATCCATTTCACTTTCCTTGTGTTTCATTCCTGTATCTTTCTTGTTTAGACCAAGTGGAGCACGCAGCTGGCAGTAGCTTCTATGTAGGACCCTTCAGGAACCTGATGGTAAGTGCACACGTGTACTTACCAGGCTCCCAGCGGGCTCTGCCGGCCGGACCCATTCCCGAGGCCCCTCCTGCCTCACAGTCGCGAACAAGTCCCCACGCCCCTTTGTAAGAGTCCTTAGAGGTTGTTTTGGTTATAAGCTTGTTTTTGTCTTCTCTTTTAGTTTGATTACAAATAGAACAGAAACCAAGTATCAGGAAAAGAAATTTACTTATTTACGGAAATGTAGCAGGTTCCCCCACCTGTTACTCTGTTTACCACAGTATTTGGTTTTGTGAGTGACACCAAGCATGCGTAAGTGTGAGTCGGGACACCCGGGCCCTAATTTCTGTTCTCTCGTAGGCTCATTATTAGTCCCGCTGGGGCCTTGGCCTTCGTTTTCCTCTCAAAATAGCAGGTAGGACAGGTGGTTTCCATAGCCCCTTCATCTCTAGGCTTCGGTCCTAATGGAAAGTAACTCAGCTGTTAGATGGTTCTGATTAAGATTGTGAGGATCATTTCATGTGTCTGGTAATCTCAGTCTCATGAATGAATGATAATTAGATTCATGATAGACTCATTTCCACGATAAACTAAGTCTGTCAGTGTTCACCAGAGGTACTTGGGAGTACATTTAATTGTTCTGTTCTTTAATTTTTACAAGTGGTTTATTAGTGGGATTCAAAAACTTTTAAAATTCTTAAATATATAGACTGCAGAGCCCCATTTTATCTTTCGTGCCCTCTATTGTATTGGTTCAGCCCAGTGGTTCTTAACCTGGGGAGGCCTCCCACCCCCACCCCGGACATTCGGCCGTGTCTGGAGACTTTGGCTTGTCACAGTTAAAAGTGGTGGTGCTACTGGCATCTAGTGGGTGGAGGTCAGGGATGCTGCTGAACGTCCTCCAGCTCATCGGACAGGCCCAGAACAGAGAAGATCATTTGCGGGACGCCCAGGCAGCCTGTGGCCCTCTCAGTAGGATGCACGGGTCCCTAGTTCAAGTGGTTTCTCTTCATAGGGAATCAAGGTTTCCTGGTCTTGTTTTTTTAAAGAGGGCACCTGGAGGTGGGGGGGGAGGGGGTTATGCACTTCTCACCGATTAGGTTTGGAGAGGCCAAAAGTAGACATTGACGTTCAGTATCAGCTAGATGTTTTAATATTCTTTTAGGCCGGGAATAAAACTTAAAAGTAGTACTTTTTTGCCTTTTAGATAGTTGTGTGATTTCAGTCTGAATATGTATTAGTGAATGGTATTTTTAAAGTTGTGCTGTTTTATTATAATATATATCTAGGAACTTCACTTATTTAATACTCTGTTTATATATATGGCCAGTTTTTTGTATGACCTGCTAACCAGCTTTGTATGGCACTTGAGAGGCTGCAGAAAATCTTTGAATTGCTTTTGTAAGGGATTGTATTGCAATAAATTGACATCTGTTTTTCTATTAAATTTCTCAGTGTGACTTGTTTTAATGTATGTAAGATGCGTAACAGGCAAAGTGTATGCTATACCTCCATTTTTACTTATTTCAAAAGCTCAGACCTCTACAAAGTAGAAAGTAAGAGGTGAGAAAGGGTCATTCCTTGGGCTGTTTGGGGTACATGAGGTGGTACATGATGTCTTACAACACTTTTGTGTTTGTGATCCAGGGAAAAACTTTCCTGGATATAACTTTTGAATTAAGCATCCTGGAGCCCAGGAGTCCTTACATGGTCCTCAGCAGACATGGACTGCAGCGTTAGGGCGACTCTGTTAGTTGCCCGTAATCCTTTCCTACTTGCACCAGTGATCGGATAGGGACTGGGCATCACACAGAGGGAAGGGCATCTGTCGTCGTGAGGATAAGAGAACTGGCTGGAAGTAGATGGAATCCAGACGTCCTGAAGCACAGCTGGGTTCCTCAAGAACCTTGTCATCATCAGATTTAGGTTTAGTGCCCTTCAGTTGACAAAGGGAGAAGGAATTGCAAGAGGAAGTTGCTTCTTCCACTGTGAAAAGGTGTTTTCAGGTCCTTGCCCTTTACAGAGGGGATTGGTTTATAATCCTTCCACCTGCAGGCTCTTGGCCTCTCTTCTTACCAGCAGGTGGTTCCAGTGAAGTGCCTGCTTGGGTCCTGAGTTCCATTTTAGATGCCTTTGGAAATGAGGGATGGACGTGTTATCGGGAAGTTATTTGAGCGAACTCTTAATAACATCATGGCAGAAGGCATCAAAGCATCTCCCCCCCCCCCCGCCCACGGACCGAAGACTGAGGAACTTAAAATAGTATTTTAGAATTTGCCTAAGACTGACAAATGGCCGATTATTGAGTATTTTGTATTTTCCCCCCCTTGTTTCATCTCTTAATTATTTGTCAAAATCTGGTGGCGCTTTTTTTAGGATTAGTATTTGCCTCATATTATAATCGATGTTTCCATTTTTAACCGTGATGAACTTCTCAATGTTACTTGTGTGTCTCTCACCTCATTTTCATGTGTTGTCTCTGTTTTCGTTGCTCCTCTGTAGTGATGCTCTGTTACAGAGAATACCATTTTCCAGGAGCACTGAGTGGTTTCTAGTTTGTCAAGAGGCTTGTTCTGAAAGAGAAAGGACAGCTCTGCGAGGCACGATGGGGAGAGCATTGCAGGAGGAGAAGAAAGAAGTGTTCGGGGAGGATGAGGAGGGAACCTGCTCTGAATCTGAAAACTGAACAAGAGCTACCAGGAAAAAGAAAGTTGGAATTAAAAAAAAAAAATAGAAAAGAAGGGCCACAAATTCTGGTTAAATCCCAAAGAGACTCAGCTTCCAGACCTTCAGTATTAGTACTTTTCTAGAGAATGGCTTATCCACATTGAATATCTTGGTGACCTGAGCTCCTTGTTCCAGCTTGTCAGAAACGCATTGCATTTTAGTCTTACCTTCTGAACTGTGGGATTGGCTGGAATGCAGTTAGTGTGTCCTGAATTCCATTCTTCCAGTTGTTAATGAAATCCTGAATTGTACTGGACCTGGAGTCGAGTCCCTGGGGACCCTCAGAATTCATGCGGGCTTGACAGTGAATTACTCGTAATTACTCTGCATTTGATATTTGAGCCACTGCGCATATGCATCCTTTGCAATTCAGCGGAGCCTGCTTCTGGTGTTTTGCTTTGACAGTTATGGATAAGCATGTCTTAACTAAAAGGGACCCAAGTTACACCGTCTTTTTTTCCCCAGTGTGCTTCTTACAAACAGTCAGACTTTGCCAGTCCTTATTACTTGTGTGGTATTGAAACTCGGTGTTAGTTGTCTCTCTCATTTTCCTCTGACATCAGTATTTTTAACTTCTCTAGAATAGATGAGCTGTTAGTTTGATAGGGGAACTAACGCCCAAGAATACAGGGTTTATGGGTTTCTTTTTCTCTAACATGACTCAAAAGTATTCTTACTCATTGTCTGTTTCTTTCTTAACTGATATGATAATTGCCTAGAAATCTACAGTTTGCTGTCATTGGATTAGTAATTGTCTGTTTCAAGAATTCAGGGTAATAGTGAGTGAGTGAGTAAGTTAGTAAATAAATACATGTTGTGTTTTAGGGAAGAAAAAATCCCAGGAAAGTAAAAACAAAGCAAACAAAACCGAAGACCTACAGCTGAAGACAAGTGAGCCAGATTCTGCTTCTGCAAAGATGAGAGATTCTGCGGAAGGTAAGCTTGGAGGTTGGACTTGTATGATTTGGGTATGTATCACCAGTTACTGTAAATCTCCTTGGGATGCCCTTTTGAGACTTCACCCCAAAACTGGAAAGGGTTAACAGCAAATGACTACCGGAATTTAATACAGTGAACTGAGCCTTCCACATCTCACCTCCCCTTAAAAAGTATTATTAAAGACCTTCTTTGTTAAAAACGAAATTATTCCCTGGTTAAAATGAAATGAAACGTACTCTATGATTATATTTATAAATACTTTATAAAGTTCAGAACCATCAAAACAAATCTCTGGTGATAGAAGTCAGACTGGCAGGGACTTGAGAAGGCTTCTGGGACACTGGCACTAGTCCATCACCGAGCTGTGTGGGGGGTACAGCAGTGTATTTACTCTGTAAATGTTTTATCTAGCTATATACTTAACGATTTATATACTCAACATTGTTAGGTTTTGCACTTCAGTTAAAAATTTACTTGAAATATCAAACACCTTTGATTTTATATATCAGCATGAAAAGTGTGCAGAGTGAAGAGTGGTTTATTTATTTATTTATTTATTTATTTATTTATTTATTTGACAGAGAGATACAGCGAGAGAGGGAGCACAAGCAGGGGGAGTGGGAGAGGGAGAAGCAGGCCTCCCGCTGAGCAGGGAGCCCGATGTGGGGCTTGATCCCAGGACCCTGGGATCAGGACCTGAGCCGAAGGCAGACGGTTAACGACTGAGCCACCCAGGTGCCCCAAGAGTGGTTGTTTTTTTTTTTTTTAAGATTTTATTTATTAGAGAGAGAGAGAGAGGGAGCATGATCAGGGGCAGGGGCAGAGGGAGAAGCAGACTCCCCGCTGAGCCAGGGACTCCACCGTGGGGCTGGATCCTAGGACCCTGGGATCATGCCCCTTGTATTTTGTTAGAAATTAAATTTCTATTTTATTTCCTCGTGTTACTCCACTCCAGATTTTCTTCTTTATCATCCCTTCTAAGGTTTGATATTCTAAGGCCCTCCATGATGTGAGAGTTCAGAGAGAGGCACGGATTGAAAGTTCATCAGAAAGGCAGATTGCTCTGTGCTCCTTGTAGTTGAATGACCATATTGAGACCGTTGATAATAGAAACGAGGGAGGCGTGCATTAATTCGTTATGTGGCAAATATATGCAGAGACTGGAGCTTTCTAAGAATTGTTTGTAGTGACCTAAACAGGCAGATTTCAAAATAGAGGCTTGTGACTCTTTCAAGAAACATTTGTAGAGGAAAAAAAAAAACCCACAGAATATTTTGGATGCCTTCTAAAAAAGGGCGAAAGATTGATGTGATCTGAAGAGAAACCCCAGAGTCTTTGGATGCCTTTTATAAACCACTTTATTAGCACTGTTTGCAGTGATGACATTCATAAAGGATTATAATTTCCTGTGGCATTTTATGAATCAAGAACAGACAGTTTGATTTCCTAGAGCCTTATAAAACTGAGTTCTGTATGCTGATACCAGAGTGGCTAATGAAGACTCTTGTTTGAACAACAGCACAAATACTAAAGAACCTCAGTGCCTTTAGTGGCAGAATTAAAAAGGAAAATCTAACAGCCCTCTCTCTCCCCTTCAGTAATTGAAGTCAAGTTATTTATTCCTGATATAACATCAGGTCCTAGGAAGAAAAGTACCTAATATTTATCTGTTTGTGGAGTACCCGATCAAAGTGTGATTGGTTCCTTACAGGCTAGTTGTCGGCTTCTCCTGAATGTTCGGCATTGTCCTCAGCAAGTGGTCTGTGTACTGAGCAAAACAGTCCGGACCCTTCCTTGTGTTCCCCAAACCTTCCTTTATTTTTAAAACTCAACAGACCTCATCGAGTGTGTGGATACACGTCGGTGTGGACCTTACTAGTTAATTAATAGAGCTCTGAGTGTTTTGTTCCATATTACTTTGGGCAGTTTTAAGTCTGGGATTGTTTACCGGTCACAGGGAAAGAAAATCTTTTTTTCCCCCCACAGTAACAGAAGCCACAGATTTTGGCTAAACATAGACTCTAAAATTTCTAAGCCTTCGAGATGTTCTTTTCATTTTCTGTTGTCTCATTTTGACTTTTTTAGCAAGCTGGGTCTTTGTTGAAAATGTATTTGGAAAGGGAGTTAGCTTCTGCCACCATCAAGTGACTGGTGTCCCAGTCTGTGGAGAACTCGTGGGATTAATGAGGTTTGTCTTAGGGGAGAGAAGGCTGGTCTGTGGGGGGAGAGGAGTGGACAGACAGGTAAAAGTGAAGCCAGCGGGCTGGGACTGAGCAGGCGGCCTTGCCACGAGTACCTGCTGTTTGCAGAGCTGGGAATGGTTGGCCTTTTTAGCCCGTCCTCCCCACATCCAGGTGGTCACTGCGTCTGCTGACAGGTCTCTTCTCCTGACAGTGTGCCCGCTCTTCTTTGTGTCCGTTGCTTCCTTCCCTTCCCATCCATCCTCTCCCTCCTAATACCCCGGCCTTCGCACTCCTGCCTCCAGGGCTGTCCTCCCAGTCCCGGAAGCTACATCGCGGCCAAATCTCCCAAACGGCACTCTCCTGCTCTAAAATACCTTAATGGAGCCCCACTTGCCCCCAGGTAAGTCCAGACTGATGTCTAGCGTCATACATGTTTTGATTCCTCCTGCTTGCTTTTCCTTTTCTGTCCTTGACCTTCAGGTTCAGCCTGCTCAGTCCTTTCTCTAAGAAGCCTTCCTTCCCTGACGAACAAAGTCGTTATTAGATGTTTCTCCCGAATCCTTCCGTAGCAACCTGTACTTCCCCAAAGCGTGGTCATTAATTCAGGACGGTCTTGTTGCTGCTTACTGGTACGTGGCCCCCGTTAAAAGTGAAGCTCTGCCAGGCCGAGGATCTTGACAGTCCTGTTCACGTAGGACTGGCATATAGTAAGTATTGGCCCAGTGAATGCAGAGCCGAAGTCCGGGTAGCTCTGCTTCCTTTACAGAGGCTTTCCTAATGCATGTTTCATTTTCTTAAAAGCGGCCTCATTCAGCAGGGACTCAGGTGGTACTGTAGAGAAAGCAGCGCCATGGATCATCCCTGTGAGCATTAAATGGGCTTGTGACAGTGCCTGTCTTAGTGTCCCTTGCTGTCCCTGTGATTCTTTCCAGCCACTTCTCCACTTCTCTGCTTTCCATGATAGCTTCACTCTAGCCTCCCTGTCTCCCTGCTCCGTCCATTCTCTTAGGAACTCCATTAGGCATTTGTCCGCACTGCTCTGCTCAAACTGTTGTCAGCACCAGCACACCTCCACCTTGGTAAATCGGACGTTTAGCCCCCTGTCCTCCCTTAGCCAACCCATTCATAGTTCCGGACACAGCTCATCGCTCCCTCCTTTTGAAACTTTCTTTACTCTTCTTGGCTCTCCAGATAACCTCACTGGCCATGCTTCTGACCTGTAAGTCCTGGAGTCATCTGGGGGACCGTCTGCCCGCCTCTTTTCTGTCTGCATTCATTCTCCAGGGGGCCTCTTGCAGTCCTGTGCTCCAAATAGCACTTCTGGTTTGAGGACTTGTACGGTCTGGGCTCAGCCTCTTTGTTGAACTTGAGTCCTGTAGAACAAATGACTTCATATCTTTACTCAGGTGTCTGTGTGTCCAAAGTAACTCTTGATCCCCCCTCAACACACACACTCACCGGGGGCGGGGCGGGGGGGAGCTCAGACCTACTTTCCCCTCAGTCTTTGAGTAAATAGTATTATTACGTTTGCTGTGGAATCGTCCTTGACTCCTCGCTCTCTCCCCCTCTCTCCTGCCCACCACAGCCAGTCAGCAATCTTGTCAGCGTTTTATCTTCAACCATACCCAGTGTCTGACCACTTAACCAGCACCTCTCCCTGCCTCCATCCTTGTCCACCTAGAGTTTTCCTTTTTTCAGTCCCTCCCCACCCCAGCCTTTCTGACTTCTTGCTGTTTTTTGAACACATCTAACATGATGTTGACTCAGCTCACGCGTCTGCTGTTTCCTCTGTCTGGTGGGCTTCCCTCGCCCAGATACTTGCATGACTCATTTTCTTTAGGCCTCTGCGCCACTGTCGTCGTACCAGTGAGCCCCTTCCTGGCCACCTGTCTGCCATCTACCTCAGGTTGGGCTCAGATGGGTTTCTTCTAGGTATAGAGACTCAGAAGTCACTTCAGGTCTTTATTTCCTTCTTCAGATGCTCCTGAGTTCTTTTTTCTTTTTATTAAGTTTTTATTTTAATTCCAGTATGGTTAACATACAGAGTTATATTGGTTTCCGGTGTACAATGTAGTGATTCAGTAGTTCTGTACGTTACTCTGCGCATGATGCTAAGTGTACTCTTAATCCCTGTCACCTGTTTCACCCATCCCCCCACCTCTGGTAACCACCAGTTTGTTCTCTGTACTTAAGAGTCTGTTTCTTGGTTTGTCTTTTTTCCTCTTTTTTCCCCTTTGCTCATTTGTTGTGTTTCTTAAACTCGACACGTGAGTGAGATCATACGGTATTTGTCTTTCTCTGACTGACTGACTGACTTTGCTTATTAGCATTATACTCCAGCTCCGTCCATGTTGTTGTTGCAGATGGTAAGATTTCATTCTTTTTTATGGCTGAATAATAGTGTGTGTGTGTGTGTGTGTGTGTGTGTGTGTGTGTACCACATATTCTTTATCCATTCAACTATCGATGGACGCTTGGGCTGCTTCCAGAGTTTAGCCGTTGTAAATAATGCTGCAGTAAGCATAGGGGTGCATGTATCCTTTTGAATTAGTGTTTTTATATTTTTCGGGGGTAAATACCCAGTAGTGCGATTACTGGATCTTAGGGTGGTTCTGTTTTTGATTTTTTTTTGAGGCTGCACCAGTTTGCATTCCCACGAACAGTGCAGGAGGTTTGGAGGGTTCCTTTTTCTCCACAGCTCCTGAGTTCTTAATAATTTGATTAGGCTTGGAAAATGTCCTAGTTTCTAAAATATATAGTTTTGGTCAGGAAGGAGGGAAAGAATCATTCTATTCAAGACAGCCTATGAAGAACCTAACCTGGTAATGTGATTAGCAGTTTTCTAGTTTCAGTTTGGAATCATGAGGAATAGAATTCACAGCAAGACTCCTGATGCCCAGTATCACTGGATACTGATCCGAATCCAGTCCCGAATCCAGTATTGTGTCATATCCAACACAGGTTTTTTGTTTTTTTTTTTTTTTTTAAGGTTTTATTTATTTATTTGAGAGAGAGAAAATGCAAGAGAGAGAACAAGCATGGGGGAGGGGCAGAGGGAGAGGGACAAGCAGGGAGCCCAGTGTGGGGCTCGATCCTAGAACCCTGGGACCCTGACCTGAGCCTAAGGCAGATGCTTAACTGACTGAGCTACCTGGGCGCCCCTCCAGCACAGTTTTAAGTACTACAATTTCTGTCAACACAATTGTATTTATATGCGCGTGACTGAACACAGATTCGAAGGTCCATGTGGCCACACTCTGTTCACACACGTATCCTCATTGCGTGGTGTGTGGCCCGGTGTGTAGCAGGCGCTCCGTAAATATTTGTTGAATAAGTGAACAAAATGGATTCCTATTCAATATGGCTTTATAAATGGGAAGGTAGAGCTTTTTATTGCTGGTCACACTCCCCCATACGTATCTTCGATGGTAAGAGAAAATGGCTTGCATAGTAAGAATTGATCATGAAGTGGCTGGATTTTGTCCTCAAGCCTGTGCTTCTGCTTCCCTGTGCTTTCTAGGTCCCAAAGAAGAGGACGAGAAGGCGTCAGCCTCTGCAGTGGAGCAGACAGCCGTTCTTCAGGAGGCGGTCAGTCAGGATGTGCTTCCGGATCGCGTCGTCCCCCCCGCCGCCTGTGAGCCCCGCCCGGAACCAGACGGGAGGCCGGCAGCCATGGCCTGTGAGGTGAATGAGGTGGAGGAAGAGGAGGAAGAGGAGGAGGAGGAAGAGGACGAGCTGGAGGAAGAGGGCGAGGAAGAAGCTGATATGCCAAATGAAAGTTCTGTGAAAGAGCCAGAGATACGATGTGATGAGAAGCCAGAAGATTTACTAGAAGAACCAAAACACGTGTCAAAAGAAACGCTTGCAGGCTCTCCGGAGGTTCCACCTGTTTCCAGAACTCCCAGAACGAAAGAAGAGGCCAATGGTGACATCTTTGAGACGTTTCTGTTTCCGTGTCAGCACTGTGAGAGGAAGTTCACGACCAAACAGGGGCTCGAGCGCCACACGCACATCCACATGTCCACAGTCAATCACGCTTTCAAGTGCAAGTACTGCGGGAAGGCGTTCGGCACGCAGATCAACAGGAGGCGGCACGAGCGGCGCCACGAGGCGGGGCTGAAGCGCAAGCCCGGGCCCGCGCTCCGCCGCCCGACGAGCCGGCAGACGGCAGGGCCCCGGGAGACCGCGCCGCCGCCGCCGCCGCCGCCGCCGCCCATGGCTCGCCGCCCTCCGGCCTCGGGCAGGACTCTCTGCTCTCGCACTCCGAGAAGGCGCCCCTGGAAGCGGTCAGTTCTTCTGTTGTAGAGGAGAACGGGGATGTTAAAGAGCTGCATCCGTGCAAATACTGTAAGAAGGTGTTTGGAACGCATACGAATATGAGACGGCATCAGCGTAGAGTGCACGAGCGCCATCTGCTCCCCAAGGGCGTGCGGCGGAAAGGGGGCCTCCTGGAGGAGCCGCGCCCCCCCGCGGAGCAGGCCCCGCCCGCCCAGAGTGTCTACGTGCCCAGCACGGAGCCAGAGGAGGACGGGGAGGCAGAGGACGTGTACATCATGGATATCTCCAGCAATATCTCGGAAAACCTAAAGTTCTATATTGATGGCAAAATTCAGACCAGCAGCAGCACGAGTAACTGTGACGTCATCGAGATGGAGTCCAGCTCGGCCGACTTGTATGGGATCAATTGTCTGCTTACTCCAGTTACGGTGGAGATCACCCAAAATGTAAAGACCACGCAGGCCGCCGTAGCAGATGATCTTCCTAAAGAGCCTTCCAGCGGCACGAACAGCGAGTCCAAGAAACGGAGAACCGCGAGTCCTCCCGCGCTAACCCAAAATCAAAGCGGAGACGGAGCCTGAGCCCTCGGTGCCCCTCGTGTTCCTTACTGCCTCTCAGCATATCCACGTCAGAGGCAGTGTCTTTCCACAAAGAGAAAAGTGTGTACTTGTCATCGAAGCTCAAACAACTTCTTCAGACCCAGGACAAGCTAACTCCTCCTGCAGGCATTTCAGCGACCGAAATTCCGAAGTTAGGGCCCGTTTGTGTGTCCGCTCCCGCGTCCATGCTCCCCGTGACCTCGAGTCGTTTTAAGCGGCGGACCAGTTCTCCTCCCAGCTCCCCACAACACAGTCCTGCCCTTCGAGACTTTGGAAAGCAAAGCGAAGGCAAAGCAGCGTGGACTGATGGAGTTCTAGGTTCCAAAAAGCCCAAATTAGAAAGTCACAGCAACTCACCCGCGTGGAGTTTATCGGGGAGAGAGGAGAGAGAAGCTGTGAGCCCGCCATGCTTTGACGAATATAAAGTATCTAAGGAGTGGGCAGCCAGTTTCTACTTTTAGCAACGTGTGCAACCAGCAGCCACTGGATTTATCCAGTGGTGTCAAACAGAAGGCTGAGGGCACAGGCCGGACTCCGGTCCAGTGGGAATCTGTATTAGATCTCAGTGTGCATAAGAAGCCTTGTAGTGACTCTGAAGGCAAGGAGTTCAAAGAAAACCATCTGGTGCAGCCAGCCTGCAGTGCTGTAAAGAAAAAGAAACCAACTACCTGCATGCTGCAGAAGGTTCTTCTCAATGAGTACAATGGCCTTGACTTACCCGTAGAGAGCACTGCAGATGTGACCCGGAGCCCGAGTCCTTGTCAGTCCCTGGACCCCCAGCCGGACGCTGGCCTTGGCCCGGACTCCAGTTCGTCGGCCCCTGTGGCTGAGTCCCCACCCGATGTCTCTCCTTCCTCGCCTGCCCTACAGACCTCGTCCCTTTCTTCTGGGCAGTTGCCTCCTCTCTTGATCCCAACACACCCCTCTTCCCCCCCAGCCTGTCCTCCCGTGTTGACTGTTGCCACACCACCGCCTCCACTCCTTCCTACTGTCCCTCTTCCGGTCCCCTCTTCCGAGGCATCTCCCCGTCTGTGTCCCTCCCCGCTCTCGAATGCCACCGTGCAGTCCCCGCTTCCCATTCTCTCCCCTACAGTGTCTCCGTCACCATCTCCCATCCCTTCCGTGGAGCCGCTCACGTCTGCGGCTTCGCCCGGACCACCGACCCTTTCCTCGTCGTCTTCCTCGTCGTCTTCCTCGTCTTCTTCCTTCTCCTCTTCGTCTTCCTCCTCTTCCCCCTCGCCGCCACCGCTCTCAGCGGTCTCCTCTGTTGTTTCCTCCGGGGATAATCTGGAAGCTTCCCTGCCCATGATAACTTTCAAGCAGGAGGAACTAGAGAATGACGATCTGAAGCCCAGGGAAGAACTCCAGTCTGCAGTGGAACAGGAGATTGTTCAGGAAACATTCAACAAAAACTTCGTCTGCAATGTCTGTGAATCACCTTTTCTTTCCATTAAAGATCTAACCAAACATTTATCTGTCCATGCTGAAGAATGGCCCTTCAAATGTGAATTTTGTGTGCAGCTCTTTAAGGCGAAAACTGATCTGTCAGAACATCGCTTTTTGCTTCATGGAGTTGGGAATATCTTTGTGTGTTCAGTTTGTAAAAAAGAATTTGCTTTTTTGTGCAATTTGCAGCAGCACCAGCGAGATCTCCACCCAGACAAGGTGTGCACCCACCATGAGTTTGAAAGCGGCACCCTGAGGCCCCAGAACTTCACCGATCCCAGCAAGGCCCATAGAGAGCATATGCAGAGTTTGCCAGAAGATCCTTCGGAAGCATCGAAAGAGGAAGAAGAGCTAAATGATTCCTCCGAAGAGCTTTACACGACCATAAAAATCATGGCTTCTGGCATAAAGACGAAAGACCCCGATGTCCGACTGGGCCTCAATCAGCATTACCCGAGCTTTAAACCGCCCCCATTTCAGTACCATCACCGAAACCCCATGGGCATCGGCGTGACGGCCACAAATTTCACAACACACAACATCCCACAGACGTTCACCACTGCCATTCGCTGCACAAAGTGTGGGAAGGGTGTTGACAACATGCCGGAGTTACACAAACACATCCTGGCATGTGCTTCTGCCAGTGACAAGAAGAGGTATACCCCTAAGAAAAACCCAGTCCCCTTGAAACAGACTGTACAGCCCAAAAACGGTGTGGTGGTTCTAGAGAACTCCGGGAAGAACGCCTTCAGACGAATGGGACAGCCCAAAAGACTGAACTTCAGCGTCGAGCTCAGCAAGATGTCCTCGAACAAGCTCAAACTAAACGCACTGAAGAAAAAAAACCAGCTTGTCCAGAAAGCAATCCTTCAGAAGAACAAATCTGCGAAGCAGAAGGCCGACTTGAACGCCGCCTGTGAGCCGGCCTCACACATCTGCCCGCACTGCCGCAGGGAGTTCACATACGTCGGGAGCCTCAACAAGCACGCCGCCTTCAGCTGTCCCAAAAAACCGCGCTCTCCTGCCAGAAAAAATGTTGCCCACTCATCCAAGAAAGGCGGGCATGCTTCCCCTGCAGGGAGCGACAAAAACAGCAGCGGCCACCGGCGGCGCACGGCTGACGCGGAGATCAAGATGCAAAGCATGCAAGCTCCTCTGGGCAAGACCAGAGCGCGCAGCTCGGGCCCTGCTCCCGTGCCGCTGCCCTCCTCGTCCTTCAGGTCCAAGCAGAATGTCAAATTCGCGGCTTCGGTCAAGGCCAAAAAGCCAAGCTCCTCCTTAAGGAACTCGAGCCCGATGAGAATGGCGAGAATAACTCACGTCGAGGGGAAAAAGCCCAAAGCGGTGGCCAAGAACCATTCTGCCCAGCTCGCCGGCAAGACGCCCCGGGGCCTGCACGTGCGGGTGCAGAAGAGCAAGGCCGTCCTGCAGAGCAAAGCCGCTTTGGCCAGTAAGAAAAGAACAGACCGGTTCAATGTAAAGTCTCGAGAACGGAGTGGGGGGGCCGGTCACCCGAAGCCTCCTGCTGGCGGCCGCTGCCGACCCGGGGACGGCAGGAGGGAGGACAGCGGTGGCAAGCAGGAGCTGAAGGACTTCAGGTAAGCCGAGTCTTCCAGGGCCAGAGGAAGTCCGAGCTGACGAGCGCGGGGGGGAAAGACGGTTGGAAGAACACCATATTCTTGCCCAATGGCTATTTTTTCCTTTTTTCCTGTAGAATTTTGACATAAGCATTTAAAGGAAGTAGCTGTTGGTTCAGTTGGAGGCACGAAGAAGGGTCACGGCTTTGGCTGCCTCAGACCTGAATTCCCAGCTTTTGTGTCAGACCTAGGACTCACCGAGTGGTACCGTTTCTTTCTTAGGGCCGGTTGTGAATTGAATTTGAAACCATGAAAAAGCTCCCAAAAGTACCCTATTATGAAAAGATGAAATTCTCTCACACTTCCTTCATATCTTGGGTAATATCTCAGTGTCACTTTGTATTATTTCCGGATCATAGATCATTGCTCATAGTTACGGTTGGATCACCGAAGTTCGTTGAAACCACATTGCAATCTTGTTTAATATTTCTGTGACTGGAGCATAGTTATTAGTAATTGAGCATGCTTTTATTATTCATGCTTCTTGTATTGTGTTGTAATTTGAAAAAGTTGCCTCACTGGTTAAAACAAACACCCGACACCGGACTCCCTTTTGAGATGCCTTATCCGCCCCCCCCCCCCTCAAACCCGCTCCTGTCTCCAGACATAGGAGAAGAAACAGGCCAGATTCTGAAGAAAGGAGAGGAGGGGGAGCGCTGAGAGCCTGCAGTGGGGGCAGAGCCTGGCGGGTCCCTTGGACAGGTGCAGCAGCCCAGGGCAGGTCGGCCCCATGTGTCAGCAGCGCCTTTGTTCCCCCACTGATGGCGGAAGAATTCATCTTAGGTTGGAGGTGATTTCACGGTTTTATTCTGTGTCCTCCCTGTATTAGAACTGTTCTCAGTGGACACATTAAAAACACAGGGCAATAGTTAAATATGTCATACTGACTTTTCAGGGCTTTCCAAGTTAACTCAAGTAACCCAAATTGATGTTGCGTTCTCGGAATCCCTGTTGCCTGGATAATGCCTCCAGGTGAATCCTGTGTGAAATAGTCAACATCAGATAGAATTTCTGCAAAATATTTTAAAATCTTTTCCTTCAAGAGTGATGAGCTGCTTGGCTCTAGGCTTTCTTGGCTGTAACTTTCAGTGTCTGAAAACTCTTTGGTGTTTCAGGCAAACCGTTAGAATGAATTCTGGGGAGTGACTGCCATTTCGGAGAGGTCACGACTCAGGGGCTGTAACCACTGCACAGTTGATGAGAGGAGGTCTTGGTGCTGGTGTGCCTTAAGTCGTGGCGAAAGAAAGATGTAGAGAAGGGTCATCAGCCAAGGCTGATTGGAATGATTTACCGTAGGAATGAAAGGGTCACATTTTTAAAAAGCGACTTTCGTGAGTGAACGAAATGGATCTGTCACGGTAGTTCCAGTTCAGCATCTGGTCTCTGGCCATGGCATATGCATAATATAGCATCTTGGAGCTTAGCCCTGGTGAAAATGCACACCTATTTATCAGCTGTTCACGCTGCCTGCCTGTGGCAGTTTAACTGTGTACCTGTTTTGGTACCCAGTTCTGGAAGTTCCACAACAACAGGATGTTCTTGACCCAAGTTCTTTTCAGGGTTGAAGAACCAGAAAATGCCATCATTTTCACTGACTGTACCGAAAAAACATCTCCCAGGTGGTTGATGCTTTAGAATGTACTATGTGCATCCCTTTTTGTCTGCAGTGTTACCTGAAAGAGTCCCTCATTTTGTACTGGATCCCAATTATACGATTTAAGGGTGAGGTTATGAAAAATTAAAGTACTATAAAGATAAACTCTCTTGAGTAACTATACATGTATGAAGTTCATTCACTTGGCCTCTTACTCATCCCAGTGCTTTTTGACGAACCCTGAAAACTGCAAAGGACCAAAGTGCCTAATAAAATTGTGTCTCTCTTCTTTGCTCCAGTTAATCTTAATTATTTTGCTTTATTTGATAGTAAACAAATTGCTGGAATGGATTGGGCCTAAAAGGAAACACTCAAGAGTCTGATAAGAAAACGTTGCCATTGTTTCTAACGGGTAGATGGTGGCAGCAGGCCTCCCTTCCCCGGTGGCAGGCGTCTCTGGCACTGTGTACTGTGGGCACGGCCGAATGAAGGACGTGTGTCCTACATGGGCCGGGGGGGAGGGCTGCTTAGAGGTGACCACAAATTCGTGAAGTATTTTATTTTTGGGAAGTAAAAAAAAGAACACGTTCCATAGGACATCATAGTTTAATTATCTGGACACAAGAGTGGGCATTTCTTCCAAGAGTTTGGTGTGGTCTTCTTAGCACCTTGTTGTGCATTTGCTGTAAAACTGGGATTCCTAAGCTCCAGCCTCCGGAAGGTGGGGGGGCGGGGGGTGGTCATCACTGTTCAGCCCAGGGCTCTTAGAAAGCCGGCCTCATCCTCCCTCCGTGTTGGGTGTATTAACACTAGAGAGGAATGGTTTTAGTTGTAGTCTTCATCCCTTCACAGTATATTTCTGCTTGTAAATTTTATTTGGGGCTGATTTCATGGCGCATGTTTAGGAGAAGTTGCTTTGCCTTTGTTTTTTCAGTGATTTCGCTTTACTTAGCCCGTTGCATATTCACGGACTGAAACCGAACTGGCCGCACATCGTTTTCCTGTGTGTCTCAGCCTGACAAACTGTGATTCAGAGCGAGTCCCCAGTACTCAGACATTTTAACATTTGAATGCCAGTTGAGGATTCCACAGTTTCTCAAGCCATGTGAATGAAGTCAGAGTTTCCCACTGAATGCTGAGGGCTCAGCAGAATTTGCCAGTTGGTCATTTCCTGGAGCACAAGACATTGTGCCAGTCGGGGTGTAACAAAGACCCGTGTTCCAAATCCTCCTCTTAGAACAGGGCAGCAGAGGACACCGGGCATACCGCCCATCTGTAGATTGTCCCGGGACAGCTGTCAACCCAGCGGACCCCTACCCTGTGTTGGGCTCACCTCACACGGTCAGTGGCCAGAGCCCACCTGCGTGTTGTTGGACTGGAGTTAGATCTCTTGCTGAGGGCTCATTTCCACCTGCTGTAAGAGGGAGGAAAGACCAGGAAAGAGATAGCCATCTTTGGTCTTTGTAACTTTCAAGGTGTTCCTACCTTCTTTAATGCTTCTTTTAGAGCAACTTAACAAAATACCGTGTTGCCCTTAAACACTTAAAGATGGAGCAACATGAAATAGACCATGTTTTCCTGTTGGCCACCGTGATGTTAAGTTTTCACATACCTGTCTCTGCCACACACCACTCCAAAGACACCTGCTCGTGGTCCTTCCCAGCCTCTCTTGAGTAGGATACCCAAGTTCCTGTGCACCTTCAGAGTCCTCCTTTTGCTGTTGAACGGTCTATGCACCGTTCCGTCAACACAGGTCATGTCCCGTGATGTTGCCATTCAGCTTCAGTTTCTATATTTTCTAGGAGCTTCCTGTATGTAGAAAAGCCCCCCAAACAAAGCAAACCTTAATTGACTAAATAAAGATACTGCATGCTCAACTTAGGATAAGCACTACGGCCAAGGACATGAGATCTACCACGCTTGCAAGACCAGTTGAAGCTGACTCCAAAATCCTCACACACGACTGACTGTGGGCAGGCTTCTTGCTGCCCCGGTTAGGGTCGGGTCTCCGTTGCTTTGCTGGAGCCCAGCACGTGCGCTGGGCTCCCAGGCGATCGGGGTACAAGGAGGAGGGCATGTCACCACGGCGCTGGGGGCTCAGATCTGAGCGCAGCCCTGGGTCTTGGCACACAGGAGAGAAAGGAATGATTGGAACTTAACCTTGCAGAGCAAGTTCTGGTTTATGAGTAGTACTCTGTAGATTTCAGGGATGACAGATTCGGATGCACTCATTCTAAAATGTTATGGTCACACACCAGCTCTTGATGCCTTTCTTTTAAATGAGTTACATACAGAGACGCATTTAGCTTCTCTCAGCTTGTTTTTTTTTTTGTTTTTGTTTTTGTTTTAATCTATATCACAAGCAGATTGCCAGCATAATGGAGAGGAAACCGGATTGGATATGGATTTTTTTTTTTTTTAATGCTTCTTCCAGTGTCATGTTCATATATCCAGATGGACGTTATCCTCTCAGATGATTATCTGGCACTAATTTATAACTATTATATTATCGGAGACTATGTAGCAATATATACGCAGCCAGGATGCACCCCAGGCCTCTACAGATGTATGTCTACACGTAAGTATAAATGAATTTACATGCCAGGTTTTACACTTCCGTCTCTAAAAGAGAGAGCAAAAAACCCACAAATTGGCCTCGTCCTGAGTGGATGTGTAAGTGTTGTTTCTCTGCATTCTATGCCTTCCCCTTAATTGATGACTGAGTTGGTGGAAAATGGCTTGGTTTTATTCATGTTGTTTTTTGTTCTCAACTTTAAAAGTAATCTACCTCTGAAAATGTGTAGTTTGATGCTTGTTTGGTGAATTTGTGCCACTTTAACCCTTTCGCGACCATTCCCATTTTGTTACATTTCTGTTATGGGGACTTTTATGTTGAAATGTATAAAGCATTTGTAGCAGTTTAAAAATAAAATATTTAAAATTATTTAAATTGTTTTGGACACTTCAATTGTATTATATGTGATTTACATTTTACATTTTTGTTGGAGTTGTTAATCTGGAGAGTGTTTTTGTATTGAAGTTTGCTGTTAGTTATTTTATTCTTTCTTGTTGGAGAGTGATATAAAAGACTATTCTAATGAAAACATTAAAATTTACAATTTGACATACAAAAGGGGTTGTCCGTTGATTTTAACCAATGTAGCCTTGAGAGAGAGGGAGAGAGAGAGAGAGAGGGAGGGACGGGGGTTCATTACAGACAGGTATGCCCTTTGCTCTTCTTCCCCTTCTGGTATGAAAGAAATCATCGGAGCTTGTCAGATGTCTAAGAAGTGTTTTTATGCTATTGCTAGCAAGCACTTAATAACTAGAGGGAATTCAAGTGATACGCTTTATATAATTGTAACCAATAAAAACACTTTCTAAACCCTTGTGAAAGGATTGCTTTTGTACATCCTCCGGAGCAGTGAGGGAGGAAGAGGAAGGGGCTGCAGGAGCTGTCGGGGGCCGCCCTCGGTAGGAAGTGCGGCACGTAGAGTCCACCCAGACCTCTCTTCGCTCGTTCCTATTTGGCATTCACCAAATGTGGGTTACACTGCTTATATCCCAATGAGAGGGTAGACATGCAATCGGGACAGTGGTGCTGAGAAGTACCTTGTGAACTTACTTTGCTAAGAGGGAAATAAAGAATTTCATGTGTGGGGTCTCGGCTTCCTCTGTGCTTGTTAACAGTTTACTTTGGGGACCTGTCTTTTTAAGAATCCCCGGAAGAAAAACCAGTTGTAACGTTTGTATTAAGCTTATATGGAATTGCTGTGTGTGTGTGTGTGTGTGTGTGTGTGTGCTCGCGCACGCATGTGTTTTAATTAAAAGCGATTGAATACAAGCAGTTTCATAATGTCTTCCACTGTAGCACTTGCTGTTCCCGTACTTTCTTCCTTTCTCTGCATGTTACTGCATCTGAGGGCACAGTGGTGAAGCAGAAGGTGTGATCAGCCTCCCTTGGCCAGGTTGTCCCGTTCCGTCTCTGGCTTATGGTCCTTACTGTACTCCGCTGTTACAGAAACCCAGGGGGAGGAGGCAGGTGTGGAGGAGGTTGAGGGCTTGGTGGAGCTTCAGAACAGCTTTCAGAATGCTTTGTTTTAAATGTTTTGCTCAACTCTCCCAGTGCCCTGTTGACGAGTTGGGCCTTGTGCCTTGTGAGGTCGAGCACTGGGCCCGGAAGGAGAAGGGGGTTTCCATCGTGGCCCGGGTGCTCGCCATTCATCCATCCCTCCTCGTGCCAGTGAACAGGCATCTGATGGGTGCCCTCTGTGTCCCTGCCATGGGTGGCTTCACCTTGGGCAAGTTCTTTTACTTTCTGGATCTTTGTTCCCAATCTGGTTAGCAGGGAATGGGCTAGATAGTCTGAGTTTTCCTTCCAGAAGGAGGTCTTTTTTACTGGGTTTGGTTACTCACAGACTATCTCACTGGACTGAAGGGGCAGGGCCAGGTCTGGCTCCTTGGGACCCGGGTGCTGACAGCAGTGCCTGAGCCCAACAGGCACGCAGACATTGACTCAGTGGAAGAGTCCCCAAGAAGTCCAGTAACTCCCACCCCACCAGGAACAGGCTGCCCCCAGTCTGGTTGCTTTTCCTCTTCCTGGAGTCATTTTAAAAAATTCAAAAGGCTAGTAATTGAAGCCGTATGTTTCTGCTCTTTTGAAGCACCTCTCACTGTTTCTGATTACAAACTCTCCTCTGGGCTGGCTGTTTTAATCTGGTTGGTTGAGGTGCTTCTGGCAAGATGTTCTACAGAATCACATGAATTTATCGTGCACCCACCATATACCAGGCCTGTGTTCGGGTCCCTAGGTTACGTCAGTGGAACAAAATCCCGGCCCTCGTGGAACTTACATTTGCTTGGTGGTCTCTCCTATTTATACTTCTATTGGAAACGTTGTCACACTGTCACAGTTCTCCAAAGGCTGGGTGGTCAAGAAGATGCCTCTGGCTTCTTTGAGGGTGGTTATCTAGAGGACTGCCATCTTTTAATACTTACGTAAAAGTGGCCATACTAAAATGATGGCTCATTTCCTGCATTTGATGCTTAGGTGGATTTTGATTTGCTATCAAACCTCCAAACGGGTTGACTTATATCCATAAAAGAGTAAATGGCACTTGACCTTGAAAGTGGATTGCAGTGCAGGTGAGTGAGAGAAAGGCTGCCTTGGATACCAAGGCCACATTTAAAGACCCGGCTGATGGTTAGAGGAAGTGGTTTGCCATTAGTCATATTTTCGGAGACCCGGTGGCCTGTGGCCTCTTCCCTACCTGGTGGCACCAGCCCTGCTGCTCCCACTCGGGCATCTCATCTTTCAGTGACTGTCCTCCTAAAGCACCATTGAAGGGTGTATTCTAGAGCAGAGAGAGAGAGATCAAGTCGTCCTGAGAGACTGCAGGGCACCTGGCAGGGACTGGCATGCTGGTTGGGCAATAGACAAGGCTGTCAGAAGACGAGCCACAGCCCTGCCCTCCCGTGCAGTGGCTCTCCGACAACCCAGAGAGGTGCTAAGCTACCAGCTCCAAAGTCCTACAACCAGCCATTTAAATTAGACCGTAGGCGGGGCCTGGATAGCCTGTAGTTTTAAGCCCCAGGTAATGTCCGTGCATGTTGCAGACTTCCTGGAATGAGGGGGGAGACATGACAACGAATGTGTGTGGCTCTGCGTTGCTCAAGCACTTGTGTGTTCCCTGTGTGCCCCATTTTTCTGAAGGTGGGGAGCGAAGGGTGACCTGGGAGGTGGGGAGTAAGGGACTATTCTGAAGCCAGGCTTGAACCCTGGGCTGTAGAAAAGCATGTGTACTTCATGGAAAAGGTGATAGGCCTTGAGGGGAACAGGAAGGTTGGCCGGTTGTGCAGTTTCTTAGCCAGTATTCTAAGGTCACAGCCCCTGTTGGGTCCCTCTGTCCGGGTGCCTGGACCTTTTTCTGGGAGTTTGCCTATAAGATGCAGGACCTTTAAGTACACAGTGCCAGGAGATAAAAGATAGTAGGCGCAAGGTCCAGATTGGTGGGTATGATGACCTCCATATTACTGGTAAAATTCTTTTTAGACAAAATGAAAACTGTCAAAAAAAAAGTTTGGAACAGAGCTTGCGGTTTGAGGGGTGCGACAAAGGGGAAAATGTAAACTGCTCATTGACCCATCTTTCGGGGTCCTGTGGCCCAGTCTCCTGTTCGGACCGCCCAGGGTTCCCCGCC
This sequence comes from Zalophus californianus, assembly GCF_009762305.2. Lineage (NCBI taxonomy): Eukaryota > Metazoa > Chordata > Mammalia > Carnivora > Otariidae > Zalophus > Zalophus californianus. Next base: position 9,843,025 of record NC_045598.1, read on the forward strand.
ATGTACCCCCCCCCCCTTCCCCGGCCTGTCCCGCTTCCAGCTGCATGGTGCACTCCAGCTCTTCCTTTCACCGCCTGCCCCTGGGCCGCTTCCTCTCTGAGTGGTTTTGGAAACACCTGATAAGCCTCGTTAGGTTGGATACAGGGTTCTAGTGCTTTCTGTTGCATGAGGGACTGTGCTAAGCGTCTCTCAGACTTGACTCTTGACTATATATAACACCTTGAAGTTGGTACCGTGTGCAGATGGGGAAATAGACCCTGGGTTGGGGGGGGGCGGTGATTTTGTTCAGAGGTCCTACCACTCTCAGGTAGCAAGTTGGGATTTGAGCTGCCTCCAAGCTACAACATTCTGTTGATCATTTTTTATAGTTCTGTATATTTCTTAAAGCTTCATATCCTCTGAATGTAGAATACAGGCCTTGAGACCTTCTCTACTCAGGGCTTTTTGGCTTAGTGAACAAGTAGAATCATCATGGTGGGTAGGGAGTCTTCCTGGTGCAACCAGAGCGCAGATAATCAGGACCTGCCCCCGAACACCCGTGTCCAGCTTGACTCTGACCGTGGAATATGCCTCTACCTGCCGTAGACCTTGCAGCTCTGCCCGGCTTTGTAGGTCAGTCTGCTTAGTCAAGAAAAATCTGCTTAATAGAAACCAAGCTCGCTGTAGTAGTAATACCGTTTGATTTTGAAAGTGGTCCTAAGGAAGGGGCCTGGGGGTCATCAGGAGTCCTCCTCAGATGTCACTTGGGAACCTTACCCTGTCCGGCATTAGCCCAGAAGGATAGTTGATCCAGGCTTGCCTTCCCACCTCAGCCCAGTGCAGAGCAAAGGGTTACGTTTCTGCCGGTAGTTATTTTTGAACTATAGGATTAGAACCTGGAGAGTATACGTAGGTTTTTTTTTTACTTTCTGGATTAAGAATAAGAATTGGGGAAAACCGTCATGACTCTGCATTAAATTACTTGCAGTTGTAAAAATGACGTTCCGTTGTGAGCCACAAAGACGGTCTTGGAAATACTTTTATAAGAGAAAACTTCCTGAACTGTTGGGATAATAGCATTTGTGTATGCTTCTGTCTTCTGCCTCACTTGGACCAGCTGGATTCCCTTTCAGCTGCCTCGTATAGAAAGTGACCCGAAATTGAGGTGATGGTCCAGAAAACATAAAATATTTTATGGAAGAAGTTAGTGCCTAAATGTGCCTTCCCGTGTCCAGCAAGTCACCCACTGCAGGAAGCCAGGCAAAGCACCCCTCTGATGAGGGGGACATTTCACTGATGAGAGAAAGCTACGGATGGGTTTTGAAGTACAGGTTTATGCCCTGAGTCAGAACACATTTAAGCGAGGCGTTTTTCCGTATCTGTATCCAGCTGTGGTTGGACAGGCACCTATGGTATGATCTGGAATTGTGCTTGGATAACTAGCAAATCTTAGTGTTAAATCTAAATGTAAATTTTAAATAGGAATCATTAAGAAAAGACCTGGCATCTGTTTTACAGGTAAGTTAATAACCAAAGGGGATTTAGGCCTTAGGATACAGTTGTGGCAATTTTAATTTTTAATTTAAAAGTAAGAATTTCCGTTTAAGATAATTGTGTTTGTTTTAGTATTTAATAATTGCCCAGAATACTCTATTTTAATAATCTCCATTGGAATGGAGTTATTTGAGACTCACACGGATTCGATTTTCCCTTGCAGTAACATTGTCCTCTCGCTTGCTTTTTATAATCACGTCTGAACCTTGCCAGCCCGGCTCGAGTTTAGGAACATTTTCATTTTCAGATGGCTTCTATTTCCAAGCTATTATTGGACTTTCGAATTTAGGCACATTCTCCTGTAGTGTTTCAGTGGGTCGGCCATTCAGAAAACCTTTAATTTAATGGCCAGTGTGGGTCATGAAGGCGTCGGGCTGCAGGTCTGATGGACTCTGCCTGTGCCCCGGGCCCTGAGAGGGCCCTGGGTGTAGCTGGCCGCCTCGGGGGCGGGGTTTGGGGGGTGGGTGCTCTTGGCCGAGTCGGAGTGCGGGTCCCGTTCTGAGTGCTTTGCAGGGCTTACCTGCCCTGAAGCTCTCCCACCCACGTGAGGGAGATGGCATTCTCATGTACAGTTAACATCGACCAAATGTGAGGGGCATCGGCACCTGGATTATGTCCCAGAGCTGCAAGTGGAGTGCACAAACCGGCCATGTGATTCCAGTCTCTTCACCACAGCGACCCCACCCGCTTCATGTGCCCCTCGGTTTTACACAGCTGTGGTGTCTCCCAAATGACCGATGGTGATGTCATCGCCCCAAGGGGGGTTTGTTGCAGAAGTTGTATAATACAGTGGGAATAAACATTGGCCTTGAGCCCTTGTGCGCTGGGTCGTAATCCCCCTGAGTACCACTTGTAACCCAGGTGGGCCTGCTGCTGGCTGAGCCTCGGCCGCCTCGCCTGCGGGTGGCTGTATCCCAGGAGGTGGGCTGTGTGCTTAGTGTAAGGATTCAGTAGCTGATGGCTGTGGTGGTGTGGTGGCGGTGGTGGTGGTGGTGGTGGTGCTGGTGGTGCTGGTGGTGCTGGTGGTGTGCTGCTGCTGGTGGTGCTGGTGGTGCTGGTGGTGCTGGTGGTGTGCTGCTGCTGGTGGTGCTGGCGGTGGTGCTGGTGGTGCTGGTGGTGCTGGTGGTGTGCTGCTCCTGGTGCTGCTGGTGGTGCTGGTGGTGCTGGTGGTGCTGGTGGTGTGCTGCTGCTGGTGGTGCTGGCGGTGGCGGTGGCGGTGGCGGTGGCGGTGGCGGTTTCTTCCCGCCCCACGAAGGAGGCCAGTGGCCTGGTAGCCATCCCGGGTGGAAGGGGCAGGACTTGTGTGATGATGATCCTTGTGGAACTTTTGGAAGAGGCTTCTGGAGAAACTGCTTGTGCTTTTATTTTATTTGATTGATTGATTGATTTGAGGCGGGGGTGGGGAGGGTGCAGAGGGGCACGGGGAGAGGGAGAGATTCTTAAGCAGGCTCCATGCTCAGCACCGAACCCGACATGGGGAGCCATCTCAGGACTCTGAGATCACAACCTGAGCTGAAACCAAGAGTCAGACACTTAACTGACTGAGCTACTCAGGCACCCCCCCACACACACACACGTTTTTTTTTTTTTTTTAAGATTTATGTATTTGAGACAGAGCTGCTCGTGCTTTTAAAGTCTGTAGAAGAAAAGGATTCCTTTATGGAAGCTGACAAACATCAGTGCTGTTAGTTTCCCAGAACAGATGATTACTACCTTTGGTGAGATTAGAACTTTTGTCAGAATTTTAGAAACTCCTAAAGCCTTCCTGGGCGGGCTCCTTCCCTCCATCGGGGTGCACCCTGGCCTCCCGAGAGCACCTCATGTGAGCAGCGTGGGCCCATGTAGGGCTTCAGCCTAGGGTGGCCGGCCTTGACCACGCAAGAATGGAATTCAAGGTTCAGAACTTTCTGATGGCCTCTGGCCTTCCATGAGGGGTAATGTGGTGCAGGCCAGTGGTCTGGTTTTGAGGTTTCACTGTGATTTCATTGCAGGTAGTGGAATGTAGGTAAGGGCGTTGATCGGCTCTGGACCTGGAGCTGCTGAGCACCTGTCACCTCCTCCAAGAAGCCTTCCCTGATCATCTAATTGGACATACTGCCCTTGGCTCTCTCCATCTCCTTACTCTGCACTACTGTTCTTGGGGGGGCACTTAACTCTCCTGTATACATTCTGTTACCGCTTCCTCATGTGTGTTTACTAGAATGGACATTCTGCCTGGGGGGAATGTGTTGTGGTGTTCACTGCTGCATTTCCAGCATCTACAGCAGTGTTCCTGGCATGTAGTAGCTGCTGAATAAATAACTTGTTGACTGAATAAAATACTTGAACCCTGGCTTTATTACTTACCAGCTCCGTAACCTTGGACAAATGACTTAAGTGCTCTGAGCCCGGTTTTCCTTTCTCCAAAATGGCGATAGTGATCCGATGGTTGTGAAGACAACAGGTGAGCCTGTGAGGACCACAGAAGCCGCCTGCCATAGTAAGGGGCTTCATAAACGATAGCGGCTAGACAGTTATGGAAAGTCCACTTGAATCTGACTGAAGGTTGTGGCTGGTGCTCAAAGCTGACTTGCCACACAGGAGATTTTATATGATGGCACAGGTTGCGTTAGCTGGAACATTCCTTCGTCATGCCCTGCCTCTGCCCAGAGAGAAAGCTCTCCGGTGGTGAGGAGCTGCCGGTCCTGCTGCCCCTGACCCCCGGGCCTTTGCTGCGTCTGAGCCAGGCCGGAGCTGCTTCCTTTCTACATCAGGCACTCCCACGTCAGAAAGAGAAGGAGCTATCAAACAGGAAAACCGTTTTTCTTTTTTTTTTTTTTTTTTTAAGATTTTATTTATTTATTTGACAGAGACACACAGCAAGAGAGGGAACACGAGCAGGGGGAGTGGCAGAGGGAGAAGCAGCCTTCCTGCCCAGCATCCCGATATGGGGCTCGATCCCAGGACCCTGGGACCATGACCTGAGCCAAAGGCAGACGCTTAATGACTGAACCACCCAGGCGCCCCAAGGAAAACCATTTTTCAAATCAGGCTGAGGGAAAAGCGGATTGTGATTTTATCACCTCTTCACATAATGTTATTTTTTAAGTTTTTTAAACTTTTAAAAGCCAGGTTCAGAAGAAAATCTTCATTAGCTCTGTAAAATGAAAACCCAACCAAGAAACCCCAGTTCATTGAAATAATGTAGGAATGATCGCTGTTAACTTTAAAGTGCTCGCTAGCCAATGTTTTCAGGGCTTTTCATAAATTGCCCCATGGATTCATTACGGCGACTCAAGGAAGCCAGTCCTTTTGTGTTCTCCATTTTACAAGCGGGGATCCGTGGCACAGAAAGGTGAGGCCGTTTGCTTGAGGTTGCCTTATTAGTCTGCAGCTGCCCACGTGTCGACAAGAAGCACCCGCTAACTCAGAGGTGCTAAACCTTCTGGAGGTGAACACAGCTCTTGGCCCTTCCTGGTCCCGATGCGTTTTGTGTGTTTCTGGGAGTTAGGGGTGTGTGGTTGCCGCTAGGCCTGCAGTTTGGCGCCATCTACACAGCTGTGTTGGGGAAGGAGCCGACCCCAGATGCTGACTGGTTCAGACAGTCAAACCTTGCTTCCTAGAGTCTGCTTTTCTTCTGTTTGCATGGGAATCTTCCCAAGCCGTGGTTGGCAAGTAGGTTTCCCTAGGTGTGTGGGGAGCAGGCATGCCTCAGAGGTGGGGTCGCGCTCAGGGGGGGGGGGGGAGAGGGCTGAGCCCGGTGCCTGGTGTCCGCCTCACATGCAGGAAGGCCTGGCGGTGCCAGGAGTTGGCTGTCTCCGGTCCCACCTCTCTGCTGCTTCCCTGCTTTTAGAAACTATACTGGGCAGAGCTTCACCTCTCCTTGAAGGCTCAAGGTAACCAGTTACTGCTTCGTGGTGGAAAAACGATGCCCTCAGAGACAGTTCAGGCATACAGGATCCTGAAGCTTTTTGAGAAGGAGGTACTCCTCACCGGCCCCTCTTCCGTCCTTTATGGAGCCTGTCTGCGCTCCCCACGTCCCCAGATAGGCTTTTGTTAATCGTCTACGGCGAGGAAGCCGGATAGCAGTCCTATTAACATTACGTGCAAACAGAGAGGTGTGCTAGGCCCTGTCGGAACACCCAAGGACCGACCCCGTGTGCAAAGGGCGCTAATGCCAGAACGTGCCTTTTCTGGCATGATTTGCCTACTCGTTTAAATAGGTCTTGGCTCTTGGTTCTTTGCCGGCGCATGACGTTGCGGGACAGCTGACCTTGTGAGAGGAGAGTGTTAGGTGTAACAAACATACAGACAGCTTTTTCTCTTTCCAGCTCCTGAAGCGCACGTGAGTTAGAGAAATGACTTGTAAGAGAACAATGGGAATGGGTGGCGTGTGCACGCTCTTCCGCGGCCGAGGTGTGCGGCCAGGTTCTGAAACAGAACTGTCGTCTTCCTGTTGCCTGATGCCCACGTTTATGTCTGAGGACATACTTTATTTAGTGCTAAGTGCGAACCAGTGGTGGGACTCTGCAAGGAAGTACACGTTCCCTCATCTCCTCACTTGGCGCACAGGCTGATGGGCCTGCCCAGTGATTTTCCTCTCTTTTTCCAGATCTTGCTCCAGAACCTTTTCAGAATTTCTCTAATAACCAGTGCATAGGTATGTAGGTGTTTTATACTCCTACTTTTTTATCATTTATATTTAGACTCCTGATTGAAATTTACTAGCAAGTTTACTATGTTAACTGCTTTGGTATAGGAACCAACTCGTTTTTTGTTTGTTTGTTTGCTTTTTTGAGAGCGTGAACAGGAGGTGGGGTGGAGGGAGGGGCGGGTGGTGGGGGGGTGGAGAATCATTCGATCGACCTGAATCATTCGATCGACCTGGGGCTCAATCTCACAACCCAGATCATGATCTGAGCTGAAATCAAGAGCCGATGCTTCACCGACTGGGCCACCCAGGCGCTCCTGGAACCAACCATTTTGATGCATCCAGTGAACCTGGTGCCGGATACTGTAGTTGAAGTATGTGCTGTTGTGAATGACGTCATCACCCTAATTAGTATGCTTCTGTCTTTTAAAACTATTTATAAAGATTACAGATACAGCCTATTAGTGTCAGCTGACAGCAGGTGTTTTATTAAGGCGATGTCCTGAATTGTGTTGGTCAGGTGCTTAGGTGAGCGGAGTGTTTTGCTGGACCCGTGCGTATTGTCTTGTTAACTTCAGCTTGAGGAGCTGTGTTGCCTCAAGGTGTTCCCAGGTGCGTGAAGGGGCCAGAGTTAGGATTACCTCACCAGCATGTTCCCTTCCTGGACCACCTGCATCAAAACCCACCCAGGAGGCTTACTTAAAATTTCCGACCTACTAAGCCAGGATCTCTGGGGTGGGTCTTTGAAATCTTTGTTTTTTATCAGCTACGCAGACCCAGGAGTTCTCCTCTGGGTCTTAAAAAGAAAAAGAACAAGTGACACGGTATCACCCCATCTCGTTATTTAATTTGCTTCCAGTCTTCATTTGAAATTATTTTGTTTATTAGCAATATCTTTGATATAGCAACTTCCGGTTTTCAGAAAACTTCACTTACATTTCTCCCTAATTCTAATAACCACCTCATGACAGACGAGTAGGGCCCCCCACAGGTGGGGGCACTTCTAAGTGTGAGAGCCGTGGTGGAAGTGAGGATTTTCTGCCTTGGCCATTGTTGCTCTTTGTGTATCTTTCTTGGGGGGCGGGGGTGCGGAGAAGACCCTTGGCTCTTACCTAGTGTAGTCGTGGTGCTGTGCGGCGGTGTCCTGCAGTGTGCGTTCACTGGTCCCCAGCACCTATGCGGCCCCCAGTACGTAGTTGGTGCTCACTCAGTGTCCATGCAATAAAAGGGGGGGCGGGGAGAAAAAATTTCTCGGAATAGTAGAGTCAAAGTTATCACTCTGCTTAGAGGACCCCAACTTAGGACTCCTTGGCTTCAAGTGTGAATTTTGGGGCACTTAATTGTTGGCAGCTGTATAGAGAGTGTCACTTGCATTAGTAAATGACCAGTTAAGATCAGGTTGAAAGAAAAGGATTGGTTCTTTGGCGATAGTTGATTACAATCAGCATTAAAGCGTTGCCACCTCAGGGCACAGTCCTCAAGGTTAAGGATGCGTAAGGAAAGGCGAGCGAGAAACCAGAGGCCAGGGAGGAGGTTGTGTGCTGCAGTCCAGTGTAGCTGCTGGCTCATTAACTCAACGAAATGAGGGAAATTCTGCACCAGTGCACACACAGGCTGCTTGTGACTGTCCTCTAGCATCCTGAACTTCATGGGGGCGCGGGGTGTGGAGCTATCCAAATTTTCCTTTACGTTTTTAAACCCTTTCCTTCACTTTTTGGCTCTGAAAGTAGGGTCGCCCTCTCTCCGTCACCAGCTTTAATTCTGCCTCCTGATACCCGGTATCTCCTAAGGGGTCCCTCGCTCGTAGAACCTCCAAACTACACGGCAGTGGAAGATACTCTTGCGTGTACTTTTTGTTCAAAATAGCGAATCCCTTTGTCTCTGATTGATTTCACCATGTCATCCACGTGTGACGGGGCTGTGCTGGACCGGGCTGTGTCCGCACCGGGGCCTCCCCCCGCCCCCAGCTCACTGGCGTTCGAGCTGCTGGGCGATGGGATCCTGCTGCCGCCGTCACAGGGTCGTGTGCGCTCCATGAGGGGAGGCCCTGGGCTCTCCCGTGTGCACGTTCTGTCTTCGCGTCCGGCATGGTCACCGCCGCCTAAGGAATAGCGTGAGGACGTCTTGCAGAGTGCCGGGCCTGCCAGGGCAGGTGCTGCCAGGAATCTTGCAGAACTTCTGGGACGATACCAGCTGGGGATCAACTGAAATACTGTTGAAGTTCAGCCAGTGTTTGATTGACTCAACCCTCCCTGTTGACGGATGCTGTGCGTTCCCTTGGGAACGCATCCTGACGACACCTGCAGGGAGAGCCCTGGCTCTTCCATCCCCAGCGCTCAAGTTCAGTGCTGCCAAAAGTCAGCAGTGTTTGTTCCCAGACCTGTTTATGCCCCTCGTGTCTGGTATTGTACTCCTGTGACTCATTTACATAGTATCCAACCCGGCAAAATATGATTGTGGAGTTGTTTACGGAAAACACGTCGAATGCTTAGAAAGGCTCACAGTAATTTGCTTAAAAGCTGTCATCCAGTTAGGTGTGGGTGAGAAGCCATTAAAATTTTGCATGAAGGCATAGGAAGGTTTTGCACTCTGATTGCTTTCATAAGTGAGTTAAGTCTTGGTCCCACTTTACACAGTACCCAGAAATCACAGGCGATGCCTCACGGGCGCGATTTAGTCGGGAAAGACCGTGTGGGTCTTGGGCCTCCATCCGTTCAGGAGTGGATGTAGGGTGCTGTGTGCCAGGCACTGTTGAGGGTGTAGCGGTGTGCAAAACTGCTGTTTCCGTGGGGGGGCCGGGAGACAGACCATGAACAAGCAAGGAGCTACACGGAATGTCAGGTGGTGAGTGCTGTGGACAGAAGTAAAACAGGGAAGTGGGGATAGAGAAATCTGAAGTCAGAATGGGGGCTACCACTTAAAATGGGGGTGCGGGGGCCAGAGAAAGCCTGGCTGCAGAGGGGAACGTTTAAGCAAAGACTTGGAAGTGAAGACGCAAACACGGGGACCTAGGGAGGAAAGCACTTGGCAGAAAGAATAATTAGTGCAAAGGTCCTGAGGCAGAAGGATCCCTGGCATGCTCAGGGAACACTGGGGAGGCCGGCATGGCTGGAGCGGAATAAGGGGTGAGGTCAGGGAGGTAACCAAGGGCTGCTACAGTCATTGTAAGCTTTGTACTTGGAGTGAATGGAAGGCATTGGAGGGCTCTGAGGAGAGGAGTAATATGGGATGACTTGCCTTCTGAAAGAATCTGTCCTGCTGATCCGTTAAGGACCGACTGAAAGGAGCCAGGAGTAGAAATACAGACTAGGAAGGGGATGCAGGTGAGGAATGATGGTAGTTGGGTGGGGGTGTGGCAGTGGAGCTAGGAACAGCAGCGGGGCTCTGGGTGTATTTTGAAGGTGGAGCCACAGGTTTGCTGAGGGTTGGCTGAGGATTGGATGAGAGAATCAAGGATGATGACAGTTTGGGTTTTTTTGTTTTTTTTTTTTTTTTTTTTTTTTTTTTGCCTTTAAGTGATGAGGTGAAGACTCATTGGATCCAGTTTGTGTGGTGTGTGTGTGCTGGGAATTCAGGTTCAGGCATATGAAGTCTGAGATGCTGTGAGGCCCTCAAGGAGAGATGCAGATGGGGTAGATGAATATACAGTTTGAAGTTCAGAGGGAAGGACCCAGCTGGAAATGTAAATTTGGGTGTCCTCAGAGTACACACGGTGTTGAAAACCACGAGATTGGAGCCCCCAAAGAGCGAGTGTAGATGAAGAGGAGACACCCAGGAATTGAGTCTGGGGTGCTCCAGCGTTGGGGAGATTTGGGAAGAGACTGGAGGTGTTCTGGGCTGAGGGTGTGCAGGGGACCGATGTGGCATCTGATGGCGGTGGTGGGTTCAGACCGGGCTCTGTGGGCTGGAGGCCCCTCTCCTGGACTTGCAGAGGCAGGCCCTGCTCTGCAGCTTTCAGAGGGTTTTCTCTGGAACCCCCCCCCCCCACAGCTCGCCTCTGGGCCTGCTTAGTAGGTGGAGATGCCCCCTAACTTCTCCCGGGGAGGCATCTCCCACAAGCATCCCCAACCTTCCTTCCGTTTCTCCAGGGCTGATTTCTATCTGAAACCCATCTGCAGCAAGCCAAAGGTGACCCTGTTGAAAATGCAGGGACTGTCCTCGGCTGCTCATAGATTGTCAGATCTGCTGCTTGTAAAAAGCAAAAGATCCTCATGTAACCAGATTTGCTATTCACAGTTCAGAGAAGGCCTAGGGTGGAGAGTGGGTGAGTTCCTACCCTGGTCTTGTTCCGATTTGCCAACTCCCCAAATCCCCTGGTGTAAAACTTGCCTTGAGACTCAGGAGGACAGGAAATATCTGGGGTGTGAATTGGTAGTAACAGTTCTCGCCCCCACCCCCTGTCCCAGGGGAGTGGCCTTCAGCGACAGACAGGACCTCTTCGGGAAGTCCTGTATTTTCCTGGAGGTAAAGTTACGCATTCTATGCTTCCTTTTCCTTCCCTCCCTCCCTACCCCATAAAATACAGCAAAAGCAATGTGGTACAGAGAAGCAAATCCTGAAATGTATTTCAGATGTGTCCCAGAGCCCAGGTTTCAGGGTGTAAACAGAAACTGTGCGTGCAGACATGCAAACACACACACACACACACACACACACACACACACACACACACGAGTATTTCTATGGTCAGTTCCCTTGTTCTGAGCTCTCGTAGTGTCTGTTTTTAACACTTCGTAATTATGTGTTTACTTCTATATTATACAAATGATGACCTTCCCCTTCTAGGACACATGCCCCATGGCGGCAGAGACCAGCTCTGTTTGGTTTCCTGCTGTGTCCCCAGGGCCTAGCACAGGGCCAGGTGTATAATAGGTGCTTGACTGATGAATACCGATAAACCCTGGAGTGCCTGGTTTTGTTTAGTGTGGAGACAGGAAGGCTGGTACCTCTTAATAAGTCTCAAGGACATCTCCTCCGCAAGGCACATGACAGCACATATGTGCAGAGTGGAGAACCTGACTCCCAAAGATTATACCAAATCAAGTTCAGGACACATTGCTTCATGTGGCTGATTTTATTTTACTTTATTTTATTTTTTATTTTTTAAAGATTTTCTTTATTTATTAGAAAGCACACGCACGAGTGGGGCAGAGGCAGAGGGGGAGAGAGAAGCAGGCTCCCCGCCGAGCAGGGAGCCCGATGCGGGGCTCAGTCCCAGGACCCCGGGATCATGACCTGAGCTAAAGGCAGACGCTTAACTACGGAGCCACCCAGGAGCCCCTAAATGGCTGATTTTAGAAAATTTCTGTTCGGAAAGGCTGAATTAATTTTTCTTTCTTTGTGGTGCTCTAAAGGGTCCTTGCGGAGGCTTAGGATAGATCAAAGCCACCCCCTTGCAGAGTCTCATGCCTTCAGAGAGCACATCCACTCGGCCCTCCATTGTGTCCTATGTACCTGGCTCACAGAGCAAGCCGTCAGTAAGTAGTGATCACATCAATGGGGGAAATAAGTTTGGGGGTAAATGACAGCCTGCGTCCTCCTCCTGGGATTTATCCCGCGTGTCAGCACATTAAAGGCTCAATCCTGCAGAGACACGCCTGTTTGGCTTCACGAGCCCATGTTCTGGAGGTGAATGGCTCAGGCTTCCATCCCAGCTCTACCTCTTGCCCAGTATTTGTGTTCTTGGGCAAGCTGCCGAACTAAAGGCAAGCTGTGCCTTTAGTTCCTCGTGTATAAAATGTACAATACCCATCTCACAAAGGTCTTGTGAAGATTCAATTTGTGATTCCAAGTCAAACACTGGGCACAGCACTTGGCACGTAGTCAGCATGGAAATGTTGGCGGCCAGGACGCAGATGATAATGCGGACACACGTGGCATCCGGGGGAACCAGTTCTGCCGAACCTGATTTGGGAAGTGCCAGTTACATGGGAGAACGCATTAGGAAAGTTTTCATTCCACCTCTGCTCCTACCTTGGCTTTGAGTCCCTGGGCCTGGGGGTCGGTCCTCCACAGGGAGGTAGCCTGTTTGAATGGCCCCCCCCCCCCCACCGAGAATGAGTGGGTCACAAACCAGATGAAATGCGGGGTCCTAGGGAGGCTCAAGCAGCCCAGAGTGGAGTTGGCCAGCCGGGGTCCAAGGCATCGAGCACCTACAGACCTCCTCCGCATCCCCGTCAGTACAACAGGCTGAACTGTCCCAGCCCTCCGTGCTACAGCCCGAGTTCAGCCAGGGTACAGGGTGAGGGCTTGGGGGATGGCGGGACTGTCGGGGGAGGTGGGGCAGGTGCGCCAGCAGACTCTGCCATCCAGGCCCTGGCACCCTCTGAGGATGAGGCCTCCAGCCCCACAGTCCACGGCACCCTTGCCCTTTGGGCTGCATCACTGTTGCTGACCGACGCCCTGTTCAGGCCCACAGCACGCGTGTCCTCCTCGTGGCACACCCAGGCCCCCCGAGACAGCTGGTTGAGACACCTCGGTAGCGGAAGAGCCCCCTGAGCTCCCACAAGGCTTCTCCCCTAAGGCAGCTGCCTCTCCTCCTTAGTGTCCTGGAACGGGCACCGGCATCAAGACGTAGAAACCCCATTCACAGGGCAGACGCACCCAGGGCTTACGAGACTCTCCGTCCCAACAGCTCTAGACCACGCGAAGGCTGGTCCCCTGGAGTTGACGGCATCAATTTTTCCTTTTGGCTCGTGTCAACTTTAAAAGGCAGAATGGTCATAATAATGAAGACTTAGCGTCTTTACGGAATTTTACCTTTTAAAGGAACTTTTCCCCGCGGACCTCAGGGGTGGCGCATCCGTCCCTTTCTGTCCCGAGATGGGAACCTGCTTTGTGTGCGTTCATCTGTCTTGACACACGTGATTTGCTCGTGTTTTGGCCTCCCTCCTGGTCGTAGATGTTTCCTTGGGTGTTAGAAAGCAGCCCGTTTCTGCTCAGTGAGAGGGGAGGGGGACGGCGTTGGGGGCGCCCTGGAGCTGGGTTGGGGGGCCGGAGCAAAGTGTGGTGCGAGGTGTCTGTGCCCGAGGAGCCACTCGTCTGTCTGGTCCTGCCGGGGCTGCTCGGGCCTGAGCCGGGCTCGTCTGGGGTGCTGGCTGTTCTCTGCCCGTGTGGTCCTCTGGACTTGAGCCTCTGCCCTGAGGGGAGCGGGGAGGGTCTCTCAGGGAGGCCTGAGGCCTGTGGACTTGGGTTCAAAGAATTATAAAAAGTGGGGACCTGGTCCACGGTTTGGGTGGGCCTCGGCAGTGAGAGGAACCTTCCGGGAAGTTACTTCCCGGGGTGATTTGGTTTTCGAGCAGTGTAGCAGGCGTGTTTGGGGGTCTGGGCTCCACGTTCGCCATTTACTTGTCAGGGAACATTCTTCAAGCACCTCTTGAGCCAGACAGGTGGGTGGGTGAGAAATGAACAAGATCGTGCCCTCCGGGGCTTGAGTTTGGTGTCACCTGTGGGGCACCTGCCTCCTTGTCCCAAGTCTGTGGGGGCTTCATTCTGCCCTCCCTCCCCAGTTTTGTCCCCTCGCTGCTTCCCCAGAACACCTTGCCGTGTGACCTTGAGTGCGTGACCTCCTCGCTTGGCTCCGTTTCCTCACCGGGGATGAAGGGCTGCTTGGCATGCCGCGGGGGTCCCCTGCCCCTCTCCTAGCCTGGCAGGGCGGCAGGGATCTCCCCACTGGCAGCTCCCTTTGGCTGAGGTCCCCACAGGCCAGGCTAGCCTTCCTGTTGCCTGGGTTGTGTTATGAGCTGTCACACGCTGGGTATTTGGAGTGCAAGCCAAACAGGTTTGGGGAACTGATGGCCTCCGAAGACCTCAGATCCTGGCATGAAGGCCCCACGAGGCAGGGACACGATTGGTCTTTCGGATGCATGGCAGCCAAATCTGGAGCCAGCTCGGGCACGTGGCCGCCTTTAGAGCTGGAGAGATGGAAGGAGAATCCGTGTGCGAGAGGCGGACTTCAGGTCTGGGTCAGATCTGTGTGGTCCTGGCTCCCTCCCTCGCCGCCCTTTCCCCACCTCTCCGCCCTCTATCACCGCAGTCACTTACTTGTCTGTGCTACTGCCCTCTCAGCCAGAGAAAGGGCACAATAACCCTTCTCACGTGGTTAGAGGGAAAGAGCAATGAAAATACTATCTAAGCACAGAGCTGCAGGGGCCAGCGATGCCCATCAGCACGTGTTAGCTGCGGGTCTCCCCTGGCCCCCAGCGCCTCACTTGAAGGAAGCTCAACGACCGTGCAGGCCAGTGGTTTTCAGACCTTTGTTCCTGTCCCCTAAGGGCTACTTTCATCGTCCTTGTCCAGGCTTCAGAGCCAGGCCCCTCTTAGGCACGGCCACCTAGCACGTGGCCTGCACTGACGCCCTGCTGAAGGTGTCCTCAGCCCCTCGCTCCCCTGACTTCTCAAAGCCAGCTCCTGGCCTCGTGGGTGGCCATCCTGTGGGCCAAACGGTTAACCCCATCTGGCTTCTTGGAATATTGAAAAGCACTCTTTGGTCCCCATCACTACAAGAACTGCCTCAGGGAGGGGCAGCCAGGCTTTGGGGTCAGCTGGTCCTGGATTCAGAGTTTGGCTGCACCCCTATTGACCAAGAGAACATGGATGGAACTTTGGGCTTCCTCACCTCTCTGTCTTCCTCTGTAAGACACAGATCATCCTTGTCTCTGCCTCAAGTGCTGCTGGGAATATTTGAGGAGCTCCCCATAAAGCACCTGAAGTAGCTCTGGGCTCATAGCAGGTGCTCAAAATGATACCATTGCATAGTTTTCCTTGCTTGACATCTTCATTTTATAGGTGGGATGGCTCTGGTTCAGCGAGGTGGAGGCATCCTCCAGAGGCCACACAGCAAGTCAGCAGCAGATTCTAGGGCTAAAATTCAGGCTCCTGCATCCCAGCGTTGGGCCACTTGCCCTGCCTCTGAAGCCCAGCCTGGGGGCCTCATCTGAGGCGGGGCAGGGGGGGTTGCTCCCCGGAATGGAAGGGGCTGTCTGCTTGGGGAAGGTGGAGCCTTCAAAGGTGCCACCAATCCTGAGGTGGCCGGTGGCTGGCGCCAGGAAGCAGGCGGTGACTCCCACAGCCCCGACTGTGGGGCTTCACCCAGCCTCCAGGGAATTTCAGCAGCCTCTTGGGTTGTCCCACCTCGGCACCAGCTCCCACACACTTTGCCTCTCCCTTCACCTCTGGCAAGAGTGCAGAACATCAGACACGGACTTCAAATGAATTGCACTCCGAGGATTTATGGAGAGTTGGGTAAGACTCCTGTGTGGCCGAACCAGCTCTAGGGACTATGTTCCAGAACGTCCCTCCTGACTCCTGCAGAAGGAGGGACAAGGCAGGCAGGGGACTCTACTCAGCATGTCCCGGCAGCCCGGCGGGGCCATGGAGACTCCATGTGGGGACCAGAGAGCCCCTGGCCTCCTCCCAAGCTCTTTCCCCTCTAGGCCTCCCTTGACCCAACTCTCCCTTGAGGGAGCTCTCTGGATCCTCCTCTCTGGGACTCACTTGGGATTGTCTCCGCCATGCCCTGGAGGCTGCTGTTACCATGGTTACCAGCAGCTCTGGGCCCATGCTGAACACCGCTGTGGTTCTCCTTCCTGGCTTCCTTGACCTTTGGCAGTGGCGGACTCTCCCTGGACAGGCTTGCCACCGCTTTCTCCGGGCTCCCTCACATCACCACCTGCCCCTCCCCATCCGTCCTGGGTCCCTCCCCTTGCCGAGCCATCCGGACCACCCAGATGCTGACCAACCCCAGATTCATTCCGTTCCATTTCAGCCACCCACTTGACCTCTCTTTTGGGTCAGATAAACACTTCAAATCTAATCCTTTTCAAACTCTGAAGCCTCTCCTGCTGTCTTCCCATCTTGGCTAAAGGCAAACCATCCTGCTCTGGAGTCCGTCGAGACTGAGGGCTGCCAGGAAGAGGGCCATGCGTGGACACGCTGAAGGGAGCCCAGCGCAGCTGGGGCAGCGAGGGGGCGGGGAGGTGGGGGGCCGGCCTCTGTGCGTTGAGGAACATGGTCACTGTCCTGGGAGCCCGGGATTGACAGTTGAGGACGGGGTACGTCATGATCCAGTGTGCTTTTGGGGAAGGGGCAGGTTGCTCTTCCGTAGAACAGGTGGGGGAAGGGGCCGGTTAGGGGGGGAGCTCATGGCAGATGCGACCAGGCCCGTGGAGGGAGGGCACTGGCCGCCCTCCTGCTCTGACCCCGCTGGTGTCATCACCCCTGGGAGCATCCCACATGTGCTGAATTCTTGGAAGGCAAAGTGCCCTCCCATCCCCGGTCCCTGGGCTCTTCCCAGCCCAGCTCTGCCTCGGCAGGCCGGCAGGGAGGGCCTCTGTTTACAGTTGAGGAGGCCGAGGTTCAGAGCCTAGGAGGCAGGGAGGGCCTTACCCTGGGCACACCAGCCAGTGAGGGTGAGGATCGGGACTGACAGCCATGCCGCCCGCTGCCTCGGGATGTGTCACAGCCCCTGGCATCCCTTCACTTGGGCTGGCCCCTTGCCTCCCCACCAACCGCCTCCGTGCCAACACCGTGCAGGTGGATACTCGAGTGCTGGCGTGTCCTGTGCTGAGAGCTTCTCTAAATTTAATCAGCCACAACCACCCAGCAGTGAAATTACTGCTCTTGTTTTGCAGATGGTGAAACCAGAGCCCAGAGAGGCCCCTGCCTTGCCAAGCTCACACAGCTAGGAACTTAGAATCAGGTCTTTGTGCGGTAACTACTACTGTACTGAGAACTGGAGAAATATCTGGTTCCACAGATGCTGTTCCTCAGCGCCTGACATCTCCGCTCCAGGGAACCACTGGGCTCTCAAGAGTTCTCTGACCACAGGAGGGGATTCGTGGTCAGGAAGGAGACTGTCCTGCTGGACATCAGTGCCCTAGTCCTAACAGGAGACACCTAGGTGGTGACCGGTGTCTCCCCAGAAATGGTGGCCCACGGAGCTGAAAGGCCTGGGCTCTGCTCCCCTGGGAAAGTCTCCGAATCTGTCTGAGCCTCAGTGTCCTCATCTGTGAAATGGGTATAAAAAGTGCTTGCTCTCCCCCACCTCCTGAGCTGCCGGGAGGGTCCAGAGATAAGCTGAGAAAGTACTTGGAATTACAAGAGCTGTGTGCATGCCAGCTGGGGTTGCCCCCACTGGGCCAAGCCATGTGCTGTGGGCTGGTGAGAGGAGCCTGCCTTTGGGGGCTTTGCCGCTGATCATGAGCTCTCCGACCACACGGATACCCAGGGCTGGGGAGAAAGCGCGCCCCCTAGTGGGAGTGGCTGTGGTTGCCGCGGCTGCAGGAGGCCTGCGCGCAAGGGAGCAGAGAAATGCTGGACGGCTAGAGAGGGCCCGGCAGGCCAGGGGGGTTACCTTTGTTTGACTGATCCGGTTTTTGAGTGTTTAAAAGATGTGTAACGCTGGTAACAGAGAGGGAGACGTAGAAATTGACGATGCAGGGCTTGCCTGTCTTGAAAGCTGCGGCTCATCCTGCTGCATGCACTCCATTAGAGACGTTTCTGCAGACGGGACAGTGTAGGGGGACCTGCAGTGTGCTGAGACCGCCCTTTCTTCCCCAGCAGGACAGGGGCATGCAAGTCCCAAGTTTCCAGGCAGCCTCAGAGCGGGCTGTCCCTCCCACAGTCGGGTCGGCTGGCCGAGGGGCTGTGCTCACATTGGGGTCCCAGGCAGCCCCCAGGCCACCTCCTGGGCTTTGTGATTCTGGAACTTTGGTGGTCCATCTGGGGCTCAGGCTTGCCGCTGAGCATGGGGTTGTCTTTCGTTTTCTGCCTTGCATCTTGCTCAGCTAGTAGAAGCCGCTGACCACAGACCTTGATCGCACAGCGTTGGGAGGAATTCGCACAGGGGCAGCCCTGCACCTTGACCAAGAGCCAGGCCCTCACTTGTCTGTTTATATGTTTGTTTGCTTATATGTTCACTTACTTCATTTATTGAAATAGGTATTTTTCGATCGCTACCTTTGCCAACTTTGACACTGTTCCCGTTTCGGATCATTCTCTGTCATGGGGGCTGTCCTGGGCATTGTGGAATGTTTGGCGGCATTCCCTGACCCCATCCACTAGATGCCGTAGCAACGTCCTCCCCTCGGTTGGGACCACGAAAAATGTCTCCAAACACTGCCAAGTGCTTGCCCTTGTTGAGAACCACTGATCTAAGCCCTGATGTGTCAGCTTTGAGGCTGGCCCCATTCCCGTCTCTTGCTCCCTCAGACACAGCGGACTCTGAGCCAACACCTGATACAGGTGAGGTTCCCGTGAGCGTTCACCCTTCCCGCTTTCCCGCCCACCTCACCTTCCTCTTCTCCTGACCGGAGGGCCTGCTCACTTCTGTTCTTCCGTCTGGGGGACAGATTTGGGACCTGGGACAAGTCACTTAGCCTCCGTTGGCCTGTTTCCCATCTGTAAGTTAGGGCTGATACAGTATCCGCCTTGGTAGGTGTACGTAGAGTAGGATTGTTGGTATATGTAAATACTTAGCACATTTGCAGCATACGTGTTGTTCTCATTGAGCAACTATTTATTTTTGTTGTGCTAAGATGGGGATGCATCAGTGAGTAGGACAAAAGCCCTGACCTTGGGATTTCACAGCCCGTGAGGGAGGCAGATACATTTTCCCGCAGTTGTGAGTCAGTGTAACGGGTGCTATGGTAGGGAAGTACGAGGGGGCAGTGGGAGCCTGCAGGAGGGCTGCCCCATTCAGGAGTTAAAGAAGGAAGGCTTCCTGGAGGAGGTGGTATCCCAGCCAGGACCTGAAAGATGAGTCCGGGTTAGCTAGGTGAAGGAATGGTCTAGGTTACCCATCTTTTAAACAATTCTTAAATGCTTTCCGGGGGGGGGCAAAAAAAAAACCCCCACAACTCATTTAATGGGCTCTGGTAGAAGGGAGGGCCAAATTGTGTCACAGGATCCGGGCTCACACCCCCTCAGAGATTCCTGAAATGAAAGTGCTTGGCGCAGTGAGGCTGGGATAGCGGGCCGAGGGCAGAGCTCATGGCCTGGAGGAGACCCACTGCAGGTGATGGATGTAACGTGGTACCAGAAACCTCCCCAGATGCTTCCGGGGAGGGGGCTGCCTGGGGACGCAGGTGGGAGCACAGTACAGCTGCTGTCTGCACGGCAGGCCTCCATTCCCAGCTCGCCTGTCCCCTCTATGGGGGTCGTCAGGGACAGCCCTGCTCAGGGCAGTGTCGCAGAACCCGGCTGGGGGATGCTTCCGCTCGCCCCGTCCCTTGTTAAGGGGAAGGGAAGGTGGTGTGCAGAGCTCGGTGGAACTCAGCGGGTCGTTGAAGTCCACATTCCGTGGGCCTCAAGGTGCCGTCCGGGGGCTCCGGGGGCGGGGCCCTGCTGATGGTGTGTGGTGTTCCT
Organism: Zalophus californianus; assembly: GCF_009762305.2. NCBI lineage: Eukaryota > Metazoa > Chordata > Mammalia > Carnivora > Otariidae > Zalophus > Zalophus californianus. The sequence continues at coordinate 9,862,553 of NC_045598.1, forward strand.
CTCCCAACAGCTACAGTCTCCGCCTGGCATCCCGGTGCCCTCCTCCAGCCGCCCCGTACGTCACCAGGCAGTGCAGGAATGTCAAGGCCACGGCCGCAGCCCAGTTCCAGGGACCCCTCTTCAAAGAGTAGATCCTTCGCCTGCTCCCTGACAGGTACGAGGAGGGTGGAGCGGCCTCTGGCGCTGTTTGGGTGGCTCCGGGGGTCGAGGAGCGCTGGGCTTGGGGCTTGGGGTGGCCTGGGAAGCAGGGAGGAGGGTGGACATGATCGCCTGGGTGCCGGAGGGGGGCACGGGGCCTTCCTGCAGGCAGGTGTGGACCCCAGCTCTGCCGCTTCCTGGCTATGGGGGACCTCCACAAGTTACTCAGTCTCTCTGAGCCTCAGTTTCCACATCAGTAAAATGGGGATGACAGTGGTACTTACTTCACAGGTTGTGAGAATTACAAGTGTCACATGTAGGCAAAGCAGGTAGAAAGTGCCTGACGCACAGAACGCACCAGCTTTCAGCTATTACTAGCTGTTTTAGCACTAGCATTTGGCTGTGACTGTTGAGTAAGAATAGCAGGAACAAACAGTAGCCAGCACTTAATCGAGACCTTCAGAGGCTTTAAGCCCAGAAAACATTGTGTAGTCTTTATTCCCTCAATGTGTTTGCAAGTGAAAGTGATTGTATTCTGCAAAATATAAAACTTAAATTTAGTTGAACCAGAAGTCTCTTTCTAGATTTTCTGATGGTAAAACCTGAATTCATTCATAGAAGCTGGACTTTCCCTCTTCAGGGGCGCTGGGCTTGGCCCGTGAGCTCAAGCAGGCCTGGGCTTCTTTGTTGGTGATGTGGCACGTCTTCTGTCGCTGTGTCCCTGAGACCACCATGGGAGGAGCCCACGTGCCAGCACATCGGGGTGCCAGTTGAAGATCCAGACCCCACTGTGCAACTCCAAACTTACTAAACGAGCACCCTGGGGTGCAGGGCCTGGGAATCTGTATTAGCAGACGGCCCCGTGATTCTGGGACACCCGCAGGTGTGGGGGTGCCTGCTTAATGGCGTCAGGGCTGTTCAGGTTGAGAATGCAGTTGTTTCCGGGCAAGAACGGGATGACCTCTGAAACTTTGGGGTCTTCCATCTTGTATGTTCCTCCTCCGCCTACCCTGCTACCTGGAGGGCTCACTCATCCTCCCTTCCTGAAGCTGCTGGAGGCTCTGGGCTCTGGGCTTTATTTCTCTGGGGATCGGGGAGGGGCGTGGAAACAAAATCCACTTTCCCCAGGGACTCTGTTGTCTTGAGCAGAACTTAGCCTGAGTCTCCAGAACAGGCTCCTGAGAGGGCAGGTGCCCCTGAGCTGGGAATGCTGGGGAGCAGAGTTGGAATGTTTGCTAAGCACAGAACTGGAAGGCCCGGGAGAGGAGAGGCAGGGCTGGCGTCTTCTGGACGATGGGAGGCAGCACCAGGACAATTCTGGATCCGGGCATGGCCCAGGCCCCTCCCTGTGGTGGCCGCTGCCATGTGGACATCTGTGTTGATGGGCGCCAGGGTGTGGCTCCCAGCCCAGAGCAGGTGTCCTTTGCAGCCTGAGGGAGAGCCAGGCACACCTGGACTGATTGGGCCGCGGACTGGGCTGTGTCCGTCGGCCACCGTAGTCTCTGATGGCGATGTGGTGTTTGCCAAGTATTGCTAATTCAGGCTCTGCGCCGGGGGGCCGGGGCCATGACCCTGGAAGGATGCGTTCTCTTCCTTTACTTCCAAACACGTGCGGCTTCCCAAGCAAGGTGCTCAGATGAATAGAGGCCCAATGTAATTTGTGTCTGTGACTGATTTTATATATATATATAATATATATATATATATATATATAAAATGATTTAAAAAAACCACACCTTACTTATACTGTTTGTCTTAGCTCGGGCTGCATAACAGAATACCACGGACTCTGGGGCTTAGACATTTATTTCTCACGGTTCTGGAGGCTGGGCATCTGAGCATCTGAGGTCAGGGTGCCTGCATGGCTGGGTTCTGGTGAGGACCCTCTTTCCGCCTTACGGGGGCCACCTTCTTGCTGTGTCCTCAGTAATGAAGAGAGGAGGCTCTGGTGTCTCTTGTGAGGTCACTAAACCCATCATGGGGGCCCCACCCTCATCTAAACCTAATCACCTTCCAAAGACCCCCCTTCTCCAAATCCTGTCACACTGGGGGTGAGGGCTTCCATATATGAATTGGTGGGGGGCAGTTCAGTCCATAGCAGCATTGCACATGTTTACAGAATGGTTTTTTAAGTGCTGTGACAAAGGATTTTAGCATGGGAAGGATGTATGCATCAAAATCCCCATTTTACAGGGAGGGAAACTGAGACACAGGGGCAAGCGGCCGAACTGGAGGCAGAACTTGAGGCGTCTGACTCCCAGAATGGATGGTGGGCTCTAAGGGGTCTGTGCTGCCCCCCCCCCCCCCGAAATCGTGTGCAAAACTGTCTGTGCGTATGGGGTCTGTTCTGAGGAAAGAGTGCTGTCGTCGGAGCGCCCAGGCCCCAGGACTGCACCTTCCCTGCTGCGCTTGCCGGCTTAGAGGCTCTGGCTGGTTTACCGACAGTCTGAACCCAGCGAGGAACTAGCCTCTTCTCCGCCGCTGACTCCTGGTGTGCCTCCCTTCTCTGGCTTTATGGATGTCGTGGACAAAGCCCAGGGCTTTCTGTTCACCTTTCGGCATGAAACATGCCACCCCGTCTGGTCCTGTTAGAAACTGCCCCTGCACGTCCTCGGTGCCTCTGTCTCCACTGCAAGAGGCCAGCACGCTTGGGCCCCGGGGTCTTTGAGGGGGCTGTCCAGGGAAGGGACTGGCATCTCTCACTCATCTGGCCACCTTCGTGGTCTTCCCCTCGGCTGCCTCTGCCCTTGGGGCAGGCTTCCCAAAACTGGCCCCCTCCTGGGGTCCCAGGAGCAGGGTGAGTGGGGTGATAAGAGAACCCCCCTCTGACAGCCTCTGCCCGGCTCCAGCCCCGGTGGTCCAGCCCACAGCCCCTGCTGCTGGGGTCCCCACCCTGGAGGGCTGCCTCCGGGCTAGGGATTGACAAGCTGCCGTCCTTTTGGGGATCCCACTCGATGACCCACAGGTGACACACCCCAGCCACACCAGGCTGAGGGAACGCAGGCCACTGCACGGCTGGCTTCTGTCTCCCCCGGCTCGTTCAGGGCACATGCAGGCCTCCACTGGGAAGGGAGGCCCCCTCTCTTGAAGGCACCCTCGTATACTGTGCCCCATCAAGAGATTTCGGCGGGGGGGCGGGTGGGTTGGAATGGACCTAGTGTAGTGGTTAAGTGCGCATTTTCTGGAGGTGAATCCTGGCTCCAATAATCCTGGTAGGTACTTCACGTCTCTGTGTTTCAATTTGTCTGTCTGTGAAATGGGTTACTAGTAATGCCTGTCTTGTGGGTTATACCATAAGCATGGCACAGGTTAGTATATGAAAAGCCCTTAGGAAAGTGCCTGGTATGCCGTAAGCCTGCTGTAAATCATCACAGTAGTGGTGTAGTAATAATAGTAGGGGTTAGCGGCAGGAGTGGCAGTTACAGTAATGATGACCAGGTCCATGGGGTGAGAGAACAGAGCGCCTGAACGTGGCCCAGCACGATGCCATGCTCAACTTCAACCCGGTGCAGCAAATGTTATTAGGTCCTGACTCCGGTGCCTGGCTCTGTGTCAAGTACTGTGGGTGGGGTTTCTGTGGAGGAGGCATGCAGGCGAAGCCGTTGCCCCATAACAGAAAGCACTCACAGGCTCTGAAGTGGGCTTGACCTAGGTTCAAGTCCCATGGCTGCCACTTGTCATCAGCCTGATCTTGTAAAAGTCACTTGTCCTTTCGAGCCTCTCTCTTTTCCATGCAAATGGGGATCTGGGGATCTGTGTCACCTGCCATGAGGGCCGTCGGAAGCATTACAATGAAATCAGGTGGTAGCGTAGTTAACTATGGCAGAGTCTTTGGCAGGATTGGTTGAAGCTGAACATACGCATCCCCCGGACGCAGCAGTTACACCGCTAGGGAGACACTCGGCGGGAATGCGTGCACATGCACACCAGAACCCACACATGGGAGAGTTCGCATGTTATATGTGCACACCCTACCACCGAGCACTTCTGCTCGGCATAACTATGCACACATGTGCACCATACGTGTCCTCCAGACATAGATAAGCGTGTCCTGGCAGCATGACTCATGGTGGCCCCAAATTGGAAACTGCCCACTTGTCCTTGGCAGTGGACCAGCCAGATGAAGGTGGCACGATCCTCCAGTAGACTCCCATAGCAAGGGGGTGGACGCAACTGCACGCACAGGCTTAGGAGGGATGAATCACAAAGGTGTCGTGCGGAAGGAGCCAGACACAATTTACTTAAGTTAAAAATGGACAAAATTAATCTATGGTGATAGAGGTCAGTGTGTTTATTCTGGGGGGTGAGGGTTAGCAGCGGTCCTAGAAGGGAGCCTGGGCTAGGGGTGAAGGGGTCATGCAGGTGTGTTCACTGTGAACATTCATCAAGCTGTGCTTTCCTCTGTATGTATGGTGTACTACAGTCAATCTTTCATTTATATAGATATTTTTTAAGATTTTATTTGTGTGTGTGTGAGAGAGAGAGAGAGAGAGCACAAGCAGGGGGAGCAGCAGGCAGAAGGAGAGGGAGAAGTAGGCTCCCTGCTGAGCAGGGAGCCCGATGCGGGGCTCGATCCCAGGACCCTGGGATCATGACCTGAGCCGACGGCTGACGCTTAACGGCTGAGCCACCCAGGCGTCCCCAGTCAATCCTTTAATTGGAAAAATTAAGTGAGGTAATGCTTCAACAGCCCAGGGTAGGCACTGAGGATGTGGCCACTGTTACCATTTTTCTTTTCTTTTTCTCCTCAGCACCTGAAGTGACCTGGAATCAGTGAAGCCAAAGGGACTGGCCTTCTGCCCTGCAGGGAGTACCGACCTATTCCACTTTTATGAGCCTGCGAGAGAAAGGGAGCGTGTGTGCGTGTGCGTGTGGTCTTCAGACGAGGGTCCCAAACCCCAGGGAGGCAGGAAGGCAGCTGATTCCACACCATGGACGACACTTGGGTGCAGCCCCCCGGGACCGTGTTCTGCAGCTCAGCCTTCCTGCTGGGGTGGGGCCTCTCCTACTATGCAATTTTTCAAGAGCTCCTTGATCCTGCTTTTTGCTTCTCGAGTTGTCTTTTGCCATGGCGGGGACTGTGGTCTGGCTCAGGGGCCGGCTTCAGTCCTGCCCAAGCAAGGCCGTCAGGAGGAGGCCGAGTTTCCCTTCGAACCACCCCACCTGCCCTAGCCTCCCGCCATGTCTGGGAATCAGCGGCGTGTGGACGCGTCGGAGCCTCGCGGATCGACCCCCTTGGCCTGCGCACCTCGAAAACCTCCCCTCTTTGCTTGAGCTGCTAGCTGAGTCGTTTTCCAGATTTAACATTCTAGTCGGTCCATTTGGCGGGAGAAAGTCCCCGTCCCCATTTGCAGATCCGGTTCCTCCCTTGGGAGAGGCGGGGGATGGGACGGCATGGGGGGGAGGGGGAGGTCTCCCCGGTGCTGCTTTTGCCTCCCTTGGTGGGACCATCAACACCTTTAGCGGCTGACCTCCTCAGAGTAGCTGAAAAGGGAATCAGAAATTGGGAAATGAAAAATAAGCTGGAGGATTAAGAAGCACAGGGGGGAGAAGAAGAGATTTCCAGAGGCCACCAGTCGCCTACCAGGGAATGACGGAGCCGGCTCCTGCTTTGCGCAGGAGCAGTCCACGTCTCGGAGAAACGGGTGAGCTGAGCTAGGAGTTTGGACCCAGTTCAGTGAGGGTCTTGGGTTTTGTGCCTTTGGGGCAGACCCCAGACACGGATGTCTGAGACCACTCTGGCGCTGTTTTCTCAGCTCTGTTTTCAGTCGCGATGTATCGAACCCACAGTGGAAGGAGAGCAATTGGAAGGACGTGAGTGGTCACACACAAAAAGGGACTTTTTTTTTCAGGGCTACTATGGTTGATCTTGCAACTCTGTAAATATGTACGTAGACACTTTTAAAAGCACGTATTTATGTCCCTGACTGTAAATGCCCCCTTTTTAAAGTTTTATAACTTGTGTTATTTAATTAATCAGTCGACTGGCTGCAGTGTAGGGTCTGATGATGGTCTGGGAGGAAGGTCTCACGAGACCCTCATATGGGCAGAACAGTGCCGATCGCTGGCCTCCGTTCACAGTTTTCCACTTGCCACCCAGCTCCGAACCATCGTTTGTTTTCAATTTCCATAAGCTTGACATCCTTTTGCCCACTCCTAAAATCAACCCTCACAAGCATGAAAAGCTGTGGCTGTTCCTTATCCTGACGATACAATTCTGTCCCATAAACGTCGACACTCATGAACTGTACCCCAGCCTCTCAGTTCTTGAGGGTTCCCCTTTTCAGCAGCAAGGAAGGCTCATGAATCCAAAACTTCGAAAGTCGCCTTCAACTGATGGTGAATTCCAGAAAATGTTGTGGGGGGCTGGGGGACACTCATCTTTGCATGTGCAAACGTGCCGGTCAGCCTTCGAACCTCTCAGACTAGCGGAAAGGGCTGTGAGGGTCCCGATCATGAAGACAGGGGTGGTCTTCTAAAGACTGGTGTTTCCTGGTCGGTGGTAGTTTTCGGGCGTGGGTGTGGATCACTGAAGAGAACGGTTCTGTATCTGCCATGTGAAGAAAATTAACAATAAAAGTGTGAAGCGCGATTGTAAGGAACAAGCCTGGGAGTGATCATTTTGGTTTCTGTGTTTTGTGTCCATTTTGGTGATTTCTGTGGGGAGGGGGTGGGTTGAGGTGGCCCCCGAAGGCCCCATTCTGGCAATGAGAGCAACGAGAGGTTTCGAGGAAGCTCACTGTGGAAATATCCTGCCTGGTAAGCAAGGTTACTCTGCCTTCAAATCACTCTCCCACCTGCCAGCCAGTAAGCTAAGCCATTTCACTAAGGCTAGACAGGCCTCTGTGCTTGTCAATACATAGCTTTATTGAGATTGCATTCACATACCGTACAGTTAACTCATGTAAGTAAGGGCACAAATCAGTGGTTTTTTGTTTGTTTGTTTGTTTTTGTATATTCAGAGTTGTGCAACCATCACTGCATTCAATTTTAGAACATCTTCAGTCACCCCCAAAAGAAATCCCGTACCCATTAGCAACCACTCCCAGTTTCTCCCCTCCATTGCCCTAGGCAGCCACAAGCCTATTCTCTCTCCCTGTAGGTTCACCCTTCCTAGACATTTCACACAAATGGAATCATACAGTATGTGATCGTTTACGACCAGCTGCTTTCACTGTGTATGTTTTCGAGGTGTACTCAGGCTGTAGTAGCTATCAGCACTTCATTCCTTTCTGTGGCCTAATATCCCATTGTATGCATATATTTGTGCAATATTTGGGACATACTTCCACTTAACAGGAATCACTCATCGTTTATCCGGAATTCAGCTGTAACAGTTACGCTGGATCTTACCTGGCAACTCTACCTCAGCGGCAGTGACTTCAAGCCCAGGGCTGTCCTCCCAGGGACCATTTACGGGGAACTGCCATGTGCCAGATACGCCCCGCACAATCCCTTCTCCTATCACGGCATCCCAGCAGGACAGGTACCTCAGCCACTTCACAGATGAAGAAACAGGCTCAGGCACCTTAAGCAATTTGGGGCCCCACACGTCTGGCCGATGGAGGCCAGGAACTGGACTCAGCCCTTTTGGGCCCAAAGTTCTGTATTTCCTTCTTGCCTCTCGCTGCTGCCTCTGCTGCTGGTTTCTCCGGCTCTCCAGCCACCTGCAGGTGGAAACATTACAACACCCGTCAGTCCCCAGCTGCCCAGAACAGAGCAGTTGGCTGCTGGACTTCTGCTCCACCCCAGATGCCTGGCCATTATGAGAAGCATATATTTAAAACTATGGTTCAGTCCCAGTTCTGCTCCCTATTGGCTGGGTGACCTTGCTTGGGCTCCCACTGGTCTCAGCTTGGTTCCTTGTTTGTACAAGGGGATGATCACCCACCTTCCTGTATCCTGGCTACCACGTGTTTGCTTAAAGTTGACTTACCCGCCCCGGGATCACCTGGCTGATTGTTAAAAGGAGAGATCCTTGGCCTCCACCCTCCCCGCCCCGCCCCCTAATCTGCTGCATCAGAAGCCCTGGGGGAGGGGGTGGGCCACCGGGCCGCAAACCCTGCGGGCCACTAACTTTAACGCCCGCCAAGGCCGTAGCGTGTCTGCAAACAGGCCTCAGGCCACCACTGAATCAGGGGCGCCCCAGGGCTTTGCATTAACCAGGTCTCCGGTGCTTGTTCTGAGCGTCAAGCTGTGCCTGGCGCTGGGTCACCACCCAGACTGGGGAGCAGGCTCCAGAGACGCACACACGCCAGGTGCGGGGCGGGTCCTTAAACCGGCTGGGGTGCCCCGTGGAGAGCCGGGGGAGCGCGGCGCTGGGGGCGGGGCAGTGCACGGCGAGCGCCCTCCGTTCCCCCCCCGCCCCCCCCCCCCCCCCCCCCGCCACCCGGGGCGGGTTAGGGCGCGGTGGCGCCGACTCCAGGGCTGGCCATGTTCCGGTTGCCCGGGCAACCGCCACCAGGAGCGGGTGCTCCTCCTTCTGACGTCGTGTGCCAGGTCAGGAGCAGCCTGACGCTGCGTCACGCCTACGTCACGCGCCTCCCGTCGCCGGGTCACGTGGGCATGTCACCGTTCCCGTCAGCAGGGGCAGGGTGAGCGCAGTGCCCGCAGGTGGCCTGGGAGAGAGCAGGAGCGCGCTCACACCACGTTTCCGACAGTATGTTGTTATAGTTGTTTTACATTAGTTGTTATTAATTGTTGTTAATCCCTCACTGTGCCTGATCTATAACGTAAGCTTTCTGTCTTAATAACCCGAGCTTTATCCTTGTCAGTCCCTGTGGGGAAGCGCGCAGTCTCTATAGGGTCGGTCTCCCCCGAGGATGAGGGGACAACCGTGCGCACCGCTTTCCAGACACAAGGTTGGCGCCGGGGAGGCTGGGCCACCGTCCTGGGCACCTTGGTGGGAGCAAGTGGGGTCCTCCCTTGGCCCCGGGGGTGAGCCGGCTGCTCCTCGTTAATGCTGATGGAGGTCAAAAGGAGCCTGGAGGTTACGGAGCTGCTTGGCGGGGGGGTGGGTGGAGCAGGTCCCCGGGCGCCCTGCCCTGAAGTGGGTGGCTTGGCATCCGCCCCCCCCGCCCAGGTGTGAGCTGAAGGCGGGCTCTGCGGTGGGGTGTCCAGCTCCTGACCCGCCAGGCCTCTGAGGGCGCAAGTTCTCCAGGCCAGGAGACTGGAAGCCTCAGACTGCCCCACCAGCCTTGCCTTGCCATGGCTCAGCTGGAGGAGACGCCTGCTCCAAGAGGGCCTCCTGGCCTAGGGTCTGTCCCTTCTTTACAAGAGGCTGGCCCGTGGGGCATGAAGCATCTAGTCCAATGGGAAGTGGCTTTTGCCCCAGGGATGGAGCCTAAAGGAAGATTCTCACTTCTGATCTGCCCTCCCGCTCCCGCAGCGGGTCAGGTGAGGAGCACGTTTGCTGGTAGGGTGAGGCAGGGGAAGGTCACTTCCTATCTTGGACTTCCAGTCAGCTGACTTCCACGCAGGGCCTTGGGAAGGGGAAGGGGGCCATTGAGAGGCCGCACTTGCACGAAGCTCAGAGTGTGGGTGTCCTAGGATTTTGCCCCCTAAAGCTGCCTCATTTGTGTCTTCCTAGCCCTGGTCTTGGCAGCCGGTGATGCTGTGTTTCTCAGGACTGTGTGCACATCTCTGAATCGATTATGTCACTGTAAAAGTCCTCTGATGATTCCCTGTGCACTTAGGATAAAACCCAACTCCTTTGTCGGGTTTAGAAGCCCCACTGGCCCCAGCCTCACCTTACACACGGCTGTCTTCCTCCTTGCTGTCTCTGACCCAGCCATACCAATTGTATTTTTGCTTCTGTCTTTTGCCACAGGGCCTTTGCACAGACTGATCCCTCTGCCTGCGGTGAGTTTCTACCCACAAGTCACATGTCTCTCTGTTTAAGTGTTGTCCCCTCAGCATCCTTCCCTGACCACTCAGTCTAATGTGGCCTCCCTGTCACTTGTCATTTGGCCTTGTTGATTTGATTCACTACCTGAGATTTTCTAGTTTCTCGACTTCTCTAGAGTGTCAGCCCCTTGGGAGCAGACAGACCTCATCTATCTATTCCTTGGTTGGCTATTGCCCCCAGCACCCAGTAGGTCTTCAGGATTCACTGTGGGATGCATTGAAAGACATCGTGGGGGGAATGTGACCTCAGAGAAGGCCTCAATGAGGGGGGATCGAATGCAGCTGTGTGAGATTGGCTGGTTCGAGGCTTCTGACCCGGGTGGAACGTTTGGCCCAATTTTCAGCCATGGCCTGCTCTGCGTAGGAGTCTCTCTATGCAGACCGTTTTCATGGCCAGAGGGGAAATAAGGTGACTTTTATTTTATAACCCTTTTCAAAAAATGTATTTATTTAGTTTAGAGATAGAGAGAGAGAGTGAGTTGGGGGGAGGGGCAGAGGGAGAAGGAGAGAGAGAATCTCAAGCAAGCTCCCCACTGAGCACAGAGCCTGATGCGGGGCTCAATCCCAGGACCCTGAGATCATGACCTGAGCTGAAATCAAGAGTAGACACCCAACTGAGTCACCCAGGTGGCTTTTATTTAAGTCTCACCACTATAGAGGTAGGGTTGCCAGGTAAGACTGTGCACATTTTTTTTTTTAAGATTTTATTTATTTATTTGACAGACAGCGAGAGAGGGAACACAAGCAGGGGGGAGTGGGAGAGGGAGAAGCAGGCTTCCCGCAGAACAGGGAGCCCAACGTGGGGCTCGATCCCAGGACCCTGGGATCATGACCCGAGCCAAAGCCAGACACTTTTAACGACTGAGCCACCCAGGCGCCCCCAAGACCCCCCCACATTTGAATTTCAGATAAACAAGGACTGATTTTTTTTTTTTTTTGGTAAGTATAAATATGTACCAAGTATTGCATGGGACATACTTGCACTAAAAAATGGTTTGTTGTGGGTCTGAAATGAAAATGCAACTGAGAATACTGTATTTTTACTTGCCAGATCTGGCGACCCTAGTCAGAGGGCTAAGCCCCTCGGCTGTGCCCTTCTGGGACGTCCTGCCCAGGTCCAGCTGTGCTCTCTGAGCTTGTCAACCAGCCCTGGCCCTCAGCCCAGCAGCTGGGGCGGGGGCCCCTCCTGCTCTAAATTATAGCTCAGGGCTGTAATTGAAGGCCACCAATGTCAAGTGGGGCCCTGAGGACTCTCAAGAGTGCTCAAGTGGCTTTTGACGCCTGCCTGCATTTTGGGGTTGTGGCTCTGACTTTTGCTTGATGCCTAGGAGTTTTGTTTTTTAAACCATCTTGTCTTTCTTGCCATCTGTTGTGAAAAACTCCTTGACAGTGGGGCAAACAAGTGGACCAGTTTTGTCAGTGGCTGGTAGGATGTTGCCAGATGCCATCCTTCTTGGGCAAGCAGGGGTTTCTACAGCTGTGGGCCCCCTTGAGGCTTGTCAGAGCGAGCTGCGTGGCCCCCACGCCAGGTGGGGCTCTTCTGGAACCCGTCTGCTTGGTCGGCTCCATGTGAAGTCTGGCTGCTGGGCAGGGGGGGCACGCTAGCCCACTCTGACTCCAGACGCAGGGAGGAAGGGGGCTGTTATGTGGCTGCCCATCCCCCACGGGGCAGGGAGACCACACAGAGCTGCGAGAGGGGTTCCCTGCTGGCGGGACTGCTGCCACGGGAACCCCCAGTCATGTTCTCACTCAGGCTGGGTTCTCAGAAGTCCTCCATGCTCCTTCCAGTCTTCCCGTTCATCTTTATCCCTGTTCGGTCGTGCACCGCGGCCTGCCCCTGAGCCACCTCCCCGTCCTGCTGGGGGAGGCCCAGCGAGGACAGGCCGCAGAGTGGTGAGGGGCTGGGCTCTGGGCGGCCCTGGCTGTGCCCGTGTGGCCTTGCACAAATAGCCCCCTGTGTGCGATCCCTCACGGCCAGGTGTGTGTGTGTGTGTGTGGGGGGTGCTGGGGAGTGAGAGAAGGCCGTGGAAGGTGCCGGCTGGCGTCTGTCCTGTAGTGAGCCCTCGGGGGCTGGGAGGCACTGAGGAAGCTCACTGGTCCTGTTGTTAGCGGTGCGTCATCATCGGACGTTTTAGGGACGACTTCTCTTCTGGATTGTCGTAGTCCGAGTGGCTGTGGTGAAGTACCACACACTTGGGGGGCTTGACTCATTTGTTTTCTCAGTTCTGGAGGCTGGGAGTCCAAGATGAAGCTGTGGACAGGGTTGGTTTGTCCCGAGGCCTCTCCCCTCGGCTTGCAGGCGGCCGCCATCTCCTCTTCTTGTCCTGTCGGCGGGTGGCCTCCCCACTGGGCACGCATCCCTGCGGTCTGTCCTCGTTCGTAAGCACGCACATCCTATAGGATTAGGGCTCACCCTGTGACATGTAGCCTTAACTACCGCTTTCAAGGGCCTAGCTCCACATACATTCATTCACATTCTCAGGTGTCCTGGGAATGAAGATTCGGACGTATGAATTTGGGTGGGGGTACAATTCAGTCCATGATACGAATATTCGGATATTTTTCTGTCCCCTTGAAACTGCAAGGGGGCTCCATGGAAGAGACCGCTGAGTCTGTAGTAGGTGTAGGCCTTGGGGTATAATGCAGGAAATTGGTCTGAGTCTTTGCCGCCTTCTTTTTTTTTCTTTTTTTAAAGTAGGCTCCACGTCCAGTGTGGAGTCCAGTGTGGGACTTGGACTCACGACCCTGAGCTCAGGACCTGGTCTGAGATCAAGAGTCTGATGCTTAACAGACTGAGCCAGCCAGGCGTCCCTGAGTCTTTGCCTTTTAACCTCATCAAACGGCCCCTCCTACCCCTCCCCGAGGGTACACTGGCTTGTTGCTGGGTCAGTGTTGGTAATTCATCCCTAGGTTTTGGAGTCCAGACAACTTTTACCTTGGTACTCACTCTCCCACTGTGTATCAGTCAGGATGGGCTCTTTAGGCTGCGGTCACCAACAGAACCTTCCTTGCTGAAGACAGATGCTTCTTCCTTGCTTATGCTACATGTGGATTGCGGATTGGCTAGGAACACTTGCCCCACATTTGCTAACTCCTGGGTGGACACAGAACAGCTCTATGTGCATATAGGTGAATTATATGAAGTAGACGCCCTCCTAACTACCACCAAGACAGGAGTGGAATGTTGCCAGTCACCCAGGACCAATTACAGCTGCCCTCTTTCCCTCCCAAAGTAACTACGGTCCTGACTTCCACAGCAGTTACTTTCTTGTATTTTGTTTTTAATGAAATTTAACTTTAAATTTTGAGATTAATTGTAGATTCGTGTGTAATTGTAAGAAAATAATACAAAGATCCTGGGAACCCTTTGCCTAGTTTTCCCCAGTGATAACTGTAGTAGTCAGCACCACAGTGGGATATTGACATTGATTTGGTCAAGACACAGGACATCTCGGGGCGCCTGGGTGGCTCAGTCGTTAAGTGTCTGCCTTCGGCTCAGGCCATGATCCCGGGGTCCTGGGATCGAGCCCCCGCATCGGGCTCCCTGCTCGGCGGGAAGCCTGCTTCTCCCTCTCCCACTCCCCCTGCTGTGTTCCCTCTCTCGCTGCGTCTCTCTCTGTCAAATAAATAAAATCTTAAAAAAAAAAAAAAAAGATATAGGACATCTCATCACCACGGAGACCCCTCACCTCGACCTTTTATAGCCACATCAGCTTTCCTCCCTTCTCCTTAACCCCTAATAATCTGTTCTCCCTCTTTATAGTTTTGTCATTTCGAGAATGTGCTACATGGAATCACACAGTATGTGTAACCTTTTGGGATTGGCTTCTTTCACTTGGCATAGCTCTCTCCAGATTCCTCCAGGTTATTGGGCGTATTGCTAGTTTGTTCCTTTTCATTGCTACGTAGTGTTCCATGGTGTGGATGCACCCCAGCTAACATCGTAGCCGTGGGAAGGCATCTAGGTTGTTTCCAGTTTGGGGCTATGGTGACTAAAGCTGCTATAGATACACTCTTGCATACAGATTTTTTTCTTTTTTTTTCTGTTTGTGCAGTTTTCATTTCTCTGGGATAAATTCTTGGGAGTGCAGTTGTTGAAATGTATACCTAGTTTTGTTTTATTTTTAAGAAACTGCCAAACTGTTTTCAAAGTGGCTGGACTATTTTACCTTCTCCAGTGTATGAGTGATCCAGAGAGTGATTTCTCTGCATCCCTGACAGCATTTGGTGTTGTCATTATTTTTTATTTTAGCCGTTGTGTTGTTTTTTTTTTAAAGATTTTATTTATTTATTTGACAGAGAGAGAGACAGCGAGAGAGGGAACACAAGCAGGGGGAGTGGGAGAGGGAGAAGCAGGCTTCCCTGTGGGGCTCGATCCCAGGACCCTGGGATCATGACCTGAGCCGAAGGCAGACGCTTAACCACTGAGCCACCCAGGAGCCCCAGCCCTTTTGGTTTTAATTTGCATTTCTCTAATGGCTAATGATGCACATCTTTTCATGTGCTTATTTGCCATCTGTATATCCTCGTCTGTGAAATGTCTCCTGTCTTTTGGCTTATATTCTAATTGCATTGTTTGTTTTTTACTGTTGCATTTGAGGACTCTTTATATATTCTAGACAATAGTTCTTCGCTAGATATGTGGTTTGCAAATACTTTCTTCTAGTCTGTGGCTTGTCTTTTTGTCCTTTTAATAGGGTTTTTCGCAAAACAAAAAAAACAATGAAAACTTTTTATGAAGTCATGTATATTCTCTTATGAATCATGCTTTTGGTATCAAGTCTACCAACTCTTTGCCTGGCCCTAGGTCTCCAAGAGTTTCTTCCGTGTTTTCTAAAAGTTTTCTATTTTACATTGAAGCTGGTGATCGATTTTTGAGTTAATTTTTGAATAATGCATGAGACTTAGGTCAGGGGTCTTCTTTTCTCTTATGAATATGCATTTCAGTGTCATTTGTTAAATGGTTGTTTCCTTCATTGAATTGCTTTTGTATCTTATCAGAGGTCGGGTGGGCATGTTTGTGGAGACTCCTGGATTCTCTGTGCGCTTTCTCCTGTCTCCCTAGGGCAACAGTCTTGATTATTATGGCTATATAGTAATTCTTGAAATTAGGTAGACTAATTCTTCCAGTATTCTTTTTTTTTTTTAAATCCCAGATTGTTTCGCTGTTATAGCTCCTTTGCCTTTCCATATAATTTGAGAATAATTGTAGAATTTTAGGATAATCTTGTCTGTATGTACAAAAAAAAAAATCTCGCTAGGACTTTGACAGGAATTGTGTCCAACGTATATATCAGTTTGGAGAGAATCGGCATTTTTACTATGTTGACTCTTTGAATCGTGAACATGATTTACTTAGACATTATTTGATTTATCTGTGTTGTGTAGTTTTCAGCCTAAAAGCCCTGAACATGCTTTTTTAGATTTTACCTAATTCTTTTTATCTTTTGAATGATTGTAAGTGGTATTGGACTTTTGACTTTGATGTTCATGTGTTCCTTGCAAGTGTAAGAAAGTACGGTTGATTTTGTGTGTAGATCTTGTATCTTGTGACTTTGATGAACTCGTTTGCTAGTTCTAGGAGTTTTTGTCAGATTCCTTGGGATTTTCTCTATAAACAGTCATGTTATCTGCAAATAGGGACAGTTTTTTTCTTTTCCGATCCATATGCCTTTTATTTCCTTTTCTTGTGTAGAATTGGTATTCATTCTTCTTTAAATATTCGGTAGAACTCTCAAGTGAAACCAGTTGGGCCTGAAGATTTCTTTTTTGGGAGTTTTGTATTATCAGTCTCTTCAAGAACTAGCTTTTTGTTTCACTGATTTTTTTTCCCTCTGTTGTTTTCCTCTTTCCAGTTGCACTGATTTCTGATCTCTAGTGTTTCCTTCCTTCTGCTTGCTTGGGATGTAATTTGCTCTTATTTTTGTAGGTTCTTGAGGTGGAAGCTTAGATTATTGATTTGAGACTTTTCTTCTTTTCTAATTATACATTTTGTGCTATAAATTTCCCTCTCAGCATTTGCCATGTCCCAGAAATTTTGGTATGTGGTATTTTCATTTTCATTCAGTTCAGTGTACTTTGGATTTCTCTTGAGACTTCCTCCCTGACCCCTGAGTTATTTAGAAACGTGTGTCTTAGTTTCCAAATCCATGGAGATTCTCCTGATAGGTTCTCTTTCAATTTCTAGTTTGAGTCCATTTGGTCAGAGAATCCACTCTCTGTGATTTCAGTTCTTTTACGTTTGCTGAGGTTTATTTTTTTTTCCCACTTTTATGAAGCTATAATTGACGTATACCGTTGTCTTCATTTTAGATAAACAACGTGACTTATTTATCTATATGTAGTAAGTGCTTATCACAACAGTTTAGTTAACATCCATCACTTCACGTAGTTATACATTTTTTTCTTCTGATAAACACTTTTAAGAGAGTAATCTCTTAGTGACTTTCAAATATACAATATAATATTGTAAACTGTAGTCACCATACCCTACATTATGTCCCCAGGGCTTATTTATCTTATACCTGAAAATTTGTACCTTTTGACCACCTTTAGCCATTTTGTCTATCCCTACCCCCTGCCCCTGGCGAGTCCATTCTCTGTATCTGTAAGTTCAGTATAAAATTTCCACATACGAGGGAGATCCTACAGTATTTGTCTTTTTCTGTCTGACTTGTTTCACTTAACATAATGCCCTCCAGGGCCATCCATGTTGTTGTAAGTGGCAGACTTTCCTTCTTTTTTATGGATAAATATATTGTACTGTATATATAATATATTCTACTGTATACACATACCACATTTTCTTTATCCACTCATCTGTCACTGAAAATTTAGTTTGTTTCCATGTCTTGGCTGTGGTGAATAATGCTGCAGTGAACGTGGGAGTGCAGATAGCTCTTCTTCGAGATCCTGTTTTCATTTGCTTTGGATATTCTACCCAGAAGTGGAATTGCTGATCATAGGATAGCTCTATTTTTAATCTTTTGAGGAACCTGCACACTGTTTTCCATTAGCGCAGAGCAATTTATATTCCCACCAGCAGTGCATGAGAGCTCCTTTTTCTCTAGATCATATCCAGCGTTTGCTTTCTCTTGTTATTTTGGTAACAGGTGTTCTGACAGGGCATGGGGTGGCATCTCAGGGTGGTTTTGATTTGTGTTTCCCTGATGGTTAGTGATGTTGAGCACCTTCCCATGCACCTGTTGCGTGATCACGTATCATGTTACTCGATGCTATTCTTATTTTTATACCTGTTTTGTGTTTTCAGAGGTTTTTAGGATCTTCTTTTTATCCTTGATGTTCACAATCTTCACAGTGTGACTAAGCATTTTTCATTTGTTACACCTGGCGGGTACTCTGTTGGGAGTTTAAAACTTTTTTTTTTAAAGATTTTATTTATTTGAGAGAGAGAGAGAGAGCGAGCAGGGGGAAGGGGCAGAGGGAAAGGGAGAAGCAGGTTACCCGCCGAGCAGGGAGCCCGATGCCGGGCTCGATCCCAGGACCCTGGGATCATGACCTGAGCTGAAGGCAGACGTTTAACTGACTGAGCCACGCAGGTGCCCTGGGAGTTTAAAACTTTTTAAAAAATATTATACAATATGTGAGATCTAAAAATAAAAAACCCAAATCAATAAACAGACAAACAAAAAGCAGAATAAGACCTGTAAACACAGAGAATAAACTGACGGTTGCCAGAGGGTTGGGTCGTGGGGGAATGGTCAGAATGGATGAAGGGGTGTGTGAATAACAGGCTTTCAGTTATGGAATGAATAAATCACAGGCGTAAAAGGTATAGCATAAGGAACATAGTCAGTGGTATTGCAATACTGTTGTGTGGTTACATATGGTAGCTACACTTGTGAGCACTTGTTGAGTCCCTGTGTTGTACATCTGAAACTAATGTAACATTGTGTGTCAACTCCACCAAAATAACAAAATTAAACTGTTGTCATATTTATCCAAGTCACTCAAGTCACTGTTGAATGAGTGATGTTCCAACACCTATCTTTGTTTCTCACTTTCCTATTGTTAACACCAATAGAAATATTAGCTAAGATTCTTGTCAAAATTATACTTGTTATTTACATTAATAGCTGCCTACAGATCAAAAAGTTTGGCAAAAACCGATGAGACATTCTGTGAGAATCAATTGACTATATAGGATTCTCATTAAAGAATATTGTATATTTTATTATTATCTATAAACTATGTGCTCTATACGCTGATAAAATTTAAACATGTATGTCCAAAAAAAAAAAAAAAAAACCTCCATTCCTCGCCCACCCCCAGAACTTCTGTTGTTTTTATGTTTAGCTCCTGGATCGATTTTTTTAATCTTGATCCCGATTCTTCTATATTTTTGTGAGACTCTCTGAATACTATTGCTCTTCTGTTTTTAACTTTAGTCATTTTTAAATCTTAAGAGCTATACATTTTTTCTGTCCTTTTGTATTAATATCCCATAATTTTATGAGTACAAAATTATCTTCACATTTTTTTCGGTCATCTTATACATAATGCATTGCCTGACTGTTTCTACAGAGCTGCTTTCTCAAGCTTTTATTTAGACACTGTATAGTTCTTTTATATTCTAGGCACTGTTCTACGTAGTTTCACAGTGTTTACTTAATCCTCCACCCTCGAGATAGTTCTTTGTCTCCATCCTTTGTCTCCAGCCCACAGCTGGGTAGGCAGGGGCAGAGCTGGGATTTAAACATAGGGGCCTCTGGCTTCAGAGCCCACTGTGCCTAGAGGCTCGGTGGTCCTGCTGGGGTCAGCTGGTTCTGAGCTGTCTCATCATAGTTGGGTGACAATATCTGGATGCTCTGAGGGCATGACTTCTCCCTAGTGTGGGGGGTTTAGTTAGGAGAGGTCAAGTCCATTGCTTGCCTTCTGTTTAGTTGCTGTTGGGGCATGTCCCTCCTCTTACCATCCTAACCCAGGTAGAAGGGGGCCCAAGCTCTGCTCACCAGATGCCCTTGTCTGAGACTTTGACTCCTGAGAGAGTGATAAAATACCAGGAAAAAAAAAAAAAAAAAAAAAGGTTGGCAGTCACGCATCTCAGCTGTTGCTCCCTGACCAGATACTTGTGCCTTGATATGGCTCCTGAGATTTTTGCTTCCAAGCTCCTGGAGATGTCTTAGATGTTTTTGTATCATTTAGAGTTCTGGTTGTAGGTTCCAGTACCGACTGTTCCTTTCTTCAGTAAGAATAAGAATCTGTTGGAGAATATGGAGGGCCAGATTTGAAACATGGGCACTGACCAAGGCTGTCCTGGAGGGTTAAGAATTCGGAAGCATGAAAGTCCTATTTTAGTAGTGTTGCTATTATCATCAGGCCACCCCTAGCCTTAGCTGCCCTGGAATTATTCCTAATTGTCCCCTTGTTTGTTCTACTCTCTCCAGATTCAAAATCTCCATTGGGAGGGTGGGGAGGCAAGCCCACATCACATACCTGCCCACTAATTACCAGGAGCTGGGGGAGAAGAAGGAAGATCCCCCCTGCCTCCCTTGGCTTCTATAGCTGAAGGTTGAGGCAACTCATACCATGCCTGTTGGGTATTGCCCCAGAATAAGGAAGTCAGATTCTAGACAAGCCCACCATACTGCTGATTTCCATTATAAGTTTCCCCACCTTTGGGTTCTGTAAATTTCCTGTTTCTTTCCAATAATTAGTCTTTGGTTACTAGCCAGAATCCTTTGTCTTGTACTTGGAGATCCCTAAGTGAAATATGTCCCATGGCTCCTGTGTGAACTTCGTTTTACTGGAGCATCCTAGAAGTTTAGGGACCTTGAGGTCTAGACGCGCAGTTTGTTCTTGTCTCATTAGCTTGGTTATAATGTTTAGGGGAATAAATAACCTGCAGGTCTTTTGCTGATAGCTTAGTGAAGACTGGCCATGAGGAACATTTTCCATATTCTTTGCTCAAGAGTTAGCGGTTCTCATTGATGTGTCAATATTGAGCCAAAGTGCTGGTACTTGGAGACGGGGCTGTGGAATGAGTCAGTGTGGCCAGTCCATTCTAATTTGGCACATTCGAGCTTGACTACTTTTCATCAAGGAGTTCATTATTTGGGGCTGGGAGGCAGTTTCACGTGAAAATGAATATGTAACTCCTTTGCCCACTGCTGTGATTTGGTTAGAGAGACTTGGCCAACTCTGGGGGTCCAGAACTCCCTGAAGTTGTGTTTAAAATAGAAAGTCATGGTTTTCAGGGGGCTCACAGGGGTCCACGGTACTCAGAAAGGATGAGTCATTGACTTGTTTCCTGAATTCTGAGTTTCTTAAAAATGACCTTTTAGATAGGGGTGGTGGTTGTGTAACTCCGTAAATTTACTAAAAACCGTTGCATTGTGTATTTTGAATGGCTGAGTTGTAAGGCAATTGTATGTTAAAAATGGACCTTTTGTTAACCTATTTTTAAGTAGGGGACTTCCTGAATGAGGGACCCGTCTTGGGTCCTCAGTGAATCTGAGCATTATTGAGCTTGTTTGTATGTAATTGCCCGTTTTTATGTATTACTTTGGCTCTAGATGCACCCAACTCTGATAATTTTGTGGTGCTTCTAAGTGAGTTATTTGGCCTCTAATACTGCACTGAGAACTGCGTCTAATTCTATGGTGGATTAAAAGCCGGAGCTAATTTCATTTATTGCCCCATAAATTGTGGTGGTTATAGTAATGGGAGAAGACATGAGCACAGTGAAAGTTTAGCCAAGTTCCCTTACTTTCATGACCCCCATTGGTATTTTGCACCCTGTTAAGGGATTATGTGGTAAGTGATGAAGTGCTCAGGACGTTTAGGGGAAGTGCTAAGTAGCGATGTCGGGGCTGCAGGGCTGTAATCGAAGCCACAGCAGAAGAAAGACCGTTGTGATTCCCATGTGAGGTCCCACTGACCGCATCAGAAAATAAGGTTGACATGGAAAGCATCAAGTAAAAAGAATTCGGTTGTACCTTGCATGTAGCCCCCTGAAGGCAAGTCTGACTGCATCCTGTTCCTGGTTAATTTTTGGATGGCTTCTGTGCCTGTTTCCACAGTGTGGGGGCCCCTGATTCCTAAAGGCTAAAGGCCACCTGCCCTGTGTGGCTTAGAGGGCTGCAGTGTTGCAGCTTGCTGACCACCACTGTTGATAAAGGCAACTTAAAGGAGATTGTGTGCAGGTTAGGGGCCCGTTGGTCCCAGTGCAGAGCTAAGATTCGCTCGTTAGCAGGATGAACAGAAAGGGGACACGAGGGCCGCAGGTGGCTGAATGTCTGCTACTGAAATAGAAAGTGAACAGGACCCTTCCGAGGTACATTCTAGCTGCCCTGTTGATCTGCCCCCCCCCCCGCCCCCCCCAGAACTGTCCTGTCTCCTCCCACCTCCTAGGAGAGCTGAGGAAGTCATTCGTAGCCAGGAGATCAAACACAATTCATCTTCATCAGGGCTCAGCAAACCTGTTTGGTGTGTATGTTGTGTACCTACGTTCTGTAAAATGTATGGGTGTTCTTCAGGCTAATAGGTATTGATACAGTTGAAATGTTCTGTTCCTTCCCTGTTGTGACCAGCTGCCCCTGAGCTCTTGCTAGGTGCCCCGCTGCGTGCAAACTGCTTTGAATAGGTTATTTTTCACCTAATCCTCTTAATTCCATGAGGTTGGATATACCTATTTTTGTGTAAGAGGAAGCCAAGACTTAGAAGAGTTAACTGAATTGCCCAGGACTAGACAGACACCTACCAAGCAGGGTAATAGAATTCTGTCCTGGTCGAATTTCACAGCTTTTAACCACTGCTATTGTGCCCCCTATTCTAGACTGTATTTCTCCCTGTGCTTTCTTGGCTGTTTTTTTTTTTCTTTTTGTGCAGGTGTTTGGGGGTGCTTTAGCTGGGAAGGGGAGTGAGCAGCTGATGGCTATCATCATGTGCCATGGATTAGCAAGTCAGTCACCATCTAGATGGGGCCGATATTGGGCTGTGGGTCAAATACAGCCTACAGCTCTAGAGTGAAGAATGATTTTTTTTTTTTTCATTTTTCAATGGCTGGGAAAGAAAATAAAAAGAATGATTCTTTGTGATACCTGCAAATTATATGGAATTCAAGTTCCAGTGCCTATAAATAAAGTTTTATTAGAACACAGCCACATCCATTTTGGTCATGTATCATGGCTGCTTTCATGCTGTAACAGCAAAAGATGAGTAGCGGTGACTGAGACTGGATGGCTGGCAGAGCCTAAAAGATTGATTATCTGGCTCCTTCTAGAAAGCCTTTGCCAACCCTTGATCTGATGATAGGTTTGCTCTCCCAGGTAAGAATGATTTCCTAAGCTCTTTTGGGAGGTGTGTGGAGATGGGACAGTTTTCAGAGGGCAGAGCAACAGGGCAGCTAGGTACAAAGCCAGATCAATGATATACATGCTTATCAGCACTGTCGTGTTGATGTTCTTTGCTCCCACAGTGTGCTTGCTCTCCAGTGGGTCCTGGTGACCTGGGGTACCGTTCATGTCCTGGACAGCTATAATTGGATGGCAGGAACCCTGGGGCATAGCTTTCTGTGTATGACATTAAGGGGTTCAGAGTATACAGTCCCAAAATATGCCCTTTTGACATAAAGATTATTTTTGAACTGAAGACAATCGAGAGAAAGTAGACCCAAGAAAAACACTCTGCCCTCTCCTCGCGACAATTCTTAATCACTGGGGACAACTCTTGATTCTTGGGGGCAGAGACAGCACCTGAGGAATCTGTATAACAAACCTTAGTAAGCAGCTCTTATTTGCCATTAGTTTCCGCCATATACTTGCCACCCCTAAAAGCCTAAACCTGTTCTCCTGTTTCTTCTTGCTTCTCTACACGTGTATTGTCCTTTGTTCAGGTGTCGTATAAAGCCCAAGTTCTCACCACTCCTTTGAATTCCTCATCCGAGTTTCTCCCCTGCACACGTGCACTGCATGGGTTATTAAACTTCCATTTGTTTGTCCCTTGTTAGTCTGCCTTTTGCCTGTCTTATTTGTCGGGCCCCAGATGGAGAGCCCAGGAGGGTAGAGGGAAAAAGTCTCTCCTCTGTTGCAGACACGAGACTAGGTAACTTAGACGGAGGGCTGGGGGCAGCAGGTTTCGGTTAAGGTTCTCCCTGCACACCACCGTATGCCTTAGGGAAAGAGTTGAAGGTTGGACCTGCCCTCTGGCTGGAAGGGAATTGATACACACAGGACACGGACCGTGCTGCCGGTTTTGCCTGGTGTTTAATTGAAGCCTCAATAGTCTGGGGAGGGAAGGACCTCATCTCCCTATAAAGATGTTGCAGGTAAGACTGACGATGGGTAATACTCAGGTGCAGTTTGTGAGTACCCGCCCCCCCCAGGGGCCCGGTGTCATGCTGTGGATTCCAGGACTTAACAGGCCAACTTGGGTTGAACCCAACTAGTCAGAACCCAAGCCACGTCCATGGGTTCTGACTAACGAGTTCTGAGGTTGGCATCCGGGTTCAGACGTGTGCCTGGAAGCCTGACACGTTTCTCCTCCATCACGTTGGTCTCTCAGCGCTTGCACCTTGAGCAGCCGTGTTTCCGGTCAGACTGACAGCTCTGGACACAGCCCATCAAATGGGCATCGCTCCGTGATTAGTGCCAGGAGTTTCCACTCAGTGAACTGGCGAACAGTTGCCATGTGCCGGGCCTTGTGTTAGGTTCTGAGGGTATGAACATGAGGGACAGCCACCTTTCTTAGGCAGTCTCTATAGAGTGGGTGGCATGGTACAGGACCTCAGGGGTTTGGGTTGTAAGCAACAGAAGCAGACTCAGGCGAGTTCATCCAAAGACAGTGCACTGGGAGGCCGTGGGGATGGTTCACAGGATAGGAAGGGAAGCTGAACATCTGGGCCCTGCAAGGACAGGGGTGGGCAGCAGCCTCAGGGGGTCTAAGGAGCAGGAAAGAGAGATAGCCGATACTTTTGGGACAAATTGGCTCTCACCATTTTCCTTACCTTGATCAATATCAGGTTGCCTTGGCATGAGGATTTCACTTGACTTTCGCTCTCTGTCTACTTCTTTGGCTCAAAGTGGACAGGATCATGGATTGGCGGCAGTCCACCAAGGCTTTGTGCCGTGGTGGAGGGGACCTCCCAAAGGACACTGAGTTTCTGTTACCGGAAGAAGGGGTAAGTGCTGTTGGGCAAGTGAAAATCAGGGTCTTGCTATGTGTCATGAACTGTAGGAGTATAGAGGAAAATGCCCAACTCAGCCCCAGAGGTCAGGGAAGAGTTTCTGGAGAAAGAAACCACTCAGCTGAAACCAGAATGACAACTGAAGTTAGCCGTAGGGCAAGAAAGAAGCAAAACATCATAAGCTAAGGGCACTGCAGGTGCAAAGGCCCAGGGCAGGGGACATTTCAGACTCTTCCCTGTTGGTCTCTAGGAATGACAGGTCATTTTGCCCAAGGACTTGTGCTTTTAAGGATCAGGGTCCAACTGTCCTTGAGCTTCCCAAGGTCAGCTGAGCATCATGGAAGACCACAGGCCATGATTCCCTGCTTCCCAGGGAGTCTGCAGGATTAAATAAAATCTTGGGCCCTTCTGCACTGAGAGCTGATAGGAAGAAAAATGCCATCGTGGCCCTGAGCACTTTTATTATTCCACCTTGGCTGCAGTGGGGGAGGCCGCTGGTCATGAGCTGCCGGAGCTGATTTGCACCGGCGTTAGTCACAAATTGTGGCTTGAGGTTTATAGCAGCTGTGATCCACACCTATCGATTATTTAGGAAAAGGAATGAAGCTGAGATGGCCGAGCAGCTGCCTTGTTAAAAATCTGCTCTTGCTGCATTTCATCCTGCTGGGAGAAGGGGGCAACAGACTCGGAAAGGGGAGGGGAAGCGCTATCTAACTTAGATCTTGTTCATGTCTCGGTGGATAGCAAGCAGCTTTTCTTCACCGTCTTTGATTAATCAGCTCCCTTTTATTCATGTGAAAAATCCAGACACCCAGGAGCTCCTGGGAAGGAATTATTGTTCTTCGCCTCTTATGCTCAATTGCTTCTGTATTGTGTTCATTGGGCTAATGAAAGCCGCGCGAAGTTCTCTATTGGCTGTGCTTTGATGAATTACCACTTCCCCTGCAAAATGTATTTCTCTGATTAAGCTGAATTTGTCCCCCTCCCCCCCGCCACCATCATGAGGTTGTTTCTTCCATGCTAATGACCGTGGGAGCCATGGGAGGAGTCTGGACCCCTTTCCCTTCAGGGATCACTTGGCCTCCCCATTATAGTCCAGATTCAGATGGAGCAAAAGCCCGAAGATAAGAACAGGGGCTGCTGTAGCACGAGCCGCGGTGTGGACCGACGCCCAGCTCATGCCTGCTGGGGAGCTGAATGGCGTCGGGACCTGCAGGGACTGCCCTTCAGCTGTGCATGGCAGGCTGACAGACCCCAGCTCCGGCAGGAGTCTAAGCGGAGGCCTGCTGGAACCTGGCCGAGCTGCGGGCTCTCTGACAGAGTTGTGCCCTGTCCAGTGAGAGGATTGGGCTCGCTGAGTCTGTTAGTCTGCTGGGGCAGCAGTGACAGAATACCACAGGCTGAGTGGCTAAAGCAACAGAAAATTATTTTCTCACCTTTCTAGAGGGCAGGAGTCCAGGATCAAGGTGCCTGCAGCATTGGTTCCTTCTTTTTTTTAAAGATTTTATTTATTTATTTGACAGAGCACAAGCAGGGGAGTGGCAGGGGGAGAGGGAGAAGCAGGCTTCCCGCTGAGCAGAGAGCCTGACGGGGGGAGAGGGGGAGGGGGGGGCTCTATTCCAGGACCTTGAGATCACGACCTGAGCCGAAGGCAGACGCTTACCCGACTGAGCCCCCTGGGCCCCCTGGGTTGGTTCTTCCTGAGGACTGTGAGGGAGAATCTGTCCCAGGCCTCTCCTAGCCCCTGGGGATTTGCTGGCCATCTTTGGCATCCCTTGGCCTGTAGAAGCCTCGCCCCAGTCTCTGCCTTCGTCTTCACATGGCATTGTCCCTGTGTGCATGCATGATGTGTCCAAACTTCCCTTTCTTAGAAGGACATCAGTCCTGTTGGACTAGGGCCCACCCTAAGGACCTCATCTTAAACTTGATGACGTCTGTGAGGACCCTGTCCCCATGCCAGGTCACATTCTGAGGTACCGGGGGTTTGGACTTTAACATGTATGTACTTTTTTGGGGGAGTTGGGGTGTAGCGATTTAACCTATAAAACCTACCTTGGGACTAGTTATGTGATGATAAATCTCCTTATTGTTTAAGCCTTGTGAGTTGGGTGCTGGTTACCTGTAGTCTACCTGAATGGCTGACAGAGAATGCGGTAGCCCTGCCGGGCCTAACCTGCGGTGACGTGGGTTTCCCACCACCATGTCCTGCTAGGAACAGTTTCGTTTTCTTGCTGTTGGAGATATTCACGTGTAGGCCCAGGAACCAGAGTCCTGCATGAACCTTCCAGCTCAGGGGAGAGCACACACAGCGACACTGGTCCTGAGGGAAGACGGAGTTTAGAGGGTTTGGAGAAACAAAGAAGTGAGGTAGCACCAGCATCTGCTGGAAACACCAGCCTTTCCCTCTGTGGTTGCCAAACCTCGTCCTGCTGGCCCTGTTCAGAGTGGCTTTTTCCGGTGTGTCCCCCAGGTGTTTCGTTTATAACCTGATTGTGGTACTTGGTATCATGGTGGTACGGTGAGGATGCACCCTTGCTTGGAACTCTGGAGTCCATGCCTGGTTTGTGCTTAAATGTATGTCAGGTACATGGAGCTGCTTCTCCACTGGTCTAAAGGGACACGAAACTTAGGAGCCTAGTGAGGACAGAGCAGTGGCATTAGGGTGAGAAGCACGAGCTCGGGGCTTGGCGGGAGGAAGGGATGTGGCGGTGGGGAGGGGCAACAGGAGAACCCCAAGAGTGTTTGTAAAGCTGTGTATGTTTTTCTGAGGAAAGGCTCATGTGTTTCATCAGATTCTTAGAAGGAAGACTAGGACTCTAGCCCTTCCTTGGGCCGTGTTGTGGATGGGATGCTGGTCTACCCTACATGCAGGATTTTGGTTCTTCATGTCAATTAGGATACAGATCTCAAGGGAAGTGTAAGGTCCAGCCATATCGACATGGTGCCCTTACGTTGGTGCACACAAGGATTGCCCAGAGCTCAGGATGAATGCAAACCAGATGGTCCCTTTCACGGAAGAACCAACATCTGTCGTTTCCTCCCATAGAAGACGGTCCAGCCTAATGGTCAGTTCAAGGCACTGCTAGTTCTGACACAGAATCCGAATTTGATTCCAAGCTCCTCCCCTCTTAGCTGTGGCAATATGGGCACTCACTGTTCTTCTGAATCTGTTTTCTTGTGGAAAATGGAAATGAAAATAGCTTCACAGAGGATGGTGTTGAGGATGACGTAAGATCATGTACGTGGAGGGCTTGATTCCGAGCTTGGTACCGAGCATCTGAAATGTCAGTGTTACGAGGGGAGGGGAAGGTGGTGAGGTGTAGAGGTCACCAACCTCTGTCCTTGTCCCTGAACCTTGCCTCTGTCCCTGACCTGCTAGTTTTATGGCTGTAAAATGGAGCTTCATTCTTCCATTTTGAAAAGAGAGCTGAAATGTCCTTTGTGCAGAGCCGTTGGGAATGTTAGTGATAATGTGCGTGAGAGGCATTCTCCTGCAGCAGACGTGAGCATTACCCTGGCACCAGGCTCTTTCAGGTGGGGAGTATGTCCGTGTCCCGTGGCTACTGTAACCAACTACCATAGACTCAGAGACTTAAAACTACACATATTTATTTTCTTACAGTTCTGAAGGGCAGAAGCCTGAAACAGTTCTACTGGGCTAACCTCAGGGCGTCCTTTAGGGCTTCTGGAGGCTCTGAGGGGGGAATCCCGTTTCCTTGCCTTTTTCTAGTGGCCACCATTATTCCTTGGCTCGTGGCCCCGTCCTCCATCCTCAAAGCGTACCACTCCTGTCTGTCATAACATCGCCTTCTTTCATCCAGAGGAAGTGACTTACTTTGGGACCACCTGGATCATGCATGCTAGTCTCCCCCATCTCCAGAGCCCTAACTCAATCAGATCTGCAAAGTCCCTTTTGTCACAGAAGGTAACGTTCATAGGTTATGAGACGTGAGGACGTGAGATTTTTGGGGGACCATCACGCAGCCTACCACAATGGGTTAGCCTGTCAACTGTTGGTCTACTTCATAGTGTTGCTCTTCTGCCCATTTCTACTCATGGCGTTGAAGCAGTTGTTTTTCTATACCTTGATGTGGGGAGGAGGTAGGAAGTGGGGTTGAGTATATCCCAAAGCGGTGGTTCTCAAAACCTGGCCCCTGGATCAGCAGTGTCAACATCACTTGGGAACTGGTGAGAAGTGCAGATTCTCAGCCCCACCTGAGACCTCCCCAGTCAGACACTCAGGGATGGGATTCAGCAACTTGTACTTTAAAAAAGCCCTGCCCTGTGATCCTGCCTTTTATTTTAAATTTTGGTATTGTATTCATTGTGAAATTTTTTGCATTCATTTTGATCTCTAATAAATAATATTGCAGTAAGATATATTATTTGTTCTGGCTCTTAAAGGTTTGCCCCTGAGGTTGAGTGTCTCACTCACCTTACCCCAGTTCTAGTCCTGGGGAAAGCCGTGGTCATCAAATCTCCCATCCAACATCTGGGTCTTCATGGGAGGTCCGGGTACTGAGTAACAGAGACACTCAACCTACAGGGCTGATCGGAGATGTATTCCGTGAGGCAGTGATGTCGGACCTGGGAGCTGAGGGCCAGGGGAAGGGGTAGCAGCATTTCGGGCAGAGAGCGGCAGGTGCAAAAGCGAGGTCCTCGGAGCGGGTATAGCACATAGGAGGGACCGGAAGGACCACTGTGCCATGTGACTCCCTTAGCAAATGTTTACTAAGCCTCTAGAGCTTTCAACAGTCTGGAATTTCAGCCCCTGTATTGCACGGGAAGAGCCTGAGAGGGGCAACTAAGACAGAGGTTAGGTGTCAGCATGCCTGTGTGCCGTCGGTGAAGCATGCCCCAGGCAGTCCTCCCAGGACCGGTATTTGGCACCCAGCAAATAAGGCAGAGAGAAAGTACAAAAGGCAAGTGTCTCATAAAAGATGCATTTAGCACTGGTTTCTATTTCAGCACTAATAGCATTAGCTGTTATGTAGAAAGTAAGAGAACACAATTACCCTGTTTTAATAACAAGGTTGACAGCACAGCCCTAATCCCGGAGGAGCCTTGCTTTACATTTTCAGTTTTCTCCAGCCATTGAGTTCTGAGTCCCAAGCCAGCTTGTAACCTTACATCTCCGTTGCCTGGAATGGTCCTGGTTTATGCCTGACATACCAATATAGTTGTTAATAGTGCTTCCTTTCACCTTCCCGTGCCCCGGTTTAGGTAATAAATGCCGTGATCACCGTAGTGATACAGAACTGAGAAAACTAAGCCTGACTTGATGGTGCAGCTCCTGACCGGCTACTTAGAGATTTCTAAGGGCGGCGGGGGCTGGGGGGGGGGGAGGGGGGAGGTGGGGAGAAGGCGGGCGAGAGATCCACCAAATCTCAGACTGCCCATTCATCCATCTTTGTGGGTCTGTCCATGCCAGGGACTGTTCTAAAAACGAGGCAGAAAGACATCCTAGGAACCGATATCGGCATTTTTATCGTACTCAGGAAAAGCTGAAGTGGAATGAGGGAAAGGGAAAACAGCACTAAGATAAAGTAGTGTTCGCTTTCATTTAACAGCTCACTTCACAAATGTTAAGCTTCTTTCCAGTAACAGTGGTCGGGGAATAGAAAACTTTCCTGGTGAAAGCTAATATATTGCCCCAACTCAGTGTTTAATTAGCTTAAAAATTCCAATTGTACAACTTTGTCCTAGACAATGGGAAGGAAAAATGGAGGTCCCCTCACTTGTCCTGTTGCTTGAGGCTGAGGACTAAGTTCGGTGTGTAACCACTCGGACCTTCAAAAGTGACTTTTCTTGAAGTACAACAACAGCACAGAGTCCATGGTGGAGCTCCTGTGTTGGGAGAATGTTGCAAGCCCCCAGGTGTCCCCTGGGATCCTCCCAATGACCCCCTTCTCCCTCCTCCCTAAAGATGGCCAGTGTCCTGACCCCTTACACCAATGATCATATGAAGTTCACAAGACAAACTAGGTAGACTCATCCATGTAGTTCGTGTCTGGCTTTCCCTCTCAACCTTGGGAGTCATCCATGTTGCATATTGTTCACTTCCATTCCTGAGTGTATGGAATATACACATTTATCTTGTATGGCTGTTGATAAAAATTTGGGTTGTTTGCCGTTTGGGGCTGTTCTAAAGAATGGATACCTCTGTGAACATTCTGGTAATACTAGACATGCGTTCTGTTAGGTGTCTACTCAGGAGTAGAATTTCTAGGTCAGAGAGCAGGTGGAAAGGTCAACTCTAATATGTCAGACAGTTTTCCAAAGCATTTGCACAAACTCATGCTTCCACCACTACTGCGTGAGTCCCTGCTGCTCTACACCTTTGCCGACACTTGGAATTGTCAATCTTAAATTTTGGCTATTCTGGTGGGTATGGGATAGTTATTTCATGGTGGTTTTAATTTGCCTTTCCCATTTTAAATATCCTCTTTTGTGAAGTGCTTGTCTGAGTCTCTTGTCTGTGTTTTTATTGAGTTCTTTGTCTTACTGAGTTGAGGGAGTTCTTTCTGTAACGAGAGTAGCAATCTTTTCTTGGCTATTGGTGATGCAAATCTCTTCCCTTTGTCAAGAGTCACTATTAAGAGAGTGGAAAGACAAGCCACAGAGTGGGTTCGGTGCTTAACTTTGATGTCTTATTATCAGTCTTTTTCTTTATGGTTAGCGCTTTTTGTGTCTTATTTAAGAAACCATTGCCCGTCCGAGTTCATAAAGATATTCTTATCATCAAGTAGTTTTTCTTTTTCTTTAAGGATTTATTTGAGAGAGAGCATGAGAGAGAGAGCGCGAGAGCGAGCATGAGTGGGGGGAGGGGCAGAGGACAAGTAGACTCCCCGCTGAGCATGAAACCTGACTAGGGGCTTGATTTCGTGACCCTGAGGTCATGACCTGAGCCAAAATCAAGAGTTGGACCCTCAACTGGCTGAGCCACCCAGACTCCCCAAGCAGTTTTGTTTTAATTTCCCTTTGGAATCTATAATCCATCTAATAATTGACGTTTGAATATGGTGTGAGGTTGTGGTCAAATTTTACTTTTCTTTTCCCATATGGATTTCCACTTGAGGACCACTGACCATCTCTATTGCTCTACCATGGTGAGTCACCTTCTGGACCCTTTATTCTTGTCTCTCTGTCCATTTGTGTATCCTTGGGCCAATACCATACTCTCTTAATTAGTTTAAAAATCTGGATAACCTGGTAGAGCAAGTCTTTTCACTTTTTGGTGATTTTCAAGAGATTTTGGCCCTTTGCCTTTCTAATTAAATTTTATACTCATTTTGTCAGTTTTCATAGAAAATCTGTTCAAATTTTAATAAGATTAAATCTTAGATCGATGTGGGGAGAACTGAACATTTTGCAACATTGGATCACTGAATCCATAGCCTAATGGTGCATTTCTTCATTTATTTAGATTACTTTCTCTCCAGCTTTTAGAGTTTTCTCTAGAGTGGTGTTGAGCATTTTTCATTAGATTTAGTCCTAGTTATTTGATATGTGTCAGTGCTATTATAGTTAAAATTTTTTTCTTTTCTGTTTTATGTACAGAAATATAATTTGTTTTACATATACCTTATATCTAACAGCCTTGCTGAATTCTAATAATTTATCTCTAGATTTTTCTTTTTGGATTTCCCTACAGCAGTCATGTCATGTGCAAATAGGGACAATCTTCTTTAACTTCAAACCTCCAATTTCTTTTCTTTCTTTCTTTTTTTTTTTTTTAACTTCCAGTGTAATGCTGAATAGAGGTGATGATAGTGGTCATTCTTACCTCAGTCCTGATTTTAGGGGGGAGCTTTCAATATTTTACCATTATGAATTATGTTTTTGTATATTTACCGTTATGAATTGTCTTTCTATGGGGTTCTTTTTGTTTTTAGTTGGATATGTTGCCTTTTATTTATTTGGCCATTTCTCTCCCTATCCTGGCTGGGAGGAGACTGGTTAGATTAGTTTTTTTGTTTTTTGTTTTTTTAATAGACTATATTTTTTAGAGCAGTTACAGGTTCACAGAAAAATTGAGAGGAAGGTACAGAAATTTCCCATAATCCCTCTGGTCCCCCACATGTACAGCCTCCATCATTATCAATACCCCGATTAGAGTAGTACGTTTGTTACAATCGATGAACCCACGCTGATACATCATTACACCCAGAGTCCATGGTTTCCATTAGGGTTCATTCTTGGTGTTGCACATTCTGTGGGTTTGGAGAGATTTATAATGATATTATCCATCATTATAGTGTCATGTAGGGTCTTTTCATTGCCGTAAAACCCCTCTGTGCTCTGCCTATTCATCCCTCTCTCTGTGGGCTTTTATTTTTTATTTTTTTTAAAGATTTATTTATTTACTTATTTGAGAGAGAGAGAATGAGAGATAGAGAGCACGAGAGGGAAGAGGGTCAGAGGGAGAAGCAGACTCCCCGCTGAGCAGGGAGCCCGATGTGGGACTCGATCCTGGGACTCCAGGATCATGACCTGAGCCGAAGGCAGTTGCTTAACCAACTGAGCCACCCAGGCGCCCCCTCTATGGGCTTTTAAATAGGTACTCTTTATCAGCTAAGGGAAGTTTCTTTTTATTTCTTTTGACATTTCTTTGAAAACCTGAAGTCTGGCATGGGGACAGTTTTTGTAATGTTCTACATTAAAAATGGACATTTTGCAGTTGTTGAGCATAATAATCTATATGTGCCCATTGGTACATATGTTAATTATGTTCCATTTTTCAATATTTTCTGCTTTTTTGTTTAGTTTTTCTAATTTTCACTTGTGGGTTTATTTTTCCAGATTGTTTATCCATTTTTTTTTTTTTTTTTGCCTCCTATTTTGAGGCTTCTAGAATTGATCATTTTGTTATTAGGAAGGATATTTATGGTTGCTAAAGCTCCTTTTCTTTTGTCTGATAGTAACAGAGATAGACCAGCTTTCTTTTCGGTTCCCTCTTCTCTCCTGACATCTTTTAGACTACTTATTTTGATATTCATTCCCCCTCTGTTAATCTGATGATCATATACCCTTTTCCTGTACTCTCAGTGGTTACACTAGAGATCCCAACATGCATTCTTGTCTTATCAAGGTCTAGTATACACTAATGCTCCTATGTTTTCCTGGACAATGCAGGGATCTCAGAACATTCTAATTCCATTTACCCTCTCTCAATTTCTAAGCTATTTCGGTCTTATATTTTATTTCGACGTGTGCTTTAAACACTATAATGCATCATTGATATATTAATAGATAATAAATTAATCGTAAGCATTAATAACTATAAATGTATATGATTATACATTAATATTACATGTTAATATTAATTTATATCTAATTTAGATTTAACTACAACTGGCCTTCACTTCTCTTTGTTCCTTCCTATAGCTCCAAGCTCCCACCTGGGGTGACTTCTCTTCTCCCTGGAGAAACTCCCTTTAGTATATTTTTGACTGGGTCTGCTGGTGATCAGTTTTCCCAGATTTATTTAGTCTGAAGATGTCTTAATTTCATTTTCATTCTTGGAGGATATTTTCACTGGGTGTAGAATTCTATGTGACAATTATTTTCTTTCAGCACTTGGAGGACATCATCCCCGTAACTTCTGGTTTCCTTAGTTTGTGTTGATGGCAGGTGTCGGTCTCCGATGTGCTTTAGAAGGTAATCTGTTCCTCCTCACCCTGCCGCCAGCCGCTTTTAAGACTTTCTTCCTCTTGCTAACTCTCTTTCTGTCAAATAAATAAATAAAATCTTTAAAAAAAAAAAAAAAGACTTTCTCTGTTGCTGGTTTTCATTATGTTACTGTGATCTGCTTAGGTGTGTTTTTCTCCTTATTTACGCTGCTTAGGGTTTATTGAGCTTCTTTAATCTTATTTCCGTCAGTTTTTCTTAAATGTATCGATGATCAGTTCCGATAGCACTTCTACCCCATTTTCTCTTTTCTCTCTTTCTGGGATGACAGTTACACCTGTTTGACCTTTCCACTGAATCACTCTCATTTTTCTCTGTGCTTCATTCTGACTTTCTTCTGTTTTTCCAGCTCGTGAATTATTTCATCCTGTGTCTAATATCCATTTGTCTACTTACTTTTTCAATTAGGTGACTTTTTGTAGTGTCCATTTTGCTGCCAAAATTCTTTACCTTCTCTTGTTTCCTTGATCATCTTAGGCAAACTTTTTATAGTCTGTATCTGAGACTAGAGTTATCTGGATTACCTGTGATTGTCCTTCTCTTGCATTTTGATCGTGTTGTCTTTTTTGTATCTGGTTATTTTTCCTCAAACCTACAGAAAAAACTGCAAGAATAGTACAAAGAACTTTCCCCTCACATGCCATTTGAGAGTATGTTGTAGACGTGATGCTCCATCACTCCCAAATATTTTAGGGTGCTTTTCCTGCACATCAGGGACGTTCTCCTCTTCAGCCACAGTGCTACCATCACACTCAAGGAATTAACACCGAACCATCACTACAATATAATCCATAGACTCCATTCAAGTTTTATTGGACCAATTCAGGATCACAGGTTGCATTTCATTGTCCTGCCTCTTTAGTTGCTTTTGATCTGGAATACCTTTTTAGATTTTCCTTAATGGTGATGACCTTGCCACTTTTGAAGATTACACAACAGTTATTTTATAGGACGTTCCTTGGTTTGGGCTTTTCTGATTTCTTCATGATTAGATTGATATAATAGATCTTTGTTAGGAATGTTGCAGAAATGTCCTTCTGAGTTTGCCTTATTGCACCCTATTCAGTGGCACATGATTTGGTTATTCTGTTACTGGTGATGTTAACTTGGGTCACTTGATTAAGATAGCGTCTTCATCGGGTTTCCCCACTGTAAAGTCACTCCCTTTTCACATTGAAGTTAATAAATATTTTATAGAGACATGGTTTGAGACATTAAGTGTACTGTTCCTCATCAAACTTTCATCTACAGTTTTGGCACTCATTGATGTTTCTTGCCTGATTTATAACTTCGAATGGCTGTCAAATGGCAATTTTCCAGTTACATTATTTAGAATACATTTATTGGTTGGCATTCTGCTATAAAGAAGAGCTTTCTCTGATCTATTTATGCTTTTATTTATCTGTATATGCATGTATTATGTATTCATCCATCCATCTATCCATATGGATTCATGGGTTTCTACTTAATGAGTTAAATTATTATTGTCATTTTTTATGCTCAAATTATCCTTGATTTGGCCAGTGGGACCCTCTTTAAGCTGGCTTCTGTGTGTTTTTTGGAATGTCTCCATCCATCTTTCTGGCTGAACAGGACATCAAGCTCTTGTGTTTTCCTCATCTCAGCCTTGGAATCCACCAGCTCTGGTTCCTTTTAAGGAAGAATGGTATTTAGAACCCATGAGATCTCATTGCTGTTGGGGTGTCATGGCTTCTAGGCATTCTTAGGGCACAGAATTAGGGAATATAGTAGGGTCAGTATACTGGCATATTATACATATGCACACATATCTAAATCTGGATTTATTTCTTTGTATATATATACTTATATGTTAGATTACACACACACACACGTGGATATTTGTATATCTGTGCATATCTATGCCTTCCTTGTCTTTCTTGGGCTCTGACCCCCCTGGCTTCCCTCCTTGCCTTACAGATGCCCGCTCATCTTGCTTGCGTTCTGACTCAGCATTGGGCCCCAGCACCCTACCTCAGGCCTGGATTTTTATCTATCTTGTCCCCTCTTTTGGATTGAATTGAATTACTCAGGAGGGAAGGAAAGTAGATAGCTGATTATTTTTGATTCAGTGCTAGAGAGCGTATATGAAATTAGAGAAATAATTTAAGACCTAGGACTGACAAGACTGAATTTAAGTCCCATTCCTCCAGAGGAACATTATGTTTACTTCTACAGGTTCACTTGTGACAGAATAATAGGAGAGTGGTCTAGATTTACTCATCAGTGACTTCTCTAGAGAAAGAAAGGCTTACCCTTTCTAGAGGAGTCTGTCTAGAAATTTAATTAAGCTCCTTTTGAGCCAAGTGCTGTTTTTGCCTTTGCTACCTTTAAGGTTACTAGGATAACTTAGTGCCTAGTACTGCATCAAGACATGATTGTATAAGCAGTGTTCTACGATTCAATTCATGTGAAAGTCCAGAATAGGGAGATTTATAGAGACAGTGATTCATGGTTACTTAGGTTGAAGGAGGATGGGTGACTGTGCAGGATGATAGGTAAAGGGTATGGGTTTCTTCTTGAGGTGATGAGTATGTTCTAACATTGTGCTGATGTTTGTATCTATTTGTGCATATACTAGAATCCATTAAATTGCACACTTCAAATAGGTAAGTTGTATGGCGTTTGACTTCTGTGCCACTAAAACTGTTGAAACATTTTGTAAAAATGACATTGATTGTGCCTTGCTTGGAACCTGTCACGATCTACAGTTCACACTGGGGTGTGTTTTTCTGCTTTGATTCATCATTCTCTGTGTTTATCCCATCCGTACGGATTATGTGGTACTTCTCCCACGTCCTTATTCCTCCCCTCCGCCCTTTTCCATGCCCCACCTCTACTCCATCTGCCTGTGGCCAGCATCGTATCAAGTATCAAGTAGATAAGTAATAAATGATCTTTGTTAGCCCAGATGTAACAAAATTCCTGGGAGTCAGTAAATGTTTTCTCTCATGTGTTTTTCTTTTGACCTTCGTCTTTGGAGTTGTTTCTAATACCTGAAAACAACTCTAGGAGAAATAGGCTTGTATTGTAAATGAATGCAGACTAGATTTGGTGTAACAGGAAGGCATGCATCCCGCAAAAGGGGTATCTGCTGCTCCAGCTGATTACTAGCAAGAGACACAGACTCAGCACCATCAAATCTGACTTGTCTTGAAAAATGGGAAATCTGGGCTTTTTAAAATGTTGGTCCACTGACTCTAAAATGTTACCATTGACAGCACAGTATGGGGGGAACTAGCAGAACAGGAGAGAGCTCAAGAAGAGACCCATGGGTGTAGGAACTTGATAGATAATAGTGAGGTCACACTAGGGAAAGGACAGGTTGGGCAAATATGGTTTTTGGAAAAGTGGTTCACAGTCTCGAGAAAAGCTGGACCCTACCTTATACCAGATATAAAAGTAGGCTCCAGAGAGAGAAGGCCTGCATGTGAAAGGTAAAACTATGAAGGTGGCTGACTTTGCCACCTTGGGGAAGGAGGTTTTAAGCAAGACCCTCAAAACAGACTCTAAGTCCAAGAAGCCATGAATCTGACCACATTAAATTGAAATATTTCTCTTCAAGAAAAGACACCATGTGCGAAGTTACCAGTCAGATGACTGACAGGGAGGAGATACTGGCAAGGTCTAAGTAAATATCCTGCAAGATCAAGGGAATCAACAACAAAGTCAGAAATGAGAAAAATGACTGGAAAAGCGGGTAGAGGCTGTGAACGGGAAATTTCCCGAAGAGTGCTCAACTTCCTAGTAATTAAGGAAAGCAAATCAAAAGGATGAGCTATGACTTTATACCTGTCATATTCCTCATATTTGCCAACGGTGGCTATTGGTAAAGCCGTGCGAAAAGTGGGACCCCACGTGCAGCCCTAGGGAGCCATTCTGGACTAGTGCTTTGCACCATTTCGTGAAATCAGATTTGCATCTGTTTTTGGATAATTCCACTCCAGGGTACGTAGCCAGGGAAATTCTTGCACAGATCCATCCCTCCCCCTTGATGCCACTTATCCTGGTGTAACTACTAATAGTGCTTCTCTTCCTTCTGGTGTCCCGACTTGGGTGACATATTGATGACTGGCCATTAGGTGGCATCATTACTGTGTCGTTTATGGTCTCCGCGCTGGAGGCAAGTCAGGTGCGTCGTGCTAGAGAGCAGAGTGAGATGTGGTAGATTTCTCTATGGAGCACCATGGAGCAGGGAGCGGCAACGGGCTAGGTGTGCAGAGAAGGGAGGAAAAGAATCCATGGTTTTCCAAACAAAAGATCTGCAGGCTGAATTAGTGTATAAAGGTTTACCTTGGATTTTTTTTTTTAAAGATAATTTTTTTTTAGAGCACAACAGAATTAAGAGGAAGGTACGGAGATTTCCCATAGACCCCTCGTGCACAGCCTCCCCCACAATCAGCATCCCCCACCAGAGTGGGACATTTGTTTCAGCTGATGAACGTGCATGGACCCATCGTTATCAGCCGAAGTCCATAGCTGTAATGCTTGCTGTTGTAACTCTCTGGGTTTAGACAGATGTATAATGACATGTATCCATCCTTAGAGCATCATACAGAGAATTTTCACTGCCCTAAACATCCTTGGTGTTCCTCCTATTCATCCCTCCTCCCCACAGCCCACCTGGGATTTCTCATGGGGGCAGCATAGTACTTCATAGGTAGGATGCATTAAAACCTGCGGAGGCGCAGAAACGTGGGAAGCTAACCCATCTCCCATCCTGCATGGGGTTTCTGCCATTCTCAAGAGGTCTGGTCTCCTCCTTGAGCGCGTTAGACCTCATTCGTCAGAGGGAATGGTCTCTGATGTTCCGTAATGTCACGGCTTGGAGAAGAACCTCTGTCATGCAAGAAAAGGGCTGGTCAGGCGTTCCAGCTACCTTAGAGCGAGAGCATGAAGTCAACTTCATTTAACTCTTGGAAGTTTGTCAGGGCTTCCTGTGCCCCGCCTTAACCATCCCACACAACTCTCTGAACATCACTGAGCTGTACGACTTGCTGATAGAGAGCTCCAGTGGAAAAGCTTCTGTTTGAGAGCCTTTCTGGCCCGCACATCAGTTGGAACTTTACTCTCTGTATCTTGAACATGGCTTTTCAGCCCAAGTCCTCCTTGGGTGCCCTGCCTGCCGCTGTGCCATTTCCCCTTCTCTCTCCTGGTGGACGCGGTGCCGCCAGCGTCCTGCCAGATCCCCAGCAAAAGTATCTGAAATGCTGGCTGGAGAAGATGCAGCGTCTCTCTCCCTCTCTCTGTTTCTCTCTCTCTCTCTCAAGTTAGCAGCTTTGCGATCAGCAGATGGGATGTCAAAACAGAGACACAGCACGCACTGCAACAGCTGTTATAATCCCGTGGATGTGGACGGTATTCCTCCTTCCCCGCCCTCCTTTCCAGGGGAACTGTCCCTTTGGGGTGGAGCAGGTGGATTGTTCTGTGCCCAGAAGAGGTCGGGGTTGAGGAAGGTGAAGCACTCAGACCATGTCGGTGCCATGGGGGATGTGTGGCACTTGCCATCTCTTCTCTTCTTGCTCTTTGGATTTTACTGCTGGCATTCTCCTCTCCTGCGTCTGGCACTCCCTGGGCTGTGGGCATGAAGAGGTTACAGCAGCCAGGAGCCTGCTGGGCTGAGTTAGCACTTCCCTCTGCATCCAGAATATCTCCCAAGTACCGTCCCTTTTGCATCACGGAAAAGGGGTGGTGGTGTGGGGGGGGCGCTGCAGTAGGTTGGAGCCGGGGGCTCTTTAACCACGTCTCGCTTTCCTCCCCACAGCTCTGCGAGGAGAGGGACGTGGGAAGGGAAAGGCATCGGGAGTGAAGGATGAGCCGGGGACACCTCGCCCCAGAGCTGCAGAGTGCCCGCGCTGCGCCCGCCTGCCGCTCTCCCCGCTCTCCCCGCCCTCCCCGCCTGCATCCGGCCGCCCAGGGGCTTGCAGACGCTGCTGGCGGCTCTCGGGCTCCAGGAGGGCGGACCGCAGGGCCTCGGTCGCGGGAGCTGAGGGCCTGGGAGGCCAGTTCTCCGGGGCGCCCGGGGCAGCCTCGCCGCCGGCCCTCCTCACTGGAAGGAGACGCTGCGGAGCAGAGCGGTGCTTTTTCTGCAGTTTGCGGGGACCTGCTGGGGCCTGAGCTCTCTAGTCGGCCAGTCCCGGAGGGGCAGCATCGTGGTGGACTCTGCCCCTTCCAGGTGGCTCCCAGGAAGGCAGGGGGGGACTGCGTCCCTGTCGTCGTCCCTCCCAGACGAGAGGAAAGACTCCTGTTGGGCAAAACTTCGATTTCCCTGTGCGTCTAACTCTGGGAGTGTGCAAGATCTGCCAAAGCATAGAGGGTTTCATTTTTCACTTGCTGGTGTTTGAGGAAAACTGCAAGGATTGAGTGGTAAGAGGAGGAAGCTTATCAACTTCGGGAGTGGGAACCTCTTCTTGGAAGTGACAAGTAGCCTCAGACCTACGGTTCCTGGGCCAGTGACGTCGTCCTTTGCTCGGACACTCTGAAGGGGCTGGACGCTGCCACATGACCCACACCAAAGACCCCAGGAGAGCCATGGAATCCACGCTGGCGCCATCCAGTTCTGCCACGGGCCCGGTCACCTTCTCCCACGTCTTTGGTCAGCAGTGCCAGCTCATGGAAGCAGGTAGGAGGGGTGTCGTGTGGGGAGCGGGGCGCTAGCCAGGGTCCCCAGCAGCGGAGGCCTCTGTGTCTGTCTGCTGTGTCTCTCCTGGATGTAATTTGGAATGTGAGATTCAACGAGCCAGTGATGTGATTGCCTGGCATATTCACTTTAAAGTTGTTAGGACGTGCCACCAGACAGAACGTGCCACTGGGGCACGGTCAGTGAGGGCCCCCATTTGTCTTGTCGTCTCTTTTCTCTGTGGCTACCTGGAGGATGAGGGCGGGAGCATCAGGAGGGATCTGATGACGTGGTGGCTGTGGCCCTCTTTTCGGGGCAGCCGCCAATCCCAGACTGGTCGTCTTCTGTCAGAAGACAGCCTCTCTCGGCTGCTGAGGGAGGTGTGCGAGCCGGGCCTCTGCAGCCAGTGTTGGAGGAACTTAGCTGCTCATGATTGTGTCCATCCTGCAGCCTCTTCCGGCCCTTGGCTCTGCTGTGGGGAGACCCCATTGCTCTTTGCCCCTGACATTGTCTTCTAAAGGTTCATGTGTTATACAGAGGGGAAACTTGGGGTGCGCTGCAGCCTCACCCTCTGCCAGCCATCTTGTTCGGATGTGCATCGGTCATAAGGAAAACCAGGTGAGGGTGCGTGGCTTGGTGCAAATGGTCATGGGGCTGGAGCCTGCACACTGAAGCTTGATAGGTGTTTAACGGTTCTGCTGGAGCCCCACAAGATTCCAGGTGGCCTCATGTCGGCCCGGTTCCCTGCTCTCTGAGTGCATTCCTGTTGGGAGAAGGACCACGAGCTCTCCAAAGGTTTCGTGGGTGTTCAAGTGTTAATTGTGCTTTTCGGCTGTGAGTCAGGAAGGCGATGAGAAGAGCACTGTATTAGGAGTCTGAGGACCTGCGTCAGTGTTGATGCGAAATTTCACAAGGTGGTTGCGATGGCAGGCCCCACCCCTTTCCCTGGGCCATCTGTCTCTAGCTGCAAAACAAGAACTGGACTCATGGCAGCCTGATCCATCCAGACCTTCCATTCTGGGGGCTCTGAAGTCCCGGCACACTGGAGACAACAAACGAGCTGGTGTCTCGGGATGGAATGTGTCTGCACAGGGTGGCAGCACGTGGGGTGGGTGAGTGAGGGCTCTGGAGCTAGACCGCCAGGGGTCCCAGCTGTACCCGTTACAGGCTGCGTGACCTCAGGCGGGTGACTTCTCTGTCCCTCAGTTTCTTTATCTGTAAGATGGGGATACCACATATACTTCATAGGGTCCTTGCAGAGTTTAAGTTGGTGCATGGAAAGCCTTGTACTCCTGGCACGGTGAGTGGCAAGTATTCATTAATGTTTCTAGAGGATGCGGGGGATGCTGGGCACGCATCCTTCCACGGGCCAGTCGGGGCACCTCGGACTGCAGAGACTTCGGTTCTAGGGGTCCGAAGCATTGAACACCCTTCCCTCCACATGCACTTTGACTCTGGCTCGTCCAGAAGGTTGAGAATCTCCCACATCTGTGGATTATTTGGTCCTCAGTGGCTTCGGTGCCTCTACTTCCACAAGAGAAGGAGACTTGGGAGCTTGCCTGGACCGAGGTTGCATGCCCCTTTCTACTCCCCTGAAGTTACTGTGAGAAGGCAGGTTGGATTTCTAAAGTGCCTGGGCGCTGTCCCCTGTGGCTTTATCCTCTAAGCTTTTGGAGGCACCCAGGCCTAAATCAGCCTGTGAAATCCTCTGTCTCCTTTAAAAACAAACACACAAACAAATAAACAAAACCCCTTTATGTCAGGGAAGCACAGGGAATAATCATGGCCAGCAGTCTCCGAGGGAGAATGCTCTCCCTGAAGAAATGCAAAGAGGAGTAAGCCTAAAATAATGCTACCCGATTTGCAAAGCAATGTGACAGTCCTTTCCTCCTTTCCTCCTGTTTTTCTCATTTTAATTTGATAATGGGAATAAAAGAAACTTTAAAATGGCAAAAAAAAAAAAAAAAGCTAAGTCAGAAGAGCTCACTCAATTAGGAGGTGAAAGGGGTCGAGAGAAAATGTGGACACCTCTCCAGCCAGCCATTTGGGCTTCAGTTGGCATCACAAGTGAGACCTTCCGTGTGTGAGAAATGACCTTGCGTCTGCAGGGGCTCACCGCTGTGTCCATCATGGTTGTTCCCCAGTAAGATGCAACCCTCAGTCAGCTGGCTGCACTGAGCACCTACTATGTGCTTTCTTTGCACGGTTTCTAGAACTACAGAATCTGAAGAGTAAGTCAAAAGGAGATGCTCTTCCTCAAGGACAAGGTGATCTACTAGGCAAATGTAAAGCGTATTGAGGAAAAGAGAATTCTACACGATGTGACTTTTTAACGATTCCGTTTTTCAACAATCCTTCCAATAGGTCTTACATAAATTATCTTAATTTTCAAAAATCCTAACCAGTTTCTACCGGCAAGGGAAACAATCAGGTTGTCTGCATGCCCACGTTCATCCCACTAGGAAGCAGTGAAAGGGGAAGGTGAGCCCTGGTCAGATGCCCAAGCCTGTGCATTTAACTGCTAAAGCATGTGGTCCCTGGTGAAGTCGGCTTAATCTCTTGTGTCTGTAAGTATCCTGTGTCTTAGGAGAAGTTGATCCTTCAGAGATGGAGCAGTCAAAGATGCTTAGTGGGGTGGGTGTGGGGGGAGGAGCATAAAAGGGCCCATTGGACTTAGGAGGGCAGCAGTAGAACCCTGGCAGCGAGGGTGTGATTATGCATGGGTGGGGCCAGTGAGAACTTTGACCCAGTTCATGGTAGCAGGATTGTGAAGGTCTGGTGGGGCCATGGAAAGAGTATGGCGTTCTTTCTCATTTAGTCCCAATTCAGCTTTTTTGAGCTGGCTTTTCACTGGCTGTATGAACTTGATGAACCCCCAAGCCCTAGACCAGGAGTTGGCAAACTATGGCCCTGTTGCCAAATATGGCCCACTACTTGCTTTTGTAAATAAAGTTTTATTGGTACACACCCACATCCGTTCATGCTCATTTTATCTGTGGCTGCTTTTGTGCTACAACAGTACATTTGAGTAGCTGTTACTAAGACCTTGTGGCCCATAAAGCTGAAAATATTTGCTGTCTTGCCCTTTGCGGAATAAAGAGTGCTGGTCCCTGCCCTAGACCCACATATGTAGCACAGAATGGGGGTAGATAGAACTTGTGTGGGACAGTGTGGGAGGGCTCAAGCCATGCTTCCTTGCTGGGACCTTTGACAGTACCTGGTGCCTTGGTTTTCTTACTCCTCCTCCCCGCTTCACCGTGCACAGTAGCCATTGCTTTAGGCAGGGAGCATTTAGAGTAGGTCTGAAAGCTCTGGTAAGAATAGTTCCCACTGCGTTCCCAGATCTGTAGCCCCTGCGCTGGGTGAGCTCGTGTCTGCCTCCTCTTCCTGGCCACCCTGCAGGCAGACGGTGCCTTTCCTGTTTAATGGGTGAGTTTAGATGTTGGCAGCCTTGGAACTTAAACCCCAGTCAGCCCGACCCCAAAACCTGCGCTCAAAAAGGGCAAAACTGCAGCTGCTGCAGAGGGTTTTTGTTTTTGTTTCTTGTTTTTTGTTTTTTGTTTTTTTTTAATGTGTCTTGTCTTTCTCAAGGAAGTGGAGAGTGATGTTCTGGCTCTTCTATTGGCTTTGATGCTGTTGTTCACCCTCATCCCCCTCCGGGGTCCTCCACCCACTTTGGAAAGGCTAGCCCTACAAGTTCTTTCCCTTCTGTTTCTAACTTCCAACCCAAATTTCTCCCCTTTCCTCTGGGCCCTGCTATAGCCCAGAAAGGTAGGAGAGGAGTTAGCCTGGAGGCTGTCACTCTTCATTCCTCCTGCCTGACTTCCTTCAGGTGGGAGCTGAGGGCCACACTCCCAGGCCGGCCGCTGGAGACCTCACTGTATTCCGCATCGCTGGTTTCTGGCTGTCCCTGGAACCTGACAGAGATGCTGGGAGGAAATCCAAGGGGATGGGCAGGGCAGACTCAAGCTGCTGTCCCGTTGGTCTCAGTGTAGTTGAGTAACTCCACTTGCCCATCTCCTTCTTGGTCCCCAAAGTGTTGGATGGGGGAGTCCCTCTGACCTGGCATTTGGCTGTGTCTCTGCTGCAGGCTCTTGACTGAGCCCTGGGCCTGACAGTCTGTGGGCCGTGGTTCCTGGGGGGCTTTGTCTCTGGTACCAGGCTCGGACGGGCCGAGCCTCCCCTGTGTCATTCTAGGCCCATTTCCAACTCGTCTTATCCGGGTGCCAA
This sequence comes from Zalophus californianus, assembly GCF_009762305.2. Classification (NCBI taxonomy): domain Eukaryota; kingdom Metazoa; phylum Chordata; class Mammalia; order Carnivora; family Otariidae; genus Zalophus; species Zalophus californianus. The sequence continues at coordinate 9,907,300 of NC_045598.1, forward strand.
GCGTTTCCTCAGGGCTGTTTCCCCTGACCAGAACAACTGAGGTCATCCTGTCCAACATTATCCTGCTGGCATTGCATGACGTCAGTCCCGGCTCCAGGGGGAGGACAGAGGAGCGGAGGGAGCAGGAAGGTGAATGGGCTTCCACACCTGGGCCGCTGTTTTCTTGCGTCCCTCCTGGTTGCCGCTCGGAAGCCCCCTACAAGTTCCTTAAGGATCAGTTCCAGCTCACTGCCATGTAGACGCTCCAGTGTATGCAAGCCATGTCTTTCTGTCTGTCTCCTAAGTCAGGCTGATGCCTGGAGCCAAGGTCTGGTCATCTTTTGACTTTATTACCTTGTTCCTTCCGAAGGCTGCCAGAGGAACCCCCTTTCCTGCCTTTTGAACAATAGAGGGATTTATCTGAATGTACAGCCTATATGTATTTGGAAGCCACTTGCCATATTTATAACCAAGAGAAGGGGAGAACTAGGAGTTATGCCATCTGCTGCGAGCCGAGCACATTGGGCGCGTTTGCACAAGTGAAATAGATGAAGATGAGCAGAGCAAGGAGCCCTGTTTCCTGTATTCCCATCTATGGGAATGGGAACTCGGTTTCAAGGTCTCCTTTTAGATCCCCAAGAGATGGCTGGCGAGGACCTGTTCCTTGCCTGGCTGTTTCTGCAATGGGAACAGCATGTTTTGACCTTCTAGACCAGGAATTGTGGTAGTGCCTGCTGGCTGTGGAGCATGACTGTAGCTGACACTTGATCAGGTGCTGATTCCGTGCTGGTCGTTGTGCTGTGCTTCCATGTTACCTTACTTCCTCCTTGTCACATCCTTGTAAGGTGGTGGACATCATCCTCGTTTTGGAGATGAGACTGAGGCCCATAAAGGGAAGTGTTTCTCTTAACAAGTCAGTGGTTGGGCCAGGATTCAAATTCAAGCCGTCTGCATCCAAAATCTCTACTGATTCCTGTTCTTCTCTCCAGACTCTGTCCAATTCCCCCAGCTCCTTGGGAATTCATCTCCGGATGTTGGACACCTAGGCCGGCAAGTGAATGTTTTCTGAATGGACGTGGCGTCTGCCATAACAAGAGTTATTGGAGACAGTGTCCACCCTCCAGGAGTTTGTGGCTTAGAGGGGGCGTGACCTTCATCTTCCGTGTGCACAGTTATTCACAACACGTTGTGTCATGGTGTGACTTCCATTCGTTGGCGCTTTCTGTATTAGGCTCTGGGCACCCCAAGGTCAGGAACTATCGTCGGGGCTGTCTTCGCATCCTCCAGACCTCATGTGGTGTTGGCAGCGTTGTCGTCCTTATCAGTAAGACCCCAGCCAAAGTGTTCATCCTTTTCCAGGCTAGCTGTCCGTCTCGTGAGAGGTCGTTAGCACAGTACAGACGTGTGAGCAGAGCCTGGCAAAGCAAACTAGCTGCTATGTTCATTCTCTTTCTCAAGACTAATTCTTCCTGGCCCTCGAGTTAGCACGTGGAATCAGGGCAGTGGGGAGAACAGTTTATCCCTGTGGTCCTTCGGGCTGATCAGATTGAGTACTTTTGAGTCCAGGCTCTTGAAGAGAAAGAGGGCTGCCTGTTGGTGCGAAGGACAAAGTGGCGGGCACCAGCTGCCCATGGCCCTCTTCGTCTCCTCCCGACCTGATCTCCCACCCTCAGCCCCCATGTGGGCTTTTCTCAGCATCCTGGTGACCTCCTTAGGACGCAGCTACTGTCAGTCACCCTCCCTGTGTCATACCTTGACCTCAGGAAGTTCCCGCTGGTGGTGTGTGTTTGAGGGGAAGGCATCAGGGACAAGTTGGGTGCTTATCCCAGTGGAGTAAGTCACGTGCGCAGGAGTCCTGGCTTTGAGCAGTCCAGGGTGTCCCACCGGTCCTTACATTAGAAGCAGCAGCTGGTCTCTTGTTGACTTCTTTCTCCAGAGACCTCTTTGTCAGAGGCAGGGCCATATGGTTATTACTATGGACTTAAGAACTCAACTGCTCGGGTTCAAATCCCAGTTCTGCTGTTCACTAGTTGTGTGACCTTGGACAAGTAGCTTAATCTCTCTGTGCCACAGATTCCTCATCTGTGAAAAGGAAATAGTGGTTTACCTACTTCACAGGGTTGTGGTAGGTCTGACAATGAGCTAATATGAGTGGAATGTTTGTCGTAGTGCCTGCCACAGAATGCATTATATATAAACATTTGCAGTCTGTTTTAGGTAGTGCAGCATCTATCACAGAATACAATAGACTGGCACCTTAAACAGAAACATGTATTTCTCAGAGTTCCGGAGGCCAGGAAGTCTGAGATCAGGGTGTCAGCAGATCTGGTGTCTGGTGAGGGCCCACCCTCTGGTTTGTAGATGGCTGCCTCTCATTGTAACTCCCACAGTGGGGAGCAGAGAGAGAAGCAGACTGTCCCGTCTCTTCCTCCAAGGGCACTCATCCCACAGTGAGGGCTCCACCCTCATGGCCTCAGCACCTCCCAAAGGCCCTGCCTCCAAATACCATCACAGTGGGGACTGGGATTCCAACATGCGAGTTTTGGGAGGATGTGCAATTCGTAACTGTAGTTATTACTGTTCCGTGTTAGCACATCATCCCTGTCCTGCCTGGTGAGACAGAGTTTAGTAACACCAGAATTAAAGCCTGCCTTGTGGTTTTGTCTTTCTGACCAGTACAGAGTTGCTCCTTTATTTCCTTGGCTAATCGTTGTGGTTAAAAAAGAATTCCTCAAATTCAACATTTGTTATCTCCAAGGCCAGGAATCACCAGCTCTATGAAAATTGCCATCCACGAATCACAAAAGGATGTTTAAAGAAGGTCCTCATTGGACCTGGCTTACCTAGGACGGGCATCGTTCACGTCGGTCTTCTGGTATAGTTACTACAGCACCTGCCTTCATTCACAAGCATGTCCCCCCTTACATGGTAAATTAGATGGTCAGCCTTAGTAAGGGGCAGCTGAATAAATAAAATTCAAATGTTACTTAAAACATGGAGCATCTGACCTTGGAGGAAGTAGTTGAAGGTTAAGAGACAGCGGAAGGAGCGAATATTTGGTTTGGAACAGGGGTCAGACAGATCAGGTGAACTGGGCACCAGTTCTCAGCATGGCTAGGGGGGGTTTGCTGATGTTGCCAGATCTTGTTCTCTAGGAGAACCCTAGAATCCTGGTCTTCCTATAAAATCTCCCAGTTTTTGAATGGGTGTCACCAAATGCAAGATTTCGAATTCTGGGGGGTCACACTGGGACAGCTGTGTCCAGCCTGTTGGCCACCCATTTACAACGTCTGGTTTAAGCCCTCAGCTCTTCTTAACAGGTCTCTCGTTCCAGACTGTGGGTTGCTTCCAGCCTCAGTGGTATTCCCTCTTTCTGGTCTCCCATTCCCTTGCTTTGCCTTGAATAAAATAAAAGTGTTTAGGTTGAGCCCCGAACCCCAGCTCTTGTCCACATCCCCTTATAAAACAAATGTGGTCTTGCTGGACCAAGTACTGTACCGGGCCCTGGGGCTTCAGAGCGCTTGTTTGTGAGCTTGAGCGCTTGGTTTTCTCCCTCATCTTGGTCATGGAGAAGACTTGGCAGCAGGTGGGAAGTGGGAACAAATAGAAGGAATGTAATCCTGAGGTGCCAAGGCATTCCATTTTTTGACTCAAGGCTACAGCCATTCCAGACTGGGCAGGTGGGTGCCTCCATGAAATGGGAGGTCTGAGCCAGACCATTAGAGCACCGTCCCCAAGAGCCCTGGGTGGTCAGGAACAGAGCTGGCTCTCTGCTCTTGATGACAGCACTGAAGGACAAGGGGGCAGCTTCGATTTCTTGAGGTAGTGGGTACTGCGGACTAAGAAGGAAAATGGCCTGTTTGCGGGAGAACAGGTGAGAGACCCCACTTCACCCTCGGTTCTCTCTTCAGAAAGTGCTGGGACTAAGTGACTGGTGGGCTTCCTGCTGGAAGCTGGCCTAGGTCATATGAAGAGCCCACCAAGAAGTGAGACCTGCAGGCACTTTTTCTCGCCCAAGGTGCAGTCGGCCTTTAGACTCTTGCTCTTGGACACATTTACTCAATCAGCTTCACTGGGCCTTTTCTCCGGAGGCCTTAGGTGGATGAACCAGCTTCTGAAAAACTCATGATAAGGAGCTGATTCTCCTTATCATTTCCAAACCCTCTGCCAGATGACCATTTAAAACCAAGGGCAAAGCTCTCCTCCAGACAAGTCTCCTCCCGTCTCTTCCCAGATGAAATGGGACGGTTGTAGGTTTAGAAAATCTGAAGGAAAAGCACAGTCCTCCATGATGGTCCCCCTCTGAAGTGGCTGGCACATGAGAGAAGCTCTGCCCACAGTGGGCATCACGAGACAAGAAAGAGGCGGGAGCGTTTCTGCATGGGTCACCGAGAAACCTCAGAGCATGGAGGGCTCCTTGAGGACTGAACACTGACAATGCGATGTTTGGAGTAGGCGATGAGAAGAGTCCTGCTGTAGAGGATGTGGAAATGTGAGGTACTAGGATTCCCACGTCGTCATCCCCCACCTTTTGTGGTGGTGACACTTAGACCTTGACAAGTAAACCCTCTCTGGTCTATTATAGTCTCACACAATGTCTTTCTTTTGGACATCAGCTCCTTTTACCAATTTACAGATATCATCTGTCCTCCTAAGGCATAAGCTAGATGAAGCAGACGTAGTTTGGGCTTTTTCTGGAAAAGTAAATGTGCTTCTGTTGGTCCTCAATGTCAGCCATCCTCCCTGGTGCCAGTGTTTGCTTTGTTTTAACCAATAGGGTCTAATGTCACTGTTGCTAGGAGGGAGCTCCAGCCCCAGAGAGCGAACATCAGTCCAGCTGGCTTCCATCAAAGGAAGAAGACACAGCAGGAGGGCAGCCAGGTGCTCAGGCCTGGCTCCACTTGCATCTTAGGACTTCTCGAAACTCAAAATCTCCTCTGTGATCTTTTCGAAGTCATTAGCAGTTACCTCTAGTGAGGACCAGTCAGGACACTTGAAGAGAGGACTGGTTTGGGGACGAGGGAAGGGCCGAAGCGAGGAGGTGGTTTCCATCCCTCTCCGTCCAGGGGACTGGAGGGGCGATGTCGCTCAGGGAGAGCCAGTTCTTAGGAGGGATTTACAGGGCTCGCAAACTGGTCTGAGAGACAAGTGCTCCTGGCTACTTGAAAAGGCCAGAGTCTTGGCCTCGATTCCTAGGTGAGAAGTAAATCAAAGAAGGAATTTACGTGGTGGGTCCCTCTGTGTCTCCGGGGAGACTGCGGTAGCAGCCAGGAGCACCAGGGTGATAGGATGGTAGGAAGTGCTCAGAAGGAAAAGGTGGGCCGCCTCTTGGGGCTGCGGGAGACCCAGAAAGCTATGGGAAAACAGTGAGGTCTATGTGGGGACAAGGCAGGGTCCACCACCTGATCAGCACTCCGACTGAAGCAATTGTCCGGAGGGCTAGGTGGAGGGACTAGACTTTGGTTTGGCCAGAAGAGCAGAGGATGGGGAGGCGGGAGGCTGAGCTGGGATGTGCCCGAGATGTTGGAAGCCAGCATGCACCTTCATCAGCATGGAGGAAGTCCACAGTGCTGGGACAGGTGAAAAAGGAAGCACAAAGAGAACCCTCGCACTTCCTGGGGCGACACCCCGTGGCCAGTCGTGCAGTGACTACTGAAGGCAGAAAGCCAGGGTATGAAGAGTTGGATTCTAGAGACCAGGCCAGTGACAGCTGAGATGTTCATAAATGGTTAGGACCAGTCTGCAGTGGAGACTGGGACCAGCCACAGAAAGGACTCCATAGAAGGGTCTCCATAATTTTTAGTTTCTTTTGGCCAGTGTTTGGCCAGAATGAGATCTGCAGGATAGAGATTTCTAGGTCGGCTTATTTTTCTCTCAGCATTTGGGTAGGATATTCCTGTCTTCCATTGTTGCTGTCAGCTTCTGTTTCTCTTGAAGTCATTTCTCTGGAGGCGATCTGCCTTTTCTGTGGATTTGCTTTTAAACTCTTTATCTTGGAAGCTTTGTCGTTTCACTGTGGTATGTCTGGGAGTGGCTCTGATGTCATGTGTCCTGTTTGGGCTTTGAGCTTCTCGGGTCTTGAGGACTGGTGTCGCAGTTCTGGAAAGTGTTAAGCCAGTTAATTTCTCTGAATACTGACGCTCCCACTCTTCCTCTTGCCTCCTTTAGAAATCCCCCTGTGACCTGCCTTGGACTTCTCAGTCTGGATCGTGTTTCATCTTCTCCATCTTTGTCTATCTGCTGCATACTAGACACTGACTTTAAAAACTACCTTCTGGTTTATTAATTTTCTTTCTGGCTGTGTCTGATCTTCAGCTTAATTCGGGCAATCAGGTTTTTCATTTGCTATCTTTAAACATTTTTAAACCTCTAGGAGTTTTATTTGAGTCATTTTTTAGTCTTCCAGGTACTCTTTTCCTTTTTAAAGTAATCTGCTCTCTCTCCTGCTCTCAATCTTTATCTTCAATTTAAGCTGCTTAATCATTGAGAATCACATTTATCTGAGAAAGGAGTTTTATAATCCATTTCTGGCATTTCTTGATCCAGTTCTGTTTATCTGTTGACTCATGTCCAGGATACCTACTACCCCAAGTGCTTTGTAAGTTTGGGTTTTGAGCTTATGTTTGGGGTTTTATCTGTGTGATGCCATTACCATGGGCAATGTGAATTTCTGAGCTGGGGATTTCCTAAAGCTCCAGGCCGGATATATTTGAACCCAGACCCATTTGAGGGCAGGCTTGGGGTATGAGCTACTAAGGAAGATCGGCTTCTTGCCCCACTCAATCCAGGACTCAGACCCTATTACCTTTCCTTGTGTGCATGACCCTTATCCTACTCTCCCCTCTTTTCCTGATGGCATAAGCCCTCTCAGGCAGCTGGAGTGTGGTGTGTGTGTGTGGGCGCGTGTGCACGTGAATGTGTGCGTGCGCGCATGTGTGTGTGCATGTGTGCATGAGCGAAGTGCAGTTCTAACTCCTCTCTCCAGCGTAACCTAAGACCTTGTTCCCTGCCCCATATGCCAATAAAACCCCAGCACCCATTTTATAAGACCAGCAAATGCCTCTGAGCAGCCTGGGTGTTAGTGTGTGCTGTCACTCTGGTTTTCAATTTTGTATTTCTTCGTTAGTTTTTTTTTTGTGGGTATATTAGTTTCTCTTGGCTGCTGTAATAAAGTACCATAAACTTGGTTGAAAATAGCACGCGTTTGTTTTCTCGCTGTTCTGGAGGCCAGAAGTCTGAAATCAGTGTCACTGGGCTGAAATTGAGGTGTCGCAGGGCTGTGCTCCCTGCAGACTCCAGGGGAGAATCTGTTCCTTGCCCCTTCTAGCTCCCATGGCTCTTGGCATTCCTTCCCTGGGGCCGCATCCCTCCATTAACTGCGCCGTGGTTACATTGCTCCTTCTCTTCTCTGTGTGTGACCCTCTTCTGTCTCTCTCTTATAAGGACACTTGTGATTGCATTTAGAGACCACTGGGATAATCAAGAATAATCTCTTATCTCAAGGTCCTTAACATCATCATGTCTGTAGAGACCCTTTTTCCAAACAATGTAACATTTACAAATTCTAGAGATCTTTCCGAGGAGCCATACCTCTCACAGATTTCCCTAACTTTGAGAGCTCAGCTTTGTATTTAAAAGGATGCCCATTATATTTCCAAATGTTGTGTGGCACTTCCCCCCCACCCCCCCCAGTCTACCATCTTCCCAGGAGGAGAAATATACCAAAGAATCTCAAGGCTGGAGAGAGAAATGCACAAAACCCACATGGCAGGCTGCTCCTCAGAGGGCCAGAGGTTGAAGATGTGAGGCGCAGCTGCTGACTTTTGCCAGGGAGGGACCTTGCTAAAACCCCATGGGGCAAAAGGCTGGTCTTATCTCATGCTAACAGGACACTGCTCTCTGGAATGGTTGGACTGGCCCTAGTTCCCCTGGCTCACCTCTTTCTAGATTTTGGTTGCTTTGGCCCATTCCTGACATTGCCTCTTGGCTTTCATATGTGTGTAACTGATCTCGGTTTCTTCTCCCACTTGACCCTTAGCATCTACCATTCTGACAGCCAGTAATAGACCTTGAGTCTGTTCCTCATTATTCCCTTTGCTTCAGGGACTGGGGCAGATGTTTGCCTCGGAGTATCTTGGGAGCTCACTCCATGCCAATTGGGCATCACCAAAGCCAGAGCAGGGGCAGGACAAGAACTGACCATTATGTGGAGTAGGACTCCTCTGCAGCCATTGGTCCCAATCATGGGAGAGACAGAATACATTCCTGAAAATTCTGTCAGTGCAAATCTTCATTCCTGGGGATAGACAAACTGACCAAGAAATTATGTTGTGCTTTTTGTGACTCTTTGGAAACCGAAACTCACCAGCTTGGGTGAAGACCACTGCAAAGTGAAACAACCTGTGCCCTTAGGTAATAATATGGAGTAGTCAGTGGTGACTTCTGGGCTCCATTAACTCAGAGGGAAGAAATATCCTACATGGGTGGTTTTTGTTCCTCCCTCCCTTGAAGTAGTGTCCCTATCCTCAGTTAGTGGCTGAAACCTTGATGGAAAATGTTTTTACATCTGGATTTTCCCCCTTCTCCCCACTGGCAAGGTCATCTCCACCATGAGGTGGAACTTTCTAGAACCACAGGGCACCCCCTTCAGGTCCAGAGTTCCACTGAAGGCTGGAAATGTGCTTTGTGTCTCTCCTACCAGTATTAGGATCAACTGGCAATGTCTTTTCACATTGAGACTGAGTGACCCCTGGTGAACCTCCCCACCCCAAAGGAGCTATGCCAGGAGCTTGGCAGGATGAGGTCTAGGATCTAAACCAGTAGGCTTGGTGTTAAACCAGTAGGACTGGCAGAGAAGACCCAGCCCAGGGTTCCAGGCCCAGTCATAGCAGAAGGAGTGGCACGACAGGGTGAGCCTTCTGAGAGGTGTGTCTCTCAGGCTGTGTGTGTGTGTGTGTGTGTGTGTGTGTGTGTGTAGGTGGGGAGGGGTCTTGGAATGATCTGGGCTGACATCACCTGTGTCCCTGTTGCCGTCAGATCCAAGCGCTCCTCTCTGGAAAGGTCACCAGCCCCTGGAGCCATTGACAATACGTCCTTGTCCAGAACCCCTTCCACAGACGAACCAAATTCCTGCTGTCCTCACCCAGTTTCAAATCATTTTCTGGGAAGCAGGAGGCCAAATTCGTCTCCCAGTGAGAAGTTTCTGAAAGGGGTTGGGAGTAAACGTCTCCAGCTCTAACACTTTTTGACTTAGATGGTGATTCTCGTGCCCAAGCTGGGGGAGATTTAAGATTGTGTAGTTCATAGAGAAGAAGAGAATAAGCTCATCCTCAACTAGATTCTCGAAGAGAATCCCTGGGATCTGAAGAAAGTGATACCCATACAGAAATGTATAGTATGGATTAGCAGTAGGAGAAGTAACAGAAGAGCGGGTAGAGAGCCTTTGTTCTGAGCTGGCCTGCAGAGATTGAATCATTTGGATTAAAGACAGCCCCGGCCACATTTTAGCAGCCGGTCGATTTTTCTGCTTGAAACAGAATTCCAAGACTTTGTTTTATGTGAAGACAAAGTTTATTTTTAGGTCCATCGGGGAGCCTGTAATGTGGGTAGTTCAGAAGGCTGGCCCGCCAGTGAATCACAGGCCTGATCCGCATGCTGTCTCATGGCCTAGAAAACCCTCTTGCCTGCTCTAGCATGAAGGGCCAGCCACTTGCCTTTGAGGGCAGAGAGAAAGGTCACGAGAAAGTCGGAGGGTGTCAAAGGAGTACATGCTTTCTTGCACAAAGCCTATTGCCGTAGGCCCCAGTTTAGCTCTCTGGCCTGATGACACTGTGGCTAAGAAAGCTCTAGCTGAAATCACTCATTCCCCTGAGTACTGAGTGTTCGTTAAAAATCCAGTTTGTCAGGTCCTGGTACCACCCTGGTTGTCCCTGATTTAAACAAAAGTTCCTTTGTGGCCACTGGCACTTGGGATTAGAACCTCGGAGCCGTGTTGAGGCCAGAAGGCAGCCCCGCAGAGCCTTTGCTGCCTTCCTTGGTTGATCACTGATAAATGAGCCCAGCATGGCACAAGAACCCTTTGCGATGATCTCGTCCCTTGGTCTACTAAAGAATTGTGGGGCCTGCACTTCACTTTCAAGGGTCATAAACCTCTCAAGTGATAAAACGGGCTCTGAGCTGGGATGCTGAGTTGCAGAATTTGTGTGTGCAGAAATCTGTGGTTATGGGACTGACGCTCGCCCCAGACAGCATAACGACAGAGCAGCTAGGGACTTGCCTGAGCTGGAGGAGAACATAAAATAAACACGTGCCTTTTAAGACCAGAAAGAGAAAGGATGAGGCCATTGCTCGGGCTGCCTTCTTTTGTAAAGCGAGTTTGTGCCTCTCCTGGTTGTTATGACCTGTAGACTGAGGAAACGTACCGATTCAGCACAGCGGGGGGGTGTGGGGGGGGTGGGGGTGGGGGATGGGCACTGTCTTGTCCTCTGGGGTCTCTCTACAGAAGAGATGGGCCCTTGGGTGGAGTGTGGTGGAAAAATTTCGAAGGCACACGCAGGGTGACTGAGAATCCGCGTACGCCAGCATGGTTGACACACCATTGAACTGCACTGGTTCTTCTTCAATGACAAAGTATTGTGTCTGTCAGAGAGATGACAGTCTGGACAACATTCGAGTGATTTCAGTTAAGGACAGTTAAGGACTCTTTACTCGAGTCTCTCTCCCTCCTGGGATGCCTGGGAATTAAAACGGCCATAAACCCACGGAAGGCTGTGTGCTTCCTTCAGGGGCAGGAGGAAAAGGAGGCGAGGTATAGATCGCCTTCTCTTTCCAGGTGGTGAGGGGGCGAGCGGAGGCTAGCCTTGGAGGATGGGAGGTTGTCGAGAAGGGAGGACCTGCCTGGATCAGTCCTATCTCAGTCAGGGTTCTTTTTGTCCTCTGCTTTATTGCCCACCTGTTCCTACACCCACATTTTCTTCAGAGAACAACAAATCGATATTCAGCACTTGGGCTTATTCAGGATAAAATGTCTTTCTTGGCTTCTTATGATTAAAGCCTGGCTTGAAAATGTAGTGGGACTAATGAAGCATTTATGAGGGGAGGGGAGTACTTCTGCCAGCCTTCCTGAAATATTCAGCCTGAGCTAAAACCTGTGAGAATAGGGGGGTGGAAATGGTGGGGATGGAAATGTTGAAGGGAGGCCCCTGTTTTCTGGATTGGCTTTGTGGAATTCATTTCAAATGTTGAGGTGCCTGGAGCCCCCATTTAAACCCAGATAGGGGTCATCAGCCCCACCCCTGTGAGGTTGGAGGTAGATGTGGACATTTGGAGTGGCCACTTTGTTTTTTTTTTTAATTTTTTGATTTTATTTATTTGATAGAGAGATAGCAAGAGCAGAGGGAGTGGTAGAGGGAGAAGCAGGTTTCCAGCCGAGCAGGGAGCCCGATGCGGGGCTCAATCCCAGGACCCTGGGATCATGCCCTGAGCCGAAGGCAGACGCTTAATGACTGAGCCACCCAGGTGCCCCTGGGGTGGCCACTTTAAATGCGTGGTAGCTTCCAGCAGGTGTTTGGGGCTCTTCTGTAATGAGAAGAGGTCTGTAGGGGAAGAGATGATAATCCATCATAACCAGAGTTTTGGAGTGCTGCTTTCAGACACCAAAGAGAACGTCACTTCTCTCAAGGGCTATAATAGTTCTACCATTTTGGAAATCTCATTTTAAAATCCATCCCATGACATCCACCACTTGGAGGCCCAGGCAGAAACATTTTGAGTAAAGAGCTGTGTCCTCAAATCAAAAATTGTATAAGGTTGCTTTGCTAAAGGGGAAGAAGTGACCAGTGAAGAAGTTTGTCTGCAGGAGGTCAGTGTTGTGTCTAGACCCTCAGAAGTCCCTTCTAGGTGATTCTACACGAAGACAGAAATTAAAGGCAAGGGTTTAGTGTTAGATTTGAGTTCAAACTGTGCTCTGCTATTTATTGATTGTGTGACTTGGATGGGTTATTTTTCTCCCCATTTTTATTGTTTTAAATCTCCCTGAACCACAAGCTTTTCTGTAATATGGTGATAGCATTATAGCATTTCTGTAAGGTTGGAACCATGAGGATTGTATACACATGCATGGAAGGGCTTGAGGACCTGAGACTGGCTGTCCCCAAGCAAGGGCAGCATCTGAGCAGAGCTCCTGGAGTTCTGGGCTTTTCCCTATGTAGCCCCCACACCCAACACACAGATACAGTCCTGTTCTTGGGGAGTGCCTAGAACTTCAGTTCACTCAGGTCAGAAGAGAATTCTCTGTTTTCCCTGTCCCGAGGAGCCTGTTGCAGTTCCTCATTGAAACTCTGGTTTAGGGGCACCTGGGTGGCTCAGTCGGTTAAGTGTCTGCCTTCGGCTTAGTTCATGATCCCAGTGTCCTGGGATCGAGCCCCACGTACTGCTCATTGGGGAGTCTGCTTCTCCCTCCCCTGCTCTCTCTTGTTCTCTCTCTCTCTCTCTCTCTCCCTCCCCCCTTCTCAAGTGAATAAAATCTTAAAAAAAAAAAAAAAGAAACTGGTTTATTGGGACCATTTGGGCAGCTGTGGAGTTAGCATTTTATCCAGTTTGTATGTGAGCACACACTTTAGATAAAAGGCCACAAGAAGCTGTTTGCCACTTGACAGGATAAACGGGTGCTAGTTAATACCCTCCCCCTGGTGTTGACACCCTCCTCAACTTCCAGGGCCAGGGCTGAGCTTCTCCTCAGGGGCTGGAGAGGCCGGGCTGAGCCCAGAGGAGGAGGCTCGTGTTAACACCCCCAGGACAGCCTCTTAGCTAAAGGGGAAATGAAGACTTGCAATGAAAAAAAAAAAGGTGATAAAATTGATGAAGGGTTGACTGAGTTTCCACGTCTGTCACAATGAAGTCCTGTCCAACGCAAATTCTGTCATTCCACCCGAGATTTACCTACTGGCTGGGCATCCCAGAGAAACCAAGGGAGAATGTGGGCGGGGCCCAGGAGTTGTGTCCAAAGAGACCCCTGGGAAGAATTGGCCTCAGGTGGCATTGGAGCTCTCCCTTACCTTCCTGCTGATGATGGAGGGGGCTGGGGTTAAGGGTACTGGAACCTCTGGCAATGTTAACGCGAGACCTGTCAGAAGGGGTTGTAGGATGTACAGAAGAGGCAGAACGCCTATTCCTTGCCTGCCGTGTAGACAAACGTTGGAAACAATGGGAGGATCTAAGCAAGTGAGCAGGGAGATGCTGTCAGTCATAAAACAGAAGGAGTATTCTGGGCGGGAGGGGGCGGGTCTTACAGACTCGTTGGTTTGGCTGGTGTTCTGCTGATTTCCAGGGAGGTGAGAGCCACTGTTATTCACAGCTCTGCTCCCAGCTCTCCTCTCGGCTAGGGCTTCCTGAACGCCACCAATTTCAGCCTACTTTGGCCAAGCAAGAAATCTTGGAGGTGACGATTCTTTTCAGAGTGGTTTCCTAACTTCCGTGTTACGTAGTCACTGGGGAAGGTTGTTTAAAATGTGGACTCACAGTGCTGCCCAAAAGGTTCCGATTAAGGGGTCTCATTGCTGGCCCCTGCTTCAGGTGGTTTGAGAATCATTATTCTAGTGCTGTGGTTATCAAAGTCAGTCCCAGATCTGCATCACTGGGACCTTGTTAGAAATGCACATTCTTGGGTCCCACCTCAGGCCTGCTGAATCTGAAACTCTGGGGGAGGATGTACACTAAAGCTTGAGAACCAACACTCTAGGGTTTGTAACAACCAAGGATATATTGACTGAATTTCAAGACCCTCTTGTTTGCCATTTGCTCCTGGGGAGGGGGCACCAATCTGGTAAGATTAAAAAATTACAAGGACACTAAAAATAACAAGGAAACTCTTCGTGCTTAGAAGTCTCACCGCTGGCTGCCCTCCTGTAATCACAGGGATGCCCCTCTGGACAATGAACCTTGCAAGCTACCCTGCCCTCCTGAGTGTCAATTTCCTCAACTAGAATGTGGGGATAATATGATATTACCATCCTCCTCAAAAGTGTTAAAACTTGTATGAATTCCCCAGAACAGTGCCTGGTATAGAGCGAGGGAATACAACTGCTGCTATTTCCTGAAGATCCTGTGGTAGGCAGAATTCCAAGATGACCCCCAAGATTCCCACCTCCTGACAGGTGGCACTCTCTTGATTAGGTCTTGTTACTCCTGGGATCACGTAATGTTATAGAACGCTGTCTTAGTGGACTTGGGAGGGATTCCCAAGTGGCAAGAAAGTGGGGACCTCAGTCATACAGCCACAAGGAGATAAATCCTGCCAACCACCTGAATGCACTTGGAAGCAGATTCTTCCTCAGAACCTTTGGATGAGAACACAGCCAGGCTAATGGCTTTGAGTGCAACCTTGGGAGTCCTAAGCAGAGGGCACCACCATGCTGGCCCTGACCTCTGACTCATAGAACCAGGAGATAATGAATGGGTGTTGCTTAAGCTGCTAATTTTGTGGACATTTGTTACACATGAATAGAAAATACAACTGTCTGTATATATTTATATGTAATTATATACATACGCACAATACGTGTGTGTGTGTATGTATACGTATGTGTGTGTAAATACACACACACACAACACATCCATCCATCCATGTGTACATAGCCCTCTGTCTTGGCTCGCATTTTTCCCTGTGGTGGAACCAGAAGAACCTTAGCAATGCCTTGGAAGGACAGTGGATGGTACAGAAACTGGGGTCTGCAGTACTTTCGGGGGCTTACAAAATTGTTTTAATTTCTTGTAAAGTCAAGGGGCGCCTGGGTGGCTCAGTCGTTGAGCGTCTGTCTTCGGCTCAGGTCATGATCCCAGGGTCCTGGGATCGAGCCCCACATCGGGCTCCCTGCTCCGCAGGAAGCCTGCTTCTCCCTCTCCCACTCCCCCTGCTTGTGTTCCCTCTCTTGCTGTGTCTCTCTCTGTCAAATAAAATCTTTAAAAAAAAAATTTCTTGTAAAGTCAGAAGGAAAAAAAATGCACTCTAGGCCAACAAAAATGTTTATGTGTTTATTATCTATTAAAATATTAATATATTTGTCTTCAAATACCAATAGTCATAAACTATAATTTTTAACATTTTTATCAAAGAAGGGACCCAGAAAGGCAAAAAGTACCTAAGCCCCGTGAGAGTCATCTGTGGCCTCTGGTGGAGTGCAGGTGTCTCTAGATTCCCTCCTGCTTCCCCATCCAGCCCTCGGTGCGGATGCTATGCACACCGAGCTTGCCTTCCGCCCTTCTTGTCTCATTTCTACCCCAGTTGGAGCACCTCTGATCTGATGGCTGTTAGAGACGAAGGGAGGAGAGGACCCAGGGTCTGAGGTCAGTTGCCTTGATGTGCCCTTTTTAATACTGGAGGAGAAAGGCCAGAGCGGGCTCAGCCCCACCTTGTTCGTCTTCCCTTTTCTCTGAATACCTTCTGCATGGGGTCTCTGCCACACGTCAGTGCTTCTTCATCGGTTTGATGAGGATTTTTTTTTTTTTTTTTTTTTGGTTGCTAACAATACAAACTAATTCAGGATGGAAAAAGAAATGCAGAAGAAATTTCGGAGAATCAGAAGAGAGGTGAAGAACCAGGCTTTGAGAAAGACTGGCAGCAGGGCAGCATTCAGAGAAGGGGACCTTGGGAACAAGACCCAAACAGGGTCTCTGAGGCTTTACCAGTAGGGCGGTCAACCCCTGCTGCTTTTGATGCTTGCATCCTGCAGATCAGATGTAGGTTTCTGGAAGTGAGGTTCTTGGCTGAGCTCCGGTCATGAGCTCACCTCTTCTGATGGGAGAGTAGGACCCCTGGGTCGAGAGGCCCCCCGGAGCTTCACAGGATGGACAAAGAGTATCTCCCCAGGGTGATGTTGCCTGAAGGAAGAAGGGATGCCAGGCAGCAGGTGTCAACTTTGATTATGTTCTGGTATTTTCTGAATGTCTCATCGGTCTTCGACTTTGATCCTTATGGGGACTCTAAGTGTTGGAAGCGAGGGGCTGTATCTTACTCTGATTCTTATGCCCACTGCTTAGTACAGATAGTGGGTGTTCAAAGACTGCTCTAATTAACACTCACTTTTTCCACCCATTCAGCACTTCTGTATGCCAGGTGCTACATAGAGGAGCCAAAAGAACATAGGGTTTGTGTCTTGTTCACAAAATAGTAGAGAGGACTGACATTAATCAAACTACACAAATATATGTGAAATTACAACCATGGAGTGTGCAAGAGTCCTGAGGTTGGAGGGAACACGGCATGCTGGGGGAGCAGCAAGGGGCCAGTGTGCTGAGGTATAGGGAGAGAAGAGAGAGAGGTGGGCTTAGCACATGTATGGATTTGCACAGCATGGGAGGAGATTGGGAGGAATGGGTAGCCATAGACGGATTTTGAGCAGGGGAAAAACCAGTTTTGGTTTTTATTTGATTCAATGAAAAGAATTCTCTGAATGCCAAGATTCGCCAGGCTTCCAGTTCCCTTGAAGAATGAGTGAGCGTGTGTGTGTGTGTGTGTGTGTGTGTGTGTGTGTCCACATGCACATACAATTCACTTAAGTAGCTGCTAATGGCTTCTGACTTTCTTCCACCACTTCACCTACCTATCCTATAATAGCTCATCTGTCTCCTTCCACGCTTGCACACTTTGTTCTCAGCAGAGAGATTTAAAACCTTCCATAGGCTTCCATCACTTCTAGAATGTTCTCCCTGTCTCTCCTCCCGTCATTGCGCACCTAGCTCCTTCTTTCACTTGGATGTCAGTGCAGCCTTGCCTGACCACCCAGCTAACCTGGACTCCTCTCCATCAAGTCACTCTCTAGCCTCTGCGTATCTCCATTTTCCTCTCTCCGACATCACCTTGTTGATGTTGTTTCTCTTTCCTGCCACCAGAAAGTGAGCCAGTGAGGAACAGCTTTTTCCAGTCTTGTTCACTGCTGTATCCCCAGTACCTGGAATAGTGTGTGGCACAGAGATTGCACTCCATACGTATCAAATAGCTAACAGTCATCTTCCAGCATCTCTGTGCTCTTTCTAGGAGGCCCAAATGCAGTGGAACTTCTAAGTGGTTTCCAGTGTCCAGCTGCCACAAGAAGAGACGCCCAAGGATAACATCACAAGCTTATCCACTGAACAGATATTTATGGGGCACTTACTATGTTCTAGACACTCTTGCAGCTGCTGGGAATATACAAATGAAAACTAATACACGGTGACCCCTCTCCTCGAGCTTGTATTTTAGCAGGGGAACTAGATATCAGAAATACACAAAATAAGTAAATTATGTAGTAGACTAGAAGGCGATATGGTCTGTGGACAAAAGGAAAAGTAGAAAATGTAAGCAGACTGGGAGGGCAGGGGAGGAGGGTGGAGGTGGAGGGCAGGTTGCTTTGCTAAATAATGTGTCAAAGGAGGCCTGGTTGGGAAGGTGACATCTGAGCAGAGGCATGCAACAGACTGGGGAGTGTGCTGGGTGGCTTGCTGGGAAATGCTTGGTGGGCAGAAGCAACAGCTAGTGCCAAGGCCCAAAGGCGAGAGGCTCCCAGTATGTTGGAGGGGCAGCAGGGGGGTCATGGGAGATGAGCGTGAAGACAAGGACTCCTAGACCATCCGGGGGGACTTGGGCTTTTGAGCAGAAGAATGACCTGTTCTTGAGTTCCGCTGTTTAAAGGGTCACCTCGGGGGCGCCTGGCTGGCTCAGTCAGTTGAGCGTCTGGCTCTTGACTTTGGCTCAGGTCATGATCTCAGGGTCATGAGATCGAACCCCGAGTTGGGCTCCACTCTCAGCACGGGGAGTCTGCTTGAGACTCACTCTCTCCCTCTCCCTCAGCCCCTCCCCCCCATTAAAAAAATCTAAAAAACAGAAGAATCCCCCTGGTGTGCGCACATACACACATGTATAACATACGCCTGATGTCAGCCAGGGTGCTGGCAGAGGGAGTGGTGAGGAATGGCTGGATTCTGGGTGCATTTGGAAGATAGAGTCAATAGAATTTCCTGATAGATTGCGTGCAGGTGATGAGAGGAGTCAGGTGTTACCCCAGGGTTTTTGGTTGGAACCCTTGGAGGGTGAAGTTCCCATCAACACAGATCGTGAAAGCAGGTCTGGGGCAGGGGGTCGGGTTTGAACATGTTGGGGTGGAGATGTCTCTCATGTGGAGGCGGTGGGAATGTAGTTGGGATACAAGCCGGGACTGGACTGGAGATGAAAATTGGGAAGCTGTAGGCATATAGATGGTATTTAAAGCCTCGTTTTAAATGCTTTCATAAAGATAAATTTACTCAGTGGACTCCTTTCCTCTGACATTTTTCTTCAAGAGCTTTTTGGTATTCAAATGTTCTTTTGTTTGTAGAGTAAAATTGAGATTGCTTAGCAAAGTAAACAATTAGCAACCTTTGCCTACTCAGGGGACAATAAAATTGAAGTAAAAATCGAACTAAAACATGTACAAAAATGTGCATGAATCTGAAGTGTAGTGCGGCTCTGCAAGTTATCACAGAATGAACTCACCTGTGTAACCACAGCTCGGCTCAGGAGGCATGCCATTACTTAAACCTGGAGACTCTCCTGGTGCCTTCTTTCAGTCCCTCCTCCCGCCTTCTCCCAAAGGTGACCTCCATCCTGACTTCCTACATGATAGTGTAATTTTGTCTGTTTTTGAACTTCTGTGAATGGAATTATATGCTTTATTTTCTCTCTGGCTTCTTTTTCTC
This sequence comes from Zalophus californianus, assembly GCF_009762305.2. NCBI lineage: Eukaryota > Metazoa > Chordata > Mammalia > Carnivora > Otariidae > Zalophus > Zalophus californianus. Next base: position 9,925,987 of record NC_045598.1, read on the forward strand.
AACCTGTCATGGGATTCATCCATGTTGTCAACTGTAGCAATACTTGGTTCTTTTTCGTTGCTGTGTAGTATTCTGCTGTGTGACCATATCACGCATATTTAATATGTCCATTCTGTGGTTACTGGTATTTGGGTTCTTTCCAGTTCTTGACCATTTTGAATGATGCCTCTGTGCATTCTCATACAAGTCTTATGGTGCATAGTGCACACGCATCTCCAGGAGTGGAAGAGCTGCCCGTGTGCTGTTTTAGATACTTAAGACCTTCCAGAGTGGTCGTCTCCGCTTACACTCTCACTGAAAGTATATGAGGGTTCCAGTTGTTCTGTATCATTTGGCAACACTTGATATTGTCTGTTGTTTTTTTTTTTTTTTTTTTCATTTTAACCATTCTGTTGGGTATAGAGTAGTAGATCATTGCTATTTCCATTTGTGTTTCCCTGATGACTAAAGAGAGTGAACACTTTTTTTTTTTTTTGGCCATTTGTATAACTTCTTCTGCGGAGTGTTTGTGCAAGGCTTTTGCCCATTTCCTTACTGGGTTGTCTTTTTCTTATTGAACTGTAGGAGTTTGTTTATAATATGGATACAAGTCTTTGGGTCACAGGTGTGTTCTCCCACTCTATGGCTTGCCTTTCACACTCTTACTGGAGTCTTGATGAACAGACATTTCTAATTTTAATATAATCCACAATATTAATCTATTCCTTGATAGTGCTTTTTGTGTCCTGTTTAGGAAATCTTTGCCTACTATGTGGTTTTTTTATTTGGATCTAAAATATACCTGAAATTGATTTTTGTGTATAGTGTGAGTTAGGGGTTAAGATTCTTCTTTTACGATATGAATATCCTATTGACTCAGATCATTTATTGAAAAGATTATCCTTTCTTCATGCTCTGCAGTACTTTCTGTCATGAATCAAGTGTCTGTATGTGTGGTCTGTTTTATATTCTCTATTCTGTTCTTTGACCCATTTGTCTATCTTTGTTGACACACCACATTGACTTAATTACCGTGGCTTATGAGTCCTGCTGTATAGGAGTGTGAGTCCTCCAGCTTTGCTTGGAATCTAACTAGTGGGCTTGACAGGCTAGCTAGGTGAACAGGTTAGATACACAGCTCAGGGGAATGTGAATAGTGTGTCTGGAATGGTGAAAGGTAGCTTTCCTTCATGCTCGCTGTGCACAGACCCATGCTGTCTATGTGCACCATCTCAGTTATTCTTTGGGGTCTTTGTTATCAATTATGATATTGGGGAAAAAAATCCTCAAAGTTAGATGGCCTTGGTTGTTCCTGGCCCTTTGCATTTCCACAATACACTTTTAAAAATTTTTATTTATTTGAGAGAATGAGAGAGAGAGAGTGTGAGAGAGCCCGCATGAGTAGGGGGAGGAGCAGAGGGAGAGGGAGAAGCAGACTCCCCACTGAGCATGGAGCCCAATGCGGGGCTCGATCCCAGGACCCTGACATCATGACCTGAGCCGAAGTCAAGCTGTTGACTGAGCCATCCAGGAGCCCCTCCATAATACATTTTTATAATCAGTTTATCCATGTTCACAATGAAATTCTGATATAATTTGATGGGGATTTTATTGATTTCATGGTCAATTTGAAGAGAATACTTTTAAATATTGAATCTTCTAATGTAGGGATTTGGGAAACTTTTTCTATAAAGATCCTGATAGTAAATATTCTTGTGAGCCAGATGGTGTCTGTTGTAGCTACTCAACTCTCTCATGATACAGTGAAAGCAGCCGGGCAGTATGTAAATGAATGAGTGTGGCTGTGTTCCAATAAAACTTTATTTACAAAAGGAGGCAGTGGGCCAGATTTGGTGATGGGCTGCAGTTTGTGGAGTCCTGTTCTAATCCGTGAGCGTCTCCTTCAAGTTCTTTCATATCTTCCTGCTCTGTGAAATTCGGAAGTCTGAACCATAGCTGTTACCTTCCACTACATTTCATAATCCCCTCCTCATGCTCTTGTCCTGTCCTGCCCTGCATCATAGGTATTTACATTTTTATTGGGGTCTGATCACGTCACAAGCTATTTGAGACCAGGGACTGGTGGTTTTATCACCACCCCCTCCCCCATTTCTCTTATTCCCATGGCGTACTGTACAAGGTCTAGCACACAGAATGGTGCAGTAAGTTATTTGGATCCATCTGACACTGAAGAGGAAGTAGGAGAGGAGCTCACCCTTAGGGCCCTGGGCCCTGGCTTTCTCTGACTTTTCTGTAGTATTTTAGGGGAAACCCAGGGCCCCACAACTTGGCTGTCTCTTCCTCATGGATTATCAACTTCCCTCATTCTGTATTCTTCCAGGAAAGCTCTGGGTTCTTTAGACATACAGAAAAAACATGTATGTTTTAGAATTTGGGCTCCCTGAGAGCCAGCCCGCATTATTGATCTCTGGGCCCCTAACCTGGTACTCTGTGAGCTGTAAGTGCATGGACTACTGAGGGAGAAGGAGCTGCTACTTCTGTTTCCCATTGGAAATCCCTTCAGAAGAGCTCCTGCGATCACACCTGGCTTCCTAGCAAAGGGTGCATTTGGGGCTGCTCTCCCAGCTCTGCCTGGCGCAGAGCCTTCTGTGCTTGCTGCACTTGGAGGTTTGCTGTGGTCTGACACTGAGTAGGAAGGAAGAGAACTATGGCTGAGCATGGCCTGGGGTGACCTTCTCCCCGTGATTTACAGCTCCACACAGTCACTAGTCACCCTGAGATGTGATGGGACTCAGCAGATCACACAGCCTTGGAGGCTGATGGGGCATCAGGGGGCATCTGCCATGAGGATGTCCTGTGCAGCCCGAGCTGGCTTGTCATCCTTGGAGTCTGTGGCAGGACAACATGCCACAACTTCCCAGCTCAGGTCTGAGATTGGGCTCCCTTGGAAAGTTTTCTTCCTCACTTTTGGTTGTGTTTTCAAAGCTGTACCATTTTATTTCTCTAGTTTAGTGCTTAGAACATTGGTTAGCACATCCTAGTTGATTGAAGACTTTGGATCTAACTGGTGAGGTTGGCGGGCTGGCCCCGTGGACAGCTCAGAGAATTGAGAAGAGAGCACTTGGGGCAGCAGTGGCTAGCTGTCCTGTGTGTTCGCTGTGTGCTGGACTCAGGTGAGCCTTCCACAGGCACTGTCTCTTATTCTTTGAGGTCTCTGTCATCCAGAGATGGTGGAAATTGGAAAAGGCCCCTTGAAAGTACATCCATTTAAATTGGGAGGTAAAGGATCTGTACTTTGAAAACTATAGAACACTTATGAAAGAAATTGAGGAAGACATAAAGAAATGGAAAAACATTCCATGCTCATGGATTGGAAGAACAAATATTGTTAAAATGTCTATACTACCCAGAGCAATCTACACATTCGATGCAATCCCTATCAAAATACCATCAACTTTTTTCGCAGAGCTGGAACAAACAACCCTAAGATTTGTATGGAACCAGAAAAGACCCCGAATAGACAAAGAAATGTTGAAAAAGAAAACCAAACCTGGAGACATCACAGTTCCAGACTTCAAGCTGTATTCCAAACCTGTAATCATCAAGACAGTATGGTACTGGCACAAAAACAGACACATAGAGCAATGGAACAGAATAGAGAACCCAGAAATGGGCCCTCGATCTGTGGTCAACTAATCTTCGACAAAGCAGGAAAGAATATCCAATGGAAAAAAGACAATCTCTTCAACAAATGGTGTTGGGAAAATTGGCCAGGCACATGTAAAAGAATGAAACTGGACTATTTTCTTACAACATGCACAAAATAAACTCAAAGCTGATGAAAGACCTAGATATGAGACAGGAATTCGTCAAAATCCTAGAGGAGAACACAGGCGGCAACCTCTTCGACCTCAGCTGCAGCAACTTCTTGCTAGACACGTCTCCAAAGACAAGGGAAACAAAAGCAAAAATGAACTATTGGGACTTCATCAAGATAAAAAGCTCTTTCACAGCAAAGGAAATAGTCAATAAAACCAAAAGACAAGAAACAGAATGGGAGAAGATATTTGCAAATGTCTTATCAGATAAAGGGCTAGTGTCCAAGATCTAAAGAACTTACCAAATTCAACACCTAAAAAACAAATAATCCAGTCAAGAAATGCGCAGAAGACACGAGCAGACATTTCTCCAGAGAAGACAAACAAATGGCCAACAGACATGAAACAATGCTTAACATCACTTGGCATCAGGAAAGTGCCAATCAAAACCACAATGAGATATCACCTTACACCAGTCAGAATGGCTACAATTAACGAGTCAGGAAACAACAAATGTTGGTGGGGTTGCGGAGAAAGGGGAACCCTCCTACACTGCTGGTGGGAATGCAAGCTGGTGCAGCCACTCTGGAAAACAGTATGGAGGTTCCTCAAAAAGTTAAAAATAGAGCTACCCTATGACCCAGCAATTGTACTACTTGGTATTTACCCAAAGGATACAAAGAGTGATCTCCGGGCTCCTAACCTGGTACTCTGTGAGCTGTAAGTGCATGGACTACTGAGGGAGAAGGAGCTGCTACTTCTGTTTCCCATTGGAAATCCCTTCAGAAGAGCTCCTGCGATCACACCTGGCTTCCTAGCAAAGGGTGCATTTGGGGCTGCCCTTCAGGGGGGCACCTGCACCCCAATGTTTATAGCAACAATGTCCACAGTAGCCAAACTGTGGAAAGAGCCCAGATGTCCGTTGACAGATGAATGGATAAAGAAGATGTGGTCTATGGATATAGATACAGTGGAATATTACTCAGCCCTCAAAAGATGAAATCTTACCATTTGCAACAACGTGGATGGAACTAGAGGGTATTATGCTAAGCGAAATAAGTGAATCAGAGAAAGCCAATTATCATAAGATTTCATGCATGTGGAATTTAAGAAACAAAACAGAGGATCGTAGGGGAAGGGAGGGAAAAATAAGACAGAATCAGAGAGGGAGACAAACCATAAGAGACTCTTAACTACAGGAAACACACTGAGGGTTGCTGGAGGGGTGGGGGGTGGGGGGAGGAGGTAACTGGGTGATGGGCGTTAAGGAGGGCATGTGATGGAATGAGCACTGGGTGTTATATGCAACAGATGAATCACTGAATTCTACCTCTGAAACTAATGATACACTATATGTTAATTAATTGAATTAAAATAAAATTACAAAAAAAAATATGGCCACCCTACTTGGGTGTCTTGATGCTCTGAAAATAAAACTGGGATGAAAATTTCAAACTGAATAGTGGTGGGGGTAGGGTGGTTGAAGACCAGGTTTTGGACTTTAGTATTAAAACTGCAATTAAGGGCTTTAAAAATAAGTTTCTTTAATGTAACAAAACTTAAGTTATGGAGAGGGTATGAAAGAGGCAGGTGTAGTACTGTTTTCTCTGAGTAAAAAACATCTGAAGCAAACAGGGTAAGGTGATCATTTACCAATTCCAGGTAATGTTACAGTCTTTTTCTTAGGATACAGCTTTATTGAGATTTAATTCACATACCATAAAATTCACCCATTTAAAGTGTACAATTCAGTGATTTTTCGTATAGCCACAGGTTTGTGCAACCATCCCCACAGTTCTGGTGCATTTGATTACCTCACAAAACCCTGATAGTCTAGATGCGAGAGCCCCCCCCGCCCCTGCGCCCGGCCTAAGGCCAACACTAATCTGCTTTCTGTTTCCATAGACTTCTGTATTCTGGACATTTCATATCCGTGGAATTGTAGAATCTGTGGCCCTTGCCTCTGGCTTCTTTCATTCAGCATCATGTTCTCAAGCTTCAGCCCTGTCCTTGCATGTACCGGGGCTTCGTTTCTTTTTATGGCTGCTATAGTTCTTTATACTTTCCTGTAAGATCTATTGTGGTTATGTTGAAAGAATTCTCTCTCTTTTTTTAAAGATTTGTTCATTTGAGAGAAAAAGAGAGTGAATAAGTGTGGGGAGGGGCAGAGGGAAAGGGAGAGAGAGAGAATCCCAAGCAGACTGCCCACTGAGGGTGGAGCCCAACATGGGGCTCAATCTCAGGACCCATGAGATCATGACCCGAGCTGAAACCAAGAGTTGGATGCCCAACCGACTGAGCCACCCAGCCACCCCTGAAAGAATTCTCTTATCTGTCAGAACTAAATGAAGCAGGGAAGAGGGAAGAGAAATGCAGGGGATTGGGTTCAATTGTGAATTGGGTGGTTGGGGAAGGTGTCTATGTAGAGGCGATATTTAGGCAAAGATTTGGAAGAGGTGGGAGTTCCCGGGAGAAGGTGCTCCAGACAGAGGAGATGGTTAGTGTCAAGAGCCAAGGTAGTTCAAGGAGCCTGACGATGGCAGTGAGGAGGGAGAAAGTAGTAGGAAATGAGGTTGGAGAGGTACGGTGTGCGCGGGGAGGGTGGGAGAACACTCTGGACCTTGTAGACTGTTGAAGGAATCTGGCCTTTCTTCCGAGTGAAATGGGAAGCTGTGAGAAACCTTTGAACAGAGGACTGACTTACTGACCTAGAAGTTCAAGGACCCCTCTGGCCACGGTATTGACAGTGGACCATAAGGACCAGAGGGCAGAGGCAAGGAGTCCAGTTTGGAGGGTGAGGGTGACCATGACTTGGACTCCAGCACAGGGAGACGTGATGGCGCTTGAGTGCATTCTGCATGTCGTGCTCACAGGATTTGCTGATGGGTTGAATGTTTGGGATGAGGACAAGAGAAGAGACAACGCTGACCATGAGGGCCTTCCAGGCGTGGCCAGTAGGGTAGCTGCCATTGGTGGAGCTGGTAGAGACTTGAGCAGGAGCGAGGGTGATGGGAGAAGATCAGGGCTTTGATTTTGAGGATGTCCTCTCTTAGCCTGCACATTCTCATCCCACAGAGTCTGGTTCTCTCTCTCTCTCTCTCTTTTTTTTTTTTAATTCACTTGAGAGCATAAGCAGAGGGAGAGGCAGAGGGAGAGGGAGAGGGAGAAGCAGACTCCCTGCTGAGGTGGGAGCCCAAATCGGGGCTCAATCCCAGGACCCTGAGATCATGACCTGAGCTGAAATCAAGAGTAGACACCCAACTGACTGAGCCATCCTGGAGCCCCCAGAGTCTGGTTCTGACCCAGAGTCTCTACACTGTTAAAGTTGATAGGCTTGGTGTCTGTTTATAAGTCCTTTGTCCCAGGGAGCTTTCACCAACTCCTCCAGAAACCAGGTTAGGGTCCTGCTTTCCGACGGCACCACATGCTTCCCTGTGGCCTGGGCTCATGGGGCTGTTACTGCTCAGGTGGGCAGGCCGGGTGTGACCCTCTGCCCTGTGGTGGCCGGAAGCACAGGGGATGCTCCTCCTTAGAACGAGTCCGTGTGCAAGTGCCGGTGGTGTCCTTCTAGGTTTCTTCTGTTTTCTCCAACTTTGCCTTGTTTTCAGTGTCTCTTCCGGCGAAGGTGGGCACATGGGGGAAGGGCCACTGGATGCTGATTATAGTGAAACTGACAGCTCCCTGTTATTAGTGAGTAAAAACAACGAGGCACTGAAAATGAGAGAGGAAGATTTATGTTTGTTTTAGGAGTTAACAATCTCTCGAGAACTTCAGAGCATTACTGAAATAAATGGCTGTAAATTTTCCCGAGCACAAATCGGTACTTTAAGGTGACGAAAGGCTGGCGAGAGTGACAGATTATATTTAATATTGAGGTGACAGTGGAAAGAGCAGCCTCCTCATTTGCTGTTTTTCCGAGTTAGGGTTTCAGAGGGAATGGCGAGGGAGACAAGAAATATTTATCATCCGAGAGTTTTTCACTTCCTTTCAAAGGTTAATATTGTTGTTAAGCTTTAAGAAAAAAAAAAGCCTGCAGGAATATGTTTTAAATATGCATTTGTCTTAAAGAGGCTAAAGGTAAAATCCACCTCACTTATGTCTTTATTTTCTACGGAAACCCTCATGCGGTGCTCTGTCATTGTAGTGTGATCGCTATTGTGATAAAGAGACGTCAGGTTTGCAGCGTCTTCAAGCGGGATTCTTGCTTCTGTATGTGGCCCAGGTTTCGTGTTCCATAAAGACTTTCAGAAGCTTTATAAGATCAAAAGGTGCTGCAGTCTTGGGTTTTGTTAATGGAAGTACCGCGTCAAGGCACAGGTGTTAACAGACCTGCAGGGGCGTCTGGTCACCTTTCCTGGGATAAATGCAGCCTGAGCGCCATTGGAGAAGGACCTGCAGGGATCGGAAGGTTACACGGGCACCTCGAGGCAGGAGACAGAGTTGGGGTATGGCAGAGAAAGAAGTCTTCAAATGGGGCCTGGGCGCTGTTTTCAGACATCTGAAAGGTTTCACGTGGAGGGAAGTAATTTGTTCTGTGCAACGCATCAGGAGGTGGAGTTAGAACCACTGGGAAAGGAACCGAGGGTGCGGGGGCGGTGCTGTGAAGAGCTTGGTCTTTGCATCAGACTGAACTGTGGAGAAGTCCCAACCTCAGGGTTTCCCTCGGGCGGCTCCTGCTTGAGGTTCTGCTTTGAGGCAGGCACTTTTCTCGGCCCGGGGAATACAGTGGATGCAGGACAGAGAAGTCCCTGTCCTCGCGGAGCTCACATCTCAGCGGGGAAGCCCAGAATAAACCCATATCCACGCACCGAGCAGGTCCCTCAGCACCTGCAACGGGGTAATTAGGGAGAAACCGGACATGTGGGAAAGGAAGGGGCTGCCCCGTACAGGGTGCTCAGCACCCAGGCTGAGGCTCGAATGATGGGAGGGAGCCCGTCACAGGGAGATCCAGGGCACGGGCATCCCGCAGAGGCAGGGCGAGTGCAAGGATGCCGTGGTGGGGGCTGGCCTGGTGTGCTCAGAGCTCCAACTCTTCACCACATGCTGGTGGGAACCGCAGGGCATATTCACATGGAGTGGTCAGGGGTTTCGTTGCTCAGGCCACTGCGGGGAGATCAGCTTTCAGCAATGTAGCTGTCTGGGCTCTGAGTACCGGCCTTATCTGGGCTGCTTCTGGAGGAAGCGCCTGCTGAGTTACTCCCTTGTGCTGGGTCCTGCTAGGGTCACGGACGGTGGTGGTGATGATCACATGGCACGGCTTACTTTGAGGACTCTTATATGCTGAACACTTTGTGTGCCGTCTCCTTGAATCCCTGCCAGATGGGAAGGATTTCGCTTCCTCGGTGGTTACAGTGATGCTGGGGCTCAGAGGGGATGTGTGACTTGCCCGAGGTTACACAGCATCATTATGGCTTCTAGAACCCTGCTTGTCACTAGTTTTCGGAGCTGCACGTCAGGAGGAGATACTTCTGGAAGTAGAAGTTAGAAACTCACTGTGTCCAGGGCGCCGTTGTCTGTGTTATGTGTGACTGACATAATAAAAAACATCAGAAAATGGGACTCTTGTTCTGAATAAAACATTCACCCAGCAAGGCTCTGGGTGCTGGTGACAGTTGGGGGCATATGTGGGCATGGTTTCTGGGGAGTGACCTTCAAGGTAGGGGAATTCTTTGAAGTAAGCTAAGCATCAGTCTCGATTAAAATACCGTGATCTTTAATTTTGAATGAAGAGATGCTTTGGGGCAAAAGAACCCCCATTTTTGGAGGAAATCTTTGTTTTCCCTTTTTCCCCCTGTTATCTAATTCTGGGGAAAGAGCCCTAGTGGGGTAGATTCTTATCCTTTTCTGCTCCCCAAACTAGTCGTGTGATAGTAGACCCTTCTCCTGGGAATCAGATTTCCACATTGTAAACTAGATCTGGGCCAGCTGAAGACCGAGGTCATGTAGCTTCAACACTCTTTAATTCTAACTGAGAGGACCCAGAAGAGGCACCTGATAGGCACCTGCCTGTATTTTATCTTGAACATGTTTGTCTCGATTCAAGCCTCTTGGAAACTCAGCCTGCAGACGTACCCTGTGCATTCATTTAGAAGCGAAGTTGACTCCCACCGTGCACTCTTCATCTTCATGGCTGCATTCTGACTTCCAAGGAAGAGATGGATTGTCCTGGAGGCATACCGCAGCTCAGCAGCCTGCAGCCATCCATCATCGAGACGCCTTCTTTATGGGCAGAATGACTTTGGTGACTTGCATCAATGTCAGCCCTGGGCTTTTGTGCCTGACGTAAGCTTGATGTCTTGGGGGTACTTTGAGCAGCTGCTGAAGACCTACTCAAGCTTAATAAAGGACTCTTATGAATGATATAAGATACATGGGCCAACTGGGGGGAAACTAGGGAGTCTGGCTGCAGGAGGCTTAGCATAGGTAAGGGATGGGAGCTGGGAGTGTTTTGTGTTTTCTGAGAGAGGATTCAGTGCAGAGAAGGGAGGATTATACTAACGGGTAACATTTACTGAGCACTTGCCGTGACTAGACCCTATGCTAAATGCTCCGCATGGACTATTTTCATTAAATCCTCATGGCAGCCCTAGGAATTAGGTATTATCTTTATGTCAGTTTGACAGATGGGGAAGCTGAGGCGCTGAGCATTTGAGTCACTTCTCCAAGGTTACAGTCTTAGTTGGGGGCAAGGGGAGCCAGGATTTGAATTCGGGCAGTCTGATTTCAGACTCTCCTAACCATTACCCTCCCCTGTCCCCACTTCTTTACTCCATCCCTGTGCATCCTGATGCACACTCTGCCATGTGACTTTGCTATGCATCCCAGTAGAGTAGACGGAGTATCTTTCCCCTACCCCCCGCTATTTGATGTTGGACTTGGTCACGCAACTTGATTTGGCCTATGAAGCATTAGGGATGTGGTTCAAGCAGAGACTTTATGGTGGTATGATTAAGCTTGGATTCGCACCTTTCTGCTACCTGCCATGACAAGACCACGCCTCAGAGAAGCAGGGGACCTGAACTCAAGCTGCATCCTGAGTGAAGCCAAACTGAGCCACAACAGCAGAACACAACGTAGCCACGGATCCACAAAGCGGGAAACAGATGTTTCTTGTGAGTCAGTAGGTTTGGGGGTTGTTACATAGCATGGTCATAGCAGTAGTTGACTGATACAGTGAGATCTGCTGGACCATGTCCTTGCTCTCTCTTCCATTAAACGCCTACTACGTGATGGGGGCTGTGCCAGGGTTTGGGAAGACCTAGCCACAGTCCCCTCCCTCTCAGATCCCGGTCTTGTGGGGGGAGTTTGTTGACAGCCAGATGAACCAAAGCGCTACACTTGAAACACAAGAAAGGATGAGAGTCATTGACTCAGCCTGGGAGTTTGGAGAAGATTGTACCCAGGTGATAACGTTTGGCCTGAGCTTTGCAGGATTCATAGCAGTTTGCCAGAATTGCCATTCTAGGGGAAAGGAAAGGCTTCATTGAATAGTTTCTGCGTCCCTGGGGTCTGGCACATGACAGCCACCCAATCGTGGGTTGGACGAGAAAACTCTGATGGTCCTCAGAGAGCCCTGGATTGACCCTCCCAGCCAGCCAACATTAACTCCTGCAGATCTCTTCCAAGGCCTTCTGGTCTCATGCTCTATCGTTTTAGTGCCTTTCCCCCCTACAAATTCTCTCTTATTTGTCTGGACTAGAATGAAGCAAGAAGCAGCTCCTGCAGGTTCCCGGTACAATCATGTGGTCAGAATATCTGTGTACGGGGCCCTTAGTCTTCTCCTGACTAAATAATGAAGGGCTGTTCATCTCTGTTCATGCTGGAAGAATTCAGTTTTGCCAATTAATGTGAGTACGTTGCAAAATCTAAGGAAATGATAGTTTCTGCCAAATAAAAAACAGTCACCATATTTTTATTACATGGCTGTAATGGTCCAAGTACATGGCTATGATTGGATTTGTAAACTGTAAACATAAATTAGTAATTCTCCCTCCAAATACCAGTGCAGCTTCCCTGACATGTTTTAATTGCTGTGCTTTGTGGGGCAGGAAAACCTGGCCGGGTGCGACTAGAGCAAATTGCTTCTTTGGGAATTGCCAATGTCTTTCAGCCAGAGGGACGTGTGTGTGTCTGGGTGGGCACAACATGGACACCTGTCTCTTTCTCTAAAGGTGCTGGGGTGAGACTTAGCAAGCAGTCTCAGAGCTTAGACTGGAAGCAGTCATGTGCTATAGCAGCATCTCACTTCCCCATTATCCAGACTAATGAGAGAAGAGCAAGGGCGTGGGTAATCGAAAACACGGACAGTCCCCAGGGATTGCCATTTCATGTGTGTATTTGGCCCTGGGCATGTTAATGTTAATTATTATTATTTTTTAAAAGATTTTATTCATTCATTAGAGAGAGAGAGTGCACGAGCAGAGTATGGGGCAGCGGGAGAAGCAGAACCCCCCACCGAGCAGGGAGCCTGAAGCGGGGCCCGATCCCAAGATCCCGGGATCATGACCTGAGGTGGTGGCAGACGCTCAACCAACTGAGCCACCCAGGCTCCCCGTTAATGTTAATTATTAAGCATGGCTTAGACTGAGCTATTTCAGAGCCAAAAATCAGGATGCAGATGTCTCCTGATTAACTTTCTGATTGGTACGTGTGTTCATATGAGACCTCTTATGGAGGCACACAGCTTAATTTTTTTTAAATTTTTTATTATGTTAATCACCATACATTACATCATTAGTTTTTGATGTAGTGTTCCATGATTCATTGTTTGTGCATAACACCCAGTGCTCCACGCAGAACGTGCCATCTTTAATACCCATCACCAGGCTAACCCATCCCCCCACCCCCTCCCCTCTAGAACCCTCAGTTTGTTTTTCAGAGTCCATCGTCTCTAATGGTCCGTCTCCCCCTCCGACTTACTCCCCTTCATTCTTCCCCTCCTGCTATCTTCTTCTTCTTTTTTTTTTCTTAACATATTTTGCATTATTTGTTTCAGAGGTACAGATCTGTGATTCAACAGTCTTGCACAATTCACAGCGCTCACCATAGCACATACCCTCCCCAATGCCTATCACCCAGCCACCCCATCCCTCCCACCTCCCCCACCACTCCAGCAACCCTCAGTTTGTTTCCTGAGATTAAGAATTCCTCATATCGGTGAGGTCATATGATACATGTCTTTCTCTGATTGACTTATTTCACTCAGCATAACACCCTCCAGTTCCATCCACATCATTGCAAATGGCAAGACACACAGCTTAATTTTACATTTAACAACTCATCCATCAAAGAAGAAGTAAGATTATTAGATAGCTCACCTTCGCTTCCATGTACCAGACACAATCCTCAGATCTTTAAACCCATTAAATGAATGAATTCTCATGTTATCGCCATGAGAGGCACCATTTTTATCCCCATTTTATAGAAAAGGAAATGGAAGCCAGGGAGGACCAACTACTTGGCCATAGTAACACAGTTCACAAATGGGAGAGGCAGGATTCGAACCCAGGTAGTCTGGCTCCAGGACCTGAGCTTGTGGTCACCAGTGATATGTGTATGTTGATAAATGTTTGACATCAGGACTGTTCCAGTATCTGGAAGGATGATGCCACGCATACACTTTCTGATCCTCCTTGAACCCATTTATTCTGACAGTCTTGCCATGATCATTGCACTAGAGCTTCACTTGGGCATTTTGTAAAATTATTCCAAAATAAGTTTATTTTTAAAAAGATATTCCCAGATATTTAAACTTTAGGTTTAGTTGCAAAGATATAGTATAAGAGGGTTCCCATGCAGTGCCCACCCTGTTTCCCCTGATGCCGTCTTAGATGACCTGGTACTTTGTCAAAACTAAGAAACCAGGGGCACTTGGGTGGCTCAGTTGGTTAAGTGTCCGACTCACGATTTCAGCTCAGGTCATGATCTCAGGGTCCTGAGATCAAGCCTCACATTGGGCTCCATGCTGGGCATGGAGCCTGCTTGAGATTCTCTCTCTCCCTCTTCTATCTGCCCCTCCCCCTACTTGTACTTTCTCTCTCTCTCTCGCAAAAAAAAAAAAAAAAGGAAAAAAACAACTAAGAAACTGGCACTGGTACGGTACTGTGTTAAGTAAACTTGAGGCTTTGTTTGGATTTCACTAGTTTTTGCATCAATGTCCTCTTTCTGCTCTGGGGTCTCATCCTGACACCCAATCCTCATAGCATTTTTTTTTCCCCATTAAAAAAAAAATACCCATTGAGTCTGGCATGCAGTAAGTGCTCATTCACTCATTCATTCATTTCAGAAATGTTTACCAAACCCTTGCTTCGTGCCAGACACAATTCCAGGCTCTGGGAGCACAGCTGAACAAACCCAAATCCTGCCCTCCTGGAGTTGACATGCTAACAGTTTGTTGAATGATCCTTTGAATGATGAGAATAAAGGCTAATTATTCACTGAGTGCTTGCTCTGTGGCAGCCTCGTTTGATTGATGCTCTGATTCAGGGAAGTGACTGATACCCGGAAAGGTTGAGGAACTTTCCTAAAAGTCACATCCCTGGTTAGTGGCAGATCAGGTCTTCTCCCTCAGGTCTGTCTGCCTCAAGGCTAATGCCTTGAACCACTGTTTGGGGATGAATGAATGAATGAATGAATGAATCCTTACAGAATGCAGTCTGAGGCCAAACAAGTGTTGGATGCCAAGAGGGAGCTAGTCTGTGGCCAAAACAAGGAAAACGAAATAGCCAAGGATATCTACCACCTCATCTTTGGATAAGTGGAAATAGTCAGTACTAATCCTTTTTAAGAACATAGGCATTTCTCCGCGGTAACTAAAACAGGTTAGGTGCATGGAAGATCAGAAACAGCCATGAATTGTCACTAGACTCACAGAAGCAAAAGTAACTATTGCTTTTTCAATGGTTGTGTGTTTTGGGGGTAGAGAGAACCACCACCTTGAGACTTCATTCCTGAAGGAAGCTTCTGGAAAAGGCTGCTTAGAAAAGGTGGTGGGAAAGATAAGCCTACAGCTCAGCTGGTTGCAAATCATTACCTATGAAATTAAAGTCACCTGCGGTTTTGCCAAAGTCTATGAAATTCCTGTGTGCGGGGTAGGTGGACAAGGTGGTACACACTGCTGGGAAAACTTCCCTGCGTTGATACCAGGAGGAGAAGACATTTTCTCGCTGTAAATCCTACTCTGGTCATGCCAGACTCTCAGTGGCCTGTCCAGATAAGCATTTTTATGTGACTGTGCCTCTTGTTTACTTTTTCCCTTCCTTCTTCCCCCCCAACCCCTTGAATTCCTTTCTTCCTCTAAGACCTGATGTGGAAAGGAGCTACTCTCACCACCACACTCCCAGACATTGTATGCAGTCCTTGAACAAGACTTGCATTGTCTCCTTGGGTTGTGTTTACTCTCCCAGAGCTCCTTGAGGTGGAAACTGGGTCTTACTCATCAGTCTTGCCCCACAACCCAGCTGCCCTTGGCAAATGTTCAATGAGTGTTTTTGCTTTGACATGAAGTAGAATTGAACTAGGATAATAATCCTTCACTTCTTATATATGCTACACATTTTAGAGATCCTGTTATCTAATCCTCCCAACAAGCTGAACTATTTTAATTTTCATTTTCTGATACAGAAAGTAGGGCTTAGAGGGTACAAGAGTCTTGTGCAAGGTGCCAGAGCTAGGAAGGGTAGGAGGTGGGATTCCAACCCAGGCGGGCTGGCAGCAGAGTCTGTACTCTTAACTGCTGTTCTGTGTTGCCACCAGTCTACTCAAGAGAACTTAGTGGACTTTGTCCAGGAATTTTGACTTGAGGGATGTCCTTCAGTGGCTCAGATCTGTGGAAGGGAGGGGTGAACAGGTTGGGGAGCTGGTGTGCTGATTTCCAGCTCATTTTTGGGAAGTTCCATTTCTAGCAGAGAAGACCAGCTGGTTTATAACCGCCCCCCCCCAATGTGTTGTTGCACCTTGAATTAAGAAAGTCCAAGATACAGGGTTGCCTGGGTGGCTCAGTTGGTTAAGCATCTGACTCTTGATCTCAGCTCAGGTCTTGATCTCCAGGTCATGAGTTCAGGCCCCGTGTTCGGCTCCATGCTGGGTGTGAAACTTACTTAAAAAAAAAAAAAAAGCCCATGATATAAGTATCAGAGTTTACAGCATGGGATAGTAGATAGAGTTTGAATTTTGGAGTTGACAGAACTTATGAAATAGCTGAGCAGTTGACTGTGACCATGACAATACTGACTGTAGCCTTGGGCAAGTCACTTTACACCCGTGAGCCCGTTTCTCCATCTGTTGAGAGGGGATAAATATATATACATCCTTCTCAAAATTGTTAGGAATATATATATATTATGATTCATTCTAGTTTTTTGGTAATATATACATGTCAGATAATTTATCGGAGAATTAGAATGTATAAAAAAAGAATCAATGACAACTCCACAGTTGAAAAATACTGTAAATAAAAGTAACTCGTTATATGGGTTAGACACAGCAGAAGGTAGGATTAGTGACCTGAAAGATTAATGGAAAAAAATACATGTAGTGCCTTATTTGTGACTAGACTTGAAAAAAATTTAGCTGCTATTCTTAATGGATTTTTTTTTTTTTTGGTTCAATTGCTTTTAAATTTGGAGAATGAGTTGTTACAAAGACTCTTGAATGGACTTCATCTGAAATAACTGATCAGTATGAATTTTATTTATACCCAAAACATTTGAAATACATCCATGTATGTATGTACATACACACACACACACACACACACACCCACACACCCTGGAATACTACTCAGCCATCCAAAAAATGAAATCTTGCCATTTGCAATGACATGGATGGAACTAGAGGGTATTATGCTAAGTGAAATAAGTCAATCAGAGAAAGACAATTGTATTTCACCCATGTGGAATTTAAGAAACAAAACAGAGGACCATAGGGGAAGGGAGGGAAAAATAAGATGAAATCAGAGGGAGACAAACATAAGAGACTCTTAGCTATAGGAAACAAACTGAGGGTTGCTGGAGGGGTGGGGGTGGGGCGATGGGGTAACTGGGTGATGGGCATAAAGGAGAGCATGTGATGGAATGAGCACTGAGTGTTCTGTGCAACAGATGAATCACTGAACTCTACCTCTGAAACAATAATATGTTAATAAATTGAATTTAAATAAAATTTAAAAAATCATGACAACTCTAGAAGTGAAAAATTCTGTAGCTGAAATTAACTCAGTATATGGGTTTGACAACAGATTAGGCAGCAGAAAAAAGGATTAGTAACCTGAAAAATCAATATATAATATACACACTGAAGGATAAACAGAAAAACTAATGGGAAGCACAGAAAATAGTGTGAGGCACGTGAGCCATGTTGAAAAGATTTAATATGTATAATTGAAGTCTTGAGCAAGACAATGGAGCAGAAGCAATATTTGAAGAGATACTGGCTAAGAATTTTCTATAACTGATGAACAACATCAAGCCATAGACCTAAGAAGTTCTGTAAATCCAAAGCAGGGTATGTACAAAGACTACTCTAGGTGCATCATCATAAAACTTATGAAAACCAAAGACAAGAAATCAGAGGGAAAAAGACATTGTCTTCAAACAGGCATAAGACAAACAGCTGCATTTTTTTTTTTAAAAAGTAAGCTCTAGACCCAACATGGGGCTTGAACTCATGACTCTGTTGTGAAGAGTCACATGCTGTACTGACTGAGCCAGCCAGGTGCCCCCATACAGCTGACTTTTCTAAAGACTTGGTGAAAGCCATATTATCAGAGACAGTGGAACACCATCTTTAAAGCACAGAAAGAAAATAATAGGGGGTGTCTGGGTGGCTCAGTCAGTTAAGAGTCCGACTCTTGATCTCAGCTCAGGTCTTGATACCAGGATTGTGAGTTCTAGACCTGCGTTGGGCTCCACACAGGGTGTGGAGCCTACTTAAAAAAAGAAAATAGCTATGTAAGAGTTCCATATGTAGAGAATATAATGCTCTATTACAATGGTGAAATAAAGGTGTTTTCAGACAAACAAGAATCTAGAGAATTTGTTGCCAGCAGACCATACTAAAAGAAATACTACCATACTAAAAGAGGGTTTTTAAGCAGAAGAAACATGATCCTAGAAAGAAGAGAAATGCAGGAAGGGATGAAGAGAAATTCAAAGGGTAATTATGGATAAATCTAAATATATTCTGATTTTGTAAACTGAATAATTAATGCAATGACAAAAAACAAAATGGTGTATAGAAGAAGATATACAAATAACTAATAAAAGATACTCAACCTCATTAGTCCTTGGGAGAAATGCAAGTTAAAATCACAGTAAGGGGCGCCTGGGTGGCTCAGTTGTTAAGCGTCTGCCTTCGGCTCAGGTCATGGTCCCAAGGTCCTGGGATCGAGCCCCCGCATCGGGCTCCCTGCTCAGTGGGGAACCTGCTTCTCTCTCTCCCACTCCCCCTGCTTGTGTTCCCTCTCTTCCCTGTGTCTCTGTCAAATAAATAAAATCTTTTAAAAAATCACAATAAGGTGCTATTTCATATCCACAAGGATGGCTATAATAAGTTAGGCAATAACAAACGTTGGTAAGGATATGGAGAACTAGGAATTTTCATACACCACAGGTCAGAATGTAAAATGCAGACCACTTTGGAAAATAGTTTGGCAGTTTTTTAAAAACTTAAAACTATCCTATGATTTTTTTTTAAATTTAATTTTATTAGGTTAGTCCCCATGCAGTACATCATTAGTTTTTGATGTAGTGATCCATGATTCATTGTTTTCGTATAACACTCAGTGCTCCATGCAGTACGTGCCCTCCTTAATACCCCTCACCGGGCTAACCCATCCCCCCCCCAAAACCCTCAGTTTGTTTCTCGGAGTCCATAGTCTCTCATGGTTCATCTCTTCCTCCAGTTCCCCCCCCTTCATTTTTCCCTTCCTTCTCCTAATGTCCTCCAGGCTATTCCTTATGTTCCACAAATAAGTGAAACTATATGATAATTGACTTTCTCTGCTTGACTTATTTCACTTAGCATAACCTCCTCCAGTCCCATCCATGTTGATGTAAAAGTTCGGTATTCATCCTTTCTGATGGCTGAGTAATATTCCATTGTATATATGGACCACATCTTCTTTATCCATTCGTCTGTTGAAGGGCGTCTCAGCTCTTTCCACAGTTTGGCTATTGTGGACATTGCTGCTATGAACATTGGGGTGCATATGGCCCTTCTTTTCACTACATCTGTGTCTTTGGGGTAAATACCCTGTAGTGCAATTGCTGGGTCATAGAGTAGCTCTATTTTTAATTTTCTGAGGCACCTCCACACTGTCTTCCAAAGTGGCTGTACCAACTTGCATTCCCACCAACAGTGTAAGAGGGTTCCCCTTTCTCCACAACCTCTCCAACATTTGTTGTTTCTTGCCTTGTCAATTTTTGCCATTCTAACTGGTGTAAGGTGGTAGCTCAATGTGGTTTTGATTTGAATAGTTCATTCCTTTTCATTGCTGAATAGTAATCCATTGTATGATGTGCTACATTTGTCTATGGACATTTATGTCGTTTCTATTTTTTTGGCTATATGAACAATGCTGCCATAAACATCTGCATAAAAGTCTTTGGACATTTGTTTTCATTTCTCTTGGGTAGATATGTAGAAATAAAATTGTTATTTTTATTTTATTTTATATTAAAATAAATCATGATTTAACAGTTTTATTTCTGTCAACTATTGACACATGCTATATATCATGGATGAGCCTTAAAAGGACAATGCTAGGGGTGCCTGGGTGTTTGAGTTGGTGAAGCGTCTGCCTTTGGCTCAGGTCATGATCCTGGGGTCCTGGGATTCAGTCCGGTATCGGGCTCCCTGCTCCACTGGGAATCTGCTTCTCCCTCTCCCTCTGCCCCTCCCCCCTGCTCATTCTCTCTCTCTCTCTCAAATAAATAAAATCTTAATTAAAAAAAAAAAAAGGACTGTGCTAAGTGAAAGAAGCCAGGCACAAGAAACCACACACTGTGATTTCATTTAAATAAAATGTCCAGAAAAGGCAGATTTATAGCCTTTACAGCCTTTACAAAGTAGATTCCTAAGGTCGGGAATAGGAGTGGACGTTAACTAAAAATGGACATGGGGGATTTTATTGGGGGATAAAATGCTCTAAAACTAATGTATGCTGGTTTGTAGCACTGGGTAAAATTTACTAAAAATCATTGAATTGTATACTTGAGATGGATGAATTTTAAGGTATGTAAAATATGCCTGAATTAAAGTTTGTTTAAAATATGTGTAGATTTAAAAATATAACCACAATGACACAAAAGCAAGTGAAATCAAAGGGAGTTAGCATTATAAACATCTTAATCACAAAGTGGTAAAAATAATTCACATCAGACTCTAATAAGTCAAAGATATGTGTCTTTATCTCTGTGGTAACCATTAATAGATGAGTGGAAATATGTAACTGTAAAGATAATAAGGGGATAAATATAATAAATACTTGATTAATGAAAAAGAAGGCAAGAAAAGATAGAACAAACAACATAAAACAGTTTGACAAATAGAATATAAGTGGATTTAAACTCAGATATGTCAGTGATTATACTGTATATGTAAATAAATTAGGTATTTCAATTAAGAAAAAAATCCGATTCTATGCTCTTAAAAGAGATAAACCTTAAATATAAGGTATAGAAAAATTTATAGTAAAGAGATAGAGAAGGATATGTATCATGCAAACACTAAATATGAGAAAGCTACTGTCATTTTGTTAATGTAAGACAAAGTAGACCTTAAGGCAAAAGCCATTACTAGGTTTAAGGAGAAACATTTCATAAAATAGCAAAGATAGACTCAATCCACTTGAAATGTATAAAATCTGAAATATATAAATGAAACAGTTCATATGCACCTACTAACATTGCCTCACAATACGTATAGCAATAAATGATAGAACTAAGAGCATATTCACAATTGTAGTGGGAGTTTTCAACACAACTATGGATCAGGATGATTTTTTTAAAACAACATTTCCCCTTAGTGGTGTGATTTGTGAGTGTGTGTGTGTTTGAGTGTGTGAGTGAAGGGAGAATGGGGAGAGGGAGAGGAAATTTTTATGGACCTAGTGGGTGTGTGAGCTAGGATATTGGGAACCAGAATGCTGGTTCTGGCAAGGGCCACCTGAGTGGAGGAGGAGGTGGTGGTGTGGTCCATAGACATCAGTGATTGTTCCTGTGCTTGCTTTGGTCCCCTCTCTGCTAGGGCCCCCAGTACCAGCTCCTGAGGAAGAACAGTGACAGGTCTTAGGTGTTCCATGGAAGGCATTTCTTCAGCAGCAAGAGTGGCCAGATGGCAGCTGTCAGACAATCTGGGCTCCTAAGTCCTTGGGGAGAGTCACTCGGACAGATGAAACTGTCCTATTTTTAAATAAACCCAGAGTCAGCCTTTCTGTATTCTTTCCGTGGTCAGCAATTTCTGGTGCTTTTCTATCAAGAAGTGCATTCTTTTGGCTAACCTGAATCCCTCATGTCTTGATTTAAATGCCTTGACTCTAATGTGCTTACCACAGTCTTATTGATAGAACAGGAGAAACTTTACATAGCTGACTCTAAAAACTCAAGGTTTTAATTTCCTTGATCATAAAATGCATAATGGAGTGATGAAGAATCCAGATTCTGGAGCCAGTTTTCCTGTGTTCCAAAATAGGGTTCTCCTCTTCCTAGTTGTGTGACCTTGGACAAATTGCTTCTCATTTTTCCCATCCATAAAATGGAGATAAAATTAGGAGTTCTGAGAATTAAGAGAGATCATGAACACCAAAGTCTGCCAATAAATATAGTGATCAGTAGTAATTATTATGCTCACTGTAGAAATTAGAATTGTTTCACCTGTCCCTCCAGTACCGAGGATAATCCTTGGCATCTAGTAGGTTCTATTTTATTTATTTATTTATTTATTTATTTCTATTTTAATTTTTTTAATTTTTAAAATTTACTTTTATTTCCAGGATAGTTAACGTACAATGTTATATTAGTTTCAGGTGTACAGTACAGTGATTCAGCACTTCGTACATCACCCAGTGTTCATCAGGACAAGTGCACTCCTTAATCCCCATTCCCTATTGCCCCCATTCCACCACCCACCTCCCCTCTGGTAACCATCAGTTTGTTCTCTGTAGTTAAGAGTCTGTTTCCTGGTTTGTCTCTCCCTTTTTTCCTTTGCTCATTTGTTTCTTAAATTCCACATGTGATTGAAATCATATGGTATCTGTCATTCTCTGAGTTATTTCACTTAGCATAATGCTCTCTAGTTCCATCCATGTCATTGCAAACGGCAAGATTTCATTCTTTTTTAATGGGCTGAATAATATTCCATTGTCTATATACACCACATCTTCTTTATCTGTCGGTGGACACTAGGGCTACTTCCATAATTTGGCTGTTGTAAACGGCATCTCGTAGGTTCTTAACAAGCAACTGTGGAACTAGTATTCCAAAAGACCCATGATCTCTGCTTCTGTGTCCCAGAGCTTATGTCAAAAATCCTAACTGGCCAAGACTTTATATTCCTGAAGGTAATGTAACACTTTCCTCGCCTGTCTTAATCCATACCCTATTTACCAGGGCTGTAACTGGCCCCTACTAAAGATGTGTCATATTTTAGAATTAGGTGGTGTTTTCATTTCCTGGGGCTGCTGTTACAAACTTGGTGGCTTAAAACATCAGACAGATATTTTCTCATAGTTCTGGAGGCCAGAAGTCTGAAATCAAGGTGTCAACAGGGCCGTGTTCCCTTCTGAGACCATGAGAGACAGAGTCTGTTCCTGGCCTCTTCCAGCTTCTAGAGGCTCCAGGAGTTTCTTGGCTTGTGGCTGCATCCCTCTAACCTCTGCCTCCATGGCCACATTGCCTCCTCCTCTTCAAGAAGTCCCCTGCTTCTCTCTTATGAGGATACTTGTGATAATGTTTATCACTTACCTAGGGAATCTGGGATAATCTCCCCCATCTCAAGAGCCTTAACTTAAGCACACCTGCAATGACTGCCTTCCAGTGTAACACAACAGTCACAGGTTTCAGGGATTAAGAACCAATTTCCTTGGGTGGCCCTTATTCAGCCTACTACTAGGGAGGGAATAGAAAGGACAAAGGACAGTGAGCATGTCAGGTGACTAAAAGTCATCTGCTTGTGGGGAGAGGGTAGCTGGAACTCTTTCTGCAAGATGGAACCTTCCTGTACTGAAATCCAGTGTTGGCTTCTGGATCCTCACCTCTAAAACCTCTCGGTAGCCTTTGACATCATGGAATATTTCTTCTTTAGGCAAACAGTGTTTCCTGTTTCAATGACAGCACCTGTGGTCTCCTGGTTTCCCTTCCACATCACTGCAAGCTTCCCAGAAGCTCTGCTGTCTCCTATGTGTTAGGCCACCATTTTTGGAAATTGAAGCTGTGCTCAAGGTTCTGCCCTAGGCCCCTTCCTATTTTGCAGTTGGGAAAGTGGAGGTTTAGAGAGCTAACAAGTGATTTCCCCAAGGTCACTCGAGTAGCAAGAGGCAAAATCATGACTTGGTGTGGGACTAAAATGTCCCAACTCTTCAGGGACACACGTGCTGCCTCTCTGGTTAAATGTGTCACAGCACTTAGCATGTATGAGATGCTCAATAAATATTCCAGGAAATGCTGAGTAAGACCAAACTCAAACTCAGGCCTTCTGGATCTAATTTATTATTCTTGCCAGCCGACATTTGTGAGGACATCACCCCCCCGAGGGAGTAGCTGTCCCAGAAGTTGCAGTTCCTCTCAAGATTTTTATTTCTAGCAGCTCTGATTTTTATGTTCAGGGACCACACTTAATTATTGCAAAACATCTGCCTGCACAAAATGCCATTTTGTTCCTGAATCATTCCCAGGAGTGCCCTGTGAGCTCTTGTACTTGGAGACACATCTGTCACGGGGGCTCTGGGCCAGCACCAGTACCTCCTGTTTAAGTGGCAGCAGGAGAGATTCAAGGTAGGCTGGCTTTGAAAATGATCACTAATTAGATGGCTCAGGGCTTAGAAAAAGATAAGCCTTCCAAACATCACGCAGTGGTCCTTATCAAACAGTGAATCATCTCTGCATGGCTCTTCATGGGCATCTCTATTTGAGGAGGCATTTTTAGGGTGGAATTCTTTTCATGCCTTTGGATGAGGTTCCATAATGATCATAATAGCTCACATTTTTGGGGCCCTTTCCCCGGGCCAGGCAGCCTTGGAAGTACTCCTTGAACCCTTATCACATTGCAGCTTCCCAACGTCCTGCGAGGTATGGACTGTTACCATCCGCTTTTTATAGGGGAAGTCTCTGGGTCGCCACGTGGTTGACTTGCCCATGCTGAGCCAGTCGGTAGGTGGGAATAGGATTTAGATCTAGACGGGCTGATCCCCAAACCCCCAGTCTCCACCTTCATCCTCTAAAGTCAAAGGCAATCAGGGAGCTGCTGCTCAAAATGCAGCCAAGACACCACTCAGCTGCGGGGCCCAGGAGGGTTCCTGCAGCAGCCATTCATCACAAGACTGGGTTTGATGTTGGGGTGGTCTTCCTGGCTATGATTTAGAGGCATCAGGACCAGGCAAGGTACAGAGGCCTTTGAACAGCTTGTAGGCACCTCCCTGATCCCCTCCCTGCCTTGTTTTGTAGCCCCATCTTCTGCATCTCTCCCCCCTCACCCACCACCCTGTGGCTGAGTTCCTGGAGCACCTGTGTCACCCAGGCCTCTTTCTTTATTTTTCCACATGCTTTTGCTCTGTTTGGGCTGCCCTCCCTCTACCCTTGGGCAGAGTTAGGTGCCGAGGCCTTCTCCCTGCCCTCCTGATGGCTCTGCATAATGCTGTCATGGTATCCTTGATGTCTTCCTGACCTCCGGGCCAGGCCAGTGCCCTCCAGAGTCACCTGTCATGGAACCCTGCATTGTTCCTCTGCAGCGCTTGGAGCTGGCGTTTTGCATTTATCTCTGGGATTTGACGGTCTTTCCCACCAGGCTCTAAGTTCTGTGAGGATAGGGAGTGTGTCTGTTTTTCCTTACTGCAAGTCCGCAGCCATAGCATACTGCCTGGCAAATAGTTCAAGTTCAAGATATTTTCTGAGTAAGTGAGTTGTCTACTTGTTGACTTCTTCAGTAGACTGGCAGGAAGTGGTTGGCATGTTCAAACTGGGTTAGGGGTGCTAGTAAAGGTACAGTACAGAGGTGGGGGCAGGATGAAAGGAACCTGCATGGGACAGTGCAGGGGGCATATTATAACCCCCAGGCCTGAGGGGGGCAAGGGAAGGGAGGGTTCTGGTGGAACCTAGACAGGGCTGCTTGGCAGAAGCTGGGGTCATTTCACTGCCCCCCCAGTAGGGAGAGAGCAGAGGAATGAATACACTGACCTCATGTGCCTCTCCCTTCCCATTGGCTGAGCCCACTGAACAGCCACAGGACAAGGGAGTCCAGTGATGCAGTTGGCATGGGTCTTGCTTTTGGGGCATATTGGGGGTGTGGTTGTCTATCCAGAACTGGGTGTTAAATGGATGTGAGAAGGAAGGAATGAATGGCTCTCCCAAGAGATGTGATAGTGGCTTTGTTCTCAGGAAATCATTACAGAGGGAGAACAGAACATTCCTGGTCTTGTTGGGAACTGCCCGTGCTTGGGGGTCATAGGATTTCTCTTGGTTTCAGCTTTTTATGCCAATACACAGCCCTATATTAACCTTCATATTTTGAATTAGCAGGCAAAAAACAGTGTTGTCAGGTGGAATTCTTTGAGCAAGGACTCTGGAGAGGAGGGAACATGGTAGTGTGGATAGAGCATGGCTTGGGGGTCAGCTCCATTTGAGTGTGCCTCCTGACTCCAGGAGAGGCAGTATTGCGTAGTGGTGAGGACATGGGACTTGGAACTAAGCTATCTGGGTCCAAATTCTGGGTATACCACCTCACAGCTGTGTGCCATGACTTTCCCATCTGTGAAATGGGGAAAATGGTATATGAAGATGAGATGAGCTAATACATACAAAGCACTTAGAATCAAAGCCTGGAACATAGTTAGTTGGGTGACCACACTTCCTGGTGAGCTCAGGATAGCACCTAAGTATATCTGTTGTCCCGGCATGATTACTGTATTAATTATATAATTATTAATAATTATTATTATTACCCCTTCACTCTCAAAGGAGTTTTGATTTGGAGATAACTCATATGGTTTTAAGATGTCACTAATGTTGAATGCTTGGCTAAGCTACATGGCTGCTCTGAGTCTTAGCTCAAATATGGGTAACTGTAGTACCTGCTGATCTGGCTGACTCAGCCCTAGGCCCGTTTGGGGATGATGGGTTGATGCGGGAGGGCTTGTGCAGGGTTGGTCTCAATTATGGTGATGTCATTTGTGGTTCTTCAGTCTCTGAGACCAGGTAAGTCGTATGGACTTGGGTGGGTCTCCTGATTCCCTTACCATCCATTTCTGCATCCCTAAAAATCTCTAAAGTGAATGCATTGTGAGGAACGTGGTGCTCAAAGCATTCAGACGTCTTGGGAGGAAAGCGTGACCCACAGCCCTGCTGCCCTGTGGTTATCTTGTTGCAGGTGGCTTCATTGTTTATTCTCAGGGTAGTTTTGGTAATGGTTTCCCAGGGAAACCTTGATCCAGGTCAGGGCTGTTTGCTGTAAATAAAGGAGGGTGTCTTAACCTAAATTCCTGCAGGCCTGTGGGAGCGGCTGATTGAGGACTGTTGGGTGGGTAATCTTTCCTCCAGCACCTTTTTACTTGAATGGGAGAAAAGGTTTCAGGGCTCCTTAGAGCTGCTTTTTTCCCCCCCTTCTTTTTCTGAGCTGCCTTCTTGTGCTCCAAATACCCTGTGCTGGGCCTTTCAGTGGAAACACAGAGAACAAACAGCAGTAAGCTGGGCAGTGTCTGTAGGGAACAGATATAAACTTCCAGATTCCAGGGCATTACCCTCAGCTCAGAGCACTTTATTTTACAAAGCCAGCCTCTGGGCCGTAGTACAGAGGTGACACCCCACTTATATTACTTTGACCACCATCCTGAAAAATCTCTCCACTAGATCATCATGGAAAGCTCTCCATGTTGCCAGGTCACCAGCTAACCTGTGTGCACAGATCAAATTCCAGTAGAGCCATCTGGGCCACAACTATGCTGTGTGACCTTGGGGAAGTCCTTGTTTCTCTCTGGGCCTCCACTTCTTCATCTGGAAAATGAGAGGATTGAATCAAAGTGATCTTGACTTCCCTCCTAATTATATAATTCTTTTATTCCTGAGATACAGGGAAATACATTTTTAGCTCAGCGCAAAGCCAACACTGCCCAGCAGTCAGTGGAATGGGCTGTCTTGGGAGTAGTGAGAAGCCTGTGGTTGGGGTCATTCAAGCAGAGTTTGTTGGGGACAGTCTGTTGGGGAAGCTGTGGAAAGGCTTCCTGACTTCCAATGGATAGTTGGCCTGGGAGGCTCAGAGCTGCTATGATTTTTCCTGGGACTATATTGTCTCTCTTCTCTCACCCCTCATGTATTGGAGGTGGGTTTTATGTCCATTTACTCAGGATGGAGTTATGGCTACTCCTAGGGTCCTGGGATGGTCTAAATTGACCCTCAGCTCTTATCATCTGGAGGTACGTTTTGGCCAGTGGAGTACTTAACTGCTCTAAAAGTCAAGCTTGTTTCCAGTCTCTCTGACTATGGGAGAGAGAATTTTGCAGATTTTAGGAAGGGTCTCGGATGAACCTCTGAGTACAACTTCTGAGTGTAAACTTTATTTTCACCTCTAAATAAATAATTTGTCTCAGTAAAGAATTCCTGATCCAAAGTAACTTTCCCTCAGAAGTTAACCTTTTTCTTCCAGTGTTTGGTGTTGCTGGTGACAAGTCTGATCTCAATTTTATTTACCTTCCTGTGTTGGTAATCTTTTTTTCTTTTCTGGAAGCTTTCAGGATTTTCTCTGTTTTGATCTGCAAGTTTACTATTGCATTTCTAAATGTGGGTCTCTTTTCATGCACTTGGTGACTCTTTTAACTTGAAGATTCATGTCTTCACCTTGTCTCTTACTTCCTCTCCTACATTATAATTGTTCTGTAATTGTTTTAAAGTTCCTGTTAGATCTGTACTGTCCACCATGGTAAGCCGTAAGACACATGTGACTCTCAAGCTCTCAGGCTTTTGAGGTGTGGTTAGTCTGAACTGAGATACACTGTTAGGTTTAAAATATGCTCCAGATTTCTAACACTTGTTAAAAAAATCTCATTAACTTTTTAATGTTAATTACATGTTTAAATGGTAATATTTTATATGTAATGTGTTAAAATATACTTTTAAAATTAATTTGACTTGTTTTACTTTTTAAATTGCTATTAGAAAATGTAAAATTACATGTGGCTTGCATTTATGGCTTACACTATATTTCTATTGGATTGTGCTATTTCAGAGAGCTATTGGGACCACCAGGGCTCCCCTTTGTATGTCTATTAACTTTTCCCTTACACTTTCTCTATCTTTGATATCATTTTCTCTGATATTTTATATCTCTAAGATGTTTGAAGTGTATTTTGAGGGATTTCTGAGCTCAATCTTCTGTCTTACACAATTCATCTTCAACTCTTTCTATTCTGATATTCAAGCCCCTACTGAATTTTTAATTCAGGTGGTCATGTTTTGAAATGTTGACAGTCTCTAATTATTTGTGATTATAATAGTTGGTTCTTATCTTACAGATTTACTAGACTTTCTGTCCCTTTGAGAATGTTAATTATGTTTATTTCAAAAATTATTGTCTGTTTTGTTATTTCCATTTCTTCAGGTGTTAATTCCTTCCTTTGTTCAGTTTGGAACTTCTTTCTCTAGATGTAAGTTTCCTTCAGGTGTGGGGTGAGTCCTGACTATGTGCTTATCCTCATGTTTAAGATTCCCTGTTCTTCTCTTTCTGAATATTCTTTTTGTTCAGCAGTCTGTATCCAGGAATTTTGAAGGATGATTGGGATGTGTAATTTGGTGGGTGTACTGGTAGTTTATCTTCCGAGTGTGGGGTTTTCTGCCCTTTTCAGGGATCTTTTCACACTTCCTTAGCTCACTGGCCCCAGGGCCTACACCTATGGCTTCAGGTTAGGAATGCTTTCTTCTGCCATTCAATACAAACAGAGGAGTGGGGACTGCACCAGTGTTCTAAACATTGAGATGGGACATCTCTTCTTTGGGTAGTTAAAACTATGCTGTCCGCAGATTACGGGGTCATACCAGTGATTCTGTTAGGAGGTATTCTTCCATTGGCCCCATCACTGATGTCTACTTATGGTGAATGCTCATCATACCAGTACTTAGACCTGAGGTAAAGATTCTGGAAAGGCTGCTGACTGGATGAGTGATGAATGCATTCACCCTAATTGGAACTAGAAAATATGTTCGCATTTTTATTAATTGAGTTGAAGTTGTTTTGTATTGATTCCCTCTACATCATTAGTCTGTATTTTCTTTTGTTTTCTCTTTGTTGTTGTTGTCACCAATTGTACAATCTTTGACTTTTCTTTGTTTGGCATGTCAGCCTGCAAGAATTTTTAATGATGTCTGTAGGTGTTACTCCATAATTTCTTTTTTTTTTTGATCATTTATGAAAGTGTCACATTGTCCCAGTTCCAGCCCCGATTCTCTGAGTAGATTTACTTTTTACAGTCTTCTACCCAGAGACTTCTTTGTCTCTGTCTTTTAATTCCTATCTGTTCCTGACCTAGGACAAAATTGTCCTCCAATTCCTTGCCAGCTCACGTTTTGAAAGGAAATTCTAGAAGTATTTCTCGGGAAGGATTCCAACACCTACATGGTCGTTCTTTCTGGGCATCCCTCCGAGGCTCTCATCACTATGTTTGTATCCTCCAAGTGTGGCCCACCTAAATGATGTGGCTCCTGCAGGAATTCTGTGCTCCTAACACGTTGTGCATATGTTTGGAGCATGATGTGCACCCACTGTTTTGTTGTTGGGGAACAAATTATTGCTTTCAGGGTTTAAAAAAATCAAGGACTTGAAGGATACATTGAGAAGATGTAGGAAGAGGTAGAGAGCTGCTGCCTACTTCTTGTTTCTTAGATAAGTGGGTAAAGACTCAAGGAAGGGAAGACTGTTTTCAAGGTCATGAGAAGTGCTGGTCACTAAGTGAGGCCTTGACATCCTTGGTTGTGAGTTCAAGCATTTGGCAATTGCTCCTCAATTTTGTCTTTGGGTTCCTGGGTGGGTGAGGACCTTACTAAGTTGGGGGCAGCCAGTGTTTGTCTTCCCTACAGGGCGATCATGTATTTGTTGGGTGTTTACTAGTGAAGTTCTAGGAGTTGGAGGTGGAAGGAGAAATCCTGCCCAGTGTCAGAGCGTCATGAGCTGCCGGGGTACATAGAGAAAGCTCCAAACCTGGGAGTAAGGGCTTCAGTCATTGCTGCTTGCCACTAACTGGCTGTGGCCTGGAAGTCAGATGGCCTCCCCGGACTTCTGTCTCCTCATTTGTAATGCGAGCTTTCCTGCCTCTGCTTCATAGAGGTGTCTGGAAATGCAAAATGAAATGATACATGCAGGCTAAAAAGTGAGGGTTAATACCTCCTGGATGCCAACCTCTGTTCTCGATGCCAGGGATGTGGGCAGCGACCCAGGTGATCCAGGCCCCTGCTCTTCTGGGCCAGGGGGTCAGACAACAAAAACACAAGCAAGTAACTAAGATCGTTTACTACAGTGATGAGTTCAGACAGGAGGAGGGTGATGAGATATGCAGCCGCTAGGGGGCAACTTTGAATTGGGTGCCCCTGTTTCTAGTGGAAGGTGGGTGGCTGCTGTCATTATAAATACAATGTAACGATGATGACAGTGAACGGTGACACCCGGGAGACCACACTGGTCAGTGCTGGACACTTAAGAATGGGAACCCAATAGCAGTAATCCTGCTAGCTGTTGAGTGGGCCTGTACATTAGCGCTGACCCCATTCATTCATTCATTCACTCATTCGTTCAGACATTTATGAAGTACTCGCACATGACAGGCACTGCCTGGGCCCTGAGTGCACACGGGGAACACTAAAACCATGGTGTGGACCCAGAGCTTCTGACGGAGTGGGGGCGGGGAGACAGACGTTAATCATACACAAATAGATATTCAATTGCTAATTTGATAAGTAGTCCTAGGGAAGAGCATGAGTTTTAATTGATGAGATTCACAGGCTGGGGAGAATCTGCTTGGGAGGGAAGCACATCTAGGGGGACCTTAGCCCCGTCTGGGAGAAGCGATGGCCTGGGGAGGACCCTCTGGGCTGAGAGAGGAGTCCGTGGGAAGGTGGGCCCTGAGCAGCAAAAGGGCTTGGTAGGCTCCAGAACAGAAAGGACACCAGTGTGATGGAGCAGCAGAGGGGTGGGGGCAAGCGACAGGTATATTTGGAGAAAGAGGCAGGGACCAGATTGCTTGGGGTGTGGTAAGAGTTTTAGATTCCACCCGACCGGCAGGGTCTGACACCCATCCCACCCGTCCTGGGTCACATCTGCCCTGCTACACTTGCCTCTGGTCTTGCCCCCCTCGCCCTTTCTTTGTTTGCACTGCCCCCACCGCAGGGGTCCTCAGCCCAGCTCCGCAAGGCCAGGTGGCTGCAGATGTCTCCGGGCTGCTCTCACTGGCTCGGCTTTCGGCCCTCCCAGAGCTGTGTGTGGGCCCTGTGTGGCGGGAAACCCCAGGGGGGCAGGAGGCCGCCTTGAGGACGGCGGCTGACCTCACTGAGAGAGGGTCTGGATGGGCTGCAGGCTGGCCGGGAGGGATGAACGGGCAGGATTCAGTGACTGGTTCTCTTTATTCTCCGTCTGGAAAATGCTTCCATTGGCAGTCAGTCCCACTGCCTCCTGAACATGGCTGTGCCCCCTCAGGGCTTTTCACTTGCTGTTCCCTCTGCCTAGGATGCTCTTCCCCTCCCCCCTCCCCCCCCCCCCATTAGCTCCTATGCATCCTTAACTTCTCAGCATAGAAGTGTCTTCCAGGAAACCTCACCTGACTAGGCGAGATCCCCCATCATACCTCCATTAATTCGCCCCCACCCTGGGAGATGGCCAGATTAAGTCAGCCTTTCTCACTAGACTTGGAGCTCCTTGAGCACCGGGCCTGGGTCTGATTCACTCTGCCTCGGTGCTTGACACCAACCTGGCTTATAATAGCACCAAATAAGTAGCCGATAGGAAATCATGCGTTGAAGGCCCACTATGTGCCAGGCACTGTTCTGGGAGCTGGGACAGGGGCAATGATGAGGCTATTCTTTCCATTTATGTATATTTAAAATTTTTCATAATACCAAATTAAAATATATGAACTCCATCTTTGCTTTCATGGAGGTTACAGTATAATGGGAAAAACCATTAATAATCACAAAATTTGATCACCACATTTGTCGTTATAGATCATACTTAGAGATATGGAGAAGAAGTGATAATAAAGTTAACTTTTACAACTTCTGAGTCTATGCTGGTATTGTTCTGAGAGTTCTGTATGCATCAGTCTTGTAGTCATCACAAAATCCCTGTGAGGAAAGCACTCATTATCCCATTTTGCAGAAAGGGAAACCAAGGCAGAGAGCTTTGACCAAGATCACACAGGCAGGTGGGGCTGGGATTCTAACCCAGACACCCTGCCTTTAGAGCCCACCTTTGATTGTATCTATTGCCTTTATAAAGACACATCTGGGTCGAGATTTTCTAGAAATCTAGAATCAGCCCCAATGCTGTTCTTTTTTTCCTTTTTTAAAGATTTTATTTATTTATTTGAGAGAGAGAGAGAGAGAGAGAGATAGAGAAACAGCACGAGAGGGGAAAGGGTCAGAGGGAGAAGCAGCCTCCCTGCTGAGCCGGGAGCCTGTTGTGGGACTCGATCCCAGGACTCCGGGATCACGACCCGAGCTGAAGGCAGTCTCTTCACCAACTGAGCCACCCAGGCGCCCCCCAGTGCTGTTCTTAAGGGTGCATTCTCCCACTTGCCCAGGCCCCAAAGTTCTGAAAATTGGAACAAAATCACTCCCCTAGGTCCATCTCCGATGGTACGTGCGACGACAGTGACCTCGTGTGGTCAGAGTGTGAATAGCATGAGCACGCCGCAGGATGGAGGGGAGATTCAGCCTCAGGGTTGTTTCTGAAAGAGGCCCCATCCGGATCACCCCTGTGTTGGTGCATCTGCGAACACATGGCAAGGTAAGTCTCCAAAGGTGACCTTTCAGGCATTGGATGGAGCTGTAGCCGGGAGAAGTCTGAACTCCTGTGTTCTCTACAGGTTGATGGAAAACCCCAGATGCTGCTCTTCCCAGCTTCCCTCTCCTGGTGCCTCAGAACCGGAGGGCTGGCTGGGCCTCTGGCCTGGGCAGCTTATTTCAGCCCAGTTCACCTAGTCACAGCTTTCCTGGGCACCGTCCCTGGCTGAGAAAGGACCAGCTTATTCATTCATTCATTGGGCCAAGTATTTACTGAGCACCTACTGTGTGCCAGGCATGTTTCAGGTGCTGAGAATGAGGCAGCGAATAGGAGAGACAAAATTCCTGCCTTTCCCTTTCCCCAGGTTAGAGGAAGGAGGCTCTCTCCACTCCCCTTTCTTCCACTCCTGGCCTCGTTCCCTTCTTCCTACTGGATAGCACTGTATAACGATTCAATTTCTGGGGTTCGTACATGTGTGCCATCCAAGTGTGCCTTGAGGGAAAACCCAGCTTCTGCCCCCCTGAAGTTAAAGAATAATAGACCACAGAACCAACACACACACACACACACACGCGCACACACACACACGCACACGCTAGCTAGCTAGCTAGCTACAGTAAGGGGCGGGGGAGAGACCAGAATGGCAGGTGGGTGCTATTTTATATGGGGTAGGGCTGGGAATCTTGCTGATAGATTTAAGGAAGGGCAAAGGTGCCTGGGGGCAGTTTCTTTGTTCTCTCTTTCTTGTTGTCTGTCTGTCTCTCTCTCTCTCTCTCTCTCTTTCTCTGCTAGAATTACCCAGAAACCAACACATCCAGTGGTGTTTTCATTTATTTGGTAATCAACAATTCTAGAGGTAGTAACTCCGGGTAAAACTGAAATTAAAATCTCCCCATTGGAGTGTTTGCCATAGGAGTACTTGCCCCTTATGTCCTGCCTGCACTGTGTCTCTGGAAAGGGACTTAAAGGAAGTGGGGGAGTGAGCCATGTGGATATTTGGAAGAACATTCGGGTCAGTGGGAACAGCAGGTGCAAAGGCCCTGAGGTGGGGGCTTGGGGGAACAGCAAGGAGGGGAGTATGGCTGCAGGGACAGTGAAAGGGGAGGACAGGCAATGAGGCCAGAGTGGGGGGAGGGAGGCGAGGTGAATGTCCTGTGGGGCTTTAGAGGGCACCGTATTGTTGGTGGCACTGAATTTGACCTTGTGTCTCAAGGCAGCACGTCCTCAGAATGGTGAGTGACTTTACCCGCGCGGAGGAGGAGCCACGAGACAATCCCCTGGCTCAGAGGCGCTGGTGCCATTCGGGGCTCTCCAGGGCATGGTTAGAAGCTCTCACTTGCATTATTTCTATTTACTTTGACAACAACCTTGAGTGACGGATGTCGTCCTACCCGTGTTCTAGATGAGGAAACAGAAGCGGGAGAGAGCATTCTAATGGCCGGAACAGGTTACCCAAAGGCACGGTGAATGCGGCATCTGGGGACGTCCCAGGGATGGAGAGAAGTCCTGGTGGGGGTGGGGCTGTAGGAGACAAGCCGACCTAGGACCACTTTGCAGGGATCTGTGGATTATACTAGGAAGTTGGAACTTGATCTCGATGTCCACAAGGAAGAGGGGCACAATGACACCTGTATTTTAAAGATCACTCTAATGTCAGCTTCAGCGATGAGCCAGAGAGAGGTGGGCAGTGGGGTGGAGGGCTTGGAGGGCCTGAAAGACAGATGGGAGATTTTGGGCTTGAATCCACGAGATAGCTGTTAACCATCTAAAATGGGTGGAGGGCTGTTTTCCAGAGACACAACTTGATTTAGAGACAGATGGCAAGTTG
Source organism: Zalophus californianus (assembly GCF_009762305.2). Taxonomy (NCBI): domain Eukaryota; kingdom Metazoa; phylum Chordata; class Mammalia; order Carnivora; family Otariidae; genus Zalophus; species Zalophus californianus. The sequence continues at coordinate 9,960,760 of NC_045598.1, forward strand.
TAAGTGAGAAAGGGAGGTTAAGGAGGAGCGTGAGGGTTTTATCTTCCGTCTTCCTTATTCTCTAGAAGCGCTGGGGAGCAGCGCATTTTGGGGGTGTGACAGGCACTCTTGCCGAGTACTCCTCTCTGCTGCCCACCATCCTAATTGCCCCACGTGGCCGAGGTCTGCCGATGGGCCACATCTTCACAGGGGCAGGCAGAGGCTTGTGTACCCTGGACCTTCTGTGTTAGAGGCTGCTTTAATTGTTTAATTGTCACTTCTCTGGCTCCTTTAGGAACGTGTCTATCACCTAGGCATTTCTAACAACGACCTCTAATCTCCCTTCTGATCTCGTAAAGTTCTGTTCCTGCTTTAAAGTCTAGCTCAACTGCCGCCCCCTCCAAGAAAATGTCTTTTTTCCCCTTCTTTCTCTCTCTCCTCCTTCAAGAGGTTCAGCATTTCTGCGTGGGCTGTGTGTGTGGGTGGTAAAGGCAGGACAGTGCACTGGATGGGCTTCGGAGTCAGATACCCAGGTTCTCAACCCAGCTCTCCTGCGTGCCTGCTGTGTAACATTGAACTAGTTACTTAACCTCTCTGAGCCTTAGTTTTCTTATCAGTAAAATGCGGCTTGAGTCCTTGTCTCATCATGCTGCTGGGAAAGTTAAATAAGCTCGCTGACCCCAGAGCTTGGCACAGTGTCTATCATTTGACAAGTGCTCAATTAATGGTGGTGGGGGTTATCATTATTTATCCGTTTATTTATTAATTTTCTACTTATTGCACACCTACCATGTGCCCTGCATTGTCCTAGGCACTTGGGGATGCACCAGTGAATAAGACACATGTGCCTGCATGCCCTCGCGGGGATACAGTTCTGTATAATCTAGTTAAGGGAGATAGACAATAAGCAACATGCCCACCCCATCTGTTCTATAGTATATTAGAAGGTAACGAGTGGAAAATAGGAAAGCAAGGAGCAGTAAAGCAGGGTGAGCTGGTTGGCAGTGCTCGGGGCCGGTCTGTGCCTAACAGTCACCAAACCTGATGGCTTTGGACGGCAACCGCTGTCTGGCCCTCCTCAGTTGCATTGCCCTGTGGGTCTGCGTGGAGGCTGGGCTCCGCGGGGTGCTTCTCCGGGCTTGGGCGTGCTCCTGCGCCTGTGGTTGCTGGCTGTCCAGGACGGTCTCAGGACACGTCCTCTGAGTCCCGCACCGTCACTCACCCTCCTGCGGGCCAGCCCCGGCTTGCTGTCGTGGCAGAAGCGGGGTTCCGAGAGCGCGGACGTAGGCAGGGCCTCGACTGGGAGGCATGTGGTCGTTTCTGCTGCGTTCTGTCGGCCACCTCCTAAACGGAAGAGCTGAACAGAGGCATCGCCAAAGATGGGGATGTGGTGGGGAGGGGAGGTACCGGCCACTGTGGCCATTTTGCAATCAGTCTACCTCAGTGAGGAGGGTGGTGAGGGAAGGGTCCCTGAAAAGATGACACTTAGACAAAGAATTGAAGCAGGCGAGGGGTCAGTAGGTGGGGAGCCTAGAGAGGTGTGTCCCCACATAGGGCACAGCTAGTGCAAAGGCCCTGGGGCAGATGTGTGCCTGGGGCATTCCAGGAGGAGCAGGACTGTGAGGCTGGAGGATGGTGGGAGAGTGGCAGGAGGTGAGGACAGAGAGACCTCAGGGACCCTTCACATTGAGTGACCTGGGGAGGGGCAGGGGAGGGTTTTGAGCAGAGGAGGGACAGGATCTGACTTGCACTTTCTAAGGGTGACTTTGAGTCCTGTTGAGACCAGATTGTAGGAGACAGTGGCACAGGAGGGCAAGCTTGATGGCTCAGGCCAGGGGACAGTCACAGTCCTACCTCCTAGGCGTGGTGGTTAACCCTCTAGGGCTGTTTTGAGATATGCAGGAAATGGGGCGCTTGATGCTCAGAATGTGGCCCGAGCTCGGCAGCTGGAAGTGGGGGGTGGTTTTTACTACAGAGGGAGCTTGTAATTACTCTTATCTCAGATGGCATCACTTGCTGACACTTTGGACCTACCAGCGCAGCAGCACGAATATTTATTTGCGGTGCTGTCCCCGGGACACATGGGGGCCGGCAGGTCGGGACTGTGTCTCACTGGGATCCCAGCCCCCTGCGCAGTGCCTACACGGCAGGCTCTTCGGGCTGGGGCGAGTGGGTTCTCCCGGCTGTAACGATGTCAAGGAGGCCGGGAGCTGTGTCCTAGCCAGGAGGTCCAGCCCACTGAATCACAGTTTTCATGTCTTCACCTAAATGTAGGCTATTTCCCTCTGAATTAGAAAGACCTCAGGGGGCACCCAGTGTTCCTGATTCCAGCTGGTTTCCTGCCAAGCTGCATGTCCGCCTGCAGGAGGGGCTTGGGCTTTCTTGAGTCATAGGACTATTTGACACAGAGCCCAGGAGAGGGAGGCAGAGCACAGCAGAAAGGGCGCCAGGCAGGGGAGCAGGCTGCCTGGGTGTCTACCCTAGTTTCTCTGTCCTACTCAGCCGGAGCCTTTGGGGTTGGCGGTCCTGGGACACTGGAGCAAGGTCTGGTGCTCTCAGGCCTCTCCAGCCCCACCCTCCTCCCCCACTCCCTCCTCCCCCACTCCTCCCCCCACTCCTCCCCCCCTTCTCCCTTTCCCCCTCCCCCTCCCCTCCTCCACTTCCCCCCTCCACTCCTTCCCCTTCCCCCTCCCCCACTCCTCCCTCCTTTCCACTCCTCCCAGGCCTCCCCCCCCCCCCCCCCCCCCCCCGCACCTCTTCTCTCCTGCTTTTCTCTCCCACATGCCTCCTCTTTTCCTCCCTTCACACACCTGCACTGCTCTCCCTATAAAGCGCTGCTCAGGGACGGGGAGGAGATTAGTAGTGGGAATGGGGAAAGGAGATAAGGAAGGAGCATCTTCCTAGGGACTGTGATGAGGCGGGGGGACCCCCTGGAGCCTTCTGGATCCCACAGCTCTTTGCTTGGGTTTCCCTTGGCCTTGGCGTCCATCTGCCCTTAATATCGGCTGGAGGAGCGGCAGTGTGCTCACAACACTTTCTAGGTGCTGGGTCCTGTGGCAACTGTGACGTGATATCTCCTGATCCTCAGAGGGCTCCAGGAGCGGAAAGCCGAGGCTTAGACCTCTCTGGGGCCACACTGCGGTTGAGTGGTGATGCCGGGGTCTGAGCCCAGGAAGCCCCAGGGTGGACCTGCGCTGCGCCCTGCAGCGGCCCTTCACCACCTGCCACCGTTGGGCAGGGAAGGGTGGCCAGGCTGGATTCGGATGTGCTGTAAGGACAATATACACACTAGATTTTGAGGTTAAAATGCAAGAAAGGAAGTAAAATATCTCATTAATAATCATTTATACTGATCACTTGCTGACGTGATCATTTTTGGACATATTAGGTCAAATAAAGCCTAGGAAAGTTAATTTCATCTTTTCCTTTTCACTTTTTCACACGCGCTATTAGGAAACTAAGAGTTATGTATACGGCTCACGTTATAGTTCTATTGGATGCTGCTGGTCTAGAATTGGGGTGTTAAATCACCATGTTCTAGCGCGTCTGTGTAGGGCTGCCCTCCCCTCCCAGCTCCCACCTCTGGCCCCCCGCCCCGGCCAGACTTTAAGCTTCTGAAGTTTTACTATAGAAGGGCTCACTCTTTTTATTTTCCATGGCACCTTAGAGGAGATGTGGCTCAGGTTAGGTTTTTTGTTTTGTTTTGCTTTGTTTTTACTTTTTATTCAAAGGCATCCTAAACTCTCTGGAAGTTGCAAATATAGCCCAAAGGGTCACAGGTACCCTTTGCTCATTTCCCTGGGGACGTCGGGAGGTGACGGAGGAGGAGGTTTTTGACAAATGTGTGTTGACTGACTCCAGCACAAAGGGAGTGGGGGCCCATTCCTGTCCACCCGGCAAGGGACATGAGTCTTCCAGGCTCGGGGGACCCAGATATTGAGAAAGATTACTTCAGTGGAGCTTCCAGAGCTGCCCCCCACCACCCTGTGCACGCAGTAATGTGGTCACAGGACCCTTCGGAAATAACCTTGGTGGCTGGCATCAAGGGGTATGGACATGGTTGCAGTGTGGTCCGGAGGGGAAATGGAAGAACCTGGGGGTCGGCTGTCTGGGTCAGGTCCTGCCTTCACCACTTAGGACTGGTGGCCACTGTACCACACTCCCACCACTCCCTGTCCCCTCTGGAGAATGGAGCCAGTGACAGTGCTCTACCTCGTGGCTGGTTTGGATTCATGGACAGTGCAGGCCAAGCCGTGTTACCCACTCTGGAGATGGGAGTGCAGTGAGGGAATGAGGCGGCGGCTTAGCCAGTCGGCAGGGCCCTGAGATCCCAGCTCAGATCCCCAGTTTCTGTTTTCCTAAGACAGGAGAGCGGGCCTCACTCAGCAGGAATAGAGCTGCTCTCAGCCACCAAGAACAGCTGCAGCTGGGACCCCGCACCTGCCAAGGCCGGCGCTGCTTTTGTCCCATACAGCCTCAGGCACAGATGGGCCAGTGACCTTGGCGTTGAAGCATGGGCCTCTTGGCAGCTTTGGGAGGGGTAAGGTGGCGTGTGGCACATGGCGCCTTCCCAGTGCTCCCCTGCACAGAGCTGTGCATCACTGGTCCCCAAGGCAGCAGGGGCGGAAACCATGGAAACCATGGAGCCAGGCCGGAGACTCCTCTCCCTTGGTCTCTGAGCAGTGCCTTTCCCGGGGCTGCTGATCCTTGGTCCTCACACTTGGGCCCCAGCTCCACTATCCCAGGGCATTCATTTCTTGCTGTGATTCCTTGTGGAGAAAATGACTAGTGTGAGAGCCCAGTTCTAAACTGTTAAGTGGTGGTTCCTGGCCCCGGAGCATCTGCTGCCCTGCAGGTATTCGGCCGGGGCTGCTGAGAAAGGATCATCTTGGAGGGCATCCTGGAACTTCCGATTTGCCTGGTAGGATGCCTTTGAGGCCATTCCTGAGGTCATCTGACAGGGTGGCTGCAACCAGAGCAGCCTCGTGCAAGTGGCCTCTGGCTCTCCCGAACTAGGAGCGGGGCAGGCTTGCTGGGTTTGAGAGAAGGCCTGGGAATACCAGGTCTTCGGAGCTTGTGCTGTGGATCCCTGAGATATAAGATGGGCTGGAAGCCATGAGGAGCTACCCTCTCTCCCTGCTGTTTTAATCCTAGCTGCCCCCATCTGCCAAAATCCGACTCAGTCAGCCCCTGCCTTCCCTTCACTGTTTACAGCCAAATTCCTCCAAAGTTTCCACCATACTTCCTTATTGTTCATTCTCTTGTCAGACCCTTCTGGTCAGGTCTTGTCCCCATTGTCAGGACCACCGATCACCTTGATTCTGCCAAATTCCATGGTCAGTCTTTCTACCTGACCTCGTAGCAGCATTTCACCCAGGTGGTCACATCCTCCTTGAAATGCTTTCTTCTCCTCATGAGACACTGGACTGCTCTGTTCCTCTCTGACCTGCTCACCTCTTCTTTCCAGTCTCCTTCGCTGGCTCCTCCTTTTCCACTTGAACTTGGGAGTGTTGTGCCATCCTGGGTCCCTGTCTCCCGACCTCTGCCCTGTGGATGCTCTCTCCCCAGTTGGTCTCATCTGGTCTTATGGCTTTAAATGCCAGGCACTTGCTGACGGCTCCCATCTCTACAAGCGCAGCATAACGTGCCTGCCAAGATTCTGTAGTCAATCATTTAATTAACATCTGTACTTGGATTTCTAATAAACATCTCAAGCAACAGGCCTAAAGGGGGATACTTGATGTATACTCCTACAAATTCTCCTTCCCCAATCTTTTCTTTTCACTCATTTATTCAGTGTTTCTTTGGCATATGCTACATTCTAGGGAGTCTTCTAGTACTTGAGATATGGCAGAAAACTAAAAATGGGGTCCTGCCCTCATGGAGTTTATATTCTAGTTGGGGTTATTATGTGTTGAATTGTATCCCTGAAAAATTCATATGTTGAAGTCCTAATCTCCAGTACCTCAGAATGTGAACTTATTTGGAAATAAGATTGCAGACATAATTAGTTGAAATAAGATCTACTGGAGTAGTGTGGGCTCCTGATCCAACAGGACTGATGTCCTTATAAAAAGAGATTTGGACATAAACACACACACAGGGAGAACATCATGTGAACATGAAGGCAGAGATCCTTCTAGAAGCCAGGGAAGACCAAAGATTGTCAGATAAACCACCAGAAGCAAGGCAAGAGGCACGGAACAGATTCTCCCAGGCCCGAGAAGGAAGCAACCCCCATGATGCCTTGATCTTGAATTTCCAGCCCCTGGCACTATGAGCAATACATTTCTGTTGTTCTAAGCCATTCATTTTGTGGTTTTTGTTACAGCAGTCCTAGCAAACTCATCCAGGAGAAGACAGACCATATACAAACACGTAACATCCAGTACGCCAAAGAGGAATACAGGTCATGGAGAAAAACGATGCAGTGCAAGGGAGGGGGTGAGGGTTATTTTACGGACGATGGTCAGGAAGGCCTCACTGATGGAGTTGCACTGGACCAGAGACCTGGAGGAAGAAAGGGAGGGAGCTATACAGGGCTTCACAAGAACAACGTTCAAGCAAGAGGAGGAGCCATTTCCAAGCCCCTCTGGGGGGACAGGCACTTATGTTCAATCCAGAATTATAGGAGGTGTCCATGATCCCTCTTCTTCCTTCACACCCCACATCCAACCCAACGGCAAATCCTGGTGGCTCGACCTTCAAAATATACCCCACATGCAGTCATGTCTCCCTACCTCCACTGCTCGTCTGCTTTCAGTTACCCTCATCTTTCCTTGGATGATTATAGAAACTTCACAGCTTGAAGTCCCCGTTTCCATTTGTTCACACCCACACCCAAAAGTCCGCTCTCCACGCGATGAGCAATCAGGGTGAGCCTGTCTAAATTAGGCAGGTCAGACCATTTGTCTCCTCTGCTCGCTAGCCCTGAAGCCTTTCCCTCTCCCTCCGAAAGACAGCCCGGTCCTACACCGGCCCCGCTCTGGGCGCACTGCCCACCCCTCTTGTCCCTGCTCTGTCTGCTCTGGCCTCCCTGACGCCCCTGCCTGGTGGTGAGCATACCCAGCCTGCTCTCACCTTCGGTTCTCTGCACCTGTTCTTCCCCTCCTTGGAATGCCCTCTCCCAGCTTTTCATGGGCCTTCATCCTTTGCATTCTTCAGACCTTGGTTCACCTGCCACCTGGTCAGTTCTCGAGGCTGAGGCTCTGTTTGACATTAGTTGGACGACAGAAGATGACTAGCACGTGTGCTCTAAGCGAGACAACACCAGATAGATAATTTAAGGTAGGCTCCATTGGTGATTTGAGAATTTTGCATGGCATTGTATTTTGAATTCAAACACGGAGGGCAATGTTAGTTGGTAATTACTGGTTCTTAAAATGATCCTGTGGGCAACTCCCATTTTATAGAAGAAACCAAGACCCAGAGTGGTTAAGTGACTTGCCTACAGGCATACAGCTGGTAAATGCCAAAGACGGATGTAAACTTTGGTTTATTTCATGCCAAGGAAAATTCCACTCTGCTAAGTGGATTAATGTTCCTGTTCATTTGTCACTCATGTCCTAGATTCCACTAATATTTAATTTAGGAAAAAAAAGGTTTAAAAGTCAAATAATTATATTCTAGATTTTTCAGCAGAAGGATTATTCCAAATACCATCTGCTCTTGGTCTCTCTTCTGATGGGAGGAAGTGCTATCTGTGAGGGAATGATGAAGGCATTAAACATTAGCGGAGTGCTGACAAGTGCTAGTAATAGCTCCTATGTGCTAGATCATGTGCTAAGCCCATCCATGCTTCATCTCATCTGTGACAACCAGAAGGATAGGCTGAGTCACACCTGTGCTCACATAGCCTAGGCATGCTAGAGCAGGAGTTTGAACCCAGAGGTCTGACTCCCAAGTATTTGCTCTTTGATAATGGAACAGGTGGGCTCTGGGCCATGATGGAGCATCTTCTATCTGTCTGCAATGGATCAGATGGAATTCTGCTTAGGGTCAGGGGGATGGGTGAGATGACCTCTCAAGATGATTCTTTTTCAAGGGCATTGCATTTTCTTTAATCAAAATGGCAGGGTGTTTTTTGTGGCAGAACCAATGTGCTTTCTTCACAAGGGGTTTCTTTGAAAGACAAAGAGTATAGGGCGTTACCTGCTTCCTATTTCTTCTCTGATTTACTGGCGTGGCCTCCCTGCTGGTTGCCTCTAATTTTTATCCAAATAGGCCACTTCTAGCTCTCTCGTGGGATTGTATCTTCTACCAAATGCAATCGAAATACTCAATGATGAAAAAAGAGAACTTTAGCTGTAAAGATCTTCTGATTCTGTGATTGTAATGGGAGCTGAGAATGTCGGTGTTGACTCAGACCTCCTTATGGATTTGAGGGAAAGTGAAGTGTGATGTATTTTGTACAAACCACCCCAAACTGTGTGCCTTCACGTAGTAAGCATCTGCGCAGCCTGCTTCTGGGTGGGTGATTGAAGCTGGGCTCAGCAGAGAGGTTTTTGTGCTCGCTGCTTGACTCCTCACATGGCTGTGAGCGGGCTGTCTGGTATCTGATCTAGAATGGCTCTGGCCAGAAGATAGCTCAGCTCTCCTCCACCAGGCCAGCTCAGGCATACTCTCATGGCCTATCAGGGATATAGCAGCGAGCAAGCCTGAGTGTAGAAGAGAACAGGTGTGACCATGCATGTAACTTTCAAGTCTCCCATTCCTTCACCTTTGCTGATGCTGCTTCAACCATAGCGAGTCCCAGGGCTGAGTATGGAATCAGAATCAGATGGCGTGTGTATGGGTGGACCACAGACAGAGCTCAGAGAGCATGGATTCAGGGAGTCAGGAGTGGGGTCACTAATACAACTGGTCTCCCACTTTTTGTGGTTACGCATGAATGCATTCTCAATATGGGCTTGAATGACACTTGTGCCCACGTGCCTGGATTACCTGACCAAGACACGTTTTGATTCTTGAATTTAAGGGATGCGTGTCTGCTGGGTATCTTTGTGAATTTCCATTTTGGGTCATCGGGGAAGAATTTCACAAAGCATGGCTTCCAAAGATAACGGCATCACAGAGAATTGTCTTTTATTAAATCAGAGTGGACGGGGCATGCGTAAAGGGAAGAGAGAATATTTCAGTAGACAATAAAATTCAAGAAGAAAAAGAGAGCAGGCACTAAAGAAACCTCCAATAAATAACACACTTGTATTCCTGTGTGAAAGGCCACCCTGCTTTTGAAATAACCAGAGGTGTGAGGATGCTCCCAAATACCGTTGTTTAATGAAGAGGAGTTCAGCTGTCCCTTGCTGTTAGCCCATTAGTCAGGGCTGAGTGCTGACAGAGGGCAGGCAGGTGGTTAGGCCACACCACCAGACGTTCTCTGATCTTCTTTAACACCAAGATTAATCAGCTGGCATGCTCAGAAGGCAGACCCTGAGCCTTTTACTCTGAAAGACTGTCTTGGAGATAGGACAGAACAAAACCATCCCTTAGTCTCCAAGTTGGACTTCTCAGATGACATCCTCAGAGGGAGCCCGGTTCTGTTGGAAGAGAACTGGGCTGGAATCAGAGTGTCTGGGAACTGTCTTCAGCTCTTTTGTTGATGTACTGCGCACCCTTGGGAAAGTTGCATTCCTTCTCTGGGCTCTGGTTAACCACCTATACAATTAAGGTTTTTGGCTGAGTTCTCCCACTGGTGGTTCTGTGTCTCTAAGGCCACGTCCCTGTGTTGAGTCAGGGTTTAGAATCTGGGCGTGCAAATCCTTATATGATTCGTTAACATGTTTACTGAGTCTACTCATGCCAGGAACTGTCTTAGATGCTGCAGATGTCACAGCAGTAAAGACATTCTTGCTCTCCAGGAGCTTCTTCCTCCTCTTCCTCTTCCTCTTCCTCCCTCCCCATTTCCTCACCCCTCCCTCTCCTCTTTCTCCTTCTCCTCGTCCCCTTCCTCTTCATCGAGATCGTCTGCAAAAGAGCGATTTGACATTTACACCATTCTGCATAGTGGGCGAAGTTCTCTCCTTCCACGTACGGCCTTACTTAATCTTTACTCCAGCCTCCTGAAGGTAAGGACTGGTACTGCCACTGTGTGGGGCGTTTGCCGTGTGCCCCTCCGTGTCCACTGTCCACCCTTCCTCACCCTGCTTTATGCTCTAGGAGGCTGACCTCATCAGGTGGCTGCCTTGTTCTCAGCCTTCCATTTGGGTTTGGTCAATAGAGACTGGCAGAGGATTGGAGGAGAGTGGGGTCAGTGTATCCGTTTACCTGGCTCCCCTCTGACTAGGTTACCGCGGCCCCTGGCTCAGGTCAGGTATCCCTTCTGTACAGCTGCCTTTTCTGCATCCCGGTCACCACTCTGTCCTTGGCTTCGGGCCCTCGGGTGCTTCAGTTTTCCACCATTGTTAGTCCAAGGGGACTGCCTTATTCTTTGTGGTTTAAATCCTGACCATGCTCTTATGTGTCCTCTCTTCGTTAAACTCTTCTCCTGTAACTCAGTTTGAGTGTACCGTGGGTTTCCTGCCAACTTTGACTGATACACCCGCATTTTGTGGAAGAGGAAACTGAGCTTCAGCACTTTGAAACAGAAGGAGCTTGAGATATCCCTGGGGTGAGGGTCCAGTCTTTCCTCTGAGCTTTAGAAGAGTGTGATGCAGAGAAGAGCTACACGTGGACACTTCACTACTTCCTTGCAGCTTGAACCATAATGTGGACTCTGCTTATGTAGTTATTTGCTTGTTTATCATATGTCTCTCCTACTAAAATTATAGCTACCCAAGGACACTTTGGTGTCCCCGGTGCTGAGTGCAGAGTTTGGCATGGTACTTACTAAATATCGATGGATAAATAAATGATCATTCCTTTTTTTTTAATAGGCCTTACCACATGCACACCATCAGGCTGTTAATATTGATTCATCTGTCTCCCCCACCAGACCATGAACTCCATGGGAGCACCAATCATGTCAAAGCATTTTTGTGGTTCTGGCACAACAAAGGGAGACCGGCTGAATGAAAATAAGTCAAAGGGGATAAATATGAGCAGAGTTGCAATAAGCACAAGTTTTGCAAGGTGTTTTGAAGAAAAATTAAAGCAACATTTCTCAGAGTGCTTGGGAAGTCTCTCCTAGATTTGGGTCATTTTTCCTCTGGGTTTAGATGTCCAGGACAACTAATTTTGTTCAGTCCATTGCAACCTGTCCTGAATTCAGATGCCTGAGTGATTTTTCTAAAACTTTGGCTGTTGATCTTATGAGGCTGACTCCCCCATTAATACTTACATCCCATCTGTTCTGCTCTCCAGATTACATCTTTGTGAGACTTCTTCGAGTCGGCCTCTAGAATCTTAGTTTCCAGGTGATTTTCCCATTTGTAATAATGACCATTCTAATTTTTATCCCTAATATTTCCTGATGGACTTGCCAAATGCATTCATGCTTTTGATCTTATAAGGGAGCAATGTGAAATAGACTAATAAAGATCCATAATGTAACCATTTTAATAAGTCAATCTGTCCTTTGCTGTCATACAACCAAGCTTCCATTTCACTGTTCAGGAACTCATCAGACGAAATGACCTCCCTGTCAAGAAAAATTACTCCATATGGTAATGTAATCACAAAGGAGAAACATTATTTTCCTATATATTATTCCCTGCAGAAATTGTACTGGGAAAGCCATCATATTAAAAATATCTAGGATGCTGAAGTTCCTATTTGCCAGCCTGGTGGTTTCATTTTCTTTATGGGAGAGGCAAACTCAGTTCTCATTGGCAGCATTTTATTTTAAGGGTTCATTAGGCAATTGTACATTATACTTGGACACCTGTGGAAGTGTAGATTATATCTACATGAATATAAATGTCTTTGTTATGACTCACACTATTACAGTCAATAACAAATGCCTTTTTAAGGGCAGACACTTAAAATGAAGTGTGTATGGATGCATCCACCTATCTTCCTTAAAATGTTCATGGCAATGTTGTGTGTTTTTTAAATTTAGGAAGTCAGTATGCAGAGAGATTAAAGTGTCTCTACTCTATTAAGCATCATCTTCCGTTAAAAGTGTGGTACTAGTCAGAAAACGTATGTGTTTAAATTGCATCTTCCTTAATGAATCCTCTGTTTGAACCACATTTACTGCACAAGGAAAATATTTTTCTTCATCTCAGTAGGGCCACAAAGACAATTCATCCAAGGTTGAGTTGAGCTAGGAGCCCTCCTGTCTTATGAATTATTCAACAGTTTCCCACTTCAGAAATATAGGTTGGCTCTCTATTGTTGGTGAGGATCAGAGAGGAGGTGGAAAGAGGAGGGAATCTTACTGTACAGAAAAATTGTCCTTTATCCTTGTTTTTCAGCCGAGTTCCTTTGTTCTGGATGTTATCCAAAGAGAGCTGGGGATGAGATATCAGTGGTAGATTGGAAAGAACGTGGAACTTGAAATACAACTCAGCACTCCTGTTTTGATGTTTTTTTCTTGTGAAATAACTTAAAGCCCCTATGACTCAATTCCTCCTCTGGAAAGTGAGGATAATTATTGCATAGGATTGTTCTGAAGTTTTAAAGAAGTAATATAGAACTTCTGATTCCATTGGAGTAGCTTGGGGAGATTAAGTCTCCCCTCCCTCTGAAACAATGATAAAACCAGACAAAATGCACCAAAAAGAGAAGAAAAAGAATCTGTGAGGATATCGGAGAGCAGTCATGGTGACAAGGACTTCAGAAACCAAATCCTTGAGAGAGAAGTAAATCTCATTCAGATGAGTCCTGCATTTATCTCTGCTTTCCTCTCTCAGGCATTTGCTGATTCACAGCGGAGGGCAATAGAGGTTCAGCAGAAAGAGATGACCTGGAGTTATAGCAGTTTTGATAGCATGAGGGGAAAGGAGTTACAATTTTTTTTTTGTGCCAAGACAGTTGGGATTTGAAGAGCTAATATCCTAGAAAGGAGGAAATCACAGAAAAATGAGCTCAAAAATCTGCAATTTCACATTGATGCAATTGTCAAATTCTTAAGTTGTACGTGTGTGGGCAAGACTCAGAAAACAAATGCAAAACAAATGCTAAAAGATTAAAGAGGTAAGCAGGAGCTTTAGCAGTTCAGTGGAGCTGCTACAGTTTTTATATTCACAATGTCTGGCCGGCATTTAGTAAATTACCACACGTTATAGGAAATAGGACCAAATGACTAAAAATCATAAGAAAAACAGATCTATGGGTGATCCAAATATGTTTTCAACACAGACTTTCAAATAACTATGGTTCTTCTTTTCAAAAACATAGAAGAGAATCTGAAGAATTTTACCAAAGAAGTAGAGTTTATAAAAAAAAAAAAGTACATGGAAATGCTGTGCCTTAGAAATAAAATAACTGAAGTTAAGAACTCAACAGATAAATTTAATAGTAGTTTAGACACAGTAGAAAAGAGGATTAGTACACTGAAAGGGAGGTGAGTAGAAAATACCCAGAGTGAAGTGCAGGTAGAACAAAGCATTGACAAATGCTGAAAAGAGTTTAAAAGACACGTGGGACACACCGAAATCATATGTGTAAATAAAATCACAGTAATAGAGAAGAGAATGAATAGAGCAGAAGCAATATTTGAAGGAAACACTGACTGAAAAAATTTTTATACTCATCAAAAGCATCAAGGCCCCAATTCAAGAAACTCTACAAGCCTCAAGATGAATAGAAATAAAACCATTCTAGTCACATCGTAATAAAATCACAGGGGGAGATGAACCATGAGAGACTATGGACTCCGGAAAACAATCTGAGGGTTTCGGGGTGGGGTGGGGGGATGCGGTAGCCCAGTGATGGGTGTTAAGGAGGGCACATGTTGTAATGAGCACTGGGTGTTATATACAAATAATGAATCATGGAACACTACATCAAAAGCTAACGATGTCCTGTATGGTGACTAATATAACAAAATAAAAAAAAATAAAGCAAGTTTGGATTAAAAAAATTCTTGACAACCAAATACAGAGAACATCTTAAAGCTATCAAGAGAAAAAAGATACATTACTTTCAAAGAAGCAACAATAAGACCAATAGCCAATTCCTAAGCAGAAATGATAGAAGGTAGAAGACAATAGAATGTCATCTTTAAATTACTGAAAGAAATATATGCCAACCTACAATCCTATATCTGGGAAAACCAAAACAAAGAAACTTTAAGAAATTAAGATATAATAAATTTTTTTTCAGAAAACAAAAAATGAACTGTACTAAAAGGAATACTTAAGACAAAAGGAAAGTACTTCTGGATGGAAGCATGGTTATCTAGGAAGAATTGGAAAGGGTATAGTTATGGTAAATCCAAGTGAAATCTGTCATATTCAATAATAGTAGTCATGCCTTGTGTTGTTTAAAATATAAGTAGAATTATGGGCGCCTGGGTGGCTCAGTTGGTTAAGCGACTGCCTTCGGCTCGTGTCATGATCCTGGAGTCCCGGGATTGAGTCCCGCATCGGGCTCCCTGCTTGGCGGGGAGTCTGCTTCTCCCTCTGACCTTACCCCCCTCTCATGTACTCTCTCTCTCTCTCATTCTCTCAAATAAATAAATAAAATTAAAAAAATATAAGTAGAATTAAAATACATGGTGAAGTAGCCACAAAAGGCAAGGATAGGCAAATAGAGTTAAAGTGTTAGAAGGTCCTGGCATTGTCCAAGAAATGGAATGTCCAAATATAGGTAAATTTTAATAAGGTAAGCATACATATTGCAATCTCTATGGTAATCACTAAAAAAATACTGAAGTAGTATATAAATAAGAATCTGATGGAAGGAAGGAAGTAAAATAATAAAAAATACTTAAGTAATTCAAAAGAAGACAAGAAACCATAATAAAAATGGAATAAATAGAGGAGACATATAAAACAAATAGTGAAAAAGTAGTTTTAACTCCAATATATCAAGAATTACACTAAGTATAAAGGGACTAAATATTCCAATTAAAAGCTAATATTACCAGACTAGATTTTAAAAAGATACTGTATACTGCTTATAAGAAATATGCCTTAAAGGTGGAAACATTGAAAACCTAAATACAGAAGTATGGAAGAAGATATACCGTCAGAATCCTAACCAAAGAAAGGCTGGTGTATTGATAATATCAGACAAAATAGACTTTAAGATGAAAATATTACTAGACACAAAGAGAACGTTTTATAGTGATAAAGGGTCTTTCAACAGGAATATATAACGAATCTGAATTTGTTCCTAAATTTCACTGGATTGAAATTATATAAAATATATTCTTGGACCACAGTGAAATTAAGCAAGAAATCAATAAAAAAAAAGATAACTAGAAATTTCCAAATGCTTAGGAGTTAAGCTTCCTCATTTTTTGTCTGCGTGTTCTATCAATTACAGAGAGAAGTATCTTAAAATCTTCAGCCATAATTGTGTATTACTGATTTCTTGCTTAATTTCACTGTAGCCAAAAAATATATTTTGTTATAATTTCAATCCATTGAAATTTGCTGAGGTATGTTTTATGGCCAAGTATTTGTTTTATTTTAGTAAAGGTTCTGTGTGTTCTTGAAAATGGTGTGTATTCTGCAGTTGTTAAACAATATACTACATACTGATCCACAAATGAAAGAAAAGATCATAATGGAAATTAGAAAATATTTTGAACTTAATGACAATGAAAATATGATACCCAAGCCATTAAACTGAAAGAATGCTTGGAGGGAATCTATAACACAGAAGGCAAATGAATGGATAAAGAAGATGTGGTATATACACACCCACACACACACATTCATACACAATTAAATATTACTCAGCCATCAAAAAGAATGAAATCTTGCCATTTGCAGTGACGTGGCATACAGTATTAAATACCTAGGGATAAATCTTACAAAGGTATAAAACGGGCCAATTTCAGGGTAAAAGATTGATTCTCAGAAGTTCAAAAGAGAAGAGGATGTGAGGATTTGGTGAGAGCAAGAATGGACAGTTATCAGAGCAATTTTTTTTCCATACAGGATAGCAGAGAAGTAGGATGGTGGCTGAAGGGGAACAATGGGGTCAAGGAAGGTCTTTGTTGGGTTCTCTTTTTCTTTATTGAAGGTTGGAGACGTGGCAGTGTACAGTGGAGAAGGACTTGTGGACTAGAGTTGTGGTTTCTTCCACAGGATTCTGGGCCCTATGTCAGCCATGGAGTGCAGGCAGGCATCTAGTTCTGTGTCTGCAAACATTCCATGATGTTTAAAAGGTTTCCTGAGATTCAGTAGGGAAGCGAAGAGACAGTTGTGTTCAAAATACACAGAGTAGTTCTCGGGTTCAGCTCTGGCTCAACTCCAGTTCTGTCTTTTTTTTTCCTTCTTTAAATTTTTTAATTGTTATGTTAATCACCATACATTACATCATTGGTTCTTGATGTAGTGTTCCATGATTCATTGTTTGTGTATAACACCCAGTGCTCCATGTAGAACGTGCCCTCTTTAATACCCATCACCAGGCTGACCCATCCCCCCACCCCCCTCCCCTCTAGAACCCTCAGTTTGTTTTTCAGAGTCCCTCTCACATGGTTTGTCTCCCCCTCCAATTTACTCCCCTTCATTCTTCCCCTCCTGCTATCTTCTTCTTTCTTTTCTTAACATATATTGCATTATTTGTTTCAGAGGTACAGATCTGTGATTCAACAGTCTTGCACAATTCACAGCACTCGCCATAGTACATACCCTCCCCAACGTCTATCACCCAGCCACCCCATCTCTTCCACCCCCCCACCACTCCAGCAACCCTCAGTTTGTTTCCTGAGATTAAGAATTCGTCATATCAGTGAGGTCATATGATACATGTCTTTCTCTGATTGACTTATTTCACTCAGCATAACACCCTCCAGTTCCATCCACGTCGTTGCAAATGGCAAGATCTCATTCGTTTTGATGGCTGCATGATATTCCATGGTGTATATATACCACATCTTCTTTATCCATTCATCTGTCGATGGACATCTTGGCTCTTTCCACAGTTTGGCTATTGTGGACATTGCTGCTATAAACATTGGGGTGCACGTACCCCTTCGGATCCCTACATTTGTATCTTTGGGGTACATACCCAGTAGTGCAATTGCTGGATCGAATGGTAGCTCTATTTTGAACTGTTTGAGGAACTTCCATACTGTTTTCCAGAGGGGTTGCACTGGCTTGCATTCCCACCAACAGTGTAGGAGGGTTCCCCTTTCTCCGCATCCCCGCCAACATCTGTCGTTTCCTGACTTGTTAATTTTAGCCATTCTGACGGGTGTGAGGTGGTACCTCATTGAGGTTTTGACTTGGATTTCCCTGATGCCGAGCGATGTTGAGCACTTTTTCATGTGCCTGTTGGCCATTTGGATGTCTTCTTTGGAAAAATGTCTGTTCATGTCTTCTGCCCATTTCTTGATTGGATTCTTTGTTCTTTGGGTGTTGAGTTTGATAAGTTCTTTATAGATTTTGGATACTAGCCCTTTATCTGGTATGTCATTTGCACATATTTTCTCCCATTCTGTCGGTTGTCTTTTGGTTTTGTGGACTGTTTCTTTTGCTGTGCAAAAGCTTTTTATCTTGATGAAATCCCAGTAGTTCATTTTTGCCCTTGCTTCCCTTGCCTTTGGCGATGTTTCTAGGAAGAAGTTGCTGCGGCTGAGGTGGAAGAGGTTGCTGCCTGTGTTCTCCTTTAGGATGTTGATGGACTCCTGTCTCACGTTTAGGTCTTTCAACCATTTGGAGTCTATTTTTGTGTGTGGTGTAAGGAAATGGTCCAGTTTCATTCTTCTGCATGTGGCTGTCCAATTTTCCCAACACCATTTGTTGAAGAGACTGTCTTCTTTCCATTGGATATTCTTTCCTGCTTTGTCAAAGATGAGTTGACCATAGAGTTGAGGGTCCATTTCTGGGTTCTCTATTCTGTTCCATTGATCTATGTGTCTGTTTTTGTGCCAGTACCATACTGTCTTGATGATGACAGCTTTGTAAGAGAGCTGGAAGTCCGGAATTGTGATGCCGCCAGCTTTGCTTTTCTTTTTCAAGATTCCTCTGGCTATTCGGGGTCTCTTCTGGTTCCATACAAATTTTAGGATTATTTGTTCCATTTCTTTGAAAAAGGTGGATGGTATTTTGATGGGGATTACATTGAATGTGTAGATTGCTCTAGGTAGCACTGACATCTTCACAATGTTTGTTCTTCCAATCCACGAACATGGAACGTTTTTCCATTTCTTTGTGTCTTCCTCAATTTCTTTCATGAGTAGTCTATAGTTTTCTGAGTACAGATCCTTTGCCTCTTTGGTTAAATTTATTCCTAGGTATCTTATGGTTTTGGGTGCAATTGTAAACGGGATCGACTCCTTGATTTGTCTCTCTTCTGTCTTGTTGTTGGTGTATAGGAATGCCACTGATTTCTGTGCATTGATTTTATATCCTGCTACTTTACTGAATCCTGTATGAGTTCTAGCAGTTTTGGGGTGGAGTCTTTTGGGTTTTCCACATACAGTATCATATCATCTGCAAAGAGTGAGAGTTTGACTTCCTCTTTGCCGATTTGGATGCCTTTGATTTCTTTTTGTTGTCTGATTGCTGTGGCTAGGACTTCTAATACTCTGTTGAATAGCAGTGGTGAGAGTGGACATCCCTGCCGCGTTCCTGACCTTAGGGGAAAAGCTCTCAGCTTTTCCCCATTGAGAATGATATTCGCTGTAGGTTTTTCATAGATGGCTTTTATGATATTGAGGTATGGACCCTCTATCCCTATACTCTGAAGAGTTTTGATCAAGAAAGGACGCTGTACTTTGTCAAATGCTTTTTCTGCATCTATTGAGAGGATCATATGATTCTTGTTCTTTCTTTTGTTAATGTATTGTATCACGTTGATTGATTTGCGGATGTTGAACCAGCCTTGCAGCCCAGGGATAAATCCCACTTGGTCGTGGTGAATAATCCTTTTAATGTACTGTTGGATCCTATTGGCTAGGATTTTGGTGAGAATTTTTGCATCCATGTTCATCAAGGATATTGGTCTGTAATTCTCCTTTTTGTTGGGGTCTTTGTTTGGTTTTGGGATCCAGGTAATGGTGGCCTCATAAAATGAGTTTGGAAGTTTTCCTTCCATTTCTATTTTTTCGAACAGTTTCAGGAGAATAGGTATTAATTCTTCTTTAAATGTCTGATGGAATTCCCCTGGGAAGCC
Source organism: Zalophus californianus (assembly GCF_009762305.2). Lineage (NCBI taxonomy): Eukaryota > Metazoa > Chordata > Mammalia > Carnivora > Otariidae > Zalophus > Zalophus californianus. The sequence goes on from NC_045598.1 coordinate 9,979,921, forward strand.
ATCTGGTCCTGGGCTTTTGTTTGTTGGGAGATTTTTGATGACTGCTTCAGTTTCCTTAGTGGTTATAGGTCTGTTCAGGTTTTCTATTTCTTCCTGGTTCAATTTTGGTAGTTGATACATCTCTAGGAATGCACCCATTTCTTCCAGGTTATCTAATTTGCTGGCATAGAGTTGCTCATAATATGTTCTTATAATTGTTTGTATTTCTTTGGTGTTGGTTGTGATCTCTCCTCTTTCATTCATGATTTTGTTGATTTGGGTCATTTCTCTTTTCTTTTTGATAAGTCTGGCCAGGGGATATCAATCTTGTTAATTCTTTCAAAGAACCAGCTCCTAGTTTCGTGGATCTGTTCTACTGTTCTCTTGGTTTCTATTTCATTGATTTCTGCTCTGATCTTTATGATTTCTCTTCTCCTGCTGGGTTTAGGCTTTATTTGCTGTTCTTTGTCCAGCTCCTTTAGGTGTAGGGTTAGGTTGTGTATTTGAGACCTTTCTTGTTTCTTGAGAAAGGCTTGTATTGCTATATACTTTCCTCTCAGGACTGCCTTTGCTGCATCCCAAAGATTTTGAACAGTTGTGTTTTCATTTTCATTGGTTTCCATGAATTTTTTAAATTCTTCTTTAATTTCCTGGTTGACCCATTCATTCTTTAGTAGGATGCTCTTTAGCCTCCATGTATTTGAGTTCTTTCTGACTTTCCTCTTGGAATTGAGTTCTAGTTTCAAAGCAGTGTGGTCTGAAAATATGCAGGGAATAATCCCAATCTTTTGGTACCGGTTGAGACCCGATTTGTGACCTAGGATGTGATCCATTCTGGAGAATGTTCCATGGGCACTAGAGAAGAATGTGTATTCCGTTGCTTTGGGATGGAATGTTCTGAATATGTCTGTAAAGTCCATTTGGTCCAGTGTTTCATTTAAAGTCTTTATTTCCTTGTTGATCTTTTGCTTAGATGATCTGTCCATTTCAGTCAGGGGGGTGTTAAAGTCCTCCACTATTATTGTATTGTTGTCAATGTGTTTCTTTGCTTTTGTTATTAATTGCCTTATATAATTGGCTGCTCCCACGTTAGGGGCATAGATATTTACAATTGTTAGATCTTCTTGTTGGATAGATGCTTTAAGTAGGATATAGTGTCCTTCTTCATCTCTTATTACAGTCTTTGTTTTAAAATCTAATTTGTCTGATATAAGGATTGCCACCCCAGCTTTCTTTTGGTGTCCATTAGCATGGTAAATGGTTTTCCACCCCCTCACTTTCAATATGGGGGTGTCTCTGGGTCTAAAATGAGTCTCTTGCAGACAGCATATCGATGGATCTTGTTTTTTAATCCAATCTGATAGCCTGTGTCTTTTGATTGGGGCATTGAGCCCATTTACATTCAGGGTAACTATTGAAAGGTATGAATTTAGTGCCATTTTAATGCCTGTAAGGTGACTGTTACTGTATATTGTCTGTGCTCCTTTCTGATCTATGCTGCTTTTAGGCTCTCTTTTTGCTTAGAGGACCTCTTTCAGTATTTCTTGTACGGCTGGTTTTGTGTTTGCAAATTCCTTTAGTTTTCGTTTGTCTTGGAAGCTTTTTATCTCTCCTTCTATTTTTAATGACAGCCTAGCTGGATATAGTATTCTTGGCTGCATATTTTTCTCATTTAGTGCTCTGAAGATATCATGCCAGTCCTTTCTGGCCTGCCAGGTCTCTGTGGATAGGTCTGTTGCCAATCTAATGTTTCTACCATTGTAGGTTACATATCTCTTCTCCCGAGCTGCTTTCAGGATTTTCTCTTTGTCTCTGAGACTTGTAAGTTTTACTATTAGATGTTGGGGTGTTGACCTATTTTTATTGATTTTGAGAGGGGTTCTCTGCGCCTCCTGGATTTTGCCACCTGTTTCCTTCCCCACATTAGGGAAGTTCTCTGCTATTATTTGCTCCAACATACCTTCTGCCCCTCTCTCTCTTTCTTCTTCTTCTGGGATCCCAATGATTCTAATGTTGTTTTTTCTTATCGTATCGTTTGTCTCTCGAATTCTGCCCTCGTGATCCTGTAGTTGTTTATCTCTCTTTTTCTCAGCCTCTTTATTTTCCATCATTTGGGCTTCTGTATCGCTGATTCTGTCTTCTGCCTCATTTATCCTAGCAGTTAGTGCCCCCATTTTTGATTGCACCTCATTAATAGCCTTTTTGATTTCGACTTGGTTAGATTTTAGTTCTTTTATTTCTCCAGAAAGGGTTTCTCTAATAACTTCCACGCTTTTTTCAAGCCCAGCTAGTATCTTTAAAGTCATGATTCTGAACTCTAGGTCCGACATCGTACTAATGTCAGTATTGAGTAGGTCCCTTGCAGACGGTACTACCTCTTGTTCTTTTTGCTGAGGTGATTTTTTTCATCTTGTCATTTTGTCCAGAGGAGAACAGATGAATGAGAGAACAGAATGCTAACAGGTTAACAACGTCTCCAGCAAATATACTCTATACAAATCAGAAAAGACCTGAAACCAGGGCACAAGAAAGGGAAAGAAAGGAGAGAAAAAAAAAAAAAAAGGAAAAAGATAAAAACAAACAAAAACAGAACAAAACAAAACAAAAAAACAATATGATCAAATATGATCAGACTAGTGCATAGATCAGTGCCACACACTAGGTTTTGGGCATGTTTTGGTCTGTTAGAAGAAAGTGCCTCCTAAAATTTTAAAGGAAGAAAGACATATATGTACAAAATAAGGGTTGATACAATGAAGGGATGGCAGATGACTGTAAAGATGAAAATTATAAAAGATTTTATAGAAGGAATTGATAAGTTGTTTTTAAAAAGAAAGAAGAAGATTTAAAAAGAAAAAGAAAAAAGAAAAAAAAAGAAAAACAGGTAGAGAATGTGATCAGGCAGGAGACTAGAACAAAGCCATACACTAGTGATTTAGGGTATATTTTGATCTGTTAGAAGAAATTGTATCTCAAAATTTTAAAGAGAGAACAACTTATATATATATGCCAAAAATAAGGGTAACTACTATGAAGGGATAAAAATATGACTCTAAAAATGAAAAATAAAAAATGTTTTTTTAAAAAGGGGATTGATAAGATGTTTGAAAAAGGGAAAAAAAATTAAAAAAAACAGTTAAAAAAATTAACTTTGAAAAACTAATGAATTATGGTAAAAAAGCCATGAATTCTATGTGCAGTATTCCCCTAGCGCTGGAGTTTTCCCGTTCTCCTTGATCGGTAAACCTGGTCTTGCCTTGCTGGCTGTTCGTGCTGATCTTCTGGGGGAGGGGCCTGTTGCTGTGGTTCCCAAATGTCTTTGCCGGAGGCGGAACTGCCCCGCCCTTGTCGGTCAGGGCTAAGCAAGCTGCTCGGGTTTGCTCTCAGGAGCTTTTGTTCCCTGCAAGCTCTCGGTACAGCTTTGGAGGACCAGGGTGAAAATGGTGGCCTCCCAATCTCCGCCCGGAGGAGCCGAGACCTCGGGGCCCCGCTCCTCAGTGCGCCCCCAGAGAAAAGCAGTCACTCCCTTGTCCCCGGTGTCCGGCCGCACTCCGTGCTCACCCGGCCTGTGACCGAGCGTTTCTATCTCTGGCACCCGACCCCGTGTGGAGTCTCCAAACCCAGCAGATCCCTGCGGTGCGCTCCCGCGCCGCTCCTCCCGGGGGAGGAAGGGGAGTCTCCCCGGCTCTGCCGCTTGTTGGGTCCCTGCTGGAGGAGCAGTGGCCCGACTGGGCCGCGGATCACAGTTTATGGCCACCCCGAGCTGGGAGCCCGCGCCTCGGCTCCGGCTCTGCAGCCGGCTTCCCCGCTCCGATCCCTGGGAGCTCTGCCGCACTCAGGCTCCCCCGGTCTTTCTGTGACCCCGAGGGTCCTGAGACCACACTGTCCCGTGAGGGTTCCACCCCCCGCTTAGCCACTGGAGCGACGTCCCTCAGCGGAGCCGACTTCTAAAAGTTCCGATTTTGTGCTCCGCGCTCTAGCACCTGCCGAAGCGGCCGACGGAGGCCCCCTCCCCCGCCGTCTATCCTCCTGAGTATCGCCTCGGATTCAGTTCTCCGCACGTCCCACCTTCCAGAAAGTGGTTGCTTTTCTGTTCAGAGTGTTGTTACTCTTCTTGTCTTCGATCTCCTGTTGAGTTCGTAGGTGTTCCGAATGGTTTGATCCCTATTCAGCTGAATTCCTGAGACCAGACGAAATCCAGGTCTCCTCCTCCTCCGCCATCTTGCTCCGCCCCTTTCTAATGTAGTCTGTCTTGGTCTCTGTGTAACAGGAGGGTGCTTCAGCCTCACCCTCATGTTCTAGGATTCTCTCAGTGGTATCCATGAATAGTTGTTCCTTGTTGTCCACCAGACCATTCTGAGCACCCAGAAAATCAGCCTGAGATGTAAGAAGATCTGTATCTCTACAGACAGAATATCCAGGGCTGTTGGTTTTCAGGTAGGAAGCGGGGAGCCGGGATTCTGCGGGCAGATATTGGAGGATAAACAGCAGCGGGAAAGAGCCTGTCCGTGGGGATCCTACACCGCCGGTGAGCAACAGCCTCGCGCACTGGGGATGAGGCACCTAGTCTGAGCCCATCCTGGTTCATACTTGTTCCGGTGTAACTGTGTCATCTCTCCCTAACAGGTCCTGCTTTGGGCCATCAGCATGTGGTACTCATGGAACTTCCTTCAGAAGTGGGCTGACTTAATCCAGGGGCGGGATCAGAGGTCCCTGCTTGCCTCAGCCTTTGAACCTTAGGCTCACATGTGTATTTCTCAGCTTGAACTTGAGTCAGTAGACAATTTTGCTTGTATGTGCCCTTGCCCAATAGAAGGTTCTTTCAAAGAGTTAGTACTCATTCTACTAAATGATTATTTAGGATTTTTGTTGATCCGTTTAGTGTTGCTTTTATTGCACTTAAGGTAAATCCCATTTCTTTTTTTTTTAATATTTTATTCATGAGAGACAGAAAGAGAGAGAGGCAGAGGCAGAGGGAGAAGCAGGCTCCCCACTGAGCAGGGAGCCCAATATGGGTCTCGATCCCAGGACCCCAGGATCATGACCTGAGCTGAGGCAGACGCTTAACCATCTGAGCCACCCAGGCGCCCAGTAAATCCCATTTCTGAGATCATTGCTACCATGTAGTTAGGATTGCATGTGTATTTTTGCTGCTGCTTTTTGATCCTTTCATTTTTAAAATCCTCTTTAAATCATCTTTGAAATTTTCTTTAAAAAAGCTTTGCTTCACAGTAGAGATGAACCAGCGGACAGCACTGAGGACAGTGATCATGGCAATGACAGTGGTGAATTTATCAGTGTGGAAAATGAGGCATACTATGGTTGGTAACTCGGCTAAGGTTACATACATGATGATTGCATAGCAGAGTTAGGCAGTGAGGACAGAATTGGCCTCTGCCTCATGCTCAATAAAAGAAGATTTTAACTACGTTGATGCTGTGAAGTGTTTTAGGGTGTTTCATGAACATTAAAACTAAGGGTGTCCAATTCCTTATACTGCCTTTGAGATTTTCTTATCTAAGCCTCCCATTCTATAGACAAGAAAACTGAGGTAAAATTATTATTGGAAGTCCAGTGACATGGGGTTTGAGTTGTATATCCTGGAGTTTATTTAGGAAGAAAGGGGAAGAGTAGAGTATATCCCAGGATAACGATGTGCCAACAAACAGGAGAGACTGGGGTAGGTGGAGACATGGGGTTTGTGTGTCTACATGTGTTTATGATGTGTGGTGTAGGGTGGGGGCAAAGAAGAACAGGGAAGCATAAATAACATGTTATTTAACACATCTGATGAAGTCAGTGGTGTGCTGATAATGTTAACAGTTAGCTCTTGGTGGAAGGAGTGAGGTGCAGGGGGAGGGCCTGATTTATAACATTTGCCAATTTCTGTGGTGTACATACTCCAACTGTGACTGATTCCAAGCTGCTAGTGTGATATTATGGAGCATGGAGTTGGAAAACATAGCATTTCTACCACACAGATAAAATAAATAACTTCAAGAACAATGATAAACAGTAAGATGTAGTAAAATCATTAGGAAGTAATGCATTGTGAGTACTTATTATCTTTGTTTTTAGTGTAATTTATTTAATTGCAAATTTATATCGTTATCCTTAATGACCGGCTTACAAAATTCCTGAATATGTAATAATTGCAGTCTGGTAAGGGTTGGCTCCAGCATACCACTGCAGGAAATCAACCAGTATGTTTTCATGATGTCACAGACTGGGATTTGCCTCGAACTCTTGACAGCATGTGCCTGGAGAGGTGGAAAACCATAGTGATACCACATTTTATTTTGGAATGGACCGTCTGATCTTGCTATTAGTGGAATACAACTTGGCATCTAAGGGAGATGAATTTTATTGTGTTTAATGTGGAACAAATGTTCTTTCCTTCTATGCTTTCTTAGAGGTCAGCTGTTCCTTCTAGCTTTGGGGTTTGATTGAAGAAAGCTGATGGCTGATTGTTTACACTTGGGTAGTGGGGATACTTTCTAATGACCATGGGTTAGAATATCTCTTACCCTTTTGGCATCTCCTCTCCCAATTTCTTTCAGCAAATATCATGGTCAACGTGGTCTTGACTTCTCTCTCCAAGTTCATTTTCCCTGTGTGTATTCTAAGCCCCAGCCACCTTGAACTGGGCACAGAAGGCAATGTATCTCATTTGCACACCTCGGTGCCTTACTCATGCTGTCCTCTCTTCCTGGATGCCTTTCCCCCTATCATCCCCTACCCTACTACCAATCAGCTAACTCCCGTTCTCCCCAACTAACTACTATTTATCCTTATCTCCAAATTAAGCACCTATAGATAACTCCCCAATTGTCCCAGGCTGGATGAGTGATCACCTGCTTCAGAACAACCTCACTTTTTACACTTTATGGAAAATATTTGTTTTCTTTCTATTAGACTGTAGGTACCCCCAAATACTTGCACTGTGTCTTTTAGAGCTGTTTCTAGGCATAATACAGCACATCACTGTACACAGTAGGAAATCCATAAATGCTGCCTAATTTGTGAATCTTTATTTTCCTTCTCACCAAAATTATTCTCCTCCTGAGTCATTTCTTCCATTCCCATGTACCTAGCCTCAAATTGAGAGTCTCAAAAATCTGTCTTTACTGTCCTCTTCTGGTATCACTTCTTAGTCTCTGGCAAGAAATTTTCTCCCCATAAGCAATGAGTCATAGAAGGAAAGAGGTAATTTCCTGAAAGTGGTGGCTCAGAAGAATACCTTTTGCTGAAAGGTTACTCCTGAATACTGGCTGCTGTTAGTCAAATCAGCCCACCTTCAGATAATGTCATTGGGAATTAAAGGCTTACAGTTTCCAGAATTATGTCCCTCTATTAGAGGCAAATTGTCCAGGAAAGGAAAAAGAAAACCTCCATGAAGGACTCTGAGCTCCTGGGGAAGGTGAAAGGAGAGTAATGAGGAAGTTACTTTACTGATGCTGCCTCCTGATTGGAGGTGGGCAAAATGGTTATCAGAGATAACCTTTGCTTCTTTGGAGCATGTCAGAACAGAACTTCTATATAAGTTCAGAATTGGCAGAACGTTTATATAAGTTCAGGTGGCTTTCAAGGATAAAATGAGAACAGTTCCTATTTATTTTTCTTTCTGAGTTTGGACCTGGAATCTCCATTGTTCTCTCTCATCATCTCCCAAAGCGGAAACCACAGTGTGATAGAGCATGTAACTGGTTGACCAGACCTTCCAGTTCCCTCCCTGTGGTGCTCCTCTTCTACTCCATTGATGGCAGGCTTGACCGTGTGATTTGCTTTGGCCAGGGCAGTGTGAGTTGAAGTAATCTGTGTCATGTGAAAGCCCAAGTTTTAAGGGCTGATCTCCCAAAAAGAGGCTGCTCTCTTAGCCTGGGTCTCAGACTGAAGGCAACATGAATGGAGCTGCAGTTGACCTGGGGTGGGGTAGGGGTGTGTGGGGGGGGGCAACTAGTGTAATTGAGAATGAAATCCTTATGGTTGTAAGTCCCTGGGATGTAGGAGTTCTTCGTTACTACAGCAACTCTTATCCCAGACTGATGATCAGTTAAAGGAGCTTATCAGATTACCAGATTTCATAAAGAAAGGAAGGGAAAGAGCTTATTTTTTTTTAAAAAAAGGCTTTCATCAACATTAACTTATTCAATGTTTATTTTGGAGAGAAGTGAATTAATATATAATAAATAAACATTTCCTCTTTATGTAATTGTCTCTGACCTGGCATTATCGTTTGTGTTTCTACAGATAAGTTGATTGGTGGTTGGTTTAGTCATTCTTTGAATATGTATCAAGTGCCTACTATCATCCAAGCACTGTGTTAGGTCCTGGGACATAGGGGTAAACAGACGAGGTTCTGGTCCTTATGAAGCTCACTTTGGTTGGGTTAGGCAAAAAAAAAAAAAAAAAAAAAAAAAATAATAATAATAATAAACATGGTAAATTCAGAAAGTGATTAGGTTGTAAGAACCATAAAAGAGGGTAAAGTGATAGAGAGTAACTGTGTGGTAAGGGAAGGGCATGGGGCCGCTGAATAGCATTTTGATTCATCATGTAGATGTTCCTCCCTGTACATTACAGAGAAATAGAACTGATGTTTACAAATGCCTTCCCCCCACCCCTTTTTAATGGGATCATTAGTTTTTCGTCAGTCCCTTTAATAAAAGCACTGGAATAATTTAAAGCTGAGAGCCATTTTATTTTACAGATATTCTTTTTGTGATACAAAAATTCCTCTTCTAATTCATCTGGAGTTAAGTCTGAATTTTATCTATAAAAGGACTTCATTCCAGTGTTGAAGAGGACTCTTCCTGGATGACATCATAAAGACCTTGGTTTCTGAAGTGGCCGGGGAAGCTCCATGACAGGGCAGTTAACTTTAGTTCCAGAACAGGGTCCCATGTGTTCTGTGAAGCTCTGATCTAGGGCATTCCATTTTCTGATAGCAGGGCTCCCCTGTGGACAAGGTCTACCATCTGCCTCTAACAAGGCTAAGTTGAGCTCAGAGTACTAATGGTCATAGTCACAAAAAGCATACCAACTGGCCTTTATGTTTTCAAATTCAGTGAAGCCAACAAAACCACAAAAGTAAAGAATTATTCATATTCATCAAAAGTTGACTCCTACCTTTTGCAACAATTCTGTTCTGCAGTCAGAATCCTAAAATGTCAAAAGTAAAAGACATAAAGCTCATTATTTTATAGTTATGGGAACTGAGACCAAGATTAAAATGTGTTGTTTGAGTTTGTTCATTCGTTCAACAAATATTTATTGAGCACCAACTCACTTGGAGCTAGGCTCCAAGCTGGTCCCTATAATTATAATGGGACACAAAATCATCTTTGTTCCTAGGATGTTTACAGGGTAGTGTGTCTAGTGGGAATAAGAGCTATGAAAGAAAGGCAGATCTTTCTATGAGAACTTGTTCCTAAGTAGCCTGATCTGGGTTTGGGGGCAGTGGCTCAACAAGGATTCTCTGAGGAGAGGACTCTCTAGCAGAGGTCTGTAGGATGAGTAAGATTTAATAAGGAGAAGGGCATATAAAGAGAGTGCTGTGAGAGCCTTCCAGGGCAGGGGGAAAAGCACCTACAAAGGACTTCTGGTGATGGGAATATGGCATTCTAAAGAAACTGAAAGTAATTGAGGTTGGAAAGTGGAGAACAGGAGCATACATTGTCCATGGGGAGGCTGTAGACAGTCAAGAGCACAATGAAAATCTCTAAGAAAGGAATGACATGACCAGATTTCTTCTTTGAAAAGAACATGTTAACTAGGAATAGAAGGGCACTCCATTAATACAATAAAAATTACAAGAAGCCTATAGCAAATATCATACTCCATGGTGAAATATTTAAAGACTTTCCCCTTGAGACCAGGAATAAAACAAGGATTTCTTTTATCAGTACTTTCTGGAAGTTGTAGACAGTTGTAATAAGGGTAGAAAAAGAAATAAAAATTATAATGATTGAGAAAAAAAAAGACCTGTTACTATTTACAGGGGAAGATGATTATATATATAGAAAATACAAAAGAATCTACACTCAAATTATTAGCACTAATACGTGAACTTGGCAAGGTTACTGGATACAAAGACACTATACAAAAATATGTTGTTTTTAATGCGAGCAGCAATAAAACAAAAATTTTTTAAATTTAATTTTATTTTATTATGTTAATCACCATACATTACATCATTAGTTTTTGATGTAGTGTTCCATGATTCATTGTTTGCATATAACACCCAGTGCTCCATTCAGTATAATTAAGGCACGTTTATAATAGCATAAAAATTTGATATTTTGAGATAGATCTAATAAAAGTTTTGAAAACTGTGAAGATTAATGAAATTAAAGAAGACAAATAATTGGATGGATACACCATATTTATGGATCAGAAAATGTAATATTATAAAAACGTCAGTTTTTCCTGAATTGATCTATAGATTCACTGTAATCCCAATAAAAATTTCCTGCCTTTTTGGGGCAGAAGTTGACAAGATAATTTAAAATCTATGTGGAAATGCAAAGGGTTAAGGCTAGTGAAAGTAATCTAGAAGAAGAAAAAAATAGGTGAAGGGAGGCCATCGCCCATCCCTTTGGAACGGCGCTCGCCCATCTCTCAGGACCGACTGAGCCATGAAGCACTGGGTGTTATACAGAAACAATGAATCATGGAACACGACATCAAAAACTAATGATGTACCAAATGGCCAACAGACACGTGAAAAAGTGCTCAACATCGCTCGGCATCAGGGAAATCCAAATCAAAACCTCAATGAGATACCACCTCACACCCGTCAGAATGGCTAAAATTAACAAGTCAGGAAACGACAGATGTTGGCGGGGATGCGGAGAAAGGGGAACCCTCCTACACTGTTGGTGGGAATGCAAGCCAGTGCAACCCCTCTGGAAAACAGTATGGAAGTTCCTCAAACAGTTCAAAATAGAGCTACCATACAATCCAGCAATTGAACTACTGGGTATTTACCCCAAAGATACAAATGTAGGGATCCGAAGGGGTACGTGCACCCCAATGTTTATAGTAGCAATGTCCACAATAGCCAAACTGTGGAAAGAGCCAAGATGTCCATCGACAGATGAACAGATAAAGAAGATGTGGTATATATACACCATGGAACATTATGCAGCCATCAAAAGGAATGAGATCTTGCCATTTGCAACGACGTGGATGGAACTGGAGGGTGTTATGCTGAGTGAAATAAGTCAATCAGAGAAAGACATGTATCATATGACCTCACTGATATGAGGAATTCTTAATCTCAGGAAACAAACTGAGGGTTGCTGAAGTGGTGTGGGGGGAGGGATGGGGTGGCTGGGTGATAGACATTGGGTATGGTATGTGCTACGGTGAGCACTGTGAATTGTGCAAGACTGTTGAATCACAGATCTGTACCTCTGAAACAAATAATGCAACATATGTTAAGAAAAAAGAAAAAGAAGAAGATAGCAGGAGAGGAAGAATGAAGGGGAGTAAGTCGGAGGGGGAGACGAACCATGAGAGACGATGGACTCTGAGAAACAAACTGAGGGTTCTAGAGGGGAGGAGGGTGGGGGGATGGGTTAGCCTGGTGGTGATGGGTATTAAAGAGGGCACGTTCTGCGTGGAGCACTGGGTGTTATGCACAAACAATGAATCATGGAACACTACATCAAGAACTCATGATGTAATGTATGGTGATTAACATAACAATAAAAATAAAACTAATGATGTAATGTATGGTGATTAACGTAACAATAAAAAATTTAAAAAAATAAGTGAAGGACTTCTATCACATACCTAGGCGTATTATTATTTTCCTTTTTCTTTCTTTTAAATAATTTTTTATTCTGTTAATCACCATACATTACATCATTAGTTTTTGATGTAGTGTTCCATGATTCATTGTTTGTGCATAACACCCAGTGCTCCATGCAGAATGTGCCCTCTTTAATACCCATCACCAGGCTAACCCATCCCCCCACCCCCCTCCCCTCTAGAACCCTCAGTTTGTTTTTCAGAGTCCATCGTCTCTCATGGTTCTCTCCCCCTCTGACTTACTCCCCTTCATTCTTCCCCTCCTGCTATCTTCTTCTTCTTTTGTTTTCTTAACATATTGCATTATCTGTTTCAGAAGTACAGGTCCGTGATTATCAGTCTTGTACAATTCACAGTGCTCACCATAGCACATACCCTCCCCAATGGCTGTCACCCAGCCACCCCATCCCTCCCACCCCCCACCACTCCAGCAACCCTCAGTTTGTTTCCTGAGATTAAGAATTCGTCATATCAGTGAGGTCATATGATACATGCCTTTCTCTGATTGACTTATTTCACTCAGCATAACACCCTCCAGTTCCATCCACGTCGTTGCAAATGGCAAGATCTCATTCCTTTGGATGGCTGCATAATATTCCATGGTGTATATATACCACATCTTCTTTATCCATTCATCTGTCGATGGACATCTTGGCTCTTTCCACAGTTTGGCTATTGTGGACATTGCTGCTATAAACATTGGGGTGCACGTACCCCCTCGGATCCCTACATTTGTATCTTTGGGGTAAATACCCAGTAGTACAATTGCTGGATCGAATGGTAGCTCTATTTTGAACTGTTTGAGGAACTTCCATACTGTTTTCCAGAGGGGTTGCACCGGCTTGCATTCCCACCAACAGTGTAGGAGGGTTCCCTTTCTCCGCATCCCTGCCAACATCTGTCGTTTCCTGACTTGTTAATTTTAACCATTCTGACGGGTGTGAGGTGGTACCTCATTGAGGTTTTGATTTGGATTTCCCTGATGCCGAGCGATGTTGAGCACTTTTTCATGTGTCTGTTGGCCATTTGGATGTCTTCTTTGGAAAAATGTCTGCTCATGTCTTCTGCCCATTTCTTGATTGGATTCTTTGTTCTTTGGGTGTTGAGTTTGATAAGTTCTTTATAGATTTTGGATACTAGCCCTTTATCTGGTATGTCATTTGCAAATATTTTCTCCCATTCTGTCGGTTGTCTTTTGGTTTTGTGGACTGTTTCTTTTGCTGTGCAAAAGCTTTTTATCTTGATGAAATCCCAGTAGTTCATTTTTGCCCTTGCTTCCCTTGCCTTTGGCGATGTTTCTAGGAAGAAGTTGCTGCGACTGGGGTGGAAGAGGTTGCTGCCTGTGTTCTCCTTTAGGATGTTGATGGACTCCTGTCTCACGTTTAGGTCTTTCAACCATTTGGAGTCTATTTTTGTGTGTGGTGTAAGGAAATGGTCCAGTTTCATTCTTCTGCATGTGGCTGTCCAATTTTCCCAACACCATTTGTTGAAGAGACTGTCTTCTTTCCATTGGACATTCTTTCCTGCTTTGTCAAAGATGAGTTGACCATAGAGTTGAGGGTCCATTTCTGGGTTCTCTATTCTGTTCCATTGATCTATGTGTCTGTTTTTGTGCCAGTACCATACTGTCTTGATGATGACAGCTTTGTAAGAGAGCTGGAAGTCCGGAATTGTGATGCCGCCAGCTTTGCTTTTCTTTTTCAAGATTCCTCTGGCTATTCGGGGTCTCTTCTGGTTCCATACAAATTTTAGGATTATTTGTTCCATTTCTTTGAAAAAGGTGGATGGTATTTTGATGGGGATTACATTGAATGTGTAGATTGCTCTAGGTAGCACTGACATCTTCACAATGTTGGTTCTCCCAATCCATGAGCATGGAACGTTTTTCTATTTCTTTGTGTCTTCTTCAATTTCTTTCATGAGTATTTTATAGTTTTCTGAGTACAGATCCTTTGCCTCTTTGGTTAAATTTATTCCTAGGTATCTTATGGTTTTGGGTGCAATTGTAAACGGGATCGACTCCTTGATTTGTCTCTCTTCTGTCTTGTTGCTGGTGTATAGGAATGCCACTGATTTCTGTGCATTGATTTTATAGCCTGCTACTTGACTGAATTCCTGGATGAGTTCTAGCAGTTTTGGGGTGGGGTCTTTTGGGTTTTCCACATACAGTATCATATCATCTGCAAAGAGTGAGAGTTTGACTTCCTCTTTGCCGATTTGGATGCCTTTGATTTCTTTTTGGTGTCTGATTGCTGTGGCTAGGACTTCTAATACTATGTTGAATAGCAGTGGTGAGAGTGGACATCCCTGCCGCGTTCCTGACCTTAGGGGAAAAGCTCTCAGCTTTTCCCCATTGAGAATGATATTCGCTGTAGGTTTTTCATAGATGGCTTTTATGATATTGAGGTATGTACCCTCTATCCCTATACTCTGAAGAGTTTTGATCAAGAAAGGATGCTGTACTTTGTCAAATGCTTTTTCTGCATCTATTGAGAGGATCATATGATTCTCGTTCTTTCTTTTGTTAATGTATTGTATCACGTTGATTGATTTGCGGATGTTGAACTAGCCTTGCAGCCCAGGGATAAATCCCACTTGGTCGTGGTGAATAATCCTTTTAATGTACTGTTGGATCCTATTGGCTAGTAGTGAGAATTTTTGCATCCATATTCATCAAGGATATTGGTTTGTAATTCTCCTTTTTGTTGGGGTCTTTGGTTTTGGGATCCAGGTAATGGTGGCCTCATAAAATGAGTTTGGAAGTTTTCCTTCCATTTCTATTTTTTGGAACAGTTTCAGGAGAATAGGTATTAATTCTTCTTTAAATGTCTGATGGATTTCCCCTGGGAAGCCATCTGGCCCTGGGCTTTCGTTTGTTGGGAGATTTTTGATGACTGCTTCAATTTCCTTAGTGGTTATAGGTCTGTTCAGGTTTTCTATTTCTTCCTGGTTCAATTTTGGTAGTTGATACATCTCTAGGAATGCACCCATTTCTTCCAGGTTATCTAATTTGCTGGCATAGAGTTGCTCATAATATGTTCTTATAATTGTTTGTATTTCTTTGGTGTTGGTTGTAATCTCTTCTCTTTCATTCATGATTTTGTTGATTTGGGTCATTTCTCTTTTCTTTTTGATAAGTCTGGCCAGGGGATATCAATCTTGTTAATTCTTTCAAAGAACCAGCTCCTAGTTTCGTGGATCTGTTCTACTGTTCTCTTGGTTTCTATTTCATTGATTTCTGCTCTGATCTTTATGATTTCTCTTCTCCTGCTGGGTTTAGGCTTTATTTGCTGTTCTTTGTCCAGCTCCTTTAGGTGTAGGGTTAGGTTGTGTATTTGAGACCTTTCTTGTTTCTTGAGAAAGGCTTGTATTGCTATATACTTTCCTCTCAGGACTGCCTTTGCTGCATCCCAAAGATTTTGAACAGTTGTGTTTTCATTTTCATTGGTTTCCATGAATTTTTTAAATTCTTCTTTAATTTCCTGGTTGACCCATTCATTCTTTAGTAGGATGCTCTTTAGCCTCCATGTATTTGAGTTCTTTCTGACTTTCCTCTTGGAATTGAGTTCTAGTTTCAAAGCAGTGTGGTCTGAAAATATGCAGGGAATAATCCCAATCTTTTGGTACCGGTTGAGACCCGATTTGTGACCTAGGATGTGATCCATTCTGGAGAATGTTCCATGGGCACTAGAGAAGAATGTGTATTCCATTGCTTTGGGATGGAATGTTCTGAATATGTCTGTAAAGTCCATTTGGTCCAGTGTTTCATTTAAAGTCTTTATTTCCTTGTTGATCTTTTGCTTAGATGATCTGTCCATTTCAGTCAGGGGGGTGTTAAAGTCCTCCACTATTATTGTATTGTTGTCAATGTGTTTCTTTGCTTTTGTTATTAATTGCCTTATATAATTGGCTGCTCCCACGTTAGGGGCATAGATATTATTTACAATTGTTAGATCTTCTTGTTGGATAGATGCTTTAAGTACGATATAGTGTCCTTTCTCATCTCTTTACAGTCTTTGTTTTAAAATCTAATTTGTCTGATATAAGGATTGCCACCGCAGCTTTCTTTTGGTGTCCATTAGCATGGTAAATGGTTTTCCACCCCCTCACTTTCAATATGGGGGTGTCTCTGGGTCTAAAATGAGTCTCTTGCAGACAGCATATCGATGGATCTTGTTTTTTAATCCAATCTGATAGCCTGTGTCTTTTGATTGGGGCATTGAGCCCATTTACATTCAGGGTAACTATTGAAAGGTATGAATTTAGTGCCATTTTAATGCCTGTAAGGTGACTGTTACTGTATATTGTCTGTGCTCCTTTCTGATCTATGCTGCTTTTAGGCTCTCTTTTTGCTTAGAGGACCTCTTTCAGTATTTCTTGTAGGGCTGGTTTTGTGTTTGCAAATTCCTTTAGTTTTTGTTTGTCCTGGAAGCTTTTTACCTCTCCTCCTATTTTCAATGATAGCCTAGCAGGATATAGTATTCTTGGCTGCATATTTTTCTCATTTAGTGCTCTGAAGATATCATGCCAGTCCTTTCTGGCCTGCCAGGTCTCTGTGGATAGGTCTGTTTTCAATCTAATGTTTCTACCATTATAGGTTACATATCTCTTCTCCCGAGCTGCTTTCAGGATTTTCTCTTTGTCTCTGAGACTTGTAAGTTTTACTATTAGATGTTGGGGTGTTGACCTATTTTTATTGATTTTGAGAGGGGTTCTCTGTGCCTCCTGGATTTTGCCGCCTGTTTCCTTCCCCACATTAGGGAAGTTCTCTGCTATTATTTGCTCCAACATACCTTCTGCCCCTCTCTCTCTTTCTTCTTCTTCTGGGATCCCAATGATTCTAATGTTGTTTTTTCTTATCGTATCGTTTGTCTCTCGAATTCTGCCCTCGTGATCCTGTAGTTGTTTATCTCTCTTTTTCTCAGCCTCTTTATTTTCCATCATTTGGGCTTCTGTATCGCTGATTCTGTCTTCTGCCTCATTTATCCTAGCAGTTAGTGCCCCCATTTTTGATTGCACCTCATTAATAGCCTTTGTGATTTCGACTTGGTTAGATTTTAGTTCTTTTATTTCTCCAGAAAGGGTTTCTCTAATAACTTCCACGCTTTTTTCAAGCCCAGCTAGTATCTTTAAAGTCATGATTCTGAACTCTAGGTCCGACATCGTACTAATGTCCGTATTGAGTAGGTCCCTTGCAGACGGTACTACCTCTTGTTCTTTTTGCTGAGGTGATTTTTTTCATCTTGTCATTTTGTCCAGAGGAGAACAGATGAGTGAGAGAACAGAATGCTAACAGGTTAACAACGTCTCCAGCAAATATACTCTATACAAATCAGAAAAGACCTGAAACCAGGGCACAAGAAAGGGAAAGAAAGAAGAGAAAAAAAAAAAAGGAAAAAGATAAAAACAAACAAAAACAGAACAAAACAAAAAAAAAAAAACAGAATATGATCAAATATGATCAGGCTAGTGCATAGATCAGTGCCACACACTAGCTTTTGGGCATATTTTGGTCTGTTAGATGAAAGTGCCTGCTAAAATTTTAAAGGAAGAAAGACTTATATATGTACAAAATATGGGTTGATACAATGAAGTGATGGCAAATGACTGTAAAGATGAAAATTATAAAAGATTTTATAAAAGGAATTGAGAAGATAAGTTGTTTTTTAAAAAGAAAGAAGATTTAAAAAGAAAAAGAAAAAAAAAAAAAAAAAGGAAGAGAATGTAATCAGGCAGGAGACTAGAACAAAGCCATACACCAGTGATTTAGGGTATATTTTGATCTGTTAGAAGAAATTGTATCTCAAAATTTTAAAGAGAGAACAACTTATATATATATGCCAAAAATAAGGGTAACTACTATGAAGGGATAAAAATATGACTCTAAAAATGAAAAATAAAAAATGTTTTTTTTAAAAAAGGGATTGATAAGATGTTGTTTGAAAAAGGGAAAAAGAAAAATTAAAAAGAAAACAGTTAAAAAAATTAACTTTGAAAAACTAATGAATTATGGTAAAAAAGCCATGAATTCTATGTGCAGTGTTCCCCTAGCGCTGGAGTTCTCCTGTTCTACTTGATCGGTAAACTTGGTCTTGGCTTGCTGGCTGTTCGTGCTGAGCTTCTGGGGGAGCGGCCTGTTGCCGTGGTTCCCAAATGTGTTTGCCGGAGGCGGAATTGCCCCGCCCTGTGTGTCCGGGCTAAGCAAGCTGCTCGGGTTTGCTCTCAGGAGCTTTTGTTCCCTGCAAGCTCTCGGTACAGCTTTGGAGGACCAGGGTGAAAATGGTGGCCCCCAATCTCCGCCCGGAGGAGCCGAGACCTCGGCGCCCCGCTCCTCAGTGCGCCCCTAGAGAAAAGCAGTCACTCCCTTGTCCCCGGTGTCCGGCCGCACTCCGTGCTCACCCGGCCTGTGACCGAGCGTTTCTATCTCTGGCACCCGACCCCGTGTGGAGTCTCCAAACCCAGCAGATCCCTGCGGTGCGCTCCCGCGCCGCTCCTCCCCGGGAAGGAAGGGGAGTCTCCCCGGCTCTGCCGCTTGTTGGGTCCCTGCTGCAGGAGCAGTGGCCCGACTGGGCCGCGGATCACAGTTTATGGCAACCCCGAGCTGGGAGCCCGCGCCTCGGCTCTGTCTCTGCAGCCGGCTTCCCCGCTCCGATCCCTGGGAGCTCTGCTGCACTCAGGCTCCCCCGGTCTTTCTGTGACCCCGAGGGTCCTGAGACCACACTGTTCCGTGAGGGTTCCACCCCCCGCTTAGCCACTGGAGCGACGTCCCTCTGCGGAGCCGACTTCTAAAAGTTCCGATTTAGGGCTCCGCGGCTCCACCACTCGCTAGAAGCCGCCGACGGAGGTCCCCTCCCCGCCGTCTATCCTCCGGAGTATCGCCTTGGATTCACTTCTCCGCATGTCCTACCTTCCAGAAAGTGGTCGCTTTTCTGTTCAGAGTGTTGTTACTCTTCTTATCTTCGATCTCCTGTTGAGTTCGTAGGTGTTCCGAATGGTTTGATCCCTATTCAGCTGAATTCCTGAGACCAGAGGAAATCCAAGTCTCCTCCTCCTCCGCCATCTTGCTCCGCCCCCTTAATATTATTTTTCTAAGTAATCTCTATACGTGGGGCTCAAACTTACAACCCCAAGAGGAAGAGTTGCGTGCTCCACCGAATGAGCCAGCCAGGCGCCCCCATACCAAGGCTTATTAAAAACTATGGTAATTAAGACCTTCATATTGACAAATGAATGGACAAAAAGACAGTGGAATAGAATAGAGGACCCAGACACAGAGTCACACAAACACCGTCGCTTGATTTATAAGGTTACACTGCAGTGTGGTAGTGAAATACATGTTTGTTTTAAATAAATGGTGCTGGGTCAATTGTTACTCATGAAAAATGATGACAGGTGGATTGTAGACTTAATGTGAAAGACCAAGCAAGCAAAACCAAAACAAAACAAAACAACTGTCACAGAAGAAAATGTAGGCGAGCACGATCTTGGGGTGAGCAAAATTACTTTAAGGATAAAAAAACTCTAACCAGAAAGGAAGAAGGAATAGGTAAATTCGACTACATTAAAATTAAGAGCTTCTGTTCTTCCACAGATTCCATTAAGGGAATGAAAAGGGAGTTCATGGAATGAAAGAAGATATTTGCAAAGCCTACAGTTGACAGAAGACTCATTTCCATAACATATAAAGACCCTCACAAATCAATAATAAAAAAGGCAGCTTAATAGAAAAAATGAGCAAAGGATTTTCACATCCGTCTCACAAAAAGGGACATCTAAATAGCCAAAAAGCACATGAAAATTGTTCAGCCTCATTAGGAATCAGGGAAATGCAAATTAAAAGCACAGTGGTATACGTTCGTACCCCCACCAGAAAGGCTAAATTGAAAGTGACAGATGATATCTAATGTTGAAAGGAATGTGGAGCAATTAGAACAATTATGCAGTGCTGGGAGGAGTGCAAGTTGGTTACAACTATTTTAGAAAACTGACTGTGTCCGCAAATGTTGAATGTATTCCCACACTGTGACCCAACACTTGGGCTTCTCTATACCCATCAGAAATGAATATATATGTTTGCCCAAGTACATGTATGGAAAATACTAGAACACGTACATTGTATTGTGAAAGCACAATATAGTGTACTATAGTGTGCCTAGTGTAATGACTAGAGGAGGTACGGGTGGAGGGGGGTGGGTCCTCGGGATACTGGTGGTGTTCTGCTTCTTGATCCAGGTCCTGGTTTTGTGGGTATGATCACTTTGCAAACGCTTATCAAATTGTACCTTATGATTTGTGTATATATTTTACCTAATGTTATACTTAAGTAAAAATTTCACCTTAAAAAAACAACCATAATTCCTGCAGAGTAGAGAAGATAGCAGAGTGGGCAGTCTGGATGTGGGGTGTCAGGAAGCTCTTGCAAGACCCCAGGCACAAGATGGATCTGGTAGTTGAGAAGTAGCAGAATAGGTTCTGGAGAAGAAAACCAAGAGGGCTTTGTGATACATTGGCTAGGGCAGGATGCATGAAAGGGAGGTGTCAAAATTGACTCCCAGGTGCTGACTTGTGTAACCAGACAAAGATGTTTTCCTCCGCAGAAAAGGGGAACCTTTGGGGGGGGCAGGTTATTGGACAGGTGGGTGGTAGAGGTGAAGTTGGGGTTCCAGAGAGTACACAAGTAGACTCACTGCCTAGGCGATTGGGTATGTAGTTCTGGGGTACAGATGAAAGTCTTGAAAGGCAAGCTGTTAATAAATTGACCTCTAAGAAGTGGAACTTGAACTGAATCTTTTGAATAAAGATACCAATTATCCACATGCCAGGCACCCCAGGCTAAACACTTTACCTATGTAGTCTCATTCAGTTTGCATGTCCATGGTGACTCTATGAACTTGTGATGTTACCAAAGAGCAAGGTATGCTTAGAGAAGTTTAGCAAATTGCAGATGGATTGAGCTTTAGGAGGTGGGTAGGAAGGTGGATGGGCAGGGATTTCCAGACTCAGATCTTCTGACCTAAAGTTCTGGGTGTTGCTGTTGAAGCCCATGACTCAGTAGACTGCAGTGTTATGGACCCCAGATGAGCAAGCCGGGGCAGCCACAGCATTTCTATTGGAAGAAATCTTTGAGAAAAGACTACATATATCCATTTGTCAATCTGGGAAGGAGCTCAGAGGTTTGGACTTCATGATTGTTCCAGATCAGGTTTAGAAGATAAACTCTCAGCATTCAAATCTAGTTAAGCCCCTGCCAGCTAAGTGACCTTGGGCAAATTGCTTAACTTACCCGTGCTTGTGTTCTCTGTGAGCATAAAAAAAATCACAACACACATTTATCATCTGACAGGTTTTGTGGGGCAGGCATCCAGGCACTCCTCAGCGGGGTCTTCTGCTCATAGTTTCTCATAGGCTGAATGAGGGGTCGGCCAGGCTGAGCTCTCATCTGAGGCTTGTCTGGGGAAGGATCTGCCTTCAAGCTCACATGCTGGCAGGATCCAAATCCCTGCAGGAGATCAGATTGAGGGCCTTAACTCCTTGCTAAATGTCAGATGGAGGCTAATCTGAGTTCCTTCTGATGCGAGGCTGTCTGTACGATGGCTTAACTCATCAAAGCTGGCAGTGAAGAGAGTCCATGAAGACCGTCTCCTAGCAAGATGGAAGTTATAATCTTAAGTAGCATATAATGGAAATGGCATTCCATCACCTTGTGCTATCCTATTGATTAGAGCAAGTCCCAGATCCTGCCCACATTCAAGGGGAGAGGACCACACAAGGCATGAACATCAAGAGTCAGGGGTCATTAGGGGCCACTTTTGTGTCTGTCTGCCATGATGCCTCACTGGTCTCATCTATAGAATGGGAGTGGCAATAATACCCACCTCATGGGTGGTTGTGTGGAGTAAAGAAGATAATACATGTAAAGCACTTAGCACAATTTCTGGAACAGATTTATGCTCCAAAAATGGTTAGTTGCTATTTTTTATTCTTCTACTCCTGAAATCATATGGCAGTGCGAAAAGATTTTCTCTCTTTTTTTAAATAAATAAATTCACCAAAGATGGCCAGCTTCCTCTGGGGCATTTGAAATGCAACATCATTCGCAAGCAAAACATGCCCCAACTGGGAAGGAAGCCCATTTAGTAAAAAGTGAGACAGACCAGTAACCTCCAGGTAGCACTGCAAGGAAGTACAAGGTATCCCTGTCTGGCACTAAAATATGAAAATTTAATGCTCCCGCTATCTATTAGGGTCCACAGTCCCCTTTCTGCAGATATATAGACCATGGTTCTATCACATTAGTTTCCAAATCAGCTGCAGCATGGAGATCATGTTGAAGTTCAAATACTGACTCATTGGCGTGCAAGTACAAATATCTGCCTTTTAGTCACGGACAAGGAAAACATGCGTTCTACTTGCTGCTATAAATCAGCAGGCTTTCAAGGGACCCCTTGATAATGGTTTTGACAGTAAGCCTTCAGGAGGTAGAGGAAGGGTGTTGGACTGGAAGTCAGGAGTTTTGGGTTTGAATCCTGACTCTAAGGACAGTGATCCTTGTGCCTCTGGTCCAGTTACTTCCTTCTGGCCCTCTACTGGCTGCTCTGGAGTAGGAGAGGTTTTACTCTTTTGCTTCTAGGGCTCTTTCCTCTGATGAATTTCTTTGATTCTAAATTTCAAAGGCATGTTGGACTTCTAGGTCTACTGGAAGTCATTGGAAGGGTGGCCTGCCTCTCGTCCTGTATGAAGGTAGAAGGTCAAGGCATGCTGCTCTCGACTGCTGTGCTTAATGTTCATTTCCTAACCTGAATTTCAAGTTGGTCGTGCAAGAACATCTTGTGCCTAAATGCATCTGAGGATAAAAATAAGCTGCTGTGAGTTTTCCCCAGGGGTGAGCAATTCTACATGCATTAGTAACCTCAGCTTCCACATGACTGTTTGCCACAAGGTATGCATTCATAGAATGCTAAAATGTTTTTTTATTAAAGATTTTATTTATTTATTTTATATATAGAGAGAGTACAAGCAGGGGGAGGGAGAGTGACAAGCAGACTCCACGCTGAGTGTGGAACCTGATGCAGGGCTCGATCTTACCACCCTGAGATCATGACCTGAGCCGAAATCAGGAGTTGGATGCTTAATCGACTGAGGCACCCAGGCACCCCAGGATGCTAAAATGTTTTATGAAAAGGAGACTGGGGTTGATATACCAAGTCTGCTGGATGATAAACCTGCTATTGCCATTATATCAGAAGGGGACATCCTAGGATAGCAGGCGAGGCTGTTCACTTGTTCATCCACTCATTCAAACATCAGCTAAGCACTTAGTAACTAATGTGTGTCAAACCAGAGCACTTGGGGATACAGCTCTGAAAGGGGGTTCAGTCTTTGGAAGCCTAGAGTTTAGTGGGATAGGCAAGTAAAGGGATAATTATATGTATATACAACTGGATGACTGTGACATTCTTGCTTTAAAGTCATGCTGTCTTTAGGTTGGAGGATGAAGATAGTGGTCCTTCTATAGCCAGGCGCTATTCTATGGGCTTTACGTATATTAACTCCTTCGATTTTCATGAGAACCCTTTGAGCTAGGTTTTAACTGTAACTCCCATTTTACAGTTGAGGAAATTTGGGGCATAGGAGAGGTCAAGTACTTGCTTAAGGTCACACAGCTGGGAAATGGTAGGTCAGGAGCCTGACATAGGTGGTCTGCTCTTGACCATGTCCCATGCCTCACAGAGCTGTTCATTCAGTGGGCAGTTACTGCACGTTTGCTATGGGCTAGCGGATGATGTGTCTTCTGTCTCGGAGGAGTTCACAGCCCACCACGCGAAAGTCTGTGAGGAGACGCATGCGCAGAATGCTATGGTGTCAGTTTGGAAGAGCGCAGTGTGCACCCCCACACAGGAGGGCGTGTGCCCGTCCACCTTGGTGCCCCCATCCGTACATAACGTGGTGGCTGAATAGTCTCTTTAATGCCGTGAAACATCCCTTGCTCCCTGTTTGCTCTTAGCCAAATGTATATCCCAAGATGAAGACAGACAAGCCTTCGGCTTTCAAGAAATGCCTGACCGGTTTTGTTGCTGTTGCCATATCAGGAGCATCTATGTTATTATCTAAATAATAACTTTTAAAAATCAACTCTACAGTCTTTTCTTTTTACTCAGACTCATCCTACAACGGATTTGGAGTGCTAGTTATATTTCGTCCTGATGTACATTAAAATAAGTGCACAACAAGGGCCACCTTGGTGGCACAGTGAAGCATGTGACTCTTGGTTTCAGCTCAGGTTGTGATCTCAGGGTCATGAGATTGAGCCTGGTGTCGGGCTGTGAGCTCAGTGCGGAGTCTGCTTGAGATCCTCTCTCCTCTGCCTCTGTCCCATCCCCCTACTCTCTCTCTCTCTCAAATCTTTTTTTTTAAGGTTTTATTTATTTATTTTTGAGAGACAGCACGAATGGGGGGGCAGAGGGAGAAGCAAACTCCCTGCTGAGCAGGGAGCCTGATGCGGGTCATAAAAATAAATCTTAAAAAAAAAATAAATGCACAACAATTCACATAAAAATCATCCATGGCCCGTATAAAATCCCGCCGTGGCCCACCACGGAGGAGCCGCCTACCACACTTTGTGTCGTGCACTGCACCACGGTCACCTGTCCTCTGTTGTGTTGCTAATGAGGTATCATCTTAGGGACTTTTAATTTTTCCAGGAACAAGGGCAAGTGCCAACTCTATAAAGTGCTGCAATGCTAACATACCATTTTAATTTCTAATTAGAGTTACGTACTGGGGAAAGGGTCTCAGGGGCGAAGGCGTCCAGCAGGGAGACCTTGAGCCTGAGGGGTGTCTCTCAGTAGCTCTGTTCTACTTTCCAAGGCTTTACCACCCTTCGAAACAAGGGCAGCCTCTCTGCAAACCATCTGCCTCACATCTCTGCTTGAGGATGGTACACCGGATTCTGTCCTGCCCTTCTATGAGCCAGGCTGAGACTCATATATCATCATCAGAGTGTTTCTTAAGCATTTTCACAATGTTTTGAAAAGTGTGCTTTGATGTCCAGACTGCCAGGCATGCATTCAGGGTGGACAGCGATGAAAATGGATGTGTCAAAGGCCGTAATAATCTGAGTAACATTAGAGAAAGCCTGACATCCTCCCAGGAAAGGTTAGGTGAAGCATCTTGTGGCCAGAGGAAAAGTATCAGTGTATAGATGACCGTCCTTGAGAGCTTGATTCTTTGCCACTGGCTGAAACCTCCTGGTGATGCCCATGACCTTCGGCCCTGCTTCCCCTCTTCCTTCAACCTTACCTCCTTTCCCATCTTCTGTCCGCATCTCTTGCCGTCTTTCTTGAGCCCTCCCCTACTGGAGTCACTGTTGCTACAGCTCGGCTTCTGCCCTGTAGTTGCACCTCGCTCTTCACCACTGGAACCCCTGGCCCGAGAAGCAAGAAGATCTGAAATTGCTCTGTCAGGTGGATGTGACACATGCTGTTGGGGTCCCAGGTTGGAATTTGCAATAAGAGGAGAAAGCTGTTGTTAGAAAACTTGAAGTTCCTACCGTGATTTAAAAGACCCTACATGGTCTGGCCGCTGCCCTCCCTTGCCTTCTCTCCCTGGCTCATCAGGCCCCAGTTCCAGGTCTCCCCGTTCCTCCCCACGCCACGCACATGCCTTTGTACCTGCTTAGGTGCACCTGCTGCTTAGAGTTCTCCCCAGGGTCTGCACGTGGCCACTTCCTGTGCATCATTCTAGCCTGAGACTCATAAGAAGGCTCCTTGATCCCTTTTACTGTGGTGGGTCTTCACTTGTCCCCCTCTCTCCCACCCGTCTTATTTCTTCATAACACTTTTGTTATCTTAAAGCGTTTTCTTTGTTGTGTCATGTGTTTAGTATCTGATCCATGGGACTGTAGCTTCTTGAAGACAGAGCCTTTCTTCCTGTGTTTCCATATCTACCCTCAGTGCCTGGAATAGCACACGGCCCCGATCCTATATGCAAACATATTTTGAATGAAAGGATGAATGAATTAATTAATGTGAGCAGAAAATAAATGTTAGTTAAATTTTATAGAACCGGTTTAGTCACAGTACTGTAGAACAGATTACAGACCCTGGTAGGCAATTTGTGCCTAAGGTGGGCTAGCCCTGGAACCTACCTAGCTAAGTCGGGAGAGGCCTACTTTAGGCTAGCAATGGGTATGTCTAGTAAAAAAATGTCTAACCGGAGACATGTCCTTGCATTTCTTATCTTTCGGAAACCCATGGATCTAGCTGATTTGAGTGCCTCTGGGATTTTTATTTTTTGGTCTTCCTTGGTTCTTTCTTGGGAGAAAGAATCTTAATTATAGAAATAATAATGGTAATAAAAACCACTTGTTGAACACTTAGAATGTGCATAGCATGTGCTAGGTGTGTTATAGGCATTACCTAATTTAATTCAGACTTCATTATGGGTTTAATTATTTCCCCCCACCCCAACAAATCGTATGTTGAAGTCCCAAGCCTCAGTACCTCAGAATTATTTGGAAATGGGGTAGTTGGAGATGTAATTAAGACAAGGTCACTAGAGGGCGCCTGGGTGGCTCAGATGGTTAAGCGTCTGCCTTCGGCTCAGGTCATGATCCCAGGCTCCTGGGATCGAGTCCCGCATCGGGCTCCCTGCTCAGTGGGGAAGCCTGCTTCTCCCTCTGCTTCTCTCTCTCTCTCTCTCTCATGAATAAATAAATAAAATCTTTAAAAAAAAAAGACAAGGTCACTAGAGAAGGTCTTAATTCAGTATGACATGTCCTTATACAAAAGGGAAATTTAGATACAGACACACACAAGGGGAAAAGACAATGTGGAGAGACACAGAGAGAGCCACCTGCAAGCCCAGGAGAGGGGCCTGGAGCAGATCCTTCCCTCACGGCCCCAGAACAAACCAACCTACCAACACCTTGATTTTAGACTTCCAGCCTCTGGACCTGGTAAGAGTGTTGGCCGGTTAGATACCCTAAAATTATTGACTCTGTATAGGGAGGTGAGAGAGTGTGGGGGTCAGGAACCTGGACAGTGGAGCCAGGCTGCCTGGATGTGAATTCCTGTTCTCCCACAGGCTCTGTGACCTTGGGCAAAATATGGAATCTGACAGAGCACCCTGTACTTCATTTCTGAAACAGCTAATGGTAATAGAACTTGCCACATAGGATTGTTGCATGGATTACATGAGTTAACACTCGTAGAGCATCTCAGTGTTTCCTGGCACAGAGGAAGCTTGAGGTAAGCTGGAGGTATTCGTGCCATTGTGTGGAAATCACATCTGTCTCCTACAGCAATACTTCTCTCTAGGGACGTTTTTCTTCTCTAGGGGGCATTTTGGGGGGTCCTTTTGCTTCTCACAGTGATGGCAGGAAGCTACTGGCATTTGGTGGGCAGGAAAAAGTGCTAATTGTCCTGCAATTCACAGAGATTTTTTTTCTCCTTGTACATGTCTTATGAACCACGTGATGCCAGATATTTATGCAGGTGAAGAACCTGTGGATGGTGATCCGATGGTAGAAATTTTTTGTATGGTTGAACTTTTGTAGCTGCTTCGTCTATGTACAAATAAACTCATTCTTATTCCAAAATGCCAGGGTTGACAATATTCAACTGCTTTTCTCTTGACTGTGAGTGACCTCAGGGTGAATAAGTGATCATAGGTTAGTCCTGCCTGAGAACTTATTTTCAAAATATGCATTTTTTAGCATATATTCCTTTCACTTTATTTCTCCTCTACAATTAAATTCGGTTGTAACGGGAAATCCCAACATATATTATAAAAAGAACACTTGGAGTCTGAGAGAAAGTAGCATCTCTGCCCATCTGAAGTCTGTTTCTAAATTTCCCGTCCCTGTGATGGCTCTTCAGATAGTTGAAGAGGGTGATAGCATTCACCTGCCCACCCCCTGCTGCATCTTCACTTTTCCGAAATATTCATCCCTAGTCCCTTCAACCTGTTCTCTGATGATGTGGCTTCCAGACTCCTTGCTGTCCTGGCTGCCCCTCTCCGAGTGGGCTCTGGTTTCTCTCAGTGCCACTCTTTTTTTTTTTTTTTTTTTTTAAGATTTTATTTATCCGACAGAGAGAGACACAGCGAGAGAGGGAACACAAGCAGGGGCAGTGGGAGAGGGAGAAGCAGACTTCCCGCCGAGCAGGGAGCCGGATGTGGGACTCGATCCCAGGACCCTGGGATCATGACCGGAGCCGAAGGCAGACGCTTAACGACTGAGCCACCCAGGCGCCCCTCTCAGTGCCACTCTTAAAAGGAAACCAACCTTAAGCAGGAAACTAACCTGTTTTTTTTAAATCTGCAGAAATAAAGTTGGGCCTGGGGCTGGACTTTGGGTACAGGAGCCAATGTTGAGAGTTCCATCCCGCACAACGAGCAATCTTGCCATGCAAACCTTTCGGTGAGAGAAAAAGAAAACTGACCAAGCAACCAATCAGCGCACACAGGGTTTCTGTCATGGTGTTGTGTTTTTCACTTGGTGGCAGCAGGCACTTTGTTGCTGGGTACACACTGTTATTTGTCGTTTGTCAGAGGATGATCGTTAGAACATCATACTCCCAAATCGTGGAATTCTTGCCAAAACTCAGAGAAAGGCACCAAAGATGAAGGTTTTGGGGGGAGTCACCTGGGGAATGTGAACCTTTAGTATCAGGTCTCCGTCATGGCCATGCTTCTCTGACACCACAGTCAAATAGGGGCCATCTAGACCTGACCCATTGTCTTGATTGAAATGCAGTCACTACCTCTGTGAGCTTGTGCCTCTCCTTGTGGAAGGAACCCTTTCCAGAGAAATAGGATTGACTTGACCAGGCCACTGATGAGCTGGAAACTTCCAGATCCTGATGATGATAGCTCTGGGGTTTTCTGGGCCTTTCATCAACCCAGAATTGGTTCTGGTGAATTCTGGTTTGAATGTGTCACCTTTAGCCCAGCAAAGCCACTCATGGCAGAGCTCCCTTGAAGATTCAGGAGCAATGTGAGTTAAATAGCCCTTGAGTCAATTAGCTACAGGGCACTCTGCTTTGAAAAGTGTCTGATACTTTCTGTAATTTTTGCATCTGGTTCTCCTGACAACTCTATACCCTGCTGACCACCATCTCCGTGCTTTTCCTTACATCGCATGGAGCAATACTATTTTACACCGAGGAAGTCTTGGTGCCATGTTGTAACCAGGTCTGTTGCAATTGTTCTGCATGATCTGGAATTTCCCGCACAACTCAGACAGCCGGGCTCAGAGGCTTTTAGAGAAGCCTCAGAGTCATCCCGGCTAGGATGCTAGAACAAACCACCCGGAAGTGGTGTTATTCCAAGTCAGATGAGAGAGAACCACCTTTCAGAATGTCAGAGAGGCATGAGGATGCTGAGCTGAGCTGTCCCAGGACCCAGAGTTAAGAAAAAGATGCCTGAACACATAGCTGCTTATGTTCCTGCAACGGCCAGAGTGGGGACAATTTCGGAAGACAGGACAGCAAGGGTGCGCAGACTCTGGCTGGTGCCTCGAGTCTGGCTCACTGCCTCTTTCTTTGAGCCTGCAAGCTAAGAATGATCTTTACATTTTTTAATGGCTGGGGAAAAAATCAAAAGAAGTGTAATACTGAGTAACATATAAAAACGATGGGAAATTCAAATATCAATGTCCATAAATAGTCTTGTTGGAAGGACCAGGACAGAGCATCTGAATAAAAATGGTGTTTTGGAGAAGAGTCTGAGGGCAAGGATGTGGGACTGTGGTTAAAATAATGAGCTCCAAGGCAAGTTAATAAGATAACGCTATCGAACGATGCTGCCCTAATCTGGTCTGCACTAGAGCCAAGGTGAAGTGTGTTCTTGGGTTGAAAAGAAATGTAGCCTCAGGGATACTAATATTCAAGCAATTTACCAAGTGATAAAACTAAAGTAATATAATTTTACGATGAGATCTCTTTCCTTGGCTTGGGAAAGGTTTTATTGCCTCTAGTCTTGCAATTTCACTCTTGCTAATATTGATTTTACTATAATCTCTTTCCCTTTTTTACACTTCTCAAGTTATTTCTTGATTTGGGCGGAATTCACATTTTTAACACAGTTGAAGGCATAAAAACCAACCTTCAAGGAAAAGCATTATGATAATTGCATTTTCCCACCGTTGGCCCATATTATGTGTGTGCCAATAGAGAAAAATGTATTTTTAAGTCGCTAGGCTTTTCTCTCCCCTTGGTCTTCTTTTGGCTTAAAAAGGGGGGAGCCAAAGAGGACGAACAGGAGTGCCCCACAAGGGCCCTGTCTGTTAGGAAGGCTTTGCAAGGCTACCTGGAAAGGAGACCCACATTCCCTCAGTGCGCCTTGGCAATCCTGGCAAAACCCTTTTGCTGCAGCCCTAAATTACTTCAGAAAGCCATACGCATTACATCTGTGATTTTATGTAATCCCAGGAGGTAGGTGGGATTCACAGTGGTATGTTATAGAGGAGGGAAATTAGGTTCCTACAGTTGAAATAACTTTACCCAAGCTCCCACAGTGGCTACATGATGCAGTAAGAATTCAAGCCCAGGCTGTCTG
Source organism: Zalophus californianus (assembly GCF_009762305.2). NCBI lineage: Eukaryota > Metazoa > Chordata > Mammalia > Carnivora > Otariidae > Zalophus > Zalophus californianus. The sequence goes on from NC_045598.1 coordinate 10,010,275, forward strand.
ATTCCAGGGCTCTGTGATCTTGCCACCACCCTGGGACTGAGGGCCTCTCTGGACGGCCCTTCCACTGTGACCAGGGACCGGGCACTTTAGAGCCCTGGAACCAAGGGTCACATGCAGTCAAGCCGGGAAGTTCTGTGTCTCTTTAAGAGTGTGCTTGTGCTAAGCCTCGTTGCTAGGCTAGCTGCGTTTCTAGGGAAGCTAATGAGAGCATATCTCAGTTCCGCACATCTCAGGGTGGGTGTTCATTTCTCTTCTCTCCTGATGCAGGAAGTGTTGCCAGAGCCTGGTGTTAAATAAAAAGGACAGTTTGGGGCTCCTAGGTGAACTGTTGCTGTATTTATTAAACACTTTGCACATATTCCTAGCTGTGCTAGGGAAGACGCAAGGAACTCTTCCTCTGCGAGCCTGATCTGATACTCAGGACTCGGGCTCACCAAGCAATTTCACGAACATGACCCTATGTACGTTCCTCAGGGTTAAAATATTGTACCTATTTCACAGGTGAGGAAACTGAGGAACAGCTGAGTGGAATCCTATACCTGGGGTGCCATAACTAAAAATCAGAGCCGTGGGTATAACTCAGGCTTCCTGATTCCCAAAGGGTCAGTGTCTGGGGCACATTTTTGATGTCTATGACCCCTTGTGGACCCTCTACGAATTGTCAGAACAGCTCAGAGAAGCTCCCTTAGGATGCATTTTCCTAATTTTCTTTTATAGGCTTCCCTCGGCTGTTTCCCCAATAGATTTCATTGTGGTTTTGCTTCCCCTAGACCTTCGTCCCGGTGTCAGTGGCCCTTGTTTCCCATTAGCCTCTCAGGGTCCATACATCCCCGGGCATGCATATTTTACAAACCCCACAAAAACCTACAGTTTCCATGAAAATCCAGAAAGAAAACAGAGAAACTGGGGTTTGCCCCAGTGCCAGTATTACATTAAGAAAATAAGTGCAGTCATTTTTGTGTGTACATTGGGATTTTTTTTTTTTCTGGGTTAATTCTAAGGCAGTTAACATGAATAAAAATGTCTCTGCTGAGCTCTGGCGGAGTTCTGGAACTAGCTTATCTTGATCAAGCTTGTCTCTTCTATAGTTTCTTTTAAAAATGTCTTTTTGAGATGAGTTGGCAGCCATCCTGGTCTATTTCCCGTTAGTCTGGCTGAAGGCAAGTAGAACATGTGTCTCCCCCTCTCGCTCTGGGTAGTAGGTAGTATGTTAGCAAAAATAGATCACATCTCTTCCTTCTCTGATGAATGTCAGGCCAGCTGGAGTCAGAGGCTTGGAGGTCCTTCCCTCCTGTTTCCCATCTTCCTTGCAAATGCCATCCTTTACACACTGGCACCTGTCGTGATGCCTTTACTCCTTAGTTTCTTCTTATTTCTCTACAAAAGACTCCATAGCCTGAGATGTGTGTCTATAAACATTTACTGCCTGATGTAAGCCTGGATTCAGAAAGCAACTTGTACACTGTTTGCATTTCCAGTATAGAAACTGACCGTCTCTCCTTCTCAGCAGAGATGAAGGAGCAACCTGCTCTAATTGAGCACTTAATATAATCCAGACCGGTGCATTTGTTCTTCATTGTGAACCTGTGCTTTCTCTTATCCTAGTTTTATAGGCCTGTGGGAAGGCCTGTTGCCCAAGTCTCTTTACCAAGTAAGTGATAAACTAAGATTTAAACTGGGTCTCTCTGACCACAGAGAGTATTTCATGGAACCCCGACACCTCACCACACTTCAGAGGCTCTCTGGGGGGCGAAATGCAGCTTTTACTCTCTTGGCTAAAATCCTCCACTGTGCCCTAATCCTTTTTTTTTCTCCTAATCTGAAAAAGCACTGGGCATGCTATATGGGATTTTTCCAGTCTGGGAGAAGACTGTTGGTATTCTTTTTCCAGTGGTTGAGCTTAAACAAAGCGTGATTTATCTTCCCCCAGAGCTGTCATGCCTGGGTGCATGGGTGCCAAGCCCCCTCGCCAAGACCACGGAAGCCAAGTGGTGTTGCTAAGCTGTGGGCACCTGAGTGCAGGGAACCAGCCAGGATAATGATCACAATAATAACGGGTGGCTCAGTTGGTTAAGCCACTGCCTACGGCTCAGCTCATGATCCCAGGGTCCTTGATCATGCCCCACATCAGGCTCCCTGCTCCGCAGCGGGCCTGCTTCTCCCTCTCTCTCTGTCGCTCCCACTTCTTGTGCTCTCCTGCTCTCTCTCTGTCACATAAATAAATAAAATCTTAAAAAAAAAAGTCATTTAATACTTGCAAGATCATTGTCATTACATTATCCCTATTTGGCAGAGGAGGAAACTGAGGCTCATTGAATTATTCTTACTTATCCCTGGCTAACATAGAGTTGTTTTTTTTTTAATTTTTATTGTTATGTTAATCATCATATATTACATCATTAATTTTTGATGTAGTGTTCCAAGATTCATTGTTTGTGCATAACATCCAGTGCTCCATGCAGAATGTGCCCTCTTTAATACCCATCACCAGGCTAACCCATCCCCCTCCCCTCCTCCCCTCTAGAACCCTCAGTTTGTTTTTCAGAGTCCATCGTCTCTCATGGTTCATCTCCCCCTCCGATGTCCCCCCCTTCATTCTTCCCCTCCTGCTATCTTCTTCTTTTTCTTTTTCTTAACATATGTTGCATTATTTGTTTCAGAAGTACAGATCTGTGATTCAACAGTCTTACACAATTCACAGCGCTCACCGTAGCACATACCATACCCAATGTCTATCACCCAGCCACCCCATCCCTCCCACCCCCCACCACTCCAGCAACCCTCAGTTTGTTTCCTGAGATTAAGAATTCCTCATATCAGTGAGGTCATATGATACATGTCTTTCTCTGATTGACTTATTTCACTCAGCATAACACCCTCCAGTTCCATCCACGTCGTTGCAAATGGCAAGATCTCATTCCTTTGGATGGCTGCATAATATTCCATGGTGTATATATACCACATCTTCTTTATCCATTCATCTGTCGATGGACATCTTGGCTCTTTCCACAGTTTGGCTATTGTGGACATTGCTGCTATAAACATTGGGGTGCACGTACCCCTTCGGATCCCTACATTTGTATCTTTGGGGTAAATACCCAGTAGAGCAATTGCTGGATCGTAGGGTAGCTCTAGTTTCAACTGTTTGAGGAACCTCCATACTGTTGTCCAGAGGGGTTGCACCAGCTTGCATTCCCACCAACAGTGTAGGAGGGTTCCCCTTTCTCCGCATCCCCGCCAACATCTGTCGTTTCCTGACTTGTTAATTTTAGCCATTCTGACGGGTGTGAGGTGGTATCTCATTGAGGTTTTGATTTGGATTTCCCTGATGCCGAGCGATGTTGAGCACTTTTTCATGTGTCTGTTGGCCATTTGGATGTCTTCTTTGGAAAAATGTCTGTTCATGTCTTCTGCCCATTTCTTGATTGGATTCTTTGTTCTTTGGGTGTTGAGTTTGATAAGTTCTTTATAGATTTTGGATACTAGCCCTTTATCTGATATGTCATTTGCAAATATTTTCTCCCATTCTGTCGGTTGTCTTTTGGTTTTGTGGACTGTTTCTTTTGCTGTGCAAAAGCTTTTTATCTCGATGAAATCCCAATAGTTCATTTTTGCCCTTGCTTCCCTTGCCTTTGGCGATGTTTCTAGGAAGAAGTTGCTGCGACTGGGGTTGAAGAGGTTGCTGCCTGTGTTCTCCTTTAGGATTTTAATGGACTCCTGTCTCACATTTAGGTCTTTCAACCATTTGGAGTCTATTTTTGTGTGTGGTGTAAGGAAATGGTCCAGTTTCATTCTTCTGCATGCGGCTGTCCAATTTTCCCAATACCATTTGTTGAAGAGACTGTCTTTTTTCCATTGGACATTCTTTCCTGCTTTGTCAAAGATGAGTTGACCGTAGAGTTGAGAGTCCATTTCTGGGCTCTCGATTCTGTTCCATTGATCTATGTGTCTGTTTTTGTGCCAGTACCATACTGTCTTGATGATGACAGCTTTGTAATAGAGCTGGAAGTCCGGAATTGTGATGCCGCCGGCTTTGCTTTTCTTTTTCAAGATTCCTCTGGCTATTCGGGGTCTCTTCTGGTTCCATACAAATTTTAGGATTATTTGTTCCATTTCTTTGAAAAAAGTGGATGGTATTTTGATGGGGATTGCATTGAATGTGTAGATTGCTCTAGGTAGCACTGACATCTTCACAATGTTGGTTCTCCCAATCCATGAGCATGGAATGTTTTTCCATTTCTTTGTGTCTTCTTCAATTTCTTTCATGAGTATTTTATAGTTTTCTGAGTACAGATCCTTTGCCTCTTTGGTTAAATTTATTCCTAGGTATCTTATGGTTTTGGGTGCAATTGTAAACGGGATCGACTCCTTGATTTGTCTCTCTTCTGTCTTGTTGGTGTATAGGAATGCCACTGATTTCTGTGCATTGATTTTATAGCCTGCTACTTGACTGAATTCCTGTGTGAGTTCTAGCAGTTTTGGGGTGGAGTCTTTTGGGTTTTCCACATACAGTATCATATCATCTGCAAAGAGTGAGAGTTTGACTTCCTCTTTGCCGATTTGGATGCCTTTGATTTCTTTTTGGTGTCTGATTGCTGTGGCTAGGACTTCTAATACTATGTTGAATAGCAGTGGTGAGAGTGGACATCCCTGCCGCGTTCCTGACCTTAGGGGAAAAGCTGATATTCGCTGTAGGTTTTTCATAGATGGCTTTTATGATATTGAGGTATGTACCCTCTATCCCTATACTCTGAAGAGTTTTGATCAAGAAAGGATGCTGTACTTTGTCAAATGCTTTTTCTGCATCTATTGAGAGGATCATATGATTCTTGTTCTTTCTTTTGTTAATGTATTGTATCACGTTGATTGATTTGCGGATGTTGAACCAGCCTTGCAGCCCAAGGATAAATCCCACTTGGTCGTGGTGAATATTCCTTTTAATGTACTGTTGGATCCTATTGGCTAGTATTTTGGTGAGAATTTTTGCATCCATGTTCATCAAGGATATTGGTCTGTAATTCTCCTTTTTGATGGGATCTTTGGTTTTGGGATCCAGGTAATGGTGGCCTCATAAAATGAGTTTGGAAGTTTTCCTTCCATTTCTATTTTTTCGAACAGTTCCAGGAGAATAGGTATTAATTCTTCTTTAAATGTCTGATGGAATTCCCCTGGGAATCCATCTGGCCCTGGGCTTTCATTTGTTGGGAGATTTTTGATGACTGCTTCAATTTCCTTAGTGGTTATAGGTCTGTTCAGGTTTTCTATTTCTTCCTGGTTCAGTTTTGGTAGTTGATACATCTCTAGGAATGCACCCATTTCTTCCAAGTTATCTAATTTGCTGGCATAGAGTTGCTCATAATATGTTCTTATAATTGTTTGTATTTCTTTGGTGTTGGTTGTGATCTCTCCTCTTTCATTCATGATTTTGTTGATTTGGGTCATTTCTCTTTTCTTTTTGATCAGTCTGGCCAGGGGTTTATCAATCTTGTTAATTCTTTCAAAGAACCAGCTCCTAGTTTCGTGGATCTGTTCTACTGTTCTTTTGGTTTCTAGTTCATTGATTTCTGCTCTGATCTTTATGATTTCTCTTCTCCTGCTGGGTTTAGGCTTTATTTGCTGTTCTTTCTCCAGCTCCTTTAGGTGTAGGGTTAGGTTGTGTATTTGAGACTTTTCTTGTTTCTTGAGAAAGGCTTGTATTGCTATATACTTTCCTCTCAGGACTGCCTTTGCTGTATCCCAAAGATTTTGGACAGTTGTGTTTTCATTTTCATTGGTTTCCATGAATTTTTTAAATTCTTCTTTAATTTCCTGGTTGACCCATTCATTCTTTAGTAGGATGCTCTTTAGCCTCCATGTATTTGAGTTCTTTCCGACTTTCCTCTTGTGATTGAGTTCTAGTTTCAAAGCAGTGTGGTCTGAAAATATGCAGGGAATAATCCCAATCTTTTGGTACCGGTTGAGACCCGATTTGTGACCTAGGTTGTGATCAATTCTGGAGAATGTTCCATGGGCACTAGAGAAGAATGTGTATTCTGTTGCTTTGGGATGGAATGTTCTGAATATGTCTGTAAAGTCCATTTGGTCCAGTGTGTCATTTAAAGTCTTTATTTCCTTGTTGATCTTTTGCTTAGATGATCTGTCCATTTCAGTCGGGGGGTGTTAAAGTCCTCCACTATTATTGTATTGTTGTCAATGTGTTTCTTTGTTTTTGTTATTAATTGCCTTATATAATTGGCTGCTCCCACGTTAGGGGCATAGATATTTACAGTTGTTAGATCTTGTTGGATAGACCCTTTAAGTAGGATATAGTGTCCTTTCTCATCTCTTATTACAGTCTTTGTTTTAAATGTAATTTGTCTGATATAAGGATTGCCACCCCGGCTTTCTTTTGGTGTCCATTAGCATGGTAAATGGTTTTCCACCCCCTCACTTTCAATCTGGGGGTGTCTTTGGGTCTAAAATGAGTCTCTTGCAGACAGCGTATTGATGGGTCTTGTTTTTTAATCCAATCTGATAGCCTGTGTCTTTTGATTGGGGCATTGAGCCCATTTACATTCAGGGTAACTATTGAAAGGTATGAATTTAGTGCCATTGTATTGCCTGTAAGGTGACTGTTACTGTATATTGTCTGTGCTCCTTTCTGATCTATGCTGCTTTTAGGCTCTCTCTTTGCTTAGAGGACCCCTTTCAATATTTCTTGTAGGGCTGGTTTCGTGTTTGCAAATTCCTTTAGTTTTTGTTTGTTCTGGAAGCTTTTTATCTCTCCTTCTATTTTCAATGACAGCCTAGCTGGATATAGTATTCTTGACTGCATATTTTTCTCATTTAGTGCTCTGAAGATATCTTGCAGTCCTTTCTGGCCTGCCAGGTCTCTGTGGATAGGTCTGTTGCCAATCTAATGTTTCTACCATTGTAGGTTACATATCTCTTCTCCCGAGCTGCTTTCAGGTTTTTCTCTTTGTCTCTGAGACTCGTTAAGTTTTACTATTAGATGTTGGGGTGTTGACCTATTATTATTGATTTTGAGAGGGGTTCTCTGTGCCTCCTGGATTTTGATGCCTGTTTCCTTCCTCACATTAGGGAAGTTCTCTGCTATTATTTGCTCCAATATACCTTCTGCCCCTCTCTCTCTTTCTTCTTCTTCTGGGATCCCAATGATTCTAATGTTGTTTCGTCTTATCGTATCGCTTATCTCTCGAATTCTGCCCTCGTGATCCTGTAGTTGTTTCTCTCTCTTTTTCTCAGCCTCTTTATTTTCCATCATTTGGTCTTCTATATCACTGATTCTCTCTTCTGCCTCATTTATCCTAGCAGTTAGTGCCCCTATTTCTGATTGCACCTCATCAATAGCCTTTTTGATTTTGACTTGGTTAGATTTTAATTCTTTCATTTCTCCAGAAAGGGTTTCTCTAATAACTTCCACGCTTTTTTCAAGCCCAGCTAGTATCTTTAAAGTCATGATTCTGAACTCTAGGTCCGACATCGTACTAACGTCCGTATTGAGTAGGTCCCTGGCTGATGGTACTACCTCTTGTTCTTTTTGGTGAGGTGATTTTTTTCATCTTGTCATTTTGTCCAGAGGAGAATAGATGAATGAGAGAACAAAATGCTAACAGGTTTACAATGTCCCCAGCAAATATACTGTATATAAATCAGAAAAGACCTGAAACCAGGGGAAAAGAAAGGGAAAGAAAGAAAAAGAAAGAGAAAATAAAAAGAAAGGAAAAGATAAAAACAAAGAACAGTACAAAAAAAGCAGAATATGATCAAATATGGTCAGGCTAGTGCATAGATCAGTGCCACACACTAGATTTTGGGCATATTTTGGTCTGTTAGAAAAAAGTTCCTCCTAAAATTTTAAAGGAAGAAAGACATATATGTACAAAATAAGGGTTGATACAATGAAGGGATGGAAGATGACTGTAAAGATGAAAATTATAAAAGATTTTATAAAAGGAATTGAGAAGATAAGTTGTTTGAAAAAAGAAAGAAGAAGATTTAAAAAAAAAAAGGGAAAGAATGTGATCAGGCAGGAGACTAGAACAAAGGCATACACTAGTGATTTAGGGTATATTTTGATCTGTTAGAAGAAACTGAATCTCAAAATTTTAAAGAGAGAACAACTTATATATATATATATGCCAAAAATAAGGGTAACTACTATGAAGGGATAAAATATGACTCTAAAAATGAAAAATAAAAAATGTTTTTTTAAAAAAGGGATTGATAAGATGTTGGTTGAAAAAGGGAAAAAGAAAAATAAAAAAAGAACAGTTAAAAAAATTAACTTTGATGAACTAATGAATCTTGGTAAAAAAAAAAGCCATGAATTCTTTGTGCAGTATTCCCCTAGTGCTGGATTTCTCCCATTCGTGCTGGATTTCTCCCGTTCTCCTTGATGGGTAAACTTGGTCTTGGCTTGCTGGCTGTTCATGCTGATCTTCTGGGGGAGGGGCCTGTTGCCGTGGTTCCCAAATGTCTTTGCCGGAGGCTGAATTGCCCCGCCCTTGTCTGTCGGGGCAAGCAGGCTGCTCGGATTTGCTCTCAGGAGCTTTTGTTCCCTGCAAGCTCTCGGTACAGCTTTGGAGGACCAGGGCGAAAATGGTGGCCTCCCAATCTCCACCCGGAGGAGCTGAGAACTCGGGGCCCCGCTCCTCAGTGCGCCCCCAGAGAAAAGCAGTCACTCCCGTCTCCCCGGTCTCTGCCCCATCCGTGCTCACCCGGCCTGTGACCGAGCGTTTCTATCTCTGGCACCCGACCCCGTGTGGAGTCTCCAAACCCAGCAGATCCCTGCGGTGCGCTCCCGCGCCGCTCCTCCCGGGGGAGGAAGGGGAGTCTCCCCGGCTCTGCCGCTTGTTGGGTCCCTGCTGGAGGAGCAGTGGCCCGATTGGGCCGCGGATCACAGTTTATGGCCACCCTGAGCTGAGAGCCTGCGCCTTGGCTCCGTCTCTGCAGCCGGCTTCCCCGCTCCAATACCCGGGAGCTCTGCCGCACTCAGGCACCCCCGGTCTTTCTGTGACTCCGAGGGTCCTGAGACCACACTGTCCCGCGAGGGTTCCACGCCCCGCTTAGGCACTGGAGCGATGCCCCTCAGCGGAGTCGACTTCTAAAAGGTCCGATTTTGTGCTCCGTGGCTCTATCACTTGCCAGAAGCGGCCGACGGAGGCCCCCTCTCTCGCCATCTGTGCTTCCGAATATCGCCTCGGATTCACTTTTCCCTACGTCCTACCTTCCAGTAAGTGGTCACTTCTCTGTTCAGAGAGTTGTTGCTACTCTCCTCTTAGATCTCCTGTTGAGTTCGTAGGTGTTCAGCATGGTTTGGTCCCTATTCAGCTGAATTCCTGAGACCAGACGAAATCTAGGTCTCCTACTCCTCTGCCATCTTGCTCCGCCCCCTAACATAGAGTTGTTTTATTATTTATGTCTCTCCCTCTAGAAGGTAAAGTTCATCAAGGCAGGTGTTTTTTTTTTGTTATTTGTTTTTGATTTGTTCACTGTTGTATCTGCATTGCCTAGAAAAATTCTTAATACATAGTAGGTGCTTCATAAATAGTGTGGGATGAATGAAGTCTGTAGACTAGAGATAGGACAGAAGCCACCCATGGGTTGAGTTGGATTGTTCTCTAGAACCTCCATGTTTTTATTTGTTCACTGGCCAGTTGGTTTAACTGACTTACTCTCTGGCGGCATCCGGAGGAAGCAAGACAGACACTTCTTCGCAGCTGCCTCTGTCGGGAAACCTGCGACTTTCCAGGCACTGGCTGGGGCCAGGTACTGTGCCTGGCACTCAGCAGGCAAACTATCTGTATGAATGAACAAAGAAATAATTCCCATGGTGGGCGATTCTGTGGAATGGAAATTTACCAGGAGCCTGGGGTACAGGGACCGATAGTAGGTGCCCCCTCAAGGAGGAACGTGCTGACTTACCCACTGCGGCCTCCCTACTGGCTATGGTACCAGCTCTCTAGGAGCTTTTGGTCCAAATAGGCGTGCCACCCAATGATGGTTAATTTCATGTAAGTAACTGCAAAGTAGACAGAAGGTTACAGCCTAGGCAAAGAGAAGCGACAGTGTAGAGCGAGAGGCTGTTATCCTTGCAAAACAACGACAACAACAACAACAACACACACACACACACACACACGCACAAAACAAAACAAAAAACCTTTTCTGAGGAAAGTTTCCTGTCTTGTCTCCCCCTCCCCCACTTTCTTCCCAATCATCTCTGTTCCTTCCTTTATCAAATGTGGGCCAAGTGCTCACACTTTCTGACACAAGTTTTCCTAACAGATAGCTTCCTCTCTTCTTCCCTCAGTCATTTAGATCCTATATATTTTCTTACCTGTCAGTTGATTTTGTTTGAACAATTAGCAAAAACTCCTCAAACACCAGTAAAAATCCACCAAACAAAACTAAATGAGTTCGCTGACTGCCTATATTGACATTTATATTTGCAAGATTCTTTTAAACAGCTAAACAGTCTATGTTTAGATTACGTGTGTAATTGGGAAGGGCTCATTTCCTCACGTGGATGAATGCCTTCTAGAAAGATTTCCTCCAAGGATTAATGAGAAGACTCATTGAAACAGATAAGCCCAATTCAAATAGTTTGCTCAGGTTATTCTCATAGGATCAAAATTCCACCTGCAGGGGAGGATGGGGCAACAAGTGTCTCTCTCCTCTCACCCCATCCCTCAACACAGCCGTGGACACATGCACACACGTGTGCACATCCATGAACACAACCTGTCCTTCTAAGACAGATGTCTTTAATGTGCTTGTAAGATGTTTAATCTGCAGCACAGATGAGTAGAGGGATTCCGACTGGTATAGCTGGGCACATTTCCTTTATAAAGCCTCTGAGCTAATGAGGCGATGGCCTTTCCTCCCGGTTTTTCATCCTACCTATCTGCGGTGTGAAGTTTGTTTTGAGAGCTTATGGCCTAACACACAGTGGGCAAATTGATGTCATGATATGATGATGTTTGCTTCTAGGCAGAATTTACCAACAAGCAAAATAAAGACAGAGAGCGAGAGCATATTAATCTCCAAATGTGAACTTGATGATCTTACCCTTCTGGGGGGACACTGTAGAACTAATCATAATAGCTGTAATTTGATATTCATGATGATTTGTGTATATGTGCACTTTAACTTTTAAAACCTCACTCACATATATGGAATTAATTAGTACTGACTAGCAAAAGGTCAGGAGAAACTTGATTCTCACTTGCACACTTACTGTTTAGAAATGACTTGTTTTATTTAACATGATTTTAAATCTATATTGGATGCTTAGAAAAATACCATATACTCCAAATAGTTCATTAACTGCTACATTTCTGATGTCTTGGTGTAATTGGAACCACGTCTCATTGATAATTGTTGCCTGCTGTTCTAATAATACTGGATAGTGTATCTCTGTGTGTCTGTTTTGTCTAAAAGAGCAAGTATATTAGCACAAAGAGATCCAGTGCACAGTTGGTTAGAACTGACAGTTCTGATCTTCCCTTACCTGAACCCACTACTTATGCTATAGGATGGCTGCATGGCCAAGTGGGGAAACCCACGAGCCTGTTGCCCTCAATGACTTGGAGTGTTGGGTAACGTCAGTTGATCCTAAACCCTTGGATGATGGCGTGAGGGCTTGGTGGGATGCATGCTTTGACTGTATTATGCCCTGGCTGATTTGGATCTCTGATTGGTGGGCTCATAGCTACTGGCAAGGGAATGATTAGACCGTGCATATGTTGGGTCCTCTAGAAGCACCCCAGTGAACTGGAGTGTGTCACCCAGGGATCTATTTATTGTAAGCATAACTCAAACTGGTTTAAGTAGAAAAGGGAAATTTATTGGCTTATGTAAGTAGAAGTCTCTGGAAAGACTGAGCAGGTGTCAGGGGCTCACCAGCATCTTCAAGACTTGGTTTCTCTTCAGCTCTCTGCTCTGCCCTGCTCCATGCTGGCTTTACCTTCATGCAAGTTCTCCACAATGAAGAGCTCTCATAGTGACATCCTTATAGACAGCAACCCCCGCAGAAAGAGGGCTTCCAACGAAACCCAGATTGAAGGCTCAGTGATTTTACTTGGCTTGTGGGTCCACGTTGGAAGAATCAGTGAGCCTGGGGGAGCAGGATGCCCTGATGGCTGGACTTGGGCTACATGGCCATTTCTGAGATCTAGAGAGGGAGGAGCCAGCCTCATGGGCCAAATTGACGGAGAGTTGGTTATCCATCAGGAGAAAAATTAAGCAGGGGGTAGGGTTATCAAAGGAAAGAAGGAATGGTTGCTGGGCTTGGAAGACTACAGATGGGCTCTCCATGGGGTCACTAGACTTTTGGCTCTGACTGATTCTGCAGCGTTTCACACAGCCCAGGACTGTGCTCCCTTCTGGTTTCCTGTCTCCAAGACATCTTTCATGTCCGAACATTCACTGAACATTTGCTACTGAGGTTGGTGCTGGGGTAGTTTCAGACATGAATAAAGGCACAGGTTTCTCACACCCAGAGCTCACCATCTGTTGGGACACACACACACACACGCACACACACACACAGACACACACACACACAGACACACACACACACACTCTTTGTCTCTCTCAGTTTTAATACCTGTCATGAGCCCTGTGTTCAAGCTGTGCACCAACACCTGTTGGGAACACAAATGAGGAAACCACCATTCTTCTTGGGAAAGTAAGCAGAGGCTTTGTTGAGGCAGGAACATTTGAACCAGGTCGTGAAGGCTGAGTGCAGCACGTTTGGGGTGGGTTGGGATATTTGTGGACATTCTTTCTGACCACTCCCCCTTCATTAATCACCCAACTATCTTACCCCTAAGATTCTATATATATATACCTCAGCCAAGGTTCCCTCTCCTCCACCATGACTACCCCAGCTTCATCCAGCAGGGCTTCCACCAGCCAGTGGGTGATGCCAAGAATGTATCCATCACTTAGTAGTTGAGAATTTTTCAGAGCTCTTCACCTGAATGGATTGCTGAACAGGTGAATGTAGTCTCCTCTCTGGTTGATGTCAGGGTGCCAGATGCCTCGACTCTTGACTAGCAGGTATTTTCCAGAGTTTTCTAGCGCCACTGCTTCCCTACTGCCATGAGATCTTGTCCTCAGATTATTCTAACAGGGTGCAGGCAAAGGCAAAGAGTGCTTTGTTTCAAAGCTGTCAGCGCTCATCCCTTGCTCTCTGGGCTTCTCACCAGCTTGGGGAGGAGCTCCTTGAAATGTCTTAGGCTAAATAATCACTCTCTTCCCAACTCACGCCCCCTACCCCCTGACCTGTAGGACAGAGCCCATTTTTACCCTTGGATGGGCTGGACAGAAAGTATCATTTCTCCATAAAATGAGGAATCTAGCCTCATTCTTGCAGCAAAGTGCGACGTGTCAAGGTGACTGGCAGACTGCTTTGTGTAAGTAAGCAGTGGAGTATGGATCCGTGTCCCGTTCCTTAGGACAGTCCAGGAAAGGCAAGACAGTTCACCTCGGTGTGCCTATCCTTCCTTAGATTTTACATTGAATTAATTGAGCTAATGGGACCATTTGAAATCCAATTTCCAGGAGAGTTTTTCCTCTCTGGGTTCACATGATTTTGCAGTATCTGGATAGAAAGTAAAAAAATGTAGGCCATCATCTGGAATTCCAAAAGGTAGGATATTTGTTGGTTTTTTTTTTTTAAAGATTTTATTTATTTGACAGAGGGAGCACAAGCAGAGGGAGAGAGAGGGAGAAGCAGGCTCCCCGCCGAGCAGGGAGCCCGACGCGGGGCTCGATCGCAGGACCCCGGGCTCATGACCGGGGCCGAAGGCAGCCGCTTAACCAACTGAGCCCCCCGGGCGCCCCCAAAGTAGGATATTTGTGAGAATACCAGTGACAGGCATTACTTGTCCCTTTTCCTTCAGGTGTCTGACATGCCTCAAAACTACGTCAAACACGTGGTTTTCATATCCTGTAAATCAGGAATCATGCTACGGCTGCAGCTCTCCGAGAAGGATGCTCATTGTATCCTTTCTTTCAATTAAGCAATGCAGTGACTTCTGCCGTTTGAACTCTCTTTTGTCAGCCAAGTTTCTCACCATCTTTTTTCTTTTTGTGTTCACATGTCCCAGAGTAGGGTTTCTTTACATTTTGACTCCTGATCAATTCTGAGTTAGGCAGGGTTAGGTTGGGGGGGTGTCCTGTGTACTATAGGATGTTTAAGCAGCATCGTTGGTCTTTACTCACTGGATACCAGTTCCTCCACCCCTGGTTCTGACGACCCCAAATGTCTCCAAACATTGCCAAGTGTTCCCTGGAAGGTGAAATCAGCCCCATTTGAGAACCACTGTCTCAGAGCCTTGTGCCTTGTGGGTCATAGATCAGAAGCATCAACATCACCTGGGAGGAGTTAGAAATGCAAACTCTAGAACTCTGCCGCATATCCTCTGGGTCATAATCTGCATTTTACCCCAATTCCCAGGTGATTTGTATGCACATATAAGTTTGAGGAGTGTGGTAGTTCAGTGACTTAAAGTAGTAGTTCTCAAACTTGGGTGTGTATCAAAATCACCTTGACAGCAGATGAAGAACACAAATGCTAGACGCAGGAGAGAGCCTGGGTCCTTGTGTTTTGTTCCAAGTTCCGCAGGTGATCTGATATTGACCAAAGTATGAGAATCACTGCTTTAAAGCCACGAAGTCAGAAAATAAACCACCTTCTGTACTGAGGTTAGGGCCTGAACATTATTTTAAAATTCTGGAAGGAAAATTTTAGATGCAGTAATCATGTTTAAGGACCCAAGCAAGGTGTCCTGGTGGTCAACATCTGGTCACATCTCTAGCATGGAAGGTGACAACATCCTTCATGTTCCCTGGGAAAAGCCAATTTGTTCCAAGGGCTGCATTCCAGATAAAAATTCGCAAGTGTTTGCAATTATGAAATGCAAACTGGAAATGGTTTTCTCTGGGTCGAAATTCTCTAAGAGGAAATGAGTTGTGAACAAACATGCTTTTTTTGGGAGCGAAGACTCCTCAGGTGCAATGCGTCAGTCTTTCTGTGTTGAATTAGCATTGATGTCAGCCAGACTTCCCATGCTCCACCTGGTAAGTGTGAGAGAGAATGACAATTGATTTCGTATCTTGTTGAGTGATGGTGGGGGGTAGGTTGGGACTGCATAGTGAGTAAGATCCTTGGATTTGGGGGGTGTGTGTGTGTGTGTGTGTGTGTGTGTGTGTGTGTGTGTGTGTGTGTGTGTGTGTGTGTGTGTGTGTGTTGGGTGCACATTGTGTGAATGTACACTTTTTCTAGCCAATTCTTTATGTAGGACAGAAATTAACTTTTCTTTTTCTCCAGTTCATTAAATTCAGTCATGGTGTTTATATCTAATCTGAGTGATTTAAAATCTTTTTCGATAACTTCACCTTTGCAAATCTACCGTAGACTTTGTATAAATGTTAGCCCAAAGGCCGCTATTATAAGAGAATTGGAGGGACGGAATGAGCAATAGCAATCTTGATTATTAAGAAGTCTTTGACCTATACAGACTACAGGTCTTGAAAAGAGCAGAGTGCATATTATAGCACACTTTTTAAAAATTGAAAGCAAAAACCAAACAAACAAAACCGTGGATTTCATACGTCATGCAGTGTAGCATTTCTCTATTATTGTGTGTCTCTGAAGACCAAAGACCTTGAGTAGTCCTTATTAATAACATGAACACAGAACTGTTCTCTTTACATCTCCTGAGACTGTACCATTTCCAGTCTTGCACTTTTCTCTTCCAAGTGGCTTAAATAGTTAATGACAGTAATGTAATAAAGACTTCCAGATTTTCTTGAAAAAAGAGGTAGGTTAGTTTGGAGGAAAGATATTGATTTTTGGCTTGTAATTGACTTGGGCTTAAATTCCATTTCCACCATGAAGTATCCTGGTGACTTTTGAGCAGGTTCCTCAACTGAATTCCTATGAGAAGGTTTTATCAATATTGTCATTTCATCTTAATGATGAGGAAATGTGCCTCTCTGGGCCTTATATATCCTCCTCATCTGGGGTGACACAGATAGAAAGTGGCCCAGGCAGGACTCAGACCCAGGTGGTCTGGTTCTGAACTTGAGATCTTAACCCATAGGCTGTGCCACGTCTCTTGGGTGGATACTGGCTGAAAAGTAACTTGCCTGTGGGTTTTATAAGACAGGTTGCAGGAGGACTTGTTAGTGGAGGGAAAGTTAAGGAAGGGTAAAAAAAAAAAAAAAAAAAGGGTCTTCTTAATAGGCAATAGCAGGTAGAATTGTGTGGCCAGAAGCTAAACTCAAAGATCCTGGGAAGAGAGGAAGAGGGCTTTCACTTGGGTGGAGATTGGAGCTGATCCTTGTATGCATGGCTGACTCTTAAACCTCTCCTGATGAATCAGATTTTCTTCTGAGGGACTGTGAGCAGAGTCTGAGAAATTAAGACAGAAACTGATGGGCAACATTCAGATGTTACCAAACCCCAGCTTCTCAGACCACTGGGGGCTTTGGGTTATCATGTGAACCAAGGGACACGATTGGCAGCTACAGGACAGGACAGGGATGCCAAACTTCGTACACAGTGCAGGGGAATCCTACACAGTACAGCCTCGTCCCACCCAAACGAGTAGAGCACCCTGTTGAGAGATGTCAGAGGAAATCCTGTTTTACTTTGTCTTGTTAGAGATGTGGTCCAGCTGGAGCAGGAGATGTGCCTGTGCTGACGAGAGAGAAACTCCAAGTCCATGACCCAGAAAAAGCCCAGTGCAGAAGGACATTCACTGAAGTCTTGTTTATCAATGGCGACAAATTGGAGGCAACCCAGATGCCCGACAACATGGAACTAAATTATGATTAATCGTCTCAATGGAAGTTTATGCAGACATTTAGAGTGATGGCCACGAAGACTATGTAGCATCCTGGGAAGTGTTGCTAATAGAAAGCTCTTTCAAAATACCACAATTATTTGAAAGAGCCCATCTATTCATGTAGAAAGACTAAGAGGAAACAGAAAAATGATACAGCAGGTTTTCTTGGAGACAAGATATTGATGATTTATTTCCCTTAAAAATAATCTGGTATCATGTCCGTTTCATCATTTAGGAAAAAAAAATCAAGGGATATGTTCAGTCCTTCTCCCTGTGACAGTGGAGGGGCAGGGAGTGGGTATTTTTCACAGAACTGGAAGGTGAATACTGGAAGCCCATTCTGGAGCAGGTGTGGAGCTCAAAATGAATTAGACCCCAGGCTGTCAAGGTAGGGGTAGCAGAACATGGAGTCAAGGTGTGGGATAAACCCAGGGGAGGGAGAGCTACCTTTGTACAAGAAAACTGGCTATTCAAAATCTGGGATCTCACCCCTGGCTGCACATTGTAATAAACTGGAGAGCCCTAAAAACACAGATGCTGGGCCCTACCCCTGACCAATTCAGCATATTGCTGGGACTGGCAACAAGGCATGAGTATTTTTTTTTTAATTTTTTTATTGTTATGTTAATCACCATATATTACATCATTAGTTTTTGATGTAGTGTTCCATGATTCATTGTTTGTTCATAACACCCAGTACTCCATGCAGAACGTGCCCTCTTTAATACCCATCACCAGGCACCCATCCCCCTACCCTCCTCCCCTCTAGAACCCTCAGTTTGTTTTTCAGAGTCCATCATCTCTCATGGTTCGTCTCCCCCTCTGACTTACTCCCCTTCATTCTTCCTCTCCTGTTATCTTCTTCTTTTTCTTTTTCTTAACATATGTTGCGTTATTTGTTTCAGAAGTACAGATCTGTGATTCAACAGTCTTGCACAATTCACAGCACTCACCATAGCACATACCCTCCCCAATGTCTATCACCCAGCCACCCCATCCCTCCCACGCCCCACCACTCCAGTAACACTCAGTTTGTTTCCTGAGATTAAGAATTCCTCATATCAGAGGTCATATGATACATGTCTTTCTCTGATTGACTTATTTCACTCAGCATAACACCCTCCAGTTCCATCCACGTCGTTGCAAATGGCAAGATCTCATTCCTTTTGATGGCTGCATAATATTCCATTGTGTATATATACCACATCTTCTTTATCCGTTCATCTGTCGGTGGACATCTTGGCTCTTTCCACAGTTTGGCTATTGTGGGCATTGCTGCTATAAACATTGGGGTGCACGTACCCCTTCGGATCCCTACATTTGTATCTTTGGGGTAAATACCCAGTAGTGCAATTGCTGGATCGAATGGTAGCTCTAATTTCAACTGTTTGAGGAACCTCCATACTGTTTTCCAGAGTGGTTGCACCAGCTTGCATTCCCACCAACAGTGTCGGAGGGTTCCCCTTTCTCCGCATCCCCGCCAACATCTGTCGTTCCCTGACTTGTTAATTTTAGCCATTCTGACGGGTGTGAAGTGGTATCTCATTGAGGTTTTGATTTGGATTTCCCTGATGCCAAGCGATGTTGAGCACTTTTTCATGTGTCTGTTGGCCATTTGGATGTCTTCTTTGGAAAAATGTCTGTTCATGTCTTCTGCCCATTTCTTGATTGGATTCTTTGTTCTTTGGGTGTTGAGTTTGATAAGTTCTTTATAGATTTTGGATATTAGCCCTTTATCTGATATGTCGTTTGCAAATATTTTCTCCCATTCTGTCGGTTGTCTTTTGGTTTTGTGGACTGTTTCTTTTGCTGTGCAGAAGCTTTTTATCTTGATGAAATCCCAATACTTCATTTTTGCCCTGGCTTCCCGTGCCTTTGGCAATGTTTCTAGGAAGAAGTTGCTGCGGCTGAGGTCGAAGAGGTTGCTACCTGTGTTCTCCTTTAGGATTTGGATGGACTCCTGTCTCACGTTTAGGTCTTTCAACCATTTGGAGTCTATTTTTGTGTGTGGTGTAAGGAAATGGTCCAGTTTCATTCTTCTGCATGTGGCTGTCCAATTTTCCCAACACCATTTGTTGAAGAGACTGTCTTTTTGCCATTGGCCATTCTTTCCTGCTTTGTCAAAGACGAGTTGACCATAGAGTTGAGGGTCCATTTCTGGGCTCTCGATTCTGTTCCATTGATCTATGTGTCTGTTTTTGTGCCAGTACCATACTGTCTTGATGACAGCTTTGTAAGAGAGCTGGAAGTCCGGAATTGTGATGCTGCCGGCTTTGCTTTTCTTTTTCAAGATTCCTCTGGCTATTCAGGGTCTCTTCTGGTTCCATACAAATTTTAGGATTATTTGTTCCATTTCTTTGAAAAAAGTGGATGGTATTTTGATGGGGATTGCATTGAATGTGTAGATTGCTCTAGGTAGCACTGACATCTTCACAATGTTGGTTCTCCCAATCCATGAGCATGGAACATTTTTCCATTTCTTTGTGTCTTCCTCAATTTCTTTCATGAGTATTTTATAGTTTTCTGAGTACAGATCCTTTGCCTCTTTGGTTAAATTTATTCCTAGGTATCTAATGGTTTTGGGTGCAATTGTAAACGGGATCGACTCCTTGATTTGTCTCTCTCCTGTCTTGTTGTTGGTGTATAGGAATGCCACTGATTTCTGTGCATTGATTTTATAGCCTGCTACTTGACTGAATTCCTGGATGAGTTCTAGCAGTTTTGGGGTGGAGTCTTTTGGGTTTTCCACATACAGTATCATATCACCTGCAAAGAGTGAGAGTTTGACTTCCTCTTTGCCGATTTGGAAGGCATGAGTATTTTTAATAATGTCTCCAGCTGACTATCCTGTACAGCTGGGATTGAAGGTCAAGGGTCCAAAGAGGGAGGGAACAACCTTAGAAAATGTCCCAAATGAGATTTTTTGTCTTTGGAATAACATCCCTGACTTTCTGCTATATTTTTTCCCTGATTCCTTATAGAATTCTGAGCAGAATAGGCCACTGGTGAGTTGGCCCGTGGGGGGAAAACATTTCTTAGATTTGAATTTGGAGACTTGGGTGGTCAAAAAGATGAATAACATCTGTCTCATTCAGCAGTCATCACTAGATTCTTACTGCTTCTCTGAAGACCTTGGCTTCCATACTTCTCAAAGGAAGAGCACTGGGGAAGTATCCAGTGTATAAAGGAACTCTGTTCAGACCTGTCTAAAGAAGATTTGGAAATTCCATATCTTTCTGACTCTGTGTCTTTATTTTGACAACAGACCCTCTTGACTCAAAGTGTGGTTGGTAGACCAGCAGAGTCAGCATCACCTAGGAGCAGAGATGCAGAATTCTGGGCTCTACTGCAAACCTACTCATTCAGAACCTGCATTTTAACAAGATTTCAGGATTTTCATATGCACATTGAAGTTGGAGAAACATGGCTATAGGCCAGTGCTATCCAATAAAACTTCCTGCAGTGATGGAAAGTTCTATATCCGCACTGTCCAATATGGTGGATGCATCGCCACATGTGGCCACTGAGGACTTGAAATGTGGCTAGTGTGACTAAGGAACTGAACTTTAAGTTTAATTGTAATCATATTACATTTAAATAGCCCAAAGCGCTTATGGCTATCCTATTGGATAGCTCTAGATCCTTCTAAAACTTGGCTCCATCTTACACCTCCAATAGACCATCCATGTTATCATACTTGTCCTTCCCCCAAAAAAAGGAGAAAAAGAAAATCACCTTCACCTTCTATCTAGGATGGACTCACCAACCGGGTGCGAAGAATACAGAGCTGTACTGTGGGAGGAGTGATCTCCATTCTCACTCTCCCAGCTGAGTTCCCCTTCAGCTTATGCCGGCAAGATGAACCACAGTCACGAGTGTAAAACTTTGTTGGGAGAACCAAAGCAAATGTGTTTATAGGAAGGAAGAGGATATTTAAAGAGCTTTAGAGAATAAGAATGATAATTCATTGAGCCTTCCCCGTGTCCCAGGCTAAGTTGTTTATATGCATCATTTCATTTAGTCCTCACAACAAAAGGGTAGAGACTCCCGTGGATTTGGTCCCTGTTAATTCCCAAGTGTTCGGAACAGTGAGTGGTGCATAGTAGATGTTCAAGTAAATATCTGTTGAATGGTTGAACTATTATGCCCACTTCATAGATGACAAAACTGAGGCACAAAGTAGGTTGTCTGAGGCCACAGTGGCAGAGCAAAGATTTAAGCTCCTGTACTGTGGGCTCCTGATTCCACCCCAGCACCGTGCGTGGGTAGCCAGCCTGTTTTACTGCCTTAATGAATTATGGTCCAGCTGCGGCTTCCTCTGGATTCATCTGTGCTACCTGAGGCAGGGGCAAAGTTTAGATGTAAAGGGAAGGCTTGATTTTAAAATATTTATTGAATGCCTGCCATTTGCCATACTCTAGGGAAGCAACGATGTGCAAGTAGCTTCTAACGGGTATTCGAATCTTCTGGGGAATCTTGTTAAAATGCAGATTCTGATTCAGTAGGCTGGGGAGAGGTCCTGAGATCCTGCATCCCCTGGAGATGCCAATGCCACTGGCCCAAGACCTGCAGTTGGAGAATGAATGGCACAGCCCTGCTCTCAGGGAGCTCATGGCGGGGGGTGGGGGGGTGGGGAGGGGGCAGTGTCGGGGAAGGAATTCACAGTGACATTGCAGACTGACAGTTGCTCTCATAGGATGCAGTAGGTTCTGTGGGGTGCTTGGAGGGACAGCCAGCCTGGGGGAGGTGACATCTGAGCTGAATGTGAAACAGGCACAGGGCATGAGGCAGGTGATGAGAGTAGGGGAAGTGTTCCAAGAAGAAGGAACAGCATGTGCAAAGAAGGAGAGGCTCAAGCAAGCATGCAACATCTGGGGATATGAAAACAGTCTTGACATCCTATGGTGCACCTGCTCTTCCCAGGGCCAATTCCTTATCTAAAGGACAGCATGTTGGGTTTCAAGCCCTGCCTTTTCTTGGCTGCAGGCTGGAGTCAGGTCACCTGCAGATAAACAGCTTCCTCTGAATCCCATCCTCAAAGCACCGCTTGATTCCAGTTGATATTTCTGATTACCCGTTTGATGTTTGGAACCCTCTGCCCACTGCCTCTCAGCCCCATGCGATGCGCTGGCGTCCCCTGGAAGCCTAATGAGGCAGTTGCCATGGTAACCGGGTGACATCCCTGTAGCTGACACTAATGCCATAGCTCCCTAAACCTTATGTCTGTTTCTCTCTGTTTGGTAAATTAATAACACTTAAATTAAACATACTAGTTTATTCCATGTCAATTAATTTGTATGTTAAGCTGTAAGCCAGCATCACCCTCCCCTCCCCCAACACCCATTAATTCGCTGCAGCCAAATTGGGAGCACATCAGAGGGGGTTGCGGTAGCTTCCAGGCTTCCAGCAAACTACAGTTACAACACTCTGCTCCTATGTAGAAAGTAATCAATGTCACAATAATTGGTTTTCACAGGTCTACCATCGGCTGTCTTGTCAGATAGTTAACTTATAACCATTTGGGTTTTTTAAAAGAAAACACATAGCCAAAATATTGGAAGGACAAGAGGTAGCTGCTAATACAATGACTTGTGTTGACTGTCTCAAATCTTCCTGTTCTCAGTTTTTTTTTTTGTTTTGTTTTGTTTTTCAACACCCTCTCCCTCTCCCTCTAAGGCTGGTGATGACCCCTGCAACTTTGCTGTGTTGGTTTCATGAACTGCGGTTCCCAGGGGCTGAGTCCCGGGAAAGAGTGGGACATGCCAGTGGGTTCATCGGCTTTAAATGAGCCAGCTTTTGCCTTTATTTTTCTGTCTTTGTAGAGATGGTGGAAAAACCGGTTCCTCCCAATGAGATTATGTTCCTAGAATCTGCCACTCGCTGGAGGGTACGGATGCTGCCAAGCTTAGTGTGAGCCTTGCTAAATCTTATTGGAGCAGCCTGTGTCTCTTCAAACTCTCCCTGCACAGCTTTTAGCATGTTCTGGCCTCTTTCTCCAAGCTTTGGGGCACAGCTCTTTAGTGATGGTAAAAACTGTTTTCTGGGAAACTGCACGCAGGTGAATGCCACTGTCATTCCCAGCGGCTCGTGTCTACCTTCTGGAAGGATTGGAGTTGCTAGAAGGTTGATGGGCATGCATAGACTTCTACAAACGTTGCACTTTGCATATTGGGTGTGCTAGAGACCCGCTCATGTTGTAGCCTAAGATATGATGTGTTAAAACCTGGTGGATCCTGGAACTCAAATCTGTCTACCATCTGTTTCTTCCCCATGCACCTCCAGCCAGCCGGCTGGATGTTAACCAAGTGTGTTCTTGCTCTTGCCTGCCTCCGTGTTAGGCTCTGGGGGTTGAGAAGTAGGCAAGGGTACTTTGCCCAAAGCCCATCTATGTTAGAGCTAAGACAGGACCCCCTTCTTTATCATTGGGATTTTTTTTTTAAATCAAAGATCAATATAGGTTTATCATTTCTGCTATTGATCTGTGGAGACCTCTTTTGACTTTTTACATTCATTAATGACATTTATTTTCCAAAGTCAAATATTTCCTCTGTAAAAACATGCTCTTTATTTGCAGTTTCCAAAGGTTTGTCTTGGGATATGAAAAGAAAAAGCTGACAGTGTGTACATGGTACACACACACACACACACACACACACACACACACACACACACACACACACACACACACCTCAGTCTACCCATTTTCCCCAAGTTACAACCACTTCTCCTTCAGCTTGGGCAGATGGATGTTTATTAGCAGGGTAAAGAGTGGCAGGGAATAGGGGTACCGCAAGTTACTAAAGATTTAAGGACGTGGGGCTAAAACAATGACTTTGCAGGTTTTACAAGTATAAGGGGAGCTCCCTGTTTTATGCATGCAGGATTATTGAATTTACAGTCTCCTCCAAACCACGAGCTATGCCTCTTGACCTAGCAACTGCTGTACTTTGGGTATTTAATAAATATTTATCATAAGGTCCTGAATTTCTTTATGTCTTTGTACCAGCCTCTAATCTATTTTGTGCTTGCCATTTCTCCTGACTTAAAAATAGATGTCATACGTTTCTCCCTCAAAGATATACTGGGAATTGGTTGAAAAGTCATTGTAGGACTTCCACATGCCACCTGGCATGCCCAGTTGTAGCATTTATAATTGGAGATAGGACTAAGATTTGCTTCCAATCAGGTTGTAATTAATAGGCATTTATTTCATAGGGTGAGGTTTGGAGGCACGTGAAGAGGTGTATGTCCAAATGCCACGTGTAAATCCATAAGTCAACTTCAATAGGATCCTAGGTTAATATAATTATATGCAAAAAAAAAAATGATCAGTAGCACAGGCAGGGTTCTCAAAACAAATAGTTCCTGTAATCAATGTCCTGTAGCTGACATCACCTTCCTCATCGTGAAGATGAGCTAATTCCTACAGAGTGGCTGGCTCTGGCTGGATGAAGAATGCTCAGTGAGGATTTTGCAGATGACCAGTACTGACATAATTCACTGTCCCATGTGCACAGAGAGAATGGTTCTCTTTGTTCCAGAATTGCTGGGGAAGTTTGCTGCTTTGGTCTTGTCTAATTTTCAAGGAAATGAGAAGATACATTTTAGGACATGCACTGTTCCCTCCCAAGAATAAAAGGCAGAAAGCTTCCTTTCAGTTTCATTGCTGGCTCGATTTTTGCCATAGGATTTGAAAATAATGGAGTTGGGTTGTCATAGCAACACCTCCCGTGCCTTAGTTTTGATACTGTGGCTGATTTTTTGATGCTACTTTTATTTCAAGAATTGCCGAAAGTTTCTTGAAACTCTGCTTCAAGGGCACGAGGACTGACAGCTTTAGATGTCAGATGAATAAGCGGGTATGCGGCTTACCCTCCTTCCTGAGCGTTTTCTACAGAGTAGAATTCTTGAGAGAAAAATCTAAAGAAACTTGATTTTCTTGTTTAACAAAACTACCTTCATACACCTAACATCTGCCTGAACTGCCAGGCCAAACTTTTTCCCCCCAAACAAATCATCTCCCAGTTTGGGAATGTGTTATGTTTTATCTGCTGGCTGGTGATTGTTAAGGATCACTGATACCTTAACAATACCCGCCCACCTGCTACTTCTTCTGGGATCCCTCTCTAAGAAAACTGCATCTCTTCCCCCATCTGCCTGGGTCTTCTTAGACCCTTCCCCCCACTGGTCCGTCTCAGGGGATCACCAAGCCCTGTCATTTCTTAGAACCATAAGCAGTATTTGCTCAGTGCTTCCTTGGTGTTAGACACCATTCTAAGTG
The DNA here is from genome assembly GCF_009762305.2 of Zalophus californianus. Taxonomy (NCBI): domain Eukaryota; kingdom Metazoa; phylum Chordata; class Mammalia; order Carnivora; family Otariidae; genus Zalophus; species Zalophus californianus. The sequence continues at coordinate 10,035,421 of NC_045598.1, forward strand.
CATTACATATATTAACAAACTTAACCTTGACATCAACTCCGTGAGGTTGGTAATGTTCCTCATTGTCCTCAATATGTAGATGAGCATATGGAGGCATAGGAAAGACCATTTATTTGCTCAAGGTCATGTAGAATGGGGATGGCGGGGTCAGGGTTCAAGCCCAGAGCCTGTGCTCTTAACCACCGCCCCCGCAGCTCCCCCCATCCTGCCCCCTCCATGCCTGTAGAACCCACCGACCTCTGCCCAGCCCCGTCACCAGTGCTGTGGCTCAGATCCCACTGGGCAGAGCTGAAATCGCTGCCATGGCCCCCTGAGCTTGGCCCTCTCTCCCAGTCTGGCCTGTTTCCAGTCTGTTCTGCATGCAGCCACTGGAGACATTGTTTTGAGTTGCCATCGTGGTTACACCCCCCTGGATGGCCCCTTGGTGCCTTCCAAGTGCAGCTTTAACTCCTGGACGCGTGACTCCTGTGCGTTCTGGCCCCTAATTGAAACGGTAGTGAAATTGTGCACAATCTTGATGATGATGAGGGCCGACAGGTACTGAGCACGTGCCGAGTGCCTGATATGTCGCGGCGGGGGGCATCCCCCTGGATGCTCCTAGTGACTCCAGTTACTGCTTCCGGTGCCTTAGGCTCCCCAGGTCTCCCGAGCCACGTGCAGTCTCCCCAGGAGCCCTGTGTTTTCTCGCCTCTACGCTGCCGTTCTGAGCCTCCCCCTGCCTACTGCTCTGCCTGGCACATAAAGATGTTTGTTGAATGAATGGCAGAACATCACGGAAGGTGCCATATTGTTCAGAGTCTGCTGCTGCCTTCACGCATCAGAAGGGAAACAAGCCCGGGGGAGAAGACAAAGCCGAGTGAGAAGCCGGGGATGGGGGTGACTGGGGAGGATGAGTGACGCCAGGCGTGGGCAGGGCCTGCACTGCAGAGACACAGGTGGATGACTGGTTCTGCTTCCAACCTGGGAGGTGGACCGCAGGGTGACCCAGTGGGGTCAGGAGTCAAAGCGGGAGGCTCTGAATGCCACCAACCTGGGGCAGGGGCTGCGGTGAATGTCCCGGAGACAGTAAAGCAGCTTTGTGGATACTGCGGATTTGAGGCCTTCCCACTTACTAGCTGAGCTCAGGCATCGCCTTCTGCTGGCAGGGCAAGTGTCCGGTTAGACATGGAATAAGGCGTAAGAGCCGGCTTGGGGCAGCCCTGCCCAAGAGCTTGTGATTTTATTCTGTAAGCTGTGAAGAGCCACTGTAAAGTAGTTTAAAGCACTCAAGTTCTCCCCAGCCTACCGGTGGAGTTTAGGTTCATATCTAATTCCAGCAGCCGTTGCAAAACTTCTAGAAGCTCATGTCAAGCAAAGCAGCTAAAATTGAAACTGAAATCCTCTGCTAGCAAAAGCGGTGTCTCTTTACTTCTTCCCTCCTCCAACACATGCGAAGGAAACTCAGAATTTGTAAAGGGAAGTGTACCTGGGAAACAGCATGCAGATCTCTATTAACCCAGCCTGCACGTTGCTGGAGCTGGAGCCCGCGGATTTGCACTTCCATCCAGGCAAAGTGCGACAGTCAGGGGGAATGTGCGTGGAAATCTCTGCTCTGGAATGATATTGGGCCCAGCAAGGCTGTGTTTCAATGGTATGTTTTTGATGGCTGAACTGAGTTACTAGCCACACTAAGAATGTCATCTAAATGCAAATCTCTTCCATGACTAATACATAAATGCTCCTTTTTACTGTGGTTTTTCAACCTGTATCAGGTGGCTGTACGTAATAGTGAAGCTAGTCCTGGACCCATAGCACAAAAGGAAAAATACACGTACGTGATCACAAGTCAGTTTAAATGTAATAGGAGACATGTTGTGATCACAAGTCAATTTAAATGTAATAGGAGACATGTTGGTGTTTCCTTTTAGCTGATCCTTTTTTTTTTCCTTCCCTGTGCTTTTGCAAAAATTTTCAGAGGGACCCCAGCGGACAGTATACAGCATGGCTGCCAACCACAAGAGAATGTGGGCTGAGGACCGAATTGGTTAATTCCAATATTGCATCATTAAGGGAAACGATTTCTTTTTCACGGAGCCAAATTGGATTAATTATATGCATGCGGAGTATACTTAACAAATGGCATAATTCAAAGGTGCTGAGCTGGGTCACGCACAATTTGGTTCTTTGTTTTTCAACTGAACAAGGCGTTTGCCATTTACACTCTGAATTAAATGTGCTGGGTTTGAAAATTCTAGTGGCCATTAATGTGAGTCTGTGGGCTCTGATACATTTTTCCCCCTAGATTATATACATAATGCTACAGATTACCTCCAGAGGAGTTAAAGCACAGCCAGAAGAGAGTTCATGGTTCACTGGGAGCGTTTGGTGCCTGATCAGAATGCAGAGTGCTGTCAATTCAATTATTACTTGATTATCAGCCTGCTCTGTGTAATTAAGGGATGAGGCCCGGCTCGCTGCCCTTTCTTCACCCAGTAAGGACTGGTCAGAAGCATGAAGCCACAAAGACAGAGTTGGCCTTGCAGTGACATCCCCGTGGTACTTACTGGGCTGGTGACAATGATGGGGAAGGCTCTGTGCCCTCAGCACACAGAGGGGGCCATGACAAGGCTCTCATTAAGTGAGAGAGAACAAAGAGGTGCAGTCCTTTTTAAAAAAAAAAAAAAGATTTATTATTTTAGAGAGAGAGAGTACACATGTGTGTGGGGCGGGGGCAGAGGGAGAGGGAAAGAGACAGTCTCCAGCAGTTTCCATGCCCAGCACAGAGCCCGACTTGGGGCTCAGTCCCAGGACCCTGAGATCCTGACCTGAGCCGAAATCAAGAATCGGATGTTTCACCAACTGAGCCAGCCAGGTGCCCCAAGAGGTGCAATCTTAAGTCTCTTCCTTTTACACTCCCCAGGCTGAGCCTTGACAAAGCAGCCAAGAATGTCCTGGCATGACCCCTCCCCACCCAACATACACCTTCTTTTGCTCCTTCTACAGGGACATGAGGAGGTGTAACCACACTGTTGTTTTGGTCCTTCCAGAGGTCCTAGTCTGATGGAAGGGCAGATGGGCAGGTGGTAGGTTCTACTGTGTGGTGGGAGGAGTCTGTGGTTGCCACCGTGGAATTGCCAGTTGACGATATTCAAGGATGTCCAGTTACTTAATGCCAAAGGCTATGGTTTCGTAAGGCAGGAAGTAACACAGTGCTCCCCAGTGGAGGGAGGGCTCCCTTGGTCCTCCCCGGGCCCCCTGGGGGCTTACAAGCTGAAGACCACTCCCCTGCCGCGAAGTGAGGCTTTGGCCAGATAGGAGAAGTTGGTGCTTTGTTATTCTCATGGGGACTTTTTGACTCTCTTACCTACCGCTGTCCTCACAGCTGAAGTTTCTAGGTCTGCATCGGCCTACTCATCCGATGCAAGTATCTTCTGAAAAATAAACCTCCAATATATTTACTGTGAGGTGGAGGGAAACCATTAGTGAGAAACCTCCGTCATTGGGCTCAGCATCAGGCCTGTGTGAGGTCCACTTCGGCTGGAGGTAAATACAGAGGTCTTAGGAAATGCTCCTCTGAGAGAGTCTGGGAAGGCTTCATAGAGGAGGTGTCACTTGAGCTGGATTTTGACACAATAAAGAGACATTTTTCTGGGAAAACTTTGGAAGGAATGAGCATCCCTGGCAAGCGAAACCAGCATGTGCAGAGGAGAGGAGGCACAAAAACATGCCTTTGGGACAAGGTGGTTTGTCGTGTGCTGGAGAAGAAACTGAGCTGGCCAGGGTGGTTGGTGTCCCATCTTGGGTGGCCTCAGGTCCCAGCAGGTGGGGACTTTCAGCAGTTTTGGGAGGGTGGAATGTGCTGTTCCATGTATGGGCACCTTTCCTTCCACGTAGTCGCCTACAATCTGAATATTGACTGTTTTGGACAAAATTATACATGTTGCGGGGAGTTGAGAAAATGTAGTAAAATAGACGTTTGAATCACCCATCATCCCATCCTCCATAGGTAACCGCTTGTAACCTCTTGGGGTTTATTGTTTGTGTGTACACGTTTTCTGAACAAAAATAGGATCACACAGTACAGATTATTTTATAGCCGGCTTCCCCCATGGACCGTACCATAAGCGTCCCTTCGTGCCGATGCAGAGAGTTCTGCTGCGCTGGTTTTAACGGCGGCCTGGGGCCCCAGGGTAAGACGCACCACCATTTACTTCTCTAGGTGCCAGTTAGGTGTTCATGTGTACAGCCGGCCTGTCCCACTTCCCACATGCAGTGGACTGGCATCATCTTAGTCTCCAGGGCCACCTAAAGCCATCCTCCCTGGTGTAGAAACCACATTTGTGAGGCTTTCGTGTGAAGCAGGGACGTCTCTGTGCCGACTCTTGTCCGGAGCTCTTTTTCCTCACTGTTGCCGTGTCCTAACTCCCCTTGTGGGTCCGTGGAGGTCTGGGGCCCGAATTCTGAGCCCCGGGTCCTGGGGGGCACAGCACCACAGCAGGAGCCGCAGCTTTCTCTTGCAGGGAGACGGAATGGCTCATTTAGCAGCGTCCGTTCCTCTTCTCCAGCGGCTTCCAAGCACCACAGCACCGAGACAGCTAGCAGCCTGGCCCCAAGTAAGCTGCCCCCATCGTGGAGAAACGGGGTTCAATTAAGCCTCCTCACTCTCCCAGTCGTGCTGCCCGAGCTGGGTTTTTCATTTGCGTCCATGCTCTGCGGACCTTGGCCGAGCGAACTAGCGTTTCCACACCAGTGAGTTTGTTTGGGCTGCTCTCTAACGGCCCGAGGATTCGTGTGTGTGTGTGTGTGTGTGTGTGTGTGTGTGTGTGTGTATGTGTGTGTGTGTATGTATGTATGTATCCAGAGGCTTTGGGATCCAGGGCAAGAGACTGAGCACCTGGGCAACCAGCTTCAAAATCTGCTTGAGAATCTGGTGTCCACGTGACCCACGGAGAGAAGCCTGCCAAAGAGGGAGGTCCCACCCTGGTATGACCCTGGGGGATAAAGTAGAACAATTCTGTCCATCCATCTGTCTGCGTATCCATCTGTCCGTCCATCCATCCATCCATCCATTTATTCACTCATTATAATATTTGTTGAGCATCTCTATTCCAGGCGCTGTTTTAGGCATTTAGGACACCGAGTGAACAAAAGTGACAAAAATCCCTGCCCTCACGGAGCTTACATCCAGTGACAGGAGATAGGCAGCACCGTGTGAGCACACTAAGTAAATGTTTTATCATATTTAGGAGTCACTAAGGGCTATGGGGGAAAACAGAGTGGGGGAGGGGCAATCTGAAGTACTCAGTGAGGATGGGGAGAGGTGGAGTTGTGATGCTAACTAGGTAGGGCGAGAGCCTGATGAAGATTCTCTCCTTGACCAAACTCAGGTCAAGCTCCCCGGAACTCTTTTTCAGCCGGGCTTCGACTTTGGGATTTCTGTGTTCATCTCTGCATTGTCCGATTTTAGTGAGAATCCCCCATCCTTGATGTCTCCGCCATCTCCCCGGTGACAGCTCACCATCTAGTCCTGCCTTCAGCAAGAATCCTAGTAGGTCTGTTTAGCCCGAATTCCCGCTTAACCCTGATGTTTCTTCTTAATTTCCAACCAGTGACCCTCCCACCCCCGCTCCTTGGCTATAAATTCCCACTTTCCCTTGTTATGTTTGGAGTTGAGTCCCATCTTCTCCCCCACTGCAGGACCCCATTGTGCTGGTCCCTATACCTGTCACAATAGCCCACCTCGAATAAAGTTTTCCTCAAATAAATGACCTTTAATGAGTGTCATTGAAGAGTTTTTTAACAGTAGCCGTCACTGACGGGTTATCCTTCCAGTGATGAGTTGCGTCAAGAGTTAGTCATGTGGATATCTGGAGGAAGAAGGTCTCAGGCAAAGGGAGCAACCAGAGCAAGGGACCTAAGGAGAAGCATCCCATGTGCTTAGGGAACAGTGCCTGGGACAGACAACCTCAGCAGAGTGAGCTTGGGGGAGAGCGAGAGCAGATGTGGCCTGAGCAAAAGGCTTCAGCTTCTCTGCGTGCTTTTATATATGTGTATACTCTCAATGTACCTCTGACTGTTGCCAGTGACTTTGGCACAGTGAAGGACAGCAGTTGGGTCATGGAAGAGGGACAGCGGAGAGCTAAATGCCCACTGTAGACACCAGCACCTTCTTTCCTGGGTTCCACTGGAAAGAATCCTGGGGTGCCAGGTCCCCGTAGACCTTCCCTGGGTCATAACTGTGATGCAACTGCAGGTGGGGCCAGGAGGCCTCTCGGGAAGAAGTGCAAGGTGGAGCATTGGACTGGAAATGAGACAAGTAGGTTTGGGTTCAGATACCAATTTTTCCACTTATATTGGTGAATTACCCTCTCCAAGCCTTAGTTTTACCATCTGCAAAAGTGGGGATTGCAATAGTAGTTGTTCGAGTATGATGCATCTGTTGGGGGGAAATGAACTCGCTGCCTTCAAACAAGCCCCTAAGTGGCAGAACCAAGGGTTGAGCTCAGTCTGCCCTCCTTCTTGTTCTTCTGTGCCTTCCCGCCGCTCATATGCTCCCCAGACTTACAGGGAAGACTAAGTCAGCTAATGAGGTATATGAAAGGGGCTGGCAGATGGTCAAGTGCTGTATAAATGTACGTTGTCATTGTTATTATAGATGGGGCTTGGGTTTCATTTCTGAGATGACCCTGGCATCTAGTGCCTCAAGAGTGTCCACATCAGTCGGCAGTGGTCTTTGAATGACAGCTGAACATTCTGTCGCTGAAGGTCACAGAGGAACTCAGCCGAGCCGAGCACGGTTAATAGATTTTATCATCATGTTTTGCACTTAAAACTGTTATTTACGCACGATGCTTTAGCAATGGCTGCCACATATACATTTTGCTAATTGATTTATGTGAACCTTCCACGCTTGCTGTTGATCAATGTAAACAGCTCCGTATTGTCGCATCCTTGGAGATTTAGAACAAACCTCACATGACTGCGCTTGGCACACTGGATGACCTCTCTGGGCCTCTGTTGTATGGGGGGAAAGGAGCACAGATAACTGTGGATTATCTAGATTTTTCTACATTGTCATGTGTGCCTGTTTCCAATCAATCTGGATAGACAAACGTGCACTGCAAATCTATTTCAACATCACACTGCTGGCAACCGTTCTGACAGCATATCACCCTTAGGCTGGGGATTTTTATGTAAACTTTAGTAAATCTTACTTGGGTAATAAATTCAGGTGGCTGGACTTGGGGGAAAAGTATGTGTGTCTGAGAGAGAGAGAGAGAGAGGGAGAGAGAGAGATTTCTGCCTGTGATATTTGAACTGGAGAGATTTCATGTTTACCTGGCTCCGGCAATAAACCTAAACCTGCCTGAGTCATTTTCACCGAAAGTGAATGCCCAGAAATAGCATTCACACCTGACCTTTTCCTTTTGAAAACAGCTGACCCCGGAGCAGGAAATTGAAGCACCTGGAGAAGAAAGGGGCCAGATGGAGCCAGGTGGAAGGAGCCCAGTCTGGGAGCCTTCAGAGCTCCGGTGGCTGGCGGTGGGGTGGAGGGCCTCCTTCCAGCAACCTGAATGGACTTACAAACCTGGGTGAGGTTCCCAAGCGTCCTGCAGGAAGCCATGCTGTTCTTGTTCACTTTACATACTCTCCTGAGATACAGGGAATTCATACAGTTGATATGAAAATCAAATTACATTTTTAAAGTATAGTGAGAAGCTATGTTTTATTTTATTTAAAATGATTTTTGCATGTGCGTGTAGTTAAGCATCAAATAATGCTGGAAGGCTTCTAACAAAACCCAGTGGTGCCCTGGGCCTCTCTGCACCCTCTGTCCACCCTGCTTCCAGAAGCAACCACCTCTGTATTCTTTTTTCTTTTTCTTCTGTATTTGCTGCCATATTTTTTTCTTAGAGAGCGCACACGAGAGGAAATGGTGGGGAGGGGCAGAGGGAGAGAGAGACTCTTAAGCACTCTCCATGCCTGGCACAGAGCCCGAAGTGGGGCTCGATCTCACAGCCCTGAGATCATGACCTGAGCCAAAATTGAGAGTCGGACACTCAACGGACTGAATCACCCAGGCGCCCCTTGCTTCCATATTTCTAAATGATATCTGTGTATTGTCTCCTGAATGATCAGTTTTGGACATTGTCTCTTGCTTTTGTGCCTTGCATGGGTGAGATTTCTGGCATTCTCACACCCCCTCCCTTTCTCCCTATCCCCCAGTGCTATGATTCCACATCTTGTAAGTTGTGTTGTTTCCATGATTATGATTATGTGAAATTGTTTGCAGCCGAGTCGGGGAGTATGTTAGCATTGTTCTTCTATGGTTACATTTTCTTTCTTCTCAACCTACTGATAAAATCTTCATTCTTCCATTCCTTGGAGTTTTTTTGAATCTCCCTATAATTGCCGAAAGCTTATAACATGCCCCTTGATACAATTTTCCACTCAGTCAAACCTGTCAGACAGTGTGTCAGGTCCAGTTTTTTGTCCTTGATACCTCCTTTGAGCCTCACACCAGCTCTCTGAGGACGGCACTACTACTGTCCCCATCTTACAGATGAGAAGACTGACGCCCAGAGGGCCTGGCAACTTGCCTGAGGTGATATAGTGAAGAAGAGGCAGAGCCAGTGTTCCGGTTATCTGGGATGCACAGCAGACCACCCCAGAACTCAGGGGCTCAGAAACAGCATCTGTTACAATGTGTCACAGTTGTTGGGTTGCTGGCTCAGCTGGGCAGTGGTCAAGTGGGTCTCTGATGGGGTTGGCCCCGATGGTGGCTGGAGCTGGAGTCATTGGAAGGCTCGACTGGGGCAGGTATCCAAATGGCTTCTTTACACATATGTTTGCCCTCTCCACATTTCCCCCTGCGATGTGTGTCTCTCTCTCCAGCAGAGGAGCCTGGGCCTCCTCCGTGGTGCTCTGGGTCCCGAGAGGCAGGCTGTGGCACAGCATGGCATCTGTCACATTCCCTGCAGTCTGAGGGTCTGCAGAGATGGAAGGCGAGGGGAGCCACAGGAGAATATGTGGGATGGGCAATGCTACCACCACCATCCTTGGAGATGAAACCTTCCACAGTCAGGATCCAGTCCTCGGAAATCTGGCCCAGAACCTGTTTGCTAGCCACCATGTAATACTGCATTTCTGTGGGCACAGCTTTAGTTTTGTGGTTGTCAAAGCCTAAAGAAGTAGAATCAGTAGGGATCACCCAGTCCAGTGGTTTTCAAAACAGTTAAAAAAAGTGGTGAACCCTTGCCTCAAAGGGTAACTTAGGAGGTGACAAAGAGTAGAGTGAAGAAATGAAAGGCACAGGCTCTGGAAACCACCTCTTGTCCTTCCTTCCAAGCCATGTGACCTCAGACAGGTGAGTTCACTTTCATGTGGCTTAGTTTTCTTTTCTGTAGAATGGAAATAATAATCATAATAATACCTCCTATGGGATTGTGATGAGGATCGAGGTGATGACATATGTAGGTGCTGAGAGTAGTGACTGGCATGGAGTGGGAGCTCAGTAAAGGACAGCTGCTGGTGTTCTTACTACTCCCGCTTCTACTGTTGAGACTGATAGGATGAGCCAGGAGATGCTCTGAGCAGGCAATCAGTAACTGAGACTCCTCTTCCTCCATTCCCTGTGTGGCCTCTGAGGTAGATGAGTATACTCTCAATTTATAGATGAAGCCATGTTGTGGATTAGGGCAGGTGCGGGTTCTCAGCAACTCCTCCCACCCCCTGCATCTGGGTTTGCCTGAGGGACTCAGCTTGACAACAGAATGAGACAGAAGTGATATTGTGCAAAGTCTGAAGAAGACTTGTCCCTTCTTCCCCTGGGGAGCTCGAACTGAATGCTCTGGGGAAATCCAGCTGCCACAGGGAAGCCCACCTACCCCAAGACCATCATGCCATGAGAAGCCCATACCACAGAGGTCCTGGAGGATGAGATGCCATGTGGAAAGAGAAAAGGCAAGGAACACCAAGGGGCCAGATATGTAGTCGACAAAGCCATCTTGGCTTGGCCTTCCAGCGCCAGCCACCTCCAATGACACCGCAATGATCAGACATGAGCCAGCCTGCAGAACCCTTCCTGAATTCCTGACCTGCAAAATCATGAGCCAAATCAGAGGGCTGTTTTCAGCCACTAAGTCTTGGGGTACTTAGTAACACTGCTGTAGAGAACTCAGACAGGAGATATACCCAGCAGGTGAATGTTTACATGGGAGGGTGCTGGTCCAAGGAGGAGAAGCAACACACAGGGTCCCTCCCTCACTGAGGACAGTTTGGTGCGAGAGTTAGAAACAGGGACCCTGGACTCAGCAGCCCAGGCTCCTGAGCTGAAGTCCAAGCTCCATCATTTGCTGTTTCAGAAGATTCTTAATCTTAAATTTCATAATCCCAGTGTAAGAATGAAATGGAATATCTGTAAAGGACTATCACATAGTAAATAATAAATGTCTGCAGTTATTGTCACCAGTGATAACTGATAGCAGATCAGAAACCATGTTCCCCAGTTCTGATCTCACGCATTTCCAGGGAGCCAGCCAACATGGTGTGTGTACGTGTGTGTGTGCGCGTGCGTGCGTGTGCACATGTGTAATTAGAGAGGTTTCCACCGAGGCTTTGTCACTTCGTAGTTTGCATCTCCACAAGCAGATTATCAGTGAGCCTCAGTTTCTTCATCTGTAGAATGGGCGTAATAATATCAGAGATACTGTACAGATAAACTTTGGCTTCTACTATTTTCCTACCCACCAATGGTTGTGATAGGAAATGGTGGGAAAAGACAGGAAGACATCATCAAAAGAGAGCTTGGAAGTCTCGGAAGTCTCATCTCAGGGAGCAGAGAATAGACAAGGTTTGTTTGCCCGGATTTTTCTATTTCTAGAGAAGCACTTTTTATGTGAAGTCTCCAAAAAATTAGTTTCAATTATCTAGTTGGAAATCACCAGCAGTTTGATAAAAAATTTAATAGGAATCATGGACAGTGGGTTCATCTAATGATGACTAGGCAGTGACAGCATCTGTTACAGGTTCACTGAGAACCATTTTCAATATGACACACTCTTCTCACCAAATGAAAAATTAATTTAAAAATCCCCATCCCAGATGTAGCCAGAACAAACATTCCTAGAGCCAAAAATGGGAAAAACACATCCAAAGTATGTACAGGAATGGTGCCCTTGTGGTTTTATATATTCCTGTCTGCTGTTGAACATTTAGGCAGGACTAGATACACATATACTTTTATGTGTAAAATGTGTAAATTATTCCCCCCTGTCCCCCCAAAAAAAGAAGGAAGAAAGAAGCCAGAGGGTGTATGTGAAACCCAAGTACATTCCAGTATCACATCTTGTTTGCTGGCTTTTGACACAAAACAGAAGTCATTTTTCCTCCTGCTTGGAATTTTGCTTTCAGAGATTATTGAAAATAGCTGCATGGGTCAGACCCACTGGTGTACCCACAGACGGTCTCCCTGCACTGTTATGACTGTAAATGGTGGAGGTTTATTGAGCAAGATGCACGTGGCCAGTGTCCAGGACCAGCCATGCTTCTCTTCCTCACTTATAGTCACTGAGTTTCCTCGGACAAAGGTGTGGTCCGGGTGCCAGTTCTTGGCCCTTGCTCTTCTCAGAATCACCTGGCCACAAGCCCTATGTTTTGTTATTGGCAGCCTCTGAATTTCCCTATTAATTCCTGAGCAAATATTAATCAAGGCAGTCATTTTGCTGGAACGTCCATTCCGCTCAGAGACGGACGATCTGAATTGTAATATTTTGGCATGCGCTTGACTTGGGCTTGGGGCATCTGGGGCACTTCTTTGAGTCTTTGAACCAAAGAATTCTCTGTCCAGTGGGTGCAGCTTATTTGTACCCTTGTCTGTCTGTCCATTCACCTACCCATCCATCCATCCCTCCATCTGCCCATCTTAAACTCTTTGTCTGGAAACAGAACTAATGGAATTGTACACTGAAGGCTGGTGCTCTGACCTGGTGGACGTTGGGGTGGGAGGCATGGATGCTCCTTCTTGCCCCCATTGCTGGCTCCTGGAGCACCTCCGTAGAACCCTAAGCTTTGAGAAACATTTTGAGATCCCTGCTCTTGGCCATTTGCCTAATCCTCAGCTTTCATTCCTAATTTTATTCGCAAATATCCATCTAGGTTCTTCTCAAACTCCAGCCTGCACGTCCAGGAGCCCATTGAACAGTGTCCCTTGGATATTGCCACAGCTACTCAAACACAACACTTCACATGGAACCTATCCCCTTCAGACCTCACTCCGAACAAGCAACCCCTCTTCTACTTATAATTAATGGTACCACTGTCTACCCATCTGTCCAAACCTGAAATTCAGACTGGTTCCTTATAGTATTTCTGCTGATTCTAAAGAAAAGCTTTAAAAATGCTGGACTGTGAGCTCCGTGAAGGGAATAGGACTCATGTCTGGTGTGACTCTGTATCATGGGGATCTCTCTGACCCAGTGACTAAGGGTTTGGGTCCGGAGCCAGCTTTACCAGTCTCTAGCCATGTGATTTGTGCAAATTCCTTAACCTCTCTTTGACTCATTTTGCTCAGCCACAAAAATGGGAGAGCACCTACCTTGTTGGGTTTGAGGATTAAAGGGCACAGTGTTTGCAAACCTTTGGCGTGATGTTGAGCGTGGTGGAAGTGCGTGGTGAATGCCGGCCGGCCCTTCTCATCCGTTCCCAGTCAGCAATTCTGGCCAAATGTATCTCAGCATTTCTTAAACTTATCTCTTCCTCTCCATGCCTACCTTTGCTGTCCTAATTCAGGCCCCCATACCTTCCTTGTCTAGATCATTTAACAGCATCCTGCTCTGGACAGCCAAACTGATTTCTCTGTAATACAGTATTTGACCCCATCACCTCCTACTTCCTGTGTAAAACCCTCAATGGTGACCCATTATCTACTGGGAAAAGCTCTACCTCCTTGGCAAGGAGTATTAGGTTGTCCGCAACTGCCAGGGGTACCTCTGCACCCCTCTCCAGCCTCAGGACTCCGACTGCATGTCCCCCCTCTCCCTCCCTCCCTCTCTTCCTTCCTTTCCTCCTTCCCTTCTTCCCCTCCCTTCCTTTCTTTACTCCTTCCTTCCCTCCCTTCCTCCTTTTTTCTTTTCTCTTTTTCTTCTTCTTTCTTTTTCTTTTTCTCTCTTTCCCCTTCTTCCTTCACTCCTTCCCTTCTTTCTTCCCTCCCTCCCTTCCCTCTCTCCCTTCCTTTCCTCTTCTTTTTCCCTTCACTTTCTTCTCTCCTTCCCTTCCTCCTGTCCTTCTTTCTCTAGCTCAGCTGAGGCTTACTAAAGACCCCCAAGCGCAGGGAGCTCTGCCTAGCACTGGAGTGTAATGATGAGGGAAAACGGTGCACCTGCCTTCAGGGAGCTCACGTGATAGGTAGACAGGAATCCAGACGATCAATTAGGGAATGAGCCTCCAGTCACCGGCCGGGACAGTGCTGCCTGAGGGGCCCCAAATGGTGGGGATATTTGACCTGGTCAAGGAGCTCAGGGCCCATATCCTGGAAGAATGCCTGACTCTCTGCCTTGACTGAGGGTTAACCAGGCAGAAGCACTGGGGAAGGGGCTGTGTGTGCACACACATGCGCATGCTGTGATCTGAAGTGTTAGCTACTTCTCTGAAGGTCAGTCTAACACCTGAGTTAGGCCTCCCAAACTCAACTCAGCCTTCTCCTTCCCCACTAAGGTTGCAGCCAGCCTCGTGGGCGGGTCTGCCTCTGTGATAGCACAGAGGGGCAGGCTTGTCCTCTGCGATCCTCCCTTCACCTTCACAGCCCAGGCCCACCTCCACAACCTCAGAATGAAGCAGGAGCTTGAGAGTGTTACCTGGAAAAACCGTAACTTGATATTACAACAAAAAACATTATTTGGTTGAAACTATCTTAAAAGTGTTGTGTTTGTATTTTTTGGATTTTGTTGTTGTTGAAGAGAAGTGGAGCCAGATACTAGTACCATTGTAACAAGGAAGGGAAGCTTCAGCTCAACTTTGAATATAGCAATGACAGCAGGGGATTTGTAGCCAGGTGCAGATGAGGGGTCGGTGGATAGGGAATTACATCGAGACTGGGGGATTCTGGCTACACCGACCTAACAGGATTCTTGCTGAAGGCAGGCCAGGACTTAGGCTTCCCAGGTGCGGGGTGAGGAACTTGAGCAGATACCAAGAGTGGGGGATGTTTGCTAAACTGACTTAACAGGATTCTTGCCCAGACTGGCTGGGCAGGCTGAGGACAGAGTCCTCAGAGGAGGCCTAGCAGAGAAGAGGGCTCTGAGGAGCCTAAAGTTGGTCAAGGGGAGAGACTTTGTCAGGTTTTGTTTTGTTTTCTTTCTTTTTTTTTCCTGTGCACCCACCTCTGTGCTGCCCATGAGGGTAAAAAGGGTAAAAAAAAAAATCACTGGAAAGTGGTGTGCTTGCATTATCCACTGCAGTGTGTTGAGTTCCCTCTTTCTCTTCAAACGACAAGATGTGTGAGAATAGCTGGTATTTACCAAGTGCATACTCTGTGCAGGACTCTGCCGAGCCTCACCTCTGCTAATCCCCACGGTGGACGGGCAGTGGTCGAGCGCAGAGGCTAAGCGCAGACCCTGACCCTGGCAGCGGTCACTTTAGGGTCTGCTTAGCCCCGAGGTTTGGATTTCTCGCACCTGTACGCCCCTCTGCTCTGGTGTAAGCACCTGGACTGCAGACCCCGAATCTCCAGGTGTTCCTGACACCCAAGCTGGCATGGGGCTTCTGCCTCGTTCCTGCTCCACTGAGGGGCCAGCCAGAGAGCTGAGTGCCCCCAAGCCGGCCAGGTCCTTGACTCTGAGTGCCAGACGGGGAATTTTACGTAGGATGTCTGTGATAATTATCGACATGTTTACACATCCTGCTTTGTGCAAAGACATTAACCTTTGTGAGCCCTCTCCGTCAGCTGACCTCATCGGTATTTCAGAACTGGGTCAGGAAAAAAAAAGGATGCTGGGCATCACGATAATAATCAAAAATGCTTTCGTTCATCCCATCCTGCATGTGGCCTGGTGACGGCTGCTGTCTTGCCAAGCCACGTAGGCCGCCCTACAGGAGGGTCCCGTCGGGATCATTTCCTGTCATGCTAACAAGCTCTTTGAGTAGAAGGAGGAGAGAGTGCTGAGGTGTAAAGCCTAAGAGAAAATTCTCAGGGAGATGGCGTGTTTGCTGTATAGGGTTTGATGATCTGGTCCTCTAACTGCCCAGGCTGCCGGGTTGGGTAGGAGAGCACGGGACTCTTTGTGGTCACTTCTGGCCATCTCTGCCAGGAGAGCAGAGGGGATTTGATGGTCTTGGGGGGCAAAGGCAGGAGGGAGGCAGCAGGAGATGCCTTCTTCTCTCTGAGGAGGTGAGCTATGAGCAGAGACCTGGATGAAGCAAGGGATGATTTGTGTGTCTATGCCGGGGGTGGGCGCCCAGGCATCCAGGCATCCAGGCGGGGCGGGGAGCAGCCAGCAAAATGCCCCGCATCCGCCTGCATGCTCCTGGGCCCTCCCTCTCCTACTGCTTGTGGAACGCCCGCGACATTGGCCTGGCAGACAGGACCTAAGGACGCCCTCATGACCCCCACCTTGTGGTGTGCGTGCGCTTAGGTATTCTCTTCCCCTGAGTGAGCCTGGGCCTGGATTCTTCTCCAGTTCATCTTCAGATGAGGATCTCGCCCAACCACCACCCTGATCGCAGCCCGGGGAGACTGTGTGACAGAGAAGCTGGCTCACCCAGCATGAGCTGCCATGGTTGTGGTAACTTCTTCTTTTTAATTTTTTATTGTTATGTTAATCACCACACATTACATCATTAGTTTTGGATGTAGTGTTCCATGATTCATTGTTTGTGCATAACATTGTGGTAACTTCTTACACAGCCGTAGGTAGTGAATGCAGTTGGTTTCCCAGGTGCTAAGCCCTTTCTCTGCTCAGCTGTTGGGAAACCTATCTGATGGCAGGGAATAGAGGGCTTTAAGGACTGACCATAACCCAGGGCTGTGTTATGGCTTTTATGGGCCTGGGCACTCTTGCCATGGTGGGCTCCATCTTCCATAAAAAAAGAAAATCCAGTAAAAATATGTTCTATGCCTAACTTGTTATAAAGATGGATACAGTCTGGGCTGAGTTCATTATTACATATATTCATTATTATATTTATTTTTCTTTGAATTAAAATGAGAAGATTTTCATGGGCTCCTGAAAGCATCTTGGGTCCCCAGCATGTGCCTATGATGCCTGATGGATACATAGCCCCAGCGTGTCTAGCCTGTCAACCACTTTGGAATTTTTAGTAGAGTGAACGAGTGAATGAGGGTGGCAAATGGGAGGGAGAAGAAGAGATGGAGAATATCCTATCTCAGTCAGTATTTACTAAAGCTGTCCTGTGGGTTAAGTGCTGGAGCTGCTGAGGCCATAAGGATGAGGGTGGCTTGGTTATTGACTTCTGGAACATCTTTTTCGCAATAGCAGAGGTGAGACGAATGCTGGGTGCTGATAAATGAGGATGGAGATGAGAAGTGCCACGAGAGGGAGAAGAGCACGAAACATTCGGGAAAAGAGGAGGTTCTGTCCCAGGAATTAGTCATTCATTTGGGGGTCAGTTCCTTTCTTCCAGAAACATTTATTGAATTATAGGTTGTGTGTGAGAGATATAAATGTTTCTAAGAAGTGGTCCCTGCCTCCGAGAAATCTACGAGCTCATGTAGGCGACAAATTATTGTAATGCCGTGTGGCCCGGCGTCTGATGCATGCCTGCCTGAGAAGGCTGCCTGGGTGTGAAACCTGCTCCCGGGGCAGATTTCTCAACCTCTGCACTGTTGACGTTGTGGGCCAGATAATCCTCTGTTCCGGGGCGGTCCCATGCCTTGTGGGATGTTTAGCAGCCTCTCCCGCTTCTACCCTCTAGATGCCAGCAGCGTTTCCCTCCATCCCCTCGTGGTGAACTTGTCCTGGTTGAGAAGCGCGGGGTTAGAACCTACAGTGGGACCTAGGGCGACTGATTTCATTAGTGCCTCCGTTTCCTAATCCATAACGTAGGGACAAAAATGGGACCTATTTTGCAGGCTTAAGGCAAGGATTAAATGAGATGATTTGTGTAAAATGCTTAACATACTAACCGACACATGCTAAGTACTCAGTAAACCGAAGCGGCTCTTGGCGCCATTGTGCAGGAAGGGCTTTGGCACATGGTTTGGACTGGACCAGAACCGGTGCTTCATGAAGGTCTGAACATACAATCCGCGTGTCGGGGGGCTTGGGGCTCAAAGACATATTCACATCGACTGGCTGAGTGACAGAAGGTTCTGGAGAGCCATTACGACCAAAGGGAGAAATCTAGACTTGAGTCAGGAAGTGACCGAGATCGAGAAGTCTTCTGAGCTGTGTTGAGTGGGAGTGGAAGATTCTCAGGCATCCATGGGGGTGGGGGGAGGCCCTTCTGCCTCCATTGTGTCATCAGAGAGCGGGTTTCGCTAACAGTTCCCTGGGAACCTAAACCATTCAGGGCCACTCCGGCTATGTGCTCTGGCTCCCTAGCAGGTAGACTTGGAGTTCTGCCAAGCATGGTATGAACTGGAGTAGGGGAGCCTGGCACCACTCCCTGGACTCTCCACTCTCCTCGTGCACAGAACAAGGAATGCCATTGTGTACAACCGAAAATCAGACTCAAGGGTGTGTCCCAGACTGAACTCTACAGAAGAGAATGTTAACCCGTCACTTTTTTTTTTTTTTAAGATTTTTTTATTTATTCATTTGAGACACAGAGATACAGAGAGAGAGAGAGAACATGAGCAGGGGGAGAGGCCGAGGGAGAAGGAGAAGCAGGCTCCCGTTGAGCCAGGAGCCTGACGCGGGGCTCGATCCCAGGACCCTGGGATCATGACCTGAGCCGAAGGCAGACGCTTAACCATCTGAGCCACCCGGGCGCCCCAACCCCTCACTTTCTGGAGGAAAAAATAGCTACAGAGTCTATTCCCACCCCCACCCCGCCTCAGAGTTGTTATCATTTCCTGCACTGTCCGTCTTTCTGTCCTGATTCAGCAGGCCTGCTTTCCGTTCCCTCCACCACTACCCTCATCCCAATTCATAGTTTCTACACTTCGCTCAGTGACTCATAATCCACCTTCTCCCTGACTTTAAGATCCAATTTTTTTCCCCAAGCCTCCTCCCCTAGGAAGGCAACTCACTTTCAGGGAGCCCCAACAGTGTGCCAGGTGTTTGCATGCCTGTGGGAAGCTGAATAATGCCTCCTCCCCCATGCCCTCATCCTAACCCTGGGAACCTGGGAGCATGTTACCTTCCAGGACAAAAGGGGCTTTGCAGGTGTGATTAAAGGAATGGTCCTTGAGATGGTGAGATTATTCTAGATTACCTGGGTGGGTGCAGGATGATCACTGGAGTCCTTGCAAGACAGAACCAGAGGGTCAGAGTCAGAGATGTGACAACAGAAGCAGAAATCAGAATGGTCTCATTGCTTGAAGGGAGCCACACGCCAAGGAAAGCAGGCGGCCTTTAGCAGCAGGAAAGGCAAGGAAAAGAACACATTCCGCCTGGAACCTCCGGAAAGCACTGAGCCCCGCGTACACCTTGATTTTAGCCCTGTAAGACTCATTTTGGACTTCTGACATCCAGAACTGTAAGATGGTAAGTGTGTACTGTTTTAAGCCATGGCGTTTGTGATAGGAACAATAGGAAACAACAAGAGGAAATGAATATATCAACCTTACATCGCTGATAGGGAGACAGAGGTTCAGAGAGGTTCTGAGCTGGTTTGTTTCCAGACACACAGCAGGTGAGTAAGGATCTGAGACACAAACTGGCCTGACTTCAAAGCCCATGTCTGCTTGAGACGCTGCGGGAAGCAGTCTTTCTTAGACACAGTGGGAGACCCAAACTGGCGCTGTCCCCTGATACACTGCTAAGTTTCTCAAATATAAAATGAGCAAGTGAACAAACAGAAAACATCCAGATTTAAACATCAACTCTCAAAGCTAGAGAGTTGTTTCTCTAGTTTCAGAGAAGGGGACTTGCACGTTTGGTCTTCTTGGTAGTTTCGAGCTCTTTCATTTGGGTGTGTTTAGAATTCGGTCAAGGTCATGGCATCAACTCCTGGGTGGGCCAGTTATGTCTGCTCTGTGCTAAAGGCCCTATCCGTGGTCCTGACTCCAGTTTGCCTTTAAATACGAGGGTGCCTGCAATATACTTGACACGTCATGGGTGTTTAACAAATGTGGCTCCTTTCTCTGTCCAGCAAGTCCGTGGTTCCTAAGGAACCGATGGAAGAGAGCCAGCAACTCGGTAGGACCCACCCTCGATACTGGGAAGCCTACTCGAATGATGTGCTGATGGTGAGCTGGCCCACCAGTGTTTCTTCCGGAATGCATGCTCCCTGAAGGCAGGGATATTTTTGCTGTTTTTATTTCTCCACTGTATACCCAGGGCCTGGTACCTAGTAGGCCCTCAGTAGATATATTTGGCAAAAATCAATGTGACTAGAGCACTAGACTAAAAGTCTAGCTGACATGGCTTCAGGTTCTAGTTTTGTCACTTGCTGGCCTTTGAGCAAGTCTCTTAGCTTCTCTGAACTTCTTTAGCCCCTTCACTTGTAATAGGAAAAAAAAAAGGGGATGTTTTTGAGCGCCTTTTGGGATTACGGCACAGAACATAGGGATATTTCCCCTAAAATCTTTTGTAAGCATGATTTATGAAGCATTCCTATGTGCTAAATATCATATTTGGTACTATGTATGCATCAGTTCATTATATTCATCCAAAAGCCACGAGGCTCATTGAGGTGAAGTAAGTTGCCCAAGATTCTGTACATAGAAGTAACAGAACTCTCTGACTTCGAAGCTGAGACTTTTTTCCATCCCTTCCCCTACTCTCCCTCCCTGCCCACACACTATAAATAAAGGGTGGAGAGATTGGACTCCTGCATGGTCTGTAAGGAACCCATGAATTTAACAGCATTTGATGGGGGCTCAAAAGGACCTACCCCTAAACTTCATGCAAAGCTCTCCCGTCCGTATATTTTTTATTTATTCTTCAGTATCAGGTCTGACCCTCCATACACAAGCTCATTCTCTCAATTTTCTATATCCCAGCCTTGCTTTATATTCTGGACCCTCCGTCCTCACTGGGGTCCTCTGTGCCTTGCAGGTCCTATTGCCATCCTAGTTCCCTGAGCAGTATCAAGGCATTTGGGCGGGACGTTTCTCACCTGGTCCTCTGTCATCTGCCCACACACATTACCTTTGAGCCATCCGTGATTTCTGTCCTCATGGACCCTCCCTGGTCCCTGTCTTCCTGCTGCCTCCGTCCCCACTGGGGGCTGTATGAGCCCATCCTTGTCCATACGCACCAGCTGGGCCTTGCCTCTCCTCCCTGACTCCACCCCCACCACCCCACTGGTCTCGCTGAGAAACAAGGGTACTCTTGGCTCTAGGGACTCTCATACGGACCCTCTCTCTTGTCCCTCCTTCCTTTCTCTCTGCAGAATCTTTAGTCTGGGAAAAATCCTTTCCCATTCCAAGTTTAAGACTTTCTGCTTTACTTCTGAACCCACTAAGAGCTTAGGTCTTTGTGAGAACAAAGCCAGAACATGGGTCTGCTTCCTTCCTTCCTCTCCCATGTGCCTTCCGGGGGGCAGTGGGCACGGGTAAGGGAAATATACATGAAGAATAGGGAAGAGAAACCTCCCCATTTGGTTATATTTCCAAATCACCCCCAGCCACATGACAAATCTTTGGTCCACACTTTCTCTGTCCTGAGCACTGTGTTCAATGCTGGCACAAGGTAGTGAATAAGGGAAATGTGGACAATTGTGGAGGAAGAGACTGGTTAGAATCAGGGAAATATGAATCCATCCGTCTTTCCATTCAGTAACTATTTAGGGTCTGTAGAACAGCAGGGTGGAAAGCATAGTGTGGTGTATGTGGGAGAAATGACAAGGATGCTGGGTGAGAGCAAGTAGGGGAAGAGGGACCTCCTTTGGATAGAATGGGCAGAAAGGGCCACTCGTAAAAGATGGTGTTTAAGTGAATACTCAAGGGCTGGAAAGGAGTCACCATGCCAAGAGAGGGGTAAACAGAACTTTCCAGGCTGCAGAATCAGCATGTGCAAAGGCTGAGGCAGGACGAACTTTGGAAGAACACCAGTGTGGGCTGACACATAGATGAGTCTGAGGGTATCACTATAACACTACCAGCTGACTGCTTCTGAATGAAGGGGAGACAGAAGCTGCAATCTCTTTAACCTGGGGATTTAGAGCATGGGGTGGGATGAGGGTTTGTGGTTGGACTGTAACTACCTTCTAACCTTGATATTCTGAGAATGCTATGCTCTGCCTATAGTACAAGGAACTCAGCAGAGGTTTGTTTGCTTTAGGAACTGGTGGAAAACAGCTCTCTGGGATTCCTTCAGGCCTAACGCTCCCGGACAGCGGTCCGTCTCTGGGGACGCATCTTGCAGCAGACTTTAAATACCTTTGCTGAGTCCCAACAACCCGACTCCTTTCACCGCTTTCTCCTGATGGTTCAGAGGAGCCAGATCCAGTTTCTGGCAGTATACCCTCAAGTCAATACCTACCTTTCTTTCAGACACATTTGGTGGGAAGTCTTTTCCTGCCAGTTTCCTCCCTGACTTCTCAACACTGTCTAGAAAAAAAAAAAAGGTTTGTATTTCCATGATTCTGTAGGTTTTTTTGCTTTGTTTTGTTTTTAAGATTTAGAATTCCATGGGGGCGCCTGGGTGGCTCAATCAGTTAAGCATCCAGCTCTTGATCTCAGCTCAGGTCTTGATCTCGGGGTTGTGAGTTCAAGCCCATGTTGGGCTTCATGCTGGGTGTGGAGCCAACCTAAAACAAAAGAGAGAGAGAATAAAAAAAGAGATTTAGAATCTCATGTTCCTTATTTACAATGAGAACCACAAGGAGGAAAGCTCCAACTGGTTCTTGAATGTTCTCTCGTAACGTGGACAGTGTTGTTTCAGAGCCATGTCATCAGAATGTTCTTGTTCAGGTCACGTGAATCCAGGAGCTTGTGGGGAGGCAATAGTTCTGATCCGAATTCCTACAGGGGCCGAGATGGTGTGCCCACTTCTCTTTTCCCTCCCCACTGTCCCTGGTCAGCCTGAGGCGGTTGAATGACTGACTCCTCTAACTGTTGAAAGGGGGAACTTTGTGTCTGTAGACTTGGGGCAGTCCTGGCTGGAGGCTCATCAAACAGAGGCTCTCCTCACTCTCTGTCCACCTGTCCCTCTGACTTCTCTCCCACGGGAACCAGGCAGTCTGCTCTTCAGTGGGCATCATGGAAAACCTCTCTGCTCTTGGCTGGAGGGGACCATTTTTGCTGGGTTTACTTTTCTTTCTTGGCTTTGTTTAAGCAGTGTAGTCTGCCAAGTGGCTGGTACCATCTGTAGTGCTTTCCAATGCGATTTAAAGAGCCAGAGTCCTTTTTTGCCACCATCATACCCACTTTCACAGTCTGGATACCACCCCCCCCCACCCCAGCTGGCTTCCTGGCAATCATTGTGCAGGTTTCTGGAGTGCTGTGTCAACTTCCAGGCAAGAGAGCCCTAAGTATTCACTCCAAATGGGCTTTGTTAAATAGGACTCCAAAGAGCATAGTAGGGTCTAGTTGTATCGAGGGCCCTTACTGGTGTGTGGTCCTGGCTCTCTGCGGAACCCCTTGCTGCATCATGAATAGAGCTGTGTGAGAGCCTTCAGTGGATGCCCTTGGGATAACCTCTGAGTGAGCTTCAGACCATGCCCTGCTGCTATGTAAGTAGGTGATTATATAAGTTAGTGTCCAAGCAGGACTTGTAGAAGTAAAAGAAGGTGTTAATAATTATCCTGGGACAACAGGCAGCAGCCAGGACTGTCCTGGGCAAACAGGGACATGTGGTTACCTTACATGTAAGTCACCCAAATCCTCATCAGCTGTTCCTACATGTGACCTCTTGCTTCTGCAGGTGAGGGCATGGTGCACTAGATTTGGAAAAGGAGACGTGGGTTCACGTCCTGTCTTTACCTTACACTACCTTATAGCCTTTGACAGGTCAAGAAACTCTCATACTCTGCAAAAAACTTTTTTCCTAGAGAAAAGTGTGGTGGTTCCAAGATGGGAGATGAGATTAACACTGCCGATTAGTTGCAGTGTTCGTTGCAGAGATTAACTAGTTGTAGAGGTTAACTAGTTGCCAACAAATGGGGGGAGTGCAAACGGTGACTGAGCCTGGGCCATTATAAACCAGTGGTTATGTGCTGTAATACTGTGCCTGTGGGGTGCTGTGGAGTGTGGAGGAGAGACACCTGCCCCCAGCTGGGGAGGAAGGCATTATGGAGGACTTCCTGGAGAGAGAGTGATCTATATGCTGAGTACTGAAGAAGAATAGGCAGTTTCTAGGGAGAGGGTCGGGAAGGAAGACAGGAAGAGCAAGACACACAGCAGGGGCAGAGTTGAGCAAAGGCCAAGCCGCGAAAGAGCGTGACCTGACGCCCTGCGGGTAGTTCAGAATACCCATGGCCTTGAAGGGAATGTTGAGGATGGTTCTCGAACGTATGTGAAAAAATGCTGAAAAGAGGCAAGGAGGCTCCCGTCCTGAAGGGCTTTGACTGCCCCTCAAAGAAGGTTTGGGTTTCACCCTGAGGGCAATGGGGAGCTTTGATATCTGTCCGTGCCCACCTTCCCCAGCAGAAAATGGAAACCCCACAGTGGCCGAAACTTGCCCTCTGGTTCGCCACAGTGCGGGTGCCGGCTTCACCCTGGATGTTTACTAAATGTTTACCAGGAGAATAAGTGGATTGAAGGGGATTACACAGGGGGCTGAGCACAATCTGCTTTTAGAAATGCCACTTAAATGCAGAGGGGGATAATGGATGTCACCTGGGAACCCAGGCAGTGAGAAATCAGGTGACTGTCACAGCTACCAGGAGCCAACTTGACGGGGGCTAGAGCGAATGGTCACCTTCTACTATGTCGACTTGCTAGTTTGGGGGAGAAGAATGAGTCCTGTTGTGTTCTGGAATTCACACAGAGGTCTGAGTGGCAATGGAGTTCCTCTGCCAAAGTACCTTGACTCCTCAGAAGCGTCACAAACGTGGTGTTAAACGCACCCTACGCAAAGGTGGGGAATCTTGTTCTTGAAAAGGAGGCATGGGGAAATCTGGGTACCTTTTTGGGTTGCTTTCTTGGAAATCCCAACACAAGGACGAATAGATGAAAAGGTGTGTCCTGAGGAGCAGCACCATAGAAAGGAGAAGCATCGAACAAGGGTCACTTCTACGTTCGGAATATTAGCTACGGAAGAGTAACAACACATGGTACCAACTACAAGGAATCATTCCCAAAGCATGAAAACTGCGTAATGCAGGACAAAACAATGTATTTTGACTATGACAGAAAGGAACAGGCAGTCAAGGGTGTTCCTGGTGTTCCCAGAGGGAATGTCCTTTCATTATTTTATACTGGGGCCAAACGGTCAGTAAGGAGAGTAGCTCATCCTGTGTGAGGCACTGGACTGTGCAAAGGGCATTTTCCCTCTTCCACCAAGATCTTTAAACTCAATACTTTCTAAATGGCTTTGTTAGGGTCTTGTCTGACAGATGAATGTAAAACCTTGTTTATTTAGGGCACGTGGGTGGCTCAGTTGGTTAAGTGTCTGTCTTCAGGTCAGGTCATGATCCCAGGGTCCTGGGATCAAGCCCCGCATCGGGCTTCTTGCTCAGTGGGGAGCCTGCT
This sequence comes from Zalophus californianus, assembly GCF_009762305.2. Lineage (NCBI taxonomy): Eukaryota > Metazoa > Chordata > Mammalia > Carnivora > Otariidae > Zalophus > Zalophus californianus. The sequence goes on from NC_045598.1 coordinate 10,060,160, forward strand.
TCTCCTCCTTCTGACTGCAGCTCCTCCTGCTTGTGTTCTCTCTCTCTGTCAAATAAATAAAATCTTTAAAAAACAAACACAAGAAAAACCAATCTTGTTTATTTATTCAAACTGGCAAATTGGAGGCAGGGTTTGTCTGCATTACTGCAAGACACTGAATTGCCTAATTGTTTAAAATAATCACACACACAAGCGGTTTGTTTGAATCTCTTAGGTGTTTATTGAGCACCTACTATGTATTAGCCCAGGGCTGGGAGCTGGGAAGAGGAGTAAACAAAACAGATGGAGCCTCTTTGGTTGGGAAGCTTAGAGTCTATAACGAAAGATAAACAGTAATCAAATGAGCATCCAAATCAATATGTAATTAAAAACTGATCAGGGCTACGAGGGAACAGTTTAGGGGGCTAGGGCATCATCTAGCAGAAAATCAAATAGAGTTTGGGGGTGGGGACAGTGCAGGGAAGGCAACCCTGATGATACGACCCTTGAGCACAGTGAATCCAGGTGACAGGTGGTCGAGGATCAACTACCTGGGCCCACCAGGTTTGTTTCCACGAGTAGATGAGATGTGGCTGGAGGCAGTGGTTTGCAGGCAAAGCAATTACAAAATGCTTAAACCATATTATCTTTAGCAAATTCAGTATGCACATCTTTCTGTTGTTATCATTAATTTGCTTTGCTCAAGTTGCATTATCAATTCAAAATTACTGACACTGAATGAATGGCCTTTTACTTATTAATTCAGCCACCTTCTATCGAACTCCTCATTACCTACCATCAGCCAGAGGACCAGATGCTCAAGACTTGCAGGGATGAATAAAACATTCCTAATGTCCTCCTTGGGGAGCTGTCATGTACATCATGTTTCCCAAGACATCCATCAGTTGCGCACCCCCCAACACTATTTCCCCTGAAGTAACAATAAAAATAATTATAATAAAAAAGAAATGCTGGGTAACTGCCTTCCTAATCAGCTATGCTGCCTGTAGAAGGCCTTTAATCCAGGGTGTCATCTCCGTTTGTTCAAAATGGAGATCAAAGAGGTAGATAGATCTATTGATTGATCGATCGATTGACAGATGGGAGAAATGTTCAGGACAACACATTCCACACTGAAACTGTCTCGTCATTACAGTCAGGTCCGGGGGGGTGATTCTTCTGATAGAATAGCCAGCACCCTCTGGAACAATTGCCTTTGGAGTCGGAACTTTAACTGCTGCATTCCCAATATCACACCATCCATAAAGAAGTATTTAGAAGTACATTATGGTAGGACTTAAAAGAGAGGTGGTCGAGTAGATCAGTGCTTCTCAACCAGAGGGTTTGTGTAAGAGGGAAGTGACAAGCAAGGATAGAGAGCCAGTGGAAGGCATGTTCAGATTTTGGTTATAGGGAGGAGAAGCGGGCTGTGGTGGTGGCAGTGGTAGGGGGGTTGAGAAGGATGGAGAGGTGCATCCATCTGCTGGTGGTTTTCAGCAGGCACAATGACATAGTCCAAAGAAAAACTAATGTTCTTTCAAATTTGATTCTATGTTCCTGTGTTGAAGTAAATGAAGTCCAGCTTTCTCCTCCATACCATGAAGGTTGCATGATTAACATATCTGGTAGGGCTTTTTGGATGCAAGCAATAGAAAACAACTTTGGCTAACTTAGTAGAATGGAATTTACTGGAAGTGTATATGCAGCCTGACAGAGTGGGGGGCAAAGCTAAAGAATGGCTTTGGGAAGGGCAAAAACCATGGAAGCTTTGAGGATCCATGAAGCAGGAACTCGTAGACACTTGGGTGTGTCCAACGAGGGTGTTCATCAGGGTGGGACATCTCCAGCTGTCTTCTGCCCTGCTATTCACGTGGCCAGGGGAGGCCAGGGTATCCTGATCAACAGTGTTATCAGGGCTTCTCCTCGCTCAGTAAGACAATACATTCTCAATAGAAAATTGAAGCACTCTTACTAAACAGGCACTGTCCACTAAGTCCACCGTAATTGGCCAGCAAACTTTGGCTGGGCCAACAGCCCATCTAGTTCATTCTGCCAAGACCCCTCCTTAGATCTGGGCAAGAAGGGTCCCTGCTCAGGGCCCAGGCTATAGAAGGCCCTGTTTGTTGGAATCCCCAAAATAAAGACCTTGTTTATTTGTTGGTTTTGATTTTGGAAGGAAGCATTTTGTATGTTTGGCCCCAGTTGAGCAAATGGGCATAAGGGGCAAGAGCTGGCAAAGCTGATGGGACCCCCACGGGGTGTGGGGCTGGGACAGCAGGCGTGTGGGGGCGGGTAAGGAGGCCATCGGAGGTCCAGCCTGGGAGACTGGAGGAAACATGCTCTTGTGTAGGGTTGCCCATCCCGAAGCCCCGGGACCTGCCTCCCCAGATGACTGGGCTGCTCCCTCCCCTTCTGCTCGGATGGTGTATTTGGGAAGTGTGCGCAACTCTCTGGAAATCCTCAGGCAGCAGAGGGGGGCCTATAGACCTGGCTCCCTGGGGAGCTTGTCCAGGTCAGTCTCTATCCCTGGTGTGGGCAGGTCTGGTCACCCCCGGGCGTCTTGGCCCTGGCCCTGCTTCTACCCTGCCCTGCTTACAACCACTCAGGCTCACCAGTGGCCAGTGAGGAGACAGCTCAAGAAGGTGGGTCCCAGGGAACAGGCTGTGGGGCACAGGGTGGGAACAAGGAGGCCAGGCTCTGGGTGGGTCTTGATTGTAATGTGTGTAGGGCTCCATTTGTACTCTTATCCCAGGCTCTGTAAATGTGATGGAGAGACCTACTCTGACGACACACACTCTGGGTGGAATTTCATGCACGTTGTAATGAATGTAGCAAAATTCTCACGAGGGGCAGCCATTCAGTGTTACCCTCGGTTTTCATAGCATGATAAAGCTCACAAAGACACATGATGGCAAAGGGACAGAGGGTTTGAGAGGAAATGAGCAGGGGTGAGCGTTTGCTGGCATAGTCTTGGCAGGCCCCGAAGCCTCGCAACAGAAGGCACAGGCTTTTATGTTAACACGTGCGTGCGCGCGCACACACACATGCACACACACACACACTCACACGGTGAGAACAGGAAGAGCAAACAGTGATTTTCGGGTAAAGGAGGCTAATGCATTTTGAAACAGGCACTGCCAAAAAGATTGCTCGGCTTTGAAAGCTAAAAGCACTATCTGAATCTTTTGTTTTTCTTTTCCTATCTTTCTAAGCACACATAAGCTACTGTTATTCTAAAATCCTGGGCCAAATCTGAAATGCATTAAAAAAGAAAGCCCCCAGAGGAAAACTGCTTCAAATAGCGCATAAAAGCGGTTGTCTGATCTCCCAATTACTTCAGCAGGTTCCAGCCCAGGTACCTAATCCATACTGCTCTACACTTGTTTGAGAATCAATACTTAAGAGGCAGGCTTGGCATTTTGCTGGCGGTCTGTGGCTCTGCTGCAGACACACCAACACCCTATGACTTATCTCAAGGAGGAAGGCAAACGGGCATCGAGTCCCCTCATTCCTGCTTCTGGGGAGGTTGGGGTCTTCTGCTCAGTGGTGACCGAATTTGCTTTCCTGTTCCAGGCAGAACAAGCTGTGAGTTTTATGGTTAGAACATGTTTTGGTCCCTGAGCCATCAGGAAAACCCTTTATGTGTAGGGGCCCTGAGGGGTGGTTCATGGTCTTCAAGTTCATCCCTCCACCTGCCCCCCCCGCCGCCCCCCGTTCCCTGCCCCCCTGCAGGAAGCCAGCAGGGCTGCCAGGCTCTGGGTAGATAGCGGGAGTAGGTTGATGTTTCACATTGCTTTCCCTAGGACCTCCTAATGGGTCTGTATATTACAGGTGGGTAGATTGCAGACCAGATTCTGACCGGAGCACAGAAATGCTTCAGCAGTCAGGCAGAGACAGTGGAGAATCTGCGCCCATAAACTCAGCACAGCTCTTGCTTTCTGTCCTTATAGGTTCCAACCCGAACCGGGGATCCGTTTTGCTCCTCAGTGGAAGAAACAATTATTTGGACTCAGCTTAAATGTCACTGGCTCTGAAACACCTTCCTTGACTGTCCTATCTCGGGGAGCCCCCTCTCCTCCCCCGTCCCGCTTACTGGGTGACTATCACACCATCCAGTTTTCTTTCCTCTGTCTCACAAATCACTTTCCAGGATGATTTCTTTGCTCTGTCTTTCCCCTGCCTCTCCTACTACCCCACCCCCACCCCCCTCACAACATAGAATGTAAGACCCATGAGCCCAGGGACTTGTCCACCTTGATTACTGAGGTTTGCCCGGAGCCTTGCCTCGCCCAGAGCTTCACCCACAGTAGGCGCTGCTTTCATGTTTGCTGCATGAATGAAAGAACTCTTCCTTTTCTTTGCTGATTTTTCCATCTGGGTAGAATGTGACACTTTCCCCCATCCTTTGGGAGAAGAGGTGAGAGCTATTTCAGCTGCACCAGTGGGGAGACTAAAGCTCAGATGTTATTTCCTGACATTTCCTACAATTGGAGGAACGGAACTGTAGCTTTCCTACCAGCCCCTCCCCCAACAGCGAAGTCATCTGACCGCATTGGTGTTGCCTGCTAGACCCGTGAGCTCCTCCTGAGTGAGGTCTGAGGCTTCTTTATCTTTGTATTTGCTGGGCCTGACATAGTACTTCCTGCCTGGGGGGTGGGGGGGGCGCTCTGTAAACATTTGTGAAATAATGGTCCTCTTCCATCCCCTGCTCTCGCACCGGCTTCTGAGGCTGGCCCATTGTGTTTCCAGGACTTTCGGTTGACAGGAATCTAGCTCAGGCTTGCTAAGGAATAGAGAAGCGGGGAGGGAAGAGTTGGTTCGAAACCCTGAGAGATCTGGAGCAACCACAAGGGGACTGGGGCTCTAACAAGGTCATCTGGGTTTGGTTTTCCCCTCATTTTGGCCTGTGTCACACCCCCAACAATCCCAGCAGAAAGAGGTGTTTTCATTTTCTCGTGGTTCCGGAAGATGGTTTGAGATGGGCCTAACTCATTGCACACTTGTTCCTGAACCAGTTAGGGCTCCCTAGGGCCCGGAATGTTCTCACTGGCCAAGCCCGGATCGCATGCCCACTCCTGGAGCTGGGCCTGGGTGGAGCGCACCTCGCTCACTGGCGACACGGGAAGGGAAGGGAGGGTGATATTCCAAAAGAAAAGTGGTGCTCTTTCCAAACACGTGGGGTCAGGAGACCAGAAAACTAGATGGCTTCTAATCTGCCAGCCTCCTTCCATACTGAACTCTGGCTCAGAGACAAAGATGTCGCCCATCTTGCCCGATGAATTAATCTACAGGATGAGGTTTTTGGAAGAAGCAACCCCTTCATTCACAAGTGAGTTTCAGTTTTATTGTTGCTTCGTAGAGAGTGTTCTCACCTATATTTCTAACCTGTGATCCTCAAGCATCAATCATTCAAGGTACCAGGTGAGTTGTCTCAGAATCAGCTGGGGCACCTTTTAAAATACAGATTCTCAGACTGTACCCCAAAGGAGTTGACTTAAGTCTGTAGTGGGGCCAGGGATGTGCATTAAAAAAAAAAAAAAAAAAATCTAACAAGCAGCCGGGTTAGGAAACCATAGGCTGAATCCCTTGAAGTTTTGTGGCTGAGTCGGGTAGAAGGGTGGTACGGCTGGCGGTACCTGGGGGAAAGAAACTGGGGGGCTTCAAGGACTTCCATTGCCCTCCCGATCCTGTGACAAGCGCAGCTGCCTTTTCCCCACCACAGAGAACAAGTCTTGCTTTGACCTTATTCTTGCAGGTTTCATGTCTGACGGGACGCGGGGAAGCAAGAAGCTGCCTGGTTCTTAACCAAGCTCTTCCGCTAATTGTCCGCTAATGGTTTTCATTACTGACCCAAGAGCTGATTTGGGTCAATAGGGCTCAATGGGACATAGTCCGTAGATCTGTAGCTGCATCATATCGGGCGTTGTCCGCAGTTCGGTGTGGGGAGGGACAGCTTGTCTCCCAGGCGTGTCACATGGAATGACTGCATGATGTTGGTGGCAGGGTTCCACGGTGACAGGGGCTCCTCATGGACTGATGCCTTCCCGAAGCACCACAGTGAACCTCGCACAGGGCAGTGGGGACTCTTTGAAGCTGGATTTCATGCATGGTGCCCCGGGGACTCTGAAAGCTTTTACTCAGGCTGTAAAAGTAAGACCTGTTTACTTCCCAACTGATGTAATTACAAATATCAAGTAATCTCTACTGGACAATAAAGCCCAATGATAGTGATCTGGTATCTGGAGCCATGTCTGCATTACCTGGAAGACTTAGCGGGCTTTCAGAGAGGCTAGAGACCTAATTGCAGCCAGGGGAAATGTTGAAAGCCTCATCTTTTCAGCCAAGCATACCACATTTTCTTTTTAATCTCTCATTTTTATTTCTGAAAAGTGTTCCTTGGGTTTTATGAAGAGCAGGGGTTGTTTAGCAGCGGCAGGAGAGCATTTTCAGGCTTTGCTCCTACTGGCTATTTATTCCTTATCCACCGCAAGCCAGGGCCATCCTGAGAGAAAGCTGGGGAACCCCATAGAAGTTTCCTTCTCCTGTTGCTCTTTGTGTGTGATTAAGGAAGGGAGGGAAGGGGTGGAGGGAGGAAGCGAGGTGGAAAATGCCAGTGAAGGGATTAAATTATTTTTTATTTGTTTATTTTGAAACCTGAACAAAAACTGTACCTTTTTATTTATCGCAGAAATAGCCTCATATTCGTTAGGAATTTTCATAAATGCACCAATCTGTGGAGAGAGGAAAAACACTCAAATATACCCTAATGAGAAAGGTATCAGGAACTCAGGAATGGCGAGATAATGGTCTTTTATTTGCAAGGATAATTTGAAGGCAGACAAGCGGTGTGTGGTTAGTAGGGCAAGACGTTAGGATTTAACAGTATTAAAATGATGCCGCCTTCCCTGCCCCACTGTAAAACTGTCATTTCTATAGCTCTTCGGCTGCTAGTATTCATAATCGGAATAATGTTTGATATGAAGCCCCATCTTCATTTGGAACTCACATATCTATGTGCTTGTTCACAAGGTCCTACTTCTGTACATGCCTGGCCTACTCGCAAGGTTGTGGGCTGCGCACATTACGTTAAGGCGTTTGGCTTAACAGCGCTGTTGTGTTCCTGGGTTGCGTTCAGTTTGCCTAAACCACGACACACAGCCATGGCCCATACCTTATCCGAACGTTACAGGTCCTCAGAGGGGGGTATCGCCGTGCTGTTGTAGAGGGAAGGGGGACGGACGAACAGAGAGGTAAAGTAGTCCGCCCAGGATCTCCCTGCCACTAAGAGGTTGGGTTAGCATTCGAACTTGAGTCCCCCTGCTTGCAGCCTGTGGGAAATGTCTGTTTTCCTGCACTGGCACCATGAAGCCCACCTGTGGGAGCACTGCAGGCTTGCTTTTCTCCCAGGACCAAGTTGAAGCTCAACGCGTACAGTCGTATAATAGAAGAGGTCAAGCCCAAGGCAGTTGTAGAAAACGGACTCAGGACAGAGTTTAATTGCAGAAGTCACTCTTCTGGGGATTCCTGGGGGGCTCAGTCCATTGGGCGTCTGCCTTCGTCTCAGGTCATGATTCCGGGGTCCTGGGATCGAGCCCCACATCGGGCTCCTTGCTCAGTGGGGAACCTGCTTCTCGCTCTCCCTCTGCAGCTCCCCTTGCTTTGCTCTCTTGCTCTCTCTCTTTCTGTCTGTCTAAATAAATAAAATCTTAACAAAAAAAGAGAAGTCATTCTTAAGTGCACTGAGAAGATCTCAGGTGAAGCCAAACCAGGATTCACAGTCTGTTTTCAGATCTAGTAGGTCATGACCCCTTGATGTCTGTGTTCCAGTTACCATGCATTAGAGTCTGGGGGGAAGGGGGGTTGTTTGGCTGGAGGAGCAAGGAGAAGTTCTGGGGGGAAGGCACGATGGCATGCCTTCTGTGCTTTGCCAGACCCCGTGGGTTCCAAGAGGGCAAAAGGCAAAGGGGTGCTACCGTCAGGAGCTAACAGAGCTCTTTCCGTGAAGGATTTTGTAAGATTCTGCAAACATGTGTTGGGGTCCATATGACAAGATATTGCCCAGCGTATCAGGCAGAGGCACCCTCCTCCTTCCACAAGGAACTCAGTATCCCACTAGTGTTGGGAAGACTGGTGGCTCTGGGAACGTGGGCGCAGCATCCTTGTGGGTGTGTCCCCAGCAGGCACCTCCAGGTGCAAACTTCCACAAGGAGCTCTGGGAAAAGGGAGGATTCGATGCTGGGAGCATGTTGCACACCCTTCGTGGACTCCTAGAAATACTTTTGGGGGAAGGAGGGTGCTTGGCAACTGTTGGTGGGTCTGTGTGAGCAGATGGGAACAACCCATTGGGGAAATCTGAGTTGCACCAATTCTGTGCCTTATGATTGTAAGGTTTGGGAACACTTGGGATATATTTGAGTTTCTGTTTTATCTCATCAGCCTTGTTTGTAGTCTCTGCTGCAAAGTTGACTCTTCTGGACTTAAGAGGAATCCCCAAATGTTCCTTTACTGAGCATAGGTATTTAGAGCACAGAGTTTCGGTTGGGACCGTTTGGATTGGGGTGCTGTCTCTTCCAGCTCTTAACTTTGCTGCCTGGAGGTACTTTGATCTCCCTGTACCTCTGTGTTCTCAGCTGAAAGTGGGTATAATGATGATACAGCTTCTGCTGCTTACCTTACAGGGTTGTGTTTCTGCGTAGAGCCTGGCTGATGTTAATTTATATTATTATAAATGAAATGTAATTCAGTGTTTTTAGTTTTGTGTTGTGTTTCTGTTTGCCCAGTGTGGGGCTTTAGTATCCAGGATCAGGAGGACTTCCCTCTGAGTCAAAAGAGAGCAGACCCTACTGCAGAATTCCTCCATCTCTGTCTTCTGGGGAAGACTAGGGAAGACGGGAACACCCTCCATGTTGCTGGGGATTTCTCGGCTTACCAGCCCAGGGGCCATGGCAATCCTCTCTGACATTCTGAGCCTCTGTTTACACGTTTAAAAGTGGGCTTTAGGGTTGTTACGAAGGTTGAAGGTGGGAAAATGTATGTGAGACATTTTATAATAATAATTAATATAATTATAATATAATATATATAATGATATAATAATAAAGAAGAAGAAGTATAGGAGCTGGTATCTTTCCACTCATGAGAGGCAGCCAGGGAAACAGAAAAAGTGTGCATGCCCAAGTCAGACAGACTCAGGTGTGGGTACCAGCTCTACTACCTGTTAGCTGTGTGACCCATGGCAAATGGCTCAACCTTTCTGGACTTCGTTTCTCTCCCCTGCAAACTGGGGGAAGGATGCCTGGGAGGGAGCTCCCAGGACATGTAAGGATGAAATGAGACAAAGCGTCAAGTGCCTGGCACCTGGTAGGACCCCCCCCCCCCCCAGAAATACTTTCTCTTCAGCTACTAATGCAGAGACCCACTTGCCTTACTGAATTTCCTCCTGCTAGGCAAAGTCATAGGTTATAGAGGCCATTTTTGCACTGGGCAGAAGGCACTGACAGGAGCCTTTCCTAATCAGAATTGGTCCTGAGTGCACAATGGTGACTGTTCTCCAGGCCAGGGCAGAAGAGGCTAAACAGGGTGAGTGGTGGTGGGTTGGCACAGTGGAGGAGAAAGGAGACTCCCACCCAAGGCTCCTGGGATTCTCTCTGCAAAGGAATGCAGCAAGAGCCGCGTTTTTGGGGGGGTGCGAGGGCGTTGAGGGGGGAAAGAGAGGGAGGGAGAGGGAGATTCGTTGCCAGTATTTATAATGCTTTCTGAAATCTGAGAACCCAAGACAGCCAGTTCACAAAGACTGGAAGACAGGAATGATTAACCCTGGAGAGGTCAACAGAACTGGACAAGGAGGGACAATGTGCACCAGGAATAATGTGTGCAGTGAGCCTGGTGGGCGTGGGGCCTAAAGACATTCACAGTGTTTTCTATTTGATCTTATTCATCTTACTATTTCATTTCATTTTATCTTATCATCTTAATCCGTCTATCTATTTTCTTATTTTGGCACACATTGTGAAAACAGAACAAAACACTTCTGCTGGCCCAGTCCAGGTCTCAGGCCACTGTTGTATCTCTAGTTACCTCATCCCTAACATTTGTGGGGCCCAGGATCAATCAAGCTAGGCAACTGTTCAGTGCAGTATGTTTCGTCTTGCCTTGTGCAGTCAACCTTCATACCGACCTGGAGAGCCAGTTCCAGTGTAGGATTTTGGAATCCTTTAATGTCTGCTTTGGCTGGTGGCTAAGCAGGGAATGCTGGCTTCTGGGCCCCAGCCCCTCACCCCTCAGCCCCCGCCCCCTTTTCCTGGCCCTGGTTCTGTTCTGCCCCATGAGAAGCCTCCAGCACAGCACATGGACATCTGAACCTACAGTGATGTGACCCTCTCCTGGGGATGAACCTCTGAAGAGCCTTCCCCAGCCTTGGGAGGAGGCACGGGGTCATCTGGAAGGCATCCTGTCGTACCAGGTCCTTGAAGGTCTGGATAGCTGGGGCTGGGGGCTCTGGGTGGGCGCAACTCCATAGCCCTGTGGACTCCTGGCCTTCTGGGGAGGGAGGGCTCAGCTGGGTGAGGACCAGAGCAGGGCCCTCTACAGTGTGCAGCCCAGGATGGGGTCCCTTTCTCCCAGGCCTAAGGGCAGAACTGGAGGCTTTTAGGCATTAATGAGATGTCCGAAAGAACCCCACTGCATCTCATAGCAGTGAGACGTGAGGGCTTGAGCTCCAGGCCAGCATCTGTTGTTACCTCTCTCTGCATCTCTGGACAAATTGCTTTTCTGTGAGTCTCCATTTTCTCATTGATGAAATGAAGGTGTTGAACTAGGTTATCTGCGATATGCTTTTCCACCCCCTGAAAAGAAACGCATTTGCTCTCGTTGGCATGGACCATGATACACTTTGATTTTGTGCAAAAGTTAGGAGAGGAAGTAATTTTAAACTTGCTATCTTATTTCTCACATGAGAACTGTTTCCTCCTGTTTTTTTTTCTGGTCGCCAAGGGGGGATAAAGTCGGGGTGGGGGAGATGCCAGGAATTAGATATTTGGCTCGTATTGCTAATTACTTGCTAATTACTTGTACTAAGTGGTCGTGTCATGGGGAATTTGAATATAAATCCTTTCTCTTTTCCGTCTAACGTTTAACCATGTGAGGATCAAAATCCTCAACCGCCATCAGAGTTCATTTAAATGTTAATTTTAATTTTTATTTACCACCTGGTCTCCCAGCTGAAAGGTACGTACGGTAAAGCAACTGGAACCTGGGTTCTTTCTGCGGCAGCTAGTGAAGCTCACTCTTGCGCTAATGGTTGTTTCCTGTGATTTATTTCTCCTGTGTATCACCTTTGTTGCCAGAGAGGAGAAAATGAATTTTGTTAGAAGTAGTATTCATCTGCCTCTGCGCACTTCAAGGTACAGAAAACAACACCAGCAGTGCTGGTTGAGAATTTCGAAGCAGTACAGATAAGGGATGGGAATGGAACAGGAAGATGATAGAAGGAATTTTGCACTTAAAAAAAAAAAAAACAAAACTGATTTGGGTAAACCTTTAAAAACAAACCAAAAGAGCCCCAGAGCTTTTGGACACAGACAAGCTCAAAACAAAAATGGGAAGTTTCTTTCCACATGGTTGTTTTACCCTTTCCCGGCGAGCAATCCCATTGGTAAGTAGCCTCCCCAAGACAGGTCTACACCAGGGAGTCTCCGCCTTGGTGTAACTGCCATTTGGGCTGACTGGTTCTTTGTCGAGGGGCTGCCTCAGCCATTGTGGGGTGTGCGATACTCCCCTAGCCTCCACCCGCAAGTGGAGGCTCAGTGGTTTCCTCTGATGGATTGGGTTGTGCCTGCTCAGATACATAGGTGAAAATCCTAACCCCAGGTGATGTAGGAAAGATTTTAGGGTTTGAGGCCAACAGCCAAGAAAGAATTCTTGAAATGTCTTGGGCGCAAAAAGGTGGTTTTATTAAAGCCCGGGGACAGGACCTGTGGGCAGAAAGAGCGGCACTGGGGTCATCAGGAGTGGCCCGTCACATACTCTCAAGTTGGGAAGGGGTTAGGGATAGTGTAAGTCTCTAAGGAATTTTGGAAGTAAGGTTTCCAGGACCTTGAGGGGCTGGCTATTGTTAGGAAAATGTCATTTATTGCTGTTTAGTAAAAACTCAGACAGGAGACCCTTCAGATCAGTGGGTTATATGCTTGGGGGATGATTGCCAACAAGTATCTTGGGGGGTAGAGATAAAGGAAGTTTCCAAAGGAATTTTTTTTTTTAAATAACAAAGGAATTTTTGTATGTTAAAGTAGACTTACAGGGTCCTGGGGGTCGGGCTAAGATTGCCTTTTGCCCTTAGCAAAGTATTAACATTGGGGCAACTGAGTTCCTAGAGGAAGGTCACTCTGCCTGTTTCAAGGACTTGTCAGTGGGCTGTAGGTAGTAAGGAAATTTAATAATTTTTCTTTTGCCTCTTTCCCACATCACTAATATCTCAGAATGTCACCTTATTTAGAAATAGGTTCATTGCAGATGTGATTACTTACGACAAGGTCATTAGGGTGGACCCCAATCCCGCCCAACTGGTGTCCTTATAAAAAGAGGAGATTTGGACACAGACAAGCTCATAGGGAGGATGCCCCGTGAAGTGAAGGCAGAGGTCGGGGGATGCCTCAGAGTGAAGAAACACCAGAGATTACCAGCAGAGCACCTGAAGCTAGGAGACAGGTGTGGAACAGATTCTCCCTCCCAGCCCTCAGAAGGAATCTGCCTTGCTGGCACCTTGATTTGGGACTTCCCGTCCCAGAGCATGAGACAATACATTTCTGTGGCTTAAGCTACCCAGCTTGTGGTGCCCTGTTACAGCAGTCCTAGCAAACTAATACACACTGCCCTGTTGTGACCAGCTCAACATGTGTCCAGATGGTGCCAGATGTCCCCTGGGGGCAAATTACCCTTGCTTGGGAACCCCTGGGGTAAGTATTATCCAGGGCTGTTGTCATCCAGCCACAGCAGAGCTGAGTAATTGTGACAGAACCTCTGTGGCCCCCAGAGCCCCCAAATATTTCCCATCTGGTCCTTTACAGAGAGGGTTGGCTCACCCTCCCCTGATGGTAACAGTCCTGCAGCATCCCTGAGAATTTGCTGTGGCATCTGGAGGCACACTGGGCTCGGTCTCAACCTGGGGCTGCGGAATTGGTCCACGAGCTGTAGAGGATGCGAGGGAGGCACAGTGAGGATGCTGCTGTGGGGAGGAGGTCAGCGGCGTGCCCTGGACGTCGCTGGCTGGCAGTGCAGCGTGGAGTCAGAGTCTGTCCAGGTGTCCTGACTTATCAGCCCTTTATCTCCTGCCTCTCGTGCTGCTGTTTGGCTCCCTTGCCCGAGATGAGCGTCTTTTGTTAGACTGGTTGCTTCCTTCTATCAATTTGTGATCATTGGAAAGGTTCTGTTTCCCCACGGTCAGGCTTTGTGTCCCCACATGGACTTGGTTCTGTACAGTCTTATGGTCCCGGGTGCCCTGCCAGCTTGCTACCGTGACCATCCATAGTGAGCCGAAGTGCTGCTGGTGGGAACCCCCTTCCTAAAAATGCCTTCTGCAAGAAATGCCTGTCTACGCCATTCCCGTTGTGAGTCATGAGAGAGGTTTTAGAGAGCCTTTGGCTTTGGGTGGGCAAAGAAGTCACCTTTGGCACAGCTGCTGTTCAAAGATGCACGTGGAACTGAAAAGATCTTTCTTCAGCATCATTGCCTGTCTCTCTCTCTTTGGCCCTTAGCCCCCCTGGTTACAGCAGCAGTAATTCAGAGCTATCCGTCATTCCACGGGGGTTGGCTTGCTTTTAGGACCAAGGTCAGCCCTGTATTCCTTCCTTCAGGCTCTGACGTGATACTGAAAACTTGGAGGAAAAAACTCAGAAAAGATGATATAGACAATTGTGTAGGGTTAAATTGTGTCTACCCTCCCTGCCCCCCCAAGAAAAGATGTGTTGAAATCTTAAACTCCAGTACCTGGTGGAAATAGAATTTTTCGGGATGCACTCGTGGCTCAGATGAAGTCGTTAGGCTGTACCCTGATGCAGTATGACTGGTGTCCTTGTAAGAAAGGAGAAGAGACACAGAGCACAGGCCATGTGAGGATGGAGGCAGAGACGGGACGTATTGACAAGCCCAGGAACACCCAGGGCTGCTGTCATCAGCCGCTGGCTCGCTCCTGGGCGTGGAACAGATTTGCCCTCTGAGTCCCCAAGAGGCAACCAGCCCTACAGACATTTTGATTTTGGACTTTGAGCCTCTAGAGCTGTGAGAGAATAACTATCTGTTGTTTTAAGCCACCCAGTTGTGGTACTTTGTTATGGCAGTCTTAAAATATGAATATGGCAATTATTACAGAAAATGTGTATTTTTGCATTTTACACTGTTTGATGCGGCTTAGCGATACAGTGGCTCTGAGGTCGGGGTATGTTGCCAGCAATTACTAGCTCTTACATCGTCTTGTAGCTCCTGACAGTTTTTCTAACTAGCAGTTAACACAATTTGTAATTTTATTTGTTTAAAAGAATTATTTATTTATTTTGAGAGAGAGAGTGTGTAGGAGCAGGGGGAGGGGCAGAGGGAGAGGGAGAGAGACTCTTCAAGCAGACGCCCCGCTGAGCACAGAGCCAGATGCAGGACTCGATCTCACGACCCTGAGATCATGACCTGAGCTGAAACCAAGAGTCAGCCACTTAACCGACTGAGCCACCCAGGCGCTCCTGCAATTTGTAATTTTATATGTGCCTCGACAACTATTTGACAGTCTCCTTCCCCCACTAGATGTGAGCTCCATCCACAACAAACAGGTATTCAATACGTATTTATTAAAAGGCCTTGGGCAAGTCATTTGAAATTTCTGGAAGCTCAGTTTTTCTCTTTGGAAAAGAGAAATGTTAATGGTACCTACTTCATTAATCATCGTGAGGATTAAATGAGGTGCTGTAAGTGCAGCAGGATGCATAGTGTGTTGTAAATGCTGGTATGAATATTTTTTATTTGACTCCTTTCCTGGATTCTTCTGTGAAAGCCTCAGTGGCGGGTAGAGCTTTGCGCATATGTACCTGCTCTGAATCCTGGCTCAGCACATAGCCAGCTCGTGTTACTTGTTTTGACAACCCCCGGTAGCGATTTGTCATTTAGAACTACAGCTGAAGTTTGAGCACCCCCCCGCCCCCCCGCCCAGAGGAGTTTCCATGGTTTCTAAGACCTCATCACTAAACAGCCCTGAAGATACAGAGAGACCCTTCCTTGAAATTGCCATTAAGGCCATACTTGTCACCCTGGGAAAAGCTAATGGACAGAAACATATTGATGTGTTAACAGTTTGAGACCTTTCCCCTAAGAAAACCTTTTAGCCAGTGAGGGTTCATTCACCTTAATTAAAAATTATCCAGATAGATACATCTCTCTATCACTCTGTGGGCACACATAGAATTTTTTGGTCTTTTTTTTTTTTAAAGGACATTAAATTAAAAAACTTGTCCTCCAAATAAATCCTGTGTTTGCTTTATTAAGCAGAAAAGCCTGCTGGCTATTAGTTGTCAATTAAATGTAGGTGTTAATTAAAGTGGCCATGTCCAAGCACTCCTAAGGATTAGTCTGTCACTTGGGGACCCATTGTGGAAGATGGCCCTGAACTACAATACATTATCCAGGACACGACCACTTGGTACCTCCCTGGGACACAAGAAAGAAGACTTAAGATTGAGTTTGATACATAAATATTGCACAGCAATTTTTTCCCCAAATGATAAGACATATCCTTAGGATGCTTTAAATTAGGGGTACAGGTCAATCCTGCTCTCTTTTTTTTTTAAGATTTTATTTATTTGACAGAGAGAGAGAGACACAGCGAGAGAGGGAACACAAGCAGGGGGAGTGGGAGAGGGAGGAGCAGGCCTCCCGCGGAGCAGGGAGCCCGATGCGGGGCTCGATCCCAGGACCCTGGGATCATGACCTGAGCCGAAGGCAGACGCTTAACGACTGAGCCACCCAGGCGCCCCGTGCTCTCTGTTTTTGTATAATTCACGAGCCACGAACAGTTTTACATTTTTAAATGGTTGAAAATAATGAACAATCCTATTTCATGGTGTGTGAAATTTACATGAAATGGAAATTTCCGTGTTCCTGAATAAAGTTTTATTGGTACACAGCCACGACCATTTATTTATTTACTATCTATGGCCCACCCTGATTTAAATGATCCCTGGGACACTGAAGCTCAACTTGAGGTCACACGCCATGCTCTGTCCCTTCACTTAGCATCCCTCTGATAGGGCTGCCTGGACACCAAATGTTCTGTGGTATGCTTATCCTTTGGCATGGTAAAGCAGTATTATGAAGCATGTAAACTCCTCTGTCTTCTCCTAAGCGGGGGAGCTGTGGTGTTATGAGAGTGAGCTTTATATACTGCACTCTCACTGTGCTGAGAATCAACTTCTACCTTTTGGAGATGGGCTTTCACCCTCTCTTCTTTTGTGGCATCGTCCTGGGGAGGAGACAACCGGCATTACCCCGTGGCAGTCCAGGAGAGGGGGAGCAAGCGTCAGAACATCAGGGGGGGCCGGCTGTGAGGAGAGGAGAGTGAACACCCCTCCTTGTCTTATGTCTGGGGTAGATTTCCCAAACTGTCTTCTTACACAGCTGTCCTGAGACCTAAGGCAACCCTTGACTGCATCCTGTGGAGAGAGGCAGTGATGTGCGTATTCTGGGCATGTGCTAGCAAGAGCTGCCCGGGGGGATGACAAAATTGCAACTGGGGCCACAGTAACGGAATCTGAGGGCCAACTCCAAGCAACCCTGGGGAGGTAGGTGATGCGTGCTTTTGCCAAACCTCCATCCACCTCAGCTTGCTCATCCTAAGTGTCCTGCTGCTTCTTGCGCTTCCTTTGCCAGCTTGCGGTCTCCCTGCCACCTGTCCAGACGCGGAAGGTCCAGGCGGACTGCCCTCACCCTCCACGTCCTCTTGTTGCTCCTAAGCCAGCCAGACACCTGCGGCTTAGTCTCCCTTCTTCTGTGCAAGTAGCATTTTCTCATATCAATCTGACATGACCATGTGATGATAAATAACATCCATGGATGGGACAGAAGACATCTTACTATAAAACAAGTGTGGAAAGCAGTATACTTTAGAAGTTAAGTGAGTGTGCTCTGGAAATCAGCTACCTATAAAGTCCTAGCTCTGTTGCTTGCTGGCTCTATGTCTTTGATGAGTTTACTAATCTGTCTGAACTTTGGTTGCCTCTTAAAAATGGGATGATCATGACATCTGATAGAACGGCTTTGAAGAGGAAGTGATTTGTGTCACTGTCTAGCACAGAGCCTGGCTCAGAGTCGTGGTCCGAAGAGGGAGCTGATAGTGGTGCCCGTGTACTTTCAGATAACAGAGCTTTTCTATCCATTCATCCTGGAACATGGAGCGTCTGAGCAGGCGTAGGAAGGTTATCGGAGCCATCTCTGCCCTTCCCTGGGAATATGTGCCTGTGCAAACACACGTATTGGTCGTTAGCTTCAGAGACCTTCCCCTGAGCCCAGTGTGATTGCAATGGCAGGTGTAGCTTAGACCGCTGACTCACAGCATCGCTGGGGGCTGATGTTGGCCCCGATGTTTTCAACACCGTTCCTCCTTTTTCTCTGTCTTCATGAGATCATGCAAGTTTTGCACACCTTCTTCCACTCACTCAGTATGTATTAATCATTCATTGTGTGTTGGCCCTTATATTAGGACCTGTGAGCAAAACAGATAAGGTCTGTTTTATGGTCCAGTCGGAAGCAGACAGACACTAATCAGATAACTTACATTTTTAAAGACCCATCTGGCTACAGTGAGAAGGGTTGGAAGGCAGTTTGAAGAGGCTAACATAGCCACCCCAAGAATGAGATGATGATGAGTCAGGTAGGAGCTGTGTGGCAGGATAGACCAAAGTGGGTGTGTCAGGGAATGGTCAGAAGGAAACATCAAGAAGACCAGGTCAGGGGGTGGGCAGAAGAAGGCCAGATTGTGGGCAGAAGATAGGAGTGTAGTGTGGACCCCCAGGTGGGGTGCCAGTCGGATGTTAGATATTCAGGGACGCCTGAGTGGCTCAGTCGGTTAAGCTTCTGCTTTTGGTTCGGGTCATGATCCCAGGGCCCTGGGATTGAGTCCTCTTTGCTCAGCGGGGAGGCTGCTTCTCCCTCTACCAGCTGCTTCCCCTGCTTGTGCCCTCTCTCTCTCTCTCTCTGACAGATAAATAAACAAATAACTAATCTTAAAAAAAAAGATGTTAGATATTTGGCACCTTCAACCTGACAATATACGGTGAAAAAATACCTCCCTAAATCTCCTGGTCCACTGTGTGCTCATATGCATGGGTTACACTCACCCTTGGGATCCTGCATATATCCTGGAACAAAAGCAACAAAAGCATATATCCGTGGCAGCGCATGATGAAGGGATTGGCTATCAGGGAGCAAAGAAATTTGATCCCTATAAGAAAAGAGAGGTTTTCTGGAACCTCTGAGTTGATCCTTGGGTTCCTTCATTTAACGATTTCCAGTACTCCGACTACACAGTTCTTCGATGCTTCCCTTGCGCCAATGGTCACATTGAGTGTCCTGGAGTTTGCCTCATGTTAGAACAAAGCCATTCATCTCTGGGAACCAGAGCTAAAGTATTTTGCTCTCACTGTAATTAAGTAATTCTTAGCAAATTGAACTATGTTTTTTTTTAAAGCATATTTTTGTCATTTTTATTGAGGTATAATTAACATACCATAAGTTAATCAATTTTCTGCATATAATACAATGAGTTTTGACAGTGTTTATAGTCTTGGAACCACCACACTTGTGATCTAGAACATTCCATCACCCCAAAGAATTTTCTCATGGTCCTTTACACTCAGTCCATCTCACCATTCCCTGATCACTGACAATCCTTGACCTGCTTTCTGTCACTATAGTTTTGCCAGTTCTAGAATTTTATGTAATTGAAATCACTCTGGATGTAAACTTTTATGTCTGGCTTCTTTCACTCAGTGCAATGACCGTGTTGTTTGTACTGGTAGCCTGGTCCTTGCTGAGGAACATTCCATTGCATGGTTACATAACGATTCACAACTGATGGGCATCGAGTTCTTTCCTGTTTTAGGCACTGATGAGTAAAGCCGTTACGGACGTCCATATACAGGTCTTTCTGTGGAATTTCATTTCCCTTCATGAGCACGTAAGGGTGGGATTAGTGGCTCATAGGTTAAGTGTGTATGTGACTTTATAATAGAAACTACGAAACTGGTTTCCAAGTAGCTGTAATAGTTTGCATTCTCCCTCAGCGGCGTAGGGGGGGTTTCAGTTTTTCCATATCCACTTTAATACTTTTACATTATGGCCATTCCATAGAGTGTAAAGTGGTTTCTCAGAGTGGATTTAATTTGTATTTTCCTAATGGTTATTGACATTGAGGATATTTTTCTAGTCTTGTTTGCTGTCTTACATATCCTTTGGTGAAGTGTCTGTGCCAATCTTTTGACTATTTTTAATTTTCTATTTGTAACTCCATTTAATTGAATTTTTAGAGGTCTTCATATATTTTGGATACAAATCCCTTATGAAGTATGTTTTACAAATATTTTCTCCCAGTCTGTGGCTTGCCTTTTCTTTTTCTTACTAGCATCTTTTTTTTTTTTTTTTTTAGCTTTTTTAGGCTGTGTTATGGTTCAGAATATGGTCTATCTTGGTAAGTGTTCTGTGCACACTTCAAAGAATTTGTATCCTATTGTTGGGTGGAGTGATGTATAAATGCCATTTTGGTTAAGTTGGTTGAGAGTGTTGTTCATGTCTTTCATCCTTATTGATTATCTGTAGACCTTTTGTATCAGTTCTTGAAAAAAGAATGTTGGAATCTCTAACTATAACTTTGGATTTGTCTGTTTCTTCTTTTAGTTCTACCGTTTATTGCTCCATCTACTTTGATGTTCTGTTAATAGGTCTGCACCATCTAGTTTCTTTTTGTCCTCATTATGAATTGGCCCCTTTATCATTATGAAATGTCATTCTTTATCCCTGGTAATATTCCTTGTTCTGGACTCACTTGGAGATTAGTAACACCATTCCAGCTTTCTTTTGATTAGTCATTGCATGCTATATCATTTTCTATCCTTTTACTTTTCATTTCTCTGTCTTTATATTTAAAATGTGATTTTTAGCTGTTAGAATATAGTTGGGTCTTCCTATTTTAGCCAGTTTGACAATTTCTGTCTTTGCATTGTGGTGTTTAGAACACTTTCATTTAATGTAAGTATTGGTATGGTTGTATTTAAATATACCATCTCACTATTCATATCTGGTCTTCATTCATTTTATACTTTTTTCCTAATTTCTTTTGGATTGAGTATTTATCTTCTACTTTATTTTTACTTTAACTTATTAGCTATTCATTATTGTCCTATAACGTATAGAAATAATGTATTAAAAAAGCATAAAAATGGTTACTCTACAGTTTACAATATGTATCTTCAACTTATCACAGTGTCCTGTCAAATAATATTGTGGCATAAGAACTTTTTAAAAAAAATTTTTTATTGTTATGTTAATCACCATATATTACATCATTTGTTTTTGATGTAGTGTTCCATGATTCATTGTTTGTTCATAACACCCAGTGCTCCATGCAGAATGTGCCCTCTTTAATACCCATCACCAGGCTAACCCATCCCCCTCCCCTCCTCCCCTCTAGAACCCTCAAGTTTGTTTTTCAGAGTCCATCATCTCTCATGGTTCGTCTCTCCCTCTGAAGAACTTTGCAAAAATATACTTGCATTGCTTCCTGTCTATGACTTGTACTATTTTTATCATTTATTTTACTTTACATATGGTCTAAATTTCACAACACATTATTGTTATTTATGCCTTAAAACGATCTTTTTAAAAGATTTATAAAAGCGAGAAAAATGCTTTCTATATTTACCTTCATATTTGCTGTTTCTGGTGCTCATTATTCTTTATGTACATACAAAATTCCACCTTGTCTTATTTTCTTTCTGGCTGAAGAACTTTCTAAATATTTCTCATTATGCTCTTATACTGGTGTTAAATTCTCTCAGCATTTTTTTTTTTTTTGAGAAAAACAAGTTTCCTACCATTATTTTATAAAGATATTTTGGTTTTCTCTGGAATTCTTGGCTTAGACATATTTTTCTTTGTATTTTAAAGATATCACTACGTTGTCTTCTAGCTTGCATAGTTTAAGATAAGAATTTTATTGTATTATTATTTTTGGTCCTCTATAAATGTGTCTTTTTTCTCTGACTGCTTTTACTTTTTGTCTTATCACCAACTTTCTGTAATTTTGATATTATGTGCATTGGTGCGTTGTTCTTGTGTTTTTTGGGGTGTGTTGAGCTGCTAGGATTTGTGGATTTATAGTTTTTATCAGAATTGGACAAAATGGCCATTATTTCTTTAAATATTTACCCACACCTTGCTTTTCTGGGACTCCAATTGCATGCATGATAGGCCACTAAATATTGTCTGACAACTCACCGAAGCACTGTCCACTGTTTTGTAGTGTCTCTGCTTCTTTTCGGACAGTATCTATTGCTATGTCTTCACATTCACTAATCTTTTCTTCTGCAGTGTCTCATCTGCTGTTAATCCTATGTAGTATGTTTTTAATCTCTGATATTGTACTTTTTATCTCTAGAAGTTTAATCTTTTTTGATAGCTTACATTTCTTCCTCATGTTTTCATCTACCTTTTTGGACATACGGAATGTATTTATAGTACTGATTTTAGTATCCTGTTTTTTCCATCATCTCTGTCATTTTTGGATCTGTTTATTGTTTGAGTTTTTTTCTGTTATGGGTTGTTACTTCCCCATTTCTTCTTATTCCTCATAATTTTTTATTGGATTCTGGTGTTGTGAATATCCCATTATTGACTGCTAGAGAACTGTATTCTATTGTATTCTCTATTGCAGTTGTTTCATTTTTGTTGGATATTGTCTTAGAACACATTCAAGTTACTGAAATCAGTTTGATTCTTTTGAGATTGGCTTTTAGCCCAAGTTGCAGTTGATCCAGAGCAACCTTTAATTGAGGGCTAATTTGCCCCTACTGCTGAGGCAACACCTAGTCAAGAATTCTGTCTAACGCCCCATGTTTCCACACTGGCTAATGGCTACATGAATTCTTCTCAACTCTGTGTAGGCACAATGGTTTGTTTTATCTACTCTTACTCTGCTTTTTCTTTCCTGGCTTCAAGCAGTTTCCTCCCACATGTGCACAGATCAATACTCAGCCAAAGACTTGAGGGAACCCTCTACAAATGTTTAGAGTTCTCAGCCTATAGAGGTCCCTCCTCTTTGGTATTTTGTCATGCAAATCCCAGGCACCTTGACCTCCCCAAGGAGGACCACTCTGTTTTTCAACTCAGTAGGACCACGAGCCTCTTTTGGTTCCCTCTCCCTGGACTCTGGTCTGGAGACTCTCCCCAGGAAGTAAACTAAAGGAATTGTAGGGCTCACTTTGTTTCTTTGTCTTCTTTTGAGGGTCATTTTCCTGTGCGGCTTGTTGTCCAGTGTCTGAAAAACCATTAATATCCATTCACATATATATTCAGTTTTTAGTCATCAGGGAGGAAGATCAATTTTGCCTTGGGTACCCCATCATAGCCAGGAGTGGAAGGCATGCCTATTACTTTATTTGCATGTATCTGTGTAGCTACAGGTAGAAGACTTCAATTATATGTCCTACGATAACATTTTAAAAAAATGTCAAAACATTTTGTTAATGTCAAACTCACAGCTGTTTTTCTATTTCAGCAGTTTTTTAACTTTTGGGGGGTTATGGATTCATTAGAGAATCCATGGACCCCCCCTCCTCTGAGAAATGCACATGGTCACACATACATAATAGCATGCAAATTGAAAAACGCAAAAATAATCCCTGATTCTCCCCTGTGGAACTTGGAGGACTATCTAGGCTCGGTGAGAACTCTTGCTCTAATTAATGTTGCTTTGTTTGTTACCTTGGTGATCAAAAAAATTATAATTTCTTCCCTGCCTTACCTTGCAGAGTTATTATGAAAGATCACACTGGCAATGTCAAAATACTTTACAAGAATTATGGAAACATACTATACTTTTTCTGGTGATGATTATTGTTACTATGGTTACCATCATTATCATTTATAATAAGGGCTTTTTAAAAAAATTGTAGTAGTTAATTCTTATAATAGTTTAATTTTCCTTAACTTTACAATAAATGCACATACACACATAAACATATACACACACCTGTGCAAGTACACACACATTTTTTAAAATAGGGATTTATAACAGTATAACTATTTACAGTGAAAACATGGCTCTTTTTTTCCTATTTTTTAATTTAAATTCAATTAGCAAAGGTATAGTACATCAGTGGTTTTTGATACAATGTTCAATGATTAATCAGTTCAGTATAACCCCCAGTGCTCATCACATCATGTGACGGTTCTTGTTCTTGTCTCCTGTTTTCTCCCCTCAACTTTGTATCTCCTGGTTGAGCAGCTGTCCAACACAGTTGTACAATTTTTGCATCGATTTACAAATAAGTGCTGTGTAATGTACTTGTAAAATTCATTTTTCTGTGCTATTAAAATCAATGAAGATGCAATTTATGGAATAATCTTTTTCAGATATCTCTCTGAACTAGTTAATTTTGTTATTCAGTGTTGGCTATGCATGTTTTTTGATATGCAAGAACTTGCCTGCATTTCAGCCTGGCCCTGTGCTTCCATTTCTTCCCTCTGTCAGCAGGATGAAAGCCATGAGGGCATCTGCCCCCCACAGTGTGCCACATGCATCTCCATGTGCCATTCCCCACCCCACCCCCCCGACCTACTTCTCCATCCTCTCCCTTGCCATTTGTTTCTGTGTCCCATCCCATTCAGAATTCTCTTCGAATGACTAAATCCTTCCCATCTTTCAAACGCATTTCAGGGCACACCTTCTTTAGGAAGCTTCGTGGCCCAATGGACTCATCTCCCCCTCTTCAGAGGTCCTGAACCAAGAACTTCTGTATTGGCCTATTCCAGTTCTAATGCCAGCAGTCTGAAATCTGTTTGTGGAAGAGATTGTGAACTCTTCAAGTGTAGACACTCTGCTAGCTCTCTTAGAGACCCCTCCAGCAGTGTGCTTGCTTTATAGGAGACACTAAATACTTGCTGAATTCAATTCGTTTGAACTCATTCTTTCCCTCTCGGCTGATAAGACAGATGAAGAATTTGCCCTGACCTCTCTTCCTGAGACCCTTGAATAATCGCCCAGGAAAAATCCAGAGACAATTGGGATATCCTCAAACACTGATGGTGAGAATGGAAATTGGTTCAGCTGTTTTGTAGGGCAATTTAGCAGGCTCTGTTAAGATTGTAGGTAGTCATCCTAGCAATTCCTCACCAGGGTACCTGCCTTGAGGATATGCATTCAGGTGAGTCAAAAATTCAAGGACAAGGATTTTCTCTGATGTATTGCTTGTGATTGCAAAAGAGTGGCCGGGGTGGGGGGGGGGGGGAAGCAACAACTAAATGTCCATCAATATGTAAATGTTTAACTACAGGGTACCCAATATAATATAATAGAAAAGTATTTCAGCAGTCTAGAAAACTTGAGTAGATCCTCATGGACTGACATAGTAACAAAATTTCCAAAACATATTGTTGGTTTTTAAAAACATTTAGAAATAATATGACTAGTCTATAGTGTTTATAATTTAAAAGCAAATCCCACAAAATCTCGACATTTCTATGTATTTGTATTCATGGAATCTTTATATTTCCTTTTAGTAGAACTGAATGTCGCATGGGAATGATGTTCTAGACAAGTCCGTGAGCAAGGTGACGATTGGATGCAGGCAAAATTTATTTCTAAAATCCCTTGAGAAAGAGCCACTTTGGAGTCAAGACAGTTCATCTTTACTAAGTCAAATGCAGCTCAGTATTGTTTCCCATTGTGTTGGAGCAGATTACTGTTTCTCCAGGCAATTTCTTCCAAACTGAGGATGGCAGGTTGCCTCTTGGGGGCCACACTATTCAAGCAGAAATAAATATGCTCACACCATGACAGGCCCTCCAAAGCTGAGACCAAACTGTGTGTCCCAGCAGGAGCATCTGAACATTTAGGTCAGGACAGTTGATGGTGGGTGACTCTGTGCAGGATGGGCATTTAGCATCCCTACCTCGCTGCCTTGGATGCTCATAATCCCCATTCCCTTCATTGCACAGTGAAATATTCTTCCAGGTATTTCTAAATGCCCACCAGGGGGCAGTACTTCCCCTACCTGAGAACCCCTAGCGTAGAATCCACATCTCCCAGCTCATCCTCACTCTTGTCTAGGCACACGCTCGTTGTATGTCGAGGCCATTAGATGGAGTCACCTGCCCTTTTTAAGTGGGATCTCTAAAAATTACTTTTCTCTTTCTGTCTGAGCCTGCATAGTTGAATTCCTGTAAGCCGTATGCTCCAAGGGTGCTCTCCTACTATCTCAGTTATCTATTGCTTTATAACAAAGCATCTAAAACATTGTGGCCTGTGAAGATCCCATTTCACTATGCTCACGGAGTCTATAGATCAAGAGTCTGGACAGTGATTGCTTCTGCTTCACAGTATCTGGGGCTCCAGGTCAGAAGATTTGCAAAGGCTGTGGTGGACTCTGGCTGGGGGCTGGAATCATCCGCAAATGTCTTCATTCACGTTTTGAGCTCCTGGGCCTTGAGAATAACTCAAAGGCTGGGTTTTGGTGGGCTGCAGCCCATCTGAAGGGGCTGGAGCATGTACACATGGCCTTGCAGGGGAAGAAAAGCTCTCTTCTCTCTACTCTTCTAAGTTCATTGGCTGAGGGCCCTGCAGACTCAACTTACAAAACACAGGTTAACAAGAGAAAAACAAACAAGAGTTTATGAACACATGCAGTGAGCATACACGTGGGAGAAACTCAGTGATGAGTCATTCAAAGGGGCAGTTAGATAAAGCTTGGGGTTTATAGAATAGCATCTTAATGAATGACAGCAAATTTGTATGGTAGTGACAAGATGAAGGACAAGGAAGTTTTTAGGCTTTCAGGGGTGGCAAACTGGAGGGAGGTAAATATGTGTGGGAAAATTAATGCAAGATAAGGCCTATTTTAGTAACCTTAGCCTTGTCTCTGGGGATTAAGAGTCTGAGCCTATTGTTTTTGCAGATGGAGAGGAAAGCAGAGAGCTTTTGTGTGCAGGCACGTCTTCTGTTTCTCATTTGTCTTCAAAGTGGCATATTTTGGGCTGGCATATTCTGATCTCCTATAGCTTCTTCATGTGGTTTTGGGTTCCTCACAACATGGCAAACTCACCTACTTACATGGTGGCTTCAGGGCTCCAAGGGTGAGTGTTCCAGCTAACAAGCAAAAGCCTCACAGTCCCTTGTTCCCTAGCCTTGAAAGTTACACAGTGTGAATAACGCAAACTTTTCCATCTAAGCAGCTCCAGGACCACCCAGGACATAGGCTCCACCTCTTAATGGCAGGAGTATCAAAGAATTTATAGCCATATTTTGAAACTACCAAACCTAGTGTGCATAGGAGAGCATTCTGAAAGGGTGTGCATCAGTCTATTAAGGTGAATCTATAAAATTATCTTACAGACTAGACATGCTAGTCTACTGACAGTTGTATACGAGTCAATCTAATGATAGTAGTGGTTATCTCTGGCAGAGAAGATCAGGATGGGGAGGCAGTAATTCTGGCAGGATAAACTTCACTTTATTTCTTGTTCAGGTGTTCTTTATCATGATTATAAATCCATATATTACTTATATCATTTTTTAAAGGGATGATGTTTGACCTTCATCATAGAAACAGTCTTATAAAAGTGGAATAGGAGAGAAGTAGGGAACTTTGACCTGTTATCCGCGACATAAAAATTATTCTGGATCCACAAGCAAATGTCAGAAAACACTGCCTTCTTAATTATTTTTTTAAAAGTTTTTTTTTTAAGATTTTATTTATTTATTTGACAGAGAGACAGCAAGAGAGGGAACACAAGCAGGGGGGAGTGGGAGAGGGAGAAGCAGGCTCCCCGCTGAGCAGGGAGCCCCACGTAGGGCTCAATCCCAGGACCCCAGGATCATGACCTGAGCCGAAGGCAGATGCTTAACAACTAAGCCACCCAGGCGAAACTACTGCCTCCTCAATTTGATGCAACAGCTGATCGTTGAGTGCCTCTTGGGGTCGAGTAGTGTTCTGGGTGCTCTGGAGGATATACCTACGGTTAGGAAGAGGTGCCATGCTTCAGTTGCTTGGAAAGGACAATAACAAGACAAGTGATCAGAGGAGTTAACACGTATTGAGCGTTGCTACCTGGTGGGCGCTGTTTGTGTTCTGAAGTTATTTCTCAGAACAACCCTCAGAATATAGGAGAAAGCACGTGAACTCCAATTGTCTTGGGAAGACTTCGGGAAGGAGGTAGGATTTAAGCTGATACATGTGAGCTGAGGTTCTCAGACTCCGAAGGTCATCACCATTGCCTGAGGAGTTTGGTCAAAATGTGAATGAATCCCAGGCTTACCTCAGATCTTCTGAAATGGAAACAGGTATATCTGTATTTGTAATGAGGAATCTGGTGTAGACAACCTTACCTCCACCTTAGACACTCACCTGGAGGTTTTGGAAACACTGATTCCCAGGGTCCTGTCATGGAGATTCAGATTCAGTAGTCTAAAGCAGGAAGCTGTGTCTTTTCTAAGTCTCAGGTGACACTCATAATCAGGCAAACTGTCATTGCAGAAGTATAGTGAGAATTTGACCTATAGAGATGAAGGAGAAGAGAGTTCAGGGAACAACTTTTGTGAAGGTGGGAGTAGGAAGGTATAGATAGACTTGAGTCTGCAGTGAGTGCTTGGAGCATAGACTGAAAACAGACACTGGAGGGGGGACCCTGGTTAGGCTGCTTCATTTGTCAAGGTGAGAAGTAACACAGGCCTCAGGCACCTTCTAGCCCAGGGCAGATATCACCGAGTGAAAAGACCATTGAGTGCTACCACCTGCCTTTTCTGTGTGTTGTGCTGCCTAGAAGGTTAGTGTGATGGCTGGTGCTCTGGTAGCCATTTAGGACCTTAGCATCAACTTGAAAGTGACAGTTGTATAGTAGGATGATGAAGGTAAGAGACAGAAGGGAAATTTGATTTCTCTGATTCAAAGGATTTCTACTTACCTGAAGAACACCTTGTGCAGACAGTGATGGAAGCACGCAGAAGCTCCCGTTACAAAATAGCGTGTGTGCACGAGCACTGCCCCAGAGGGAACTTTTCTCAGTGAAGATCTGGTTTGTTCTCGATTGTGTCAGTTGAAACTGGATCATGGCATGCCTCACTGCCTCTCCTATCCAGTCATTTGGCTTAAATCGGGCCCTCAGATGTGTTTATCTTGGCTAGCAGTGTGTGTTAATATCTAGAAAAGTTCAGTTAAGCTGTTTGAAGCCATTAGTAAATTCAGGCAGAGAAGTTAAATCTGTTCCTCAGATGAATGAGTGGCCCTGCGTCACGGTGACAGTAGAAACACCAGTAATGAGAGGACTGGCTGTTGGCGTTTATGGAATGTGCCAGGACATTTGCATTATCTCACTGAACCCTCACCACAGTTTTATAAGTTGGATTTTTTTTCTTATCCTCATTTTACAGAAGAGGAAGGGGAGGTCCAGCGGTGTTCACCTGCCCACAGGCTCGTGGCCTGCACAGAGCTGGAGCCAGCTGCCACCCTGCCTGGCGCTGCCCGCCTGCCTGAGGACAGCCTCCTCTGACCTGGCGGCATCTTGGCGCCCACAGCACAGGCGCAGGCCGGTCCTGCGGCCCCGAGGGTGCGGGCTGTGGCTAGCTGCAAGGCATCTGCTCATGGAAAGCTCCTTCCGAACAAAATAGACCTTTTTATTCCATGTTCAAGTTAAGTAGGTGATTAAGTGGGTTTTATTTTGCCAGTGGTTAATGAGAGTTGAATTAACCTGCGCAGTTATTGTGTGTTCCTTTGATGCGGGGCCTCCCTTTGCAATAGGAGGCGGACAGCAGTGGCAATTGCAACATTATGTAAATGACCACCAGGAAACGGGTTGCTGTGGGCAACTGGGGAGTCTGAGGAACTGGCTCTATTCTCCTGTGTTTCTGCCTCTGGCTTCCCTTCAAAATGCCCTCCAGCATCGGCTACCCAGATGTATTACCCGTTATCTCTCCATTACCTGATTTTCTCCTTCATTCTTGCTCTAGTGTGGGGCCATTTGGCCTGCCCTCTAGGGAGAAGACTGGGCCTTTAAGTTCTTACAAGCATCTCCTGCATTCTGGACGCTGCTGAGCTTCCCTGGGGCTCCCAGCTGCCTCATTACCCAAGGCCTGTCTTTGATTTACTTCAGTTTATAGTCTCATGTATGTACCTTCTGCTTCCACTGTCTCTGGGGAATGCATGGGGGTGCCGTGGAGGGAGGGGGGAGCAAGGTTTATAATAAAGAGCTGCGTGCTTGGTCGCCATGCCACACACAGGGGTTTCACAGGGCCAGCGAGAAATCACATCTGCCCATTCGCCCATCATGTAGGGCATTTACTGTCTTCTCTTAAACTGGGGTTCAGGGTTTGGGGCCTGGGCTCAGGCTTGGGGAAGAGAGGGGGCCTCAACCTTACTTGGGATTTGATTGGGCAGCCACCTCATGACAATGCTGCCAAGAAAGGTGGCATGGATTATGCCATGTGATGAACATAAGGAAAGTCAGAGCCCTTTGCTGGTCAGCTGGAGCTTTAATCTCAGGATGGCCCGTGTGTGTTAGATTCTGGAAACACCTGCATAAGGACAGGGTAGGAGAAGATTCAAAATATTACTAGCCAAGAATGGATCCTTCCTCCCTTCCTTCTCCTTTCTTTCTCTTTCTAGAACGAGTATTCTTTGGGGATGGCTATAAAGCAATGGAGAAATAATCAGGAAATGGAAACCACATCTATAGTCCACATCATAACAGTAAGGATTGCCATGGCTCCTGACCCCTACTGTTTCACCAGTTTGAACAGCCAGTCCCCCCTAGCCCCAGGATCCTGTGCTGCTCCCTTCTGTTTCCCTTAGACCC
Source organism: Zalophus californianus (assembly GCF_009762305.2). Lineage (NCBI taxonomy): Eukaryota > Metazoa > Chordata > Mammalia > Carnivora > Otariidae > Zalophus > Zalophus californianus. The sequence goes on from NC_045598.1 coordinate 10,090,229, forward strand.
TGCTCACGCCTTCATGATAGCCCTTCACTGAAGGCTCTTGAGATCCCCCACTTGAGGTGGCCGCCTGGGTCCTGCCGGGAACCTGAGTCAGTATGTGGTAGAAATGGGATTAGAATCCACAGCCCAACTCCAGAGATAGGTTCACATGGTGGGAGGTCCTCAAGAGGACCCGTAGGTGTGACAGTTTGCCAGTACCCTCGTACATGGGACTTATGTGTAGTTGTCGTCCTAGCCATGATTTATTACAGCACAAGGATCCAAACCAACAGTAGCACAGAAAGAAGGTGCATGGTGCACATCTGGGGAAACCAGGCGTGAGCTTCCAAGAGCGCCCCGCTCTGTGCAATCACGTGGCATGTGCTTAACTTCTCTGGCGAGGAGTTGTGACAATGTGTGTGCAATGTTGTCAACCAGGAAAACTCAGAGACTCAGTGCCTGGGGGTTTTTACTGGGGGCTGTTCGTGTGGGCATATGCCCTCCCTGGTGTGTACCCGGATTCCAGACTCCCAGAGGGAAAGCAGGTGTTCAGCCTAAGCCATATTATTTATACAGAGAGTTGAAGCACAGAGTGCCACTCTTATTTAGGAAATATTGGAATTCTCCCCAATTGTAAGCTCCCCCGGACACCAGCCAAAGCCGACTTTGCAAGCAGGCCTTTCAAAGAACAGCCGTCATGCCAGCCACGCTGACTCCTTTCTGCATGGCTCGGAAGCACTCTAGCAGCATTTAGGAAGGGTTTACTCTGTGTGAGGCACTGCATTTGGAGGAGAGCACCAGTCATCTCTTTGAATGATAGCATGTAAAGTAAATACTGCTTGTAGTCCCCTTTTGCAGGTGGAAAGTCTGCTCATGGTGTTACAGCAAGTATGTGGTGAAGGCAGAATTAGAATTCAGGTTTATCCGACTCCAAAGTCTTTTAAAGGTTGGGGGAGGGCGGCAGGTAGGGATGGGGGCAGGGAGAATATGAATAGTATGGATGATTTCTAGTTTCTTCTGCGGGCATTGGTATTGTCTGTGTTTTATCCCCAGTGGACATACATTGTTTAATCAGAAAATTTAAAAATAATTGTATGAAGCATTTTGGGTGAGTCTCCTTTAATATATAAATAGACCCAATTATAAAGGCAGATTAAGTGTCACGATGCAGATGAACGCCGCTAAATTACTTGAAGCCAGTTTGTTCTCTTAAGCAGGTTAAACATGTTCCTTATGATGCTGTTTACACATTGCGTTTGCTTAGCAAAACCTTTTCTCCTAGATATGGCAAAGGTAAACGTCAGCTCGGCCCCAGCTGAATTAGCCCAGAGGGCCGTGCTCTTGATTAATAATCATCGCAAGTCAGAGATGCGTCTCCCCGCAATCCTCAAACCTCCCAGACTAGGAAGGTACTTTATTTTTTTAATAACAAGATAAAAAAGGATGGAGTTTAGTTCTTACCAACTTCAGTGACCGAGGTCCTGGCATTCACGCAGATGGGATATTACCTTGTGGGACTCCCAACGAATAAGGAAAGAAGAACCAGCTGGACCCAAAGCAGACTTCAAACAGCACAAAACCCGGGGTCCTGAGGAAGCCACACTCAGTGCCTGGCATAGTTTGCCCACCCACAAGGCCTCCCTGTGCTGATCAGAGGAATCGTGGATGCTCATTCATTTAAATTCTGACAGAGTGAGCCTGGGAAAAAAGTGGATGATCTTACCTCCTGCTCTCTGAGCATCTGCCCCTGTGTCTTTTGATTTGCAGATCACTGCTGGTGTCCTCTGTCTCGTGGCCCCCACCATTCCACCAGGCTGCTCTGCCTGGGTGACATCAACAGGCCCCTCCTTTCCAATTATTGGTCCTCTGCCCAGGTGCCCTTGGGGTCCTTCGAGGTCAATTCTGTGGAGCCGGTGTAGTGGCTTCATGTGGCTGCTATATTCATTTGCAAGAGCTGCCAAAACTGAGTAACACAGACTGAGCAGCTCAAACCACACAGAGGCACTGTCTCATCATTCTGGAGGCCAGAAGTCTGAGATCCAGATGTTGGAAGAGTTGCTTTCCTTCTGAGGCCTCTCCTTGGCAGGCAGACGGCTGTCTTCTCCCTGTGTCTTCACATGGTCTTCCCTTGGTGTGTGTCTGGGTCCCAGTCTCTTCTTAGAAGGACATCAGTCACAGCGGATTAGGGTCCACCCTGATGACTTCATTCTACCTCTTTAAGGATGGTGTCTCCAGATGTGGTCATGAAGGGTAGGACTTCGTGTAGGACTTTGGAGGCCAGGGGGCGCCGTTCAGGTCCTAACAGCTGTTCTAATGAGTTATCACAAATGTATCAATTTAAGGAACACAAACGTATTGCCTTATAGTCTGTAGTTCAGAAGTCGGACCCGGGTCTCACTTGGCTAAAATCAAGTTTTGGTAGCTCAGTTCTGTAGGCTCCAGATCGCATCCATTCCTTTGACTTCCCCCATCTTCAAAGTCAGCAGCCCTCCCATCACTGCCACCTCTTCCAAAACCACATTCCCCTCTGATGCTTTTTCTGGCCCCTCTTCCGCTTGTAAGCACCCTTGTTGATTACTTTGGGCCCACAATCCAGGGTCATCTCCCTGTTGTCAGGTCTACCGATTAGCAACTTTAATTCTCCTTTGTCATGTAACCTAACAGGTTCACAGGTTCCAGGGATTAGGTTGTAGACAGGTCTGGGGGGCCGTTTTTCTGCCAAGCGCACTCCCGTAGCCTCTATATCAACACAGATCATCTCTCCATGATAATGCTCCCCAAATGCAGGGAAAATCTCTCCACTTTGCAGGCAAAGAGACAAAAATGACCTTATTAAGAGTTTGCCAGGAGTGCTTATGTAGGGTTGTGGGGATTTCAGGAGACAGGGAAGCCTTATAAACTTGACACTGTGATGTCATTATGCCGAGGGAGGTGGGCTCTCTCTTGTCTCCATGCCAGGTGGGGTACAACTCACTGGGGCTGGGGAAGGGAGAGGAGCCCCATCATGGAGCTGGTGCAGAGCACAGCTCAGCATCTCTGTGCCACATGGCCCTGCTGCTCCCCCCCAACCCCCCACCCCCACCGAAGGATTACGTATGTCTCCGGGATTGGAAGGGTCTGTCATCAGCTCCTGGCTTTTCCTCCCCCAGGAACTGTGCAAATAGCTTCTCTCCTCCTAAGGTGAAATGATTTGCCTTAGCTAAGCAGTTACCCACTTTGCTTCTGAAAACCTTCCTAAGGAGCATTTTGACACACAAGTGGATATGTTGATGGGGGGAAAAAAAGAAAAAAGAAAGAAAGAAAGGGTTTCCTGCCATCTGGTTTAGAAAAGGTGGTAAGGAACATTTCCCCGCTCTTCCACCTCTGTAGAACAGAAGCCGAGAGCTGGAAAGAAGGGAGCCCATCGCGGTGCGCCAGGGTCGGAGCCTCAGAATAGGGAGTGACACACCCAGGCAATCTACTCTGTGGCCATCCTAGAACTGGAACCCTAGATGTTCCAGCTGAAAACTGTAGTCTTATTTCCACCACGTACCACCTTTATAACAGGTTTTCCCCCTAAACACTTGTGAAGATTCTATTGGGTGGGTGTTTCCAGGAATTAGTAGCGCTTGTCATTTTTCAGAAGAAGTAACTAATTCCTTTGTCCTTGAATGAATGAGCCATTTAGTTTGTGTTAGTTGAGCGGTTTCATTTTATTCCTAATATATTTCTACTATTTATCTAATTCAGTTTTCTTTTTGCCCTCATTCCTGAAACTATTTTATCCTTTTTCTTTCTTTCTTTCTTTCTTTTTTTTTTTTTTTGGCAGTTACATGTATTTTTTGTTAAGTCCCCTTCAGTCCTTTGTGGTTTGAGTTGGAGTGTCACTGGATAACAATTAAATATCCCCCTTTTCTGCAGAGTGTGGTTTTGTTTGAACTCTTGTAGAATTGTCCCTCTGTGTCTGGTGGTGATACATTATGCTCTGTTTTGCTTTTTAGCACCCACTATGTGGCAAGTTCTGTGCTAAACAGGAGACACAGACCCTTGCCATCTGGGAGGGTCAGCCTGGCAGGGAGAGAAGGACATAATTCACTTATATGAATGAGTCCACGGTTACGACCAAGAGAAGCAGTCTGGAAGAAGTGGGGTCTTTTGAGTGGGAATCACAGAAAGAACCAACCTGCCCTGGGGTAAAGGCTTCCACTTGGCCAAAGGTTGGAGTGTTAGCAATGTTGGGCAAAGAGAGGACATTCTGTATAGAGGAGATAGCGTGTGCAAAGGCCCTGGGGTAGAAGTAGATTTGGTGTATTTGTGGAACCGCTGTGTTCCTTCTGGCTGTCTGGTTCCTGATCCAGACATTACTGAGCTTTGCTCTGGGAACTGTGTTTCTGGGTCCTACCTATACCTTGCCTGGATATTTTGCCCTGAACCCACTGGTCCCCCCCCCCAAAGATTTATTTATTTTTGAGAGAGAGAGAGAGGGAGAGAGCATGAGCGAGTGAGCAAGCAGGGGGAAGGGGCACAAGGAGAGAGAAACTTAAGCAGACTCCACGCTGAGCTTGGAGCCCAAGGCAGGGCTTGATCCCACGACCCTGAGATCACAATCTGAGCCAAAACCAAGAGTCGGATGCCCAACCTACTGTGCCACCTAGGTGCCCCATTATTGGTTTTTGAAGAATGGCTTCACCTGGGAGCCCTTGTCCCCAGTGATCGCATAGAACACAGCCAAGGAGAAAAGCATCCACTTCATTTTCCCAGCCTGGTCTACAACCAACTGACAAGTCTCGGCCTCTTCCAATGAAGACAATCCTATAGGGTTCTGTAAGATCAATGGAGTTAAGATATTTGAACTTCGTGGAAGACTCTGAGGTGCTGTGGATGCTTGTTAACCTTTGCTTCTGGTGAAAAAGTCCCTTCTGGAATGCCAGACAAGCTACATCTCACACTGAGTTTGTGAGAGATTGACATCAGGGCTGGATCTGAGGTGATGGGAAGGGTATTTTTAACCGAATAAATGACCTTTTTCTTGACCCTTTCTCCCATCCTTGTAGCAATCTTTTGGCATAACATATTTGAAATTGTTTTAGGCACTAGGACACAGATGTATGGTATTTTAGAGAGAAAAACAACAGATGATTGGAAAATTAGGAGAAGGAAGTTTCTCGTTGAATTCTCCATCCTGCCAGCAATGAAACCAGCGCAGGCAGGAAAGACCTAAACTTTCCTTACTGGGGAATCTGAGAAGTTTCTAAGGATTCTCCAAACCTCCTGGCAAAACCCAACCCACTCTGACCAAGTTTCCTTTCCTTTCCAGTGTTTTCAGAGCAAACAAAGGGATGTTGTCTCCGCAATCCCCAGGTGGCCCTAGAAAATGGATTCAACAGCTGTGGTGGGCGGCAGGGGCTCAGCCAAAACTTGTTATATATTTAGAACAAATAGCCTCCAGGAAAGCAAGTCTGTGTCCATATGTGGCTGCTTAATGTACTCCCTCTGGAACGATCCCATCCCTCTTCTCAGCCTCCCTCCAGCCCCCGGCCTGCCCCCTTCCCTGCCTTCAAGGGCTGCATGGTTTTGCTGCCCAGAGCCTCCCTCCATGGGCCCAGCTCCCAAACGCCCTTGGAAATACACCTTTTCTGCTGTCTTCACATCCAAGCCCCTGATTTTCAGTGGGGTCAATCTGGAGAGTAAATCTGATTTTCACTTGATCTCCACTAAGGTTTGATGATGATTAGTGGCCCCTTTTATTCTTGGAGAGGTATTTCATTGTGGTGATGTGGATTAACCCAAGTGAGGCTCGTGGATTAACCCAAGTGAGGCTCCTCCGGGTGGGATGGCAGAAGGTGTCGGGGCCCTATTTTAAGGTGAGGAGTTTTTCCTGGCAGCCCTAACATGGGAACCTTGCGACCTCTGCCTGTGCGTATGTGTTGGCTCATGTTGGCGGGATCGGTGCATGCAGAATAAACCTCTTTCACCGCTTTCCAGTAATCCATTCAGCCACCCCGCTGTCCCTCCTTCTACTTATTCTTGCCCTTGTTGTCACATGCACACTGTCTGTTCTCGGAGGTGCACATGACAGGCCGCTTGTCGTCCTTGGAGATTTCGCTCTCCAGGTTCATTTGGAGCCCAGGTGAGAGGGCTGGCGTTTCCTGAATCGAGCAGCTGTTCTCTGGTCACTCCCTGCTGTCCTAACTCAGCCCCTGGAGCCCATGTGGCGTGGAAGCAGTTGGGGACAGCCTGAGCCTGAAATCTGTGTCCTAGCTACTCAGTTGCTTCCCACTAGCCCAAGATGATTCTGGCCTGCATTGTTTTCTGGCATCAAGATCCCTCTTTATTGCAGGAAGACCTAATTAAAATAATTCCGTGCCCAGCCCTTTGCTGACCTGTGTTTATGGGGGGGGCGTGTCTGAGATGAACACATTTGGGGGACTGGAGAGCCCTCAAAGCAGAAGGACATTTGGTTCCAGTTCTCCGACGAGCAGCCACTCAAGGCCATGTCCATTGGGAGTGTGAAATATAGGGACGAGTCTGCTTATGATGGATGAGGTAGAGATCCTGTGACATAGTGTGGGTGGAAGCCCTTTCTAAACCAGACCGGGGCACAGAAACTCAGGAGCTGTGTGTGCCAGGCTGGGGGGCCCCAGAGAAAATGTGCCTGTGGGTGACTTTCCAAGTGGGAAAGGGAACATGGCAACTCCTCGATGCTGTAAATGCAGCCGGGTCACCTGAATTCAAGAAACCTACCTGGCCTGCTTGTCACACCTCAGCTTTATGTTCTTGAGCAAGTAGTTCCTCTCTCTGTGCCCCTAGTATACAAAGCCAGGGCGTTGGGCAAGATTTCTGATACCCTCTGTCTGCTCAATTTCTGAATCTGTCTCTAGTTGACCGATCTCCAACTCGTCCTCCACACTGCAGCCAGAGTATTCGTTCTGAAACACATGGTTGCCCAAGGTTCTCCCCATGCTTAGCACGCATCTGCAGTTCCCTGTTGCCCTCAAGGTGAAGCCCAGGCTTCTTTGCTGGGCATCCATGGCCCCCCAAGACCTGGCCCCTGTGGCTTTATCTCTTGCCCTTCCTCCTGTCACCTGCATTCTGGCCAGCTTGGACTGCATGGCACTCCAGAAGCTTGCCACAGCCCCAGGCCTCTGTGAATGCCATTTCCCCCCAGAACTCTGCCAGCCCATCCCTTCCTCAAGTGGCTGTGTGTTATTGACCCTCAGGTCTCAGTGTGAAAGTCTGAGACGCCTGCTCGGCACTTGCCCTGAGCCCGGGGGGGAGGCTCATCTCCAACGTACTCCTAGATCGGCTCCTGGAACAGTTTTTGCTACCGAGTAGTGTGGTCCCCTGCTTACTGCTCTGTCCCCCCAGTGAACCATAGGCAACTCAAAGGATGGGACTGTGCCCTGCTTGCACCGAGCCCCCTGTTCCTAACACAGTGCCTGGCTTGCGGCATTGACAGGCACTCAGTACATGTCACCTGGGCCGTGTGTAGGCGGCTGGTGCTGCCATCCAGAACATGGCATTATGCCAGCGAGTGCTCCCTCACAGGAGGCAGGCAGCGGCCCACATGGTGGATGCTCTCTGGTGAACTGACCCAGGCTGTTTCTAGACAATGGTCGTCCCACTTTCCAAAACACCCTGCCATCTCCCAGGGGGAGGAACTGGACTCCATGTGTGCCCTGCCCTCTCACAGTTCCCCAGAGGGACCCTTTATCTTTAGAACGAGCTGGGGATCTTGCGGACTTTCCTGTTTGCTCCTGTTCCGAAGTACAACACTAACCCTCCCCTGAGCACGCATGTCCCATTTTAAATCCATTCTGGCAAGCTGATTTCCTGTTCCCATTCAGTCAATCATCTTCCATCTTTGGCAGGAAGGAGAACACACAGCTTTGCATGTGCCAACCCCAACATATTTCTAATTCCATCGAGCGTGGCGGGCTGCACTATGAAGGCAATATGGCCCCACACCTGCACCTGTGGAGCATTTCTTGGCCTTTTAAGTTAAGGACCAAAGCCCTGTTGGCTGGTAGGACAAAGGCCCCGCTGCTGAGAATCAGTATCACCACGCAGACCGCGCCAGGAAGCTGGGTACCAAAGATCCCCGAGTGAGGATTTGAAAGTGCAGTGGACTGACAGGGACAGCATTAAATCCAGAGCAAGGTCATGAGACGTGGCCTGGTGTTTCTAGTCCATTCTGTGTGGGGAAGAACTCACAGAGAGGACAGAGGGACCTGCGAAGGGGCTGGGCTCATGACCTCTAGTAGTGGCAATGATCCATTTATCGGTTTCAAACCCTGATGATGCTCTGGAAACTCGCCCTTCTCTGAAATTCCCTTTGACCACAGCCAAGTATAGATTCACTTCTTAAGGACTTTGATGCATATCTGAAGGGCCGTGTGTGCGTGTGTGTTTCCGTCTTCTTTTTCTCCTGTCCATCCTTTGGCTCATTTTGAAGTTTTGGCAGGTGCCCACCAGGAACTGTAACCTAACTTCTTTTTTTTTTCATTTCTTCTCTGCTACGATCGTGAATGTCCTTTCTGCTACGTCAAGAGTGCTTTTGAGCCTTTCTCCTTTCTGATATTTTCCTTCTATTTCTTCTTGGCATGTCAATTTGATTTCCTACCTGCACAGCCCAGCACGAACCTGATGGTAATGACTCCAGTTTGCAGCTGCCTTGGAAAGGTGTCAGCCAAGCCTGGAATCGCAACTCCATTCAGTTTCCACTCCTCACCTCCGGGGCCCTCTCCCCAAAATGGCAGTCCTTATCAAAAAGACCGAGGCAGAAAGTAGTAGCTGCACTAAAACTTGATTTGAGTTTGCCCTTTATTTTTCTGATCACTGTGAAAATCAGTTCTAAGAGGATGATTTTGTCCCCCCCTTGTACTTGAGCCTACATTAATTTTGCTCTTTTCTTGCCATCCAATTTCGTTCTCTTCAGTTCTGTTCTCAGCTGGATCCTAGTGTTTCACTGCACATTGTGAACCAGCAGAGCAATAATATGTTATGATTAATAAGTGGCTTGACAGGCAGGAAAAAAAGCAAATCTTACTCATTGCATCCATGGTGCTGCGCAAATTTGCTATTTTTTGAAAAATGTATGTAGTCAGCAGGATGGTTTTTGTCTGCCTTCTTAGCCCTCCACCCCCCTGCTTCAGCCGGATATTCCATTTCTTTTCACCTGCAAATGGCAGGCCCACGGGTCCCTGAGGAACTCACGGTTCTGGAGGCTGCATCCCACATCACGCAAGATATGTCAATGTGCATCCACGTTGCACTTCAAATGCAAGTTTGTGTAACTGTGGAAGAATTCAGACTCTGATTGCACTTGGCCTGTTGGCATAATACATCTTACTGTGTACCAGGCCCTCTCCCGAGCATGTACAGGTATGGCATATACAACTCACAGCAATGCTAGGAGCAAGATGCTCTTATGATCTGAATAATTTTTTTAAAGCTTTATTTATTCATTTTAGAGAGAGAGAGAGTGGGGCAGTGGGGAGGGGCAGAGGGAGAGAAAGAATCTCAAGGAGACTCCTTGCTGAGCCTGGAGCCCGATGTGGGGCCTGATCCCACGCCCCCAAGATCATGACCTGAGCTGAAACCAAGAGTCGGATCCTCAACTGACTGAGCCACCCGCAGGTGCCCCTGATCTGAGTAATTTTTTATTTTGTTGGCCTATATTGTATGTTCACCCATTTCTCTTAATGGGTTTTATTTGCATGATGTGGAATTATTTTTTTCCAGGTTTCCAGAATTGTTTTTCCCTTGAAACCACAGGTTCTAGATATGCCCTCTTTAATACGGGATCTATTGCTGTATGTGGCTCCTGAGCACATGACTGTGGGTACTCCAGCTGTGCTTTACGTATACAATACACCTTGGGTTTCAATGACTCGGGATGGAAAAAAGAACGTGTAATACCTTATTAATATCTTTCTGTGTTAACTACATGCCAAAATTATAATGATAAGATTTGGGATATGTTGGTTTAATATATGATTAGAATTCATTTCATCTGCTTTTCTTTTTCTTCCCTTTTGTAGTGAGGCTACTAGAAAATGTCAGTTGCACACATGGCTCACATTCTGTTTCTGTGCCCAGAGCTGCTCTAGAGAGCACGCAGAAGCCCGTGGGGTTAAAACGGCCTCCGTTGCTTTCTACCTCCGCTTGAAGTACACCAATGCTGCTAGGGAAGGCGAAGCCTTCATCTGATACCATTTACACAACTGATGTTCAGTGAGGGCCTACTGTGTGCCAGACATCAGTGGGGAACAGGACAGACGGCATCGGTGTCTAGGGTTTGTGCATCAGGGGCCCCTGCTCCAGGGCAAACGTGATGACACGCCTGGCCCTCGAAGCTGGAGGGGCCTGGGTGGGGGCTGGGCATGAAGGACATGGTTCCTTCTTCTCATTCACACAAAGGGGCAGTATCTCTCCCAGCCATGTCCCTTGGTGGGGTTGCGTTTGTCCAACAGGGGCACCTTGAACAAGAGCCTCTGTGGGCATCACCAGCCCTGTCTGCCCTCACAGAGGAGGTGGATCAGGAGTTGCTTCTAGAGCCCCGTGCCTGTTACCCCATCTCTTTACCTGGATTCGAATCTCTGGTCCGAATTCCTGAGCCCGAGACCCTCCGGGCAGAGATCTCTGCTTTGTCCAACCACAGACTTGTGACCCATGGCCAGTTCTGACCTCCCCGTGTAGACCTGTCTCAGTCTGGCAAGCCAGTGAGGCTCCTTCTTTGTCCTCTTTTCAGTAAAAAATGACCTGGGTCTTAACTGTTTTCCTGATTCCCTTCTCTAGAATGTTGGCTTCTGATTTGCCATGTTTGTTGGTGTACCTGCAGTGCCGAGGGCACCGTGGGAACCTACAGAGGCTTTGTGGTGGTGAGCACAGACCTTTGCGCCTGGATGAGGCTGGGGCTTCTTGCATGCCTCTGTGTCTCTTCGGTCACTGTCCCTTGTCATCTGTCTCAATTCCAAGATTTGATGACCCAGCTTTTAGGAGCATAGACTTTGCTTGGATGATAGTAGACCCTCTCTGCTCCTGAGCTCTGGGGACACAGCTGCACTGGTCCTCAGGGCCTGGTGGCTCCCGGGTGTCTCTGTCACCCCTTTAGCCTTGGTGTTTTCTCTCCTTTTCTGAGACTGCACATCCTCTACTGCAGTCTCAGCTCCTAGCTCTGAGCCTGGAATGTAGAAAGCTCTTGATAACTGTGCCCTGAGTACCCATGCCGCCTCAATGGAGAGTCCAGAGGGCAGAGGCCACACAACATGCTGTGTTGGCAGAAGGCAAAGACTTGCTTGTCATTCACTGCAACCTCGGGATTTGAAGGCCAAAGACTTTATCCAAGTATCTGAAAGTGACAGGTTGTTTCCTCTTCTCCAGGTATTTTTTCCTCTTATTTATTTATTTATTTAGAGAGCAGGGGGAGGGGCAGAAGGAGAGGGAGAGAATCTCAAGCACATTCCCTGCTGAGCATGGAGCCTGACGCGGGACTCGATCTCACGACCCTGAGATCACAACCTGAGCTGAGGCCAAAAGTTGAATGCTCAACCGACTAAGCCACCCAGGCACCCCCAGGTATTTTTTTCCTTTTGAGCCATGCTGTAGAATCTTTCATTCAGCCTTTGGTTTCTGCCTTGCATTTACAGAGAATTCTCCCCATACCCGGGGGCGTTATTTATTTCTTTGTTGTTACTCCTGGGTCTGCTGCTCATGGTACTTCCACATCCTTGGCTGGTGGGTTGGTCATCGTTCAGATTGTTCTCAATGAGTGGATCTGGAGGGCTCTTGAGCATCTCTGCCTGGGGGAAGCTGGGCAGCTATTCCTGCTTTGTGATCCAGTTCTTTCACCATTTATTAAGCACCGTGTGTTCCCTCACTGGACCTGTGCTGGCTGCTGGGGTCTGGGGGATCGATCAAAAGGAGACGAAAGGCTCCCTGAGCCCTGGGGATGCTTACGAGCCCGTATAGTTCTTGTAGGCAAGGGACACGGGGATTGCCCAGTAGGCTTGCGTGAAAAGCCGCTTGCTACATGGTGGCTCTGTAGCTCTGTGAGCCCCACAGGGCTCAGAGGACGGCAAGCCCGGTGAGTCACCAGGGCTTCAGCATTGCCCCTGCCCAGGGGTAAACCCAAAGTGCACGCCCGAGCAAACACTGCTTTCAATGGACCAGGGCCTGGTTAAAGAGTCCCCTCACGTCCCCCAGCCCCGTCCCGGCTCTGAAGATTTTCCACTGGAGTCATTAAAGCAAAATCCATGTCATGATGGCTCTGAGCTTTCAGATCACTTTATTTCTTTATTTTTGGTCCTGTTTTGTTTTTTTTTTAAATAGGACATGTAGCCATGAAGGGACTTGTGATTGATCGCAGAAGGCCTTCAGCTCAGCTTTAATGAACCACCATCTTGCTTTGATCCGGTCATTGCAGGTGGTTCTCTGTGAAGTGTGTGGCCAGGGCAGAGAAAGAGGGGTGGGGCGGGGGGGGGGGCTCCCCAGCCAGGGTTCTGGCTGAGTTCCTTCATAGGACAATGACAGCACTGCAGGCTCTCCCCGCCCCCTACCCACACCCGCTCCGTCCCCTCTAATTGCATTTTTTAACTGTTTCTTAGAAGTGAGTGAACATTTGTTCTGAGGACTGCCAGAGGCTTTGTGTGCTTTTATACCTTTTGGAGAAGTTCTTTAAACTCAGGGGAACAATGCGTGGGACAGCTCCTGCCCTTTCCTAAGCTGGGTGTGAGGATGTACATTAGACCTGTTGCCCCGCTGCTTTAGCGCCCCCCCGCCCCCGCCGCCCTCCATGGTTGCCCTACCTACTCAGAGCAGAAGCCACACTCCTCTGGTCTGTTTTCTGTGCTGGGACAGCCCAAGTTCCTTCTTGCCTCAGGGGCTTTGCACCAGCTGATTGTCCTGCCCAGAACTCGCCTTCCTTTGTCACCCACTTTTCTCTTGTCTCTTTCTTAGGTCTCTGTTTAAATGTCACTTCTTCAGCAATGTCATCCCTGACCACCCTGTTTCCAGAAGTGACTTCCTCCTCCAATTTATTCTGTCACAGCATCCTCTGTACTTCTTTCAAGGGACTTACAGCAATTTGTAATGATCTTATTTATCTGTTTCCCTGTATGTTCTCAGTCTTACCCCAGTCGACCAAGGGTAAGTGGGTACATTTCTGCAGACCCAAAGTGGCCCACCATTTGTTTTTATCAGTGAAGGTTTATTGGAACACAGCCACTCTGATTCTTTCACTATTGTCTGTGGTTGCTTTCCTGCTGCAGTGGTAGAGTTGAGTAGTTGCTGTAGAGGACTGTCAAGCTGGTGATGTTTACTATCTGGCCCTTTGCAGAAAAGTTTGCTGACCATTGCTGAAGATCACATAGTTCACGTGGACACCTTATTTTGCTGGACCTGTTAACTGCTGTATCACCAGGACCTAGCACATTGCTTGGCACATAGCAGGTGCCAGTAAGAATAAACAGGAAGGAAGAAAGGGAGGGAGGAAGGAAAACTAAGGAGGCTTGTGGTTTCTCTGTACTTCTCTCCTTTCTACGCGTCATCTTAGCTCAGCAACTTATGTCTGGCACCGTGAACCACGTGTCATGGAGATACTGAATCATACTCTTGGTTTTGAGATCCGGGTTCAATCAATGGAGTAGGTGCTGTAGCCAGGGTCATAGAGATGCTTTGCACTCCCGTCATCCCGGAGTGTAGGCCAGGTGTCTGAGCTGGAGAACGAGGCATCAGAACTCCTGAGTTCCTTTCCAGTCTTTGGCTCCTCAAAGGCAGAATGACTCCCAGTGGCCCTCACACTACACTGTGGGTATGATGAGATGTCCCTCCCAGGATTATGTTATGTTACATGGCAAAGGGACATTACCCAAGTGGGCATATGTAACGTATGAGCCTTTCAAAGCAGAGGTTTCTTGGCTGGTGGCAGAAGAAATCAGAGGGGTCGGAAGCATGAGAAGGACCTAACTTGCAGGTTTGAAGGTGGAAGAGGCCACATGAGAAGGACTGTCCCTGCCCTTTGGGAGTCGTGAGGGAATAGCCACATCAGTCCTACAGCCACAAGGAACTGATTTCGCAACAACCTGAATGAACCTAGAAGCACATTCTCGCTCAGACCCTCCTGGTAACAGCCTAGCCCAGCCAACACCCAGATTTCAGCCTGAAGAGACCGTGAAGAAAGACCTCATCCCCACCCACCTGACTTCTGACCTACAGAAACCGGGAGATAGTAAACGGGTGTTGCCTTATGCTGTTAAGCCCAGGTCAGTTTATTACATAGCAGCGGACAACTGATACACCATGGAACCCACTGGGGAAACAGGTTTTCTGCCCAGCACAAAGGTCTGAAAAATCCCCCATCTGGGAGCTAGTGTTGCCTTTTATCAGCTCTAGGACTATGAGCAGGTGACGTTTCTGAGCCTCATCTGTAAAAAGGGAGGATAATACTGGTAAGTTGCCTCACTCCAGTGCTCATGGGCAGTCAATGAGATGATTCATGGAATGTGTCCAGGGCAGTGTTCAGCCCAACAGGCCTCACCAGAAGCTCCTCCACTTTCTCTCGGTGCACCCTCTCCTGAAAGTCTTACTCTCCATTTCCACGTGGAGATTTGTCTCCGGGGAGATGCTCCTTCTTTCACGCCTTCCTGTCCTCAGCATCAGGGACCCCTGTGCAATTTCAGGGCTGGCTAACTAATATCACAGCAGTGGAGTTCCTTGGTCCTCAGCTGTCTCTCAGGCATAAAGGCAATGCAATTACTGTCTTCTGGGGAGTGAGGCTGGCAGAGAATGCAGATGTTCGGTGGCAAATGCCCTGTCAACACTGTGACATGCAGCTAAGGAATCATGGGGAGGGAAGAGCCAACATTACACTACTTTCTTAGCTGAGCTTTTCAAATTCTGTACTTACACAGATAGTGGCTCATAAAGAACATTCACACAAAAATGCAGATGCACAATTCACCAGGACTTCAAAGTCAGACAAATGGGGGTGACCATCGATGCCATTTATTAAATGCTTACTTTGTGCTTGGTGTTTCTCTAAGATCTTTCCATGTTTGAGTTGATTTTCCCTGTTTTACAGATGAGGGAATGGAAACTCAGAGAGGTTAAGTCACATTCCCCGAATTATGCAGCTAATGAGTGAAAGGTCTGAGATGAGGTCCGGCTGCAGAGTCTGAGCTCCTGACCGTGGTGCTGGGCAAGCCATTGGAGCTCTGCACTGACTAGCCCTGTGATGACCTTGGGCGACCATTGAATCCTCCTGAAGCTGGTCTCCCATCAGTCTCCTGTTCCTGTGTAATTTGGTAAAAACCCAATTATATCATTCATGAAAAGGGCCTTGCACAGTGGAAACTCAAACAACAGTGGAACAAAGAAGACAATGGGGACATTTCTTGGCTAGTGATCTGTGGCCTTCTGAGTCTGAGAGGCATTGCCCTGAACCTGCTTGCAAGTTTGGGAAGAAGGGCAAATGTCAGTGAGGGTTTGGGGGGAGGGAATGTCCAGGAGAAGGCACTCTTTCCTCATAGCTCAGCTCCTCTGGGGCCCCCCGGCGTGGTGTGAGGAGGAAGGGAGCTGAGAACGGTCTTCACGCAGCACGGTCAGCCTCTCAGAAACCCTGTGCTCTGGGCTGCGCGGGTGCGGGCAGCAGGGGTCCCTCCGACCCCAGGCTGCTTATTCACATGGGGGCCATGGAGATTGCACATGGGGTGACTGAATTTGCCATGTTTCAGCTGCTTGGGCAGAGCAGGACATCCTTCTAGAGCAGGATGCTGGCCCTCCCCATGGCTGCCTTCTAACCATGGGGTGGGGCGGGGTGGTGGTGGTGGTGGTGGTGAGGACATGGGCCCAGGGCGTTCCTGACTTAGGCGGTGGTTTCAGGATTTGATACCACTCTCTCCTCTCTAGTCTGGAGCTCTCTGGGACCCCTCATTCCAGGTGCCAGGATCATGTCCCCACATCCCCCACCCCCCATCCTCCACTGTCACACTGGGGCCTGCCCTGTACTGGGGGGCCTTTCCTTACCCCCTCCCTCCCTCCTGCATTTTCCGGTTTACCATTGATAATGGTCATGGGCTGATGGATTTCTCCTTTCAGATACCAGGTTGTCCCTAAAGTAGTAACTTCCCATACCTTCATCCCTAAAAGTGATGACACGGTGTCAGTCTAGACCCACATCCACACAGTTTTTAATCTGACACTTACCGAGAGCTCACTCACTACCTGATAGAAAACGCCAAGCAGCTCTAGCGTCATGCCCAATGTGATTCCATGTGCGTTTAGTCCCAAGTATAGATGATGAAACTAAGCCAAGAAGGGTAAATCAGTTTGCTCACTGTTTGGGGGTGTGGAGTCTGGAATCCAGGTGTGTTGTGTTCACACCCCACACCCTCAGCAGCTCTTTCTGTCCGGACTCTGTTGGTGTCTGTCTGAGCCAGCTCAGGCTGCTATAACAAAGACCACAGATGGGGGTGGGGTTCGTGGCGGGGGTGGTGCTTAAACAACAGACATTTATTTCTCCCAGTTCTGGAGGCTGGAAGTCTAAGGTTAAGGTTCCCACTGATTCAATTTTTGGCAAGATGCTCTTCCTGGCTAGTAGACAGCTGCCTTCTCGCTGCGTCGTCAGGCGGAAGAGAGATCAAGCACAGGCACCTTTCTCTCTCTCTCTCTCTCTCTCTCTTCCTCCTTATAAAGCCACTACTCCCATCGCAGGGCCCCACCCTTGTGACCTATCTAGGCTTAATTACCTCCCAAAGGCCCCACCTTCAAATACCCACACATTGGGGGTTAAGCTTTGGTGTATGAATCTGGGGGACATGATCCAGTCCTTAGCAGTGTTTTGTGTGGAGGAGGCTTAGCGGGTCTCAGTCACGGGGTGGGGAGGTGAAGAAGGAAGACGGGCCTCTCCTTCAGAACAGCTTCGCCCAACTGAATCCCAGCTCCCCCACTGTGACCTTGAGTATAACCTGAGTGACCTTGGCCAAGTCACTTAGCTTTTCTGATCGTTCATTTCCTCCCCCAACATGGTGAGCACACCAACGTTGTTGGCTAATTAGCCACCATTGTAGGAGGATCCAGCTCAGTCCCCTGGGCTGGATGGATGATGAGAGTAACTGGTCACTGGTGTGTACTGTTCCCCAGTTTACAAAGAGGTTTCCCATGTGTGAGATTGGCATGGAATTGCATTACTGTTCTTCTGCTGACTTTAGAAACTTACCCCAGGGGCCAGGGGACATGAGCTCAGGGCGCGTGTGGGACAGCAGTGTGGTGGGGTCACAATGGGGAAACCCAGTTTGCAAGGACAGGCAGCCATATTCTCCTCCACAGTTTTCCAAAGAATATTGAAAATGCATGCTTTGTATTCAAAATGCACATGTATTGCCTACTTACCAGGTACCAGGTCCTGTGCTAGATGCTTCTTTACACATAAACTCTTATTTACTCCTACAGCAAGAAATGAATCTATAGCATGGGTTAAGGAGGCTCCATGGGTTTTTAATACAGGATGGGTCAAATCTCATTGTCAAGCAGCAGCATGTTACCCCCCCATTCCCCCCGCTTTTCACCATCTGGAGTTTGGTAGTTATCTTAAAGGCACAATGGTTTGAAGGCTCAGACGCCAGCCTACAGACTTCCCTTTGGCTCCTTGCTTTCTCTTCCTCAGTAATTCTCAAACTTTGGAGTACGTGAAACTTGATGCATAGGACTGAATAAACAAAACCCCAAGCTAGGATACTCTGTGGGCAATGTAAGCAATTTATCAGGGTAATTTTTTGCCTTACATACTGACTACAGATGCTGACCCTTTCTTGGAAACAAAACATCCACGAGGATTATGGAACAGGTGGTGATGTTAGAGTTCACCTGGCCAAATCCTCCCATTTTACAGATGAGAAGACCGAGTACCAGAGGGAACAAAAGGATCACAATGGATTGCAACATAATTAGGGATTGGGTTGGGAATGTTTTAGTGGAATTCCGTTATTTGTCCGCTGGTTAAACATCTGGCCTGGAATTGGACTCAGGACTGCCGAAGTCTCTGAAAGAATGCCACAGATTGGTTTCCTGGCTTCTCTCGCTAAGTTGTTGGAAAAATAGCGGGCTTCCCATTCACCCGGATCACCAGAGAGTTGCCATGGCTGGTAGCCTTGGAGAGTCTCTCAATGTCCAAACTCTCTGTTAAAACCAGGATTCTCAATCTTTTCTCCAGACCAACACTGGGGAAGATTGGTCACCAATGGAAAACATTCACCTTTAACCCCTTTAAAAACATTCTTCCTTCCTGCAAGCTGAGTTTTTGGGTTTTCACAACAAGAAGGAAGGGTAGCCCATGGGCTTTTAGGGGAACAGACAGACCTTTCCTGACTGGCAAGGGGGAGAGCATTTCTTCTCTGTCCCCAGACTTTTATCCCATCAGAAGCTCAGCTCAGAAGCTCAGGCTGACCTACTACTGCCGTTCGGGGCTTGGGCCTCTTGCCCCCATGGGAGTCTGCGGGGCTGGAGGCAGAGATTAAAGCTGATCGTGTCAGGGTCATTATTTTCCCTGCATGGACAGTTAGTTGTCAGACACCAAAGGGCTACGAGGGGTTTGTAGCAGATGGTATGGACACGTCATCGCGTTGTCTTTCATTCTACTGCTCTTGGACCAAATATTAGAGGCCCTCCTGGGTCTTGATGCCATTACCCTTATGGGTGGCTCTCTTCCCATCTTTCACTTTGCTCAGCATAGACCACCACAGACTCAGCCTTCTCTTGATTAGCCAGCACTAGACAAGGGCCAGCACGTTGTACTGACTAGAGGATTCACTCTGGTTAGTGAGAGTCTGGTCCAGTGAGTGTCTCAGTTGCTGAGACTCAAGGAAAAACTTCCCGTTGGGAAGACATAGGGACTCTCAGGCCAAATCACATCACACATGTTGGTCTCATGTTGTAAGACTTAGTTCTGCACTGGGGTGCTGGGGTGGTACAGTGGGTTAAGCGTCAAGTCTTGATTTCAGCTCAGGTCGTGATCTCGGAGTTGTCAGATTGAGCCCTGCGTGGGGCTCTACGCTCAGCACGAGTCTGCTTGGGATTCTCTCTCCTTCTCCCTCTACCGCTCCCAGGTGTGCATGCTCTCTCTCTCTCAGTCTCTCTAAAATAAATAAATCCTAAAAGACCTAGTTCTGCACTAAGTGGGTTATGGGCCTCTTGCTGATAATACCAAGAATAGTAATAATTGTTAGCAATCAGTGAGTCCTTGCCGAGTACCGGCTCTGTTCTGTGGGCTTTATGTGTATAACCCAGCTTCATTTTCCCAGCAGCACTGTTAGGTGGTAGAAACAAGAGGCCCATTTCAGAGATGAGGAAACTGAGGCACAGATGGGCTGAGTAACATGTTCACAGTCACAAAACGAGGAAGTGGAGGAGAGAGATCAGAAGCACAGGCTATATGCCCTTGTATATGTGGTTTTCTTACAAAGGTCTGGGTTTCATCTGACCTGAGATTAGGTTTAGTATCAGTAAATTCTTATTCCTCATCTTTCCTCGTTGGGCCCAGGGGTACCCGAAACTGTATTCTTATGGAACAGTGCTTTGGTGGGTTTGTAAATACCTGATTGAGGTGGGGAGGAAGGCCTGGCTGGAGGGCATTGCCAGTGTTCTCTGCACAGAGGACATGTTCTGTTCTGGCCTCTGGTACCCATGCATCCTTGTGCTGATAACTGTGTCTCACCTTGCTTCTCACTCTCGCCCTGTGTGCCCTGGGAGGGCCTCCACCCACGACTCAGGAAGCATTTGACCTAGGCTTTAGCTAATCAGAATATCATCTCTGCCACTGTGATGGAGTCAGAGATTGGCACGGGAACCAGTGAAAGCAGGAGAGAACCATGTGGGCATGTTGGCAAAAAGCCTCTTTACTCTTCCACTAGACCACAATCTGTGAAGATGTCTGATCCTGAGCCATGGCAGCCTTCTTGCCACCATGAGGCACAAGCTGACAGAGGATGATGCCCAACTCAAAGGAAGCAGAGCCAAGAGATGGAGAGTGAGAAACCTCAGGTCAAGCTGTGCCTGTCATGGAAAATAGTTTACTCATCTATGTTAGTTCATCAAACAATCCTAAATGATGTAGTCTGTTATAATGAATATGATTTTATTAGCCTACTCATGGCAGGCCTTTAAAATGATTAACTAGGGAAAGGTGTGCAAAATTCCCCTGAGAAAGCTTTTTCTTCGTCAGCTAACTGATCAATATGGCGAATGAATCCCATATTACAGTTTAGCATATACAAACCTGGGTTGCGAGGGATGGTGATTTCATAGCAATTACTTCAAAAGAGAAGCGGGGGAGGGGTCCATTTTACAGGACAACAATAAGGCCCAGAGAGATTACATCAGGAAATGGGGGAATTGGGGTTCAAAAACAGGTGATCCAGATCAAGAATCCAAGCTTTTAATCACTAAGCCTAATAAATACTTAAAAAAATCCAAGAATATTTGTTGAGGAGCTGCTATGGATCCATCTTAGAATACATCAGCAAATAAGACACACAAAGACCCCTGCTGAGTGGTGTAAGCACTGAAGTATATGTGTATGGAGAGAACAGATGGAAAGCAAACAATAAAAATAATAAATATTAGAAGGTGACAAATTCTGTGAATAAAGAAAAATAAACAAGCTAAGGGGAATCAGGAGAGTTCCAGTTTTTAACAGAGTGGTCAGAGTGGGCCTCTTTGAGAAGGTGAGGTGGAAGAGGCAAGGGAGTTAACCAGGGGGCTGCCTGAGCACAGAACACTCTGGACGGAGGAAAGAGCCAGTGCGAAGGCCCAGAGGCAGGAGCATGCCTGGCATGCTTGAGGAGCAGCAGGGAGGCTAGTGAGTTTGGAACTGAGTGTGTAGAATATAGTAAAAGATGAGATCAGGGCAGTGATTGGGGATCTCTGGGAGGAGTGGCTTCTGCAGGATTCTGAGCAGAGGAGGGACAGGGTGTGGCTCATACTGCTGTGGGACAATAGGCTGTTGGTGGGAAGTGCAGGTGCAAGGAGGTCAACAGCGAGCCCTTGGCACCAATCCCCATGAAAGATGGTGGCAGGGTGACACCCTCGGACCGGGGTGACAGCACTGGAGGTGGTGACAGGTGGTCGGATTCTGAATGTGTTTTGTTGGAAGAGAGGAGAGAGTTTGTAATTCCAGTTGTGGGGCAGAATAAAGGAGGAGTCAACGATAACTCTCAGTTTTGGGGCAAGATTTGAAGGATTCAGCTGAACACAAAGTCTTTGAGCTTCGTTCCTGTGACCAAAGAACTGTACCTCTTTTGCCTCTGCCCACTTTGTTTTCTTTTATCCAGAAGGGCCATCTGGGATTGTATGCTCCTTCATGACAAAGAACTCCTGCATACATCATCCCATATCATTCCCACGTCAATCCTGAGGTTCTCTTCCCATCTGACAACGAGGGAAACTGAGGCTCCGGGAGACGGTTGCTCACCCAGCCCAGCTCACATGGTTGATGAACTGATATTCTCTATTCTGTTCCATTGCAGTAGAGGAATAGTCTACGTCCCCTACCCCCCCCGCACACCCCGGCCTTTTGAATGTCACAGCAGAAGCAATAGTCTCCTGGTTATAAAATAGCAAACTGTGCCTACCACCTTCATTTTCGTAATCTACATGGTCTCTAAATTTTCAGCTGTGAGTGCCTCAAAATCCTTGAAATGAATTGTCCTTCTGAAGCCTTCTTTGTAAACATACTCTTCCCACTGGCTTGTAACTTTCTGCCATATCAAGCCTTAAGATCTAGGATTTTTTTGTGCTGGCTTTTTTTATGAGCCTGTGTTATGTTCTGCGTGATGGGAGCCCCCCACCTTTGGTGTTGCTACTCTAATGTTTGTTTCCTGGTTGTGGCTGCTGCCAAGGGACTAGGTGCTTTCCCTGCTTGGATTCGAATAACTTGATGGGTGGTCTTCCAGAAGATCGGTGTTTCCACCCTGCTAGTTTGAGAAGCAAGACTAGGCTTGATAGCAAAGCTGGGGCATGGGGTGGGGGGGCGAGGGGGTAGGCAGAGAGAGTTTTGAAATTTAGAGAAGATGCAAAACTTACTTGGGAGTATCCACCAAAGACCAAGCCAGCTATTTTCTGCAATTCCCGTCACTCTTTCTATGCCACTACTTAGGCAACCAGCATCTCTTCTTGTTGTGACAACTACATTATTGGGGATTTCATTCCCATTTTCCTTCAGAAGGAAGGAAGGCCCCACGTCCCTGCGTCCCTGCGTTCTAACCCTTCTCTGAATGAATGAAATAAAACACAAAGGCGTGACTCCCCGCCCCACCCCCCCAAGCTGCATTCATGAAGTGTTAAGGCCCTGGATTTTAACGAAGTGAATAAATGCAGATGTAGAGGTTTGGGTGAGAGGGGTATCTCCAGCGGTTGTCAGCCTTGTTAACATGCATCCCTCAAGCACATCCGTGACTCCCGGTTTCATCAACGGAAATTAATGCATTGTTGTAGCAAAGACAATCACTCCGAGCGTGTGGATATTCAAATGAACTTTTAAGTGAGAATCTCAGCTGCTTTGAATGGGAGAGGAAATGAGAAAGGCCAGGAAGGAAAAGTGAGGGAGGTTTCCTGGCATCTCCAAGTGAAGTAAGTCAATAAGTCCAGTGGAGTTAACCATTTCGTGCCTAGATCGCTGCCACAGTCTGCAAGGTGGGGTCTCCCTCTGCGGCCCCCTTTCCTTCCTTTTCCTGGCCATTCTGTTTCTGTAAGACACATCTTCTCAAATCACTGTTCCTGTGGTGCCCTGCCTTATTCAGAGGCCTTTAATGAGGAGGTAGATGCATGAATACTCAGAGCACAGAGAATTTGTAGGCAGTTAAACTACTCCGATACCATAATCATGGATATATGTCATTATGCATTTGCCCAAGCCCATAGAAAATACACTAGGAGTGAGCCCTAATGTCAAGTATGGACTCTGGGTGATTGGGATGTGTCGGTGTGGGCTCATCGGCTGTAACAAGTCTACCACTCTGCTGGGGGAATGTTGAGATGTTGGTAATGGGGAGGCTGTGCATGAGTGGGTGCAGGGAGGATGTGGGAGATCTCTGTACCTTCTTCTCAATTTTGCTGTGAACCTAAAACTACTCTCAAAAAAGCTGAAGTCTGAAAAAAAAAAAAAAAACCACCAGCCTCCAGTGGCTCCATATTATCAATGGATCAGACACATATTCTTGGTCCCAGTGGTCAAGGGCAGCGTATAATTAGACTCTACCTCAACCCATCCGTGCTGCCACCCTCCCGTGCTCCACTCCACCGGCCCTTAGGTGACCTAGGCTTCTTCCTTCATTTCTCCAGGACCACAGTTCTGTGGCTGCTCCCTTGGAAGAGCTCTCCCCCAAAACAGACCCTCCCCATCCATCCAGACTCAGGCCAGGGTCATGGTTTGGCCTCTTCTATGATGACTTATTCAGCACTTGCTGTGACTGAATGTGTGTGTCCCTCCAAAATTCATATGTTGAGCCCCTAACCCCCAATGTGATGGCATATGGAGGTGGGGCCTTCAGGTAGTGTAATCTAATGGTTTAGCTGAGGTCATGAAGGTGGTGCTCCCATGATGGATTAGTGCCCTTAGAAGTGGAGACACCGGCCAACTTGCTTCCTCTCCCTCCGCGATATGAGGGTACATCAGGGGGATGACTGTCTGTAAGCCAGGAAGCAAGCCCCCACCAAGAACTGAATCTGCTGGCAACTTGATCTTGGACTTCCCAGCCTCTGGAATTGTGAGAAACAAGTGTTTGCTGTTTAAGCTCCCGGTCTGCAGTGATTTATTGTAGCAGCCTGAGCTGACCTAAGACCTCACTTCACCCTTCTCTGCATAGTGATTGCTTCCTCCAGCCTCAGTCCACTTGCCACCTCATCAAATTCTGTCTTATCTGTGTTCAGTCTTACCTCCTCAACGACAATCTAGGCTTGTTGAGCTCAGGAATAGTGCCTTCAACTTCATTCGTGGTATCAGGGCACTTAACCCAGTCCTGAGCACAGCACAGATGTGCCTTAAGCTCTTGTGTTGACTTCAACTCACCAGAGGGAGAAGAAAAATATTCTCTTATTCTCTAAGAGCTGTGGAAAAGGAGACCTCCATATATCCACTGGTCCCCGAAGCCACATCACCCCAAAAGGCACTGCCACATTGAAGAGTTGCAGGAAGCAGATGGCATGGATGGTGCCTCTGGGTACCACCCCCTTCTTGGGTGTTTGCTCATTCATCGGCCCTCCCATCAAAAGGTGTTTATGGAACATTTACTATGTCCTCAGCACAGAGATGCAGTTCTGAATGGGACAATGTCCTGCCCTCATGGAGCTTGTGGTCAGTCTAGGATGTGTGTGATGTGTGTTAGAGAGAAAGCGGAGGAAGACCTAGCAAACGAGTGAGTGAATGAGGTGATTTCCATAAAGACGTGTGCTCCGAAGGAACTTTAAGATGCGATTTTGCGGTGAGTAGGATAACAAGACATGATCACCCGTAGGTGTGTAAGGTGGGAGAATGTCTCAGGACGAGGGAATAGCAGGTGCTATCCAGCTCTTAGGCAGGGTGTCTGAAGCTTGGAGCTATTGGCATTTGGGGTGGGATCATTCTTTGTTGTGGGTCTGTCCTGTGCATTGTGGGAGGTTCAGCAGCATCTCTGGCCTCCACCCTCTAGGTATCAGCAGCAGGTCCTACCCTCCACGCCCCCGCCAAGTCATGACAATAAAAAATGTCCTCTGGCATTGGCAAAATGTCTGGCAGCATGGAGTGTAGTGTGTTGAATGGTGACCTCCTAAAAAGATTTGTCCTTGACTTAACCACTGGAACCTGTGAATATGACCTTTTTTTGAAAAAAGGTCTTTGTAGATGTGATTAAGGATCTTGAGCTGGGGAGGCCTGGGTGGCTCAGTCAGTTAAGCGTGTTTTCGGCTCAGGTCATGATCTCGGGCTCCCGGGATTGAGCCCCACATCGGACTCCCTGCTCAGCGGGGAGTCTGCTTCTCCCTCTGCCCTAACCCCCTGCTCATGCTCTCTCTCTCACTCACTTTCTTTCTCTCAAATAAATAAAATCTTAAAAAGTACATATTTAAAAAAGGATCTTGAGCTGATTTCATCTTGGATTATCCAGGTGGGACCTAAAGCCAATGACAAGTAGGGACAGAAGAGGGGAAGACATAGATGTGGAGGAGAAGGCCACATGAAGGCAAGGCAGAGACTGGGGTGATGTGACCACAAGGAGTGCTGACAGCCCCCCAGGGACTGGAGGAGACAAGAAGCACACTGCCCCCTGGAGCCTTTGGAGGGAGCAAGACCCTGCCAGCACCTTGACTGTGGACCTGGCGGCCTCCAGAACCAGGAGAGAATCCATTTCTGTTGTTCTGAGTCCCAAGTTTGCGGTGATTGGTTACAGCAAACCACGAAAAAGTGACACAGGGGCAGCCCGGATGAGCACAGTTCCCCCTCTGTCCTTCCAACAGAAAGGCCTTGCATTTGGCATTTCGTGTAACCACGGCACCCCAGATGGCTAATTCACTGGTTTCATCTTAAGGTGATGAAACGGAAGCCTCCAAGGAGGAAGTGACATCCACCTCACGTCCATAGGTGTAGACTTTCTTGCGGGCAGAGCTGGAATCTGAACCCCGGCCCCTCCTGTTCTTTCCTGACTGCTTTCTTTACCTGCACAGGGCAGCACATTTACCAAAGATGGCAGACCTGTCCATCAATGTTGGGTCTTCCCACTGCCCCAGGCCGATGTCCCTCCCCGAACCCCCGATGGCCCCTGCTGGGTCTTCATGCTGCTGGAGAGTGCTGAGTCTGCTACTGAAATCTTACAGTCATCTACCACCTCTTGGCCTCCAACGACCTCTTTCCAACTTGCAAGTTTTCAATTTATGATTATATGTTTTTCCCTGCACTTTAGGCAAGTTCGATTTCATTGTCCAGATGCAAAACTATTTCACAGTGAAGGCTGCAAATAAAAAGAACAGGAACAAGGAAAGGGTTCATATAGGACGTGCTGGATCTGAAAACAACTTCAGAGGGAGTGTGCGGCCCATGAAGCCTATATATGTTTCCCGTTAGCTGGGAAAACCATCACACGTGACTGTTTTCTGTCCCAGTGTGTGTTGTGTGCCATATAAAAGGAAAGGCTCACATAACACTGAAGCTGTGATAAAACCAGGAGGGCAGGAGATTTGATGCCACAGTGACAGGGTGCTTCTCACCCAGGGGAAATTAGCGGTGGATGCTGTGTGTTCATCCATGTCTGTGTTCCGTCAAAAAGGGCTCTGGGGTTTTCTATACCTCCCCCTTCGTCCTTGCTAAGAAACTGCATTCCAAATAAATCATGTGGAATGCTATCCCTCGGCTCTCCAGTCCTGCCATGAGAAGAATACACACAGCTATTGGAAAAATACTGTTTATTGTCTGTTTATCCAGCCTGCACACCCGACCGCGGATGGTTATACCAGAGGTGTACCAGGCTTTGTGTGGGTGCTGGGGACGCACTGGCAGAAAGGAGACCCACACCCTCCATTCAGGGAGTGGTTCAGTGTGGAGAGAAGAGAGCTTTTAAGAAGTGTGTGCTGTGCTATATACAGAAGGACCCAAGTGGTGCCCCCAGCACTGAGGAAGAGAACTGGGGACAGGAGGTGAAGGAGCCATGGTGAGAGCTGGCTCGATGGCGGAGAACGTAAAATCGGAAAGCCCCTGGGGGGCTGGGTGGGAATGGGGGGTTGGAATTTCAAAGTCCAAGAGCGGGGTGCACATCCGTGGGCATTGTCAGGGCAAGCAGCTCAGCTCAGTCTGCGTGCGAACGGCGGGAGGCCTGGCATCTAGCTCCCTCGGATGTGTCAGCTGCCCGCGTAGCTGCTTCTGGAACGGAGGCAGCGTGAGACTGGCTTCGATGGCCAGGGTGCCTGAGGCTGGCGGTCAGCTCCTCAGGGATCAGCCAGAGTGCGGAGATGGGGTCGGTAAGTTCGTCTGGCTTCCAGCTTTAAGATGGAAGCCTGAGAAGAGGGGAATATGCTGTATTCATTTGTGTGGGCTGCCATAACAGGACCACACACTGGGGGATGCTGGGTAGTAGACTAGGCCCGGACTACAGAAATTGATTTTCTTACAGTTCTGGAGGCTGGAAGTCCAAGATCAAGGTGCTGGCAGGTTGGTTTCTCCTGAGGTCTGTCTCCTTGGCTTGCAGGTGGCCGCCCTCTGGCTGTCTCTTCCCAGGCTTATGCTGCTGTGGGCACACCTCCCCAGCATCTCTCTGTGTCTGAATCTCCTCTTCTTATAAGGACACCAGTTGGATTGGATTAGAACCACCCTCACAGCCTCGTGTGAACTGAATCACCTCTTTAAAGGCCCTGTCTCTAAATACAGTCACATTTGGGGGGCAGGGTGTGAAGATTTCAACATATGGATCTTGGGGGCGGTCACAATTCAGCCCACAGCAGGTGCCCTCTCTCTTTGTTCTTTTTCCCATGGAGAACTGAGACTGGAGCCCTCTCCCCCCACCCCAGAAGAGGGGCAGTGCATTAACCACAGCATCAGGAAGTGTTGATTCTCCTTTTCAGCTCTGGCAAGACACCCGCATTTGATCATGAATTTAGTGCACGAAGTCCTCTGGGGCTGGAAATACAACTCGTGAGAGCTTCAAATTGTATAGAACTTAACCGTGCCATCATTTTCCAGGGGATTGAACATCAGCCTAACCATTAATAGCACTGACACATTGGTTTCCTCATTATTTATTTATGTACCTGCTTCTCTTGCTAAACCTCGGGCTCCTGAAAGACAGGCATTTTGCTTTGTTATCTTCCTAGCCTGCTGCCC
Source organism: Zalophus californianus (assembly GCF_009762305.2). Lineage (NCBI taxonomy): Eukaryota > Metazoa > Chordata > Mammalia > Carnivora > Otariidae > Zalophus > Zalophus californianus. Next base: position 10,118,019 of record NC_045598.1, read on the forward strand.
AGAACCCAGCCTGGCACATAGTAAGGACATGCATCACACATTATCTTTTCAATTTGAATCTGCTGAAGTGGTGTTCAGAGGTGAGCGGGGTTCTCTGTTGTTTAATTGGAGGCCAGGCAACCCAGAAACTGGATAAACTTTTGGCTTTTGGCCCCCCATATTGCACTCTGCTGCCCCCTGACCCTGTCTAGTGGACACGCTGCCCATCCTACAAATCCAGCCAGCTTGCTACTCTTCTCACCATGTCCTGGGATTTTCCTTCAGGCACCAGACCCAGGCCTTCCCCCTGATTCTCCCCAGACCCTCCCCTTTCCAAGGGGAGAATTGGCAGCAGGGGTGGCTCTTGGCTGGCTGTCCATCTGTGGAGCTGTGCTGTGTCTTCCCAGAGCTAAATGAAGCTGGGGTTGCAGCCTCAAAGGGGAGCATGCTGGAGCTCATGCAGCACATCTCCTTGGGGTCCTCTGCGTGCTCTTCTTACGGCAGGTGTTACAGACCTCTCCCCATTTCCCAGCAGGCCCCGGGAAAGCCCACCAGGTGGGGAGAGAGCGAGAGCGAGAGAGTGGGAGAGAGAGAATGAATATGCACGTTTCCACCCATTTGTGAGTTTACAGAAATGCCGGCTTTTGTGCAAAGGAAAACATTTCACGATTTCTGCCGCCTGATGGATGAAACTCATCAGATCAGAAAAATAAATTAAAAGAGAAGCAGTCCTTGTCACATTTTATGTATGCAGATAATTGAAAGAAAGTGAACGAATAGAGCAAGCAAACTGTACATATATTAGCTTACAAGACAGAACATTGTTTTTAAACAAATAAGAGTCAGAAACCATATCAATTATGTTTTACAACAGTCAGTGAGTCTGTCTCTTATTTTTATTTTCTTTCTGCTGGCCGTAGCCAAAATCGTGCTTTCTAAGATTAAAAGCTTTTTTTCCTTTGGCCCAAAGTTGAAAGAGATATCACCTGTCTCTCCCCATTTCCTGTCTTCCCTTCATGTAGCCCTGAGCATTGCATTGCGGGTTCTCCTTCCAAATGTGGGGGCAAGTGGCTGGGGTCCCCTCCATCCAGCCATTGATGGGGACTTGCTCCCATCAATAATTTGCTCTAACCGACCTTGCCCAGAAGCTCATTCTGCATGCAAGATAGGACATCACCCTTAAAACCAAGAGCCTCTCAGTATATTTTTCACCATTAATCGGCTGATTTTTCTTTATTAAAAAAGAAGTCTGAGATTAGTTATTTCCGGCTGCCTTACTCATTTGGTTAATGCATGCTAATCCTGCAAAAATAAATATTAATGGAGTGTGTGTTACTGGAGCAGGTCTTTGTGGGGGATTGGTGAACCCGTGTATCACACATCTGAACTTCCTGCCATCAAGATAATTAGACTTACCCGCATGAAAGTGCCTTCTTCGGAGTTGTTATTTTAGTAGAAAGCTGTGAATCCCTTTTCTCACTGCCTCTGGGTTTGACTGACTTCCTCGGTGAAAACATCTTTTGGGGGGGGGGTCCTAAATTAATGCTTCGGGTGCCGATTGTCCTGCCAACCCTGTGATTCAAACAGGTGCGGAGGTCCTTGTGCAGTTTTGGACAGAATATCTTTAAATCAGTATCAGTGATCTGAATGGCCAGAGAATAGGTAGACAGCAGGAGGAAGAGTGACTCACTGCAGGGTGACAGGTGACGGGTGAGGGAGAACACGATAGGAAACACTGCTGTCTGGTCTCCTCCCAGCCACAGAGCTTGGGCACCAGTTCATTCATTTTTATCGGTCAATCCAATACTTTCGACTTAAAGTAGATCTTAAAATTTGTGTAGTTTTGCCTCCCTAATACCTCAAACTAGTACGACCTGGAAGGAAAACTTTCTCCAGCACATCACGTGGATGTTTGTCTTCTGCCGGAATCTCTCCAATTATGGACAGCTTAACACTTCTTAGGGCAGGCTTTTTGCTTGTTTCGTAAGCTAATGGCTTGCAACTTCTTTGTGGTTTTAGTGCAGCACCTTTTGGTTGCAAGTGGGAGAGGAAAAAAAAAAATCCCTCCAACTAATTATTTTAAAATGGGAATCTTTATTCACATCACTTTTAAGACTGAGTAGGGTAGGCTTCAGGTGCAGCTTGATCTAGCACTCAAAGGGTGTTACCAGGCTGCATCTCTATTTCCTCCTTGTTGGTAAGGTTCTCAGGCTCTACTTGGGGGCCTCTGATAGATTCAGTCTCATTTTCCCCATGACACCAGACCAGTGGTTCCTTCCTAATTTGGGGGGATTTTCATTCTGTCTTTGGCCCAAATTGGATAATATGTCTGTTCCTTAATGACTTAGTTTGGGTCCCTTTTGTGGTTCTAGCCACCTTCCACCCAATCCCTTCCCCCACATTTTGCTGCTTTTCCTGTCACTCTCAGTGGAGCACAATGGGAAAGATGGGGGTAGGTCCTTCACAACAAGAGTGGCTGTGCACAGAGGTAACCCCGGGTGGAGACATCGTGGACATCATGTGATCAGCACTTGAAGAATCTTTGATTATATTCTGATTATTTGAAAATAGGGGACCTATGTATATATAACTCTCTATTAACCAGAGAATAATTCTCTTGCATAATCTAATAATGGCTAACTTCTGAATACTATCAAACCTTTATTGCTTTGTTGTCCCATTTTGTAGAAAGTTCCTCAGAGGACCAGTGCCGGTTTGGCTTGTCCAGTGTTCCCTTTCCCTTCTTCTGGTAACAGAATCCTGAATGACCTCTGTGGACCCGCCCTACTTCCATGCCTGGCTGGAAGGCTCACCTGGGCCAGTGGTTAAGTGCATGATCTGTTCTTGGCCAGGGTACTCATGCCCCTCGCCAACGGGTTTGTTGAGTGGTGAGCTTGTGACTCTGACCTGGCTAATTGTCATGATCTCATCACTGGCCGCCATGATGGGTTCATGGAAGCGCATATAGACCCAAGGTGGTTTATTTGGAACAATTTCTGAAATGTACGCCTGGAGATGCTGGCGGCTGTTTGCTACCACCTGGAGCCTGAGGATTAAGCCACAAGGAAAAGCATGAGCCCGCCAGAAAGCCAGCCTGGTCACATCCTGTAGGCCTGTGGGTCCTGCTGCAATTGAAAATCTAGTGTGGACTTTTCATCCCGTGAGACAATACATTTCTTACTCCTGCTACTGTTATAAAATGAATCCTAATGAATGTGCCCATGACACTAAGATATTTCATAGATTATATCAAATAGTGGAGAAATAAATGGGTTTAAGTCAGACATTGTAGGAATTAGCCTGATGCCACCTCTCTCCAGCGAGGCATGGGGACTGAGCCAACTTCTCTGCCTGGTGTTCCCCTTTCAAGATCAAACCTGGATAATATAAAGTGGTAAAAACACAGCAAAATGATGAAATGTGGGTGTCCTTGACCATTTTTATTAAGCTACGTGGTTAAAAAAATCATCCTATGGTTCAAAATTATCAAATCAATAGCTCCATGAAGACATGGCCCAGAAGGATCTTCGTCAGATGTTGGAACAACCATGGACTTTCATGGAACATTGTCTATCTTCCACGTCCTGTGTGAGGCATTTTTAGAGGGATAATCTCACGTAATCCCAGCAACCCTATCATGCAAATACTACTGCTATTCTCACATCACATAGGACACCAAAGCTCAAAAAGGTCAAATGATGGGCGCCTGGGTGGCTCAGTCGGTTAAGTGTCTGCCTTTGGCTCAGGTCAGATCCTGGGGTCCTGGGATCGAGCCCCACATCGGGCCTCCCTGCTCAGGGGGGGCCTGCTTCTCTCTCTCCCTCTGCCTACCGCTCCCCCTGCTTGTGCTCTCTCTCCTTCTCTCTCTCTCAAATAAATAAATAAAAATTAAAAAAAAAAGTCTTTAAAAAAAAAAAAAGGTCAAGTGATCTGACCAAGGTTGCACAGCCAGGAAGCCGTAGAGTTTGAGTTTGCACCTGGTCAGGCCAGCTCTAGATCAGGTGCCCTTGGCCATCATTTTCGATCACTATCTCATCTTAGTAAAACTTCCAAAATTTCTATCCATTTTTTAAAAGTTTTTTGTACTTTTTTTTTTTTTTTAAGTAGGCTGCAGGGCTTGAACTCATGACCCTGAGATCAAGACCTGAGCTGAGATCAGGAGTTGGACATTCAACTGACTAAGCCACCCAGGCGCCCCTACTTCTGTCCATTTTTAAAATCTCGATTAAATACTGTCTTTTCCAAGAAATTGTCCTTGGAGTGTTTTTCCCATGTGCATAGATGCATATGTACACACACACACATACGCATCTTATTAATTAGGATCATACCTTTTTTCTTTTACTAAACCACAAAGGCAGGGCCCTTGCCTGGTTTATCTTTGCTTCCCTGACAGCACTCTAAAAGGGGGCCTGGCCCATATTACCTGCTCAGTAATTATTCGTTGAATTATAAGCAACATATAGTAAAATTTTATGTTCCTCTCCAAGGGACAGTGAGTAATTACCCAGATATAAAGTCAGCCAACTTAGCTAGTGTCTGGCTCTTAGTTTTGGCAAGGCTCCGGATATTTCTTTAAAAGTTGACATTTTTCCTGACCTTGCAGTCTGACTGCACAAGGGTCTCTAGGGAATAAAAATTAACCTGCTGTCTGAAATGTTTATGAAAATGGCTAAATTTAGATGATCAAAGACTTCAGGAATCCTGGGGCCTTCGAGGTTGAAGACCATGATACTATTTACAAGCATCTTGAACAGCAAAGATTTTCTTCAGAAATTCTCCTCCCGAGGCATTGAAAGTTCTACTCAGAAGCCCTTTTAATTTTTTCAATGATGGATGGAATGAAGCAAGGTCTTTTTTTTTTTTTTTTTAAGATTTTATTTATTTATTTGACAGACGGAGACACAGAGAGAGAAGGAACACAAGCAGGGGGAGTGGGAGAGGGAGAAGCAGGCCTCCCGCGGAGCAGGGAGCCCGATGTGGGGCCCGATCCCACGACCCTGGGATCATGACCTGAGCTGAAGGCAGATGCTTAACAACTGAGCCACCCAGGCGCCCTAGCAAGGTCTTATTTAAGCAGACGAATTGGGGGCGTTTGGTTTCTCCCGGTTTGTCCACCCTAACTTTTAGAGGAGACAAATGCCATTTTTGACCAAACTGGGATTACTTCTAGAAGAGGAGGCAGATCTGCAGCTTAAACATAACATGAGGATTAAATTGAGTCAAGATGGTGGCTGCTCATAAGATCCCAAAAGGATATATCTGCTGTAATTTTGCTGAAATCTGAGGATGGGTCAAAGAGAGAGAAAGAGCTTGCTCTCAGGAAGGTTCTCCTGTTAGAAAGCCCCTCCTATAAATTTGGTTCAAGCCAGGTGGGGATTGGTGTTATTTTTTTCTGGTTCCTAAGGAGTGATTCTCTCTGGGTGTCTTTGCAGGATAGGAGGAGGGGCAGGAAACTCTGACAAGGAGGAAGGGGGAATGACTTTCTCCGTGTAAGCAATAAAGGCATCAGAGAGCAGAGTCAGAGGAACATGTCATGGCGGGAAGGCCAAACCCCTGGATGTGTCGGTGTCCAGGGGTGGCCGTTTGGTTTACACTGAATCTCCCTCTGGGGAAAGTGGTTTGAGCAGTTGTTGGAAGCCCCAGCTCAGCGGGGCACCATGGGCCCAACTCTGGCTTGCACCCTCTGCTCCCCCCACCAGCACCGCCCGCCCGGCCCCCCCCCCCCCCCCCCCCCCCCCGCCCACCACCTTGAACAAACTACTCAGCCTCACTGAGCAACCTCAGGTGCCTTACCTGTAAGGAAGGAATGGTGATAGCACCCACCTCACCCACTGTCTGGGGAGATAAATGAGATGATTTGTGTAAAGCTTATACAGTGCTTAACCCGGGGCCTGGGGCATTGGTGTTACTAAACTATCGCAGAGCATCTGAAAAAAAATGTACAAGTGGGACATTTTGTTGAGATACAGTGGATCAGCAGCAGAATCCCCCTGGGTCACGCAAATAGGACAGAATGCTGCAGAAAGGCATCTCATAAAGCTCAGAGAGTTCCCTGCAGCACTGCCAAGCCCTAGGTGTGCGGAGTTTTTGCAGGAAGAAGCCAGCTAACTCGCCAGGAGGGGGAAGGCAGGGGTTGGGAATGTGGTGCTTTTCCCCAGCTGCTGCCTCCTGGCTCAGTGTCTAGGAGGGTAGTTTGTTTGTAAACAGAAAGCTCCAAATTGCCACTCTTTGCCAATCCTCTGCCCAAGTGGGAAGAGCCTCTAATGAGCCAGAGCATTAGTAATTACTCCCGTGAGCTCTGCTGGGGAGTTTGATTGAGGACTAGGGCAGGGGGAGGAGGAGACTGCTCATCAGACTAACGGGGGGACAGGGACTGGGGTCGAGGCTGGGAGTCACTGAAGGCTACCCAAAGCTGAGGGGGAGAAAGAGCCTGCCAACCAGGCCACTCCCTTTGGGGTTGTGAAATTTCCTTTGAAGCTGGGGAAGGGTTTCTCCTCTTTGTCTTCTGAGGCAGGAACGAACTTGCCCCTGGTTTGCCCAGGGAGTAATAAAGGCAAGGAAACTGCTGGAAGGTGTAAGGGAAATGCTTTTGTTAAAGAGACGTCCCAGCCAAAGCTTTGAGGGATTTTTCCAAGTCTAGCCCAACCCGGTCCTTAGGCGTTTGCTTGGGTGGGGTCATTCACACCAGACCGGACGGTCAGGCCAGGTTCAAACCCAAAATTTTCCTTCTTGCCTTCAAAGCGGCCAAGGGGCAACACTGCTGGGGTCCCGGATGTAAGTTCCCGCAAGAGGCAGGATGGCAGCCTCACAACACTGGCCCTTCTGGCGTGTGATCGACCACCGCCCACCTACGGGGCTGTCTGGTTGGCAGGGGCCCTGCAAGGGTTGACCCCATGTCTTAACAGGTTTTAAGAACACGAGACTGGGCCAGACAGCTTGGGTTCAGATTCTGTTGCTGCTACCTCCCCGCTGGGTGTCGTCAGGCAAATTGATCAACCTCTCTGTGGCTTGGTTTTCTCATCTACAAACTGGGGGTAATAATGATAATCATTTTGTAGAACTATTCTGGGGATCACATCTGTGCAGATGTATAAAATACTGACAGAAGTATCCAGCATATAGTAGTAGGCTTTTGACAAATGTGAGCCACTTTCTCTGTTATTTCTCTAGGCCAACCATTCCAAACTTGGCCAGGCCTAAATGTGAGGGAATTCTTTCTTCGAGGTGCTTGGGTATGTATCTGGCCTATCCTAGGTAACAGATCCTTAATTTTACACAGGGGAGCAACTCTTTGTGGTTCCCCACCTATAAAATGGGGACAATACCAGTACAGGTTTTGCAAAGTTATTGGAGAGAATAAATGAGTTGCTCCATGGTTTGTCCAGCCTTAAATAAGTACTGCAGTGTTTTGTGTGTGTGTGTGAAAGTGTGTGTGTGTGTGTGTGTGTGTGTGTGTGTTTGTACATGTACATATATCCTACATCTTGGGTGTGTAGCTCAGGGATAGTACATCATTGTTAAGATACGGTTGCAAGTAATAGAAAATCTGCCATCTTAATACAGAAATGTATTGTAGCATCTGACAGCAAGTTCCAAGGCAGGGGAAGCTTCAGGGCTGCTTGATTCAGAGGCTCCATGATACCATCAAGGACCCAGGTTCCTTGCCTTTCTTTGCCCTGCTTTCCTTAGGTTGGTAGCCACGTGGCTTAAGCAGATCTGGGAGTCACACAGACATGACAAAAGATGAGCTCGTTCTGCGGCTCGCTCTGAGCAGTTGGAAAAATACCCTGGAGTTATCCCTCCCCCCAGAGCAGCATCTCCCTAATGTCTCACTGACCCCATGTGTGTCTCATGCCTATACCCAAAGTCAGTTACTGGAAAAGGAAGCGGGATTCCCTGAGACCAGTCGGTGTTTCCTGGAGCTCCCGTGAGGTGTTTCCTGTGGAGGGGGCTGGTGGGCATCTGAGCCACGTGGGCTCACTGCTAGGGAGGACGGAGAGCAGAGAGTGGTGGGAAGGCGACTGTGTTCATCACGGAGCGTGAACTCATTTCTCAACAGCTTCCCCCTCACAGCCGCTCCATCCATGACGGACTTAATCCCTTTTCAGAGTTTGCAAGGATGCTCTTCATGCTCTTTCTTCTCCAGGACCCTTTGCCCCCCCTAGTGGAACGAAGGAGCCAAGCTCCACGTTTCTTACGCTCACAAATGCCGCATGTTCCAGGGTAGGCATGGCTCTTCCAGCATGTGAGTAGCCCGGGAGGGCTGCGAATTGTACAAACGGTGCCTGGTTTGATGGGTTCGAAGATGTGTGGCCAGCACATGTCAGTGGCATCAGAGTCTCTGTGCCTGTGGCTGCCGTGACCACTGGTCACCCGCAGGACCCCAGCAGCCTAGGGGCGCCACAGCCCTCCTGTCACTCCCCATAGGGGCTGCCCGTTGCGAGCAGGTTCTAGGAGGCTGGAGAGAGCGAGCTGATATGAACACCAAGCTATTTACTATTGCTATGGACTGAACGTTGGTGTCCCTCCCGCATCACACGTTGAAATCCTCACCCCCACTGTGATGGTGTTAGGAGGTGGGGCCTTTGGGAGGGGACTAGACCAGGAGGCTGCAGCCCTCATGAATGGGATCAGCGCCTTTAAAAGAAGACACAGGGGAGCCCTGCTCTCCTCCATGTGAGGATACAGCGAGAAAGTGGCCATCTACTCGTGGCCAGAAGGCGGGCCCTCACCAGACACTGGATCTGCCGGCATCTCCACCTTGGTTGTCCCGTACTCCAGAACGGTAGCAAATGAATGTTTGTTGTTTAAGCCACTCGGCTTAGGGTAGTTTGAGGCCGACTGAGACAGCTATGGTAAGGGCTGGTAGGTCACCCTTCTGGCAAAACCCAGTGGATTTTAAGTGTTTTCATCTGTTTGGTTTGGTGTCCCTGAAATCGGTGTCTTCAGCCTCCACACCACTGTCCTTCCTGTCACCTCACATTCACATCCTACGGGCTCTCCCAGGTCTAGATCAGACACCACCTCTTTGCTAAATACTTTGCTGGGGGCAAAGCTGGAGGTGATCTTTCCTACCTCCGACATCACAATGCCATTACTGGGTCACTCTTGCTGTACTTGGTACACTCGGATAGGTCAGTTATTGACACACTTGTATTTTCTCTCCTCTGGACAGTAAGCTTCTGAAGAGGAGGCCAGTGGCCATGACCAAGTCATGTTTGCCTGCTAGCCAGGGCCCAGCCGGGGCATGGGGACTGGGGTGCAGAGAGAAGCGCACTGTCTGGGGGAGAGAGATTCTGGATCCCAACCTGGCATCAAGCCATGCTTTGGGCTTCAGTTTTCTTTAACCATGAGATGCATGGATTGGGTACAATTTTCTCTAAAATTCTTTATGGCCAAGTAGGCTGCTGATAAAATGTGAAATAACGTGGCGGGGGATGGGATTTTAGACGAGTGTGTGTGTGTGTGTGTGTGTGTGTGTGTGTGTGTGTGTGTGTGTGTGCGGTAGAGGGAAGGTTGGTCTAGCTTCCTTCTTGACACACGGTACAGGCATCCATGCAAGTTTTCTAAATGGGACTGGCTCAAGGAGCTAACACGGAGGAAGGTGGTAAACCTTTCTTTTCACAAAAGAGGCAATTTCCAGGTTAGGTCAGGGCTTTATAATTAAACAGGGCTGAGTTTGAATCCTGGCCCCATCATTTAAAAAGTATGACTTTGAACAAACTATTTAATCTCTCTGAGCCTCGGTTTCTCTATTTGTAAAACTGGGATGATATGAGGATTAAATTTGATAATAAATTTAAGGTACATATTATGAGGATTAAATTATAAATCAAAGGCATCCAGCATAGGGTCTGGCACATAGACAAGAAAATAATAATACTAGTATTAATGCACATATTAGTTATTATTATTATGAAAACACTTAAGTGTTAAGCCCCCAGAAGATGTTTGTATGCTCTTCATTCCCTCCTGATAATATGAAATAAATTTAGGGTTCTGCTGTAAGTGCAGAGGGACCCCCCCTTTTTAACTCTCTTGTATTTTGTTCCCTCCCCTTGTTGACTTTTAAAAGAAAAATAGCCCAATTCTTCTTTTGAAGTTTTTAACAGATTTCCGTTGTTTATATAGCAGCTCTTTAAACGCACTCTGCCTGTGGTTCTTGCACTTAGTGCAAATCCTCTGCAGAAGTTTCGGGCTTTTTTTGAAGGTTTACTCAGTGCCCTTCGTCCTAATGACTTTTCAGGACAGACAGCCAAGTCCATACCTGCCCAGGCGATGGGAGATTGGCTGGGAAGATGCCATCCTTCTCTGGGAAGAAAGGCGTCCTGTCTAATCCCTGGCAGGCGGCGGAGGAGAGAGGATGCTTGCAGGCTGACGCCTTCAGAATCTCGCCTGCCAAGAATGAGTGGCATATGAACGAGGCTGCGCTCAGCACTTCTGGGCAGATGCCCAAGTCCTGCTAGGATGGTCCCTATGGCCCCGGAGGAACAGGGCCAAGAATCCGTGTGCTGCCAAATAGCTCCCTACCTCGGGCGCCATTCTCTTGCCAAGCTGTTTCTAGATCGTACTTCTAAACTTCTCCATAAAATTCCCAGAAAAGGCGTTGGAAAAGTTGGAAATGGCAGGGAAATGTTTGGATCTTCTCCACGATGTTGTCGAAGTGATTACCGTTGAAAAATTAAAAATCACAGCTGAGAGAGAATGACAGGCTTGCCGCTCGCGGTCGCGTGAGCCATTTACATGGTCAGGTGCACCCGGCCACCAGCTCTCATGAGGCTGTGGGCTTGGGCTTCACTGCCTGTGAGGCATGTAGGCGTGAGGTTTCCCATGCCCACCTGTTGGCACCGACTGTCTCCCAGACTCAGACCCACAGAGATTCTTAGGGAGCTGAAATGTGGCTTGCTGATGGGACAAGACAGAAGAAAGCGTTCATTTACCCAAAACACCCACTGTTCCTTTGCTCTCCTTGGTGAGGCCAAGGGGGGGGGGGTGATGATGATGGAATAGATTCCCCCCGATAATCATCCCTTACACTGCAGAGAATCGATGTTAGAGGGAAAACAGCCTGGAAGCCAGTTTGGTTTCAATAATTTGAGACCCAGTGGGGTCAAATCCCTCTCTGGACTGTCAATAGTTTTAGGCCGAGGACAAACAGTGAAAATAGGAAGAAAAAGAAGTGCAGTTTGGTGGCATAAGCCACTGAAGGCAATTTTTAAAAAGTCCTAGAGAAAAATCTTTGTGCTACAAGGTTACACCTGTGCATGGATAATGGTGTGTTTTTGTTTGTTGTCGCTGCACGTTTCAATGTCTCGGCCATTCCTGAAATTGTGGAAAATTGTTGCATGCTGTTAAATTTGAGGATGTGAGTGAAAATGTTAAGAGTTAGTGCTTGTGAGGAATGGGGATTTTTTTTTTTTTTTTTGCCTCAGTGTTTGTTCTCTTATTGGTATAAAGGGTAAACTTCTGAGGAGAAGTCCATGTAAGTGTATTTAACTCCTCTAGAAGCAAGATTTTTTTCCTCTTCTTCCCTCCCTTCCTTATCTCCTCTTTCCCCCTTTCATGCCTCCTTTCCCCTCCTCTGCTACTTTGTGTGTGTGTGTGTGTGTGTGTGTGTGTGTGTGTGTGTGTGTGTTTTGGCTAGCCTTAAAATTGGATGGAGGTAGATTTACAGGCTCAACCTGAGACCCCAGTGTGTCCCCATCACAAAGGATAATTCAGGAAAACGTGGCCTTCAACTGAGAAGTCTGGCTGTGTCTGCCTGAAATCTTTAAAACCTCCATTTTCAGTGGCCCCATGTATTCACAGTTAGAAGCGTTTAAAATTCCAATAAAATACACAGTCTAAAAGTGTCTTAACTCTAGCTACCAGGTTGTCCCTAACAGCGAATGTAAATGGATGGAAGCCTTGAACTTTCTTAGCAGTGACTTTTGGAAATATGTCCACATTATTGCACACAACCAGGCAAGCCTTTTCTTCTTAAGGGCCATAATGCATTCTGCAAGATGTATAGCACACGTGCTTTTACCTGCTATGTGGGGTGGCTGCTACTCCCAGGAGGAGGGGGAGGAGGTGCCAGATTTGTGTATTTCTTGCATCTCTGCCAAGGCTTAAGAGTGAGGGAAGCACTTTAGCTTGAAAGCCCACATTTGCTGTTAGCTCTTTAGGGAGCGGAGGAGCTCATTAAATGATATTTGTCTCACTTCATTTTCATGGACACCATCACATGAGACTGTTGGACTCACTGGAGCTGGAGGACAACCTTGTACTCATTTAAAACAATAAAATCCCTCCTACACCCTGTGGCACCTCAATTCGACAACTACACAAAGTCTATTTTCTCAGGGTACTGAATTGTAGATGTTGCCTCTATAATGAAGCTTTTAGAAGAGGCCACTCTGAGCTGTGTTTTCATGCCCTCAGTTAGATGGGCCCACATTTCTTCTCAAGTGCTTGTTAGTTTTCTGGCTAAACTGTCACCATGCAGTTATGTCCCTGAAAGGAAGGACATGTCTAATTGAGGTCAGTGTGAGTCACAGTTTACAGTAATTATCTCGGGGATGGAACAGTGAGAGGGGACATCACGTAATGAGGCCAGCACGGGTTCCAAGGCTTGGCCCCCACTGTGGCATGACAATGGACGGCTGCCAGAGCCAGGGAACGTTGTTTGGAATGATGGTTCCTAATTTGAAATACCTAGGTGAAAATAGCATTGTTGCCTGAGCTGTAACAGGTACTGATTTTGGAATTTTTAATCTAAATTTTGGTTTTATACATGTAAATAGTCCTAAGAGGTTAGATAATTCTCTGAATCTTGAGGTGAAAAAACACCATCCTCCTACTAATTCCTCCTCCCCTTTATAATACTACTTCCCTAGGAAACCCTTTCAATTTTGAGCTGTTTTTCAGTTATGTACCTCCGTTTTTCTAACGGAATACTTATACTGTGGTTTTGTCATTCTTTGGTTTTACATATTAATTTTTTATTTCCTCCTGTGAGAGATGAGCATTTAGATCTTGCATCCTTCGTGCCCCTCCACATACACGTTATCCTCTCTTAATTCCTCCAGTGTGATTATATCAGAATTTTCATGAAATGACTATTCAGGATTCCTGTTAATATGAGAGTATACATTTTACTAACAACCAAGTCATGAGTATACATCTTGTTTTGCACAAATTTGTTTTTCCTAGAGTTTATAATCGCCTTTTATTTTGTCCCCTATTTTCTATGTGTCTGTTAGCCATTCATTCCCAAACTCTCATCTGTAACTGTAAACCTCTTCCACATTTGTTCAAGCACATCAGGTAAGCTCTCATTTTCAATTTCTTCTTGGATATAGGGCTCCTTCATCCTCCTGGTCAACGTGGACTGGTGGCTATCTAGGTTTGTTTCTTAGCTGTTGACCTGGGGTTTCCATCACACTAGGAATTCCCTTGGCCTTTTGTTCTCTGTTGGATCCCGTATTTCCTGGATAGCATGTCTTCATCTCACTTTAGTGGACCACTTCTGGAACTTCGTATAGGCTCTGAGATGTACCTTTTCCTGAGAGTCTACACATATGGACATAATATTAATGTCCTTTTTAGTTTCTCTGTTGGTTACTTTCATGTCATAATTTTATTGCTTTTTAAAAATCAATTCCAAACCATATTTCTTGTGGGTTATTACCCCTACTCTTCCCTTCATAACTTGAACCGTCCTAACTTTTGCTTTACAATGTTCTCTTGACCTTATTTTTACTTTACTTATTTTTTCACTTTACACCAATAACTTTCCTTATAAACAGAATTAACTCTGCTTAGTATATAGCTTTACAGCATTGTGACAGATAGTTTACCTTGTTTACATTTCTTTTCTTTCTTTCTTTCTTTTTTTTTGTAGCTCCCCACTCCCCTTTGGAATTATTGTCTCTTTTAAATTGTCTGACTTTATCTTATCGTAAGCTCTTTTTGTCCTTCTCAAAATATCAGATTCCTTAATTCTCCTTTATTTATGGAGATCTTTCTCCTGAAAACCTTTTTGTGCTGTTCCCCTGCTCTGATCTTTCTGGGTTACCTGAATGATCCTGACCCTTTAATACTCTTTTGGGTGTAGTCATTATTTACTGAATTCCATATATTTTTCTTTCTAAATTTACTCCTCATTGACTAGAGTGATCCATAAATAACTTTTAAAGAGAGAGGTGTTGAGGTAAACTTTCTAAACCCTGGCAGGTTCAAAAATATCTTCATTTTGTCCTCAGTGTGGTTTGATAATTTGGGAATGAAATTCTAGGTTGAAATTGTTTTTTTCACAACTTGGAAATTATTGCTCTGTGGTCTTCTGACATTATAGGATGCTGAGAGAGATTTAATACCTGTCTTATATTCATTCTTTTTTGGGTAACCTTGAATTTTTTTTCCTGTGGAAGATTTTAGGAAATTTTCCTTATGTTATTAAATCTTCTTAAATATCAAGATGATTTATCTAAGTGAGGGTGTTTTAGGAGGTATAGTATAACATTTGAGAATGCAGATTGTGGATCATGCGTGCCTGAGTTTAAATTCCAGTTGTCGCATTTACTAGCTTGTTTAAGTGTCTTAACCACTTAATTCCACCATTCTCTCAGATGTAAAATGGGGATGAAAATGGTAGCTACCTCTTAACATTTATTGGGAAGATTGAATAAGTCACTACATGTGAAACTTTTGAAAGTGGTGCCTGGCACGTAGTAGGTTCTCAATCGCCTTTAGCTATTATTACTATTATTGCCATTTATTTAATGGTCTCTTTAAATGTAAGACTTTATGACTTTTAATTCTGTGATGTAAGCTTATATTAAATTCTTTGATGATTTTCTTTCTCTCTGCTTTTCCCATCATCCCTGTTCTCTTTCTCTATGAGTTTTGGCATATTCTCTCTGCTGCTTATATATATATATTTTTTTCATCTTTTCCTTGTGTTTTTGTTTTATTTGCTGGAAGATACCTTCCAATTTCACATCTAGCCCTATATTAATTTTTTGGCAATAACAATTTTAATTTCCAAGAGCTTTTTCTTATTCTCTAATTGTCCCATTGTCTCAGTACCCCTTTATTGTTTTATGGATAAAATATAATCTGGAATCTCTGTTTTGATGGTGTGTTATCTTTTATTCCTAAACTGTTTGTTCCCCCTAGGGCCATATTGTTTTGTTTTGTTTCTTTCATGTTTTGGACCGTCCCTCAGTGTCAGGAAACCCTTGGTGGTCTGTTCATGCTTAAGAATGAGGAGGTTGAAAAAGCAGGTGGGGAACTATGTACATGTCGGGGGAAGACTTGACTTTATGGTGAACAGGTGGGGCCAGTCCCCTGGGGGACTGCCAGAGTCCCCCAAATGTCAGGATTTCTGTAGTTTTACTCTAGGCTTCCAGTATCCACATCAGCTGCCCTTATTCTCTTCAGAGAGTTCATTTCATTCTTTAGACAAAGAGTGCTCCACTTATTTGTTTGATTGGATTTTGTTTTGGCTTTTATTTTTTGGTTGCTCAGATAAGGCCTAGCTGCAGGGTATTCTATAGTTGGGGGTAGGGGTGGGAGTCAACGCTTCCATACACAGCCATTGGGTTAATCTCCCTATTGCAGGTGTACCCTCATTCTGTTGGACATGATATTGCCCAGTCCCAAGTCTGTCCAGAGTTCCACAGGGCTAGGGGCTCCTGTAGTCACTCAGTTCCGTCTGCCTTTCCTAACCACCATGACTCGGGTCTCCTCAGTGCTGCCCTTCCTTGGGCATCCTTCCTCAGTCATCCTTCCTCAGTCACCACTACATCATTCAACTTACATTGTGTAGAAACTTGTTGGAGTCTCTAATTTTCTGATAGTCTTTATTCATGATTGTGGGTTTCTGCTGTTTTTATTTCCCTACCATCATTTTAATGATCAGGGCAAGAAGATCAATAAATATTAGTCTATCCTCTTCAGATACCATGATTTTTTAAAAGCCTCATTGAAGGGCCTAGAATATAGCATGGAATGGAAATATATTGTTTTAAAATATGCACATTTTTGTGTGATGTGCATTTGGAGCAACTCAAAGGCCCAAGAGAGGAAAATTCACTTCTCTAATGATTAAAATATTATATCCTGAAAGCTCCTGGATTAACTATTTCTCTGTGAGTTCAGGAACTGATGATACTAACAGCAATAGTAGTGTTAACATCAGCAACACCATGTTTATATTTTCCCAGCACTTTATAATTTCTTAAAGCACTTTCACATGCATTGTCTTGCCTTATAGACACTGTATTCCCTATAAGCCTTATTATCTCCATTTTCAGCTAAGGAAAATCACAGAGATGAAGGATTTGCCAAAGGTTACACAACAAGCTCTGTTAACCATTGCACCTCCCCCCTTCTGTTAATGGTTTGCATAGCATTAACTACAGTGGGTGACTTAGCTTAAAATTGGTGCCAAATAACTTGTGTAACATCATATAATCTGAACTCGTTACTTCTCATCTTAGTATCTCAGGGACGATTTGATACTCCTCTATGGTAGAAGGTTTCCAGAAACAATGAGTTGTCTCTGTGTGAACCAAACCTACGCTCTTTCACTTGGCCTACAACAGAGAACCATATACCCTCGGAACTTTCAACTCCATTGTGCCACTGAAATCTATACTTTCAATCTGTGCTTTTGCATTTTCCTCTGAATTATCACCTGAGAAAAAGCTCCTATATCTTACATGTTCATTTGTGTGTTAATACAATAGAGCCTGTGAAAGATGGTATCAAGTACCAGGCCAGCACAAACTTATTATTGGAATCCATGTCTGGAGAGAGAGAATTCCATATTCCCACTGCTGATCCTCAAACCATTGAAATGTGACAATAGCCTTTGACCTCACTTGGAGATTACGAAGGAGATCCCATCAAATATTGACATGCTTATACTCTATTAATTATTGACATTGGTTGCATTTTCATTTTTAATACAATCAGTAAATAGTTATAATCTAATTGTATAGCACAAGTCAATGTGGGAAAGTAAAAAAAAAAAAAAAGATACAGATAAGAAGAAAATGAGTCACAGGTAACAACATCAGGTAAAGATAGACCCCCTAACTTTCAGATAGATAGGATGGGAGAGCAAGAGAGAGACTGGATTATGTATGTGTATATACTTCTATTACAAAACCGTGTAGACAGGTGGTCTCCATTTTAACTACATATTGAGGTCAGACTGTTCACACTGTTTTGAAATACTTCCCCACGACATATAGTCTTCTACAACATCATTTACAATGGCATCAAGAGTTTCATCTTCATTTATTATTTCTATCTCCTATTATAGAGGAAAAAATACAAAGAAAGCAATGTGGGAGATCAAGGTAAAGTAATTTTGATGGTCTCACCAGGAGTCTCAAAAAGACACTAACCTAGTAGTTTTGAACCATGTGTTAATTTTTTTTCAGGACACAATCTACAAGATTTTGTGCTCTAGAAAGGTCATCTCTTAGCTGTTTTCCCTGTTAGAGTTCTTTTTCTAAAAGTAAGCAATAGTGTTGTCCCGGAAGCAATGAAAATGATCACTTTGGTATCTTCACGTCTGCCTGTCAGGAATTGGCTATACCTTCCCAAATCAGTCTTCTTAGCAAGTTAAATAATTAATTGAACTACTACTTACTGAGTCTTGAGCTCTGGTGCTAGGCACTCTGCATATGGAGAAAACAAACAAAACATGAGTCTTCTCATCAGGGAGCTTCTAGTCTAGTGAGCAAGTCAACAGTGATTTCTGCTCCCCAACTCTTGGCACACAGAGAAAGCGATCATATTTTTATAATACGATAGGACAGACAGACAAGGAAAGGCTGAGTTGATCACCTGGGGCTTCAGCCATCCCGAGGGCTGAAAGCTGAATACCTCATCATACCTGTAACCCATTCCTATCACACTGACTGTCCCAATGTAGCAGTTGACAAGCTCTCCAATGGTGAGCTTTCTTTTGGTGGGGGCAAGGAGGATTCTTGATATGGGACAAACCTTGCAGGGTCAGTTGTGAAAAAGAAAACAATGTGAAAGTATAATAAAATCCAAAGAAAAATTTGATTTGTTTCCTGTTTTTGTGTGTTTGTTTGTTTTAAGCCCATTAATAAGGTTTTTGCCTTACAGCTCTTGCTGAGTTGGAAGTAAGTGAATTTGTGAGCTTATTCAGGGGTCCACACTTATTTTATCTTTCCATTTCCATGGAGGATTTATGCCTAAATTACTCATGGTCGATAGGTGACTATTCAATTGCTACCATTTCTTGAAGCTGCTTTTTTTTTTTTTTTTTTTTGGTATGAGTTTTTTAGAAGATTGCATTTGATGACAAATAAAAGGCTACATCTTTCCCCAGTTCTATCAGTGGAAATAATTTCTCACTGATAAAAGGACCTTCTTTGTGGCTTAGTGGAATCTTGGTTGTTGCATTATGACTTGTCCTTCACGCACATGACTGGTGAAACCATTTCCCTGGTTGGCAGAACCTTCCCTCTTTGCTCTGGAAGGAAATCAAGACAGCATCAGCAGAATCAACTGCTTCTTAAACATAAGGCTTTCAAAGTACAGTTGTATAGAGGATGGGGTCTTGTCAATTTATTGGAGCAAAATCAAAGCTGTCGACTATAATAGAATTCAGATCTTCACTCTCTTAGTTATCTATTGCTGCATAAAGAATTACATCCAAACATAGCAAATTTTATTATCTCACAGTGTGTGTGGGATAGGAATTCTGGAGCAGCTTGCCTGGTAGTTCTGGATCACTGCCTCTCCTGAAGATGTAATCATGGTATTGGGTGGCTTGACTGGAGTCATGGGATACTTGAGTAGAGCTGCTTCCAAGATGGTGCACTCACATGGCTGTCAAGTTTGTGCTAGCTTTTGGTGGAGGACTTGGTTCTTCACCACATGGACCTTTCAAGGGCTGCTTTTATCCTCATAACGGGGCAGCTGACTTCCCACAGAGTGAGTGATCAGAGAGAGAGAACAAGATGGAAGCCATAGTGATTTTATGACCTGGTCAAGAAGTCAAACTCCAACATTTCTACAATACCCTGTTGGTGACACAGGTCAGCCCTCGTCGGTGTGGGGTAAGACCATGTAAGGGTGTGAACACCAGGAGGTGTGAGACTCACTGCATACTGTTTGGGAGGCTAGCTATCCTAGTCCCTACCTTCTGCCCCTAATGAATCATATGCAAAATACACTCCCTCCTTCCAAAGATGCCCTTCCAAATATCATCCCACTAACATCAGCTCAGAGTCCGGAATCTTGTCAGCTAAATCAGGTCCAGGTATAATTCCTTAAGTACAGTTTTGTTAATACCATCCTTCTGAATCTGAAGACCTGTGAACTAGAGGCAAGGTGTCTTCCTCATGCATGTACAATGGCAGGATGAGCACAGAACAATTGCTATAGATATTCCTGTTCATAAAGGGGGAAATGCAAAGCACGCAAGAGTCAACGGACCGTAACAATTCTGAAACCTAGTAGGCACGGGTTGATATTTTCTTACCCAGACTTCAGGACTAGGAATAATTCCTCTGGGCTTTTGGGTGTACCATCTGAGATCTTGGTTATACCCTCTCAGTCACTGTTCCTTTTACATGAAGGATAGCTCATGTGTCCATCTTCACAGTTTCCTTGGCCTGCATTTTGTGGTAGAACTGAGGATTCATAGACTTTTTTTTCCCCTTTTATACTGTCTCTGTCCTGTACAGTCCAAGCCGATAGTGTATCTGCCAATACTATTCTCTTAAAAACATTGTGAGTCTACTGTGAATGTCATTAGAGTTTATTCCATTAGGCAAAGCCACATTCCAAATGTCTTTGAGATAAGCCCTTCTCTACCTTGGGTTTTTGCTAAAACTGCTGAGAGATACCCTAACCTTCTTAGGAGCCCTCTTGTTTGACTGAATGGTTTTTTGAGGCACCACCTTAGATATTTCTAAGGTCTGAACAAAAGATCTTATAGCCACACCCTTGGCTTTATGTTTGTACCATGTTTTCCCAAGAGGGCTCTGAACTTGCTCTTTGCCTGGGAACCATTTCTTAATTTTTAGCCCCGTTTGTCATCTGGAGAGAATGAAATTTCTAAGACCAGTAAGTCCTGGCCTTTTTTTTCCCCTTATTTTAATGATTATTCTTTAGCTTATCTCTCTTTTCTTGCTTTTTATGATTAGAAGCAAGACGAAATCAAATAACACCTCCAACACTCTGGCTGCAAATCTCCTTTGCTAGATCATCCAGCTCATTAGATACATTTCCTACTTTCTACATCACTGCGGGCAACAGGGCCATTACACCACAGGCAACTGCCATTACATAGCAAAGATCTCATTCCTCTACTTTCCGATAGCATTTTTCTGTTTCCTTTATGCCCTTGCCAACACAGCCTCCTTGAAGGCTAGCAGGACTCTGCTAACAGTCTCTTTGAGGCACCTCAGGGTTTCACTAATATTCTCCCCTAAAGTTCTTTCAGCTCCTGCCCACTGGTTGGTTTGAAAGCCACGCCCATATTTTTAGCGTTTTGTTGTTGTTGTCTTCTAGGTACAAAGATCTGTATCCATTATCTGTGGCCACTTAACAAATTACCCCAAAGTAGAGTGGCTTAAGAACAATTATAAATCTTTAGTGTGTCACAGGTTTTGTGAATTTGGAAATCAAGAGTGGCTCAGCTGAGATGCCGGCCTAAGGTTGCTGGTGAGGTTGTACTCAGGATGTCAGCTGGGTGCAGGCATCCAAGGGCTTGACTGTGGCTGGAGGATCTGTTTCCAAGTTGCCACACTCATGTGGCTGGTTAGTTTAGCTGGCTGTTGGCAGGGAGCCTCAGTTCTTCACCACGTGTCCTGCTTGAGTATTCTCATGACATGGCGTCCCTCAGAGTGAGTGATCCGAGAGAGAAAATGCAATGCCTTTTTTTGGATCTAGCCTCAGAAGTGACGCTCCGTCATTTCTGCCATATCCTGCTGGCTACACAGATGAGCCTCATTCAGTGTGAGAGGAGACTACCCAAGGCTCTGATGACCAGGGAAGCAAGAATCAAGAGTTATCTTAGAGTCTGGCTACCGCATTTACCTTTCTGTGCCATTGGATAGTAGTAATGGTGAAATTTCAGCTTCCTGGGACCCATACATTAGCAATCCCTTCTTAGAAACACGTAAAGAGTTGAGACGAACTGTGGATCCAGAGGCAGTCACTCTCAACTCTTGTTAGCTGTTTTCTTTTTTTAATTTTTATCTTTAGATGTCTAAATAACATGTCTATAATGCTTCTTTGATTTTTAATTTTTAATTATCTATTGATTGCAACTAAGGAAAATGAGTATTTTGCTCTTCTGTAATCCCCCTCCCCATCATCATCCGTACATCCATATGTAGTTTTGATTAGTTTACTATTCAGTGTTTATAATATAACCATTAAGTACAAGTCAATGGCAATCAGGTAGTATATTACGATTCCTGCTACTCTCTTGAACTTATTTTTATATTGTACCTTAGAGTTAATAATTGTATTTTTTTTCTTGTTTTGTTTTCTTTGATTCTAACAATAATTGATCTCCAAGATCTTCCCCTTGTTTAAATTCTTCTTAATAATTTCGAACACACTAGGTATTTCATCAATACCAACCTATAGCCTGACTGCAGCTTCAGGAGGAACCCCAAGCCTGGGTTACCCAGCTGAGCAGCTCCCACATTTGTGACCCTCAGAAACTGTGTCAACTAGTAAATGTTTCCTGGCTTATCCTGCTAAGGTGAGGATTAATTTGGTATGTGGCAATAGATAACTAATCCAAGAAGTGTTGTTTTCTCTTCTCTTTTTCTCCTCTTTGATTAGGATCATCTCTTTGCTTCTGATGTCTGAGATTTCATGATAATATGCCCTCTGTAGATACTAGTGGGTATGTTACAAAGTTCCCATCTCCCTGCAAAATCTGTGTCCTCCACTTTCCTTCCTTCTTTCTTCCTCCTTCCCTCCTTTTCTCTCTCTCTCTCTCTTTTTTTTATCTCCTTCTCCCCCTCCTTCCTTTCTTCCTTCCATTCTTTTTTCCTTCTCTCTTATTTTCTTTCTTCCTTTCTCTTTGAAGGCTTTCCTCTTAGTTTGGTGATCTTATGCTGTCTGCCGCTATTTCAGAGGTACACTAAACAGGTCGTCAGAGGTTCTGAGCACGTAGGGGTGGCTTGTTGACTGTGGGTCTCGTCGTAAGGTAATCTGGCTGAGCTGTTTCATTGGAGAATCCATGTTATTATCTCCAGCTCATATCTGTTGGGCTGGTTCGTTCCCCAGGAGAACTGTTAGTGTCATACCTTGGGTATAATCATTCTGTCTGCTATCGGGCCTGCACCGAAACCCTGATTCGACCAATTTGACCACTTACTGTGTGATCTTGGTAGAGTAACTGAACCTCTCTGAGCTTCAATGTCCACATGTGTGAAATGGAGGATGTCAGTAGAATCTACCTGTACCTAACAGTAGCATTGTTGTAACGATTAAATGAGTTAATACAACATGAAGTACTTAGAACAGTTCTTGCCACAAGACAAACACAAAACAGGTGTTAGATGGTATCGTCCTCCTTATCCTCAGTAGAGCTGGGTTAGGGAAGCAGCTGGGGATCTCAGCATTGAATATTTCAGCCAACTTACCTTTATTTTCAGTAAAGTATCCCTGCCTTCAACTGCCTGGTGTCCGCCAGTCCAGAAGCTCACTGTGTTATCCTTTTCAGAGAATGAGTCTCCGGTGTTCATCCTGGGTGGGTGAGGGGCAGTCACCTGGCTGTGTAGATGTGGGAAGGAGTCTAAACCTTGAGTTAGTCTTCCTGACTTCTCTGTAACTCCCAGAGCATTACTCTGGAGTTAATAAAACTCCCAGAGTGATGCTCTCAACACAGCTGCTTTTGAACTCCTCCTCTCCTGGCTTTGGCTTCTGATATTTTTTTAAGTCTGCCTCTACTTCTGCTTCAAGCTTCTAAAATTTTATTTTTGTAACTTCTTCTCTTTTTCCTTTGTCTTGTGGGTTTGTTTGTGTGTTTTTTATAAAAGAATACATTTACTATCATTTTAACCGGGTGTTGGGGGAGCAAGGATGCAAAATCACGGGTCCCTCACTGTGCCTCTCACTTTAAGTCTGAAATAGGCTTATTAAAGAAATATTTTCAAAAGCAATATAAATTAAGTGGGCCTCATGCTCATTTTGGATTTTTTGGCACTGTGGAAGGGAGCAAACCATAATGGTAGGTAGGATGTTCACATCTGTATTTGCACATGGGCATGTCTTAATTACTCAGATTCACAGAACTCCTTGTACTTGGAATTATTCACTGTCCATCTCTTGTTACGCTGTAAGCTCCACGAGGACAGATGTCTTTATTGTGTATATGGTTATATGATTTGGAACTTCAAAAATATCAACAATTGTAGTCATTGTCATCACTTTCATTATAGCAGAAGAAGTCATGATAAAACACAACTAAGTTCACCCAGTCTCTGCTGTTGGCTGGACACTATTGTAAGCTCTTTGTTTACAGTGACTTTAAAGTAGGTAATATTATAACCTCCACTCCACAGATGAAATCGACGCTCAGAGATACTTGCTAACTTGCCCAAGGCCTGTAGTTAGTAAGTGGAAGAGGCATGATTTGAAATTCCAGAGCCTGACCTCTAACCACAATGCCATTCTGTTTGTTGACTGAATAACTAAATGTAGAGTCCTTCAAACAGAGCACATTTATCTGGGAAAAAAATATGGCTCCAGACTACCTGGTTTCTTCATCCCTTTCATAAATTTCATAAATCTAAAAGCAGAATTTATTTGAGATACGAAGTGATTTCCTGCTGCACTTTAGAATACAGGTGAGGATGTAGTAAAATGAAATGCTTTTAAAATATTAACAGACCAAAAGTAATTAAATAGCCTAAGTGGTAATTAACATTGAGAACAAGATTTCCTTTGATACTAGCCAAGAATTAACAACAAAGGAGGCAGTGGGTCATGTAGAACACCTTCTCTTTGGGGGAAAGGGAAACCCCATGAACTGCTTGTTTCTTTTTCTTCAGAATGATTACAAAATTGTTGTGAACACTGCCACCCCCAATCTGAGACCCAACCCTAATCTATGCGATCAGTGTGACCCATAAAGAGACTTTACAGTTCTTACAGGTGAAACTGGTTCTTGCAGTCCTTGAAAGGTGGTCCAGGGCTCGGTGCTGTGCAGAAACCTAATAAATATTTGTTGATTCGTTGGTTCATTGCTGGATTGACCTCTGCTTGGGCTCTTACTGAGGCTGCTCCATTAAAGACAAATGATTTATGGGAAGAAGACGTGTCTCAAAGCACGAAATGTTAGCATTTGTGCCATCAGATGGACGTAGACAGAGGGCTTTTCCTCTTCTAGAGCCTGCCTTCCAGGCGCCATGGATTCCCTCTTAAAAATAAAGGAGGGAGACTCGGTGTTGGGACTGTTTCACTTCTGAGGACATTCGTTTTGAGTTTTTGGAAGTGACTCTGGCTGAAATAAAATACCGAGAGGGAGAAAGTTGCAGATTCCGTTCCCCGATGTTGGTCTTTCTGTGAGATGGTTCAGGTGAAGCATAATTTGTCAAATTGTGACAAAGGGATCATAGTTTTTCCTCGTTATAATTTTCTGTCTTGATGATATCTTTGCCATTTTTTAATTTGTCACTGAACACCCAAGACTAGAAATTATGTGTCACATTTACATGGCCAGTTTTATGTATTCCTGACAGTCTTGGAATGTGTCTTCCAGTTTTAAAACGTCCACCACTTTGGGACATTGGGAGGCTCGTGTTTCTCAACGGACCCCCACCCCCACTGCTGTGCTGTGCTTAGGTCAGATATAGCACAGGAAGGGGGTCGTTCCCACTGGAAAGCCAGTTTCTAATTCATTCCGTCCTACCCCAGCCCATACCCGAACGCCCACTCCAGCCCCCACCCCAGCACCCAGCCCAGCCTTTACTCCAGTGCCCACCCTAGCACCCATTCCCAGATCTACCCCAGCGCCCACCCCAGCGCCCACCCCAGCCCCTACCCCAGTGCTCACCCAGCACCCACCCCAGTGCCATGTCTCCCCCATTAAAAGCAGGAATCCTAAGGATCTATTTAACATGCAGTTTGCTTCTCCAGGTCCTCGCTCTTTGCCTTGGCAAGGACTGTTGGCAGGAAGCCTCCTGCCCATGGCTGCCCAGGTCTCTGGGACTTTCTCAATTGCATTTGCATGCGGATTGTATCCTTGAGCTCCACAATGCTGCATCTGGCCTTGCATAATAAAATGTCAGCAGCCCCTTCATATCAGCTGGTGAAGTTATGTTACCTCCCAAGGCAAAGGAAGCTGCCCAGGGTGCTTTCTCCTGGGATTCTTTCTGAAAAGAACAGAACAGTCAGCTGTCTCTCACACCCTCGGACTCGGAGCGGTCTCTCTTGTTCTCCTTCCAGGAGCTGCCTGGAATCTTAGGTTTGACCACCTTGCTCATGGGGAAACGTGGTGGCAGGGCTCTGCACATGGGTGGGCAGGCAGTTGGTGCTGCCAAGAGTAGAGTCGGGTGCGACAGCCCGAAGTCTTCATGGGTGGTGACCGCTGTCTTATGTTAGGCTGCCGATCCCCTTCCAGCAGATGCTCTCACGGTGGTACCAAGAGCTGACATCAGGGCGGGATGTGGGTAAGGCCAGGAGTGCGATACTTAGCACCCCAAAGTAAAACAATGAACAGGGTACACCTCACTTCATAATTTGAAGCCAGGTCTTCTGGCTGATGGTTCACGTGCTGGTCCAGGGCCTTGGAGTTGGACAAAACTGGATCTGAACGCCAGTCCCCCCCTTGATTGCCTTTGTGACCTTGGGCAAGTCACGTCTCCTCAGATTCCTCATCTGCAAACTACAGGTCATCAGACCCTCACTGGGTTTTTGTAAGAATTATAACAATACACAAAGTAAGCGTGGCTCCTAGAACACAGCAGGTGTACAATGAAGGAGGACTGTTGTGGTTTTACTTACACCAGCAACTAGGTACTGTTGTAAGTGTTACTGTGAGTGATAAAAGTTGTATCACTGTAGACTGTTTGGTGAATAAATTCATACCGCCTTTGAATTGCAACAGAGTTCAACTTTTTGAGCCCTCCCCAGCATGTCAGTCATACTTACTTAGGTACAGTTGACATGCTAATGGCATTAGCAATGGCGTTAGCAAGATTATCTATGATTAAAGCAGATACTTTGGCTTTATTCACTTATGTTTGATGTATTTCCAGTTTTACATACTTGGGAACATACTTGCTTTTTCAGTTTCTTTCATTTAGATCTTAAAAAAGAGTATTTTAGGGACTTAGCTAGCACGGGAAGGGAAAGTTGCAGATTCTGTGTGAAGCACAGAAGGACCAGAGCCCACTCTGCAGTGTGGGACGTGAAGCCGATGGGCCAGGACTCAACGTGATAACCTCCAGGACTCTCAGGCTCTGCCATCAAAATGCAGCTAATGGAGAGCAAAGGAACCAGGACCCTCCTTCCCTCCACCCCCGACCAAAGTCAGGATAGGGCTGGAACCGTCTTTGAGATCTTGTGTTTTGTCTCAAAATTTCATGTGAGGGTCACCTGGGTGGCTCAGTCAGTGAAGTGTCTGCCTTCGGCTCAGGTCATGATCCCGTGGTCCTGGGATCAAGCCCCGCATCGGGCTCCCTGCTCGGTGGGGAGTCTGCTTTCCCTCTCCCCCTGCCGCCCACCCACTTGTGCTCACTCTGTCATGCTCAATCTCTCTCTCCCTCAAATAAATAAAGTCTAAAAAAAAATTTCATGTGCAAGTTGCACTCCATCCCATATTTCATCCCTGTTTATTTTATCCTAGAAAGAATGATCAGCCTCCGCCAGTCCTCCCAACCCCTGAAAGGGCCCTGGGAGAGAGAGCACAAGCCATGTGCGTCCCAGCACAGGGGACCAGGAGTCTGACTTGAAAAGTGGGGCTAAGCTCTTGCTCTAAATACAAAGGGGGAATCAGGAACACCTGGAGAACAGACTGTAGTGAAATAAGGGAAGGAAAGGGAGCAGAGCGGGGAAAGGTCTTGGGGCACACATCTGGGCTGGAATTGGGGCATGGAAGGAAACTGGCAGCCAAACCCATGAACCACAAAACCTGCCTTTCAGGTGCCTGTTGGGTCGGAACTATACCGAGCTGTCCAACGAGGATGGCCTCTTGGCTGCTTTTCAGGGAATTCCTTGGTTTCAGGAGTGAAGTTAGCCTCCCGCCTATGGAGAGCATGTTCCGGAGGGACCACAGTTAGGATATTCCATCTTCTGTCACTGCGAGGCTGACGCATCCTTGGCCCCACTTCCTCCTCCTCGAGCCAGAGTCCATTCAGTTACTGCGGTCTTTACCTAGACAATGACATTCCAGTGAAAATCCATGCCTCGTGCCCAGGCAAGCCTTCGGGCTACATGATTTTGTCATAATCCATTTCTCACAGAGCAACTTTATTGGGATTTATTCCCTCATGGCTTCTATTGGGTGGAAGCGGAATTGGTCCTGGTGACGCTGGGAGGCTGCACATAAAGGGAAGGAAGCACTTTTTGAATGTGAGGGGGACAGTGTGGGGACAGATCCAGGTTAGGTGTGACGGCTCCGTGATGGAGAGTTCTTCTGCTCCAGGTGGAGCTCTGGGGCCCTGGGAGGGAGGCTCACAAGTGAAAGCACCTATTATCTTTGTGCAAATTGATACTTGTCTGCTGTTTGCCCGCCTGGGAGTGCTCTGGGCCACGTTCCAGTGGAGGTCACCTTTTGTGCTGCTGATGAAGGAAATGGGTAGGATTGGCAGGCAGGCAGCTTTCTCACTGCGGCGGTGGATGGGGATGGTATCGGTTATGGGCCACAGGACTGTGTTCCTCGAATGCTAAACTCCTGGGACCCTAGGGCCACACTTCCTAGACTTCGAGTAGCGAGAGATTGTTGTAGCGTTTGACCCAGCTAGGTGTGTCTGTTGAGCACAGCAGGGAGAACCACAGGGCCATGGAGCCTTTCACGGGATGCGGGTTTGTGGCCGTGGCCAAGTTGCTAAAACGATTGGGCCTCAGTTTCCCCAACAGAAGGATGGAGCCAGTAGTTCGAAAGCATGAGTCGTATGGGATGAAGCATGATGATACGCACAGAGTGCCTGGCACAGCGCTTGGCATTCAGTAGGTGCTGTGTGAACAGTGGCCACCGTGATGGGGGAGGAGGGTGTCTTTGTTGTTCCTGCTGCCTTCCTTGGAGTGAGGCTCGGAAAACATCAACCTAGGGAAGTGTCCTAGTTCCTACCCGGTCTGGAAGCCTTGAGAAATAGAAGCCAATGGGTGTAGGCAGTACAAAGAGCATCAGATGTGGGACTTGTAGTCAGTAGGTTCTCTTGGTGCAGAAAGCAGTGTGAGCTTGAGGAAAAAGGTGGGGACTTGTCATGCACGGGTGAGGGCAGGAGGCGGCTCGGTCTCCGATGGACTGTGGGTCCCAACCATTTTCTTCTCCCGCTCTTCTCTCTCTGCCCCTCTAGCTGCCTTTCCCCTTTCCAGACTGCACACTGGATGTGGCCATCCAACAGCAATTTCCAGGCCGGAGGTCTCAGCCTCGGTTCCGACGGCTGGACAGTCGTCTGGGAGGGAATGAAAAGGGTGTCATGGTGGATGGGCACACGCAGGGCTGTGGGAGTGGACGGGGCTTGATTCCGAGCCTCTGTGGCAGGACAGGCTCTGAGGGGCACGGAAGGACGAGGTCGGCTCCAGGCTCTGGGGAATCAGGCAGGGGCCTCGAACCAGTCGTGGTGATGGTAGCTGAATACTGTCCCTGAACACGAGCTCTAGGCCAGGCACGGTTCTAGACCGTATGTGCATTAATGACTTTAGGCTTCATTACTCTGAAACAGAAATGGCTTAATCTCCGTGTGAGCGATGAGACAAGAGAGGCCCAGAGAAGTGAGGTCACCTCCCCAAGTGTGCACAGCTAGTAACAGGTGGGGGCAAGATTGAAACTCAGGGTAGCTGACTCCAAAGCCCGTGCTTCTTAAAAGACGTGCCCCCTTCCGTGGGAGGCAGGCTGAAGCTCCCCTATGCTTCTCCCTGGCCATGGGTTTGGGTCACATTTATCTTCCACACCTCCCCTCTGGGACGCACCCCAGCTCCCCACTGACCTGTCGTCCATCGGCTGTCAAGCCCTGTGGGCTCCGTCAGAGCCTGATCTGTCACCACCTTGCCCGGCTTCCTCCACATCACTGTACACATTGTCACCACTCTTGCCATGGCCTGTGTTGTCACTTCTACTGTGACACTGCACTGCATCTAAATCCACGTGCATTTCTCAGCACCCGAGACAACTCTGGGTCTCTTGCAGGTAGAGCCACTTAAAGACCTTGGTTGTAGATTCCTTATGAGCATGTAGAATCCTTGGTCTGAAGGGTTTATTTTGTTGCTTCCCTTTGAACCTGACCAGTTACGTTAAGTAGGTCTTTTCCGGCAGTGCCAAGGTAGCATATGGGATCCTATCTGCGTTTCACTGTCAGACAGACTCCAAATGCGGGGTCGACATTGTCGTCCTTCCACGTTCCAGTTTCAGGGCTTTTTGGGTTTTTTGTTTTTGTTTTTGTTTTTGTTTTGTTTTTTAGGTCTGTGCTCTTGAGCTGGCTGCCCAACTTTTTTATTTTTTAAATTGTGGTAAAATATACCTAAGAGAACACAGTTCAGTGGAATACACTCCCAATGTTATGTAACCCTCACCACGACCTAGCACTAGAGTATTTTCATCACCACAAAAGAAAACCCTGTTGCTCCCGCCTCCATCCCTGGAGTCCCTGGCAACCACTAATCTGCTTTCTCTTTCTCTGGATTTGCCTGTTCTAGACATTTCATATAAACGTCATCATTCAACGTGTAGCTTTTTGTGGCTTCTTTCACTGAGTCTGTGTTTTTGAGGTTCACCCGTGTTATAGCGTGTATGACACATGTAGCATGCGAGAGCATGAACTTCATTCCTTTTTATGGACAAATAATATTCCATTGTGTGGGTACCATGTTTTGTGTATCTGCTCATCAGCTGATGGGCATGTAGGTCATTTTCACCTTTGGCTGGTGTGAGCATTCATGGGCAAGTGTTTGCTTGGACACCTGTTTTCAGTTCTTTTGGTTATTTACCTAAGAGCAGAATTGCTCGTTCACATGGAATTTTTTTTTTTAAGATTTTATCTATTTATTTGCAAGAGAGAGAGAACAGAGGCAGAGGGAGAGGGAGAAGCAGACTCCTTGCCGAGCAGGGAACACGATGCAGGGGCTTGATCCCAGGACTCCGGGATCATGACCTGAGCCAAAGGCAGATGCCTAACTGACTGAGCCACCCAGGCGCCCTGGGAATTCTTTAACTTGCTGAGATTCTTTAACTTTCTGAGTTTAACTTACTGAGAAACTGCCAGCTGGTTTTCCACAGTGGCTGCACCATTTTACATTCCCAGCGGTGTCATATGAGGGTTTCAATTCCACATCCTCTCCTCTAGCATCAACTCTTGACTTGCAGAATGAGTTTTATTATAACAATGGGGGAAAAATACCTGAATTATTTAGGCTTCATTTATTTAATGAGACCATAGTAAAGCAAGACTTGTGAGCATTTTGATATAAAATATGTCACAGAATTTGAGATACACGAAAAGCAAAGGTTGTTTAACATGTAGGGATAAATTCGATCATTAGGTCATATCTATGGACCATATAAATGACAAGATTGTAAAATCCATGGAGATTCTGGTGGCAAGGCTGTGCCCCATGATATGATTCATTTGGTATATTTTTTTCCTATAAAAATGTACAATGGCCCATCTCAGTGACATCTGGACTCATTTGCATAAAATGAGTGTTTAGGGTCATATTATTATTATTCCATGTTATATACTTCATCTGATCTATAAAAATAGAGGCACAGTTATGGTAAGTTGTTATTCCTCTTCTGAAAACATTAAGAAATTTTATGTGTACCTTCTATTTTTGCTAATGACACAAAATGTTGAAACTCGTTTTTTCTTCCACCAACCCATGAATGTGCCATCCTTATCTGAAACCTAAATAAATACTCATTAATGTACAGTGAAATTCAAATGAGCACTTTATATAAATAAGCCTGCTATAGAAATACGTGTTTCTTCAAATTTGTAGACCAGAATAACGTGCAATAAATTTAACATCATTTCATATTCCAAGCCACCGACCAAGTAAACTGGTTTTATGACTCAATTTCCTAACCTCAGGTAGAATAAGAAAGCATATATATGGCTCTTAATTCCATAATCCATCATATATTTTAAGAACAGTATTATTTGGTTGAGATTTTTATATGTTAAATGGAGCAGAGTGTACATAATGCCCGATTCTAGGGTATCATGATGGAGTGGCAGAGGAGACAGAGAGAATGGGGTGAAGTTGCCCTTTTCTTTCACTTATTCTTTTGGACAAATATTTGTTTGTTCAAGCGCTACTATGTGCCAGATGGTATATAGTGATGAATTGAGTAAACAGTGTTGCTGGCCTCTGGGAACCTCTACTTCGTGAAGGTCTTGTGGTTATCTGTTGTTGCATAATGAACCATCCCCACACTGAATGGTATAAGTCAATACCCTACCATGCTCACAGTTTTGTGAGCCAGGAATTTGGGTATGGTGTAGAGGAGTGGCTCATCCCTGCTCCAGAGTGGCGGGGGCCATATCTTGGGTGACTTGAATGGTAGAGATGGCCAGGGCTATGTGTCTAAAGCATCAGTTACGGTGCATGGCTAGATTCCTTGGGTCTTCTCTACGTTGCCTCCTCTAGGATTGGAATATTCAAAGTGGCCTCTTTATTCAGAGATCTGGACCCTGGTCTGCCTAGCTGCTTGGAAGAACTAAGGCTGACGGGGCATCTCTTTCTTTCTCCATGTAGTCTGTGTGTGTGGGCTTCCTTCAAGCACGGTGGTCTCACCACGGGCCGACTTCTTACATGGCAGATAGCTTCTCCCAGAGCAA
Organism: Zalophus californianus; assembly: GCF_009762305.2. NCBI lineage: Eukaryota > Metazoa > Chordata > Mammalia > Carnivora > Otariidae > Zalophus > Zalophus californianus. The sequence continues at coordinate 10,150,013 of NC_045598.1, forward strand.
GTGTTCCAAAATCATGAGCAGGAGCTGCAAGACCTCTTGTGACCTAGCCTTAGAAATCCCAAAATGTCACTTCTACCCCTTAATAATAGTGAACCATGTCATTAAAGCCAGCCAGACTCATGGGAGGGGATTTATACTCTACCTCTCAGTGAGAGGAGTAACACAAAATGTAAGATCATTTTAATCTGCCACAGAGGAAGGTGGACATTAAAGAAATAATCACATAAATTACTTTTGCAATAAGAAAAGTACAGGTTTCTATAATCAGGAATTCTTTTTTTTAAAATTTTTATTGTTATGTTAATCACCATACATTACATCATTAGTTTTTGATGTAGTGTTCCATGATTCATTGTTTGTGCATAATACCCAGGGCTCCACGCAGAATGTGCCCTCTTTAATACCCATCACCAGGCTAACCCATCCCCCCACCCCCCTCTAGAACCCTCAGTTTTTTTTCAGAGTCCATCGTCTCTCATGGTTCGTCTCCCCCTCCGATTTCCCCCTCTTCATTCTTCCCCTCCTGCTATCTTCTTTTTTTTTTTTTTCTTAACATATTTTGCATTATTTGTTTCAGAGGTACAGGTCTGTGATTCAACAGTCTTGTACAATTCACAGCGCTCACCATAGCACATACCCTCCCCAATGTCTTATCACCCAGCCACCCCCTCCCTCCCACCCCCCACCACTCCAGCAACCTATAATCAGGAATTCTTGATTGCAAATGACAGAAACTCAACCCAGAGGGGCTAATGAAAAGAAGGGAAGTTGCTGACCCACGTAAATGAGAAGTCCATGGCTGAATCCCAATGCTGTCGTGATATGGTCAGGAATCTTTCCCTATTTGTCAGTGATAATTGTCTCTTTTCCTCAGGTGATTTTATTCTCAGGCGGGTGGGTGAGTGGGGCACTCCTCAAATGATAGCTACAAATGCCACCAGCTGCTCCCTACTTCTAACAGTGTAGCAACCACAATGGAAGAAGAGACTCTGCCTCTTTCTTAATAGTTCTATCAAATGGTCCTGGGATTAAATCTGATTGGCCACATTTAGGTCACATGCCTTCTCCTGAGCCCACCACTGTTGCCAGGGAAATGAAAAGCTTGGATCGGCCAGGTCTGGACTGTGTGCCTTCCTCTGGGACCTCAGAAGAGGACCAGCCCTACATGAACTACAAGTGGAGATCTTGTTTCCAGGAAAAGGAGAGACAGTTTCTTTTATGAGAACACAATGGAAATAGATGCTAACCAGACACACATAACGTACCCATTACACAAGCCGAAAAACACAGGATGACCTGCCTTGGAAATTAGGTCCACACACAGACACAAGGGGGAGGCTATTCCTCCCTGTTGTCATTCCTTCCAGTCAGTCAACTTGCAGTTATTAAGTTTTCATTGTGTACAAAGCACTAGACAATTTGTGACTAGGATCTGGGGGCTCATCCAGGAAAAAGATGTGACCATTAGGTGGCAGTAGCACACACAGGCTTTATTGGGTGAGGCTTTGACAGGTTTTGGGGGCCAGGAAGTCCCTCACAGCAGGTGACCTTCCTGAAGAGCAAGATAGGAGGGCAAGGGAACTGCCAGGAGAGAGGGGGATCCTAGGGGGGGGACTTCTGCATCTAGGTGATGTCACCTAGCAGCACAATGGGGATTGTGTGGGTCAGAGAGTAGCAGTGGCTTAGGGTCTTCATGCTCTGGGCCTTGTCTATGGCTAGCAGATACTGGGTGCAGTCTTGTGGGGCGTGCAGAGCAGACAGGCTCTAAATAGCTAAAAATCTGCCTATTGGGCCTATATTTAACACAAGTGGATGTGTCAAAATTTGAGTTTGGCACCTGCTGGCTTTTGAGTTAATGGGTCTCAGCCTGCAGTGAAGAAATAAACCACTCAGACCATCTTGGCTGATTTATGTAATGAGGAGTTAATGATTATCCTCGGTTATAAACAGAGCAACCAGTTAACATCAGCAAGTTAAAGACCTGAGGTATAAACTGTGGAATAATAATCGTAATAGTTAAAGCTTCATACATAATTATCACGTGACAGATACTGTGTCATGTGCTTTATGCGAACTGTCTCATTTAATTCACAGATAACTCTATGTAGGAGTTCCTGTTATTGTCCCCATTTACAGATGGGAACACAGAGGGGTCCAGGAACTCATCCCAGGTTATACAGTTGGAGGGGCAGATAGCATTGAGACCCAGGCAGACGAGCTTCAGAGTGAACACTCAGCAACTGCCGCAGCATCTTCGGGGAGCTGGGTAATCTTACTGGCCCGTTTCTTCACCTGGGAAAGTAGAAGAGCTTACCAGGTGACACTCCATGCCCCGTCTGCCACTGGACTTCGAGGCTTGCTCTGTGTGGCGCTCCAGGTGGAAATACATCAGTGGGAGCCCCTTGGCCGTGTCCTAAGGGAAGTGGTGAGAAGGGCATGGGAGGATATGGGGCATCGGACAGGCAGCTTCTTAGCCCAGGAAGAGCAGTGGGAGGGGGAAGGTGCAACAAGTGGTCTGCAGGGTCGGGGGAGTATAATGTAGGGATTAGGAGCGCAGGCTCTGCCTAGGTATGAATCCTGCCTCCCTCACCCACTAGGTAGTAATCTTGGGTGAGTCACCTCATTGGAGTTTCTTCATTTGTAAACTGGGAGTGAGAATAATAGCACTTACTTCAGTAGAATTGTCGTGGTGATTAATTGAGGCAGTGCCTGTGAAACATAGAGCACAGCGCTTGCCAAACAGAGTCGCCCGTAGATGCGCGCTATAATATTCCTTCTACTGCTAAATATTATTATCAGTGCAGGACCTGTGTGACAGAGAGGAGCTGCAAGGTATATAGGTAAGGAAGCACCCGAGAAGGTGCTCCAATCCTAGCCATTTTTAGCGCATGAAATGTTTACTCTGTGCCAGGCACTCTGCCATCTGCTTGTTTCACATTTGCTAAAAAAAAAAAAAAGTCTAGATGTGTTCCTTCCCCTTACTTTTATTGTGCCCCACTTGGCTCGTGGTGGTGGTATAACAGCCCGCTTGTGGTGTTGTCTCTAATGATGTTATTCTGGATCCAAAGTGAGGTATCATGGCAAGATGGTGAGAGCATGCATTGGAGAGTTACGACCTTGGGTCTCATCTCTGTTGTGTAAACCTCTCGGAGCTTCAGATTCCTCGTATCTCTAATAGATCTTTAACAATAACTGCAGCCAACATTCATTGGGTACTTACAATATGCCGGGCACTGCGGGATGTAAACTTTCTCCTTTCCAAGAAGAGCTGTAAGGAGTTTGGGGGATAGCTGTGTCTGTGTGTCTATAAGCAAAGAGCTTGGGAGCTGAGGTATCTATCCTCAGAATGACTTAAGGGAAACAATCTTATGTCCACGTATTGGGAGGAAACGGGAGGAAAGGCAGGATGGTGGTTGAAAATGTAGCACGAGTCATCCAGAGATTGGTCCTTGACTCTGGGTAAGTTGTTTGGATGCCTGCTCAATTGCTGTCCTTACCTGTGCCCCAACTTTCCTGTTGGCAAGAAATATAGAGGATTTCAAAATTTACAGTCAGACTGAAACAGTCATTTGTTGTTACTGTTTTTAGCTTTCTACAATAGAACTCAGCTTCGATCTGGAGCCCACATTTCCACTGATGGTAACTCAGTCATGTCTGGTTGAAAACTTAGTATCTTTTTTGGATAGATATCAAATAAATTCAGATTGCTCTCTCTACCCTCTTTCCCTTCTTTTTGGGTTCTCAGGAGGCTTATGCGTTGACCTGTCTTGGGGATGTGTATCTGCTCCATGAATCTCCCTCTGGACACTTCAGAACTCAACGGAAATGTCTTCATCCCCGGGATGCTAGAAAAGACTGGAGGTTGGGGGTTGATGGTGCTAAGGCACTAATGCTATTTCAGATCCTCTCTGACATAGAAGGCCATGTGGTTATCATTTCTATGCAAATCCTGGGTGCCTCATATTGACAAGCACACTGACAGAATGCCCCGCCCAGATGCCTAGGGCAGGATGTAAGACATCAAGTCACTTTAGCTTTCAAATCCCCAAATCTATCTGGGTGCTTCTCACCATCTCCTCCGGAGAACGAAGATTCAGGAGAGGCAGGAATCAGGCCCCATACTTTCTTGTTCATCTCTCTCTGCTTGGGCCAAAGTCCTCTCCCAGTCCAGGACAGGGTTTGAGAGTCTTGCTGTGCAGTGAGGAACTGCTCTGATGTCATAGCCTGTATTCTTTCTACTCTGTGGCTTATAGTCACAACACTGTGCTCCGTTTTCCAAGTTTGATTCTCCGTAGTTCAAAACCATCATTTATTTATTATTTGTAGTACTTACTGTAGGACTTACAATATGCACACCTAACAACACAGTCCATCTTCGAATGATGTAACACTTTATGTATTTGTGAACAGGCTCATTCTTTGTATTCTTCGTGCTGTCATATGTTTCATTTTTATATATGTTCTCAACCCCACAATACATTATTGTTTTGCTTTCAACCATCTATTATCACTTAAAAGAATTAAAAGATGAGAAAGAAAATGTCTTTATGTTACATGTTGCTCCTTTCAAGCATTCTTTTTTACATTTTTGTAAATAAAAGTTTCCCTCTAATGCCATTTTCCTTCTGCCTAAAGAAATTCCTTTAACATTTCTTTTAATGAAAATCTACTGTAGAGGTGGTGAGTTCTTTCAACTTTTATCTAAAACAAGTCATTATTTTACCTTCGTTACTAAAGATATTGTTGGTTATAGCATTCTAGGTTGACAAGTGTCTTTTTCTTTTGGTATTTTATTTTTTTTATTTTTAATTTTTTTTAAAGTATTTATTTATTTATTTGAGAGAGAGAATGAGATAGAGAGGGCATGAGGGGGGGAGGGTCAGAGGGGGAAGCAGACTCCCTGCTTAGCAGGGAGCCCGATGCGGGACTCGATCCTGGGACTCCAGGATCATGACCTGAGCTGAAGGCAGTCGCTTAACCAACTGAGCCACCCAGGCACCCTCTTTGGGTATTTTAAAGGTGCACAAATTATCTTCTGGTTTGCATAGATTCTCATGACAAGTTTGACATCATTCTTACCTTTGTCCCTCTGAATGCAATATGCCTTTTTTTGGCTGCTTGTAAGATTTTCTCTTTCTCACTGCATGCATGTGGATGCGCGCGTGTGGGGGTGCGTGCTTGCCCACGCAATTTGATTATAGTATGTCTTGGTGCTATTTTCTTTGTGTTTGTCCTGTTTGGGGTCTATTGAGATTCTTGTATTTGTATGTTTATAATTTTATCATATTTGGAAAACATTCCATTATTTCTTCAAATATTATTTCTGTCCCTGCCCCCACGCCACCCCCAGACTCCAAGTGCGTGTATGGCAGATAGCTTTATATTGTCAAAGAGGCTCTGTTCGTTCATTCTGGAGAGTTTTATTACTATAATTTAAAGTTCACTGGTCTTTTCTTCTGCATTGTTTGATCTGCTATTAATCTCATTTAGTAAAAACTTCATTTCAGATAGTGTATTTTTCATTCTTAGAAACTCCATTTGGTTCTGATTTAAATATTCTGTTTTTCTCCTCATTATAATCATGTTTTATTTCACAACTTTGAACATGCAAAACATATCCATAATAGCTGTTTTAATAGCCATGTTTGCTAATGCTGTCACTTGTTATTTCTGGGTCTGTTTCTCTCTCTTTTTTTTAAGATTTATTTATTTATTTGACAGAGAGAGAGCACAAGTAGGCAGACAGGCAGGCTGAGGGAGATGGAGAAGCAGGCTCCCCGCAGAGCAGGGAACCTGATGTGGGGCTCGATCCCAGGGTCCTGGGATCATGACCTGAGCCGAAGGCAGATGCCCAACTCACTGAGCCACCCAGGCGCCCCTGGGTCTGTTTCTATATGCTGATTTTTCTCCAGGCTATGAGTCACACTTTTTGGTTCTTTACATGTCTGGTAATTTTTTTTTAAAGATTTTATTTATTTATTTATTCATTTGAGAGAGCGAAAATGAGAGAGAGAGAGAGAGAGAGCACATGAGAGGGGAGAGGGTCAGAGGGAGAAGCAGACTCCCTGCTGAGCAGGGAGCCCAATGCAGGACTCTATCCTGGGACTCCAGGATCATGACCTGAGCTGAAGGCAGTCGCTTAACCAACTGAGCCACCCAGGTGCCCTTACATGTCTGGTAATTTTTTATTGAATACTGAGCATTATGAATTTTGCATTTTTGGGTGCTAGATTTTGTCATACTTCTACACACAAAAGATGCTCCTTTTTTTTTTCCTGGCAGGTGTTTCTGTTACTTGCTGATCAGTTTGATTCTTTCAGGGCTTATTTTTTAAACTTTTGGTTAGGCCTAGAGTAACCTTTATTCTATGGATCATTTAGCCTCATTTCTAAAGCCTAATCCTTCTGGGGTCTTTACTGAATATGCCCTGAATTCCAGCAAAGCCCATCCACTTCGGCTGGTGAGCTTGCAAACAATTTGGGGCCCTGTGAGATCTCTTGGAATTGTTTGGCTTATGGCTGCCCAGACTATAACTCTTCTCTCCTGGAATTTTTTTCTTGCCAGGTCATGTAGGGTTTCAACCTACTCACACACAGGATTGATATTCAGCCAACAACTCAAAGGGACCCCTTTGCAAATTTCTGGAGATCTCTGTGCAGCCCCCTCCTCTTTACTTCTTTGTCTTGCCGACTGTAGCAAAGGTAACCTTCCCAGTCTCTGTCTTCCCAATTCAGTGAGATCACTGGGCTGTCCTTGGGTTCCTGTTCCTATGCTGAGGTCTGGCTATCCCTTTTTTGCAGAACGCCTGGTGATGATTGGACTCAACTTTTTTTCCTCCCCTTTTCTAAAGGATCACAGTATTGCGCTGTCTGTTGTTCAAAGTCTAAAAATACTTGTTTGGAAGATATCAAACAGTTTCCTAGTTATTTATGGCAAGAGGATAATCTGAACCCTCTTATTCTCTCCTAGTCAGAAGCAGAAGGGCTCAGAGTTATTCTATTGTATACTAGTTTTTTTGATGATAACTTTCATCTTCAGAATTGTGGTTGGTACAGTGGTTTTCCTGAGAATGCCTAGGCTTTACTTATTCTTGGTTCAAGAGGATAGATTTACCTGAAATTTACAGAAATTCTATAAGGAAAGAAATTTGAATTCAAGGAAAAATAAGGAAATCAATTCAATAATATTTACTGAGCCCGTCCTATTTGCTAGTCCCTGCCCTCATTGTTGGGGATATAACCATAAACAAAGATTGAAAAAAAAAAATCTCTGCTCTTACTGAGTGCACTGTAGAGAAAGTAGAGGAAGAGGCAACAAGCATAATAAATAAGTGAAATCTTAAAATTTATAACAGGTCAGATGGCAAATGCTACATGAATTATAGAGAAATAATAATCCTCCCAGCACACATGTGGCACTGGCTGGAAAACATGGCCTTTGTCCCTTCATATACTTTAATGATGGAGGCCATCTGCTTAGAGGTAAAGTAGCCAAGTATATTACCATAAATGTAAGTCTACTCGAGGGCTGTCCCCTCATGCCCTGCTAATCTCTTTAATTTATACACACTTACCATAAAGTCATCTTCACGGAAGCATTCCCTAAATTGTTTCTTTTCAGTTTTCTCAACAGGACTTGGACGCTCCATGAGGGTACGCCTTGTGTCTGCCTTTGTTCACCACTATATCCCCAAATACTCCATATAGGTTTGGTATTTGGAGAGTGCTCAATAAATACATGTTAGCTGTTAAACACGTGCATTGAAGAGCTTCGTGGATGCACTGGTTTCTCGATACCTGCCCGTGTTGTACCTTATCTGCACCCCCCTACCTCTCCCTTTGAAAGCACTGGCCACCTTCTCTTTGAAAGTCACCTGTTCTGATCACTCTCTCCTTCTTTCTCTTTTCTGCAGCTGTGCAGTCACTGCACACCCTAAATGACCAGATATCCCATTTTATTGTCACCAAGTCGAAGGCACTGGAAGAAGACAAAGACCCCTTTCTACCCACTGAGAAAGAGACTCTGAAGAGTTCCATGATCCTGATGAGGCACCTCTTAATGGATGCTCAGGTACAGAGACTGACAAGGAAATTCTACATAAAGTCCATGGTATCTTTTTTTGTGTTGGTTTTGGTAGAAGTTGTGCAAAAATGTTCGACTACCACACTTCCTCGAAACCACCTTTGTGATAAACAGCCGTATAGCCGACATTCTGATATACTGGGTCTTGGATTTCTGATTAGGAATTATTTGGGATCTAGTATTAAAATAGCTTGGTTTTAAGTCAAAGTAATAGGGATTAAAAATAATATATGTGTTGTTTCTGAGAATTTAACAGATCTCTCATTAGCCTTGGAAAAGTGAAAAATCCATTTACATACAAACTTGGCAGGCATCAAAGCTGGCGAAGGCTCTGGAGTGGAGCAATATGTATCCCAAACAGCATCACTGAGCAGCTAATGAATATTTTGGTACATTTGATGCACCACCAGTAAGCGAATCAGCACTGTTGTGGGTTTTTTTTTTTTTTAATGCTCGCAATGAATTAATTACAGAAGGCATTTAGCTCATTGTTTGCTTTTGTTGAGATTGTTCTTCAAGGTTTTTCCTTGTGCACTATTTTATTGAAATATTTACAGGTAATCCATGTACTCCGTCTGGCTTTGTTGGTCGGTCTCTCCAGATATGTTGGTAGGCAAATACCAGGTGTTTTAGGAGAACTGATAGTTTTTGATACTAGTGAAGCCAAGCTGAACTAGACTTTATTGTCATTTCTACCTCGTCAGTATCTAGAAATGTTTCCAAAAATGGTCTTTGGTTTTGGTGATTTTGTATTGGTTTGCCCCGGAGCTTTCCTCCTGAGTTTGTTTTCTGATCTACAGCAATGAGGTCAGAATGGTGGCTGGTTTCCTGTGTTCCGCTCTATCAGATTTTGAACGGGGGTTTCTTTGCTTTTGTTTCTACCATGGTGGTGGTTTGTGTTTTATTTTTCTACATCAGTCCTGAAGCCTGTATCTGGTACCAGTAAGACTTGCTCTGGCAAGGCTTTGGTGCATTTCTCACCTGTCAGTGCTTGAAGCTGCCCCACGGGGTTTTTGAGCCCCTGTGTTCAGATGACCCAAATTATGCAAAGCCTTTCATTTTTATTCAGTGTTCTCCCTTCTCCCCTTTATTCCGAGCAGCCCATTCCACTTCTCCTTTCTTCCTGAGCCTGTCTGGTGGAAAAAGAAAAGATTCTGAAGCTCTAACAGCCAATTTTAACACGCGGGGGAAAAAAAAGGGAAATTTAGAACAATTTACCAAATAAAAGAGGGCAAATTATTCTTGAAAGGATTAGCTTTCCTCAGTGCCTCGACCCAATCCTATAGCTCACACCCCAGCCAAGGGGACTAGCCTAATGATTCTCCTGAGATACTGTGTAGACTCTACTTTGTAAAATCTAAGGAAGTAAAAAGCCATCTTTTTCTCTCCTTCACTAGCATCTAGAATGGGATTTCAGAAATGTTCAATATTGCTTAAGAAAACGTTCCCCTCCCTGAATGTTGGATTCATTTGACAATTTTTATCATTTGTGGTGTTGATCACAATTTCCCCCTTTTTTATCTAATGAGACTAGAATATCCCATATAATGTAGTTACTGTATAGAACCGGATTATTAGCTCATTCTCTCCTGATCCCCAGTCAATGCCTGCTAGAATTTTCTCACTTACATAACCAGATAAAATGGAGCAGGGTATGATGGATATTCCCCAAAGTCACACCTCCAGAAGGAGGGTGGTTAAGTCCTCCTCCCGAGGGGGCAGAAAACAGAAGGTCAGGTAGAAGTGTGTGGTGTCTGGACTCGCCATTTCTTTTGCCCACTTTTGTACAAAGACTCTTCCCTCTTGTCTTTCAGACTAATATAGGATGCGGTAAATTGTGATTAGTTTGGTCTAAAAATTCCACCCTCATTTCTTTTCTCCCCAGACCACTAACTTTTTGGAACATTGTTTGTGGTTATCTCTAGGTCTGTAGCTGAAGGCAATTAGAATCATGTTACCTAATGCCCCCAGGCTCAGAGCATCTCAGTAAGATTAGTGTTGTGAAACTTATAAAATGCTAAGGACCCCCAAGATTTTGGGTACGGTCAGGGGTGATATGTGTTTTTCAGGTTTGAAGGAGATCGCTAGAGACATGTGATTTCTAAGGAGACTCTTTATCGAGCATTTTTGGAAATTCAGTGATTTTCCATTCATGGTTTGACATTGCTTCTTACCTCCATTGCAAAGACGAATGAATGTACTTATTTCATATTCTGAGTTCATCAATAAATGGGAGGTCAACAGTATGTGAATATAACTTCCATGTGCCTCCTACCCCTCAGCTGCATTTTGTGATATTAATAGATGCGTGATAGATTTGTGTATTGGAGGACGAAAGCTTCTCCACAGCAGTAACCACATCCCTTAACTTGGTTGGTGTAATAGCCTGCTCACTTTCACACCCAGAGGACTCTTAATAGCGTTAGATTATGATGAAATGTTCTGACATCAGTCTGCGAGTTGAATGAAGTCAGGCGCAAAGTATTCCAGAGAACCTGGAGGCCACTTTCGAGAGTGGCTGCTTAAAAGGCATAATCGATTCAAGTCACATCTGTCTTGGAAGCAATAAATCCTGCTTAGGAGAATGTCAAAGGCAAAAGCGTTGCTGGGCTATGAAATTCTACCTCTGAGGATTATAAAACGGTATACACAGAGCAAACACATCTCCCAAGTATAATAGGGGTGCCGGACATGATTGACAGGTGTGACAGTGCATTCCGGAGAATGGAACGGCTCACATGGGCAGCTCAGAGGCCCGCAGTTGTTTATTAATTCCCTACATGTCTGTATGAGCATTTCGGGGGTGTCTCAAAGAGGCGGGGCTTCTCTGTTTGCACTCCATTCCCCTTGTAGTCCGCAGGCCTCCAAATTCAATGACGTGTACCATTCAGACCACACTGGAAACCTGATCTTGTGGCTTTTGTTCCTGAGTGCTCTGGCTAGACCCAAAGTGCCGACTCAGCCTCGTGAGTGATTAGATTCATAACACCGAAGAGGCCGTTCTTTCTGGTAGAGATTAATTCTTTTACTCGCCCTGTGTGACTCTGCATGCTAAGAGAGGTTGATTACAGCAAATTAAATCTCCTATTGGCAGTTCTCTCCTCCTTCCCCCCCAAAGACCTAATATCATTATTTATTAAGGGGTGAACAAATGCTTGGGAAAACAATAAGATCGCTTTGTTGGCAGCAAGGTCCTCTCCTGGAAGGCTGGGCGCTAGAAGGCAGAGAACTTTCAATGCCCCATGGGCTCTCCCTCTGTGGCCACAGCAGTGAGGAAGGGCCCATGTCCTGCTGCCTGGGCCAGGCGGAGTGCGGAGTGCAGGGTGAGGAGGCAGGAGGCCCTTCTCCCCGGACCGCAGCCTGGATTTGAAGGTGGAGCTTGTTTTAAGTGAGGCCAAGACCCAAGTGCACTCTTCCCAAAGGTCCATCTCTAGGAAGGAAGGAAGCAAGACATTGACAACAAAAATAAAGCGCACAACCATCCTGTCTAAGCCAGTGTGTGCCTGTGGCCTGGCAGAAGTCAAATGTTCCGCGGAAAATAGATGAAATCTGCTTGATCCTCTGGCCCACCCTTTCTCGGCGCTTCCCTTTTCCTTTTGCCCCTCCCTCCACCCCACCTGGAGCATCCCCTCCTCCTTCACTACACTCCCACCCCTTTCTCCCCTGCCTCCTTGCCCTTCCTTCCCCTCTCCTTTCCTTTCCTCTTCTGCCTTTCTTTCTCTTATTTGTGTTCAGGGAACTTGAAAGCCTATTTGCAAAAACCGCATATTCCCCTTGCCAAGCATGAGGGAGAGCAGCGACAGGACGTGGAGTGACCGGCAGGAGGCAAGCCTGGGGTTTGGGAGGCGGAAGGGGTTCCTGCCAGGATCCGAGATTCCGTGTGATGGCCCTCCGGGTCGTGTGATTTTCTTTTCTAGAATGATCTAGAAAACTCCTCTCCGCTGGTTGATGATGCTTTCTGATTAATTTCCGGTGCCATCGGGCCAATTTAACATGAGTCGATTGACTGTTTGAGCTGCCTGGACACAGTCACTCTCTAGACTGGCCTCGAATGGGGAAGTGTGGTCTGGAGCAGAGACCCCACCGGGGAAAACGGCTCAGGCTCCTGACATATAGGGAGGGAGGGATAGCTTGTCTGCTTGTTTTGGGAAGGAGACCTTGGGAATCAGGTGTTTGATACACATTCATGACAGCCATATGCTGGAAGAGGATCTCTCCCTTTTCTAGCACTTTCCATCCCTCCATGTGCTTTCTGAAGCCAACACTGTGCTCAGGGCATGGACCTGGTGTTCTCGACAAGTACAGGTATCTGGGGCTTTCCAGCTGCAGCTGGCTTCAAGGTCATGCCAGGTGCACCACCCTGTCAACAGCCCTAGGGGACATCTTGCCCTGAAATTGCACAAACTGAGGCACCAGAAGGGTACTTGGCTCTCAAGGTCACAGTATTGCCCCGAGCACAGGTTTTTCGTAGTGGCTTTTGAAATGTGACCCCATGCGGGAGCAAGAACCAAAATGTCCCTACATTATGTCAAGCAGAGAGGAAACTGACATCAGAACGGGGGCCAAGAGGCAAAGTTTTTAACTGAAGAAAATCACCCCGGAGATATGTGTAAGTCTATTCATGCTGTCAGATTTCCACCTCTTACGGGTCCTAGGAGAAAGAAATACTGAAATGGACGCTGAAGAGGTTAGTTCACCTAACTAGGAAGCTACAGTGGTAAGGGGATTATTCAAAGGAGTTGCAGCTTATCCCCTCCAGTAATCCAGGGGCTCCATTACCCGTCCGTCCTGTGCATTCGGAAAGACAGTGCTTACTTTCTGTTCTCAGATGCAAACTGTGAAACCAGGAGGTCCGAAGCTTGCGGCTTCTTGTATAACTTGTGCGAGCCCACTTCCTATTCTGCCGTGGTGATTTTGATCTTTTTAAGTTTGTTTGTTTGTTTGTCTGTTTTAGCAAATGAAATTGAACCTGTAGACATTGCCAGGCTTAGATGCAATCCCATCGGTTACAGAGCCCCTATAGTCCCCCTTCCCTGCTCAAACGGAGGGCAACACATAAAATTGCAGTGCTGTTCCTCTGATAAACTTGAGTCTAGGTATTTCTTAGGTTAATAGTGAAAGGTCGCCTCTTCTGAGACCTCTGCCTCTTTGTAAAACCCATAAGGCAGAATTTTAGGGAAGGTTCTGAAACACTGAAATTCATGCTTTCAGTATTTACATGCAAAGATCTGGGTGGAGTTGGAACTGAGACTCAGGAAAAACTGGATTCCTGTCCATTGCTGTGCTGTGAAGGAAAGGAGCATCAGGATGGGTCATGTTTGAGCGGAATAGTCTCTGTCAAACTGGTAGAGCTTCCATGGATATGTACATATGGCGCTAGAGGGAAACTTGGGAATTTATTTTCACACCACGGAAATTTTATGCCCCATTTTTAGATACTATGTATTTGTTTCAGTGATCTACATTTTAAATGATAATATGCTAGAATTTATGCTGCTCTGATTGTTGATGGTCCATGGTATAGTGCGGGAATCTGAAGTAGTAGCAAAATCATGGAAAGAAGGTTAGGGGTGAGGACTCCAGTAGGGTTTTTTGGTCCTCAGCAACAAAGACCAGCTCTGGTTAACATAACAAAGGGAAGGAAAAATAAAATCAGATGAAAACAGAGAGGGAGGCAAACCATGAGGAGACTCTTAACTGTAGGAAACAAACAGGGTTGCTGGAGGAGATGGGGTAACTGGGTGATGGGCAGCAAGGAGGGTACTTGATGTAATGAGCACTGGGTGTTATATGCAACTGACGAATCACTAAGTTCTACCCCTGAAAATAATAATACGCTATATGTTACCTAAATTGAATTTAAATAAAAAAATTTTTTTTAAAAAGAAAAAGCTTCTATCTTCATGAAAGAAGATGTTAGTTTAAAAAATATATATAACAAGGGTAACATTGGATAGATGCAAACAGGGTTGACCTTAGGAAAAGCTGGAGAACCACATCTCAGGAAAGACAGGCAAGAGGACAGCAAGGGAGAGTTAGGTCTCAGGAATTAAAGAGAAGTTGCTTTAGGATACTGTGGTTGGGCGCCTGGGTGGCTCAGTCGGTCAAGCGTCTGCCTTCGGCTCAGGTCGTGACCCCAGGGTCCTGGGATCGACTCCCGCATCGGGCTCCTTGCTCATCCGGGAGCCTGCTTCTCCCTCTGCCTGCCATTCTTCCTGCTTGTCCTCTCTCTCTGTCTGACAAATAAATAAATAAAATCTTAAAAAAAAAAAAGGACACTGTGGTTGGGATAAATTGGCTCCAACTATTTTCTCTCTTTGTGTCTCTTTGGTCAAGATTCAAATTCTTAGAAGAGTCTGACCAGCATGTCTTAGGTCAATGGGACCTTTTCCACATTGACCATGGGAGGGTGTGCACGTTGAGGGATGGTCCCACCTAGACCATTTTCATCACAAGGAGGGAGAGACGATGCTGGGCAGATGGGGGCAATAATAAATCTACTGTGCACTCCACACGCATACACTTGGTACTGTGTCCCAGTGCGGGGGTTGGCAGCACACTGAGCTCTAGGGACAGAGAGGGACAGAACATTGGCCCTGCCCCAGAGGGACTCAGGATATAGTGGGGCAGAGGATCAGACACTGAAGTGCCCTGTGATAAATACTGAGGAAGGTGTGCGTGGGGGCCCTGGAAGCCCAGAGAAGGAAGTGGCTAATATTTGCAGATCACTTCACTGTTTACAAAGCACTTCTGCCAGTGTCTTCTCCTTTTTTCCTCTCAGCCATGAGAACGACAGGAGGCTGAGTACTGTTATCTCTATTTTGAAAACTGGGTATTAAGCTTTAATAAAATAGACTTTTTTTTTATATCACTCCATCCAGCCCATCACAAAGCAAACGTAAATGATTTCCTACCTGTAGCTGGTGACCCTCAGAGGATTTGTTTCCTCAAGGGGTTATTAAATAGAGGGAAAGGGGGGTGTAATTTGGGGAAAGAAGCAGATTAACACCTGGCTTCAGACATACAATGGCATTCCTAACTCAAAATATTTTTAACAACGTTAGTAAATATGCAATGCTTTCCTAAAGCTAAACTGTACCCTTTCAGACTCGTAGAAGACATAGGGTTCTAAGAACAGGGTTTTCAAAAATCTTTAAATGGAATATAAAAGATAATCCTGGTCCCCCCTCAATATTCCAGCCTCCTCATGGTGTTCTATAGTTATATTGGTAAATATGTGGCTCCGAAAATAATACGCAACCCCACCATTACCCTTCAGGTGAGTGGTTCTCAACCGAGAGGGGAGGAGAGCCATTTTTGCCCCACCCAGAGGCATTTGGCCGTATCTGGAGGTATTTCTGATGGTCACAGATGGTGTGGCTTTGTGCGCGGGGGTGGCGGTGCTACTGGAATCTGGTGGCTAAAGGCCGGGCATGTTGCCCAACTTCCTACCATGCACAAGATGGCCGCCGCCCCCCCTCAAGACAAAGAATTATCCAGCCCCAATTCCAATAGTGTTGAGATTGAGAAACCCTGCTTTTAGAACCAGTGCTACCTTTTTCATGGATCGTGAAACTCCTCCAGTCTCAGAATCGCTTTGTTTGAAGCCCTACAATAAATCATAATTGGTCCTCAAGATATATCTTAGTTATCATTTTCTCATCATTTATTGAGCATCTATAATGTGCCAAGCACTGTGCTAGACTGTGGGGAACCATGGTGAGAACAAAAGCAGTGATCTTTGCCCTCAAGGATTTTGTACCTTAGTCGTGGGTAGCTCTGAGTAGGTAAGTCAACAAATAATTACGAGTTTCGATAGTTGTCCTAAAGATTCATTAGGACCCAGTTTACATAAGGGTTCAAATGTTTTCCCTTTGAACACAACATTTCAGCTGAGATCTTCAGGGAAGGAGGGGGAGGGAGGGAGAGAACGTGACCTCTACTCATGCATTATTGCATATTATTTGTACTTCAATTTAGTTGTATGTATTTAATACTACTCCATGAGGTAACTGGAAATAGATCCCCTGGGATGTTGTGAAAGATCTAAGCAAATTATTTATTCCAGAAATTTACATTTAATTTAGAGAATATGAAAATTCTAACTGGTCCCTCAGGAACGGAGAATCTTTTCTTTTTTGCCTGTGGGTGTCCACAGAGGAACCAGGATCTCTGTCTTTTTTTGCTAGATGCCGTGGACATAGAGACCATACAAAGAAAGGCTAGCATCAGAGCTGTTTGAACTACATGAGACACAGGAGCCAGGTGGGCGAAGGGAAATCTGGGAAGATGTAGACACAGAAATGAAGAGGTGGAGGCTGCTCATGCTTAACCAAATAGCTGCCATAGAGAACCTGGCCGGCAGTCAGTTCTCAATTATGCACCTAGAGATTAGTAACTGTATGGATTATCTATGGGCAAAGCATTCCTTCCCAGGTGGCATGCACTCAGGAAATGTAAAACAACGTTAGTCTGAATGAGACATAATTAGAAAGGTAATTTCATTGCCAATATTTTTTTTTCTGCCATAATGGAATTCCACATCAGACTTTTCTTTTAGTATCAGCAACTTGGTACTTTTGAATGCTGTGGCTCCCACCCATTAGTCAGATAATAGAGAGCAGAACGGATGCCATATACTTACAATCCTAAAATCACTTATGCTTTGAATAGTAATTCCTCTGCAGAGATGTTGGGGCCTCCTAGTCACATAAAACTCAAACATTCCCTGTAGAGCAGCCAGGTGAATTGAGGCATGGTGTTGCTGAGTGCCATCATCCCCATTCTATGTTAGATCTGGGAGTAGAGCCCACATTTCTCCTTGGTGCCAGCTCAAGCTAATATTCCATGTTCTTTCACTCCCTTGTCCCTTAGTAAATTACACTTAAAAGCAGTTTGTTTGTTTGTTTGTTTGTTTGTTTTAAATTTTATTTTATTAGTCACCCTACAGTACATCATTAGTTTCTGATGTAGTGATCCATGATTCCCTGTTTTCATATAACACCCAGTGCTCCATGCAGTACGTGCCCTCCTTAATACCCATCACTGGGCTAACCCATCCCCCCCCAACCCCCACCCCTCTAAAACCCTTAGTTTGTTTCTCAGAGTCCATAGTCTCTCATGGTTTGTCTCCCCCTCGATTTCTCCCCCTTCATTTTTCCCTTCCTTCTCCTAATGTCCTCCAGGCTATTCCTTATGTTCCACAAATAAGTGAAACCATATGATAATTGACTTTCTCTGCTTGACTTATTTCACTTAGCATAATCTCCTCCAGTCCCATCCATGTGGATGTAAAAGTTGGGTGTTCATCCTTTCTGATGGCTGAGTAATATTCCATTGTAGATATGGACCTCATCTTCTTTATCCATCCGTCTGTTGAAGGGCCTCTTGGCTCTTTCCACAGTTTGGCTATTGTGGACATTGCTGCTATGAACATTAGGGTGCATATGGCCCTTCTTTTCACTACATCTGTGTCTTTGGGGTAAATACCCAGGAGTGCAATTGCTGGGTCATAGGGTAGCTCTACTTTTAATTTTTAGGGTGCCCACTCCTGCCACTATTATTCAACATAGTACTAGAAGTCCTAGTAACAGCAATCAGACAACAAAAAGAAATAAAAAGTATTCAAATTGGCAAAGAAGAAGTCACACTCTCTCTCTTCGCAGATGACACGATACTTTATATGGAAAATCCAAAGGACTCCACCCCCAGATTACTAGAACTCATACAGCAATTCAGTAATGTGGCAGGGTACAAAATCAATGCACAGAAATCAGTTGCTTTCTTATACACTAACAATGCAATTGTAGAAAGAGAAATTAGAGAATCGATTCCATTTACAATAGCACCAAAAACCTTTAGATACCTCGGAGTAAACCTAACCAAAGAGGTAAATGCTCTATACTCTAGGAACTACAGAACACTCATGAAAGAAATTGAAGAAGACACAAAAAGATGGAAAAACATTCCATGCTCCCGGTTCGGAAGAATAAACATTGTTAAAATGTCTGTGCTGCCCAGAGCAATCTATACCTTCAACGCCATCCCGATCAAAATTCCAATGACATTTTTCAAAGTGCTAGAACAAGCAATCCTAAAATTTGTATGGAATCAGAAAAGACCCTGAATCGCCAAGGAAATGTTGAAAAAGAAAAACAAAGCTGGGGGCATCACGTTGCCTGATTTCAAGCTATATTACAAAGCTGTGATCCCCAAGACAGCATGGTACTGGCACAAAAACAGACACATAGATCAATGGAACAGAATAGAGAGCCCAGATATGGACCCTCAACTCTGTGGTCAAATAATCTTCGACAAAGCAGGAAAAAATATGCAATGGAAAAAGTCTCTTCAATAAATGGTGCTGGGAAAATTGGGCAGCTATATACAGAAGAATGAAACTCGACCATTCTCTAACAGCATACACAAAGGTAAACTCTAAATGGATGAAAGATGTCAATGTAAGGCAGGAATCCATCAAAATCCTAGGGGAGAACATAGGCAGTAACCTCTTCGACATCGACCACAGCAACTTCTTTCAAGATAGCCATCTCCAAAGGCTAGTGAAACAAAAGCAAAAATGAACTTTTGGGACTTCATCAAGATACAAAGCTTCTGCACAGCAAAGGAAACAGTCAACAAAACAAAGAGGCAACCCACAGAATGGGAGAAGATATTTGCAAATGACACTATTTATTTATTTTTAAGATTTTATTTATTTATTTGACAGAGAGAGAGCACAAGCAGCGGGGAGCAGCAGGGAGAGGGAGAAGCAGGCTCCCTGCCGAGCAAGGAGGCCAACACAGGGCTCCATCCCTGGGATAGTGACCTGAGCTGAAGGCAGATGCTTAACTGACTAAGCCACCCAGGTGCCCCTCAAAGCAGTTTAATAGTGAGATGGCGACTTGGCTCTTCCAAGTTCTCACTTACTCCTGTGGACCCGAAAGAAACGCAGTCGTTTTGGCCAGCTTAGTAGCCCGGATACTTAATTTCAGAATGGACATTCTTATCTTGGATTACTGATATGCACCTACAATCTCTTTCTCTTTCCTCGGAAAGTATGAGACAAAGAAACAGGCTCGTGATAAGATTGATAATGAAAATCATGGCATGGATTTGTATCAGTTAACTACTGCCACATAAAAAAAAAAATCATCTCAGAATTAAGTGGTTTAAAATAACTCTTTATTGACTTCTTTAAGTCCGTGCATTGACTGGGTAATTTTGCTAATACAGGCAGGCATGGCTGATCTTGACTGGTCTCACTCCCATATCTGTGGTCGCTGGGGCCTGGCGGGTCTGAGATGCCCTTGGCTGGCATGATTCAGCTGTCCTCCACATCTCTCCAGTATCTGCTCA
Source organism: Zalophus californianus (assembly GCF_009762305.2). Classification (NCBI taxonomy): domain Eukaryota; kingdom Metazoa; phylum Chordata; class Mammalia; order Carnivora; family Otariidae; genus Zalophus; species Zalophus californianus. The sequence goes on from NC_045598.1 coordinate 10,169,453, forward strand.
GCAGGCTAACTCTGGAATATTCTCATATAGGTGACAGGGGTCCATAGAAAAGAACAAACGGACAAAAGCAATCACTTTTCCAGTCTACATTTGTATCAAATTTGCTATTATTCCATTGGCCACAACCAGTCAAATTACCTAACCCAGAGTCAGTTTGGGATGGCACCACCAAATGGATATATCAAGCATGGTGCATTAGTGTAATCAGTCTACCACATAAACAAAGCCAAGTAGCAAAAGATTTCTTAGCATAACTCTTGATGACATTTGATCTTTTGGAAAGGAGAGTCTGAAATGTCCTAATTAGCAAGCTTCCTGCACATTGTCTTTTGGAAAGACTGAGCCAGTCAGTTTGTTTAGAGGGACATGAATTGTGTTCTTCTGCCGTTATCCAAGCACAGAGGACAGACTGTGTTTGAACAGCTGGAGGATATATTTTAAGAGGGCTCTATGTCAGACTTTGAATAGGATGATTTCAAATGGGCCTGTGACCAATTGTGAGAAGTGTGCACTTGTGCTATTGCTCTAGAAACATGATGAGCCATTAAAATCCCATTGTTCGAGCTGGTCATTCAAGCCAGGTGCATGGTTAATTTGTTCAACAAAATTCTTCCTGTGCTTATACTAACCACATGAAAGGTACAGTGGTAAACACTGCAGGGAGATATGAAAAATAAAGGTAGCAAAGGATCATTGAGTTCTCAGTGTGCGCCAAACTCTCTGCTAAGGACTGTACCTTACCTCCAAATCTCATTTGTGAGGTATGTGTTATTTCCCCTATTTTATGGATGAGGAAATGAGGCCCAGAGAGGAAAACTTACTTAAGATCACATATCTAGTGAGTAGCTGTGCTACTTTAATTGCAAAAAATACCTGCAGTTCTTTACTTTCTCTCTTTGCAATATGCCTCGGTAGCCTTTCTCAGTGAGAGCTAGGGTTTGTTTTCCCATCCCTTGAATCTGAGCTGGCTTGTGATTTGTTTTGGCCAAGAGAATGTGGTGGAAGAGTAGGTCAGTCCAGAGATTGTGTGGGAGACAGTCAAAACTCTGTCTTCATTTTCAGAGAAAGCTGTGGCTGAAGAGGTGGGTCTGGGACTCATCAGTGTATGTACCATCTGTTGGAGTCGGGCTGTATCCTTGAGTTCTCAGTAGCACATAACAGAATCCACTTTAAGGAGAAAGGCCTTTCAAAGAAATTTTGGAGACATTTTTGATAGTTCGCAGAATCTCCAGGAGGTCTTGAACACTAGGTTTGGAGGCTACCTGGCCAGGAATAACAGTAGCCAGGAGAAACCAGTCAAGACTGCTAGTGGAAACCGTCCGGCACCTGCTTCACCCAGGACAGCACCTGTAACATGAGGACTGGATGCAGAACCTTCCCCAGGGCTATTCTGAAGAACCAAGTGCTTCTGCCGCCAGCTGGCTGAAGGAGCCAGTCTCTTCCCACACCGTGGCTACCTCACTGAGGAAGAACCTAGGCTAGCAGGCAACCTTAGCCACAGGGGAGTCTGGGAAATGTAGTTCTAGATTTCCATTTTCTGTAGTTCAGGGAAGCAGGTTAGAGGATGTTGGGATGTGTGTGAGTGAGCCAATGTGGGCTACCCCCAACATAAGCACGCAGGAAATTACACAGGGACATCGTACAGGAAGGAACAGAAGACACACTGTGGAGTAGATGAAAAGTCCCCTTCTCGCTTCAACTAGATTGAAATTTCTGTCATTTGCAGCCTGAGGAACCTTGACTAATAGGACACCTAAACTTTATAGAAATGCCATCCTTTCTCCCCAGTGCCTTCCTGTCAATATGCCATGTGTTCCCTACCATGATTAACCACAGAGCCAAGTGGGAGCTTTCTCTGAGCTGGGGCACCTGGCCCCTTGCAGTTAAGCTCCAGGAAGCTTCTTGCCTGTACTTTAACATTTATGCAATTTCATATTGCTGCTTATACATTTACGCAGTCACGCACAGGGCTTGAATTCAAAGAAGACCTGTATAAAGCAACAATTGTTGTAAATAATTAACCTACTAAGAAGTTTGAATATATGCACAGAGGTGGCACAAGGAGTTCTTTTCCTGGGATGGGACAAAACAACAAAAAAGAAAAAAAAACCACCAAAAAATCCAACTTGTTATTCTGGAAGCACAAACTGTTCACTGGTGTTCATAAGTAATGTGCCTCACATCTCAGTGCATGTTTTCATGGGTTTTTTAATGTATTTCTAAATGAAATTTGAATCAGCATTTGCAGAAATACCTCCACAGAACCCCACAGTAATAGAGAATACCATTTGGTCGTGGATGCCCCATATGGCATTTTCTCTAGCTTCGCCAAAAGGGACCAACTCCTTTGTTATAGGTTGAATTGTGTCTTCCAAAAAAGATATGTGGGAAGTCCTAACATCCATAACCTCAGTATGTGACTTATTGGACCTACAGTCATTACAGAGGGAATCAAATTAAAATGAGGTCATTAGAGGGGCGCCTGGGTGGCTCAGTCTGTTAAGCGCCTGCCTTTAGCTCAGGTCGTGATCCCAGGGTCCAGGGACTGAGCCCCGGGTTGGGCTCCCTGCTCAGCCAGGAGACTGCTTGTCTCTCTCCCTCTCTTTCTGCCCCTCCCCCCACCGCTTGTGCTCTCTCTCTCTCTCTCAAATAAATAAAATCTTAAAAAAAACGGTCATACGACTGGTGACCTTGTAACAAGGGGAATTTAGACACAGAATCACACGTGCGCTGAGGGGAGGCAGTGCGACGTCACAGGAGAATGCTGTATGATGTATCTAGATGTCTGTGGCCCCCGAAGCTGGGACAGAGGCCTGGGACAGATTCTCCCTTGGAGTTTTCAGAAGGAAACAAACCTGGTGTCATCTTGATTTGGGGCTTCTGACCTCCAGAACCGTAAGACTAGGAATTGTTCCTGTTTTAAGCCACCTGGTTTGTGGTACTGTGTGACGGAAGCCACAGGAAGCGAATACACCCCTGCTGATGAGAAAATCACAGACTAAGAAGGCGTGGGACATTTTTAGACCAGGTGCAGTGTGGTCCAGGAGCAGCACGTTTTTGTTTTCATCATGGGATGAAAAGGGTTGTGATGGAAGGCCAACGTGCACGGTTCCTTGCTCTCCAAAGAGCCCCAGTGCTGAATGTCGCACATGGAGGTCTTATTTCATCCAAGATAAGTGAAGGGCGCTGTAAGGGCCTGTGGATGGCAGGCAGGTGGTGTGTCCTACCCGCAGTTGCTGGAGGGGGTACCACTGTTGCTTTCGCCATGATGCCAACATCACACATAATTTGTTGATTCCCTATTGTTGGTTTCTCTGTGGGATGGGAAGTTGTCACCTGGCTTCTTTTTCTTTTCATCATCATAACTGCCTCCACTCTGTCATCCTTCCAACTCTAAATCAAAGGGAAGCGTGTCTTCTCTCATCTGGGAAGTATTCCGGATGCATACCATTAGCACAGAGGAGCACTTGACATTTCAGATCATCATTACGGCTTCGTTATTGGTTTCACCCGAACCCTGGCACTCTGGTAGGACTGTGGGGGCAAATGAGCAAGAGAGATGGAGATCTAGTGAAGTTCACGGGCAGCTGTTGCCCTGGAAGAGAGTCACGAGCTCCCCTCTTCCACCCTCCCCCTGCCAAGAGCCGGGTCTCTCCCGGGATGCAGTGTGTGGCTCAGTAGGGCAGATCTGGTTGTCATCCTTCCGCTGCCATCTTCTGCCTTCAGAGGAATTGTGAAGTGGATTAACTCTTCTCTCCCAGGACTCTGTACCTCCCCCTGACTGTCAGCTCTTCTTCTGCAGCAGGCTTCTGTCAGGCTTGCCCCTTCCACCTTGTTTTCTGGGACCTCCAGACCCATCCTCTCCCACCAGGCTTTGGGAAGTCTGTGCATGCATTATCCTAGGGGCATTTTGATGGCCGCCCTTTCTTCTTGGTTCTGCAGAGCAGTGAAGAATGCTGTGGAGGAGAGAAGCATGGGGCTTTGAGGAGGAGAGTGACAAGCCTAAACCAGAGTAGCTGAGGGAGGGGAAAGGACACCCGCCAACACTTCCAAGAGGAGCTGATTTTGAGTAGTTGGTTAACATTAAAGTCTGGTGAGGATAGAGATTTAGGGTTGAGAAGTCTCAGCCTCTTATGGGACTGCCTACTCACCTAACTGTAGTGCGGTCTTGTTTCTCTTATGCCAGCCCCTCTCTGGATTTTGTTGGAACATTCGAGTACAGTTTTGATTTCACAAGTAAGCTGTTGGCCCCGGTGGCTGGAAAATGGATTTCCGCCAAGGAGGTCAGTCATTTGGGAAAGGGCCAATAATTTTTTTTTTAATAGAAACAACAACCTTTTATATAGGGGAAAAAAAGGATTTTTTTCTTCTATAAGCACATCTGAATGTTCTTCCTTAGTAGAATGTTTCTAATTGATTGATAAGCCTCTTCCTTAGTCACCAGTGTGGAGAGGTTTACTCTTCCAAAGCTGAGTGATTGGTATCATTTAGTGTCCCGTCTCCTCTATGGGCTTCTGAGTTGCTGACAGCTCCTTGTCTATGCCCAGGTGTTTGTTAGGATTCAGTCCCAGAAGCCCAGAGAGCAGAGGATGGAGGGACAACTGGATTTGTTCAGAGTGGGCCATCTACACAAAACCAGATAATTATCTGCTAGGGATTTCAATTACAAAAATGACTGACAGTAAAAAAAAAAAAAAAAAAAAAATCACCAAACATTTGAAAACCAACCACAAAATGAGATAGAAATTATAGAATTACAAACTCAATAAACTGAAAAGTTACATAGGAGAAAATAGTTAATAGAGAAACTGGAACAGGATTTTAAAATAGGTATAATTAATATCCTCAGAGAGATAACATAGAATATTGCATCCAAGAAATCAGAACAGAGGTCCTTTATTTACCCATTCATTGATCCACTAAGATTTAATGAGCTGCTAATATATGTTAGGCACAGATGGTGCACTGGGGAGTAAATAGTAAAGCTAAGTCCTGGTCCTCGTGGAGCTTCAGGTCTAGTTAGGGGAGACAAAGAAAATAATAACCAAGTAAAGATATGTCAGGTGATGTGTGTTGTGGCAAGAAATAAGGCAGAGTAAGAAGCTTAAGAGATACAGGAATGGGGAGAGGGGATAGTATTTATATAGGATGGTCAGAAAAGACCTCAAGGAAGTGAGGGAGTGAATGAGCCAAGTGAAAATCAAGGGGGAGAACGTTCTAGACAGCAGGAACAGCAGGGGTCAAGGCCCCGAGTCAGAAGGATGTTTAAACTCTTCAGGGAACAACGAGGAGACCAGTGTGGTTGGAGTTGGATATCTGAGCAAAGGTGAGTGTCATAGAAAATAAATTGGAACGGTAGGGGGCGGGGCAGAGCAGATTATTTATGGCTTTGAAGGACTCTGGCTTTTACTCTGGGCAGGAAGGGAAGCCATGGAAGGTTTCAGGCAAAGAGCTTGATTTGACTTGACTAAACATTCTAAAAGGAATAAGTGGACTTTTATGGGAAAAACTGACTATGGGGGATGAGAACTGGAAACTTGGTATCCAACTAGGAGACTATTGAAATAGCCCAGGGTAAGAGACAGCGTGACTTGGACCATTACCTCTTGAAGGTGGTGAGAAATGGTCAGCTTCTGGAAATCTTTTGTAGGTAATGCCAACAAAATTTGTTGACCTATGAGGTGAGCGAGAGAAAGGAGTCAAGGAACCCAAGCAACGGGAAGAGTAAAGACCACTTTAGGGGGGGAGGGGCGGAGGGGAAGGAGAACATTACTGGAGGTGGAGTGGAGAGTTTGTTTTGGACATATGTTTGAGATGCTTAGGAGGCATCCAAGTGGGGATGTTGAAGGGCAAGTCTGGCGTTCAGGAGAAAGAACCCAGTTGGAGACATGCAGTCATGAGACTGGGCAATTTCATCCACACGGTTCCCGTAAATTCAGAAAGAAGAGGTCCCAGGACAGAGCCCCAGGTCTGTCCACCTTTCAGAGGCTGGAGAGATGAGGAGGGGCTGCACAAAGACTGAGCGAGAACAACCCATGAAGTCAGAGAACCCAAGGGAGCACTGCACCATAAGAAGGTGAAGAAGGCATCTTAAGAGGCTGGAAGTGATCCCTTGTGAGAAATTCTGCTGATTGATGAGCTAGAACGACGATTCCAGTTAACTGTTGGACACAGCAATGCACAGGAGGTCGGTGACCATGGCAGGGACAAATCTGGTGGCGCAGGGTAGGGGACAAAACCCAACGGGCGTGAGCTTGAGAGAGAATGGAGAAGGGGCGTCGAGGCAGGGAGTGGAGCGGACCTCCTTGAGGACTTTTACTGAGGAGCAGATGATTAGTGCAGAAGCTGGAGGAGAACGTGGAGTCGTTTGTTTTCTTAAACGGTGCATGTTCTATCTTAAAGACAATGACCCAGCAGAGGAAGGAGGGCTGATGATGCAGGGGAGTGTGGGACGGGCCTGTCGGGAGAGGTCCCTGTGTACATAGGTTGTCAAAGAGGGGAGAGGGTAAGAAAGAACCAACTAGAGATCTTGGAAATAAGAAAAATACAAATACCGAAACCCCCCTACCCCCACCACCTCATTTTCTGAGGAGCCGAGAAGGACGAACAACAGGAATGTCGGGCTGCGAGATTCTCCCAGGGTGCAGCAAGAGGGAATCGCGGTGGGAATTCTAAAAAGAACAATGAGGAGATGCAGACTGCAGGGAGCAGGAGAAGCCGGAGAGAAATAGGGGGAAGAGGGGAGACAGTGTGAAGACTCAGCTGGAGGAGGTCACGTGTCCTCAGACTGGGCAGACCCCTGGGTCCCAAGCAGGGGTGGATAATAGCAGGCGTCAGAGTCCTAGCGGTAGCGGCGGCAAGAACTCCTGCATCAGAACACCATCGAGACTTTTCCAGTGATCAAGAAATAAGAAAAAAAATGGAAAAGCCGAGAGAGGAGAGGTTGGTGTCACTCAGGTCACAAAGGGTCTTGGAGGTCCCGGAAAATGCTTGAATTTTATTCCAAGAGTAATGGAAGTCACGGAAGGGTTTTAAGAAGGCGGGAGCGTGGTGACAGATACTGGGTTTGTTTACCAAGCCGTGTCGGGCTGCTGCCGGAGATGAGATGGGGAAGATTGGAAGGCTGGGGGCGAGCGTGGAAGCTGGGCAGCCACGTGACGAGCTGTCAGAATCGCGCCTTCAGGAGGCAGATGCTCTTTGAATAGGGAGCTGGCAGAGTGCTAAGCACTAAACACGTGTTATCAATTCATTCAGTCTCCACCATGACCCTTCTGTTACCTCCATTCAACAGATGCAGAAATGGATGCGCAGACAAATCCGGGAGGTCACCCAGCCAGTAGGTGGCAGGGCCAGGATGGGAACCTGGGTCGTCTGGCCTCAGAGCCCAGGCTTTTAACCAATACCCTGTAGGACTTTGGACCAGAGCCATAATAAGGGAGACTGGAGCCGTGGATGGGTTTGGGAGGCAGCAGGGGTAGGGGTATGATGCCAGGGGACAGGGAAGAAAGGAATTAAGAATGATGCCTGTATTACTGCCTTGTGCAAATCGGTGGTGCTTTTGTTGACGTGAGTTCACGTCTCTACTTGAATGAAGGTCTCATTGCCCGGCCCCCTGAATGGAGGATAAGTCCACAGCCTTCCTCCGCTGCTAGTAAGTCTCTGTGCTGAGCACCCTGCCGAAAAGGCGACCGATGTTTGGTTTGCCCAGGACCAGAGGTCTTCAAGGGCGTTTAAGACTGGGGAAGTCCCTGGCAGGCCGGGATGAGTCGGTCATCCTCGCATCCTCGCTCTGCCCAGCCACACCGGCCTTGCTTTGGGTGGGTGGGCCTGTCAGCCCTCCGCCTCTGCAGATATGGTTCCTGCCCGTGGACAGCTCTCCGCCTGGCACTTGGCACAGCTGCCTCCCCTGGTCCTCTGCTCTCAGCTTCGGTGCCACTCCTCAGACTGGCCTTGGTGACCCCCTGTCTCGTGTAGCCTGCCACCAGCATTCCTCGCACCCCCTGGAACTTACCACAGGTTCAGTGACTTTATCGAATCATCTGATTACTCCAGTGCTCAGTCATTGGCTCCATGAGGGCAGGGCTTACATCTGTCTGGTTCACCTGCGTACATATTGAAAGGTCTCTGAGGACCAAAGGAGAGATGTCATCCACAAGGGCAGCAAGAGACATTTTACTGGTGTATCAGGAAGTCTGCCTTACCAGAAACTCCCAGAAAAGGTTACCAAGACAGCTTGCAGCAAAAACACATTTAGAAATTAAGGCTTGACAGTGTTCCCAGCATTTCTCCCGTCTCCCCTCGCCCTCTGCCCTGCTTTGGTCCCTTGAGGACAGAGCTGAGAGCCTCGCACGGGTCTCGGGCTTGGCTGCTGGACAGACTATGAATTCCGCAAGCTGTTTTTCAGCTGACATCTTCCTTCTGCTTGTCCCTGCTGCAGACAGCACAACTCAGGTTTGGGGAAGCCACTGCTTGGCGTTACCCAGACGACTGCTCTGTTTTATTCCTATCACAAATAAAAGTGGGCAGGATTCCTATACGGTTTAACTTTTCTTTGACACGTGCATGTCCTTGGCAGTCTTGTTTTGGTGTTCTTCTAAAACTTAACTCTTGCTTATAACAGTGAAAAATTGGAAACCAAATACAAATCTCGTAACATTTGATTGGGTAAATGAGTTTTGGCACGTTCCTAGAGTGGGATACTCTAGAACCATTAAACACAGTTAGATAGATCTACATTCACTGACGTGGAAACCTGTCTGTGACAAACTGGTAAATAAAAAGAAAAAAAACCCAGAAGGAAATGCACAGAAATGATCACAGACGCAATCTCTGAACAGTAAGATAATAGATTTTTAATTTTCTTCTTTATTGCATTTTGTTTTTCTGAATTTCTACAGTGAGATGTGTTCTTTTCATAACCAGCAGGGGAAAGCTCTTCCCCCATATAGAAAAAGCAAAAACCAGTTTGAGAGAAAAAAAAAGTCTCATTAATATTTATTTTTCTGCAGAACTACCCTTAGTCTCCTAAAGATTCAGAATGAGCCTGGACTACATATGTTGTGTATAATATATGTTCTTGGTACTATATTTCAGACTACATATATGAAATGCAGAAAACATACTGTTGGAGTGTGTAAGGTGGCACGTGCTTCGTGATACTCGTCTGTTCACATACATGTGTCTACATCAGATATAGTTTATATGCATGTATCTTATCCTTTATTCGGTATATTGTTTGGCTAAATTTATTTTTCCAGGTGAATAATGCACATCCTATTCAGATAATCAGTTTACAACATAATCCTTTGTCACACCTGTGCTGGAAGTGAACACCCACCAATGGTCTTGGGTTGCTTTTTCTTTCTTTCTGTCTTCTTTTTCTTTTCAATAAGACTTTTTTTGAAAGCTAAAAGCACCCAACTAGCTGGCTCCACTGAGGACCATGGAGCTCCTGGCAGTATCTTATCTTAGTATTTGTTACTCAAACACAGGCTTTCCTCAAGAGTGCGCCCCACACACCTGTGCCTCTTCATTTGATTGGTGCGTGGCCTGTCCCAGCCCCCACTGGGGAGGGGAAGGGGTGAGTGTCAGGCGAGGTATGAATGATGAGCCAAGATGGCCTTTGGGGATCTGGTTTTGCATCTTGACTGATGACAACACAGTCTCAGCTCCCAAATGCCTGTAATTGGGCATTGCTTTTGAGCCGTTTTGTATTTAATTTTTTTTTTTTTAGGTAAAGCTCTGGGTTTTTTTTCCTTCCTTCCTCCTTTTCCCTCTCTCCGAGTCTCTCTCAGAGGAGTAGATGGGGTGTCATCAGTTCATGTCCATGGTCGAGACTCTGCAGGGAGCTATCGACAGCAACCAGTGCTCTGGTCCAGGGGCCTCGACAGGCCCGGCCGCTCAGACAGGATGGCTGCTTGGCATTGGGCCCCGGTTTCCCGGGAGCTGTTGGCCGAGGCTGGCAGTTGTCTTGCAGGTCAGGCCGTCCTCCCTACCAACATCCTCTCCCGGGCTGGCCCGGCTGCTTCTGAAAGGGGCCCTTGTGTACGGGCCGCAAGGACAAAGCCTCAGCAGACATTTATCCCATAGTTAATTCCCTCTAGCTCCAGCTCACTTGATCTTAGAAAGCCGAGTAAGATTCCCTGCCCCTAGGCATTGTTCCTCTCTTATTTTACTGAGTTATTTTGTTTTTACAAATACGAAGTGCTTCCTACATGCCAGGCTGTGTTAGAGGCATTTTTATTTATCTAATCCTTAGCAACCTGATGGGGTACATATTAAATTATTCCCACGTTATGATCAGACAGTGGGGCAGGAGGGATATGAGCAACCTGCCCAAGACAGCAACATATCCTCCAGTGCTGGAGGCAGGATTAGAACCAAGACACTTGACTCAGGAGCTCCTGCATTTGGCCTGCATGCTGTGTTCCGGGGTCCTCTTTAGCTGGTTCCACGCCTCAGGAGACATGGGTGCCATCTGCTACTGTTGGGGCTGCTTTGGAACAACCATCGGTTTCCATCAGTTCTTCCCCTGAGGTCTGCCGGGAAGGCATTCTCAACGTGTGACTTGCCGACCTGACCTTGCCTGATGCAGGGCATTATGGATGATCAAAACTATTCAGAGGTGGGCTTCTCCCCTGTTGTTTGAGAGCCCCTTGGACACCCCCATACTTGGGGCCAGTGCAGGGATGGAGTGTGGAGAACAAACTCCAGGTCCAATCCAACTACTAGCTTGCTAGGTGACTTTCTGAAGTCTCCTTTAATCTCCAGGGCTGGTGTTCGTGTCAGCAAAAATGGGACAGTACTATTTTAGCTAGCAGCCTCAAGAGTGTAATGAGGGAGGCAGCTATTATTAAGAAGGGCATACATTGGTACAAGTCACCGCACTGGGTGTTTTCACATTTCCCCATCTGAAGTTTGCAATAACCACGTGAAGGGACGATGCATGATCAGAGGTAGGAAAGTCTTTTACTAGAGCAGGTGCTCTGCAAACATCAGGAATTATTCAAATAGAAGCACGTTGCATCATACTAAATGATGCATCAAGCAGATCTTGGGAGGATGGAGGGCAGGAGGAGGTGTCCCGTTGGGGGGGGTCAGGAAATAATCAGCAGTGGGTAAACAGAGAACAGCTCCAGTGCACAGGCACCGTTAAGTCGTAAGACTTTTCCCGTCTGTGTGTGTACGGGTTATCCCCCAGCTGTCTTCCCTCCTTGATCCTGTTCTTTGGATGTGATCTTTATTAATTGCTCCCTTCTGGCATCTGTAACACCCTTCGGTCTTAATTTTAAATATAAGAACATGTTTGGGAGTTTAAGAAATGAAGGTATTTCAAGCAGAGGAAAGAGAGATTTTGAGGTAAAGCAGAGGTGCACATCCCTAGATTTGACAAAGGAATAATTGACTGGGAGTCCAGGGCCTTCTGGAAGGATGGCCTTCGCTGAAACCAAAGTGTTGTCCCATAACCCAATAAACTTGGGTCCAATTCAATATGTGCCGGAGTAATTTTAGAAGCCATCATTCTGTTTCAGCAGTAAATGCAGCTCAAAGTGGTATGAATTCCCCATTAAGATGATGTGGTGGGGAGAGTGGAAGAATCTTTTGGTGCAATCAATTTATTTTAGTGTCCCAAATGTTCATAGCAACAGAGCACACGTGGTTATAGCTGCTGTTGGGGTCGGCTTCCTGTCACAGAGGGAAATGAATGGCTCTCTCCTTAACCACCAACCTGCGCTCCTCCCACCACAGAGGCCATCAATTTTCCCCAGACAGTGGAATAGAACCCGCATTTGGGTGTGTAGCAAATTAAACTTTTAATGGAAAACCAAAGAAAGAAGCTTTGCCCCTTTATTTTATGGGTTGTTGCTCTTGCGGAAGGAGAAGGTGGGGTAATACAGGTGAGAGGAGTTGAGCCACTTTTGGGAAATTTTCCTTTTGAAACATTTGCATGTTTTATGAAACCGGAGGTTTCTTTGCCATTTTGTTCCGGTTTCCTCATTTTCCAGACAATCCCCGGAAACGATTTCTTCACTGTTTCTCTTTCCCCTCACAAACAAGCAGAACACTCCTGATCTATAACCTTGCACAGGATGTGCCAGAATTCATTTGTCATACCTGTCCTCTGAAGAAGAAGTCACAGAGTAGGGAAAGGGTTACTGTAGGCGACTTTACCTTCAAAGGACGATGGTCCAATTATACGGCTTTTAAACTGCTCAAGCCTACCTTCAAATAGTAAATAAAACTGAGGTTAAGTTATGGCATGTTAAAAATGGGACAAGACTTTTTACATTTTTTTTCTCGTTCCACAAGGAAGTTTGATTTTATCTCTCCCCTTTTCTCTGATCTACTGTCCTCTATTCCTGTTAGTGAAAAATGAGCAAGTGACATATTTAGTCACATGGCCTTAGAATTATTGAAAAGTGACAAACGTGTACAAAAGGGCTCAACTCCTGGAACAAAAAAAGAGTTTTATTTATACACCTGTAATTCCACAAATGCAGAGTTGACAAGGCATGGACTCATTTTTGCCAAGGCACATAAAGTAGCAAACACATGGCATTTTTCTTAAAGATTTTATTTTTATTTATTTATTTAGAGAGAGAGTGTGAGAGTGGGGGAAGGGGGAGAGGGAGAGGGAGAATCTCAAGCAGACTCCCTGCTGAGCAAGGAGCCCAGTGTGGGGCTTGAACTCATGACCCTGAGATCACGACCTGAGCCGAAATCAAGAGTCGGACACTTAACCTGCTGAGCCACCCGGGCGCCCCAGATTCATGGCATTTTTTTAACTGGTGCTGCCCACATGAGCTCACGGGATAGATGAGACCTAGTGGGAAAACGAAATATTGGAGCTAAGTTCTTTTAGCCTGTTGAAGACCTCAGGAATGGAGAAGAAGAAGGTGTATTGGAGAATGCTAGCTGCTGTCAAATGTAAACCTGAGGTCTCAGAGCCGTAACCAACCAAAGCTGATTGCCTGCCAGTACAAAGTTCAAAACAGGTGTTCCTGATTTCTTGGAAATTCAAAACAGGGCATGGCCTTCCTCGATCATTCAGGGACCCAGGCACCTTTCACCTTTCATGGTTGCCTCCTCTGGCTTCAGTAGAAGATGGGAAGGAGGCTGGAGATTGCATGTGGGAGGTGTGGATGAGCCATGCCTGGGAATCCATCACTTATGTCTACGTGTAACTGGCCAGGACTTGGCCGCCATGGCTATGAGAGTTTTCTAGAGATGCTGGAAGATGTAGTGCAGCTGGCTGTCCAGACTAAGGGGAAAAAATTTTGCTAGTCAGCTGGCCTCGTCTCTGCCACAGGGAACAATGTCCTTGAGGTTTAGGAAGGAGAAATTGGAGTTTGAAAGAAGATCCAAGAGTTGGGTCAAGCTACAGTGGCGGAGAGACTTTGTCAAGAGGAAATGAAAATATGCAGCATTGTCGCCTGCCTAACGTATGGCAGCGCCCATTGTACCGTGGCCCCAGAGAGCATCTTAACTCTTTCTAGATACATATTTCCAATTTATTGTGAAGATTTTTTTTTTAAATGGGAACAATACACTGTAGTGGTGCAAACAGACTTTCTGTATAGCCACCATTGCTCGAACACATTGATCTACTGGTGAACACATCGATCTAATTATAGTTCTATCCAAAGAAATGTAAGCTGTACCACATGGGCGATATGTGCGCGTCTGTGAAATTAGCGAGAAAGCAGTGGGGTAAATACAGACCCAAATTCCCATCCACTTCTGTTTTTAATTTTGCAGTGATGTAACTTTGTAAAAGAACATTTGCAAAATACAAGTGGTTAATATTTTATCCTGTTTTCTAGCCCATCTAGTTCAGTTTTGTTTGGTTTTGCTTATATTTTTTTGAGGGACTAGAAGTGCCAGCAGAAAAGAGACAGCATAGCTGTGTTTGTGTTTGACCTGCAATTTTGTTTTTCAGTCAGTAATAGAAAAAGTGGTTCTTCTCCCTGCTCAGTATACCTTACAATAACCTCACCACACCAGTAGATGAAGGGGCGTCTTGGGGCAAAACTTGGGGCAGAAATTCTCTCCGTGGGCTGTGTGGTGATGCGTACCTCATGGTAATTCCTGCAGAGTCTGCACTAATTAGATGTCATTACCTTCATCTTGGTTAATATCCTTTGTCTTCGTACTGTGTTGTCCTTTCTCAACATAACATGACTTTGTGAGCATTTTCCCATGCCATTACACATTCTTCAAAATGGAAGGGTTAATGGCTGCTTGGAGGTCATAGAAGGTATTTGGCCTCTGTCTCCCATTCTTGGCAAAGAACTCCTGGAACCCTTGTAATTCCCTAGGTGATAAGAACCCTGGGAGCATCTTTTGTTCCCATACTTGGTCTTTGACCTGGTCCCTGCCACAGAGCTCCTGAAACCCTTGTAATTCCTTGGGTGGTAGGAATGTCTTGTTCTAATGCGGCAACTCAGGGTGGGCTCCTGGATGGCGGCTGGTCACTGGGAAGACCGAACCATGATTAGAAGCTTGGAATTTTCAGCCCCACCTTCCATTCTCTTGAGAAGGGAGAAGGGCTAAAAATGAAGTTAATGATTGGTCACACTTATGTGATAAAACCTCCATAAAAATCCCAATAGTATGGGTTTTAGAGAGCTTCCAGACTGGTGGACACATACATCCGCACAGGGAGGGTGATGCACCCCAACCCATAGGGGCAGAAGCTCCTGTGCTGGGGACCCTCTCAGACTTTGCCCTGTGTATCTTGTCATCTGGCTGTTTATCTGTATCCTTTATCACACCCTTCAACAAACTGGTAAATGTTACTTGTCTCCCTGAATTCTGTGAGCCACTCTAGCAAATTAATCAAGCCCAGGGAGGGGGTCGTGGGAACCTTCAATTTGTGGCCAAATGGGAAAGAAGTTATGGGTACCCTGGGGCCCTAACTACTTGCAATTGACCTTGGAAGTGGGGACAGTCTTGTGGGACGAAGCCCTTCACCTGTGGAATCTGGTGCTCTCTCCACATAGATGGTGTCCCAATTGAGTTAAACTATAGTACGTCAGGCTGGTGGTGTGGCGAATTGCTTGGTGTGGGGAAAAACCAAACATATCTGGTGACCAGAAATGAAGTGTTCTGTGTGGGTAGTGAAGGGGGCTCCCAGGAAAGAAACACACAGTAGGGAAGAACTGAGATTTTCCTTACTCAAGAGGAGAACTGTAGGTGTTTCCTCATATTCCAGTGGCATAACATCCCTGTGCTGGTGTTGAGTTAACCAATCCCCTGTGGCTGGACATTAAGGTTGTTTCCAGGTTTGTGCTATAAATAACACTGTGAGAAATGTCGCCGTAAATGAATCTTTGTATGTGTTTCTAGATCTTGCCCTACAATAAATTGCTAGAGGTGCTGCGGAGAGGTCAAAGGGAATGAACACTTTTAAAGGATTTTATGGCTTATTGCCAAGTTCCTGACCTTTAGACTATCCAACCCACTTGCTGCTGATGGTTGCGAATGTCCTCTCAAAACCTGAGCACCATGTTTTTCAAAGCTTTGCCGTCATGACCAAAATACCAAACATTGAAATAAAGACAGGATCCAGCCCTATAGGTGACCTCACTCACCTGACCGTGTCAGATCCCGCTTTTGTTTTGAATCCGGATATTTCGTACCTCATAGATTATTTTGCATTCATCTTGACTTTTTAAAAAAATTTGTATTACAATATCATTTGTCTTGATTACTGAGGGTTTTTTTTTTTTTTTGGCACCCCTTACATTTTGCATCTGAGGTGAGGTGACCTTACCCTAATCCCAGCGTTGGACATTTGAACCCAGTATCTGTCCTAGGCCTTTTGTTGTGCCTGGGGACATTATAATCCCTGAGAAGAAACACCTTGTGCCAAGATCAAGGACAGTAAATGCCAGAGAATGATACAAGACCTTCTGTGGGATGGTGGGCACACTTAGCGTTTCTAAATGGAGGGAAAGGGACAGGCCAAGGAGGGGCCCACAGTGGCCGATGGCAGATAATGGAGGTATCAGAACGTGCTTTGAAGTGCTAGCAACAAGCCGTTCTATTCTCCCGACGCAAACACTGCGCGAAGATTTCTCCCGAGACCCCCATTCCCCTCCCGTCAGTTAAAAATATCGCTCACTGGAGCCATGTGCCCTATTAGTTTCAGCTTAGATCTTTTTCAATCTAATCGCAGACTAAAAGAGTGTCCATGCTGTTTGTGCTGATTTAACACCAAAGTAAACAGGGATTATCTCCTGTCCCCATAATGATACTTCTCCGTTCCCTGGTGTGCGGGAGACAAAGGCTAATGGTTAGTGGAGAGGTGGTAACTGGTCATATTGTGCCGGCTATCTGTGTTTAAAAATCAAGTCCTCATTTTAATCCTGAAGTGTTTCTCATGTAAACACACACACACGGTTGCCAGTGCTCAAGGCTGTATAAAAAATAGCTCTTACAAAATTATCCATTAAAGTAATGCAGGGGACAGTAAATAATAACTCCTGATCATTAGCTCATTCATTCAAAATTGACGGAGCATTTAGCACGTGCCAGGTACTGTGGCTGGTCTCTAGTAAGCCTGGGGTAAATGGCTGCTAGGCTCTGCCCTCATGGAGTTGACAGTACGGGTGGGAGACAGATAGGAAACAAATACAGTAATCACTTTGTGTTACAAACTGTGGAGAGCATAAGGAAGGAGCTCTTTGTGTTACAAACTGTGGAGAGCATAAGGAAGTGATCTGAGTGCCTTCGAAGGGCCCGCACTCCGGGCCGGGCCGTGTGCTGTCTTTCCAGCCTCAGAATCACGCTGCTTTGTGGGTATCATTTTCTGCACTTCACTGGTAAGAAAATAAAGGCTGGGATAGTCCCACAACCGGCCCCTGGGCTCCCAGAGCTAGGTGGAGGTCAAGGCGGGTTTATACCCCGGAGCTGAGTCCAGGTCTGTGGTCCTGCGTCTGCTCGGGCTGCCCTTCCAACCATTTGTTAGCTGACTCCTACTCTGTCCTCTTGCGGTTCCGAGAGGTTCGTAAGTAACATTCCTGCCTCCCCATGTTTCAGTTTGGAGCCATCGTGAGAGCTGAACATACAACCCAGTGGATGGGCGTCACAACGTTCCTCTTGGATGCAGCTGTTTGGAGACTATGGCTTTGCTGTGCACCTGAAAGACTTTTGAGCCCTCTCTGTTCTGTTTGCCTGTATGCCCACTCTAGACTGGAGGCAGGCCACTGAGGGAAATTGGGATCTTCAGAGTCTGTATCTCTTAGTTACCCAATGTCACAGCCTCTCATTGACCCAACACAGACAGGGAAGAAAAGAGAACCCATATACAGCGCTTGCAGATTTTCTAGACCAGCTCCACCCCAGTGAGAAACAGGAGTGAGGAGCCACTGGCTGTCATCCCCGGTTTAGGTGACTTGCTCCCTGCTCCTTGATGCAGTGGATGAGGGGCTGGCCCGAAACGCCTGAAGGTACCTCCATATGGAAAAGTTAAGACTCGGGGTGTTTTTCCCAGCATATGCCCATCTCCATCTATGTCCCTCTTGCTTACAGGAACCAAAACCCTACGCCTTCTAGGCAATTGTAACTTTTGAAAAAATCTGCCTACCATTCACAATACTTCTGAAATTTATACATGTTTTCTTTTATAGAGATAAGGGCAATAATAAATTAAGGCACAACCATCACTTTAAATAAGCAGGTTGTAGATTACTGATTGTAGATTACTATAATGCAAGTATGACCATAATAAATTTCCTACTAACAATTTATAGATCTAGATGCAAGTTCCGATTTTATAAGCAAGGGAATATCAAGATAACACTGCATGTATCTAGAGCTGATAATAGGAGTTGTTTGTATAGCAGTCCAATACTGGTTATTAACATGCGTCTGGCTATGTCTACCCATGCAAGATGGTCTGCATGGAAATGCTGTGTCCCGAGTGATGGCAATCTGCCTATCAAGATGAGGCTGTGGACAGCAGCATGAGGCCAGTCTTCCTCTTGGTACCTACTAAGGGCTGTCCTTGCAGACGAGCACCTACTCTTCGGGGCGTCTGGGATCATGGGTGACTGATTCTTAGGTTGGATGTCTCCCTCTGATGCAACTTTATCCTTTCCCTGCTCCCGTTCACACTTTCAGCAAGCAGATGCGTACCTACTCTGGGCCAGCGATGGTGCTGGCTCCCATGGTCTGATGAGAGGGGAAGACACTTACATGTATAATCATCCTTCAGTGGGATGCCAGCTCCGTGGAGGTGAAACACCTGTGGGCAGGAGAGTCTAGATCTTTCTCTGCAATGAACGCATTCATTGGACATGCATTATTGTATAGCGGTGCTTTTCAAACTTGTTGGTCTTGGAAACCAACCCCATTATACTCTTAACTATCCCTAAGGACCCTTAAGAGATTTTTGCTTGTGTGCATTAAATCTATCCATATTCACCATAATAGCCATCGGAACTGAGGAATTTTTAATTGTTTATTAATTCATTTTAGAACAGGGGCGCCTGGGTGGCTCAGTTGGTTAAGCGATGGCCTTCGGCTCAGGTCATGATCCTGGAGTCCCGGGATCGAGTCCCGCATCAGGCTCCCTGCTCAGCGGGGAGCCTGCTTCTCCCCCTAACCCTCCCCCCTCTCATGTACTCTCTCTCTCTCACTCTCTCACTCATTCTCACTCTCTCAAATAAAGAAATAAATCTTTTAAAAAATTCATTTTAGAACAATACACCCATTTTATATTAACATAAAACACATAACCCATAAATTACTATATCCTACTAAACAAAAAGTATTGGGAAGAGTGGTGTTAGGTTACATTTTGGCAGTCTCTTTAATGTGCGGCTTAATAGGAGACATTTGGATTCTTACATCTGCTCCTACAATTTATCTGCTGCAGTATCACACATCATGTAAATACGGGAAAGCTCCACTGTATACTCATGAGAGAATAAGGGTGGGAAGACAAATAACATCTTAGAATTATCATAAAAATAATTTTGACTTCACAGTTGTCCTGAAAGAATTTGGGGGGTACATGCAAAGTTTCCCAAGTGACACTTTGAGAACCCCTGTTGTGTGGAATTCTATCATAAGTGTGCATTTACTGAAGGCACCCACGTACCCAAATCTTACAGGATTCTTTGGAATTAAGTCAGAGTGTCCAAGTATTCAAACCTATTTTTTGCTTTTAATCTTCATTATGAAGACAGGGAACATGATATCGGACAAGAAATTGATGACAGAGAACTAGGGTTGGTGGTGTTCTGGACCTAACTTTTATGGACTTGAAAGAGCTGATTATTGAAGATTCAGGAATTTTGCCTGTTGTTAAGCCATGACTAGCCTGCAGTTGGCCATGGTGGGAGTATTTCTACCATGGAAATAGGCAAATGCTACAAAGAAGGCATTTTTCTTTTCAGAGAGCTGGTTTAACAGACCACTACTGAGTCCATCATACACCAGAGATCCAAAATGGCAGCCCAAGGCATCACCCATCCCACATGCTTTTCCTTTTGGCTAGGATAGTAGATTTTTGGGTTTTTTTTGCTTTATTTTTGTTTTGTTCGTAGTGGCTCAATCTAAGTGCATTTATGTAGGCAGGCAAGTTCCATATATCCACCTCCTCATCACCCAGTTCTTTTTTGTCCTAACCCCCAGTCTGATTCATACATTTTTATAGACTCCTATAGGCCTCCTAGGCATTTCTGTTTGTATGTGTGGTTCCAGGTTTTCCTCCTTTGCGTGGGGGCTGGAATGTCTCTTGTGAGAAGCTCATGTCTTTTACTCCTGCCCTTGATGATATAGGGATGGTGTTTGCCAGGAGTGTTTTGGTGAAATGGTTTAGAAACCACAGCCAATTCTCTTCTTGGAGACAAAGTAGCACCAGAGCCTGGCACGGGTTATGTGATGCAGACGGTTGGCATTATTCCTTGTGAGGATTTACTATTATTTGGAAATTAATGATGGCTCCATATTTTGGGGAGGGGTGGGTGGGGAGCTGTGATTTACGAACTTCTCTCTTACCATCTGTTCCTTTGCTTCAGGCACTGCTTTTCACAGCCTTAGAAGCTGAGGGAAATTATGTTAAATCACCACACATTTTCTTTAAAGTTTCATTTTAAAGAAAAACAAAAGAAAGCTTTTAAGTAACTAGCTCTTCTTCTGTAGGTCAATATACCACAGATAGCAAACCAGGAAAAAAGGAGATTTTGTTTGGATTTGTTTTTAATTAAGATCTAAATCATGATTCTCTTTGAATGGAATGGAAAGGGACACCAGCTCTGAGACCTGTTTGATAAATTTTGCAATATCCCCACCGCCAGCAGGGAAATAAGAGCAGGTAGTTGCTTCCAAAGGAATTCCATTATATCTGGTTGTCAGATGCCAACACCAGCCCAAGTCAGGCAATCTTACTATTTCTATCTTCCTGCCCCCAGGAACAAAACAGATTATACTTGTCTACCCCTGCTAGTAGAAAAATTTTATGAATCCTGTCCTTAAAAAGTTCTCTGACAACCCACCTCTCCACCTAGCTAATTCTTGGGCCCGTATGCTCTGATTTTATGCATTTCAGATACCCGAGTCCGCTTTTATATATGAAGTTAAAGAAGATACCGATGATTCACTTTACATTAGGATTCTTACAGGATTCCTTCAAGTAATAAACTCCTATAATAAATTTGAAATGACATCTAGTATTTAGAAATTAAATGTACCTGCCACTTTTCAGGAACATGTTTATTTTATAAAGCAAGGCATACACCTGTCTTTAACCATCTTTACTTGGGAAGATTTTCTTAGATGTAAATTCTCTCTATTTATTTAAAGACTCTTTTAGACTCTTTAGATTATTTCTTAAGTAGTTATAGAAAACAATTTATGTTTTTACAGCACTTGTAGCTTCTTTTATGAGTATCAGGTGTGCAGAGTTGGATTTATCGAACTCCTTATTGGCTGGTTCAGTGTCATTGCTGGTCCACACAGGACCCCTCTCTTGTGCTACTAATATATTTATTTTCCTACCCACCTCGCCTCCTATTCATTCTGGCCTAGACAGGGAAATAGAGCCAGGAAGTATGACAGAGTAAGCCACAGAGGTATGAATTGTGGTTTTGCGTGGGGCCATCAGAGGCAGGCTTCTTCTGGACAAAGACCAGAAGGATATATGGGGGAGGAATATTCAGGACTGAGAAGAGCAAGTACAAAGATCCTGAGGTTGGGATACACCTGCTGTGTTTGAGGAGCAACATGGAGGCCAGTGTGGTTGAAACAGTGAGCTGGAGGAGATGCAGAAATTAGAAAGGCAACTTAGAGGCCCTTTTGAGAACTTTGGAGGACTTTGATTCCGGAAAACTAGGGAGGATTTTGAGACAAAGAGTGATGTGACTTGGCTGACTTTCAGAAGGAATATTCTGACTGCAGTGTAGCACTTATGGGCGCGAAGAAGGGTTAGAAGTAGGGTGACCAGTTAAGAGACTGCTACAGTGAACCAGGAGAGAGATGGTGGTTTGGATCAGCACGATAGCAGTGGAAGTGTTGGGAGACTAGGCATATTTTTAAAGAAGCAACAAAACTTACTGATGGCTTCTGTGTGGGATGTGAAAGAGAGTAGAGAACAAATGGAAGGATGGAGATGGTCACTTACTGAGAGAGTGGACACCTTAGTGTGAGCAGGTGTGGTGTGGTGATAAGGAGTGCGGATTTGGAAATACCAAACTTGAGATGGCTATTAGACATCCAAGGGAAGATGTTGGAGTAGGCAATTGGATATATAAGTCTGAATTTCAGTTTGGGGATCATCAATGTATACTTAGTGCTTGGAACCATGAGACTGGATGAGATCATCAAAGCTGTGAATGTAAGTGTATATAGCAATGGTCCAAGGACCTTGCTCTGGTTCACATTCCCACCTCAGGGCCTTTGCTCTTACTGTTGTTTCTGCTTGGAACACCGTTTCTCCAAATAGTTGTGTGGTTTACTTCCTTATTTCATTCAGATTTGTGATTAATTTTTGCTCCTTTAGAGAGTCATTCATCTGGTTCAGAAAGTATGTCAGGAAATTAGTACAACAATTCCAGTACCAATTCATGAAGTCAGTATGAGGGAGAGAATTAGAGCTATGTATTGTTTTTCATTTTCTTTTTTAGGCCATATCAGTGGATTCCCCAGAGCATAGTGCTGTAGGACTTACTTAGACAAAATGTTGATTATCATTATCATTGATATCCATTGATCACCAAATTATCATTGATCACCAAATTTCTCCCTGATGGACAGGCTGGGAAGGAATGTGGGAAGGACCTCCTCCTCTGTGCCTTAGACTGCCATTCCTTCAATATTCCTATTTATCTTAACAACTGAGTATTTTAATATCTACTGATGTTCTGAAGCCACATCTCAATAGTATCATATCAGAGTAAATTTCACTATTTCATTTTAAGTTCCATTTGGGTGACTTTAACTTGTTGTACAGGGATTGATCCTTCTAGAGTTGCTTTTTTCTAGAAGGGAAGGAAATGGCTATAATTCTTTTTTTTAAATTTTTTTATTGTTATGTTAATCACCATACATTACATCATTAGTTTTTGATGTAGTGTTCCATGAGTCATTGTTTGTGCATAACACCCAGTGCCCCACACAGAATGTGCCCTCTTTAATACCCATCACCAGGCTAACCCATCCCCCTGCCCCCCTCCCCTCTAGAACCCTCAGTTTGTTTTTCAGAGTCCATCGTCTCTCATGATTCGTCTCCTCCTCTGACATACTCCCCTTTTCTTCCCCTCCTGCTATCTTCTTCTTTTTCTTTTTTCTTAAAATATGTTGCGTTATTTGTTTCAGAAGTACAGATCTGTGATTCATCAGTCTTACACAATTCACAGTGCTCACCGTAGCACATACCCTCCCCAATGTCTATCACCCAGCCACCCCATCCCTCCCACCCCCCACCACTCCAGCAACCCTCAGTTTGTTTCCTGAGATTAAGAATTCCTCATATCAGTGAGGTCATGTGATACATGTCTTTCTCTGATTGACTTATTTCACTCAGCATAACACCCTCCAGTTCCATCCACGTCATTGCAAATGGCAAGATTTCATTCCTTTTGATGGCTGCATAATATTCCATTGTGTATATATACCACATCTTCTTTATCCATTCGTCTGTCGATGGGCATCTTGGCTCTTTCCACAGTTTGGCTATTGTGGACATTGCTGCTATAAACATTGGGGTGCACGTACCCCTTCGGATCCCTACATTTGTATCTTTGTGGTAAATACCCACTAGTGCAATTGCTGGATCGAACGGTAGCTCTAATTTCAACTGTTTGAGGAACCTCCATACTGTTTTCCAGAGTGGTTGCACCAGCTTGCATTCCCACCAACAGTGTAGGAGGGTTCCCCTTTCTCCACATCCCCGCCAACATCTGTCGTTCCCTGACTTGTTAATTTTAGGGAAATGGCTATAATTCTGATGTTTGGACTTTATAATGGTTCATTGTCTCCACTTTACAGGTGAAGAAACTAAAGCTCACAGAGGGGCTTATTCAAGGCCATGCAAATAATAAGTGGTAGAGCTGGATTCAAACCCAGGTCCGATGGGTTCTGTCCTGTGTCTGCCACTCCATTCTGGCTCCTTCAGGGCTTGTGCTGTAGAATCCCAGAACTAGAGAAGAACTTCAAGAGGTCAGATAATCTGAACTTCCTCTCACTAAACAAATGTCCATCCAGTGTCTACATGAATGATATCTGTAATCATATTTCTTTTATTTCCAACTAAAACAGACCATATATTTCAATTTATTTTCTTACTATAGCAGTAACATACAAATGTATAAATATTTTGGAATATTATAGCAGTGACAGCATAATTTTTAAATCATCTCAATCCCTGCCCCCCCACACACAAAATAGAGCAAAGAGATAGCAAAAATAAAACACATGAGTATCATCAGCAAATGAAGCTGACATAGTATCCCCCAAAATCAGGGATAAGCCATTAACAGCAACAAGGATATGCGTGATATTAGCAATAATTTAGCAGACAGGAGTGGAGTGGGACTGGGCAGAAACAAGAGAGCTGATGTACTTGAGAATCCTAAAAGTCCTCACTGGAAAGTAGCCCAAACCAGGGGAGAGGTTTTGTATACCATACTGAAGGGTCCATGGACCTGGAACACAGGTTTCCCTTGAACTCTTAAAACTTCCTTCCAGGATAGTCCCTTAGTAGAAACAAACTGCTGAGAGCAGAACCCAAACCAAGCAATGTAAAGACAAGGGAAAGAGAAGGTATGTGTGAAAAGGAGGAGCATCGGGGTAAGAGATCGCAGGGAACAAGCTGCCTTATGTTTTGAAAACTACATAAAAAAAGAGGGTGTTGTCAGAAAAGTTAGAAGTTCTTGAGCTGCACACATATTTAAGTTCATAAAAACTAATTTTACATAAAAATAAGCAACAGGAAAGGATCAAGGTATAATTCTATATGAAATTAATATAAGAAAGTAGAATTGCCCCACTGACGATGAAAGAGTGCTAGAAAGACAGGCCCATCTACCCTTCAATTAAAACTCTAACCCACTGTTTCTAAAAAGCTGAAATATACAAAGAAAATTATATAGTATGAGAAAGAAAATATATACCTAAAAATTAAAGACTCCAAAATGAGATTATATCACTCAGGAAAGGATAAGAAATAAAAGAGAAAAAAAGATTCAAAAAGAGGGTTTGACAGCAAATTATTAATTTCGAAGACAGACAAAAAAGATCCAGCATATATATTATAAGAAATATACAGGGTCCCAAAGAAGAACATCAAAACAAGGGAACAAAAGAAATAGTAAAACTACAATTTAAACAATTTCTAAGATGATTTTTTGAAATTACACATTGAAAGTGCACATTACCTACTTGAGAAAATTGACCCAGAATGAGCAATAATGAGGCAAAAATTAGTAAAATTATTAGACTTTCAAAGAATCAAAAACTTTAGGCATCAAGGCAAAAAGACCAAATCACCTATAAGAGAAAGCAAATCAAGCTGTCTTCAAACTTTCCACAATGGTGCTTCCTAACAGAAGGAAATGGCGTAACATCTTTAAGATACTTATGGAGAGATGTGTGTGGTAAGGATTTTATATCCAGCTAAAATGACTTTCAAGTGAAAGGCGCAAACTGCCTGAGCAAACTCAGTGACCTGGGGAATTTTTTTCCTATGAGTTTTTTTCTGAGGAATCCGCTAGAGAGCAAATTCCAATCAACTGAAATAAGTAAAGAGCCATTGCCATATGGTTTGACAGTAAGTGCTAAATATATATTTTCTTGTGGAACTAAGATCAAATGGGACTCAGAAAGGAGAAAGTACAGTATGTAATCTCCATATGCTCTCACAATGTAGTTACAGTACAACTGTAAAAAATGTAAGAAAGTATAAAAATATGACCTATAAAGAGGATATTAAACAGTCTTCAAGAACCATATTTTTGGTGGAAGAATTGCTATTTTTAACTGAGATTGTTTCATATACCATGTGAGATAAAGCACATGTGCCATTATGTGGTATTCTAATTCTGTAATCTCTTGTGTCCTCAAGAATCAGGATTCTAGGGGTGAAAGAAAGCACGATGCCAGGTAGAAGAGGTTCAGTAAAAATGCTGTAATAGTGAATTTGAATTGGAAGTATCAGACCCATGTGCACAGAAAAGGCTTAGGAGTGATAAACAGTCCAGTAGCAATGACATCCATAGGACCCGGATTGTGATCTTGAAATGCTATTTTCCAAGAAAGGGAAACAAAGAATTCCTGGGAAAATAGATGATTTTAGGTCTGGGCAGAATATGTATGAGATGAGCCTAGGACAATGGTCATACCAGTTAGCAAGTAAGCTAAAAGACTTATTAAGTTTATGTCTAAAGGATGTAGGAACTAACTTAAAGGTGTTCCCACTGGACCAAGATTAGACAATATAAGTTCAATAAAAATAATTTCAGTGGATTGAAGCTCAACAAATTTATTTAAATCCATGAGTTCATAAAGATATTAAAAAACCAATTTGCCATCTTTGGAGAATAATAAAGAACCACTCATTATTTTAAAAAACTGGTAAATAGTGGGAAAGAAAATCATTTTATCCTGCCTTCCTACATAAACTATACCCTGGGTAAATGAACGATAGATGAGTAAAAGTTTCTCTTTCTAGAAATATTCCAACTAAACTAAAGAGGGAATGATTGAATTTGAGTATTACTATTTTTCAACCCTAATGAATTAATGAATGTAAGTTTTAACACATCATTGGCTGCTAACATCACAAAAAGAGATCACCATACATCACGTAGCTCTGATGGAAGGATGCAACACCATCTGTGTATTGTGTTGCCAAAAATTAAACCTGATGGTCAACCCTGTAGATCCATGGAGATGCAATCAGCAAATCCAGATGGTGGGAAACTCTGTGGGACAAACAGCTTGTTTTCTTCAACAAATAAATTACATGAAAAAAAATGTAGAGGGACAGAGGGGCTGGCTTATAGAGAGGCATATAAAAATAACAGGCAAAACTGAAGTGTTTAGGGATGTCGTCATCAGGTTTATAAGACCATAAAGGAAAGCTCTGAGGTGGTTACCATAAAAGTGAGGACAGTGGTTACTTTTGAGGGGTGGGGAGAGAATTGTATTAAGATGGACATGTAGAGGGCTTATGAGTATCTGGCAAACTTCTGTTTCTTGACCTGGATCATGGCTACAAAACATTCACCTTATGCTAGTTTATTAAACTAAGCATTTATTTTATTCTGTTTTCTGTATCTATTGTATTTTATAATTGAGAAGGTTTTTTTAAAAAAATTAGTATAAGCGGGGGTGCCTGGGTGGCTCAGTCAGTGAAGCATCTGCCTTCGGCTCAGGTCATGATCCCGGGGTCCTGGGATCGAGCCCTGCATTGGGCTCCCTGCTCAGTGGAGAGTCTGCTTCTCTCTCTCCCTCTGCCCCTCCCCACCACTCATGCTCTCTCTCGCTCAAATAAATAAAATCTTTAGACAAAAACTAGTTTAACAAAACTTTTTATTTATCTCCTCCGTAGTTTTTGTGCAATCTCCTAAAGAGCCGCACCACATTGGGCAGGCAGACCTGCAAGCATGTAGGCCTTTATTAGTTCATTCCACGATTATTTCTTGAACAACCGATTCTTGTGTAGGCATCAGAGAAGCACTGAACCCAAGATGAGGCCATTATAGTACCAAGTATAATATGGGAGATGCTATGTAGGCAAAGTGTTACAAGAGTACAGAAGAGTGGGAATTTATTTCTGGTTGGGATTAGCAAAAGCATAACAGGGCAATAGCACTTCAGCTGAATCCTATAACATGAATAATGCATGTTCTTTTCTAAAACCATCAATCCATATTGAAAGAATATTTATAACTCACTGCCTTGATAACTATTCATCCTTCAACCCTTATATTCTGGTTTCCATCGTTCAACACAACCCATTGAAACCCAATGAAACCCATTCAACACAACCCGCTGAAACCCAGTGCTTGAGGGTCTTTGGTCATTTCTTAATGACTTTTCCTTAGGCCTTCCCCTCCATAAACTCTGCCAAATTCATCATTGTTGAGTATGGCCATCTTCTAGAAACCCTTTTCTTCCTTTTCTTCTGAACCTTTGGGGTACCTTGATCTTCTCCCTATCTTGCAACTGTCCCTTTAGTGTCCTTTGGCTGCTTTTTTCCACTCCCATGCTTATGCCTTCTGCCTCTCTCTGTATTCCCTTGTCATGGCTTCACTTGCCACCCTATATGGTATTAACAGTGTGGTATCTATCAGATTCCTGCCCTGTGGGAGCCCCAGGTGTGTACTTCTAACTCACTGCTCATTATTTCGTTCTGGATGTCCTTCTGTCACCTCAAAATTGAGATGCCCAAAATTGGACCCACTCTTCCCCCCCAAACCAAATCCTCCTCCTAACCTGGCCAGTTCCATTAATAGCCCCTCCATCTCCCTGGTCTTAACTTAGAAACTTTTACTCATCCCTACCTGCCCAGTGGATATATTGTGTCCCAAACTTGGAAAGCTTCTGTTTCTCTCAATCAGGAGTACTTATGTACTCTTTAGAACTGCTTCCTGTGCAAGGCTTTAAATGGACTTCATCCAAACCTGGTGAGAAGGTTTCCTCTGGTGGCTTAATCGGTATAAGTCCACCCTCCTTCTTTGCTGGGCCATGCTGTGTCTGCATATCCTTTGGTGATGGCATTCTCAAGTTCTATCCTAGGCACTTCATACCACCAGCTTCAGTGACAAGTACCAGAGTTAACACGACCATCAACACTAACGAGCTGAAGAGGAACAAAGTTGCAAATGTTTCTTCGGTGAACAGTCCCATAGTTAATCCCTAAGGCTTCTGTTCCCTGGCCATACTGATACTTGTCAGGTTATTTTTTTTATTCTGCTGAGGAAATGGGCTAAGTTTACCTTGATTTAAAAAAAAAAAAAAAGAGGGGTGGGGCTCCTGGGTGGCTCAGTTGTTAAGCGTCTGCTTTTGGCTCAGGTCATGATCCCAGGGTCCTGGGATGAGTCCCCCATTGGCTCCCTGCTCAGGGCACAGTCGACTTCTCCCGCTGCCCCTCCCCGCTCCTCCCTACTCGTGCGCTCACGCGCTCTCTCTCTCTCAAATACATCTTAAAAAAAATTTTTTTTTAATTTTTAAAAAAGATGTATTACAAGCACATGCACTATTGTTTATCCTAGAGGTAAATGTTTAGGTTGAAGCACTTCATCTATTTATCTGTTTGTTCATTCAACAAGTGTTCCTGAAAGCTGACTTTGGTGCTAGATGCTTTCAGTCGGGTGAATAGTGTGGTTCCTGCCCCCAAGGAGTTCACTTTCTAGGCCACGGTTGTACTATCTGTCTGCTTGCTTAACGTTTATGAGCCCTGAGGATGTAGTCACTCACTCATTCATCTGTCCATGCACTGCCTTTCCAATCTGCTCCTGTCCCATATCCGTTTGCTGATGAGTTTCAATGTGTTTTAGATTCCTTGCTTGACTGTCACAACTACAGTCAATAGATAATTATGGAGTTCCAAACATAGTACAGGCACTGTGCTAATGCTTGAGAATACTGTCGTAAACTGATAGCATGATCCCTGCCCTCTGGGTCTCCTGTTAACATTACCCAGGTGCCCATACTACCTTCGCCCTCTAGGAATTTATGTTCAAAAAGCACTACGGCTGTAATTACGATCAATCTAAATTGTTTTAGTTTTCGTTTGCTTCCTGCATAGACAAGTTGCTTCCAAGAAGGGAAATAATAAGTTGCATAAAAATGCTTCTTAAAACAGGAGTTTGAGGTACTGTTTACATAGGAAAACCACTGCAGAGCTTGTCAGCTGGGATTCTTCTTTGGCTAATCACAATCCTGATACTGGTCAACCTTATTACAACAGTGTTGTAAATAATACAGCTACACGAACAAGGCAGTAATCAGCTACTACTGAATGCCATGTAATTCCTCTACCTTTAAAAAATCTATAGGAAAGGGGGTGGGTGGGAAGATGACAGGGATTTTTTTTTTTAAGTGCCATGGATAATCAAGAGTGTTTTTTAAAAAACGGCCTCTAAATATATGCCTCTGTCCCCTTAAATCTGTCACGATAAAACATCTCATTTTAGTTGATGTATGACAAGGAAGCAATCACCGTTAATCAGAATGACACATTTCCATTTGCTTTATGGAAGAGAAGGTAGATGAAGGTCATGAATAAGAAAACAAAGCAGCTTGTGATTCGTGATGTTTGGGGTTTCTTTTGAAATTCATCTCCTTAGGAAGTTCATAATCCATCGTTGTCTTCTCTCGAGGCTTCATCCATCCAAATTTGCCAGAAGTCCTTGTCAGTGAAGACGGACATATTTTGTCTTCTCTCCTGAGTAGAGAAATAGGTTAATTTGCTCTGGATTCTTTGACAAATTCAGGCCTTAGAAGTGTAAAATCTCAGAATTTCTGGCTCTAGATATCCTTTTAGGGGGTACCAACTCCATCCTCTATGTGATAAAATTACACCTGCAAGATTAACATTCCAGCCGGTCACAGCCATGCCCATGTGAAACTGGGAGGGCAAAGGACTAGAGGCTTAGTACTTTATTAGAAGCAGACATCAGGAGGCTCTTTCTACTCTCTGCTCTCTGCATTTTAACACATGTAACTGTTTAAGTGCCTAGCAATAACTAGGTGCCTGGTTAAATCTTTACCTTCCTTGGATATCACCTTTCATTAAAGGAGCACATTTTCTGGCTTTTGGTCTGTGGTTGGAGTTGGGGAGCGAGGTGATGCAGGCCTAGCTTTGGAGCCAGTAGATCTGGCCTCATGCCCAAACATTTGTAGAACCTTCCACAAGTCAGTATGATACCCCACTGTGCTGTGGACTATTATCAGCTGGCTGGTATGGTCTCTATTCCAAAAGTTAAAACATAATTTGTGAAATAGAGAAAATCTTGGCACTGGGGAGCCAATACAGATTTCTCAAGAGCCATGTAGATTATTTGTTCTAAAATCCAAAGATGGTACTCTTTGAATCCACCAAGGTCATGATGCCCCAGGACACTGAATTTGTAAATACCATGATGCCTAGGCATCTTGGGATAATTTTATGGCCTAGCATTTAGCTCATCCAAAGCCTTTTATTATCATTATCATTATTGTTATTATTTTATTATTTAAATTGGGGAAGTTAAAGAATTGTTGAGCTATAGGAGAACTCTAAAGGGCTCCCAAAGGGCTGAGGGAGAGCACTCAGGGAAGAACAAATATGGAAGGTAGGCTCCTGCCCACTCTTTGGAGAGAGTGTAGTTGCAGCCACTCGTGGAGAAGTTCTCTGGGTTGCTCAGGACAGAGCTGATCCACAGTCATCAGAAAAACAAGAAACAACCCACTAGGGCATGAAAAGCTAGTTATCTTATTCTCTTGTAGAAACAAAGATGGCAGCCTGGAATGGTTGCTTAGCAGCAGGCTCTTTTGAGTATGCTTCCTTCCTGGAGCTTTGCAAAAATCAAACTATAGCAGGCTTTTTTCTGGAACAAGCTGTGGACCCAGTGCCAGTGGCTGAGGAACTCTGTGGTGGCTATTTGGGGTCTGCATGAAGCCAAGCTTTACAAATCCTATTATCAGCAAGCCACTTGAGAGAGACCCCACTTGGTGCCACTTGATACGGGCTCACCCACGATGTGAGTTCCCTGCCCACACTCCTTTTGGTGTGGCAGAACTTTGTAATCTACAATTATAATTTTCTTTTTGTGTATTCCCCTCTTTAGTGTTCTTTGGTCAGTTTATTTTCCCCCCTAGGAAAACAAATTCCAAATTTGAATATTCTCCCAAATTGCTATTCTTTTTCCAACTATTAGGCCAAATTTGACAGGAAATCATGCTTAAATGACTGTTAAACTTCTTTGAACTGATTTTTCAGATAAAACAAGAACCTTGACCGTGAAACTGATCCAAAAGAAAAATTTCTGGATTAGTTAAGACTGTTTGCCTATGAGGGAAACATCATTGGTTGGGCTGGAGAGAACAAAAGGTGGGGGAGATTTATAAAGTGTCTAAGAGGAGCTGTGGGAAAGGCCCTGGGCCTTGCCAGGTACTGAAACCAGGCACTCAAAACCCCCAGGACCCTCTAGCTATCTTTTATTTATGATGCTTGCAAAATGTCTGAGTTTTTCTTCTTTTTCTGGAGAAAGAATGTCTCTGTCTCACAGTCTTAGCATTTGTCTGTTTGTTTACTTCTTTACTTAATTATTTAATTTATTTCTCAAGTGCCTAGCCCAAACTACACTAAAATCTTGCTGACTTCTTAGAACCAATGTGAAGTTCACCAAAGAAAAGACTCTCATTGGTTTAGCTTGATTATTTGTCCTCTCTCAGTCTAATCCGCTATGTCAGAGGGGCAGAGTCATATCTGGTACAGACAAGGCAGTGGGAGCCCACATTGGTGGACAAGGGAGGTGAACAATGTAAGGTAGGAAAACACCCTGAAAAGGATCTCCAACAAACACTGAGGGAGTGCCCCTGCCATTTAAAATTTCTGATAGTTGGGGCATGGGCGCTGATCCCCTAGAGAAGATCTACAACCCTCTTTTACTTTAGCAAGGCAGACTTTATTTTTTTATTTTTTTTTTAAAGATTTTATTTATTTATTTGACAGAGACACAGCGAGAGAGGGAACACAAGCAGGGGGAGTGGTAGAGGGAGAAGCAGGCTTCCCGCTGAGCAGGGAGCCCAATGCGGGGCTGGATCCCAGGACCCTGGGATCATGACCTGAGCCCAAGACAGACACCCAACGACTGAGCCACCCACATGACCCAAAAATGAATTTCTGATACCCAAACTGCCAATGGTTTTGATGTGAAAGTCAAAAGGTGTCTTAATGTAACACCCAGGATGCCTATGACAAGCTCAGACTTACTAAGGATGAAAGGTGCAGGACATACTCATGGGGGAATATACGCCTGGAAGACATGGGGGAAAGGCAGACCAAAGGAAGGGTAGGACCTGCTAAGAGAAATAATATTTGGGCTTTAAAGCTTATACCAGATCAAACAATGAAGTATAGAAGATTCTAAGAGAAACCAAAAAGAAATATCACGTGACTTTCAATAGTTCTATCAAGAGCAAGAAGATAGAGAAGGAAGAGGAAACTGTCTTTTGGATCTAAATGAGTAATGCCTGACAGATGTCAGACAAAACTCAGCTTGGCTTGATCTCTTTGGGTTTTCATTTTCTCTGTCAAGGAAAAGGAAGAGCCTGGTTGGAACTAAACTGGATGTCCCAGGCAAGTCTCCTTGAGTTGAAAGAACCTACCCAAGCTGGCTAAGAACAGGTGGTTACAGGAATACTACAAAAATGTCACTGAATTGAAGGAGTCAAAACAAAATACAGTCAGATCTCAGGAAACTAGGGAACTAGCAAAAAAGAGCGCCCTCTCCAGGTCTCGGGGAAAAGTGCCTTATTCAGTGGTTTCAACCTATTGGACCCAACTCTCTCTTTTTATAGAAAATATTATCACAACATCTGTTTTCTTATCTTAAAATGAACTTCACATATAATATAACCTACCTAAACGCTAATTCAAAATGAAATTAATATAATACCCTAACTGAAATATGAAAGGGGATGGCAAGGGATGTAATTTATCTAAAACAAAAAGTAAGATATAGTAAAATCTCTAAATGTTAAGACAGGGGAAGAAAAATGAAGTGGCCATGTATTTGTAGAATCACCATCAATGCAACAACTTTCAAATCTAAACTGTTATGGTCAGATTGTACCGCTAACATGATTTTCCAAAAGGGTGAGTCTTCCAGTTATCAATTGCAGTATAACAAATCAACACTCAGTGAGCCCCAAGCAATCATTTATGATGTTTCTAGATCCTATGGGTCAGGAATTCAGGAGCACAGAAAGAAAGGCCCTTTGCAGGACTCCCAGTGGCTGGCCCCAGAACAGCCAAAGCTGGAAGAATCACTCTCAAGATGGCTATACTTCACTCACTTTCCTGGACCCTGGGCCAAGAGGCCGAGGACTGGACTGCCTTCAGAGGGTGATCCAGCTTGGTGACCTCAGTGTGTTCAGACTTCTTACATGGCAATCAGGGCTCAAAGGACCAGTGTCCCAGGAGATGCCACGTGGGCCTTTACAACTTAGCCTTGAAAGTCCCACAGCATCATTTATGCCATACTCTTTTTTTAAAAATTTTTTATTGTTATGTTAATCACCATACATTACATCATTAGTTTTTGATGCAGTGTTCCATGATTCATTGTTTCTGCATAACACCCAGTGCTCCACGCCAAATGTGCCCTCTTTAATACCCATCACCAGGCTAACCCATCCCCCCACCCCCCTCCCCTCTAGAACCCTCAGTTTGTTTTTCAGAGTCCATCGTCTCTCATGGTTCATCTCCCACTCTGATTTACCCCCTTTCATTCTTCCCCTCCTGCTATCTTCTTCTTTTTTTTTCTTAACATATATTGCATTATTTGTTTCAAAGATACAGATCTGTGATTCAACAGTCTTGCACAATTCACAGCGCTCACCATAGCACATACCCTCCCCAATGCCTATCACCCAGCCACCCCATCCCTCCCACCCCACCCCCACTCCAGCAACCCTCAGTTTGTTTCCTGAGATTAAGAATTCCTCATATCAGTGAGGTCATATGATACATGTCTTTCTCTGATTGACTTATTTCACTCAGCATAACACCCTCCAGTTCCATCCACGTCGTTGCAAATGGCAAGATCTCATTCCTTTTGATGGCTGCGTAATATTCCATGGTGTATATATACCACATCTTCTTTATCCATTCATCTGTCGATGCATATCTTGGCTCTTTCCCCAGTTTGGCTATTGTGGACATTGCTGCTATAAACATTGGGGTGCACGTACCCCTTCGGATCCCAGTATCTTTGTATCTTTGTGGTAAATACCCAGTAGTGCAATTGCTGGATCGTATGGAAGCTCTATTTTCAACTGTTTGAGGAACCTCCATACTGTTTTCCAGAGGGGTTGCACCGGCTTGCATTCCCACCAACAGTGTAGGAGGGTTTCCCTTTCTCCACATCCCCGCCAACATCTGTCATTTCCTGACTTGTTAATTTTAGCCATTCTGACTGGTGTGAGGTGGTATCTCATTGAGGTTTTGATTTGGATTTCCCTGATGCCGAGCGATGTTGAGCACTTTTTCATGTGTCTTTTGGCCATTTGGATGTCTTCCTTGGAAAAATGTCTGTTCATGTCTTCTGCCCATTGCTTGATTGGATTCTTTGTTCTTTGGGTGTTGAGTTTGATAAGTTCTTTATAGATTTTGGATACTAGCCCTTTATCTGATACATCATTTGCAAGTATCTTCTCCCATTCTGTCGGTTGTCTTTTGGTTCTGTGGACTGTTTCTTTTGCTGTACAAAAGCTTTTTATCTTGATGAAGTTCCAAGAGTTCATTTTTGCCCTTGCTTCCCTTGCCTTTGGTGATGTTTCTAGGAAGAAGTTGCTGCGGCTGAGGTTAAAGAGGTTGCTGCCTGTGTTCTCCTTTAGGATTCTGATAGGCTCTTGTCTCACATTTAGGTCTTTCAACCATTTGGAGTCTATTTTTGTGTGTGGTGTAAGGAAATGGTCCAGTTTCATTCTTCTGCATGTGGCTGTCCAATTTTCCCAACACCATTTGTTGAAGAGACTGTCTTTTTGCCATTGGACATTCTTTCCTGCTTTGTCAAAGATGAGTTGACCGTAGAGTTGAGGGTCCATTTCTGGGCTCTCGATTCTGTTCCATTGATCTATGTGTCTGTTTTTGTGCCAGTACCATACTGTCTTGATGATGACAGCTTTGTAATAGAGCTGGAAGTCCAGAATTGTGATGCCGCCAGCTTTGCTTTTCTTTTTCAAGATTCCTCTGGCTATTCGGGGTCTCTTCTGGTTCCATACAAATTTTAGGATTATTTGTTCCATTTCTTTGAAAAAAGTGGATGGTATTTTGATGGGGATTGCATTGAATGTGTAGATTGCTCTAGGTAGCATTGACATCTTCACAATGTTTGTTCTTCCAATCCATGAGCATGGAACGTTTTTCCATTTCTTTGTGTCTTCCTCAATTTCTTTCATGAGTGTTTTATAGTTTTCTGAGTACAGATCCTTTGCCTCTTTGGGTAGATTTATTCCTAGGTATCTTATGGTTTTGGGCGCAATTGTAAATGGGATTGACTCCTTAATTTCTCTCTGTTCTGTCTTATTGTTGGTGTATAGGAATGCCACTGATTTCTGTGCATTGATTTTATATCCTGCCACTTGACTGAATTCCTGTATGAGTTCTAGCAGTTTTGGGGTGGAGTCTTTCGGGTTTTCCACATAAAGTATCATATCATCTGCAAAGACTGAGAGTTTGACTTCCTGTTTGCTAATTTGGATGCTTTTGATTTCTTTTGTTGTCTGATTGCTGTGGCTAGGACTTCTAGTACTATGTTGAATAGCAGCGGTGATAGTGGACATCCTTGCTGCATTCCTGACCTTAGGGGGAAAGCTGTCAGCTTTTCCCCATTGAGAATGATATTCACTGTAGGTTTTTCATAGATGGCTTTTATGATATTGAGGTAGGTACCCTCTATCCCTATACTGTGAAGAGTTTTGATCAAGAAAGGATGCTGTACTTTGTCAAATGCTTTTTCTGCATCTATTGAGAGGATTGTATGATTCTTGTTCTTTCTTTTGTTAATGTATTGTATCACACTGATTTATTTGCGGATGTTGAACCAACCTTGCAGCCCAGGCATAAATGCCACTTGGTCGTGATGAATAAGCCTTTTAATGTACTGTTGGATCCTATTGGCTAGGATTTTGGTGAGAATTTTTGCGTCCATGTTCATCAAGGATATTGGTCTGTAATTCTTCTTTTTGATGGGGTCTTTGTCTGGTTTTGGGATCCAGGTAATGGTGGCCTCATAAAATGAGTTTGGAAGTTTTCCTTCCATTTCTATTTTTTGGAACAGTTTCAGGAGAATAGGTATTAATTCTTCTTTAAATGTTTGGTAGAATTCCCCTGGGAAGCCATCTGGCCCTGGGCTTTTGTTTGTTGGGAGATTTTTGATGACTGTTTCAATTTCCTTAGTGGTTATAGGTCTGTTCAGGTTTTCTATTTCTTCCTGGTTCAATTTTGGTAGTTGATACATCTCTAGGAATGCACCCATTTCTTCCAGGTTATCTAATTTGCTGGCATAGAGTTGCTCATAATATGTTCTTATAATTGTTTGTATTTCTTTGGTGTTGGTTGTGATCTCTCCTCTTTCATTCATGATTTTGTTGATTTGGGTCATTTCTCTTATTTTTGATAAGTCTGGCCAGGGGTTTATCAATCTTGTTAATTCTTTCAAAGAACCAGCTCCTAGTTTCGTTGATCTGTTCTACTGTTCTTTTGGTTTCTATTTCATTGATTTCTGCTCTGATCTTTATGATTTCTCTTCTCCTGCTGGGTTTAGGCTTTATTTGCTGTTCTTTGTCCAGCTCCTTTAGGTGTAGGGTTAGGTTGTGTATTTGAGATCTTTCTTGTTTCTTGAGAAAGGCTTGTATTGCTATATACTTTCCTCTCAGGACTGCCTTTGCTGCATCCCAAAGATTTTGAATAGTTGTGTTTTCATTTTCATTGGTTTCCATGAATTTTTTTAATTCTTCTTTAATTTCCTGGTTGACCCATTCATTCTTTAGTAGGATGCTCTTTAGCCTCCATCTGTTTGAGTTCTTTCTGAGTTTCCTCTTGTGATTGAATTCTAGTTTCAAAGCACTGTGGTCTGAAAATATGCAGGGAATGATCCCAGTCTTTTGGTACCGGTTGAGACCTGATTTGTGACCTAGGATGTGATCTATTTTGGAGAATGTTCCATGGACACTAGAGAAGAATGTGTATTCCGTTGCTTTGGGATGGAATGTTCTGAATATGTCTGTGAAGTCCATTTGGTCCAGGGTGTCATTTAAAGTCTTTATTTCCTTGTTGATCTTTTGCTTAGATGATCTGTCCATTTCAGTCAGGGGGGTGTTAAAGTCCCCCACTATTATTGTATTGTTGTCAATGTGTTTCTTTGCTTTTGTTATTAATTGCCTTATATAATTGGCTGCTCCCATGTTAGGAGCATAGATATTTACAATTGTTAGATCTTCTTGTTGGATAGAACCTTTAAGTAGGATATAGTGTCCTTCCTCATCTCTTATTACAGTCTTTGTTTTAAAATCTAATTTGTCTGATATAAGGATTGCCACCCCAGCTTTCTTTTGGTGTCCATTAGCATGGTAAATGGTTTTCCACCCCCTCACTTTCAATCTGGGGGTGTCTTTGGGTCTAAAATGAGTCTCTTGCAGACAGCATATCGATGGGTCTTGTTTTTTAATCCAATCTGATAGCTTGTGTCTTTTGATCGGGGCATTGAGCCCATTTACATTCAGGGTAATTATTGAAAGATATGAATTTAGTGCCATTGTATTGCCTGTAAGGTGACTGTTACTGTATATTGTCTGTGCTCCTTTCTGGTCTATGCTGCTTTTAGGCTCTCTCTTTGCTTAGAGGACCCCTTTCAATATTTCTTGTAGGGCTGGTTTCGTGTTTGCAAATTCCTTTAGTTTTTGTTTGCCCTGGAAGCTTTTTATCTCTCCTTCTATTTTCAATGACAGCCTAGCTGGATATAGTATTCTTGGCTGCATATTTTTCTCGTTTAGTGCTCTGAAGATATCATGTGGATAGGTCTGTTGCCAATCTAATTTTTCTACCATTATAGGTTACATATCTCTTCTCCCGAGCTGCTTCCTTCAAGATTTTCTCTTTGTCTCTGAGACTCATAAGTTTTACTATTAGATGTCGGAGTGTTGACCTATTATTATTGATTTTGAGAGGGGCTCTGTGCCTCCTGGATTTTGATGCCTGTTTCCTTCCCCACATTAGGGAAGTTCTCTGCTATAATTTGCTCCAATATACCTTCTGCCCCTCTCTCTCTTTCTTCTTCTTCTGGGATCCCAATGATTCTAATGTTGTTTCGTCTTATTGTATCACTTCTCTCTCGAATTCTGCCCTCGTGATCCTGTAGTTGTTTCTCTCTCTTTTTCTCAGCCTCTTTATTTTCCATCATTTGGTCTTCTATATCACTGATTCTCTCTTCTGCCTCATTTATCCTAGCAGTTAGTGCCCCCATTTTTGATTGCACCTCATTAATGGCCTTTTTGATTTCGACTTGGTTAGATTTTAGTTCTTTTATTTCTCCAGAAAGGGTTTCTCTAATAACTTCCATGCTTTTTTCAAGCCCAGCTAGTATCTTTAAAATCATGATTCTGAACTCTAGGTCCGACATTGCACTAATGTCCGTATTGAGTAGGTCCCTGGCAGATGGTACTACCTCTTGTTGTTTTTGTTGACGTGATTTTTTTCGTCTTGTCATTTTTCCAGAGGAGAATAGATGAATGAGAGAACAAAATGGTAACAGGTTAACAAAGTCCCCAGAAAATATACTCTAAACAAATCAGAAAGGACCTGAAACCAGGGGAAAAGAAAGGGAAAGAAAGAAAAAAGAAGGGGAAAAAAAAGAAAAAGATAAAAACAAACAAAAACAGAACAAAACAAAAAAAAAACAGAATATGATCATATATGATC
Organism: Zalophus californianus; assembly: GCF_009762305.2. Classification (NCBI taxonomy): domain Eukaryota; kingdom Metazoa; phylum Chordata; class Mammalia; order Carnivora; family Otariidae; genus Zalophus; species Zalophus californianus. Next base: position 10,208,595 of record NC_045598.1, read on the forward strand.
AGGCTGGTGCATAGATCAGTGCCACACACTAGATTTTGGGTGTATTTGGGTCTGTTAGAAGAAAGTGCCTCCTAAAATTTTAAAGGAAGAAAGACTTGTATATGTACAAAATAAGGGTTGATATGATGAAGGGATGTAATATGACTGTAAAAATGAAAATTATAAAAGATTTTAAAAAAGGAATTGATCAGAAGTGTTGAAAAAATAAAGAAGAGGAGTAAAAAAAAAGGAAAGAAAGAAAAAAAAAGGCTAGAGAATGTGATCAGGCAGGAGACTGGAAAAAAGCCATACACTAGAGATTTAGGGTATATTTTGATATGTTAGAAGAAAATGTGTCTCACAATTTTAAAGAGAGAACATATATATATATATATATATATATATATATATATACACATATATGCCAAAAATAAAGGTAACTACTATGAAGGGATAGAATATGACTCTAAAAATCAAAAATAAAAATGTTTTTTTAAAAAAAGGATTGATACGATGTTGGTTGGAAAAGGGAAAAAGAAAAATTCAAAAAAAGAAAAAAGTTAAAAAAAATTAACTTTGAAAGACTAATGAATCATGGCAAAAAAGCCATGAATTCTATGTGCAGTATTCCCCTAGCACTGGAGTTCTCCGGTTCTCCTTGATCGGTAAACCTGGTCTTGGCTTGCTGGCTGTGCGTGCTGATCTTCTGGGGGAGGGGCCTGTTGCCATGGTTCCCAAATGTCTTTGCCGGAGGCTGAATTGCCCCGTCCTTGCCAGTCCTGTCTAAGTAATCTGCTTGGGTTTGCTCTTGGGAGCTTTTGTTCCCTGCAAGCTTTCCATACAGCATTGGAGGACGAGAGTGAGATGGTGGCTTCCCAATCTCCGCCCGGAGGAGCCGAGAACTCGTGGCCCCGCTCCTCAGTGCGCCCACAGAGAAAAGCAGTCACTCCCGTGTCCCCGGTCTCCGGCCGCACTCCGTGCTCACCCGGCCTGTGACCGAGCGTTTCTCTCTCTGGCACCCGACCCCGTGTGGAGTCTCCAAACCCAGCAGATCCCTGCGGTGCGCTCCCGCGCCGCTCCTCCTGGGGGAGGAAGGGGAGTCTCCGTGGCTCTGCCGCTTGTTGGGTCCCTGCTGGGGGAGCCATGCCCCGACTGGGCCGCGGATCACAGTTTATGGCAACCCCGAGCTGGGAGCCCGCGCCTCGGCTCTGTCTCTGCAGCCGGCTTCCCCGCTCCGATACCTGGGAGCTCTGCCGCACTCAGGCACCCCCGGTCTTTCTGTGACCCCGAGGGTCCTGAGACCACACTGTCCCGTGAGGGTTCCACCCCCTGCTTAGTCACTGGAGCGACGTCCCTCCGCGGAGCCAACTTCTAAAAGGTCCGATTTTGTGCTCCGCGGCTCTAGCACTTGCCAGAAGCAGCCGACGGAGGTCCCCGCCCCCGCCGTCTATCCTCCCGAATATCGCCTCGGATTCACTTCTCCACACGTCCTACCTTCCTAAAAGTGGTCACTTCTCTGTTCAGAGACTTGTTGCTATTCTTTTCTTCGATCTCTTGTTGAGTTCGTAGGTGTTCCGAATGGTTTGATCCCTATCCAGCTGAATTCCTGAGACCAGACGAAATCCAGGTCTCCTACTCCTCCGCCATCTTGCTCCGCCTCTGCCATACTCTTGATCAAAGCAGTCATATGAGGTGGGGGTAGAAAGTGGGGAGGGTATGATGAGTATGGAGATCCCCCTTGTGGATGGGAAGAGTGTCAAAGAGTTTGCAGCTATGTTTGAAACCACCATGGTGACTGACTTAGCAAATTTCCAACAGAACAAACTGTGACCTTTCTTTGGTTTACACAGCAGATATATTCCTGGAAAGTTCAGGATGTATTAAAACCTTGTAAACAATATGTTTGTGTATATGTAATGTGTAGTTAGATTCTAGGCTGGAGCTTTATACACATCATCCAGCAGGAGTTTTGAAAGTCCCGTGGGACACAGGATGCTTCTTGGTCATATATAATACTCCTGTACATTAAAGGATGCTCAGTATGCTTGCCCTTTGCCCACTAAATGCCAGTATTGCCTGCCTTGGTCATTATCTCTCCTCTGCAGACTCGTTCCCTCTGCTTACTCAGTGCATTGCCTATAGATCAAAATGGCAATCTCAACCCTGCATCTATGAGCCTTTCAGCTTCTCTCTTTTATGCAGGTGGGTGATGATGATGATGATGGTGATGGTGATGGTGGTAATGATACTGATATTGGTGATAGTGGTGATGGTGATGGTGATATCGTTATTGGTTATGATGGTGATGATAATGATATTGGTTGGTGATAGTGGTGATGGTGATGATGATATTGATATTGGTTATGATGGTGATGATGATATTGATATTGGACATAGTGGTCATGGTGATGATGATGATAATGATGACGACGACAGTGGAACCAGTGGCTCACATTACCAAGTACTCACGTTTTGTTTTGTTTCGTTTTTTTAAAGATTTTATTTATTTGACAGAGAGAGACACAACAAGAGAGGGAACACAAGCAGGGGGAGTGGGAGAGGGAGAAGCAGGCTTCCCGCTGAGCAGGGAGCCCGATGTGGGGCTCGATCCCAGGACCCCGAGATCGTGACTTGAGCTGAAGGCAGATGCTTAACGACTGAGCTACCCAGGCGCCCCCAAGTACTCATGTTTTGCCAGGGATTATGTTATGTACCATCTCCCTGTACACTGACTACAACCCAAAAGCAAGTATCACTGTCTTTGTTTTCCTTTGAGGAAACTGAGGCTTATACAGTTTAAGTAATTTGCACAAGATCACAAAGCTAGAAATTGGAGAACGAAGAAGTGCAATTTTTCTCCCAGGCCTATGGACAGCTTCAGATGATGTTGTGACTCCAACCAATTAGCTTTGGCTGAGGAGAGAGAAGTAGTGTTGTGTGTGTAATTGGGAACATTTCCCTCTGAAGAGGGTTATGGGCAGGCAGGCACCATGATCAGCATCTCCAGTACAATGAACAATAGGAAATTGAAGCTCAAAATAGATGTGGAAATTGTAAAAGAACATTATTAGCCTGCTCTTCTGGGCCAGATAAATTACCTTCCAAACTCTGAGAGAAGATGGCAGAATCACTACTAATAATCTTTGGGAATCCTGGGGAGCAAAGCAAACATAGTTCTAATATTGAACAAAAGGAAGAGTGTGGAGCCTTTAAACCTCAGCTGGTTGCAAAATTCTAGATCATGTTATGAGAAGGAAGACATCCAGACACCCAGTGATCTATTCATTGTTATCTGGAGAGGCATCTGCATTGTTTTCTCCACACCATTAGGGAGGCCAGGTGTCCCTGCTTTGACCACCCTCCTTGTCTCTACTGGTCCACATTCCCATAACTGCACTCAGGATATTATCCATGTGACTCACAGAACCACTCAGTTACATCCAGTGGGAGAGCTTTGAAGATCTGTGATTCAACTGAAGAAAATCCTAAGCCTTAGAAATGTTTTATGCACCCACACATCTGCTAATGAGTTGCCTTCATTTAGCAAGAAAATAGTTTATAAACTCTATTTGTGTGATCTTAAAAAATGGGAAAAATAAAATTGCACCATGAACTGTAAAAGACAAGGAAGAAAAATAGCTTGCCATTCTGTAATTTAATTGCAACCAACTGGATTTCTCTCTTCTTAGCTTTTTTTTTTTAAACAAAACAAATTTATAATATAAATGCTTTTTTGGCACATAACATATCCTGCTTTAACATTGCATATATGTTTTATAAAAGTGTGTTTATAAAAGCCTTTGAGTGCTTCTTGGAAACATAACAACATTTTTAGAAAGAAGTGTTATTGAGGTGTTGTTCTCCAAATTAAAAAAAAAACAACAGCCTGAATATAACATATTTTATGCCCATGTAACATATTTTATGTAAAAATATGGTCATATTGGTGGGGGGAAATGCAAAAGATGAACAGATGTAAAGAAAATTCATATTCCTGTTTGCTTTCGGACTATTGATTCTATGACAAACAATGTCTCTAATGTTTTATGTTTTCCTTGAATGGTATTTTCACAACATATATGATATCTGATTCACACAAGTGCCCTTGTATGGTGTCCTTTGTCATATCTCAGTAGTCATTTGGACCCTTTCAGGACCCAAGCCCTGGACAGGAGTCAAGCACTCGAGGCACACCGACCTAAGTTTCTGAGATTTCCTGCCCAGGGGAACCTGGTGTCATTATTTAAGGAATGTCCATCCAGAGAGATGTTCTGAAAAATGGAGTATCTCTCCAAGGAGCATGAGATTCCCATGGATGCAGAAGGACCCCTTTGGTCCATCTGGTCCATCAACCTGCCTCCAGCTGGATGCAAACTGTCCTGTGCAAATGAGTGGGTTTCTTAAATTCTTTCCAGCTCTGTTCTTCTAGACCAGCATTATCCAATGGAACTTCATGCAGTGATGGAAATATTCCGCATCTGTTCTAATTTGGTAGCCACTAAATTCATGTGGATGTTGAATACTTGAGGTGTGACTATTGTGACCAAAGAATTGACTTTTCAATTTTAATTAATTTAAATGTAAATAGGCTCATGTGGCAAGTGGCTACTTATATTGACCTATTGGCCATGCAATTCTAGAAATTTCGCAAAAACAAACAAGAAACAACCCCACCCCACCCCCAAAAAACCCACACACACAAAAAAACAGAAACACACAAAAAACCCAGAGGTGAACATAATCAGAATTCAGTCTGAGTTGAATAAAACTTCTAGGATTACTTGGAAAGTTGCCTTTTACAAGAAGCTAATTAACACTTGAAATAAACTCTACCATTAGGCACCGTCTAGGAGCCAGGCAAGGTGTGAGCTAAAAGCTTTGGCAGTATTCTTTTATTTTATTATTTTATTTAACCCTCATAACATCCTTATGAGGTAAGTATTATTGTCTGCACCCACCTTTTTTATTTGCAGATTTAAAAAAAAACAAAAACCCCTGGCTTAGAAAGATTAAGACCACAGCTTGTTCTTGGCGGAGGGAGGCTTTGAACTCAAGCCTGAACACAGTGCCTGTGTGTCGTGTTTCATATTCTTCTTAAATACCTTGTCAGAATTCACACTTCCTTCTAACCAGAAATTCAAAAGGTCCCACTGATTGGATAAAACAAAGGTTTTTTCTGGAAAGTGCCATTTCCAATGAGACTCTAAGATTCTAAGCTCTGTCTTAGGTGACCCTCAGACACTGAATTTGTAACTGCTTGAAATGACTACTAGCCCCTTGGTCGCCCACTTTTCCCGGTCTGAAAGTTATAAAAATAATTCATGGCCTGCTGAGGTGCTAGAAAACACTACTTTTGCATTTCGTCTCATCACATGACAGTCCAATTTAGTGGTACATCACCAGCTATGGTCTCAAAGATGTCTTATGCATAAGGACATTATAGTAGTAACTAGCAGACTATCTTTGGAACCTCTGTTTTGTCATCAGTAAAATGGGCATAATAGTAATTCCCACGTCAGGAGTCCCTTTCTGTGGATCAGTGAAAGAGTGTATTTGAAATGTTTAGCATGGTGCCTATATAAAGCAAGCACTCAGTGAAGGTGTCATTATTACTCTGTATCCACTTCAGTTCATGCTGGGCCAATTGTTAATTTCTTACCTGAGTTTTACTAGAAGGAAAAGAGATAATGGCAATAAAAAACACATGGATCGAAATCAACAAGATGACATATCAAATGACTTTTTCTCCCTCCTGAGAGGCAGATACAATCAACCCAGCATGTGAATTGCTTGTTGGTATATAATGGGGAAAAACCCTGAGAAAAGGCTATTTTCCCTTGAAATTAACAGAACACACACAGAAGAGGAGACTCTTTCTGAGATTTTTTTCTCCCCAGCATGGCTTAGATTCTTGGCTATTTACTTTTTACCTTTGGGTTGCAACTGTCAATGCTGCTATGATATGTAAAATATAAAGAAAGGTCACATGGTAGGTTAGAAACAATCTCTGGCAGAACAAAAAAGCCTGGGTCTGATTCCCAACTCTGTGGTCTCATACAAAGTACTTGAATTCTCATTCAGTCCACTTGTGAGATGAAGAATTTAAACTCCAAGAATTCTACCACATTACCTGGTTATAATGCTGGTTTTCAGTGTCCAGTGTACCCACCATGACTCAGAAACTACTTTATCAACAGCCATTTAGTTACATCTGGGTGAGTTTAGGGTGATGCTAGCTACTGTAATAGATAATGTTCCAAATCTGACTGGCTTAGCATGAATGTAAACTCTGAGCAGGTGACCCTGATAAGCAGAGAGCTCCCCTCCAAGTGGTGACTCAGGGATCCAGGCTCCTCTTGTCTTGTGATCTTGCGGTCATCAATACTTGCTACAAGGTTGCTAGCTTAGGGGAAGGGTCTGGAGGCTGGCTTGAGGAGGTTATGTGGGCCGGGCCCGGGAGTGGCACATATCACTTCCACTCACATTGCTTTAGTAGAAGTCAGGCTCACCGGCACACCTAACTGCAAGGGAGGCTGGGAAGGTAGTCTGGCTGGGTGCTCAGAAGGAAGAGGTCGTGAGTGTGGTATCTTCTTCTTCTGATCTTCTTCTGATCCGTGTTAGATGATTGGTACTGATGCACAGGTGTCTCTTATTACAGTCAAAAGCAACAAAACTTGAAGTTTTGGATATTTTTTGTGGCTGGGTGTATGTGTGTCTATGGGGGGCTTGGGGATATGGCATTTCTAGTAAACTTTTTGAAATATTGAAAATAGTTGAATTATTTTCTCATTCCTCTAGATTCTTAGGTCTCAGGTTCTTGCCAAAGCATGGGGAAACTCTATCCCCTGTTGCTAGTGCCTGGTGCCAAGGACACAGAGACCCTACTCCACTTTCTGGATTCTTAGGGATCTGGAGGGGAAGACTTGAGCTCCCCAGAGAGGCCAGCAAGGTCCCTTCCATTTCTGATACTCTGATAGTCTGGTACTCTGTTTGAGTCGGCTGCTGTACCCTAAGTGATATAAGGCTTAGATACAGCGTCCTTTACCTATTGCAACATCTAAAGCATTTCTCTTTGGCCGAGAGGAGTCTTGCATATCGTCCCAATTTTCTTGTGTGCTCCTGCCAGGTTTTCTTCACTGTTGTTGTTTGACTTTTTTTCTCTTATAATTACTGTTTTATTAATTTACTTTCCTAGTACATCGAGTTTCAAGAAAACGAGTATTTTAAAATAAAAAAAATAATATATGAATTTCTCAAGATTCATATCAATTGCAGGGAAAAGCTGGGTATGATATCACATGCAAATGTGTTCACCATTTTTAGGGTAAAGAATTTTTATAAAAAATAAAGGAAAAAGGAAAAAGAATGAGGCTTCTTTCATATTTGGAATATTTTCTTTTTCTCCCTATAATTTTAACAGCATTCCCCCAGTTTTCTTTTTTTTCTTAAGATTTTATTCATTTATTTGAGACGGAGAGAGAGAGAGCACAAGCAGGGGGAAGGGCAGAGGGAGAGGGAAAGGGAGAAGCAGACTCCCCATTGAGCAGGGAGCCCGACACGGGGCTCGATCCCAGAATTCTGGGATCATGATCTGAGCTGAAGGCAGACGCTCAACCGACTGAACCACCCAGGTTGTCCCAGCATTGCCCAAGTTTTGAGGCCCTAGTAAGCAGCAGACAGTAGTGACCCTGTGGTGACACCTGCATTCGGCAAGACCACTTCTCTGGGTCTCCGGAATCCCCTGTATAAAATGACAACAGTTGCACTTGGTTACTAAATTCTACATTGACTGTTTGAGGATGAGATGCAGTAAGTTAAAAGCATGTGGCAGAAGTGCCTGGTGCGTGGTAGTGGCTTCCTCACCCTTCTTACGTGACTGCTGGAACTGCAAAGCTCAAGAAGGCTGATTCTCTGCCTTCGAAGATTCTCCAGTCCAATAGAGGACCCAGGGGCAGGAACCTCAGTCCTTTTGGGCAGTGTTCTTAATAATACAGATGCATAACCATTTGCCCAACTTCCATGCTTCTGAAATTACTGGTCCGAAAGCTTTCCCTGAGTGTCTTTCATATGCAGATTCCTTCCCCACTTGCTCTGCCAAAATAGAAAATAAATTGAAGACATGGTTCCTGACCTTCAGGAGCCTCCAAGGCACTCACAGGTGAAGAGTGTTTGAGGAAATTCCTAAGTAATTTACAAATTGAACTTGAAGAGCTGGGTGGGGGGTGGGGGGAGGAGATGTGGGCGGTGCATGGAGAGTGGAGTAAGGCACATTGGGATAAACCTTCCTGGACCAAAGGAAATTCGTGCCAGACTGGGAAGGTGATAGATGTGAATTCATGACCCCCAAAGAAAACTGTTATAAAAAGTGCTCATGTTCCCTTTCAGCAAACCAGTTTGGCAGTGTGTATCTAGAGGCTTTAAAGTGGGAATCTGTCCTATGGAAGGAATTCTCACAATGGACAAACTCCATTGCTGGTGGGATTATAAAATGGGCCAGTCGCTTTAGAAAATAGTTGGGCAGTTCCTCAAAATGTTGAACATCTAGTTACCACGTAGCCCAAACGGTTCCAGTCACAGGCATACGCCAGAGTGAAGTGCAATATACCCACACCGAAATTTGTGTACAAATGTTCGTAGCAGCACTGTTCATAGTGGCCCCAAAGTGGAAGCATGCCAGTGTTTCCGTCAGTTGATGAGTGGATAAATCATGTGTGGCATTTGTACAATGGAATATTATTTGATCAGAAAAAGGAACGGAGTACTAGAACACAGATGAGTCTTGAAAACACCGTATTAAGTAAAAGAAACGAGTCACAAAAGGCCACATAGTATATGATTCCATTCCTATCAGATGTCCAGGATACGCAAGTCCATAGAGCAGAAAGTATATCAGTATCTGCTAAGGGGCAGGGGAATGGGGGGGGTTAATCCTAATGGGGAGTTTCTCCCAATGGCTAAGGGGTTTCTTTGGGGGATGATAAAAATGTTCTAAAATTGATGGTGGTGATTGTCGGACAACTCTGTGACTATACTGAAAACCTCTGAATTGTATTCTTTACAAGGGTGAATTTTATGGTATGTGAATTATATATCAATAAAGCTGTTATAAAAAATAGGAAGTTTTATGCACAAAGTCATGCCTTTTTTTTTCCAAGGGTGAAAAATTGGAAGCAATCTGAATGTCAACCACAAATGAAATAAGGAAATGATATGGCCACTGGATGGACTCTTAGCCATCCATTTAAAGAATTTTTTTAACTCAATGCAAGAGTCCCTTCTGGCCTTAATTCTGGAGATAGCCCGCTTCAGAGTAATCCCCATCTCTTTCTGAGCACCTCTCCACTCACTCACAGGGACAGCTTCTTGGGTTTTGCTTTGTTTTGGTTCTGGTTTCCTTCTCATGCTGCCCGGGATTATCTCTTCAGTGAGCAAAGCCCTATAACCAACGCCATTCCACCTGCGGGAGAAAAGATACCTATGTAATACCATCCGAAAAAGTAACACAGAACCTTCCCCCTTAATTTTCCAGTATACTGTGGTGTATTCGTTTGCTGGGGCTTGTGAAACAACTGGGGCGGGTTAACCAACTGGAATTTATTGTCTCACAGTCTGGAGGCTGGAAGTCCACGATCAAGGTGTCAGCAGGGTTGGTTTCTTGAGGCCTCTGTCCTTGGCTTATGGGTGGCTGTCTTCTCCCTGTGTCCTTGTCCTCAGATGGTACTACCTCTGTGTCTCCGTGTCCTCTTCTTACAAAGACACTATTCATGTTAGATAAGGGCCTCCCCCAATGACCTCATTGTACCTCAATCACCTCTTTAAAGACCCTGACTTCAAATATAGCCACATTCTCTGATCCTAGGGGTGACATCTTCAACATGTGAATTTTGGGAGAACACAATTCAGCCCATAACAAGTGGAGACAGAAATCCCACTTTAGAAGGGTAATTTGGGGCACCTGAGTGGCTCAGTTGGTTAAGTTGTCCAACTCTTGATTTCGGCTCAGGTCGTGATCTCAGGATTGTGAGATCCAGCTCTGCCCTGGGTGTGGAGCCCGCTTGAGATTCTCTCCCTCTCCTTTTGCTCCTCTCCAACTCCCTCTCTTAAAAAAAAAAAAAAAAAAAAAAAGATAATTTATTAAGATACAGGGGCAATGGGAAAAAGGTACTATAAAGGTGATCATTTGCCCTCCCCCCACCCTGGGCCACACCAGTCCTAGGACTTCTAGGCTCTAGCTCCTGCCTCACTACCATTTTGCCTTCGTGAGGGTTTATTTTGGGGGGCCTGCAGTATCACTAAAGCACTCTGGTCTTTCCACACCTAGAATAAAGGCCCAACTGACTCCCAGAACCCAAGAGAGAAGGGAGGGTTTCCCCTTCTTCCTAGTCCAGAATCTGTCACCTGGGTCTTCCTGGTGTACACTAGGGGGCTGACCTCTGGTGAAGATAACTAGGAAGAGTTTATCTTTTCCCATCCCTCCCCACAAGGGTGTGGCTGCCCTCAATTCATTTCCCCAGATACAGGTTGCTTGATGCATTGGATGAAAACCATGTCAGCTTCGTCTAGCCCCCGCTTCAGGCACTTTTCATCGAGGGCTTAACAGTTTGGGGCTAGCCCCACCCCCTGTCATATTTTATAATGAGTAGGTATCAACATAAGGAGGCGTTATTGAAGTAATGTGAAAGAACAAAAGAAGCAATCATATATAAACATGCAAAAATAAACTAATCTATAGAGGGGGGAAATGTCTGAATTAAAAACGCGGAAGGTTGTCAGAAAATACCTTCTTCTGTTCTGCACTGTTTTTCTCATGAATAAATACTGGGTGGGACCCTCTTTAAGGTTCATTTTTAGGGAGAGCAGGTAGGGATGGAGTAGGTTTTTTTTTTTTTTATTCGAGAGAGAGAGAATGAGAGAGAGAGAGAGAGCACATGAGAGGGGGAAGGGTCAGAGGGAGAAGCAGACTCCCTGCTGAGCAGGGAGCCCGATGTGGGACTCGATCCCGGGACTCCAGGATCATGACCTGAGCCGAAGGCAGTCGCTTAACCAACTGAGCCACCCAGGCGCCCAGGGATGTAGTAGGTTTGAAGAGAGTGGGAGACTTTTAACATCTCACTCACTGATACTCAGGAGTTGTTCGATCTCCTAAAGTGAAAAGTGGGTTCAGGAGAGAAGAAACACAGAGGAGGAAAATGTTAATGAATCTCTGGACTGTTCTGGACTGAAGGGCCAGCGTATTTTCCCATTAATGTGATCGTTACTGGCCGAGGAGCCAGCAAGACCCAGAGAGCCCCCGAGTACCAATTGCTTGGGAAACTAATTGCAAGGAGCTCTGACCTTTTGCTTTAAATCATCTGCAAGTCCCAGGAAATCATTCCAGGCATCCACCGGTCCTTGGCCCCTTTCATTTCCAAATCCATGCAGAGAGCTCAGTTTGCAGAAACTCTTCTCTGAATATCTTTAATTTAGTGATGCCCTCTTCCTGGCAGTGAACAAGAATACTCTGTTATAATGCAGTATAAATCACTCCTGAATGTGCCAGAGCAAATGGCTACAGAATGGATTGGTGTAATCAGTATAATAATTCAAGCAGATAATCCATTCCACAAACATTTATTAAGTACCTACTAAGTGTGAGGCCATGGGGACATGAAGATGGGCTTCATGCTACCCTTCCGGTAGCTCACGCATCGTGGGAGACCACAAACTTTATAGGGTCTGTGAGAACATCAGTGATGAGGCTGGGGAAACCCGGACAGGGACTCAGCCAAACACATACAAGCTGCGCCCCCGGCTGTGGGAATGGATTCTGCCCCAAAGAGTTGTATGTGTTTTTTTCTTTTTTTTCTTCCAACTTATAAAGTTGGATACTGAGCTCATTAATTTTTGGCCTTCTCTTCTAACATGCAGAATTAAGGCTCTATAGCTCTTTCTTTAGCAGCCTCCATATTTTTTTAATACTATTTTTAGCAGCTTTATTGAGATGGAATTCACATGCCATGCAGTGGACCCATTTAAAGCATTCATTTCAGTGGTGTCCAGTGTGTTCACAGAGTTAGGCAGCCATCACCACCCTGCCTCCCAGGGTCCTTTTGAGAATGAAATGAGATAATTGTCTAAAGCATTAGACTCCGTGCAGGACACCTTGTAGACATTTTTCTGCTGGCGGTTTTTCTTGCTGCTCCGGTTGGGGCTGGGGTCAGTGTCACGGGAGGCAGAAAGGACAGGGTGACCGAGCCAAACTCGAGGGGAAAGGAGCGTGGGGGCCACGCTGCCTGGGTATCCTTACCAGATGGGAGTGACAGACTGTCCTTCTCCACAGCTAGCGGGTGATTTTCCAGCCCCAATATCAAGCCAACGAACATGACTTGACAGGAGCCATTTGGGACTGATTTGGGTGGGTTAAATTCAAAACTGTATATTATTAGGCCTGGCCATCACACACCGCCATGTTAACAAACAAACAAGCAATAACACACTTCTGAGACGAACGACCGGGAAGCTAAACTTAGCTTCTCTTAGCCCTTCTGGCTGAAACCCATGAGGGGTCAGACATCCCTCTGATCGCCTCTCATTCGAGGAAGCACTCCAGCTGGCCCACGAGGGTGCCGGCCAAGTGCAGCAGGTGCCTCTCATACCACACGGATGCTCGAAGTATTGTGGTCCTGGGGGCTTGAGGGGTGAGGAGGGGAGGCAAGGAGAGGGGATCTGGGCTCTTCCAACTTCAGCGTTATTTTTAAAGTGTTTGCATGTGTCTGAATCCCCAGTACAAACACCACTCTTGGATTTGTTCCCCTGGGCAGAGGACCAGTGTGTAATACAGGCTGACTTGCTTTTGAGTGGCCAGGAGGCTCTTGAAGCTGTCACTTCTCGGTATGCCCAGGTAAGTGAGGGCTCTGGGACTCTGATTGCTTTCCTGTTGGATGAAGACTTTGGCCATGATTGCATAGATTCTCTTGGACTTTCAAATTAATGGTTCTAGCTCTCTTTTTCTGGTGCTGAATTGCTGAACTGTGTGTTCTCCTATACAAAAAAAAAAAAAAAAAAAAAAAAAATGTTAACGAAGCCAAAACCTCCCTGTTTTCAGGAAATCATGCTTTTGTTTCCCACATCAATACAGTAATCGGTCATATGCTTTAATGGACAAGGACGAGCAGAGATAATACCTTGACTCTAGTTCTCAGCAAAATAAGGGGCACCTGGGTGGCTCAGCCCGTGAAGCGTCTGCCTTCGGCTCAGGTCATGATCTCCGGGTTCTGGGATCGAGCCCCGCATCGGGCTCCCTGCTCAGCGGGGAGTCGGCTTCTCTCTCTCCCTCTGTGCTCTCGCGCTCTCTCTCAAATAAATAAATAAAACTTAGAAAAAATAGCAATTTTTAATCATTCTTGTGTCCCGTGCTGCCACCCCAAAAGTCTTCGAGGAGGTTGGTTCACAGGGTGTCACTTTCTCTGTGTCATTGCTGCCAGCCCTCTGAACACTTGGAGCTCGGGAACCTGAATCTAAAAAGGAAACTAAGGAGTTTGAATTGACTATTTTTTTCTTGGTGGCAAATTAGAAACATAAGTCAGGGCTCTTGAGACCGCCTGAGGGTGGTCTTGTCCCCTCCAGGATATTTGCCTGGAGGTCGGGTGGGTGTTTCTGGCACCAGGTAGGTGGAGGGCCAGGGCGCTGCCAAGCATGGTACGTCCTCAGCATGCCCGCAACACCTCTTGCCCTCCAACAGAAAATTCTCGGGCCCCAGATGTCGCAGTTGCTTAGGCTGAGGCTGGATTGTATGTGTGCTGGAGGTGACAGCGGTGGAGATCTGGGACGGTGGCTGTGATTGGCGGCCTGCCCTCCTATGTGGCGGAGCCTCGCCTGATGAGACCCGGGCTCTCAGACAGGCAGCACGGCCTGCGATCAGCACATGCGCTGAGAGTAGGAGAGGCCTGGGCCTGAGAGCAAGGTGAAAGGCACAGATCCAAGTCATTTCTTTGCACAAACTGAATCAGCACAAAAAGGAAATGAGGGCCTGGGAGACGGAGGAAATGTCTGGGCAAGGACAGCTCCGAGTGCCTGGGACCTCCTGTGCCCATGGGGGCACCTCTGTGATTAGACGAGAGTGTCCGTGCTGCCCTGTGAGCACACGCATCCATCAGGTAGATGCAGTCCCCACAGGGTGCGCAGGGCAGAGGCAGGGCACCGGCCCCACCCTCTGCACTTGCCCTGCAGCCAACACAAGGGGGCCCTGCTTGGCTCCTCTTTCTGCTCCTCCTGGGGAAGCACGGAGGGGTGATGACAGTCTGCTCAGGATGAGACATGTGCCAGGCCCAAGGAGCCCCCAGTGAAGGAGTAACTGGGCTTCTGAAGCTGCTGCAGGGACCTGCTTCATCAGCACTCATGAACACAGCCACCACGGAAGGCTGTCATTTTGCTTCTTGGAAATCCATCTCTCTTTTGACCCTATTGTCCCTATCTGGGGTCTCAGAATCCTTCCTGGGTCATGTTGTGTGTCCTCTCTTTCTGTCTATACCAGGTTATGGAATCTCGGGCTGGAGCCAGCTTTGTGGGATTCAGGAATGCTCCATTTTTGTTGACTGAGGGGCATTCCATGGGCAGGGCTCCCATGGATTCCCACTTCATGAGTTCAGGTCCCTGCTCCACCAAGACTGAGGGTATGACCTGCAGCAAACATTTGTTTAAATTTCCCTGTGCCTTCATTGTCTCATCTATAAAGTGGGGATCACAATGGTACCCCCTCATAAGGAGGGTATGGAAGTTAAATGAAATCATAAATGTCAGGTGTTTAGCCAGAGTCCTGGCCAGGTGGAAGAGGGTACAGAAGACATTGTATCGGGTCCTCTCACACTCTGCATCCTGTTGAATGCCCCAGCAACTTCAGGCTCGGTGGTTTTTGTCCCCCTCACTTGGCAGGTGTAGAAAGCAACACCCAGAGAGGTCACTTGTCTAGGAAGTGAAGAACCGGGACTAGAACCCAAGCCTCTGGTTTCTGTTATGCTATGGCCTCTGCTACACAGCTTGGCTATCTCTTCGAAGGTACAGATGTCATATGATCCAGCAATCCCACCTCTGAGCATCTCTCCAAAAGAATTGAAATCAGGATCTCGAAGAGATATCTGCACTTCCATGTTTATTATAGTAGTATTCATAATAACAAGCTGTGTCTATTGGCAGAGGAACGGGTAAAGAAAATGTGGTGTGTACACACAATTGAATATTATTCAACCTTAAAAAGAAGAAAATCCTGCCATTTGAGACAATATGGATGAACCTGAAGGATATTATGCTAAATGAAATAAGGCGATCACAGATGGGCAAATCCTGCATAATTTCACCTATATGAGGTATCTAGAATAGTCAAACTTACAGAAGCCAAGAATCCAACGGTGGTTACCAGGGGCTGGGAGAGGAGGAGATGGGGAGTTTTGATCAATGAGTATGAAGTCTCAGTTATACAAGGTAAGTTCTAGAGCTCTGCCTTGCAATGCAGTGCCTAGAGTTGACAATATGTATTGTACACTTCAAAATGTAAGAGGGTAGGTCTCATTTAAGTGTTCTTGCCACAGAAAAACAAAAGCAAAACATCAAAAAAGCCGAAAGGCACACAAGGAAACTCTGGGAGGTGTTAGATAAGGTCTCTTACCCTGATTGTGGGGACGGCATCATGGGTGTCTGCAGATGTCCAGACTCATCAAATTGTGCACATGCACAGTTCTTTGTATATCAGTCATGCCTCAAGAAAGCGGCTAAAAAAAAAAAAAAAAAAAAAAAAAGCAACTAGGTGGCCTTCCCCTTCCTTGGCTTCAAGGGCACTGGGAGTCCTGGCTGCCCTCCCCGGCCTCCCTCAGCAGTGAGAGTCCCTCCTACTGGTCCCGAAAAGCCCATGTTGTCTCTTCTGGGTTGTAGCACTGAAAGCAGCACTTAAATGCACATTGTATTTGGAAGACAGAAGCAGATATAGAATAGTAATAGTAAATGTTGTTAATAAAAGTAGTTAGCACTCATTTCTTCACCAAGTCGCTCTTGCACATCTACTGTGAGCCAGGGATTGGGCTGTCCCTTCACTGAATTTTTCCTATGCAGGTGCATGCATGTGTGTGCATGCGTGTGTTTGGGGGGATGGGTCTTGCCATTCTTCCCATGTTGCAGATGAGGAAAGAGAGGCTCCGAAACAGACTTGATCAAGGCCATAATGGATGGACAGAGGAGGGGGGTGCTTTAGAAGCAGGAAAGGAGTGAAGTAGGCTGTGAAAGAGACTTTGAGTTCCTGGCAAGTGTCAGAAAATAGAACTTGCTTTTCCTAACAAAAATCTTTTAAAGGTAATCCAACTTTTTGAAAGCATTGTGTGATGTTTGCTTTTAGTATCCACCCACTCCCAACCCCCTGCCTCCAAAGTGTGCCAGACCCTCCTTACCCGTAGACAACAGTTGGAAATCTTACACAAAGCAGCTGCCAGGAGGCCCCACAATTGTTTGCACAAATCATTTGTCTAATTCGACTCTGCCCTATTTTCTGACCTGTTACTGCATGAGGTATCCGTCTTAACTATGCTTTCCAGAAAGCGTGGCCTGAGCCCACATTTTCCTTTGGCCAAAACACTGCAGTTTTCCCTGAAGATACATCATATTCCTGCACTTAAAATTCATCTTCAATCGCGGAGAAGAAAATGAACCCAGAGATTGTAAACTTTCCAACCAAGAGGAGAATTACACAGATAAACAGATAATGCCTCCGTTTACAGCTGCCAGTTGTGAAAAATGGTTAACAGACGGAAGAAACACGGGAACCAGCATATGAAGCAAGAGGACGCACTCAGGTTGTCTGAAGTTCTCTCGAGGGGAAACCAGCCAGTGGAAAAAAGGACGTCCGGGGGAATTGCTTCCCAGCGTATGTGATCGCCATTCAAGGAGGAAAGGAAGAAAAGCACCCTAAGGAAAAAAAAAACCACTGAAAACATTTATGTATTTACTCAAACAACAAGTATTTATTGAGTGCCCACTTTGTACCAGCTGGGACTATAACACTGAACAAAAGAGACTGAGTCCCTGCTCTCGTAGGGCTTGTATTTGGGTGGAGAGATGAGCGAACGGAAGGCTAGAAATTCAGGTGTATTATTTCAAGGGTGACTTAGAGCTAAGAAGACCAACTAGCAACCCACAGGTGTGTGTCTGATGCCGACCAGGTACAGCAGAGGCATGAGGCCGGCTTGAACTGTGACCTGATGTTAGTTCATGTTATCCCCAGCCCGCCGCCCCCCCCCCCCCCCGCCCCCGTCTCCGATGTCTGGAACCCGCCTCCTCTGGCCAGCTCACCATCACACGACGTTTTTGTTCCAGACCTGCCCAGTGTAGAACACAAGCCCTTTCTCTCCACCTTCCTGAACAAACACACACACACAAAAACCAACCGCACAAAGGAACAAAAGAAAGTGAAAAATCCCTCCCAGAAGGTATTTGTGTGTGTCAGACTTTTCTGATGAGTCGAGGTCACAATGGAGACCCCTTGACAGCAGCATGTGGCTGACAGCCCCAAACTGGACGTCAGCCCCAAGTCCTCCAGGCACACCACCCCCCACCATGGGCCTCCTGCCTCATTGATCAAAACATGTCTCTCCCCCCTCCCCACCCCACCAAATGGCCACCATACACACATCCTGCATTTGGTTTTCTGTCTGGTTCTCCTTTGTTTGAAATCACGTCTCTTCCTGAGCTCTCTCCAGAGATTCAGCCTCATTCCCATTTTGTTGAGAGCAACTTCGCCCTGTCCCCTTTCACAGCACCTGCACACACCAGCCAAGGCAGTAAGGTGCTCCGCTGACCTGCGGATTCCCAGGCAGGCCCTGCCCCTTTCCCACAGGCAGAAGGTAAGTTTTCCTTCATTTATCTTTTCCTGCATACTCTGGGAGGAGGAGGAGAAGAGAATGGAGTGATTTACTGTAACATCGACAAAAAAACAATTCTGCTCCTTCATTGAGAACATAACCGCAGTCACGCTGGGTTCTGGCTCTATGTAGCTCTTCTGCCTCGCCCTAGCTGCTCTCGGGATGAAGGCAGGACAGAAGGAAGCCTCAGATGCGGTGCTGGGAATTTGCAGGTAGTCCAAATACTGTATTGGGCACTTAGGAATTTGCTAGGAGGGTAGATCTCATGTTAAGTGTTCGTGCAACAATAAAAATAAATAAATACGTGAAAGAATCTGCCAGCTCTCTGGGCCAGTGTGTAAAGGAGCGTCCGTGGTTGTTGCTAGGGGCAACCCTCTTTATCTCTCTGCAAATTTAAGATAGTGTCTGCATTCCATGAGAAGGGAAAGGAGTCCCTAATCTCACTCTGGGAAGAATGGGAAAAATGTGAAATTGTGCATGTTCTGAACCACGTGGGATGTGGAGTCCTAACTTCTGGATGTGACAGAGGGTCGATGTCGTTTGCCCTCGATCGCAAACCACATGGCCCCACACACTGCCCCACAGTCAGTCCGAGGCGGACTCGCTTCCCCAGTCTACAGTCAATCTATGTTTGTTGTTAAAATAATGGAAAGAGCCATTACACAGGGAAAAAGAAGTATAAAAAAATCACCTGTGATGTGACCATTATAGGAAACGAGATATCCCCTTGGGGTACACCCTTCAGTTCCTTAGGCACTTCCTCTGGCCTTGAGACACTTGTTCACTCTGTTCCCTCTGCCTGGAGCATCTTTCCTCTGGGTCTTTGACTACCTGGCTTCTTCGCCTCGTGCAGGTCGTGCTCAAATGACACTTCATCAGAAAAGCCACCTCCAGGCAACTTAATTTAAAGAAGCAACCTGCTTCCCTGGCCCCACAGGGACTCTAATCCATTATTTGGTTTCCCTACTGCATTATACATCTCACTGTCTGAAATTGCCTTCTTCATTTGTCCATTATCCAGTGACTTACTCATGCGGTAACTATTTGTGAAGGCTTATTATGTGCCAAGCACTATTCTAGGTTCTGGAGACACAGCAGGGAACAAAAGAGACCAAATCCCTGCCCTCCTGGAACTGACATTCTAATGGGAGATGACAGACAGCCAACAAAGTGACTGTGTTCTATGGGATATAGAGAGGGTGGGAAGTGCATGGGGGAAATGGAAGCCAGGAAAGGAGTAGGGAATGCTGGTGTGAAGTGGTTGCAGCTTTAAGCAGGGAGGTCAGGGGAGGTCTTGCTGAAAAGGTGGTTTGGAGACAGGAATAGCATTCCAGGCAGGGAACAGAGCAAGTGCAAAGGCCCTGAGGCAGGGGTATGTGTCAGGAGATTGATAGAAAATCAAGAAGCTGGAGTGCCTGGAGCAGGTAAGCAAGTAGGGAGGGGGTGATGTCAGATAAACAGGGGGAGAAGAGGGTGAGTGCAGAGTGCAGATGATGTAAGGTCTTGTAAAGAAGGCAATGGAGATTTTGACTTTCATTCTGAGTGTGATGGGGTCAATTGGAGCATTTGAACAGAGGGGTGACATGATCTGCCTTGTGTTTTAAAAGGTCCCTTCTGGCTGCTGTGTTGAGATTGGGCTACAGGAAGGCAAGGGCTGGAGACTGGTAGGAGGCTCTGGCCTCTACCCAGGCAAGAGGGGGTGGAGGCGGGGCAATGTTGGTGGTACCTGCACACACACACACACGCACACACACACACATGCACACACACACTTTTGTGATAGAGTAAACTTGCATTTGTGTAGTCTGTTCTATTACTGTGCCCCTTACTTAATATGCCACCCACATTTCTCCATATCAGTAAATATGGAGTTAGATCAAATTTTAACGTGTTCATATTATTCCCTTGCATGGATTTACCATAATTTATCTAGCCAGTCTTGAATTAAACACTTTGGCAGTTCCGCATTTTTTACTGTGATAAATAATCCTGCAGTGAGCATTCTTGAACAGACATCCCTGAACACTCACTTATCCAAGTATTTCTTGGAGATGGAGTCCTAGAAATCGGATCGTTGGGTCAAAGTCTATAAATGGTTGAAGGCTTTGGATCTGTGTTGCCAAATCGCCTGGAAGGGGAGGTACACCGGGCACAGCACGTTCCCACCAGCTGTGTGTCAGCCTCCTCACCTGCCCCAATCAGCTTCTAGTATTAGCACCATGATGATTCTTCGCTAACCTGAGAGATTAAAATATGGTATTTTGAGGGGCCGCCTGGGTGGCTCAGTCAGTTAAGCATCTGCCTTTGGCTCAGGTCATGATATCGGGGTCCTGGGGTTGAGCCCTGCTTGATGGGGAGTCTGCTTCTCCCTCTCCCCCCCCCAGCCTCTGCTCATACTCTCTCTCAAATAAATAAAATCTAAAAAAAAAAATATGGTATTTTTTTTGTTATTTACTGCCATTTCATGGCTTTGCCCCTATATTATATGGGCTATTCCAATACCTCCTTTGCATGCCCCTTTCTTCCCCAGCCCAACTAATCACTCTCCCGAATTTGATGGTGGTGATTCCCTGGCTGATCTTTCTAGTTTTAGCTAATGCATATGACTTCCTACACAACGTGGTTTTATTTTTGCAAGGTTTTGTGCTTGGTGTAAATAAAATCATACGGTGTGTATCGTTCGTGATCTGTTATTTTCAAACAGTGTTATGTGTGTGAGTTTCTTCCATATTGAAGCCAAGCTGTGGTTCACCTACTTTCGTAGTGTGAGAAGGACCAATCATGCCTTTGACTTACATACTGTCTTGCTGCTGCTGTATTGTTGCTCCTCATTCCCAGTGCAACTGTGCAAAAATTTTTCTAGAAGTGGGATTTCTGAGGTCCAAGGAATGCATATCTTAAAATTTACTAGCTCATGCTAAATTATTTTCCAAAGTGGTCTTTACCAGTTTATATTTTGGAAAGCAATATATGAGACTTCTAATTTGTCCACATCCTTGCCAAGATAGATTTATTTTTCCCTAATCTAAGATACATGAAATGGGAACAGACAAGGAACATTTTTGATTAAAAAAAAAAAAAAAGACACACTCTTAGAAGAGGTAGCTAGATAAAGAAAAAAATTGTGGATTTAAAAAATTATCTGTTAGTTTGTTTTAGTGTTCCCAGAATACTAAGAAGGCAGGCAACACTTTCTTTTCATTAAGCTGGAAACAATCAGAACTTTTGTTAGAAATGGAGGTAATTTTAAGGCCAGAAAAACAAGCTATCTAGGAGATAATTTGCCGGAAGAGATGGTTACACTGTTAAAAGGCTGCATACTCTCCTCTTTGGAGTTGTGGATAAGATCAGTGTTAGAATGCACTACCAAAAAGGTAAAAGAAATCCCAGAACTAACTTATTCTACGCCTCCATTTAAAAACATTCAATTTGCCTTGGTACAAAAAGGGAATGGGGTGGATCAATTGGTACAAAAAGGGAATGGGGTGGATCAATAGGTAGGAAAATGTGTTCTCTCGTGTTCTAGGAAGTGCTTGCTGATCAATACCTATGAAATGGAGCCATGTGGGTAGTGGGCGCCATCTTGATTTAGTTTAGGTTCTTTGTATGTAGATTTCTTTGTAATACAGTTTTACTTTGCACGTGTGACGGGTTCATGAAAAGTGAAGATTGTTCAGAATGTTCTAAAGCATTTCAGAACAACTGCTCACCTTTCTGGGGTTTTTTTTTGTTTTGCTTTGTTTTTTTTCCTGGCGATAATCCTTCATACTGGCGTGCCAAACATCTGGCCCACGTGTGCAGGAAACCAGCAGTGCTTGTAACACACATTTCAGCTGGGAAGTACAGAGCCTGCTGGCAAAATGCATAAGCTAATTAGGCATGAACTCAAACGCAATCGGTTCTTGTTTCTGCAAATGTAAAATGCCACTCTCAATCTATTGTGTTTTCTTCTCAGGTCGAAAAGCATCACAAATTAGTGGGGTGCGAACACCAGTGATTTCCCTGGCAGAGGTTGACTGCACAGATGCTCTTGGCTTCATGGCTGCCACATGCAACCCTTTCTGAGTGTCCTTGCTGTTTTATGTTTGGAACAACATGGTGGTGTAGGGAGTGTAACATGGGAACAGGAGACATGGGTTCTAGACTCTTACAAATGAGCTGTGTGACTTTGACCAATGCAGTTTTCTTTCTGGGCTGGTACTTTCTCATTTGCAAAGTGAAGGGGCTGGACATTTTCGCTAAATGTATGTTTTTTTAGCATCTTCTGTGTACCAGGAGCCAAAGAAATAATAATAATAATAATAATAATAATAATAATAATAATAATAATAATAAATGATGGAAAGCATGGTCTGTGCTCATTAGGGTGTCCACAGTTTGGAGACAAGCAACAAAGAAGAATGTGACCATTATAACATGGTGAGCTGAGTGGAGGGTGTGAAGGCAGCAGAGCAAAATGAGCCCTAGCCCAGTTCAGAAGAAGTCAGGGAACACTTCTTCAGGGGGTAACATGCAACAGAGCCTTGGAGGATAAAGAGAAAGTCCATTGGGAGGACTAGGATTGGGGGAGAATATTACCTGACCGAAGAATCTGCAAAGGCTGGAATTGTAAGGAAAACAATGCCACGCGCACGGTACTCTTAAAAACATAGCTCCCAATTCTTTGACGTGAATCTGGGAAGACGTGCAAGCATGGTGGAAATGGTGCTCTGTGAAGCTAGGTCATGATCTTGTTTCTGGGACATTTGCTCTTGGAGCCTTGAGCTGACCTGTAAGAAATCCAGCTATCCCAAGGCCTTCATGCTGTGAAGAAGCCCAAGCTAGCCACATGGAGAGGCCATGGGTAGGCTTTCTGTTTGGAAGTCCCAGCCGAGCCCAGCTTTTGTGTCATCACAGCCTGGGCACCAGATGTGTATGAGCAAAGAAAGCTCTACAGGACTCTAACCTCAAATGAGTCACGCCTTGCCTGTGGGAATCTCGGACCTCAGGAGGCCCAGACAAGCCACCCCCACCGTGCTTTCTCCGAGCTCCTGCCCCACAGTATCCATGAGCACCCACCAGTTGTTGCTTTACACCATTATGGGTTAGGGTGGTAATAAAGAGCAGGAACAGGACCCTTTCAGCTCTAAAATTTATTCTGTAAAACCCAAATATATCCTCCTATTCTCCAAAAAGGGAGCTCTGAATACATGAACTTTTGGTTTGAAGAGAAATGGTTGCAGCAGCATCAAGAAAGACACCGAATTTTCCAGAGAAAGTACAGTAAACAAACCTAAATTGGTTTAATCACAGAAATGATTTATTGATTCACACAACCAGGAAGGTCGAGGTGCGACTGCAGCACATCAGGACCCAGGTGTTCAGGTGATGATTGGAATCTAATTCTCTCTGATTCTGCATTCTGCTTTGTTCTATGTTATCTTCCATTTCCAGGCAGACACTCCCTGGGTAGGGGTGGGATGGCCGTGATCGGCACCCACAGAGAGAGACCATCTCTTCCCCAGGCATTTCAGCACATCTCCCAGGGTTGAGCAATGTTCACTGGCCTTGACTGGACCCCAGCTCAGATCACGTTACCTGCCTTTCACCCATGATCATGGCCGTGAGAAAGTGGTACCCTGATTGGCCAGGCCTGGGCCACATTTCTACCTTTTGAGTCAGAATATGTTTTTGAATCCCTAACAGTGGAAGAAATAAGGTTGTTGCTTCTTGTATCCTCCAAAGGAGAAATAGATGCTCACTAAGGAAAGAAAACATATCCCCTTAAGCAGAACTTTCTTGTTCCCATTTGGCATGACCCAGTACTGCTCAGGCTTCATAGAACTACCTCTTTTACGGTTTTGTTAACACCAGAGCAACAAAGCAGTTAAGCTTCCAGTACAGGTGTGGAAAAATATTTCCTCGACTTACAGTGTCAGGGAGTCCTCACATCCATTCCTTTTGTCATTCTCTTTTTTGTTATTGTCAATTAATAAACATTCCTGAATTTTAATGATGGGTTCTCTTCGGCCTGCTTTCATTCAGCCCTAAAAATTGAAATACGATGTCCAAATTTCCTCCCAGATGATAGTCTATTATGAAAAAGAAAATACTTAGTTTCATGGGTCTCTTCTAATCATGATGTTTTACTCAAATAATGAAATCTAAAGCCCCAAGCTCTCTACCCATGTGCTTTCTTCCCACGTGTTCTTTTGCTTCACTGTCTTCATGTTGGAGCTTATCATCAACCTCAGGATGCCAGCACACGTGTGCATAAGATCTAGGACTTTTCCTTGGGGCCAACCAATAAAGTGGAACAAAAAGAGACCTGGTATCCGCAAGACATTCAAAAGATACCTTATGCATTATGGATAAAAGGTGGAGAAGAAACACAGAGATCTAAGGAGGGAACAAGACAACTCGCGTCGTGGAAACTGTAGTATGAGAGTTCTAAGGAAAAAAGAGCATGGCTTCCCTCCTCCTAGCACGTTCCATGCCCCACCGTGAACTTTAACTAGCAAGCAAGAAAGATTCTGGCCCCAGACTTAAATCTCATCTGTGTGAGCTATGCTTATGTTATTCATCAGCATGTAATTCTGGGATCTTTCTGACTGCAAGGATCCCAGGATTCCACCAGTAAAAGTGACAACACTGGCATTGTTGGAATGGACCACCTTTTGATTTGCTATGGCCGCCATCATTTCTGTCCCATGAGGCAGAGGCTCTGGTTCTCTTTTAAGATAATAAGGCTGATTGAGGTAAAAGCACCTCAATCTTAGAAAGCCATCAAGCATTCCCTTCCCCTGGATCAACGTGTTCTTTCCATCACCTCCAGGCAGGCCGTGTACCTTCCTCTCTCATTGGGTGGTCTCATTCTCTGTCCTGTTGGATCCGCCCTCAGGGAGAAGAGGGAGAGGGTCAGAAGTTGCCGTCCCGTTGGCTCAGACTCCATATTGGACATTCTGGGAGAGAGGGAAGAGAGCCTGCTCTGCCTTTCTAGGTTTTTCTTCAGCTGGGTCTGGGAAGACTCAGGAAGCCAAGCTGATCTCAGGGGGCGTCTAAGAACATCTGGGCACAGCCAGAAGTGATCTCGATCTCCTCCAACTGCTAGGCAGTGTCCAGGATAGAAGGACGGTCCCACCTGGCCAGAGGAGCTCTGGCCCCAACACAGGGGCAGCAGTGAGAGGGAATAAAGTGGTCCCTTCCTTGTGTTTATATTGTATATTTGTGCCTGTAGTGTCCAGTGAGATTTTATCTGAAAATGTATTTTTCAAGCTAGAAACTGTTTTCTGAGAAGCCAGATGTTCCTAACGGGTGTCTGCTCCATCTGGTTTCCATTCAGTCACAGGGATGGACATGGTACCCTTCATTTTATTTTCAGATCTGTTGCTTCAATAGCAACAAGCTGATGGATAAATCTGGAGTTCATACTACCAGCATGATTTGTCTACAACTGAATCTCATTACCATGGCTTTAATTACAGGCCAGACGGTGATTTTTTCCTGGATCTTTTTCCCAGAAAAACAAACAACAAGGAACGTTAACTTAGACCACGGCCCTCTTAATTACACTGACCTCCTTCTGTTTCTCCGGTATACCAAAGCCTGGCCTACCCCAGGGCCTTTGCTCACACTGTTCCCTCTACCTGGACCACTCCTTTCCTAACTACTTGGGGGACTCATGTTCATCCTTCAAACATCAGTTCAAGGGCCACCTACTCTGGTCTTTGTTGGTAGAAGCCCCAGCCCATCTTACTTCTTCTCCCCCATTTGTTTTCTTCATAACACATACAGTAAGTTTCACTATCTCATGGGTTTGTTTGCTTGATGTCTGCTCATTCCACAGCCCATGTGGGAAGGTTGGATCTGTGAGAGCAGGTGCGTTCCCTCTCTGGTTCACCACTGTGTCTGTCCCCTGTGCCTGGCACCATGCTTGGTGCAGTGTGTGCTCAATAAATCTGCATTAAGTGCATGAACATCTGAGAAGAGCGCTAAAGCAAGGTCCCAGGAGGAACGTATCTGGAGAGTGGCGCTGGTTAGTAAGTCCCTTGGCGTTGCTAAGGGCCATGTGAGCTACTAGGTGGGTGGGTTAGGTTAAGGGCCTTTGTGTGCAAACCAGGATCTGTGAGCACAGGGGATGGTGTGTCCCTCCCCAGCTCTTTATGCCCCTCTTCTATCAAAAACGACTTCTAGCCATGCAGGGAGGGAGCAGACGTTCATTCAGTACCCACTGTGTGCCCAGCCCTGTGCTGGTGGGTACTGGATGAGCACTCACCTTGTTCACTGTCACAGCCAGCCGGTGAGGGGACATTCCTCTCCCCACTTTCCAGGTGATGGCACAGAAGCATGCAGAAGCTAGATGTCTTGGTAGGGGGCACATAGGGGAGGTGTCCATCCCTGGCACCAGCTGGTTCAGGATTGGCACCCACTTCCATCTTCCACTTCCACTTCCATCTGTTCCATCTGTTGCTAAAGCCGGCTTCCTTTGTTTGTAGCCAGAGCTTATGTCATTCTCTAGCTCGGCGGTCTTGGGCAGGTTACTTAACCTCTCTGAGCTTTAGTTTCTTTACCTATAAAATGGGGATGGTAACAGTACCAATTGCATGTCACTATTGCGAGGATTAAAATATTTAGACGGGGGCACCTGGGTGGCTCAGTCGGTTAAGCGTCTGCCTTCAGCTCAGGTCATGATGCCAGGGTCCTGGAATCGAGCCCCACATCGGGCTCCCTGCTCAGTGGGGAGTCTGCTTCTCCCTCTCCCTCTGCTGTTCCCCCTGCTGTGCTCTCTTGCTTGCGCTCTCAAAATAAATAAATAAATAAATAAATAAATAAAAATCTTAAACAAATAAAATAAGATACTTAGACAAATCCTTGGTGGATATTAGCCACAATAATAATTATCATATTATTAGTTAGAATAAGTAATGTTAATTGCTTCAACAACTACACCCTTGAAATCTCAAAGGTTTAACACGATAGAAGTTTCTTTCTTGCTCATCTTGCAATCCAGGGTGGGTCCACGGAGGGGAGAGCTCGGTTCCTTGCACACCTCTGGGGCTCCGGGCTCCAGGCTCCTTGTATTGTGGGCTCCATCATCTCCTCCACCACTGAACTGTGTGCATCGGCTGGCAGCTGGGCGAAGGGAGCAGAGGATCATAAAGAGGTTTCCTAGGCCGGCCAGGAAGTAGCAGAACCAGGTCTCTGCGGGGTCCCCACCTGACTACCTGGGGCTGGGACGTGTGGGCTAGCTGGCCGCCCAGAAAGAAGAGGTCTGTGGTATTGGTGAGCACTAAGGGTTTCTGCTACACGATTGCAATTATAATAGTTTCCAAGCTCCTTACCCCATTTTAGCAACCCACCTGGGTGGGTCTTCCCGGAAAGGTACCCCATCCCTCCCAAGTTCCCGACCTGCCCGTGGATACTTATCTGCCCAGGGTCATGTTTCTTCAGAACCATGGTCACAGACAAGGGTGCCCCAAATCAGGAAACAGATTTTTTTTTTTTTTTTTTTTTTTGGTCTGAGTGAGTGGCTAGTAATGGGTTCAAGTGTAGTTGTTCATAGCACTGTTTGCATTTTGAAATAAGACACGCAGAGGAAAAGAGGAACCGAGTCCGGTTGGGTTGGGGTTCGGGCTGGGGGCAAGTGGTGACCTTGTCCTCACAAGTAAAGTCCGAGGGGAGGCCTTGGTGACAGTTTGTTCCTTCTCGTCTCCCTTCAGGTAAAACAGTCTCTTCCCAGTGGGGAAGGCCTCCTCCCTGCCTTCCTGTGCTGGGGCTTTCTCCTGCCCGCCCTGCAGCCTCTCTCATTCCTCCCCTCCAGACTGCCAGGGGAGAGCTCCTCAGCATACAAAGTAGGATTCAGACTTCCTTATCCGTGTGCTTTCTCTCATTTCCCGGAGTCCTTGCTGACCAGACATTCGTGTTGCAGATGTGTGAGTTCCTACAGCCGTTATCAATCACCAAACACTCAACAAATATTTAATGAGTGGTTTCTATGAGCAAGGGAGTCATTACGTTTCTGTAATGGCGGGGAGGGGGAAGCATGTATTTTTGGTTTAGGCTATTTGGTTTTTGGAGTTTATAAAATGTCTTAACCGGCAAGTCACCCAGAAAAAATTCTCTACCTAAAAGACATAAAATCTCTTCTCCTATCTGATCTGCCTTTATGCATTTTTTGAAGCCTCTGGTTTTCTCATTAGGCGGAACGAAGAGGAAGTTTTATTCCTGTGCCCATTATAGCACGTGACCGTGTTTCAATTATATTTTTCTTTTGGTTGGATAAGGGTAATGAATAGATCTTTATCAAATAATTTGATAGACTTTGTTATATCCAGCAACTTGTGCTAATAAATATGCTCAGAATCTCGGCTGTTTGAAGTTTGCACCCATATCTGCGGAAAGCCAGGGAGGCTCCTGGAGATTAACGCCAGTGTTTATGAACTGCATCTCCATGTCCTTCTCTACATTGCTCTGCAGAAGTCGGACTACATAAAACCATTCCTTTTGTTGGCAACTCAAGCCAATGGCCCCGAATGGTCTGTTTGGTGAAAGAGCAGTAACAGCCTCAAGCAGCGGGGTGAGGTTCAGCAATCAGTGAATAAGGTAAAATAAATTTGTGAATGGCCAAAATATAGTTCTTTAAATTGTCCACACAGTATGTTGTCTCCCCCTCCCCCCGGAAATGGAACAGGTAGCTCTCCTACGACTAAGCATTGAAGGAAATAGTAGGGGACTTGTTTCACAAACTTTTATACCTTGTTTTTATATAGATATGTGCATATAGCCAAACGCAGTCAGCCTAGCAAGATGGAAACTCAGAAATTGAGATCAATGAAGGGATGGCGTATTCAGGTCTGCCATCTTGTACTGGGCTTGTGGACATCCAGTGGAGCGTCCAGTGGAATGATGGACAGACTGACTTGCACCAGTCAGAACAGTCTGTCCATTTGTGTCGTATTTATACCGTTGAAGTCACCCAGGTAAACGATGTACAGTTTGACTTCTACACCAATCATTTATCAAGTCCTTACAGTGTGCCTGACGGAGCCCATGGGGCTAAACCCTTTACAAGTGGGATTCCATTTTATCTTTTCAAGAACCCAGCGGATTAGATAGTTTTATAGATGAGGATGTTGAATCACTGCGAAGTTCAATCATTTGCTCAAATAAATAGTGAGCAAAGTAATTGGACCCAAGGTCTGACGGCCTCCAAAGTGTGTGCCGCTCTGTGGCACCACCTTGTGCATCGTGGCCCAAAACCTCACTCGGGAAAGAAAATAATTGGAATCAAGGGACACCTAGAAAGGAAGCTTGATTTTCCTTTTCTTGTGTAAATTAGAGTCTCCCCACGCCAGCCTCTCTCATCCCTCGGTGTCTGCACTCGGCAACTCGAAATAAAATGCTTGTTACTCCTTAGATTCGGGTCCTGGACTTTCTTTTTCCCTAATATCAGAACTTCTTACCTAGTTCTCTTCAGTATCCCTCTCTGCCTGCCCCTTGGGGAGGACACGGCCTCCAACTCTGTGTCTACCAGCTAGTCGAGCAGGTGAGACTTTTGCCACACGCGTCATCACAACTCCCCCCGGTGCTCCTTGTACCCTCAAAGGTGAGCCAAGAGGCTTTGGCCACAGTTAGTATTTAATACGCACATGGATATCGGAAAAGAGCTACTCCATCTCACCTACCTCCCACCTTCTGCATGAGGATGTAATGATTTTTTTTCTGAAATTAAAAAGAAGGAAAGAAGGAAGGAGGGGAGGAGGGGAGTGGAACAGGAGAGCCCCATGTTGCCCACGTGCTCCCTGAAATTTTCGTTCAGGTCATGCTAGAGCAAAATGGCCAAGGAAGCTGCATCATTGGCTTTCGAGTTGGGTCTTCTTGGAGTAGATCTCTTCTTAGCCATGGGGTGACTCATTCAGCTTTCCTGAGTCTTGGCTTTGTCTTCCATAAAGTGACAAGAATAATGGCATGCACCTCAGAGCACTGTTGGGAGAGTCCAATGGGATGGCATATTTAATGGAGATGGTGCTGAGTGGGTACTCCCCAAATTTAGTTTCTTTCCTCCAAATTTAGTGAGGGCTTTGAGTCCTTCCTCCTTCCAAGTTCTTCACTGAATTGCAAGATCCATGGCACAAACATGCCTTCTGTTTCTTTAGTGACTCTTTCTCTACCCACCCGCTGCCCTAATGGTATAATTGGAGTCCTTGCTACATTCCCTGAACGTTATAAATCAGCATATTTTTTTTTTTTTTTTGTTCAGAGGCCATGTCAATGCTTAATTACTCTTTTGATCAGCAAGTTTATCCTTATCTCTTTGGGCTCTTCTGCTATAGCTTATTTTTGCTTGTTCGGCCCCGAGTGTAGTATATTGTCTTGATTTTTCAAGGCAGCATTGATGAGAAGGGGGAAGGGTAAGAAAGGAGAAAAAAATAGGCCATTTGATGGCAGTCTAGATGTTTCTATGAAGGGCCAGATATTAAGAAGATGAAAAGAGAAGAGAGGAAGGAGAAACTGAGAACCTCCCTCCAGTGTCCCAGAGAGAGCCAGGCACAGTCCCAGAATGATGCTTTGAGGAAAGTATCAGTATTATTACTTTTTTGCTTTTTTTAAGACAGAGGTCAACTGTCCTTCTGGGAGAGAGATCTCTTTTGCCGTTTGTTGAATTGAGAGTCTCTGCCAGCAAGAGCCAAATGCATTGGCTGGTTGAGTTGCTGTGATTCAGCATTTTAAATTCATTTCTCAAGGGTTTGATTTCATGGCAGCTGGTGGGCGTGTTGTGAGAGCAGGCTGGGTCTCGGTCCCACCTCTGCCATGTCCTCGCTGTGAAGCCTCATGAAAGCTGCTTTTGTTCTTAGCATCTCACACGGAAGGCAGGAATATGTGAGGATTAAGTGACTTAAGAGAAGGAAGAGAATCTGACATTTGTGTCTTCATGGTCAATGTTTAGCACACGTCTTTTGCGCTGGAGCTTAGAGTCTGATAACAAAAGTCAGAGTAGCTTCACATTTGGGGGTGGGGAGAGGTAGCAATGGGGTTGGTGAAAAGTGGGGACACCCAAAGGTCTCTGGGGTTATTGACATAGCAAATGAACCACAAGACAGGTGAATGGCAGGCATGCCTTCGACTCAGAGTTGAAGTCACAAAAACAAATGGTCTTTGCCCAGAGGGTCACGGGAGTCCTTGCCGGCCCCGGGCGGGACAGTTTGTTCCAGATGCACACAGCTGCGAGCCTCTGAGGGCCAGGGGCCCAGGCTTTCTGTATTGTGCTCTCTCCTTTCCTGACTGGAGCTGATGTCGTCCAGCACAGGCTCTCACTGTGCAGAGCTGGGACAGCGGCCACCGCAGAGAGGAAGGCACATGATGTCCCCAGGCACCCCAGACATCAGCACCTCCTTTTTAACTGTGTGGGATGCCTCTCCCTTTCAGCCTTAGGAACATTCCAGCTCCTCTCCCTGAGTGTCCTGGCAAGACCTCCATCCATCACGTTGACCTGGCTCTGGTTCAGGAACCATCTGGACGAAGCACATTAATTGCGTTAGTCTGGGGTTTATCAGCCTTCCCAAAGGAGATGTTAGAAACTCCGCACATATGACAGACATCGGTCCCTTTAATGCTTCCTCCTCTCAGATTAAGAAACTGCAGAGGTGTGAAAGGAATCTTTACTACAAGGCTGGACAGTGGCTTCCCGGCCTCGAGAAGGCTTTGGAAGAACTTGAAGGTCCTCTCTGAGGTCTGGAAATTCTCAGTGACTTAATCCCTCTCTTTGTAACAGGGACTTGGGGTGACCTCGAGCCTTTAGACTGGGTCTGGGAAATATGAGAGCTGCAGAGTTGTCCCCTCTCCCCTTGAATACATAAATGTGCTTTTACCAAATTGTGAGGCTTTTACAGAGGCACAAAGCAAGTGGATTTTTCTTTTGAAAATGGACTGATACTGCCAAGTCTTTTTTTATTTCTTTCTATTTTCTGAGTCGGCTGCTACCACTGTTTCTGATTTCTGCGCTCCTGAAGTCTGTCTGTCCTGTGTCTTGAGGAACATTTCAGGACATCACCTCCTTTCTTTGCTTCCCCCATTTCTTTATTCATTCAACAAATGTTTATGAAGGTCCTGTGATGCGCCAGGCACTTTTCTAGATACTGAGGATACAGCAGTGAGCAAAGAAGACAAACAAACACCCCCACTCTTGTGGAGCTGACGTTCTAGTGTTGGAGGCAGACCATCAACAAGAGAAACAAGTGGACATATACAGAATGGCAGATGGGATAAGTGCACAGAGAACATGACGGATTATAAGGGACAGAGGGAGTTCTGGCCATCTGTGTGAAGTTTGAGGAGGTGAGAGAGCCATCCATGGAGCACTCCAGGTCGCTAGAACAGCAAGTGCAAAGGCCCTGAGGCAGGAGCATTCAGCTGTGTTTAAGTGTCAGCCAGAGAGCCAGTTTGGCTGGAGCAGAGGAAGCCATGGGAGCAGAGGAGAGAGATCAGAGCCGTTGTGGGGAGACAGATCATGTGGGGCTGTGACAAAGGATGTGGACTGACTTCGTGTGACATGGGCACCAGAGGAGAGTTTTGAGCAAAGAAGGGACAAGATCTGGCTTGTGAAAACGCCCCCTCTGGCCGCTGTTTTGAGAATATGCTATAGAATAGTAAGGGTGGCAGCAGAAGAACGGTCAGGAAGCTCCCGCAGTATGGGGCAGGGGCGGGGGTGAGAGGAGATGGGGCTGGAACCAGGGAGGCAGCCATGGAGGTGGTGAGAAATATTTGGACACCAGAACGATATTATGGAGGTAAAATGGACAGGGTTTGAGGGATGAGGGAGTGGTGCAGAATCATGTCCAAGTTTCCAGCTGGATGGAGGTGTCATTTACCACCACCCCTCGCCCCCCGAAGAGGGCTTGACCCTGGGAATAGCTCTGAACTTTGCAGCTGGCAGGTGTCGGGCTGCTCGTCTGCACTCGCTCACAGGGCATCTTACCCAGCACCCACGACTGGCCAGGCACTGTTTATGCACCTTGCAGACAGGAACTAATGTAACCCCTATCACACTGTGACTGGCCCATTTTACAGATGACGATGCCAAGGCTGAAGGAGATTAATCCCTGGTCACGGGTCACGCAGCTAGTAAGCGAGGCATTGGGATTCAAAGCAGGCAGACCCCACGCAGGGCGCCTGCGCCTACCCAGGGTGTGATACCGCCTCTGCATTGGCGTGACGATGATATCCAGCACCACGGGCTCCTTACACGTGAACACGCTGTGTTGTGTGCCAGAACACATAGTCTGTTATTTGACAGTAGAAACACACTCTGGGAAGGAGGAGAGAGAGACAGTAACCAATCCAAGACGCTGGGGAGCTTAGGTGAGAACATTCATTGGATCAGTTGTGAAGCTATCTGTCTTAGTCCAGGTGGGCAGTTTTTAACAAAATCACCATAGACTGGCAGCTTAGACACAAACATTGATTTCTAACAGTTCTGGAGGCTAGGAAGCCCAAGGTCAACACACGGGCAGATTTGATGTCTGGCGAGGGCCCAGTTCCTACATTTGTAGATGGCTGTTTCTGGCTGTGTCCTCACATGCTGAGAAGGAGCAAGGGAGCTCTCTGGGGTCTCTTATAAGGCCACCAATCTCATGACCTCAGCACCTCCCAAAGGCCTCCTGAGGCCTTCGCATTGGGAATTAGGTTTCAACATACGGATGCTGCGGGGACACAGACGTTCAGTCTGTAGTGGTGTTTAAGGAGGTAGAGTGGAGCCTTACACTTCCTGGTTTCAGATCCTGGATCTGCTGCCTACTCTTGCGTCACCTCAGACAAGTGACCTCGCTGTCCCGAGACTCACATCCCACGGCTGTAAGGTGCTGTTATGGGTCGAATTGTGTCCCCCTCACATTTATATCTTGAAGCCCCAAATCCCGGGACCTCAGAATGTGACCTTATTTGGAAATAGGGTTGTTGCGGATGTAATTAAAGTTGACGTGGGGGCATCCTGGAGCAGGGTGAGCTCCTAATCCAGTATAACTGGTGTCCTTAGTAAAGGGGGACATTTAGATACAGGCACATACACAGAATGCCAGGGAAGGTGGAAGCTGAGATCGGGTGATGTGTCTACAACCCGAGGAAAACCAAGGATTGTGAGCAAACCCCAGAAGCTGGGGGAGAGGTATGGAATGGGTCCTTCCTCCTGGCCCTTGGCAGGAACCAACCCACCAACACCGTGAAGGTGGACATCCAGCCTCCAGGAACCTGAGACAATACATTTCCATCATGGAAGCCCCCTAGTTGGTGAGTTGGTGGTACTTTGTTCCAGCAGCCCTAGCAAACTACTCCAAATGGAGTGAACAAGAGTGGGTGCTTTGTGAGGATGTCTTTATCTATCTACCTATCTATCTAT
Source organism: Zalophus californianus (assembly GCF_009762305.2). Lineage (NCBI taxonomy): Eukaryota > Metazoa > Chordata > Mammalia > Carnivora > Otariidae > Zalophus > Zalophus californianus. Next base: position 10,242,822 of record NC_045598.1, read on the forward strand.
CTAATCTGACAGAGAGATAAAGAGAGACAAAGAGCACAAGCAGGGGAAGGGGCAGGGGGAGAGGGAGAAGCAGACTCCCCGCTGATCAGGGAGCCCGAGGCAGGACTCGATCCCAGGACTGCGGGATCAGGACCTGAGCTGAAGGCAGACACTTAACCAACTGAGCCACCCGGGCACCCCGATGATGTCCTCAGGTGAAGTGAGATAATGTATTGCCAAGTCCTGGCACCCAGTAATAAATCAGTGTGTTTCAGCTCTGAGCATCACCCTCAACTGGTTGTTCTAATTTCAAGTTCCCGTTTCAGGGGCGCCTGGGTGGCTCAGTTGTTGGGCGTCTGCCTTGGGCTCAGGTCATGGTCCCTGGGTCCTGGGATCGAGCCCCACGTCGGGCTCCCTGCTCCGCGGGAAGCCTGCTTCTCCCTCTCCCACTCCCCCTGCTTGGGTTCCCTCTCTCGCTGTGTCTCTCTGTCAAATAAATAAATAAAATCTTTAAAAATAAAGAAAGAAAGTTTCCGTTTCCTTGCCTGGTGCTCTCTCCACCTGGGTTAAGGTGAGCCGGGGCCTCAGGACAGAATCCAGGCGGTCCCCACAGGCCCGATCGAAAGGCTGTTGATTTACTGCATGGCCTTCTGTCAAGTTGCCCCAACTCCCTTAGTGCTTGTTCTCCACTTGTGAGGCACTTGACCCTTCTGGAAGGATGCGAGGAGGCAGAATAATCCTTTGTCAAGTCTTGGATGTTTTAGGGGAAGGTGCTGCATCACCGTGAGGCGGGACTTCCCCCCAGTCACTTTCCAGGTCTGATGGGTACCCCTCTTCCAAAAGTCAGTCTCTAGGCTTAAGAGTTTCCCATGACTCTGGAGCTGCAACTGAGGCAGGTGGTTCTAGAAGTTCTGTCCTGTGCTGTGCAGGCATCTTTGTCTCCCTCCCTGCCCGAGAAGCTCTGGAACGCAGTTGGAGAAACCACATGGGCCATGGCTCCTGCAGCTCAGCGGCAGGGAGGTGGTTGGAGACTCACTTTACCCAAATGCCATGGTCCCCAAATGGTGATAGGCAGGTAAACACTGGACAGGCGAGTTTTTAGAGCACACGTGGAGGAACACTAAGGTTTTAATAGTCAGGTATGTAGCTAATATAGATTAGAAAAAATATAACCAGCACATCAAACCAGTGATGCAAATTTTTAAAATTAAATTTGTATAAGAAAAAGTGAATTGCTTTTTATTTTTAATTTTTTAAATTTTATTTCATTTAAATTCAATTAATTAACATATAGTGTATTATTAGTTTCAGAGGTAGAGTTCAGTGATTCATCAGTTGCATATAACATCCAGTGCTCATTACGACGTCATAGGCCTTCCTGAATGCCCATCACCCAGCTACCCCATCAGTGAGTTGCTTTTTAAAAAATACCAAGCATATCACGCAAATGGCACGTAGTTAGGGCAGAAGCCATCATTATGGTTCTTAAATGACTGAAATTTGGAAAAACATAAGAGGTACTGGATGGCTCATGGGGGCTCCATAAGTACATAGAAGTACAGCGTTGACAATTGCAGCTTTTTAAAGGTTAGACTTTCTACGCATTACTAGTCATTCCAGCCCCATTACCCCTGCCGGTCCTGCTCACTGAATTCTGCACCAGAGCCTTGTTGGAACACTCCAGTTTTATACTGCAGAGTCCAGCACCGCGAGATGGACTGCCTGCCTTGGACACCGTCCAATGTCATTTAAAGGACCCCCATGATAAAACCACTTTCAGTCTCTGCTCAAAAACCTAGTTAAGCCTTCTCTTCAAATTTATTGTTTGAAACTGTTCTGTACTAAGAAATACAGGCCTTTCTGAGAGCCGATTCTCAAGCTATCTCTCGTCAGGTGTTTGTATGAGTTGTAAATCACTCAGTCGTTGCTGGGGGAAGTCATCGTGACTTCGTGACCGGATCTGTAGCGTTCGAGAATGGCATTGGAGAAGCAGCTGTTTGAGTCTTCTCTAAAATCAGAGGGGAAGTTTATCACCTTTCGCACAAGCTCCGTGTAATGCTGTGTAACCTACCCACTTCCCGCTGTGCGATCCCTGAGTTTCGCTTCTGAGCCAGACCATGTCGTGTGTGCATGTGCACACGGGTTTCAACCCCGTGAGCTGATTCAGACACCACCGGTGACCACTCACAACTCTGCTCTGAGCTTTTAGGGGAGACCCAAATTAAGTGTCCCTATGCATTTTACAAATTTCTTTGAAGATGCTTGGAGCTCAACTTTACTGCCCAGAGTCTCTTACTTTTGTTCTTTACCCCTCCAGGCGTATTTTATGTCAAGCAGAGAAGACTAACTGATGTAAGTAATACCACCGACAGCTAATTACAAAAATCAGTTTCCTGAAACAATTCGGAAGAGGATCTGGGTCTCAATGAGGAATGAGAGCCGGGTTGTGCGCGCCTCATTTTGAGACGGCAAACTGAAATGTCACAGGGTGTGCTCTCAGCTGTCAGCTTCTAATCTAATTAGACAGGATAATTGGGGAGGCTGAGCCTGCTGACAGCTGACAAACATATTGGTCTAATTTCATTCCCTATAATAGGACGCTGGCAACACCGAGTTTTTCCTGTAACCATGTTAGCCCTGGCTGGCCCCGCCACAGAGAGGAGAAGGCTTCTAAACTCAAAGACAAAACTCTAGTTTGATCCACAGATGGTTTCTGGGAGTAGACATCCTCGCTGAGGGGCCTGAGAAAAGGCGTGCATTGTGGGCTGAATCCAAACTGTAAAAGCAAACCAACAGGAAGGACAGTTTTTGATTGGATGAGGTAGAAAGCTGAACCGGATTGCCCAATAGCTATTAAAGAATATCCCTTCTGTGACTTTTGAGGACATGCCACAACCAGAGCCTAAACTTAGTGCTACCAGGAGACACTGTGGAGCCCTGTTGTCATGAAGAGCTAAGAGGAACGCATCACCACAGTTTCCAGTCTTCATCTGCAAGGCTGATTATTCAAGCGGGACGCACCATATTGGCCGTCTGTCCATCTGACTGGTGGGTCATCAGTTCCTGGCCATACTGGCCACCGTTAGAAACAGGTGCCCCTGGGGGGCGGAGCAAGATGGCAGAGGAGTAGGAGACCTAGATTTCGTCTGGTCTCAGGAATTCAGCTGAATAGGGATCAAACCATTCTGAACACCTACGAACTCAACAGGAGATGGAAGAAGAGAGTAGCAACAACTCTCTGAACAGAGAAGCGACCACTTACTGGAAGGTAGGACGTGCGGAGAAGTGAATCCGAGGCGATATTCGGGAGGATAGACGGCGGGGGAAGGGGGCCTCCGTCGGCCGCTTCTGGCAAGTGCTAGAGTCGCGGAGCACAAAATCGGAACATTTAGAAGTCGGCTCTGCTGAGGGACGTAGCTCCATTGGCTAAGCTGGGGTGGGGGGTGGAACCCTCACGGGACAGTGTGGTCTCAGGACCCTCGGGGTCACAGAAAGACCGGGGGTGCCTGAGTGCGGCAGAGCTCCCAGGTATCGGAGCGGGGAAGCCGGCTGCAGAGACGGAGCCGAGGCGCGGGCTCTCAGCTCGGGGTTGCCATAAACTGTGATCCGCGGCCCAGTCGGGCCACGGCTCCTCCAGCAGGGACCCAACAAGCGGCAGAGCCGGGGAGACTCCCCTTCCTCCCCCGGGAGGAGCGGCGCGGGAGCGCACTGCAGGGATCTGCTGGGTTTGGAGACTCCACACGGGGTCGGGTGCCAGAGATAGAAACGCTCGGTCACAGGCCGGGTGAGCACGGAGTGCGGCCGGAGACCGGGGACAAGGGAGTGACTGAATGCTTTTCTCTGGGGCGCACTGAGGAGCGGGGCCCCGAGTTCTCAGCTCCTCCGGGTGGAGATTGGGAGGCCACCATTTTCGCCCTGGTCCTCCAAAGCTGTACCGAGAGCTTGCAGGGAACAAAAGCTCCTGAGAGCAAACCCGAGCAGCTTGCTTAGCCCAGACCGACAAGGGCGGGGCAGTTCAGCCTCCGGCAAAGACATTTGGGAACCACGGCAACAGGCCCCTCCCCCAGAAGATCAGCAGGAACAGCCAGCAAGCCAAGACCAAGTTTACCGATCAAGGAGAACGGGAGAAATCCAGCACGAACGGGAGAAATCCAGCACTAGGGGAATACTGCAAATAGAATTCATGGCTTTTTTTTAACCATGATTCATTAGTTCATCAAAGTTAATTTTTTTAACTGTTTTTTTTTAATTTTTCTTTTACCCTTTGTCAACCAACATCAATCCCTTTTAAAAAAAAAAACATTTTTTATTTTTCATTTTTAGAGTCATATTTTATCCCTTCATAGTAGTTACCCTTATTTTTGGCATATATTTATAAGTTGTTCTCGCTTTAAAATTTTGAGATACAGTTTCTTCTAACAGATCAAAATATACCCTAAATCACTAGTGTATGGCTTTGTTCTAGTCTCCTGCCTGATCACATTCTCTCCCTTTTTTCTTTTTTTTTTTAAATCTTCGTTCTTTTTTCAAACAACTTATCAATTCCTTTTATAAAATCTTTTATACTTTTCATCTTTACAGTCATCTTCCATCCCTTCATTGTATCGACCCTTATTTTGTACATATATGTCTTTCTTCCTTTAAAATTTTAGGAGGCACTTTTTTCTAACAGACCAAAATACGCCCAAAATCTAGTGTGTGGCACTGATCTATGCACTAGCCTGATCATATTTGATCATGTTCTGCTTTTTTTGTATTGTTCTGTTTTTATCTTTTTTTTTCTTTTTCTTTTTTCTTTCTTTCCCTTTCTTTTCCCCTGGTTTCAGGTCTTTTCTGATTTGTATACAGTATATTTGCTGGGGCCGTTGTTAACCTGTTAGCATTTTGTTCTCTCGTTCATCTATTCTCCTCTGGACAAAATGACAAGACAAAAAAATCACCTCAGCAAAAAGAACAAGAGGTAGTACTGTCAGCCAGGGACCTACTCAATACGGACATTAGTGCAATGTCGGACCTAGAGTTCAGAATCATGATTTTAAAGATACTAGCTGGGCCTGAAAAAAGCGTGGAAGTTATTAGAGAAACCCTTTCTGGAGAAATAAAAGAACTAAAATCTAACCAAGTTGAAATCAAAAAGGCTATTGATGAGGTGCAATCAAAAATGGGGGCACTAACTGCTAGGATAAATGAGGCAGAAGAGAGAATCAGTGATATAGAAGACCAAATGATGGAAAATAAAGAGGCTGAGAAAAAGAGAGAGAAACAACTACAGGATCACGAGGGCAGAATTCGAGAGAGAAGTGATACAATAAGACGAAACAACATTAGAATCATTGGGATCCCAGAAGAAGAAGAAAGAGAGAGAGGGGCAGAAGGTATAGTGGAGCAAATAATAGCAGAGAACTTCCCTAATGTGAGGAAGGAAACAGGCATCAAAATCCAGGAGGCACAGAGAGCCCCTCTCAAAATCAATAATAATAGGTCAACACCCCGACATCTAATAGTAAAACTTACGAGTCTCAGAGACAAAGAGAAAATCCTGAAAGCAGCTCGGGAGAAGAGATACGTAACCTACAATGGTAGAAACATTAGATTGGCAACAGACCTATCCACAGAGACCTGGCAGGCCAGAGAGGACTGGCATGATATCTTCAGAGCACTAAACGAGAAAAATACGCAGCCAAGAATACTATATCCAGCTAGGCTCTCATTGAAAATAGAAGGAGAGATAAAAGTCTTCCAGGACAAACAAAAAGTAAAGGAATTTGCAAACACGAAACCAGCCCTCCAAGAAATATTGAAAGGGGTCCTCTAAGCAAAGAGAGAGCCTAAAAGCAGCATAGACCAGAAAGGAACACAGACAATATACAGTAACAGTCACCTTACAGGCACCTTACAGGCAATACAATGGCACTAAATTCATACCTTTCAATAGTTACCCTGAGTGTAAATGGGCTCAATGCCCCAATCAAAAGACACAGGCTATCAGATTGGATTCAAAAACAAGACCCATCGATATGCTGTCTGCAAGAGACTCATTTTAGACCCAAAGACACCCCCAGATTGAAAGTGAGGGGGTGGAAAAGCATTTACCATGCTAATGGACACCAAAAGAAAGCTGGGGTGGCAATCCTTATATCAGACAAATTAGATTTTAAAACAAAGACTGTAAGAAGAGATGAGGAAGGACACTATATCCTACTTAAAGGGTCTATCCAACAAGAAGATCTAACAATTGTAAATATCTATGCCCCGAACGTGGGAGCAGCCAATTATATAAGGCAATTAATAACAAAAGCGAAGAAACACATTGACAACAATACAATAATAGTGGGGGACTTTAACACCCCCCTCACTGAAATGGACAGATCATCAAAGCAAAAGATCAACAAGGAAATAAAGACTTTAAATGACACCCTGGACCAAATGGACTTCACAGACATATTCAGAATATTCCATCCCAAAACAACGGAATACACATTCTTCTCTAGTGCCCATGGAACATTCTCCAGAATGGATCACATCCTAGGTCACAAATCAGGTCTCAACTGGTACCAAAAGATGGGGATCATTCCCTGCATGTTTTCAGACCACAATGCTTTGAAACTAGAACTCAATCACAAGAGGAAAGTCGGAAAGAACTCAAATAGATGGAGGCTAAAGAGGATCCTACTAAAGAATGAATGGGTCAACCAGGAAATTAAAGAAGAATTTAAAAAATTCATGGAAACCAATGAAAGTGAAAACACAACTGTTCAAAATCTTTGGGATGCAGCAAAGGCAGTCCTGAAAGGAAAGTATATAGCAATACAAGCCTTTCTCACGAAACAAGAAAGGTCTCAAATACACAACCTAACCCTACAGCGAAAGGAGCTGGTGAAAGAACAGCAAATAAAGCCTAAACCCAGCAGGAGAAGAGAAATAATAAAGATCAGAGCAGAAATCAATGAACTAGAAACCAAAAGAACAGTAGAACAGATCAACAAAACTAGGAGCTGGTTCTTTGAAAGAATTAACAAGATTGATTAACCCCTGGCCAGATTTATCAAAAATAAGAGAAATGACCCAAATCAACAAAATCATGAATGAAAGAGGAGAGATCACAACCAACACCAAAGAAATACAAACAGTTATAAGAACATGTTATGAGCAACTCTATGCCAGCAAATTAGATAACCTGGAAGAAATGGGTGCATTCCTAGAGATGTATCAACTGCCAAAATTCAACCAGGAAGAAATAGAAAACCTGAACAGACCTATAGCCACTAAGGAAATTGAAGCAGTCATCAAAAATCTCCCAAGAAACAAAAGCCTGGGGCCAGATGGCTTCCCAGGGGAATTCTATCAGACATTTAAAGAAGAATTAATACCTGTTCTCCTGAAACTGTTCCAAAAAATAGAAGTGGAAGGAAAACTTCCAAACTCATTTTATGAGGCCAGCATTACCTTGATCCCAAAACCAGACAAAGACCCCATCAAAAAGGAGAATTACAGACCAATATCCTTGATGAACATGGATGCAAAAATTCTCACCAAAATACTAGCCAATAGGATCCAACAGTACATTAAAAGGATTATTCACCACGACCAAGTGAGATTTATCCCTGGGCTGCAAGGCTGGTTCAACATCCACAAATCAATCAACGTGATACAATACATTAACAAAAGAAAGAACAAGAATCATATGATCCTCTCAATAGATGCAGAAAAAGCATTTGACAAAGTACAGCATCCTTTCTTGATCAAAACTCTTCAGAGTATAGGGATAGAGGGTACATACCTCAATATCATAAAAGCCATCTATGAAAAACCTACAGCGAATATCATTCTCAATGGGGAAAAACTGAGAGCTTTCCCCCTAAGGTAGGGACGGGGCAGGGATGTCCACTCTCACCACTGCTATTCAACATAGTATTAGAAGTCCTAGCCACAGCAATCAGACAACAAAAAGAAATCAAAGGCATCCAAATCGGCAAAGAGGAAGTCAAACTCTCACTCTTTGCAGACGATATGATACGGTATGTGGAAAACCCGAAAGACTCCACCCCAAAACTGCTAGAACTCATCCAGGAATTCAGTCAAGTAGCAGGCTATAAAATCAATGCACAGTAATCAGTGGCATTCCTATACACCAGCAACAAGACAGAAGAAAGACAAATCAAGGAGTCGATCCCATTTACAATTGCACCCAAAACCGTAAGATACCTAGGAATAAATTTAACCAAAGAGGCAAAGGATCTGTACTCAGAAAACTATAAAATACTCATGAAGGAAATTGAGGAAGACACAAAGAAATGGAAAAATGTTCCATGCTCATGGATTGGGAGAACCAATATTGTGAAGATGTCAATGCTACCTAGAGCAATCTACACATTCAATGCAATCCCCATCAATATACCGTCCACTTTTTTCAAAGAAATGGAACAAATAATCCTAAAATTTGTATGGAACCAGAAGAGACCCCGAATGCCAGAGGAATGTTAAAAAAGAAAAGCAAAGCTGGCGGCATCACAATTCTGGACTTCCAGCTCTATTACAAAGCTGTCATCATCAAGACAGTATGGCACTGGCACAAAAACAGACACATAGATCAATGGAACAGAATAGAGAGCCCAGAAATGGACCCTCAACTCTACGGTCAACTCATCTTTGACAAAGCAGGAAAGAATGTCCAATGGCAAAAAGACAGTCTCTTCAACAAATGGTGTTGGGAAAATTGGACAGCCACATGCAGAAGAATGAAACTGGACCATTTCCTTACACCACACACAAAAATAGACTCCAAATGGTTGAAAGACCTAAACGTGAGACAGGAGTCCATCAAAATCCTAAAGGAGAACACAGGTAGCAACCTCTTCGACCTCAGCCGCCGCAACTTCTTCCTAGAAACATCGCCAAAGGCAAGGGAAGCAAGGGCAAAAATGAACTATTGGGATTTCATGAAGATAAAAAGCTTTTGCACAGCAAAAGAAACAGTCCACAAAACCAAAAGACAACCGACAGATGGGAGAAAATATTTGCAAATGGCATATCAGATAAAGGGCTAGGATCCAAAATCTATAAAGAACTTATCAAACTCAACACCCAAAGAACAAAGAATCCAATCAAGCAATGGGCAGAAGACATGAACAGACATTTTTCCAAAGAAGACATCCAAATGGCCAACAGACACATGAAAAAGTGCTCAACATCGCTCGGCATCAGGGAAATCCAAATCAAAACCTCAATGAGATACCACCTCACACCAGTCAGAATGGCTAAAATTAACAAGTCAGGAAACGACAGATGTTGGCGGGGATGCGGAGAAAGGGGAACCCTCCTACACTGTTGGTGGGAATGCAAGCTGGTGTAACCACTCTGGAAAACAGTATGGAGTTTCCTCAAACAGTTGAATATAGAGCTACCATACGATCCAGCAATTGCACTACTGGGTATTTACCACAAAGATACAAAGGTAGGGATCCGAAGGGGTACGTGCACCCCAATGTTTATAGCAGCAATGTCCACAATAGCCAAACTCTGGAAAGAGCCAAGATGCCCATCGACAGATGAATGGGTAAAGAAGATGTGGTATATATACACAATGGAATATTATGCAGCCATCAAAAGGAATGAGATCTTGCCGTTTGCAACGACGTGGATGGAACTGGAGGGTGTTATGCTGAGTGAAATAAGTCAATCAGAGAAAGACATGTATCATATGACCTCACTGATATGAGGAATTCTTAATCTCAGGAAACAAACTGAGTGTTGCTGGAGTGGTGGGGGGTGGGAGGGCTGGGGTGGCTGGGTGATAGACATTGGGGAGGGTATGTGCTATGGTGAGCGCTGTGAATTGTGCAAGACTGTTGAGTCGCAGATCTGTACTTCTGCGACAAATAATGCAACATATGTTAAGAAAAAAGAAAAAGAAGAAAATAGCAGGAGGGGAAGAATGAGGGGGAGTAAGTCAGAGGGGGAGACGAACCATTAGAGACGATGGACTCTAAAAAACAAACTGAGGGTTCTAGAGGGGAGGGGGTGGGGGGATGGGTTAGTCTGGTGATGGCTATTAAAGAGGGCACGTTCTGCGTGGAGCACTGGGTGTTATGCACAAACAATGAATCATGGAACACTGCACCAAAAACTAATTATGTAATATATGGTGATTAACATAACAATAAAAAATAAAAATAAAGAAACAGGTGCCCCTGTTGCATTAATTTTCTATTGCTGCTGTTACAAGCTGCCACAATTTAGTGGCTTACAAGAACACGCATTGATGGAGTCACAGTTCTGTGGGTCAGAAGTGTGGGGTGCAGCATGGCTCAGGGAAGTCCTCAGCTTTGAGGAGGTCAAAGCTCAAGGGCCAGCAGGGCCCTGTTCCTTTCTGGAAGTTCTAGACACAGACCTGCTTCCATGAGCCCATGTCCAAGCTCACTCAGGTCGTTGGCCAAATTCTGTTCCTTAGGGTTGGACTGACGTCTCCATATCCTTGCGGGCTTTCAGCCGGGGATCGGTCTCTGCTCCTAGAGGCTGTCTGAATCCTCCTCATGCTTCCCCAGCATCCTCCTTCCAGCACAAGGGGGTCAAGTATCTCACGCTCAGCATCTCTCCAACTTCCTCTTCTGCCTCATCTCTCTGACTCCAGCTGAAGAAAGTTCTCTGTTCATCTTCACAGGATCCAGAGTTGGGGCATGGACATTTTTGGGGAGGGGGGATAAATGAGTGACTGCCACACAGTCGTACATGCATGGAAATGTTTTATCTTCATATAGTTTAAATGTTGTCCCCTAGATCTTATCCACCTTAATCATTTTAATTTATCAAATACTTTCTTTTCCACAGAGAGCACAAACTTAGATTTTTGGCCCGGGCGATATCCCATCTACCATTTATTATTCCGAAATAGTGGGATTCAAATTAATGAAAGTTCACAAAATCAAAGAGAAGGTCTAATATCATTGTGGATCATGGATTTGCCTGGCCACCTTGTGCACTCACAGTCTGTAGGCCCAGAGATGCCAACACTTTGGTTTAATTAATTAAATTAAGTAAATATGATAATTTGGTTATATGGGAAATGGCTACAGAAAGACACCAAGATTATTATAGCATGTGTCCTTCACGACAACCACACTGGGTATGGAAAGGGACCGCACAAGATTGATGATGTGAGGGCATCCCAGGTTGCTGGCTGCGTGGTGAGACACACAACAGTAATAAAAGTGGAAAAAGCCCTGGCCTTGAGCAGGCACCTCTAGGTGCACTCAGGTGACCACAAGGATCGTAGGCACACTGAGCAAGATGCTTCCTTCCAGCTCTGCTCACCCCAAGCTTGACCCCAGCAGTTTGGAGAGGCGGCCATTTCTCCCCTCTTCTCCACAAGAAAACCAGAACTCTGATCCTCAGTGTGGAAGAAGTTTTCTGCCTTTTTCCAAAATAGTCCAATTTTTTTAAAATTTTTTTTATTGTTATGTTAATCACCATACATTACATCATTAGTTTTTGATGTAGTGTTCCATGATTCATTGTTTGTGCATAACACCCAGTGCTCCACGCAGAACGTGCCCTTTTTAATACCCATCACCAGGCTAACCCATCCCCCCACCCCCCTCCCCTCTAGAACCCTCAGTTTGTTTTTCAGAGTCCATCGTCTCTCATGGTTCGTCTCCCCCTCCGACTTACTCCCCTTCATTCTTCCCCTCCTGCTACAAAATAGTCCAATTTTGTTTTTACATGCCCCCACATCCTCCTTGTGATTCAGAAAGGAACAGATGCAGATAGTGATTAAGTAATTCATCAAAGATGACACTACGGTGAAAGGCAACCAGGACTCAAGACCCTGATTGTGGCCAGTGGGGTATGCTCTCCAGTGAGACTTACCCAGCAGGTGGTGAGCTGCTCTTTTCCTTAATTTCCACTTCCATCTCTTACTGAATCATTTGGAAATGAACTATACGTGACTGCAAAGAGAGCAGGTGCCAGGTGTTTCAGAGTGGGATTTACCTGGACTGGCCGCTCCTTGGGGTGTTGCTTCTTTTAAACCAAAGATGACAAATTTGAATCCTGCCTCCGCTTGATGTGAACAGCTTCCTTTTTCTTGTGGCCAATGTCTGGCACTGTAGATGGATGGCTGATGGATGGTTGGATAGGTGGATAGATGGTGGGTAGATGGATGTATGATGGGACAGATGGTTGGATGGATGGGTGAATGGGTGATGGACAGTGCATGGATGGGTGGGTGGATGGATGGATGGACAGACAAATGGATCTAATGGATAATTATGATTGGTGTACCTTTACCTATGTCTGAGTTGGGGTGTTAAACTTAGTCATGCAGCCAAGATATAACCACATCAAAATTACTGGCATTGCTATTGCACTCTAAAGACATGGATTAAGGGGCTCCTGGGTGGCTCAGTCAGTTAAGTGTCTGCCTTTGGCTCAGGTCATGATCCCAGGGTCCTGGGATCAAGCCCCGTGTTGGGCTCCATGCTCAGCGGGGAGCCTGCTTCTCCCTCTGCCTGCCACTCCCCCTGCTTGTGTGCTTGCTCTCTCACTCTGTCTGTCTGTCTCTCTCTCAAATAAATAAATCTTAAAAAAAAAAGACATGGATTAAAATAACAGCATTTTTGCTTTAAGAAGAAATATAACCAAATAATACGAAATATATATATAATCATGATTAAAAGAACAAAGGAAACTATACCCAGAAAAGCTACCATGTATGCCCTGCTTTAATTGTTCCTGGCAGATAAACAATGTTTGTGTTCCTGGAACTACTTATCTCTTCCCATGGAATAAGAATCCTGAATATACGACACTGTTAGACATTATTCATCAGATTAGTGCCAGAGGGTAACTAATAATTATTATTTTTCTCTGCCTTCTTTGCCAACACACACAAACATACAGATACAGCAGTGGCACCTGGGACAGTGCTCTTTGATGTCTTTTCCTGCATACCATGGGTCTGGGCCTTTGCAAAGACATTGCAATCATTATTTCTGATCATCACAACAAGTAGAAGTTACCATCCCCATTTTGTAGATGGAGAAATCAGACCCGAGATCTCAAGTAAGCTAGAAGCCAGCTCAAATGCCACAGCCTTAGGTGATCCCTTGGCTTGCTGGGTGACTTGCTCGTTTCTCGGTGATGTCTCATCAACCTGTGCATCTCTCCATGTAAGTGCTAGAATGATTGCATGAAATGTCACCACGTCTGAATCATCCTTCTTATCTGAACACACACACAGACACAGTGCTTTGCACAGACTAACCCGTTGGTACCTTTCCTGGGTGAATGGTTGGGACTCATAAAGAGCAAGTTTTTGTATTTAAAGGAGGAGAAAAAGGAGAAGACTTCCTCCCAAGGAGGGGGACACCTACATCTTTTTCCTTCTGCTCCCTCTCATCCACCACACACTTTTCATCAGTTCTCTTAAAAATAATATTTGTTTTATTATATATTTGGATGCATTTTATTACACGCCAATACCCCTCAGAGATGGTAGCACATTTAAAAAATAGCCTATATTAATTTTGGGACAATGACCAAAATGAAACCAAAAATAACACGTGTGTTTCTTGCCACATTAGTGTTATTAACAAAGACGCAAGATTGCTAGAAAATATGAGGGCTCTTGGTCAAAAATCAGTAAAGAATTAGTAAGAATTTGAAGATGGAAACCAAGTATGAGACCCTACTAAGCATGAGGTCTTGTCAATGACACAGGTTGCATGCCCATAAAGCCAGCCCTGGGTGTAGGAGACAGATGCTAACATGTACACAAATCACAACTGTGGTTAGTGATTAGTCCAGGTGTTAGGAAAGATCAATTATAAGCCCTTGAGTCCCCCACCATGACTACATTGTGTCTTTCACAGAGTAGATGCTCAAAAAATGTTTAGTTAATTGACAGCTTGAAGTGTCCTGATATTACAGGAAGGATTTCCATGAACTGCCATGGAGAACATGATGGATGATTATACTAATAATAGCTAAACTTATCAACTTTGGTTGAAGGCATGATCAATGGCAAGCACTGCATTCAGCTCTTCTTATGTTTGTGTCATTGAATCACTACATGCGCCTATATGTTAGGAGTGATATGATCCCCATTTTTAAGATGAAGAAACAAGTTTTAAGAGATTGGAGGGCACCTGGGCGGCTCAGCTGGTTAAGCATCTGACTCTTGGTTTTGGCTCAGGTCGTGATCTCATGGGTCGTGAGACAGAGCCCCGAGTCAGGCTCTGTGTCGAGCGCACAGAGTTTGCTTGGGATCGCTTTCCTCTTCCTCTCCCTCCCCGATGTCCCTCCCCCTGTTTGCGCAGGCGGGCACGCTCTCTGCCTCTCTCGCTAAAATAAATATTTTTTTAAAAAAGAGAGATTGGGGAACTTGCCCAAGGGTGATGGGTGGCGAAACCTAGAAGTTAAGCCAGCCACTGTTTGCCTGACATATAATGCTGTGCTTTTAAATACCATGCTGCATGTCTCTTCAAGGCTAAGAGCAAATATTTAATGTCTCTTCGCTGTGTCCCACCCTGCCCAATTTTTGAAAAGTTCTTAATCTCATTTTGCTTCCAATTAAATTGGATTGGCCAACACTTATTGAACCTAGCCCTTGCTCTGTGTAAGGCACAGAGAACCCTCCAAGTCCCTGCAATCAGGTGAGGCCAGCGTAACCAGTTCTCTTGCATAATTAACGCCCAGAGATTGATGACTAGGAGGTTTGTGGGGGGAGGTTGCACTTCTAAAGAAGTGAATGTGTAAAGAGATTTGCATGGTGCCTGGTCCGTGGTGCTCTCTAGGAGCTAACTGTGTACTGACGTCATTCTCAGGGCATCCCAAGGTCCACTGTGCTTCCTCACACATATTCTCCACTCATATTCTCAAACGAATTGATGGAAGTTAGAAAGGTGGAAGAAAGCCCCAGGAGTTACTGTAAACTGGTTTGAAAACCAGAGGACTTTTCTTGGGATGAGAAGGATTACAATACAGTACTGCAGCTGTAGAAAGGATGAAGAAATTAAGTAACACTTTGAGAGGAAAGAGTTAATCAAGGGAGGCAGGCTGGGGAGGCGAAGGAGAAAAGCTTACACTCTGCTCTCACCTCTGTGTTCAAAGGTGACACGTTACCTGTGGGCAATTATTTTCCTCTCCCGTTGGCTTTCAACTCGAAGTTTAATAGGATGATGATATATATGTATATATAAGGCCATGAAACCAGAATTTGACCTGCTAGGTTAATAAACACTAGCAGTTACTGTAACTCACAAATTACAGGTCCCAATTTTCACAGCCGGGTTGCAGGCATTAATTAAAACTGATGTTGCAAATCACAGCATTTTGGAATGCCTGCAATGTTTAAATTATCAATGGTGTTGCTACCTTAATTTAAAAAAGGAACTTCCATCATTTTTCAAAAGAAGAGTACTCTAAGCCAGAATAAACCCATCTCTCACGCTCACAGAGTCATTAATGGGTTAGAAGCAAATGAAACGTTTTTAATGCCTTTCGGTATGTTTGAGTACAAATTACCAGACTTGCGGCTGTGGCCAGCTCTGCATATTATAAATGGTACAGAGTAATTAAGGAGATGTAACTATGAGTAAGTTTTTGGTTTGGTTGGTTTATCTCAATCTCTCTCTCTCTTGAATCTTCAGGAGGGGCAATATTGCCCCCCAACGGGGTAAAATTTGGTTCTTGATGGGGGAGCTCAGATATTACAATTTCATGGCCCTCCAAAGGCCACAGGACATAAACAGATATACAGTATATCTATGGTACTAAAACTTTGTGGAGTGGGATGGTGAATAGGAAAAATGTCTAAAAAGTCTCCTTAGGGAGATGATGATTAAAGAAAAAGTTTGAGGAACTCAGCTCAAGACTTCTGTACATGTGATTTCAATCCATCTACCCACTTTGTGATAGAGAATATATCTTAATGTTTTGCAAATGACAGTGTAAGGGGCTGAATGTTTTTGTCCCTCCCCCTGCAAACTCCTGCCTTGAAATCCTAGATCCCACTCCGATGGCATTAGCGGGTGGGGCCTTTGGGAGGTGATTCGGCCTTGAGGGTGGAGCTTCATGAATGGGACTAGTGCCCCTGTAAAAGGGACTCCCCCAAGAGCCCTCTTGGCATCTTTCAACCATGTGAGGACACAGGGTCTCCCCAAAGAGGGCCTCACTAGAATACAACCATGCTGACACCCTGATGTGGGACTTCCAGCTCCCAGAACCATGAGGAATAAGTTTCTGTTGTTTGTAAGGCACTGGGTCTATGGTACTTTGTTATAGCAGCCCAAACTAAGACTGGCATTATACAGAAAAACTAGAAAAGTCGACTCAACAACAGAACTAAAGTGTCCCCTGTCTGTGTGACCAGGGAGAAAGTTAGTCTGGGAGAAAGGGATAAATGGCAGCCGGAGCCTAGAGTTGGATGAAGATGGCAGAACCACGTGAGCCGGGTCAGAGAAAGTGATAGGACGAGCAGAGTAGAGAGCCTAGAGAGCCATGCGGTGGGGAGCAATGTGTGGTGACAGTGGGGCAACACCACATCAAGGTGGGCGGTGGTGAGTAGAAGTTAAGGAACGAAGGGGCAAGATCATGGGGCTGACCTGAGGCAAGGCTGGAACAGGGCATTTCCGTGCGCGTACATTAGGGAAAGGGGCACGGGTGATGGAAAAGCCACCAGCTCTGAAATCTCTGGTTTCTCCCGAGTGTGAATAATATCTCTAATCAGATCAGCTGCAATCACGTGCTTGTTCCTGATCAGTCACCTTGGAATACCCAGCCCTCGATCAATGGCAGTGGGCACCAAGCCGAGTCATACTGTGTAGGTGAGCAATGGAGGAAGGGGATATCTCCAAGGACAGTTAGGACATGTTATTCCCCAAAAGAACAGAAACTGGATGTTGGGGGAAGGGGGACAACTGTGCTGACCCTGGTGTCACACAGAGCGCCTTTCTAACCCGGCTCGGGCGCCCTGGACAGCTCGGTCGTGTCTGGGGGTCTCCGCCGCCCCCATCCCAGGGAGTATGGCCAAGAACAGAACCAACTGTACAGGGTTATTGTGAGGTTTGAATGTAAACTGAAGGTAACGTGCCTGGCACCTTATCAGTCCTCAGTAAATGTGGCTCTTTTTCCTCCTTACTGAGGACTTCTTTCCTACCAAAGAAATGCAGTTTCTGTTGATTAATATGTGTCCACAATAAGTAATTGAATGAGGAGAATCAGTGCTGACATTCATAATTCGCTAACTGTGTGCTTTCAATGAGCTTATTAACTCACTAATTCTCCACAGGGTTATTTTTCTTCTCCTTCAATATCCCTCTTTTTTCTAGACCTTATAAGGCACTAATATACTTCCATCATCCTTGCAATGCCTTGCCTTGCTCTGCTTTTGGTATTTCCCCTACCATCCTCATTTGAATAGTGCCTGGTAATGACACAGTTGGCCAGTAAATGGGGTACGTCCCCCAAGAAGGAGAGGGATCCCCATGGTGCAGTGAGAAGGGGTCTGCCACTCTATCGGTTTGCGTGGGCGTCCCTAATAAAGCACCACAGACGGGGAGCTGAAACCACAGAACTGTATTGTCATACAATTCTGGAAGCTGGAAGTCCGAGATCAAGGTATTAGCAGGGTTGGCTTCTTCTGAGGCCTCTCTCCTTGGCTTGTAAATGCCTGTCTTTTTTCCTGTGTCTTCACGTGGCCTTCCCTCTGTGCATCTCCTCTCATGAGGACACCAGCCATATTGGATTAGGTCCCACTATAATGACCTCCTGAGTTCGTAAAGACCCCATCTGCATTACAGTCACATCCTGAGGTACTGGGGGGTTAGGACTTCAATGTATGAATTTGGGGGTGCACGGTTCAGCCCATCACGTAACCACTTGGAAGCTGTGAGCCTGTGAACAAGTCTCCCAATCAAGCACTTGTGAAAAAACTCTTCTAGAGACAAGGAACTGAAACCCACTCAAGGCAGGACAAGTAAAAGTAGAGTTTACCACAGAGTTGAAAGGTGTCATCTCCTGAGACAACTGAAATCCAACCATCCTCTCTCCGTTTCTCAGGACAGGCAACGTGGCTCTCATCTCTGCTTTACTATATCTTCTCTCTTCCTGTCTTTCCCTCTCCTGCTCCCCTTCCCTCCCTCTCTCTCCTTCTTAGCTTTTTCTCTACTTACACATGGTCCAGCAAGGCAGCTAATGCCAAGTTAATATGATCTTTCACCACCAAACAGCTTTAGTTTCTAAATCTTAAAGTCTCACGAGAGAAAATTTCTTTGGCCATCGGCCAGCCTCACTGGTTGATCTTGAGTCAGGGGCCCATTGCTGGTCCAGTCCGCTGTGTCCGAGCCACAGGGAAGCAGAACTATGTAATAGAGAAGTTTCCCAGACCCTCCCATTCAGCAAGTACTAAGGCAGGGAGTTCCCGTGTATGGAGGCTGAGGCATGGACACACCGCCCACACTATGTCCACAACCTAAAATAAACCTCTGCATTCCCACTTGTAAAGTAGACAGGATGATATACACTTCACAGAGTCATTCCAAAGAAGAAATGAGATAATGAGTTGCAGACTTCTTTGGTGACCCTGAAGCATGTGAAGTTTTTGCAGAGTTAAACAAGAGCTTACTAATTATAATTACATTGCTAGGTGCCCTGTATCAGTTAGCTCTCCACCCAAAATGGCCGTGCAACAAAACTCAGTGACTTAAAACAACCATCACTTATTCTCGTGAATCTGTGGGTTATCTGATGTTGGCTCGTCAAGGCTGGGCTCAAATTGGGGTGGCTGTGCTCCAGCTGTCCCTCACCTCCTCCTGGGACCAGCAGACTAGCCAGGATCTATCCTTCTCGTGGTGATAAGGGAGGTTTAAGAATGCAAGCAGAAGCAGATAGGCTTCTTCATGCCTAGGAATCTGTCTTTAGTGTTTTCTCTTTAAATGTGATATATCCTAGGATGAATCCACCTGGGTCACAGCTTAATAAGTGTTACAGGTGTGGCAAATCAATCATTTACACTTTCATGGCCAAAACTAAAATATATTCGGGACTCATGCTTTGAGTTCATGTTAGTGCATGATTTTCACAAGCACTGCTTACTCCAGGAAGCAAGACACATAAAACTCAAACATTCTTGGTTTTTGATTGCCTTGATGATTCTTGGTTCTTTTCCATCAGATTTTACTTAGTGACGTTTCCATTGAATTCTTCATTTAAACTAGAGAATCTGAAGAACATTCGAACTCTGAGACTGGGAGACATTTCTCTTTTGTTTCACAAGTAGAGATATTGCAACTTTAGAGAGGTTGAATGACTCGTCCAGGACCTCAAAACAAATCCCAAATATATCTCGCATTGGGCTCAATGAAACCTGGATCAAATTAAATCGGGAAATTCTGGTGCTGCTAGGGAATTGCAGATTAACTTTAATATATCTGGGATTTTTGTTTTTGTTTTCGATCAAGCCTAACTTGATTTAGCCAAAGGTGTTATTCATTGTTTCTCAGACTCTATCTGGAGATCTGGAAATTAAACAGAAAGGTATGAATCAGAGTGGGAGAAAATTTGCAGTTGACTTGCCAAGATGAGAAGATAATTTTCTACCTGCTCTCCGGATTTTTCACCAGCCTCTTAACTCTAAAACTCCTTATAAAATAAGTCTTAATGGTGTATGTATATACAAACCTCTACTTTATTTCTCTACTGTGGGGATTTGATTATTAACCATAACAAAATTACCGGTAGGGGAACTAGAGATTTAGAAAATGCTAGACAGTCATCTAGTTTAAAAAAATTATACAGCTTATATTCAAAGCTCAGCACTGAATTAAGGGCAAGAAAAATGCTAATAAATACACAGAAAAGCAAAAATAAAGTCTAATGTTCTCTGCCTCATAGAGCCTTCTTTTTTTTTTTTAAGATTTTATTTATCTATTTGAGAGGGGGAAGGAATGAGTGGAGGGAGGGGCAGAGGGAGAGAGACAAGCAGACTCCCCGCTGAGTGGGGAGCCAGACACGGGGCTTGATCCTGGGACCCCGAGATCATGACCTGAGCTGAAGTCAGACACTTAATGGACTGAGCCATCTAGGAGCCCCTCTTAGAGCCTTCTTGAACTACGTGAAAGATACTAGGCTGTCTTCCTTTCTTTGAATCATTTCAGTGGGTATGTCCTGTCTCCCATCTTCTCTTGATCTTAACCCTTCTGTTCTGAAAGCATGATCTTTCTCAAATTCTGAAAGCTGGGGAAAGCATTTTTATTATTCTCTCGGGCCTTGGTGAAAAAGATCTTCTAAGTAAAAGCATTTGGGCAAAGAGTAACAGATTCAAAATATGCAAATGATGAAACACTCATTCTGCAGTCATATAGAAGCCAAACTCCTACTACTGTCAAATGAAGTTCTCCCATCTGGGAGGGCTAGAGGTTTGCTTTTCCTATTTATGTATTCCTTTCCAGGGTACCCTCTGCTAGGGCACACAAAGGCTGCAGCACCCAGGATGATTCTGATGCCTTTGTTGTCTGCTTTTGAATGTTAAAAAAGATGTGAGTTGTGAGCTACAAACATTGCCTCGGGGTTAATATTTTTGTAAATGAAAAATGTGATGAAATGGACATTTGCACATCTCTAATTATTACAATGATTTTAAACAGAAACACTTTGTTGTATGAAATGAGAAAGATAGTTCCCTTGCTGACGTCACCCCTGTCTTGAAATTTTACATCTCTAGTCTGCTGGCTTCTCTTACTGAGAATATTCCACCCCACCTCCTTTCCCTGACTCCACCCACCTCACATATGCATGCTTGTTTTTAATGCACTGGTCCTCATTTCAAAAGCATCCAGAGTGAAGCTGCCCAAGAATCTGATGAGTTCTGTTGTCCACCATCACCTGGAAGACTGTTGGTCCTGATTATGACTTCATTTACACATCAGCATCATCCAAGGAGCATCATAAAATCAGATTGCAAGGTCCACCTGCAGAATGTAATACGGTTGGCTGACTTGAAGCTTGGGAATCCCATTTATAAAATGCTTTATGCAACTTGGATGCAGGTGATCAGCAGACAAGACCTTGTGAGACACTCGTGTGGTCACAGGAGAGTGGACTCTCAGCCGCCCAACTTGGGTTTGAATTCTAGCTCCATCCTGGAATAACTGTGATTTTGTGAGCATGTTACTTACTACTCACTTTGTTCTCCCAATTTCCTCATCTATAAAATAGGGAGGTATTTACATTGGAGCACCATCTTAAGTGATGAGTTCCTGGTATCTACATGAAGCTCAATTTTTTTTAATTTAATTCAGTTAGCCAACATATAGAACATCATTAGTTTCAGGCGTAGAGTTCAGTAATTCATCAGTTGCATATAACACCCTGTGCTCATTACATCATGTGCCCTCCTTAATGCCCGTCACCCAGTTACCCCATCACCCCACCCACCTCCCCTCCAGCAACCCTCAGTTTCTTTCCCATAGTTAAGTGTCTCATGGTTTGTCTCCATCTGATTTCTTTCCATTCTGTTTTTCTCTCCCTTCCCCTATGATCCTCTGCCCTGTTTCTTATATTACCTAGTAGTGCAATTGCTGGGTCATAGGGTAGCTCTATTTTTAACTTCTTGAGGAACCTCCATACTGTTTTCCAGAGTGGCTGCACCAGCTTGCATTCCCACCGACAGTGTAGGAGGGTTCCCCTTTCTCTGCATCCTTGTTGACATTTGTTGTTTCCTGACTTGTTAATTTTAGCCATTCTGACTGGTATGAGGTGGTATCTCATTGTGGTTTTGATTTGTATTTCCCTGATACTGAGTGATGTGGAGCATTTTTTCATGTGTCTGTTGGCCATTTGTATGTCTTCTTTGGTGAAATATCTGCTCATGTCTTCTGCCCATTTCTTGACTGGATTATTTGTGTTTTGGGTGTTGAGTTTGATAAGTTCTTTATAAACCTTGGACACTAGCCCTTTATCTGATAAGACATTTGCAAATATCTCCTCCCATTCTGTTGGTTGTCTTTTAGTTTTGTTGACTGTTTCCTCTGCTGCAAAAGCTTTTTATCTTGTTTGTTTATTTGTTTGTTTAAATTCAATTTAATTTTATTATGTTATGTTAGTCACCATACAATACATCATTAGTTTTTCACGTAGTGATCCATGGATTCATTGTTTTTGTATAACACCCAGTGCTTTTTATCTTGATGAAGTCCCAATAGTTCATTTTTGCTTTTTTTCCTTGCCTTTGGAGACATGTCTAGCAAGAATTTGCTGCGGCCAAGATAACAGAGGTTGCTGCCTGTGTTCTCTTCTAGGATTTTGATGGATTCCTGTCTCACATTTAGGTCTTTCAACCATTTTGAGTTTATCTTTGTGTATAGTGTAAGAAAATGGTCCAATTTCATTCCTCTACATGTGGCTGTCCAATTTTCCCAGCACCATTTATTTGTTGAAGAGACTGTCTTTTTTCCACTGGATATTCTTTCCTGCTTTTTCGAAGATTAGTTGACGACAGATTTGAGGGTCCACTTCTGGGTTCTCTGTTCTGTCCCATTGATCTATGTGTCTATTTTTGTGCCAGTACCGTGCTGTCTTGATGATGACAGCTTGTAATATAGCTTAAAGTCAGGCATTGTGATGCCACCAGCTTTGGTTTTCTTTTCCAGCATTCCTCTGGCTATTTGGGGTCTTCTCTGGTTCTATACATAGTTTAGGATTATTTGTTCCAGCTCTGTGAAAAATGTCAATGGTATTTTGATAGGGATTGCATTGAATGTGTAGATTGTTCTGGGTAGTATAGACATTTTAACAATATTTATTCTTCCAATCCATGAACATGGTATGTTTTTCCATTTCTTTGTGTCTTCCTCAACTTCTTTCATAAATGTTCTGTAGTTTTTAGAGTACAGATTCTTTACCTCTTTTGTTAGGTTTATTCCTAGGTATCTTATGGTTTTTGGTGCAATTGTAAATGGGATCGATTCTTAATTTCTCTTTCTTCTGTCTCATTGTTAGTGTATAGAAATGCAACTGATTTCTGTGCATTGATTTTATATCCTGCCACGTTGCTGAATTCCTGTATGAGTTCTAGCAATTTTGGGGTGGAGTCTTTTGGGTTTGTCACATAAAGTATCATACCGTCTGTGAAGAGTGAGAGTTTGACTTCTTTGCCAACTTGAATGCCTTTTATTTCTTTTTGTTGTCTGATTGCTGAGGCTAGGACTTCTAGTATTATGTTGAACAACAGTGGTGAGAGTGGACATCCCTGTTGTGTTCCTAACCTTAGGGGAAAGCTCAGTTTTTCCCCATTGAGAATGATATTCACTGTGGGCTTTTTGTATATGGCTTTTATGATATAGAGGGATGTTCCCTCTATCCCTGCACTATGGAGAGTTTTAATCAAGAAAGGATGCTGTATTTTGTCAAATGCTTTTTCTGCATCAATTGAGAGGATCATATGGTTCTTTTGTCTTTCTTTTGTTAATGTGATGTATCACATTGATTGATTTGCAGATGTTGAACCACCCTTGCAGCCCAGGAATAAGTCCCACTTGGTCATGGTGAATAATCCTTTTAATGTACTGTTGGATCCTATTGTCTAGTATCTTGGTGAGAATTTTGGCATCCATGTTTATCAGGGATATTGATCTGTAATTCTAGGTGGAGCTCAATTAATGTTCCTTTTCCAAGAGGATTTCTGGTTTGCTTTTTTTTGTTGTTGTTGTTGTTGGGGTTTTTTGTTTTTTGTTTTTTTAGAGAGGTGGCTTGTGTGAGTGGGTGGGGGTGGGCAGAGGGAGAGGGAGAGAGAGAGAATCTTAAGTAGGTTCCACACCCAGCACAGAATCCAACATGGGGCTTGACCTCACGACGCTGAGATCATGACCTGAGCTGAAATCAAGAGTCAGGCGCTCAACCAACTGAGCCACCCAGGTGTCCCAGGAGGAGTTCTGTCTTTAACATTACTGAAGACTAGCCCAGTTGTCCATGACTCATTTCTTATTCAAGAACATGGCTCAACAGAGGCAAAAAAAAAAGTTAGCATGAAATGGAAGAGTTGTATGGGACCAGTTTATTTTTTATGTGTTATTTTGCTTACATTTTAAAATTATCAAATAGATTGTAATTATAAGAGTGTGACTGTAATGCATATGTATATTTAAGCAATAATTTTTAACACCACCTTGCAAAACAGTCATGCACCCATCATCTAGTATAATAAATTGGACACGACTAATATCATTGAAATCTCCTGTATGTGCTTTCCTTAATCACATTTCCCTCCTCCACCAGGGTAACTACTTCAGTATTTGGTATTTATCATCCCCATGTTTTTCTTAGAGTATAATCCCTGGTTCAACAGCAGAAACATCACTGGGAAATTTGCTACAAATACACATTCTCAGGTCCCACTCCCAAACCTACTGAGTTAAAAGTTCTGGGGGAGAGATCCCAGAATGTGGGTTCTAAGAAGAGCTCCAGGTGATTCTGATGCTCAGTGAAAACCACAGCTTTGTACTAAGTAGATGCTGTGTGTGTGTGTCTCTACAAGTGGGTATGTTAGTGTGTCCCTAAGCAATATGTTCTTTACCTTTATCTGATTTTGACTTTCATATCAGTAAACTCATACTTTATATATTCTTTTGCTTCTTGGCACTTTTCTCTATCTTCTGTTTTTAAGGTTCATACACATTCATATGTGTATCATAAGGTCATGTATTTTACTGCCATATAGTATCCATTGTTGAATACAACAATTTATTTAAACATTTTAGAGCCAGTAGACATTTAGATTTTTCCTAATGTTTTGCTCTTTGGAGCAATGCTAGCATGAACATTCTTGAATATATAATTGAGGCACCTGTGCAAAAGGAGGGTGTCTCTAGGGAAGTGCTTCCTAGTTTTTTCATGTCATAGTGAGCAGAGTAGAAAGTGATAATATTTGTAAAAACAGAGGTAAACAGGATTCTCAGGGCCTAGAGTGGATTTGTAGTCTTGGTTTTCAGAACTCCCATCCAACTGTCCTTTCATATAGAGAGGTTGGAAATCTTCAAACAAACAAACAAACAAACAAAAAAACAAAACTCAGACTGGCTTGTAGCTGGGTTTCTAGAGCCAAATGAGATTTTCCCAATTAAAAGTACTCACACAAGATGGAGAAGGCATTTTAGGAGCCAAAGCCATCTTCCCTGATGCTCCTGGCCAGTGTTGCTAGCAAGTTCCCTGGGATAGCCTCCCTGTGTCCTCCTTTATACATTTGAGTGACAAGGAACAATGGCAGGGGACATACAAATCAAAACGTGACAATAAAATGTCACATCATGGGGCACCTGGGTGGCTCAGTCAGTTAAAAATCCGACTCTTGATTTCCGCACAGGTCATGATCTCAGGGTTGTAAGATCGAGCCCCGTGTTGGGCTTGGTGCTAGGTAAGGAGCTTGCTTAAGATTCTCTGTCTCCCTCTCCCTCTGCCCCTCCCCAACTCTCTAAAAAAAAAAATTTCACTTCACACCCTCTAGGATGACTATAATCAAATAGACAGATAGTGGCAAGTGTTGGCAAGGATGTGGGTCAATTGGAACATTCATACCTATTGGTGGGATTGGAAAATGGTGCAGCAGCTTTGGAAAAGTCTGTCAGTTTCTCAAAAGGTTAAGCATAGTTACCAGGTAACCTGGCAGTATCACTCCTAGGTATACACCCAAGAGAATTAAAAGCATGTGTCCAAACAAAAATGTGTACATGAATGTTCATAGCAGCATTATTCATTTGTAGCCACAAAGTGGAAATAGCCTAAATGTCCACCAACTAATGAATATAAAAACCAAATGTGGCATATCCATACACTGGATTATTATTCTCCCATAAAAAGAAGTGAAGTACTCATATGTGGAAGAAAGAACAAAGTACTACATACAACATGGATGAACCTTGAAAACATTATGCTAAGTGAAAGAAGCCAGCCACCAAAAACTATATGTATGTTGTATGATTCCATTTATATGGAATGTCCAGAACAGGCAACACCACAGAGACCAAAAGCAGATGAATGGTTGCCAGGGGCAGCATGGGGGTGAATGGGGAGTGACCGGTATGGTTTTCTTTCGGAGGAAATGGAAACCTTCTAGAATTAGATGGTAATCGTCACGCAACCTTGTGAATACATTTAAAAATCTCTGAATTGTGGGCGCCTGGGTGGCTCAGTTGGTTAAGCAACTGCCTTCAGCTCAGGTCATGATCCTGGAGTCCCGGGATCGAGTCCCACATCAGGCTCCCTGCTCTGCGGGGAGTCTGCTTCTCCCTCTGACCCTCTTCCCTCTCGTGCTCTCTATCTCTCATTCTCTCTCTCTCAAATAAATAATAAAATAAAATCTTTAAAAAAAAAAAAAAAAAAAAAAAAAAATCTCTGAATTGTATACTTTGGAAGCATGAATTTTATGGTATGTGAGTTATATCTCAGAAAAGAAGGAGGGAAGAATGGAAGGAAGAAAAGAAGCAAGGAAGGAAGGAAGGAAGGAAATAGACAATGGGACGGGCAACCTTCTAGACCTGGCTTCCCTAATCCTGGGATAGAAGCTTTACATGTCCCATTCCAGCTTCCTGTGTGTGGCAGGCAGTTGCAGAGAAAGCAAGGATAAATGCCTCTATCATAGCTCCAGGGACTGTCTCAGAGGTAGTAGGTCCCAAAGTGACTCCATTCTGTATATTCCTGGGGGCGGGGGGGCGGTCACAACAGCAAGAATGCTCTCTCAACCTCTCCAACAATTTGTAAGTGCCTAATTCCCAATAGTAAATCACTCTCCATTTTAAATACATAGAGTAGTTTTTGTTTTGAGCATTAAGCCCTGACTAATTTATGGCCGCAGACAACCACCCAGAAATTCCATCCATCCCTAAGTATACCTGCCTCCCTCAAGGATAACAGGATTGTCATCCTAAGGCACCTGTAATTGGTATGGTGAGGCTTTTTGATTTTGGCTAAGGTTTGAAATGGTATGAAAGGTATGAAATGATATCTTACTGTATTTTGATGGGTATTTCATTGATTGCTAATGAAGATGACATATTTTAATACATTTCTTATCCATTTTCTTTCTACGAAATGCCTGTTCATGTGTTCTGCCCATTTTTTAACTGTTTGTAATTTTCATATTGATTCTTGATGGTTCTTTGCTCA
Source organism: Zalophus californianus (assembly GCF_009762305.2). NCBI lineage: Eukaryota > Metazoa > Chordata > Mammalia > Carnivora > Otariidae > Zalophus > Zalophus californianus. The sequence continues at coordinate 10,269,954 of NC_045598.1, forward strand.
TTCTGGATAATACTCCTTTGTTCATTGTTATAAATAGCAAATATCTTTACCTTTTCTGTGACTTGTCTTCTTATTCTTTAAATTTTCAATGTAATTGAGTTTTGTGTCTTATTTAAGAAATCCTTCCTTAGCCTGAGAAAATGAAGGTATTCTATATTGTCTTCTAGAAGTTTAAAATTTTAGCTTTTTGCTCTTAGTTGCTGGGCCATTTGAAACTGGTGTTTCTCTCTGGTGTGATAGAATCCAGTTTCATATCTTTCCTTTATGGATAATCAATCTTTCAAGCATCCCACAGATTTATATTGTCACGTCTATCATATTCCAGGTTCCCATGTATGCATTGGTCTGTCTCTGGGCTTCTGTTCTGTTCCACCGTCCCGTTGTATATCCCCTGATGAAGACTATATTTTATTCTCTGCTGTAGCTCTATAATTCTTGGTAGTGAGCTGGGCACATTTTCATACTTGCCTTTTTTTTGGAATGCCTTGGCTGTTTAGGGGAGTATTTTGTTCTTCCATATTGATTTTTGAATCAGCTTATCAAATCCCATGAAAATTTTTTTGCTATTTTTTTGGAATGGTGTTGGATTTAAGATAATTCATATCTTTATAATATTGGGTATTCATATCCATGGGCATGGTGTGTCTCTTCATGAAGACATCTTTAATGTCTTTAAATAAATAAAATTTTATAATTTTCTACACATAAGTCTTATACATCTTTAGTTAGATTTATTCTTAGGTACTTAATAAATTTATGCTAAGGTAAATGGTATTTTTAAATGGCAGGTTTTATTGCTGATATATAGAATTCATTGCCTTTTACATATCAGGAAACTTGCTGAATTCTTTTATTCATTCTAATAATTTGTCTATAAATTATTTTGGATTTTCTGATGAAAATTATATGTGGAAGAAGTGACAGTTTCATTTTTAATAAATCATTAACTTTTTTCTTGCTGTCATTTAAAAAAAACATATATCTTATTGTGCTAACTAGCTGCCCCCAGTACAATATTGAACAGAAGTTATAATACTGGGTGTGTTCTTGTGCTGTTCCTGATTTTAAAGAGAAACTTAAGTTTCACCATTTAGCGTAGTATTTACTGTAAGTTTTTTGTAGATGTCCCTTTAAGTTAATGAAACTGATTCTATTCCTTGTTTGGTAAGAATTCTGCTGCCTCTTCCTCCTCCTCCTTCTTGTTCTTCATGAATAGCAGCTGAGTTTTACGGATTGTTCTTTCAATATTTATTGAGCTGACCCTATGGTTTTTTTCTCCTTTATTAATACAGTGAATTCCATTGTACTAGTTTCCTGAGGCTACCATAACAAAGTACCATAAACTGGGTGGCTTAAACAACAGAAATGTATTGTCTTTCAGTTCTGGAGACTGGAAGTCTAAGATCAAGGTGTTAGTAGGATTGTTCCTTCTGAGGGCTTTGAGGCCTTTATCCTAACTTCTGGTAGCTTCCAGCATTCTTTAGCTTATAGATGGCGTTCTCCCTATTTCTTCGCATCATATTCTCTGTATCTATCTTTTGTCTAAATTTTCTTTTTTTGTAAGGGCAGTCGTATTGGATTAGGGTCTACCGTAATGACCCCGTCTTGATCATTACCAAAGACTCTATTTCCAAATAAGCTCACATCCTAGGTACTGGGGTTAGGATTTCAACAGCTTTTGGAGGGACACAAGTCAACCCATAACATACATGAATAATTTCCCAGTGTTGAACCAGCCTTGTATTCCTTTATCATGCCATTTTGTTTTATACTTACATCATTGGTTTGGTTTCTTAATCTTTTATTTAAATTTAACTTTGGGGGCACCTGGGTGGTGCAGTTGGTTGGGCATCCGACTGTTGATTTCAGCTGAGGTTGTGATCTCAGGGTCGTGAGATTGAGCCCTGTGTCGGAGCTGGGTGCGGAGTCTGCTTAAGATTCTATCTCCCTCTCTCTCTGCCCTCCCCCTCTCACATAAATAAATAAATAAATTTAACTTTGGACTTCTGCCTATCTATTCACCCATGAGATAGGCCCATAATTTTCATTACTGAACTTTGTCTGGCTTGGATATCAAAATTATAGAAGCCTTGTAAAATAGGTTTTAGGAAGTAGTGCCTGTTTTTTAAATTTTTTATTGAAAAGTTTTAAACATATAAAGGTAGAGAAAATAATGAAAAGAGGACCCATGTGCTCATTACTCAGCTTTGAAAATTAACAATATACAGCCAATTGTTTATTATCCATCACACACTGTGTCAGTCAGCCTGGGCTGCCATAATAAATTACCGTAGACTGGTAACTTAAACAACAAACATCTATTTCTCACAGTTCTGGAGACTGAGAAGTCCAAGATGTAGGTGCTGGCCGATTTGGTTCCTGATGAGAACTCTTTTTCTGGCTTGCAGAAGTTTGCCATGGTAGAGAGAGAGATCGTATCTCTTGTGTCTCTTTTGAAAAGGTCGCTAGTCCCATTCATGAAGCCTCCATCCTTATGACCTAATTGCCTCTGAAAGGCCCCACCTACAAATACCATCACACTGGGGATTACAGCATCAACATGTGAACTTGGGTGGGGGACACAAACATTCGATCCATAGCACAGACTCAACCCTGAATTATTTTATTTATTTTTCTTATAGAAATTTAATTAATTTTTCATTTCAATTATTTATTTGTTTTTTTTTTAATTTATTTAAATTCAATTTAGTTAACATATAGTATGTTATTAGTGTCGGGGTAGAATTTAGTGATTCATCTTTTGCATGTAACACCCAGTGCTCATTATATCACGTACCCTCCTTAATGCCCATCACCCAATTACCTCATCCCCCCACTCACCTCCCCTCCAGCAACCCTCAGTTGTTTCCTGTAGTTATTTTAAAGCAAATTCCATACCCCATATCTTTCATCAACTGGATGAAAGATACAGTATGTATCCCTAAAAGGTAAGGCATCTTTTCAAAAACATAGCCACAATGCCATTTATCATACCTAAGTTCCTTTTCAAAAATATACAAAGTTAGAACAGTGTAATGGACTCTCTCCTGTGCCCATTTCTCTGCTGTGATAATTATCAACTCATCTCAAGTCCCACCCATAGCCTTCTAAATTACTCTGAAGCCACTCTCAGGCATATAAATTCTAACTTTAAATTTTTAATTCCTATGCCTAACTAATAAGGGCTCTCTTGTTTAACAACACTGTACTACTTTGTTGCACCTAAAGATGAGCAACAGTTTCTTAATCTGATCCAATATCTGGTCCCTGTTCACGTTTCCATTATGGCCTCATACTTTCTTTAACTGCTGATCTATTTGAATCTGATGCAGAGTCCACAGATTGCAGTTAGTTGATCAATTTCTTAAGCCTTTTGGCATCTCTGGTTTTCTTCTCTTTTTACTGATCTGATTTGGGGCCATTTATTTGTTGAAGAAACGAAATCATTTACCCTATAAATTTCCCACACTCTGGATATTTTGTGATCCAGACATGGTGTCAGTTAACATTTTCTTCTCTCTGCTTTATTTTCTGTAAACTGGTGCTAGTTAGAGGCCTGATCAGAATAGTTGTTTTGTTTTGTTTTTTGTTTTCTGTTTTTGGCAAGACTTTCTCCTCAGCACTAATGGTGCTGCTTGTTGTGTCAATCAGGAGGCCTGTAAATTCTGTTTTGGGAAACTGTGAACCTTCTTACAGATTTTTTTTTTTAAGTGGTCATCTGATTTGTATTTGTCATAGGTTTAAGGAGTTTCAGAGGATATAACTTTGGACATATTCTAAATATTGACCTAAAAACTGTCTCGTTGCCTGTTTGAATGTTTCCAATATAATCTAAATCCCAAAGCAATTTGATATCTTGTCCCCCACCTTCCCGCCAAGACCCCCATTGCCTGGCAAAGAACAGACCAGACCAGATGTGCTCACTGAGCTGGCCGAATGGGAAAGGAAGAGGTAAAGTCAGGCATGCCCAGTTCCTTGTCCCAAACTCACCAGAGAAGACGCTGAATTAGCAGTCGAGAGAGAAGCTGGGGTTGTTTCCAGACTACTGTTCCTTCAGAGGAAAACGCAAATCAAAAGGAGAGAGACTCCTGCCCCCTCCACCCTCATATTTACATCTTCGGGCACCTGTTCCCAAATGGAACTGATTTTAGAATCAAACACAGGCATTCGTTAAAAACAGAGATGCCAGGAGATTCACACTAGGAGATTTGTGGAGATGCCTTGGGATCTGTTAGGCAGACCTATCTTGTGAGTTTAGTACCGTCAGGGGTCTCGAATGTTCTAGAAAACCAGCAGTTAGATAGGTGGCACCTTCGTCCAAAAACAGTAGCTTCAAACATGAACAAATCATTTTCTTTATCATAAAACAGGATAATGATGTTTATCTCCTAGAGGTGTTTGAGGATTAAAGGAAATGGCACATTCATTCACATAATAAGTATTTATGGAGTGTCTGCTAGGTGCACAGCAGTGTCCTAGATGCTGGGATGGGCAGGGAGAGAGAAAGAGTGAGGGAGACTGGCCTTAAAGCCGCAGGAACAAGGATGTGGGGTGAAGGCAGCAGAACTGAGCAGACACGTCTTTGCTGGTCCAGAGGGTATGGAGGAATGCTGACCACCTTCACTACCTGCTTGCTGTGGGAAAAAACTCACAAGTCTAGAACGTGAATAGCTGTTACGGGTTGAACTGTGGCTTTCCAAAATTTGTCTGTAGAAATCCGAACCCCCAGTAGCTCAGAATTTGACCTTATTAGGAAACAGGGTTGTTGCAGATGTAATTAGTTAAGGTCATACAGGTGTAAGGTAGGCCCCTAATCCAATATGGTCAGCATCCTTATAAAAAGGGAAAATTCAGGGGCGCCTGGGTGGTGCAGTCAGTTGGGTGTCCAGCTCTTGGTTTCAGCTCTGGTCATGATCTCAGGGTTGTGAGATCGAGGTTAAACAGCCAGCCCATCACACGAGTGGTAAGTAGCCAGGATTCACACCCAACACATCTGAAATCTGCCAACTCTAATTTGGAGTCAACACTTAAACTTGGAGCATTGAACATTTGTCCAGAGGCACCTGAAACCAATTCACTGGATATATCTGGAATGATTCCTGACCGTTCTCATGGCACAATGCCATGTCAGGAAACCACCAATGTCTCTTGGCTTCCTTTGATCCAATTAGTCAAAACAAAAATCCAGGAGTCACTCCAGTTGGGGTCCCTGAAAGAGCTGTGTTTGCCTCCAAGTCTACAAATACCCCAACCCCATTTTTCCACCAAATTCGAAAGGCGAAGGCAACTGAGATGCACATATATATTTTATCAGCTGCAGCAGCTTTGGGGATTGCTTCTGCACACATATAGCCAATCAGCTGGAAGGCACATTGCAGCATCTGACTTTGAAGGAACCTCGGTACGACTGAGCTGGATGGGAATCCTAAAACTGCCATCGCCTGGCATGACCCAGGACCCAAGGGACTGTCCCTGCATTACTGAGCACAGCCCCGGGGGCAGCTCGAGCCTCCTCTGGGGCCTCCCCTCCCTGGGTCTCATCAGGCTGTTTTCTCCCCCGGAACTGCACGCTTTGGTGGGGGGCTGTGCAGAGCCTGGCCCAGCCCACCCTTCAGGATCTTGCAGCTGCCTTAATCTAGGATTTTATTCTGATACAGCCCTCCTTCCAAAGCCAGCAGTGGCAGAGTGTCTCCAAGCCCTGGGGTGGAGGGATGGGTGGGCAAGAAGGCCACATGTTGCTAAACAGCATCCTGGCCAAGAGCCCTGGCAGGCAGCAGGGGGTTGGAGCTAAGTCAACTTGCTGAAAGAATGGTGATCGGAGGCATATGGGGAAGGCAGTGATGAAAGGTGGGGCCCTGCTGGGGTCCCTTTGAGACATACAAAAGTGCAATATGATGGCAAGGTCAAGGGTGCTAGAAGCAGACACACCTGCATTATCCTATCAGCCCCCGTGCCAACCTCGCTGTCCTATCTCCAAATCATACCTCTTGGGTTTTCCAAGGTAATGCATATGAAGCATCTGGCCCAAAGTCCAGAGCATTCTAGAAGCCTGCTAGATGTAACTCTCTTTACTTCCTGGCATTTCCTTGATTACAGTGATATTTTAAGTGTGTCCTAAGCACCCTTTGCCATTTCTATCTGAGCAACATTTCTTAAGAACTTCCTTAAGCAAAGCACAGAGCTTGGCACAGGAGATCGAGAAATAAACACGGGGCCCCTGGTCCCTGTTGTCATATCACTTACTGGAGCCCTGGAGGTTCCCATGAGAAGCCACAGGGGACTGGTCCAGTGAGCAGCTTCCCCTAGGGTGATCAACCGTCCCAGTTTGCCCAGGACTGAGGGTTTCCAGGGACATGAGGCTGAAATCAAGAAAGTCCCCCAGTTGCTGGTTGCCCTCCTTCCAATACCCTAGCTCCCCGACACCCCACCCATACATTTTAAGTAATCGACTTGGATAAGCTGAGTTCTACTTTTATCACATATATAATGAATTTTTAATAAAGGTTTTGTCTGAAAAAAATTGTTACCTAAAAAAAAAAAAAGCCTTTCTTGACACCTTCACCTCCATGCTCTACCCTCTAGACTACTTCTTTTGCACATGTTTTGCTCATATCCCATACCAGCTGTGATTCAGCGACTGGACGGAACACACGTGCAGAACTCCTCTCAGTCTATGAAATGGGGTGATCAGTGCTTGCTTGGAATTCCCATGGAGGGAACAGCTTACTTTTTTTTTTTTTTGAGAACAAGGTTATATGTATTTTGATATCTGTATTACAAGTGTCCCAACTATGTCTAATGTTAACATAATACACAGCTTAGGTTTTGAACTTGAAAATCACCCCTGTGAATACAACTCCCACCTAAAACACGTGTCTTTAGGCAGGAAGACTGACCCTCGACTTACCTATGTGTTTGGACAATTCCTTATTCCTTATGACCGAACCAAACCTTATTCCTGAGAATACAGAAGCCACAGTCTACCTTCGAGACCCCTCATGCCTGACTACTTTCAAGCATCTAGCTCTGCAAGGGTATGCATGACTAAGCATCTCTGCCATCCTGGGGATTCTGGCCTGTGATCCTCATTAAAGGATGCTCTAATTCCTTCCAAGACACTGATGCCCCTCTCAGCAAAGACATAGAGGCCCTGGGGTTCTGAGCATTCTTGCCTGCATGGAGACAGTCTTACCAAGGAAACAGAAGCTCTGCATGATGTGCACCTCCAGCTCACTGCAGAAGTCAGGACGGCTTTGCACTGACTCCAGAATCTTTCCACCGGTTTCTTTTCTGCCCTCATCCAGGAGCTCATGCTTCCTTTACAGGTGGTGAAGTTGCCTTGACGCTGGCATCGCCCAGAGATGCTGAGTGCCCTTTAGGGAAGAATTCAGCCAGGAAAATAATAGATGCTAATGTCAGAAGGGGAGCCATGGGGTGGGGGGGAGGATTTGGGAGAGAATCACCTTGCAAGAAGTGGAGTACTGTTTCTGTAATTTCTCCATGGAATTTTGATCTGCCCTTGCCAGAGAATGAGGTCAGACAAATGAGTTTATTTATTCTCTCGGGTGACTCACAGAATGGAAGGGTCACGGAGCACAGGAAGATTTGGGGGAGCAAACCACAGTGAACGATATTACCCAGAACTTGGCACTTCCAAGATTTTTTTTATTTTTTATCTTATGTTTTGTTTTTTTTTTTTAACTTTCACAGAATATTAATTGGGCTGCCGTTTCTCAGACAAAACAATTCCCTGAAGTCTGAATCTTCCCTTCTGGATTTACAGACTCTATCAAGGCATTTTGTCAAGTCCCCAGATTTTAAATTATTTTTTGAGGCTGAACTCCTGCTTGTGACAGCAGAAACGTGCTCTTCATTCTAAGAGAAAAAAAAAAAAACATTTTCTAGGGTTATTCTTAAAGAGGTTGTTGACAGTGGAGGCAGCTGATTTCAAGAGGAAATAACTCCACCCAATTAGAAAATAGGCAAAGGATCTGAAGAGACATTTCTCCAAAGAAAATATACAAAGGGTCGATAAACATAGGAAAAGATGCTTACCATCATTAGCCATCAGGGAAATGCAAACCCGCAGTGAGACACCCTTCACATCTATTAGGGTGGCTGGAATCAGAAAGGCAGTTAATAACAAGGGTCAGTGGGGGATATGGAGACATTGGAACGCACACACACGTGCATACACGTTGCTGGTGGGAATGAAGACTGGTGCAGCCACTTTGGGACACAATCTGGCAATTCCTTAAAAGGTTAAAGAGAGTTACCATGTGGCCCAGAAATTCCACTCCTAGGTGTTTATCCAAGAGAATCGAAAACATACATCCACATAAGCACTTATGTATAAATGTTCTCAGTAGCATGATTCATAATAGCCAGCAAGTGGAAGTAACTCCAATGTCCATCAACTGATGACTAGAGAAATAAAATGTAGCATATCCATAGAGGGGAATATTATTGGCAATAGAGATGAATGAGTTCGGGGCATCTGGGTGGCTCAGTCGGTTAAGCGTCTGCCTTTGGGACAGGTCATGATCTCAGGGTCCTGGGATCGAGTCCCAAGTTGGGCTCCCTACTCAGCGGGGAGACTACTTGTCTCTCTTCCTCTCTTTCTCCCCCCCCAACCCCCCCCCCCCCCGCTTGTGCTCTTTCTCTCTCTCTCTCTCTCTCTCTCTCTCTGTCTCTCAAATAAATAAAAGGAATGAGTTCTGGTACAAGTGACAGCATGGGTGAACCTTGAAAACAAGATGCTAAAATGAGAAGTCATTCACAAAAGACTACATATTGTATGATTCCATTTCTATGAAATGTCTAGAATAGGCAAATCCATAGAGACAGAAAATAGATTAGTGGTTGCCTGGGGTGGGGTATAAGGAAAGAGGAGGAAGGGGAAATGAGTGACTTTTGATGGGTAAGGGATTTCTTTCGGGGTGATAACATTCTGAAATTATTGATTATGATGATGGTTGTACAATTTTGTGATTGTTCAAAAACCATTGAATCATACACTCAAGTAGGTGAATTGTATGCCATTTGAATTATAGCTCTATAAAGTTGTTATTTTAAAAAGGAAGGAAACGACTCTTGAACTGATTGCTGAGAACCCAGTGACAGTCACCCCGGTGAAAGAAGAAAGGCAGAGCCTCCCCAGCAGCAGGAACATTCTGTGCAAAGGCCCTGTGGCAGGAGAGAGCATGATAATTTCAGGGTTCTGAAAGGAGGCCAGTGGGGCTGAGCCCCAGAAAGTGATGGAGAGCAAGGAGGGGGAGGGGGATGGGCAGCAGGTAGGGGCAAAATTCTAGAGGACTTTGCAGGCCAAGGAAGGAAGTTTTATCTTTGTCCTCAGAGCATGGAAAGCTGTTACAGGAAATGACTATCAGATTTACTTTATGAAAAAAATGGACTGAGCTGGAGTGTGGAGATTGGATTGGAGAGAAGGTGGAGAGAAAAGCTAGGAGCCAGTGGCTGTTCCTGGAGCAGTTCAATGACGAACAGCATCTGGAAGTTTCTGATCATGGCAGGTACCTTGAGAAATACATGCTTCTGCAATCAGCATCTCCATTTGACACATTAAGAAGTTAAGACGTTACGTGTTTCTGTGTGAGGTCATTCAGCAGATACTAACAGAGATGGTTTCTCCATTTTCCCCTCGATGGAACTAGGAAACCCTGCTCCCCCACTCCTCCCAGAACAGATCTCCTCTCTTGGCTCTGGGCCAGTGCCAAGTTGGCCTTTGCTTTGTTTCCTCCTCCTCGGAGCACATGGATTTACTTTTCTCCTCCTGGGTTTGCTGAAAGGAAATGTAACAATGCCAAATACTCAAGCCTGCACCCTGGAGACCCAGATCCCCAGAGGAATCCCAGCTTCTTCCCTGATGAACTGTGGCCTTAGCCCTAACCTCTCTGCGCCCCAGGTTCCTTGGCCATAAGACATGTCATTCAGGGGACTCTTGAGAGGATGAAGCAAAATAGTCCCCATAAAGGGCTCACAGCAGAGCCTGGTATATGTCAAGTACCCAATAAAAGTTGGCCATTATCATCATTTTCCTAATTGTTATGGCTTTGAACAAAAAGCATGCCTTTCACATCCTAGCTTCTGGTGGCTTCAGCATTTTACCGGCGTCTCTCTAAAGCAGAACTGTCTTCTTCCATCTCCTCTGCAGCAACCAGCCGTCCACCCTCTGGGGCTGACAGCTGACCAAGACAGAGGCCCAAGAGGGCAGTGCTATGGTGGAGAGGCAGCATGTGAAGCCAGAGTCCGGGTCCCAGCCACACTGTCCCCTTTGTGTCTGTTGCATTGTCCCTGTTGCATTCCTGTGGAAGCAGAAGCCTCTCTGCCCTCTGACTTCTTTATTCAAGCCCATGCGTGAGACCAGAGCAAGATTTCTGGGTGTGAGGCCTGTGTAGCTGCCCAGGGCCCCGTGCTGAGAAGGGCCCCATCTTTGGTTCAGTGCTCGGCTCTTGCTGTCTTGAAATTCTTAATAATTGTTGAACAAGGGGGCCCTCTCTGACTTTTCCTTTTGCAGTGGGCCCTGCAAATGATACCATGGGTCTTACAGTGTGGCCCTGTTGCCCCTCCAACTACTAATAAGCACAGGGAGTGGTGGTGTATGGGAGCCCAGCTGTTAGCTGACTTAGAATCAGGAAGGAAAGCCTGGCATAGGCTGTGGCCATGGGCATATGCTTGGCTTCTAAGCAAGTGTGGAAGGTAGAGGTTAAGATAAAAGGATCCATAGCAAGAGTTAAAGGGGCCCAGGAACACCCCCCCACACACGTACACACACTGTTCAGCGCCTCAGGATCTCTTCAGGCTAAGAACTAGGCCTGTGTCTGAGTTAGTGTCCCGTGGCTGCCGTAGCAAAGTAGCAGACTGGGAACTTACACAACAGAAACTTCTCTCGAAGTTCTGGAGGCTGGAAGTCCAAGATCAATTGTTGGCAGGGTTGGTTTCCTCTGAGGCCTCTCACCGTGGCTTGGAGATGGTGGTCTTCTTCTTGTGTCTACATACTTCCTCTGTGTATCTTCTTATAAGCACACCTGTCATATTGCATCAGTACCATCCTAATGACCTCATTTGAACTTATTTAAAGACCACGTTTCCAAGTAAGGTCACATTCTGGGGTACTGAGGGTTAAGACTTCAACAGAGGAATGTGGGGGTATAATGGTTAATTTTATGCGTCAACTTGACTGGATCGTGGAATGCCCAGATATCTGGCTAAGCATCCTTTCTAGTCGTGCCCATGAGGGTATTTCTGGATGAAATCAGTATTTGAATGAGTGGACTCAGTACATTGGTTTGCCCTCCCCAATGTGGGCAGGCATCATCCAATCTGTTGAGGGCCAAAGTCGAAGAAAATGGCAAAGGAAGGAAGAATTTGGCCTTTCCTGCTTGACTGATGGGACACCCATCTGCTGCTGCCCTCGTTCTCGGGCCTCCACACTCAGACTGAGCTGCATCCCCAGCTCCCCCCTCATCTCCAGCTTGAAACCGCAGATCATGGACTTCCAGCCTCCATGATGGCAAGAGCCAATCCCCTGTAACAAACCTCTTCCTGTGTACGTATCTGGAAAGAACCTATTGGTTCTAGAGACTCCTGATGATACAGAGGAGGACACAATTCAGCTCACGTCAGTGTCCTTGGAGATTGTGACCCCTTGGAAAGGAGGCATGAACGCACTACCCCAGGACCTTGGGCTGGTAAATGCCATGTCTGCGTATGTGTGTGTGTGTATGTGTGTATTGACACAAGTATCCACCAAAGGCTTTGCTTTCAGCCTTTGAAACAGCTCACAGGCCCGGTGAAATCCAGGTGCTCTGCTCTGCTCACCCTCCACCAGGCCCGTACTGTATCCAGCAAAGCATTAAGAATGCAGTGGCATTAAAAACATAGACAAGGGACAGGTTCTGCGGGCCTAGTTCTAACTTTTCACATCTGTAAAATGGAGATCCTTCCAAGACTGCTGCAAGGCTGACATTAGATAACTCTTGAAATGCACTTAGCACAGCAACCCATAATAAACCATTCATTATAAAATGCTACGTGTGGCTCTCACATAGTTCTGGTCAACCTAGTCATTCAGTCTTGGATTATGGGTAAAAAATCTCTCAAAAGCTAGGCAGCTTCTGGGGACAAGTCTTAGGCCTACTTTGTGGATCAACCGGGGCCCCTAGATTAACATGTCTGGATAGCCTAAATCCTTAGTTTAACGCAGAATTTCCCTGACTTTCTTGACGAGGGTCTTGGGACTATAACCCTCATCACCTGAATTTTCCTGAGGCTAGTCTGGATCTTTAGTCTTCAAATTTCTGGACCTGTGGTTATTTTCACCATCTTGGCAGCACCCATCTATGTGAACTGTGCTAATGGATCTGAACTGTTTTTGGGTGTGTGGGGGGAGAGGAAATGACTCCTCCTAAGGAACCGTATATGAATTGAGGGAAAATTTAATCTGACAAGGGGGAGAGTAATTGTCTTATTAGTGTTTGCAAATCCAGTTAATGACTTGGGCGAATGAGAGTTTCATGCTCTGAGCTTAAGAGGTGAGCCTCTGAGCACAGGAGCTGTGGGGAAAGGGGGTCCATTGACTCCTGGAACTTTTAGGGACCTTTGGTTCCCTGGACACAGGCTTACCTGCGGTTTATGACAAACGTTTTAGGCTTGCATGCTCCACATCCATTGCCATTTCTACCTCCCTTCCCACCTGGCTTTTTCCGTGCTCATTTCTCCAACCCCAGCTGGAGGAAGTCATGTGGCACCATTCTGACCAGTGAGACCCAAGGGCAGCTCTGTGGGCTGATGGCCCTAGAAAACATTTCCATTTGTGAATAAGAAGAAGCACATGCTGCTTAGCACCTGCAGTTCCCCTTACTTCGCCCTCACCTATAATCCACAAACACAGATATCCTGTCTGGGGCCACAGCAGTTGTCTTGGGGCCATGAGGCGACAGGCTGAAGCATTACAGATGGAGGTGTGGAAAGACAGTAGAGCATCCTAGAGCAGGTGAGCCAACTCCTCTTGTAGCACAAGAAATATAAACCCTGAGCTTTGTAAGCCGCCGGCGGCAGGTGTTGGGAGACGTGCAGCCACACGCGTTCCCAGCGGACGTCAGTGGACATTCTCAGTGCACAGAATGGGATGTGTCGTTTCTGCCTGTGTGTACCGTTTCATCTGCTGGCATTCCTCCATGCTGTCACATCGCAGGAGCAATAAAAATAAGCAATGTGTGCACTTTACTCTGCAGTTTGCACAACATTTTAGCCCTTCTTTTGTCTTCTGATCAGTCCAGCTATTCTGCATTCTGGCAACATTAGGGGAGCAGAGGACACAGAGAGGAGATGGATGGGCTGGGGTGCTGGGTGGCACCCCAAGGAGGGGCCTCTGGAAAAGGTGCCCCAATGACCGAGGGCTTCTCTGCCCAGCTGCCCTTCTGGGGCTTTGGTTCCGTAATCATGAAGGTTGGGAGGAGGAGGAGCTGAGAGGCAAGGGGGTAGGCAGACTCCTCCCAGGGTCTGTCTTGGCAAGGAATGATCAATGTGCAGGGAGTGAAGGCAGGTGCAGAGCTGATGTGTGGGCTCCCTGTGGGCATCTGACTTTCCAGAAGCTGTCTGCCGGGCCCGCCCGGCCTCACCTCCCCTGCAGAGGTTCAGTGGTGAGGCTGACAGGCTCTGGGTAATAAATGGGCTCCTGCTTCCCTAACTTTCCTTCTCTCTTTGTATGTCTGTGCATGGCAAAGGGTGTCGTTCCTCATGTCAGCCTCGGGCTTACCTTGATGGATGAGCCGGAGTGCTGCCTCCTCCATGCACCTGCCTTCTCCAACCGCCCCCTCCCTTGTCATAGGGGATAGTGCGGCCTCAGCATTCACTATGGTAAAAGTGAAGATTCTGGGTGGGACTGAGGGCAGCCTAGCCAGGTCAGGAGAACACCATGGGGGTGTGCAGTTAAATACCGTTAGGCAGACTTAGCAGATCCTGGCCACTCAGCAATACGGGGGCAGCAGGGGTGGGGGTGGTGAGGGCTGAGCTAATACACGTGAGAGCCAACTGAATGCCAGGCACTGTGTAACCTGGTTATCTGCAAGGCTCACAGGACCCTGGGAACTCTCTCCTCTTCCTCCTCCTTCTAATCTTCTTCTTCCTTTAAGGGAGATCAGGGTTTCAACCAGTTAAGTTGGAATCCCTTCCTGACAGTGTTGACTGAGGTCTTGCCACATGTCTCTGCAAGTGCATGAGACCATTTGGAAGATAGAGACATGGTCCCTTTTCCTTGTGTTTGTCCAGATTACCCTCAGGCTTGCTCCACTCTTCTTCATACCAGGCTCACTTGGTTTTCATGAGCATGTTGAATGGTCCGGGGTTAAACCACTAACTAAACATGTTGGGGTTACCAAGCTCATAGGTTAACATCTTCCTGCAGCCCCCCAAACAGCTGGGCATCACCATGCCCCCTATCTGAGGCCAGCACCTTACTTCTCCATACATAGCCTCTGTTTCCCTAAGGTGCTGAGCCTTTGGGGAGTGTGTGTATGAGTAGGTATGTGCATGTGTCTGTGTCTGTGTGTGGCATGCTGCGCTGTGTTGGAATTATCCAGAGGCAATGGCCCTGTGACTCAGTCATCTATCAATTAACAATGATTTCAGCTGCAGGAAACAGAAAATCTCATTCCTGGGCTCAAATGGGAGGGCTTACCGTTCTCCCCCTAATAAGAAGTCAGAAGGTGGGCAGTTATCAGCAGGGTTCCATGTCTCCTCCATGTCAGCGCCACTGGGCTCTAGTCCTCTAGATCTTCCTTGGGATTGTTGCTTCTGTGAAGAGGCCAGTGTCTGCTATGGTGGCAGGCATCATGTTTGCATCAAGCTAGGAAGATGGAGAAGGGATGGCAGCAGTGCTCTGCCATCTCTGGTCAGACAAGCAAATGCAGACTTCCACTGGTGTTTCATTGGCCAGAACTGTATCACTTGGGAGGACAGTTCAGGGGTGCCACCTGCAGCGCTGTGGGTCTCAGGTGGCTCCCACTCCCTACAGTGGTCCTTACGTCCCTGCCCCCAGCAGTGACGCTGGTGACAGATGCTGTCCTCTTGTATCATCGATCACCAGGGATCACTTTCCAGGCACTGCTCACCTGTTCCCCATCATTCCTATAACTCTGTCTCCCTTCTTTCTCGCTCTTAACTCATCACAAAAAAAAAACAAGAACAAGAGGAATGGCCTTGAATTTGCTCAAATTTGCATTAAAAACTTAAGTCTTTTACAGACTTAAGACTTCACTATGCATAACAAATGATCAGAAACACCTCAGTGGGTTGTGATATCCAGGTTGGGAATCTCAGCCATATATAGCAGGTTGAAATGGCCAATCCACAGGCGAAACCAACTTAAAATAGATTAAATGGGTTCTGTCTTAAAGGGGGCCATTTCAAATGGACTTCCCTGGAGATTGTCCAGAAATCAGCCCCAAATCTGTCCAAACCATATTGCCCACATCACTCCTCTCTCTCTTCTCCCCAGTGAAACTCAGGATGTCTGTGTATAAAAACTCATTAGATCATGTTGAAGATGGAAGCTATTCCTTTGGTTTATGTTCAAGGGAATGCAGTTCTTTTTCTTTATGAGTTTAGATTTATGAACTATCTCTCCTCTCTCCCCCAACACACACACATTATTTTAATGTTCTTTTGATACATATCTCTGTGTGTTCTTCATTTCTCTTATTCTCATTTAATTACTTCATGGATTATTTTTAGCGTGCAGACTAAAATTTTGGAAGGGAATAAAAGCACACCTGGCACACAAGGTCTGTGGTATCTGCTTCCTGCCTTTTCTCTGTACGTATCTGGAAATCTTTGGAAATGGGTTGAGGCGCAGGGGTCAGGCTCACCCCTGCTTTGTTAAACTTGAATGGTGGTTCTCAACCACCATAGGAGGTGCAGTGCATGTGACTGGTTACCAATAATAGAGTTTACAAATGATTTACTCTTTTCCCGTTTAATAAGCTAGAGCAAAGTCAAGATTTTCCCTACCATTCTCGGTCACGGCCACTCCAGCCTGCTTTCTGGAGAGGGAGGGCAGGGGTGGCCCTCTGGCTATGAGCGGGATACTGAGCAAAAGCCATGCTTTACCAGTGCCATAAGGAGAGTGAGAGCTATTGTGGATGCAACCAGAGTGGTTGCGGGTGGTTACAAAGTATCCATCCGTTCAACAACTATGTATTGGCTGTTTATTAGGGAATACAGCCGGGAAGGTACAAACATGATGCCTGTTCTCAAGGATCTTACAACCTGGTAGGGGAAATAGATAAGAAATGAGACAAATAGAGAAAATTAGTCGCCTGGGATAAAGCACTGCATTTAACCAGTCATTGCTGAAATAACCCTGTATAATAAGCCACTCCAACAACCCAGGGGCTTACCACAGCAGGTGTTTATTCCTGAGTCACGGTTTGCTGCGCTCAGCCAGGCTTGGCCTCAGGCTGCAGGCCAAGTTCAGCTCTGCACCATAAGCCTCTTACCCTCCTTGGTCTGGTGGCACCTTAGATAGGTTCTTCTCGTGGCCAGTAGTGGGAGATCAAGAGGGTAGCCCTGGCCATCTGAACACAGTTAAAGCTTCTGCTCAGATCACGTTTGCAAAAGCCCATTTGCCAACACAAGTCACACGGACAAGCCTGGTGTCAGCAGGGAGAGGAGAGCAAATGCTTACCAAACAATACTCAAGTCTATCACAAGCATTGATTAAGAAGGAAGTAACAGTGCTGAGGATGGGGAGGCTGTTTCATGTAACATGGTTTTGAAAGGCCTCTCTGGAGGGAACTGAGGGACATTGGAGCTTAGAAGAAATTCACTCTGTGAAGAGGGGAGAATTGTGTACTTGGCAGAGAAACTCACAAATGCTAAGTTCCTGAGGCAGCAAAGTACTTGGTGTCCCGGTGTAACAGCACAACCAGTGGGCTTGGAGTGTGGTGGGCAAGGAGGAGAGCGGGATGCTGGAGAGGTAGAAAAGCAGTATGGGACAGGATCCTACAGGGGTTAAGGATTTGGGATTTATTCTAAGTTCAAAGGGCAGCCACTGAAGGATTTTAGGCAGTGGAGTGATGCCATCTGGTTGATATTTTCAAAAGATTCCTATAGCTACACTGAGGAACATGGATTAGAGATGACAGCTTTGACCGAGATGGTGGTCACTGGCCATCAATGGAGAAGAGCAGAGAAGTTGGCCATATATGCAGGAGGTTCAGTTGCCAGATACTGCAACACCTTTTCTAGAGAAACCAAGAAGGATTTCTCTTCCACAAATTTGTTTAGCATTTCATAAAATCTGAGTGCATCCCTGGGGTGCATCCCACTTGTGAACACCATCTGTCACGAGAATCAGGGGGAGAGGAAGGTGGAGAGTCCTTGTGTAACCTGGATGTGAAGGTATACACCCCACTGGAGACCTAACCTACACTCTGCAAGCTTGTGGCTTTCAGAGTCTTGGGAAAGAAATCGCATTTATACCAATGTCAGACTCAGCCTTGGGGAGGGTCGATAAAATCCATCTGTTGGAACAATGAAGACTTCATCAAAAGAATCTATGGAAATGTCTTGGACGGAAAGCTCGGCCTTACAGCTCAGTGAGCCCAGGACGTTATACACCCAGACCATAGGCCATCCCCACAGTTGGGCTTAGTGTTCCGTCCAGGAGGTTGACAAAGGCCAAGTGCATGCTCATAATTCACGTGTCCCTGTTGCATTTGCTGCACATGCTGAATGAGAAGTGATGAAAGTGGAACCTCCAGGCCAGAATCAGAGCAGAAGGTTTGATCCTGAGTGTTCTCTCGGCCAATGGCTCTCTCTTCTTCAGACCTACCAACTCCCTGCTCTTGATTCTACACCTGTCAGCTTGGGGCAAACATCTATAGGTGTTCATCATGGGGTTGATTTCGGCCACTCTCTAAGTCAGGACACTGAGGTAGAAGAGACACACCTCTCCAGAGTGTACCTGAGCCTGAGCCTGAGCCTGCAGGGATCTAACCGTTCCTGTGATTCATACCAGGCTGTGAGCACCCGCTTCACTCTTGGACAAGGTGCTTTTCCTGTCAGGAAACTTGGTTTGATGTTTCACAGGCCTGTCAGCAGATGAAGGAAGACATATGGCAGCAGCAAGATGCATGCATTAAACACAGAAACCTCTTCAGATCATGACTGTATGGGCCTTTCCTCTGCAGAAGACACTTGGCAGGCATTCACAGGAGCCGAGTCCCAGACATGGAGAATTCATCAAGTGTGAGGCATTCCTTGCCTTCCAAGGCTGGCCCCTGATCTGCTGGGTCTCAGCCCAGATGTCACCTCTGCCAGGAGGCCTTCCTTGATCACTCTACAAAAGCTGGGACCCTATGTCTCTTTTTTCCTATTACAGCACCTCATTTTTCCCTTTGTGGCACTTAAAATAATCTTATTTGTTTACTTGTTTATTATCGACTCTCCCAGTTAGACCATACGCTTCTTGAGGACTGAGACCTCCACCTTCACTATCCTGCTGCCTAGCACAGGATCTGGCACTTGGACATTTGGTGGATGAATGAAAAAAGGTGGGACATGTGCAGGGGAAAACAAGGACTATTTGTTGATAATATCTTTGCCTATTTCAGCACTGACGGGCTTCCCTGAAGCTGTTCCAACTCAATGCTATGGTTGTAATGAGTGACAGATTTGGGAGCTGAAGTCCCTTGAGTCACAGCAAAGTGTTGGGCAGTATAGACAGGTCTATAATGAACTTGTCTCATTTTCTCAAATCAGTGCAGATTGGGCGCCTGGGTGGCTCAGTTGGTTGAGCGACTGCCTTCGGCTCAGGTCATGATCCCAGCGTGCCAGGGTCGGGTCCCGCATCGGGCTCCCTGCTCAGCGGGGAGTCTGCTTCTCCCTCTGACCCTACCCTCTCTGTGCTGTCTCTCTCACTCTCTCTCTCTCTCTCTCTCTCTCTCTCAAATAAATAAATAAAAATAAAAAATCTTAAAAAAAAAGGAATTCAAATCAGTGCAGATTATAATGTGGAAGCAGGTATGACATCTCCCATCTTGTACTAGGAAGGACTGGAGAAAGTGAGCCAAGATCAATAGCAAGTAGGAATCTCAAATGGAGTTTTGTGAGCATTTTCTCAGAATCCCAAAGAAGAGTCATCATAGGTAGCAATGACACTGAAGCAGGCATATCCACCCAGAGGCTGAGTGGATGAAACTGTTAACATTGAGGGAACTATATGAATAGAGGCTAGGCTCCTGGGTCTAGCAAGAATGTCTTAGTTGATTATTCCTGCTGGACTCCGTGAAATTATATGCCAGATGGTATGTACAAGTGTCCATATCCAATTATCTGAGAATGGGGATCATAGTTTTTTCAGAAGAGTCTATAAGAGGCTTAAAGATTGCTACACATATTTCCCTATGAGGAAGATCCTATAGATCATAAATCTATAGAAACGAAATGCAGGAAAGTATCTTACTTCTTAGTCCCCAAGGATCACCCCTCCCCTTGTCTTGCCAATCATGGCAAGTAGCATGGAAGGAGGGTGGTTTGATGGGGTTCAGTATCAGCTATGAACTAGTTGGAGTTATGTGAGTGCTATGTCTTTACCTGGGTACCTTGGCCTCCCGTCTTGGTTTAGCTCTTGGTGGTACATTTCATTCAAGTTATAGACTCAGGATTCTTAGGACCATATCCCTGCTTGGTGTTTTCGATGATTAAATAAAGAAGCCAAAGGAAGTAGATGTCAGTGTTTTGCAAAATGTGGCCCAGGACTACCTACATCAGAATCATCTGGGTAACTTGCTAGAAATGCAGATCTCCAGATCTCTCAAGCCCTGACAGACTAAATCAGTCTATAAGAGTTGGGGCAGGAATCTACATTTTTAAAGAGGCTTTCCATGTCATTCTTATGCATAACAAAATTTGAACCTTGACCCCAGTAGGAGCTCTCAAATGTTCTCCAAGTTGACCGCAGAGTGAACAAAGACTGCCTTTGCTTGTATTCCTCTCCTTTAAGCTTACCTCACCTCCCATTGCATCCAAGAAGCCTTTTTCAGACTTCTCCAGTTTTCATTGATTTTTTTTTCCCCCACGAATCTGGTACCCAGAAGTCTTGCCTTATTCTCCTTTCCATTTATGTCACTCTGGTCTCCCTAATTCAGTTAGAAGCAATGAACTCCTCAAAGGCTACTTTGCACTCAATCCAGTGCCTCATTTATCTCTAGGGGGAAGGAGAATATCCAGTAAACAACCTTTCTTCCAGGGTACACCTGCCTCTCAAAATGTCAGCAAGTCTGTAAACTTCACCAATAGAAACCGAGTAGTCTTAGCTTACCAACCTCAAGTATTGATGGTGGGCATGTCTTTCCTCAAGTATTGATGGTGGGCATGTCTTTCCATCTGGAAATCACAGTCTCTTCCTGCTATTTCTTTTGGTTTTCCAAGGCTGTCATTCCTGTTGGTATTTACTTTGGAAGTGGTAGGAAATAAGCCCTGAAGAATTTGGATTACATTCAAAGATGCAATGAGCTGGTGCAAAAAACTCACGGGTGCAATGAGATGGTGTAAAAAAACACACGGGTCACAGTGGTTTGCAAAATGCTCAAAGAGTTTCATCTCCCAGTGTTTGACTTTCATCCATCTGCTCAACAGGACACTTTCTTTGAGGTTCAGGACTTCAAGGGAAGGGTGTTAATCTTCATGTTTCCCTGAGGATGTGGTCAGGACCTTGAGAAAAGGATTGATTGGAGCTCAGGCCAAAATGTGCATGAGATGGTACACATCTGTGTGCTTCTCACCCCTGATTTCCATCTCACGAGGCCTGGATGTCTTTGATAAGCTTCAGTGAGCATCTGGAATTTTGGAAGGTTGTGAAAATCACATTCTCTGAGAAAGTTTGGTTCATTCCCCAGCCTCATGTCAAACATTGCTATTTTTTTCTTTTGGGAGTCATCCATAAGGAACCAGACAAGGAACTCATTTCAGGGCATTTGCAATGATCTGGTAGGCTTCTGAAACCAGTGGACTTCAAATATATTCCCAAGGGTATATCTGAGTTTCATAAAACCAGTCAAAATCTCTTTTCAAGTGCATGTGGCATTACCACACCACAGTCTTAATGCATGACGTAATGTGCTCTTGCATTTTCCCTTCATTCTCGAACAGTTGGCCTAGTAGCTGCTCCTGGAACTCATAACAAAGATGTCAACTGTGGAAGTTGATGAAGTCTGAGGACTGTATTGTCTTTCATCAGAACATACTTTTTGGAAGCCTTTAAGAAGCACAATGGCTCAGCAGCCCAAGCTCATTCTTTTTAAATAAGAAGACAGATCCATGAGGCTTTGCAAAAAAGGATTCGCATTTTAAAAATCAATCATACACACAACTTGGCTCTTCTTTTTTCTCTATAGAGTCACACACCCCTGCATTTTAGAAAGGATATAAGTCCACTGCATTTTCATTGGCCTGTGTCAGCTAAGGTTTTACAAGTTAGATTGAATTGAGCACTTCCTCACTAGAAAACAGCCAGCTGAGGAAAAGACCACAACATTCTCTACCATAATGTACAAGCCAGTAAAATCCATTATGGGAGCGGAATCTGCTGCCATGGTTTGGGAAACTAAATATAAGCCATGATAGTAACATTATAGAAGCAATTTATTTCTTGGCATTTAGGGATATTTTCGAGGGTCTGGCAGCTCCCTAAAATTGACTGCAAAACCATGAATGTCTGTGCAAACTTGAGTTTTAGTGGCAGAAGAGTCTCTAACTCTCATCAGATTTTCAAAGGGGTCTCTGACCCCAGAAAAGGTTGAAAATCAGCAAGCATAATGCTGCATTCAAGATCACATGTGCCTGATTGCTGAACCTGACAGCAGGCTGCACTGTGTATCAAAATGATATTAATTCTGAAGACAGTGGAGGCAAAGATCTGAAATCAAGATTACCCCAGATCATGTAGGGCATATAGCAGTCTGATAGAGAATGATCTAAGGGACAGAAGTGGACTCTTCTATTTTTTTTTTAATTCATGAACCTTTCACTGAACATTTGGGTGGCAAGGTCTCTGCTAGGAACAAGAGTTCCAAAGATGAATTGGCCTCAGCTCTGTCTTTAGAGGGCTCACAATTTACAGTGAGAGGCAAAGCATTCCCTTTTGCTTCTAAAATTATGGCTCATATATCTTTGCTCTGCTGTAAGAAAAATCCAGCAGAAGCACTATGGGTTCAGCAGTTCTAGTGTTAATGGGATGGAGTGGAGAAGCTCTTGTTGCTTTTGGAAGCCCGTGAGAGTTCAGAAAATATGAGACCTCTCCCTCCCTCTGGAAAATACACTCATCTTGCCTGTCTGTTCATTGCACCTTCTCCCCATCAGGGGAGGAAACATAACAATTTTTGTTTCGAGAGATTAAATTGCTTGGCTGACTGTTGTGGCCCTGGGTGGGATGAAACTAGACATCGTTAATGGAATGTGTAGCTGCCTTTTTTTTTTTTTTTTTTTTTTTGTGGATCGTTTTGAAAAGTATTTAGCTGGAGAGCATTAGCACAGCTTGGGCAAAAGTGCTTTGTGGGAAAATTAAATACCCATATTTCTCCATCTCTGTGACTGCTCCCTGAGTGTGGCCTTTTAAAGGGGGTCCTGGTGAAGGCCCGTGAGTTGAGGGCTGTCTCTGAAAGCCTGTGGACCACACCTGAACTCAAACCCAACTGGTCCTTGCTTTGTGGTTCTCACTGCTCACAGCCAATTTGCCAGAGGCTCCCAGCCTCTTCGACAGGCCACCTAGATAGGATTGAAAGGCATGATTCAATAGGAAGGAAGTGAACTTGGGGTGGAATGGACTTTGGTCTCCCCTTCACACCTTCCTGATTTTAGCCTGTTTGGATCCAAAACTCTGCTATTGAAAACTGCCCATCCTCGCTGGGAAAGTCAGCTGTCCTAGGCGGCTTCTGGAAAAGGAATGCTTTGTTCTGTGCCACCATGTGGACCAGGTGAGCTGCTGGAATTCGCTCTCCCAGATAGGGCCTAAATGTTGCCAAATTTATCTCCAAACCAGCAGCATCTAAATGGTGCTAGGCTCTACCTACAAGGACACTTCCACAATCAAAGTTCATTCTTTGAAGGACAGGTAAAAATCTCCTTTTTTGGCCATTTGGCTCCACTGAAGGCTTAGAGGTGAAGTTAGCAAAATGTGATCCCCATGTCCCCAATTCTTTCTATTTCACTCAATTTTGTGAACAAGGGGCCCAATTCGGCCACTCGTTCCAATTAATTTGTTCTCAGAATCTGCTCATCTCATTTATGTGGAGCGGAACCTTAAAGCACTGAGCAGAAAGCAGAGTACACAGGGGGATTTAATAAAGAGATGTTGACCCCAAGCAGTCCCAAATTCATATGTCACTGCCTTCTTCGCAAAGTCCTCTCTGGTCCTCCCACTGAAATAAATTGCTTCTCTCCCACACCTGCCACTCTCTGTACCTGTCCTGCAAAACACTCCAAACTGCCTTGGCCATGACTTAGTCACTCATATGGGGCCCCCATTTCTATATTCTCCCATTGCCATGCTAGATACTCAGTAGTGCAAACATTTTGGTTAATTATAAAGTCTACCCAGCCCTGACATTTTGGGCTGCTTCTCCCTTCAATGATAATCACACAGCTATTGCTGACACCTCTGTCGCTCAGACACTCTATGTTATTCCATATATATATATACCACTTGCTACAATCCACTATCATTATCCTCCTTCACAGATGAGGAAGCTGAGATTCGAAGAGAATAAGGAGCTTTCCCCCAAGACCATTAGCTACTCTAGTGTCAGAACTTGAACTCGAGCCTGTTTACCTTAAAAGACTGTGCTGTGGCTTCACAATGGGACACTGCCTGTCCTCAGATGCCCACGACAGAGCCTCCAGCTGAGCAGTGTTTTCCACCCTTGAATTGGAAAACAAACCCTATGTACAAAGATGCAGTAACATATGCGGTTAGCTACCAAGGGATGCTAAAGTAGTGGGTGAAAGTTTTATGGGAAAGAGGATATATACAAGTCCCAGAGTATCTCCCCCCAAATTATTTATTACATGGGAGAAATAGTAACTTTTACATTGGAGAAAACTGGCAGATCTGACCTTAACCCAGTAATAAAAGCCAACATCATTGATATGGGGACAAGAGGGTATCTTGTGTCTCCTGGTAGGAAGTGCTATGGAGGACATAACATCACTCTGGTCTTCCTGCCAAAGATGCGTAACTTGAATCTAATCATGAGGAAACACTGGAATGTGCTACAAAGTTTTGAAGTCTCAAGGTCAGGAAGCAAAGAAGCGCTAAGGAGCTATTCCAGATTAAAGGACACTAAAGGTTCCAGACTAGAAGCAGCTAAACATAATGATGATCTTGGGTTGTACCCAAACCAAGGCAAAAATAGCTGTATCCAGGATCTCTGAGACAATTGATGGGATTTGAATATGGACTATGAATTAGAAAATAGTATCAATGTTAAGTTGTATCAATGTTAAATTTTCTGATTTTGATAACAGCCTGTGATTAGATGGGAGAATATTCCTAGGAAATGCACACCACAGTATTTAAG
Organism: Zalophus californianus; assembly: GCF_009762305.2. NCBI lineage: Eukaryota > Metazoa > Chordata > Mammalia > Carnivora > Otariidae > Zalophus > Zalophus californianus. Next base: position 10,294,553 of record NC_045598.1, read on the forward strand.
GTTATAGAGGCACAATATCTCCAGTCAACTCAATAGTCAGGAAAACATACTAAGTATGTAAAATGTATGGAAAGAATAATAAAGCAAGTGAAACAAAATATAAACAGTAGGTGGATCTGGGTAAAAGGCATATAAGAGTTTCATGTACAATTCTTAAGTTTTCTGTAATTTTCAAAAGAAATCAAAATTAGGGGTAGCAATTCTTATATCAGACAAATTAGATTTTAAGCTAAAGACTGTAGTTAGAGACACAGAAGGACACTATATCATTTTTAAAGGGTCTATCCAACAAGAAGATCTAACAATTGTAAATATCTATGCCCCCAACATGGGAGCAGCCATCTACATAAGCCAACTGTTAACCAAAATAAAGAGTCATATTGGTAACAATATGTTAGTTGTAGGAGACCTCAATACTCCACTCTCAGCAACAGACAGATCATCTAAGCAGAAAATCAACAAAGGAATAAGAGCTTTGAATGACACACTGGACCAGATGGACCTCATAGATATATACAGAACATTCCACCCTAAAACAACAGAATACTCATTCTTCTCGAATGCACACAGAATTTTCTCCAGAATAGACTACATACTGGGTCACAAATCAGGTCTCAACTGACACCAAAAGATTGAGATTATACCCTGCATATTCTCAGACCATAATGCTTTAAAACTGGAACTCAATCACTAGAAAAAATTTGAAAGAAATTCAAACACTTGGAAGCTAAAGACCACTTTGCTCAATAATGTTTGGGTCAACCAAGGAATTAAAAAAGAACTTAAACAATTCATGGAAACCAATGAGAATGAAAACACATTTGTCCAAAACCTATGGGATACTGCAAAGGCGATCCTAAGGGGGAAATACATAGCCATCCAAGCCTCACTCAAAAATCCCGAATTTGCCAACTAACTTTACACCTTAAACAACTAGAGAAAAAGCAACCAGCAATGCCTAAGCCACGCATTAGAAGAGGAGTAATTAAGATTAGAGCAGAGATCAATGAATTAGAAACCAGAAACACAGTAGATCAGATCAATGAGACTAGAAGCTGGTTCTTTGAAAGAATTAATAAGATCGATAAACCACTGGCCAGACTTATCCAAAAGAAAAGAGAAAGGATGCAAATTAATAAAATTATGAATGAAAGGGGAGAGATCATGACTAACACCAAGGAAATAGAAACAATTATTAGAAATTATTATCAACAACTATATGCCAATAAATTAAGCAACCTGGCAGAAATGGACGCCTTCCTGGAAACCTATAAACTGCCAAGATTGAAACAGGAAAAAATTGACAACCTGAATAGGCCAACAACCAGTAAAGAGATTGAAGCAGTGATCAAAAACCTCTCAAAAACCAAGAGTCCAGGGACTGACGAATTCCCTGGGGAATTCTACCAAACATTCAAAGAAGAAATAATACCTTCTCCTGAAGCTGTTTCAAAAAATAGAAACAGAAGGAAAGCCTCCAGACTCATTCTATGAGGCCAGCATTACCTTAATTCCCAAACCATGCAAAGACCCCATCAAAAAGGAGTATTTCAAACCGATATCCCTGATGAATATGGATTCCAAAATTCTCAACAAATCCTAACTAATAGGATCCAACAATACATTAAAAGGATCATCCACCACAACCAAGTGGGATTTATCCCCAGGATGCAAGCGTGGTTCAACATTCGCAAATCAATCAATATGATTGATTGACACATTAGTAAGAGGAGAGAGAAGAACCATATGGTCCTTTCAGTTGATGCAGAAAAAGCATTTGACAAAATACAGCATCCTTTCCTGATTAAAACTCTTCAGAGTATAGGGATAGAGGAAACAGTCCTCAAGTTCATAAAATCCATCTATGAAAAACCCACAGTGAATATCAACCTCAAATGGGAAAAAGATGAGAGCCTTTCCCTTAAGATCAGGAACACGTCAAGGATGCCCACATTCACCACTATTGTTCAACATAGTACTAGAAGTCCTACCAACTAAAAGAAATAAAGACAACAAAAGAACAACAAAAAGAAATAAAAGGTATTCAAATTGGCAAAGAAGAAGTCAAACTCTCTTTCTTCACAGATGACATGATACTTTATGTGGAAAATCCAAAAGACTCCACCCCCAGATTAGTAGAACTCATATAGCAATTCAGTAATGTGGCTGGATACAAAATCAATGCACAGAAATCAGTTGCTTTCTTATACACTAACAATGCAATTGTAGAAAGAGAAATTACAGAAACAGTTCCATTTACAATAGCACCAAAAACCATAAGACACCTCGGAATAAACCTAACCAAAGAGGTAAAGGATCTATACTCTAGGAACTACAGAACACTCGTGAAAGAAATTGAAGAAGACACAGAAAGATGGAAAAATATTCCATGCTCATGGATCAGAAGAATAAACATTGTTAACATGTCTATGCTGCCCAGAGCAATCTATACCTTCAACACCATCCCGATCAAAATTCCAATGACATTTTTCAAAGTGCTGGAACAAACAATCCTAAAATTTGTATGGAATCAGAAAAGACCCTGAATCACCAAGGAAATGTTGAAAAAGAAAAACAAAGCTGGAGGCATCACGTTGACTGATTTCAAGCTGTATTACCAAGCCGTGATCACCAAGACAGCATGCATGGTACTGGCACAAAAACAGACATGTAGATCAATGGAACAGAACAGAGAGCCCAGATATGGACCCTCAACTCTATGGTCAACTAATCTTCGACAAAGCAGGAAAAAATATCTAATGCAAAAAAGACAGTCTTCAATAAATGGTGCTGGGAAAATTGGACAGCTATATACAGAAGAATGAAACTCGACCCTTCGCTTACACCATACACAAAGATAAACTCTAAATGGATGAAAGACGTCAATGTGAGACAGGAATCCATCAAAATCCTAGAGGAGAACGTAGGCAGTAACCTCTTCGACATTGGCCACAGCAACTTCTTTCAAGATACATCTCCAAAGGCTAGTGAAACCAAAGCAAAAATGAACTTTTGGGACTTCATCAAGATAAAAAGCTTCTCAGAGAAAGACATGAATCATATGACCTCACTGATATGAGGAATTCTTAATCTCAGGAAACAAACTGAGGGTTGCTGGAGTGGTGGGGGGTGGGAGGGATGGGGTGGCTGGGTGATAGACATTGGGGAGGGTCTGTGCTATGGTGAGCGCTGTGAATTGTGTAAGACTGTTGAATCACAGACCTGTACCTCTGAAACAAATAATACATTGTATGTTAAAAAAAAAAAGAAGAAGAAGAAGAAGATAGCAGGAAGGAAAAATGAAGGGGGGGAGAATCAGAGGGGGAGACGAACCATGAGAGACTATGGACTCTGAGAAACAAACTGACGGTTCTAGAGCGGAGGGGGGTGGGGGGATGGGTTAGCCTGGTGATGGGTGTTAAAGAGGGCACGTACTGAATGGAGCACTGGGTGTTATACGCAAACAATGAATCATGGAACACTACATCAAAAACTAATGATGTAATATATGGTGATTAACATAACATAATAAAAAAAAGATAAAAAGCTTCTGCACAGCAAAGGAAACAGTCAACAAAACAAGGAGGCAACCCACAGAATGAGAGAAGATATTTGCAAATGACACTACAGACAAAGCGCTGATTTCCAAGATCTACAAAGAACTTCTCAATCTCAACACCCAAAAAACAAAAAATTAAGTAAAAAAAAAAAAAAGATATGAACGGACACTTCTCCAAAGAAGACATACAAATGGCTAACAGACACATGAAAAAATGTTCATCATTATTAGCCATCAGGGAAATTCAAATCAAAACCACATTGAGATACCACCTTACACCAGTTAGAATGGCAAAAATTGACAAGGCAAGAAACAACAAATGTCGGAGAGGTTGTGGAGAAAGGGGAACCCTCTTACACTGTTGGTGGGAATGCAAGTTGGTACAGCCACTTTGAAAAACAGTGTGGAGGTTCCTCAAAAAAAACTGAAAGTAGAGCTACCCTATGACCCAGCAATTGCACTACTGGGTATTTACCCCAAAGACACAGATGTAGTGAAAAGAAGGGCCATATGCACCCCAATGTTCATAACAGCAACGTCTGCAGTAGCCAAACTGTGGAAAGAGCTGAGATGCCCTTCAACAGATGAATGGATAAAGAAGATGTGGTCCATATATACAATGAAATATTACTCAGCCATCAGAAAGAATGAATACCCAGCTTTTACATCAACATGGATGGGACTGGAGGAGATTATGCTAAGTGAAATAAGTCAAGAAGAGAAAGCCAATTATCATGTGGTTTCACTTATTTGTGGAACATAAGGAATAGCCTGGAGGACATTAGGAGAAGGAAGGGAAAAATGAAGGGGGGGACATCGGAGGGGGAGATGAACCATGAGAGACTATGGACTTTGAGAAACAAACAGGGTTTTAGAGGGGAGGCAGGTGGGGGGATGGGTTAGCCCGGTGGTGGGTCTTAAGGAGGGCACGTACTGCATGGAGCACTGGGTGTTATACAAAAACAATGAATCATGGAACACTACATCAAAAACTAATGATGTATTGTATGGTGACTAACATAACATAATAAAATAAAAAAAATAGACAAGAGAAAGAAAAAGAAAAGTAGCATCAACTCAAGGTGGATCTAAAACCTAAAATTTTGAAACATACAAAGAATATTAACACCAAGAATGACACCAAGTAAAATCAAATAGTGGGAAATAAAATCATTCTGCACAAAATAAAAGTAAATGTGCCGTCTTAAGAAGACTTCAAGATATCTAGAGTTATCAAAGAGCTATCAAAAACACTAGCATCATTCCAAAGAAGTGAGAAATGATGCAAAAAAAAAAAAAAAAGATGGAGAAGGAAGGGAAAAATGAAGGGGAGGAAATCAGAGGGGGAGATGAACCATGAGAGACTATGGACTCTGAGAAACAAACTGAGAGTTTTAGGGGAGAGGGTGTGAGGGGATGGGTTGGCCCGGTGATGGGTATTAAGGAGGGCATGTATTGCATGGAGCACTGGGTGTTATATGCAAACAATGAATCATGGAACACTATATCAAAAACTAGTGGTGTACTGTATGGTAACTAATATAACAGAAAAGATGATTTTTTAAAAAATTAAAAAAATAAATCAAAATTAAAAGCTGCAAAAATTTTTAGAGTAGTTGTTGAAAATAAAGGCTCTGGAGTTGGACTAACTGGTCTTAAATCCTGGGTCTGTCAAGTATTGGCTGTGTGACTTTGGGCAAGATACCCAACTGCTCTGTGTCTCAGTTTCCTTGCTTAGAAAAATGGAGCTAATGAAGTGCTTACTCTTAAGATTTTCTGATGATTAAATGAACAAATATGTGCAGAGTAGAACGTGGGGCCTCATCAGCACTCATTAAGCATTAGCTAAGATTAGCAGTAAATGTGAAGGTCAACTGTACCAATTTCTTTGGTATTGTCCTGATATGTATGGATTCCTGTTTTATTAGATGCTCTCCAGGGGAGCAGTTCTAAAGACGAGCAAATTGTTAGGAGATTTGGAGGCCATTTCATCAAACACATGCTGTCCTTGAAGGGCTTGAATGCAAGGCAGTTAACAAGAATTAATGAGAAATTGGCAGCCTGATTTTTTTGGCCCAGTCAAAATGTGTGGAGTCTCGCTGCTAATTAAGTCTCTACATTTTTCCCAGAACAATGCCACCTGTAGGTTTGCCTGATTTATGTATTTATTTTTCCACATGGCAGCTACGTGAAAGAAAAACAACTAGCATTGTGAAAAAAGAAATGAGGTTTCCCCAAAACGCAACAGAGGAGCCCTTAAGAAATGATGGCTAGATTTTTGTGATACACCACTGATTGTCTAAAACTCCAATTATAAGTTGGAGAAGTATTGTTGAACTAATAAAGATTGATTTCTCCCTACCGGTTACAAGGCACTGTGCAGGACACCGTTGGGAGCTTGAGGGCGAATAAGATATGGGATAGTTCTCAGGTTACACTGCACAGGACCTCAGTTCCGGAACAGAGTGACCAGAATGAGAGAGTCTTGGGATGAAGTCAAAGTGGTGGCCAGGGCCAGATTTCAGGGGCCTTGGAAGCCATGTGAAGGCATTTGGGCTTGATGCTAAGTATTACAGGAATCCACTGAAGCGTATTAACATAGGAGTGGATTAACTGACTTATATTAAAAAAAAAAAAAAAAAAAAGTCTGGCTGTTGTGTGGGCCAAGTCCAAAGCAAGGAGATTAGAGAGGAAGGCTTTGTAATCCATCAGGCGGAGAGATGATGGTGCTGGACAAGGATGAGAACTGTGGAGAGAAACCAGTTCCCAGTGAAGTTATTTTGGAGGTAGAGCCGCTGGAACTTGCCAGTAAGATGGGTTGGATGGAATTGAGGGGTGGTGAGGGAATGGTAGGAGCCGAGGGAGAGCCTAGTTTTGAAAGAAGGGTAGGATTTGAACATGTACTGTTGACAAGGAGGATATTATAGGCAGGGAGGCATGAGCAGAAACATGAGGTGAGAAAATGGAGCCCATGTCCAGAGAGGTAGGAGTAACTGGAATCTTTCTGGAGAATGAGGTGCCAAAAGGAAAAGCACAGTAGATGTGGTTGGAGCTGGAGTGGAAAATGCCAGACCAAAGAAAATGAATTTCTTTCTGCAGGCAATATGGAACCACCACAGGATTTTGTGTTTGTTTGTTTGTTTGTTTTTTTAAAGATTTTATTTATTTATTTGACAGAGAGAGACATAGCGAGAGAGGGAACACAAGCAGAGGGGAGTGGGAGAGGGAGAGGCAGGCCTCCCGCCGAGCAGGGAGCCTGATGCAGGGCTCGATCCCAGGACCCTGGGATCATGACCTGAGCCGAAGGCAGACGCTTAACGACTGAGCCACCCAGGCGCCCTCCACCCCAGGATTTTGAACAGACTAAAGCCCCAGCAGGCCTCCACTGGTTAGAACAAGTCTACCGCCTTCCTACTGACCCATTCTTGTACTCAATGACTTAAAGAGTATTTTGCATCTAACATAAATTTCTCTATTGGTTCCATGGAAAACACACACACCCACGCATTGCCTACCTCACTGATTTTTAAAACAGTTTCACTTCCCTTTTAAGGCTGCTGGTGGGCCGTCATATTTACCAGACTATTGGCAATTTCACACATTCAAATTACAACCTCCCAACTTCTGCAAATAAAAGATCTTTATGTTCCCCAGTTGTGAAGTTTACTCGCAATTTCTATGCAGAGCGTTCTGTCTGTGCTTGCATTCAGAGGCTCTGTGAGCACATCTGCTCACTGCCACATTTGAGAATTCCCAAGAAAAAGAGGGTTTTGTTGTAAAAGGTCTGGCAGCCTGAGCTCTTTCCAAAGGATGCCTTGTGGACGCTGTGCTGGAGGGAAATTGTCACAACAGAGGCACCAACCCTGACAGTGTGGCCAACTATTAGTCTGACACCAAAGGAAGCCCACAGTGATGAGCTTGATAAGAGATCCATCAGGCTTCTCATCCTACTGATGAGATGACCTATTTGGGGCTTCTATAGAATAGATCATTCTGTCACTCAGTAAATATTTGAATTAGTGGATGGGAAAGGCCTTTGTAACCATGGTGAAAAATTAAAGGTTGGATGCTGTTCTTATCACATATTGAGCTGCAGGTAGACAAGAGGAGTGTAATGAGAGGTTCAGAGCAGGCAAGGATATCACAGTCAGACCTGGGTTGGAGTCCAGGCTCTAGCACCTCTTTGCCTCGAGACATTGCACTTTACCTCTCTCCGTCTTTAGTTTTTTTAGCTATACAATGGCATGATAAGAATTACTTGATGGAGTTGCCGGGATTATTCAATAAGACAATTTGTATACTGCTTGTATCTCATAATAAGTTCCCTATAAAGCTTTAACAATCCCTTTCTCATATAACCATCTTAAAGGCAGTTTTCTACATGAAGCCATTAGATGGACAGTGGAGCTCCTGGAGCTGTAGAAATTTAGAGAAGAAGCATCAGCGTAATAGAATAATCAGGAAGGCATCATGGAGACCAGAAATTATAGCTAAGCCTTGGGCCACAAGAAGGATGTCAACAGGTTTTTATTGTTCTCTCCTATAGCATTTCATACAGTGTATTCTAATTGAGATATGACTGATTCTAGAGAGGAGGGGTCATGCCTGATTCTTTCTTGTAGTGGTTCCTATGCTTAGCACGGTGCAAGATACCCAGAAATGGATTAATAAATATTGGATGGGTGGGTAGATGGGTGGGTGGGTGGATGGATGGATGGATGTAAAGAGAGAAATTTTAAGGGAATAACATTTAGAGAAGAGGAAAAGCAGTGCAAATGTATGGAAGTGGGGATCAGATGGATCATGACATGGTTTTGGCTCATAATGAGCTCATGATGCTTGGAGCAGAGGATATTTGATAGAGAACTGCAGGAAAATAAGTCCCCAGATATTAGAACAAAGTTCAGGCCCCCTGTAGGCTGAGGAGAGGATGCTCACTTGATAGTGAAGTCAACTGGGGCATCTTTAGCTGGAGAATTTCAGATGGAGAAAGATGTTAGGACAGTTAGTCTGACAGCAGTGTGAACAAAGACCTAGAGGAGACAGAAATAAGAGGGGAAAGCCAGTCAGAGCCTGGCATTGGGAACAAAAAATAGAAATGACTCTGGGGTTAATGGATCCCGGTTCAAATCCTGGCTCAGACAAGTTGCCTAACATCTCAGAGTCTGTTTCCTCAAAATGTCTTACTTGTCGTCCTGTTCTTTTCTCCTTGCAATAAAATTACTTTCAGAATATCTTTTAAATAATTGTAACCACTCTTAGTACTAAGTACTTAACCTGCGGCAGAGCCTGCAACAGGGCTTTGCAGGCATTACCTGCTTTCCCTAAATTAAGTTACAACGGTTCTAGGAAATAAGTAGCTATTACCCCATTTAAGAGATGGAGAAACAGATATACAGCACTTTAATGAGCTGTGCAATCTCCTCCAGCTGATGGGAGAGGAGGGATTCATACCCAAGTCAGCCTGATGCCTCAGCTTGCCTTCGTTATTTTTTAAATAAGCTTATATTGAAGTCGAATGTGTAGAGTGAACAGCTCTTTCAAAAGACTTCCATCTGTGATTCCTCCCTCTGGTATTCACCCCTTTGTATAATCCCCACCCTTTGAATTTGGGCTGGTCCTAGTGACTTGCCTGTAATGAATAGAATATGACACCTGGGGGCACCTGGGTGGCTCCACGGGTTAAGCATCAGACTCTTGATTTTGGCTCAGGTCACGCTCTCCGGGGCGTGGGATCGGGCCCTGCGTCCGGCTCTGCACTCATTGGGGAGTCTGCTCAAATTCTCTCTCTCCTCCTCCCTCTGCCCCTCCCCCATTGCTCGTGCTCTTTCTCTGAAAAAAGACAACATGACATGTGATGCAATGTCACTTCGTGATTAGGTTACAAATGCCTGTGACTTTCATCTTGGTAGCACTCTTCTCCCTCTTGGCTTGCATGCTTTGGTGAAACAAGCTGCCATGTTGGAGAAGCCCATGTGGTCAGCAACTGAGGGTGGTCTCTGGCCGACAGCTGGCATGCAGCTGAGGCCCTCAATCCAGCAGCCCACAAGGAACTGAATCCTGCCCACAACCACATAAGTGAGTTGGAAGCAGAGCCACCCCAGGCAAGCCTTGAGGTGAGACCGCAGCCCTAGCTGACATCTTGCTTCAGAGACCCTGAAGCAGAGATCTCAGTTATGCCATGCTCTCTTCCTGAACTACAGAACCTGTGAGATAGTAAATGTTTTGAGCCTCTAGGTTTTGAGGTGGTCTGTGGGTAGCAGTAGACAACTAATACACCACACAAAAAAGAAAAGTGTATAAATCACAGTGGTACAGCTTGATGAATTTTCACTGAGGAAGCACATTTGGTAACCAGAACTACCATCACTGATGGATGTAATCAAGAGATAGATCATCACCAGGCCCCCAGAAGCTGCATTCCTACACCTCATACTGCCCCCATCCCACCATCCCAAGGAAAATGACTCTCTTGAGGTCTAACACCGTAGGTTAGTTTTGCCTGATTTTGAACTTACATAAATGGAATTGATGCATAAATATTCTTTTGTGTCTGACCTCTCTCTTGGAGGCTGCCTTCTTTTTTTTTTTTTTAAAGATTTATTTACTTATCAGAGAGAGAGTGGGGGAGGTCAGAGAGAGAATCTGAAGCAGACTCCCTGCTCTCAAGCACACAGGCTCCATCTCATGACCCTGAGATCATGCCCTGAGCCGAAACCAAGAGTTGGATGCTCAAAGAAACTGAGCCACCTAGGCACCATTTGGAGCCTGCCTTCTTAATCGCTCCCTAAACCTCATCAGTGGAACCAGTGAACTTCATTATTCATCTTGCTATGATTTTCATCGATCCCATATAACTAATTCTGTGTATTTTATCCATCCCATATAACTAATTCTGTGTATGTATTCTGTATAACAAATTACCTCAAAACATAGCTGGAAAAAAAAAGGTCAGCTTTTCCTGTTTGTGGTGCTTATACTTTTTACAAGCCATTTAAAGAAATTGAACTACCTTGGTCCCCTAAATTCACTAGAAGACACCTTGGGCAAGTCACTTCACTTTTCGGAGCCAGGGTTTCCACTTGTGTAAAATTAGGTAGTTTGGCCTAATTTTAAGTTCCATCTGTGGAATCCTAAACTTGTTGGAAGAACTTCTGGCCTAGATCATGACATACTCTGTGATGTCATCCCTTTCCTCAGGCATGTTGACAAATTTAAGTAATTTTCAAAAATCTAGTTTAATTTTAATGCATCCCAAAGACACGTAAAACCTACCACTCACGATGGAGAGATATTATGAAATAAATAATACATAAGATGTGAATTCCAAAAGGGTTGGGAATCATAGGGCTGGAAAAAAAATGATGGTTTGGCTTTTTCAAGTGTAAAATGAGGCCAATAAAGACAAATTACAATGATAACTGCCTACTTCTAATCAGTGGCAAATTATGGGTAAGTGGGTAACTGGGCAGTTAATCCTAGAAAAAGCCATTCTCTCTGTGATATTTGATACAGATTTGAAAATTTAGCCTTGAATAAAAACAATTTAACTCCCATTGGTGATTTCTTTCCACATCGTACATATAAATACTTTCAGTTTGGTTATTCTGAGTTTGTACAGCCCTGTGTATGTATCAGGAAGACATTGTACTCCTTGGAGAAAAGAGAAGTGAGTTCTCGGGAGCCTGTGACATCCACTGTGGTCATCTTACAGCTAGACTTGTCTACAATTTCTAGGATCGCTTTCTACTTGAAGCTGATCACATTTAGAATCACACAATTTCCACAGCTTATTTACCAAATCACTTTTTTATTGAAGCAAAAGGAAAGAAGCGTTCTCCAAAGTCATTGCTCTGATGTGTACAGTCTGGCCTTGCTCACTTCATCGTGAGTTATCGCGGTCTCTGCACCCCATGGCCTGGTCCCATGGGATTCCCATCAGTTCTTAGGTTTCCAGGCCTTTTTGGCACAGGCCTGGCCCCTTCTGAAAGCTCCTTTCAGGAGGCATCCCTGCCCATCCCACCCGGTGACTTCTTCCCAGCTCCTCTCTAACTCTTACAGGTGACATGTCCCCATCATCCTTATGTTCAGTTGGTTTAAAAGTAAATTTTCTATTAAGGTGTAATTCACATATCATAAAATCCACTCTTTTCAAGTATACAAATCAGTATTTCTAGTATATGCACAAGGTTGTACAATTGCACCATTTTCTAATTCTGGAACGTTTTCATCACCTCAGAAAGAAACCACAGGCAGCCATTCCCCATTCTCCCTTTTTCCACAAGCCCCTAGAGACCACGAATCTATTTTCTGTAGCTATGGACCTGCCAATTCTGGGCACTATAGACAAGCAGAATCCTGCAATACGTAGCCTCTGGTATCTGGCTTCATTCACTCAGCACAGCGTTTTCTGCATCCATCCATGCTGTAGCACGTATGCGAACTTCATTCCTCTTTACAGAGAAATAAATTCCATTGTCTGGATATGCTGAATTCTGTTGATCCATCCATCAGTGGATGGAAGGTGGGCTTGATTCCACTTTTTTGCTGCTATGAGCATTCGTGTGTAGGTGTTTGTGTGATATTCATTTCCTTCAATGTATTTATTTATCTAGATTGATTTATTTATTATTTGAGAGAGAGAGAGAGAGTGTGTGAGCAGAGGGAGGGCCAGAGGGAGAGAGAGAGAATCTCCAGCAGCCTCCCCACTGAGCACAGAGTCCCATGCAGGGCTTGATCTCAGGACCCTAATATGACCTGAGCCGAAATCAAGAGTCGGACGCTTAACTGACTGAGCCACCCAGGTGCCCCTCCATCCATCTTCACAACCACCATGAAATGTCCATGAGGGCAAATTCCTTGTCTGTCTCATTCACTGCAATTTCCTTAAAGCCCTAGCACAGTGCCCAGCAGCTAGACATTTGTTAAACAAATACATAAATAACAGATCAATGAAATATATAGTATTATAGTATTCTGTTTTAAAAATCAATTTTACTGTTACCATGAATATAGACCATGTATATACCTGTTTAACCACCACCAGAGCCACAATCAAGATAGGAGACACCACAGCCAAGACATAAGACAATTACATAACCTGAAAATGTTCCCTCATGCCCTTCCCAGTTCATATCCAGCCCCCAATCCCAGCCCCAGCCAAACACTGAGCTACTTTCTAACACTACAGACTAGATCTGCCTTTGCCAGAATTTTATATAAATGGAATCCTACAGTATGTACTCTTTTGTCTCAAGTGTTTTGCTTAGCATGTTTTTGAGATTCATACCTATTGCTGCATGTATCAGTAGTGTGTTCCTTTTTATTACCAAATAGTGTTCCATCATAAGCATATACCACAATTTGGTTATCCACTCATTGGGTAAGGGATATTGGAATTATTTCCAGTTTTTGGCTTTTATGAATAAGGCTACTATGGACATGCATGCACAAGTTTTTGTGTGGACATATGTTTTCATTTGTCTTGGGTATATACCCAGAAGTAGAATTGCTGGGTCTAATTGAAAATGGTACTTCTAGAAGCTGCCCAACTCTGTGCAAAATAATTACGTTTTACACCAGCAATGTATGAACTTTCCAGGAGCTCCACCTCATCACTATACTTTACGTTATCAGTCTTTAAATTTCATTCATCTGAGTATATGTATTAGTATCTCTTTGATACTAATTTTTCATTTGAGTATCTTTGATGGCGTAATAATATTGAACATCTTTTCATGTGTTTTTTGGACTTTGGGGAAGTGTCTGTTCAAACTTTCACCCATGTTTTTTTGAGTTACACTCTTGTTGAGTTGTAAGAGTCCTTTATGTATCCTGGATATAAGTCCTCTGTCAGAAAAATATACAGCAAATATTCTCTTGTAGTCTTTGGCTAGCTTTTTCATGTTCTTAATGGTCTTTCAGAAAGTAAAAACTGGTAAAATCCTTAGTCTTTTTTTTTCCTTATAGATTATGCTTTTTGTATCCTAATTGAGAAGTTTTTCTTACTTCAAGATCACAGAGATTATTTTTTCCTGTTTTTTTTTCTAGATGTTTTAGCTTTGATGAGTAGGTCTAGAAGCCATTTTGAGTTGATGTTTGTGTATGATATAAAGTAAGGGTTAAAGCTCATTCATCTATACCATCTATACCCAACCAGCATCATGTGTTAAAAAGACTCTCCTTTTCCCTTTTAATTCTTCGGATACTTGTTGAAAATCAATTGGCTGTACATATGTGGATCTGTTTTTGAAGTCTCAATTCTTTTCCATTGATATATATTCTATCCTATATCAATACCATATTTTTTTTAAAGATTTTATTTATTTATTTGAGAGAGAGAATGAGAGATAGAGAGCACATGAGAGGGAAGAGGGTCAGAGGGAGAAGCAGACTCCCTGCTGAGCAGGGAGCCCGATGTGGGACTCGATCCCAGGACTCCAGGATCATGACCTGAGCCGAAGGCAGTCGCTTAACCAACTGAGCCACCCAGGCGTCCCAATATCATATTGTTTTGATTACTGTAGATTTGTCACGAATCTTCAAATCTGGTAGTGTAAGTTCTCCCCTTTTGTTCTTTTTGAAACTTGTTTTTTGCTATTCTACATCCTTTGCATTTCTATATAAATTGTAGAAAATCATATTGATTTCTATAGGAAGTCCTGATAGGATTTTGATTGGTATTGCATTGAATGGGCAGATCAATTTGGGGAGAATTGACACATTAAAAATATTTACACATTCAATCCATGAACATGATAAATCTCTCAAGGTTTTTGAAAGGTCTTACTTAAAAAACATTTTTTTAAAAGGTCTTACTTAAATTCTCCTGGCAACATTTTGTAGTTTTCAGTATTCAGATATATATTTACAGGTATATAGATATACTTATTCCTATGTATTTCATGTTTTATGGTATTGTAAATATTTCTAAATTTTAATTTCTAATTCATTAGCATATAAAAATAGAATTAATTTTGTACACTGACCTTGTATTGCTCTTGTTAGACCCATTTACTACTTATAGATACTTTTTAAAAATATTCCTTTAAATTTTTTCCCCAGATGATCATGTCATCTGAAAATAAAGTTTTACTTCTTTTCCAGCTTATATGCTTTTTATTCCATTTTCTTGACAAATTGCATTGCCCAGAGTCTCATATGTCAAATATGAGTGACAAGAGTGGGCATCCCTTTCTTATTTGTGATCTAGGGGAAAAACATTCAGGTTTATACTCTTACATAGGATTTTGGCTATAGGTTTTTTGTAGATGTCCTTTATCATTTTAGAGAATTTTTCCTATTCCTACTTTGCTGAGAATTTTTATCATGAAAGTATATTGAAAATGTCAAATGCATTTTCAGCATCTGTTGAGGTGACCTTATGGTTTTCTTTATTCTGTTAATAAGATGAATTACACTCATTGGTTTTCAAATTTTAAACCATCTTGGCTTTCCTGGGATAAATCTCACTTGGTCATGGTATATTACTACTTATATATATTACTTACATATATTGCTTTTACTTACAGCAATTATGTTAAGAATTTTTGAGTCTGGATTCCTGTAGTTTCCATATAATTGTCTAGTTTTGATGTCAAAGTGACTCCGACCTTATAAAGTGAGTTGGGAAATGTTCCCTTTATTTTCTGAAAGAGTTTATGTAGAATTGGTTAATTTCTTCCTTAAATGACTGATAGTACTCATGAGCAAAGCCATCTCGGCATAAAGGTATTGTTTTTTCTGGTCAGGTTTTTTTTTTTTTTTTTAGAGGGAGACATGACTTTATTAGAAAACAAAACAAAACAAAACAACTGAGGTGGTGAGTTGGTCCTTAATGGATGCCTTGGTGGATGAGGCTGCTCTTCGCTGCACTGGCCTTCTCCCGATCCTGCCACCAGGCAGGGTCCAACTCAAAGCAGCACCACAGCCGCAGGGTCTCATTTGCTGCTGCTGAGGCCACGGTGGCCCCATCTGGGCTTATGGTCAGACTTAGGACCCTGGCAGTGTGACCTTTAAGCTCAGCCACCTTGGCCAGGGTTGGGTACTTTCAAATAACCAACTGGTTCTGGGCAAAGCCATGGCCTGAGATGAGCTCCCTCTAGTGGGGAGACCAGAGGATGGAGCACACCTGGGATTGAGCATCCACAGCACTCACACAGGACGCAGAGCAGACATTCCAGATTCGAATGTGTTGGTCGCTGGTGCCCCCTCCAGTTGCCAGGACATTGGACTGCCAAGGAAACCAAGCTACAGCCTTGACAGCCCCTTAATGCTGGGGGTGCATGTCTGCAGGGGAACCCAGCCACCCTCTCCAGGAGCACTAGGCCACACATTGACCAAGTTATCGTTGCCACCGCTGGCCAAAAGTCATCCATCTGGGGCCCAGCGCAGCCCACACACCTCTTGGCTGTGGCCGCTCAGTGTGGCCACATGGTGTTCTGCCACCCGAACATCATGGTGGTGGATGTGGCCAGAACGTGAGCCCCTGGACGCGGTATGGCTATTCCAACACAGGGAGCTCACACGGGCAGAATGGCCATGTTTCGAAGCCGCTTCTGCTGCCGCACACCCCGCAGCTGCACCTCCGCACTGCTGGTACCCACAGCCAAGTAGCTGCCCTCTTTGATCCAGGCCGCAGAGGATATATAGTTCCCAGGCTGCTCCATTTGCAGCAGCTGCAAGATGTCACCAGACCTTGTACTCCACAAGTACACGCTGTTGTCCTACGCCACAGCCAGTACCTTCCCAGAGCTCCAGCCCACAAGGTTCGGGTAGTAGTCATTCGGGATTTCAGGGGCGTCCAGGATTCGGTCTGGCAGGGAGGGAACGTAACGGCAGGTCTTCCGGCGGGAGCCGGGCGTGGCCTTCTGGCTGTAAAGCACTTTCAGTCTGTTCTGGTAACCCTCTGGGGCATTTTGTGGTTTCCCACTGAGCCGAAGGATCTTGGCTTCCTCCACATCAAAACCGTTCAGGTTCCGAAGCCCAGGCTTTCTGATGTTCCTTCTTGGTGGGCGTCTGGCTATCTTCAGGCTGGTTTTCCTTGCTCAGGAGGAAACGGGCCGCTTCCATCTGGGAAGCACCACGATGGGGGATACAGCGGTCACCGCCAGGTTTGCTGGGAGTGGTCTGAGCCTTGGAGCTGGGTTTGCCGGGAGTTCGGCCTGGGGTCCTGCTGGCGCTGTGGGATGGGTTGGCTGCCCGCATGGGTGAGGGAGCCGGCCCGCGGCTTCCTTAGCTTTGCACTGCCAGCGCGTGCGGGGGGTGCATTGGGGATGGGGGCGTCCAGCTGCAGCAGCGAGTGCAGGTCACTCTTGAACACGAACTGCGCCATGGCAGCGTCTGCAGAGGGAGGAGTCCTTGGAGTGGGTGCCCGCCGAGTCCTTCAGCCCCCAGCAGGTTCCAATCCCAGACCGTTCTGGTCAGGTTTTTAATATGAATTTAATTTCTTTTTAACAAATTCAGGATTGTTTATGTTTTCTACTTTTTGGTATCAGCTTTGCTTATTTGTGTCTTTCAAGAAATTTGTCTATTTCAGTTAAATTTTTAACTTATGGAAAAAAGTTGTTCAAATTTGTATTGTTTTTCTAATGTCTGTAGGATCTCTAGTGAGGTAGTATCCAGTGATGTCCTTTTGCATTCCTCATATTGGTTATTTGTGCCTTCTCTTTGTTTCTTGATTAATCTAGTTAAAAGTTTATTAATTTTGTTGACTTGTTTTGCTTCATTGATTTTTCTTAATGTTTATCCATTTTCTATTTCAATGATGTCTGCTCTTATTTTTACTCATTTGAATTTAATTTTTTCTTCATCTAGGTTCTTAATGCAACACTCGGATCATTGATTTTGAGGCTTTTTTTGCCCTCTTTATAGTTATAAATCCCTAAATTTTATATGTTGTGCTTTAATTTTAATTTAGTTCAAAATATTTTCTAATTTCCCATATGATTTGGCTTTGGGTTTTTGTTTTTGTTTTTTTTTTTGATCCATGGATTATTTAGAAGGATGTTTCCTGGGAATTTTTCGGCCATTTGCCTGCTCTTGGTTTCTAATTTAATTCTATTGTGCTGAAAGAACATAGTCCGTATGATTTTAAATCTTTTACGTTTACTGAAAGCCTCCCTTGGGGGCCCAGCATATGATTTATCTTGGTGAATATTACCTGTGTACTTGAAATGGATGTATACACTGTTGTTCTTTGTTGGAGCAGTCTATAAATGTCACTTAGGTCAGATAGGTTTTAAGTGTCATTCACGTTTTCTCTATATTTACTGATTTTCTGTCCACATCTCCTATTGATCATTGAAAGAAGAGTGTTGGAGTTTCCAACAATATCCGTAGATATGTGGCTTTCCCTCTCAGTTCTGGCAGTTTTGTTTCATACATTCTAAAGCTCTGTTATTTAGGATTGTTATCGCATTTTGATGAATTGAGCCCTGTAGCATTTCATAATATTCCTCTTTATCCCTATTAATAGTCCTTGTGCAGAAGTCTGTTTTTCTGATGTCAGCATAGCTACTGCAGGGACGCCTGGGTGGCTCAGTCAGTTAAGCATCTGCCTTTGGCTCAGATCATAATCCCAGGGTCCTGGGATAGAGTCCCGCATCGGGCTCTTTGCTCAGCAGAGAGCCTGGTTCTGACTCTGCCTGCCCCTCCCCCGGCTTGTGCTCTCTCTCTCTCTCTCTCTCTCTCTCTCTCTCTCTCACACACACACACAAATAAGTAAATAAAATCTTTAAAAAAAAAAAGTATACCTACTGCAACTTTCTTGAGTCTTGTTGACGTGCTCCAGGTTTTTCCTGCCTTTGACTTTCAACCTATTTGTATCTTTATATTTAAAGTAGGTTTCTTGTACATAATATATGGTTGGGTCTTGCTTTTTATATTTTTATTTTTATTTCTTGATCCAGTCTGACAATCTCTACCTTTTAAATTGTAACGTTTAGATCACTTTTGATGTGTGTATTTATTATATGTGTGTGCAGCAGTCTACCACCTTGCTGTGTGTTTTCCTTTTGACTTATCTGTTCTTTGTTCCCCTTTTCTCCCTTCTTTTGGATTATGTATTTTTTTAAATTTTTTATTGTTATGTTAATCACCATACATTACATCATTAGTTTTTGATGCAGTGTTCCATGATTCATTGTTTGCGTATAACACCCAGTGCTCCACGCAGAACGTGCCCTCTTTAATATCTATCACCAGGCTAACCCATCCCCCCACCCCCCTCCCCTCTAGAACCCTCAGTTTGTTTTTCAGAGTCCATCGTCTCTCATGGTTCGTCTCCCCCTCCGATTTCCCCCCCTTCATTCTTCCCTGTACCTCTGAAACAAATAATACATGTTAAAAAAAAAAAAGAAAAAGAAGAAAATAGCAGGAAAAATATTTGAGTATTTTTAAGTTCCATCTTTTTCTCCATGATTGATTTATTAGTTATAATTTATTTTTTAGGGTTTACTCTGTGGTCTGTATGATACAGCTGTCAGTGATCACAGCTTAACTTCATGAACCTTACTTATACCAAAATAACTTGTTTTTCCTCTCCCTTTTTTTTGTGCTACTGTTATCAAAGATTTTACTTCTATGTGACACCTTGCTATTATTTTCACTTTAAACAGGCAATTATTTTTTAGAGAAATTTATAGTGAGACTTTTTAAAAAAAATATTTACCTATTTATTTTTTCCAGTCTTCTTTATTCATTGGTACCCTCATTTCATCTCTCCTATAGTACATGCCTTTCGATGACAAATGCTCTCAACTTTTGTATGTCTGAAAAAGTCTTTATTTTGCCTCTGTTTTTTGAAAGATATTGTATTGGCTCTAGAACTCATTACTGACTGTTTATGTTTCTTTCAGCCCTTTGAAAAAGTGATCTCATTTTCTTCTGGACTGCATAGTTTTTGACAAGAAGATTCTTGTCATTTTTATCTTTGTTCCTCTAAATTTAATATCTTCTTTCCCTTCTGCTTTTAAGATTATTCCCTTTGCTAGTGTCTTCCAGCAATTTGATTATACTGTCCCTTGGGATGGTTTTCTTTTGTGTGTTACCTTTGGGGTTCATTAAGTTTCTTGGATTTGTGGTTTATAGTCTTCATCAAGTTTGGAAAACTTTTTACTCTGTTTCTTCAAATATTTGTCTCATCCCTTTTCCAAATTCCCATAATACATGTTAGACCACTAGATACTTTCCTACAATTCAGTGAGATTCTGTTATTTTTCTTTCTGTGCTATTTTTTTTCTTTGGACAGTTTCTATAGTGACATCTTCTAGTTCACTAACATTTTATTCTTTAGTATTTAACTTGCTGCTAATCCCATCCAGTGAATTTTAAATTTCAGATATTGTAACTTTCATTTCTAGAAGTTCCATTGGTTCTCCTTACATTGTCAACTTCTCATTATAGTCAGGTTTTCCTTCAAAAACTTGAAAATAGTTAAGATAATGTTTTTAATCTCCTCTGCAAATTCCATCACCTCTATCACTTCTGGACCTGTTTCTTTGATCATTTTTTTTTTTCTTGTTTGTTGGTTTTGTTTTCCCACTTCTTGGCCTGTCAGGTAATTTTTTATTGAGTACTGGACATTGTAAATTTTATATTTGGGGGGTTAGATTCTGTTGTCTTCCTTTACAGAGTGTTGGGCTCTGTTCTGAGGGGCAGTTCACTTACTTGCAAGTCAGTTTCATCCGTTCAAGGCTTATTTTTAAGCTTTGGTAGAGTGAGTCTAGCATCATCTTTATGCTCCTAAACTACTGCTCATGTGGTCTTTCTAAGGTCCCTACCAAATGACCCAAGTGATTGGAGTCACCAGTGATAACTCTGGCTGGAATCGAATGAATCCCAAGCCTTTGTGAGCTCTCAGAACTATTCAGCTCGCTGCTCAGAGATTGGTCTTTGCTAGCCTCAAGGAGATTTATCCTCCACCTGCACATCTCTGTTTGCAGCCAAGACCCCAGGGGAACACCCCCCACCACCACCACCAAAGCAGATTTCTGGAGCTCTCTCCCTACAAAGCGCCATCCTCTTCGGAACTCAGCCCTCAGATTCTCTGAACTCCCAGTTCTGTCTCCTCAGCTCAGGTCCTCTGCTTGGGACCCCTGTCTCTTCTCCACAGTTTGCAGTATGCCTCCAGGCAGAATGTCAGGGTAATTATAAGGCTTGCCTTGTCTGTCTCCCTTCTCTCAGGGATCACAGATCTGATCTGTCTGTTGTCTAATGTCTGAAGACTGTTGTTTCATCTATTGCGTCCAATTTTCCATTTATTGATGGCAGGAGGGTAAATCTGTTGCCTGTTTTCCCATTACAACTGGAAGCAGAAGTTCTTTATAGAACACATTTTTAAACAGAATCAAATGTGATGATTTTATCCCTAACCCTGACCCATTAATAATTTATTCCAACTATAATCTTATGTATAGGTTTGGTTAGAATATTGTTGCTCTTCTTGTTGCTATTATTTTTAAAATCATAAAAGAATAATAACTATCAGTTATTAAATGTCTATTATTTGTCTGTTATGGTGCTAAGCATTTTACAACTATTCTTTTTATTATCACTATCTTAAAGTCAAGGAAAACTCAGGCTATGGGATAGTAAGTGCAGTCAGTATTCAAACTCAAATACTGTTCTTTAGAAACCTACCTTTACGTGTCTTACCTTTACCACACCTTTGGTGGAATGAAGAAGAGGGGGAGATTCACATGATTACGGTAGACAGAAGCTCTCTACCAGTGTTTTCCAAGCTGAGATGAGGCAAGAAGATAGAGCTTCCTGGATTCCATCTTGGAATGTCTGAGTCGTAATTTCTGGACAGTTATATTCACTTGGGCTCTCAGGAGGTCCTTACACACAAACGTTTCCCTGGATGTTTCCCAATTCCAGCATCAAATATTTGAACTCTGGCACTTCCAGCATCCTCCATCCCACCAAATCAAAACATAAAGAGGAATTTCAACCACAAAATCAGTTCCATGCTGAAAAACTAAATGTTTCCTGGCAGTTATCTATACCTGTTCTTTGTCATTTGCATTTAAGTACAGTGACTTTTTAGTTAGAAAAACCCCAACAGTCAGCAGGCTTTCAATTAGCCTCTGATACCACCTGCTTTGAATTATAAAGCTTCAAACTACAAAGTCATGCTTTTATCTAAACACAGTGTTTTAAACTTTGGATTGAAGCACTCTATAGACTTCAGTTTCCGTGTTTTTCAAATTAATGGGTTAGATATTTGAAGTCTTGTTCAGCTCTAAAATTTCGTTATTTAAAATATTGGTTTTTTTAAATTAAAAAGTTATTAGTGGTTTTGCTTTGTTTTTAAGCTATTGTAGGGAGATTTTCTCTTTAAAATTATGTTCTCTGGGGCGCCTGGGTGGCTCAGTTGGTTAAGCGACTGCCTTCGGCTCAGGTCATGATCCTGGAGTCCCGGGATCGAGTCCCACATCGGGCTCCCTGCTCAGCAGGGAGTCTGCTTCTCCCTTTGACCCTCTTCCCTCTCGTGCTTTCTATCTCTCATTCTCTCTCTCTCAAATAAATAAATAAAATCTTTAAAAAAAAAAATAAATAAAATAAAATTATGTTCTCTGGAATTAACAAAGTCACAAGAACATACAGTAGCATTTCCTGCAGCCTTGAATGGCAAGAATGCACCATGAAGCACCCTCTCCACTTCTGAAATGCTCGTCCAAGCTCTTTGAAGTGTACAGCATAGCTTATAAAATTTGGTTTGTCAAGGTGAATAAGACTTATTGATCGAGGTATAGGCAGACAATCAAAAGAAATGCTGAGTGTTTGTCTTTTAAAAAAAAATCCATCTGACAGTCAAAACCAGCCAGAATGTTTTGTATTGAGGGTGGCCAAACAAAGGGAAAAAAAAATCAAGATTTTTATCTGTGCTAAGAAGTGGTTTTGCCCAGTCTCCTTTTTATTCAAATGAAAATGTTGAGTTATAAGATTCTATTAATTGTTGAGTAGCTCTTATTGAAAGTATAGCCAGAGGGTATTTAATTACAGAGGGACATACAGAATTTTAAGCCTAAACCTGGATTTTATTACCAAGAATGTAAAAGACAGTAACAGAACCTAGTGTTTATAATTTTGTCCCTGGCTCACTAAGACAGCCCTAGCCAGCTGTGCAGTCAAAGTCATTTGCATTTATTTGATCAGAAAATGATTATTGTGTACTGTAAAAGTATCATTCATTTCCTATTACCATTGATCTCCAGAGAGTTTCACTCAGATCTTGCCAGGAATTTCCAATGGCAGGTGGTGGAGCTATATTTTTCTATGATTAATCATATAGTCCAAATTCAGTGATTACAACTCATTAAAGAGAGTAGATTTCCTATTAATGAATGCTTAGTGCCAGAATTCAAGACTCAGAAGTTGCAGGTCTAGAATAAGGTAGACACTGGATTCTGAGAAAGGACCTCTTCACTCAAGGGCATCCCTGGAGAAACTAACTCTCACGGGGCTCCCTTTGGATTAGAACACAACCCATCAAGGCTCGTTCACCTCAATACGATACATTCCACATTTTATTCACTGGAAGGGCTTTGTAGCCAAATATGATTGCGAAGACTCAGGACCTAATTTTTGAAGCTCACCTTATCCATTGTGTGCTCAATCCTAACAAACTTGTTAGAGGCTGTCTGAAGTATGGATGGTGACATGACATTATCTAACCAGCTGCATTTCAACCACAGAAAATGGTCTTTTATCTGGAACAAACTCCTTTTCGTATTTGAAGGCTTAATTAGGTCTCCTCCCCATACCCATAAGTTCAGCCTCTTTGCCCTTCCTTGCTGCCCAGACAGCCTCCACATAGCTCCTGGAGTCAGTCCCATCTGCCTCTAATCCACTCTATACACAGCCTCTTGATTGCAAATGTTATAGGGAAGTGACAGCTGAAATCAGTTGTTTCCCCTCTTTTATCTAAAGGAAAGGAACAGACTAGGTTAGTTCCCAAATTTAGTGACACATAACAACAAAGCCTTATTTCTCATTCAGACCATTTGCAGTTTTGAGTCATAGTAGTGGTGGTGGGGGTTGGGGGAGCTCTCATGCCTTCTCACTCAGGAACCAAGACAGATGGAGTCTTCACCATCTGAAGTGGCACCCAGTCACCATGTCTGGGGGAGGGAACATAGCAAATCACACATTCACTCTTAAAGACTTTGTCCAAGAAGTACTCTCTCTCTTTTTTAAAGATTTTATTTATTTATTTATTTATTTTAGAGAAAGAGGGCAAGCACATGTGTGCAAGCCGGGAGCGGGGGGGGGGGGGGGGGGGCGGGGCAGAGGGGGAGGGAGAGGGACACTGTGTTGGAGCTGAGCACAGAGCCCGCTGCAGGGCTCTAACTCAGGACTCTGAGATCATGACCTGAACCCAAACCAAGAGTCTGATGTTTAACCTTAACTGACTGAGCCAGCCAGGCACCCCTAAAAAGTACTTCTAATTGCATTGCCTATGGGCCAAATCAAGTTACCTAGACACACCTGATGGATGAGCAGAGTGGTGTGATCCAGCCATAGACCCAGCAGGAGACCTGAAAATATGGACTAGTTAATAACTACACTGATAGCACTAGCACTGGTAACCACATAGTCTATCATTCCAGTCACCAAATAGTTCACCTTCTTTCTTACACTCAAAATACCCTACCCCTTATGAAAGCTCCATTCAGTTAGGACATTAAGTTCAAGGTCCAGGATCTCTGGGTGATATGAGATAGTCTCTACATCGGATCTGGATCCAGAACTAAAAAGACGAGGAAGCTGTCTCTCTCACATCCACTATATAATGGTAGCATAGGGACAGAGTATACATGGTAAATGCTCCTGTTCAGGGAGGGGAAAAGCACTGGCCTGTGGCAATTCTGTAATCCTGCCAGGCAGACTTTGTGAGATTTCCCTCCTCAAAAATAGGGGACATTCCCTAAAAAGGCCATGATCCAATTCTCTGGAAGGTCCTCCCCTGTCCATTGTCCTTTGGGAACCCTCTCAGAGATTCTTCCTTTGCAAAAGATTTCCCCTGGCCACATCCGAGCTGGGGACTAAGTCCTCCCTGAGGGATGAGCACCTTCCTTAGCTCATATTCTGCATGTACAAAGGTGAGACCCAGAAGGTCATTCGAAGTCCAGGACCATCACATTCTTTTTGAGTGCCAGTGATGTATCTCTTATCATTACAGTTTGCCTCCCAAACAGATGGCTTCTTAACTCTCTGATTCCAGCCAACAACTTGGTGCCAATAGCCACACCTACCATTCATTTCAAAATGCAATCCTCATATTTGCTGTATTTCTCTGTTTTGTCACCTCCCTCCCTCCTTTCTTGACCTAATGCACTATACCTGGAACCTCTCAAGTGTGGGTTGGAGGGATACATCCTTATTTTCTTTCCCCTGAGATACTTGGCCCACCTGATGGGATTCAATTGATCTTTACCTGAGACACCTTAATCCATTCAAAGGTTTGAGCAAGGGGTATGATGGCTATACCTTTTATCTGACCCTTGCCACAGATTGAGTTTTAATTGACCTTTCCTGCTCTGAGACTTGTTCAATTTTAACTCAGTATATATATAGTTGAGAAGCAGTTGTTCTTCCAATCCTAAAAGTCCTTGAATTTATGGACCCCTCTTTTCCTTCCCTTTCCTCTTTGAAAAAGGACCAACTCCTTTCTGAGTTCGTCTCATTCATGTAATACCTTGCCAAAGGCAGCCAATAGCAACCTACACACCACAATTACATTATGTTATCCAACCAGTTTCCTTAAACATGCAAATTATTTAGGGATGTGATGTGCCTTCCAGTGCAACCATAGATGACAATTTGCCAAAAGGTTTTCTACTCCACAATGTGGATGGGTGTTTTCCCAATCCCTGACTATAGCTTTGCTACTTACCACTGAGAGGTGGACCAATGTCATATATTTTAGGTCTGGGTTATGGCAGCAGCTCACTTCAAGGTGCTAATTTCTGTATTAATAAGTATGGGTTATGTGTGCAGCAGTAATGAGCATCCCTACAATTTCAGTGTCTAAAACAACAACAGCAACAAAGACTTATTTCCTGTTCACATCACATGCCCATTTCCAGTTAGTGGAAGTCTCTGCCCCATGAACTTCTCAGTTAGGGACCCATGCTCATAAAGACTCCACAGTCTGAAATGTCTCCAGTAACCACGGCACGGAAGAGAGGGTTGCGAATGTTATATTGACTCTTAAAGGCTTCTTCCTAGAAATGGCCAGGTATCCCTTCCACTCACATTTCCTTGCCCACAGCAAGACACAAGCCTTATTGGACTTCAAGGGTAAATGGAAGTGCTAGCCTACCAAGTTTCTGGAAGGGAGGAAGGTACTCAGAATATTGATTTCCACCACACCGCTTTTATTCCGTAGCCCCTTCCCATGGGCTCCGTGTTTTAAAAGATTTTTACCAGTCAAACCACATTAATTATGCAATAGTTTCTCCACTTGAAATAGTCTGAGACTTAACAGCTGCAAATACAGATGTTGCTCTTTAAACAGTCACTCAATATCAAACTATCTTTACAACCTTATTGAAAATTAATGTACAATTTCCATAAGACTGTGTAAAATTATGAAAATCACCCATGAACCCACATAATTACTTTTGTGACCCTAGAAATGCAGATACCTTGAGAAGGTGGCCATTTTTAGGTCTTTATCAAGGAGCTTCCATGCACAGAATTTTTTAGGAAGACGAAAAAGAATTGAAAGGGGGAGGAAAGAGGATGTAGAGACAAAGTCATCTGCTTTACGATTTTGTCTGAGCCCTGTCTATTACGCCCGTTACCCCGAGTAGCTCCCATGGACACGTTCCTTTGTTTGCATTCCCTCCCCTCACCTCTCCAACCTCAGATAGTCTTCTCCTATGGGGATTAAAAGCAAAGATGAGGCACCATCTCTCTGAGCTTTAAAGCCAAACAGACCCCTCTAGACAGAGTAGAGTTTCAGTCATCAACAGTGTTAGGTATCTGTAAAGAAGACCTCACTTCTGCTCTGTGTTTCTCACACCCTACCATACTTAGAACACTTCTGACAATAAGCAATTCTCTGCGACACCAGCTGGGTGTCCTACAATTTAACTCAATTCTGACCCTATCTACCTGGAGATCCCTCAGGTTGAAGGGTCAATTCTACAAGACTGCCCTCCTCACTTCAGAGGACCATCTCAAATCCAGGTGGTCCCCTGTGCTTCTGAAGATCGGCTGTAAATCAGAGGTCCCCATGGTCCCCTCTTCAGATTTGATTAATTTGCTAGAGTAGCTCATAGAATTTAGGAAACCAGTTTACTTACTGTTTACCAGTTTATTTTCCTTTTTAAAGATTCTATCTATTTATCTGAGAGAGAGTGTGTGTGTGTGTGCACAAGCAGGGAGAGGGGCAGAGGGAGAAGCAGACTCCCGCTGAGCAGGGAGCCCGATGTGGGGCTCGATCCCAGGACCCTGAGATCATGACCTGAGCTGAAGGCAGAGGCTTAACTGACTGAGCCACCCAGGCGCCCCTCTGTTTACCAGTTTGTGAAAAAAGATATGATAAAGAACACAGGGGAACATTCAGATGGAAGAGATGCATAGAGCAAGGTGTGTGGGAAGGTGCATGGAGCTTTCATGCCATTCCTGGAGGTGCCACGCTCCCAGCACGTGTTCACCAACCCAGAAACTCTACAAACCCCCTCCTTTGGGGATTTTTATGGAGGCTTCATCCATAGGTATGATAGATCACTAATTCCATTTCCAATCCCTCTCCCCTCTCTGGAGAACGGAGGGTGTAAGCGTCTCATCATAGCTTCGTCTTTCCCATCTAGGAGCCCACCGTGTCATCTCATTAGAACCAAAGACACTGTTATCACCCAAGAAATTCCAAGGGGTTTAGGAGTTCGGTGTCAGGAACCAGGTCAAAGAGCAAATATCAGAACAAAAGGTACTCCTGGTGCTCTTACAGGAGTTTCAGGAGCTCTGTGCCAGGAACCGGGGAAGACCCCAACATATATCTTTTCTATCATCTCACAATAGTCAGTGCTAACTTGAAAATGCTGCCACATGACCACAGAGTGTCTGCTTCCCCACATGTCCAAACAAGCTTTATTCCATGTTTAGGATATTTCTGAGAAAATACCAAAGATCTGTCACCCAAATTGGCATTCATTGTACGTGACCTTTTAGCATCATTTGACACAGTTGATTACTCCCCTGCTTCTTAAAACACTTTCATTGTGCAGCCTCTGGGACAAACCTCTCTTGATCCTCCTCTGACCACATCAGCCACTTCCCATCTCCTTTGCTGATTTCTCAGTATCCCCTCCCCTTTTAGTGGTGGAGTCCCCAGGGTCCAGTCCAGGGAACTCTTGTCAATCTATACCTATTGCACAGGTGAACTGGCCCGGTCTGCGGGCTTTGAAAACCATCTCTCTGTTGAGGTCTCTCCCTTTCTGTCTCAAGCCCGGACTTCTGCTGGGAACTCCACATTCTTATATCCAACTGCTGTCTTGACATCTCCACTTGGATGTTTCATGATTAGTAAAATCACCTCAAACTCAGCAAAGCCAAAACTCAAGTTCATCTCTCACATGTCTCTCGAGTGTCCATCATCAGCACACCTTAGTAAAGGAGAACTCTGTCCTTGTTGCTCTGGCTACAAAGCTGAAAGGCATCCTCTGTGGGTCTCCTTCTTAGACATGTCCTCTATAACCCATCTGGAAATGGGCTGTACCTTCCTCAGAGCATATCGGAAGTGCGTCTTCAGAGGGAATCTGAATATACTCTGCCCTCTATATTCTATTCTCCACCAAACGAGAGCCAGAACAACCCTTTTGAAATGAATTCCTGTCAAATCCTACCTCTGCTCAAAACCTTCCAATCTTGTCTCATCTCACAATAAAATTTTAAGTCCTTACCAACAAGACTCCCTTCATGCCCTCGCTCCCCTGCCACTTCTCACCTTCCCCCTTTCCACCGTCCACCTACCTTCACTTGGCTTGAGCCACCCTGGACCCCTAAGTGATCCTCAGTCATGCTAAGTACTCCCTCACCTCTTTCAGGTCTGTGCTCACCTGTAAGCCTCTAAGATTCCCAGGGTGATTTTCTCTGATTATCCCAGGATACTCGCAGCTCACTATCCATCGCCTTTAGTTTGCTTTATTTTCTCCAGAGCTCTCTTACCACATATTTATTTGTTGGCTTGTCATGAGTCCCCTCCTATCAGACATCAGTTCCACGAAGGCGGCTCTCTGCCTTTGTGTTCATGTATCCCCAGTGTCTGGAACACAGTGTTCAGCAAATGCTCACTCATGACTGTAGAAACGTGTTAGCATAAGAGGTGTGTCCCAAGGAATTGTTTATTTAAAAAGATAAAGTGTCCATGCTTCCAAATGATTTTTTTCATAAATTAGAATGTGGCTTCAAAGTTATCCATAATACAATGTCTCTGTGGCTGACTTGTATTTCAATTTATTCTCTTAAGTAGTGGAAAAAGGGTTGGAAGTACAGCCAACAGGGCAGGAAGCCCCCACCACACACATCCTGAGACCCAACCACCTCAGACCCTGTTTACTATTCCCCAACATGCCCTGCCCCTTCCACCCTTTCGGACATCCCTGCCTGGACTGTCCAAACCACCTCATTTGCCATGGCTAATTCCATTCTCTGCTCCGATACCACCTCCTCAGGAAGTTCTCTCACGCCTCCAACTGGCCTCCACCTCTCCCTTCCAAGTTCTCCCTCAGAGCTGAACCTCTATCTCTAGTCTGTTTTTATAGTCTGACAACATATGGGCCTGCCTTTCTCCGTTTCTAGGAGAGCTGTGTCCTATCCATGCCTGATTCTACCACAGCTCCTTGAACACAGGTGGCCATCCATAAAGAATTGGTGAATTAAAAACCTAGAAAGTTGCAGTAGACTGACGCCCCACCCTCCCTATTTAAAACCCTTTCCTGGGACCGCTGATGTGACCCCTCTGTTTGCTCAAAAGACCGTGGGCTCTCATCAGCCCTGCTGTGTCCTCTGTGTAAACACTGATCAGACATCCCAAATACTAAATTCGCAGGTGGCCATAGAAAAGAGTGTCTTTTCACAGACCGTGGAAAAATAATTGTGCCCACATAAGATTGCTCAGAAAAGGGAGAAATTAAAGAAGATGGTCTCGCTAAGCTATCTGGAAGTGAATCTTTCAGAATAAAATTACATTAGCATCAAAGATTCTACTATTTAAGGCCATAGATCACTTATATTTTCCTTATGAATATTTTTGTGGGTTTAATGAACAGAAATGTCTCTAGCTCACATAGTGGGAATAACTTTTGATATTTTTCTTCCACTATAGATCAGACAAAAAATTTACCTATTTCTTCTGTTGTGGAGTAGCAATTTAAGCTTCCGACAATGTCCATATGGCCCCTCATCTACTAACTCCAGTTCTTCTCTGTCCTTGATCTCTTCCTCCTTCCATGAATCTTGTTTCTTTAGTTGTAGAAAATACACACGTGTGAATTTCAGAGGAGACACATTGCTATTTGTTATGCTTTTCCATTTTTCTCTGCTCTCAATTTCTCCCTTCCAAAACTTCCGTTACTTTGTGAAGTGTTGTGTGTGTGTGTGTGTGTGTGTGTGTGTGTGTGTGTGTGTGTGTGTGTGTGTGTGTGTGTAGACATATAGAGAAGGCATTCCTAACTTAAGGAGCTGTAGATTCTGTGTGCATGCAGTGGATCAAATGATTGTGCCTTTAGCAAGGTATCCCTATCAAACTGTACTTTCTTGGGCACTACATTTTGGTCACATTTATTGGGGGGCTGCCATGTTTAAGAGAAACATTAGTAAAATGATTAGAGGAAGATAAGTGATCAAGATGTAGAAGGATATAGAACACATATTCAAGACTCTTTGGATGAAAGTAAAGAAGTATAACTCAAGCTACATTCACCAAAAGAAGAATTTTAATGATTCACATGCCCAAGTGGTCTAAGCATATACCAGCTTCAGGCATAGTTAGATCCAGGTGCTGAAACAACATTGTCAGAAGTCTCTCTCCTTCTCTCAGTTCTGCGTTCCCCTTTCTAGGGATCTATTTTAGGGATGATTTTCCTTTAGGACGATAAGATGGCCATTAACCGTGCTGAGTCTACAACCTGCTAGGTGAGCCGATCCAACAGAAAGAAGTCACCTGTTTTCAGTGATTCCAGAACAAATCCCACGAAATCTTCCACTGGGCTAGCCTGGGGAATGTTCTCACCCCTGAGCTGATCCCTGTGGTCAGAGGAGGTTGAGGTCAGCCCCACCTGAACCACAGAGACCCAGAGTGTGAGAGGGAGTGGCCCCCAGAGAAACTCAGAGTGCTGTTACCAGGAGAGGGAATCTTTGTATGGTCAGACAAAGATGGCAGATATCCACTATTCTACATCATAGGAAGAAAGATTGAATACACTGGAGAAGACTTGGTGAGGACATGACCTGCAGATCTGGGATGTGGGCGAGCAATCAGATGTCATCTCTGATGGGTGCAGTGGAACATGGACCAGTGGGGGAAGCCAGGTTGGCCCGCTTCCAAAGCCTGCGTTGGTTCCTCCACACCCTTCCCAGCAATTTAAGCTTCCAGCAATGTGGCCCCTCATCTACTAACTCCAGTTCTTCTCTGTCCTTGATCTCTGCACGGCGCAAACGAGAAGGGGGTGCCAAGCCAGCCAGACCCAGCGTTGAAGTCCTGCCTCTCAGTAACTCAGCCTAGTTGTCTGACTTCCCGGGTGTCCGTTTCCCCAAATTCAAAGGATTGTTTCAAGGACTTAGATGAGCCACGTTTGGGTCCCAGCCAGCCTGGTGCTCCGAGGTGGGAGTCATGGCTCTGTCAGGGCTGGCCTCCCCCCTCATCCCCTCGCCTTCCCGCGAGTCTCAGAGAGTTTTCTTTCACCATTGCCTTCTGGGATGGAAGAGTCTAAATTCCTGAAACTTGCAATTAAAGAATTCCTAACACTTCCTAAACCTTGCTAATCACCTACGTTAACAAGGGCGGGGGTTGCCAATTCTGGACACCCGGAAGCTGCTTGGGGCGCCCTCAGCCGTGCCACTGTGATAGCTATGTGGCTTCCCTCTGAATTCACTGCAAGGGCACCTCACACAGAGAGGGGGGTGTTGGGGGGCACACGGAACACTATTAACCTGGGAAGTGGGAACGCGCTTGCGTCTTTTGGCCGATTTTTATGAAGCAGGTACAAGCTCAGTGTCCTTCTACTGTGCCAGTGACTTCCTGCTGGGCACTGGGAGGACAGAGGCCAGGGACCGCTGGTCCTCCTGCTGTCTGCCCTCCCTCTCCTCATCTCGGAATTCCCAGAGCTGGTGTTGGCTGACTCAGGGAGCCAGGCTCTCCCTGTCCCTGCCGGCCGCCGCCGTGATGTGTGCCGGTATGGGGGAAGAAGCATGTGACTGAGATACAGCTGAGCTCCTCCATGCGGGACCCCAGCACCTGCTGACCCCCCCCACCCCAGCCCCTGGGATTTCCTCCACATCCGTCAGACGCAAGCCGAGGGCTGTATGCATATTCGACTTGATGCTGGTGTGCATGCAGTAAGACCAGTGGACTTCTCGTTAGGAACCATGTCTCCCTGCTTTATGGTGGTGCGTGTGTGTGTGTGTGTGTGTGTGTGTGTGTGTGTGGTCATTGAGGCTTTCAGAAGATCCTAGGCAACTGGAAAAAAAAGAAAAACTTCAATGTTGATGAATAGGGAGCTGGTTATAGAGATCATCCTACATACATCCAGTGGTACAGTGTGTAACCGTGACAAGCATGAGGACAACAGTAGGTGCTAATCCAGAAAGACTTCTAGGACGTATCGCTGTCGGAACAAATTCAACCTGCAGGACAGCAGTAGCTTGTGGGGTGTATGCAGCTTCATAAACAATGATGCACGCACATACGTTTATATGTCGATGTATGTACAGGAGGGAAGACTAGAAGCCCCAAATTTTACCGGGTCCGTGGCCTCCTAGAATAAAGTCTGCAGCTCCCAGACTCCCTTGTGGCTGAGATTCGCCCAGTGGTGCGAGCATCCATGATACGTGTGGCTCCTGGTGTTGCCTCTAAATGGAGTGGGAAGGTTCTCGTGGCCCTTTTCTCCTGCTGTGGGAGTGATGGTAGGCTCTCTCCCATCCCGCAGACAAGGGAGACGGTGAGCCAGGCAGCCAGAAGGGGCTTGGATCCCCCAAGGCAGAGGTAGTTACAACAGCCGGGATGGCCCCCATTACAAGTGGACGAGGGAGGGGAGAGGGATTCTTATTATCTTACTCTTTTACCTTACATGATATTCTTTAAATATTGTAGTTAATAGGTTTTGCTTGTTAATTTTTGTGAACCTCAGTGCCAGAATTGAGTTAATTATCAGCCATGGCGCATGATACAAGTCTCATCATTGGTCCACGCAGGGCCTGCCTTTATCTAGTTCATTAGTTATTTCTTTAAAAAAACATCAAGCACCACTTGCCCCGCACCCTCTCCCCCCTTCCTGCCCCAGCAAAGGTAGGACCTTGACCATGACCTTCATCTCACATATATAATTCCCTGGGGTACCTAATCGTTCTCCCAGATTCCTTCGTCCCTGCTTTTCTTCAGATAGATGTTCATTGTATCCGTCTGTACTCCCTTAAAGCCCATTTTCATGTTAGTTGATTTTGTCTGTATAAGAAGGCCGTCATGCTATATATAAAAATTTGAGACTTTTTTCACTTAATGTTGTCCACATCCACACTTTTGCACGTTGCTATAGGTCAGAGCTCTGCAAACTGTAAAGGGCCATATGGGAAACATTTTAGGCTCTGTAGGCCACACAGAGCCTGTCATATATTCTTCATTATTTATTTTATAACTCTTAAAAAATGCAAACGCCTTTCTTAGCCTGCAGATCTTGTAAGAACGTAGCTTGCTGAGCTCTGCTCTGGTGCATCCGTGGTGATTGCTCTATAATATTAATTGTACTGTGGTTTATTAGTCAGTTCTTCCATTAATGATCCTTGGTTTACCTCTGGGCCTTTGCTATTGGACGCAGTGTGTTCTGAGTCATCTCCTGTTAGGCCTGTGCAAAAGAGTCTTTGGGGAGCTTCCCCAGGAGTGAAATTCCAGGGTCAGGATGTGAACATGCATGCTCGGGGGCGTGCCGAGGGCAGCAGTTCAGAGATGAGGCTGCCCCAACCTCATTGTCATTGATATTGGCTGCCTCTGAGACTGTTTACGCCGCTGTCTGGGCATACTCATTACTCTCTGTTCTCTCCTAGGTTTTTGGTGTGGTGGTTTTATTTTCTGTGCCTTCACAATCCCACTCGGAGGTCGTTCCTTCCCAGGCTTGTCCTGCGGCAGCATCTCGACCAGACCCACCTGTGGAGTGATCACTATAAATGTGGGCTTGGGCTTAGTCCAGGCTCTGCTGCTTTCTAGCTGCTTGACCAAGTCAAGTCACTCAGCAGCTTTGAACTGCAGTTTTACCTCCAGAAAACAGTGAGAATACCAGTGCCTCAGTTTACCATGTGGTGGCAATGAGCAGGAAGTCCCTCCCAAAAACATGGAAGCAGAAGTTAGAGCTGGAAAAGTGGCAGCCTCTCCGGGACTTGGTGGAAGGATCCCGTGGACACCTTTCGGGCCCTGCTGTCAGGGAGAACAGTGTCTGTCTGTGCCCCTGCGCTTTTCATTCACTCATCCGATATTTATTGAGCATCTACTTCCGGCCAGGCTAGTCTGGGTGCTTGGAAAACAGCAGGTTGGGCAGGGGGGTTGCTGTTCATGTTAAATAAGGTGGACTGGGTGAACCTCAGCCTTGAGGGTGACGTTGGAGCCAAGGAGGGTGTGGCTATGGGGGTGGAGTGCTCCAGGCAAAGGAAAATGGGAGAAGGGCCCCGAGCTGAGACTCTGGCTGGCCCTGGAGCACAGAGAGCAAGGGAGGAGATGAGCGGGGGTCAGAAAGGCCATATCTCACAGGACGCTGCGGGCCATCCCGAGGACTTTGGCCTTTGACCTTGCAGGAAATGGGAAGCCACCACAGGGCTGTGAGCAGAGAAGCCATGTGAGGGGATGTCCACCAGCTGAAGGTGGAGCTGGAGCCAGAGGATCTGTTTCCAAGTTCATTCATGGGACTGTTGGTAGGAAGCTTCAGTTTCTCATCACGTGGGCATCTCGTGGGTTTGCTCCTGACCTGGGAGCTGGTTTCCCCCAGAGCGAGTGATCCGAGAGAGAGACAGAGACAGACAGACAGAGAGACTGTCACTCTTTCCTTACTCTGTTCCTCGAGATCAAGTCGCTAAGTCCAGTCCACACTCAACAGGAGGGGATTGATTTCACAAGGGAACAAACACCCGGAGGTGGGCTATCTCATTGTGGTTTTGA
This sequence comes from Zalophus californianus, assembly GCF_009762305.2. Taxonomy (NCBI): domain Eukaryota; kingdom Metazoa; phylum Chordata; class Mammalia; order Carnivora; family Otariidae; genus Zalophus; species Zalophus californianus. Next base: position 10,329,487 of record NC_045598.1, read on the forward strand.
TTTGCATTTCCCTGGTGGCTAAGGACATTGAACCTCTTTTGTGTTTATTGGATATTTGTAGATCTTCTTTGGAGAAATGTCAATTCAAATCCTTTGTCTATTTTTAAATTTTTATTTTATTTATTATGACTTTTTCAGGGGCTCCACGCAGGGCTCAAACTCATGACTCTGAGATCAAGACCTGAGATGAGTTTAAGAGTTGGACGCTTAACCGACTGAGCCACCCAGGCGCCCCTCCTTTGTCTATTTTTTAATTCACTTGTCTTTTTGTTGAATTGTAAGGTGTTTTTTTTTTTTTTTGCAATCGGATACACAACCCTTATCAGATATGTGATTTGCAAATATTGTCTCTCATGCTGTGGGTTTTCTTTTCACTCTCTTGATGCCGTCCTTTGATGCACAAAAGTTTTTAATTTTGATGAAGTCCAGTTTTTCTAGTTTTTCTTTTGTGGCTTGTCTGGACAGGGTGTGCATAAAAAGTTAAAAATTTGATGGCATTTGTAGAAGGAGGTAGGAAGAGATGCCAAGTGGGCACAAACAAACCTTCGCTATAATTAGCAACTTCACAGGTTGTTAGACAACTAGATGAGATGACTTAACCCAGAATGAGTGCCTAATAAATGTTCACTTTTATGGAGTCTAGCACAAGTGTTTGATGTGTAATTTTAGAAAGAGTAAATATGGTGGAGGCAGATGCCACAATTCTCTCTCTTGGTCTCTGTCCAGAGTCTCTCCAGACTGTCTAGTGGGAACGGGAAAGAGAAAATGGTTTGGGAAGCATTCATAATGGAAAAGAATCATTTTAAATGGGCCTCATGGCAATAGTTTAAAAGTTCAATCTTTAGGAAGGAAAATATTATTAGGATCCTGTTTTAAAAACACTATTATCCCTTGATAAGTTTTACACGTTGTCAAGACTGAAAGCGGAGTTTAGAGGCAGGCAAATAGAATTTGAAATCCCTAGAACTCTCCTCCCTTATTCCTGTCGTACCTGTCAGGTGAGCAGCTGTGTGTTCATTTGTAAGAGGAGAATGGCCCCTTCTCTCTGAGAAGTCTGTTCCAGTACCACCTGTGGCCATCCCTCTTGGTTGTCTATCCAGTACTTATCTCCCTCTCTTCTTTGTTCAGAGCAAGTGATTTTATCCACGTTCCCTAGAGTAATCATCTTACTTTACTGAGCTGAGACATCTTCCCACCCTTACAGAGAGGACCTCAATCTTCCTGAGCCCATCAAGGAGGTTTCTCTCTCCTCCGGCCAAGTGATTATTTTAGGAATGACACTGACCCTCTTCCAGCTAATAATGTATGAGAGAAAGCCTGCCTCGTGGCTTCTGAGGAAGCTATCCTCAGAAATAAAAAGAGCTAATGGGAGGAAATGTTCCCCGTCTTCACTGTATGTCATTGTGTGTCCAAGCAAGGCCTGGAACCACGTTAGCCCATGTGTGACCACAAGAGGAAACCATTGTGTCCAATATGGTGGCAACTGAAAGTACCTGGGTCTTCGACTGGTGTGAGTGAGCAAATTAGCCAGCCTGGATTTGTCCCATCTTCAGACTTCTTGATAGTTAGGTGATGGCAAGTGTCTTATCCATTTAGTATACTTCAGTTAAGTCTTCTGTTGCTTATGGCTAAAAGAACCTTAGAAGATGCATTATTTCAGGAGAAACCCACATAGAAGAGCTATGGTGGAAGGGGATACCCACCCCGTCAGGCAGGAAACTGAATCAGTCTTCAGGACCAATGTGGTGAAGGTGTCACCATTCAAGTGCCCAGAGAAAGAAAAAAGATCAACAAAACTCTCATCTTTCTCTGGCGGGAATTTGTAGATGAACAAGATCAGGAGTAAAACGAGAGAGATTAGATTCTTTATGAAGTAAGAAAAGAAAGAATATGGGAAGAGTAGAAAGAAGACACATAAAAGCAGACATTCAGAGCTCCCAAATGCTATCATGCCTCAAGAAATGTTCCTGTTCTCATTCTTTGAATGGGGAGGAGAAAAAAGCAGCCAAACCATAAACGCTTGAACCACTCTAGATCATGAACAAATTAAGTATCCCACAAATATGAATTAAGTGTTTATGTATCAGGCACAGGCAGGGAAGGAAATTAGAATGAGCAGAGCTGTATATTAATCAGGGTTCTCCAGAGAAACAGAGCCAACAGGGTAGAGATATGTAGAGAGAGATGTTTTGTGATAAGGAATTGGCTCACGTGATTATGGAGACTAACAAGTCCCAAGATCTTCAGGGTGAGTCAGCAAGCTACAGACCCATGAAAGCCGATGTTTCAGTTCAAGTCTGAAGCAGGAAAAACAGGATGTCCAGCTCCAAGGCAGTGAGGCAGAAAGAATTCACTCTTATTCAGGGAGAGTCCATTTTTTGTTCTATTCAGAATAGGCCTTCAACTGATTGGATGAGGCCCACCCACCTGCCTCAGGGAAGGCAATCTGCTTTACTCAGTCTACCGATTTAAATGTTAAACTTATCCAGGTTGGTTCAGTGGGCAGAGCATGCAACTCTCAATCATGAGGTAGTGAGTTCAAGCCCCACGTTGGGCACAGAACCTCCTTAAAAAAAGAAAAAATAAATAAATGTTAAACGTATCCAAAAACACCCTCATAGAAATATCCAGAATAATGACAGACCAAATACTGTGTGTGGCCCAGGCAAGGTGACACATAAAATTAACCATAACAGCAGCAACCGCTTTTCTCTAAAGATCCAGTCTTTGCTCCTTCCCATAAACTATCCTTAGACCCTTAACTTTTTACCATGGTTAACAAAGCACCTCTCCATTTGGAATACAAACATTAAATATGCTCTTCTACCATGCTTCACTGAATTTCCTGAGTTTTCTGTGGACTTTTGCATGACAGTGGACATATTTACATATCGAGATGTTTCACACCCCTTGTTACTGAATGTGTAGCCAGGAAAACGTGGACTAGGGAAGTCGGGTGAAAGAGCTTCCATCAGTGTTCTAGATAAATTCTAGATAAATACATTCAGTGCATTCTGAGCGTCCCCACTGTGCCCGAGTCACTTTTTGCATCATTAAATTGCCGGCTCATTAGAAGCTATTTCTTATTTATCTTGGGCCACTCTTGGGGGTCCCTCCAAGATGCTTTGTGCAGAATAGACATTCAGGAGATATTTCTTGATTGGGATATTAAACTATGCGCCTCTTTTGAGAAGGTTACTTTATATAACCAAGTTTTACTGCCCTCCAGATCTCTGAAAACATTTTAGCAGGTCCCTAATTTTCCTAAATCATCAGCACATGGTGACAGGGGGAGGGCACTGACTGCAGAATCAGAAAAACCTGGGTTCAGACTCCAGCTCTAGCAGTTACTCGGTGACTAAGAGCATGTGTCTTCACCCCTGTAAGCCTCCAACTATTTTTCTCCTATAAAAAAAAAAAAAAATGCATTTCAGTCCGAAGTTATGCATTGGCCAGAAGATACCTCCCTGGGTTAACTGATTCTGATTTTGTGTAAGTTGTAGACAAAGGACAGCGATGCAAAACACTTCTCTCTGAGCTAAAAACGTGTCTTTGGCGACTCCTTTGAATGAATTATAACATTTGCTCGGTTCCCTCCGGTATGAGTAGAATTAACATGATTATCGTATGCACATTTTAGATCTGCATGGGAGTCATGGCTTTACTTAAAGAAAAATTAGCCTTTATAGCACTCATCTGTAAAATGGAGAGGTGATGACGGTGATCTCGGGGGGTGGTTTTCATGATCAAATTCAGTATCCGCCTGCACTTGACCCTCTTGGCTGTGTTCTTCACAAGGCAGGCTGTGGCCCCATCGAATCCGAGGGTGGGTCACGCTGCTCCTCGGCTCAGGGTGCTGCCATGGCTCCCAGCGCACAAGGTCTTCCGTATTCCCGCAACCTCCCTCCGTCCTGAGGTGGCCCCACACTCACTCTTCCTTCACTCCTTTCCAGCTCCATAAGCCTCTTCATTGTTCTGCAAACACACAGGGATGCTCCTGCCTCAGGACCTTGGTAAAGGTGGTTCCCTCCACCTGGATTATTCTGCCCTCGGTCATTGACATGGCTAATCGCTCACTCTGGGTCTTGGCCCAGATGTCACTTACCCAGAAGTCATCTCCCCTAGTGGTCCATCTAGACTTTCAACCCACCCACCTCCGCCGGCTACCACTTCCTGTCCCTTCGTCCTGCTGCGTTCTCCTTGGCACTGGCCGCTTCCCAACAGTCTGTGTATTGTACTCATTTACTGCCTACATTTCCTGACTCCCCCGCTAATGCATCAGCTCCGTGAAGGCGGGGATGTTTGTCCATTCTGCTCACAGCGATCTCCTCAGTGCCTAGAACAGTGTAAGCGCATGATAGGCCCTCGATAAGCGAACGCTCTAGGATAATTCACATTAAGTGCTTAGCCCCCCTGCCTGACACATAGGAAGGGCCCCAAATAGCATCTGTCACTGAAACACTAAAAAAGTCGGTGAGGATCGCTAGGGTGGAGGGAGGTTGGCAGAGGAAGCGGATTCTTGAAGAAATGAGAAAGGAGAGGGCACTTTCAGAACACTAAGGGATGAGGGCTGACCAGTGAGAAATCCAAAGAGCTGCAGTCGTCCTCATCAGAGTGATTTTTAACGAACTCATGTCCGTTAGACACCCTCGTCCTTGGCTGGCACCTGCCATGTTGTACCCAGCGTTCTCTTCTGAGAGAAGTCAAAACCAGAGATTTGTGACAGCCTCGACAGTGGGGGGTGGGAGAGGGGAGAATGTCGAGGAAAAAGATCAGAAAGGCTATTTGAGTCCACTTCATGCATTTCTCTGCCACACTTGAGCAATTTAGGAAAATTGGCACAAATAAATGGAAATTGCTTTGCACTGAAGTGCTTGATTGCAGGAATGAAAGATAATTTTTCCTTGGTTAAGAGCTATTGATATGAAGGTCAGCCAATGCAGATGTGGGTGATGGATATCTATGACAGTCTTCTGAGTCTCGCTGACTCCAGGGTTTCCCGTCTCCGTGTGGCACCACACTGTGTATGTGCCATGCTTTGAAAACCTCAGAACCATTAGCAAGCTGCCCTCAAAAAGGATCATCATTTCAGTCCTAGCAACCCTACTTTTGAGAACCATGTTTGATTTGTATTGATTTGCACTGGAACCACAAACTGAATTTTGTTCATAAAATAGTTTAGAAACCAACGGAATTTTTTTTTTAATTTCCCTTTCAATTAATTCCTCAGCTAATTAGTTTTAGCTTTAATTGATTTTGAGACCCATTTTGAGACACTTAACACTGGCAGGCAGCCACTTCCCTTTCGTCTCCTTCAGAGAACTCATCCAATTAAAAATACATTACAACATTTTCATGGAAAGAAATTGGGGTGCCATTTTATTTTTTAAAAGCTCCATACCGTAACCACTGTGGCTATGTTACATCAGGACCGGTGCCCGAGTTTGCTCCAACTCCAGTGTTCTCTCCCTTGCTCAATGATGGATCTAAAACCAGAACCCCACCCTCTGGGCCCATCAACCAGAACTCTTATTCTTCAGCTGAAGCCAGTAGGGTCATGTTCCAGGATGTCACCCTGCGTATTATGAACATTCCAACCTCTAGAGAAGGAGTATTTGTTCATTTATTCACTTGTTACTTCCACCTTTCATCAAATACTTACTGAAGGACACTGGAACCTAGGTCCGACCCAGGCCTGTGCCGTCTAAGATAATAGCCCTCAGCCACACGTGGCTACTGAGCACTTGCAATGTGACTGGTCCTCGCTGAGTTGTGCTAGCATTATAAAAAACATCAGACTTTGAAGTCATAGCATGAAAAAAAGAATGTAAAATATCCCCGTGATTTTGCATGTTGGTTACAAGTTGAAATCATATTTTGAATATGCTCTCTCAAATAAAAAATGCTGTTAAAATTAATCCCACTGGGGTACCTGGGTGGCTCAGTCATTTGGGCATCTGACTCTTGGTTTCAGCTCAGGTCATGATCTCAAGGTCATGGGATCGAGCCGCACGTCGGGCTCTGCGCTCAGTGCAGAGTCTGCTTCAGATTCTCTCTCCCTCTCACTCTCTTTCTCCCAAATAAATATATAAAATCTTTTAAAAAAATTAATCCCATCTGTTTCTTTTTACTTTTTAAAGTGGCTACTAGAAAATTTTAAATTATGTATGTGGTTTGTGTTACATTTCGAGGGAACAGTGCTGGTCTAGGTATTCGGGATCCAGAGGAAAACAAAATAAACAAAATTCATGTCTTCAAGCAACTTCCATTCCAATGGAGATAATATAGAACTCAAAGAAGAGAGGGAGGAAAGGGCACCTGGGTGGCTCAGTTGGTTAAGAGACTGTCTTCAGCTCAGGTCATGATCCTGGAGTCCCGGGATGGAGTCCCACATCGTGCTCCCTGCTCGGCGGGGAGTCTGCTTCTCCCTCTGACCCTCCCCCGTCTCATGCTCTCTCTCTCTCTCTCAAATAAATAAATAAAATCTTAAAAAAGAGAGAGAGAGAGAGGGAGGAAGGAAGGAAGGGCGGGAGGGAAGAAAATAATTAAAATGTATAGTGTGTCAGATTACAATGAATGCTATGGGAAAAAAAAAGCTAAAACAGGACAGGTAGCTGGAGAGTGGGAGGGGAGACTCATGTTACTTAGGGGGGTCAGGAAAGGTCTCACCAAAAATGAGACACTTCTGGAAGGGAATAGCCAGTATTTGCGGGAGGCCAATGCAGGGAAGAAAATGTTAATAGTGTCCCTGTTGTACCAGCTTGCATTCCCACCAACAGAGTAAGAGGGTTCCCCTTTCTCCACAACATCTCCAACATTTGTTGTTTCTTGCCCTGTCAATTTTTGCCGTTCTAACTGGTGTAAGGTGGTATCTCAATGTGGTTTTGATTTGAATTTCCCTGATGGCTAATGATGATGAACATTTTTTCATGTGTCTGTTAGCCATTTGTATGTCTTCTTTGGAGAAATGTCTGTTCATGTCTTCTGCCCATTTTTTGACTTGATTATTTGTTTTTTGGGTGTTGAGTTTGAGAAGTTCTTTATAGATCTTGGATATCGGCCCTTTATCTGTAGTGTCATTTGCAAATATCTTCTCCCATTCCATGTGTTGCCTCCTTGTTTTGCTGACTGTTTCCTTGGCTGTGCAGAAGCTTTTTATCTTGATGAAGTCCCAGAAGTTCATTTTTGCTTTTGTTTTCCTTGCCTTTGGAGACGTGTCTTGAAAGAAGTTGCTGTGGTCGATGTCAAAGAGGTTACTGCCTATGTTCTCCCCTAGGATTTTGATGGATTCCTGTCTCACGTTGACATCTTTCATCCATTTAGAGTTTACCTTTGTGTATGGTGTAAGAGAATGGTCGAGTTTTGTTCTTCTGTATATAGCTGCCCAATTTTCCCAGCAACACGTATTGAAGAGACTTTTTTCCATTGGGTATTTTTTCCTGTTTTGTTAAAGATTAGTTGACCATAGAGTTGGGGGTTCATATCTGGGCTCTCTATTCTGTTCCATTGGTCTATATGTCTGTTTTTGTGCCAGTACCATGCTGTCTTGGTGATCATAGCTTTGTAATATAGCTTGAAATCAGGCAACGTGATGCCCCCAGCTTTGTCTTTCTTTTTCAACATTTCCTTGGTGTTTCGGGGTCTTTTCTGGTTCCGTACACATTTTAGGATTGTTTGTTCCAGCACTTTGAAAAATGCCATTGGTATTTTGCTTGGGATGGTGTTGAAAGTATAGATTGCTCTGGGCAGCATAGACACTTAGGAGAACAGTATGGAAGTTCCTCAAAAAGGTAAAAATAGAATTACCCTATGACCCAGCAATTACACTACTGGGTATTTACCCCAAAGACACAGGTGTAGTGAAAAGAAGGGCCACATGCACCTCAATGTTCATAGCAGCAATGTCCACAATAGCCAAACTGTGGAAAGAGCTGAGATGCCCTTCAACAGATGAATGGATAAAGAAGATGTGGTCCATATATACAATGGAATATTACTCAGCCATCAGAAAGGATGAAGGCCCAACATTTGCATCAACATGGATGGAACTGGAGGAGATTATGCTAAGTGAAATAAGTAAAACAGAGAAAGATAGTTATCATATAGTTTCACTTATTTGTGGAACATAAGGAATAGCCTGGAGGACATTAGGAGAAGGAAGGGAAAAGTGACGGGGGAGAAACCGGAGGGGGAGATGAACCATGAGAGACTATGGACTCCGAGAAACAAACTGAGGGTTTTAGAGGGGAGGCGGTGAGGGGACGGGTTAGCCTGGTGATGGGTATTAAGGAGGGCACCTATTGCATGGAGCACTGGATGTTATACACAAACAATAAATCATGGAACACTATATCAAAAACTGATGATGTAATGTATGGTGACTAACATAACATAATAAAAAAAATTATATAAAAAAATAGCGTCCCTGTTGGTCAGGACTCGTAAGCTACCAAAACTACTACAAGATTAAGGAAAAAAGGGACATTTTGGGTTATATCTGCAGCAGGCAGACATGAGACCAGATGTAACCAAACTCCAGGTGTCCCAAAGCTTCTAATTCAGCGGGTCTGGGATGGACCCAAGAATGTGCATTTCTGCTAAGTTCCCAGGTGCAGCTGCTGCAGCCGGAGGCCCAGGGACCGCCCTTGGAGCATCACTGAGTGAGGCAACACCTACATTATCAAAACCAACAAGTGGAAGAATAAACACATGATTTGTAACCATGGCGATGGCAACATGAGAAATTGTTCAGAGAGCAGAAAGAGGTTATCTCAGGCAAGATGGAATCAGGAATGAGGGGGTCTTAAAAGATAAACTGAGGCATATTACAAATTTTAAGAGTTTTGCTCACTTTGGCAGCACATATACCACAATTTTAATTTAAGAGTTTATTTGAGCCAAAGTCGATTTGAATTGGGCAGCATCCAATCCAGCAGACAGAAAGGAGCTCCAAGAGCTGTCCAAAATCAAAGACTTACATGGCAGAGGAGACTGGGTACAAGGAAGTTGTACCAGGCAGAAAAGCAGTGTGGCTGTGGCAAGGTTACTTTCCTTGAGGGGATGCCAGGCCTTACCAGGCAGATACTTCACTAGTGCTGCTCAGGTGATTCCTGATGCACTGGTTTAAGATTCCATTTCGGAGAGAGCAGAAACTGTGATGAAGTCTCAGTGTAGTGATGAGGGGCTTAGCACAAGTGGCTCCATTTTGGACCCGCTGTCTTGCTTTTAACGAGGGAGAGGGGTAGGAGGCTGCTAATGTCTGTTATAAGCCTGGTGGTGCTGTTTGGCTTTTAAAAACTCTCCATACACGTGTTATTTTGATAAAGGTAGAAGGTGGATTTTCAGAAGACGCATACATGAAAAAAATGTAGCACTTGGCATTGGGCACTGGAAAGTTACTGCTGTGCATTTTTGGGAAGTTGGGAATACATCACATAGTTTTTCCTCCAGGTGGAGCCTGGCCCCGAGGTGACCCTCCCCAGGGTGACTTCCTGCCATGCGGGCTCATCACTGCCTGCACAAGGGGTATGCCGACCTTGGTCTATGCCCAAGGTGGAGGAAGAAATGCTTTGGCTCTAAAATGTTCTCCAGTGACACAATTGGGTCACCCAGTTACAGAGGGGAGCTTTCAGGGGGATTGACTAAGGGTGATCCATAACCTCAGACTGGAGCCAGTACCTCTGGACCGCGCCTTGTCCTGCGTTTGCCCTGAGGTTCTTTCTTGTCCCTCCCATGTGACTGCCCCCTGGGAAGGCATAGCAGAAGAAGAAGTGGGGGGGCACAGAGAAGGAGGTATGGGGGGCATGGTTTGGAGTAGATACTCAGAGCTTTGGGCAGGCTTCCCTTCTCCTGGGGGTGAATTTTCTGTACTTCCCTGCATCATGAGCAAGGTAAGACCTCCAGGGCTCAGATTGGAGAAGGCTTACTTAGATTGTAGGGTATGATATTATGATTTATAACAGGAAATATACATTTGATCTCCATCATCCTTTCTGGTACTGAGCTCCTAAAACCCTTGGAATTTCCCCAAACTGAGAGCAACAGGGATGTGTCTTATTATATTAACGAGATGGCTTTTGGAATGCACCTAAGGGTGGGGGCTGGTTGCCAGGGGAACCACTCCTGTGATTAGAGGGTTGGAACTTTCAGTCCTATCCCCCAGGACCCTCTGAGGGGAGAGGGTCTGGAGGTTTACTCAGTAGTCATTGACCAAAGATTTCATCAATGGTGCCTATATGATGAAGCCTCCGTAAAAACTCAAAAGGTCAAGGTTTGAAGAGCTTCAGGGTGGGTGAACCTGTGGGGTTCCTAGAGGAAGGGAATGGAAGCTCTGTGCCCCCTGCATCTCTTCCATCTGGCTGTTCCTGAGCTAGATCCTTTTATAATAAACCGGTGATGTAGGAAGTCAACTGTTTTTCTGAGTTCTGCGAGCCGCTCTAGCAAACTAATCAAACCCCAGGACAACCTGAACTTGTGATAGGCATCTGAAGGGTTGGCGGGGAGGGGAACAACAGTCTAGTGGGACTAAAACCTTCACCTGTGGGATCTGGTGTTCTCTCCGGATAGATAAGAGTCAGAATTGAATTGAATTGTAAGATACCCAGCTGGTGTTGGAGGGTTGCTTAACGGTGTGGGAAAAGAACCCCCACATTGGAAGTAAGTGCAGAATCCTTTATAGGGTAACACAGTTTGCCAGGACTGAGGTGGTGCCCGGGACACAGGATCTTCCGAAAGCCCCAGGCAAACCAAGGCAAGTTGGTTACCCCATTAGACATAATCGTTAGTGCGTACTAAGATTTACCCATGAGCTCTCTATTATAGCACTGTGTAACAGCAAACAATTCGAATACAAATTAATTCGATAGATATTTATTCGGCATCTACTCTGCTAGGGACTATCCTAGGTGGTGGGAGTAAGTTGTGATCAAAAGAGACAAAAATGTCTAATTATACTAAATAAAGCATGGTATGGCCATATCATAGACTATTACCCCCCACGCCCCCCAAAAAAAAACTGCTAAGGGAGAATATTGTATTACATCAAGGGTGCCTTTGAGACAATACGTTCAGGAAAAAAAGATGTGGTGGTCGTCTTGTTTTTGTCTGCCCTGCATTTCTTCTATTGGTGACTGACCCCAGTTTCCCTTTGCTTTGGGAACTTCCCTGCCCTCATCGCAGGAACTTGGGAACGGAGCTGTCATTCAGGGTGGGCTTATAGGTATAAAGCCACCATGTAGGTTGTTCTGGCTGGGCATTGCACAACGCTTAACTACAATGAAAACATGCTCCCAAGGGTTGTGCAGTGTGCAACCTAAACAACTATACCAGCCGCCCAAGCATGGGACCCAGTTAGTGGAATGCTACAATGCCAATGGAATTACAACTGAGTTTTCCCAACAGAAGCACTCTGAAGAGTCTGCCCTACCTAGATTCCAAGATTCATCTGACCCCAGCTTCTCAAGACCTGATTGTTTAAATTGGTATTTGAATCTTTGAGCCTTCCTGGTATCTTTCCAATACATTCCTTTTTGTTACATTAGCCAGAGTTGGTTTCTGTTACATGCAACCACAAAATTCTGACCACTCAGCAGTTGTTGAAAGAGTAGGTATGAAATTATTCCATTTGTATAAAAAATTATGTGTGTGAATATATATATCATATATTATATATTGTCCATTATATCTACACTGTGTTTGTCTGTCTAAAAAAATCAGTTCTCTGGTAGTCAGATTACAGATGATTTTTATTTTCTCTTTGAAAATCTATATCTTCTGAAGTTTCTACGATGAGCACATACTACTTTTTAACAAGAAAAGTTAAAAATTAAGCTGCACATAGCTCACACCTAGCAGAGACCATAGGGATTTTTAAGCCAAAGCCCTATTTATAAATAAATTTGCATTTGCCTGGAGCGTTCCCCAGCGATGCTAATCTAAATGGCTGTTGACAGTTGGTTAGGGAGTATTCGGATGTTGGGCATCTCTCTGCATCTAAGACATGATCAACAAAAAGATCTTCATTTTATATACCTCTGAAATCTACTGAATGAGAAAAGTGGAATATTCTGTATTTTTCCCTTTTCCAAGTTAGGGAGCAAAAAGGAAGCAATGAAATGAAATGTGTGTACAGGGGTCTAGTTTTTGAACAGCAACCAAAGCTGAGCAAATCAACGTGCACGATCTCATACAGTTTCAAAATATTCGGAGCTTTCAACTAAGAGATAGAGAAGGCTAAGGAACGAGTAAATTATGGATTTTAAGTGCATTGAAGGTTCTATAGAGATCCACTATAGAGTCCGCAAAGGACTAAGGAGAGAAAGCAGGTCCCAACGCAAGAGAGAACAGGGCTGGCTCTGAAGAAAGACTGTTACTCAGTTGAACAGATATTTACTAGTGCATTTTGTGTGGTGAGCTTTGTGCTGTGCTGTAAGGAATTCAAAAGAAAACATAAGGCACGGCCTTATCCCTTCTGGCAACTTGCATTATTATGAGGGAGAGGAGATGAAAAAGCGTGTAGAACGAAGGACAAATGAAACCACAGACAGAGCCAGGGGCCAGAGCGCGGGGTACAAGTGCTGACGGATGCTGGACAGGAGTCGGGAGAGACCCAGGAAGCATGTGTGGTCGCGAGCCCTGGACCCAGCCTGGGAGAATGGGGAGGACGCCGGTAAATGCAGAGAAGTCTTAGAAAGAAGATCTGGGCAGACAGATTCAACCCACAGTGGGGCCACACGTGGTTTTTTTGTTTTTTGTTTTTTGTTTTTTAAACTGAATGACCTACTAAAATTTAAACATTTTCCAGTTTCCAGGAAACTGCAGGGCAAGACCGAGAGGCGGGGGCCTCCAGCATCCACCATTCCCACGGTCTCCCCAGATGAGGCTGCGAGGTTGGTTGCCCCTGACCCTCTTGTGCTGAGCCCACTTTGTTTTTTGATTTTGCCTTCTAGACCCCTGCAGACATTCGAGTTTGAGACCCCTCAATGAAACAAACAGCCCCAGAGTGGAAATGAGCAGGGCACACTTACGGTCAGAGAGGAGACTGGTCTAAGGTCAGAACATAAGAGGAGACCAAGGGATGCAGAAGTAAGACCAGTCTGGCCTGCCAGCCTTAAGCATATGGCCCTGGTGGAGTGGACACGTGAGAGACATTATATGTTGTTAAGTCGTGACAGTCACATGCGTTGGAAGAGCCTCCAGTCAAGGAGAGAAGTGTTTAAGTTCTCTGAGTCTGCTCCAAACCTTCTAAAACACTGATGGAAATAGTACCTCACCGTATTCCCGTGGGGATTAAACAAGATAGGTGTGGTAAGTGCTTGGCACAGAGCCTGGTTCCTTCATTATCGTCATCATCTGTAATAACAAAGAGTGGTTTAAAATGATGGTTGCCGTGGGGGAGGGGATCCGTCCCCCTGGGGACATGTGGCAATATCTGTAGATATCTTTGGTTGTCATACGGTGGTGTAGGAGGGGACACAAGATGCTACCGGCATCTGGTTGGTAGAGGCCAGGGAAGCTGCAAAACATCCTACCGTGTGCAGAAGAGCTCCCCACATCAAAGAATTAGGCCAGCCCCAGGTGTCCACAGTGTGGAGACAGAGCAGGCCAGGTCTAGAACAGTGGTTACGCAGGCTTTGGTTCTATTAGGCTGTGTTCTTAGGGGTTAAGAACACAGATTTTCTGCCCCTCCTCCCAGAGTTCTGTGTCAGCCCATCTGGAAGCTGGCCTGCAATTCACATTCTAGTAACGTTGCCCAGAGTTCCGATCCTCTGCCAGGTTTGGCAGACACCTGCCTACAGGTAGCAGCTGCTCATGCATTTCTGATACCTTCCAGCACCAGGTGTCTTTCAAATACTGAGAGACGCCTTTCAGAAGAGGGGGCTGCAAGGAACAAGTTTGGGCAGTCTGGTTTGATTTAGCAGAACTAAGACCAGTTTGTAAAAAAGGACTGTAGAAGTAGACCAGAACCTGGCCCAGTCCCTCATCCAGGCAGCAGCCTCGGTGTTCTGACCTTGAAGTCGTGAGAAGCCCCGCACCATCCCTGCCCCTTAGCCTCCATTCTCTCTGGCATGTAAACTGCCAGGCTCTTGGCATTTCACCAACACTGAAAAGAGACTGAAGAATGGAAACATTCCTTCCTGTCTTTGGAAACTTCTATTTTACTTCAAAAACAGTAGAATCAGGGGCTCCTGGGTAGCGCAGTTGGTTGAGCATCCGACTCTTGGTTTTGGTTCAGGTCATGATCTCAGGGTCGTGAGATCGAGTCCCGGGTTGGGCTCTGCTCTGGGTGTGGAGCCTGCTTAGGATTCTCTTCCTCCCTCTCTGCTGCCCCTTTCCAGCACCCTCTCTCTCTAAAATAATAATAAATAATAATAATAATAATAATAATAATAGAACCAAAGACCCGATCTCAACAAGCAAAGGGAAATCCCATCATTCCTGAAAGAAAATAGATCCAGGGAAACTGTGTATGTCCCATTTCCCCCAAACCAAGAGCAGGCTGACAGGAAGCACTCTTACTTCTGATGCCCGCCCTACAGCACACCAAACACTCTGGCCAGTGACTGGATCCTATGCATAATAAATGTTGGTCTACATAAATTTTGTTAAGAACTTTTATAACTTTTGAAGCTTTTGAAATTAGTTGGCTACCAGAAGCTCATTTGATTTAAGATGTGCTGTGTTCTCTTAGGGAATCATATATACACAGGAATTCTTCTAAAGTGGAAAAAAAAACCCTAAACATAAATTATTTTCAAATGTAATGAAAACTTTGAATGTGAAATTGAACATTTAGTGAAATTGGATAGCGTAGCATGTCACAGACACTTAGGTGTTTGTCTATTTCTCCTTGGCACTTCTCTCTCTATGCTGAAGCCACAATGTATTTTCAGATCTTGGACATTTTTATACATCTCTGAAAGTTTTGTTGGTCCTCGGTGTTATGCCTTTAACATCCCGGCTGTGAAGAGGATTTTTATATGTCTGTAGAGGTCCGTGGTTATGGGCAATTAGGCACAGAATCAGATCAGTAGCATTTTTTCCCGCTGTAGGAAAGAGACTCTTGAACATTTGTGAGAGTAAATATAAGGCCCTGAGTTTTTATTAGCTTCAGAGGAGTGACAGAGCATTAAAAGGCCCTTTAGGCAGAAGAAAGAATATGATAGGGTCTTCCTGGAGTCCACCTGGGTAAGGCCTCCTGATTCTAAATTCGTTTATGACAGTAACATCGATTACCTCATAATCTGAGCCCTATAAAATCACCAATATAGCCCTAATTCTACTATTACTATTAAACCCATATTTGTGTATGCCTTATGCTTTAATGCTTATAAAGCACTTTTCACATATTATGACCAGAAATAATTTATGTAGTCACTAATCAACCCATTAATTCATCCAACAACCTATTATTACATTCTCAGCATGTGAGAGGGAAAACAAGGTCATTCAAAGAGACATGATTCCAGGCTTCAGGAAGCTGACAAACATATTTTCAGCAAATAGACAAATAAATGGAAAATTACACCCTGATGAAGACATTCGAAGATAAGAAAATTACAGATCAATATATTAAAAAGGATAAGATATCATGACTGGTTGGGGGTTTTCCCAGGAATGCAAAGGTTACTTAACAAATGAACATCAATGAATGAAATTCATGATACTAACACATTGTATATAATATATATATATAACATAATAAATATGTCATTTATTATATATAATATGTAATATACATTGTATATAATATGTATAACATATATAATAAATATAATGTCATTTTTACTAGCTGGAGAAAAAACACTGGACAAAAGTTAACACCCATTCATGATAAAAAAAATATTTTACAAAACTAGGAATAGAGGAAATTTCATCAATCCATTACAGAGCATCTTAGTGGTTGAGAGCATATTTATTGTTGAAACAGTAAGCACTCTCCCACTAAGGATGGAGACAAGTCCAGGAGTGTCAGCTTATTATATCACTACTGGAAGTCCTAGCCAGCACAGGAAGGCAGGAAAACAAAGACATAACAATAGGGAAGGTGGAAGCCAAGCTGTCCTCGCAGACAACCTCATTTTATGTGTGGAAAATTCTAAGGAATCTACCAAAAACTTGACCAGATCTAATAAGTGAATTTATCAATATCACAGGCTACAAGTCAAGAGACCACAACCAATAAATTAAAAATAGCATCCCAAGCCACAAAGTACTTAGAGATAAATGTTGAAAAGATGTCAAGATCTTTGCATTAACAGCTAGATAACATCAATGATGGAAATCAAGGAACAAAGTAAGTATAGAGATAGCGCCTGTTCAGGGTTGGAAAACTCAGTATAGTAGAGGTATCATCTTTTTCCTAAGTTAATCTGTAAATAATACCCTTCCTAATCAATATCTTAGCTGGCTTCCCGCCCCCCTAGGGAATAAGTAAGCTGATTATAAAATGTACTTGGAAATGTAAATGCTGCAGAATTGCTAGAACAAAATTGAGCAAAACAAGGTTAGAGAATGTACTCCCTATGACTTCAGAACTTGCTATAAAATTATAGTCACCAAGACAGTGTGACTTTGTTGGAAGACCAGAGTCCAGAAATAGAAACAGATACACGGATGTATGTTGACATTTCAAGGCGATCCAACACAGTGCAAGAACAACTGGATGTCGGGCGCCTGGGTGGCTCAGTTGGTTAATCAACTGCTTTCGGCTCAGGTCATGATCCTGGAGTCCCGGGATCGAGTCCCGCATCGGGCTTCCTGCTCAGCAGGGAGTCTGCTTCTCCCTCTGACCCTCTTCCCTCTCGTGCTTTCTAGCTCTCATTCTCTCTCTGAAATAAATAAATAAAATCTAAAAAAAAAAAAAAAAAAGAACAACTGGATGTCTTGGGGGCAAGGGCCTTAATCCCTACCTTCTACCATACACAGAAATTAATTTGAGATAGATTACAGGCCAAATCTAAAGCTACACACTGCAGAGCTTTTAGAGGAAAACGTAGGGAAATATCTCCACACCCTCACCTTATGCAAAGATCTCTTGGATAGGGCACAGAAAACACGAAAAAGAAAAGAAAAAGGTAGCCAAGTTAGACTGAAAATTAAGATCTTTTTCTTATCAAAAGACAGCATTAAGAAAATGAGAAGACGATCCGTGAGTTAAGAGGAAATTTTCACAATATCTATCTCTGACAAAGGACTCGTATCCAGAATATGTAAGGAACTTCTACAGTTCACTAATAAAAAGACAAGCAACTCAACTTAAAAAAATGAGCAAAACACTTGAATAGAGAGCTAACAGTTCACAAAAGAAGGTTTATAAATGGTCAATAAGGACATATTAATGGGCTCAACATCAGTAGTCATCAGGAAAATTGCAAATTTAAACTAAAATGAGACACCACTATACACCTACTAGAATCACTAAAGTTAAAAAGACTGACCATGTCAAATGTTGGCAAAGATATAAATCAACTGGAACACCCACACATTGCTGGTGGGACTATAAAATGATAGCATCAATTTTGAAAATTAGCATTTTCTTAAAATGTGAAATATACATCTACCCTATAATCCAGCAATTCCTAGGTATTTACCAAAATGAAATGCAAATGTGTGTCTGCAAAATTTAGCGTACAAGACTGTTCAGAGTGGCTTTATTCATTATAGCCCAAAACAGTTAACTCAGATGTTTGGTAACAGGAGAATGGATAAGTAAACTCTAGTGTATTCACACAATGGAATACTACTGAGCAACAACAATGAAAACCCAAAACAGAAACCAACCAACCAACCAACCAACCACTGATTTGCAATAAGGATGAATCTCAAAGGTATTCTGTGGAGTGTGAAAGAAGCCACACGCAAAAGAGCACCAACTCTGTGGTTCCATTTATATGACATTTCAGAACCGACAAAATTAACCTATAGGATTAAAAATCGAATCAGTGATTTCTTTGGGTCAGGGAGGTAGTGACTGAGAGGGAGCAAAAAGGAGCTCTCTGGGCTGTATGCATTTGCCAAAGTGGATCCAATAGTACACTTAAGATCTGTGCATCTCACTGTAATGAAATTAGGCCTGAAAAACGTGGCTGGATCAGATAGGGATATTTACGTGGCTGTGGACAGCATTCAGTTTTTCAGTTTCTTGCATGCTCCTGGACCCATGGCCTCAGTTTCGGGCTGGCTGCAGATTGGGGGTTGCTCTCAATCCTTGCCACATGGCCTTCTTCATAGGCAGTGCACACAATATGGCAGCTTACTTCTTCGAAGCTAGCAAGACCGAGATGCTCAGCAAGGCAGATGTTGCCATCTTATGCAACATAATCATGCAATTGACATTTCGTCGCCTTTGCCATATTTTGTTAGGGAGAAGCAAGTCACAGGTGCCACCCACACTCAAGGGGAAGAGATCACAGAAAAGGAGGAATACAGCAGCGGACAGAGTCTGTCTGCTGTGGCTAATGTGGCTATGTTAGTCTAAGATACAGTGTACCCACTACACCCCGGGCACTGTTCTAGCCTCTCTACATAGACTGTGTAGCTTAATTCCCCCATCAATGCTTTAAGATCAGAATTATTATCCCCATCTCATAGATCTCTAAAAGGCTAAATCGTTTTCCCAAGTTCCCACGGCTAGAAAATGCAAATCCAGATTCACTGTGACTCCACAGTATGTGTTCTTTGTCATTCTGCCATGTATTCCTGCCACACATTTCCTACTATGTGTATCTAATTTGTCTCTCTTTCATCCTTTGGAGAGACTTTACAGAGAGAGAAACTGACACAGAAAGGGGGCTCAGCCTCCATGCGGCCCCCCGATGGAGCGATGGCAGAGCCCACATGAGAATTGCAGGTCTTGCCTCCAGGCTCATGATGCATCTTAAATTATTCCTCCTCCTACAAAGAAGCAACTCCCTCTAAATATAGATCTCCAAGAACGGGCACCCTGGCTTGAGAAGGCCCCCAGCACTTCACTCCAGGGAGCAATGGTCGCATTTTTAAAGGAAATCCAATCCGGAGCCCATAAAAGTCCTCATTATCTTGCTAAGGTTGGCAGTTGGGGGCTCTGAAATCTCTATAAACTACTCTTGGCAAGCATCCACCTTCGCCTGGTAGACAGAGAGAAAATCATGAGCATAATGCTGAGATGATGCTTAAACATCCAAGTCTCCCACCTCCCCGGTGGAAGGACGTTGTAAGGGCCTGAGCAGGTGCAGCAGCCCAGACGGAGCTCCGCGTAGGCTCACGTTCACCCACCTTCTGGCTGTGAGTCATTTTCCCTCCAACCAAGGGAACACAACCCAAAACAATTTACTGCTCAGACTTTTCTATTTCTTCATGTGTTACGTGGAAAGAACACTGGGGTAATGCACAGAGTTTCAGGCTTCTGTTCCTGGATTTCTGATGTGGATTTCTCAGCACTGTCCTAGTGAAAAATAATAATCCAAGTGAAATCCTAGTGAGAAAATAATCCAAAAGTTGTCCTCTGTTCATGTGTCTCAACTCCATCCCTCTAGAGAGGTCAGCAAACTTTGGTCAGCAGGCCAAATCCAGCCAGCAACTGGTGTGTTTATAACCCTCATGCTAAGGATGGTTTTTACATTTTTAAAAGGTTGTAAAAAGAAAAACAAAGACAATTAGCGGGACAGAGACCAGCCATATGAGGCCTGAAAAGCCTAAAGTATTTACTGCTTCTTTTTAGAAAAATTTTGTTTTTCTCTGCTCTAGATATTAACAGTGTCCTACAAGAAGGTTTCTATTGTCAAGTAATTTGGGAAACCACCGGATCAAACACAACAAATAGGTTTTGAGGGTTTTGTTTGTTTGTTTGTTGCGGGTTTTTTTTTTTTTTTTTTTTTGGTAAGGGCACACCTTATCAGAGCCTTTAGTAACAACATGTGTGTATTGTTTTGACTCTCAGGGAGAAGGCCATAGTATGCAAGGATCCTATTCTTATTTTGCCCCAGAACCCAGTGCGATGTGGTTCAGGAACTGCTTTATATTAAAACCCTCTTTGTTAGAGATATGCTTTTAACGGGGCCATGGGGTTTGGCTAGACAGGGCTGGCGCTGACTGGCCACATGAGCTTCGTGGGTCCTTCAGCCTCTGACACTTCAAGGCCTGAGAACATGTGGTTAAGAGTGAGGGCTCCAGAGCCTCTCTGGGTTTGAAATGTCCCCTCCTTACCACCCATGGGACCTGGGGAATACACTTCACCTCTCTGTGCCTCATTTTCCTCCACTACAAAATGGGAGTGATCATCACAGCTGTGTCCTAGGGTCACTGAACCATCACGCGAGTCGATGTCTGTGAAGCACATAGCATGGGGGCGGGCACAAGAGAGCTCTGGACAAATGATAACGATTGTTTTTGTTTGTCTTAAAAATGGGGATAGTGGTGCCTGCCTCACAGAGTTGTCCGGGATAATAATGTCTGGGGGAGCGATACAGAAGGAGGAAACGGTAGATGTTCCTAAGAAAATATCACAGTTATCCTTCTAAGGAAAAGAAAGCTTCACTCATTTAAAAGGAGTGTCTAGTTTCCTAGGGGCTGCCATAACCAAGTCCCACAAACTGGGTGGTTTGAAACAAAGCTAATTCTCTCAGGGTTCTGGAGCCCACAAGTCTGAAATCGGGGCATCAGTGGGGCCATGCTCCCCCCAAAGCCTCTAGGGAAGGATTCCTCCTTGTCTCTTCCAGCTTAATAAGGTTGGCATCTGAGGTACGGGGTTAAGACTTCAACATATCTTTTCGGGACACAATTCAACTCATCAACAGGAAGGTTTTGCAGTCTCAACACTACTGACATTTGGGGCTGTCCTGTACATTGTAGGATATTTAATAGCATCCCTGGCCTCTACCTTCTGGATGCCTCTAACACCGCCCCACCCCCCACCCCGGTCGTAACGATCGGAATGGTCTTCAGACGTTACCCAGCATCCCTTGAGGAGCAAGATTGCCCCAGTTGGTTAAAAATAAAAAACCTGATGGACCAATTCAAAACAAAAAGTCATCCCCCAATGGGACTGCACACGTGGCTGGTACTGCAGAGAGGTTGTAAAGTGTAGATTTTTCCTCTTCTGGCGTGTTGCTAATAGTAATAATAACTAAAATTTTTGCATTGCTTAGCAGATCTTTTTTGCTGAGATAAATTTCTCTACCTGGAGTCCACAGTTTTTACTGGAAGTTCATAAGCGAGTCATAGCTTCAAATGTAAATTGCTTGTAAATAAACCAAATTGGTGACATAATAATAAAAAGGAAAATCGATTTCTCTAGAAATACACATCTGTTCATGAAAGCTGGTTGCTAGTCCATTGCAGCTGTACCCATTTAAAAACTAAATATCTAAACATCATCCTTTACAGTGGGAGGTTTGTGGAGAACAGATTCACGAGAGTCTGTGGCAAGGGTTTGGCAGTTAAGTGTGGTTTCTTTGGTGTATGACTCTCCAGAGCCCCCTGGACACACAAATGGAAATGAAAATGCCGTGTCTGTGTCTCCACTGAGGCCATCTAGTGTTCCGGGTTCAAATCTTGTGGGGCCCGTGCAGGGGATGGCGAATTTCTGGACAATTAAATGATCAGTTCTTATCCAGACATAGGAAACTTGGAAGATTTTCCCCCACAACAATTGTCATAGCTACACTGGACATGATCCAGCCTACCGGTCACCTGTGTCACCTCTCTCTGGACAACGGAGCTGGGGAATCTGGGCTGGGTCAGTAACAAGATCAGCATCACCCCGCCCCCCCCACTGATATTCTTGGCTCCCCACACAAACCAGTCAGAAGCTGAGCCTCGTTCTGGCTTAGTGCAAAGACAGTGGGTGTCCAGCTGTGTTGTGTGATTTGGGGGGGTCTTAGGAGGACTCCTACCCCTGCGTGTGCATGCCCACCGATGCCTGCCTTCCTTCCATTGCCAGTGGATTCCCTAAGTGCTACCTCTCCTCCTGGCGCTGTGGAGACTCTTCAGTCGGATTCTGTCTGAACCTGGAGCCTGTTAGATCGTTCAGAATGAATTGGGCCATGTGACAGTGTGAGAGACCTGGATATAAGAAAGGTAGGGTAGCCTAATCTAAGTGAGGTCTCAGATCCTCAGTTGCCAAAGTGGGGTTCCCCATCCAAGTCTACTGTGAAGACCCAAGTGATTGACTCTGCATCTATACAGATAAATACAACATAGAGCAATGTCTAGCATGGTACCCTAGCGTGATAGGGGCATGCAGTCCGTGGCTGTTGATTGCTGTGAAGGCACAGTGCACGGAGGGAAGCCAGGGCAAAGACAAACTGCCTTCTTCCCAGCTACCACGCTGCACCCCGATGTGGCTCTGAAAACAATCCTGTCTTCGGGAAGCGGCAGTGACCCCAGTATAAATCTGTTTACTGATAGGATATAGCCCCAAGAGCTGAAGTTTAGCTTCTTAGCATCAAGGGGCTGTTTACCAAGAAGCACATGTTCATATTTTATTATCAGAGTGTCTGCGAATGATCCACCCTCCAGGCCCTCCCATGATGCAGTCACGGATCTCCGACTGTTTTATCAACCACAGAATCGACTCTCACAATTTATAACGTAACTGGACCTTTGTAAAAACCTTTGGGACCTGGAGAAACTGCCTTGGCAATAGCTCCGAGACAGAGGTGGTGATCCGGGCGCTTCGCACAGGTGGGTATGACCTGTCTTGCATCCTGCCCCCCACACCCCACCCCCCGTCCTGGTCCTGCCTCCAGCTGCTGGGCGCCTAGAGCCCTCTGCCTGGACCATGCAGCCAAACAAAGATAGAGAAAGCACCGCTTTAATATTCTGCAGCTGGATTTCCATAGTGTCGAAAACAACTTGTCAAATTCACAACTCCTTTACCTGCTGAAGAAGTCATTGTAAAAAAAAAAAAAAGAGGGATGACCAGGTGGAGAAATACTGTTTGTTTGTTTTCCTCTGTCCCTCTAAGCCCATTAATGATGCCTGAGCTAGGCAGGTCCATTTGTGGTCCTGCTCCGTCCTAGCTCACCTTCCTCGGGCCCGTATTTCTCACAGCAGCTAATTGGAACTCCGGGCTTCCCAGAAGTTGAATAAATAGTGGTGACTTTCATTAGCTCGGGCAATCGCTGGAGGTGGAAGGTGTCTTCTACCAAGATGGGTTTCGGCAGCATTGCCCTAGGAAAGAGTCAGGCTGGAGACACATTTCTAAATGCAAAGTAAGAGATGCTCCGTCTGAACGGTTCCTCTGAGGAGAAAGGTTCTTTATTTTCTGGGCGCGATGGCTGAGCCGCTGCTGCTGTCTAGGAAACAGAAATGTCAGAAATGTATTGTTCTGTCTTTAATTTCCTCACTCAACACTGGGTCATTAACTGGAACCCTCTCCAGGTGCTAGCATGACCGTATTTACCTTAAAGGACGTGCATGACCTCATGTTTAAAATGGCATCACTTGGGCGCCTGGGTGGCTCAGATGATTAAGCGTCTGCCTTCGGCTCAGGTCATGATCCCAGGGTCCTGGGATCGAGTCCCACATCGGGCTCCCTGCTCCTTGGGAGCCTGCTTCTCCCTCTGCTTCTCCCTCTGCTTCTCTCTCTCTCTCTCTCTCTCTCCCTCTCCCTCTGTCTATCATGAATAAATAAATAAAAAATCTTTAAAAAAAAATGTTGGCATCACATCGGGAGACACGTATGTGGCTGGGTCTATTTGGCTTCGAAGAAGGGACCTTGAAATCTATATACCAGCCAAGATGCGCCAAGTGGCTCCTCCATCTGGAGAGTGGGGAAGAGAAGAGAGAGGTGTTCAGAAAGTGACCAGGAAAGAATGAGAAGCCTCCCGAGGCTGCGCTGGGTTCTGAACTATGTGTTGTTCCTTGCGGACGGCGTTGTTCAACAGACACCGCGTGTCTCCCGGGGAAGGTGTTTCACACAGAAGCAGAGCCAAGCAAGAACCCCAAGGGAATAAATATGACCACAGCCCTCGTGTCAGTTGCACAAATAGGTTTGACATCACACACCGGTGGGAGAATCAGAGCCTCTCTGCTTTGAGATACTGATTCAACAAAAAAACATAGAAGTCAGAAACGTGCCATTGTTATGGTAACTTATGTTTTCATGATGGTGTGTGCTCAAGGTCACTATCAATGTTAGTCACCACATGGTGGGATTATATCCGAAGTATTCATCTTTGCGTTTTGGGTGCGTTCCCAGCCTCCCTACCTTCCACACATGCATGAAAGGGCCTTTTTACCCCTCTGTAGCCCATGCTATCAGGGATGACAATTTATATCAGCCCCAAAGACTGACGTTGTGTTTCTAAAAGACAGAAACACCAACCAAAATACTAGATGAAATGGTTCAGCAGAGAGCATTTTTCCACTCCCAGAAATGAGAGAAGATTGGGGCTTGAGAGAGAGTAGGGTCAGGGGCTGGAAGTACGTAGAAGGAGGTGGAAGAGGTAGGGGGCCATCTGGGCTAGTGACAAAGAAGAGAAAAGGGTGGGGAACCTTGGTCCTGGGCAGGAGTGAGGGGTGGGGCAAGGACCTTCCTTCTTCCAGGACTCTTGGACCCTGTCTGGAAGCAGATGGGGGCTGCTAAGCTGTTGTTCAGCGAGTATGACCAAAGCCAGCTGCTCAGCTCCTGAGCATTAGAGGTCCTTGCTCTGGGCTCAGTTCTCCTTTGCTCACCCCCAGAGCCCCCATGCCTTGGAAGACCACAAGTACTTCAGTCCAAGAGAGGGCAAACACTTAGCTATCTTGTGGAGGGGGTGTGGCATGTTGGGAATGCCAAGGTGAATATGGACAAGATTACTTTCCCCTCAGAGTGGTGGACCCACTGCCTTACATCTCCACCCACTGGGCTGAAAAGCCTCAGACTTCCAGAAGCCTCGAGTCCCTGAAGCTTCTTTTGGGAACCATGAAGTGAACACATATCTTTCATAGAACATCATGGATAAAGAAGATGTATTCCATATCTACAATGGAATATTACTCCTCAGCCATCAGAAAGGATGAATACCCAACTTTTACATCAACATGGATGGGACTGGAGGAGATTATGCTAAGTGAAATAAGTCAAGCAGAGAAAGTCAATTATCATATGGTTTCACTTACTTGTGGAACATAAGGAATAGCCTGGAGGACATTAGGAGAAGGAAGGAGAAAATGAAGGGGGGCGGGAATCAGAGGGAGAGATGAACCATGAGAGACTATGGACTCTGAGAAACAAACAGGGTTTTAGAGGGGAGGGGGGAGTGGGGATTGGTTAGCCCGGTGATGGGTATTAAGGAGGGTACATACTGCATGGAGCACTGGGTGTTATACGAAAACAATGGATCGTGGATCACCACATCAAAAACTAATGAAGTATTGTATGGTGACTAACATAACATAATAAAATTTAAAAAAAAATTTTAAAAAAACTTCAAAAAAAAAAAAACCCAAAAAACATCATGGACAGCTTTTGACCAGGATGTGGGATGTGGGCATAAACTCAGCACTCAAGGAAAACTTGAGCCTCTAGCATAGCAGTTGTCAAAGTTGAGCGTACCTCAGAATCCCCTGAGGGGCTTTTGAAAACACCAGTGTCTGGGCTCCACCCTCAGAGCTTCTGCTTCAGCAGGTCTGGGGTGGGGCCAAGTAATTTGCATTTCTGACAAGTTCCCAGGTGATCCTGATGCTGCTGGTCCTGGGACAGCACCGTGAGAGCCATTGCTTGATCGTGCCTCTAAATGGAAGGAGAATAAAAACTCTCCTGGTCTCCGAGTTCTTCACTGTGATATGGAGACATCTGTTGCCTGCTTAATCCCATCTTGCCAAAGTATCTCATACAATAGAGAGTCTGCTTTTAGGGGCCATGGGTAAGACCACCCCCTGCAGCTGAGACAGAATCTGAAAGTGATGCATGGGTGAGGGATTATGCCTTTGGAATGTCTGGCAGGAGATTAACGAGGGCTGACTTGGAGAAGAGTGGTCTCCAAAGAGCTTCCCAGGCCCTTCTAGAGGCTTGTTTCATAAAGAGTTTCTTCTTTCTTTTTTTTTTTAAAGATTTTATTTATTTATTTGAGAGAGAGAATGAGAGAGAGAGCATGAGAGGGGGAAGGGTCAGAGGGAGAAGCCGACTCCCCGCTGAGCAGGGAGCCCGATGTGGGACTCCATCCCGGGACTCCAGGATCATGACCTGAGCCGAAGGCAGTCGCTTAACCAACTGAGCCACCCAGGGACCCTCATAAAGAGTTTCTTGATGTGCATTTTGCAGATGCTGATCGAAACGCCCCTAAAGAACGTGACAAAGATATGAGAAAATGCCTCTCTGGTTCTGTTTGCCTCATCAGAATCAATAAATATTTATTGGCCTCCCAAAATGTTTGGGGTGCAAGAAGCAGAACCAAACATCCAAGAGACACGGACCTTGCCCTCCAAAGAGACCACATTCTGAAGAGAAAACCAAGAAACGGAATTATCTTTGGGAAGCAAGGCAGATGTGCTTCCCATGAAAGATGTGGTTAGCTTTTCACAATGAATGTGGGCCTGAAATTGTGCACATAAATTAATGCTTTTGTGAAGCAAGTTGATTTTAAATGCACGAGGGGAGCCAACTGTTTAAAGGAACCTGGCAGAGAATCCTTCTGGAAAAAGAGGAATCGCTTACTAATGTGAATAATCGTCCCTTTCATTTATCGACCTTATTAGCTTCGATCTTTCATTTTGGTGAGTTCTGAATGGTCTGGAAACAAGTAAGAGGAACTTTCCTGCATTCTTACTTTGGAAAAAGAGTAGCTACCAGTAGTCAATGACAAGTTTGTATCAGAGATCCATGGTTGAACGTCTCGTGTGTATTTTATTGGGTCAACTCCGGCTATCTCTCTGATTCCTTACAGTCAGAGTGCTCTTGAGTGCTGCTTGCTGTGTCATCCACCTGAGGTCAATAAAAGAATTAGGGGTGCCTGGGTGGCGCCGTCAGTTGGTTTCAGCTCAGGTCATGATCTCGCGGTCAAGACCTTGCGGTCACGGGATCGAGCCTGGTGTCCGGCTTGATACTCTGTGCAGAGTCCACTTCAGATTCTTTCTCCCTCTCCACACCCCTCCCCCCTGCTCATGCTCTCTCTTTCTCTCTAAAATAAATAAGTACAATCTTTAAAAAAAAAAATAAAGTGTGTCCATAGTCAGCAAAGAATGATCACTTGTGTTAAATCTGTTCTCCTGGACTTGGAGTTTTGGGAAATTGGTCATCAAGATAACTCTCAGACAGGCTTTTCCAAGGTCAGTGCCATTGACATATGGGGACAGATAATTAATTGAGACTGGAGGCTGTCCTGTGCGCAGTAGGGTGTTTAGCAGCATCCCTGACTTCTGCCCACAGGATGCCAGTAGCACCTGCCCAGGTGTGATAACCAAAAATGTCTCTAACATCAGCACAAGCCCCTGGAAGGAGGAGCCAAATGGCTCCCCATCAAGGACCGTTGCTCTAAGATAGCACAAATATTCACATAGCCAGCATGCCCTATTCCGAGACAATTCCATAGTGAGTTTTCTCGAAGCAAGGCACACATTTTCACGAGTGGAGTCCCACCTGGTAGCTCATTGTCGGTTCTGTCCTGACTAGCAGCGAGACTATGCTGGGCCGGTTTTCTGTATTTACAAAATATGTGCTAAGCACCTGCTATGTGCCAGACACTGGGTGGTGAGCAAGATGAGCAGGGTTCCTGCCCTTAAAAAGATTACAGTCTAGCAGGAGGTTCAGGTAGTCGATAAGTACACAAACTAGTAATTAATTATAAAATCATGTGATGGAAACAGAGGGTAGAATTAGAGACTCACATGGAAAGAGCGCAAGTAGGCAGAGTAATCTGGGAAGGCCTCCCTGAGGAGGTGACATCTAGGCTGAGGCCTGCAGGATGAGTGGAAAGCAGCCATGTGTATTTAATCCATGCAAAAGAAGGACCGAGTCAAAGGAAGTTAGGACAGCAGACAAGAGCTATAGAGGCAGTTTACTAGGACTCCTTTGCAGCCTCATAGGCCAAGCAGAAGCATGCCTTCTTTCTCTAGGGAAAGGGGTGCATCCCACACAGACCTGGAGCACTGGGAGGCAGACCTGGGGTGGTGTGTTCCCTCTGATTACAAGGTAATATGTCAGGTGGAAAGATGGCTTCAGACCTCACAGGGAACTCAAGAGTGTTTCAAAGCTTACAGTTATGCCTCTGTGCTAAATAAGGTGAAATTTTCTAGGGGTTTGGTTGTCTGGGTTGTTCCTTAGATGGATCTTGTACAGAAGTGGTAAGTAAGGTCTCTCCCATTCTTGCAAAACAAACTGTGTCAACTGACACAGACCAATTTGACCATGCTCACCTATTAAGTTCTTTTTGGTAGCTATTGACCACCACCAGTAGTAGGAGGGGGTTGAGAATTAGCTGCTCTTCTGCAACCTTGCTCCCAGGTTCTAATGAAAACACATCTAAAACCAAATCCTGTGCCACATGCAGACATTTACTGGCAAGCAGACACCAGACTATACAATTTGTGGTGTAAGCACCACAAAATCCACCTGCCTGTCCTTGGAGGTGATCTGACCACACATCCCATGGGACCCTCACCCCAGGCAGACAAGACAGTTTTCAGGAGAGAGGATAGAGCTAATCCCAGATGGGCAACAGACAAACAGAATCCTTCAAATCATCTGCTAGAAAAGGACTGTTTGGGGCATACGTCTCAAGCCCCATCCCAAAGGAAGACAGGGAAAATGCCTGTAAGGTTCTTATACCCACTTCAGGCAAGGGTAGGGAGTTCTGGAAAATACTTCAGCCATACCATACATCCTGAATACCATTAATTCCACCAATGAGAACCCCCTTCTTATATCCATTATGCAAAATAGCAAGCCCCACTTAAGCTGGTGAAAACACATTTGGAACCTACTTTGAGCTCAAAGCCTCTGGTGTTGACCAGAGTTCAGAAGTAAGGAAAGATGGAGAAGCCCTCGTGGGAACTGTCAGGAGTGTGGTCTTCCTGAGTTAGTACTGAGGTCCACTCCCCCCGGAGGGAGTAGATTCCAGATCATGACTGCCCACTGCCCCAGGAGAGTGGTTAATCCGGCTAGCATATACATAATGTCACACCCACTATGCTATAGGATTTGAGAGTAAATTACATGCATCAAAATGGGCAGGCACAGGCTGAGTCTGTCCCAGGAATGGGCATGGGAGAAAGGAGGATAGTAAATTGAATCATCTGATTAACCAAGAGTGATCCCAGATATCATACTGGAATTGCCAGTTTCCAAAGATTTAAAGCCCAATCAACCATGCTTTACCAGACCCTTATACACTTCAGCCTTGTAAGGGCAGAGGCTGGGACACTTTCAGCTTGGCTTGGGGACCTGTGTGGCAGCTCCAGGTTAGCAGTCTCCAGCCTCTTCCGGCAAGATGACCCCTAATTTCAATGACCTCTGCCAGAAAGCAGAGGTACTTTCGTGACTGTTAACTGAACAAAACTGATAATAATGGAAAAGTTGTTAGGAATTCGGCAACACTTTCAATTTGCCTTTTATTGGTCACAGTAGCATCACACACGCTTGGCAAAGAATGCAGGGGAGGGGTCAGGTTCAGAAATAAGGGGAAATCAGAAAGGCATCCCTCCCAGGTAGACCCCAGGTGTGTTGGAGACCCACACACCTTCTCTCCATAAGTCAGTCCAACACAGACGGCTCTTCCTCCCTACTATAGTAGATGGCCTTTCTTCAGGTCCAGGATGAAGTAGGTGGCTTATATTTACGATTATATTGTAGGGAAACTGTGTATCCCGAACTGTGGGATCACACACTTCCTGTGATGAGATGCTCACACTGAGACCCACAGAATGCTCAACAGCTCTGTGCTCCTCATCTCACACTCAGCAGGAGGTGTAAAGGCGCCTCAAGGAATGTCACCTGGAGCTGAAATGTACATGATCAACTTAACACAAAGATAGTCCTTGGAGTCTATACCGAGGCAAGGTCCCCCAGTCCCCTCTTGCAAATATCCCCTGGGACAGGCGTGACTCTGGGTCATTACTTAACACACAGGTGAGAGTGATACAACCAGCGGATAGAAAAGAAGTAATCATCTTGCAACTTGTACTTGTATCAAGTCAACCTGTGGACCCGTTAAACTTAAACAATGTTACATGTCAATCATATCTCCATAAAGCTGGAAACAATTTTTTAATGAAATAAATTTTAAAAAGAAGAATGTGTAGGGGCGCCTGGGTGGCTCAGTTGGTTGGGCGACTGCCTTCGGCTCGGGTCATGATCCTGGAGTCCCGGGATCAAGTCCCGCATCAGGCTCCCTGCTCAGCGGGGGGGGGGTCTGCTGGGTCTGCTTCTCCCTCTCACCCTCCTCCCTCTCATGCTGTCTCTCATTCTCTCTCTCAAATAAATAAATAAAATCTTTAAAAAAAAAAAGAAGAAGAATGTGTCAGGACCCAGTGCCTGAATATCGTGAATGAGAATGCAAAGCAGCTCACTGCTTCTTGGGGAATGTATACCATCTTGATCATCATCGGTAGTGTGCCCTGGGCACCCAAATCTGTGGCATACCCAGAAAGAACACATTCCTAGAGTCAGAGGCAACGTCTGAAGCAGCTTGAGTCAGCATCTCTCAGCCACGCATCCTGGCCACACAACCTGGGGCAAATCACACCCCACTCTGAGCCATTGTGGTATGGTTAAACGAGATGACCCAGATGAAATGCATAGTAAGTGCTCAATTAAACGGACGTGAGCAGATTCGTCATTAGCTTCAGAGTGTGAAATTATGGCAGCAGAACAGCAAAAACAACCTGAAGAGCATTATGTGAAATGAAATTGTTTTGACAGTGTGTGTTTTCATTTGCAGAGCAGATACTCCTGTGGTGTCGTATGATTCTGCTGGTATTGAGTTGCAAATGGGTTTTGTTTAGTATCAGGATCTTCCCTATCAGCCAGACATTTATGTATTTTTTATGTTGGAAAAGAAATATCATCTTGCATAATAACTGAAGAAAGGTAGCTGCTTACCCATTCTCCCTTTCTTGTTATTTCTGAGTGAAAGCTAATGGGAATGAGGGCATTTTGTTGTGTTTAGATGGGAGACATTCTGAGGTGTCTAAATGCTCAGTATAATATAGACATTTTAAAAATAGTACAGGGTTGGGAATCAACGGACCATCCAGGTTTTTTGAATTGGCTCCCTCTCCATCAGTCGGCCATTCAGGAAGCTTCTGTCTGTTTTGGAGATGACAAATATGAAGGTGCCTTGTAGGAACTGGAGGGGCTGGTCCAAGGGGCCACGTCGGTGGAAAGACCATGTGTTATGAGAGCCTTCCACCCCCCTCCCCTCTAGCTCAAAGAAAATGCTCTCCATGGCAACAGTGACGGTCCGAAAATGTAAGAAATAGCAATTCCACCAGGCAAAGAAACCAGCCTCTACCTGCTTCAATTTGCAACAACCCTGACTCGTCATACTGCGTTTCTCCCAATAGTCTCATGGCGGTAGTTAGAGCTGCCGTGTAGCTGATGGGACACAGAGTCTGCTGCTGAGTCGTCGGCGGGCTTTAGCGCCTGGCCAGCAGAATCAAGGTTTCACAGTTGGTCTGTTTGGGACAGACAAGGGGCATTCCTCATGGGGAGAGCCACTGCTAACTCTGTTGCCAAAGCTGAGGTCCCGTGCACGGAGTGACAACTTGCCTATTGGGTTTAAGTCAGGGTTTCCCAGAATGTCAGTGTTATTAACCTTTGGAGCTGGATCATGTCTGTCATGGGAACTCTCCTGTGTGTTGTGGAATGTTTAAGCAGAGAAGACAAGAAAACAATGATTTGTCGGAAGTTTGGAGGAAGAAGGTCAGGGTATATAAGTTAGAAATGTACAAATATAATACTCCAGTAATAACCACCACCTTTGTCAAGTCTCTGTGGTGATTATAATAGGCAAGGATTGAAGGGCACCTAACCTTGACCATTAGAAGTGCTTTTATCTCTCATGCCGCTGGATTTGGTCCGTATGTAATTAGTCAGCCTCCAGGCATTTAGTGGAATCTACCCCCATGCCAGGCTCTGTACAAGGTGCTGGACACACAGCATCCCACAGACAGACAGGGTCTCGGGCTGTACCGAGCCTCAGTCCGGCCTAGGGTTTCCCACCAGTGTCACCGTTGACATTTGGGGCCAGCTAACTCTTTGTTGTGGGGCCTGTCTCTGTGCATCTCAGGGTGCTTAGCGGCACCTCTGACCTTTACTCACTAGATGCCAGTAAGGAACCCCCTCCCAGCTGTGACCACCAAGAATGTCCTCAGACGTTGGCAAAGTGCGCGGGGGGGCGGGGGGTGGACAGAATCAAGAACTGCTGATCTAGCCCCACTGAAAAAGAATCCTGTCTCTTTCTGGGATTCCCCCCAGTGATTCCAGTGCGGACCGGGCAGATCACCAACCTCTCCAGGCTACAGAATATAGGCATGTATATTCTAGCTGGAAGCTTGTGGTAGAGGGATGGGAATCATTCACCCCTGGCTTTCTCACTGCTCTCGGGATGTATTTTCCACATGTGCGGTGAGCAATACACGCGTGGTCAAGTGCACGGGGGAGAGCATTCTGCAGCCTCTCGGGCGGATTTTCACTGCTGGATAATTTGTTTGAATTCAGATATTGTTTCCTGGAAGGTTCTGTCCCAGCTGCTCTGAGCTCTCCTTGCGGGCATTCATCAATGCCAAGCCAAATGGCCAACCTGCAGGAACAAACCATAGGGCTTGTCCGAGGCCCGAATAGGCACTTTCTCAGACTTCTTTGCCAGAAGGAGCACGGCGCTTCTTATTGGTCTCTTCCCCAACTCGGAGAACCGTGGGATGTGACCCATAAAGCATGGAGGCACCTGACTCAGAGTCGATGCTCACCAAGGTAGACATCGCTGTGCTATTATTATTGTAATAGCTACTGTCGACATGTAGCATGAATAAATGTAAATAAATAAAAATACAAAGGGTGTGAACTCTTGCAGTTAGAGGCCTCAGTCATGTGATGCCAAGGAGCCGCCCTCTGCCTTCAGGGCTGTGAAACTCAACCATCCTTCAAACACCAAGAGGGTACAGGCTTTGTAGCCTAATAGTTCACGGTAAGATGCTGTCTCACAGAGAGTTGGCAGCAATGGGGAGTGTCTGCTAGTCCCTGCTTGTTCCCAGGGACACAGTGGCGGGAGTGACTTGGGGCGCCCTCGCCGGTGGCGGATGATTAACATCGTGGGCCCAGAGATGGAGCCTTGACAGATGTTTTCCCCAGATGCTGTGGCTCGCATTCAGCTCCCGAATCAGGGGAATTGCTGTTTGTGAAAGTCAGGAAAGCTCTACTTGCAAACTCCCCATGTGGAAGAAAGGTTAAAAAAAAAAAGAAAAGAAAAAACAAAACAAAAAAACATTGGGAAGCCCTTTAAACTAATTGTAATGGTCCTGGGAGAATTAGAGCTTCACTGTAAGGATTTGCTGATCAAACGCAGGCTGTCCTGAGTGGCTTTCATCAGACGCTGCACCGCAGCTTCAAGCTTTCTGATGTCCTCCTGCCCCCAGACCGTCAGGATGGAAGAGAAGCTGGTTTCCTGTGGTAGGGACCCCCGCCCCAGCGGGACAAGGGTGTGCTTGGTGAGCGCATCCGTGTTCATGCTGCTGATCTTCCTGTTTGCTTCAGTATGTTCAGAAGAGGTGAAAGCTCATAGCGGGGTTAGAAATGGCACATTCTCGCATGTCCAGGGGAATGGCAAAGGCCTGGGACCCTGGGAGCCTGGGACCCTCTTGCCATCCCTGCCATTTCAGCAGGTGGATTGATTTCTAATGTTCTGGCCAGACTATTTCAAGGTTCTCAATAAATAAATAATGAGGGGCCCTGGGATGATGTGGGGGTGGGGAGGTCACTTGTCCAGTGATTGAAGGAAATAAGGGACAAGCTTGTTGAAACGTGCGCCAACCTTACATCATTATATGTGCTGGAATTTGGTTGGTATTTACTATTTTTCTAATCTGGATCCTTATACATACATACATAGTAGACATATAGGCGTACCTATTAATATGTGTATATAATTATATAGCCCCCAGGGAAAAGGGTGGAAGGTGGTTCATATTAACCTCATTTAAACCCAGAGGTTACGGAGCTTGCCTAAGGTCTTAATTGTCCTCACCACAAGGTGATACTGTCATTGTTTTCCTCCCCTAAAAAAATGAGAACATTCCCACTGTTTACCACCACTACTTGCTATTCGTTGACAGCGTGTTAGGTGCTTTCCGTGTATTATTTCACTGAAAGCTCAGAAGAACCCTGTGAGGCAGGCAGAAAGTGGTCCTATTTACAGATATGGGAACAGCAGTGGATACGGTTGACAATTATGCCCAAGGTCCCCCAGCCCACGAGTGACAGCCTGTGGACCCAGGAACTTCTGCCCCGTCTAGTCTGCCTGGTGCTTCCAGGATGGGTTGGGTCCTAGGCTGGGAGCTTGCTGAGGTCCAAGACTGCCTAACTCACGTCTGTCTCCCCAGAAGCTGGCACAAGCCCTAGTGCGGAACAGGCCGTACTTAGCTCTGGAGGATGGAAGAAGGGGTGGGAGGAGCAGGAAGGAGATGGAGGCCAGCCGGGGGGGGGGGGGGGGGGGGTGTACAAAGAGGTGGGGAGAGAAAAGGGAGGGACGTTGTTCTGTTTCCAGTGCATCTGCTTATCTCTGCAAATGGAACTGAGAAGTCTGTGTTGATGTTGTCCCTGTTTATCATTGTTGTGTTAATGTAGTAGATACCCCACTGGGTTCTGGAATAGTCGAGGTCCTGGCGGGAAATGGATGGCAGCAATCAGATGGGACTGCTGAGGAGAGTTTAATTTGGGGTCCATTTACAAACGTGTGGGCAGCTTGAAGGGAGACTAGTGAGAGCTGGGGATGCACTCTGGGCCTGGTGGGGGCCCCTACTGCCTCCAGGTGTGAAGGAGGGGTAGAGGGTGGGTCCTGGAACCCAGAGAAGGAGCTGTGCTAGCACTGGTGGGAGCCGTGGACCCTGGTGGAGGAATTCAGCTGCTGCCCAGCTTGCAAAAGGCAGCCAGGGGACTGAGCTACCCCAACTCCCTCCCTCCCATCTTGCGATTCCCTGCCAGTGCCGCCCCCCCCAACAATGGCCAAACCCAACAGGAAGCTGGAAGGCAAGGGCATCCTCCATCCAGAGATGCCAGCCTTCCAGGGAAAGACGGAGAGTGGATGTGAGGGGCAACAGGGATTTCCTGCAGTTAGAAGGGGGGTAGGTAAGATATTGAACAACCTGAATAGCAGGGGCCCCCACAGAATGGAGCGCTGGCCAGTCAGAGGGGCAGCCATGATGTGCCTTTCTAAGTCTCACTCTGGTTCGCACAGCAAGGGGTCCTGGGAAAAGGTGTGTGCACGCCTCCAGGGGAACCCACGCAGACACGCACACAGCGTCTCCGTGCTGGCCACCCCAGTGGGAACTGCAGTGACATCCGCTGTGGCTCACACATCCTCACCAGCCACAGACTGCGACCCTGTCACTCACACCTACGGGCTCAGAAAAAGGACAGTGCAATGTCCTCTACCCAAGGCCAGCGTCTAACACTTCCTCAAACTTGTGAATGTTCCAGAGCTTCGGAGAAGCCCTCCCGTCAGACTCACTCCCCTAACACGTGATGAGTCTCTAAACTATTTTGACAGATGAAATTGCAGATAATTAGCCTGACTCTGCCAACTTGAAATTACTGGGGATGATTTTCTGTGGCTGTACTTGAATTTCTGGAAGATAATCTAAAATGGAGAAACAGGCCAGTGTTATCCTCATCTCACCCCCTCGACACGTCATTAGAAGTGTAGAAGAAAACTTTACGATGGTCATGAACGTCCGTGATAAATGCAAGGGAACAGGCTGTAAAGCCCCACAGCCTGGATCCGTGGATGGCAGCAAGACTGAAAAAGCGCTTTCACCTAAATGCCTTTTCACTAATGTCAACCACCTTCTTAGACAGATTCCCTCTTCTCTGCTCTACGAGTCTTTTTTACTCAGAACAAGATTGGCGTCTGAAAAAAATCAAGGAAGATGTATGGAAAGTTTGTGTCTCCATCCCTATTCTTATGTGTTCCTCCATCAGCAATTCCAGCGGCATTGGATTTTGAAGGTTCACTTCTGCCTTTTTCTAGAGTCCAGAGTCAGCGTACCTTTGCAAGACGTAAGGGGATTGATTTCAGTAAGGGCCCCGTGTCTCTTCCCCTGCATCCACACCCTTTATCCTGTGACTTTATGGAGCTTGCATAAAGGTGGAGTCCACTTTCCCCTCCCCATGTGTCTTAGCTCAGGTGGCCACAACCAAATACCATAGACCGGGGGGTTTGAACAAGATAAACTTATTTCTCATAGTTCTGGAGGCTGGAGGTCTGAGATCAGGAGGCCAGTGTGGTTGAGTTCTCTCTTCTTGATTTACAGATGGCTGCCTTCTTACTGTGTCCTCACACAGTGGAGAGAGCTCTGGTCTCTTCCTCTTCTTACTAAGACACTGATCCCATCATGGGGCCCCACCCTTATACCCTCATCTAAGTCTGATTGCCTCCCCACATCCAAATATAATCACATTGGGGATTAAGACTGCAACATATGAATTTGGAGTGGACACAAACATTCACTCCATGAGATCACGTGACTCACTTTGACCCATAGAATAAGGCAGAAATAATCGTGTGCCAGTTCTAAGACTAGACTTCAAAGGTCCTTGAATGATTCCTCTTGCTTTCTTGAAACACAGGAGGGAGATAAGAGGCATGGGGAGATAAGCTGCTCCAACTAAGGTGGCGCAGCCATTTCCAGCCTAGAACAAAGCTCCCGGTTGACCCGTAGCTACATGAATGAGCCTAACCAAAATCAGCGGAGCCCAGATTATATCCACTGATCCCTAGCCTACCTACAAATGCATGACTCATAGTAATCACTGATGATGTATTATGCTGCTGAGGTTTGGGGCAGTTTGTTATTCAGCAATAGTTAGCTGATACACCTCGGTTACTGGAGGCATATAAATAATAATCATTATTATTTATACTGTTCCTAGAAAGGAAGGTGTTTCAAAGCATGGAGGAGATTGAGGCTTCTCACATTTTAATCCTGCCTCTGCCACTTACTATTTGTGTGACCTCAGGCAAGATTTTTGCCTTGTCTGTAAAATGGATACAGTAATAGGATTGCATTAGGCAATGATGAGTATTAAATGAGTTAATGCATATAAAGTACTTAAAACAGTGCCTGATACAGAGCAAGCAGCGGGGGAAGTGTTTGCTGGAATCCTTTTTAAAGGGCTTGAGACTTGGACAGGGCGGGTCGGAGGTGAGCTTCGTTGATGCCTGGGTAGCATGTGTCCCACTAGGAAATAAAGGGCTTTGATCTCCCATCTTAGCATGAGACAAGCTCACTTTTCCCAAAATAAGAAATGTAATCAAGACTTCTTTAGAATTCTCTGAGATGATGGGTTTCTTATCTTCTCTGAGAAATAAAACACATTAGCGTTTTGATGGCATTATTCCCTTTCTCCATGTAGAAGTGATGGCAGAACAAGGAGGCATCAACAAGGTGACTCCAGTGTGGACAAGCACTGTGAAGGGTACAGACCCCTTCGTATTTCCTCCCTTTCCCCTCCAAATCCAGGCACTCGCCATTCTTACACTGTGCAACCAGATTACTGACTGAGGAATTTCATCTCTCCCCGAGTCTTGGGGCTGCCACCAGCACCATCGATGCCTTGAATCTCTCTGTGCTCCTCCCCACTCAGAGCATTTGCTACCCTGGACAAGGACTTTTGTATAGCCACTGACTTGTTAAAAAGTAACCCCTCTAAAGTAACTATTTCCTGCTTACCACGTGTTTCTTAAATAATATTTTATCATGGAATGGTGAATTTAATGGTGGGAAACCCAAACACTTTGATGGTCATGGGCAAAGCTAATTGAAGGGCAAATAGGCACTCAGGGCTCTCTCAACAACACACACGTAGCAGCAACCCATTAAGACCAATCCTGAGCATTGAGGTGGGCGCATGAGTCACCAGTGGGAGGCCCTGAGGTCACATGATCGTGGCAAAGCCCTCTGTCCTCGGTAATAGCCGGAGACATTCACAGTGCCTGTCTGTTTTCCCACCTCCTCGTACACATTCCCTCAAATACTAATCCCCCGTCCCCCACCCTCTGCTCTACAATCATGAACCCCACCTATCCTTCAGGGCTGCGCTGTTCCATGTCTCCCAGGAAGGCTTCCCTGAGGCTCTGGCTGTCAGTTACCCTTCCTCATAACCCTTTACAAATGAATCTCTCCAACCCCCCCCCCCCACCCACTGGGCTGTGAGCTCCTTGAAGGCAGTCGCCATGTAGTGCTCATCTCATCACTTCCCACACGACTTAACAGACTTATGTATGAAGCTCTCAGTAAATAGTTGTGAATTTAAAAAAAAAATGAGTGATTTCACACTTATTTCATCCATTTTGGGGATGATAACCTGCACTTCTTCCCAAATATGTGAATCCCCAAACCCAGGCCTCTGGTAAGCTCTGGTGGCTTCTAGATCTACTGAACCACTTCTGCTGTCCTCCTTAGGGTATCTGGGACAAGGGCAAAGTGTTTAAGAAGCTCCCTTCCCTCACATGTCTTCCTTTGACACCGGCTCAGGCTGGTGTCTTTTATCCTAAGAGAATCACAAAGGAAGGAATATCAGCATCTTTAAGGGCAGTGTGGAAATAATTTGGCCACGAGAAGTCCCATTGTCAGTGAATTTAGAGCTAGTCAAGCCAGACTCTCAGAGTTGGACTCTTGGCATTTTAAGGTCTCATAAATCATAAAGTCATAGTGCTAGACAGACACTTAGAAATCTTGTCCAATCCACCCATTAAAATATGCACTCCTTGGGAGGTGCTTTCTCTCCCAGTCCATGCATTGTACAGATGCATGTAGCCCAAGGACATAGATCTGGTAGTCGGGTTGGGCTGGAATGCTAGCTTCTTAACCAGCATCTGCTCACTACCCCAAGCTGAGCCGGGATGGCAGGGAAGGAATGGATTATTATCTCCAAGCTACACCGCTGACTGCAATAGGCATTGTGATTACTAGTACAGAGTAATAAACCTCTGTGATAAGGATATAATGTAGAGGCTTTACTTGGCCCATTAATCCTCAGTAAAGGTTGTTGCCGAGCTGCGGTCTCCCAGGCCCAGCCCCTGCTGCCCTGCCTATCACTTTGGAGCCTAAGTAACGGCATTTCTTACATAAGAGCAAGACCCTACCAGAAGTGGCTAGATCACAAGAATTAGCACCAGCAACTGATTAAAAATTTTTAAAAATTCTTTTTTGTGGTATTCCTATCTGCCTTGTGTGTATGTGTGTGTGTGTGTATTTGAGATATGATGAGCAAGAGCAATAATGTTATATAGAATTCATTTGACATAATCGTAATGAGACATCTAAGAGAAAGGCCTTGTGCTCAGCACTTTGAGGACAGTGGGGTCACATCCCCCCCAAAATGAAGCATAAATGCTGTTAAGCATGCTACAAACAAATTGGTCTGAGGCTGCCAGGGAGAGAGTGAGTGCAAGGGGTTTCCAAAGACGGGAGAGGATGGGGGTGGGGGTGAAGGATTCAAATAAGGCTTCAAAGATGCGGTGATATTTGAGCAAGACCTGGAAACTTGAGAATTTTTCAAGTGAGGAAAGGAAGGATTCTAGGTCAATAGGATGACCTGAGCCTAGAATATGTTACAAGTGAGTTTTACCAGAGCTTGAAAAAGCAGATGATCCCTTCTGTGTGTAATTTTTTAGAAGAAGCATCAAAAAGAGGGAGGAAGACCAATTTTATGAAGCTTCTAGTAGAAGAACATATCATTATAGGTCAGTCTCATTTATAGAACACAGATGGAAACATCCTAAATAAGGTATCAGGAAATTGAATCTGGAAGATTATTAAAATAAATACATTGTGACTAATGAGCCTTACCTTAGGAATGCAAGGATGGTATGAAGTTTTAAAAGCTATCAGTGTAACTCAAAACAGCCAACTAAAGGAAAATGATAATATGATTATTCAATAGATAGGGAATAAGTGATCAATACACTTCATGATTTAAAAAAAAAAAAAATAGAAAACCTCTTACCAAACTGGAAATAGATAAAATTGTCCTTAAATGATAAAATAACTACTATACCTTGAAAGCAAGCATATTTGATGGTGAATTCTAGAAGCATTTCTAGGAAAGTTCAGAACAAGGCAAAGGCATCTGCTTTCCCATGTGTTATGCGACACCATATTTAAATTCTTTGCCAGTACAATACAACAATAAAGGAGGGAAAAAAAACTAGGCACAAGAATTGGAATAGCAAACATAATGTTTTCATTATCTTCAGAAGTTATGACTGTCTCTGCAGAAAATTAAGAAGATCTACACATAAGATTTTAGAAGTAAAAAGAGAATCCCAAAAAGCTATTGGATACAAGGTCTACAGTTAAAAATAATAAATCAATAGCTTTCCTACAAACCATAAGACATATTATAAAATATAATAGGGAAAATAGCCTGTTCACAAAAGCAACAGATCTGAGATAATATAAATAACTGCTAACACTTAATTGAGTTCCTACCTGTATTCCAAGCATTTACATCTTCTTACGTATTTGATTCTCATAGCAAGCTTATAACCTAACTATGAATAAATCTAACAAAGCCTTACCAGAACTTTATTGACAAAATTATACAATGTTATTGAAGAGCATGCAGGACTCAAATAAATGAAAATATATATGTACCATATTGTTTGATGAGAAGACTCAACATATAAATATTATAAATATCAACTCTTCCCCAAATTAATTCATAAAGTCAAAAGAGTTCAGTCAAAATCCTAACAAGAATTTTTTAGTGGGGTGTGGGGGTGGGGAGGGGATGAAACTAGGTAAACTGATTCTAAAATTCACAGAAAAAAGTAAACAGCTAAGAATAGCCAAAACATTTCTGAAAAAGAACAAGAAAGAAAGAACTGCTGATGTTATCATAATGAAAATGGTGTGATGGTAATACAGAAATAGACCACTGGATTGATGGAGGAGAATAAAGATCTCAGATGTAGACAAACATATATAGAAACTTAATGCATGATAGAGTTGGCATTGTGAACTAATAGGACAAATATGAACCCTTAAACATCTTTCAGAGTGGTGCTGAGCCAATTAATTTTCCACGTAAGAAAAAGAAATGAAATTATATCACTGCCTCACACCATACACAAAAATAAAACTCAGATGGATTGCAGACCCTGGTGCAAAAAGAAAACTTGTAAATCTATTAGAAGAAAATGAAACAAAGTATCTTTAAGTCCTCAGACTAGGGCAAGAGTTCTTAGTAAAGACCCTGCATTCCCCCCTTCCAAAAAATCAGTAGAATGAAATATTAATAAATTGTGTTTATTTCAGTTATAAGCCTTTGTGAAAAAAGTTGGAAGACAAACTACAGACTGGCAGTAGATATTTGCAATACATAACTGAATTAGCATCTGGAATACATAAAGAATTTTCAACACATCAATAAGAAAAAGACAAACAACCAACAACAGAAGAAACAACAAAAGAAATGTGTTGGTCTTGCCTGGTCTTGCCAGTATACATGGGAGGAGAGACTTAACCACACTAGTAGGCTTGGAACTGCAACTAGCAACAATTCTTATTATTTCACAGCCACCCACTGAGGAAAGCTTACAATCTGTTAGTATCAAACATTGGTAAGGGGGTGGGAAAATAGGACCTTGCATGCACTACTGTTGGAAGGATATCCTGGAACAGCTCCCTTGACAAGCAATTTGGTATCATCTAGTTAATATCAAGTTACAATGAAAAAGTGCACACACTAGGTGCCTGCAATACCATTGCAGTCACACACCTGAGCGTTCTCCCAGATGTGCCTAAGGAGACATCTCTGAAGATGTTCACTGCATCATTGTTTATTCTGGGAAAGAAAGGAAAAGCTAGAAACAATTTAAATGCCTACAAAGAGGAGAAGAACAATGGGTTCTCCTCATAACATGATTACTTAACATGATCAAAGGAATAAACTACTGAAAACTCAAAAACCACAGTAGTGGCTGGTAACGACAAAAACCAATTGTGGAATAAACACATGTACACAAAAGAAAACATATTGTCACCGATGGGTATATATGAAAAAGAATAAGGAAAGTTGATTTGAAGGACACTCAGTAAATTCTTTAGGAGTATTAAGTTTTGCTGTGCTCTCTGTTGCCTGACATTTTGTCACATTATTGCAAAGATGGGTGCAGAAGAAAGCACAAACACTCAGCTTCCCTGCTAGGAGAGCTTCTCTGATTATATGATTTTGTGCATTCTCTATGTTTCATATACTGCATTAAGGTAGCTAAGAAACGTTTTTATCTTTGTATGTGGTGGGATGGGGCGGATGGCAGCGTGTGTGAATAGAACCACCTCTTTCTGAGACCTCCTGAATTACATGTATGAGATGCTTTCAAACTCAGGACATTGCATACCGCTGCTGAGAGCAGATCCAGGCTGTGTGTTGTCATAACAACAAACACAATGATTTGAAATGCAGATTCTTTCTTTTACTCTGAAGGAAACCAGTGAGGAATATAGAATACTTTGTATTGGACAGGAGCCTGTTGGAGTGCAAATGTGACATTAGAAATTGGTTGTATGCCCAGCAGAGAAGAAAGTGTATGATTCGTGAAGCATCTAAACTAAGAATCATACAGGTTTTCAGGAAGCCTGTCCATTCAGATTATAAAGTCTTGACACATAAAATTATTTTTAGATCTTGGGAGTCCTGTAAGAGTAGTTTTAGGTTGTGTTGGAGAGGCAGCAGGTTGGAGTAGTTAAGCATTCTGGCTCTAGGGTCCAACAGGCCTGTCCACCACTTCCTAGCTAGGTGTCATTTGAGCATGTTACTTACTCTGTTAGTCAGGCTGCTCCAGAGAAACAGCCAATAAGATATATATATATATACAAAGAAAGAGATTATTATAAGGAATTGGCTCATGCAATAATGGAGACAGACAAGTCCCAAGATCTGCAGAGTGAGTCGACAAGCTGGAGACCTAGGAAGATCCAGTGTTTCAGTCTGAAGGCCGTTAGGCAGCAGGAATTCTTTCTTACTCAGGGGGATGATCAACTTTTTATTCCATTCAAGCCGTCAACTGATTAGATGAGGCCCACCCTCATTAAGGAGAACAATCTGCTTTATTCAGTCTATTGACTTAAATATTAGTCTCATTCAAAAACACCCTTGCAGGAACACAGAATAATGTTTGTCCAAACATGTGGGCATCCCATGGCCTAGTCAAGCTGACACAGAAAGTTATCCCTCACCCTTAACCCTTTCTGCATCTCAGTTTCCTCAGCTGTAAAAGGTAGCTAATATTAGTAAACAGCTCATAGAGTTGGAGTAAGGAGTAAATAAGTTGCTGTATATGAAGAGCAGTCAGAGGAGCTGGGACTTAGTAAGTGCTCAGTAAGTATTTACCAAATGAATTAATACATTGAACTCAGAGTGGAATCCTGTCTGAATTTTGTGTTTCTCAGTCTGTTCTTTTTTTTTTTTTTTTTACATAGTTTTAGGAGTCATGTAT
This sequence comes from Zalophus californianus, assembly GCF_009762305.2. NCBI lineage: Eukaryota > Metazoa > Chordata > Mammalia > Carnivora > Otariidae > Zalophus > Zalophus californianus. Next base: position 10,373,106 of record NC_045598.1, read on the forward strand.
GAGTAGCCAAACATTAGATTCCTTAAATTTGTTTTTGTGATTCATAAAAATGGTAGCTTTAGAGACTTGTTTTGCTCACCCCGTATTGTGCTAGCAACATTCACCCATGCCACTGCATTTGGCTGTAGGTATTCAAATACCACCGAAGAGCATCTGTCTTCTTGGTGGATATGTGGGTTTCTCCTTGTTTTTCCATTTGAACAATGCTCCATAGCAACTGGGGCCTGCCTCTAATTTTTTCTCTAGGATATGTCCCTAAGAGAATTTCTGGGACATAGGGTATGCAAGTGTTCAATTTTATAAGATCAGGCTAAACTGCTCCGCAAAGTGGTCAGTTCGCCCTTGTGGAAGGAGGGAATAGTGATCAGATATCTTCCTGATGATCATTAAAAGAGGTGCTTATGGACTATCCAACAGTGGGCAAAAACAGCTTGTGATATTCAGTGGGAAAAAAAAGAAGAGGAGATACAAAGTTCATTGTGATCACAGCCCCATAGAAAAGGGGGGTGGGTCAAAGCAATGTAATATCAGACCTGCAGGAAAAGCTTGAACAGGATCTGGAATCAGGTAGATCTGGGGCCAAGCCTTCACTTGCCCATTGCCTGCCTGAGACTGGAGCCAGTTATCTGATCTCTCTGTGCCCTTGTGATCTCATTTTTAAGTGGGAATAATTGATCACACATAGTTCAAAGCATTATATAAGCTGAGATCATACATATAGTAAGTACTTGATAAAGGATGTCCAAAAAAAGAAGAGCCAAATATGGTTTTAAAAACCAGACCGATATTCACTAGAATGATTACTGAGGCTTATGGTAGGTCTTAAATTATGTGTGGTTTCTTTTTTCTATTTTTGGATCTCCTGGAAAGTGATTATATTGTTTTCAAAATGAGGAAATTAAGTTTTTTAATTTTATTTATTTATTTGTCAAAGAGAGAGAGAGAGCACAAGCAGGGGGAGGGAGAGGGGCAGAGCGAGAGGGAGAAGCAGACTCCCTCACTGAGCAGAAAGCCTGATGTGGGGTTCAACCCCAGGACCCTGGGATCATGACCTGAGCCAAAGGCAGATGCTTAACTGACTGAGCCACACAGGCATCCCAAAATTAATTTATTTTTTAAAGGTTCCATTATTTGCTACTTTGTGTGGATTCTGTGTGCTACTTTTACTTGCTCCCACACCTCTCAGCTCAATGTGTCACCGCTGTGGGGAGCTGGAGGATGGGTTTGCTTGACTTTAGTTAAGGTGAGCAGGTGCCTAATTCTCAAGGGGCTGTCTCTAGGGCCAGGACTTGCACATGGTAAGAATGACCTCCTCTCATGGAGAGAAATCTAATAGTTTGATTATATTAAACATTCTGTGCAAACTCTTCCTCTTTTGCTGGGGCCTGGATTTTCTGAGTATTAGAATCTGTACAGTGGGGAAAGAGTTCAGGCCCATGGGCCCTGGGGATGTATTTTTCCTAGCTCTTTAGAACATCATGGCTTTATTGTAAGTGTGGTCTGGGCATGCACGGAGTCTCTTGAGAGTCTGCACCTTTGGGACAGGCCTTTGTTCATACAGTAGATATTCATGGGAAATTTACTCACTGTGTGTCAGGCACTATGGTGGACGCTGGAGATGCAGAGTGGGGTAAGCTGGGTAAGATTCCTGCATCATCTATTCTAGGAAGCATTGTGACCATGAACAAGTACACAAATAAATCAACAAGGCAATTTTAGATCATGATCAATCCCATGAAGGAAGTGAAGAGGGTGTGATGTAGGATAATGGCAGTCATTCTGTGGAGATGAGCTAAGGAAGGACCTCACAGAGGAGCTGACATGTAATCTGAGATCAGAAGGATGCAGAAAAGCCAGCCATGGGGAAACAGTCCAAGCAGAGGGAACTTTTTTAAATGCAGAGCTTTTTTTTTTAATGCAGAGCTTTTTTTTTTAATGCAGAGACTTTATTCAAAGAACATCATGATGTGTTCTAGGAACTGTCAGAAAGATGAGCTTGGCTAAGGCATAATGATTGAAGAGGCAACTCTCCCACACAAACACTTGGAAATGCTCTACAAAAAAGTAAACATCATTTTAAAATGCATAGATGAGCTCCCAGGAAATAGAAGTGTTTCAAGGGACCAGAAACAAAAGAGGAAGTAAAAAACTATCTGGAGGACATAGGAACTAGAGTTTTTAGTGACTAGAAACATACAGAGATTGAGGTCTTGGACTCAAAGGAAGTAAGTAGTAAGGAATGAGAGTCTCCCCATGAAGGTAGGACTCTGGGAGGACTAATGCTCCCTGCCCCATGAAAGGGTAGATGGAGGGAAACTACCTGTGCACTCCAGTAGATAGCTACAGAGCTTGTGTTACTTGGTCTCAGTTCTGTTAAAAATAACCCTCTGAAAATTAATACCAAGAACTTGCTCTCACATTGGCATGGGGTTCAAATTTATACTACCCACATCACCCCAGAATCGCCAAGTTGAGAAGAAACTCAAGTGCCAGTGCAAAACAGTGATAGGGAATCTAGATTCCATGGGGAATCCAGGAAAAGCAAACACATGACTTCCTGAGAGAGACATACCCTCAACCCAGGTCACGTAAAAATCCCATAGAGGAAGCCCTGCTGAGAATGAGCTTCCCATCTCAAATTACAAATGCACAAGGGAAAGTTCCACTATGTGCAAGCGTCAGATTACAGAGGACAGTAAACTAGGACTAGACACTCCTCCCGAAGAACTCCAGGTAAAATAACTACGTAAAAGGTTACATAATGTATTTAAAATGACTGAAGTCATAAAAGAGGCCATTAAAAAATAGAATATGAAAAAAAAATAGAATATGACAGATACTTTAAGGATAGAAAAAGGGCAGGTTTTAAAAATAGCTTAATAGAATTTCTAGGTAAAAAATAAAAGTCTAACTTTTTAGGTGACAGATTAAACAAATTAGTCAGATATAAAGAAAAATAAATGGGAAGATAGATGTGAGGAAATCACTCAGATTGTGTTGCATGGAGTTAAAAGGCAAAAAACCATGAGAGAAAGGGTAAATGAAATAGAAGGTTAAATGAAAGAGTCCAACTTTTGATCGGGGTTCCAGAATCTGAGAATAGAGAGAATTGTGTAAAAGCAATATTCAAAGTTGTTATGGCTGAGAATTTATGTACAGTAGGCTGAATGATGCCCCCCCAAAGATAGCAAGCTCCAATATCTGGAACCCTTAAATGTTACCTTAGGCAGAAGGGTCTTTGCAGGTGTGATTAAGTGAAGGCTCTTGAGATGGATTACCCAGGTAGGCCCTAACCATCGTCACAAGGGTCCTTTATAGAAGGAGGCAGAAAGAAAATTCACGCAGACACACACACAGAGGAGAAGGCAATGGAAGAAGGAACAGGGAAGGATTTGAAGATGCTGCCCCAGAAGATTGGAGTCACACGGCCAATGACCAAGGAGTGCCAGGAGGCACTGGAAGCTGGGAGGGGCAAGTTACAGATTCACCCCGGAGCCTCTGGACAGAGGATGGCCTTGTCAACACCTTGATTTGGGTCTGGGACACTGGTCTTCGACTTCTGGCCTCCAGAACCAGAGGGGATACATTGAAGCTGTTACAAGTCACCAAGTTTGTGGTAGTTTGTTACAGCTGCCCCATGAAACAATGCAACAGATATTTATAGATTGAGAATATACAGGAAGTTACAGGAAGGATAAACAAAAATGAATCTACAGCTAGACACACAAGAGTGGAACTGGAGAATACCAAAAACAAAGAAAAGATTTTGAAAGCCCCCAGAGGAAAAGTGCAGGGGGCAGTGACCGGAGAGACCGTACAGTTGTTGCATGTTAATATAATCCAGAAGACAGTGGAGTGGTATCTTTAAATTGCCTACAAAAACAATCATTCAAAAGTGTGTGTGGGGGGGGGCGGAAGGCATGTTCAAGTGGGTAAGGCTGAGCTTACCACTGACAGAATCTTCCTGAAGGAGCTGGTCATAGGTATACTTCAGAAAGAAGGACGAAAAACCCAGAAAGACATAGTGAGATAGAAAAAGCTACCGTAAGCCGTGAAATGGGGAAATATGTGATTAAATATAAATAAGGATCCAATGAATCAAACGATAATAAAATTATGACCTAGAGACTATAAAAGAAAGTGGAATTAAAATACACAATAGTAACAGTAATAACAATATGTTAGATTAAAAGAGAATGGCCACAGATAATTGTCTTTCTCTGATTGGCTTATTTCGCTCAGCATCATACCTTCCAGTTCAATTATCATATAGTTTCACGGATGTGCGGACTATGAGAAACAGGGCAGAGGATGATAGGGGAAGGGAGGGAAAACTGAATGGGAAGTCATCAGAGAGGGAGACAAACCATGAGACTCTTTTTTTTTTTTTTAAGAATTTTATTTAAAGATTTTTTATTTATTTATTTGAGAGAGAGAGAGAATGAGAGATAGAGAGCACGAGAGGGAAGAGGGTCAGAGGGAGAAGCAGACTCCCCGCTGAGCAGGGAGCCCGATGTGGGACTCGATCCCGGGACTCCAGGATCATGACCTGAGCCGAAGGCAGCCGCTCCACCGACTGAGCCACCCAGGCGCCCGAACCATGAGACTCTTAACTCTAAGAAAAAAACTGAGGGTTGCTGGAGGGGAGAGGGTGGGGAGATGGGGTAATTGGATGACGGGCATTAAGGAGGGCATGTGATGTAATGAGCACAGGGCATTATACGCAACTGATGAATCACTGAACTCTACATCTGAAAACTAATGATGTACATTATGTTGGCTAATCGAATTTAAATTAAAAAAAAAAAAAGAAAAGGGAATGACCAATACAGACGTTACTGGGGGGGGGAGTACAATGAACACACACAACATAGAGCAAGTACATAATAAGAGTGGCAAACACATCCCAATATAATCAGGAGACAAATCTGACTATATCAAGAGTCACAAACAGTATAAACAAACTAATCCCACCACTTAAAAGACAGACTCCCTGATGAATAGATAAAATCTGCATGCTCTATGCTTTTATCAGGAAATACCTAAAAGAAAAATACTCAAATACTTAAGAATTGGAAAGAAAAAAAAATCCCCAACTATTTAAGGACAAAATTTTCTACACAGAAAACTCAAAGGAGGTGCATACCAGCAAATAGAACCAAGCTGGGAATTCAGCAGTTTTGCTGGGAACAAGTTCAAATATACAAAACTCCATTGTATACAGCAGCCAAAACAATTAGAAAATGTTGTTTTAAAAAGATATCATGTGCACTAACAATAAAAACTTAAAGGTACCTAGGAATAAGCCTTTATGGAGCAATTTCTAAGTTATTGAAAGGCATAAAAGATGACCCAGAGAAATGGAGATAATAGGCCATATTCATTAGTGGAGAGAATCCATGTTATCAAATGGAAATTCTCCCAAATCAGTCTATAAAGTTAATATAATTCTAATTCTAACAGAATTTTCTATGGGAATTTATATAGGAAAGCAAGGAGGCAACATAACCTTTAAAAAGAACAATATGGTGATAGACATTGGGGAGGGTATGTGCTACGGTGAGCGCTGTGAATTGTGCAAGACTGTTGAATCACAGATCTGTACCTCTGAAACAAATAATGCAACATATGTTAAGAAAAAAGAAAAAGAAGAAGATAGCAGGAGAGGAAGAATGAAGGGGAGTAAGTCAGAGGGGGAGACGAACCAGGAGAGATGATGGACTCTGAAAAACAAACTGAGGGTTCTAGAGGGGAGGAGGGTAGGGGGATGGGTTAGCCTGGTGATGGGTATTAAAGAGGGCACGTTCTGCATGGAGCACTGGGTGTTATGCACAAACAATGAATCATGGAACACTACACCAAAACAAATGATGTAATATATGGTGATTAACATAACAATAAAAAATTTTAAAAAAAAGAACAATATGGGGAAGGGACTTTCCTTCCTAAATAGACACTATAAAGTTGTAATAATTAAGGCTGTATGATACTGACTCAGAGATAGACAAATCGATCAGTGGAATGAAATAGAGCAGTCGGACCTAAATACCATAGGTATACAAGAACTTAATCCATAATATGTGTGGCATTATAAATCTGTAAGAAAAAGCATGAACTGACAAAAAATAATACTGGGATTGCCATTTTTCCACATGCAAAAAAAAAAAAAATCAATTAGATCCTTACCTCAACACATAAAAATCCATCCCAAGTGGATAAAACCTCAATAAAAACGGCGAAATTTTAACACATTGAAGAAAATATAAGCAAATATCCTATGACATTTCTTCAAAATGTACAAATGATTAAGAAAATATAAATCTGACTATATTACAACTGAAAATATCTAGAAAACAGAAGTCACTGAAAACAAAGTAAAAACACAAATCAGAATGGAAATAGGTACTTACAGATAAAACGAAAACAAAGGTTAAAATAGATCATAAAAAGAGTACTTACGATTCAGTAAGAATGAGCCAAATAACCCGATAGAACTGAAGATAAAGCGTATCAATAGAAAACTCACAAAAGACAGAAGCTGAATGGCCAACCCAGCACCTAAGAAAGATGCTGAACCTCACTAGTCATCAGGGCAATGCAAAGTGAAGCAAGGAGATCTTCACCCCTGTCAACCCTGGAAGGGGCCTTCTGTCCAGATGCTACAGGAGGGGCAGAAATGCCCAAGACTCATGACACATTTTGGACTAGACTGGCAAAAATTAATAATGACATTAAGAGTTTGGTGAGGAGGTAGGGAAACAGGACTCTTCATACCCTGTCCACGGGAGAGCAAATTAGTTCAATTTAGAGAGGAATTTAGCAATATTTAGTAACACTGTGGATGTGCATATTCTAGGATTCAGCATTTCCAATTCTAGGAATATACCCAAAAAAGACTCCCACATGTTTATAAAGAAACTGGTAAAGCCAAAAAGTACTTATTGCAGCACTGTTTGTAATAGGGGGAGAAACCTTTTCGTGGTGGTTGGGGAGAGGGGCAGCCTGCAACCCACTCACAGAAAAACAGATGAAAACCTGTGGTATCCTGGCACAATGCAATACTATACAGCGGTTAAAATGATTGACCCAGGGATGCATGCATCAGCAGGGATGCAACTGCAAAAACATAATGCCCAGGGGGGGGATAAAAAGTTTCAGAATGATTTTTTTCGGCCTGATGCCAATTTCATAAGTTTGAAAAAAAATGTAAAGCAACCTTATAACATATATACTGTATCTATGTGTATAGAATACATATGTATGTAGCAAAAAATAGAAGAACATGCATGGCAATGATAAACATCAACCCCTCTGGGAGGACTGGAGGAGAGTGAGATCAAGAACAACACACAGAGAGCTTCAGTTTTATCTACAAAACTTTAATGCCATTAAGGAAGTGAGGCAAGTAAGCAAGCTCTTGAGATGTGGCAGAGTTCACTGGTAGATGCACAGTGTTGTGACATTATTCAGTTTGTTTTTTCCAGTATGCATGAACTATTTCATTATAAAATATTTGTTTAATTAGTCAAAGTGGGAAAAGCAGTCCAGAGGCTGTTATATTAATCCGGACAGGAAGGAGCTAAGACTCACTAGGAGGAGGGCAGCAGTGGAGAAATGGACAGAACCAGGGTGTGTTCTGGAGGTGAAACTGACGGTCTTGGGTAAATTTGCGATCACGAATATAGCAGGGAGAAACAGTCACTGCCCTGTCCGTGTTCCTGTGGACCTTTCTGGGTGCTCTGGTTTTATTCCAATGGCTATTGTCTGCATCTCTGTGCTTTCCCCTCGCCCCCACCACCAACTGCCCAAGGCTGTGTCTGCCTCCAGGTGGTAGACCAGATGTGTTAAGGCATGCAGCCATCAACAAACAGCCCTCAGGAGTTGCTGTGTAAATACCCCAGCTCCTCTTGGCTCTTGACCTGAATACTTCCAAAATGTGGACTTTGCTCTGTTTCCCAAAGATCCCCCTAGAATTCATCTTCAAGCACCCTCCAAGGTAGCAGGTTTAATAGGAGGCACCTTTTGGCAGTCTGCCCCTCCTTGTATCCCCCCTCCCCTTATCAGTGTCAGCCCCACTTCCCCAAGGAGCCTCTTTCGCTTGTGTCCTTGTTTCGGATCTGCTGCTGAGAGAACCTATACTAAGGCAACAAGTTTACTTCCAAAGCGTACCCACTTCCAAAGAGTACCACATTCCACCAAGCACCTCGTGATGTCACTCCCGTCTGGCAAGAAGAAGGCGGAAGAAAACAAAGACAGATTCCAGGGGCTGTGGGCAGACAAGTGGGGAGATATGCCACATACAAGAGGAAGCATAGCTGAGGGGCAGAAAAGAAAATGGGCTGCTTGAGGATTTGCAGAGAAATGGAAAGAAGTATTCGTCGCCGTGCCTCATTCAGGAATTCCCTGACAGAATTAGCAGTTTGGCACCACCTGATGATGCTTGGTCCTATGTCTGATGCCACCGTGATGTCATTCATCTGCATTCACATTCCAAACCTATCTGTGGCGCAGGATTGGACACCAATGGATTCTGCTTTGATAGAAAATATTATCAAATGTCACTAGACTCCTGGATGCTGCATCAAGCGACCATCCAGTTTCCCCAAAGTGACATTTCAGCAGTAAATTAGAACACATTCACCTTGACAGTAATATACGAAATGATCACTTAAATGTGTAATTGTATTATATGTAAACAAACAAGCAAACAGTAGCCCCTAGGAATTCTTATCATGTATTATTCCACTGATAATACATCACCTTGAAGCAGGGCAATTTTTTTTTTTTTTTAAGCCCATGGCATCTGGCTACTGAGTCAGTCTGATTGTTATGAACAGCAAAAGCATTGTAGTAAGGTTCTTGGCATTTCTCTGGCTGCTGATTTGGAAAGAACAATGCTTAAATTGACTTCTACCTTCTCATAAAGGTGAATAAAGAAGTCCCCAGGAAAACTAGCTTTGACTTCTCGGTATACAATGCATTTAAACTGTGCCATGGAGTCAATGAAACCCATCACTTCAAATGACCGTCAGTGAAGCAAGCTATTCCCTACCAGCTGGAGCAAAAACAGGGAACTGGGTGGATACCATAGGTATAGACTATGTGCAGAGGCCCTAAAGAAGAACGGTCACAATCTTTGGGGACATTAGAAAATGTCATCATTTAGGGATGCCTGGGTGGCCCAGTCGGTTGGGCGTCTGCCTTCAGCTGAGGTCATGGTCCCAGGGTCCTGGGATTGAGCCCCACATCGGGCTCCCAGCTCAGCAGGAAGCCTGCTTCTCCCCTCTCCCACTCCTCCTGCTTGTGTTCCTTCTCATGCTGTCTCTCTCTCTCTCTCTCTCTCTCTCTGTCAGTTAAATAAATAAATAAAATCTTAAAAAAAAAAAAGAAAGAAAATGTCATCATTTGAAAGGGAAAGTACAAGACAACTACGTATAAAGACTTGGCATCCCTAGACCTGTCCATCATAGGAGATGGTCTATACAGAGTTCCTGATGGAACCAGGGCATATCCTATAGCCATTCAAAGAACCTGTGGTCCCACAGACGTGAGCATTCTGGGATCCTGGAAACATCTTACTGAAGGTAGAGTGGATGAGAAGTTAGGAGCTCAAAGTCAGGAAGGTCTGAGTTCAGGTTTCAGCTTCACAGTTTCGCAGCTGTATGATCCCCGAGAAAGTTACTTAACCTCCCCGAGGCTTGGTTTCCTCATCAGCAAAGTCTAAGGCCATGAGGGTTTGTGACAATGAGTAGAGAAAGTAGCATATGTTACAGGATCTTACAGTGTGCCCAGTACATAATAGGTGGTGGCCACTACTACTGTTACTGTCCGTGCACCAACCATGGCAGGGAAATTCTACCTGTAGAGAACTCTATAGAAAATTCTACCTATAGAAGCAGGTTGTAAATTTGCTGGTGCTCCTGGTGCAAAGAAAAGGAAAACGAAATTGGAGATTAGGAATTTGTCGGAATGTATTAGCATCAAGCAAGGAAATTGAGACTCTCTAGGGAGCAAGCCTTACGTTTTAGACAATGAATCCAACTTTCCTGGGAGGAATCTTTTAGATCTGACTCCTGTCTTCTGATTGTTTCCTCCCCAAGCAACTTCTTGTTTGTGGTCTGCATTAAGTGAGACAGGCAAAATGGCTGCCCCCGGTGCCGTTCCACTGAAAGACATGAAATTAGCTTCTGGTTCGTCTCTCAATGTCTCATGAGTTTGGTGAGTCCGTCACCAGGACGCTTCTGTGGGTACAAATAAAAATCAGGCTTCTGCAGAAATGATGGCCAGATGGAGTCTTGTGGTGACCACCTCCCCACCTAGGAACTGTCCCCCTGTGAATTCTTATCTGAAACCCCCAGCCTGTGATTCAAGTGCAGTTGTCCGTATTGAGTGCTCAGTAAGCAGATGAGAAAGGACAATTGATCCTATATTTTTCATTCTTAGGTGAGTTTTACTGAGCATTTTCAAGGGGAAGAAGCTTGTCTTCTGGCAGCTCTCCATCATTAGGCCGGGCCCCCCTGTTCCAGCCTATGCCATGCACGATATGTAATAAATATGCCTTATTTCATCTTCCCCGTGACCCTGTGAAGACAATGTTCTTATTCTCCTTTCACAGAGAAGTAAACAGACTCAAAGAAAGTCAGTGGCTTACTCAAAGTCACAGAGTGGGAAAGTGGGCAAGACAGGATCTGAACCTCGGGCTAACACTCTTGTCACAGGACATGCGTGCCCAAGGCTTGGGCTCTCTGTCCAAGCTGCTCCATGAAGAATTCACCTTTTTCCTGGATTTGCCAGGGATTAGGGCATATTCTCTCTGTGTAGGGGTCGGTCGTATACAACGTGCCTTCAAAGGGTGTAATGGTTTGTAATCACCTAATATCAATGATAAATCATGGCTTTTCACATTATTCGGGGAAGAGCTCCCAGTGAGTTTTTAAATATTAATTGGAGTAATCAGTGGAATGCTTCTCATGTCGCAGGGGCACCACTAACACCCCATTCAACACCTGATCACCTATCACTTTATATTCTTCTCTTGTCATGGGCTTTGTTGAGACGCTAGGTTCTGTCTTCCAACCACCGCTTTGAAATCTCCCTCCTAGGAGAAGACAAGGAGAGCCACCCTGAGAGAAGACCCATCTCTGTGTCCCTGGCTAACATTTGAAATGTTCTTTCCTATGAAGACTACTAAGCAGAGCTGATTGTTATACTTATTGTTATCACCAGAGGACAGTGACAGAGCTATGATTCTGAGACATTATATCTTAAATAACCCACGTTTCCCCAAATGGCAGTCTTTGGATCGTAAGCAGATTCTCTTGATAAGTTTGAAAATTCCTGGGTTAAATATTGCTGAACAGGTGTCTTTATTAACAAAACTTTTCAGGACCTTTATTGTGCCGGCAGGCATCGTGACTCTCCAAACACGCAGAATTCCTGTGTGCATCTCTTTTCAAAATGCGGACCTGGGCCTTGGACTCTCGAGCTCCATGTACAGCACGGGGTTTAGGGTCTATTAGACATTTCCAGGGTCTAAATGAATAGCTACAGATGAACTTTTAAATGACAACCCTTGGGTTTTCAGGTGGTTTTCTATCATGCAGGAAGTGACCACCCAGTAAGAAGGGATATGTAACAAAGTAATGAATATGTGCTGGTACCCGAGCTGCCAGGCTAATTCTCCAAAACCAGTGCCATCACTTTGCAATATGAGTTTTAAAGACCTTGGTGACTGGGATTTGAAAAGTCTGTCTTTGATATTCTCAGTAGGTATTGGCAGAGCAAAAGTTCTGAGAAATTTCGTCAGCAAAGGAACCCATGCAACCGAACCACAGTGAACAGAGAAGAAAACAGGCAAATCAGTATTTTTACCTTTGTTATTTTAAATTTAAATTGTAGCGGTGTTTCAGCTTTCCCTGGTGAGTTTCATATTCCGTGTTCTGATGAGACTGGAGTATGCTTCAAGGAACATCCATGAGTGTCTTTGTTTACTCAGCAAACTGCCCTAAGAACACTTGCTCAGTCAGCATGCGGGCATGGCTTAAATCCCTATAACAAGCCCAGCGGGGAGGAGCCTTCCGTTTCCTTCAAGAGCACAGGCAGAAGACTTACAGTGTTACCCTGGCCCAGAACAAAGGCCACACTGCACAGAAGACACTTAGAGGGTCAGTCTGCAGCATCCGGCCCCACGAGAGCTTTATCTTTAGTGACGTACACTAAATGGCTGTTTATATTTTATTCCTGTTAGTATCTCTCCCCTATACCTGCAAGGGGGGGGGGGGACAAAAAGAAGAATCTCGTTGTGTGGCTGTATTTGGTCCAGTTGCCCCCTAAAGGGTTAAAAACAGATGATGCCTTACTTTGAAATGCAGTTATACGGTATCAATGTAACATCCTTACACCCAGGATGTGTCACACAGAAAGCCTCACCACGAATGAACTTCTGTGGTGTGGTCCGGGAGAGAGGTGGCTCTCTAAGACGTGGCAGCTACTCCTCGTGCGGGCAATGTGAGCATCCTTAGACCATTGCCTAAGGCCCAGATTCTGGTCCATTCCATCCTCCTTATGACTCTAGTCGAAGAAGAATTTCCCATCTGGAAGCTCATCTGAGAACATTCCCCAACTCTGTTTGACTTCTGACTATGAAACATGTTGGGGCTTCTTTGTCTAAAGGCTGACTTGGTCTGCAGCCATGGTTCTGTAACTTTTAAGAACAGTGAAACCTTTTTTTTCATATAAAAGTTGCACAAATTATTGTCTCTGTAAGCAGAAAAAAAGCAAGGAGCTAGTCCCATGGATACTGGTTTGAAGATCCTAAGGTCCTACCTGCTTAGCACCTGCCCCCCCACCACCACCCCCCCCACACACACACAAAGTGCAGCTCTTTCGAAGCCTGGTATTTCCTTGGAATGGAACTTGAGAAACATTGTCCGTTGATGACTTTTGGACTGTGAGTGGGGAGGCTTGGGTTTCATCCTTGCTTGAAGGTTGAAGTTGGTCAAATTATTGAAATACTTGTTGCACTATTTCCTCCTCTATAAGATGGAGGTGGAAACAGCATGTACTCTAATTTTTTCACAGGATCATGATGAAGTACCAGATATACTGATCTACTAAAATAGTTGGCATCGTTTATACTTTCCCACGTGTTTTCACATCTGTTCATTTGCTTTCCTAGTAAAACATCCCTGAAACAGCAATAGGGCAAATACTAGTAAATATAAAATCTCTTAGGAAAAAAATCCCAATGCCACCCAGAAATCAAGCCTCTGAAGACTTGAGCTACCCATAATGCCTGTGGTCACAAATAATACAGCAGGTGTATTTAGCAGGTGCCACTTATCCACGTGACGGGCAGCGCTGAATTCACACACCCTTCCGTGCGCGGGTCCACTCTGTAACCACAGTGGACCTGTGACTTTGGAACCTAATTCCTCCCTCATTTTTGGTCCATGTGGTTCAGGTGGCCTGACTCCTAACAGCCTGGCTCCAGAGGTGAATGTGTGACCCAGGCCCGGCTGATCAAAGCTCTCTCCTGGGACTTTGGCTGGAACTGTTAGAAAAGAGGCACTCTGTCTCTCCTAGAAGACAGGCGCTAAAGGCCACAAAAGCCAGGAACTCTGCCTGGTCTGCACAGGAAGAGCCCCTGACTGAGAATGAAGCCACCGAGGGCAACAGCCAAAGAGCCAAAGGTAGAGGAGAGAGACGGAGTGCTAGGCACATAACTTGAGCCCCTGGATACAGATGCCCGAAGGCAACTCTGGACCCTTCTATTACCTGACACAACAAAATCCGCTCTTTTACTTGAGGCAGTTTGAGTTGACTTTCTGATACGATCGAAAGAGTCCCAACCAACATGGCAACCTTGGGCAAGCTGCTTGACTCAACCTTCTTTTCTAGGGGATGAGGACACACACCTCTCAGGTTGTTGTGCAGATTATAGGAGGTAATGGCACCAAGATCACACTCCACAGTTGGTACTCCCGAGGTTATTCAACTTTGCCTGACTTGTTCCATTTCATCCCCTCCATGGCTGAGCTCAGAAGGTGAATTACTTCATTTTGCTGATCAGATGGCTGTGGCAGAGAGAAATCAGGCCCTTCGTTTAGAGTCCATAGCAAGTAAGAGGTTTAGGATTTAAGCTCAGGTCTGATGTCATGGTCCAGACCCTTTTCACCCAGGTACACTGCTCCCCACTGAACGAGCCCCCTGGCTTGCAAGGTTAATAAGTTCACCCATACTGCTCAGAGCCACCACTGCCCCGTCCTACTGAGCACCATTCACTGGACCCTGGCTAAATGGTGCCCTCTAGAATTGTGCAGTGTGCAACTTGCCCCACGCATGATTGTCCCCGAAGTCACAGACACACAGGGGACCTCGTAAGGGCAAGTACCAGGGAGATATTCAGGATGTTTACGTTGCAAAGGGCCCATTTGCTCATCTACACCTCTCTCCCAACACCTCCCAGCCACTCCCATTTCCTACAGCTTTGGCCCAGCCTCCAGCTGGTCCTTCCAAAGGCCCGTAGGCTGCATTGCCAGAGCAACGAAGGGCCAGATAGATTTCCAGGCCCCTGTTGCCTGCTGAGCCACTGCCAATCTGTTCGCTGGGTTGACAAATATGCTTTGGTTTAACAAAAGCTTTTCTTACATTAGCTTTGGCTTTTTGGCATTCTCCAGCAGGGAGGGAAGTTATGTGGAAGCACATCACAAAACACCGTTAAGTCACTTTAACAAAACAGAGCTCTCCCTAGCCCTGATGGGTTTCTGGGACTCACTGAAGGTGTGTTGTTCAAAGCTGAAGCGGGGATGAAAGGGGTCATTCCTGCATCCATGTCTTCGTTGGAGGCCAGCCTGAACCCAGCTGGGCAAGGATTGGCCAAGACAGACCCGTGTTCTCACCTTGCATTTGAATGCTTGTCTTTAGGGTCAGGCTATGGGAGATGGAGCCTGCCCCCACATCTTCCAAAGCCCCAGGAAGCTCCTGCCATAGCTGTGGGGGCATTAGGAAAGCTGGTCAGTCTGCTTCATCTCCTGAGCTCGAGTTCCAGCTGTGGTGTCCCCTTGCTTCCCTAGGAGCCAGCTTACCGAGATGGAGGTTCTTGGTGAACTCAAGAGTTGCCGTTAGATCTCCACCCCAGAGAGTCCCAGGAAAGGCCCTGCCATGACATCACAAGCCCCAGCTCTGGGGACCAGAGTCAAATATCTAAAGGAGAAAAACAACAGTGCAATAAGACTGGAACATCTCTCAATCCCTGGGGACCCAACCCTGAACCAAATGCTCTATATCCACTCTCTACTTTGGTCTTCCCAATGGCCCTGGTGAGGGAGGCATTATGGGTCCCAGTTGATAGGTAATGAGACTCTGAGAAGTTGCATAGTTTGTCCCAGGTCACCCAACTAGGAGGTGGCAGAGCTGGGATTCAGACCTAAGTTTATCTGGTTCCGTGCCCTTGACCGCTATAGTGCCCGCCCCTCACCCATTCCCCTCTCTCTAGAAAGTATGGACTTGGAAGGAAGACAGCTCTTTGAAATTTCAGCCTAAGTGAGAGACTGTTTTGAAGGAGTGGTTTCTCAGCTCACTCAGACTTAGAGCCCCATGAACCTCCCTGACCTCATCTTCCTTCCTCCAGCTCTTGCTCACTCTACTCTGGCCACACTGGGCTCCTGGCTCTTCCTCAGACACACCAAGCACACAATGACTTCGGGGCTTTTGTGTCTTCTGATATCCCTTTCTGGAACATTCTTCGCCTAGACGTCCACATGGCTCCCACTCTGATCTTCAGGACTCTACTCAGATATCACATATCAGAGAGGTCTACCCTGTCGACTGTAAAACAGCAGATCTTCACCCTTTATCCTCTCTACCTTGACTCTAAGATATTTACCCCCTGCATTTTCCTGCAGAGCATGTATCACCGCCAGATTTACCTATTTTTGTGCTTATTGTCTGTCTCCTCCCCTCAACTCCACTTGATTGTACACTTCATGAGGGCAGGACCTTTTTCTGATTAACTCACAGCCATGTGCTCAGACTAGAACAATGCCTGGTGCACGGAAATGTTTTATAACTGTTCATGAGCGAATGAACAAATGAATGGTGCACTGAGCCCTCAGGCTGACCCAGCTGTGGTCTGCCCTTTTCCATGGGACATCAGCGTTGTGTAATTACTCAACAGTTAGCTCCAGAGCCATGCTGAGCCAATCTCCTCCAAAGCCTGGTGGTACATGGGGACCTCTGCGTGGGCCTGCGGGGCATGGGATGGTCAGGACGGAGACCAAGGAAATAGAGATCAAAATTTCCAAGTCCTCTGGCTCCAGCCCCCTGCCTTCCAGGCTACGATATTCAGAGCTAAGTCAGGAAGAAGAAGTCAGCTCCTTAGAATGTCTTGGCTGCTACTAGTCGTACCAACTATAACCTCAGGGACAGCTGTTCCGGTCTCTCCTCTTCCCTTATTCCCTTTAACTTTTCTCTCACACTCTCTGGATTATTCACTCACTCAGTCAGCAGTTCTGGACAAAGTACTTACTGTGTGCCAGGCAGAGAGCTAGGTACTGGACACATAATGATGAGCACTGCATCTCCAGTATCCCTCCACGGGGGAGACTAATATTAACCAACCGGTCCACCAATGAACGTGGAATCATTAACTTCCCTGAGAACTGATGGGACATCCCAAGGCAGGATTGACTCAGCCTGCAGAGGTCAGGACATGCTTTTCTAAGGAAGGGACATTTGAGGTAGGACCACAGGGTGTGTAAGCATCCTCAAGACTGAGGTTCATGCTGTTGGTTACCCTTCCCTCTGGCTTCCCAGTCCTTGTTCCATGACTATAGGCAAGTTCTGTAAGCTTGCTCTGCCTCATTTTCCCCATCTGTAAATTGGGGATAATAATTGTTCCTGCCTCCCTGTGTTGTTATGGTGTCTAGTATACACGAAACTCTTAGAAAACAGACTAGGCACTGTTATAGTTATTTGTTGGGGCTGTCTGACCTCACTCAGCCTTTTGGCCAACTGTAAAGAAGAGAAACAAATAAACAGCAAAGCCTTTAAGATACATGGGCATGTGTTGTGTATCTGCATATATATTTGTTGGTAATCCGTATGGAATTGATGGTCATTGCTGTGTGACCTTTACAATTTAGGGAGAACACGGTTGGTGTGTATTTGCTGCCCACCATGCAAGTCCATGCTCACCTGAAGGCAAAATTATGGGGCTTCCTTCATCCTGTGGTTGTGTTCAAGTTTCTAGGTCTTCACTGATATAAATTATTACACAGATTCATAGTGGATCACCTGTAAATGAACTTCAGACTGTGTTCTTCCTAATGTGTTCTACTGCAATGGACTGCAGCTCCAGCTCTTGAGAATGGATTTCTTTCAAGTTGACTATTGGCAACAGCCCAGTCAATGGATTCACTAAATGTTTGGCTGGCTTCCTTGACCTGAAATCTATCAAGTTTGAATAAGGGTTCTGGCAAAGTTATAGCCATATTCTGTGTAAGTCTCGTGTTCTGATTTATACTGAGTCTAAATGCCATATATGATAGCTTATCTTAATTAAAGACCGTGACAGGACTGAACTCATTCAGTGAGACAAAGTTAGCAGTCTCTGCTCTTAATTCCCGAACATTCCATGACTCTTTACAGTGCTAGCTCAGGAGTTCGGCTTAATAAATGAGCTCAGAAAGGCCCATGCTTTCAATTGAGGGAACACATATGGGAGTTAGATGCTTAGAGACATTCTGCAGGGCATGCCCCCCCCCCAATTCAAAAATCCTTGCAAACCAGAAACTGTAATACTTTCTGAAAGTTCTCTATAAGTTCCGACATTAAAAAAAATTGTGGGAAGGACATGAAAGAAAGAGTTACAATCAATCAGATCAAACAAGAATTCAGTACCAACAATTCATTATATTGAGCTCAAATTGAACTCCATTCAGATTTTTTCTAAATTCTGCAGTGCCTTTAAATTGGTTCTATATGCCAGTATTTCTTCCTTCTGAACAAGGACAGAAATACCCGACCTAGGCCCAGGTCATCCCTCTTCCCTTCCATGGTGTGGCCAGAATAGCTTCAGGAAATAATGTAAATGTTTAGGTCTCTACTCGTACTTAGAATTCATGATGGCTTTTATTCTCCCATCACAATTCAAGGATCTTTCAGCAAAGCTCTAGAAAATTGGATTTTAAGTTATAAACAGAATGGAGATGATGGGCACTTCTAAGAATAGCCGTACGAAATCCCATCAGTATCTCTGAGGAATGGGGCCCTGCATGGCCCTCCTGGGTCTCTATGCTCTATTCACCCACAGGGCATCATTGTAGGTGAAGGCATCATTGGCAGAAACACTCCAACACTGTGATTATGTTCTGCTCCCTTTCCTCTTGTTCCAATTGAGTAGAAAGTGGTGAATCTTTGAAGTCCTGCTGAGCCATGAACTCGCTGTGGGTCACTCGTAAGCCCCTCATAAGACACTTCACTTCTCTGGAACCTTGGTTTGCTCATCAGTTAAAAGAGGGGTAGGACCTCTTCTCCCAAGGACTTGGGAAGTGGCTTAGTTGGGATACAAGGGGACGTACCAACTGTGACAAGCAACAGGTGCTCACTGAAGGGTAGTGCTTTTCCTGTTCCAGAATCAATAGAGATCATAGTAACCATAATAACAAATGCAAACAGTTGTGGTACATTTGGGGAATTGTGGGGTTTGGGTCGTTGGGCCGAGAGCCTCATCCATGTCATCCTCACCAAAGGCACCCATGGTGGAGTCGATGTGCCCAGCAGCAGCATTCCTGTTGTGCAAATGAGATCACTAGGCTTAGAAGGTTGACTGACTTCCCAGGTTCTCACAGCTAACAGAGCTATGACACAAATCCATTTCACCAGGAGTAGAAGTCAAATTTTTTGTGATGCCCACAGATCCTCCATGATCCTGCCCACCTTTGTCTCCTCAACCTCCACCCCCATCTCTCTTTCTTTTTTAAAGCTTATTTTATTTTATTTATTTGACAGAGATAGACACAGCGAGAGAGGGAACACAAGCAGGAGGAGCGGGAAAGGGAGAAGCAGGCTTCCCGCGGAGCAGGGAGCTCAATGCGGGGCTCGATCCCAGGACCCTGGGATCATGACCTGAACCAAAGGCAGACGCTTAATGACTGAGTCACCCAGGCGCCCCCCCCCCCCCATCTCTCCTGATTGCTTGGTTTTAGCCACATTTGTTTGGGTGTTCCTCCAACGCACCAGATAGGCTCCTGCCTCAGGGCCTTTGCACAGACCATTCCCCCTATCTGGAACACGTGTCCCCAGATGACCACATGTCTAGCTTCAAGAAGGTGCTCCAATGTCATCTTCTCAAAGAAACTCCTCAAGACTTCCCTATTTAAAACTCTTAACACCTCCTGCCACCGCCACCTCTGCCCTGTGATCTCTCAAACTCCATTTCCCCCCTTTTGTTCTTATCATCATCTATCCTACTATAGAATTAACTTATTTATATGTTTATCGCTTTGTGTTGGCCTCTGCCACATCAGAAGTTCATCCAGAGTAGGGATCTTGGATTCGCTGCTGCATCCCCTGCACTTAGAATAACACTGACGTGTTGTAGCTGGTGAAGATTTGTTGAAAGAGCAAATGAGTCCGTGAATGATAAGGCTGTCAAGGTCTTAATGACACCACCCTAGCTCTGTGCACGGCTGGTGCTGACCTCTTTCATTCATGATGCGACATTTGTCCACACAGAAGTCCAGGTGGCAAATAGCTCTGTCCTCTTGGTGTCCAGCGTCACGGAGGGGATATGAGAGGCAGATGGAAGGGACAGCCACTGCTCTCTGGGGCTTATAGTTAGGTGGGGGCAATAAGACATAGAAGTGAGACAGAGGACAAGACACTCTGTTCACAGGTGGCTTGTGGGGGACAGGCTCTAATTCCTACAGGGCCCCTCAGCAGGGTGCTGGGCACAGCCTCGTTGGGAAGTGACTTCTTGGGAGGACAGGAATCGAACTGGGTCTTTAAGGGATTGGAATTGACGCAAAGTAGAGAGGACAAAGCCCTCCTTTTTCAGACAAAGCCATAGAGGCTGGAATGGGCAGATGTACAGGATGCGTATCCTCCCCTGTCTCTGATCTTGGCTCAGATGCCCCCCTCTTGGGCCCCCCGGCCCCACAGCCTCAGTCGAGCTCTGCTCTTTCACAACCAGAAAATTATGTTCCTTTTCTTCAGGGATCTTATCACAGTTTGTAATGATAAATGTTCCATAAATATTCGTTGAGTGATGGAATGAATAAGTGAATGAATAGGTGAACAGTTAAATGAGTGCATTAAAGAAGAAAGCATATAAAGGCAGACCAGCACACCTGAATTAGGTGGTGGTTTGGAGAATGGGGTGGAGGGAAGCTCTCGGCATCCAACACCCACCTGGTGTACGGGCCATGTTGATAGTTTCTCATTCAACCCTCAGAGTAGCCTTTGGAGATAGGCATTTTTGGGATCCATTTTACAAAAAATGAAACTAGCTACCATATCCAAAACTAAGCTTCATAAACTAGTAAGTAGTGGAGGCAACGTCTTCACTTGAGCCTCAGATCATTCCAAGTCCCCGCGTGGAGGACAGGGAGGGAAGATGTGGCAGACAACGGGGACCCAAATGTCAGCGTGCAGAATAAGGTCGCCCAGAATTGTGCTGAAAGCAAAGTGTCCCTCTCACCTCTCATCCTCAACTCTGGCCTTCCCAGGAGCCTTGCAGCAGCGGGGAAGGGTGGGGAAGCAGCAGGTACACCCCTTTGACTCCCCAGACAAACAGCTTTTTCTTGTAACTATTGAAAGTGTGGTCAAACTGCCAAAAGTACATGAAGTCAACTATGTAAATTGTGAAATGTAAGTCACAGTTCAGTTCTACAGCCGTGAAAAATGGCCATTTTTTCCCACCAAGATGGAAAAGAAAAGGAGCTCTCAGATCTAACTCACGGGGCGTTGGCTCTTTAATCACACTAATCTTCCAGGCTGGACTCGGTTCCCCCAGTCACGTGAACACATCTGCTCCTGGCAGTACCCGCACGGCCTCCCCTGCTGGTGCACATGTGTACGCAGTTTACACCAAGGGCTCAGGGGGCACTTTCCTTTGGTTCTTTGACATACCATTGTGATTGGTTGTGGTTCCTTTCTTGGTAACTGTGTGTGTGTGTGTGTGTGTGTGTGTGTGTGTGTGTGTGTGTGTACACACAGGTGTATGTACAGGTGGATGCATACACACACACACATGCCCACACTTACATACACACCCACACACATATACTTACACACAGGTACACACACATACACACCCATACATATACACGCACTCACATATGCATACACACACAAACACAAAGTCTCTCTTTGTTCTCCCTGAACATCACAACAGTCCTCCCTAGCCCTATTTGTTTGTTTTTAATGCTTGTTGATGAGGTAGAATTCACTCAGGCTGCACAGGTCCCAGTGTACAGTTCAGTGAGCTTGGAGCACGTATACCTGTGGGACCATTCCCCCCAG
Organism: Zalophus californianus; assembly: GCF_009762305.2. Classification (NCBI taxonomy): domain Eukaryota; kingdom Metazoa; phylum Chordata; class Mammalia; order Carnivora; family Otariidae; genus Zalophus; species Zalophus californianus. The sequence continues at coordinate 10,394,631 of NC_045598.1, forward strand.
TCATGATCTAGAACAGTTCCACCTTCCCAGAAATTTCCCTCAGGCCCCTTTCCAGTCAATACTCATCCTCCACAGGGCCCATCTCTTTTCTGATTTGTATCATCATCGATTAGTTTTGCCTATCCTAGAAATTCACTTAAAAATAGAGTATGCACTCTTAATGCCCACTTTCTTCCACTCAGCAAAATATTTTTTGAGATTCATCGGTAGTTCCTTTTATATGAAATTGGCAGTTATGGACTAAATGTTTGTGTCTCCCCAAAATTCATATGTTGAGCCCCTAACCCCTCGCCCACCAGTGTGATGATATTTGAAGGTGGGCTCTTTGGGAGGTGAGCAGGGTTAGATGAGGTCATGAGGGTGGGGCCCCCATGATGGGACTAGTGCCCTTGTAAGAAGAAGCCAGAGAGCTCTCTCTCTTCATACACATGCACAAGGAAGGGCCATGGGAGGGAGGACACAGAAGAAGGTGGCTGTCTGCAAGCCAGCAAGAGAGACCTCATCTGAGCCCAACCCTGCCGACACCATGAACTTGGACTTCTAGTCTCCAGCACTGTGGCCATGGAAAATGCAAGGAGGGGAATAAATACCCAGCTTCCTTGACACTGCAGAGGGATAACTCAGAGGTGTGACCCCACCGTGTCTCTTGGGATTTCCCAGCAGAACTGAACCCCAGACCTGCAGTGACATCTTGCTCCTCAGTAGATTTTCTCCTGGCTTCCTCCCCTCCCCTGCCTTCCTTCCCCATCTCCACTTCCTGCTGGGCCCTACTTGCATCCAGATCCTGGTCTTCAGGGACGCTCTGGAGACATGCAAATAAGAGCCCTGCTTAAACCTTAGACTTTCAGCAAGCACTTCTACTTCAGTTGCCTCATCTTACGGTGGAGATAGTGGCAGGGCCTGAAAACCATGGGACATTGTGCCTGCAGCCACTGAGTCACATCCTTAACACAAATACCTCATTTCATATGAGCCAAATACTCTTGTGATCTCCCTTTTATGGATGAGGAAACTAGTACACACATATACAGACTTGGATGGCCTACCTGGAGTCACTTAGGCAGTAGGTAGTGGAGCCAAGATTAAATTAGATGGTGATGATGGTGATGGTGGTGATGATGGTGATGGTGGTGATGATGGTGATGGTGGTGGGTGATGATGGTGGTGGTGATGGTGATGATGGTGGTGGTAGTGGTGATGGTGATGGTGGTGGTGGTGGTGGTGGTGGTGGTGGGGATGATGGTGATGGTGATGATGGTGGTGGTGGTGGTGATGGTGATGGTGATGATGGTGATGATGGTCGTGGTGGTGGTGATGGTGATAATGATGGTGATGGTGGTGATGGTGATGGTGATGGTGATGATGGGAATGGTGATGATGGTGATGATGATGGTGGTGGTGATGGTGATGGTGGTGAGGGTGATGGTGATGATGGGAATGGTGATGATGGTGATGATGATGGTGGTGGTGATGGTGATGGTGGTGAGGGTGATGGTGATGATGGGAATGGTGATGATGGTGATGATGGTGGAGGTGATGGTGATGGTGGTGAGGGTGATGGTGATGATGGTGATGGTGGTGATGATGATGATGGTGATGATGGTGGTGGTGATGGCAGCAGCTAGCAGTTATTGAGGGCTTTCTTTGTGCCTAATATGTTTAGTTCTTATGTTTGCATGTGTTTAGTTCTTAAAAACAATCCTGAGAGATAGGTACTATTATTATACCCATTTTACAGAGAAAAACATCAAAGCCCTGAGATGTTAAGTCACTTCCCTAAGGTTGGACAGCTGGTCAGTGGAGGAAACAGGGTTTAACTCAGGTATGTCTGATTCCAGAGTCTATTTCTCAACCAAGACGCCATGCAGAGACACTGCCAGCACACCCAGCTGTTTTTAATTTGATTTGATTATCATTATTTCTCAGTGCTATTTCCCTGCCTGGCACTTTAGCTTCTTTACCAACTACCCTGGATTAAGACCTTTTGTCCTCCAGGGGAATTTGATAAAAACTGTGTCTCATTCTCCTCCTCCGTGAAGCTGGTTCTGAAAACACTCATGTTCCCTTGATGCGTCCCAGTTAGAGCTTGCATGGAAATTTGGTGAGTCAGAGAGCCATGTGTCTCTTCTAGATAAAACCATGTCAGCTTGTGATCTGAGAATCACTCCTCCCATTGCTCAAAGGCATCCCACTCACAGCCCACAGCCCACAGCCTGCATGCAGCCTGCGGCCGGGGGCTCGAGCCTGCTACCAGTCTATTACTGCTCCTTAACTCATAAAACTTGAGCATATTTACAGTGATGAGGATAATTTTCAGAACAAAGCCAGTGAAATGTGCATGTTTAAAGGCCTCAGCTTCCCTTTAAAGCCCTCACTGAGGCCAGTGAGCAATTTTCAACAATCATGAGAAATGATGCTTTACGCCGGATGAGGAGAATTAGACAGGGAGACCTGCGTCTTTTGTTCTCTCTTCCTCACCTCGCCCCTGGCCATCAGACACAAGGCACGGTAGAAATGATTGTCCAATTTTTCCAACATGATCAATTTGCTGTAATTTTTTTTAAAGAAAGCAAAGGAGGGGGTACTGTGAAACAGCCACTCTCTTCTCCCCCGCCCCTGCCCTGCCCTCCGGGGTCTGTACCCGAGGAAAGCACCTGCCCTGAGCTGAGTAGCCCGCAGCCCCCGGGCTGGACATGAGAAGCTGAGAACGCTTCTCCTGCTGAGAGCCGTGTGTGGGCGGCGAGCTGCGGGCCAGGTTTCAAAGGGAACCTCCATACCTTCCCCCGGTATAGTTGTACCCTGGCTATTTAAGAGAAGTCAAAGGGGGCAGCGTTTGAAGTGACAGCAAAAAGGAAGGGGAGGGAGACAGAGGAGGAGGAGACAGACGGGGAGCTGCTGCTGTCACCTCCGGAGGTGGGATGACATGTCCCCATGTTCTCGTGTCCCCAGCACGACCGCAGTTCTGAAGCAACACGTCAGCTCTTATCCCAGATTCCCTCCCCGTTCTGTGGCTCTTTTCACTCCCTCTCGCCCCGGCTACATTCTCAGAGAGGTCGAAAAGTCTGTATTTTTCTGAGGCTGAGAAAAAGAAAAGGAAGAAACACAGTGTGCCCTGCTTCTCTCTGTTTATCCTTCATGGATGCTTTTGATTACCGTCCGGGCACGTTCTTCAGTTGATTTATTCCACGTAGTTACTCACCGAGTGCCCACCGTGTGCCAGGCTCTGTTTCCGGTGCTGAACACAGCTCAGTGGGCAAAAACGAAACCAGACAAAATCCTGTCATTGGGGTCTGACCTTCTAGTAAGGGGTGGCCGTCAATAAATAAATGAAGATGCTTGTGTGGCCAGATGGAGAGAAGTCCTACAGGGAACAATAAAGCAGAGGAAGGGGCCGGGGGCGCGGGGTGGTCAGGGAAGACGCTTGCAGAGGTGAGGAAGGAAGCTGCGAGCATTCTGGATGGGGGACACAGCCCGTGCAGAGGGCCCGCCTGTGTTGGAGGAGGCTTCCAGTGTTGGAGGAACCGCATGGAGGCCGGAGTACGGCTGGAGCACGATTTGGAGCCTATTCAGAGCGTTTTCGGAGCTCAGAGGAGGGAAGGGAGACTCTTGGGGGAATCAGTTAATGTAGGGCTTTGCCTTTGAAAGGAGTTCAGCTTTTCCTCCGCGTGAGATATTCTCTTAACCCTGTGAAATGAATGAGAAGTTGTGATAGGAGTCAGGCTTGGTGCGTGAGGTACTTGTTGAAAACCTTCCACATTTCTCGATGGCTGGTAGAATCAAGTAGAAGGCTCCTCACACCACGAAGACTTCTTCTAGCACCTGCTGGTACCCCACGTAAGCCCTTAGTGCTAGCAAGCTCTCCACTGTCTTCGACTGCGTCTTCCACATCCACTCCCTTAGTGACTCCCCCAGTCCTGGGACTCTGCTGTTATCCATATTCTGACGAACGTATATATCTAGTCCAGAACCTTCTCCTGAATTCCATATACCCAACTTGGTTGTCTGATAGACATCACAAACCCCAAACATCCAAAACTAAGCTCCTGACATCCCTCCACACTTCAGCCCGCTGTCCCACAGCCTTCCTCCTATCAGAAGATGTTAACCTCACCCTTCTGGCTCTGCAGGATTTGGGATTGTCCTGAACCCCTCTCTCTTCTTTGCATACCCCGTATCCAATCTGTCAGGAAGTTTTGTTGGCTCTGCATCCAAAATACTGAGTCTCCAACCACTTCTCACCACATCCTCTGCTACTGCCCTGATCTGAGCCACCACGGCTCACCCTTGCCTGGGTCACCACAATAGCCTCCTAACTGATCTCCCTGTCTTTATCCACCTAGACACTGTCTAGACTCAACAGAAGCCAGAACGCCCCTCCTCTGCTTGAAGCTGGCATGGCTGCCCGTCCCACTCAGAGGAAAAGCTGCAAGTCTATAACTGGGCTAGCTACTCACAACTTTCTGGGGTGATAGGAGACAGAACTGTGTCTATAAGGTCCAGTACGGTAGCCACTGGCCACATGTGGCTTTCGAACACTTGAAACATGATAGTGTGACTGAGGAACTCCCTTTATTTTTTTTGAATGTTTTAAAGATTTTATTTATTTATTTATTTGACAGAGAGAGAGAGAGAGCACAAGCAGGGGGAGCAGCAGAGGGAGAGGGAGAAGCAGGCTCCTGCTGAGCAGGGAGCCCGACGTGGGGCTCGATCCCACGGTCCTGGGATCATGACCCGAGCGGGAGGCAGATGCTTAACAAACTGAGCCACCCAGGTGCCCCAGAAACTACACTTTAAAGTTTATTTCATTTTAATTTATTTAAATTTAAATAGTCACGTGTCCCCAGTGGCTACAAGGTTGGACAGTGCAGACTTCAAGGCCCATTGAGTTTGACCGGTTCTCCTATCCCCGGCCCCCCACACCTGCCCCATTCCAGCTACTTTGACCCCTTACTGTTTGTTCCTCAAAAGTTCCAGGCTCAGTCCTGTTCTCCACTCTGTCCCTTCTGTCTGGAGTGTCCTTCCCCGATATCTGCATGGTACGCACCTACATCCTACTGTCACCCACATCTACTCCCCATCTCCCTCGCCTTACTCTGCTTTCTCATATCCACAGTACTTCTCGCCTGCTGACAGTTTGCATAATTCCCTTATTTATTAGCCCTGTTGTTTTATGTCTGTTCTCTAGAACACCAGCTCCACAGCGATGGAGATCTTTATCTCTCTAGTTCACCACTGGGTCCCCAGCACCTTGAAGAGTTTTGGCACACAGAAGGAGCTCAATACATGTTCATCTCTTCCCTCCGGGATACTATCTGCTGCCTACCCAACCACACTCATCCATCATTCATCAGATAATCAGAGAGCCTGCTTTTTGCCATGCATGGTGTTAGGTGCTGGGACCACAGTAGTGACCAGGGCAGGCAAGAATCTCTGCCCCCAGGGAGCTGACATTTGCTTCAGGAGACAGACACTGAACAGGCACATGAGAAGAGAGTGTAGTGGGTGCTGGGAAGAGGGGAGTGCCATGATGAAGAACAAGGAAGGTGGTAAGGGCACTGAATCTGGAGACTGAGGACAAAGAAGACCTTTCAGAAGGAGGAGAAGGACCCAGCTACATGGAAGCCAGGGGAGACTACACCACGAAGAGGGAAAAATAAAATGAATGGAAGCAGCAAATGTTGTGACCCCTGTGGGGAGAAGGAGCTAGGCTCCAGGACACGTGGGGATGTGGGATGTGGTGAGCCGGATTCCACAGTGAGGTTGACAGAGCCTGGATCAGGCAGGGCCTGGCAGACCTAGGGCCAGTTCTAATACTTCTTCTCCAGTCCCTGAAGCTGGCTCCAATCTCCTACTCTGAACCCTTACAACATTCATTGCCTAAGACGTCTTTTTAAATGCACAAAGCACTCAAGTGAGATCTCATGCAGAAGGTCCCAGGTAACAGCTGTAAGGAGAGCTATATTGGTGGCAGGTTGGAAGCCTGGAGCCCCGCCTTTCCTGCTACATCTTGGGTCCCCTGATGGCCCCTTGGGAACCTTCACAGACCCCAGAGATTCCAGGAGCTTCAGTTTGAAGCGTCCTGGCCTGCAGCGCTCATGGTGTTGGGGACTCAGCTCTGCCTCCTTTGGTCTGTGGCTGGGTGTGAGGCTTGTTTCCAAGCACAGACTGTCACCTCCTTTCTGGAGGGGGAATTTCATCTCTGAGATCACCTAACAGGGCCTCCTGGAGGGCTGGGTATTTTGGAGAGAGCAATAAGCATCAGTACCCACTTAGTAAAACTTCAGTAGTCTGCTGCCCCACTTGGGTCAAGGCTCCTAGGAACCTTCTCAAACTTCCATGTGTTTAAGAATTACCTGGAGAACAAGTAAAAAATGCAGACCCCAGAGTTGACTGGGGCTTAAGAATCAGCCTTTTTAACAAGCATCCTAGGCGATCCTCGTGCAAATGGTCTATGGACCACTCTTTGCAGGACACCCGTAGCCTGAAGTTCAAGTGAGCTGATTAGAGGTGGGTATTTGTTGACTTACATTCAAACAGCCAGGAACACTGACTATAACTTAAGGGTCAGGACAGGAAGCTGACTTTTCACTTAAAAATAAATCTGTTACAGCATCATGACTATCTGGCTTATCTCACGAGCCTCTGGAAAAAATGCACATTAATGACATTACCTTGACGAAAGCCAAACTTGACATGAGGGTGATGTGCTGTGTGATTGGAGACTCCCCTACTCCTCCCGCCGTAAATTACCTGGGCCGGGACTCCGGTCCTCCGCGGCTCTGAGAGGAGAGGCAGAACTTTCTACTGACAGCCTGAGAAGACTCCGGCAGAGAGAGATCCTCTTCCGTGGGCATGAAGCCCTGGGCGTGTTCTGCTTTTTCTTCACCTCCCACACTAGATTGTCAATCCCTATTCGTGCATCTGTTTTCTGCTTTTGGTTAATAGCTCCTCCGGCAGGCACCACATCCAACCAAACCCAGACCCTCTGAGGTGTGATTCATGTCAGACACTTAGTAGGTGCTGAAAAGATTTTGTGGAATGACTCGTTTCGTCACTATCACAATGGGCTACAGAATTTTGCAGGGCCCAGGGCGAAGTGAAAATGTAAGGCCCCTGGTTCAGACATTAGTAAGAATTTCAAGATGGGGGCAGCAGAGCATTAAACCAAGCTTGGAGCTCTCCTGCTGGGACTGTGGGTCTACATGGGTTGTGCATCCGTGAATGGGCCCTGGTCACCATTGGTGTTCTGTGAGTTCTTGGGTCTCCTATACCTGTAATTTGGGGGCCCCAGGTCTAGGGCTCTAATAGTATAAAAGCTGTTGCCTTTGAGGCAAAGAGTAGTTCAAACAAGGTTCTTGAGGGCTGGTCTCCACCTTCCTCTTTCTTGTGTTGGCTTGCCAAATTATCCACAGCCCCCCCAGTTCCCAGAGCCCTAGCATCCATCTTCCTCAGGCGGAGTAAGTAACCCCTGGGGCTGTAAGAGTCTGTTTGCTTCTCTGTGCCTTTGATGGATTGAGAGATCTTGGAGAACAAGGTTCAGGCCCTTGAATCCCCAGGGACTTGAACAGGACCCTGGAACACTTTCAACGCTTAATTAATGTTTGTTTAAGTGACTGGAGGATAAATTAATAAATTAAATCCAGATGGCAATGTTGGCTTCCTATGGCTTGTGATGGGGTTTTTCAGACTATCTTCTGAATTAACTTTTCATGAGAACACAAATAAATATTTATATTTATATAAACTAAAGCCATGTTGAACTCCTGTTAGCATCTTCTGGAGCCTTACCTCCAATGTGTGGTTCTGGAAGTTACAGCAGAGGCCTCATCTGGGAACTTGGTAGAAATACAAATTTGCAACTTCTCTTAGGCCCTACCCCAAACTTACTGAATCAGGAACTCTGGGGGTGATGCCCGGGTCTGTGTTTGAACAAGTGCTCTGGGTGATTTAGATGCCCCTCATCTGAGAGTACTAGAGTTCTAAGGAATAGTTTAGAAAGCAGTGACTTCATGGAACTTTCTCCCAGATGCATTTGGATTTTAACACAAATTAATTGTTGGCAGCTGCAGCCTTAAAAGTCTCAAAGGATTAAAAATTGTGGTGGAATTTTATATAGTGGCTGGCTCCTGATATGGTATTTATTAGACTCAGCAAGTAGGACATTTGGATGAGGATAGGAGAGGAAAGATGAAATGCTCATATTAAATATTTTTTGACAACAGCAACAAAAAGGACTATTTATTGACACAAAGCGAGAAGTGAATTAGAAGGAGAGATGTATGTGGTAAAGGGAACATTGGGACCGTAGCTAGATCTACAAGACATGTGACCTTGCACAAGGCAGTTAGACTCCTTGAGCCTTAATTTCTTCACCTGAAAAATGGAGATAACACCCAGGGCTGTCATGGATGGTTGGGCATGTTGTGCCCTGCAGAAGAGGATCCGACTGAAGGGCAAGCGAGAGCTGATGTCCAGCTGCTCCAGGCTTTGCCTCCACTCCCAGAGGAGGGCGCGTCTTTGTCCCATTCACTCAGAGGCACCCTATAAGCCAGCCGAACTTCTGATAATACCTGCCTCTGCAAGTCGTTGTGAGGGTCAGGAGACGATGAGTAAGAAAGCCATTTCAAAAGACAACCTGTGGTATAAATAAAAGGTAGGACGCTATTTCGATCGTTGATGCAGTGATATGCTTATATTTTGACCATTTCACTCAGCCAGGCTGACCAAACACCTGATATGCCAATTGAACAAAAATCACTATCCGTCCACCAAAGCTCCTGCTGTAACACTTGGGAAACCAGCAAGGCTTGTTAGTCTCAGGAAAGTGTGGAAACTCCTAGGAGGAGCTCACAGCACCCTTGCCACTTTGTGAGCTAACCACAGTCTGTAGGATTCACAGCCAACCCTTCCACCTAGTAGGTCTGGGTACTTTGCAGCAGACCCTCAGAGACTCTGCTCGGTGCAGCTGAGCTGGCCCGCTGGGAGTGATCCACACAGGAAAGAACCAGAAGACCAGAGAACCCACAGCCTCTTCAATCAGGCAGCAGACCCTTGGAGGTGAGCCAGGCCTGGACTTCTGTTTATTGTGTGCTGGGAGAGGAAAGAAGGCGCTTTCTGTTATTAGCACTGGGAGCCCGGAGTTTCTTGGTAGGACATCATGAAATCCCCCGTTGACTGGATTTCATAAGTATCGGTACCTAAAACTGAACACCAAAAGCACTTTTTTTTTTTTTTTTTTTTTAATAAGAGCAAAAGTGGTCTTGCTCATTGCCACCTTGTGGCAGCTCAGCACTATAGCAACAACCAAGGTGAACAGACACCTGCTTTTGGAGCACTTGGGACTTCTGTAGATTTCCCCTCCATTGGGAACACCTTTGTTTTCCTTTCCCCCTGCGCCCCTTTTGAGGGACCAGTGAGCTGTTGAGAGATCTGGGTAGCAGGGTGAACTTGGCCCATCAGCCAAGTCTCTCTCTGGTCTCCTTCTTTCTTTCCTTCTACCAGCACCCCAAACCCTTGAATTATGTAACCTTTCAGATTCCTTGTAACCCTGAAATGTTTTGGTTTTGCCAAAGGTGATCTGGGCTTCCCAGGTCATATGGTAAAAGACAGGTTGTATTGTGCACTGTTTTGTCTTGCAAATCAAAAATACATCTCTAGCCCCTCCCAATTGGGCCTCTGCGCTCCCTGAGGGATTTCTGCACGGTGAGATAGTGGCTAACTGCCAGAGGGCCACAGCAGCTTCAAAAAGCTGCCTAATTAAGTTTCAGCCAGCAGGCTGCCTCTGTGAGCCAGGGGGCTCTCTCCGAAGATAAGACACAAAACACATCCAGAGATAAAGGTTGGAGCTTTGCAAATGAATTAAATAAATCAGTAGCAACCCATCCCATGTGCAAATGGAAATCATCCTAACGAGCCCCACGGTCCTCTGAAATAGCAAGGCAGAGTTGCCGTTGGACAACTGGAGGCTGTCAGCCTCTTGGCCCACTCTCCAGGGCTCTTGATGAAGTGTGATTATGGTATCAACTGGAATGGGAAGATAAGGCGGGATGTCACTAATGGGGGAGAACTTGTCTTCTCAATTCCAGAAGCTAATCCCCAGTGACTCATTCCTTGTGAGCCTCCCAGGGGGAGGTGAAGACTTTGAAGGTGCATTGTTTATTCCTATGACCTCTGTATTGTTCTGCCCTTGTTAGAATTCTAATTACATTCTGCAGTCTTCCGGTTGTCAAAATGCTGTATTTCTCCGACTAATTTTACAGCACGGTCGCTCTTCTTTCCTGCACTTCAGCTATAAGAGTTCCCAGGCCTTCAGCTGTCCTTCGAGTTTCAAAAAAAATTTTTTTTTAAAAAAGTAAGCACAGCCCTCACTCAAGAAATCAAAAGATTTTGCTCAACTTAGGTAAATTGAAAGTTGTAAAATGGAAGGAATCTGGTCACCTTGACTCCTTTGCTAACTGCAAAGCATAATATTTCTTTCTGACTGTACCTTAATCTTAATGGCAGAGGTCCTTGACAGATTTCATGGTGTGTGATACAGGCACAAAGTAACTCTCAAACTGAATTGCAACGGTTTCCGGTGGAAAACTTTTTATAGGATATACACCCCTCGAGGAAAATGATGTCAAAATCCACTGGAACAGTGATCCTTACCTTGTGGTTTCTTTGGGGCCATCTGCCCCCCCTCCCCTCCAGTCTCAAAAAATAAAACTAAATTCATTATTTTAATTAAAATAAGTTACCATTGGTCTTGAGACTTTTGCAACCCTCTTTAAGATAACTGTTGAAGGGAAGTAAAAAATTTTTCTTCCTAAAATCCTCCAGTGTTATAAGGTGGTGAATCTTCTGGTACAGTGTACCATGTGTCTACTTCTCTTTGGTTATGTCTAATAAAATACTTAATTCTTCAAATGTCTGCACTAATCTTCTCGTTCTGAGCTTCGGCATTCAACAGCTTTGCCTCCTCCCAAAACCTCAACGTGAGCCTGACAGAGATACAGATCCAGTCTCTACTCTGCCCTCTGACCTCAGGGGCCTGTACTTGAGTGAGCTTACCTCTCATTCCCTCTGCAAGGTCAGAGCCTACTGATAGGGAGGCACAGTGAACCTACTCTCCACCAAAAAACTCTCCAGTTTGTGTCTCCCTTAATTTGCTGGGTTAGAACATTAAGCCCATGGCCAACCAGGTCTGTGGGTACCTCTTCAGACACAAAATCAGCTCCATCAAAACAACCAAAAACAGCCATGCCAACACCTCCTCAACACCAAATCCCGAGCCTCAGCGGGTGCCTTGGGAGCGCTGGTGGGCAGTTCAACATCTGTTCCCAGAGGTTTTTAAATAGTAAGAGCAGCATATCAATTAAATTAACTCCAAAGCCCTGCTGTGCACTAGGATGGAAATCCATTTCCTATTCTGGTTCCCATCTCAAGTTTGCCAAATTAAAGTTTAAAGGAATTAAAGACTTTGTTCTCAAAGTTCAAAAATCACCTTTCCTGATAGTTTCATTCTGCTCAGTTGGTGCTAGGTGCAATTTACCTGATACCTGGGAGAATCAGGTTCTTTAGTCGGTGCAGCTTGGGTCTTTTCTCCCAGAGTGTATGAGATTCCTACAGGACCTCAAAATTTGAATTTGTTCTACACCAGAGATCTCATATGCCCCACTTTTCACTTTTAAATAAGAGTCCAAAAGCGCACATACACATTTATGTATGTGTGTGTGTATATATATATATGTATATATATAGTAACAGCACTATATGTATTTTTTACCTATCTCATACCACTATATATTTTACCTACTGTCTCAATTTGGGTTACACGAAAAATAGACCCTGAATCAAGGGCTTGAATGCAGACCATTTATGGGTAGAATATGAGTTGAATTGTGTTCCCTAAAAATCATATGTTGAAGTGCTAACCCCCAGTATCTCGGAATGGGAACTGACTTGCTCTGATGTCTTCACAGGGATAATCATGTTAAAATGAGATCATAGTGTGGGCCCTAATCCAATGTGACTGGTGACTTGATAAGAACCGAGAATTGGGAGAGAGACGCACATGCCCACAGTGAGAACCGCACATGAACATCAAAACAGAAATCGAGGTAATGGATCTACAAGCCAAAGAACACCAGAGATGGCCGGCAAACTCCCAGAACTGGGAGAGAGGCCTGGAAGATAGTCTTCCCTCACAGCCCTCAGAAGGAGCCAACCCTCTGTTCACTTAATCTCAGATCTCCTGCCTCCGGAACCATGAGGCAACAAATCCTGTTGTTCAAGGCCCCAGCCTGTGGAGGGGAGCAGACAAATGTGGGCCGTGGTCCCAGGAAGCACAGGCTGGGTGTGGAAATGAGACTGGTATGGCAAGGCAGTCAATGAAAGGAATGTATTGAGTTGGGCTCTGCAGCAAGACCACTGAGGCTCAGTCCCCCTAGGGAGTGCTGACAGGCAGTGTAGACACAGATCTCAGCGTTGTCCCAGCTGAGGAGGAAGGAGGCTGAGGTGTTCATCTGTCCTTAGCTAAGGTTTCTGGAGTTCTTAGCAGCTGCAAGAAAGCTCTTGGACCGAGAATAGTAGTGTTTGCAACAAGAAGTGGTTAATATGTACTGGGACAGAGAGTGCTGATGTAGGCATCAGCTACACACATGCACAATTTGGAAAGCAATCTAGTTCCAGCCCAGATACATTATTCCTGGCCAAGTGATGTTTCCAGAGCCCATCTATAGAAATCCACATTGGGATTTCCATGCCCAAGACCATGGCCGAGACTCAGTGGTGTCTGAGAGAGAAGAGTGGATGGAAATGCTTTGGTTTTAGCGTCCCCATAATGCTGGTTGGTCCACAATGTAGTCTGGAGCTTACAGTCCGTATGAACTCAAGCTCAGTGGGGAGAAGGCTCCAACACAGAGGTTAATTATGGTGTGTGTGCTCACCATCGAAGGGAAATGGGAGAAAATGGTAAAGCCAACGATGGTGGCTTCATCACCTACCTTGCTTGAGGCATCTTTCTTCCCCATCCAACACATTCAAAACCCCCTAATTCCTTTTTCCTCTTGATTCTTGGGCTGGAGGCCTCCAGATCTTCATCTGGGGGAGGCCTGATCTAGTGATGGCTTCTCTACAGCCTTGTGAAAAGCAAGTCCAAGTTCTGTGCCACAACCAGAGTTATCGGTGAGTTGGCTTGTCCTATGGCACTGCTTGGGTTTAGAGACCCTGCCTCCTGGGAGAGTTGCTCCCTCTCCAACCCCTATGCCTTTCAGCTGGAAAACTACTCTCCACGGGTTCCTATGTGGAAGCGCTTTTGATGCTTCTAAAGCCCATGTCCCTGGGTCCACCTTGTGGGGATCAATAATTCTGCCAAGTCTCTTTCAGGACATGGTGTTTCCACCACATTTCAGCAACCTAGACATTTAGAATAGTTTTCTTTCTGTCAGAACTTTTTCTGCAGCTCTGGAATGTACCCCCTGTGCTGCACTTTCCTTCATTGTCCCTCACTCTTAATTTTTTATCTGCCGTATTTCCAGGCCACGGCCAGTCATTGTAAGGCCCAGATTCTGGCTCTGGAATTCAGCTCACCTCCTCAGCCATATGCAGCTCTCTGATTTCAGGACCGGGCATTGTCCTAAGTACCCGAGATGCCCCTCAGATCTCATAACGCCTCTCCAGGGTGGGGTCAGATCAGCATTTTGCAGCTGGAAAAAAAAGAAGACTAAAATTAAATTACTTTCTTAAGATTGTCCAGCTAGAAAGTAGATCAGGAGAAATTAGAACCCATCTCTTCCACCACCACATTATAACATAAAACATGGAACAGAGGTATAGGTACGTGTAGCTGGGTAACAGGACAATCAAGGACTCGTGATTTGAGTGTGGAAAGGGAGTAAGCACAGTACCCACTCAGAAGCTCATCCAGAGGACAAATTGTGACTATATAATTCTCAACAAGCTCTGGTGGCATTGATTAAATAATAGTGATGTGCTGAGATCTCTACTAAGCATGTTGGGCATGGCGCCACCACAAAACAATACCCCGTCAACACAGTTGTCCATTTTACAGAAGACAAAACTGGGACCCAAGGAAGTTAGGCCACTAGCTCAAGGTTATACCACTGGTAAGTGGCAGAAGAGGCACATGAACTCAGATCTTTCTAGTCCAAGACCTAGGGTGTAAGACACTAGACTGTGCCTTCCCCACACTTAGGGGATCGGGAGGTGGAAGAGACCAACAGGGAGAGTGGGAAGAAGTGATCACAAGCAATGTGTTCTGATACTTTCTACATCAGTGTTAACCAGGAGACACCTGCAATGCGTCCTCTATCACCAAGATGAATGTTCAGTGTATCCATGGTCATTCAAGCTATATAGTTCTGGAATCTTCCTTCTTTAAAAATATAGGCAAAGAGAGACCAAAGCAGAAGCTCTGGACAACACTGTCTTAGCAAATCTACCAAACACACGTTCCAAATTCCAGTCACCTCTCAGCCTCCCAACAACTCTTGACATGACCCCATCCCCAGACAGGAAGTAAGTGATTGCTGGCACAGGAGTGGGCCCTGCACAGAACAGCAGGCAACAGAGGGGTCCAACCTGGGGCTGATAGAGGCAGACGCTCCTGCCACCCGGTGCCCCCCACCTCACCTACATGAGATGCCTGATTTCCTCCCCTTTTCTGCCCTATACACGCGAGGACTTTTGTTTTCCTTTCACCTCCTATTTCATTCACAAGTAGCTGATGGACAAGGTCACACTTCCGCCCCTCATCACTGAATTTAAGAACTGGAATTGCCTAAGCTGGGTCCCAGTGGCAGAAGCTGGTCTAAATTGGAGGCTTTTTGGCGCCTGACCCCGTCCATCATCTGCTACAATGGTACTGACTACATGAGTTGATAAGTGACAGAAATCTAACAGATGGGCGTAAACCAAAGGAGATTAATTGGCTCCCATAACTGGAAAGTTCAGGGGGTGATGGCTTCAGGAACAGCTCAGTTCAGGATCAGAAGCCGTGCCATGAGGACTTGGTTCCTCCCCATCTTGTCTCTCTTTTCTCCTGGGTTGGCCTCATCCGTTGGCTTTATTAACAAGTTAGCTGCCCCCATTCTGCGTGGAGCACTGGGTGTTATGCACAAACAATGAATCATGGAACACTACATGAAGAACTAATGATGTAATGTATGGTGATTAACATAACAACAAAACATTTTTTAAAAAGAAAAAAAAAAAAACAAGTTAGCTGCCCCATGAGTTGCCTAAGTGGCTGCCAAAAGCCCTGGACCCATCACCTTATTCCATCTTCCCCTTCTCTCTAGTTGTTGTATCTTTTCCTAGAGACTGAGGACTTTTACAGATCAGAACATGGATCTATAGGAATTTCTCAGTGTCGGCCTCAGAACACAGATGGTGTGCTTGCCCTCAGAGGTTCCTAACTGGGGTGGAGGTGGGGGCAGTACACACTTCCCTAGGCTACAGGGTTGGGGATATTGTTCTAAATGGAACTCTATGCAAACTTGGATTTTTTAAGGGGGTAGGGCAGTACGTTCTTCAAGGGGTACAGTACAAACAAAGCTAGAATTTCCTTCAGGGTTATTGGGAGAATTTCATTCGAGATAAGGGCTGAACTTTGAGTTTTGCAGGCTTCAACCAATAGTTCCTAGAAACAGGGGATGTTTGCAAGATCTGGGATCATCTAGTCTGCGGTTTTTTGAACATCGGGCTGCTATTGAGAGGTGATTCCTACCTGCCTTCATCTTCATGATTTCAAATACGCTTGAAGAATGTATAAGTGAGTTTAATGAGCCCCCTCTGACTCTAAGTTTGAGAAAAATGATGGCATATATTCCCAGTTTCAAGAGAAATGGTGGTGAAAAGAATTTTGCCCAGCTTAACTCCTAATGGCCTCTCTGGGGAGAGGTTTATTGTTTTGTGCCTGGCTCTAACTTGGTACTCCAATTTGCTTTTCCCGGGCAAGTACTCTAATGCAAATATGAGACACATCATGCTCCTGGAGATGCTGGGGAAAGTGGTGCACCCATCCTGCACTGCCCTCTGCCTGCCATCCATCTACACCTGGCCTTGTCTTTCCTGGCCTTGCTCCATCCCTCTTGCTTTGTATTTAATTTCTGTTTTCCCAGTTTCTGATTTGAGGGATGCAATTTCATGATAAACTAGGCACTTGTCTTACACCAAAATGCCATGTGGTAGTACCATTGTGATAAGGGCGGAGAGCAAGGGATGTGACCTCTACCGACACTTTTTAACATCATCCCCACCCCAGGCACCAAGTGTGGAGAAAGGAGGGGTAGACTCTTTGGATTTGCAAAGGACAGCCAGGGAAGAAGGGAGCTGGCCACTTAGAGAACACCCAGTTGTTATCCAAAACATAGTCTCAGCTCCCTCAGAAGCTTAGGCTCTGAAACAGAGTCAGATACCCATTATTCATCACATATGTTGGGTAGAAATTATATTGATATGTCAAAAAGACAATCAGCAAGAATTTATACTTACAATGCTTATCTGAATCCGCCCAGGGCTTCGTTTCTGTGGGAGCAAATGGTTACAAACAACCAAACAAACCAAAACAAAGGGGAAGTGTTTGGAATGTCTCAGGGCCCACAGAACTGGTGGGAGGCCAGAGGACCAGGCCTACCTAGAACAAAGCAAGAGCCAAGGCCACAGTGAGGCTCAGCTAGCAGAAAGCCCAGCCCTGGACTCATAGCAGGACAGCCTGATGGGCATGATTCCGTGGTAATAAGTGGCCATCGGTTAGGTCTTAGGTTCCCAGAAGAAAGCCCCCAGTTGGCTGAGCTTAGGCCATGTGTTCACCTCTGGCTGTACTGGGGGTGCCTAAAAGGAGGATCTGGCCTCATTACCTTCCCTAATGCATGCCCATTGTCTATAATCACCTTCTCTCCAAGACCATACACAATGGGGAGTTGGCAATTCCCCAAAGGGAAACTGAGCTGCTGCAGGTAGGGCGAATGTTTTCTGGGAAGTCATCACATACACACACACACACACATTAAAAATAGAGGACAAAAATAAACCCCCTGCATACAAGGAGCTGAAGAGACACAGTATCACACACAAGATGATTAAAAAATAAGTACTTTATATTAGAGCCTTTTCTACCTTTATAATAAAGTGCTAAAGTGTACAGAAAGACATTTATAGAATGGGAGCTTCTTCAAAGGCAGAAGTGGTTGGAGAAAGGAGACGCCAAAATGGCTGATGCTTCAGGGAAGTTTCACCAGAAGGCAGAATTGATCTGGGTCTTGGAAGATGAGTGGGGGACAGACAGTGGGGAGTTCACAGATGAGAAAATCCTAGGGGGAGGGAGGAGGCAAATAGTACAGATTCAATACACCACAATTCTAACCATTTCTCCTGAGAAGATGGCACAATAGAGCCAGCCTGTCCTGGGTTCAAATCTTCACCACTATAAGAATGAACAATTCACTTAATGCTTTGGGGTCTTATTTATCTAAAAGAGGGACAAATAATTCCTGCCTCCCAGGGTAAGATAAGGTATGAACAGTGCCTGTTATGGTGCTTGGCCCATATGGTAAAGATTTGGCAGACGTCAGTTCCCTTTTTTGTAATTCTTAATTCTTCCCTCTTTATGTTAAATTACATGGACTGGCGGGTAAGAAAGATTTGAGACTCGGCATTTGAGAAATGAAACCAAGCAGATCCATTTTTAGTAATTACAGAAAGCACTGTATACCTAATATTGGGTCTGCCCCAAGTGAGATGTGGAAACAGTCCATCCTGACTTGTATCACCGACCTGCTGGGCAATCTTGGAAGTGTGTCCTGTGGCATGCACTCTCTGAGCTTCTGTATTCTCTTCTATTTGAACATACTTTTCTGGGGCCTTTGGAAAGCATTGGCATTTCATGATACATCTAGTCACTATAGCATTCATTCCATTAAAAAAAAGAAAGTTTGAGGGGCACCTGGGTGGGTCAGTTGGTTAAGTGTCCCACTCTTGATTTTGGCTCAGGTAATGGTCTCAGGATCATGGGATCGAGCTCCACCTTGGGCTCTGTGCTGATTGTGGAGCCTGCTTGAGATTCTCTCTCTTCCTCTGCCCCTCCCCCTGCTCATGCATGTGCTCTTTCTCTTCCTAAAAAAAATTAATTAATTAATTAAATTTAAAATAAACTTTGGCTTTACATGTGAGAATTCATCAAAGCATGATGGATCTGGCTAACAAGGACAGGCAAAGGGCAAACAGTACCAGGGCTCAGTCATGATAGACCTTCAGGATTTGGATTTATTACTATTCATCAAGGCTTTCCAGGGGCAGTAAGTGGCCAGTGGGCTGAAGCAGGACCTTGAATGGTGGGTGCTGTAGAGCTAGCATGTAGGAAAGCATCAGAAAGCAAGTGAGTGAACCTAGTCAACAGCCCAGCATAGCAGCCTTACCCCTAAGTTTTTCTGTATTCCCATGTGCATTCTAGTAGTTACCCTTGACTACATTTTATGGAGGAAATTATATGCTATGTTGCAGACCAAGCATCAAGGGATTCCTAGGAGTATTGGGGAATGGTCATCAAGAGGTCTGTTGCTGGGATCGAGGACTTAAATGCCTACAAGGACCAGGCATGTGATGGTAATGAGTAAAGCAGGCCAGAAATTACTGTTTTACAATTCCCATTCTTCTTGAAATATGTGCCTTTTTAAGTCTGCATTTTAATTTTCCCATTTTTGATAGAAACATGGGTAGAGGGAAATATTAAATGAAATTTTTTAAGTACTCCTTAGCCATAGTTTAAGGGTAATAATGAGAATATAAATTATGGTTTAATTAAAAGCACAATATCAACAGCCATCATACCATGCAGGCCAAATTTAGTCTTTAAAAAAAGAAGGTACTGGTTTTAAGACATCTGGTCTACCATGGATGTAAAGCCTGCTCTACTATGTGCACCTTATTTCAATAGTCTACCTATCATAAGCCCAAACCAAGAATAGGAATGGAGGCAAAAAGAAACACATAAAACTTCTAATGCAGTTTTTCTATTACTGTATTCAACAAAGACATAAAAGGACCTTGCAAAAAAAGAACTTTTACAGCATGCATTTTTAGGACAGTATTATAGTGAGGTTCTGGTATATTTCACATGCAATGAGCCCTTTCCTTCAACTGGACAATAGGGTGGCATAAGCCAGTACAGGAAATTCTCTATGGAGTGTTATAGAATTGAGAAATTTAGATTAACTTTCTGTATGTGCAGTAGGGAGCTAGGGGATAGAAGTATAACTTTGTCCAGGAATGGAAGTGGAGGTTTTCTTTTGTTGCTGTTGTTTTGTTCCATTCTTTGAAAATTTTTTTTCTCCGTAACTCATTGAAACCTAGGGAACTTAAAATAAAAAATAAGAAACAGACAAATATTTCATACTTATGTAAATTTCACAGCATTTAGTATTTGTCTATTAACAGCCATTCATCTATTCAGTTGTCATAAAAATATCAAGTTCCAACTATGGGCTGAGAGTATCAGCTCTGTTTCTGACTTCTAAGTTGTTTTTTTTTTAAAGATTTTATTTATTTATTTGACAGAGAGAGAGACAGTGAGAGCAGGAACACAAGCAGGGGGAGTGGGAGAGAGAGAAGCAGGCTTCCCGCCCAGCAGGGAGCCTGATGTGGGGCTCGATCCCAGGACCCTGGGATCACAACCTGAGCCGAAGACAGACGCTTAACAACTGAGCCCCTTGGGCGCCCCTCTGATTTCTAAGTTTTATCTCCCCACTTAGGTTCCAGTAATCTATTTGAGGACAGAGAATACTATGTCTCATTCTGAATTCCCCAGATCCATCTGGCACCTTCTACTCTGTGTTATCATGACATTGGTACTATCTGCCCCTTGAGAGAGAGAGAGAATGTATTTATTCATCTCTGTATTCCAGCCCATAGGCATTGCCTTGCCCATGGTTAGTGGGAGCCCAGTACATGCCTGTTGACTGAAAACATGAAAGAATTCTGCTAACTGTCGGACATGTTCCATTATTGAGGATATCGGTAATGAACACAAAGACATTCAGTGACAAATTAGTCACTGGTTCAGTTGTTACTGTATTTTGAGATTGGAAATGAGAAAGGTGCTGTCTCCTCTGGACTGAGGGGGCATTGGCTCTCCTTAGAGAAGAAAATAAAAGCGATGTATGAGTTATCTACTGCCATATAACAAATGACTCCAAGCTGTAGCAGCTTCAAACAACGAGCATTTATTATGTGGGGATCAGGGAACTGATAGAAGCTTAGCTGGATGCTTCTGGCTCAGGGTCTGTCGTGAGAGTGTGCTCAAGCAGTGGCCGGCCGGGACTGCAGTCATCCAAAGGTTTGACTGGGGCTGGGGCAGGAGATCTCACTTCCTTGCCATGTGGTCTTCTTCACAGATCTGCTCGCTACCTAGTAGGGGGCTTCCTCAGAGAGAGACGTCTAAGAGAAAAAGAGCGAGAGCATTCAAGACAGAAGCTTGTGGGAAACTGTGCAGGAGGACTGCATGAGGGCAGGAACAGCAGGAGGCAGTGATGATTGGGGGCCATCTTGGGGGCTGCATCTGTTCAGTGAGGATTGTCCATGTTCAGTGTTGTGTTCACCGAGGCTTAGGGACTCCTCTCTCTGAAAACTATAAAATTCTCTTTTCTGCTTCTCCCCTATCTGTGGCTCTTCCTCTTCTTTTTGCACTGGCAGGTAAAATTGATTTTTCTACCAAGGGGCTGGGATTATTAGCTTATTTCAGTGAATGTGAACACTGAGCTGAAAGAAAAAAAAAAAATTCTGTAAGTTGACCTGGCCTGGGCTGTTCCAGGAATAACACTAGGATGATAACCTCTCCTTTCAGCCTCATGGGGCTAACGTGAGGCTCTTATTTCTCGTAAGTGCTTGTAGGACTGACCCTGCTACACAAACGTGGGGGGTTTATGTCAGAGGACTTTGCTGGACCCAATTCTGCAAGGGCCCAGACTGTGTGTCCTGTTTATACCCTTCGGACTCAGAGGGGGTTTGGCTGTACATGCAACATGGTCCTTTTCTGTAAATTCTCTAAAGGCAGGTTTTGTTGAAAAAGAAAGTCCGTTAGGGTTGGTGTTTAATGAATTACTGCTGAATGAGCAAAAGACCACAAGTCAGATACTATCCCAACAGACCAAACTCCCTGATAGTGTTTTGATCTTTGCTCCTGAAGGCAGAGTTAAAATTGACTGTTACCCTGATTTTAAGGCAAGCCGTGGGTTTGAAGCTGGGGTACTCATGCCAACGTGTATGTACATGTTTAGATAAACTGCGCCCGCAGTGTTCTGCATTTCCTGCGTTTCAGACCTCATCAGAGTTCATGACAATTACACATTTATTTCAGGCTTTCAAGTGCCTGTAGGTTCCCTGAAGGTAGGACTGGGTCTCTTGTTTACGGAGGTATCCCAAGTAACTGGTACAGTACCAGGCTCCTAGTGGGTTTTTAATAAATTCTGTTGAGGGAATGAATGAGGAAGCAATCCTAGAAACGCATCTAACTTAACATTGGACTCACTCTGCAAAAAGAGGCTTATGTTAGCCAACCCTGGAAAAATCCAAACTCCAAGAAGGGGGAACTATGGCAACCCTTGTTGCCTTTTTGTTTTTCCTACTGGGTGGCCCTGTGACTTGCTTCCTGCCTGGCACCTTCAGTGGCTGAACTCCTCCAAGCTTTGGCCCATTTCCTTAGCTTAAATCCAGACAGAAATGAACTACTGAAAGCCCTAGCTCCCTCTCTCCATGGGTAGGCTCTGTCCTATACTTTGCCACGTTCCCTCACCTTCTGCCGCCCTGGGAGTTAAGATTCAGGGGAAAGTGTGTGTGAGGGGGGTAGGCAGGGAGAGAGAACACGTTTGGACTTGGGTCTGTGCACAGCTTCCAAATTTTTTTTTTGCTCCTGCGTCTGCACCACTCTTCATTGAGCCAAAGCTCTCTGATTAATGTGAAGCAAACATCAGGGTCAAGGGAGAGAAAAAAGGCGGTAAGCCTCTGCATTCTATTCCTCATCAGATTAACTTAAGGTAGGGAGGGATTAAATCAAAGATGACACATCATTTTTATCTCTTATACCAAGTCCACAATCAATTGGTATTGGCTGCCTGGACCACTGTGTCGTGAAGGATTCTGAGGCTGGGTTCTAGCTCAGCAGAAAAGCATGACATGATCAATTACTCTCTCCACAGGCACAGGCAGGGTGAGGGGCAACTCACAAGCCGTACATAAGCCACAGCAAGAGATGCTGGTCCAGTATCTTCAGAGCAATGGAAGAGCTAGAATGTTCTGGACTCCAGTGGAAAACAAAGACCCTTGTTTATTGCAATGTAAATATATAAATGAATAGCATCAGCATAGGGAATAATGGTGCTATATTTGCATAAATATAAGAGGAATGATAGAAAGGTAAGATTTGAGCTGCTGTCAACCATGCTCTAATTTCTGTGGTGTTTTTTTCTTTGCTTCTTTCTTGTGCTCATATGATCCCATGGAAACCAGAGCCACATGAGTAATTAATACTCAACAAGTGGATAAGCATTAGGCAGGTGACATTTACAGAGTAATAGCAAATCAGTTTTCTTTTACCCATGAGTTCCAATCAGTTGGTGGGGGCTGCTTTCATGCTCCTAAATTCCTGAGCCTGGAAGGTGCTTGGATGCCTGAGGCCCGGGGCTGTTAGCTGACACCTTGTGACACCATGATGCAGCACCCCCACCCTGACAGGATGCAGGGACACCGGTTACCCCCAAGACAACATCTGGCCAAGCACCCAGGGCCACATAATCCCCCTCTGTCTTTTTTTTTTTTTTAAGATTTTATTTATTTATTAGAGAGAGAGAGAGCATAAACAGGGAGAGCAGCAGAGGAAGAGGGAGAAGTAGGCTACCCACTGAGCAGGAAGCCCGATGCGGGGCTCGATCCCAGGACCCTGGGATCATGACCTGAGCCGAAGGCAGACGTTTAACGACTGAGCCACCCAGGCGCCACCCCTCCCCACCCCCGGTCTTTTCAAACTAACACAACACTGGATGCAATGCCAAGGCCCAGCCAACCCCTCGAAGCTGCCCCCAGACGTGCATTGCCTGGGGCCTCACTGAGTCCTACAGGCCAGTGCACAGAGCCCAGCTGGCCAGCCCCGCACACAGCCTGGCAACAGCCAGAAGGTCAGTGGCAGCGAGGATCCAGCCTTGGACGTGCTCACTCCCCGGGGATATATGCTTCTCTTTTTCTGGCTCTGCTTACCCTTCAGAGGGCAGTGACCCGCACTGGCACCAACTTGTACCCTGAACGGGGCTCCCCAGGCCATGTCCCGTGAGCCTGGGTGTTGGCCTCCACTGACCAGATGGTCCATCAGCTTTTACTGTGGTCCTAGAATGCCCCTCCCCTCATCTCTGACATTCTTTTCCCTAATTTCCTTTAAATCCCTGTCCAGGACACGCCTCCATCCCCCACCACCAAGCAGAAGTCCCCCCCCCCAGTGGCTGAGGATGCTGCGTCCCTTCCTCATCAGGACCCTCCAATCAGAAGTCAGAAATAGAGCCTCCTTAGGAAAACAGAGATGCTTCACTTTGATTTGGCATTTTACAGCTCGAGAGCATTTTGGCACATCTGATCTCATCGTTAATTTGATCTCATTAAGGCAGTTTATGGCCATTTCTCAGTCAGGAAGCTGAGTCTCAGAAAAAATAAATTGCCCCAGGCCACGCGACGAGTGAGTGGCG
Organism: Zalophus californianus; assembly: GCF_009762305.2. Lineage (NCBI taxonomy): Eukaryota > Metazoa > Chordata > Mammalia > Carnivora > Otariidae > Zalophus > Zalophus californianus. Next base: position 10,418,357 of record NC_045598.1, read on the forward strand.
GAGGTAGGACTCGAACATAGCCTGTCCTGGCTCCGCAACTGATCAGGCTGTCTGGCCCAACTTTTCATCTGCAGCCATCCTCCCTGTAAAACTGCTTCCTAGGGCAGGTGAAGTCGTCACTGCTTCTTAGCCCCACTGAAACCGAATTTCTTCATGGGACCTGGAATCCAGCAGCAGAGAAATGACCCTCTCCCAGTCGACACCCCTTTTTCCAGGGTTCAAATACTCCTGGAGGAATAAGACATTTAGATAATGACAATTTAATTAAAATTCATTAATTTGACATCCTCTTCTGAACTGAGGGAACAGGACTTGACTGAAACTCACATGAGCAGAGAAGGATGCTGCGTGGGGGTGGGGGCAGGAATGAAGCCCACCTACTTTAGGACCTCGCCCACCCAGTTATATCCAGAAACCTGTGAGCTGTGCATGTAGCCAGGGAGGAGTACAAAATAAAGCAAATCAAGAAATCAGAAATGGAAAACATTCCTGGGAGGGACCTGCTTGGCTCTTCCACCATCAGCCGGAGATTTTCTCCCAAGCAAAGCAGAGGAGACTTCTGGCTTTGAACACTTCTGTTCTTTAGTACCACCAAATGCTAGACTGCAGTGCTCTTCTTATTTATCTTTGCCAAGAATTAAACTGCATTGGTTTCTCTTTGTTTTTCGCCAGAGTCCTGGTCACCAGGGCAAGAAGTTGAGAGTGGAAAATGCCTGCAATTTAGGTGGGAGGGACCTAGCTTAATTCTGGACCACCCTGGGTCCAGGATGCTTTACTGCGCATGAGGCAGATTTTCTGCATCTGCGTATTTGCCAACTGCTGTTCCACTCATATATTTCAAAGGTAATGGAGGCCAACATTTTTATCAACCCCGCTGATACAAATCTCACTCTATCAACCCCGCTGATATAAATCTCACTCTATCAGACCAGAACACCGTCTTAGGACATCCATTCTAACCTTGATCCTGACGGTTTTTGTTTTGTTTTGGTTTGGTTTGGTTTGGTTTTAATCCCACCTAAATGCTTTATGCTGTACAAAGCTTCTTTGACCAGCCCGGGCTAAAGTGCTTCTGTAACAGTTCCTGGCATATAGTAAGCATTCAGTAAGTTTTCGTGATTATTATTAGCAATATGGCCCTTAGCATCAGCCGCATACATTCCTTTTGAAATTTTGATATAGAATTTGACAATTTCCAGAAGATGTTCCATAATTAGTTACTCTTGTTTCTAACCTGAACAGCAACATGAAATCTGGGCACAGTTCCTTCTAGATAGAAGTCTTTCTATGGTAGAAAGAGCAGGCAGCTCTACAATCTCTGAAATGCTGAAGAAGCTTGAAAATAATGATTCTGCCCCCACCCTGCGAGGTATAGCATTCAGCCTAACCTAGCTCGGGGCGCTCCTTCCATGAAGCCAGCCCTGGAGAAGGGGGCTTGTTGGGGGCAAGAATCCAGTTCCCTTTCTTCCTGGACACACAGCTAGACTACATTTCCCAGCCACCCTTGCTGTGGAGAGGGACCACATGACTGTGCTTTGGCCAGTGAAATGTGAGCAGAACTGATGTACGTGGATGTCCAGTCCTAGCCTATCTAAAACAAAAAAAACAAACAGAAACCCTCTCCAGTGTAACCCTTCATGTCTGGGTCTTCCCCATCCATAAGACTAGAAGTGAAGTACTCCAGGCGCAAGATGACATCAGAGACATGGGATGGAGGGAACTTGGCCCACAAGTCTCTGTTTGGAGGACAGTGAAGAGCCGTCAAATGCACACCCACACTGAGCTGTTGCATAAGGAAGAGTAATCTTTGTGTTATGTTAAGGTACTTAAAATTTGGGATTCTTAGTTACAGCAGTGAGCCTGCCTTAATTAATACAGAGTCTTCTGTTATTTGGGAGACAAACGAAGCAAATTGTTGAGTGCACCATCCCAACAAGTTCTGATGGAAGACGACATAAATTGACATACTTTTATTTACCATACAAATTCGTGGTGCAAAGCAAATGTCACTGGCAAACAGGAACAAATGAAACATAAAAGTCGCATTGCTCGGAGGGAAACTCTGGTGAAAGGCCAGAAATTTCTCTCTTGCCTCCTCCCATAGTGATATGGGCATTCTCAGGCATTATGAGCTGTGGTTCTTCTAATTCTGGAAAGCTCCATCCTGAGAGCTCTCTGAGGCCTTTAAGTAGTATCGTTTTCATTTCCGTTAAACCTAAGAACCCCAAGAGTGCCACCTGTCTGAGAATTCTCTGTCTTGACCAAGCATACGAGAGCCCCAGACCATGCAGGGAAGACATGGGCCCCAGGCCTTTTTAGAATGTTAACACAGAGTGGAACTTAAGCATGACACATCCCTTGTCTGAACTAACATTTTCTCATCTGTAGCAGAGGGGGTTGAGTCAGATTACAGACTAGTAGCTGGGGAGAAAGTGTGGCCTGCAGGTGTGTGTTACTTGGCTTTCAAGGTAACATTACATGTATTGTAATTAGTTCCCAACAGTTAAAAAATTAGGATTTTTGCATTTAAAAATCTGACAGCTTTTGAAAAGTCTGGCAACACTAGGCTTGTGTTCCCTCAGGGCAACAATTGGCTTTCACCTCCAGACATGACATATACTCTCTGGGTTGCATAAATCCTGCCCCCTCCACCCGAATTATTCATTCATTTACATTACCTGCCTGGATGGCCTATATTGGTACTTGAGTTTGAGAACCTGCATCTAGATGATTTCTAGCGGTCCCTTCTGCCTGGTTCAGGTTAATAAGGTCTGTATCACTTTGTTACATAGTCTCTTGCTGCATAACAAACTGTCCCAACGTACAGTGACTTAAAACAGCCATTGTTTAATTATATCTTGTGATTTTGTGGGTCAGGAGTTCAATAGGGCTTTGGTGGATGTGCCTTCTGTTTCATATGATGTTAGCAGAGGTCACTCATTGCTCTTCAACTGGTGGATGAGCTGGTATGGAGAGGCCAGGATGGCTCCACTCACATGCTTGATGCCTTGGCGCAGGGATGGTTGGAAGTTTAGGATTTCCTGGGTCTGTCACCTGGAAAACCTCCATGTGACTTCCCCAGTGCAGCATAGAATCTAGGTAGCTGGGCTCTTATGGTGGCTCAGAGGTCCCAGAGTGAGCATTCCAGGAAACTTAGGCAGAAGCCACAAGGCCTCTTGAAACCTACTCTCAGATAGTCTAGAACAGCACTTCAGCCATATTCTATTAGTCAAGCAAGACACTAGACCAGCCTAGTCATGGGAGGAAATTAAACTCAATAGGAAGAATAGGAAATAATTTATAACATCTTTAACCTACAGGTTTATTATTTAAATTTGGTTGCCCTGAGTTAGAAGATACTGATTAGGCTAAATAAATGTGTCTTATAATAATTCACTGTATTTCATAAACATGATGTCCCTGAACCCAGAAACAGAAGATAGGTTTATATAGGAGAAAGCTCATTCTATACTGTGCCCGTTGCCCTTTTAGATGTCCTCCATGGCATGCAATATCACAAAAGACACCTTAGAATACAAATAATTGAACTTCAAGCTTTTATAAGAAAAGAAAAAGCGAAGAAAGTATTGATTGATACCAGTAAAAGTAACTACATAGGTAAATACAGTATAAATGTATTTTTTTGTAATTTTTTTCTTTTATCGGATTTAAAAGACAACTACATAAATAATTATAAAACGGAGCCAGTGCCTTATAATGTATAAAAATGTAATTTGGATGATAAAAATAGCATAGAGGAGAAGGGAAGGGATTGTTCTTTATTTGAAGCAAAATTTCTCTATCCTATTAAGTTAGCATTAATCCAAACCAGATTATTTTGAGGTAAGATGCTAATTGCAGTCCCTGGGGCAATTACTAAGAAAAATAACTTAAAATATATTGTAAAAGAAGGAACACAGAAAATAAAATGGCAAATTGAAAATATCTATTTAATACAAAACAAGTCATTAATGGAGAAATGGAAGAACATAAAAGACATGAGACATACAGAAGACATATAGCAAAATGGAAGATGTAAATTCTACCTTTAAAGCATTACATTAAATGTAAATGAATCAAACATTCCAATCAAAAGGTAGAGAGATTAGCAGAGTGGATTAAAACAGGATCCAGTTATATGTTGTCTACAGGGGACACACTTTAGATTCAAAGACACAAATAGGTTGAAAGTAAAAGAGTAAACAGATAAATGTTTGGCTCACATATCCAAAAAGCAAAAGAATAAAACTTGCTTCAACATCAGCTGTATCTGGGAGTTCTAAGGATGTTGTCAGGATTCAGTCTTACTCATTTAAGCATTCCTCTGTGTTAGCTCCGCTCTCAAGTATTTGGCCTCCACTGGCGGCATCCCAAAAGCTTCCGGCTTAGCAATTCCAATGCAAAGTAAATTTTTTCTCTACTGTACCACCAAACTTTCTGGTTTGAGTTTCATTAGCCTGCTTGGGTCACGTGTCCATACCTGAGCCAGTTCCAATGACCAGGCGTAAGTCGTGTTCCCTACCCTGGATTCAGAGGCAGTTTGGCTTAGCCTCTCCTGAACGATATGCCTGAGAGCAGGTGAAGGGTGCTCCTACAGTGAAGGCCAAGGGGCTATAATTAGAGTAAATGAGAGTGCCATGCTTGGCCAACCACTAAACAACAAGGGCCCACCATACATGCATTGGGTCATCTTGGGTCAGAGGGACATTCTCTATTCAAAAAAGCAAAGCTAACTAAACTATGAAGAGTTGAAACTTATGTCTTTATGTCCATGTTTTAATTGTCCAAAAGACAAATCAATTAATCTTTAAAATATTTTCAGCTCCCTTGATATATAGGTCATACTCCAGTGGAGTTCTGAGAGATTGGGAAAAGGAAGGATGGAATCTCATACTGTGAAACACCTGCTCTGCACCAGTCCTCTTTAAATACCTGATCTTACTCAAGCTATGTTAAACCCTGTGCACTAGGTGGAATTCTCAGCCTTTTGAAAATGAGGAAACTGAGGCACAAGGAGATCAGTCATTTTGCCAATGTGCCCATTTGCCAAGTGGTAGAGTCAGAATTCCACCCAAGTCAACACAACCCCAGAGCCTAGGGTTCTTTTCTGTACTCCATTGCCTGCATCGTATCACATATCATGTCAGAGTTATGTGCCTTCCTACATGTCTCTGTTTGGTTGAGAACTGGGAAGAAGCCACAGACATGCTCAGGGTGGAGTTTGTCTTCACCACAAATATGGGCTTGAATGTTAGGATTAAAGCTAATTCAGGGGTATTAAAGATTGAGCACCAGTAAAGCACAGTCAGAATTTCTTGGCTTACTGGAAAGTTATTTCGCCATCAGCACTGGTTTTGATGGTTTCATAACTCGTATGCTTATATTTTGCCTGCCTAGGCATCTCTGAGGGTAGGCATCATCGGCAGTTTGCAAGATGGTCTCCCCATGGCAATGGCTTATGATTCTTGCTTTTATTTGTCTCTTCGTTCCAGTTGACATACACCGAATTTTCAGTCTTTGGCTTCATTTTGGTATTAGGTATGGGTCGTGAGGAGAACTGGGATTGCCACATTTACTTTGTCTTTCACTTTTCCTTCTCTGCCTCCTCTTTGGCAGAGGTGCATAACCCATGTTGAAATCAGATCGTTCTCTCCATCCAGGTCTGTCTTTGAAGATGTTTCTCTCTTTTTTGTTGGATTAAGGCAGTAGTTCCTACAATATGTTCTGCTGAACACACTTACCAAGAATCTCAGCCATAGAAAAGTGGGGTGCTGCTATCAGATCATGGGGGGATATATGTCAACCAGATAAAAAAAAGCATCTACTACATCTCCTATGAGGTTATAAAGTGTTGCAGTAGATCTTTCCTACCAAAATTATTTGGCCATCCAGTCCAAGGACAGAAATAGTCTAAATCTAAAATGTAGCATTTTTATTTATCAGGAATGAAAAACCGGTCCCCACCCACGGCTAGTGAAAACAGAAAAGCAGGAACTTGGCTTTATAAGAGACATGAAACTTCTTTGCTTGCATCCATTCCATCCCATTTTTTTTTTATGAAATGAAAGGTTATTTTGCTAGCAGAAAACTGTTATTGTTGCTGAATTTGCTAAGAAAATTGGGCAATTTATCAGTGAAGATAGCAACAACAAATATACAGGGTTGCCAGAGGCATTATTTTGCCATCCTCAGCAGCATTAACAAGTTAAAAAAAATTCTAGGTTTCAGGATGGCAGTAATGAATTTTGGTCTCCTAGGCCGGAAGGTGGATGGTGTATGTGTTTCCCACTGAGCATGTCCTGGTGGACAACAGAGGCTTCTAGAAAAGAGACCATGATGTCAGATTCTTATTAGCATTAGTGATGGGTTGCTCGACCAAATCTCTGAACCTTCCACTACAAATCTTCCTGGAGAATTTGGGACTAACAGTCAGGATTAAGTGAGTATTTTCTCTGTCCTTGCCAGGTTAGCTCTTCCTTATTGGCATTCCTTGTAGGTTTTTGGCTTTGAATAATATCTCGTTCTGTAAAAACACCAAGAAATAGTGTAATGATCAGGAGCAAAATGGATGGTGTTGCGTTGTTACGGCAAACACTATTTTGAGGGGATAAGTGAGTCTAGGCAGTGATAATGTTGAACCGCAAAGCTATTGTTATTGACCATTTTACAGGAACAGGTCCTTCTTAAGGCTGTGTGCTTACATATTTTATCAACAATATGCTTGAGAGATGTCCAGCAAGGTACAATGGAGAGAATAAGAATGAATGCTGCATTAAGACGGATAGCCCAGTTTGAAAGTCCTGTTATGAAAAATAGGAAATATAGATATGGGCAGAATATTATGTCAAGTAGACAGATTAAACACAGAGCAGCCTTCTCCAAAGAGGCATGTCCATAGTCCCCTCTGTAAATAGTCGGTGTGTGGGGACAGCAACAAACTGTTGGAAAGGGAGAGAAGGGTGTGGCCATGGAAATGTGCCAGAGCACAGGAAGAAGATTGAAAGAAAGGAAACCAGCCATTTTGCCTACACCAAAACACAGAGAGATGGCATGTCACATCCACCATTTGACAAAGCATTTCTGCCAATCTGAGGGAGCAACTTTCTTGGGAGAGAATGTTGGACTGAATGTACGTTTGTTTATTTAGGCAGAAGACCCATAGTAGCCAACAATTTGCAGCTCTATACTGAAAAAGGAGAATTTTTTTTCCCTCGGAAATTCTGCATTTGTGAGCACCTTGCATGTTAACCAGAGTTCCCTTCGTTTGCAGGCAAAGGAAAGTATAGGTGAATTTGGAAAGTATGTGGAGTGATTTTCAGAAGTTCCCTTGTGCTCCTCCAGCATACCGCTACCACCACCTGCTGTAGAAAAATAGTCATTCACTAAGATGGCTCCTACTGACCCCCAGTTCCTATTGTTTATGTCCTGTGTAGTCCTACAGTGAATAGGGATGACTCGTATCACCAATAAAACATTCATAAATAGTAGGGTGTGACTTCTGAGACTAGGTCATACTGGACATTGTGGCTTCCATTCCATTCTTTCTCTTGGATTATTTGGTCTGTGGGAAGCCAGCTGCCATGTTGTGAGGACACCAAAGCAACCCTAAGGAGAGGCCCATGTTGTGAGGTCCTGAGGCTTCCTGCCAACAGCCATGTAAGAAGCACCATCTTGAAAGTGTATCCTCCACAACCAGTCTAGCCTTGCAATCCCAGCCAACATCATGGCTGTAATTCAGGACAGACTCGGCATCAGAGCTACCCAGCTAGGCTACCCCCAAATTCCTGACCCATAGGACCTATGAGACGATATTTTTTGTTTTGTTTTAAGCCACTAAATTTTGGGATATTTTGCTATGCAGTAGTAGTTGACTAATACAGCTGGTTGTCATTCTTAATTTGGGGTTTGCTTCTATAATTATAATATTAAAGTATTTCAAACTTTTATATGAAAAGATAATAGGACAAGTAACATAAATTCAGGTTTAAAGGGATAAAATTACATATCCTAATATGTGTATCCTATGCAACAAAAGCCAGATAAAGCAATATCCCTTTCACCCGAAAGTCTAAAGCTATATCCACACAAGGCCTAATAAGAAGACCTTGTATAGACTTGGGCTTTTGCTCTGAGTGAGATGAAAAAGCCATCAGAGAATTTTGAGCAGGTGAGTGACATGACCTAACTGATGGGTCCAGAGGAGTTTATGTGCCCAGACTACTGTATACCCAGGTATGTGCTGGGATCTTTGGGGATAGGGTTCAGGGTGCTTCCAGGCTCATTTATATTCAACTCCACCAGGAAAAGTTTCAGGCCTCCCATCCCTTGAGTTGTATCTTAGAGTTTATTCTAAAATAAGAAGACGAGCTGAGGGGAGAATCAGAGCATTCTCCTTATGCACAAATGTTCAGAAAAGTTACAACAGTTCTGTTCCTTGGTTCTGAGACTGCCTAACTTAGGTCTAAAGACCCATTAGAAATGTTACAGTGTTACAGACTCTCAGAAGCTCTAGGATTCCATCAGTCAGTTATGTTGTGGTAACAAACAACCCTCAAAGCTCAGTGCCTAAAACAGCGAAGTTTCATTCTTGCTCATGCTACTGTCCAGTGCAGAATGGAGGAGTCTCTGCTCATCAGAACCATTCTGGGGCCCAGGCCGATGAGGTTCTATCTCTTATGACACCAACATGCTGCAGCAGAGAAGAGAGGGCTGGAGTTAAATGCTTCGCTCATGAGTACCACAAGGCATTTCTCTGTTTCATTGACCAAAACTAGTCATGAGGCAACACCATCTTCTTGGTGGGGAGGAAGCATTATCATACACATACCTGGAGGTAGAAGAGAACTGAATATTGACAAGCATCAGTTATGCCTACAACAAGGAAGCTTCTCTTTTTCTTCTTCATAATCTAGTGGGAAGAGTAAGAAAAGTTCAGGGATCACAACTTGAGTGCCTGAGATCTGTGTCTCTCCATGAGATAGGAATAGAGCAAGGAAAATCCTAAACTGGCTTTCCTTCTTCTTAATGAATGAACACTTATTTACTAAGGACCTGTGCATGTGCAAGGTACTGTGCTGAGTGCTGTTGAAGAGATACAAAGTCAATTAGATATGGTCCCTCCCTTAAGGGAAGCGTATGGCCTCTCAGTTTTAAGATAATTATGAGAGTAAATCGCCTGGAATAATCATTATTTAATATGTTCCAGAAATAAATGCACTTTTCAATTACCTCATATCTTTTTTTTTCCCAAGTAGATGGGAATGAGTGATAATTCAACTAATTTCCTGTTCCAATTTCTTTGAATTCTCCATGATCAGGAGATGGTCCAGGATTCTGGGACATTGTCACACATTGATCAGATTTGGGATGTTGTCTTCAAACAGAGTTGCTAGATAAAATACAGGATGTCCAGTTAAATGAGAATTTCAGATTAGCAACAAATACTTTTTAGTATAAGCATCTGCCATGCAATATTTGGGACATGCCTCTATTAAAAAGTTACCTCTTTTTGTCTGAAATTTGATGTGTAGCATTCAAATTTAACTGGGCATCATGAATTTTTATTTGCCAAATCTGGAAAACCTATCGAAAGAACCCCTCATTATGGAAGCCCCAGTCACCTCTAGTTTCATTCTGTACACCTCCCCATGGTCACCACCACACTACTATCATGCCATACCAGCCATACTGGTTTCATTTCTGTTCTTTTAATACACTTGGTCTGAGTCTATCTCAGTGCCTTTGCATATGTTATTCCCTCTGCATGGAACACTCTGGTTCCTTGAGAGGCTGACTTCTCTTCTTTCTCCATCTTAGCTCAAATGCCACCACCTCTGATAGGGTGATCTAAAGCCACATCCTCTTGCCCTGTCTCCATCGCTCTATTATATCACTGTGTTTATTTACAACAGTGGCCACGCTCTGCGATTATACTAGTTTCATTGCATGTTTCTCTTTGCTATAATGTAGCCTCTCTGAGAGCACGTCTGCCTTGTTCTTCACCATAGCCCAGCATGGACAACAGGGCCAAGAATGCAGTAGGAAAGCAATAAGCATTTATGAATTGAGTTATGCTTAATTTGCACAAGGCTCCTGCCCTCCAGTATGTATGTATATCTGGGGAAGTTAGAGAAAGGGGGATTAGAGCACCAAATGGTATAATTTATTATAGGAATATGTGTGATGAAAGAAAAAGAATGTACAGCAATATATTGAAGACCAATTGGGGATGCCAAATAGGGTGGGTTCTTTTTTCATTGAATTGATTAGGAAAAGCATCTCTGAGGAGGTAATGGGAGCCAAGTTAGATAGAATGAGAAGAAAGGAGTCACTTAAGGGAAGAACATTCAGGGCATAGCAGCAATTGGCAAGTTCTTAAGGCGGGAACAACCTTGGCTTGTTTGAGGAATAGACAGTTGAGCAGCATGTCTGGAATAGCATGAGCCAGAAAGCAGCCAATGAGAGAGGTGTCAGAGGTTCAGCCAGAGCAGGCTGATAATGCAGTGGTAATACATTGGAGGACTTTAATCAGGGGAGTAATATGCCCCTTGAGAAGATCACTTTGATAGCTGTGATGAAAATGAACTATAGAGAAGAAAGTGTGGAAACATGGAGACCAGATAGGAGGCCACTGCATTTGTCCAAGCAAGAGAAGATTATGGGTTTGTCTAGGTTTTAGCTTTGGCAATGGAGAGAAAATAGGATGGATTTAAGATAGAACTGTGAGGCATCACCAACATAAATTGCTTAATTAATAATAAGTGGAAGGAATGAAAGAATGCATGGGTGAGTGGAAGGATGGATAAATGGATTCATTGGTGGATAGGTAGTGGATTGATACTGGATAGATGGATGAGGGATGGACAGATAAATGATAGATGGTAAGTGAATGGTAGATGATGGCTGGCTGGCTGGATGGATGGATAGATGGATGGGTGGATGGATGGTTGGGGATAGATGGATGGATGGATGGATGGATGGATGGATGGATGGATGGATGAGTGGGTAGATGGATGGATGGGTGGACGGGTGGTTGGAGGGATGAGTGGGTGGGTGGATGGATGGATGGATGGATGGATGGATGGATGGATGGATGGATGAGTGGTTGGTTCGATGGGTGGATGGATGAGTGGATGGATGAGTGGGTGGATGGATAGTTGGATGGATGGATGATGGATAGATGGATGGATGGATGGATGGATGGATGGTAGATGGATGAGGAAGTAGAACATACTGATTAAAATCCCAGACTCTGGACCTGAATCAATCTCCTTTTGAATCTCATAGCTAGCTGATACCCTTACAAGCAGAACAACCTTGAAGAAGTAGCTCAACTTTAAGCCTCACTTTCTTTATCTAAAAAATGGGACAGTAATATGTACATTATCAAAATGACATGAGGAATAAAGGAGATAATGTCTACTGACTCATTATACCAGTGCCAGAACACAGTAGTTACTGTTATTTACCTCTAGTATGTTTTGTATCAGTTTGTAACATTCAAGTGTCTTTTCATCACCCTTATTAACACTTAGTTTCAAACTGTTCAGGCTCTCAGGCTGCACCAAAACTTAGCACAAACAAAAACATTTGTATCAAGTGTTTAAAGTTTTTTTTTAATGAAATGGAGAAATGATGCAGTGTGGGAAGTGTTATAAACTATTCAGTATTTCAATTTTTTTATTCACAATCCTGAATTCCCTTTGATGGTTTTTTAATATTGGGAGGGATCTTGTGAATATGTGTGAATAATTAAACTTTTTTGAGTTTGAACAAAACTTGGAAGAAGCTCATTTCACTGTCAATGATGTGAGTGAGGCAAAAGAAAACCCAATAGGCATCTTTTTTTTTACACTAAATAATTTTGTGGGATTTTATTATTATTATTCCTCTCTTCGCAGATAGCCTGAGAAAGTAGGCTTTACAAGGTTCCTCACTGCACTCCCCCTATCTTTTGTGTTGCCTTGATAAACCTTGATTGAAGGAGGAAGAGGAGGAGGGCAGGGGTGGTGATGCTGCTGCCGCTCTTTAAGCATTAAACAAACATTCACACACATAGAGAGCTTCATATTCACTCTCTCGTGTAGCACTCCCAGCACCCCAGGATGCTGGTGTATGTCTCGTCCCATTGTGCAGAGGAGTCAATTGAGGCTTTCACAGGATACCGGACATGCCCAAATAGAGCAGAGATTCACCCTCAGACTGGTCTGATTCCAGCACTGGAGCTCTCAGCCAAGCTTGAGACTTCTCCTTGATTGGCTGCTTGGCACCAAGTCATTTCTCAGCATTATTTACTGTTTATTCATTCCCCTCCCTCCTCGTTGCCTGACAGCTATTGATTTTTGTGCATGATGGTGCCCTTGGCCTCAACTAGTTTTGCAATTTCTTCCCCAATTTCCAAGTGAACTTTATCATCCGTTGCTTAGTGAAGCTCGTCTTTGTTCTTTGGGCAATAATGGATGATTCAGTAAATGGCACGTCACAGAACAGGAGAGATGCGAGGGCAACCTTTATTAGATTAAATATGTTTTCCCCACCCAGTGCTCTGTAGCATCATGGAATCACTATCAGAAAGCAAACAATAGGGAATGAACAGTCCACAGCCAAGGGCTTCCCAAAATTGTTAATTTGGGGAAGAAAATAACTTTTCTTGATATAGTTATAATTTTTGATAATAACAATTTTCCTATAAAGTGTAACAGTTACTGTATCAATGCAATTCTGACATTATGTATTCAGTTTGCTTAAAAGCTCTTCAAGATTATAGCTTTGCTCTTGAATGCCACCATCCCCACCCAACTTTCAAACCCGGTCCCTGTCTAAATCACTCCCCTTTTGGATGGAAGACTGATAGGAATGTGTGGGTATATGATGATGACACTGACAATGGGGTTTCGAATTCTTTGCTACACTCTCCATGACCCAGCTACTGCCTACTTCCTTCCACTCTCCCTTGTTTGCTTTTCTGTAGCTCTGGTGGCATTCTTTTTGTTCTTCAACTGTACCAACCTTCTTTGCACTTCAAGGCCGTTACACCTCCTGATCCCTCTGCCTGGAGTGTTCTTTCTAAAGACTGGCATCTGGCCATCTCCTCTTCATCGTTCATGTTTCAGTGCAAATGCCACCAGCCTGAAAAGGCCCAACTAAGATATCTCACCCAGACAGGTAATCTTTTTTTCTCTCTGTCTCTCTTGAAGTACTTTTCATCTGGGCAAAGTCTTGTCTTATTTCTGCTTTCCCCTACATTGGACAAAATCTTTTGCATCTCCTCTGATTCCCTGGGAGCTGCCAGGGACTTGGTTCACACAGCCTCGACCATGCCCCTACTAAGCCCACTTGAGCCCACTTGGGTCTGCTTCTGCATCAGACAGACAAGTCACATGCCCAGAGTTTCTGCTACTTCTCAGTGTGAAAGAGCGCACAGTGCAGGGAGTGTGGGATCTGGTTTCCTGAGCAACCATCAGAGGGGTAGTCCAGCTAAAGGGCTGGACATCCAGTGGAGCTGACTCTCCATGGGGCAAACTCCGGCCAATGGGAAAGAGGAAATGAATGAGGCAGGGGGAGTCTTCAGATAGGTCACCTCTCCTTTCTTGCTCCCAGAAACTACTCCGAGGCATGGTTTCTTGCATGCCATTCAGAGAAGTCCATATGCCAAGGGGATGAATCTGCTGAGGAACTAGCCTTTTCTCTCTCCACGACTCTTCATTAAGTGAAAGTTAGCACAATAACACATCACTCACATTCTTACTCACCTCCCTTCTTTTCTGTCATTCTTGCTACTCTGAGTTTGCACCTCCCAAATGAAACATAAGCATTTTAATCTTTGCTTCAAGCTTTGTTTTCTAGAGAATCTGGGCCAAGGCAATCTCCAGTACTGGGAACATTTCCTGGTACATACAAAGCACCCAATATACAGAGGTTGGATGGATGGATGGATGGATGGATGGATGGGTGGGTGGACAGATGGATAGACAGATGGCAATTTCAGGTACTCAAGGGCCAGTGGGATAAACGAAAAATAAAAAAAGTTGCTCTTTTTGTCTTTCCCCATTGGACAACCTGTTCCTACACATGCCTCAAACCCAACATGTCCAAAACTATAATAATCATTCTCTTCCTTAACATTTTACTTCCTTCTTACTCTTCCTTCCCAGGCCATTAATTCTTCCTCACCCATCACCTAATCTTTCCCGTTTTACTTCCCATGGGTCACTAGCCTCCATGCTTACCTTATGCCTTACAGCTACTGCTCTAACTGAGGCCTTTGTAATGTCTCACAGGACTGGTTCCCCAGCCACCCATCTGGCTTCCCTGCCAATTTCAGCCATATCCTGGCTCAGCCATGGTTGGACTGTGTCCCAGTTTTGGTTCTTCTGAAAGCAGAGCCTGGGGCAAGGGCTTAGATGCAGGTGGTTTATTGGGAAGACATCCTAGAAAACAGGAGTGAATAAGAAGGGAAATGAATCAAGCAAGAAGGAAAAGCCAATCAATATAAAGGTTATTATCAAGGTTGCAGCTATGGGCAACAGCGGCTTGACACCACCGAGACTTCCTGGGAAGCATCTAGAATGCCTCCAACAATTGTCTTCCTGAAGGATGGGAAGCTGGAGGATTGATCCACCAACTTCCACCCCATCAGTTCAAGATTGCCCCTGGTGGCATTAACTGCTTCACACTTCCAGGCTGTGCGTCTGTGCAGGCCAGCTGGGCCCCTGTGGTGGTGGAGAAAGCTCTGGGACAGAAAGTGAAAAGGACACACAGACCAGAGGTGGGTCTGAGCTTCTGTGGAACTGTCCACCACAGCTGCAGCTAAAATCAGAAGCCAACTGAGGAACGTGACACAGGGCTCTAGAGGCTTCTGCTACAGCATGATCTCTAAAATGCACGCACAGCTCTGGCTCCCAGTGGCTAGACTCCCTGTTGGCTTCCCTGAGCCTGGGACAGGATGTCCTGCTTTCTGAATCGAGCTCCTAAGACCATCTGTAAAGCAACTCTACCTCTGTTGCAATCTCATTTATGATAACTCCCTACTCCTAGTTTGCTCTTTGCATCATCCATGGCTCTCATCTCCAGGACTCCTCTGCCTGAAATTCCTTCCCCATTTGCATTCCTTTTCTAGACTCACGGGCCCTTCAAGATTACTTTTCTAACGATTCCAGGCAGAGTTAGCACCCTGTCCGTATTTCTGCCATCGCCCCTACCATTTTTTAAAAATAATTATTGCCAGTTCAGGGGCTCCCCCTCCACTAGTACTTAGACAGTGAGCTCACTGGGCGTAGTGGTGCACACGGTCCACTCCCTCTTGTCTTCCCCAATTCCAGAGAGAATACAGGAGGCATTGCTGAATGGCTGGCTTGTTGGATGTGTACACAAATGCTTCAGTGTAGACTTACTGATCTTGGCAACTTAAAAGGACCAAGTCTTCAAGGAGAAGTAGAGCCCACATTATGCAAGGCATGTTGATTCTCTGTCTCACTAGATCCCAATCCAAATAGTCTGGACCATCTGTTCACAATTGTTTAAGGACGCAGAAACCATTTTTCCAGGTGTCCATCAAGAAGGTGACAGCTCTGATAGTAAATTCAATTGAACAAACATTTGTTGGACAGCCACAAAGAGCTGAGTCACTGCTTTCAACACAACATAAGAAGATGAGATTAAAAAAAAAAAAATACCTGACATGCCTCAGGGCATCTGTGTGCCCAGTGCTGGGGAGTCACACACAAGGACAGAGACAAGTGAATCAAGATAAGACTATCAATACCAGTCCTCAAGTGTCACCGAGGGTGCCACCCTATCTTCCTCTGTGCTTACAGACAGGTATCCACCCCAGGGCAAGGGCAGCCAAGGGAGACATTCACCTGTAATCTGGAAAGGAGACCATTTCCTGTACCATGTACAGGTAGCCACAGCCCATAGCAAACATTTAGTGAGCCCCTGGCTCAAAGGGGAGCCATCTCTGCCCTCAGTTCATGTACACTCTAGCAAGGGAGGTAGGCACAGAGGAACACAAGAGCAGAATGGTATCATGAAAATAATGTAAAGCATAGTATGCATAGAGGTTGCATGTGTGTACAAGGGAAGATGGGAGCCCTGGAGGGTGTTTGCTCTGATGAACTATTGCAGGATAAATGAATGTACGCTCAGTCATTGCCTTTCCATCGTGTATTTCCTGTCTTGTATTCCCTACACATAGCCTTTTTTTTCTTTCTTTTTTAACTCGGTTGAGTAAGCGCGTAACGAGTAGATCAATCTCAAATGTTTAAGAGGGAGGGCTGCAGTGTCCAACCTCTGAAGTTCAAATCCTGCCTCTGTCTCTTACGTGCTCTATCATTTTGGGTGATGTACCTGCCCACAGAGTTTCCACATCAGCAAAGTGGGGATGATAATAGCACCCTCTTCATTAAATTCTGTGACAGTGAAATGCATAAGTAGATGAAAGTACTTTTAAAGCACATACTAAGGGGCACATGGGTGGCTCAGTCAGTTGAGCATCTGCCTGCAGCTCGGGTCATGATCCCAGGGTCCTGGAATTGAGCCCTGCATCAGGCTCCCTACTCAGTGGGGAGTCTGCTTCTTCCTCTCCCTCTGCCCCTCCCCTCTGCTTGTGCTCTCTCTCTCTCTCTCTCTCTCACTCACTCTCGCTCTATCTCAAAATAAAAAACAAATCTAAAAAAAAAATCTTAAAAAAATAAATAATAAAGCACATATTAAGCCCTCAATAAGGCTAGCTATTATTATTAGTGGTTTTGGTGCTGTTGTTAAGATTATATACACTGTGGCACAGTGCTAGTGCCAATTTTCTGGAAAATTCTAAGAAATATGAGAACTTAGTCTAATTAAGTAAGAGGGCAGGTTCTAAGTTCTATCCTGAACCTCAGACGGCAGCAGGAACAGTCATATTTGACCCCTAAAGAATGTATTTTTGATCCCAAGTTTTCAGATGGCAAAGAGTAAGACTAGCAAATTAATTTTGCCCAGTACCTCAGGTAGCAGGGCACTGCATTTTTTGAAGTTAATAATTTACTGAGCATCTATTGTGGTTCTTGATTATTTTAGGGGAAAAAAAATACAACCACCTTGGGAAAATGGAGAATATATGCATAGGACAACTAGAAACTATGATGAGAGAGAATGTTAAGTAACAGGTATGCTTAAAAATGTGATGAAGGAGGGAGGGTGCTGGAGGATGCCTGTGAAGGGGCTCTGGGCCCTGCTTCTATGGGAATGTTCTGGAACTCGCATCCCCAGGTAGAGGACTTGAGTTCTGCAGGTCAGTCAAGAGCTCCACAGGCCCAGTGGTGCAGGACCAAAGTATGTATCTGCATGGAGTGTCCAGACAGATGGGCCCAAGACATCCTCATGGCTTTCTCCAGCCCAGAATGACCAGGGGCAGTGTAACACTTCCCCCAAAATCTGCACTAATGCAGCCCTGAGAGCCAGCAGGCCTGATGCAATGCTTGCTGGCTCAGGGAGGATGCAACAGTGACCAGCATGGATGGATGGCCAAACACCAGGTAGGATGGAGACCAAGATGAAATTTCTACCACCTCAGGGGAACCAAGACCCAAAGTAGGTTCAGGTATAGAAATGCAAAGCTGTATTTCTTGTAGACACCCAGAACAAAAACAAAGTCAGAAATCCCTGTGTGGAGACAGTAGATGGAACTCTTGGTTAAGAATGTGGATGTTTAGGGAGCACCTAGGTGGCTCAGTCAGTTAAGCAGCTGACTCTTGATTTCGGCTCAGGTCATGATCTCAGGGTCCTGAGATCGAGCCCTGTGTCGGGCTTCACACCAGGCATGGAGACTGCTTAAGATTCTCTCTCTCCCTCACCCTCTGCGCTTCCCTCCCCTAAAAAAAGTGTGAGTGTTTAGAGTCCTGAAAGATTGGTCACTGCTCTACCTCTTGTGAACTCACCAGGTCCTTACTTTTTCACTACTCTGTTTGCTCATCTGTAAAATGGACATAGTACTAATACCTACTCAGAGATTGTATGTGTTAAATAGAAACTTGAGGGCTTGTTTCATGCTAGGCATTCAATAAATGTAGGTTAATATCATCATTAGAAGGGAAGGAGTTAGGGAGGGGTCTTGGGGCAAGGGTGGTTGGAGGGGTCTGCATGGAGTTGCTGTTAGTTCTGGTGATAAAGATTCAGGAGAATCTCTCTTAGCCAGCACATGGTGGAACCTCGCTGGCCTGCTGCGTGGGCAGAAGAGTGGGTTTATATATGCATTAGGCAGGGGTCCCCATGGGCTCCAAGCTGGTCAGAGCCAATACAGTTTTGTGGTCAAGATCATGGGCTCTGGCATCCTATAACCTGGATTTATCTTACTTACTAACTGGGCAAGTATCCTTGGGCTAGTCTCACCTATAAAATGGGGATAACACTAGTTCTTGTTTGAAAAAAGTTATCCAGAGACTTAAATGAATGAACATAAGCAAAGAGTTTCTCTAAGCCTTCCTTTCTGGCATGCTGAAGCACACTACAAACATTAATTATTATTATTCTGATTTTGTTTCCATCCAAGTTTACACTTCAGCTGCTAGAATCCCTCAGGATCTCAAATATGATATCTCTTCCAACAATAAAACCCATCCAAACTCCAGGCCATTTTCCATCAAAGTAAGAATATTAAAACCACCAATATTCACGTGAAGCTGGAGGGGGGGGCTCCTTTTGTCATGCAGCCGGGCAGATACCTCACTTGCACTTCAGAAAGAAGCAAAAACATCAGCAAGCTGCTCACAACCCAAAGTCAGGGGCTCACAGCAGCAGGGAGTACTCACTGGCATAAGACATCAACCTGTCCAAGAAGGAATGAAAGAACAACTTGTCTGTGGGAGATACTCTGTGCTTGTATTTCTTCCTTGCACCAAAATATGAGGGAAAAGTAACTTACAACTTGTATCAGTAATTATCATTCCAATAATGCTGTATAACAAACAACCACAAAGCCTCAGTGGCATATGGTAAACATTTGCTTTGGTTCATGGGTCTGTGGGCTGGCTGACTGGCCCTGCTGATCTGAGGCTGGGCTCAGCAGGACTCATTCCCGCGTCCATGATCAGCTGCAGGGAAGCCAGTTTTGCCATCTTAGCAGGGCTCTCTCACATGTCTGGGGCCTCTGTTGGGTTGTCTCGATTTTGCTCCATGGATCTTATCCCCCAGCAAGCTAGCCCGGGCATGCTTCCACAACAAAAGCAAAAGAGTGAGTGGGAATGCAGAAATGCATCAAGTTTCTGCTTGTCTCACATTTGCTACCATTCCCTTGGCCAAAACAAATGTCATGACTTAGCTCAAAGTCAAGAGACGGGACAGAATACCCACCCACCCACCCACCCACCCACCTACGCCCCCCCCCCCCGACACACACACACATACAGTGAGGAGGTAGTGCAAAGTTACATAGCAAAAGGTTTTAGTCCTGGAAGGGATAGGCTTGTCCATCTACTGTACATCTGCCCAGTTTCTCACATGGTCAAAATAATTTGCCAACACTGATTGCAGGAAAGGAGAGAGAAAAATGATGAGAGACCAAATCTACTGAAAGGAAAGCCAGAATCACCGACAAAATAAGCACCTTGGAGGCTACTACATGACATTTCCCTTGGCGGACCTCTTGCTTTCAAAGAAACACCAAGTCTCACAGCTCACTCTTTACGATCTTAAAATCTCTGTCAACATTTCTAGGCCCACCTACTTTGAATGAATCCAGATATGCCTTCGAGGACAGTTTTCCAGCCATCCTGCTCCAAAACCTTACTATGCCTGGAATTATATACCCATGTAAAAATAAATGAAAAATAACTTTAAAGAAATTGAGATTTCTCCCCATTTCAGATAGGTTTGACTCCAATTAAGGGACAAAAGTTTGAGAACCAACCCCCCTTCCATCCAACCAGTTCTCAGTTAAGACCCACTGGGTAGGTCATAGATGAAATTATGTTGAACATGATACATGCTGTGGAACTCTCCGTCCCCGCTTACCATGGCTTGTGGTCGAAATCCTGGTGCTGACTATAGATTCCAGGAAAATAAATTGAAGATGGAAAGTAAAATTCCATGACGAAAATTGAGAATTGTAGCTGACTGTTCCACCGCCGCCTGTGTCATGTAGAAGCGATCTGGGAAACATCCTTCCTTTTCCTCTGTGTTGTTTTATAAGAGGAGCTGGCCACTTTAATAGCTTGTGCATTTAAGATCCATAAAAGATAATGTGCAGTGAAGATGGTTAAGTCAGATAGACTCGGCAGATACACATTTTGATAATCAATTTTTAACCAGGTAATAAGAGTTGACACCATGCCTCTAATACCTTCTGGTTTGGGAAGAGAATTCTGTCCTTTGTATTTTGTGGTGAAGTTCACAGAACTGCCTGGCTGAAATCCAAAAGTACTGACCACTGGGAAGCACCAGGCATAATATTACACTTGATGGACCATCAGTTTGACCTCTATCCTAAATCCATGGGTAGCTTCCTATAAATTATGGGTTCTGTCATTTTATCTGAAGCAATTATTCACATTCAGTGTGGTTTTGCTTGTGGCCAAGTTGAAATGGAAGGATCCATCTGCATGTGTATTCAGGGAGACCAATTTTTTTTTTTTTTTTGGTGGGGCTAAAAATGAGATTCCATAAATCAGCGCTAACAGCTACAGTAGTGAATTTTCTTATGGCAATTTAGGATGCTGGGGCTAAATCAACAGGGTTACTATTGGCCACTACACTTTGTTGAAAGCTCTGGATCCAACATTAATATGAGTGCTGAGGCCACCACCTTGTTTCCTGTTTCGTTTGACCTGAGAAAGAGAAGGCAAATATCATTACAATTAAGTTTTCCATATGACGAAAAGACAATCATTCTCTAAGTAATGGCCCATATGGAAACATATTTTATTAATTTCATTTTCTGATATTACAAAATTAACTTGTGTGCACAACAACCAGTGAAACAACTCATAAATATAAGAGATAGTTATAAATTTTTTCTTGTAATGAGGACTTCTAAGATCTACTCTCTTAGCAACTTTCAAATATACCATACAGTATTATTATCTAGAGTTACCATGCGGTCCAGTACATCCCTAGGACTTATTTATTTTATAACCAGAATGCTGTACCTTTTGATAACCTTTAAAAAAAAATGTGACAATGTGTGGCAATGGATGTTAACTAGACTTATTGATGGTGATCATTTTGGCAATGTATATAAATATTGAATCATTATGTGGGACACCTGAAACTAATACGAGGTTATATGTCAATTATATCAGTATCTATATCTGAAGAAATCTGCCTCCAGCCACCTCCAGCCTCACACCTCCCAAGGTGACCAATGTTAACAGCCTGGAATGGAGATGTCCATGTATTTCTCTGTCTTCATACTCAATAGGTGGTGGGGAGAATAGTGAGAGACGAGGGAATAAGCTAAATGGGGGCCGGAGCCAAAGACTTTTATTTTGCCTTTGTCCAAACGTAAAGGAAAAATCTGGGCTGTTTAAGGAGAGGGAGTGATAAGGTCTCTCTGTGTGGCACTGAATGAATGCAGAAGTGCTATCAGGAAGCTATTCTGATTGCCCAAGAGAGACGTAGTGGTGGCTGGGACTGGACTGGTGGCAGGGCAGGTAGAAAGCAATAGATATTTTGGAGGTTAGACTCCAAAGATTTGGGGATGGATCGGATGCTGTAGGGAAGATAGTTCTAGCTTGTGCATCTGGGTAGCTACATCGCCCGGAAAGAGATCTCTGAAGGAATAGGAGGGTTGTCACAGAGCTCATGATTCTGTTTGGGATGTGTTGAGGATGACACATCCCCATGACTCCTCCAGTATAGAGCTCATGTGGGCCGTCAGCTCAGAGGACAGGTGCAGACCGGAAGATTCCACCCAAGGAGACGTGAGTGCATCCCCAGCACCTAGCACGCTGTTCTAACGTATTAGCTGCTCAGGAAGTGCTTATCAAATTAACTGATGACGGGGATTATAGAAGAGCCTTCATGAAGGAAACTTCTCTCCCCTCCAGGCTCTCCAGAAGCCTAGATCTAAGACTCTTCCGTGTCATGTAGAAACTAACAACGTGGCACATCTTCAACACAATATTCTTTAAATAGATGCTCATTAGTCACTTGTTGAGAGGAGAGGCTCGAAGCTGCTTAAGGTGGGGGAGAGGGAAGGGGGATAGCGGGATATTGAGAAAGAGAAGGGTGACATTCCTGCCCCCTCTGGTCCTGAACAATTCAGCTCCGGGCCACATGTGCATGCTGTTCTCTGCAGAGAAAATAAGGCACTCTCCAGCTCACTGCCTGTCCTGCAGTGTGAGAGGTGAGAGCCTTCTTCTGCCTCTCTAGTTCTGTCCTTGGATTTCTCGTTTTCTCTGCCCAGTCGGCCAGGTTTTATGGCCTTGCAAGTTGGAGTCCATCTTCTTCACTTGACACTTCTGTACTTGGGACAGGATCTGTGTCTGCTGGGTCCTGCTTCGCTGCCCTCAGCCTTGCGCCTTATACACAGTAAGGCTTGCGGTAAATATTTATTGCAGCGATCTTAATTGCATTTTTCCGAATCGAGCTGAAAGAGAGAGAGAAACAGACATATCACTAGAGTTAACTTCTGTCCCGTGCTCACCTTGGGAGCCAAATTTTTTGGCAATTGTTGGTTCTGATATGTTTTCTTTTTTCTTTTTTTTAAACTAACAAGGACATTTGCTTATTACTGAGGTAATTTCTATTCGTTGTAGAAAATTTGGCAAAGTAAAAAACAAATAGCAGAATATAACGAAAATAATAATTACCCATAATCCCATTAGGGATAAGCACTGGTGGTATTTTGGGATTCCATGGAGCATTATCTGTTCTGTTTGTCTATTCTCTGTGTATATATTCTGCACACCCTATATATGTTGTATGTACCTATACAAATTGGGATCAAATGGAATAAACTGTTTTGAAATCCCTTTCTTAAATTAACATTATTTCAGAAGAACTTTCTCATAATTAAAATTTTATCCAAAATGTGATTTTAATATTAATCTCTCCCAGGAATAAATGTCTTTGTGTATAAATCTTTGCCCACATATCTATTTTCTCCAGGACAGACTTCAGGGGAAGGGAATTTCTTTGTCAAAGGATGTGAACTCATTTTAAATCCTTGGTATCTATTGTCAAATTGCTTCTGAGAAAGAATCTAGCACTTTAAGCCACCAGCGGCCACAGAGGAGGGAGACATAGATATTCTCAGCCTCTCCATCCTTCCATCTTTTTAACTTGGACAGTTTGATTGGCATAAAAAGGCAGTGACTTGGATTTGTTAATTTCTTTGATTACCACTCCTTTGTGAACTGTCTGTTCATATCTTCTGCCCTTTTGTTCTACTAATGGGCGAAAGCCCTTTTTTTGATCTTTGAGAGCTCTTTATATAAGGAAAAACTTTATCCTTTTCCTGCATTAGTTACAATTTTCTCCCTTAACAGTTTGCCTTTTAAATGATTGAGAAGATACTAAGTTTATACATTTATTTGAAGAAAATTGACATTGTCACAAACTTCGTATATTTTTTTCTTCTAGACAAATATGCGCATTTCTCATGTCTTATTTTTTGTGTATCTCAAAAAGATATTCCTAGTTTTCATCATACAGAATAAAAGAGGATCTTACTCATTTCTTATCCTATTTTTTCTAGGGTATCTTGGGTTCGCTAATGCAATTAAGAAAGTGGGTTTTTCCCTCCTTAGATATTCTAACTGGTTATTGCAGAAATAAGTAAAGCTATTGCTGTTTCTCTATTTCATACTTAATCCACCCACTTTATCAAACACTGATTAACTCTTAAGAGATTAAAAACTGGATCTCTTGATATCACCAGGGATACTTGGCTTTCCCCTGATTCTAATGAAAATACCTTCTGTGTTCACTGTTAAATATGGTGGTAGCTGCTGGTTTGAGCTAGACAGTATTTATCACACTTATTAAGTGGACTTACATTCCTAGCTCCCAAATAGGTTTTCTCCCCCTTTTAATTAGGAGTGGTGTCGAATGTTATCCGATACATCGTCAGTGCTTGGCTATTTATAAATGCTGTGATTATGCCTTTTATCTGTGTAAACGTCCCTCTTTGTTCTGTTTACTAATGCTCTTCCCCTCTTGAATTCTACTTTGTCTGAAATGGATATCACCAACCTGGCTTTTCCAAAAAAAAAATCTTTTTGCTTGTATTTGTTTACTCTTGCCTATCTCTCCACTTTAAATCTTTCTGTACCATTGATTTTCAGCATCTCGGTTCCGTTAGACATTTCATAAACTCTCCTCAAACAGGCAAGGCATGCTTCTTCCTCACTGGCTCTTCCCTCTGCCGAATGCTCTTCCCCCAGATGTCTGCTTAGTTCACCACGCATCTATTTCAGGTCTGTTTGAATGTCGCTTCATCATCGATGTGGCCTTCCCTGACCACCCTCTCCATGTCATGACACAGGACCCCTCCCTCCCACTCAGTCACCCCCCCTTGTCTTGCTTTGTTCTGCCTCTTAGCTCTTACCACAAGCCTGACCCTTTTATGTGTGTATTTATCTGTGTCTTTGTTTATTGTTTATCTTGCTACCTAGTGGTGAGCTCCTTGAGGGCAAGAACTTTCTCTACAGAATAAACACAGGGAACAGAGATCAGCACAAAGCAGATACTCAGTGAGTATTTGCTGAACGAATGGATGAGGAAAGTAGTATATGGGACAGGGGTGAAGGTGCTGGAGAATGATTTGGATGGCGGGGAGGGTAAACTCTGCAGGTAGGCAGGTCCCAAAGACAGGGGGAGGGTGAAAGGGCCAAGCTACTCAGGGCTCCTTTGTCTCCTGGCTCACTCCTCAGTTAACTTGCTTCACAGCCTTGGGGAGGGGTGCAGGGTGGGAGAAGAAGAATGGGGGGTAGCCCTCCTTCCCCGCAATGCATTTTGTCTCTCTTGTTTCAGACTCCCACTTGTATAATTTTCATCTTTATCCTTATAATAGTAAGTTTTTCCACAACTTACTTTGTCTGGAAATGCTACACTTTTCATTAATTTTTTTTTTTTAAAGATTTTATTTATTTATTTGACAGAGAGACACAGCGAGAGCAGGAACACAAGCAGGGGGAGTGGGAGAGGGAGAAGCAGGCTTCCCGCGGAGCAAGGAGCCCGATGTGGGGCTCGATCCCAGGACCCTGGGATCATGACCTGAGCCGAAGGCAGCCACTTAACCGACTGAGCCACCCAGGCGCCCTTTGCCTGAAACATAATACAAGATTTTCATCTGTTCCCTAAGTTTCCAGGAACTTCTCCAGTTCCAGGAAGGTGCCTTCTATATTATATTTTGTACGTTCTTTCTTTATAGACTTTTATCTTGTTCTGCATTCTGGGAGAGCTTCTCAAGTTCACACTGAGGTCATTGATTTGGTTTTGTGCAGTGTCAAATCCGTCCTTTTTCCCCCCTCAAGGGTGAACATTCATTCTACTAGTGCAACACTGTTTCAAGACTTCCTTGTCTCCCCAGTGCTGTCTCCAGGTCACATTTGTGCCTGAGACATTCTTCATCCTCCACTCCTTCCCTCCCACAGGTCATGTCTTCTTAACCTCTCTAAATGTTTCTTCTGATTCCTAGAGTAAATCATTTTCAGAAGCATACATTTCCTCTGAACATTATGGATATTTCATTCATTCATTCAACAATGAAATGTATTGACTGTCTCTCCAGTACCGAGTACTGAACTAGGCCTCAGGAGGCAATCCATGGCCAGCAAGTCTCTGTCCCCACAGATGGTAGAGTTGAATGGGGAAACTAAACAATTATACAAGAAATTTTAATTAATATGAAAAGTGCATGGATAGGACACATGTGGGGTGATATCAGAGGACACAATGGTGTCTACAGCAGAGATGGAAGGAGGGTTAGATGCTACCTTCTTCTTCTTCTTTTTTTTTTTTTCCGATGTATTGTTTTTTCTTACAGCCTGTGTCATTGAGTTTGGGTTTTTACCCCCTTAATTTGTTTGGTCTTTCCCAATGGGACATGACTGATACAGGCTTCTTGTGTAGTAACAGATGGAACATTGAATTCCTTTTAGTTCTTCTCATTGTCCATTCAGGTGTCATTCATATCTCCTCTCAGACAAACGAGGCAGATGACAGGTTGATATCCACAATGTCTGGTCCAATCTCTAGTGTGGAGAGGCAGATATTCTTACTGTGCCTCTCTACTGACATTGGATAAGATCCTCTGCCCCCTTGCTCTCTGACATCCTGAACCAATCTGTATTCTCCACGCAAAGCCAAAAATCTCTAGCAGCCCTTGTTTCTAGGACTCTTCAGGAGTAAATAAATCCCGAGTGGACAATTTCTTCCCAATGGTGACCCCTTCAAGTAGCTACTAAAATGTATTTGGTACAGTGTTAAAGGAAACTGCAGAAAGTATGTTGCATTTCTGGTGCCCTCTGGTCATTGGTTGAGACAGCCCTGGGTGATGTAGAAAGGCAGGCAGGTCAAGGAACTGCCCGTCCCAGCAGACCCACTAGAATTCGGGGCTCAGTGAGCACCAGTGAATCTGATTCTAAGGAAGAGAAAACAAAAATTCTTTCCTGTGAGAAGGAAAGAAGAAATGAAATGTATGCCAGTGGAATAGGAGGACACAACAAAGTTTCAAGGAGTTCAGATAAATATTTAAACTGGGAAGGAATTAGGAGTCTCCCCAAAATGGTATGCATCACTAATCCCAGGCAGCCAAGTTAACCACAGGCTGGTAGTGAGCTGCTCTCTTGCATTATTTTTTAATGGCATTCCCAAGTTAAAGTAGTTTTTATTTAAGGTCAATCAATAGGCAATTTTATCCAGGCTCGGTGATAAAAAGAAAACCATAAAGAAATCTTGTGACAGTAATCGTTTTGGTTCAATCAGAGCTTCCTTTAGACCTGGAAAGGAGCAGATGAAGGCTACACACAGATCAGGGCAGGGGCTCCAGGCCCTATTTTCCATCAAACTTCTCACCTCGGTGCCTATTAACTCCCCCCTTGAGCTGGATGGTTTAGCCCACACCCCCAGGCAAAGATTAGAAACTCATGTTCCTTTCTTTTCTGGTAGATGGGGCACATTGGAATAATTTAAATTAACAATGTAGATCCAGCTTATTTCTTGAATTCCCAGTGATCGGTCACAGTGAATTAGTATGAGTCAGAATTTTAGTTTGACAGAAGTGATTATATTCGGTGCCTTGTGAGTCTCTGGGTCTCTCTATCTCTCTTCCTTATTAGAGGTAGCCTCGGGAAATCAGGAGGAAATGAGATGCCCAAGAACACATAGCTCAGAGATCCACCATTGACTTAGTTAGGAAATTAGGTTTGAAGAGGGTTTCTAGAAAATAAAATTGCCTTCAGGTCTTGCAGACTGATTCACGTGCTTGCAAAATGCATCTGGGAATTATAACATTTGAAGGAAAGGGGTTTTCCTTTCTCCATCATTTGTCTTCATGGAGTCAATGGAAGCAACATTTTTTTCTATGAATTGTGGGATCTTAGGAGTGAAATATTATATCTTTCTTTTCTTAATAGTCCAGGACTTTTTCTAAAAGTATGTTTTACCTGATCCAGCATTTTGAGTTTCTTAGACAGGATTTTCCCAAGACTTGCTATTTATTTTCACAGACTCACTTTTCACCGAGTCAAGAGAATGAAGGAGGGAAATCCTTGTTGCCGTATGTGTGTGTGTGTGTGTGTGTGTGTGTGTGTGTGTATTTAATAAATTAGGCTTTAAAGGAGCTGCTTTCACACACAAACTCTGCTGTAGTTTATATATATATATATATATTACATACATATATATATATATATATATATATATATATAAATCCCTGCTGTGAATCTAATGAGGAAAAAGGCTCTGAATCTTGCCTCCTTGCTTATCAGGAATCAAAATGGAAACAAGGAATGTTTGAAACTATACAGAAAGTGCACTAAGGAATGTGAAAATTCTATGGGGGAAGGAAATTAATCATGTATTGTTGAGGGGTGCTTAAGCATGCGAATACATGCTTCAGATTGATATTCATAAACTAGTAAATGAGGTGTTAGGAGGCAAGGGATTTTATATAATCCTTGATATTTTTATTTTTGTAAAGGCCAGAGAAAAGTAAGTGTTTCCTTTGGAGACAGGAGAAGCTTCTTGAAAGACTTTAATTATTATTGCCCTTTAAAGGTCTGTGATCACTTTTGAATACATTTGTTAAAAATGATAGATGAGGAACAGTGACAAAGAAAAGAGACACCTAATTTCCTAGTCCCTTGAAATTTTCAGATCTAAAACAGCTTGGCAATGACTCTAAATCATGCTGAAGCATCTTTTCAGCAATGAGACATATGTGAAAATGAGCATGTGCCTGAGTGCAAAGCATGGCATTCACATGCATGCTATTCCTAGCAGAACATGTAGAATCAGCATTTTAAAGGCTTAGCTAAAGGGCTGGAATTCCAATCCAGGAACGAGGAGGAAGCTGCAGAAACAACTTTGTGTGGATCCATACAGTTGCTGGCCCTGTTTCCTTGCATTGATCTTGGGACTTGACAACTGAGAAATACATCTTTATCATTCTTTTTGCTTAGACTCAAGTATTACATATACTTGAATGCAACATTGTGTTTTATTTTCCAACTCTGCCAAGATTCAATCTACTGGTATTGAATATCCACCAAAAGAACGCTGGGCAATTACAGAGCACGCACAAAGGAGGTACAGAAAACCCCATAAGCCTCATTCTCTCTCCAAGTCTGATAGCAATAAAACAGCAACTCCACCCTTTTTCGCTCTGGGATTTTGACTAATAAGCAGAGACAGAGGAGAAAGGGAAATTGAATCTCAATTATGAGAGATAGAAGGGAATGGGTGTTTTATTGCACTTATAGTTTGTTCCTTTTTCATGTTTTACCTAATTCTGTTAGGAAAGAAAAAAATCTTTTAAAAAATTAGCTGTAAAAACCTAAAGAGATGTGGATAGTAGCAAACCATAATAAGTCATTTTCAAAGGGAAACATTTCACAAAAGTAAATCAGTTACTTCACTACCTGAGAACTTGAATTTCTGTTACTTTTGGGAGGTTTTCAACTTCGGAATGAATATAGTCACCAGAACAATAATTTATGTGAGTTTAGAGTGGACCATATGAACGAGTAGAGAATTTAGAACAGAGTAAAATAGGTAGGGAATTTAATGCTGCCTGTCGTGGGCTGCTTATCCCATTCGGCCTGTGAAGATGTATTATTTGGATAGCTGGATTGCCAAGGGGAACTGAGGATCTGGAACCCTTAGAGGGTTCAGGTTTGGGTTCCCGTAGAGCCTCCGGACGAATGGACGGGCTGTTGAGTGATCACTTGGGAGCTTCAGGGTGGCTGACCCAATGTGTGAGGGAACATAGTAGCCCCTGAGTGGAAGAAAAGGCAGAGGGACCAAAACCCACCATTAGAAGGGAGTCTTGTCAGTCCCTTGCCTGTGGACCTTCTGGTTAAAGCTTAAACTTTGCAGCCTGGCACCTGTTTCTTCCGATTGGTTCTTAGTCTCCCGTGTCTGCACTCTTAGAAGCTCCTTCTCCTTCACCTAATGATATTCATTGTTCAGGACTCAGTTCGAGTTTCTTTCTGTGGAAACTTTCCTGCTTTCTCTCACAGACCCCTTCTTTGGTTTTCTTCTTCCACATTCCCATGGCATCTGGAACTGATGAGGCTAATTCTCAGTGTACTTTCCTTTCCCCCGACTCTATCACAAGTCTTGGCCCAAAGGACTGGCTTCTGCATCTCCATAACTATTGTGCAGTTCTGGGTATCGTCCATGTGCCAAGGCAGACATAGTCTCCACGTTCTCCTCCCTGCTCTGGGCTCTGGGGTGGAGCATCATGCAGGCTCATTGCTCTGGCTTTCTAGTTGGGTTAGGCTCATGATCTGTTGAACGTGTTCTGTAAAACGAAAAATGCCAAATTGGTCACTGCCCTCTGACTTCCAGATGGGAAAGTACAGATGAAAAATGAGGGTGGAGGGTGGGAAGAAAGAAGGGTCAGGTGGTCCCCTGGCTCCCTCCGTCTGAGCCATGGGCTGGCAGAGGTTATAAGCCTCTGTGTAAGACCCCAGCTCCAGTGGGGCAGCCCCTCCCCTACAGCTCCAGCTCAGTGGATTCTAGGAGCCTCTCCCTCCGCTAGCCCCTCCAGGCCTGGGGATGGTAACGTGGTAATAGCTTCTGCTTCTCCCCCAACTTTTCCTAACTCTAAAAGGAACTTAGATGCAGAGACCTCCAAGGCCCTTGCTATAATCCCCACCACTACCAAGTGTATCTCTCTTGCACACTCCGTTTTTGGTATGAGTGCTCGGCTTCCTCCCCCCCCACCACCACCCATTCACCCAGTCTCAGGTAGGAGGAAGTCTGCCTTGAGGCTCTGGCATGAGATCGAATGCTCCTGAGCTAGAAGATATTGATCCCATGACAATTGCTGTCCTGCCTTTCTTTGTGTGAGGAGCTGACTATAGGCTTTGGGATCCTGCACAAGGGTGGTATTTCTGAATAACAATGGCCCATTGTCTCCTTATTGATTGTTCTGCCGTCTATCTGGGTTAGAACTGGTACACAGTCTGTGCTCCCGTTCTGCTCCCTCCCTCCCAAAGCAAACCAATGCCTTTAAGGAGAGAGGGGGAGATAGAAACAGGTTATTTTATTTCATATGAAGATGCTCTCGAAGCTCCTGACCAAATACATTTTTATCTCTTTTTGAATGCTTTTTGAAAATGGTTCAGAGCACCAATCCTGGCAATAATCGTGGCTTGGTCCAAGGGGCTTGGGCCTCAGACAATTGTATTTCAGCCCTTGTTCTTGCCAGCCCATCCAGAAACCCCATCTGACCTGTGTGGGCCCCTCACTTCTCCTGGGGGTGCTATGCACCTAAGTGACTTCTGCAGTAAGCTCACAGTGCTCTGAAAGGCACACGAAATTGTTTTATGTTTAATTTCATTTAAACTCAGAAGAAAAAGTGAATATAATAATGATGACTATGTAATAATAAATCCAGCCTGGATTATACTTGCTTTATGTCAATGTGGTTGTAAAATTTAATTTTTAATATTTTCCACGAAGGAAATGACTGACAAAGGCAAATGTACCTAGGGCCCCCAGAACTCATAATGCTGCCCTGCTCTGCAGAACGCTGGTCCTTGGGCAAACTTCTTGGGCAAATAAAATCTGGGAAACCCAAGGCTACACTTCCCTTGGGAGAGTCCCATCACAGTCTAAAAGATCAAAGGTCCAGAGCCCTCTTGCAGTGAAGGAATCTACTCCACTTTGTTTAAACCAGCTAGTTTCAAACTTATTTGACCACAGATTACTTGGAGAAACACCAATCTAAACTTTGTTTTATTTCTCTTTTTGAGCCCAGATGACTTCTCAGAACTTAAGTAGTACAATCTTGTATTTATTTTTTAAATGCCCCTTGGGAAATTTAGAGCTATAAATGCCTGTATTTTCAAAGAAGCAAGATTTCAAATCAATAACCTAAACTTTCACCTTAAGAAAATTAGGAAGAGTAAATGAAACCCAAAGCAAGTGGAAAGAGGGAAATAATAGAGATTAAAGCAGAAATAAATGAAAGGTAGAATAGAAAATCAATTGAGAAAATCAACAAAACGCAAGTTTTGAAAAGATTAAAAAAAGATCTTTGAGAAGACCAGCAAAATTGACAAACCTTCTAATAGATGACCAAGAAAGAAAGAGAGAAGACTCAAATAACTAAAACTAGGAATGAAAGAGTAGATAATACTACCCACCTCACAAAAATAAAATGGGTTATAACTAAAATGAATTATAAGTGGATACTAGAAATAATTGCACATCAACAAGTGATAGAGCCTAGAGGAGATGAACACGTTCCTGGAAGACTCACACCCTGGAAATGGACTCAAGCAGAAATACCTGAACAGACCTATAGAACAAGGAAAGAGGTGGAATTACTAATCAATTATTGATTCACAAACTCCTCCAAAAATTAGATGAAAGAACATTTCCCAACTCATTCTGTGAGGCCAGTATTACCCTACCCTGATACCCAAACCAGATAAAAACATCACAGGCAAACTACAGACCAATATCCCTTGTGAATTTCAACATAGATATCCTCAACAAAACACTAGCAAACTGAATCCAATAATATATCAAAAGACTATGCATTATGACTAAATGGGATTTAACCCAAGAATGCAAGTTTTGTTCAACATACAAATATCAATCAATCTAATCCACTATATTAATAGAATGAATGGTCAAAGCCACAGAATCATCTCAATAGATGCCAAAAAAAAGCATTTGAGAAAAATCCAGCACCCTATCATGATTGAAACACTCAACAAATCAGAAATGGAAGGTGACATCTACAATCTACCAGAAACTCAGTCAACATTGTACTTCATGGTGAAAGGCTGAACGTTTTCCCTCCAAGATCAGCAACAAGACAAGGATGTTGGCTCTCACCACTTCTATTCAGCATTGTACTAGAGGTTCTAGCCAGGGCGATTAGGCAGGAAGAAAACATAAAAGTCTTATGGATTGGAAAGATAAATCTATTTCAAATGTCATGATCTTAGATACAGAAAATTCTAAAAATACGCACACCTGTTAGAATTAATAAGTGAGCTCAGAACCATTGCAGGTTACAAAATCAATATATGAAAATCACATTTCTACTCTATACCTAGTAATGAACAATCCAGAAATGAAGTTAAGAAAACAATTTATTTTATGATAGAATCAAAAAGAATAAAATACTTAGGAATAAATTTAGCAAAAGACATGCAAGACTTCTACACAAAACATTACAAAACATGTTGAAAGAAATTAAAGAAGATGGATAAACATAAATGTTCTCTCTTGATTACAGGTCGGGAGACGCCATAATGTTAAGATGACAGTACTCCCCAAACTGATCTACAAATTGAACACAACCTCTTCCAAAATTCCAACTATAATCAGTCCATGCAATGGAATACCATTTGACCATAAAGCGGAATGAACACTGACACCTGTTGCAATATGGATGAAACTTGACAACATGATGCTAAGTGAAAGAAGCCAGACACAATGGCCTAGCATATATAGTAGGATTCCATAAACATGAAAGGTCCAGAATAGGTAAACCATAGCAATAGAAAGTAGATGCATGGTTGCCAGGAGCTGGGACAAGGGAGACAGGAAAGTGACTACTCATGGGTACAGTGTTTCTTTTGAGGTGATGAAAAAGTACTGAAATGATATACTAGTGATGCTTGCACAACTCTGTGAATATACTAAAAGCCACCAAATGGTATACTTTTAAAGGAGTGAGTTTGATGGTAAATAACAATGAAGTGGTTATATTTTAAAACATCCCCTGGCAAGCACCACTAGGAATGCCCCTCATGAGTCTGTTCCTGTACTGGATGAAATTTGTGCCCATCTCTCCCTCCACTTTGTGACTTTTCTCTGCTAACAATACATCTTTTTGGAATGAGGAATCTTGGCATGCTCATTCATTCATTTACCACATATTAACTTAATGCCAACTCAGTATCACGCTCTGTGCTAGACACTACAGATACAGACATCAACAGGGCAGACCTGGTCCCCTGCCCTCAGAGAACTTACCATTTAGTTCATACCCCCTGGAAACTTAAGTCTGAATTTCAGTGTTTTTTTTTTTTCCTTTTGTTTTTGTTTTAGACCATCCTCTTATAGGGTGAGGGTGGGAGTGGTGATAGAGAAACAATTAGCTTGTTTTTCTTTAGATCCCTCAGTTCAGGTATCTGGTAGACCTCCCCCCCCCCACCAGGTGCCTATCAAAATGTCACTTGTTGGAAAAAGGTCAGCTTACAATGTTTACCTTTCGGGTGCTTCCTGAATTTTAGTTGGGGACACTTGAAAGGTGAAGAGAAGACCTAGAATACCGGTTGGGCCCCCATTATGCTCCAGGCACAATGCCATGATCACACCCTCCAGCCAGAGCAAAACTAAATGGCCAGTGTCTACAGAATGTTGACTGTGTGCCAGATACTGCACAGGGCTTTTATAAGCATCATCTCATTCCCTCCTCCCAGTAACTTTATGGTTCCTATTTTATAGACACCTTTCAGAGAGTGTTGCCCAATGACACAGTTAATGAGTTGAGGGGCCAGAATTTTCACCTCAGCTCTGCCTGGCTCCAGAGCCCATGAGCATTCTCTTCTGCACGATCTTCTGGGTTCTGCCTTCAGAATACCCAAAAGACTTACAGATCCAAAGGAGTGAGTTTCTAGTGCAGCCTCATGGGTCCAGGGGCAGGTAGACAGAACACTGCTGGTTCAGAGTTCTGGCTCCTGCACCTACCAGTTCAGTGCCCTTGCCTCCATTCCCTCCTCTGGGAAATGCATCAATAGCAATTCCAGTCTAGAGGGGGTATTGTTATAGTTAAATGAACCGATGTATATAAAGTGCTTAGTGCAGGGTTTGGCTATGCTAGATGATCAATAAATAATAGTTGTGATCCCTCATCAAACCACACAGACCTAATAGTAGTTACAGTGGATCTATCTGATTGCCTTACCAAATGTATGACGCGATGCTGGACATGTTCCAGCCCCCACATCCAACCCACCTACCTTCCATGCAAGCAGAGTTTTTCTTCCCACTTTACAGATGAGAAATCCAAGGATTGCACACGCTAAGGTGCAGACCAGATTGGGTGAGTTGGTTCCATTTGCTTCCTCATAGGGCCCGCACCCACTGCATTCCTCAGGACTTGGAATAGCTTCCTTCTCAAGAAAACTTCTCATCCCTAAGGCCTGGTCACAGGGTGCCATCTGAATAACCTCAGGGGATAGTGAAGAAGTGTCAGCTGAGCCAGAGTGAGGGTGAGACATGTGAGCTACATAGGACACAAAATTTAAGGAGGCGCTGACTCTCAGGGTCATGCAAGGGCAAGACTGGTACCTCAGATTGAGTGCCTCCTTGAATCTGTGCCCCATCTCCCCCCCCACAGCTGCCTTGCTTATCTCTCCTTAATCCCAGCCCTGACTATACTTTGACTCAGGAAGCCCCAGGACCTTGTCACAGTGAGGACAAAGTATCATGGCTTGTGTTTATAGCTGACAAAATGACAGTGTCTCTCAATTACAACATGAAAAGAGCCCTGGGGGGTGATAGGGAAGTAAGAGTCAGCATCAAGTCCGGTATGATTCAGGGGACAGCACTGGCCAAATTCACCATCAGTTTAAAGCTGGAAGAGAGAGAAGTTTGAAGAAAGCCAGGGGCCTCAAGCTAAAATGCTACAGAATGTTAGAAA
This sequence comes from Zalophus californianus, assembly GCF_009762305.2. Classification (NCBI taxonomy): domain Eukaryota; kingdom Metazoa; phylum Chordata; class Mammalia; order Carnivora; family Otariidae; genus Zalophus; species Zalophus californianus. The sequence goes on from NC_045598.1 coordinate 10,453,677, forward strand.
AGATAGGGGATTTATGGAAAGAAGTGAAACCAGCATAATGAGGATTAATGCCAAGCGTTTGGCTAGTGGAGAAAGAAGCCACTGAGTAAGCATTTCCAACAAGTGAGTCCTAGTTGGAAAACTGAATTCGGGAAGGGAAGTTGGAAGAAGGTGTAACAGGGAGTGAAAGCAGCTGATATGAGGGGATGGTGACCCGAGGAGACATGAAGGTTACCTGAGAAGTGTCTGTAGGACGAGCAGTAAATGGCGGTGGAGGGAAGATGCTAGCAACAAGCCATCTTCCTGCCAAAGCTTTGAGCTAATGTAAGTACTTGTCCCAGAGCATCTTTTCAAAGATCCCAGAGTTCTTTGCAAATATTCATCAAGAATTTTGCCCCCACATAAAGAGCTGTAAACTGAGCTTCTTTTTTCTCCCTAATGGCTCAGGTGGAGGTCAGTGGAGCAGGGGTTTTATATTCTTCCTGTGATAACTGGAACTCTTTTGGCTGCAAGTGACAGAATATGACTTGAGGTAGCACAAGCGGGTAGGAGATCTGATTGGAAGGTTACAGGGTGTCCTTTTGATCCCAAATGCAGCAAGAAGCTTAGCTTCAGGAAGGAAATATCAGCAAAAACCACAGCTCTGTAAAGAATCCTCATGCCTTCCCCTCATTCCTTTCCTGCCGCTCGCTCTATAAAATGACTTCTCTGCTTCACTGTCTACCTGATGGGCAATGGCCACCTCAAGTAGCTGCCCAGTTGAAGTCTCCCCTGTTTCCAAGAATAGCCATACTGATGGGAATCTTTTGGTGCCAATTCCAAATTCCCAGAGAAGAGGCTGGGGGTCCAGCTTAGATCAGAGGCCATCCTGATGCAATCCATTCTGGCCACGAACGTAGGTCTGAATGTGGCTCCTCCCTTGCAAGCAAAGGGATGAAAGGAGGAAGGGGGCAAATCCTGGGTGGACAAGCCAGTAGATGTCCATACTCCTCCTTCTGTGACATGTGACTTCATCCACAACTGTAGGGCAATATTGACTAAAGCCACAAAAACATGAAACTGCATGCTCAAAAGTTAACTAGAGTTGAAGACATTATTCTGAGTCAAGTGAGCCAGACACGAAAAGACGAATAGTGTATGATTCCAGCTAGAGTAGTCACACTCATGAGACAGAAAGTAGAATAGTGGTGGGGGGTGGGAGGGGGAAGTGGGGAGTCACTGTTTAATAGCTACAGAATCTCAGTTTGGGATGATGAGAAAGTTCTGGAAAGGGATGGTGGCCATCACTGGACAACAACATGAACGTACTTAATGCCACTGAACTATACACTTAAGAATGGTTACAGTGGTAAATTTTATGGTTATATATATATATATATATTTCCCAAAATAATAAAATAAAAGTTTAACTAGAGAACCAATGAAGGGAAGACCACAAAGATGTATAGCTTCTATGCATTCACATCACTCATGGTTCCCTTTGCTCAGTATGCATATTTTTTCTTCTTTACTTGGGGAACTCTTAGTCATTCTTCAAGACCCAGATGATATCTTAAGCCTTGCTCCATTCCCCCAGGCAGACTTAATCACATCCTTTCTATGTTTCTATGGCAGCATATAATGGCATATAATGCTATTACTGTAAATCAGGTACCATCATTGTTTTTATACATTTGTCCCTCCCAGAGTAGGGCAATGAGAACAGTGTAGTGTCGTAGGTTACAATGCAGGCCCGGAGCCCCGGAGCCCCAAACCCCCAGCTCTGCCACTCACCCATTGTGTGACCTCGGGCAAATTACTTTGTTCCCTTCATCTCTTCAGCTGTAGAAATGGGGACCATTATCATATTTACCTATAGGGTTGTCGTGAGAAATAAATGGGAAAACGCACAAAAACCATTGTACGTGTTGCTGGTACATCACAAGTGCTCAATAAATGTTCACTTTCACTGTTATCACTCACTGTCAAACACAGCATCAGAGATTCGGTGGGAACTCAGTGTTTGTTGCATAGATGAACAAAATAAGGAACAAATAAAACTGTGTGTATGTGCATATAAACTGTCAGTCGTGACAAAACAAATGGAAACAAGATTAAGTAAGAAAAGGTACATTGGCTACCTGTTAAACTTGTCAGTGGCCTCAGCTTTGTAAAGGAGGCTGTGAATATATTGCTTCTGGAGGCAGTTCAGGAAACAGTAGACAGAGCTTTAGTGAGGACATTGGGGAAAGTTAAATAGCCATCCCACTGTGGTACATATGCATAAAATGAGGTGCTCAGAATGTCCCTTTCCGAACAGAGATTCCCATTTCACTTAGCTGCTATATCCTTTGGCTGCGACGAGCAGATTGGCACTTAAATATGCACATTGCGTTTAGATTTCCCCAGGGAAGGAGATCGATAGAGCCCCTGTTTATTTGCCGAATGAGGCTTTAATTGTGGACTGGGTCCATCATCCTCAGCGCTGGATCACTTGCCTCCTAGACCACACTGCTGCTGAAGTTCCCTCCCTGAACCCCTTTATTTTCATTTGGAGCCACCCTGACTTTTGAGCCCATAATGATGTTGAACAAAATGCTCATTTCAGTAGAATGGGGGCTTTGTTCCCTATCACTAACGTCCATCTTGGCGAAATGACTTACAACAGCTGCTCTGAGAAGTAAAATCTGATAGAAACAGAGTCTGCATAGATATAAACATAAACATTAGTTTCTATGGAAACAAAAGTTGCAGAGCGATGACTAGAAGCTCCAAGAGCCTGTATTCCAGGAATCAAATGCTAAATATATAGTGAACGCGTCCACCAGGGATCGTACCAATAAAGCTGAATTCTTTTGGGGAGTAGAACAGAACACATAGACAATTTTGGCTAAAATGGACACCACCTAGCAGAATTAATATGAGGGAGGGTGGTCTTTTCTGTCCCAGACTGAAAAACCACATTTCTTGTCTTAATTGAAAGCCTCAGGGCAGTGAATCGTGCTTTGATGGAATTCAGTCAACAATTATACCCATGGGTACTTCATTCTGGTGTCCAATAAAGGCCCTGAAGGCCTAATAAAGGTTTGAAGTCCCACACTCAGAGCAAAATGTTCCCAAGGTCCTTAATCCAATGAACCCAATTCCTGTGGCCCCAAGTACCACGCGTCCCACAGTGCTGCCTGCCTCCCTGTCTTCTCTGCTATCATTCTTGGAGACCCGAAGGACCTTGGCTTAAATGATACTGGAAATACAGTCCCAGGAGAGCCAAAGGGTGTTAACACAAAGCCATCAGGTTGCACCAGGAGAAGCAAAGTCATGGGTTTCACATTGGACAGGTGGAATTTCAGGTGCCCCTAAGACAACCAATGAGAGCCAGTCGATCTGTTCCAGATACTATTTCTCAGTAACAAATTATCCCCAAGCTTAGTGGCTTAAAGGGATCTTTTTATTAGGTTCACAGGTTCTGTGGATCAGGAATCAGGGCAAGGCACAGTGGAAACAGCTTGTCTCTGCTTCGTGCTGTCTGGGGCCTTAGGTGAGAAGATGTAACATCTGGGGGTGACACATGGCTGGGTGATTCAGTGACTGGGGGTTGGAGACATCTTGGGGTGCCACATGTCGGATGGCTAATGCTGGCTGTCAGCTGGGACCTCAGCTGTGGCTGTCAACCGAAACACCTACCTGTGATCTCTCCAAGTGGCTCCCTCACAGCATGGTGGCCTCAGGGTAGTTAGACTGACATGACAATCAGGACTCCCGAAACAGGTGCAAGTAAGGCCTCTTATGATGCAGCCTGGTAATCCACCACAGTCACTTCCACTCTATCCTGCTGGTTTCAAGTAGGTTACCAAACTCACCTGATCCCAGATTGAGGAAAAGGAGAGTAAGAATTTCTGGGCATGTTTTGAAATTGCCATGCCAAAGTTAATATGATAATCAACTACAGACGTACTTTAAGACTTTAATAAAACAATTTCAAACTTTGAAAGAAAACTCCCTAATACATGGATAGTAGTTTCTGACCACAGCCTAACAGTACATCACATATGGTACGCAGGGGACATTCACGGTACCCTAGCAAATCACCCACTTAGTGGAAGTTCTCTCCACTAGCCAGCAAATCCCTATGATGTCAGTGCTTACCATAAGAAGAGGGTTTAAGGGACCCAAGTGTCCAGGTATGCATCATCCAGCGCTTATGGGGAGCACTTAGAGCCCAGTATAAGAGTAATTACATTTGCTCTTTGGACCTCTGCTGTTCTTCCTTCGTAGTCGGAGAAAAATCTTGGCCATAATAGTTACCATGGCAACAGCAACATCTGTAGCAGATCCAGCCTGGAGGATATTGAAGGAGCAGACAGGAGTGGGTACCAACCTGGGTGCATGCAGGAAACTAGAAAGGGTCTTTCTGGGATCAACGCCTGCCTGTTATGTCCTCTAAGAAACCCGACAACACAGAGCGGTACAAACAGAGCTAATGGCTTATCGGAGCCAGTGGAAATTTGCTGCAAGGATTAACAGGGCAGTGAGAAAGGAGAGGTGTAGAGTGCTAGCAGGAGATTCTGTGATATGTATAGAGGGTTTTAACGGCCTCTGAAGCACAACGTGCCACCCAAGGTATTCGAGAGAGACCTTCACGATGGATAAATTCAGCAAATACTTACTAAAGGCCAGCTGTGCACCAGGCCCTGGACTGGTGGCTTACACATATCAGTGCATTTAATTTTTTTACTCTATTCCTACAAATAAGGTCTGGCTGCCCCTGTAATGTAGATAAGGAAATCGCAACTCAAAGAAGTGACCTAGCCAACGTCAAAGCTGGGATTCAAAAGCAGATCTTTCTACCACCCAAGCTCACAGTCTTTCCACCAACCAATGTGGCATGTTTATGGTGGATGTTAGATATGACCCAGCTCACCAAATGGAAGGAAACCACCATGGACTTTACACAACCTAGGCTTCCTTAAAAAAGGCTCCATCTGAGTTGACATTCAAAAGAAAGGCATGGAGCCTTGTAGGCATGGGAAAGACTGGATTTTATTCTAAGATCAAAAGCTCATTTGTTCATTTTTCAATTATTCCCTGAGCTTCCACCATGCACCAGGCCTGTGCCAGACTCTGGAAGTGAGACTGACAAAGCCAGACTTGCCCTTTTGCTAGAAGAGGCAGGCAAACAGCAAGCAAGCAGATGAAAAATAAATAGACAGTCAGCTTATGAAGAAAATGAAACAAGATGCTATGATAAAGAGCTCTAAGGGATGGGAAAAGGGTCCTTTTTGGATAGGGTGATCAAAAAAGGCTTTTTTTTTTTTTTTTTTTTTTGAGGAGGGGATACTTGAGCTGAGAATGAAAAGAAGCAAGGCACACAAAGAGCTGAAGGAAGGACACTGCAGACAGAGGGAGTCATTAGTGCCAAGACCAGAAGTTGGAAAAGGCTTGGAATATTGGAGGCCACAGTTGCTGGGCTGAGAGTGAGGAGGTGTGAAAGGAAGCTAGAAAAGGAGCAAGCAAGTCTTGTAAGTAGGGTTGCCGAATGAAAGCCAGGATATCCAATTACACTGAGTATCAGAAAAGCAACACTTTTTTGGTCTAAGTATGTCCCAAGTATTATGGTGTATGGTTGTTGTCAGTGTGCATTGTTTCTCTGAAATTCAAATGTAACTAGGCATTCTGCATCTCTATTTGCTAAATCGAGCAACCCTATGTAGTGAGCACTCAATTCTAAGAACAATGGGAGGTCATCGAAGTGCTTGAAGCAAGGAGTGATGTGAACTGATTGACACTTTTAAAAACTTACTCTGGCTGCAGTGTGGAATATGAATTGTGGGAGAACAAGAGAAGCAGCAAGAGAGAGTTTCTGTAGACATTTGGGCAAAAGGTGGGTGGTGCTTTGCCTTAGGGGTAGCTGCGAGCTTGGAGAGAAGTAAACTGATTTGGGACATGCATCCGGAGGTGATGGATGGGGAGGTTTGGAGGGAGAGGAATTATAGATCAAGGATGAGTAAGCTACTGGAGCAGACCATCATCTGCTTTTTTATGCCCAAGGAAGCATCTTAGATGTACAAATTGACATAACTAGCCCAAGAAGCCTCTTTGGTGGTGAGGACACGTGGTGATTTTGGTGCTCTTTGGTGATCCCCCTTCATTCTCTAGCCTTGGCCAACACTCTGAGTTGACCATTGATATTTTTAATCAAACCTCGTGTAGCTTAGAGTTCTTTGGGGGAATCCCAGTTTCTATACTGCGTGTGATATTCATTCCCATTCACTCTGGTAGAAGCCAGAAATAGCAGACATCTGGGGCTCTGGATATTTCCATTTGTTAAGCCAGTTTTGAAAGATGAGGTTACTTTAAAACCTGAGCTACCATGACCTTTACCCAGGAGAGACACCACAGTTCATTAAGTTCTTGTGGGCTTAACTAAGAGAGCCCCATACTGGAGCCAAGAAGAACTTATTAGCTGAACACAGCCTTCCATTGCCAGCACCAATCACTTCAGGGAGCAGAAACTAGTAAAAGAGAGTTTGGGGAAAGAATTTAGGGAACAAATTCTAAATATGGCAGAACCAAACAAAGAAGCACTGTGTTCCTCTAGTCTCTGTACCGATTCCAAGACACTATCCCTACTGTATGCTTTCACAAAGACTGAAGAAATAATCACAACACATTTATCATTCACCGGGCGGAATTATTTTGGCAAGAAATCTATGCTCCAGAATACATTATTCTAACTGACAACCTATTCTGAAAAATGTAGATTTTCAAAGCTAGTAGGTGCTTACACAGCCATGTCGGGCTAAGGGACTGAGTGATTATGTCATTATATGTGTATCAAATATTTTGGATAAAAAATGATCCACAGAGTCAGGTCTTGTTCATGCAGGGAGTGGAAACCAGCAGCTTTGACAATCACGTATTAAAAGCCAGACTGGGGGAGGCTGATTTCACTCGGGCCTCCCGAAGAAGAATTCATAATGTTCTGGGTGGAAGGCTACATTCAGCATAAATAAATGCATTAGTTTAAACATTAGAATTCTGAAGACTGAAACAAAGCTGCTTATCCTCTCTGCATAACGCAGGCAGCTGGAGGAGACCACAGAATTTTTCTGGGGGTGGCCAGGGAGGTCAAGATGGAGTTCTCCTCCTGGAGAAAATGTGGAGGGCATGTTGCTTTTTTCCCCCTCTGGTGCAAATGCACGTTGACATCAACTTCCGTCTCAGATGCTACCAGATTCACTGGGTGTCCCCCTCCCTAGGAACTCACACAGAGGAAGCACTTAGGACGACTTGCCGTGTGTTCAGGGGGCACGAGGAGGAAGTTTATCTAAGACAGCTCTGGCCGCATGTTGACTTGGAGGGACAATGTGAGTTTGTGTCTAATTGATGGTTTAAGGCAGAGTTTCTCAGCCTCCACACTATCGACATTTGGGGCCAGATAATTCTTTGTTGTCAGGGCACTGTCCTGCGTGTTGTCGGATGCTTAGCAGCATCCCTGGCCTCTACCTATGGGATGCCAGGAGCATTCTCCACCCAGCGTGACAGCTCAAAAATGCCTTCAGACATTGCCAGATGTCTCCTGGGTGGATTGAGAACTCCATTCAAGAACCACTGAATTAGGCCGCATAGGAAGATTCAGGACATCAGACTCTCAGCATGTTATGAATCGTTGACTCAAGAAAGGCATACTGAGTCAGCCCCAAATCCCTAATTTCTCAGGCAACAAAAGAGCCCCAGAGAAGTGCAGGGTCATACCCAAGGTCACATAGGAGCTATTCGCTGCCCAGATTCCACCTCACTGGGTTTATGAGGGAAATTAAAATGGAGATAAAGTCAAACAGCAGATCGCCTTACTTGCAAAGAGGGACAAGTTTATTTGCCTCTGACAACTGAGACTACCCTCTTCTGAGGACACGTTACACAGGTAATCAGGCGCAGTCTTCTCCCCCACTGAGAAAAACAACAGAACTCTCTTTCTTGAGATTAAAAAGCAGGCAGGTTTGGCACACAGTCCCCTCCCTGGGTTGTCTTCCTAATCAGCCCAGGGTGCAAAATCTCTAAAATATCACGTATGATTGAGTTTCGTTAGAAAAGATCTCTTTATACTTTGATTACCCCATCTCGTTGTGCACAGCGATGAGAACACCAGCCTGCTTGGGGATGTCTCCAGGCACACTCCTTTGCCCCTTTCCCTTGGAAACAAGTCTGATTTCTTCTGCCTTTAGGAAAAGGAGTTTCGGTGTGTTCTGGCTTCTCCTTTGGGCATTGTCTATCTTACTGGCTTATACCTCTGTGTTAGCATCCCCCCTCCTGTCTTTGTCTGGGAGGTTTCTCTGACTCCCACAGTCGAAAGCAGCACTGGGGAGAAATTTCTCCAGTTACCCATAAATCCCCATTCTTTTGTTGATATGATATGCTTCTGTTTAAACCTGGGCCCAGACTCACTGGGTGGCGGGGGAATAGAAGTCACTTTCATAATCCCCAATCATAAAACTCCACAAGCTTGTGTTGTACGCTCAAGCATTCTCAACTAATGAGTCAGCACGCTAAAGAATGGGCAACCTCTAGGTCTGGTTTTTTCCTCTTTCTAACATGTAGCGGAGGGCAGAAAGAGAATCAGATTTATGAAATAAGGGATCGCAAACCTATTTGTTGAGCCCTGGTTAACAAAAGAGAAAACTTGATTATCATTGCTGGATATTTTATATAAACTATATATTGAAAACATATAATAGTAAGCATTTTAAAATAGCGACATTATTTCAACTTTACATTCTAAAATGATGCTGTTATACAGGGTAATTACATAATAAATTTGTTAGGGGAATATAAAGCAATAAAAATGGTGGTAATGGTTTGTCATTTAATAGCTGAATTGTAAATGAGTTTTTCAGCATTAATGTAGCAGGTTGCTACAATTAGGAGACCATTCTTAGGGGTGTCTTTAATTTCTAAGGAAAAAAAACACTTTCTGAGGTTCAGTATCATTAATTTCCTCATTTGAAGATGCTACACATTTAATCACTTGAAGTCAGAGGACGGCAGGGTTTTTGCATAGTAAGAACGATCGGAGCCCCCTCCCCTCAAAATTGCAAAAGGATAGCAAAGATCTGTGGCTGTACTAATAATTCCAGCAAGGCGGTCAGGGTAATAGTGGCAAAAATGCGGGGTCAACCCCTTACTGGTTGTATGGTCTCAACTAGTGACTTCATCTTCCTATGCCTCCTTCCTGAACCTCATTCATAAAATAAGAGGAATAAATCAAACCCCTCCGGAAAAGGTTGGTGTTGGATTAGGGTCATTGTTTCGTGTTGATGGATTGTATCAGATGACATACGCAAAAGACCTAGCCTGGCCTGTGGCTCACAGTGTGAGCTAAAAATACGATAATTACTGCTTTTGCTGTTGCTATCATTTGTGTGGTACCCATACCACTTCTTACCCTTTCATTCTACACTCTACCATAGTTCCAAACCCTGGTCCCCGTGTGTCCAGTCTTCTAGAACGAACAAAAATTAGAAAGACTTTTTTTTATTTTCAAGTTTTTTATTTTTTATATTTTATTGCACATACAGTGCAATCCTGGTTTCAGGAATAGAATTCAGTGGTTCATCACTTACATATAATACCCAGGGCTCATCATAACAAGCGCCCTCCTTAATACCCATCATCCTTTTAGCCCATTCCCAACCCACCTCCCTCCATCAACCCTCACTTTGTTCTCTATCATTGTGAATCTCCTATGGTTTGTGTAGAAAGATGGATTTTTTCCCCCAAATCCATCTGACCCCGGGCCATAATCTCCTCCCTTACCAACGAAATCAGGAAGAAAAACTAACATTTAATGAATGGATTTGCACTATGAACATTCTCCTGCATGAGCTTGCTTAATCTTTAAAATACCCTAAGAGACCTAGGTTATCTTACTTTCAGAGAGGCCCAATGAATTTAAATGATGGGTCCAATGTTCCTCAGCTACAAGGTGGCAGAACTGGGATTCCAAACCAGTTGTTTCTACTGGACCGTAGTGGAGAATATGGTCAGTGAGAATACTTACTGAATGTCTGACCTACGCAAGGCACTGTGAATGTGGTAGGAAAGGTGGGTGGGGGCAGAGCGTGGCCATGTAGGAATCAGACCTGGAGCTGGCTCTCATCCCCACTGCATGGCAAAAGAAGACATGCCCATCAATAAAGCACTTGGGCAGTTCAGAAGAGTGAGAACCCTCAGTACAGGATCTGGCTCCTGCCTCCCCCATCCTTCTGTTCTCCCGCCCCTCTCATGCACCGTGCTCTAGTCCACCAACCCTCTTTCTGACCCTCAGCCATACCAAGTCTTTTCCTGCCACAGGGACTTTGCCTGGAGCCCTCATCCCCATGGGATCTTCATGGTTCTTTGTTCTTTGGTCTCAGCCATTTCCTTCTCTTGATGTCTTACTATCTATCCAAAGGGGTCTCTCTCCCACCTCCAGTCCTCTGTTACACATGTTCTGCTTTATTTTCTTCCAGGTAGTTGTCACATATATATGAACTGCCTCTGCTTATGAACTGGGGTCACTTATTTGTTTTCTATCTCCCAACTAGAGTGTAAGCTCCGTAAACAGGAATCTTGTCTGCTTTCATCTGTCTGTCTTCACCTGGTATCTCCAGGGCCTAAATAGCACCTGGGCACAGGGTCGACTCTCAATGCACATTTGCTGAATAAAGGACTAATGAGAGCGGGACTGATGTCAAAGTGATTTTGTTGTATCAGGGTGTTTTGTCTTCCATGTTTGCGGCTCTGACTCTGTTCCCAACTATAAGTTCCTTGAGGGTGGGCACAATTTGAGCTTGCTTGTATATTTCCATGGTGGGGGGTAAGCCCAAGGAATCAATTCTGACCTCTCAGTTCCTTTCCTTCCCCCACCCTCAATCCTATTTTTCTAACTGGCACCAGGCTTTCTCTTTACCTCCTTGTTCTATCTCCTTGAATTTCCACACATGGATTTTCTTGATAAGAAAAAGAAGTCAGCAAAGTATTTCCTTGAATTATCTGCATTCTCTTAAACGTAAGGAATCTAGCTGTAGTGGCCATCTATTGTTTTGCCCGCCAAGCATCCATTTTCTACCCTAGATCCAGCTATACCTGAAGCTGAGTCTACTTCCAGACTTTTCAATTAGTGAGGCAATAAAAATCCCTTCTTGTTACTTGCTTGGTTTGAGTCATTTGCAACTGAAAGGGTAGTGCAGGAACCAAAGGTGATGCTAAGTCTGGAACACATGCCTTAGCACCGTCCACAGCTCACAGTTTGAGCTTAAGCTCTTCCACTTCTGCATAAACAACATGTTGGGCTCCAGCCATGAGCAAAACCTTAAAGTGAAAACTGGAAATATTTGGGTAGAAAAGAGCATTTGTTTATCTTCCAGCTCATACCCAGTGGATGTGCAATTCTAATCTCTTTTTAAAGGGCAGTTCTTTGGAACTGGTTGCTGCTTAAATACCAGGCCTAGACAGCTGCCAAGGGGAATATCATCCAGTTATTATTTCTCAGCAGCAGCGAAGTGGATGGATGGCTTCACATTTTTTTCATTGCCATAAAACAACACAGATGAATGTAGATTGCTTTAGCTGTAAGTGTCTGTTCAGGTCTTGGAAACAATGGTGAGGGAAAAAGAGGCAAAAGGAAATGAAGCTAACTCTCCCAAACACCTACTGTGTGTTCCGGAACTAGGGACAGGTGTTTTACATCCTTTAGCTCACTGTGTTTGGGACCAGAGTCTTGGATTCAAGTGCACAATCTGCCACTGACTGGCTGCAAGAACCTTGAACAAGCCATTTAGCTGCTCCTACCTTTAGCTCCTTCATCTGTCAAATGGGGTTGTAAATATCTATCATTATCAGAAAGCCATGCTCTGTTTAGCTGCAGTCGAATCGAAGGCATTTTTATTTTATTTCTATTTTTTTAATATTTTATTTGAGAAGAAATTATTCTTTTTTAATTTTTTTATTATTATCAGTTAGCCAGTATTTAATACATCATTAGTTTTTGATGTAGTGTTCAACAATTCATTAGTTGCGTGTAACACCCAGTGCTCATCCCAGCACACGTGCTCTGTTTAGCTGAAGTCTATCTGAAGGCATTTTGAAAGGAAAATAGGAATGTGTTAGCAATGTAAGCTTATTAGTGCCCCAGGTAATGAATTTGGCAAGCAAGAGATGATCTCCTCTCCATTCTTGGTCTAACGATGTTTGGGCTGATCGATACAGTCTTGCCATTGCTGTTGTGTGATGTTCCTGGGAAGAGCTCCAAACCTGAAGCCACACAGGCCAGGTCTTGAGTCCCAGCTCCAGCATGTGCATGTTGCCTGTCCTTGGGCAAGATTCAGTTTCCTCATCCGTAAAATGGTGAAGACATGGGGGCATTAGGAGGTCAACAGAGGTAGTCTATTTTGAGAGCTGTCCACGGTACCAAGCTGATAGCAGGTGTTCCATAAATGCTAATAATTAAAATTTTTGAAAGCCCAAGCCAGCACTGTTATTAAAATATGCCGTAACTGGGGGTGGAGCAAGATGGCGGAGGAGTAGGAGACCTGGATTTCATCTGGTCTCAGGAATTCAGCTCAATAGGGATCAAACCATTCTCAACACCTACGAACTCAACAGGAGACTGAAGAAGAGAGTAGCAACAACTCTCTGAACAGAGAAGCGACCACTTACTGGAAGGTAGGACGTACGGAGAACTGAATCCGAGGCGATAATCGGGAGGGTAGACGGCGGGGGAGGGGGCCTCCGTCGGCCACTTCTGGCAAGTGATAGAGCCGCGGAGCACAAAATCGGAACTTTTAGAAGTCGGCTCCGCTGAGGGATGTCGCTCCAGTGGCTAAGCCGGGGGTGGAACCCTCGTGGGACAGTGTGGTCTCAGGACCCTTGGGGTCACAGAAAGACCGGGGGAGCCTGAGTGCGGCAGAGCTCCCAGGTATCAGAGCGGGGAAGCCGGCTGCAGAGAGAGAGCTGAGGCGCGGGCTCTCAGCTCGGGGTTGCCATAAACTGTGATCCGCAGCCCAGTCGGGCCACTGCTCCTCCAGCAGGGACCCAACAAGCGGCAGAGCTGGGGAGACTCCCTTCCTCCCCTGGGAGGAGCGGCGCGGGAGCGCACCGCAGGGATCTGCTGGGTTTGGAGACTCCACATGGGTCGGGTGCCAGAGATAGAAACGCTCGGTCACAGGCCGAGTGAGCACGGAGTGCGGCCGGAGACCGGGGACACGGGAGTGACTGCTTTTCTCTGGGGGCGCACTGAGGAGCGGGGCCCCGAGTTCTCAGCTCCTCCAGGCAGAGATTGGGAGGCCACCATATTCACTCTGGTCCTCCAAAGCTGTACCGAGAGCTTGCAGGGAACAAAAGCTCCTGAGAGCAAACCCGAGCAGACTGCTTAGCCCGGACCGACAAGGGCGGGGTAATTCCGCCTCCGGCAAAGACATTTGGGACCCAAATGTTCCCAACAGGCCCCTCCCCCAGAAGAACAGCACGAACAGCCAGCCAAGACCAAGTTTTCCGATCAAGGAGAACGGGAGAACTCCAGCGCTAGGGGAATACTGCACATAGAATTCATAGCTTTTTTAACATGATTCATTAGTTTTTCAAAGTTAATTTTTTAACTGTTTTTTTTTTTGAATTTTTCTTTTTCCCTTTTTCAACCAACATCTTATCAATCCCTTTTTTAAAAAAAAACATTTTTTATTTTTCTTTTTTGGAGTCATATTTTATCCCTTCATAGTAGTTACCCTTATTTATGGCATATATAGATAAGTTGTTCTCCCTTTAAAATTTTGAGATACAGTTTCTTCTAACAGATCAAAATATACCCTAAATCACTGGGGTATGGCTTTGTTTTAGTCTCCTGCCTGATCACATTCTCTCCCTTTTTTTTTAATCTTCTTTCTTTTCTCAAACAACTTCTTATATCTTTTCCTTTTATAAAATCTTTTATAATTTTCATCTTTACAGTCATCTTCCATCCCTTCATTGTATCAACCCTTATTTTGTACATATATGTCTTTCTTCCTTTAAAATTTTAGGAGGCACCTTCTTCTAACCGACCAAAATACGCCCAAAATCCAGTGTGTGGCACTGATCTATGCACTAGCCTGATCATATTTGATCAAATTCTGTTTTTTTTTGTTTTGTTCTGTTTTTGTTTGTTTTTATCTTTTTCTTTTTCTTTTTTTTTTCTCCTCTTTCTTTTTTCTTTCTTTCCCTTTCTTTTCCCCTGGTTTCAGGTCTTTTCTGATTTGTATACAGTATATTTGCTGGGGACGTTGTTAACCTGTTAGCATTTTGTTCTCTCATTCATCTATTCTCCCCTGGACAAAATGACAAGACAAAAAAAATCACCTCAACAAAAAGAACAAGAGGTAGTACCGTCTGCCAGGGACCTACTCAATACGGATATTAGTACGATGTTGGACCTAGAGTTCAGAATCATGACTTTAAAGATACTAGCTGGGCCTGAAAAAAGCGTGGAAGTTATTAGAGAAACCCTTTCTGGAGAAATAAAAGAACTAAAATCTAACCAAGTCAAAATCAAAAAGGCTATTGATGAAGTGCAATCAAAATTGGGGGCACTAACTGCTAGGATAAATGAGGCAGAAGAGAGAATCAGTGATCTAGAAGACCAAATGATGGAAAATAAAGAGGCTGAGAAAAAGAGAGAGAAACAACTACAGGATCACAAGGGCAGAATTCGAGAGATAAGCGATACGATAAGACAAAACAACATTAGAATTATTGGGATCCCAGAAGAAGAAGAAAGAGAGAGAGGGGCAGAAGGTATATTGGAGCAAATTAAAGCAGAGAACTTCCTTAATGTGGGGAAGGAAACAGGCATCAAAATCCAGGAGGCACAGAGAACCCCTCTCAAAATCAATAAAAATAGGTCAACACCCCGACATCTAATAGTAAAACTTATGAGTCTCAGAGACAAAAAGAAAATCCTGAAAGCAGCTCGGGAGAAGAGATTTGTAACCTACAATGGTAGAAACATTAGATTGGCAACAGACCTATCCACAGAGACCTGGCAGGCCAGAAAGGACTGGCATGATATCTTCAGAGCACTAAACGAGAAAAATACGCAGCCAAGAATACTATATCCAGCTAGGCTGTCACTGAAAATAGAAGGAGAGATAAAAGTCTTCCAGGACAAACAAAAACTAAAGGAATTTGCAAACACGAAACCAGCCCTCCAAGAAATATTGAAAGGGGTCCTCTAAGCAAAGAGAGAGCCTAAAAGCAGCGTAGATCAGAAAGGAACACAGACAATATACAGTAACAGTCACCTTACAGGCAATACAATGGTACTAAATTCATACCGTTCAATAGTTACCCTGAATGTAAATGGGCTAAATGCCCCAATCAAAAAATACAGGCTATCAGATTGGATTCAAAAACCAGACCCATCAATATGCTGTCTACAAGAGACTCGTTTTAGACCCAAAGACACCCCCAGATTGAAAGTGAGGGGGTGGAAAACTATTTACCATGCTAATGGACACCAAAAGAAAGCTGGGGTGGCAATCCTTATATCAGACAAATTAGATTTTAAAACAAAGACTGTAAGAAGAGATGAGGAAGGACACTATATCCTACTTAAAGGGTCTATCCACCAAGAAGATCTAACAATTATAAATATCTATGCCCCTAACAGGCGAGCAGCCAATTATATAAGGCAATTAATAACAAAAGCAAAGAAACACATTGACAACAATACAATAATAGTGGGGGACTTTAACACCCCCCTCACTGAAATGGACAGATCATCAAAGCAAAAATCAACAAGGAAATAAAGACTTTAAATGAAACACTGGACCAAATGGACTTCACAGACATATTCAGAACATTCCATCCCAAAGCAACGGAATACACATTCTTCTCTAGTGCCCATGGAACACTCTCCAGAATGGATCACATCCTAGGTCACAAATCGGGTCTCAACCGGTACCAAAAGATTGGGATTATTCCCTGCATATTTTCAGACCACAATGCTTTGAAACTAGAACTCAATTCCAAGAGGAAAGTCAGAAAGAACTCAAATACATGGAGGCTAAAGAGCATCCTACTAAAGAATAAATGGTTCAACCAGGAAATTAAAGAAGAATTTAAAAAATTCATGGAAACCAATGAAAATGAAAACACAACTGTTCAAAATCTTTGGGATGCAGCAAAGGCAGTCCTGAGAGGAAAGTATATAGCAATACAAGCCTTTCTCAAGAAACAAGAAAGGTCTCAAATACACAACCTAACCCTACACCTAAAGGAGCTGGACAAAGAACAGCAAATAAAGCCTAAACCCAGCAGGAGAAGAGAAATTATAAAGATCAGAGCAGAAATCAATGAAATAGAAACCAAAAGAACAGTAGAACAGATCCACGAAACTAAGAGCTGGTTCTTTGAAAGAATTAACAAGATTGATAAACCCCTGGCCAGACTTATCAAAAAGAAAAGAGAAATGACCCAAATCAACAAAATCATGAATGAAAGAGGAGAGATCACAACCAACACCAAAGAAATACAAACAATTATAGGAATATATTATGAGCAACTCTATGCCAGCAAATTAGATAACCTGGAAGAAATGGATGCATTCCTAGAAATGTATCAAATACCAAAATTGAACCAGGAAGAAATAGAAAACCTGAACAGACCTATAACCACTAAGGAAATTGAAGCAGTCATCACTCCCAAGAAACAAAAGCCTGGGGCCAGATGGCTTCCCAGGGGAATTCTACCAAACATTTAAAGAAGAATTAATACCTATTCTCCTGAAACTGTTCCAAAAAATAGAAATGGAAGGAAAACTTCCAAACTCATTTTATGAGGCCACCATTACCTGGATCCCCAAACCAGACAAAGACCCCATCAAAAAGGAGAATTACAGACCAATATCCTTGATGAACATGGATGCAAAAATTCTCACCAAAATCCTAGCCAATAGGATCCAACAGTACATTATAAGGATTATTCACCATGACAAGTGGGATTTATCCCTGGGCTGCAAGGTTGGCTCAACATCCACAAATCAATCAACGTGATACAATACATTAACAAAAGAAAGAACAAGAATCATATGATCCTCTCAATAGATGCAGAAAAAGCATTTGACAAAGTACACATCCTTTCTTGATCAAAACTCTTCAGAGTATAGGGATAGAGGGTACATACCTCAATATCATAAAAGCCATCTATGAAAACCCTACAGCGAATATCATTCTCAATGGGGAAAAGCTGAGAGCTTTTCCCCTAAGGTCGGGAACGCGGCAGGGATGTCCACTCTCACCACTGCTATTCAACATAGTATTAGAAGTCCTAGCCACAGCAATCAGACAACAAAAAGAAATCAAAGGCATCCAAATCGGCAAAGAGGAAGTCAAACTCTCACTCTTCGCAGATGATATGATACTGTATGTGGAATACCCAAAAGACTCCACCCCAAAACTGCTAGAACTCATACAGGAATTCAGTCAAGTAGCAGGGTATAAAATCAGTGCACAGAAATCAGTGGCATTCCTGTACACCAACAACAGGACAGAAGAGAGACAAATCAAGGAGTCGATCCCATTTACAATTGCACCCAAAACCATAAGATACCTAGGAATAAATCTAACCAAAGAGGCAAACGATCTGTACTCAGAAAACTATAAAATACTCATGAAAGAAATTGAAGAAGACACAAAGAAATGGAAAAACGTTCCATGCTCATGGATTGGAAGAACAAACATTGTGAAGATGTCAATGCTACCTAGAGCAATCTACACATTCAGTGCAATCCCCATCAAAATACCATCCCCTTTTTTTCAAAGAAATGGAACAAATAATCCTAAAATTTGTATGGAACCAGAAGAGACCCCGAATAGCCAGAGGAATATTGAAAAGAAAAGCAAAGCCAGTGGCATCACAATTCCGGACTTCCAGCTCTATTACAAAGCTGTCATCATCAAGACAGTATGGTACTGGCACAAAAACAGACACATAGATCAATGGAACAGAATCGAGAGCCCAGAAATGGACCCTCAACTCTATGGTCAACTCATCTTTGACAAAGCAGGAAAGAATGTCCAATGGCAAAAAGACAGTCTCTTCAACAAATGATGTTGGGAAAATTGGACAGCCCCATGCAGAAGAATGAAACTGGACCATTTCCTTACACCACACACAAAAATAGACTCCAAATGGTTGAAAGACCTAAATGTGAGACAGGAGTCCATCAAAATCCTAAAGGAGAACACAGGCAGCAACCTCTTCCACCTCAGCCGCAGCAACTTCTTCCTAGAAACATCGCCAAAGGCAAGGGAAGCCAGGGCAGAAATGAACTACTGGGATTTCATCAAGATAAAAAGCTTTTGCACAGCAAAAGAAACAGTCCACAAAACCAAAAGACAACCGACAGAATGGGAGAAAATATTTGCAAATGACATATCAGATAAAGGGCTAGTATCCAAAATCTATAAAGAACTTATCAAACTCAACACCCAAAGAACAAAGAATCCAATCAAGAAATGGGCAGACGACATGAACAGACATTTTTCCAAAGAAGACATCCAAATGGCCAACAGACACATGAAAAAGTGCTCAACATCGCTCGGCATCAGGGAAATCCAAATCAAAACCTCAATGAGATACCACCTCACACCAGTCAGAATGGCTAAAATTAACAAGTCAGGAAACGACAGATGTTGGTGGGGATGCGGAGAAAGGGGAACCCTCCTACACTGTTGGTGGGGATGCAAGCTGGTGTAACCACTCTGGAAAACAGTATGGAGGTTCCTCAAACAGTTGAAAATAGAGCTACCATACGATCTAGCAATTGCACTACTGGATATTTACCACAAAGATACAAATGCAGGGATCCGAAGGGGTACGTGCACCCCAATGTTTATAGCAGCAATGTCCACAATAGCCGAACTGTGGAAAGAGTCAAGATGTCCATCGACAGATGAACGGATAAAGAAGAAGTGGTATATATACACAATGGAATATCATGCAGCCATCAAAAGGAATGAGATCTTGCCATTTGCAACGACGTGGATGGAACTGGAGGGTGTTATGCTGAGTGAAATAAGTCAATCAGAGAAAGACATGTATCATATGACCTCACTGATATGAGGAATTCTTAATCTCAGGAAACAAACTGAGGGTTGCTGGAGTGGTGGGGCATGGGAGGGATGGGGTGGCTGGGTGATAGACATTGGGGAGGGTATGTGCTACGGTGAGCGCTGTGAATTGTGCAAGACTGTTGAATCACAGATCTGTACCTCTGAAACAAATAATGCAATATATGTTAAGAAAAAAAAAAGAAGAAGAAGATAGCAGGAGGGGAAGAATGAAGGGGAGTACGTCGAGGGGGAGACGAACCATGAGAGACGATGGACTCTGAAAAACAAGCTGAGGGTTCTAGAGGGGAGGGGGGTGGGGGGATGGGTTAGCCTGGTGATGGGTATTAAAGAGGGCACGTTCTGCGTGGAGCACTGGGTGTTATGCACAAATAATGAATCATGGAACACTACATGAAAAGCTAATGATGTAATGTATGGTGATTAACATAACAATAAAAAAATTTTAAAAATGCTGTAACTAAAATTGTTGGAAGAAGGGATGGGAGGAAACCGTCCTCTATGTAGAGACCCACCCACAAGAAGACTCTCTGGGCAGCATCTTCTTAGCTGTAACATGGAAGGGAGGAGATAAGGCAGGTGGAGATAAGAAATAAGGGGAGTCTCTGAGTCCCACACAGCTCTGACTTGCTACAGTTCTAAATAATTGAGAATTTTAAACATTTCTAAATAATAAAAACAAAAAGTTTCTCGAGTCAAGGAAACAGTCCCTGGCTGTACAGGTCAACATGAACTGCTTGAAGAAAGAGAGGAGGGCCCATGCATAAGATTGAGGATGGTTTTGAAGTTTGGGAAGAAAGGAGGTCTCCTCTGCTTTGCTTTAAGTGGTCTTAAAGGCCAGTTCTTCAGGCAGAAATGTGGGAAGGATGACATAGCTGCAAAAGAAAAGAGGCAAAGAAAATGAAGCCAAGGGGGTGTTGAGAAAACCAGCTGAGAGGGCTGGTCGGGGGCCAGGCAAGAGCCTCATGCAGCGCTGTCATCAGCCAAGGCTCTTCCCTTTCCCGGGTGCTCCTGTCCCTGTAACATTCATTGCTCCTGCGGAAAACTGACCTGGGCCAAATCGAAGTCCATATTTGACCTTGAATTTCAAAAGGTTAGGCCAGGGCACAAGTCTGAAGATATGGAAGCCAAATAGGGAGCATCCTCCCATCTGGAGGGAAGAAAGAGTAAGAAGGAAAGCAGAGAAAATGTGGGTACCAATGGGCCCTAATCTGGGGCCCTAACCTTTGCATGACTCCAGGAGGCTCAGAGAGTTTGGGGCATACCAGCCCACAGATGGGCCTCCGAGAAGTAGGAAGAGCCGGGGTCCTCTGCGTCTGGTGGGACCCAACATCAGCAGAAATGTCTGGGGCGGAGGGTGCGGGAGGGGTGGGGGGGTTGGGCCTGGGACAGCCTCATAGGATTCCCTGTGCCAAGCATGAGGCGAGTCACTGAGTGCTCCAGGCACCCCCAGGGCCACAGGGAGGCATGGAAGCTGTGGGTGCTTCCCACGGGCCCTGGTATCTGACACAGGTATATCCCACGCCATGCCACAGGTGGTAAAGGAAAACAGCTTGTAGTTGGTGCAAGGGAGGACATAGCGACAGGTACATCCTGATGACAGTAGATGACAATACCAAGGTGGCACGCTGATGACGCAGGTTCCGGTGGCATCCAGGCCTGGCGTCTGTTCATCCCACAGACATTTACCGGACAGCCATGTGACTGACTGGGTATGGCCAGGGCAGAAACACTGGGACAGAGATGACCATGACTTCCCACCAGTGGCCATAGCCTGATGGAGGAGACAGGCATTCCAAGACTGATAGGAATGAATGAACTGCCAGACAGAAGTAGCAAGCAGGAGCGGGAGGAAGACAGTGTGAACGAGAGAGGAGCGGGCCCCAAATCTGCAGGAGCCCCGGGGACAGTTGTATGTAGGATGCCAGGCACCCAGGAGGGGCGGGGAGCAGGGGAGCAGAAGGAAATGCACACTGGTCCTGTGCACATGGCCGTTAAAGCAGCAGCTTATGGGACAACCATGTATGCACCCAAAGCCAGAGTTCTGCTTCCCAGTCAAGAACATAACCAAGGTGGCGGGAGGAGCTGAAGAGCCCGGAGAAGAATCAAGTTTGGCTGAAGTTTGCCTCCCTCTGGAGGCAGTCACCCCCCAGGATTCCCCAGGGCAGAGATTGCAACTGAACTGAGCCATTAACACATGCGATTCCCCCTCCAGAGCTTCCCCCAGACCTCGATTCTTTGGCACTAAACTAAAGGTGGTGGTTTTGTTTTAACACCTGTTGAACCTGTCTCCACCAGAAATGAACAGTATTCTGAAAGGAAACGAGCTGAACCAAACCGGAGGGACAGAGGGATCCCAGTGCCCGAAGCAAACTGTTCATTCATCCAGCTCTGTTCTCTCTGACATCGTTCTGTCAGGAAGAAGGGCTGTGTGAGAGGCTGGAGCTGAGATACGGGGCACTGGCCACTTGGGGGGGTGGGGGGGGGTGGCGCGGCGGGGGAGGAGGGACAGGAAAAAGCACCAGCCTCCCATGAACTCCCCACGCCTGCAAATAGCCAACAGGCAAAACTCAGATGAGCTCATGTGGGTCCAGCCACAAGGTCGTGTGGACCCATCAATGCCAACGGACAAGGCATAGCCCACAGAAGCAGGTGTTTTCTCGATGCATCATTAGGAGAAATGGAAAGAGAACAGACCCATGGGGCAGGGTTCTGAGGATGCCCCCAGGAGGCAGGTCAGCCTGGATTCTGCCATTTCCAGAGGCGCCCATGACTGCATTAGCCAATTCTCTTTTTATTCCGTGTGCCCAGTGTGATATTTAAACAGAAATGTCACTCCCCATGGCATTTATGTCCCCGAACCCTTCCGAATCATGTCTGTTGTCAGATTGGTTCATTTGTGATCTCTTTCCAGAGGCAAAGTGAAAAATGTGAAACAGAAAAAGGCAAATGTGGACATCAGGAACTCAGGATTAAATCAGGCTGGGTCTTTTAGTGAAATGTGAGCACTGTAATGGTGAGAAATTAAAATAGTTCCTTCCATTTAAATTCTTAAATTAAAAAAAAAAAAACTCTTTCCTCTTCAAAGCACTGCACTGTCTTTCCTTGAGCCTGAGATGGTGCAACATCATGGTGCGTGGAACTCAAGAAAGACCCCGGCCAAGCACCTGGCTTTGAAGTGAGAACTGAGGACCACCTACCCTCAGTCAGAGGCTGGCCGGACACATGGAGCTGGCTTCATCCTGTTTTTGAATCATTGCTTTTCTTTAAAGTTAGGGAAAGAGAGGACATGTGGTAACAGAGTGTTTGCCTTAAATCACCCTTTAGTTGGGGGTCAAGTGACCTCATCACAGTTTGGGTTATCAGAATTGATTTCTTTGGCAAATGTGCACTAAGAACTGTGTTTTTTAAGTGGATAAAAGTACGCCGTAAAAAGAAATTCATATTTGTAGACATCAGCACATTTCGGTGAGTGTTGCAGCTAAATTTGAAAGAATGTGCACTTCTGAGATTTCGCATGTAGATGCAAATTTGTGTTAAGGATTGTACATTGAGCTGTTATTCGAAATCTTTCACACAGACCTTCTCCACCAAGAGTTTCAATGACGGGAAAAAAAAAAAAGACCAACTCACACCCTGCTTGCATGGAAATCCCCATCCCCTTGCCAGCGAGTTTTTCTTGCTCCCACATCAATTTCATTTATTAAGCAAGAAACAATTTTCTGGAATAGTCACAGTCTATCACAAAGCACAGTCACTGTCTCTGCTTTGTTCTCCCTGGGGAGATGCCTGTAACCGAGCTACCTTAAAGAAAAGTAAGTTTTGCATCCCATCTGCAGAGGAGCAAGCCATCTGAGACCTATTTACCTCCAAAGTGCCCCTGTTGGTCATAAAGTTTTGCTCTTTGCGGTGGAAGGTGGTGTGGGTTTTGGAAGATCAGAGTGGATCCAGTGTTTTGCTGCTGTTACCTTAACTTTTTTAACTTGACCATGATCCTAACAATTAAAGGTATCAGGAGCAGACTTTTCAAAAGGCTTGCCTACAAATCTAAACCTTAGACAGTGTACAGTTTGGTGTCTTGGACTAGCAGTAATTCTTGCTGGTGTTTTAAAACCTGGTTTTAATAAATGGCAAAAAAAAAAAGAGAGAGAGAGAAGAAATGCAAATGCATATTATGATAGATTGCCCATCCTTTGGCATGAGCCACAGCATACAAACGTACCTACAGCAAAACGGTAGCTCATGCCGCCAGAATTACCTGCACACTCAGTATGCACTGGACAACTCATGAAGAAAATATAGATCTTTGTTTTTCAGATGTAGAAGGAATGAATGAATCACAGGCCACAGACTCAGGTGTGGAATGCGCATCAAATCCCTTTATTTTTTCTGAACAGCTTAGTGTCAATGGTGACTATTCTGTGCCATGATGTAGGCAAGAAATTCAACCTCACTGATTCTCGGAGCCCCCCCATCCCCATCTCAGAAGGTCTCTTCCTAGCACCGAGGTGCTGGGAGGGCCCCCCATCCCCCCATCCTTCCCCCAACTCCCCAGCATGTACTAACTGTGAGTCACCAGACTACACTGGTTGCCATGGAGACACACATTGTCCCGGTCTACTGGTCCCTTCACGTCTGGGCTGCAGCTCCCACTGCACACATGGAGGCTGGGAGACCGTGGCGAGGCTGGGAAGCACCCCACCCTGCCCCTTGGCATGCTTGCCACTCCTCTGGGGCTGGACCCTGCTGGGGAGCAGTGTGCTGGTTCCCCAGAATGTCAGGATGCTCTTCTGCTCTTGGTCCAAGGAAATAGATTTTTATTCAAAGACTAGCCCTCCCTCTCTCTCTTCATGTTTCTCTTCAAGGTACTCCCTCTCTCCCCCAAACTATCCACCTCTGTGATTTTAAGCTTTGGCAAACCAAAGCCAAAAAGAGAAATGTCCAGCAGGCAACTCCCAACTCCTCACATTACCCTGAGCCTCCCAGCCCAGAGCTTGTGACCTATTTCAGAAATAGAAAGAGGAAAATAGAGAAGCAGTGGCCAAATACATATACAGGTTTCCCCACTCTCTGACAATAGAGTGTTCTAGGAAAACTTCTGTAAATCAAAATGGCATAAAGCGAAGAAGCAATTACCAATAATTTACATGGAAAAATTTCGGAGGGTTCCCAGACTCAAAAAAATCACCTCTCTTAGGCTTTTCTGATGCCTTAGGACACATCTTGCTAATGGATGCACAGAATAAAAGGAGATAAAGCCCAGATGCTCACAGACACATTTCAAAGCTATGTGGGCTTGATGCTGACACCCTGAGTGTAGATCCCAGGGAAGGAGCCTGGTAGGGCCACTTTCACTGCTCCTTGGGATGTGCGCTGCCCCTCAGAGGGCTCGTGGCCAAGTGAATGCTGAATGTCGATTTTGCTTTCTCACCCTTTTTCCGTACAAGCAAAAATCCTCTTCGGATTTCTTTTGGTTAGCAAAAACAGGTACTCACGTAGGTCTTTCGTAAAAGTGAAGTAGTATAAGTTGAACTTTCGAAAAGCAGGGGATACCTGTATACATATACATATAGAGACATGTACATGCTTAAATACATATATACACATAGATAGAGACAGATACGGAGAAGGAGATGGGCATGTACATATCCTTATTTCAGACCCACAGATGTTACAAGGTTATACATCACCGCAAGGAGGGAAACACTCAGCGGTTCTTCTCCTCCAATATAACAACAGCCTTCACGTGCATTCTGGAACTTTCTTAGCCTAGTCTCATAGCTCCACTCCTTTGCTAAATATTTCATTGCACATTCCATCTGCCTTCTCAAACCCTTACTTTCTCTTCAGTGCCCCCACTTTTCTGACAGCAAGGAGAAGCATAGACTGGTAGGTAGGCCTTGGGGCATGCAAATGTAATGGCCAGGAGCAGCAGGCATGGTCCTGAGGCTGTGCAGAACACACTGGCTATGCATGTCAGACAAATTGAACAGTGAAGGGGAAGCATTGTTTTATTTTGAGAGTGTATATCCTGATGGCTCCTTAGATGTTATGTCTGTGCATCAGTGTGTTACCCAGGAAGCATGGAGGCAGGATGAGAGGCATGGGCTCTGAGCCAGGAACCAGCATTCTAGCTTTTCCACAAAGGAGCCTATGCCCTTGAGGAAGCCCGTTCTCCAATATGACCTAGATTTGCTCATCTTTATTTTTTTTTAAAGATTTTATTCATTCATTCATGAGAGAAAGAGGGGGAGAGAGAGAGAGAGAGAAGCAGAGGGAGAGGCAGACTCCCAAGGAGCAGGGAGCCCGATGCGGGACTCAATCCCAGGACCCCGGGACCATGACCTGAGCCGAAGGCAGACGCTTAACCATCTGAGCCACCCAGGCGCCCGTAGATTTGCTCATCTTTAAAAGGAACAGATTGGAGCAGCTGATCACCAAGTCCTCTTTGACTTTGATGGTCTTTGGCGCTGGTTTATTCAAAGAGCCAATATCGTTCAATGCCTTTTTATGGTGATTAGGGCACCTGCTCATTATATAACTGCAAACCTGGCTGAGCTTCACCCCCAGGCATGTCAGCTTGCCACAGCTGTACCTTCACCATTCGACTCTATAAAACCCAGCAAACTTTGTACGTATTAAAGTTTAATAGCAGCCCACGAGTGAGAAGGCGAAAGAAATATGAGCCATACCTAAGGGGTGTTTTATTCATGTTGATTCTCATATGTATGATAAATAGTTCCTGTGCCTGACTTCTGATGAGAACAGGTTCTTAAAAACTCCAGCAAAGGGAACCCGTAAGGAAAACGGAAATCTTCTACTATAAACAAAGTACTAAAATATTCATATATTTCTTGGGAGACCCAGCAGGGTATGGACAGAGCCAACTATTTTCAACTCGGCCAGACACATTTACCTCCGATGCTCTCCTACAAACTCCATTCTGGCTGGATGCTGAGTAATATCACTTGGTCTTTGAATAGCAGGTTAGCCAGGAGGGGCACCCAGAGCCCCCTTGGGGTCCGGGCAGATGATATGTGGATACGCTGGGTTGTCCCACACGTAGGTGTATTGACATGTGTTTAATATGTGTATACATGTACGTGTGTGTCTGTGTAGAAATACGTAAATACATATACAGGAGGGTGGAATTGCCAACTATGAAAGCTGTGTTCTAATGTATTGCTTGAAAGCGAGTTTCTTTTTTTTATCATGAAGAACAGAGATTGGCAAGTAGAGGATAAAGGTAGTAAATGTTTTTGGCTTATAGACCATCAGCCGTCTGTTGCAGCTATTCAACTTTTGCAGGGCACCAGACAGCCATAGACAACCTATGAACAAATGAGCGTGATTGTCTTCCAAGAAAATTTGATTTATGGGCACTGAAAGTAGAATTTCATATCATTTTCAGGTGTCACGGAATATTAGGCTTCTTTTGATTTTTGTTCAACCACTTAAAAATGCAAACACTATTCTTAGTTTTCAGGTTATCCACGAACAGCCGACAGGCTGCGTTTGGCCGTAGATTGCCAATATGTAATTTAGCATGCCATTTCCCATAGGGAAAAAAGATGACTATAGATATTTTTGGGTTATCAGATCAATCCACGAAGGTTGATTTAATCCGTGAAGAACCCAAAGTATGTCATATATAGTAACTAACATTATTGAATATGTATGTTTGGCCTTGCACTAAGTTCTTTATATTCATTACTTCCCTTGATACTTAGTACAATCTTATGGGGAACCAGGTTGAGAGAGTTTAAGTGGTTTGCCCATCTCAGGTAAGAAACCGCAGAGCTGGGATTTGAACCAAGGTCTTAGGATCTCAGATCTGTGATATTCACAGAAAAGCTACACACATGATTAGAAAGCAGGGGGACCTGGTTGCTAGTGAGCCCTCAGCACATGTCAGCTATCATCACTAGTAATTCTACTACTTCAACACCACTAAACTGACACTTAGGGTACCATTTTTTTCAATCAGAGTTCCAACATGGAATGCCCCAAACATTTTTCCTTCCCTGGCTTTCAATACCCTAGCAATGCCATTTTGCAAGAAAGGATGGAAATTCTTGGGAGTAGGAAGGATTGACTCTGTTTGTCCACTCTTTGGCTTCTGCCTAAGAGCAGGTGAGCCAATCATTTCCCAGTTGCTCCAAGTGAGGAACAAGGAGTAAAAGAGAGCTCCCTTTGCAGCAGTCTGGGGGAACCATGTTCGGAACCCCTGGGAGTCCATTCCTACCACATGTGCCGTTGGCAGGTCATCTATCAAGGAATCGAGGCCTTATGTGTAGACGTGTTACAGCCACACACCAAGTCCACTGGACATTTAAAATGAAACATTTCATCATCACCGTCATCAGTAGTATTTTAGAATCTGTGCAAGCTACAAAGTTTGCTGAGAACAAAGAACCCTCATGGTCAGCTGCAGATAAAATTGATGAACTGAAATAGACAAAGATGTGAGTGAATATTTTTTGTCCCTCTTTCCATTTTTATCTCTCTGCTCTTGGCTTCAGTCTTTTCCCAGTTTCCTAGTGGGCCTTCCTTTTAAAGATATCCCTCACTCCCTCTGTCATTCTGGGGACCAAAAACCTCATTCTGCTGGGGCCATTTTCAGACATCAGGAAACCACGTCATGGCGAGGTAAGGGAGAGCTTATTCAGCTGAAGGTGTTCTCCTCCCCCCACCAAATCGTATCAATCTTAAAAGAGATCACCTCTCAACCAGAAATGATTCACTCTAGGTGTAATTTGGGGCGAGTGGCAGGCTTCCAGGGAAGATGTTGTAGGGCTGACTTCTTGCTAATATATTTCTGTTAGCTTCATCTAACTCACCTATAACTAAGTCTAATCCTCCTTCTATATGTAGTTGATAGAATTATGAACTCTAATCCTTGTGGGCCAGGACCTATGATTGCTTGAGAAACCATCCCCAAATTTAATGGTTTAAAACAACTTATTCTTTTTTTTTTTTTTAAGATTTTATTTATTTATTTGACAGACAGAGACACAGCGAGAGAAGGAACACAAGCAGGGGGAGTGGGAGAGGGAGAAGCAGGCTTCCCACCGAGCAGGGAGCCTGATGCGGGGCTCCATCCCAAGACCTTGGGATCATGATCTGAGCCGAAGGCAGACGCTTAACCAACTGAGCCACCCAGATGCCCCAAAACAACTTATTCTTATGTCTCATAATTCTCTGGGTTGACTGAGCTCAGTGGGATGGTCCTTACTTGGGGGTCTTCCATGAAGTTGCAGTAAAATGGCAGCTGGGGCTAGAGTCATCTAAAGACTTTTTCCCTCTCTTCTCTGGTGCCTGAGCTGGGATGGCTGCAACTGTGGTGTCTGGACCTGGGTCTCTGTCTCTCTCCATGAAGTCTCTCCACATGGTTAGCTTGGGCTTCCTCACAGCATGGCAACTTTTGACTAGACAGACTTCTTACCAGGCAGCTTTGAGCTCCAAGAGCAAATGAGGTGGAAGCTGCCAGTCTCTACTGGCATGGGCCTGGGAACTGGTACAGCATCATTTCCACCATATTCTATTATTCTAGCAGGCTAGCCCCCACCCCCAGACTCAAGAGGGAGGGACATTGACCCCACCTCTTGACGGAAGGAATGTCAAAGACATGATTCTCCTTAGTCTACCACAGATTGGATGAGAACTCAAAGAGTCATCTTATCCAACCTCTTTATAAATGTGATCTAATCTGTTTTGGCAGCTGGAAGAGTCCAACCCATTCCTGAAACATCTATGGTAAATGGGGACCCATTGGTTTTCTGGAGTAGCCCGTTCCAATTCGGGGTGTCTCAGTCTCTTAGAAGATTCTTTTTCACAGTCAGGGAAGATCTGCCTCATTCTAACACCTGTCCATATGTTTTAGTTCTGGTCTTTGGAGCCACAAAGAACACTCTTCCTACCTTTCCACATGGTACGCCATGCATTTGAAGACAGCTCTCCTTGCGTTGCGGAGTCTCCTTTGCTCTAAGCTCCGCATCCCCAGTTTCTCATCATTCATGTCTCGGATGCCATATTATCATTTTTCCCCCAAAGTCACTCCTGTCCTCTGAACAAGCTCCATTTCCCCACAGCCCTCTCATAGTCCGGTGCCAAGTACAAAACAGGAAACTGATCGGTCAGAGGAAGACAGACCTCTTCCCTCCCATCCATGGTACCACTCATCTGTTAATGCACTTGTAACAAGGATAATATTTTTTGAAACATATTAATCTGCTTTCCTTTCCCATGCTTCCTCGAATTTTACCATTCAGTAGAAGCATCCAACACCTCCAGGGGGAGATTAGGATTGTTATAACAGGAATGCATGGAGAAAAAATAAAGAGGCACTGTTCAGCTTTTGACTTCCAGTTTTGAATTTTTTAGTTCACAGATGTATTAGGAGAAACACAGTTCTTCCCTACTGTGTATCTCCTTTTCTACTCACGCAGAACATTTCATTTCTCGCACTTCTGGTCACCCAATGTGGGTGGAGGGAGAGATTGGGGGTTCCCACTCCAAAATATGACGCCAGCTGCGTGTCCTACAATTTAACTCAAATCTGACATGATCTACCTGGAGATCCCACAGGTTAAAGGCTCAGTTCCACAAGACGTTCCCCCCCCCACTTCAGATGCCAATGACAAAGTAGTAGGTCCCCAGGTTACCTACAACTTCTGTCCAACTTGGCTACAAATCAGAGGTTCCCATGACCTCCTTCCCCCTGGATTTTATTATTTGCTAGAATAGCTCACAGAACTCAGGGAAACACTTACCTACATTTACCAGTTTATTAAAGGATATGACAAAGGATACAGATAAACAGCCAGATGCAGAGATGCATAGGGTAAGGTCTGGGAGGGTCCCAAGCACAAGAGCTTCTGTCCCTGTAGAGCTGGGTGCATCATGCTCCCTGTGTGGTTGTGTCCACCAGTCTGGAAGCTCTCCAAACCATCACACTATGGGGACTTCATGGAGGCTTCATAATGTAGATGTGATCTATTATTAAGTCCATTTTCAGCCCTTCTCCCCTCTTTAGGAGAAATGCAGGGGGTGGGGGAATGAAATTTCTAAGCTTCTAAAGATAGCTTGGTTATTCTGATGACGGGTCCCTATCTAGGACCCCACCCAGAGTCCGTGCGATAGAACAAAAGATGTTCCTGGTACTCTTACCACTTAGGAATTTACAAGCTTTTTAGGAGCCCTGTGGCAGGGACTGAGGATGAAGACCAAATATATATTTATTTTTTTAAAATATTTTATTTATTTGAGAGAGAGAGAGAGTGAGCAAGCGAGAGAGAGAGAGAGAGAGAGAGAGAGAGAGAGAGAGAGAGAGAAAGCACCAGCCTGGGGAGGGGCAGAGAAGCAAACTCCTCGCTGAACAGGGAGCCCAACGTGGGACTCAGTCCCAGGACTCTGGGATCATGACCTGAGCCGAAGGCAGACACTTAACTGACTGAGCCACCCAGGCGCCCCAAATATATATTTCTCACTATAAATCACAACATCACAACATTATTTCAAGATAATGGTATCAAAACCTAGGCTTTGTGAGAGAGAAGCATGTCTTCTAAACTCCCCAAATCCAAGCATGTTGGATTTTGAGTATGAGGTGTACTCAGTGCCACTGTAGGGAGGACAACAGAGAGGAGGGAGGAGGGGCTGTCTGTAGACAGGATAAGGAAGCCTGCCCATGATGGAGAAGGACAGGGAAAAGGAGAAGCAGCAGACACACATCCTGGTGCTGGAAACAACTAGATGAGGGGGGAGGCACCCTGGGCTCACTGCGCATCCTTTGCTGCTCAGGCACAGACAGGGCCACCTCAGGCCTGTTAGAGACACTCCATGTCCTACCTGGAGCTACTTGGGCAGAAGGTTAAAAATGATGAAAGAAGGTATCCGCGTGAGTGGACCAGGGACTGCCCTACAGAGTCATATGCTTTTGTCACAAAAAACCCAGGCCATCCGGGAGAACTCATGGTATCAGAATAGAGCATAGAGAAGTTAGGACCTCATGGACAAACCCCAGGACACTGACTGCAGACCTCAGCAGCAGGTGACAGCACAGCACCCAAAAAACCCACATGACACCAGCTGTCTGTGCAGTTCCCAAAACTGGAATCCCAGGGGCCAGGTGAAGCCAATTGTCCTGAGTGGAAATGAACAAAGGCGTGGAAAATAGCAGGCAGACCATCTTCCCTAATGCCAGGAGACAGGTGGGCTCGCCTCTTCCCAAATATATCCGAGGAACAAGAAGCAGGGGCGGAGGCATAATGAAAAATGAAACACTTACCCAAAGCAGATTGAGTTCACCCCAAAGGAAGGGAAGGGTCTGCTCTTGTAGAGACAGAGCCACCTCCAGCAGATACAATGCAGGTTTCTCCCTCACGGCCATCATGGAGTGCTGTCCTCCTGGGCAAGATATAGACATTTAAAGAAAGCTCTTTTTTTTTTTTTTTTTTTTTTTTTTGGCACATCTGAGTGTAAATTCTCCACCTCTGCAGAGCCCAAGACCCATTTTTGGCAGCCAACTGTCCAACACGTCATTTATGGAAACTCCCTATAAGCCGATCCAAATGAATCTATCTTGAGCTGAGCTTCTCCCAGGCCATCAGAGATAGAAATGGTTGTAGAATTTCCCCTCCCAGATATTGGGGATCCCATGAGATCACCCAGTCAAACCAATATAAAGCACTAAATGGG
This sequence comes from Zalophus californianus, assembly GCF_009762305.2. Classification (NCBI taxonomy): domain Eukaryota; kingdom Metazoa; phylum Chordata; class Mammalia; order Carnivora; family Otariidae; genus Zalophus; species Zalophus californianus. The sequence goes on from NC_045598.1 coordinate 10,485,476, forward strand.
TGTTCTCACCTGAATACAAGTTGCCACCCTGTTCTCAGACCCCACTGTCATCCCTCTGACCAGATGACGACACCAGAGGTGCTAGGCTATGGAAGTTCGGGCATCATCTGGGATCAGATCACACTTGTGGGGCCAGCATTTTAATTCAAGAGATATTTTCCAAGGCCCCTCTGGGTAGAGTGGGGGGCGAGAGGGAGAAGGGGGAAGGAAAATGAAGGGGCTGGGAGGTGGGGTACAATGGAAGGTTGTGGTTTACAGACAGGATTTGTACCCAATTGGTAACTGTAAAACTTTGGTTAATTTTCTCTATCTTCCCACGCCTCCTGGTTTTCCTTATCTGCAAGAGATTTTATCACCGTCATTTCCATTCAGATGACCTGATATGTTCAACTGAACAACCAGAGAAGCTTTAAAACTAATAATAATGAGAAGATTTCAAGGGGGTGGCAACTTTTTATCACATATATCTTCTTAAAGCATTTTAGGCAGTGATACCCAAACTGTGTTCCCTGGATCCGCAAGGGTCCCTGGAGCCTCCCCTTGGGAGAGGGGAGTGAGGTGCAAGAGGTACTGGGTCTCCCACCTTCCATCATGATTTCAACCAGAGCAGTGGCACGACTTCTGTTGGTTTTATGTGCCCTCCCTCCATAGACTGGAGTCCCTGACTAAAAAAAAAAAAAAAAAAAAAAAAAAAAGTTGGAAATTCACTGATTTCAGGAAAGTGGTATGAAGAAGGAAGGTGCCAAGCTATGGACATGGCAGCCTCCCATCTCTCTTAGAACAGCTTGCCACCTTCTTTGCTCCTACTTTGTACCCTGCCAGTTCCCTCCCTGACTCACTGCTCAGCTGCCAGAAACTGCATCCCGCCCCACGCCACCCCTGCACCACCCTGTGCCCAGGGTCCTCAACCCAACTCGCCAAAACCACAGACCGACCCTCACTCCCAGTGCCTAAGCCCTGGCATGGCTCCGACAGGCATTGGAGAGAAGATTAAATTCACAGTCCAGGGACATTCTGGAGACTCGTGCCTTATTTCCAAAGGGCAGTGACTGTCATTATGCTTAAATGAACTGCTTTCCTGGTTGAAAACATGTATTTTTAAAAGCTTAATTCTTCTCCTTTCTCCAAAATGAGAATCAAGTTATAACTGTGGCGTGGCACCTTGAGAGCATTTCCTTTTTTATACTTCATAGAATCCTTAATAATACAAAAATTGCCCAGAGCATTTCACACTGAGTTATGAAGTCATTAACATTTTTGGGATAAACACAATACCCCAGGACAAGTTATTAGCCATATAGTAGTGGGGAAAAAATTAGATACATTGAAAAAGCCTCATGTCTAGCAACTGCAGGCAGAGAATTTCACCTGCTCTAGTTAAAGGCGGCTGAGGCGGACCCCCCACATCCCATGTGCCGACTGGGTGGCCTTTTCTCAGCCAACCCACTCGCATATTGGATATTGGTAAAATCTGAAAGAATCAGCATCTTGATGTCCCAAGGCCAGCGATCTTTCCAAACTCACGGCTCTGCATCCTGCCTCAAGGCCCCTGGTATTTATGATCATGTCGGCAACAGAATGGCTGTCCCCCCCCCACACCAGCGTCTCTTCAGACCCATAACACATTTTATCTTGCTGTGCTGTTTGCTTTCAGATTAGCAGGGGAATCCATCATACATGCTCTCCTCTTCCCACCCCGTGTCCCCTCTTTCCACCTGGTTTTCATGTTTTTCACGATTATCTTCAAGTGTCACTGCCTTCGTGGAGATTTCTAAAAGGCCAGGACCCCGGGGTCCTCTCCTTTTAATCGACAAATGTGGGTATATTTTGCCAGGAATTTTCTTTTGGGGACTTCAGCATACTGTACTTTGATTATTCTTTAATTCTGCTCACACACAAGAATTATGGTTATGAAAGAAACCCAGGGGGATTAGTCATTCAGACTTGCAATGAAGCATCCTTGCCTCTGGCTGAATCCTAAGCCAACCAAGATAAACATTCACAAAGTTTATAGATGGTCTCAAATGTTCTGTTTCTTTATGGGTTTCCCTCAGCTGGGGTGGAGGTGTCCTTCCCTGGATCCTTCCCTTTACTACTCCATGGAGCCCTCGCCGGAAGGACAAGGCAAGAGGGGTAGTGTGTCCCAAGCAAGAAGCATAAATAACACACACACACACACACACACACACACACACACACACACACACACACACACACACACACAGCAAAAGAGTAAGACCACTGCCGCAGCCGGCATCTACTGCAAATACCACTAATTTACATGGTGCCCTTTCCCTCTGAGCCTAGATTCAGCTTCAGAAGCCTTTCCACGAAGTATTTCCAATTGCCATTGATATATGATTAAAAACACATATTCCATCTCCAGTGCAGTCCCTGGGAAGCAACCCAGCTCCAAGTGTCTGTGACTCTTGAAAAGTCAATTAAAACTGTAGCACTGTCTAAAGACTCAGGTTTCTACCTCTAGCCACTTACAACACCCCCAGATCCCATGCCCTCTTTCCTAGGATGAGTGTGCCAATAAAAAGGGCTCTAGCCCATGGGATCTTCCGCAAGTGCCTCCACAATTCAATATCCCTGATTCTCTGAGTGTTTTCACCACTACATTTGACACTCGCTTATGGAAGAGACTGTGTCCCACATTCCCCTTTGAGCCAGCACTGAATTCATCTTCCTCAACCTCACTGATGTCCACCGCCTTTTTCACACTGGCCACATTCTGCATCCATCATCCTCACGTGACCCTACTCCTCAAACTAGATCCTGAGTCTGGGCTCCCCTCTCCTGATGTCAGCGCATTCTCTTTCCTTCAGTGAACAGAAGAGTCTCTATCTTCCCCAGGACCTCTCATTGTTTGATGGGTCACCTAGTCTGTCACTCCTGTTCAGAGTCCACGAATTTGCCAGGCTGCCTGAACTCCAGAGCCACCCTCTTGGGTATTTCCCTCACCAGCATCCCAGGTTCAGTCCTACCGGCCCCGTGGCCATTTACTGTGACAGTCTTCAATGCTGAATCACCCCTACGGCCCCATCTTGTCTCTGCGGAATTGACGACGTTACCAATGGGCTGGCATCCTGTGTTGACTTCATACACGGGGACACCATGGCGTCAAATTCATCGTGTTCTTGTAGTGAAAGAAATATCCCAGACTGCTGCTTGCATGCTGTGGAGAACCCTCTGGTGCTCTCTCTTCTCTGTTTCCCATTTCCAAGACCCTTCAGCCTGAACGTTCTTACTCCTGAATTTGCGTATTACAAAGATCCAGAGTGATCACCTTCGTCTTACATGGAACTTAGCCCCCAGTGAAAACCAGGGTAACCTGCTTTCCCCTAGGGGGACCAAACCAGGAACCCAGTTCTCTGAGGCAAATTGAAGGAAACCAAATGGCCTATCAATATTTGTCAAATGGGAAAACCAAAAGCTCTCTGGGCCAGTCAAAGCAATCTCTTCATTAACTGGAACTGGAAATCCCGAATTACGGGGGCAGGCTAGAGGGGTTGGTTGTGCAGGGTGTCTCCAGTTGGTTCGCATGGCATGCAGGTTAGAGCATGATCCTCAACCCCATCTCCACATGGGCCACAAATAATTTGTTTTTAACAATGACCAAAGTTCCAACACGGAGTAATGATATTTTTCTCTTCCTGTTTTAAACCACTGGGAGTCGATTTGAGGTTATCCATGTATAATGCCTTCCTGTTCTTTCTCATTTACCTGTACCTTTGTGATTTGGAAAGAACGGGTACACCTGTGCCCATATCATCATGTTCCACCTGTGCGGGAGGGTTGCTCGTGTGAATGTCCTTCATCCCATGTGTCTGGAGACAGAGGCTCTGGTACTAGTTTGGGGTTTTTTTTAGAGGTTGTGTTGATCTACCCTTTGGGGAAGAGACAAAAGCTACCAGATGTATGTCTTAGAGCTAGCCTCCACAGGAGACACGGATGATCACTCTTGACATCGACAGGCAGGTTGGGATGTGTGAAAGCCCAGGTGGAACACAGAAGAACACCAAATTTCTCTGTAGGAAAGTTGGTTTCCCTCCAACTCATTGGTGTTCTGTCCCTCCTACCCTCCAGCATCTCTTGGGTACAATAGATACTCCACTTAACTGTCTAATTAGCATATTAGATAAATTACTCTGTGTATGTGCCATGCTTCAGTTATTTTTCTGAAAATGGGCATGATCAAAGGCCATAAAAGATAGCACGAGAGAGGGTGTGTGATAGAGGAAGGAAATGTTAAGTGGAGGGGCCTCAGCTGCAGGCCCCTGGGGTTATAAGAATGTGAGGGAAAAAAAGTTCTCATTTCACAAAAATATTTATCAACAGACTGGTCACTTACACAATTATCCCCCTTTCTTACTGAATACTAGGATGATAGTCCAAATATTTATCATCCAGGATGGTACAGAAATGCACCCCCGCCCCATTTAGAACAGATTCCTGTTAACCTGGGACAGGGTCCTGGGTGCACCCTGCTAGCCCAGAATTGACCCTTCAGTTGCTACACTGGGGAGATGCACGGGGTGGTGGTGGTAGTGGTAGGGAGGGTCCTCCAGGCTTAGTTATTTACTAAAACTTACAGAAATACATTACTATTTTAACAAGCAAAGGACTATTCCGGTGCATAAGTCCCACTACCCACCCCTAAAAATTAAACAACGTTTTTACTCTCGGTCCCTTGCTAAGTGGGATTGCAAATATCGCAACTGAGATATAATTTCATGAAGTCAATAAAAGCGATGTAGGAGAATTGCATGAATTGTGCTCCAGGCAAGTCACCGAGCAATAAAGATATAGCAGAATTAGACCAGTCATAATTGAAGAAGATGAGAAGATGTTAAGAAAGATGCTTCAAACAAATATGGTCGCTAAATGTAACAAGGGGTCCTGGACTAGATCCTGGAACAATATAAGGACGTTTGTGGAAAAACTGGTGCAATCTGGATAAAGCCTACTGTTTGGTTCATAGTAACGTACCAATAGGAATTTGTTAGTTCTGACAAATGTGCCATAGTTACGTAAGGTGTTAACTTTGAGGGAAGCTGGGAGAGGGGGTATGGGAACTTCTCTCAGTATCATCTTTGCAACTTTTCTCTAAATGCAAAGTGACTCCGAAATAAAGAGAAAGATTACTATCAATAGGTTAAGAGAGGCCCTTGGGGGTAGTTAGTAAAGCCCCCAGATACTTTTGCGAAACTCGACTTTATGGTACTGGCATGAATGTCACATGTGAAGTGAAGGAGGGCTGTTCCAATTTGCTGGAAAAAAATTATACCAGATTTTCCTCCTAAATCCTTTACTTGAGTCATTTGCTGTTAATTCTAAGAATTAGCACCCAGTAGCAATTACAACCTAAATTACGTTCCATTTTACATAACATTAATTTTCATATTGTTCTGTTTTTCAAGATGAAGTTCCAATCCCAATCAAACAACCCCCCATTGCTGCTTATTTGGAAAAAAATCCCACCCCCACCCCTGCATTAAGTGAATGCATTTGAAGTCATCCTTCTGTGGTTCCAAAGGTATGTAGAAAAGTGGACTCCCCCCACCCGACCCCGTGTGTTAACTCCCTCCCCACCGGGCATTCTAGGCAGGAGTCTCTAGTGCTGGGGGGAGGGGGCATGTGAGAGATCCAGAGAAGACTAATTCGCTCTATATAATAAAGGGATTGGCAGACCCTGGAAGTGTTGCTGAGTGAAATATGATGTCACTTCACCTCATCGTCCCCAGGAGACCTTCAGTAAAATCTGTGTTTTGTTTCAGTGCTTTGGAGTAAGAGTCTATTTTGCTTTGGGTTTTTAGGAGACATATGTTGACACTGGACTCAGAGGCAAGTGCCAGATGGTCCAGTCACATACTGGATACCCTGTGAGTCACCTTGTTTGGGGAGTCTCAGGAGAAACTGAGGCTCAGGAAGAAAGCTTACAGGCTGGGTGATGGGACCACAGCGAACTAGCAAAATATGCCCCATCGGAAGGGGGTGGTCGCACAAACAGTGTACCCGGTGAAGCGAGCCCCTCTGATTTTTCAGAAGCCAGAACTCTGGATTTTTAAGTCAGACTGCCCCATGGCTCTTCTTTGTTTTGGTTTTTTTAAATGCAGGACAGAGTTATCAAATAAGACTGTCATCTGCATCCTTCCATGGGCAGCTACTATGTAACCTCTAGACTGGGAAAATATTAAAAGTTGGGTTCAACCCACATAGGAGATTCCTGCCACTTTGGGAAATAAATTTACTTTGTCCAAATATACGTGATCTCTCCCTTTTCCTCTCTATATTAGCAAAATCTGGGTCACAGTGTATTTATAATACATAAATGCATGTATATCTCTATCTAAAAAGAGAGATTCCAGATCCTACTGCTTTTTGGTCTCCTCTCTCTACTCTGTAAAGCCCCATTAATAATCAGATCAATAAGGAGAGGAGCTTTACGTATGTATCAGATGCAAATTATTTGCAAGAAGTTGCACTATTTCTAAGGAGTAGGCAACGGCCCGGGCACCCCCCAGGCCCGGGCACAAAGTGTTTACCCACGTACTCAAGTGTCTAAGCCAATTATCTTTTTCAAAGAAGGTATTCAAATGTAGCTCTCCCAAGGTCCAGCGATTTCCAATAGTTCTTGACTTGTCTGTCAACAGATACCAAGTTAAGCTTAACCATTTCTCTTATGCTTCTGCTTCCCCCAAGGACATATGAAACAGCTACATAATAGCCAGTTTCTCCAGACGGTAATGGCAAAGCCAAAGTAGACACCCAATGTAATTTATGGGATAGATGATGGAGAGTGGAACTGATTTCCGCAACAGTGATTTGTGGAGAGACAGTAAGTTCTTTCTTGGGACGTATAAATGTATGTTTTCCCCATTTTCATTCAGAAAAACATTGAGGTCAAGGCAAGTTCGGATCCACAGAGTGAAGGTCAATCTCAAACTTGCATTTTGCAGAGGCGCTGTGTGGAAAAGCACCTGGGGCCAGGACACTAATCCAGAATTTACTGATGAGCCAGGTAACCTTGGGTAAATCACCCAACCCTCTGTGCTTCCGCTTAAACTGCCCAAGTGTCTGGAGAATAAAAGAGATTTGCTCTGGGATGGGCCTCGAGCATTTCAGAAGAACTGGAGTCCACCTGGGCAAAGGGAGTTAGTTGCTTCCTGAAGTTACTACTCTTACAAGTGTTCCTGTAGGTTTCCTGCCCGAGTTATGGGTTCTAATCTCTCCTGATCCTCAATTTTTAACGCACAAGCAAAAGACATTTGTCTTCCTTTCCTGAGGCTGGAAGGTTAGATGACCGTTCGGTGTCATCTTTCTTTTTTTAAAGATTTTTTTTTTTTATTTATTTGACAGAGAGATAGCACAAGTAGGCAGAGGGAGAGGGAGAAGCAGGCTCTCCGCTGAGCAGGGAGCCGGACGTGGGGCTCGATCCCAGGACCATGACCTGAGCCGAAGGCAGCTGCTTAACCGACTGAGCCACCCGGGAGCCTCCGGTGTCATCTTTAAAGGCCACCTTTTCTCTGCCACATTGAGATGTTGCGTCTGATGATCGGGAGCATCCAATCGAAACTTCCGGTTGTCTGCTTTGACAGCTCAAGAATCAGGCTTCAAGGCAGAAGCCTGCTGAGGTGGCGATTGCCATCCTCTGTGATTCATCCTAGGGCATTTCCTCCAAAATGCAGGGACTGGTGAATCAGCCCAACCTGTGGGAATTTATTCTGGATAGCAGCGGCTCCTTGGTCTGTGTCTTCGGGTGTCCATTGGACTCAGAGACTTGTTTTGCTCCCTCAAACCCCATGAACTCACTGATAGAGACACAATGTGCACCAAAAAGAGCTAGGTAATAACTATAATACGTATATATTTATAATATAAAAATATATATTATAGTGATATATATATGATTAAAATATATTATATTTATTATATTTTATATAATATATAATAACAATTAAATATATTGTACTTTTTAAATTAAATATTAAATATAAATATATAATATATATTTAAACTAAGTATTATATTATAAATATATATGTATTTCCTATTTTAGGGACCCAGAAAAACATAAATGAAAGCACTTTTCTTTACCTCCTGTTCAATTTTAATATCTACTCCCCCTCAGCAAGGGAGGGAACAGCAAACTGAATCACTCCTTGGGGTCTCAGAGTCACCACACTGCACAAATCCAGTGGGCACTGCTCAAATTGTCCACAGTTGTGCGTGGCTCAGCTTGCGGGTTACGTACATGCTTACTTGCAAGTCCATAACATGATGGGGAACACAGGCTCATAACGAGCTCAGTGGCCTTGACATTTCTGACCTTTCTAAGTCTATTCTCTGTTTTTTAATTGGGCTTTATGACCTTTAATGTACTTTTAAAATCCTTCATCACAGGGGAGCCTGGGTGGCTCAGTCGGTTAAGCAACCAGCTCTTGATCTGGGCTCAGGTCATGATCCCAGGGTTGTGAGATCAAGCCCTCCGTCTCTGCTTGAGATTCTCCCTCTCCCTCTGCCCCTCCCCCGGCTCATGCACGTACTCGCTCTCTCTCAAGTAAATGTTTAAAAAACTTACTTAAATTTAAAAAAATTCTTAATTAAATGACAGTGACATGCTTGATTAAAATTCTTTATCACAAACAGTGTGATCTGAGTGTACATAAGTCAACGGTAACCGACATCCTAGGGGCAGTTAAGTAGTATTTGAGGAGACTTAATCATGTACGCAGACTCTAGAGTGGTTGCATCAGCCCTTCAGTCCACACCAGGATTTGTTCATCAACAAATGGTGCTAGAAATAATTATTTAAGCGGTGAAATGAAGGTATGTTGTTGGCTAGGAAGAGGGAAAGGGCCTTCCACTCTTGCGTTAATAAGATGCAAGAATTTGTCCTTGTTACTCTATCCAGTTACTCTGCGAGTAACTGATCAGGCCCTTGCAGAGCTGCCCCAGTGCCAAGCTTCATGGGTCCTCTGTCTCTGTAGTCAGGGCTGGTCCTAGAGTAACCCAATCCTGCCAGAGTGCTGGAGGACCACAAGTGGCAGTGCCTGCCCTCCCCCATCCCCCGGTGCATTCAGTGGCTCACAGCTACCCTTAAAACATTATATCAGCTCATTAAAAGGTAGACCCCTTCACATGGGTGGAACCCTTTATTGTTTCCTAGCACACCCCTTTCATTCTGTTACAGTAATTGCTTCAGACTTGCTGTACTGGCTCAGTGGCAAACAAATCCCAAGATTATGGGTCTTGTGCAGTAGTCATTTCCATCTTAACATGAGAGCCATCCATTTCTGCAGCATTGGGTCATTGGAGACTGCTGTACTCTGAGAGTTTCACACATTAGAAATAAGAAAATGTAAAGTCATATATATTAGAGTTGCTTGTGTAAACAAATAAATCAAGTAAGGAAGCATATTATTAGATGACCAACTAAATGAAAGGACTACCCAGGCATTGTTAGTAGGATAATTGTTTTTTTTTTTTTTTCAGCTCATCTTTGTGTACTTTGTTGCCCTATTAAGATAATGAATTGATTCTGTATGATTGGGTCCGAAAACATGTTTAATCAGATTCTGTGAGGCAAAGGATCATTATTTTCATGACTTTGTGAAATGCATATTTTTTTCCAACCAATTCTGAAACAGGCTTTTAAAGGTTAGGAGAAGAGAGCTCTTATCCTTTTATATAACACCAATTGAAATCAGAAGTTTAAAGAAAATCTCATTATCAAGAGAGTAATTTGGGGAAACTAACACCACAATCTTCCTTTGATTTGGAAAATGCTTTGAATAGAGATTTCTGAATAGAAGGTTCAGGGATTTTTTTTTTTTTTCTTATAGATTTTCTTAGGGTTTCTCAAATCCCAACCACTATGGTGTAGACAAACCACAAATTACCCCTTTGAGGTTTGGGGACTTTGGGTTTGTTTTTATGGTTTCTTGGTCCTCTCTTAAAGAAACGTCTCACAAATGTGAAAGGGGGATAAAGTGGGTTCCCTTTCATTCCAAGTGACTAAGAATATGAGTGGGTAGGATCCAAATGCACAAAAATCATAAAGATACACAAGAGAGAAATTTAGCCTTTTTTTTACGAAATTCAAAAATACCAGTGTTTCCCTTCTTGCCTGGGAACATAAAAGAGAGTGTTCTAGGATAAATTAAAGGAGGCCCTATTTTAAACAACTTGTCTTTATGCAAGAGGTAGTACGGGCTAAAAATTTAACTAGCTTCAAGAAGAGTTTAGATAAACCCCTCTGAATCATATCTATGTCAAGGGATTGAGGAGGATCTCAGGATGCTCAGAGGACATCCCTTCCCCTTCGGCACCCAATCCAGCCTTTCCAGACACCCACGCTGTTCAAGGGGTCCCTTGTTCTCCCAAGGAGTACCCCTCCCACAGTGCTCAGCACGTTCATATACATCTACCTCCTACACTCAGGGACTGTGTCTTAATGAACATTGCATCCATTAGCAAAGGACCTGATAAGGTAAATACTAGACAAAACCGATCATTGATATCAGATGTTTTTCCCCATGAAATGCCCTGAGATATTTCTTATGGTCTTGTTATTTCTTTTCCAAGTTGCCCCTAGAACGAAATTCAGGCAGTTCTTCAGGCGCAGGGCAGCTCAGAACCATTCCTGGACGTGGTTCCATGGTGTCATTTGACTTTATTAACATACTGCCTTTCTGAAGAGTGGAGGGCGTGGGCAAAGTGGGAAGGGAGGTGGTCAAAGGTTGGTTTTAAAGAATATTCTTTCTTCTTCCCCAAGTGCAACACTCCAGCTTCCCTAAACAGCCTGTAGAGTGTTGTGGTTTTCATTGCAGGCTCTGAAGACAGATGGCCTGATTTGAAATCCTAGCTGTACCACATAATGACCTTGGGCAAATTATTTAATGGCTTGGTGCCCACGATGCTGTAGCAGTAAAGGAGGGTAATTATCATGTCCACCTTACGAAGCTGTAAGAATCCAACGAGATGATCCATATGCCAGTGTGGAGTGTGCTACCCAACCCATAGCAAGAATTTGATAAGTGTGTATCTGTCAGTATAGGCTAGGATGTGCTGCAGAACAAAAGGGACAAGCTCTCAGTGGCTTAAAAAAAACAAAGTTGTGTTGTTCGCTCATGCTGCATGCCCATACAGGTAGACAGGGCTCTTCGTTCATCGAAGCCACTCAGGAAACTAAGCTACAGAAGCATCCACCTGTATGTCCCATCAGAGGAAAGGAAAGAGAAGGTGTCAAGCCACACTGGCTCTTAACTCTTCTACCAGGAATGGCACATGATACTTTTGCTCATATTTCATTGGCCAAAGCAAGTCATCACATGGCCCCACTTAGGGCCACTGAGGGCCACTGAGGCAGGGGAGTGTGAACCTGCCATGTGCCTAAAAGTGGGGAGAACCAGAAATATTTGGTTTACGGTATAACTAACCACCGTAAGTTACAACCAGGGGCTGGCTGATGTTATTCTGATGGTGGCTCGTATGCAATGCACTCTCATACGTTCACAGGCAAAAATGTAAAATGTCAGTGACCTAAAACAGGTAGCTTCTTGCAACCAAACTAGACTATTCGGTTCTCTGTCCATGCCCCACATAGAAGGCAGCAAAGCACATTCTCTTTCCCTCCTGCACCTCTTCTTCCAATGACACTATTCTCATATAATTGTCAATAACCAGTCATTTTTGAACAGTCTCAATGCCACATTTCATTCTGGTTGCATGATAGACGGGGGAGAAAAGCTTTCAAGGAGAAAATGGAAACTTCTTTTTTTCTTCCAAAGCTTAAGAAAAATAACCGCCAAGTCCTCCGTCCTGTCAACTCATTTAATGTGTAGGCCTTTATTTTATTTTTTTTTTTTATCCTTTATGCAGGTGAGAGGTGCTAGAAGCAGAGAAGAGCCCTCCCCCATTCTAAATGGTTTCCTAAATGTTTTCTGGTGATTTACGTAACAAATAACTAAAACACACAAGGAAGCTGGTAACTTCTCATTTGATCTTTCCTGCAGCGAGAACTAAAAGGAAAAGCCTGTCTGGGAGACTTCAGAGGCCACTAAACAGCTTTCCATTGATTTTATACTAAGATACTTTATCACTCTTGTTGCTTTAAAAAGAAATGCAATCTGTGTCAGGGTCTAAATAGACTTTCCTAGAAAAATCAGGCCCCACACTCCTACGTGAACAGATGTGGAGGATATTTATCAGCTTTGGCAAATCAACTTTGGGGAATTTTTTTTCAAGAAGCATCTTTCCTACTATAACGTCCCACCCCTTGAAAGGGTGATGGCTGGAGCATTTCTTCCCGAGATTAAACTCCCCCTTGGATCTGGAACTTGCCTTCAAATGCACTCTGTTCAGTCTTCTTCCTGGGTACCTGGGGGACTCGAGGCTCTGAGATGCTGGGGACTTGCTGACACTCACTGAATGAGCCAGGGAGAGAATCCAGCCTCAGACCCACTCTCCAAATCCCAGACAGAAATCTCAGAATTGGCATAAGTTTTAAACCCCAAGTGACTTTTTCCTGCACCAGGATCCCCCCTGTGGAATATCCCCCAAAGGAAAGAGTATGATGATGCAGTTTTTGGTTTTTTTCCCTTAACCTTCTCAATGCAAGCTACCTTGGGCCTATTTCCTGTCGACACCTGGAATACCGTATCTCCTGTTTTAAGAAGTTCAATAAGTAGAAATACTACCCTACTAAACTAGTAAATTGCAGAGATCTTTCATTTATAAAATGGTTCTATATCAGGCCTGAGTTCTAGTCTTGACTTTGCCATTAACTGGTCATGTTTCCATGAAAATCTTAGTTAATCATTCTTGGCCTGAGTGGCAGCATCTATTAGAAAGAAGGGTTGGAGTAGATCATCTTTACAAATCCTTTAAACTGGGGACGCCTGGGTGTCTCAGCTGGTTGAGAGTCTGCCTTCGGCTCAGATTGTGATCCCAGGACCCTGGGATCAAGCCCCGTTCAGTGGGTAGTCTGTTTCTCCCTCTGCCACTTCCCCTGCTCGTGCTCTCTCTCTCTCTCTCTCTCAAAATAAATAAATAAAATCTTTAAAATAGAACAAAACAAAAAAAACCAATCCTTTAAACTGGAGATAGTTTGTGAGTTAATTGCGTGAATCAAAATAAGCTTCCCTAAGTTTTTCAATTTTAAGTTTTAAAATTTATTTTTAAAAATATTTCACATGTATAAAAATGGGGGGGGAGATAAAGAACACTGCAGTAATCATCCGTGAAGACACTGCTCAAATTAATATCTAAATCTTGAGGGATGCATTTGAAGCTCCCTCTACAATCCTCGCCAATCTGGGCCAGCCATCTCCTTTCCACCCCCCCCAAAAGTAGCTCGTACTTTATCATCCCACCACATAGGATTGTGTCCCTAAGCAACATGTGATTCTATTGTGCATATCTTGAATATATAAGCAGTCTCATACTGCATTTTCCCCTCAGTGACTTGCTTTTTATTTTGACACTCTATTCTAGAACCCATCCTTGTGAGCACATTGACTGCATTTCATATTGTACAGTATCCCTATTGTAGATCATTTCACTGGATGACTATCCCAAGTTGACTTAAATTCTCTTGTTGATAGAAACTAGACCATTTCTTACTTTCCACTGTTAAGAGAACGCTGCTGGGGAAGGCCTTTCATTGTCGACAGTACACACTTACGTAAGAGTTTTCCAAGGCATTACGTTGGAGTGGAATTGTTGGGTGTTATGATATTAGCTCCTTTTGTCTTTATGCTGTTGACTTTTCCCACCCAAGAGTATGATCAATCTCTCCATTTAAGACTCAGTTTGTGTCTCTGAATGGTTTTATAATTTTATCCATAACTGGCTAGCATACATATTATTTAATTTATTCCTAGATACTTCAGTGTTTCTGTTGCTATCACAAATGGCAGCCCGTCTATAGGAATGCAATTAATTTTTGTATATCAGTCTTGTAAGAGCGTACACGCTGGTCTTGCTTATTAAGCCTAATTTTTCAGTGGAGTCTTTGAGGTTTTTCTATGTAGATAATCATATTATCATGTTATTTCAGTTTCTGTCTTTCTGATCTTTACACCTAATGTCTGATAAACATGCTTCTGATCTAGTGCCCATTCCCCCTTCTTTCTTGTGAGCAGAGTCCAAAATATTCCCTCAGCACTGTGCCCAGCTAAAAATACTCAGCCCACGAGTCTCCTTGCAGCTGGGAGAGGGGAGGTGCCTGAGAAACGGTTCTGGCCAGTGGAATGTAGGTTTAAGTCCCTGGAGGCGAAGTCCTCTCTCAAATACAAGACCAAGCTTTGGGAGGAGGCTTCTGGGGCTGCCCTTATGCACACCTGTGGTGCAGACATAGGACAGCACCAGCCACAGACTGCTTTGCATTCCTTTCTCATCTTGAGGTTTCCTGGACCACATGGGTAATGTAAACTTGAACCCTGAACTTAAGAGCAGACGAACTATTGGTAGGAATTCTCTGGGCAGCCCTTTTGTGCCTAGGACACGACAGACCGTGCGCTTGTCATCTCCCGTTGACAACAGGTAAGTTTCCCCCCATGATCCATAACCCACAGGAATCCCAGGTGGGCGGTGGCCTGAGTGCCATCTTTCCACCTTGGACGGGTCCGAGGCCAGTCTCCTGTCTCCACTAAAAACCAAGCCTCTTGGGTACGGACTAAATTGCCAACATCCTCAATAGCCGTGGCCTCTGTCCCCATTTACCGCTCTGGTTTTCAGCTTCTTCTTCATTTTTAGTCCTTGGAAATTTCCCTGAGTTTTTTGCAAGGTCAGAGAAGCATCTGAGAAAGGATTTGTTTTATTTCATCCAAAATTTCTAGATGTTTGGTTGTAGAAGAGTCTTCAGATGAGAAATGGAAGTCCCTTCTGCTATTTATTTAGTTCATAGTTCCATTTATGAAACCCTACATACAGCCGCTGTTTTGGAACCCATCTCTTGCACAGCAAGAGCTCCTCTCATTCCGCACATGCTGGCTTAGCACCTAACTGTGTCAGGCACTGTCCAGGATCCAGGCATACAGAGGTGAAAAAAACACACCAGTCCTTGACCCTCATGGAATGTGTATTTAGTGGGAAGTCATACAGTCCACAAGGAAAACAAAAAATAAGTTTTCAGAGAGGGATAAATGCCAGCAAATAAATGAAAACAGAGTCATGCCAAAGTGAATGGAACAGGGAAGAATATTAGGGAAGGTAATCAAGACATTTGACCTAAGGCCTAAAGATCCAGAAGCCAGCCAGGTAGAGAGCTGGGTATAAAGGTTCCAGGTATAGAGACCAGAAAATGCAAACCCCTGAGGCTGGAAAAATACTGGTATGTTTCTGCAAGGTTGCAACAGAGTGGATACATTTTTTTTTTTCCTATTTTGTTTCTTCCCGTGTGCCAGAGTCAACGGTGGGTACAACTTATTCTTCCTGCTTGAAGGGATGTCTAATTTAGGCTAGGGAAATTTTTGGATTTTTTTTTTTAATAATAAGTTCATTAGCAGCCACCAAAACATGAACAGCCTGAATTCCCTTCCTCTCATTTTAAGATAGCGAAAGAGAAAAGAGAATGCAATCCTTAGTGTATCTAGTGGTCAACACCCACGGACGAGGTGTTAGCCAGTGGTGGGCGCAGCACTGGATCTGCAGACCAGCCCACTCTATTTGCCCTAAAGTCTTCAGTCCCGACCCCATGATGATGGGGCAAGGGAGACATGGCTGTGGCTTGTCGGTGTTGGGCTGTTCTCCCCGCGTCCAAGTCTGGATGACCAGGGCGAAACTGGAGAGGACTTGAGGGAGGAGGTATTGTTGGAGCTGAGTCGCGATGGAGGGTGAATGTTCACAAGATGGGGAGAAGCCGAGGGCATCCCCGATGACAGCTTGGGCAAAGAAGCAGGAGAGGACGTGGCTGGTGGAAGGAACAAGGACTGCCCGGTTTTTTGGTGAACATCCTTGGCCTCACCACTTACAAGCTCTGTGGCCTCGGGCAGCTCCCCTGTCTCTGGCCTCCAGACTCCAAAATCCTACTGTCATGGGTTCTGCTCCTGCCACTCTTCGGCCCGGGGGTAACCAATTTCTGACCCCCCACCAAGTGAACCATGAGAATGTCTTCCTTATGGGGGCTTTGCTGTTAGCATGAAATGAGCCCGTTACCATAAGGTGCTTGTCGCACCCTGATTTCTAAATAAACCTCAGCCAGTGTTCCTGTCATTGTATGTCCTGGGTGTGTAAAATGTTTGGTGGGGAGAGGCCAGCGTTCGGGCCAAGGGTATGGGGTGGTGCCCCTCTCTGATGGGGCACGGGGCCACGTAAGGGGTGGCAGCCCTGTCCTAGAGCTAGCTTGTACCTGCTCTCTCAGCGTCTACACCTGCTGAGCCAGACGCAACCCCCAGGATCAGACTGAAATTCTGCAGCCGAGCAGACCCCCAGCCCGAGGGGATGGTGGCTTCTTCCCATGCCTGGTTCTCTTGAAGCCACCTCTCCCCAGCTCTCCTCCAGCAACACCTCCCCCTCTACACATACCAGCCTCTCTTCCTCCTAACCCTGCGCCCCCCGCCCTGCCCCCCGCATCTTTATAAAGCATTCCTTCTCCCATTACTTCTGTTTTGTTCACACTTCTCTGCTCTCCAGAAATATTACTTTATCCAGCAAGTGTCCTGGTTGTAAATTGAAATGCAAATAGATAAACATAAATCTGAATGTCCATTTACATTAAACATATTACGAATATAAAAATATAAGGCCCCGTGGGTTTCAGCTCATCAGCCCTATTACTCTTCTGCCCCTTAGCAATCAACTTCGGACCTATCACCAAGTCGGTGTTCATCAAACCGCGGCGGCATTGACACACATGGATCAGCCTGCGCTCCTAAATTCCGGTGGGGGGCCCCTGATCACCGCGAAGATGGTTTGGCTTCTCTTCCTCACCAGGAGGAACAGTTACTGATGTGCCATTCTCCTCGTAAACTTTGCACTCTCTAGAATGGGAGGAATCAAATTAAACCCCTGTAGAGGATTTGGGGCATCTCTATTTATGCAGCTAATCTCGGCACAAATCTAATATTCCGTAAAGATGCTAAGCTCTGCGCAATTTGTGTGCGCCCGGCGCCTTGTTCCAAGGCACTCAATAAATATCTGTTGGTTGGTTGGCTACAAATAACAAAGCACCGTAGTGTCATCTGCTCAGAGTGTTCGTTCCTTCTAGGTCAAGGCCTTCGATATGTTAATAGCGGCCTGTGTTGAGATTTCGGTGAGTCAGCCGGGGGTGGGGGGAATTAAGTAGAGTGAGTCTCAGGTTTGAGGCATCGAAGCCACCCCATCTGGTCCTCAAGCTCCAACCCCAGCCGAACAGCAAAGCCCTTCACTAGTGATGTTTAACCACAGGGCAGGTAATTGCCGAAGGAGGGCAGTGCAGGTATAACCTACCCAGGGATTAGGAAGAGAATTAATGGCTACCTGGAATCCTCCTCATCCCTCCTGTACCCCACGGGGTGCATGAGCAGCCTGACGCCATGGTCCCTTCTCTGTCCTCACCTTCAGAACGTTAAGGGGCCTCTCCCTCTCTCTCGCTGTCTCTTTCTCTATTTTATTTTTTATTTCTTGTTTTATTTTTCTCTCTCCTCCCTCCCTTACTCCCTCTTTTTCTTCCTTTCTTTCTTTCTTTCTTTTTCTTTCTTTTTTCTTTCTTTCTTTCTTTTCTTTCTTTCTTTCTTTCTTTCTTTCTTTCTTTCTTTCTTTCTTTTTCTTTCTTTCTTTTTCTTTCTTTCTTTCTTTTTCTTTCTTTCTTTCTTTTTCTTTCTTTTTCTTTCTTTCTCTTTCTTTTTCTTTCTTTCTTTCTTTCCTTTTTCTTTCTTTCTTTTTCTTTCTTTCTTTCTTTTTCTTTCTTTCTTTCTTTCTTTCTTTCTTTCTTTCTTTCTTTCTTTCTTTCTTTCTTTCTTTCTTTCTTTCTTTCTTTCTTTCTTTCTTTCTTTCTTTCTTTCTTTCTTTCTTTCTCTCTTTCTTTTTCCCTTTCTTTCTCTCTTTCCCTCTCTCTCTCTCTCTCACTTCCTTCCTTTTCCTTTCTTTCTTCATGCCACCATTTGTCTGAATGCCCTTGGCCAGAATTTCTAGGACTTGATTGAAAGCTGACAATCTGAATTATTCCTTTGGTGCCCCTAAAATGTAATTTACCCTTGAGAATATAAATAGTTCAGAATGCTTTCTGCTCAAGAAGCAGAACAAGAGTTTCTCAAAGCAGGTAGCATCTCTCCCTGGGACCCCATCTGCTCACACCCTGTTAACATATCACTTGGGAAGAGATTTTGGACTGGCGAGCAGAGGCCACCCTGCACGACGCAAGGCCTGCCCTGGGAGTCGGCCGGCCAGGAGGGCTGGGGCGCCTTCTCGGGGCCCGGACCCCAGCTCAGCCCTCCGCACCGCTGCCTCCCCTTCCGGCACTTGGCGGCTTCAGTTTGTGACTGCCAAGTGTGCCAACCTGAAGTGGCACCTTGGGGGTTGCCAGGGAAACTGTGCCCTGTGTTTTCTGGTGGAAGCTGGCAGTTGGCGTGTGGCAGCGGGGTCTGGGAGAACCAGCGGCATGTTCAAAGGGGATTCCTTCCTCCCATTGCGAACGCTGGAGGAGAGTCCCGGAAACGCCTCCATGCGAAACTGGGCATGAGCATTCCAAGGGAGGCAGCAGGGCAAGAGAGGATAATAGTAATGATAAGATACAGACAATAAGAATTTCTCTTTTAAACTATTTTCCATGGTCCAAGCAATGCTTATCCCTTTAAAAATATATGATCCAGGGGCGCCTGGCTGGCGCAATTGGTTAAGCGACCGACTCTTGGTTTTGGCTCAGGTCGTGATCTCGTAGGTCATGAGATCACGCCCCACGATGGGCTCTACGGGGAGTCTGCTTGAAGATTCTCTCCCTCTGCCTCTCCCTCCACTCTCGTTCTCTAAAATAAATAAATAAATCGTTTTTAAGAAATAAGATATATGATCTAACATAATGTTCAGTAGGGCATCACCAGTTCACCCCTGGGCCACTCCAGGAATGAAAATAAATGACCCCAGCTGGTGTGAAGCAATAAGGCTGGTGGGGCCAGGGGTAAGTAAGCTGGGACAACCATGCCCCAACAAAAGGGAAGCTCAGGTTCTGCCCCAGCTGTCTATGCCCATCAGGACCACAGACCCCATTATAGAGATGACAAAACTGAGGCTCAAAGGCATGTCTCTGGTTTTCCAAGAGAAGCTGTCTTGGTAACTAACTCAAAACCACGTTCAACTCCATGCCAGTGAGACTCAACATGTCAGTGGGTCAGAGCCAATTCCTGGTTACCAGCTGGTAATCTTGGCCTTGGAATGAGGGAGAGGGCACAACTTCCATTTTTCCCATGGGGAAACCCAGCCTCAAAGTGCTCATGGGAATAGCCCAGGGCCAGTTGGTGTTCTATAGGCAAGTTTATCTGGGCTGCATGGATCAATGATCTGAAACCCCTCTCCTGGGCTTAGGGCTCCCAAATGCCACAGCATCTCACCACTGTCCACCTCGAGTGGTTGGCAACTCTAATCCAAACACCATCTCACAACCACTGGGCTCGCTCATTGGCTCACAGGCCAGGCCAAACATTGGCCTCACCCAGCAGAGCCTTTTAAAATTACCAATGCCTGGGCCTCATCTCTAAAAATGCTGGTTGGTGTTTTTAAAAAAGCTTCCCCGTATGATTCTAACGTGCAACCAGGGGTGTCAGCGCTGGGACCAGCCCCTTGCTTTTGGTGTTTTTAAAAAAGCTTCCCCGTATGATTCTAATGTGCAACCAGGGGTGACAGCACTGGGACCAGCCCCTTGCTTAAGTGCCAAACCCAAGCTTCTGGGAATAAGAAAATGCAGAAGAGTAATTAGGGGCAAGGGGTATTGGAGCCAGATAGGACTGGCTTGAGTCCTGGTGCTGCCTCTTTGCAGTTGAGGAAGCTTGGAGAAATCAGTACACCTCTCTGAGCCTCAGTGTGCTCATCTCTATAATGGGGACACTAATAACTACTCCACTGGGTTCTTACAAAGAATAAATGTGAGAGTGTGTGGATATGAAGTGGTACCTGGCATACAGTAGCATTCAATTAAAGGCAGCTTTCAGCTAATATAGCCTCCAACCACAGTCACACAAATATAAGAGCAAAGAGCAGTGAACTTGAAAGAGTTCTGAGGGCTTAAATTGCACCCCTCTATCACCCAAGCACACACACCTAATATTGGTTCACAGCTGAGCCCCGGATGGCCATGGGACCGACATCCAGAGGAATTTAGCTGCCTCTTGACTTGGGGGGCGGGTGTCCCCTGAGGAGTGTCTCAAAATCTCATTCTTCATTTCCCTCTCTTTCAAGCCAAAGGAAGAAAAATTTGTAGTATAAGCTGACCCACGTAGGACACCCCTTTGAAACTTTGAACAGATGGTCCCCTCCACCATCATCATCCTTGAAAATCTTACAGTACATATGATCTGAAGGAGACAAAGGCAATTTAGAGTGAAGCATTTTAGAAATAATAAGCTGGTACTCAAGGGCTCTAGAAAGATCTGTGCAGTGGAATTCACATTTTCACAAACAGGTAATCCCCTAAAATTAGATTAAAACTGCCATCTCTTACCTAAATGGACTCATCTGGTAGAAACCCCTCCTGCTTCCTGAAGCCTTTAACTAAGCCGCTGCTATGATGACAGATGATTATTAGCAGTCAATTATTTGTACATAAGCACTGAGTCACAAACCAGTCCAGAACCGACAGACCAGAATGTCGCATCTTTATACACCTGATGGGCAAGACCACCTTCCCCAGCCCCCAATCCTGCTACAGTAAGTTCCTTAGTTCTTTTTAGGGGTTATATTTATTTCAAAGAACAAGTTGTTAATAGCTACATAGTTGTGGGTGCCTGGGTGGCTCAGTTCGTTAAGCGACTGCCTTCTGCTCAGGTCATGATGCTGGAGTTCCAGGATGGAGTCCCGTATCGGGCTCCCTGCTCAGCAGGGAGTCTGCTTCTCCCTCTGACCCTCCCCCCTCTCACATGCTCTCTCTCAAATAAATAAATAAAATCTTTAAAAAAAACCCCACTGTCATTTAAAAAAAAAAATAGCTACATAGTTATAACCATGGAGGGCTTATCATCAAACACCTCTCCGAGATTTCTGGGGTTGAGTCTCTGACCTGCTTGTCATAATTGACAAGGGCAGTTTCACTGTTTTTACCCCAAGGATGGAGCAAATGAATGGGGCACAGAGTTGCACAGCAAATCTGCACCTGCCCAAAGTTTCATACAAGAGAAGCTTGTGTGGTTTCCCTTGAAGTGGCTTTATCTGCAACCTGCAGCTTTGGCGCCGACACCCTTGGGGCAGGGGCCCAGGGGGACACAGTCTTTCAGCAACGCCAACGTTGAACAAAGGCATAAAAGACCATTTAGCAATCACCGGTAATACTGACTTGACATTGATGCGTTTGCCAAAAGAGAGAGAAATAAGAGATCTCCAACATTTCTGGCATTGTGGTTCATCGGCCTTTTGTTTAATTTGGTGGGAAATGCCTCCCCTCCTAATAGTCTGTAGGAAGTAGCTTTACTTTAGGATTTTTTTTTTTTTTTTAAGATTTTGCTTATTTATTTTGAGAGAGAGAGACACAGCGGGAGAGGGAACACAAACAGGGGGAGTGGGAGAGGGAGAAGCAAGCTTCCCGTGGAGCAGGGAGCCCGATGTGGGGCTCGATCGTAGGACCCTGGGATCATGACCTGAGCCGAAGGCAGACGCCCAACGACTGAGCCACCCAGGTGCCCCAAGGAATTACATTGCTATTTTGAGGGGCTCCTGGGTGGCTCAGTCTGTTAAGCGACCGACTCTTGATTTCAACTCAGGTCATGATCTCAGGGTCCTGGGATGGAGCCCTGCGTTGGGCTCACCACGTAATGGGGAATCTGCTTCTCTCCCTCTTCCTCTGCCCCTCCCCTGGCTCGCATGCTCGCACTCTCTCTCTCTCTCTCTCTCTCTCTCAAATAAATAAATCTTTAAAAAGAAGATTTAAAAAAAAGTTGTCTGGGCAATAGGAATATTTTCTGACATCCCTGGAGGTCTAAATGTCGTGAAAGAAAGTTGGGGTGGTTAAGTCTTCAGTGGAGAAAAAAAACAAATGAGTTCTAGGCATGTTAGAGTCCTTTGCCTGATTGTATAAAGCTGGCTGGGGATAAAAGGGCAGATGGCTCAGCCATCAGATAACAATTCTTTGACTTCTGTTTGATGGCCAACTCCAAGCATGTCCAGGACTGAATTTATCCTGTTCACCCCTGAATCTGTGGGGCTTCACACAGGTCAGACACACAGTGGGTCCTCCATCAGTTGTGGGCTGACTATCTAGACAACAACTGACCTGGGTGTTTGTACAAAACGGGGGTGTGGGCACTGGGCTCACCTCCTGCCTCTATAACATACAGAGATTGCAAAGTTGCTTTGAAATCAAGATCCAGTTTGTCTCCGAACAATACATGTGCAGAAACGGTTATATTGAAGAGCCGGTTGTGTGCAGGGCTTCCCGACTCTTCTGTGGGGGAAGGGCAGTTGTTACATTTATAGCACATGAATTCATAGGTACATGAAAATTCAAATTTTTGTACGGGGGCTCATGGAGGTATGGAGCTAAAGCTTTTAAACCTCAAGCCAGTCAACTGAGTGAATGTCCCTCCTTTTCTCTTTGCACACTTACCTATGGAAAGACCAAAACGTTTTTCTCCATTACATTTTTCTTAATTTATATTTGCTTTTGCCCAAACTGATGTTAGCTCCTTGTCAAGGAAGTAACTGTGCCTTCCTCTTATAACGGCCATGGTACCCAGGTGACTTTAGCCCCTTTGCTCCTCTCTAAACCTGAGTGTCCCCATCTCTAAGAGAGACAATAAGATTAGATGAGCTTCCATGGCCCACTTGTCTGACGTTCTGATTCCTGGTTCTACTAACAGGTGGCTCTTCATTCCCAGTTCTAAATATTCCTAAGGATCCTTGCATGGCTGATCTAGCTTGTCCTAAAGAACAGTTTGCCACCAATTCAGAAAGCAATAAATGGCAGGTCATTCAGAAGCTGAAAGAATCCATTTTGTGCCCAAGAGTGGCGGGGGGGGGTGGGAGTTTCTTAGGGTTGCATCAGTCTATAAATAATCCACCCAGCAAAATAAAGCTACTCCTTTCCAGAAGGGAAAAAAAAAAAAAAAAAAAGAAAAGAATCTGCCCTAAGCCCAACCAAAGCAGAAATACCATGAGCAAATAGTAAAGTTGAAATCTTAGCAGACCAGAGGAAGGAGAAGACATGAAAAGAAATGTGAATCTTAAATTAGCCCCAATACCTGCTAGGGCACTCAGTTTTAAACTAGAACAATGTGAGAGATGCCGGCATTGACCCCAACCTTCATGTGGTCATTAAATAAAGCTATTTTTAAAAGGTTCTTTTGTATACCCCAACTATCTAAGAGGGGACCCGTTAGAAGGAAAAGTTTTGAGCTCACTGAACCGAAGATCAAAAACTCAAATGTCCGTAGGTACCAGAGACATGATGGAAATGAGTGAGGTAGTCCAGGCGTCAGAGAAGTTGGCATAGGCACATTTCCCTATTACATACACTTATGATAATCAATATTTATAAATATACAAAAATAAATGTAAAAGATAGCCTTTAGCTTCACAGAGAAATGTGATCTCTGCCATTTTTCTTGATAAGCATGGTCCTCTTGGTGTGTATTTTGTTTCCTGCTTTTCATAAGACAAGGAGATAAAGGAAGAGTTTTCTACTATAATTTAAGGAGGACAGCATGGTGATACCTGTGATGTGACAGCCACAGCCATGAAGAGATGGGCCCAGTGTTGTCTGTGGCCAGATCTTCCAGGTTCTCAAAGCATCCCGATGGCCAACTAAAGCAAGTCTATAGGGTGCAATAGCCCCTCCCCCACTACCCAAACCACCAGCTTTCAATTTCTGTCCTAGACTGTGATTTCCATGACCTTGTATGTCTTATTAATGGTTGTATTCCCAGTCCCTACTGTAGAGCCTGGCATTCAATAAACAGTTGGTGATTGGTTGACTCCAGAGTAGGAAACCAGCAGGTGCATTAATAATAGAAGTTGACCTTCATGAATGCCCTCCACTGGAGAAGCACAAACAATTTAGCAGATCTGACTTGTGCTGATGTGAGCACCACCCAACCCCGATGTCTCCGGGAGGAGAACAACAGTCTCCCCAGACCCCAGCGCCACTCTCGTGACAACACACTGACGTAGGAAATGAAGAATCCTTTTTTTTATTTTCAAGTCCTACAGCCACGTGTCAACATAAAACAATGCCAGCCTCCTCCCAGGGAAGCCTAGAGATGGGTGATGACCATCCTCTTACCACGTTCTGCATTGTAAGCCCAGCTCTTCACTTTGAATTGGAGGACTTGTCACCAGTTGTTGTCAGAACTGGTTCCACCGAAGAGGAAGTGCCATTTTGTCACTGTGTTACACTAGGCACCAACATGAACCACCATCAGCAAAATTCAGAAGGTAACTAGACCAACAGAGCACTGCCTCAAGCACTAGTCTTGTGTGTGCTTCAGGAGCCACCCAACCTCCCAAGAGGCAGGTACACAGCATCCTTGTTCTTACTACTTCTCGCCCATCTGCCCCTAAGGAGCTTAACAAGCATCACTCTTTCCTCAGAGATCCCAGGATGAGCTGTCCATTGTGATAAATACAAACTGGTAATACTAGGTTTCATCTAGTTTCTAGTTTCTTTCAGACCTGGAGCCATGCCCTGTTTCTGG
The DNA here is from genome assembly GCF_009762305.2 of Zalophus californianus. Taxonomy (NCBI): domain Eukaryota; kingdom Metazoa; phylum Chordata; class Mammalia; order Carnivora; family Otariidae; genus Zalophus; species Zalophus californianus. The sequence continues at coordinate 10,510,297 of NC_045598.1, forward strand.
GTCAGATATTTGGGAGAAAGTCTTAGAGCCTCCGTCGTCAGCATAAGAAGGTGTCAGGTTCACACAGCAGTGCGTGGACTTGGGAGTGTGTCCATCCAGGGAGAGCTGTCTTCTGCCCTGTGCTGAAACATGGGCTTCTTGACAAGTTCTGATCCCTAGATCTCTGTGCCCCAGCATAGAGCTCAGAGCAAGCTGTCCTGGTTAAGGATCTTTTTGTTGCACAGAAGAGAAATCCACTCAAACTAGTTTCAAGATAAAAGTGGGGCTTCTGAAGGGTATCCAGAGTCTCCCGGGGAGCAGAGATTTGAGACTCTCTTTCTTCTTTGTTCTCACTTCACACTTCCTATCTTTCCTCTCTAGTCCTCCTACCTCCTCTCAGCCTCCTCTGCCTTCTCATTTTGCCCATGGCCCAAAATGGTTGTTCTAGTTCCAAGGAGATGTGAACCAAAGACACATGATCTTTGAGCTCAAGCATCTGTTATGAACTGGAACTCCCTTTGTAGCTCTTGGTTCAAAATGAATCGGATTGGTCCAAGCCAGTCACATGGGTTTCATGTTCCACTCAGCTGAACTGGGGCAGAGGAGAGGGGAGCAGGGGTACAGGGTGGGCAGATCTGGCCCTTCTGGGGCCGGAAGGACAAAAAGGGAAATATATCTATTATGTAGGTATTTGAGAGTAAATACATATTGAATGAATCAGCTTACCAACTGAAAGAACATTTTCTCCTAAAAAAAGAGAGGAAAAGAAATAACCAGTTGGAAATGAGTGGACATCCTCTCCATCCCTGACAAGGCAGGTCTCACAGTCCATCCTCAGGACAGCTGAGTTCCACCCTCGGAGTAGGTGACACTGGAACCTCTGTGAGGCCTGCCTACAAGTGGCACCGAAGCCCTCTGAGCTCAGCTGCTCTATCTTTATGATGAGAGCAGAATCATCTGCTTCCCACGGTCGTTGTGAAGATTGAAACAGGCCCGTAGCAGAAGATGCTAGAATTCTCAAGGCCAGCATCCGACGCCCAAGGCAGAGCTTCTGAAGCGTTGCCATTGATGGCTCAGAAAGCACACTTTATGAAGCTCAGCCCTCACTGTTTGGAAGTGAAACACACACACACACACACACACACACACACACACACACACACACGTCCCTGCTCCAGGAGATAACTGGTCAGCCACAGGAATCAAAACACACCTAAAACCAAGTTCTAGATCTGCTTGTGACCCCTTGTGTGACCTCGACAAAGTCACTCACCTTCTCCAGGCCTCTGTTCCCTCACGGGCAGTTCCGGGAAATCAGAAGACAACCAGTGACACATCCCAATCCAAGAGCCATGTTGGTCTGGGGCCTCGTTTGAATTGCTGTGCAGCCAAATTGGAAAAATAAGTCAACATGGAAAGCTTCTCATGGGGCCTGGTTTCTTTCAGTTCAAAGGACTGTACGTTATCCTGAGGCCATGTCCCACTGGCTGGGGTTAAATGGCCTTTCTTCAGTGATGGTAAGGGGTGTACTTTGTTCTTATCCTCCTATTATCCTATCTTTTGAAATTAGAAGCTGGCAACCCCGTGTCCGTCCCCCCCCCCCCCCGCTTACTTATTTTTATTGGATTGTGAAATCCCAAGTGTGACAATTAATGGATGGGATGACTCCTGTAGTCCCTTTAAGCTCTGACAGGATCTAATTCCAAGGGAGGCACAAGAATGTGCGGCCTCGGGAGCCCAACAGCGAGGGTTCTAAGTCAGACCCCACCACACAGAACTGCACGGACTTGGGCAAGTTACTTAGCCTCTTTGTTTCACATCTGAAAACAATGGGAATAATAATAGTACCCTCCTGACAACAAGGCTGTCGTGAAGATTAGTTAGATATGTTTCAAGGATAGAAAATGCTTTAGGCAGTGCCTGGCACAGAGAAAGTGCTCGTTAAGTAACAGTGAAAACCATAATGGGAAGGAGGAATAGGGGTAAGAGAAGGAAGGAGGAAGAGGCAGGAGGAGAGCAAGCTCCGCTCTGGATCCTCTGGCAGCCGCAATGGAGGGAGGGTATCTGGTTGGGTCCACCAGCACCATCCACCAGGAAAAAACCCTCCAACCACGTTGCCTGCACAATGGTGGCCAGCCCATGGATTGGCTGCCCTTGCCAGGTGTTCCTCGCTGGTCCAATCAGCTGAGCTTGGGGCGGGGCCAGGGAGACAGGGGGCGGGGGCCAAATCTCGAGCTGTGTCAAATCTCCCAAAGAATTGGGATTGCTCCTGGCTGGTCCCTACTCTGGGTGGGGTTTACCAGTAGCTTCCAGGTAATGCCACAGCTGAGATGAGATGCAAGAGCCAGAAGAGGCATTTGAAGAGGGCGGGAAAGCACACAAGAGCCCCAGGACTGGGAATAAAATAAAGGGAATAATGATTGGGAGGCTTGTTGCATAACCCCAGTTTGATTGGCTGCCGCGGGGTCAGGTGCTCACACCTGGACCTATCAGCTGTGTGGGGAGGAGCTGGTCACTTTGCGGGAATCCTTGACGGCCGGTGGGAAGCCTCACTTTTCACCCAGCCAGAGCTGCAGTCAAGCCGGACAACCTGAGACAGGACCATCCTCCTTCCCCCATTTCAAAACCTCTAGAAAGTCCCAGAAATCCCTCCTTTGTTGTGGGGAAGGGAGTTGTTCCGCAAAGGGAAAGCCTTTGAAAAACCTTCAAGCCCGGCAGACTGATTGCTCCATCGAAGGCACAGAATTACTTACCAGATAAGTGGTAACATCTTAATCTTTTATTAGGTGAGCATGCACTCCTTTGGGGACGAGGGACTGCCATTCTGTTTGATGGGCAAATACATTGAAATCTGCCCCCTAATTTGCAGCTACCTATGCTACTAACTTCTAATTTGGAAAAGAGTGAATGAGTTGTGAGCAATTGCCTGGGAGTCAAAGCATCTGGGACCAAATCCCAACAATAAGGGAAGTGGAGGGAAACCCATCTAAAATATTTGGAGTGAGGAAAAAATATGTTGGCTTTGATTTTCTGGGTAGTCTATACTAGTTATAAAGTCGTAGACATTTTGTGGCTTGACTCACATGGATAAATGTAACTAGACAGACCTCAGCAAACTACAGGATTGGCTGGGAAAGGCTTGTCATCTCTTCAAGGTAGTGGTGGTCCTGAGAACTTCCGTGGTGGATTCTCATTGATGTTCTAAGCTGATCCTGAAGTCTTCTGATCTCCTGGCCAATTTTTCTTCCAGCAGGTTTTCATTCTCTGAAATAGCTCCAGGTGTCCAGTAAAATATATTTCTCCCCAGTCTCATGAGTGCTGGCACCATGCATGGGCAGGTTCAACCTACTTATGCTGATGTTTATTGAGCACCTACTAAGTGCAAGGAACACCTTGCATTTATTTTCTGATCCCTTGCAGTAAATGTTCATGAAAGAGCTTGAATTCTTCCCACATGTCCATAGTGCAGTGCCTTCCAGGGCAGTGCCTTCCAGTTGAAAGCAGGAGATGGCTGGTTTAAGGGTCGGCAAGCTAAATACTCTGGAGTGTGTTTGGTTAAGACAACTTGTTTCTGAGGGGATTTGTGGAAGGCAGTGTTGTAGATCATTTGAGAGCCTTACAAGTGGCACTGTGACATGTTTGTTAAGTGGCAGGTACAGGAGGGCCAGGATGAGCTATCGAATCAGAAGAACCAAAGCAGACCCATGGCAGCCAGAAGAGTCAGGAGATGGCTGCTCCCTGTGTGAATGTGAAGCCTGCCAAAGTGGGGGTTTCTGCTCCAAGCACTGGGTCCTCCACTCATAGGGTTCTCCCGATCTAGTGAGAACTTACCTACGGTCAGAATTTGATCAGCTCTTTGGCCAAGCACAGCTAATCCTAAGTGGCTCATGTGGCCAGTGACATCCCTCATGGGGACCTCCTTTGGTACCTACAGAAGTCATCTGGGAGCTTGTTAAAAATGATGATTCCTCATTCCCAGAAATTCTAGCTTTTTTGGTGGGGCCTAGGAAGGTGTCTGAACCCACACCCCAAGGGATTCTGGCCAAGTGTTTGCCCAGACTGCCCTTTGAGAATAATGGTTCATAAGATGGTCCTATCATGGTCTGTCTTCTAAACACCTGCTTGAGTAGCTGACATTCGTACTGAGCGAGCTCAAATCTATCATGGTGAACTCTGTCTTCTTGGGTTTATCTCACTGGATGGCACTCTCCTCACCCCCACGCCCAAGCCAGAGCTTGGCAGGCACCCACCCAGTTACTCCTCATCCTCAGCACCTCACTCTCTCTCATTCTTAACTCTCATCAGCCCCATGCCCTGAATAGTAATCAGATCTAACCATGCTCTGCATCTTTTTGACCCTGCCAGAGTTCAACTGCATCACTTCTCACTTGGATTATTGCAGGAGCTTTTCAACTGGTCTCCGCATCTTGGATTTTTGTTTGAGTGTTTCCATACGGCTACTAACATTATGTTTCAAAGTACAAATTTGATTGTCACTTTTGCTCAAAACCCCTTATTCGTGCCCAACGGCACTCAGAATGGGGTTCAGACTCCTTAATGTGGTGCTGTGGTCTGAATATTTGTATCTCCATGAAATACATATGTTGAAATCCTAATACCCAATGGGATGGTATGAGAAGTTCCTTTGGGATGTGTTTAGGTCATGAGGGTGGAGCCCTCATGAATGGAATTAGTGTTCTTATAAAAGCCCCCCCCCCCCCCCAAGTGACTTCCTGCACCTTCCACCATGTGAGGACACAGCAAGAATGCTCAGGCTGTGAACCAGGAAGAGGGCTCTCATCAGAATCCAACCATGTCGGAGCCTTGATCTTGGACTTCCCAGCTTCCAGAACTGTCGGAAACAAATCTCTCTTGTTTATAAGCTAGCCAATCTAGGATGTTTTGTTATAGCAGCCCAAACGGACTAAGGCACATGGCATCTGAGGGCCTTTAGTACCAAACTCCTACCCTGCTGTCTGTTCTCATCACCCAGGGGCCCCCTTCCTGGCTGTGATGTCCTGAACTCTACAATGTTCCCTTTGTATAGAATGCCCTCCCCCTCTTTCTCCCTCTGGTGAATTCATACTTATTTCCTTTTCCGAATGAGAAATAGAAACTAGATACCTGTGATTGTTGATGCATCTAGAACACAGCCTGGTGTAGTGCTTGGAGCCAGACTGTCTAGGTTCAAAGTCAGCTCTACCGCTTACTAACTGGGGGCACTGGGTAAGTTGTTTAACCCCCCTGGGCCTCAGTTTCCTCATCTGTAATAGGGGATGATAATAAAAGTGACCTCATGGGATTGTTATCTGAATCAAGTGAATTAATGTACGTTAAGTTCTAGAGTAGTGCCTGGCACAGAGTAAGTGCTGTAAGTGATTATCGTTTTTGTTGTGATTATATACAATATCCATGGAAGTAAAACCAAGATACGGTCAACAATATTTCCTACAGGAAGAGAATTTAGATACTGGGAGTGCAGGGTGAGAAGGGGACATGAAAACATTAATAGGGAGCTTTACATACATCAGAAAGTGTGTGAAAATAAAAAACAATAGCCTACCACCTTGCAGCCGATAAACAGAGCATCACCCATACAGGCAGAGCCCTTGGGTACCCTCCCTAAATGCATCAACCTTTTCTTCCCCTCCTCGCCCCTCCCTAGGAGCCAGGCATACTTATTTTTCAGGTATTGTCCCTGTACATGCTTAAGTATTTTTAATGTGTACAAGTCTCTTTTGTTTTTATTTTTTTAAGATTTTATTTATTCAGTTGAGACACAGAGATACAGAGAGAGAGAGAGAGAGTATGAGCAGTGGGAGAGACAGAGGGAGAGGGAGAAGCAGACTCCCTGCTGAGCCAGGAGCCTGATGTGGGGCTTGATCCCAGGACCCTGGGATCATGACCTGAGCCGAAGGCAGAGACTTAACCATCTGAGCCACCCAGGCGCCCCTACAAGCCTCTTTTAAAACCTAGAACTGGTGTTTAGTAATTCAAGTATCAAATGCCCATATGAGAAAGCTATACAACTTGGGAAAGTGGGCGTTTTTGGTTTTGTTTTTGTTTTGACTCAACTACTTTTCTCTGTTAAAAATCACCCCCTCCAGGAAGGCTTCCTAGCTGTCTCCTCACCCATTCAGCAGTTAAAAGCCCTCTCCTCTGTCCCCTCAAAGGACCTTCACTCCAACATTATACTTAAAACATGCTTTGTCAGGCAGAACTCTAAGACTTAGATCCCCACCCCTGGAGATCCCCTTCCTTTGAGTGTGGGCCGGACTTGTGGAGATGGTGGGATTCATGTGAATAGGTTGCATCCTATGGCAAAAGTAAAGAGATTTTTCAGATGTCACCAAGGTCTCCCCATCAGTTGACTTTGAGTTCATTAAAAGGGAGATTACTGTGGGTGGGCCTGATCTAATCAGGTGAGCCCTTTTTAAAAAAAAGCATCCAGTCCTTATTCAAAGAAAGCAAGAGAGACTGCCCCACTGGCTCTGAAGAAGCAAACAGCTGTGACATGAACTGCTTATGGATAGGGCCATGTGACAAGGTCTGTAGTGGCCTCTAGGGGCTGAGAACCTCCGTCCTACAATCATAAGGAGTTGAATTCTGCCAACAACCACACGTACCCGGCAGAGGATCCCCGCTCCAGATAAGAACACCTACACAGCCCACTGGCATTTTTATTTCTGTCCCATGATACCAGAGAACTTGGCTGAGCTATATCCAGATTTCTGACCTATAGAAACTATGAGGTAACAAGTGGCTGGTATTTGAATCCACTAAGTTTTTCTAGCAATAGAACTATAATAGACCCTAAGTGTCTCCCCCATTAGACTCCAATCAGTTCAACCATGAACATTCATTGTGGACCTGCTATGTGTCTTGCATTTCTATTAGTCCTGGGGAAACTGAGGCAGTAGGAAGCCATCATATCCCAGCACTTCACGTATGGCTAGCACACAGAGGTCATTTAGTGGACGTTTGCTGAATGAAGGAGCAGCAAAACATTCAACAACAAGTATTTGCTCGTGTGCCAGCTAAACTTCTGACAGCTGCCCAATTTCTTTTTTCCCCTAAAGCTATCCCCTTTACGGTTGTCCTTTTTTTTTTCCCTTCTAATTCTCCTGACTCTATTCAGGTCCAATGTACTAGTCTTGTATAACTATAACCTGGAACCTTGTTCCAGGTGGGGGGGAAGAAAAAGTACTCAGAAACTGTGCTGGATATTATAAAATAGTTTCAGAAGTCCTATAGTACAAAAACTTATATAATACAAGTTTCCAAACTTAACCACAAAACCACCACCAGCCCCTTTTTAAATAACACTATTCGCATTCATTATCCAGTTTGGGAAATCTTCTGCCAGAAATTACAAGTCAGTGACACCTTGGGACGTCCCATCAGTCAGAAGGGTGCCATCAGCCCCGGTGACTGCAGCCAAACGGTTGGGACCAGTCTGGAGCTGAATCCCCAAATGAGTTTTCTGCCTAAATCCAGGATCCCTGGCTCGGGTTCCCCCGTCCTCAGAGTCAGGCTCACACCCTTAGGTTTTGTGAACTGAGTTTCTTCATTCCTCTGCTTTTGTTTAGTTTAGTTTTGTTTTGTTTTCTTTAACAGCTTTATTGGGGTATAATTTACATACCTTAAAATTCCCCCATGTGAAGTGTACATTTCAGTTATGTTTCATGTATTTAGAGTTGTGCAATCTTCGCTCTGATTTCAGAACCTTGTCCTCACTCTAAAAAGAAAGCTCATAACTGTTTATTTCCCATTTCCACCCCCCCCCCCCCCCGCCCCAGCCCCAGGCAACCACTGATCTACTTTCTTTCCCTCTGATTTTATCTATTCTGGACATTTCGTACAAGCGGAAGAGTACAATAGGTGTTCTTTCGTGCCTGGCCTCTCTCACTGAGCATAATGTTGTTGAGGTCATTCATGCTGTAGCATGTATCAGGTCTTTATTTCTTTTTATTGCCAAATAGTAACCCGTTGTGTGGACATACCACGTTTCCTTTGTCTGTCATCCACTGATGGACATCTGGGTTGTTTCCACCTCCTGACTATTGTGAATAATGCTGCTATGAACATTCATGTACAAGTTTCTGTGTGCACTTATGTTTTCATTCCTCCTGGGTAGATACCTAGCAGTGGAATTGCTGGGTCATAGGGCAGTTCTGTGTTTTACATGTTGAGAAATTGCTAAAGTGGTTTCCAAAGCGGCTGTAGCATCTTGTCTTCCAACAGGCATTGTATGAAGGTTCCAGATGCTCTGTAATACCTCGGTTTGAAAGGACCAACTGTCCTGGATTTCATATCACCTGCTTTACTCCTGACCTCTGAACCTTTGCCCACCTCTGTGGATTCCTCAATCCCAGCCTCTCCCTATCCTCTATAAACTTGGAACTTTGAACTTCTACCCAACTTCTGATGTACAAACTGGTTTTCCAAGCTCTGACCTCAACTGCATGAAGCCTTTCACCCCAACTCTAGTGCTGCCCATGGCCAATGCATGACAAATATCCTTCACTCTACTTGGATTTTTTTTCACTTGAATTTGTTTTTAAAAAACAAGACTGAATCATCAGGGAAATCCAAATCAAAACCTCAATGAGATACCACCTCACACCCGTCAGAATGGCTAAAATTAACAAGTCAGGAAACGACAGATGTTGGCGGGGATGCGGAGAAAGGGGAACCCTCCTACACTGTTGGTGGGAATGCAAGCTGGTGCAGCCACTCTGGAAAACAGTATGGAGGTTCCTCAAACAGTTGAAAATAGAGCTACCATACGACCCAGCAATTGCACTACTGGGTATTTACCACAAAGATACAAATGTAGGGATCCGAAGGGGTACGTGCACCCCGATGTTTATAGCAGCAATGTCCACAATAGCCAAACTGTGGAAAGAGCCAAGATGTCCATCGACAGATGAATGGATAAAGAAGAAGTGGTATATATACACAATGGAATATTATGCAGCCATCAAAAGGAATGAGATCTTACCATTTGCAACGACGTGGATGGAACTGGAGGGTGTTATGCTGAGTGAAATAAGTCAATCAGAGAAAGACATGTATCATATGACCTCACTGATATGAGGAATTCTTAATCTCAGGAAACAAACTGAGGGTTGCTGGAGTGGTGGGGGGTGGGAGGGATGGGGTGGCTGGGTGATAGACACTGGGGAGGGTATGTGCTATGGTGAGCGCTGTGAATTGTGCAAGACTGTTGAATCACAGATCTGTACTTCTGAAACAAATAATGCAATATATGGTTAAGAAAAAAAAAAGAAGAAGAAGCTAGCAGGAGGGGAAGAATGAAGGGGAGTAAATCGGAGGGGGAGATGAACCATGAGAGACGATGGACTCTGAAAAACAAACTGAGGGTTCTAGAGGGGAAGGGGGTGGGGGGATGGGTTAGCCTGGTGATAGGTATTAAAGAGGGCACATTCTGCGTGGAGCACTGGGTGTTATGCACAAACAATGAATCATGGAACACTACATCAAAAACTAATGATGTAATGTATGGTGATTAACATAACAATAAAAAATTAAAAAAAAACAAGACGAATATAACCTTGAGAAACATACATAGAATCCAAAACTAAGAACTGTGAGCACAATTTTTCAGAATGCTTTTGCACTTTTTAAAAACTATCATTAATTTTTTAAAGATTCATTTACTTATTTTAGAGGGTGGAGGAAGGGCGTGGAGCAGAGGGAGAGAGAGAATCTCAAGCAGACTCCATGCTGAGCGTGGATCCCAACTCAGGGCTCAATCCCACGACCCCGAGATCATGACCTGAGCTGAAACCAAGAGTCGGGGGATTATCCGACTGCGCCACCCAGGTGCCCCTTTACTAAAAACTATTATTGAGGGATAAAATTAGGTCTAGGGTTGAAAGGCTCAGTATAATGCTGCCTTGGTGCCTTAATCAGACCAGAGAAAGACACTAGTTGTTATTATCCATAATCATTCACCTTTTTCAGCTATTGAATCTCTGTCCCCTGTTCACCAAATTCACTCTGCAAAAATTGACAAGTATTCTTAAACTTCTGTTTTTGCTTTGGCCCAGCTCACTAGAATGGGCTCTTTGGGGGGCAGGCGGGTGGGGTTCTCTCTCCTGGTAAAGCTTGTTTGAATGCCCCACGCGAGATCAGCACTATATGCACCTACGCTACGTGAACCTTTCGAGTCTTTTCGCAGACTGGAGGCTAAGGAAAGCAGCATGAGAGCAGGGACCCCCCCTCCCACCTTGCCCAATAAAGGCAGCCGTGGTTTTGCATTCATTTGTGCTGCTTGAATTGGGAACACAACAGGCTGTGAGAATCCAGGCCAGGGTGAACAGCAGGACCTCCCCTCCACCAGGATCCCGTGGAGATTTACCCTTACTCAAATGATCCATCCCTCAAACTGGGCGACTGGAGCTGGGCAATGAGGAGGGCAGAGACAGGGAGGTGGGTCCAGCATTCAGTTGGCACCAGAGAGCGAGCTGGTGGTAAATTCAATGGAACTAGCCCATCTGGAATTGAATCAAGAGCCTCCCCTCCACCCCCACTTCTGTGCAAAGGGCCTACAGGGCTGTGATTCTGATTTCCTGTAGACCTCCAGGGAAGCCCAAGGGCTCAAAGGAGCCAGCCAGGGCTGTGAGAAGACCGCCCCCTGCAGCTTGGGGAAAGGTACCTCTGTCATCAACCCTACTGCCTCTCTACGACCAGCCCTTATGAGGCAAGCCGAGTCATTTTTATCATGGAGGGGTTGGGGGTTGGGGGACCCTTTTGAACGACTCCTTAGGTAGCACGTTACATTCAGACGTGGTAGTACAGGTTATTTTAATGACGACCAATGGAACATTGGAGGCTTCCTATTTCTTGATGTGTCGTACCAAGGCTGTGCATTTGTGTGGCCAGAGCCCGTCAGACGTGGAGGCTTCAGGAAATACTGGAATCAGTTTGGAACCCAGGGGAAGAGGAGAAAGGGCCACACAGTCTCGTGCTCCTGGAGCCTTCCTGGGTGAACTAGGTCCCAGGCTTCAAGAGCTTTCTTTTTTAATTCTGGTCTCCCAGGAGCGGGACTCTCAAATGCTTCCCTGTCCCCAGATCGTCGAGGGTCTGCATGACTTTGGGCTCTGAGCTCAGGACTGGGAAGCAGGAACAGAGAAGCTTCCAATGCAGTTCACCTGGCCTCCTGCGTCCAGCAACTCTTGTCACAGTGAGCCAGTTCTTAGGGCTTTATGTAAGGACAGTAACAAAGCCACTGCCCAAGACCGGGTGGATTATGTAAAAAAGCCCTAAAAAGTAAGTGTGTGAACTTTATTTGTGACTTCCTTGGTCCAGCCGGATGTTCCTGCTCTAGAAAGAGAGCAACAGGGAGAACTGGAAAGGCCAAAGGCAGCAAGACTCAAGAGTAAGGACTCCCTACTTGGACTTGTGATTTATTTATGTAAGCATATATACTTACTAGATGAAGCATTTATGTAAGCAGTGAGTGCTTACAGTATACCTAGCACTCTTCTGGGCGATGTTGAGTCAAAACACAGAAGAAATAGAGAAAATGTTCCCTGCCACCCAGAAAGCTAATGTTCTACACGTAGAAACTCTTCAGAAGCAGTGATGTAACAGACCACTCAAGTGCTCTGCAGCTCTGATGGATGGGGAGAGAGGGTAGAAGTTCTATTTCATGCATGAGAAGAAATCTACTTCTGATTCATTAAGTTCCTCTGTCCTCGGGGTCAGGAAACCAACCCACTTCTCCTAAATGGCATGGAGCCTCCCACACTCTTCCTTTAAGCCCCCATGTGTATTTAGGGAAATTTAGCTGAACAATTTTGGGGGAAAATGCATAGTACACCCATCAAAAAAGAAATTAAGTAGTTTTGTAAAAAGCCAAGCGCATTTTCAGGAATCGACTTGAGGCTTTCCCATAAACGTGTTTTCTGCAAAATGGAAGCATTAGAAATTATACTTAAACCCAAACTAAATGAATACAGGTCAGAACTCAAGGCAAGCAAAGTTCAAGCATATTAAAACCCAGCAAATAGCATTTTTACATTTGGTATATAAAGATTTTTTTTTCTTCTACTTGAGTTGGCCAGTGTACTTTACCCCTAAGGTTGCCACTTTTGAGGGTAGGGAAAGAAGGGGAAATTCAGGGACCTGTACTATTACTTGAAACAGGAAACATCTTAATGAAGAGAAAATCTCTTCATTAAGATAAATACATTATCAATGCCAAAGGTAGCTCAGAGCTCAGATTCCATTTATCTCAGTCCAACATTCCTATTGATCTAGGTGATTTGCCTTTAAAAATGTATGTTGTTATTCCAAGCAGCTGTGATTTCATGACCTAAAGTTTCCAATAATTTTAGGTGTGCATCTCACCAACTCTGAAGTGACTCTGGAAATCCAGTCTATAAGTGTGCATCTCAAAAATTCTAAAGAGACTCTGGAAAGTTTTCTGTTTGGGAAAAATAAATGTGAAGGCTGAACAGGCTGGGAGCAAGTCACCAACCACCTGGGTATCTGCCCTGGCCTTCGTTTCCTTCCTTATAGCACAAGAAAGCAGCATTTCATCATCTCTCCCAGAACTTCATTAGCAGCCATGAAATAGAGTTGACTTTCTTACAAATCCAGACAAGTGATCTCTGTCCCCATGGAGTTTGCCTTCATTCATTCAACCACTGTTCATTGAGCACCTAGTGTGGGTCAGGCTAGATGCTTAGGCAATGAGTGTGCAAAGGTTAGGGAGGACTTATTCCTGCCCTCATGGGCTTTCGGCCTGGCAGAGGAAACCAGCAGTTAGAGGATAACGGAGGAGGTTCTGTGAAGGAAAGGCTTCAGGAATGCTCCAAGATAACAGGGCAGGAGCTTCTTCTATTCCACCAAGACTTCAGAAAGGAACTGGCCCTAGGTGCACAGAGGAAAAGGAGGAAGAGGGTGGGGGAGAGGAGGTGGGGGAAAGGAAAAGGGGTTGGGGGAGGGGAGAGAGGGGGAGAGAGGAGAGAGAGAAGGAGTGGGGTAGGAGTTATCCAGGTGGGAGGGCTTGAGCAGAGTGAACAGAAGGCACATGAGCGCATGGCACATTCCGGAGTTCTGGTAGGCAGGGACTGGGTCCTTAATGCCTCATTAAGGAGTTTGGGTTTATTCCTAAAGATAGTGAAGTCCCATTGAAGGGATTAAGCAAAAGAAAGAGCTGATTAAAACAATAGTTCCTAAGGCCACTCCTGCAGCAGGGTGGAATTTCAAATGGTTAGGGGAAGGGGCAGGACTGGAAGAAGTGGGAACCGGTGAGGAGGCTGTAACTATAATCTTGGGGACAAGGTGGCAAGGAACCTGAACCAAGTCAGTAACAGGGGTCAACAGAGGAGAGGACAGAGCTGAAAGACACTCATGAGGTAGAAGCTTAGAGAGCTAGTAATACATCGCTATCCCACGGATCGTGTTTTTCAAGCTGCTGAGCAGTGCTACGAAGTAGTTGTCCGTTATGTGTCTCTGCTAGCCTGCGGGCTTATGAGGCAGAGGGACAATGTCTGTGTCTTTCTTGTCTACCATTTTATCTCTAGGACTTAGCATAGGGCTTGGCACATAAATGGATAAATACTCATCCCCTGAGATGAACATGTGGTGGGTGGGGAGTTATTTCTCTTTTCAGATATTTAGCTGGTAAACTTTGACAATTCAGAATTCTTACCTAAGGTAGCCAGGTTGGAAGTGGTAGGGAAAAAAAGGTTTCGTCTTAGAAACGGGAGATGAACATGAGTCCCTACTCTTCTCATGTGAGCTGTGTGACTTGAATAAGTTACCTAACTTCCCTGAGCCTTATTTCCTTCACCTGTAGAATGAAGAGGCTGTAAATGTAAAATGATATTAGTATTGGACTTCATAGGTTGTGGGGAAAACTAAATGAGGTTATCTGCGACAAAAGTTTAGCAGGTGTCTGACACAAAGTAAACACTCAATAAATGCTAGTTAGACTAGGATGGAAGGGTTGGTGGGTGGGTGGATGGGTGGGTGGGTGGGTGGATGGGTGGGTGGGTGGATGGAAGGAGGGATGGTGGATGATGGATAGATGGGTGGGTGGGTGGATGGATGGATGGGTCGATGGATGGGTAGATGTATCAGTGGATACATAGGTGGGTGGATGGGTGCGTGGATGGACAGATGACTGGCTGGCTGGCTGGCTGGCTGGGTGAATGGATGGATATGTTAATGGATATACAGATGCACTGATGATGAATGAGTGGACAAATGAATGTTTTGAATAGGATATATCTATTAGGTCATGCTCTTTTTCAGGCCAACCTTAATCCCCTTTTGTGGGCATCCATATAATAAATTGATTAGTCTGAAAACTTAAAAAGCCACCTGGTCTTGGTTTCTGTGAAAGTCTTATGGCCTGCTGCCACTGAATGCTGAAGATTTAAACTTCTTATTTTAGGTTCTGTCTAGACACCTCTCTAAATAGGAACTTCATGCTAATCTACAGGTGTTGCTTATGAACAGGTTATTTCTAAATAGTAGCTGGTGCATTACAAAAAAAAAAAATCCAAGAGCAAATAATATTTACTGAGACCAAGGTCTCCAATGGGAAGATTCCTAGTCAATTTGTCAACCCCTCCCATACCACCTGGCTCCTGCCTATACCCTACGCAATTACCAGGGAATCAAATATTCACAGTGGGTATAATTAATTAAATGCATTTTTACTAATTAACTTAAGAACTGGTAAATAGGGCCTCCCTTTGGTAGTTTAAAGATGCAGCTACTGGTGCTGTTGATTAAAATGTGAAGCGAATCTGGCTAGAAACTAGCATGTAATGGATGGAGGCACTATCGCAACGTTTCTTTTAAGGTTTGTCAAATCGTGTGCTACTGATATTGCTAAACCCCTTTAATCAGTAAGTATAAAATTCATCTGAGAGCATAAAATATATCTGACAACGGCATACATCAAATCCCAGACTGAACATTCAAAATAAATTGTATCGAGATTTTGTCACAATCATCGATTTCTGCTTTTCAAGCTGGTTTCTGGGGCAGCCACATAAAAGTTAAATACAAGCTATCTATGGGCTCATTGGATTGCGGTAATTCATTAAACCAATGGTGGCTTTAATAAATCTGAACATAAAGATTGCTTCCACAGACACCCTCAGCTTGGAAATGTGCCACTAATCAAAGAGGGTGGCAAAACTAATCTCATTGGCTTGTACGGGAGGTGCGAAGGAGCTTTTAGAGGGTTGCTAAGGGCTGATTTCCAAGGGTAGTATCGTCGCACTTCTGCAGCGAGATCAGACCACCGGGGAAATCAAGAGCCCCTGTGGAGCCAAACCCTCAGCATTCGTGGTCAGCACGTGCACAGCACAAGCAACTGGTCCTTTGAACAAAGCTGGGTTTAGTCAATGCAAGCCCACTTACTGAGTGACCTTCGATTCCATTGACTGACTGATTTCCCCCATTGTACTCACTTCCCAGTGACGGTGGTGATCCCTGGGCTCTTAACAATTTACAAAGCAGTCTCACACCCAGTGACTTCTTTAGTCCCCCTGAAATCTTGGGAGGGACAAGGCCAGGGTTATTATTATGCCCATTTTGCAGATGAGAAAATGAAAGTTTAAAAAGCCAAGCGATTTGCCCTCAGTCCCACATTTGGCAGAGCTGGAGCGCATAGCAAAACTGTCAAAAGCCCAAGCTTCGGGTTGAAATCCTACCTCTGGGACATACTACAGGTTCTCTCACCTTCCAAAACCTCAATTTTTCTCAACTGTAAAATGGAGATAATGAGACTGCCTATCCCTGACTTGGGAGATTTAATGAGCTCCTATGGATCAGATGCATAACGAGCACGTAAGACATGTTTGCTATTATTCATAGAGAATATCAGGTTGTATTCAAAAAGACAGACTGGACAAGGCCTGGAAAGTAACTACTGAAAATTCCGAATTCCATTTCCCACAGGTGGAGGAGAGCCTTGCCCTTATCATGCATTAGCCTTTTCCCCGCGGTGAAGCACCCTCCTTGTTGGCATATGCTCAGAGAACCCCATGATATTTCTGTCCCTTTCAGCTGTGACTCATTATTGTAAATAGCAGTGCAATGAGGAGATGAGAAAAGAATTTAAATACACTGACAGAATTTTAGGGAAAGTGATACACAAGAAGATAAAAAGCAATCAGGAAAATTTGCATACACCCTTGTGGTCTCAAAGGTCATCTATTTGGGAGTCTACTAATGGGAATACATCTTTTTCGATTCTGGGTGATTATTTAATTGAAAAGGAAAGAATTTAAATGAATCAAGTCATAGAAGCAAAGTAGATTTATGTCAACTGCAACAAAAAATTGCATGTTTCTTTGGGAGAAAAGTCGGTCCATTCATATACAAGTTAAAATTTAAGATGGAGTAGTAAATGTGACCATATATTAGGATTTGGGTCAGCACTAAAAAACATGTTGATATTCATGAGCTTTATTAATTTATTTTTTAAATCAGCCTCCAGTTACACCCTTTATTCTATCTAGAAAAAAGGATGGTTTCGTATCCATTAATTTACTTGAACTTTATAATGACCGTTGGAGGTGAGTATTATCATTCCCACTTTATAAGACAGTTTAACATATACTTACTCAAGGCAGGGACCAAGACATTTTGTCTTTTTTTTTTTTTTTTTAATCCCCGGTGCCCGACTAATAAAAATGTAAGTCAGAGGTTTAGCAGAACCTCCTAAATGTTCTGCTTAAGACATCAATCTTTTCTTAGAAGGCAGCACAGCATAGAGACTTAGCCTCTGGCTTTACCATCAGTGGGGCCTGAGTTCAAACCCCAGCTCTGCACGTACCGACGATGTGACCTTCAGAATTTATTTCTTGGACTCTCAGCTTAAACAGTGTTATTAATACCTACCTTGTGGAGTTGTTATGGTAATTAAATTTCAAGATAATAAAACGAGGGGAGAAATATAAAGCACTTAGCACAATATCTAACACATATTAATGCTCAAAAATTATAGTTTTCACATCTCATGAGTATACTCAGAAAGGCAAGGATAAGCATACTATTTGACCACTGCGGGAACTTCTTTTTTTTTTAAAGCATGCCTTAATCATCAGATTTGAAATTAACAGGCAGAAACTGAGCGGCTGGTGGATTGCTCGATGAGGAGCAGCATCCAGGGGTTGCCCATGACAGCCAGGCATGGATGCTTAGTGCTCCTGTGACAAGCCTCACCTCTGATTTAATGCAATGTGCTGTTATTATTAATAAGCAGCAGGGAACCCAGTGTGAGGCTGCCTGCTGCCTCTCCTACTAGGTTCATTCACTTATTTTCTAGGACATCATACAGTCCTTTAGCCACTTTATGGGGGGGAAATCTGCTCATTTAATTTCCAAGTAAGGGACAATTAGTACCGATCGTGATGCATAGCTGCAGGAATCCAACATCTTTTTCAGGGCTGACTGTTAGGATATTTGCACATTTTTTGGTCGTCTCTGGGACATCCAGGGTAATAGCACCAGGTTGCAGTCAGCTCGGGGTTCACCATCCCTGGTGAATTATCTTTAAAATGTATTAGGAGCATAACCACGTACAATGAAGAATTGTGTGACTGATATTAACAGATATGGGAGGCAATGGGTAAGTGGGCAATAGCTGTGCGTTGGACAAGTTGTGTGGTCAGTGATGAGAAGGAAGGGGACTAACATTTCATGAGCATCTACTATGCACCAGAGTTTAAACTAGGTGCTTTATGCATGTCGGCCCCCTTACCCTCCCACCCTCCCTACGAAACCCCAGGGGGTCAGGGCCACCAGTGATCACATTGCCAGGTACTCCGTCTCTTCTGTCTCTAAATGACACCTAAGTGCTGACAACTTCCAAATTCATACTTCCAGCTCAGACCCACTGCCTGAACTCCAGACTCATGTATCCTACTGCCCACTTGATATCTCCATTTGGATGTCTAATCTGCGTCTCAAAATTAGCATACAACTTACCCCCCCACACAC
This sequence comes from Zalophus californianus, assembly GCF_009762305.2. NCBI lineage: Eukaryota > Metazoa > Chordata > Mammalia > Carnivora > Otariidae > Zalophus > Zalophus californianus. The sequence goes on from NC_045598.1 coordinate 10,528,279, forward strand.
AAGCCTGCTCCCCCAACAGCCTTCCCCAGTCACAAGTAGATTTTTTGTTCTTCTGGTTATTCAAACCCAAAGCATTCAAGTCATCCTTGATGCCCCTCTCTCACACACGGGCCACATTCAGCTGTCAGCAAATCCTGTGTCTCTACCTTCAGCGTCTCTCTAGAACCCAGTCCTTCTCTGCACGCTCACCCCTCTCCCTCCATGTCTCTCCCATCTTTCAAGCCACCATCATGACTCTCTTGACTTAGGAACCGCTGCCTGAATGGTTTCCTGCCTCCATTCCTGTCCCCCTGGAGTCTTTTCCATACAGCAGCGGGGGGGGGGGGGGGGCTCATAAAGCATAAATCATCTTGTATTGCACCTCTGCTCAAACTATTCAATGGCTCCATCTCACTCCGGTTAAGAGCGGAAGCACATATAAGTCCTTAACTGTTTCCCAGGTAAGCCAAGGACTCATGCGTCTGGGCTCTGTACTGTTTTTGTATCTGTCTCGGCCACGAGACTGTGTGCACTGGGAGGGCAGGAACTGGTCTCCTCCCTCCCTGCATCCCTGGCGCCTAACGCACCCCCCAGTGAAAGCAGAGCAGTAAACGCTGAGAATCACTTGCTCCGTGCCCAGTGCGGTTTTAAACCCTGATGCTCGTCAACTTATTTAGTCCATGTAACAACCCTATGAGATAGGAACCATTAGTACTGCTGTTTTGCAGATAAGGAAACTGAGGCACAGGGACGCCAAGGTCACAGACCTGTTAGAAGTAGACCAGGGAGTTAACCCCAGGCAGTCTGGTTCCGGAGGCAAGTCTGCGCTCTTAGCTAGCACATCATCCTCATTCTCCGGTCTTTTCTAAGTGTGCCCTTGGCAGATGGGCGGTGGCCGAATGGCTGAGTAAGGAAGTGCGTGTTCCCAGTGGTTATGACTAGCACACAGGAGCACTCCCTGCGGGTCAGCCCCCGGCCCAGGATGCCTTAGATTAGGTTCTCTGCATGCAGACAGTTTACCAGAGAGTGCTCTAGGGAGATACTCGGGTACGGGAGCAAAGAAGTCAGATTTGGGCAGAGGGAAAAGCTGGCAGACAATGTGGCTTGCCTCTGATGCCTAGAGGGACCTCTGGAGCAGGGATGGCCCTTCAGACTGGTCCAAATGGAGGGAGAAGGGCTGGGCTTTTTTTTTTATTCAAGTGGGTGGTGAAGGGCTGGTCCCTGGGTGGGGTTGCAACCTTGGGTGAGGGAGGCCCCTGCCGCGGAGGACAGCTGCTGGTGACAGGTGCAGGTGTGAACTGTCGGTCGCTGACATTCCTAGCTCTTGGCAGGTGAGTGCATGGGCCCTGAGGAGGAAAACTGGGGAGAACACTACAGTATCCCCTATAGGGACTAAAGATTTTGCATAATATCTCACTTAACCGTTGTTGCCCTACCATAATGACTTATGCATTTGTTACACCCTTTTGATAATCAAGCAAACTGCAGCTTGGAGATGTGAAGCCTAACCTCATCAATCACCTAGGAAGACGAGATGGGGATTCCAGGCCCATGTGAATGATGAAAAGTTCAAGGGAGTGGCCAGGGCCTGCTCACGTTGCTGCCCAGCCTGCAGGCCCAGGCTCATCAGCTCCTGTTGGGGCAAGCGTTGTCAGGGGCATGGACCTCCGTGGCCTGGGTCTGCTCGTCTCCTGCTGCTAAATCACTCCTCCTGCCGTGGGCATGTGCTCCTTCCCGATCCTTACATCTCTGGCGGGGTCACCAACCAGAGTGATTCTGTGGGGCTTCTGGGTTGGGCACGCACACCGGGCCTACTCCGTCAAGGGAGCACCATGCCGGGGCCCAGGGGTAGGCCAGCTCTGGCCTGGGAACAATAGGAGAGAGGGTCCTTTTCCTGGGAGGTAGCTAGAGTAGCATACTGTAAGTCCTGAGCTACCTATGGCCGTGGTCCGCCAGCCTCCTCTCCTCCAGCTCCTGAGGCCAGGTGCTTGGAAGAGAATGGAAAAGGAGGTCAGGAAGGAGCAAGAGACAGAGATCTGCTGGCTTGAGCTCCCGGGATCCCTGAGCTCTGACCTACCTCTAGACCCCAACTTCCTGAGCCAATAAATTCCCCATTGGTATCTTTTTTAAAAAAATTTTATTTAAATTTAGTTAACGTATCTTGTATTATTAGTTTCAGAGGTAAAATTTAGTGATTCATCAGTTGCATATAATACCCAGTGCTCATCACATCAAGTGCTCTCCTTAATGCCCATCCCCCAGTTACCCCTTTACCCCACACCCCTCCCCTCCAGCAACCCTCAGTGTGTTTCCTAGAGTCAAGAGTCTCTTACGGTTTGTCTCCCTCTCTGGTTTTATCTTATTTTATTTTCCCTTCCCTTCCCCTATGCTCATCTGTTTTGTTTCTTGAGTCTCATAAGCTGGTGCACATTGATGCTCTTTCACCTGCAGGTGGGACGATAGCCTTATGTCAGGTGCTGGTGTCCATAATGTATTGGTCCGTTTTTGGTGTGTAACAAACAGCCTCAGAATCTCTAGGGCTTACAACAGCATTTCTTTTTCCCATTTATGGATCGGCACATTTCTGAGGGTGTGGCTAGGCTCTGGCTGGCTTTTTCTCCAGGCTGAAGGTTGGGCTCTGGTTTGTTCCCTGTGTCTTCATTCTGGGGCTGAGAATAATGAGGCAGTTTCCTGGGCCATGCACTTCACATGGAGGATCGCGGGAGCCCAAGAGGTCAAGCAGAATGGTGTGGAAGCATTAAAGGTCCCTGCTTGCTGCAAGTCAACTGACATTCCGAGGGCCAAAGCAAGTCACGTGGTAGAGTGGGGGAGAGGAAGGTGCTCTACCCACCCTAGTGAGCGGTAATGAAAAGTGGGAGGCAGGGGCAAGGTGGGTGCTGCTATCTTGGGAGGGGAGTGAGGATCAGCAGCCATAATCCAGTCTGCCACGGACGGGCAAGAAGAATGAGGAGGGGGGCGAAATGACTCCTGAGACAGGGGGACATCCAGCCACCACACCAATGACAGCGAAGGTGTCCTGTCTCCCACACCCCAAGGGCAGGGTCTGTTAGAATTACAACAGAGTCAGCAGAACCCCAACACTCAGAACCACACAGGCCATCCCGAGGCAGCAGCTCGGTGTGCAGAGAAACCAGATCCTTTCTGAGAGATCAAAATCAATTTTAAACAGACACAGCTGTTCCCTAGCAGGGTTGTCGGAAGGGAGGGGAAGGGGAGACACTATAGGGAATGTTTTGTTTCTTTTTGTTTTAAGTTGTCGGAATAACCAAAGAAGACTTCTAAGGTTTGATTATTAATTTTGGGGAGAATCGGTTGCCAAGTTTGCTATCCTTTTCAAGAAAAAGAAGTGTAAGATCAAAGGGAGGCTTCATAGCAGAGGTTTTCACCTTATATTGTTTGTAAGCTTTTCACAACATAATGATCAGAAATAGAGCTGGTTTGGTTTTTGGTTTTTGGGGTTTTGTTTTTTGTTATTTTGTTTTTTTGTTTTTTTGATGCACCCCCTCAGAAGGATAAATCAAATACCACCATTTAATTCAGTTCAGCGAATGTTTACTGAACCTCTCCCATGGCCACATGCTCACTTATAAAAAATATAAACAAATAATAGTGATGGTGAGTTTCACCCCTGCATGTCTGGGTTATCCAGCCAACTGAACTTATCTCCCGGGGTCTCGGTGTCCTCATTTGTAAAGAAAGCACGTTTGGCCTCTGAACGCTGAGGTTCCTTCCAGATCTAAAATTTTAAAGTCCACAAGCTGGATGATGTTCTTTTCCCACTTGCTGCACACTCCAAGTACAGACGTGTGCAGCTGGGAAATCGCTGGAACCGTGAGCGTCATAGGGCTGAAGAGGGATGCTCAAGTGTCTTCCCAATGGCCAGGCGAAGAATTCCTGAGCGGGGTTCCTCAGTTCGGGTGTGTCCCCGAGTTCCATCATTCCTATAGTTTTCGCTTCACCAGTACAAATGGTGAGTATGGAGGAGTAAGGAAGTGATACAAGGTACTAGTGAAGACAAGGCCACCAGTGTCCCATTGACCTGGGTCCCCGCCCTGCTTCTTGTCGGTTGGATGACCTTGGGTGACTTTACCTCCCCACACCTCAGTTTTCTTATCTGTAAAATGAGCATAATAGTAGCTTCATCCTCATAGGGCTGTTGTCAGGGCTGTAGGTTAAGTACTTAGCCGTGTGTTTGATGTAAGAACCCACTGGAATCATTATCATCATTTTATTATCATAGCACGCCCTCCATGCACACTTTCAGGCAAAACCAGATTCTGAATCTGCCAGCTCATTTAGCATCTTAGAAAGTCTAGAAAACTTTGAGGAAGAAAGGGTTAATCCCATCACTGAAATTTAATGAAAAAGGTAAAATAATTTCATTCAGTGGTCTTCACATAAAAGGGTACACAGATTTGTAAACGTATGTTACTTCGAACTCACACAGTAATAGTCAATGATCTTTTAAAAACTAGAGCCTTAAAAGTTAGGGGGAAATCCAGGTGGTAAGGGATTCATGTGATCATTTCCTGCTTGGTGTCCAAAGGGAGCTCACCCACAGGAGGACTAAGGCTCCATTCTCTCAGTCTGTGCCCACAAGCAGGCTGCATTCATCTGGGGGAAGAGGACCCATCTTTTCTAACTTTCACAAAGGTACTCTCTGGGCCAGCGAAGGCCCTGGACCCGTCCAACCTTTAGGAGACATCAAAGTTCACACTTCGGTTTGATGCCTCCTAATGAATGACAGGACAAGAACCTAGATCTGTCTGTCATTTCTTCCCAAAGCTGCCTGGAAGACTCAAGCTCAATGCTGTTCCCCAAAGCTATAAGGCTCCCACCTGTAGGACCCCCCAGTCCTCAGGGGCTCCTCACTGGCTCCTGTGGATGGGGGGAGCTCCCAGCTCTGTTTCTTTTTTCCATACAGTTTCATCTCTTGGATACAGGATAGCTGTTACAGAGCCTGGACACTTGCATTCCTGCACTTACAGTCCCAGCGGTTTGAGAGGCGAGGTGTGGAACCAAGACGCTGGGGGGAGGGGCTGGGGCTGGAGACGTGGGTGCAGGATGCCAGAGAATGCCACCCCCCCAGCCCTTGTTCCTATGCCTCCACCAACCTCTTTTAAAGCCAAACCTCCTGGTTCTTTGTTTTTCAGAAGGAGCACATACCCACAGCTAGCAGCTAGCCATACCGGGACAAAGGAGTCAGGGTACCATTTTACTACCGAGATGGCTAAGGATGCTGACCGAAAGCACCATAACTGACCTTGCTCTGAGCAAACACAGTTCCCTCTTGAACTGCACACACATCTAATAACATGGCCTTATATTGGATTATAAAATTGTTTTAGTTCTCCCCAGCATAAAATAAGGCAGGTAAACAAATAAAGGGGCAGTCAATTAAGATAAATATGGCAACTTCACAATTTACTGGCTAGAGACACATTATCCCAATGAGCCGAACATTGGGTAAAATAGCTCTCTTCTAATTGTATGGATACAATCGGACAGCTAATCCTGAGTATCAGGGCAGATGGTTGCTAATACAGTCCTTCATGGCACACTGGATTGAACAGTGTATGCTGTTTGGCTGATAAATATTTTTTTCTCAGGGCACTTTAGTGCTGGAAAGGTTTAGTGTTGACTCCAGGGGCAAGATTCCAAGGCCCTTCCTTACTACTGCTGCTTCCAATTCCTGAGAAAGGACACGTCCCCATATCTGAGATGCCTTTGTAATGAGTTGTCAGGAGCATAGGGGTCTTAGCTCAGTGGCCTCGAGGGAGGGCCATACTGGTCTTTACAGCACTGATCCTAAGGGTGGGGGGGGGTGGCTCAGTGCATAAGGCATCCTAGGAGTAGAAAGAAATGAACAGAGAGGGAAGCAGAAGCTCTCAAGAGTCTGAGCAAGGGGTGGGGGTGGGAGAGGAAATGAGCGAAAACCTCTCCTGAAGATATCATTTAGTTAAATAAACGGCAGAGCAAAATATGGGGGGGGGGATAAGGGGTCCTGAAAATCCCATTCTTGGAAAAATCCCACTGTGCTCCTTACTGAATCTAATGCACGACTATTACAAAGAATACCAAAAAACCCCACAAAAAACAAAAACAACCCCCCCCGAAACCTATCTCCTCACCCACCCCTAGAAAGCATAGAAAGCAACTCATATAGGATCGAGATCACACGAATAATACTATCAGTGAGAAAAGAATAAATGACCCACTTAGGGTAGGTCTGCAAAAACATTTCAAGCCACTGGGGTACCATTTCATGAACCCAAAGAACTAATTTACCAAATGGGTCCCCAGGGCCCAGAGGAACTAATGCCCTGGCCACCAAGGAGCGGCTCCTTCTGTTTCTCCATCCCATCAGTGCCTCTGGCCGAGAATGAAAGGCCTGGAGCTAGAAGGGATGCTAGAAGGCTCCCTTGGTGCATCAGGGCGCGCAGGGAGGAGACCGTGTTCACGCATCCGAGGGGAAGGGGGAAAGGAAGAAAAGGCAGATATGTTAGAATCAGACACACCTGAACCTGAATCTGGTTCTGCACCTGCTAGCTGGGTGAGTGTGAGCAAACCTGAGCTTGGGGTTTCTCCTGATCTGTGGAAAGGGGATACTAACACCTACCCTTAGTGTTGGGAACATTCAGCCTCAGCTGGTGGAAATGAATGGATGAGCACAGTGGGGTCATGGTGATGTCCAAAGGATGGGAGTTGCCTGTACAGCCCTCGCCGCCCCATCCTCCTCTCCAGCACCTCCTCATGGGTATCTGCATCGCTGATAACATCTATGGAGTTCTTCCGGGCACCGGGCACCCAGCCAGACGCTTCACGTGCAGTGGCTTATTTAATTCCTCACCACGTCTGTGAAGCAGGTAGTCACATCATCCCATTCTACTAATGGGGAAGTTGGGACTCAGGGAAGTTAAGTAACTCTGCTCGCGTCACAGAGTTAAGTGGCAGGGCTGGGACTCGAACGCTTGTCTCACTAACTCCAGAGCCTGGGCGTTGACTCTACTCTTGCTCTCAGAGAAGAGTGAGATCATCGGTGACATCAGTTAGCACCGTCCTGCCAATGGGCTGTGGGGAGGGGCCTTCCCTGAGATGAGGAACTGGAGCTGAAGGCCCAAGGGCTGGAAGACTTGACCGTGTTCTCTTTAGCCATGTTGAAGGAACCTCCCAGAAACTGCTGTGTGGTGCTGGAAAGTGTGATAGCGCCCAGCCCACAGAGAGAGCCAAGACCCAAGAAGGCCGGAGGTCTGGCAAGATATCTGGGGGTTGGACCAGTTCTTTGGGGTGTGGGGATGGTTGTCTCAGGATTTTTGTATTTGTGTTATTCCTTGTCACTGTCACACAGCTAGGGACAGAGCCAAGAGCCCAGGCCGTCAGGCACATCCCTTTGTAAGCCCTACACCACACCAAGTAAGAAACATCAAAAACACAAGGGCCATTCAAGAAGGAAAAAAATTACACTTCTATGAAGAAGTAGAGGCTTTAAGTATATATGTTTATGTGTATGAGTCCACGGTTAGTATGCATATTTAATATTCATTCCATACATAGGGATGTCTGAATTATAAGTGATTATGGAAGGAGGGTTTGCAGGTGGAGAACATGCAGGGATGACTGAGTTGGTTAAATACAGACAGAGGGATGCCCCTGACCAAGTTCCCGACCCCTGGATGAGAGATTGCTGGCGGAGTCGAGAGGAGAATGTCATTTTTCATGCTAACAACTGTGCTCTGTGTCCACACTGACCGTGCGTGCGTGCGTGCGTGCACACAGATACATGTGCATACATTCTCACCTTAGAGCTCCAGGCTATTTCCCTAAGCCCCACGGTTCTCTGCTGTCCCCCTCCTGGTGGCTTTTTTCTCCATCCCTTCGTTTCATGACTGTGGATCTGAGGGTGACTAAGGGCAGCAGGGGAGCATTGCCAGGAAGGGATTATAGCTTCGCTCTTGGGGCTCACTGCCTGCACACACTCCTCTACGTCTATGACTCCGTCCCCTTCCTGGTCTTTTCACCCAGAGGCCCAAGTCCTGGTTGCCCCTGGCTGAGAGATGCTTTGCCCTTTCCCCGGAGCACATGTTAAGACCCACTCAGCCAAAGTAAACTGTGTAAATGTACAAAAGATACAGCTCCTAGATTGGCCGGGATTTGCATGTGACAATTTGAATAAACCGAGCATCCATCTGCAGGGAGGGAGGGAGCCCTTGCAGACATACCTGAGGTCCAGAGGCTTCCTTGCATTTATATGTGTCTCACACGTGTGCACAGTGCTTTATGAGCACCTGCCCTGGGTGCCTAGGGCAGTGAGTCTCAAACTTCGCAATCCACCAGACACTCCTGGGAAGCTTCTTGCAAATGCAGGTCCCTGGAACCTCCTCAGAGGTCCTGGTTGGTCGGGTGTGGGACTAGGGATCTACATCTTAACAAAAGAATTAAGTGACAGGAGGGTAGCGAGCAAGGGGAGAGTGGTACAAGATGAAGTCAGAGGCCAGATTGCACAAGACCATGACCTTGCTCTTTCAGATCTAGAACTCAGGAAGTGCCCCTGTACCAGTGGTCCAGTCTGACAGTCTATGGTGCTGGATACACATTAGTAGGATGATGGGTCATTTTCTAAAGACTCTGGTTTTCATCCCTCCCAACTCCTTAACTAACACGGCTTCAGGGTCCCTTCCTGTCTCTGGCTCTGTGTTTCTCCATCTACCAGTATACAACAGGAGTGCTGGAATAAATGATCCCAAACTTGCCTTCTGGGACCAGATAGCCTCATTTGGTTGCAGGGTGGGGCAACCACATCTACTGGGTTTCCTGGGACAGTTCCAATTTATGCCACTTGTCCCAGCTTCATTATTCCTAACACCCTCTCTTGCTCTCAAAAGTGTCCCAGTTTGGACATTAAATTATAAGGTCATTCTATTTATGGGAGAAGGGAGGTGCACAGGACATGGCTGTCAGCAATGGGCTATGCTCTCTGCCTTGGTTCTTATTAGGAGTTTTCTTTCTCTGAGCAAGGATGGTTTTGCAGACTTTCCAAAATGCCCAGGTAAACTTTGAAGGGCATCAAATGCAACACGGCACATTCTGCTCAGATGCTCATTCTGCTCAGGAAGATGGGGCACTCAACTAATACTGGCAGAGACTGGTGAGTGCATAAGGGCCAGCCGGTGCACTGCCTGAGCTTTGAATGGGGTTTGGCAGATGGGGAAAGACGGCAACTGGGGACACTGGGAAACAGGAGTAGATCCCTATGAAGCAAGCCCATTTTCTGGCATGGTTCTTAACATCAGCTTATGGGGCTGTGAGGCCAGGTCTACTTTAGGAACATTTAAGGTCACGTGCTCAGAGTTGTGGACCCCAAAGAGAGAGGGCTCTGGTTACAAGACAGCTCTGGAGCCCCTCCCCCATATTTATATGTGTCTCCCAAGAAATGAGCTGCAAATGCACATCAGCCTGCAGACAGGTAAGTGGGCTTGCAATAGGGTGTTAGGCAAGGGGGCAGAGATGTAGATTCTGTGACCATTTTGTTACCTGAGATCACCTAGGGAGGAGCAGTGGTGGAAGTTGGGGGGTAGACTAGTAATCTTTTGGGTTTAAATCAAATGGATTCTAGAGGGTAATTGATCCCAGGCTTTCTGTCTAAGATCTGGCCCTTTTACATGTGGAGACACAGCTGGTAAAAGCCCCCTCCCCCCCTTTTCATGTTAAGAAGCAATTTCTCAAAAATAAAATTCTTTAAAATCCTAGGAAGTACCCCAGGAGTTTTAAAGTGAGTTTCTTGACATTTCAATGGCTGTATTACAGCTGGGGAAAAGAGGAGGCAGAGAGAAAGAAGGAACTCAAAGACTGGGTGTTTGCTTTCTTTTCTCCTTGTTAGATTTTTTTGTTTTGTTTTGTTTTGACTTGATTTTAAGATTCTGGTGGGTGGGAGTAATCTCACTGAAGAGGAAAATGAGTAACACTTGGTCAGTCTGTTTACGCTCACACACGTTCATTTGCAGAGGGCTTACTATGGATTAGGTGGCATGGATGCAAAGACAGATCATGCATGAAAACTGACCACCTTCCTTCTCCCACGCTGCAGCTCTCGGTGAGCTCTCCAGATAGAGCTGCTCCTGACTGTGTCCTCGGAAAGTTTGTTCCCAGGACACGCCTTGCCCCCTTTTATTGCTATTTGCATTTGTGCTGACTTTTGTTTTTATTGAGGTGAAATTCACATAACATCAAAGGAACCTTTTTTTTAAGAGGGGGGAGGGGCAGAGGCAGAGGGAGAGAGAGAGACTCTTAAGCAGGCTCCATGCCCAGCACAGAGCCGGACCCAGGACTCAATCTCCGACCCTGAGATCATGATCCGAGCTGAAATCAAGAGTCAGACGCTTAACCCACTGAGCCACCCAGGCACCCCTAAAATGAACCATTTTAAAGCAAACAATTCAATGGCATTTAGTACATTCATAACGCTGTGCAACCACCACCTCTGTCTACTTCCAAAACGTTTCATTACCCCAAAATAAAACACAGTACCCATTATGCAGTTATTCCTCATTCTCCCCTTCCCCCAGCCCCTGGCACACATGTCTGTCTGGATTTATCTATTCTGGCTAGTCTACAGAAAAGAAATCACGTTACCTTCTGCGTCTGGCTTCTTTCACTTAGCGTACTATTTCTGAGCTTCATGCACATTGTGGCAGGTGTCAATGCTTCATTCCTTTTCATGGCTGAATAATAGCCCATTGTATGGATATACCGAACTGGTTTATCCATTCTTCTGTGGTTGGATGTCTGGGTTGTTTCCACCTTCTGGCTATTGTGAATGGCGTTTCTGTGACCATTTGTGGACAACCTTTTGTTGGGGGCATCAGTTTTCAACTCTTTGGCTATATACCTAGGGCTGTCATGGCTCAGTCGTATAGTAATTCTGTGTTTAACTTTTTGAGGGACCACTAAACCATTTTCCATAGTGGCTGAACCATGACAGCCCCCCATTCAGAAGACTCCCAGTTAGATTTCTCCGTAATTTAACCAAAGGACTTCAAAGAACTGAATTCTGATTTACAGATACACCAAGCAGCCTAAGTTTCTTGGTTGGTCCAGTGGGTCAGAATTCCCGCTAATGAGACACAGGTCAGGGGTTCAATCCCCAGCTGACCAGTTAGCTCGGCAGAGCAGACAGTGAAAATTATGTCTGCAGCCACACATTCTACCAATGCGGCCTTGCCCTCTTACAAAAGCTTGTTAGTGGCCCCAGGGGGTTGGAGCAAGAGTGGGTTTTTATGGTTCCAAATAAAAATCTAGCATCCAAGGCACAATGGGACTAATTGGAAATCAGATGACTGCTTACTTCCAGTCTTGGTTTCACCTGATTTCTGCCCCGGCGGGGGGGGGGGGGGGGGGGGGGGGGGGGGGGGGAGGCGCTTGGGTCAGTTGCTTAACCCCCCACCCAGAGCTTCAGTTTCTTCCTTGCTAAAGTAGAATTCCTAATTCTTACTCCAAAGAGATGATAATGCAGCCTAAGCACTTTGCACACAGTAGGCTTCCTACTTAGTAGATGCTGATAAATCTCAAGGGTGGGCACCATTAGCGTCTGCAGTGGGCTCTGAGTTACTCTCCTGAGGTTGACTGAGCCGGAATGGTGGTGTACTATTGTCCTTGGGGTTACATTGGCTGTTTCAAATTGTCCTATTTGCATGGAATGAAGCTTGCTATGGTAACAAGGTCTGGTGGCTGGAATCCAGGGCCCCAGCGAAAAATGCAAAGCCTGTGCTCTGAGAGAAAGAGGAGTTGGATAAGGTTTATCAACTTTAAGGTTACCCCAGTTCTCCTTTGAAGAGGGAATGGGTAAATTGAGTCAGCAGGGCCTCAACACTCCCACTCCTCCAGTGAGGAGGAGAAAAGAGGGAAGCCCCTTTGATGCCTTCCAGTCTTCTTCTCTCCTGGCCTCATCCCTCTCGTCCCCCAATATTTAGCCCAGCCAAGAAGCTTAGGACCTGGCTACGGCCAGCCCTCCACCTCGGGGGCGCACGCGGGAGTTCGGGTCGGTGGGGAGACCAGAGCTCCAGTGGTGGCCCACCCTGGGGCCGGACGGGAGAGCTCCTCCCCGGGGGAGGACACACAGTGCAGGTTGGGGCGGAGGAGGTGGGGGTGGTGGAGATGGAGTGGGGTGGAGAGTGAGAGGCACTCAGGGCACCAGCTAAGCTCCCCGCTGCACATTGCCTACCCGCATTTTAAGGAAAGCAAAGCTCCACTCCCGAGATCGCGCCAGCTGCCCCCTCCCCTGGAGCTCCGTCCCCGCTGCTCCCCTCCCCGGCCTCTTTCCCGAACACCCCTCTCTCCCGAGCACCCACCCCCGTCTCAACCCCGGCCCGGCGCGGGGCGCCTGCTAGCCAGCGCGGGGGCTGCCCCACCGCTCCCGGGAGGGGAACGAGGGCCGGCCTTGGAGCAGGCGCCCCCTACCCCTCGCCAGGGGCGCCACCTCGGCCCACTCGCTGCCGCCGCCCGCCGCCCTCGCCCCCCGGGGGGGTGTGTCCCCGAAGTGGGAGGCGCGGGAGGCCGAGGGTGCGCCCGGGGCCCCAGCCCGGGCCCCCTCCCGAGCGCGCGGCGAATGGTAGGCTCCAGTGAAAGAGTGCCGGGCGGCGCGCGGTGTCCTTCCCCGAGCCGCGCTCGGCGCCGGGGTCTCGGCGATCGCTGCTCCGCCTCCTCCTTCTCCTCCCCTTTCTCCTCCTCCTCCCCCCGCCGCCTCGCTACCGCCGCGGCTCCGGCTGGAGGCGCCGCTGTCATTCCTGCGCCGGAGGAGCCGGCGCTGCCGGTGCCTGGGGTTCGGGGCGCGGGGGAGCCGGGCCGCGGGGGACCCAACAGGTAGAGCCGGGGGTGCCCGGCCTCGCGCCCCCCCCCCCCCCCGCGCATCATGCAGCTCTTTGTCACCTCTCTCGCCCCCAGGCCAAAATCCTGAGCATGATGGAAGACAATAAGCAGCTCGCGCTCCGCATCGATGGGGCGGTCCAGTCGGCCAGCCAGGAGGTGACCAACCTGCGAGCCGAACTCACGGCCACCAACCGGAGACTGGCGGAACTGAGCGGCGGCGGCGGCCCGGGCCCGGGCCCGGGAGCAGCGGCCAGCGCCTCGGTGGCGGCGGACCCGGCGGCGGCGAACATGGAGAACCACCAGCACGGCGCGCAAGGTAGGGATCGCCCGGCGCCCAGGGCGGAGGGGGGGGGCGAGCGAGCAGGACCCGGGCCGGAGGTGGCCGGGGCCTCGGTGCCCCCACGCCCGGGGCGAGCTCGCCTCGCCTTCTGGCTGGTAACCCTGTCCTCCCGGCGGTGTCCACCTCTGCTCCCCTGCCGGGAGTTGCAGGCTGCTGTCATTAAGGAAAACCCCGGCGCAGTGTGCACGGGTTCACGCGGTCACACCGGCCCCCGCCAGCGGGAGCGAGGCGCAGCCGGCGGCGCCCCTCCCGCAGCAGAAAGTGCCCTTTAGGTGGCACACAGCCCCCAGCTCCGTGGGCAAACTTTTCGTGCCCGGGCCTCTGCCCCCACTCTGGGTAGGGGTGAATGCTGCAGCTCCCCCCCAGTTCCGGAGTCTCCCTTCCGCGAGACTCTCCCCGAGAGCGAGCTCCGGGCTCTGCTGCCTTGGGGTAGAGGATTGGACTGGCTTGCACTTTTCTCCACGGATGCCAAATCCCTTGTCTCAATTGCATCTGGACTTTATTTTCTCCCCATCTGAGATCGCGCGGATAGCGGAATATATCGATGCAACAGTAGATGCTCTGCTCAGCAGGGAGTTTAAATTTCCAGCAAATACAAACACCGAGAGCACTTTCCAGGGGGAAATCTTAGACCTCAAAGGCTGAGTGATGGGCTCCTGGCGAAATGAAGGTTTAGATGGTGGGTTGCAGGGAGCTGCTGCTGGAAGGGACTCTTCCCACTTTAGAGGAGCGGAAAAAAAGACAGCTGGACCTTGTTGACATTGACAGTGATGAAGCCCTGAAATGCCCGGGAGGGTTAAAGGTGGAGGAAGCATCCAAAAATGTCCTGTTTGGTTTCTGTGAATTGAAAAGTAAAAGGGTAGACTGGCTTTTCAGGTTTTGTTTTGTTTTGTTTTGTTTTTTGCCTAATTGCTCTTTAAGAAATGGTATCACTGATTATTAGTATCGTTTGATTAATAAACTAAACTGCTGAAATCCAGAATCTGACAGAGAAAAATGATCCAGTCTAGGAGGGCCACTTGTATAAATATGTCACTTGATGAAGTATGAGGTACCCATAGCTCAGTGGCTCGGAGGAATTTTCTGCTTTTGTTGTTGTTTCAAGAGCTTCTCCTAAGTCTTGCGAGAGAGTGTCTGTGTTCATATTAATGCCTTCTCCCCATCAGTTTCTGTTTGCTCCTTACCTTCCTGGGGAAGGTGGGCTTTTCCTGGTGCGAGATGTTAAGCCTGTACTTAGTTTTATGCCGAATTCCAAGTCATGTTAACTTGGTACTTCGGGGAGTCAGTCAGAAGTCCTGGGAATTAGGGCGGGAATTTGGGACTGAAGTAGCCATGACGTAATGGTGGGAAGGTGTTGTAAAGCTGTTATTTGCTGCAGTTTTCAAGGTGGGTATCTGCTTACTCTGTCATTTATCCCTTGCGCTGTCACTGTGTGTGGAAAGATGCTCTCCGCTGGCATCTGGAGGGAGAAAAAAAAAAGAAGCTAGACTGCATGGTAATGCCTTCTTCTTTATAGGCAGAGACTCTTCCAACATTAAAGAAATAGCTAAGAACTGGCATTCTGCTAAGAATCAAAAGCCATGGTAAGGAGGACTGAACAATGCTGGTTTATTTCCCACCGTCTGCCCCTTTTTCTCAGCCAAGGAAAAGTTAAGTGGCTTTCATTTGAGTCCTGGGTCCAGTTGCAGACTGAGCATGCTAAGGAGGTCAGTACGGCGGTGATCCATGCACCCAACTTGGAAATTGAGATGCTTAGCTGATGGTTAAGCTGTTGTAATGGAGCAACAGTGGGCGGATTCCTTCTCTTTTCCTACAAAAATGCCCTAGGCTGTGGAAATGACTTTTGGATCTCTTGATATCCTTCAAAACACCCAAAACCAGCATGCACCCTCATGCTCCTAGGAGTATGCCTGCCCGTGTCAATAAGCCGTCTGTGGGGGGCTGGATGAAGGATGGTCTTGATTTTTCCCTTGTGTATCCTTGATATTTTTCGACACCTTTACCAGGGGGAATTTAGTGATTTTATAATCGGAGAATAAAATGTTAAAGGTTTTAACTCAACTTAATTGTTGGCCACATATTCTTCTAAATTGATGTGAATTTAAACGAAAGTTATGGTTGAAAAGAGAACAAGCTCCCCCATATAATCCGGTAGGGTATCATTTACTTTAGCTCTACAGGAGTACCCCAATCCAGTACTTTTTACATTAGTTAGCCCCTGTGAGTTTTTTTGGTTTTATTTTCTTGTTTTGGTTTGCTCTCATGACCCATGGCAGCATTCTGCTAGAACAGAAACCCGCTATAGACGTGTTCTGGTGGTTTCTTCGGCTGGTGCTTTTGTATTCCTAAAGGAAAGCGTGGGGTTCTCTCAAGTTAATTCTAAAGCGTGGTCGATTGGTTTCCTCATGCTTCTTCATAATATACCTCAAGCTCGGCTCCTGGGGGTTCCTGACTGTTCTTCCGAATTTGTCTTCTGTTTTAATTTTGTCTGTGTTGGGGAGATTTAATGGGCCCAAGCCGTGGGAGCATTTGGTGCTATTGAGTTGTCCTTTTTCAAATCAAAGTTTTGAATGAAATGAGTATCTTTCAAAATGCATCTCTAGAAATCATATTTTACTAAAGGGCATTATGCACATATTAAATGAGTGCTAATGCACTTTTAATAACATTAGCACAAGTGGTTACGGGGAAGAGTCACCTCTTGCTCTCCCTGCCAAGAAATTGTTAGATCTGTTTTCAAATTTTAGGTTAAAATTTTTTTTACTGAATTACACAAGCTCATCAATTCACCATGGGAGTTTTGTTCCAGCGATGGTACCTGACACTAGGTAAGTCGACGAAGAAAACTTGGGGTTTTCCTAGAGAGTTAATACAGTGTGTCATTTAAACAAAATATTAACTTGGTTGGTACCCTGTGTGAGCTGGCTTGGTTGCTATGTAACAGAGTCTAGAAAGTGAACTGCTGAAAATCTGGGCTTTCGACACTTTGCAGGATCTTCTTTCGGAATCTGTGTTGAAAGAACACTTGGCAGCCAGCCCATCTCCTCTCTCCCTGCTTCGAGTGAGTTGGATAATCCCTAATGAGGATGCTGGCATCCAGTGCAGAGGGTATCCAGGCAGGGCGGCACATTTCACAGCTCCGGAGCTGCGTCTTGGGTTGGGGGGGGGCGGGTCAAAACTGCCTTTGACAGGTGGACAGAAGGAGCCTCGGAAAGAACAGAGCCAAGCATTTGTTCCAATTTGTCTTGTTGTTGGTAGCCAGAGAACGGATTTGTTTAAAGTAACATTTCTAAGCTGTTTTCCTCGGCGTAACATCTCTGGAAAATGTGTTTAAAATGCTTGCTGTTGTTTGAGGGGAAAATATAGCAGTTTGTTTCTCTGAAAATGTTTTATCTGATGAATGACTAATATTAGATTCAATTGGTTACTTTGCTATGCATAGAATAAAACAATTAAGCTCCATTGTACCCATTTCAAATAGGTGTTAACTCTATATACCATAAAATACTTGTGTCTCGTAGGATGTATGCCTACTGCTATTAGTTTGTTGGTTTTTTTTTTTTAATGAAGTAATTGTATTTATATGCCTATGCAAGTGGGAGTGCAGATAGCATCTTTTTTGGGTGCTGAGGACTCAGAGCCTACTGCATTTGTTAGGACTGGAATGGAGAAAAGGGTCCTTCTCCTACACCTTGGTCAACTTCCATAAATAGATGCAGGCTTTATTTTTTTCTCCCTGTGCGCTAACATAGGCTGTTACTTCAGGTCTGACTGTTCGTATCTAGCATCACTACAACAGTGGAAATTCTGCGGTGGAGTATGAATTACCTCTGGACTGAATTGAATGTGTGAGCAGTCTGCAGAAACACTAGACACTGTGGCTTTGCAAAATAAGTTCTGTCTTTTGGCATCCCCTTCCCAATTCATTCTACCTACGCTCTTGTTTTCCCAAGTCGACTTTTATCTTTTTTTTTGGAGAAAGAATTTTCAAATGGCAGAGAAGATGGAAAAAAATGGGGTGGAATCTCAGAGGTCCCCTTCTGTTAGCTTGCCCCCAATTTATGGACCTTGAGTCACGTCTGTCTTGGTTTTCCAGCTGTATCAATGGGCTGAAAGAGACTTGTGTCTTTTCCTAATCTGGTAGGCTGTCATGAGATGGGACTTCAAAGTTCTTCCTGAAAATCACCGTGCGTGGTTGCAAAGAGATTACTTACAGATCGGTACAGCATGGTTGAAATTAGTTATTGATTGGCTATTATTTACTGTCTTCCCATTGTCTTTGGAAAATGCCTTCGGAGGACCCCTGAAGTCAAGTTTCTGGCTCTGATTAATTTCATGCTTCCAATATTTCATGATTTATGGAGGCTTTTCAGTACTCCTTTGATATTAACCAGAAGTCTAAGCCAATCTGATTTTTATAGTAGGAACACTGTTCCATATCCTCCCAGGGCAAGGCAAGCCATGTTCTCTCCGTTCCTTTACCCCCCAACTCCCCAAGACTGCTGGCACTTTTGAGGAATCCTGTAGGTCATCATTTGTGACTTGCCGGCTGCCACTGAGCTTGTGGCAGATGGGCCTGGCAGGTGGGGTGTGCCGGTTGGAATGTTGCCTGCTCACTGTGCAAATCATATGGGGCCCAGAAGGTCACGCTTAGGGTCCTGGCCATATTCGTTGCCTATTTTATCTTTATTTATTCCTGAGTTATATAGATAAGTGAAATCAACATCAGTTCCCCAGTTCTTTTCAGACCTTTTCCTGGACTGGTTTGTGTGAGCTTTAGCGCTTGGCTTCTTACTCCCTGCCCTCCATCAGGCAAGAACACAACTCATTCTACCCACTGAGGCCAGTGATCTTGTACATGAAAATTAGTCTGTACCGTTTGGGCTGGATATCAGGGTCACTAACACCTGGGATGACAGGGGGTGCCACCAACAGCACTCATCACCATGTCTCCATCATCTGAGATGCAGGCAGAGCAGGTTTAGGTGGGCTCGCTTAGGAAAAGACAGCTTCCCTGAAGCCAACAGAGTGACCAGCCATTGTGGCAGGTTGTATCTGACATCTCAGAGCAGGGAAGAATCTTGCTGGCCCGTGTCACCAGCCCCATCTCTACTGTGAAGAAGCTGGAGGAAGGCCAGGCAAAGGGATCCCCATGTGGTTGGATGAGACCAGAACATTCTTGCTTGTTTGATGCAACCTCAGACCTAAGTGGTGGAGTCCAGGTTGTGCTCTGTGAGCATTCCTGCTTCACCCTTGGAGTCCTAAGCTGCTAGAAACATGAAAGAAGCTGAACGGAGTTTTAATGAGTTTGGCAAGAACAACTATTTGGGCAGGTGGCTTCTGTGTGGTGGGAAATCATCGGTTCTCCATTTGTTTTGGTGTCTTTGTTAACTTGGCCTTGGCAGACCTATGGGTCAGATTTCTGAAAAGCTCCCATCCCCTTCTCCCTCTGATGAATTGAGACCCTAGCATGAGAGCTCAGATGGGGCTGGTTAACAGGCCATTCTGCAGGCAGAGCACCCCCAGGGCCTCTGTGCTCTCCTGTGATGTGCAGTCAGGCCAGAAGGATGGAGGAGAGCGGGAGAAGGAGTGGCCTCGCCCAGCCCCCCCCTTCCATCAGAGCAAGCACTGGATTACCTCCGTGGGGTGTCCGGGCCTTCTATTACCAGTACTGTCTCAGCCCCGCAGAGGGTTTGAAGTAATGTGAATCATTAAGAGCAAAGTACCCTCTCAAGGAAGGTGGGTCCAGAGCTAATATTTTACCCTCACCTTTGGTGCTGCATAATGGTTCTCGGAACTCACCTCCTGAGTGTATCACAAAACACTAGGCGTTCTGGAACCATCCTGACACCATGTCATTTTCACCTGGTGGACAGTTTAATATAGGACTAAATGAGAACCAGTTTCAGTGCTTTTGTCAAACTTTTCAATAAATAAATATCAGGTATTGTCCCAAGTGCTTAACATGCATAATTGAGTCCCATACCCAATGAGTTGGCAACTCTTAGGCCCACTTTTCAAAAGAGGAAGCTGGGACTGGGAGAGTTTAAGTCACATTTGGTAATGGCTCTGATGGCACTGAGGACAGCAAGCTTTGACGTAGTCTCCACTCGGAGCCAGGTATATTGTTCTAAGTACTTTCCTATATGCATGCACTGAATTGATGCATTCTTTCCTCATAATGACTTATGAGGCAGGTACCATTCTTGTACCCATATCACATCTAAGAAGACTAAGGTAGAGCAATGCTGTGTCACTCCCAAAAGGGCATTCTGCTGTTAGTTGACCAAGCTCTGGCTCCGGAGGCCATGCTGTCACTCATTCTCCTTTGATGCCAAAGGTCACTCGGTTGGTGGTGATGGAGCCAAGAATTCAGACCCACCAGGTCCCTCTGCTGCTTAAACCTGTGTTGTCTCCTAAGTCAGAAACATCCTTTGATTTGATATGTTGAGAAGGTTGAGGGAGCTGTAGGCTTGTCTCTGTTCTTGAGTATTACTTCCCTAGGCCGCTGGTGGTTTCTGAGTCCTTGACTGAGTGTGAGGGGAGTAGTGATACCCCTCACTTGGGTGTGAAGTTAGCTGACAAAGAGGGAACTGGATCCTGCTTGCAAGATCCGCAACCCAGGGGTCACTGGTCCACCAGTGAAAAGAACCATCTGATCCTGGGCTCGGAGCCTCCTGCTTCTGGACTTTATGTGTTTTTTCTCTCTTTCGGAGCGTGAGCCCCGGCGAAGCTGGAGTCTTATGGTCTCCTTCTTCTCCAACCACCTGTGTCCTTCCCTTTCCCAGCTTCCCTCCGTGTGGTCTCGGGAGCCTCCAGTTGCCCAAGACCATGCCCAGCAAAGGACCTATTAATATTTTACAGATTCTTTTATACTAGAGTTTCTCAGCCTCAGCAGCATTGGCATTTAGGGCAAGAGGATTCTTTGTTGGGGAGGGAAGCTGTTGTGTGCACTGTAGGATGTTTAGCAGCATCCTTGTCCTCTGCCCACTAGATGCCAGTAGAACCCTCCACACCCCAGTTGTGGCGACCACAAATATCTACAGAAGTTGTCACATGTCCATGGGGGACCAAAATGGCCCCTGGCCGAGAACTGCTTTTTATGCCAGGCACTCTAGTTGTGAGTCTAGAAGGATAGCTTCGTGAGAGCAGAGTGTAGTCTATTTTCAGCTCCACTTATAGCACCTAAAACATTGCCTGGCACATAGCAGGAGCTCAACAAATAGTTGTTGAATGAATGAGGGAATCCATGACTGACTGCTAATTCCAGTGTGTGAAATTTGGTCTGCTTATCATATTACATGTGGTATCAAGAGGAGCACTGATTTAATAATCAAGGACTTTCATTTCATGTTTACTTGCCATTTATGAGATGAGACAGTTGAGGCACAGAGGATTATGTGACTTGCCCAGGGTCATGGAACTCTAGCAAGTGGCAGAGCCAGGATCCAGACACAAGTGAATGTGAACTCCAGGGCCTGCCCGCTGGCTCAACCAGCATGCGGTACAGCTCTGCATAGTTTCTCCCACTCCTGTCCCAGAAATCATTTTTGTTCTAAAGCTGGTACTGTGGCAATTTTAATTAGGATCTGCGTGTCAGACACTAAGTCATTCATCGTAAACCTTCAGAGCTTCATTGTACGAAATATGCTTTGTCACTGTCAGAGAAGCTGTCGCCAGAAAGGACTGGTGTCTGGCCAGAGGTAAGAGGGTAGACTAGCTGCTGAGCCACGTTCAAACGTGAGAATCCCCCTTCTTTTTACCCGGCCGCTGGCCTTTGGCTCAACAGCATCCCAGAGAAGGCTTGAACTTCTTTCCTTTCTGGGAAAGGGGATGGACCCCACTGAGCAGAGGTTTGACTCATTCTTAGAAAAAGGGATGCTCCAGGATCAGAACTGGGGAGTTGGAGGTCCTTTTGAGATCGTCTGAGAGTCATAGTGATAGCAACACTGAGGGTGTGTTGAGCCCTTTTTGGCTTTTTCCCAGACACTGCGCATGTGCTTGATGGACGCTTTCCTATCTTACTTCCGTATTTCAGTGCATTAGGGAATGTGATCACCTCCATTCTGTGGATGAAGCAGTTGAGGCTTAGAAAGACTAGGTTGCTTTTCCAAGCTCTGGAAAGTGGTCATCTGCTGAACAGAAGAACAGGGCATTGGAACCCAGGCTCAGCTGACCCTCAAGCCTGCCTGCTTCACTGTGGCAAGAATATCGAGATGCCGCAGCCAGGAGCATAGAGACATGCCAGTAGGACGGTTTTCCCGTTTTGCTTACACTCTTAACCACCCCCCCCCTTCTTTCTTCTCTCCTTCCTTTCTTCTTCCTCTCTTCTCTCTGTGTCCATCAGTGTGACAGATTGGGCACGTAGGTTCGGGGACCGCAGATTTAATAAGATACAGACTAAGTTATCTTGGAGCTCATGGTCTAGAAGGTGTGACTGACATGGACACATAATTACTTTTTCTAATAAAAGGTCTACACAGATGTAATGGCAAAATAGATAAAGTGACAAATATAGAAGCCTTCACAGATGTGCATGACGGCGGTGATGTGTGATAAAGCCATGCTGCGAAAATACATTAATTTTGCTACTAAAGGTTAAACTGACCATGAGAGATTATTAAAAAGTATGACTTTTTTGGATAGATTGCGATTGGGCACTGAGGGGAATAAGCTGCTGGCTGGGACCTGCTCCCACAAAGGCATTCCTTACAGAGAAGGAAGATGTGGATGATGCAGGGCTTGGGTCTTGAATAGTAGCTTTCTTTTTTCTCCAAAGAGAACAAGAAAACATATGAATTTCAGCGCAGGTATAGCCCTTTGTCTTTTATAAGAAGCTCACTCTTCGTATTATTCTCCTATAGTCAAGGCTGGGGCTTCTTGTCAGCCACCACAAATGAATTAGCTCATTTTCTTTGATTAACTTGGACTTTTTTGGTTTATTTATTTGTTTAAAACCATTGAACATGGCGTATTTGCTTTAATTCAGTAAGTACAACTTGGAACACCATGGGATTTATGTCTCCCGCCCCCTCCCCACTACCTCCACCCCCAGTCTTGCCATTTGAAATTCTGTGCTCACCGTTTCTTGATGATAGTTAGGTATGAAATTTGGAAATTTGATACTGACCCTGGAGAGTGCAGTCGTGGTACTCTAGAGCGTGATAAATGATGGCTGGGGAGAACAGACCTGTGATTATATGTATATTGATTATCTTAATTAATGTGTTCATCAAGTGGATTGTTTTTCCTATTCCTACAAGATTTACTACATGAAGTGAGAAAAAGTGGGAATATTTGAAACATCTTTAGTTTTGACGGTCAACAGAAAGGCAATGCCTGGCTGCCATTTTGTGACTTGTTGGTGCATTAGCTAGCAGATGTGTTCCAGTTGCTCTGTGTGCAATTCAGTGTGGTGCCAGGCAGCCCTGCTGAGGCAAGGAGGCACGTTTAAGTCTTAATGGACGTCCTGTAGAGAAGGATCATGATTCCATGGTTGGCTGTTCTACAGAGCAGGTCATTATCAATGGCCAATATAGTAGAACCTTGTTAAAAATTTGGCTGGTCAACACATGGGTTGGTTCCACCATGGGCTAACTCAGAACCCACCTTCCAACACTTTCAGTATATCACCTTGCCTCTAAAGCAAAAGCTTGGTCTAGTACCCTCAGGCCACAACGCCAATGCTTAGTCCCACTTTCCAAGATTCCACTGCATTTATCTACTTTTTTTACTTTGCACCAAGGAAGGCACCAGGGAAGCACTGAATTATATCACTACCCAGCTCTTCTCAGTATAAAAATATATTCACAGGCATCATCTCTATGGATTCTACCAACTGGCCCATATGATTGAATTGAAGTAGACACAACAATCTATTTCTCAAATAAGGACACTGAGGCACAGTGATTTAAGCTGATTTATTCAAGATTGTTGAGCTGGTCATTGAATTAAATTCTCCCCTCTTTCTCCCATCACAAGGTCAGGCCTGGCTGCATGGTGGCGGAAGAGGGCTGCCTATAGCTTATGATTGGGTGAGATCTGACCTTGCCTTAGCCACTCCCTCTTGGGCATGGGCCACCCTGTCCTGAAAGGCCTGGATGGTGACACCGTCACCCTAAGCCTATGTCGTCCTGCTCTGAGCCCCCATGTCCACCCATGGTGAAGGGAGAATACAGTTTTACAAATGACTTTGTCTTCTCAATGCCTAAGCTTAGAGCTTCTCTTCCAGCCTCCCTGTCAAGCAGTTAGGGATCTAGAAACCAGGGCAGGGATGTATCAGGGACCTTCTTATCTTTGAATGAACTCTCCTTTGGAGGAAAATTTTTTGCACCCACCACCCACCTCCACTGACACTTGGGATTTTTGAATATGGGAAGTACATCTGGGACCTATGGTTTTAGTGTATGGGTATGTATGGATGTGTGGATTCTCCAAGTGTTAGGGGCGGGATTTAGCCATCTCAATAAATGTGCCTAATTTCTGTCTTCATTGTCCCTTCAGAGAAACTCCCTTAAACCTTTGGGGTCTCTTTCATCAGGGTCTTTGGGTTGATGTGCAACCAAAACGTGTTGGTTTAAATTCTCCACCTAATGTACCGGTTATGTAGATGCATGTTCTCCCTTCTGCTGTGGCTGTAACTGCCTGAATAGTACATGGACCTCCTGCTGCTCCAGGTTCTTGCCTAGACCCAAATCATCCACAGACCAAGGGTAAAGAGTGTGGCAGAAAACTCAGGGAAAATCAGAACAGGGTCTTTTGCATCTTAGAGGAATGGAAGGGGGTATCAACCTGGAGGTCTCTGTAGTGCAGCAGACAGTCAGCTATGGTCACCTGACCCCCGAGCAGCTAATCCAATGCTTGGGGTCTGACCTTGGTTTTAATTTCAGTGTGACGAGGAGCATTCTCTACGGGCTTCCCAAACCTCTGACAGCAACATAGCAATAATATACATTTGAACTTCATTTGAAGACATATTTATAATGGACTCTATAAAAGCAGAAAGTATTTTTAAGGATCAAAATGTTTGGGTGCTTCTGGTTCTTTGAAAGAATTAACAAGATTGATAAACCCCTGGCCAGACTTATCAAAAAGAAAAGAGAAATGACCCAAATCAACAAAATCATGAATGAAAGAGGAGAGATCACAACCAACACCAAAAAAACACAAACAATTATAAGAACATATTATGAGCGACTCTATGCCAGCAAATTAGATAACCTGGAAGAAATGGGTGCATTCCTAGAGATGTATCAACTACCAAAATTGAACCAGGAAGAAATAGAAAATCTGAACAGACCTATAGCCACTAAGGAAATTGAAGCAGTCATCAAAAATCTCCCAACAAACGAAAGCCCAGGGCCAGATCGCTTCCCAGGGGAATTCTATCAGACATTTAAAGAAGAATTAATACCTATTCTCCTGAAACTGTTCCAAAAAATAGAAATGGAAGGAAAACTTCCAAACTCATTTTATGAGGCCACCATTACCTTGATCCCAAAACCAGACAAAGACCCCATCAAAAGGGAGAATTACAGACCAATATCCTTGATGAACATGGATGCAAAAATTCTCACCAAAATCCTAGCCAACAGGATCCAACAGTACATTAAAAGGATTATTCACCACAACCAAGTGGGATTTATCCCTGGGCTGCAAGGTTGGTTCAACATCCGCAAATCAATCAACGTGATACAATACATTAACAAAAGAAAGAACAAGAATCATATGATCCTCTCAATAGATGCAGAAAAAGCATTTGACAAAGTACAGCATCCTTTCTTGATCAAAACTCTTCAGAGTATAGGGATAGAGAGTACATACCTCAATATCATAAAAGCCATCTATGAAAAACCTACAGCGAATATCATTCTCAATGGGGAAAAGCTGAGAGCTTTTCCCCTAAGGTCGGGAACGCGGCAGGGTTGTCCACTCTCACCACTGCTATTCAACAGAGTATTAGAAGTTCTAGCCACAGCAATCAGACACCAAAAAGAAATCAAAGGCATCTAAATCGGCAAAGAGGAAGTCAAACTCTCACTCTTTGCAGATGATATGATACTGTATATGGAAAACCCAAAAGACTCCACCCCAAAACTGCTAGAACTCATCCAGGAATTCAGTCAAGTAGCAGGGTATAAAATCAGTGCACAGAAATCAGTGGCATTCCTATACACCAACAACAGGACAGAAGAGAGACAAATCAAGGAGTCGATCCCATTTACAATTGCACCCAAAACCATAAGATACCTAGGAATAAATCTAACCAAAGAGGCAAACGATCTGTACTCAGAAAACTATAAAATACTCATGAAAGAAATTGAAGAAGACTCAAAGAAATGGAAAAACGTTCCATGCTCATGGATTGGAAGAACAAACATTGTGAAGATGTCAGTGCTACCTACAGCAATCTACACATTCAGCGCAATCCCCATCAAAATGCCATCCACCTTTTTCAAAGAAATGGAACAAATAATCCTAAAATTTGTATGGAACCAGAAGAGACCCCGAATAGCCGGAGGAATATTGAAAAAGGAAAGCAAAGCTGGCGGCATCACAACTCCGGACTTCCAGCTCTATTACAAAGCTGTCATCATCAAGACAGTATGGTACTGGCACAAAAACAGACACATAGATCAATGGAACAGAATCGAGAGCCCAGAAATGGACCCTCAACACTATGGTCAACTCATCTTTGGCAAAGCAGGAAAGAATGTCCAATGGCAAAAAGACAGTCTCTTCAACAAATGATGTTGGGAAAATTGGACAGCCACATGCAGAAGAATGAAACTGGACCATTTCCTTACACCACACACAAAAATAGACTCCAAATGGTTGAAAGACCTAAATGTGAGACAGGAGTCCATCAAAATCCTAAAGGAGAACACAGGCAGCAACCTCTTCCACCTCAGCCGCAGCAACTTCTTCCTAGAAACATCGCCAAAGGCAAGGGAAGCCAGGGCAAAAATGAACTATTGGGATTTCATCAAGATAAAAAGCTTTTGCACAGCAAAAGAAACAGTCCACAAAACCAAAAGACAACCGACAGAACGGGAGAAAATATTTGCAAATGACATATCAGATAAAGGGCCAGTATCCAAAATCTATAAAGAACTTATCAAACTCAACACCCAAAGAACAAAGAATCCAATCAAGAAATGGGCAGAAGACATGAACAGACATTTTTCCAAAGAAGACATCCAAACGGCCAACAGACACATGAAAAAGTGCTCAACATCGCTCGGCATCAGGGAAATCCAAATCAAAACCTCCATGAGATACCACCTCACACCCGTCAGAATGGCTAAAATTAACAAGTCAGGAAATGAGAGATGTTGGCGAAGATGAGGAGAAAGGGGAACCCTCCTACACTGTTGGTGGGAATGCAAGCTGGTGCAGCCACTCTGGAAAACAGTATGGAGGTTCCTCAAACAGTTGAAACTAGAGCTACCATCCGATCCAGCAATTGCGCTACTGGGTATTTACCCCAAAGATACAAATGTAGGGATCTGAAGGGGTACGTGCACCCCAATGTTTATAGCAGCAATGTCCAGAATAGCCAAACTGTGGAAAGAGCCAAGATGTCCATCGACAGATGAATGGATAAAGAAGATGTGATCTATATACACAATGGAATCTTATGCAACCATCAAAAGGAACGAGATCTTGCCATTTGCAACCACGTGGATGGAGCTGGAGGGTGTTATGCTCAGTGAAATAAGTCAATCAGAGAAAGACATGTATCATATGACCTCACTGATATGAGGAATTCTTAATCTCAGGAAACAAACTGAGGCTTGCTGGAGTGGGGGCGGGGTGGGAGGGATGGGGTGACTGGGTGATAGACACTGGGGAGGGTATGTGCTATGGTGAGCGCTGTGAATTGTACAAGACTGATGAATCACGGATCTGTACCTCTGAAACAAATAATGCAATATATGTTAAGAAAAAAAAAGAAGAAGAAATTAGCAGGAGGGGAAGAAGGAAGGGGAGTAAGTCGGAGGGGGAGACGAACCATGAGAGACGATGGACTCTGAAAAACAAACTGAGGGTTCTAGAGGCGAGGGGGGTGGGGGGATGGGTTAGCCTGGTGATGGGTATTAAAGAGGGCACATTCTGCGTGGAGCACTGGGTGTTATGCACAAACAATGAATCATGGAACACTACATCAAAAACTAATGATGTAATGTATGGTGATAAACATAACAATAAAAAATTATTAAAAAAATGTTTGGGTGTTTTGGGGTTGTAGATTTGTGTTAGCATTAAACATTTAAGATTCCCCTACTGCCAATAGATATTATAGTTGCTAGTTGCATGCATAAATGGAAACACTTCTTGATTTGGTCTGGAGTTCACTTCAGTACCTGCTCTGTGGCTTGGATGATGGAGCTGGTGTAGGATTGGCCAACTTCTTCTGCAAAGCACCCGATAGCAAATATTTTAGGTTTTGGGGGCCATTGGATATCTGTCACAGCTCCTCAGCTCTGCTGTGATAATGGGAGAGCAGCCATAGCTGACCAGTAAAGGAATGGGCGTGGCTATGTTCCAATAAAACTTTATAAAAACAGGCGACCCTCGGGCTGTTAGTTTGCCAATCCCTGAATTTGTAGTTCTCTTTTGTTTGCCTTCTGACCTGTTTACTTCTAGCACCTTCCCAGTGCTCAGCATACAAGAAGAGCTTAATAAATGGTGATTGAATAAGCTAGTGGATTAGATGTGAACAATAAGACCACTCAATTAGTGTTAGAGGAACAGAACCAAGAGGTCAATTGCTAGGGGTGTAACGGTTAACGGACAAGAGAAGGAGACATTTGTTGGCAGCTCTGTGGTTTGAGGGGCAGTCACCTGTGTTTAGACATCGTTATTGGCCTTGAAGAACAGTGAAGGGACAAAAGTCATTGGTCACAGTGAGATACAGGGTGAGACACTTGGCATCAGAGCCTCAGTTTCCTTATTTGCAAAATG
Source organism: Zalophus californianus (assembly GCF_009762305.2). Lineage (NCBI taxonomy): Eukaryota > Metazoa > Chordata > Mammalia > Carnivora > Otariidae > Zalophus > Zalophus californianus. The sequence goes on from NC_045598.1 coordinate 10,556,447, forward strand.
AGGAGGTCATTTCCCTCATCAAGATAATATAGCAGATAATATGGGTTTAAGGGAGTGAGACAGACCCGATCCAGATCCTGGCAATATGACTTCTGTGTGGGGGACCTTATGGCTCTTGGTGTCTACATCTAGAACGAGAGTCTGATAATGCCTCCTTTACATGGTGGTTGAGGTGGTTTCATGTAGCGTTTCTCAACATCGGCACCACTGACATCCTGGGCCAGAAAATTCTTGGCTACAGGGGGCTGTCTTGTGTATTGTAAAATGTTTAGCAGCATCCCTCGTCTCTACTACTAGACGCTAGTGATACTCCCATAGTGTGACAACCAAAAAAAGTCTTCAGATGTTGCCCAGTGATTTTCCCTGGGTGGGGGGGGGGGGGGTGCGGAATTACTCCCTGGGTGGGTACCATTGGTTTGATGGAGCAACACACAGTGTGTCTGGCACAAAGCTCGGCAGACTCTGGGATTCAGCAGATAGATCTCTTCATTATTAATAACATATTGTATTATTGAACACTGAATTCTCCCACCTTTGAATGAAATTCTCTTTATTTCCCCAGCCAATTTTTGTCAAGAGGCAAGAGTATTTTTGTTCTACACCCCAGGTCTTTTTCCTGATATTTCTGTGTTGCCTAGCGGCCCTGCTCCTGGGAGGAGCTAAACTTCCCATGATGTCCTGTTGAGTATGATTTCCAGTTCCTCTCACACACATGTACCTTAGACTTGTATTTGATGTTGTGGTCAGAATCCATAAATAGCTCATTTAAGAAATCATCCAGATGTCTGCAACATGAGTGGACAAGGAGGTTTAAGGACTGAAAAGCTTAACTCACAAAGGCTGGCAGGCTGGGGTAGGAGGTTATACTCAGAGGAAACCGGTAATGTACCCCAAACTAGCACCAACAAAACTATCACTTCCCTACGGAGCATGCACACGCTTCTAACATTAGCCAGGGGCCAGTTTTCAATGGTTTAAACCTCAGCCAACATGTACTGTTCCATACCATCAGTTTTCTTCTGGATTTAATGATTTTGTTATCTGTATTCCCACTGGAACAGTGGTTCCCGGTTTTTATATATACCCTTCTTAATGATAGAGAGAGAGATTTTTTGAATGAATGAATTCTGGCTCCTAATATTAGCAGTTGTAATTTTTCTATTTCAAAAAATACATAAATGTGTAAGAGTACAATGAATTCCATAGCATTGTCAAAGGGATGCTCCTTTTCCATCTGCATGCATTTGGAAATGATGGCGCACACATGCAAGAGGAAGGATTCATTCTGTCCACAGGCAGCACATTGGAGACCTTTGGACTTTCTCTAAGCTGCTCCCTCTGGTCACCCAGAGTCTCTGTGACCCACAGGTCAGGAACTGCTGCTACCGGATGCATCTGGACATATGTATTCAGTCCTGTTTAGTGGTCCTCAGTGTTGTCGTGTGTGGTTAGGTGCTTGAGAAGTACCTTAGAAAATTAGGGCTTCTGTTCCAGAACTTTAAATATTTTGCTGATTTTAAAGGATCCTTCTTTTGTTCCTCAAGTTCAGCTCTGCCTCACTGTGACACAATCAGATTGATCTATGGTTTGATCCCTTGACTTTAAGAAAAACCCTCCATCATGTAGGCAGAAATTTCTACAGCAACTTCCTGGCATGAATATCGGAAATCACCAGTTAAGTCAGAATAGCAGAACTGGCCCTAAACTAGATTTCGGGCAATATGATTTGATTGGCTAACTGCCATTGCTAACTAGCATCATCCTGCCCCATCTCCAGCTAACTCCTAAAACCCCTCAAGCATGTGATCCATCATATCATTTTCTCATTTATGCCAGTGCTGGATAATGGCCTAATCTCTCCAGCAGCATTCAGATTTATTAGAGAAGATGGCATTTACAAAATCATTTCAGTGTTTCACTGCAAACACCCTAAGCTAGCGTGCGCTTTCTCATTATAAACCGTACTTTTAACAGTGGTTTATAACCTGCGATTAAAATCACCTGGAAGACCCAAGCAAACAGTTTTCATTTCTTTTCGTCTGTGTTTGGTTGATTTTTGGCTGGTGGGCCACCAAGGACTTAGGAGCAAACATTAGAGAGGGGCAGGTTTCTGCTCAGAGACTGCCAACCGTGCTGAGGAGGAGAGCTGTCCAGCAGAACATGGTCAACACTGGAGCCTCAATGACCATCTGGCAGGTGTGTTGACAAAGCAACTCCTGCACTGGGTTTAGAAGTTCAGGAGAAAAAAAAATAAGAGCAACACTGAATGTGATCTGGCTGAGAGGAGTCTTCCCTTTACTGTGTTTTCCATTCAGATTGGCCATCAAAGAAAGTGTAGATTTTAGCAGCCACAGCAGGCCATTATTTGGGTACAACCCAGAGATATGTTGAGACTCAGTAATTAATAGAAAAGGGCGGCACTGGCTTCCTCTGTAATGACTTGTTTGAATGCACTAAGATACTGACACAAGTTCAATGTTTATAGTGTAGGACAGAAATCTCTTGAGCCTGTTGCCTGGAGGCATACCCTGTTCTCAACACTTTTTAGCTGTGTGAGGTGGGCAAATTGCCCTACAGGCTACACCTCAGTTTCCTCCCAGGCATGACACTAAACCTGACATCCAGGTCTATTGTAAGACCACAGGAAGAGTGTGTCAAGTGCTGAGCATAGTGCCTGGTACTTGCTACGCGCCTCCCCTTCCCCCACGAGCGTCATAAAGGCTGCAAACGGGTGCCATTAAGGGTCGTAAATGGGTGCCGCCAACGTGCACACCTGTGCAACCTCCCAGCAGGTTCTGGGGTGGGAGACTGAGTTCATTCTTTTTGTTAATTCATCCAGTTAGCATTTATCAAGCACGTGTTCTAATTGACGAGGCACGGGGTGGGCACTAGGGATACCAGGACAGATAAGGTGCTCGCCTTCTGCTGGAAACCAGAGGAAAGAGCCGCAGAAGAAGGGCCCAGTGAAGGACTCCAGAAGACTGATTCTAACCCAGATTTCACAACTGAGAGGCTAAAGAGGAACAAAAAGGGACGTCCCAGCTGCGTGACCATAGACACGGGTCCGGTCACTCCCACCTCCATTGGCCATGACTCCTAAGAGGCATCCCAGACAGTCGCTTAGGAGCTGGGACATTGGGTGGGTCAAAATGAGTGCTTTGGGTAAGACCTCTCTGAAGTCCCTCCCATTTTTAAATTCCTACAACTTGTGACCTTTAACAACATCACTCAACCATGTTGTCAACCATGAATGTCTTGGAGTAGACAGGTTGTTTAATTTGGGGAATATCATGTCCCCCGAGTTAAGCAGAGGTAAAGTAAGCCCATGATTCTGCATGGGACTCAAAAATGGGTGGAGAAAACAGGGAAGCACCAGAGAAAAGCACTCATGTGGGCTTATGGAATCACAGAGTGTCTGTACTACACTGGAAGGGACATTGGAGACTGTCTCATCCCGTTTTTATTTAGCAGCTGAGGAAACTGAGGCCAGAAAGCACCAGTGAGCTGACAGAGTCCGCACAGTGCTCTGAAGCAGAGTCCGGGCTAGAGTCAGGGCTAGACCAGGCCGCTGGCTTCCTGGTCCGGGGCATGGCCTCCTGATCCATGCCGTGTCCACACTGGTGCATGACGCACGGGTGTCAGCACCGTCCTTCATGCATCATAAACACGTCCTTTCTTGTACCCTCAAGGAACTTACATTCTGAAGCAGGCAAGTGGGAAACAGAAGAGCCCTCCAGGACAGGTTTGTGATGTGGTCTTGTTTTCCAGTGAGCATAGAAAAGGATGGTTAAAAAAAAAAAAAAAAAAACGCAAGCCAGATGCCCAAATTAAAACACTAAATTTTCTTGGAGTTTATGTGCTCCGAGCAATGTAAATAAAGGTGAGGGCTGGGCCACTCTGCCCATAAATCAGCCTCAGCCAAAGGCTCACTCCAAGTTCGGTCAAGTATTTCAGCCCGTCACCCATACCTCTTGGCATTTCCAAGTTACAAGGGGGAGGGTTTCATATGTCATCCTGATAGTCCTCCCCTGGGCTTTCTGGGAGCAGTGATCTCTGTGTTGCCTTTTGCATGAAATATTAAGCTCAGGGATAGAAGTGGGACGTTTCAATGCAGGCGGGATACACTTGGGAAGGCCGGTTTTCTGCCCTCATGGTCTCATTTGCATTTATTTTGCTCCTGACCATTTGTAATGTAGTGGCGGGTGCCCATCAAAGAGCTATTCACTCTTCAGCCGACTCCTGAGGGGGCTGTCTGGGCTGTCTGTTACAGGTTCAGGGGATAACATGGCCCGTAGGTCGGCCCATTCAGTTGGTGTCATGAGCCACTGACGATGTTGGAGCTTCTCATTTTGTTTCTGCCTCGTCTCTCAGGGACCCTACAAGACAACACCCTCGGTCGTTTGAGCACCTTCCTTTCACTGAAGCCAGACTCCCAGGTTTGGCGGCCAGTTCCCCCACCTCCTAGCATGTCGTCTTGCTGAATCATGTGGCAGATGTTTTAATCATGTGGCAGATGTTTTCTTACGTGCATAGGGGGGCTGATAGTCGTTCACACCTTATAGGGTTTTTATAAAGATCAAATGAATATTGAGTTAATGTATGGAAAACCCTGTGCTAAGTGCTTGGCATATGTATGCTGAGCAGTCAATAAATATGCAGCCATGAGGATTTAAAACTGTAGGTCAGAGTCTCGCACGAAAGACCGCTAGTGCTGAAGAGTGACTTCTCGTGGGATTGATAACGGCATCATTAAAGGAGGAGCTATTTTAAGTTGGAGTCTTGGTTTTTCAAATACAAATCCCAGAGTGTATGAAGGCTTAATGTCCTCATTTATTTTGTGGTTTGATCTGTGGGGTTTCCCATTTGGTGGTGGCAGAAGGGACTCCCTGGGTGCCCTGCTGCTGTCTGCACTTACCTTAAATATGCCCAAGCAAAGTCTTATCTCCGACAGCTCATGCATCATCCTCTCTGTGAGAGGGAGCCCCACTGACTCGTGGGCCGACCCTCAGTTAATTTCTGGATTATTTTCTTCTCAATTATTTATAGCTTGCCTGCTGATATTTCCAGCTCTCGTTGTGGGGCAAAGAAAGGCCTTGAGTGCTGAGAGGGGCCAGCTGAGTCCAGCACTGGCCTTTCTCTCCTTGGGCAGTTTTGTTTGGGCCCCATGATGAAGATGTGCAGCCCATCTCCGTAGAAATACACTGGGCTATTGCCCCATTGTGTCTTAGTGGTGAGTGAGGACCCAACGTGGGAAGTTCATGGCCTCCTTCTGCCTCCAGCTGGTTGCACCACTGGACCAATCACTTTTGCAATTTCCCATCAGTAAAATGAGAGGAACTGAGTAGCTGGGTCATAACTTCATTCAACATATGGTTCTCGGGCATCTGCCCTATGGCGGGCCCTGTGCTGGGCTTGGGGAGCTCACAAGCTGCTGGGACAGAGGAAGGATGATGGTGACGGTGAGGATCATAATGACACTAACATTTGCTGGGTGCTTAGTGGGGACAAGGCGCTGTTCTAAAAGCTGTGTGTGCAATTCTGTGTTTACTTCTCACTTCAGGTATTATTATTAGCCCAATTCTTATAAGATAGACAGCCGAGGCACAAAGTGGTTAAGTAATTTGTCCCAAGTTCACACAGCAGCTAGAGTTGAGATTTGAACCACAGCCCAGTGATCCTAAAGCCTACGTTTGTAACCAGCAGAGGCCTCTCTGTTGTATGAAAGCTTATGCTTACACCACACCATGACGACAAGTACCGTGATGGTACGTGCAAGGCCAAGCTGAGGGAGGGGCTCAGTGAGAGCCTCCAAAGGACGTTGTGCTTGAGTTGAGTCTTGGAGGACAAGTGGGTGTTCTTCAGGCAAAGAAAGTGCAGAAGGGGGGCTCTGGGCTGGGCTCGCTGCAGGAGGAGACACGGCAGGATGGCATGGGGTGGTACATGGCTTGCAGGGGAAGGGCTAGTGTTGGCGTTGGGCTGCAGTTCTGGGTGTGATTCGGAGAGTGGTGGGCATTGAAAGAGAGAGAAGGAATGGGAGAGAGAGAGGGAGAGCAGGTGGAGAGGACACATTTGGAAGTTTCTTGAAAATGAAGACCAGAAATAGGAATTTGACCCCATGTACAATGAAAGAGGCATTGAATCCCTTTTTTATTGTAGTAAAAATACACATGAGACAAAATTTACCGATTTAACCATTTACCATTTGTTAACATTTACATTTTAACAAAATCTACTATTTATCATTTTAAAGTGTACAATTCAGTGGTATTAGTGGCACTCACAATGTGTGCAACCTCTGCCACCATCGAGTTCCAGAACTTTTTATTCACCTTGAACAGAAACCCTGTACCCATTAAGTAGGCCCTTACCTCCCCCCTCCCCTAGCTCCTGGCAACCACTCATCTACTTTCTGCCTCTGTGGATTTACCTATTCTGGACATTTCATCTAAGTGGAATCATACAACGTGTGACCTTTTGTGTCAGGCATCACATTTTCAAGGTTCATCCATGTTGTGGCAGGGGCCAGTCCTTCATTCCTTTCCGTGGCCAAGTAATATTCCATCACCTGTGTGTGCCATGTTTTCTTTATCCATTCAGCATTCGATGGACATGTGAGTCGTTTGTACCTTTTGGCTATTGTGAATAGTGGCCCTGAATCATTTTAAGTTAGGTTTTGGCCTCGGCTCAACTCCTCAGACCAATTTACTGTAACCCTAACCTCATTAAGTGTCAGTTTACCCATCTATATAATCAGGAGATCTGGTGTCTATGTGCATGTTTATATGTGTGTGTGTATGCTGTCTACACAAGTGTACCATCTGCTTCTCCCTAAATTATAAGCATGAGGGAAAACTTACATAACTTTGAAATGGTTTGAAGCTCCGACAATTCTATTTAAAACCAAAGCAAAAGTTTCCTGAGGTGTAAAAATGGGACACCTGCTTCTGAGAGTTCTCAAGGTTATCGAATGTGTTCCTTTATGGAGGCACTGATAACAGTGTCCTGCAGATTAGAAGCATCCAGGGACTGCTGGTCCTCATCATGACTGTAATTATCATTCTTATAATTGGTACAGTATCTACTTTGCCCCATATTCTCTGGGCGGCTGGAGGCTGAGATGGGTTTTCTGGATCTCGGCCACTCTATGAGGGAGCCCTGTTGTGTAGATTTTGGGCACACACTGCCCAGAGATTTGTCACAGTATAACTGCAGAAACTTTCCTCTTCTTTCTACCTGTTCTTTCTTAAAATACTTACTGAGACTTTGGTGTACCAGATGGGGGAGGTGGGCAGGGGTTTGGACTTTGGCCCGTCTGAGGCATCAATAACCTTGTACTTAGAACAAGAAGCAGGGACAAACCCAGGCTCCAGAGTACATGGTCTGGACTTGAATCCTTGCCCTGGGAACGTTATTTAACTGCTCTGGGCCTCGGTTTCCTCATCTGTAAGATGGCACACACCATGGAGTCTAGCTCATTTTGAAGTTCAAATGAGGTTCTAGCTTTTTTTTTTTTTTTTTAAGGAGAAAACATATCCAGTCATCAGGCTTATAAATTACAAAAGGATCTATACACCTGAAACTAAAATCACATTGTGTCAGCTACACTCAAATAGAAACATTGTTTTAAAAAGGAGAAAGCCTGTGTGCCTTATTTATATAACATAAGTTGTAAAGAGAATTTCTAAGGGAAGTTTAACACCCTTTAGAAGTTCAAAGGGGTGAGAATATCTCTGACTAGAAGGGACTGTGGAAGTTATGTTTGGGACCTTGTGAAGAAATAGTGGTACGTCTGTGTTTTTAGCGCTTACTGTGTTCCAAGAGTTGTGCGAAGCACCTTGAATCTTTATTATAAAAGTGGCGTCCTTGATGAAGATGGTTATGTTTTTAAACCTTCTCAGCAATCCTATGAGGTACGAGTGCGGGTTATTCTCGGTTCTGAGATGATAGCAAGGCCTTGCCCGAGGTCAGCCAGCATACGAGGGGTGAGGAAGGAATTCACCTTGGCTCTGGCTGCCTCTAGTGTCCCCACTGGCGGGCCACCTGCACGCGAACCTCAGCTCCAAGAGGGTGATTCACAGCGTCAGGCAGCTGCTGTGGGGGAGGTGATCCACGGAGCAATCCCCCTCCTGTGAGGAATTTAACTCGTAAGCCCAAAGCACCACAACTTAAAAAGAAGCGGGCCAAGAAGGGTGTGTGGTGACAGAAGCTAGCTAGACTAGCACGGGGGGGGGGGGGGTGGCGAGAGGCTGTGGAAGCAAGCCGTTGTGGGTTCCAGTCCTAGCCTTGCCACTTACTAGCTGTGTGTGACCTTGACTAAATTCTGTCGTCTCCCGAGGCCTCTGTTCTATCATCTTTAAAATGAAAGTGATGATAGTACCTGCATTTTAGGGTGGCTGTGAAAATCCTAGGAGATGCCCCTGGCACGTGCTGAACCTCAGTGAAAGTGTCCTTGTCATCCTGTGCTGGACAAAGTGTCCTTGTCATCCAGTGGCACAGATGGGTCTTGATTACGTCTGCTTGTCCTGAAGGTTGGAGCCATCCCGTCAGCCTTTCTGCATAGGGACTTCCTTGCTGGCCTGAAGGAGGCCTCAGAGCAGATGGGCAGCTCCAGGGGGGACACTTTCTTGGAGCTTCGACCTCCCGTGGGAGCCGCCAAGTGAAAAGACAATTACTAGAGATGGAGGCTGAATCCTTTGTGTGCTGGTCCATCAGGGACTGGACCAGGGCCACCCAAGTCATTTGTCATCTGCTAATGGGGCTAATCAATGCCTGGAGGGTGGAGGCGGTGGGGCTTACTGCCCGCAACAGCCAGACCCACGCTGGGGTCTTCAGGATGACTGTGCTGTAAGTTATTTTTTTTCTTAGAAATGGGTGCTTCGTTTCACAGATAGGTTTTTGTTGCTTCTGAATGCAGAAAGTTCATGGGTTTCATGCACATGCTCATTTAAAGATTTTGAGAGAGAGAAATGGGGGCTGAACAGGGAGCCCGACGCGGGACTCAATCCTAGGACCCTGAGGCCATGACCTGAGCCGATGGCAGACACTTAACCAACTGAGCCACTCAGACGTCCCTCTACATGCTCATTTAAGTTGAGTTGTGACTGCTAATTTAACCCTCTCCATTTTGTGAGGCGGTGTATAAGGAACCACTGGGGCCGCCCATACCCTCCCTCAGCTACCTCTCAGGACCACCCTGACATTCAAAGGCCTCTTTGCCTGGCCCTGACTCTCAGGGCTCAGTCTGCTTTCTCTGCACCTGCCCCGAAGCCTGGCTGCAGAATGGGACCGTTTCCCCAGGCCTCCCTTCTTAAAGCTTCTGAAAAGCGTGGGCTTTTTCTCTGGGGAACTAGATGGAAGACAAGGAAGTAGCAAGATGGGAAGATTGCAAACCCTAGGAAAACTTACAAAGCATGACTTCCTGCTTAGGCAGGGCACAAAGTGTCAGTGCAGGGACCAGACCCTTCTGACCTTGTCCGCTACTGACTCAGCATCTCCCCTTCCTGACACCAGTCGAAAGGGCAATTTTAGAAGAAAAGTACACAGATTTATTTTCCCTTTTGCCCTCTGAGCTTCTTGAGGCCAGATCTGCTACTGGCTTCTTTCAAATACAGTGGGCGTTTAATAAATGTCGACTGACTAGAAGCCCCTAAAGTGAGCCCACCGGGGTTCCATCTTGGAAGGAGATTTTGATGGGAAGGTATAGGTTCGCTTAATAATAGGGACATTGTAAAAAACACAACAGTGATAAATGGTATTATGTGTAATAAAATAAGGTACCTTTGAGATTTCTCACATCTTCATAAAACGTTAATACTTGTCAAAACCTCCACTTCACCTTTAAGCCTTACCTGAAATGGAATTCAGATCACGCATTTATCTGTACATTCCGGTTTCCAAAGCGTTGTCTTTGGAATCCAACAAACCTGGTTCAAATCCTCTGTCACCTAAATAGCTGTAGGACCTTAAAAAATTTGCTTATTAAAAAATTTGCTTAACTTCTTTGGGTGTAAGTTTTCTTATTTATTTTTTATTTGCAAAAAAAGAAATAAAGAGTTTTGAGGATTCAACAAAATCTCCATGGACCACCCACGGCCGACACAGAGCGCTGCTGACAACTAAGGACGCAGTAGAGAACACATCATTCATGTGTTCAGCAAACGCGTACTGAGTCTTTACCATGCACACGTCGTGGCTGACCATGACCTGGCCCATGTCTGCTGAGTTCATACTCTAACGGTGGAGCTTGTAGGTTTGTGCTAATTAGCATGGTCAAGTCCAGCCTTTCACAGTACCATTATTTCTTGAGGGGGGTTAATGACCCAAGAGCAGAAGACTTCCTTGTTCCCTTCAGATCACTCCTCCCACCTACCCCACGGGCTCTCACCAGACATTACCAAAAACTTCGTATGAACGAACAGGAACAACATTGAGGTTTTGATGAGGTGATGTCTGGTTTTTTGTTGTTTTTTTTTTTTTTTTTTAATTAAATATCACAGGTAAATTGCTAGTCTGTGCCAGAGACCAAAATACAGACATCACCACTGCTTCTAAAGAGAACCGCGTGAGCCCAGCCTGTGGCCCCTGGAGGGTGCCCCCCACCCTCGGGTAGTAATCAGGGAAGAAATTAGCAGCAGCTCCCAGGGTGTGATGAACGGTGCTTTATTGCGCATTCTTTGCTTTTCCCTCGAGCATGTTTCCTGTTGAATTTCTTTAAGCTTCTGCACACAGTTCAGAGGGTAATACCATTAATTAGACCAACAAGGTAATGTAATGAAAGGTACGAGCCTTTACAGTATATGAGATTTATCCCTGATTAACAGAGGAGCCCCTCCCATTGTGAAGCCTTGCTCGGGTACTATCTGAGGATAATGCTCTCAGGGTAATTAAAACTGGGGAAGAAATTTCACTCTTCCCTGCAAGTGGAAAATGAACAGTTTAAAAGCAGAGGACCAAACGAATCACTTAGAGAAGTCAAAGAGATATTCCAAAATAAGCCCCAAAGAGGCTTGGCTTATAATTAGCAGCTAAAAGATTTCAGTGATATTACATCCATCTTTGTTTAAGAAAAAAAAAAAAAAAACTTTAAGATTATTGTGACAAGGTAGAGTTTTGACTGAAGTTGAGGGAAAGCTAAAAAGTGTCACTTTAAAATGTAATTATGTGAGATTTCAATTATCATCCTCCCTTTCAAAAGTCTCTCAATCCAGCAGGCAATTAGACATGAAAGAGGGCGGGAAGGTTTGCACGGTGTACAATGTGATTTCTTTGAAGGGACAGACGCACTCGGGGTGATTTAGTGTTTCCAGCTTCCTCGGAAATGAGAGGCTGTGGGGTGGGAATGGTCAGTCCGGCTGATGAAGAAATCTAGAAGAGTCCTTTCTCTCTGGCTGCATCCATATTCCTACCCGGACTGGGTTTTCAGCTTTCAGGGGAGCCAGGAGATGCTGAGGGATATTTGGTATGTCATAGACTTTTGATCCCGATGCTGTCGCCCTCTGAGTATAGACTAGACTTCAGCCAGCAGAACTGGCAAGGCATTAAGCATTCTTTCCTTCCCCATCACACCTGGTGGAGCTGGGGAATTAAAGGCACCAGCCAGTTGGACCAAGCCCCGCTGGGATCGCAGGAGTGCCATTAGAGGCCTTGCATTCTGCCCTGTGCCTCTCGGGCTGTCTGTACACATTAGACTGAATTCATGACTTTTGGCTGTCAATCAAATGGCACCATTATTTAAATTCATCAGAGTTTAGATTCTGACACATCCACTAAGTGCTAAGCGGGGATGATAATGGAAAGCTTGCGCCATTAGCCAGTAAAGCTAGTCGTCATCCTAACGGCTTGCTTTTGTGGCATGCTTAACCTTGCACTCCCCTGGAAGCAGCATTATTTACAGTTTCTCACAACAGACCCATGTGCTGTTCAGTATGCCCATTTGGCAGATAAGAAAGCGGAGGTCCAGACGGGTCAAGCGGCGTGCCTGGGGATGCTGAGCTTCCTGAGACAGAGCCAGGCTCTGTTTTCTCCTGGGCCACCACCCTGGCTGGGGGGAACTCAGCACCTCCCCGCCCCCACGCACCCCCCTGCAATGGTACCCTCCAGCCTCTCATCTCGTCTGCCTTCTCCAAGCTGCAGCCCCAGTGGGGCCTCCTAAAATGCAAGCGTTTCTGGGTGATTCTGCTTCTGGAAACCCTCTCTGTGGCTCACCGTGGTTCAGAGTCAAACCTGACGTTTGGCTGGGGCTCCTGAGGCACGGTAAGGGCCTGTCCTCCCTACTTCCTTTCGTGGCCCCATGGCCTGCATTCCAGCCACACCAAGATTCTCACGGCCTCTCCTAGATTGCTCAAAGCTGCTCATGGGGCCTGCGGTCTTCTTCCCTGTTCTTCACACAGAAAACTCGCACTGGCCCTTAAATGCTGCTTCCAGGAGGCCTCCCAAGCTCCCAGAGACTGTGTTCCTGCTGCGTGCTCCCACGGTAGTCTCTAGGCACTCACCGTCCTTCTCAGTAAATATGTATTGAGCATCTGCTACCTTCTGGGTGCTGCTGGAGTCCTGGGGGATAAAGCGGTGAACGGTAGGGCAGGTAGGGGAGAGACACTGAAAATGAATGTGTCTGTAATGTGTTAGGTGATTCTAAGGAAAATCAGCAGGCTAAGGCAGACAGCGTGAGGATGGAGTGGGAGCTCCTTTAGATCAGGGGTCAAGGGAGGCCCTGTGCAGAGAGCGGGAAGGAAGTGAAGGAGTGAGCCATGTGGATATCCAGGGGACAAGCATCCAAACAGAAGGAAAAGCAGGTGCACAGGCCCGTGAGGCTACAGCCACTTGGTATGTTTGAAGAAGGAGGTTCAGCAAGTAGGAGGGGGATCAGTAAGAGATGAGGTCGGAGGGGCAGCTGGGCCAGAGGAGGCGATTTTGCACAGGCTCGATTCACTGTGCTCAGGATTTAAAGGACTCAATCCTCGGGGCGCCTGGGTGGCTCAGTCGGTTAAACGTCCGGCTCTTGATTTCAGCTCAGGTCATGATCTCAGGGTCCTGGGATCGAGCCCCACGTCCGGCTCCGCGCTGACCATGGATGGAGTCTCCTCGTCCCTCTCCCTCTGCTCCTCCCCCCACTCTCACTCTCTCTCTTTCTCTCTCTCAAATAAAGAAAATCTTAAAAAAATATAAAGGACTCAACCTCCTTCTCTGTTGCTACTGATTTCATGTGTAGTCTTCCTGCTGCCCATAAGCTCTGTGAAGGCAGGGGGCTGTGTCTCGTTGATCACCATGGTATCCCCTAGAGCTGACACAGTCCTGCCTCCTAGAAAGTACCTGACAGATCTGTGTGAAGTGGTCCCCAGAGCAGCTTGCTCCCTCTTAGATGCCACAGCCATTAACAAAGCCCAGGGGCAGGGGGTTCATGTTCTGGGTCATTTGATCCTCCTAAAAACTACAACCTACCAAGGGGAGCGCTCTGCACCTAAGCCTGGCGTGGGCTATGCTGGGGGTCTCGGGTGCCTGGGGAGGGGGCCATGCTCAGGGGGCACAGGCTGTTCTCTGCTCATCGGTCCCCTCCTCGGTATCTGGATGACATGTGCGTACAGATGCTGTGCCCGACCGCTGATGACGCTGTGGGCAAATGGCTATGAAACTCTCTCTTCCTTGTTTGTCTCACTCTCTTGCCCGCTTCTTCCTGGAACACGGGCTGCATCCATCCTCCTGTGAACAAATTCGGTGTCTTCTCTAATGGGATTTTGTCCTTGTGCAGTGCCCACCCCCCTCCCCCGTCCCCACTGCTGTGGAATGTGCACCAAACGCACCTGGTCCGCTGCTTGTACTGGGGTGGAGGGTTGGCCCCGGGGGGTGGGGGGGCGATTCTGTGCACCATGTGTGCATATGGATTCTGTGGGTTCGTTTGAAAGGGTGACCTTTTGTCGGCGGAGTAGTTTTCGTTTGAGTTGGCACCCGAGACAAAGCAGTCTTTCAACACGCCCACAGCATATAGGCAGCCAGAACTTTTTCAATGAGATTGTAGGAAATTTGCCAAGTCGTTTGGGGCCTGTAAATTAGGCCTTGTTTAAAAATTTAGATAAAGCCCAATGTGAGAGAGAAATGCTTTCATAACATTAAACGTGAATTACACTGAAAACCCCTTTCAAGTTAAATGGAACCGTTCTCTGCAAGCGCAGAGACATGAAATGCTTCAAATGTCAAAAGAGTTTTCATTTATTGTCCCAAGAGAAACGAAGGCATTTTATGGGGCTTAATAGTTCAGACGCACATGTAAATGGAATTCATTTGGAGAACGCTGGGCCTATTTCGGAATCTATTTCCACAAACCTGCCTGATGCCATTTCATTGTCAGTGTCCCCCCGCAAGGCGTGGGTCCCGCCATCCTTGTTCTGAGAGGAGGAGAGCCGTTCCCGTCGGCTGCATCCTTGCCACCAGCCTGTCCTGCTTCCATCTTTAATCCATAGCAGAACTGGAAGTACTATCCCATCTTAAACTTTCGTTCTTGAAAGACCAATTGTTGGACCATCTGGAGGGGTCTCATGGATAACTAGTGAGAGGTGTTGGGGTTGGCTTCTGTGGGGTAGTGTCTGACATTGTTAAGAAGCCTTTGTTCTCTCTCTGAGAACCTTTTTGTACCCTGGTTTTCCTTATTTACCACGGCTCTCCATTGAGCTCCCTTCCCCATGGACTGATCCCTTTGATGTGCTACCGTGTTGCTTAAGATGTATTAGTGGCAAGGAACGGAAACTCCAAGTGAAACTGGCCGCAATGGTGAGGGACTCTCACAGTGGAAAACGTCTAAGGTTTCCAGCACTTTCTGTGGACTTCCAGCACACCCCGTGGGTAGCTGAGCTCAGCTGACCAAGCCCTGCCTCCTCTTCGCCTCCTCCATGTTGATTCGATCGCCCACAGTGAGTGATCTTTACCCTTCCTGCCCCAAGACAGGTTGCCCCTGGCTCCGGAGGACCTTGCTTCCTCGCTCATTTTCGGTGGGTAAGATCTGACTCCGTCCGATCTTCAGGAGAACGTCCTGGACATAGGTCTGATTGGCTCAGGTGCAGAGCCTGAAGTGGGGCTAGGGGAAGGGCAAGGGAGGAGTATAGGGTGGACCGTGCTGTGTGCTTCCGCCTGAGCTTTGTGCTCTGGACCCAGAGCTGGAGTAAACCCAGTGGCAAGCTGAGGAATGTTTCACAAGTGACTCTCCAAGAAACAACAGGAAAGGCAAAATAATAATAATGAATAATAATAATAATAATAATAATGCATCATTTGCCCGTTTCTGTGGCTAAATCATCCAGCCATGGATGATGTTAGGCAACCAGTGTAAGGCCACTGAACATGCACTTGGCTCTCAGGCCAGTAGAGCAGTGATACTTCCCCTAATGTCTTTGCACCACAGGGAGGGCAGGATGGATCCTCAGGCCAAAAGCAGAGAAAGGGAGAAGACACGGGGGCGGGGCTCCTCAATCCAGCCATCCCTAGCATGCCCAGGCTCTCTCCCGATGCCGCATCAGACTGATCCTTCCCAGGCAAGGGTTAAGCCTACTGCTCGTCTCTCTGCAACTGTGGATAGTGGAGACAATTTAACTTAGACTAGAGCGTCAATCTGGGGCCCTGGGGCGAGTCCTTTGACCTTCCACGGTAGCTTCAACCATCAAAAGATTGTAGGAATAATCTGTCCCTCAAAGGACCATCGTGGAGATTAAATAAAATGCCACCTGTATGTCTAGTGTGTCTCCCACCGCATGGGGACCACAATTCAACAGCAGTGTAGTCCAGACAGGCCTGGATTCAAATCTCAGCACTGCTGTTTATGAGCTGTGTGACTGTGGATGAGACACTTAACCTCTCTGAAACATTGCCTTCTCATCAGTAAAAATGGATAAGAACGTACATTATCTGTAAGTGTTGCCAAGACTGAATAAGATGAAGCATATAAGGGCACAATAAATGTAAAAAGTTATTATTTTTATAACATAATTCCATAGCTAGTACACATTGATTACCCCCACTTCCCCCAAATCCACTGCTATTCTGGTGATAGCCCTCAGTTTTGTTTTGGAGATCCATCTTTCCCTGATGTTTAAGGCTACGAGGTTTGCGGGACCTCCCCTACCCGCCCCACCCCCACCCCCATGTCCTGCTGTTTAAGCCAAAAAGTATAGTTACATCCGCTGACCGCTGTTACTAGTTTACAGGGCCAGTCAGAATTATCCAAGAGCTTCTGTGGAAGCTCCTAGAAAGTCACTTCCCCTGCACCGAGACCTGGAAGATGAAAAGGGTGGAGCTTCCGCATCCATTTTGCCACTATGAGTTTGGAGCCAAGTGGAGTAGGAGCCAACAGATGGCGGGAGCTAGAATAGTTTGAGCCCAGATTAAGAGCCTCATCCTTGGATATTTTTATTTGCATACAGCCATATATTCTGTTTATTTTTAAGCTGCTTAGGGTTGGGAATTTCCGTCGGTTGCCACCACAAGACTCCTGTTTGAGACATTACCCGTGGAGAAACTGAGCCTGGGAAGGGGGCTCAGGCTAGAGGGGGTGGCACCGACCGGCCAGGCTCTCTGGCTCCCAGTCCTGTCTCCTCCCACCCCAGGCTCTGCCGCTGCCTCCGAAGGGTCTTTCTCAAGCTTCCAGCTGGTGGCTCCGGCACACGCCATGCTGGATGTGGGACTCCAGACTGTGCACATCACAACTTCTCCCGTCACACCGTGTACTTACAAGAGAGCTCCGGCACACCAGCCTGCAGCCTGGGGCTGGTTGGATTTTTCCCAGGGACTCGAGTGGAGAAAAGTCCCAGACAGTCGTGTGTCTCCCCGCCCCCCTCCCCCCTGTTGTGGAGGGAGCTTGGGGCTATAATGCACCTTTGTGGGTTGGGTGTCTGCAGCACCGTGCCATTTTCATCGAGAAAGAAAGAAACGTCGGGAGGGAGACTCGGGGGTCGACTGTCTTCATGTCACACCACGAATTCTGGCAAGCACCCCCAGGTTTTTAATAAATGTTATTTTGATTGGATTTAGGAGTTTGGAGACGACAAAGTGACACATTTTCACAGTTCCCTGTCAAACCAAAGCATGATTGCCAAACTGTTAAGTTAAAAAAAAAAAAAAAAGGCAGGAACGGGAGCAGCTTATGTGAAACATCTCCACTGCAATTGCAAGTTTCTCGGGGGGCTTTGCCTTCCCCCCATTATCATTTACAGGTACACTTCATGTAGTAATGCTCCTGGGGTGACTCACAGTGCAGGTGGAATCTCAGGATCATGTTTGCAAGAGGTTAGGCATCCAACCGTGCTTTGAACACATTGGCGAGGGGAGGGGGGTTATCGCTCTTTTTTTTTTTTATTTTAAAACAAACTTTTATGAAGCATAGCATCTTGCTAGTGGTTTTTTTTTTAAGGGAATTCGATGTGAATCCCTTTATAAATAGAATAATCCTTCTATCGGGGAAAGAATTATCTACATTGGAAAATGCTTCCATGGTGAAGTGAGATTAGCAACATATACATAGTGAAGAATTGTCTGTGTCGAGAAGAGTCAGTGGCCTAAAGATTAATGGCAGAAGTTCCAAAGTGTTCTGAGAAAGTTGAAGAAGCCTCTGGCAGGAGAATCCTCCCTTTGAGGCTTTATTTTATTTTATTTTATTTTATTTATTATTTTATTGGTTCGGTTTGCTCATCTCAGGTCTGCTCATTTTCCTGCCCCTTGAAGGCGAAGGTAATTATCTCTTCCCACCCGTGTGGTCATGCACTGCTCTCAGCCGGGGCTGAATAAGAGAAGCCAAGACTCCAAGTGCAGACCCTGCAGAGGCCCCTTTTTTGGCTTCATCCCACGGGCATCATCCCCCTTCCTGACCTTGACCGCCTTTGCTGGTGCTCTTCTTTGAAGCTGAGCCCGGTGTGGGGTGTGGCCGGACCTAAACTAATTTATCACCAGTACTGGACTGGAAGAGTAACTCAAGATACTCACTTTTTATAATAATAGATTGTCCCCTGTTTGGGAGGGAGAAACCCCTTCAAATGATCGTATCTCCTGGTTATGAGACACTGTGGTAGGTGGGATCATGGCCCCCGAGAGATGTCCACACCCTCATCCCCAAAACCTCCCATGGCAGAAGGGCCTTTGCAGATGTGAGGTGGGCAGATGATCGTGCATCGTGTGGGTGGGCCCAGCGTCACCACAGGAGCCCTTCTAAGAGGGTCAGTCAGAGAAGGAGGCGTGTTTTTGGGAACAGGTTAAGAGATGTCAGTGCTGGAAGGGGCCACGAGCCAAGGAATGTGAGCACTTCTGGCAGCTGGAAGAGTCCAGGAGGTGGATTCTCTCCTGGGGCCTCCAGAAGAATGCAGCCTTGCAACACCTTGACGTTAGCCCTGGCAGGTGCATTTGTGGACTTAGAACCTCCAGAACGGCAAGATAATGAATTTGTGTTTTTCTTTTTTTAAGCCATGGAGTTTGTGGTAATTTATTAGAGCAGCAATAGGAAATACACACATCCACTGTCAAAAGCACTAAAATAACGTACCCCCCTCAGCTCTCAGATCACAGAACATGATTCATGCTTTCTTTGAAAATTCAGAAGATATGTTAGGTTCCTACCATGTCTTCAGGACATGATTATGAAAATAAATTTCCCTTCTATTAGTGCTGGTTTGGAAAGAGCTTGTGAAACTGGTCTGCTTTTACTGTACTGTTTTAAAACAACAACAACAAAAGATGATTGGGGGTGGAAAGAAAAATACCTCAGTTGCTTACCCTGGAGCCTCACGAAATTGTGAGCTGTTCTGAGTTCTGTGTCATCATGCCTGGTTTCTCATGCTCTGAGGGTTCCACAGGTGTGTCTGATGCTATAAGACTGGAGACCATGGTAAAGACGGGGTTTGCAGAGAGGGACCCATTCTTTTCCCTCTTTTTGCATGCCGAGTTCCTACTAACGTCACAAGGAGTTGACGTGTGTGTGTGTCCAGAAGGCAGTGGGTACCATTTACTGTAATACAACCAGTGCACAGCCTTCCGGGCTTCCACTGTGCTCACACTTGAACTGTTCCTTCCCAGTGAACTGGGAAGTGAGTGCATCATCTGCCTCCCCACTCCATTTTTTATAAAGCCTGGCTGATAAAAGATGAAGGATCACTAAGGATTTTTTTCTCTTTTGTCTTAAAAATTTCTATTTCATAATCAGATATGGAGAATCTGTCTTCAAAAACGGATTATATGTTAGCAGGAGGTTGGATACTTAGGGGCTGTTACGCGTTATTATTGCAGGAAGCCACAGAACCGTCAATAAAGCCTGTGAATTATGTCTTCCAGTCCCTAGCAATATGATGGCAAGGTGAAGGTGGGCAGGAACCCAGCTCTTGTGCGCTGTGTGGGGAGCTCTGCTTACATTTGGGGCTGTGGGTCTAGACAGCTCAGCTTGCTCCGCCCCCCCCCCCTCATTCAGTTACATCCTGTTTATGGAGCCCAGCACAGGCTGGCTTTGTTAGTTAAGTTGCCTTTATAAGGCATGGTGGGCAGGGCGGGCCAGGGCTCTCTGGCCAGCTGACTGTGGGCTTTGGAGGGTCTCCTTAAAGGTTACCTAGTGCTGACAAGGAAAGATGATTTCCAGGGCTGGAATGCACGTCATGTTTCCAGCCCATTTTTCTTCTCCTGTGGCCAGCTAACACCTCTTCCTTAGCCGGAATCCACTCAAGGGATGGGTACCTTTGCAAGTTTGCCCTTGCTTATTGCGTGCACATAAAACAAACATTTAGGAGGTAAGTGGCTCAGAAATGGTGCTGTGGAGTTCAGCTGCTTAGGATAGAACTTCGCTTTGCCTTGTTAATAGCCAAGTGAACTTGGACGAGTCCCCCAGCCTGCACCTGTCAGTTTTCCCACCTGTTAAGTGGCATGGGGGGCGGGGATAAGAATGGTACCTGCCCCACAGGTGTTACGGGGAGGGGGATGAGGGGCATGGAGTGAATATCAAGTTGTTTGTATTGGCTCATGCCAAGTGTTCGGTAAATATTAGCGCTTTTTTTTTGTTGCTGTTGTTAATTGGGTGAGATGAGATAATAGATTAGTTAAGCACACAACTCCGACATCCTGTGTCGTGT
Organism: Zalophus californianus; assembly: GCF_009762305.2. Taxonomy (NCBI): domain Eukaryota; kingdom Metazoa; phylum Chordata; class Mammalia; order Carnivora; family Otariidae; genus Zalophus; species Zalophus californianus. The sequence continues at coordinate 10,576,528 of NC_045598.1, forward strand.
CCTAACACTGGGGCTTTGAGCCAGTTCCGAACTGCCCCGACTGGGGTTCCCGTGCACAGCCGTGGGGGGACGATGTGGCACCCAGCCAGCGCTAAGTCGGGCTTCCTTCTGCTGTTCCTAGCCCTCTGCTGCTACCTCTGTTATCAGTAATGGGGTGTCTCTTAGGCCTCCTCGAACACTCCTGTGTCTTTTGCCATGTTCTCTGTGGGGATTTCAGGAAATCTAATTCCACCCGTGCTTATGGGCTCAACCTATTTCAGGGGTAGCTGTGTATGTGTCATAGCTTCATGTGAGATAACCAGACCGGTGGTTCTCAACCAGGGCGATTTGGCAATGTCTGGAGACATTCTTCGATGTTATAACTGGTGTGGGGAGGTTTGCTGGTATCTAGTGGGTGGGGGCCAGGGATGCTCCTAAAACCCCTACAAATGCATAGGATAGCCCCTGGCCCCAAATGTCAATAGTCCAAGGTTGAGAAACCCTGAATTAGATGATGTCACAGGCGTTGTCTTGCTTCTCCACATGTTGATTTGTTTTATTCCATTGATTTGTTGTATTCCCTTATTCCAGTGTCTGTTTACTTTCAGGTTTGTTGGCATATGGAAAATCATGGTTGTCAGGTAGGTAAAGGGTCGAAATACACTCTCTGCCCCCACTCATCAAAACCATCCTCAACACAACGGTTCCAAAGGAAAGAGGAAAGCAAGCACTGGCAATGGAGTGAACATGGAGGGGAGGGTGTTGGCAGGGCCCTGCACCCCAGGATTCTGGTGCCATTTCTGATGCTTCCTGGATGGGCTGATTTGGGGCACTCATCAGCTTCATGAACCACGGGCCCTCATTTCTCCCACCTTACAGATGGGGAAACAGAGGCACAGGTGTTGATCACAGGTGAGAAAGCGGGGCAGCCCGAGTCCAAGGATGCTGTCTCTCCACCACAAAGTGAGACATGCTCATCCCCGAGCTGCTCGTCGCAATCCCTGTCCCGGCAGGCCTGAGCACGCGCATTGCTGCTTGTCTCCAACGAGGAGAATCCGAACGATTTCATTTTTTTATTTTATTTTTTTAAGATTTTGTTTATTTATTTGACAGACAGAGACACAGCGAGAGAGGGAACACAGGCAGGGGGAGTGGGAGAGGGAGAAGCAGACTCCCCGCCGAGCAGGGAGCCCGATGCGGGGCTTGATCCCAGGACCCCGGGATCGTGACCGGAGCCGAAGGCAGATGCTTAACCACTGAACCACCCAGGCGCCCCTGAACAATTTCATTTTTAGATGAAGCTAATTCGCAAGATGCCCACCCTCCTCAGGAGGGGAGAGAGAAGACCAGAGGACATGGAAAGAGGAGATGGCAGAAGTTGTACGTTGTCACGCACCCCCGACCCTAAATGCACACTAATGTGCTTGAGGGGAAATCCGACCCGAAGTTCAGACATTTCACAGGAAGACAAAACGTGGAGAGCTCTGATTTCAAAGGGGACCCCTGGACAGGCTGGACACCGGTGACGCTTCACGCGGGCTGCCAGGAGAGCCCGTCCCGTCCTGTCTCGTCCCTTTGTTAGCCGACTGTGTTCTGTGATGGGACCCCCCCCCCACAAGCCCCCCGGTGCCTTGGATGTGTGATGGGAGGTGTGCGGTGAAAGCAGCACCAGAATGACCTGGGCAGAGCGCATCAGAAAGCGTGAGAGGTGATAGCAGTGGGGAGGGGGGAGTCATACGTCGCCGTTGACGTAATTATGTGCAAAGGACTATCACGTGAGCTCTCACATTTACTGAGCACCTGCCGCTGGCCAGGTAGGAAGCTCAGCTCTTCGCTTGCACTCACTCGTCTCAATGCTGCAACAGTCCCAGTGGCCAAGTGTGATTATTTATCCCTAGTCCACAGGCGAGGGAAGCCGAGGCTCCCAAATGTCGCAGGACTTGCCAAGGTCACAGGGTGGGAGATGGTGGAGACGCTGGTAGCTGGACCAGAACCTGTGCTTTCAGTCACCACCTTCCTCAGATGCCTCCTCAAAATGGTCGTTCTCAAGGCTGGCTCCCTGTGGGGACGTCCAGGAGCTTCTGTAAATGATCAGACCTGGGTTCCCCCTGGTAAGATTCTGGTTTAATTAGTGCTGGATGGGACCTGGGCATGGTGTCATTTTTTTTCTTTTTTTAATCCCTCAGGTGATTGTGTGGGCAGCCAGGGTTAAGAACCAGTCATGTATAAACGTGTGTGTGTACATAGGAACACGTATAGATGAACACGTGTGTCTGTGTGTGTTGTATTAGTTTCTAAGGGCCGCTGTAACAAAGCCTTACAAACTGGGTGGCTTGAAAGAACAGAAGTGTATTCTTTCTCAGTTCCGGAGGCTTTGAGGGAGAGCCTGTTCCAGGCCCGTCTCCCGGCTGCTGGTGGCCACTAGCAATCCCGGGGTCCTCGGCTTGTAGGCACACCACTCCTGTCTCTGCCTCCCATTTCCACGTGGCACTCTCAATGTGCGTCTGTGTCTCTGTGGGTCTGTTTCTCTTCTTTGAGGGGCACCAGTCATCGCAACTGATTATATCTGCAAAAACACGATTTCCAAATACGGTCACATTCTGAGGTTCCTGATGGCCATGAATTTTGGAGCGACGCTCTTTCGCTCACTGTGGATGTGGGGTGTGTGGGTGGGTGGGTGGGTGTGCACGTGCATGTGCACGAGTAATTGAGGTTGTGTTAAGGATGACCGTCTCGTTGCGACGTGTAGGGTAAGGCCCTGCCCACTGTAGAAAACCACTGTGTGTGTGTTTGTGGAAAGTCAGCTGGGAGATGGGTCTGCTCCCCAAAGATGGCGTTGAGTGTCCCTCTTGAATGGGTCTTGGGTCCTACATCCCCATCCCTTGCGGCCACTCACCCAGTTCAGGCCGCCATCATCTGTCACCTGTGTGGATAGCAGCAGCCTCCCCACTGGTTGCCCTGCTCCCTGCCTTCCATACTCTGCAAACCCCTGGCCCTCCCCTGCCCCATTCCTCCCAGTTCATTGTCAGCTGGCAGCCAGTCTTGTTACTTCTCAGCTACGGGGATCCTGTTGTGCTCCGCGGAGCCTCTCCAGGCTACCCGCCCGACACCACCTAGTGCTCTGTACCAAGAGCGCATCTCTTGGCCTTTTCTTCAGGCCGTCCCCTGTGTGTTCCCTCTGCCTGGAAGGCGGGGGACAAACCCATCTCAGTGACCCCAAAGGCTGTGGCACTCAGTCAGGGCTGCGATACCCCAGGGGCCCCTGCAGACAGCATGAAGCAAGACAAGGAGACTCCCGCTTGGGCCTCTCCTTTAAACCTTGACTCAGGCAGAAAAACTAGTAAATATCCCCACTGGGGAGATCCCTCCAGCCACTTTCCAAGCTGGAAATGAAATGACCAGCTGTAAAAATGTGATGCATAATACAAACCCGCTTAATGGTTTTCTGAAACATTAAAATTTAATGTTGAACATCAGCACTTTTAGTGGTCAAATGTCCCCCCTGGAGCTCGATATCTGGAAATTGTCCCTGTAGGGGACATTGGGGACCATGGCTGTGGGCCTATTTGGGATGGTATAAATGCCCTGTGGAGTAGAGGCCATTTTGGGGTGAGCCGATCTTAAATGGCCCAGGCAAGGGGCAGAGAAGCTTTCTCCCTGATCTCCACTCTCACCAGCAGTCTGTAAACCTCCGAGCCTCTTTGCAAGCCCAGCTTATTTCTCCTGTGCTAATCCCATATGCATCATGGAGGGGAGGCCTGTTGAGGAACAGGAGTCGGCCAGTCCAGATGGCTGCTAGATACTCAGCCCCATCTCGCATGATTTGTTTAGCCATCCAGGGCAGGGAGGCGAGGCTCACATTCCCAGGGGTTGTCTGTTGCTGCCTGTAGGGCTGCCCCTTCCCATAGATCCACTTCGGAGAATCTTACAGGGCTTCCGGAACTGTAATTCCCTGCCCGCCCCCACGTCCCCATCCCCTGGAGGGCAGAGAGAAGGTGGGGACTTCTTTCTGTAACTTGTGCGGTTGCTAAGCACCCCAGGTGGAGGGGGAGGGCGGAGCCACAGGCACAGCCTGGAATCTGGACAGCCAGGAAAGGTTGTTGGAGAAATGCTCGGTTTCTTGGGCCTGAAACAGCAATATTTTCAAACACCCAATCTGCTGCTCAGCTAAGTTTAAAAATACCCCTTTATATGTCAGATAATAAAGCCCCAAATTATTCACTATATTAGATGCTGCTTAATAAAATTGTGGTCTAATGAATTGCCTAATCTGTATTTGCCAGGTTTCAACCGTCTGGGACCTATTGGGGTATATGCTCTGATGCTGTGCGTTCAGTTGCAGGTGGAATAAGCCTCTGTCCTGTTTCTGTGGGGGAGGCAGTGGGTTGCGACTTTTATCATTGCATTCAAGGCCTCTTCAATATCCATGCCCTCTCCTGCTGGCACAGGTCCTGGGGCAAGGACCTGGTAAGGATCCTACCTTTTTGCTGCAAAGCTCAGCCCAAACAGAAAGTCAGCAGCCTATGCTCTGACCTGGTAGTCATGCTGCCCCTGGGCCTTTGCACATGCTGTTCGCGCTGCCGGAATAACTCCTTACGCTCATTCTCTGCATCCTCACCTCCATCCCCTTTACCATATTCACTCCTCTTCTTGCTTCAGGTTTCGGATTCAATGCCTCTTTGCTTGGAAAGGCTTACTGAGCTCCCAGGCCCCTGCTCTGAGTCTCGGTGCTTCAGTCAGCACGTTTTCATCCATCGCTTGGCTGTTCTTTTCTTTGATTTGACTGTATTCTCAGGAAGGCTCTCTCTTTAGTGGCAACCTGGCCATGGGTGATTGTGAACTCAGAGTCCCCAGATGAATCACAGGACCTTATTCTTAGTGGTTGCCGCTAAAGTCCTGAGTCATTGGCCCATCGGTGAATCAACTCCACTATGAATCTGATTGGCCAGGCTTGGATCATGGAGCTAAGAAGTAGAGTCAGCCCATCTTAAACCACACGACTTGCAGTGGTGATACCAGAAGCAGGAGGAATCTGCAGATAATTAGTACTAAAATACCAAAATAAGGAGGTATACTAGGCAGGTAAAAAATGTAGATGGCCGCTGTAGCCCCACAAGGCCCAGTGTGGGTGAGTCAGTTGTGTGACATATCCCTGCATCTTGCTGCATCTGGCCAGTCTAGATTTGGCCAACGATGGCAGAAAATCTGAAATAACAGTAGCTTAAATAAAAAGGAACATTATTGTTCTTTCCTATAAAAGCGAGATGTGGGCAATCCAGGACCGGTGTGAGGGCTCCACTCCTCAAAGGACTCAAGTATGCGGTGTCTTTCAGCTTCCCACCGTCTCGTCCCTGCACCATGGCCCCCAACCTTGAGGGCCAAGGTGGTGCTCCAGCTGTCCCAGCTCCATTCCCAGAAGCCAGACCAGAGAGGCGGGAGGAAGGAGCAGACCAAGTGTACCTGCTGATGTTTAAGGAGGGATTCTGGAACGTGCCACCTCATTCACATTCTGTTGACCAGAACTTGGTCACATGGCCCCGTGAGCGACAAGCAAAGCTGGGTGTGGCCATGAGCCACTTGGAAGTTCTCTTACACTTGGATGTGACAGCAAAAGCACAGTCCATCAAAGACAAAATTGGTAAATGGGATGTTAACGAAAATTAAAACCTTTTCCTCTGTGAGAGACACTAATGAGGAGAATGAAGCAACAAGCTACACATTGGAGGAAATAGTTGCAGGTCACACAAAGGACTTGTATACAGGGTATACCTGAATCCTCAAAACACAGCTCAAGAAAATAACCCATTTTTAATTTATTTTTAATTTATTTTTTAAAGATTTATTTGAGAGAGAGAGAGAGTACAAGCATGGGGGAGAGGGGAAGGGGCAGAGGGAGAGAATCTCAAGTAGACTCCCCACTGAGCACAGATCCCAATTTGAGGCTCGAGCTCAGGACCCTGAGATCGTGACCTGAGCTGAAACCGAAAGTCAGACGCTCAACCGACTGAGCCACCCTAAAAACAACCCATTTTTTAAAATGGGCAAAGGCTTGAGTGGACACTTCGTCAAAGAGAATAGAGAGATGGCAGGTAAGCCCATGAAATGATGCCCTGCATCATTAGCTGTTCAGGAAATGCAAAATAAAACCCCCATGAGATCCCACTCCACACCTGTTAGAATGGCGAACATCAAAGAGGTGGACCAGGCCACGTGCCGGCAAGTCTGGAGAGCAACTGGCCCTCTTGGGAGAGTGTAAGATGGTGCAGCCAGTCTAGAAAGCGGCTTCTTAAACCTGTAGCTACTGTATAACCCAACAGTCGCACACCTGGGGATATTTATCCTAGAAAAATAGAGGCTTAGGTCCACACAGAAACCTGCACATGAGTGTTTCTGGCAGCTCTCCTCATCACAGCCCCACACAGGAAGCCACCCAAATGCCCTTCAACAGATGGATGGACAAATGGACTGTGGTACGCCCATACAATGGAAAACTGCTCAGTCGTCAGAAGGGATGAATAACCAAAACTGACTTGGGTGGAACCGGGAATGACTTGGGTGGATCTCCAAGGCATTATGCCTAGTGGAAGAAAACAGTCCTGCCTCCTGCTGAGTTCTATTTATATGATATTCTCGAGAAGACAGAACTAGAGACCGAGAGTCGATTCATGGATATCACAGGTTGGCATCGGGGAGGGTGCCACTAGAAAAGGGACAGTGTTCAGGAGTTTTGGGGGTGATAGAACTGTTCGGTGTCCTGATTGTGGTGCTGCTTACGTTCGTAGCATTGGACAGCCCCCCAAAGTCAATTTTTTGGTACACAGGGTTATTACTCTAGTGGACAGGAGGCTTGATGTGGTGGGGAGGGGTGGTCAGTAGCAATCTGACCACCTATGCCTCACCTTCTAGCACATTCGCTGTGTTGGCCCGGGGCAGGGTTTCTCAAATCCCAGTGCTTTCGCCGTTTAGAGCCAGATAATTCTTTGTTGAAGGGCTTATCTGTGTGCATGGCAGGGTGTTTACGGCTTACGGCATCCCTGGCCTCTACCCTCTAGATGCTAGTAGTGTCCCCCATCCCTGCTGTGACCACCAGAATGTCCCCAGACAGCGCTGAACGTCCGTGGGGGACACAGCTGCCCCTGGTTGAGAACTACTGAGTGAGTCTGAGTGTGTTTCTGTTACTTACAATAAATATCCTCTCATTGGTTGTTCCCTTTCTCAGACACCCTGTCACTTCACTGAGTCTCCATTCCCGGTTCTGTGACAGGCGCCCGAGGACTTGCAAGGTATAGCGGGATACCCCTGCGGACAGGGCCCCCGGGGCGCGCGAGGGTGTTTGCTGACTTCACTTCTTACAGTCTGGGGCAGCTGTCCGCCACAGGTCCCTGCCTTCCCCGTACCCTCCCTCCACACCCATGTCACCCCACTGTGTCCCCATATCCATCACCCGGCAAAGGAAGACTGGGTCCTGGGCAGTGATGGGTGCCAAGTGGTGGAGTGTGAAGCCTACGTTTTCGTTACATCTTAAGCCATAGGTGTTCCCTCGGCTCATTTCAAAGCTCAGGAAAGCCATTTCACTATTTAAATATAGAAGAGTAATATATTTTAATAATCATACCCCAGGGCACAGTTTTTCCTGTTGTGTGAAAAAATAATGATCAAAACAGCCCGCGGCCAATTGCAAAATAATGTAAAAGTAATGAAAAGAAAGCCAAGCCCACACCCCTTCCATCAGGCTAGACCACCTTCGCTGGTCGGCCTCGTTTCCTATTTCACCCCCTCCCCAGCCCAAGATAAAGATCACCAAATCATTCGAGACTTCCCCGCATTAAGGGCTTTACTTATTCCAAAGGTGGCTTAGGAGGTTGAACTTGAGAAGGACTGGTCCATTTCCATCTTTAACTTAGGGACCAGCAGTGGCGTTTCCCGAGCTATCTTTTAACAATCAGGGAAGATCAGAGAACCAGAGTTACTTTAGGACGCAGAGTGACACGTACCAGTGCTTGCCGACCCTGGGCTGGCAAGTCAGGGACGGAGCGAGCCAAGTGGAGACTGCAAGGAACCCGTTAGTGGGAGCATGCCTGGTCTGAGGACTGAGGTGCCCTCTCACCTCTACGGACTTGTTATGTGGGAATTGGCGTGGTAGTGTCAAATCTTATGTGTTCTTGGGAGGGGCTGTAAACCCAAGCCTCGGCTTGATCCGTCCTGATTTGTAAATGCTGCAGTAAATTCGGATGGAGAAGAAGGAGCCCAACGGGCTAGGTCTGTCCTGGGACCCGTGAGTGTGTGACTTCTCCCCCGCCCCAACCCTCTGAAGGTCAACTCTCAGGCTCCCTTTGAGGGAAGCAGGGGAGGAAGTTCACTGTTGTCACAACCCCCACCCTCAGTCTCCGTCGGCTCCCTAGCTCCTCCTGGTCCCCATGGGTCCTTCCTTCCCTGCTGGCCTCGGTGTCCTCTGCTGCCCCAGCTATCCGGCCAAGAGAATGGGTCTCTTCTCCTCTTCGCTTCTCTACATTAGGATGGAGCTTTTACATGGGAATAGTTGCAGTGTGACCCGAACCACAGCAGTACACAGAACATGCACAGGCCAGGAAGCCCCAGTGATGAGAGCAGGTATGAAGTTCATGGACGGAGTGCTTGCATTTTTGTAAAGATCACAGCCAAGAACTTGGCAATATAACTTGGTGCAGCCACTGTAGAAAACAGTACAGAGAGTCTTCAAAAAATTAGAACTAGAACTACCCCATGATCCAGCAATTCCACTGCTGGGAATATATCCGAAGGAAACAAAATCACTCTCTGGAAGAGATATCTGCACTCACATGTTCATTGCAGCATTATTCATTACAACCAAGACATGGAAAGAGCATAAGCGTCCACGGATGGATGAGTGGATAAAGGAAATGTGGTATTTATTTGCAGTGGAATATTTTTCAGGCACAAAAAAGAAGGAGATCCTATTTGTGAGTACATAGATGGACCTTGAGGGCCATCTTATGCTAAGTGAAGTAAGTCAGAAAGAAAAAGGCAGGTATAGTATGACCTCACGTATATGAGGAATCTAAAAATACCACAAGAGAACAGATTGGTGGTTGCCAGAGGCAGGTGGTCCCCAGGGGAAATCGGTGAAGGTGGTCAGATGGTACATACTCCCGGTTATAAGATAAGTAGGTCCTGGGAATGCCATGGGCAGCATGGTGCCTATAGTTAATAATAGCGTAATGTGTATTTGACAGTTGTTAGGAGAGTAGATCTTAAAAGTCATCATCACAAGAACAAAACTTGTAACCATGTAAGGTGATGGATGTTAACACTCTGGTGATCATTTTGTAATATATGCATATACCAAATAGTTATGTTGTATACCTGAAACGAATACAATGTTATATGTTAATTTTATCTCACTAAAACCGGAGGGAGAGTAAATTATGTGTAGAAAAATAGACTAGAAGGAAATACAGCAAAATATTGGCGGTTTACTCTGGGCTTGGGACTAGAGGTCATTTTCTTTCCGTCAACTTTCTTGTATTTTTTAAGCTTTTCATGCTGGGAATGTACTATTACTAATTTATAATGGAAAACACGTTTCAAGGAAATCTTATTTGGAGACTAAATGAGAAACATAAAGACAGTTCAGTAATGACGCTTAGTGAGCATAGATTCTTCGATAGATACCCACAGGTTTATTTAACTTGCCTAATGGCCGGGCATTGGATTTTAGTTGATCCCAGGAAAAACCAGCTTGCCCCCCACAGCACACGTCTTGGATGAGGTTGTTGGAGAGGGGACTAGAATTGCAGAGAGGCCGGGCTGGACATTGCCCTTGGAGTTCTGAGACGGAGGTGTAGGGTCTTACCCCTGCATAGATGTAGTTCCCAATCCACCATTAAACTCAAGGATGGAACCTCGATTTGGAGGGTTTTTCCTTCCATGGATATTAACTGGACTAAGGGGATGGGAGTCATTTTTGTACAAGGGGAAAAATAATAGAGTTTGCTAATAAAGGGAGTGCATGCCTTAGGTCTTGTCCCATCAGGAACTGGCCTGTCCCCTGGGTGAGTTGCAAATAGCTAAAGTTACTTGAGTCTTTTGGGCATGAGGCCATTCTGCCCTGAGTTAGACCACTGTTCATCTCATCACATTAAAAACAAGCAGCTTGCTACACTTGGTTCTTTTAAGTTGGCAGCAAAGGAATTTGAATGCACACATTCACTCTGTCTACACATTTAAATTTTCCAGGATGGTTTCCCAAACCACTCGGAACAGTGAAGTATGCCCCAACTTGTTTGCTATTGGGTCTGAGCACGACAAAGCAGAGCTCAGTTACCCTGGAGCAGGCACCACATTATTTCTCTGATGGTGGTCAGGCCCGGAGTTCTTCAGCCAAATAAAGGTTTGTCCTGTTCCCAAGGCTCTTGGACAAGGAGCTCCCCAGTCTTTGATTCATACCCCTCCAGAAGAACTGATCTTCAGACCACTGATAGGGCACTTACTTTGTGCCACACCCAGCCTTAAATTCTTTACTTTTAAGAGTGGAGGAAGGTACTATTGTTTTTCCATCTCTGTCGCTGGGGAACTGAAGCACAAAGCAGTTAAATGATTTGCCCAAGGTCACACAGCAGGTAACTGGTAGAGCAGGGATTTAAACCCAAGTAGTGTTCTGTAAAGTCCTTGATCTTGGGGAAGTGTTTTGCATTCTATCCCAGAGCCTGATTAGTCCATTGCCATAAGCCAGGTTCACATTTTGCATATTACTGTGATGAAGTATGTTTATAAACACGTGAAGCCCAAAGAAGGTCTTCAGGTTTGCCTACTGGCACGCTGCGGAAACACTATCCTAATAAGTAGCTCCTTTAACACAGACCAATCCTAAAGGCGACTAACGAAGCCTGTTAATTAGGAATGCCTCTCCGTGGGTGGCTTTTAGCTCAGGATTAGGAAAAAAAAGATACAGCATGAACTAAGATGAGCAGAGATAGAAAAGCCAGAAATCCCACTGCAGCATGATTTGATTCTAATAATCATCATGATCCCATGAAATCCAAAAACATTTCATGTCTGATTGCTTTTCATTTGCACATTTTAAGGGAGCATGAGTTGGTGCAATGACATTAAAGAAAAGAGGGTAAACATTAGGGAGATACCATTTGCAGGAAAACCCACTGTGTGCCCGGCACAGGGCTTGGCACCGAAGTCCTATGCCACTTAATCCTCTCAACTATCTGGGGAGGCTAGATGCTGTTATCATCACCTCTGTTTTATGGATAAGGAAGCTGAAGTCTAGAGAGGCTTAGTGACTTTTCCAGGGTCACTTGGTAAGTCAGTGATGAAAGTGACAGAAATTACTGTGTGTGGGGAAGGGGGGCAGAGTAAAACAACAGGTTTTGTGAGATGTCCACTGTCATATAACATTATACCAAATACATATTAAAAATCACAAGGAAACATTAAATCAAATGTGTATTAAAGAATTACAATGGGAACAAAAGTCAACAGAAGTGCTTTCTGTCATTGTATATGAAAACCAACTCAATATCAAAATGCGGCCTATCCCGTGACCTAGCTCCACCTTGAACATCTTTTGACTGATGGAAATCATAGCTAACACAGAGACTGTGAATTCAATAATGTTTAAAATAAGTTTGTACTTTATTAATCAGCAGTGTCTTCATACAGTTGAAAATTATGTGGCCACACAAAAGGAGTGTTTGGTGCATGTATGGGTATTGGGACCATGTAAACCACACCAAGGGCCCCTTCTCCTCTCTCGGGGTCCGTGGCTCACCAGATTGGGAACAAGTGGTTCAAGGAATCAAAGAGAGGACAGGTCAAACCTTCAGTCTCCAAATGCCACCTGAGCATACTGGGCCGCAGGTCAGGTGGTTTTCCTAACACTGTCTGAATTTTGAATTCAGAGAAAGTCCACTCAACACATTTTAAACCCAAGAGCCTCATTAAGATAAAACCATGTGTTCTTTAAATGACCAAATTAGGCATGGTCGTAATTAGAGCTGAAGCACTTCCTGGTGTTCTTCATCTCATGTCCAACTTGCCATGTTTGGCTTTGTGAACTTTGGAAAAGAAGCTATTGTTGATTGTTGTTCTCACTAGCTGCATTGTTTGGAAGAAATATTTAGACTTGCTTTAGTGGCAAGAAGACCTAGCCTGCCTTTATTTTCCGGGGGGTGGGGGCGTGGGGACGGGCTCTCTGTATACCTGAGCATCTTGTCAGTTCGCTGGTAATGATTGGGGAAGGTTTCTTTAACTTCCATACTTGTCTTCCCTGTTAATAAACAGGGACCAGAGGGTCAGTACCTGATAAGTGAGAAATCAGCCTCTCTTCTAACATTCTCTATCAAACAGATGGGTGATGGGGGGCATTGTGTGAATCCTGGAGGGCAGAGTTTGTCTCCCCTCCGACCTCTGGAATTAAGAATGCTTCCACCAACAGGCAGGAATCAGCTAACACAAAACCATTAACTCAGTCTTGATGAGTGTTATTCTGTGGAAGCATCATTGAAAAGAACAACATTTACTTGATTGGATTTATTTTCCAAAATTTTGATTGGGGCTTTTTTTCCCAAGAAGATAATTGCAGGGTCTAAATGAGCCATTTGAACTCAAGCATTAGGAGAAAAGACAAATCATAATGTAGCTCATGACATTTGATGGTTGGGTAATGTGTCTTACTTGGTCCTGATCAAATGGCCCATGTGCCTGAATCCAGAGCCCCCTGCTCAGCTTTTCAATATCTTTACCCATAACAGGAGTAGCTTGGATGACCCTGGTGGTCCCATGAGATGGAAGTAGTCCCCGCAAGAGGAAAATCATTCACCACTCTGTAGTTTCTCAAACTGTACATCATTTACTTTAGATTAATTCCTACAGAACAGGACATTTTGGTACTGGAATGAAGTCCGCACAGGGCCAGATCGCCAGGCCACAAATCAGGGTCCAGCTTTAAGAAGAAGAATCAAAAGTGAAATAAGCTAAATAGTAGAAAACAAATTCTGTTTGGGAAGCTGCATCTTTATGTGTGCAAGGATTTACCCTGGCCATGTAATTTTGATCCTGTTTTAATCTATAACAAGGGTTCTTTACTTTAAATAACTAGCAGCAGCCCTGAGAAGTTGTGTGGCGTTTCAGCCCAGTTTGCTCTTGTTTAAAATTGCCATTTCAGAGCCATTGTATTAGCTTCACTCTTCGTTGTATTTCATTTTGTTGTGACTTGAATTTTTCTACCTTCTTCCACCTGCTCCTTAGTCTTGCCATCATATGTTTATTTTTTGGTCCATCCACTCACCCATTCGCCCACCCACCCACCTACCTATCCATCCATCCATTCAGCCACCCACCCATTCACTCATCCATCCATCCATCCATCCATCCATCCATCCATCCACCCATCCACCTATCCATCTATCCATCCAGGAAACATTTCATTGCTGTCTATGCTCCAGGCCATACACCAATTTAGTGATTTTTAAGTGGGGATGATTTTGCCTTCCTGGGGCAATGTCTGGAGACATTTTTGTTGTCACACCAGGGAGTGAGGAGATCCTACAGGCGTCTGGTGAGTAGAACTCAAGAATGCTGCTGGACATTCATGATGCACAGGACAGCTCCCAACAACAGAGAGTTATCTGATCCAAACATTATAATGCCAGGGTTGAGAAATTCTGCCAACTTTGAGATAAATAACAGGGTGCTGGGCCACATGGAATTCACAGTATTACAGGGGAAATTGACAGGGAAACAGGGAAACTGTGTTGATGCTACTGGTGAGGTCATAGGTGTTCCCATCATTTCTCCCTTGGAGGTGGTTCAGCAACGAGTCCATTCATGGCTCTACAAGAAGATTCTTTTCTGGAAAGGTGTAGTAGTAATTGGAAATAGGGGGAAAGATGTTGAATGAACAAAAGGGTCACAGATACATGTGTGAGATTTATCAGTGTGGGGCAGAGGTTGGAACCTTGAATGTAAGTGAAGCTCTGAGGCAGAGGTAACAAGTTTATCCACCTGCAGGTGCCAGGTGAGATGACAAGAACAGTGACAACTGGCAGCTGATACAGCTCCCTGGGGAGTGTTGGGGACTGTGGTGAACTTCAGAGCAGCTAAAACAGGCAGGTGGCTCCAGGCAACTGTCTCCATCTAAGAAGGCAGGCCCAGAGAGGCCAGATCCTTTTGATTTTTCAGGAAAAGTGAGAAGCCCAGACTTTCAAGGAAGTCTCCTGAGTTTTAAATGTTAACAACTAATTCAGCATTTGTTTAAAAAAAAAAAAAACAAAAACCCCACAAAACAAAAAGCACTGCTTAGGCCAAACAACACATCTGTGGGCTGCAGTCCATGGAGTTTTGACATCTGCTCTCAAGATTAAATGAATGAAGGCTTATGATAACCAGTATGGTGCCTGGGAGACAGTAGATGCTCAATAAACATTGGTCAAGCGTGAATACTTCATCTAAATCTGTCTTTCTCAGCCTTGGGAGTGATTGACATTTGGAGCTGGATCATTCTTTGCTGTGGGGCTCTCCTGTGCACTGTAGGATGTTAACAGCATCCCTGGCCTCTACCCATAGATGCCAATAGCACCACCCTCATCCCTAGTTGTGCCAAATGCTTCCGGACATGGCCAACAGAGTACTTGTCCAACAAGCTGCAACCTAACTTCAGTGCCACGATTTCATTGCTGTGGCCTCTTAGTGCATCCATCAGCCCCAGGCAGAGAGCCCGGAAAGAGCTGAGGAAAGGCATCTCTCAGTCTCCCTGGCCGCCCCCCAGGACAGGCACCTGGGCCCCTCTCCCCTGGACGGAGGCCATTCTGTGGCTCTCTGCTGCTTCTGGGGCCCGTGGAGTTTGTCCTCTCAAGGCCTAGGTCACCTCTTCAGTTAGTGTGTCCAGAAATGCCTTGAGAGACTGAGCGTGCTAGCAGCTCACTCGGGCACACACACTAGGCCTGCCCACCTGTGGGGAAAGGGCTGGAAGAATGGTCCCTCTGCTCCAGGGCTTCCCACACTGCCCGTGTGTCCCCAGGGCCGGGGAGACCGCCCTCTCACCCAGGTCTGTGATAGAATCTGTAAGGAGAACTGCAGCTGTTAGCTTGGCTGAGCCTGCTGAGTGAGCCCTTAAGGGATCCAGGCAGGTGATTCTCAAACTTGAGCCTGAGAACCCTCTGGAGGCCTGTTTTAAAATGCACTGCTGGGCCCCCGGTCCAGAGTTTCCCCAGGCATCAGTCTGGGGGCATAAGAATTTGCGTGTCTTACAGGGTCCTAGGTGCCCTTGCTGCTGCCGGCCCAGGGGCCACACTCTGAGAACCACTTGTCTGGGCTCTGGTGAAGATCCCCACTCCCTACCTCCCTACCTCTAGTTCCTCTCTGCTGCAGAGAAAGCAGAGCATGGGGAGGCCTGGGAGACTTAGGGATGCCTCTCTAACTCCCTCTGGGTTCTCTGCCTGGGGCTGACCCAGCCACAGCAGACTATAACCAAGTACTCCTGGCCCTGAGTTAGATCGTAACTTGCCGCGCAAGTACTTGGCTGGCTCAGTGGAGTGAATTTATATGCCTACCAGCTCTTTGGTTTTTTAAGTATTTTTTTCATCCCCTTGATAATGTAGCGTATTTAGATGGGTCTCCTGGTCATTAGAGTGAATTAGTGAAATCCCTCTTTTATAGGCTTTTGTTTGTTTGAGCTTAACAGAGGTGGCTTAAATCACTGGACGCTTCAAATGCCTTCTCCCATGTGCACTTGGATAGTGCTTCATTACAAGCGGGCTTAGCTATTGGGAGGGACAGATAGAGATTAGAACAATTTGCTTCTCTTCTTGATGGGGAAACTGTGACATTTCCGAGGCTCGGATACAGAGCTGTTCTGCAGAAAGGGAAAGCCCCTTACCTTTCTGTTCAGTTCCAAATCATTCAGCTTCCTGTGCCTGCGTGCTGGTAAGGGCCTGGGGGCAGGGAGCAAACACCCCGGGGTCTCCAGGCTGGGAGGGAACTCTGCCTGCTCAGAGCAGGGGGACCAACCCATCCCAGTTTGCCTGAGACTTTGCTGGTGTGAGCACTGACATTCATCCAGGGAATCCGGCCCGTTGGTCCGCCCGGCTCAGAGGGTGATGGTGGCTGGAAATGCCACACAGGCAGAGCTCAGGGGACCTCCGAATAGTAATACCCACAGTTGTCACCCACGATGTACTGCTCACAGACGGGCCACTTAATCTCCATTTCTCATGGCATAGCCTCAAAACAATGCAAAGCAGTGCTGCTATCACCAGTTTATAGGTGGGGGAAACTGAACCCCATGAGATTTCCTCTAGCTGTTAGAGTGACCCTGTCCGGCGAAAAGCAGAAGGTGGCGGTTGTCCCCTACGCTGTACCCCCACCTTGAGGTTTAGGAAGTGTCTCTCACCATGAGCACACCTGGAGGGTGGGGTTTGTCAAGTCCTCACATGGAGATTGTGGCTCGCAGGCTGAGTCCCGGGCTTCTCGAGGCCGGGACCAGACCTCTCCTGATCCCAGATGAAACAGCCTCCAGAACAGTCCGGTGCTGTGTCCTCAGACCCTGGCCGAGCCCGGGAGGCTCCATCCTCTGTCCTGGCAGCTCCCCAGTGCCCGGACGTGCTTTTTTTCTCCCACCTGATTGTGAGGACATTAAAAGCCAGCATCCTAGGGCGAAGCAGCTGTGCCAGGAGGATTTTTTTTAATTTTTTCATTATGTTAATCACCATACATTACATCATTAGTTTTTGATGTAGTGTTCCATGATTCATTGTTTGTGCATAACACCCAGTGCTCCACGCAGAACGTGCCCTCTTTAATACCCATCACCAGGCTAACCCATCCCCCCTTCCCTTCCCCTCTAGAACGCTCAGTTTGTTTTTCAGAGTCCATCGTCTCTCATGGTTCGTCTCCCCCTCTGATTTACTCCCCTTCATTCTTCCCCTCCTGCTATCTTCTTTTTTTTTTCTTAACATATGTTGCATTATTTGTTTCAGAAGTACAGATCTGTGATACAACAGTCTTACACAATTCACAGCGCTCACCATAGCACATACCCTCCCCAATGTCTATCACCCAGCCACCCCATCCCTCCCACCCCCCACCACTCCAGCAACACTCAGTTTGTTTCCTGAGATTAAGAATTCCTCATATCAGTGAGGTCATATGATACATGTCTTTCTCTGACTGACTTATTTCACTCAGCATAACACCCTCCAGTTCCATCCACGTCGTTGCAAATGGTAAGATCTCATTCCTTTTGATGGCTGCGTAATATTCCATTGTGTACATACACCACATCTTTATCCATTCATCTGTCGATGGACATCTTGGCTCTTTCCACAGTTTGGCTATTCTGGACATTGCTGCTATAAACATCGGGGTGCACGTACCCCTTCGGATCCCTACATTTGTATCTTTGTGGTAAATACCCAGTAGTGCAATTGCTGGATCGGATGGTAGCTCTAGTTTCAACTGTTTGAGGAACCTCCATACTGTTTTCCAGAGTGGTTGCACCAGCTTGCATTCCCACCAACAGTGTAGGAGGGTTCCCCTTTCTCCGCATCCCCGCCAACATCTGTCGTTTCCTGACTTGTTAATTTTAGCCATTCCGACCGGTGTGAGGTGGTATCTCATTGAAGTTTTGATTTGGATTTCCCTGATGCCGAGTGATGTTGAGCACTTTTTCATGTGTCTGTTGGCCGTTTGGATGTCTTCTTTGGAAAAATGTCTGTTCATGTCTTCTGCCCATGTCTTGATTGGATTCTTTGTTCTTTGGGTGTTGAGTTTGATAAGTTCTTTATAGATTTTGGATACTGGCCCTTTATCTGATATGTCATTTGCAAATATTTTCTCCCATTCTGTCGGTTGTCTTTTGGTTCTGTGGGCTGTTTCTTTTGCTGTGCAAAAGCTTTTTATCTTGATGAAATCCCAGTAGTTCATTTTTGCCCTTGCTTCCCTTGCCTTTGGCGATGTTTCTAGGAAGAAGTTGCTGCGGCTGAGGTGGAAGAGGTTGCTGCCTGTGTTCTCCTTTAGGATTTTGATGGACTCCTGTCTCACGTTTAGGTCTTTCAACCATTTGGAGTCTGTCTATTTTTGTGTGTGGTGTAAGGAAATGGTCCAGTTTCATTCTTCTGCATGTGGCTGTCCAATATTCCCAACACCATTTCTTGAATAGTGTCTTTTTTCCATTGGACATTCTTTCCTGCTTTGTCAAAGATGAGTTGACCGTAGAGTTGAGGGTCCATTTCTGGGCTCTCGATTCTGTTCCATTGATCTATGTGTCTGTTTTTGTGCCAGTACCATACTGTCTTGATGATGACAGCTTTGTAATAGAGCTGGAAGTCCGAAATTGTGATGCCGCCAGCTTTGCTTTTCTTTTTCAACATTCCTCTGGCTATTCGGGGTCTTTTCTGGTTCCATACAAATTTTAGGATTATTTGTTCCCTTTCTTTGAAAAAAGTGTTTGGTATATTGATGGGGATTGCATTGAACGTGTAGATTGCTCTAGGTAGCATTGACATCTTCACAATGTTTGTTCTTCCAATCCATGAGCATGGAACGTTTTTCCATTTCTTTGTGTCTTCCTCAATTTCTTTCATGAGTATTTTATAGTTTTCTGAGTACAGATCCTTTGCCTAATATCTAGGCAAAGATACCCCCAAATCTAACAGATCTTTGGTTAGATTTATTCCTAGTATCTTATGGTTTTGGGTGCAATTGTAAATGGGATCGACTCCTTAATTTCTCTCTCTTCTGTCTTGTTTTTGGTGTACAGGAATGCCACTGATTTCTGTGCACTGATTTTATATCCTGCCACTTGACTGAATTCCTGGATGAGTTCTAGCAGTTTTGGGGTGGAGTCTTTTGGGTTTTCCACATACAGTAGCACATCATCTGCAAAGAGTGAGAGTTTGACTTCCTCTTTGCCGATTTAGATGCCTTTGATTTCTTTTTGTTGTCTGATTGCTGTGGCTAGGACTTCCAATACTATGTTGAATAGCATTGGTGAGAGTGGACATCCCTGCCGCGTTCCCGACCTTAGGGGGAAAGCTCTCAGCTTTTCCCCATTGAGAATGATATTCGCTGTAGGTTTTTCATAGATGGCTTTTATGATATTGAGGTATGTACCCTCTATCCCTATACTCTGAAGAGTTTTGATCAAGAAAGGATGCTGTACTTTGTCAAATGCTTTTTCTGCATCTATTGAGAGGATCATATGATTCTTGTTCTTTCTTTTGTTAGTATATTGTATCACGTTGATTGATTTGCGGATGTTGAACCAACCTTGCAGCCCAGGGATAAATCCCACTTGGTCGTGGTGAATAATCCTTTTAGTGTACTGTTGGATCCTATTGGCTAGTATTTTGGTGAGAATTTTTGCATCCATGTTCATCAAGGATACTGGTCTGTAATTCTCCTTTTCGATGGGGTCTTTGTCTGGTTTGGGGATCCAGGTAATGGTGGCCTCATAAAATGAGTTTGGAAGTTTTCCTTCCATTTCTATTTTTTGGAACAGTTTCAGAAGAATAGGTATTAATTCTTCTTTAAATGTTTGGTGGAATTCCCCTGGGAAGCCATCTGGCCCTGGGCTTTTGTTTGTTGGGAGATTTTTTTTTTTTTCCAGGTAGTTTATATTTCTTCAAAACACAAAAGTTCAATCACAAGAATACAATGAATATATTATTCAAAGTTCCACAGAATTAAGGGGGACCTATAATCATTGATATGCTAATTTAAGTATTTTACTCATAAAGTTTTTGCATGAATTCCATGTATTAGTAATCAAGAAATAGACCCAAATAGAAATTATAAACGTTGAATCTCAGTAATAATAAAGCAAAAAAAAGCAACTAACTTGTCACCTTGCACAGTAACTTTAACATAAAAGGTTTAAACTTATTTATTTTGTCAATATTTTCATTGTCTATAGCTCAAAAAAAAAAAGACATCAGAAATCTGTGAGATATATTTTTAAACAAACAAGGCAAGAACATATACTCTCACATTTCTGGTGAGTTAGTTCTGCATTAAAGGGGCTCAAGTTATTAGTAATAAGACAGAAACTGCAAGAAATCCTTTGACAGAGGTAAAAAAAAATAATTTTAGCTGGAAATGATGATGGTCTCATTTCTTCTCCTAGATACGCAAATAATATGTCTAAATACTTACTAGAGCCAAATCTATCTCAAAAGTTTGGGACATTAATTTTTCTCCTTTTTGTTAATACTCAATGAGAAAAAAACACTTAGAATTAAAACTTTTTTGATGGATAAGGGATAGTAATATCCACCCTGGTAAAAGTGTTATTAATTTACAGACAGCATTGCATTCCTTGCAGTACACCTTTCAAAAGACCTCTTCATCAAGTAGGTAAAGACTTCATGTAAGGTAAGAATTGCTGGGCTAAGTAGGGGGACCATTTTATTATGGTCTTCATTTTATCATTATTAAACCTTAATCTCCTATCATGTTCCAATGCATTATGTGAGTGTTCAATCAAAGAAGTTAGGTTGTTCTCCAGAATTGGCTCTCTCCTAAAGGTCAAAACCGTCTGCACCAACCCTGGCGAAGCCCCACGGACTGCCCTTTGCTCGAAGTAATTTTTGGCGATTTTTTTAGTGATTTTTCGGCAGAGTCCGAGTAGCGCTATAATCTCGGACAGGTTATCCTGTGTCTCCCACCAGATTGATGAGATCAGGCATCACTCGAAAATCTGTTGGAAGATTTTTGATGACTGCTTCAGTTTCCTTAGTGGTTATAGGTCTGTTCAGGTTTTCTATTTCTTCCTGGTTCAATTTTGGTAGTTGATACATCTCTAGGAATGCACCCATTTCTTCCAGGTTATCTAATTGGCTGGCAGAGAGTTGCTCATAATATGTTCTTATAATTGTTTGTGTTTCTTTGGTGTTGGTTGTGATCTCTCCTCTTTCATTCATGACTTTGTTGATTTGGGTCATTTCTCTTTTCTTTTTGATCAGTCTGGCCAGGGGTTTATCAATCTTGTTAATTCTTTCAAAGAACCAGCTCCTAGTTTCGTGGATCTGTTCTACTGTTCTTTTGGTTTCTATTTCATTGATTTCTGCTCTGATCTTTATGATTTCTCTTCTCCTGCTGGGTTTAGGCTTTATTTGCTGTTTTTTCTCTAGCTCCTTTAGGTGTAGGGTTAGGTTGTGTATTTGAGACCTTTCTTGTTTCTTGAGAAAGGTTTGTATTGCTGTACACTTTCCTCTCAGGACTGCCTTTGCTGCATCCCAAAGATTTTGAACAGTTGTGTTTTCATGTTCATTGGTTTCCATGAATTTTTTAAATTCTTCTTTAATTTCCTGGTTGACCCATTCATTCTTTATTAGGATGCTCTTTAGCCTCCCAGGAGGATTTTTGAGACCTGTGTGAAACTGGGTGGGAGCGTACTTGCGGGGGGCCGGAAGGAGGAATTTCAGAAGCAGTGCTCAGGAGTGGGGTCAAGGTACATACAAACTCCAGAGGGGGCTGGAGTACGAGCTGCCATTTCTTAACTCTGTGGCCGTGGGTGAGTTTTTAAAATTTTCCATGCTCCACGGACAAGCCTATGAGATAATATGTAAGTACTGCCCAGTGCACAGTAAGCACTAAATAAAGGTGAGCTGAGGTTTTTACCATCATTGTTCTCTACTGCATGACCAAGTCAGAACCTCAGTTTCTCTATCTGTGAAAAGGGAGCAAAGCGATGACTTCACTCATCGTGGTGGGGAAGAGCAGGAGGACCAATGTAAGTAAAGCACAGTGCCCGGCACCTGGCATGACCCTAATAAATGTCGGCTCATGATTATTTATAATCTTTCCAGCTCAGAGTTCTTTGAGAATTTGATAAAAACCGTAGACTTGGGAAAAATACAAATATAATGACATTTTGCACATTGGGTCAGAGACTTTGGCCCCCTAAGCCGTCTCTTGAACCAGGTTTGGAATCCCTGCAGTGGAAGGGTGCCCACAGATAAGTTGCTTAGGCCACTGTGTCCCCACATTCCTTCTCCGACAGCAAACCCCCTCTCCCAGGTTCGTGCACTCCGTGCTATCTCAGGGCACTCCAGGTAACCTTCCAGGGAATCCTGGAGTTACCCTAATTCACATAGGAATCCTTAGACACTTTTACCTGCTTTGATGATATTTACGTTTTAAAGGAGGCTGCCAGGAAAAGGCAGAATCTAGTCAAAGGAATGTACTACTAATGGTGGAATTAGGGGTAGTTCTATTGATCACCAAGGAGAAGAGGTGTCATTTAGCCTTGATGAAATCTAGGACAAAATGGGGTTTTATTCGGGGCCGGGGTGGTGGTGGCTAATAATGGGGGAAAGTATTGAAAGATAAAGGAATTAAAGTCATCAGGTACCTAGCCTCTCTGCTCATCTTTAAGCCCAATGAGTTCCTTTTTTGTTCCTATCTCCCACAGTCAGCACTACTATATGTTGTATCCTTTATAATCAATGGAAACTTCTAGAAAAGCAACCACCACCTTGGTCCTGCCTGGGAAAGTAAAATGTTATGTTTTCCATAAATACAAGATGCACAAAGCATTCCAAGCCTGTCCCTGAATTAGATATGTCATCTTAAGGGAGTTTGCTGCTTTTAGAAACCATGATCCCTATTGGCCCTACAACAAGGCAATTTTCAAATAAGGCAGGTCCTGGCATCTGGGAAGACTAGCTGTTTCCTTTGTTGCCAGGGAAATCATTCCGAAATGGAAAAAGCTTGGAATCCCAGCCCCCAGCAATCTCCAAAACAATACACATTCTTAAACAAAAAAAAAAAAATCCAAACAACAAAACAATAGACAACACAAAACCCAACACATTACTGTACATTAGGAAGGCTTTTTCCTCCAACTGAAGGATGAAAGGGCATCATAATTTTGTTTTCAAATGTGTTTAAGAACCTGTTATTAAAACGGAATTAAGCCCGAGTCCCAGGGCAGCCGCTCTGTGACCGGCCGCAGGGAGATAATCCCGATAATGCGATTAGTGCCTGCCTGAATGGGGCTGGGACCAGGCAAGGAGAAAGCCTGGAAGCTGGAGCTCTGCTGAGCCACCCCCGGCTGCCGGGGGCTGAACACAGATGCCTCCTTCTCCCCACAATTGTGCAGCGGACCCCTGCCATGGGGGGATATTGGGGGACTTAGGGAGAAGGTGAGTAATCACACTTACCCACGGCTCCCTCTGTGCCGGGCAGCGTGCTGAACACTTCCCATGCGTTTTCTCACTTCTATTCAGACATTCAGTATCTAAGTCAAATACCGTTAGAGCCACACAAGCCCATTTTCATCTGTGAAAAGCATGAGGGTGTTCGTAAGTTTCCTGGAGTCACGCAACTGATGAGCTGCAAAGCTGGGATTCGAACCCAGGTCTGCCAGCGGCCGAGCCCTGCCTTTACTGCCACAGTCGAGCTACCGATTGGGGGCTTGGGCACTTAAATGCAGAAGACTCAGATCTGTTGGAAAACTTGTATTTAACAGCAAGCCCTGCCTCCACCTGCAACCAGTCAGAGCACTGCCATCACTGCTTAAATTATTGCCGGCCAGGCAAGGTGGATTCTAATGCTAGAGATCAGAGATGGTGAATAAGGGATTTGAGGATGGGCCTGGTCTCTGGTGATTCCATCCAGAAGGGCCCTTTAACCTCCTCCACCTAGTTCAGCCACCTGATTTGTCTGCCGAGGTCCCTGCACCTTTCATCAATTGAACATTGTTATGATTAAGAGCAGGGGCCAGGGAACTTTCTGTACAGGGCTAGGTACAAAACATCTTAGGCTTTATGGGCCATTCAGTGTCTGTGGCAACTATTCAACTCTGTCATTGTAACAGGAAAGCAGTTGTAGACAATACATAAATGAATGGGTTTGGCTGTGTTCCAATAAAACTTTATTTATAAAAACAAGTAGTGGGCCACAGTCTGCTGACCCCTTAAGGGCATGGCTTCTAAGTCACAGAGGCCTGAGGGAGAATCACAGCTTCACCACTACTAGCTGGGTGATCCTGAGGACTATTCTTTTCTTCAGTTTCTTCATCCATAAAGTGAGTCTGTAATCATACCTATCTTGTAGGGTTTTATGAGGTGTCTATATGTGCCCTGGGTCAGAAAGGAGAGAAGAGAAGGCCCCCAGGGGAAAGGCTAAGTGCACCAACTTCTTTTTCCCCACCCCACAGCGGGCAGGCTTTAGCAGAGGCGTGTTCCTAGTGGACTGGACAGCGGCCATTTCTTTTGGACTTTGATTGCCCTGTTACTAGTTATCTGTTAGGGGTTCAAATCCAGACGAGACTTCTGGGGCATCTACAGTAGTGGGTCAACCATTTGCTGACACCACAGGCCAGGAGGTTCAATGTTGGTCAGCCTTGGGGAATGGGCAGCCACATGCCCTTGAAGCTTACAACTCCCATCTGGGCATATCTCAGTCAGCTCCTTAGGATGTCGTCTTCAGGACCAAATGTTAGAGGAAGAAGGAGTCAGTTCGCTCACAAGGTCCCAGGCACTGTTGGTGGCAGCTCCCCCTCAAAACCATGAGTATTTCAGTTTTTCAGCAGTCTGTGTACAACTGTTTCTGTTTTTCTTGATGTGATTGTCTTTACCTCCCTGACTAATACTGATGACCAGTGTTTGAGAATCATCAGCACAAACAGTCCCTCCACATAGGAACAAGACTGGCTCTGTATTCTCAGCAAGGCATTTGGAGCTGCCCATGTGTCCCTGTTTCCAGCCCTGCTGCTGCAAAGTGGCCTTATCCACAGAGACACTATGATGAGGCTGAGACCAGCCCCATCCTGCCAACAGCAGGACAATACAGCATTCCAGTGAACAGGAGATCTGAGCCAATTAAGCAAACCTCTCTCTCTGTTACCTTTAGCAATCCCCAAGAATATCCAGTAGCTGCCTTAAAAAAAAAAAAAAAAAAAAAAAGATCCTTGCATTGGAAATGTGTTATCACTGTTTACCTTTTCATCCCGTGGAATACCTTGGCATCAAAAGAATGACATTTATCAACTGTGCTGATAGAATGATTGATGAATAAGTTATTCAGTGGTTTTGTTTCCATCAAAATCAATTATTTAATTAATTATTTAATTATTTAAATCAATTATTTAATTTATATTTTCTTTTGAGAAGCCTGAGGTCACAAGGGTCAACCCTTGGGTGCTTGTTAGGGTTTGGGCAAGGGTGGAGAGGCAGAAAAGAGGCAGGATGGTGGCAGGACGGTGGTTTAGGACACAGACACTACAGGCCTGGAGTCAAAGCCAGTTCTGCTCGCTCAAGGAGCTTAGCCTCTGGTGTGCGGTTCCCCTTGTGTGAAAGCAGAGGTTGATGATCAGCCTTACCTCCCAAGGAGTCAGCCTGAAAAAGCCCATGGAGTGTTTGGCGCACACTGATCCATTGTCAAGCGCTGAATCCTCATCAACCGTTACCATCTTAGCTCTTTGTGTTCTAGTAGCTTTGTGAAGACATGGCCACCTCATCTGGGTAAGAGGCACCTCCTCACTGCCCACCACTGGGAGCCAAAAGGTTTCATGTTCCCTTGGCAGTTTGGAGGCTACAGGAAGGAAAAGGTTTGCCCGGAGACCTGGAGATTCAGAATTTGGGTAGTGGCATATCCTTAGGATGTTATTCTAGTCTAGTATCTATACTAATTAAGAGAGTATATTAGTTTTCTAGGAGTGCCATCACAAATTGCCACAAACTGGTGGCTTAAAACAACAAAACTATCTTCTCTCATTGCTGTGGAAGGTAGCGGGACAAAATCAAGGCACCAGCCAGGACACGTGCCCTTGGGAGGCTCTAGGGGAGGATCCTGCCATGCCCCTTCCTGCTCCAGAAGTTGCGTCATCACTCTGATCTCCCACAAACACGTTTGTTTGTCTCGTCACCTTCTCCCCTGTGTTTCTCCGGGTCCTCTCCTTTTCTCTTGAGGACACAGTTATTGAACTTACGGCACACCCTAAATCAACAAGAGTTAGTCTCTAGATTTGTTGCTACTTACATCTATAAAGACCCTTTTCCAAATAAGGTTCACATCCTGAGACTCCAGGTAGACTTGAATTTGGGGGATGGATGGTGGCGTGGGACACTATTTAACCCCCTACAGTGACTACCTATTACAGTGACCTCAGGTGACAGATGAGGAGTGGCAAGGCGAGACGAGCCCTTGCTTTCTCCGGAGCTGGAATAGTCAGTCGGCATGCCCGGAGTGTTTGGTGCAAAGCTTTCCTTGAAGACCTGGTCCTTCCAAGGGGTCTGAATTGCCCCGATGAGGAGACTTGCAGGAGAGCATATACGCTGGGGAGCCATTCAGCCAATGATCCCTTTGCTCCCGCCTCCCTGAATGCTCCGAAGTTGGGGAGATGACTGTTTTAGCAAGAACGTTAGAGGATTGTGCCCTTCTCTTAAGTGTGCACCTCTGCTGATGTGTTTGAGGGTCTGAATTCTTCCATAACACAGGAATGCTGAATGCATTGTGCTTTTCCATGCAGACCGGCTGTGTTTTATCTGAGCCAAACACCTGACTTTAACCTCAGGCAGGTTTCTCTTCAGGTCGTAATTATTCTGGAACAAACAGAGAAAATGGGAAAGGGGCGTCCTGGTGGGAACCACGATGCCCGCTTATGTAGAAGGATTCCCACTGAAATTCTTTAAAACACAGCGTCGTCAAGTTGGTCCCGATAACTGCCGTCTGCAACTGATTTCCCCTGTTATATGTAGATGATTTCTCAGGAAAAAAAAGGAAGAAAAGGAAAATAAATGAAAATAGATCTCAGTTTCAGATTAGATTCCGTTGTATACAACTCTAGTGATCACGTTGTTCCTTGGAGCCAAACCAGAACAAAACCCGGACTCCCCACACTTAACACGTTCAAATCCATCTTCTTCATCTTCCTTTTGAAAATAGAAATCCTTTAGGCTCCAGTGCGGGATGGACCCTGATGTGACAGCACTCACAGGAGAGGGTAGGGAGGTAACAAGGGGAAAAGACCTACTGATTCTGATGTTGCTTAAAAAGGCTATAGGATTATACAGCTCCACAGAGACATCCCGAACCTCTAAATAAATTCTGCAGTTAAGCTGAAAAATGGGGGGAAATCAAGTCTCCAGGAAACTCAGGAACTTTCTATGTGATTTCTTTTCTTGCAAGTAGAAGGATCTTTAGTAAAAACTTTCAGGTGTGTTCCATTTGCTCTGGGCCAGGGGAATCCCAAGTCCTGCCTCAGTGGCTCCTCACACATTCCTGGGGCATGGTGGCCGTTCTCCGTCTTAGCTCCCTGACATGGGATGGACCCCTTCTCTGAGCGCATTAGATACAATGCCTTTGCTGTTTGCAGCCCTGGTTCCTATACTCAGCATTTTAAAGAGAAGAAAGGCACGTTCTTGCCCTTAAGTTTGTCTGGAGAAATCCTGAGGGGCTCTGGAAATCTCTGTGTACATTTGGAGCAAACCCATCAGCTCCCTGGGCTGCCCTGCCCATAGCCCCCAGGGCACCATTTTGCTTCGCTTTCTTGAATCAGCAGGATGGGGGCACAGGAGAGACCCAGGAGCTGATGGCTGTGGGACAGCAAGGTGGCGGGGGACTGCTGCCGCTGACCTCAGGCTACTCAAGATGCTCATGGCTTAGACTCTGGCCACCCTCAGCTGAACCATAGGGGCCCCAGAGAGTCTGGAAGGCCAGTCCTTCTCTGACACGGAGATGGGCTGTCTCATCTCACATGGTGCTCTCACCACACGTCACACACTCATGATCTTGTGCTCACGTGACCTCACAAGGACCCGTACGAAGCGGCAGGAGGAGTTTTGGCCTCACATCCCAGATGGGGAAGCTGAGGCCTGAAGTCTTAAGAGTGACCTCCGAAGGTCTCCTTGGCTCCACTGGAGGACTATTTCTCTGGACTCAAGAGAGAGTTGGGCCACTTTCTCTCCAGAAGAGCATGCCCAGTAAAGAGATGGTTTCCTTCCTGTGTCTCCTCCCTCCCTCCATCCCTGCCTCTCTGGCTCTTCACCCTACCCCCACCCCCACGCCTGCAGGATGTTGATGCTGCTTTCAAAATCTGTCAGCAGCTTCTTACCCAGGCCCAGGTAAAGGGAGAGTCTGTCGCAGGAATTCAGATGGCAAATGTGATCTCCCCTCCCGCAACATGCATCTTAGGGCCCTTATTATTGAAAAATAAATAACAGAATAGGTGTGTGCTAGTGGCATGAAGCCTGCTGCAGCTCACGCGCTTGACATCAATTTGTAACTGTAATCTGTTATGTATTTAAAAGGAGTTGGGGTTTGGGATTCTCTTCTCCCAGAGCAGTGCACAGAATAGAAGCCATGCAGGGACCCTGGAGAACCACCCCCCCGCCCCGCCCCCAGACAGAGAACATTTATCACACACTTGGACAAAGGGGGATTTTCAATGATCTATGTTGTTCATAAATATCTTTTAACCTAACGTTCTCAAGGAGTTTCTTCTGTTGCTTGAGAATGATGGGGCATTATAAAGACAGGCTGAGAACCCTTCCCGAAGGTGCCTACCACCGGCCCCTGCCCCAGCTTGGGCAGCCCTCACTGCCTTCCCCAGGAGGATGGATGTGGTTAGTTAGCGTCTTCAGTCTGTTGAGATCCACTCAAGGGTTCTTGATTCTGCAGGTGTTTTGAACAGACATAGAGGGCAGGCAGGTCAGGCTCGGAACTTAGGCTACTGTGCCCGACGTATCATGGACTCTCATAAGTCAGAAGCAGATATGGGCATGGAGCTGGAAGTGCACATTTATCAGGGAACAGCAGGTGTGAGAGGCAAGGGGGAGAAGAGGATTTGGGGTGGGGGGCGGGCTTGATGAAGACCCGACAAAGCTCAGGCAGCCCAAAGGCTGCTCCAGAACACAGCTCACTAAAGGGATTGTGCCCCGGATGGCAGTGGCAGCCCTGTGGACTGCCTCCGTGCTCCATCCTTGGCCGCGGCCACCCCGAGAAGAACGGGACCTCGGCTTAAATGTTGAGGCTGATTTTTCTCTTGTTTTTGTCCTTTCCCGTTTCTTAATTCAGTGGTTCTCAAACAGAGACAGTTTGCCCCCAGCGGGCATTTGGCAGTGCCCGGAAACATTTTTGGTTGGATGGGTTGCTATTAGCATCTAGTGAGCGGAGGTCAGGGATGCTGTTAAGCATCCCGCAAGGAACAAGACAGCACCCCCACTCCCACGCCATGACAAAGACCTACCTGGCCACGACTGTCCACAGAGCAAACGTTGAGAAACCTTATGCAAGACTTGCCCTGAGAACCTGGCCTTCCACATCCAAGCCTCTCTTAGCCGAAATGTTCCTTTGTGCATCTGTTTTGAAGCAGGCTGGTGCAATGAGTAATCATCAGAATCTGACCAGCGCTTCCTGGGTATCACCAACTTATTACAGGTTACCAAGAAGTAGACATGTGTCCTCAAGGAGATCACTGCTAACTTGAGGAGGCATCCGGGTTTTCTTAGAAAGAGAGTAACCATAGAACATGCTATCTTGTGCAGGATGGCAGAGTGGTGGCCTCTAGCTGATCTGGTCTACAGAGCTGTTTTATTTGGCTAGAGTTTTCTTCCTCTTTCTCTTTCTTTTTTTTTTTCTCTTTTTTTCTTTTTTGTTCAAATGTCATGAGCAAGAATTTAGACTCTAGTATACTACAAGTCCTCTCAAGATATTTCATCTTTATTAGCTCCATACGTACATGCCCAGCCCAGAAGGCAATTGTGTTTATATTTTTTTTTATTTTTTTAAAGATTTATTTATTTATTTGACAGAGAGAGAGAGACAGCGAGAGAGGGAACACAAGCAGGGGGAGTGGGAGAGGGAGAAGCAGGCTTCCCGCCGAGCAGAAAGTCTGATGCGGGGCTCGATCCCAGGACCCTGAAATCATGACCTGAGCCGAAGGCAGATGCTTAACCGATTGAGCCACCCAGGCACCCTGGCAATTGTATTTATAACCCCTTAGCAAAGACAGTGGTTCTCAAACTCAAGCAAGCCTCCGAGTCCCCTGGAAGCCTTGTTAAAATAGGTTGCTGGTCCCTGCACAGTTTCTGCCTCAGTGGGGCTGAAGTAGGGCCTGACAGTTTGCATTTCTAATGGGCATCAAGATGCTGCTGATGCTGCTGGTCTGGGGGTCCTACCTTGAGAACCACTGGTCTGAAGCAATGATTCTCAAATGTTAGTGTGCATCAGTTGCCTGGGAAGTTGGTCAAAAACTCAGAAGCCATGACCCTGTGCTTCTGTGGATCCGGGAAGGGTCTGGACATCCCTACTTTGTAGCAAGCCTTCCAGAGGATTCTAACACATACCAGGTTTGAGAATCATTGCTGTAAGGGTCAAAGGAGGGGTGTAGACCACTGCTTCCCAGTTATTTAATGTGCCTATGAATTGCCCCAGGATCTTGTTAAAATACTGGTGCCTATTACGCAGATCTGGTTCTAGCAACTGAGATTCTGCACATCTAGACCATTCTCAAGCAATGCCCCTTAGCAAAGACAGTGGTTTTTGATAACAAAGTGAACCAAAGCTGGCCACCCTCAGCTGGAACCAAAAACATCCTTTGGTCCACAGACATCCTTTGAATAGCGAGGGGTGAACTGTTGGTTCTCAACCACGGTGATTTTACCCCTCGGGGGATATTGGCAATGTCCAGAGACATTGTTAGCTGTCACAGCTGGAAAGGTTTAAGTACTACTGGTATGTAATAGGTAGAGGCCAGGAGTGCTGCCGGACATCCCACAAGGCACAGAACACCCCCACAACCAAGAATGATCCAGCCCAGAATGCCAACAGTGTGGACACTGAGAAACCCTGAGGAGACAGAGTCACCGAGAAGTTGGCTGACCATCGATAAACGGGCCAGGATGGCTAGCAAAGACTCCAGGACGAGGGAACACTTAAACTGGACCTACTGTCTAATGTTAAGCTCCTTTCAGGGGCAATGAGGTTGCCGTCCTCCCCTGCTACTTCCTGTCGCTCTCCTGCCTTTTATTTTTTCTCTGTAGCCCCTGCCACGATCTAACATAATTTTACTTATGTCTGTACCTTACTGATAATCTGCTTCCCCTACTAGAACGTAAGATCCAGAAGGGCAGAGACTTCTGTCTGTTTGGTTCACTTTGTTATCCGCAGCACATACAACAGTGCCGGGCACATAGTAGGTGCTCAATAAATAGTTATTGTGTGAATGAGTGGATATCAATGTCCTTGGAGAAACAGAAAGGACACGGGTGCCGGGCTGTAGGCTAAGGAAATGGCGAACGATTTGTCTCATCCCGTCACTCCCTCATTCATAAAATGTATCCTAAAGACTTGCTTTGCTCCAGCTCCAAGGGTACACACTTGGTTTGTTCACGGTCAGGCTATGAGATATGCCCACCGTCTCCTGAGTTTGCCTTTTGGACATTCAGAGAAGGGCAGTAGAGTTTTCCCCCAATGGGCAAAGAGCCCGTACTTTTTTGGGAAACATCCTAATTTCATGATGCTCAAGTAGGAATCTCTATGGAACCGAGAAAAGGAAAATAAATGTCTCTATCTCCTCTTAATTTCACTGCCTTTCTTCTCTTCTTTCTTTTTTAAACCTCATTTCCATCCAGAAAGTTCTTGCCCTGTATTTTCTGAAAATTGGAAAATCAGACCCTTAATTTGTGTGTCTGCGATTGCCAGGGAGCTGGCCGGGGAGCACGGATTCAAAGCAGCTCTTTCAGAACATCCCATTTTCCCATTAGTGCGAGTCTCCAAGCACCTTTGTGTTCCTCTCTTCAGAGAGGAGAATATTACAAAAACACTTTCTAATTATGGTTGACCTTTTATTACTTTAGAGCTTCTGCAGCCTAGAAATGAACATCCTTGCCTGAGAATTTGTCCTTTTTCTCTCTGGGGAGACACATCATCCCCACGGACTTATTGATCGAAACTGAGCTGGCAGAATTTGCCTAACGAATGTGACGTCAAAGAGGTCAGGACCACAATGGGAAGGACAGCTCTGAGTTCATTTGCATTCCCTCTGCTGGTTCTGGAACAAAAGCCCACCCTTTGCTTCATGGTTCACTTACTTTGGCTCATTTCCTCCAAACTGAGTAGTAGATTAAGAAGAAAAGAGACAGGTTTTCTCTCCCATGTCCTCTGCCCAATATTCTCAGCGGGGCTGTAATGTGGACGGGTCATTGTTGCCTCAAGAGGAGGAGGAGGAGACTTTGAACGTGATGTTGGCCTGAACCCTCCCTTTCGACCGGTCAGTTCCATAACTGGCTCTTTCTTGACGAGCTCCCAGGCAGAGGATCTTTGAAAGCTCATTTGTCTTAGGTCCTACCCAAAGAATCATTTCCCCCTTCTCTGCATCCAGCGTATCACCTGTATCCAGGTGCATTGGTGCAGACAACAGAATTTGCTCTCTGGCCAAGCTAAGCAGACGAAGGCTGCCGAGGGGGCTCACAGAATCTCCAGGAGCTCAGGCAGCTAGGCTCAGGAGGCTGCAGAGCAGGATCATTGTCACAGAATCGCTCTGTGCGGACGCCCGTGCCGCCTCCTCTGGACACAAAGTGCAGCCTGATGCTGGGTACCAAGTTCTCCTCTAAGCTGTTGTCATGGCCATCTCCACAAACTGGATGTAGGGGCCGCGCCCTTGCCTGAGATCGGCCCGGTACCCGTTTCTCCCAGCCACAAGCTTGAGTCCAGCTGCAGCGTAATCTGACTGTGGGAGCCCAGGTGACACGCAAAGGAGGCTGAGAAAGAAAGGTTCTTGCTTCGAATTTGAAAAGATGTGGGCTCCTAGGTAGGGAACTCTCAAAATATAGAAAAAGTGTTTAAAGTGGAGGGTGACCCAAAGGAATGACAGGTGCCTAATAGCCTACACAAGGCCTTACCTTGATTTTTTTTTTTTTTTTTTTTTTTTTTTTTTTTTGCATCACTGTGAGCTGGAGGTTTCAGGCTATAAGAGAGGGAGACCCGTCAAAGGATCTTCCCTCCCATCGGAGGCAGCAGTAAGCTAAGTGACCAGCCCCGTTTCCAGTCCTTGGCTGAAGATGGGTTCTGCAGCGGGCGGGAAGCCCCCAGACAGACACAGAGCTGTGCCTACCACCCTCAGAAAAGCTCCTCAGCCACCCGGGGTGATGGTTTCACACCGGCCAGGTGCTCCTTCCCAGGAGCAGTGATCACAAGCTTGTGATGATTGGATTATTTTGATGATAATAATCAGGACCTGATGATGATGATGATGCATTGAACAAAAGCAGGCGTGCCAGGAAAGCTTTTTGTTTAAGGAATACCTGAAATCGAGGACATTGGGGAGGCAGGGTCTTTCCAGATTATGAGGACTGGCCCCCAAGCGTCAGCGTGGGACAGGCAGCCGGAGAAGGGAGGCACGAAGGACGCGCTGTATCCCCCGCTTGTCGTGCTGCCTCGGGGATGTGGGCCAAGGTGCCAGAGTGTCTGTAAATAAAACTCGTCAGGAATCGGTGCAAATCAACATCTTCATACCAAATCTTTCCTAAGTTTTTGGGGGCAGCACTCTCCTCCCCATCTCCTCCTTGAGACCAAGGAGCCCTAACACCTTCAATATTTAGCATCTTAAAAAGGCCCTTATGGGCCATGGAGTCCGGAGTCCGGAAGTGTGGTCCTCAGTCGTCCTGGATCTGATTCACCACTGGACCTTGATTAGAAGGCATATCTCCTGGTCCCACCCCCAGACCTACTGAATCGGACTCTGGCACGATGCCCATGGATGAGTTTGAACCAGCTTCTCGGGTCCTTCTTGTGCACACGGAAGTTCTAGAACCACCTATCTAATCCAACCTCCTTATCCTTGGATGGGGAAACAGCCCCAGAGAGGAGCAGAAACTTGTTCAGAGGTAGACAGGAGGTCAGGGCGCCTGGCTTGGCTCAGTCGGTTAAGCATCCGACTCCTGATTTCAGCTTGGGTCATGATCTCAGGGTCGTGAGATTAAGCCCCGCATTGGGCTCTGTGCTTAGCAGGGAGTCTGCTCGAGATTCTCTCCTTCTCCCTCTGCTTCTCCCCCAGTGCTCTCTCTCTCTTTCTCTTTCAAATAAATAAATAAATCTTAGGAGGGGAGAAAAGGTAAACAGGTGGTCGCCTACAGAGCTGAGCCTGGAGTTCCCCAGTTCACATCTCTAGTCCTATGTCACTGGCTTCTCAGGCAGATCTTCTGTGTATCTACATTAGGAAGCATTGAGGGGAACAGTAGAACTGGAAGGGAACCCTGTTGGATGCCAAGGAGATCTTTCCTGCAAAGCTGTAAAATGCATTCTCTCTTAAATGCAGCTGTGGTCACCATGGGACCGTGAGTCAGCTGTGCATGGATATGATACACTTAGTGGACTCATGGCTAAAAGCAAGGCTCGCCTTGGACTTGGGAGGGAAGGGGTGCCGGGCTTACACCCCTCCTTTCCCTTGATAGTCTCCACCCCCTGGAGGTAGATGTCACCTTTGCTCACATAACCCCAGGCCTTTGTGCTCCCCAGAGGGGAGCTGGGCATCTCGAAGCTTGAGCCTGGACGGCAGCTGAATGTCTCGTCTCTTGCTCCTTGACCAACTCTGGGATGAGGCTATCCGTGTTTCTATGGCAGCGTGAGTGGGCCCTTAGCTGGAGCCAGAACAGACGTTTGGTCTGAAAACAAAATCAGTGGGGAAAGCACTTGGCCTGCAGATGTTCTCAATGAAATTTTCTCATCAAGGCACCCACGTTCCCTCCTCCCTTCCAGGCGCCCTGTACTGGCCCTGGGGTCCGTCCCGTGCTGTCAGCTATTTGGACCAAGGGACTTGACTCTACTGTTTCGTGTAGCCCATTGGGACAGCTGGAATGTTCCTCCTCTGGAGAGGTCGCGGCCACTAGGAGCAAAGGTTCACTGTGCAAGATCCGTCTCCCCCTGACCTGCTGTTGGAGGGGCAGCTGTGCTGGGCCCCCACGAGTCACAGCCTCAGAGTGAGTCACAGATGCTCAGCAGCAGGAGGGGCCCTCGGGGTGACCCCTGGACATGTGGCAGGAGATGACTGGAGAGGTGATGGGTGGCCATATGGTCTTTGGGGGGGGTGTTCCCCATAAACCCTTCCCTCCTGCTTCAGCTGCTCTTTCCTGCAGCGTGGGCCCTTCCACTTTGGAAGACACTCCTGGGCCTTTCGTGCCTGTATCCCCAGCGCCTAGGGCAGCGCGGGGCACCTGGTCTGGTGGGTCGGCCTGACTCTGCCCCCCACACCCTCATTTCCGTCCTTTATCATCGTCTTTATTTTCTCCTACCTCTTCTCTGTCTCCATCATGAGAATTTGAATCTCAGAGATGCGCCCTGTTTTCTTCTGCCTTTGTCCTCTGATGCTTCCAGGCCTGGCACACAGTAGGCGCAGAGTAAATACTCTGGTGGATGAGTGTTGAGTAAAAGTACCTGCTCGGTCATTGCTCATTGCACGGGAGCACGGAACCCCCGGGAGCAGCCGGAGTTGCTCACAGAGGAATTTCTGGCCCTGTCTGTGATAGGAGAGCACTCCCTTCTTGCCCTTGTGGATTATTTCCATTTTTTTTTTTCTCTCTGATGGCGGCTGGCTTTTCTGTTGGTCTTGCCCTCTGCCAGGTGTACAGTCAGCCCCTCCAGGTCTGAGCACAAGAGAGCCAAAAAGGGAGGCCTAGGAATTTGCCCAAAGAAGACAGAAGAGGCAGAAGAGAATCTGACATGACACATCGGGAATGGCGGAGGGAGGGTGACTGGCCCACACAACCTGACAGTCCCTAGGCAAAGCCCCGAGCATGAGACTGGATTTTTCCTGGGTTTTCTCGTTAGTGAGAATGAGCTGTCTTCCCTTCTTAGATGCTGGCACCAGTCCACTTGGAATCAGCTGTTGACTACCCTGCTGGGGTTACAAAGCAAGATGATCTTTAATTATGTTCATTCTTCTGCCCACAAGGCCAAGCTGAAATGATCTTAATATGCTGTTGGATTCCTTCGATGAACTTGAAACACCCATCCTTCTTGTCTCGCTCTGCAACATTGACTGAGCGTGGCCTGGAGGATTGACCTTGATCCCTAGTGCAG
This sequence comes from Zalophus californianus, assembly GCF_009762305.2. Taxonomy (NCBI): domain Eukaryota; kingdom Metazoa; phylum Chordata; class Mammalia; order Carnivora; family Otariidae; genus Zalophus; species Zalophus californianus. The sequence continues at coordinate 10,612,540 of NC_045598.1, forward strand.
CCAGCTCAGTGACATTCAAGAGGTCACTTCCCCTCCCTGAGCCTTTGTTTCCATCTCTGTGATGGACAAGATAATACCTGTTCTGTCCTCCTGTAGGGAAGCCTGTGAGGGTCAAGTGAAATAACAGGTGGGAACCAGAAGGTAGAGACCACCCAAATGTCCATCAGTTGGTTAACGGATAAGCAAAAAGTGGTATATCCATACAATGGAACATTATCCGGCAATAAAAAGGAATAATACATGGTATGATATGGATGGACCTTGAAAACATTACGCTAAGTGAAAAAAGCCAGGCACAAAAGGCTACGTATTGGAGTCCATTCTTAGAAAATACCCAGAAGAGGCAAATCCATAGAGAAAGAAAGTAAATGAGTGGTTGCCAGGGGCTGGAGGGAGGGAAGAATGTGGAGTGGAGTGACTGCTAATAGGTCTAGGGTTTCTTTGGGGCCTGATAAAAATTACGTCGTGATGATGGCTGCACAACTTTGTGAATATATTGAAAACCAATGAATATATACTTTAAAAGGGCGAATTTTTTTGCTGTGAATTAGATCTCAATAATAAAATAAATAAACACACATACGTACAATGTGTGAGGAGATGTATACATCCTGAGGAAGCCGTCAGGATGTATACAGCTGGAGTGTTATCATTCATTGACAGCATCGTCTTCACATGTCAACCTTTATTTAATGCCTACTGTGTGCCTGGCATCATGTCAAGAGCTTTGCATGTCTTGCTTCCCATAACAGACCTTACCATCTTTATTTTGTAAAGAAGGCTGAGAATCTGAGACCTTAAGTCATATGAGCAAGGTCACAGGGCTGCTGAGAGGCCGGACCGGGACCCAAGCCCAGATCTGTCTGACCCCAAGGCCTAGACCCTTTACTCAACCGTATGCTGCTAATCTCTTGGGTTCAAGGACTTCTGGGTATAATCAGATGTCTTATTTTTTTGAGACCTGGCCACTGTTGAAACAGTTCTTGGAACTTAAAGGCTGATACCCAAGACTCCCATTGGAAAGGCAGAAATATCTCCATGGTCAATCTAAGTGAAACTTCCAAGCTGCAAAAAATCACCTGGCTCCTGAATTGCTCACCCATGAGACAGACCATCAGCCAGTCTCTCTGGCTTAGGGGTTTAGGAGTGGAATCCAGGAACTCCAAGAGTTGATGACAGGCTCTAAGATACCTCAGGGACCCATTCCCAGGCCTTGCTGATGACAGGCACCCATCACCCCAAAGCCTAGGGAAGCTGCTCCAGGGTTCCTCCCAGGAAGGGTTGAGATTCAGCTTTGCAATTAGGTCGTATGTGAGGAGGCCACTTGCAAGAATCATCAATGGGAATCCCGTGAGCCAGCTCCCATCTGTGAATGGGGACCAGGACGTGACCTGCCAAGTGCAAAATAGTTTCAAAGTCTGCACCAATATATCAAAAAGCTGCTAGTGGTGACAGGAAAATACATATATGTATGTATGTGTTGAATAATTTGGGTGGGCTCTGGGCTGTCCAAGTTGCTCCTGGCTGTCCAGTTTGTGACCCTGGGGCAGTTTAGGCCAGGGGAAATGCTGACTTGCTCTGTTAGGATTTGATAAAGGAGCTGGTTGGGGGTGTGGGCTCCAGGTTGGTTGGTATGCATGTCAAAAGCAGGCTTGCTGGTGAGCTCTTTGCTCCCTGGGTGGGTTAAGATAAGAAACCTGAGGCCTAGGAACTTGCCCAAGTTTCCTTAGCTACTCAGAGAGGAGTTGGGATTTGAACCCAGGCAGTCAAGCCCGCGGTCTGCACTTCTAAGGACCTCATTCGTGTCCTCTGCGTAAGAAAGGACTTGGTCGGGGCGCCTGGGTAACTTGGTCTAGTATTACTGAGCACACTTGAGAAGGGACTTGTGCTCTGTGAGCTGAGGTCCCGCGGCACCACCTGCTTCCTTCCGGGGCACAGGAAGCGGGGAGAAGGGGCTGTGGGGGGAAGCATTCCTACCTCAGGACCAACATGGCTGGAGGGAGTGGGCTAGCTGAGAGCCTGCTGCCTGTGGATATTTGAAGCCTGCAGATGCTGGGCTCCCACTGCAGGCCTGGTCAACCAGAAACTCTGGGGGATGATATTCTTGATGAGCTCCCTGTGTGACTCTTTTTAAAATTACCTTTCTTAAAAACTGTGAGGTAACTCACACACAGTGAAAGGCACAGATCTTAGGTGTACGGTTTGATGAGTTTTGACGAGCGCACACACTCATGTCATCCATACATACATCTCTAGAGATACCAAATATTTCTGTCACCCTGGAAAATTCCTTTGTGCCCCTTCCCCATCCTACCCTCTCCCCACCCCCAACAAACCAATGTTCTGAGTTCTAGCAGTATAGATAAATTTTGTCATTCATAGAAATGGGTCCCACAATACCTATGCTTTTATAGCTGGCTGCCTTCAGTCAGAAAAATGTTTTTGAGGTTCATCCGAGTTGTCGTGTGTTTCAATATTCATTCATTTTATGACTGAGGATTAATCAATGGTACAGATATACCACAATTAGTTTTATTCTAATGATAGACATTTGGATTGGTTCCAGTTTTAGACTACTGTGAATAAAGCTACTATGGACATCTGTATGCAAGTCTTTTCTAGAATTCTGTTTTCATTTCTCCTGGGTAACTATGTAGGGCTGGGATGGCTGGGTTTGCCCCTGGCCGACTCATTGCAGCATTGAGGTTGTAGAAACTCTGGACTACAATGCCTTTCAGCTCCGAGGTAGTGCTTGCAGTGGTTACATTGTTTTCATTGTGGTAAAATATACATAGCATGAAATTTACCATTTTAACCATTCTTAAGGGTACGGTTCAGTGACATTCACACGGTTGTGCAACCATCACCACCATCCATCTCCAGAACTCTTTTCGTTCTCGCAAAACTGAAACTCTGTCCCCATCAAATGCCAACTCCCCATTCCCCTCCTCCAGCCCCTAGTAACCACCATTCTGCTGTCTGTTTCTATGAGTGTGACTGCTTTAAGTACTGTATATTAGTGGAATCATACAGTACTTATCCTTCCTGGGGCTGGCTTATGTCACTTAGTGCAATGTCTTCAAGGTCCATCGACGCCGTAGCATGTGTCAGAATGTCCTTCCTTTTTAAAGCTAAATAATATTCCATTGTGTGTCTAGACCACATCTTGTTCTTATATTTTTTAATAGAGAAAAAAATTTCATTTAATAAAAAGAGTTTTCAAAAGAACATACAATGACCCGAACCAGAAACTCTATACGTTCTTCCCATACTCATCCAGGACACATTTGGCTGTGTCAGTGCTCATGATATCCTAGATCCAGGAGATCTCAAAATGCAGATAAGTTAACACAAGGTAGATGTCCCTGTTGCTTTTCCTAAAAAAAAAGGGAGACATTGGCGTGTCAGCAGCTCACCTGCCACCATCAGCACCTACTCTCTCATTTGAACTGGTTTCCCAGTGAGTCCACTAAAATCCCCTTTCCACTTCTTTTTCCAGAACTGTTCCTACTAGAGTCTAAAAGCAGATCTCTTTGTTTATATTTCCCTTGGCTGTTTTAAAACCCTATTTGTCATATCTGACATCCTGCAAGTTTCCTATCAGATCTGAGAGGAAGTGCCTGCTCAATGCTTGATAGGATGGGAAATGCGAGCTGAAAGCCATATTGACTCGGACCGCAGGCCCCCGTGGTGCTGGGAGCTGCCAGGTGTCTCTGTGGTGGGAATGAACCTGAGAACAAGGGGTGGAGTTTCATTGCCTGGGCACTGAGTTGCTCCAGGAGTGCAAAGAAACAATAAAGGCTGCAATTAAAACTCTGTCACCCACATTAGACAGTCGTGGTCTGTCCCAAAGAAGATGTGTAGGTCAAACACACAAATTATATTCATGGGGTATTAATGCGGAGATGTGGTTTAAAGACTTCTTACCCATTCTCCACTGGGGGATGCTTCTCGGCCGCTAGACCTCAGCGTGAGTTACCTTTAGACTTCCCTGGATCCTCCAAGGGGCACTGGGCACTCTGTCCATTCACCCTTCAGCTTCCCAAATATGTCCATTGCTGTACCATCCAGGACACAGTGTGGACACGCAGAGCATATTCCCTAACATTTGTTAAATAAATGGAGGAAGAATGAATACCACTTATTAGCTGTTTATTAACCTCGCCAGACTATTAGCTCCTTCATAGTAGGGGTTGTCTTATCTTCTCTCAGCTCCAGCTTACCGTCTGGTGCATGGTAGGTACCCAGGCAAGGTTCCCAGGCTAATGGAGAAATATAGCACACATCCTGTTGTACCCTAGTTATTGCTCTGTGTGTGCGTGTCACTTCCTGCCCCTGCATCCTCTGCATTGCTAAGGCAGTTACTATTTATTGTTCATTATTCTTCAGATGCCCCGGCATCTAGCAGATGTCTGGCACATAGTAGGAGGTCCATAAGATACATAGTAATTTTAGGTAGTGATTTCATTTTTCTTACTCACTGGAGCATTTGTATTTCTTCTGAAATATGGTAAGAGTTGTATTCTATTTGGTGCCTTGGCTATCCCGCTTCACTCTAGAATAGAATCAGTGACTCTTGGGCGCCTGGGTGGCTCAGTTGGTTAAGCAACTGCCTTCGGCTCAGGTCACGATCCTGGAGTCCCGGGATCGAGTCCCGCATCGGGCTCCCTGCTCAGCAGGGAGTCTGCTTCTCCCTCTGACCCTCTTCCCTCTCGTGCTCTCTATCTCTCATTCTCTCTCTCTCAAATAAATAAATAAATAAATAATCTTAAAAAAAAAAAAAAGAATCAGTGACTCTTTCTTGGGCCTCATCTAAGCAGGTTTCATCACTTAGGGCCCAAGGTAGGCTCTGGCCCCATATCAAGCATCAAGCACCTGTGAACTTCTCCTATCATCTTTGCAAGGGTTGACATGTTTGTTGTTGTTGTTGTTGTTGTTGTTGAGCCTTTAAATGACATTGTAGACACAGGAAAACCAACCCCAGGGTGGTGGCTTTGCAGGTTGGCCTCTTAGAATCAATCTTGGGGTTGTGGGTGGAGGAGAATTAGTCGTTAAGGTTGGACAGACTGAGTTGGATCCCAGCTCTGTCACTTACCAGCTCTTTGACCTCAGAGGCAAGCTGTTCCACCCCTGAGTGACAGTTTTCCCATCTGCCAAATGGGGATAAATTGTGTCCACTAAAACTCAGTTGACTTATAACCCCAGATTTATTCTCTTACAGGTCTGGAAGCCAGAAGTCCAAAATGAATCTGATGGGGCTAAAACCATTGTGTCAGCAGAGCTGATTCTTCCTAGAGGCTCTGAGGGAGAATCTCTTTCCTTCTCTTCTGAAGCTTCCAGAGGATGCCTCTATGCCTTGGCTCATGGCCCCTTCCTTCATTTTCAAAGCCAATGGTAGCGTCTTCTTCTTCCAGCTCTGCTTCTCACGGCTTCTGTTGTCACATGGCCTTCTTCTCACGCTGACTTTCCTTCCTCCCGCTTATAGGGACTCTTGCAATGACATCAGGCCCACCCAGATCATCCAGGATAATCCTCCCATCTCAAGATCCTTAATTTAATCATATCTTCAGAGTCCCTCTTACTGTGTGAAGTAACATATGCCTAGGTTCCAGGGATTAGGATGGGGACATTTTTGGGAGATTGGGATCGTATGTAGATATGGTGACCTTCAAGTAAGTAAAGTGCCATATTGGCCTGTGTTCTCCAGTCCCAGCATAGAACTTAACATTGAATACTGTCTTAGTTTGGGTTCCTCCAAAAGCAAATAGAATCAAGGATCCAAGAGCATATAGTTTATCTAAGAGGTAAAGGGAACATTGAGCTTCCAAGCCAGTTACCACCGTAAAGCAGACTAGAGCTTAATCCCACTGGGGACATTCAGGGAGCCCGGGTAGAACATGCCTCAGTGTTGTCCAGCCTTACGGGTGAGGGAGCTGGGGTATTTATACACCAGTTCCCATCAGCTATTGGCGTGAGAATGCCCATAGTTTTGTGGCACTTCTGGCCTGCTGCTGTACAGGTGGCAAAGTGAGCTCCGGCAGTAAGAGAAAGGTAAAGAAATGAAGGCATTGGCAGTTGGAAGTCAGGCCAATGTGCAGCCATGTGCTAAGGGCACGGGTGTTTGGGCAGAGTAACCGGCAGTGTCTTCCACAGAGACCCAGGGCCTCTTGAATGCTCATGGTCAGCAGTCCACCCATCACCATGCCTGGGCACCTCTGCTCCAAGCAGTCAGGTCATTCACTTGCTAAGAGTCCCTTGTGCTTGTTCCCAAACCTGTATGCTGGCTGTACAGTCGTTTAGTGAAAACTAAGTTGAATGTTACACGTACGGTTCTTTAATGACACTAAGGAGAAGACTTGATAGGAGTAAATTTGATTTTAAAAAGTGCTGCTCAGTTAGATATGTCATGACGGCTGTGGAAGATGATGGCCGGGGAGGAAGCACTGCAGAATTCCAGAAGGGGTCGTCATTTCTCCTTTGAAAGAAACTCAAGCTGAAAGTCACAGATGATGAATTGTGGGTGGTGTGTGTGTGTGTGTGTGTGTGTGTGTGTGTGTTCAGTTTTCATAATACCATGAGGTAGGTATTATTACCATTCTACTGAATCTCGGCGAAGAAACCCAAAGCAGTTAAGTAAATTCCCCAAGGTCCTGCAGTTAGTAAGTGGCAGAACTTGAATGAGAGTGTCTCCCTCTTGGTCCTGTACTACCTCCCATCGATCCCAGTCTGCCACTCTTGGAAGCCACGCCAGGATGTCTAAGCACACCCACTCCGGTCTGATCAACTTCCCGAAGCTGACACCATCCCATATTGCTGGAAGGGACTCTAGGCAAATATATGTGGTTCTTCGCCCCAGTCTGGGAGCTTCCTTCGTGGAAAAAGGGAAATGGTATCTTTATCCCACCTTTACTTTCTTACTTCTTTTGACATGAATGAATAGCAAAGTCAGCCCTGCCCTTCACCTTCTAGCAAAGGTGACCCAACAGAAATTCTGGGCAATCTCTCTCTGCTTTGCCTGATATCTAAGCATGGAGGGAGGCCCAGAGGAAAGGCTCTGGCACTGGCCTTGGCCCTAAGGGGACCTCCAGGTTTGGGGTTTTGACAGCAACAGGAATCAGAGAGCAATGAAGAACCTCACACTGGGGCATGCAGGGCCCAAGGCTTCCACGTTGGTCCCGAGTGCCTGAGACTAGGCTCTAATGAATTCTGTTTGCAGGAAGAGGGAAAAACTTCCACTGAAGCAGAGTTTTGTTTTGTTTTTTTTTAAAGATTTTATTTATTTATTTGACAGAGAGAGACGCAGCAAGAGAGGGAACACAAGCAGGGGGTAGTGGGAGAGGGAGAAGCAGGCTTCCCGCGGAGCAGGGAGCCCAATGCCGGGCTCGATCCCAGGACCCCAGGATTACGACCTGAGCCGAAGGCAGACTCTTAACGACTGAGCCACCCAGGCGCCCCTGAAGCAGAGCTGTTATTAACCAAGCTGTTAACAGCCCTTGGACTGCCTGGGTGTCTTCTTTCATTTTATATGGAGCTCCCTGCAGAGGTGGCTAGGAAAGAGAGCTCACCCCAAGAGTACTAGTTCGATAAGCGGTGTCTGGAGACCCATCAGTAGACAAATGTGGGAATGGCTGCCATGCAGCTCTTAGAAGGCAACTCTTGCTCCCTTCTGAATGGAAGATTGATCAACTTACACTGTGTTTACCAGCATCAAAAGTAGCCTTCCTTCCTTATTTTTACTGGGGTTTTATTGGCTTGTTTTTAGAGGACATCTCAGTCGGCAAGTTGGCTGGTGTGTCATTCTTTCAGTATCAAAATGGCAGCCTTCTACGAAGCTGGGTTGAAGGGGGCATGTTCAGTTCACATGTATTGTGGGCTTGCTGTGGTAGGGCACCAGGCCACTGCAGTCATAAAACTCAGGCGTAACCCTTTACTGGATGAGAGAGGCGAGTCAGCGGGCACCTGGTACGTGCCGTGAGGGAGGTAAGTACAGGGCAGTGTAGGGGCCCAGAGGGTGGACAGCTTCTCCAGCTCTGTGGGTAGGGTTCAGGCCGATGAACACGTACCCGGGGGAGGGGATGCCGGAGCTGAGCTGGGAGGGATGAATATGGATTAGCCAAAGAGACAAGGTGAGACGGGTGCTGTAGGCAGCCTGAGCCCAAGCTTTTGCCTTTTGGCGAGGCGCAAAAGGGTGCATTAGAAGAGCTTCAGGGAGTTTGCTGAGGCCAGGAAGGAGGAGAGAAGCAGGGGGAGAGCGGTCTGGGGACGGAGACAGATCCCCACCAGTGGGGCCTCTGGATCTTGCCAAGGCCCTGGGATTTGACCCCGGAACGCTAGGTGTACCTGCGTTGTCTGTCGGGGAACTCAGCTGCAAGGGGGAGGCAGGAGCCCTGGGTGATTTATCTGTGTAATAACGAGTCATATTTTAAGAGCGTTCTGTGCATTTTCATGGGGCTTAAGTTGATAGGCAAATTCTGCTCTTCGGTGTTAATTATGCAAACCCAAGAGGCAAGAATTATTCTCTTCATTTCCAGCATGAAGACCAAAGTGTGCGCCCTAGCCCCTTGCCAATGACTTGTGCCGGAGTCCTGCGGAGCCCCCCGCTGCGGGGGTCAGGGGATGGGGGTGGTGGTGGCCAGGGACTTGACCTCCTGCCCCTGGTGTTGGAATAGGCCGGCCCCAGCCTGGCTCTGCCCACACCCACAACCTGGACACCTCTCTTCTCCCGGGATCCTTAGCTCGTATTGTGTTCCTGCTTTTTATCTGTCTTCATACCTCTCCTCTGGCACCAAAGGCCGGGCTCGGGGACGTGCTGCCCATTTGCCAAGTCGCGTTCTGGCCAGTCAGGCATGGGAGGAGAAGCGTTGGGCTGGGGCTCATTCCAGCTGCGTGATGCTGGGCCGCTCAGGCCTCACTGGCCTGTTTCCTCCTTTATTAAAAGAAAGTGTCGGACAAGGCAGACTCTCGGGTTCTTTCAGAGGATGGGTCTGTCCTCAGTGTCCCTGTCTGACCGCTGTGTCCCCCAGAACCAGACACAGAACAGGTGCCCCGTACGGAGCCATCGAATGGATGCGAGAACGCCCGTCATGTACCAGGCAGCGTGTGCCCCTGGGCGGACACCAGGGGGAATAGAACATTCAAACAAATCTTTGATTTCATGCAGTCTCAGTGGAGGATAATCTCAGCAAAGGAAGGAAGCGCAACCGGATTGCCCACAGTTGTAGGCATGTGCGGCAGCGCGGGGGGACCTCACCAAGGGCAAGGACCATTCAAGAGTTCATCCCCTCCCAATTCGTGGATGCTGTTATTTGTTATTCCGTATGCAGAGCAGCCCCTGTAATGCACAGGTTTCATTTCACAACTGAGATTATGAATGTGGACAAGATGATCGTTTTCTTTAAAAAGAAAAGCAAGAGCTTGTAGGTGAAACTGTTCTGAGTTGTGTGTAGCAGAGTTTGTAAAACTCACAAATGGAGACCTGCTCAGCACCTGGTCTGGCAAGTGACGCACATCCCAATGCCGGCCACCGAAAGGGGTGACATCGCCGCTCCCTGCCCCCTTTGGATTGTAGAAAAAGCTTCTTCCCTGAGCTCGCCTCCGGGCTGAGGTTTGGGGTCACGCCGCTGGAGGATGTTGATGGCATGGACACACTGTGTAGCCCGACCAGTGTTTGCCACGGGAGTGTCTGCGTGTGAGGTGGCCAGGGATTTTAGACATCTGATAAGTGAAATGCGAGAGGGCAGCTCAGTCTGGACGCTTCCTCAGCAGGACCCCAGTGACCTGCCGGAAGAACCGGGACTTGTTTTCCCAGCGAAAACCTAAAGTGGCTGCAAAGAAAAAGGAACAGGTGCAGGGTTCTCCCCACAGCCCGGAGCCCGGAGCATCATCTAAGCTGGCCTCACCAGATGGCAAGGAGCTGCATATCCAGAAGAGCCCAGTCCTTCGGGACTGATCAGACCCCAGCAGGGATGTGCCGAAGCTTCGGTTCACGGGGTTCAGATTGTTCTGGTGGCAGAGGGCCTGGGGAGACCCTCGGATGGCAGGGGACCCGTCAAGACTGGCTAGTGCAGAACAAAGGCTGCATGCAAAGCCAGGCACGTGTGTCACTGAGCAAAAGAACATTATTTCACGGGGTTACTCTCCTTAAACGGAGTGAAACGGGTGTCCAAGCGCCTGTGGGGCTTCCAGCTTCTCTCTGGGAAACCGACTCGCTGGATGGTGAAGCTTTCCCCTTCAGAGCTGCCCTCGTGTTGACAAAGTGTGTTTTCAGCGTTGGTTGGGATTCCGGAGAGACCCTGCTCTCTGGCAGCAGAAACCTCCCTCTCGGGCCAAAGCAACCTGCTGTGTTGACACTGTTACCTTCTACCGTCGGATAAATGGCTGCCCTCTATGAACAAATGATGATGGGCTGCACATTTCATCCAGGAGGCTTGTCACACTCGGCAGTTGTGGCCCAGGTCATGAATTATGCATCGGTGGGCCTGCTGGGGTTTTTTCCTTGTCTTGTCTTTCTCGAGTGCTTGCGATATCCAAGGCCCTGTAAGCATATACTCCGCGTTGTCCTACACGACAGGGAACCTGAGGTGGCCGTCTGATGTTTGCACGTGGAAGCCCGGGACTTAAGGAGGCCACGAAGCCGAAGGAGACATGGGGGAGAGAGGAGGTACACCACATTTATGGATTCATGCTGAAGACCGAGCTGGGAATTCTCCAAGGCTGGCCTGAAAGGGAACATGACAGGCCCCCTCCTCGTCCCCAGAGTCATCCGAGGCTTGGCTGACTGACTGGGGGTGACAGCAGCCGGGAAGATGTCAGAGGGTTTCCTCCATGCTCTTTCTCCTTTCCCAGTTCTTTTAAATCAAGGAGAGGAAGGTCACGCTCTGATTTTGGCCAAAGCCATCCACCAGAAAGGAATAGTGCTTCTAAAACCAACCCAAAGCCCTTTCTTAGTAGGACAAGATTCTTTTATTGAGACTACCATTGCACACCAGCCATAAAAGTCCTTAATAACTTTGCCTTAGATAGGCCTCTGATATCCATAATTCATTCAAGAAGGCAGACTCCAGAGACCGCACGGTGGTTTATCTTATTTTTGTATAATTACACATCCCCCCCCCCCAACACACACACAGTGCGTACGTGGTGATTTACAGAGATGTTGGGATACCTGGTTATTATTCTTCACTCCTGATCCATTATTATTCTTCCTAATTTTGCAGAGTCATTTGCCGGATAAGGCCATTTAGAAAACAAATGCATATTTTAATAGCTAATATTGAATTTACATTTATATCTCAGGTGTATGGGGGTAACGATGTGGCAATTAAAGGCAAATATATAATTTTTAGTCATGACTAGGGATTACTGTGCTGACAGAACGAGAGCTGACTTAGATATTTAACTGAATGCTAAATTTTTTAGAGCTTTGGGACTTTTTGACTTTTGATGGATAGCTCAGTACTTTCAAACCTTAGGAGGGGGACAAAAAAAAAGGAATTTTTGACTTTTGATGGATAGCTCAGTACTTTCAAACTTTAGGTGGGGGACAAAAAAGAAAGGTTACACTTTATATCTAGATGCCTCAGAAACGTGTGGCCAATTCACTTTAAATGTGCTCACAATGGATTAATAGGCAAACCAAGCAAGATAAGCAGGATATATACTGTGATCCCCTATATGTGTGTGTTTACACAGACATGCACACAAACTGTGCTAATACACACACACACACACACACACACACATGCAATGCATATACCTATGTCCATACCTAGACATATATACTATGTATAGCTACATATTTATTTTTCCAGATGTCTTTCCATGCATGTATGGAAGAATAAATAAAATATTTACAGAAATAAGCTTTGGGTTTATGGGGTTTCACTGTCATCATCTTTAAGCATAACTGTTTATTCTCTTTATGGAGAGCCCACTATGAGATGAGCCAGGTGGGGAGCACACACTAGATCCGGACCACATGGGTAAGGAATGGAACCCATCACAGACGTTCATCTACGTCTGTCAGTTCCTTATTGAGGTGTTGACATCAGTTTGGTCTTATCAAGGGCCGTTTTTATTTTTATTTTTTTTTATTTTTTTAAGATTTTATTTGACAGAGAGAGAGAGACAGCGAGAGAGGGAACACAGGCAGGGGGAGTGGGAGAGGGAGAAGCAGGCTTCCCGCAGAGCAGGGAGCCTGATGCGGGGCTCGATCCCAGGACCCTGGGATCATGACCCGAGCCAAAGGCAGACGCTTAACGACTGAGCCACCCAGGCGCCCCTCAAGAGCTGTTTTTAAAGGGAATGGAAATATGTCTCTACGTAGATCACTAAGTAACTACCCTTGACTTTGACTTTGGTATCTGAAAGCTTCATGTTGATTTGAGAGGTTAGATGGGAATGATGATGTCTCTCTTCCCCGCATGGAGCAAGGGTCCTCAAACCGTTTTGGCCTTACCACTTGAATAGGACAAAAGGACTGTCTACCTGGCTATCACCTCCTTCCTATTTGCCTCTCTTAATAAAATAGCCTGTAGAAGAAGACATAGGGGAAAAACTCCTTGATGTTGGTCTTGGCGATGATTTTTTTGATTTGACAGCTGAAGCCAAGGAAGCAAAAGCAAAAATCAACAAGTGGGACTACATCAAATGAAAAAGTTTCTACAGAGCAAAAGAAATGGTCAACAAAATGAAAAGGGAACGGGGAGAAATGTTTGCAAACCACGTATCTGATAAGGGATTAACATCCAAAATATGTAACTCCCATGACTCAATAGCAAAATATAAAGAAAACCTGATCGGGGTACTGGGTGGCTCAGTTGGTTAAGCGGCTGCCTTCCGCTCAGTGCATGGTCCCAGGGTCCTAGGCTTGAGCCCCGCATCGGGCTCCCTGCTCAGTGGGGAGTCTGCTTCTCCCTCTCCCTCTGCCTGCCACCCCCTCTGCTTGTGCTCTCTCTCTCTCTCTGTCAAATAAATAAATAAAATCTTTAAAAACAAAACAAAACAAAAAAACCTGATCAAAAAATGGGCAAAGGACTTGAATAGACATTTTTTCCAAAGAGGGCATACAAATGGCCAACAGATACATGAGAAGATGCTCAACATCACTCATCATCCAGGAAATGCAAGTCAAAACCACAGCAAGCTCTCACCTCACACCTGTCAGAATGGCTAGGATCAAAAAAATAAGAAATAACAAGTGTGGGAGAGCATGTGGAGGAAAGGGACCCTCATGCACTGTTGGTGGGAATGCAAACCGGTGCAGCCGCTCTGGAAGACAGTACGGAGGTTCCTCAAGAAATTAAAAATAGAACTATTATGTGTTCAAGCTATATATATAATTCAGCCTTAAAAAAGGAAATCCTGCCATTAGCAACAACATGGATGAATGAAGCTGGAAGACATTATGCTAAGTGAAATAAGCCAGAGGGAGAAAGGCAAATCCCCTATGGTATCACTCATATATGAAATCTGAAAAAAAAAAAAAATTGAACTCAAGGTAACAGGAGAGTAGAGTAGTGGTTTCCAGGGGCTGGGGGTGTGGGAAATGGGGAGATATTAGTTAAATAGTACATACTTTCAGTTATAAGATAAATACGTTCTGGAGACATCATGAATAGTATTGTGACTGTAGTTAATAATCATCTCTTGGAGGCGCCTGGGTGGCTCAGTGGGCTAAGCATTTGACTCTTGATCTCAGTTCAGGTCTTGACCTCAGGGTTGCGAGTTCAAGCCCCATGTTAGGCTCCACACTGGGTGTGTAAAATAATAATAGTAATAATAATGTAGTATGTACTTGAAATCTGCTGAGAGTAGATCTCAAGTTTTTTCATCACACAGAAAAAGGTATGATATATGGTGAAGGATGTGTTAAATAGCTTGATTGTAGTAATTACTTCACAGTGTATATGTATATCAAAACATCCTTTTGTAGACCTTAAATATCTAATTTTTGTCAATCATACCTCAGTAAAGCTGAGGGGGTATAAAAGACCTTCTGAGCAAGAGAAGCAGTTGCTCCTCCTGGCAGTTGGCATGGTAAGGAAAGGATAACGGAATTCATCCTTTCTTGCCATCAAGAAGCAAGGAAGCCACATTGCCCTCCTTCTAAAAGCCAGGACTGCTCACTGCTATGCAGTAGGCCACATGGAGAATCATCATCTCTGGGTCCTATCTGCATATGAGAACTAGCACTCCAAAAGGAATATCCCGGTGTTGGATAGTGAAACTCTTAAATCTACTGGTGCTGGATTTGTTGCCCTGTATTATTTTAACCTGCCCTTGGACAGCAAAGCAGATTCACTGCCAGCATAGATGCTTAGATTTTCTTTATTGAAATGTTCCATCCCCTGTCCCTTGACTCTCCCTCTCCCTCCCTGAGTCTGTTTGTATGGGGCGGCGGGGCGGCGGGGCGGCGGGGGGAGGGAGGTGAGGTGTATGGCAGGATTCAGTTCGGCCATGCGTGTTCCTTGACGTTCAACAGAGTCCACAATTGTCACCTTATTTTTGGAGGCACCCTGTTTTTCTTGAGTGTTTGAGGATCAGTCCAGAAGTATGTTCCAGGAAAGGGACCAGATATTTATTTCTGGATGCAGCATATTGAGCTGTGCCTGCCATCCAGGCACTCGGCTGGGTCCCCATTAGAAAGGCCCAACTGAAGAATTGTATGAATGCACAGACGGGCCCCCGAGAGCCTGCCCCACGCTGTGATGGTGATGGTCTGCACTTAATGGAGAAGATTTAAAATGTAGCATGCAGGCTAAGCGTGATTTTAACTTGAGGCAGTACCATGGCTTTAGCACTAAGCTAGGAGGAGATGGGCTATTAATCCTTTTGACGTTCCCTTTGAATAGCATCATATTTCAATCCTGTTAAGCTAAGGGGCCATTGTTTATCAGTCTCCCTCCAAAAGCAGGACCTCTGTTGTGCTGAGCTGCAAAACTCTGCCCAGCTCTGTGTCTTTAAGATGACAGGTGGCTTCAGCCTGCTGGCCGACCCCCTCCACCTCTCCAGCTCTGAGATAAACTCAGGCAGGTCCCAGCTGCCTCTGCTCGCCCATCTGTCACTGACCAAGCAAGGGGTCAATGGGTCAGGTGCCCTTTGCTGGAATGTTGAGAAAAGAAAAAAAAAAAAAAAAACCCAGCACATCTGGAAAAGAGGAGAAAGGGAGAGGAAGTGGTCAGGCATGCCCAAGAATCCAGAATTCCGACTGTGGCTCTGTCCATGTTCTCACCCTTCCCGAGCCTATCTCCCCGGCTTCAGTGTCCGTTCATGTGCTTATCCGTTCATCAGACATCTGTTGAGCACCTCCCAAGTGCCCTGTGCTCGGTGCCTCGGATACAAGGATGGACACAGTGGGGGAGGTCCGTGCCCTTATCAACTGACCATCTGGGAGTGGGATGGACGTTGGCCAGAGGAAGCTGGGAATGTTAAGGGAGTGGGATTTGAAGACTGGTCATCTAGGGTCAGTAGCCTGATTTGGCCACCTATAGGCAAGTACGGCTTGGACGGAGTCGCTTCTCCTCCTTGAGCCTTGGTTCCCTCCTCCGTAGAATGGGGCTAATAGCAGTACCTATCTTGCAGGATTGTTGGAAGGCTTAAATACGTCACTGCAAGTAACACATTTAGGAAGCAGTTAGTAATTGTTGGGTTTATTATCGATTTCTATTGTAAATTGTATTGTAAAGGGCAAGCACAAGGTGCACAAGGAATATATTACAGCAAAATCTGCCTCCTCTAGGAGGTCAGGAAAAGCATCCATTGCAGCAGGGAGCGGAAGGGAACCCCCACCTATTCTCTCTCTCTGAGCGTTTACCACTCACGTGAGTGTTCATGGCCTGCCAAGTTTGGGCTTAATCAGATCCCTGTCTTCTCTCTGCTTTGATGAGAAGGTCCTTGTGGACAGGGAGTGTACCTTGTACATATTTCTAGCACTTTCTGCCACAATGAACATATCGTATTGCTTTGCCCATCATTGAACAACCAGATAAGCAAGTGACCGAAAGGTCTGATGATTTGAGTCTGTTACGACATGGTCCTGGGGACAGCTCCAGCTAGCCTCCCGGATGCACAAGGTTCGCCTTGTCGTGCCGCTTTATACTTGTCCAGTGAGTTACGAAGGGGTGGACTGTCGTCAGGAAGGACGCTCCCCCAGAGGCTGCCCTCCACCCCGGAGGTTAAAGGAATTACAGAAGGAGGTTGCAGGGAACAGGGGGCCCAGGTGACTCTGGAATGCCACCTCCTTCCCTGGCCTCTGCCCACTTCTTGTGCACCACTCACCCCAAAGATCATAGCTTTTAGGGGTGCTGTAACTCCCTTCCACAGCTAGCATGCGTGTATCTTGACATATGCAAGAAGTGTGATCCTGAAAATGTGTTTATAAATCTTGCTTGTTTTTGGTGAATACTGTAAGAAACCTTCCAAGGGATGTGTTAATACACAACATGTTATACATAATTCAGTTTTCCTTTAGCTATTAAATTAATTTTGCATGCACAGTATTTTTAAATTGCTGTTCATACTGAGCTCCCTCCTGCCACGTGAGCCTGAGACCGCATGAGGGTCTGAGGGTCATTCTCCTCATCTCCTCCTCGGATCAGTATCGGGGCCCTTTGTTCATTCTAGAAGGATTGATGAGCACGCCCGTGTGTGCCAGGCTCTGTGCTCGTGAAAGCTGGCAGAATGTGAATAAAGCCACATTCATCTCCTGGGAGCTCACCATCCAAAGCAGGGAATTATTATACAGCACACTGAAAGGTTTGCAGAGGTGGGTAGTGGGGTCACCAGCCGGGGGGGGCATCAGAGACAGGGTACAGGCATTCTAGACAGAGGACAGCCTGAGTCTGGCGAGAAGGTGGGAAACTATGGTCTAAGTGGGTTCATACTGCTGAGCCTAGAGAGGTAAGCAGAGAGTGGCATGGTCAAGCCAGGTCGTGGAGGCTCTCAGGCCATGCCAAGGGGACGGGCAGGAAGGTGCCTTGCACAGAGCGGGCAGGGGAGGAGTTTGGGTAACACAGCAGTGCCTCCTGCCCACTGTCTGCTCTTGGGGGTGGTTTTGCTATTTATGGCAGGAGCATCTGTACTATAAGCCAGTGGTTCTCAAGCTTGAACGTGCATCGGAATCATCTGGAGGGTTTGACAAAACCCAGGTGGTCAGGTTTAGTAGGTCTGGGGTGGGACCGAAAATCTGCATCTCTAACAAGCTCCTTGGTAAGACTGATGCTGCTGGCCCAGGGGCCAGACTTAGACCCACTGCTTGGGCATTCAGGAGGTCCAACCAGGAGGAGCAGTGTCCCCCCAAAACCAGCAGGAGAGAAGGAACAGGCTAGGAAATAGTGGGAAGGAGCCAAGGATGCAGCCACCCACAGACAGGCTGTCCTTGAGCTCATGCTCTCGGTCCCAGCTGATAATCCCGGATTCATCCAGCTCAGACTGGCTACAGTTATGGTAAGGACATAATCACCTCCTTTTCAAAACTGTACACAACTTTGCTACATCCGGAAACATAACCCATTTCCCTTTTTACTTTTTAATCATCTCTGTTGTCTCGGAGAGTGAATACTGCATGTTGAAGGCTTTATTTTGGAAGCCTGTTTTCTCCATGATTTGCAGTCTCCTGTCTCACAGCTTTCCAGTCATTTTAGGGTACATCACCTGTGGGCAGCAGCTCCTAACACGGCAGCTTCGTGTGGCCAAGCCCCCTCCCTCGGCCTTCCCCCCTCCCCAGATTTCATGATCCATCAAACACTTCAGCCCCCTGGGAGAGTGCGGTGTAAAGGACCCAGAGACAAAGCTCTTTTTCTGATCAAGAGAAGCCCCATCCGAAAGTCTGAAATGTCAGGTTTTCCTATGTTGAGACCTTCCTACGTTGGAGGCCCAGCAGTGCTGCTCCAGGATGGTGTCCCCTGGCCCGGGTCACTGACTGCCACCCACCTGCCCTGCCACCTCTATCCCCCCCCCCTTACCCCATTCTGCTATGGTTCTCGCCAAAGGACCCTGCAGAGAAGCTGCTGTCTAGAGCATGGAGCCAGGAAAAGGAGAAATGGGGGTCAGTGAGGTAGAGGTGCCAGAAAATCCTGGTCCCCTTCTCTGGAGTGTGAGGCAAGACTGGCCAAACCTTGGCCGGGTCCGTGATGTTTGCCTGTGTCTGCTTCTCCGCCATCCAGCCCCAAAGACTATTGAGACTCGCCATCCTGCAGCTCTTGATACCTGTGAATTTCCATCAGCAAAATTAGTTAACATTTCTCGTACGCATTTTAAAGATTTTCCAGTAGCACATTCAGCTTCCATTTCAGCTTTGAGCCCCATTTAGCCAGAGCAATGGAAATGTGCCATCAGTCAGTTGGGCTGGGGGTGGGGAGGTATCTAAAGTGCCCAGGGGTGGGAGCTGGGGTGGGCAGGGGTGGTGGCAGGATGTCTGCCCCCGAGGTCCTCTGTGCACCCAGACATCTGCTGAGACCCCCACCATCCCATCTGGCCCTTGGCCGGGAGTCACATGGCTGCAGGGGAGCTGCACTTCGGGGCAGATAGCCTGCTGCATGGAGACTGTCCCGTGGCGTATGGCAATACTCCTGCTGTTCCACCAGTGTGGGGCTTCCTCGAGCTCATGTCCCAGGGCCAGGCTCCGATTCTGTCTTCTCCACAAAGCCATCCGGTGTTTCCTCTCTGGAATTTTTCTTTAATACTTGGGACAACCTCTGTTGATGACAGCACCTGCCTGAGCTATCCCACGCGAGAATCCTTTATCTGTCTACCCCTGCCACTAAAGCGTCGCCTCCCGGGACCAGCACCAGCCCGTTGTATATCCCTGTTCCTGGGGCGCGGTGTGGGGCCTGGCCAAAGAGCGGGGGCAGAGTGTGCTGAATTGAAATGCAAAGAATGTTCCAGAGCTGGCAAACTCCAGTCCTGACAGGAAACAGGAAACAAGCCCGTTTGCCCCCCCGTGAGTCCTCCTTGAGGAGAAGAAAATGGGCGAGAGTACTTGGATTGACAAGGACATAGGGCTTGGCAGGTGAGGTGACAAGAGCTGCAGAAGATAAGCCCATTTATCTCTGCTCTTCCCATCATCCAGCCGAGGCCGTGCCTGGAAAGAAAGTCCCAGCAAATGGCACTTGGATGTCCCTGGCTGGGACGGAAGTGAGACACCAACCCCTGGGGGATATTCCCTGACAGAGGTCCAGGCTCTTGGAATCCCTGATGGACAGCAGGAGATGACGCTCTGGTTGACCTGTGGGAGAGCTGTCCTCGCTGGTGAACTCCAAATGCAAGGATGATCTTGCATCTCGGGCAGGGCCCAGGAGGACCTGGAACCTTCTGGGCCCCAGGCGGGAAAGGATTCCCTCTTCCCAGGGAGGAGCAGGTGCCCCTCCCAAGCCCTTCCCGATCAACTGGAGGCTTGAAAGGGCTTATTGTTTTTCAGCAACTAAGCACGGAGCCAGGTGCCTGGCCCTGTGCGAGGCCAGGGCAGTACAGTGGAGAACAAAAACAGGCTGGGAAGCGGAACCCAGCCAAAAACTTAGCAGCAAATAAATAACCTAGTCGTGGGTTGTAAACGCTTCGACAGCAATAAAAACAGGCAACGTGAGGGAGACGGATGATGGGCAGGAGGGCCTGTGGACACTGCAAGGGCTTCTTGAAGTCGCACTGGAGCTGAACACTGAACGACAAGGAGGAGCCAACCAGTGACGTGCTGGTAAATATTTAACCACCCGCTCGAAAAAAAGTTGGGAAGGAAGGAAGGAAAGAAGGGAGGAAGGGACGAATCCTGATTTGTAGAGTTTACCCATTTCCATAGTGTAGTTATTCCCACCGTGGCCGATTTCAGGCCATCAACCTGACATCATGGGAAGAGATGTGCACACTCAAGTCTTGTGAGCTTGTGTGAGTCCCACAGCATTCATTAGGGTGAGCCATGCAAAGACCTGGAGAATGAACAGCAGAGGCAGAAGAAAGAGCAAGTGCAAAGGCCCTGAGGCTTTTTTTTTTTTTTAACACAATAAGTATATTGTGTTCAAAGAACAGAAGGGAGGTCAGTGCAGCCTGGTCTTCGTGAGCAAGGCGTAGGAAGGTCATGCTGGAAAGAGGCCAGGCCACATAGGGCCTTGTGGACCTTAGGAAGGAATTAGGGCCATGAAAGTCTTTGAACACCCAAATGTTAATGTCCGCGTACTGGGGTGGCGCTGCTTGCGATACCATTGACAAGGGCCACAGCAGTAATATAGCACAATGAGAACTGCAGGGAGGAGGCCATGCGCAAGTCCTTCTTGAAAATTTGCTCTAACCTGACTGATGAAATAGTCCGAGGCTGGTTCCCTTCCTGCCCTTCCGGCGCCTGATGGAGGCCTGTGTTTACTATTTAAGAGGATCGAATATTTCAACTGGAAAAAAAAATATTGTCATGACAAATGTGTCACACGCCCACCCTCCGCGTGCAGATGTCACTGGGGCGGAAGTTGAGCATGTGCTTCTGCTCATGCTCAATAAAAAAAAGCGATCGTGCAACTCGCCAGAGGCAGCGAGAAGGCAGAAGAGACTCTGAGCAAGGCAGCTTCCGGGCTCCTGTTTACTCTTGGTCTTAACAGTTCTGGTCACGGGGCCAGGAGGGGACCAGCGGGAAGGGAATGAGAGCAATAACCAGCTCTTAGCAGAGAATAAGCCCCTCCAAGCAGTGGATCAGGCGCGTCCAGATCCACACTGGGTGAGCCTCCTGGATGACTCTCGTCTTCCTCCCCCCTGCTCTCCCCGCGAAACCTCAGCACACACAGGGGGGCTGGGGCCACAGGAGCCGACTTCAAAGGGAAGCCTTGTTCAAAGGGACAAGCCAGAGAAGATCTCAATTAAGGCTGCTTATTTATTTATTGGACTTTTCAAAAGAGGTGCCTCCCATGCCCTCAGGGCACGGGTATAAAATTTAAAACATGTATCATTAGTACAATTTTTGAAAAGCAGAGAAGTATCCTTCCAGCACTTTCCACCAGGATTGCACACCCAAGACGAGGGAGGTCATCAGAAGAAGGTGGCCCCGTCCCACACTGGCTCCGTTGTCCCTTGCCACCCTTTCCCTCCCCCTCACCCGCACCCTGTCGCCTCCCTGTGTCCCAGTTGTCGGGGTGCCCTGCGTGGGCCTCCCCTCATCCGCGCCCAACTGCAGGCTCCTTGCTCTGCTCTTCCACACGCTGAAGCACATCCTCGCCTCCCGTCGGTTTTCCCGCATGAACTGATGCGTCCGCCGTCTGGTTATTCATGGCCAGGGCTCCAAGTCCAAGACTGAGGAGGAAGAAGCACTGCGGAGGAAGGGGAGGTGCTGTTGACACCACATTTCTCTTTGGGTCCTAAATTTGGTGTTTTTAATAAAAGGCCCAGGGGCAGCTCTGTGTAGGTTAAGGAAGCAAACCTTTCCCTTAGGGGTGCTGAACTCTAAAAGCTGAGATGGGTTAACGGGTTTCCAGAACGCTCTGAGATGGTCTGCAAAATTGTGTGTGTGTGTTTTCCATGAAGAGGGCCGGCAGCTGCCCTCGCATTCTCAAGGGGCTTTAGGGGTTTATGACTCCCAGAGGTTAGGAATGAAGTGCCCGAAGTTATAGATGATCTATGCCCTCCACCAAACAAGATGAAAACACACAAATTTGGCACACAAGTTAGGGGCCTCACATGCCCCCCAAGAAACCGCACCCCAAACCCCCGTTCTGTTTCTCTCAGAGGGCTGGAATAAGGAACGTGTGCCCCGAGTGAGGCCCTGCCTCTTCAACCCCAGTCTCCTGTGTCTGATACTCTTGGCTTTTTGGAGGGTCCGCAGGCGACAAACTGTTTTCATTAAAATGTAAAACGGCCCTTACCCATGGGCTCTGTTGAGATGTTTCACGTGAGCTCTTGGTCTCTACCCTTCCTCCAGGAGCATTTACTCTTCCATTATTTCTCCACCCAAGAATGAGAAAAACAGGAATTTACACCCAAAATCTATCCTTCCTCCACTTATTCCTCTGCCCCCACCCCGTTTCAAATTTTGGGGGGCAATATTTTGGTTACTGTGTGCTAGACACTGACTGCTAAGCAGACAATCCTGTTTAATAACAATCTGGACAGGTAGGGACCCTTACCGTGCCCGTTTTAGAGATGAAGAGACTGAAGCTTTGAGACGTTAAGACATTTTGCCAAGGTCACACAGCATGTAAATAGTAGAGCAGGGGTCTGAATCCAGGTGTGTGCTGGGTCTTTGGGGTTGTTCCTGAAAACCGTAGGCTCCTTATATGGCTATCATGGAGGAGGTTGGTCCAGAGGAGGTTGATCAGTTGTCCAGAGAAGAGGAAGAGAAGGAGAAAGTGGCTTCTGTGTGAGAGCCAACTGGGCGTCCTCACACCGAATCCGGGGATCAGACAGACACACTCACCCAGCGTCGGATCTTGGAGGAGCAAGAAGGCAGATACCCAGTTTCTCCTTCCAGACTTACCCATCAGATTCGTCACCCCATCTCCCCGGGGGCCGAGGGACAAAAGTGGGAAAGGCCTAGAGGATTATACCAACTGATGACCCTCACGGAAGGAAATGTCAGGAATAGGGAAGAAGCACTTGCCTTCCAGGGGGATTTTGATACCAAATTGCCATAAAAACCCTGTAATCCCCATGGTTCCGCAGCCCAGGTTCCCGTGAACAAAGTTCTAGAGCTTTTCTCGTACTGTGACGGCAAGTATAGCATCTTCGGAAGGGCCAAGGTGAACCAGGCCAACTTGGCATGCCATCGGTGTCACCAGAGCCTAGCACCCTCACGAAACCCACCGTGTGCATTTGAAAAAATGAGTCAGTCCTCCACAAAGCCAAGGGGTGTGTCCCGTGTCCGTGCGGCCAAGAGAAGTGACTTGACCTACACCTTATAGGAAGTCGTGGGCCTTGGCTCTGGTAGCTAAGCCGGCAGGCCACCCTCCGTGAGAGACCTAGGGCTTCATATTCTCCAGGACGGGCCCTACAGCCGTGACGTCATGAGCTTTTCTTTAAGTTCGAAATTTCTACATTCCCTCTAGAAATACTTTCCGTTTACTCCTACAGGGCATTCTCGACCCTTGTCCCCTGCTCTCTGCCACAACAGGGGACCTGTACAGACGGCACCAGGGGGCTCAGCCCACGGGGAGTCCCGGCAGGAGCTCAGAGGGAGGAGAGCGAGGTCGGGGTGCTCAGTGCCCTGGCTCCCTCTCTGGGTGGTCACCGTGGGACTGCAGACTGTGTCTCTCCACCCAAGGTCCCTGCAAGGCAGCCCCCTCTACACCACCCTTGCATCTGTAGGCCCCCAGTTACTGCATTCATGGCCCCTGTATTCCTCATGTGTGGGCTGCCATAACAGGGGACCATGCACTGGGGGGCTTCAGCCACAGAAATCGATTGTCTCGCGGTCTCGAGGCTGCAAGTCCGGTGCCCGCAGGCTGCTCTTCACAGGGCCACCCCTCCTACCCCTGCTGCTGGTGTCCTACTGGATCCAGTGCCCTGCCCTAGTGGCTTCATTTTAACTTAATCCCCTCTTTAAAGACCCTGTCTCAAGCAAGGTTGCATTCTGAGGTTCTGGAGGTTCTGTATGAATGTGTGGGGCACAATTCAGCCCAAAGCAGTGCTCTCACCCCTTTAATTAATCATCCGAATTTGAATGTGCCACCTGTTTCCTGTTGCCTGATTGATAAAGGAAGGCATTTGGGGCTGTTTCTCTTGCAGAGATTTGGACCAAACCGCCTGCTTGTCTCCCTTCCCACTCCAGGAACTGGAGGGATGGTGTACCAGCTGGGGCTGAGCCGTGCACAGAGCCATCAAATCCCTGCTGGCCTCTCTCCGGTGCCATGCCCTCGTCCCCTGGTGGCTTCCGAAGCCGCAGAGAGCATGGTGCGTTCTCAAGTCCAGCCTCCCAACCTGTGCGCCCTGGCACGCAAGAACCAGGTGACACGTGGGAGTCACCACGCTATGATCGGTGTGTAAAGTGTGTTCCTGTGACGACTGACAGTACCACCTGTGATGGTGACACCTGTCAGGTGGAGTAGGGGGCACGGGGCACAGCTTCCCTGGGCGAGAGAGGAGAACCTGGCTTCAAGGGACCAGGTTAGGACTTGGCACTCAGAGGAAGTAAGTACGCAAGAGGATATAAGGCGTCACACTTCTGCTCCAACCATGTCCCTCCGTGACTGGCCAGAAAGTAAATGTTGAAGTAACAAGTGGAAGGCGAGGTAGTGCCTTTCAAAGTGTTAAGAACCACCACCCGTCCTGAGAATAATGCCAGGCCATCCGATCGGCTTCCTGATCTCGGCGGGTCTCTTTTCCAGAATCCTCCATACCCATCTGATGGTGGAATGACTCTTCCATTGAGGTCTTTATCTCCTTTCATTCCCAAACCTAACTCCCCAGCTCACCCTATATTGCTGTGGAAGAGCATGGGGACTTCTCAAGAGTCTGAGAGTCACCAAGCGCCCTTGCTAATGGTTTGCAAACTAGGAGCTTGTGCCAAGCCTCCCTCTTCTCTCTCATTGTTTGTCGTATAAATTATCAAGAAACCTAGACCATAGATAGGCTTCTGATTCACCTGCACCCAAGTCATCGGTGTTTTGAGCAACTGTGTGAAGTCCATAAAGGTTTTATGTCTGCGGATTTTGTCCCTGGGCATTCCTCCTTCATTAAGCACAATCCATCCAACACTTTCTTTCTTTCTTTCTTTCTTTTTTTAAGATTTTATCTATTTTTTGACAGAGAGAGAGAGCGAGAGAGGGAACACAAGCAGGGGGAGTGGGAGAGGGAGAAGCAGGCTTCCCGCAGAGCAGGGAGGCCGACGTGGGGCTCGATCCCAGGACCCTGAGATAGTGACCTGAGCCGAAGGCAGACGCTTAACCAACTGAGCCACCCAGGCGCCCCTATCCAACACTTTCAAGTGCCACTTGCCAAGCACCGTACCAGGCACTGCAGGTGTAGGGAAAAGTAAGACAGAGACCCTCTTTCACGAGTTTGCTGCGTGAGCCACCCCACCAGGATTTCAGGAAATGCAATCAGGATGCTAAGTGTACCTCTGGAAATTCCAGGTCCGGGAGTCTGAGCAATATCTGTATCTGGCCACCGTGGCATTTGCTTTCTCCTCACCGGCTTGGGCTTTTGGACTTCCCTCTTCCCAGTTGTGGGCACTTGATTCCCTCTGTTTGCAGCCTTTTTGCCTCCCCCCCCCCAACCCCCAGAGACCTGGCTGTGCCTTCCCATCAGTGAGAAAATCCAGTGCTCACCCAGAGTGCCTGCGTCCGCACGGGTGCCCAGGGGATGCGCTTACAGAGCTAGTGCTTTGGACTCTGCATTTCCACCGAAGGGAACTCGGAGATGAGTACTGGGAGAAGTGATACCCTGCTTTGCCCATTCTGTTTCAGTCTCGGAGCGTGATCCTGACCGAGGCTCCTGGGTCCCTGTTAATTTGATCAAAGCACAGAAAACCTCTTTCCTTCAACTGCCACAGGGCGGGTAGGATAGCATGTGGTTTTCGTAAATAATTCCCACGGACCTGTCTTTTCTACCTAAATGTGCCGAGTGTCTGGTTACGAATTGTCTAAGGTGGGTGTCAGAGGGTTTTCACACTGTCTCTGTGCAGAGCCACATAAAGGTCTTTTGAAAGATCCTAAAGGAGTCGAGGGTGTCCCCGCGTGGAAGGGGGCCTGCAGCTCTGCTCCACGTACAGGAGGGTGGATGACTCTGGCCCCAGATTGGTGAGGAGCACCACCCGATCCACAGCAGCCGGCCTCACCCCGAGGTATCTTTTTTGTGCCCGAGGTGTATTCACCTGGCGGCGGCCAATATGATCGTTTCGAGAAGGATTTTTTTTTTTTTTCTCCTGCAGCGTTGGCTGTCTTGGGCTGTCCCTTGATTTGTTTGTTTAAGTCATTTTGTTTGCCCTCACCAGGAGTTTAGAGATAATTTTTGAGCATGGAAATAAACAAGCCCGTGAAGATGTCTGTTGCCAGGACTGTGTTTTATTGCCTCTGCATCTGGAGTCCCGGGCTTGGCTCATATTTGCACCTGTTGGTGATGATGGTGATGGCCATGATGCAGATGATGGGGACAGACACCTTTTTTGGGGGGGGGTGCTTAGCATGTGACAGGCACTGTGGCGAGGGGACATACCTCCCCCTTCTCATCGTAGCCTCACAAGCCCCTGAGGAGGTGAGGCGCCTTCACTGTCTTGATTTTGCGCAGATGAGGAAACAGACGCACAGCGGCTATGTGATCTTCCCAGGGGCCACACGCCAGTGAATGGAGAGCTGAGACTCACCTCTACACAGGTCCCGCTCCAGGGCCCAAATTCTTGTCTTGAATTCTGGAATAAAAGACCAGATTCAGAAAGTGCAAGATGTGTGTCTTTCCAGTTCTGCTCCTTCCGCGTCCGAGACATTAATGAGGGAGGATGGAAGGACAGCAGCCTCCGTGAACTGCGGAGTCAGGAACACGACAAACTCAGACTAAAGAGTCCAATGGGACAGCCCTGAAGAGGGGGGTCTCAGCCCGCCAGGGCCTAGAAGCACCTCCTGGGGCAGGGTGGAGGGTCTAAAGTGCCTCCCGAGAAGGACCCAGTGCTCCTGAGGAAGCCACAGCTGCCCCAAACGGTCCACCGAGGAAAGCCACTCAGTTGGCTCAGGACTTGGGGACTGGTCTTTCCACGGGAAGGGGATTATCTCCTACCAGCCACTCTCTGAGAGGCCACTGCTTCCAGGACCCAAGAACCAAGAGGGGGCAGAGCTGAGTCTAGAAACCCATGCTGTTCTGGTCCTTCCCTTCAGCGGAGGCAAATTGGGCAGAAGGTGAGCAGGGAGATGAGCTCCCGTGTGTCCGTGTCCACCAAGGACTACTTACTACCACATGCAATTGCTTACAGACGTTTCTTAGCGAGATAGGTCTTCTGCTCGGCCATGTACAGATGAGCAAGACAGGGCTCAGAGAGGTTTAGACACTCACCCGAGGAAGAACAGAGTAACAGCTGGAAGAAAGATTCGATCCGAGGGAAACTTCTGGACTTCGCATCACTCCCCACGCCGCCTCTGCTGCACATGCAGAGCTGCCGTGTCAGAGATCACGTGTCTTACGCGGTAAAATAATCCCCGCCATCAATTCTTACCACGTCCCAGGCTCTCGAGACAGAGAACAATGGCCTCTGCCCTTGTGGAATTCATATTACAGGGAGAAAGAGATGATAAACAATGACACGTCGCACAGTTAGCTACGTATTTACAACTGCCACAAGTACCCCTCGAGGGAAGGGCCGTGTTTGAGAGTATGTTCCCAGCTCACCCACTTCTCCCCACCTCCACGGCCGCCACCCGGGGCCCAGCCGCCATTGTCTCTAAGCTGGTCTCCCAGCGCCTGCTCCGGCCGGAAGCTACCAATGAGATCGTCTTACTGCTCTGCTCACAGCCCCCAGGAGCCCCACTTCACTCAGAGAAGAGGCCAGAATCCTACCATGGCCAGCTCACCTCCACCTCCTCCTCTTCCTCGCTCTCACCCCCTGTGCTGGAGCTTAGCCACGTGACCTCCTCTTGGCTACTTCCCACGTACCCCAAGTTGGTTCCACCTCAGGGCCCTTGCACTGGCTGTTCTGTCTACCAGGAACACCCTTCCCCTGGTATCGGCGTGAACTGATCCTCACTTTCCTTAGGGCTCTGAAGAGGAGGGTCCTGTTGTAGCTGCTCAGCCCTCCCTGTCTCTCTTTCCCCGCTTTGTTCTCTCCACAGAAGTTATCGTCATGTGGTATCCTTTATGTTTATTTGTTCATTGTCTGTCTTCCCCGAGTGGGATGAAAGTTCCATGAGGCCAGAGCCTTGGTCTGTTGTGTGTTCTGCTGGGGGCCCAGGGCTGAAAACAGTGTCTGGCAAGCAGTAGACCTTTGATAAATAATTATCGAGGGGATAAAGACATACTGAGGGCCACGTTTTGGTTTGGGCATCAGGGTTGATTTCTTTGGAAGAAGGGAGGGTGTTGCAGGCAGCTTCTGAAACGGTTCCGCATCACCCCCATCTCCTGGTGTTCTTGCCCTTGTGCATTTCCTTTCCTCTGAGTGTGTGCAGGAACAGCCGCCTGCTTCCAACCACTAGAATATTGCAAAGGTGATGGGATGTCACTTCCAGGATGAGGTTACACAGGACTGCATCTGCCGTCCTGCTGGCACTTTCTCATTTGCCCACTTTGAAGAAGCAACCCACCAGGTTGTCACTGATGGAGAGGTCCGCATGGCAAGGAACCGAGGGCAGCCTGGATTAACAGCCGGGCTGGAACCGGGACCCCCAGCCCACCAATCCACAGGGAACTGAATGCTGCCACCAACCACGGCAACCACGGGGGTGAGCTGGGAAGCAGGTCCTTCCTGCATTGAGCCTGGAGATGCCTGCAGCCACAGCTGAGACCTTGTAACATTCAGGAGACCCTGAGACAGAAGCTCACAGGGCCCAGGAATCCTGATACCCAGAAACGGAGACCATCAACGCTGCTTTGAGCCACTAGGCTTGAAACCATTTGTTACGCAGCAGTAGCTAACTAATACAGGAGTGTGTGTGAGTTAGATGTAGTACACATCTGTGAAGGCACAGGGCACTCGGAGCAGCATTCCAAGTCTGAAAGGAGCAGGATGCAGGGAACTTGAGATGAAAAGAAGCCAGGATGCTAGAGCTCTGTGAACAAAGGGAAGAAGAATACAAGGTGAGGTGAGAAAGGGCTCAAGGCCAGGCTCTGGGTTTGAGTTTAAACCCAAAAGTTAACATAAGCCATGGAAGGGTCAGAGTCTGGGAAAGACCTTATCCAATTTTCCTTTAGAAGATGACCTTGGCCGAAGTACAGAGAAGAGACTGGAGGGGCAGGAGTGGGTGTGGGGAGACGTGTTGGGGGACATTGAGTCATCTCAGTGCAAGATGTCGGTAGCTTAGCCCTGGGTCCTGGCAGTGGGCATGGAGAGAGTAAGTTCTAATGGCTTTTTAGAGAAGATCCCATAGGACTTGGTGATTCACTGGTTGCACCCAGGGGGGTGGTCAGGGAGAAGGAGCTGTCCCAAGGCTGATCTGGAGGTTTCAGCAGTTTTTGCCTCCATTTTTGGTTTAAACTGCAGGCCTCTGAGATGCTTTGTTGGTTCGGGTTGGTGCCAACAATGCTGAACCCACACTGTCCTCATCATAGAAGTTTCTGAAGCCTTTTGAGAAGCAGGTAGAGCTCTAGCCCTGTCCAGTGGGAGGGGAAACCACGTCCTAGGAAGTGGAGCATTTTGCCATCACTGAGTTCTGAGGGACCCCAGGACCTGCCCGAGAGCCGTGCCCTGGAAGCTGCGCTTTATTTCATGACTGGGCACTCCAGATTCTCACTGACCACAATACCTGTTGCTCAGTCATCCGTTCTTGCCCTGAGAACCAAAGCTTGGGGCCCAGTGAGGAAAGGAAAGATGAAAGTCAGAAGGTGAGGACGGAAGCAGCCCAGAGATTGACAGCCTAGAATATTCCCCCCACTGCAATCCATAGCTAAGAGTCGGCCTGGAGCAGTCACAGAATGAATGTGTCCTCCCCACCCTCACCTTCTCCACGTGCGCCCTCCTGTATCACAGTAAAAAGCAAAACAGGTGCTCCCAGCCCGGGTGATGCCAGGACTTTAGGATTGTCTATGTGTGATACAAGATGATGCCCTCCCCCAGAGATGCTCCTGTATCTGTTAGTTTTTGATATGCTGCTAATGCTGTGTAACACGGACACAAAAGAGAAATAATTCCAAGTGCATATTACTCACATGTCTTGGACGGTCAGTTAGACTGCTCTGATGTTGACTGGGCATGCTCAATGCCGGCAGGTCGTCTGGCTGTCTGGTGGGGTGACAGGGCTCCTGATCCCTGCTCCATGTGTCCCCTCTTTCATTGGGCTGGCTCAGGCTTGTTCTCATGGCAATAGCAGAGGGGACAGAGGGAACAAGTGCTTTTCAAGCGTCTGCCTGTTCCGTGTTTGTTAGCATCCCATTGGCCAAAGGCAAGTCATATGGCCAAGCCTGGGGCAAAGAATTGGGGGCATTTTGCAATCTGCCCTAATGGACACATGCCCCGATGATCTCACATTTCTAAAAGTACCTGCTCATCACTGTCGTTTATGGAACTGGCACTGTGCTTATTTTCTGCTAACTCAGTGCCTCTCCACTAGGGGTGATTTTGTCCCCTAGGGGACATCTGGCAACGTCCGGAGAGCCTTTGGGTCATCAAAATGGACGGGGAGGGTGCTAGGGGCATCTACTGGGTAGAGTCCAGGGATGCTGCTAAACCACCCAAAGGTGCACAGGACGGCCCCACAACAAAGGATTGTCTGGCCCCAAATACTGATGGTGCCAAGGTTGAGAATGATGTTAATTTGATGACACTCGTCCTATGGAGTACGTTCTGTTCCATCTGTTACTTTCTTCCTTTCCTATCCATGTAACAGTCTTGTCCCATGGGACTGACTGATGGAAGCTGCCCGTGATTTGGGTCCAGATCTGTGCAGTCTGGTCACCCTCATACCAGTTACATTTTGTTCCTACCATGCAATCCACCTTCCAAGGAGGTGCCGACGCTGCTCTCTGCTTGGACACTCACTGGGCGAATACCTTCTCAAGAGGCATCTGGTGGTACCTTCTTCAGAACAGGTGAAGACTGTTAAAGGATCCTTGTTCTCCATTAGCGGCATCATTGGCTCTGTATGGAATTCCTCACTGGCAGTGTTGGAGAGGCAACTTTAAAGGAATTCAAAAGAAGGGAAAAATTTCTGAAGCAGCCTACACGTGAGCATGGCCACCTGGTCTACCCTCCGGAACCTCTAGTCATGTGTGCGGCATAATTAAGGCACACAGCCCAGTGAGGGGTGACTGCAGACACCTCTGCGCTCTGCCACTGTGTGCTCTTTCCCCTCACTTCAGGTAATTTCTCTCCTCTCACGAGCTGCTCATGCAGGTCTTGAAGGTCCTTGAGGAAAGCGCTGTGTAGGAGAACAGCTGCGTAGGAGGAGAGAGGTGTGCACGTGTCTTGGTTTTCGCACTCTTGGACAGAAAGACAGGGTTGAAGCCGTCCACTGGGCCTCCCAATGGATGCAGAAGAGAGTTTACTCCTAATTTGCATGTTTGTTCCACCCGGAAGGAGAATGCTGTGCCCTGCCCCCAAGAGGCTCCTTGAGGAATAGCAGTAAGAGCCACAGACATCTGGGTCCAGCCGGCTCTGCGTTAGCACTAGGCATGCATCTCATCATACATTCCTGACAAGTCCTCCGACAGGGGTTCTGTGATTATCCCCCATGCCACAGATGCAGAAACTGAGGCATGGGAAGCTACCGTGTGCAGATTGCACAGCTAGGGTTGCTGGGAGTCTGAGTCCTGCAATCTGGCTCCAAAGCCTAGTTCTGCACCAGGTCACCGGCTGCTTCTCTGTGGCCTGACGAGTCTTGTCCTGAGCCGCCCTGGCCCCCAAGTGTTTGGTACAGAGCCATTGTTTAGAGAGTGTTTACTGGACGAAGGGAGGTCTTGGGTCCCTCTGAAACAGCGTGGGGAAGGGATGAACAGTTGAGGACCTGCTGTGGCCCAGGATCTCTGCTGGGTGCTTCTCCATCATTCCATTAGTGCAGAACGCTATGGATAGAGGAACTGTTAGGTGGTATCTAGGACAGTGGGTAACATAGCCGAGACTTCTCTGGCCCTCAGTTTCCCCACCTGTAAGAATAGTTAGAGGGAGGTGATTCTCATTGTCCCTTCCAGCTTTAATATTTGATGGTGCTTTGAGTTGAGGACAGGTTCAAATGAGGAAACATGCATTTCCTCCCGTGCTTTTCTTCTCACAATAACCAAGCACAAGATGTCCAGACTAAGACCCACCTGCTTCTCAAACTGAGATTCTGAGTTTAAAGGAAGGAAAACGGGGTTTGGCGACCAGGACTTTATGAATTGCATGGCCATGTCACCTAGAAGTTTGTCTTTCCTGGTCCTTTTCAATTTCTTAATTCTTAAAACAGCCACTACATGTGCACATGAGCACGATATAGGGGCCCCTGGGTGGCTCAGTCGGTTAAGCACCTGACTCTTGATTTCAGCTCAGGTCCCAATCTCAGGGTCATGAGTTCAAGTCCCAAGCCAGGCTCCATGCTCAGCAGGGTGTCTGTGTGGGATTCTCTCTCTCCCTCTGTCCCTCCGCCCCCTGCTCACTCTCTCTCTCCAAAATAAATAAATCTTAAAAAAAAAAAACAAAACTGATGTGCACGATATGCCAAGGACTGTCCTCGCCTTAAATCCTTCCCATCTTAGAGCAAATTCTACGTACTTTCTAGCTGGTTGACTTATATCCACAATCCTCAAGCTGTGATCCTGGGGACTTGGCCACAAACCTTCTTCTCCAACCTCTGCCTTTGTCACCTCCTCTGCTTTGCCAACAGACGTCCCCTTTCCCCCACCCTCTGTTCTTCTTTCCATCCCCCTGCCTTTCCCAATAGCTAACACATGCACAGTGTTTCACAGTTTGCAAAGTGCATGCAGAGACCTTCTCCATGAGAATCTCCCACCCAGACAGGCAGGCAGGATTATCACCCGTCTTGGAAACGAGAATACTGAAACTTGCAGACGTTTCATGGCTTTCCCGTGATCAGATGACATGGCTGGGCAATGAACCTGGGCCACCCGTCTTCCAGCCCTATCCTCTGTCCCTTTAACACACTGCGGCTGTGCTCACTGCTTGCCCCTGTCAGCTCTCCTTCCGGTCCACCACAAAATAGCAGTAATACCGAATTCTTACAACTCCTGGCTCATAATAGTCACCATATAGCACTTTATATAAAGTAGCTCTTTATCCTCATAGCAACCCTATAAAGTAAGTACCATTATCATCCCCATTTTACACATTAGGAAACCAAGGCCCAGAGAAGTGAAGCAGCTTGCCCCAGGTCACACAGCTAAAAAGTGACAGAGCCAGTTCATCTGACTCTAGAATCCATGAGCCTAGCAACCTCCCGCTATTGCCTCTCTAAAATACTGCTCATCATTCACTCACTTACCCATCCGTTCGTTTCATTATGTGCCAGTCGCTAGGAAAGGTTGAATAAGACCTGGTTTCGACCCTCCGTGAGTATGATGTGGAGCTCAGAGGCTGTGTGAGTTTTCTACTGCCCATTACAAGTTACCACACACCAGCCACAACACCCATTCAATATCTCACAGTCTCTGCAGGTCAGGAGCCCAGGCATGGCTGAACTGACGTGTCTGCTCAAGGTCTGAATCGAGATGCTGGCCAGGCTGTGTTCTCACTGGGAGCTCGGCTTCCTCTTGCAAAGCTCACGTGGTTGCCGGAAGAATTCAGCTCCTGTGGTTACAGGACCGAGGCTTCAGCTCCTAGAGGTCACTTGTCATTCGCTGACATGTGGCCCTCTGTAGCATGGCACTTTGCTGCTCTAGGGCCAACAGGAGGCCCATACCGCTGCTGCTTGTCTCTGTAAAGGGCTCTCCTGATTAGGCCAGGCCCACCCATGATGATCTTTCTCTTGATGGATTCAAAGTTAACCGAGTAGAGACCTTAATTACAGCTGCAAATTCCCTTCATCTTTGCCATATAATGTAATCCAATCCCAGGAGCGAAATGCCATTTCTAAATTCCACTTACACTCCAGGGCAGGGAGTGCACGGTTGTATGCTCCAAAAGTGTGGGGGCGGATCCTGCTGGCCCTTCTAGGTGAGCTCGAGCTGGAGCCGGGTCCTTGTCAGATGGTGGAATCTCCTTTGTATGTGGAAACTGAGGCTCAGGGAGTTCAAGTGCATGCCCACAGCCCCGCAGCTCGTCAGAGCCAGAACCGGACCTCGAATGAGACTCCCCCCACACCGCAGGGAGCTCTGCACGTTGCCACACTCACCCTGAATTAAACACAGAAGAGGGGGCCGCGGGCTTTGTTTTTGCACGTGGCTGGCTCGCTTAGGCACAGAGTGTGCCATCACGCCTGCACGTCAATGCACACGACGCCACGACGTTTGTCAAAGAAATGACTTCTTTCTTCAGTGGGAACAGAAATCGGGTCCGTTTGTAACGTTGTATCATAAAATAGGGTTTGGGGCGCGTTTAGCAAACTACCGCTTTGTGTGCTTTCTAGAAACCAGGTGTGTGTGCTTCCGCCTTAAAGACATGGGTGTAAACTTCGGAGCCCGCGGGTCGGCTGGTGGGAAACATGCTGCCCGGGAGGAGGCAGTGAAAACCGAGAAGGGGTTCAGGAGGTGAATGTGGGGAAACTGCTCCCCATCCTTTGAGCCATCTCTTCGTTTATGAACGTGTCCACAGCGTCGTCCGCTCACATTCTCCTCCAGTTGCACGTCTTGAGCCCCTCCCGAGCGCCGGTGACCGCCAGCAGCTGGGGATTCGGGGATGAGTAAAACGTGGACAGTGGTGAGAATGGTCGCAGAGTTAGGAAGCGCCCGTAATGCGCCGAGCTCCATGGCAGGTGGACCCTTATTCCACCATCTCACCTGGTCCTCTGTTTCCGCTTTGAAGAACTGCAGCCCCAAGGTTAAATAGCAGAGCCCAAAGTTCCCCACCGTGCGGGTGGCTCCTTTGCCGGCATTTGTGCGGAGAGTTCGGCCGCTGCCTGCTGCACGGTCCCGGGGAGGCCTTGGCCTTCTTGCCTTGCAGGTGGAGATACTGCGTCCTGGCCGATTCTGGCTTTGCCTGAGGCCACGCCTGCAGCATCCGGAATGGCTGCTGGACAAGTTCACAGACTTAGGGGGCCTTGCTCTCGGTCTCCACCAGCCCCCTGTGTCACGGGGACCCTGTCCCAGCCTCTGAGAGCTCCCAGTCTGATGGAAGGGACATGGTTGCTGACCCTTTACCTTCCCAGGGGGCGTGGCCAAGTTTACAAGACGAGGCGATACTGGGCATCCAAGGATGACCTGGTCTGAGAATGAAGCTGTTCTTGTGTTCAGGGTGGAGCTGTTGGGAACAAGCCGCCTGCGCACGGTCCCCGGAAGGGGCCTCCTCTGAGCCCCGGCGCTCCGAGGACCGAGGCTGCGGGTGCGGCTCGGTGTGCAGGGCTTGACAGGTGACTTGGTAATGGACGTTTCCCATCTTGAGAGCACGTTTCCTCCCAGGATGCGTCCCCTCGAAGGGCCGAATTCAGGTTGATAGTTTTCCTTTCCTCTGAAAGGCTCTGTAGCTTCATCGTCTTTTCTCTTTGGGTTAAGTCAGTATTTAAAAGGCCTTTCTGAAGAATGAAGTTTTATCTCATTTTAAAATCTCCCAATTCTGGGGCGCCTGGGTGGCTTAGTCGGTTAAGCGTCTGCCTTTGGCTCAGGTCATGATCCTGGGGTCCTGGGATTGAGCCCCATGTCGGGCTCCCTGCTCAGCGGGAAGCCTGCTTCTCCCTCTGCCACTCCCCCCGCCACTCCCCCCGCCTGTGCTCGCTCTCTCTCTCTCTCAAATAAATACATAAAATCTTTAAAAATAAGTAAATAAAATCTCCATTTCTTCATCACAGAGACCCAGGCCACGGTGGCTGAGAAGGTCTTGGCTTCTCGTTCCTGAAGCAGCAAGCCCACCCCACCCTCTCGCTGGAGGCTGGAGTGTGTTATAAAGGACTGGAAAGGCGAGGCTCAATGGAAGGTCTTTAATCAAGCTGTGGTTAGCAAATAAGAGGAAGTGGCATTTCCTTTGAGTCATTGAAAGGTTGGGATTTCTCCATCACGAGTGTTAGGAGAGCCGAGCCCAGGGTTCATTGAAGTAGGACCCTAGCTTCCATACACTGACAGTCGCTGGTTTTCTTTGATCCCAGAGAAAAATGTGCGCGTGTGTTTCTGCACGCACGTATGTGTGCACGTGTATGCATGAGTGTGTTTCCGCACCTGTGTGTGTGTGTGTGTGTGTGTGTGTGTGTGTGTGTACCGAGAGGGGCTTCTTAACTCCCCACCCAGTATGCTCTGTTCCCAAAGCAAGCGTGGAGCCGGTGGTCATGACGCGTTCACATGAACAAGAGCAGATTTCTCCAGACGTTTCTCGGTTGGGCAGTGCTGCGTTCTCTCCAAGCGCAGATCCTTCGGGTCATCCTCAGAGCCTTCCCCTCCTTCACCGGAGGACATGCAATCAGTCAAGCAGATTTTTTTTTCTCTTTCCAATCTTTTTTCACATCTCTCTGTTCTTTTCCATTCCCACTGCCACCCAGCAATCAGGCCCCGATAATCCTTCCCTCGGATTGTTGCAATAACCTCCCCCTTTGCAGCCTCCTCCTCCGATCCATCCTGGGTTCTGCTGCTAGAGGAATTCTCCGCAAACATGCCTCTCTCTGAGCAGGTCGTGTTTACCATCAAAGCGCACTGCTCTGGCCTCTGTCGGCTCGTCCTGGAGGCTGGCATTTCGGTGCTGGGCCTGCAGCCTCCTGTCCTACCTTCTCTGCCATCCACAGTTAACCCAGGTCCTGCCCTCTGGTGCTGGTCTGTGCCCGGCTTCTGGGTGGATGGGGGGCCAGGGACGGGACTGAATGCAACCCCTTCACCCCCGCCCCATCCCCAGCCCAACACATGGCTCTATCCGGGTCTCAGTTGCAAGCTTCTATTTTGTTTGTTTTGTTAAATCCACTGTACCAGGTAAGCTTCCATGCCTGCTTTCCAGAAGAAGAGATTCTGCCACGGCGGGGGGGAAAAGTGTGCTCACCGCAGTTTCCTTACAGGCCTTAGGTTTTCTGTTCTCTGTGCCTTCACTTAAGCCACTCCCTCCCTCTGGAATGCTTTTCCCTCCAGCCCCAGCTTTGGAGACCCAGCTGGGAGGCCAGTGCTCCCAGAGGGAGAGGCACCTTTCTTGATGGGGGGACGGAGGCTCTCTTCTGCAGGTATGGGGTGCGTCTCTATCATGGTGGGGCACCCGCCGCCATGTGGCATAATCGTCTGGTAGCCACCGTACCCCCTCAACTCACTGGAGATGGACTCTGACCACAAGGTTATCTCATTCATCCCTTTCTTCATTCATTCATTCATTCATTCATTCATTCATTCAACAAAAAGCTTTCCCGACCAAGGTGCTGGGGCTGTGGCGTTAAAAAAAAAAAAAGGACACATCTCTGTCTTCAGGGATTGTACATTTTAGCCAGAGAGAGTCTTAAAGCAAATACAGAGATGACAACTTTGGGAGAAGTGGCAGGAAGGCAACAAAGGAGAATGGCTGTGCGCAGTGGAGGGTACGGGTCAGGGCCGGGGAGCTCCTCGGAGGATGTGTCGTTGCCGTGGAGACAAGGAAGACGGGTGGGAGTGAGTCGGGGGCGCGCCTGCCTCCAGGCGATGAGAGGGCCAAGTGTGGCCTGCCAGGTGGGCGCGCACCAGACCTCGAAGGGGGGCCTGGAGGTGAACGGCGCTCCGTGAGGGGGAGGGGGAGGCGCGGCAGGAGGGCGGGCAGCCCTGCATGGGATCCCAGGCGGTTTTTAAGTGGCTGTATTTCATTTCCTAGGGCTGCTGTGACAAATTGCCCCCAACTGGGTGGCCCACGACAGCAGACAGTTATTCTCTCCTAGTCCTGGAGGCCAGAAGTCCAAAATCAAGGTGTCGGCAAGGCCATGCTCCCTCCACAGGCTCCGGGGCAAGGTTCTTCCTGGCCACCTCCAGCTTCTGTGGCTTCTGGTGCCCCTTGGCTTCTGGCTGCATCACCCCTGTCTCACACGGCCACCCTCCTGTGTCTCTGTGCCTCCTTCCCTGTCTCGTATAAGGACGCTCTCCTTGGACCGGGGGCCCACGCTAATCTAGCATGATCTCATCTCTGTCTTGACCGTAATTTTGTTTACCGTGATTTTGCTAAGGTTCTTATTTTAAGCAACGTTCTGCGGTTCCGGTTGGTGGGGTGGGGATACGAAGCAATCCACTCTGGTGGCCCTCACAGCCTCCCTGCAACATCAACATGGAGGTGGAAACTGAGGCCCAGAGCGGCAGTTTATCCTGGGCCAGACAGCTGAACGTGGCCCAACAAGGGGCCAACCAGGCCTTTTGACTCCAAAGGGGATGCCTGTCCTCTGCACACACTCGCCACCCCCCAGAAGGCATGCTGGGCACTGTTGCTTTGCTTACTGTTCTCAGCCTGCTCCTCAGTTCAGATTATGAGAACAAACCGGGCCTCATAGCCCATTGGGTCAGAGGCTGGGATTGCAGCCATTGAGTTGGGGGGTGGGGGTCCCTCCACTGAGCCTGGCCCCATCACCGTAGTGACTCAGAGAACAGCGCCAAGACCGATGGCATCAGCTGCTGGTCACCACCCTCGAGCTGAACACAAAGACCCAAGTACACCAGGAAGTCAGCTTTGTGTCCGTTGCATTTTTGTTGTGTTTTATGCTCTTAGCTCCCAGCTGCTCACATCACCACTCCTAATGGTTGATTCTGTTTCTCTGTAAGGAAAATATCGGTCATTCCCCTTAAGTGCCCATCTCCCCCGGTGGATGCTGCCCCCCCCTTTTGTTCTCCCCCTTGCGGTGCATTTAAACAGTGCTAGGCACTGCACCCTCTGGGTCACTCAGCTTTCTGCAAGGCCCATGGATCATCTGTTTTTCAAATAGTACAGACCGAATATTTCCCCTGACCTGGCATGCTGGTATCTTTACAGGGACTTTCTTTTCTGGTCGGTTTCAGTATTTCACAATATCTTTTTTTGTAATAAAAAGAGGAGAATTGCTGCCAATTTCCACAAATTTGGGCTCTTGCAAGAATAATTTTCTCTGAATTATATGTGTTTTTCCCTTTTTATGTATCCCTTACACTTCGTTTGCTTGTAGTGCTTGTAGTGCCTCTAAGCTGACTGTTAAATATTTGAGATCTCCTGTCACTTGGTTTTCAAGCCATGGGAGTTTAGCACAAGCCACAAATGTGGAAGACCTTCCACGGTGAGTGTCCTTGGCCCTTCCGGATGCCCACACTCCGGGAGCAATGGAGGAGGCAACCGACTCCTGAGTCTCTGAGCCTCCACCCTTTCTTTCTGCCTTTATCTTATGATCAAGAGGAGCCCTGGGTCCTTGGGGGGTGTGATGGAGGCAAGAGGATGCCCCATGTGTGCTTGCCAGCAGGACGTGGGCAACAGGGCATAGAAAGAGAGGACAGCGAGTTTGAGGCCAACATTTTTCAATTTCACCAACTGCTTTGTGTTTAGACCCAGGATTCTCTGAACCTTTAGGAGTACAGCCTTGGTTTTCAAGAACAGTGGTAACCTGGGATGGTCATCCCCCCAATCTGGTTACAGTCATCGTGTGACTAATCCACGCTCAACTTGGCACATACACTCTCACACGTCTGTCCGCTTGCCGGTCTCAGGGATTATGTCCAGCGGACAACATCATAGGTGATTAATACATTTTGGTTGAATTAATGAAATACTTTCAATGATGATGATGATGGTGGTGGTGGTGATGGTGGTGGTGATGATGAACTTATGGATCCATTCATTACCTTAGTCAGTAAACATATAGTTGAGGGCATACTGTGTGCCAGGCACCTGAGCTAGATGTTGGTGAAATGGCAGAGACTGAATAAAGCAGACATATGCCCTGTGCCCTTGTGGGCTTTGATTCCAGGGGGAGAACTCAGGCAATAAAATAAGTAAGTAGATTAACTTCAGTGGTCTGTTAGAAGGTGATAAGCTCCATGGAGAAAAAGCATGGAAGGAGATGGAAGGTACAGTTTTAAGGACAGTGAGTGGTCAGAGTGGGTCTCTCTGAGAAGGTGACATATGAACAAAGATGAGAAAGAGGGAAGAGAGCCGAGCAGGTGCTGTGACGGGCATTCCAGGCAGAGGGAACGGCCAGTGCGAAGGCCCCAAGGCATGTGTGAGAAGCAATAAGGAGGTCAGAGGGACTGGAGTGGAGTGAATGAGAGGGAGAGCAGGAAAGGGGTCAGCGAGTTAAAAGGCTGCCTCCCCTGCCCAGCTGAGGCAGCCAAAGCTTGGGGAACTTAAGGGGCATGTCTCAAGCCCCCTAGCCAGTGAGTGGTGCGGTAGAACCCAGGGTGTGTGTTCCGGTTCTTGTGCCCCCTGTCAGCATGACAAGAGGGTCCACTGGAAGATGTCCTCTTTTGTGACATGGCATCCTCAGCACCTGCCTACTGCAGCTGTAACTTGGAGAGAAGAAAGGCCTGCCTTTCCCTTTCTTGCTCCTGAAACCTCTGTAGTCAATGGGACAAGAATTGGCAGCGCCGTTATTTCGGTCTGAGCTGTCCTCAGATTTCCCAGCTGGATGCCAAATGCCTCCAAAGTCCGTATTGAGTCTTTCTTGGTTGTCCAATGCCAGGGTGACTGATTCTTTTCCATGTTTTTCTTTCTTGCCCCAAAAGTTTCTTGTCTCCTCCTGGAACCGGCGAGGACTACATCTAATTCAGGGCATCCACTTGCCCCCTCAGTCCATTACTTCTGCTCATTCGCTCTGACAAAATCATCTTCCTTTGCTGACCTTTTCTGCCTCGCATTCTTGGCAGCGTTTCTCTTGGCCTAACTTTCTGTGCAATCTTCCTTTCCATTTCTCATCTTTGCTTTTCTTATCATTTTTACAGACTGCCTTTCACTCCTGTCAGGAGTCTGCCTGCTTTCTCTTGCTGCTTCCTCTTCCCTTTTGAAGGAATTTCTCTGTTGCCTCTGGGGTCAGTGACTTTGGGGACCCTCTGGCGTGTTTACCTGTGACCTTCACTGTCTAGGTTGGCCCCTTCCTTTATTTCAGCTACTTGCACAGAGGGCTGTTTAGTTTTCCTGAGAAACCAGGACGGGGCAGTGATTTTGATAGCGCCGCTAATGGAGAATCACAGAGTTCTGGGCAGGTGCCGTTTGGCCAGACAGGAACCTTGAATTCAGCCTTGTCTATCTCTGAGATCCGGTTGTGGTTGGGTACTTACCTCGAAGGTAACATTGCTGTTCTGGCAGCAGGAGTGACAATCAGTGCAGTCTTTTTGAAAGGCGCTTTGGTGATGTCTGTTCAGATTTTCAACACATTTCTGGGATTTCAGAAATACTAGGCAGGTTTTGCAGAGATCTGTAGACAAGACCATCTACTGCCGCAGTGTTTATTGTAAGAGTAAATTGAAATCCTAATTGTCCATCAAATCATTAGCAGGTTGCTCTGGGTAAATAAACAGTCGCACCTGCCTGTACCAAGGAGTATGTGAGGTTGTTAAAAATGGTGAAGACTGATCCACATGGACATAGAGAGATGACTGGGAAACAGAGTTGTTTAAAATAAACAAGTTGCCATGCCTTGTGTTATGCTGATGATCCATTTCTGTAAAATAAAATTATATATCCACTATAGAGCAGGCACGAGCTTGTTATTAAAAGAAATTAGGTGCTTTGCAAATCTTAAACATTGTAGCATTCTCAGGTCATTAAGTGGTTATAATATTCTATCTAATTAACATAAAAGGTACGTTTAAAACCTGGAAGAACATCGTTCACTGTCCCGTTTGATTGGACGAGAAGAAATATTCATTCATTGTAACCTTGTTTTGTTTTGCTTTTAATATACACAGAAACGTGTTAACTTTGTACAACCAGATAGATATTTGTACATTCACAGAAAAACAATTAGAAGGATGTGTCCCTGAGGCCTCTAGGGAATGGGGCAAGCGTGTGCGTGTTTGTGCACAAGGGAAGCAGTAACTGATACTTTTTACGACCTGCACTCCTGGGTTGCTGAAGCTCTCTTCCCAATGAGCATGTCTTTTATTATGTAATTTAAAAAATACGTGTAGGGGCAGTTACTTTCCTTTTTCTTTGACTTTGTGTCTCTCTCTGTCTCTTTCTCTTTTGATTGAGGGGAATTCTGAACACGCAGAGAGATGGACAGCAAAGTAGAATGCTCACACACCCATCACCCAACCCATCAGTCCCTAGCCAGTCCTGCCGCATCCACACGGGGATCCATCCCCTTCCCCGGCCCCCCACTGGTCCTGTGTGAGGTTGAAGCAAATCCCAGGCATCATTTCAACATCTCCTTTCCTCCTCCCAACTCTACTGCCCCGTGGCTGCCGAGGGCTGTGTCCTCTGATGCTGAGCTATCGCATCAAGATTCTAATCCTGACTTGCAGGACTCCTGCCCGCTATTTGTCCCGCACCCTCCCCAGAGCGACCTTCTTACACCCTCATCTGAGCCCTGTCTTAGATGCATCCATCCAAGCATCTCAGCTATGACAGAGGGCCACAGAGGGGTTGCAGGTGCACTAAGATATCAGTGTCCTCACGGGCAGGGATGGCCAGAGCTAGCTGACTGTGGCCTCTGGCCTCAAGGAGCCTCATCAGTTTGACGCCCGTGAGCTGTACAAATAGTATCCTATGTCTGTACGCCATGTCAGGGAAAGGGCTGGAAGCACTGGACCGCTCAGACTGCTGCCTGGCGGGAGGGCAGGTCGCAAATAGTCTGTCAGCCTCAGCCTTCTCTCCCTCCCTCTTCCACGCCCCGTCTCTGCTTTTCCCCCTGGGACCTGCATGCCCCCAGGGGTGAACATGGGGGGCAGGGAGGGGCGGAGGATGGGGTGGGAAGGCGATGCGTTAAACCACCCGCCACGGCCCTATAGCGTTGCTATGACTGATCCAGACCGTCTATTACTCAGCCAGTCTTTCAACAGGTATTTTACTGGGCACCTCCAATTTGCCGGTGCTGTTCAAGGCCCTGGGCATCCAGAGGTGATGGACACAGACAAAACCCCTGCCCTCGTGAGATTTCTACACACATAGGAGCATGGAAATTTGTTTGCAATGACATCCACTGAACATGCTCAAATTGGGGATAATCTTCTCTCTTTTTGTCTTTGCCATGTTCTGCCTTAGTTGATTTCTTTCAAAAGAATATGTTTCGTTGTTACAAAAAAAGATGTGATTTTTCTTAAAATGAAAACCATGAACAAAGAAAGTACATAGGGCAAGAAGACAACAGTGAGGAATTCTGGGTAGTGACAATATGCACTCTTATTTGTTCTTTGATGCACTTTTTAAATCCTCTAACCAATTTTTGAATTGAAATAAAAATGGGGAAAAAAGTGAATTCTTTGGAATTGGCGTTGAATCAGCCACAAGGCCAGGGATGAAAGGAAGGTTTTTTTTTTTTTTCCTTCTTACACTCCACATGGAAACCATAATATCACCGCCTCACTCCAGCTGTGCTGTGGGAAAGCCAGGATTATGGTCCCCCAGCTCAGTGAGGCTTCCTCTAAACCACCTTTTTGTGGCCTTAATTCCGTGAATGCAAACAATAATTACCAACCTAAGTAGATTACTCAGCATAGCTTAGATGCCTCTGGGTCCCCAAATGAGTCACATTATTGACTGCTCACAATTAATCTAAAAAATTAAACCAATTGCTTTTCTGGTTCCTTCTTCCCCGTTTTGTGCCCAGATGACACTTCCAAAAATTTAGTGCCTGAGCTGTTATTTCTGCTTGGTGTTCCCATTCTTCTCCAGAACTGAAATGTTCCATTAAAATTAATTTGTTTCCGATCCAGGTCTTTTGGATTTCTCTGCTCATCCTTCCTGTGCGTTGTCCCTTTAGCTTGGATGGGCTACAGCAGAATGGGGCTTTCTGTTTACAATTCTTCCATGGTCTGTCTAGTTTTCCAGTTACTACTTTGCACACTCCCTCCTGTCCTTCCTCCCTTCGCTTCATCCATGTTCACTTCCGTCAAGTTTGGAAGAAGCTGGTGCTGTTGCTGTTGGCCTCACCACCACCCCCAGCATCCCAAGTGTTAGGGAGCAGCAAGAAAATGACCCAAAGGC
Source organism: Zalophus californianus (assembly GCF_009762305.2). Lineage (NCBI taxonomy): Eukaryota > Metazoa > Chordata > Mammalia > Carnivora > Otariidae > Zalophus > Zalophus californianus. Next base: position 10,656,239 of record NC_045598.1, read on the forward strand.
CTGAGGACACAGAACAGCTCGTTCAAAAGTATATATCAAGTTCCTGTTAGCACAAGGCACATAGGAGATGGTTGCCCACCTCCTGCCTCCCAACAATTACAAACACAGCATCCTCCTTCACCGAGATTATAATTTAATTTCCCAAAAGAGAGGAGGTAGCTGTGTGCCAAGTTTTAACTCTGAATACAGAGCAGTTTGGGGGTAATTTGTTATGCAGCTGTAAGTGACTAATACATACTCTCTCCCTACTGTGTGTCGGCACTTCCAGTTCCCATGCATACGCCAGTCTGGAACATTCTTCTGCCTCATTCATCTTTGCCTGCTCTTCTTTATGTGACTATACAGACATCACTTCATCGGGGCCCCCCCTCTCCTGGGTGGGGGCCCTCTGCTCCTCTCCTCTGCAGCCTTTTCTCTGCCGCAGATGTGATCACCCATCGGTTTGTGTCATGATTTTGTACGTCCCCTAACCAACCCTAAGTTCCATGCGGGTAGGGACAGGGGCTCTCTGGTCCTTTATTCCTATTCTATCGCCAGTGTCTCTCATGGTTCCTGGCACACAGTGGGCACCCAAGTATTCGGTACAGGGATGAATTAAGCCTTATAACAGCCATGGTACTATTGTTCCCATCTTACAGATGAGGAGACTGAGGCTCAGAGGGCACAGGGAGGTTTACTCACATTCATCACCCAGGCTGCCTTCCCCAGTGTATCCCTTAGCTCAGCACTTCTCAAACTGATACAGACCACCTGGGAATTTTGTCAAAATGCAGATTCTGACTCTGCAAGTCTGGGGTGGCCGAGAATCTGCATTTCTAGCAGTCTCCCAGTGATGCTGACAGTGCTGGTCCTGGATCACTCTTGGAGCAGTGAGGTCCTCGGTATTAATCTGCTCTCAGACGGGGGGAATTGGACAGGCTCATGAGGACATCCGCATGGAGCATCTAGGTTGCACTAGGCACTGTCCTCATTTGGCTCCAGTTCTGCTCCAGAACTCTCTGTGTGTGGTGACCGTCTACACATCCAAACAGTTGAGGCTGGGCCAGGGGACATTCTGAATGGCAACGTCACCTCACCTGCCGTTGGATTTGTGAGTGAGGCTTCTAAAGGTTTGGTTCAGGGTGAGGCTACCCACAGGAATTAGAATAGACTTGTGACAAGCCCTTGTGGCAGAGGTACCTGGGCTCTCGCTGAGGAAGCAGCTCCCAGCTGGGCACGGACAGCTGGTGCTTGGGAGAAGCAGATGTACACCCTGCAAAACAACCAGGGAAACCGGAGCACATATGGGGTCCATGCAGGCGGGTGGAGGCTCTCATCACCAGGGGGTCCCCACTTCATTTAGGGAAGAAGTGTCCTCGGGAGATGCGTTCCCAGCATCTCAGCAGATGTGTGCACTGCCCCCAGGGTCCCCCGCACCTCCCTCAGTCTTCAGCTTCCTTCCTGAGCCATCGGCTGGGGGGGGCGCTGTCCACCGTCGCCCTTCCATGGGTGCGTGTCCAGTGAGTAGAGGCGGGCCGGGCTGGGCTGCACGAAGAGCCTTGGAAGCAACGAGCCCCACAGCACTGAACTGCTGTAGCATTCCGCACCAAGGCAGAAGACCCAAAGTCAAGAACTACCGGACTGCCCCTTCGACAGCTGCTTTTTCAACCAGACTCAGACTGGGATCTGCTGGCTGAATTTCCTGGCTGTCAGCGGAGGGGGACCACCAGGCAGATGGCATGTTTCTGGGACGATCTGAACTGGTTCCTCCCCACCTCTCCTCCGCCCTCCGTCCTTGCCCCAGAATGCTGAAGGGGGACCTGGGATTTTGAATCATGACTTAACTAATAACAAATGCTCCTTGGTAAAATGTTAAAAGACAAAAATCAATAAATCAATCAATCAATAAATAAGCATCCATGAGCCCTGCAAAGATGACTGACTGCGGTACAGAACGATGGAAGAACAGAAATCCTTATATAGCAAGGATTGCAGTGCTGTGGGCCAGACATTGCTCTATTTCCCTGCACTTGTAGTTCTCAAAGTGGGGTCCCCCGACCAGCAGCAGCAGCATCACCTGAGAACTGGTGGGAAAGGCAGATTCTCGGGCCCCACCCCAGACCCGACGCATCAGCAACTGTGGGGGTGAGCCTGGAATCAGTCTGGGAAAGATGGGAAAGAGACCAGGCTTCTTCATTCCCCACGGTGACACAGGGAGACTTGGTGGCTCTATCCAGTCACATTTCCTGCAGTCTAAGTGACCACCTGAGTATTTGTAAGGAAACTGGGGAATTTAACCAAGACCCTGCACCGGGGAGCAAACAGCTCTGCAAAGTCCCCTGCAGTCCCCCAGCCAGCACCACGGAGCTGCCCCCTTCTCTCCCACACTGAGCGCTTCCAATAAATGCCTTCATAGGAGACCCAGATGGGTTTTGTGAGATGTTGTATTAAGAGTGTGGTCTATAGATGAATCCTTCCCAACACTATCAAGTGATGGGAGGAAGAACCAGGAATTCCAGAACTGGACGATGCATGAATTTAGACCTTTATATTGGCTTATGAACACAATTCTGTGGGTGAAGATCTCACCCTCAGAATCAAGGTCTGCTGTGTTCTGCATCCCAACATATTTCCCTTTGCAGGAGTCACTGGCTGTCAGTGAAGAACAAGAGGAAAAGGAACCTGTTTCAGACCAGAGACTTCACTGACCTAAATAATTAACATTAAGGCCTTAAAACAGGGTCAGCAAATCCCTGACACTGGTTTAGATGGCCCATTAACTACAAAGCATTTACATTTGTTCATGATTGGGAAAAACCGAAAGAAAAATATCTGAATATTTCATGATAATGTGAACATCACATTGCAGCGTCCATAAATAAAGCCGTATTGGAACACAGCCACACTTGTGTGTTTTGCTAGAATACTTGTGACAGAGAGGGTGTTTGGCCTGCAAAGAAAGCCCCAAGTATTTACTGTGTGGCCCTTTGTAGAAAAAGTTTGCTGACCCCCCACCGCATAAGTTATCCTAACTTATCAAGAGAGCTTGCATGTTATTTATTGATGTGCGGAGTTCTTCCTGTGTATCCTTCCCACGTTTGAACTCATTTAATCCTTATAATCACCCCCGGACATGGACTCTTGTAATCTCCATTTTGCCAACGGGAGAGCAAAGGCAGAGAGAGCTTCCTGAGATCTGCCTCAGGTCGTGGAGCTAGGAAAGGGCAGAACTAAGACTCAAACCCAGGAAGTCTGAAGCCAAAATATATACTTTGGGCCACTAACTCATGTGCCTGGGTTCTGCAAAACTTGAGCCATAAAGAAAGCATCCAGAAGGGGAGGTCCTTAGATTTTCCCAGGCAAGTACCCAACATCTCTTCCTGAGAACTCAGCCCAGTGGGTCTGATGCTGTCTCAGGCCCCAGGGAGAACGTTCCCTCCTGATCTACCAGTCAGTGGCAGAGCTGGGACTGGGACCCGGGTGTCTCCAATCTCATCTTCTTCCCACTCCAAGTTGGCGGTCTCTTCCACTTGGGCAAGGGGCTCTCGGATGCCAACTTGGGCACAGCAGGGAACCTGGTGCTCAGGCCTGGTGGATTCCAAGACCCCAGCAACTGACATGCCTTAGCCGGGGAGAAGGCGCTGGCTCTCATGCTTTCGCTTTCCTTTGTGATGTATTGTTGCATGGGAAATTTATTTCTTAACAATTTCCCTTACAGCTCCTTTGACAAAATAGGGCTCTGGGGAACTGCATCATTAGCATTGATAAACACTTTACAATACCATCATGAGCAAATAGAAATGCCTAATGAAAAGAAAAGCAGCACTGCCTAGTAATTAAAGAGGCTGGTGGGTTATTATTATTATTTTTGAGCAATTAGGACTAAAAGCTTTCATCAAGTGTACCCATTTTCCCATTTTGAACTCGGTCATTAAAAAAATGCATTGTCAGCTACGGGCCAGTGGTCAAGATGCCCAAGCCAGGCCATGCCGTAGGCCAGGGGTGTCCAGTCCTAAGTGCTGTGCCTTCTCTGTGGTCCTGAAAGTCTTGCTCCAGGGCCTGCCTTTGGCATGTTTTTCCTCTTTCCGCCTCTCTCTACTTCCCCCACTCTCCCTTTCCCGTCTTAGGAGGTTTTGCTTTTGGGTTAGTGCTGAGCCTTTTCCATACATCCTTTATTCCTTGTCATAAAAACCATCCACTTGCAAGATAGCTGCCTGAGGTATACAAAGAGCAGATGTGAACTCAGGGACCAGAGAGGTTGAGAAACTCACAAAAAGACACACAGCTGGTGAGTTGTACAGTCTAGACTTGAACCCAGGTCTTGGACTATGCTGGGGGTCGGGGAGGTGAGGAGCATGGGCTCTGGCTCCAACTGGCCTGAGTGTGAGTCCCAGCCATGCCTGGTGATCTTGGGTAAGTGCCTTGACCTTGTTTGGCATCAGTTTCCTCCTCTGTAAAAGGGGAGGATAACAGTACTTATTTCATGAGGTGGTAATGAGCATTCGGTGAGAGCCTATATGCAAAGCACATGGTAAGAGATCCTTAACTGGCAGTCTCTATAGCCATGGTTCCCAAAGTGTGCACCAAGGTACCCTGGGGTAGAGCCACTGGGGTGCTGTGGGGTATTTTCAGTTTGCAAAGAAAACATAGCAACATCTGTCGGACACTGAGTAAAATACTACCTCAAGGTAATCACTATTTCAACAGTAGATTTTACTACATTCCTTTTGATGACATCACTTCTTTGTGAAGCTGGGATTTGGGTGGTTCCTTTGATCAAAAGCAAATACCAACAAAATCAGCGCATTACGGGAAGTGAGGGTGGTCGTGTTCAATCTGAGTTCAAGGTTGAAGGAGCTATGCAGTGCCCAGCAGGCACACACATGTCATATGTACACTTGTGAGTATTTAAGAACAGTATAAAACTATTGCTTTTCCTTTCAGTCTGGGTGCATTTTCTTTTCAACTGGCTATGAAGTTGTTAGACCATAAATACTTACAAAGGTTTTGGCCCTAGCTGCCTAATAAAAAAAAAAAAAAAAAAAAGCTTTTAGGGATTTCTTTTAGCCTTATCGGTGCCATGAAAAAATTATAGAGACTCTAAGAGTGCCACAAACTGAAAAAATCTGGCAACTTCTGCCTGAAGGCACACCCGGGGCTTCCCAGTACCCTTTGCAAATTGGATTTTCTCGTAAATATTTTCTGAATGCGCAGAGAAATGGAAGCACACCTTCTTTCTTCACCCTGTGTTCAGCGACCAAGTGGAAAAGTTACTGCATGAGATTGGAGAATACAAGTAGAGCCCTCTCCTCGGGAAACGTAGCTCCAGACAGCTTGAGAAACCCCTTTCAGAGAAGATGAGCGGCTGAGTGTTAAACTCTTGTCCTTCTGAGTGTTTCTTGGGGTCCTTTGCTGCAGATTTCATCAGCTCTGACTTTAGCCCCCAGAGGGACTTGCCACCCGGGGCGCCGGGCATGGGGAATGAAGCCGTTCAAGTGACTTGGGAATGGTTTGTGCGCGTTCCCGGCAGCTGCGCGCGTTCCCGGCAGCTGTGCGCGTCCCGGGCAGCCTGTGCTTGGCGTTAAGATGAGAGCAAGAGGAGAGGTTTAGCCGACGGAGAGAAAACCGTGTTTCAAGCACAGCTTTGCCCCGCTGTCCAAAAGGAGAGCGTTCCCCAGAAACCCTTCGGAAGCTGAAATGGCGTAAAGCGAAGAGCATCCCCTGCGCTCCGAAAGCTCACGTTAGGCCGCGTGGCTTTTACGAATGATCTATGTTCGTAACTGTTTTTGTTAGTGGAAAGAAATCCGAAGAGGATTTTCACTTTTACCAATAAAGACTTTACTACACTGATGTAGGTCTTTTGTAAAAGCGAAGTGGCCCAAAGGGGACTTTCGGAAAGCAGGGGATACCTGTATACAGCCCTGAGTTTTAACTCAGTAAAATGGAGCCAGAGAGGTGGTTTTCCCACTCTGCCCCCGACACCAGATTGATTTTCAGATCTGCCAGCAGCTGTGGCCCTGCAGCCCCTTTCCAGCCGGTCGATTAACGACTGGGAATGCAGTCACGTGCCACAGGGTGGAGCCTAGGAGCCTCCAGAGAGACTAGAGGCTCCTTGTGAGACGTCCACGTGGTCCTTCTTGCAGGAGTGCACAGAAGTTCTGGAAGGTTCCACAAAAGGAGGACTTCTCCAAGGGTTGGGGGCCCTGTGACTTCCCAGGGCCCGTTTGATGTTCCAGGTGGGTTGTCAAGGGAATTAATAGCCTCAGCCCTGGCAGCTCTGTTTCACAGCCTCACTGGGGGGTCGGACCCCTGTGGGCCTCTCCAGATGGAACCGTCCCTTTGCTCACTTCACAGCCCAAGCCCCGGCTGGTCCCGGCTGGTCCCGGCTGCTCCCGGCTGCTCTCTGTTCCCTGCCCTGGCTCAGGCTGTGCCCTCTGCCCAGAATGCCCTTCATCTGTACACCTGCCGTTTGAAGCCTCAACGCAAGGGTTCCCTCTTCAAGGGGGGACGCTTTCAAATCGTGGGCAGAGTGTCTGAGTTCGAGTGATAACCTCATCCCTTACGAATCTCTTGGGCCTCCTTCAGCTTCCTCACCCTTAGAATGAAGATAAAATAGCACATAACTCAGTGCTGCTCAGGTGTTAGGGTACCCTGGAACCACTCGGGGAGCTTGTTAAACTGCCAGTTAGGATTCATCTGGTCTAGGGATGAGCCTGAGATCCTGCATTTCTAACGGGCTCCCAGGGGATGCTGATGCGACTGGTCCAGGGACCGCACTTTGAACAGCAAAGGCCCGTCTTGTTGCATTAGGTGTGACGGGGCACGTGAAGTGTGGAGGACAAGCGTGGCTCGTGGCTGGCCACCAGTGGCAGCTCTTCTTGTGTGTATCATGAGGCTTCTAGGGCATGCCTGCCCACCCTCCTTCCAGGAGGCCTGGCCTGGCTGTGTGTCCAGAGCGTCTCACGGTCTGACATTAGACCCACCACTACTTCCTCCTTCCCTTTCTATCCACGACTCCTTGTGGTTTGGCTTGGTTCTCTACTCTCCAGGCAGGCCAGACAGTTCCCAAGGCCTGAAACTCCAAAAAGGTGGCAGGTGTGCCTGTCTGAAGATGTACCTGTCGGCTTTGACACTGTGGAATGGGTCATATCGTTTCCAAAGAGGCATTTATTTTTGAAGGCAACATAGGAGAGGAATAGGATTTCCTTCTTCTCCCGACCAGCCCCACCCTAGCGTTTGTCCGCCTGGGGTGCTTGGGCTGGACCCCGAGGCCACCTACCGTCCCCAAGGCCCAAGCAGCCGGGCTCTGAGATAGCATGCCAAACCCCAGCACACCTAATGACCCATTTTAACATGGCAGTCCCCCAGACTGAGATCCAAATTCCCAAACATCAGACGGCCGCTACAGGGAGAAGCAGCAGGAGACGTACAAGCTACTTATCAGACGTTCTCTATTATACTCGCCACCTGTTCCCTGATTTCCAAAGCAACACACCAGGTAATAGCCACTCTTGCACCAGAAAGGAGAAATGCCAACGATTTTTAAGAGCAAGCTCCTTTTTCTCGCCCTGGATTTTATAAATTGTAAAAGGGGCTCGCTGTGAAATAACCACTTACTGTCCCAGGGACTTTGTGATGTGTAAGCTTTGTGCCTGAGCTTGAGCTTGAGGCTGGCGATGGTCTCAACCTGGGGCCTTCAAAGAATAAAAGCTTTTTGGGGAAATGCGCAGGTAGATAAGATCGCTCAGAAGAAAAAAAAAGTGGTGGGCCATCGGGCAGAAGCGCAGTCTGGAGACGTGAAAGGCCCGCGGGAATCCCAAGCCCATCTGTTCATTTGCAGGCGGCTGTCCTTGGCTTTATTACTGCCAGCGAATAGATGAGGCCAGCATACAGCCAGAAACTGTGCACAGGCTCAGGACAGATGGGGTGGTGGGTGTATGTTTCCTGTGAGTCCTGGTGAGGATTCTCAAACTTCCGTGTGCCTAAGAATGGGGTAGGGGAGCACTTGTTCAAAATTAAAACTATAGATTCCTGGGCCCCAGGCCTATTAAAGCTGGGGAAAGACTTGAGCACGAATATATATATATATATATATATATATATATATATATATATATATATATATATTTAAGATTTTATTTATTTATTTAGAGAATGTGAGTCATGGGGAGGGGCAGAGGGAGACAATCTCCAGCAGACTCCCTGCTGAGTGTGGACCCCGACACCAGACTTGATCTCACAAACCTGAGATCATAACCTGAGCTGAAATCAAGAGTCGGATGCTTCACCAACTGAGCCACCCTAGGCGCCTCGACTTGAGCGCACATATTTTCAACAAGCTCCCCAAATGGTTTTGATGCAGGTGGCCCCCTGAGAGCACTTTGAAAAACACTGACTCTGGCGTGTTCCTTTTTATACAAGGGAAGATGAGACAGTCGTTCAGCTCAGGATGATCAAGGGAGAAGGAGCAGTGTGTTCGCTCACATGGTCTGAAATGCAATTTCCAGAACAGGGTTAGGCTACAGAATTTGAGGAGACATGGCCATCGTCCCATGTCGTTCATTCAACAAATATTTCTTGAATACCAACTGTGTGTCAGCTGCTATCAGGGCTGAGGATGTTGAGAACAAGGCAGACCCAAATCCTTGACTTCAAAGAGCCTGTTTTCTTATGGAAGCATCCAGCAGTACAACAGATAAAGAAGGATGTGAGTACATTAAGCACATTTGTGAGTAGAGGAGGGAATATTGCAGGCCAGACGGATGGAAGGAGCAAATGTCACAACTGGAAACTGGGAGGTCCGGGAGAGTGTCACAGAGGAGGGGACGTTTAAGCGGAGACTTGAAGGGGGTCCAGGTGGATCTTGGGGGTAAAGCACAGAGACCCAGCATGCGAGGAGGCGTGCGGTGGAGGGGTGATCAGACAGGAACGTGGTAGGACAGACGGTCAGAGAGAGAATGGGGAGCACGACAGGGTGAAGGTCTGTCCCATTTGTCCAGAACGATATCCACCGAAGCTCAAAATACCAGCACAGTGATTAATGGTTTCCCATTTTACTCTGAAAAGTTCCCTGTCTGAACAATAAAATAATTATCTGTTCACCTATCTACAGGTCACGGTAAGGACTTGGGCTCTGAGTGAGATAAGTCCCTGGAGGGCTGAGCAGGGGGCTGAGGTGATGTCATTATATTATAAAAGGCTGCGTCTGGCTGCTCCATTGAGAACAGACTAGGGCAGCAAAGGCAGGAGAAAGAACACTTGGAGGTAGTCGAACACTCCAGGTAGCCTGTGGTGGGGAAGACGGAATAATGCCGCCCGCAGAGTCGCCCGGGTCCTTGGAGCGTCTGGATATGTTACCTTGCATGGCAAACCAGACTCTGCAGAAGTGTTATGGGAGGAGGAGCCTGGATCCTCTAGGTGCGTCCGAGGTAATCACAGAGAGTCCCTCCAAGAGGGAGACAGGAGGGTCAGTGTCAGGGAGGAGCAGCGGAGGTTGGAATGAAGCGCTTCAAAGATGGAGGATGGGGGCACCAGCCAAGGGATCAGGTGGCTTCTAGAAGCTGGAAAAAACAAAGAAACATTCCCCCCTGGAGCCTTCAGAAGGAACACAGTTCTGCTGACCCCTTGATTTTAGCCCACGAGACCCATTCCGACATCTGATGTATGGATCTGGAAGATAATAAGTTTGGGTCATTCGAAGCATCCACATTTACGGTGACTCATTACAGCAGGAATAGGAAATTAATGAAGTAGCCCAGGGGCTTCACCAAACAGTCACCTCTGCCTATTAACTTCCTGCCTCCCAGTCTCTAGAAACCAGGCGCTTTAGAAGGAAGGACTTCTATTTCACTACGACTCTAGAATAGAGGTCAACAAACTTCGGCCCACTGGCTGATTTGTAAATAAAGTTTTATTGACACACAGCCATGCTCATTTGTTTATGTATTGTCTAAGGCTGCTTTCACTCTACAATGGCGGAGCTAAGTAATTAGACGGAGACCATATGGCCCTTAAAGCCTCAAACATTTACAGCCGTCTGTACCCTTTATAGAAAATGTTTGCTCCTTGTTGCTCTAGAAGCCCCTTCCGGGAATGTCCTCCACCCATCATGACCCTGTGCTTCCAGAGTTACAGCACCATCCACAGGCGAGGCCACAGCAGCTATGCTTAGCTCACCATGACCTTACCATTCACCCTGGCCATTGCACAATGAATCGGACCGAGACAAGCAGACTCCCTCTCGGATTTTGGAACTGGATTTCAAAGAAAGCTTATGGATGGAACTGAGAACAAGCTTTGGCACATAGTTGCCACTCAGCAGGTATTTTTTGAATGAGTGAATCCATTCGGGAGATACGGGGTTGGCCTCATCCATAGAGTGCACAGAGGAGTAAAGAGATCCAGAGTCTAGAAAAAGAACAACAGTGCGGATATGCAGGGAGAAGCCAACACAGAAACCGCAGGGCTCTAAGTGGAGAGCGGTTGGGGAAGCAGCTGTGCAGTTCCCTTGTGTACTGTTGGTGTGATCACAAATTATCACAAACTTAGCGGCTTAAAATGACGGACGCTATCTCACAACCTCCGCAGGCTAGAAGCCTGGGCATGGCTAACCTGGGTTCTCTGCTCTGGGTCTCATGAGGCTGAAATCAGGTGTTCACTGAGCTCCGTGCCTTTCTGGAACTCCTGGTGCCCTTTCTTTCAAGTTCATGCAGTTATTGGCAGAATTCGGTTCTTTGCAACTGTAGGACTGAAGCCCCTGTTCTCTTAACGGCTGTTTGCCAGGGCCTGCTCTTGGCTCCTGGATGCGGCCCTGCAGTTCCCTGCCACATGCCCCCTCTGTAGTGCCTCCCTCAGGCTTCTAAATGCCTAGGAAAGGCCTAGACCCTTTTGGGGGCTCACCTGATGAGGCCAGGCCCACCCTCTCCTTTAAGTCAATGCCAGCTAACCACTTGCACCCTTACCGTGGGAGTAAAATGCCATCCCATTCACAGGTTCTGCTTGCACTCAAGGGAAGTGGATTATCTAAGACACGTCCACCGGGGGTTGGAATCCTAGAATAGGACCTTCCATCCTGGGTTCAGCATGATTTCTGGTCCTTGGCACAGGACCAGCAGGGGCTATATAGCCTTCTCTCCCTGGGCCCCAGCCCAATGTGATAAAAGGACCACTTTCCTCCCAGCTGGCCCCCGCGGATCTCTGTTAGAGAACCCTGGCTGAGACAGGGAGGGGGTGAGGGTCCTAAACCCAGTTTCAGGCTTGCCTGCCCATCGCATGCAGGAACCTTCTCTCTCCAGGAGCAGAAAGGAGGAAGCAGTCATGATGAAATGTTTCCAGGCTGCCTGGGCCACAGCACAGATGACACAGCGCTGCTGTGAGCCCTGGCTGCCGCCCCAATACACTCAGTCTTAATGTATTGACATTGGCAGCCTTTGTATATCTTGGCATGCCAGTAAGGTAATTGAAATGGAATTGTCTCCAACTGTCCAATTAATCAACAAATAAATCATAAACCTGTGGCCGTACATTCAGGGCGGCAAAGAGGCTTCGCCCTGGCTTCCTGGCCACTGGTGTGGATTGAGCTTAGGCTTTATGCACCTCTTAGGAGCTTTAGGAGAAGAGAAGGAAGGTGGGGCAGGTGACTTTCAGGGCGTTTACTGAAACCCCCAGGGACTGTGTGCTTTTATAAGTGAGATCTCATTCTTCCCTCAAACAGGCTTACATACTGAATTTCATTAATAAAAATAGAGGGGATGAGGACCCACATTTGATAGAGAAAGAAACCGTCCCAGAGAGGTTAAGCAAATTGCCAAAGGTCACAGAGCAAGTAGAGGGCAGAGTCTAGGTTCAAAACTAAGTCGGTCTAAGCTTCAAAAGCCAGGTTCTTTTCACTCTATGCTATGCTGGAAATGCAGACCTAAGTAAGAAATAGTTTCAATTGTTGGAATAAAATTTAAGTCCAGGATGGTGCAAAGTGAGAAAATATTTGAATGAATGTCTTCTGTCCATCACTCCTCTGGCTTAGCGTGATTAGGTGCTGGTGTTGGAAGTGAAAGTGAGAGACAGGGGGCATTCTCTGGTGCACCTGCATCCCTCTGGGAGAATGTTCTCATGCTCCTTTGGTAACAGAACACCTCTAAAAGCCGTTGAGTTCCCAGAATGCTTCCAAAATCCAGAGTGTTCCCTCCTCTTTGGATAGAAAGGAAACTAAGGGACCTTTCTCAGACTTGGCTCAGGAAGTAAGGCATGTTGTTTCTTGCCTTAGGATGCTTCGAAGACCTTCCAGCATCTTCACCCAACTCCCCTTCATTTTCTGTCCTCTGACATTCAAATCAAGAAGTTAAATGGATTAAGGGGCCAGACTGGCTGAGCCAAAGGCACAGGGTATTCAAAAGAGTAGAAATATCGGGGGGTCCTCACTTAGCTTCAGAATCACAAAGTGTTGACCTGTATCCCTGCTTCCCCAGGAGGGATTCCTGTGCACACTGAAGGGGGGCTTGCATCTGCTTTGGGGTTTTACAAGCAGTAGGAGTCTTATTCTCAGGATTTGGGGTAAGCCTGTGGACTTCTGCTGTAGGACGTGTGAGGGGTAGGTAGGATGCTGGTCTATTGCGTGGTTTGCCACACAGTGAAAATGCAGAAAGAAACCAGACTTTTAGGTGCCTAAAGGAAGCACCTAAACACATCTGCGGTAAGCCGGGACCATCCGCCGTGCAGAACTGCATTGTTGTCGATCAGAACCAAGCTGGGCATGCCGGAGCTATGGTGAATACCCAGCAGCCCCCAGGAGGCAAATTGGTCCCTCTCCAGGGAGCTATGGCTTCAGAAATCCTTATAGCTCGGGGAACTAACCAGTGGGGTGATGAATAATAGCACCAGAGACACTGTGCTGTGCTGGAGAGCTATGATCCCAAGTGCACAGACCATATTCCCGGGCAAGAAGCCTCTCACCTGATGCACAGATAATTACTGGGGGAAGAGTGGGGTTTGAAGTGTCCCCTGACATCCGGTCCCATGCAAACTCCTTCACTTACTTCCTCCAGTCCCTTTTTCTTCTCGCCTCTCTTGCACAACTACACACATTTGCTTCTCTCCTCTCAATGGTTACAACCGCCCATGAAAGTCTCCGCCACCCCAATTGCATCCTACCCTGTGCCCCCCCCCCAAAATACGAATGTGATCACCCCACCCTACTTCTTCCAACCCCTCGGTGGCTTGGCCTGGGCCCCGCGGACCTCTCTGCTCTGGCAGCTGGCACTTGCACATTACACTTTTTGGGGCTGTGACGCTGAGCCACACGCGAGGCTGTTCCTCACTGTTCATTGCTCATTCTCCATCCTGGAATTCCCTTAGCTCTCCTTCCTGCCGGCTCCTGGCAGAATGAAAGATTCCACCTTTGCTAGACTTGGGGGTTTCCAGCTACTAAGTCTAGGAATAACAGAGCATTTGGGAGTTTAGTTTTGTCATTTCCTTGGGAATGACTGAAACTTGCCCTCCATGGTGTGGCTGGAGGTGGGGATCCTACCCTCTGTGTGGAGGGGAATGAGGGAGAGCTCTGTGGATGATGATCTTAGTGTTGAGAGATTCTTCTCTGAGGGGTGCACACCCCCGAGAGGCTGGGGCAGGATCATGCCCCTCACTTCCTTCATTATGCTCTTGTGGAGGTCCTGTGTACTGGCCAAGCACTTGTCCCAGGATTCTGGAGCTGGTGGTTTATCCATCCTGACTGTGTCCAGGGCCCACCAGTGCTTGAGTTTTAGAGGGATGGATGGAAGGATGGATAGATGGAAGGAAGGGAGGGAGGGAGGGAGGGAGGGAGGGAGGGAGGGAGGGAGGAAGGAAGGAAGGAAGGAAGGAAGGAAGGAAGGAAGGAAGGAAGGAAGGAAGGAAGGAAGGAAGGAAGGAAGGAGTGGTGGATGGATGGATGGATGGATGGGTTGGTGGATGGATGGATGGATGGATGGGTTGGTGGATGGATGGATGGATGAGCGGATGGCTGGCTGGCTTTGCCTTTCTCCCCCAGTGAGCTACTCCAGGATGAGGATCCTGTCTTGATCATCTTCACCTCCCCAGCACCAGCACAATACCTGAAGCACATAATTGCTTAATAAATGTCAGATGGAAGGAAGTTGGAGGAGGTGTTGGCTGGCAGCACCAGTCACTTGGGTTACCTTGGCCCAGGCAAATCCTATGGGCATTTGGAGACCTGGAGACCTACAGTGTTTTCTTGAGTTTGTTGCCTTGTAAGGTTCTAACAATTCTGGCCCCTTCTCTTGGATCACCTGGAAGGGAAGATCCAATCGCATCTCCCACCAGGTTCAGAGGATTGGGAGCATCAATCCACATGGTGAAAGGGTCAGGGGAGTTTGGTTAGGGCTTTCCTTCTGAACCTGTGTGGTTTGGTTTTCTCTTCAGTGATGCTGATGTTGACTACCATGGAGAGGGGGGCCGAGAGGAGTGCCCTCCAGGGTTTCAGAATCTACTCTGCTTCGTGGCCGATAGGTTTTCATTCTCCACTCAGAGATTGGCTTTCCAGGATGGACCTCTGATTCAAAAAACCCTTTCAAGGCAAATAAAAGTAAACCTCGATAAAACTTCAGTTTGGTGGCATGTTATATGAAAAACTGACGAGTGGCCCTGTAATATACTTAAATCTTGCTCTTTGAGCCAGAACCCAAATATTGCCTTTCTGTGAACTAATTTGATGTTGCTTATCTACTGTGATTTTTTTTTTTTTTAAGAATTTTCCTTGAAGGAAGGCACACTCACCTTCTTCATGCTCGAGTTAACTATGTAGAAAAGCAAAACCATCCACCAGCAGTCAAAGGTTCCTCATGCTCGGAAAGAACCTAGTGCAGGCAGCAATCCCCTCCGATTGCCAATGAGCAGAATAAACAAAAGGACAAATCCATGAGAAAGGTCCTTCCCAATCATTATGCCTGACGCATAGTAGGTACTGAATAAATGAATATTTGTGGACAAGCTGCTAGATTATAGGCTCTGGGATGGCAAGGGCCATGTGCATGTCCATTTTATTCACTAGCATGGTCCCTCAGCTTCACATCCTAGCAGGCATGAAATAGAAGCACATTCATTAGTTGAGCAAGCACTTTGTGCCAGGGATTCCTCGGGGCCCCGTATAAATATTTCTGGTATTAACTAATGCATTTACACATACATGACTGGATGAATAAAAGGACAAGTGATAGAAAAAAAACCAATAAGCCCATCAGTCCACCAGCCAATAACCAACTTCATTTCCCTTTGTTCCAGTTCTCGAACGATAAGCCGTGAGATGTCTCTCCCTGTACTTTTTCTCACTTGCTTTGCTGTCCCTGATGAATCTTTCCCTCTCTGCCTCCCCAAACCATGAAGTGTCAGTCCGCAGGCCACTTTGTTGAATCATCCCATCTGGTGAGATGCGAATTTTTTTTGCTTTTGAATTACTTTGTCACTTTTTATCTTAGCCACTGAGCGCAGTTCAGAAATCATCTGCTGAAGCCCCTCCTACAGGCAGCCGCGGTGGCAAGGTGCCAGGGATGCCGAGATGACAAAGAGCCAGCCTCAACCCCAGGAGTCACTGGTGTTCAGCAAAGGTCACGCCTGCCTGCCCAGTGCGTAAAAGCACCCGTGGCTCAGAGACAGAGGTTCACCCCTCGTTGTAACTGCACCCAGCACCTAACACTAAACCTGGTCTAGCAGAGGCTCCCGCGTTCACTCAGTGCATGGACATGTGAGATGTGCAGCCTTTGAGATCTTTGTTTTGGTGGAACCTGAAATGTGGGAGGAGCCAGAGCAAGCTGAATTGCAGTGTGTTTGGGCAGGGCGTGGTGCGTCTCGGGCGGGGACTCAGAAGGAGCCTGGGAGGAGAGAAGGAGCCTAGGGGTCACGGTCACAGGTCTGTGCTTCTACACTATAGGTACACTCAAAGGTAGTAATAGGTCATTGCTGAGAGTGAGGACTTCTTTGATAGCAGCCCCAGTACTTTCCAAGCTTGCTTAAGCAAAATAAAACAGAAGGAGACCTTCATGGTTTCCAGGCCTGGGAAGTCATAGGCTATGGGCAGCATCAGGAAGGCTCCAGCATCAGGAAATCTGTCTCTTCTCAACTCTTGGTTCTGCCATTTCCTGTGCTGGCTTTGGTTTTAGGCAGACTGTCTTTCTGGGGTCCTGCCTTCTGCTGCTCCTGGCTTTCTAGAACCGTTTTAGCATCAGCACTTTCTCAGTGGTTCCAGCAAGAGTCTTAGGGTCGATCTCGGTCCCTGATGGCCAAGATGTTGGAATATGCTGATTACCTGGCCTGGGTCAGGTGCTCAGCCTGGGGCCCAGGGCTGGTCAATCTTAACCCAACTATAGGGACTGAGAACAGGGTCAGGGGGGTTCCCTGAAGCAGAATCAAAGTGCTGGTATTATAAAGAGTGAAAAATGTAAGCTGGACATCCCCAAACCACTCCTGGTCACTGTGCAGAGTTATCAAGAGAAACAAATGAGATGACTAGACACCTCCCCCGGGGCCTGGGTCCCCCCACAAGTGATGTGTGTTATTGGAGCAGTTCCTGGGAGCCTGCTGAAGATGGAGAGGTTGTCGTGTTTTTATGGGCAAACACTTCTGGTCCTGCTGTGTGACCTCAGGCAAGTCGCTTCTGCTCTCTGGGCCTCAGCTTCCTCACCTATAAAACGGTGGGATTGGGGAAAGTCAGCTGATGGGGCTTCTTCCCTCCTAGAAGTTCATAATCTCTACTCCTATAGTTGGAAGAATGGAGCTGCTACCCCTGGGCATCGTCATGGCTCTAAACTCTTCCTTACATCCAAGCAGCATTGACCTGGCCATTTCCACACGTTAATAATAACAGTAGCCGTGTGACTAATGGCTACCAGCGCGCAGTATGTGGCTCCTTTGTGCTGGCCAAGTGTCATATTCAGTGTTACCACATATAGTCTACATCCCAACCCTGTAACGTGGGCATCTTTGGCCCCATTTTACAAAGAAGGAAACTGAGGCCCTGAGAGGCTGGCTCATCAGCGAACACCTGGCAGGATTTTCATGGTGACCACCTTCATGCAAGCAGCACTGAAATCAAGCAGCAGAGCATCACCAGCACCCAGGAGCCCCCACAGCCCCTCCCAGGCACCGCCTGTCCGCAGGAGTAGCTGCAGTCCTGACTGGTAACGCCAGCTTCCCTGGGTGGTCTGGCCCCGAGCTGCGCTCCTGGCCTCCATGCTTTTCCGCCCGTGGGTCACGTTATGTTATGACGGACTAACTGTGTAGTTCAAGTCTTGGGAGATGACACGGATGAAAGGAGGTCTTGGGATGTTAGAATTGCCTCACGATCTAACCAGAAGCTTTGGCCAGAAACCCAGACAGATCCTGATGTGGCCAGTGCCGTGCGGACCCAAGAGCACCCAGTGCCAGGACCAGCATGGCAGCTGAATGGGCTCGTATCATTCATGAAATAGGAAAACCCCATTCTTCCTTTAACAAAAGAACTTTTCCGCAACTGTTTCCAAACGATAAACAGCTCAAAACAGATAGGAATGATAGTACAGTAAGGTAAATAAAGAACCCCCCCATACAAGAGTGGGGCTCCCCCCCACCACTGGTAGCAAAGCCAAGAGTAATTAGCACCCTGAGGGGGGGGGGTAGTGATTGCTGCTTCTACAACACTCTAATTACCAGTTACTAAGAATCATAATAAAACTGAAAGGAGGCTTTTAAAATCTCACCTTTGAGTGACTGCTCAAGGTGGCAAAACGCTCAGCACCAGGGATCCTGCATTTCTTGGGGCCATGCGCTCGGAATGGGCTTGTTTCTCTGATGTTGTTAGGTCGGATGGGGAGCACAGTGCTTACACAGAATGGAAGAGCAGAGAGGAGGGAGGTCTCCATCATCCCTGGAATTATTACCACTGGTGACAAGATCATTTTCTTGGCTTCTGTGGCTGTCATCCCCATGTGGCCCGGTTTGCCTTTCTGTTGGGGGCAGACCATTTTCATATGTCATGAGTGGGGAGCCTGCTTTGGCAAAGCCCTCTGCTGGCACGGGCCATGTGAGGAGGATCCCCTGGGGAAGTCGGCAGTCTCGGCCCTCATGGAGTTGATAATCCAGCAGAAATAAAATAAAGCGGAAGTTGTCTCTGAAGGAAGGATCTCATCAGTGGTGCAATATGATTCATCATGAGCTCTCCCTGATTTGGTTTTAAAATGCTATGTTGCGTATACCCCAAACTAGGTTTGCAAGTTCAAAGTCATCCCCCCAAGTCCTTGCTGGACCTACATTCAGATATGAGTGCAGGTACTTTGTGACTAATTAATGACACATAGTCTCTAATTTGTAGGTCAATAATGATATGAGGATAGGTGATTTTTTTCTTTTTAAAATACTTTTTTGAACTTTACTGAGGAATAAGTGACAAATATAATTGTATATATTTGAAGTGCACAATGTGATGGTTGATACACACTGTGGATTGATGGCCAAGATCAAGTCATGAACAAATCTGTTCCTTCACACAGTTAACTGTGTGTGAGTGTGCACGTGTGCGTGTGCGTGTGCATGTGCGAACATCTAAGATCTACTCCCAGCACCTTCCAAGTCTGCAACACTGTATTACTGACTGTGGTCCCCATGCTGTGCATTAGATCCTCAGAACTTACTCTTCTTATAACTGAAATTTTGGATCCTTGGACCTACATCACCTCATTTCTCCCTCCTCTCAGCTCTTGGCAACCACCGTTCTAATCTCTATTTCTATGAAATTGGCTTTTCCTTTTTTAGATCCCACATATAAGTGATGCCAAACAGTATTTGAGTATTTGTCTTTCTCTGTCTAGCTTATTTCACTTGGCATGAGGCCCTTCAGATCCATCCACGTTAGGGCAAGTGGCAGGATTTCCGTCTTCCTCGTGGCTCAATAATATTCCTGTGTGTGTGTGTGTGTGTGTGTGTGTGACATCCTCTTCACCCATTCTTCTGTGGAGGGGCATTTAGGTTGTGACCATATCTTGGCTACCGTGAATAATGCTGCAATGAACACGGGTATCTCTTTGAGATACCGGATACTCAGTAGCAAAAAAGTAAATAATCCAGCTAAAAATGGGCTAAAGAATGGAATAGACATTTTTCTAAAGAAGACATACGAATGGCCAACAGGTACAGGAATAGCTGCTCAACATCACGAGTCATCAGGGAAATGCATATCAAAACCACAATGAGATAATACCTCGCACCTGACAGGATGGCTATTCTCAAAAGGCAAGAGATAACAAATGTTGGCAAGGATACAGAGAAAAGGTAACTCATATGCTGTTGGTGGGAATGTGAATTGGAACAGCCACTAAGGAAAACAATATGGCAGTTCCTCAAAAAGTTAAAAGCTGAACTGCCATATGGGCCAGCAATTCCACCCCTGGGTGCGTATCCGAAGGAAGTGAACCCAGTATATCGAAGAGGTGATTTTCTGTTGATTCTCACACCAAGTGAATCATCTCTCCGAAGATGTAGGTGGGATTTCTGGAGTGGAGAGGGCTGCAGAGGCCTGTGTTGACTTATTGAACATTTAATTGAGTGGTTGAGAAGATGCCAGGCCCTCTGGCAAGGGTTATGGAGGGATTAAAATGGGAAAGACTCAACTTCTGCTCTCGATGTCTTGATGAAGATGCCACTTGCAGACAAATAACTGCAAACACCAAGAAGCAGACAACATACTTGAGGAGGTCAGGGAAGACTTAGACTTTCTGGTAGGCAAGGTGATCCAGGAAGGCTTCTCAGAAGAGGTGGCACTGAAAGCATCAGGAGGACATTGATAAGCAGAAATGGGAGTGGGGGAGGCATTCCAGGTAGAAGCTGGAGGTGGGAAGCTGAAATGGAAGGCGGGGGTGGAATTTGGGGGTAAAGAAAGCAGCTCCTGTGCATCCTTGAGAGTCAGAAGACTGGGTGGCAGGTGGGGCACCGGTAGGGGTTTCACAGCACCGGAGGTCAGAGTGGTCCTTTAGAGATTCAGCAGCTGCAACTGTGTGTGTGTGTGTGTGTGTGTGTGTGTATTAAAATATATATAACATACAATTCACCCTTTTAACAATTTTTAAGTGTATAATTCAGTGACTTCAAGTATCTTCACAATGTTGTGCAACCATCACCGTCATCCATTTCCAGAACTTTCTTATTTTCCCAAACAGAAGCTCTGCACCCATTAAACAATAACTCCCATTCCTACCTGCCCTCAGCCCCTGGTGCAGCCTCTTCTTTCTGCCTCTGTTGAGTGTGCCTACTCTACGTACCTCATACAAATAGAATCATACAGTATTTGTCCTTTTGTGACTGGCTTTGTCCACTTGGCAGAACGTCCTCAAGTTTCATCCATGTTGTAGCATGCGTCAGAATGTCCTTGCTTTTGAAGACTGAATAATATTCCATTGTGCGTATACACCACATTTGGTTTATCTGTTCATGTGTTGATGGGCATCTGGTTTGTTTTCAGCTTTTGGCTGCTGTGAATCCTGCTGTTTGAACGTGGTTGTATGTGTAGCATCTGCGTGGATCCCAGCTTTCAGTTCTTTGGGGGGGGGGCGGGGTCTATCCTGAGAAGTGGAAACGCTGGATAATATGGTAATTCTGTGTTTAACTGTTGGAGGAACTCTGCCACACTGTTTTCCATTTTAAACGCCCACCAGCAGGGCACCAAGGGTCCAATTTTTCCACATCCTCCTCAACACTTGTTATGTTCCCGTCTTTGTGGTGATAACCATCCTCATGGACACAAAGCGGTAATTAGGTTTATATTTGCTCAAGCAACAACTTCTTTGATTTGAGTGCGGTCCTCTAGGTTTTCAGCTGGATCGTGTTCCTGATGTTCAGAGATTTCAACTTTTGTTCTTTTCCCCTTCTTGAATAACACGGTGGCAAGATGACGAGAGAGGTGCCTTTGAGAAGCTAAGCTTTTGGTCATCAGACACTGGCTTGGAAAACTGGCCCGTCCTTGGTTCCTCTTTGTGGTGACTTGGACATGGTTTATCAGGTTCCACCCAGTTCAACTAGAAAGGTAGATTTCTTCAGTTTCTGCTAGGTTTTCTCCCAGAACATCATCTTTTTAAAAAATGAATCTAAAGGAACTGTACGTGGGCAAACAAAATCGCTAATCTCATCCTCTCTGACAGTTTTCAGTTCACAGGAATGTGGGAGGAACTCAGCTCAGGAATGAGCCTCCCCCTGGGGAAAACTATAAATAGAACGGACATCACATGGTTAGGAGTCCACAGACCCGGGTCCAACAACTTACTGGTGCTGTGACTTTGGGCAAGTTGACCTCTTTTTGCGGGGAGGGGAGGGGAAAGTTGTACACGTCTCTCTTTTCTTTAACCTCTCTGTTCCTCAGTTACCTTGTCTATAAAATGAGGCTATTTGACCAGCTTCCTGTGGTTTTTAGAAGATTCAATGGGGGAATGCCTATAAGTCACCTGTAACCATGGCTGGCATATAGGGAATATTCCATATCTGTCAACTTACCTTAGTTTTGTTGAGCCTCCCTTTTCTTCTAAAATGGGACTAATAATAGTTTATGTTTCAAAGGCCATTGTGTAAACTAATGGAGCCGATCGATGCATGGAAAGCTCTTGGCATGGGCTTGGCACACAGTGATTGCTCAGTAAGCCTAAGTCATGTTGTCACTCCCAGGATTGCTGATGCTAACCTCCAGTGGCCCTGAACAAGCAAATATTTATCCTTAGCTCAAAGGATTGTGATGATGTCCAAACTCAAGTTGGTTGAGCCATAGCTTGGGAGAAGAAATGGTCTCCTGAACATGAATTAGTCAAAAGATACGTATTCTGTTCTTTGCTCGAACTCGTTTTCTGTTTGACCATGGGCAAGTGCCCCCAATCTTTGGGCCTTGGTTTCCTGCTGTCAATAAACTCTATCAAGAATGATAGGGGCACTGGGGTGGTTCTGTCCATTAGCATGTGCCTTTGGCTCAAGTCATGATCTTGGGGTCCTGGGATCAAGCCCTGTGTCAGGCTCCCTGCTCAGTGGGGAATCTGCTTCTTCCTCTCTCTGCCTCTGCCCCCCACTCGTGCTTGCTCACTCCCCCCCAAAATAAATAAAATCTTCAATAAAAAAAAGTGATAAATAAATATGGCCTACGTGCCTTTACTCTCCATTGCAGACATTACTAATTGATCCCAGCACTCCTATATCCACTGAGACCAACCACAACCTCAGAATCCTTCTCAACACAGGGCTATGGGCAGCAACTAACAATCAACTGCAGTTGGTGAATGAGTTGAAACCTACTGGATGTTCTAAGCAGAAATCCCGATTCCATTAATAAACTTTTCTCCCACATTACCTCAAACATGAGCAGACATGCTAGGATTTCCTTTTTAAGTGTCCAGTCAGTTATAGCCACTGAAGATTTTCACTAGGCCAGCTGCTGGGGAACACCCTCGATGGAGCAAGAAGGACTCTTTAAGCCACTCTTAAACTTCCTCGAGGAGAGAGCTTGAGCTTGGCACGAGGAGGCAAACACGAATCAGGGAATTAGTCAGAAGAAGTGACAGATGGCCTTTCCGGGCCCTGCCCATGGTTCAGGGAGGTGAGCGGGCTGCAGGAAAACCACAGTTTTCCCAGTGGGGAAAGGTGAGTATTTGCCCTGAGGTTGGTTTTTCTGGGAATGGGCCCTTCTGCACCCACAGAGAGCACCAGCTCACTGCTCCAGCTGGGGGCTAATAGACATTCTCTGACTCCTCTGTTTCCTGCCTGCTCTGGAAGCTGTTGTCCTTGGCTCGTTCTAAAGGACTATACATATA
This sequence comes from Zalophus californianus, assembly GCF_009762305.2. NCBI lineage: Eukaryota > Metazoa > Chordata > Mammalia > Carnivora > Otariidae > Zalophus > Zalophus californianus. The sequence continues at coordinate 10,679,014 of NC_045598.1, forward strand.
ATAGTATGTCATAGAACAAAGACCTACCCCACTACCATAAAACAGAAAAAAAAAAAAGATGTACATGAAAACTGGTAAACTCCAGAGTGCCTGGGTGGTTCGGTCAGTTGGGCGTCCGACTCTTGATTTCGGCTCAGGTCTGATCTCAGGGTGGTGAGATCGAGCCCCATGTCGGGCTCTGCAGTGGACGTGGAGTCTGCTTGAGATTCTCTCTCTCCCTCTGCCCCTGCTCATGCTCGCTCACTGTCTCTCTCTCTAAAATATATATTAATATTTAATAAAATATATAATAGATGATTAATATATTATTTTATATAATTAATAATAAATAGTAACATAATTATTTAATAATTAAATTATTTGATAAATAAATAATAAATAAATAATTATATATATATATTTTTAAAACTGGTAAAATCTGAGACATTGTGCCAATGTCAGTCTCCTGGTTTCGATATCATACTGTGGTTATGGGGATGCCATTATTGGGTGAAGCTTTATTATAAATACAGGGAACCAATGTATTGGTTTTGAAATTTTGTGTAAGGGTGTCCTTATTTCACAATAGAAGGGTTTTTTTAATTTAAAATTTTTTTTGTTCTTTTTTAAAAGATTTTTATTTTTAAATAATCCTTCCACCCAGCATGGGGCTTGATCTCACAACCCCGAGTTCAAGAGTCACTCCCTCCACCAACTGAGCCAGCCAGGCGCCCCTAGAAGGTTTTGTTTTTTGTTTTTTTTCCTAATGAAATCCTTCCAAATGCATTGAACATTTTCAAGACGCTACTCATGGGCTGTAGCCCCAGACGCGAACTCCTCTGCCCAGTGCTGGGAGCCCAGGGTCCTGTAAAAGGAAAAACAGTAACAGCCTCTGCATTTATAGCATAGGAGGCTGGATGTGTCAGCCATCTCGCAGGCCACCCGTTTACCTGAGTTCACAAGGTAACTTGCTCCATACTCCAGACAGGAACCATCGAGGCCTCAGTCAGAGCAAGCCCAGGTACCCGGCAAAGCTCGTAACTTGGCAACCATTTTTTTTTTTTTCCAAATGCATAGTCTTTCTATTTTAAAAGCAACTGTTTCTTCAATTCTGTACATGACAAGATTTCTTTTTTAAAAAAGTCTTCAACCCCATTTGTCTTCCATTCCCTCTGCAGGGCCTTTGAGGAGCTCAAGGCCTGGGAAAATTTGATTAATTCAAAGACTTATTAATTACTCTTGTATTGAGGGAAGCCTCTAAACCTGCTCTCATCTCCCAGAGACGGCTTATGTTTGAGCCCGTGCCGCCTGGTCGGGCGGCAGGCAGAGTGTCTGCACTTTGGGAAACACATGCTTTTAGAGAGCTTGTTGGGAGGGTTTTCGTATCATGAGGCTGTGGCTGAAAATAAGCCATAGCTTCTGTTGGGTCAATGGACAGGTCCAGCTTAACCCCTGAGGCAGCATTTTTGTTCCCAGCTAAAAGTGGGAAGAGCCTGATCACAATCCGGGCTTGTGTGTCATGTGGGGAGATCATTTATAATGCAATCCAGACTCTGGCCTTTCTTCTTCTAGAGGAGACGTGTGATGTGAGGATTTTGTGTTTGTCTGTTTCAATTTTTTAAAAAATCGCTTTATTGCCTAGGAGAAATGATACATGCTAACTCCAAGTTAACCCTCAATTCTACCACCCAGATGCAATCACCCTTAACATTTAATGAGTGTTCCCCTAGATCTTTCCAGGCTTTTGGTCACACATAGATTTTACGTATACACGTAGGTAGGGTGTGTGCCTATAGATGTAATGTGTACTTGGGTGCCATTCTGAAACCTACCTTTTCCATCTTCATTGTTAGAGGCGTGACAGTGCTTAGGTCCGTCATCACTGAATTCACACCTTACTTCATCACCACGTCCAGCTTCTGTCTGGCTCATATGTGGTACTTCCTTGTGCTAGGCACTATTCACAGCATGCAGATGATCTCATTTAATCCTCCTTACGTTTTTGTAGGTTGATTACTATTACTGTCTCCCTTTCGTAGCAGAGAATACTGAGACATGGAGAAGGCCAGAGACTTACCCAAGGGCGGGCACTTGAATAAGACAGTTGCTGCTAGACTATATGCTCTTACTTGCGGGGCTACACTGCCGCTCCATCCTGAATCCAGGCATCACCGAACTCCTCTGGCCCTGGGATGGCGAAGGTCTGACACACAAAACACTGTTCCTCATGCTTCTTTCCACTGCAGACATTACTAATGGATCACAGCTCCTTTCTTCTTGAGGATCCCAGACTGGCCTAGGCTCTTTCTTGATACATCATCACAGGCAGCAACTGCCAAGCCATTGGGATAGATTTATGGGATGATGCCTGTATGCTTTCCCTGATCCATTTAATGCTGCTCCCTCCTTTGTAAGGGATCAGGCCCCGAGGGAACTGACTTGTCTAGGTGGGGAGCAAAGCCAAAGCTGGTGGTTGGCTCTCTCCATGACCAGACCCACTGCCTTTCCACCCTACACCACTGTTTCCCCAAGTGTAACAGAACAAACATTGGCTACCTTTAGGGACACATCCTCATCGGAGTTTTGTTGCAGCCTAACTGCATTTGGACAAGAGTCAACCGGCCACAAAGGATCGTTTTATCACAACGCACTTTATAGAAGATGTTGCCAAATGGAGTGCATTAGTGATAGCAATACTTTTAATGTATGCAGTGGCCACAGCTCAGGGGCCAGCAAACCTGGGTTGATGGCAATTGCCAAGAGTTTACCGAGAGTGTCCATGACTGGGGGGCACAGCAGGAGATCCAGGAAGCGTACCTTCAAGCAGTCGATTCACTCATTCAACAAGCATGGGTTGAGCACCTCCTGTTTATTTGGAAGGGCTAGGTTTAGATACATGAAACAATCACAAATAAGAAAAGGTGGTATTTTGGGGGTCTCCTATGGAGAGGACCCTTTTCCTTCCAGCCTCAGTTTCGTTTTCACAGAGAATTAAAGACACAGGAGTAAGGGCGGAGATCACAGGCGTTGCCAGCAGAGCTGACCGGGACATGAGACCTGGGTGTTGGCCAGTTCTCCTCTCCCACCCCCCGGCCCCGCAGCGGCCCCAGTGGCAGGCAGGGCTGAAGGACCGTGGGCCTTGGTGTTCCACCTGCAGGAACTAAGTCTTGCCCAGTACTTACCTCTGGCAGAGAACAGACCGGAATGCATATATCCTGGGGGCAGGGAGGCTCTGGGCAGGCCCTTTTCCTTCTCCCAAACTTTACCAGCTAGACAGAAGTGAGTGAAGGGGCAGAGGGGGGCCTGGAGTGTGGGTGACCGGGGCTCCCTCCAGGGACAACCTGGCCAGGACTCGGGGGCTCTCCTCTAACCAGCCTGTGCTAAATTGGTATACATGCTGGGGATTCAGAAAGGGGTACGGAAGTGGGCTCCAGCCACTGCGAGGAATTGGCGTAGGGCCTCAGATTTGGACTTGTGAGCCAGGGCTAGTTTAGGTAGACACGATGCAGAGCCAGCACCCTGGGCCCAGACGTAGACAGAGGAAGGGCAGTGATTTCCATGGAATACGGGGAGGACAGCAGAGAGGTTATGTTGGGCATAATTAGATGTAAAACACAGTATTTTGAACCTTGCGAATTGAGCAGGTCTCCAGTTCAAATCTATGAACCGAGACTTCTTAAGTTCACGTTGGTGGATGAAGTCTGTGGTTGCAGTTCACACTTCATGGCACGTTGGGAAAACAGGGTCTCGTGCAAGAAGAGGGAAAAGCTGTGTCCAGGGGAAAGAGAACGGGCTCTGGAGCCTGGGAGATACTCTTTCAAATCCTAGCTCCACAGCCTGCCCGCTGTGTGACCTTATACAGATTACTTAACCTCTCTGAACGTCTGCTTCTGCCCCCCCTTTATAAAACGGGAATGACGTAGATTTCCCAGACTGAGAAAATTAACTTAATCAGGGCTTACAAAATGCCATTTCTGTACTTCCCTTAAGCTCTTTCATTTCCCCCCAACCCACCACCTCCTCACCTCTCCACCCAGAAGATTTTGATATCAGATACAACCCCAACTCCCAGGTGAGAAAAAATTTTGAAAGAATATAAATGCAGGAAAGTCAACTTGTACTAATATATGTGGTTATAGATTTTTTTTTAAGGAAGGAGAAAAGAGCACTCTTGGGAAGTTATGATCTCCAGAAGTAACTACCATTCATTAAGAGGGAAGTTTCAGCAGATTCCCCAAAGTTGTAGAAAAGAAAATGAGATGCAAACTCCAGATTTGCATAATCGCTGAGGTTTGCTGCTCATTTGCCACTTGCAGGGGCTCGGCGTGAAGGGCAGCCCCTTCCTGGCCTGGATACCCTCTGTGCCCCTGCTCTGCGGGGTCCCCCTTGGAATGAGCCTTTAATGACCACTCAAGTGGCATTTAGCTTCCAATTAAGAGCGGGGAGGGAAGCACTGGCCGAGTGGGGTGAATGTGCTGGGGAGTTCGCCCACTTAGGAGAAACCTAGAGGATTAGCAGGCACACAGAGCCACTTCATGGCTGGAACAAAGGCCTCAAAGGCTTCCAGACACCCCACTGGCTGGAGAGGAAGTTGGCTGCACAGTGACCTGTCTGTGGTTGCAGAACTGTACCAAGGACTCCCCTTGGCCATGTCCACTGTACTCTCCACTATGACGGTATTTGGAGGTGGGGCCTTTGGGAGGTAATTGGGGTTGGATGAGGCCATGGGTGTGGAACCCCCATGATGGGATTGGTGCCTTTATAAGGGGATGAAGGGACCTGAGCCTGTGCCCCCCACCCCAAGCCCTCTCCCCTCTCTCTCTCTCCACCATGTGAGCAAACTAGGAAGAGGTCCCTCACCAGAACCCAACCATGTGCTAACACTCTGATCTCAGACTTGCAGCCTCTGGGACTGGGAGAACTAAATGTCTGTTGTTTAAAATTACCAGTGTCGGGGCACCTGGGGGGCTCAGTTGGTTGGGCGTCTGCCTTCGGCTCGGGTCATGATCCCGGGGTCCTGGGATCGAGCCCCGCATCAGGCTCCCTGCTCGGCGGGAAGCCTGCTTCTCCCTCTCTCTCTGCCTGCCTCTCTGCCTACTTGTGCTCTCCATCTCTCTGTCAAATAAATAAATAAAATCTTCAAAAAAAAAATTAAAATAAAAAAATAAAATTACCAGTGTCCGGCAATTTTATATAGCAGCAGTCTGAACTAAGACACGGGTACTCCTCCTCATCGCAAACCCTCATAAAAGCGTATGGTGGAGATGAAGCTCAGCGACAGAAATCAGCTGGCCCCCAGGTCAGAGTCAGGATTAGAACCCAGGCCTTTCTGATCTAGAGCCTGTGGTCATCAGCATCTGAGCAGACACCCATCAGAGGCTCTTCCTCTGTCTCCGGCCAGCCCTTGGCCTCCATCTGCCTGGCTCTTCCCCACTCCGAGCCAAGCAGGCAGGCTGCAAGAGCTGTGGCAAGTCAGCCCTATTCCCCTGCTGACCCACCTTCAGGAGTGCCTTCAGCCCGATCCGGGGAATCCTGGTCAGTGTGATTGTTAATACAGCATATTTGGGGGTAAGGTTTGGGAAATAACCCTTCTGGTATCAGACCAGCATCTCTCCACCGTAGTGCTTTCTTTATCCATTCATTTCTCGTTAAAATACACTGCAGTAAAGTCAGCCGTGATCTGACAGTGGGAGCAGAGCCTGTGTCCTCAGGCATGGCGACACTTCTCAAGGCTGCGTGGACACACGAAACCACATCAGCCCCACCTCGCCTCTTCTACCTGCCCCAGTCCACACATTGAGAATATAATGAGGGGGAAATCACGGGTTTTGAATGTCTTCTTACTAAGCAATTTGCGGAATGAAGAACAATTCATCTCTTTATCATAACTGGCTTGGCCACATTTCAAAACTGAAAAGAGAAAAAAAAAAACCAAACACAACAAAACCTTTTGTATTTCTGCCAGCAGAGGTGTAAAGGATAGGCTTGTCGTTTTGCAGACATTTTGGTTAAATGTCCTCTTACCTTTAATCTGTGAGGTTTGGGATATTCTGTTGCAAGAGGGAGAAATTGACCTGGCTTATCTGTCAAAGTACCTGAAAATCTCCCTGCAGAGGCTCAGGAGTTTATAGAGCAAGGATTTCAAGGCCAGGGAGGCTCCTCTAGGGGACTTAACGCCTTAAACATCACCAAGCCTTGGGGCGCCTGGGTGGCTCAGTCCTTAAGCATCTGCCTTCCACTCAGGTCATGATTCCAGGATCCTGGGATCGAGCCTCGCCTCGGGTTCCCTGCTCAGCAGGAAGCCTGCTTCTCCCTCTCCCCCTGCTTATGTTCCCTCTCTTGCTGTGTCTCGCTCTGTCAAAATAAATAAATAAAATCTTAAAAAAAAAAAAATAAACACCACCAAGCCTTGTTCTTCTGCTCCCAAGTGTCCACGGGACATTAATAGTTACGATACGTGGGGTATTGTTTTTTTTTTTTTTTTCCGGTGTTCACAGACTGTACTCCGGCGCTATATGGGACACAGAATTATGCATTACCACAGCCCACGGTTGAGCCGGCACCTGTCTGTTCCTGCTTTCTCTGCAGTGTCCCACTTCTGATGGCAGAAGAAAGCTGGAGCTGGCTACTGAGGACAGAGAAAGGATTGGAATTTACAGGAAAGGGCAAAGGAATTACAATCTGAACCCTGGGGTCTGAGCCGCGGCTCTGCCACGTGCCTGCTCTGTGACCTTGGGCAAATTAGCCGACTTCTCTGAGCCTGTTTCCTCATCAGCAAAATAGTGACAATAGCAACCCCCTCCCAGAGTTTTATGGGGGAAAAAAGATAAAATTTATGGCAAGTGCGTAGTGAAGTGTTACACAAGCATCAGATGCTGTTAGTAGTTTCGTTACGTGGAGGACAGTGTACGAAGCAAACCATTGCTTTTTAGGGAAACTATTTAACTAAAATGACACTGTTGTTTAATTTTATTTTTAGTTTTTTAGATTTTTTTTTTTGAAGCTTTTATTTGGGAGAGAGAGCATGAGAGAGTGAGAGTAAGCAAGCACAAGCAGGGGGTTGGGGTGGCGGGGAAGGCAGAAAGAGAGGGAGAGCCAGGCTCCCCGCTGAGCAGAGAGCCCAACGTGGGGCTCGATCCCAGGACCCTGGGATCATGACCTGAGCCGAAGGCAGATGCTTCTACTGCCTAAGCCACCCAGCAGCCCCGCCTTTAGTTTTTTTTTTTTTTTTTTTAGAGGGGAAAATGTTTGAGCAGGGAGGGACAGAGGGAGAGGGAGAAAGAATCTCAAGCAGCCTCCACCACTCGGTGTGACCCTGAGATCATGACCTGAGCCGAAATCAGGAGTCCGCGGCTTAAGTGACTGTGCCACCCAGGCAGCCCTAAGATGACACTTCGTAATTGCTCCGTATCACTCGGATGTCATATGGGGGAATCAGAATTTCTCCTATGGGCTCACAGGTCCCTTCTGATGTCATCTCTTGGGAGCACCCTGTACATCTTACGTATGGACGAAGAATTCATGTTTTAGCATTAGCAGTCTAACTGTTCATATAATCTCTTGTCACCATGACTGACCTTCTGCTTAAGGAGCAAGGGAGGAAGGGCGGTTGGATGACAGTGACCCCATTGCATTGACTGGGGTGTCTGGTAGGCTGAATTGCTGTCCCAAGTCTGCCCTCACTGTCACCATGTCCACCTTGACTTTGGACCCAACCATGTCACTGGTTAGCCAGTGTGACATAAGCAGAAGCTGGAAATGAGCTTCAATCTGCTTTGCTATGTAGGACAACGCTCAAGATACTGGCACCTGCATTCTTGGGGTGGGCTGGGAAACAGTGGGAGGAATTAGAACCTCTGGAGAGAATGGGACTTCAAGATCTGTTCTGCCTGTCAAGACGATGCCTTGTTATTTTCTGGGAAGCAGCCCTTCTCAAGCAGGGTCATCTGAATCTAGAAATGAATGAAAGAGAAAGTAATAGTGAGAGCATGAGAGCAGGTTGGGGGCAAGGGGCAAGGTCCACATAGACTTGAATTTGACCAATTCCCCTGGACCAGGAATTAGTCCTGGAGCTAACGTCGAACTCCCTGAACAGCTGAAGGGAACTTTAGGAAGGCAGGCAGAATCCCCTTGGAAATTAACTTTGGCTTTGGTCTGGTTGAGTCTTGTTAGACTTTAAATAAAAGCTGGGGAGAGGGAGCATGTGTAGGGCAACCCTGGTGGCAGTGAGAGTTTGCATCCCGGCATCGCCCTGACATTTCTTATTTTGGTAATTGATGTGGCCCAATTGAAGCTTGTCATTGCAAGAGCATCACCCCATGGCTTCGGTAGTGCCGTGGCTATGTGCAGAGTGAGAAAAATCAATTTCCACTATCCGCGTAGTGTTGTTTGATTTATTACTGCTGGAAGAAGAAATTCTTTATCTCCCACCCCCTCTTGGAGAGGACTGTTTTACAGTCTGCTGCTAGAGACACTCCATAAAGGAAGTCCTATTTGCCCAAACTTTGGTATTTTGGTAACCTTCCTTGGCTATTCAGCGGACATTGAACACTCCCAATTTTTATGACCATCATTTGTTTTTGATTAAGCAATTACCGGCATTAAAAGAAAATCTGCAAGAGTGTGACCAACCTCCCTGCAGGATCGTTTCATGCAGTGGGAAGTATCTGCATCGGAGGACTTGAATTTTTCATGACCACTGTGGGGAGGAAGGAGGGGCTTACTAGGAAAGAGAGCAGAGAAAGGGATTTGGGAGTCAGGATGGGATTGGAATCCTCACTGCCATCGGAGAGCAAGTCAGTGAGCCTCAGTACGTGAGCCTCGTTCTTCTCATCTGAACAGTGGGTTTGTGTAGCCGACAACACTGCTGGGATCCCCTTCCACCCCTTTTAGCCTTTTTTTTTTTTTTTGTGCACCACCCCTGCCTGCTTCTGTGTCCTTTTGTGTCCCATGTCCTGCACCTGAGACACCTCTTCTAAAAATCACCCTTAACCTCTGGAGCCACTTTGCCCACACACTCGCAGAGCTGGGAATGCCTGGGAATTGATGTCTCTTCGGGGCAGCCCCCAGCCAGCGACTGACCAGCGTGGGAATATGGAAGCCCAGCTTACACTCCAGAGCCCCCTGTGGTTTCAGGCTGAGGCTCCCCCAGGAGCACGTTCGCCCAAAATTGTTGCAGCATTGTGCAGGGTTTTTGTCTTAGGGAGTGGAAGAATGACTCTCATGGACAAAAGGGTGAAGTGAGAAAGTTCATTGAGAGAAGGTGAGAACAGAAGGGAAAGAAAAGGAGCTCTGTAGAGTGAGAGGGATGCCCAATGGGTTGCCACTGAAGGCTTTTGTGGTTGGTCTTTGATGGGAAACTGACCAGGGAACTTGGCAAATTTCTTGTGGATATCATGGTGGATTTGTGAATATCATGTCTATATTTAGAACAAACATGGTGGACTTGTAACTATCATGAGAACAAATAAGATGTTCTTACAAATCTCGTTCATATTTCTTCACATTTGGGGTTACTGTGAGCCCAGCTGTATAGCCCCTTGCATGACAGTAGTCATGTCGCCCTGTCTCTGTCTCTCCCTACCTAGCCTTGCCTGTCCCTTACTCAAAGTCAGCCCTCACTCACTTTCCTCTCCTTCCCTGACCCTCTTTCACTCTCCTCCTGGACGAGTAATTTATTAATTATTTTATTAACAGGTGTTTTGGTGTGCCAGGCATGGAATTAAGTGTTTGAAACGCATTATCTCTTGTAATGTAATGAAGGAAGTTCTCTGGAAGCACTTTACACAGTGACTAACACATAGCAGGAACTCAGCACTCAATGGCATGGTCTGAATGTGGTTGGTCTGCAACAAGTGTGGGAGGAAAATCCAAACACCTCACCCCTCTCCCTGGTCACTCCCACCCCCTCCCAATCTACCTCCACACAGCAGCCAGATGGCCTTTTAAAACATACCCATCAAATGTCTAAGACCCTCTAGTGGCTACTTTATTGCATACAGGATGAAATCCAAATTTCCCCCAATGACCTACAATGGGGGTTGGCAAACTTATTCAATAAAAGGCTACATAGTAAACGTTTTAGCCTTTGTGGGCCACATTGTCTCTGTTGCAGCTACTTGACTCAGCCGCGTGTCACCAAAACAGCCACAGACAGTATGTCAACCAATGGACATGAAAGCTTTCCATAAAACTTTATTCATAAAAACAGATTTGGCCCACAGACTATGGGTTCCTGACCCCTGGTCTGCAAGACAGCTGAACGGTATGGAGTCTGCCTCCCTCGCCAGCCATGGGCCTCACCCTGACCCACTGTCTTCCTCTTCATTTACTCCTGCCACACTGACCTCCTGGAGAACCCCAGCACGTTCCTGCATCAGGCGTCTGCGCAACTGGCCCCCTTTCTGGTTCTGGGACCCTCTTCTGGGAGCCCTCTGCAGACCTGGCTCCTGCTCATCATTCAAGTGTCTGCTCGCATGTCACCTCCTCAAAGAGGTGTTCACACACTGCAGCTCTCAGTAGGCCTCCCCACTCCATTCCCACTGTTCTGCATCATCTCAGTGGTTAATTTATGACCCCCGTCACTTGTTTGGTGTCTGTCTGTCAGGAAGGCTAGGTTCAACGTTACCGGGTTGTTTCCTGCAGCATCTTCAGGCCAGAGCACAAGGTCTGGCACTTAGCAGGTGCTCAAAAAAGATTTGTTGGCTAGTGGTCTCTAGGACACCCTGCCTCCCACCGTAAGAAGTTTGTGAATGAAGAGCGCTGGAATTGCCACTAGTTATGCTGATTGCAAGGCAAACCTACAAAACTCCAAACAAACTTCCTCTCTTCCTCTTTCTCTGTCAATTATCCTGCTAAACGGAACATCTCATAGGAGGATTTGCCTGAGCAAATCCTCACTTTTCTTTTCTCAGTTCCAAGCCCAGGACTGCAGACCTCCATTTTCAAGGCTAAAAACACCAAGAGGAATGTGTTCTCCGAACATGACATTGAGAGTACTCAGTTAATTAAAGAGGGATTTAGGAGTTACTTAACATCTGGATGGCAGGTTTTTTTTTTTCTTCCCCTACTCAGCTTCAGAAAGGAAGCAGAAATCGTGATACACCTGATACATGCACCGAATTCCTCCATCTGATACCTCCCTCTTGTGACTCCATAGTACCATAAGATGAGACTCTTCTTTTTCTGGGTTCCTTGGTGCCAAGGCATCTGATGTGTGGAGTGGCAAAACCCAGGGCACGTGCCTGGAGAAGCCAGCTGCCTCATCATGATGATTGTGACCCCAAAAGTATCAGTGGCTCTTTTTATTACTTAATACTTAAGAGCAGTGGTTCCCAGCCAGCAAGCATTGTAACGGGCCAAGAGGGCTTCAAGAGGTGGTCCAAGTTGGGGTTGCCATTAGATGGTGGAGGGCTGTGAATGCCATGCCTGGGAATGTGAGCTTTATCCTGGCCAGGGAGCATGGGAGAGTTGTATACTGGGGAGGATCCGGGCATGCGGGAGGGGGACTGGTGGCCAGGAGCCCAAGTAGGAGGTGGCTCCAGAGCTCCAGGTGGGAAGCGAAGGGACCTTGCTGGCATGGTGGCATCGGGAAGAGAGTGGAGGAAATACATTCAGACAGGGGTTCTCACCCCAGGGACAGATCACCAAAGTCACCATGGGCCAAATGGAGGCAGGCCCCCACCTCAGCTCTGGGAACTTGGATTTCATTCAGCACTGATGGCAGTGAGAGTCATACCTACCTCTCTGGGTTACTAAGAAGATTAAGATAGTGAGTGCCTTGAAGTTTATTTGTACAAGTCTTTTTATGAACTTTTAAGTGGTCATCAGGTGCCATTTCTATAATGCTTCAATTATTTTATTTTATTTTATTTATTTTATTTTAGAGAGAGAGAGTGTGTGTGCACGCATGCAAATGGGGCTGGGCAGAGGAGAGAGAGAAAGAATCCCAAGCAGGCTCCACACCCAGTGCAGAGCCCAATGCAGGGCTCAATCTCACGACCCTAAGAGCATGACCTGAGCCAAAATCAGGAGTCAAACGCTTAACCGACCGAGCCACCCAGGTGCCCCAATACCTTCTTATTTTATTTATTTTTTCATTTCATCTGTTTACTTCAGTATGTAACACTAATGAACAAATGGCAAGGAAGGACTTAAGACACACAAACATACACACACATTACTACACCCAACAAAAATCTACAATGATTACTTAATACCATATCCATTCTGTACAGTGCTTCATTAAACGGAGCTATTCAGAACTTGTCAGTATGTGAGTTTTTGATGGACTTCCTCCTCATCCTCGTGTGATGCCTTGGCCCTAAGAGGCCTCTTGGTGGCTCTATAATAAAGTGTTAGTTAATGTTGCCAATAAGGCAGTCACACCAGTAAAACCAACAGCATTCAAGAAATACCGTTAAAAACAGGGATAGGGGGGTATCCTTGGTACCGAATTTGTGTATGTCCCAAACATGCCTTACAGCACCTTGGTTAGGAAGCAGTGTCCATCTGTGGCCAGCCCCGAGACCAGACTCTAGTCTGTGTTTGTGATCTGGGTTGCAAGCATCACCCTTTGATTGATCCAAATGCCCTGCAGGATCCCATTCACTCGTAGTTTGGATCAGCCAGGCCCCTTGAGATGAAGCTAGTCCCCAGCTAACTGGCAATCGTACTGTGCCAAACTGCCTAGGTGTTCAATCATAGCTGCCGCCTCCCCGTGGACTTCAAGGCAGTGGCATTGCTCTTCAGGGGCCTGACTTCAATTGTAATGAGCGCCGGGTGATGCTTTAATTGTCTGTAATTACTCGAGGCAGGAATCGGCCAAGTGAACAAGCACAGATGGACAACAGCCTTTCCCTTTGAAACAGTGTGAGCTGATCGAATGTGGTTTATTCGCCTCAATTATGACTCGGTGCCTGAAAGGTGAGGGTGGGGGGTATTGATACTTGTTTAAAATTAAGGCATTTGTTTATTCTGCTGCAGTGGAATACATCTCAAGAAGGACCAAAGGATGGTTTCCATGTCCAGTCAGCAGGTGGACCTCCTTAGAAAGACCTGCAGGAGAGTAGGCATCCACCTTACTGGCCGCAGTCTGAGGTCTTGAGCCTTTGTCTGGGCCCAACCACCCCTCTTTCAGATGCCCCACAGCTAAATCCTGCCTCCTTCAGGGCTTGGGTCAAGGGTCCCCTTCTCAGTCAGGCCTCCCCCAACCATTCTGTTTAAAATCGCAAACCACACACACGCGCGCGCGCGCACACACACACACACCACACAAACACTCCTGGTATTCCTTCCCTGTTCTTTCTTTCCCCAACCTCCAAATACGATATACGACTTACGTACTATTAATTATATCCTCTGTGATCTGCTGCCCCGGATAGAACTGGGGAGATAGGTAGGGCAGAGACTTTTGCCAGTTTTACTGGCTGATGTATCCCCAATACCCAGAGCCCAAAATAGATGCTCAATAGATATTAGTTGAGTGAAGGGATGGATAAATGAGAAATTTAAGGGAGGGGATGGAATGAGTGTAGGACAGGTAGAACAAACAGCTGATGGTAGGAAAGGTGTCATAACCTGCCCTGGACGGTCACCATGATGGACCAAACCCGGACGTGCTTCCAGCTCCGGGCTGCATGGGGAAATGAGCAGAGGCGGAATGGGAAGGCTCCCTCTTTCCTGTTCCGTGCGGGTAAAACCCCGTACCCGCTCGATGGTGTCCTTAATCCTCACAACTATCCTGTGTGCTAGATATAATTACCCTGATTTTATAAATAAGGAAAATGAGACTCAGAAAAGTCATGGGCTGCCCGGGGCCATCGTGAGCAGCCGAACTAGGGTCCAAATCCGAATCTGTGTACTCTACCAACTCTGTTGGTATGGCTCATTGGAGAAGCAGCTATAGGGGAATCAGCTGTGCCAGAGAGTTATTGGGGAAGCTGTAGAGGGTCAGAGGGGAAGCAGGTGCCAAGAGAGCCTTCAGACCACACTGTGGGGCTGACACCTATGAAGGGGGGGAAAGACAGTGGGGTAGGAAGAACCTCCGACCCCAGCCCAGCTGCAGGCTGTGGGGGAATCCTGCACCCTGCAGGACTGGGCTGCACGAGGACCGCTGGCCAGAAGGACCCAGGACAACCGTGGCCTTGGTGTGAACCCAGTGGTGACTGCACAGGGGCGGCGGCTGGAGCCGTGGATCAGTGATGCTCCCGTGGCAGGCGACTAGCACGCTAACCGAACTCACACCGGAAGCTGATGTGTGGCAGAGCAAAAGCCACCACGGCTGCTGCCAGCCACTGGCATCTAGCCAATGCTCTTTATGCGAAGTCTTAGCTCGGGCGCCCACAGGGCACATTCTCGAGCACGGTGTCACTGCAGGGACCTGGAGCTCAGTCCTGCTGGAGAGTTCTAGAAATGGTGTAGGACCTGTGCCTCTGAGTCTTCCGAGATGAGGAGTGAGGGAGCCGGGGTCTTCCCAGTTCCAGGGCTGCCTGAGCAGAGACCCTCAGGCAAAGGGATGTAGATACTGGCGTCTGGGAGCCAGCCCAGAGGTGCACGGTGAGGGTAAGACCATTTGGTCTCCTGCTTGTCCTAGGCACTGACCGAGCCTGCTCCAGAGGCCAGAAAAAGCCTCCAGCAGAGCTGCCAGTATTTGCAAAAAGCAGCCCCCAGAGCCTAGGGGAGGAGCCAGGGAAGAGGTGAGGGCTGGACACGTGCAGGGCAGGTGGGCGGTGTGGTTCGGTTGCAAGGTCATGGATTGTACTTACATCAACTCTTCAGTCCTCCAAACGATCCTGCAAGGTACAGCCTCTTCCTATCCCCACTTTGCAGATGCAGAAACTGAGGCCCAGAGTCTCACCCCAAGTCACACCCCTCGCTTTTATGGACACTGAGGAATGGAACCCCGGAGAGAGCCTAGCCCTACGGCAGCCAGTCTGAGCTGCAGGAAGATCTACATGGGCAGTCAGGCCGGGCTCAGAAGGAAGCCCCCGGAGGAGGCGCACTGCTGGGCCCCCCTGCCACCTGGGACCGCTGAGCTGCGACGGCCAGGCCCGTCCAGCAGTCTTGGGAGCTCCAGCCCCCAGACATCATGTTGGCTGCAGGGAGGTGCCCACGAGGTCCCTGTCTCTGCCGCCCCCCGCCCATGGCTGTTCTCTTTCGAGCTCGCAGCCCTCCCCCCTGTGGGTGCAGTGCGGTGTTTGTCTTTATGACGTTACCTGCTGTTCCTGTCTTCTGGAGGTTACACCTAGGTCACCTCGACTGAAGTTCGGGGGGGGTCCCCCAACCCTCGCGCCACACATTTATAGCCTTGTGGTCAGTTCACTTCCAGACCAGTAATCCCATTCATCATATGCAGATTGTCCTCGTTTATCTCCAAGGACAGTGAAGGAAGGGGCTCACGGGTACCTTTATCTGTGGGCTGACTGTAGTAGTAACTGTAATAAAACCTCGCGCGCGGCATGTCTGCGTGCCTGGGACTGAGCACTTTACACTCTCCCCGCGGCCCTGGGAGGCGGGGACCGCGCGCATCCCCATTCTACAGGGAGGAAGAGGGGGAGGCAGGTGACACAGGTGAGGACAGACAGTGGGGTTGGAAGCTCTTCCAACCCAGGCCCAACACCCCGACGTTCTCTCTCTTCACCCTCACCCTCCGCTGTTACCAGCGGGCACGGTGGCCTGGACTTGTCAAAATTGGGGAATCATATGATTATCTAGCAAACCCCGGTGAGCCAGTGACAGTTGTCGGAAGGTGGAGTCCTTTGGAAAAAATGGACAAGACTGCTCTTGAGGTTGAGAATGGCACCTTTTGCTTTTGATCCATTCGTCGTCGCAGACAACGCCACAGAATGGTTTTAGGGAAAGCTGGCTTTAGAGTCTAATTTTACTTCTTTGAAAAAGCCACAGAGAGACCAGCTCTGACTCATCTTGTACAGAGATCGGAAATGCCAGAAGCGTGCTGAAACGGCGGACCAGAGGCATTTTTCCCAAGGGTCCAGAACCAGAGACTGTCACCAGCACGCTCCGCACTGAGGCCGTGCAAGCCGTCTCGGAGGTTCACTCCCAGGTGGCAGCCGACGGGGCTTCCCAGCCGGATCCCCAAAACCAACCAGTGGCTACAGAGGTGCCAGTGCAGTGGGGACAGGCAGGGCCTCTGGGATCCGATGATCTGCGTTCGAAGCCCGAGTCCCTGATGGTGTGGCTGTGGATGAGGTTTATAAACTCCTCTGGGCCTCAGTTCCTGCCTCTGTAAGATGGGATAAGAGCAGCACCTACGTCATGGGATGTCAGGACACTGAAGTGAGTTCATACCTTTGTGCGCGTACGTGCCGCACAGACAGCCCTTGGCGTTTAGGAGCACTCCAGGGATGACTTTGCCGGGCCATGACTGTCGTCATGCTCTGCACAGTTCAGGCTTTCTGTGAACCAGCGGATGGCTGAATGGCAAACATGGCTTGGAAGTTAGAGAGTGAGTATTGCTCCGGAGGGATCGAAAGGCTTCTTTTCCCTAGGGATGTGTGCTTACTTTCTAAGGACAACAAAAACCAAGGGACCTTCTCTTCCTCTCTCCAGAGAACATGGGTTTCCGTTAGAGAGTAAAGGTTTCTCTCCTAATCTCTCCCCGGAGGGGAGAAGGGACAGATATCCCGGCCATGTTATATAAGCTCTGAGCCTCATCATTTGGGGGTTCCTCTTCTGGGGTGCAGCCGTTGCACACGCAGGTGCCATGTGGTCTGCATGTCATCACCCCACGTGGAACAGGGGCAGGGAGTACCCATGCTGCTCGGATGCTCCGTGAGCAATGAGTGTTCTGCTCTCCAGTCCAAAGACCCTGTGTTTCCATAGACGGCAAGACTGAACAGATCATTCTTCCCTCTCCGTGTATTGGGGGCATCTGGGATGAGCCTTTACCCTCCCAAATACATCACTACCCACCCCCCAGTCCCAGAACTGATAGTCAGAGGCTTCCTGAAGATTCTCTGATCCCGTCCCATGTCCGGGATGGTAGATACCAGCCCCTTTCCTCCCATAAGAAACATTAATATTCCTGGCTTTTGCTGGTGAACAGAACCCAGGTCTGCTTGAATCAGAGGGAATGCCCTTTCTGGTGAGCATGAATGGAAGTAGAGGTCCCACTAAAGAAGACGAAGTGGTTTTAGGAGAGCACCATCATGACCTTGGCTCCTCTCTTAGATTCTCCCTTTCTCGTCCAGTCCACCAGGCCACAAGCTCCTTGACAGACAGGACCTCGTTTGTCTGGCTCATGCCTGTATCCCCAGCACGTGAAACAACTCCTGGCATTTGGGAACCAGGGGGCAAAGCTTTGTTAAAGAAATGAGTTCACGAAGTGTCCCCCTGCCTTCAGACATGCTCATCCTCACCCGTTCTCCTCCTGAGCCTTCCAAGGCTCCCAGGATGAGACCCTCCCAAGGGTCTTGGTGGGCTGGGGTAACATCCCTGCCACCTCCCTTTTCTGCATGCCTCTGACCAAGAATGGTTGTTCTCTAGACCCCATCCTGGCTGGCTCAACTCTCCCAGCCCTGTTCTCCGGGGGGCATCCAGCACCAACAGGAAGAAGGCGAGTCAAGGGGCTGGGTGGGGCTTGCAGGGAAAGGCAGAGTGGGTCCCCCATTGTATAGTGGCTGTTCTCCATGCTCTGGCATTCAAGGCCCCAGCACTGCCTCCCTGTGGGGGCGCCACCGACAAGACAAGCGTCACAGGAGTGGCATTCTCGAGAGTTGTGCAACCCCCGTGGCCCCTGCTATTTCGGAGGGGCCCTCCTTCTCGTGGGCCCGTCTGAGGTCTCACCAACCTTCCCAAAGAGGCTCCAGCAGGCTACTTGCTGCCTGTGGCATGAGATGTTCAGCTGTTTAGCTAGCACTCAAAATAGAGGATGGAAAGGCAAGGGAAGGGCTTCAAGAAGTTCACGGTCCCAGGGAAATAGAGACCAAAAAAAAAAAAAAAAAGAGAGAGAGAGAGAGAGAGAAGAAAAGACAGGAGAAAAGGAAGGAAGAGAGGGAGGGAGGGAAGGGAGAGAACCATGGCATCATCCTAGTAGGTTACAGACCCTACCACACAAGCATACTGCCTGGTGCCCTGGGACACAGAGAGACGCCGGGGGGCGCTGGAGCGAGCAGCTCTGGTCCGCCGTTTCAGCACGCTTCTGCAGCACCCCGCGTGTACCGGGCAGTTACCAGGGAAGACAGAGATGCCAAGGGCCGGTCCTCCACCTGCTGGAGCTGACGGTCCAGAGGCATCAGCAGGTACAGACGCCCAAGGATGGGAGGCCATGTAGCACGGTGGGTGGCATGCTGCCGCAGCTAACCCCTCCGAACCTCAGTCTCTTCATCGGGAAACTGGGGATGGTTCCTCCCAGAATCATTGCCAGGTTTAGACAAGACGATACCTGTCCACGCTCATCCCACCTGTGTCCCAGGGCAGCCAGACGCAGCCAGGAAAGTGACCACATGCTCCTGTTCAGGGTGGGGGTCCTATCCATGGGTCCACGTGGCCTCGGGTCACGGGGGGCTCAGCACACGCCAGGGCACCAGAGCAGGCACCCCTTGGCTGACACTTGAAAGAGCTTCAGCAACTGATGTCTCAGGGTGACCACCTGCAAACAGGACCTTCTGGGCCAGGACTCTGGGATTTTAATTGAACTGCCAGGGTGTGGACTGCAGCGCGGGAACGATAGCCCAGGGGGAAATAAATGTCACTTTCATTCTGGAGAATATGACCAAGGCCGCTGCAAAGTTTAATTTCCTTTCCAAGCCTTTCATTCAACCTAAGGGCAAGGTTCAGGCAGAGAGGGACAAGCTCCATGCCTTAGCCTTAGTTTGGTTCTAGTAAACGTAGATGTCACCGTCAAGATGTCAACATTCTGTCATCACCAGAGAGCAAAAACAATTAGAAAGTCTAAGAATCTGCTCTCCCTACGGTATGAATTTCTCTGAGTATTTTTGTCAGGAGCATGGATTCCTATTATAATCAGAAATAAAAACTAAAGACAAAAAAGATCTGGGTATGAGGGTTCGATGTACACTGCTATTTTGAGACATAATCATTCGTTATCCACAAATTTATGGAGGCACTAATGAGACTGACGTCTTTGCAACACTCCTTGTGAGCTGGGCGCCTTACGTTCAAGATCAGTATAATTTTTGCAACAACTCTGCAATATTGTGTACGAAAGTGGAATCACCCCATTTTATGCCCATGGAAACAGAGGCTTGGAAATGTCAGTGGCAAGACCTTGTGCTTGAATCAACACTGTCAGTGTGTCAGAGAGTTTCCTGAAACTGGGTGCCTGCAATAATATGCAGAACACATGACGTACAAACAAATACAGGATTTCAAGTGGCCTCCCCCCCCCCACAAGGTCTCCCCGCGCTCCCGATTTTTCGTGTGACCCACCTGGAGTGGGGGACACAGTGTGAGGTTTCATTATGAGATCCTCAAGGGTAACCTCTGTTTCTTATTGACTTATTGTAATCTGAGAGCAGCATGGAATGCCAACTCCAAGGCCCGCAGATGCCTGGCAGGGGATGGAGACCAGCAAAGCTAGACGGGAGTGGTGAATACAGAGAGAGATTGGCTCCATCCAAGGAAAGAAGTTTCCACACAGCTCCAGGTAGTTGCAGACCTGTGGGACGGCAGGCCCCGTGTGGCCAAATGGTTTGCTTTTTCAAGAGAAGCTGGAGATTTGGGGTATTATGAAACCCCCCGATTTTTCAGTCTTTGGCAAACTCATTCAGAATGTTCCCCGCTAAGTGCCACCACGTAAGGTTGAATGTGGCCCACGGGCAGCACCCTCTTTCTTAGAGCTCTGCACAGTTCTTCACAGCTAGCTGACTTTTCCTAAGAGTTAATAACTTCATTACTAGAGCCCATTTGAGGACCCAGCCCTTGGGCCATTGCCTCATCAGCCTGTTCACCAGCAACAGGAATCAAAGCAACTTTGAGTCTGTCCTGTTATCAGTAGTCCTCAACCCTCATAAACGTGACTTGCTAGTGGCAGCTGGGTTTTGCTCGGACTAGGATCGCCAATATCACCCCCATCTGAATTGTAGAACCAGGTTATTGATCTCAGGATGTTTGGAAAGTCCCCTGAGCCTGGAAACCGAGTGTTGGTCAGATTTTTACCTTTCCAGGTCCCTGGCATAATGTCTTACCGATGGTTGGTCCTTAATTAGTATTTCAGTGAATGAAATAAAAGCTAGGCATTCATTTGTTCATCCATTCGGCAAATATGGGTTGGCCATCTGCTGTGTGCCAATAGTGGGGTTCCAGGGGTAAATTGCCGACTTGCTCGTTGCTAACAGTCTGGTGGCATACGTAGATGAAGAAGTCACTCCAAGTGTGCCAAGCTGGGGATGAAGCTAGAGGATCCTAAGTGTAGGAGTGTGCCTAACAACTTGGGGCTCAGAGAAGGTCCCTTTGAGGGGGTGATGTGTAAACTGAGAGCTGGAGGTGGAACAGGGACATTGTCAAATGAACTGTACAAGAGGGAGACAGAGGGCATGGGATGTGCAAAGGTCCTGTTGCAGAGGGAGCCAGCCGTACTGAAGAAGGTCCAGGGTGGCTAGATGAAAGAGACCATGGGACAGAGTCCGGTGGGTAAAGCTGGAGAGGGAGAGATGGCCTGGGCCAGACCATGCAGTGGGCTGTGGTGGGAGTTTCGATTTCAGCCTAAGGCTGAGAGAAAGCGACCAAAGGACTTAACCAGGGAATAGGTCATGGTTGTGGGGGTAGGGGGGTGGGGGTAGGGTGAAATAGGGAATGGGGGTTAATGAGTACACTTATCATGCTGAGCACTGAGTAATGTATAGAATTGCTGAATCACCATATTGTAAATCTGAAACTCATGTAACACTGTATGTTGATTATACTGGAAGTAAAATAAAAAACTTTAAAAATAATAATAAAATAAAAAACTTGATAAAAAGTATGAAATATATTAAAACATAAAACTTCAGAATATAAAGAAGCCAAGGCTGCTTTCTGAAAATTAGATACATTCATTGCAAACAAATTTTCTCCCATTAAAAATTTAAAAAATATATGAAGGCATTTAGTTAAAAAAAAAAAAAAGTAATGAGGCATGGTGATTTGTATCCTAAAAGGTCTTTCTAGCTAAAGTGCGGAGAACTGATTTGACAAGGTCCAATCAGAGATAGGGAGAGGGATAATGCCAGGGGTATATGAAATATTTAACAGGTAAATTGGGTATGGGGGATGAAAGAAGGTGACCGCCTTGAAAAACTCTAAGGAGGTGGTACCATTTGCTGGGATTGGAAACACTGTTGGGTACACCACTCTCTGAGGTGCCCTCACTTAGACTACAGTGTGAGTGACTTCCCTGGAGCTCTGCAACACAGCCGCCCTGGGAGGAAGGACTGGGGGAAGGACCAGATTTAGTCTTCAGTTTAACAAAGAAACTAGCAAAATGTCTCCACAGGCCCAGCTGCAATTCTCTATTATCATCAGACCGAAAGTGGCCAAAGTTAGGAAATGGAGTTCTCAAAGTAGTTAGGTCTTAAAGAGAACCAGGCCCCCGGGGTTTCTGAGAGAGAAACATGCATCTTTTCAGTCTTTCAGAAATTGCTAACTGCAAACAGTCCCCCACAACTCCCCCAGACAGAAGCAGGAATTAACTTTGAGACCTAGGATGCTTCGAGGAATTAGGGAAAGGAGAGTCACAAACTCGGCCAGCGGTCTTAAGACTCCTATCAGGTCTGTGTCCAAACTGAGCCCACAAATGACTGGAAATTCCCAAATCCTGGGTACTCCCACACATGGCCTCACCCTTCTTGCTGTCCTCATGGTTGGAACAGGGAGCAGGGGAGCTGAAACCCTGCCGAGAATGACCCGCTATGATGCAACATGAGCAACAGTACGCTACTGCAGAGAGGGAGGATCCCCAGGGAAGACTTTTTTTTTTTTTAACCTAATAAAGGGATAGAACCACCGCCCCAAACTCCTTTAGAAGAATGTCCTGAGGACAACTGAGACCAAAGATATAAAATCATTCTTGAAAACAAATTCAGAACAATAAAAATAAAATCACGCTTGAACACAAAAATGCCATGAAAGCAGACGGCATGTCTGGGATGGCTAGGAAAGGAGGGAAGGAAGGGAGCATTGTTCTTTCCCGGATGACAAAAGTACTCATCTGGTTGAGGCAGCAAGACCATGATCTGCTTCTGATAGCCCAAATCAGTCTTTCTTCGGGTCTTTGAATATTTCTGTTCTCATCTTGCATTCGACATTTTTCTCAACGAGGGAGTCCCTTTGGGCTGGGGAAAAAGAGTCCAGAACAGTGATTTATCAGATTCCCAATGACGTGGGGCAAGGCATTCAGGGTCGAGCCCCCACTGCCCTCGGCATTAGAAGGCGTCCCAACCCCTGTGAGTCGCACTTCCCACCCATTAGGATGCTTGAGCCAGAAAGACGGATGATCGTGCGGTTGAGGCTCTGGAGAGACTGGAAGCCTCATGCCTTGCTGGTGGGGATGGGAGATGGTGCGGCTAGCTTGGAAAACAGTCCGGTGGCTCCAAACGAGGTCACCTCCACAATTGTCAGAAGTTAAGACTTCAGCATATCTTTTGCGGGGGGGACACAGTCCAGCCCCCAGTGATGGGAGAAACAAATGATGGATACACCTTCAAAGAAATGAACACGATCATTTTGCGTGTTCCATAGTGAGTTAGTGCCGGGAATGTAGCAGGTAAATGAGAGGAGGCTGAGGGGCGCCTGAGAGGTGCCCCCTAAGAAGCAGGTGACAGCGGAGCCGAGACCCAAATGATCAGGCGGGGCCAGCTCTGCAAAGAGCTGGGGCAGCAGGGGAGAAGACCCTAACGGGCGGGCCGGACAGACAGTGTGCGCAGAACCGCAACAGGGGTGTGTGGTGGGGGGGAGTGCACAGGGGCAGCAGATGGGGCCTCTGAGGCTGCGAAGGGCTTCAGACTTCACTCCAAGTGTGCCCAGCAGCCACTGGAAGTTACAAAGCAGGGAAGTGACATGGCCCGATTTGCATTTTGCAAAAGACTCCTCTGGGATGTTCGCCTTGATAAATATATTTCACCTAATAACATTAAAAAAAGAGAGAGAGAGATGACTCCGGATTAAAACCAAACAAATAAAAACGGCCCCACTTGGGTGCTCTGTGGAGAACAAAGCTGACGATAAATATCTGCAGGCTGAGCGATGACAGGCCCACAGTGCGCTCGATCTGTCAGACCATTTTGTCTCTTCGAAGAACCCTGAGCGGCAGGTGATTCAGACCATAGCGGAGGTCCCTGGAAACCTCTGCCGAATTTTGGGGGACTCTAGAGTGGGCTTGAGACCCCTTCCTGACGGACCAGATATTTCTAACCATGGACTGATCTTAAGAATTGATCTAGGTCCCCATTACTCAACCTCAGAGCTGTCTCTTTACCAAGAAAGAGAAAACTGTTCATTGCCCCCTAACATTTCCATTTGGGGCTGGGGGTTTTGGTGCCTGGGGTTTGGGGGGCCCAAGCAGATTCTGCACAGCTGAGCTGTGTGTCTGCCACGTCTCCGCTCGACCAAGAGGACAGAACTTCCATGGGCAGCCTCTTCACCTGGGGCCTGTAGGAATATACCCCGGAGGGTCTGGCGGGTGGTCCGGGTCCCGGATGAGTGGCCGATCTGGTCAGATGGGGGAGGTTGCCACTTCCTGAGTGTGGAAGAAGCTCAAAGAGATTAGAGGCACCCGCCCTGCCTGCTCCACCTTCTGAATCATGAGCTGGCCTGCCAAACTGCTCCTCAGCACAGATGTCCCCAGTGCCTCTGAGCAGGGTCCACCCCAGAGATGCCATGGCTGGGAATGGGTCTCACCAAAGCCATTCTCCCCACAGGGAGAGCAAGAACCTAAAACAGAAACACCCCTTCGGGAGAAAGAGATGCCCATCCTGGCTCCACCATAGGAGGCCAACACGGTCTGGCCCCCCAAGCCTCAGTTTCCACATCCGGGAAAATGAAAAGCTGACGTTGACTCTGCAGGGTCTTGGGGAGCTGGAAGTGAGGGAAGGTGCCGCCAGCTCTCTCCCCCCCCTTTCCCGTCTTCGGATCCCGCGAGTCGCTGTGGCCGGGGCTTTGGTGCAGTGGGCTTCCCGTTGGCATCATTTAGCTTCCCAGAGCTGCTAATGGGGCTCCGCGGGCCGTGAGCCTCCATGGCTGCTTTCTCTTCTGCCCAACCAGGCCTGGTCTCCTCACCTCCAAAGGAAACACGAAGGAGAAAGTGGTTCTCGGCTCCGGAGGCCCTCTGAGCCTCCGTTGTCTCCTCTGTAATATGGGATCATAACACCAGCAGGCTCGTGGGGAGGATACAGAACACACACGTGTACAGCCCCTGGCCCGGTGCCCTGCACACATGGAAACTCAGCACACGGTTCACGCTGTCCCCTGCCCGGCACCTTCTCACACGCTACCCTCAACATGCTGTGTTGTGCTGTTTCTTGGTTCTTGAACGGATTCTTGATCCCGTCTGTGATCTGCCCATCATGACCAGCTGCCCAGCGTCCTAGTACACGTTCTGCCTCTGGAAGGCTACCTGGTGCCAAGCCACCCTCCGTCCCTCCCTTCACATTATAGCATTTATTGAGCACCCTGTGAATGCCCCATGGATCAAGAGCAGACACATGCCTGCCCTCATGGAGCTTCCAGTTCTGGGGGACACAGACCTTCGAGAAAGCCGTTGTGTCCCCTCACATTCACAGACGCCCCAGGGCACCGAAGAGGCTCCGGGGTGCCTTAGAGTAGGCCGACCTCGATGCCTATAGCAGCTTATTTGACCCTCAACAACCTCCATCCAGCATGGGAAGCAGGGGTGACCCATTTCACAGACATGAAGAGTGAGGGCCACAGAGCTGCTTTCTTCCACCATGTTCTACTTCCTCCAATATCGGAGTCCTTCGTACCCTATGAACTCGTTTCCAGAACAGGGTGGCAGAAACGGCTTTGAGAACAGCCAGTCTCGACTAAGCCCTTCCAGGTGGCCACCGCACTAAGGGTTTTATGGGTGTGCCCTCATGTCAGCCTCCTGGGGGCCCCTCTTCTCAGGTGGCAGAGGAAGACACCGAGGAAGGTTAACGAGCATGCCCACGGTCACCCAGCTCAAGAGTGTGGGGCCCACGGGGACGGACCAGGTCGGCCTGGCTTTGCCGTGCACCCCACGCGATGTGGACAGAAGGGAAGGCAGAGCATGAACACCCCGCGCTCCTAACACAGAGCTCAAACAGCTCTGGGGGAAAGAGAGGCCAGAGGAGAAGGTGGCACCAAGGGCAAGGTGAGGACATAAACCACCTGCCAGACGGAGGCTACTGGTTCGGCCCCGGGCCTGTGGCCTCTGCCAGGAACGGGGAGAAACGATCAGTTGTGAGCTTTTATGCCCATACCATACAGCCAGATACTCTGCTAAAGCTCAGGTATCCTGAGACCAGGATCACGGAGAAAATTCTCCTAGGGGGAGGGTCCTTCTGAGGTAGTCACAGGGTCAAGTCTTCATGCTGAAGCAGCTGAGGACACCTGGGCGTGTTTCCATGAAGCCCCCAGGTGGGCTTCGTTCTGTGTGGTGGCCACACCGCCGTCCCAGCCGGCCGTTCTCAGCCCACAGGACCACAGTGAGGGAAGAGATGCAGGTGGGTGGGCATCCCTGGTGCTTCTCAGGAGATGGCGCAGACCCATGTGTCCCACAATGGCGTGGGACCCACACCCCACTCCTCGGGATCTGTGGCCATTGCACCAACCGCCGTACTCAGCCCAACGCCACGCTCTGCATCAGCAGCACCAGAGACCACATCTCCTTGGAATGCCTTTGCTTCTTGCAGAGTTTAACCTGCTGGTTGCTATCCAGGGTAAGCTAATGGCCTCCATTCGTTGTGTATCCCTTACACATCAGGCATTCTGCCCAGCACATCACCGTATCTCATTTAATCTTCCTAAAGAACTCTTTGAAGTAGACATTTATTTTCTTTATTGCTTTGATTTGATGGTAAAATGGAGCCTCTGAACAGTGCCCCTGGTCCCACAGCTAAGAGAGTATCTGGATTTGAACCCAGGTCCAGCTGGCCCAGACTCCTTGAGTATAAACCCCGAGGCCACAGTCCCCCTGCCCCCACTGCTGCCAGGAGTGCCCTCGCGCTCAGTTCTGGGACTCGGTTCATGTGACTGCCACATGATCTGTCCCTCCCTACTTCTCCGGCCTCATGACACCTGCCTTCTTTCTGTACTTCCTTCCTTCCAGCCTGCTTTCTGCCCCTCGAACTGGCCACGCATGGTCTAGGACGTGGTGACTGCTCCTCCCTCTGGGACTCTCTTCACCAGCCCTTCTCACTGCTCTGCCTCCTCACCTGTCCTTCAGGTCTTCGCTCAGCTATCCCAGAGGGGCCTTCCCTGCACCTTGGCTGAAGCAGCTCCTTCCAGGCACTGCGGTCACATGACCCTCTCTTACCTTCAGAGCACTTTCCCAGAGCGGCAGTGATCCTGTCTGCCGATGTACCCTGTTCCCTTCCCATGGAAGGCGAGCTTCTTCGGGGCAGGAGTCCGTGTTGTACTCTGCTAAGCCAGCCTACCCAGGACAGCACCCACCAGATTCTTGTGAACACATCTGCTGCTTACCTCTGCTCTGCAGCAGAACTTCCAGGTTTGCTCAGAAACCCTTGGCTAAGCCCCTTGGGAGTGACCGTTGGATTCCACCCAGCTCCAGTCTGCTCCCTTGACTTCCAGGCCACCTTGAGCCCATGGCAACTTGGGAAGAGCTTTGCTCTTAAATGTGCTTCTGGAGGCAGAAGTTCAATGCCAAAGCCACCTTTCCCTTTTTGTCACAGCCCCTCATCTGCAAAAGGTCCTGAGACCACCCCCAAGGAACACACACGCTAGGTATCAGTCATCTGGTGTTCTGGCTCTCTTTTTGGTGCATGACAAACAGCCCCAGAACTTCGTGGCTTAAAACAACCATCACGTCATTTGCTCACAATTCTGCGGGTCGGGGATTGGGGCTGGGCTGGCCTGGGTGCTTCAGCTTCACATGGTGTTGCCAGGGGTCTCTCATGAGGCTGCATTCAGATGGCAGCTAGACTGAAATCCCCAAGTTGGCTTCACTCATGTGTCTGGTACCTGGGAGCCTAAGACCTCCCTCTCTCTCTCTCCACATGCCTTCCATCACGTGACTAGCTTGGGCTTCTTTGCAGTGGTAGCAAATTCTGAGAATGAGTGTTCCGGTAGAAAGGGGGAACTTGTGGATCTCTTAAGACCCAAACTCGGGAGTTTGCTAGTATCACTTCCCTTGGGTTCTACCGGCCAAAAGACTGACAAGGACATTCCAGATCCAAGGTCAAAGGAACTAGTTTTCACCTCTCAGTAGGGCCACACCACAAGAGAAGATGTGAGATGGGAAATATTACTGCTAGCATTTTTGGAAACACAACCCACCACATCGGATTTCCCAATTAGCCTCTTTTCAGACCACAGAGTTTATCACTCTTTGGTGCCTCCCACTGCTAGGAAGAAGCGTGGGCTCCACTGGCTTCCCTTTGGGGCTTTCCTGGTGCCTTCAGGTTCCCAGCCCGTGGTAATTGGAGGGTAGCAATTGGAGGGTAGCAACAGAAGCTTCCAAGGGGCTCTCCAGAGCTTCCCGGCCCTTTGCGTGTGCTACTGTCTTGGATGACAAACAGGGCTACCCCTCACTGCGGGAAGCTCATGAATATATTTACTCTGAATTTAAGAACCATAATGGATTGGCACTGGCTTCTGACCTCACAGAAATATTGAACAAACAAGATGTAGGTCTGCAGGGCAATTGCTTTCTTTTTGATTTCCTGGGCTGATTACTATTGATTATCCGCTGTGCACTTTGTTAATTTCCTTTTGACAGGGCTCTCTTCTCTGCACAGTTCCTGAGAAGGGTTTGGTTTTGTTATTTTTTCCTGGGATTAAGGCGCTATGTATTCTAAACAACCCGATTATTCAACAGAGAATTCATTCGGCTTCCCTTTTTTGGCAGCCGGTTTACCAGCGACCTCCAAAAGCGAAGTGACAGGCCAACCCTGTGCAGGAAGTCTGCTCATCTTTAAGAGATGCCGCAATGCTGGTGATGGGCACAAATGAGCTCCCCCTTTGCTGATGCTAATTGTCATGTACCTGGGGTTAATGATAACTTTGCAATAACAGGTAACATTTAGTTTGTGTCAGGCTCACTGCTAAGTGCTTGACAGGCTTTATCTCATTAATTCCCCCCCAATAAACCCACAGGGTAGGCCCTGGTATTACCCCACACATTGTAGGTGTCCAAAGGAGAGCTTTAGGATATGGAAAGGATTTGGAGCATCAGAGCCAAACATTTTTTTTTTTTTCCTGAGCCAAACATGTTTTCTCTTTAGGGCTTTTGAACCTTGGTATTGCCTCCGCCTTGAAGCCATGGCCCATTCTTTGCTCTTTGCACCATCCCTCTGTCTTGTCCTTCAGGTTTCTGCTCAGTTGTCACATCTCAGAGGCCTCCTTTGGCCAGCCGGTCCCTCCAGGCTCCCATCACCTCTCAACACCTTGTTTTATTCCTAGCATGTATCTCTAACCAATGATACCTCTTCTATTTGGAGAAGTACAGTGTTCTCCTTCATTTTGGAACCCACGGAAGCACTAGTCGGTGGGTCCATTTATTCCTTTGTTAGTTTGAAAACTGTTAAGTGAACCAGCCTCTTCCCACTCACTCATGCACTGCCTGCATGACCTTGGCAAGTTACCCAACTGGTGAGAGCCTCAGGTTTCTCATCTGTCAAATGGGGATAGTAATTAGAATCTGCCCCATAGGGTTGGTGGGAGAATTTAAGCAAGATACTACAAATAAACATTTTAGGTCTTTCATGGCGCATAGGCATTTCACAATCAAAACAGAGTACTCTTCTAGACACTAAGGATACATAAACAAAATGAAATTTTAAAATAATATTTAGCACCCGACACACTGTGAGCACCCAGGTGATTATTGTGCCTGGTTTTCCTTCTATTCTAAGGACATTGATGAATGATCACCAACCAGGAAAGGACTGAGCCCTGAACTCTGTTATTGACTGGGGTAGAAACTGATAAAACTTTAAAGATCAAGAGTATTCTTTATCTTGACTTAGAAATGGACAAGGGGAGAGAGCAGCTCAGAGGAGCTGGTGTCTCTGGAAGAGCAAGCCATCTCCTGCGTGCCTGGAGCCGGAGTCACAGAAGCTAGAGAATGCTGAGGGGGGATGGGGGGTGGCATGGAGCTCAAGGAGCCCGAGAGTAAATAACCTGCATTAAAAGGCAGAAAACCTCAGTGTCAAGTGCTAAGAAACCATATCCCCATTTTTAAAACTTCTTTTTGGCTACCAGATGCTAAAATGAATCATTGAGTTTTCTAAGCAAAGGGTCAACTTCAGAAGAGAATATTTACAACTGCGAACATCAGCACTGACGCAGCCTTTACAGAAGTGGGATCTGAAGGCAGACCGAATGGCTGTCACGTGGCCTAATTTATAATAGCGTGCGGAGAAGCTGAAGACTGGGGAGTGCAAACAGGAGGTGGGCTTCTCTGTCTTCAGACAAATTCAAGATTGGATGTGAATGACAAGGCTATTCGGCTCCCCCCAGGGACCATCTGTCCCTTTAAAACCCACCAAAGGTGGGAGCAACAATCTTTTGGAGCCTCACTTTCCTGTGTGTAGACTACAAGTAAAACAGCCCCCACTGCATAGCGTGTTCTGAGAATTAATGAGAAAACAATGCAAGGAAAACGCTTAGCATGACGCCTCGCACACAAACACACTCAATAAATGTAAGCTATTGTTATTTCTTAAATTAATATGAATTCAATCCCAAAGAATAAAAAATCTTCAATAGTTAGTTCCTCTAAGGGCTGAGCTCCCAGAGCTGCTCTGTGTTGTGTGCCTTCCAGTCACGGCTCCAAAACTTCGAGTTCTGCGTCTGGGCAAGTCCCTTCACCTCCCCGAGCCTCAGTGTTGTCACCTGCAAAATGGACATAAAAGGTCACAACAGTGCCTGGCACCTATAAAGAAGGCTCTCTATGTGTTTGCTGTCATTAGCATCAAATTATTATTAGTTGGACCAGCAGTTGTTTACAATGCTTGGAATGAGACTTTCCCCTCTTTAGGCAAATACATTTACCTATTAAGTGAGCATTCACTTATTCATGGTTCTGAGCTCCTCATTAAGACTCGCCTCCCATGTGAAAGTGGACGCCAGTAAAAGTGTGTTCTTTCATTCGAGTAACTGAAGAGGCTTATTAAAGCAATAATAAATATACCTAGGTTTCTATGGAAACGATGATCTCATTAGGTTTTTCTTTTAATCAAAGGAGTCCAAATTTAGGAACTCTTAGTGTGTTTCCTGATTAAGGAGGTCATTTGTGGTTTCTCTGTGTTGCTGGAGGAATCCCAGAGTGGAGGCATCCCCCCAACCTCGTGGCAAATGTTTTCATTACAGATTATGGCAGAAGGCCTGGTTGCGTCTTCAGAGGGGCTCATTTTTCCTGACAGCCCTGCTAAACTCTGTTTGCCCATATCCCTGTTCCCTCTGGCAGTCCCAGCGGAGAGAGGCAACACCAAGGACTCCGGTCTCATTTCCCTTGATGGTAGCTTCTCAAAGGATTCGTGGGAGGTACCCACCAGAGCCAGCATGAAAAAGAGAAAATTGCTCCCTCAGAATGGCCGGCCTTGAAATGCTCAGCGAAGCCCCAGCTCAGATTGGCTGTAACATGTCAGAATGTGATGAGGCTGATATTTGGAGTTTGCTACTGAACATAGCCGCTGCAAAATGCCATTTCCAGCACCTAATACCTGTCTGGGGAGAGATCAGAACATTTAGTTTTAATCTTAAAGGTCATGCAGGAACTCATCCTAATAATGGAGCCCAAAGCCAGGCGGAGAAGCCAGGAAAATCTCACCAACAAGGGCTCCTTTCTCAGGCAGAGCCGCTGCAAAGAGGAAGAGTCCGTGTGCACAGAGCTGATAAACCAGTTGGCCTTTTCAAGGTGACCCTGAGAAGCCAGGTGTGGTCAGACTTCTGCTCCTGAACATCCCATCTGCAAAACCAGTACATCGGGCATGGATGCCTGTGTTCATGCATTTATTGAACAAAAATTCAACTTTGTGCTAGGTCCTGAGCTAGACCCTGGAGATAAGATATGAAAAGGCACACTCTTTGTCCTCAAGGTGAAAATTGCCTGCCAAGCCAAGGAGAGAGAAAAATGCTAAGAAAGGATCCTACTGCTGCCAATCTGAATATAAACAGAAAAACACCATAGCTTGCCTGAAGAAGTCAGGGAGGGTTTCCTGTAGGAGGTGGGCCTGAGCTGAGCCCTGGCTGAGGCGTTGGCATTTTCTAGCAAGCAGGTATGGTTCCTGGCAGGGAGGGAAGCCTGGAAGCATGAAGGACCTGGCCTGGCAGAAGGGTAATGCAAGTGGAGGGGCATGAGGCTGAGTCTGGAGCCAGTGGGGAAACACTGGAGGAACACTGGTGTGGTTTATGCAGGGCATCCCGTGGACCTCCAAAATGTACATTTCTGCCCTTCCCTTGAAAACTCTACTATTTATCAAACGGCACGCACCAGGCACCAGGCTTGGTGTCTCTCAGTTCAAGTTCTTGGGAGAAAGAATCTCTTTCTTTGGATGGCTTGGGTCAGATGTTCACCCGGGATCCAGTCGACTCTGGCCTGATGATGGCGTGGTAAAGACCAAGCATGGCTGCCAGGTCTTACCTGGTGCTCACAAAGGACACATCAGAGAGGTCCCTTCTTCTGGCGTTATAGAAAGTTGCCACACCCCCTCAGCAGGAGCTTCATGTTTCACCCTATCCCCTGTGACCTTCCTGCCCTGACCTTGTCCAACACCTTTTCATCTCTTCTCCATCTGCCCCCCTGTGGACCTCACAGTCACCTCTCAGGTAGCCCTGACAAAGTATTTACCTTCTCTAAGCCTCAGCCTTCTCAGCTCTAAAATGGACAGGAAAATAAGACCCATCTGATGGAAGTTTTGTGAATATGCATTCAGCTCTTAGCTCTTAAAATCATTACTGCTTTTATTGCCATTGGTGTCATATGGTGGCGATATTCCTTGCTGCCCAGCTGGGCTTAGGGAAAGATGATAACACAGGGCACTGTGAAGGGGTGGACATAGGCTTCAGAGCCAGTGGTATCTGGACTGACACCTCACCCCCACCACCGAGTGTCTGTGTGACAAGTTACTCCACATCTCTGAGCTTGTTTTTTTTAATTTGCAAAATGAGAGTAGTAATAACGATCTTACAGAATCCTTGAAAGGACCACATGACGTTCCTGCGCCAAGGTGCTTAGCAAAATGCCTGGTAAAGAGGAGGTTCTCAATAAAAGGGAATTCTTATCATTATTACCATTATCTTATTGTTATTCTTATCAATTATAACTCTTATTATTAAGCCCCTCATTTAGTCAAAGAGACTCCTACGTAGTAGCATGACTCCCAACTCCATCCTAGCAACAGTCTAAATCCGATGAGCTCTCTGAATCTGATGTCATTTCTATCTCGGGCACCTGCGATACTGGTTGATCATTAACCATTCTGGCTCATATGCCTTCTCTCACCAGTAACTCTATAGTTAATCTTTTCCGAGCTGGGCAGTGCTGTCATTGGTTTCAAGGGCATCTGTATGTAGTTAGAGAAGAAGCGCTGGGATTTTTGCATATGGCATTGTAGTGATGCGTTCTTCACTGAGATCGGAAGTAATTTGGAGCGCACATTCCCTCGGTCACATGTTCTCTGTGAGCACACAGAGCTGAAACCCCACACTGGGCCAAACCAGGCATGGTGATTTGGTACCCTGAATGGATTGCAAGAAAATTAAGCTCAAATAAGGAGCCACTCTAAGCGCATTTCATTTTATCTGCCATTTACAGAGAAAGGCCACTGCCCTGCATCTAAATAACCGGATGCCTGTCTTTAAAATGCGCTCACTCGCTCCCTCTCCCAACTCACTAAATCAGGGTAAAGAAAAAAAAAATACCTTTGTATATAGCAGTGCCTGAACAATTTGTACACCCTGTAATTCTCAGGTAGCCCTGGTGCCCTCCCCTGCACTCCTGCAAGACATTTAATAGAAGGATGTTGTGCTGACATCTCATACTGTAACAAATATCGTCACTCTACAGAAGTATGCCATGGTGAATTTTCTAGTAAACAATGAAGTGCCATTAGAAGTGCTGCAAAATTACCCATTTCTGAGCTAACAAACAGCGTACATTTAGGAGTAAGAGTCAACACTTTGAATCGGGCTCTTCTGCTTATTAATTTCTGAGTCTTGATTCCAGCACCTTTAGATTTGGATGGATTGAGGTATGCTTTGAGGACGTCTTTCAACATGGTATGTCGTGGTTCTCTTTCTGGAAGGCAGTATATTCCAGTGGTTAAACTCAGACTCGGAGCTCGGATTCGCTCGATTCCAGTCCTGTTTGGGCCACATTTTCCCCATGTAACCTTGGATGTGTTGAGATTAGTAATAGCCAGGACATGTATTAACATGTACATTTTACTTAGGCTGTACTAAGGAGTGTTTTAAGTACTTTATCTGCATGGACTCCTTTAATCCTTAGATTTACAAGTCTATGAGGTAGGTATTTTTCTTATTATCTCCATATTATAAGTAGAAAAACCAAGGCACGGTGAAGTTGAATAACTTGCCCAAAGTCAAGATCCAGTTATAACCAAGCTGGCATTTAAAGCAGGGATCTTCCCTCTGGAATCCCTGCTCTTACCTCGTGTGTGAGCGTCATCTTTCTTATCCATAAGGTGACCGCAGTACTGGGGCACCTGTGTGGCTCAGTGGGTTAAGCGTCTGCCTTCGGCTCAAGTCATGATCTTAGGGTCCTAGGATCGAGCCCTGCATCAGGCTCCCTCTCCCTCTGCACCCCTCTCCGCTCATGCTGTCTCTCAAATAAATACATAAAATCTTTTTTTAAAAATGACAACAGTACTAATACCTGCTTCTAGGATTGTTGTTATGATTAAATGTTTGGGCAAATGCACTTAAGTGCTTAGCATGCTGCCTGGAATACAGTATGAGTTCAATTACTGTGGGCTGCTGTGTGATTAATAGCTGCTTGATAGGGACTCTCCCATTCATGACTCCAGGGCCACTCCAGGGGACCTTTCACTGTGGGTCCTAGATGACTGCCCCCTCCCCCCCGGAGCTCTGCAGCACAACAGCCCTGTTAACCAGCATTGTTCTGGATGACTCAGAGTGGGGAGAGGCCAGAGGCAAGGAGGCTGTCAGGAATCCCCAGTAGCCCAGGGAAGAGATGGTGAGCCCTGACCAGGGCATTGGGAAAGCACAAGGGGAACCAATTCCATAGGTGCATCATTATCAGTGATTCAGCATTTTTGAAAGATCAGCCAAACACAGGACCGTGTCAGTGGCCCCAGAAGAAAACCAAGCCAAAGAGCAGTGCGAGCCAGGCCTCTGTGCAGGACCCACTATATAATTTTCACGCAAAAAGTATTAAGAATTTCAGGGCGCCTGGGTGGCTCAGTCGGTTGAGCATCTGACTCTTGATTTGGCTCAAGTCACGATCGCAGGGTTGTGAGATGGAGGCATGCTTCAGGCTCTGCAGTGAGCGTGGAGCCTGCTTAGGATTCTCTCCCTCGCCCTCTCTCCAGCACCACTCGTGTGCACACACACACACTCTCTCTCTCTCTCTCTCAAAAAAAAACTAAATTTCAAAACCTGAGCGGGGCGCCTGGGTGGCTCAGTCGGTTAAGCATCTGTCTTTGGTTCAGGTCATGATCCCAGGGTCCTGGGATCAAGCCCTGTATCAGGCTCCCAGCTGAGCAGGAAGTCTGCTTCTCCCTCTGCCCCTCCCCCCAGCCTGTTTTCTCTCTCTCTCTCAAATAAATAAATAAAATATTAAAAAAAAAAAAGAATTTCAAAACAGGTGCAGCATGTTAAGTCAAGCACAGAGCACTTCTCAGCATAGGGTCCTATGCGGTTGCATGGGTCACGTGCCCAGGAAGCCCGCCCCGCCTCTCTGTCACCGTCCCACCTCCAAACCTGTGAACTAGGGATGGGGCTGACATGGCTTCCAGGCCTCCAATCTCATGAGCTCATCTCCTGGTTGGCTTAAGATTTCTCCCTCCAGGAGCACCCTGAAAGACAGATACACAGGTAGAAAAAGATGGTTTGGACTCCAACAGGAGAGGCACATATCAGAGAAATCTTGAGCCCAGATGAATTGTGATTAACCGCAGATACTAAGGAGCGCTCCGGGGAAGCTGGGATGGGTAAATTGAATTCTTGGGGTGGCAGCTCACAGAACCTTGAGGAATGGTCTCTGTCCAAGAAGACTGATGCAGCACAGATCTGTGCTTCTTTTCCTTACATCAGGCCACGAGAGTGATGAGGCTCAAGTGGCAGACACCTGTCTGCATGAATAAAAGATGCATAGAGACGCAGTAAACACCGAGCACACCCAGGGCCCCCTGCAAAAGCGCATGATGCAGAGGCCTGGCCACGACAAACCCACTCCTGCCAACGGTCACCTGCCAAGCTGGAGATGGCTTTTCTTCTGCAGCTGCATCATCTTTAAGACGGTTGAGCACGTGGGCAGGTCGAGCCCAAGAAGGGCAGGGGTGTGGTCTGAGGGGTGTGGACAGCCCAGTGCCTGAGATGCCACCGGCAGAATCCCCTGGGTTAAGATTTCCAACAGAGAACTTACAGTCCCCCCACTTATTTGTGGGAGATAGGTTCCAAGGTTCCCAGTGGATGCCTGAAGCCACAGATGGTACCAGACCCTATGTATACTATTTATTTTCCTATACACACAGACCTGTGACTGTGTTTGATCTAGAAATGAGACACAGTGAGAGATTATATTACAGTTACATCTGTTAACAACAGACCGTGATAAACACAGGGGGACGTGGCCTCTCTCTCAAAGTACCTGTTTGTGCTGTACTCACCCCTCTTCTTGTGATGATGGAGGATGATAAAGTTCCTATGTGATGAGGTGAAATGAGGTGAATGATGTCGGCTTTGTGACGCAGCGCTGGGCTATGACTGTCCTGACGCTTGGTCAGAAGGAGGATCGTCTGCTTCCAGAATCACGGCTGGCTGGCCGCAGGCAACTAAAACCACGGATAAGGGGACTACCGTACAGATGCTGCCATCTGACCCGGAGGAGGGTTACCATGAATTTCCTGCGGTGCCTTCATGGGAGCACTCGACCATCACCTGCCTCTTTCCTGGCAGAGTCCTAAAGTTCTGACACCGGACAGGTCAGTTTGGATGTGGAGATGGGGATCTGACCTGCCCGGAGCATTCATTCGTTCGTTCGTTCGTTAGTTCATTCATTCCTTCTCTCATCTAATATTCTCACTGAGCATCTTCGGCGGGGGGGGGGGGCACGCCTACCAAGGCTGAGTGCCTTGAGGGCAGGAGGATGCCAGGAATCTGGGGGATGGGGTTGCAGGGAGGGCTCCCCCAAGCAAACCTTGCCGGCCTCACAGTTCAGAACCGGAACCGCCCCTGAGGCGGGGAAGGACACACCTGATCAAGTCACTCCCAGGTGAGGACCTGAAACAGACCAAAGCCACCTCCTTCCCAGCGGCTGGAACTCGGCTTACAGATCGACCTTCCTCCACCGCCCTCCACAGACCCTCGTTTGCAGGCCGACTGAAGCACCTTGGATTTTCCAGGCCCTGTGCCTTTGCTCCTGCCTGTCCTCCTCCCTGAAGCATTTCCACCTGTCGGGATGCTCGCCCTCCTTCAAAGCTCGTCTCAAATGCTGCATTCTCCATGTCTCGTCTCAGTCCTGGGTCCCTGTAACCGGCGGGGACTTCGTTGCCCCCCGTGAATCTGCTCAGAAATAAACCTGCAGAGCCTTTCTTACTGCTCATGACATGTTGTGCCTCCTGCCTGAGTTATTTGTTTTCTGGTCTTATTTGCCATTCTTTCTCTGAGGGCTACAGCCCTGGACTCTTCATCTTTCTGGAATCCATGAAGTCTAGACAGTAACTGGCATACAGTGAATATGCTTGTGTAATTGAAGTTTATCCCCTGGCTAAAGGTGTTTCCGGGGCCCAACTGATGCCACCTCCTGCCCGCCGTTTTTCAAAGGAGTGTTCTAGTTGTTTCCATTCTTTGTGGAATATGGTCTCCTGTACGTCAGTCACCATACCTTGGTGTTCCTTGAATTTCCTGACCCGGGATGGGATGTGGAATAAAGGCGCTTTTTCCACCTTTTTTATTGTGATGTAATTCACATACCATAAAACTTGCCATCTTAAAGTGTATGATTCAGTGGCTTTTAGTATATTCACAAGACTGTACAACCATCCCCGCTCTCTGATTCCAGAACATTTACGGCATCCTAAAAAGTAAAGGGCTCATTGTTAACTTTAAGTGTATGACAGTCCTCTTATTTGGAAACCACTGGTGTCATTCTCCAAACCCTGGTGACTGGGAGCTGGCCTTCCGGACCGGGTTTCCCGGACTTGTCGGGGCTCGCTGGTCCCCGGGAGAGGGCAGACCGCACCCCATCAGTCCTGCTCCCTCCGCTTGCCAGCCTCACCCTATCCCACCCCCACTTCCCCTTCTGCTCACCATGCGCTGAACACAGAACCCAGCACTCGAAACGGCCTTGAGATGCATCTAAATCATCAAAAGCGATCCCGCTTTGAACTCTGTCTCGTCGCCGTTAATCTGTTTGGACAGCCTTTCTCCCGGCGTGGTTTATTAAGATTTCATTACCCAGGAACTGGAGCTCACATCATGAACCTTGACTTATTAGCATCATGCAGAACAAGGGGGTGGGGACATCATCCTGCCGGCTGGGAGCCCCAGCTAAGTGGTGGGGGCCGTGCCTGAAGCCTTCATGGGTGACACGCCCACATTGGAAACCACTCGACTTGCTCTTTCGTTTGTCCCCAAGTGCCACTCTGAGCCTCCTCCTCAGATAATGCTTTCCAAACCTGTCCGTTAGCTCGTTTGTGCCACCGCTGAAAACGCCCCTCATTGGCTCCATCGGGCCAATGAGCCAACGTGCTGCACCTGTCAGCATCCGCATGACTTCCTGGGGGGAAGGACCTGATCGAGGAATGTCACCCCGATCCCCGGGCATGCCTCCCATCTCTGTCACCTCCCTCCACTTGCTCACAAAGCACCCAACAACACTGCAGTGAAAATGCCCGGGACTCCACTGAGGACACACAGCATGGGCTCAGTCCCCGGGAGGAGGAGATGGTTAAGCAGCTGGGCAAGTTTCCGGGACATCCGAGGCCTAATCTATCCCACCACGCGACAGCGGTTCCTGGACCTGCGGGCCACGCTTGCCTGACGCGCCAGCGCCGTACCAGAGGCCACCAGCCTTTAATCTCTGTGCGTGCAGCTTTGCCCCCAGCCACGCATTTGATCCCGCGGCGCAGGCTGCGGATGATCGTTGTTGCCGTGGTCCCTGGGCTTGGGGGTGGGATTCCCCTTTCTGAAGGAACAGCCGCATTAGCCCGTGTGACCTCTGTCAGTGCTGCGGGGACTTCGGTTGTCACAATTGTGACTGTCCTTTCAAAACACCTGCTCCGGCCCCTTTCATGCTCCTCCTGACTGATTCTCATTTTCAAAGACCCATCCTCACCCCTGCCCAGCCCCACAGCACAGGGCTGCCTTTGGCTGTCGGATGTAGGACATGAGTCAGGATTGCTACCTGGTTGAAAGGATAGATAATTCAAAGGTGGCCAGCCACTCAATCGTCCATTCATTCATGCAGTGGCTATTTACTGAGCACCTACTGTGTGCCAGATACTATGCTGGGTGTTAAGAGAACAAAATTGCACAAGACCGTGTCTCTGCCCCCAAAGACTGCTGCAGCCCAGCAGGCAGGCCGACAAGAACATCGGTGACCACACCGAGGTGGAGGAGTTTTGTGGCCCCTGCAAGGTGTAGTGGGAACGCAGAGGGTCTCTTACCTCAACCTGGAGGTCAGGGTGTCTCCAAAAGGAGAGAAAGCTTACTAGCATCATGAAGAACCAGCAGGTGCAGAAAAAGGAACGAGGTGTTCCAAGCACAGGGAGCAGCATGTGGGCAAGGGAAACGCATGGAGGCAAGGAGAGCAGGGTGCATTCGAGGCTGTGCACCTGGGACGTGGTCAGTGGGATTCTGCTGGAAAAGTGGCAGGGGGACATGAGGGTCAGGCCAGCTGGGTCTGCGTGCTGTGCCCAGGCAGTGTGGCTCTTGATGGCTTTCCGCAGGAGCGTGATGGAGACAGATACCCCTCTGCAGGGAGGTGGAGGAGGTGAGGCTGGAGGCAGGGACCTCCAGGGACCACTGCGGTGGCCCCAGCAAGAAATGATGAGGCCTTGGTGGTGGTGTCTCTGGGGGTCACCTGGCTTTGTTTCACTGAGGAGGAAAAGGTCTGAAGGCACCCCGAGTGCCCACAGCATTTTCCCAGTTTCCCCTGAGGAAATGTTATACCACAGTCAGAGCATTTCCTGCTGCTTTATGGCTAACCTGTGCATCTCCATCCCGAGCAGCTTAGTCGTTGAGGGTTGGGAGTCTGGAGCCGTATCAGCTGGGTTCAAACCCCAGCCCTACCACCTATGAGCTGTGTGACCTCAAACAAATGATTTGACCTCTCTGTGTAACTGTTTATGTGGCTGTAAAAATGGGCAGGAGGGTAGTGAGTGTATCCAGTCATCGCATGTCGTGGGCATTACATGAGTGTGTCTATATAAATTGCGTGGCGCACAGTAAGTTCTCAGTAAGTCTTGGCTTTCAATCTTCCTCCCTGGAGCCTTCCTTACCTTCTATGGCTCAAGACAGGTCAGAAGAGGGTCCAGTTTACACTTGAAGCCGGTGAGACATTCGGGTATAAGGGAGCCCGGAGCAGCCCCGCGGGCTGGTCCCTCTTTGGCAAACAAGGCTACCCCCAACCCCTGTCAGCGCCGCATGAACCCCCACAGCCCGCAGCCTCCACCCGAGGAAATTAAAAAACCGGATTGTTTTTTTCAGCATAATCAAAAGTAATACCACAGGGCCCGACCTTTTGTTCACCAACAATTACGTAGGTGGCATTTACTGACTCTCACCTTGAGCCTCTGCCTCCCTGCTTTCCTCTCCCAGCTCCTAAAGATGCAGCCTGGCGGGGAGGTGGCTCCCCCAGCCCGCTCCCCAACAGGGTTCTCTAGGGGCCCTCTTGGAGTCTTCAGGGGCCAGCGGTGGAGCAGGGGAGAGGGGGGCCCCCTACTTCATGGAAAGCCCACCGGGAATTTCAGGCTTTCATCTAAAGCAGACACAGTTAGGAACCTAATCCTTACAAATTGGCATGGCATCCAAAATGAAATCTCAGTAAACTGTCCCTGGAGTGTCCGCTACCAGGATCATCGGCAAAGTGACAGAAGGCGGGGTACCCCTGGGCTCGGAGCACTGCCCCTCCAGGGCCGTGGGCCTTTCCCCTTCCGCGCCTTGGTGGCCCGCTCTGCCAGATGGACATAGCCAGGGGTGTGCTGCCAAGGGCTTAACAACCAGCTCTCTCCAGGACTGGGGACCGGGTGGGGCCGCTGGCGACCCTCATCGGTTTCCACGGTGTCACGACTTTAGCTGCTCACTTGACGTCCCTGATGGCCGAGCCAGGACGAGGTGAGCACGGTCTGCTCGCGGGGGCCAGGAAGCTGGCAGCCCCACGCCGCTGGAGAGGTGGGCAGCACCTGCACCACGGGCGGCGAGAGAACGAGCCGCAGCGCGCGCACGCACGGGGGACAACGTGGGCGGGTGTGCGTACCCGCTGCCCGGCGAGCACACGCCCGCGGACTCTCAGTCCGCCGGGAACGCGCACAGGCCCAGCTGCCGTCTTGGTCCCGGGGGCAGGGCGCGCAGGAGGGGCTCACCTGGCGCTTGGAGATCGGCTCCAAAGCCCTTTATGTTGTTCCATTCGCAGACTTGCCGCCCTCCCTGCAGTGAAGTCTGTTTTCAAATTCAGGCTTCGGGACACCCTCAAAGTGCACCCTCTCTACCCTCCATTGGAACCTCGGAAATGTAACCTGAAGTTGTCCAACTTCTTGCCCTCTGACTGCCCTATGGGATCTGCTTCCCATCTACTCCTCTGCCCGCATCTCCTGCACTCATCCCCGTGCTCATAGTGTGCCAGCTGCTGGCCTCCCTGCAATTCCTGTGACAGGTCCAGGGCTCTCCGCCCGCAGGGCCTTTGCACCTGCTGTGTGCGCCTCTCCTCGTCCTCCCATCATTCAGATCTCTGCTCAGATGTCACCTTTCAGAAAGCCTTATCTGAAATAGGAACTCTTCACTGGCACCCCACTCTTTATCCCCACAGCCTACTTTTATGTCTTTCTACCTTATATATTAATAGTTTTGCTGGTTTGCTTACTTGTTTATGACCTGCCCTCCGCCACCTTCTCCACTAGGGGTGAGCTCCTCATGGGCGGAAATCTATCCACTTTTCTGTGGGCCCCACGTCTCCTCTGTTCCCACCTGCCCTGTCTCTCTCTAACGGGCAATGCCAGCTCAGCTCCTTTCTAGCCTCCAATCCCTGTTCTCATGTCTTCTCTCCCTGAGAGCTCTGCAGTCCCATGGACAAACCTCTGGGTATCGTTCCTGCACATAAACACATATGCCTCAATCCAGGTTGGCCTTGGCTTGTGCTTGGTCCTCTTGAGCCCCCCTCATCTCCCCCATGCCTGGCTTTCCCCAGCCAGAGCTCAGGCCCCCTCCGCTCTTCAAACTCAAGGCCCACATCTTAATGAGGCCTGAATCCCTGTCCTATATCCAGCCCAGCCCATGCCAATGACATCCCTGCCTGCCCACCCGACGGGAGCTCCATCGGTGCAGGAACCTTGTCCTGTGCAGCTCTGGTTCCTAGTCCCTAGAACAGAGCCTGGCACGTGGGTGTATAATGAAGACTAAGGTAACTGACAATTCTTCCAGCAACCCAGAATCTGCTAGAGAGCTCTGGGGTGCATTTCTGTTGCAAAAGGTCCCAGAAGTGCCCAGTCCACCTTGGCTCTACACGTTGCCTTATTTTGGAAGATAACGTCCCCCTCACCACCACCACCATTAGCAAATATGGCACCATGAAAGTGTCTCCATTTGGTGTTTCCTCAAAGAATTGCCTTTTACATTAACATGAACAGTCCTCACCCTCTGTCATCTCTTGAAGTGAGCTTAAGAAAGAGACAGGCTTTCCAGAAAGAAAAAAGAGGCTTAAACAGAGGGCGTGACCTACCCTTTTCTCCAAAGCACGACTGCAGGAGATGGAAGCAGGACCTAAGTTAGCTCAGCAGTGAAAGCAGCTTCCGGTCCACTGTGTGCAGAAGATTATAAAGATGGCATCGTGGCTTTCAGGAGCTGTGAATTAAGCTGTGTGGACGTATCACTGGACAGCTGCATGGGTAACACAGCGGGGGTAGAAAGGAAGAGAGTGGTGCTGTTTTTAAACTCTGTTTTGTCCAAGAAATGCTAAGGGGAGAACAGTGCAGTGGATCCTAGAACCAATTCCAGGAGATGGAAGTCTATAGAAAGGATCGATATGAGAGGATTAGAAAGTATGTTGGAACCAAGAATGTTAACAGACTGCATGAAGACAGAGTGCGGAGTTTACAATACATCAGATCAGGAGAGATGGGCACCGTCTTGCTCACCTAAGACTGCTTTATTTTTTCTGCAAATGCAGGTTCCATAGCTTCGAGGCAGAGCATCTGCTCTGGAGTCAGGAGCACCTGGGTTCAAATCACAATTTGATTTGGACTCAGATCATCTCCGACTAGTTATCAGACCCCAGGCCAGTTAGCTCTCAAGCCTCAGTTTCCTTACCTGCAAAATGGTCATCATACTATGCCTGCACCATTGAGTTGTTGTGAGGATTCAACAAAATAATCCTTAGTTCAGTTCCTAAATCATCACTCAAAAGATGCTAATTCTCATTTATTTATTGATTAATAATATAGTGTCCGCAATGTGCCAGGGACCCTTCTGGGTGCTTGGCGGGCAGTCATTCAGTTACTGTTCATTGTACACCAATGTACACCCCTTCCCCACTTCATAGATGAGGAAACGGAGCACAGGGAGGTTAAGAAGACTGTCTGAGTCACACAGCTCAGGAGGGCTGGAAGCAGCGTTCGAACCTGTGAGTGTGATCGCTGTCTGTGTTCTGTTTTGCTGCCTTTTACATAGTTTGATCACCTCCTCCACGAGTGACCCTGTGATAAGGCACCAAAGCTAAAGGAGGAGTAGAAAACACGGTCCTATCTTTACATTGCTTCCACACTTATAAGAGAGCTCACTGTCTCATGACGTCCTTCACTTATAAATGTAGAAAATAATTAAGTAGCACAGCATCCAAGCAACTTTTCAAAATGTAGCAGCGAACATCCTTTTCTCCGTGCAGAAATCAGTGTCTTAACACTTGGGCTGTACTTTCTGTTCCAGGGTCAGATGAACAGTGAGAAATGCAGTAAGAAACAAATGCACATTCTTTGAAACCACTGACTTCGGTGGGGTTTATTGTTACTGCAGTATAATCTATCCTGTCGGCTACTCCCTGTTAATACCGCTTTGTATCTAATTCGAACACGGTGTGTTCAGAGTAAATGTGCAGTGAATACTCTTCGGGGTGAGGTGAACTCCACTAACCGAATTGCTTGGGGTTGCAGAGGCTGAAATGGGTGCTTTCATCACTTCTGCCCAGAAAGGCTTCCTTGGAGACACCTGTGGGAATGACTGTTTTGCTTTCGTGGTAGCCAATTTTTAAAGCTTTCATTAGCTATGATAAATTATTCAAAGGAGTAACACCCGAAGCCTCTTTAGAATATTGACGTGGTCCGGCAGTAAGTGAATGGAAAAGTACCTCCGGGTCCGAGGCTAACTTCCATTTAATTTTTAGAAGACCCAGTCAAGTTGTTAAAATGATCAGGAATGGGCCTAGCCAGAGTTGGCTCAGCAAAGAGGGGATGCTATTATCTCCGAGACCATTAACTTAATCAGATCAAGTCAGTGTCAAGAAAACAAAACTCCTCATGTGACGGCGGGGCTCAGGATGTAATTAACAAGCGGATTTGACTTTTATCCGGAAGCCCCCAGAGAACATTTTTTTTTTTAAAGTAGGTTCTAACTAAATAAGACAATGTAATGTACCATTTAGCTTCATTTCTGGAATCCTACGCGATATTTTACAGGAAGCTTTGCAGACCCCAGAGTTCCCCTCCCTGGCTTCATCTTCACATGTTCATGCAACCGATAAAACAGTATTAGATCATATAGGTGTCACCAAAGGCCATGGCAAAGTTGTAAGTACCTGACAGGTTTCTCGTACTGAATTACGGAGGCGTTGTCAGAATATCTATGTATGTACCCAGAGAAC
This sequence comes from Zalophus californianus, assembly GCF_009762305.2. NCBI lineage: Eukaryota > Metazoa > Chordata > Mammalia > Carnivora > Otariidae > Zalophus > Zalophus californianus. The sequence continues at coordinate 10,723,382 of NC_045598.1, forward strand.
CCGCGCCGTGGGAACTCCAGCTGGGGTATAAATAGCTTCTGAAAGACTTGGTGTGTCTAGCGCAGGATGGCATTTCCATGATGAGCCAGACGGAAAGACAGCAGGGACGTAGGGTGGCCCAGAATCCCAGCCCACAAATACTTCAAGACTGACCCAGTATGTCAAGTCCCAAGGTTTTGATGATCTTGGAACCAAGGACCACGTATGACCCAGCAATTCCACTCCTCGGTATATACCCAAGAGAATTGAAAACGAGCGTCCACATAGACGTGTACGTGAATGTTCATAGGAGCCCTGTTCCCAGCAGCCAGAAGGGGAAACAACCCGAACGTCCATCAGCTGAGAAAAAGACAAAGTGTGGTATGTCCACACAATGGACTATTTTCTGGCCATAAAAAGGAATGCAGCACTGAAATCCTCTAACATGGCCGGAGCCTAGAAAACATTACGCTAAGTGTCAGAAGGCAGTCACAAAAGCCTCTGTTCTGTGCGACTTCATTCCTATGAGCCGTCGGGAGTGGGCACGTCCACAGAGACAGAAGGCAGATCTGTGGTTGCCACGGCCTAGGGGGAGGGGAGGCGGGCGGTGGCTCCTCATGGTGGGGATTTCCTTGGGCCGTGGACAAAATTCTGGAATGAGATAGTGGTGATGGTTTGCACAGCCTTGTGAATAGACTAAAAACCACGGAATTATATGCTTTTAAAAGGTGAATTTTATGGTATATGAATTATGTATCCAAAAAAAGAAATGTAGGAGAAGTTCTACAAGGCGAGCTCTACATGATGAGATGAACCATTCTAACCACTGCAGTTAAGCAGAGCCAGGGGATGATTCTGGAACTCCTCGACAGCCGGTCCACTGACACCAAACAGCACAGTCTCGTGTGTTTCCATGATACCTCACCCAGCTCCTCGGGGAACTTTCTGCTCTGGGGGTCAAGACCAGGAGCATGTTCATGTGTTTGGGGCCAAGCTTACTTGTCAGTGTCTCGAGGAGCCGTGGCACACACAGGTGCCAGCAAAGTGGTAGGCGCTGTCCACCCTGTGCACAGCTCACAAGTCAGCTGAGCCCTTGACCTGAGGGCATTCTGGGCCCTTCTGGGACTGAAAGAGAAAAGGGATGGTGATTGAGGATGGGCCATCCTCCATAAAATCTCCATTTCCCAATTGGAGGAGGAGGCGGACGTGGCTCTTGAAATGGTAGCCATTTATCACGTCCCGGGCTGTGTCGGGAAGGTTGTGACAGCCTGCTCTGTCTGTCACATTCCACTGATGAATTTACCAACTCGGCTTGCTGTAAGGTCTCTCTTAAATCCCTCCTTCTCTGTATGAAAGAGGGCGGTTCTCTTGACCCTTCCAGAACCTCCCCGGGTCACACCCTCCTTTTTAAAATGATCTCTCTCTTCCAGGAAGCTTTCCTCTATTGTCTCCACGCAGTGGTTGTCAACGGGGAGGCACTTTTGTCCCCCAGGGGGACACCGGGCAGTATCTGGAGACATATTTGGTTAACTGGCGTTTGAGGGGCAGGCTGTGCGAGTGGCATCTAGTACCTGGGGATCAGGGATGCTGTTAAGCATCCACGGTGCCCAGGACAGCACCTCCCCCAAGGGAGTCTCCATCCCAATGTCAACAATGCCAGGGGTGAGACACCTGCTTCCGTGAAGAGGGCTCCTTCCATTTCCCTGCATCACGGTGCCAATGACATTCCCAGTTCTCATCCTGTGAGTTTCCTTGAAGACTTTATGGACGTTGATCCTGTTTTGACAGGTGGTTTCTTTTAAGGGCTAAATAAGATGACTAATAGGACGAGGGGCCTGGCACCCAGCAAGCGCCAGTTTGTGGGCCTGTTATTCTTATCACCATTCTCTCTGGAGGGCAGGGTTCTCACTGGTGCTCGATGGAATAAGAAGTGAACCGGGAGTGAACAGCATTGACTTAAGTCCTGGTTCTGTCCCATTATGGACGCAGGAAAGCCCCCTGACCTCTTGGAGCCCGATTCCCTCACTGCTAACATGGAAACACTGCCATCCGACCCACGCTCCTCCTGGTGCGGTCAGGAAGACAGAATTTGATTATGTGTGTGAAAGTGATTACAAGAAAAATAAGACACTTTTGTGTTATTATGCCTAATACTGCAGTCCGCTGGCTACCATGTATCGATGGCTCAGTATACAGCAAGTGCCATATTAGAGATTTCCCTTTACCCACACGATATCCTGAAAAGGAAAGGTTTGTTGTCCTCATTTTCCAGAGGAGGAAACTGAGGCTCAGAGAAGTGGAGCAAATTGTCCTAAATCATCTAGTCAGAGATTTGCAGACGGAGGATTCAGACCCGCTGATGGCTCACCACTGTCCCCTGCCGTATCCATGACTGATGAGCAATCGCACCGTCTGGCCAGCCCTAGACCTGACCGTGTGCTGGGTGGCTGTGATACTCAGGATCAGAAAGCCCATGGGCCCGAGGCCCCTGCAGAGAGGACCCGGGAGGGCCCAAGCTAGCGCCGCCGGAGCGCAGCCTCTGTCCCAGGTGCCTGATGCTTGGCCCGTCCTTCGTGAATGATGCCCCAGCTGGGGCTCTGAGTTGAAATGAAGCAGAGCCACGAGTGGGCCCCATAAATCCAGCTCCGTCTGGGGAGAGAGGCACTCGAGTGCTTTATGACTGTGCTTCCCAGGCACCACTCTCATGGGGCCTGGAGAGAAGCTGCCAGGCCTCGCTTCACTCCCCTCGGCTCCAGGGCCAGCCGGCGCTCCGCAGCGGCGCGCTCCAGGGACGCTGGGCATGGCCAGGAGGCGGATGCCTTGGTGCTCTTCCTTCTGTGGCCTGGTCCATGTGCCAGGACACACGGAGCCCCAAGGGAGATCCTGTCCCTCCCAATTACCATGGAGCCTTTTATCTGAACCCACCGACATCTCAGAAGCCAGCAAGATCAACGCTCCCCCGCCCACCCAGTCAGTCCTGGTGCCTTATCCTCTCTCCAGACTCTCGCCTGTCTCCTGTCCCATTCCGGGGCCTGCCAGCTCGCGACCTAGTGATGTTGGCCTCTGAGTCCAGCTCCAGGGCTCCCAGATGGTTTGCTTGGAACCCTCAGTGTCATGTTGGGACATGGTCTGTGCCATCCCCTTCTGCCCTTGGCTCAGAACAGCTCTCTCAGGCAGGGTCTTTACCAAGAAGAAAGACCGGCCCTGGAAAAAATGTGAGCAGAGACAGAATCGCTTAGAAGGATGTGGCAGAGCTCTGTACATCAAAGGAGAAGTTGGCGGGAAGGCTCGGAAGGGTCAGGACTCAGGCAGCACAGAATTCCATGTGGCAGGGACCCATGGATGGTCCTGTGGGGATCTGCTGCTGGAAGGAATGAACTCTGACCCTGAAAGACTTTGTGTCTCTCCACCAAAACGCCAGTGCCTGGGATGGGGGTCCGTTGGCCCAAGTTGGGCCCAGTGGGGTCAACCGGACTGAACCACAAGAATCGAGAATGGAGGGGAGGCCTCCCACACAAAATCGGTGCTGGTACCAGAATGGGGGCGTGGAGGCAAATACAACAGATGTCAACTCATCACCCCTATTTGTCACCCCCCGACCCTCCAAAGTCCCCAGCACTCGGCTTTACAAAGGAAAAGGAGGCCTCCCCCTTCCTTTCTCTTTGAGAAGACCATATCAGGTTCCTTGTGCCAACTTTTTAAAATGTGCCAACGTAGGTAATGAGACATCACCATAGGCACCACAGAGGGAAGCAGAGCCCCGAGCAGTACCTAAAGCCATACCCTGTGGTTATAGCTGCATTTGAAATCTGGTCCCAGCTCTGCCATTTCATACAGCTGTGACTTTGGGCAAACTGTTGAACCTCTCCGAACCTTGGGGTCCTCCTTGATACAATGGGGAGAAAATCAGATCTGTCTTACAAGGTCATTGCGAAGATCGAAGATGTGTTAGAGTACCCCTAAAGTGCTGTAAAGAAGTCCTGGAAAAGGCAGGAAACAGGCTACAAATGCATTTTTCTCTTTCATAAAAGTCTAGAAGGGGGTGGTCATGGCAGCTCTGCCCTGTGAGGTTGTCTAGGGACCCAGATTCCTTTGACCTTGTTGCTCTGCCCAGTACTGGGGCTTTGCCGCATGGATGAAGCTGATTCCATCCCCTTTGCAGCCCATGGAGGGGGGAAATTGGAAGCGGAGACAGATTCTCTAAACAGATGTGATCTGCATGTTCATGAGCTGCTACTGGTCACTTACCACTAACCGGAAAGTACCCCGTGGCTGAACTTAGCTGCAAAGGAAGCTGGGAAAGTGGAGTCCCTGGGCTCCCATGTGCCTAGCTAGATCGGTGAGGATTAGCGTCCAGGGATGGGGTGGGTGGAGGGAACATTCCATAAACTGCACACGAAGGGGGCATGGATACTGGGAGAAAATGGACCGCCTTTGCCCCTAGCGAGATGATGCAATTAAAAAACAATTAGCACAGCCTTACTGCATGGGAAGGACTCAATGAATGGTCGCAGTCATTTGGAATAATCTCTCATCTCAGTATTCCAGTTCTGGAAGCCAGACAGGAAAATGGATGTGAGGGCACAGCCCCTGACGTTCTTTCTTCCCGGGCCCCAGACGGGGGGCGGGGAAGGAACACCAGTGGACCCTCTGGCCTGTCGGGGAAAGCCCCCAGCCCCTCAGGGGTGTGACCACACCTCTGCCAGGTGCCCCACACACCTGCTCCCCTTGTCTCAGCATCTGATGCCAGTTCCTTCAGGTCACGTCACCCCAGAGGGGCAGCTAGACATGATTGGCATCCCATGGGAGGGGAGTCTTGGCGACTAGCTGGCATGTCAGCCGATGCCCTGCCATGTTCACTTTGGCTGACATTTAATTATATTTTGTTTTCATCAGCTGTCAGGCCAACTTCCTGCCAGGACACTGAATTATGCCTGAAGCCAGTCATCCCCTGTGGACACCTTCTCATTTGGGACTCCTCAACTGGATGGCCCTCGGGGAACACGGACAGCAGTCCAATTGGCAGGGAAGACCTGGGGAGTCAGGCATGACCTTCCTTCCCTTTCCTTCACTGTATCAGCAGCATCCGTTCAAGCAAATATGAAGCCTCTTGATAGTGCTATCATTAAGGAGTTTGGACATATTTAATTATTTGTTGTTCTGTACAGATTTCTAACACACACCCCCTACTAGCCACTACTGAGCTTTTTTTTTTTAAGTTTTTTTATTTATTCATTTGAGAGAGAGAGAGACAGAGAGAGAGCCTGAGTGGGGAGGAGCAGAGGGAGAGGGAGAAGCAGACCCCCTGCTGAGAGCCGAGCCCAATGCAGGACTCCATCCCAGGACTCCAAGATCATGACCTGAGCCAAAGGCAGATGCTTAACCAACGGAGCCACCCAGGTGCCCCTAAGCACTCCCGTCCTTGTCTCATTTTAAGCTGTTATTGGGGAGTCGCTTTTGAAGTTTTGAAGCCATAGAGCAAACACTTCCACAGCAGTTAGACTGTGCCGGCTGTTGTTCTGTGTCTTACATGCTTGGGTTCCCGTCCCTGTCTGAATCACTTCTGTTTTTGAGTTTGTGACAGCAAGCAGCAGGGTGTGCATAAAGGGAAGATTTAATCTTCATGACAATCATTTAAAGCAGGTTCTATGATTATCCCCATTTTATGGATGAAGACGCTGATACACATGGAGCTCTATGGCGTGCTCAAGGCTGCTGGGCTGGTACCCGGCAGAGCTGGGTTTGAATCCAGGGAGTCTGATTCAGCATTTGTGCCCCTAGCCACGGTGCAGGTGGGTGTGGAGAATAGGAGTCTATCGACCATTCCACCCTCGTTCTGCTGGGCTGAACCGTCCTGCAGGTGGAAAAGCTGGGAACTTGGTGTCAGGACTCCCTTGCAGCCAGAGTTCTACACGTAGGTCTGCTTGGACCACACAGATGAATTCAGAGGACGTGGGGAGGTGGGAGGAGATTACGGAGGCAATTGGCTCAAAGTGCTGTTTCCAGTACTGAGATTCTGTGTCTGTGGACGGAGATCATGAATATTAAGTCACTGTGTGAAAGCAGAGATAATATGTCGTAGATCACATGACTCTGCATGCAATTAAATAGAGTCACTTGTACTTTGTAGAACCCTCAGAGGCAGAGGACATCGTTCCAGATTAAAGAGGTTTCTAAATAACTGATGTTTTGTCCTTTTTAGAGATGACCTCTTTTAAAATGTTAACCTCTGGGGATGGATATTTTTTAGAGAGGTACTATTACAAAAGGAGACTGTATTATTTAGGATGTTTTGGACTACAGGTAACAGAATACCCGACGAATAGAGGCTTAACTGATAAGTGCATTTCATTTCTTTTTTTAAAAGATTTATTTCTTTATTTTAGGGGGGGAGGGGCAGAGGGAGAGGGAGAGAGAATCCCAAGCAGACTTCCCACTGAGTGCAGAGCCCAATGCAGGGCTTGATCCCAGGACTCTGAGACCATGACCTGAGCCAAAATCAAGAGTCGGACGCTTAACCGATTCAGCCACCCAGGCGCCCCTGCATTTCATTTCTTACATAACCAAAGGTCTTAAGTTTGCAGAATTGACTTAAGGCTCGGCACTGTCATCACGGATTCAGATCCTTTCCATTTCCTTCCCTCCAGTCTCAGCATGTTGGGGAAGCCTTGCCTCATAGTCACAGAATGACTGCCACAGTTCCAAGCATCACATCCTTGCTTGTAAGCCCATTTTCCCAAACAGGAACAAAGGAGCGGTGGTTAAAAAAAATAATTAAAAAAAAAAAGACTTTCTTGTCATGGGGCCCTCTGCTTTATCAGAGAGGAAAATCTGTCCCAGAAGCTCCTAAGCTGACTTACCCTCCTGACATCTTATTGACTAGAACAGGGTTCCCGTGACCATTCCTAGACACATCACTGGCAAAGAGAGATGAAAGGGCCGTGGCTGATGTCAGCCAGTCTTAGGGCTGTGCACATTTTCCTCCCAGACACGATCAGAGTCCCGGGGGTGTGGAAGGGAGGGGCAGGTATTGGTGGGGAGGCAGTAAGGGGGCCACCTGGTCTGAGGGTCTCAGTGTCTCAGTGTCGTGTCATGCAGAGGCGCTCACAGAGTCCACGGGGCTCCAGACCATTGCCTGAATTCTTCTTGCTCTCTGTGTGACATTGCTCATGCTCCATCACGGTCAGGCTCCAGCTGTCACTCCCAGCTGCACCTTTGTGCCTGTTTGAGGCAGCATCTCTCCCTGCTCCGGAGCTTTTCCTTTAACCATATGTAAGTCCAGAAACTCGGCAGGAGGGGGGCACGGGGAGCAGGGGAGGAGGGTGCACTTACTGGACCATGACAGTGTCTGTTCTTGGATTCCAGTGCACTGGTGTGGAAGTATTCCCGAATCCATCTTCCCCGAAGCTGGCTAGAGCCACCTCCAGATTCCTATGTGGTTGGATTTTTTTTTTTTTTTTTAATCTTTAGTTAGCAGAATAAGCTTTATCGGCATAACCTAGGCGAGGAGGGGTGGGACCGTGTGGCTGGGCATTGCTGCATGCCTGCACGCCATCCAAGAGGGCAGCGCCTGGGTGGCTGGCTCTCCCATGTCACCGTTCCAGGGCCCTTGCACAGAGGGGTTTCCACGGTCATCGGCTCTGCTAAGTGTCATGAAGACCCTAACATAGGGAACTGGACCAGATCAGGATTTCTCAACGTCAACACTATTGACTTTTGGGGCCAGTTAATTCTTTGGGGTTTTTTTTTGTGGGGTGAGGGGTGTTCTGTGCCCTATAGGATGTTTATCAGCATTGCTGGCCTCCGCCCGCTAGATGCCAATAGCCACCCCCACCCTGTAATCATAATGTCACTAGACATTGCCGAAGGTCGCCTGGGGGTAGACTCACCCCCAGTGCAGAAGCACTGGGCTGAAGCATCACGGCCTGGGGGACTGAGATACCGGGGTAGGCACGGATGGCTTCCCTGACCATCCTGTGTCTTGCTTTATATTCTCCCTGGCCCTTATGCCCCACCGAGTGTATCTTATTAGGTTTGTTTGTTTCCTGGCTCATTATCTGCTGCCAGCCCCGGACTGTCGGTGCTGTGGGAGCAGAGACCAGTTCTGTCTCCCTCGTCACTGTGTCCCCGACGCCCCACGCTGCCTGCCCCACAGTGGGGCGGGCGGGGGGGGTGTTGTCAGCAAATCTTAGCTGAATATGAGTCAGAGAGTTCCGTGAGGGGGTTCCTGGCCGGAGTCACTTAATGGGCATCCACTCCATTCTGGACACTTGGACGCTTCCCCTACATAAGCTCATTTCACCTGACAAATAAGGAAACCTAGGCACAGAAAAGTCTAGTACCAAACTGCTGACAAATGATGGAGGCAGGACATCAGCACAGGTCTGTCTGATTCCAAGGTGCGGCTTGTCTGGGGACACCAGGCTGCCCCCTCTGAAGACACGAGGGTGGCTTGGAGGCGCCACTTCTGGCATTGTGACAGGGGGGAAGATGGCCTGCCAGGGTTGGACGGGTCAAAGGGTGGAGAAGTCGGAGCCCCTGTCCTGGAGCCCGATGGATGCCAAGGCCGGCTTTGTCCTGCGGAGGACTTCGGCCGCCCGGGGCCTCAGAGAGCTTGTGTTTTCAGATTGGAAGAATGATGGATCAGCTGCTCTTTGGTGGCCTCCAAACTATTTCTTTTTCTTTCCAGAGGGAAACCGCAATCCAAACCTCTCTTCCCGTTTCCTCCCTCAAAGCCACCTGGGAAATGTGGCCCCGAGGAGTCGCCCTCCCCCGCCCCCCGCCGTCCCCCAACCCTGCGGCTGAACAGGATTTTGTGGTGTTTTTCCTCCCCTAGCGCGTCCCCTTACAGTAATTAGCTCTTCAGCTTTCCCTGGTGGTATTTATGTGTTTAGACAACACAGTTCATTGTTTCCAAATGTTAGTCAATTCGAACTATAAATCAAGCCCCAAATCTTGAATCCCATTCAAGGGAAAACTCACAAGTTGATTCTATCCGAATAAATCATAAGAGGGTGGGAATGTTATAAATGTAGAAAAGCAATTCAGACTCCTACGCTGTAAAAATGCAGCTTTTTAAACTACTTAGTGAGTACATTAGAACAATTATATAAGACTTGGGAAGATCTAATAGTACCTTAGTCTTTAAGATGAAGTCCTTGGAAAGTTCATGTGTCAAAGAAGAATTAATAACTTTAGCACCTTATAGTTTACAAAGCTTTTTTTTTTTTTTTGCACAACACAGGGAGGCCAGCTATTTCACTAAATCCCATCAATTCTAAGATCTATTTTGCTTCCATTTTTATCTCTGAAATTAGGATACATCTTAGAATCAAAGTCCTATCAGTTGAATTGGCAGGTTTGTTTTCTTAGTAGTAATACATAAAATTATGGTGCATTTTATAAATAATAGTGTTTTAGATTTAATGAAATGCATATCATTATGATCCCTGTTTCCCAGGAGAGGTGACAAGCCCGGAGATGTGACTGACTTGGCCAAAGGTCGCACAGCAAGAAGGGCAAGACCTTTAAAGGGTGTGTAAATACCCCAGGGACATATGATCTCTGCGTTGCCCACTCTGGAAGGTGGTCCTGAAACAGAAGAATTTTTGTTTTTCTGAACAGACTATACAAATCTGTAGCCAGGACAGAACTGCTTGAGATGTTGGATGAGCTGTGCCATTCTCCTTCTCCACCTTTCCCTTGAAATGTTCAGCCTCTCCTCAAGATAAATTTGATAGCACTGGTTGGAAGTGCCCCAGTGTCAGTCTCTTCTGGCAGGTTAACCTTCCATGGCTACCTTTAGCAAAACAGGAAATGGCAGCCTGACTCCAGATGGACTCAGTCCCACACCATGACGTAGGGCTTGAAGAGAGGAGCACAGGCTCAACCCCTTTCACCCCTCAATGGATCTCCTTGTACGGTACACATCCTGAGCAACTGTACACAGCATCCCTGTGCCCAGGGCACCCACATATCTCCAACTGGTCTTCACTGGAGGGGTGGTGGGACGAGAGTGTTTGACAGAGAGAAGGAAGATGTGGACAAATTCAAGAACTATTTTTCTAGTCCAGATCACATTCATTGTCTAAGCCTGGTTTTTGTGTTCTAATGAAGTCAGCCTCTGAAAACTTTGACAAAGCTTGGCTCTCAGAAAAGAAATGGAATGCTTGGGAAAACTTATATAGTCTTAAGAAATCCAAACACGGTCTTATTTTTAATGGTCTTTCTGGGCCTATTTCTGTAGACACACCCTATTAGCTAAACCAGTCAACCATTAACATTAGCTTGCTGGTCTGAAGTACAATGTGGTAGAGTAGAAGGAGCTTGTGTTCAGAGCTTATTCAGCGCTGGGTCCCGACTTGGATCTCTGCTACCTTCCAGCTGCACCCTGTGGGGATGCTAAATGTCTCTGAACCCTCAGTCTCCCCATCTGTAAAATGGGTGTGGTGGATTAAAGATGACCAAGCGTTCTTTACTACTCGTCGCAGAGTAGAAGGAGAGGTGGGACCCAGTCCCCTCCCTTCAAATCTGGATTACTCTTAATTACTTGAGTTGACCAAAAGAATGTGGCAGAAGTTACATTCTGGGACCTCTGACACTGGGTCACCGGCAAAGCCTTGTAGATTCCACCCAGACTTCTTGGAATTCAGCCACAGGGAAGCAGCCCAAGCAGCCCCATGGGGAGGTCTACATGGAGAGGAACCGAGGCCTGAGGCTGACAGCTCCGGCTGACAGCCGGCATCTACTTGCCAGCCATGCAAGTGGGCCATCTTGGAAGCAGATCTTCCAGCTCCACTTGATCGGCCTTGGTGGATGCCATGTGGAGCAGAGACAGGCTGTCCCTGTGCCCAAATTGCAGACTCTGAGCAGAAGAGATGATTGTTGTAATTTTAAGACACTAAGTTCTGGGGTGATGTGTGGGGGGGGATGGACAAATGGAACAGTGGGAGTAGAAGTAATGCCTCACTCAGGGGTTGTTTTGGGAGTTAGAGGAGAATCAATATGCAAAGCAGGGAGTCCTGACCCGTACCTAGTAGGCACCGAGTGAGCCAAGTTCTCTTCCTTCCCTTGCAAGTAAACAGTGTGTGATCTACTTAGTTACTGGTTGTTCTCTCCTCTTGGGACCAGCCTGGTCACCGCCCCCCACCCCCGGAGCAGGGGCGGCGGGGGGGCTCAGGGCATCACCATGACTCAGAGTTGATTACACCTCACATTGTTGTCTGTCGACAATTATGGCGGGCATCACCTGCTGTCATGGAACACATTTGCTATTGGGTGAAAATCAGTATGAGACCATTCACCCTGGTGTCCACCAAGGAAAGTTTCCTGGATGTCATGTTAATGACTTCCCATGGCCACAGAAGACAGTTGAATATGACAGCACGTGGAAGGCTACATCTTCTGTTGGTCCCTGCTCCCAGCCCCAGCCTGGTGCTGTGACCCCAGGCAAACAGGAGACTGGCCTCCCGGTCATGCAGAGACTTCCTCGTGGACCCCAGAAGGGCTCCCACCTGGCCCTGTTCCAGAGCGGGGATCAGGTGCCTGACCATCAACACCCCTGGCCCCAGGCCCACAGGGCACGCCAAGGCTTCCTGGGGCTCTGGAGCTGGTTACTTCTGAGATGCCCCTGGGCGGGGCTCCAGCCCAGCGGGCAGCAACAGGGGACATTAGGGGTGAGGTGGGGATGATTGGGGGGGGCTTCACACCCACCCAGGGGCCTGTTCTGATTACGGCCTGGGCCTTCAGTGCCCTTCTCCCACTCCCACCTGGAGGGGAGGGGCTGACAGAGGTGCAGCCCATTCAGACACTTGCCAGGCAGCAAGATCACAGGGTAGGGGCGGTGTAGGTCATTGGGAAGATGTCCCCATGACAAAGGTAAATGCCACAATAGTGTGTAACAAGGTCAGTGGAGGGGAGGCCAGGGAGTTTGTCCCTCTGTGTGCTGAGCATTATCCGAAGGACTTTGTGCGGTGGCATGGCCAGCCATGCGGCCTCCCCATCACTCACCTGTAGCGTGGGTAATCCAGAGCCCCCAGCTCCCAGGGAGCTGGGGGAGTTCCGTGAGATGCTGCATTTAAGCGGTTGGCCTGCCTCTGGTGCCAGACCATCTGTTAGGAGCATTCTGGATAATAATGTTGATGATAGTCTTCCAGCAACCTTCTGCAGTAGCTCTTGTGTCCTCTGCTGCGAAAGAGAACCAGGGACTCTGAAAAATCAATATTAATCATTACAGATTTGGGCAGGGCAGAACGAATCGGGAGAAATCAGAGCCATTCGGTAGTGGTGCTGAAATGAAATCAGGTAAAACAAGCCAGACATCCGTCTCCCTTTTTGTGCCCATAAACCTGGGCAGTTGCGTACACATCTTCCAAGCAGTTGGCGGAGCCCTGTGCTCTGCCACCCAGGGCCACTGCATTGTCTGGCAGGGGCTGGGGAGTTCTGCGCGGCCCCACATCTGTGCCTGCATCAGGCCGTGACACGGAAGCTAACAACCAGTTGTTACTGGCACTGTCGTCCTGGTTCTGGGCAGATAATGGGGATTCTGCCGCTTCTCTGGCATCTCTTCTCAGCTCCAGCTGAGCAGCGGCCAGCCCTGAGATGCAGGAACCCAGAGTGCACACACCTTGGGGTATCTGCCCTCCCAGGAAGCATTCTTGGGCGATGGTTTTCATTCCAAACCCAGGCACCTTAGCAAGGCTGTCGTTGCGGCGGGCCCGAGGCTCTTGGGATGCCCACTTCTGTTAGGATTTCGGGGTAGGGGGGCAAAAGGCAGGCAGAGAGGTTTCACTGATCTGTCCTCCTGTGCTTTTCTTCACCTCCAACGGTCAGAACCTACTATGTGCCAGGTATATATCAGTTATCTGTTGCTACATGGCAAATTCCTACAAAGGTAGTGGCCTAACCCAACACACATGTGTTATTTCACGGTCCCTGGGAATCAGGAGTCCAGGCACACCTTACCTGGGTCCTCTGCCCAGGGTCTCACAAGGCTGCAGGCAGGGCAGCGGCTGGGATACATGCTTATCTGGAGGCTTGACTGTGGAAGCATCTGCTTCCCAAACCCCTTAGGTTGTTGTCAGGATTCATACCCTCGTGGCTGGGTAAGTGGAGGCCCTGGCATTTTGCTGGCTGTCAGCTGGAAGCCACCCTCCCGTTCTAGAAGCTGCCCACGGTTTCTTGCCATGTGGGCTTCCTCAGCATGGCTGCTGACTTTATGGAGCCAGCAAGGAGAGTCTCTCTTGGTCAATAGATAGATATGATAGATCGATCATAATCTAATGACAGGAGTGACATCCCATCATCTTTATCATATAAGAGTTGCTAGAAGTTAGTCGCAGGTCCTGCGCACATTCAAAGGAAGGACATTATACCCATCCTCTTTAACACCAAGGGGTGGAGGTCAAGGGAGCCGTCTTAGGATGCACCTTATCACCAGTGCCTCGGGAGTTACATAGTATCATTCTCCTGGTTCTAAACAGGAAACTGGGATTTAGAGAGGTAATTTGCCCAAGCTCCAGCAGCTATCCAATGGCCAGTGAGTACTGCTACACCATCATGACACATCCTTCAATGCCCTGAATGCCAAGTGCTGATTACCTGTACACTGATTTTGACTGATTTGCTTGGGCCAGAATCGCTGGCACTTTCTCTTCAGTGACATTCACTGTGCTGATAAGGTACTCGTCCAGTGTATCTTGCCTCTTCACCCCTACTATGTGCTCCGAGAAAGCAAGGACTACATCTACCTTGTTTGTGGCCACATCCCTGCATGCAGAGGGGTTCCTGCCCGTTGTTGTGCCTCTGTAAACACTCATTCAGTCATTCAACAAATGCTTATTGAGCTGGGTTATGTACTTTGGATACAAAGAGGATCAAGACGCAACTCTACTTTACAAGCCCCGCACGATAACAGAGCAAGAGACATAAACTACAAGATAGTGTGATGTGGCAGAAAGATTGCAATGGTGTCCTCAGGTTGGCCCATTCTTATATCCCAGGGCCTAACACAGTGACTAGCGCATAGTAGGTGCTCAGTAATGGTTGCAGATGGTTGCTAGTCCTATTACTTGGCATGCCCTGCTCTCTTCTGTTCTGCATAGTGTAGAAAATAAAAATCATAAAAGATTAGGGCGCCTGGGTGGCTCAGTTGGTTAAGCGACTGCCTTCGGCTCAGGTCATGATCCTCGAGTCCCGGGATCGAGTCCCGCATCGGGCTCCCTGCTCGGCAGGGAGTCTGCTTCTCCCTCTGACCCTCCCCCCTCTCATGTGCTCTCTCTCTCTCTCTCTCTCTCTCATTCTCTCTGTCTCAAATAAATAAATAAAATCTTTAAAAAAAATCATAAAAGATTAATTGGTCAGGAAAATCCAGGGAAAGTCAAAAAAGATATGGAATAACATCCCAGGCTGGCTTCAGAAGCCTCTGGTGCAACCCCACAACCCTGGCACCTCCCTTTCTGAGCAGAGCTTTGGATTTCGAAATGGGGGGAGGGGGAGGACTGTAATTATTAAAATTGTGTATATAGGAGAATTTAGGCTTTCATTTGAGGTGTCCTAATGACACTTCAACAACTGCTAGAGAAGATAATAGGGTTTAGAGCAATTACACAGCCCATCAAATACCGAACATGAGTGATTCAGATTCATGCTTGGAGCTGGAACAATTCTCAGCAGTTTTGCTCATACACAGCTGTTTCATTTAAAATATTTTGGCAGAAAATCACAAAGTGGGCTGTACTGGCCATCCTGCACTGGAGGCTTAACCCCTACATATCCAGTGTCATCCTTTACCTCCACCCCCGCTAGGCACCCCCTCCTTAATTGCTGCTTGGCAGTTGTTCGCACAACATATTTGGGAGTTAAAACTTGGCCCCTTGGCTGAAAATGCTGGGGTTTTTTGTTGCTCCTTAGCCTGCTAGAATATTCTGTCTTTGGATTTAGTTAGTTGGTATCATTCCATCACTAGGTGGCCAGTTCCATGTGGCTGTGAGAGTGTATGGGTCAGGTGGCCAAAAACATTTGGCCCACTCAAACTGGGTGATTTGAGAAGAGTAACAAAAATCCCAGAGACAGGGTGGCTTACAGAGCCAACATTTATTCCTCACAGTTCTGGAGGCTGGGAAGTCCCATAACCTAGCCGTTGGTAGATTCAGTGTCTGGTGAGGGCCCTCTTCCTAGTCTGCAGATGACTATGTCCTTACACGGCAGAGAGATCAGCCCTCTTGTGTCTCCTCCAATAAGGGCACTAATCTCACTCACAAAGGCCCCATCCTCATGACTTCATCACCCCCCAGAGGTCTTAACACCATCCCATTGAGGATTAGGCCTTCAACATATGAATTTGGGGGGATACAAGTATTTAGTCCATAGCAAGGTCAATAAAAGAGCCGTTGACAAGGGTTCAGCTTGAGTTTAGAGAATCCCACAGGGACAGTGCAGTACCCTGGGGGTGCCATAGCAGGAAGCTGATACCCCATCTAGGTCTCAAGGGGCAAAGGGCAGGGAGCGCTTAACAGAATATGAATAGTGTACATGTACAGAATGGTGAGGGGTGGGCAGTCCAGTCAAAGCTACAGCTTTGAGTTCAAGGCATGCAGGCCAACCCCCAGTAACCGTGAGGGGACGACCCCTTCTCCCACCCTCCAGGTTCCTCCCGGTGTCTCTCATTGGCCAAACCCAACTGGAAGCCAGAGATCGGGGTGGGGCGGCAGGGGACACACTGATGCATTCCATCCAGGGCAGCCTCCCGTGCTCTAAGAAAGGATGCAGGTTGAAGACACCCAGCACAAAGGAGGCCCAAGAAAAGTAGACATGTGTCCTCTGCCCAGAGGGAGAGGGCCTCTAGCTGCAGACAAAACTCTTACCAGTGCCTGAGCACCTGGTGATGGGCACACGTGGTTGTGGTATAAGGAACTCATTCAGTTAGTCTTGAATCATCGGGAGGTCATTGTAAGGGGGCCTAATGGGAACCTGGAAAATGCCAAAATCCTCAGGCCCCAGGAAGAGCTAGACCCAGCCCTCTATGACTGTTAAATTTATGTGTCAGTTTGCCTATGCTCTGGCACCCAGTTGTTTGGTCAACCACTTGTCTAGATGTTGCTGTGAAAGTATTTTGTTGAAGCAATTAATATCTATACTCAGTTGGCTGCGAGTAAAGGAGATTACCCTGGATAAAGCAGGTGGGTCTCATCCCATCAGTGAAGGCCTTAAAAACAAAACTTAAAATTGAGGTTTCTCAAAGGAGGAAGAAATTTTGCCTCAAGATTATACCATAGAACACCTGCCTGAGTTTCTAGCCTGCCAACCCACACTGCCGACTTCAGACCCAGGACTACAACATCAACACCTGCCTGAGTTTCCAGCCTATCCCACAAATCTGAGACTCATCGTTCTCCACAGTCATGTGAACCAGTTCCTTTGAATGACTGACTGAATGGATGGATGGATGGATGGATGGATGGATGGATGGATGAATATCTCCTGTTGGTCCTGTTTCTCTGGGGAACCCCGGTGAATATTCCCTCCAACAACTCCCCATTACATGTAAGATGGTCCTAGACTTCTCTCCATGGCCTCCCACGGCCCGACCCCCACCACCCTGCCTCCTCTGTAACCTGGTTTTGTAATCCAGGCATTCTTCAGCCTCTGTGTGCTCAGACATCACCTGGAGAACTTGTGAGAACGATTCCCTTGCCCCATCCCCAGAGATTCAGATCCAGTGGGAGAGGGCGGGACCTATGAATTTGCATCCAAACTCGAACTCGCTCCTACAGGATGTTGATGCCCCTGGGTCAAGAAGCGAAGTTGGAGTAACTGCACTTAATTGTTCTCTCTCAGGGGTTCAGGGCTTTCAAGGTGGCTTAGCTAAGTCATTGCCTCTGGTCTTGGAGCCATCTGCCAGTGCCAAATGCCACATCATCTGGCATGGCACCTGAGAGCCCGTGTCTGTCGCCAGCCTGGAAGCAGTCATGGCAAATGGGATGTGTTCCACTGGCTCCTATTAGCACCACGACTGGGTTTGTTCTCACAGCTGCAAGCCCTGGTCGTGGGCTGCACAGCTGCCTGAGTTAAGCTGGAGCATGCGAATGAGCTGCATGAATATCGAGTTGGGTTTCCCACTCTCCCCCACAGTATGTTGGCAATGCCGGGCCGAGTGGGCTCTGCGGTCTGTGAACTGGATCTTGGAGGATGGAATTACAAGAGGAGGATGAGCACCCCAGTAAGGGAGGCATCCTGAGCTTGAGCAAAAGACAGAGGTGAGAAGCTGCAGGGGGGTCTGGGGAATGATGGTGGTTTGGTTTGAATGGAGTAGGAAGTTCTTGTGGAAGAGCAGCGGGGTTGAGACTGGGGAGAGCCTTGAGGGACACTGAAGAGCCCCTAAGGGTCTAATGCAGGGGAGGGACATGCTTGAGACGGACAGAGGGAAGGGATGAGGAGCACAGGAGCACGGGATGACTAGGGGCTTCAGCATCATGCCATTGAGGTTGGAGAGTTCTGGATGCAGCAGGACTGTGGCCTATTCTCGGATGGACAGTTGGGAGAAAGGGGAGCAAGTGAGGAATAAAAACAGGGCAACGTGATTCTCCTTCTGATTCTGAGTCTCGATGCCTGCGGCACGGCAGCCCCGCTGACCAAATCAGTAGAAGAGACTGGAAGAAACATTGATGAGGGTTGGGTTCATAGCTTGAAAGCATCTTTAGAGGTCACTGTTACGGGCTGGGCCATGTGCCCCGAAATTCCTATCTTGAAGCCAGCTCCCAGTGCCTCAGAATGTGCTATCTTTGGAGATAGGGCCTTTAAAGAAGTAATTAAGTAAAACAAGGTCATTAGGGTTGGTGCTAATCCAATATGACTGGTGTCCTGGTGATTTTTATAAGAAGAAGAAATGGGGACACAGATGGGCACAGAAGGAAGACCACATGAGGACCCAGAGAGAAGACAGCCGTCTACACGCCGAGGAGAGAGATCTCAGAAGAAACACCCCTGTTGACACCTTGATCTCGGACTTCCAGCTTCCAGGCTGGGCGAAGTTAATCTTTGTTGTTTCAGCCGACCGCCCCCCCGTCTTGTTATGACGGTCCCAGAAGAACAACACAGTCACCCAGTGGAATCTCCTATTTCACAGATGGGAATATTGAGGTCCAGGGAAGGGAGGGTCTCATCCAGTCTCCTGAACAGGGCTCTCAGCACCAGGCAAATGGTTTTTTCCCACCGCACCGTGCCACCTCTTCCATCATGAAATATTGACCGTCTCCCTGCCTACAGTTTAGTTTGTTCAAACAATTTGCTGCCACTAAAGCAAACTAGCCTCTGTTTGTTTTTTTAAATAACGATTTTCTCCTGGAGTTCTTGGGTTCTGCACTCCCAACAGCCACAGACTCATGCTCCTGCCCTTCTGGCTTCCTCCGATTCGGGGTCCTGGTGGCCCAACCCAGGAAAACAAGCTTTCGTTCCAGCCAGGTGGTGCGGCGGGGAGCTGCACCTGTGACCCTGGGAGGTGGAGATGGAGGTGAGGTTGAAGCTTCAGGCAGAACACTCCATGGATTTAGGAACTGTCAGCTAGCCATGTGGGCTGAAGCGTCGTGGGGATATGAAATTGGCAACGTAGGAGAGAGAAAGTGAAGGGAAGATGTCTTCACCAAGACTCTTTGGGTTTCGAGCAAGAGAATCTGCCTCGGCCTGCATAAGCAATGGAGGAGGGTTTGCTGGGAAGAACTGGATTTCTCAGAATCCAAAGAGAAGGTGGGCCTTCAGGCTGCAGGAAGGGTGGGAGCCCAAGACGAGGGAGCTGTGCAGAAACCAAGCCACCCCTCCCTCGGTCTCCGACTCCAAGGCTGTCGTGCATCCTTGTCCTGATGGATCAGTTCCAATGTCTATTCACATAACAGAAAACTGGCGGAACCAGCCCACACAATAAGAAAAATGTCCTTGCCCACATAACAAGAAGTCCTGAATTAGGGTGGCCCCAGTGGGTCCACTTAGAGGCTCTGTGGTGTGTTTGGGCATCCGGCCTTTACCGTCTTTCTGCTCTGCCAACCTCGGTAGCTGGCTTTGTCTCGGGGCACTCCCTTCACTGCCTCAAGATGGCTGCCACCCAACAGTGCGAAGCTGAGAGGGGCCCCTGCTCCTCCCCAGGTGTCTCTTTTGTGTCTGCTTCCCAGGAGCTGCCCAGCCCTCCCCCAGGCCTCACTGGCTGTAACTGGGCCGCATGCTCATCCCTGACTCAGTAACTGGCAGCATGAATGGGATTACCCCAAGGTCATAAGGAGAGAACAGGCTTCCCGAACAAAATGGGGATTCTGTTCGTGAGGAGGAAGGGGAGACAACTCTGTCTCTTCTGCACATGGCACCACGCCTCTCAAGTCCTCAGATGCACACGGCCAGGTTCCGAACCCCAATTTCTAGCTCCTGGGAGAGAGAATCCACGGCAACCAGCTCTAGTCGGGTGATAACCTCTGGCCAGTCAACCAAGGGCATCACGGTGGAATCATACCAAACACTGCTCTAGGGCCACCTCTGAGAGAGAAGGGCCATTTTCAGAGGAGGGAAGTCCTCGGGGGTTGGGGGGGGGTGGTGAAGAAACCTCAGTGGTGTCTCCCGTGAACCCATGGAGAATATGGACCTTTAAGAGCCTAAACACAAAGATTGTGTCCACCCCCATTGGAAGTATTTGGAATGGGACTTTAGAATGAGGGGAGGTGCTTTGGTTGTCACCAGCCTGGGGTAGCGATTGGCATTGGGAAGGTAGTAGCCAAGGAAGTTATATGTCCTGGAATGTGGGGACAATCCCACACATCGAATTGTTTCGCCAACATGCCAGTTACACCATGTGGACAAAGCAGAAGAGCTAGAGAGGGAATCGTTCATAAAGGCTGGGAGCAGGGGACAGCTAATACAGAATACGGAAACCAGGATCAGGAAGGGTGCCAGGTTGGGGGCTGGAGGAGAGGAATCATTCTGAGTGCTCCAGAAAGCCCCTGGATAAGGATCAGAGCTGAGGATGGGCAAAACAAGGCGGGTGGATGGGCAGACACAGAAACAGTGTTTCAGATGCTAGATCGATCGGGCAGGGGTGTGGTCCATGGGTGATTCTCTCCCGACAGTGACCCCAGGAAGATAGAAGGAGGCTGGAGGGAGGGAAGGATGAACGGGGGTGGGGGGGGAGCGGTGCAGGGGACAGGGAGCCTTGGTGATCGCTTCCACGAACTTTCTCTGCAGACACTATCAATAAAAACATCAGGACTGTTGGTCCCGACCGTCGTATTTAAGAAAAACGTGCCGTTTGCATTGCTTGAGCTTGCCATTCAAGGAGCGGAGGCCTCGGGAGCTCTTGGGGCACACACAGCCCAGGGTGGATGAGAGAGCGGTTGTGCGAGCAGCTCGGGGTGGCGGGGAGGGCAGGACATGGCGCCCGAGCTGTTGTCGGGATGAAGTAAGAGAAGGGGTCGAAGACAGTCCCCAGAAACGGCTCCAGAATGTTATTTATATTTGCGCGGTCATCGTCCTCGGGGTCATTGCCCTTGTCGCCTCGTCCGGCCTCGGGGCTGCCTCCTCGTACGTCTGCAACAGTCTCTATGGTATTTGTCATTTGTCCCCGCGGCCTGTTGATACCCGGTTCTGGGTGTCAGCTTCCCGACTCTCGACTCTCGGCGGCAGTGAATTCCTTGGTTGGCTCTACAAACCGTGAGGGTTTCTTTCTTCTTCTTCTTCTTCTTCTTCTTCTTCTTCTTCTTCTTTTTTTCCAGGTTTCTTTTTCAAGGTCCACCTTTCGTGGCTGCTTATTTATTTATTTTTTAAAGATTTTATTTATTTATTTGACAGAGAGAGACACAGCGAGAGAGGGAACACCAGCAGGGGGAGTGGGAGAGGGAGAAGCAGACTCCCCGCTGAGCAAAGAGCCCGATGCGGGGCTGGATCCCAGGACCCTGGGATCATGACCTGAGCCAGAGGCAGATGCTTAACGACTGAGCCGCCCAGGCTCCCCTAGTGGCTGTTGAGGTGGAGACTTCGGTGCAAGACCCTTGAGACAAGGCCCTGGCATCTGGCTGCAGGCACATTGTCCCTTTAGCTTCCCCCCTCTCTGCTGGCAAGCCCACATACTGTGCCCCTCGGAGGCCTGCTCAGGGCACACCCTTCTGGCCCACAGCCTGGGTCTGCCCACCGCCCCAGGCCCAAACAGGGGGCGTTCAAGTCTTTGGCTTAAGCCAGCAAGGACCGCCTTTTGATTCGTGTTAACTCGAAGGCCTGGGTCGTGGGTAGCAGGCTGTGAGGCTCCGGGCCAGAGAGCACGAGTCCAGCTTGTGGGATGCGCTCAGGATGCCCTGTGACCCTACAGGACATGGGGCTGGTCCTCCTTTCTTGAGCCAGCTCGTGCCGTCTCCACCTGCAAGGTCCCTTCGGCTGTCCTAGCAAATGTCATCATTGCTCCTTTCTTGTGGTTCTCCTTCCCGCCCCGTGATGCTTTTTCAGTCATCCCGTGCTGTCTCTAGAGTGTTGTTTAAACAAGCACGTATGGCAAATGCCGCCAAGCTGCTGTGTGTCATCGAATAGTCTCCGTGTCCAGGAATAAGTGCTTTGCGCTTAATCTCATGTCCTCCTAACAAAACCTCAGTGAGCCAGCCACATTTGTCATCACCTCGTCTTCCAGAGGAGCAAACTGAGGCACAGAGAGACAAAGTCACTTGCCCAAGGACACACAGCTAGTGGGACCCGGAACCGGTCCTCCCTCTATAAAGCATGTGTGCTTTAGTCCCCAGGCTGTTTCGCCCCCTCGTCTCCTGATCAAGCCCTGCTCACCCGTCCTGTGTACCTTGTCCTGAGCGTCTTTCCTGTTCTGCCTCTCCACTCCCAGGCCTCTGTGACCCCAGAGCTCACCTCGCCCTTGTCATTGTGGGTCTGCTTCTCTGTCTCTACGGCCCGAGCCCTCCAGGAGGACACACGGGTGTCTCTGGCCCTTAGCTTTGACTCAGCGGACAGCTGAATGGATCGTCGTGACATCTGAGAGATTCAAAAGCTCACCCGAGGCCTCACAGCGAGGAAGGGGCTGAACCGGGCCTCAGTTTCAAGTCCTCAAAAAAAGCAGGTCCATGCTGCCTCCCGGTCCCCCTGCCTTTGGGGGGGACCCAAACACTTCCAAACATGGAAGTGTCTGCGGGAGCCTCATGCGTCCCCATCCTGGCTGCCTCCTGTGATTGTTCCTCTCCAATTCCCAGATTGCAAAAGAAGGTATAAACGAAAAGAAGGGGAAATTTCCCAGCATCTGATGATAGGCGTGTTCTAATTATCTGTTGATACTCATAATGGGCAGGAACTTGCCTCATTGTCAGGCGCTCCGAGGCTGGCCATATGGGTTTATTTTAGTGGATTTTTGTATTGTGAAAAAGAGTTTCTGTTAAACACAGAGTGAGTCATCGTCTGCTTCTGAAATTGCCCCCAGCCTGCGCCGCCTCCACCAACACTCCTGACAGCTGGGTTGCAATTTCCAGAAACCTCTACAGAGCTCCGTTGCTGCTCCTTGGGGGTGAGATGCCCTGTTCTCCAGGAGCGTCACCCCTCCTCTGTGCTTCCTGAGCCTTGGTACCCACCTTGGCCTCCCCCTCCCCCGTGGGTGGTTTTGTCGGATTTTTCATCTGCTTCCCCAGCGAAATTGTAAGTTCCTCTGGGGTCTTTTTCATCTCAGTCTCTATAGAACCTGGCACACCGACTTTGCCAACATGGACCTATTGAAGGATGAACCCCAGTTTTGTTTGCTTTTACCATTGGAGTGCCTGGCTGGGAAGCTGGGTTAAAAATAGTTCGGGTGCCTTTTGCCCTGATCACACACACGTATTCTCATGGAGAACAAGCTGGCCCAGGGAAAAGAATATTAAAGACTTGGGGCCACACCAGTTGGGGTTCAAATCCTGACTCAGCTGCTGGGTGATTTGGGGTTCGCCAAGCCTATTAGAATTGTTGTAAAGCTAAATAAACTGATGCGGTAAAGCTCTGTGCACCTTGGTCTTTCTCCTCACCTGGGAAAAGGAGAGGATCTGTGAGCCAAGCCTGAGGCATCTGTTGTTTATGGGATTTATAAACCTTCAGCCCTTTTTAGGAGGACCTTCCTAGCATAGAACAGGAGCCCCCATCTTGAGTTTCACCTATTCTTATGGGAAACCCTGGAAATGGACTGGGGTTCCTTTTATTCCTCCTCTGTTTGCATAAAAGTTGGTTGTGCCCACTTCTTTTTTTTAAGATTTTATTTATTTATTTGACAGAGAGAGAGAAAAAGCACAAGCAGGAGAAGCAGCACACAGAGGGAGAAGCAGGTTCCCTACTGAGCAGGGAGCCTGATGCAAGACTTGATCCCAGGACCCTGAGATCATGGCCTGAGCCAAAGGCAGATAGATGCTTAACTGACTGAGCCACCTAAGCGCCCCAGTTGTGCCCACTTCTTATGCAAGAGTTAATATTATTAAATGAAGCAGCTGGAAAGAGAAGGGCAGTGCTTAAGCCAGAGGTGAAAAATGCCAGCGCACATGCCATGCCAAGGCCCTCCCCTGCTCACAGCAGACATCCATAGTCGATTGCTGAACGCTCTATGTCATCCCTAGAATGGGCTAGGCAGTCACTGTTCAGGGAACTTTCAGGCCAGAATTGTGATCACTGGGTTTTCTATTAGCAAACACTTTCTCTTTATAAAGTGGAAAACCATATACATTATTACAGTTAAAACATGTACCACTGCTCTGTGTAAGTATTCAGGACCCTGGGGATTCCATCTCAATAGTCTTATTATCAGCCTATTTTATTTGAGTATAAACAATAAATACATTGCAAATTATTAATGGGAAGCCATGTGTAGGAATTACAGTGATTACAGATCAATTGGATGGAATAATTACTGCAATCACTGGGTAATTAGATCCTTCCTGGCCTGAGAAGGGGGTACGTGAGCTCTGGGATTGATTCCTCCGCTAAGCAGACTCTCAGAACCAGAAAGGATGAGTCCTGAACTCTGGGGAAGCCAACGGACAATTGTAAGTTGGGGTAGCAGTCTCTAGTACCCTCCAAGAGGATGATGCCACATCCATTACAAATGCTTTCAGCTTAAGGTTACAGAAACCCTGACTAAAAGCAGCTTAAACTGTGGGGTCTGTTTGTTTTCCACCAAATCAGAAATCCAGTGGTCCGTAGAACGGGCCCGGTGCAGCATCTCCACAGCAGAATCAAGAGCCCAGCCTCTTTCCATCTTTCAAAGTCACCAAGGAGATGTTGGTTGGTTGTCACTTCATGGTCACAGAATGGCTGCTGATGCTCCAGGCACCACATTCACATTTAAGGCAGGAAGAAGGCAGAAGAGATGGTGACAGCAACATTTGTCCTTTTTTATCAGAAGAGCCCAGAGGAGGTTTCTGCTTATGTCTCATTGGCCAAGACAGAGTCACATGGCCACCCTTGCTGCAAGAGGAGCTGGGAGAGTGGGGAATAGAAGATCCTGGTTGGCTTAGGCCCGTCATGGTCCTTCTTCTGGCGCTGAGGCTGTTACTCTGAACAAGCAGGGTTTCTGTTAGCAAGAAAGAAGGAGAGCCTGGAAACTGGATAGACAACTGATGGTGTCTGTGACAGATACTCAAGGAGACAATGCCCCAACTCCCTTTGAGCCACGATGAACATCAATAATGGAGCTACGGATGACTTTGTTGTTATTCGTTCGTTCATTCATTCATTCATTCAACATATATTTAATCAGCGCCTAGTGGATGCCAGAAATTGTGCTAGGATATGAGAAGAAGTACAGAATTATTTAGGAATGAATAACAGGGATGGAGGGCATCACAGAAAACTTTCTGGCAAAGTGACCTCTAAGCCAAAAATAAAAGATAAGAGTTTGACACTTTGTCCTCTGTGTGTGTGTGTGTGTGTGTGTGCGTGTGTGTATGCTGGGGTGGGGAGGTGGATGCATGAGGAGGAGGAGAGGAGTGTTGGAAACAGTATGTATGAAGGTCTCGATGGAGGAAGAGGTAAGACACATTATTTGCAGAGATGGGAGTGACAGGAGTTTTGCTGACGCACAGACTATCTTTGCCTGTCAAGAGTCGAAACTCTTTTGGTTAGGTGGGGGGGGGATGTTTAATTAAAGATGAGAGAGGGCAGTTATTGATGCATGTTACTAAAAAAATTCAAGAATAGTTGGCTTCAGGCACAGCTGGATCCAGAGGTTCAAACGATGTCATCACGAATCTATCTCTTTTTCTAGATTCTTTCTCCACTGTGTTATCTTCATTCTCATAAAGGCTCTCCTTGAATCATAGCAAGTGATCCTCAGAAGCTCTAGAGGTATGTTCTGTGAACCTTGGACCCCAGAGGAAATAGCGGTAGCTCTAGGAGAGGTTTCGGGGAGAGCTCATCTTACGTAACATGGCCATCCCTCAACTGACTTTTGAGGCCAAGGGATGCTGTGCTTTCATTGGCAGGCCTGAGTCAGGTGCCCACCCCCAGAGGCCTACAAAGAGAGCAGAGAGAGAAAGAAGAAATTGAGGTGCCAAACCCTACACTCAAGTAGACTGGATGCCAGGTGGCCCCTCCTGCCTCATTGTTACTTTACCTGTCACCATCTGGACTAGATCCTGCCCTCCTGCTCTCCTTCCCTCAGACCCAGGGACTCACACAAGCTCCCCCACATCAACACTGACCCTCAGGCCTCCTCCACGCAGGCTAGAAGTGCTTCTTGTGCTCTGGATAATTCCTGGCTCCAGCTCCATCTGCTGCTGCTATTACTGCCCCTGAGGGAAATGGGACCCCCCCTCCCTTCCCCACCCTCCTCCCTTGCACCTGGCAGAGCAGAGCCTGGCCAACGTCATTGGTTAATTCTGTCTTTAATAAAAATGCTGAAGTCTTCTTACGTTACATAATGTGGGGACACGGGCCCTGTGCATTGCATTCTATTCAGTTTCTCAGCAGCCTAGCCACTGTACCACCATGAAGGCACTGATTTATTCTGTCCAACATACTGCACTGCTTGTTAGCACTCTCAATCTGACAAGAAATAGTGAGCCTTACCTCCAAGGTTTTACAACAGTATGGATAGATTGCCCTCTGGACTCTCAGTTAACAGAGTGTTTTGCCCACTGAATGGGAAACTGAGACAGGGAAGTGACAAGAGCTTTGCCGAGGCACAAACCACCTTTGCCTGTCCTTCAAGACTACCTCCATTTCTACCTTCTCTGCAAGACCGCCTCTGAGATCCCCACTATGTTATTCAAGACTCTTCAGGTTGCAAGTGGCTGAAACCCCACTCAAATAGGTACAAGCAAAAATTAGGTCATTTACTAGCTCTCAAAAGTGAAAAATCCAAGAGTGTTTGGCTTCAGGTATGGCGGGGTCCTGGCGCTTGAAAAATACCAGTACTTAGTAGTCCCTCTCCGTCTGTCTGTCTCTGTATGTCTCCATCTCTTTCCCTCCCTCCCTCTCTTTCTTTCTCTCTGTCCCTCTGTCTCTCTGTCTCTGGGATCTGCTGTCCTGTGCATGGGCTTCATTCTTAAGCAGAATCTTTCCCATAATAGGCCCCTAGAATGTCCAAGACACATCCTTACAGTTCAGCAGCTTCAAAAGAAAGAGGGTGCCTTTTCCCCAAATTTTTCCAGTAGATGCCCTGTGACTGACAATCTCTGTCTTTGACTGGCTCAGCTTCGGTCATAGATCTAGGGTCTAGACCAGTCCTGCCATCTGTTTTTGCGTGGCCCGCAAGCTAAGAATGGTTTTTACAGTTTTAATCGGTTGAAAAAAGTCAAAAGAACAGTGTATCATGGCATGTGAAAATTACATAAAATTCATATTTCGGGGTCCATAAAGGTTTATAGGGACCCAGTCGTGCTTATTTGTTTGTGGGTTGTCTAAGGCTGCTTTTGTGGCATAATGGATGAACTACATAGCTCATAAGGCCAAACATCTACTCTCTGGCCCTTTACAGAAAAAATTTGCCAACCCCTGGTCTAGACCCTCAACATAGCCAGTGGGATGCTTGAATTAAGTGCCCACCCTTGGATTTCAGGGCTGGACTCAGCCCAACCAACCAGACCGCGGATGAGAGTGACAGAGGGTTTCTGGGAGAAGGGGCCATGAAAGCTGGGCAGAACAACAGGTGTCTGCTCTACCCACTGTCTTAGACCGGGATATCCCAGAAGCAGACAAGTTTGCAAGCACTTGCTCTTTATGGAGAAGAGGGCGTTCCAGGGAGCACTGGCAGGGGTGGAGGGGCGAGAGACAAGAAAGGGTCTACCTTCTTGAAGTCTGCTTTGCCCTACGGTCACTGCAAACAGATGTTGCCTTAAAGGCCGCAGTAAGGAGAGCTGATGATGTCTGCGGCTAGCTCTACATTTGAAAAATAAATAAATAAATAAAAATTTACCATAAAGTTTTCTGGTCACTGTAGAGCAACTCCAAGAAGGAAAAAGCCATGGCTGGCAGCTGCAGACAGCACTTCTGCGCGGTGCTTAAAGCACCCTTTGTCCCTAAGACCTCACCTCCTGCCTCCACCTGCCCCCAGCCCTCGGCCAGGACTCCTCTGGCTTGCCCATGGCCCAAGGCCCCCCCACCCTCCCAAAACCCAGGCAGCAACCCCGGTGTCACCTTCCTCCCTGCAAAAGGGGGTTCAAGGAACCAATAAATGATACTCCAGTTATCCCTGCTGATCCATAACCAAATGTGACCTGAAACAAGAGTCAGCAGATGGAAACCAAAATGTCACCTGTATTACTGGTAAGCCCCCAGGGTTGGAAAGAGAGGAATGGTAATGTAATTAGGTAGATATATCCACCCGGGCAGGCTGTAAGCCACAGGCCAACGGGGGCCCCCCACCCCCAAGCCAGAGACCTACTTTAAGGTGTGGAGGAACCAGCCAGCAAGGGGGCTTCCTGCAGGCAGTGGGCTCCTGAGAGAGGGGACGGCTGAAGCCTGCCATGCGTGAGGGGCAGGGAGACCAGGAGCCCCAGCTGGAGAACAAGAGGTGGCCAGTCCAAGCCCCCAGGCATTACGTCTTTTAAAATTCTTCATTATATTATGCTTAATACAGTTAAAAGACCCTATTAATGGATTTGAACATTTTAAAGTATAATTTTTGTAAATGGCACCCACAGACCCACCACCCCACCGAGGAACTAGACGGTGACCAGCCTTGCTGAGGCTACCGGTGGACTCTTCCCATCCCAAGCTCAGTTGATCTAAGCACACAGTGTTGTCCTGAATGTTGTCTTTATAATTTCTTTGGTTTTTTTTTTTTTTTTGGTCTTATCACATGTACATAAATCTCTAAATAACGATTATTTAGTTTTCAAAATTTTTACAAAAATATTTTACATAGGCTCTTGTAGCTGGTTTCTTTACCCAACATTCTCTTTCTACAATGCATCTGTGTTACCTTAGGTGGTTGTGGTTTATTCCTTCCCACTGCTGTATAGTATTGTTCTGTTTGAAAATAAGACCGTTTAACTATTCTACCCATGATGGACCATCATGGTGTATTTGGGGTGGGGCTGGATAATTATAAACACTGCTGCTTTGAATGTTCTTCTTATCCATGACTTCTGGAACATCTCTTGGGATTATAGCCAGGAGTGACATTTCTGATTTTGGGGGTATACAGTGAACTGGAGAGTCCAAGGCTCAGCTTGCAGGAAAGAATCCCACCATCTCGGTCAGTTACCCCAAAACGCCAGTAACTTGCCTTTTGTGTTTGACTTCACAAGATCATGCTCAATTATGTTCCAAACTGGTCTGTCCCAGGCTACCGTCTTGTTCCTCTTCCTCAACTGTAAATAGGCTTAGTGTCCTGACTCTTAAACCTGCTCAGGGTTTGCACTTTACCCATAAGACTTCAAGGAAAAGAGAGATGGACAAGCTGCCCACCTCACCCTTGATCAACTCCTACCAGGGGGATGGTGGGAATTCCAGACTTCAGGTCAGCCCACGGGGAAAAACTCTCAGGCTGCAGGTGTGTTTTCCAAACCCGTCCTTTTCTGCCGCCTTAGGGTGCTAATGCTGAGCGTTTCTTCCATATTCTTCATCAAATGAATGGAAGAAGAATTGTTGAGAAAAGAAATCCTTGAGGGTGGTGGTTAGGACCACAGTCATTGAATTGGTCTGCCTGGGTTCACAGCTTAGCCCGACCCCTTTGCAGCTGAGAGATTTGGACAAATCTCCCACTTTACCTGGCCTAGAGGCTCAGTGAGTCATCCTGAAGATTAAAAGCATATAATAGGTGCTTAGAACAGTGTCTGGCATGGAGTAAGCATTCAGTTAATGCGAGGTGTTGTTTTAAAAGTTAACTAATAGCTGAAATGTACTCAGAAAACTCTCGAGTGGAACATGTCCTCAATAAATGTGAGCTTGATGATGACTGTTATTACCGGAAAAACTCGTATTCATCCTTCAAGACCCAACTGAGATCTCACTCAGATGTCCTTCCCTGCCTCTCTATTCTGACAGCATTTGGTGCAGAGCTCCTAATCCCACCTGTCAGGTTGTGTTTTTATCTCCCTGTTGGTGATTTTTATTGCTGATACTACTCTTTCCGCAACTAGATTATGATATCTTCCAGAGAGGGACTATTTTTCTCTGACTTATCTCTTTGTCCTTGATGGCCAGCAGAGAGTAGGGGCTCAGTTTGTGAAATGAAGAGACAAAGTCGAGAGAACATGGAGTCTTAGAGGCATCTTAGGGGCTGCTTCTCCCTCACATGGTTGCAGAGCAGGTAAGAAAGGGGAGCCAGCCTGCCTGCATCCATTCATTTCCTCTGGGTCGCAATAATTCCGAGGGAGGAGGAGCCAAATTGTCTCTGTCCTGCCTCCTGCCCTGGCCAGTACTTCGTCAATTCCTCCAGGATCTTTAGCCAGATGCCAAGCTGGGTTTCCAAACCCGCCCCCCCCCCCCCCGCCCATTAGTTTTTCTGACCCTCCTCACCACCTGGCATTGCAGAAAACTTTCCCTCATATCGTGTGGTTCTCAATGGCTGCTTCCAACTAAGAATCCCTTCTGGTTCTTAATTGAGTCCGAGAGAGGGTTTGCACAGCGATTGCCAATTTGAGTACGCTCCTCTGTGGAAGTCAATTATTTCCTTTATTTAAATAACTATTGAAGTGATTAGATGGCTGGACACTGGAAAGTCTGGGGTGGGGGATCTAATCACACACAGAGCTGCTAGCAAATCATCTCATTTTGGCCTTTTCTCCCTAATCACGAGCTGCTCTTCCCTTTCTGGACATTTGTGCCCTGTTGTCCACCTTTCCGGAACCCACGTCTGTGGGAATACAGATGCAAGGGAGGAGAGACATTTAGCAAGCACATTACCTTTCTCTTAAACGTGAACTTGAGATGGCAGTCTTTCCTGATGCTGAGAAGTGATTATGCTGCAAACTGCCTACTGGAATTGCTCTCACCATTCATAGTGGGTGACAGAAGGGCTCTGGGTATGATTCTCTGAGCTGTATTAAATAGGAGTTGCCATTCAACCAGAGACTGCCCTCAAGCTGGAAAATCCAACCCTCATCCAGGCAGAAAGAGCCACACCTGCCTGGTCGTTTAGCCTGGAGGCTGCCTCTTGCTAACTTGTCTCTTGTCCACCATGTGCCTCAATAGTCTTCGATGGGGACACATCCTCCAAATCCACACAGGGGGCTCATTTATTGTAGGCATCAGACAGAAGGGTCATGTGTTTATAATTATTAAATGCATTCCTTCTGTGCACCAGACGCTATCTAGGCATGTGGAATGTTTGCAGCAATGCCAGGATGCCAGATATCAAAGACCACGATCCCCTTCATGTAGTAGAAGGTATGGATAAATGGATAGATGGGTGGGTGAGTGGATGGATGGATGGGTAGATGATAGATAGATAGATAGATAAGGTAGGTAGGTAGGTGAGTGGATAGGTATATAGGTACATAGGTATGTAGGTAATTTAACTCAGCGATAAGGGCTGTGAGGAAAATTAACAAGGGTACTATGAAGAGAGTAATGGGGGACAGGCACAAGGGTGACCAGAAGGACTCTCAGGAAGGGACATTTGAGCCAAGGTCTGAATGTTGAGGCGGGAGCCAGGGAAGAACATCATAAATGTCCAGAACAAGTATGAGGGCTAGAGATGCAATAAGTTTAGCAAGTATGGGGCACGGTACACTTTTACCAGTAATTCACTTAGAAAGGGGGCAAAAATGGTTGTGTTCTAATACACATGGCATTAGAAAGATGACAAGGACATACCTTTTCCTAGGCGTGTTAAGTGATGGACCCTGGGGGTAGGAGGTTCCTTCTTAAATCTCTGCAGCATTAAAGGGTCCAGGGCCCCACACGGGCAACAAGGTGCTGGAGCTGGAGCTGGAATGTGCCCACCCCCTCCCAACTCTACATTCAGTGACATCACCACAAAATCAGGTAGTTTTTTTAAGGCAGTTTTTAAATGTTTGCCAGCATACCGCTGACTTATGGGCAAAGTGTCCCTGGGAATGAACACATCAGGCGATGAACCGGACCTGCCTAGTTACCTCTCTCACGTCTTGTCCTCTGTTCTCCCCTCCCGTGCTGTTCCAGCCACTCTGGCCTCCTTGTCCATCCTTGGCCAGGTCAGCTGTGCCCCTGCCTCCTGGCTTTCATACGTGCTGGCCCTCTAGCCCAGACTTCTTCAGGCCTGGCTCTCTAATGGCCTTCAGCTTTGTGGACACATCTCCCCTGCCCTCTCTGTCCCTCCCACTCCTTCTCTGTAGTGTTTAACACCATCTCACTCAGGATGTCCTCTACTGATTTATCTTTTTCATTCTCTGCCTCACCCCACGCCCCTGCTAGAATGTAAGTGCCAAAAAGAATGGGGATTTTCGTCCGCATGGTTCACTATTTTATACCCAGCACTTTAAACCTTTCCTGGCATATAGTAAGTGCTTATTCATCTGTCATCGAACGCATGAATGAATGGCCTGGTCTGTGTTTTCTCTTTTCCCTCTAGTTGATCCATCTGTCTGGTGTTGCTTCTTGTTTCCAGAACAAGGATAGATACTCAGGGTGCAGTGGACCTCAGTGAGGCAGCACAGTGGAAGGAGTGAGGGGCTTGCCTTATACCAGCAGGGAGGCCCTAGGCAGGACCCCTCTGTTCTGTTGTGTGAGGTAGCAGTGCCAGGAGTCCCTCACTGTCCTGCATAATTTACTGAAATAGTCCCCCCAAAATTTTAATATCTAAAAGTCATTATTGTGCTGAATGGAATTGACATCTGTTTACATTATGCCTCCATTATTCATTTCTGTGCAAAATCTGTGGGCCTTGATGCCATGCTATCATTTAAGGCATGTTACTTGGAAGGATCAGAGGAGCGGTACAATTCGCAATGGGATTTTTTTTTCTTTTGCACTTTTCTTTTTTTTTTTAATTTTTACTTTTATTAAAGTAATACATGCACATAATTAAAAAATCAAAGAGTATTAAAAGACTTATAATGAAAAATGCCAATCCCTTGCCCACCCCTCTCTCCCCTGATTCTAGCTCCCCAGAGCCAACTACTTCCCACACTTCTAGCTGTTTCTTTTGCTCATCTCCATATTTTGAAATAGTTTCTATATTGCTATTTCTTGGCTTATCCATTTTTGACATCATCTATTGATGTCCTGTTATGGTGGGTGAATATTTAGCTCTCTTGGGCCCCCTTCCCCCACCTGTCCCTCCCCGAGCCACCCAATATTGTTGGAGCATACGTCTTAGCTTCAGTCACTGGTCAGCATTGACGTTTATTAGAACCACATCCGCTGTAGAGTCAGGAAGTGTACTGAGATTCTCCCAGAATGGCCATGCTGTTCGAATTGACACCTACTGTGTACGTAGGCGTGGATACCAGACTCAGGGTGCTGTGTGGGCTGAGGGTGGGGGATCCAAGAAGGAAACAAGAAGTTGAGAAAAAGAATCATAAGGGACCCATTTCATCTCTGTGGGTGGCAGGAGGAGGCCACATTTTAAGCCAAGCCCAAGGATGGAAGGAGGGAGTCAGTGGAGGGAAGCAGTGGACAGAGGGGTAGCTTTGCAGGCATGGGCAGGAGCACGAGGCCCTCATCTCAGAGCTTTGCATCTCTCAGTGGCTGCCATCAGACATGAAATCAGGCTCACTGGAGAGACTGGCCTTTTGGCTGGTCCCTGAAGATGAGCGAGGGGTTGGCAGACAGGCCTGGGGTGGAGATTGTTCATGACACAGGAACCTGCATGGCCAAGATCCAGAGGTGGAGTTGATTTCAGCAAACCTACCTCCATGTCACTGGATTTAAATGTCTTCATTTTATAACCTTAAGGATTTTTTTAAAGAAATGCTCCTTGCCATCCCACTGCCCTGACCTGTCCCCTTCTGGTCCCCATCTCTGCACAGATGCTGTGACATTGTTGGCACTTTCACTGGCCTTGAGTTTGTGGAACCCACCAGTGGGCCTCCAGGTGCTAGGGAGTCTCCGTGAGAATCACAGCCTGGGTGTGTCTTTGCCACTCAGCCAACCGGGAAAAAACACGCTGGATCTCACACTATCAGGGCTTTAAACGACCTCCTCCTGTAGGAGAAAGTGTGATCGTAACAGCTTTAAAACACATTTGGAGTTTTACCTGTCATCCTCAACCCCCTAGATGTGCAGACAGAGATCCTCAAGAGGGATCCAGTTTCCCTTTTGAAAGTGTATGCTTTGAGCTCTCATTAGCAAGCCTCTGACCTCTCGTGTGGAGGGAGCCTGTTGCGACCCGCAGCACCCCTGGCCCAGCCTCGGAGCCTGCCTAGGGAGTGAACAGGAGCCTTGCCCTCAAACTGAGAGCCCTGTCCCCCCCTATACCCTCACTTGTACTTCTCCAGGTTCACCTTTTAGGCAGATTGCTTTTGCCTTTCTGAGCCTCAGTCTCCTCATCTGTAAAATGGGGATAATAATTAGACCTACCTCTTCTAAAAGTTTGCCATGGAGGTGCTGCGAGGTACAGGCCTGGGACAGAGCAGGCACCTGGCAACTGTGACTTGCCTCCCCTTCCCCCTTCCTATGATTAACCGTGACTGCCCGATACTCACTTCACACTCCTTCAGCCCCACTTCTCGAAACAGCATCCTTCCTGGGCTGTCAGCCTGGCTGAACATGTGCTGGAAGAAGTATGTCTTGCAGGCATCTTTGCGCACAGTGCCAAGATTTAAATGAGATTGTTCTCAGTGAAGAAAATGTGTGCAGCCATAGGATTTATTTTTGTCTCATCTGAATGGAAATCAACTCAGACGACAGAGTCCCTTTGCAATAGGGAGAAAATGGAGCTTCTTCCTCAATCTTGTTTTGGCCTTCACGGGGCTGACAGAGCAACCTGAGAGATGGCAGCTTTACCGTCGGGGACCTCAGTGGCTAGTCCAACATCCCACCATGGTGCCTGGCTGGTTTTGGGGTTGGTTGGGTGGATAATTGGGTGGATTCGTGGATGGATGGACACATGGATGGATGTGTGGTTGGATGGGTGGATGGATGGATGGATACGTGGATGGATGGGTGGACAGAGGATGGATGGATGGATGGATACATGGATGGATGGGTGGATAGAGGGATGGATGGATGGATGGATGGATACATGGATGGATGGGTGGACAGAGGATGGATGGATGGATGGATGGATACATGGATGGATGGGTGGATAGAGGGATGGATACATGGAGGGATGGATACATGGAGGGATGGGTGGATGGAAGGATGGGTGGATGTATACGTGGATGGAGGGATGGATGGATAGATGGAAGGGTGAATGGAGGGAGGGAGAGAGAGAGAGAAGTATGGGGTGAGCAACTCCTTCCTTCAGTCTTGAATGTCCTTAATAAGTTGGCTCTTAGTACTTGTATTCCTTGTGTTGTTAATAGGTGCTCTTCAAGAGGGGTGTTAGTCTAGGTTCTCCAAGAAGCAAACACCAAGATGGGATTAAGCATGGGAGGATTTTATTAGGGGAAATGCCTGTGTGAGCAAAAATGGAGAGGGAGATGGAGAAAGCTGGTGAGCCATCATGATGCAAGTCGGAGCCCAAATGATGGAGAGAGGAAAAGTGTTGAGTGGAAGCATCCCAGACCACTGTGCAACCTAAGGAAGTAATTAACAAGGCTGTCCAGGTGTCCTCAAGCCAAAGTTGGTCACCAGAGGAGTCCCACATCTCCCAAGAGTGGGCCTGACTTTGTATCCCTGTCACATTCCATCACTGGCTGGGAGCAGACCCCAGGGAAGTATGGCCTCGGTGCAGACGCAGCAGCTGGGGCCCTCAGGCATTTATGTGTGTTTGGAAGCCATAAAGGTGCATTCCCATGGCCAACAGAGGGGAGGAAAGTTCTACAGGCATATAAATTTTGAAATTTCTGCATTCCACAATTCTTAGGGACTCCAGATGCATGTCAGCCTAACTAAGTTGCCAAGAAGCCTTGCAGTAAAGAAATCTATTGAATTCAGCATTTCCCAAACTTATTAGACGATGCAGTCTTTTTTCATAAAACGGTTCCAAGGAATAGAGTTTGAGATCCGGTGGTCTAAGTGTAGCCCAAGAGTACCCAGGCCAGGAAAGAGAAGAAAAGAGTAGGAAACAGTTGTGTGTGAGAGATAAAACTGGTTGCACACAGAGGCAGGACAAACACAAAAAACACAAATCACGGGAGAGACGGAATGTCACTGGTTGTTTTCAACAAGCCATGAGATACCAAAAAACAATTTTTTAAAAGATTTATTTATTTATTTGAGAGAGAGAGTGTGTGGGGAAGAGGCAGAAGGAGAGGGAGAGAGAAACTTTAGCAGACTTCACGCTGAGCTCGGAGCCTGACTCAGGGCTCGATCTCTAGACCCTGAGATCATGACCTGAACAGAAATCAAGAGTCAGACACTTAACCAACTGCACCACTCAGGGGCCCCACCCAAAAATTTTTAAAATCAAAATATGTCATAAATATATATTCTATAAAGATATATCTGTGTAAAGAATCTCAGCGTTGGGGCACCTGGGTGGCTCAGTCGGTTAAGCATCTGCCTTTGACTCAGGTCATGATCCTGGTGTCCTGGGATCGAGCCCCACATCGGGCTCCCTGCTCTGCGGGAAGCCTGCTTCTCCCTCTGTCTCTGCCCTTCCCTCCTGCTTGTGCTCTGTCTTCCTCTCTCTCAAATAAATAAATAAAAATCTTAAAAAAAAAATAATCTCAGTGTTACCGGCCAAAGTTGACACAAGACACAAAATCATTTCACTTGACTTAAAAACAATCAGGGCTCCTGTGTGCCCAGAGCACTATCGTTAACACAGCTTTTGCCCGTTTGCCATCTCCTGTGGGTATCCCCCCAACCCTATGAGTGAGCCTGGCCACAGAGTTACGGTCCTCATTTTGTCACTAACAATGACATTGTCTGCGGGGGTGGTAACTGTTGAATTTGCTGAGCATCCTCTAAGTGCCAGACACTAAGCTAAGCAATTCTACCTCTATTAATGTCATTCTTCCCACACAGGGAGGGACTGCAGCTCAGAGAGGTTAAGTGACTGACTCAAGGTCACACAGCCAGAAAGCAGCAGACTCTCATCCAAACCCTGGTCTGTCTGAGCGCAGCCGCTGCCAGGCAGTAAGCCAGGCGACCCCTTCTGGCCTCTTACTGGCCCTCTCTGTGCTTGATACAGCAGCAGGAACGTGCAGCCCCCTCTAAGTGGGCTTTTTATAACCTGCTCTTTATCATGGCGAGAAGTAGGCTCAGGGAATATAAAGTGGATGGTGATTTTTCTCCCCCTTTCTTTTACTGCCTTTGTTTATTGAGGGACAAATCACTGCTGTTTTCGTTTGTGTTTCTAGCACAATAAAAATAAAAGATATGCTGGCAATCTGTTTAAAAGCTTATGCAATTCCAGAATTTGAGCTGGCGGGTTTATGCCGCACACTGATACCACAGGCATCATGGAGCCAGCCGCCCGGCCCGCCAAGGGCTTCTCATGTTCTGCTATCAATCAGTGCCGGGCAGCCAGGAGCTCAGGGTGGCCGTGGCCGTGGCTCCAGCCGAGGCCCGGGGAGGACCCCCACTCCCCGGGGGCTGCATTCACCTGGCTTTGCCCACAGCCTTCTTCGTTTGCTCGTTGGGGTTGATTTCTGCTGTAACAGAAGAGGGTCCCAGGCACGCAAAGGGCCGGCTCTTTCGACTCCCACACCCACATCCTGGTCCGAGCCTTGGGTGCCCAGAGAAATGGGTATGTCTGTCCCTGGGGGTGAGTAACGACTTCTGCCAGCTCATCAGCCTTTCCCAGCCTAGAACAGTGCCTGCTATGTAGTAGGTGCTTCATAAATATTTGTTGAGTGGATAAATGAATGTCACAGACGTGTAACCGATAGGTACAAGTCGGAGGAATAGGCCCAGGCTGCCATCCTCCCAGGGCGTGTTCCTTCCGCTCTCTTGCCTTCCTCGGCCTCCCAGCCCTCCTCTCTAGCACTTTCTCCCTTTTCCTGCCTTCCTCTGACCATCTCCTCCTTCCCACCAAGACGCCGTCACCAAGCTCAGACGCTGGGGATGACCCAGGGAGAGAAAGCGGCGGGAACCAAGAGGCCTAGTTCTCTGTCCCTGATTTGCTCCGAGCCTGAGTCCATTGCCCCTGAAGCTTCGGCCTCCTCATCTGTGAAGTGGGGAGCGTGCACCCACCTCCAGGACAGGATGGGGACGCTGGGACCCCGGCACGCTGGGGGCGTGATGATGCTAGCCAGAGACGCCTCCGGGTCCAGGAGAGGGGTAGCTTGCTCTGCAGGCGGGGGCGTGGTGGGGGTGCACCCAGCTCTGGTTTTGGAATTCCGCAAGAGGCACCCTGGGGAGGGGGGAGCGCGAACATCCAGTCTTGGAGTCTGAAGCTACAGATGTCGACTGTCAGTGAGAACGACAGTTCCATTAGGCAGCTGCCCACTGTCCGCGTGAGTGATTAAAACGTCACCATCCATCCCGCGCGCTATACATCATCTCACCAGCCCGGCACTCCATCAAGGGCTGTGTGCACGCAGGGCGTCCGCGCATCTTCCACGGGCTGCACCGAGCCAGAGGTGACAGGAGACATCTGGGCTGTGGGTCGCGGGAGCACCTTGGACGCAAACGCTGCGGGGAGCTTGACGGGCAGTGAGAGGGACTTGGGCACAGAGACGGGAAGTGCGGACAGGGTCAGGAGAGGTCGCTGGGGATCAAAGAGGTCAAGGGCCCTGGGGGGTCACCAGCGAGCTGGGGCTGGGGCAGCCGGGCTCCTCGTGTTGGGTCACTCAGAGCGGAGTTATTCATTCACCCCCAGGGCCAGGTCCCACTCAGTTCAAGTTGCCTGCAGGTGTCCTGCAGGGCTTGCTGACTTGCAAGAAGTGGTGACCCAGGTTCTCGGGGTCATTGACCACCCAGGAGTTAGAGCCCAGATCTCCCGCCCCTCCTTTGAGTGTGTATGACTCTGTCGTGAACTCTAATCATCATTGTCATCAACACAGTAGAGTAATCACAATAATAATAGCGCCTGACATTTATTGACTATGTGCCCGGCACTGTGCTGAGCTCATTACACACATTAACACAGATACTTCTACTCTAAGGTCATCCATGTGTTCCTGGAAACCCCATGTTTTAGAAAACCCTGCACCAAAAGCTGCAGGGCTAAAGGGATTAGGGTGGGGCGATGGCTCCAAAACCTTGAGACTTTGGGACTAGAGCACACTCAGAAACAATAAAGATTCGCATAAGAATACCAGCACAGGGATGCCTGGGTGGATCAGTTAGTTAAGTGTCTGACTCTTGGTTTCGGCTCAGGTCATGATGTCAGGGTCCTGGCATCGAGCCCCATGTTGGGCTCCATGCTCAGCACAGGGTCTGCTCGCCCCTCTCCCTCCGCTCCTCCCCTCTGCTCATGTGCACGCTTTCTCTTTCTCAAATAAATAAAATCTTTAAAAAAAAAAAAAGAATATCAGCACAGTTGAATGTGCACCCAGCTTCCCTGTGGGTGATTTCTATGCATCCTTAAAGGACACACTTAACACTCATGCTTTCTCTTTTGAGATGTTGATTTCCAGAAGGCATTCGCTTCTGATAGAGACCTTTTTTTTTTTTAAAGATTTTGTTTATTTATTTGACAGAGAGACACAGCGAGAGAGGGAAGGCAAGCAGGGGGAGTGGGAGAGGGAGAAGCAGGCCTCCCGCGGAGCAGGGAGCCCGATGCGGGGCTCGATCCCAGGACCCCGGGATCATGCCCCGAGCCGAAGGCAGACGCTTAACGACTGAGCCACCCAGGAGACCTTTTTTATCAAAATTAAAAATCGGATCCAGGCTGTTGTCTTTACCATTCATCCATCGCTTTTGGACAGACAAGCATCTTCAAGCTTTTCCATTTCACTCACAGCTCCCCCAGATAGCTTAATAGAGTGGGAC
Organism: Zalophus californianus; assembly: GCF_009762305.2. Taxonomy (NCBI): domain Eukaryota; kingdom Metazoa; phylum Chordata; class Mammalia; order Carnivora; family Otariidae; genus Zalophus; species Zalophus californianus. The sequence goes on from NC_045598.1 coordinate 10,762,748, forward strand.
ACGGGCAGTTCTTGAAGCCTCGAAATCAGTCACAGCTTGCCATAAAGAAAGGCACATGGGTAGATTTTCTACTTTTTTGTGTTGTTGTTAAAAATCTTCATTTCCCGCTAAGGCTTCCTCTGTAACTAGGAAAGCTTGCCCTAATGGCTTCGAAACACTGACGTGCTGGGGAAGATCACCCCTACACCAACACAGTGCCCGCATGCTGTGGACCCCACTCCCTTACTGACCAACCACAAATGAGGTAGTTATAGCAGACAGGCTGTATTCCCTTAAATCCTCACCCCGACCCAAGGAGGCAGGTGCTGCTAAAATCATTCCCATTTTTCAGATGGGAAAACCAAGGCTTAGAGAATTTAAGTCACTTGCCCGGTTACGCAGCTAGTAAGTGGATCTAGAATCTAAGCCTAGGCAACCTGCCCCCAAAAGCGTGACCCCAGCCACCCTCCACCTCACGGCCAAGCCAGTCCCAAGCCATGATAAACTCCCTGAGCACCGGGGCTGTGTCCTGTTCCTCTTCGAAGGCCCCAGCGCCTACCGATACATGTTCACCAGGCTGGACTAACTGGGTGTTTGTGGAGTTGGCCCTGCTACGGATGGATGAGTCCGTCCTTGATGACCCGAATCCCCTTCTGGTCCGCACGTCACTTTTCCCTTCCCGGGGTGGGGGGGGGGTCTCTGCACTTCTGAGGACACCACGATGGAGCTGTCTCTAGGTGGGTCCCTGCTCCGTCACCTTCATATCACCAGGGGACGGCTGCCCGGGACACCAGGTGGGCACCGTACTGTCGTTAAAGCCGGCGGGCACCAGGCCGTCGCGCACGCCTCACAGCCGGGGACGCTCTTCCGTGGCGAGCGGTGGCCCCCTCATGCCCTCGCTGCCAGGCATCCTCTGTCCCTGGGCCTGGCACAGCCCTTGGGGCAGAATCTCTTACCGCCTCTGACCCTGCCCCAGCACTCCAGGGGCCAAGCTTCGCCCGGCGCTGGGGCCTGAAGGAGGGGTGCGGCCGCAGCCGTGCGGGCCGCAGGCGGCGCTGATGAGGGGCTGCGCGACAGGAACGAAGGCACCCTCTCCTCGGACGCTCATTCGGGTTTTCAGTCAGGGGCCTCAGACCCCGGTTAGAGCCAGGAGCTAGGCCTTCAGGCTCACCTTGCTGAGCTTTGAATCCTGACTGTTGCCCCTACCAGAGAGGCATTGACTTAGCCTCTCTGGGCCTCAGTATTCTTAGCTGGGAAGTGGGAGAACAAGGCGTATCTCAGTGAGTTAGAAAGCAGGGAGAACACCACCCGACATACAGACGTGCTCAAGAAATGTTAGCTCCCCCAGTGGGACAGTAGCTTGGGGGTATATCTTCCTGTGGGGCTGTAATCTGGGGGGTCTCCCTGTCCCTCCTTCCCTTTCTCTGCATTCCTATCCTCCACCCTGGGGCTGTCCACCCGGGCCTGCATCTGGAGGGCTCCAGGTGTCCATGTTTGAGGGCTTGGCTTTCCTGGGGCCTTGGGGACCAAGTGCGGCCCAGATAGCTCTGTAAGCTATGCTGAGGCCAGGCAGGTGTGGACACAGTACCTATCCATGCTGTAGCCCGGCTTATCTTGAATGGGGCGGGGGTCCAGCTGCCCAGATCAGCCACCTAGTGATCAGAGGATGCTGAAAGGCCTGCAAAATGGGCAGGAGTCAGAGCTGGGGTCCTGCCTGGGGGGTAGCCGCTCTATGAGGTTCTCCCATCTAAAGCTCCGTCCCCACCTACAAGCCCCATCCCCTCTCTTCCTGCTGGCCCCCACACAAGATGTCCCCATGTCTAGGCTTGGTCAGCGTTTCCAGCCTCTATCCATGCCAGGATTGCCAGTACTGGGCATGTTTCCAAAGAGCCAGATGGTCTCTCTGGGAACATTGGCCCAGAGTTCATGCCACGGGCAGGAGATGACAAATGTGGGCACAGAAACGTGTTTTGAAATGGGGCCCAGGGGCTCAGGGGTATGGACTGCAACTTCTGTGATCAGAAACATTACTTTTTCTGCCCCCGTAATAGGATTATGAGAGTTAACCTTCTCCTGAGCACCCCGGTGTGCCGGACTGCGGACGTCTTTATATATAGGCGAGCTTAGCCTCTTGCTACTCCAAGTGTGGTCCACAGACCAGCAGCATCAGCATTGCCAGGAACTTGTTAGAAATGCAGAATCCCAGGCCCTTCCCGGAACTGCATTGTGAGCAGATCCCCAGGTGATACCTGTGCTCACTGAAGCTTGGGAAACACTGAGCCAGATTTTGCATGAGTTTTCCAGGTGAGGAACCCAAGGGTCAGAAAACCACAGAGCTAGGGAATGGGCAGAGCCGGGATATGAATTCATCTGGCTTGCTCCAGAGTCCAGCCACATTCTTCATTCATTTAACAAGCTCTTCTGGAGGACCTGTATGTTGTGCTTGGGTCCAGAGGATTCCAAGGTAAACCAGACTTTGTCCCATCCTCGAGGAGCTGCAGTTTGGTGGGGGGTGGGGCGTCAGTGGAGTGATTCCTCCAATCACTGTGTGTGGCAATGGCCATGAGAAGGCACACCAGGGACATAGGGCAAAGGAGCATAGCGCAGGGGCCACTGAGGCCACGAAGGGTGTGTGTTCGACCGACTTGGTGGCAGCCGCGGGCTCCAGTCCTGTCTCCTGGAGGCCCCACTCCCATCCCATCCTGCCGCTGACCCAGAAGCAGCTGCTCAGGGAACCATGGGGGCCTGGTCCCAGGCCACTTGGCACAGATTGGGGCCAGCACCTGAGTTCCCTACCCACTTCAAAAGTTCCCACTGGGCCTGAGACACCACAGCAGATGGGGACCAGGGGCCCGTGGGCCACCCTTGGCCAAGGGATGAAGATCAGAGGAAGGATGAAGACAGCCTGATTTGGGGGACAGGGATGTGCTTCTGGGTCAGGCTGGCCTGGATTTGAGTCCCAGAGAAGCTGCAGAATCTCAGGTGGGGACAACTAACCTGGCCTCTCCTGAATTGCATGCAGATGCCCCCTTCCAGCTTGCCTGGAGGACTGCCAGAGGACTCAGGCCATGGTGTCACTTCCATGAGAACCCCCTGAGTTGCTCCCCAAGGACACCATCTGGCCCTTTATGACTGAGGCCTCCCCATTTTACAGATGCAGAGACTAAGGTGGAGAGAGGGAAAGGGACCTGCCCAACACATTTTTATTGAGCCTACATATTGACTAGTAGGCTACTGTATTGCAGAAAGACAGTGTCCCTGATGTTTTGTGGAAGACTCTTGTATGTTGGGGTTTTCCTTGTAGTAATGACTTACCTCTCCTAGTTGCGGAAGGCAAGGGAGGGAAGGGGAAGGGAGGGGCTGGGGGAGGAGGAGAGGAGGGGAGGGAGAAGAGGAAGGATCTCATCCATTAAATGTGAGGTCCAGTTCAGGGTGGGAGAGGCATACTTCTCAGTCACTTGAGTATTTCTGAGCTTGTTGGGGTCCAGCCAGTGTTCTCAGGAGGTAGACTTTCAGAAATAGTAACTCTCGATGGTTCAGCGGGCTGAAACTCACCTGGTCGTGGAAGCGGGCCGGAACGACACACAGGTGCAGTGATGCTGCGAGCAGAGCTCGGAAGCACTGAGGAGGTGGGCGGTGGGAAGGCGACTGTTGTTTTTAATTTAGTCCTGCGATCAGGGGTCTAGGAAATGTGACTCAAGAATTTACCAGGGCCGTTAGCAGCGTGTTTCCAACCCAGTAAACTGATGATGACTTTCAGAATAGAACAGTTCCCCTCTCTGGTTCCTCGCCTTAATATCTGTCTCCCTGCTACACCAGTTATTTTTATCTGTTGCCTATTGTTCTGGGTGGAATTATCCTTTCCCAGCCCTGCTGATAAGGAGAGCTTCTAAAGGAATTTGCACCTCACCTAAAGGCTAAATGGCTGTCTTTTTTTATTTTTGTCAACAACCCCCAGCTCTGCCCAGCCCCTCCCTCCATACGCACAAAACAACCCCCTAAGAAGCCTATGCTCCTCATCTGATTGATTTGCCACTCTAATGCCCAAGTGACTGGGTCTAGTCTCGCATTGAGATGGAGCGCTGGCACAATTTTGTGGCATTCTGGTCAACCAGGCCAGTGCCCGTGACCTGGGGGAGATGCCATAGGGTCTTCTTTGGCCGTGGCCTCCGCCTGGAACACAAACCTGGTGGCTGTCCTGTAGCCCGGAAGGGAACCAGCTCACCTTGGAGTAGCACTGATGTGCTGGGCACATCGCCCCACTGGGCAAAGAAGGAGTGATCCTGCTCTCCACGGGGAAATCCCGACGCCCCGGCCAAACTTGCCCAAGTGCACGTGGTGAATGGCAGCATTAGACTTCGGAACCACTTCTGAGGTCTTGCCCACTGCACCAGCTTGCCCGTGCAAATGGAATAGAAGTTTCTGGAGTAAAGAGAGGAGGAAGCATGTTTCCCCCCTTTGAAAAGAGGGAGAGGCTGCTTCCCCTGCTGCTTGTCAAAGCAGTTCAGTTGAGGGATTGATTTTTCAATAAGCCACCAAAACGATGGTACATTTACTACTTATGTTACTGACAAGGAGCATATTAGTAATTGCAATGCACCATTGGGATATGGCAGGTTGGCAATGATATGACTTACATCCTTGGGGTTTGGGTTTAAGTTATGTAGTAGTTATCGCAAGGGCCTGCACTATAAAATCAGGGGCAGATCGACACCACTGAGGCATTCAGGGACACTGCTCTTGTAAGGATAATGGCCATGCCGACTGGGAAGGGGTGTGGAGAGGGGAAAGAGTGGCTGGAAAAAACTCGCATGCATTCACTAAATAAATGTGGAGAGTACGTATTCCCCGCTTCTATAGATTCTAAGTTCTCTGAGGAACTGGTACTTTTCATGTTTCTTAAATCTTAGATTGTTCTCATAGTGACAGGAGCCATTGTGCCCATTCTTCCGGGATGAACATGAGCATATATGAGTTGTTGGGCTGTTGTGGGCTCTGTCAGAGATTTTTACAATTCAATAGCAACTCAGATGTGTTCCTCTCATTCAGTGCTTCTCCTTGGGAGGTGAGTGAATGGGAGTTGCTTCGTTAAGCTGAGAAGGCTATGAGAGACTTCGGAAGCTACCTTCAGCCACATCCAGGGGAACCGGGGGCGGGGGGAATGGGCTTGAACGCACAGGAGAGATTTGGGTTAGAAGTCAAGAGAGAGAAGAGGGCCAAGTAGACGTGAAGGGAAAGAGCGCGGGTTCAAGAGTCCGATGCGCTTGGGTGAAGGCCTTGCGCAAGTCACGTGACTTCTCTGAGCCGCATGTATCTTCTTTGCAAAATGGGAGCAGCACTGCCCCCTTCAGAGGGTATCAGGAGGATAAAACGAGATCATGAATGTGAAGCACTCAGCACCGTGTCTGACCTCTAGGTCAGTGCCATTCATATTACCAGTATTAAATGTCAAACGGGTGAGCACAGTGGGAATGCATGAGACATCTTCACAAAGGACACAGACCCCAAGAAGCGGTTTTCACGTCCGTAATCCTGCAGACAGAGCCACGGCCACCCAACTGTGGGCTTTGGGACTCTAAGAACTGGGGTGAATATGATTGGGAAGGGGGACCCTTAGGTACTCTGGGGCCCAGCTCTTTTTGCAATCTTGAGGATGCCCACGGATTCACTAGCATGTCGGTGACTTTCTGCCAACAAAACCTTTTGAAATGTTTTATCACTTGATTTCCCTTTAGGCTGTTTTGCTCATCATCTGGGAGAAACCATCCCAGCTGTTTCAATTTAGAGTTCCTGAACGTTTGGCTGACAGCAGGGCTGGCCCACTTTTTTTTTCTGTAATCATTTTATTGAGACATAATTCATATACTATAAAAGCCACCCACTTTAAGTGGTCAGCCTCAGGCAACCACTACACTACTTTCTATCTCTGCAGACTTGCCTATTCTGGAAATTTCACTTAAGCGGAATCATACAATATTGGTCTTTTGTGACTGGCTTCTTTCACTTAGCATTACGTTTTCAAGGTTTATCCACATTGTAGCATGTGTCAGGACTTAATTCCTTTTTTATGACACAGTAATACTGCATTACGTGGATATACCGCATTTTAGTTTATCCATTCATTCATTGATGGACATTTGGACATTTTTCCCACCCTTTAGCCATTGTGAATAATACTACTGGGAACATTCATGTACAAGTTTTCATCTGGGTTCTGCTTCTCCCTTAAAAACAGATCTCCATGGAAACAAGTACGTATTGGCAATATTAACTAGAATCGAAGACAACATACTTGAGAAAGGTACAAATTTAGAGAAAGATTGAAAGATACCCAAAAACCTCCTTATTCCATTGGCTTGCACTGAGAGGCCTTCACAGAACAGCCTCTGGAACCCACCAGGGAATTTGCTGGAAAGATGTCATTGCAGACATTCATCCGGCGCATCCTATGAAGATAAAAGTTTCTGAAGTCTTTCTCAAGTCAATGTAATAAGAACTGTAATTCTGAGTAATGGGTTTAGTTTGAGCTTATGGATGCTGAATCCTATAGTTAATCATACTTCCTTCTTGGACGTGGTCACTCTGGTGTCCGGAGGCAGATTTCCAGGCCAGCTCTAGTAACTGTTCAGAGCAGAGTCTGTACTAAGCCCTCTTTGTGCAGTAGCCCATTTTGTCCTCCAACAAGCCTGTGAGACACAGGAGCTATTATGATCCCCATTCTACAGGTGAGAAAGCAGAAGTAGAGGACTCGTCCGAGATCACATGGAGCTGGGATGTAAACCTAATGCTTTTTTCTTCTCAAGTCTAGGCTGTGAACCACTATCTGCATGACTGTATGCATTTTTGGAAAATCCACCTCAAATCCTTTCTGAGAAATGTGGAGGAGAGGTGTAGAACTCTTTTATCTTTAACTTCTTTCATTCACTGCTTAATTTAACCCTGATCTGATCCCAGATCTGATCATCGTTCACCTACTCTGAATCTAATTAGATTGTCCTTCTGGTATTTTAAGACCATCAGGATAGGCTGATATCAAACGCTCTTATCTTTTCTCCATCATAGCCATGATCAGTTGCTTGAACTCATAAAGAGGGCAGGATTATTTTTTCTTCTAGGTTTTTCTGTGTGTCTAAAGCTTTCCGGCTACTTCTCCTTCTGTCCTCACCATATCGCCTTAGACCTCTCATATCAACCATCAAACATCAATATGAGAAAGTGAGTAGAATGCGGTGGCGGGACCGTTCTGCCTCAAAGCCTTGCCTGGGGGTTCCCCCCACTCCAGTCATTACTTCCCTGGCATAGAATCCTGTGCAGCCAGGCCTGCTAGGCGAGGTTAGGTTAGGGAGGGCATGATGGTGGTCTCAGCAGCCATTGCAAACAAGAGCAGAGCCTCTACTCCCTGGGCCCAGAGACCCTCAGTGGAGAGACCCTCTATCTCTTCCACACGTACAGTGCAGATATAGCTGGATATGCCTTTTTAAGTAAAATGTTTCCTCTTCTTTCTGGCATTGTGGTCAGGGAGAGAGATTTTCTTTGTGGTCTAGTATGTAGCCAATTTTTGTAAATATCCATGGGCATTTGAAAGAAAACAAGTGTTTCCTGTTTAGTATCCACACATACACACTACATACATTCACAGACACATACGTTGTGCTCAATACACACAAACAGCCACGTATGTCAAATCGAGTTTGTTAATTGTCTTCAGAATACAGCTAAGTGAAACAAAGTTTATCAACTGCAACCATAAAGTATTTTTTCAGTAGACCTGAAATAAATGATTGGAAGAAGCTGGATCTAGTTAATGAAGCATCTGTCTGCATCGGCACTGGGGTTGGTCATGAAAACAATTACTTTTTATCAGATTCAGGCTGCTAAGAGGGTTGTTTTGCCTTCACTCAGTTCTCGGTGATCTGCATGGCCTTTCCTACCAGAAGGAATGGAAGGAGAGCACCTGAAGGCAGAATTCCTGCCTAGTGAGGTATTACCGTCTCTGAGCCATAGGAATTCTGATAGAAGATCCAATTTACTCCCTACTGTTTGTTACTTCCTTGAGTGCTAAAGCAGACCTTGGCTGTGGTCTGTGCACTCACCCCCTGCTACTCTTGACCTTCTTCCGAGGAATCACCCCACTCCTAATCCATTTAGTTTAGGTGCGGTTCCCACCAGTCCTGAACACTGCAGGCTCTGGGCCACACGGCTTGGTTCCAGGGTGGGGACTTGACCCAGTCAGAGCTAGAGACACGCAATGAGGCTTTTACTGAGACAGCTGGACAAGCGATGCATGCTTATCCACGTGCACTTGAACAAGAGAGATGAGGCCGAAGCTGCTGGCAGCCATCTTGCCACCAGGAGGATGGCAGCCCATCTGATCAAGGAACCAACCCAGCGAGGGGAGCCAGGAATGCTGAAAGACTGAGGAGTGGTGCCGTTTGAGCTTGTTGGCAAACCTGTATCTGAGTGGAGAACTATCCTTGCGCTCTCCAGTTATGTGAGCCAATGATTTCCTTTTTATTTAAATCAGTTTGGATTGAGTTATCTGTTATTTGTAATGGAGAACCCTGACTGACACCGGCGTCTACAGAGTGGGCCGTGAAGGAAGCAGGTTATCAACTTGGGCAAGAAACAGGGCCTCCTCCCAAGGATCTTACAACAGAGTGAGCACACAGATCTGAAATCATAATGAAAATACAACTTGGCAATTGCTGTAATAAATGTAGGAACCAAATGTCCGGGGACCCAGAAGAGGAAGCGAGTAATAACCTCATGGTGGTCTGCCTGCAGAAAGCCCTCTGCAAGGGGCAGTTTCGGGGTCTTGCCTTGGAGTCTTGTCTGGGGGTGTTGGACCTGGGAAGAGGCACCTGGCTCTCTGGGGGCGGGGGGCAGAGACCCATGAGCATTTCCCATTCCAGTGCACTTCCCATCAATCCAGCTCTGTTCCGATCAGACCAGGTAGGAGTTTAATTGCTTTGGATTGATTTTTGCCAGCGGTGCCTTCCAAACCCCCAGCCCAGGGACGAAGAGAGATTAGTCACGTCAGGGAGGCTCTCTACCGGCTACAGTGAAAATCAGCCAGGGGTGAAGATGATTTAAATGAATTTTTAAAAATCTGCATCCCCGAGTGTACCTAGGACGTGAGAGGGCTTTCTGAGAAATGGTGACCAGAGCACTTTGTGAAAACACAGCAGTGATCATCATAGGGGCCACGGTTGATTACAGGCTCTACGAAATGCTGACACCGTCTGAGCCCTTTCCATATACTCCAGGATGTACCCAGCATTGCAAACCAAGGACACAGGGCCAGTGTTTCCAGTTATTGATCGCTGGCACAATGCACGGGCTGTATTAGTGACTAATTATTCAAATTATTGCCCCTCTATACAGCGTCTCCCCCCCCCCTTTTTTTTTAAGATTTTATTTGTTTATTTGACAGAGAGAGACACAGCGAGAGAGGGAGCACAAGCAGGGGGAGCGGGAGAGGGAGGAGCAGGCTTCCCGCGGAGCAGGGAGCCCGATGCGGGGCTCGATCCTGGGACCCTGGGACCATGACCTGAGCCGAGGGCAGACGCTTAACCGACTGAGCCACCCAGGCGCCCCTATACAGCGGCTCCTTTAATCTTCATGATAACCCTGAGACACATTCTGTGTTGTACCTGTTTCACAGAGCAGGGAAGAGAGATTCAGTTATCTATTGTCAGCTAGGAAGGGACAAAGCTGGGATTTGATCTTTGTGGGGGGTCCTGGTGCTCCTGTAGCCCCAGAAAGACATTTTCTGTAGCTGAGTCTTTGCATCCCTTTTCTTTGGCAACTGTCAAGTGATGAGTGCCAGCTTCCAGGCCTCAGTCTGTCCTGGAAGAGGGAACACCCAGAGTCCTGTGTGCACTGTCATTCCCACACGTTTGCTATCGAGGTGAAGCCGATGACCAGCCAAAGGCATCATCCGGTGAACATATAGAGGGGTAACTTGGCACTGTGAGTGCTCCAAAAAGGCCAGGGAGCGATGTGTCCCTCGGTGCGGCACACAGGCCCTCTTCCCTTCCCCTTCCCCCCTCCCGCCCCCCATGAAACAGGTGTGTCTGTGTTTCAGAGCCAGCTTTGAGCAGAAGTAGAGAACAAGGCCTAGTGGATGTCCTTGCCTCTCTTCCACTCAGCTGGAGACGCAAGGCTCAAATTTTGTTTAACTTTCCAAGACTTTCGGTGAACACGAGGTTGGCGGGGGGTGAGGGATGAGTTGGATTCAGGTCTTAACCCTGGAGATCTTGCCCATCAGGGATAGGCAGGTGTGTCAATAACCATAGTACAACCCAAGTTCAGTGGTGGCGTCGGGCACGTGCGCGGAGAGTGCTCTGAGAATTCAGGAGAAAGGATAATGAAGTCATCTGAGGAGTTCACTTCAGGCAACCGTGAAGTATTTTTATATATAAGGGGTCAGCTTGAATTGGTCCTCAAAGGATGAACAGGAGTTTCTGAGTAGAGGTAGGACACAGGCGTTCCAGGCAAATGAGACCAAACAGGCAAAGGCACAGAGATGCAGAAGGAGTGGTGGGTCGGGAGACGGAAATGATGCCGCAGAGCTGCGACACGGGATTTGGGGGGCGGCAGGGGGAGCGTAGCTGAAAGGCAGCCCAGTTGCTTCATTCATTCCTTCACTCGGGATTTCATTCTTTCATCCAGCAAGGAGGCAGTTATTGAGTGGCTGTTATGAGTCAGGCACAGGTCAGGAGAGAAGTCAGCCAGACCCAGGAAGACCAGAATCTTCTTTTTCCAGGGTGCTCCGCACAGGGGGGATTCCACCCCCACCAACTAGCTCGAGGCTTCAAGGAAGTGTCAGCCGAGCTAGAATCTCCTTTTACACCACAGCTGTTCAAGTTCAGGAGTGAGTTCCTACTGAGAAGCCAGAAAGCCTGAAAATGCATCGTCAAGGGACTGTCTCAACAATGGCTCCCAAAGAGGACTTGCTAAGGGGGTATCAAGGTGGGTGGGGCACAGCCTCAGACCCAGAAGCGGAAATGGGGGCAGCAGTCAGGTAGCAGGATATCATGTTTCTTACCCACCGCACCCCCACGCCCCCACAGACCCTGGCAACATCTGGCAGCTAGTACGGTGTCACACTCTGAGACTGGGCTCCGAATTCAGGTTGCCAAGGGCCATATAACTGCTGCACTACTTTCTGGCTGTCGATTTCCCTCCCTCGACCTCCGTCTTCCCGTATGTGAAATGGGAGAATAATACCACCCAGCCCATGAAGTGCTCATCATGTTCTGGGATGCAGATGGTTACGCCATGTAAAAGGCTCCAACCAGGGCCCAGCCATGTGAATGTTCGGTATAAGCTGCTATTGGTTGTCACTGCGCACCCTGTGAGGTACACCAAAACACATTGCTGGTCAGATTAAGTAGCAAACTCCAGGGGCCGTTTCTTAATGGGATCTTTTCCCTCCAAAATGGATTGACACACACCATGGGAAGCTGGTCGACACGGAAGGCAAAGCTTCTGGGTGGTGGGAGAATCTTCTACCTTGGCGCCCCACCCAAGGTCAGGGACACCTTTCTCCAACCCAACACCATGTCTGGAGATGCCGGAGGAACAGACTTTTCCAGACAAATGTGGACACAGCGCCTTCCCAGTATGAAAATAGATCGCCCTGGGACTGGAGTAGCTAATGAAGATGATAATTAGAATTGCTTATTAGGACCTGTCTTCTAAAGTTCATGTGTGCTTTTAATAGAATCTACAATGCATCTGCTTAGCCGGGATGACAGATCTTCCTGATTTGGTGTATTTTAAAACAAGATCTTTGCACCCTGGCTTCTCCTGATTCCCCCACCCCCATCCCTGCCATCTGCTGCTGAGGTAGTCGTCCCCCACGAGGGGAGCCTTGAAATTGCAACCAGCAAACTTCCTGCAGGGAGCCCCCAGGCCAGAAAGACGGCCAGTCGCCTCCCTCTGAACGCACAATCGCATACAAGCACCCCTGCTCCTTGCACTCCAGACTGTTCTAGGCAGAAAAGTGTCCTCCCCCCCCCCAAATTCATGTCCACCTGGAATCTCAGCATATGACCTTATTTGGACATATGATCTCTGTGGATGTAACTAGTCAAGGTGAGGTCCTGTTGGATTAAGGTGGGCCCTAACCCAAAATCTGGTGTCCTTGTAAGAAGACCATGTAAAGACATACGGGGAAGAAGGCTACGTGATGACAGAGGCAGAGACTGGAATCATCATGTGTCTGTAAACCAAGAAATGCCAAGGATTGCCGGCAACTACCAGAAGCTGGAAGAGGCCAGGAAGGATCCTCCCCTAGAGCCTCCAGAGGAAGTGCGGCTTTGCCAACACCTTGATTTCCAGCCTCCAGAACTGGGAGAGAATCAATTTCTGTGTTTTCAGCCACCTGATTTGTGGCACTTTGACACGGTAGCCCAATGAGACTACTACAGTGTCCTTCTTCCAGTGTCTCAAGCTTGCCCGGTCCTGTCTCGGCTCCGTGCCCCTTTGTGGGCTCTCACCTCTGCCTGCCCCACCCCTACCCCCAGTTCTTCTGTCCCAGCCGCATCACCCATGCTGCCCCTGCTTAAGATCTCAGGTTAGATGAGAAGCCTTCTCCGATTCCCCCAATTAGGGGGCCCACCTTCACTGGACACCCCCAGAGCCCTGCAACCACACTTTATCATAACTGGGTGTCCACGTCTGTTCTCACCACCAGGCAGTGGGTTTGGGGAAGGCACCGCCATTGTGGGTCTCGTCCACTGGCCAGTCCTGGGGGCCTGGCATTGTTCCTGGCATTTCTGTGTGGTAGAAATTAAAGTGAGCAACATTCCTGGCTGCTACTAACTGTGCTGTGAGCTTCTCTTGGCCTCTGCCATCACCTCCGCCATGGGGGACAAGACAGCAGCCACCCTCTCTGACTTTGCCACCCAAGGCACCATGTGGTCCCGTTCAGCTGAAGGCCTCGAGACCCGGCTCACTGGTCAGTTGAAAATCCTGGTGAATGACACGTCACCTCCACAGGATTAGGCCCGTGTGTCATAAGCACTCTGGACCTCCTGCATGTCTCCTTTGTGAGGACTTTGCTCATAGATGAGTATTTAATGAATTATCTTATCTATAGCAGGTGATCAGAAAGGAAGCCTCCTGATTGCCCTGGAATTGGGCTAGTGCCCCCGACTCCATCCCATCAGCTCTTGGGGAGTAAGATTTATGCTCACCTTATCATCCCTTTCTCTCTTGAGCCTGGCACTGAGTTGACAAGTAGAAAATGCTTAATCTGAAAATTGCTAAGCCCAGAGAAGTCAGAGGGTCCTTTCAGCCCTCTGAAGGTCTCTGGCCTGGCTCTGTGCCCATCCTGACATGCCTGAGGCTCCAATCACCGAGTTCCCTACGGGGAGACCCTCATCTGTGGGGAATTCTTGTGTTTGGTGCACTAGAGAATTCCACTATTACCATGGTATAAACTTGGATTTGGAAAGACAGGACACAGGAAGCTGAGTGAGGAGGGCCACTCCCCCAGCCCCACAGCGGTGGACTTTTGACCTTGTGATGCCCTTCTTTTGAATCCCAAGGTCAGTCTCATTTCCTCCAGACCTCCTCAGCTGCAGTACTTGGCATGGCTGAGCCAGGGCCCTCCCGGGACAGGGGAGCCAGCAAGGTTTGGGCCCCATGAGCAGAACATGGAAATGTGCCTCGGGGCCCACCCTTCGCTTCCCTCCCTCCCCTCTTCCCTTGAAGATCTGTCTGTTCGTGAGATCCGCTAGGGTAGGGAGATGTATTCTGTACCAAGGCTGTGAGTGGGCTGAGAAGGAAGCAGAAGACAAAAGCTGCACTTGACTTTGACCAGGGGACCAAAATAGAAAGCTCAGAGCATTTGGTTCCCCCGGGACCGACTCCAGGCACCGTGAGGATGGTAGAGTGACCGTTGCGTCTGGGGGGCGTCCATCCACTTCCTGGACCACAGGCACGGCAGGTTCTTTCACTTTTCTGTGCCTGTTTCCTGCCCAGCCAAGTGGGGGAACCACTAGCCTCCATCTCCCAGGGCCAGTGTTTGTGTTGTTCGTGGTAACGGCAGTCACCCTGCCCAGGGCCTTAGCTGGGACTCTGCCCTCTGGGTCAGCCTCACTCGGGGCCTTGGGAGACCCCCAGAGCATGGAGCAGGAGTGGGCAGAAAGCAGATCAGCTGGCATGGACCCTGGTCCAGGTGGGCTTGTGCCTGACTCTGTGCCTTCCGCTTTGCCATGCTGAGCCTGAGATGGGTAGAAGATTCTGGACTGTGCTCAGGAAGGCAGAGGGGGAAATGGAGACCCTGTTTCACTGCGGGAAGGACAGGAGCAAACAGTGGCGACTTCACAGAAGCACAGCCAAGAGCTTCCTCCAAGGCCACCAGAGGAGAACTCTTCTGACACCCCCAAGAAATGTTTGCTTCGCCGCCATTATTCATTGCTGTGACATCTGTTGGGCACTCCCTGAGTGCGAGGCACTAGTCCAACAACTTCCCCGGGGTGGATCCATTTCACAGATGAGGAAATCGAGGCTCAGAGAATTGAAGCAACTTGTCCAAGACCGCACAGAACAGACCTGGGGTTCCAACCCAGGATGACGGACCCCAGGGCTCCATCCGTCACTGGTGGGTGGGCACTGCTCGAAGTGAATACCTAACCACTGCCCCTTCTCAACCAGGCAGCCTGGAGTCACGTGACCTGGGAACCCCCAGACAAGCCTTGAGTAGTTTGGGGGACCCAGGGGACTCCTCTGCTGCCAGCCTCGCTCCCGCACATCCCTCCAGAGACGGGGCCAGGAAGTGAAAACTGAATTTGGGGGCATCTGGTCTGCTTAGCTTCTCTTCCTTGTTCTTCGTTCTCTCCCACTCCATCTCGAGGAGCCCCGTGGTGTTGCTGGAGGCCGTGAAATGCCGAACAGGAAGCCGGGTTCCCCTTCACCAGTCCCTGCTAGCATCTTGGAATGTTCTCGTAAGTGGAAACGCCCATCTCGACAAAGCGTGGCAGCTGATTCCTGTTCCAGCCACAGCTTGGGATCAAAGCCTCATTTTAGGGTTCCAGCTTCCAGCCAGCCCTCCCACTCATGCCCGCTTCCTGCCCACATCGACCCTTCTGATTTGTTTCTTTAAATCACCGCTTGCGCTTCGGACAGTCTCAAGCTTTTCCTGGCTCTGCTATTTTTTTTTTTTTTCCTCACCTCTCGGGGTGAGCTCTCGACCTCCCGTGGCCTTCCCCGCGCGAACACAATTCCGGGGGCTGACTCTGGACTCGTGGTGGAAGCTCAGCGCCGGGGCTATGTGTATATATTCAGCACAGCACTGCTCGAATTACAGGCTGCTCCCGGAGACTAGTCATTTTGTGAGTCATTAGGATGTGTGGCTGGGGCTTTGCAATATCTTTTGACGAGTTCTATAATTTTTATATCTTCACCTATGATGGCGTTTTCGGTGAAGCGGAACACGGTTGTGGGGTTAGCAAATGTCACAGCCCCTGGACTGTTTCCAGCTCCGTACGAAAAGGGTCTTCTGCTCTTCATTGCAAGGCGAGAAATAGTGATTCTGATTGGGTTTCGGGAGTCGGAAGCAGGGCCGTGTCTCTGTGTCTTGCTAATCTATATCCCGAAGCCGTGGCTGGGGGTAACGTTTGAGTTCTTGCTTCTGTTCTCCTTCATGTAGGCAAATTACAGGCTTTCAGGTGAGGCGCCGTCATTTGGCAGAGGCTGTGAGGAGCAGCTTTAATTAGCAAGCAGACCTGCTGGAAAAATCCAGCATTATTAAGAGCCTCGCTCCATGCGGTGGCTGCTGGGCTATGGCAGTCCCCTGCCCTCTGCCATTTCCTTCCTGCAGACACCCAACACCCACCCCACGTTACTTTGCCATTAGTCCCAAAGTCTCCAGGGCTGAGCGAGAAAGGGGTGAGAAAACTCACAAGTTCTGATTTTTCCCCATTGAGACGAGGTTGCAGAGTCTCATCATCTGTGGAAAAGCCCAGAATCTATCCAGAGTTGGGCCTGGACTGGAAACTCATGGCTTTGATCCTCAGATCCTGCTGGGCAGATTCCCCGAGGGTTGGGTCCGTGGGCTCAACTCTGAGAAAATTAAGTCCCTTCTACTCAAAAGCAAAGACCACAGGCTTTGGAGCTATGATAGGCTTTGTGGGTTGGGTCTCAGCTCTGCTCCTAACTTGCTGTGTGGCTTTGATCAAATGGCTTAACTTCTCTGGTCTTCAATTTCTTCATCTGTATAATGGGGCTCTAACTATGGTGACTCTCTCGTGAGTTGCTATGGTGTCTAATGAGCTAAAGTACGGAAGGAGGTGTGAGCTTGGCACAAGGGTTGTCGTATAGTCCACTCTCAACCCAGGGTAGTTGCTCTGAGGGCTGCACAGTGGTGACTGTCCTGTGGTTGTGTTGTTTTCATTACTACCTCTATGAACCTCATTCCACAACCACATGTGCAAGAACTCTGACCAAGGCCATCCAGGAGTGGTGAGAAGTTAAGACTCATTGTATCAGCGAGTCCCTCCACAACTGCCTGGGGTCACATGGTCATCCAGGAAGTTCATCCGATGACCAGAGAATGGTGGAGTCTTCCATCTACCATGGTCTCCGCTGACCTGATCTTCGTCCAGGCCCACCTGACCTCCAGAGGTGGACAGCACTCTTGCCTGAGCCTACGTGTTTCTTTGGTGATATTAGGAGCCCCAGTGTCCAGGGTCCAGGCCCACAACCCCTGTGTACCATGCCTATGTGCGGCCACTCCCCTCTTCAGCCCTGCCACCTTATCACCGTGCCGGGAGAGACCAGACATGGGTTCCCACTATCAACAGGCCTATAGACCTCTCCTTCTAAGGCTTGGAGAATTGTCCCATCTCCTCCTTCTAGAATGTTCCGTGTCTCCATTCCCTGAAGCACCACCTCTTCCCCTCCCCTGGCCTAATTCCCTCCAAGCTTCCTGTCTGAGGAACAAAGGTAAAGAGGGAAGTGTGCCTGCTTATTTAGGAAGGTAAGAAGAGCATGAGAAACTATAAATATCTGGGTAAATATGAAAGACAATCTTCTGTTAATTTCATTGCAGTATGCATGTCTACTCAAAGCAGTTCACAACGGTGACTTCCAGTGTTTGCAATGTATGTAGATTGTAATACATATGATAACTACACCATAATGGCTAGGGGAGGTGATCAATAAACCTGTTTTGTACAAAATTTCTTAAGTTGTAGAAAATTAACTCTAACAAGACCATGAAAAGTTAAAAAAAAAAAGAAAATAGGATTTCGAACCTAGAGTCTTATGTCTATTCAAGCAGAAGGATCTAATAAAGACACTTTTGGTCATACAAGAAAGCCCTGCTTTCCTTTCATACACCAGTCTCCCTGAGGCGAGGGGCCTGAAGGACCTGCTTTCTCTTGGAGCAGGAGAACTGGAGAGAACTGTACAGATAGCTCTGGTCTGGTGTTTTTACAGCGCTGAAGTCAGTCACAAATTATCATATCCATAGGGTATGCCATGCCATCATTCTTAGTGGATCTGTGACAAGGAAGTAAGGAAGAATTTTCTGGGCATCTTCTCTCACCACCCCAGTCTGAACCAAAGACGTCACCTACAGTGAACCTAGCCACCTACGTGAATAGCAGTGTGTGTGTGTGTGTGTGTGTGTGTGTGTGTGTCTGTGTGTGTGTGTGTCCTGATGCTGTGTAGCATTATTCTTGGACTTCACTCATTCACTTAGTGTGGGAGAGACAGTAGTCTGACTGACCAGAGTTGAGTCACATGCTCATCCTGGAATCAAAGTGGGGTCAGCCCCACCTGAGGCTCATGAATAGAGAGTAGGGGAAAGAGAGGTAGCCAGGGAAAAAGGGGTTGCTGTTGCCAGAAGAAAGGGGCATGAATAATGCACATCACCTGCAGATAGACGCTTTGATTGCCATATCACAAGCTGAATTAATTAAGGCACAAGCCTTCGGGGACCCAGCTCTTAAATCACTCTGCTTTGGAAGGAAGACAGACTTGGAGTCAGAAAGCCAGACTTCAAGGCAAGCCTCGGTCTCATGCTGGTTGTAGGACCTCTCTGGGTTTCTTTTCCAATCTACAGAAAGGGAAAAACTACTTCATACGGTGGTTATATGATAGCACTACCCAAAAGAACTTTCTACAGTGAAAAAAGGGCTCTATATCTGCACTGTCCAGTATGACAGCCACTAGCCACATGTGGCTATTGAACACTCGAAATATGGCTAGTGTGACTAAGGCACTGAATTTTTTTAATTCTATTCAATTTCAATGAATCTGAATTTGAATTTAAAGCTCACATGTGGCTAATAGGAGCCATATTGTACAGTCCAGTTATGAAGTATTCAATGGAATCATGAATGTGAAATTGCTTTGTCAAGTGTAGTAATGAATAGCCATTCCATGCCTAAATTGAAAGATCCATGGATGGGACCAGATGCTGTATGTATGTATGTCCACATCATGCTCCTGACTATTGTAACTACTGATCTCAGGGAGGCCTAAGCCCCCAAAAGAGGCTGATTTCTGGACATCTCCTTCCATATGTGAAGAGTTAATACACTGGGCCTCCCACGAACCTATACAGATTCCCAGTAAGAAATTATTGCATGGATGGATGGATGGATGGATGGATGGACAGACTCATCCCTTCATTGCTCTCTCGCCTACTGTGCACTTGGCATTGTTCTAGCGGTTAAGGATAGAATAATGAAGATGCCTTCATGAAGGTTATACTCTAGAGAGAAGAGTCGAATGTTCCACAAGAAAACAAATGACAAAAATAATATTAAGTAGCAATAGTGCTGCGGAGAAAAATAAAGTCAGGAGAAGGGACCCAGTGCCCCGCGGGTAGCTAGTTCACAAGGGTGGTTGGGGGACGGCCTCGGGCAAAGCAGCATTGGAGAAATTACGAGAGAAGTAAGAGACTGAGCCACGCAGAGATGCGGGGGATAAGCTGAGAGAAGAGGAGCCTGGGGTGCTGGACCAGCGTGTCAGGGGACATGTGAGCAGAGAGGAAGCCAGAGGAAGCCGGGGGCCTTCCAGACTCTTAGGAGCTTTGGGTTCCCTCTGAGTGACGTGGGAAGCCAGTGGAAGGTTTAGAAAGGAGGAGGGGTGGGGGATCTGGTATATGTTTAGGTTGTGCTGAAAATAGATGTTCGGGAGGAAAAGCAGAAGCAGGCAACAGATAAGGAGGCTGTGGCACAAATCCAGGCAAGAGGCAATGGTGATGGAACCAGAGGGAGCAGGTGCAAAGTGGTGGGGTTCAGGATCTATGGTAAAGGTAGAGCCAACAGAACTTCCTAGTGGATTCGGGGCGCCTGGGTGGCTCAGTCGGTTGAGCGTCCAACTTTTGATTTTGGCTCAAGTCACGATCTCAGGGTAGTAAAGATCGAGCCCCACACTGGACTCCATGCTGGGTGTGAAGGCTGCTTAAGATTCTCTCTCGCCCTCTCCCTCTGCCCCTCCTCAGCCCCTGACGCTCACTCTAAAACAAACAAAAAAACAACCTCACTGGTGGATTGGACATGAGGTAGGAGAAAGCAGAGAAGTCAAGGATACTTCAGAGATGTAAGCTTGAGGAGCTGGAAGGAAGACGAGAGGGAACGAGCTGAGAAATTTTGGGGTGAGAGCAAATTGGGAGTTCAGTTTGGGGCATGTCACGTTTGAGATGTCTGTGAATCATCCAAGAGTTTGGAATTCAAGAGAGCGGTCGGGGCTGGTCATATAAATGTGGAACTCATCAGCACAGGGATGCTATTTAAAGCCATGATACCAGGCAGGTGTGTACGGAGAGAGACGAGAGAAGGCCTGTGGATCGAGCTCTGGGCCCTCCAACATTTGGAGGTCAGAAGGAGAGAGAGGATCCGGCAAAAGGCTATTGAAAAGGAGCAGAAGCTTGTGAGCTAGGAAGAACCCAGCAGAGCCCGGGGTCCCGGAAGCACGATGTGTCAAGGAAGAGAGAGTGATTAACTATTAGATGCCGCTGTGAGGTTAAGTAAGATGAAGCTGGAAAATTGACCATTGGGTTTAACAGCGTGAAGGTCGTTGGTGACCTTGGACTGTTCTGAGGCCTGTTGGCATGAATTGCCAGCTGGCTGACTAGAGGAGTGGATGGAAGGTTAACCTGACTAATGCAGCCGACTGCAGCACCCCCTCACCTGTCCCAGCGATTAAGCAGATGTTGCCTGACGCCCCGGATGCCAGAACCAAAAGCCGTCAAGACCAATCTTGTCCATTTTCCCAACTTTCCAAAGTTAGCCCAGAAATGTCAGTGTGACCCCTGCCCATTAGAAGATGAGAATCTTAGCACCTTCTGCTCTGATTAGTCTCCTTTTGATTACCCATAAGGCTCTCAGTTGAATTGTTCCTCTTTGGGGGGCTTGAGAAGGGAGAGAGAGGGAAGACACTGAGCAAAAAGCTAGCTCTGGGATTCTGGATTCACTTGGCTTTTGTATTTGCATTTGCCATTCTGCTGCTTTGCCAAACATCCCTGCCTTTTGCGGAGAGCAGATTTGCAGAGCCACCTTCCTCTGCAAGCAGGCATCCCTAGTGATTCTCCTCCACTTTAAAGCCAAGTGAGAAAAGCTTTGAGATATGCTTGTAAGCTGTAGATGGAGAGCTAGAGAATTTATGGGAAGTGCTATTTATCTTTTTATGGTTTTATTTGCTTATCATTCATTGGGAAGCAGGGAGGTCTGGAGCCCAGTCAATCAGCCTGTCTTGCATTGTCCTTAAGTTTTTGGTTTGGTTTTGTTTGGTTTCGTTTTAAATAAAAAGGCCCATTTTCCATGAAGCAGTCTCTCCCTCCTCCTAATATTGAAAATCAGGTAATCTGGGAAGCATGAGGCTCAGACCAGGCTTTCTACCGAAGGGGCTGTGGAGTCAGCCGTCCCAGGCTCATGACAGCCAAGGATTAACCTCTCAAGAATGTGGTGAGCCTCACAGGGGTAGCTTGAAACTGATGATGGTGAGAGTATTTATACCAAGGCAATTGGCAGCCACTACAAATCAGGGCTCCTCCCCACCTCCAGAGCTGACTGTTAAACATTTATCAGCACGTCACTTCCTGTGGCCCTCGACCCTATCTCTCTGGGATCCATCTGAAGGGCCGTCTCGGGAATTTCCTGCCTCCCTGGAAGGCAAGAGCCTCAGCCCAGGCCTGACTGTCCCACAAACAGAGAGGCTCAGGAAGATGTGTTGCCCACAAACTTTCACAGTGGTTGTGCCCCGCTTCAAGCCCTGCGGGGTGATGGTTTGAGCGGGGAGAGCCGTCCCTCCTGGGAACAGGGAGATGAAAAGCCGCTTGGCTGAGAAGAGGAGGAAGAAGGGGACCCAGTGGGGTTGTGATCATCACAGATGTCAGGGTCTCCCCTCATTAGGGCACCCCCGAGGCTAGCAGCAAAGGCAAGGAAGAGGTGAGGAGGCGGCCGGACGCAGTCGTCGGTCTTATGAGTTCTCTGTCCCCAGTGCGGTCTGCACATCCCCACCTCTGTTGTCACCTGTCTGATTTCTGATCTCGTGATAGCTGTGTTTATTACCTGCACGGATGCAGCCAGCAGCCAGGATGGCCTCAGCAATTGTGGCTGCTGTGGGCTTGGTATAAAGCAAGCTGGGGAGGGAGCCCTAGGCAGGTGGCTAAACCTGCTCTGGGCAACAAAGCCGAGAACAGATAGTCGGGAGGACACGCCTTGGGTGTGCAGGCAGGGGCCAGGGCGTATGATCGCCGCTTCCTTGCAGGACTTTGCAGGGGAGGCTGACATGGTGTGGTAGAGTAAGATGTGGGGGTCTGCAGGTGAACTGTCTGGGTTCAAGTCTTGTTCTGCCACTTACTAACGCCGTGACCTTGAGCACATTTCTTACCCTCTTTGTATACCTTACAGTCTACCCATTCATAAAATAAGATTGTAATAATGATGATGATGTCCCAACAAATTGTGTGCTTGTGAGGATTAATGAGTCATCTGTGTAACGCATTTAGAACAATGCCTGTCACATAGAGCTTAATAAATGTCAGCTGTTATCATTCCCTTCCAGGCCTTTTTTCTAGTAGGCGGGTCTGGATTTGGAAAAGCCCTGCCTACCACTTAGGATACTGCAGAGCCATTTACTCTGAAATCAGAACTAAAGAAAATAAATGCGTCTTTGGGCAAGTCGAAACCAACTTGTATTAGTCAAACGTTCTTGAGTTTCAGGTGAGAGAAACTCAACTTGAACTGTCTTAAGTAACCCCAGCCCCCACCACCACCACCAAATGCATTAGCTATGGCTCAGGTAATTGAAAATACTGGGGTGGATCCTTCAGGCATGGCTGGATCCAGGAGCTGAAGCAGTATCACCTAAACTCTTTCATGCTCTCCTCCCACCATCAGTCTTGTGGCTCTGCTTCCTTTTGTTGCCTTTGCATATTGTCCCCATTCTCTCCAATTGAGGTAGCTTTCTTCCGTGTAGCTAGGAAGATGGCCTCTAGTATCATCCTTACATCAGGGATCTCCAATGAATGGAAAGCGTACTTTCTAGGAGCTCCAGAAAAAGTCCCAGGGAGGGCTCTGATGGGCTTACCTTTAATCACATGCCCATTCCTGAGCCAATCACAATAGCCAGAAGGGTAGAGTCTATGATAGACCTAAGCCATGGGCCAATCCCTGGACTGAAAGGTAAGCAGATGGAGCCAGCTGACCTAGCCGAGCCCATGAGATGGGGAAGAGGTGGCTCTCCAAAGGCAGAGTCGTGGTCAGAGGAAAGGCTCCAAAGGCCTCTAAAGCCTGCGTTCCAATCCTGGCTCCTTCGCTCCCTAGCCAGGTCCCCTAGGACAAGTTAATTTCTCCTCTCAGTGTGCTTCAGTTTCCACGTCTGTAATATGGGGATAGTAATAACACCTACTTTATGAGGCTCCTGGGAACAAAAAATTTGACCAATATAATTGAGAACAATACGTGGCTCTTAAGAAATAAACGCTCAATAAAGCCTATCGTCTTATCTGATATTCGCAGTTATCATGAATATCCTACAAATACTTTCATTAATTAAGCAGACATTTTAGTGCCTGCTATATGCCAGGCCGTGTGCCAGGCCCCAGATGTCTTGCTGGACCCTATGGCCCATGGGGAGAGATAGACATTAAGTGAATGATTACACAGTGATTGAGGGGGAGGGATGGATTTCTTATACAAAGTAGCAAAGTGGAAAGATAAGAAGGCTGCACTTGAAGTCAGACCAGCCTACAGATGGGCTTCAAGCTCCAGCACTGGCACAGATGGGCTATGTGACTGAGGACAGTGCCTTAGCTCTTTGTCAGCCTCAGCGTTCTCCTCTCTAAAATGAAACAACAATTTCTGGTGGATTCTGACCCCAACTTCCTAATACCTCAAGGTCTTTATCACCCCCAGACCTGGGCTCATTGATTCAGCCCTGGATTTCTCAGCCTAGGCACTATTGACTTTCTGAGGTCAGACAATTCCTTGTTAGGGCTCTTCTATGTACCATAAGATGATGAGCAGCATCCCCAGCCTCTACCCACCAGATACCTCTAGTTGTGACAACCAACCAAAAAATGTCCCCAGACACTGCCAAATGACCCCTGGGAGCAAAGCCCTCCCAGCCCACCAACCCCTGCTTGAGGACCACTGCTCTAGAAGATTTTCTCTGCCTAACTCTTTGGTCTGAGACTCCACTCCCCAAGCCACCGTCTCCCCATCTGTCAAATGAATGCCTCGGCCCAGAAGATGGATACCCATAGACCTCTCCAAAGCCAAGTTTTTCCCAACGCCAGATTTTTATGGTGAAATCCAGCCAAGTTCTACCAGCAGAAGGCAAGGAGGACAAGGAGCTCAGGAGGAGAAAGGCCATTTGAGCTTCAGCTGGACTGTTACAGAGCCCTCCAGACACTCATGTGTACCCCCCTCTGTAGCCCCTTCCCTTGCTCTGGGCCTTCTTTCTGACTGAATTGCCTGTTGGCCACCACACTTACCCAGGTGCTGGGGAGACACCTTTCCCTCCTGCATCCCAGAGAGAATAGGAGAGTCAGTTGAATGTTAATGAACTTACTGGCAAATTCGTGATGTTATGGATCTGGTTCCTGGTGCCTGAAATGACCTCATCCCCACCAGAGTGGCCTCTTGGCCCTGGCTTCATGTTTCTGAGGGACCTTGTCCTGGTTTTCTTGAAAGGTAATCTTCTTGCGGCTCAACTTTGCTAAGAAAATGAAGAGCCTCGGGCGCCTGGGTGGCTCAGTTGGTTAAGCGACTGCCTTCGGCTCAGGTCATGATCCTGGAGTCCCGGGATCGAGTCCCGCATCGGGCTCCCTGCTCAGCGGGGAGTCTGCTTCTCCCTCTGACCCTCTTCCCTCTCATGCTCTCTCTCTCTCTCTCATTCTCTCTCTCAAATGAATAAATAAAATCTTTAAAAAAAAAAAAAGAAAGAAAGAAAATGAAGAGCCTCTCCTCTCCCGTTAAATGCCCACACGTACCTGCCAAGAGCAGGAAGGACCTCTGTCACAGGTGTGATACCACCTTGGCACCTGGGCTCTGGAATCAGAAGATCTCCTTTCAAACCCCACCTGGGTCAGTAGCTGGCTGGCAACCTCAGGCAGGTCACTGGTTCTCAGAGTTTCCATTTTCTCATCTATGTAACAAATAATGGAGTAAATACCCCATTCCTGTGCGTCTGTTTTGGGAATTAAGTGAATTAATATATATAAAGCCCTTAGCATAGCTCCTAACACATAAGAAACACTTAGTACAAAATCATTTATCAAGAGTTTATGTAGATTATGATTGAGAAGTCAAGTGGGATTATTTATATCCGGTGCTGTTCACTGCTACTTATAAGACTAAATAATTCTAAGATGTTATCAACATTATAAATATCACTCTGCCAGCTTTCCAGAGGAAAAGAGCCAGATATGATCTGTCAGTATCACAGTCCATCAGCATCAGACGATGCCTGCACTGGCTTCAGGGTCAGAAACAGCCTGGATCTCTCACTGGAACAATCATTCAGAAAGTGGACTTATTGGCTCAGATTCACTCAAAGCCTTGCTGGAAAAAATCCGTGCCACAGAGCGGGGCCTTGAACCACCCCCGAGAGGACCCACAGGGTTCCCAAATGGATGATGAGAATGTAATCTGATGTGTGGGACTGTAGAGGAATACAGACCCTCCCCCATGGACTGGACGTGTCTAAGATACACTCGGGCGGGCTCTTCACGTCAACATGGACACAGTGACCACAATGGAATGGGCCCCAGGTGGGAGCCATCACATGAAGTACATTGTGTGCATTAGCTCCTGAATCTTTACAACTTTCTAACCTCTTGTTATAAACAATGAAAAGGCTCAGAAAGGTTCAATTCCATGCCGAAGACTGCAGAGCATGTCACAGTGGAGATGGGTTTCTACCCTGGGCTTCTCAGACACCTGACCTCTGCAGGCAAGCACATAGAAGTGCCTAGACCAGCTTTAGGATGAGGCTCTGTCACATGTTCAGGGAGATTCAGGGAGTGGGGGAAAGTGATATGACAAAAGGGAGGTACCCCATAAAATTCTGAGCTGTTGAGAGAACTGCAAGGGCTTTTACACCAGACATGCGCTGAATGCTTCACGTACACTTTCCCATTTAGTGCTTGCAACAGCTCTCCAAGACAGACTCTCTGTGGACACCCATTCTGTAGATAAGAAAGCCAAGGCCTGCGGGGGCCCAGTGGCTTTGCCCGGGAAATGTCTGTAATAATTAGTGGAGCTAGGGTTTGAACCCACGCAGTCTGTCTCCAGAGTTGTTCTCCTTCCCCTGGCTGCATGACAAACCATCCCAAATTTAGCGATGTAAGACACTAATAATTGTATTTTGCCCAGGAGTTTTGTGGGTCAGGAAACCCAACAGGGCTGGGGTAGCTTCCTTCTGCTCCACGATTCTATGGGCTCAGCTGAGGCTGACTCGGATAGCTGGGAGATTGACCTGCTGGGCCAGAGGGTCCATTTCCAAGATGGCGTCTTTAGTAGTCTAAGGAAGTGGGCTGATTTGACTGAAAGGCTGGGCTCTGCTGGGAATGATGATTAGAGCACCTGCCTGTGGTCTCTCTGTGTCACCTGGGCATCTTAAAGCATGGCAGCTGGGTTCCAAGAGGGAGTCTGGAAGAGAAACAACTGAAAGCTTCTAGGCCTTTCAGGACCTAACTTAGAAGTCACATGGCACCTCTCCTTCTGTATGTCACTGGTAACAGCAGTCACAAGCAGACCAGATTCAAGGGAATGGGACATAATTTGTACTGGACTCTAGCTAGTGCTGGGGAACAGTGAGACAAATCCTCACTCTTGAGCAGCAACCAGTCTAGTGCAGGGGAAACAGTGGTTTGGAAGAATTACACCACAGCCGGTCCTGTGCTCTCAAGGCCTCTGTGTCATGCTGTGGGCATGGAACTATATCCTCAGAGCATGTGATAACTGTCTAACAGCTCTGTCCCATTAGCCAGCAACGCTGTGTTCTCTTGGAGTTACTTTTGACCAGTCCTCCACACGTTGCGCTCAACCAGGTTAAGCTGAACGTTCCCAAGAGTGAATTCTTCTGTGATAAGCAGGGTGTTTCCCGTCATACCAGAAAATCCAGCAGAGTGGCCAGGCAGATAGCTTCCCAGCAAACTACTTGTGAGTGAAGAAATAGGTGGCAGCCTATACAACCGGCGTGGGAAACGCTCACAGAACCAGGAAGCAGAACCCCTTTGGAAGGCTCTAGAAATCATCTGAGGATCATAAGACTCAAGAAAGACTAGAAGGCAGGATATCAGCCTTTTGCCATCGATACCATGGCGACTGTTCGCCAACTGGCTTTGGTCTTCCATTGTTCGTGTATTCCTTCCTCTGTAAGTGTTTATTGACTGTTGATTATGTGGTAGCATTGTCCTAAGCCCTAAGTTGCTGTGGCCGCGGGTGTTGGTAGCAGCTTCCTCTCCCCCACTAGACACATTATGAGCTCCTCCAGGCCAGAAACTAATCTCTGCTCCTCCTGTGTGTCCCTCCGGGTCTAGTGAGAGCTGCCATTGGAGCTGGTACTCCACACATGCCTCTTGAGCCATTAAGGCTGAACCTCAAATTTTACTGTGACTCTGAGGGTCATTTTGAATAATTATGGCTAGAGCATATTTAAATGCAAAATTTCAAGTTCTGCTAGAAAAAAAAGCAGCCCATTTGAAATCTCTGAAGGGCAGCTTGGTGAGACAGTTCTGAATTTGAATTAAAACTCCTGTGTGTTAGCCTCTCACCTGGGGCAAGTTGTTTGTTTTCCCTAAGCCTCAGTTTCCTTGTCTGTAGGAGGGGTGGGGACTGGCCTGTTTGGGAGCTGTTAGGGTGTGAAAGGATGCCTGGAAAGCACCTTGCTCAGGGTTGGGCACACAGCTGGTTTTGGTAAACGAGGACCTACTGTTGTAGACCTATTACTTCTGCCAGGTCAGAGCTTTGGGTACACGGGTAAGGTGATGCAAAGTGACACACCGATTCTGAGGGGTCAGGGTAATGACAAAGTTCCATTTAGAGTTCAGCTCCTCAAAGTACCATCCATCAAAACCTTGCTCTTGCAGAAACCTCCCTTCGTCTTCCTGCACTCAGGAGGGCAAGTTGGAATGATTGCAAAAATAAAAGCAATTATAGAACACTTTAAAAAATTAGTTGGCACTTACTGAGCACCTGATCTTCCAGAGGCTGCTCTGAGAACTTTACATGGATTATTTTCACTGAAGTCTCATGACAGCCCTGCCAGGTGTGTGCTGCTATCATTCCCCTTCTACAGCTGAAGAAACCAAAGCACAGAAAGGCAAAGAGATTTGTCAAAAGTCATTTGGGGAACAAGTGGCGTCTGGAATTCAAGCCCAGCCATTTCTCTACAAAGCTGCTCCTTGACATTATTGGTAACTCTAGAAGTGCTTCTTTTTTTTTTTTTTTTTAAGATTTATTTATTTATTTTAGAGCGGGAGGGAGTGTGAGAGGGAGGAGGGGCAGAGAAAGAGAAACTCAAGCAGACTCCCTGCTGAGCTCAGAGCCCAACGCAGGGCTCAATCTCATGACCCTGAGATCATGACCTGAGCCAAAATCAAGAGTTGGACGCTTAACTGACTGAGCCACCCAGGCGCCCCTCTAGCAGTGGTTCTTAAGCACTTTCGTCGAGGGGCACAGGGCTCCTTTGGACTCTGAGGGAAGTGACGACCCTTCCCCTAGGACAATAAATAAAGGGCATGGCTGTGCCTGGATCATCTTCGCCAAAGCTGTGCCCTTTCCAAAGAGGTAACTCGGAGACGGCATCTTTACATGCCCCCCATCTTTTACCCCCCGGGTGGAATCTGGTGTAACTTATTAAAAAAATGTACATGCACACAATGTTGGTTACAATTTCAAAGGATTCAAGACCACTCTGCCCCCAAGCCTTCAAGCTTGCTCATCCCCCTCTCATGCACACAGACAAGAATCCTAGTTAGGAACCAGAAAAAATAGTTCTAACAGAGACAGTTAAGGGTCCCACTGTAACTCTGAGCTGTAATTCTGAAATTAGTACCTCACTGATTTGTATACCACCCACTGGAAATCACGTGCTTTCCTTAAGTCATGAAACATTCCCCTGCCCTTCCTGTTGATGATTAGCCCTTCTTCGTCTCTCAGGTCCCCGGTCCCAGTCTGTTCTGCACATCCCCATTTCACAGATAAAGAAACTGAGCCTTAACGAGATATCATTCGCCCAGGGTTTTGTAGCCTGTAAATAACGAAGCCCAAAGAGAACCCAACACCCAAACATCCCTTTCTGTTGTGCCACTGAGTTAAAGAATGAAATCAGCCTTTAATACTGTGTGTATAACAGCAGTGTGAACTATATGGCTTTGGTTTGAATATATATACTGTCAAGTTCTCCACATTGGGGATATTTGTCTCTGGAGTCCTAGAAGCCCAGAATGGAGTGCATTTTTGGAGGTCTTTTAGAGAAGTGAGTCTTAACTCCATATGCATGGCGATCAGCTGGGGCTCTCATTAAAATGCAAATTCAGATTCAGCAGCTCTGGAGGTAGGGCCAAGATTCTGTATTTCTAGCAAATTGCAGGGGAAGCCCATGCTGTTGGTCCAGATATCTGCACTGTGTGTAGCCAGAGGCTAGACCAACCTCTTGCCTTTCCCTAAACAGTTTCCATAACTGAGCAGGAAGTGTTGTTATCTGAGAGCCTGCAAAGGAGAAGTGTGGTTCAGAGCCTGAACAATGGCGGTGGAAGACGTCTGCCCAGGGGGCGGGGCAGAGGGGACCTTAGCCACTGAGACTGAGCACCATTTAACATGCAGCATAAATCTGTGCTCACTGAGGGAGTGGGCCAGAGAGAGCAGGACATTACTGTGCACAGGAGAATGTCTGGCAGGGAGCTATTATCCATTGGTATCCAGTCATTATGGGCATCTTTTCCAAAACCACTTCAACAAGATATCAAGAATCAACAAAAATAACATTACCTCCAAGTTCTCCTTTATTAATCTGGAAATGATCACCGAGCTCTTGCTTGGGTTAACCCAGGTGTCCAGCCTGGGGAAGGGTGCCCCTAACTGACTTCCTGTTGCACACCTCTCCCAGCCAGTCTGGCTTCCTGCCAGGTTCTCCAAAGCTCCCAGTGCCTGCCCCTGGACCTTTGCACCTGCTGAGCTCATTGTATAGAATGCTCGTCCCCCTTCTCTCCATCTGGTTGACTCCTACTATTGTTTGGGATCCCTCTTGAGTATCCCTGCTTCCGCAAATACTCTCCAATTCTAACAATCTCAGCCAGGTCCTCCAAAGACTGTCACTCTGCCCCTTATTTTCCTTCATAGCATTCATCAAAATGATAAGCATGTATCTATGCACATGATTTTTGGTTTAATGCCTGTCTTCTGCACTAAAATGTTGTTAGCTTCGTGTCTTTTCACTGCTCTATCCCCAGAACCCAGCATTTTGCCATGGAAGGTATTCAAGATATTCAAGGATCTTCTCTTAAAACCCACCCTCTCTCAGCCATTCTGTGTGTGCACACATGCGTGCATGTGTTGTGTGTGTGTGTAGGGTTTCTTAACCTCAGAACCATGACATTTGGGACCAGATATTTCTTTGTCGTGGCGGACTGTCCTGTGCATTGTAGGATGTCTAGCAGCATCTCTGGCCAGCATCCCTCTACTGACTGGATGTCAGCAGCACAGTCCCCAAGTCATGGCAATCAATAGTCTCCACAGTCCCAAATGTCCTCTAGGGGACAAAATCACCTTTGGTTGAGAACCACTGGTTACATACATATGTATTACACACACACATATGTTTAAGTGTGTATATATATGTATACATAGACATATATACACATACATGCACCCACATAGTATATACATATTATCGACTTGAACACATGTATGTGTTTACTTGTTTATTATACACGCTTTGTTTTGCTTACTGCTGTATTTCCAACACTTAGAACAATACCTAGTTCCTAGTAGGTGCTCATAAAAACTTACAAAATGAATTGCAATATGAACCACCACCACCACCACCGTTCCCCAGATGGGGTTGTGAGGATTAAGTGAGATCATTTATGTACTGCAATTAGCATAGCGCTTGGTCTTAGTAAATTACCAATAAATGCTAATTCTCTTTTCCCCACCTTCTCTCCCCTTCCCCTTACCTGTCAGAGGCTCCTTTTATTATTTGACTCCTCATGGACCCCAGGTTTTGAAAGATTTTTTTTTTCCTAAACTGATTAAATAACCTGTTCTTCTCCCCCATGCCATGGAGCAAAAACGTGGCTGGCTCTGCAGAAGCACGAGACTCCCTGTGAGGAATCCGTCGCTGCAGTTCAGTAGGAATACCCTGATCCAAGGTGTACCATGGGTCACCGCCGCTTGATCTCAGATATTCGTACAATGTTGTCAATAACCAGTGAGAGCTCTGATTGGTCTAAGAGAGCTAGCGTGACCATGGAGCTGATGGAATTCCAGCCCTAAACAAAGAAACTTGACATTTTTAGTTGGTCTGCCTGCGCCAGGTTATCGGGAATAAAATAATAATTTCCATTAAGTGTTTTTTAAATTCCCGAAAAAAGACTCACAGCCCTCCCTGTGATTCCTGTCCCCCAGGACTGCCCCAGGGAATCCCGGTTTGAGAGCCATGGGCCTTGTGGTGGTGGTGGGTCTTGCTGCCATGCTCTCACAGAAGCTGGAGGAAGCCTTTTTCAGGGTGCACCTACTTGATCACTTTCCTTCCCTGCTCCCAGTAATGAGCTTTCGGGCCTAATTACAGTGAAATGTGCTGTTTCCCCTCCTTCTTGGTGTCCATGATGATCTTTATCATTAGGATGGATTAGTCTCTCTGGCCCCGCGCACTCACTCTCATTACAGTTTCCTCGTGGTGTGGGTATGTAGATGCGTGAGCCGGCTGGCTGTGTGGATGGGAATAGTTAAGGGGACCTCCACAGACCTGGGAATAAAGAAAAAAGAAAAAGCAACGAGAGAAAAGTGACAAGGAATGAAAATGGCACCGAATGCACCTCTTTCCTGACGGCCTCTCTGGGTGATCATGGAGAACAGGGAAGTACAACACAGCTGCATTTGTCCTTCCTCATAGTTGTGGCTTTAGTGAGAAGAGGAAATTAACTGATCCAGGAACATTCCTGTCATCTTGCAGCACGTGAGCACCTTTGTGAGGTTTCTGGTGAACTCGCCTTGCCCGGGGAAGTGCTTTGCAAGGCCCCCTGCCCAGAAGACTCCAGCATAAAAGCCTCAGCCCAGACTTGCTCCATGGCTCTTTCTTCTTGCGTGTCAGCTGGTGTCTCCAGCACTGGGACCCCGAGGGTGGGGAGTCTCCACATTGGCCCCCTCTCCTTCCTGCACCCTCTGTGCATGAGCATTAACCTCAGAGGCCCGAGGGGAAGGAGAAGGAAAGTGAGGGGACCCCAGAAGTCAGGTAGGAGGTGCCAGTCAGTCCCCCAAGTGCTAATTATCTTCAAAGCACTTTCCGGTTGTTACTGAATGAGTCACTGTCAATACACACCCTAGAAGGGGGTGAGACCCCATTTAACCTGTTGAATATGGCTTTATGCGTTACTGATTAGTTCAGTCTTACAGAAAAATGGCCACGTCTCTGACCCCTACAACAGAAATCACTGGGTTACAGTGGAAAGAGCATGATGTATTAGTCAGGATAGGATCAGTTATGGCACAGTGACAAATGATGCCAGAATCTCCATAGCTTTCAAACAAGACTTTCTCACTTATACTCATGTCCAGCACAGCCAGGTTGTCTTCACTCCAGGACCCAGGCTGGTGGAGCAGCCTCTATCTAAGACGCTGGCAGGAAAAAGAGAAAGGGGCAAACATGTGCCAACTCTGAAAGCTTTTGCTCAGAGGTGACACTCATCAGTTCTGTTCACATTTCGTTGACGAGAGAAAGTCCCAAGGTCAAAGCCTCCATCGTCAGGAGGAAA
This sequence comes from Zalophus californianus, assembly GCF_009762305.2. Classification (NCBI taxonomy): domain Eukaryota; kingdom Metazoa; phylum Chordata; class Mammalia; order Carnivora; family Otariidae; genus Zalophus; species Zalophus californianus. The sequence goes on from NC_045598.1 coordinate 10,795,182, forward strand.
ACATAATAATCCTCCCCCAGGGAGGAGTCGTGAATATTTCTGAAAAATAGTAGTCTACTTCAGTAGGCTTACAGTCTATAATTACAAAAACAAGCAAACAAAAAAATTGAGCAATTATGATATATTCTCTTAATGGAATAGCATAAAACTGTGAAATGCGTGCACTGTCGCTATACATAACGACATGGGGGAGGAGTCTTAGAATTATAATGTTTAATGAAAAAAGCACGTCACAGAAGACTACATATATTGTGCTACCGTTTTTGAAAAGCTAAAAAAAAAGAGTGGAACTAAACAATATGTTGTTAAGGATACGTATTGATTCAAGAAGATCTTTGTTTTTTTTAAGATTTTATTTATTTATTTGAGAGAGCGAGAGAGAGAAAGCATGAGAGGGGAGAGGGAAGAGGGTCAAGAAGATCTTTTTTAAAGAAAGGGTTGATAATCCCCAAACCCTCCCACAGCACCGGCCCCTGATGGGAAAGGCAAGGATTTAGAACAAGGGGGAGGCAAATAGATAACATTCTAATGATGCTGATTCACAGATGTTTACTTCATTATTAGGATTCACAACCTGCATGTATATTGCATATTTTTTCAATTTTTCTATTGTGGTAAAATATACATAACGTGAAAGTCACCATCATAGCCATTTCCATCATCCTCTCCAGACCTCTTTTCATCTTGCGTTTTGAAACTCCCTCCCCATGAAACCCTAACTCCCCTCCCCCAGCCGCTGGTAACCACCTATGTATATTATTATTATTATTATTTTAAAGATTTTATTTATTTGAGAGAGAGAGAATGAGAGATAGAGAGCACGAGAGGGAAGAGGGTCAGAGGGAGAAGCAGACTCCCCGCCGAGCAGGGAGCCCGATGCGGGACTCGATCCCGGGACTCCAGGATCATGACCTGAGCCGAAGGCAGTCGCTTAACCAACTGAGCCACCCAGGCGCCCACCTATGTATATTATTGTCTGTGTATCAAATATGACATAAGAGTTGATTTTGAAGGGAAGAACGGGGTCTCTGGAAATAGAGCTGGGTTCAAATCCCAGCTCTAGGATTTGCTGACCTTGTGACCTCAGGGCCTGCCTAATCCTGTCCACTGAGTGGGAATGATAAAAGCTGCCTCCCAGGATGCGTGGAAGGGTGATGGGTGACAAGTAGAGAGCATTTAGCACAAGGCTAGACATATAGTCGATGCTTTAAAAAAAAAAAAAAGGTAGATATTATATTGTAAGTGGCGATTGATTAATTAAGTGTTGAATAAAGAATTGGCCCCGGGGGCCATGCCCTTTCACAGCACTTAAATGGGCCAGGGCTGGCGTGGGTCTGTCCCCTGGGAGTGAATGAGTGCTGCAGAGGAGCTGGGAGGGCAGGGCCCTGGGGTCAGAGCAGGGTAACCCCAGAGAGTCTCCAGCTCAGAGTGGAGAGAGGCGGTGCTTCCAGGGGAAGTGGGACCAGATGTAACGTGTAGGAGGAACCCGGGAGTCTGACACCAGCCAAGGGATAGCCTGGGCAACATGGCGTGGGTTGGCTTAGGGGAGCCAGGTCCAGACAGAGGCAGAAAACGATACAAAGCATTCCTGGGGTCTGTTTAAAGGAGTCCGTGTGGTCACCAATCCATTAGGATAACAGAATCGTGTAGGATCTTTTAGTGAGCTGCCCTTCTGGTTGGAGAATCCCTGAAGGGTAGAGGGTGTCCCTGTCCTCACCCCTCTCACCACTATCCTCCCCAGGGGCCATGTGCAGACGGTTCCCGGCCATGCCAGGGACTTCCTGGGTCTCTGCCTGAACACATGCTATGGCCACAAAGCATGCTTGGCCCACCCACCAGGAGCAGGCTCCGAAGTGCCTGAGAGATAACACCTCAGGAGCGACCCTGGGCCATGGCATCCAGAAATTGGGATGTAAGCATGGCAGTTTTCTCACCCTTCCATGGAGACAATGCTGGATATGTTCTATACAGTCTCTTGGAGGGTCGCAGAGGACTGACCCCGTCGTCAGAGCATTAGCCCATCCCTACCTCCCTTCTTGCTACCTGGGACCAAATCCCAAAGAAACTTCTTGTACCCACATCCTTGCCTCAGGGTCTGCTTTGGAGGGAAAACCCAAACTGATATGGCTTCCAGGTCTGGTTTTTTGTCCAGAGTGACTTGGCACTCATTGTCTCCCCGGACAGAATTGCTATCCTATTAGAGACAGCTCTGACTCTGGAAAAGTCTGCACTCCCATCCTCTCCTGCCCATGGGCCAAACCCAGCCCTTTCACTCCCCTCTGTATAGCCCACCGAACAAGAATATTTTTAAATGGTTGGAAAAAAAATCAAAAGAAGAATAATAGTTCCTAAGTGAAATTTACATGAAATTTAAATGTCACTGTCCATAAATAAAGTTTTATTAGAACATAGCCGTGTCCATTCATTTGCATATTGTCTAAGGCTACTTTTGCCCCATAGTGTGAGTTGAGTAGTTGGGATAGAGACCATAGAGCCCGTATGGCCTCAAATATTTACTGTCTGGTCCTTTACAAAAAAAAGTTTGTCGACCTCAGTCTTAACATGACAAATATGGCGACTATCAGACTGTCGGTAGTAATATCAGTGAAAAGCACCTTGTAGGTGAAAGCCAAACTCTAGAATCAGAATCCAGTTTGAGGTACCTGGGGAAGCTTGCCCTGGAAACCCGTGGGACTTCTCAGAACTTGCCAAACAATCACCTTTCCTTTTCCAGCTCGACAAGTTCAGGTTTGGGGTAAGGGAGCCCAGCTTGGTCAGCTGGAATACTCCACTCTGGAAGCAGGCTGATCTGGGCAATTGAAATTTCTCTTTAATGGAAGATTGAGCAGGAAGTCCTTTCTGTTATGGCCCCTAGGGAAAGATCTTCCAGTTGTGTGTGAAGCCTATTCTTCCTGATGCCTAGTTCTCCTGATGGAGAAGTCTGTCTTGCAAATGTCGTTGAAGCCCTCCATTACTCAAGGACAGTGCTCAGTCCCCCAGTCAGACTGGCCACCAGTCCCCACCAATAGGACATTTTGTGTCACAGAAAGTGAAGGACAAAAGAAATGAATCTGCCAAACCCATGACATCCCCTAAAAGCTGAAATGTTTTCCTTTTTTTTCTTCCTACATAAATAGAAACATCTCTTCCATTAAAAACATCCTCTTTTCTATTACTTGCTCGGAATTACCACTGTGGTTGTGACCCAGACCCTGTACCATCCATGATCCGAGAGTTGGACTTTATTCATTATCAGGTAAAAATATAAAGACATCCAGTAAAACATAACTTGCAGCCAAACATCTGTATCCTTAGTACCTATAAAAGCTAAAGCTTTAAAAATTCCTGATATCAAATTGAAATCTTTTTTCCCTCTGCCACCTTCTAAAATTACAGGGAAGGGTAATTTTTAAAAGCATCGTATAGATGAGGATTCTGTGAATCAGAGTCATCTTAGGGGCTCTTTCAATATAGAAACTTCCAGACCCCACAGCAGATCCACCTGTGGGTCTCCAGATGGAGCCCAGGGATCTGTATTTTATCTAGCTTCGCAGTGCTTCTGATGCATGTGTGGGATTGAAAACCACCAGCTTAAAATTGTATGTACCTACATGGGAAAATGTCCATGGAATATTGTTGAATTTAACCTAATTAATTAATTAATTTTAAAAGGCAGGATAGCCTGTGTAGGGCTATCTGATTTCTGGGAAAATGCTATATTGTCATCTGTTTGAGGGAAAAATGGCCAATAAAAGTAACAGAAAGGAAAGTGTGATTTTATAGGTGATATATCCTTTTCCCTTTTTCACTTCTCTGATGAGTAGATACTTCTTTTAAAGTAAGAAAGCAATCCTTAAAGTAATTTCCTGGTGAGGGTGGGACGGAAAGAAGCATCCTGGGATTTGCAGTAATTGGGGTCTAACTGGGTGAGGTTTTACGGTATCTCCTGCTCTTGGATCTGGCCCTGCCTATGGGTGTGATCAGAAGCTACTGGGGAGTGTGAAGAGAGTTTGGTGTTCGCTCTTGACTTTGCCCTCTGGCTTCCCTGTGAAGGGTCTGCGAGCCCTGCAGACACCCAGAAGTAAGTGCTCTCTCAAGATGGCAGCTGCATGGTGGCCCTGCTATCATCTGTGCTTCCCCGGTGCTCTCATTCATGGCCTAAATGGAGTCTCAAGGCCCCCTGGGAACCCAGGCGAGCACCTGCCACAAGCACTAAATCCTCCCAGAACTCCAGGGAGAAAACACTCCCGGCCGAAGAGAGATCAGTCCCTCCCTAGGGCTTGCCTGTGGGTCATCTCTGATGACCCAGTATCTAGATGCCCTCCTTGTGCCTCATTATGGCCAGAGAGTCCTCTGTCTTTTAGAGGCATCTCTCTCTCTCCTCCCATGCCCACCCCATATCCTACAATCCCTGGATTGTTTGAAGGCTAGCTTCCCCCACGACAACATATCCAGCATCCTACCCCCCCCTGACAGCCTACAGGAGCCTACCTGCAGACTTTTCCTATAGGCTCTGTGAGCGACAGAGTGGAAAGGGAGGTTCCAGAGGGTTGCAGGGAACCCCCAGGATGTGTCTCCAAAGCAGGCTTTTGAACTGCCTTTGGTCTCTGCATCATTGCCCACCATCCATGTCCATGCTAAGGGTTAGATTTGTTCAGCCTCCTCAAGTAGGGGTAGATGAGCCTAGGAAGCTCCTGCCATTGGGCAGTGGGGTCTCCTGCAGGCCGGGCCATCTGATGGCCCGGGCCGAGGGCAAATTATCAGACTCATCTTGTATCCCCAGCACCCACACAGGAGGTTCCCAGAAGGAAGAAAGGGAGGGAAGGAGGAAGAGGAAGGCATCATCAATCTGCCAAGATCATCCCTCATTCATGCATCTTTTCCACAAGTATTTATGAGCACCTACTATGTGCCAGACACTATACTATGTGCTAGGATGTAATAATGAACAAAGTTAGACTTATTCCCTACCTTGTGAGGCTGACAGTGTACAGGAGGAAGTCACCATAAGCAAATAATCTTTTTTTTAAAAAATAGAGAGAAATGGCCCCCATGATAAGAGCTATACAGGGAGGTTAGAGACCTTTTGATCTGGCAGGAGGATGGGTTGGGGGCTTCCCCTTGGAAGCAAAGCCCTCACTGGGCATGGGAGGGTGCAGAGCACCTCCAAAGACCTCCGCCCTCCCTTCCCCTAACTTTCCCTGACCCCACTCCTCCTCGTGCTTTTCTGACAGTAGACAGCGGCGGCGGGTGGGAAAAGACAGAATTGGAAAAACTGTTTCTGACCACATTGCACCTGGAGCTTTTTACGCCACTTGGCCTAAGACCCCTGTACCTGGAGGCCAAGAGAGGGTCGGCGCTCCAAGCGGGGGCAGAACTTACGCCTATGTTTAAGGTGCCAGAGTTGTCTGAAAAGTCCCTTTCCCAAGGGAGGAACCCTCTGAATGTAAAAATCTCGCCCCAGCTTGGGAGCAGACAGCCTTGCTTACTGAGGTGTCTCAAAAGTTGTGCAAATGACAAGCTCATTTTCAGCTGAAAAGAAGACACATCTGAAATATTGATGAGGCAGCCGGAGCCCAGCTCCAGCCCCAGCTATGAAGGGAGGTGCTAAATAGTTGATGAAGAGTATAATTAATCAGCAGTTATGGTCCTCTGACTGCAGGTTTCAAGCTAACTGTTCCCCAGGCACCCTTCTCTGACCCGCCAGAGCACGGGGTGCTGCCACTCAGAGCATCAGCAGTGCGTGAGTCAAATCATAAACTTCCTGCCTTCCCTCTCCCCCAACTCTCCCTCCCCGGCCCACAGCCTTCACTGCGGCCCCTCCTGCGACAGCACCGGGTCACTGGCTTGGCAAACACTGTTCCCTCTTCTCAGGAATGCTTTCTCCTCCTCCATCACCTGAGCCACTCCCGCTTGCCTCTTACTGCCTGAGCGATGCCAGGAAAGTTTCTTAATCGCTTTATGCCTCGGTTTGCTCATCTGTGAAATGGGGAAGTTTTCACAGTTACCACTGTGTAGTGTTCCTGGGAACACTGGACGCATCCGTGGTGTCGAGGATGTAGAGCATTGCATGGCACATGATATTGCTCTGTAGACGTCAGCTACTACATGCCCTTCCCAGCTCAGCTCCAGTGTCATGAGCCTTCTTGGCCTCCCAGATGTCCCACTGCAGCCCACACTTGCATAACTGCACTGTCTCTTACTTGCTGCTGTGTGGCCCTTGCTAGACTCTGAGCTTCTCGAAGACAGGGTTGGCACCGTTCATCTCTGTATTTCCAGGGCCTGGAATGGGGTACACAGTAGGTGCTGCATGAGTGAAGGAGTGAGTGAATCTGTGCACAGATGTCTCCAGGGTCTGAGAAATATTCCACATCTGTGACTTGGGCTGAAGAGGGCAACTCTCTGCTCCTGTTGGGGGTGAGGTGGGTTTGCTTGTCCAGCCAGCTTTCCCACTCCGTGGAGCGGAGACCGCCCTCTGCCCCAGGGTGCCTTCCCCATTAGGCACGGGGTCTAGGCCAGTAAATGCCATGAGGCAGTTCACTCTGCTGCCATCACTTGGGCCGAGTTTTGGAAAGGGAGTCTCCTGATCCATCTCCCCACCTTCCAGAGTTCTGTAAGCAGTCCCTGAGGCATGTGCCCTTTTTCCTTCCTCTCCCTACCTTCCTGGTGACCTCTGCCATCATCCGGGCCTTTTCCCCTATAGTGGGACGGTGAGCGGCACCAGAATCTCAGGAGCAGCCATGGAGCTGTCTTTAGTTTTTGCCAGCCTTGGTCCCCACGCTCCTACCCCCAGTTTTCCCCTACCATGCCTTGCATGCTGGGCACACGCTCCGGGCTCTGGGCAGCTCCGCCAGCCAGGAAGTGCAGACTGCCCTTGATTAGTATAAGCAACTCGCTTTCCTTGGCTGGGTCTGGAGCTGTCGCTGCCTAATTAGCAAAGCCACCAGATCAGCAGGCCCTCTCATTAACACTGACCCCATCCCCGTGGCAGCTGCTGAAGCCCCCACAGTCCATCCCTCAGCAGTCTCCCTCTGGAGCACCCCAGGGCTCTGGGAGCTGGGGGTGACAGCCAGGAAGGGCCATGCCATGCCCTTGTCATCAGCTGATGTATAATCCAACCAGGGGCTCGTCTTCCTGGGGGGCAGGGCTTTGGCTGGTGGGCCTCCTGAAGTTCACTGCAGGCCTTGGGTCCCAAGTCTTTCTAGTCCCTCATCATATAGTAACTCTGCACCAAGTACTCCAAGACATGGTGCCCGGCATGAGAAAGCTGTCCTTTCCCGGGTCCGGGCCACCCTGTTCCCTGGCCTGGACCACTGCCACAGCCCCTGTCACAGTCAACCCTAGGAGTCTCATTAGGTCAGCTCAGAGCACGTGGGGCCAGAGAATAAGAGAAAGTAAAGGGGAAAAAGAGGGGCAGCTGCTTTGGTTTACACAGTCCACAGGGCTTCTCAGAGGAGATGGCATTTGAGCTAAGACTTGAATGACAAGAAAACATTGGCCTAGCAACGATCCGGAGGGAGGGAATTCAGGAGAAGGGACAGCAAGTGCAAATGAGAAAGAGGAAGGAGGCCAGCGTTCAAGGAGCGTGGTAAAGTATTGGGGTGCTGAGTAATGAGGCACCAGGGAAAAACTAATGGGGTGAATGAACGAATGCGTGTATGCTGTCAGCACTGAAAGCTGGGAGAGACCACTGGGACCTGGGTAGTCAGGGAAGCCTTCTAGAAGACACAGGGCTTTGCTTTCGCTCCTCCATCACAGAAGCAGATCCTGTGCAGTGGGAGAGAAGGGGGAGACCCTCAGAGGGTAGTAGGTGGCCTCAGACAGGCTCCACATTTCTCACCCACAGCAGAACCCTCTGCTGCGATGTCAGTTAATGGCCAGATGCCAAGCACCTGACATACTGAAATTTCTGACAGGCACAACAACCCTAGCATGAGATACTCTAGTTGTCTCCATTTTTTTTTAATTTATTTATTTGACAGAGAGAGAGAGAGAGAGCACAAGCAGGGGAAGCAGCAGAGGGAGAGGCAGACTACCCACTGAGCAGAGAGCCCGACGCAGGGCTCGATCCCAGGACCCTGGGATCATGACCTGAGCCGAAGGCAGATGCTCAACCGACTGAGCCACCCCAGCGCCCTAGTTGTCTCCATTTTACGGTGAAGAAACTGGGGCACAGAGAGGTGAAATCAGTTGATGGAGTTAGGTGTTGAGCCCAGGTGGTCTGAGCCCATGCGTGGTCCTAGTTATTGTGGAGTTTGCCTTTGTACTTTAAATTAGAGAGCCAAGGGACCCACTGTGCTCCATGATGGCAGCCAATTTCCCTGCCAAAAGCCATGCATGTGTCCCTGGGGAAAACCTTTCCCCAGGCGCTCATGAGCTCTTACCCCAACGCCTACTGTTTGGGAGCCCCAAGTGGCTCTCCAGAGTACACTTCTGCAGTAGACATCTGTCACTCATTTGGTCCACATGGCATGCAAACTTCCTTTCTGTGCTTGAAGAAGCCCCAGGTACTTTAAGGAAGAATCTGCTCCCCTCCATCAAGTTGAAAATACTGGCTACTTGTCTTGCCAGCCTCCCTTGCAGCTCAGGATTTGACATGGACCTAGTTTCCACCAATCAGATGGTTCTAGTTCACCCTTAGAACTGGAAGCCAGTGACCCAAAGAAGAGGCAAGAAATGCAAATTGTTCAGTTCAGTTTCCCAAGATTCTGGTGGCAGCGCCCATGGAGCCATCACGGATAGTGGCAGTAGGCAAGATAGAGTGTCTGTGCCCAACAGTAGAGCCTGGCCAGCTTGATTTGGGCCATTAATCCTGGTTTCACACACTCCAAGGTCGCCTTTCCCACCCTCCAGATGTGTGAGCTGGCCAGACAAACGCTCCTTTTCTGCTTGAATTAGTGATAACCGGTTTCTCTTGCTTGCAACCAATAGCTCTAACAGGGGCACTGGCATTAGGTTGCATCGGGTCAGCCAAGAATGGAATTCTGATGGTGAGAGGCAAGCTGGGGCCGTACCAAGCAGATCCAGGGACAACCTCAAAACTCCCAGAGGTGGGACAGACAGCTTGTCATTAATGAGGCCAAGAGGAGGCCTTTGGGAGGCACTCCTGAGTATCTGAGACTGCCCAGCTTCCTGTAGCCCCACCAGATGACATTTTCTTATGATCTGGATTCTAGACAGAGAAAAGCAAGAACTTAACCTTGAAAGTTATGTAGTGTGGTGGGAAAATAAAGGTTTACAAAGAGACGTGGGTTTGGGTCCTGACCCTTCCATTTACTGGCACTCCCTTAACCCCTCTGGGCCTCCGCTTGCTCCTATGTAAAAGAGGGGTTAGCAGTTTAAATGCTTTCGTCTGTAAGAACTCAACATCCCAGTCCGACTGGAATAAAAAAAATAAAGATGTTTATTAAGTCATGACATTGCACTTGAAGATGTAGGTCAACTTGATCCAAAGCTCCGTCTCCATTCTTGGTGATTTCTCTTGGCTCTGCCCTTCTCTGGGTTCAGCTCCCTCCTCAGCTGGATGTCAGCCAACTGCTTAAGTTCTGATGCCACATCTGCTCACAATAACATCAGAGAAAGACAAGGCATTGCTCCTAACATCCAGAGAATCGGGACAAACTTCCCTGACAGTGCATAGCAAACCATTCCAGCCCTCTCACTGGTCCAAATTGGGTCACATGCCCATTCTCCAACCAATAGCTGTCACCAAGGGAAGACCACATGCTGATTGGCTTAGGCCTGAACTCCTGAACCAATCACTGGCAAGAGTTATCAGAATATCATGATTGACCCAGGCGGCGGTTCTCAGACTTTTGTTCTCAGGACCCCCCCAGAACATGTTTAATACTAAGGGAGGTTTGGGGTGCCTGGGTGGGTCAGTTGGTTAGGCGACTGCCCTCGGCTCAGGTCATGATCCTGGAGTCCCGGGATCGAGTCCCGCATCGGGCTCCCTGCTCGGCGGGGAGTCTGCTTCTCCCTCTGACCCTTTTCCCTCTTGTGCTACTTCTCATTCTCTGTCTCTCAAATAAATAAATACAATCTTAAAAAAAAAAAACACAAAAACTTAGGGAGGTCTCCTACAAGCTATTGTTTCTATGGATTCTACTTATTCATGTCACCAGGTAGAAATTAAAACTGAAAAAGATTAAATATTTATTCATTTTAAAAATAACAATAAACCCATTACATGTGTTAGTATAAATAACATATTTTATGAATAATAACTATACTTCCCAAAGCAAAAAAAAAAAAAAAAAGTTACTGAAACGGGTGGCATTATTTTACACTTTGGCAAATTCTCTTTAAAATCTGGCTCCACAGAAGATAGCAGGTTTCTCATACCTGAGTGCTGCTTCTGCACTCAGGCTGTTGCAATATGTTGTGTGGGTTGTAGTTTATGAAGATCGTCCAGCCTCATGCAGAAATGTGCTTTGGGAAGTGGAGCCCTCACAGACTTCTGGGAAGGGTCCCAGGGACCCCAGTGGTCCTCGGAACACACTGTGACAACCACTTGCTTAAACTAACCAGGGCTCCTCCCTGGAGCTGGCCAGGGTCAGATCCTACAAACTGCGTGGCAGCTTCACCTCGGGGGCTGCACAGGTGTTGAGAACACACCCACGATGTCCAGTCCATGGAGATGTTAATCGCTCCTACTCCGTTGGGTTGTTAAGAGAGAACTAGAGGAGATTATGTATGTAAAGCACTTGACACGGGGCTTAATAAATGGTACCCAGGAGTGAGGAAGGACTTCAGGTGAGCACAGGTAAAAGCAAGAATCCATCACTCACATGAACTGACCTCTCAGTGCCCCCTTTATGCCATTCTTGCTACATCTCTGAAAGCAAAGGCATACCACAATTGCTACAGGAAGGAAAATGGGGCTGTTATTCTACAGAGGGTGAGAATCCGTTGAAGCCATCTAACTCGAACACTTGAGTTTTCCTGAGCAGAATGAGAGGCAGAAGCCGGAGTTGGCACAAGTCAGGGATCAGGGTGAGCCTCAGATTTGCTGATGGTCCCTCACAGGGGCAGAACTGGGCCCTTTCTCAGGAGTGCCCGTGCAGCTAGAGTAAGATGCAGTCCAGGGCCCGGAAGCCAAAGCAAAGCATCCCGTGTCAACACTGGTCAGCAGGTTGGAGCTGGGGACAGGGAACTGAGAACCAGATGGCGTCAGGAAGTCAGAGCAGAACAAGGGAGAGCAGACAAGGCCTTGGTGATTTGGTAAAAGGAGCAAGACGTTTCAGGCCAAAGTCAGAACCTCTCGCTTGGAGGGAACAGCTGGGGCACATGTGCGTGTGTGTGCTCATGCAGCTGGGCAAGCCGCTCATATGACTAAGTCCCTAGGGACTAAGTCCCTAGAAGGGAAAAAGAAAGCAATGGTGTTATAGGCTGGCCATGACACAGCTCGCAGAGTGATCCCAGTGTCAAAAGACCTGAAGAGGGTAGGGACTGGTACCCTAGCACTGAGTGCACTGCACGTACTGACTACTTCATGACGATTGATTGGATGAATGACCCTGTATCCTTGCCCCTAAGAACCATCAAAATATCCCAGAACTTCCAATGCTTCAGCATCCTGATTACATCTCCCAGACTCCCCCTCGCTCCCAGGAGTGATACAAAAAGCCTTCAGCTGACAATGAGTTTGGATTTGCGGCTGAGAACACCTGCTTCCCTCCGAAGGCAGTGAAAGGAGCCCTGCTCTGCAGATCAGGAGGTGCTGGTTCTATCCCCAGCCCCTCACTAGGTTGATGTGTCATTGACAGCTTGTCAGTTTCCTTCTCGGAGACCCAGGTCTCCCAGCTCTGGGGGGACAGCGTCATCAGAGGGGCATCTGAGAATGTGTGCTGAATGAGGGGCTCAGGATCCCAACAACAAGGAACATAGAATGTTCCACTAGGTAAGGTTTGCAGGTGGGACCAGGGAGGCAGCTTGCCAGCTGAGGGTCAGGGCACCTGGAGACGTTGGACTGTGGCTACCCCTGGTGATGTGTCCCCTCTCAGCCCTGGTAGCCCTTTCGTAGAGCCCCTTGACCTCGGCGAGCCTCCAGATGAATGCCGGCCTCTGACCTGATATAGGTCAAAGCCTTCCGCCTGGGTTTCAGGGTACCTGCTGCCGGTAGCTGAGGCCTGGGAACTTGGGTCTGGGCCATGAGGAATGATGTGCAGGAAAGCAGTCATTTTCAGTCCTGGGCTCGATCTCCTTTTTTCCAAATGTGAGGTTGGGGAGGCAAAGAGAGAGGGAATGAATGGTTATCAAGCACTTGTGATATGTCAAGCCTCTGTTAGACTCTCGAACTACAAACATGACTTTCTTTCCATAGGGTAAGTATCAGTGTCCCAAGAAATTTGAGAGAGCGGTGCAGGATCTTGACCAGGATCACAAAGGCAGGCTTTCAGGATCCCGTCTCCTCTGCATCCCTCTCCTGTCTTCTCCCTGCTCTCCACTCCTCCCTCACCTCCTCTCTTGTCTCCTTCCTTCCCCCATCCCCTCTCTTTCCCACCCCTCCTCTTCCTCTGGGTCCCTGGAAGGTAACCAAGACTCCACAACCACCTCTGCACCCTCGGGGGATATGAGCAGCTGCCTTAAGAAGCAATGTCCTCATTTCACTCTCCCTTTGTGACCCTGGACTTCCGCCCCAGCCGTTTAGCGTGGCAGGTTCCTACCGCCTTCTCCCCTCTGCCAACAAAAGCCAGCCGTAATCCTGCCTTCCTGCCCGCCCCCTCCATCCTCCAAAGTAATGTCTTTCCTCCCTCATTCTTCTTCCACTGCTCCAGGCCTGTGGCTGCTTTCACAGCAGGCCCATGGGATCCGGGCCAAGTTTGCCAGGAAGGATTGAGATGACTGGGGAGGCAGAGCCTGCTGACCTGCACGCCCCTGGGGCTCTCGACTGTTTGCTCGCCCCAGCAGCTGCACCCTGGCGTGGGGTCTGCAAAGTTGTGGTGGCCACTGAGAGGACGGAGTCTTCTGCACCACACCCCAGAACCACTTCTTAGGGGGGGGCCATCATTACGCACCCTGGAGCTCTGCTTTGATCTCCCCGGGGAGAGATCCTGCGCTTCGCAGATGCTCATGGGGGGAGCTGAGAGCTCCAGCCGCGCAGTCAGCTCTGCCACTTGGCATAAGTTGAAGCCAGTGGGTGCCTCCATTTCACCATCTGCAAAATGGGTACAAGAGTAGTAACTTACCTCAGACGGTCATCGGGAGGGTTGCATGCCTGGGAAGAGCTTGGGCACCGAGTCTGGCTCCTAGGTGGGTACAGCTACCGTGCCGAGGTCTGTCTAGCTAGTTCCGTTGTCCGGAAATGGGAAGTCATTGGAAGGAGAGGGTTGCCAGCACGGTTAGTCCAGGGAAGAAGGTCTCCTTACCCAGGTAGCCATGATTCTGGGGTTAGAGACAATGCCTGCTGGGGTATGCTGTGCAAACTGTCCACAAATTTACTCACTGAACAAATGATGAACATCTGCTTTGTGCCAGGCACTGTTCGAAGGGTCAGGATTCAGTGGTGACGAGAGACAGATGGCCTGTGTCCTCAACAGCCTTATTGTATGGTAGAGAAAGACAATCAAGGAGCACTGAACAAATCATCTTGAGGTGCATACATGCTATGAGAGAAAGAAAGTGTGGTAATCAGTTTGGGGCCAAACCGAAGGGAGGGGCTGCTTCAGGTGGGGAGGGGGGCAAGCCCCTCTAGAGAGCTGGCATCTGACTGAGACCTGAACAGGGAGAAGGACCTGGGCATAGATGGGACAGGGCAAGAGCCCTCTAGGCAGGAGGTGCAGCACGTGCCAAGGCCCTGAGGTGGGAAGCAGCTTGGCTTAGTCACAAGAGAATGAGGCCTGTGGAGGTTTGTGAATGAAGTCAAAGCAGGGAAGGATGGGGTTTGGGGGGACCAGGCAGGGGATAGACCATGCCATTTATGCCACAGTCGAGAGCTCCAAGTTTGTCCAAAGAACAACCGGAAGTCAGTGGAAAGTTCTGGGCAGGGGGTCACATGGTCCAATGGGCTATAAGTCTGGCTTTTGGGTGGAGTCTGGCTAGAAAAGGAGCAAGATGAAAAAAAGTAAAAAAATAAAAAGAAAGAAAAGGAGCAAGATGGTGGCAGGGAGGCCACCGAGAGGCTTTTGCCGTGGTCCCAGAGAGAGAGGGCGGTGGCTCGGCCCAGGACTGCAGCAGGTGGCGTGGCAAGAAGCCATTGGAGTCAAGATACATTTGGAGGTGAAGCCAGGAGGACCTGCTAGTGGGTGGGTCCATCCGGGTCACACCCCAAGAACAGCCACAGCGGGAGAAGCTCCCTGGCAGCCCAGTGTCCAAGATCGAGGCACAAAGGACTGTTAAAACTGTGTCCCCGTACCTGCCTCTCTGGGCTGTCTCATCAAAGCTGAGAGTCAGTGCCAATATATTCGAGGGGATGAGAGTGACACGCTGAGTTATGGGGACGTGGCCCTGAACTGGTGAATCCCCCTCTTTGGAGTGCTGGGAGGGTCTCCAGTGGTGGCAGGCTCTCTCCACTGATGAAACCCATAAAGACAATTCATGCAGGTGGATAGCATATGCATACAGCAAGGCACTCATCTGCTGAGCAGGTTAGGGACGCAGGGCCCCAGCAAAGCGCGAAGCACCTGGAAAGCCTGTCCTAACAGACTTAACAGCATGCCCCTAACATCACTGCCTACTCGAAGCAGCTGTGGGCCAACAAGGACTGAGGACCTGCTCTGATGGACCTAAGTCTCTCTCGGCTAGGAAGCCCAAGGTTTGGAGAACTGCAATTTTTATCTTCCACATTATTTCCAAGGGGATCCGAATACACAGCTAGAGCCAGAAAATACAGGTCCTTTCAAAAGCCAGCTTTATAGACATTCTGGAAAATGGCATCATTAAGCCCAGGTGAATGCGGTGAAAGTTCTTACAGAAAACTCAGTGAGAGGAGGGGGGCGGGCAGCGGACGCGCCCACGGGGAATGAAGGGTGTGGGCAGGTCAGCCTGGGAACGTCAGCGAAATGTCCTGTTCATTGTTGGTTTGGAAATCAAAGCGATTAACCTCGTAGACACATACATTATAAATAATCCCTTATTTGATCCTTCCCTCCCCTCTCCTTTTTTCCTACCGTGGTCTCTTGGGTCACCCACTAGGAGGCCAGGTATAGGAGATGCAAGGAAAAGAAAAAAAATAAATATAAATAAACGCTAATAACCCCTCCACGCCTGTGAATTCAAACACGGGATCCGGACCAAGCTTTGCAAGGAAAGAGGCCAGGAAGTTAAGTTTTGTTTGGCGGCCCTGGGGCCGCTTGGACATTGACCACCAGTGCAGATTTCCTCTTCGTCCCAGCCCTTCAGGCCTTGGTAGCCGGGTGGGCACCTTTCTCTCTGCCGAAGGCGGGGGGCGGGGGGGCGGGTGGCCTCCTCTTTCAGCTCCCGGGAGCAGACTTCACCCTGGGCACTTGCGAAATCAGAGGTCAGGACTTCTCTTCCCCGGCGCATTCCCCAGATGGGCAGAGGGAGGATGAAAGTGGAAGGCTGAGTCCTGCTTTATTGTCCTTTGTGGCTAAAGATAGAGATGTACCAGGGTGACGTGTGAATCAATTTGCTGGGCTGAGAAACAAGCTCACCGCCCTCTCTACCATCCCTGGGTCCAGGCTTGGTAAAAAGTTGTTTTGTTTGAAAATCAATTTTGAAACATTACACTGGAAACAAAATGTAAGTTAAAAACTCACGGTCCCATTAATCTAATATTAGGAGGTAACATTTCTTGAATGCTTACTCTGTGGCAGACGCTGTGCTAAATACTTTACAGGTACTTAACCCAATGAGGGAGGCAGCATTATCATTCCATTTTACAGATGGGGAAACTCAAGTCCTGGGGGTGTTAAGCAATCTGCTAAAGGTCATACAGATCGGGCAGGATTCTTGTCTTAATCTCCCCTCTGTCCCAGTGCCTGGAATCCAGTGAACGCATATGCTAGGGGAGGGCTGGCAGGTCAACTGGTTGGTTAGTTGGGTGATGAGCTCACTGGACTGGTTAAGCAGCAAGATTGTGAGGGGCCCAGCCTTGAGTCAGAAGACCCAGGTTCCAGCCTCAGTGCCGCCACTTCTGAGCTGTGCGGCCTTGTGGCCATGACTTCCCCCCTCCATGGGTCCTCAGAAGAGGGACAAGGGAATTGCCTTCTATGGTCTGGGTTTTGGACTGAGGAGATAAGTGCATCTAAAAGCCTGGTGCATGGTAGGTTCTTAATAATGGTTGCTGTGATGCAGAGTTCCAGCTGGGAGGACAGCTTTGCAACCCGGTTCCAAAAACAAGGGCCACGTGGACATGGGTTTGCAGGATTCGGGAAGTCTGCACCCACTTCAGACAACAGCATGGACAGGTCTGTCGGGTCTCTGCTCGGGTCTCTCCAGATGCAAATGAAGGTGTGTTCCACCCAGCCCGAGATGTGTGCATCTTCCTGCTGGTGCCACCGTCTCCAAAGATTCCTCTTCCCCACGGGGCAGGAAATGCACTTGGAGCAGAAAAATCCCCGCTGGCTCGTCTTGCTGCCACCTGCAAAATGGGACCAAGTAGCCAGGGCCCCCGCATTGCAGCTAGAAAGGTCCTGTGGACCTGCGTCCAGGAAATCCTCCAAGGGTTTGCTAACCAAATATTAACAGTAAGGATAAACCAAATACTTCATGCAAATGCTTAATAAGAAAAAGACACACCACGTGAATGCAGCTTGCCGTTAACTACCCAGGGGAACGTGGATATGAACAGGGGACAATTGACAGTTTAACAGGATATGACTGCCCTCGAAGTTTACGGATTTTGTTTTTCCTCTTTCTTTCTCTTCCCTGAGCAGGCTTGACTTTCCTAATCAGTTCGCTAAAAGTGGATGCTAAAGTTTGTTTTCATTCCTTGACTTAGTTGGCAGTGGCGGGACAGGAGCAGGACATGCAGGCACGTGCCACATAGTAAGGGAAAGTTAGCTTCAGAAATGAGCAAGTGACCTGTGGACCCATGGAACGGAATTGAGAGTCCAGAAATAAACCCGTGCGTATACGGTTAACTAATGTTTGACAAGGGAGCCAAGGATACTCAATGGGGAAAGATGATCTCTTCGATAAATGATATTGGGAAAAGTGAATAGTCACGTGGGAAAGAATGACACTGGACTCCTATCTTAACACCACTCACAAAAACTAACTCAAGATTGTTTAAGGATGCAAATGGAAGACCTGAAATCATAAAACCCCTAGAAGAAAACATAGGAGGGGAGCTCCGTGACGTTGGTCTTGGAGATGATTTTTTGGGGGTACGATACCAAAAGCACAAGTAAGAAAAGCAAAAATCAACACATGGGACTAAATCAAACTCAACTAAAATGCTTCTGCACAGCAAAAGAAACCGCCAACAAAATGAAAAGGCAACCTACGTCAAAAACTAATGATGTACTGTATGGGGACTAACATAACATAATAAAATAAAATTTAAAAAAATGAAAAGGCGACCTACACAGTGGGAGAAAACATTTGCAAACCATATAGCCGATAAGGGGCTAAGATCCAAAATATGTAAGGAACTCAGACAATTCAATATGAAAAAAAATCCATTTTAGAAATGGGCAGAGGAACTAAATAGACATTTTTCCAAAGAAGACATACAAATGACCGAGTACATGAAGAGGTGCTCAAGATCACTCCTCATCAGGGAAATGGAAATCAACACCACACATTCTTACTTCACACTTGTGAGAAATGCTAGTATCAAAAAGACAAGAAATAACAAATGTTGGTGAGCATGTGGAGAAAAGGGAATCCTCATGCACTGCTTGGTGGGAATGCAAACTGGTGCAGCCGCTCTGGAAAATAGTATGGAGGTTCCTCAAAAAAATTCAGTACGAAATTACCATATGATTCCCCAATTGCACTTCTGGGTATTTATCGAAATACCGAATATCGAAATAACGAAAACACTAACTCAAAAAGAGACCTGCACACGCGTGTTCACTGCAGCATTATTTGCAAGAACCAAGACATGAAAACAACCTAAGTGTCCATCAACGGTTGAATGAATAAGAAAAATGTGATACACACACACACACACACACACACCGTGGAATATTATGCAGCCATAAAAAATAATGAAATTCTGACATTTGCCACAACATGGAAGACTTTATGCTAAGTGAAATAAGCCTTCAGAGAAGGACACCCGATGGTATCACTTATATGGGGAATCTGAAAAAAAGTCAGACTCACAGAAATAGAGAGTAGAATGGTGGGTACCAGGGGCTGAGGCGTGGAGGAAATGGGAGCTATTGGTTAAAGGGTACAAACTTCCAATTATAAGAGGAATAAGTTCTGAGGATCTAATGCACAGCATGATGGCAGTCATTAACAATATCGGATTCTATCTGTGAAGTTGCTGAGCAAGTAGACTTTCCATGTTCTCACCACCACCACCACAAAATGGTAATTAAGTGAAGTGAAGGATGTGTTAGCTGACCTTAGCATGGTAAACATTTCACAATGCATACATGTTTCAAATCATCACATGGTACACCTTAACCTCACACACTGCTATATGTGAATTTTATCGCAATAAAGCTGCGGGTG
Organism: Zalophus californianus; assembly: GCF_009762305.2. Lineage (NCBI taxonomy): Eukaryota > Metazoa > Chordata > Mammalia > Carnivora > Otariidae > Zalophus > Zalophus californianus. Next base: position 10,813,776 of record NC_045598.1, read on the forward strand.
GGGGGAGAAACAAGTGAGTTATGGTGTAGCTGGTGACCTGGGAGAGGTAGCCTCATGCTGCCCAGGTGTCCCGAATTCATATTGTAGCATCCAGCTATTTTGACATCTGCCCATAAAATGAAAACCTTTAAACAGGCATGCTTGCTTCTATGTTTTTTTCAATGTTGCAAAACAGAACAACTGATTTTTTTTTTTAAAGTGCGAATGATCAGTTGAAACAGGTAAGTTAATTCTTAAAATTAAAAACATGGTTTTCAGTCTTACTAGTGATCTCATATTTTTCTAGAGGACAACCTGGCGACCCTAGATTGAGGTTAGGTGGCAATGGAATAATCCCAGGCTGCCCTGGGATACAGAATCGCTGGATATGCCTCCCTCTTCTGAAGACCTGAGAGGAGGGAGCGTCTCTGAAGCAGAGTAGATGTAGGTCAGATTGAAATATTCAACTTGGCAGTCTCCCTACTGATGGGTCAACACTCTTCCCTCCCCTTGTCCCCCAGTGCTGGGATTCACCAAGGCCAAGATGAGTAAAATGAAACCCCTGCCCTGGAGGGCATCCTGTCCATGGAGGCAGAATGACCTCTAGGAAATGCCCTAAGACTTTTCCGCTCAGAGTATGGCACTCAACAGTGTGTGTCCCTGGAAACCAACAGCATATGCATCTCCTGGGAGCTTGTCCTTGGAAAAGCAAAACCTCAGACCCCACCCGAGAATCTGCATTTTCACAAGGTCCCCAGGAGATGCATATGCCCAGTAAAGACTGAGAAGCACTGTGGGATGATGCCCTAATACCCTACCAGGGCCAGTTGAGTTTGAAAAAATGTGCTGGCTACAAAAAAGAAGGTATTTGGGGCATCTGGGTGGCTCAGTCCGTTCAGTGTCTGCCTTCAGCTCAGGTCATGATCTCGGGGTCCTGGGATCGAGCCCCACATCGGGCTCTCTGCTCGGCAGGGAGTCTGCTTCTCCCTCTCCTTCTGTCTGCTGCTCCCCCTGCTTGTGCTCTGTCTCTCTCTCAAAAAAAAAAAAAAAAAAAAAAAATCTTTAAAAAGAAAGAAGGCATGATTACTCTGCCCGGGCATGTCCTGAGCACTTCCAGAAAGAAGTGTCCTCTGAGCTGGGTTGAAAGGGATAGAAGGAAGGGGTTGAAAGGAGGCATTTCCAGACACTTGGCTCAGCTGTTTCTCACCTGAACTGGGGGGCACCTTTCCTGTACCCCCACGTCTCTCCAGAGCCCATGTGCCCCCCTACAGAACATCTCTGGTGCCTTTTTCACTGGTGCCGTGGACTGAACTTGGCTCCATCAACCTGGGCCGGGCCTCTGTGTGAAATGTCCCAGCTGCTGCCTTACTCTGTACCAGCATCGCGCTGGGCACCTTACCTGCTTATTCCACTTGTTCTTAAAGACAGCTCTCTCAGAAGATTCTGGAGAGATGGAGTAGCAGAAGGGCTAAGCAAGCATGTCCGCTCGAGCCAGACTGCCTAGGTTCAAATCCTACCTCGTTACCTACTGGGAGCATCCTTAGAAAAGCTAGAGCTCATTTGCCAGTACCTTGAAGTTTCCTCTTCTAGAAAATGAAACTCATAATAGTAGGTCCTTCATAGGGTTGCTGTGAGGATTACATACATCACATACAGTTGGGTGCCTTGGCACATGGTAAGTTCTTGAGGTGATGGTTGTTATTACTCTTATTATCCCCACTGAACAGATGAGGAAACCAAGGCTCTAAGAATTTAAGAGTGACTTCTCCAGGGTCACAGTTCTATCCCACTACCTTTGCAAGCAACCCCCCATGGGCTCTGCCTTTTGTCTCCCACTTAGCTTGACTTGGAGACTCCTTACACTCTGCACCCCCCCCATCTTCTCCAACATCAGGCCCTCACATTCCAGCCAGTTTCCCTCCCGAGTAACAGAAAACATCTCGTTGCAGATTCGTGCCTCTGAGCCTGTTACTGCCACCACACCTTTGCCTGGGCTCCTTCCTCTGCCCAGAATCCCACCTCCCCATCTCTGCCTTTCCTGATTGCACCTTCCAAAACCGGGGCTAAGGAACACCTGCGCCTCTGTGGAGGCACCTGGCTGGAGGAGCCCCTTCCTCCGCATTCCCCTCCCTCCTCGGCGGGCCACCCTGGAGGGCCGGGGCTGTGTTTCACACATCCTCGCTTTCTCCCACTTTTCTAACGCAGTGCTCAGTACGCAGTCAGTGCTTCATAAATGCATGGTGAACAAATACCTGGCCCTAGGCCCATTCCGGCCAGTTAGCTCCGGGTTTCCAGGAGGGCTCTGGGATGTCCATGGCTTGTGGATCTCTCTCTCTCTGCTTGACCCCTTCTAACGTTCATTTCCGACCCTGAATCACAAGTGGCTGCCACAGTGTGTCCTTTCCCCTTAGCTCCACCAAGGGAGTGCTCCAGGCCTTTCCTGATTACAGAAAAGGACTTGGTGCACATGGCCAACATGGGTGACCCTTCGTCTCAGGATCCTGTTCCTGGCCTGGGGGCTCTTGGTGTCTCATGACTCTGCTCAGGGATTCCCGACCTCACATTTGAGGCTGAATAACTCTTTGTGCATCTTGTGCACTGTAGGTTGCCTAGCAGCATCCCCGGCGGCCTCTACCCACTAGATGCCAGAAGCAGCCTCCCTCCCCAATTGTGACAACCAAAAATGTCTCTACACAAATGTCCCTTGGGGGGCAAAACTACCCTCAGGTTGAGAAACATTGCTGACCAGGATGAGAGAGGGGTGACTTCAGCACAGGCAGCAGAAGAGAAGCCTTTGAAATCCCCAAGCCCATGTGCGGGGTGGTCACACAGACAAGGAAAGGTGTCTGAGCATGATGGATGAGACGGAGTGTACCTAGCTCCCGCCAGTCGCTGCCGGGTGGAAATGTGGTCCAGCTTTGGCCAGATCTCGAGACTCTGCAAAAGAAACCAGAAATCCCGTCTTTTATGTGAAATCCCCTGATTTTTAAACGTTGGCAGCTAATGTGAATTTTTTTTAAGATGCTGTGGGAAAAAACAAAATATGTCTGTGAGCCAAATGTGGGCTGCTGGCTGCCAGTTTTGCCAAATTTCCTATAGACGGAGCTTCCATTCTAGAAGCTTGAAGCGGCTCACGCCACCCCTGAGCCTGCAGGTCCTTACTCTCTCTGCCATGCTGTGTGTCTTAGGACCGTGCACCAGCCCCACGCTAGGTCTCTGGACCACACACACTCCCTGCCGCCCACATTGGCCACTCCACCCCCTCTGAAGTCCAGTTTCAAGAAGTTGGAGGGCTCTAGATTCCTGAGGGAGACAGAATATGGGAAGTACTCCATAAAGGGGCTCGAGAAGCCTGGGGTCTCACCTGACACCGGCATTGTTGTGCTGTGTGACCTTCGCAATCACTCCCCACTCTCTGGGCTTCAGTTGCCCCCTGTCCAATGTTTGTAGAATGAAGAAAGAGAAGGGGGGTTGAATGAATGCTCTCTGTTCTTGGGACTTGAATGAGCATTGCCCCTTGGCAGTGCGGAGCCCCGACTGCCTTGCCCAGTGCCTGGGGGGCATCTTTGTCCTCACGCTGACCTAGGCAGGGACAAAATGGCTGTACCTCCCAGCTCAGGCATCCTGCATCTCAGAGCAGAGAGTCTGCGTCGTCTCTGATGGGCTCTGTGCTCTGTGCAATTAGCTTATTGCTGCTGGACGCTGCTCCAAGGGTGGAACCCACCCTCCTGTCCCTGGGAGGGGTCAGACCATTGGCCCTTGATGGTGCTGATGGCAAAGCTCTGGGTTAATGACAAGGGCCCCCCTGCCAGAAGGTACTCACATCTACAGGATAGCTCAGGTGGGCAAGTCCACCCCTGGCCTATCTGTAATCCCTAGGACAGCTTCCCAGCTGGCTCTGTGGCTGCCAGGAGCTTTGGCTATAGGCTAATAGGACGTCCTGTCCGGCCTCCTAATTGTATCAATGGGAGGGAGACCCAGGGAGGGTAAAGGGTCTGCCCAAGGTCACCCAGCCAGTGGAACAAACACCAACATCTCCTGCCCCGTCTGATCTGCCACATCGGGAGCTCCCGGGAGTGAGCACTGATGAGGTGTATGAGGTGTATCCCGACAGACAGATGGACTCAGGATAAGCACTGACTTTGCCTGTCCTTAACTGTGGCCTAAGACTAGTGGTTGTAAACTCCATGCCTGGAGCACTTACATGAGTGAGGGAGCCTGGGGTAAGATGGTAGGGAGCAGTGGGGATGAAGCGGGGAGAGGGATGGGGGGCACACTGTTACCATATGGGGTGGAATAGAGGTTCCCTATTATCAGACTTCCTGATTTTTCCGAAGTAAAGCTAAATGTCTCAGTTTTGGGGTGTAAATTACCCGCATTTTACAATGTTGGCAACTCAGGATGCCTGGGTGGTTCAGTGGGTTAAGCGTCTGCCTTCGGCTCAGGTCATGATCCCAGGGTCCTGGGATCGAGCCCCACATCGGGCTCCCTGCTCAGCGTGGAGTCTGCTTCTCCCTCTCCCTCTGCCTGCCGCTCCCCCTGCTTGTGCTCTCTCTCTCTCTCTGTCAAATAAATAAAATAAAATAAAATAAAACAAAATGTTGGCAACTGGTGTTTTAAATGTTTTTTAGAGTGCTAGGAGAAGAAAATACATTCCTAGGCCACATTTGACTCTAGGGCCACCAGTGTGCAATCTCTGCTCCTCTCCCTTACCCTCAGCTTACTCTGCGTTAAAATGGGTATAATAACAGTCTCCCTTTCTTACAGGGAAGTTGCAGGATTAAATGCAACAGTGCTTCTAAAGGGTCCATCATAACCACGGACCCCATAGTAAATGGAACCTATTGTTATTTATTAGGACATGGGACACTTCTCTTAGGTGAAATGGGAAGGGACTGGAGTGATGGAAGGGGCATATTAAGTTTGGCACAAGGCAGCTGGCAAGCCCTGAGCTAGAACTCGGGAACTTTTCATGAATCCACAAAATTGATTATGCGCTTGCTGTGTGCCTGGCACTGGGGGCATATTTCAAGTTCAAGACCTGTCCCTTTCTTGAATGTGCAGGGGAGGTGGGAAGAAGCCCATGCAGCAGCTCGTGGGCTTGTCCTCAACCTCAGGAATACCTGTGAATCCCTCCACTGAGCCCCTGATCTGGGAGAAACGTTCCACTTTCAAAGCTCAGGTCTTTGAAAACAAAAAAGAACACAGCTTCTTTCACAGTTAGCAAAACACATTTTTACTTGTTTGCTTTGTTGAGAAAGTTCAGGGGAAGATGCCAGTCTTTCCTATGTATCTGCCTCCTGAAACCAGTTCCAAAGATATTTAAAGGGAAGAATTTAGAACAAATTCTAATTAGTCCCATTGGGACGAGAGGCCATTGCAGATTTCTGCCCTGAGAACCCGAGACCAGGGCCTAAAGTTACTTCTTGATGTCCAGAGTGAAGAACGTTCTGCGTTCCTCCCTGGGCTTGGCCCACACTGGAGAAGGTTGGGGCAAAGTCAGGCCTGTTCCTGGCCTTGCTGGGGGCACTTACAGCCACAGAAACCCCAAATCTTCTTGTGTGCTGGTAATGGAGGCCAGGCCTGCTCTGCGTTCAGAGTTGGAGAAGCCAGGAGTTGCTCCGGCTGACGTGTTTGGGTTCTGGTGGGCGGGCAGGCAGGCGGACAAGCAGGTAAAGCAGCCCCGGGCGTGTGCGGACAGGCCTCCTGGAGCCCAGGCAGGTGGCCTCCTGACAAGGCAGGGCCCTGGAGTTTGGAGTCTGGGTGCAAAAATCCGTCAGGGTGGGGGAGGGGTGGTTATGTAACTGTGACGCCACAGTCACCGAGAAAGTGACCTTGCTATGCTCCACCGCCTCGTTTCTCCCCCCTCAGAAGGACATGAAGATCTAGCAGCCATTCCTCTGGGCACAGCAGTGGCCCTCAAGTTTATCGTCATCAGGGTCATCTGGAGGGCTGTTTAGACACAAACCATCAGGCCCCACCCTTGAGCTTGTGACTCAAGAGGTCGGGGTGGGGTAGAGAATTTGCATTTCTCATAAATGCTCAGGGATGGTGCTGATGCAGCTGGTCCAGGAGTCACACTTCGAGAATCACTGCTCTAGGACTGAGTGAAATCAGTCTGCCTAAGCCCCTGATTTGCTGTGTACACCGGGCAAATGCCTGAGCTTCTCTGGGCTTCAGTTTTTCTTAGGAGAAGCCAGCTTTGTCTTTGAACAACTATCCCTCAGTGTTGGGATGCCTAATTCCTCTTCTTCGGTAGCATAGAGATACTCACGTGAAAGGCCCAGCCTTTGCTCAGGGCTCTTACCCCATGGTTCAAACTTGCTTTTAGCCACCGGGAGGCTAAGTCACTCTAGGAGAGATGGGCACTTTAAGCCTTAAAGGGGCAGGACAGGCCAACATCTCTGGCCTCGGCGCCGGCCCTGCTTGCAAGAATCTTGAAGCGGTTCCCTAGGCTTGTCTTGGGGATCCTTTTGTTTCCTTGGGGAGGTGGGTGGCAGAGGCCCATCATAGCCCCAGGGATAAAGCATCTGTGGCATCGAAACTGGCCAGTAGTCCTCCTTTCTCATCTTAACATCCAAGGGGAGTGTCAGCTTCCTACACGCCGGGGTCCCGTTGCCTCTTCCCACGGCATCTAGGACAGGAGTGGACTCGTGGCAGACACCGAGTGCGAACCCACCAAATAAAATAAACAAGCACAAGAGCAAATGGCTCCTTTACTAAACTGGCCCCACAGCCCAGCTGTCTTCCATCTGCCCTCTGCAGCTCCATGGGCTTTCCCATCTAGGGTCTCCTTTGCTCTTCCCAGAACAGTCTAGGGGAATAGGCAAGTACTCTTACCCCCATTTCACAGGTGAGGAAACTGAGGCCCCCCAGTGGCCTGACTTGCTCAACTTCACTGCTAAGTACAGCGCAGCTGCAGCAAGAAAGGTGCGGAACTCCATGCCACAGCCCCTCACAAGAGCCCCTCCCCAGTCCAATTAGTTTTAACCTCCCACACGCCCTGGATGGGCGCTCTGCAGGTAATGGCCATGGGCATGAAGTGGGGAGAGGGATGGTGTCACCGCAGGGGCCCACGGCAGGCTTGATCACACAGGGTTCACCTCCAGAGCCCAGTGCTGTGCCTGGCACCTGGTTGGTGGTGCATAATCAGTACTTGTTGAGTCAATGGATGGATAAAGGAAGACAGGCTCGGTTGAAGTACTAGGTCTAAATTGACCAGCCATGTGATCTTAGACAAATCCTTTTTCCCCTCTAAGCCTTGGATTCTTCAACTGGGAAACAACAACAACAACAACAACAACAATAATAATAATAACAACAACAGTAAAAGTTATGAGAGCAGACTCTCTAGAGCCAGAATTGCCTATGGCGGAATCCTGCCTCCACCATATAGTACTGTGTGACTTCAGGCAACCTACTAACCCTCTCTATTTCTTGGTTTCCTCACTGATAAAGTGAGGATAAGGATAGAATTTATATAGTTTTGTGGGGATTGAACTGAGCTAATATGAGTACAGTGCTTTATCCAATATTACTAATAACCCTTAACAATGAGGGTTCTAGCTCTGTGCATTGGCAAATTAAATAACATTTAAATAACAAGGTATTTACACAAAGGATACAAACATAGTGATTTGAAGGGGCACCTGCACCCCAGTGTTTATAGCAGCAATGCCCACAATAATAGCTAAACTATGGAAAGAGCCCAGATGTCCATCAACAGATGAATGGATAAAGATGTGGTGTATGTATACAATGGAATATTACTCAGCCATCAAAAAATGAAATCTTACCATTTGCAACAACGTGGATGGAACTAGAGGGTATTATGCTAAGCAAAATAAGTCAAACAGAGAAAGACAATTATATGGTTTCACTGATATGTGGAATTTAAAAAACAAAACAGAGGATCATAGGGGAAGGGAGGGAAAAATAAAATAAGATGAAATCAGAGAGGGAGACAAACCATAAGAGACTCTTAATCATAGGGAACAAAGAGTGTTGCTGGAGGGGAGGGAGGTTAGGGGGGACAGGGTACCTGGGGGATGGGCACTGAGGAAGGCACTTTGATGTAATGAACACTGGGTGTTATATGCAACTGATGAATCACTAAACTGTACCTCTGAAACTAATAATACACGATTTGTTAATTAACTGAATTTAAATTAAAAAAAAAAACAACCCATGTAAGTAACAAGTACCTAGCAAAAGAGTTCCCGGCACAAAGACAGAAGTGCTCAGTAAACAGTACATGTTATTCTTATCTCAGGCACTGACTGGCCCGTGGCCCTCTGTGCCTCTTGAGTCACACATAGGAAGTGGAGACACAGGGTCTGAAAATGGCGGTGGTGGACGCCAGCCCCATTCCCAGGAGCCACCAACCCCTGGTTCAAACTTGCTGTTGAACCAGTTGGAGGTGAAGTACTGCTAGTGGCCACCGGGGGCAGCAGAGGACCCACCCCACCCAGCTAGCTACCTTGCCGAGCATTCCCTGAGTCCTGTCTTTTTTTTTAAAGATTTTATTTTTTTATTTGAGAGAGAGAGAATGAGAGATAGAGAGCACGAGAGAGAAGAGGATCAGAGGGAGAAGCAGACTCCCTGCTGAGCAGGGAGCCCGATGCGGGACTCGATCCCGGGACCCCAGGATCATGACCTGAGCCAAAGGCAGTCACTTAACCATCTGAGCCACCCAGGCGCCCTCACTGAGTCCTGTCTTAAGGTGAGAAAGATCAGTCTATTCCACCGGGCCCACAGGCAGGCATTTTCTCTAACTCTGACATGGGAGGCATTTCCCCAGATAACAGCCCTCACTTCTGAGGTTTAGACTCCCAACCTTGTATTCACCAGCCACATCATCTTGAGTAAGACCCTTTGTCTCCATAGACCTGTTTTCTCATCTGGGACACGGAGATAGGGTGGCTTGGAGGGTTGAATGAGCTAGAAAGAGCAGTCCCTGGGGCAAAGTGAGTGCTCAGCGGATAACACCTGTTGCCAAAGTAGCATCGTGGCTATAAGCATGGAGTGTGCAGCCAGACTACATGAGCTTGAGCTCTGCTTGCATCACTCACTGGCTGTGCGCCTTTGGGTAAGTGACTTGCCTTCTCTGTGTCTGTCTCATCTGTAAATGGGGATGATAATGAAGTGTATAGTATACTTGTAATTCTTAGGGTTGTTGGGAGGGATAAATGGATGTGTAAAGTTCTTAGAACACATATAGTAAGTGCTATGTCAATGTTCGCCAGTATTATTATTGTAAGTCATGGTATTTTGGTGTTACTGCTTTTATTCTGAATAAGCTGCAACATTTTAACTTCCTGCAGAAGCCTCCTTCCTTGACATCAACTCCCCCAGAAAGGGGTTTAGAGGAGATGGGGGGATCTGTGGTCCCTGGATGAGGGCTTTTTCCTCTGGTTGCAGTTGAGAATCTAGCTTGGGACCCGAGTCAGTCCGACAGGCAGGACGTGGAGGCCAGCTGCACTCTGTAAAAATGCTTCAATGCCCGGCTTTGCCCGAGGACTGAGCTAAGCCTTGGCCTCCAGGGCAGGCCCTTTGGAAGCCCCCAGAGGGGATCAGGATCTTTGCCAGGTCATTTGGGGCCCCGAGAAGATCGTCAAAGGGTACCAGTGAGCCCATGACAGGCGCACAAAAGTGTCCAGCCAGGAAGGCCTCACCAGGCCAGATGGCAGGATGGATCTGGGGTAAAATCCTCTGTCCCCATAGGGCAAAGGTCTAAATAGGTTTGGAGGAAAATCCTGTCTAATCCGCCTGCTGCACCTGTGCCCCTGAGTCCTACTGGGATGGCCAAGGGAAGACCAGCACCATCCCTGCTGGTGGCCTTGGTCACAAAGGCATCCCAGGGCCTGCCAAAGGCCTTCCAAGTCACAAATCTGCAGATCTCCATGGAGATAGCAGGGAGTGCCCGTCTGACTTAGAAGCAATGGGCATATCCCTCCAGCCTCCTCCAGCAATGTCCCCCAAGCCCATTTCTCGAGGGTTTACCCTGTGCCAGGCACCATTCAGAGCTCGGCATGTGTGTTTTGTCATTGAAACCCCCCACCACAGCCCTCCGAGGGAGTAGCCACTATCCTCTCCATCTTACAGATGAAGAACCTGAGGCTTCCAGAGGCAAAATCATTTGTCCGAGATATACACTAGTGTGTGCCAGAGCCAGGATTTGAGGCCTCTGTCCCTAGCCTCCTGCGGTGCGGAGCCTCCAGCATGGCCCCCAATGATCCCTGCCTCCCGGTATTCACACCTTCCTATAACCCCTCCCATTGAGGGAGGGCAGGACCTAGTGACTCACTTCTGATGAACAGGGAAAAGGTGATGGATGTCATTTCTGAGATCAGGTTACAAAGAGAGTGTGGCATCCATCTTGCACATACCCTGTTCCGCTCTTACTCAGAGGCGTGTCCAGGAAGCAAGCTGCCATTTTGTGAGTAGATTTCTAGCTCTATTATGGCAAGGACTTGAGAGCAGCCTCCGGCCAACATCCAACGGGGAGCTGAGGATTTCAGTCCAACAGCCCAGGAGGAACTGAATCTTGCCAGAGCCACAAGAGTGAGCTCGGAAGTAGATCTTTCCCAAAGAAGAGCCTTGAGTTGACTATAACCCCAGTAGACACCTTGATGGCAGCCTGTTGGAGACCTTGAGCCCCAGGGCCCCAGCCCGGCCATGCCTGGATTCCTGACCCACAGAAACCAAGAGATAATAAATGCTGGACGTTCTAAGCTGCTAAGTTTTGGGGGTGATTTGTTATGCAGCAATAGATAACGAATACACCTGCTGTCACTGCTAGTGACACACACACAAAACATACGCACACAGCCACCATAGAAGGACAGAAAAGACCAACGCGGCCATGGTGGACAGAACTAGAAAAAATGCTTTCACCTCCACTAACCCGGCCCTTCATTTTGCCTTTGCCAGTGAGGGGCTTAGACCGAAAGGCCCTTTCCCACAGTCACACACAAGCTAATGGGGACCTGGCATTGCTACCGGCGTCTCCAGACTCCCGGGAAGTGTTGCAGGAGTTCCCGAAGGTGTTACAGACAAAACTGTGCAGATTCCTAGGAATCTAGGGTTGCTCCTTTGACTTAGTTTCAGATGTTTGGAGAGCCTACCGTAATGTTGGCTGGAAGATCTTAGTAAAATCTCTTCTACAAATACCAAAAGCATAGCCAAGAAAAGAAAAAAAAATACATGAAAAACGCCAGTGGGTTCAAATATTCCACTTTGAGCACATATCAAATATAGCGGGGTCCTTTAATACAATGTTTCAGGGTTTTGTCAAATTATCTTCATTTTCTCCAGGATTCTAAAGGAAGCTTCCCTGGAAGCCAAGGGTTACTGTGAATGGGAACTGCACTGATCCCTAGCATCCTTGTCCCCCGCGTTGTTTGTGTTTTCTTGGTGATACCCTGTTGGCCTCCTGAGTTCAGGGTCATGGGGACACCGTCTGGCCTCAGAGCTCAGAACCAGAGCATCCTCCCACCCTCTGGCTGACTGCCATCCCCCTACCCAATTTCCCACTCTGCCATTGCTCCTTAATTAGTTGTCTGGAGGAATGGATGGGGACAGTTCCTGCTGCCTTGCCCAACCCCCCAAATCCTCCCTTCCTGCTGCCTTGCCCAACCCCCCAAATCCTCCCTTCCTGCTGCCTTCCCCAACCCCCCAAATCCTCCCTTCCTGCTGCCTTCCCCAACCCCCCAAATCCTCCCTTCCTGCTGCCTTGCAGAGGCCGGACACAACGTACCCTGGAGGACAGAATGAGCCAAATCTCAGGCCCAGCTGTCTCCAGCGTCAATTCCCAGCATCCCCCAGAGAGGCTGGGAAGATCTTCTGGGAGGAGAACCAGCTACATAATCTGCAGATCCCAATGCAAAATGAAAGTGCGAAGCTCCTACTTCAAAAATAATTAAGAATTTCAAGGCGATGACAGCGGAGCGTTAACCCAAGAGCAGGGCCCTCCTACCCAGGTTGCACACTCAGAAGCTGGCCCTGTCTTGGAGCCTCCAATCCAAACCACCCTGAGTTATCATTCCTGGAGGGCCTGCCCAAATGCTCGCGGCAGAAAATGGGTTGTCACTGGCTCCTGGATCTCCTGTTGCCGAACTGAGCAGAAACATCTCCTGGGTCCAGGGTATCCTCGTAATGAGAAACATACCACAAGGAAGAAATACCTCCCACCCAAGGCAGATGGTTTTTTCTGGAAGGCTGCAGGCTGCCGCTGCTCTGAGGTTTGCCTGCTAGCAGAGTTGGGAGCAGGGACTGCCAATACTGACTGGTGGAGGCCTGGGCAGTTTGGGAACCCCCAGAAGTGTTGGAAGTTGGGTCCAGCTGCCATCTGAAGTCCTGGTCCTAAAAGGGGGGAACACTCTCTCTCTCTCTCTCTCTCTCTCACACACACACACACACACACACACACACACACACACACTCACATACATGCACATGCATGCACACACACCACCAGGCCAAAGCTGTGCTGAGTAAGGACAGCGGCAGAAATCCCCCAGGCCTGAGGGCTTGAGAAATGGCTTGGATTATTGAAATGTAAGTAGAGAGCATGCGCAGACTTCCGAGAGGTTGCAGGGGGACCAATAAGATGTAGCAGTGAAGTGAGCACTGGTGGCCAATGGGCTAGAGAGAAACTTCTAGACCTGTTTATTGTTCTTTCTCCTTCCTCTCCTTCTCCCTCTCCCCTTTCTTCTTCTTGTTAAAGAGTTGTCAACATTTTGAACTTAGATTACACCTAAAAATCCATATTCCTAGTAGCTCTAAAAAAAAAAAAACCCTCTGGTGACACTAGAGCCACATTCCTGCATGACAGCCATCTACTGCTTCTTATTTGCCACAGTCCTCACCACTCCCTAAAGTCTCCCTAACACCAAATCCAAAAGTGGCAAGCGCTACTACATATTCATGTTTGTGTTGCTGTTTTCTTGTCATGGAATGCAGAGACAATTGCATGTCTATCAAACGTGGGAAGATAGATTAAGAGCTCCATGTACCTCAAGAAACATGGGAAAGAGCATGTTTCTTTGTGGAAGCACCTTCTTACCTGCTTATTATGCAAAGCGTTGTCTAAGCCAAAGAATACAACCTAAATGCCCTTAAGAAACAAACCCACGGCGAGCCAAGTACTGCCCACCTCACTCATTTATGTCCTCAGTTGGGTCCCTGAAGACATCTGGAACAGACACTTCCTGTACCGGGTGTCTCCAGAATGCAAGGGCATTCCCAGCTTCTCCCCTCAGGCTGGCTCAGAGCAATCTTTCTTTTGTTCTGTTGTGCATATTATCCCAGAAAAGGCAAAAGAATTGAGGGATTCCCAGCATCTCCTATCACTCGGTGTGAGGTCAGCTTCCTCCCCTTAGCATGGTGTGGGTGTTTAACCATGTGAGTGGTTTTCTTCCCTGGCTGGTGTTACTGGTCAGCTTTCCTTTGGTGTTACTGGTCAGCTTTCCACTGGGCAGTTGGGGTTTCAGACAGGGGTAAGGGGTCTGGGGCAGCCCTGTGGCCCTCTACAACTGGGCCAGTTTCCCCATTATTGGGAGGGTGAGGAAGATGTGGGGGGTGGAAGCTGGCAAGGCCATTATGGATGGTGGCCAGACCCCAGTGCTTTCGAAGAGGCGGGGCTCCTTGCCCAGAGATAGGAAAGTCACCTGTGAACAGTTTGAGATACTTGGGGCTGGGTGGAGGGAAGTTCGTTGTTTCCCACAGCTTGGTGGAGAGCCATATGCCAGTGACCTCGACATTCCCAGAGCTCAGGCCTGGGCCCCATGGGAACCAGGGGTTACAGAGCCAGGCCTGGGTGCGTGCTGCCTGGAAGGGGAGGTTGGGGACATCCCTGAGACGGTGTGAGTTCTCACCTGGTGATGTTGCTTCAGCTCCCTGTGTCTTAGGAGGGAAACCAGACCAGCTTCCTGGGGCTGTGGGGGAGATAATTAGTCCTTCTAAAGAGCATCATAATCCCAGATCAAAGGGGGCTTGGGGCTGCAAATTCATTTTACGGTGAGCACTGCCAGCCACGGGAGCACCCACTGCAGCGGGCAGGTTTGGGTTTGCAGACCCAAGGTGTCACCTCACCCGGGGCTTGGCTGGCTAACTGGCCCCCCACCCACTCCCGGTATCCAGGTCGTGGCGTTCCCTGGGAATCACCTCACCTGACACATGGCTGTGGCAGAGGGGCATTCAGAAGCATCTCTGATGGTAGAAGGGGTGGAAATTACTGATGCCTCATTTTATAGAGGGGGAAACTGAGGCTCAAGGAAGTGAGATGCAGACATAGGGCCCCCCACCAGATCACAGTCTCCTTAGGGATGTGGGACCGTGTCGGTTCCCCGTCCCTCGCCAACACCGCCCCCCGACCCCCCCCACCCCCCGCACAGTGAATGTGCTCAGTATGATACTCACTTAAAGAACGCCTGGTCACACAGTACGGAGGAGCATAGGAAACGTCCCAGGGCTACCACCCGTTTCCCGGGCCATTTTTTCTGCCCTCTCCTGGCCAGTTTTGGAGACTTCAGCTCTTCAGCAGCGCTGTCACGAGGGTGTCAGAAGAGTGGAGACATATGCAAATTGGGGTACCTGGCGGCCGTCCCCCCAGATGCACTCACTTGGGGCTTTCAAAGACCTGGGTGCCAGGCCTGTCCCTTCCGATCCCTGCGCCACTGGCCATCTTTCTGACCCGCAGTCTCTCCAGAAAAGACCATGCTGGGGATGCGCCGAGCGTCCCGGAATGGGGCCACGAAGCGCTCCCCGAGGCCGTGGGGCGAGTCCGGGCGCCGCCAAGGGGCCGGGGGCGGGGCTGGGGGCGGGGCCGGGGCGGGGCGGGGCGAGCGGCCGGCCCTCGCCAGCCCGGAAGGAGCTGGAGGAGGAGCCGCGGGAGTGAGAGTCGTTCCCACGTGAGAGGCCGGCGGCCGAATTCCTCGCGTGCGGCGGCCGCGGACGGCCCGGCGTCGGCCGGACGGAGAGCCCTGGTCCGGCGCGCGCGGGCGGCCGGCGGGCGGGGGGGCGGTGCTCGGCTGCGCCCCGATGCGGCGGCGGCCCCGGAGGCTGTGAGCCCGGCGCCCGTCGTCGGAGCCCCCAGCGCAGCCGCGGCATCGCCCCCCGGGCACGCGGCATGCGGGCGGCCGACTCGGGCACCTGGGAGCGCGTCCGCCAGCTCGCGGCGCACGGCGAGCCGGCGCCTTCCTGCGGGGCGGGGGCCGGGCCGGCGCGCCCCCGGGGACCCGCAGCGTGCGAGCCCGGTGCGGACGCGGGGGGGCCGGCCGATCGGCCCCGCGCCGGGGCGCCCTCGGTTCGAGCGGATGGCGACTGCAGCCAGCCGGGTAGGTGTGCGCTGGGCTGGGAGGGCGGCGCGGCCGCAGGCCCGGGGAGTCGCCGGGGCCGGGCACGCGGGGGCGCTCCCGGCTGGGATCGCCGAGTGCTGGTGGCAAAGTTCTCGCCGCGCGCCGCGCCTCAGGCGCGGGGAGGGGTGCGGGGGGAGTCGCGCGGGACGCGGAGTTAGTTCTATAGCTTGCGGACGGGGGTTTTGGCGCTCGCCGCTTTCGGGCTGAGCCGCCCCGCCCCGCCCCCCCGACCGAGCTGCAGGGGGAGGTCAAGGCCACGCCTGCCGTAGTTGTGAGATCCTGGGGCTCCCGGAGACCTCGCTCTGTGCCGGACCCCGCCACTGTCCCGGGAAGCGTGGGAAGGGGGCCAGCCCGGCACGAAGTTGGGGGCGGCCCCTCTCCGGCCGCACCTGTAACCCACCCGGCAGCCCCTATAAAGTGCCAGGAGAGCCCTGCTTTACTGCTGCCCCTTTGAGCGGAACATGATGGCTTGCATTTGCTAGGAGCGGAGAGAAATCGAGGCGGTGGAGACATAATGCGAGGGTCTGATTATGTATCATTGGCTAATCTGCCCCAAGCTGAGGACCGCGTTTTAACGTTAAAATATTCCGAGTGGGTGCGCCCATTCCATTCTGTTCGGTTTGGTCTCTGTCTCAGCTGCCCCCGCCCCCGCAAGTTACGTCTTGGGGGGGAGGTGCCCAGAGGACCCCCTGGATCCCCTAGACTCTAGAGTACGAAGAAATTTAGACGGAAGATGAACAGCTTCCAAGAAGTGTCTGTCATCATCAGTTTGAAGTTGGAATACTAGGAAAAATGGGGGAGGGGGGAGTATAACATGGTTGTTCATTATTTCTTGAATACCTATTGTGTTCCCGTAATTTACATGGCATGTGTCCTTAAAATTTTATCACAACTCTGGGAGGGAAGCTGTGTTATCTTCCTGAAGATAAGGACAGAAAATGCCAGAGTTTCAGCAACTTGCCCAAGGTCCCACCATTTCAAGTATTTTCTGTTGGTTGACACCAGAATGCTTCTCCCAGACAGCAAGCTTAACCAGCTGGGAAACACCAGGCTTATTTACCTAATAATTATTTCTTTCCTATGAGAAAAAGGCAGCAGCAAGGTCCCCTAATTCCGGGCTGCCTGTATTGGTCTCCCAAGGAGACGGAATCCTGAGGATCACGCTCCCGAGCTGGGACCACAGACCAGTCGGCTGTGATGAGCTGCCGCTGGTGTCCTGGAGCCACTGAAGTCTTGGGTCTCCAAGGGTCTAGAAAAGGGACACGGAGCCCTGGAAGGAGCCTGAGTCCCTGGACCCTTGGCCCTGGGGCTGGGCCTGCTGGAGACAGTCCCACCTCCTCCCCAGCTGCACAGAGCGGTTAGAGTCCAAGACAGCTTGGTGTAAAACAGAGCACAGATGTAAAGAACAAGCAAATAGAGCTTGGGCAAGTTGCTTCATCTTTTTGAGACTCAGTTTACCCATCAAAAAAGTGCTGATAATAACTGGTGTCAACTAATATCTTGATCATTCTAAAGCTAGCATCTGCAGATCACCTTGCCTCATTCATAGTTGATGTTTCATAAAAGTTAGTTATCAGCGTCACTGGTGGGGCACCTGTCAGGCCCCCCCCCCCGTTGACTCAGTGTCCCATTAGGATGTGATGCTATCCGTTCCATCTCCGCCCTCTTGAACCGTGTCAAAATGAAATTTGTCTTGTCTATAAAGTACTTCAGTGATCCCAGGCTGACTGTCGTGCTAGTAGTGGGGGGTTGTTATTATATAAACATGGAGGAGATGGTTGGGTGGAGAGAGATCTGTTTACTTTGTGTCTACATAGACTCCATTTGTGTATTCATAATAACAATATCCTAATGACATGGTGTAGCTGAGAAACGCCTGTCTCCAAGGTCTTGGGGGTGGTTGTTATTCCGATGGCCCTCGGGGTGTCCCTTTAGGTCAGGGAGCGATGGAAATCTCCTGATTTACAGTTGGCATCCCTGGCATGAATCAAGATCAAGCCAGCGGCTAAACCAGTAAAGTTTTGAGTTCTCTCTCCTCTACCCACCCACCCTTCACCCCCTTCTACTCTCTGGTTCTTGAAGATCAAATGCAGTTTCTGAGAACTTTCGTGGTGGCTGGGCATTGATGTCAGCCTGTCATGGACATGGATTCTCAAACCTTTGGCTGTTTTTAGGGGTTTTCCTCTGGGCGGCAAAGGAGGGCTCTTCTGGCTTAGAACCACAAGCTGAAATTATTGTTGAAATAAACATTTCAGCCAGGCTGTGAGGTGACCCGTCCCAGGATCTCAGCACGTCGGTCTCCAGCTGAACGTGATGTTCGGTTGAAGGAGCTGAACAGTGAGTGCCCTGTTGGTTGACAGAGTCTGGGAATTGGCACTTTCAGAGGTGTGGGGAAGGGGGAAGGGGGGGGCCCTGGCTTGGCAGGATGGAAGCCTGGACACTTTGACATGGCTCATGGAGGGTATCCTGACATCAGCAGGGTGACGGGCTCTGCTGGTGACCGCTCTGGCCCCCAGGGTGCGGCCCCTTCCAGGGAAGGTGACCATTCTTTGTGCAGAGGCTAAGGACCCGAGCCGGAGATGCAGAAATTTGACACGTGCTCAGTCTGCCCGTGGTTCTGCCTCAAATCTGTGTGACCTTGAGATACTCGGTAACTCAGTTTCCCTATTGGCGCGCCACAGGAATAACTCCGTCTGAGGGGAGGTCATCCAGAACCCCCCACAGAGTGAAGCAGGTGCTCCCTGAGGCTTCTTAGGGGGGAGACGTGAACAAGTCCTTCTTTGGTTGTCCATTCATTTGGTCCCATTTCTTGAGCCACTACTCCTGCCAGGCACCGACCGTGGTAGCTGCCAGGGATCTATAGTGGCAAAGGGGACAGCTGTAGCCCTTGTTTCCATGGAGCTTCTTATCTGTGGGAGGAGATTTCCAGCAGGTAAGTACACACAGGATGTGTCCGGAGATGGCAAGTGCTCCACGGAAAAGTAAAGCCAGGTGAGGGGGTTAGCGTGATGGGAGCGAGTGCTGGTCAGTCTTGGGGTAGCGGGGCCGGAGGGAATGCAGTGAGCCGCACAGGTGCTGAGTCCCTAAGGCAAGAGGGTGTTGCTGATCAGCTAAAGCCACCAAGTTACTGTGTTTTTTAAAAGTTGTTGGTGAGTTCATGTCTCTGGAGTCGGGGCACTCTCTCTGTCCCCATCCGAAGCCTACCCAGGTTTGTAGGCCCAGTTCAGATGCCATGCCTCCTTAAGCTCTTCTTCTAACCCCAGGTTATAAAGTCACAGGACCTAATGGAGCCCCTTTCGGCCTCTCCCTTTTTTCTTAGTCATAGGCGTTCTTGTCTCCTCGAGCCCCTCCTCCTCACACAAAGGCCCCTGGCCCAGGGCACCAGACCCTTGTGGATCTGTGTACTGGTTCCCAGTGCTGTTCTGTACCCTCCCAGGGGCCAGGCATGGTGCGAACCAAGTGGGATGCTTTGTCTTAATCAGTCCTCCAATGATCCCGGGGGGGGGGGGGGGGGGGGGGCGGGTGCCATTGCCAGTCCCATGCACAGATGAGGAAACGGGTGCTTAGGAAAGTTCGGTAACTTGCCTGAGATCACACGGCCGGGGCTTGCTTGTGGGGTCCCAGATTGTAGACCTCACAGCTCTGTGGAAAGACCTTGTATCAGTCTCTAAAACGTAGACCCACATTATGTTTCAGGTCCGTTTTCACTTTAAATTTTTATCTTTAAAAAGAGGGGGCTGGGGTTGTCCTCTCCTTGACATTCCTTGTTTTTAAGCAACTCAAGCATTTGCTTATCTCTGTCTTTAGCAATTTCAGCAATAGGTTGGCCTCGTGTTATCCCCTTCTGGAAGGGGTTTCTGCAGGGTTGAGAGTGAGATTAAATCTCCCCGTTGGAACTGGGGACACTCATAGAAAGCCAGCCACGAGGACCAGCAGGGTTTCGTGTGGGTGTCCTTGGCCACCTGAAGTGGGACAGAGACAGCTGGGGCTTGGCTGTCCTGGCCAACCAGGAGTGAAAGTCACCGCTCTTGAAAACGATTCTGATCGGTTTCCCCCCGGGAGCTCTCCTGTGGCCCAGCACCTCACCCTGTGTGACTGCTCGGTGAGGGGTTGAATTTTCCTTCCGCCACGGCAGAGAGTACAGGGCACCAGCCTTGGAATCAAACACACCCTGCTTTGATCCGCCAGCTCTTCTGCTTACAAGCCGTGTGTCCCCAAGCAAGTTATTTAACGTCTCAGTCCTCAGTTTACCCATCTATAAAATGGAAACATATTACCCGCTGTAGAGTTGCTGGACAGGAATCTGTGTGGTTAGCATCCTTCCTATGCATGGAGCCCAGTGCTCCCAGTGCCATAAGAGGGAGGAGGATTCCCATTTCTCCAGAGTCCAAAGAAATTGATTGTGTGTGTGTGTGTGTGTGTGTGTGTAAAATTTTTAAAAAATTTTTTTGAGCTTTGAGCTCTTGGGGTTTGACGAAATTGGCTGATTCTGAAGGACTGGTGGCTGCTTATCTGGCCTTCTAAGTAATCAGGAAATTTCCACAGTAGGCATTATGCACGCCTTGTGTCCTTTGTAATATTCCCATTGAGTTAACTGGAGGATTTGCTAGGACCCTCCAGCCATCCTGAAGGAAGAGTTTACTTCGCTTTTAATCATTTCAAGAGTCACTTGAGTGCATGGTTCAAGGAAAACAGCAAACACGAGCCTGGACCTAGCCCCCTCTCCCCCACACCACGGCCAGTTGACAAAAGTGGAAAACCGGGTACGTTGGTGTTGACACAGATTTTAGCCCCAGCAGATAAGCACAGCCAACATATCATTAAAGCCGGCCACAGTGGGGATGCCGTGTTTGCCGTGAGTCACTAAGGGCTATAAACACTCCGGAGAGGGTGGCAAGCCGTGTTTACAAGGTGTGTGTGCGTGTGCGTGTCGTTATTTTTTTACGAATTTACTCTCCGCAAATGCATTTCACGTTGAGCGTGTTGGAGGAGCACCTGTCCAGGACGGGGAGAGGCACGAATGACCCCCATTCAAAAGGACCACCCGTTCTCTGCCCCCTGGGGCAGCCACCGTGAAGGTGGGGACGTCGCGCTTTCTCTGGTCTGCTGTTGGGACGCCTTCAAGAGAAGCCAGCTGGAAGACACGGGTTGTGGCGATTCCTCAGAGCCCCCAACGAGTGGCGTTAGCCCAAAAGGTGCTGGCGCAGCCCTGAGTTTGGAAGAAATGACCAGCCAGAAAGGTATGACAGATATGTGGGCGAGTCCTGCCCCGAGCTGGGTGCTGCCAAGCCCAGGGACTACAGCCGAGGGGAGCTGGTGGTTTCAGGGGGGGCGCCCCTCCGTGGGCACCCTCCTTCTGTGTGCCGGGCTTTGGGGACCGCTTGGAGGGGTGGGAACGCCCACCACCTGGTAGCCTACCTGCAGGTCCGACAGCCTCCTCTTTTGTTGCTGCCTGGATCTGGACACTGGCGCCGGCTCCCAACTAGTTGGGGCTGTAACTTTATCCCAGGCGTGGAGTGTGTTCAGCACCTTTTAATTGTATAGAAGCTTCAGAAAGCCCTCCCTGGGGGCCCGGAGAGTCATAAAAACAGCAGCTGCGGGTTCCTGTCTGCCTCCTTCCCGTACCCGCTCTGCTCTGCCTCACCGATGCACGGCTAACTTTGAAGTCCTGTGTACCCAGGCAGGGAAGAAGGTGTATTTCTGTTGGGGCCTTTTTGTGAGGAAGAAGCGTTGATTGAGGGCCGCCCCCGGAGCCGGGCACTTTGTTACCTGCGTTCCTGCTGGTCGTCTCCTACCCCTGTAAGGTAGCTGGCATCCTCCCCTCCTTAAAGGTGACACAGTTGAGGCGTGAAGCGGTTACAGAGATGGTAGTCAGTGGCTGTTCCAGGATGCCGTGCGGTCTGCCCCAGGACCATTGCTTCTCCCTCTGGTCTCCTTCATCAGCTGACGATTCCCTGAGGGCCACCTGGGCCCCAGGCGGAGACTGCAATGCTGGGCGTCCTGGGACTCTCTCCCTGGCATCTTTGACACGCTGGTTTCCAATCAGCCAGAGGCAGCTGGGAGTGAGGGCCCCTGGGGCCCAGAGCTGCTCAGTTGGCTCCAGGAGACTACCCCACCCCTCTGCCCCAGCCAGAATCCAAAGAGGCCAGCCGGCCCCTGACAGGAGGTCCAATCCAGGCAGAGTCCTGACAGGGATCCCTCAGCAGGGATGGAGTCAATTCGCTCTCGCCACAAAGTGAGGACACAGGCCCAGGGTGAGGAAAGGGCCCATCCTCCAAGGTGTCATGGGGTTTCTGGGGCCCTATGTGGAAACTCACAGATACACACGGTATCTTGGCAAAGCTGGGGATTTCCCTCTTGACCCCCTTCCCTAATTCCTCCTGGCTCGTTAAAGGGAGTTTCAGCCTGGGGATCACAGTGGTCCAGGGTGCCTGCCAGTATCTGGATCCTCAGGCTCCACCCCTGTTCTGCCTGTAGGTCCGGGGAGGGGCCTGGGAATCTGTATTTGTATTGAGCGCCCTGGGTGAGTTTGATGCAAGGGTTCCATGGACCTGACTTTGAGAACCTCTTTGCCCCTTGCCTTTCTGGGATTGGATTAATTTTAGAGTAAGAAAATTCGGAGGCTCTGGTACTCTGCTTTACCCCCCCCCCCCGACATAATCCTTAGCAGCATCCTTTCCCTTCCCACAGGCGTCCTGAAGTGGCCAATACGTCAGGTACATGGACATCCTAACTAACTCCCTTTTTCCTTTTATAGTGCAAGCCCCCCCTCCCACCCCCCTCCCTGGGCACACGCATTCTCCGAATCTATTAGAAACAGGCATATGCTCGTCCGTCTTGGGCCCTCTCGAGATTGTCCAGCGGTGAGAAAGCAACCAGAGGAAGGCTCTGGTTTGGCTCAGATCCCCCGACCTCACTCCCCACGCCACCACCAGCGTGCCTGGGCCTTTCGCTCGGCCACTGTCCTTCTTCCTGGAGCACCTTGGAGGAGTTGGGCCCTGGGCAGCGCTGAGCAGACAGAGGGGGACCGCACTCTTGGCCTGTGGATCATCCAGATTCTTTAGACTTGCTACCAAGCCCGCTGCTGGGGGCCGCTCCTCCAGCCTACCCCCCACCCACAGCCCAGATCGCCCGCCCTCCCCGCCTACCTGGATGCTTTTTGTGGTCGGCCTGATTGTTGTGCACACAGCAGACGTATTCTGTGGTGCTTCTTGGCACCTCTCACCGTGACTGCAGTGCAGAGCACAGCTGTGGGCAGTGGGAGGGGTTTCTAGCACTTTAGATCCTGCAGGACTTTGAAGGCTCACTTGGGGTGGGAAGCCAAGGGCCTGAGCGGGGGGGGGGGGGGGGGGGGGGGGGGTTTCTGCTTGTAGGCCTCCCCAGCAAAGAGCTGAGTCCCGGAGTCAGTGGGCTCAAATGCAGATTGTGAGGCTCCCCTCCGGGACGGCCTCAGTAGGCCCAGGGTGGAGTTCAGACCCTGCACTTTTTTTTTTTTTTAATTGACCGTTTTAACCATTTTTAGGTGTGCAGTTCAGCGGCATTAAATACATCAGCAGTGTATGCAACCATCACCACTATCCGTCTCCAGCACTTTTTCGTCATCCCAAACGGTGACTGTCCCCACTAAGTAATAGTTCCCCATCCCCACCCCAGCCCCCAGTAACCCGCCGTGCTGCCATGTGTCCACACATTGGCCTAATGTAGGGGCTGGATGCAGTAACCGCGGGACCCTGCGTTCCTCACAGACTGTCCATCCCGGCCCCCACACTGCCGGTCCTGGAACCACAGGCGGAGATCCCCTGTCCCCAGGGCTTTATCTCTAGTGTTCTCTCGATTCCTTCCTAGAAAACATGACCACCTCACACGTGTGCTGAGAAGGTCTAGGGAAGGAATACATTCAGTTACCTTTTCTCTGTGATTCAGTCCAGTCTATTGTTAATACCTCTGCCATCGTGATGCGTTGACCATACCTTTTTGTGCGTGGTTGGTTTTGTTTCGTGTCACTTTCTTTGAAGGGGAATTGCTTGGGCTTTTATGAGTTTGTTTTCCATAGCATATTTGTGATTACTAAGCTAACTACTAGGGACTCCTCATTGCCATGGGTAATTCAGCACCGGCGGCCAAACAGGAGGAAGAAGAACCATCCTCTTGGGTTCTGGGGCAGGTTCTGCTAACCTGGACCGCCTCCTCCCACCAGCAGGTGCAGGGGCAGCATCCGTGTCTGCTGGGATGCTCCGCCTATGGTTCCCTCTTTAAAGTGTGGGCTAGGAATGTCACTCTTGGTGGAGTCTTTTCTTTCTCTTGCACCCTGAGAAAGACGGGGGAGGAACCCCCTTTATATAGAAAGGGAAACAGAGGCAGACATACTGTGATCTTTCCGGGCCAGAGCTGTCTGACAAACTTTGCAAAGATGGCAACATTTTAGATCTCGCCTGTCCCATGTGGAAGTCACTGGATTGTAGCTAGTATGACAACAGAACTGAATTTCACATTTTATTTCATTGTAAAAGGCTCCCTGTGGTTAGTGGCTACCGTAGTGGGTGGTGCAGCTGGTCCTGAGTCAGGGCAGGAGCCTGCAGACGTTTCTGTGGCCCACCACAGCTCACAAAGCCTGCAAACCGTGTATTTCCACTGTGGTGCTTCTCCTGGTGGCCCCTGGACTGCCTGCATCAGAATCACTCGGAGCTTACTGTGGTTTTTAAGTTCCCGGGCCCCCTAGCAGACCTGGACAGTCAAAAACGTCTGGGGATGGGCCCACAAATCTGCATTTTGAACAAGTTCCCTCTGCCGCCTCGTGATTCTGACCCTCTCTGAAGTGTGAGGACCAAGGCCTCCAGCGTCTTCCGTCTTTACTTCCATGGGTCTTCCCAGCCCCCAGTGACCCATCAGCGCCCACGTGCTTTTGCCCCATACTCCCCCCCCCATAACCCCATGCTGCAGGCCAGCGGTTCTCAAGATGGGGTGCCAAGACCGGCAACATCAGCCTCGCCTGAGAACTTGTTAGTGATGCACATTCTCAGCCCAGCCCAGACCTGCAGAATCAGAAACTGGGGGTGGGCCCAGCAGTCTGGGTCTTAACCAGCCACCTAAGGGGATGCTGATGCAGGCCAGTCTCTGAGCAAGATTGCTCTAGGAAGCTCCTCCTTAAATTATCCCCCCAAATCCCCCCTTCCACCTCCCCTGTCCCCTGGCCTGTTCTCTCACTAGCTGCCCAGAGCTGCCAAGACCCTTCTAAGCCCAGGGACTGCAGGGTGTGTGGCTGCTGATCCGTCTGCCTTTCACAAAGGTCTTTGGGGATCCTGGCCTTCCCAAGGGGTGGCGCTAATGGGGATGTCATGAGGAGGCAAGCAGAGCAAAAACAGCACCCCCATCCCCCCAGGGTCCCAGGTGGTGGCCGCCTGCTCATCCTGGGCCAGAATCTCAGAAGAGCAGAGGGCCAGATGGGTGCATTTCCCTGGGACCCCTCTTGGGGACGGAGGCTCTGGTGCTCCCCTCCCAGTGTCCATTGACTCAGAGGAAGTTGGCGCAGCTCACAGCTGGGCTCAGCAGACAGCACTTGTGTGTCTCACATTTTCCCAGTGTGCAGGGAGAGCACGGGAGGTGGAGGCCGGAGTGTTCTAGCTGGCCATGCTGCTTACCCACTGTGGAACCTTCCTTCTGCAGGTCACTCGCCTTTCAGCGTCAGTTTCTCTGTTCCACGAAACGAGATTCCTGTACCACCAGCAGTCTTGTTCCCTCTGGGATGCTGGTGGGGGCAGACCTGTGCCTCAGGTAACCCAACTCATTCTGGGTTGCCAGAACTTTCCAGGTTTCGGCACTGAAAGTCCCACACTGTGGGAAAGCCCTCGGTCCCGGGGAAACCTGGATGGTCAAGTACCCTGTCCATACCCCCGTGGCTTCTTGACACTCAGCTGTGCTAGCCACGCTCAGCAGTTGCTGCCGTATGGCACACGATGCCCCACCCCCAGCCTAGCAGCTAAGGCATCACCTGCCTGGCCTCTGACCCCTCTACCTCCACTGATCTTCTGGCCCTGTTCTCTCCCGGCTCATTCATGTCTCTGGGCAACAGCTGATGCTCGGACTGACCCACACCTCGGATTCCAGCTGAGCGCCTTTTAAAAATCACACCTGCTCATTTTTTTCCACACTCAGTTACTCCCTGGATAGATACTTTTGTGACTGGGTGCCTGGGGCTGACAAGCTGAGCCGAACCATTTCTACCTTCATGGTGCCTGCACTCTGGAGGAGGGTTTTTCTGTCTAGAATCCTTACCTTGAACCAGAAGGACAGCCTCCCTCAACCTCGCCCCGGGTCTGCCAGAGCTCCTGATTCGTCCACCTGGCAGGTGTAGAGTACCTGCGCTGGCCTGGGCTTAGTGCTGGGGACCGCGAACATTCGACAGCCGCTGCTCAGCATCTCACTGTCCCGTGAGCTAGCCGGCTCGCCACTCCCACCCCATGCCTTCCCCTTCTTACTTCTGTTACCTCTCCACCCGACACTGATTCCAAGTTCCACCCTGTCCCGGGCCCCTGGCCCTTCTGCAAAGCCTTTCTTGTTCATTCCACCCCCTCTGTGCTTAGCCCTTGCGTTGCCATGGACCTTTGTCACGCGGAGCACAGTCTACCCGTGACTGGGGCCCGTGTGAGCATTCTTGAGTGTTACCTGCGGCTCTCCTCCGAACTGTAACCTTCGAGGGGGCAGGGACCACAGGGCACCCACACCTCTGTCTCCTTCTGTGTTCACCTAGAGCACAGAGCCGGGCTCCAGGAAATGCTCCAATTGGGAGGAAACACGCGTCCACGAATGTTTGAGCTGGCAGGACCTTAGGAGACATTTATTTATTTTTTTTAAAGATTTTATTTATTTATTTGAGAGAGAGAGAATGAGAGCCAGAAAGCACGAAAGGGAAGAGGGTCAGAGGGAGAAGCAGACTCCCCGCTGAGCAGGGAGCCCGATGTGGGACTCGATCCCGAGACTCCAGGATCATGACCTGAGCCGAAGGCAGTTGCTTAACCAGCTGAGCCACCCAGGCGCGCAGGAGACATTTAATCTGGCCCTCATATTGACACACCTTTGGATGAGCCTCACCTGGCAGGTAGGGCAGCACCTGGAGAACACCTGCGGCCCCACCAGTCACTCTCTGGGTTTTCAGGGGTCAGTAAATCTATCCCTCTTCTGGAATTTGGAGGCAGCTGAAAGGTGGAGGCAGGTGGAGAATGTGACTTGGGTTGTGCCCCGTGGGCACCTGACTTCATTCTCACGCGGGGTCTGAGGTGTGAGGGGATGAGTCCGTTTGCTTCTCCAGCAGGTCCTCGTCCTCCGTCAGCCTGGGCAGCGCATCTCTCTCTAAACAAGTGGCTCGGTTTGTGTTGCAGGCTCCAGGATCGTTGAGCGTGGTAGAACCCCTGACGTTCTTTTCTTCTTTGTTCTGCCAATATTTGTGGTGCACCTGCCTGGATCAGAATCCTTCTTAAGTAGCAGGGATATGATCGTAGATAAAACACAGACCCGCCCCAAACACAGTCCTCCCCGCTTGCCTCAAGTCAAGGGTATTTTCAGAGAATTAGACACTGAAAACTCCGTGGTTTTGGTGTCCTTGAAAATTTCCTAAAATGCCTTTCTGCTCCCCCACTTTGGTTAGCAGGGCAAATCGGGCCCGGATGACTCCCTTTTTTGGAATTGGGCTTCTGCAGACCCTTAGGGTTCTTCTAGCTTGGAGCCTGAGCCCCTTGGCCCCACAGCTTTCCCTGCTTGGGTTAAAGAAAGTAAGAATCCATTGCATTGCTGAGTCTTGTCATCGTTTGCTTCTTTGTCCTCAAAGATAAGCCAAAGTTCTAGTTAGCTGGGCACTTGAGCTAGCTGGGACCTGGTTAGAAGAGATTAAGTTGTCTTCTCTCCCTCCCTCTTCCCCCCCCCCAACTCTCTCTCTCTCAAATAAACAAATAAAACTAAAAAAAAAAAAAAAGAAGAGGTTTGCTTGTGTGTTTGAGCAGCTGCTGGGGTGTTTGAAATGACCCGCCGCTCCTCTTCCCTCGCCCTGCCAGGCTCCTGGGGTAGGCGTCAGGGACTTCCCCGTGTGTCCTGTGTGACCACCTCTCCAAGGTGACTGGGCCTCTGTCTTCGGCCAACCCCGATGACCTCTGGGGCAGAGCCCCGCCCTCTCGCTGTCCCTGAGCCAGCTCTGCCTTCCTACTTCCTGGGCTGACTCACTGGACCTGTTCCCTGGGCCCTTTTCAGAGACTTGCCGTTTGCCAGGTAGCTGAACCAGGATTCTGAGCAGTTGTGTGCTTAGAGGGACTCATGCTTCTCCTCCATCTCCCCCCGCCCCCAGTGTCACCTTCAACACACCCTTGGAGGTCTGTTACCATGTACACTCAGGTGAAAACCATGCAGGGGAACCTGACCCAGGGACTCCTGCTTGGCAGGATTGCCTACGTTAAACAACCCAAATAAATAAGGTGCATTAATCACCCCATTTTACAGATGAAGTCACTGAGGCACTGGGAAGTAAAGAAACTTGTCACAGGCCATGGAGACAGGAAGCCAAGAAAATGAGATTCAGCCCAAGGTCCAGCTGGAGTCCGACTGCAGCCCACAGTAGCCATTACTCTCCTGTCCCCACTGCCATGCACTCCGCAGTGTCCCTTGTACCCATCCTCGGCTGGGGCATGGCAGGTTCTGAAGTGAGCAGTAACAGAGGGACTTGATCCGTTGAAAGGCCAGGCACACCCCTTCTGTCCAGGCCCCAGCCCTGGTAGGGAGCTCCCCGTGGCTGCCTCCCCGGGCTTGGGAGGGCCCTTATGAAGTGGGAGGGTCATGCGGCAGCTCGACAAACTCCAGTCGGAGACTTAGGTGTGGGTGAACTGTGCACAGGCATCCCTCACAGCAGGTTCCCTCTTAGGGCTGTGGGTTTCCTGCTGCTCTTGGCTGTAACCCGCTAAAGAGAACAGGTTGCAGGAGGGTTCGGTGCCTGTTCACCCTAGGAGGTAGGGAGGCGTGATCATGGTCATTTAGAGTGGCATCAGAGAGATCCATGCTTACTGCTTACTGCTCAAAAACTGTTAACGAAAAACTTTGTATTGTTTGCACTTCTTACTTTCCTACCACCTGCCCAGACAGCCATGTAGTTCCAGGGCCTGTTGAGTTACAAATAGTAGAAATACAACTGAAACTGACTCATAGAAAGGAAAATCAATAGCTCCACGTAACTGAGATAGTCAGAGATTAATCTAGCTAGCTTCAGGCATAGCTGCATCCAGGTGCTCAAATGACGTCGTCTCCCCCGATCTCCTTTCATCTGTTTGGGCGTCCTTTCTGGTGGTAAAAATGACCCCTCCCAAGTCTTAAGTCACACTTACCTTTCTAGGATTCCCAGTGCAAAAAGTCTTGCATCCTCAATATTTCCAGAAATCCCAGGACTGATTATCATTGGCTTAGTTGTAATCATGTGACAGCTCTGAACCAATCACCTGGTCCAGGTCTGCACCCTGCCCTGGAACCGGTTGGGGTGGGAGTTGTGAGCCCCCAGTGAAACTCTCAAGTGGGGTGTTAGTCAAAGGAAAGTCAGGGAGGATGGACTGGGAATGGAAGCCCAGAGGCAAATGTGGGACTTAAGCGCTGCAGAGTATGAGCTGATTCCTTCAGCAGGTGTGTGTGTGTGCCCCTCGCTAGGTGTCATGAGGTTGAAAGGAAAGCCTTGGATGCGGACCTTGTCAGTGAAGGATGTTGCAGGTTTTCTTGAGCAGCTACTATGGGCCTGGTGCTGTTCTACACCCGGGTGGAGGAGCTCAGTTGTCTCTTCTATTAATCATTCATTCCTTCTCCTCTTTCTCTCTTTAAAGACCAGCTCTCAGCTTCCTTCTCAGTCTCCTGGTCATATTGCAATTAGGACCCCTCCTTTTTTCTTCCTTCCATCCCTCTGTGTGTACCTCTTTTGTCACACCTGTCCCAGATGGGCTTAAAAGAAGGACCCCCGCCTCTGTTGGCTTCCTGAGCAGGGGCCTGGGTGGGGTCCACTTGTGTGCCTGCTCCCCGGTGGGCCTGCAGAAATGCATGATGCGATGTTCCCCTTGCCAGCCTCTCGCCACATCCTGGATGTTACTGAGCACACTGAGGTCAGTGGCAGCAGCTGGTCCCTGGGCACTCCAGATGGCATCTGGCTTCTCTCAGCCTCTCCATTGGGAGTCAGATTTTCCAGGCTGCGTGTGGAGCTTGGCCATCTCCCTGGAAAGCACTGATTGATTCCCCCTAGAGATGACCTGAATCCATCCCCAGCAGACAGATGCTACGTTCTTACAGCAAGGCAGGCAGTGGGCAGCCCAGAAGGTAAGAATTTAGAGAAAGGGATGGTTAGCTTGCCTCTGTGCCTGGCATTGTTTAGGGTGTAGGTGCTGGTTCCACATTTCCTTGGGTGTCTGCCCTGTGGAGGAGCATGAGCGAGCCCCCCCCCTCTAAGTTGTCTTACCTGGACCCAGGGCTCTGAATATGGGGACATCGGAGGCGTATACCAAGTGCTCAGGGCCACGAAGCCAGACTGCCTGGGTGCAGATCGTTCCAACAGTGGGGACCTTGAGCAAATTTCTTAATCCCTCTGAACCTCGGTTTCTTCGTCTGTAAACTGAGGAGGCTATCCCTACCTGGTAGAGGTTTCATGGAGATTAAATGAGTTGATTTATGCACAGTGTTTAGCATGGGCCTTGCACATAGTAGGTGCTTTGTAAACATCATTTGTGTTAGTTTTATACTAAAATGGATGCTGTAGATAAACAGGCTCACCAGACAGATGCCCCCATAGCACAAGGTCAGGATCAGTGATCAGTGGGAGATAAAGTCCTTGGGGCAGGATAAGCTCTTGTCAAGGGAGAGTTTTTGGAGGTAGCATCTGCTAGGCTTTGTTTTCCCACTTGGAGGCAGGTGTCTGGCAGCAGTTTGTCAGAGACTGTTGAATTGTGGGAAGCCCCTGCGAAGGTTTCTTGGGGAAGCTGCTTGATCTTTCTGAGCCTCAGGTTCTTCATCCTGTAATGGAAATGATGAAGCCCACCCTGCACGGCCTGGTATACAGTAGGTACTTAATAAGTAAAGCCATTGCTTTATTAATAAGCCATCTCAAATGGGTTGCAAATAATAAAATGTTTATTAAGCGTGGGCTTGGCATTGGCAGCATTGGAAGCATCTTCCCACAGGGTCGGGTGAGTGTACGTGAGCATGTATGCACGTGAGCGTGTGTGCCCAGCGGGCACTCTTCTGCCCCTTGGGACTTTGAGAGGCTTGGCCATGACTGAGCTTTGAGCCTTGATGTCTATGGCATACGGTCAGATCAGGGCACTGCGCTGAGCAGTGACGATGGGAGGTGCATGGGGAGTCCAGGCCATGCGTGAACCCCATGGTCGGAGGGAATGTGAGTTGGCCTCGGGGAAGTGTCCTGGGACTTGATGCCACGTTCCAATGACAGTCGCTGAGCC
Source organism: Zalophus californianus (assembly GCF_009762305.2). Taxonomy (NCBI): domain Eukaryota; kingdom Metazoa; phylum Chordata; class Mammalia; order Carnivora; family Otariidae; genus Zalophus; species Zalophus californianus. The sequence goes on from NC_045598.1 coordinate 10,844,575, forward strand.
TTGGCACAGCCTCGCATCCTGCAGGGAGGGCCCTGCGCCTGCTTGCAGCGTGTCCCACCAGGGATGCTCTAGCGCTTCAGGTGTGGGAAGGTGCCTACTCGAAGGAGCTCCAGGCAGAGCAGGGCTTGGTGTAAGGACACGGGCAACCTCGAGAAGTCCAAGGCCGGCCACGTGGGGTCCAGACGTGAACGCTGGGAGCCTGGGGCCGTGCCCTCTCCCTCCCACCTCCCTCCTCGGTCCACCCAAGGAGTCTCCGCAGCTGCCTCCCCAGCCTTACTCCTCGGCCGGCGTCTCCGTCTTGCAGTCCCTTCAATGCCTGGGAAAGAGAGAATCTGATTGGCCCCTGCCTAACCAATAGTTCGGCAGACCCTGGATCAGGTGACTCTCCTGGCCCAATCAGCTGCATCCGGACAGTTGGGCCGGCTCCCTGATCTGTGGAGCTGCTTCCTTCCAGATTGTGGGGAAGTAGTTAACTTAGAGAATTTGGGGCAAGGACGGCAAATGGACTCATCATGTCTAGTCCTCCTGAGCTGAAATGCCTTCCAGGATTGGGAAGTCACTTCCTTTCCAGGCAGCCCCTGTAAGTTTGGATCAGTTTTAAGCTTTCACGTTTATGTGGAACCCAACACCGATATCATTGTAGCCTCCACCCGTTGGCCCCTGTCCTACCGTGTGAAGACCTTCCGCACTACATCCGCTTCGTTGACACGAGAAGACAGCTGCCATGGCACAGGATCCCATACACCTTTCTGCACCTCAGCTTCGTTTCCCCCGTGTCTGTCTTCCCGGTCAGGACAGAGCAGATTGTGCTGGGGGCAGGGGGCAGACAGGAGACGCCTTGCCTTGATCCGCCCAGCTTGACCAGCCACACATCTCTCATTCCAACAGAGTGTTCCCCACACTGAGCTGTGTGTTCCCGGCTCCCCTGATGTTTAAGAGGACTCAGCAGGAGCCTGAAGACATCAGTGGCAACCCCTGGGAGCAAGGCGGGGGGGGGGCGGCGGGGGGGGACGGGGCAGAGAGGCCGCTAGAGACTCCACGGGATGCCCTCAGGACAGGTGGGGCCGGGACAGTAGCCTAGGCCAGAGCTGTGGGGTTAGGCCACCATTCTTTCCCCTTTTTCTGCAGCCTTCCCGGCACCACCCACCCCCTTGCTGACAGCCCCTAGGTCAAAAGGAACCGAAACACATCCAGTGACAAGTGCATGTATTCCTTTTGCGGCCCATAAGCACCATCTGTGGCCAAATAAACAGCCCCTTGGCAAGAGGTCCTGTGAACATTTTCATGCAGCCAAGAGATTACAAAAAAGAGGAAGACAAAGGTGGAGCAGAAAAACAGTACGTTACTTGCAGACCAGTTGACAAAGGAGATTGAATGTCTGCCTGGAAATGTTTGAGTCAGCTGCCTACCTTCCAGGCCAGGCCAGCCCAGGTTAGGGGTCTGGTTTTCCCCCTTACTTGCCCTCAATTAGCTTTTTGCAGGTGTGCACACAGAGAAAATGCTCAGTTGGAAGGAGATTTACAGCTTCCTCTGGAGATCGGGGGCAGGAACAACTTCCTGGGCAGTGGGGTTCTCCTGGGTTAATTTTCAGGATTACTGAAAGGATCGTAGCTGAACACTCTTGGCCTCGCCCATGGCCTTTGCTGGACGCCATGCGGACCTAACTGCTGACTTGCCAGAGGACGAGTGGAGTGCTGTCCCCAGGCCTCCTGGGTTTGAGCTTCATCGTCCAGGGCCTTATGGCCGAAGCATAACCAGACCTTGCCTTGGATTTTTTTTTTTTTTTTTAATTTTTTCTGCCTGGAATGTCCGCAGCTATATGCCATCCACCCCTGAAGGAGGGACCTCACTGGCCTGGGTGGTGACCAGCCTGCATTTCCAGGGGGACACGGCAGCACGCCCACAGGACACAGGACTGCTTCTTATTACAAGTCAGTTACAATGCAAACACCTGCTCCTAGTTAGGCCACTTCATGTGGTCTACTTTCTGCTGCTTTGTCCGACCGCGGAAGCACACGCTGTGTTATGTGTGCCGTGTCTTGTTTTACCATCCCCCACCCCGCCAGGTCCATACACTCCAGGGCCGCGTCGGTCCTGCTTCCCCCTCGAGCCCCCACAAGTGATCGTACTACTTAAGATGCGTCTGAAAAGGGGTCCCAGCCTGAGGCCTGGACATTCCAGGCTTGGAGTTTGTGGAGTCGGAAGAAGAAAGAGAAAAGATCTGGTTCAGCTCCAGAGAGTAGGGCAGGGGGAGGCTGATTTAGCATACGACGTATAGACCAACAAAAAACCTTGGGCCTGCCTGCACTGAAGCGCTCACATGCAGGGTCTCTGCACTGACCTCTGTTCATTCCTTTCTTAGAGCTGCACACTGGGTCTGCAGCAGGCAGACCCAGCACCTGCTTGCTGTTCTTCTGTTGGTGTCATTTTCTCCCCGGGGAGTGAGGGAGGGAAGGGTATGGGAGAGAGAAACTTAAAGGTAAAGCATGTTTGGTCTTGAAAGCATCTCTGGCCAAAGAGAGCACAGTCCTGTGCAGGGGTAATGGGGAGAGGGTGGCCTGACCTAAGGCCTTCCTTGCCGTGGGCCTGTGCCCTGGGCTGGCTACAGCTCAGTGGGCCCCTGATCACAGGTCAGGGCCATGCTAGGGGCTGGGACCCATAACATGTGTCTCCTGCCAGGAGGTGCTCTGGGAAGACCTGGAGGGTGGTGTTCCGTACAAGACTTCCCTGTCTCGGTTGGCAGGGTCCTTTGTATTCCTCCAAGGAAAGCAGCCTGGGGGTTGCTCACCACTGGTGAAAATTCTGCCTCATCTTTTTGTCCTCCTGCTTCTTTTAAGAGGTGCTGGGCATGGTCACATGTTCCGTCGGACCGGGTATGGGCCGTGCGTGCGTGCGGGAGCACGTGTGCGAGTGTGTGTGGGGAGGTGGGGGGTGGAGAGCCGTGGGGTTTTTTCAGTTTACATTTTTCGAATAGTTTTCTCCTCTGCTCTCCCAAGAGGCAGCACGCAGAGTGGAATCAGCATTTGACCTTTGTGAAATGTTGGTGGAGTGGGCCAGACAGACGGGATGGGGGGAACTGTTTGGTGGCAAGTTGGCGGCAGCTCAAAGCCGGGGTTCAAGTTACATCTCTTTCTTTTTCAGTTCATAAATGAGAAAGTGAGGGTGGTGGGTGGTGGAAAGGGGGGGGGCCTGGGCCTTCCAGATTAGGATCACGTGGGCTACTCAGCTCAGCAGCTCTGGAGACCTGTCAGCAGAGAATGTTCTAGCAGGGGGCTCGGGTCAGGAGTTTCCAGGAGAAGCCCCTGGGGATCCAGGACCAGGCTGCCAGGCAGGGGCTGGTCTCAGAACCCGAAGGCAGTGGCTGCCAGAAGAGGGAGGGAGGGAAAAGAACCGGCAGGAATGTTGTATTTGGCCTGTGCCAAGCACTGTTCTTTTGTGTGTAGTCCCTGTACACAGACAGTCCCTCATTTCATCCTCACAACGCTCTATAAGATTAGGTACTGCCATTGCCCCATTTTACAGATGAGGGAACTGAGGCATAGGGAAGTTCTTGAGGGGCTGATATTCAAACCCAGACTGCCTCACCCCTGCAGTGTGTCTAGCCACTTAGACCTGTTAGTTGAGGTGCTCAGCAAGTATTTGTCCTAACCGAAAGGGAGATACATAGGTTCTGTGTTGGGGTCGAGTGTTCCTGTGGGGAAAGAAGTTCTGTTCACAGACACGGCAGTAACGCATTAGGGACTTGAGGTTGCCCTCCCCGCAAAATGGCCCACATTTTTCTGCCTTGATTATGTGTTTGGTTCATAGCCCACACTGCTGAAACTCCCCAAGTGAAGTGGGGGTGTTTTTCTAATCAGGTTTGTTCATTTTTAATCCTGAAGGTTGTAGCCTGATGGGAGGAGGGACATGGTTGTGGGGGCCCCTGTTGGTACCCTACTTTGAAGTCTAGGAATCCATTACCACAAAGGCCTCTGGAGACAGAATGGACCACTCTGGGGTTGTGGGTACCCTCAGCCCTTTACACCGATGGAGGGGGTAGGGAGGAGCCTAGGAGGACTGGAATGCATAGAACAGCCCAGAGAAAGCAAGGCTGCACCCAGGAGTCTGCACGGCTGTGGAAGGAGTGGGGGGTAGGGGAAGGTCTGAGGGAGGTGGGGAGCTGGACCCAGGCTTCATGCAGCCCAGACTCCCTGGGTGAACTGACTGAAGCAAGGAGCTCTTCCTTGGGCCTTGGGTTGACTGCCCTGAATGAGAACAATAAAACCCACCATTGTCCTATTCCCAGGAGGTTAGGATGAAAAACATAACAGAAGAAGAAAAAGTTAACTTTGAAGAAAAAGTTAAAAGTGCTATATTCAGCTCAGCAGCATCAGGCCAAAGCACAGCCTTCTTTGTGTGAAAATGCCATCTTGTTCTGGGCCAGGCAGAAGGCCTCCATCCGGCTTCACTAGGTAGTGTGCATTGTTTTTGAGTTATATGTGTCAGGATTTGGGATTGGGGGGCCCTGTGGCATATCGAGGAATAGAATCCTGGGAAGACATTGCAGGGAGAAGCCAGGTGACCCAGTAACAATGGCCCCCCACTTCCTAGGTATGGGCCCTGGGACAGGTCCTTTGTGCTTTAGTGTCCTCATCTATAAAGCGTGAGTTTACCACCCTCTGAGGTCGCTGGGGGGTTGCACCAGACCTGTGCCCAGCGTGGAGAGCTCCCCCGGTCCCTGGAATGCTGAGCCCAGTGCCTGGCTTTCCAGCGGCAAGTTGTTAAAGTCCAGCCCCGCTGGAGACCAAGTAGGGTCTCCTGTGAACCAGTTCCCTGTGGCGTAGGCCTGCTCTTTCTCAGTCCAAGGTAATTTTTCAATTAACTCGATTGGCTGGAAACGGGGGCACCCTTGGAGTGTGGGAAAACATCCCAGGCCGGAAGGGCCCTCCCCTCTGCCCCCAAGCTTGCTCGGGGCTTGGCTTCCAGAGGGAGGATCCAATTTCACATTAGGACACCAGGATGGGATCCCAGTGCCCCTCTGAAAAATCCCAGATGGCGCCTTCTAGAAGCCCTAGCGGGCTCCACACTGGCGGCCGGCCTGCGCGCCCTCCCTCCCCACCCCCAGCGGGCTCCTTGACCGGGGCTCCAGAGTTGAGAGCAGTGAACAGTGCTTGTTACTGACTTTATTGCTAAACAGTTTAGAAAGGCAGCCCTCCCAGTTTTCATAAGTGAAACATTTAAAGTATGCAAAGCATATTTTATTTCTTCTGGAGCAGCTGCTCCGTTGGGCTGGAGAATAATCAGGAGTGCGTTACGTGGTGCCACCCTGCTGTGCTAGTAGGTTCCATGGCCTCTGGCCCCCTCCCCCCGCCAACTGATTGGCGGGGAGGACTCGGTGGCCGGAGGCCAAGATGCTTTCTTCCTTTCCCACCCCCTCCACGGGGCCCGCCATCCACTATGATGGCATCAGAGTGGCCCGCCAGCGTGTGCTGAGGGCTTGCGCGGTGCCGGGCACCTTCTTGGAGCTTTCTATCTCTTACTCCTAAAATGTCACAGCAGCACTAGGGAGATGCGTACTGTTACTGATCTGTTCCCCACATGAGAACAGAGAAGGGACCTGCAAGCCCAACACCTACGAAAGGACAGAGCCAGGATTTGATCCAGCCCCTGGTCCCAGGACCGCTGCTCTCAACGGTCCTGGCCACCCTTTCACGGGTGAGGAAGTTGAGGGACATAGAGGTCACACCATACATAGCAGGAAATGCCCGTCTTCGTCCGCCTTCTGAAGTTACCTTTGAGACGGGGAGTCCTCCAGGTTTACCCTCTGTTTAGGTCACAGTCTAGACTTGGTTTAAAATCTTCTGAAAGCCTGGATCTGTTTGCAACGCAGATCTGAAAATGCAGGGATTTCAGACCCTCCACCCTTGTGTGGCGGCGACGTTTAGGAGAGCCATTGGCTGGGTCCTGGTCGCCCACTTTGCTTCTCCACATAATTGTTTACATCTGTGGGGGCCTTCCACATGCCTTCCGCATTTCCATGTGCGTTTAACCCCTGAGTGGATGTCTAAGACTGAGCAGAATGTTCCAGCCAAAGCATGTTTCCAGTTTGGTTTCCAGGTCATAGTAGCCAGTGGCCTAGCAGTCAAGGTTGTGAATTCTAGGCACCTTCCTCTGGGCCTCAGTTTGTGTATAAAATGGGGATAAAAATGCTTTTCTTCCCCCAGTCTTAAGAAGGTAGCTTTCCCACTAGGAGGTAGACCTGGAGAACCTGCTCCCTGACCAGTAGGACAGGCAGCTTCTGTCTACCCTGTACATTCTGGTAATGGGTGGAGAAGGAAACTGAGAGGCAGGTGTTTTGCTGCTGACTCAGACTCAGGGGTGGGAAAGAAAGCCAGAGCTGGGCTGTCCCCTGCAGTGGCAAGGCCTCAGTCAAGTTGGTTCCTCCCAATTTGCAATGAGCTTTGTGCTTACTGCCTGGATGGGAGGTGTCATGAATTGGTGGGTGTAACCAATACCACGCCCTCTCCTTTATGTTTTGGTCATTTTTTCCCCCTGGAGGTGGTGAAGAGGGAGCAGGGATGAGAGGCGAGTCACACATGGTGAGGGGGAGAGGGAAAAAGGCCATGCCAACCCAGCGGTTGCTCTCCTCTTCTAGATGTATTCCTTTAGGAGCCAGGCCTTGAGGAGGGGTGAAGCTTGTTTCAAGAGCCAAGAATGGGGGAACCCAGACATTTTTACCAAAGTTCAAAGTAAGTCATAATTCCTTCTCTGTGCCCATTTGTCAGGCTCTTTGTTCTGGCATTTAGCTCAAGAAATATGCACAGCATGGTATTTGGGCTGGGAACCTAGTCCCATAGTTAAGAACATGAGCTTTGCAATCATTCAGACCAGCTCTGGGACCTTGAACAAGCCAGTTCACCTGTCCTGGCCTCTGTCTCTGCCTGTGCAAAATGGGGAGCATGCTAGCATGGCTCCCTCAGGCTTAGCAAGAGAATTAGCTGAGGCCCAGGGCCAGGCAGACAGCACGTGAATGGGAAGTAGAACCCTCAGGCGAAGGAAGGAGACCCAGTGGCTGCAGGGTTGGTGCTCACAGACCCCTCCAGCTGGGATAAAAGGAGAAAGGCTGATTTGGGCAGGAAACGTCTGGAAATGGCCTTGAGGCAGAACTTGAAAATGTGTGCCTTCCAGGGTTCAACCCAGAGGGACTGTTCACTGCAAAGGTAAGCTGGACTTGAAGTACCCATGGGGGCAGTTGCTCACTGGTTTTGTGCAGGTGAATTCCAGTATCCATTCTGCCCATCCAGTTCCTGAAAGAGAGCTTGGAGTGCTTAGCATATAGCAGATGGCCTTTAAGTTTTTGAGGTTGCTAGGTGCCCAGAAAACCATCTCTCATAAACGCAGTTTACCAGAGTTCTTTTCCAGTTAGATGGGATAGAAAACACAACTCAGACTGGCTTAAAAATGTATTTGCTCATGTCCAGGGGTATAGCCTGGCTTCAGGTGTGGTGTGGTCCAGGACACGGATATTACCTGAATCCAGTCTTTATCTTGTTGCCCCCCCCCCCCCCTCCCTGGCGAGACAGCCGCCAGCATCCTCAGGCTCCTTCCCCATGCCCATCATTGAGGAGGGATGCGTGGGCCAGACACTGACTGTGATTGGACTCGCTTGGGTCATGTGCCCCTCTCCTGAGCCAATCACGGTGGCTGGGACGATTCAGGGCTCTGATTGGCCAGACTAGGTCACATTTTCAGCCCTGGACCACAGACTTTACCGGTGGCTCTCCAAAGGGAAATGGTTTGAAACGCTGTGTCAAAAAGATGCGGGGGGGGGGGGGGGGCATAGATGTTAGCAGCACGGAAATGTCTGCAGCCCAATCCAGCAGGGGATCACGAGGAACTTGGAAAAGGAGGGATGAGTCCACATTCCAGAGGAAGTGGTAACTTTGTGGCTCAGCTTGACAAGCGTGCTAAGATTCCTCCTTGCACCAAAGGGTATCCCTGAGCAGCCACTGTCAGCCTACCAGAGGCAGTGGCCAAGCCCTGGGGAGAGGCCAGCCCTCTCTTCTCCCACCCCTCCTGCCCAGGAAGCCGATAGCAGCAGGCTCCTCCTGGGCAGGCTTTGGGACTGAGCAGTCGTTGCTGCCACTGTCCGTCAGGGACTTCGGCCACCAGGTGACAGGAGAATGCCTGCCTCTTCCACTCCGAGCCAGATGGCGTATTTGGAGGCTCACATCCCTCCTGGAGCTAGAATAACTTGCCGAATGATTTTTGCAGATCCCGAAGGACCATGGGGTTCCTACTGGCTGTCAGTGCTCCGACAGCATCAAGCCACAAGCTGAGAAGTGCTTTCTGGGCTTGCAGTGCAGTGGACACGGGGCGAGGACCTCACGTGGCATATTACAGGGATCAGGCCAAGCCACCCTCAGGGAGCACGTTCTATGTGCCAGTGCTCGTGCTAAGTTCTGCCTGAGAATGAGGCCACTGTGTGCCAGAGGTTTGTGATCCCTGCACTTCCCCAGGGTGTCCCTGCTTCTGAGCCTGTGACTGACCATCTTGAGCCTGTGACCTGGTCTCCCTCGCTGGTGCCTGGCACACAACCATCGCTGAGTCAGTGCTTGGTGAGAGGTGACAAGAGGCTGCAGACCCCCTGTGCCTGGAGAGAACCGGATTTCTGGGATAGGGAGCGCTCCCGTGGGAACTGTGGGCCCGTGGGCAGCAAGGCCCCACAGGATTAGCTTGGCAGTCGGGGGCCCGAGGAGAGCCTGGCCAAAAGGTGTGTTTATGGACCAGCAGCTGCCCTGAACAGCCTCTACAGGACAGATTAAACGGTACCTAAAGGAAAAAAACAATTACTGTGAAATATGAGGAAAAGACGAAGGCTGTGTCACCTGGATGCCTGGGGTGCCCCTCTTCCCCCCACCTGTAGTAGGGATTGCCAGGTGGCTCTCTCAGGCCCCGGCACAGCCTGGGGAGTAATGCTGTTGAGACGCGAGCAGCCGGGCGTTATTTGAGAATCTCAACATATTTGGCGAGCGCGGTCTTGCATCCTGGTCACCCCCCAAGGTTTTAAGTGTCAGGACCATAGGACAAAGGCCCAGAGAACATGGAAGTCTCCAGCAAACCGTAGTCCCAGCTCTTGCCTGCCTACTGCTGGGCCTGTTTCTGGCCTAGCAGGTCTGTCTCCGCCAGCCAGAGGGACAGGGGAGTCTGCAGGGTGAACAGGGACAGAAGTCGTACAAGAGGGCTGTTTACAGTGCCTGATGCAGGGACCAGGCAGGAAGGGAGCCTGGGCTGGGGCTGAAGGGGCTGACCAAGCAGAAGGAAATGCTGCCAAGGCTCACTTCACCAGTCCCGGAGGCCCAGGAGGGCTGTCAGGCACGCACCTGAGTCTGCGTTTTCCAGGCTACCACTCTCCCAAGATTTCTCTCTCCATACGCAAACTGTTACATTCAAGCCCAGCCCAGCTAGGTTGTCCTGCGGCAGTCCGGTCATTACAGAGCTTTAAGGACCCTTTGGGGTTGGGTCATATTGCCGCTTCCGTCGCCACCGCCCGCTGCCCTGGGCTGTCCGAATCCAGGGCTCCCGGCCCCACTCAAGTTGGCTCAGCTTCACCAAGAGGCTGAGGCTCTGTGATCTTGGGCCTTTCAGGATGGGGTCAGGATGCAGACAGTGGTCACTACCCAGGAGGACTGGAGGGCCAGGCGCACAACTCCAGGCCCTGAGGGGAAGCACCAGGCTCATGCCTTCCTTGGGGGGCAACCTGCAGCCTGTGCCCACAGGAGAAGGGGTATAATATAGCTCAGTGGCCACAGGCGAAGGCTCTGCAGCCAGACCACCTGGATTCAACTGCATGTTCTCTCTTCTCTCTGTGCCTCAGTTTCTATAAAATGGGTATACCCCCCAGGGTGGTTGTGCGGATTGAGAATTAGTGCATATGAAGACTTAGAATCTTTCTGGCATGCGTGAGCAGCTCAAAAAGGCGTCTGCTCGCACCGTGTTGATGACGAGGGAATTCCAGAAGAGAGAGAAGATAGCCCTGCAGCTGGACACACCCCTTCCCTGCCGTGCGCTTCCCCCAGCAGAAAGGCAGGAGCACAGAGGGGGTGCGCTTTGACCGTTGGCGAAGACCCCCACCCCTGCCGCCCTGGGTGGTGGGCTCTGCCTTGTCAAGATTGCCCTCTGCCACTGGCTACCGGCCTCTTTGGACGCATTCATTCATTTGGTCTTATTGCTATTTAGCTTTGGGGCCTGAGAGCCCCCCGTCTCTCAGTGATTTGCCCCATAGGAATCCTAGCTGTCTTCACGTTTTAATCCTCTAAGGGCAGTCCTATTGCTAGTTTTTAGAACAAGCCCCACCCTAACAATAAGAGTAGCAGCCCCAGGCATGGCAGGGACTAAGCATTCACAACCTGACAAGCGCTGCTGGGCAGCTCCAGGGCACCTGGCTTCAGAGCCCACCGACCTGGGCTTGACCCCACGCACCGCCAGTGTCTCCGATCCTCAAGTGGGGACACCACAGCCCTGCGACCGGTGCTATGAGGAACCAGGGAGATGCAGCCTGTAATCCAGCGTGTGGCATCCAGCACACAAGCCGGTGCTCAGAAGGTGGCAGCGCCGTCAGCCATTGTCTCTGTGAGCAAGGGTGTTTGGACTGGAAGGGAACTGTGGGGTGCTCAGCACACCGTGTCATCTCGAAGTGACCTCCACTTGGCCAGGGGCTGGGTGGGAGCGTTCTCCTGGCATTTGACTTCTCCCACACAGGGTATGTGTAGCCCGAGGGAGCGCCCTGGCGTTTCCTGGGACACAGGCCTCACGTCAGGGAAGAGAGGTGAGCCGCAGAGCCTTCCAGATTGGCAGGGTTTGGAACCCTGTTCCCCTTCACTGAGGCCTGCCGGACCGCATGGGACTGGGGGGCTTTCTATCTGGGTTTGGGGGCAGGGACTATAAAAATGAGTTATTAGTGGAAAATCTAAAATATGTTACTGCTGTATTTGGATTTTTTTTTTCTTGAGGTATAATTTACATACAGTGAAATGCACAGGAGTTAAGTGTGCAGTTTGAGTTTGTTGAGTTTTGACAGGCACATGCTTGGCTGCTTAGCAAGGGGGCCACCCAGGGGCCACCAGGGATGGCCCCTTTCTAGGCTGGACCCACTTCATGCAGCCCGGCCTCCACCCAGAGCCTCTGCCCTCTTCCACCTTCCCTCACCCCCAGACCGGGCACTTGGCCTTCTCTGCCTGCCGTCTAATCCACCCTCCCGGGATGGGGGGCCCACGGGTCAGGCCTCAGTGGTTATCCAGGCCAAGGTCTTCCTTCGGGACCTCAGAGAAGTTTGCCCTCTTCTGTAAGAATGATCATGACAAGCTACATATGACCCCCATTTAGAACCTTCCAGAATGTTTCCACTTAGATGATTGCTTTGTTTAATGTTTACCACGGGCCTGGGAAACTGGTCTTGGCTCCATTTTCAGATAAGCTCAGAAGTCACTTATTCCAAGGTCAAAAAGCTAGGAAGTAGGGGAGCCAGGACTGAGCCCAGGCTGGGTGACCCCAGACCTGCCTGTCCTCCCTCTACCTCGGCACTGTGCTCAGCACCTTTCTTCTAAGAGCCCAGCACCGGGCCAGGTGCCGAATGTTGGGTGTGAGCAGAACAGAGCCCCTGCTCTTGTGGAAATGGACAGGCCAGCTCTGTGTCCATGTCTTTCTCCAGGGGCTGCATGGGGACTGGTCCCCTCGTGCAGGCCCAGAAGCACCGCGCACGGAGTGACTGGGTCAGTGTCACCCAGCTCCACCCTGGGAAGTAAGAACAAGCTCATACCCTGCTGGGGGGGCGCATCTGTCTTTACCGTCATCCACCAAGGCGAGTCTGCTTGGGCCCTGGACTCCTGCTGTGTCACCCACAAACTTTGCCACCCTGTCCTGCAAGGTGTGCAAGGAGTTACAACGGTGTGGGTGCTGGAACTAGACCACGCGGTTCAAACCCTGGCTCTGCTCTTGACTCTGTGTGACCCTAGCCAGATCACCTAACTCCTGGGCCTCAACTTCCCCATCCGTAAAATGGGATGATGATAATAGGACCTACTTCCCCAGGTACTGTGAAGAATAAGCTAGTTAAGCCGTGTTAAATACAACAGAACCTGGAGCACAAGGAGCATTAGGAAAGAAATAATCACTGCCATGATACACAGTAATTATAATGCAATTTTTATTTAGACCTTCGACTCCGGAAGGCTGGGCTTATCAACGTGCAGCTCACCAGGAGACTTTGCTGGTGCTTGGTCCCCCATAGCCCTGTACGGGCAGTTCTGGGGTATGCCCTCCAGTCACAGAAAATAACTTCCTTTTCTCCTTCCTCTCCTCACCCTGACCCTGACCCTGACCCTGTGAGCTCACAAAAATTAAGCATGAAAGAGGCTTGTCACAACTGGGGGCTCTTCCCTGGGGCCGCCACCTCCCTTCTGCGCTGTGTTGATTCTTTCACATCCCCGCACCGCCCCCCCCCCGCCCCCCCCCCCCCCCACACCGAGGAGCCCTTATCAGCTGCCGGAGCTCAGACTCAGCCTGTAGCGTGGGCCACAGTGGTTTGGTTCTGGTGACATGGGAAATCAGCAGGGAAATCAGACGCTCTCCTGCCCCAGGAAGCCCTGCCCAGCTGGTGCTCCTCTAGTTCTCCTGTCCCCTCCAGCAGGGGCAGGGCTGAGCTGTGCTGTCCAGGCCCCATGGTCCGTTCTCCCCTCTTGGAGCATTTTGGCCCTGTGCACATTGCCTCCTTGTTACAAGGTAGCTGCTGCAGCTCCAGCCACAAGTCCACTTTCCAGGCAAGAAGGCAGAGAAGGGGCAAAGCCTTTCTTCTCAAAGGACAGTCCACCTCAGGGGCTTTCTCCTACATCTTGCTCACCAGAACCAGGTCACCTGGACAACCCTAGCTGCAAGGGAGGCTGAGAAGTGGCTTTTTTAAAATACCAGGCACTCAATGTTCTTGCAAACAAAAGGAGGTATGCTAGACAGAGAAGGGCAGGGTCTGCCCTGGCTCCCTTTGCCACCTTTGAGTGAGTATGCCCCCCACCCCCTCCCAGGGCAGCACCCTGGTAACCTCGGCTTCCCCTGGAGCAGGAGAGCTGCTGTCTCCCGGGCAACAGTTACTTCCAGCTTCCTCGGCCCAGAGAGCTCTGTTGAGTCTGTGGCATTTCCGGCACCAGCCCCTTTTAACCACTACCCGCTCCCCTGCCCCAGGTCCAAGGGCAGTGGGGTTGCCCAGCATCAGCAGAAGGGTACACAGTTATCTTCCCTTTTTTCCCCCATGGGCAAGAGCCAGGATGGTTTCTCCAGAAATGCTGGCTCTCCTTCCTCAGCAACTCTCCGGCCGTTGGCAAAAGGCTCCTTCTGTGGGCCTGTGCTGTACCAGGTGCTTAATAAATACCACTTCTCCCTTTTTCTTTCTGTGTCCTGTGCCCTGCAGGCCAACACTGAGCAGGAGAACTCTGTGCAGTGGTGGGAGTGGTCTCCGTGTCCAACACTGGCCACTGGCTGTCCACAGGCACCTGAAACGTGGCCAGTATAACCGAGGAACTGGGTTGTTCATTTTAATTAATTTACACTCAAACAGCCACGTGTGACCAGCCGCTGCCTTCCTGAGCACGCAGCGGTTGTAGACTAGGGAAGACATTCACAATCGGTAGCAGTCTTCCAGATTCATGAAGAGTTGGAAGGCCCAGAGAGGAACACCGATGGGCCCAAGGTCACACAGCACTGTAGCAGTTCCCCTGAGGCACAAGCCCAGGTCTTCCAACTACAGCGTCTTCACTGGAGGGGAAGGGGAGTTGTGGGTCCTGTGGCCCGCACACAGGATGCTCACTGCCGGGCGTGTGTAAGCGTATTACACGTCTGTCTCCTTTATTCTCTTCACCCCCATCTTACAGGGGAGGGGAAGTGCCCGCCCGCAGTCTCAGAGCCCATACACAGACTGTGGTCTTGTGAGTCTCTCTGTGATTGCCGTCCCCGGGTTGTCCCGAGTCTCTGCCTCTGGAAGGACCCAGGGTGTGCAAGATCTGCGCTTGCACACCCAGCCAGGGCAGGTGCAGTTAGTAAGCTCGGACAAGCCCCTCTGTCTCTCCATAAAGTTGTTTTTCCAGCCTGGTCTCCTAAGACTTGGCTCCTGCAGGTGCTGCACCTCCCGTCCCGCCCTCCTGCTGCTTCGGGGCCTGACGCCAGGGGCAGGGCCCAGGTGTCAGGTACACCTGTTAGAAAGGTGAGCGCAGGAGAAAGCCGGCTTTGCCACAGTTAGCCAAGGACAGGGGCACCCGACCCCATCCTGCGCTCTGCTCTCATCATAATGCTGGGGTGCAGAGAAGGCTGTGCCAGATTCTTCTTTGCCTTTACCACCTCCCTCTCCTCTTCTGAGGTGCTCTGGCAAAGAAAGCCCTTTCTCGTGACTGTCCCGTATCACTGTGCCAGAATCCCCGTGGGATGGGAGTAGCGTTGCTGGATAAAACACAGCACCCCCAGTTACATTTGAATTTCAGATAAGCAACGAATACGTTTTAGTTTTATGTCCCGTGTAATATCTAGGACACGCTTATCCTAAAGAATATTTGCTTATCTGAAATTCACATTTAACTGTGCATCTCCCGGGGTGGGGGTGGGGGGCGGGCGGCCTTTGCTTCTTTTTTTTTTTTCCTAACTCTGGCAGCCCTCAACAGGTGGCATGATCCCCATGTAGCGTATGTGATACCTGAGACCCAGAGAGCTGATGGGGCTCACTCACGTCACAGCCAGGCCCTGGCTGGGACTGGATTCGAAGCCACATGTCTTGAAATTCTCTTCCGTCTGCGTAGACACACAGTAGACAACCTTAGCGGCTCCTTCAGGGCAGATTAAGGAAGAGGCCAGAAGTCGCATCCCTAAACAAACAAACTTGTCTCCAGCTATACGGTAATGGAAATAGAAGCGAGGATACGTTGGCGGTCACTCATACCTTGTTGGGAAATAGACTTCTGGTGACAGTTGAGTGGGGACAGACCCTCGGGAGAACTGATGAAAGAGAGTGGATCAGTCTATTCTGGCTCCTAACAAAATTGAGTGGGGACAGACCCTCGGGAGAACTGATGAAAGAGAGTGGATCAGTCTATTCTGGCTCCTAACAAAATTGCGGCTCGTAAGCTACAGACATGTGTTCCTTGAAGTTCTGGAGGCTGAAGGTCTGAGATCCAGGCACTGGCAGATTTAGTGTCTGGTGAAGGCCCTCTTCCCGGTTTATAGACAGCTGTCTTTGTGCTGTCTTCGTGTGATAGAAGGGGCAAGGAAGCTCTCTGGGGTCTCTCTTATCAGTGCGCTAATCCCACTCAGCGAGGGCTCCCAGACCTCGTCACCTGACCTCATCACCTCCCGGAGGCTGCACCTGCTAATACCATCACACATGAATTCGGGGGGGGACACAAACATTCAGTCTATGGCAGGGAGCAAGAATGACAATTCCAGAGTCTTCAGTACTGCTAGAGATGGCCAGGCAGGGCTGAGGTCACAGAGAGGTGGTCAGGATTAAGACCTTTTGTAATCTGACCCTGGCACAGCTCCGCAGGCTTCCTCACCTCATAGCCATTCATCCAGGGGCCTCTGGCTTTCTAGCCTCCTAGCCTTTGCTCTCACTCTTTCATCTGCTTACCACCCCCTGCATCTTGCAAGGCCCATTTCAAATGTCCTTGTGCCCCCAAGCCCATGTAGCCCTATCTCAGTGTTGTGCTTACTCGTATGTGCTGCTTCTACTCACCAGAGACTTCTTGAGGCCAAGCGTGTTCCCTTCTCCTTTCTGGACACCCTCCACTGGGCCTGCAGTGCAGGCAGCCTGCAAATGTTTGACGGGAGTGAGGGGGGCGAGCGGCCACAGTCAACCTCCTGCTTTCCGGTTTTGCTGAGAGACTCGGGCAGTGCCCAGCCTGTACGTGAGCCCCTCGATGTCAGAGCAGCTAGGTTCTCCCTTGCGGATGGCGTGCCTTCCCAGAGTGTGGCGTTGGGGTCCTTCGGCCCATGGTCACGTGGGGTCTGGGAATGTGCCAGCCAGAAGACAGGACCTGTCTGCGACATTCACCCAAGGGTCCCCAGTGCCTGGAGGGGTGTCTGCCATGGGGCAAATGCCCATAAACACTTTGGAGAGATGGGTTGAGGGAGTCAACTCAACTGTCCGTGTGTCATCACACACTGTTCAGGGCACCTTGGACCCCACAGCAAGTGGGACGGAACCGTGTAACCAGGCCTGCTTGCCGGGAGGTGCGCCCGCTGGGCACACGGATGCAGTAAACAGGTGGGCCTCCCGCGGTCCTAAGGGTTTTGCTCAGGTTGCCAGGTGGGGTCTGCTTTAGGTCTCTTGAGGGGGTAGCAGTGGTGCTGGGACCGACTGACAGGAAGGGCCCTGTGAGGAGGGGAGGAAGCTCCTGGCGGCCCGGAGGCAGGATGCGACTACACCTTCGGGGCGGAAAGGTGGCCTGAGGGAGGTCAGAGAGGGCCAGGGAGGCTGCTGCCTGGTGGCACTGGGACTGTGGCCCGGGAGGGTTTTCAGCAGGGAGTGAGGTACCGAGCTTGGCATTTCAAGCAGGCCCTTGGGCTTCTGTGGGGAGACTGGAGGTGGGCGAAGGGGGCGCTGGGAGGGCAGGGACACCTCCCCTCGCACACATGGCAGCTGAACCCAGGAGGCCTCAGAGAAGGTGGGTGATAAGAGGGGCACGAGGGACGGGTCATAGTCAAAGCTACCTTTTCGCAAGGCCTCTGGCGGTGGAGGGACCGCGAGTCCTTGAGGCCTTAGCTCTGCTTCCCCTTGGCCTGCCCCGCGCCCCGGGCCAGACTCTGCCTTGCTTGCCTTGAGGAGTGCAGGGCGGGGTGTTCTAGAACACCAGGCGCTGATAGAGCGTAAGGTGTGCGGGGAAGCGGTGCCACCACCTTACTGGTACTGAGCGCTTCCTGTGCACCTTGAGGACATCCTAGACCAGGACCGTCTGATGGCTTGTTGGAGCCTCACAGTCCAGTGAGGATTAGACCCCTTTGGGGGCATCTCAGGCTTGAAGGGGAAGGGACTTGCTCGCGGCCTCATGCCTGGTCAGCAAGGGAACCAAACCAGAGACCCAGTGTCTCTAAAGCTGTGGCACAGCCGTGATTCCCGCAGGCAAGGACTGCACCCCAGCTCCCGTGGCAGGATGAGACATGGTGGTGAGAGAAGGCCTCTCTGAGGAGGTGGCGTGGGATGAAGGGCCCAGTGAGGAAGCAGCCACAGGAAGAACAAGGAAAGGGTGTTTGAGGTGGAGGGCACTGCGGGGGCAAAGGCCCTGAGGCTGGGAAGAGCTTGGCATGCTGCAAAGAGAGAGACCGATGTGGCGGGAGGGAGAGAAATGCAGGAGTTCAGCGATGAAGCAGAGACCATGTTGTCGAGGGCCTGCTTCAACAAATAATTCAGAATCTCCTTTAACCAACGAGGTGAGCATCCTGACCACGAGTTTGCTCTCATAAAGGGTCTGGCAGAGGTATATCCGGCCTAATGAGGCTGCTTGACCTCCCACCTCCAGCACCTTGCACAGCTCGGTGTCTCTCATTGCTCAGGTGAGCAGACCTGGGTGCAGGTGTATCAGTTGACCTGCAGGACCGAGCTGGCCTACAGACTCCTGGGGGCTGGGGAGAGATGGCGCATCTTCTGGGTACCTTCCCAAGACCCCCAGGCCCTAAGGGAGGCCGTATCTCCTCAGCCTCCTCCCTGGGTCCTCATGAGTACAGGGTTGGGTTTAAGTGGCATGGAAACCTCTGTCCATGATGTCCCCATTGTTAGTGCTCACTTGACCCCATTCTCCTGGGTGTTCAGGTGTGGATGCCCAAGTCCTGTCTCTGCACGGTGCTGGGTTCCTCAACGCTCTGTGTTCCATATACATGTCGAGTGTGCCTTCTGGGGACTATTTCCTGAGTGTCATGCTGGGAGCTCGGGCTCTGGAGTTGGCCAAGTCTGGGTTCAAATCCCAGCTCTGCTACCCACCTCAACTTCTAATCTGTGAAATGGGGGTGACGGTGGTAGCTGCCTTAGGAGGTTTTTGCAGGTTTAAATGAGGTAATGCATCTAAAGCCCAACTCAGCACGCTGCAGGCTTGTGGCTAGAACGCCGTCTGCTGTCAGCTCTTCGTGCTCACGCTTATTCCTGCCCATCGGAGGGAAGATGATGTCAGCCGTTGGAATGGACACCCTCGGTGCAGTGACAGCTGCAACAGAGCCCTGGAGAATGTGGTGGGGGTGCAGGTGGGGGGTCCCACCAGCCGTGCTCTGCAGACTGGAGGTGGGGCTCTTGGAATAAGGTCAGTGGCTTTGGCAGTTTTCTTCCCAGCACACATGTAGGAAAGGCCTTGAATGCAGAGCAAACAGGAAAAGCCAAAGCACCTTGGAGCAGTCCCCAGAAAAACTGAGCATGCAGGAGCCCACGTCCCCTTCCTCTAACCGTGTGCCCTTCTCCCCTAGTGCTCCTGCGGGAAGAAGTGTCTCGACTCCAGGAGGAAGTCCACCTTCTCCGCCAGATGAAGGAGATGTTGACGAAGGACCTGGAGGAGTCCCAGGGCGGCAAGTCCTCCGAGGTCCTCTCGGCCACCGAGCTCAGGGTCCAGCTGGCCCAGAAGGAGCAGGAGTTAGCCAGAGCCAAAGAAGCCTTGCAGGGTAAGTGACTGGTTGGTGGCACTTTCTTGCCTTCCCTTGCCTGGGGCTCAGGCTTGGGCCACAGGGGCACCACGAAACCAGGGTCCTGCCTCTGCCGGGGGAGTGCCATGGACGTGGGGGTCTCCCGGTGCCTAGACCCCCAGCTGAGGCCGCCCTGTCCCTTTTTCAGTAGAATTCTGCCTCTTGCAGTGTTGGAAGCTCCTATCGTTCCCGCATCCCTGTGACTAACACATTTTCCATCGTGGTCATGCGGGGTCGCCTCTCTCTGAGGCATGAATGGCAGGTGGCATCTCTTGCTAAACCAGGCTGCTGACATGACACTGGCAAGGTCCTTGAACGCCTCCCGTCACAGGACAGTGTGGAGGCACTGAATTCTCTGCAGGAGGACACCTCCGTCCACCACACGCCACTCTTGTTCACTATGGCGGTCTCCTGGGGCGGGGGGCTTGGGTCCCCTCTCCTGTGGTTGGCCTGGAGGAGCTCCCCTCTGGGAAGTGCAGTGTCCAGTGTCCCCTCCGGGAAGGCGGGGGAGGGAGCGGTACGGGTGCCCAGGCACTCTCTTGCAGAGCTGGACCACTCGTAACCTCCACGTGGCCAGTGTGTCTGGTGCCAGAAGCTGCTGGAGGAAACACAACCAGTGGGCCCACGTGTGCAGCCGGCCTTCCTTAGAGCTGGCCTGGGCCACCGGCGGCCGACATACGCATCTCTCCTGGGAGCCACCTGCCTACATGCTTTGGGAGGGGTCTCAAAAGATGATTCAGGAAAGATTGAGGGAGTCTTCCTCTAACAGTGCTCAGAGAACTCTGACACAAAACATTCTCTTGAGGCCCCCTTACTGCCTTTGATACTCCCAGGGAAAAGAAAAAGGCAATAAAACTTGGCAACCTGCTTTCCATTTACGTTTCCTAGAATGATAAATACTCTGGAAGCTTCATTTTGGAAGCCAAAGCAGCTTTCTTACTTAGGTTGATTTCAGGCTGCTGTCGCAAAGAGACTCCAGAACAGAGCGGTGGCTTAAAGAAGTTGTCTCTGTCTCCTGTCACCATCAGGAGGAGCATTTCAGGCTGGTGGGCATCTCTGCTATCCTCAGCCTGGGGAACATCCAGGGAAAGAGCCAAAATTGAGAGCCAAAGTTTCCCTTGGGCAAGAGCTTGGTAGTCGGGCCGTGCCGGCCTGTGGGGAGAGCTGCGACATGGAGCTTCTCGCTAGGTGTCCTGGTCCAGCCACAAGGCACACTGTCCTGTTGGGGTTTTGTTTCCAGTGGGGCCCACTCAGACAGCGGTGTCTTCAGGCTGGAGCGGGCGGGTGGGACATGCTGTGGTCCAGCTGATGCTGTATGATTGGGAGGTCACTGTGCCGAGCTCGCACACGTTTCCTCTCCGTGCAACCGTCCAGGAGTCCAGGCAGATCTGTGCGAGCTTCCCAGCTTCCGGGGGCCTCCTGACATCCCCTCCTCCCTCGGGATGGAGACTCAAGCCACGGGAATCTCCCCGAGGAAGTGCCGCCGGGCCCCAGGGCTGTGTGAGCTGATACCCTCTGGTCTCCCTAAGCTTTATGACCCCATGGAGAGTGGGAACTGCCTCAGAAGCAGTCTCAAAACCACCTTTGCCAGTATTTATTCCAGGGACAGGGAAGCCTGCCTTCCATGTCCTTACCCAGGGAAAGAATCCTCACCCCCCTTCGCCCCTCTGGACCTGGAAGGGGGAGCCAGACCTCTCTAAGCTGTTTCTGGGCCCAAAGGAATGGGCAGGGGGCTCAGCAGAAGCTCATTGACTCCACCACTCTCCAGCTCCTGGGACAAGCCGCCTACCCTCTCCACAACTCAGTTTCCTGGTCTGAGTGATGGGACAGTAGTGGTGAATTAAATGAGGTGATGTCCATGAGCGCAGAGAGCTGGCTGTTACGACGTGCGTTCTCCCTTTGGTCCACAGGACACAGAACTGTGGAGGCATATTTTCCTAGCTCTGTGCTGTGAGGTACTTTATCTGTCACCAAAGGTCACCCAGGGACACAGAGATCTGCCGGATAGGGTGGCTCCTCTGTAAACAGCAATCTCAACAATAAGGACCCATCAGTATTCATGGCAGGGGAGAGACGGGAGGCCATCCCAGCTCAGTCATGGAGACAGCGGGCTCTGGAGCCAGATCTGGGCTTGAATCCCAGCTCTCGCTACGAGCGGAGACCTCGGGCAAATTCCTTAACCTCTCTGAACTACATAGTCCTCTTGCTGAGGGTAACAATAACAAAGCTGTTTCTCTTGTAATTGGGGCTAATAACAGTAGCTACTTCAGAGGGTTGTCATCGGGATTAAATGAGATAGAAGGTGCTTGGCCCAGTGCCTAGTGCTATTAGTGCAAATACTTAGTGATTATCAGATGAGAGGGGGCTTGGCACGCCTCCTCGGATCTGCCTGGAGACGTTGGCCTCCTGATTCCCATTAGGGGTGGCCCAGGCCTTAGACCCCCTGAGCCCATCCAAGATCAAGGTAGCAGTGCTCCCAAAAAGCAGTGGGCACCTTCAGCCGGCCGGAGCATCCTGCCTGGTTTCTACAAAGTCATAAATAAGATGCTTCCTCCCAGCCACAGCACGTGGTGAGTAAATTGCAGACAGATGTGGGCAGAAGGAGGCTGGGGCATGAAAAGGGATTTATATGCCCATAATGAGGAGAATGAGAATAAATGTGCAAACCAAGTAAGCAGCAGATGTTGGGTGACACTTGTTAACAGCCGGCGTCCCTGCAACAGGAAAATGCAAAGCCCCCGAAGACTCCCTCCCTGGCAGTTCCCTACCTACCCGTCCCTGTCTTTGCTTTGAGGTTGGATGAGACCAGAATTTTCCACAATGGGAGAGGCTGAGGAACTCAGACAGACACCAGGGAGCATCAGCCCTGGGTTCCAATGTCAAAGCACAGACAAGAATCACGTTTGGGGAGAACAAGGTGTAGAGGGTTCCTCGGTTTCTTTGGGGGTGAGTCTGGAATGTTAGGTTTTTTTAAGAGTTGGGTCTCGTCTCAAATGTAAAGCCAGAAGTTTGGAAGGATTGTTCAAGAAAGAAAGGTGTTGTGTGTTTAAACGTAATGGAGCCCCCCTCCAGCCCTACACGTGGTGGGGAGCTTGTAGCCCGTGGGTGCCCTCTGGGGAGTCTGTCGATTTCCTCAGCCCCCCTCAGTTCCCCTGATTCTCCCCGCGAATCAAGGCATTACAGAAACATGATCGTGAACATTTGCCTCTGCCCCTTTTTTAATGGCGTGACGAGTATGTTGAGCATTTTCTCACAATAAATGCTCTCTGAAAACATAATTTTTAATGACTACATAATGTTCTAGCAAATGGAGGCGCCCTAATTTATTTAGCCACTTTCTGATTATTGGACACTTAAGTTGTTTCCACTTTTTTCTTTCTTGGTTTTGCTGTTATATACCACTCCCCTAAAGATCTGTGTTTGTAAATCTGTTTATTTTTTTAAGACAGCATTTCTCCATCTGTCTGGTCTCTGGACCACTTTATACTCTTAAAAGATTGAGGACCCAAAGACTTCTTGTTTATGTGGTTTAGTTCTCTAGGTATTTACTGTTCCAGAAATTAACACCAAAAACCAATTTAAATCCTCAATAATTTATTTTGAAACAACAGCAATAAACCCATTACACATTAACATAAATAAAAAAACTTTAATGAAAAATATTCTCCCAAACAAAAAGATTTGAGTGAGGAGAGCATTGTTTTACATATTTGCAAAAACTTTTCAATGTCTGACTTTACAGAAGACCGCTAAATTCTCACGTCTGCTCCTTCAGTCAGGCTACTGTGATTTGTCGCTACTGGGTATTTTTCTTAGTTGGCATCCTAAAACTCACCAAATGGTAGTCTCTTAGAGATTTGCTGCCATGTGGTATCTCACACTTGATCCAGTGAGGGTTTTGTGCTCTGTTAACAGTGGACAAAGCCATTGGTCTCATTTGCACTTGGAATGATACTGTACCACACATGATTTTTCAGCATCTACCAGCGATCACTTGAGTGATGATGCATCACCTGAGTTATGCTGATCTTCCCAATGATGACATATTTCCTAATCCGTGATCAAAAAGTCACATTTGTTAACATCACCACGCATCTCATCAGAAAAGTCTTTGAGTGTTGAGAAACTGTGAAGGTCATGGTGGCACATCAAGTCTGCTGGAATTCTCACTTTTGCTCAAAAGCTCAGATTTTATCTTTGACAACAGATATGATCAGTTGTTTTCTTAGAAGTAACAGGTTGGCTCACTTAGTTCATTTGTGGACTTAGTAGTTTGCCAGATAGCTTGGTTAATATTATTGGTCACTTGCTCTTTCAAGTACACATGGTATTCAGTGGAAAAAGTGGCTAGTTTAGCCTGCAACTCAAACAGTCATACAAATGTTTTTCCTCAAGACAGCCTCTGTTCTTCGGCATGCAGCAAAAGAGCTTTAAATGTACTTCCCTTTTTTTTTTTTTTAAGTACATGAACTCGGGGATCAAGCTTTAATAAAATTAATAATTTTTACTGCTGCACCAAAGACATTCATAAGTCAAACAGTGCCCCCCCGTTTTTTTTTTTTTTTTTTAAGAACAAGTGCATGGTGATAAGAATATAATGACTACTAATATCTACTCATGGTTTGATGCCTCTGCCATGATGTTTGCCAAGCATTTTCCCCAGCATTGCTTTTGTACCCACAGTGCAGATACATAGTAAAAAAAGGCAAATAACGTCATAGTATCAATGAAAATAGCTTTCCTCATGGGTCCCCTGAAATGATATAGCTGATGGTGGTGGTGACAGCTAGCATTTCTGAACATCGTTTCTATGCCACATACTGCAGACCTTTTTAGCTCACTTAATCCTCTCCACAAGCCTGGGAGGCGGGCTATGAGTGTGCGAGGAGTACGCTCAGTAGCTGGTTAGAGCTGGGTTTGATGTCCGCAGGGTGGACTAAGGCCCTTAGGGGATGCCGACAGGCACAGGGAGGGTACTGCTGCAGGGGAAACAGCCTGAGCAGAGGCAAGAAGACCAGTCTATGTGTGTGTGGTGGGAAGGGAAGCCCCATGCCAAGGCTTTGCAGTAGAGAGGTGCTGAGAGATGTTCGTGGAGAACCTTGGGGCCATGCTCAGAAGTTTGGGGACTGGGGAGACTTGGGGCAGGAGACCGTATCAGAAGTGGGCCGTTTTAGCAGGTACCCATGTCCCTCTCCCAGCCTTTGCGATCTCCTCTCTCTCCCTTGAGCACGAGGACATACGTGTGATTACATACAGATGGTTCCTGGATCACCTCCCTTCTCTCCTCCAAGCCCTGATTCAGGCTCTCCTTCCTCCAAACACCTTCCTGGACCTTCTCTGTCGGGTAGTTCAGGGCCTGTGGTTGTCAGGATCATACCCCCACCCCCCACCCCCACCCCCAAAATGCCTGCATCCTAATTACTAGAACCTGTGAATATGTTAGGTTACATGGCAGAGGAGAATCAAGGTTGTTAATCAGATGTCCTTGAGCTGGGGGTTATCCAGGGTTATCCAGCGAGCCTAGTATAATCACAACAGTCCTTCAAAGTGGAAGAGGAGGCAGAAGGTCAGAGTTGGAAGGAGGTGTGATAACAGAACAGAGACTCAGTGTGAGGACTCAACCCCCATTATACTGGCTTTGCAGATGTGGAGGCAGGGGCCACGAGCCAAGGAACACGGGTGCCTCTAGAGGCCGGAAAAGGCCAGGAAACAGACTCTCCCTGAGAGCTTCCAGAAGGAATGCATCCTTAATTTTAACCTCCCAAGACCCATTTCGGACTCCCATCTCCAGAACTGAAGACAGTAAATTTATATTGCTTTAAGCTACTAAATTCATAGGAGTTCGTTAGAGCAGGGGGAGGAAGTAGGTAAGGTCCTCTGCTCCCCAGCCCTAGATGCTGACCTCTTAGGACTTAGCATGTAGTGAGGGACGTCACTTTCCTATGTGGCTCGCCACTCACCAGGCTCCTGCAGGGCACAGCACCCAGCACAGAGCCGGCCTCGTTAGCTCAGCAAAGCAGGTGATCTGTTGAATGAGGAGAAGACACGATGCCCGAGTTTCTTTAGCAGAAGGAGTAAGGCCTATTGGGGCCTTTTCCCTGCTTCAGAATGAGTCACCTGCCCTAGGCCAAGCTCTTGGAAGAAACTAAGCCTTCAGTCCTTTGCTCATTCAACAAACTGAAAACTTGCCCATAGCACCTGTGCCTATGGCTCAGAAAATTCAGGGGCAAATCAGACCCAGGCCCTGCCCAGAACCAGTGACAGGCCTAGAACCCACAACACACTCAATGCGAGTTAGTTGAGTAATACATTTCTTTTTTAAGATTTTTTATTTATTTAATAGATACACAGCGAGAGTGAGAACACAAGCAGGGGGGAGTGGGAGAGGGAGAAGCAGGCTTCCCACCGAGGGGGCTCGATCCCAGGACCCTGGGATCATGACCTGAGCCAAAGGCAGACGCTTAACCGACTGAGCCACCCAAGCGCCCCGAGGAATACATTTTTTTAAATGGCCGACCAGACCTGTAGATAAGCATCTGAGCCACAGATTGCCCTGCTTTGGCGAGTTCTAGGGTGCAGAGCATGTCTTTGGCCTTGGGCAGGAGGGGACACCTTTATACTCCCAGAAGCTGTGGCCATGCCCTGGCTGCCTTTACAGATGTAACACGACCTGCAGACAGTGGGTGGCAGGTGGCCCAAGTGGCTGTCAGATGGAATGATGTGTCCTTGATGCTGGGATGGCTCTGCCCACCTTCCTCTCTCTCTCTCTCTCTCTCTTTCTCTCTCTCTGACACACACACACACACACACCCTTATCTCCCCAGTGCTGCCTGGGTTGGGACAGTAGCTTGATGTTTCCTGCTCCCCTTCCCACATCCAGACTCCCTTCTCTGGTTCATTCCTCCTATCAAAGACTTGTTCATCTTCTGGGCAGCTTATCACCCTGGATTCAGTGTGTATTTTCCTCTCTCGCAAGTCATGCTTTCTTAGGCCCCCCAGCTCCAGCCTGGTGGCCTCTGGGGCTCCTGCAGGGGGTGCACCCAAAACCTGACCCTCTGACCTGCAGCCCTGATGTGGAAGCCTCTTAGCTGCTAAGTCTTAGAATTTAGTGGACGTTTCCAGAGAGTTTTAACTCTGCAGACAAAACGTCTTCTTAATACACTACCAATCACTTTTAAATATTGTTAACAGACCCCCCCCCCCTTGAAGCATCTTAGACTCCACATTTGATCCAGTTGAAAATAATTTATAGTCAGGTGGAAGAAGTGCCCAGAATCTTAGCCGTTCTCTTGCAGATGTTGGCTGGGCCATTGTCTCCAGCAGGTTAGCTGCATCGCATGGTCGCTGGGTTCCTGAAAAGGGCACAAACCCTAATGTACAAGTACTTGTAAAAAAAAAAAAAAATAGTAAATATTTTCTTGTGTGAGATATACAGAAAGGTTGCAGAGTCCCTGCACACCCACTGCCCTTCATCGTCAACACCTTCAATTACCTGGTACAGTGCACAGGTGCTTTTCAAGCCACGCCTTGAATCGTGTCTGCTGATGTCTGGTTGGCCAGAGCGAGTCATGTGACCAAGCCCAGTGTCACGTGGGTGGGGCTCTGCGGGGCCGTGGATATAGGGAGGCAGGTTCATTGCCAGCTATTTCCGTGGATCAGCCACAGAGAGCATTTTAAATAGACTCATTTCCAGAATCTGCCCAGGGTCTGGGGTTCTGGTGACTGACATATTACAGCAACTTTGTCCCTTTTGGCTGCTTAGCTTTTTATCAGTCCTTGTGCCCGAGTGACTGATGTCCTCGTCGGGGGGTTCCCACGGAGTCGTTCCGCGGGGAGTTGGGAAGGCAAGCCTGTCCAGAATCTTCTCCAGTGCCTTCCAAACAGTGGCCCTTCCTGACTGTCCTTCAACACTTTGGGTCTGATTCTCGGGAGATCTTACTATGTATTAATTGTTCTAATTATGAAAATCTTCCATTTATTCTGAGAAAAACTAAAAGATTCATTCTTTTTGGAAATACACAGACACCCTCTTGGGCTCACCCTCCCATATCTGGAACTAGTACTAGAAGCATGTACCAGAGCCCAACCTCTTTTCCCTCTTCAGGGGCAGGGGGAAAAACTGTATGCACCCATTTTGCAGGTGGGATGATTGAGGTATGGCTGAGGTGGGTCTCTGTTGAGTAGTAATCGTTACAACTGATACTTACTTGGCACCCAGAATGTGCCAGGCTGTGTCCTGATTGTCTTGCCTGCACGAGCTCTCGGATCTCCCAACAGCCCTGCTAGATGGGTAGTGTTTATTAGCCTCAGTTTCCCCATCGCCGGCATGGGAGTGAGAGAGGTTAAGGAATTTTTCTGAGGTCTCCGGGATAGTAGGTTTCGGAGCCAAGACTTATTTGATCTCCACAGAGTCTCGTTTCCAAACTTCTGTTGTACGCGGGTACTTAGCAGATGCTTCTTTGATTCTTAAGGCCTTGGGGGCAGAGGGTGGGAGTGGAATGACGAAGAGAGGAAAGAGGAGCAGGTCTGGATGTGGAAGCACACACTCAGAGGCCCCTTGGAACACAGGTATCCCCCCCACTTTGAGAAAGTTCGCGTTGCGCCACTTCACTTTTACGGAAGACCTACCTTAGACCTGAAAGAATCTGAAGAGATTTATTTATTTTTTTAAGGTTTTATTTATTTATTTGAGAGAGAGAAAGAGAGAGAGCGAGCGAGCATGAGAGGGGGGAGGGTCAGAGGGAGAAGCAGACTCCCTGCTCAGCAGGGAGCCCGATGCGGGACTTGATCCCGGGACTCCAGGATCATGACCTGAGCCGAAGGCAGTTGCTTAACCAACTGAGCCACCCAGGCGCCCCTGAAGAGATTTATTTTTACTTGGACAAAAAAAAAAAAAAAAGACGGAAAGCAAACCTAGCGTTTGGCATTTGTCTTGCAGCGAGCCGTTATAGGGGTGGCATGCACCCCAAAGCAGCAAGGGGGGCCCTGCCAGGCTCCTCTCCCAGGAACTATACCCAGCCTCTGAGCATCCAGCTGCCGGAGCTCTTGAACCACTTCTGGGAACATCTATGCTCCGTCTGCATTTATTTGGTGCATCTGTTAGCAAGATGTGTCCTAAGGTATCTGGGGAGCCTAAGAGAGGTTATTTTTTCTATCTGGGAACGCTCACAAATTTTTTTCCAGTTGCTTCTTTAGCTTTACGCCGTTTGGGCTTCTGAAAGGTTTCATAGGAGTGCTGTACTTTTGGAGAGCGGAGCAGACCTGTACCAGGACTTGTGGATTCATTCCCAGTCTTTGCTCTGGAAGCTGTCCCAGGAAGTAAAGGCTGGTCTCAGTCACACGAACCAGGAGCTTCTCTTCCTGTCCCTCCTCTTTCTACCCACAGTTCAGTGAACACACTCAGCCTTGAGAAATGCCAGTGTTCTCAGAGGCCGTGTTTAAGGTGCGAGCGAGGGCTGCAGACCTTGAACCTCTGCTTTAGATGAACCCCCCACTCCCTTCCTAGGAAGGGTTGGGGATTGAGCGGCTGAAAGGAGAACAAATTTGGTGTGGGACGAGCCACATTCCAGAACTGCCTTTCCAAAGGCATTGCCCAGGACCTCGTTAAATTATGATCGGAGCTGTGGTCTCTGTCACCATGTTGGTGCTGTGCCCACCTCACCTGACAGGGTCGGGACATGGCCCTGAGGCTGTAGCAGGAAAATGAAAGGCCCGCTGTCCTCTGTCCTGGGAGAAGAGCTTTGGTGTGAGCCAGGGAGGGGTCCTCTTCAGAGATGGCCGGGGACATGGGGTCAAGTCTGACAAGGGCCTCAACTGTGATTCTTCTCAGCCCTGGTTGGCTCCTCAGGGGACGCTGTCTTGGCCTCAGAGACCCAGGGGGTTGAGCAGCCTTCCTGAAAGAGCTACCCTTGTTGCCCCATGACATAGGTAGAGTTAGCCTGACACAGCTGGGGAAACTGAGGCTCTGGGAGGCTTGCAGGTCTCAGTGTTTGAACTTGAAGTCCCATGCCTGATAGAGTTTCGTTACTGCCACTGTTAGTTTTCAGTCAGTGGCTATCCTTCAGTGTTCATAAAACATGACCTAGGAGCCCGCTCACTTACTCACTTAACAAACACTGTTGAGGTCCATTTGCCAGACACTGTTCGGGGCCCTTGGGGTGGATCGGTGCGTGAAAAAGACAAAAGATCCATTTCTTGTGGAGCTAACATTCTAGAAGGGTGTGCCAGTTAGTACTGCCACGGAACATACTAGCCCCAAATCTTAGTGGCATAAAACAACCACCATCTTTCTTATAGGTCATGATTTTGTGTCAGGCACTTGGCAGGGCTCAGCGGGACAGTTCTTCAGTTCCATGTGGTGTCAGTGGGGGTCCCACAGGGGTATTCCACCAGAGTCCAGGACAGCTGCCCTCCTATGTCTGGTGTCTGGGCTAGGTGGGGCAGCGGGGGCTGCCAGGGCTCAGCTGGGAACAACAACCCGAACACCCGTGTGGTGGTCAGACCTTGCACCTGGAGGCTCAGGGCTTCCGCAGAGAAGGTTCTAAGAAATGAAGGTGCAAGCTGCGAGGCTTCTTATGGCCTCAGACATCACCGAGCATCACTTCTACCACATTCTGTTGGTGACAGGCCAGCCACAAGGCCAGCCAGACTCCACGCTGTACAAAGCATGTGGTATGGGAGATATTATTATGTCCATCTTTGCAAAAATACCATCTGCCACAGAGGAGAGGGAGAAGGCCAATGATAAACAATGAACAGTAAAAACTAAATCGCATGTGTTCAAAGATTTTAAGTACCATTGGGAACATGGAAATTTTACAATGGGATGAAATACAACCCAGCCATTCCCTTCTAGGCGTTTACTCACCTAGGAAATAAATGCCCATACCAAGACTTGCATGCAAATGGTGGTAGAGGTTTTATCTGTGATAGCTCCAAGCCGGAAGCAGCCCAAATGTCCATCAGCAGATGCAGGGGTAAACGAAAGGCTACATTCTACAACTTCGATTCAACCATAAGGCAACAAACTATTGATACATGTAGCAAACGTGGTGGATCTCAAACTGATTATGCTGAGTGACAGAGCCCAGGGAGGAAAAAAAAGCAAAACGTATCCTGTATGATTCTGTTTACATGAGACTCTAGCAGATGAAAACAGATCTGTAAGGTGGGAAGGCTGAGAGGCTGCCTGGGGGTGGGAGGAGGGGCAGGAGCGTGGCTCACAAAGGGGAGCTGGAGACTGGGAGGTGATGGGTATGTTCGCTGTCTTATGGGTGCTGATGGTTTTTCAGGGGGAATGCATGAGGCAGATCATCTCAGACAGTCCCCGTTAAATACGTGCAGTTGACTGTATGTCCTTCATAATCGATAAAGCTGTGTTTAAAGGAGTACAAGGTGAATTGGTGGGAGTCTTTGGGATGGGGAGCATTTCAGTCCCCCGTAGTCCACATGGCTCGGGCAGCCTCCACCTTTGCCTTCTTGTCCCGCATGCTGGCCTCAGCGGGCCACAGGAGGTGACCCGGCCCCGGGTGGGCAGCGTCTGGCCAGTCTGGGCAGAGCTCCATGCTGTCAAGGCCCCAGCACGCAGGGCTCCTGGGCTCACATTCCAGGGACAGGCAGAGACCAGAGAGGTCCGAGGCTACATGTCTGTGGCCCGGGCTTCCGGCCCAGCTCTTTAAATAGCTCCATCCGCACGGACTGGGCGAGCGCCGGGCCGCAAGCTGCTGCTACCAAGCAGGCAAGCTTTTGTGCCCGAGCCTGGCATGTGGGCACAAAAGGAGGAGAGGCATTTTTTGGCACTGAGCGAAAAACTCAGAACAATGTAGAAATTTAGAAAGGAGCATTCTAATTCTGCTCAGGTCCCGATACTATTGTAGAGAAAAGATCGAGGTTAAAATCCGATGGCTTATCGTGCACGTGTAATTAATATACTATATGTGTATTTACCGGACATTTTTACGGGCCAGGAGGAACGCATGGGCTGCAGATTCCATGAGTTATCTCGGTTAATCCTCCCCGTTTTTCAGACAAGAAAACTGAAAGAGCAGTAGCCTGCTGAAAGGTGGAATTTAAACCCAGGAAGGTGTGCCCGGCTCTAGGATCTGCGTGATTTCGCCAGTACCCTGCACAGCCCCATGGGGGCCCGCTGCTGTTTGTTTAAGTGGTTAAGAGTTCATTTTTATGATAAGTCATTTGTAATGTGGATCCTGGGAACCGGCTGGGCCTGAGAACCAGAGGCAGTGGGGCACGTCGGAGTGGGCAGTCAGGAGGCCATGGTTCTCCATCCGTGTTGCCCTTGACCTTTGCAGGCCTCTTCTGGAAAATGGGAGGGTGGGGCTGAGTGTTCCCTACGAGCCCCATTGTCATGTGCTGCGAGCAGCATACTCAGAATGAGGGGGGAAAATACCTCTGCATGCCCACAGGGCCTGCCACTCACTCTCATCCCAGCCCAGACAGAAACCTCAGGGCCTACATGTAACAGCTGAGTTGGCAGCCCTTAGCCCGCTGGCTTTTGCAGCCCCTGAACTCCAGAGAAGTTACTCACCCACAAGCTTTGGATCATGAAGATCTAGAAGAATTGTTCTGATTCAGGCCTTGCCAGCAGAGCACGGTGCCCGAGGAAAGAAAAGAAGTCTTTAGCGGGAACGCGTAGGCCCGGGCAGAAGGAGGGGAAATGGCCTAGGACTGGTTGGTCAGTATCCCCAACCACTGCCAAGCCCCAGGAAGAGGCTTCTCTTAGTCAGTTTTGCTTCTTAGCTGCCCTGGAGATGGGGCCCAGCTAGTTGCAGCTAGAGAGAGGGTTGGCCTTCCTGGTGCTATGAACCCATCTCTCTCCCAGCCGGTGTGTAGCAGTGGGCTCAGTACATGGTAATTTGGTGAAGGCAGAACACTGAAAACAACCTGGAGGCTTTGAGACGGTCACTTCCTTGGGGAGGTAGTGGTTGACTCCACGTTTTAAGGCCAGGAACACCTGGAGAGCAGGGTCTGAAGCATATTGTCTCCATATCTTTATGATGGTTCCCATTCCTGCTGCTAAGGGAGCGAGCAGAGACCAGATGCTTGTGGGGCCCATGGGACTGGCACTGAGTAGGTGCTCAGGACAGGGGAAGAGCAGAGTGAGGGCCCACAGCCTGCAGGCACGTGCCCACAGTCTGTTGAAACTTCTGGAAGATCCTCGTACCCGGGCAGCATCCCCAGGGCTGGCTTTTCTGGTGATGTGACCGGTCGGTGCCTGGGCCTTTGACCTTTGCTCTGACCTTTGCTTCCCGCCGCAAAGACCAGCAGAATGCATCGTGCTCCCCGGCTCCCGAGTCATTTAAGGAATCTGTGCACTGGGCACCGGCGTCCTTGGAGGAAAAAGTGCACACCCCTTTCTGCCTCATAGTTCCGGTGGCTGCAGACTGGGGGAGACTCGCTTCCTCCAGGGGCAGGACGGTCTGAGGTGGCGCTGGGTGGCATCCTGCAGGGAGGTGGACCAGGGGGCTCTGGCCAGTCCCACCAAAGGAGGGCCGTTTCTCGCTGGAGCTCCCAGAGGAACATGGCTTCAGAGAAGGCCTCAGAGGTGAACAGCTCACAGACTGACCAAGATTATCGAGGGGCTGGCCCTGCCCTCCCCTGCCAGTGCCAGACCTCTCACCTGCTCATCTGGCAAGGCTGAGATAAGCCTTGAACCCACCACGAGGCACACGTTGGCATCTTGAGGGCAGAGTTTTTGTTCCAGGCAAAGTCTGTCTCCCAGCGGGCCCCTGCCTTTGTCCCGTTCCCAGCTGTCTCTCTTTCGTTCCTTGGGCACCGCACGTTGAATCAGAATGGTTCTTCGAGATCTTAACAGCCCGGAGCTCGTGGGTGAGTGACTTTTCTGGGAGTTTGGGGCCTGCCAAGGTCAGTGGCTGTCTTTTGGGAATGGGACTCTCTAGAGCCCCGGAGAGCCACTGGGTCCAGGTGAAGAGCAGAGGAAGGAGTTGGTTGGGGATGTTTTGCTGGATGTCGGGATTATTGAAGGCACCTGACAACTTGATTGATGGTGAGTGTGGGGGGTCGGTGAGAGGTGTGTGATCATGCGGACGGGAGTGTGGTGTCCCCTCTTCAAATGAGAAGTTCGTATAGCCCCCCACCTTCAGCTTTTTGGGATCTCCCATACCCACCAGGGAAGCCCCTAGAGACAGTTGTCTTCTCTTGTTGGATTTCTTTTCACCTGAGAGGGCTTCTCCTTCCCATCTTCTGGAAGCTCAGACCCACCCCACCCCCCAGGCTGCCAGCAGATTTAAAAGATCGTTTCACGCTGGTGATGGGTGGCCCTGGGGCACACTGGAGTGGTGCAGGCTGGCGGCTCTGCTTGCCACGGAGGTGGGTGAGGGGGGTGGCTTTGCTCCCCCACAGGTGGGAGCGCTTCCCCCGGGGAAAGCTGGGCTGTCCAGGCTGCTCCTAGCAGGGGGCATGATGCCAAGATGCCGTGACCTCTCTTGCTGTTTGGAGTTTGTTAGCAGTGAGTGGAAAAGCTGGTGAATAATTTACAGGTGGAATTTATAGGGAGAGGGCAGTGGCCTGCAATAAGGGGGCTTCCTCCCTGCCATGTTATACTCTACGTGGGCTCCAGGTGCAGGGCCAGTGGAGATTTCCCTATTCATACCTAGCAATTAGGAGAAGGGAAGGTGCCCCTCTGAGTTTCCAAGTTCAGCTCAGGTTCTCAGGAAAGCAATGAAAACCGGAAGGACATGTCCTTTACTGAACACCTGCAAAGTGCCATCAACACTGGGAAAGCAAACAGTAGCTCATGGAATCCTCCTCACCATCCGGCAGGATGCTTGCTGGTCTCCCTTACACGTGTGAAGAACAGAAGCTCACAAGGTCATGTGGGTGGTAGAGACAGGACCAGGCTCCCCTTGACCCTTGGGCAAGTCGCTCAACCTCTCTGTCTCCGTGGGTGGCATAGGGATTATAACAGCACCTGCCCTGGGGGCCTGCGGATTCAGTGAGAAAATTCGCAGAAAGAGGTTAGAACAGGAAGTACCCATTTATTAAATGCCGCTCTTACTTTATCATTATTCTTTTACTAAGCTCAGAGTGACTGCACCATTTATTGTCCAAAGTTTTCTCAAGAGCAAGAGGGCCTATTAAATAAAGTTGTGCTGGGACAATAGGAGTAACGGGGACCATCCCAGACAGACAGGACCCACAGCCCTTGACTGACAGACGGGATCTGAGTAGGTGGACCGGTGTCAGGCAGGCACTCCGGGTCGGGGGATGACATAAGCAAAGGTGTGGAGGTTGGACGCTCAAGGTCCGCGCAGGTGACCGTGAGGTGGCCGGCCGTGGGGCCCGCGGGAACAGGAAGAGGCACATCTCCACCCTGACCCCACTGCCCAGAGCACATCCTTCCCTCCGCTCTGAGTTCATCTGCATGCTCTGAGACCACCCACCCGTTCGGCATCATTATTTATGAGCACACCCCAGGCCACTCCATTCTTTATGGACCTGAAAAAGACATGATCTTTGCCACGACAGAGAGGTTTGAACACCATTGCAATGCCATGGTAGACGGGAGGGAGCATAGGTGGAGAAGTGAGCTGTTAAATCATGGAGCGCAGCCTCGGTTGACATCAGGGGAACAAAGCTTTTGGGTGGTGGCTGCAGGATGCAGGATGCAGGATGCAGGAGAGGGAGGCAGGGGTGGCTGGAGGAGGCTCGCGTCCCTAGCCTGCGTGGCAGGGCCCCTGTGCCTCCCAGCCTGGGAGTCGGGTTCCCAGAAGGGTCAGAGCAGCCTCCCCGCTGGAGCAGTGGGGTCTGAGAGATGCTGGGGAGACCTTCTTTCCCCGGAGAGAGAGGGGAAGGTCGCTGGGACCTGGAGACCAGGCTCTAGGGGTTGAAGCGACACGCTCCAGCTAAGCTGGAAGCTGGGCTTAGACCCATGTCCTGACTCCCAACCCTGAACGCTTAGTGGGGTCCTTGCTTTTTACTGTCTCTGTTCCTAAAATAGCTTTCTAAAAATTTTAATGGACTCTTGCCCAACAGAGTAGGATCTTAGCTCAAAAAGTGTAGGCCAATCACCCATCTGTAAATGTGTATTTTAGGCATTAATGGGGCTCCCACTACCCTATGTGAAGTCTTGGTGCAAATTAGAAGCAGCCATACAGACAGATTTAGAAAACACACCTCCTCCCATTGAACACAGTCCTACTGCTCTACCAAGGCCTCAAGTTTCTCTGAGCCCTTAAAATGCAGCCCTTGGGTGAAGGTGAGCAGGCTTGGGCCTGGGAGGGTGGGACAGAGGCTCCCCACTCGCCCCCTCTGAGCCAAGGCTACTATTCTCAGCACCCTCAGACCTTGCGGGTGCCGGGCATGGGGACCAGCAGGAACTGGTAACTGTAATGCCAAGGAAGACTGGAGGCAAAATGTTAGATCTTTCACCACCTGAATTTCTTTTTTGTTTTTTTTTTTAAGATTGATTTTATTTATTTATTTTAAATTTTATTTATTTATTAGAGAGAGAGAGCGCACAAGCAGGGGGAGCGACAGGGAGAGGGAGAAGCAGGCTCCCTGCTGAGCAAGGAGCCTTATGCAGGACTCAATCCTAGGACCCCGGGATCATGACCTGAGCGGAAGGCAGATGCTTAACTGACTGAGCCACCCAGGTGCTCCTGTTTATTTATTTAAGAGAGAGAGCGTGCATGCGTGCCGGCAGGAAGGGGGAGAGGGAGAAGCAGAGAATCTCAAGGAGATTCTGTGCTGAGTGCGGTGTGCAGGCCTCGATCTCACAACCCTGAGATGACCCGAGCTGAAATCAAGAGTCAGACGCTTAACCGACTGAGCCACCCAGGCACCCCTCACCACCTGAATTTCTAAAGACATCTTCCTGTGGCCCAAGAGCCTGGTGTGGGAAGTGCAGGTGCTGACTCGGGAAAAAGAAGTTCCAATTAATAGTGGCAGCCCACACAGGCACCCTCCAGCCAGCACCCTTTACTACTTGCTCGGAGCACTGTTAAGGGAGCTCCAGGGTCCGTGGCAGGCGCCTGGCAGCTTGTCCACGACCATCAGAGCAAAACTCCAGAATGTTGCTTTTGCCTGTTGAAGACAGCGGGGAGCCTTTTAACTACGGAAATGAGAAGGACGTGCTCCTAAGGTTTCTCCAGACACCCAAAGCACTCCTCCCCTTACACAGATGCGGGCATTTCATTTTGAGCATCATGTATCCATGTTGTTCGTGCCCAGGTGGGTGGGCACGGTGAGGCTTATACCACCTTCCTGCCCCTGCTGGAATGCCCAGGCTAGCACCTTTGGGATGAGCCCTGGACTTGGCCCTGGGGCCAGAGCCTTCATCCCAGGGCTGAAAGTGTAAGCAGCAGATTAAGAAGATGCAAATTAAATCCACCCAGAGATATTATTGCTCACCTCTCAGATTGGCAAAAATGCAAAATCACACCAACATGCTTGTGGGAAAGATCACTCTCACACGTGATTGGCAGAAAGGCTGAATGCTGTCACCCCCGTGGAGGGGACACTGAGGTGAGCAAAATCACATATGCATTTGCGCACTGACCCAACAGTCCCACATCAGAGGGCTTACCCTGAGGATAAAACATTACAAATATGAAACAAGTTACTTTGTACTCCTCATAGAATATATCCGAAGGCTTACAAGAACAGGAGAATGGGAAGCAAATCTTGAAGTGTATACAGATTTGTTGATCGTGCTCTTTGGACTTATTTTATTACTGTGGAATAGAGCAAATAAGGAAACATACACTGTTAAGGACCAGGATCGTCTCTGGGAAACGGGAATTTGGAATGGGAGAAGGTGTTGGATGAGAGTTGGAGGCATCAATATGCTCTTGATTTTATTTATATATATATGTATATTACTTACATACATAAATTGTATATAGATGTACATATATGTAAGATTTACAAGTCGTAGCCACAGATGGGGCGAAGAAGCAGTGACCCCTAGGAGCAGTGCACACGCCTGGTACCCACAGCTGCTTCTCAGCGCTGTTCCCCATGAGAAGGGCTCCTTAGACCTAAGTGGCGGATCCCAGGTGTTGGGCAGAGCAAAGTCACAAGGTGTGGTTCGAACATCTTGTCATTCTAGAAAGCAAGAGACAGATGGGTCAGAAACCAGGCACCAGTTGCAAGAGCGGGCTGCTGACAAGGATAAGCCAGCTGAACATCCAAAACAATTCGAAAATGAAGATTCTTCACGGGAGAACGGAGGGGAGAGATGGAAGCTAGTTAGTCCTTGTGTAATTAACTAGAAAATCACCGAAGTGGGCAAACTGCCGTGTGGGCCTCCTGGTAGGACGCAGCTAAAGGACACAGCGTCACCTGTGGGTCAGTGGGATTGGAAGCAGAAGCAGCTTCGACAGACCCACAGAAGGCAGAGGGAAGCTCCTAGATTTAGGGAGAATCAGGAGCTACAGCAATTCAGTGCCGTGTGTGACCCTGTTTGGGATCTTGGACTGGGGGATGGGAAAGCCACAGAAACAGTTACGGGGGACTGTCGGGGGCTCTATGTTAGATGATGGGGTTGCATCAGCAGCGATGCAGAATGAGACACATCAGGACGGGCCAACGCCGGAGCACTTGGCGGTCGGGCCTGGGCGATCTCGCAGCCCTGAGTGCAGGGCCACTTCCCCACTGCGTGCCCCGTACTGGCCACGTGCCGGAACAGATGTTAATCCTCGTTTGCAGATAGGAGACGCGTGTACGGTGATATTACTTCTCCTTATGAATATTTTAATATTAAAGCAGCAAATCCCAGAAAGTGCTGACCCGCCGCTTTTCTGGGTTGGCGCATTCCAGGCATTTCCACTGGCCTGCTTGCTGCCCGCCCGAGAGCCTGTCACGGGAGGAGCATGTGGGTCTTTTCATGTGGCCAGGCAGGGCTCAAGCACGCCCATCCCTCCTTGAATGGGATTCGCAGGACCTCAAGGGGATACCGTTGTCATCTTAGGTTGAAGTCATTTAAGGAAAGTGACTCAACTCCAAATCTCCAAATCTAAGCTGTGTTCTGGGGGTGTGGGACTCTGATGGGGCCCTGGCTGGCCGCCTTCCCAGGGACTGGCAGAGGAGACGCTGGGCCCCCAAGGGCCTTGCCTGCACCTACCAGCTAAGGGGATTAGTAGGTCCTCCATCAGCTGCAGCTGCTGCAGCTTTTCTCTCTTCGATTTAATCAAAGGCACAGCAGCGGGCACTCTGCCAGGTATCGGAAACACAGAGTCATTCATTCCAGAAGTATCGATTGACCCCTGGCCACATGCCAGGCCCAGGACTGGGTGCTGAGTATATTGTGGAGAGCAGAACAGCTCAGCAGTTTAGAGGGGTAGTCAAGTAAGAAATTAGTGAACAGACAAGGAAAAGATAAGATAGAAGCACCTGCCCAAAAGGATTAAAATGGGGAGGCATGGAAGACAGTGGGGGGGGGGGGGAGTGGCTCCTTGGCATGCGGTGGCCAGAGAAGGCCTCTCTGAAGCAGAGCCTCTAACTCAAGACTGATGGGGAAGTCAGGGGGCAGCTCTCCAGGCAGGGGTACAGAGGAAGCGTGTGTGGCTGGAGGGGGAAGGACAGGGAGGGAGTGGGAGATGACAGGCAGTTTCAGGAGGGGCTTTGTGATCTGAGGACTTGGGCTTTATTATACATGCTGGGTTTAAGCAAGGAAGCAGCTCGACCTGATTTGCATTTGAAGTAGCCCCTCCTCTGGCTGTCCTGTTGAGAATGGACAGGGTTAGGGGTGGTCGACGGAGGCTATCGCAGTCCTCCCACAGGACAGGTTTGGAGAATCCACCAGACCTGCTGGCACATCGGATGCAGGGGATAGAAGAGGACAACCCACGGGGATGGGGCTGCCCGCTGCCGGGCAGTTCCTCCTCCTCCAGCCTCGGGGCACTAGGGAGCCATTGCAAGCTTTTAGGCAGGGAGTGATGGGATCCGATTGGGGTTTAGGAAGCCAGCCTGGGGGTGTAGAGTAGAAACAGAATCCAGCTGTGAGTCAGAGGCCCCGGGTCAGGGAGGAGGAGGGGAATGAGGGCAGGTGGTTCTCCCTGCCTGCAGAGGAAGCAGTAGGAATAGGCAGAGCCTGTTTCCTCCTCAGATTGGGCTTCAGGCCCCTTGCCAGGGGTCCTGCACCATCACCTCCTCCTCCTGGCTTTCTCCATCCTCCTTGAGGGGAGGGAGAATGTTCCCCTCCCCTGTGGGGACTACGTTCCCAGGCAAAGGCAGAGTTCCCATGGCATGGCGTCTGGGTTTCCATCCCCACCCAGCCTGCCGGAGCAGAGCGGGAGCAGAGCGGGAGCAGAGCCGCCTGCACGGAAGGAATGAGGGCTGCCCTGCCCAGCCCTGCTGGAGGGGATTGTAATTAAAAACAGGGCGGCCGTACTTAGACTAATGACACTCCACACTCAGAATTGCTGTCCTAGGCTCTGGTGTTCCTGATGCCAGAAAATCTAATAACCCCGGGTTACGTTCAGTCGAATGCAGTGCTGATTGGATTTGTGAAATCCATCCAGCGTGCTGTATTCTGATCATTACCTGTTTGGACCGGGGCGGGGGGCGGGGGGGGCTCTCCGCCCCCCCCTCCGACAGGCAGCTGGTTCAGCAGGGCCACCCTTACCCAGGTGGGGTCAGGTGTGCAGCTCAGCCCCAGAGGCTGGGGAATTGAGGAAAGACTGGCTGCTGGTTCCTGCCCTCGGGGCCTCCAGCCCCAGCTCTGGGCACACTGCAGCTACATGCAAGACCACCTCCCCTCTCCTGGGCTCTTGGGGTCCCCGCAGGTGACCGTCTCCTGGGACAGCCAACTTTCCGAGAGCCTCGTGCACCCTGCCTTCCCAGCCAGGCTCAAAGGAGCCCCGGTCAGCATTTCTCAATGACTCAAGGTCACCCAGGAATATTCATTTTTGTACTTGGGAAAATGTGGTTGCACCTTCCCTTTGCGCGGGATTCTCTTCCCCTTCCTCTCGGGCCACCCTTTTGTCATCAGGCCTCCTCTTGGGACCTTACGCCCATCCCTTAGCCCTTCGGAGAGTCAGTTTGTTCATCTGCAAAGTGGGGATGAGACCAGGACGGGCCTGGAAGGGGGTGCGGGAGGATGGATTGTCACCTCGGCCAGCTGTCCCCGGGCACAGGCAGCCCCCAGGACCGGAGAGGCACCCTAACTCTGGGTACCTTCTTGCTCCCCCTGCCGTGCTTCAGACCCAGCATGGAGCAGGCCGTGAGCCCCCCAAGCCCATCGCTGCTGCAACAGGAGGAGGCTGAAGGGAAAGTGGGAGCATGGGCCTTGTGCACTGGATCGTAGAAGGTGGCCGGCGGGCCCAGGCAGAAAGGGAGAATCTGAGCTCCAGATGTAGCACCTTCCGGTGCATTTCTGCTGCTGTGAAGCTGTGACCCACCCACCCCACCCCCCCACCCCGCCCCAGGATTCCTCCAGGTGCCAGCGCTGGGCCGGGCCCAACTGGCCTGTTTGACAGCAAGGAAACCTCCACCCCGGGAGCTCATGTGACTTTTCCACAGTGTTCCCTGGCATCCCCTGCTCCCCATTTCGGCTCCATGACACCAGGAGCCCAGGGGACCACCTCCCTGAGCGGGACTACTGTCCTCACCTTTGCTGTCAGAGAGAGGCTGGAATGAGCACACAAACTCACACCACCTGCATGGGGAATAAAGCAGGCGCCCGACAGAAGGGACCAGCCAGGGCTCTTCTCTTTTCACCAGTTCGGCTCCTTAACTTACTTCTCCTTTCCTGCCCTCAGCGTTTTGTGCAAAACGCCCCTCTTGCCAGAAGCCCTTTCCTGGCCAGCCCAAGCGCCTTCGGGCAGCTCCGATGCAGGTCCTCATTTTTATTTACCTTCAGTGATTCCAGGCTGGAAAGCTGCTGACCCACAGATATGTTCTCTTGAGCCTGGGTGGTGCTTATTTAATGTTTGAACGTGTTACCACTGTTCAAAGTTGGGACCTAATCATGGTGTGGATTTCTATCTTCTTTTGGAAAACCAAGCAGGTCTGGCCACCCGGGGCTGTGCTGCCTCTGGTCAGCAGTCCGCTGAAGCAGACGACTCCAGCCTTAGATGACTCATGCCACCTTCGGCCTTCCACACCCCACCCAGCCCCTTCTGCCTGCCTCTGTCCCCCCAGCTTTGTACCCCATGCAGCCAGCCTGCGGATGCATGCCAGTCTCCGGTCTCTTCTTGACAGCAGAGCCGGCCCAGCCTTCTGGGTCTTGGGTTCTCAGTGCCCCGCACCCACAGGGTCCAGAGCCTGTGACATGCGGTCACTGGGTGGGCTTTTCTCCCCCCTTCGCTCTGCAGACACATCCTTCTCTTCTTCCTGACCGCCCCCCCCTTACTCCCCTGCCGGCAAGCACGGTGATTCACACCTTCCCCTTTGCTCCCTGGGTCCCTTCGCTGGTGGCTGGATTTTAGCACACTGGGTGTGCGGCTGAGTCATCCCTGTGTCATCGGAACCCGCTTCGGGCCTGGCCTGCAGTGGGTGCTCCAGGAATGGAGAGGACAGGAACGAGGTGCTAAGGAGGCTACCAGGGCCCCACCCGTCCTCCCCTCTGAGGTTCAGGCAGGGACGGAGATGCCCAGCCCCGCCTCTGTGGACTGGAGAAGTCTTGCAGTGACACGCTTCACAGCAGGGCGGGCCCATCAGCCAGGGAGCTGCTGCCTGAGGGACACCAGCTGGGACTGTGTGCTTCCTCCAAGTCAGACTTCCCTCCCACCAGCCTCTCCCAGTCCCTGCAGGAAGGGCTGATCTTCCCAGAAACGTGCCACTTGGCGGGGAGAAGGCTTCTTGGGAAGCTCTGGGCCTCAAGCACCTTGTACCTCCCGATGCCCAGCCTCGCTCGTGG
The DNA here is from genome assembly GCF_009762305.2 of Zalophus californianus. Lineage (NCBI taxonomy): Eukaryota > Metazoa > Chordata > Mammalia > Carnivora > Otariidae > Zalophus > Zalophus californianus. The sequence continues at coordinate 10,886,087 of NC_045598.1, forward strand.
GGCACAGGGAGGGACGTGCATTTGCCCTGTGTGACAGGGTGCCCACCTCCCCTGCTGACCTCATCTCCCAGAGTGAGCTCAGTCGCCGCACTCTCCTCTATTCCTTATATGCCCCAAGGCCATTCATTCCTGGGGGGCCTTTTCGCTTGGCTGATTCCTCAGCCTGGAATGTTCTTTCCCAGCATTCCCTGCCTCCCAGAGCGCTGGGCTCCTCATCCTTCACGGTGTCAGCTTAAATGTCACCTGCTCAGAGAGGTCCTTGGAGCTTCCTCTCCCCAGGAGACCTGCCCTGTGCCTCCCCCCCGCCCCATCCCTCCACGTACTCTCAGTGTCAGGCTCAAATGGTTCCCTTCACAGTACATTTCACAGTTTCTGACTGTTTCTGCATTTGGGCTCTTAGTTATTTGCTGTCAGCCACAGGAGGGCAGAGGGGTCGTGTCTGATTTATTTCTGCTCTATCCCCAGCAGCCAGCCTACGGTTAGAATGTTGTGGGTTCTCAGTAAATGGGTGAACAGACCAATGCTAGACCAGGAGCAGGCTAACTTGTCTGGGCAGCTCTGTGGAGTAGCCTCCTGAGGATGTAGGACCAGGGCCTGGGCTGGGAGCTGGCAGCAGGGCCCAGAGCCTCGGGGGCTGACTAGGACCCTGGGCACCTGGGGCCCAGTGGGGCCTCACAGAGCAAAGACATCAGATAGGCCTGAGCAGATCCCAGCTCAGCTACTTTGTTGCAGTGTGGCTCTGGGCAAGTTACTTAACATCTCTCAGCTAGAGCTTTCCAACTCGTGGGAGTGAATACAATAATGTGTGTAAGGCATTTGGGAATGGTACTTGGAAGCTAAGCACACGGTAAATTATTTTCCAGGAAAGAGCCTGATTTGAAGTATGTCTGGTTTGGAATGAGGCAGGTAGGAAGTGGAGATGTGGGTCTGTGCTGTAGAGATGAGCTAGGGCTTGGATACTGTCTTGGATCCTCTTAACCCATCTTCCTTGCTCCCACTCTGCAGATGGGACCTGCCTCAGAGGCTCCCCAGCCAGCTCGGGGCAGAGTGGGAGGTGGACAGTCTCCTGCAGCTCGTGGACTGACTTTATGGTTCTATAGCAAAAAGATGCTCCAGAGATTGCCCTGTGTGAGTTTGGGCATTATCTGCCATGTGGGGGGCCTGGGCCCCCGGCTCCTTCTCTCTGTACAGCCCAAAGAGAAGTAAGGACATAGCCAGAGCGAGCCTACCCAGAGGATGGGGCTGTGGGTGGGACAGAGACTTCAGGGGTCAAAGTGGGCAAGGGACACGGCTTCTATGCAGTGTGGTGTCATTCCCGCCCAACGCTCTACCTGAACTAATGCATGAAATCCTCGAAGCACCCTGGGAGGCAAGTGCTTTCATTGGCCCCACTTTACAGATGAGGAAACTGAGGCGCAGAGGCATATAAGTCCCTACTTGGTAGAGCCTGGATTCAGACCCAGGCTGTTGGGTTTGAGGATTTAACTTTCAACCACTTGCTCTGCCAGGGAGCTACAGTCTGCAAGTATTTGTCAAGTTCACACGTAACCTGGTGGTAGTTTAGGTGGTAAAGTGGCAAGGACGTGCTGGTCTTAAAGTCGGATGGACCTGGTTGGAATCCCTGCTGTGTGACTTTAGGCAAGTCACTTCACGTCTCTGAGCCTTCATTTTCCTGTTAGGACAATGGACGTAAAAACACCTCCTTTGCAGCGCTTTTGCAGGGACAGGAGGAGGGTCGCATGCGGAGCCCTCCCAGAGGCACCCCACAAGTGTTTTGTTTACTCCCTTTCCCCAGGGTTTCCTCCTGCCCTGTGCCTTTGGCCTCAGGCGTTGGCTCCTGTCCAGAGCCTGACCTTGGCCTTGAGTTCCGTGAGGACTTCGGAAATGGCTTTGGCTGCTGCACTGGAGAGAGCTGCCCCAATCTGCTTACTGATCAGAATCTCGGGGTGCCCCTTGCCAGGCCTTTCATGTTGTTGCTTTATTTCACAAGAGCCCCGGTGTTTGTTTAGCAATGGACAGTATTTTTAGAACTTCAAAGTAATTCTACTCTTCGAGGAACAAGCCTGTGGATGGAGCCCCATCTGGAGCCAGGCCGGGACTGGAGGCATGTGGGCGCCGTCCCCCGCGCCCCCCCAACTCCGTGCTCTGCTCCTCCGGGGCCTTGCCCCTGGATGCAGGATACATCAGCCTGCTCTGCCCCGCTTGACCCCTTCCTTCCCACTGGTCTGGCAGCCCTGGGGATGCTGGTTGGGGGGTGGGCAGGGGTGCACCGCTATCCCAGCCTGTGGGAGGCTGGGTAATGGCCCCCCAAAGACATCCACATTCCAGTCCCTGGAACTGGAGAAGTAACTTTGCGTGGCAAAAAAGCCTTCACAGCTGTGATTGAGTTAAGGATCTTGAGGTGGAAGCTTATCAGATGGGCCCAGTGTAACCACAAGGGCCCTTGTCCCAGGGAGGTGGGAGTATCAGAGAGAGAGGAAGGGGGATGTGAGGGTAGAAGTGGAAGTTCAGAGTCAGAGGGAGAGTCTGTGGGTGCCGCAGTGCTGGCTCTGGGGATGGAGAATGGGGCCACGGGCCCAGGAACTCGGGTACCTCTAGAAGCTGGAAAAGGCAGGGGAAGAGATTCTGCCCGAGAACCTCCAGAAGGAACACAGCCCTGCCAGCACCTTGACTTTGGCCTAGGAAACCTATTTTGGACGTCTGGCCTCCAGAACTGTAAGAGAGTAAACGTGGGTACCAAGTGCGTGGTCATTTGTTAGCGCAGCAACAGGAACCTAATCCCCAGCCCCATGTCCACCTCCCTCCTTAGAGCAGCCCCCTTCGGACTGAGCCCCCAGGGGTACATCTGCGAGACAGAGCTCACTCTTTGAATTCTTGAGAACAAAACGACCCGATCCAGCCCCTGGCGTGTAGTAAGCACGAAAATGTGATGGTGTCGCGCATGTCGTCCGCTCTGCAGAGAAGCAGGGTGGGGGTGGGGAGGTAGCACCGCGGTTGCGGGTTTGGAGCGATGTGACAGAAACCTGGATTCAAACTCGAGCCTCACCACACCCCGTGAAGTTCGGCAAAGTGGCTGGTGCCTCTGGGCCTCAGTTTCCCCATCTGTAGGAGAGGAAAACTGTGGCCCCCAGCCTGTGAGCGGGTGCGCAGAGCACAGAGCCGGGCCGGAGCGCTACTAGAGGAGTGGAGCCCCTACTCTAGTTTGGTCGGCTGCACCCCTTCCTCTCCGCCCCGGCTCGGCCGTACACCTCCTTCCACAGCCGGAGGGCTCTCAGCCTCCAGGGTCGACCTCTGTTCGCTGCAGCATTTTCCCACGATGCGAGTCATCGAGTGGGAGTACTCTAGGATGGCTCTGGGTCCCAGTGGGAGGCGAGCTCAGGTAGGGGGTGGCTTCTTTCTGCTGCCCCCCCCCCCCTTGGTCCTCCAAAGCTGAAATCCTAACCGACTGCCGAGGCTGAGGCCTCCAGAGGTCTCAGATGACACATCTGGGGCAGGAATGACTCCTCTGGGGGTGCGGGAGGAGAGAGGCCCAGAAATGGGTCGCAGAAGTCCCCTGCTGCGGCCAAGATTTGGCCTGTCGTGTTCGTGAGGACACAGAATGTCACAAGGAAGTCAGAATGGGCTCAGTGGAGTTTGCAGAAAGACATCTGTGTTCATGACCTGCCGACGCTGTCACCTGGTGGGTTGGGCAGGAACCGGCCTGTCGGCGGCCACAGAAGCAAGGACACCGGGGTGCATCAGGGTCAGGAGCACTCGCACAGACTCAGACTGCCCACGTTAAAGCCTAGCTTGGCCGGTTGCTCTCTGAATGACCTTGGGCAAGTCACGTAACTTCCAGGAACCTCAGGTTCCCATTCAGAAAAATCGACAGCGTCATCATCTTCTTCGTCTGACACAAAGGGAGCCCTCCCTACCTGCCAGGCACCGTCCTGACTTCTCTAGAAAGATATTAATTCTGAATCCTTACCATAAACCTGTGAGGTGGATGCTCTGGTCACCCTCAGGCGAGGGAGGGGCCCAGAGGAGTAAAGGAAGGTGCCAAAGGCCGCACCCAGGGCCTTGGACCCCGGTCACCCGGCACTCGTCAGGCCTGTAGTCTCCTCCCTTAGGGACTAGCAGGGAGCCGTGAGCACCGTCCAGAGCTCATCTGGCCAGTGCGTGCAAAGTGTGAAGTGCCATGTGGGGATCAGTAAGTGCTCAATAGCGGTTAGCTATTTCTTCAGATTAACAGAAGTGCCTGGTGACTTGTGTCTGGGGCCCTGGGTCAAAATCCGTTCTGACTTTTGAGGGCCATGAATATATTCACCATTTGGATCCTGGTGGTGGTGTCATGGGTCTGTCTATACGTTAAGTCAAGACTCATCTAACTCTGTGCTTAAGATGCTGTATAGGTTGTTCATTCTCTGTCAGTTATAGCTGTTTAAAAAAAAAAAAATACAGAATTTAATCAACGGCATGACTGGGTGGCTCAGTCGTTAAGGGTCTGCCTTCGGCTCAGGTCATGATCCCAGGGTCCTGGGATCGAGCCCTGCGTCGGGCGCCCTGCTCGGCGGGAAGCCTGCTTCTCCCTCTCCCACTCCCCCTGCTTGTGTTCCCTCCCTCGCTGTGTCTCTGTCAAATAAATAAATAAAATCTTAAAAACAAAAAAAAAGTTAATCAACAAAACAGAAACTCTGTTCTGTCCAATGGATTTGGCCAAGTGAGGACCACCTAAACGGTGGGTTGCTTTTCGGCCAGCATCCCCTACACTCAAATTCTAGCATAAAGGGGGGCTGTGGAAGTGGGGGTGGCCTTTTGTTGTGGGTGTTGCTGCGTATCACAGCGCTGGCCTCTCCTGGCCTCTCAGCTCCAGATCCGCACACACGTCCTCCCCTCAGAGTCAGAGAACGTTCACACAGGTGTCTTTCACCTGCATATTGCAGGGAAGTGGGGCATTCACCCCTGCTCCCGGGCATCTTCGTCGGTGCCCCCTCCCACTTGGTCTCCTCCAGGAGCTGCCTCTTTAATGTCCCACCACCTCGGCTGGTGGTCTTGGCTCGCGGGCAGCAAGCCCAGGCCCGTGGCCCTACTTGGGGAAGAACCGGGGTGGACAGACCAGGGGGCCGCACGCCCCAGGCCCTGGCTCGTGTCTGACTCCGCCTCGCGTCAGCTGCGTGATTCTGACGTCATCTCTTCGTCAAGCCAGCCTCCGTTTCTTCATCTGCACAATGAGCGTGATTTCATAAGGCTGTCATAAGGGTCATCCAAGAAGGTCCCGTATTTCATGGATTCTAAAGCCTGAATCAGAGTCTGAAATCAGGGTGCATCCCCCCCATGTGATGTGTCAGAGTTTGATTGGCAGTGTTTTTTGATGGCCCCTGAAATATTGGTGCATGTTACACTTGCCAGCTCCCAAGACCTGAGGACATACCCCAGGGAAGGGCCCAGGCATGCACAAACATGAACACGTTAACGGGAGGAATATGACTCCAGAGCCCCTGGACACGGGTCTCATCCAAGCTCTGTTGCTCTCTGGCTGTCCAGAGGTCAAGTGATACTCCCTCACTATAAAACAGGGACAGTAAAGTGTACTCAGAGTGTTCTGAGGATTAACGTGTGTGAGTCCCCTGGCACAGGGCCAGGCACGTGGCAGGTGTTTGGTGATTTTGTTCGCCATCTTCAAGAAGATGAGACTACGTCTCTTCAAAGTCAGTCTCTAGGGAAACTAAATCTCAGGTCAGAGGTGTTTCCAGCATTGCCCTTGATGATATTCAGGTCACTTAGATCTTGTGCCTCAGTTTCCTCGCCGGTAAAATGGGTATAATTATTGGACCTACCAGCCACAGTGGCTACAAGAATTCACTGCAACAGCACAGAGTACCTGGCACTTAAAATGAACTCATTGGGGGGCATGAACCAGGGGCTTATGCATCCAGTTTTCATTAATGCCCTTATTCGTGCTGATTATTCTTCTGAGCTGGGGATACGTCCAGATCAGTATACCCTGAGACCTCACAGGTCTCCTCTAGACATGTGGAGGAGAAGAACACACAAGCCAGGCCCAGCCTGGAGATGCAGGGTACCGTGGCCGACCCTCATCCCAGAGCACGGGAGGTTCTCAGGCACAAAGACTTGCTGTGTATTTTATGGGTACACTTTTGTCATTTAAAATCATCATTGGTTTTATTTGGGGAAAAAAACACGTTTTTAATCTGTGCTACATCCGTTGCCTTGGCCGGTTGCTGGGCATGCACGTGGCCCCCAGGAGTCTGGTCTCACTGATTCCAAACAACAGCCGGTGTTTGCGGTATAGACCTGGGGGCAGGTGCCATCTGTCGGTGCATGCCCCCTCCTTCTATCCTGACTCTGGTCCCCTTTCCCTGGGCTCCCGGTTCGTCAGAGTCATGCCTACGCCTTCCCGTTTCCTTCCGAGTTTAAAGTCTGACACCCTGGCAGCCAAGAAATCAGTGCCACACTGTCTTGTCCCTCCCATGGTAGGATGGACATCCCAGGGGACTTGGTGGCACTTACATTTTTCACTTTCCTTACGCTTTACCATGCGGGGGACCGGCAGATTATCCATGCAGGCAGGTCTTGGGGTGGCTAGAGGGCTGGAAGTCTGAACCTTGAGCCCTGGGCTCAAGAACCGTGTCCAGAGGGGCGCCTGGGTGGCTCAGTCGTTAAGCGTCTGCCTTCGGCTCAGGTCATGATCCCAGAACCCTGGGATCGAGCCCCGCATCGGGCTCCCTGCTTGGCAGGAGGCCTGCTTCTCCCTCTCCCACTCCCCCTGCTTGTGTTCCTGCTCTCACTATCTCTCTCTCTCTCTCTGTCAAATAAACAAATAAAATCTTTAAAAAAGACTGTGTTCAGAGACGGGTTCCACTGCCATGAGACTTGACATGTTGTGCTCTCCCAGATCCGCCCACTGGCCAGCCCTGGTGTGCCAGGGAACTCGTCACGAATAGAGAACAAAAGTCAGACACCTTAGCGTTGACCAAACATTTGCATCCAGCACCTTGTTTAAGCAAAAGGAGGATTCCTGTGGCCGGAAATAAGACCGGAGTTGGTTGGCCTACGCCTTCCAGGCCATGGGAGGCTGAGCCAGGTCTCTGCTGGGCTAAGGGAAGGAAGGAGCTCTCATCTGCCTGCAGAAGTTTTGGTGGGGACCCAGCAGGTGCCTTGCATATAGTAGCTGCTTGCTAAGTACTGATGGGATGGGATTGGATGTGAGCCAGGAAAACCTGGGCGGTCCAGGCCGGGTGCCGAGTGACCCCCTTGCCGAAGGTCAGGAGCCTTGCTTTCGCGTGTTCTCTTGTCCTACTTCATTCCATATGCAAGGCTGACTGCCCAACTGTCATTGTAGAACCTGATGGGTTAGCTAGAGAGTGAGGGCGGAAATGATCATTCATTCATTCATTCCTTCATCCCACAGATACTGAGTACCTACACTGTGCCAGGCACTGTTCTGGGTGCTAAGGATACGGCAGCTAATAAAACAGACAAAAACCCTTTTCCCAGAGAGGTGACATTCTACGAAGGGTGTGGAATAGACAGTGAACATGATAAGTAAGTAAAATACCGGGGCTAGTGGTTGGTACCAGGTGCTAAGGAGAAAAAGCAGGGAAGAAGAGCAGTAAGTGAAGGGCCACTATTGCAGTTCTAGAAACTTCCAGGGAAGGAATGATGTCACTAATCACAGCAATAGCTGTATTTCCTTAGTGCCTTCGAGAGGCCAAGCCCCTGCAAAGAACTCGAGACGCTCATGTAGCCATTGGCCGCAACCCTGAGACTTACCTGGGGAGGCTCGGCAAGCCTCGGGAACCGGGCCCCTGGGGTGTGGGCCTAGAGCAAAGCTGTCACTGTCCCGGTATAAGCTCAGGCAGCACCAGGTTCCCCGCGCTCTGAAATGGGAAGGGCAGCAGCTCCTACCTCCATACCTTTATTAGCATAATTATCCTCATTTACTGCGGAGAAAACTGTCACAAGTGAGCTGCAGAGTCAGGATTCGAACCCAGAGCTGGTGCTCCAGATCTACCAGATTTTTTTAAGAGCTAGCAACTCAATGAGGCCTAGACCTCATGGTCCCCTGTTGATGGTTGAGAACATCAGAGCACAGAGCACTCAGCCGGGAAGAGGGAAGGTGTGCTTGGAGCCGGGGCTGTCCCTCAGGCATCATTGCTGTCCAGGCTGCCTGGGTGCGGGCTCGCAGGGAGAAGCAGGGAGGGCCAGGCCAGGGGCTCGGACGGGGCTCGGGGGGGACACAGAGGCTGGTCGGGTGGTGGGATGCCTCCCTCATCTCTCCTCCAGGCTCCTGCTCTGACCAGCCGATACCTCGCCCACCTACCTTCACCACAGATGTGTTTGTGCAAAGTGGATAATTCCAAAGCAGAAGAGAGTGTTTGGGAACAGAGCGCACTCCTCATTTCCCGCACATTACTGCTTGCTAACAAAGCTGATTGCCGCCGCCCATTAAACTCTTCGGCTCTGATTTGCATAAGAAGTTTTTTCCCTGATAGATTTATCAGTTCATGGCATCTCCTGTGTGCAGAAGGCTCGGCTGCCCCCTTGGCCACACAGGATGGGAGCTGGCGCCTCACCTCTGTGCAGAGGTGGCCCCCGTGAGCGGGACCTGCCAGTCCGGGTGGGGGGGAGCTCCTGCCGAGTTCTAGAGCACAGGAATCACCCCCTCCCTCCTTCCCTTTTTAATAAAATAACTGTTTTGCCCATGAGGCTTAATGAGAATCTGGAAGCTTTGTTTGTCTTAAGCTGTGGCCTACGGAAACGGATAGCTGCCTTCCCTGGAGGCTCAGCCCTGAGTTCGTTACCGTAAGCCCAGCACGCCAGCCAGACCTCCCCATCCAGACCTCACCTCATCGCCTCCGAGTCTGGGACCTGGTGGTGATTCTGGCCCCGGGCCGCCAGCATCATGAAGGAAAGGGCTTTTGCCCAGCTGGTGAGTGACTTGTGGCTACAGACAGGTCCCTGAGCTAGGCAGGCTCCAGACAGGCCTAGGAGAAGGAGCTGTGGCCAAAAGCAAGTCCTTTAACCCCTCCGAGCCTTGCTCATCCTTCCATAAGATGGGAGCACTAGTCCTGACTTGTGTGCAAATGGGTGAGCTATCTATCATGAGCAGTGCTGGTGCCCCACCATGTTTGCAGAGCACGTCACTGTTAACAGAACACTTCACAGAAGCCGTTTCATGTGAGCCTCTGGCCTGGGTGTCTAGCTCTAAAACTAAGGCTCTTTCTGCCTTGCCCCATCTGCCTTCCAAGGTCAAGGTCTGTATAAGGCGCTGCTGTTATCTTGAGAGTCGGCACAGGTCCCCAGGGGTCCCCAGTGGGCCCAGGAGCCCAGGGCAGGGAGAGCGAAGTTGCAGTGGGGGTGGTTGGGGACACTGAGGGTGAATGCTGAGGTCCCACTCCCTCCCAGCCACTGTCCCGAAGGCCTCTCCTTCGTCCTCATCACTTGGTGCTATTTGTTTGGGCTGTTTCTAGTTCAGTTCCTGTTATTCCCTGCCAGACAATTGGCCAGGAAATTCTTCACTTTTGTTTCCTTAAGAGGTCAAATGCTTCTTTCTTTGCAGAAATAAATAAATCCTGCACGCTGAGTGGGCAGTTTTTCAGGGCAGCCTGCAGGCCCCCTGCCCTGCAGCCTTAGCGAGCCCCACCCAGCGGCCTGGGGGCATTGGGGAAACAGGCAGCCTGCAGCGCAGCCTCCAGCTGCCCGAGTGCCATCCTGGCCATGACTACAAAGGACCAGACGATTTTTAAACCAGACCCAGGGCCGGAGCCCAGGGTGATGTGGGGAGAGTCCATCCCTGTTGACATTAGCACCAGTTGCTTCTCCCTCCCCCACCCAGAATCCTGGTGGAAATGAGGGAGGGTAGCATCGTGACATCATGCACCCCAGAAAACTGTCTGGAGGCTGTCTCAGCTCTCCAGGGCATACAGAGCACCAGGGTGGAAATGAAGCCCGCCTGAGAACTCCCATAACCAAAATCCCAGCTCCTGAGCCCCCTCCGCACAGATGGCACCCTTTGCTCAGGCTGGGTGGCTCGTACTTGACGCACAACACTAATGAGCCAAGTCCCATGGTGCAGCTCACAGCAGTGTAGAGGAGGTGCTGGGGAGAGACTGCTCTGAGCACTCCTGCAGGGGGACAGATGTCAGCCACATAGCAGAGGGAAAGACGACCCATGGAGTCAACTCTAGAGAGCACCAAAGTCTGGACCACTCAGCAGAGGCATCAGCTGTCCTCTGTGAGTCTTGGTGGCATTTTTCTTTTATAAGAAGTCATTTCAGTGCTATACAGAAGTCAGTAGAAGAATGTAATGACCTGGCCCAACATCCACCACCCCGTGGCCGGTTCTGTCCCACCCACATCCTCTTCTTCCTCCCCATATTATTGTGAAGCAAATCCCAGACACATCATGTCATCCGTCAGTACCGTATCATGTCACTCTAAAAGAGGAACGTTTCAAAAAGCAAACATAATCCCCAAACTATTATCACACCTAAAAAAACGATTAGATACCCAGTCGTGACTCAGATTTCTAATTGACTCCTAAATTTATGTTTTAAACTTTGTTTGTTGGAATCAGGATTCAAGTAAAATCCACACCATATGATTAAAGTGTCTTTTTTAAAAAATCTAAAGTTCCTCTTCATTTCTCTCTCTCTCTTTCTCTTTTTTGCTCTTGCTAATTAATGGTTGATGGAGCCATGGTGGTTGTCTTAGTCCCTGTCAGCCAGTCGGCCAGGAAATTCCTCACTCTCGTTTCCTTAAGAAGTCTGGAGTTTGCTAACTGCATCCCCATGGTGTCTTTCACCATGCTCCTCTGTCCTTTGTAGTCCCTGTAAACTTAGAGTTCATCTAGAGGCTTGATCATTTCTTTGTATTTTGAAAGACTCCTTCAGAGGAGATGTTGGGTCCTCGCTTCAGGAAGCACACGCTGTCTGGTTGTCCCTCCTTTGTCACATTTGGCAGCCCCGGACATGCAGTGCCTGAATCCCGACATTGAGCGCGTGCAGCAGAATGGCAGTGCTCTTGTCTGTCGCTCCTTCTTCATGGGGTGGCTGGAATCCTTCTATAGAGCGACTCCCCCCCGATTCCATGTGCTTACCCGCTGGTCCAGTTCTTACAGGAGAGGCAGGAGGAAGGCTTGAGTTTCTTCCTCTTTACTTACCGGTTTTCAGAATAACGAGTTCGCTCCTTTGCTTTCATCACTGTGTTTTTAAAAGCTTAGATTGTCAGGAAATGGTTCGAGCAATACATCTGCTGAGAGTTTGATACTCAAGGGCTCAACTAGTTAGAAAACCCAGACAACCAAAATGAAATGTCCTCCAAGATAGCCAAGGGTGTTGTACAAACGTCGCAGATAGTAGTGTGTGCGTGAACAGAGCACGCCCCCACTCGGTTTATTCCCATTTTGCTGATGAGAAGACTGAGCCCCAGAGATTGGGACCTCCCCTGTTCTTGTAGCCAGTTAGTGTAACGCTGTGCATGAGAACAAGCACAGAAGCAGAGCGATTATATATATGTTCTCTCTAGAATCCAGCCTCCTGACCGGGCTTGAGTATGTGACACCCACCCCCCGCCCACCCTTGCTTACAAAATGCCCTGAGGTCTCACAAGGGCCCAGCTCTGTGCACACAGAGTGCCAGCCACCAGGACACGCGGCCTTTGGAGGTGGTTGGTTGTACTTTGACCAAATGATCTGAAATTCCAGAGGGGCCCTAGTCCTGCCTCTTTCTGGAGGCCTTTCCAGAGATCTGTCCAGCTTACGATCTCTCTCTCTCTGACTACCCCTTCTCCCCCCAGTACTCATTCCCACAGCCTTTATTATCCCTTCCCTGCCTGGGATTAATTATTCAAGACTTCAGGTATTTCTCTTCCTGCACTGGCATGGTACGGGGCTTAAAGCAGATTAAATAAAGTTTGCCTGAATGAATACGTGAATGAGGAAAACAAATAAACATGACTCTTACCATTTGTATTCAGACCTCTCTTTCTGACCTGGCCATAAATCCCTCAAAAACCGGCATTCTTCCGTCTTCTGCGCAGCTGACAACGAGGTCCGGGGCCGGGGAGAGGGACCACTGAGCATCGTTGGGTCCAGAGCAGGGAGGGGCAGCGGGAGGGTGGGTGGAGGACACAGTCCAGCCAGCTCCTGCAACCCCTTCCTTCTGTGTGAGCACGTTTGCTACCCCTAACCATCCCAGGGCTGCCGGCAACTTTGGAGAGCCTCTCCGTTCACCCCCTGCCTCAGATCGGATCCACTCTCAGCTACCGCTGATAATGAGTGCAGCCAACCCCCTGAGCGTTGTGAGCGTTGTTCTAGGATCTTCGTGTGTGTTACCTCATCCGAGTAGCCCGTGAGGCCGGGCCTGGCACCATCCCCACATTACAGATGCGCAGATGGAGACACAAACTCAGAGACTCACCCAAAGTCACCCAGCTTGTAAGTAGAGGGGCTGGGACTTGAGCCTAGGTGATCAGCTGCCTGCTGGTAGAGACGGAGGCTTCTGCTCAAAGAACCTTCCGCGGGGACCTGCGTCCTCAATTATAAGAAAACTTGTCCTACGTAGACGCGGTGAAACCCAAGTCTCTTCCGTTGCTGGCAGGGATGGGGGGCGGGGGGTGGAGGAAACTTGGTGCCTGGTCTCTGGGTTGATGGAAACTTCCACACTTGGAGATGTGAGCTGTCACCCCTCCAGCTTACCGGCCTACAGATGCAGAACCCCGTTTCTTCCAGCCCCCCCCCCCCCCCCCCCCGTGCAGGGCACAGCACAGGGATCTGGATATAAGAGAGGCCACACAGAGTGTAAACCCTCTTTGAAACCTCTGAGCCTCTGAGTTCTTCTGCAGAGGTCCATCCTGGGCCAAAAAGAATAAAAAAATTTTTAAAAATTTTAAATAAAACATATGTATATATGAACAGGTAAGCTTGCTCTGCCCCAGGCACCAGGTATGGTCTCTCAACAAGCCCTGCCAGCTTCTCACCGGGGCGCGATCTTCACAGCTCCCAGTTTAGCAGAGCTCGGGCAATACTGAATTGAGTGCAGTCCCCCAGACAACACCAGTTTTCTGCACGCGTCCATAGCTTCGCAAACACCGTTCCCTCTCCTGCAGTGACCCTCAGCCTCCGTTTGCCAGGCTTGGGAGCTCAGAGCCTTCCTCCTATAGACTTCTTCTGCCTTCCCAGCCCTTCTGTACCCCATACTCGCCCCATTGGGAGTGTATGCTTTTAAATGCTTCCACAGATATTTATTGAGCACCTTCTATTTGCCAGAGCCCAGTCTTAGTGCCTAAGGAAACAAAATGATCAGAATCCCCATCTGTGCTAATTGGGGGGTGCAGGCGGGGGGAGCTAGACAGGAAGCAAGTAAACGCAAAACATACATAATGTCAGGTGGGAAAGAGCTTTAGGAAAAAAGTACGGGAGGAGAATAATCAGGGCTAGGAGGTCTGGAAACATGGCAGTTTTAGAGATGAGACAGTAAAGACCCGAAGGAGGCAGCAGAGTGAATGGTACATGCAAAGGCTCTGTGGCACATTAGAGAAATACTTCTCTTACTACTAAGAAATTCTCTGCTTGCCCATTGATCTGTTTCCTCTGTTTCTGTGTCTCACACACCCAGCCCAGTAGTACATCTTGGGACAAATGGGAAGGATGACTAAGAGCATCAGGAAGCTGGAACTCATTCCCGGGGAGGGTTCTGTCTGGGGGACACCGCTGGCCAAGACTCACAGGCTGAGTAGGAAGCAAGATTGACCTCTGAATCCAGGAATAGGGCTGAAATCACACCCTTGGTCCTTCTGGGTAAGTCCCAAGCCCTTCGGGCTGCCTCTACCCGGATCCCCCCGAGTCAGACCCACAGAGGGGATTCAGTGAGGGAGAGAATTGGTTGAAAGGTTCAGAAGGCTATGATTTGAGTCCAGCCCAGTCTCTGAGCCATTTGTGAGCCGAGTGACTTTCACTTTCTGAGCCTTGGTTTCCACATGTGTGAAGTGGGGCTGTAGGCTTGCCCTGCACACCTCACAGGGCGCTTCCAGGAAGGGCTAGGGTAGTTTTTGCAGAACACAGCGTTTCACAGCGGAGCTTAGGTGTGCTTATTATTGCTGCCGCTGTGATTTTTTGTATACTTCTGTCACCTGTTTCCATCCAAGTGCCAAGGCTCCTATTAGCCGGTCGTGCTCGGCTGGATTAACTTTTCATGGCAGGACATTTCCAGCACTCTGGGAGAGCTCTCCAGAAATTGAGCTTCATGCTTCCTGTGCAGGAGGGCACTCGCTGGCTCCCATGGAACTCTGGGTCATTTGTCACTGTCAGGAAAGCTGGTCTCCCAGGGAAAGTCTTGGCACATGCCCCTCGCTTAGAGGGAAGTGAGAGCGGCAGTCTTAAAAGCTGCTGGTGAATCTAAAGGGACAGTGGGGCAGTCGGTTGGCGGGGCCAAGACCAGCCCCCCACCCCCCCACCCCCCGCCAGATTCCTGCTCCTTAGCTCTCCCGGCTCTCGCTGAATTGTTTCCTTGGATCTTGAGATATAAGCCTCAGAAGGCTGGTCCTTTTCTAGGATGAGACCTTGGCTGCGTGACTTAAGCTGTCAGTCAGTTTTCTCACCTGTAAGATGGGAGTGATGATAATCATGATAATGCTAGCACCTTCTTTGTAGGGTCACTATAACGGTTAATAATATAGTAAGTACTTAGAGCACTATCTAAAATAAATATTCATTTTTTAGGTTTATATGAATCAGGCCGGCCATAATGGCTGGGGAGGGGTAGCATTTCCTTGTTCCAGTTCTACGTTCTGCTCCTCCGAAAAGTCAGATTTCTCATGACAGACTCCTGTGAATCAAACTCACAAGAAACTGATGTATAGCTCCAGTGACCTGGGGCTTCCATCTCTCCTCTCCCGAGCATCTGCTAGGCAGACAAACCATTAGTGTGGACAGGTCTGGGTCCTGAGCAGGGCTGAGGGCACCTTGCCAGGTCTGCCCCACTGACCCATCTGTATTTTAGGGGTTTCCTTCTGACCTCTCCCCTTCTGGGAGGCACAGTTCCCTCTTCACTGTATCTCAGATTCATCCCCTTATGTGTGTCCACTGCTGCTCCCCTGCTCCAGGTCACTGTCCTCTGCTGCCTGGCCTCCCTGCCTACTTCCCCCCAATTCGGTCTCCGTGAGGCAGCAAAGTGATCGGAAGGCAGGTCACCCTTGCTTCCACCCCCTTTCTCTGATGCAGTGCCGTAGTGAGCCCCTCAGAAGAGACGTCTACCTGAACCCGTGGATGTGACCTTATTTGGAAAAAGGATCTTTGCAGATGTAGTTAAAGTAAAGCTCTCAAGATCATCCTGGACAAGTACCTTTGTAAGAGAAGGGAAAAGAACACAGAGGGGCCAAGGCCAGGGGAGGACGGAGCGTGGAACAATGTGTCCACAAGCCCAAGAATGCCCAGGCTTGCTGGCGACACCGGAAGCTGAGAGGCAGGGAAGGTTTCTTCCCGAAGAACCTGCAGAGGGAACACAGCCCTGCCACACCTCAATTCCAAGCTTTTGGCCTCCAGACCTGTGAGAGAATACATTTCTGTTGTTTTAGGCCACCCGGTTCGTGGTACTTTGTTACCCTTCGGAGAAAATCCGGACTCCTGCCTGGGCCCGAACGACCTGGCCCCTGGCTCACTTCGACTTCACCTCCTAGTCCTCTCACCACAGCAGCCCTTTGCTGCCTCAGGACCTTTGCACCTGCCGTGCCTCCTGCCGGCACATTCTTCCCCACTCTTGGCCTATGTGGCTTCTCAGTGCTTCAGAAGGCCTGCCTTCCGAGACCACACCACCCACAGCACGGCTCCCCAGGGATTCCCGGCTGTTTCCTGCACAGCCTGACCTCCGTGTGTGTTTAAATAATTCACTTGTCCTGTATCTCCCTTGCTCCAGCACACAGTCTCCATCCGAATAAAGACCAGTTATCTGTCTGGCTGACCCGGGCTCCCAGCAGCTGGCCCAGTGCCAGCACACAGTCAGCCCACAGGGAATTTTTGCTAACAGAACAGATATAAGGCTTTCTATTAACAAGGCCATAGTAAAGTCCTGCTCATCTTGTTCTTGACCTATGGGATGACACGTTGTTTTAAAGCAATGTTTGCAGATACTGTGACCTCTCATTAGTTTTGTGTGATTGAATTAAACTCTTCGTATGCTGGGGGAGACCCCCGTGTCACCCCAATAAACCATTTGCATGAGCCTACCTCTGAGATGTGATCATTAGAACTGAAACCAGCTGCTCCTAAGAATAGTGAGTTCTCCATCCATGGAGGCATGCAAATTTTCACATTTACTAACCCATCTGATCTTCACAATTTCCAAGGACCCTGTGGAGTCTTTAGGGTCCTCCCCTCTGACCCCCCTGCTTCTTGGCCGATCCTGCTAACTCTTCTCCCTTTTCTGGGCAACCTGTTGAGCTTTTTTTCAATAAGACAAAAGTCCACCTGAGACGTCTACATGCTTCTGTCTGCTCACACATATAATTTTACAGCACGAGAGTTTATCAGTCCTGAATGTATATTTAGTGACAGGCTTGGCTAATCTTTCATCTAATTACACTCATTAACATTTAAATGTATAATCATTAATATATCTGGGCATGGCGGTCGAAATATTTTATAGAGGTCTTAATTACAGTAGACTTCCAGTCTTGCCATAAAACTCGTGTGCCCCGCCAACAAAGGGGTGGTGTCAGGTAGCCTGGGGCCCTGGCCAGGCTGGTGGCAAGAACCTGTCATTGCAGGGACTTGCCAGACTGGGACTGCAGGGTCCCAGTTTCCAGCTGCACCACGGAAGTTGGGGCTGACGGTTAGAGAGGACGAAATTTGTTCTCGTGATTTCTCACTGCTGTACCTCTGTCCACCACAGTCACATTCCTCCTAGAAGAGGGGGAATTCAGAGACACTATAACAAAGCTTAAAAAAAAAAACAAACAATTATGGCTGCCAAGGCTTTAGGGAGTCGATAAAACAGCACCCATTTCTTCCTCTGCTAACTTAAGAAGCAGTTGCAGAGGGGCTCCCAAGAGGCAGGTCAGTGAAGATCAGAATGCGTTTCGTGGCTGCAAAAGCTGTTCTGAGAATGTGGCTCAGATCCGTGGCCACGTGGCTGGTTAACACTTTATGCCCGAAAGAGACAGATGTGTACCCCCAGACTGCACAGGTGGGCACCTGCAGGCCCTCGGCCATTCTCCCTCATGGTAACAGCTGTCTTTGTCCCTTTGAAGCTCTCTGTGGATTATAAAGCTCATCTTCAGACACATCTCAGCCTATAAGGTTGGCAGGTTTTTATTACACCCATTCCACAGAGAACACTGAGTCTCTGAGAGGTTCCGTGGTTTCCCAGAGGCATACGGCTGGTGGGAGGCAGAGAAAGATCCAAATCTTTGATGTCCTGCTAATGAGCCCCACCTGGACTATGACTCCTGTTTTCCCAGCAGCTGTCCTGGGTCTATGGGGTGACCCAGTAGGCCCCCCAGGGAGGACCGAGGCCTGAGGTTTGCAGGAGAGGGAAGGTCTCCTGAGATGGGGCCACCAGGCTCCACTCCCACAGCCAAGGTCAGCATCCACCCCGGCCATGCTGCACGCACCAGGCACTGCTCACCTGGACACACTTAAAGGCAGGGCCTCAGAGCCAGAGCACCTGGGCCAAATCCTGCCGCCACCGCTTACCAGCTGGTAATCAGCCAAACCAGTCTGCCTCGGTTTCCTGACTTGTCAGCTGTGGATCGCTGGTGGTAACTAGCTCACAGGATTGCTATAAGGGAAAATGTAGTGAGAACTTACAAGGCAGAACAATACCTGATCCCTAGAAAAACACCCAGTGAGTATTAACCACTGTTATCACTGTGATCATAATAGCATCATCACCGTGGGGCTGATGAGCCCCATGTGGACCTTCCTCACTCGAGCACGGTCTGGGCACCTTCGTGGAAGTCTCTGCCTGAATCTTCACCCCAGTGCCACATGGAAGGCGCTGCCTTTGCCTCTGCAGCAAGGAGCTGGACTTTGAATCTAAGACCACCCCACATTCATGTTCCTTCCCCAGCCCCAGGGGTGCTGCAGGACTCACAGTGAGGTGACTGCCCCCCTTGCCCGCACCCGGACCTGCCCGTCTTATGCGGTGCCTCCTGCTGGCGTGGGGGCCACCTGCCCCCCAGGGAATCAGAGCTGATATTTACAGAGAGCTCCCCCCACACTGGACACCATTCCGAGCGTGATGCATGTGGAAAACCAGCCTGAAGAGGTAGATGCTGTTGCTAAAGCTTTTTCTTACAGTGTCACATACATGGAGAAAAGTGCAAGTTTATAGCTCATCGAAGAGTCCCAGACTGAACACACATGTATGGCACCAGCACCAGATCCAGAAGTAGTCCATCAGCAGCTTCTGGAAATCTCTCCCATGGTCTCTTCCTGTCAGTATCCCTCCACGGACAGCCTATCCCTGACTTCTCACCACGTAGATTCACTTTGCCTTCTTTGTGTGCTGTAAAGGGAGTCATGCAGCATATAGGCTCCTGCGTCTGCCTTCCTTGGCTTGTCATCCGTGTTGATCATCGTGTTGTGTGTGCTGGTTGTCATTCGCTGGTTCTCATTAGGGTGAGCCGTCCACTGTGCAGAGGGACCCTGCTGGGTGTGGCCCTTCTGCTGAAGGTTAGTCACATGGTTTCCAGTCTGGAGCTTTAACAGAGGGTGCCGTTGTGAATTTTCTAGTGCAGGTCCTCGGTGAACCCGGATGCGTGCTTGTCGGACGTGCGTTTTGGGAGGGGCTATTTTTAACTCTCTTGTACAGATGTGAAAAACCAGGATGATAGGACTTGCTCCGGGCCACACCTCTAGTGAGTGGCAAAACTGGGTTTAAACCCAGGCAGCCTGGCTCCAGGATCCACATTCTGGAGAGGTCTGCGGCCCCTCTCCTGAACGTGCCTAGGAAGAGGTGGACCATAGCTACCAGTTTCCCATCTGCATTTAGCCTTGAATAGCCCTGTTGTATCTCTGTTGGAGAGAAACCAGGTGAGACCAGTTCCCAAACCACTAGACTCCCAGGGCAGCCTCTTGACAGTTCCAGAGGCCTTGATGGATCATCTTGAGAGTATGACACGAAAGCCCAGAGAGGGTGTATGAGTCCCCAAGGCCACGCAGCACCCTAGCAGCCATTCTCTGCCATGCACCTCCTCCGCCTCTCCGGGCCATAGCCTTGCCTGAGAATGACCTCACACACCAACATGAGCCATTAAAAATAGTCCTCGTGTGGGGCGTGAGGCCCATGGCCCACGCTGCTTTTCCAGAAATCAGCCCCCCGCCCTCCTGGGTCTAGGGAATGTCAGTGTTCCAGGCCCATCCTTGCCACTATTTTTAGTGGTGATTCGGAGGAAGGAGGACATTTCCTGGACTTGCCTTGGGAGGCTGGAAAACAACCACCACCCCCTCCCTGCCTCAGCCTTCCCATTTCCCGTGGCAGGAAGTGGGGGGCCTGGCTCCCTGGGCCCCACCATCGTCTGGGCTTCCAGGTGAGCTCTGAGTATTCCAAAGCTGAGGGATAGGTGGCAGCAATAGCAGGTCCCCACCCCGAGCTAGGCACCCCCCCCGCACCGGCACCCTGCAGCACCTCTGATTACACTCTGCCTGCAGGTGTCTCATGCCCTCCTGGGGGCTGGCCTCGCCCTTCCTATCTAAGGTTTTCCCATCGGGAGCCCCTGCCGTCTGAGCCTGAGACAGACTCATGAGACAGATAAAGTCCAGGCACCCCTCTTCCCATCACCACCCACCCCCAGGCACCAAGACAGCATTCCAACCGGTGGTCTTGCAGGCTCCACTCCAGCTCCCCGACAGGGTTGCCCGTTCCCTCCCGAGACCGCCCCGTCGGCGCTGTCACCCAGAATGGCAGAGCATGGCCAAGCAATCAGAGGTGCACCTGGAGCTTCTGCTCTCCTCTACTGATCACTGCAGTAGAATGAGGTAGAAACTATTATCCCCACTTTCTGCGTGAGGGGAAAGGCACAGAGAGGTTAAGGAACTTACCCAAAGTCACACAGCTAGTAAATAGTGGAGCTGGGCTTCAAAGCCAGGTTTCTGCCCACAGAGTCCCTGGTCTCACCCTGTGGAGCTGCAGGTGGGCCCACATCTCTCCCCTGTTGCATCGTCTGTAGACAGCTGCTCACATCAGTGGTCCAGCACCCACATGAGGCCCACAGCTGTGGTTGGGTATTATGATTAATTGCCCAATTGAAAAATAAAGAGATATTGAAGGCATAAAAATTATGACAGTGTAGAGTTTGGAATTCTCCAGAAAAGTTGGAAGGTGTGGCGATGCTGGGCCGCATTCAGTCCTGGGATGGCTGCCTCCCGCTAGCCAGGTACGCATTTTAGGTTCTCAACTATGCTTACTCTGCTAGCGATGGCAGGGCCCTGTGCGTGGCTGCATGCTCCACCCTGGGAATGGTGGTCCTCTCTTGAGCCCTGAGGCTAGAGAATCCAGGAAGGGGGCAGCTTGAGATCTTTGGCGCCTTCCTCACCCTATTCAAGCCCCCAAGTCACATATCGCCCCACTTTCTTCATCTGTGTGGGTCATGCCTTATCCTGGCTACTGGAAATATGGTCAGATGGGGCCCAGGCTCTGCCTTCAAGACACTTCTGGAAGGCTGGGCAGCCCTGAGCCGGTGGTCTGGTGCAGGTTCCCGAAGGGCCGAGCAGAGGCAGCGGGGCACCAGGCTTCCATACCACAAATAGAGGTGTGGGCTGTGGGCTTTGGAAACCCAGGAAGAAGCTTCATCGAATTCTGACAAGGAGAGGAGGCCGGGAAGCCCTCACAGAGAGGCGGGCACGCTTAAGGGACTGTTCTCCTCAACACACCCAGCACACGTAGTGTTAGGGGGTGGGGAGCTCCCAGAAGAATGGACAGAGAACTGGGTGAGGAGGGGGTCCAGGGACAGCTTCGCTGAGAAAGTGACATTTGAGGAAGGACCTGGGAGGGGTGGGCCACGTGAGCAGGAGGACGTTCCAGGCAGATTCTGAGGAAGGAGCGTATCTGCATGAACCAGGAGGAGCAAGGAGCCAGGTGGCAGCAGTGGGATGCGGTTGGGAGGAAGTCAGAGACCCATGGGGGCGGGGATGACAGACACGGGGCTCTGATAGACCATTCCAGGGATTCTGTGCTCACCCTCGAGATGGGAGCCAGGGGAGAGGAGCAGGACAGTCACGATCTGACTTGCATCGGAAGGGGACCACTCCCTGCCGAGCTGGCAGAGACCGAAGGGTTGTGAGGCCGTCAGGAAGCACGGGGTGGTGGCGACACGGACCGGGGTGGTGACTGAGGAGTGGCAAGAAGTGGCCAGATTCTGGTCACGTGTTGAAGATAGAGCTGACGTGACGTGTTGTGGGGTATGAGAGAAGTGGAGTTAAGGAAGATTCTGGAGTTTGGGGCCAGAGGAACTGGAAGGCTAAGGTCACCATGAATTGGGTTTGAGGAGACCAGGTGGAGCAGGCTGTGGGGGGCCGGCTGGATCTCCCTCTCAGATCTGCTGAGTTGGAGGTGCTGTTAGACCACCGGCGGAGGTGTGGGGAGGCTCTGGGGGCTCTGAGCAGGGTGCGGGGCCGAGGGCCAGGCTGGAGACGGCCCGCTGGGAGGCACAGCACAGGGCTGGAGCTAGAGCTGGGTGGCTGGACGGGCCACCAGGAAACAGGGCAAAAGAAGGACAGATTTCTCATGCCTAGAGGCCCACCCCTCGGAGAGATCAGCAGAGACCCAGACAGAGCAGCCAGAGACGTGAGAAGAAACCAGGAGAAGGGGGCTGGCAGGGCACCCAAAGGCGTCACCTGTGCCGATAGAGCACAACAGATGGGGCTGTGGGGTTCACAGCACAGAGGTTACAGTGACCTTGAGATGAGCAAGTGGGGGACAAGTCCAGCTGGTCCCAGGGAAGGTGGGAGGAGAGAAATGAGGCATGAGGTTGCACAACCCTTCTAGGAGTTTTTGCCCCAAAAAGAAAAAGATGGAATGAGAGCTGGAGAGCAACATGGGGTCAATGGCAGGTTTTCTGTGAAAGATGTGAGACAGAATTGCATGTTTGCATGACACTGGGAAAAATCCAGTGGAAGGCACGGGCCAGCTGCAGGGAATGTAGATAGTCAGAGCAGGCTCTTGTCATAAAAGGGTGGCTTCAGTGTCCCACACCTCCTGGCCTATCCAAGCCTGGCGGCCTCAACAGGCCACCCAGCGTTGGGGACAGGAAGCCAAGCAGGAGAGTTGGTGGCCTCTGTGAGGCGAAGGGAAGGCGCAGTTGTGGCTGGGCTAAAATCGGGGGAACCCCGTGGGAGAAGCAGGTCCCCTCGCTCCTGGACGCTGGGTCTTGCCTATGCTGGAAGCACGGTGTCGGGGACCCGTCCCCAGCTCTGATACTCCTGGTACCCTGGGCCGCCGAAGCCGTGGTCCGCTTGAATCTCCTTGTACCCTGCCTGGGGTGTGGCTGGAGCAACATGAAGTGGCTGTGGGCACAGAGCCCAAGGCAGATTGGCAAGAGCCATGGCCTTGCCATTGCAATCAGCTCTGAGAGCACCACAGCTCAGCGGGCCTGTCAGGAGGCACGAGGGAAATTAGCCTGTTCTGTCAAACCCAGGGAGGGCAAGGGGAGGCATGCAAAGGAAAGCAGAATTATCTCTGCCCCCAGGCTGCAGGAAATATTCGACGCTGCTCAGTAATGGCCATGGAGCAGGTCCCCACGGTCCCCTGGCCTGTCCACTGTTTTGTCACTCAAGAGTCAGTCGGTTGGTATTTACTGAGCACTTACTATGTGCCAGGCCCTATCTTAATGCTGGGGACACAATGGTGAACAAGGCAGGCCAGGTCCCTGCCCCCAAGGATCTTCTGTTGCTAGTCAGGGCTGGACATAAATATCTGTAAGTAGACCTGGAAGCCCTTCATTTATCTTGGACCAAACTGAGGGAATATTGTGCTCTCTCACCTTTGAGCGTGCAAATAGGAGTCTGTTTGCCACTGTTTCAGATGTGAACAGACTGGTTTCCCACCAGTTGAGAGAACAGCTTCTCTCTTTTGGTTAAATGGAGTTGACCTTGATTCCATGGAGTGCACTGGTATTGGTGCAGCACTGACCCGGACAAGGCTCGCCCAGCCATTCTCAAACATGCCAGCTCTGATCAATCCCATGAGAGGCAGAGCAAATCTGTCTTTCCCTCCCTCCCTGCCGTGGCAGACATCTCTAATCAACCCAGGTTCCTGCAGAGCATGGTTGATTAGTCATGTCTGCATGGTCATAGTATTGGAAATTGAGACTCTGTATTCAGATGTATCCAGATACTCACTTGTCCTACTCCAGACAGGAGGCTGCAAAGGTCGCGCTGCCAAACTCTTTCTAGGCTACACTTGGACAGAGAAGCTGTGGTGATTCTGGAAAGATCATGGACCTGAATATCAAAGTCCTGGAGTCCAGTGCCAATGCTACCACTCATTGGCTGAGTTGGCCAATCAATCCGCTTCACCTGGTGGTGAGAAGAAAATGGAAGTTTCTGTTCATGAGAAACAGAGTTGCTCCAGGTCAGAGCTCAGGTCACACAGCCAAGGGCATGTCTGACCAGGCCTGGCTCAGCAGGTGCAGTTTGGTCAGACCATACACTTACCCAAGTGCCACCTGACAGTGTAAGAGCCTGCTTCTCCTCTGTACCTGTTCTGAACTCACCTTGCTCAGCTTTCAAACAGGAAGAACCAAAATAAACCTGGCTGTGCCTGTCCCGGGGCCATAGGTCTGTGGGCCCTTTACCTGCTTCCCTGCCCTACGCCCCTTCTCTGGACCCTTTTCCCAGAATTCAGCCTGTTGGGCAAGTCAACCAGTGTTTTCTGAGGCCTCCTGGGGCCTGGGAGCCACGGGGAGCTGGAAGACAGGAGGAGATGCTAACATTTAATGAGCACCTGCTGTATTCAGGTGCTGGGTCATGTCACATAGAACCCTCAGCTTAACAGCGAAGAGAGCGCCCAGAGAAGTTACCTGCAGGGCCGGACTGGAATCGGGGCTCTGCTCTATGAGTCTGAAGCTGTGTCTTTTTTTTTCTTTCCTTTTTTTTTTTTTTTTATTTTGGAGGGAGAGTGCAGGGTGGGCAGGTGGGTGGGCGAGAGGGCAGAAGGAGAGAGAGAAAATCCTAAGGGGCACCTGGGTGGCTCAGTCGTTAAGCATCTGCCTTCGGCTCAGGTCATGATCCCAGGGTCCTGGGATCGAGCCCCGCATCAGGGTCCCTGCTCGGCAGGAAGCCTGCTTCTCCCTCTCCCAGTCCCCCTGCTTGTGTTCCCTCTCTCGGTGTGTCTGTCTGTCAAATAAATAAATCTTAAAAAAAAGAAAAAAGAAAATCCCAAGCAGGCTCCATGCCCAGCACAGAGCCCGACGTGGGGCTCAGTCTCACAACTCTGAGATCATGACCTGAGCCCAAATCAAGAGTCAGACGCTTAACCAACTGCACCACCCAGGCGCGCCCTGAAGCTGTGTCTTTCCGGGGTTCTCTTCTCTGCGTAGGCTCATGGCCCGCACCTGACAGTTCACCCCGGATACAGCAGACCGTCTTTCCGTAACGGGCAGGAGTGAGTGCATTTCCGGTCTTCATTCTAGAAATGAAGAAACTGGGGTTTAATTAAAGTGTGATAGGCAGACTCCAAAGCGGAGCTTTTCACACAGCCATGTTGGCCCAAGAATCAGGAGACCTGGGCCACTCCCTGTGTGATACTGGGCCTCCGCTTCCCCTCTGTAAAGGGAAGTTGAGCTGAAAGAGCTCTTTATTTTTCTTTTTTGAAATTTTTAATTATTTTTGTAATCTGTGCGTAGTTGACGTCACATTAGTTTCAGGTGTGCGAAATAGTGATTCAAAACTCGCATTATGCTGTGCACGCCACACAGCTCCCGTCTGTCACCACACGACACTGTTACCATACCAGGGACTACCTTCCCTAGGCTGTAGCTTTTATTCCCGCGTCCTGTTTGGAAGAGCATTTTGGTGGGTGTTTCTTCAGAGTGGTTTGCTATGCCCTTCTGGCTCCTGTCTGCCCACCCCCCCTTTCCTAGAGACTTGGATGCAGAAGGCTCAGTGGGCGGGGAATGTTGCATAGGAAAGAAAGGGCCCCCTGCTGGCGGCGGCTGGGATCGTCCTACGTGGGCGGAGGTCTGCCTGACCCTGCCCACCACCACCCCTCCCCTCCTCAGAGCCCCGTTTGTCGGGAGGGGTTCGCCCGAGTAGGCATTTTCATAAGGTCTCCTGGTTTGGGACCATCCAGAGCCAGGCCTGCAATCTCCTGAGGTCAGACTAATGGGAAGTCTGACCGTGTGGAATGAGACCATGTCTTGGGCGGGCTGAGGATCCTACCAGCCTCGGGGGGTGGCTGGGGGAGGATTCCTTAAGAGCTGCCGACTTGCACGCACGCGCGCATGCACACCCACTCACACCCACCCTCCTTCCAGCAACCACCGAGTAATCATGGGGTGCACGCGAGAACATCAGGCTGCTTTAATGGAAACCTCCGAAGGCCCCCTTGGGACTGTTAGCTGCAGAAACAGCGCCGAGTAGCAGGAGTAACTGGTGTGGATTTTTGGATCATCCAGTGGTTTTGTGGATCCATGCAGGTTCTGCTGTTAACAGCGACATGCTTTCATAATAGGGTGGGGAAGGAGTGTGAGGGGTTCAAGTTCAGATGTCAGGGATGCAAGTCCAGGGTCCGATCCTTGAGCCGTGAGGGCGTTGGTGAGGAAGTTAACCATTTGAACCTCAATTTCCTTCTCCATAAGGCAGGTGCCCCTCCCCCCCACCCAACACACACACCCGCACGAGGTCCCGAGGAACAGATGAGGCCAACGGGACTTTAGGAGGTTGGTTGGGGATGGGTGAATTTGAAGGCCGCAGAGCAGCAGAGTGGGAGGGAGGGTGGGTCAGCGCTGGGGCCAGATGGGCCCTGCCGCCCACTACCTGACCAGGTTCCTCAGTCTCCCTGGGTGCCTCCCGCCTCATTCTATAACGCGGAACGACTTCATACAGTGGTTGTAACAGTTGAGTGACAAAAACGCGTAAGGACCTTAGAGCAGTGCCCAGCACATGGGAATCGTTTTAACATCTAGGAAATCGAGGCTTGGGGCAGGCTAGTGACTTGCTCAAGGGCTCAGAGCCAGGGACAGAACCCAGATCCTCAGACTCCACACTGATGCCCATCCTGCCTCACTGTGTGGCGTTGGTCAAGGCCGTGGACATATCTGTTGGGGGAGGGGGTCAGTGGTTGAGGTGATGATGTCTCCTAGACCCTCTGAAGCCGGAGGAAGCTCACAGAGTCCAGCACACTCGTGCTGGCGGTGTGAGCTGAGGCTCAGAGAGGGGAAGGCTGGGAGCCTGGTCCCTCACTCCCCAGCGAGGTTCTCGGCACGCACTGCCTTGGTGTGTGGGTTAGCAGAAATCCCCTCCTGCTCAAACGTGCCCTAGAAAATCCCTTACCCTCTAGGCACGCGGCCCCCAGAGGCTCAAAAGCCAAGAATTAGCCTGTCTGGTTCCCTCGCACGCGGGCTGAGGGCTCCCTTCGTCGGGGCGTTGCAGCTGAGGGTCTGCTCTACCCCCGGCGGGAGTGAAGGGGAACTGCAGAGACCCTTTTGCTCTCTGGTCCTGTCCTCCCAGATGCGCATTTGCAACCTAAACTGGGGCTGATGCTGCTCCCCCCGCCCCCTGCCCCACGTCTGTGAGGGGCTGCAGCACTCTAGGCCAGGAAAGGAGGAAGGGGTCTGCTTCGGAAAGGGCCACTGCAAAAGCTTGAGAAGAGTGACCTCCCCAGAGAAGCTCCCATCTTCATGGGGCCACAGTGGGGCCCCTGATCACACCCCCCGTGTGTCACGCATGCATGTGGCCTCCTGTGACTTAGAAAAATCAGTCCCTCCCTGCACGCCCTCCTTCCCCCGCCCTGAGTCCCCACATTCCCAGGAGCTGAGGTGATCCCACAGGGCCTGCTGGGCATGACATCACCCGTCACCATGGTAGTGGTCCCGGCGGCCCGGCTGCTGGAATGGGACACGCCTGGGTGAAGCTGGATGACTGAGAAGGTGAACGGAGCTGGGAGCTTTGGGCCGAGTCAGGAGGCTGGTGAGAGAGAGGGAGGTTCATGCCCCACGGACCTTGTCTTGCATTAGCAGCATTTGGAGAAGGTGAGGATAGGGTTTTGAAGGAGAGCTAAAAGCCGACGTGTGGCAAAGGGAAAGAGGAGGCACCCCACTGCATATTTTTCATAGCTGCGTAAATTAGTAGTTTAAATTATTTCTTGGGGACCCGTCGTGCTGATCTCCTTGTTAGAGTTATAATTCCAGTGCCTCCCTTCAGGGAGTCCCCTGTCTGATGACCCAGCGTCTGGAGACTTGGGGGCAGTCAGGCTTGATTGGGACACACACTCACACTTTCCCAACTCAAGCCAGTGCAGGGGCCCCCAGGTGCCTGCTCCCAGGTCCTGCTTCTCCGTGAGGTTTTCCTGATGGGTTATGGACATGTGCACTTCTGAAAAGCTGTGGCAGATCCCACAGCAGCTTCTTTGTTTACGCTGTGGCTCCCGAAGTGTCTTATCTTCATTTTTAGGGGATCTTCACTTGGCATTCATTCCCAGAGATTCAGCTTTCATGTTTTTTCCGGTCCTCAGCCTGGCGGGGTCCAGCCCAGAATTTGTAGAGCAGGGATTCCCAAGGAGAGCTCATGTGAAGGAACCATGGAGCAGAGCCTTTCGTGGTGGGGGTGATAGCACTTCTCACAGCCTGCCTTGATGTTTCCATTAGGAATGTGTTGGGGTGCACAAAATGGGAAATCTCACAAACAGCGGGGTTTATTTTTCTCCTGTTATAAGAAATCCTGGCCCAAATGGTGCCATCAGGGGTCCAGCCTCTTCTGTCTTTCTGCTCCCATTCTCAGTTTGTGTCTTCGTTCTTGTGTTCACAAAATGGCTGCCGTGCCTCGGGATGTCGCATCTGTGTTCCTAGCAGGAAGAGGGAAGGGCAAAAGGGAAGAGTTAGTGCCAGCGTACTATACTATGACTATAAAGAAAACAGGGGAGAGGCACCTGGGTGGCTCAGTCGGTTAAGGTCCGACTCTTTATTTCTTTCGGTTCAGGTCATGATCACAGGGTCATGAGATCAAGCCCCGCATTGGGTTCCACGCTGGATGGACATGGAGCCTGCTTGGGATTCTGTCTCTCACTCTGCCCCTCCCCCTCACTCTCCCACCCCTACCCCTCGAGCAGTCTCTCTCTCAAAAAAAAAAAAAAAAAAAAAGAGGGGCACCTGGGTGGCTCAGATGGTTGGGTGTCTGCCTTCGGCTCAGGTCATGATCTCCAGGTTCTGGGATCGAGCCCCATATCGGGCTCCTTGCTCGGCGGGGAGCCTGCCTCTCCCCCTGCATGTGCTCGCTCTGTCTCTCTCAATCTTTCAAATGAATAAATAAAATCTTTTTAAAAAATTTAAAAAAAAAAAGACAACGAAGGATTTGCCATAGACACCTGTGTACATCTTAGTGGCCAAAATTAGACACGTGCCCCCTCTAGCTGCAGGGGAGCTTGGGATGTTGCGTGTTTTAGCTGGGCACAAACAAAATTGGGGTTCTCTTGGTAGGGAGCAGGGTGGAGGAGTCTAGTGTCATCCACGTGTGTAGGGGTTTGTCTTCTCCCTCACACTGTCGACCACCCAAGAGGTAGGGACCATGTCTCGTTCATCCTTTCCCCCCGACAGCAGCAGGCATGGAGACTGGCACACAGAAGGGGCTTAGTCAGCAGTTCGGGGGGGGCTCTCCGTTTCCTCTTAGGGAGGAGCTACTAATCTGAAGGCAGAAGACCACCCCTTGCTCTCAGGAGCCCCCAGTCAGATGGGGGCGGTGTAGCCCCCTGCCCCACCACTGAGGCCACCGACACACACAGACACACGCATACTCACCCCTCTGCTGAAGGACAGAACGGGGGTCCATGCAGCTGCACGTGCAGATGGTGCAGGATGGACCAGTGAGGGATCCATGGCAAGAGGCCGCCATGTCACCCCTCTCCAAGGCCGTGTGGCAAACGTGAAGAGAGGCCCGGCAGTGCTGTGGAGGAAAGGGGCGGCATTCCTTCCCGGAGCCTCCAGTTGCCAAGAGCAAAGTCTAGAATTTTGTGTTTGTCCAGACAAGGCTAATGAAGGAGGCAAATCCAGAGCCTAAGGGGGATTAATTTCCAACCAAAAGGCAGAGGCGTGGCTTTCCCTGCCAGCTGAAGGGCAGAGGCATGCTCCCCAGGAGGATCCATGACACCTGCTCAGCAGCAGCTGCTCCCCTGGGGTGGAGGTCCCACCCGAGGCTCCCCTGGGAGCCACAGTGATGACTTGGCTCAGGTCAGCTGCCCCCTAGGAACCACCACCACCCACCCCCCCCCACCCCCCCCGCCGCCCTGCAACAGTCTGAAACCCGCCTGAGTCAGGTGCCAGGTCAAACCGCGTTCTGCCATTTATTGGCCGTGTGGCCTCAGGTTCCTCCCCCATAAAATGGGATGTTCAAAATACCCACCCACCCACCTCTGTCACCGAGTGCGGCTAGGATCCAGGATCTAATGACAATGCAAATGGAAACTGCCGAGTTCTCTTGGCAGCCGGCGCCTGGGCTCTCCTGTAAGATTCCTTCTGACCCACTTACGTCTTTACATGTTGGGTTTTCTTAAAGTGAAGCTCACCGGGAACACAGTCACACCATGTTAGGGTACAGGGCCCAAAACTGGCCCAGCTCTGCCTGCCTCCCACCTGTCCCCGGGGTCACTCCCTGCTTGACAGGAGGACAACACATGAGCTCTCTCTCCGTGCCCTCCACTGTCCCAGTCCCGTGGAGTCGCAGCCCCCCGGCCTGGAGTTCCGGCCCTGCTGAGCTTACCTGCTGCTCCTCCACGCTGCCATGAGGAGGACACAGGATGTGTCCAGCCGCAGGAAGGGCACGTTGAAAGCTGGAACGTAAAGGGCTGCCCAAGACCCAGGGTCCCCACTGCATAGGTCGCCCCGTGGTCCCAGTTGACCTACCTCTACCCTGTTCTCCCCAGGTTGCAGGGAGGGGGAAGGCAGAGGGCAGGAGAATGAAGGCGGTCCCCTCAGGGCCAGAAGGACATCAGCTTCGGTCAGACACCAGGCCGGGAGCCCAGGGTCCTCGGTCCTTAGGTCACGCCTGGTGGCTCCAGCTCTCCTCTTGGCAGCCTGAGTTTGCAGGGTTGGATGTCCAGGACAAGATGGGGTGGCACAGCCATCGCCCGTCCCGTATCACTGCCCTCAGCTCGCCACGGGGCCAGGACCCCATTTGGACATTTCACTGTAAGGGCGGCATAATGTAGGGTCAGCTGTGTGGGCTTTGGGGTCAGACCCGGCTGTGTGACTTCGGGAAAATGACCTAACTACTCTGTGCCTTCTCACACTAAAGGCTTCCTCAGTGTTCTCTCCAGGGAGGAAACAGAGTTCTGGAGCCTCTGGGGAAAGGCAGTGAAACCCACCCTGCAGCCAGGGCCTGCCCTGAGCTCAGCAGCTCCAATTGCCAAAGAGCCAGTGGAGAGAGGGCACAAGGAGAGTCTGCAGGGAGCCAGGCAGCTGCTTGGGACTCGTGGCCCTTTGTGTGTGTGTGTGTGTGTGTGTGTGTGTGTGTGTGTGTGTGTGTGTGTGTGTGTGTGTGTGTGTGTGTGTGCATGTGTGACAGAGTGAGAGAGAGAACGCTTTATTAAGATAGAATTCACATGTTATAAATTCACCCATTTACAATGTACAATTCAGTGGTTTTTAGTATATTCACAGATCGTTACATCCACCACCACAGTCAGTATTAGGACATTTTCATCACATCAGAAGGAAACCCCATGCCCTCCAGCCACCACCCCTCCATCCACGCATCCCCGCCAGCTACCACCCCCAGCCCTCGGCCACCACGAGTCTGCTTCCTGTCTCCACAGACTTCCTTACTGTGGACGGTTCATAAAGTCTGCGGAATCACACCATACATGACTGGCTCCTTTCTTGTAGCATGATGTCATCCATGGTGTAGCATAACGCAGTACTTCTTTTTATTGCCAAATAATGTTCCCTCGTATGGATATACCACATTGTGTTTTTAATTCATTCATCAGTTGATGGACATTTGGGCTATTTTTCACCTTTTAGCTTCTGTGACCCATGTTGCTGTACACGTTTGTGTCTGCGTGTTTGTGTGGACATATGTTTTCATTTCCACTGGGTGTGTGCCAGGGCGGTGATTGCTGGATCACAAGGTAACTTGATACTGAATCACTTGGGGAACTCTCAGGCTCTCTTCCAACATTCCATCCATCCCCACTGTGTGATGTGTCTGTGCCAACACTTGAGTCTATCTTATTTATTTTGGCCGCTCTAGTGAGTGTGAAGTGGTATCTTGTCGGGGTTTTGATTTGCATTTCCCCTGTTGACGAATGATGTCAAGCTCCTTTTCGTGTACTCATTGACCATTTCTTGGAGAAATGTCTATTCAGATGGTTTGCCTATTTTTTACTTGGGTTGCCTTTTTATTATTGGGTTGTAAGAGCTCTTTGTATATTCTACATGTCAGCCCCTTATCAGATAAGACGGTTTGCAAGTATTTTCTCCCATTCCCTGAGTTGTCTTTTTACTTCCTTGGTGGTGGCCTTGGAAGCACAGCAGGGTTCCATGTTGTTGGAGTGTGATGCATCTGTATTTGTTCCACTATGCATACTTTTGGTGTCGTATCTTGCTGCGTGTTTTTAATCAAGCGCTTCTCCTGTGGAGGGAATGAACCAGATGATGGACTGTTGTGCTGGGCTGAGTGGTCCTGGGGCTCAAACTGGACCATGGGGGCTCATTCAGTAGGGAGTCGAGCACCATCAGCTTCCTGGGCCATGGACGTGGGTGCTCACCAGCCCCTAGCTCCCTCTCCCTGGAGATGTCTTCAGTTCAGGGCTCAAAGGGATGCTCAGTCTAGGACTTGCTGCCCTGATTGGATCAATAAAACTGAGAAGTGAGAACAGGGACTGTAGAGACAGGCGAACCTGCGTTCAAGTCCTGGGAATGCCAGTAAGTGACCTGGGCACGTGGGAGAGAAACGTCATCTTTCTACACCCCGTTTTCTCATCTCTTAAAAGGATAGAGGCAGGGTCCCAGCATCTGGGACCATCGAACAGCTGGGGTGTCGGGCACTAACTCACTCCCCTGCCCCGCAGCCATGAAGGCCGACCGGAAGCGCCTGAAGGGCGAGAAGACGGACCTGGTGAGCCAGATGCAGCAGCTGTACGCCACGCTGGAGAGCCGCGAGGATCAACTGCGCGACTTCATCCGCAACTATGAGCAGCACCGCAAGGTGGGGTTAGGCGCCTCCCTACCCCTTCCTCTCCCCGCCCCCTGCTCCCACCCCTCCCCCATCCCAGACACCAGCTTCCTCCCCTCCCCCTGCCTCCCTGCCCCCTGCTCCCTCCCCTCCCCCATCCCAGACAGCAGCTTCCTCCCCTCCCCCTGCCTCCCCGCCCCCTGCTTCCGCCCCCCCATCCCAGACACCAGCTTCCTCCCCTCCCCCTGCCTCCCCCAGATACCACCTCCCCCTCCTCCCCTTCCTGCTCCCTCAACCCTCTTCCCTTCCTCTTCTCCCCTCCCCTGCTCCCTCTCCTCCCCCCAGACACCAGTTCCCTCCCCTCTTGACCCTCTCTGCAGAACCAGCACCCCTACCTCCCCACTGCCTGCAGGATACCTTCTCTGCCATCATGAGGTCTGGCTTCACTAATCCCCAAACACACACTCACTGCCCGTGTCACCTGCTCACCTGAGGACTCGGGCTTGGCTATGGAGATGAAATGGGCATAGCCCCTAGCTGGGAGTCCCCATGCCTCCTGGGCAAATAAGGCTGGACAGGACAGCCCAGTTGGTGACAGTGTAGACAATGGATTCTGGCTGGCCTGGGTTCAGATCCCAGCCCCCAAGGTATGTGCCCTAGGGCATCTTACCTCACCTTGGAGAGCGTCAGTCCTTGGAGAGGTATGAAGAACACTGGATGAGGTGATCCATGTGGCATCTGGCGTATACTGAGGGCTTGGTAAATATTAGCTATGCGTCTTATTAATAATACCATAATAACAGTGTGCAGAGAGACCTGGAAGCCCTGGTGAGAGAGCAGGAAATTCTGCCTACAGGCAAAGAGTCTTGGAAGGCTTTACGGAGGAGGTGACATATGAGTTGGGCTCTGCGGGGTGAGTAGGACTTTAGTCAGACAAATGAGTTATTTCCACTGTTGATGTTTACCGAGCAACCCGAGGCTGACCACAGAGAAGAGGTCCTGGCCGCCCCCACCCATGAGCCATGGGTGGTTGCTGGGCATTTCAGTGGCTCTGTGGCCTTCCTGGGCCTTAAGAGCAAACACTTCTGTCTTGCAGGGGGTCATCAAATTTGAGTTTATAATTGGGCTCCTACTTGAAAATAAAACTTCCATGGAGATCCACCTCCTCCCCTGGACCATGCCCTTTTTTTTTAAGTCCAGGTAACTGGGGGCCCCCCTGCTAAGTCCAACCAGCAGTTGGGGGTAGGGGTTGAAGCTGCTACAGCCATGGGCAGCCATAGACAGCCACAGCTCAGCATCAGATGTCACTCTTACGGAATGACTTCACAAGACCCTTCAGATTTGTTTCCAGAAAAATGGGATTTAGAAAACATGAATGTTTTTGTTAAATTACTGTCTTAAGCCTTGTTGTCATGTGGAGCAAGTTGCTCTAACACTTCCAGCGTATCAGTGGAGTAGCAACATTGTGATAGTCTTTAACCCTTGTTGGGTGCAACCCCATTTTACAGATGGGAAGACTGAGGCCACGAAGGGTCCAGGGACAGACCCAAAGCCACATATTTAGAGCTGGTTTGGAGAAGCTAAAACCACAAGTCCTGATTTTATTCTGTCTCTTCCAAGGTCTTGCAACTGGTTAAAAAAAAAAATGACTTGCCTTTTATGCATAAAATAAGTGTCCCCGTGAACAGGATGAAGGGAACCCTCAGGTGCCCCCCACCCTCCTTGGTCCTGCCACTTCACCTGCCCCAGCTCACCCAGCTCCTCCTGGGCACCCCCGCAGGCCTTGCCTGGAGCAGGGAGCAAGACCCCAGTTCTCTGAGCTCCTAGGGTCAGCACAGGCACAGGCTGCTGAGAAATGAGGGGTTCGGGGCCTGCCCAGAAAGTTCACAGAATTGCAACATCCCAGAAAGCTGTGCCTAATGCATGTTCACATGGGTGCAGTTCCAAGGCGGATTTGGGACCCTCCATAAATCAGCCGAAGAAGTTCTCACAGTAAGCCGGGCAGCCAGGCGGGGGGCCAAGGACCATCTTGGGTGGTGAGGCTGCTGTCACAAGGGGCCACCTTCATCCTGCCCTCCTCACCTCCCCAGCCAGGCCTGTGTCCCCCTGCCGCCCCCTCCTCACTGCACCCTCCTCCTTCTGTCCAGTGAGCCCCAGGTGCCAGTAGAGGGACCCCACTCCCAGCCGAGCATCTGAGGCCCGGCACAGTGGGCCGAATCCTCCCCTCATAAATCCCGGCCACTGTGACCCACATCCGGGTCCAGCCTCCCTGGCCAGTCTCCTTTCTGTTGCTTTCCTACCTCAGTTACCAGCAAGGATTGAGACCTCTACCACACTGTCTAAGGGGCTGGGGAACTTATTTCTCTGGCCTCAATGCACTCATCTGTGAAACGGGGATCACCACAGTCCCCCACCTCACGGGTGGTTGCGACGTTTAAATATAATTGCCTAAAACGCTGAGGCACCATACTCAGCGTGTGTTCAGAACATTTCATGTCAGTTGCTGCCGAGCCCGCTCTCCTGCTGCCAGGGAATATGATCATGGGAGGGGGCGTCACAGTCTTCACCTAGTCGAAAAGCACCTACCTACGGGCTTTCCCTCTGGTCTGCTCAAGACCAGTGCAGTCAGTGACTGCAAACAGACACAGAGACAAAGATGATCCTGAGGGTCCTAGGGAACCTTCCTCCTAATGCAAAAATGTTTTGTAAGCAGCCTCTTGCACACCAGCCAGTTCTAAGGGACGGTCCTTACCCAGTTACTCAGTTCCACACACTTCATTTCCCGGGGCCCTTCTGTGATCCAGGCTTGTGGCTGGGTGCTGGGGGCAGATGCCCAGGACATGGCTCAGCCCCCAGGGTGGGAGCTCCCCATCCACGTGCATGCTGGGGGCCCTGCCTGTCCCCTGTTGCCCTGACCCCACCTGAACCCAGCTCCACAGAGAAAGAACTGACCAGCAGTGGCATGCCTCCCTGCACTGAGAGTCGTGCTTCCAGAATCTCAGAGTACAGCTCCACCTGTGATTGGGTGATAGTACCATCTGTCGCTGTGTATCTTGCATGGCCGGTTTCTGCAGAGCATCCGTCACCCTGGGAGGTGGTACTGTCGCTGTCTCACAAATGAGGTGGTCGATCGAGGTTTGGGGAAGTTGAACAACTCAGCCAGTGCCCTGCAGCGAAGACTCAAACCCAGGCATCCTGAGCCCAAAGAGCAGGGGCCAGCGGCACGTCCTGGAAGGGACTGTCCCCTGCACCCCCTCTAGGCTGCACTGAAGCTGGAGGGGAGGGGCTGCTCACACCGGCCCAGGAGCCATGGCGCGATGGCCTTCACGGCCAGCCCCCTGCAGCCGAGAGCGCCTGCTCGTGTAGCAGCAATGTCTGTCACCCGCTGCTGTGTGCAGGCTGTCCCCGCTGGGACCCAGGTATGTGCCCACGCACCGAAGCGGCACATCCCTGCTCTCAGGACGCATGCCAGAGGGCTCTGCTCTAGGAGCTCCGCGGAGGCAGGCATTTCTGTGTGGCTCGTGCCTGCCCACGGCATCCGTGAATACGGGTTCAGTGGCCAGCGTCGGGTGGCAGAACAGAGAGCCCAGGGCTGCTCTCAGGTGGGTGGTCCCAGAAGGCTGCTCAGAGAGGACCTCCGAGCAGGCACTGCTGTGTGCCCACGCCATGCTGAGCTCGCCACGTGCATTATCTCATTCCATCCTCAAAATTAACACCCTGAAGTCCCTGCGTATTGTCTCTGGGTTACAGACAAGGGCGCGGAGGCCCAATAGTCATTGCCGCTTGTCCTTGCAGAGCCAGGATTTGACCCACACTCCCTCTCCCCCAGACCATAAGCCGTAGCCTCAGCCCGGTGACAGCCCCAGAGAAAGGGCCAGCCCTCGGCCTCCCTGGCTCTGGCCATCTGGCTGTCAGGCCTTCAGCGACAGGGCCGGTAAACACGGCAAACACGGCAGGAGGGCCGCCTCCCTCCATGGCCCCAGGCTGCACACAGACCTGGAGCACCGTTCCTGAGCCGATCAATGGGAAGAACTTGCGGGTGGAGGGGGGGCGCTGGGAAGGGCCCTGCGCTGGGACTCTTCTTCTCGGGAAGGGCACCTGCTGACCGGACACGTGGCTCTTGCCCACGGAGGTCAGGCCCCCTGATTCAGCCATCTGTCCCTTGGCTTCGCTCGCTCGGCGTGGCCGGAGCTCCGGGCCCTTCCCTCTGCACCCCGGAGGAAACGGCTCGGGGCGGGGGACCGGCCGGTGACCGTGCTGCCTTCAGTCACAGCTGCTCACCTGCTTTGGCGTGGGCTGTGACCCCCGTGGGGCGCTGCGGGACCCCGGGGCAGCCAGAGCAGCTGCTCAGCCGCTGTCTCCTTCTCCGTCTCTCCTTTCCGTGACACACACGTTACCAAACACCCGGACAAAGCCCCACACCCGCTACTGACCCAGACTTCCCTCGGACTCTACGTATTTCCCGCACGGGAGGTCATTTCATCTTTATAACAATTCTTTGAAACAAGTAGTATCAACTACCCCCCCAACCATTTCAAAGATGGAGAAACTGAGACTTGATGGGGTAAAAACACTTACTCGTCACATTCATTTGTTCATTGATTCGCAGAAACGGTATTTACCGAGCATCTCCTAATGGTTTGTCTCGGTCCGGTCCCCCAGCTACGCTGTGGCAGAGCCGGGGGCCTCCCCTCACCTTCCTCTGGTCCAGGGCTCAAGGCCCCCCTCTGGCCCTTCCAAGAGGAGGCCCCGCGCCCCCGCTGTAACGGCCTGGTGCTCTGTCCCCACAGGAGAGCGAGGATGCCGTCAAAGCCCTGGCTAAGGAGAAGGACCTGCTGGAGCGCGAGAAGTGGGAGCTGCGGCGCCAAGCCAAGGAGGCCACGGACCATGCCACGGCGCTGCGCTCCCAGCTGGACCTCAAGGACAACCGGATGAAGGAGCTGGAGGCCGAGCTGGCCATGGTGAGACTCCGCCCCACCTTCACGCAGCCAGGGCGTCTGGGCTGCTAGGAGCCACGTGACACGCTGGGGACGGGGTGTGGGGACAGGTTCACCGGGAGTTCCCCGGTGGAGTCACACAGAACGGGCCGGGGAGGGGGGTGCGGCTGGGTGCGGGGTCTGCGACGCTCTGTCAGCTTCCTTCCACATCGACCCCTGAGCCCAGGCCACAGCTCTCATCCACCTGCAGGGGCCGGGCGAGTGTGCTGGGAGCCCATCCTCCCTTCCACGCTCCCAGGCCACTGTCAACAAACAAAGCCCATTTTTGTTTAAAATACACTTATTTGTTTAGGAAAACATTTGGGAGAAAATACACCAAAAAACTAACAGTGGTTATTTCTGGGTAGTAGGATTGCAAGAAATCTCCAGTGAAAATGTCTTACTTGGGTTGTCAAGGAAAAAATGTTATTTTTTTTTTTCCAATCCAAAACTAACCTTCAAAGTAACTTCCAAATGCTGAGTTTTCCTTGGAAGTGCCCAGCCTGCATGTGGGGACAGAGAGCCCAAGTGGTGTGTCCGGGCCTGGTGGAAGGGGTCCAGGGCCCTGGAGTCCCGCTCTGCCTGTTCCTGTGTGACCTTGGGCCACTCACGGAACTTCTCTGGGCCTCAGTGCCCTTTATCTGGTACTGGAAGGGGGCGGGGGTCTTTACCTCACCCTGCCCTCCCAGGAGTTGGCCGGGAAACTCCAGGGAGCCCGTGGCTTAAGGGGCCTTTGAAACCACCAGGGGCTCAATGTGACCGTGGCTGGGAGGAGGGTGTGCAGGGTGCTCCTGAGGGGTGGGGGGGTGAGGGGGTCCCACGAAGCTCTTAGAACACAATGGCCTCCTGCAGAGAGCACGGATGCGGGCTGACCGTGTGGTGACAGCCATGGGTTCTGGGTTTGAATCCAGCCCCATCGCTTCCTAGCTGTGTGACCTCGGGTGGGACCCTTCACCTCTCAGAACCTGTTTCGTCAAGTCTAAATAGGGCTAACTGCATCTACTCCATAGGGCCTTTCTGAGAATTTCAGTGAAATAACGTGAGGGAAGCACTTCGCGTGGTGCTGTACGTAGTGATGATATGGCGACACAAACCTTCTCTGGGGTCACTTCTTCAGGATCGCGGGCCCCTCCTGGGTCTCCTGTCCAATGCTGACCCCTAGTGGTCAGAACTGCCCAGGCTGGAAGAAGCTGCAGCTGCGAGGTCCCCTCGAAGGGTGGGTGCTTTTCCCACCAGTGAGGTCGGTGGCTCTGGCCACCCGCAGCCCAGGGCAGAAACCTTTCCAGCTGCAGACCTGGGAAGCTGGTGCAGGTCTTCCCAGTGCCCCATACGTAGATGGCCAGATGTGTCTTCCTGGCCTTGGAGCACCGGCCTCAAGCATTCTGGGGATTTCTGGGGCCTTTCAGAACTGGGAACCAGATCTCCTCTCTTTCTCCTCTCACCATGCTCAGACTGCTCAGCCTGCTTCCGTTCTGGCCAATGACACTCAGATCCCTGCCCTCTCCTCTGGCGGGCATCAGACCCCCTCTGCAAAGTGTGAATAGTTATGCTGAGTGTTTGCAGCCTAGAGTACAGGCTTCTTATCCATCAGCGTGGCCGATGTCTGCCTAGGGCTCGGCGGCAGAGGGAGGGCCTTTGCTAAGATGCATGACAGCCCCAGTGTTGTTGGGGTGTTCACCAGACTGGAGGCTCCCTCTGTTGCCCGCCATCCGCAGAATTTCACACCCTGGAGGCTTCCAGAACTGCCTGCTCCAGGCAGCATTGACGCTCGCCCCACTACCCTGCTGGCCAGGCCGAGACTAAAGGGGGGGGCGCCATCCCTGGGTGTGTGCCTTATATATGTGCCTCGGGTGTGAGCCACAGAAAGCCGCTCTGGCTGGTTTAGCACATGGGATGTGCTGGAAGGGAAGTCAGGAGCTCACAGGTGCAGCGGGAAGGTGGAGGGCCAGACTTGGAGGTGAGTCGAAGCCAAGGCAGCTGCAGAGGTGGGGAAGCCAGGGGAAGCCAGGGTTCTACACGGAGTGGTCTGCTCAGCGGCCCCTGTTGGGGAAGATGAACTTGAACCTGCCTCAGAATGGCACCCCAGGTTTTTTTTGTTTTTGTTTTTTTTTTTACAAGTCCAGCACAGGGTAGCAAAATGGCCCGTCTAGGGTCACTTGTTTACCACTTACCTAGGGGTCCTGGCTCTGGCCACTGGCGATGAGTCATTCCTTAAGTGACGCCGAGGTGCCATCAAGGAGATGGGAGCTGAGCTGGCAAATTCACACCCGCCTGTGACAGTAAAACCCTGGGAAGCAGCTGGGTGCCTGATGAGCATAGGTGGGTCCTCTCCCAATTTAGTCATCGCCCCTCCTTCCCGCCTCTGTGGGGGAGCGGGGCTCTGGGTCTCCACACACGCTGTGTGGCTGTAAAGGGCCTGCTTCCCTTGAGTAAATGCCAAAGACTTGGGCTTCCTAAGAAAGCCAAGCCCTCTCGGTGTTTGGTGGTGGTGGCACCCACGCTCCCACTCAGCTACCTGCCCTTGTTGGGCGGAGGTGTTCCCGATTAGCGACTCCTGGCCACACCAGGCATTACCACTCCTGGCACAGTTTCACCTCTGTAGCCACATTGGCTTCGGGGGACCACCCTGTGGGGTGTAGGTATATATTTTTTAACATGTTCTTTTATGGAGATATAATTCACTTACCATAAAATTCGTCCTTTTCAAGATGTACGATTCAGTGGATTTTAGTATGCTCACAGAGCCGTGCAGTCTTCACCAATCTAGTTCCAGAACAATTTCACTCTCCTAAAAAGAAACTCATACCCATTAGCCGTCACTCCAGTGAGGCATATATTCCTGTTGTGCCCATTTTAGAGATGTGGAAACAGGCTCGGGGGGCAGGAGCTCACCCAGGGCTGCCCAGCAGGTGGAGTCAGGCAGGCCCTGTGCCCCATGATGTGGCGCCTTCGCTCGCGAGGTCTTTAAAAGGACGGCCGGCTGCTGGTCTGAAGGAGGCCCCACCCCCAGCAGCCACGGCTTGTCCCTCAGGCCCTCCCCACTGGCCTCCACCACACGAAGGGGTTGGGAGACAGGACTGCCAGCCCCCGAGATCACAGGCTTCCCCGAAATGCCAGTCCTGCCCCCCCCCCACAAAAGCTTGGTTCACACTGGCCTAGTTTTCTGTCAACGCTGCTTCTCCGAAACAGGAGATGTTCCTTCCGTTGACTACACTGTAAATGGGGCTCCTCACCCTCGGCACTGTGGACATTTGGGGTCAGGAAAGTTTGTTATGGGGCCAGCCGGCACAATGGAGGATGTCTAGCAGCTTCCCGGGCTTCTGCCCGCTAGGTGCCAGGAACACCTCCCAGTTGGGAAAACCAAAAGTCTCAGGACATTTCCCAGGGTTCCCTGGGGAGGTGGGTGGGGGCAGATTTCGCCCCAGTTGAGAACCAGTCTTCTGTAAAGTTGGATGTTTCTCAAGAGGGGCGCGTGGGACGGCCCCGTCTCAGCATCGGGCTGTGCCTAACAGAGTCCCAGTTGGGTCCTGCCATCTTCGGGCTGTGTGACCTCTGACAAGGCACTCAGCCTCTCTGAATCTCGGTTTCCACATGTATGAAGTCAGGACTATAAGACATTCCTCCTGGGGCGGTGGTGAGGTGAGGAGATGCTCAGTGAACGGCAGCTGTTGACCGGTGTTCTGCACCTCGCCCCATCTTGTCCTCGGCCCCACCAGGATGAGGAGGTGTGGATTCTCATGTCCCTTCCACTGGCCAGTCACTGTGCGACCTCAAGTCACTTTTAACCTGCCTGGGCCTCCGTTTCCTTGTCTGTGAAAATGGCAGCCACCACAGGCCCAGGCGAGAGTCAGGTGTGGTGAGGGCGGTTGAGAGGCAGGATCAAGCAGCAGGGGGACGACAGGGGCGGCCAAGCTCTGGGTTGGTGCTGCATCTGCCCTCGCGCTGCGGAAACCCGCGTGCCACAAGCACCACCTCCTGGCCCTGGACCAGACCTGCTCACAAACCTGCTCATGTTTTCCTGGAGGCTCCTGTACCAGGCTCCTCCCAGCCTTTGGCCAGCGGAGACGTCCCCTGGACAAGCAGGAATGCCTTGAAAAGCTAGTGAGGGGTTCCGCTGAGCCGCACTCGCAGCATCCATCAGGGGCCCAGGCTCACTGTCCAGTGCAGACTACTTCATGGCTGCCCATCAGCAGGCCTTCCAGGCAGTCAGGGAGGGAGGCCCAGGGCAAGGTTCAGCCTGCCTCCTGGATCTTCTCACCCTGTGTGTGTGTGTTTTGGGGGGGGGAGCATCAATGACCCTACCAACCCCCGCAGCTGCGACTTACTGAGTAGGGCGACCGGCATCCTGGGCCTTCGTGGGACCTAGTCCACGTCTTGTAGATGTTTTGTGATAAGTCACTAACCTTTATTAAGTATTTTTCCCGTAGGCCAGGGCTCTCCATAGCAACCATGTGATCCCCCTCAGACAGATGAGGGCGTGGTGGCGCCGAGGGCTGAGGGACCTCACTCAGGATCCCCCCCACTGGGAAGGGGCGCAGCCGGGCTCAAATCCGGGCAGTCCTATTTCCAAGCCCAAACTCCAAAGCACTTTGCTGGGCCACTTTGTCACACTACTCCGGGTGGTGCTACTTACACAGAAATGATCCCTCTCCGTTCCCCAGCCTACTCGTGAGGACCTTGCTCAAGGTCACACAGCAAGTTAAATAGCAGAAGTGGAGTTTGAACCCAGTTCTGTCTGATTTCCGTCATGTGAGGGGGTTTGAGCCAATGTCCCACTATCCATTAGCTCCGAACTCCAGGCACAGAGCGCTCGGGAGAGGGGAGAGGCTCAGACGGAAGAGGGAGCCAGTGCTCAAGGGGAGCTCCCAGCATTAAAGCACATTCAGCGGCAGAGGTTGGCCAAAGAACACGGTGTAGACTGCTACAGGAAGATGACCTGTTGTAGACTGGGCGTGCACGCACACACGCATGCCTCTATTTTAGGTTGACTCTACACACCTCTCCTGTACGTCTCGTCTCTGTTGTAGCTCCGTCATGAGTGGACCCTTTGTAAGGGTCCCTGTGCTTTAGAACTCAGAGGTACCACCACCCCATCCTGCAGGACTCACCGTAGGGGACCCCCCCAGCTGTCAAGTAGCAATGATTTCAAGCTGCCTGCTGAGTTAGAAGGTGCCTGTCCCAGGCCCAGACAGAGCTGAGGCCCCACCTGGGAGAAGAAAGCCAGGTGGGGACAGAAGAGCAGTCTCTATGGCTTCCCGCATAGGTGCCTGGGAACATGTGCAAGAGGGCAGAGCTGAGGGCCCATTCGCATGACGGCGGACTGACCTGGGGCTCGTTTCTCAACCCTGAGTCTACCTTCCAGGCAGCCAAGTTGGATTGGGCAGGAGGAAGCAAGGGAGTAGGGCA
The DNA here is from genome assembly GCF_009762305.2 of Zalophus californianus. Lineage (NCBI taxonomy): Eukaryota > Metazoa > Chordata > Mammalia > Carnivora > Otariidae > Zalophus > Zalophus californianus. The sequence continues at coordinate 10,928,792 of NC_045598.1, forward strand.
GCTTAGTGCACGGAGTGGTAGCCAGATGGAGGGCCAGGAGGTCAGATGCACGTGATTCGGTGCCTTGGTGGCCAGGAAACGGGAGTCTCCTGTGTTGCTGGGTTGCTGCAAGCCTATAGCAGCCCGACGACACCCCCAGCCTAGCCCTTTCCTTCAGCAGGATTGTTGCGTTGCTTTGGGGGCAAGTTAACAGAGCAGGTTCCCTGAGCTGTCAGCCTGGACATAGCAGAGCCTGCTTCCGTTAATTCTGAGGATTTTTATTGATCACCTGGCATGTGCCCAGGTCCAAGCCAGGGCCTGCGGATTCCGTGGTGACCAGCACACCCCATTCTTTGCTTCATGGATTCAGAGTCTGCATTACTTGTGCTGGTGATTTCATTGCCCCAGAAGAGTGTGGGTGCTGTAGAAACCACGGGGCTCATGGCCAGACTCCCAGGCTTGGGACCCACTTGAATGTTGTGCTTGCTGTGCATTTTTGAAGAAGTCACTTCTCTAAGCTTCAGGTTTCTCCTCCGTCAAGCACAGATAATCTTCCACTCCCCACTTGAGACCCAGGGCTGTTGCACTGAGCACATGATGGTTTTTCTAAACTGGAAGGGAGATTATTACCTGGCTTGGGGAATGGAACTGATACCTTTCAACTCAGCCTCCTTCTGCCATGGAGGGGGAGTCATTTCATAGACTTGGGGTGTCCAAGTTAGAGGGAACCCTAAAGATTGCTTGCTCTGGGGTTTTCATCTTACAGGTGGGGAAGCTGAGGCTCAGGAAGGCAGTGACTTTTCCTCCACTCTCATTCAAATCCCAGCTGGTCCTTGGAGAACCAGAAAGAATGGGTGATAAGTGTGTCCTTGGACACGCCCCCTTTCTCTTGTAACCCTGGTCTCGCTTTGTGTTAGCAGGAACTAAGGGGTAACCCCAAGGTGAGTGTGCAATGCGATGCAGAGCCAGAGATCGCCAGGTACCAAGGTCGGATTCCTGGCGCTCTCACCATGGGTGGGTCCTGGCCAAGCACCAGGCCAAGAGGTCGCCTCCATCACATTGTCTTTTTCTGTCTCCCGGCCCTCTCTCCAGGCCAAGCAGTCCTTAGCTACGCTGACCAAGGACGTCCCCAAGCGGCATTCACTCGCCATGCCCGGGGAGACGGTGCTCAACGGCAACCAGGAGTGGGTGGTGCAGGCCGACCTCCCGCTGACCGCGGCCATCCGGCAGAGCCAGCAAACTCTGTACCACTCACACCCCCCCCACCCTGCAGACCGGCAAGGTGAGTCCTGCCCCCAGCCTGGCCCCGCCCCGGCTGTGGGGGCTTCTTAGGAGCCGCTGACCTCCCCAGTGGGGGGAAGCAGCCCCCCTCTTCCCACTGTGGCTGCTTAGGGGGGTTGTGGGGCAGAGACCACAGGCTTGTGTAACTGAGAAGTCCCAGAGATGGACTTCAGGCACAGCTGGATCTCGAGGGCCGGACAGTATCGGCGTGTGTCCACCTCTCTGTCTCAGCCCCGCCTGCCTCCCTTTGGCCTCCTCTTTAGGCCATCTCTTTCCACAAAGCAGCAAAACAGTCTCCAGCAACTTCAGGCTTTTAAGGTCTTAAAGCGCAAAAGTCGGGAGAAAGAAAAACTATCGCTTTCTCTGTTTAGGGTAAATCCCAAAGAAGGACTCTGATGGGCTAGGCTGGGTCACATGCCCACCCCTGGACCAATGACTGTGTCTAGGGAGTGCTGCACGGATTCTCCAGCCTGGGTCTCGGGATCCTTGGCAGCGGGGACAGCAGAGCGCCTTGATTAACAGCGCCACGCGGTCACGGGATGTGTGGGAGGGCCACCGAACACGGGTTCGCTCCCGGCACTGGCAGGGGCCAGGGTGCAGCCTCCGGGCAGCATCCGACCCACTGGCCATGCTACACGTGAGTGGCTGCCTTTGTGTGCCACGTACGTGCAGGTGCTGCCCTCACCTAGCTGGGAACCCCAGTCCCTGACTGCAGAGCCCGTTCGTTGCCCATCCCTCTCCCGCGCCACCCCCACCGTGGCATTAAACCCTATGGCCGATTACTACAGCCCCGCCTGCTCACATGCTGCCTGCATACAGTGGGTCCTGAGGCAGTCTTGCTGAGCCTTAAGTGCTGCCTCCAGCCAGCACCTGCAGCCAGGAGGGCAATCTGGTGGGGGTCCTGGGGGGCTCTTCAGGACTGTGCCTTCTGAGCTCAGCCGTCCATTCCACCACTACGGATGGAGCACCTGCTCCATGCCAGGCACCGTGAGCTCTAGAGGTCACCATGGATAAGAGACCCAGCGTGCCTGCCCTCATGGAGCAGACACTGTAGGAGAGAAGACAGACAACCTGGTGTAACTGAGCTGACAAACAGAATGGTGATAGGTGGTAGTTAGCACAGGGAGGGAAATCAACAGAAGACAGTCTTTGGTGGGGAAAAGTGTGGGGAGAGCTGATAACCGGGGGAGGCCTCTCTCAGGACAGGCTGAGAGACCTGGATGATGAGAATGTACCCGATGAGCAGCAGGACCCGCAAAGGCCGGGGCAGAAGGGAGATGGCCCACGTCAGGCACTGTCAGAAAGCCGGTGTGACCGTGAGCCGAGGCTGGTAGGTGGGCAGAGCCATGTCCCTTTGGGCCTTGAGGGTTTTTACCCCCAACATGACCAAATGCCTGGCTTTGCTGCAGTGTGAGGAACGGAGTCAGGGAAGCCTGCTGGGAGGCTGCATGGTCTTCCAGGCAAGAGACAGCAGTGGCTTTGGCTCGGGTAGTGGCAGTGGGGTTGGAGACAAGTGGACAGATTTGGGGGTAGTGTTGGCGTTGGAGAGAAGTGGATGGACTTGGGGTTGTGTTTGGGGTTGGAGAGAAGTGGTTGGATTTGGGGATTGTGTTTGGGGTTAGAAGTGGACATATTTGGGGGGGTAGTGTTGGGGTTGGAGAGAAGTGGCTGGACCTGGGGTTGGAGAGAAGTGGATGGATTTGGAGGGTTGCGCTGAGGATGACTGGGTGCAGGGTGTGAGGGAAAGAGGAGAGCTGGCCGGGGCCTCCAGGCTTCTCACTAAGGAAGTTGGTGTTGACTGGTGATTAGGATTGTTCCGGATCCAGGGAACATCCAGGTGATAGAAGCCTTGTGAGGACAGTCACCAAGGTCCCTGGAAACTCCTGCCTCTTCTCCTTCACTGTGGTTAGGAGAGGGCCTAATTGGATCCAGAGGCCAGGGGCAGCCCTTCCCAGCAGCTGCTCTCTGGAGACGTGTGGGTCTGTGGAACAGAAGGGCAGAGGGCTAGGCAGTCCCTTCCCTGTGTCCCAGCATTCTCTTCTGGATAATGGGGCGTAGGGTGGCCTGGCTGCAGGTCAGCACAGGCAGGGACGTTCTTGCCACCCCTCACTTACCAGCTGTCCCTGCTTTCCAGCGGTCAGGGTGAGCCCCTGCCACTCCCGGCAGCCCTCTGTCATCTCCGATGCGTCTGCCGCCGAAGGAGACCGGTCATCCACGCCCAGCGACATCAACTCCCCTCGACACCGGACACACTCCCTCTGCAACGTAAGGCCAGCAGCAGCAGGGCCGGGGCCAGGGGCCCCGCCTGGAAACCGCAGGGGGGCAGGGTGGAGGGGTGAAGACCTACCCGCTGTTTCCTCTCGTCCACCCAGGGAGCACTCTGGCGAAGGCATTTCCTGGTCTGTTCTTTTTGCAAGAAGAGATGGATGTGGGGCGAGAAAGAAAGGAGGCCTGTTTGCTCCTTGTGTCCGGGAGGGCAAGAAAAACCCAGAGGAAGGCAGGCCTGGGTCGGCTCAGGCTCTGCACAGCTCAGGACTACCTCTGGCGGGGTCCCTGCGTCTGGGACGGTGGGCTTCTCCCAGCTGTGACCTTCCAGAGCCCAGGGCCTTCCCAGTACTCCATTTCCCCGCAGAGCCAGCTCTCAGCCCTTCTTCCAGGAATGAGCCAGATTTTTTTTTTTTTTAATTTTCCAGGAGTTTGGGCAAATATTTCCTCTAGAGAGGCATCCCATGAATTTGTTCTGTTTTTTCACTTTGCTTATTTAATCACACACTTTTTGATGGCATGCTGGGCGCCAGCTACCAAGAGGTGCAGGTCCCTAGCCACCTAACTCTTGGTGACTGGCAGAGCCTCCAGTCGGGCTCCCAGGGAGTGAGGGCATGAAGGTGGGTCGGGCACCTGAGGATGGGAGGATGCCATGCCATGTTGAGGCTCCAACAAGAAACACTGGGGAGCGGGCTATGGAGGCCACTGTATGGTTTTGTTCTGTCCCACAGCTGATAATATGAAGGGTTCCCCTGCCGTGTAGACAGAGACACCATGGAGTTAGGTCTTCGAGTGCATGAGAAAGCTTTCTCAAAAACTCAGCTAATGTTGCATTAACCAGCATGACTGAAAATATAAAAGAAATGAGGTGAATATAGTGGGAAAGAAAGACAAAATAACTCCTACGTGCCGATGATATGATATCTACCTGGAAACTCAAGAGAATAACCTGTAAAACTATTAGAACCAATAATGACCAAGGTCGTGAACGGTACTGGTTGAAAATCAGTGTATAATAATCAGTAACTTTTCTACATAGGAATAACCATAAGGGAACCGTTTTTTCCCGTCTACAATAACCATGAAAAGTAGCTAAAGACTACTAATAAAAATAGCAAAGACCGAACTTAAAATTAGTTGCCTTCGCCTGGTGACGTGGGCAACAGGGATCGCTGGCCCAGGGCCTTATCCTGCCCAGTCGGGATGCGGAGAAGGCCGCCCCAGGCCTGAAACCCACTCAAGGCTGGGATTCTTTTTCAGCTTCCTTAAAGCAGTTTGTTCTTCACCAGTGCTCAGAACAGAACCCCTGTGACAGAGGCTGTCTTGAATGACAGAACCAGGGCGAGGAAGGGGGCCACTGGAGGGCCTCTGACAGCTGTCCCCCTGGTTCTCAGGGCCCACTGTTGAGCTGAACCTACAGCCGACAATGCCCTCCTTGTTAGAGAGCACGGGCTGGAGACCTAGAGGAGCCACGCACACCCCAAATGAGAAGACCTGCCCAGGGGCCAGATTTTCCCTTCTCATGGTGGGCCCAAGGGGGCTCGGACAGCCGAAATACTGCTGGAAGGTCCGTTCTGCAGAAAGGTTCTCTAAAGGCCTCTTGAATTGCATTTGGCCTAGCCTCTTGCCTGACTTGGCCTTGGCACATTTCAGCAGCTACGGGCAGCAGGTACACATGGTTATTTCCAAGATCACCTTACGCAGGGCCCTGCTGCCACGACCTGGGTGCTTTCATAAGCCTGTTGTCTGCAGACAGCCATTCCACTGGGCACTGGCCTCATTCTCTTCTCCATGAATTCGGCAAAGATGGCCCTGCCCAGAGTAGACTAGACCTGTCTTAGCTGCCTGCCGGATGGGTTCTGTTTGCAAACCTTGGGATGGGACTAAAAACTAAACTACCATTTGTTCCATCCTTGCCCTCCCTCAGCCACCTTCATCCCCCATTTCAGCAGGTGGGCACACAGGTAAGCCAAGAAGAGCCTGGAAAAAGCAGAAGGTAACCCTCTGTTCTCAGGCCTTTGACCTGGCACAGCAGGTCAGAACAGCCCAGGCTGGACTAAGGACCTGTCCATCTTACTCTCTGGCCACTAGTTTAGAGCAGAGGTCAGGACTAAGTGTGGGGAGGCTGGAGAAGATGGAGGGACTTGGGCCCAAGTGACATGCTTTGTTTTTTTCCCCTGGCTTTTTTGCCTGCAATTCTGGAAACAACCATCAGGGGCCTCCCTTGTAATGACTTGTGATCCCAATGATCGGTTTGCCCCGCAGGCAGTGCAGCCAGATTCTGGGATGTAGTGAAGGCTTTTGCACACCCACCTTTGCATGCCCCCCGAAAGGAGCACCGGACCGGGAAGAAAGAGCCCCAAGTCGGAGCTGTAGAGCTGTACTATTAGTTCCATCACGGTGGATTGCCTGGAGCCTCTCTGTATCTGTAAATCAGGCCCATGAGGCGTGCCTACCCCTCCACAAAACGAGAGATGCATTGAATTGTTTGTGGAGGAAATTAGAAGCTACGTAGTCTCCCGAGTCTTCCTGTCCTGAAATTCTTTATTTTTGTGCTTTTTTTCTTTAAAATTGTATTTCTTTATGAGCAACACCAAGTATAACCAATCTCCAGTTCCAACTTGATGGACCACTTGGAACAGGATCTTAGAAGCCTTCAGTGACTGATTTGTTGGTCAGAGGGTGTTGGGGGTGCAGAGGCCTGAGCAGGCAGCCGAGCACCCCAGGACCCCTGGTCCAGGCGGCATCTCAAACCCCAGGGGCCATTGTTGAGCTGTCTGGGAGTGTTTGCTTCAGGGGCGGGGGTGGGTTCCCCAGTACAGAGGTAAGGTGGTCCCTAAGAGATGGCTTCCTTCCGTGGAGGACCCCACTCTCCATGGGCCACCTCTGCTCCCATGTGTTGTGTTGTCCCTGCTGTTTCATTTCCCCCCTCTTTTTTGGCTACAGGGCGACAGTCCCGGCCCAGTACAGAAGAACCTGCACAACCCCATTGTACAGGTAGGTGTCCTTCCCTGGCCACTTGGGCCCTCCCATCACCCCATTGTGACCATGACTCCCCCCTGCCCCTTGCTCCCTTGGGCTCTCAGCATCTCCACTTCCATACTTGGGACACCCAAGGCAGAGAGGAGTTAAGCCACTGCCTCAGTCAGTCATGGTTTGGTGCCTGAGCCAGGCTCAGTACCTGGTTTGCCCTTCCCTGTCCTCTTTCCAATCTGTGGACCCATTAAGTGCATCACACATCTTCCATCCTACTGCCCTGGTGAGTATCTTCTGGCAGCCAAAGGCTGATGACCCAGGCCATAGGCTCTTTTGGCCCCTTGCTGCAGGAAACTGTTCTTTATTCATTTTTAACATTTCAGTACCCTGTCATCAAGAGTGAGGAGGGACCACAGGGAGGAAAACAGGAATTGAGAGTCAGAAGGGGGTCTCTGTCTAGTCCTGGGGTGCCCAGAAGCTGGTCTAGGCACTGCTCATCTGCATCAGGGTCCGCCAGGAAAGACTTTTCAAATGCAGATTCCTGGGCCTGTAACCCTGATTCTGATCCACCAGCTATGGGGTGGGGCCTGGAATTCAGATAATTCTGATGTGTTCTGGGAACCATTAGTCTGACCTTCACCTTTTGGTTGGAGAACACTACCCCGTGTCTCTGACTGTAAAGCCCCCCTGTGGACACCACCCTCAGGCCCTCAGTTATCTAGACAGGAGCCTACGCCCGTCCCCACTGTTGTCTCCTCAGAGAGGCCGGAGGAGCTCCAAGAGTCCACGGCTAGTGACATAATTAGGACTAGAACCCAGGCCCTAGCCGCCCCCCTTCCCCGCTCTACCCTCAGTGACCAGTCCTGCCTCTTATCCAGGGCCTTAAGGTCTGGGGTCCTTGCTCTTGGGCGGCACAAAGCTCAGGGTTCTCCTTCCTCATTTCCCGGGCTCCCCTGGGGTCCCCTTTTTCCCACAGGGACTTTTCCACAGGAAATTTGTACCCTTGCTGCAGGGTCCCCGCAGACAAGGGACTGAGCCAGAGCCCCGTGCGCAGAGGCGCTCCTGCAGGCCCTGGGGAAGCACCCCAGGGCTGTGGGCAAGCTGAACTTAAGTGACAGTGGCAAGTGCAGCAGCAGCTGGGGGTTACTGCGGGGCTGTGATGCCCAGGCACTGCTGTGAGCGGGGCTGTCCCCCCTGACACCCTCACGACTGCCTTGCATGGGTCCCACTGTTGTCCCGGAGAGCTTCCACAACGGGCCCAAGTCGGCTCCGCGAACGAGGGGTGGGGGAGGCAGACCCTGGCCTCTTACGCACCGGTGGCCCCGATCCCGCACCGGTGGCCCCGATCCCTCACCCGCCGGCTGTCCCTGTCCCCTCCACCGTCCCGCGTGCCCTGCACCCAGCTCAGGTGGCTTTGTTCTTCTCCCTCCACCCCCGCCGCCCGGCCCGACTCCTCAGTCACTAGAGGATCTTGAAGACCAAAAACGGAAAAAGAAGAAAGAGAAGATGGGATTCGGCTCCATCTCGCGCGTCTTCGCCAGAGGGAAGCAGCGGAAGTCCCTCGACCCCGGCCTCTTTGATGGTACCGCCCCTGATTATTACATAGAGGAGGACGCGGACTGGTGATACCCGCCTCCCTTCGCCTGCCGCGCGCAGGCGTGTCTGTGCGTGTGGACGTGCGTGCGAGCGCGGGGCGGGGGGTGCGGGGGCGCGGCGGGGCGTGCGTGGCGGGGCGTGTGTGTGCGCGCGCGCTCCCGCGCACGTGGGTGCTGGGCGTGGCCGAGCGCGGGCCCCGCCCCCTGCGGCGCCGCCTCTGTAATTGATGTACATACTCCAACCGTGTGTGACTCTGTCAACCCTCTGTTGTCCTCAGAGCGATACAGTTGTGTTGTTAATCTGGGTTTGTTTCTGTTTTTGTTTCTTTTCCGTGTCTTTTTTTTTCTTTTTGTTCGGTTCGTTGGGGTTTTTTTTTCCCACCTCCCCCTTTCCCCTCCCCTCCTTTTTATGAAACTTGAAAACTTGAAGGACTGCTGTGTATTTGTAAATAACAAAACTATTGTGCACTCCGTGCTTGTAAATGTCCCTTGTCCAAACTGCTACTTCTGGAGCCCGTCTGCCCAAGGATGTGGTCTGTTTTTGATTGCAGCCCCCCGCCGCTCCCCCCCCCCCCCCCCCCCGGTGTGAACGCACGGGACCAGACCCTGTCCCCCACCCCCACCCCCACTGGGGCGCCAGAGTCACTTTAAGCGCAAGCCGCCCACGTGGTCAGGGTAAGGTCCGCCCCCCGCCAAGACCCGTGAGCCCGGCCAGGCCCGGCCTTGCCTCGGCTGGGGCGTGCCAGAGGTCAAACGGGCTCTTTTTAACGGCCTGCCAGTTTTTAAATTGCGTTGCCGTTTCTTTCTTTATGGGAAAAAAAAGAAAAAAAAAGAAAATTGTTCCGTTTAATTTATTTGCACAAACGCAGAAGACTTATTCTATCTAAATTATTACATAAATATTGGAATGTATATTTTTCCATGGGGTGGGCGGGAGGCGGGTGTTTCTGTTGACTTGTCTGTTCTATTATCATGCTGCTGCCAAACTGTGCAAGGTAGACTTTAGGGGTGGCCAGAACCCAGGGACCATTGGATTTCAAAGCTTGCTTTTTTTCCGTTCTTTCTTCTCTCTCTCTCTTTCCCCCATTTTTCCACCCCTGCATGGAAGTGCACTCCACCTTTCTCTCCCCCCTCCCCATAGCTCCTCTCCAGGCCTTTATATATCTATTTATTTATCTTAAATAAGGAACACTGACCTCAGTGAGTGGAGGGTCACCTTCTCTTGGGTCTGTCTTTTGAGGGAGGTTGAGCACAGAGTGAGACAGCCAATCACATGACCACAGGGTATAGCCACAGGGACCCTCGGCCTGAGTCGGTGCCATGAGGGTCCTCGAGAGGCATAGGTTCTTCCTGCAGCCGTGTCTTTCTCATCCTTGGTTATTCTGCATGTCGGCCAGGCAGGTGTCACTGGGGGAGGTGCCCATCTCAAGGGGAGGGCTGTTGGGGACACAGTGCCCAGCACCAGAGCCTCTCTGCCCTCCCCATTCTGGTTGGTTCCTCCAGTCACACTCAACAGAATCTCTCAGGATCCCTCGGGCCCTGTCCTCCACCCTTGTCACAACAGCCTGAGCCCACTCACCCTAGGAGTGAAAGGCTGGCAGGAACATCTATCTGCCTATTTGGGGAGCAGTGTCGGCCCCAGGGAGGCGTCACCAGCAAAGGAACCGTGTGCATTGTAACGCCGGGTGATGGAGATCACGTGAGCTTCTAAGCCAGAGCCTCCTAAGGCCTAAAACTAGCTTTCCCTTTTCTTTTGACCTGTGAATTCTGCCCCCCAACTCCACCTTAACTACTAACACAGCTCAATTCACCCACCCTCTGCACAATAGTAGTTGCGCTTTCTGCTAACAGTAACATTTTTCAGCTCTTAGTAAGAAAGGAGATTTGAAAGTGCTGGAGAGTCTCTATCAGAAGGATAGGGTATTTTGTCCAAAGTCTCTAAAACAAACAAAAAAAACACCAGTAGGCTGTTCCCTTTCCTTCTGACTTGGTGGGGTGGTTGGGCAGGAGAAGGCAGGGTACCTGCCTAATAAGGATCTTTCTGGCCTCCTTGGGCTAAGCTGTTCAACCGAGCCTGGCGGTGAGGGAGAGCGGCCAGACCTGGCATCTTTCTCTACGGAGAGAGATTTTAGAAAATACTTTTCTCCCCCATGAATTTTTTTTTTTCTTTTGGTTTTTATTGTTTGCCCTTTACTTATGAACAAATAAGATTGCAACCACTCCTGGTAATGATTTAGTAGTTCCTTTTCATTTCAGTTTTTGTAAATTAGGAGATAAATCTAAGAGTTACTAAGGATGATTTATTTAAGAGAACTACGTCAAATAGCGAATGAGTAATGGGTAAGTTAGATGAAAATAACTTTTCCCATGGGAAAGGTTTCTCGAAGGCATGGATGCAAATATAAAATATTAAAAAAAATCTAAATAAAGCTTATTTTAAAATATTACTGAATTCTATGTTATTTGATTGCTTCTATCTTGCTCCGGGTGGGAGGCAGAGCCCGTGCATGACCTGCTTCCTGGAATTCCGGGGCTGGGTCCAGAGGCGCTGAGAAAGCTGGCTGAATTTTGGGCCCATGGCGGGGCTGAGGCCAGGGTGGCCTCCCAGAAACCTCTCATCTTGGCCGCCCCGACTGTGATTTGGAGGAGCTGTCCGCATCCAGGGCTGCCTGTGGTCCTAATGCACCACCTCCAAGCCTGGCCCTGCGTTGGCCAGCTCAGCAGCCCCAGTCAGCTTTCATCTGCTTCCCTCTCCCGCCCCCGGCACTCCTTCCAAAGGCCCAGAAAGTGCGCCTGTGGGTTTGGGGCATGTTACTTCCTGCAGACCTCACTGGGCCTCTGCATCGTCCCAACATCCCACCTTCCCTGGGGACAGAGAGGAGCTTAAGAAAGAAATCGAGGGAGCCACAGGGCTTTCCTGATAAAGTTTGTGTGGGCCAGGCTTTTTCGAGTCCCGTGAGATTCCCCCGGATGCAAAGCCTGGGCCTCCCCCCAGTGAAACTCCACTTGTGACCCAAGAAGAGGTCACCCTGCCTACCCCAATCCCTGATTGTGGCCAGCACCCTCCGCCTCTGCCTCCCAACTTAAAGACAAATCGTCTCCGGCAATAAAACTGATGGCAGACTGGCCTTTTAACTCCCCTGTCATTTCTGCTGGAAGAAAGCTCAAAGCTCCGTGATCTATAGACCATGCCAAGGAGTTGTAGAGCTCAGGACTACGAGGAAACTTAGGGACATCTACCCCTACAGTTCTCAACCCAGCCACATGTTAGAATCACCTGCAGAGCTTTTGAAAACAGTTACCAAGACCAGACCACAGCCCTGAGTCAGAGCGTAGTTAAACCTTCTCTGGTGACTCTAAGGTGTAGCGAGCATTGAGAACTACGGGGCTAATCTGAGGCTGGCAAATGGCCCACGCACACATACCCCTGCTCTCCTCTACCTGGCCTCATGCAGACATCACAATCGATTGAAGAGCCCTTCCTACCCAGCCCAAAGTGGCTCTGATGTCTTCACTTTACAAAGCCTCCGACAGCCACTGCCAATCAGTCAGAGTTGGTATACAAGGAGAAAGCCCATTTGCCAACCTGAAACTAGCCCAACCACCCCACCCCCACTGGACAGATGGGGAACACTTTGGCCCAGAGCCCAGTGACTTGGCCAAGATCCTAACTGTCGTGTAACCTTTGCAAGGACTGGGCCATACCTGTTCAAATCCTCATAGCTCTACTCAAAAATCATACTACCTCCTTTATGTTCTTTGAGACCTTGCCCCAGATGGCCCAACTTCAAGTGGTACCTATTAGAAATTGAAGTAGGGATGCCCAGGGGCCGGTGTACAGACCCACAGGTTGTGCACTATACTACTCCACAAGGCGCTCCTGTGTAAATGGTGCCCTGAGTTGTACAGTGCACAACCTGCACGGCTGCACTCAGTGGCCCTTCTGTGTGTTCTCCCACCCATGCTGGCAGGCTCCAACAGACGTAACTTAGTAACATAATAACAATAATAATATCTAACATTTATTAAGCACTTACCATGGGCCACAGTCCGTGCTGAGCATTTTACATGCATTAACTCAGTTAACCCTCCAACAATCTGTATTTTTGGTGAGAAAACTCAGGTTAAGTAAATCATCCAGGATCAAGAAGCTAGTGAACAGTAGAGCTGAACTTCAAACTTAGGGAGCCCGTAGTGCCCTGACCACCATCTGGGCAGTGAGGGGGTGGCCCCGGGCAGGGGACATCATGGAGGCCTCAGCAGGGCCAGGTTTACGCCTCAGGCACCCTTAGCCTCCGGCACAGCCTAGCACTTCCTTGCTGGTGTGACTGCATCTATTCCATCGGTTCTGTCAGCCTTTTATCTGCCGGCCCAGGAAACCCACCTCCAGGGAGGGACTCGGGAGGGCAGAGTAGGAACGAGCTGCTGGCCTGCACTAGCCGTTTGGGGCAGAGGTTTGCCTCTTCTTGCCCTGCTGTGGGGCCTCTCCCCGCACCAGAGCTGCTGGGTTCTCAGGGTCAGCTCTGCCCCCGACAGGAAGTGAGGGTCCCATCTGGGGAGCCGGGAGCCGTCCCACACCAGTGCCTGGTGGGGACTCACAGTGCGGTGGGGCTGTGACCTAGGAGGTCACCAGCCAGCTCACCAACTTTCACTGTAAAATATCTGCAGGGCCTCTCACCCAAAACCTGCCTTTTCACAGAACCGGCCTCACAAACACCCACCCCCCGCCCCCCACCCAGCCCATCTGCTCTGAACAAATGGCTCTTAAGTTTTTCCAGTTCAAACCCCACTAGGTGGGGCCAAAGCTGCCCTCGTCCCCCACCTCCCACCTGTTCCCATTTTCGAGTGGAAAAAGAACTAAAAGAACTTGGTGGTCATAAAGAATCAAGAGGGAAGACATGTCATTAACCTTACCTTATAAAAGGATCCGTAATTTTATATTCTAAAAGAATGCCCTATAAACATAAAAATAACTTAGGAGTTTGGTCTTGGCTGTATGTTAGAATGGTAAGTACATCGCCAGTGAGGGGTCACTCTCCAGTAAGTCTTGCTGGCAGTGAGGGTATGAGAAGTTCATACCTGAACCATAGCTACATGGTCTCTTAAAGCCCAGTTACTGAAAAATACGCAAATGTGCCACGCTGCACTCTGAGGGCTAGGCCCACCATCCCCAACAAACAATCCGTGAGAAAATCATCCCAAGAGGATTGGTCTTTAAGAAGCGGCCACTGAAAGCCTTGCCCTCTTCTTCCCGAAAATGGCAGGACTTCCCAGTCCCCGGCCCGTCCCCCGGGGGAGCCCTGCGACATGGTCGGGCTACGCGCAGAAGCCGTGCCTCTCAGTCCGAGACCCCGGGCAACACTAGCTGACTGTTGGACAGTATTAACTGAGTTTCAGGTTTTGTCTGATTGCTGTCTTAATGGATTACCAGGAAATGGCAGTTAATTGCACCCAAACAAGAGACTCTATGAAATTGCATGCCATGCTCCACCTGGAGGACCCTTGCAGCCCACCAGTGGGGCCAGGCCAGGCCTGGATAACCGCTCCAGCTCTGGCCCTGCATCTGATTTCTAGCAATTTGTTTAACCGTGAGCCTCAGCGTCCTCTCATCTATGATGTGGGTGTCATAACACTCGCCTCCACAGGCTCAGAAGTGAGAGCTGACTGTGTTTTGCAGCCTGGAAAGGACTGGCCGCATGGCTTGTGTTCCCATGGTTTGAGTGGATTTAAGTTCAAATCAGAGACAGGAAAAACATGTGCAAGCAGCTTGAGACACATCCTGAGCCCAAACGTGACCCGATCCAAACAGGTCCCCCAGGGGTAAAATCCGGGCCTCAGGCTGTGTGAACCTGATATCACTCCAGCTGTGTACCCATTCCTCAGAGTCCAGATTCCGTCCCAGTGTGGCTCTGTGAGGGACTCCGGGCTTCTCTGCCTCGGAACTGGGAGGCTTTGACACGTGTGCCCCCAGAATCCACCAGCCGTGACAAAATTAGTTCTAGATTCCAAGTAGAAACATACTCTGTGCTGTGGCTAACACAGAGAAATTTAGACCCCGGGAAGCAATTAGGCTGCCTAAGCCTGGGTTCTTAAGGTGAAAGCCCCCAGGTCACCCCGGGGAGGTCTATGTATACAGAGACAGGGGTCAGAACCCAGGGCCAGCCTGGCCTCGCAATGAGGCCTGCCTCCAACTCTTTGCAGATATTCACTCATAGCATCCTTCCAACAGCCCTCCAAAATAAATACTGTCAGTACCTCCATTTTATAGATCAACAAATGGAGGCACAGAGAGGTGAAGTTGTTGCCCAAAGTCACACAGCTAGGAAGAGGCAGAACTGGGTTTCAACTCCAGCCATCTGGTTCCAGACTCCGTGTTCTCAGTAATCATGCTCCGCAGTCTCTGACCAAGCTCTCGCCCCGGGGGGGCAACTGATCAATAGGAAGTTCAGAGAACTTGAGAAAGCCTCATTAGCCAAGCCCTGTGCAGGCTAGCTCTTCGGGCCTCAGTTTTTCTACCCAGTAGAGGAAGAAATTGGAATAAGCAGTAGTTTTCAAACTGTGTTCCATGGAACACTTGGGGGTTCCTCAGAGGCCCCTCAAGAGGTTGCCAGAGCTGGTGAAAGGACTAGCAGGCAAGGCTCCAGTCCTACCTTCAGCCAGAAGAAGCTCCGCTCTTATGTGTTGCTCATTGGACCTCTATGTCCATTTGAAGGATCCCATGCCAGACGAAAAAGTGAGCAAGAAGGAAAAAAGAAGTGGGGGGGGGGAAGTTTGAGAACCACACATAGATCAGTAGTGGTCAAACCTGACCATGCCTTGAGTTTTAAGGATACAGATTCCCTGGCTCCATCTCATAGCTACTAAATTGGGTCTGGGGGTGAGATGCTGGGATCTGTGTTTCACACAAGCTCCCCAATGTGGGCTCAGTTGGGGGAGAGGTCGCACAGGGCAGTAGCCAAGGGCAGCATCCTGGCCATGGGTCTTAGCGCAGACTTGCCATGGGGAAACTTCCCCTTAAGGGACGGAGACAAGGGAGGTTGAGGCCACCTCCCTGGGGCAGCTTCAGGGTCCCCCTGTGAGGGAGGAATGGCTGCTGGGGGCCTTTGCTAGGCCCTGCTGAGCAGAGAGCGGAGGGGTCTGCCTGGCATATCCGCTGCCTCCCGGGCAGCCTCAGAAGCCTGCGGCAGTACCCCTGTTAGAGTCACAGAGAGGTGCCCGACTTTCCGAGAGGCACACAGCCAGGAGGTGGTGGGGACAGAAGTCAAGCCTGGGTGCAGGCCCAGTTCTGAGCGTGCTATCCACCATGTCAGACCTCACCTGACCTGCTTCTGCCAAGCATCTGGTGGACCTGCTGGCCTTAGCCTGGGGCCGGTGGTGCCCCATGGACACCAGATGATGGGCCCTAAACTAGGAGCGAGACTGCCCAAGCTGAGCTCTGGGGAGTAGTCTGGAGTGGAGCTGCTGCTGAGGGAGGGGCCCCAGCAGGGTTCCGCCCAGACCCTGCTCTCAGGCTCCTAAGGAGGCCCAGCCTTCAACCCAGAAGCCTTATCACCCCAGCCCCTCGGAGTCAAGAGCCCCTAGCCTGGCTCTGGACGTCCTGTTCCCAGCTTGGCCAAGGACTCGCTATGTGACCAGGGGCAAGTCGTTCTCTCTCTCTGGGCCTCAGACTCCCTCTAAAACGAACCAGGGCAGTGGGGGCCTGTGGAGCCTTACAAGTCCCTGGTGTCCCTCCCCCAGGCCACCTGCCCCACCACGCTCACTGCCCTTCACCGCAAAGCTCCAGTTTATTTCTCTTATAGACATGATCTCATTGGCACGAAGGGTTTGCAACGCCAAGGCAGTGTGACCCCCAGGGGTTAGGTCAAATCTCAGCTGCATCCTATGGGCTGCCTCAGGCCCCCTCCTGTACCCCCCCCATTGTGGAAAAGCCTCTCCCCAAGGGCACCCCAGACTCCCCTGCTCACCCCTGCTCTGCACCAGAGAGAGCTGACCCAGGTCCCTTCCCTCCTCACCCTGGCAGAACAGGAAAGCCTGCAAATAGAGGGCCAGAGCCCCTCCCCAAGAGGCCAAGCACAGCCCCCGGATGAACCACAGCAAGACTACATAGAACGATGCCCCTCCCAGGGGACAGCCCTTTGCAGCTTGCAACGCTCTTTCCCGGGCAAATTAAGGTCAAGGTTAAGGGGGTAGCTTCTGGGCAAACTGTCTGGGTCCAAACCTTAGTCCTGACCATTTGCTACCTGGCAACCTTAAGCAAGTTACTGAACCTGGCAGGGTCTTGGTTTCCCGATGTGTACAGTGGGGACAGTAAGGCGCTCTCAAGGGGTGGCTGCAAGGAAGAAACGAGTTACCGCGTATAAAAGGCTTAGCTTGTCATCACGAGGATGATGACAATGACAATGAGGACAGCGATCTCATCTCAGCCTCTCACCAGCCCTGTGAGAGAGGCAGAGCAGGATCCTTAGTACAGGTGTGAGGGCAGGCCCAGGCAGGTTCAGCAACTCGCCCGGGCTGCCAGGGCCAGCTCAAGGACAAGACCAGAGGATGCAGGACGTGTAGAGCTGACAGGGCTCTTGGCGGCTTCTCGCCCACTTCCCTCGTGTTACAGATGGGAAGGGACATGCCCACAGTCAAGCAGGGCATCAGTGGCTGAGCTGGTTCGGGAACCCAGGGCTCCTGACTCCCAGGCCAGTGTTCTGAGCTGCTGCAGACCACAAGATTCAGCAGGGGGAAAAAAATCCTTGGGTCAATTGTTTTGGAAACAGTGCTGTGTCTCTAAAACCTTAGAGATCCTGAATATAACACATTAGTTTATCAAGGCTCTGACAAGTTCTGCAGGGAAGGAAAATATCTCACTTTTTTCCACTCACTTTCCCAAACGTAACTGACCACAGAACCATGCATCTGTACCTAGTTCCACAGAGTACCCTCTGGGACATGTTGTAATGGGCGACTCCTCAGCCCCTGTATTCTGTGCTTAGAGGCACTAAGTCAGCAATTCTTTGGAGAGCTCTAAGCACACCACACTTCTGACATTGTTTAGCCCTGAGAAGTCCCTGAGGCTCACATAGGATTCCCAGGAGCCTTAAGAAGTGAGCCAGTAGCAAGGCGAGGTGGAGTCTGGACCTCCCTCTGTCCAAGCATCCCCTTTGCTCAGAAAGAACCCGAGTCAGTGTGTAGCCTCTGCAGAAAAGGAAGGGCCCCCGCAGACTGGCTAAGAAATGCCAGCCCCAGGATATTGATTTTGCTGCTGTCCCAGGTCCCAGGTATACACAGAGCGGCCGAGCCCGTTGCCACAGGGCCCTGGGGCAGGGACAGGAACAGGCACACCATGCTGCCAGGACATCTGGCCCCACCTGCCCTGTCATCACCAGCTCTGAGCTGCCTCATCGCTTTCCCTGGGCGCAGCCAATGGGCTCCATGCCTACATGGCACCAGCCTCCTTCCTTGGTAGGACACTGATGTCTCTGGGGGTGGCACGGAGCCTGTGGTTGGGGGCAGGCAGGCCAGGGAGGAGAGGAGAGAAGACTGCCTCTGACAGTTGTCACTGCAGGGACCAGTGCTGTTGTGACAGGGCAGGAGGCTCTCTGCACTCCACAGGGAATGTGAGGGCTGTCTAAAAACCAAGGGGCGGAGATAACAGGCCGGGTCACCAATCGCAACTCGGGTGTGTGAACCATTGCCAGGTGCCCTCCATCTCTTCCTGTGGGTGCAGGAAACACAGATGCATTTTAGGGACAGCCTGAACCCAGCATGATTGGTCAAAAGCAAGCAACACAAGGAGGGATGTTGAGGAAAGCCCAGGCTTTGGAGCCAGATCTCTGGGTGAGATCCCAGAGCCAGCACGTAGCCGTGCAACCCTAAGCCACTCGCTTAGGACCTTTGAGCCTCAGTTTTCCCCTCTATGAAATGGGAACAAAACGGCCCATCCCCTGGGGCAAAGATGAAATCGCAAGTGGAGAGAAATGTCCAGCCTCTGGCAGCTGCTCGTCTCGGTGTGGCAAGAGACTCCCACGAGAGGAAATGTGGGCCGGTGATGTGAAACACAGGCTCTGGGGCCTGGCTGTGTCCGTGTGCGCAACCGACGGACATTTCTGAGCTCCACTTTCCTCATCTGGGCGATGGGCCTGCTCACGCACAGGCTGTAAAGCACCCGGCAAGCTTAGCCATCGCGGTCACGGCCACGAGGGCTCCCTTGCAGGAAGGCTGGCATGCCTTTCACCATCTTTAGATCAGCTCTAGCGACCGCACTGCCCAGAGTGTGGCAGGTGATGAGCGGGCCCACCTCCGTGAGCACTCTCGGGAGGCAGCACCGTGCTGCGCGTATACCTGCCTCGTTCCCACTATTTCTCAACCCCAGAGGCTCCAGGCGGGTCAGGGAAGTGGGTGCCTGGGCGCTGCAGGCTGCCCCCACCGAAGGAAGAGCGCCCTGCGGGGCTCCAGGGCTCCTAGAACTCCCGATCTTTCAAGCGAAGCCAAAAGTGTTATGGAATACACTGGAATTCTTATATTTGCAATTCTTTTTTTTTTTTTTTTTAAAGAATATTAGTGTTCTTTAGGGGTAACACATTTCAGGGCCCAAATTTGTCTCCAGGCCGCCTGCTCCGCCACCTCCGGTCTAGATTCTCCCTGTGGGCTCATCCAGCTGTATGGGTCCTTGTCTTTCCCCTCAATCAGAGTGTGGTGTGCCTGCCGGGCCGTAGGTGCCCATCTCAATTTGATACGTGTCCTCCCTCACCAGAGGGCTCTCCCGTCCTGCCCTCGCTGCAGCAGCAGACCATGCTCATTTCTGAACCCAGAGCAGGGCGCCCGGAGCCTGGGACATTTGGGGGAGTAGCAGGGAGCACCAACCCTCCAAACTCTGGAGCCAGCACAGGAATCCCAAGCTCACCCGGCCCCCAGAGGCCCACATGGCCAGGGCTGCAGTCGGACGTGGGATCAGCCTGCTGGTGGCCTGAGAGCCCAGCCAGGTGACACTCCCATTTCTCCTGGCTCTCCTCTGTGGGACCCAGAGATGGAGACGGTGGTGGGGAGGTGAAGGTGCTGGTGGGCCTGACAAAGGGCGACCCACGCTCTCCCAGAAATGCCCGGAGGAGGTGTGGTCACCAGCGAGGAGACAGCTACAACCCTGCCAGCCCAGGGACGTGGCGTGGGTGTCAGGCTGAGGACCGAGGACAAGGACTGGCTTCTGCGGTGGGGAAGGGAGTGGTGAAAACTGGCAGAGGAGAGTAGGGCGTGACTTGCTGACATTTACCGAGTGGCAGGCCAGTGCAGGCCCTTGACATACGCTCGGTAAGTCATTCAACAAACACTGGCTGACCACTTCCTGTGTGCCAGGCCTAGGGCTCAGGCTGAGGACCCAGATGTAAACATGAGACCACATAAGTTATCCTGATGTAGTCCTCACCAAAATCACATGAAGTGGGGATTACTGTCCCAACCTTACAGGTGAGGAAACTGAGCTCAGACAGGAATGACAAAAAGACAGAAATAGCCCAAGGAGACACAGTAAGCGAGGGAACAGGGATAGGAATTGGGGTCCAGCAGTGCACTACACCGCTTCCAGGCAGATGCAGGCAAAGCTGCCAGAGCGGCTTGGTTCTCTCATTTCCAGAAAGACAAGACCAGCTGCAGTTTTCTCCTGGACATTTCCAGTAGGTATCTAAGTTGGAAGAATGACCCACCATGAGTCTCACCAAAGCTCTGTCTTCATTTGGAAGGACATTTAAGAAATATTGCTCATAAACATCTTTGCTCTTCCTAAATTGGCCTTGGGGCAAGAAGCAAAGTAGCTCACCGCTGGTGTGGGAAATTTCCAGGCAGCTGGGAGGCATTTTGAAGGAGCTGGGAGGTTGGTCAGTCTGCATTAACTGCTTAGGATGATCCCATAGAAGGCATTGCCTCCAGGTGGCTCGCCCTGAGCCAGAGGTCCGCAGCTCTGACTCGCGGGGGGTCCCCCTGGGCCAGCAAGCAAATGCACAGTGTCTCGAGACCATCACGATGACCACAGTCCACAGGGCTCACGGA
Organism: Zalophus californianus; assembly: GCF_009762305.2. Taxonomy (NCBI): domain Eukaryota; kingdom Metazoa; phylum Chordata; class Mammalia; order Carnivora; family Otariidae; genus Zalophus; species Zalophus californianus. The sequence continues at coordinate 10,948,915 of NC_045598.1, forward strand.
AGCAGGCTGAGCCGAGCCAGAAAGAACCGGAAAAGTCCTGAGGCCCATAGGGGAGCCGGGAGGGTTGGTGACAGGAAGAGGCCAGGCCGAAAATCTAGTCAGGGACTCCAGGCACAGCCGGGTGCTCAAAGCCCCCAGCAACCTGGAGCTCCCTCCAAGAGCCATCCAGATGCAACTTCGTACTATCTCCACGGGGGTACCAGGAGAAGAATCATTCTCCAGCCCTCAGCTTCCACTCCAAGATCCCCTCTGCTTCACCTTCCAGACCCAGCTGGCAGTGGAAAAGCCAGCCAGAAAAACGTATGAGCAAAGAGGACTAGAAGTGAGAATACAGGCAGAGGCCGGGCCCCCGCTGGAATACTCCCCCAGCGTAAACAAAAAGAGCGAAGAGATTTCAATTGCAGATCAGACTCTAAGAAGGACTTCCCAAATGTGGGCACTCTTCAGCATGAGGACAGGTTAGCAAGGAGGAAAAAGGAAAGTTTCTGTGTCTATTTTTAAAGCATCCCGTAGTTGTCAAGGGAGAGCAGCCTGCTTGCCTTCCCTGGACCTCGTCTTCGCCTCCCTGCCCCCGAGTCTATAAACTCAGGAACTAGTTGCCAAGCATCTACCTGGGACATGAGTGCAGAGAGGTGGAGCCTTGCCAACTCCAGGAAATCAGTCCCCTGCCTCCTGGGAAAATCCTCCGAGGGGGATGATGGCCCCTGAGGCTGAGGACAGGGGTCCTGTCCGGGTCGGTTGACACAATGAGCCCAAGCTTAGGCTGGCCCATGCCAGGCAGCAGCACCAACAATGAGGGGAAAGGGAAGCGTGTGACATTTTTCTCTGAGCGCATAAAGTAGTGATGGCTGGTAAAATCCGAACTCGGTTGGACTTCTCCATGTGCTTTGCGGTGTCGTGGACTTTAAGGGACACGGGGGGATGGGAGCGCGGTCAGCTTGTTGGCTCAGGGCCTCCAAGGGCCCGCTCGGCGCTGGGGTCAGGGCGTTGTGGGTGGGTGGCGGGCCCACCGGGGTCCTGCCGTCACCCCAGCAGCTACCCCATCAGTGACTTGATGCCGTTTGAACCCTGGTTGTCCGACCCGGTGCTCCAGGGTCTGTCTTTGGCACATACCTCACAGGAGCTGGGACCGGGGCCCCAGCAAAGCATCTCTATCCAACACAGTGCTGTTACCGGGCCGGGAAACGTGACTTCCTCACATTATAATGCAGCAATTTAAAAATGAGAGTTCAGGTTTTGGCTGGAGAAGTGCTGATGGGGGCTTCCTGCCACTGCCCAAGGGCAGGGGGCTTGGACTGGCGCTGGCCGCCTGAGCAGGGCCGATCTGAGAAGAGAGAGGCCCGGGAGGAAGGGTCGGGGTGCTGGGAGCAGTCAAGCTGTGTGCTCACTGGCGTCTAGCGTATGGAGGCCAGGGAGGTCCCCGAAACATCCTAACCCTGCGCAAGACAGCTCCCACGACAAAGAATGAGCCCGTCCCAAATGTCAGTCAATAGTGCTGAGGTCCAGGGGCCCTGCCATCGGCCAAGAAAAGGGAGGGAGACCATGTGGTACGTGTGGGGGCCACAAGCGGCTTGACTAGGCCGAAAAGGAGGTGGGGAAAAAAAGATGAGCCTGAAGGGAGAGGCCTGCTCCCTCCCTCCTTATGCCCTCTCCTGCCTGGCTGCTTTTAACCAAAATCTATAGAGCGCCTTCTGTCCAGGCAGTGGTGGGCAGGATCTGGCTCGTACATGCTCACGCACCGATGCCCCGCTCCACATCCCGTGGCGTCTTGTTGGTCACTGAAATGGGCCATGGTGGGTGAATTAACACCATGGAGATAGGCAGACATGGAGCTCTTGCTAGGCATTAGAGATACCTAGGTAGCAAAAACAGGGCCCACTCCTGTCCTTATGGGGTTTACGCTCTAGTGGGACGCACACTCCCTTAATAATCCCATGACCGTTCCTTGATTTCAGCCGTGAGAACTGCAGGCAACAGGACCTGGCACAATGAGAACGCTGTGAGCGCATGCGTGCGGGTTGGAGGTGTGAACACACAGGTGCTGCAGGGGGGCAGGGACCGGCCTATGCGGGAGGACTGGAGAAGGGGTCCCTGGAAGAGGCAACATTTCAATAGAGCCTGAAGGCTTCATCCGAGGTCGCCAAGCAGAGAAGCCAGCAGCTGGGATACTTCCAGGCAGAGAGCAGCAGGTGCAACAGATTCAAGATGGGGGAGGGGACCAGGAGCACTGGGAAAGTACAAGAAGCCCAGGGGGCCGGGGAGGGGGGCATGGGACTGAGGAGAAGCCAGCAAAGGGCCGGGTCACACAGAGCCTTGTCGTGTGAGGAGCTTGGGCTTTATCCAGGAAGCCACTGATGGATGTTGAGCAGAAGAGGTCCCTGGGAAGATTCAAATTAAAATAATAACAACAAAAACAAAACTGTATTGACTGTCCCTTTCCCATGACTTGGGCTTTTAATGATGGCATTAAGCATCACCATGAACCAGGCCCAGGTGATAAAGAGAGGGATAGACTTGGCCTCTGACCTTGGAACTCGCTTTGTAACAGGGCAGATGGATAGACTCCCCCCCCAGCAGAACGTGGAGAGCACAGGGTGGCCAATGCACACAGCAAGAGGGACGTCCTCTCAGGGCCAAGTGGAGGAAGACAGACTCCGAGGGACCATAAATCTAAAAGAAAACACACTTTTTAATTTATCTCTGGCCTCACCAAAAGTAAGGGGAATCCCCAAGTTGCCCCCATCCAAAACTAAAAAGCTGTGAACTAAGACCAGAACAGGAGCAGTGAGTGATAACCAAGTGTGACACCTGGGGTCTGTCCTGGGGACAGACGCTGATGTCAGGACTGTGGAGAGGGAAGTAAACGCTGGGGAGTGGCAAAGTGAAGGAACAGAGCCTGTGGTCTCTCATTCTCCCAGGTCTCTCTAACAGGAATTAAGTGGTCCCTGCTACCAGGTACCATCCCCCCTCCCTCGCCGCTCCCACCCTGGCAGGTCACAGAAATCCTCTCTGGATTTAAACCCTAGAGATTCCCATAAGATCAAATCTGAGTTCAGCATGTATGAGAGTCCACAGAGAAATACAGCAAATTTAGACCCTCCAAGGCCTTTTCAGTTACATACTTACCAATATACCAAATATAAGCGAATATGTATGTAATGCTTAAAAAAATTTAAGATGAAGTCATAAACATGAGCAAAGAACAAGAGACTATCTGAAAAGACCAGGTGAACTTGGAAAAGAACAAAATAGAACTTTTAGAAGTATGTAGTTAGTAACATTAAAAAAATAAAACCCAGGGGTGCCTGGGTGGCTTGGTCAGTTAAGTGTCTGACTCTTGATCTCAGCTCAGACCTTGATCTCAGGGTCAAGAGCCCAAGCCCCTCCTTGAGCTCCACACTGGGCATGGAGCCTACTTAAAAAAATTAGTAAATCAAATCAAATCCAAAGATGGGTTAAACAGCAGAGTAAACTACTGAAGAGAGAATTTTAAAAATGGAAAACAGGTCTAAGGAAATTACCCAGAATGCAATGCAGAGAAATAAGTTGATGGAAAGCATGAGGGGAAATCAGAGCTTTCTGGTCTACCACAACAGCCACTAGCCGTGTGTGGCAGTGTAAACCTGTATCTGAATTCATTAAAAGTCAATAAAGCAGGGTGCCTGGGTGGCTCAGTCGGTTAAGTACCTGCCTTTGGCTCAGGTCATGATCCCAGGGTCCTGGGGTCGAGTCCCACTTCAGGCTCTCAGCTCAGTGCAGAGTCTGCTTCTCCCTCTGCCTGCCACTCCCCCTGCTTGTGTTCACTGTCTCTCTCTGACAAATAAATAAATAAAATCTTTAAAAAATAAAAAAGAATGAAGAAGAGGTCATATTTTAAGAGGTAATGTTTGAGAATATTCCAGAAATAAACCCATCGTTATAGGAAGCACAATGTATATCAGTCAGAATAAGAAGAAGTCCACCTGTAGCCACATCATAATGAAACTGGAGAACACCAAAGACAAACAGGAAATCTTTTTTTTTTAAGATTTTTTTAATTTATTTTTTAAGAGAGAGAGAGAGACAGCGAGAGAGGGAACACACGCAGGGAGAGTGGGAGAGGGAGAAGCAGGCCTCCCGCCGAGCAGGGAGCCCGATGTGGGACTCGATCCCAGGACCCTGGGATCATGACCTGAGCTGAAGGCAGACACTTCACGACTGAGCCACCCAGGCGCCCAAACAGGAAATCTTAAAAGGAGCTAACCAAAGAACAGTTGGGCCAGCAGCTGCCTTCTCTTTAGCAAAAACGAAGACAGAAGATAGTGGAACGATGTCCTCGAGGTGCCAGGAGGAAATGCCCATCAGCCTAAAACTGTGTACCCAGCAAAGCTCTTTGAAGGACAAGGGGGAAACAGGCTTTTTTCAGATAAAAGCTGTAGGAGCTTACCACCAAAAAAAATAACCTTAATCAGAGGAACTTTTAAATCATGTTCTTCGGGAATAAGAAAAATTATCCTAGAAGTTAGGTCTGAGGCGCAAGAAGAAGTGATGAACTACGTGCTTGACGTGTGGGGAAATTACTTTAAGCAAATATCATCAAGGTAAAATAATCATGTTGACAATGTCTAAAATTGTGGGGTTTTTAAAGGACAGAATTAAAATAATCGACACGGTAGGTTGTAAGTCAGAGAGAGTGATTGGGATGTTTCAATAGCTCCCTATTTAGGACAGAGCATTAAGATATCGCTCAACCCTAGGTTTTGTGAAGTTAAATACATATGGTAAGTTAAAGAATGGTTCTAGAATTCAGCACCCATCAGAATCACCTGGGAGATTACTGGACCCACCCCTCAGAGCTTCTGCTGCAGGAACGCTGCGGTGGGCTCCTAGAATCTGCATCCCTAACCAGTTCCCAGGTGTTGCTGCTCATACCGGCCCAGGGGCCCCACTTTGAGAACCACTGCACCAAAAGCAGAGAAACCGGGTGCTTCACTTCCAAACCAACAGAAGTGGGGAAAGGCAATGAGAAAACGAACAAAACCTTCCATCTAATGGAGCTCTGTGCAGGAAAGAGATCATATGAGCCACATATGTAATTTTAGATTTTTTTATAGACACGTTAAAAAGTAAAAACCGGTGAAATGAATTTTAATAATGTATTTGATTTAACCCAATATACCCCAAATATTGTTTCAAGATGTGATCAATATAAAAATTATTGAGATTACTTTTTCTTTTTTTGGACAAAGTCTTCGAAATTCAGTTTCTATTTTATACTGTAGAGGCTTCTCGGTGTGGACGAGCCACATAACAGGTGGTCGATAGCCACGTGTGGCTTGTAGCTACCCTCCTGGACAGAGCCGGTCCAGACTGCAAGTGATAGGAGACTGCAGAGGACAGAGGCCCCCACTCAGGCCCTGAGCACCCTCTGGATGCTGAGCACTTAGAGAATCATACATCGCCTCATTCAGTCCTCACTTAGGCCTGTGAGATTAGACATTATTATCATCCCATTTCATAGATGGTAAAAGTAAGGCTGAGAACATTCAAAACACTTCCCCAAGAGAAGCAGAAGAGCTGGCATCGAAACCCAGGTCTCTCATGTTCCTATGCCAACCTCAGAACCTCACGGTTTCTGTAAAGCATTTTCTGCCAACAGACCAGAGAGTATATATTTTAGGCTCCTGGGACCAGACAATCCATCTGGTGGGGAGAAGGTAGATCCTCTTCTTCCAGAGTCAATCTCGGTCCTCCCGGTGTTCAGAAGGATCCAGACTGATGGGCCTCTTGGCGACACCTCCTCAGACTCTGCCAAGGGGCTCAGCCAGCCTCTCTAACTCACTGCCTGACTATAAATGTGAGTTATTCTTACTCGTAGGGCTGAGACAGAGGGGAAATAAAAGCGAGGATTGATGGAATCCCAGACATAAAATCTGGTACCATAATGCCTGCATTTTAGAAATTGCCTTTAATTAATGGTTTATGCCCCCCAAAGACGCCCCCCTCTTCAGGCCTTCTGCAGTGTCGACTCAGAGCTCAGTCCTGGGTGGCAAGGGGGGGAAGAGGGGGCTGAAGGAGGTGGGGTGGTGAATGGCTGTCTTTCTTCAGAAACCAAAATGTGTGGTTTGCTCCTAAGACCCCACCTCGTCCTCTGGCGGTGCTCGAGCCTGGGTGCCCCAAGGAATGTGAATGGAAAGCCAGCTCTCCTCACCGGCCTGAGGCCTGTGAGCTACAGAGTGACCCACACATATTCACACGCTCAGGAAGTTTGCTTTTTCTCTTTGGCCCCTTATCTCTCATTCCCTCCCCACCCTCCACTCATTCTTTCCTTCTTCCTGTTTCTCTTTGTGTCTTTGTTGTTTCGGTGGCACTATTTCCCTCCCGAAGCCCTGCTCTTTGAGTCTCTCTCTCCAACTCTCTCTCTCTCTCTCTCTCTGACTTTTGCTGCCTGTCTACTTCCTCCTTCCCTTGCCACCTTTATAGTCTTTACTTGGGGAGGCCTAGCCAAGCGCCGCCCCGCCCCCCCTCCCCGGGATGGGATAGACAAGCCCACCCCTCACCTCCCAGGGAGCCCCGCCTCTCCCACCTGCACCAGGTAGGAGTCCTGCTGGGACGATGCACTTCTGCCCAGGTGGGGGACCCCTAAGCACCTGAGCTGAACTCAAGCCACGTTTCATCCCAGGAAGGCAGTGGAACTGAGGCAAGTACTGAGTGCCTACTATATCTTCACATTCAGAATTTATACTAGTCATGAACCTGGGAGGTAGATAGTATTATTATTATACCCATTTTATAGATGGGAAAACTGCGACTTTAAGGGGTCAAGAAATTGGCCCAGAGCCAAGGTCTGTTCAACTCCAACGCCTGTTTCCATAGGCCCAGTCCAAATGGACAACACGGGCTGTGTCTTGGAATTTCAGGTAACCAGATGTGGTGATATTCGTCTCTCATCTTCCCAGAAGCAGGTGACAGAGACAGGACTCAGCTGCAGGAACAGCACAGAGACTCTCAGCTCTTTCCAAGCCAGGGAGGACACACCCGCGTTGTGTGCCAGAGGTTCTCACCTGTAGGACCCAATCAGAAAGGCTTCCCTGCAAGCCAAACCTGTCCTGGGGAGCCAGGGACCGCAGGAGGGACACTGAGGCCGGGGAGAGGCAGCTGTCTCACTAGGCAGAAACTCGGGGAGCCCCGGGGAGGGCTGCAGAGGAAGCTGCTGGTTCCACATTCCCAGGCGTCACGGCAACACGCGCTCAGACCAGTGATCTGCTCCGGTGCTCTGTACCATCTGCCATTTCTCTGGGGGCAGGGAAGAGGCCTTGCACCTACCCAGCATCCCCAGTCACGGAGTCCCCAGAGCAGCCCTGGGAAGGAGGCAGGTGGCAGGGAGGCATCATGCCAAGCTTAGGGTGTTCGAAATGGAGGCATGAGGTATTGTGGCTGCCCACCCTGAGTTAGGTCGCTCTGCCCAGTGCCCTGCTGGACCAGGGGTGGCATCCTCCTGGCCAGCAGCCGTGGGCTTCCAAGGGCTCTTGTCTGAGCAGCTAGAGGCCCCTGGCGTTGGGGAGAAAGGTTTTGGCAGAGCTGGATGCGTGTATGGTCCCCAAGCGGATACAGCTGTTTCCAAAGAGTTTATATGGCAGGGGCAGGGGAGGCGTGAAGGAACTGGGGAGAGGAGCTCTGTCACTAGGAAAAGATTTCTATGTGTCCGTTTCAAAAATAACGTACCTCAATGCAGGAAACGTGGGACACAGGAAAGTGTGCACACATTCACAAATACCCTTGCACACTCACATGTGCACACTCACGCACAAAACAATCACATACACACTCTCACACACACTTAACCCATCACCCCTTTCCAGACACAGACTTTTAACATTTATCCAACTAGTATATGTATAAATGTATAAATATACATATATACACACAATTAGAGTTCTACATCATAGAATCATGTATCATTTTAAAAAACAGTTGGGATTACATTGTACCTGCTGTCTTGTACTGTCCTTTTTCGCTTGGCAGTAGATTATGAACATTTTCCCATGTTAAAAGTATTCTCCAATGACCCATTTCTTATTAATCACATATATTCCAATATATGAATGGGAAATCGTTCATTCAGACGAACTCCCATCAATAACTACTTGTACCGCTTCTTACTTAATTTTTCCAATTTCTGTTATAAATGTATGCATGTTTATTGAGGAACTTTGATGATACACAAAAGTATAGCAAGAGGAAATTAAGCTCATTCTTCCTGGCATCCAAGCTCAGTAACTGTAAATATCTGTGTGACTTCACACACATTATTGTAACCACGTGCCCAATTTGATGGATAAGCGTTTTTTACATCGTTATAATTTACAACGTACAGTATTGGCAGGGTCCTTTCAAACCAGGCTTCTTTTTTAAATACTTGTCATTTCTCGTGGTATTGAGTTTGTGTGGGTGTTGATTTAACCCTGCTTTAGAGAAAGGGACTTTCCATCTCAGTCAAGTTCGCCCTGAACCTGGTCCGTTCATCAGGTGTGTCCGACCATGGATTGAAGAGTAGGGATGGGAAATGCTGGGGGATAGACATTTTCGTCTATGAGAGGCTGCTCCGGAAACAGGTTTCGGTGTGTTAAAGAAGGGAGCTGAGGCTCCGTGTATCCTAAGAAAATAAATCACCCAGCCGCCCAGAGATGACTGCCACTATATTGATTACAATAGCGAAAAATGGGGAACAGCCCATGCCCATCAACAGGAGGCAGGCGAGATAAATGAGAAAGCATCCTCTGATGAATCCTGTGCCGTCAAAAGATAGCACAGATCTCTACGGAGATGGAAGGATGTCCTCCACGGTGTAAATGAGAACGGTGTATTATGAAACGGAGAGCGTTGTGTCTGCACGTGGGTCTGGGTGTGCTTGGAAGCGTGGGTCTGTGTGTGTTTGGAAGCGTGGGCATTTGTGTATCCCAAGGAATATTTAACTAAAACTAACAGCTGCTGTCTCTGGGTGGCGTGGGATTTGGGGCGATTTTCACTTTGTTTTATTTTCATTCTTTTCTGGATTAAGTTTTAAAAAGTCTGCTCTTTTGTCGGGGTGGGGGTGGGGGAACAGATTACTCTTGTAATGGGGGAGGGGCAGCAAAACAAAACAAAAGCCATTTTGATTTTGGAAAGAAGAAATGCAGGAGGGGGAGACATCCCCGCCCTTCTCCTACCCTGGGAGTGCAGCCTGCCCAGTCCCTGGCTCCCCCCCGCCCCGCCCCAGGAACCCTCCCCAGCTCCCTCCTCAGCCCCCTCCCCATCTCCCCACCAAGTCTGTAATTGTGTGTTGCAGATTCCGACAGCCAGTGCAGCCCCACGCGGCAGAGCCTCAGCCTGTCGGAGGGCGAGGAGCAGATGGACCGGCTGCAGCAGGTGGAGCTGGTCAGGACCACCCCCATGTCCCACTGGAAGGCTGGCACCGTCCAGGCCTGGCTGGAGGTGGTCATGGCCATGCCCATGTACGTCAAGGCCTGTGCAGAGAACGTGAAGAGCGGGAAGGTAGGGCACCTCCAGGATCCCAGCGGGAATGCCCCCTCTCCCTCCTGTGAACTTTACTAACCCAGAGCTGGCCTGCTCCACCTCAGCCCCGCCCCGCCCCCCTCAATCCCGTGGTGAGGAGGAGATGTATTCTAGGAGCCAGCTGTACTGGGTTCAGGCTCCAGTGTCCACAGTAAATCATCGTTTCTCCCCGACAAGGCACATAGCCCTCTGAACCTCAGCTTTTGCATCTTTAAATTGGGCCTAATCTGCCCATACCTGACAGAAGGGGGGCAGGACTGGGCTAGAGGGCTCTACTGGCCAGGATGTGATTCCGCTCACCTCCTGGAGCAGAGCTGCCCTAAGTGCTCTGCCCAGACTGCAGAGAAGGATGGGCAGGGAGACGGGCAGGCGCTGGGGTCCAGCCTCGGGCTAGCAGACCACTGCGGGGCTCAGCCACAGCCAGCAGCAGGTCCTGGCAGCCTCGGGTGCCCACCCCACTCCCCCTTCTGGGCGCTCAGTCCTCACCTTCCTGTGGAGCAGGTGCTGCTGAGCCTGAGTGACGAGGACCTGGAGCTGGGTCTGGGCGTGTGCAGCTCCCTGCACCGACGCAAGCTCCGGCTGGCCATCGAGGACTACCGCGACGCCGAGGCGGGCAGGAGGTGGGTCGGCACACCCGGGCACCCCGCTCGGGCTGCGCCTCTGGGGAGAAGGGAGAAGAGCCCACCCCAAGACCTCCAGATCACACGGTGGGGGCGAACGGACACTGCAGGCTGAGCCAGGGATGGGGGATGGTGGGATGTGCCCAGGAATGCCACTAGCCAAGGGGGGCCAGGCGCATCCCAGTCCTGCTCTGGGCCAGCCCTCCCCGTAGAAAGATGGAGATACAGGGAATCAGTGAGGCCCCAGTGCCCCCATGGTCCCCGCAGCTGGGAGGTGGGGGGGGGCTCATGCACCCCCAGACCTTCTCTATCTCCGAGGGCCAGCCGAAGCAGATCTGGGAATTCGGCCAAAATGTCTGCTCTGTCTACTTCCACCTCAACCCCAGCTCTCCCGTCCCAGGGAGAGAAAGGATGGCGTAAGACAGGGAGAAGTAGAATGTGACAGAGCAGAAATGGACGTGAGGGGCTTTATTGCCACGTCTCCCCTCGAGGATTAGGGCCGGCTGGGAGGGGGCTGCGTTAGCAAGCACACCTGGGAATGGGCGGAGGCTCCTCCCTTCAGGTGTGTCCTGCTCTCATCGCACACACCTTCACCCCACAAACCCCCACCTCTGTCCTACCTCCTGCCTCCCTTCTGACCTTTTGTGAGCCGGATTTGTTGGTGGGGGGAGCTCATTCACCAAGCAGCGCCAGGGAAACCGGAGCACCCCCCCCCCCCCGCTTGGTCCTCAGCGTGCAGAGGGGAAGAAAGAACGAGCGTAGTAAATCTGACACTTTCTGTTTTGCATAATTATCTCCTTCACTGGTTTCCCTATCATTTTCGTGCAGTTAATTAATCAAACCTGGTGGTGTGTGCTATTATTTGCAGAAGCCGCTTTATGGATTAAAAAATGAGGGGGCTAAGCCTGGGAACTCAGGTTCGTTTGGAAGCAGAAAACCCAGGGCTTCTGTGTCCTGGAGAGGGGCCCTTGGCGTGAATCCTGGGTGGCAGCAAAGACATGTGAGATCAGATCAGAAACTCGGGTAGCAACCCAAAGCAAGCAAAGCAAGAACGTGCCAGCCTTGTCAGCAAGTCAGGACCCTGAGGGACGGGGTTGGGGGTCAAGGAGTGGGGAGAACAGTGGTGGGGGGAGGGGAGCGGCGGCATGAGCTTGCTTTCTCAGAGGGCTTCCCCTCCTTAGGGTCCCACAGGCACCTCACACTCATCACCTACTCCTAACCAGTGCCTCCCCTCTCCTGAATCCTCTGCCACCCAAGCTGGAGACCCTCCCTGCCCCCTGGTCCCACTCCGAACATGGTCAGCAAACGCTGACCATCGAACGGGGTGGGGCTGCCTGCTTCACCCCGCAAAAATGCAGGATCCCCGCCTAAGTTCGCCCAAAACATGACTGCCCCCGAGAACCTCTAGGAACCAAGATGCTGCAGCGCCTACAAGGGGATGTGAACGGATGTGAACGGAGTTTGAAAAATCCTGAGAGCTGAGGTCAGGACCGTCTCCATGGATCCTGGGTCTCACACGTTAGACACCCCCAGGCTTCCTGCAGGAGGGAGGGTCAGATTCCCTGTGGAAATCTGGCTGTCTCTAACTTGCCGTGGTCTTGCTCTCTCTGGCACTTGTAGCTTCTCCCGTTGTGAAGTGAAGGGGGTTAAATTAGAACAGCAGTTCTTGTAACTTTTGGAGACCACGGCCACTCTGAGAATCTAATAAACACTGTTGACACTTTCCCCAGAGGAGATATACAAAACATCACAACTTTGCATTCTGGGACCCTTTGACTCACTCTGGGAACTTTTAAGGGCCCATGAACTCTAGGGTAAGAACCCCAGTGAAGTCATCTTCAAGAACACGTCCTGTGTGGCTTTGGCAATGACATTGCCCTCTCTGGGCCTGGCTCCCCTTATCTCTAAAATACCGCAAAATCCACCAGCCCCATCACCAGTCGTTTTATGCACATGATTGATTTGATTTAACCGTCACAACATCAATGTGGGGTAGACATTCTTACCCCCATTTTAAAGACGGAGAAAGTGAGGCCCAGAGAAATCATGGGTGCAAAGTCACGCTACAAAATACCTAACTTCAAAGTCAGTCCCCTTTCCGTTATCCTGCAACACCTCAACGTTAAAAACATCGACAACCCCCGCTACTTGTATTTACGGAACACGGAATGCACCCCCACACTCCGTGCTAAGGGTTTCATGTTCTCTTATCCCGTTCAGCCCTCACAGCTTCTGTGAGGCAAGCATGATTAGCCCCATTTTGCAGATGAGGATGCTGGGGCACAGAGACACAAGGTCCCGGGGCTAGCTGTGATAGAGCCAGAATGGCCTCGTGTTTTCTGTGCTGAATCATGACCCAGATGATATCTAAATCCTGTGCCCAAACTCGGATTTCGGGGTCTAATCCAGCCCCAGTTTGGGACGGGGACAATGTCAACTTTTATAAAACATCTGAATTACTTTTAAAGTCATGCCGTCTTGTTCAACTTGGATGCTTACAATAGCTCAGACCAACAGCTGGGAAAGTGTTGCCAAGCCAAGGCCCCATGGGGACAACTTTAATGAAAAGAGAACCGTTTTGAAGGGCAGAAGAGCATTAATTGTCAGCATGCAGATGGATATTGCTGACTGTAAATGGCTTCCCTCAAGTAGGTTCAGCCGGTGCCCCTCCCCCACCCCATGCCACGTCTTGTTGCACCATTGATTTGCCGAACTCCCTCAGAGAGGAGGGCTTCTGGTCCCCATCAGTGACAGCCCCGGCCCCAGGGCATCTGATTGAAGGGAGGGCCGGGAGCTCCCACACCAGCCTGGGGCTAGACAGCCTCGACCAGTGGCTGATGGCCCCGGGAAGGGTGGCTCTGAAGTGAGGGCCTCAAGAGGGGCTGGGAGGGGGCCCACCTTGGACCTTTTCTTCTTAAAGGGAGTTTGTCTTGGGTCAGAAGTTTCCAATACAGGAGCTTCATCTTGGGCGGCCTCCTGGTGGACTGGAGTCAATGCCCCGCTAGCCCAGCCTTGATTTATCTTCAGTGCGTTTATAGAACAGAAGCTGGGGAGCCAGGTGGGGTCCTGCCCTCCAGGAGCTGGTGGTCTGGCCAGATGAGCAGCAGGGTTACGAGTGTAGGGATGGGGACTCCTGGGGGGGGGGGGTGGGCTCAGGGTGCAGAGAGGGGCTCTGACCCAGCACACGAGGGCCCTGGAAGGCTTTGGGGAGAGCGAAAGCCCAGCAGAGCCCAGTAGCAGTCAAGCAGGTGAGGAGGGAGGTGTGGGGTGGTCCACGGCCAGGAGACGAGGAGGGCCTGGCCTTGGGGACAGACCCCAGCGGTCCTGGGTGGCTGAGGGGCAGGAGGAGACCGCATGAAGCTGGGAGCCCCCCTTCCTTTCCTTGGCCCCTCTTCCGGAAAAGCATCTGCTGTGTGTTGAGCGCGAGGCCGGCTCTTCAGCAAAGAACATAGTCTCTGGGCTCAGATCAATTCATTTTTGAAAGTTCCATGTGTGACTGACTAGTGCTTTGAAGGAAATACTTACAGGCAGAGCAGCAGGCTAGGGGGCAACTTTATTTATTTTTAAGATTTTATTTATTTATTTGACAGAGACACAGCGAGAGAGGGAACAGAAGCAGGGGGAGTGGGAGAGGGAGAAGCAGGCTTCCCGCGGAGCAGGGAGCCCGATGCGGGGCTCGATCCCAGGACCCTGGGACCATGACCTGAGCCGAAGGCAGACGCTTAACCAATTGAGCCACCCAGGCATCCCTGTTTTCATACGTTTTTTATTTGTATGTATTATACGCTCCATAATACATTATTATATTTGTCTTTTAAACTGCCCATTATCTTTTAAGGAGATTAGCAGATGAGAAAAATATTTAGTCAGATAGTTACCATTTCTAATCATCTTTATTCTTTAAAAAAAATTCTGATTGTGGTAAAGTATACATATTTATCATCTTAACTAGTTTTTTTGTTTGTTTTTGTTTTGAGAGAGAAAGGGTGGAGAAAGGGAAGGAGAGAGAGAGAACCTTAAGCAGGCTCCACGCCCAGTGTGGAGCCTGACACGGGGCTGGATCTCACAACCCTGAGATCATGACCTGAGCTAAAAGCTAGACTTGGACACTTAACCAACTGAGCCACCCAGGTGACCCCCCATCTTAACCGGTTTTAAGTGTACAATTCAATGGTATAAAGTAACATCCACTTTGTTAATGTGGCCATCACCACCATCCACATCCAGGACTCTCTTCATCTTGTAAAACTGAAACCCTATGCTCACGATAACATAATAAAGACTAACTGCCTGTTCTCCCCTCCGTGCCCCCTCCCCAATAATGGCAACCACCCTCTACTTTCTGCCTTTATGGTTTTAACTACTCTCAGTACCTCATTTAAGTGGAATCACACAGTATTTGTCTTTTGGGGCCTGGCTTATGTCACTTAGCATCATGTCCTTAAGATTCATCCATGTTGTAGCATGTGTCAGAATGTCCTTCCTTTTTAAAGCTGGGGTGGGGCATCTTTTCATCTGTTTATTGGCCACCCATATGTCTTCTTTGGAGAAATGTCTATTCAAATCTGCCCATTTCTGAATCCAGTGGTTGTTTTTTTATCGTGACTTCTGGAAGTTCTCCTCTTTATTCTTTCATGTGGGCCAAGTTTCCATATGGTCATTATTTTCTTGCTTCTTGAAAAAAGCCCTTCAACATTGCCTGCAGTTTATTCCTCTGATGATGAATTCTCTCAATTTTGTTTGTTTAAAAAAAGTCTTTCCTCCCTCGTTTTTAGAATAAACTTAAATTTTTTAGAGCAGTTTTAGTTTCACAGCAAAATTGAAAGGAGGGTATAGAGAGTTCCCACATCCCCCCTGCCCCCACTCCTGCACAGCCTCCCCATCATCCACATCTCCCACCGGATGGAGCATTTGTTACAGGTGAGGAACCCGCATCGATGCATCCCAATCACTCGAAGTCCATAGTTTATATGAGGGTTCACTCTTCGTGTTGTACATTCTGTGGGTTCGGACAAACATGTGATGACATGCATCCCTCATGACAGTATCATGCTGAATAATTTCACTGCCCTAAGAAATCCCCTATTCTCCGCCTGTTCATCCCTCCCTCTCCTTAACCGCTGGTAACTACTGATCTTTTGACTGTCTCCATAGTTTTGCCTTTTCCAGAATGTCATGTAACCGGAATTGTACAGTATTATGATTGGCTTCTTTCACTTAGTAAGGTGCATTTAAGTTTCCTCCACTGGAAGGTTTTAAGCAGAGGATGTACATGATCTGATTGAGGTTTTTAAAAGACCATCTGGCTACTGTGGGGAAAGTGGATGAGAAAGGGTGGGGCAGGCAGGGGGGTGCGTGGGGGAAGTAAGGAGGCAATTGCCGAAATCTATGCCAGAGGTGGTAGTAGCTTGAACCCAGAAAAGAAGAAAAAGGGACAGACACACGGACCAGAGTGACTGATAGACCTGGTGGGGGAGGGGAGACTGAGGGCAAATGAGGACCGGAGCCGGTGGATGGTGGGGGGTGGGGAAGAGCTGGGAGAGGGGACAGGGCATTTCATTTGGAGCCCATTAAATGTGAGATGCGTGACTGGCAGGAGATGCCCAAGGGGGCAGTTAGTAAGCAGCTGGGTCTCAAAAGAGAGAAGGGAGAGATGAGAATTTGGGAGTCCTCATTTACATTACATTTGTAATCCAGAGCCCTGGAAGTGGGTGCCACCAGGGAACAGAGAGCGTGGGGAAGAAGAAAGAAAAGAAGGGGCCGTGAGGGAAGATGTGCCCATCATATGGCAGTATCTGTCCCGAGCACGGCGGTCAGTAGCTGTTCAGTGTATATCGGTGGAATGAAGGAAGGACAGCGAGGAGCCATATAGGAGCACCAGCAGGAGGGTGGTGCAGTCAGCCCTGGCCACTCTCCTGGAAGAGGGACTGGGGAGGGCTCAGAGGCAGGGAGACCAGTCGGAGGGCAGAGTCCAGGGAGACACAGAGTCCAGGGAGACACAAAGTCCCGGAGTGAGCAGTGGAGAGTGGAAAGGAGGAAGGTGAGTCCGGTGGAGCTGAAAATCCCACCCAGGCCTCCAGCTTGAGTGGCTGGTGGGCAGCCCTTAGAGATGGGTGCACAGGGAGGGGCTAGGAAGTAGGTAAAGGGTATACTATCTGGGGGCAAGGGAAGAATGCTGGTCCCGATCCCAGACCTGGGGAGGAGGGTGGTGTCACTCTGTAAGCCCATATTTCCCTACCACATCCTGATCCCTTTGTGGGGTCCCCCTACCTGGCAGCCCCACCGGTCATTTCTCAAGTCCCTCCACAGGTGGGCTACGCTGTTCTCATTCCTTCTGTGCGACTGCCACCGTGTGGCGATCAGGGGAATGACAGCCGAGGGGACCTCTTGCCAGGAGCATCCACCTCTTTATGCATTTGAGAAATATTCCTTGCGCACCTACTCTGTGTGCAGCACTGAGATAGGTGTGGGATGCAGACAAATCTGAGATATAGCGGTGAGGAGAAAGGGCTTGGAATAGGCAAAACGGGGGTTTTAATTCTGATTCCGAGACATGCCACAGTGTGACTCTGGGCAAAGTCTGAGCTTCTTGGTTTGTAGAGCGAGGAGAAACGGCCCAGGCCACGGCATCGCGGGCTTCAGGGATTCTGTAGAGGAACATGCCCAGGGGACCACACCCAGGGGCAGGCTGAGGATGCTGAGGGCTCCCGGAGCTGCCGCCTCCCTCTGCACACGTCCCTGCGGTTCTGCTACCGTCTCTTTCCACTCCGTGTGTCTGAATGTGCTTTCTTCGCTTTTCCTGTTCCTTTTGTCTGCCTCTCTCTTAATCCCTCTCTGTTCTTTGGAGCTCACTCCTTGTTTGTCTGTCTCGGTCTTTCTCCTTCCACTCTGCATCCACCTCTCTCCCCATCTCTGCTTTGTCTCTCTTTTCCTCTCTGTCTCTCCACTGCATCCCTTTTCCTGTCCATCTCTGTGATGTCTTGGTCCCCCACCCTACTCCGCCCTGTTCTTTTCCCTCTGTCTTCATCTCTGCCCAACTCTGCCCCATTTCTACCCGTCTCTCTGTTTCTGCCACCTGTCCCCACCCATCCGTCTCTCTGGCCATGTCTGTCCTCACCAGCCTGTCCAAAGCCGCTGACCTGGACCATCACTGGGTGGCCAAGGCCTGGCTGAATGACATCGGGCTGTCCCAGTACTCTCAGGCCTTCCAAAACCACCTGGTTGACGGGCGAATGCTGCACTCCCTGATGAAGCGGGACCTGGAGAAGCACCTGAATGTGTCCAAGAAGTTCCACCAGGTCAGCATCCTGCTGGGGATCGAGCTGCTGTACCAAGTGAACTTCAGCAGGGAGGTGAGGACCAGGGCAGGAGATGGAGGCATCTTCCACAGCCCTTCTTTCCCCACTGGCACCCATTGTCTGTCTATCCAACTATCTGCCCATCCATGCATCTAACCACACACGCATCCATCTACCTGGCCATCCATCCACCTGGCCATCCACACACCCATCCACACACACATCCATCCACCTGGTCATCCATGCATCCATCCACACATGCATCCATCCCTCCCCCTGTCCCTCCCTTCTTCCAATAGCTGCTTACTGGGCATGGGTCAGGCCCTGTGTCCAATTCAGGGGAAGTGGGGAACCCTCATCTTCCAAGAGTTCACTGCTCATCAGGGAGAACCACAAAGAAGCTGGCGCCACCATACCATGGAAAGTTGGCCCAATGAGGAAGGTCCAGGATTTTATGAAAACCCAAAGGCGTAGCTTCCAGAGGGATCAGGGAGGGCTTCCCCGAGGTAGTGACAGCTGTACTGAGAACTGAGAGAGGAATTCCAGGCATCAGTCAGCAGGAGGTGTGAGTGAAAAGCAACCTAACAGAGGGAACAGCACGAGCAAAGGCCCAGAGGACAGAATGTGTGGTCCCGGCATTGAATCTGAGGTAGGGGAGTGAATGGGGAGGCAAGCTAGGTGACCAGGGACCGGGGGTGGGGGGGAGAGTCAGAGTTTGGACTCTGAGTGCCCCCTGATTCTGAGCCCTGCCATGTCAGACAGCATGGGGGGCATCTGCTTCAGCTCCCCCAGGACCCGAAGTTTCCCAAGGGCCCTACAGGGCGGCGGCAGTCCAGACGGCTTACTTTTCCTAGAGTGAAGTCAGAGCACAAGCCGCTCACAGTCAGGAGAGGCCCAGAGGAGGGAGCTGTCCAGTTCTTCAGCCCTTCTCACAC
Source organism: Zalophus californianus (assembly GCF_009762305.2). Classification (NCBI taxonomy): domain Eukaryota; kingdom Metazoa; phylum Chordata; class Mammalia; order Carnivora; family Otariidae; genus Zalophus; species Zalophus californianus. Next base: position 10,967,302 of record NC_045598.1, read on the forward strand.
ACCCACTGCAGGACCCTGGGCACCGGAAACCCCAGTCTGGTGAACCCCAGAGACGTGCAGGAAGATCGTGACAGTGAAGTGTGAATGGGCATGGTCAGGGCATGTTGGAGGAATCCATAGGCCAGGGGGTCCCTGTGTCTACCACCAGCCCGGAGCCCTTTGTCTGGGAGCCAGTCCCCCCAAGGAAGGCTGGTGAAAAGGGAACAGGCTGATCCCTCTACAGGTTGCCACGAGTGATGTTTTTTTTTTGTTGGTTTTTTTTTTTTTTAAGATTTTATTTATTTATCTGACAGAGAGAGACAGAGCGAGAGAGGGAACACAAGCAGGGGGAGTGGGAGAGGGAGAAGCAGGCTCCCCACGGAGCAGGAAGCCTGACGTGGGGCTCGATCCCAGGACCCTGGGATCATGACCTGAGCCGAAGGCAGATGCTCAACCGGCTGAGCCACCCAGGCGCCCCATCCATGAGTGATGTTTTATAGGTGACACTCGTTGCCCTCAGGGGCTGGGTGGACCCACAGAAGACAGCCCCTCATGGAAGAGCCGCATTGTTGGGCCCCTACTCCATGTCAGGAAAGTGGGGGTCCGGGATATACAAACTAGGCAGCTGCTGGGGGTCTCACCCAGCCCTCCACCCCCAGAAGCAGGCTTCTCCCCATTTCCCAGAATGAAAGGCCAAGCCCCAGATGGACAGGGCCAGAGAACCCGGGGCTCACCAGCCAGAACTCCTCCTTGTACCAGCATGCCGGGGTCCCCCCAACACCATGGATGCTCGCTCCTTGGGACCTCTGCGTGCTCCCCCACCCCCAGCTGACCCACTGTCTCCCCCCCCGCCCCTCCACAAGGCCCTCCAGGAGCGCCGCGCCCGCTGCGAGACACAGAACATAGACCCCGTGGTCTGGACCAACCAGCGGGTGCTCAAGTGGGTGCGGGACATTGACCTGAAGGTGAGGGGCTGGTAGGCGGGGGGTGGGCTGGGGGTGACTCACAGGCATCTGCAAATCCCATGCACGTTTGTGTGTCCATTTTGCATGAGTCAGCGTCGTTGCCCAAGCTGGCGAGAAAGCCTGCCTCCTGTTTCTCAGGAAGACGGAGCACCCACCCCACCCTTACAACAGGACCCCCATTCATGATGACTTTCTCCTAGCAGGGGTGGAGAGGCTGGGCTGTCCTCTGAAGCAAGGCTGGTGTTGAATCCAGGCTCATCTCATTGGACAAGTTTTTATGGGCTGCCTGCCAAGATCTGGGAATACGTCAGTGACAAAATAGTCTTGGTCACTGTCCTCATGGCCCTAAAAGAGTGGGGGGATCCCCCTGAGGCTTACACTAACTGGTCTCCAGGGGAACAAGCCCTTGCTGTTGGGGGCGTGTCCCCACTTGGAGCTGAGGGCACCTCAAGCCAGCAGGGCAACTCCTCAGGACACCTCAGGACAACAGGGTGGCCCTTGCAGCCTAACAGGGCAGGACACCAGGGCAGACCTGTCAAGTAACAGGGCAGCCCCCACCACAGGCTAACCAGCCTGTGCCTTGCCTTCAGGAGTACGCGGACAACCTGACCAACAGTGGCATCCATGGTGCTGTGTTGGTGCTGGAACCCACGTTCAACGCCGAGGCCATGGCTACTGCCCTGGGCATCCCCAGCGGGAAGCACATTCTCCGGAGACACCTGGCAGAGGAGATGAGTGCCATCTTCCACCCAGCCAAGTGAGTGTGGGCTGCTGGCTGCAGCTCTGGGGCTTCAGAAGCGGGTGATCCTGACGTCCCCCCCTGGCCCCCTCGCTTCCTGGATCCCACTTCTTCCTTACAACACAGTGGCCTCCTTTTATAGATCAGGAAACAGAGGCTCCAAGAAGCAAAGTGCTTTAGCCTGAAGGTCATAGTTGAAAAAGAGGTGGCCAGTCCAGGCAGGAAATGCTGTGGAGACAGAGGTTTGGAGGCAGGGATGAGCATACTAATGGTGCTCATGGTCCAGGTGAGCAGGCCATGTCAGCCTACCCACCCCAGGCTCCTCGTCTGAAAAGTAACCAGAGAAAAAGCACCTGGACAGACAAATTAGGCCCCCTCTCTGGGGACTCTCTCCTTAAAATATTTGCAGTTCAGTTAAAGTCACCATTTATTAGACACTTGTTGTGGGCACTAATTTCATCCTCATGACAATACCAAGACATCAGTGTCATTATCCCTCCTTTATAGATGGAAATACTTGTTCGAAGGGGCCAAGGTACTTGCCTAAGGTCACACACCTAGTAAGGAGCAGAGCCTAGATTTGTCCTTTGCTCTATTAATATGGCATATTACATTGATTTTCATACGTTGGACCAACCTTGCATTCCTAGGATAAATCCCACTTTGTCCTTTTTATATGTTGCTGGACTAGGTTTGCTAGCATTTTGATGAAGATTTTTTGCATCTATATTTATAAAGGATGTTTGTAGGGGCTTTTTCTTGTGATATTTTTGTGTGGTTTTGGTATCAGAGTAATACTGGCCTCATAGGATGCGTTAGGAAGTATTCTCTCCTCTTCTGTGTTTTTGTTTTTTGTTTTTTTTTTTTTTGGAAGTTTGTGAAGGATTGGTGTTCATTATTCCTTAAACACTTGGTAGAATTTGGTAGAATTCACTGGTGAAACCACATGATCCTGGGCTTTTCTTTGTGGAAAGGTTTTGGTTTTTTGTTTTGCGGTGGGGGCGGTGGTTTTTTTCCTACTTCAATTTTATTTGTTATAGATCTATTCAGATTTTCTATTTCTTCTTGAATCAGTTTGAATAGTTTATATCTTTCTAGATATTTGTCTGTTTCATCTTGGTTAACTAAGTTGTTGGCATACCGTTAGTTGATTTTATAATCATTTCTCTATAATCTCACCTCTTTCTGTAGAGTTGGTAGTACTGTCTCCTCTCTCATTCCTGGTTTCAATAATTTGAGTCACTCTGTAATTCTTTATCAGTCTAGCTAAAGCTTTGTCCATTTTGTTGACAGAGCTCAGATTTGAATCTGAGGCTCTCTGAGTCCCCCAAACCACATGAAGCCTCAGAAAGCATCTGGGCCACACCCCATGTTATACAGAAACTGAGGCTTGGGGGCTGGGGATTGTACATCTGTGGCAACAATCCAGAAGTCTTGAACTGCCTTTCCCCATTGGCAGGCTAATACCCAAGTGATTCTCAAAGTGAGGTCCACAGAGCCCTGCAGCAAAATCATTGGTGCTCTTGTAACACGCAGATCCCCTGGCCCAAATTCAGATCCACAGGACCAGTATTTACTGGGAGAGCCCAGGAATCTACATTTTTGGCATTTTGAGGTAGTTCTATGGAGACCAGAGTTTGACAAGAATACTGTTCCTTGAGCCATGACTCAACAGGTGCAGGAAAGAGGCTTTTCTCCTAAGAATTATCCACCTTCCCTGACCTCCCTTCTGGAGCCATGTGACCTGTAATGGCCTTAACATATTCTGAGCCCTAGATAGGCAGCACTAGCTAAACATTAGCAGGCATTCATGTATCTGATTAAACCCTTGACCACCCCAGAGGTCACAGGTGCATTAAGGACTCTCTAGGATTCATGGGTGAGTACTGGGGATGTTTCTCGAAATTTCTTATGCAAAATAATGCATAAAGCAATTGGGAGAGGAACCCAGGCATGGTGAGGCACCCAACAACGCAACTATTATCAATTATGTTTCCAAACCCACTACCAGCACCTCCGTGGCTGCCTCTCTTTCTTCCTCCACAGGGAGATGGCTGGAATGTGGGTTCAAATCCTGACTGTGCTGCTTTCTACCATATTAGGCACAAGCAGGTGATTTCAGCCCTCTCAACCTCAGTTTCTCATCTGTAATATGGGAATATGAGTCTTCCCTCCCCGGCAGCTTTGTTAACAGGATTCAGGGAGGCAAACTGTATGCAGTGCACCGGACACAGACCCCCCCGCCAACAACTGATAGTTCATGCCCCCCAACTTCACACAAGCCCTGGAGTATCTCCATGACGCGCTTTCTTCTGGATTGGTTACATGGGGCCCCTCTTCCTGTCAATGTGTTCCATCTTTCTCCTTAGCATTTCAGTGGGGAAGAGCAATTCCTCTATGAACTCCGAAAGACTTTACTGTCAAGCACACAGAGTGAGAGGCCTTGTCATGTCTCCCACCTCAGTGGCTGGCAGGCTTCCCAAGCTGCAGAGTCAGGGGAGGGGATTCTCCTGGGGTGGGGGGCACACTGAGATTTTCAGGCACCCATGACAAGGTGATGTGTTATGACATTCTGTCCACCCAACCCCTAGCAGTCTTTGAAATGTGAGCATAGAGACCAGGCACTGGGGCGGTTCAGGGGTGGTCCCATGTAAAAAGGAGCCACAGCAGGGCCTTTGGGGGCTCAATTCTGGCTCCTCCATCATCATCATCTCTGTGATTTTAGGCAAGAAATTTGCCCCCTCTGAGCCTCAGTTCCCTCAACTTGAAATGGAGATAATCACTCCTTCTCAGGGTTTCTGGAAGGGTTCAAGGACCTCAACTCCGTCCTTACAGCAAGAAAGCAGGCTATGACGACATGTAAACTGATGGGCGTGCCTGGGTTCCAATAAAACTTTATTTGCTAAACCAGTCGGCTGGCCGGCTCCAGCCTGCAGGCTGCAATTTGCCAAATCCTAGTCTAAGAGAAGCCTTCGATGCTTTAACACAAGGAAGGAAGTAATGGGGTCACTTCAGGCAATAAGTCAATGGTGGGGGTGGGGGACACAGATTTAAATGCAGAGTGGGGGAAATTTTCCTGATGCTTCTCAAGTCATGCCAGGGAGCTCAAATGCGGGGATTCTCCCATCCAGTCTTCCTTTCCTGGTAAGGTTTGCATCACGATGGAGGGGGAAGAGCATGACCTTGGAGTCTCACAGACTTGGATTCAGATCTTGGCTCTGCTGCTTGCAGCTGGGTAATCCTGGGCAAATCGCTTAACCTCTCTGAGCTGCCCCCCCCTTTGCCCCAGCTGTCATGCAGGGATGTTGGGAGGATTGCTCTCATAAAGTGCTTAGCACGGGGGCGTTACACAGGAGGTCCGCAGTAAATCACAGCAGTTTTGTGGTTGTCACCCGTGTGAGTGTGCACGTCTCTGGGGGGCAGTAGCTGACTCAGTATGGATCTCTCCCCAGCTCCTCAGGCATCCGGGAGGCTGAGCGTTTCGGAACACCCCCAGGGAGGGCCTCCAGCATCACCCGGGCGGGGAAGGAGGAGAACAGCGGTGGTATCAAGTACAAGGCTGGCCGGGTAAGTCACTGGATGCCTTCACCTGTGAGTCCTGCAGCCCAGGGCAGGTCTTGTTGTCATCTGGGCCCAGGGTGGCCCCTCCCAGCTCCTCTCCTGGCCTGTGGAGGAGGACCGATGGGCCAGGTCACAGATGCAGCCAGGAGGGAGGAAGCAGCCTCCGGTTGACCTGCACGATGCTTAAGCCCCCACCCCCACCCCCCAGTCTTAGAGTAGCATCTCAAAGTGCAGGTCTCACCTGCCCACATCAGAATCACCTGGCCAGTTGCTTAACAGGCAGATTCTGGGACCTACCTGGGTCTCGAAGCCGAGGGCCTCAGGGGTGAGGGGGAACCCTACATGCAAGCCAGCGTGCCTAGGCTCTGAGGACCACTGACTTAGCTTTTGAACTTTGGTGACCTAACCAATAGAGGCAGATTAGCCTCCGGTCTATGAAAGTGCATGCAATTTGCTTCTGTTCACACAGACTCAGACTGACCCAGATTCCTAAATGGAAGTGTGCAGGCACAGATGGGAGAAGTGGATAATCCAAAAATTCTTCCGTTCATTCAGCAAACATGTTTCGGATACTGATTGGGTTTGAGGCACCATCCTGAGCATGAATGGGAATAAGCATGAATAAATTCCCACCCTTACTCTGACGGTGCACTCAGTCTAGAACATGCGGTCTCGAATGGGGTGAAAATTGGTTCTTGGGGGAGGGGCAAACCTGTCATGAACAGAAGCACGGTGTATCTGTGGTGTGAAAATTTCATGGTGGGGGTTTCATTAGGGGGAAATATCTTAAAAGGCTCCTTTTTAAGGTGGCAACATTGAACAAAAGGTTGAGGAACACTTGTCTGGAAACAAAGGCAATCGAAGAAATAAAGCGGTACAAAGCGCTATCAGGATTATTCTCATGGAGAGATGTTCAAAATAAGAGATAAATCCTTACTGAGAGCCTAGTGCATATGACCACAATAGCTGCCCTATGCAAGCACCTCACTGTGTGCTTTACAGATCTGATTGCTACTCTTTACAACTCCTCTGGGAGAAAGGAATTGCTGTTCTCACTTGGAACCTGAGAAAATGGAGTCTCAGAGAGGGCAGGTGACTGGTCCAGGGTCACACAGCTGGGAAGTGGCAGAGCACGGATCCAAACCCTGGTTTGCGAGTCTCCACAACACCTGCTCTTTCTGCCACACCAGGAGGTGCTAGAATATTTCTTCCTGACCTGGGAACACAGTCAGACTTCACGCCCGTGCTCAAACATTCTCAACTCTCCTCCCGCTAAGGAGGGAGATGTGAGACTTTTGAGGACCATCAGAAAGACTATGTTTTTCCTCCCCCTTAGCAACCAACCAGTTCCTTCAGTTGGGAACACGAAGCTCTCTGCTAAGGTTAGCTCACAAAATCCCCTCAGTGCTCTGGGCAGCAGAGTATGATTACTAATAGGGGCACAGAGAGGTTAGACAAGATGCTTAAGGTCACACAGCAATTAGAACGGGGGACCCCACATTCCCCAGATCCCAAACACTCAATTCCTCTTCTCTTCTCCCTACCCTTCCATCTCGTTTCTCTCTTCTCAGCTGCCCCTGGGGAAGATAGGAAGGGGCTTCAGCAGCAAAGACCCCGATTTTCATGACGACTATGGCTCCCTTCAAAATGAAGACTGTGGAGACGATGATCCCCAGGGCAGGCCAGAGCAGTGCCGTCCAGAAGGCTACAATGGCCTCGAGGTCACCAATGTGTAAGGAGTGGACGCCCCACCAGACCCAGCACGGACACACCCGCCGAGGATGAGTAGCCAGATGCTACCACCACTGTACATAGAGACCCCGCGGGCCGAGGATGCTCCCCTGCCCCCGGGCAAAACCCCAGCAGACTACTGCAGTTTCAGATGGGGGCTCCAGGGAACAAGGAGGCACGAGCCTGCCTGACTCGAGCTGGTTGTGCACCTTCCTGCTCAGTGGAAGGACCTGTCAGCCCAGCCTCTCTGTCACCTGGGCTCCCCCTCAGAGTGACTGTCAGCCACTGAGCAGTCCAGGCGGTCCCTGGAGCCTTGAACTGAGCTGCCAAGGTGGGAGGAGGCCGGCGGTTCCCCCAAACACCGTCCCAGAAGGAGCAGGCGGGACTCCAACCAGACACATGGTGCTGGGAGCCAGCAAAGCCTGAGGCTGACCAGTGGGCCCTTCTGGCCAGCCCGGTGGAGCTCTTGGCTCCGGCACCCATGCTCCCCATGACTGAGAACTCCGGTTCTGACTTGGGTCACTGAATCTCTCTTGGGAGAATGCACAATGGGACGGTCATTCCCTGCTACCCTAAAAGCTGTGTGTCGCATGGGGCTGGACATTTAGAAAAGCTATTTGCCTTCTCCTCCCATGAGTGGCTGCACTGGGCCGAGGCAGGTGGATGATCCAGGCAGGGGCGGGGCTTAGCAGTGACATTTCCAGGAAATGCAGATTTCCTGTCGTCAGGATAAAGGATATCCTGAGGATAGGAGCGGGGATGATGGACTTAAGTCAGCGACAACCAAGAGTGACAGTGGGTTTGGGACTGGAAGCAGGGAAATACTTGTCATTGTTGACCCAACAGACGTTTGTTGTGATGTCTCGGTCACCTGAAACAGGTGTTGATGTGCCCTCATTGAGGTGAATCTTGCAGAGCAAAGTCATCAAGGTGGTGGAGAGAACCCCCCAGCCCTTTTCCTGACTCTGCCACTGTTCTGCTATGTGGTTTCTTCCCAGTGGCCTCACCTCTCTGTGCCTCAACGTCTTCATCTACAAAACTCCTGGTTCCCTCCCAGGGACGCTGTGAGAATTAACACTTGCTAACGTCTATAACACACTTCGTAACCTCTCAGGAGACAGGTGGGAAGGTATGGGGACAGAAGGAAGCATCCGATTTCCCATTTACAACACAGAACTGACATTGAAATAGTCCTCTGCAGCTGTGTTCTGGTTGGGGCCACGTGCAAAAGGAGGACAAGGAATGCCTAACGTTCAGACTCTCTAGAGCCCCCAGTAAGGCTTGACCAAAGAGAGAGAGAAAAAAGTCCACGTACACCGTCCTGGAAAATTGTTCCAGTCGATGTGTTCAGGATTGAGTCTGTTGACCTCGGTGCTGAGTGATGATTTGGGCGGGATGAAATGCATTGGGGTTCTACGGACACTTGGATTATCAGAGAGAATCTTTTGTTGGGACCACAACATTGAAGCCATTCGCCCAAGAGTCAGTGAGAGGTCTGAATTTCCAAGACTTGAACAGGTTTAAGTGTCAGCCTCCGAGAACCGTCAAAGCACATGTTCTTCAACCCAATGAACTGTTTCCCCTCATAGGAAAAGCCTAAACTGAGGCCTGATGAACTTGAGAAGGATTCCTCCCCGACGCTGAAGACCATGGTTTTCTTTCTGACCTTAGGATAAGCACAGATTTTCTTGCCCCTGGAAACCAAGCGCCTGGATGGTGGACAGGTGGATGGCCCCCTTTCGTCTGACTATTTAGCCTCCTAGGGTCACATCTCCAATTCCAGGGCCTGAGGGAGAAGCTCTGGTATCTAACATGACTTTGCTGAGGTTCCAAACCCCAGGATCTTAATGACATGCAGCCACACATGGGGCCTGAAGAGGCAGAGCCCACAGCCTGGAGGAGGGCTCCCCTCTAACCTGATGCCACAGGTCCCTCCCAAGCCAGCATCCAGGCTGGGTGACCTGGGACCCCAGGATCTGCCTCTTGGGAAGCAGCAAACCAGGCGGGAAATTATTCCCACAGGGTGAGGAAGGATGGCACAAGGGGGGGCCACATGCAGCTCTGATTATTTAAAGCCAACATTTGTCAGAAATGAAGCTGGCACTTCCCCCCTCATTCATTCCCACTGGGGATAAGATGGGCAAGTGGACAATTTGGGGGGTTACTGACAGGGATGGCATTGCCCCCCAAATTCGCAGCATTAGGCCAGCAGGCCTGGGGCAATGTGGACAATGTCGAAAGCACCTTTCAGTCCAAATGATACCCTAAGGCACATTCTCTCCCACCCGATGCTCCTACCCTTGGCAGCCCCCTGAGTGTTTGGAACTGGCTTTTCAACATGAGGATAGGTTGGTTGATATATTAACAACCTCCACATAAGAGTCAGATCAGGTGAGCTTTGTCTGCTGAAAAAGATCCCAGATGTCAGCCCTGCTTCAAGGGTGGGCAAGAAGAGCAGGGGTGCAGAGGAACTTAGCGGAGAGATTCTGGTAGCGAGCTGACCAAGGCCGGCGGAGTGGCAGCCTACAGAACAGTGACCTGCCATGTCCTGTCCAAAGGGCCCGAGTTGTAGTCTTGGGCCTTAAAGGGTGATAGGACTTCCAGACCTGGGAAAGCATGAACGTGCTTCCTTGGAGAGGTGTCCTCTGCGCCCGTGGGTGCTAGCCCCTTAAGACGAGGTAGTTGGTGCCAGAGGTTGGAGAGAACCCCAGTAGGCAGAGACACCCCGTATTTCTCCAAGAAGCTGGGGGCCAGAGCCCTCAGAAGGCACCTGCCCAGCAGACTCTCGGCTTTCTGACCCCAGACCCCTCTGAAAGGCCCCTTTGTCATTAGCGGCGGCGCAAAGCTTCTCTCCTAGAAATCTGTCTGTCTGTCACCAGGGCCCCAGGCTATAGGAGGCAGGAAGAAGCCACATGAAAACCTGGAGCAGATGCGGGAGAAGGGAAGGGGCCTCCGCACAACCCAGCCGGCATGGCAGGGGGGCGGGGGGGGGCCTCAGAACAGTGACCCCACATCTTGAGGTCATCGAGCAGGGCTGCATGTGGCAGAACGGGAAGATCTGGCAGGACGAGACTTCGGTGTCCGCTGTGGGGGCACCTGGAGCCCTCTGTTCCTCCAAGCCTAGCCCGCCCCACTTCCCGTCAAAACCCGTCCGTGCGGGCACCATCTCCTCCAGGCTCTGGCGGGCTCCCGGCAGTGGCCCGGCGAGGAACAGAAAGCCTGGGGACACAGCAACTTCCGAAGCCAGCATTATTACCAACAGCTGCCTGGCAAGAAGAATCTCCCAACACAGAGACAGCTTGTGGTTACAAAGGGAACAAGGTTATCCAGGAGCAGAGGTGATGTCCCTGGCCTTTCGGTTGCTAGTCACAGCCCCGTGTCTTCCCTGGAGTAAATTTTAACACTGTAACAATAAATACTACTGCACAGCGCTCTACTGATCAGGTAGCCTGTTCCTCTTATTTAATCTTGCCAACAGCCGCTTTGAGAGAGATTACTGACCCATTTCCTAGATGGGGAAACTGAGGTTGGGGAGGTGGAGGAGCTTACTCAGCTCCATATAGCTAAGAATTCCCAAGGCAGGGACTCAGACTCAGTCATCTGCCTCCCAACCCCAGGCTCATCCGACCCCGCTGTGAGCTTCCTAAGCCCCTGCCATGTCGATGATCCCACCCCCACCCCCACCCCCACCTCCCAGTGTAGGATCTACCTCACCAGGTGGCATCACTCAAAGTGGAGCTCAGATGCGCCCTGTCCTGCTGGAAAAGTCTGGGGCCTGCCCTCCCGATCCGGGGACCCCGATGCTGGGAGGGAAGCATCTGACAAGTGACCCCTCCCTTAGCATCAGTTGCTTGCCCGTGTCACTCCTCTCGGGGTACTCATTTTCAGACGGCCAGAACAGATCTCCAGTGATTGTGTCAGGCTGCCGTGATGAAACATCACGGACTGGGGGCTTACACAGCAGACATTTGTTTTTCCCAGTTCTGAAGGCTGCGCGTCCGAGATCCAGGTACCAGCTGATGCCGTTCTTGGTGAGGGCTCTTCCTGGTTCGCAGAAGCTCACCCGTGGCTGGGGAATTGATTGCAGACAGTGGTAATATGGCGGGGGGGGGGGGGGGGCGCCCAGAGGACATTTGAACTGAGACCTAAGTTCTGAGGAGCCAGCCCTGCCAAGACCCTGGGGGAAGAACATTCCAGGCCATCAGAACTAAGCTAGATGCTGAGGATATAGTGGGGAATGAAGTCCTGCCCAGCCTCTGCCCTTGCAGACCTTCCAGTCCGGGGCGGGGAAGAGACACAAACCAACTACTTGAGCAAGGTGAGAGTGTAACCATGACTAGTCTTGAGAGCAGAGGTAGCTCGTAGTTGGGAGGGCTTATCACACGGGCATTTAATGTAGTCAAGAGGAGGTGAGGCCTGGATAGAGGAGAGTTCAGCAGGTGAAGAGGAAAGGGGAAAGGATTCTAGATAGCCAGGACACCACGTGCAAAGCTCCTGTGGTAGGAGGGCCAAGAGTAAATTAGGCTGAAAAAGGGCCCACATGGCTGGGAGAAAGAAGTGAAGGGCTCATCTCCTGAGAGTGCTGGAGGGACCCGCTGGGCTCCTGCCCATCTGTGTCACCCTGATTGCAAGCAGTGCTGCCTAACTGGACATGAAGTCTCCGCCTTTTGCAGATGGGTCCCTCTTTCCGTTTGCTCTAGCTTGTGGCTAAATTGGGCTCCTCAGGTCACAGAATGACACAATGGGCCCACGAGGTGGCACCAGGGCCTGTCAGGGCAGAGCTGACTTGAGGCCAACAGAGGTGTCAGGTGCCTCTTTCATGACCCCAAGTAGAAATCTGAATGTCTATTTGAAGCCGTGCTGGCCAAAAGAGGACCTGGTAGTTCTAGCAGAGTCTCGGGGTGGAATCTCGTTGGCTCAGTGGGATGGGGTCTCCAGCCTACCAGGGGTGGGGGCAGCCCACCGGGTCCGATGTCCCGAGGGATGAGTGTCCGTGGCTCTTAGGGGACTCTGGCAGGGGGGTGCTTTAATGTGGCCCAAAGGCTTCCTCCTTCCCTGATAGAGGTCTCCTCTCCCTCGCAGTGGGGCAAGAACGGATCCCAGGGGAGAGGACCCCCTGATATTCACAGAGGGAAAGAAACTTGAGTCCCAGTACCCAGCAGCTCACAGAAGCACCAGTGACAGAGTCAGGGATTCAAGGTCGGACCCAGAGGTCAGACCTAATAACAGACAGCCTTGACCAGACATGTGCCCTGTCCTTTGCCGCAGGGTTTCTCAACCTGGGCACCATTGACGTTCGGGACATACTTTGTCAGGGGGCCTGCCCTGTGCATTGCAAGATGTTCAGCAGCATCCCTGGTCCCTACTCAGTAGATGCTGGTATCACCCCCACCATCCAGTCATGACAACTCCCACACTTTTCCCGACATCACCAAATGTCCCCTGGGGAGACAGAATCACACCCGCCCCCGCCCTCCCCCCCCCCCGCCCCGTTGAGAATCACAACTGGATGTGTTTTTGCCCTTGAATCCCCCCCAGCAACCCCTTCAAGTAGGCATGGCTTTTCTCATCTGACAGATGGGGAAACTGAGGCATGGGGCGGTTACATAGATTCCCAGGGTCCTGGACAAGTGAGTGGGAGCGGGGAGCAGACTGGCTCTTGGCAGAGTCTGGGCTCAAAACCAATGGCCTGAGGCTGGCCAGCCACACCCAGCTGTTTTTTTTGTTTTTTTGCTTTTTTGTTTTTAAAGATTTATTTGACAGAGAGAGACCCAGAGAGAGAGGGAACATAAGCAGGAGGAGTGGGAGAGGGAGAAGCAGGCTTCCAGCGGAGCAGGGAGCCCGACACAGGGCTCGATCCCAGGACTCCGGGATCCTGACCTGAGCTGAAGGCAGACGCTTAACGGACTGAGCCACCCAGGCGCCCCCACACCCAGCTGTTTACAATAAAAAATTCCTAACGCCAAATGTTCCCAGGGCAGAAAAGCCTTCGTCTATACTAAGTACGACATTGTTGGAAGCTGGATCCACTCCCTCTGCCTGGCAGAAAATTGCTCTGTAAATTACAGCGTTGAAGGCAGCCCCTCGAGCTCCTGACTTAAAACAAGGTAATAATTTAGGGACTAGAACAGTCTGGTTGAGTGAGTTCCTATAATAGCTAATCTCACACCACACCCATCATGCCCATTTTATTAAAACACAAACAAAAAAAAAAGGAAACAAGCATAGGTTTGGGACAGTCGCACAAGAGCTCATAGAAAATTCGTGACGGCAGCTGAGGTGCAGCCCGCCTTCCTCTTCCAACCCCGCTGGGAGTCGCAGAACGGGCCCGGGACTCTGTCCCTGCAGGCTTGGCCACAGAGCCAGGCTGTGTGGTCTGAGGCCAATTCCTCTCCAGGTCTGGGCCTCCCTATCTCTACTGAGCATGCTTTCCCCTCCTCAGTCAGCCTTGGAGGATTGCTCCACCTTCTTGGGGGTGGGGCTGATGGGGGGGATTGCTCCACCTTCTTGGGGGTGGGGCTGATGGGGGGGACTCCCCTTGCCCTGCCCGCCTCCACCACCTCCACCCCCACCCCCACTCCCACTCCGGCCTTCAGGGAGGTCACAGGATCCTGGCTGGACCTATTCCAGCCCTGCAGGCCCCAAGGCCGTGCAAATGGCCCCAGGAGCAGGCGCTGAGATCTGAGAGGGGAAAACCAGAATGCTTTGACCCAGCTGGTTCCAAACAGGGACTGCAAGCTTAGCTCTCACTTTCCTTTTGGATCGTGAGCCGTAAGATGTGCCCCAGAATTTCAGGCTGCCGTGTCCCTGCCCCAAGAGATCGGGACCAACCCAGGGCCAGAGTACAAGACGGTTGAAGGCAGCAAGGGAGGATCATATATTCTCTGGATCAACCTGTCGCTGCCAGATCCACCCCTGCTTCCTAAGACCCTAACCCCCCGCCCCACTCAGCCCTCTTTGCTTCCCTGTATGAGTTTGCTAGCGCAGCCGTAGCAAAGTGGCTTAAATATTGAAATTTAATGTCTCACAGATCTAGAGGCTAGAAATCCAAGATCAAGGAGCCAGCAGGGTTGGTTTCTTCTGAGGCCCCTTTCCGTGGCATGTAGACGGCTATCTTCTCCCCGGGTCCTCACATGGTCTTCCCTCGGCCCCTGTGTCCCCTCTCCCTCTTCTTATAAAGACACCAGTCATACTGGATTAGGACCCACCCTAATGGCTTCATTTCAACTTAATCACCTCTTTAAAGATTCTGTGTCCAAGCACAGTCCATTCTGAGGGTGAGGCTTGCAACATGTACATTTTGGGGGGACACAATTCAGCCCATAACACTCTCCCCCATGCGCCCCGCCCCCAGCCTACTTAAGTCAACATGAATTGGGTTTCAGTCTCCTGACCTTTGAGCCTCCGTTAAGCTACACGCTATCCACCGGGCTTGACCCCAAAGTGCCCCGTCCCTTCTCCTAATCTCTATATATGCCACCTACACGTGCACACGCACACACACGTGTGCGTGCACACGCATGTACACATACACACGTGCGTGCACACGCGCATGTGCACAGCCTCCCCACACACGTCAAACACTCTATCTGCACTACACAGAACAACATGGAAGGAGGAAATGATTTTAAAATCTTTTTTTTTTTTAACTGACCTAATCTTCCTAGCTAGAGCCGCGCCCTCCCTTGAGACTGTGACATTGCGTTTGTGGGGACGACGCTGCCCTATGTCTCCTCACTACCACACCACCGTCTGGACACCCCAAGGGATGTCACCCCTCTTTTGGTTTCCTGATGGCGTTTCAATGCCACTCTGTTCCACGGCCAGGCAGGACCACTCCGGCTCTAGCTCACCATAGCGGTCAGTCTGGAGCCAAGAGGATGGAGCCAACGTCATCCCGACAACACTGAGCCCAGAGCACCCAGAGCACCCAGAGCAGGGCTCTGTGGGGGCCCCACGGAGGCAGCCGGCACACAGCACCGTCCATGGGAGAGCCGGGGACCAGTCTCTGGCCTCAAGTGATGGACAAAAAGAAACACATAACATGGAAGCTGGTGTGAGGGGAAAAAGAAACACACAAGGCAAGGGGAGAAGACAGCCGGAGATGCTTGGAGGTGGGCAAGGTGCCGAAAAGGCGGTTCTTTTGCTCCTTCCCTCTCTGGAACCACCCGTGGCTCTGGTTTCGTGGCCTCTAAACTCCGTGAACTCCAGCGTCAGAGTCATCGGCAGCCTGGGACTGGCTTGTTAAAGATGCCAACCCCTTTTACAGAGTCACCCAGAGTGTGGGGGGTGTGGGGTGCAGTCTGCATTCATGGGAAAAAGCAACCTGCAGCATCACCAAGATCGATCTTCAGACCCATGCAGAATGTTCCTCTGAGGCTGGATTCCCCAAGACCACCCTGACTATTTCTGCCAAATCCACAGACCTGCCCCATAAATACAGACCTGGTGTCTCAGTCCAGCTGGCTGTGTAACAAAGTGCCCCAGGCAGGAGGGCTTACAAACAACGGAAATTCACTTCCCACAGTTCTAGAGTCTGGAAGACCAAGATCGGGAGCCAGCAGGATGGGGTCTGGGGAGGACCCTCTTCTGGGCTGCCCCCTTCTCATTGTGTCCATCATCCTGGTTGGCAGGAGGGGTGAAGGAGCTCTCCGGGGTCTCTCTTATAAGGGCACTCATCCCATCCATGACAGCTCACCCTCATGACCTTTTATCTCCACTTTACAGACACAGGAAGAAGTTTAGACATTGGCCTACGGTTACACAGTTGGGAGTAGTAACAGTAGGACTCGAACCCAGATATTAACCACTATTTTATAACCTCCCCTGACCTAGGTATTATGCTTCTAGTAATATGACCAAATATAGCATCAGCTTTTAAAAAAAAAAAAAATCCATATCCCACAGTTCTCATTTAACTTGTGGCCAGCTGAGTCAGTGGTGTTGAAGTCAAGTTGCCCTTGGGAGTTACTAGGGGAGTTGTGTTAAGAATTTGGATTCCCAAATCCTATCCCAAACCTAGTAGTTTAGAGGTAAAGCCTGGAGATCTATATTCTAAAGCTAAACTGCAGATTTTCAAGACTCAGAGTTTCTGATGCAGTAAGTGTGACATAGGGCTTGAACATTCATATTTTTTGAAACCTCCTTGGGTGAATCTATGGCACATCCAGCAGTTGGGATCATGGCCCATGGCCCCAGGAAAACCAAGTCCAGCATAGATGGGTCTGGAGCCATTTTAGCTCCCAGTCCCACCACCCACCACTAGATGGCGCGAACCTACGTCCCTTGCCAGCCCAACCCAGCTCTACCCAGGAAGGAGCAAACCAACCCAGACCACCCCGCGACCCCCACGCAGCAGGCACAGCTTCCTGTAGGCAGGTGGCCCCTCCTTGTCTCTGCCCCTCCCTGCAGCCCAAAGAGGGTGGCTCTTGATGGGGGAAATGTCTTTTGTTTTTGTTTCCCCAACATGAGGCAAAAACACATCTTCAGTGGGACAGGTAAAATTTGGAAGCTGGGCTCAGGACAAATCGGAATACCTGTTGACCCACCCAGATTCCCTCCCAGACAGGATACCCAGATCCTGAGCGGGCACAGTGCTGGAGGTGAGCTGAGGGCTGGGGCCGATGCTAACCCAGGCTCCAACAGTTTCCCTCCCTCCGAGGGACCCCAGGTGG
Source organism: Zalophus californianus (assembly GCF_009762305.2). NCBI lineage: Eukaryota > Metazoa > Chordata > Mammalia > Carnivora > Otariidae > Zalophus > Zalophus californianus. The sequence goes on from NC_045598.1 coordinate 10,983,951, forward strand.
GTGGACCCGAGAGCAGGACATTTGCTGGGAGGTAGCTGGGAGCAGCATGGTACTTTTTCCCGTTGTTCCCAGGCAGAGAAGGCTATAAACCAGCCCCACGGGACCATATCTGACTCTCCAAGAGAGTCAGATACACAGATCAGGGCATAACTTCACCTTGTCCAGCCACCCGCCTCGTCCTCACGTTCCTAGACAACACATGAGCCTTCCTCCTGGTCCCTGGGCATGCCGAAGAGGGCCTCTCACCTCCAGTGCTAGGTCACCACAGGGACGATCAGGCAGCCGGGTGTGGGGGAGGGGCGACCCTCGGCTCAAATGAAGACAAATGCGTGGAAGGACTCTGAGGTGAGCCGATCAGTGGGCCCCCGGAAACACCCACGCCCCTCATCCCCGGAACCTGGGGCCATGTTAGGTTACGTGATCAAAGGCGGATTAGGATCACTGTTGGGATCAAGGCTGCTACTAGGGTGATTTTAAAATAGGGAGGTGATCCTATTCTAGGATTGCCTGGGTGGGCCCTGTGTAATCCCAAGGAGTCTCAGAAGTGGGCGAGGCGGACAGAAGAGGAGAGTGCAGGGAGATGTGATCGTGAGGCCGGGTCCGAGAGATGCTACTGGGCTAGCTTTGCAGACTCTGGAGGCAGGGGTCGCGAGCCCCAGAGCTCCGGAGCCTCTAGGAGCTGGAAGAGACAAAGCAACGGATTCTCCCCTGGAGCCTCGAGGAAGGAATGCAGCTCCGCCCACGCCAGGATTTTTAGCCCAGGGAGGCCTGTGTGGGACTTCTGTCTGCAGAACTGAAAAATGGTACATCGTGTTGTGTGGGGCATCACGTTGGTGGGGTTTGTTGAGCAGCCCTGGGAAATGACGGAGCAAGGCCGTGTAGCCGGCTCATCCCACTTAACCCTCTGCTCAGCCCCGGGGGAGCGGGACGAGGGAAGTAGCCTCTGTTTTACAGAAGAGGTTCAGTGAGGTTGATTAATGTGTGGTCTCACATTGTGGGGTAAGAGGAAAACTTGGCGTCAAACTCCGCTCTGCCAGACCCCAAAGCCGAGATCTTTCTGATGCCCCAGTGGCAGAGCCATGTGCCCCAAGCGTGGCTCCCATCAGCCTCACCTCCTGGTGTTTGCGCTCTGGTGAAACCCCCTCCCCTCCAATGTGACTTGCTTCTAAGACTAGAATCCAGCAAAAAGGGTGGGATGTCACTCCTAACGTCAGGTTACAACGAGATCCTCAATTCGGCCGAAGTGAGTACGGGACGTACTTCTAGATGCAACGCTCACTCATATCAGGCTTCCCTCCCCGCTAGGTCAGCCTCTGGGGAGATTCAGCGCCCAGAGACCTGCCTTCAAGGTTGGCCCCACCACTTCCTACCTGCGTGACCTTGCCTAGACAATACCCCAACCTCAGTCACCTTGTCTAGAAAAGGGGCACGAGATTAGGTGTGACTTTCTCTGGGCTGTTGGGGGGATTGGATGAGACCCAGGCGAGGGAGTATCCTGAGGGGCAGAGCCCTTCCAATACCACTCTTGTCATGTAATAGTCACGGCTGGGCTCGTCATGCCCCCCGTCACGCACCACACCTCGGAAGGGAAAGTGGTTCTAGCTGGGAGGGGGCAGGTAGAGGCGGGGAAATAGTATGGGGATCTGTCTGGAATAGAAGTAAATCACGCTGTGAAGTTCACATATTCACTCATCGCCTGCTTATCAAGCGTCAGCAATGAGGAAACCAATGGGACATGGTCCCTCCCCTTGAGGGGCTTACCTTCTACCGAAAGAAGACATGTGAGCAAACAAATTCCCTGAAGAGTAACAGGAGCTCTCGTGGGGAACCCGAGGCACAGAAAAGGCCACAAAAGGGGTGCCCCAGCCCCCCCACTCCACCCCCACAGTTCTGTGCCTTTGCCCAGAGGTGCCTTCTCTTCAGAGGCCCATCCCAACATCTTCGTGGCTCCTCTTAAGAAGTGAGGCCCTGGTCATTAATGTCTATACCACACAGGACATGAGGCTGCTGAGCTGTTCAGCACAGCCCTGAGTGGGCAGCAGTGACCTGTGCCCGATCGCCCCCTCAGGGTTCAGCTAAGGGGTACAGTTGGGCCATGGGCTGCAAGCTCAATTATGTACATCAACCACGGGGAATTGTCATTATCGGGACTGCCCCTCCCCCCTGCAACCTGACAAATGTGTTTTATCACACACCACCCATTTGCTGTGCTAATATTATTCTGGTTCAGGAAATAATCAGACCTGGAAGATGGAAATATGCCCCAAACATACAGATTAAGAGGGAGATGTAAATATTAGTTTTCCCATCCATAATCTTAGATAAGTAATATAGGTGAAAAGTTATTCATATAGTTATTCATATAGTTTTACAATTATTCATAGGCGTTGAACAAATACTTGTGGGCTAGCCTGGAAAACCACCTAGGCTTTAATAACATTGCTGCTATAAGAAACCAGATTTGATTCCCAGTTCGGGCACCTGTCAAGACACCTTTGGAATGTAAACAGCTGGCTGGGTACGGACTGGCCAGCTCCCATAAAGCTTTCTTGACTATTTCAATCAGGAGCATTCAGGGTGCAGTCGTCACTGGTAATGCCATTGGGTAAATAAGGAAAGAATACTTTTTTCTCCCCCAGGCGGCCATCCCGTTAAGTCAGTGCGAGGGGCAAGATCTAATTTAAAACCTTCTGGGGGAAGAAAGATACCACGAATTTCACAGGAAAATGAGACTATCAAAAACTTAAACCAGAGTCCTTCTAAAGGCACTAGGGCAATTTTAAAGATTCATAGATTCATAAAAGAGACTTTGGATCAAGTCCCCGCTGCCAAGTGGTGAAAGGGTCCTGGGAGATTTGTCCCCTCAGCCTTCAGGAGACCAGCAGGTGCACCCAGACCAGCCACCTCTAGCTAGGAGCAGCCTTATGTGTTGACCTCAGGGTACCAAGCCGTGATGGAAAGCAGGGCCCTGGTTCAGGGGTCCTCGAGCATAGGAAACACCTGGATGGATGTTTAAAATACAGATGCTCCCTAGACATACTGAGCTAACTAAGGGGTTCTTAGTCCTGGAGGTGAGGCACGGTAGAAACACCTGGAGTGTCCTCTCCACCCTAATGTTAGGGTCCCACCCCCCGAGATTACTATTCAATTGGTCTGTGGTGGGGCTCATAGTTATTCTTTAAAAGGTGTTCCTAACAGGCAGCCAAGATTGAACACCACTGATTTTTTCATCCAACTTCCCACCCAATATAAGAGTTTCCCAAGACAACCTGACAGATGTATCTAGCTTAAGTTCCCAGACATCCCCACCCCCCTTCTTGCTGCTGAGACCAGAGCAAGCCCTATGTAAATGTTGGCTGCCATTTTACTACCATCATTTGTATTTGGCCATTGCTGCAAGTTCAGCTTACCTGTCCCCGAATCCCAGGGGCCAGGCCCCCTCTGGTTTGGGTAGAGCATGGGAGCTAGGCTAAGCCAATCAGAGTCATGTTTCATTCCCCTACCTGCCCCCCACCAGGTAACCTACTTCTCGGTTGGGAAATTTAAGGTGTGAGAACTAACAAGGTCATGTGTATAAAGATTTTAGCACAGTACCTGGTAAGCCCTAAATAAAGATGGTAACTGATGCCCCTTAAAAACAACGGTTAACTGTCTGTTTTCCCAATAGCTTCCTCTATGCTAGGCCTTAGCGTAAGTACTTCAATAACACTAACCCATTTAATCTTTATAATGACCTCAGGCGATCGGTAACATTATCCCACTTTTCAGGAGAGAAACCCCCAAAACCTGCTGTGTGAGATTGAATTATTAGCCATTATTCTGGAATGAGCCTCCCCGTCAGGCCTGACTGTTGTCTATTCATTCAACGAACATTTAACGGAGCACTGCTAGATGCCAGGCACTGTTTTAGGCACAGGGGATATTGCACTGAGCCAGACAGTCCCCGGGGTCCTGGAGTTTACATTTTAGTGGACAGGACCCCAATAAAGAAGGGAATCAGTAGCAGAAACCAGCTCCTCCGGGCTTTTACAAAAGGGAATTTACTGGAAGTGGCCCTCAGGGCGTCACTCAAAGGATGGACTTGCTCAGAGTCAGATCCAGAGGAGAAGCATCTGATTGGCCAGGCCTGGGCCACGTGCCCACCACCGTGGCTGCGGGAGGGCAGAGCTCCCAATTACCTTCCTCTCTACCAGACCTTGTCCAGAGGAGATGAGTAATTCCCCCAAAAGGACATCAGATGGGTGGGGAGAAAGGAGAGATGGATGCTAGGCAGGCAGAAAACAAGCATCTGTGACCCCAGCCCTCGACTATTTAAAGACACAGCCTTCCACCTGGACCCGGTCTCTCCTCTGAGCTGAAACCGTGTTCCCCACTTGGGACTTGGTTTCCATCAACCTAATCCTAGGTCTGTATGACTCTAGCGCTGAAAGCTACAGTAACCCCGCCGTACGGGGAACCAAGCCTCTGTCGTGTGTAGGAGAAGCGGGTTGTATACCTCAGGGTCCAACCAGAGAAATAGAACCAACCGGAGACATATGTGGAAATTTTTCCAAGGAGTTTGGCGGGCTGGCAAGTCAAGCCTGAGCTCAGTAGGGCGGGCCATGGGGAAAGGCGGGCCATGGGGAAGGGCGGGCTAACACTCTGGGGCAGGGGGCAAGGCAGCGTCCCTAAAATCCACAGGTAGGATTTATCCTTCATCATGGAAACCTCAGCTCTGCTCTTAGGGACTTTCAACTGATTAGATCAGCCCTACCCAGATTATCTAGGATAACCTACTTTACTTAAAGTCAATCATTCTGGACTTTGATCACATCTATACAATACTTTGGCAGCAACACCTAGATTAACATTTGACGGTGTAACTGAGGGCAGAACCTGGCCAGGCTGACGCATAAAAGTGTCCATCACACAGAGGTGACCTCACTAAGCCTCCGAGAACATGGAGCATGTTTAGACAGAATAAAGGAAAATTTAATGCCCAGTTCAGTTCAAATTTCAGACAAACAATAATTTTTTAGTATACATATGGAAGAGAGCACAAGGAAGGAAGGGTGGGAGGGAGGCAAAAAATATCCTTTAAAAGCCCTCCTACATATAAAGATTGAACTCAGAAGCAACCCCAGGAAGAAATGGGGCACACAAGGACCCTTGGCCCCTCTCATTCACTAAACGGCCATGCATTTGGAGAATATTTATTGAGCACCTATTATGTGCTAGATAAAAAAGCTATAGCTAACATTCCCATAGTGAGTGTGTGTGCCAGGTTCTGCTGCGTTTTTCCTTATTAATTCATTTAAAACGCACAAATCAATGGGGTAGGTATAATTCCTATTTTATAATGAGGCAACAAGGCAAAAAGATTAAGAAATCGTCCACAGTCCTAGAGCAGGTAAATGGTAGACCTGGGACTTGAACCCAGGCAGATCGGTTTCAGAGCTCATGATCCTTGATTCCCTGTGTTTAAGTCAGGGTTCAAAGCAGCGGAACCAGTAGGCGATTTTATATGTATCTAAAGGGAGGGAGGGAGGGAAGGAAGGATGGAAGGGAGGAAGGAAGGAAGGAAGGAAGGAAGGAAGGAAGGAAGGAAGGAAGCAAGGAAGGAAGCAAGGAGGGAGGGAGGGAGGAATTACCCTTTAAAAGTTTTCATGTATGATAAATATGTATATATGTACATATGGCACGGAAAGCACATTCTGTCACCTCCCCGTCACCTCACTATCGGTCACATAAGGCCAGCCCTATTCGGTGTGGGAAGGGATGCCCAAGGTGTGAATACCAGGAGGTGGGGCTCACCCACGCCATCTCAGAGGCTCTGTCCCTCTACGTTTCGAGCTTTGTACTTGGGGAATTGACAGTCAACAAGACCAACTCATTCCCTGCCCTTCTGGTGCCTTACAGCACGAGAGATGAAACAATCAATAAGTAAACAAATAAATAAATCATCACAAACTGCAGTGTTATGAAGAAGGCAGAGAGCAGCCGGGGTGACTCATTTCCAGCAGGGAGGGCAGGGAAGGCCTCTCCGAGGAGGGTGACATTTGAGCTATGACCTGAAAGATGAGGGAGAGGTGCCAGTCGGAGCAGGTCTGAACAGCAAGTGCAAAGGCCTGGAGGTGGAAAAGGCTCAGGGCCCCAAGGAGAAAGGTCAGCGGGGCTGGAGCGTATTCAAGGAGCGTAGCCTTACATGAGGTTTGATCATGCAGGTGTTTGTAAGTCAGCTGAGTGGTTAGAGCTTTGTCAAACACCTCCCAGAGAAAAGAGACATTCCCTGGCTGACTTTGGGGGAAGGGAACCTAGAGGAGGGATCTAGAAGAAGACCTTGTACCTGAACCTCAATGGCTCTCTTCGCAAAGCACATCTCTGCATTCAGGGCGGTCTTGTATTAGAACCAACATCAACCTGCCAGGGGGTCCGACTGGTGCTGCTTTCAAAATGTTGCTGGCACACGTCTCCCTCCACTGTCTCCGCCCGCCTAGCCAAGCCCCATCATCGGTCACTGGATCATTGTCACAGCCTGTTAGCTGGTCTCCCTGCTTCTGTCCTTATCCCCATCTATTCTCCACGTAGCAGCCAGCTCCCCCTAGAAACGTTAAGTCAGACCTTGTCACTCCTCTGGGGAAACTCTGAAGGCTCTGCATCCCACTGAGTAAAAGCCAAAGTCCTCGCCACCTGTATGGCCTCTCTGCCCCTCACCTCTCTGACCTCATCCCCCACACCCCTCCCACTTGCTCCGCTCATGTCTGCCAAACGGTTCCCCGGATACCCCAGGATCCTACCTCAGGGCCTTTGCAGCTGCCGTTCCCCGTGCCCAGAACACGCTCCCTATTCCACAGACCCCACCTCCCCGCCCAGGCATCCCTCACCTCCTTCAGGGCTCCTGAAAGTCACCTTCCCTGACCACTTTGTTCAAAACGCCAACCCTCCCCGTCCCCAAGCCTCTAGCACTTCCCATCGTCCTTCCTGCTTTGTTTCACTTACAGCACCGATCTTTATCCGACTTACTCCACTTTATGTATTTACTTATGAGTTTATTTGTCTTCTCCCCTGTGACAATGCCAAGTTATATGAGGGCTGGAGTGCTAATCTCTCCTCTCCCCTGCTGTATGCCCAGAGACTAAAACCATGCCTGGCACAGAGTAGGTGATCCACAGAGTAAATCTAGAATCAGACATCCACTAATCTTGGAAGGATGATTGCTAGGAGACTAAACTTTGGGGACGACCGTTCCAGTTTGGCCAGATAGCCCTGGGAAAGACCAACGAATATGGTCCCTTCCTCCTAACTTACAGAGGAGGCCACTAGAGGCCAGGATTCTTTGTGTCCCTGGTCCTGTCATTTACCACCTGTGAGGCTTTAGGCAGGTCGCTTCTCTGGGTACCAGTTTTCCTATCTGTAAAATGGGGGAAATGTACTCGGTCATCTCTGAGTTCCTATACGCCATTCGAGACTTCAGCAGGCATCATCACGAGAAAAAGAGCAGAATTTTCTTCCAAGTTTCAGAAAATCTCTACGTACATTGCCAGCATGAGGTCAGATGACATTTATGAAAGGGGAAATGCTGTTGGCAAGGAGCCAACGTATTTTTAGATCTTCTTCTGAACGTGGCTGCTGTGGGTATGGGACCCTCTGTCTCCTTTCTGCTTCTCAGACTCTCACGCCTGCAACCCCGACACGGCTGTGCAGGGGGAGGGGAGTGGAGGGGCAGGAAACACGCTAGTTCCCTATTCCCTGATCTTGGAGAATTTTCAAATAGAATGTCTAAAAGGCCTGAAAGCACTCCAGGGTGGATGTCTCACAGAAACGGGAACTTCTGTGCCCCCAAAAACCAGGTGCAAAAGTGTTCCTAGCTGCTTTATTCATAACAGTCCCAAGCTGGAGAGGAACTGAACACAAACATAAATTATGGGATATTCCCACGATGGAGTATTATACGGCCGTGAAGAAAAATGAAGTGCAGATGTACAAAAACCCAGACACAATATCAAATGGAAGAAGCCAGTCACAAGAGAATACATCCTGTATGATTCTGTTTATTTGACGTTCAAAAATATGCAACAGTAGTTGAAGGTGACGGAGGTTAGAATTGAGGACCCTGGGGAGTCTTGAGCTGGGAAAGGGTAGGAGGCAGCCTTCCTGGGTCCTGGGAATGCTCTAGATTTTGACCTGGGTGGTGACCGCACAGGTATGTACACCGAGCTGTCCACGTAAGAGTTCTGCACTTCACTAAATGTAAATTATGACTCAATAAAAATAAATAAATAAAAATCAGTAAAAGGCTGGAGCCAGAGGAGAGTTCCAGCACAGGAAGACCCCCCCGCCCCCGCCACCCATCCACAGGGGATTTCCACGGGATTCGGTGGCAGTGACCACCTCCCCTGGCAGCCCGCAAAGTCATTAAGTCAGAACTCAGCACGTCTGGCCACGACTTCCTCCTTCTGAGCAGCCGGGTCCCCAGAAGCCGAGAGGACACAGGGCACAGCTGCTTCTGGCCCCAGGCTGCTTACCTCCTCCACTGCCCTCCTACCTCCTTCCGGAGAGCCCTCTGAGTGCGTCCCATCTCTCCGTCCCTTGCCCTCCTCCCCAAACAGTGTTCCACAATCCAGGATGAGCTGGAGAGGAAATCGCAGTGGGGCACCTCCCTCCTCGCCTCAAGGGCTCGATGGGTCAGTCCCGAGGCTGGTTCTCCAGTGCCAGCCGAGACACTGGAGAGTCCAGTTCAAATGGCAGCACGATGTCCTTGACACTTCAGTAAGAGGTCTGCTGAGTAACCCCCGCCTCAAGCGCAGCGACCCTGTCACCCCACGCCTCCCTGACCTGACCTAGAACAGTTTCATTTGTGTTGAGAGTTTTTCTTCAATAATAAGATCTTCCTTTTACAGAGCAACTTTGTTTGCTGCCCTTCACAGACACTGACTTGGTCAGGACTCCCACTAACCCCATTTTGCAGATGAAGAAGCTGAGGCTCCGTAAGGTTAAAAGCCTCCCCCAAGGAGCTGTAGTCAGTAACTGGGGAGCCAGGATTTGAACCCAGGCAGCCCAGCTGCAGGGCCATGTGCCCCTAAGTCCTGAGCTAGGCTCCCTCCTATAGGAACAACTAAATACAAGTGCCAGTATTTCGAATGGTGCCCAGTGTTAGCTAAAGAGCAATGTAGGTGAAAGAAAGCGTTACGTTTCTAGCAGGAATTTATCTCAACCTCACTTAATACCCCTTTTTAAACGTTGAATTACATTGAACAAAAACCAAAACAAAACACTTCCCTCTTTCTGGCCAAACAGAGGGCCAGTTAGCTCGATGGTGCTATCCAAACCTGGTCCAGATGCTGTGCGGGTGGATGCCGCCTCGGAGAAAACCCAAGGACCTGGGGTGGGTCTGTCTTTTCTGCGCGGCGGTGGGGGGGGAGCAAGTTCTGCAGGGAGCTGAGCAGAAAACCCAGGACGGCTCTCTAGGCTCTGTCTTATAATTAGATTTTGGAGAAAAAAGCTTTATCCTGCTTGCAAGGCGGGCTGCTGATTTACGAATTGATAGCAGCCAGCATCTATCCTTTCCCTTAACGAGGTTTGCCAACTTTCTGACTCAACCTCTTGTTTTGTCCTTCCATTTTTATCCCTGTTCTTCTCCAGGGAGTCGATCTGTCCTGGCCGTCCGGACTCTCCTGCTGCGGTTAGAGTGGCTTGCGGTGGGGGGGTCAATATATTTCACTGTGCCAAGGATCGCCAACCTGTCAGTCACGGCCACCCTGCCAATCAACTGGGGGTGGGCGGGGCTTAGTAAAAGTTCGACCAGTGGCCTTTCACTTTCACCCAGGTAAGGATTCCGACTGGCCTCTGCCACGGTGGTCAGGTACCGGGGAGCTCAGGGAGCCGAAAGGGTGTAGGTGAAATAAAGCCATAGCTTTGGGGGAACCAGATGGCTAGGATGATCTACTCTGGGTTCAAGTCTCAGGTCTGCCCCTCGCTAGCTGTTGACTTTGGACAAACACTTCATCTCGGCCTTCATTTCCAATTTAGGTTGAAATGAGATAACACACGTAAAGAGCTTAGCACAGCACCTGGCGTGTAGAAAGATGAGGAAGGGTGACATCTTAAATTAACTGATGCGTTTTTCATTCCCAGTTTTTGTTACTGCTTCAAGATCCTCTCCACCCCCAAAATTCAGGCAGCTGTTATCATATGCCTCCAGAAAGGGATGACACAGCAAAAAAAAAAAAAAAAAAAAAAAAAAAAGAGAACCAAAGAGTCCTGGCTTTGGATTTTGAAAGCCTAGGAAATCAGGGGAAATAGAAAGGACTGGTGTGTTTAGACAATAGAATCGGGAGTGGGGCAGGGCGGGGAGGGAGACACAGATGCTGGACTAGCAAGGCTTCCTGCCTCTTAGGGCGGACAAAGGTTCCCAGATCAGGAGGAGGGAGTGTCTGAAAGGAAGGGAAACTGAGAATGAGGGCCCTGGGCTGTGTCCCATTGTGTTCCTTTCCCGTGTGGAGCCAGGGAGGGCAGCAAGACCCCGGACTGAATGGCCATTTGATAAATCAAGGCAGATGGGTCTGAGACAGCTCCACAGCACTCTTCTGCACCCCAACAAGGAGCAGGAGAAAAATGGGCCCCAGGGACCCAAAAGTGACACCGAAATAGGAAAGAGTGAGGTTGCCAACTCAAGCGACTATGTGGGCTAGGCAGATTTTGCAAATGAGTGAGCCAGGCCCCCCTAATAGGGAATGGTGGGGACTGTGGCAAGCTGACGGTGAGCATGCTTGGTGTACTGGGCAGCCACCAGGCAGTGGGATTGCTGCCCCATCGGGATGTGTCCCCAGAATGATCTGCTCCAATTTCTAGATTTTTTTTTACAAAACATGAAAATCTTTATTATTTTTTACAAAACATGAAAATATTATTTTTTACCAGACATGAAAATATTATTTTTTACAAAACATGAACATATTTTTTACAAGACACCAATATCTTGTTTTTCTTTCAAATATCTAGATGCTTATGTGAAAATTCCCATTTCAGATATTGGCAAGTGATCTTTTAAAATACGCTATGGATCAAATGAAATGTATCTGTGGACTACATGTGAGTCAGAAGATACCAGGTAGTGACTTGTCCTGTGAGAGTTCCCTCAGGCTCAGCATGGACTTGCCGGGACCAACAGCCCAGCAACCAGTGTGGGGACAGGGATGGATGGCATCCACACCAGATGTGCCCCTAGGAGGCTTTGGCATGACACAAGGCTTCAGAATTTAGATGCAACCCCAGCAGGGGGTGAGGGGAGGGAGAAGGAAAGCATTTCTGCCACCTGGCAGAATAGGGGCTCCTAAGATAAATCTGGCTGAGTCATGGAAAAATAGTTCCATTTCCTGCCAGCTTGAGTTAGTGGTCTGAGTCTCTCACCTCCTCTAGTGATCTGGGGAATTTAACTATTTTTATGCTGCACATGTTTTAGGGAATTCTTTCTTCCCTTTTGTCCCTGGGTATTTGTTTTCCTCAGATTCAAATCTTTATTTTGAAATAATAACAGATTCATAGGAAATTGCAAAAAAAAAAAAAAAATTCCCGGGGAGGTCTTGTGTGTCCCTCACCCAGTCCTTGGAGCAGTAGTGCAGCCAGGAGATTGACGTTGAAATTGACATTGGTACAACCCACAGAACTTATTTGGATTTCCGGGTCCACCTCTATTCATTTGTGTGTGAGTCTATCTGTGTGTAGGGCTGTGCAGTTCTATCATGTGTACAGGTTCATGTAACCAGCCCCTCCCCCTCAGTATCCAGAACTGTCCCGTTCCCACAAGCTCCATCATGCTGCGCAGTGGAAGCCGCACCCATGCTGGCACAACCACAACCCCTGGCAATGTTTCTTCATCTCCAAAATTTGGTGATTTCAAGAATATTCTATGAATGGAATCATACAGTATGGGACCTTTCGAGATTGGCTTTTTTAACTCAGCATGCTTCCCTTGAGAGCCATCCAGATTGCTGCATGCCTCGAGGAGCTGTTCCTTTTTATTGCTACATAGTATTCCACCACGGTGTGGATCTACCACAGTTTAACCACTCATCTATCCAAGGACATGTAGGTTGTTTCCAGTATTTGGCTATTATGAATCCTTACGTGTTTATAAAATTAGTTCAGAAAATGCCAGCCAGTGGCATCTGTGTTCTGAGTTTGGACAGGGTGCAATATTTTCCATGATCCCTCAATGATGGAAGTTTGCACAGAGTTTTTCATCTGAACCCTGCAGAAGCCCTGGGAGGGAAGCAGGGCAGAAATTCAGTCAGTCAACACATTTTTATGGAGCACTTACTATGTAGTATGTACTATTCTAGATTAATTGGGGATACAGGAGTGAACAAAACAGACTCAAATCCCTTTCCTTGTTGATTATCCCCAATACTCATCGGGGAAACCTGAAGCTCAGAGAGGCTATATAATTTGCTTAAGGGCACACAGGTGGGAAGTGGGACTTGACCCCGGGACTTCTGACTTCCAGGCCACTAATTCTCTGGTTAGATTTTGCCATCTATCTTCACTGACAACAACTTCAGAGCAAAAAGCACATGCTGGGGATCCTGTATGCAGTATTCTAAGCAGTGGTTCTTAATGGGGGTGGGTGGTGAATCCCCCTTCCCCCCAGAGACGTTTGACAATGTCTGGAGTCATTTTTGGTTGTCAGAATTTGAGAGGGGTGTTGCTACTGGCATCTAGTAGGTAGAGGTTCAGGGAAGCTGCTAACCATCCTACAGTGCTCAGGGCAGCCCCCACGACAAAGACTTATCCCACCCAGATGTCTATAGTGGCAAGGTTGCAAAACTCTGGTGTAAAGCGCCCTAAATGTCACGGACAAAGACAGCAACTACCTAGACAGCACAGTGTAATATTGAACACACAATTATTTGCATGACAGGTCTGGTGAAGGCAGCACACTGTTGGTCGGGGGCTGATAGAGGGTCACTATGAAGCCGGGAGGGCTGCCTGAAAGAGGATGCAGAACATGCAGGGGTACCGTTCCTCTGTTCCATGCTCTCTTCTTCCGTTTCTCTTGAAGAACCTTATTAACCTCCTTCATGCCGAAATGTACCAGAGAGCCGAGCTGAACGTGCAAAGCCTTTTTAGGAACAGCCGGGAAGCAGGCAGGATGCTCAGTCTGCATTGTGGAGTGTACAAGAGACATAACCTCAGTTTTCAGAACTAGGCTTAATTTCGATTTCAAGTCCCCACTTTGCTGGGTAGGAGAAGATCACAATTAATCAGAGTCTCCCTACTGCTTGTTCTAAGTTGTATCTATATTTCTTTTTTTGGTGAAGGGAGCTCACAATGTGCCAAGACCTGGGCAGGGGCCAGCAGCAATCTGCTCTTCTCTGGCACCTGCTGACATGGCCTCATTTCTGTCTTCCGGATGGCAGACATGCCTTCCTCGCCTCCTGGACGCCCTCTCTTCACCCAGCTTCTCCCTCTTTCTTCTCTCAGCTTCTTCTGCCCTCCTCTTAGGCCCATGGGGTACATTGGCAGGGCCAGGGAAATTGCTGCAGGGCTGTCGCCACTCCATGTGACCATGCCCTCTGGTACCACCCTGGGTGAAGGACAAACATCCTCCGAGGCTCCCCCCAGCCCACACCCACTCTCAGAGCTGCCACAGGACCATTGCCGTGGCCACCACTCACCTCTCTGGAGCCCACATCATCATAGCTGTTTCCCTCTCGTCTGCCCCTCTACGTGGACCCCCAGCCCAGAGACACCTGATCCTATCTGGGCCTGGGCAAGTGGTTGTTGGATCTTGCTTAGTCCCAAAACCTTTTGTTAATGACATAAACATTACACCCAGGGCTCCCACTTTTGAAACTCAGAGCTCAGGTTCTTACAACCCCAAAGACCTGATTCTTAAAACTCAAAACATTATCTCTGCTTTTCTGGTGAATCTGGTTCACCCCGAAATAAGAAGAGCCACTGGCTGAAAGAGCAAAAAGGAAAGGGGAAGAAACCCCTTTCATCACTATCACGAAGTATTAGCTCACTCCAGCAGTGTGTGAGGAATGAATGGAAGACACTGTCGTGTTCTTCTGTGGGCCCTTCCCAGCCAGGGACAGCTGAATCTCGGTCCCCAGGCTCATCTCCCATCCTCCAAACCTGGATCGGAAGTCCCTAAGAGCATCGCAAGCCACACTAGCAGGAGAGCCAGGGTAGAGAAGGGTGTGGGTGCCCGGACTACAGGCAGCCTGGGTTCCCAGCCACACGCCACCACCTACCAGCTGAGTGAGCTTGATCAAGTCACTTAACGTCTCTGGGTCTCAGTTTCCTAGTCTGTAAAAGGGGGGAATATAATACCTCCTTCCTGTGGTTATGAGGGTGATTACTGAGACAGAAATTGTAAACTATGTAGAACAGTGCCCAGCACTGAGTCAGCACTGTAGGGGGCTGGCTTGCTATGGCTGTCACTCACTTACCCTAGAAGTGAATGGGTTTCCTGGAATCCGGGTCACACAGGGCCCCGGTGCTTGCTGCTGGGGGTTTCAATGCAATCGCTTCACCGAGAGAGGGTCAGGGCATCTGTGCCTGGCCTCCGGCACTGCTGTCCGCTCAAGAGCATCAGAGGGATTCTCTTTGGATCCTTGCGTTGCAAGAAACATAAACTCATTAGACTAGTTTAAGTAAAAAAGGAAACTCACTGGAAAAACAGGAATGCCGCTCAGCACTAAAAAGGAAGGAAGGTGGACAGCAAACCAGGGAGCTTCCCTCTTGTGCTCTCTCTGCAGCCAGCTTTCTGCCTTGGTGGAAACTGACAGCCTCCCTGTACCTGGGGTGGTGGGGGGGGGGCTGCTCTAGGTGCCTACTGGGTGCACCGGCCTCTTCTTCCTATTGGCAGAGGCTCCATCTGATTCAGGGGTCTGCGCCAACCCCAGTGACTCCTGAAAGTCTACACCAGTCTCGAGGGCCCTTGCCAGTCATGGGTTTCGGAATGAGCATGTGACCCAGTTCTGGCAAGGGAGCTATCAAGGAAGTTTACGGGGAGCTTCTGGGAAAGGTCTCATCCTTGATGGAAAAGAGACCACGGAAGCATGACAGGGCCTGGAGCCTGAGAGAGCCATGAGTAACAAGGCTGAGCACATCAGAGGGACCCCCCCCACCCGCTCATGAAGTCCTGTTTCCTGGGCAAGAAGTCCAGACTCGATGCTGAGGGCCCTGGGGAACCACGGCTCAGGTCTGTGTGTCACACCGCTGACCGTGCGACATGGAGAACGCATTCAAGGGGGACAGCCTGGAAGCAGGACACCAGTTAGGAAGCAGCTGGATGACCTGCAGATGGGACATAGAGGAAGGTTCTAGAGGATGGGGCACCAAAGAATCAGGGTGATAAGGAGTGAGACTTGCTGGCTCTCTGTGCTCAGGGGCCTCAAGATCAGGCACCCTAAAGTCAGGAGGTCCTCATGAGCTCCGTTCTGGACTGTCTGACTCGTCTACACAGGCCCACTTACAGTGGTAACTGAGGTAGAGACATCATTTCTGAAGCATTTTTTTGGAAATTGAATCCAAATGGTTTCATTTAAACCAATAGTCCACCTACCCAATTTCACTTTGCACTGTATGAGCACAATTTCTCTGCCACCCAGACCTGATGCAACCTTCCGAAAGGCTGGGCCAGTATGTCACGAGTGAAACCTGCCTGTGAGCACATCCCTTCCCAGTGACTAATGGGATCCGCTCCAGATGAGGCACATGTTACAAGTACACGTACGTATGTAATTACTGCTGACTTTGGCAAGAGTCACACAGTGGAGACATTGCTCAGCTTCTCAAGGGTTTAGAAATGAGCCCTCCTCCGGAGTGAATGGGAGCAAGGGGTCACTGGCTCAGAATGGAGCAAAAGAGTGGCCGATGGGGGAAGACACAGGGGCAAGGGAGCGTGTGCTCCTGGGGGACAATACACAAGGCTCCTGGACTCCTTTTTTTTTTTTTTCTTAGCACATACACACACTGCTTTTCGATTTCTAAGGGCAACCACAGTTTGGTTTCATTCCTCTCATAACATGTTCTTTTTTTTTTAGAGAGACAGAGAGAGAGAGAGAGAGAGAAAGTGAGTGAGCACGAACAGGGGAAGGGCCGGGGATGGGGAGAGAGAGAGAACTCCAAGCAGACTCCCTGCTGAGAGTGGAGATGAACATGGGACTCAATCCTACAACTCCAAGATCATGCCCTGAGCTGAAATCAAGAGTCGGACTTTCAAGTGACTGAGCCACCCAGTGCCCCCTCACATACACTTTCTATGCATAAGCAAATACATGTGTGTCTATAGCTTTAAAAAAAAATTGTGTGGCATCATAATGCCCAGTCTTTTGCCTCTCTTAATTCATGATACATCTTGGCTAGTCTTCCCTGTCAGCTCTATCTCCTTTTTCGTGACCACGTAGCATCTCGGCACAAGCCTGCACCATGACTTAACTATCTTCTACCGGGGACATATTCAGGTTGGTAACCATTTTCCCCATTCTAAATAATCAGCAGTGAAAATCCTTGAACACACGGTCTTGAGCACCTATGTGAGTTCCACATGATGATCTGTTCCTCTAAGTAGGTTTTCAGCTTCACTTCCTTACAGATTGAGGTCTAGTCACCAAGCAGAGACAGTCTAATACTTTAAACTGTTACTTGCCCACTCAGCTGGAACAGATACAAACGTTTGCTAGGAGAAGGCTCAGAGCAGCACTCTCTCCTCTTAGAATCCAGACTTCCAGAAACGGTCAAGCTAACGTGCCAAGCGACTCGTGTTCAGATGACACTGGGCCATTGACAAGGCACTCGGCCACATCCTGTCTCACCTGACTCTCATGACAGTCCGCAGAGTAGGAGTTTTTACAGAGGATTTGGAAACTGTTTTACAGAGGATTTGGAAACTGAGGCTCAGAGAGGACGAGACATCTATCCAGGGTCACACAGCTCGTAAGCGGCAGAGGACTCAGAAACGAGAGACAGATCTGATGAAATCCTGCCTTCTTTCTAAATCCATGGCGCAGGCTGTATCACGGAGCCTCTTAGAGAAGAGACATATGGTGGACGCTTAGCTGAAAAGGTAGGTGACATAAACATCTGCCTACATGGCTGAGTTGGCCAGCCCCGTGGGTTTCCTAGGGCTCCTATGACAAACTACCATAAACTTCAGGGCTTAGAACAACACAGATTCCTTAGCTTACAGTTCTAGACGTCAGAAGTCCAACCAAACTGTCTCAGGGGGCTAAGATTAAGGTGTCAGCAAAGCTGTGCTCCCTCTGGAGGGCCTAGGGGAGAATTCGCCACTGACCTGTTCCAGCTTCTAGGGGCTGCCCCCGCTGCTCGCCCTGTGGCCCCTTCCAGGAATCACATCACTCTGCCCTCTGCTTCCACCACTACAACTCTGTCTGACCCTCCTGCCTCCCTCTTAGAAGAACCCCTGTGACTATGATTCAGGATAATTGCCCCATCTCAAGGGCCTTCACTGAATCGCATCTGCCAAGTCCCTTTTACCGTGCCAGGTAACACCTTCATGGATTCTGAGGATTAGAATATGAACATCTTTTGGCAGCCATTATTTTGCCTGTCCCGTGGGGTTCTTAGCATAGTGGTTACGAGCAAGCACATACGTCAGTTCAAATTCCTGGCTCTACCCCTTGTTAAAAGACGGAGGTGTGTAATTTCTCTGAGTCTCAGTTAGCCTGACCTGAAACACTGAAATAATAGAATTTTCCTTCCAAGGCCGTTGAGAAGATTAAACAATACGACGGTTGCCGAGCTCTTGAAATACAGGGCTCAGTAAATGGGAACCCTCATCCTCCCCACCGCCTGTTATGGTAATGGGTAACAGAAATTCCACCATTCGAGATTTACTTCTTTGGCTCTTTCCCCAAGGACACAGTCACATCTCAGGCCCTTGTGAGCTGACAGAGAAGTTGGCAGTTAAATGAAGTCAGGCTCCTTGATGGGACCTAGAGAACCAGGGAAGAATCAAAGAAACTTACCATGTAGAGGGAGAGGGCCGTGAAGAGTAGTATGACAAGGAGAAACACGCTTCCTCTGCCACTTTCTAGTTTTGCCTGTGGCTCCACTTTGGATGGGAGTTTCTCCAGCCTCTTCCCGGATTAGCCAGGGTGAGCCTGCCTAAAAGGAACGCTCTGAAGATGATTTGCTGAGATAGACGAGACCTGCCCAGTTAGGTTTGTGGCAGAGCAGGGTGGATCTGGAGTTGGATCCTGGCATGGAAAAGTACTGAGGTTCTTTGCCTCCAGATGGGAGCTAGAGCCGCTGTCTGAAATGATTATCCCCAGTCTGGGCCTCTCCAAAGTTGGTCTTGCAGAGTGAAATGAAAGCCAGACTCTGGGTCTTATCTGAGAGCTACGTCACTGTTTCTCATCAACCATTTGGAGACTGGAAGGTTCCCAAATTCATTGTCTAAACTTTGTGATGGAATACACACCGCTCTCCAATGTGAGTTTGTGATCACAGGTACCCGTCTACACAAACAGTTCACCCCATTCAATAAAATAATGTTACTATTTGGGGCTTTCATTTAGCCAACAGATATTTATTAAGCACCTGCAGGGGGCCAGGAGAAGTGGGCAGGACACAGAGGTCCCTATCCTCAAGGAGAGCAGGAGGCAGACTTGTAAAGAATTATGTCATTGTGCAGAATGAGACAAAAGTAACTTCTCTTCCTGAAAGACAGGAGAAGCAGGGAAACTTGCCTCAGGGGAGAGAGTATACGCAGAGTGACAAGGAATTCTTCCAAAGATGGGAGAACACAGGCTCTGGAGCCAAACAACTGGGGTCTAATTGCTGATACTTCCCAGCTGTGTGACCTTGGGCAATGATGACCTCATCTTCTGAAGCCTCAGCTTTCTCTTCTATAAAGTGGGTGTAACCAAAAAGCATCCCTGGGGTTGTTACAAGGATTAAATGGGCTGGGAAGTGAGTAGCAACCTGGTGATGGGTCCACAGTAAGGATGTGAGGAATAAGCTGTTATTGTTATATTCGTGGAGACTCATCACTGTTTCCCTAAATGTTTCCTCATCCCCAAATCACAAGTCAGCCCCAAATTTGCCTATTTGGGGACACCAGGGACCTGTTGAACTGTTACTGTTCAAGTTGAAAAGCAACAATGGGAGAAAATACCCACGTGGGACAACATAGGTATACATACCTTTGGATGATGTATACCCATGAACTTGGAGTTTGATTACAATTCCACCAAGGTGGACTTGATTACAATTCCACCAGGGTGTCTAATTTCTGTCCCTAGGAGGCGCCTTCTGTCCTCAGCTGGATCCTCTGACACCCAGCCAGCTGCCTATTGGCCTTTCTCAGGGTTCAAAGAACTGGACAGTTGCAGGAGAAGGGGACCCCCGAACTGGCCTCTCTTGGAATTCAAAACAATCTAAGATTGGGAGAGGCGGCGGGCTATCTTCTCCCCCTAGGTTTAGAATCCATTTTTTTTTTTTTTTTTTTTTTTTTTTTTTGTGGTCTGGCTGAGATCAGTTTGGGCGCCGGAGAGGCACGGTTCCAGGGCAAACCTCCAGGTGTGGGGGGGAGGGGGTGGGCAGAGGCAGAGCCGCCGCGGATGAGAGGCACCCTCACCAGTTCCGGTTTACCCTCCCCAGAGCCCGGCCTCAGGCAGCAGTTCTGGGGCTCTAAGCAGTTGTGGGCTATCGCCTGCAACCTGGTGGTCAGGACGACGACAGCCGGTGTTTCATTGGGAAAGTTCTCCGGAAAGCTGGGAATGAAAGCCCCCAGTAGGCGAGATTCTCTGGAGAGGGCGCCCGCATCCCGTATGCATGCAGGCGCGGGCCCCCAGAAATGGGCTCCACCCGGACCGTGCGACCGGGAACCCGCAGGGGGCGCGCAGGGGACCGGAGAGAGGGTGGGGGGTCGGGCCGAGGGCAGGAACAGACTCGCTTTTTAAAAACCTGCTTCCTCCTTTCCTACCTCCACCCATCAGTCACCTCGCAAACCACCAACCCTGGGCGGTGCAGACGGGTCCCAGCGCCCCGAACACGCCCAAGGGTGAAGAGGGAGGCGGTGGCCTCCCCAGGAAGTGGGGGGGAGAGGCCGGCGCACCGGGCGACCAGGTGAGCGCCGGGCCAGGTAAAGGCGCGGCAGGTGGGTCCGCAGTGCCGTACCTGCCTACTCGCGCCTGAGTTGGGAGTGGGGTATGGGGTGAGGTGGGGTGGGGGGGTCTCCCAGCTCTACTTAACATTTAAATAACCTGGACTCCGGTCCCGAGTCACCGTCCCCCATTCCACCCCCACATCCACCTCCGCGGCCCGGGGGTAGGGATGTCTGGGCTCTGTTCCCTTCCCCCACCCCTGTTTAGCCAACTCGGAGGGGCGGGGTCGGGGGAGGACTTGGCCCAGCGTCCCCCCACCCGCTGGCACCCCCCCCCGCAATCCGACGCGAGAGAGTGGGTGCTTTCCCTCCGCGGCTCGGGCCCGCGCCCCAGTCCTGGGGGTGGCGCGGAGGGCCGGGAGGGAGGGTCGGCTGGTGGGCGGTGCCTCTCGGGGCTGGAGGCCGCTCCGGGCCGGCGCCGCCCTCTGTGTCTCGCCGTCCCTCCCTCCTGCACAACGGCGCTCCGAGGCAGAGCTTCCTGCGTCCCCATCCCGGTCCCGGAGCGGGCTCTGCGCCCTCTCCGCCACCGCCTCCCTCGATCTTAAACCCCCCGCCCCGAACCTCCGGCCCCGGGATCATATCGCCCCGAAGGAGGCAGCCCGGGGGGGACCGGGTCGTGGAGCCCCCGGTCCCCGGCAGCCCGACCGTGACCGTGCTGGACCCGCAGCCACCCGGGTGAGTCTGCGCCGCCGCGCCTTCCGCCCCGCGGCGCCCCGCGGAGTGACTCTTGGCAGGGCCGGGGAGGGAGTCAGGGCTGGCGGGGTCTGTTTGTCCGTCTGTCCGGGAGTTTCCTGTCCCGGGTCTGCAGCCTGGAGGACTCCGAACCCGCGCTCACTGGAGCCGCGCCCCCCCAGTGCGGGACACCCCGCCTCCACGGCATCGCGCTGACCTCGGCCCAGAGAAGGCAACCAGCCTCCGGGGCCCCCTGTTGGCGAGGACAGGTGCCATCCGCCAGGCGGGTTTCGAACTCTCGGCCTCGACCAAGAGGCACTTCCACCCATGCTTAGAGCAGAACTTCCCAGGAAGTCCCCGGAAACCATCCTGGCGCTGCCCAATTGATTCCCCCTTCCCCCATCCCTAAGTCTTTTCTGGAAACCGAGGCTTTGGGGGAATTTAGATTCGTATGTGTGCTTTACGTACCAGAGGCAAAAAACGGTGAGAAATCGGGCGTGAGCGAAGTAGGGTGAAACTCAGTTTCTTCACTGTGAAATGGGTATGATAACCTCCTGGGATGAGGTGGGGTCACTCGTGCCTGGCACATAGCAAGTACTTAAAATCCAAATCAGATTTCTTGTCTGCTTCCCAACGGGAGGCGTGTGGCCTGGGACTGCCAAGTCTAATTGAAAGGGATGGTCACTTATAGGAAGTAAGCTTTCCTAACCAAGGGGTGTGGGAAACAGGAAACCTGGATGTCCTTACGGTTCCCCAGCCCTGCCTGGGCCCTCCCTGGCCGGTAGCAGCCATGGGGCACCTGTGCACTCTCGGATGAGCTTGTGTGGCCCGGGCCAGATCCCTCCTAGCTGTGCGGGTGGTCCAGGCGCCGGGAACCCAGGCGCCGCTGGAGCGGCGCGGGCGGGGCCTGGGTGGGCGGGGCCGGAGCGGCGGGGGCGGAGTCGGAGCCAGCCCAGGCGAGCTGCCGGAGAGGGGTTACCCTCTAGAGCTGGCTTTTGGTTTTCCTTCGACGTGGTGCTCTTGGAGTATGGCTTCTCTAGTGGAGGGTCGGCTCTGGGACCTGTGAGCGGCTTTCACACTTTGGAGACTCGTCACACAAGGATCTTGACTGAAGTTGATAGGAACGAACGGAATTGGGAAGGAGCCCCTTTCCCTCCAAATGCTTCCCTCCGCAGCTTGCCAGAGGTACTGCCCAGACTGGGACAAAAGGCAGAAGGGAGGAAGGGGAGGAGGCTGGTGGCGCCTCTGTTCCTCACAGGGTTCTGTCCAGTGGTTGGATGATTAGGGCTTCCTGGGCATCAAGCAGGGCCAGGCCTGCCCCAGAGATGCAGAGCCTAGGGACCTCAAGAGCTCCCAGCCTAGTGAGTAGTAAATGACAAGTGTCGTTCAGAGGTGATATTACAGTCAGGCCCCAGCCCTGGCTGGCTTTGTGACCCGCCTCCCTGAGCCTCGGGTTTCTTCCTCTTTGCACCTTTGCACAAGCAAAGGCACCGAGGTACAAAAGTACACGGGGTGTGGTGGGCCTGGGGGGTGTGCTCAGGCAGTGGCAGATGGGTTTGTGGAAGGTGGGGAAAGTAAAGGGAATTGGAGGGACTGGAATGGCGGCCGATCGTTGCACGTGGGACTTTATCATGTGGACGTCTGGGAACCATTCAACAGATGTTGACTGAGTGCCTTCCGCTGGCCAGGCACTGTTCTAGGTGCTCAGGATGGATCACTGAACAAGAAAGACAAAGACAGACGCAAATTGCATTCAAGTTCTTTAAGCAGGGGAGTCATTTGATCTTGTTTGGTCTATGTGAGGAAGACAATTCTGTGTGGAAGTCGGAGGAGAGTTTGGGGAGGACTCTGCTGGGAGAGAGGAGGCTGGTCTGCGGGCTGGGGGCAGTGGGGATGAAACGGGGGGGGGCTGGAGGGGAGCCCCGCACAGGAGGCAGAGATTAACATGTGGTCTTCACCCGTGACCACTGCTCAAGGGTGAGGTTTGTGGACTTGGTGTGATGCCCAAACTGCCAGCCTGTCTTCCACCAGAGGGTACCGGCAAGTGCCTGGGGCCTTGGCAGGGCCCAAGCCTCTCCAGCTGTGGCCTTCCTGCTTCCAGACTCCAAAAGGCACAAAACCTAGGAGTTTCTGTGTGAGGAGTGGCAAAGCTGCAGGCAGAGCCAGCAGCCCATCTCCTGGGCAACCTGCCTCTTTTAGGGCTCCTGTTTTCCTGGGTCCCGGTTCTGGTAAACGTTCTCTCCCTCCATGCGGCTGGCAGTAAACCCCTCAGGACCCTCGGGCTAGAAGAGGGGCTTTGGCTCTGGGCTTCTCTTCTCCCCGTTCCAAATTAAGGTGGAATTCAAGGGACTGAGCAGAGTTTTCTCCCTAAGTGCTGAGAAAGTTCCAGAAGCTCAGATGTCTTCTGTCGGGGATGTGGTGAGGGGTCTGCCTCTGGCTCTTGGCTTTTGCTTTCACTTTGTTCTGAAGCTTGGACGGGTCATTCTTGCAATTGAGAGCTCTAAGGGTGTCCTCCGTGATGGAAGTCTCCCTCTGCTTGGAAGGGGACCATACTCTGCCTTTCACCAGGAGGACCCCAGAATGTCTTGGGTGGAGGGGACCACTCTCATTTGACAAAACTCAGAGAGTAGAAGTGCACATAGCAAGTCAGCAGCAGAACTGGGACTGCCGCCCACCCGCTGACCACTCTTCATTCTCCCAGGAGACTGGCCACATTCAGGTCAGAGACTTGTTTTAGACCCCAGTTTAGTACAGGTCTGGTGGTTTCTCAGGATCTCTGTCTTGCTGGCCGCTTCATAGAGTCTTGCCCCTCCCCAGCCTGGATAGGTGGCCCGGCTTGGCCTGGCAACATTTTTGTTCTCCTCCCCTTGGATTGAGCCCTTGGTGCACCGGCTGCCCCTCCTGGGAGTTCTGGCCCCCCAAAGAAACAGGTTTTCCCTGCTTTAGACCAGACTGCCCCAACACACTGGCCAGAGGCAGCCCTGTGAGACTCTGCTGAGCTCTCCCTGACTAGCTGTGGCCTCGGACTCTTGACTTCTCCCTCGCCTTGGCCCCAACCCTTATCTCCTGGGGCTGGTTGGCCCTGCCTTCTATCCAGTGTTGTTTACTTGGGCTAAGCTGCCAACAGTCTCTTATTCTCTCTTGCCCTAGATTTATCAGACCTAGCAGCCCTTAAACCTGAATGCTGGTCCTTTTAGCTCTTAGAATTTTGGAGCCAGAGGGGACCTTAGCCGTCAGAACATCTAATCTGCTTAGTTTACAAATGGGGAAACTGAGGCCCCGGGAAGGGAAGGCGCTCGCCTGAGTTCAGAGCTAGGACTAGACCCCATTTCCTGATTTCAGGGATGGTTCTTGAAAATAAACCAAAACAATAAAACCAGAGGAGCCCTGCCTCAGAAGCCTCTTTCCCTCTACGCTCCGCACAGGCAGGTGCTTTGGAGACATCCACAGTGACCTATCCAGGAGGAGTACATGCTGAGGGACCCGGAAGATGAGGGGTGCACATCAAGGAGTATATATCTTGACATTTTCAGGTCCTGTCTGTTCAAACTGGTATTAACGCCAGGGAGTAAGCTAGTGTTGAACGGACCTTATTCGCTGCTCTTTATAATGTACCTCTGAATGGATCGGCATTTAAAGTTGTTTTCTCCCCCGAATCACCAAGGAAGTACATGCTCACTGTAGAAAACCTGGACGGCAAAACACATAGTTCAGTGTTTACGCAGATATTTTGTTTGCTTGCTTGCTCTGCTATTTAATATCCTGGTTCATTGTCATAACATGTATTTTCCCCATGTGACAACACACCGGTTCTAACCCGTCAATCTCACGCACTTCTACCCTCTGATGGCTGGAAGATTCTCAGGAAGCCAGCTTTTTGGGGCTGTGTCAGAACACTCCAGCCACCAAAAATCCTAGCACGCCATGCAAATTATTCACTGTGTGGGACTTCAGGGGGCCATGTCTCTGCACCGCCATGGTGTTTGGGAAAGGGCTATGTTTACAAAAATCTGAAGCAAAGAGCCGATTCTCAGTGAGCCTCTTAGAAATGGAGGAGGTTAGCCATCTCGGTGGGATGGGTGTGATCCAAAGATTATAGGAGGGAAAGAGAAGTCTTCGTTTCCTCTGATTTTTTTTTTTCTGTGTTGGCTCTTAACCCAGCCAAGTGCTCCCACCCCCATGTTACCACCCTTTGCCCTGAATCTCCCCAGGATTAGGCACTGGGGTGGCAAGTGTGGGTCCCTAGGAAAATCAGGACTGTATTCGGCTTGCTTGTCTCTGAGCCCTGTCTCTTGGACAGCAAGGTGGCTGTGTCAATGGCAAGCCAGAATTTGTTGCTTACTCAGGTGATCCAGGTTGGTAACTTCACCTTTGGGACAGGGTCACCTGGTGTCACCTCTCAGACTCTAAGATCACAGCTGCATTAATGCCATAGAAATTGTCCGTGCTAGAAGTGATCTCGGAGGGTCCCTTAGGCCAATGCCTACAGACTGTGGGCAGCAACTTCGTGGGTTTTAAAATCAGTTAAGTAGTTTTCCACTGGCTTTTAAAAAGTGAAATAGAAGAAAGCAGACTAGAAAACAAAATGCATCTCCTGTCATGAGAAGCATTCTTTAGTAAAACTTTCATCTCAGTTATCTGTATATGGGTAGGCACTGAGTGACCAGATAAATATATTTCCATCTGCATGGTAAGAGCCTTGGGCAGCCCTTGCTCCAGTCCATTGGGTTTCTTTTTAAACTGAGGTACAGTTAACATACGATATTATACGAGTTTCAGGTAGACAACATAGTGATTTTGACATTTGTATCCGCATACAAATGCGGACATTTGTATCCGCGAAATGATCAACACAGTAAGTCTAGGTACCATCTGTCACCTGACAAAGGTATTAGAATGTTATTGACTATATTCCCCATGCTGTACATTACATCCCCATGACTTCTTTGTTTTATAATTGGAAGTTTGTACTTCTTCATCCCCTTCACCCATTTGCCCCCACCAAGCCCTCTCCCCTCTAGCGACCACCAAACTGGTCTCTATTCATGAGTCTAGGGTTTGTTTTGTTTTGTTTGTTTTGTTTTTTTAGATTCCACATATTTGTGAAATCATGTGGTATTTGTCTTTCTCTGTCTGATTTATTTCACTTTTCATAATATCCTCTAGGTCTATGCATGTTGCTGCAAATGGTAAGATTTCATTCTTTCTTATGGTAGGTAGTATTTATTTATATATATAAATATTTATATTGCGTCTTCTCTATCCACTCATCCATTGAGGTATACTTAGGTTGTTTCCATGTCTTGGCTGTTGTAAATAACACTGCAGTGAACATAAGGGTGCATGTCTGTTTTCAAATTAGTGTTTTTGTTTTCTTTGTATCAATACCCAGTAGTGAAATTACTGGATCATAGGGTAGTTCTATTTTCAGTTTTTCTGAGGAACTTCCACACTTTTTTCCACAGTGGCTGCACCAATTTACAATCCCACCAACAGTGCAGAAGGGTTCCCTTTCTTCTACATCCTTGCCAACGCATGTTATTTCTTATCCTTTTGATGATAGCCATTCTGACAGGTGTGAGGTGATATCTCATTGTGGTTCTGATTTGCATTTCATGATGATGAGTGATGTTGAGCATCTTTTCATGTGTCTGTTGGCCATCTGGATGTCTTCTTTGGAAAAATGTCTATTCAGATCATCTGCTTATTTTTTAATCAGATTTTTTGTGGGTTTCTTTGGTTATTGAGCTGTGTGAGTTCTTTATATATTTTGCATATTTACCCCTTATCAGATATATGATTTGCAAATGTCTTCTCACATTCTGTAGGTTTTCTTTGCATTTTGTTGATGGCTTATTTTGCTGTGCAGAACCTTTTTAGTTTGACATAGTCCCAATTGTTCATTTTTTCTTTTGTTTTCCTTGCCTTTGGAGTCAGATCCAAAAAAACATCGCTAAGACCAATGTTAGGGAGCTTATCGCTTCTGTTTTCTCCTAGGAGTTTTGTGGATTCAAGTCCTACATTTAAGTCTTCAATCTACTGTGAGTTAATTTTTGTGTATGGTGTTAACGGTCCACTGCTTTTTAAACTGTGATTCTGGGAAAGTTGGAATTCTTTGGTCGGGTCCCAGAGGCATTCAAGGGTTCGAGGGGACAGAGCTGAGTAGTGGGAGGCACGGCCAGCTGGAAGGAAACTCTGTTTACAGATGTTCCAGTTGTCAGGTGTGTGAAAGACTCCTTTAAGAAAGTTCTGTGGCTTTAAAAACAATATTAAACAGCAGGCTGGAAACCAGTGCTTATCTATCCACCTCAATTCTTAGAAGAAGAAACAGAGGCCAGAAAACAGAGGGTCTGTATGGGGCACGTGGGGTCTCCAGCCACACACTCAAGGGTCTCTAAATGTAGACCTCTGACACCTCTCCAAATGATGTGCCAAAGTCAGTATCAGACGGAGCTGTTGGCCTGAAACACACATTCACCAAGCAGCCTGAGTCCCCCACAGGCTACACGTTCATGTACACCAGGAACTCATGTTTATCATAAAGCCCATAACTGTCATGCTCATGGCCCAGTTTATATTGCCATGGTGCACAAAACATTAATTTGTTCAGTGTCAGCATCTAAAACTCATCACAGGATCGGTAAGTCCATTTTGGCATTTCTTCTTTTCTTAATGTCCCCCGAGCTTCACTAATGGAAGCATCCTAGAGGTGATGGGCCCAAGGTCACCCAGCAAATCGTGGCAGATCCAGGATGGGAACTCACCATGGTAGGTGAGTTCCTTTTTTTTTTTTTTTTTTTTAAGATTGTGTACTCATATGATGTACAGTTCTGGATGTCTCCAGAAGGTTCTGTTATTTCTTTGATTCAGGATATAGAACCAGGTGGCTCTAATTCTTGGTGAATTTTATGTCTTTGCCATTTTTTCCTCTCCACATCTGGTCTGGGAGAGAGAAAAAGAATTTACTTACCTTACCCTTGTTCTACATTTTCCCCACACCTACTGCTGGGCGTATACAAGGATACTTCACTTCATTGTGCTTTGTAGAGACTGTGTATATTACAAAGTGAAGGTTTGTGTCAACCCTGTGTCCAGCAAGTCTCTTGGTGCTATTTTTCCAACAGTATTTGCTCACTTCCTGTCTCTGTGTCACATTTTGGTAATTCTCGCAATATTTCAAACTTCTTCATTATATTATATTTTGTGTGGTGCTCTGTGATCAGCGATCACGACTTGCTGAAAGCTCAGATGATGGTTAGCATTTTTTAGCAATTACGTATTTCTCAATTAAGGTATGTACATTGTTTTTTTCAGCCGTAATGCTGTTGCACACTTAATAGACTACGGCCTAGTGTGAACATAACTTTGAATGCACTGGGAAACCAAAAAAGTCATTTGACTCATTTTATTGCAATATTCACTTTATTCCAGTGCTCTGGAACTGAACCCACAATATCTCCGAAGTATGCCCATGCTGGTTAGCGTTATAAGCATGGTTTGTTGATATTCGGTAGAGGAAGATATGATTAAAAAACAAACACTCACACTTTGGGACCCCAAATATTACGTCTTCATCAACTGCAGTTTGGACGGTAGCAATTACATAGCGGAGTTGTCCTTGGGTCATTGTGTTCAAGCAGTGACAGGTGCAGATTCTACTATGGCGGTGGGAGGCGTTATCTTTGGCTCACCACAGGCTGTGGCTTTGAACAAATGTACTGGGATGTTCTGTGGGCCGGTGGGGAACCAGAGGGCCGGCTGGATGTAAAGGCATCATTGAAGTTCAGCTGACAGGGACGGCGAAGCCCAGGAGCGGGAAGAGGAAATTTCTTTCAGACCTGGAGTGTCATGGGCAGGCTTTCAGAAAACTGAGTCTATGCTGAAATCTGAAGGGGGGGCAGAAGGTTGGCAGCAGAAGAAGTGAAGGATGGGGTGGGAAAAGGCTTTTATACACTTTCTTCTTACAAGTCATTTTGGACGTGAGACTCATTCATTCAACCGGTATTTATTGAGTTTTCTTTCTACAGGCCAGGTGGTCTGGGTTTGGGGGGGACATGGTCCATAAGAGAGACATGGTCCCTGCTCTCGTAGAGCTGACACCTTATTGGGGCAGAGCGAGGAATCAATAAATTAGGACACAAATAAGTGAAGTAACCAACAATCATATACTCACAGAACTGAAATCTTTACCACTCCCTCAACTGCCTGCTAAAGATCAAGGCTAAGCTAAAACCCTTAGCTTTCAACGTTCTAAAGACTGGACTCTCCTAAATACTGGACTCTTTAGAGTACAGACTCAGTTTACCTTTCCAGACCCATTGCTGCTGCCCCACCTCTCCCCCCAACCAATGGATGAGTTGTAAGGAACCAGAACCACTTCCCACCTCCACCTCCCTCCTACACCCCCGCCCATAGCTATGAACCGTGATGGTTTTTCTCTTTCTATTCCTTCTGCTTTTCTGCCTAGACCATTCTCTGTCCTAGACAAAACTCTTAAAAAAACAAAAACACACCCAAACTCTATTTATTTTGGAATACTTTTAGATTTATAGAAAATTTGCAGAAATAATAGCTTTCCTATATCCTTCACTCAGCTTCCCCTGATGTTAGCATCTTACCTAACATGGCATTTGCAACAAAGCTGAGAAATTCACATTATTACTCACAAAATGGCGGACTTTATTTGGATGTCACCAGGTTATTTTGTTGTTGTTGCTGCTCTGTGATCCATTCCAAGACACCACAGGGCATTCAGTTGTCCTGTCTTCTTCATCTCTCCTGGTCTATCCCAGTATCTTAGCTTAGTTTCCTTGAATTTTGTGACCTTGAAAGCTTTGAAGAGTACTAGTCAGTATTCTCTAGAACGCCCCTTACTTTGGGTTAATGTCGTCTCATGATTAGACTGGGATTTGGGGTTCGGGGAAAGAATGCAACAGAGGTGAAGTATCCTTATCATTGCATCACATCAGGATTTGCACGATATATAGCAACATGACTCACCGATGATGCTGATCTTGATCATTTGGTTAAAAGTGGTGTCTGCAAGACTTCTCCACTGTAGAATTGCTACAGCCCCTTTTTGGAGGGGGCTTTGATAGGGTGATAGTAAAAGGTAAAATTATAAAAGAAATAACTGAAAATGATTGATAGATTAGGCTCCTAAAATTAAAAAACTTCAATACAGCAAATGATAACCTAGAGCAACATTTGCAACACATGGCAGACAAGGGGCTGTTTTCCAAATACATACCGAGCTTTTCCAGTTAGTAAGGAGAAGTCAAATGCCCTCAAGAAATGGAATAAACAAAAAACAAAACAAAAACAAAAAAGAATTGGAACTAAGAAGAGATGCTGTTGGTCAACAAGCATATGGGGAGAAAAGAAAAAGAAACAGAAACAACCAAGAAATGTAACAATGATACACCAATATTATCTAATTTATTGTCCCTAGTCAAGAGTCCCCATAATATCAGGGTCCACATTGGGATCACCCATTGATTTTGTTTTTCTTAAGTTTTTATTTAAATTTCAGGTAGTTAACCTAGAGTGTAACAGTAGTTTCAGGTGTACAATATAGTGATTCAGCGCTTCCATTCAACACCCATTACATTGTTGGGTGTTGTAATGTGCTCATTACAACAAGTGCACCCCTTACTCCCCTGGGCCACCCATTGATTTTAGTCTCCTTTAATCCAAGATAGTCCCCAAACCTTGTTTGGTCTTCCACGCCATTGACATTTTTGAAGAGATGGAGCCAATATCTTAATTGCTACGCTTCTCTGCTCATGACTGGATGAGTTCTAAACTTTTATGGCAAGACATTTTCATATGCACTGTGGGATAGTTGTCTTGTATCCCATCAGAAAGCACAGCAGGTCAGAGCTCAAGAAAGAAGGAGGAAGAAGGGGAGGAGGAGGCTGAGAAGGAGAAGAAATGCCCTTGGCCAAGAAGCATATGGGAAAAAAAACCCAGCATTCACCCCCCATCATATTAAAGAAAATGCCACTTCAAACAATACCATCTTTCACATATGAAATTTTTAATGTTTTGAACGTTTCAGACTTTTAAGTTAAAAAAAAGAAGGCTAATCTTTCACAAGCTCACGGTGGGGCCGAGGACAGTCCGAAATGCATGTCAGAGCTTTAAAAAACAAAAAAACACAGCAGTTTCAATACCAAGAATTTATCTAGAGGAAACACAATTGTGTAAGGAGTTAGTTTCAATACTGTTATTTTTTTTCAATAGCAATAAAATTAGAAACCAACGATGTATCTGGAGTAGGGGATTGGTTAGTTATGTAAATGATGAGTCTTCCACGTACTGGAATATTCCTCAACCACTAAAAGTAATGGTTTAGAGGAATAATGATGCTGTGCAAAATTGTTATGGATCAACATTTTAAAAGTTAGGGCACCAAGCCACGTTGCAGTAAGATCTCATTTTTGTAAAAAAAAAAAAAGAAAAGAAAAGAAAAAGTATGTTTGTTTACAAAACACACAAGAAAGTCTGAACACCATCATAGGTATTATCAGTAGTTAGGAATGGTGGGGTAATCGGTGATTTTCATTTCCTTTCTGCTAATCTAGATTCATTAATGTTTGCTTAATCAAGAAGCATTGTTTTTATAATAAGAGAAAAATGTTGTGTTTTTTTTTAAATCTCCTAGGGTTGTAGTGGATCCTCCAAGGATGACTGCTAGGTAAGGTGCTTGTGAGCTGTTGAGGGCTTGCGTTGGCTCAGCCCCTAGTCCAGGTGGTTCTTTTATGATTTTAACCTTGAGCATATGGTTCTCCCTTCCCAGACTTAAAAAGTTGAGAAGGGGAGCATGGTGAAAATACCGTAGCGTACTCGCCTGCACCTGTGAAAACCTCCTGTTACAGGCTGTGTTTCTGTCCCCCGCCCAGATTCATAGGTTGAAGCCCTACTCCCCATGTGATGGGATTAGAAGGCGAGGCCTTGGGCAGTAATTAGGTTCAGATGAGGTCAGGAGAGTGAGTCTATCCTGATGGGATTCATTCCCTTAAGAGCAGAGGAGGAGAGAGAGATCACCCTGGAGAGGCCCAGGAGAGGCCCCAGGAGGACACAGCCAGAAGGCCACCATCTACAAGCCAGGAGGCGGGCCCTCCCTGGACACCAGATCTACCGGCACCCTGACCTTGGACTTCCAGCCTCTGGAACTGGGCAGAGTCAAGGTCTGTTGATTAAGCTGCCCAGTTTGTGGTGGTTGTTTCAGCAGCCTGAGCTAAGACACCACCCTCCCAGCGCTCTCTCATTTATGTCATTATGTCACATACGTCCTTCTAAATTTACAAACAGTAAAATTCACGCTTTCTCCTGTATAGTTCTATGGTTTTGATAAACGCAGACTGTTGTGTAACCACCACCACAATCAAGAGATAGAAAAGTCTCATTAGCCCCCCAAAATTCCCATGTGCTGCCCCTTTGTTGCCAACCCCTTCCCTCCCCCTGGTCCTCAGCAACCACTGGTGTTGGCCGTCCTCAGAGTTTTCCCTTTGCCAGGATGTCATACAAATAGAATCAGACAGTATGAAACCTTTTGGAGTCTGGCTGCTTCTACTCAGCATCACACTTTGAGATTCTTCCATACTGTATTGCTCCATTGCACGGGGAAATCCGTTTATCCCTTCACCTGTTGTAGAATATGTGGATTGTTTCTAATTTCTAGTTCCGGGGCGATCATGACTAAAGTCACTATGAACAGTCATGCGCAGGTTGGAGTATGAACACACACAATTTTCCTTTCTCTTGAGCAAACACCTAGGAGTGGATTTTTTTTTATTATATTATGTTAATCACCATACATCGCATCATTAGTTCTTGATGCAGTGCTCCATGATTCATTGTTTGTGCATAACACCCAGTGCTCCACGCAGAACGTGCCCTCTTTAATACCCATCACCAGGCCGACCCATCCCCCCACCCCCCCCTCCCCTCTAGAACCCTCAGCTTGTTTTTCAGAGTCCATCGTCTCTCGTGGTTCATCTAGGAGTGGATCTTTATATTAAGTGGCTAGACTTGAACGTGTCATGCTGAGGATCCGGGGAGGGGAGTGTGGGTGGGAGGAGTATACTCTTGCTGAGCACCTACTGTGTACCACCCACAGCACCAGGAGCTTCATGCGCATGGCCTCACGTGGTCCTCAGCACAGCTGAGGAAATAACAGGCTCCAGCTACCCCTTGACCCACAGAACAGGCAATGACATACACTTCAAACCAATAAACGCAGAGCTACTCTCTTTGAACTTGGAGAGGGTTTGCGGTGGCCGACTGTTGAGGCTCCACCGAACGTCTTCCCTCCACATTCCAACTTTGTTCTAGCATTTACTATCTTCATCACCTCCAGCCTGGCTCAAAGTTGATTAGGTTGAGGGCACTCTCCCTCAACTTCCATACGAAGGTTCTTCCCAGTTCCGACTGCCAGCACCACTCAGTGTGTGGACCTAATGAAATATGAACTACCCCCTGCCTCAACTTGGAACTTTAATGACCGATGTCGAACACCCAGAAGAAACGAGAGTCACACCACCCCCGCCCCCTTGACGTTTTGCCTTTCCCCATCCCATGTGGGTCCTACTCCGCCAGCAAAGTCAGTTGACCTTTTCCGCATGGGTGATCTGCCCCTTCCCCATGTCACAGCAAAGACGGTCACAGTGGGTTGTGTCTAGTTCTTAACTTAAATAACTTTTTCTCAACTCTTTTTGTTTCATTAGAAAAAAAAAGTTACACGTGGTAAACATTTTTAAAAATCACACACCGTATAAAGGGATATCCAAGGAAAAAATACAAATCTCCCTCTCATCTCAGGCCCCCAGTCTCATTCCTCAGAGATAGCCAAGGCTCACCATTTCTTGTTTAGGCTTCCAGAAATGTTCTGTGTGGATAAGGTGCTTTTAAATGCTGCTTTTCGATGTTCTAGTGTTATCGTTGTCCGGATCATTCCGAAATTGTTGGGTACTTTTAAACTCGTAATCACTCACATCGGGGGCCTCGGATTGCCTTTGAGGACCCACGAACCACCTGAAATTTTATGGCAAACTTCTATCTCTGCGTTTTTCGGTGGAGGGTCAGTAGCTTTCATCAGGGGTCTGTGCACACACCCACCCCGCCCCACATGCACACACACCCCCACACGCACAGAGAGGAAGAAACATGGCTTACACAAAAAAGCATGGCGGGCGGGTATGAGAGAAGCAACCTTTTACTGACAAAAAGTAGTTACATGTGTAATCGGCTGGGGGTGCAAGTTCCGAATTTATGGATCATTGGTCCCTAGTTCTGTGGTCGGAAACCGATGAAGCCATTGAACAGTTTTGTCCCAGGCTAAGGGGAACTGTGCCTGGCTGAGCCAACAGCCATGAAGTTCACCGAGCTCTTCAGCCCTGGGTATTTCTACTGACTCATTGCCTGTGGGGAAGTGTGTTGGCAGCTTTAGAACACAGGCATGCTCTTGCCCGGGATGGAGTTACCCATTCACTGGGAACTTCTCACAGAGAGGAGGAGACAAACTTGCTTCTGACAAGAGGATTTCTGGCTGAAAAACATTCAGAAAGATTTTAGGGAAATTCCTGAGAGCCAGAGCCATATATGGTTGGTGTTGAAAGTCATGAACGTGTGGGGAAATGTCCTTCATGGGGTCAATATTCTTGATGGGGTGGAGGGTACGGAACAACCAGGCTCCCCATATCCTTGTTTTGGAGTGGCCCTGGGGGAGGAGACAGATCCTGGCTGGATGGATGGAGAGAAGGTCTGACCTTACAAGGTAGTTCCCGTGTTAGTTTAAATGCACATCACATTTTGTGTATATTAACTCATAACTCATCGATCCTCATAACAGTTCAATGACATGGGGAAACTGAGGCAGGAGTATGCTAGCTACTGTGCAAACAGCCCCACATCTCAAGGGCCCACGACAATTAGGTCACAGTGTCACCTGCTGGGTGGGGAAGGTATGGAGTCTTTGCTCCACAAGGTCCTTCAGGGACCCAGGCTTCTTCTGTCTTCAGCACTTGGTTTCCAAGGGCTTGGTGAGCTAATAACACCACCCACTAGTTGTAGAGACAGGTTTTAAGCCCTGGTAGTTTGGTTCCAGAGTCTGTATTCTTAACCACGACATCATAGTAAGAAATGATAGCACTGGCTTTTAGCTAGATTTACCTGGTACGTCACCTCAGAACTGGAGGGAGGGAGAATACGAGGCGTTCTGGAGAACATTGGCGTTCATTGCCAAGGGCTCGAGCTCTTCTTCCTAAGCACTGAGCTGGGTAAATCTCACGGACATTTTTACCTCATCTTCTGCACATAAACCTGAAAGCTTTTCCCCCCAAAAGTATGCACCTGAAATACATGTGCGTCAGCTTTGTTGCTGCCTGGCACGCGGGTCTTTCCGCCACAGACATCATCCATGCTGAGCCCACTGCCCCCCGTTGCTGCTTGTTGTAGGGAGGAGGTTTTGCTGAATTACAGCACCCTCATTAAAACGTCTTTCCCCAGTTGAAGTGTCTTCTTGTGGAAACAACCCAAATGTCCAACATAAAAGCCCGGACAATAGAGTGTGGTACATCCACACAAGGGAATGCCACACGGCCGTTAAACATGGCGGTGATGGAGACCTTAAGAGACCTCGAAAGACGATTCTAATCTCCCATCCAAGTACTAACCAGGCCCAACCCTGCTTAGTTTCCGAGATCAGACAGGATCGGGCACGTTCAGGGTGGTATGGCTGTATATAAGACAATTCTAATCTCTTAATGTAAAAAAGCAGTCCGCTTTTTTCATTTTAAAAAGGATACAAAGAATTTAAGATTTTGAATATTTACCATTTCTAAAGTTCCTATAGAGAACCATGTATGACTATATTAAAGTTACAGAGTTCAAAATTTAAGTGCGGGCCCTAAGGGCTGGAGTGACTTGGGCAATTGCTGAATGTCTCCTAATGGGGAAGAGAGTTGTAGGACTTTGTGAGGATTAAATGAGCTATGTGTAGAAAGTACACACGGTAGATACTCAGTACATTTTTAGATGCTGTTATTGTCATAACTGCTTTTAAAAAAAACCTTCCCATTCTCACAAGCCCACTCCAAATCCAAACGAACCATTTCCAGTAGTGGGAGGTGGGGGCTTTATTGCAACAGGCCTGGGGTTGTGGACCTGTGAGGAGGCCAGTGTGCCCCCCCGACGTCCCTCTGGCCTCTGCTGCAGGGCAGGGTAGAGCTGAGTGCCTGAGCTACTGCTTCTAAGTGTCGCCCAAGGGGGCACCTGGGTGGCTCAGTTGGTTAAGCGACTGCCTTCAGTTCAGGTCGTGATCCCAGTGTCCTGGGATCAAGTTCCGCATTGGGCTCCTTGCTCAGTGTGGAACCAGCTTCTCCCTCTGCATGCTGCTCCCCCTGCCTGTGCTCCCTCTCTCTCTCTCTGACAAATAAAATCTTTAAAAGAAAAAAAATGCATCGGCCAAGGGGCGCCCTGGCTGATGTCCGGTTTCTGTCTGCTGCACAGAGAAATAACACAGGTTCTGAGTCAGACTACCTGGATTCCACGTCGATTAAATAGAATTTAGGGGCACCTGGGTGGCTCAGTCGTTAGGCGTCTGCCTTCAGCTCGGGTCACGGTCCCAGGGTCCTGGGATCGAGCCCCGCGTCGGGCTCCCTGCTCCGCGGGAAGCCTGCCTCTCCCTCTCCCACTCCCCCTGCTTGTGTTCCCTCTCTCGCTGTGTCTCTCACCGTCAAATAAATGAAATAAAATCTTTAAAAAAAAATAGAGAATTTAATGCCACCACCGTAGGGTGGGGGTGAGGATGAAGTGATACTAAGCTTGCGGAGCCTTAGCACAATGTCTCAGGAAATGCCAGTGCTCACAGACAGAAGGTTAGGCCTCAGAACTCCATATGACGTAATTACATTAATAATACAACATATTTTACACTGATGTAGTTCCAGAATCTTTTCATCATCCTAGACAGAAATGGAGGAAGGCTTTTTAAATGCCTGTAGGAGTGGTTCTTAAATTTCGGCACGTGTTAGAAGCTGCCCCAGAATTTCTCATCCGGTAGGTTTGGAGGGTTGGGGCCCAAGAACTTGCCTTTCTAACAGGCTCCCAGTGGTGCTGATGCCTTTGGCCCGGGACCACACTTGGAAAACCACCGCCTAAGATTGCAAGGCCTGCAGGAGAGGGCGGATGATGACCTCATTCAGGCTGACCCCGGGGAGCTGGGCCCCTGCAACCCGGGGAGCTGGGCCCCTGCCACCAATGGACTTTGTGATAAGAATCAGATCTTACCCAGTTATGGGGGGGGGGGGCAGGAGTGAAGATGAAACAGGAACTGAGGGACCAGAATGTGCAGCCACCAAGGGGAGACCAGGGAGGCTGGTGGAGAGGCCCGGGGGCAGCTGTGGCCTGGTGGGTGCCCAGCCAAGTGTCCGGTGGCAGGCCTGGGGACACTGTGGGTCATCAGGACAGACTCAAACCTGCTGGGCCCTACAGGGCCTGTCCATCACTGCATCTACCTCAAGAGCCTAATGGCTGGCTACTTCTTCACTTCCGGCTTCCAGATTTCCCACAGACTCCTCTTTGGGCCAATTCTAACCTAGAGCCAATAGGAAGGAGGATTCTGGGGAAAGCAATTCCAGCTTCACCAAACTGACACAGCATGAGCTACCATAACAGATCAGTCAATCCCTGCTATGGAGCTGCCTCCCTGAGCCCATGAGTGCTTTGGGGGCCCTGGCTGGGGGTTCCCCAGCTCTCCCAGCAGGACCTTCTGTCTGGCACAGATGTGGCCCACCCCAGCGATCCTTTGCTCAGAGCATCAATCAGCTGGATTCGAACCCGTTAGGGAACTTACAAAAAACAGATTCCCAGGCCCTAACCCAGGCCTCCGGCAGCGGGACCCAGGAATCTAGATTTTTCACTTGCTCTGAAGCTGATTCAGACATCCAGCCAAGTTTGGAACTCCTGACGTGTGGAGCAGAAAGGATACTGTGGGGCCAGGCAGACACGAGTTTGAATTCTGGTTCTGTAAGTATTAGCTTTGTGATCTTGGGCAAGCAGCTAACCCTTTCTGAGGTGAGACTGTTGACTCATCTGTAAAATGGGCATAATGCCTGCCTTCCTCGTGGAGGGTCGTGGGGACCGAATGACAGAATGTATCACAAACTTCTGGCACGTGAATATTATGGTGCTTAATACAGTTAATAACTGTGCATAGACACGTCCAGGGGTGTGTCAGACGGGCCCAGAGTCTTCTCTTTCTTCTTAGGAATCTGGGCCCTCGGCTGGCCATACTTTTACATAGATTATTTTCCTGACATCATGAAAACCAGACTTGCTTTTCCTGTGTCTCCATTCATACTCCAGGCATTGTTTCATATAAGGATCAGTTGCTTCAATCTTGAAAAAGAAGAACAAAACTGGAGGTTTCACACTCCCAGATATCAAGAAATGCTATGGTACTAGCACAGTAAGGGGCACAGGGAGCCCAGAAATACACCCACTTTTACGTTCAGTCTATGACAAAGGACGCAAGAATGTACAATGGGGAGAAAAGACGGTCCCTTCAACGAATGATGTTGGGAAAACTGGACAGCGACATGCAAAAGAATGAAACTCGACCGCTTTCTCACGTCATATACAAAAATAAGCTCAAAAATAGATGAAGGACCGAAATGTGAGACCTGAAACCATACGCATCCTAGAAGAAAGTGCAGGTAGAAATGTCTCTGAAATCGGCAGTGGCAATATTTTTCTAGATATGTCCCCTGAGGCAAGGGATAGAAAAGCAAAAATAAACTATTGGGACTAGACCAAAATAAAAAGCTTCTGCACAGCAAAGAAAACCATCAACAAAGCAAAAAGACAACCTACCGGAAGAGAGAAGATATTTGCCAGTGACATATCTGATAAAGGGTTAATATCTAAAATATCTAAAGAACTGATACAACTCAACACCAAAAAACCAAATAATCCAATTAAAAAATGGGCGGAAGACACAAACAGACGTGTTTCTCCAAAGAAGACCTCCAGATGGCCAACAGACGCATGAAAAAAATGCTCCATGGCACTCATCATCAGGGAAATGCAAATCAAAACCACAGTGAGCTATCACCTCACACTTCTCAGAATGGCTACAGTCAAAAACACAAGGAACCACAGATTGTTGGCGGGGATGTGGAGAAAAGGAAGCCTCTTGCACTGTTGGTAGGAAAGCAAACTGGTGCAGCCACTGTGGAGAACAGTATGGAGTTCCTCAAAAAAATGAAGATAGAATTACCATATGATCCAGTAATTCCACTCCTGGCTATTTACCCAAAGACAATGAAAACACTAATTCAAAAAGAAAGAGCCCACACGTCCATCAATAGGTGGATGGATACAGAAGGTGTGACATAGATGTGCGCGCGCACGCACACACACACACACACACACGCACGCACACACACACGCACGCACACACACGCGCGCACACGCACGCACGCACACACACGCACAACGGAATATTACTCAGCCATAAAAAAGAATGAAATCTTGCCATTTGCAACCATATGGATGGAGCTAGAGAGTGGAAGAAGTGAAATTAAGTCAGTCAGAGAAAGCCAAATACCATATGATTTCACTCAAATGTGGAATTTAAGAAACAAAACAAACAAAGAAGAAAAGAAACAAAAAACCAGACTCTTAACCATAAGGGACGAATTGATAATTCCCAGAGGGGAGGTTGGGAGGGGGGATGAGGGAAATACATTATGGAGATTAAGGAGGGCACTTGTGATGAGCACTGAGTAATGTATAGAATTGTCAAATCACTATGTTGGACGCCTGAAACTAATATAACACTATGGTTAATTATACTGGAATTTTTAAAAAAGAATAATTTCTTCAAAAAAAATATCAGTTGCTTATTTCTTCTTTAGGCAAATTTCACAAATTCCATCTTTCGACAAAAATGATTCCATCGAGACCACCCCAACCTCCAGCCCGGTTTCATCTCAAAACATTTCCTTGAATCTGGAATCTTTGTTGTTTTCTTGGAACATTTCCATAAATATCTTTCCTTCCGTGTCTGTCACTTTGAGCCTCAGTCAATTGCTGTGGTCTGTGTGATAGAACGAACTGCCTTTCCAAGAAAGCAAAGCTGGAAGATTTCGCAAGGTCTGCTCCTCGGTGGATGAAAGCAGTACCTCCCGGGCCAGGCTATTTGATAAAAGGAGCTTTGGCTTTGAAGTGAGCTTTTAAAGAAGCTGTTATTCCCAAAGCAAACAAAAGCAGCAATAAAGAAAACAGAAGCTTTTGCATTTCAGCTGCTAGAAGGGTGAAAAAGGAAAGGATGATTTTTAGTGGTCAGAAATCAGGGAAGGGGGGGCCTTTGGAGAAGAGCTTTCAACATTAGGCCGAGGCTCAAGTGCACGGAGCGAACGCAACGTTCCACACCTTAGACACACCTCTGTGGGCTTCAGTGATGTGACCTCACCATTTCCTGTATCAGTCTCAACTCTGAGACTTTTTGTCTCAGAGACATCTGTAATCATTCATTGTTCGGGGCACTTTCCCCATCTCCGGAAAGGACCTGGATTAGTCAGCTCAGGCTGCTAGAACAAATACCATATACACTGGGTGGCTTAGTAACAGAAACCTATTTTCTTACAGTACTGTAGGCTGGGAGGTCCAGGATCAAGATCTAGCATGGTCAGGTTCTTGTGAGGGCTCTCTTCCTGGCCTGCAGATGGATGCCTTCTTGCTGTCTCTTCACAAGGCCTCTCCTGGGGACATAGGTGTGGAGAGAGAGAGAGAGAGAGAGTGCAAGTTCCCTAGAGTCTCTTCCTATAAGGGCACTAATCCCATCAGACCAGGGCCCCGCCCTCATGACCCCCTCAACCCCGATTACCTCCCAAAAGCCCCATCTCCAAATACCAGGACATTGAGAGTTAGGGCTTCAACACATGGATTTAAATTCAGTTCTTGCCAGTGCCCTAGCATCCTCTCAATTGTTCAGGTTAAAATCATCTGCCCCCTCACCCCACTCTCCCTCCCCAATCAAATCCATGATAAATTCATCTCCATTAGTCAACTTTGCCCTGGGCTAGGAGTGTACCCTTGTAACTGGTTCCCTGCTGCCCTTCTGCCTTGCCCATTTCCAAGGTTATTTCTGCCTCAGGGCCTTTGCACTCACTGCTGTCTCCACCCAGGACTCCTTCCACCTTCCCATTCTGCTGTGCTGCTACCTTGTTGATCCCAGCTGAAACGTTTCCTTCTCCGAGAGCCCTTCCTCCATCACCTCACCTAAAGAACCACCTTCACCTTTATGCTGATGTTTGGTTTTCTTTTCTGAACAATTCTTAATCCATCCCTTCCAATGTTTAGAAGAGAGCCTTCATAAGAACAGGCCTTTGTCTTGCTCATTTTTGTGTCCATTCCTGTGTCTGGCACCCGGGACTGCTCAGTGAACATTTGTTGAATGAATGAAGTCAGCCGAGATTTGTTGAGACTTTGCGATGCATATGGCTCTTTACCCAGTGTTAGGGGAATCCCGGAGAAATGTCAAAATGCCCAGAGGCAGCAATAAGAGGAACACAGGTATTAAGCCCTGCCTGCTTTACTTGAAATGTAGTTAGAGAAAATAGCATGAAAATGACACCCTCCAGACCTCTCTAAATGGCCAGGGTCAGGTGGCTTATACAAATGACCAGCGCTGACAAAGCTCGAGAAGAGGAGAGCTCCTTCTCGCTGGCCTTGGGAGGAGGCTTCACAGAGACAGGGCGTGCGAGCTGGTTGTAGAAGGAGGTTAGGCCTTCATAGTCAGCTGGGGGAGGGGAGAAAGCCAACGCAGGGAGACCGGACAGCGTGCAGAGGATGGAAGGAAGACCCATGTGACTGGGGCTGTGACATCAGGACTATTTCCCTCTCTTGGACACGTCCCTGACATTGCACTGATCCTTCTCCTGGGAGAAAGCACGTTTTCCTCCACCCTGTATCGCTGGTGTCTGGTACAGTCGCCAAAGCAGGTGCTCCAGGAACACTGGCATAGGAAGTAAGCTTGAATGGGGGGGGGGGGGGGGTCCAGTTGCTCCTGTCCTGTAGGCTGTGAGGGACTCCTTTGCAGCTTTGATAGACACAGTGGCTGGAGGGTTAGCATGGCTGGGGGGCTGAGACAGCCTTAGAGAAGTGGGTTATAATAATTGTCACAGTTAGCCAGGCCTGAGAAGTAAGAGGGAGGTGGAGGGGGGCCAAAGAAAGGCTTTGGGAAGGGAGAAGAAACGAATTTGGGACCAACTGAGTCCAGAAGCAGACAGGGGTTGCAAACACACGTGTCTGAAAGGAGACAGCAGGAGGTGTGTTAAGGAGAGAGTCAGGCTAGGCATGAGGCATCAGGGAGTGGTGGGGATCATGGCAAAGTGGAAGGCAGGCCCCTTCCATAGGACACAGCTCTGACTCAGCACCAGCTGCTTGTTACATGGGAGAATTGGGGCCAGGCTTACCAGATTTTCAAGTTTTATATATGAGATCACACCCATGCTCTCCCTATTGGCTACCACTCCATATTACATAAAATAAATAACCCTCCACAGTCCAAAGAAGATACTTCTGTGGGTCAGATACAGCCCTCAGGCTGCCAGTTTGAGACCCGGAGGTGTGTGTGTTTTGGGGGATAGAGTAAAGAGCGAAGAGAATGCCCAAGGGCATTGAGATTTCAAGACCAGGTCACCAGGGCAATAGTGAGCCATTGCACTGTAATTAGGAAGTCGGAAGGAGAGGGGTGTGCGGAGTGGAAGATGTTGAAGTGAGGTGGATGGTCTTATGACCTGGGGAAGTTGTTGACTTGCAAAGGCGGTGGGTTTGAGATGGGAGGGAGGGCCTGTTTGTGCTTAACTGGGGACTAGTAAGGGAGTGGTCTCTCTGGGCCCCCTGTGATTCTTTAAGGGGCTTATTCTGGTGTTGATTTTTGTCTTTGTGTTTTATCTCCCCCCCCCAGCCCCCCCCCCCCCCCCCCGCCCTTAAGATGGCCTGATCTGGCCCCTGGCAGGAGGCACATGTAAGGACACTGGTGTTAGAGACGCAGGGACGGGGGGGGGGGGGGGGGGGGGGGGGGTTCGAGTCCTGGTCCAGCCCCTGGCTGTCAGGGACGTTGAGCAGAGTCCCTTCAGGCCCCGCTTTCCTGGGTCTTTGTCACCCGTGTATGAGAATGCCAGCCCTGACGGGTTGCGAGGAGGCATCCACAGCCCCCTCCCCAGTGCTCGTGTCACACCTGTGATGGTTGAAACCGTGGCCCTCTGGCCCTCCTCCTTCCTGCATGGCTCCCACCTTCTCTTCTGAAATGAGGCACACAGACATGATGAACCCAGGGCCCTTCCTGTTCCACTCAGCCTGCCTGGGCCTCGGGAGCCCCACCGCGGAGGTCCCCTTGAAACCTGAACGCGCTCTGGCTGGAGGTGGAAGGCAGAGGGGAGTCTTGCAGCTGATGCAGTCTGTTCTCCCTCCCCCAGCCACCTAACACCGCAGCACACCCTAAACAGTCCAGAAGGACCTCCTTTCACCCCCGAGGGACTCCAGCCACGGGGGGAGGGGTCCTGAAGAACAGTCATTGGCCACCTCCCTGGTCAGAGATGCCGCGGAGCATCCCGAGGCCCTGAATGCCTGTTTGGGTGTAGATTGTCTGACAAGGTGTAGATTGTCTGACAAGCCCCCCTGTGGTCATGGGGCTTACAGTCGCCAGCAGGAGGGAGGGTGACACAGGCTACAGGTTAAGTACTTACTGTGAGCCAGGCACCAGGTTAGTTGGTGTATCTGGCTTACA
The DNA here is from genome assembly GCF_009762305.2 of Zalophus californianus. NCBI lineage: Eukaryota > Metazoa > Chordata > Mammalia > Carnivora > Otariidae > Zalophus > Zalophus californianus. The sequence goes on from NC_045598.1 coordinate 11,027,543, forward strand.
TGTTTTCCTGAAGCCCCCACAACAGTGCACTAAGGTGGGTTCAGTATCATGTCCACTTTACAGATGAGAAAACTGAGACCCAGTGCAGTGAAGCTGCCTGCTCCCCACCCCACCCCACTCAGGTTGCAGAGCTGGGTCTCCCTGGCTAGCAGGAGACCCCGTTATCTATCTGTACAGAGCTAAGCAAATGGGTACGTTTGGAACATCTTGGAGGACATGCATTACAGCTGAGATGGAAAGGAGGCGAACGCAACCCGAGGGAAAGAGGCTGTCCGGCCAGACGCATGAGAGAGCCGCGTCCTCTGTCCCCGGGGCCATATGGGTTGAGGACAGCCTCTCAGTTGTCAGGAGTCACCAGATGCATCCCCAAACCGAAAGAGGAAGCAAGATAAAGTCCTAGCGCTTTCAGTACTGACCATGTGACGGACGCTGTGTGATGGTGTTAAATGCTCTACCCACTTGAGCTCATGACCGCCTTCCGGCATTTGTATGAGAAAAGCCCCCTACATTTTTATTAGGCCCTTTTTACAGCTGATCTGAAATAACTCGCTCAAGCTTATCCAGCCAAGAACTGGTGTAGCTGGGCGTTAAATCCAGGGCCTCCTAACTCCGGAGCCAGAACATTTAACCCTGGCCCAACAATGCCACGCTCGCTAAGGTGTCAGCACTTTGCTGAGTTGACCCACAGGCCACATGAGGCACATGTGGCCAGAGCTCCTGGGCAGAGCCAGGAGGCAGTCTTGGTGGAGGAATAAATCCATCTCTGGTCCTCCCTGGCCTCCTTCCATTCTGTGGCTCTTCCAAGCATCACCTGCCCTTCCTTCCATTCCACCTGTCTCTGCACCCTTGTGTCCAACGGACTTCCCGGGCTCTGCCTGGGTTCACACTGGGGATGAGAGCTCCAAGGCTTTTGTGAGGATTGGGACCACTTAGGGAGCTTCTGGGCCCCCAGAATCTGCTTATTTAGCAAACCCTGCTCTACCTATGCCAGGTTGGGGATGTAGAAGTCCTCAGGTAGCAGTGGGTCTCAAGGTACTGTTCCCTCTGCTTCTTGACCCGCACCTGCTGCTCAGCCTACCACTTCCACCTTCTGCTATACACCTCAGCCTGTTTAATCTTTACTCCGTATTACAGGTAATACTGCTAGCATCCCCATTTTACACATGAGGGGAACGAGGCTCAGAAAGACCTGGATTTAATCATCACTGATTCTAACCACCTTCACTGCCTCTGCTAAACTGGTATGGGGGGGGTCCCTGAGGGCCCCTGGTGGGGTTTAGAGGAAGGGCCGTGAATGATGCATTTTCATGAGTGCATTCAATATGTAGACTGTAAGGGAAGGAGCCATGAAATTTGTCAAAGCCTTGGTACCCAGGGGCGCCTGGGTGGCTCAGTCGGTTAAGGGGCCAACCCTTGATTTTGGCTCAGATCATGAGCTCAGGGTTGTGGGATTGAGCCCCCCATGGGGCTCCCTGCTCAGTGGGGAGTCTGCTTCTCTCCTTCTCCCTGCTCATGCGCGCTCTCTCTCTCAAATAAATAAATCTTGGAAAAAGAAAAAAAAAAAAAGCCTTGGTACCCAGAATATTCCTTGCACTATTTCCGAGGGCTTTTAAGTCCTAATATGAACAGCTGACACCATTAGAACAAACCATCCAGATTCAGTTCAGCTTTCAAAGCTAAATGTGAATCAAAATATAGAATGATCATTGGTTAGGAAAACTGATTCCTCTGTGATCCAGAGCAGGTCCTGTAGTCTCCAGGGGCCTCCCACCTGGACAGAGGGCTGAAGAGAGCATAGCAGGGAATCCTAGCCCCGCCACGGGACTGCTGTAGCTGGAGAGAGGGTTAAAATAAATTCTACCTGTGCCCCAGCCATTTCCCCTCCTGGGTATTTACGGAGAGAAGTGTAAACATCTGCCCACGTTCCTGGTGGCTTTCTGCATAACAGCCTGCAGGAGGAATCAGCCCAGTTGCCCATTGCTCAGCCAGATAAAGAATGAACCACAAAGACCAACTCTGCCGATGAAGTCAAGAAGGCAGAGAGAGCGGGTGCTGTAGGAGTCCATTGATAGAAACCTCTAGTACAGGCACAATTAACCCATTGTGGCACAAAGCAGATCAGTGGTTGTCTGGATGAGGAGGGTGAGGGCTCACTGGGTGGAGGTACACACACAAGGAACTTTCAGGGGTGATGGATCTGGGCAATGGTTACATGGGCGTATACAGTTGTCAAAACTCGTCAAATTGTGCACTAAGATCTATGCATTTTACTATATATAAATTATACTTTAAGTAAACAAATAAGTAAAGCAGCAAATGCTTCCGCCCCGGGGGCCGACGACTCTGAGTCAGCAGGTCTTGGGAGGGACTGCAGGGCATCTGCATTTCAACCAGTGGCACAGACAGTGGTGACCCCCAACCTGGGATGTTCACCCTCAGGCTCTAATCATGAAAGTCTCTTCTGGCCAAGACAGTTGAGTCTTTGAAGATGTCAAGCACTTACTACTAGTCTGTTTTTAAGCATAAAACTAACTGGGGTCAAAGTCTGGCCCTGGGGCTCTCTCCCCATAATCGGCAAGACCAGCTCTAAGACATGGACAAAGCACCCTCAGTCACCACACTGATTCTGGTCGTGTGCCAGGCATCACAGGGTCTGCTATGCTAGGAACAGAGGGCAGGACTCCACGCGGGGCTGCAGACGCCTGCCAGGTGCTGGGCATCAGGCAGAATTAGACAGGGCCTCTCTGGGTTCTGTCTCCCTGGCCACTCTCCAGATATTAATGATTTGGGCTGCATATTGAGGAACTATTTTGTTATGAACACTATGCTGGTTGTTTTGTGTTGAGTTAGATAACAGGATGCCGTCACCAGGAGCCTGGGCTCAGAGGCAACCTGGGCTCAAGTCCCCACATCTCTACAGTTAGCTGTGTGTCTTTGGGCAAGTAACTTAACCCCTCTGAGCTCCTCGTCTGTAAAATGAAGAGGATGGCAATACTTCTTTCTGCATAGTGCCTTGAGCATGGAAAACATGTTGGAAATGTTGGCTATTATTATTATTATTACCTAATTTAACCCTAATAACCCTATGGGTTAGGAGCTATTCTTATCCCTATTTTAGAGAGCAACATCTGAGGCTCAGAGAGGCCAAGCCCCTGGCCCAAGGTCACACAGGGAGGACCTGGAATTTCAGCTTGGGGCGCCTCGCCTGCATCTTGGGAATCACAGTGTGGGTTTCTCAAGCTTCTCTGTTTCCCTTCGGTTGCAAGCAAAAATCAAACTGTGACATCCAGCTGCCTTGGTGAGACATGGTGCAGGCTGGTTTATAAATGATAAACATGTGACTGCAGCAGGCTGAAAGCAGGGTGGTGACACAGCATGGCATGTCGCTTCTGGATTCAAACTCCTACTCTCTACGTGGCTGTGTGACCTTGAGGATCTGTCCGTCTGCCTCTCTGAGCCTCGGTTTCATCATCTGTAACATGGGCACAGTCGTGCACCCTCCTCATGGGGCTGTTGTGAGATCGGAAGGCTGGAAGAAGGCAGGGAGAGCCAGGGTCTAGATGACAGAATGCCCGGAAGGCAGGTGGGGAGTTTGGATTTTATTCTTAGGGCAGTAGGGAGCCAGGCGGGAGAGTGACGTACCTGAAGGGCACTACTGGAAGCTCGTTTGGGCGGCAACAGGGGCAAGGGCAGCAGCGGGGGAACCAGGCAAGAGGCGGATGTGGTCGTACAGGTGAGGGTGCCCGCAATGGACATAGGTGTAGGTGTTTTGGGTTCGCTGGGTGAAGGCACACACAAGGAGCTTTCAGGGGTGATGAATCTTTGGGCAAGGAGAATAGATAACACTTGCCAAGGTGTTGAATAGAGATATCCTTAATAATCTCCATAAAAATGATTGTGCGTGCTTCTTTTAAAAAATCTTAAACCAATCATCTAGGGCAGCGGTTCCCAGCTGAGGGCATCTTCCCCCCCACCCCCCGCCCCCACCACCACCCAGGGAACATTTGGCCATGTCTGGAGACATTTTTGTTGTCCCAGCTGGGACTGAGATGCTACTGGCCTCCAGTGGATAGAGACCAGAGATGCTGCTAGATACCCTGCGACGCACAGCACGGCTCCCATGACAAAGAACGATCAGCCCGACATGTCAATGGTGCCGAGGTGGAAAAGCGCTGGTGTAGAAATGTCAAAAGTCAGAAGGATGTTGCCCCTTTTTCCCACCCCACCCACACCCCAAAGATGACCACCATGACAGGTTTGCTGCATAACCATCCAGGGGCTGCTCACTGCAGATATGCAGACTCCCATAAACCACCTCACCCGGCAAGGAAGACGAGGCAAGTGCTCAAAACTTGGGAGGAGGGTTTGGAGGAAGGCATCTGTTTTGCTGAATCTCTCACCCCACAATAAAGGTCACGGCCCAGCCAGAGGAGCCGGGAGGTGGGCAAGTGGCCTAAAGCCTATTTCCTCTAAAAGTTGTGAAATTCCTCCTTTTCTCCGAAGAACTCTCTACAGACTGCATATCCTGATGATGCATGAAGCCTCTGTAACGGGGCTAATTTAGGAAATCTGAGAATTTCAGTGCTGGAAGGGATAATCTGCAGTCTCGCCCGACTTCCTGTTTCTCAGATGGGAAAACTGAGGCCAGAGACTTTTTTGTAAATGGGAAGATCCTTTTATAATCAATAGTCTCTTCTTATTTTATTGGGATTTTAATCTCTGATTTTTATTGTGATGTGTGGTGACAGCTATGTTTCTGATTTTATTTTCTTGGTGGCTTCCCTGTGTGGGGTTGGTTACGATGGCTGACAGAGGAGACATAACTTAGCCTTGTTGCTCCTCAGTGGCTGCGTGGAGGCTCTGGCCTGGCAGTGAGAAACACTTCATCAGCTCACAGCTGGAAAACAAAGGACAATGTATTAAATTTCCCCCAAATAAAAATTAATGGCATCTAAGGGTGTGCCCTTTACTCAAGATTCCCTCCTACCGTTTTTACTGTGACACAAAGCTTTCTACCACCCAAAGATGGCGGTAGAAGGGAGGATGCTTTTTGTCTGGGTTTTGTTTTGCTTTAATGCCCTTCCATGGTAGAAGAGAAAGGTTGTGACCCAATGTCAGGCTTCTCCAAAGATTGGGAGGGACTTTACTGGTCTGTGAATTCCCGGGTCTGGAAGCCCTGGTTTCATCTTTTTTCAGTGGCTGAACTGAGGGCGAGGCTCGGCGTCACCCTCAAATGCCCGTGGAGCGCCACAACCATGTGGTGGTCACCTTCCAGCACAGCCTCAGACTCAGAGTGCTGTAGCCTGTGGCCCCCCTCCAGCAGGCCAGTGGGGAGAGGTGAAACCTCTAGAGAGGGGCGGGGGGGGTGCATTAGGATAGGTAAGGAGCCCTCCCAGGGAGCTATCCTAAAGCACCCCCTGCCCCTCACTGGCTACTGCAGACCAGAGCTTATTAGCTGTGTTCCAGATAGCTCCCTGGGAGGGCTCCTTACCTGTGTCCCAGACCCCTCAGGCTGGGCAGAAGGGCCTAAACACCAAGCTGAGGGCTTTGGTCTTTGATTCTCTGGCACTGGGGAGCCACAGAGGGTTTCTGAGCAGGAGAGTAACAGGATAAAAAAGGCTGTTTCTGGAGGATCAAAAGGGCAACGGCATGCTGGATGAGTTGGATAGAAAGGAAAGACGGTGGGGCAGGAAGCTCAGGTAGGGACAGCAGAGTGTAAGGCGCTACCCAAGAGTGGTAGCAGTGGAAGCGGAAAAGGAGGAAGAAATGGACCTTCAAATTGACAGGGGCTGATGGGAAGGACTAGGGAGAGCCATCACAGATGAGCTGGCTTTCGAGCCCAGATGAGGACAGACACTCTCCCAGCCTCAGTCGTCTGTAGAATGGGGGGAGACCAGGGGCATGGGGAAGATGAAATGAGATTGTTCATGGAGAGTGTGTGGAAATCATCCCAGGCCTGAGGGGAACTGCAGGCAGGTGCTAGGGGCCAGGAGGGTGATGGGGAGCCACGGAGGGATCTTGACTGGGGGTGGCATGATCAGAGTTGCCTTTTGGAAAGACGCCCCCCCCCCCCACCACCACCACCAAAAACAGCATAGAGAGGGCAGGCTGGGAGGCAGGGAGTCCCCAGAGGAGGCCTTCGTGGTCCATATCCGGGTGAGGTTGGCCTTTACCGAGCGGGAGGTGGCGGGCCATCCTGGGGTATGGACTCTTCCCAGGGCCCCACTTGCTTGCTGGGTCCCCTCTGTGCTCGGGCAACTGCTGCGTTGAATGTGGGGAGGCAGATGTTTGCCCAGCATCCCCGCTCCGGGGTTCTCTGTGCCCTAGTTGTGCACACAGTGCAGATGCTGGGCCCGCCCCTGGGACAGCTGCCGGACAACCAACACCTGCCGTTTGACCAGAGAGACAGTAGCTGCCCAGAGTGGGAACCCAGCGGCACCGGATTCACCCTCCCTTCGAAAAAATCCAGCCCACACCCTAGCCCTGTATCTGCACCCTCCCCCGCAATGGTCTCCCCAGCCCCGCCCCTTGCCTGTTGGGAACCAGGTCCTCATGGCTCCTGCTCTCTACTAGCTATTTCTTCCTCCTACTGCCATTTCTTCTCCTTCTTTCACCGGGGCCCCTCCATCTCTGCTCCCTGTCTGCCCTTCTCTGTTCCCTGGTGCCTACCCCCACCCCGCTCCCTGTGTCATCTCTCCTCGTATTTCTTCCTTCTCCTCCTCTTGGGCATGCAGGAGGCTGAGGGCGGAGTGCTGGTGAGGGCTCTCTCGGTGCCCAGCACAGTGCCTGGCCCACGGGGTAGAGCCATGGCGTCCCCTTGGGCGTGTCTGCCTGCCCCCTCCTGCCCTTCCAATGTCTTCCCCTCTTTCTCTCTTTCTTCCTGCGTGTGTCTGTCGGCTGGCTGTGCATTATAACCTTGTCAGTAACGTTTTCAAGGGCAGACCTGGTTCTTCTTTCTGCCCTGTGATTCCTGCTAACAGCCTAGAGGCAATCCCAGCCTCGTGATTTATGACAGTATCTACCGGGTGGCGGGTTCGAGGGCGGTGACCCAGGGAGAGATTTGCCCCCAACTTTCAGCCCGTGGACCGCATCCTTCCTCAGTCACTGCCACGGCCCCGGGGCCTCTCTTAGTCAGCGGCCCTAACAGTCATCCTCAAAACATCCCGACCAAGGAAGGAGATCCAATAACCCTGCAGTTGGGTCTTGATTCCTGGCCCTGCATTCCGGAACGCCTACCTGTGCAGGTGCTCGAGGCCTGACCATGCAATCTGAGAGGACGTGTGAGGAGGTGTCCTAGGGGAAGGTGGTGGCCACTGCTCACTTGGTCAGCACCAGGCTTGCCTCAGAAAGGGGAGGGTTGGGGGCAACTGGCCAGTGTGGTTTTGCTTTTGGGTTTTTTTTTTTTAAGTCATTATTTATTTTAATTTTCTTTTTAATTAGGCAAGAGGGTTTATGTTGGTTCATGCAACTGGCATATTGGGAAGTCCAGCGGGATTCTTGGGTTCAAGTGGTGTGTTCTGGCGTCGGCTCGCTGTCCACGCTCTCATCTCCTCCGTGCTGGGCAGCCTCTCCCGCCAGATGGCCACCAGCTGCCACCAGCTGCCACCGGCTACCTCCTGTCCCTCCAGCAAACCCAGCGGGGGTTTCCCTCCCGGGCATTTCACCAACAGGGAAGAATTGAGTCTCATTGGTCCCGGCTGGGCCAGGCCCCGCCCTTTGAGAAATAGGAAGATCTGATTGGCCAGGCTTGGTCACGCCCAGACTTAGGGTCAGGAGGAGGGGGCTGGGATGCTGAGCACCAGCCTGGCCACAGGGCACCTGCGCCCTGGTCCAGGTAAGCCCTGGACAGCCTGGCTCCCCCCGCCCAGCATAGCCTGGCCTCCCAGGCCTCCCGGGACCCTCCTTGGGAGTGACTTGTGCCACAGGTTCTGTACAACTTGGCACTGCGGAGAGCACAGCAGTGCCTCATTCCAAGGGTCCCTGCAGAGACTTTTGTGATAATAATAGGTAACCCTCAGATTCCCAGTTGGGGATTTTCCAATGTGATACTGGATCTTTGTAAAGAGAGGGCCTGTGTGTGGGGCTGGCCACCTCAGTCCCCCAGCACCTGAACTTCCGCCCGGCACATGCCGTGGGTGCCCAGTTAATGTTGGGGGTGGGTGGGCAGACTGCCAGGAGACAGCAGGCAAGACAGAGGTCGGCAGGCTTGCTCCTGCCCCCCAGGACCCCCACTCTCACCGGGCAGCCGCCTCCAATGGCGCCCAGCATGTGGCTCCTGCACTGCCTGGGCCCCCTGTAGGGTAGAGACCATCTGACATAGCCCCTGGCCTGAGGGGATGGGGACACATGCTGTGGGGCTTCCAGGGGGATGATCCTGGTTCATACATGAACAGAGCCTGTGGTGTCTGAGTGCTCACCAGCCTCAGCCCCCTTCCTCCCTCTGCAGTGGGGACGACGGAGCAGCCGGCGAGTGTTTTGATGTGCGGAAGTGTCCAGCTCAGTGCCAGGAAGGAATTGCAACCCCCAACGCTGTGCTGTGGCCTGGGACATGTGACTAGCCGCCTGAAGCCCCGAGTCACAGGGGCTGGAGCCTGGGTGGCGGAGAGGCGCAAGGTCAGAACTCAGCCCTGACCCTGGGCTTCCAAGCAGGTTACTGAAGACACTGGTGTTTATCTTGGTCACTGAGCGGCCTGGGACAAACCCGAGTCCTCTCCATCTCTGTGCCATCAGCAAAGCTTGGCTGCCCACAGTGGACAAAGGAGTGCCTTGTTCGTGGAAGCAGTGTAGCCATTCAAAAAACTCATGCTTTTACAGCCTGGCTTGGGGGCAGAGGAGAGGCAGGATGTTAGAGGGACTCTGGACTCAGACCATCTGGTTCACAGCCTCATTCTGCTACTTATTAACCTGAGACTTTGGGCAGGTTGCTTAGCCTCTCCGGGCCTCAGCGTCTGCATCTGCAACATGGGGGTGATGGTAGCGGCCTCTCTGTGAAGATGAAGTGAGATAATCCAGGCGCAGGGTAAGCATCCAAGGCGTGTTAGCTGTTCTTATCATGATTTAAAGACACATGCTTTTGAAAACAAAGGGCCCTTTTGTAAAACGTGTAATCCCCCAATTTGCATCTGATGTGGGTTGTCTGTATCCAGATTCACCTGAAGCATCAAGAGCCACACGGGTAGGTTCCAGACTGGGCTTTCTCATCCTGGAGGACAGTCCCTGGAAGGCCTGTGAACCCGAGATTGGGCAAGATTGTGCCTATGGCCCTTACCGTAGGCTGGATGACAAATGTATTACTGAATAATGGCACCCTCCTCCCCACAACGATGTCCACCTAATTCCAGAGCCTGTGATTATGTTACCTTCCTTGATCAAAGGCCTTTGTGGATTCCCATTATCCAGCTGGGCGTGTCGTAGTCACAAGAGTCCTTGTAAGAGTGGGTAGGGAATGTCAGAAGGAGTTGTACTGATGGCAACAGAGGTGGGAATGAAGTCCTGGGAGACAGAGGAGGGGGCCGGGAGCTAGGGAGCGCAGGCAGCCTCTGGGAGCTGAAGAAGCCAAGGAAAGAGTTTCTCTCCTGAATCTTCCAGGGGGAATGCAGTCTGGCTGACACCTTGATTTTAGAACTCCTGCCCTCCCGGACCACAAGAGGATGAACTGGAGTTGCTTTAAGCCACGAAGTTTGCGGTGATTTGTCACCACAGCAACGGGAAGCCATCAAGCCCTTCTCAGGAGAGGGTCTGTGGTCCTTTTCAGATTTCCGCCTGCGTTGACAGGCGGATGATCAACAGTCACCGGTGCAGAGTATCCCAGCTGGCCTCCAGAGCACCCTACTGGGTGTTAGCACAGCCACCTTCCCTCCTCGTCGGGCCTCCCTGACCCTGTGGAGCGCATCTGACATGCAGATGTATTCCCACCGGTCATTTCTTCTTGGAACAGACTGCAAGAAGCCCCACAGAACAGCGTGTCCCATGGCTCTGGGGGTTTCTAAATCCCGGCCGGTACAGGTTCCGTGGAGTGTGCCTCCCCTAGCCCTGGGCCTCTCTCTCCAAGCTGCTGGTGCCTCTCCAAGATGTGCCTCTTAGCAGCTGCTGAAGGCCAGAGCCTGGCGCCTGACTTGGGTTTATCATTCGCGCACCCACAACAGCACCAGCTTTGCGGCAGAACCTTCCGGGTTCCCACGCATGACAACAGCCGCTGGCAGAGTCGGCCAGACCTGGCTGCTTGTGAGGGTCCAGACTGGACCCTCAGAAGCAGCATCTTCCTTGTACAGGGAAGGAAACGGACACTCGCAGAGGTGGAGTGCATTGCCAGGGGCATACCGAATTAAGCAAAGCCTGGACAGACTCTAAAACCCGTGTATTTTCCACGATACCGCTGTGTCATGCCATTCCTTCATTCAGCAATGATGTGGCTCCTCCTGCATGCGCCAGGCCAGTTCTAGGACGGAGGGAAAGCAGTGAACAAAACAGACCAAAGTCCCCGCCCTGGGGAGCTCACATTCCGAAGCAGCACTGTCCCGTGGAGATAGGATGCAAGCCCCATGTGTCATTTTCAATTTCCTGTAACCAAAGTATGTTTTTTTTAAGTACAAAGAAATAGGCAAAAATCGTGATCTTTATTTAGCTTGGTATACCTGAAATATATCATTTCAACACAAAATTGATTAAAAATGTTAATGAGATGTTCTTGTGGCGTTCCTCTGTCTTTGGAATCCGACGTGTATCTTGCACTTGTACAGATCATCTCCGTGCGGCCCGGCCACATCTCAATGGCTCACTAGCCACGTGTGTCCAGCGACTCTTGGGCAGTGCCGCTGTGGCAGACCGCCAACGCCCATCCAGACAGTGACCTGGGTGCAACCGGTGTCGTGCCACCCCGTGGAGCTCCACGTCGAGGATGGCTCAGCAATGGCCCCACGTGGCTCTGCAGCTTCTTGTGGCTGGGTGGTTGTGGAATTAGGGAACCAGCATTTCTTTGCAGGGTGGTGGGTGGAGGTGCTGGGCCTCAGCTCAGGAGGTTGGATGAATCCAGCCCTTAATTTGCACCACATCATCTTCAGTAGCCATGCAGGGCCTCTCTCTTGTTTGATTATTGCTGCTATTATTTTATTCCCCTTTTCTCCCCTCCCCCCACTCCATTCTCCTTTCCTCTCCCAGCACCCATTCCCCACGGTGGCGAATGCCCTGATTGGCCCCTGTGATTGGCAGGTGCCGCCCCTGGAGCCAGGGTTAGGGTCACACACTTGGACTGAGAGCCGGGAGGTTCTGGCAAAGGAGAATCCGGGTGCCATTCCACCAGGAATGGGAATGGCCATGGGCCGGTGGAAGAGCAGAGTCCTCTGGACACCTCCAGGCTGCCTGAGGCTGACCATTGCCCCTCCCTGCCTGCCCCGCCTCCGGAACCTCTGGACCCTGTGTTCCATCCCGACTCCCAGCCTCTCTGCCCGAAGAGCCCTTCTCAGCTACTTTGTCCAGGCTGTCCTCTTTCCCCAGGTCAGGTTCAGGCTCTCGGAGAGCCCGCACTGAGTCTCTCATGCCCCTCTTTCCTGTGAAGATTGCCGCTCGGCCAGCACTCCACCGACGAGCACTTTCTCTGCACATTCTTTCTTCAGGAAGGTATCATTATTGCCATTTTACAGATGAGGACACTGAGGCTCCACAGGGTATAAGGAACAGCTAGTCGAACAGAGGAGCCACGGCTGGTACAGAGTCCTGCCTCGTACCACCATAAGTCCCCTCTCTTCCTGATCCACATGGAGCTCAGTCGCCAAGGCCTGGCTCTGGAACGTGGCACCTTTGCCTCACAGAGCTGCACCTGCCCACAGCCAGCCTCCAGGCTTCGCTCCCACCGTTGTAAGCCTCTCAGCCTGACTTTCAGACTGCCCCACCCTTTCCCTAATCCTCCTATGGGGAGAGATGGGGTCCTCACTGACCTCCCCTAATCTCTCCGGAGCCCACTGGGAGCACGCTGTTACCCTCTTCATAAAGTTCCCCTCTTGGTCTGGTGCTTTGTACCCAATTACCACAAATTTAGTGGCACAAAATAACTCATTTATTATTTCAGTTTTTGTGGGTCAGGAGTGCAGGCACAGCTCAGCCCAGTTCTCTGCAAGGCCACAATCAGAGTATAGGCCACGGATGGGTTCTCATCCGGAGGGTCAAGTGGGGAAGGATCCACTTCCGAGCTGTTGTGGCTGATGGCAGCATTGGTGCCTACACTTGTCATTGGGACCCTACCTCAGGTCCCTGCCACATGGGTCTCTCCCCAAAATGTCCGCTCACTTTATTAAAGTCAGCAAGCAAGAGAACATCTCCTTGCAAGGTGGACATTACAGTTGTATGTAATATAGTCTCACATAATAACCTTCATCCCATCAGTTGCCATATTTTTTTGGCCAGAAGCAAACCACAGGTTCCTCCCACACTTAAGTGGAGGGGTCACACGAGGGCATAAACACCAGGAGGCAGGGACCGTGGGGCCACTTTACGAGTCTGTCTGCCATACTTCCCTCTGGTTATCTTTTCTTAATGGCAGGATGGGAGACTGGAGTCAGAGAGACCTGCTGTTTGGCTTTAGGTGAGACCTCAGTTTCCTCCTCTGTAAAATGGGGCAATACCATCTGACTCTCGGCGTTCATGGGATGATTAAATAAACTCTATAGGCAGAGCTTTTAGCAGTATCCTTGATATAGCTGTTAGGCTTATAAATAATAACAAATTCACTGTTACGATTCACCAGGCCTGGGCTGGTTTAGGTGACAAAAAGCCCTACATAACAATAGATTCAATAAAGTAAATATTTGTTTTCTTTCGTGTAAACAGAGTCCAGAGTTCAGCAGTCTAGGGCTGGGAGGATGGCTCAGCAATCACCAGGGTCCCGGACTCCTTCTCTCTTACTGCTCTGCCATCCTTGACCTCATGCTCCAGCATGGCTGCTGAGCTCCAGCCATCACATCTACACCACGGTCAATAGAAAGGAGGAAAGGGGGGGGGGAAAAAGAGAAATGTACCTTCTAAATGTCCCTTCTACAAACCGTTCCTGAATGTCCCCCTCCCCTGATACACACTTCTGCTTATGTCCCATTGTGGGGAACATAGTCCTGTGGCATGGCACAGCTCACTGCTCAAGAGGCTGGGTAATGCTCTTTATTCTGGGAAGTCTTGGAAAACAGCATCAGGAGTTTCCTTACGATGGAGGAAGGGCAGAGTGGATATTGGGAACCATGAGCTGGCAGAACAAAACCACCCTACTGAGAATACCAGGCTAGTGAGTCAACATTACCTGCTCTTCTTCCCCTCCCTCCAGCACAGGTAAGAGAAGAAAAGATCAGGTGAGCCGGGCTGGGAGGTGAGCTGTGCCCTCCAGGTAACATCTTGCTTCAGCCAGCTGGCTCTGGGGCCTCCCGAGGAGGTCATCGCCTTTTCCAGCCCTTAGCTGGGGCCTGACTGGCAGTTACAGACCAGCATGGCAGAGAGGAATGGCAGCCAAGTCGTGCCCGCTGGTGCCCCTGAGAAATCGTTTCGCACCTCAGGGGTTTCACTGGGGCTCATCTGTTGACGATGAGGCCACTTCCCGTGGTGGCCAGCACAGAATCCAAACGTCATCTGTATCTTAACCCTTCACTCCTTAACCCTATGAGGTTGACACTGCCTGATCTACTGGACAGAGGGGATTGAACCCCAACCCTTGCACGGACTGTGCCCTCCAGCTTCTGTGTATTGTTGGGGGTGGTTACAGTAGCACTGTCCTCCCGGGCTACTGGAAGCAACAAGGGACATGGTGTTGGGGAGCGCGAGCGATGCTGTGGACGTCGTGAGCACTCGCAGAGGTTCATTCTCCTTTTACTTCCCTACAGGAGTGCCAGCCCCGCCACGCAAGCCTCCTCCACGGGCTGTTATTCTCCTCCTCAACTCCTGCGCGCTGCCCTGTCTTAACCTCAGTTCCAGTTTTATGATTAAACATCCCAGCGTCAATTATTTACAATATGTCCAGATGACTATCAGGGGTTGCAGGGGGCTGAGTGACTCACACGGGAGAAGTTGGTTTTTATGGAGGGGAAATAGCACGAAGGGAAACAAGGAATTCTACCACCTGACCACAGAGACTGAGGTCAGTCTCAGAAGGGCTGGAAGCATCTAGGGTGCCGCGAGGGGGCTCTCACTGGGGGTGCGGGGCACCGGGAGGCAGGGGTGGGGGGTGGAGCGCTAGCTCTGCCCTCAGATATAGCCAGTTCGAAGCTTAGCTGGATGACTTCGAGCAGGCCTCTTAACTTCTCTGAACATCCATTTCCTCATCTGTGAAATGGTGATTACTCCAGAAAGCTTCTCATCAGGGATCGTGGGAATGTTCAATGTGTTAATATATGACACATTTTTTTAAATAAGTATATTAACTAAATCATAGAAATAATAAATCGTTAATATTTATATCAAATAAGATATACTAAATTGTCTAAATGCCATTAATAACAATAATAATAAATGCACGGAAAGCACCCAGCACTTGGTAAACGCTTAGGAGACCATCCACGGATGCCTACTGTGATCCCAGAACGTTAACAGTTGGGAAAAGAATTGGGTGTGACTTTCAGGGAAGTGACTTCCTGAAAACCGGAAGCAGGTGGAGCCCCGGGGGCTTCAGGTGGGAATCACAGGTAGCACGAGAAGAGAGGGCAGGGAGAGGGCTGGACAAGCTTGAGTGGATTCCAAAAGGGTGCTTGGCAGAAGTTTTAGGAACCCCTTCTGTGGAAGCAGCATCACTGTGGCTAAAAAAGAAAATGTCCAGATATGGGCAGGATAAATGCTCTCCGACTGTGTCCTGGCCTCCACAATCAAGGGCAGCCGTGCTAAAGGCCTGGGAACAGGGAGGGCTTTGCTTCTGCAGGATCCATCTGCCCGCGGAGGTCTGCCTGTCTTCTCTCCACACCTCCAGTTTTGACTTGAAACCCCCATATAAGGACCCCAGAAAATAAACGTCTGCCAAGCTTTGTCCCAAGGACTGAGGAACTGGAGGTATATGAGCCACCAGGAAAGCGGGTGCCTTGCCAATACAGCATGAGAATGCACGCCTTTGTCAGTTTCCACCCCAGCCACGTTAGAACAAGTGCAGGCTTGCCGCCAGAGCAACCTCGGGTTAAAATGTAAACCCGATGCAGGAGGGCCAGGCTGCCCAGCCTCCCTCCAGCCTGGCCACGTGAGGAAGAGGTGCAAAATTCACCAAGGGATCCATTTGATCAGGATCCAGGAACGGGGCCCAATTAAAGGAGCTGTTGGACAAGTGAACGGTCTGAGCGCTGGCAGGTGCCAGAGGAAGGGTATGCTTGTGCAGGCGGCCTGCGTGCATTTTCTGCGGCTGCTGTAACAAATTACCCCACAGGGTGGCTGGAAACAACACCACCTGTACTCTCTTGCAGCTCCTAAGTAAGGCCAGAAGCCCTCAGTTTCATGGGCTAAAGTCAGCAGGTTTGCGGGGCCGGTTCCTTCTGGAAGCTGAGGGGACAAGTGGCTTCCTCGCCTTCTCCAGTGCCAGAGGTGGCTGCACCCCATGGCTCAGGGCCCCTCCCCTCGTGGCCACAGCCCCTGGCTTCTGACCTCACATCTCCTGCTTCCTCCTTTGACCTTTTTCGCCTCCCTCTTCTAAGGACAGTTGTAATTAAATTGGACCACCTGGATAATCCCGGCTAATCTCCCCATCTCGGGATCCTTAATTTAATCACACCTGAAAAGTCCCTTTTGCCATATAGAGTTAACAGTCACAAATTCCAGGGATTAGAATCTGGATATTTGGGGTGGGGTGGGGGATCATTATTCGGCCTCCCATTACCTTCTCCCAAATTCTGAGAAACTCGGAGTGGGTGAGTGGCAAATAGCCCCAAGCTAAACCCCAGATTCTTCTCTGCGCTCAACTTCAATGGCCTTGAATTAGCCTCTCACACCCCCCACCCCACCCCGGGCCTCTGTAAAGATGATAGATGCTCACCTGCCTCCACAAGTCTGGAAATAACAGCTAACACGTTGGGAGCCGTTACTCTGTGCTCGTAATGCAGTCACTCATTGATTTTCCAGCCTTACTGTGCCTGGGAACAGCCCGGCAGGCTCCTGCCTCAGCACCTGCGTTCCGTGGTTCCCTCTGCCTGGAAGGTCCTTCGCCCAAATATCCACATGTTTCCCTCCCCCACCTCCTTCAAACCCCTGCTCAAATACCGCTTTCTCAGTGACTGTGTTCCCTGACCACTGCATTTCAAGTCCCCAGCCCCGCACTCCCTACTCCCCGCCCCGGGGGGGTGTCAGCATCATTGCTCCCAGCTGGTCCTCTCCACCCAGCATTCTGCGGAGTTTTCTCCAACAGGTGGTTGTCTGTCTGTCTTGGCCATTCCTCTATCCCCAGCACTTACAGCAGGTCCCAGCACACAGTAGCTGCTCTGTTCATGTTCTGTCGAGTGACTCACTAAATGCCCGAATCCCCAAACTTTGAGCCCATCATGCATACCAACCCATGAGGTTGATCCGAGTCCAGCTCCCCTGACCAGTGAGGCTGCTGAAGCGGACAAAGGTGAGAGGGAGCCTCCAGGCGAGCGTGAAAGAGCTGGGCTACGGTGGGAGCACAGCCGCTGGTCCCAAGCCCACCCTGGGAACCCACTGCGTGCTGGGAGGGGCTGATACTCGCAAATAAACCTGAGCTCCCTGATGTGAGTTCTCGCCTCTGCCCTCCTCTACTTTTTTTTTGCTGCAGAATGCCTCTTGGGGAGGAGGAACAAATGAATCGGGGCAGTGTCCAAAATGACCTTCTGCACAAGGACACAGGCTTCGTCCACATGGTGCCCAGGTTCACACAAGCCTGGCCAGCAGCCAGCACACTGACCTGAGCCGCAAAGTCGCATGAGCTCCCTGTCCCGGGAAGTTCAGCTACGACATCTCACTGGCCCCAGTCGGGGGGTACCTATAACAGGTGCCACCTGCCCGGCCTTGGTGAGTTTGGCTGAACAGCTGCTTTCCTACTACCTCGTGGATGAGGGAGTTCTGAACAAGGAGACTCCACAGAGCCACCACTTACACGCTGTGTGACCTGGGGCGAGTTTCTCAACCTCTCTGTGCCTCAGTGTATTCAGTGATAACGTGGACAGAAGGGGTGATAAGAGCACCTGCCTCATAGGATGCTTGGGTGGAACAAATGAGCTGACCCATGCCAAGCACTCAGCGTGAGCCCAGCACACTCGTGTCCGGGAAACATAGCCGATGTGTCTGTTGCTGGCTGCATGCTGGGGCCGGGTGGGATGGTAGCACCTGTGCTCAGCCCTGCTTGCCAGAGTGGGAGGCCACTGGTGGCCCATCCCCAGAGCCTGGAGAGGGATCAAACTGTCAGACTCCCTTTGAATTGTTGGTGACAGGAGCTCTGGATGCTGCCCTGCATCTCATAGGCACCAGACTCCATCCTGGCGGAGGGGACACACAGCGATGTCACCTTTCCCAAGAAAGATTGAATGTGGCTGGAGCCTTTGAGACCGGTTCCTAGTGCCAGCCTTGCAAATAGGGTCACACGCCAGCCACTTGCTTAGAGAAAGATACCGTGTCAAGCTCCAGCAGACTTAGATACCCGGTTTGTTTTTGTTTTGTTTTTAAGATTTTATTTATTTATTTGAGAGAGAGAGTGAGCGAGCGAGAGCAGGGGGAGAAGCAGGCTGAGCTGAGCAGGGGGCCCGACACAGGACTCGATCCCAAGACCCTGAGATCATGACCTGAGCTGAAGGCAGATGATTAACCGACTGAGCCACCCAGGCGTCCCAATACCCAGTTTGTTAACTCGCTCCCTCTGTTGATGACTCCTGGAGTCATCAGAACTTGTTTGACTTCCTTAATCTCACCAACATTTAAGTGGATGAGCAAGGAGACTGGAAATGTCAGGTCTTCTAAAATCCATGGAGCTCTTCTGTTGGGAGGGGGGAAGCTGCCTCTTTTCTCTGCAACAAGTGGCAGGCGTCTGGAAACTGTCCTCTCTCCCCTCTCTGCAATTTCTTGGGTTGAACCCTTCCCACAGGTCTCCGTCATCTCCTCATACCCCCAAACTCCACCCATGGTAAATGTACATACACTTCAAGGCCTGCAAAGTGGCTGCTTTTTTTTTTATTAAAGATTTTAGTTATTTATTTGAGAGAGAGAGAGAGAGAGAGAGAGAGGGTGCAGAAGCAGGGGGGAAGGGCAGAGGGAGACGGAGAAGCAACCGCAAGCCGAAGGCAGATGCTTAACCGACTGAGCCACCCAGGTGCCCCCAGGTGCAGCTCTATCTTCCTTCCCCCACCTGCTCCAAAGCTAATGTGTTGCTCTCTCTGTAGCCTCCTGTTAAGCCCCATTTTAGCAGTACTGGTAGTTAAAAGCATGGGTTTTGGAATCAGACACACCTTATCCCTGCCTTGTACTGACTGTGTAACTTTGGATTAGTTCCTGTACCTCTCTGAACCTCGGTGTCCTTATCTATAAAACAAATAGAATACCTCTCGAAGGATTGTGCATGGATGTGTGACCCCAAAGCCCCTGGCACACGATAGGAACCCAGGAATTGTTGGACTCAAATTCTCTAGAAAGCCAGTTTCACAACGGCACACCTGTTACCCCCGGTGCTTTTGTGACGAAATATCTCTGAGGATAAAGTGCAGTGCTCACCGCAGGCCTGCCCGCCCTGCCCAGGGAGGGGTGTGGTGCGAGGGAAGGAGGTTGCACTGCAAAGTCCGCGGGGATTTGATTGTGAATCTTGCCTGCTGCCTAGAGCTGTGTGACCTAGGGCAAATTACATAACCTCTCTGAGACTCAGAGATAGTGGGGCTAATCATTCCTTGAAGGGTGGATGCTGCTGGTACTTCTACGACTATTCCTATAGTTACCGCTCTGCCTGGCAGATTCCTGCACATCCCTTCTTTTCTTTTACCCCCGTCAGCTTTCTCGGGCCCAGGCAGCCCTCTCTCCTCCCCTCTACTTTTATGACTCATTTGCACTCATTGCACTTCATTTTTCCTGAATGCTCAAGCTACAAAAACTTGTTCTCAAAGAATGGGAACCTGACACCTTTGACCTTGGTTGGTGGGGAGGTGGCCTGAAATGCCCAGGCAGGACTGGGGCAGCACGGTGGTGGTGGCTCAGCGCCTTTCTCCTCCCGTGCCCCCCTGCCTGGGACCGGAACTTGGTAACCAAAGTGACTAGGGGCTGAAACTTGGCCCAAGAGGCCCCCACTGTGTTCTTCCTTTGTGATGGGAATGTGGCCTGGTTCCCTGGGAATGCAGCTGGGGATCCCGTTTCCAATTATGCAGTTTGGCAGGCAGAGGTTGGGGCACAGGGAGACCTGTCAAGGAGCCTCTTTGTCCTGGGGACTGGTCAAGCTGCCAGGCACCTCGGACCGCTGAGATTCCCCTCCCCGGGAAAGGCAGCTGGGCCGGGCCAGGCGCTCCTGGAACTGCGCCTTCCAGGGCCAGGGGGCAAGCTTGATGGCCACGGAGGGGTCTAGATCAGATCCCTGCTTTCCAAATCCCCATGGAATTTCTGGGATTCAGAAATTCTGGGAACGGGCAAGGGAAGGCTTAGCTATCACTTGGGACCCTTTGCTCTGCCGCAGCGAGGACAACACTGGTTTTTTTTTTCTTTCTTTTGTTCAATTTTATTCAAAGCATTGTCTTCACATTAGATTCATAGAGACTCCAGTCCAGGTGCAGGATGGCTGCACTCGGGTCTCAACCAGGTGGAGTGCTCTGAAGTCCAGAGCTGTGACTATCCACCCCCACCCCGGACATCCCTGCTGGCTCTGGTCTGCCAAGGGTGCCAGTGGGAGGGAAGACAGAGGCTGCCCAAAAGGAGCAAGGCTCGGGCTCTCACCCCAGCAGACTTCTGCCTAGGAACACGAGGGAACGCTGAAACCAGAAACTCCACCATGGAGGGACCCCTGGGTGGCTCAGTCGGTGAAGCACCTGCCTTCGGCTCAGGCCATGATCCCAAAGTCCTGGGATCGAGACCCACGTTGGGCTCCTTGCTCAGCGGGGAGCCTGCTTCTCCCCCTGCTTGTGCTGTCTCTCTCTCTCTCTCTCTCATTCTGACAAATAAATAAATAATCTTAAAAAAAAAAAAAAGCCCTCCACCTGGGAATGTTGGTAGAGTCACCTTCTCGGGTCAGAATGAAAGTCACATTTAGCCTGGGCACCTCTCCCATGTTGCTGGCAAATCATTTGCGTACAGATACTCTGGAAAGTTGCTCAAACTAATCCTCTCCCCCTCGGTGCCCACCGTGGACTGGGAATTTCCCCAAATTGATACGGGACATTGGTTAAACTTTTTAACTTGCCAGATATTCATTCTACCAATAGTTATTAAGCACCTGTTAGGTTCCCTAACAAGAACTTTCATTCGGGGAGTTTATCCTCCACTGGGGGAGACAGGGAGCCAATAAGAAAGCGAAACAATACTATTATAGATTGTGAGGTAATGTCATCCATCCATGGGAAGGAATGTCATCAAGGAACCAAGCACGGGGCTTAAGAGTAGCTGGGTGATGGAGGGACATTTTATATAGAATGGTTAAGGAAATCCTCACTGCGGAGGTGGCATTTGAGCTGAGAGACAGAAGTAGTAAAGAAGTCGCCAGACCAAAGAGACAGATGGAAGAGTGTTTCAGGTATGGGGAACAGCAAGTACAAAGGCCCTGTGGCAGAACGTGCTTGGTGTGGGTAAAAAACAGAACAGAAGCCACTGAGGGTTGGTGAGCCAAGAGAGAAGATATGAGAAAGGCAGGAGCCAGTCCAATCTGGTGGGGCTTGAGGCCACAGCAAAGGAGTTTGGAATTTACGCAAAGAGTGGTGGAAAGGTGTTGATGGGTGTTGGAAATTCCTATTACGAAGTAATTCAGCAAATGAAAAGGGTCTCTATAAGGTATCTGTGAAGTGTAAGGAACAATGTAATAAATAAACACCCATATATTGTTTGGTTTTACCAGGTTTGGAACGTCACAGAAATGGAAACATGCTGCGTTTGCTTTTCTGTTCAACGTCACGTTTGTCACAATGGGCCACGTTGGTGCACATAGCTGCAGATGACTTATATTCGTGGCTGTGTGGGACTCACAGAATAATGCTGTCATGGCTTATCCTTTCTCCTGGTGCATGGCCTTATTTGATTTTCTAATGTTGAACCAATCCTACATACTTGGGATAAACCCAACTTGATTGTGATGTATTGTGTATTTCTTTTTTTAATTAATTAATTTATTTAAATTTAATTAATTAACATATAGTGTATTATTAGTTTCAGAGGTAGAGTTCAGAGAGTCATCAGTTGCATATAACACCCAGTGCTCATTCCATCACATGCCCTCCTTAATGCCCATCCACCCAGTTACCCCATTCCCCCCCCAACTCCCCTCCAGCAACCCTCAGTGTGTTTCCTATGATTAAGAGTCTCTTATGGTTTGTCTCCCGCTCTGATTTCGTCTTGTTTTATTTTTCCCTCCCTTCCCCTATGCTCATGTTTTGTTTCTTAAATTCCACATATGAGTGAGATCATATGATAATTGTCTTTCTCTGAAAGACTTATTTTGCTCAGTATAAATACCCTCTAGTTCCATCCATGTTGTTGCAAATGGCAAAATTTCATTTTTTTGATGGCTGAATAATATTCCATTGTATATATAGACCACATCTTCTTTATCTATTCATCTGTCAATGGACATCTGGGCTCTTTCCACAGTTTGGCTATTGTGGACATTGCTGCTATAAACATTGGGGTGCAGGTGCCCCTTCGGATCACTACATTTGTATCTTTGGGGTAAATACCCAGTAGTGCAATTGCTGCATCGTAGGGTAGCTTTTTGAGGAACCTCCATACTGTTTTCCAGAGTGATTGCACCAGCTTGCATTCCCGCCAACAGTGTAGGAGGGTTCCCCTTTCTCTGCATCCTCGCCAACATCTGTCATTTCCTGACTTGTTAATTTTAGCCATTCTGACTGGTGTGAGGTGGTATCTCATTGTGGTTTTGATTTGTATTTCCCTGATGCTGAGTGATGTGGAGAATTTTTTCATGTGTGTCTTTCATTGTATGTCTTACTTGGAGAAACGTCTGTTCACGTCTTCTGCCCATTTCTTGATTGGATTATTTGTTCTTTCGGTGTTGAGTTTGATAAGTTCTTTATAGATTTTGGATACTAGCCCTTTATCTGATAAGGCATCACAAATATCTTCTCCCATTCTGTCGGTTGTCTTTTGGTTTTGCTGATTGTTTCCTTTGTTGTGCAAAAGCTTTTTATCTTGATGAAGTCCCAATAGTTCATTTTTTGCTTTTGTTTCCCTTGCCTTTGGAGACGTGTCTAGCAAGAAGTTGCTTGTCACAGAGGTCACAGAGGTTGCTGTCTGCGTTCTCCTCTAGGACGTTGATGGATTCCTTTCTCACATTGTGGAATTCCATTTGCTGGTATTTTGTTTAGGATTTTTGTTTGTGTGCAGACAGATCAGATTGGCCTGTCATTTTCCTTTCTTGCCTTGTCCTTGTTTGGTCTTGGTATCAAGGTTATACACTGCTCATAAAATCATTTGGGGGAATGTTTCCTCTCCTTTTACCCTCCGGGGCACTTGTGGAAGACAGATAAAACCGCAGAAGGGTCTGGTAAACGCAGCTGCCAGACTGTCATCCTCTTCTGCGGTCCCACTTTCTGGTACAACTTTTCTTGCTTGTGCCTCCAGCCCGACCTATGCCCCCACCCCGCCAAGAAAAACAAAGGAAACACATTGCTCCCTCATAAGCGTCTCACATGGAAATGCTCACAGCTTACTTAGAAAGCTGTGTTTCTGGTTTTTTACAGGTGGGTCCTTAACTCAAGAGTTTAGCATGAAGAGTTGTTTTCAGGCCTGCCCTGAGCGCCCCCACGTAACAGGTAGTTGCCTCTCTTAACAGATTAACCACGCTTCTTGAAAACCCAGGTATAGGATCACTCACTTATCCTTTAGGGCCTCCCTGAACATGAGCCAGAGTCCAGCCAGAGGTGAGTCTGGCGGAGCTGGGACCCCGGTCTGCCCGCCAAGGCTGCTCTGTTTTAGGGATGTGTTGGAAACTATGTGGTCCAAATCCTCTAAGCACAAAATTAGCTTCTTTCCATATTTTTGAAAGGGAAAGAACACCTTACTAAATATAACATGGGTCAACAAGCCAGAAACAAGATAAACAGCTAGCAGCTGCAGCTCAGGAGCTGGGTTCCACACCCCTGGTGAACCCACCAGAGTCCTGGTCTCCAGAGGGAGGGCAGAATCGACGGACAATTTTAAGCGACCCCCTGGACACATAACCCTGCCATGAACCCAAAACACAAGACCTTCATTTCTTTTTTTGATTCTAAAACCAACATATACACATTTGTGTGTTTCCAGTTGTTACTCTCCCAGTAAGAAAAAGAAAATAAAAATCACTCTAATCCCACAGTGCGGAAAACAACTAAAAAGACCATGGGATGCATAATCTGAGTGTTTTGAAATTTAATATAAAACATAAGTGTTTCTCAGCCTTTTTCCCCAGTATTGTTCCCTAAAGAGTCTTTTTAGACACTGTTTTTGTAATGCCCCCATTTTACCCCCACTCCATGAAATTTTAATACTGCAGATATCTTGTGTGTCTGTTAATGTATGGTGGAGGGCCACAAACCATTGTAATATCTAAGACTATATCACACCATCCCCAAGAACCAATTTTTGCCCCCGCCCACCGTGGGTGGTCTCACTCCATTGGCAATGCAAGCTTTAAATAAAATTAAATAACAAACCTTTCTAGAAGAACTTGCTATGCGCCGGTCACATATAATTCTAGGTACTTTATGTATGTTCTCTTGTTCACTTATCATAACTCTCCTATGAGGTGAATACCAGAAAGACTTGGTCTGCTTTTACAGTTGTGGAAGCTGAGGCACAGAGAGGTTAAGTAACTTGCCAAAGGCGCTGGGAAAGTTGGGAGTGAGGATCTGAGCCCAGGCAGCCTGGTTCCAAAGTTCATGTTGAACCACCAAACTGCTTTGCCTTGCAACAACACCTTCTGATTGTAACAAATCCAAAATACAGAAACAGGGTAACAGGTATAGTTCCCAAGCCCTCTCTATTCTCTGAAGAAATCATTGCTAAATTTGGAATGTGTCTTGCCTGAGATTTTTACATATATGTTTGTATATATGAAAATCGTCTGTCTCTTGTTTAACATAAGGAGGATCATCCAGCCTTCCTTCCTATACATTCATGTGTACAGATGTGTATATAGAATTTTTTAAAAATTAGAATCACACTGAACATACTGGTTTTTTTTTTTTAACTTTGACTTTAAAATGTATTAGCTGGCTTAAAACCATAATTTAACAAGCACGTGTACCATATTTTATTTAACCAGATGCAGATGACTGGCTATTGAAACAGTTTCTAGGATCTCACTGCTACAAAGCTTTGATGAATATCCTTGCCTTGTACATAGTTCTCAGAGCCAAAGGGTATAAGCATTTTTGAAACTTTTGATCCATCAATGCCAAAATTTGCCGTCCGGAAAAATTGTATGAAATCACTTATCCCAACACCATTACCCACATTGGGCATTATTGCCTGTTTTCCATCACTGACCATTTAACAGGCCCAAATGTGTGAATCCCGACATTTTCATCTCTTTTGGTGACTCTCATCTGGAGCCTGTTTGACTCATGTGACAGGTAAGGCAAAGCTTGAGTCGAGAGATCAGGGAGGGTGGGAGGTTAAAGTAGCCCCAATCACTGGTTTAGAAAACACACTCTCCACCTCCCAAGGACAAGGCCTACCTGCTGGGCACCTAGCAGGTGCTCAGTCATGGGCTTTTTCATCTCCTGCTTCCCACACCAGCCTCTGGCTGCACCTCCGCACCACTGAGCCCTCCTCCTCCTCTGGCCTTGTCTCAGATCCATTTGGCAGAACTGCTAAACCCCTAATCCTTTCCTTTGCTGGCTATGAGTGATATTTGGGAAACAAATACCCTCATGTGTTCGGTAGGCTTTTGAGCGGATCCACAGCAACTGTCTGCAGTGGAATGGGATCCCTGTTCAGTGCCCTGCATGCCTACACATCCATGTTCACACATCAGCACACATGTATTTGTGGGTATGCTCATGTGCATTAGCACAGCACAATTCGGGTGCAGACCCTATTATGTGAGGTGGGACTTGTCTCTCACAGAGACTTTCCATATACCCTCCAGCCTGAGTTAGGACACCCACCTACCGAATTCCACAGTTTCTAGACTTTCTTCCCACTTTGTCGTTATTCCCTGTAGACTTTTTCCTGCTGGCCCGGAAGCCCCACTAACCCTTAACTTGCTCACCGGTGTCCCTCCAGTGCCTAACACTGCTTAGCAGATGCGCAAGAAATATTTGTGGATTGAAAAAAAAAAAAGAAGAAGAAGAAACAGACCTCAAGCCGATAAAGGATATTATCCCAAATATTTTTAGAGTATTTTTTTAACAAAGTGGCCACTTTCAGATTGAGCCCGTTGTTTGATGAGAAAATATCTCTGCAGCATTAGATTTCAAGTGGCCTGTTTAGCCGTCCTTCTGGAAAGATTGGAAAGAATGCAGAGTTGAAAATAGGACCTTGCCCATCCAAACATCTGTCAGGCTTTACTGTTCTGTGAAGGTCACTGTCCCGGGAATAATGTACTGAGGAGCAGTTAGCCAGGAAGGGTGCCGCTGCTCGCTGGTCCTCCTGGCCCCTGAAAGTGTTCTGAGCTAAACCTTCAGGTGACTTGCTTATCTGGCTCACTCTCCCAGCCAACAAATGGTTGTGGAATCCCAGGACGGTGGGCTTGTTCCCTTGAGCACAAGGTCTCCGAGCTGCTCCATGGGAGGAGGGTTTCTCGCCCGGCTGGGCACAGCAGCTAAGATGGGGAATAGGCCGGCTTCTGCCACTTTAGGAAAAGCAAAACTCCGCGTGGCTGAAGGGAGGCGAGTCTTGCAGGAAGACTTCAGGTGGCCTCTATTCATTTCATTCAGAGATTGAGCAGACATGTTTGGAGCCCCTGCTATGTTCTGGGTACAGAGATGTGTCATGGGAAGAGAGAGACTGGCCACAGTAGTCACTGGTGGCCTGTGGGAGTCCACGGAAGGGGCAGCTGAGCAGGGGGGACCAGAGAACTGCAGAAATGCTGGAGGGGGGTGTGCAGAGAAGGGTGAGGTGAGAGATGAGGGTGAGAGGCGGTCACACACGTGACTCCAGGAGCCCAGATTTTCCGCTGCAGGAAATGGGGAGCCATGGAGGGTGGGGGGCAGCCCATAGGCCGTGTGGACTGGGACACACCCCCGACGGATGCCCGTCGCCCAGGCGATTTGGGTACAGCTACTGACCACGGCTCATGCACACCATCGTTCACACTCCTCGCTGGACCCCGTGCCCGCCGAGATTTCACTGCACTTCATTAAATTCCACAAAATGTTTTCAGGCCCCAGAGTGCTGACCTCTCTGGTCTCCTGCATGGAAAGGTCTGGCTTTTCCTTTTCGGGTGGGGTAGGCGGATCAGCCCTCCTTCTGCAGGCACGTAAGCCATCTGGAATGCATCAGCGGCCAGGCCTGGCCGAGCGCACGGCTCGGTCCCGCTCCGTGACTCCTTCGAGAGTACCGGCGCTGCGTTCACAAACATGTCGGGAATCTGAACTGAGCCTCCTCTCTCTTCTTTCTGCTTTCCTTGCAGACCTCTCGGCCGCAGCTGTCCACACAGGATGCCTCGAATTTGCTGGAAGCCATCCCTCGAGAGCGCAGCCGCTGCTTCTTTAGGGCAGCACTAGGGATTTCGTTCCGTGCGTTGAAGGGGTTTTTGTTGTTCTTGCTGCCACTGCTGGTGCGCTCATTTATTTATTTTCTTTCTTTGCACCGGGCCTCGCCCTGCTCGCACTGGCATGATGGCCCAGTCGAAGGCCAACGGCTCCCA
This sequence comes from Zalophus californianus, assembly GCF_009762305.2. NCBI lineage: Eukaryota > Metazoa > Chordata > Mammalia > Carnivora > Otariidae > Zalophus > Zalophus californianus. The sequence goes on from NC_045598.1 coordinate 11,054,481, forward strand.
CTATGCGCTGACCGCCATCGGCCTGGGGATGCTGGTTCTCGGGGTCATCATGGCCATGTGGAACCTGGTGCCCGGGTTCAGCGCCCACGAAAAGCCGACAGCTCAGGGGAACAACAAGACAGAGATAGGCAGCGGCATTCTCAAGAGCAAGACCTTCTCCGTGGCCTACGTGCTGGTCGGGGCTGGGGTGATGCTGCTTCTGCTCTCCATCTGCCTGAGCATCCGGGACAAGAGGAAGCAGCGGCAAGGCGAGGAGATGGCCCACATCCAGCACCAGCCGGGGGTCGAGCCGCACGGCCCGGAAGAAGACAGGTGAGGACGGGCTGACCGCCCTTGGACCGGGGGATGGACACACACACACACACACACACACGCTCACACTCATAGGGTTCACTGATGAGACTGTTTTAATCTAGGAGGCTCTGCCTTCCCACTCTCCCCCACTAAGGCTCTGTAAAGCAGTTTATAATTTTCCAAATAGCTTTATACTTCTATCCCAGAGTTTCCCAAATCATGCGGTATGAATGGATTACAGGTGTATCAAGATTTTGACGCTGGCAGGAAAGCTGCATGGGGCCCAGGGCAGCCAGAGCCTCCAGACAGGCTGTGTGTATGTGCTTTGCGTTGAAAAGGTTGGGAACCAGTGTTCTATTTGGACACAAATGCCACAAACGCATTTAAGAGATAAGCAATAAATCGGGGAACACATGATGAAAGTTGACATCCCTACTAGGAAAAGAGCCCTTGCAAATGAGTGTGACAGGGGAGCATACCAGTAGGAAAAGGGACAAAGGATACAAGCAAGCATCTCGTAGATGTTCAGATGAGAGATGTTCAACCTCATTCGTCACGAAACGCAAACAAAAAGAAGGTGTCATTATTCTTTGCCTATCTTAATGGCCAAGCCGGGCAGCCCCCGGTGTTGGAGAGCTGTAGGGAAATGGGCCACTGATGGGGGTATCGGCTGACACAGAGGAGTCTTCATGGCGAGAGGAGATATTGAAGATGCGTGTCCCAATCTATTCTGTTCCTAAGAGTTTACCCTTGGGAGAAAAATCACGCAAGTGCAAAGGAGTCTGTGCCCTTAGGTTTATCAGAGCGTTGCTTAGAAGAGCAAAAACTGAGAAATGACCTAAATATCCACCATTCAAGCTAAATTATGGCACGCCCACTCGGCAGCATTCTGCAGAGCCACAGCTGAGCCATAGTTGCCAACACGGGACCATGTGCACCATGGTGAGAAAGGGAGGTTACAACACGGCATCTGTGCCAGGGTCCTAATTGCATCAAATGTTGCAGCTGTGGGATCAGAGAGGGGTCTGGAAAGGTATGCAACAGAGTGTTAACAGTGGTTGTCTCCAGGTGGAAGGAGATGGGACGGTTTTATTTTCTGCCTTAGGTTTTTCTGTGTTGTTTAGATTTTCTGCAACCTTGTCATCCTTCTAGCGGGAAGGGAGTTGTTTTTGGCTTGGAGAAACGAAACCTATTTTCTGATAATAAAAGATCATGCACGCATATTCTCGAAAACTTAGGAAATACAGAAAAGAACAGAGACGGAGAATCAGTCCACCCCTAATTCCCCACCCTAGCCAGGAGCACACACATACTAAGGGAAATGAGAGGTAGGCCTGGACAAACAGGGAGGGGCTGATGTTGGCCATTATCACCCTATAGGTTCAAGTGTAGAGTCCTGGACTATGGCTTATGGCACTATTCCCTATACGTGTGTAAAAAAAAGAAAAAGAAAAAAAGACACCCTGACTTTCTGGTTTTCTCTTTCAACAGTCAAAAGAGATTAAGCCTGAGGATAAGACCTTTGAGCCTTATAGTGAACTTGGAAGACAAAATTACAGAATACCTTGAAATACATATAAATTTTATAGCAGAAATTCCTTCTCTACCCGGGGACAACCATTCTACTTCACACTGGCCGCTGCTTCGTGCATGTTTGTGTGGCCTTTGGCAAAAGGACCCAGCTTGGCGCCAGAACGGCCCATCTGGCATGTGGTTAAGCATGAGTCTTAAAAGCGAAGGGGGCTTCACACTTCCTTGTGTTAAGACTTCCAGATCATCCAGTGTAGTCATTGAGTGTGGCCTTCAGTTCCTGCTCTCCCACTTCCCAAATATATGACCAAGTCACATAACCTTGACGTATCAGTTTCCTCATCCATAAAATGGGTATGAAAGTAGTACCTAGCTCACAGCATTGTTAGGAAGATGAAACTGGTTGATATGTGTTAAAGTACTTAGCACAGTACCTGACGCCTAGCACACAGCTGAAGTGTTAGCTTTTATTACTTTTGGCACCCACGGGTTGTTCACAAGGCTGGTGTATGTGGACCCGGTGCTGACACAGGATCTGGAGTTCATCTACTTGTGATTTTCAATATGGCGGGAGCGCATGCTAACACTCTCCATGTTGGTGCTTATTGTCTTGCAGCCAGGAGGAGGAGGAAGAGGCCTCCTCCAGGTACTATGTCCCCAGTTACGAGGAAGTGATGAACACAAACTACTCGGAAGCGAGGGAACTGGACCAGAACCCGAGGATGAGCATCTCTCTCCCATCCTATGAGTCCTTGACGGGGCTTGACGAGACGAGCCCCACAGCTGCCAGGGCCAACGCGGAGACCAGCCCGGGGAATCCACCCGACAGGCAGAACTCCAAGTTGGCCAAACGCCTGAAGCCACTCAAAGTTCGAAGGATTAAATCCGAAAAGCTTCACCTCAAAGACTTCAGGATCAGCCTCCCGGACAAAAACATCCCTCCTCCCTCCATCGAGCCTTTGACCCCCCCACCACAGTACGACGAAGTCCAGCAGAAGGCTTCTGACGCCCGGCCACCTGACTGATGGCCCTGCTCAGGTGTGTCCCTCCGGTCGCTCACCCTCCACACCACGGACCCCCAGTGAAGCCACTTCAGCTGCAATTGAGGAGTGGAGGGGGCAGATGCATACAGATTGATGTGGATGGGGGCGAGGGAGCGGGGCGTGGGGAGTCCAGTGACTAGGGACTGACTGACGTCCACAGAACCTCATGTGGCAGTGCATTGGGAAGAGCTGCTGCCTCGGATCTCGGGGTGTGGACCCCGTCACGGTCCTCACAGGGTACGCACCTTCCCCATCGTTTTTCCCCAACTCTGAGTTGTTGGCGACAACACCTCTCTTTCCAATCAGGAGAGGATGCCTAGCAGCTGGTTTAGGTTGTGATTTTTGTTTTGCTTCCACTAGGACTGTTTTGTTTCAAAAAGAAAACAAGATATGCCTTTGCTTTCTTCACCGGAGTCCTGAGCCGTGGGTAGGAGATGTGACTCAGCTTTCTAGAAAGGACGCGGGGCCATTTCAGGAACGAAGCAAAACAAGAGGCTGATCGATGATGTGGGGGTGAGGCCCAGCTGGGCTCTCTCAGAGCCCCTGAAGCTGTTGGCTCTTGGGGGCCCCAAGGCCCGGTGATGCATAAGATCAGAGTCTTTACTGGTACACTTTCCTAGGGCCTTCAGGGTAAGGGCAAAAAAGGAAAGCTGCGTGAGATATATTTTATTCCTTCTAAAATGCCATGCAAGTGAGCTTTTTATAATAAAATATTTTATATGTAGTACATTTGGGCGCTGAATTATTGTCGCAGCTCTTCCAACACTGACTTGCTTAGGGAGAAATATCACTGATAATAATAGTTGCCGCTAATCTGCACAAACACTTCACATGTGTTACGGCATTTCATCTGGATCCTGGTATCACTGCCATTTTGCAGGTTAGCTCACAGAGGCTCTGGTTCAAGTGCCTCATGTCACATCGCTAGGAAGTAGCCGTGCTAGAGTCTGAACCCCAGCCGTCTGGCTCCAGGGCCTGAGTTCTTTAAATGCTCTACTGTGCCATTCAGTGTGAAGAGCTTTTTCAGACTTCGAATGAGGAGCTGTGCTTCCCAAGAAGGGGAAGCTACTGCTGCTGCCCCTTCGACTCACATGCCCAAAGGACCATGGTGGCTGTCTAGACAGCAGCTCCTACCGACCTAAACGTCCCCCCAGCACCCCCCTCCTGAGACCCGGCCCAGCGGGAGCCGATGGGCTGTATGCTCAGAAAGGCCGGGTGAGTGTGTCCTCATGCAGGGGGCAAAGTGCCTGCCTGTGGAACCCAGAAAAGCAGTTCAACTAATGAGGATGCCCAGGATTGCTGACTGCTGAGGCTAGGCCAGAAGAGGAACGACTGGGGTCACGGTCTTGACCGTGGAGTGGGAGTCTGGGAAGACACACCTGGGTCCAGGCGTGCCCTCCTGGTACTGGGGAGCATGAAGCGGAGTCTGCATGGAGAAGAGTAAATTCTGAGGCCCTGGATGTTTCCGAAAAGCTTCTAAGTAGAGAAGGGTGGGCAGATAGGGAATGAATCCCTCCTGATCTCGGGATTGGCAGCAGGGTCTAAATTCCAACCTTTCCCTTTCCTTATGCAAATCCATCTATTAAAAGGGAGCTGCAAGGACCTGCTTCGTGGCTAAGACACCAGAGGCCTGGTCTGGTCACAGCCCACTACCGAGCCAGCCTGTGGCTCTGCATATATCTGGGGGCTGGATTTGTTCTTCGGTTAGTCTTTTTGCTTCCTCCTGATGGGAAGACAAACAGGAGGAAAAAGAAAAGAAGACAAGCAGGGCACCTGGATGGCTCAGTTGGTTAAGCCTCCGACTCTTGACTTCGGCTCAGGTCATGATCTCACGGTCGTGAGAGTGAGCCCGGAGTAGAGCCCTATGTTGGGCTCCACGCACAGCAGGGAGTCGGCTGGAGATTCTCTCTCTCCCTCTGTCCCTCTACCGCCCCCTCTCTAAAATAAATAAATCTTTAAAAAAGAAAAGGAGAATAGCAAGGTTCCAAATGATAGAAAGAGCCCTCAGTCTGGGCTCTGGTAGATCATCCTGCGGGGTGTCTGCCCAGCCTAGACCCTCCTGGGGGGAGAAAGTTTTGGGGCTTGTAGTGGGCTGAATGGTAACCCCGAAAGATCTCAGGACCTAAGTTCTAGGACCTGAGAAGTTACCTTACAAGGTAAAGGTTTTGCAGGTGTGATTAAATTAAGGGTTTTGAGATGAGGTTATCCGGGAATCACCAGGTGAACTCTAGATGCCATCCACAAGTGCACTTGCAAATGAGAGCTGGGGGACACCACACACAAAGAAGAGGAGGAAGCAGTGTGACCACGGCCGCAGAGACTGGCCTGGTACGTCTGCAAGCCAGGGACTGCCAGCAGCCCTGGAGCTGGAGGAGGCAAGGGGATTCCCCTCTAAGCATCCAAGGGCGCTGCAACCTTGACTGTGGCCCAGCTGATGCTGGTTTTGGACTTCTGGCCTCCAGAACCATGAGAAGATACCTTTCTATTATTTTAGGCTACCAAGTCTGTGGGAATTTGTTGCCTAGAACATGTAGCATATAGAGCATGGTTCACCTCTGTCTATAGGAAGGCAGAGAGAACGTTAGCTGGAAATGTTGCCTGGGGGCTGGAGACCTGAACAGTGCCTAGAGAAGCAAAAAAAAAAAAAAAAAAAAAAAAAAATCCATCTGCAGTATTAAGTTAAAACCACCTGTCAAAGCAGGGGACCACCTTCACCTCAAAATTCCCCAAGGCACACTCATCCTGTTTGCTCCTTGGTCCAGATCTATCAGGGCCCTCTATCTTTTGACTCAAAAAAAAAAAAAAAAAGTGGGGGGACAGAGGGTAAAAGCCAGAATAAAGCCTCTAGCTCTTTCCTCGCCATCATGTTTCTGTTCTTAGAGTAAACATGAAAGGACAGAAATATAGAGAAAATTTAAGAAGCCACCCACTCGTTCTTGAGCCTAAATAGCACCAGGGCCAAGAGCAGAGAAAAAGCCCACCCAGCCCTCCCACTCCACCCAAAAGGAGGAATCCGAGCGGCTATATTGGTGTCACGTGAGCGCTACTCTCTCAGGTCACAGCTGATTGGACCGGAGGTGTGTGGCCACCTGACCCAGGAGAACCAATCAGAAGCTGAGCTGGGCTAAGCCCTGCTCCCTCAGGAATTGGTCCTGTGATGGATGGAGAGGCCGTTGGATGATGGGGTCTCGGGGATTAGGGGGCAGTTTGGGCGCCATCGTGATGGGCCACAGGTGAGCAAAGCAGGGGAAGAGGCAGAAAGAGGCAGACATGAACAATGAGACCTAGGAAATAGCTGTCTCCGGATGGCTTTCTGGTCCTTGGTCCTTGTCCCTTGGGAAGCCCAGCCCAGCCCTTGGGTTCTTATAAGAGATGCTGTGTCCTCCCAGTAAATCCGATCCCTTTTGAGTTCTGATCCTAAATTTAGCCCAAGTCCTTGAAGGGAGGCACCGCCTTTGCATCATAAACAGTGTTGAGCACATAGTGGGCACTCCACCTATCCCCGATTTTTATTCTCACTTTTCTCCGACTGGCTAGAGTCCTGACGAAGGGGAGCCACAAGCAGATCATTGAGGCAAAAGGTTTCTCTCTTCCTCAGTTCCCAAGACGGCAACTCCCATCAGGGAGAGCGGGCAAGTCAGTCCGTTTTGTTTGCTCTCCAGCCTGATACCAGCTCTTCGGTACCTTTAGACCTGAGTGGCTCATACTAAGAAAGTGAATGTCAGGAGGCCACGGCTATCAGGACTTAGACACCCTCTCCCTTGTTGATTCCCAAGCTTGCTTCCCTAGACTTTGATGAGTGGAAGTGAAAAAGTCCCTGATTCAATTCACTTGGAAATCCACAAGTGAAACTCCACATTTTTACTGAGCATCTACTATGTACCACATGCTAGGGATCAGCTGCAAACAAATGGACCAAGTCTCTGCTGACACCAAGGCTATGTTCTGGGTTGAGGGGGACAGATGATGAACAAAGAAATAAATTCATAGGCTATAATGTCAGGAGATGAGAAGCCATGTGAAAAAAGATGAGGCACTAGACCATCACCTGTTTGGGTGATTGGAAAAGACTCTTGGGAAGTAACATTGGAGAAAAGTGGGGAGTGAGCCACATGGAGATCTGGGTGCCGAGAATTCTGGAAAGCCTCTCACGTGCTTATGCAACATCATGAATCTCCAAGCAGATGTTGCAGGATATATCATTTCCCAAACCAATTTGGCCTCACCACCTTTCTTCCCCACAAAGTCTCTTCCATGGTCAGCTTTCATGGACTACCTCATAGGGAATGGTGATTGAGCCAAACCCAGTAATAATGCAGGGGGAGAATCAGGCCCAGAGCAGACAAGAGACGTGTCCAAAGTCCTGGAGCTCATTGACCAAGCTGTCCGTTAGCTTCCTTGTTGCGTGGCATTCAGGTCAAAGATCACCAGTGAGGGCCCCAGCAAAAGATCACAATGATCACAAGATGGCCCAGAACCCGACACCTCGGGGGAGAGCCCACCTCACATGGGAGGAAGGCAGTCAGATGGATGACATGCTGATACAAACCAAACAGCCCCCAGACACAACGTGTGACAAAACAGTCTCAGCTCCTGGTGACACTGGTAAACGTTCACACAAATGCCAGAACTGGACATCTTCACCTTAGATCAGTGGTTCTCCACCAGGATTGACTTTGCTGCCCAGGGGCCATTGGGAATGTGAAAGTGGTGGCAGCGGGAACGGGGGGCTGCTAAGGGCATCTAATGGGGCCAGGAAGCTATTAAACATCCTACAGTGCAGAGGACATTACCTACAACAAAGAGTTATTATCCTGCCCTAAATGTCAAGAGTGCCAAGGTTGACAAATCCTGCCCTAGACAAAGGAAGATCTATTCTCTTGGGCAGTGGGGACTCTGGGGCTAGAGCCTGGCCACCCAGTGTCAGCTCTATCAAAAACCCAGAAACACTCATCCTTGGAGATCAGCCTGAGTGTGATATTTATGATTTTCCTTAAAAAAAAAAAAAAAAAAAAAAAAACTGTCACTTTTACAAAGACCATTTTGCTATCCCTCCCCAATCCAGAACTATAAATCTAATTCCCCACAGCATGTATAAACAGATCTCTCTTCCTTTTCTCCATCCCCAGTCCCTACTCTGTGCATTAAAAACTCTCCATTGGAATTTATTAACTGTCATTTAAAGGATGTGGGAAAGATAATAGTCAGTAGTATTTACAAACTCAAAAGGATTTTAAGAAAGTTTAGATTACTCAAAAGCATACTAATGAAGGCTATATTTCAAAATGAAACAACTACAAGATAATTTGAGAAGCAAAAATTATGACCTGATCTTCTGGGATGTAAGTCTTCTCGGAAAAAATGTCAGTAATACAGCAAGCTTCTCAGGGAGAAGCTGGGCTCAGTACTGTATAAAATTTGAAAGGTGCATGGAAACTTTATTTTTTTGGAAGATTTTATTTATTTATTTGTTTATTTATTATTTGATAGAGAGAGAGCACAAGCAGGGGGAGCAGCAGAGGGAGAGGGAGAAGCAGGCTCCCCGCTGAGCAGGAAGCCCGACACGGGGCTGGATCCTGGGGTCCCAGGATCATGACCTGAGCCAAAGGCAGATGCTCAAATGACTGAGCCACCCTGGTGCCCTGCATGGAGACTTTAAACCCAAGCATGTTCTTACTATTTACCCTCAGGTTGTCTTATTTTAGAAAGCATCTTGGTAGTTGTGTCCAGTCAAGAAAAATTATTAGCATCTACTTTAGCAAAACACAAAAGAGGGAAAGATAATGTAACGATGCAGTAGCAACTAGACAAGCCGTAAATGTGTTTATAAGAGAAAGTGTGTGAGTACTTGATATAAGCAAGCGAATAAATGCATCTGCCTTACCTCAAATTGAAAATCGAACCAATAAAACAAAATAAAAAGCTGCATTTTTTGTTTCTGACAAATTAGTTGTCTTTTTAAAAATCAAATTCAACATACTTGTTCACAAATTGACTTTTCAAATAGTAAAGGACATACCATTCTAGCACTTTCCAATGGTAAATTCACTTCACCACCAAGTGGGTTGTTTTAAATCAATACAAATGCAGCAAAGAAGGGATACGGGAGAAGCCCTGAGCCATAACTTTAATGACTTTCAAAGGTAATGCTAAGTTTATGGAAAACGTCCATTCAATTGATCAAAATGACAAAGGAATGGGACCCCAAAAAAAGCTGACTGCTGTATGGGATAAAACTTGATTTTGATGTTAATTCCTAAGTTAAAGAAAAAAAAAATCAAGGCGTAATGTTTTCCCATTGGCCTGAAAGCAATAAAAATTGTCCATTAATCTTCCCTTAAGCCAATAATAGAACAGTCTCAAGGGGCAAAATAGGAGCCAGAAATAGGAAGGGGAAATGTAGGAGAACGCCAAATGGCTAAGTTCTATGGATATGTTAGGAACAGACTGTCCCATAATTCTATTTCGTGTATAACTGAATTCTCAGATGTGTACATTTTTATACATCCTTTCATTGAATAAACATTAGATTAAAAGGAATATGCAAGTCAGGGTTTCTCAACTCTGGCATTATTAACACTTGGGGCTGGATGACATTGATGTGGGCTGGGGAGCGTGCTGTCCTACCCACCATAGGATGTTTAGCAGCATCCCCAGCCTCTCCCAACTAGATGACAGTAGCCTCTCCCGCGTGTGACAATCAAAAAGGTCTCCAGACATTTTCACAAGTCCCCTGAGATGCAAAATATCCCTGAGAACCAGAGCTTGAAGTCTAGTGGAAAAAGTGCAGGATGGGAAATTAGAAAAAAATATTATCACTCAGGTGGTACTTTCCATGTTTGTAAAATGCAGCTGTTGACAATAGCCTTGGGTCACCAGACTGGGAGAGTCAAATGAGTAAACTATATGTGAAAATGCTACAAAAAGTAGAGTCTTGACTGGAAGGGTTCTAGAGCTCATCTTGTCCAACTTCCTTGTACAGAGAAGGAAACTAAGACAAAGATGTTTACCTAAAGACCACCCCAAGGTGATACAAACATAGATAGTTATAATTAAATATTGTGTGGATTCCACCTGGGAAAACAAAGCACACAGAGCCCATTTCAGTGGACCCCTGAGATTGCATAGTGTGATCCTCAACCCAAATAATGGCTTCAATGGGCTGAAGCACATGTACAAATTTTTTTTTTAAGATTTATCCGTTCATTTTAGAGAGAGAAGGAGAGAGAGAGCATGGGGGGAGGAGCAGAGGGAGAGAATCTCAAGCAGACTCCCCACTGAGTGCAGAGCCCTGCGCAGGGCTCAATCCCATGACCCTGAGATCATAACCTGAGCTGAAATCAAGAGTCAGATGCCCAACTGACTGAGCCACCCAGGCACCCCTACAGATTTTTGAATCAAAGATTCTTAATGATATTTTTAAAAACTCATTGGTCACTTTGGCAGTTGCTTCTTACTTTGAATACTGATACATAAAAAGAAAGAACCAATCCTTTATTCTGCCTTTCCTGAACAAACCCTATTTTATGATAAACATAAACAAATAGTTGATGAAGGAAAACCCTTCTTTCTCAAAGAATTCTAGCTAATACTTACCAAAGGAATAGCAATCAGAAAAATCACAACTTAGCAACCCCAAAGGAAATAGTGGATCTAGAGAATGATACTCAAAAAAGGCTAAAACTATTAGTTGAAAAGTTGATGAGCCCAAGTGTCCATCAATGAATGAATGGGTAAACAAAATGTGGTACCTATATACAATGGAATATTATTTAAAAAGAAGGTAATTCTGACACCTGCTACAACCCAGGTGAACCTTTAGGACATGATGCTCAGTGAAATAAGCCAGTCACAAAAACACAGATACTGTATGATTCCACTTATAAGAGGCACCTAGTCAAATTCACAGAAACAGAAAATAGATGGGTGGTTGTCAGGGGTTCAGGGGAATAGGGAGCTGTGGTTTAGTGGGTGTGAAGTTACTGTTTTACAGGCCAAAAAGGTTTTGGAGATTATTTACGTAGCAATGTGAATATACTTAACATTACTGAACTGTACCTTTAAAAATGGTTAAGATGGTACATTATATGTTATGTGCATTTTACCATAATTAAAAATAAAAATAAAAAATCACTGGGAGAAAAAAGCTGATGGGGACTTTGTAGTGGATGGCTCAGTCTATCAGCACAACTCCTATTGATCAATCTCTGGCTCATTAAAAATGGGATGAGCAGGGCACCTGGGTGGCTCAGGTGGTTAAGCATCTGCCCTCTGCTCAGGTCATGATCTCGGGGTCCTGGGATCAAGCCACACATCGGGCTCTCCACCCAGTGGGGAGTCTGCTTCTCCCTCCCACTCTACCTCTGTGCTCTCTCTCTCTCTCTCTCAAATTAAAAAAAAAAAAATCTTTAAAAAAAATGGAATGAACAGACATTTATGTGCCCACAATGTAGATGAAGGAATCACACAGTACCGCCCACAAAGTGGTCTTGGCAACAAAAAGACTTTGGATGTAATCAGGCTTCTAGATCTAATTGTTAGTTTACTGGAAACATGGGGAAGAGAGGAACAAGTCAACTGAAACCATGAGGAAGCAATCAGCCACATCCAGGATGTGAATATTCTATAGGACAAAGGATTTAGTTTCTCCAGTATATCAGTGGCTGAGAAAATGGGAAGAGTGGTTGTCTTTACAGAATAAAAGGGATTTCAGAGACAATAACCAAATGTGATGTGTGGATCTTGTCTGCATCCTGTTCTAACAAACCTACTGTGAAAAGATATCTTTGAGAGAATCAGGGAAATGTGAGCATGGACTGATGTTAGATGATATTCAGGAATTATTATTAAGTATTGTTCAGTGTGATAATATGTGGGGGTGGGGGATGGCAGGTAATGTAAAGGGGGGTGGACATCTTCCTTCCAGTTGGGAAGTATTCATGGCTGAAAAGACACAATCTGTTTTAAATTAATCCAGAAAAAAAAAAATCAACAAGGAAGAAAAAAAGAAATGAGAGAAGACTGGGAAAATATTGAAGCTGGTTGATGGGTACCTGAAGTTCATTGACTTGTACCCTTTCTCTACTCTTGTGTATATTTCAAAAATCCCATGATAAAAATAGTTTTTTAATGTAAGCAGTCCCAAAGGAACATGTGAGCATACGGCACAGGTAGAGTGAGCTACAAACCACAGTGTAGGCAAATAAGTAAACACCCTCTATACCAATCTGCGATGTTAAGAGGTGCCAGAAATGGGAGGTTAAAACTTGGACCTTTGCCAAATGGGCTAGCCAAGTCTCAGATGCCCAGACTGAGCCAGCACCCTCAAAGGCAAAGGGAGGGCTTTAAATTTTTTTTTTTTCCGGAACTGCCAGTAAAGGGAGCCTAGGAGGCAATCTGTCTGTTTTCAGTGTGGGTCTGGAGGGAAAAATTTAATTAAGGCCACAACAATAATAAAGATGACTGTCACCCTGAGACCTTGAGGATCTGTAACCACATGGGGCTGGGGTTCAAATTTATACTCCATGTGTTCAGCGGGGAAACTCCAAGCTGAGGAAGTAAATGTAAGTGGTTACAGGTTATTAGCATCCCTGGCATCCAGCTGAAACCAACAAAAAGCCTTCCTAAAGGAAAGCAGCCCGGAATCAGACCCCGAAGGATTCCCACAGGTTAAGTTCAATCCAAAGTGAGATCAAAATCAAATCACTACACATCTGAGAAACAAGCCAGGATGAGGCAGAGTGGGCAGAAGCAAACCATAGAAGGAGACACACACACACCCCAATCACCTCCAAGGACTTCAGATGCTGGAATTCTCAGATGCAGCTTCTAAAATCATGATGTATTAAATCTTTTTTTCAAAGGGGGATTTACACATGAGCAAGGAATGAGACTAGCAAAAACGGTAGGCATTTGTCCTCGGGAGTTTATGGGAGCACGGGGAGAGCTATCTGACCCATGTACTCTTTGGCACTTCCACTCTGGTAGGAGAAACAGATTTATTTACAGAATCAAATTATGCTAGGGGTGAAAACCCAAGTGCTCCCAGAAGCCAGAGAGGAAGTGTGAGTGGTGCAGTGGGCAGGGGGAACACAGAGAACATCTAAAGAGGGCAGTCCCTCCTCAGCCCTCACAGACTCCTGATCTGTATGCAAGAATACAGCCCAGGTTCCCATTTTCCAGGAAAAGGCATTAGTTTAATATAAATTAAAATGGTCTATACACGTTGGCCACCGTGATAGATAATCTGCAGTTTTTGTCACTCAGGACCTCTCTTCTAAAACAGTATGGTGGGGGCGCCTGGGTGGCTCAGTCAGTTAAGCGTCTGCCCTCAGCTCAGATCATGATCTTGGAGTCCCAGGATCGAGCCCTGCGTTGGGATCCCTGCTCAGCGGGGAATCTGCTTCTCCTCCTCCCTCTCACCCTGCTCGTGTTCTCTCTCTGTCTCTCTCTCTCATAAATAAATAAAATCTTTAAAAAAAAAATAAAACAGGATAGTGTTATGATTCCCCTTTGGAGGAGCTTACCTCTCCCTCTGTCTCAGCCTACTCTCACAGAAACGGTGTGGATACCATCTCTAGAGGCAGGGAGAGGCATGCAACTCAAGCCTCAGCATGTCAGAGCAGAGCAGTCTCTTGGCCTCAATAATTGGTTCAGGAATGGGCCTGTTCCCCAGTCAGAGGAAATGAGAAGCAGTAAGGCCCTTTGGGCAAACCTTCAGGAAAAGACTCTCCCTCATCCCCCATGGGATTCCTGAGAAGCTGCAACAGCTGGAGCTATGGCAGCCCTTTTGTGACCACAATACAGGGATTCTCTCTGAGCTTGGATCCACGTGGTTAAAAGCATTGCTGAGGGCTGAAGCGAGGCCAGGGCTTGATGACATCACCTGGGCCTGAACCCAGCTATTCCCTCTAGAGTTTTCTTTTATGGTAACTAGTGACTTTGCTTCATGCTGAAACCAGTTGGAATTGGTTTCTCTTTCACTCCACAAAAGGAGGCCAAACCCTTCAGCTACTACTTAAAAGTCTTTAAGACACTATGAAAGCCAAACAAACATCTCTCAGGGCTGACGCGGGTCTCCGTTTCCAGGTTCAGCGCATGGCCTCCCCTCCTACTCTATAGGATCATACATAGCTTCTCCTACTCCCGGGCTTCTAGCCTCTGTTCCCACTGCCCCTTCCTTCCATAGAATCTTCTCTCCCTGCTCTACCACCTAGAATCCTACCCATCCCTCAAGACTCGGGTAAAATGCTTTCTTTTTTCTTGAAAGAGCCTTTCCTGAGGGCCTCCCCCCAGGTCTCACCCCACAGCAGAATGTACCTCCCTCTCTCCGCCCAGGTCCCTCTTACACCCCCTTGAGCGCTCGGCCCTTCTGCCAAGGAGCCTAACTACCCAACAACATTCCTGTCCCCCGTGCTTCTTTTTTTTTTTTTTTAAAGATTTTATTTATTTATTTGAGAGAGAGAGAATGAGAGATAGACAGCACGAGAGGGAAGAGGGTCAGAGGGAGAAGCAGACTCCCTGCTGAGCAGGGAGCCCGATGCGGGACTCGATCCCGGGACTCCAGGATCGTGACCTGAGCCGAAGGCAGTCGCTTAACCAACTGAGCCACCCAGGCGCCCTCCCCCGTGCTTCTTGACGGTGATCCAAATTCAGACCCAGATTAGAAGGGATGATCTTTGAGACTTGAATTTCAAAAAACAATCCGTTCTCCGGAGAAGTCAGAAAACATGGTGAAAGACGAGGACCTAAGTGAGGGATTGGAAAGAAAGAGCGGTTGTTCTGGGGAAAAGAGAGGGTCTATGTTGAGTGCCGTGAGGAAGGAGGAAAAGCTGGCCATATCTGGACCGAATGAAATGATTCAGAGGAAACCGGAGAAGAAATGTCTTAGAGGGGTACGAGGTTGATCTGTTCGGGAAGAAAGATAAAAGGCATGTGATGGGAATGACCCAAAGCAGAACATAGGAGCACTGTTCAAAGGATAAAAGAATGCAGAGAGCAGCAAGATGCTGGGAAACCTCCAGAAAACAAGACAGAGGCTGACAAACGATGAGGTCATCTCAAACTGGATACACCGGGAGGCTTTCTGAAAAGGTGGGGCTCATGTCGGCTTCCGCAGAAGGAAACTGAGGCTTCTAGAAGTTGCGGTTCAACAAACAGACACAGGGAAGTTCCCCACGAAGCCTGGCAGTTGTTAGGCCAGCTGGACCCAAAGTCACCATGGGTCAAACATCCAAATGGGGCAAGGTGTCAGTTTGTGAGCCCTCCGAGCAAGCACTCTCCCTCTTCTTTTTTTTTAGTCTATTTTTATTTTTTTTAAGATTTTCTTTATTTATTTGAGACAGAGAGAATGAGAGATAGAGAGCACGAGAGGGAAGAGGGTCAGAGGGAGAAGCAGACTCCCCGCTGAGCAGGGAGCCCGATGTGGGACTCGATCCCGGGACTCCAGGATCATGACCTGAGCCAAAGGCAGTCGCTTAACCAACTGAGCCACCCAGGCGCCCTCTTCTCTTCTTTTTAAAAGATTTTATTTATTTATTTGACAGAGAGAGACACAGCGAGAGGGGGAACACAAGCAGGGGGAGTGGGAGAGGGAGAAGCAGGCTTCCCGCGGAGCAGGGAGCCCGAACAGGGGCTCGATCCCAGGACACTGGGACAATGACCTGAGCCGAAGGCAGATGCTCAATGACTGAGCCACCCAGGCACCCTCCCTCTTCTCCTGAACTCTGTTCTTCCCTAGGACCAGCTGTTTCTTACTGTAATCAGATAACCAAGCCAGACTGGATCCAATCACAGCGGCTCTTAGCCTTTGCGGAGAAGAATTTGGTTAAGGCTCTGGGCCCTCTTCCCTGAAAAATGCACAGGGCTCCGATACGTCCAAGTTTCCTCCCGGTTTCAAGAGTTCACACCCTCTCTAAGGGCTATTTTGTGAACAACAGTGCCTGAACTCATTCATTTAATTTAAAAAAAAAAAAAAATGTAGGGGCGCCTGAGTGGCGCAGTTGGTTAAGCTTCTGACTCTTGGTTTCTCAGGGTCGTGAGATCGAGCCCCGTATCAGGCTCCATGCTCAGTATGGAGCCTGCTTGAGATTCTCTCCCTCTCCCTCCCCCCTCCCTCTCTGCCTCTCCCCCTGTGCCAGGCACACACTCCTTCATTCTCTCTCTAAAATAAATTAATTAATTAATTAATAAAATCTTTTTTAAAAAAATGTTAGAGTGCTAACTACCTGCCAGGTGCTACTCTAGGCACCAAGGATGCTTCAGTGAGGAAGATGAGGAGCCGTGCCTCACGGAGTGTACCTTTCAGTTTATATTCTAGCCCTCAAATGATTAGGAAGTCTGGAGACGTGGCCCCGAGATTTGGTGATTCTGACCTAGGGCCAAGTTTAGGACCTCCTGTCCCGAAGAACAGGTGGAGGTTGGGGGATAGTATTGAAAAGCAGGTGATCTGGCTGGAACGCTCACACACTGCTCAAGGATTGTAGATGGTACCGGCACTTTGGAAGAATGTTTGGCAGAATCTTCTACAGCTGGGCATCTGGGTTCTCCGAGGCCCAGCCAGTCTACTCCTAGGTGCATGTATGCATGCCCCTAAGACAGATAACAATGGCCCCCAATTATCGCTGGTGTTCACACCTCTGGGTAATCTCTTCCCCTTGAGCGTAGGTGGGACCTGTACCTTATTTCTGCCTAGCACAATGCTGCAAAGGTAATGGGATGTCATTTCTGTGATTTTGTTACGTAAGATGGTTAACTTCCATCTCACTAGGAGACTCCCTGCATTGACTCTCACCGGCTTTCATGAAGCAGGCCACCTTAGGGAGAAGCCCACCCGGCAAACAGCGAGTGGGGGCCTCTGGCTAACAATCCTCAAGGAACTGAATCTTTCCAACAACCACATGAACTTGAAAGTGGATCCTTCCCCATCTGAGTCTCAGATGAGACCCCTGGCCTTGGCCGACCCCTTGGTGCAGCCCGTGAGAGCCCCTGAGCAGAAATCCACCCACTCCTAACAGAGGCCGGATTCCTGACCCACGGAAACTATGACATGATAAAGGTGTGTTGTTTTGAGCCACCACGTTTGTCGTAATTTGTTATGCAGGAACAGATAACTACCTACCTCCGTGGAATGCGGTACAGCAGTGAGAATGAATGAGCCAGTGACATCACACAACAAGGGCAAATCCCATAAACATCATGGTGAGTGAAAGAAGCTGGGCGGAAAATGGAATCTGTATACTTCCGTTTAAACGAAGCCCAAAATCAAGCAGAACTAATCTATGATATTGGAGGTCAGGGTGGTGGGTGGGTAATGACTAGAAGGGAGCACAGGGAGGCTTCTAGGGGCTGGCAATCTGCTTCTGGATCTGGGTTCTGGTTAGGTGAATCCATGCACTTTGCGAAAATTCTTCAAGTGTACACTTATGATTGGTGCACTTTTCAGTATTTCAAAATGTGTTATTTTTTGATAAACAAGTTTGCCAAAAATGCAGCATTTTGGAGTTGAATCCCAGTCTGACCTCTTAGAAGATCTGTAACCGGGCAAGTCACCTGACTCTTCCGTGCCCGCTTCTGTAAAATGGGTTAGGCTAAGACTCGAATAAAACTGTGCACGGCATAGTGGCTGGCACCTCACAAGCCTAGATATACATTAGCTGGTTTTGCTAACCACATCCACAAAGGCCCATTGTTACTCGCAAAAAAAACAAAAACAAAAACAAAAACAGCAGAGGTTTGTTTGTCCAGATGCCTGAAAGTAGAATTTATGGAGTTGCCCAGGAGGTACCATCCCAGAGAGACCAGGTGGGTTCTCAGGAAGCCCTCCAGGGGACATCACGGGGGGGGGGGGGGGAGCTCAGCCTGTCTCCGACATCCACACCCAGAAATGTCCCAGGGCAAAGGGGAAGATGATGTGCCACTGGTCAGAGGTCACATTTGCTCTGAGTTGGGACTGAGTCTTGATGCAAATCAAAGCCCTCCCCAGGGTGTCCGCGACCTGGGGCTGTCCTCCCATATCATCCAGAAACCAAAACAAACAAACCAAACAGCCACTAATAATTGCAAACATAGAGCGAGTCTGTTGTACCGGGCGCAGTTTAATAGTTTACACTTACTGGCCCCTGAATCCTCACCATCCCGGCCTTGGATCTCCACCGCACAGGCGGCAGAAGTGAGGACAGAAGAAATCAGAAGAACACACCCACAGTGGGATCAGCACACTTAGCAGTTTTGCAAACAGAAGGCACACACCCACTCCCGTGGCAAAGCCTGAGGAACCAAGGGGACTTGACTCTGGAGACCGATTTGCAAGAGAAACGAAGGCGTTGAGCCAGCAACAGAAGAATCCGTTTGAGAAAAACCTTCAAACCTGCGTGTTTTCTCATGTTCTGTCAAGGGAAGTGGACCATGACAGCGGCAGAAGGCCTCAGTGAACAGTTGGTCTTTCTGCGGTTTGAATTTATTTTTGTGAGTGTGTGTGTGTGTGTGTGTGTGTGTGTGTGTACGTAAATAAAACCCATATTTCCTAAGCCTGAAGGGCTTAGGAGTCTCCAGCGGGCCGGGCGGTCTGCTCTCCCCTCCGACATCCTACTCAGCAGCTTGGCTACTTCCTGCCACCGTGCTCTCTTTCTCCCTCTCGCTCTCCCTTGTGCCTGTTCCCGTTCTTTCTCTGACTCTCCCTCACCCCACAGAGGCTGGGCAAGCCTCCCTACCTTCATTTCAATTTGGAATGCAAAGGCACTAAGAGGGACAGGCCCGTCTGGGAAGGTTGCGAAGGGGGTGCAGTGGGTGCGGTCTCCCTGATCAAGGACAGCCCAGGGAAGGTGGCTGACACAGAATGAGGTCCTACAGGGGCAGAGCTCCTCACCTTCTCCCCAGGAAGGAAGCCCAGTGTCTGGGCCTCCGAGTTTGGGGGCAGGCCCCAGCTGCCCTCTCTTGGCCCAGCCCCTTCCCCGGCCCTTTTCTCTCCTTGCTTCAGGCAAGCATTCAGTTTTACATTATTCAGTCCCTTGTATGAGGACAGCTGAGAACAACGGAGCCGGACCTCGAACCCTGGGCCCTTCAGATGCCAGCACTTCTGCCGTTGAGTCACGATACAATATGGCCTTGGTAGCCACACACAGCTGAATAACACTGATTGATTATAAGCATCACCAAGGAACCCATATACTCTAGAAACCTCTATTTTTTCCTTCAAGGGCAATATTTTTAACACCCCATCATGGCTTAATTGCAAGTTACAACCCTTTCTCTCAGTCCAAGAAATCATAAAGCCATAAGTTATAGGGGTGTTTTATGTTCTGTTTTTGAAATTAAAATGGATTACATGTTATTGCGTTTCAAGGATTGTACACACCTTTTGAGATAACTGTGGCATTTTGGGGGGAGGGGAGTCCAATCAAGATTTAGCAGTTTCTGCTCGCGTGGGTCTGAATGTCAGCTTTGCTCTCAGTTTAGAATTCTTCAGAGGGATGGGCTACTGGCGACATATGACCTCTCAAAGACTATCTGGGGCCTTGGGCTGCTCCAGCTCACGGCCAGCCTGGCTTCCGCTAGGGTCTGCCTGGCAGTAAGCAAGTTTGCATCCTGCACTCATACTGGGGACAAGAATTGGGCAAAATCAAACATGGAGGTGGAGGTCCAGGTAGGGGTGGTGCTCAGGCCTCCCGTTAGCCCACTGCCTGGGCAGCTGGCAAGAGAAGTCAATGTCCTGGGATCAGGACAGATCAGCTCAGCAGCCCAAGAAGGTAGGAAGTCAGGCTGTGGGTGAGTGTTGGGGGCAGGGTCTGTCCCCCCCACACGCCATTCACTCAGGCACTGTTCTAGGTACTCAGGACCCAGCAGTGAACTAAACAGAAAAAAACTCCCCGCCCTCCTGGAGGAGGGTGGGGCAAGGAGACACACGAATGAGATAAATCAAATAGGATGTTAGATGATAAGCGGTCAGATGAGAAGAAGAGGGAGAGAGCGTTGAGGTTTTTGTTTGTTTTGTTGTTCTTGTTGCTCTTCCTTGTTTATTGGGTTTGTTTTTTTTTTAAAGAACATGAAGTAGGGCAGTATTTGAGTAAAAATCTAAAAGAGGTGAAGGAGATCCCTGGTGGAAGTGCTTTCTAGGGAGAGGAAACATAAGTGCAAAGGCCCTGCGGCAGAAAGGCCCTGGGGAGTTGAGCCTGACCCTCCCTATTCCTGTGAAGCTATTATTACTTAGGCCCTAGTTTCTGTGGTCACTCCTCCAACTTTAGGCCTAGGGTCTTTCTGGTTGTGGGGAACTGACTGACCCCAGGCACAACCTTCCAGGCTGTGTGAGGCCCTGGAAGAGATTTCCAGGAATAGGCCCTGGGGAAAGTCTCTGCAGTTCAACTTCCCAAGACAGAGTTTTGCCAAGTTGGTAAGAAATGCACATTCCTGAACCATGCTCCTCCGCATTTGCCTGCTCAGAATCTATGATCGGGTCTGTGCCTGGGAATCTGCATTTCTAAAAGCCTCTAGGCATGTTTGAGCATCTTCACTATGTCCATTTCCACGAGTTCTCTCCTAGATCTTGTTCTAATTGCCTAGGATAGAGTCTGCCACATTCCATCTTTCTTAAATGTTTTTTGAGTTTTTCCAGAGGCACCTTGCCGGCCATTTCCTGCCGGGGAAGGGAAGCATTCTCCAGGTAGGCAGATTCGGCTGGGCTGTTCTGCTCCCAGGCAGAAGGTGACATGGGGGTGGTGGGAGATCTTTGGGATTTGCATGTTTTCTCCACAGAGCCCCTCCCCCAGTCCTGCGCCCATGGTGGGGGTTTCAAGGACAGTGACCGATGCAGGTCAACTCTGGGGACTCAGGAGATGTTTGTAGAGATAAAGAACAAATGGCCGAAAAAACGTCGGTTTTGACAGGGAAGGACAGGAATCGTAGTGGCGGTTTGGAAGTATCCTTTCCCCAGCACATGGAAAAAAAATCCTCATTCTTTCAAAATTGTTCCTTCCACCCCATCCGTCTCCCATCCCCATGCCCACCCCCACCCCCAGAAGTGGTGATTCCCCCCCCCCAGCTTACTCTATTTTCTGCAACAGAGAGGAGTAGAGATTCGGGTGGGGCAGGGGGTTCTAACCTCTAAGCTTTATCGCTTCTCGGCCTTTTGGCTAAGATCAAGTCTAACCTCTAAGCTTCTCCTGGTTCAGCTCCATCACCCTGCCACCCCGCCTCCACGCACTCAGCCTAGAGCAGAGAGTAGGAAGAAGGACTCTCGAGTCTGCTCCTTCCTCGCTGGAAATCCGCGGGCTATTTCTGTGACCTCTGAGCCTCCGTTTCCCCATCTGTGAAACGGGCCCGGGGATCCCTAGCGGCAGACCCCGGGATACTTCAAGGCGCTGCCGCAGGCTGTGATCCTCGAGGGCTGTCCGGCACGCCCCGCCCCGCCCCGCCCCGCCCCGCCCCCGGGCGCCGCGCCGCGCAGGCCACGCCCCTCACCAGCCCGGCGGCGTTGCCATGGCAACGCGCGTACACAGGCCGGGCGGGCGCGCGAGGTGCAGGCCGCCGGCTGGAGACTCCGCGGGAGCGCGGCCAGGCGGCCTCGCCCGGGAGCGGGCCGGGCTCCTCCCGAGCCCGCCGGCCTCTCGGGAGGGGACAGAGCGTGGGCTTCTGCCTCCGGCCAGGTGAGTGCGGCACGGGAGGAGGCAGCGGGCGGAGACCTGGGGCCGGACCCGGTCGGCTCTGCGAGCTCAAGAGTTCGGAGGCGAGGTGCAGGACGCAGCCCCACCCCCAGCTGGAACTCCTCTCGGATCCAGGCTCCGGTCCCCAGGAGCACCTAAAGGAGGTGCTCCAACACCAGCCCGTCCTCCCTGAAATGCAGGCCCCCAACCCGCTTCCAGAAGTAGCCTGCGCGGGAGCTTCCGGACCCTCCTTGGCACCAAGCATACTGTTCTTAGATATCCAGTGGGGTACAACTGGGATTAGGGAGGGGTGCCTTCTGGTTCCCCTGATTTAGAGACAACACCCACCCAATGGCCAGAGGCTCCCTTACCTGACCTTCCCTTCTTTGAGGAACTTTTGCAGCTCCCAGGCCCCTGAAGACCTGTAGCCCTGAAAAGACATACTGCTTCTCTAGCCCAATTCTGAGCCATCCCAAGTGGTCAGGGGGTATGCAGGTGATTTGCTCTTTACTATGCTTGGTACTTCACAGCACTAAGAGCGAATTTCCAGAATTTAGCACATTCAAATTACTTTCTACAGTGTTTTCAGGCAGGGGAGTGACTGCACAGGGCAAGATTAAGATGGAGAGATAGTGTCCAACCCAAAAGCTCCAGGTAGAATTTAGGGTTTCCAAAAAGGATATCTAGGGTAGACACCGGGCGGGAAGATTCCTAGCCAGCTGGCTGCACAGATTTGCTTTGACGTGTCATTTACATTTTCATTCATTCAGCAACTGTTTACTGAGCATCTACTATGTGTCACACGGCTGCAGGTGCTGGAGACGGGGTAATGAACAAAACTGTGAGGAACTGCAAAGGGTCTGAGCTTTTACCTTGCTTGCAACCTAATAAGTTAGCCTGGCCAGCTTATAGATGCTGGCAGAAGACACAGGACAAAATTTGTCAATGCCTTTGCTCCATAATGGGTACAAATACAAGGTACCCATGAAGAATTGTCTCTTAACAGAAACAATACAGTTCTGGCTCTCCGGGAACATATATCTCAGTGAAAGGCAAATAAACGGCAAACACAACTAAATAAAGGAACCAGAAAATGTCAGAGGTTGATAAGCACAAAGAAGGAAGCACAGCAGGTGGTATATGCCAATAGTGACTGAAGGGTGCCTTTAACTAGCGTGGTCAGGTGGTTGCCATACAGGGGGGACACCTGAGCAGAGAGAAGACACCAGCCTTGGGAACATGTAGGGGGAGAGCTAAAAATCAAGCATGCGCACGACCCAAGTTCTGGGGTTTAATTTAGTAGCATTTCCTGTGGTTTTCCTGCAGAAGAGACTTTTCTCCTGAGTTTGCATTCCAGATTAATTAGGCTTGAATGTGTTGCTTGATAACATGGTCCTCTGCCATTGAAGTGAATAACTGAAGTGATTTGACAGCTAACAGAGCACGGTTCTTTGGGAAGAGGAAATGTCTCTCCCTTTCTGTGAATGACATTGAACTTAATAAAATGTATTTCTCATTACAGGGAAACATATTTGTGAGGCGTAGCTCTCAGAGTTTACAAATATAAAATAAACTATCTAGCTTATTTTTATTTCTCTTACCCCCAGGTTGGGTCTCTTCTTCCTTTCAGAGGATGGAATCTGGGTGTCAAGGACTTTCTGACATGTCCCAGTTGTCAAGAGACAGTGCAACTTCCCCCACCCCTCTCTGTCCCACCCAGCAGCAGTGGACATATGGGAAATTGAGCTGCCAGCCGATTGTTACATGCAAAGGCTCAGAGCTGTCTCCCTGACACTTGGTGCTGTGTGTCCTTAACCCCTCTGAGTCTCAGTTTCCCCATCTGTAAAGTGGGACAGTACTAATACCTACCTCACAGGGCTGTTCCGAGGAGGAAAAGAGACAGTGTGTATAAAAGAATAGCACAGTGCCTGGCACTTAGGAGGGATTCGGTCATTGATGATGGAGATGTGGATGAAAAGCAGAACCAGACCCGAGACCCTCAATGATCACAACTAGATGGTCTTTGTCTTTATCCACAGTCCAATAGCATCGCGTTTCAGTGACCTTTTAGTTGAAAAGAAAAGAGAGGGACTTCGGCTCTTGGACACGGCACTGAGATGGAGGATGTCCCACTGTGTAACTGGACATACCTCAAATCAGAATTCAAGCGTCATATGAATTATCGACATTTTGGAACCTACTGAAGTCACTGAGATTTTTATATTTTAAAAAACCAGTATAGAACTTACTTTGGAATGCAGCAAACTACAAAATGGATGGATGCATGGCTAGATGGAGGGTTGTGTGATACAGCAAATAAGGCAAAATGTCAATTGTAGGATCTAGGTGGTGGCTATAAAGGAATTCACCTGCGTATCTGATATTTTCAAAAAAAATGTTGGGGGAAAATATGTACAGAGTCTTGAGCATATGCTCAAGCTAGAGTCTTGATAGTTTGCCTTTCAAAGTTACCCTTTTCCCCCTAATTTATGAAGAAACGGAGTGATTTACAAAGAAAGTGTCTTTTAAAGCCCATTCCCTCAATGACTAACTCTGCAGTTTCAGAAGCTCTATAGAAGGTTAAACTTCCTTGGGTTCAAGTTCGATAAGCCCAAGATTCATAATAATAATAATAATAATAATAGGACAAATGTGTGGTTAGTGCATAGCGGTCACCACCCCAAAAGCTTCACACACATGATTGCATTTCATCCTCACAGAACCCTTTGGGGTACAGAGTATTAACCCCATTTTACAGATGAGAAAACTGAGGCATAGAGAAAGAAGTAACTCACCCAAAGTCACAGAGCTAGTGTGCGGTGGGTTAAGAATATGGGACAGAATACCTCCTGTGTCAGATAACTAACATTGTACTGAGCTTCATGGGAGGTGGACAGAGATTATCAGCAGAATTCAGGTTTGTCGTTGGGGTGTTTCTGCTTTTGGTGGTTTGGGTACTGAGTTATGTAAAAAACGTCTTCTGTATGATGATCAGAACCAAGCTCATCTTTGCTAGATGTCACTGCTTAAAAAGATAGTCTTAAAAATCTTCAGAAATTGTGCTCAAACTGTAAAGTCCATTTATCCTCTCCAACCTCTGCTGATTTCTCCTTTAACATGACGGCGCATTTCATCCATTCTAAATGTGATGTTGAATAATCAGAAGATTGCGTGTTTCTAATAATGTTTTTTTTTTCTTTCTGAAAACCTTCTATAGGGAAAGCAGAGAGTATGAAAGCTTACCTAAAGAGTGCAGAAGGCTTTTTTGTCCTGAATAAAAGTACTACTGTTGGAAGGCATGAAGACTCAGACCTTGTTTTAGAGGTAAGAACTGTTCCTGCCCACTCCCAGCATCTCACCCCCTCCACACGTCCCTGCTGTTCTGTGGACTCGAGTCTCTTTTAAAAGCACACCCTCTAGCTAACAGCCACATCCTCCCTCCATGTGCGACCCATAACTACCTGCGGAATGTACTGGGTCTCCTCAGCATGTGTAGTGAAAATGAGTATGAGATAGAGTGGGATGTGCCCTCTGCCCTTTGCTGACCATGTGTACGGATGCCCCACCCACCGTCCCCTCCCCCCAGACAAATGGGGCCATTTGGAAGGGGGCATGGAGCTCATGCTTTGCCCTTCACCTGCTCTGAGCCTGACGGCGAGGGCCACCTGAAGTACTCAGCTTGAGAAATGGCCTCTCGCCTTTTCCAGAGCTTTTGGAGACTATTGTGATGTGTATAACGTTTTGAGAATGTTATATAAATGGAATTATACCACGTGTGACCTTTTGAGATTGTTTTTTTCTCACTCAACATAGTGTCCTTGAGATCCATTTAGGTTGTTCGCCTGTTCCTTTTTATTGGGAGTAATATTTCTGTGGTGTAGATGTACCATTGTTTGTTTAACCATTCATATATTAAAGGACATTTTGATTGTTTCTAATCTGGGGTTGTTACAGATAAATCTATTTATGAACATTTGTGCACAGGTTTTTGTGTGAAAGCAAGTTTTTATTTCTCTGGGATAAATGCTCAGGAGTGTGATTGCTGGATCAGATGGGAAGTGTATGGTTTCTAAAGAAACTGCTAGACTGTTGTCCAGGGTGGCTGTACCATTTAACATTCCCACCATCAAATGTATGAGACACGGTTTCTCTGCATCTTCACCAGCAACTGGTGTTATCACTGGTTTTTAATTTTAGCTGTTCTGGTGTGTCGTGATGCCTCCCCATGGTCTTCATTTGCATTTCCCTAATAGCTAGTGATGTTGGACATCTTTTCATGGGCTTATTGGCCTTGTGCACATCCTCTTTGGTGAAATGTCTCTTCATGTCTTTTGCCCATTTTCTAATCACATTGTTTGGTTTTTAACTATTGAGTTTTGAGAGTTTTTTAAAAAATAATTTTAGAGACGTGTCCCTTTTCAGATACAGAGGCTGCAGATCATTCCTCCTTGTCGATAACTTGTCTTTTCATTCTCTTAACAGAATATTTCACAGGGCAGAAGTTTTAGATTTTGATGAAGTTCAGTTGATCATTTTTTCTTTTCATGAATCATGCTTTTCATGTCCTGTCTAAGAATATATCGCCAAGTCCTTGATCCCGAGGATTTCTCATGTTTTTTTATAAAAGTTTTATAGGTTTGTGTTTAAATCTATGCACCATTTTGAGTTCATTTCTGTATATGACATGAGATTTAGGTCAAGGTTCTTCTTTATGGCATGTGGATATGTAGTTGTCCCAGCACCATTTGTTGAAAAGATTGTCCTTTCTCCATTGAAATACTTTTGGAACTTTGTCAAAAACCATCTAGCCATACTTGTGTGGGAGCGATTTCCAAGTTTCCTATATGTTTCGTTGATCTATGTGTCTGTCCCTCTACCTGTACAACACAGTCTTGATTACTGAAGTTATGTAAGTCTTGACTCAAGTAGAGTGATTCCTTCCATTTTATCCTTCTTTAAAAAAATTTTTTTTCTTTTTACCTATTTTAGTTCTTTTGCCTTTCCACACCAATTTTAGTATAAGCCTGTCTATATATACAAAATATCTTGCTGGAATTTTGATAGGAATTGTATTTAAGCCAATATATCAGTGTGAGAAGAATGGATATCTTTAGTATGTTGCCTTCCAATCCATGAACATGGTATGTCTCTCCTTCTATTAGGGGGGTCTTTGATTTCTTTCATAAATGTTCTGTAGTTTTTAGCATACAAGCCCTGTACATGTTTGGTTAGATATGCACTTAAGTATTTAAATTTTTTTAATGATTGTAAATGGTATTATATTTTTAATTTGGTTTCCACATGTTCATTAATAGTATATAGAAATACAATTGATTTTTGTATGCTTGTGTGGTATCTTACAACCGTAACTAAACTTTCTAGAAAATTTTTTTTGTTTTTTGTTTTGTTTTGTTTTGGAGATTTTATTCATTCATTTGACACAGAGAGAGAGCTCAGAGCACACAGCAGGGGGAGCAGCAGAGGGGGAGGGAGAGGGAGGGAGAAGCAGCCCCCCCCCAAGCAGGGAGGCCAATGTGGGGTTTGATCCCAGGACCCTAGGATCATGATCTGAGCCACGAGCAAATGCTTAACCGACTGAGCCACCCAGGTCCTCCTTGAAAGTTTTTATAGATTTATTGGGATTTTACACATAAACAATCATGCCATCTACAAATAAAAAGTTTATTTCTCCTTTCAGAAAAGGAGATCTTAAATACCCTTAATTTCCTTTTTCTTGGTTTAATGCACTGGCTAGAACATCCAGTACTCTGTTGAATAACAGTGATCAAAGCAGTATAAATCTTTATAATTGCTTATTCCTAATTTTCTGAGAGTGTTTATCAGAAGCTCTCAAATTTAAAAATATCTTAGTGGACCTCCCCTTGAGGTTCTTATCCATGATGTGGTCTCCCTGCAAGGAAGGACACAGAAGTCTCTGTTCAGTGCACAAAGTGGGGGAAAAGAAGAAGAATTGCAGATTCTTCTTTATCACAACAAGGGACAGGTTTTAGGTAGTTTTATTTCATGTCTGGCCAAAGTAGAAACAGAGATCTGTGTTTTGAACCCGAGTATGATATTAGAAAACTGTAGGCTTTGGAGAGAGACAGATCTGGGACTGAATCTCATTAGGCCACTGGTTGGCTGTGTGACTCCAAGCAAATTACTTGATTTCTCTGAGCTCATTTTCCCTGTCTATAAGCCACTGATCTCACAGGGTTGTGGTAAGGAATAAGTGAGAAATGCATATAAAATGGCACATGATTCTAAGTAAATGACACCATGATCATTAATATGGGCTCATAAAATGGAGATTGAGAAGAATCCTTAAAGGTGCACAGGATTAAGATGAGGAGCCACTGATATTAACAAGCTATATGGAAAAAGGAACTAATGAGGACAATTTTTATATAGACAGAAATTGAGTTGCATTCACTATATAAAAATAATTGACCACCTGCTGCTCCTCAGACTTAGTTTAAGAAGTCACCCCCGCCAGCCACAGTCACATTGATTTATGAAGCAATCGGCTGTGTTTCCAGAAGCACAAGCTCATCTTGGCTCCCTAGAGAACAGATGACACATGAATTGCCAAATGTTTTGTGAACAGACTTTTGATGGGCGCTTCTATCTTCTCTTAAACAAATCCTCTTCCCCAAGCTTAAATGGATTTGGGAGAGGAGATTTGTTTAAAAGGGGTTGTGGGGACACAGGTCCATTTTGAAAAATTGAAACCTGCGGACGTGTCAACATTTTCTAGTTTTATAAAACAAGACAAGGTGAAAATTGCTTCTCTGCTGACTTCCTTGAGCCTTTCTGATGAGAAGAATCACCCTTGATTAGCTATGGGCCACCCTGAGGAATCATCCACCAGTCAATTTATAGTTTATGTTATTTTTTCCACTAGAGGTCATTTCACTAAATAAAGTTCAGAAATACATATTAATAAAAGGTAATCTTCAAAATTACCCAGAGGTTACATCTAGCAAATAAAAAAGATTGTTTTATTTACCTGAGTAAATCCTAAAGAATAGACAGTCTTACTTCTAGAGATGTATACTCATTGGCAAGGCTGACATATTGTTCTGATTGTTGATGGCATCAAATTTTGACACCATTTACTTTTTCCGATAATGGAAGGTCATTACACACTTACTGTTTTTAAAAAAATGGGAGAAAGCACGGGATAAGGAAGAAAATAAAAGTCACTTGTAATCATTTGGCTCAGGGAAAAATCAATATTGATCTTTGCAGGGTTTTGCCCAGCAGACTTCTTTCTCTATCCTGTAAGGAGTTTGGTTCTCTCACAGCAAAAGGAAGCCTGTTTTCACCAGGCTAGCTTTTACGGTTGTTATCACTCATTCCTTCCACAAATATTTACCTGGAGCCTCAGCACCGAGGCAAGCCTGGGGATAAAGCAATGGTAGAATAAGTCATGGTCCCTACAGTCAGGAAGCTGCTAGGAGAGAGACACATAAGTAATAGGATCCCACAAAGACATGTATGGTTCTATTCACATTGGGGCTCTACAGGAAAGGAATATGGAGGATAAGGAAGATTTAACTAGACAAGGGGAAAGGGGAATGGCATGTGCAAAGGCACTGGCGTGGAAGAGAATATTATGAGCCCAAGGGACTGAGAGAAAACCTGTGTGTCCAGAAGAGTGGGAACGGAAAGAGCTGAAGAGATGAGTAAGCCTCCTTCAGCCACCATATCTGAAGAGTATGGGAAGAAACTGAGGAATTTTAAGCAAGGGGAGAGATGTGCATTTTGAAATGACCATCCTGGCTGCCACGTGCAGACTCGCAATCAGGAGCTCTGTTCAGGGGCGCCTGGGTGGCTCAGTTGGTTAAACGTCTGCCTTCGGCTCAGGTCGTGATCCCAGGGGCCTGGGATCGAGCCCCGCATCGGGCTCCCTGCTCAGCGGGGAGCCTGCTTCTCCCTCTCCTCCCCATTTGTGTTCTCTATCGCTATCTCTGTCTCTCTCTCAAATAAATAAATAAATATTTTTTTAAGAGCTCTGTTCAGAATCTCCCCTCTCCCATTTTCCAGAGCTTGAAAGCCTCGGCCTTGCTCATTTAAGACATAAACCTTGTGAATTTTAATTTGTGTGATCGGATGTGGCTTGTGAACTGTAATTTTTCGAGTTAGATGTGGCTGTTATTTAAATCCCACTGAGAAAGGGGTTCAGTTCTTCCAGAATGAAGAAATACTGCAAGCCAGTGATTATAGAACTTTGCAACTGTATCAGAGTGCTTGTTAAACTTGAACCCCTAGACATTCTGACCCAATGGGTTCAGGGTAGGGCCCAGGAATCTTCACATTATATATGCTCCCCGGGCTCAGGTGGGGACCGGGGTCCCATGGAGATGGTTCCAGGACCTTGCTTTGAGGACCTTCCTCTTTCTTCTTGACCACACATTTTTGGGGGGAGATGATGTTGTGGGAGCCCCTGTTGGGGGGGAGGGGCACATACTATTTCAATATACTCTGTTTTGAGGGAAAGGGAAGCAAGAGTTCCACAGTGGAGAGCTGACCCACCCTCGCCCCTCCCTGAGAACTCAACTGGGCCACACGTGAGAGGTTTCCAAATCCCCTCGAAGACGGAGCTACAGGACAGCCCAAGTCAGCACCGCACTGTGGCAGGGAGGGGGGAGATGGAGGAGAAGAAAGGACAAAAATGACAGGGGGTGAAATGCTTACACCTGCACATCTGGCCTGGGCGCTCAGTACCTACCAGCTGGTTCCTTTCCGGCTGGAACAGTCTGGCACGTGGCAGCCCCTTCTCAGGTGGGATCTGAGAGTCGTGGAGCAAGACTGATCTCACAGACACACCAGCCCCCATACGGCCAGAGGACTTTTGTCCCTTTGCCTGGCACCGGCCCGTTCTGGGCTGCCTCTTAGAAAAGAGCCATCAGGGTCCACGTCTTCTTGTTTATCACTATTAAACAAGGCTGCTGCCATCGTCCACTATTTACATCACTTCGCAGACGTGTGGGCACACACATCTGTACCTCTGACGGGCATCTCTGGATTGCCCACCAGAGGTTATCAGCACTGGACAGCCCTGCCCCAGCGTGCCTTGTCCACCCACTGGATCTTCGCTCAAACCCGGCACCCATGTCGTTTTCATTTGTGTTTCTCTTATGAGCGAACCCCTGCATTTTGAGAGATGAGGTGACAGGTGGACCTGGGCTAGATAAGGACTCTCACCCTGCTCAGTCTCTGTGGGGAAAGGCACAGAAAGACACGGGCGGTCGCCGCCCCTTCCATCTGCTCTTCTTGCTCCCTGCTCACCTGGGTTGTGCTCCCATGCTCACCCCTGGCTCCTCCCCGAGCTCTGCTGCTCCGGGATTCACCCACCTGCTCTCCTGAGTCCCAGGGGAACTTTCCTCTCCCCAGTTTGAGAACTGGCAGCTGGAACTTGGGGCTGATCTCACTGGTCACTTCCTACTGCAGCAATTTTTTCATTTTTTTTTTTTTAAGATTTTATTTATTTGTCAGAGACAGCACACGCAGGGGGAGCGTCAGGCAGAGGGAGAAGCAGACTCTCCGCTGAGCGGGGAGCCTGATGGGGGACTCGATCCCAGGATCCTGGGATCATGATGTGGGCCCAAGGCAGATGCTTAGCCCACTGAGCCACCCAGGTGCCCCCCTACTGCAGCAGTTGATGAGTCGACTTTCCCTCCAGCAGGTGGAGGGCTTCCAAGGGGGAAAAAAGTTTATAGAAAGCGGCTGATCCCATGTTGCTCGTTTTTTTTATTGTGGTAAAATAGAACACAAAATGTTCCATCTTAACCGCTCTTTGGTGTACAGGTTAGTGGTGTTCAATACATTCACCTTGTGCAGCCATTGCTGCCTCCATCCCCAGAGCTTGTCACCCTACAAACCTGCACCCACTCGACAGCCATCCCCGGTGCCCCTCCCCCAGCCCCGGGCCCCTACCCTTCCACTTTCCGGCTCTATGAATTTGACTCCTCTAGGTACCTCCTGTAAGTGGAATCATGCAGTGTTTGTCCTCTTATGACCCTTACTTCACTTAGTGTCATGTCCTCAAGGTGTTCCCGTGTTGGATATTCTGTTGTATGCATTTGGCACGCGTTGCTTACCCGCTCACCTGTCAGTGGACCCTGGGTTCTTTCCACCTTGTGGCTCCTGGAAATAATGCCGTGAACGTGGGTATACAAACATCTCTGCCAGCCCTTGCTTTCCGTTCCTTTGGATGTATACCCAGAAGTGGGCTTGCTGGATCATATGATCATTTTATCCTTAATTTTTCGAGGAACCACCATACCATTCTCCTCATCCACGTCTCCATTTTACATTCCCACCAACAGGGTACAAGGACTCCACTGTCCCCACATCCTCACCAACACTGGTTGTATCCTGGTTTTTTTTATTGTAGCCATTCTAATGGATGTGAGGTGGAAGATCATAATCTCTTCAATAGCACAAATAATACAAACAGCTAGAGCGTGCATTTCTAGACTACTTACCACACCTCACATGGCTTCATATATATTCTGTGTACTGTACGTCTATTTACAAAATTACACCCTCAAAAAAAAAAAAAAACCAAAACCCAATGGGGTAGGAACTGCTATTATCATTATTATCCTCATTTACAGAAAGGTTAAGTAACTTTCCCCAAACCACACAGCTGGTCAGGGGAGGTGGGGCTGATTTAGATTCAGGGCCATCTGACTCAAAGCTTTTAGAGAAAGAAGTTTCATTCCCTGAGTGTGAATTTAGCTTTGGGAGCATCTAAAATCTAAATATCGGAAATTCCTTGTGAGTTCACTGGAATGTTAAAATAGTTCACTGAGCTAGGGAAGTTCCAGAGCGTGAAATCCAAAGTGAGGATCGTAGGTCAAACACGCAATGAATTTTCTTGTGGTCCTCATGCCCGCCACGAGCTGGCGTGGCGCCATCTAGTGGGGGACTTGTTGGGGGGAGGGAATGTTGACCCAGGGCTTTCCACCCAAGAGGACCATTGGGGCTGTAAGTTGAGGCACCATAAGAATCCTGTCTGGGGGTCAGGAAACGCCTCTGAGAAAACCAAACTTGAGCTGACTCTTTAAAAGAGAAGCCTTCAGATCTTCCAGGCAGAGCAAGCAGGAAAGGACACCCCAGGTGTTGAAACAGCATGTGCAAAGGTCCGGAGATGTTTGGTGAATAATTTGGTCCCGGGAGAAAAGGACAAAGTGGCATGTTGGTGGCAATATATAAAACAGAAGCCAGGCTAAGCGTTTGAAGAGGAACCTCTGCGCCCCCACTCCCCCGCCTCCCGCCCTGGAAAGGGCTTTTAAAGCTGGGGAGGAACTGATGGTCTTTGTTATTTGGGTGGGAGAAGAGCAGGCAGAAAGGCCCTAGAACAGAGCAGTCAAGGACATGACCTTGGCACCAGGCAGCTGGTTCAGAGCCCGGCTCCGCCCTGGTGGGCTGTAGGGTCTCAGGCAAGCTGCGTAGCTGCTCCCCACAGCGGTCTCTGTATACGCGCCACGGGGACAGTTGCAGCGACCACATTATAAGATAATTACTGTGAAGGGCTCAGATCAGTGCCTGGTGCTGTCAGTTCTGCAGTAAGTGTTGGCTGTTGTATTTGTGTTCCACTTACAACGACACAAAGGGATAATGTCACCGTGCCCTAATTCAGAAGTCAGGGTGAACGCAGCTGGTTTCTCTGCCCCAGGTCACAGGAAGCCAAAATCAAGGTGCTGGCGGGCCTGGGCTCTGACACAGAGTCTCCAAGGAGAAGCCGCTGCCAGGCTGGTTCAGGTGGTTGGTGGAACTTAGCTCCTGCGGTTACGGACTGAGGTCTCCTTTGCACGCTGGCTGTCCGTGGAGTGGCTCTCAGCCCAGAGAGGCCACCCACATTCCAGGCTGGTGGTCCCCTTCATCTTCAAAGCCAGCAGCATTGGGTCAAAGCCTTTTCGTGTTTCAGATCTTTCTGACCCCCCAATTCTGGCTCATCTGTCCCACCTCCAGCCAGAGAAAGTCTCTGCTTGAAGGACTCACGGCATTAGACTAGTCCCACTGGAAGATCCAGGATACTATCCCCCTTTTAAGGTCAGGGATTAGTAACTTCTGCATCTGTATAGTGCCTTGTGCCACGTAATGGAGTATCATACCAGGATCCAGGTTTAGGGCATAGATCTCGTTTGGGGACCATTCTACCTACTGTAGTTAATCCTACCTCTTGCCTGCACCATTGCCATGGGGAGGGTGTGGCCTTGTGGGGCTTGTTTGAGAGCATTTTGGAGGAACCAGTAAGGACGATGTCAGGAGCTGTGGAGAGAGTTGGTGGGTGAGCTGGGAAGGGTCATATGGGACGGGAGGAGGCAGGATGCAACGTGAGTTGAGTGCATCAGCATCCAGGGGCAGGCAGGCACTGGGAGGCCCAGAGATGAGCTGGGGGTTGGAAATACACATCGGAGAATTTGGCGGTGGTGGAGTGGCCCCACCTGTGGACTGAGCGAGAAGGAAAGGGAGCTGGCCCTAGACTCCTTGGAGCCATGGAATCCGGGGGCAGGTGAAGGGAGAGGAGCCCAGCATGGAGACCTAGGAGTAATCAGAGAGGTAGCAGAGCCAGCAAGCTGTGGCCAGGCCAGGGAACATATCAGTAACATATACATAACACACTGAGGGTTTACCTGGTGCCAGGCACTGTTCTGGGCACTTCCGAGTATATTAATTCATTTAATCCTCACAATGAACAACCCCATGAGGCGGGCACTATCATTTCCCCCATTTTACAGATGAGGAAGTTGAGGTCACACAGGGTGGGTCGGGGGCTGGGAACCCTGCTCAGGCAGTCTGATTTTGGGAACCAGCCTCTTCTTGAGGCTTTGCCCTTCCTCGGGGCCCTCCCAGGGAGACCAAGGTAGGCAGGTGTCACTGACAGAGGGAAGGAGAGACGCTTCCCCCGCCCTTCTCCTCCCAGACTCCCTGGCTTACCAGAGCCCAGCTATTTCCTCATTTCCTTATTCTTTTGAAAACTCCAGCTTTCACTGTTTCTCCATCTTTCTTGAGGCAGTAAGGAGGATGGGGCAAGGGAATGGGTAGCCAAGAACCAAAAGGTAAAAAGAAATAGATCACGTGCACACGCGCACACACCCCATCTCATTTTAAAAATGTTGTCCTCCTACCTTGAAACTTCCTCCGAAGAGTACCTCCTGTCAGTCCTGTGAAGCACAGCATGTGAAACCCACTTCTGCAGGGGAAGCAACCACAGAGACTTGCCCCAGGCTGCACAGCTGGACGCGGCCGAAGTGGGATTGGACTCCAGGGCTTTCTAACCCTAGAGCCTGTCCCCTTGCTCACGGTAATGAGCATCTTGGCATTTTCTATACGTGCCACAGTTCTAAGTGCTTTTGTATGTGTTATCTCGTTTATACGTCACCAATAACTACTAAGCTGTTCTATTGTGGTCTGTATTCACCAACGAGGAAACCGAGGCACTAAGAGAGTAAGTCACGTGCCCAAGGTCCCCCAACTAGGAAGTAGGAGAGCTGGACTTTGAGCCCAGGTCCCCCACCTAGAAAGCCAGTCCAAGAAGCACCACACCGTCCTGCCTCTTCAGCCCCTTAACCGGGAGGCCACATGCCTCCCCCTGACCATAGTGCTAGCTGCCGCAGCGGGGCCATGGGTGACAGTGACAGTGGGCTGAGAGCTCAGGTGGGGAGGAACGCTCTCGAGACAGTTTGACACCAATGGCAAGGAACGGGGGACAGGGAGGGGAGGCATTCTGAGGATGGTGAACATGGTCACGGGTTAGGGGGTCACGCTGAGACTGAAGATACAAAGAGGAGACCCTCTGTGAGCTGGGACCAGATGAGGTGGGGTAATGACAAGACCACCCTGAGCCCCTCCATGGCTGGGAGAGAAGGGGACCTGAAAGCCATATCTGACAGCTTCTCCCTGCTGGAATTCCAGGTCCTGGCAGGGGGCAGAGGGCCATCCAGAATGGGTGTGGAGTGACAGAGGTGGGTTTCATAAAAGGACCCCTACAGAGGGTGGCCAGACTTAAACCACTCCGGATGGTGCAGTGCCCAGAGCCACTAAGAGTGAGGGGCTGTTCCAACCCCCTAGACCTGAAGGGTGAGTGGGTTACATCTCCTGGAACCCCCGACAGGAGCTGTGGCTTTTGGTGGAGGGTTGCACCTAGCCCGTGGTGACCCCACAGGGAGGGAGCCAGGAGAATAAATACCGTACCTTCTCTCCTCCCTGCTTGGATCTCTGATCCCCCATTGGCCAGCCCCAACCAGAAACCAGAAGCAAGGAGCCCATTAGCCCGTTGAAGCAGCCATTTGGGCTGGCCCCCAGTCAGGCTCCACGCTGAGCATGGAGTCAGCTTGAGATTCTCTCTCCCTCTGCCTCTGCCTCTCTCCCCCGCCATGCATACACATGTGTGCATGCGATCTCTCTCTCTCTCTCTCTCTCTCTCTCGCAAATAAATAATAAAATGCATGTCCCATATTCAGTTCCACCCCACCCCTCTCTCACTATTAAATCACTGTCTACTGTGAAAACCGTAAGGGATAAGTCAAGGATACAGATTTTGGTTCTGACAGTGCTGTGGGCCAGCATCTTGATGTTGGCTGAGGCACTTCATCTTAGCCATTTTTCTTAAAGATTTTATTTATTTATTTGAGAGAATGGGAGAGAGAGCACAAGTAGGGGGAGGGAGAGGGACAAGCAGACTGCACTGAGCACAGAACCCAACACGGGACTTGATCCCATGACCCTGAGACCAAGACCTGAGCCGAAACCAAGAGTTGGACACTCAGCCAACTGAGCCACCCAGGTGCTCCCCTCTTAGCCATTTTTAATACTGTGGTAAAATGCACATACGTAACGTTTACCACCTGAACCATTTTTAAGTGTGCAGATTAGCAGTGTTAAGAGTGTTCACATTGTTGTATAACCAATCAGAACTTTTTCATCTTGCAAAACTGAGACTCTATACCCATTAAACCACCAAACAGTGCCCAACTTTCCCTCCCCCCAGTCCCAGCCCCATCCTACTTTCTGTTTCTCTGAGCTTGACAACTCTAGCTACTTCATATTAGTAGAATCAGACAGTATTTGCCTATGTATGACTGGCTTATTTCACTCAGCGTGATGTCTTCAAGGTTCGTCCCATGTTGTAGCATGCATCAGAATTCTCTTCCTTTTTAAGGCTGAATAATATTCCATTGTAGGTACTTGGCACATTTTCCTTATGCACTCATCTGTCAGTGGACCCTGGGTTCTTTCCTCGTTCCAGCTATTGCAAATAAAGCTGTGAACGTGGGCGTACAAATATTTCTTCAAGCGCTTGCTTTCTGTTCCTTTGGTTGTATGCTGGATCATCTGATAATTTTATTCTTAATTTTTTGAGGAACTGTCTTTCACGTCGAGCTGCATGTTTTAACACTCCCACCAGTGAATTGTGGGACAGCTCAGCAGGGTGGAGCTTATACATTCAGCCTATCTGAACAGCAGGGCTTCTGTCCCAATAGTAGCTTTTAGCAATTTTCCAAGGAGTGGAGGGTCTGGTGTGATAACGCAGTCCCAGGAAGCACTCTCTTGGCCTAACATATGGCAGGGCTCACCCCATTTTATGGAGTCATTCAAAACTTCCTGCTTGCTTTGATTTCTTAATAATGGCCTGACAGCTACTGAGGAACTGAAAGTAAATGAGGCCTGAGAAAAGAAAAACAAAATGCAACCCATAGAGTTTCTCTCTTTGATGGGTTATCAAGAGTTCACGGAGCACAGAGATCAATGAGAATGGTGATGACCACGTGAGTGGCATTTCCCAAAGAACTGATGTGTTTTAATATTGAAAAATGTTTCTTTTTTAGACCAGATTGAGGTTTATAGGTTATTGAGCAAATAGTACATAGGGTTCCCATATACCCACCCCCCCAAACACACACAGAGCTTCCCCTATTGTTAATATCTTGCTTTAACATGGGACATTAGTTACCACTGAGGAACCCATATTGATATATTATTAACTAAAGTCCATAGTTTACATTAGGGCTCACTCCTCGCATTGCATATTCTGTGGGTTTTGGCAAATATATAATAAGTATACGCCACTGCCATGTCATACAGAATAGTTTCACTGCCCCCAAATCCCTGTGCTTCCCCTATTCATGCCATCCCACATCCACCACTTTGGATGGGATGAACCCATCCAACTGGAATTCCATTTGGAATTCCATTCATTCCAGTTCCATCCAACTGGAAACCACTGATCTTTGTACCGTCTCTATAGTTTTACTTTTCTCAGAATTTCATATAGTTGAAATTGTACACTATGTAGCCTTTTCAGACTGGCTTCTTTCACTAAGCAATGTGCATTTACATGGTTCCGCCATGTCTTTTTGTGGCTTGATAGTTCATTTCTTTTCATCACTATTATTTTATTGTACGGATGTACCACAATTTGTCTATGCATTTACCTTTTAAAGGACACCTTGGTTGCTTCCAGTTTGGGACAGTTATGAATAAGAATACTATAAACATGTATCCAAAATAAATGAGTCTTAAAACTCAACAATTAAGAAACAGACCACCCAGTTTACAAATGGGCAAAAGATATGAATAGACACCTCACCAAGGAAGATATACAGATGGCAAATAAGCCCATGAAAAGATGCTAAACATCATATAGTTTTCTTCATATAGATCTTTACATATTTTGTTAGATTTGTACCTAAGTCTGTCTGTCTGGTCTTTCTTTCTTCCCCCCCTCCTTTTTTTTTTTTTTTTTTTTTTTTGGTGCTAACATAAGTGGTGTTGTATTTTTAATTTCCAATTCCAGCTGTTCATTGCTGGTATTCAGGAAAGCAATCAACTTTTGTATATTAATTTTGTATCTTGCAACCTTCCTATAATTGCTTATTAATTCTAAGAGTGTTTTTGTTGATTCTTTGGGATTTTCTGCATAGGCAATCATGTCATCTGCAACCAGAGACAGTTTTATTTCTTCCTTCCCAATCTATGTACCTTTTATTTCCTTTTCTTGTCTTATTGCATGTCCTGGCTAGGACACCGTACTGTGTTAAAAAGGAGTGTGAAAGGGGACATCCTTGTCTTGTTCCTGATCTTATGGAAAAGTTTCTAGTTTCTCATCATTAAGTGTGATTAGCTTTAGGGATTTTGAAGATGTTCTTTATCAGGTTGAGGAAGTTCCCCTCTATTCCTAATTTGCCAAAAGTTTTGTGTTTTTGCTTTTTAATGATGAATAGGTGTTGAATTTTGTCAAATGCTCTTTCTTCATCCAGTGATATGATCCTGTGACTTTTCTTCTCTAGCCTGTTGACGTGACAGATTACATTAATTGATTTTCAAGTGTCGACCCAGTCTTGCATACCTGCATACTTGCTTATGGTGTACAATTCTTTGTGTACATTGTTGGATTCGATTTGCTAATATTTTGTTGAGGATTTCGCTTCTATGTTCATGAGAAATATTGGTCTGAAGTTTTCTCTTCTTGTAATATCTTTGTCTGATTTTGGTATTAGAATAATGTTGTCCACATAGAATGAGTTAGGGAGTGTTCCTTCTGTTTCTATTTTCTGGAAGAGGTTGTAGAAAACTGGTATCATTTTTTCCTTAAGTGTTTGTTGGAATTCACCAATGAACCCATCTGGGCCTGGTGCTTTCTGTTTTGGAAGGCTATTAATTATTGATTCAAATTCTTTAATATATATGGCCTATTCAGATCATTTAGTTCTCCTTGTATGAGTTTTGATACATTGTATCTTTCAAGGAGGTGGTCAATTTCATCTAAGTTATCAAATTTGTGGGCATAGAATTATTTATAAGGTTACTTTATTATCCTTTTAATGTTTATGGGATCAGTAGTGATGGTCTCTCTTTTATTTCTGATTTTAGTAATTTGTACCCTCTCTCTTTTTTTCTTGGTTA
This sequence comes from Zalophus californianus, assembly GCF_009762305.2. Taxonomy (NCBI): domain Eukaryota; kingdom Metazoa; phylum Chordata; class Mammalia; order Carnivora; family Otariidae; genus Zalophus; species Zalophus californianus. The sequence goes on from NC_045598.1 coordinate 11,093,905, forward strand.
GCTTCCTAGAGGCTTGCCAATTTTATCAATCTTTTCAAAGAATCAACTTTTGGGCACCTGGGTGGCTCAGTTGGTTAAGCGACTGCCTTCGGCTCAGGTCACGATCCTGGAGTCCCGGCATCGAGTCCCGCATCGGGCTCCCTGCTCAGCAGGGAGTCTGCTTCTCCCTCTGACTCTCTTCCCTCTCGTGCTCTCTATCTCTCATTCTCTCCCTCTCAAATAAATAAATAAAATCTTCAAAGAATCAACTTTTTGTTTCATTGATTTTTCTCTATTATTTTCCTGTTTTTTTTATTTCATTCATTTCTGTCCTAATTTTTTCTTCTGCTTGTCTTAGGCTTATATTGCTCTTCATTCTCTAATTTCCTAAGGTGGAAGCTTAGATTATTGATTTTAAACTCTTTCTTCTCTAACATATGTATTCTATGCTATAAATTTCCTTCTCAGCACTGCTTTCCTGCATCCCACCAATTCTGATAAGTTGTATTTTCATTTACATGTACTTCCATTTCATTTAGATAATTTTTTCTTTGTCTTACAACTTCTTCCTTGACCAACATGCTGTTTAGAAGCATGTTGTTTAATCTCCAAATACTTTGGAATTTTCAACTCTCTTTGGCTATTGATTCCTAGTTTGATTCTATCATAGGCTGAGGGCATGCTTCGTATGATTTCTGTTCTTTTAAATTTGTTGAGTTATGTTTTGTGGCTCAGAGTGTGATCTATCTTGGTGAATGTTCTATGTGAGCTTGAGAACAATGTGCATTTTGTTGTTACTTGGTGAAGCAATCTATACATGTCATTTAGATGCAGTTGACTGATGGTGGTGTTCAGTTCAGCTTTATCCTTACTAATTTTCTGCCTGCTGAATCTGTCCATTACTGATACAGGGATGTTGAAGTCTCCAGCTATCATAATGGATTTGTTTATTTCTCCTCAAACTTCTATCACTTTCTGCCTCACCTATTCTGATGCTCTATCTTTAGGCACATACAATTAGGATTGTTATGTCTTCTTGGAGAATTGACCCCTTTATCATCATATGTAATGCCTCTCTTTACCCCGGTAACACTTCTTCCTCTGAAGTCGGTTCCATCTGACATTAATATAGTTCCTCCTGCTTTCTTTTTGTGTTTCAATATTCTGAGTACCCAAGTGTATGATAAAAATTTGCAAAGTGGGTAAGAACACAGACATTTGAACCAGCCAAATCTGAAAACAATCCAGGCTAGCCAAGCTGGGTGACTTTGGGCAAATTTAATCATTCTGTGCCTCAGTTTCCTTATCTACAAAATAGAGAAACATCCCTTTGGATTATTGTGTAGATGAAATGGGATAATGCAGTGGAGCACTTAGCAAATTTCCTGGCATGTAATGTTGAATTAATATATTCTATTAATACAAGTTAGTATATTACTGTATAACAATATAAGCTATATAATATAAGCTATTATTATATTATCAGTATAGGCTATTGGTATCATTGTATTATGGGACTTTACACTTTGTACTGTATTATGGGACTTTATACTTTTCTAAGGGCAAGTACTCTTTGTAAGAACGTCAGATGAGGCACTCCAAGAAGATAAATCTAGAAACTAATTGCAAAGTCTCAGGCCGGGGTAGATGTCTAATAGGCACAATGTCCTGAAAAGAGAAAGACTTCATGTGTGCCCTACAGCCACAGTCCAGAGCCCCATGACCCAGGGAATGTAGTCTTTCCTCCTGGGTGCTAAACTTTGCTCACTCTTCTAACCAAAGAGAAATTACGGAGGAGACGTCTGCCCCACATTGCCAACTCACAGACACACTCTCTGGGCTGGGGTCACTTTCTTTCTGGAAATGTAGTCACACCTGGCCCCCTATTGAAAAGCAGATCATCACCGATGAGATAAATTCTGAGCAGCTTTTAAAAAGCAACAGAAATAACTAATCACATGGGAAAACCTTCATTGTACACCAAGGTTTTGTAAAACTAGTTATAAAACTGTATGTTATGTGGTGTGATCTCAATTTTGTTTGAACTTTTTAAAAAGATTGTAAGCATAAACAGAAGACTGGCAGGAAGTGAGCCACAGTATTTAAAACAGTGCCTGCCTCTGGGGGATGGGAGCCTAAGTGATTATAATGTCTTCTTTGTGCTTTTCTCCAATTCTCATTTTCTGTAACACTTTTAAAATGTTATTTTCAAAATGAATAAAAAAATTAATGAACAACAATCATTAGAAACTCTCTCCTCCCTTAGCTCTATGTACCTTATTCCACAAACTTGGTATTTTCCTTGCAGGAAAGTGGACAGTTGTCACTTGCCAACTGATCTTTCTAGTTTGTGTTTGGGGTGATTTTTGCTTTCTGTCCTGCCATTCTGGACAACCAAAAGCGTACCTATGTGGGGTCAGGGAGAGAGAAAGGGGCCAACTCCCTGGCCAGAATATGTGCTCATTCAGGGGAGCTCATTTGGGGAACTCCCCCGAGTTCCCGTTGCCTCTGTGCCACCTGACTCCCCACCTCACAACTTGGGCGCCTGCTCTGGGTCTGGAGTCAGAGAGCGCATACCCCAGCTCCACCACACACTAAGCATGTGGCCTTGGCCAGGTCACTTAACTTCTCTGACCCTGAGCATCATCATTTTTTTTTTTTTTTTAAGGGAGAGAGTGTTGTGGGGGTGGGGCAGATGGAGAGGCAGAGTATCTTAAGCAGGCTCCATGCCCAGCCCAGAGCCCAAGCGTCATCATTTTTAAATGAGGGTTGTGGTGACCAGCTGGCCAGGCGAGGGACTTAGCACCTTCCGGTACCCAGTGCTCCCTAGTAGATGTTGGGGCCCCAGTTACAGCTGTCTTCCTTCTGTATTTCAGTCTGCTGACATTGACAACCATCATGCACTTATTGAATATAATGAGAGCGAGGACAGCTTTGTTCTCCAGGACTTCAATTCCCGAAGCGGTACCTTCGTCAACGAGTGCCACATTCAGAATGTGGCCGTGAAGCTGCTACCCGGAGACATCCTGAGATTTGGGTCTGGAGGGCTGACCTACGAACTGGTCATTGAAAATCCACCCTCGGTGAGTCCAGGCCCTTGCAGGGTAGGGGGCCAGAGGCGCCATGTCCTGTCGTCTTCTGTGCATCCAAAGGGTGGTGCTTGTCCAGAGCGTGCCACCCGGATTTCATGCTGTGCACACAAGTGACAATGACCCACCAGACCTTGCAAGGTTCACACCAATCCAGCCGGATCCTGGTGGGGGTGTGCGTCCTAGCGCCCTCTTCTGGGCATTTCCTGGAATGACGTGTAAGAGTTGCACAGGGGCGAACCCCGAACCATAGCGTTTTCCTGAAAATGCAAAGCTTGGTTAGGGCAAGAGGAAAGCAGGCGTGTGTTTTTGAAAACTCAGAAATGGATGCTTCTTTTTAGGCAGATCAGCACTCTGCAGCTTCTTCGCTTTGTGACCTCAGCCAGGGTTCTTTATATGCCCGGGTCTCAGGCTTCCGATGCTGCACGGCATTGAGAAGATATCTCTCTGTAAAGTGTGAAAGTCTGTGTCCGCCTCCGGCGGAGACTCAGCACATGGCACCTGTTATCATACCCCCGATCAGAAACATCCTTGGGATCCTGACCTAAAATATGGCCCCAGTTTAAGCAAAATGCAATACAAAACTTCCCCATTAAAGCTCAGTCCCAAGGAACACACCGTTCTCAGGGGAAGCAGTCTGGGGCCAGGTGGCGAGGGGGGCGGTGGGGTGGGTGGGGAGGTGGGGGGGAGCGGGGCTGATTAGCGGCTCAGGCTTCTGTCAGAATCCCAGCTCTGCCACTCGCATACTCTCATGCGCTCCTGAGCAAGCCTCTGGACCCCCCAGAACCTCCCGTTTCTTCCTCTATAAAATGGGGCCTTGCAGGCTCACCTTGAGGGTGGAAAGAGATGATTATAATTGTAAAACTAGCATGGTGCCCGTTCACGGTGAGCACACAATTAATATCTGTCACGTGTGTCCAAGAGAGATGGCATCTTTATCTTACTCACCGCCCCCCAAGAACGCTACATGGACTGAGGCCTCCAAAGCTTAAAATCCTTTCTGGGACAAGGCTGGGTATAAATAAATCAAATTTAGAGGATCTAGACAGACTCCTGGGGTTTTGAGCGCACAGGCGGCCCTAACTGTGCACCCCAGGAAGATGGACGGCATCCCTCAGGCTGCATGGGCCATGATGCCACATCCATCACATTTGGCTTTGAAGATGTGGGGCAGGCAGATTTTTCAGCTGCTGCTCAGCTGCCTTATCCTCCTTAGACCATTAAAGTATATTTGCTCATGGAACACACCAGGGTCCTGGGGCAGCACTGAGGGGGGCTCCTGACCCAGAAGATGTTGACCTGATCAAGAGTTCTCAACATGGATAATAAGGAGCCCTCCCACACACACACACCCACATCAGAACCCTGTGGGGAGCAGACCAACAATGCAGATCCCTGGGCCTCATCCAGGCCCAAGGACTCGTACTAAAGGTTGCCAGAAAAAACACAGGACACCCAGTTAAATCTGAATTTCAGAGAAACAACAAATAATCTTTTAGTATAAGTATGTCCCAAATATTGCAAGGGATCGCTTATGCTAAAAAAATTATTTAGTATTTGTCTGAAATTCAGAGTTAATTGGATACTCTATATTTCATTTATATATTTTTTTAATCTGCATATTTATTTATGTTAAATCTGGTGACCCTACACAGCCTCCCTGGGAGTGGGGCCTGCATTGGGGAATATGCATTCTCACAGGCTCCTGGGTGATTCCGATGTACCCCCAACAGAAGGGAAGCCTAAATATGGAATCCCTTGTATAGAGCATTTACAGATTTTTTTTTTCTGAACCAGAGAAAATGGAGTTTCAAACCCCAAGCCTGTAAATCCAAGTTTGTGAAGTTTGAGTCAATGTTTCTCAAATATGTTTGATTATAAGAATGTTTCTGGAATGTTCAACAAAATTACAGGTTCCCAGGCTCCACTGCCTGGGAAATTCTCATTTTGTGGCTTGCCAGCAGGGGAAAGGGCAACAAACAGTGTTTGCATTTTTTTCATACGAAGATATTTATGGAAGTATTATTTATAGGGACACAAAAATTGAAACTTAAATATCCATCAAAAGGGGGCATTGTATGAAAAAACTACAAGGAGTTCGTTCGTATATGGAAAACTGTGCTGCTTTTTTAAGAAATAGCTTTATGGAGGGGCGCCTGGAGGGCTTAGCCAGTTAAGCGTCTGACTCTTGATCTCAGGGTCGTGAGTTCAAGCCTCACATTGGGCTCCAAGCTGGGCATAGAGCCCACTTTAAAAAAAAAAAAAAAAGGTAAGAAACCAGCTTAATGGAGGTATGATTGACGTACAATCAGCTACACGTGTTTAAAGGATAAAATCTGATGGGATTTGATTATGTAAAGTAAAATTTACATAAACTTCATTCATTGTAAGCCTGCGATTCAGCCCATTTTTGTATGTTTTTTTTTAAGATTTTATTTATTTATTTATTTGAGAGAGAGAGAGAGCACAAGCAGGGGAAGAGGGAGAGCTGAACAAGAAGCCCGATGTGGGGCTCGATCCCAGGACCCCGAGATCATGACCTGAGCAGAAGGCAGAAGCCTAACCAACTGAGCTACGCAGGCGCCCCCCCATTTTTGTATGTTTACGGATTTAGACATCACCACAACCTTTCAGAATATTTCCATCCATTTCTGTTACTCCCCAAAAAACCTTGGAGGGGGGCGCCTGGGTGGCTCAGTCAGTTAAACGTCGCCTTTGGCTCAGGTCATGATCCCGGGGTCCTGGGATCGAGCCCGCATCGGGCTCCCTGATGGGCGGGAAGCCTGCTTCTCCCTCTCCCACTCCCCCTGCTTGTGTTCTCTCTCTCACTGTGTGTCTCTCTCTCTGTCAAATAAATAAATAAAATCTTTAAAAAAAAAAAAACAACCTTGGAGGTACTTAGGTTTTTTTGTTTGTTTTTAATTTTCAATTTTAAGATTGTGGCCAAATACTGAAAACATTCACCATCGTAACTGTTTTTAAGTATAGAGTTCCATGCCATTCCATTCGCATGGTTCTACGGCAGGGTCTCCAGAACTCTGTTCATCTTCCCAAACTGAAACTCGGTGCCCATTAAATAAAAACTCCCTCCTCCTTCTGCCCCAGCCACCATTCTTTCTGTCTCTCTGAATGTGACCGCTCCGGGCACCTCGTGTAAGTGGAATCTAACAGTGTTTGTCCCTTTGTGACTGTCTCGCTCCACTTACGTAGTATCATGTCCTCGAGGTGCGTCCATGTTGTAGCAGGTGTCAGAATCCCCTTCCTTTTTGAGTAAGGGGATGCTTTTGAGCTGAGTAATATTCCGTCGTGGGTCTACACCACATTTCGTTGAGCCGTTGATCCATCGATGGCTGTGCCCACCTTCTGGCTGTTGTGAATAAGGATGTCATGCACACAGGTGTCTAAGTATGGAAGGGGTACTTCATTTTACGAGGTGTTTCTGATATGAGATAAGTATAAGAAACAATGATGACGACCTCAGATCTTGACTACAGAAGGAGAGGACCCTTGGTAAAAAGAGAAATCAGTGGGGTAGCCGGAGTTCCGGATATGAACGACACTGTGCTAAGCAATTTGCCTGCTCTCCCTTATTTAACACTCACAACAACCTACGAGGTGGGTTCTCTCATGATCCCCATCTTACAGACAAAGAATCCAAAACTCAGAGAAGTTAAGTGATTTCCCCAGCATCACATAGCTGGTCAATGCAGAATTCATCTCTGTCCCCACTTGTGGGGAACAGAGGGAAGAAAACCATTTAATCTAATGCTAGCCAGGGTAGTATCCCCGACTGGTTTTCAAAGAGAGCAAAGCACACTTCTGTGGGCACTTGAATATACACACATCTTTTTCATTCTTATTTCTATAAGCATTTGCGTCCGCTTCATTCCGTCAAGTGACGGCAGTCAGCTGCACAAATGTTCTGCAGGCCTGTGCCCAGGGTGCTTGTAGCAGCCTGGGCTTTCCCAGGGAGCCACCTTTCGCCGCGGGCTCTCCCTTCCTCCATCCTCCCCAAGTGCTCTCTGCTCAGGGCATCCCTAGATTGAGAGACTTTCATGCAAGCATCCTCTGAGCTCTTAGTAATGGAGGGGTCCTCTGCAGGGCCTGAGTGAGGGTAGCCTTATGGGCTGGAAGGAGGGGAGGTAGGACGGACGGAAGGAAGGCAGGGCGGTAGGAAGGAAGGAAAGAGGGAATCAAAAGGGATGGGCATGACCAGAGCTATTCTCTCCCTGACAAAGAGTTCCCAAATGAAAACATTTGTTTCAGGCTTTGTGGTGACCATACCAATCAGAAGGGATGTGACCCCCTTTTCTTGGGGATGGGGGGTGGAGGGTGGTGGGAGGTCGGGGAGCCACATGTATTAGCAGATGTCACGGTGCGGGGAGTGCGTGTCCTGGTCAGGCTGCCTCGAGCCGTCCCAGTGCTGCGCTTATGCTGCGGGCTCGTGCACAAGTCACCCCACTCTCACAGCTTGGTTCCCACTGCTGTAAACTCGGGGCACTACCGGCCCCTACCGCATGAAGTTACTGTGGCACCAAGTGCGTAATGTATGGAAATCGCTTGGCCTGGCGTCCAGCCCCTCTGACAAGGTCATGGTAACTCTCAGCTTTAGAACCAAGCAAATAAGCATGTTAGCAGCGAGGATGCCTCCTCTGGGAGTTAGACAGGACAGGAAGGACCCCCAAAACCTCCCCAGCCAGCAGATGGATACATGTCCATATAAATTACCTGTGGGATAACATCCAAGATGAAAAAATACCCCCCAAACCCCTCTTGGTTGACAAAATACATTGGCACCTGCCCCCGGGGATATGTCCGGAACGTGCTTTGTAACTCATAGCTCTTTTGCCAAAGTCTAATGTAGGGCCGCCATGTTGCACAACTCCAGAGTCACCATTCCCATCAGAGTCCATGTGGAGGGCGCCACCCTCCCACTCCAGCTGGGCAGGACATGAGCTGCAGGGACATTTGCAATGCCCCCCCAAAAGCAGTTAAGTAATCACAGAGTCTCTGCCTCAGCACGAGGCATGGGCAATTGAGGTCACACAGCCGGACGTGCTTGCTATACTGTGGGTTTTGTCTGTGGTTGCCTTTTGGGGTGCTTTCTGATCTCTGGGAAGGGAGGTGTGGAAACAAGCTGTCCTATTCATGGTAGTGGTATTCTGATCAAGCAGAGGGGCAAGGAAACCCACCTTGCCCAAATCTATAAATCGTGTCTTTCTCTGTTCTGAAATATGGCAAGTCTAAGGGAAATGTGCCGAAGGAAGAAAGGAAGCCAGACGCCCCAAGTGATAGGTACAGTTGTTTCATGAATGGGTTGACAGCCCTTGGCAGCGGTTTTCCTCGCCCCGTGCATGGCCCCATCAGCAACCACCCCAGATCGGGCTCTGGGCTACCCTTGCCCACAGGGGCCAGTGGGGGGCCCCACAGTGGTAAACATGACTACCCTTCCCTTTAGCTGCTCGGCCCTGTTCCCAGTCCAGCCACACTGTCCCATGTGACCTGGATACCTCCTCCATCCTTCCTGCAACGTCACGACATCCTACCTGACACAAAGAGCACCTCTATCAGCCCTGCACCCCTTGCTGCTTGCCGCTGTGATGGGGAAGCTCTGCAGATACAGTGAAGAAAGCAAGCACTTTGGAGTTCGATAGACCCAAGTTCAAATTCCAGCTACAACTTATGTCATCTCTCTAAGCTTTTGTTTCCAGTTTCTGCCAAGGAGATACTCATTAATCACAGGTTCCCCTTCTCCCTTCAGAATTTCTGTAGCGGTCACTGGGACCACCCTATCATTGTGTAAATGGTGCTCAAAGATTTCCTGCGACTTCCTCAAGGTTATGTATTGGTTACAGCCAGCACTGGGATTGAAAGGCTGCTCTCCTGAGTCCCTACGGGTCTAGAGGCCTTTCCTAACAGCGGGGCACCTGGAGCCCCATGGTGCTGCAAGAGCTCAGGCAGGTCCTTCACTGCAGGGCGGTCAAGGCATGTCCTGGGGGCCCCAGGCCAGCCTGTAATTGCACCTGCTGATGGGGAGGATATATCATGGCAGTAAAAACGAAATTCACCAATAGCAGAAGAAAATGCAATTGCACTTATTGGCTCCCTTATTTGCCTCCACTAACTTTTTACCTGGATATTGCCGCAGCTCCTGGGCAAATCCAGCCACGCCCTTTCTTTTTCCTCTTTGCTGCGGATGATAATGTCTGATGGCTACATTCAGTGTGCACGTACTATGTACCAGGAAGTACTCTAAGCGTGGCATATGCACTATCTCACTCACTTCTCACCAACTGAGAAGTAGCTGTGACCATCCTGATTTTTCAGATGAGGCACAAAGGGAACACATTCGTCAGGGTCACACATATGGTCAGGGACAAAGAGGGAGCAGCACCTGACTCTGTGTAATGCTGAATCCCACGCTCCTAACCAGAGATTGGCAAACTACAGCCCACAGGCCAAATCCAGGCCATCACTTGTTTCTGTAAATAAAGTTTTATGGGAAACCAGCCATCCTGTTCACGTCGGTGTGGCTAAGTCTGCTGTCCTGCTATGGCGGCAGAATTAGCTGGGCAGAGCATACCGCACACAAAGCTGGAAACATCTACTGTCTGGCTCTACGGGAAACATTGACCAGCCTCTGTTTATAACCCCATGCTCCACCGACTCTCCTCTTTTACTTAATTTTCTGAAAGAAGAGCTGAAAATGGTGGTGAGGACGGGGAGAAGGAGCTAGCCCAGCTCGAGCCCTCCCGTGTTCCAGAAACTGTGCTGCTTAATTGCTTTTACTTGGTTAACTGAGGAATAAGAAAAAAAATAGGCAAGCTGAAAAAATAGATTTGAACAGTCTTTTCACCACATCTTGTTTGAAAAATCTGGAAATATGTGGTTCTAAATATACAGATACATGATATGTATGCATTTGCACATGTCATAATATAATCACACTGAGACATATAGATATCCTAGACGTTAATATATAATATACACAACAGATGCATATTATACATTTTACTGTTTCTTCAATTGGAAAGTTTTCTTTTAAAACTTGGAATGTTGTTCCTGGTATAACTTTCGAAAAGATATTTGGGATTTGTAGTCTGAAGTCCGCTGTAGCTAGAGAACTGTTTATTTTTCAGAGTTTCTCTATGTGATGTTTCACTACTCGTCTTATGGTTGGTTCCTTGGTCTTAAATCACTTCTTCTCTGGGCCACTGCTTTATTTTCACAAGTTTAAAGATAAATGTGGCACCTGTTTACAGTCTGGTGGGTTGTATTTGAGTATATCATAACCTGCATAACACCTCTCATTCTGACGACATCCTGTTGCTTGTGCTGAAGTCTCAATAAGCATATTTTCCAGGAAATTTTATTGTTTGCAAGTGTCAGAAACCCAACTCAAACTAGCCTAAGTTGGGGGGTGGGGGGGCGGGAGGAGCTCATGTAACTGAAAAGACCAAAAGTACCAACTTCAGGCCCAGCTGGATCCAGGTGCCCAAACAATGGTCAGGAATCTGTCTTTTTCATCTAGCTTCACAATCTCAGGCAGTCCCTTGCCTCACCTGTAGTGAGGTGGCGGCCAGCATCCCCAGCACCCTCTAAATTTAGCAGTTCCAAGAAAAGTAGAAATGTCTTAATTAGCTTGACTTGGACCACATGCCTATCCCTGAACCAGTCACTGAGGCCAGGGACAAGGAATGCTCTGATGGCCAGGCCTGGGTCATGGTCTCTTCCCTGGAGCAGAAGGGATCAGCCCCACCAGAATTACATGGACCAAAAGTGTGGGGCGGGGGGTAGGCTGTCTGCTCCACAAAAATTAAGGTACCCATCCAGAAGATGGAGAAATGGATGCAGGGTAGGCAAAACAAACAAACAAACAAACTCCAGATGTCCGTGACATTAGGAAGCATTCCCCCTGCCTCAACTAAACCTTCCTAACAGGATTGAGAGTAGGAATTTGGGGGAAGAGGGAAGGAAATGAGAAACAATCCACTTTTCCATTGGAAAAGCCCCAAGCCGATCCCCAAGGAAGCAGAGTAGCTCGTTCCTCCCCTCTGGTGAATGGGTGTTATGAGAAGCTCATGGAGTTGGGGGGCTTATTGGTCCATCCTGGAGAAGGGTGGCATTTCCATCTTCATGGCACCTTTGCATAGATTCCATGCTTGGGAAGATGTGGCTTTACCTGTCCCCAGGCTTGAGGGACCAGTGACCAAATGGACGAGAGAGCTCTTCAGAACAAACCTCTTGCAAGGCAAGCTTTGTCATCCCCAACCTGATCTCATAGGTGTGCTTTTATGAATCCTGTGGGGACCTGCTGATGTGATGAGGCGCCCTGAGGCCAAGTGTTTCTTGTCAGAGGAGATTTTCTGAGGCCAGTGGCGTGTAGGGCCTGGGCAGCACACGCCTCAGGAGGTGTCCTCAGCAAAAACTCACACAAAAGGACTCTTGAGGTCAGTGTTGTCATCAGATGTCTACCGGCCACCCAGATGACATCAGAGGGCAGGGTGGGGACGCAGAGGGAAGAGCGCAGGTGAAGCCTTAGCATCCAGGCGAAACAACCCAGCCCAGGAACCGAGGGACCGACCGTGGCTGCTTATGGTGTCCTCTGGAAGCTCACTCTATGATCACACTAGAACCACCTTGCTGCTTCTCTTTTCTTAACTTAGTGTTAAGGAAGTCTCTCAATCTGGCAAGACTGACCTGAAACAGACCTCATGTAGAGGTAGAAGAGGCTATTTGCAAAAATCTGGGTCTTTTCTCATTAGACTCTATTTCCCATTTTGTGGACTGACCAGGAAGCTAGTTAGAAGGTGAAAGGGAAAACTGGAGGCGCCTGGGTGGCTCAGTCAGTTAAGCATCTGCCTTCAGCTCAGGTCATGATCTCAGGGTCCTGGACATGAGCCTCATGTCAGGCTCCCTGCTCAGTGGGGAGTCTGCTTGTCCCTCTGCTTCTCCCCCCTCCCCTGCTTTCCTTCTCTCTCTCAAATAAATAAAATCTTAAAAAAAAAAAAAAAAGAAAGAAAGAGAAGAAAGGGAAAACTCTAGGCTAGAAGACTTACAGACAATGGAGAAATTCAATGGGCCAGATCTCCTTTTTAGCCCAGCTGGTAAAAATCCAAATGAATGATTCTTATGAACCCCTCAAACAGACCGCCTTTCTGAAGCTCCAAAAATTATATATAATGTGTCAGGTCCCTGTTCCAACTGCATAATCCTGATTTCTCATATTGAAAGTCTTGGACACAATTTCTCCTTTTCTGGGGAACTTAGAATTATTACCCCGCTTGGAGTTAGTGCAACACCCCAGGAGCTGCTGAAGTAGGGAAGGCTGTTGGCCCGGGTGCCAAATAGTGCCCCCTGCTGGCTGTTGGCGCTAACGTCTGTGTTTTCTAGTCTATCCCGTTGAGCCTCCTTGCTGTGGTCAGTGTGACTGTTTTCCACCTTCACCCCTTCCAGTCATTACAGTTGTGTAGCTACAAGAGTAAAGTTTAGTAAACTTTATTTAGTAAACTTCTGGGCCTGGAAGCAGTCCCAGAGAACTCTCCCATGAGTAAGCTACATTAGTAGTTGCATAAGGGTTTTGTAGGGTTTTCTCCTGGTAACTCAAAGCCTTTCTCCGCCCCCCCCCCCCAGGAAATAACATTTTCATTTTGGAATAATTTATAGATTTACATAAAAGTTGTAATGATAGTACAGAGAGTTCTTGTATACCTCTCCCTCCATTTCCCCCATTTTACATTACCATGGTAGAGTTTTCCAAACCAAGACACCAACATTGGTCCATGATTATTAACTGAACTTCAGGCTCCATGACCTAACACAGGGCACCATGCTGCCTTTCATCACTATGTCTTCTTAACCTCCTCTGGTCTGGGACAATTTCTTGGTCTGTCTTCCATGACCTCAGTAGTCTTGAGGAGTACTGACCAGGGGTCATTCTCCAGGATACCTGATTGGATTGCATTGTGTTCATATCTGATTTGCCTGATCCTCTTCTCTTATTAGACTGGGGTTATGGTTTTCAGAAAACATGCCACAAAGGTGAAGTGTCCTTGTCACATATTAGGGGGGACCCAATACCCACATCACATCCCTGGGGATGTTAACTTCTTCACTTGGCTAAGCTGGTCTTTGCCAGGTTTCTCCACTAGAAAGTTACTACTTTTCCCCTCCCGTACTCTAGTCTTTGGAAGCAGGTCATGTGTATAACCCACCCCAAAGGAGAGGGGAGGAAGGAGCAGACAGTGGGAATCAAGCTCTACCTCCTGGAGGGGGGCCTATCTACATATGCTAAACTCTTCTCTAAGGAAGATTGTCTCTCCTTCCCTGTTTACGTATTTCCTGAATCATGTATTTATATCAGTATGAACTTGTGTATATTCCATGTATACTTTGGGTTATGATCTAATACTACGTTATCTGTCTTGCTGCTCAAATAACTCCAGCCTCGGCCACTGGGAGCAATTTGAGGTTGGTTGCCATGTCCCTTGACAGGTCTCCACCCTTGGCTTTGGAGGACCTCCTTACTTTCCACTATTATAAGATGAGCCAGGCTTGTGGTGTATTTTCCCCACCCCACCTCCAGAATCAGCCAAAGGCCTCTTTACTTGTGCTCTGTCTGCCAGTTGTCCCATTCAGTTCAGCCAGCCGACACCCACAGCACGTCCCAGGCACAGTTCAGGGTGCTGGGCACAGCCATGCTCCACTGGAAAATGTTTACCAGCCAGCTCTCTGGAAAAAGTAAAGTATGCACGTAGAGCGTAAGGCTTACTGATGGAGAGAATGTGTAACACATTCTCTACAAATAATAATAAAATATACACTGCTCTTTATCGTAAGTTACATATAGCCAATCGACCCTCACAGAGCGCTTTCACTGACAGGCTGAATGCTCACACCCACAGCCAACTTACCTTCACGACTGACAAGAGAGTGTGTTCCCAACCTGAACGTGGGTGGATATCTTTGTTTGCATCCACGAGTAAGACAAAAGTGAAACAAGAAAGATGTATGTTGGAACTTCACGTGTTTATCAATGACCTCTTTGCTGTACCAGATAATAGTTTTTTAATACTTCCTCAAGAACTATTTCACCAATTTTACGTGCTACTCATAATTTAATGGCTCTAGACATAACATGCTTTTATATAATTTACATTGTTAACATTTTCACCAGAACCTCCTTAAGTGTAGACGGTCAGCAAAACAAAAAAGATCAAGCTCTGATTTACAGTATGTCCTGATTTCTGTGGTATAAATACTTCCATCAAGGCCAATGTCAAGCGACCAGTGAGACCTCACTGAATACAGAGATGCAGAGAGACGAGTGGTAACGCACACATATGTAGAGTTAAATAACCTCAAGAGCATGGATAATAAAAAAATATAGTAAAATAATTAGGAAGAGTGAGTTTTAACTATCTGTTACCTTTGTTTCTAATATCATTTAATTATATGTTTATGTAATATGATTTTTATTAATGGCTGTGTCTCTCAACCAGCTCAAGAAATTCCTGGGCATTCAGCAACTGGCTCTCATGAGCTGGTAGCGGCTGGCTCCAGCACATCTCTGGTACAGAGCACATGCCCCCGTCCTGCTTGCGTGGAGGCTGGTGTCCTCTGAGTCACATCCAGCGTGTGCCATATGAATAACACTTCCATAAAAGAGTTGTCAGTGTTCCTAGAAAATCCTGTTTCCAAGTACCCCTTGCAACATCATGTGGTTCTTCGCACCGTTTCTTTTTTACCTTCTTTCTTATAACTCAGAAAATCTCCTATTCCTCACTAACCGATCATTTAAGACTTTTTCGTGGGTATAGAAAGCAAGGATAAAATCATGACTTTGAATAACCTCAAAGCTCTGAGAGCATGGTGTTAGAATCAAACTGCATCACTGCTTCCTGGCTGTGGGACCTTGGGCAAGTCACTTAACCTCTCTGAGCTTCAGTTTCTTAATCCACAACATGGGGCTAAAAATGCCTCCCCACCTCCGAGATTATCCTGGCGATCAGATGAGAACACATATGTTCAGTGCACAGCACAGTCTCCGGCACATGTGTGCCTTCTCGACATGGTGGCTCATGGCCATAGAAGTATCGGCAATTACAAACAACAGAGCTTGTGACGGCCTCTCTAAGGGCAAGGTCTGTTTCACTTTCTACCCAGCTTCCAGGGCTTCCTGGCAGAATGTGCGTGTCCTGTAGGCACCCTGTATCCAAACTACCTTGATTACTTTAGAGTGTCCCATTCAGCCTGCACCTTTTACAGGGCTAAAAGCAATATTGGAAAGATAACACAAAGAACAAGTAGATAATCTGAAAAAAAAATGGATTATGTTTTCTTGAGTAAATCATTGCCAGGTGTTTGTTCAAGCTGATATAAATTCAGCAGTGGGTGTGTCATGGTTAATCCAGGTGGTTGACAACCTGCTATTTTAGAGAGAGTGTGGAAGAAATCAGGAACATCACATATGCTCCCTCAGAAACAAAACAAAAAAACATGCAACATGCCATATAGTCAGAGAATGGGGGCAGGGGCAGGACAAGAGAAAGCATTAGCATGTATTTTTAAACTAAAGTTTCTAAAAACAGACTTGTTGATAACTGACCTTGACCCCAAGCTCTGTGTACATTCTAATGTGAGCACAGCCCAGAACCAGCTTTTTAATGTGAGTCTTTTTGTGTTTGCTTTACCCATGCCTATTTCCGTATAGTTACCGGCAGCCATTTCTGAGAAAACCTTGACCTTGCCTATTATAGAGCAAGCAGGCAAACCAGAAAAAAATCAACTTTAACCTTCCAACTAAAGCCATCCACAATCAACAAGCTTGAGAAAGAAAACAAAAAGCTTTATAGTTTTATTTTTGAACCCAGAAAGCCGATTGGAGTCTTTGCGGCATTCACGAGTCTCTGGTTCCTCCCCGTTTAGACACCCTACGGTTAGGGCTCTGTGCGGCTCTAGCTAGCTTCATGGGGCTGAGCAGCTCAGGGCACCCAAGCCAGGGCTCAAAGCGAGCTTCCCCGCGTGCACGTCGACGTTCACAGCAGCATGGTCACAATAGTCAGAGTGGAAACAACCCAAGTGCCCTCTGACACTGAACGGATAAACAAAATGTGATGTATACAAGAAGGAAGGGGATTCTGACACCTGCTACAAGGATGAACCTTGAGGACCCGCTGCTCAGTGAAATAAGCCAGTCACCAAAAGACAAATGCTGTGTGATTCCACTTACCTGAGGTACCTAGAGAGTCAAATTCATAGAGACAGAAAGTGGAATGGTGGGTGCCAGGGGCTGGGGGGAGGGGAAAAGGGGAGGTGTTATTTCATGGGGACAGCGTTTCAGTTTTGCAAGATGGAAACTTTCTGAAGATCTGTCTTCCCAGCAATGTGAGTGGCCTTAACACTCCTGAACCCTGCACTTAAAAATGTTTAAGATGGCAAATTTTATGTTATATGTGATTTACCAAATTAAAACAGCAACAGCTTCCATCTCTCGGCGCCTGGGCCCCACTCCCTCATGGGGGGGGCTACATTCTCGAGTCTGGGAGGTCCTTCCAGATCCTGGTGTCCAGCCACGGGTCCCACGGGTCCTCCGATTGGATCACATGCCCCACTACTGGACCAATCACGATGGCCAGGGGATGTGATTGGCTGCGTGTGTAGCCCCACCCACAACAAGGAGCTCGGCTATTGGGTGGGGGATTCCCCCGGAATCTCCCAAATAGACCCGAGTGGGTTCTGGCCTGAGCGCTAGGGAAGTGGAGCACTGGAGACCGCCGGTGTGTTCACTCCTGCTAGCATCCTTGCGGTTGGTTAGCGGTGAGCAGGTTACCTGAGGACCCCAGCACGAGAGGGAGTTCCCCCGCCCCTGCCAGTAACCTCTAGATTTGCTCTCCAGCAGGCTGGGGGTAAACCACACTAGAATTTACCCTTTGTCACCTTCGGCCCATTCGTTCAATAAATATTTATTAAACTGGCGGGAGAAGTTATAGGAGTGACTGAGGCCAGAGGAGGGGAAGGGACAGGGTGGATGGAGAAGTCAGGGCAGGAGTCGGCCGCGGAGAGTGAAGACAGGAGGAAGGCACAGACAGAGAGACTAAGGTGTTGACAGTGGAGAGAAATTCGAAACTGCGCAGAAGGTAACAGATTCCCGGCACCCTGCCAAGTCCGTTCCAGAAGTAGATGTAAAGTGGGCCAGTAACATTAGGAATGCTGGGCCAGATGTCTCCAGGCAGTTGGAGCTTGGAGCTTGATTTCCCCCCGAACACTGTTCTCACCGGCTCCAAGAAAGAGTCTTCAGAGGGAACGCACAGGATCCTTGACTTGCTGGGAAAAGACTGGAGCTAAAAGCTTGGTTCAGGGGCCTGAGTGAGCCGGAGAGCCTTCCTGTTGAATGAAATCCAACTGAAGCTCTGCAAGCTGGTGCTCATATTTTGGAAGAATCTGTTTCTCTCTGTGTGCCTCTGAACTCATATTCTCTCCAGTCTACAGAAGGAGAAATGTGAGCTAAGGGGAATAGATGTGTGGCCCTACGTACGTCCTGACAAACATTTGAACTTAGTGTGTTTTTTCTGCCAAGAGAAGGGAGTGAGGGTTGAGAGACAGCAACAGAGACAGGGGTCATCAGACCTCCATCCCAGTTCCCTCCCCACCACAACCTGAGCCTGAGTAAATTCCTTAACCTCACCAAGCCTCAGTTTGTAAAGTAGGAATCAGGAGACCTGAAGGGCTATTGTGAGGAATGGATAGGAAAGAGCAATAAATGACAGCCCGCCCCAGTGTCATTGTTTAACCTCTAGACACAGGGAGAAGCCACCACTGAGGCATTAAACCCAGGCACAAGCCAGGTGTCAGCCCCTCTATGTGCTTGTCCGAGGTTAGATGGAGTTGGGCTTGCTTCCCGATAACAGTGGCTGCAGACATCTTCTACGGGTCAGATGCTGAAACATTCCCTTGGTAGATATTTACAGAGCATCTCCCAAGAATCAGGTGTGGTAGACATTGAGGTTCAAAGGTTAATGAGACAGTTGGGATTCCTGTCATCCCCCAGAGCTCTCGGCTTCGGAGGACAGATGGCGTAGAAGTGCCCAAGAGATGGGCAGTGTGGATGGAAAGAAAGCGGGCTGGGGGTCCTAGAAAGCTGGGTGTGAATCTCAGTGATCTGTTCACTCATTCTTTCACCCAGTATTCGAGGGCCTGCTCTGTGTGTGCCAGGCACTTATTCTAGGTGCTGAGGATACAGGGGTGAGCAAGATAGATAAAAAGCCCTCTTCTTTTAGAGGTGACATTCTGCCAGCTCAGAGGTTCACCGGCAAATCTGTGATCTTGGAAAGTCAAGAGGTCTTGCTCAGCCTCAGTCTCGTGACAGAAGAGTGTTGGGTGTATTAAATAGGGCAGTGCACGTGAACCTCTTGCCAGGATGCCTGGCATGAAGGCTGCCCCCGATTAATGGTGGTACGGTAGTGTGCAATGTGACCCATGGTAGGGACCGCCATCCCAAACTTGGGGAGAGTCTGGGAGGGCTTCCTGGGGGAAGAGACTTATAAGGTGAGCCCTAGGGCAGCAATTATAGGGCTGGGACAAGAGTGGAGACCACCCCCCGGCAGATCAGAACCGCCTCTGACCCTCTCGTCTGCCCCTGCAGGTCTCCTTCCCATGGATGAGTGGTTCGGTACCTTGGCCAAGACCACAGCCACCTCGAGCCACACAGCAGTCGAAACAGTCACCCTCACCACCACAGATGCCCTTCCGCCCAGGCATCTGGCCACCACCAGTGCAGAGGAGCTGGTCCCAGGGGTTTCCCAGACCCACCATGGTCCCGCCTGCCTCCCACAAGCGGCCTGTGAGTGCTGGTGGGAAGATGTTCTCCTTTGTAGTGGATGGCACTCACAGGCCTCCCATCATCAAGCAAGGTATTCATGCGCGCTTCCCCTGGTGGCTTTGGGGATGGGCTTAGAGCCACAAGAGTGGGTCTTGATTTTTGCTTATTTTCTCCAATTCTAAAAGTAGAATGCATTTAATTGTGAGGAAATCGGGGTTAGGGTTGCCTGGGTGGTTCCGTCGGTTGAGCTCTCAGCTCAGGTCTTGATCTCAGGGTGGTGGGTTCAAGCCCCACGTGGCAAAAGTCCAGGGTGGAGCCTACTTAAAAAAAAAAAAAAATCAGGGATAAAGAGAACGTAAGAAAATAGTTAAAGACCATTTGTCACCCTCATCACCCAATATCCCCTGTTGACTTTTTGGGGCATATCCCTTCAGACTTCGTGCTCTGCACATTGGCACCCATCAGTGTCCCTGTGGCGAGTGTGTGGATGTGGGTGTGTGTCAGTGTGTGTGTGTGCTTATATATGAATGTGTAGCAGGACTGTAAACTTACAGCTTTGACTCACATGTGCAGAAATATTGGCACCTGAAATCCCCCTTGGCCACAACAGCCTTAGGAGGTTTTTAAATATTTTATTATCATTTTACAGGTGAGAGGAGGCTGAGGCTTATGGAGGAAAATTACCTCCCAGATGTGACATAATCAATCTAGTCCAATCTAACATTTTTCGGTCAAATTTAAGGCTGGTTATCTCAGTCACTGTCGCTGTCACTCACTCACAGCCCGGTCACTCTGGGGACCAGCCTTCCTGGTTTCCTTCCCTCACCTCCTTCCCCGGAAGGTCTCGTGGCATTTGGGGAGGGGACTTCCTGTCTGTCACTGTCCTCTTGGCCTCACCAGCAGGTTTGATTTAGTCCCTGGCATGATTCCGGTTTCCTCCATGCCTGTGATGTGAAGATCCCGTTCTCTGTCCTCTGCATCCAGCCCCAGACCCCCTGGAGTTCCCCAGGCGTCTCTGTGGCTTCACAGCCTCCACTGGTGTCACTCAGAACCGTTTACCTAATCACCTCCCTCAGCCA
This sequence comes from Zalophus californianus, assembly GCF_009762305.2. Lineage (NCBI taxonomy): Eukaryota > Metazoa > Chordata > Mammalia > Carnivora > Otariidae > Zalophus > Zalophus californianus. The sequence continues at coordinate 11,113,872 of NC_045598.1, forward strand.
TTGTTGTGAAATGTACAAACAGAGGAGTAAATGGAATGCAGTTATATCATCTTCATCTTCATCTTCATCATCAGAGGAACCCTTAGGTGCCATCAACAGCAAATGAAACTACTCAGCCATTTCCCCCCTATATTTTATAAATATGAAAATTTTCAGACACAGCAAAATAAAAAGAATTTGACAGAGAACATCCTACCTAACTGCATCATTAACATTTTGCTGTATTCGGGGCACCTGGGTGGCTCAGTCATTAAGCACCTGCCTTTGGCTCATTTCATGATCCAAGGGTCCTGGGATCGAGCCCCACATCGGGCACCCTGCTCGGCGGGAAGCCTGCTTCTCCCTCTCCCACGCCCCCTGCTTGTGTTCCCTCTTTGGCTGCCTCTATCTCTGTCAAATAAACAAATAAAATAGTTTTAAAAAACCATCTTGCTATACTCTATTGCATATCTGTCTAACCAGCCTTCTACCCATTCATTAGCCCATCTTATTTTTTTGATATGTTTCAAAATAAATTGCACACATCTGTAGTCCTCCCCCTTAATATGTTAATATATGTAACAGTAACCAGAGTTCAACAGTTTTTGTCTTTTTGATGTAAAATTAACATGCAACATATATAAGTTATCAATTGCTGCATAACAAATTCTCCCAAAATTTAGTGGCCTAAAGCAAACACACACACACACACACACACACACACACACACACACACACACACACACACACACACACACACACACACAAAACCCCAAACATGTATTATCTGATACAGTTTCGGTGGGTCAGGAATTTGGGAGCAGCTTAGCAGGGTGGCTCAGGGTCACTTCTAAGTTGCAGGTAAGCTGTCGGCCAGGACTGCAGTCTTCTGAAGGCTTGACGGGGGCTGGAGGATCTGCTTCCAAGATGGTGCGCTCACGTGGCTGTCGGCAGGAGGCCCCACGTCCTCACCATAGGGACCTAGCCAGAGAGTTGCTGGAGAATGCTCATGGAATAGCAGATGGCTCTTCCTGAGCAAGTGATCCAAGAAAGCAAGATGGAAACTACAGCATCTCTTAGGACAAGCCTCCGAAGCTACTCTGTCATTACACAAGTCAGCTCTGTCCAGGTTGGGAGAAGACAGCCCATGGACCTGAATACCAGGAGGCAAGTGTTATTGGCAGCCCTATCTTAGAGGCTGGCTGCCACAGTCTGCCTTTTGGTCCTCAAGGATTCACCCCCCGCCTCCCTTGTACCACTCCCTCACCCTCTCCCGAGTTCCCCCAAAGTCTGACCCCATTCCAGCATCAGCCTAAATTCCAGAATCTAATCATCTAAATCAAGTCCAGGTACAGATGGGGTTCACTAGGTGTAGTTCCTTAAGTTCAGCTTCTCAAATACCATTTCCAGCAATCTGAAGACCTTTGAACTAAAGAGACGGGTCATCAGTCCCTCACACACCCCACATACCCTGGTGGGACAGACATAGCATACTGCTGTGGACACTCCTTCTGTTCAAAAGGGAAAAACAAACACACAGGAGTCCTTGGCCCAAAGCAATTCTGAAATCCAGCCAGGAAAATGTTGGAAGTTCCCTGCTTAAGACTTAGACCTATTCTTGCCCAGAAATGACCCTCCATGGCTCTCGCCTCTGTCCTCTGGTTCCTTGGATCAGCCCTCTGAGTCCTCCTACCTTTTACATGAAGGGTTATCACATGTTTTCAACTGCATAGTTTTATAGTCAGCTACCTGCCTATAGATGTGTGGGGTTCATTGGCTTCTTTTGCTTTTGTGGGTCTCTGCCTTCCTCAGTCCACACCGGTAGTGTTCCTCATTGGGGTTCACCCTACTAGGCAAAAGCCATGCCCACATATTCCTTTGACACAAACCCTCCTCTGCCCTGGGCTTCTGCCAAGAGTGGGAGGGACGACACTTCTTAGAAGCCCCATGCTTTGCCCAGATCATTCTCTGAGACACTGGCTCGGATCGTTCTGCATTCTTGACAAAGGATGTTACAGTCTTACACTCAGCTTCATCTTTGGAGAATGTTTTCCTGAGAGTGCCCTGGATTTGACCTTTGCCCAGAACCTATGTCTTGCATTTCTTTTGCCATGTGGAGAGGCAGGGGATCTTCAAGCCCAACTGAGTCCCAGCTCCTTGTGGTTCAACAGTCCTTCCGTTAGCTTCTGTCCCCTCCCGCATTCACAGTAAGTGCCAGAAGGGAGTCAGGTGGTACTCTGCTTGGGCTCCATCACCCAGTTCGTTAGGAACATTTTCTACTTTCCACATCACCACAGGCAATGTGTTACAAGACTTCCTGCCGCCACATCACAGGGATCCTTATAAGAAGAGAAAGACAGACAGACAGACTGACCAGGGATGCCTACACATGGAGGAAAGGCCATGTGAAGATGCAGAAAGAAAGTAGCCATCTACAAGCCACGAAGAGAGGCCTCAGGAGAAACCAACCCTGATGGCATCTTGATCTTGGACCCCCAGCCTCCAGGCTGTAAGGAATATCATTCCATTGCTTAAGCTGCTCCAGTCTATGGTATTTCATCCTGGCCGCTGAGTTGACCATTGCAAAGTCCATCCACTGTTGGAGAGGACAATCCAAGGGTGTGAATACGAGGAGATATGAACCATTGGTGCCATCTTGGAGGCTGGCCACCACACAATGAAAGGCACGCAGTCCAAATCCTAAAGACACAATGCAGGTACACACATGCTGTCCCTGGTGAGAACTGATAATTATCTGATAAGTTCCAGGAGAGCCAGACAGTTGTTAAAATAGTGAAGCAACTTCTCTCATTTGGCAAATAGTTGTACCTTGAAACTTCTTTTTTTTTTTTAATTTTTTTTTTTTTAAGGATTTTATTTATTTATTTGAGAGAGAGAGAATGAGAGACAGCACGAGAGGGAGGAGAGTCAGAGGGAGAAGCAGACTCCCCGCTGAGCAGGGAGCCCGATGCGGGACTCGATCCCGGGACTCCAGGATCATGACCTGAGCCGAAGGCAGTCGCTTAACCAGCTGAGCCGCCCAGGCGCCCTGTACCTTGAAACTTCTTAAAGCACCTCTGTCTCCCACCCCTGCCACCCACTGCCCCAGCCATCCCGTCCCTCCCTCGGGTTCTCCCCACTGGGACCTCCAAACCCAGCAGCTAGAGGGTTTGTCTTGAACTGAGTTAAGCCAGTTTGGTCACACAGGGCCCTTGGGTTCTCTTTGAAATGTAACAGGAGCCACTAAAGACGTTTGGGGCCCGTGGGGGAAACTGCTCCAGCACCTCCCTGCCTGGGTATAAGGAAAGCGAGTCTCAGATAAATTCTACCCCCATGCAGACTTCCAGTAAACATGCCTTCAATAGCAAAGGGGTCCCAAGCCTCATTCAGCCTGTCCTGTAGGTTTGATCAAGTCCAGGCTCTCTGTCCTTTGAGGGCTCCAGCTGTCACCTGGTAGAAAAGGCTCACTCAAGGCAGCCAGGACAAGGTCACAGGGGCGTCTGGAGTTACTCCCAGAGATGGCATCAGATGGCAGAGATCCAAACCAAGACTGGACACAGGTCCCTCCTGGGGAGCACAAGGGAGGGGCTCCCCAGTACTTCGGCTGACCCTCAGGCAGTTCCTTCCTCCGTCTGACCACTGGGAGCCTGTTTCTAACAAAGAGCATACAAGGTCATGGGCCACCAATTTTACCAATAAAAACCCATCTCTGGCCTTCAGTTTGCTAATTAGGAAAGCCTCAGGTGTCAGAGCTGTCTCTGGACTGTGGCCTGTCCATGTAATGCCGCCCAGCCACCCCAGGCGTGGGGACTCCTGATTAGGGCAACTGACTGCCCCTAGGTTGAAAGGTAAACAAACTGCACATACAGAGCATCAAATAGACTCTGCCGAATATTGAAAAAATAAGCCACAGGCCTTGGGACAGCCACTAACGTGCCCCAGGGGCCTCCAGAACTCGGCTGGATGTTATAATCAAAGCCCGAGCCATAGAATTATTATTTTTTTAAAATCTCACTTCTCCCATATTCCTTTAAAAAAAAAATCCAGTTATAGATGTTGGCAGGAAAGGAGATATCAAGTAAAGAAGGAGAACAAAAGGGGAGAGTGTTCCAGGCATGTGCTTTCTGATGGGGCAGCCACCAGCCACACAGGGGCTGAGCTAAGGCGGCTCATGGGACAGAGGAACAAAATGTTTAATTTGCATTAATTTAAATTTCAAAACCGATACCTGATTCAGTTATTGGAAGGTTTAAAGTATGCCCAGAACATCTTGAGTATGCAAATCTGCTTCTTCCCAACAGTAAGTTTTGGTGAAGCCCAAACACAGATCAAGTCTTCCTGTTGAAAATGCAGCTTCCAAATTGAGGGGCGTTAGAAGTATAAAAGGAACCCTGGATTTCAAAGACTTGGTGCCCAAAGGAAAAAGAATGTAAAACACCTCCATCGTTTTTGGTCTTGATTACGTGTGGAAATGGTGATGTTTTAATGTACTGGGTTAAATAGAATACATTTCAGAATCAGTTTCATCTTTTTACCTTTTTAATGTGACTAGTGCTAGAGGAGTTTAAATTCTCTTATGTAGCTCCCATCAGTTTTCTATAAGACAGCGCTGCTCAGTGACATTCCCCAGGAAGCCCTTCTCTTGCCCCTTATTCTGTTCCGCACTGGCCCTTCCCCCCACACTTAGCGGCAGCCACCTTCCAGAATTCCTGGGGAGGAAGCAGGAAGAGTATTCCACAGAGAGAGGGAGTCGCCATCTTGGTGCTTTGGGCCCCGGGCCTGCTCCCCACATGCAGAATACTGACAGAACATGGGAGGCCCATGCTCAGGGGTGGTGAGAGCACACCTGTGTCCAAGCTTTGAGGCCAGCACACCCAGCAGGACTTCTTCCCTAAGCCTTTTCTGTCCATAGCGCTGTTGGCCTCCAGCATGGACACAGAAAACCAAGTGGGTGTGTAGGTGGGTAAGTAGGGAGCTTTCTTTTCTCGACTATTTCTAGGGAGACCAACTGGTCCTGGTTTGCCTGGGTCTTTGCCAGCTTTGGTACGGAAAGTCCCCCCTCCCAGGAAGCCCCGCAGTGCCTGGCAAACCAGGACAGTTGGTCACTTTACCGGTTTCATCAGGCAGTGGCTGAAACTCCATCGAGTGAATCCCAAATCCAGTCCTTGGCAATCAACAGGAAGGGAGACAGTCCATGGGACACAGTCCATGCAAAACTGGTCCTCGTTGCCGTGTTTGTCACAGTGAACCAGCTCCTAAATTCCTCACTCACAGCCTCACTCACGTGTTCACCACCGGGGAGGACCTCCTACCTGCGGGTGCGTGCGCCGGTTCTGGAGCCAAACCGACTGGGTCAGACCTGACTGCCCCTTACCAGATGCGTGGCCTCCATCTCTCTGCACCTGGGCTTCTCAACGTGGCTGTAATAGCACCTGCCTCACAGCGGACTTTGTGAGCCCCAGCATTGACTTACAGAAGGCACTGGTGGCCAGCAAGCCTTTCGTGAGTTATTGGTTAAGAGTGGGCCAGGCCCTGAGCTTTTTGTTCTTAGACAATACTCCTGAGCACCTTTCCCTTTCCATGAGCGCATCACAGAAGGGAGACAGGTGAGGGCTTGGCCTCTTTCCAGCTCTGTGAGCTTGGGCAGAGGTTTTCTCTCTCTGTGCCCGTTTACACATCTGTCAGATGGGATTAGCCAATTCATTTTAAGGGGCACAAACTGAGACATGGTCCCCAATCTCACAGAACTTACCATTCAGTCAGGGAGACCGACATTAACAAAAGGATCACAGAACAACATCTATAAAATGGTAACCATAACACTCGGCAGCAGAGATGCCCAGTACCCATCGGCTCGTGACTATAAGGCCCCGACTTAGTTGGGGGATCAGGAAGGTGTCCCCGAGGGAGTGACACTCAAGCCAAGCACTGAAAGGCAAGTGACCTTCACAAAGTGCAGAGGGGAGGGAAAAGGTGGAAGGGACAGTGAGTGTGGCAAGGGTGGGTGGTGGGTAGGACGAGTGGGAGACGTTGGGCAGTGTGGCTGAAGAGTGCGCTCCCGGAGGAACATGGCCTGAGACCCTGTAAAAAGACCCTATAAAAAGAGGGAAGTGATGGCAGGTGTTAGCCAGAGAGGGGATGTGACCCAAGGTCCAGCTACACCAGGAGGCCTATTCCAGCCTGTTCTGGTGCAGATGCAGGGAGGGTGGTTGGGAGCCCAGGCCCCTTCCATGTGCCCAGGAAACACTTTGGCTGAGGCCACTCATCCAACACGCAAGGCCACACATTCGCCAGGCACCACAGGCCTTTGACCATGTCCACTCGTGATTCTAGAGTCCACAAACACGGTCGAGACCTAGGGGAGAAAATCTTTGGCTCTGAAATGCATAAATAAAAAATGCGGAATCAAAGGGAATAAATGATTGAGTAAATGTCCACAAATGTGACGGTGTGTACTTCATTAATTGTTAATGTTAACATTCATTAATGTTTCATAGCCTTCGAAAACAATTGGTTCAATTTCTCACTTCACAAGAAGACAAGAATGTGCAATGATTGCCCAGAAATCAGTCAGTTGGAAATTTAAAACATGCCGCTTAGAGCCAAATGATCTCAAAAACAGAAATATAGAAATCTTTTCAAAAGTTTGTACACCCCCCCAAAAAAATGTATTCAGTGTTAATGTGAGTGGATCATGGTGTGTTTGATGTGATACAGAGTGGGACCTCCAAACATAACGATGCCAGGACTCCTGAAAGTCATGAACAACCCTTGTAATATTGTGGGGAAATAAGCAAAAAAAAAAAAAAAATTAGGAAATCCTGAATGTCTATCAAGCGGATCCGAGTTAAATATGTTTGGCACATTTGTACGATGGACTGCAACACTACCATTAAAAAAAATACAGCATAGGGGTGCCTGGCTGGCTCAGTCAGTGGAGCCTGCAATTCTTGATCTCAGGGTCATGGGTTTGAGCCCTAAGCTGTGTGCAGAGATTGCTTAAAAATAAAATCTTGGGGTACCTGGGTGGCTCAGTCGGTTGAGCTTCTGCCTTTGGCTCAGGTCATAATCCCGGGGTCCTGGGATCCAGCCTCCCATGGGGCTCCCTGCTCAGCGGGAAGTCTGCTTCTCCCTCTCCCTCTCCCTCTTCCTCCCCCAGTTTGTGCTCGCTCTCTCTTGCTCTCGATCTTTCAAATAAATAACTAAAATCTTTTAAAAAAATAAAAATAAAATCTTAAAAAAAAACAGAACACAGTATAAATAATGAAGGGGATTAAAAGGTACAAACTTCTAGTTATAGAAAAAAAAACACACACCATAGCATATAGCTACAAATATTGACATAGGAAGATGTTTCTGATATATTGTCAAGTGGAAAAGCAAGCCGGGGAAAAATCTCTGCAATAGAAATCCACTTTTGTTTTTTTTAAGATATAATTGCAATAAAAATCGCTAACATTTCATGTTTAATGTTAATATAATGCTCAGGGGTAGGAAACTTCTGTAAAGAGAAGCTTTTTCTGCAAATATTTTCGGCTCTGTGGGCTATATGGTCTCTGTCACAGCTACTCAACCTAGCCTTTGTAGCTGGAAAGCAGCCATAGACAATAGGCAAATGAATGACTGTGGATGTGTTTCAGTAAAACTTTATTTACAAAAACAGTTGGGAGGCCAGATTTGTCCCTAGTGCCATAGTTTGCCAACCCCTGCTCTACTACTTCATTTAATCCTCAAAGTGTCCTTTATAACAGAGACTGTAACATGTAAGTTATATAACCAAGGCTTAGAGAGTAAATGACCTGCCCAAGGTCACCAGCTCTTACATGGAATAGCAAAAAGCCTAGAAAGGGGCACACCAAAGCGAATCAGCACGGCTAACCCTGGAGAAGAGGGAGGAGGCAGTTCTTTCCCTTTCTGATACTTCTGTAATGCCTTCTTCATCGCTTTGCCATGAACGTAGACACCGCTTTACCATTTTTAATGACAGCAGGAAAAGAATTAAGAAGGTGGTCTAAAAAGATCCTTCTAGACCTCAGGGTCACTCACAATGTCCTGTGTGCTCTCTGTTGATCTTGGCGTTAGTGTGGACCAATGCTGTGGAGCTGTCGGAACAGTCAGTGGTCGAAGGAATTTCCGGGGCAGGACCTTCCAGGGATATTTATGTGGACCAGGACCCAGCCCAGCAGGATAAGGTGAGGCGTCTACAGCAGCAAGAGAGACTGCAGAGGGATTGTCTCTTGTTCTCTGTGGTTCTTTTTTTTACTACTTCCAAGAAACCACCTTTTACTCCCAGGACATTCAACCAAAGGTTTGGTAACTGCTCATTTTATCCCAAATAACAACATCTACAAGCACAAAGTATTGAGTACCTACTGTGTGCTGGACTGTGTCCTGGGCCCTTGGCATTCAATTAGCTCAGTAATCTTCACCATCCTCAAAATAAATGTTACCACCCTCACTTTACAGAGGAGGGAGCCGAAGCTCAGAGAGGTTCAGTAACTGGCCCAAGGTTGCACAGCGTGGGGGGCAAACCTGGGATTCAAAGCTAAGCCTGGTTAATTTGCAAGCTGGTGCTCCTGGCTCCCACACAGTAACCGCTTGGTCGACCATGAGCGGCAGCACAGTGGTGGGGAAAACACGTTTCCTGGCAGGAAGTAGTGAGCAATGAAGTTGACGACTGAGGGAAGACAGAGGTTTGTTGAAGAACCAGAGAGGTTTAGAATGAAATGGGAATGGGAGGCAGAGCAGGTGAATTCAAGCCATGCTGGGAAGGGTCCAGGTTGATTTCTCCCTACATAGACACAACCTGAAATTATCCTAAAAGAAGCAGTCCTGCGATACCTTACCTTCCTTAAAGACCGGGGCCTGAGCCTGCAGCAATTCCCTGAGTCTGTGAGGAGCAGAACCACGTGGGGTCCAGACTGGGAGTGGGAATCTGCGACTTCAGGTGGCAGGTGTCCCAGGACCAAACCTTGGAGAAGTACTGCAGTGAGGCGAGAAGCCAGGCTCAGACGCTGTTACCAGTTTTCTCTTGCTGTGCACAAGCCACCCCAAAACTTAGTGGCTTAAAATGGCAATTTATTGGGCACCTGGCTGACTCAGTCAGTAGAGCATGTGACTCTTGATCTCAGGGTCATGAGTTCAAGCCCCATGTGGGGTGTGAAGCCTACTCAAAAAAAAAAAAAGACAAAAAAACAAAAAAACAGCAATTTATTACTTCCCAGAATCTACAGGTTGACCTGGAATGTTCTTCTGCTGGTGTCCCCTGGCTTCGCTCATGCAACTGTATAGTCAACCAGTGGTGTGGCCCAGCCAGTGGTCTCGGATGGCCTCATTCCCATGTCTGGGACCTCAGCCAGCATGCCTGGAGTGATAGGCCTCTCTTCACACATGGTTTATCGTCTGGGGCTGCTTCACAGCATAGTGGCCCCAGGCTTCCCAGAGGGCCAGAACAGAAGCCGTATAGCCTTTTAAAAACTTGCCCGGAGATTGCTGCACATCACTTCTGCCTTATTTTATTGGTCAAAGCAAGACACAGGACCGGCCCCGACTTAGGGAATGGGGAAGTCAATTCTGCTTGATGGCAGAAGCTGCAAAGCATTTGTGGTCATTTTTCAATCCACCCCAGTTTTAAACTGGAAATAGGATGCAACCACATTTATAATTTTTTTTTCTATTTATAAGCCATTTATGCCCTGACTTTCCAGGACTCCTTCAAATGCAAGTGCCAATAAACAAATTAGCTTAAGCAAAAAAAATAAGCATTTATTGGCTCATCTTCTTGGAAATTTAGAAGCCCACTAGCTTCAGGCATGGCCAGATACAGGAGCTTAAGTGAGATCAAAACACTCCCTACCACCAATCTCTTCCCTCTATTTCCCTCGGATTTTGGCTTTCTATAGCACACAGGCTTCCACGTGTTGGAAAAGACAAACTCAGGTACATAAGCCCATAAATTTAAAGTTTGTGCTCCAAAAGGAGGCATGATCCTCTCCCTCTGTGATAGATGCGCGAAATCTCTGAGAAAACCCTGAGCTTCCTCACGACAGGAACCCTGTCCTTCCATGGGTTGGGGAGCTGGAAGGTCTTGAGGCTGATTGGGTAAAGCTCCCCAGGAAACGAGTTGGCCTACAAATTACTCATTTACCTCCTTCCAACCAGTGGGAAATGGTTGGAAGAGCAGGGACTACTTTAAAAGCAGAAATTCTGTAGCTACGTTTGCAAATACATCTGGGGACTTGTTTTTCAGTTTTTTTGGACATTTTATTGATGACTTCTGGTGAAAAGTTTGGGGAATTTTTTTTTTTCTTTTTGGTGGGGAAGCCTAACAAATTCTTTGTCTGTAGAGCTCTTTCTTTTGGAGAAATGGAGAACTGGGTTAATTATACCTGTGGGTAAAGTCAGCCAGCAATATTTTTTCCCTGACCCAAAGTTGATGAGCCCACACGAATAAATCACCACTCTTTTTTTTTAATTTTTTTGTTATGTTAATCACCACACATTACATCATTAGTTCTTGATGTAGTGTTCCATAATTCATTGTTTGTGCATAACACCCAGTGCTCCACGCAGAATGTGCCCTCTTTAATACCCATCACCAGGCTAACCCATCCCCCCACCCCCCTCCCCTCTAGAACCCTCAGTTTGTTTTTCAGTCCATCATCTCTCATGGTTCGTCTCCCCCTCCTACTTACTCCCCTTCATTCTTCCCCTCCTGCTATCTTCTTCTTTTTCTTTTTTCTTAACATATGTTGCATTATTTGTTTAAGAAGTACAGATCTGTGATTCAACAGTCTTGCACAATTCACAGCGCCCACCATAGCACATACCCTCCCCAATGTCTATCACCCAGCCACCCCATCCCTCCCACCCCCCACCACTCCAGCAACCCTCAGTTTGTTTCCTGAGATTAAGAATTCCTCATATCGGTGAGGTCATATGATACATGTCTTTCTCTGATTGACTTATTTCACTCAGCGTAACACCCTCCAGTTCCATCCACGTCGTTGCAAATGGCAAGATCTCATTCCTTTGGATGGCTGCATAATATTCCATGGTGTATATATACCACATCTTCTTTATCCATTCATCTGTCGATGGACATCTTGGCTCTTTCCACAGTTTGGCTATTGTGGACATTGCTGCTATAAACATTGGGGTGCACGTACCCCTTCGGATCCCTACATTTGTATCTTTGTGGTAAATACCCAGTAGTGCATAAATCACCACTCTTACCTCGTTTACTTACAGACTCGGTTACCTGGAGTAAATTTTTACATGAATAACACAAAGAGGCAGGAAGTACCAGAAGGGAGGAAAGGGAAAAGAAATATTTCAGAATGTGTTGAGTTTTTTAAGTTAAAGAATAGTCCTCATTATACGCAGGATGTGGTCAAATAGAATGTCGTTTTCCTAACTACCTTTCCTGGGTCCCCACTGGGCTAGGCTGAATATTATAAACAAAAATATTATAAATAGGGTGCCTGGGTGGCTCAGTTGGTTAGGCGACTGCCTTCGGCTCAGGTCATGATCCTGGAGTCCCGGGATTGAGTCCCGCATCGGGCTCCCTGCTCGGCAGGGAGTCTGCTTCTCCCTCTGACCCTATCCCCTCTGATGTGCTCTCTCTCTCTCTCATTCTCTCTCTCAAATAAATAAATAAAATCTTTAAAAATATATATCATAAATAAACTCCCTAGCAACAAAAGTTCCCACGTGGGGTGGTTGTTCTCAACATGAAAGTATAATTTCACGGGAAAGGAACTTTTCTGTGAAGTATAAACACCTATTACAGGAGTCTATATACAAGTATATCATTTTCGCCAAACTCTTGTCTCTATGAGGTTTTCCAAGTGACGGAGATAACCTTGAAATTACGTTTTTTCCCCTCCCCACCTGTCCTCACCCTCCCCAAAGAATCACACCCCGTTTTCCCTACATTTTTAAAAATGGGCTCAGCCTTGCGCCCCGGACCCACACCTACTAAACTCCCCATCTGGCCTCCACCCAGGATGAAATCATTCTGCTGCTGGGGAAAGAAATCAGCCGTCTCTCGGATTTTGAACTTGAATCCAAATACAAAGACGCCGTGATAGCGAAGCTGCAGGATGAAGTGGCCAGCCTGAGTCAGAGGCTTTCGGAGTCCACCTCGTCCAGGCAGAGTCGGTTCCAGGATCTGGATGAGGACATCGATGCCAAACGCAGAGAGATCCAGAGCTTGAAAAACCAGGTAGGTAGGACTCGGAGACACATTGATGGAGGCCTTAGAGTCAGGACACAGGGCGACAGCTGTCGGGGAGAGCCAGGGAAGCATGGAGGGGAGTCACCCAGATGGAAAGAAAAGGGATGGTCAGCGCAGTGCTGTGGGTATGAGCACACATCCCAGGAACTGGGGGCGTGGCAGGCTCCTAGCCCAGGAGAACCACGTTCACTTTTGTTAAGCACCTACAGGGAGCAAGCTTTGGTGTAAGTGCTATAGATGCATTGGCTCACTTAAACCACACGGTCCTCTGACATGTACCATTCTACAGATGAGGAGACTGAGGCAGGCTTGGGGACGCCCAGGAACTTGTTCAGTTCACACAGCAAGTTAGAGGGGGCGGTGCAAGTTGAACGCAGGTCTGCCTCCTTGCAGACCCTATGCGTTCACCCCACCTACCCAGCTCCATCGCTTCAGTGACTGTCTCTCACCCCCACCCCAGCCCCAGCCAGAAAGAGCTGTAGGTAGTCAGCTGGAGAGGGGGAGAAGGGATCCCCTGTTTTCCGAACCCAATCCCGAAGGCAGTTGCTGGCTCACTTGCAGGGAACTTCCTCAAACAAAAATTCTCCATGCAGAATTTCTACATTATCCTTGAGACTAACTAGATCCAAAAAAAATTTTTCCTCAGCTACTTTAAAATTGGCTATTGATCTCGTACATAAATTACATGTCAACAGAGTTGATTTAAAACAACAACAACAACAAATTGGCCACTGATGAATTGTGGCCTCGGTGTATACTGTTGCTTAAACCTGTGGACTCCCTATGCTTGGCGCCTCTATTCTCTGTTTTCCTGTTCACTGCCTTTCCCCTCCTCTAAGCAACTCAAGGTGCGTGGCCTCGATCCGAGAAATGGTGCCCCAGGAAAGGACTCAGGTTGTGCGTGGTGAACCTAGGAGATTCTACCAGGAGACCGTGAGAGCAAAGAGTGGGCCCAGCTACTTTCTAAAACACTGATAGGACCGTGTCCATTCATTTGTTCATTCATTCATTCAAGTAAGGTTATTGGGTGCCCATCTTGTGCCGTGCTCTCTTCTGGGCTCTGGGAATTCAGCAGAGAACAAGGCAGGTATGATTTTTGCCTTCTCCCTTTATGTTCCAATGAGGGAGACAGAATTAATAAGTAAACAAATATATGCTCTCATATTCAAATGAACAAATGACTCTCTGTCGGACATGTTTTGGGAAAAACAATGGAAGTAGTAGATCCTATAGGAATTACTACTTGACAGCTACCTTGACAGGAAACTGACTCCTTGACGGGCATCTTGTTCTTGATCTGAACCCAATTTTGCCATTGGACAGGGTACTATCTCTTCCGGCTATTCTCCCATCTCAGAGCTCTCCTGAGTGTAAGTGGCGTGCCTTGTCCAGGTCCGCGGACAAGGGTGAATAATTCCCACATAATCTTTTTTAGTCAAATATATTTGACACGAAACGTGTAATCCTCACGTATCTTTGAGCATCCGTAGGTCACAATTCGAGTCTTGTTTAAAGTGGCTAGTGATATCTGGGGGGAAAATGTTCACAAAGAAAGTATCTAGAAATACACTGATTCATCATACTGTCGCCACCCCCCACCCCTGGATCTTCACTTGTAACTGAAAGAGAGTATTTTGTAACAAGGCATATCTGAACTGGAAGCTGCCGTTGGTCTGAACCCAAATCTATCCGCTCACATTGTCGTTTTTTAAATATTCTACCGCCTGCAGAACATTCAGCCAGAAGTATAAGCCACGTGGCTGGTTGATTTATTGTTCTGATTACTTTATAATCATCAGGTCCCCCTGAAAGTGTGTGCATCAGGAGGGGCTCTCAAAGGTCTTCCATCCACTACAGTATCACTGGGAAGTGCTTGCCCCTGCCTGTTCTTGAACACCTGTGCTAATTAACAGCCGAATTATTTTCTCGAAGCCATCCTCCTAACACTGTCAGCTTTCTTAAGACTCGGTGCCCATCTTATTACCCAGGATAGCAGACATGCAACTTCTTGGGATACGTGCCCATTAGAGACAGTATGGATATTTATTTGGGTGGGGAAGGAAACAGAGAGGTTTGAAGACTGTTTGGAGTTTCCTTGTAATCTGAAATCCTAAAACCCTGGTGCCTAGATTGAATTATCTTCTATCTGTCAGAAGCAGAAACACTGGCGTCTTTGGGCAGGCGGGCATATGTCTTCCCATCCCTTCTGGAAGCTTGTCTCTTTGCCCTGTGCCTCTGGTGTCATGCAAATAAACCACGAAGCTGAGAAGAGTTAGAAACACTCTTAAAAATTATCCCAAGTACCTTTTATGGGAAAGTTGCATGTCCCCCGCCGAGAACAGTAAGAGGTGAAAGAAACGTTTTCACTCAAAGTTTCAAAAGCACAAACATGCAAAAGTATAGCCTTGGGGAGGGTGGGGGACAGAGTCATCTGTGTCCCCACCCCCTTTTCCCAGATGCCCCCTTCCCAATGTCTCAGATACCCCAGGGAAAAAGTAAGTGTACCTGCCCCAGCTGTCATAGAATCTGAACAATGATGGTGCGTGAAATGAGCCAGGGAACGTGTGAAACCTTGTTCCTTCTGTTAATTCTCCCAGAGTAAGGATGACAAGGGACATTTTCAGGGACAGACACCAAGAACAAGGACCGTGAGCGCCCTCTGCTGGCAAAGGCCTCTGCGCCCGTACCCGCATTACCTGAGCGCGCCCCACCTGCCTTCGTTCTTTAAGCCACACCTCCAGCAGAGTAACAGGCTTGACAGGCAGCTGCAGGGTTGACTCGGGGAGCTGCCGCTAACACACACCTGGGTAGTGACACCTGGGTAGTGAGGTCAGAGGACAGTCTCAGCTGCCATCTGTATGCCGTGGGCCAGGCACCATCTGGGTGCTTGTACATACACGAACTTATTAAAATACTTCTCACGTTCCTATCCGATTGGGACTGCCATCACCCCACTTAATGAAACAGTGAGACAGAATCCGGTGTCCTCCCGGTGTGTTCATCAGCCTGTAAGTGGCAGCAACAGAATCTGAAGGCCACAGTCGGGCTCCCAAGTCCACGCTGTGCTTTACAGCCTGCAGCCCGTACTCCTGTGCCTAGAGCCACCCCGCAAGGTGGAAAGAGCGGGAACCGGGTACCTGGAGACTAGCCGAATCGGGACCCCACCTCTGCCGGCCGTGTGATTCTCACGGCCGTGAGACTCGGTCGGCTCGCTTGCAACATGAGAGCGTTAATGGGAACCTTAGCCTCCTGCGATGCGGTGAGGAGCTATGGAGGTAGCATCTGGGAAAGGGCTTTGTGAGCTCTGGAGTGTTCTGAGATATAAGCCACTGTTGTTCTCACTCGAGGAAGTTAATTTTATAACATGCTTCCCTCTCACAAGCTCTGCCCTGCATCCGGTCGGTGCTGGATGATCCGGAACCAACAGCTGGTCTCCTTCCGGCTGAGAGTCCAAAGGTGGTAGGAAGGCACGTTAGGGATCAGCTGTCCCCAGGCAGCTGCACCTGAGCCATTTTGTGGACACAGAGCTAAGGCTCACGTTTTCATTCCGTATGACGTGGTGGTCACTGAAGGAACAGGCCCTCTCCTGTCCCTCCCACTAGTTAAAACTAAAAACTCGGTTTCCCCAACTCCCCACCAAAGATCAATCCAAATCTCTTGTCCAGGCGTGGACAAGCACACCTGGGCCGGCCCCCTCTGACCGTGTGTTGCCTCCTCCCACAGATCAGTGCCCTACAGAAAGGCTACAGCCAGGTGCTGTGCCAGAGCCTGTCTGAGAGGAACTCAGAGATCACATCCCTGAAGAACGAGGGCGAGAACTTGAGGAGGGACAATGCCGTCACCTCAGGTGAGCTCTCTCTGACGTGGGCCTGAGAACCGCTCCCCTCCTCCTAGTTCCCAGGCCACAGCAGACATCACCAATCAACCACCGCACCGCTGCTCACTGATCCGGGGTGCGGCCTCGGAGATCTTCTGAGTGACCTGTGTCTGTGAGTTGTGGCCTGCCCTCAAGAGAGGGTTTTTGCCATCCAGTTCCTAGGACAGGGCCTGATAACGATTTGAGTGAAGGTTATCACTTAGCTATGTCTAGTGAGTGCCAGGCTCACCAGGGAGAACACAGGGCACCGTGTGGCTTGGATGGTTCCAGAAGCCAGCTTGCCTTCAGTGCAAGCTAGAATGTGGACAGAGCAGGGTTACCACGTTAGGGCCCTGGTGCACTTCGGCCCCGGTAGAAACATTTCCTAATTGGGCAGCAGAGGAGGTTGCACACTACAGACTTGGGGGGAGGGCGAGCACATCATCCAGAGGCCAGCTGCTTCTTACCCTGGATCCTTTCATCCATCCCACATGTTTACTGAGCACCTACTAGGTGTCCGGCCCTGCTCTAGGTGCTGGGGAGAAACAGCCCTGAGCACAATGTTTCTGTACTCCTAGGGTTCACGTGTGCAAGTGGGTGACAGACACTAAAAGTAAACAGGTAAATAAACAAGCCCGTTTCAGAGACAAGTGGGCAGTGTGGGAGCGAAGTGCTTCCAGGGCAGAAGTGAAGGGAGAATAGCTTAGTGGGCTGGAAGGGACGGGTCTTTGAAGAGGTGAAAGGGAAGGGCAGTGAGGAAGCCAGAGGGAACAGTGTTCCAGGCAGAGGGATCACAAGTGCAAAGGGCCTGAGGCTGGGGCCAGCTGGCCGCGTGGGAAGAGCTGAAGGCGGGTGTGGCTGGAGTGGGGTGAACGTGGGAGTGGGGTGAACGTGGGAGCGGGGGATGGGCAAGGTCAGAGGGGGATGCAGGGGTAGGTCACAGGGAGGAGTCTGGGTTTTATTCTAAGGGTGATGGGGAGCCACTGGGGTTTTTAGAGAGAAATTACATGCCTGAGAAGGATGGGCCATTAACAGAGAAAGAGGGGAGGGAGTGAAGCAGGTGATGAGGAGCGGGCAGTGAGTCTGGAAGGGGCATATTGCTCTCACAGTACCGGCTACACAGCAGGAAACGTGTCCATAGCTGTGAAAGCCGAGCATAGCGCTGAGCCACAGGTGAATCGCCGCCATCTATCTCTTTACGAATCCGGGTGCCATGCACCAGGACAGCCTGACCACTGGCTTTTCATCCGCCTCACTCTGCAACTTCCCACCCTTACCCCTACCACCTGCCAGGCCTGTTCATGCTCTTCCCTAATTTACAATGTCCTCAGACACCTGTGGGCCGGGTGCAGCTCCAGACACAGACACCCCGGGCCCTTGTCTTCCTTGCCCACACCGGCCCATCAGATCTCATCCGTGCTCCAGGCCTGTCTCGGATACCACCTTCTTCACTCAGGGATTGGACAGACGTGCGTTAGGGTAACACTTGGGGTGGGCTGGACCCACTCACGGTGTGGTCCCCAGACCAGCGGCATCAGCCTGCCCTGGGTCCTGGTGAGAACCACAGAGTTTCAGGCCCCAGCCCAGAACCTCCTGAACGGGCATCTGACTTTGCTGAAGTCCCTGGGGTTTCGTACGCACATTCAAGCTCGAGAAACACGGGGCTGGGTTACGCTGCAGCTACGGACCCTGAGGCTCAGTGGCTTATAACAGATGGGCTCATGTCTTGCCTCCACCTGGTATCCATCATGGGTTAGCAGGGGCTCTGCTCATCGTGGCCACTCAGGGACCAGGCTGACAGAGGCCATCACAGCGCCTGCTTCCACAAGGAGAGAGGTGGGAGAGACGTACAGGGGCAGATGGAAGGACAGGAACTGGGTTTGCTCTCCTGCCTGAAACAACCAAAAAAAGAAAAAATATATCTGCAATAATTATTTTCACATGACCATGATTCGGGAGAGAGGAAACAAACCAGTGGACCCCCACATTGAGGGGATGGCATTGGAAAGGCCAACACAGCTCTGGGGCGCTGGGCAGCGTGCCAGAGAGGAGAGGCACACAGAGAGGTGATCTCGAGAGGGTGCCCCACCAGCCTTCAGCTGAGTGTTGAGCAGCACATGTAGGTGGGCAGGGCAAGAAAACCCAGCAGGAGCAGAGGGGACCATCTCGAAGCTCACACAGGCCAAGAATGGTTGACTTTCCCAGCCTCCAGAATGGAGCGGCGTCATAATACACAGGGTATCTGGTAGAGTCAAAAAAGGTGTTGGCTCAGTCATGAGGCCCAAAGGCCACTAGACTAAAGGTTGCTCCAGGGGCACGTGTTGGGATGCCCACTGGGTGTTACACACAACTAATGAATCGTTGAACACTGCAACAAAAACTTACGATGTACTATATGCTGGCTAAATGAACATAATAAAAACAATTAAAAATAAAATAAAAATCCACATGAATATAAATAAATAAATAAATAAATAAATAAATAAAAAGTGTGTTGCTCAGTCCCGCCTCACAAAGCTAGAAGGCAAGTCCCAAAGGGATCAACCTGTTTCAAAGTAACTTAACCGTGTCCTGTGACAGAGCTCATTGTTAAAATGAAATTCTGGATCACATTGTCCTGCATCTCACATACTTTCTTTGATTGACGGCTATCAATGAAATTGGGCATAATGTTCTTCCAAGAAAAGAACCACGTGAGATAATCCAACCCCACAGCATTTCCGTGTCCTTCTTCCCACGTGTCCTCAATCTGAGAATCCAGTAATGTATTAGTGATCTCCTGCTACCTAACCCGTTATCCCAAAAGTTCGTGGGTAAAACAACAACAACTATTTATTATGTCATCCAGCTTCTGGAGCTCAGGAATATGAGCGTGACTTGGTTCTCAGGGTCTCCCATGAGGGACAGTCAGCACATTGGCTGGGGCAACTGTCACCTCATCTAAAGCCGCATCAGGAGCTGGAGGATCTGCTTCCAGAATGGCTCGTCCACGCAGCTGTTAGCGGGACGCCTCCATTCTGAACAATCTGGGCCCCTCCCCTGGCAGCTTGAGCATCCTCACAACATGGCTGTTGGCTTCCGCTGCTGAGTGAGTGATCGAACAGAGAGCGAAAGGAAAGCCGCAATATCTTTTATGACCCACCTAGGAAGTCACGGTCCATCTTTTCCACAAAAATCACACTGGTTACACACGTCAGCCCTACTCATGGTGGGAAGGGGCTGTGCCAGGGCAGGAATTCCGGGAGGTTGGTATCCCTGAGGCCATTTTACAAGCCAGCTACCACAAAAAATAATAGGTACCCTGTAACAAACACGGTGGGTCAGCCGCTCTCCTATATTCTTTATATGTCTTTAACCCTTATAATAATTCCACAGGGTACATACAGTGAAAGATACTTAGAGGGAAAATAACTTGTCCAAGAACACCACACTACTAAGTGGTAGAAACGGGTTCCCAACTCAGGTGAGTGTGAATCCAGCCAACCTGCTCACAGCCTCCTTCTGCCATAAGATTTTTTATGGCCCCTGGTGAAAAATTCCTGGTCCTTCCCCACACCGGCCTTTGTTCCCCAGGCCCATGGCGTGGCCTCTCCTGCCAAACCTGAGCCCACAGGGGCCCCCCAAAGGCTTTTCTTCTCCCAGCAACACTCGCTGACTTCTGGTTCTCACTGAGGACTTAAATAAACACTGTTCCACGCATTTCAGGGTCATCCCTGTCCCAGCTCCGGGAGCCTGGACACAAGCTCCTCAGCTGCAGGCGAGGGCCAGGGGCAACCCAGGCTTGGAAGGGGGTCCCCCACAAGTTGGCCAACAGCTGTGGTGACAGTCATCCTTCCTGCCCCTTTGACCTCTGCGAGTCTTTATTTTTTATTTTTTTTTTTACAGGGATGGTGTCATCATTGCAAAAAGAAGTGTTAACAAGGGATGAGGAGATTCAACAACTCAAACAGGAGGTGAACCAACTAAAAAGTGAGAACAAGGGAAAGGATCACCAGCTTGAAGCCCTCAGCTCCAGAGTGAGTTTGGGGGCGCCATCATCATCCTCGTGGCAGGCCCCAAAAAGCAGAACAGAGCCCCATGACTCATCGCACGTACCCCAGGCCCCGGCTTTAAATGTCACTCCCATCTCTCCCGCCACCACGAGGTGGACTGGTGCCCAAGGGCCGGTGTCCGCCAGGAGGCCCAAAACACCAAAGCCCCACCTGGAAAGACGAAAGGCAGGGGCCAGGTTCTCTGCAAGGTAAAGAGCTTTTTAAATGTAACTTTGAGTCTGCAAAGGATGCCTTGAACCCTGACTTTAGAATCCTGATCCTGTAGAGGAAGCTTTCTCAGGATGCACGTGCTTTGTGTGTTTCAGTGAGTCCAGGTAAAACCCAGTAGCTGTCATCTCGGCTGGCAGCTTAGAGATTCCAGAGGCTGCCTAATCAGGGAGCTCAGTCTGCAGGGAGGGGGGACGGGGCTGGAGAGAGCTCAAAGTTCCAGAGAAAAGGCACAAGAAGTAACGTCGGGTGCTTGATACGGTACTTGGTTTGGAACTGAGAAAAGGCAGAGCGTGAGCTTTGGGGTTGGACAGA
Organism: Zalophus californianus; assembly: GCF_009762305.2. Lineage (NCBI taxonomy): Eukaryota > Metazoa > Chordata > Mammalia > Carnivora > Otariidae > Zalophus > Zalophus californianus. The sequence continues at coordinate 11,134,519 of NC_045598.1, forward strand.
CCAGGATCCAATCCCAGAGCTTTCTTTTCTTGTAACTTATTTGGCCTCTGTCTCCACATCTGTGAAATGGGGATAACAAAACCATTTTTCTGAGAAGTGAGAGGCTGATTTCAGTTGTGCTCTTCCACCTCTGCACCTGGTCAGCTGCCTGGCCGAGCCCCGTCCATGCATTCACTTCTCCCAGGCAATTGACTCCCTAGATGCACAGTATTACTGCTTTATGTGGGGTGCGTGAGTGTGTGCGTGCATGTTGGGGAGGGGAGAGGGTTGCAGAGCTGATGCTAAGTGGAAGAGATGTGGAAAAACAGCCCCGTTTTGACTGTTCTACTTCTTAAAGTACATTTGGATTCTTTTTCTCCCCATTTCCTCTTCCTCATTGACCTTGGAATGAGGTATTCCTCCTCTGCTAGCCTGTGCCATCCATTAGCACATAGGGGTCCTGCCCCCAAGGGTTTGGCTCTGGGGAGCATGTGGGAGACTTATCTTTTGTTTTTCTAATTCCTTTTGTCATGCGTGTGAATTTTAGGAAAATAAAAGTAGATGATACTGAGAAGCAAAACTAGAGAGATAAGAAAGAAAATGCTACCCTAGAAATCCACACTAATATTTTAATGTATATTCTTCCAATCTTGTTTCTATATACAATAAATAGATAAATATTTTAACATATATACACATTTTTTAAATTTTAAATACTTACTATTTTCCCATATTAATAAATAAAAGCTCATATCATCAGTCCTAAAAGCTATATAATATTTTTCTGGACGTACACAATGTAATAAAACGGTCTGTTGTTGGACACGGTTGTTTCTTTTTTTCTTTCTTTGTTTTTTTCCTGTTGCTAACAATACTGTGAAGAACATCCCTGAACCTACAGGTTTGCTGATTTCTCTAATCATCATCCTTGAGAGACAATACTAAAGTGGGAATTTCTGGGTCAAAAGAAGGCACATCTTTCTGTTCTTAATGCGTGTTGCCAAACTGCCCTCCCGGAGGGCTGTTTCACTTACATTTCCATGGCCAGGCAGCTGTGTTTTGAGATGTAACTTGCAGAAAGCACTGAGAGCCATCCAAGTTCACTAGCGAGACCCTCCTGGTATTCCTGCAGGCTCTCTTGGCTGGTCACAGAGGAAAACACACACATCCCTCCACCCTAAGGATCCAGACTCTGCAAAGCTATGTCTGTCCCATGGTGTAGATTGCTGGTTCTTGAAGAAGAAATTTTTTTTTAAAGATTTTATTTATTTATTTGACAGAGAGAGAGAGAGAGCACAAGCAGGGGGAGCTGCAGGCAGAGGGAGAGGGAGAAGCAGGTTCCCCGAAGAGCAGGGAGCCCCATGTGGGGCTCCATCCCAGGACCGTGGGATCATGACCTGAGCCGAAGGCAGAGGCTTAACCAACTGAGCCACCCAGGTGCTCGTTGAGGAAGGATTTACATATGTTACATATGAGGAAGGATTTACATATGTTACCCCCAGAACTAAGGAGAGGGGTGACTAGGAACGGCTGCAGGGCCCGGGGCATCCCTCAGACACAAAGGGCCTCACCTCTGTGAATTTGGGGAAGCGATTGGATGAAACAACAGGAAATGCTCTTAGGGGCAAATACAGGGACTAGGGACCCACAGATAACCCCATGTGGTCTTGCTGTCCTGTCTCTCCATAGTGCTCCATGCTGAAAGAAGAGTTAAAGAAGGAAGATGCTCACAAGGAGCACCAGGAAGCCCAAGGGAAAGAGTTAAAACTCTGCAAAATTGTGAGTTGAGCCTCCTCACTGCTAACTGTCCCCAGAAAGGCTAGACTTTGACCTTCAGCGTTTTCTGGGGGGTCGGGGAGGGGTTCCTTGGACCATTAGATGGCACAAGCTGTGGGGCTTTAATGATTGTCCATTAACCTAGCCTCCTAATCCTTTGAAATGCTGCCTCTAGCCTCAAGGAAGAGATGGCTGAAAATACCATAGAAAACACACTCTCCCAGCATTCCCCGGGCAGCGGGCAAGTTCCCCCTGGGCCTGGGTGTGGGACACACGGCCCCGGCCCCTGGACCTATGGTGCCCACACTGTCATGTTCCCCTGTCAGAGTTTATCAGAGGCATGGACACGGTTATTAACACAAAATTCTTCTTGAAGTATTTTTGCGGAAATAAGCAACGTTACACCAATTCATAAAAAGAAAAGGTATCATTTGCCTTAGATAGACGATGACTTTGGAAATAAACAACGACAAAAATATGAGCACGCAAATGAAAATGTTCATTCCCTGCACCAGCTGAATCCTCTTGCCCGACAGCAGGTGTGAGTTTCCATATGCTGGGAAGTACAGTGCCTTTGCCACAAGGAGACAGGCCTGTTCTCTGTGCCAGGAACATTGCTATTCTCTGCCTCGAAATGGGAGAAAAGAAAATTTTCATTGTTCTGTCCTTCCAAACTGTGTCCATTGTTCATCCAAGCAGCCCTTATTTAGCTTGATCTCAAGAATATACCCCAGGGGAAGAGCTTCCAATGAGTTGATAGATATCTTGTACTGTTTAATCCAGGGTCCATGCTGATTTCCAAAAGAAACTAATCATTTCCCTTTACCCAATTTCCCATACATCAGTTGAAGAAACATCTACTTTGCCCCACGGATGTAGAATTCTCCCCCAAGGGAAGCAATTAAGCTAATACCAGACTAGGTTTCTGCCTTAATGAACCCAATGAAATGAGCTACAGAGATTCAGAATTTTCAGCCTAGAGGGCAACTCCCACTTCCCCGTGAGGGAAGTTGATTTCCTGTTGTTGAAACTCTTTCAGCAAATCCAAGACATGGAGAAAGAAATGAAGAAGCTCAGGGAGGACCTGAAGAAGAGTTGTACTGAACAGAACATGATCTCTAAAACGCTGCTAGAAAAGAGCAAGGTAAGGCAAGGACAGTGTGGCCCAGTGACCGCTCTGGGCCAGGCTCTCTGCACGCAACATCTCCATGAGTCTCACAACGACTCCGTGTGGTCAATACTGGTATTAACCCCACTTGACGGTTGAGAAACCGAAGCTCCCAGAGATAAAGTTCACACAGATAAAGTAGCTGTACTATTCAGAACCTGAACCCAGGTCTATCTGACTCCAGTGCTCCTGTGTGTAACTGCTAGTCTAGGCTGACTTCAACTCTTAATTGGTAAAATTTATCCAGAAGAGAATTGATCCATTAAATCAAGTTTGCCAATGACGTTGTTCAAACTTAAATGCCCTTATTGGTGTTTTTGGCTATGTGTTCTATCAGTCATTGAAGAGGTACATTTTTTAAAATTTCATAATTGTGCATTTGTGTATTGTTACTTTTAGTATTGCCAACTTTTGCTTTGTATATTTTGAGGCTGTGTTACTAGTTGCCTATAAATTTAGAATTTTAACACTTCTCACTGGAAAAAAAAAAAAAACTTTGATCATCATAAAACATCCCTCTTCATCTCTAGTAGTGTTTTCCCCTTAAAGTCTACTTTGTCATTAATATAACTCTGGCAGTGGGGCACCTGGGTGGCTCAGTCGGTGTTCAACTCTTGGTTTTGGCTCAGGTCATGATCTCGGGGTCCTGGGATCAAGCCCTACGTCAGGCTCTGCGCTCAGGGCAGAGTCTGCTTGTCCCTCTCCATCTCCCTCTGCTTCTCTCTCTCTCTCTCTCTGTCTCAAATAAATAAATAAATAAATAAATAAATAAATAAAATCTTTATATATATATATAAAACTGGTGGCCACACTGGTTTTTCTTTTGGTTAGAATTTTCATAGCATATCTTGTTCCTACTTTTTCTGTCAATCTTTGTTTTAAGTTTTAGACACATCTCTTCTAAATAGCACATCATCTTTATAAAATCCACTTTGACAATCTTTGTTTTTTAGTCCATTTATATATAAAGTGGTCGCTGGTTTATTGGGGTTTAAATCTACCTTCCTGCTCAGTACCAGCTGTACAATCTGTGTAATGCTCCCTTTTCTTCCTTTCTTGCCCTCTTTTGAGTTAGTGGTTTTCTGTCATTCCATTTTTCTATTAGCTTGGAAATTCTTTCCTCTTTTACTACTCTTTTAGTAATAGCAAGACAATAGCATTCAGCCTTGACTTACGAAAATCCAATAGTAATTGAATTTCTCACTCTTTAACTATTCTTTTAATGGTCAGCCTAATGGCTATAATCTGCATTCTTGACTTACCAAGATCCAACATTAGTTGATAATTATTCACTTCTCCTTGGTAAGGCAATGACTGTAGAACACTAACTTCGCTCATCCCCCTCCAGATTTGTATGCCACTGTTGTCATTTTCTAGATTATTCCTTTTATTTTATTTTATTTTTTATCTTATTTTATTTGTGTTTTCCTTCAGCATGGCTGTGATGATAATAAATTCTCTCAGATTTTTGCACACGCATCTTTGGAAATGAATATTTAACCTTCATTCTTAAAACACATTTTGAGTATCGAATTCTGCATTGACAATGACATTCCTCTGGCGCATTACCAGTAGCATCAGGACCATCATTCCCTTGTTTCTCAGGTCCTGTTGTTTCTACTTAGAAGTCATTTAGAAGCCTAACTCTTGTACCTTTGTGTAATCTGTTTTCCCTGGCCGCTTTTAAGATTTTCTTTTCTCTTCACTTTTAGCAGCTTTATTATGATTTATTTAGATGTGGATTCATTTTTATTTACCTTGTTTGGCATTCACACGGGCTTCTTGAATCCTTGGCTGGGTGTTTTGCATTAGTGTGGCACTTGAGTGACCTACCACACAGGTGGCGGGGAGCTGCTGAAGGCTTTTGAACAGGGAGCTGGTATGATTACATTGTGATCAATAATAACGGTGAAGGGCGCCTGGGTGGCTTGGTCGGCTAAACTTCTGCCTTCGGCTCAGGTCATGATCCCAGGGTCCTGGGATCGAGCCCTGCGTTGGGCTCCCTGCTCAGCGGGGAGTCTGCTTCTCCCTCTCCCTCTACCCTGACCCCCTGCTTGTGAGCGCACTCTCAGTGTCCGATGGCGTGGCTCGCCAGGGTAGGGACGGAGACGTGGACTGGACGTGAGAGGGGTTGGAGCCACAGGCTTGGAGATCACCGAGCCTGAGAGACAGAGTGGGGTGGCAGCGCAGGAAGGCCCCCAGGGCTGGGGTGGGGAATGAGGGGCTGTTCATTAGATGGGGAGCCTAGCTAAGAGCAGAGTCCGGGCTGGACTTGGCTTTCCCGGTGTATGAGAAAGTCTGCTGAAATGGAAGTTCCCGGTGTATGAGAAAGTCTGCTGAAATAGAAGTCAGAGCATGTTTAGACATGTTTAGGGGGATGTACGTGGAGGAAGCTAAGGCCCAGAGAGGTTAGGGCTTTGCCAAGGTACCGTCGCTACTTAGAGGCGTGCAGAAGAAAGCTCTACAGGGCTCTTCTGGGTCTTTTATTACTTCTGTGATTCCCCGCCCCCCCTTCAGCCCCTTAAGAAACAGCTCGTGAAGTTGTTTCAGCACGAAATCCTCACGTTCATTTAGGGGAGTTTTCTTCATTTCCCAGTGGTGCCAGAGCCCTGGCTCAACAGGTGCTTCCAAAATGTTACTGTTCAGGGAAGAACGGCTCAGCTGCAGGGTCCCATAACAACCAGCAGAGGGCAGCCTCGAGCACCTGCAAGCTCACCTCGCCTTGACTATTGACCAAGCAAGGGGGAATAAATGGGCAAGTTTCCCCCGCTGTAAACGCCTTCTTTTGCAACCTGCGATTCTTAAAAGACATTGCTTAGCAAGTCCCCAGAGCGGTTTCCACCGGTGAGGGTGCTAAAAGTGGCAATGACAAATCGTTACTATAATAAGCCTAATAACAACATCTACCAAGTACTGACCATGGGCCAGTTCCTAGCGGCATTAGAATGACGCCGCCTGCTGGACATTTCTGTCCGCCTCTACAGATTACACCACCTGATGCACGCATAGAGCCCTCAGGAGATACTGGCACTACTCTAAACATTTGGAATCCCCGCAATAACGCTATGAGGCGTACTAGGATCATCATCCCCATTTGACAGATGAGGACACTGTTCTGAGGTCACACGGCTTGCTGGGGACCTGGAGGGGATCGGAGCCTGAGCCCTGGGGGGCGCAGAGTTCGGCCCTCTCCCCTGGGGGGCAGTTCTGGGGAGCCTGCCTCCACCCTGCACTGGCCTGTGACCCCTGCCACCTGGGCTGCAACCGCCCCTGCCCCCTGGGACTCCCCCATGGCCATTAGACCTCCTAGAGGAAGTTCCCCGGAGTGCATTATGATCACAGTGGTGGCGAGCCCATGCTTTCATCGTCATTTCAGGTTGAAGAGAAGCTTCAGGAGGATTCCAGAAGGAAATTGCTCCAGCTACAAGAAATGGGGAACAGAGATAACCTCATTAAAGTCAATTTGGAAAGGGCAGTAGGTCAGGTAGGCCAGCTCCAGAGCCCCCTTTAGTGGCCCACGTTCCCCATGGGTTTTCTGCCCCCAAGCCGCTGGTGGGGGTGAGTGAGGAGGACATTGGCCGTGGTTGAATTCTCCCTTTTATCCCGGAGGAGAAGCCGAGTGTGGCTTCTGCATCCCAGGCAACACCTCGAACAGGCTTCTCCTGCTGGGAAGCTGCCCACACAAGCAGTTCCCTGTCTGAGACCCAGGCAGCCCATCCGGGCCCCATGCCTGCCCCAGTTAACCCGCCGGGCGGCTCCCTCTGGGGAAGAGTTTGAGCCTCTTGATTCCATGGTGCTCTTAGTACTTCCTCACATTTTTTGTCTTGACATTTAGCATGATCTCGCTTCCTCTGTTCACCAGCAGATGTCACAGTCAGTGTCCTTAAGGAAACAAAGTAAGACCCCAGAATGTCAGAGCACTCGCTTGATGGGGAGGTCCCTAGGCAGGGTGGTGAGCAGGCTCTGAGAGGCTCGTCTGGGGGTTACCATTGCTCTCATACTCTGGCTCCAGGTGGCCCGGTGACCCTTCCGCTGATGTGTGGTACAGATGTGAGGGCCAGAACATGCAAGCAAGACTTCCCCAAAGGCTAAAGGAGAGCAAACGGGAAGCCAGAATGGAGGCACTGACCCTCCAGAATATGGCGTTCCAAGGGCAGCCCACCTTGGACTTCTCCCCAAGGGGCTCTCTCCTGGCAACCACAGACAGCTCCAGGGGACCCAAGAACGTTTTATGTGTATATATGTGTTTGTGCTTTTGTTTTTCTGGGAAGGAGGGTCCACCATGTCGCCCGTTGGATTCTCAGAAGGGTCTGTGAGCCACCAAGAAAAGTTAAGAACCACAAGCCTTAAAGGAGCCCTCTATCCCACGAGGCCCAGCTCCCAAAGCCCTTCTGAGCCTTCCCGGGGCCGCGTGACCTGGGCTTTGTGAGAGGCACACACAAGTTAAATAACAATGCTGACCACTGGGCAGATCTTAAAGCCCCTTCAACAAATGTCACCCCCCAGTGTCATCTCTGCAGGGGGCCAGCACAGAGCAAGGGCAGAAAGCCTGCCAATCTGGGCCTCCCTTTGTGCATCTGGAGTAGCCCCTCACCCTTCCTGTGCTCTGCAGCCCCCAACACACACCTGATTTGAAGGCACGATCTGTGTCACTTGCCCAAGTACCATGGCTCTGGTTATGGCTCTGGGGAGAAGTCTTTGGGAGGACCCTCAGAGACAGAGATTCCTCCAGGTCTAGACCCAAGAGACAGAGGATGAGCCCTGTCTCTGCCACCTTCCCATCCCACCCCCCGTATTTCCATGGCCCTGCTCCCCGTCTGAGATTCTGCACCTCCCCAGGCAAGTGGCTCCAGGACTGAGCCCTAGAATGAGGAGGACCTGTCCCCGAGCAGTGCTGTACGGTGCCTCTGGTGGTCATGGAGAGCCATCATTCACTGGGGCCTCTCTACATAACCTCTTCCTCTTCCTGGGCTAGTTAGGACCCTCCCCTTGGCCGTGGGTCTAGAGGACGGCCTGGAATGCCTCGAGGCACCCCCCCAGTCGGCTTGGGGCTGCCTGATTGCAGGGGCATCCTTGGGAGATTCATTATTCCACTGTTGGGTTCCCAGAACTCCACAGTATATAGTAAACCCTGCATATTAGGACCTTTTGATTTTTAAGTTGATTCAGTGGCATTTATGGTCCCTTCAGGGCTCTGTTGTATTTATTTATTTATTTATTTATTTATTATTTTTGTTTTCTGTGTGTGTTTGTTTTCTTTTTTCTTTTGTTTATTTTTTTAATTTTCAGGGCTCTGTTTTAGAGTCGATGACCACATTTTGCCAGTGAACCAAAAACCCAGGCCGTGTTGGTAAATTCTCAGAGAAAGTGGGGTTTCTTTGCCTCTCACTTTTCCTGGAACTGGACACCTTAAACTTGAACTTCCTGTGTGCCCTGATTTAATTTAACTGTGCTGTTTCATCAGCCGTAATCTGAAAACACCAGCGCCCAGGCGGCACTCAATAAAAGCCGGTTGAACCGGAGTAGAGGACCCGGGTTTGTGACAGATGTCTCTGCATACAAGCATCCGATGAATATGTATTGAGCGCCCACTCTGCCGGGCATCGTACCAGGCTCTGGAGAGACAAAGACAATAGACACCGTGTTCAGGACACGTATGGTTGGAGGCCCAGGATGGCAGAAGGGAGCACGTTGTCCTTCTCGCCGGGCATCCGGGCTGATGACACCATTTACTTCGGCTGACAGCCTCAATATTTATTTCACAGTCTGGTGCCAACTTAACAATTATCTCAGAGCGCTCCCGGCCCCAGACATCCCACTGGATAATTGGCAGCAAGTGGCTCTTCCGAGGTCACCAGACGTGTGTGCCCTGACCACGTGGGTCGGTTGGGTTGGGCAGGCAGACCTAAAAAGTAATTAAAACCCGCTGTTCTGTTCTCTTCTGTCAGCACTGCCCCTTCCAGTGAGAGGTGAAGATTTTCATGACCCACGATGACCATTAGCAGTGGAGCACCCTCCTCACTCCTGCCCCCCCCCCCCCCCCCCCCCCCCCCCGCGCTGCAATTGCCACACCCAGGCTTGCGGGGGCCCCCTGCCGGCCCTGCTGACTTTGTCGCCTTCCCTTTGTGCTGTAGCTGGAGCATTTCAGAAGTCAAGTCATCAAGGCCACCTACGGACGGGTGAAGCCGTTCCTGGACAAGCCCATCACCGATCAACAGGTTTGTCTCACATTGTCACTTCCTCCTCCAGAGACCTGGGACTCCAGACACTGGGAGCATATGCTTCTGTGTTTTGTTGGTGGTACATATTTTCACACTGTTGCTACACCATAAAGATTTGTTTTGATTTTATGGGATTTCCTGGCTTTTAAAGTAAAAGCCAGTTAAGCTCCCTTGAAATGTTTCTGTGAAAATCAAATTAAACCACTCAGGCCTATTTCTGGTCTCCAGACACACACATTTACCCTTCGTTAGCACCTTAAAAAAGGGGGGGGGGGACTGCCTCTCTGTAGATGATGCATTCTCACTTCTTCCTTCTGAAGGGAAGAGATGGTAATGGGGGTGGACCTCTGGCCATAACGATTGCCTGGTCATTCTTCCGATTTTCTTTCCAAACCTCTGCATCCATGCAAATGTGAGAAGACACACCACAGGCCTCTCTCGTCGGCTGTGGGCACTGATCTGCTCTTCATGAGCCGACAGCATCAGGCTCCGTGTTACAAATCACTGCTACTATGCAGAAGAATCTAGAACAAACTCATGACAACATTACAGACCTTTGGCTCTTAGCCATCTCAGATCCTGGGAGACATGTCCTGGGGACAAGAGCCGATGTCCTTCTCCAGAGCCATCACCAAGACACATCAGGGCCTCCCTGCTCAGCTGCGGACCCAGGAGTTTGAATTATGCTCCCCACTCCCCTCCCAGAGCCACGCTGTCCTGTAAATCTCTCTTTCCTTTTTCTCACCAGCTAATAGAGAAGATTACCCAGGTCACTGAGGACAACATCAACTTTCAGCAGAAAAAATGGACGCTGCAGAAGGAGACTCAGCTCAGCAATTCCAAACAGGAGGCAATCACAGAGAACGTCGAGAAGCTGAAGGCATCTTTAGACAGCTGCCAGGTGGCCTCTCTCGGCTTTTTACAAATGCCCCCTACGTCTCTTTCTTGTGCTGCTGGTTTGGGAAATTGCCCAGCGTTCGTGGAGCAGGTCAGGCAGAAATGCTCTGCTCTCTTTTGTCCTTTTCTCTTGTCGGAGAAATCTGTTTGGGAGCAGAAAACAAAGAGCCTCAAAAAAATGCCTCCAGGTGAATTTGGTGTGGCCAAGGAAAAGAGGCCTGACACACTCCTGGTATTGATTTGGGGAGACCCCAGACCCCAGCAAAAAATAAGTCCCCTGTTACTTCCAGAGAAACCAAAGAAATATCCAGGCTCTTTATCTGCATTATTTTTTTTTCTTGGCCCAGCAGTGGAAAGGCTATTGTTTTGGGGTCTTTTTCTTTGTGCCTCTTTTGCTTTTGACTCTGGAGGAGACAGGCCCAGAAGTCTGCCTGAGCCCCCGCGGCTCCCACACTGAAATAGAGCCTTCCAGAGCAGGCAGCTGCTTCTGCTTTCTCTGGAAATAAGCAGCAACTATTCGGGGAGCCCATGCAAATGCTGGCTTGTCAGCACTCTTTGAAATCAGGAAACCCCACTTGCTGACCAACTGATGCGTTGATCTCAACAGGAATTTTGATGAACAGGAGTCGCCAAACTTGGTTCCCATTGCCGCCAGGTATCCTTGGCAATTTGGCTTTGGAACTGCAGATACCTAAAAGTGGGGTCTCTTTGACCATCCAAAGTCCAAATTAGAGTGCAAAAAAACAAAAAACAAACAAACAAAAAAACAAAGCTGCCCCCAAAGGAAGGTAAATACAACGGAGCCATCCCAGTGCGTCCGGCATGTGGGCATCATCTGCCTCGGAGCAAAGGCGAGGGTGCTGCTCTTGGGTGCCATCTCTGGCCACAGGGTCTGGGCACCTCATGACCTCGTGTCTTTCCAGGCTTGCATGAAAATGTCCTGCTGTAGCAAGGACCTGAAGAAGGAGGTGGACATGCTTCAGACCCTTCAGGTGAGCCCACCTGTTTCAGGGCTCCAGAAGGTGGTGCTGGACATCCTGCGCCTGTCGCTGTCCTGGCTGGAGGAAACAGAGCATCTCCTCCAGGACGTCGGGATCCAGTTATCCAGCTCGGACACAGGTTAATGGCACTTTTCTTTTTCCTCTCACATAGTCCCATGACTCTAAAATGTCGCGTTGAATCTTATCATGGTGGGACATCTGTTGAGGAAGGCTTCTTAGGTATGTGGCCAAGTATTCCCTTCTGCAGACTTTCTTTGAGAAGTGATTTTTTCCTTGGGGGTAAAAAAAAAAAAAAAAAAGTGAGACATGATCACTGAAGAAAAATGAGACGTAACACAAACAAAAGGAAGATTAAATCAAAATTATGCTAAGTAGTTGCTCAGAAGCAACTACCAATATATATATATACATATATAATTTTTAATAGATTTTTTTTAGAGCCGTTTTAAGTTCACAGCAAAACGGAGAGGAAAGTACAGGGACTTCCCATGTACCCCCTGCCCCTCCCACGTGCCCAGTGCCCCCCCCCCCCCGTTATCAGCATCCCCCACCGCAGTGGTACATTTGTTACAGTTGGTGAACCTACACTGACACATCATTACACCCAGAGACCATGCTTCACAATTGGGCTCACTCTCAGCATTGCACATTCTGTGGGTTTGAACAAAGGTATCATGCACGTATCTACCACTATCATATCACACAGGAGAGTCTCATTGCCCTAAAAATCCTCCGCTCTCTATCTACTCATCCCTCCCCCAACCTCCAGCTCCTGGCAACTACTGATCTTTTTACTGCCTCCATGGTTCTGCCTTTTCCCGAATGTTATGCTGTTGGAATCATACAACCTTTCAGATTGGCTGCTCTCACTTTGTAATACGCACTTATGTTCCCTCCATGTCTTTTCATGACTTGATAGCTCAGTTCTTTTTAGCACTGAATAATTGTCTGGACGGATCACTGAATAATTGTCTGGATGGTTTATTTATCCATCCACCTAGTGAAGGACATTCTTGTTGCTTCCAGGTTTTGGCAATTAGGAGTAAAGCTACTGTCACCACCCGCATGCAGGTTTTTGTGTGGGTAAAGGTTTTCAACTCCTTTGGATAAATGCCAGGGGGTATGGTTGCTAGAGCATGTAGTAAGAGTAGGCTTAGTTTCTAAAGAAATCGCCAAACTATCTTCCAAAGGGCCTGCACCATTTTGCATTCCCACTGGCAATGCACGGGAGTTCCTGTTGCTCCACATCCTTTGTCAGCATTTGATGTTGTCACTACTGTTATAGTTCAGATGTAACTCCCACAGCATTTTCCCATGGAAATAGCTCTATGATTCTTACTCTCTCTTGCCTCAGTTTCCTTATGTGTAAAATGAGGATAATAAGGAGTACATACCCCTTGAGGTTGTTGTGAGGATTAAAATGTATTGGTATATGTAAAGTACTTAGAGTTGTATCTGGTACAGAGTAGGCACTACCTATACATTTTTAAAAAAAATTTTTTATCATGGACATTTAAGTTGTTTCCAGTTTTCCATACTTACAGATAATGCTGAAGTGAACGCTATCGAACATATACCTACTCACCTTACATTTGTCATCTTAGAGGTGGAAGGACATTGAACCACTTCCATTCAACAAAGACTTATTGCATGCCTACTAGACATCAGCACACTGGGCGCCTGGGTGGCTCAGTCATTAAGCATCTGCCTTCAGCTCAGGTCGTGATCCCAGGGTCCTGGGATCGAGTCCCACATCGGGCTCCCTGCTTGGCGGGAAGCCTGCATCTCCCACTCCCCCTGCTTGCATTTTCTCTCTCTCTCTCTCTCTCTCTGTCTGTCGAAAAATAAAAAATTAAAAAAATAGACATCAGCGCTGTGTGGGGCAGAGATGTAGTGGGGCCAGAAACAGGTGGAATCCTGGTCGAGAGTGTATGGGTGTTAGCTGGAAAATTCCTCTAGCTTTATGTACATTTGAAATTTGCCATACTAAAATATTGAGGGGAAAACAGGCACTATTCCTGTCCTCAAAGACCTTGTGGTCTGGGGAGGGGAGGGTGGGAACAAATTGAAAAATCACTCACACATAAAACTTTAAAGGTGACAAGTGCTACAAAGAAGACATGCAGAACTCTGACCTGGTCAGGGAGAGCAGGGCATCTGCAGGATGCACAGGAGTTATGATGCATAGGAGTTATTTGCCAAAGAGGGGAGGGGAGAAGAAGGGAGGGGAGAGAATTCTGGGCAAAAAGAGTTGCATGGCAGTGGGAGGGGAGCATGAAGAACACAAGGGACTGAGAGAAATGGGGATCAGAGGTGGGACAGGGCTGGCAGGAAGGTCAGCAGGGGCTGTGCCGTGTGGGCTTGCAGGGCCCTCCTAAGAAACTCTGCTTTAACCTAAGAGCAGTGAGAAGCCAATGAAAGACTTTAAGAAGGGAACCGGTGGGACAGGTTTGCTTTTGGAGATAATCCTCTTGGCTGTGAGTGGAAAATGCCCATCACAGAGCGCCAGAGAACCAGTTAGGAGGCTGTCACAAGAGATGGATGGTAGCTCCAGGGCAGGAGTGGGACAGAGAAAGAGAGAAGTTTCTCAGGCATTTAAGAGGTAAATCAACAGGCTTCGGCAGTGGAATTGGATGTAGTTAGAGGGGAAGTGACAGAGAGAAAGGGGTCTACAGACCTCCAGGTTTCTGGCTTGTGTAAAAGGACAGACAATGCTTCCTTCACTAAAATCCAGAATAAGGAACACTGCATGAAGACCAGGTTTGAAAGACGTGCCCGTGAGATATTCAAGATGAGGTGCCAAGGATGCAGCTGTCACCCTGTATGTCTAGTCTGGAAATAGACATTAGTGTGGTGTATCTCCAGAACCCGGAAAAGCGTGTGCCACATAGTGGGCGCTTAATAAATAACTATGGGAGGGATGGATGGGGGGATGGGGGGATGGGTGGGTAGATGGTGGGTGGAGGAAAGGATGGATGGGTGGATGGGTGGTGGGTGGACGGATGGATGGACGGATGAATGGATGGGTGGATGGTGGGGGGATGGCGGGATGGGGGATGGGGGGATGGGGGGATAGATGGTGGGTGGAGGAAAGGATGGATGGGTGGATGGTGGGTGGATGATGATTAAAGCCATAGGTGTGAGGGGTGCCTGGGTGGCTCAGTCGTTAAGCGTCTGCCTTCGGCTCAGGTCACGATCCCAGGGTCCTGGGATCGAGCCCCGCATCGGGCGCCCTGCTCAGCGGGAAGCCTGCTTCTCCCTCTCCCACTCCCCCTGCTTGTGTTCCCTCTCTCGCTGTGTCTCTCTCTGTCAAATAAATAAATAAAATCTTTAAAAAAAAATTTAAAAAACAAAGCCATAGGTGTGAATGCTCTCACTTAGGAAGAAAGTATATGAGGGAGAGAGCCCAGGGCTACACCTTGAGGAACTCCGACATTTTGAAGATTGTTGCTACACCTCGCCAAGTCACCCTTCATAGAATGACTTTGACATTCTTATAGCAATAAATGAGAATAGAGGAGTGATTTTCAACTCTGATTATTCAACATCCCTAGCCATGATTTCTCCAAAGTAGTCCTGAAGGTGGTGTAAAGTTCTTTTAAAAAGAAGGCAAAAGCAAAAACAAAAGCAAGTTTAACTTCTATAACTGCCTGCCCCTCTCCAGACCACACAGTGGCTCCCCAGTCCCAGTGTTACTGTTGTAATCTTGGCAGTCTTGAGCAAACGTGAAATCAGGTAACACATGGATCACAGTGCTTGTTGTTCTTCAAGATTAGAACTAAAACAAAGACCTAGTAATAGTGGGACCAAGTTATGTGTGCACCATCCCCTCCCCATGTCCAAGACCATTTTAGTCATTGTAGCTTATGTCCATAAATCTAGTCATACATGTTTTCATAAAGAAATGTGGATTATAGAGTTAAGTTTCAGGCCAGCGATTCCAGAAAGACTGACAAAGAGTCGTTTCAGGCAACATTTCTCAGACCTGCCATCTCAGGCGCAGAGTCCCTCCTATACTAATATGCGCTATGAATCTAGAAAAATGGAATAAAGAATGCTGTGTTCCCAAAACACGTTTCTCCTTTTTTGCTGTCCTCACCTGCATCTAATATCTTTTGGAATAATGCTCTGTGGAACACCTGTGAGGAAAACACAGACCATATTCTGTAATCACAACTACTTGGTTCAGAGAAGTCAAAGAGGAAGCATGGAGGGTAATAACAGAAAGGTCAGTGAGTAGGGCCCATCCTTCATTCATTCGGCAGGAGAAGTTGATGGTAAAGGTATTTTTCTCTTCCAGTAAAAGCAGTAGTATGGCAAGGTCCCAAAAGACTAAAAGAAAGGAGTGAGCTAGAGAATTCCCTGTATTCTCTGTGGTAGGCACTACTGTATACCTCATTCCTAACACAGAACCATCTACACACAGATGGCAGCCACCATGGTAGTGATAGTGAGGATGGTGAAAATGGTGAGGACGATGATGATGGTGGTGAAGATGATGACAGTGGTGAGGATGATGATGATGATAATGCTAAGGATGGTGGTGGTGAAGACGGTGATGGTCGTGATGATGCTGCTGATGATGGTGAGGACGATGATGATGGTGGTGAAGATGATGACAGTGGTGAGGATGATGATGATGATAATGGTAAGGATGGTGGTGGTGAAGACGGTGATGGTCGTGATGATGCTGCTGATGATGGTGAGGATGATGATGATGGTGGGGAGAATGACGATGATGGTTGGAAGGATGATGATGTTGGTGGGAGGATGGTGATGGTGATGGTGACAATGAGGGTGGGGAGACGGTGGTGATGAGGATGATGATGGTGGTGAAGATGATGACAGTGGTGAGGATGATGATGGTGGTAGTAGAGGATAATGGTGATAAGTATGACAATCATGGTAGTGACCAAATGGTGACGGTGGTAATGGTGAGGAGGAGGAGGATGGTGATGATGTTGATGGTGGTGGTCATCATTCACTACTGAGCGCTTCTATTCTAGATGCTATTCCAAGCATTTCCATACATCATCTCAGTTCATCCTCACAACAACTCTGTGAGGCAGGTACTGTTATCCTCATTTTAGAAATGAAGAAAATGTCTCAAAAAACACTTTTGTGAGTATTCCAGCATGATAAGGAGATTCAAGGTACTTCACATAACTGAGGCCAGCGGGGGGTCCCCAGTCATTCACCACCATCCACAAACATCCTAAAGGCCTTCTGTGTCCCCAGTTCCCAAGAGAAGGGCTGGAACTCTGGTTTATTTAAGCTCCTCCTGGGAGCTTATCACTGTGTTAGACGTTTTATAGGCGTTGTATATTTTTATCCTCCCATTATCCCAATAAGCAAGGTAGTATTATTGTCTTTATTTTTCAGGTAAGGAAAACGAGTCTCAATGCATTAAGAAACTTGCTCAAGGTCACACAGCTGGTACCTGGTAAGGTCAGGAGTCAAACAAGTCATTGTGATCCTAATACCTGTGTTTTTTTGTTCCTGTGACCCCACACTCTCTCTCTGAAGATCCAGAGAGGTACCAGGTACATGCCCAATTCCTAGAGGACAGATTCTGTCATCAACTTGGGCAGAGAAAGAGCTAAGAGTGCTCACTCCCCAAGGTGAGCTGCCTCTCTGATGAGCCTCTCTGAAGGCTCATTTGCAGTCCCCAACAAAATCGTTCTGAGCATGGGCTTTGGAGACCAGCTGCCAAAGTTTGAATCTCAACCGTGCACTTATTAGTTGTGTGAGCAGGTTGCTTGACTTCTGTGCGCCCCTGTTTTCCTGTTCATAAAATGGGGCTAAGATCCCAACACTGAGATGCATGCACCAATCGTGGAGCCTGGGCCACAGTAGTCTTAATAAACAGAAGCTGCCATGATCGCCAACCTGAAATATTTGTTGACCTAATTTGACCCAAACATGGGTCGGATAGGGTATACGTGTAGGCAGTATAGCTTGATTTATTCACACTGAGGTAACTTGACCTGCAACCTCCCATCTCCATTTGGCAGCAAATGAGATTTTCTTAGCCATGAGCACTCAGTTGGGTTGCACCCAAAAGAGCCCTTCGCAGGTCTCCTTCCTAGAGTCATGACAATGGGCCGAGTGTCCCAACAGCCAAGTGGTAGATCTGGGATTCAGTTCAGATCCCTCTGATCTCCAAGCCCCTACTCTTAACTACCATACCACCTGCCTTTTCCAGTACTGTCCTAAGAGGTAAAGCACACCTAACAGCTAGGTTTGTAAATCCTGAAATAAATCCCCCAGGGAATGCAGGTCGAGTAATGTAAAGGGGAACTATTTGAAGTATTGTTGGCTAGCATCCTAAGGGACCCAGAAGGTTCGTGTTGCCACTAAAGACCTGACTGGTGAAGGATTTGCTGTGTGGTCCAGCTGGGAAGATGTGAAATGTCTAAAGAGGGACCTTGAAAGTTAGTCCCCACTCCTCCTGCCTGGTTTCTCGGCTTGTTTTGATAAAGGAAAGAAAAGACTGCATTTTTTCTTGCAAGGTCGTTGTTTGTGTCTATTTCTGCAAGACTTTGTTACAAATAAAAGGCTTCCCAGCATGCACAGAAAAATCACTCTTTCTCAGACGTCCAAAATACACAGCATTTTTAAACGAAAAAAGGAGATTATAATACAATATGCATAGTGTGCTCCCATTTCTTTTTTTTTAAGATTTTATTTATTTAATTGACAGAGAGAGAGAGAGAGAGAGAACACAAGCAGGGGGAGTGGGAGAGGGAGAAGCAGGCTTCCCGCCGAGCAGGGAGCCCGATGCGGGGCTCCATCCCAGGACCCTGGGATCATGACCTGAGCCGAATGCAGTCGCTTAACCAACGGAGCCACCCAGGCGCCCCAGTGTGCTCCCATTTCTAAGTATCAGTATCCAACCAAAAGAAAAATCTGAAGAAAAAGACATGCAAGTGTTGGGAGCATTATCCAGCATGGTGGGATTACATAGGACCTTTGCTTTCATTTGGTCGTTCATCAACTATTTGTTGCAGGCCTACTGTGTGCCGGCCTGGGAAGCTAGAGCAGTGAACACTTTCCACGTCGTGGATGTCTATAATGTTTGGATTTGTATAATAGACACATAACTTTTGTAACCAGAAATATAATGAAGAATTGCTTCTCAAGAAGAGAGAAATCCCATTATGATTACAGCTCATCATCGAACCCAGACATGTGATCGCACTCTCCCTCTTCCCCTTCAACATTCTTGAGTCCTTCCTCTCTCTAATCCTCTCTGAATCCTACTCATGCTTTGCTCGTTCCCCTTGGGTTCCTGGGTCACAGACTGAATCCCAAGTTAGCCACCCCAAATCCATGTGCTCCTAAAGTTCATGCCAACATCACCCAGGCCACCTCCCCCAACGCCTGCCACCTTGATACCCTCACAGAGCACCTCTCCTGATAAACCCTTCATATTTGCCACCCCAACCCTTATTCACAAGCCTCCAGTCACTTGAAAGAGAATGATAGACTGAGGTCTGGATTCTGATCCTACCACTTAACCAGCTCTGTACCTCAACCTTGCTGAGTTTCTGTTGCCTCACCTACAAATGCAAACACATTTCCTTGCTGGGTTGTTTATAACGATGAGAAAGTATCACGTGTAAAACTCCTGGCATGGTGCCTGGCACACAGCAGGTACTTAATACTCGATAGCTATTATTATATTACTGCTCTACTCTTGCATGCTGGAAATTCTCTGAAAGTTGCACAGCCAGGGAGCAAGGCTCCAGGCATGAACATACTCAGCTCTCTTCCTTTCTCTCTCTCTCTCGACCATCTTTTCTCCCTTCCCTCCAAACTCCCACTGTATTCTCACTGCTTTCTCCAGATGCAGCCCTTCCCTCCCCGTGTCTCCCCTTCGCTGTCCCTTCCCAGGGAGCCTGTGCACAAGGTCCAGAATTATGGCTTCCTTCTCTGACACCTACAGCCTTTCGCTCCCCCTTATTCCTCCTCTTGCCATCCAACACACCTCTCAAGAGGGCAATCCTTCCCTGGAACCTGCTGCATCTTTAGCTCTCTTTCTAGTACTGACACTCCCGTCCCACCTATGATCTTGAGGAAGTGTGCTACGCCCTCTGTCTTCATGGCAAGTGTCCTGCTCTATCTTTGCCTCCTGGCTTTGCCCCTGCATGTCACTGACACGGAGCCCTCCTACACTGACAGGCCCGCCGTCTTTCTCCAGCCTGTGTTCTCGCTGGCACACCCAACGCTCTGGGATCTCTTCCTGGAAACACTCTCACCCCTTGGCTTTCCTGGGACTGGCGTACCCTGCCCATCTCCGGACCTTCTCCGTTTGTTTTCAGCAGCCCCTTTTACCTATTCCTGCCCCTACCCGAGTGTCTTCTCCAATGCAGTCGGTGGTCCCCCCTCTCTCGTCTCCTTTCTCATGAAGAAAGTCTCCATCCAGGTACTTCAACAACCCCCCCCCCATGGCAGCAGTGGCCAAGGGGACACCTCCACATCCACGCTGCCAGGAATGGTAGTGCAGATTCGGTGCCACATAAGGCAGCAGGTGGGACCCCTGGCCAGGGCCACGTCCACCAGGAAGAAGGCTGCACCTTCCTAATCTCACAAAGACCATGGGTGGGCCGGGCTATTCCTGCTCTCCGCCAACCACCCCTCCTGACAGTCCTTTCGGTACCTCAAATTCCACATGTCTGAAACCGAGCTTGGCGGCTCCTCCCTTCTCCCCAGGCCCCACACCACCCAACCTGTCTCTTCTGTCTGACAGCGAGGCCACCGTCCAACCCCTAGAAAGAGCTTTCTCTCTCTCCCTTTTATCCCAATTTCTCCCACCCTATTTTAGAACTTCAGCACTGAAGATCTGGACGTCCGTGGGCTCTCAGCCTCTAACCTGCAGCAAGGGAGCGGGCCACTGGGAGACACCCAGCAATGTCTGAAGACATTTTGGTTGTCACAGCTGGGGTGGAAGGTGCTCCTGGCATCCCACAGTGTACAGGATGCCCCCCCCCAACAAAGAATTGCCTAGCCCCACCTATCAGTAGAGCTTCAGTTAGGATACCCTGCTAGTCCCTTCGCCTCTAATTCATCCCAGCTATTTTTCTGAAAAATCTTTTTAAAAAGCAAAACAACAAAACACTTCATCAAGGCAGTTCATTGCTCCATCGGCAACTGAAGTCACAGTGACTCAGACGCCGGCATCACGCTGACTTGAGCCCAAGGCCTGGTTCGGCCATTGGCCAGCCTTGTGGCACTCGGCCGTCACAGGTCCCAGAGCCCAGCTGCCTCACCTGTCACACAGGGGCATGATTAGGTGATACAGTAGGGTGATGCATTGACCGCCTGGCAGAGAGCCGGGCACACAGCACATGCTCGGCACACTTCAGAGATGTTTAAATCAAGTCTGCACTTTGTAGTGTAGCCCTGCCACAAACTGACCCAACCTTCCGCGCCCTGCCTCACACCATCCGTGCGGCCCAGTTAAGCGCGGCACCCTCACGGGATACGTGCTGCCTTTCCCCAGCTCCCCACCTGCCCCCCACCACCATGTTGGTTTCCTGTGCCTGCTCTCACAAGTACCACAAATGCAGTGTCTTATTCACATATGGTCCTGGGAGCCAAAAGCCTGAAATCAGCGAGGGTGTGTCAGCGAGGCTGGGTTCTTCTGAAGGCTCTAGGCAAGGATCCATTTCTTTGCCTTTCCAGTCTCTAGAGCTTTATTCCTCACATTCCTTGGCTTGTGGCCCCTTCCTGCATCCTCAGAGCCAGCAGCGCACCATCTTCCAGGCTCTGTTTCTCTCACGTCACCTGTCCTCTGTCTGTCTGGAGTCAGGTCCTTCCACGGGATGATACTGGGTCCACCCAATAATCCAGGCTAACCCCCCACATCTCAAGGTCCTTAACCTGATGACATCTGCAAAGTTCCCTCTGCCCCGTAAGGTAACATTCACAGGCTCCAGAGACTAGGACGTGGGTATCTTTGGCAGCCACCCTGTAGCCTGGCATGCACATCTTCTGTTCAGAAATGCCCTCCCCTCCAACTCTGAATTCTGCCTACCCGGCAGTGCCCATGCCCAGTAGCTCCTTGGCCAAGTAGCCTCCTATGATCCCTCCAGGCTAATGACCTCTCCTCCTCTGAGACTCTCACTTTCCCGCACTCCATCAACAGTCACTTACGTGCTACGTGGAGCCACTGCCTATTTCCCATCAGTTAGACCCCATGCCTCACACTGAACCTTGA
Organism: Zalophus californianus; assembly: GCF_009762305.2. Lineage (NCBI taxonomy): Eukaryota > Metazoa > Chordata > Mammalia > Carnivora > Otariidae > Zalophus > Zalophus californianus. The sequence goes on from NC_045598.1 coordinate 11,155,783, forward strand.
GAAATAGCTTCATAGCATCAATAGCATCCCCTGCCCGCCCCCCAACACTCAGCTCATGGCTTTGCACCCAGGGGACATTTAGGCAACAGGTGCTCTGTTGGTGGTTTCATTTTCTACCTTCAAAAAGAAACTGGATTTGAGCCCATTCAAGGCTGACCAACCATTTTAAAAACACCCATTGGATGGCAACTCATGTCTTCTTGATGGGGGGCGGGGGCCTGTTGCCCGCATCCACCTGCGAGCAAGCTCTGTTACCACATTATTTGGAAAGCAACGGAGGTGAATCGAATTGATACTTACCTTCTTGCTTCTCTTTTCAAGGATTGTCTTTGTACCTGGAATATCTGCTGGTATATTATAAAAAAATTACAAGCCAAACCCAGGAACTTCAGGTAATATTTTAACTTTGAAAGTTCATTTCAGCTCCTCCTTGGCGTTTATATAGCACTGTGCATTTTAACCCTGTTTTTCCTCTGTTAATTAGTCAGTCCACAGTCTCCGAGATGTGACATGATATCTCCGTTTGACACAAAAAGATTCAAACAGGGTGGCTAAGATCTCCCAGGAGGGCAAGGGCAAAGACAGGATGCCTGTTGTCTTCTGTCAAAATTATCAGAAAGAGGGACGCCTGGGTGGCTCAGTTGGTTAAGCGGCTGCCTTCGGCCCAGGTCATGATCCCGGGGTCCTGCGATCGAGTCCCACATCGGGCTCCTTGCTCGGCAGGGAGCCTGCTTCTCCCCCTCTCTCCCTCTGCTTGTGCTCTCTCTGTCAAATAAATACAATCTTAAAAGAAACTATCAGAAAGACTTAAATGCCATCAGATCTTGAGAATTATGCTTGTTAAATACACAGCTACCCCCAATATGGGGAGCAGGATTACCAGAAGTTACGTAATGTCCACATTTTAGAGGCAAATGATCCTTAGGGATTGTATTGGTAGCTATTGTCATAACAATGCTTTGTAATAAACACCTACAAAACTTTAGTGGCATTCCACAATTACTGTTCACTGCTCACATGTCTGGGGTCAGCCACTAGGTGGGTACACCAGTCCTGGACAGGCTTGCCCAAGTGTCTGGCTGTTGGCTGGCCCTTGACTGGTCTAGGCTGGCCTCAGCTGGAGGAGCTATACTCTGCTCCACCTGTCTCTCATCCTCCAACAGGCTAGCCTGGGCATGTTCCCACGGTGATGAGGAGGTACAGGAGAAAAAGCAGCCCAGTCATGGAATGCTTTTCAATTCTCTGCTGTGTTAACATCCCATTAGCCAAAGTACGTCCCATGGCTGAGTTTCAGTGTCAAAGCAGCATATGGGTGGTCCCTGCAAGGTACATGGCCAAAGACATGGTGGAGAGAGGGTGAAGAATTGGGACCACCATCATGATCCACCCCACAGACCATCTCGTCCAGCGGTCGACAGACTTTTCCTAAAGCGAAGGGCCAGATGGCCAATATTTTAGGCTCGCAGGCTATACAGCGTCTGTCACACCTACTCAGCTGCTGCTGTAGAATAAAAGCAGCCAAGGACAATATGCAAATAAATGAGCATGATGGGCGTGGCTGTGTTCCAATAAAACTTTATTTATAAAGATTGGCAGTGAGCCAGATTCGGCCTGTGGACGGCACTTCGTCAACCCCTGATCTAGTCCATTCTTCTTATTTTACGGATATGAATATCGAGCCTCAGAGGCTAGGTGATTATTTCGATGGCACACAGCTAGTTGATGGAAGAATCAAGACAAAAGCTCAGACCTTCTGACCCTAGCTCACTGCTTTTTCTCTTCCACTCAGCAAATAATAACTAATAATTCTAGCTGCCATTAACTGAGCACCTACTCTGTGCTAAGCACTGTGCTAAAAGCTTTCCATCACGCTCTCACTCAGTCCTTACTCTAAGAGGCAGATACCATTATTATCCTTATTTTCTAAATGAAGAAGCATTTTCATTCAGAGAGAAGTAGAGCTGAGATTCTTTCTAGACCGAGAGTCTGAGTTCTTACCTGCTCTACTCTACTGGTTCACTACCAGAAACTAGGCTAAGCATAGTTTTTCTGTGTTTTTAAGAAAGTTTTGTGTAAACCTTTGTACCCCCAAAGGTAAAGAACTTGTAAAAGAAAAATGTTGACATGACTCCTTTACTTAGTCCTGTTTCCCCCTCATCAGCTTCAGTTTCCTTTCCTCTCGTTTCAGATCAAGATCCACAGTTCTCAGGAAACTCAGCAGTCTTTCATGCAAGAGAAGCTGCGGGAGCATCTGGCAGAGAAGGAGAAGCTGAATGAGGACAGGCTGCAGCAAGAGGAGAGGCTGAAAGCCAGAATCAAGGGGCTCATGGAAGAGAAGGCGGTAAGGCGGTCCCTGTCATTTTCTTTACTCCTGGAAACTGATAAAATGGCCTTTTCCGAAGGCAGGTACTTGGGAGAAGAAATCTCAGCAACTCCTTGTTTTATGCTATGGAAGTAAATGAATTAAATAGGTGAGTAATGTTGGAGGAATTAACATGAAGCTTGAATTCTAAAACTCAACTTGAAACAGCAAACTTATTGAAATTCCCAGAAATGGTACCTTATTAGCTCAGATACCACAGTCAATTTACCAAGTTCGAGTCATTGCTGCCGGTCCTGGTTTGTAACTGACAGACTGTCTCTAAGTGCACGCAAGACCAACTTCACATTATTTTCATCTTCTGCTCTCTCTTGATACATATCATAGGAAACAAATAGCCAAGATTGGTACTTGCTTTTCTAAAAACCAAGCCAGTTACAAGATACTTTGCAGCAGCACCTCTCAAACTTAGAGGTGCCCAGGAAGCACCTGGGGAGGCTGTTAAAATGCAGATTCTGACTCTGGAAGGCCTGGGGCAGAAACTGGCATTCTCCATTTCCAACCAGCTCCCAGCTGGTGCTGAGAGCACAGGTCTGCAGACCACATTTTCAGCAGCAAGTCTTGGAGGAAGATTTTCCCAAAGTTACCTGATAAGCACCACCTGGACACTCGTTAAAAATACAGATTCTCGGGCCCCAGCCCAGACCCACTACATCAGAATCTCTGGAGAAGGCCAGGAAACAGCATTTAATGAACCAATTCTCATCTTTGTCCAAGAGTCGGCCCTTTTTGATATTCAGGGACTGCCATGAATTTTTAACTACTTCATTGCCACCACCCTAGATCCGTGGCTCATGACTTAGGCTGCGCTTTTGTCACTTAGGAGATTAAAATGTCCTAATAATGCCTTACCCCTCTCCTCCCACCCCCATCCCCAGGTTCAGCTCTAATTGCAGTGAGGGTGTGGCTGGGACTGTAAGTGCTCCTGGCTGGTTCCAATATGCAGCCATGGTTGAGAACCACGGCATGCTGTCCCGGCTCCCACCCATCTGGAGACCACAGCCCCAGATCTGCTGGACCCCCCTCCTCCCCTGAGGAGGGCTGCACCTGACACCCTCTCCACCTTTCCTCAGTCGCAGCTGCGTAACTTCTGGCTTGGACCCCCCCTCCCTGTCACACGCACCAGCTCTGCAGAACTCTCTGCCTCGTTCAGCCCCTGAGTCATGCCCAGTTATCTGAGGAAATCTCTCTCCTCCTTCTACCTCTTCTTCTGTTTGCCCCTTTCTGCTTTTTATGAAGGAAAAGACTAAAAAGGGAACACTAAAAATTGCATGTGGTCCCCTGAAGGCAGTATTAACGATAGCCTTCAATCAGGGTGAGCCCATTTTGAAGGTCAATTTGACGTGGAAAAAGCCAGTGTCATTCAAGAGAGGAAAACAAAACCAGAAAGAACTGGAAATCTTCAAAGTCCTCACAAAGCTCTCCACCTGCTTCCTTGCTCCTCCCTGACTACCCTCTCCCTTTCCAAATGTCTTATTTTACTTTTAATTTGGGGTTGACTTTTTCCACTGTGGGTATGCAGCATTTCAGCCCCACCGTGTTCAATGCCAACTTGGGCACCAGCCTGGACCTCCCAGATGCCCATTTATAACCTCGATCCTGATGCAGACAGGATCCTGAAGCCAGCCTTGCAATTCCCCTTTAAACAGAATGAACCTTAGTGCACACCACCCCACGAGGAGAGGAAAGCACTATCAGGTACCCACCCAGACAATACCCTGCTCCCATGGTCATTATTATCCCATTGAGGGTCATCACTCCCCAGACACTTGGTAGATCAACTTGACCTGAGGGACTCGGCTGAAAGTACTGTCCGAGACTTAACAACACGGGTCCCAATTTTATTTTTATTTTTGTAAAGATTTTATTTATTTATTTGAGAAAGAGATAGAGCACAAACCGGGGGAGGGGCAGAGGGACAGAGAGAGAGAAAGAGAGAGAGAGAGAGAGAGAAGCAGACTCCCCGCTGAGCATGGAGCCTGACTCGGGGCTCGATCCCAGGACCCTGAGTTCATGACCTGAGCCGAAGGCAGATGTTTAACTGACTGAGCCACCCAGGAGCCCTGCGGGGGTCCCAATTTTAAATGAACCTTCCTTACACCATAAGACACCATCACCCCCACCCTTTCTAAAAATACATGTGTCAAAATTCATTAATTAAACTCCTTCTCATGAATCCTGACTCATTTGAGGACTGTTTGAATAGTAAGAATTTCTAGATCGCTTTATCAAGCTAATCCTTTTTTATTATGAACTATTAAAAACATGCACTTAACTTGTGCACACACTCATGGTTTAGATTGGGGTCAGCAAACTTTTTCCATAAAGAGCCAGAGAGTATTTATCTTCAGTTTCGCGGGCCCCGCTGCTCTGTCGTGACTGCTCAGCTCTGCTATTTGGTGCAAAGGCAGTCATAGGCAATCTACAAACAGTGAGCAAGGAAGTGTTCCAATAAAACTTGAGTTACAAAATGCAGACAGCAGGCCAGATTTGGCTGATAGGCCATGGTTAGCCAAACTCTGGCTTAGAAAACAGGCTCTCGAGTCAAATGGACCAGGACTCGAATCCCGGCTCATGTGATTTGCTAGCAGATTTGGCAGATTCCTTAGTCCCTCTGAGTCTGTTTCCTCCTCTGCAAAATAGAGATCACAGAAGAAATGACTGACCCTTCTTAAGGAACGGTGATCACGTGCCAAGTGGTCTGTGTTCAGCCTCTCACCTGCCCCTCACATTCACCCAATGCAGGAAGCACTTTTATCGTCCCCATTGTACAGATAGGGAGACTGAGGCTTCTATCACTTCTCACCTTCCTAGGGTCATGCACCTGGAAAGGCCCAACCTGGGGCTCTGATCTGGGCCTGCCCGCTCTGGATCCCTTGCTCCTCGCTACCCACAGTCTCCCCCATGGGGTTGTTGTAGGAGTAAAGAGCTAGCCTGTGTAGTGCCTGGCACAGAGTCCAGATTCCTGTCATGGTAACTTTGTCTATTAAACAACAGTCATTGACTTTCAGGCTTTGGAGGAAAGCATTACTCAAGAGAAAAACAGAGCAAAAGAAGCATTAGAAGAAGAACAGAAGAGAATCCAAGAGCTGGAGAATCGTTTCGCCCGCCAGAAGAAGGTATGCTGCTGGGGGAGACAGAGTCAGCCTGAGCACAAATCAAGGTGACGTACCCAGGGAGGACCAACCTGGGGCTCTGAACTGAGCCTGCCCGCTCCGGATCCCTTGCTTCTGGCTGCCCAGTCTCCCCCGTGGGGTTGTGGTGAGCAGCGAAGGGCTACCAGTGTAGCTCCTGGCACAGAGTCCAGGTTCCTGCCATGGCAACTATGTCTATTAAACAGTGGCCATTGGATTGCAGGTCTGGGAGGAAAGCATTACTCAAGAGAAAAACAGAGTGAAGGAAGCATTAGAAGAAGAACAGACCAGAGTCCAAGAGCTGGAGAATCGCTTAACCCACCAGAAGGAGGTATGCAGCTGGGGGAGATAGTCGGCTCGAGCCCAAGTCGGGCTCGCGGGCCATGTGGAAGTGAGCTGTCCTTGGGAGGGTCCGGCTACTCTGGGAAGCAGTGGGGCTCAAGGAGAGAGCCCCGGAGTCGTAACCTTGACAGCTAGTGGGAAAAAGTGTAAACCTGCAGACGTAGCTAGAACTTGAGAGACAAGTTGGGGCTGGTGACACAGCATCTTCTGCACGGAGATTGTGTCCCGAAGCACAGACGGGGAGGAGGTACAGGGTCCTGGGGCTTCAGGGTTGTGTCAGTCCTCCCAACAACATCCTAAAATCACCCAGCCTTCAGCTCTACCATCAAGGAATTTTGTACAGACCAGGGTAGTCCAACCCAGTGGTGATGCCTTGGCCTGGCAGAAAGTTCTTCCTTTAGGTTGAGCACAAGAAAACTCTTTCTCCCAGAAGAGTATCAATCCCCCACCGGCCTCCTGGGCCCCTGCAAGACCTGTCCACCTCCTTATCCACATAATAACCTTTTAGAGGCTTAAAAATGAGACATCTGCTCCTCCCAGACCCGAATGCCCTTCTTTCTCCTGGAGCCTGGCCTTGGTCCCCTCCTCTGGCCTGCTCTGTTCTCCAGAAGGCACAGACTGGCAGCTCACTGGCTGAAAGGGGCCTGGGGACATGTTACGTTTGGCCCCCAAGTATTTTATTTTGAATTCATAACATTTACTTAAAAATGCAGATTTCCATCCTCTCCTGAAAAGTCAGAAAATCTGGCCCCATTTCCACTTGGCAGAAGTGGATGGGAGCTCAACCAAGCAGCAGGGATTTCCCACCGTCCCCAACATTCCCTGTTGCGTTCAACGCAGCCCACTTCCTTGCTGGCATCTGTCTGGCCCCTGCTGACATCTGAGTTTGCAACCCGTGCTCTGTTTCTTCCTGAAGTGCGGCGGCCAGAATCGGCCCCGGTTCTCCAGCCATGGTGGCCCAGGGCAGGACTCTGCTCCCCTGTTGAAGATTTTGCACTTGTACTGACGCTCCCAAACCAACTTTGGGGAGCGCTCTATGACATCGTCGGCGCAAGCTTGCCTTGTGGTCACCCTTGGACCTCGGGGTCTTTTTCACATACTGCTCTCATGAGCTCTTGCACCCCGAGGCAGCACAGAGGGGTGAAGAGTGCAGGCCTTGCAACCACGTGAGAAGCAGGTGCAAATCCTGGCTGCACGACCTACAGGCCTCAGCAGCTCGCTCAGGACCCTCCTCCTTTTGGGGTGGCTGCAAGGGTCAGCAGTCATGTGCAGTGAAGCATTTGACCCAGAATTGCTGCTCGGTCAGTGTAGCTGTTAGAATTGTCACAAGCCCTTTTCTCCCTATCGACCCCCTCCCCATCCTCACTGCCCAGAGGGAAGTCCTCGCCCACCCACCGCTGCTGGAAAGACAAGGAGGCGGGCCGGGCAGAGCCCGTGTGGTCCCACCTGATCCAAGGAGGGAAGATGTTTATGTGCTGGGTGTCACCTGGGGTCACCTGTACGGCTGTGCTCGGCGGCCTGGGTAAACAGTGTCACTGAGGCCTGGCCCTGAGTTATCTCTCCAGGGGTGCTGACAAGGAACAGTCTCCCAAGGGTTCACAGGGGCCAAATGCCACCGAGAGGTCAACAGCTCAGCTCGAGGGCCCGGGGCAGGCCCTTGAATTTAGAGATGTCGAGGTCATGGGGGACTTCGGGAGAGAGATTTAAGGAAGAAGGTGTGATGGGGTCAGCCTTACTGCAGGGAGGAGCTGTGACCCGGTCACCCCAAGCCTCTCCCAACAGAACCTCTCTGTGGTTTCTTGATGGGGAAATCTGAGATAAAAAGTCCCAGGCACAGACTTTAATCAACCTCAAACGGTTATTTGATTTTTCTTTTTATTAGGCTTTCTACCACGTTATCAGATGAATCTTTAAGGGCAACAGAATGCTAGGTTGTAATGCGAGTTTTGAGGTAACGTTAGAGGTGAACTCCCATTACCTGCCTGGGAACTTGGGAGCAGAGCAGCGGAGGGGGCCGGGGCCCGTGTGTGTCGAGTCGTGCAAGGACAATCTTCCCCTTAGTGCCCCTCTCAGCAGCAAAGGAGCTGTCGAGAGCAAAGTTGTGAGTGTAGATGCGAGATCAGATGCAGCGGAGCTGACCCTAAGTCACTGGAAAGTGCTCGGGAGTCTCTTCCACAAATTACAGGAAACCCCGACCCCCCCTCGAATGTTCAAAAGCAGTGTGCCAACTCCCGTGATGCTACTGTTGTTCTGCTTTCTTTAAGGCTGCTATTGGGATTTTTTTTTAATGACTTTTCACTACAAAATAGATAGTATTTCAGCCAGGCTCATCTGGGCAGGCTAATCTGGGACCCTAACCACGGGTTATAATGGAAACCATGTTCCAAGTTCCAGACATCTTACTGTCAAGCTAGTGCTTAGAACTCAACCCATTTGAAAGCTCGCATGCCCTTTCTTGCAGGGACTAGAAACAGGGGCCTTGGGGGCAATTTCTATCCTTTGCGATTGGCGTTAGCCATTTACTTCCTAAATAAAATTCCTTGAGCACGAGCACCAGACCACACTTTTCCCCATACGCCCACTCCGAGCTCCACGTGTGAGGTCCACCCCCACCCCTTCTAGAAATTGGTATGTTGCGGCTCATGAGTTTAATATACTGTCCGCATCTTGAAACCTGGTTCTCTTTAGGAGATTTATTTTAATAATAGGATATCCATTATTAATGAGATTCTTCTCCTCATCAGAGCGACTGCCTGGCGCAGTGATAAGAGCTCGGGCTCCAAAATAAGACAGACCCGGCTCCCTCTGTTCACATGCTCCCTGCCGAGGGCCTCCGGATGCAGGCCATGGGTCGTCCTCGGCACAGGGCTCAAATCCTGACCTCACCTACAACAAACTGCATGACCCCTGGGCCTTCCACAACTTTCTGTTCCTCGGCTTCCTCATCTACAAACTGGGGCCACTAACTCGTCTGCTAGGGTCACCGTGATAGGGTTCACTTGTGTGTGATGTGTTGGCCGTGGGCCCCGTCAGGGATACTCACCACCCCCCAGCGTGGGAGCTGCTACCCCTATTAGTAGTATGGCCAGAATGAGCAGTTTCCCCCCCGAAATGCGCAGGCAACCGAAAAGACTGGTCGTTGATTTTCAGGTTTTGGAGAGCAGCATGGCCCATGAGAAAAGGAAAGCAAAGGAAGCTTTAGAGACAGAAAGGAGAAGAGTTCAAGATCTGTAGAACCACTTGACCCAACAGAAGGAGGTACGAGGAGCAGAGAGATAAATGGGCCGTAGCAGCCAAAACCCCTGTGGAAGGAGCTCCGAGGCCAGACAGGAGGCCATGGTTCTACGCCCCAGTGGAGAATATGGCAGGCCAGTGGGCAGGTGCTGGGCGACACTTCCGTGGGAAGTGGCCAATGTCAAGTACAACGCCCTAGTTGTATGACCTAGGGCAGGTCACTTAACCTCCGGGGCCTCAGTTGCCTTCTCTGTTAAAATAGGCAGGGTAACAGCCCCTGCCTGGCAGGATTAAATGAGTAAATAGGCAGAGGACTTAGACCTGCACCTTGCACGTAGATGGCCCTCTACATAAGCATTCCCCGCCCAGCCACCGAAGGCAGAGAGATGCGCTCCAGGAGAGAACCCTTGGGTTGGGGTCTGGGTCAGTCCCTCAGCCAGCACCTCCCTCCTCCTAACGGAAAGGTACTTATGACACAACCCAGCACAGGCGCTGTAGAAAGACACTCGCTCCCAGCTCTGGTCTCCTGGTTTCATAGACCTTTTATAGAGACACAAAGAGTCGTGGAGTAAGATGGCATAGACCAGTACATGACAAGCTCACATAGCAGTCCCACGAGTAAGTGCCAGAGATCCGGAGTGGATGAGAAGTGCACCCTCAGGGAGAGGGTGACGGTGGTTTGGGCAGGCCCGAGCGCCACGCCTGGGGAGCGCTGGAGACGGCCACCTCTAGCCACCTCCACCAGCCTGGGGACTGGGCCCACCAGCCGCACCGGCCTGGAGTAGTCATGGAAGGCAGGCCTAAGGCTGAGAGGAGGGATGTCACTCAGGTTAACCCAAACACCCCAACCACCCCCCCTCCCCGCGAGAAGTCAAAGAAGGGCTCTCAGGAGCTGGAGGCCAGGGAGAGAACTCAGTGACCTGTAGTGGCAGCTCCGTGAGCTGGGCTCCAAGGCCGCAGGGGGCATAGACATGGGCTGGCCCTCAGGGAACTCCCAGAAACAGAGTACTGACTCCATGAATTGTTCGATTCTGTTTCATTCATCCACCCGCAAATGCTTCCCGAGCACCTAGCATGGGCCAGGCGCTGTTGGGCATTGGCAACACCACAGCGCAGTCCTCCCAGAGCTTCCACTCGAGGCTGAGGGACAGACACCACATAACCAGGGGCACACACGGGAACTCCAGGGCCACAAGCCTGCGGGGAAGATCAAAGGGGTGGGCTAGAGAGTGGCCACAGGCAGGGAGGGCCTCTCTGAGGAGGTGACACTTGAGTGAGACCTGGAAGGGAGAAGGAACATGAAGGGAACATCTGGGGGGGAGAAAATGCCACTGGGTAAAGTGGCCCAGCTGCAGAGGACAGGGACCTCCCTCAGCTGGAGGGACGGGGGCAGCGGTGTGAGGAAGGAAACAAAGCTGGAACAAGATGAAAGCCAGAGGAGGGGTCCGGGGAAGAAAGCCGGAGGGGGATGCAAAGGCAGGAAAGCAGGAAAGCTTGGTAGGCAAAAAGTGCCAATTCTGGTTCAAATCCCAGCTCTGCCCCAACATGCTGTTTGACCCTGGGCAAGTGTCTTGCCATCTCTGTGCCCCCATCCGTAACGTGCGTGTAGTGGCAGAACCACCCTAGACGTTTGTCGTGAGGAGTCAGTGTATTCATTATGAAGTACCTGCCCAGCTGAGGTCGGCGTCCAGGTGGGGTGGGGAGGATGGTGTGGGTCTAATGAGGTGGGGAGGCGGACAGTCCAGCAAAGACCTTGGCAGTGGGACTGTGTCAGCCCGTGCAGGGAGTGAGGTCAAACTTAGCAGCTGTGCCTAGAGTGTCCCTTATACAGATGCGCCAGGAGTGAGGTCTTGAGGCACTGGCTCCCGCCGTGGTGCGGTGGACTCTGTGCCCGACTAAGTATGGGCGTAGAAGCAGGTCTCTGCCTCTGGGGAGGGTGGGGTTTTAATCAGGATGACACGTAAGTCAAGATCCGGAAGCCAAGTGGCCGTATGATTAGGGCAGGGCACTGGTGTCCAAGCGTGCACCGCCACTCCCTGGTGGCGTGACCTCTGTACATTATCCATGCCCTTACTGCCTCGGTGACAGCCACCATGACCTCACCTGCAGAATGCAGCTCACTGGGCAGACGTTCTGGGGGTTTGCCAATCAGATGCACGGATGCGCTCAGTGCCTGGTGCCCAGCGCTCGTGTGGCAAGCATTTCAAGAGGAGTCAGTATCATCATTATTTTCAACTGTGACACGCCAAGTGGCACAGAATCCCATGGGGCATGCAGAAGGGGGCCGGCAGCCTCTTCCAACTGGCAGGGTGGGGGCGGGGCAATCTTAAGCAGACTTGGCAGCAGGCAAATGCCAAGCTCGTGCAGGGAGGTGAGTCAGAGCCCAGGTGGGGCTGGAGGACTGTGCAGAGCAGGGCAGGCGGGATGGCGACTGAAGACACATGCTCCGATGGCAGGACTGTTGGAAAGACTTTTTCTCCAGGGCCACACAGCCCCAAAGCCTCGTCCTACCCCCCAGCACCGTATTCCCTAGGACAATTTGCAGTCATTTTTCTTTTTGCCAAATAATGTATGTTCGCGCAAGAAAACATAGAAGATACAGACCAGCGAAAAGAGGAAATGTAAATTGCCCTAATCCCAGTCCCCCAAAATAACCGGTATTTATATTTCAGTACACATCTCTTCAGGCCCTTGTCTATGCATACATGCATATATTTTTTAAAATATTCTTCTGTGAACTTTGTGTTTGTATGGGAGCATCACCGCAAGGATTCCAAGCTGCAAAGTGAGTTTTCCAAACCCCCTGCACCGTGTACCTCCTGGGGCTTGTGTAGGTGAGGCTGGTCCTCACTCCCCACCTCCACATCACCGGACCCGCGGGCTACATGTTCTCAGTTCCAAACTGTCCTGAACATCAAATTTTGGACCCAAGCCTTTGAAGGCTGGAGAGAGCCTGAAGCCACGGGTGTGTCAGGTCTGCTGGGACAGGAGGTGTCTCCCCTCCACTTTGCCTCTCCTGCCCCGCCTCCCAGGAAGCCAGGTACTGCCCACAAGAGGGCCCACATTCCAGTTCAATTAGTGGCTCAGTGCCAAACGCCTTGACCTGAACACTCACCAGCATGTCACTTCCTGAACCCATCCCCAAAATCCTGAACGATGAATAACCTTCTCTTTTATGCATTAACTAACCGGACATGACCTTCAGGTTCTCGCTGCCGTGGTGGGCATGCCAAGACTCCCACCCCTCTCTCCCTTGAGCATCCTGTTCCCTGAGCCCTTACTCCCAAGCCCTGACTCACTGGTCTGGGCGATTACTAATCCTGGCTTCCCTCATGGTGCCCCTTCCCTTCCTTCCTCGCGTACACTCCCTCAAACCAGTTGTCCCTGACTTCCAGATTTCAGAGAGCAGCCTCGCCTACGAGAAACACAAAGCAAAAGAGGCCATAGAGAAGGAAAAGAAGAAGGTGCAAGATCTGGAGAACCACATAACCAAGCAGAAAGAGGTAAGAGTCTCAGAGAGGAGCAGACACGGAGACGCCCAGCACAGTTAAGAGCAGGGCTCTGGAGGCAGGCGGTCTGGGTTCGAATCCCACCTCTGCCGCTTTCTGCCCATGCAACCTGAGGCAAGCGTCTTACCATCCCTGTGCCTACGTTTCCCTGCTTATGAAGTCCAGATAATGCCCATAGATCAGCCCCATCGAGTGGTGAGGCTTGATTGCTCACAAGTTCATAAAACACAGAGGAAAGTGTCTGGCACTCAGTGAATGCTCTGTGTGTCGGCTCCTTTTATTTTATTATTATTATTATTATTATTATGAGCTCATAGCTGGGATGTGGAGGGGCAGAACCAAATCCCGCACTGTCTCCCTCCTCTCCCTACTATCCTTGAAGAGTGTGTGACCTCAGCTGCGGGGGGTCACAGGAGGGATGCCTGAATTTTCCATCCCCTGGACAGCAGCATCTCTGCCGGACTTGTCCCCGTGGGTACCACGACCTGCCCAGTCAAACCGCACTGGCAACAGTTCCTGGGAGGAGCAGACAGGTTGTTGATGGGACCCTGTCTTAGGCACCTCCACTCTGTAGGACAGAATTCACTCCTCCTGTGTCCCAACAGTACAAGGGACACACACACACACAATGGCTGATATCGAAAAAGTCAAGGCAAGGGATTCAACACACACCCTGACAATAGGGGGTTAAATTTCAATGCAGGTAAACACAATTTCAGAGGACTTTGAAGACCAGATGGGACGAAAAAGGTCTTTGCATCTATTCACATCAATCTTAGATCATTTTCTTTAAAGCAAGATTCCCAAACATGAGCATGCATAGAATCACTTGAGGCGGGGTTGGGGGGGGGGGGCGGTGTCTAAATGCCCATTTCCTGACCCTTGCCCCCAGAGATTCGGATTCACCATCTAGGGGGTGGACTTAGCAATCTGCATCTTTAACAAGCAGCCCCATGTGGTGCTGGTGCATTTGAAACACCGCTGCCCCAGAGAGATGGGGATCAGTAAACCACATCTGCGTGACGTATAGGTCCCAGGCATGGCTTCCTAAGAGGGACCTTAACCAACTGGAGCATGCCCAGAGAAGGCAGAACAGAGTCGAGGGAAATGATGCAGGGCTTGTCAGCCGAGGCTGGTGCACTGAGGGAGGGCGGGCAGATGCTGCGGGCCCACAGAGCCCCAGGGGCACAATCTGTTCACACACAGCCTTGTTTCCCCAAACGATTCACCATGGATCTTCCATAAAACACTTCAGTTCAGGGCAGGAGGAAAGGAGATATTAACATTTTTAAAGTAGATTAGTGAGGACATCAAACGATCAGGGATGAGACTAATGCCAAAAAAAAAAAAAAAAACCCCACAAAGAAATGAAAAAAAAACGTGTATCAGTGAAATCAACAAACGGTCAGTTTTTACTCTAACAGTTACAGCAAAAGGGAAGGCTCAGGGGGCTGCACAATTCTCTGGATCAAAGTGAACCGATGGCTCGTGGATATTGAGCCATTCTCGGTACTCAACCCAGAGAGAATCTGTCCTAAGGATCATCAGATAGAGGACTCTGCTGTGCATCCAACACCCTCAACAGCCTCAGGGAAAACAACAGTGACATCAGAGGGCTAGGTCTTGTGACAGCCCTCCAGGCAGACCGGGGGCATCACACCAGACAAGGAGAAACAGGACCCCTCCCCAGGAAGTCCCCATGTACCAGGAAATAAATACCAAGCAAGGACAAGGTCAAAGAACTACCCAGACATAGAGTTGCTTATTCACATGCTGTTTTACTCGTATACACAGAAGAGCAATGGGCACAAGAGAAAGAAGGAGAGCAGGGAGAAGAAAAATAAATCCAGACCCGGGGGCACAGTCAACTTTATTGTCCTGTCCTTGAGTCAAAGAGGCTGAGCGGTTGGCAAGGAGCAAAGACGCCTGGCAGTGCGTTCTGCCCTTGGGCAGCTTCGCGGCCCATCAGAGAAACCATCGGTTTGCTGTGGATTCTCCGGGACAGCTGGAGTGTTTCGCTGCAGGTGATAGGCGGCTTCAGGGGATGCCTGCCAGCATCTCTGGTGAGCACCTTCTCTGGCCAGGGCTGCACGCGGTCTGCACTGCCCTGGGATTTCTCAACAGTCACGGTGATGTGAAGGCCCCGAAATAGAATCAGATGGAGTTCAGTGGTGATACGCAGAGAACGAAGTGGCTCCCAGGTGAGGCTTACAGGAATCGCATGACGAAAATGGATTTTTCTTGTTGTTTTTAAGTCCGTTTCCCTTCCCAATTATAAAAGGAGCAACTATTTACAGAAAATCATTCGGAAGAAGATAAAAAAACTGCCCACGATTTCCACTGAGCAGAGTTACCACTAGTGACATTTTGATGGGCTTCCTCCCAGACCATCTACACGTTGATCCTTATTACAGACATCGCAAACATCCATTTGTTACAAAGTGATTTACCCTGTTACTCTGTGGACACTGACCTGGCCGCTGTATTTTAACTGAACACATTACCAAAATGTCTCTATGGCATGGAACATTCTTCCACGACCTGCCATGGACAGCTGACCAGGGTTTGCACTGTGTTGGATGGACCCCAATTTATTGACCTGTCCCCTGTGGTTGGGCCCTGGGACTATTTCTCACTCTCCACTCGAGTAAAAAAAAACGCTTGGCTGAACAGCCCTGCACGTCAGTCCTCGTGAATGTGTGCAGTTATGTCCTTAGGATAGATTCCCAAAAGTGGAATCGCTGGGTCACAGGGTGTAAACATGTTCAGCCTCTTGATACACGTTCCCAAATAAAAGGTCCTACCAGTTTACACTGCCAGCAACAGAGCCTGCCAGCACTACATCTCATTGACTACTATTTTACATTGGATGAAATAATGTTTGTGAAAAGCCCGCCTACAGTATGATTCCAAGTCTGTGACATTCTGGAAAAGGCAGAACTATGGAGACCGAAGACCAGGGGTTGGTGGAGGGGAGGGATGACTAGATGGAGCACAAGGGATTTTCAGGGCAGTGAAATTACTCTGTACTATACTATAATGGTGGATACGTGTCATTATACATTTGTTCAAACCCGTAGAGTGTACAGCACTGAGTGAACCCTATAGCATAAACTACGGACTTTTGGTGACTGTGATATGTCAGCGCAGGTTTATCAGTTGGAACAAAGGTACCCTCTGGTGCAGGATGTTGCTGATCCCGCACAGTGGAGGGGAGAGAGCATATAAGAGAGCTCTGTATTTTCCTCTCAATTTTGCTGTGAGCCCAAAATCACTCTTCAGAAATAAAGTCAAGTAGGGGCGCCGGGGTGTCTCAGACAGTTCAGCAACTGCCCTCAGCACAAGTCATGATCCCAGGGTCCTGGGATCGAGGGGGGAGCCTGCTTCTCCCTCTGCCCCTCCCCCACCCCACTCATTCTCTCTCTCTCCCTCTCTCTCGCTCAAATAAATAAATAATCTCTTTTTAAAAAATAAAGTCAAGTAAATAAAGTTCGTGAAGCCCCCACCCAGGACCAGTCACAAAGCTTACATTCCGCATGGTCTGAGGAGGGGCTCCAGGAGGAGAGTAGAATTTTCGGAGTCCAGGGCTGGAAGAGTGGATCCAGGAGGAGGGATGAGGTGTGCACAGACGTGACGAGGGGAGTCCACCTTGCCGGAGCCCAGAGGGAAGAAGGGAGGCCATCCCTCCGAAGCCAGGGAGGGATGCGGAGGAGGGTGCTGAAGGCAGATCCTGTGGCAAAGGGGTGAAGGAGCTCAGTACATTTATCCTGGAAAATAGATTTAGAGAGAGACATGAGAGCCCTCCTCAAATATTTAAAGGGCCATCTCATAAAAGAGAAATAAAAGTTGCTCAGTGCGCTCCAGGTGACAGAACTGAGCTCAGAGACCAGAAATCACAAGGAGACAGTCTCAGCAGGAGAGACAAGCAAGCTCTATAGTAATTGGAACCTTCCAGAGAAAGCATGGACTTTGGGCTGAAAAAGGGACAATAACAGAATAGAGTTCACCTCCTTTCTGAAAATGGGGGGCTGGGCCAGGGGGCGGCTAGGGTAAATATTCATTCCTGAATTTCTGTTAATTTGATGTTTGCTATTTGTCCAGGAAATAGACTTAAAAGTGCAAAAAGAAGATGTTTTAAATAATAAATTAAATGACGCACTGGCCATGGTAGAAGAGACTGAGAAAACCAAGACAGCCGAGAGCCTAAGAGCAGAGAGCCTCACCATGAAATTAAATGAAACGTTAGCTGAACTGGAAACCGCCAAGACAAAAATGGTGAGTTGGTGCCTTCCGGGGACGGGAGAATCTTTCCCTCGATGAAGGATCACAGCGCTGGAAGAATTCATGATTTAGACCGGGGGCTCTCAGCCTGGGGGCTGCTGCTGCCCCAGGCTCATTAACCCTTTCTTGTGCACAGCCGTCCTTTGCATCACAGGATGCTTAACATCACCCCGGGTCTCACCTGCTAGACACCAGTAGCAGTCTCCCTTGACATGTCAGCCCACAGTGTCTTCAGACTTCGCCAAATGTCCTTTGGGGGGCAAAATCACCCTCTGTTGAGAAGCGCTGGTCTCGAATGAAAAGTGAACTGAGGCTACAATGCCCTCTCTCCAGGAGTTCTAAGATGTTGTAATACAGGGTCCTCACAGAATCAGGCTGAAGGACTGAGCAGCCCCAGACCTTAGTAATCAATGACTATTCCACAGACTTTAAGATAATGTTTTAAAAATTTAGCTCAGGGGCTCCTGGGTGGCTCAGTTGGTTAAGCGACTGCCTTCGGCTCAGGTCATGATCCTAGAGTCCCGGGATCGAGTCCCGCATCGGGCTCCCTGCTCAGCAGTGAGTCTGCTTCTCCCTCGGACCCTCCCCCCTCTCATGCTCTCTCTCTCTATCTCATTCTCTCTCTCAAATAAATAAATAAAATCTTTTAAAAATGAAATAAAATAAAATTTAGCTCGGCATTCAAGGCCCTCCACCATCAGGGCTCAATATTGCACTCATTCGTCATTCATACATTCAACCAACAGGTCTGTGGGCAAGGAGGTAATGAGGACTCATCTGGCCAAAGTTTGCAAAGTGAATTTGAGAGGGACTGGAGTTGGAGAGGCCAGCTCAGGCTTTGGCAAGACAAATTTAGAGGAGGCATGATCGCTAAAACTCGTGTGTGTGTGTGTGTGTGTGTGTGTGTGTGTGTGTGTGTGTGTGAGAGAGAGAGAGAGAGAGAGAGAGAGAGAGAGAAAGAGCTTCAGGATCGGGGGCTGCGGCCCAAAGTGTCAGCCGGGAATAAGGAGCAGGAGTCTGATGTCATCAGGAGAGCTGAGGAAGGAGTGGTCAGAGAAGCAGGAGGGGAGCAAGGATGAGAGGCATTGAGAAGCCCCGAGAAGAGCCTCAGGAAGGGCAGGGCGGCCGAGGGAAAGGGTCGAGCTCACCTCTTGGTGATGATTGGGACTTTTTGCTTTTAAGAAATAGAAATTTGGGGCTCCTGGGTGGTTCAGTTGGTTAACGTCTGACTCTTGATCTCAGCTCAGGTCTTGATCTCAGGGTCGTGAGTTCAAGCCCCAC
Source organism: Zalophus californianus (assembly GCF_009762305.2). Classification (NCBI taxonomy): domain Eukaryota; kingdom Metazoa; phylum Chordata; class Mammalia; order Carnivora; family Otariidae; genus Zalophus; species Zalophus californianus. The sequence goes on from NC_045598.1 coordinate 11,173,944, forward strand.
GTTGGGCTCCATGCTGGGTGTGGAGCCTACTTTAAAAAATACAAAATAAATTAAAAAAAATACAAATTCATTCTCTTTTTCTTATAAAATTGTTCATTTGTTAATTCAACAAATACTTATTGAGCATCTAGGTCTAGATGCTATGGCAGGGATCTAGGCACTGGCACTGTGGATACATTGGTAAATTAGGAAAAGTAAAGTTTCTGCTCTCCTGGAGCTTACGTTCTAGTGGGAATGGGAAATAAAGAAACAAAATCATTCAGATGGTGATAAGTACATCACAGAAAATGAAAGCAGAAGATGGAATAGAAAGTGTCTCAGTCCGCTCCTTTAGACAGGCAGTCAAGGAAGGGCCTCTCTGAGGAGGTGACATTGGAGTTGAGACCTGAAATATGAGAAGGAGTCAGCCATGCAAGGAGCTGGGGGGAGGAGAGTACCGTGCAGAAGGAACAGCACGTGCAAAGGCCCTGAGGTGGGTCCAAGTTCCATGCCTGTGGGTGCCAAAGGGGCATATTGCTATTGTCGTCCTTGGCATCACACCCAGCTCCCAAGATCACACTAATGACGTCCCTGTTTTCCCAGCTCATCATGGAGGAGCGGATACAGCTGCAACAGCGGACAGTGAAGGCCCTCCAGGAAGAACAGGACTCACAGAAACACGGATTTGAAACAGAAATCAGGAAATATAAGGAGCAAATCAAACAGCACTCCCAGACGATCGTGAGCCTCGAAGAAAGACTCCAAAAAGTGACTGAGCATCATAAAAAAATAGAAGGAGAGATTGCAACCTTGAAGGACAACGACCCAGGTCGGTCCAAAGAGAAGCTAAGGAAATCTTAGCGTTCAGGGCAGGTTCTGATTATCCCGGGGGTCTCAGTAGGCTGATGATGGGCCAGAAAATGCTGCACCTCGCTTGAACGCTCCTTTTTTCCCTGGAGGCCCCATTTTCTTCCCGTTAACACACAAAGTTAGGGGCCCTCGAGGCCCAGGTTAGGCAGAAGTCACAACAATGGGACGGGACATGCTTTGTGCCGAGCCAGTGAGCCAGCGGAGATGCACAGACTACCAGGCCTTTCAGGGCCTTCTCTCTGCCCTCAGGAGTTTGCGATTTTGTCTAATGGCCTTTCATAAACAGCTTTAAAAAGAAATCCAAAAGGGGCTGAGAAAAGAACTCAGGGTTGTGAGCACGTACTCGCCCTAAATGACCAAGGCGATGCAACGCATTGCAAAGACGCCGAGCTCTTGGAGGAGAGTTCTGGAAGTTGAGGCCTCGGGCCAAGGTTGCTCAGCCACAGCACCCTGAGTGCCAGCAGCACCCCCGCCCCAGGGTGACTACCAGAAACGTCTGCGGACATTGCCAGATGTCCCCTGGGGGGGGGGGCAAACTAACCCCTGATTGAGAACTATGGTCCTGGTCTCCAGCCAGCTGACAAGCTGTTGGGGCTCACGTCATGCTTTCATTCACTCGACGCTCTTCATTGAGCATCTGTTAGGTTCCAAGCTTATTCTAGGCATTGGGGATTCCATATGGAATCCAGGCACGGTCCCTGCAGTTCATCAAATGACGGCCCTGAGGTGACCCAGGAGGAACAGGGCACCATGGCCCAGGCATGAGGCGGGACTCAGTTTCCCAACCCAGGTCGAGGTCAGAGGGAGCTGGGACCTGAAGGGTGACAAGAAAGTAGTCACATTTAGCTCAGAATCTGCCAGAAAGCAGACATTCCATAAGCACCTGATGAATGAATAAAGGTGTGACTGAGGGTGAGGATGGAAACCAGAAGGCGGTGGGCTGAGTAAGTTTGAGGAGAGGACCCGACTTGTCTGGGAGGAAAGGCCGAACAGGGAGGTGGTGTTGCCCAGTGGTTGGGGCTCCACTCCTCATCGGCCTCGCTGACCGGCCACCGGCAAGTTCTGTCCCTCCTGTGCCCATTTCCTCCCTGTAAATGTAGTTCATGATCCCTGCCTCAGAGAGCAGCTGGAAAGATTTCATGAGCTCGTACGTGGGGGGTCCCAGCCTGTGCCACAGAACCCATGGTGGGGCTCATTAGGTGGAGAGGGCGGCAGGGTGTTAGGGGGGTGGCTAAGTTGGAAAAGACGCAGGTGTGTTTATAAGCCCAGGGGAAGGAGAGCATCAGTTGCATGTGGACGGTAATGACGCTCATGGGTCCCTCTGATTCAGTCCAGGAGGAGGTGAGGCAGCGAGACCCCCCAGCAGTGCCTCCGATGGAGAGCAGTGTCAAAGATGAAGTATGTGACACCTTGATGTGAGTACCCAAGGGGTGTGTGCACACCAGGCCAGAGACACCCCTCCCCACCCCCGCTTCTGGCCATGTCATCAAAACCTGAAAAAAAGGAGTCGAGTCTGGGGTCTTCTTGCTGTCATTTGAATTTCTCGATCCTCTAGCAGGTCAGGATGGCATCATGGAAAGATCTGGGTGGATCTATGTTCATATCCCAACTCAACCCCTTGCAGGTGTGTGGCTCTGGGCAAGTCACGTCCCATTGCTGCATCTTAGCTTAATCACTTGTGAAATAAGCTGGTACTTGTCATAGCTCAGCCTCAGATTGAACCCAGCTGGGATCTTCTGTCCTATCTCCATATATATATATATATATATATATATATGTATATATATATGTATGTATATAGCATCAAAATGAATTTTTGCTTTGAGAATTTTTAAAGAGCATGCTTCTCCCCCTTGCTGGGACTGGTATCCCTCGGACCCGCACTGAAGGAGGATCACTTTGCATTTCTACCTGGCCCCTTGCAGGCAATGGGGACATCCTGGGGACGGAGGTGAGCTGACTTGGCCTGTCTTTGTGAGTTTCAGAGGGGATCTACTGACCGCTCAGAAGGAAATCCTGTCTCAGCAGGAGGTCATCATGAGGTTAAGGAAAAACCTCACGGAAGCCCACAACCGAATGTCAGATTTGAGAGGTTTGTATGATTGCCTGCGTCTCTTGACTTCCTGACCCACTTTGAGAAAGAAAAGAACAGGCTTAAGAGTTGGGAAGCTTAGCATTAAAAATCCTGCTGACCTGCTTTCCTGGGCGGTCACAGCATTTGAGCATTTGTACCTCGGTCAGCAAGACAGATGCCTGATCAGGGGGCCACAGGGAGCCTTCTCAGAGGGCTTCAGAACTCTGCATTGAAATGCAACTTTCCTTTTGAGAAAAATCCCCTTTTGCCTTAGAGGATTTGTCTCTGGAGGCAAAGGCTGGGAGGGAGGGCACAAACCCCAGCACCCCCCAGCTCTGGGACCTAGAGCAAGGTCTTCTCTCCTCGCCTCCCCTTCCTCCTGTGCAAAATCACCTCCAACACACCTATTTCCTGGAGCTGGCTGGACGTCAGGGACCTCCTACACTAGGGACCAGAGAGCACAAACCAGTCTAGCTGAATACTCCTACTTTGCTCCTTTTCTCTCCCCGCCCCAACCCCATCCTTTTATTTCTGCCTCCCCTCTTTTGCTTCTTACACACATTTTCTCCTTCCCAGCCCCAAAAGGCACAGGCAGGCGGGAGTCAGGAGACAGAACTCGGTTTGGGGAAGTCAAGGGAGGGCGAAGAGCACTCCTCTTGTCTTGTCCCCATCTCAAACCCTGTGCACCCCCAAAACCTTCAGTGGTATTTGCTCCCCCTTGAGCTGTACTGTCAATGCCCCCCGGGCATTTATGGCTGAATTTTCCAAAGAGTGATTGTTTCCATACTGAGGTAGGAGAAAGTATAGTAGAGAGGCTAGCAGGTCCAGTTCTAAAACCCGCAGACGTTGGACCTGGTTCTGGATCTGCTATTTATTTTAGTCCCCTGAGTTTCGGCAAGCACCTTTACCTCTCCGAGCCTGTTTCTGCCTCCCTGAAGTGGGGGTGTGACCAGTAACTCACCTGGAGGGTTGCTATGAAAATCTGAGGTAATGCAAGTGTCTCCGTTTGGGTTTTGCCCACAGAGGCTGACCCTGAGACCAGAATGTTCCTGCGGGTGGTGGGGTTTGAGAGGCGATCCCGGGACCAGCAGCAATGGAGGTAAGACTAGAGGCAGGAGAGGGACAAAGGCAAAGAAAGTTGTGTTGTCAGTCAGGGGCAGAGCGGGCAGCCGGAGCTGAATTCTGCAGGGGGCGAACGCTGGGGAGCAGGGTACAGCCCAGCCCCCGGGTCGCCCGCCCCAGGGGTGAGGGGAGCCAGGCTTTGAATTCCAGTCTTGGGTGGAGGCTGATGTACCTGGCAGACCCAGGAGCAGAGCAGACCCCAGAGGCCGGAGGAGGAACACGCTTGAGGCAAACAGATGCAGAAGCAGGCAGCTGAAGGTGGACCAGGGAACCCCCAGAGGCCACAGGTGCAAAGGCAGGGCCCCGACAGCTTCTGGAACGCCGGGGTCAGACAGGGCTTTGCTGTGGTTTGCTAAGATGCAGGCAGACCCCCTGGCTGTTACTAACGCGCCCCCTCCCCCAGCCCTGCCGTGAGAATTCCTGCAGCGTGGACCCGCCTCATGGTTCTTGTAGACCTGGCCGATGGGCCGTGGCCCTGACAGAGCCCTGAGGCGGGAGACCCCCTCACCAGCTTTCCTGTCTCTCCCAGGGGAGCTTAATGAAAAGCAGAAGATGGAACTGGAGCGGAACGTGGCGCTGGTCCAGCAACAAAGCAGTGAGCTGCGAGCACTCAAGGAAAAGATGGTGCAGCTGACCAGCCTGGTGGAAAGGAAGGACAGGGAGCTGGGGGTCCTCAAGGAGGCGCTCAGGTGTGTGAGAACCCCATGGGCTCATGGTATAGGGAGCCCAGACACACCCAAGTGCCCAGGGAGCCTCCCACGTGGAGGTCACTCGGTAAATGTTGAAGGGAGGGAGGGAGGGATGGCAGGCAGGCATGTGTTTCATTATTTCACAACCTCATCATTAGAACAGGGTTTTGCTTAGTTCTCTGCCTCGCAAACATTCCTGCCCAGTATTCCAGAGGACAGGCCTCAGCTTAAATGCCACTTCCTCCAAGGAGCCCTCTGTCACTTACCCTCACCAAACATAGCCAAGGGCTCCTACTCTGCCCGGGGTCTCTCAGCCCCTGCACTCCATGCAACCTAACACTTCTCACACAGCCAGGCTGCTATGGCCTGTTTGACTGTCCACCTTCCCCATAAGGACCCCCATATAGACCTTGCCTGCTGCTGACTCCCCAGCATTCACACAGTGCCTGGCACATAGGGAGCTTTATAAATATTGATGGAACCAACGTATAAACTGGGGTAAAAGAAGTCAGCTTAAAATAAATGTAAAATTTTGTTGTCATTCCACAGATTAGTCTGAAAAATACATGTGAGTTTGCAGTTTCATCCACAACTTGTCCTTATTTTGACATAAGAGTAATGTTTTCTCCAAGAAAGGTTGAGTAAAATCCACATCTTGTGACTACCCTGTAGCTTCATATGCCTCCTGGCTTCTGGCCAAGACAGATTCACACAGTGGTTAAAGACACAGGCTGCCTGGATTCAAAGCCAGCCACCTTCACTTATAAGCTTCATGACCACGGGCAAAGTGCTGTGTGTCTCTTTCCTTGCCTGTAAAATGAGGCAAGGAGAGTCCCCAACTCTTGGGATTGTTACGCGAAATAGAAGGGTTAACACGTACAAAGTGTTAGAAACAGCAGATACTCGGTAAATGCCCCAGTGAATGCCCCAGCAGGTGTCCCGCAGACCTAGTATGGGAAACAAAGGGGGACAGGTGTCTGCCGCCCTGGCCACAATTTTAGAAGTCCCCTGAAACCAAAGTCTCCAGAAATCTGCGGGCAGGAGACTTGAAGACCTGAAGGTTTCAGTTACCTATAAAAATGGAGTTCCTTTTTCTGTTCTGTCAGTGGCTCCAAAGGTCAGTCGTGGTTCCTGGAACCTCAGGCTGCCAGCCATCCTGCTGTCCAGTGACTCATCTCCTCTGCCCTAGGGCCTCCCAAGAGAAACACAGAGTCCAGCTGTACAAGGAGAAGGAACGGAAGCCCAGGAACACGGCCCAGATGTGTGACATCTCAGTGCAGGTAGAACCAGTCCACACTGACATTCTCTTGAGCAGTCAAGAGGTGAGTGCCGCCCAGGCCTGGCCGCTCGGGGACAGTGCTAAAAAAAAAAAAAAAAAAAAAGAGCCCAATGGTGCCCGTCTTTGCTTCTGAAAATATTTGCATTCTAAGTTCCAAAAGAGCTGACTTGCTTATGTGAAATGCGCACAGTAAAAAGCAGTAGTCCCTGCCCTCCTCCCGCGGCCACTGGAGGTCACGGCTGTCGGCAGTGTGGCACGTGCGCCATCAGCCCTTCTCCTCACAGAGACTGCCCTACCCTCATACAGGCACGACCCTGCAGCGTGCGAAGGCCAGCCTCAGCTCCAGGCCACGCGGGTTCCATCCGGGGGTGGGACTCCTGCACCCAGAAACGCTGACCCCAGGGAGGTAACTGTATGCCGGCTCCCTTGTCTGGAAAGTAGCAGGCGTGACAGCCACCACCTCGTGGGGTTGTAGAGAAACAAATTTTGTTTATGCACACAAGCACACACACCCTATATATGCATGTTTATTCAAGAGATCTTTTTGCAAAATAATGGTATTAAGCCATGTGTATTCTGCAACGTGTTTTTTTTCCCCACTGAACACTGTATATATAAAGACCCTCTTTCCTAGTAAGTATATAAAGAGCCATTCTGTTCTTTTAATTGGGTGCATAGAATTCCACTGCCTCCCTCTTGTCCACCCCGAGTCCCCTGCTGATGGACACTGAGGCTGTGTCTACTTCCACACGTTGCTATAGTTAATGTCCCTGTAGGTGTGTACATAGAACAAATTCCCAGGTATGAAAATGCAGGGTCCAGAGGGCATCCCAAATTGTGCTTGATGGGGCCAGACTGTCTTCCCAAAGAGCCATTTACCATTTCTGCTGCGTGCCCGTCTCTCCATGACTCCTCTTGGGGTGCCTGCCCAGAAGCCTTTGCATGTCTGGACGCCTCAACTGCTCAGAACACAGGGAGCGTGTCTCTGAGTGAGAAGAGCCTTCACCACGCTGCCCCCCAAGGTGGCACTCCCACTCCGCCCTGGGGCGGGGGCTGTCATGCTTCCCATTGTCTGTGGAAGGCTGACTGCGGGTGCAGCGATTCCTCGAGGCCTCGGGTTTCCTGGAGTCCAGGGACATCCTTTTCCCCTTTGCTTTATGAAACTAGAGAACAGGGCATTTCAGTAATGGGCTTTGGATTTTCACTTGGAAAGAGGGCCAAATGTGTCAGCTTGCCTTCCTGCTTTCTCAAAGATGCCATTCCCCTGCCAAACAGCAGTGAGCCAGGGCCGCACACAGCTTGACCGAAAGGGCTCGCGGCCCAGCCATCTGGACAGCACCGCCGCTGTCCGGAGCGTTTCACAGAAGGTGAAGGTGCCCGGGGAAGCGCCAGCGGTCCCGCACCCTGAGCTCTGCGGGGCGGGGAGCAAGTCTCGCTCCTGTCTCAGACCTGTCGGAATCCCCGAGCTCTCAGCGCAGGACCCGGCCCATACTCGTTCGCTCGCTCAACAACCATAAGCAGACACTCAGTGCCAGGCCCGGGGCTGGGCGCAGAGGGGGAGGCCCAGGGCTCCTGTTCACGCCAGACCCCCTCTGACTCTGCACAAGTTTGCTAGAACGGATTGTTGACTGGACGCCCAAGATCATTAGCTTCCCTTATGAGGCAGGATTAACTGAAGAGGATGGGGGAGGGAGGCTGCAAGATAAAAGGAAAAAAGTACTTGTTCTTTCTCGGAATGGCTTTCCAAACGCAGGCTACTTCCTGCTCTCTAAGCCAGAGTGGGTCAGAGGGCTTCAGAGTTGTATGAGAAAGAATCTCCATCTTCTTCTCTAAATAAACAAATTCCCAGAAGAGCCATGAGTAAGGGTCACATCGGGCTCGGGCATACTCTTCAGACAGAATAAAGGCTGTCACCGAGCCTCGCTGCTGTGGCTGCCCCACCCCCGGGTCAGTAGACCCTAGCCTCCTCTCCGCACTCCTGCACACGTGCGTGCACACACACACACGACATTCCTGGGCAAACGTACATCCTCAAAGACAGCAAGGCCAGTGTAGAATCAACCTGGGAAGAGTGGACCAGCCATGCAGCCTATAAGCAGGCTGAAGCCCACGTCAGGGTCAAGTGAGGTCCTACGAAGTCCAGCCAGGAGTGGCGCGCCGCCTTCTTTTTGCTGCTGAGCCCTGGTCCCAGCCAGAAAGCTGGAACAAACTCCTTCCCACCCTGTTTCTTTTTTTTTTTTAAAGCTACTCTTTCTTTTTTATTTATTTATTTATTTATTTGAAAGAGAGAGAAAGCACATGAGAGGGGGGAGGGTCAGAGGGAGAAGCAGACTCCCTGCCAAGCAGGGAGCCCGATGTGGGACTCGATCCCGGGACTCCAGGATCATGACCTGAGCCGAAGGCAGTCGCTTAACCGACTGAGCCACCCAGGCGCCCCCCACCCTGTTTCTAACCTCATTTCATTCAGGCTCCGTAATTGTGGACCGTTTAGTAAGCTCGGGCACAGTGCTGGGCCCTGGGAATACCACAGTCTCCAATGGAGACAAAGACTTTGTTCTCACGGAGCCCGTGTGATGCATAGAGTTCATTACTGGGCTTCAGGGGGGCCCTGAACCTCCAGAATCTGTATGCCAATTTTATAAAGATTTATTTATTCGAGAGAGAGAGAGCAGGGGGGAGGGGCAGAGGGAGATGAAGAGAGAGAATCCTCATGCGGGTTCCCCACTGAGTGCGGATCCCGATGCGGGGCACGATCGATCCCAGGACCCTGAGATCATGACCTGAGCCAAAATCGAAAGTCAGACGCTCAACCAACTGAGCCACCCAGACGCCCCTGTATACAAATTTTTATGTGTCTGGGAATTTTCCTGAAAGATGGAACCTTGCGTTCTTCTGAATCTGAAAGGTGGGCATGACCCTTAAAAGATAGAGAAGACCTCTCGTTGTCTATGCCCTTCATAAGCCCTACGCTAGCTCTGTGCTCTGTGCCTGGTGGCTGCCATATTGGATGGTGCAAGAAGTGGAACCGTTCCTTCATCCCGGAAAGTTCTGCTGGACAGTAGAACCTCCAGAAGTCTCGGAGGAAGGTTTTCCTTTCTCCAGACCAACCATGACCCAATCTATCAAATTCTCCCTAGCAAATATTGAGGAGCCATCCCTATTTCCAGTCAAGAAGAAAGTACTATGTGTTCTTATCTAAAAATGCCCCCTCCTAGAGCAGAATTTGATGTGATTATTCTGAGACAAGACCCAAATGACAACAAATGGAAACCCAAGCTTAGAAGAATATTAGAAGAAAATATAAAACACAGAGAGGGAACATAGAGGGGGGGTTTTATTTATAGATATGCTAAGTAGGTAAGAAAGTTGGAAATCTTCCTAGATGTGACTTTATATTTGAAATGAAAAATTTAAATTCCTTCTGCGCTGAGCCCCTTACAGTAGCTTCCAAGGTACTAAGTGACAGGGTCTCTGCTAGTCATGAGTTGTACATGTTTCTTGGACTATAAGAGAGAGATTCTGACCCCTGTTAAAGCTGTCCTCTATACCATTCTGGCCACAGGAACAATCCTTCAGTGATCTAGGGGCCAAGTGCAAAGGGTCCCGACATGAGGAAATCATTCAGCGTCAGAAAAAGGCCTTGTCTGAACTGCGTGCGCGAATTAAGGAGCTTGAGAAGGTCTGCTCATCAAGTAAGTTCCCTCCCTGCTGGTCTCCCTCTCCCGGCTCAGAGCCCTGAGCCCCAGACTCTAGAGGTCACTCTGGGCACTGACATTGGCCAGGACCACCGTCTTCTGTCTCATCACTTCATAGCCGAAAGGACATTGTCATACAAGGAAAGATGGCAGGCATGATCTCAGAGTCAAGGGCAAGCCTTGATCTTAAATAAATGGGATTTCATGAAAAACTCACTACATTGACCTTTTTCTGATTTCGCTGTGGCCTGGTGGGAACTTTGTCATGGACTCACAGTGCAAGGATCAGCCTTGGGAACCTCCTAGGATACTCCGTTTAGAAGGGATAACGTTTTCAAGACACCGCACCTGTTGCTGGGGGTGGGGGCAGTGCTGGGCTAAGCCCCAGAAGCCAGGGTTCAAGTTCCAGCCTGGTTCCTGTGGCTGAAAGTTCACCCTCCGTGTCTCGGCACTGGCTCCTGCGGGGCCCCAGCCTCCTACTAACTGTGTGTGACCTTGGACAAGCCATTTACCTGTCTAGGCCTATTTCTCACCTGCCAAGGGAGGGTGGTGGAGATCAGCACTGGCCTGCAGTAAGGTCCAGTAAACTGCAGCTGTGATTTCTTTTTAAGATTTTATTTATTTATTTGAGAGAGAGAGAGAGAGAGAATGGGCATGAACTGGGGAGGGGGGGCGAGCAGGGAGAGGGAGAAGCAGACTCCCTGCTGAGAGGGGAGCCCGACCCGGGCTCGATCCTGGGACCCTGAGATCATGACCTGAGCTGAAGTCAGATGCTTAACCAACCGAGCCACCTAGGCACCCCAGCACCTGTGATTATTACATGCAATAACTTCTTCCTGACCCTTTCTTTTGACTCTCATTTATTTTATAGATCATAAGGACCACCTGACTGAATCCTATCTAGACTTAAAGACGGTCAGAATGGAAAAAAATGTCCAGAAATTCTTGGACGCAAAACCTGATTTGCCAACTCTCTCAAGAATAGAGATCGGAGCGGTAACCAAAGAAAGTTTCTCTCTGCGGTGACACGTGGAGAGGGTGGGCGTGAGGGCAGACACTAGCCAGGTGCCCCGGCACGGCCTCACACGTCAGTGGCTTGGGGCCAGGCCTCCCTGGGAGGCCAGCGTCTGCGCCACCAGCTCGAGGCTTTGGCGAACCGGCAGCCCCATGTCTGAACAAAGAGGTTGCTCTCCATTTGTGCCCAGCGTGTTAAATCATTGCACTGACACCGGTCCAGAACAATCTCTGGTGGGCCCTCCTTTTCACACGATGTGTTATATCCTGCAGAAAATATTCAATAGGCTAATTTTTAACATTATGCCATGAGTTTGCCTGAAGTTTGCTTTGCACGGCAAACTGAGAAGCGTGAACACATAAAGAGCAGCTGGAGGGTTGATTAAGAGGACGCAAGTTCTAGAGTCAGAGGGCCCTGTGTCCGAATGCCAGCCCCGCCATCCGTGAGACCTCGGGTGGAATCTTAGCCTTTCTGGGCCTCCTCTGCCCAGCTGCGCACTGGTGAGAACCTAGAAGTGGCTGGTTTAAGTGCTTATCCCCGCGTCTGGCTCAGAGCAAACACTTAATAAATGATAGCTGTTATGATTGCTTAATAGTATTTAGATAGTGTCACTCAAGAAACCCTTCCTCTCTTAAGGGAAATAGTTTTATTTGCTAGGATTTTCAGAAGTGATTTGACTGTTACGTTGAAGGTGCCCTGTACCCTAAATGGATGTTTGATGGGTGCCTGATTGACACCTGACAATGGACCGCTCGGGTCACGGTCAATCACGGGATCCGCTGGGCGTGGCTTGATGCCACAGCTGGATCTACACCACGCAGAGGCTTTTATTTTATTTTATTTTTTATTGTTATGTTAATCACCATACATTACATCATTAGTTTTTGATGTAGTGTTCCATGATTCATTGTTTGTGCATAACACCCAGTGCTCCACGCAGAACGTGCCCTCTTTAATACCCATCACCAGGCTAACCCATCCCCCCACCCCCCTCCCCTCTAGAACCCTCAGTTTGTTTTTCAGAGTCCATCGTCTCTCTTGGTTCGTCTCCCCCTCCGACTTACTCCCCTTCGTTCTTCCCCTCCACGCAGAGGCTTTTAGACCACGGAACAAAGTCATCCTATCTGTACCAACATTCTCCTGCACCATTTTTCTAGACATTTGCTAGGGATGTGAGTCTTCAGGAATGTGCTGGCTTTCTGGATAAGCCCTCATTCTCCGAGGTTGGAAGTGGAGAGACAGTCTCCGGGCGGGGAACTCAGCTGGCTCTCATATCCTGACCTGCTTCCCAAGATTTACCTTCACCCTAGCACTGACCCTATGCCACCACCACCACCCCAGAGCAGGAGAGCCCCCAACCCTCTCGGAAGAGCTCAGTCCTCCAAGGCTGGCAATAATGCAAACTAAAAGAAGAGAAGGAGCAGGAGGAAGGCTCGCTGACATCTATTAAGTGTTTGCCGTGTGCCAGGCACTGAGCTAAGCTACCATTTATCATTCAGCCTGTTATCATTCAACCCTCACAGCAGCCTTCTGTTGGAGTTACTGTCATGATCCCCATTCTACAGATAAGAAAAGTTAGGACTTCAGGCGGTCAGGTACCTCACCCAAGGTCACAGCATAATGACTGATGGACCCAGGACCGTGTCTAGCTCCCTGCTAGTCTGCAGAGGACGTGGGGACTGTGTGATTAAACCTCATCCACCAGATTCTGCCTTAGGTGACCCTCCATCAGGAAAAGAAGGGGAACCCGGAGCAGGGTACAGAGGACACCGCCCAGGGCTGGAGACGCTGAGTGGTACTTCAGGCTCTGTCATCCTCAAATCCCCTCCTTCACACTCAGCGCTGTAGACGGAGAGACAAATAGCTCACGCTTATCTATCACAGTCACTTTCTGAGCCTTTATGTTTTTGTAGTTGGGTTTTTTTAATCTCAGAGGCTTACAGTGGAGTGCCAGCAAATGCTATGGGCCAAGAGACGCTCGGGGTGAGCACTTAAAACCCAGTTTGCTTTTTAGGGAGGTTTATTACAGTTATTTATGGTCTTCCAGACTCCCTGATCTGTCCGGTGGCTCTTCCGTACGGTCAGTAGGGACTTTCAGCAGCCAGCTGGCTGAGAGGGTGTTACTGAGGGTACAGCTGTGAACACCACTGGGCATTGTTTCGGCAGTGGGTCTGAAGGGATGCTCGCCCAGCAGGTTCCAGCACTAGGAGAAGGTTTGGCCAAATTTGGTGTATATGTACGGTATAGTTTCTGTTGCCTAAAATTGAGATTCTTTAATAAAAGGAGGAAAGCTATTTTCTCTGCCCGCTCTGTGCCAGGTGCCATGCTGGGCACAAGAAATGGAATAGTGAGCAAAAGCAACACGACCTCTGTTTTTATGAAGCTTGTCCTCTAGACTGGGGTTTCTCAACTTGAGCAGTACTGATAATTTGGGCCAGGTAATTCCTTGTTTGGGAGGCCATCTGATGTACTGTGGGATGTTTAGCAGCATCCTTGCTCTCCACCCTCCGGATGCCAGTAGCACTCCCCACCTCCAGCTGCAACAACCAAAATGTATCCCGGCATTGACAAAGGTCCTGGGGCATGGAGGGGAGGGTGGACAAAATCACCCTTGACTGAGAACCACTGGTCCAGAGGGAAGACAGTAAGTAACCAGAGAACAAGGCAAGTGAGAGTCATGTTCTGAAGGGTGGGAGCAGAGTTGCCAGAGAGCAGTTGACAGAGGAATCAGACGGGCTGGTCAGGAACTGAAAGGAAAATCCAGTCTCTCAAGTCAATCTTCGATAACTACGGTGTTTTATCTCCAGGATGCAGACATTCACAACGGCATGCCAAGAGAGTTTTCACTTCTTTTTTATTTCAGCCTCAGAATGGCCTTGGCAACTCAGCCATCCCAGCCATGGAAAAGTCAGGGAAAATGGATGTAGCTGAGGCTTTAGATCTCAGTGAAAAGCTGGTATGTACTTACAGCACCGTCCCCTCCTGTCCAAAGCTGGGTCCCCCACAGTCATCGTTAACCACCAGGGAGTATGACTAAACATCAGCCTCACACGCATATTTACTTGTAATAATAGCTCTGCAAGATCCATCTACTCTCCCAGCATGGGTCAGACATTGCATAGTCCAATTCCTTGAAAACCTAGGTAGTTAGAATGAATGTTTATGTCTGTTGTCACTTTTCCTCCTGGTTCTCACGAAGGCATAGCATAAAGGGCTGTGGAGTAAATGAAAGTCCTACTGAAAGCCCAGTGGCACTCGCTCCCAAGCATGGGTGTGTTCTCGGCAATTGTAGACAGTGAACGACACAGAATTAGATGTTGGCTTCCTCAAAGCAGCCACCAGCAGCCTTGGGCCAGGCCTCTCATCTGCCAAACGCTTTCCTCGTAGTACATGGACATGAGCAAAACGCTCGGGAGTCTGATGAACATCAAGGACATGTCCGGTCACATATCCATGAAATACCTCTCTGCAAAAGAGAGAGAGAGAGTCAACCACCTCCGACAAAGGGACCTCGATCTGGTGTTTGATAAGATCACCCAACTCAAGAACCGGCTGGAGAGAAAAGAGGAGCTTTTGAGAGGATACGAAAAAGACATAGAACAGCTCAGGTACCGCCGGTGGCCCCCCAGAAAGGACCAGGTGTCTGTTCTCGGGGCAGCAGCAGACCCGGGTCCAGGGCAGGCAGAGAGACCTTGGGGGCGGGGGGCGGGGGGGGCGATGACTAGGGCCCGACAGAGGCGAGTCTGTCCGTGAGAAAGCAGTGATTGAGGTGCTCAGTGTTCGTTCTCTCTCTCCACAAACAAGCTGCACCTTGTGTGCATTTTGACTTAGGACTCACCATCTGTACTTCCCATAGCTCACCCTATTCTAGTGGCCTCTGTTCCCCTACACCCTCCCTGGGAAATGGGGGGGGTGGGTCTGGCAGCATACCCTCCTGCTACACTTAGGCACCCAATGAGCTATTTATTCTCTCCTCTATGACCTAAATCTGCTTGCCACTAAGTTAGCCGCCGACGGAAGTATTCTGAGACTCTCCCAGGTTGGGGACATGGATGAGAAAGAGGATGGGGAAAAGAGCCTGTGTCTCTCCTGTGTGCTCAGGCAGAGCAAAGTGTCCGTGCAGATGTACCAGTCGCAGGTGGCAAAGCTGGAAGACAACATCTACAAAGAGGCGGAAGAGAAGGCTCTGCTGAAGGAGGCTCTGGGGCGCACAGAGCACCAGCTGCGCCAGGAGAAGAGAATCAACAGGGCCATCCGGCAGCAGAAGGTGAGGGGTCTTGCTTGGGGCAGAACCTCAGAGGCTGCAGCCCCTTGGTCCCCTTTAGAAAACAGCAAAGTGAGGGCTTGGGGGTCCGGGCAGCACAGAACACATTTACTGATGCAAAGGGAGGTGGCAGAATAGCTTTAACATCAGACACACTTAGCTTCAGACCCTAGCTCTACCACTTACTCTGTCATCCCAGGTGGATTCCTTAACCTCTCTGAAACTCACTATCTAGCTCCTGTGTATCTTTGTAATTGTAGCTATTGTTTGCATTTGTATTGTTCTTCTAGGTGGTAGGGATACATAGATGAACAAGCCATCTGTGAATAAAGATTTGGGTTCACTAGTCTGAGTGTATTTGATGGATGGATGGATGGATGGATGAATGGATGTGTGGATGGATAGATTTTCAAGCGGATGGTTGGTTGGATGGATGGATGGATGATGCCTGCCTCTGGATGACGCAGCCTGAGCGCCCGTTAGAGACTTTAAATCCTTAAATCAGCCTGGAGTCAGTTCTTTACCCGATTGTTGTGCACTAAGGGACGTCCTTTAAGGATCTTCAAGGACATCCATCCATCCATTCAAGGATGTCCCTGAAGATCCTTAAAGGACGTCCTTTAGTGCACAACAGAGGGGTAAAGAACTGACTCCAGGCTGATTTAAGGATTTAAAGTCTCTGTCTAATGGGTGCTCAGGCTGCGTCATCCAGAGGCAGGCACCCAGCCAGCCCAGAGCATTTGGGGAGTGCTTTCCAAGTGATGACATCTACGCTGAGTTGCAAAGGAGAATCTGAGTGTGTCCAGCAGAGGCATGGGCGGGTGTGCACCCCAGGCTCAGGCTCTGGGAACCCCAGAGGAAAGGCAGGAGGAGGAGAGACCTGCCTGCCAGCACGAACTTGGTAGTAGCATTGCCTTGAGAAACCAAGACTGGAGACTCGGGCTGGTGATCCAGCCACAAGCCCCCTCCTCCTCTCACCTTGTTATCTCCTCTGTCACATGGCACAGGAGTCAGTCCTGGGTTCAAATTCCGCCCCCTTCCACTTACTAACCCTGTGGCCTCATGCAAGTCCGGTCGCCTCTCTGAGGCTTGCTTCCTCACCGGTAAATAGGAGCTGACCGCGGGTGCCCTGCAGGGTTGTTGGGAAGACTGCACATGAGGCAGGTACTCTCCCTGTCCAAGCTCTTGCAGTGTGAACTCACGGGCCATGTGGTTTCGGGAGGTGAGGGACACCTAGAGGGACACTCTAAAGCATTGCCCAGGGCCTGGCACTCGGCAGGTGGACGCCGCTCTCCTCCATGTGGCCAGAAGCCTGCACATGTGGTGGCTCAGGCAAGCTCTGCCTCAGACGCAGCAGAGGTGTGGCTGACAGCTGGGCACGCGTGACCAGCACCCAGACGAGCGCTCCAGAAGCTCCCCAGCAGACCTGGGCCTGTCCCGTGGTCGGCAGAGGGGCTGTCCTGTCTTCTCCGCAGGTTACACCCATAACCCCTCACTCCCGCATTCATTTCCAAACCAGACTCTCCCTCATTCTTAACTCTTGCCGGAGGTAGAGCAGGTCCCAAGACTAAGAAAGATCAGGCAAACAAGGAAAATTACCATAACGGCCATCTCATGACCATCTATAGGCATGGGGCTCCCCCCGCGCTTTGCAGCACTGATTGGGGTTACTAATGCCTTGGTAGCCCAGCCTGGTAGCTATGATGACCCCCGTTTTACAGATGAGGAAACTGAGCCTCAGAAAGTTAAGAGACTTGCCCAAGTTCACACCGTAGCTGGTAAACAGAACCTAGACCTGGCCCCGGGACCACTGACCATAGTTCCTGTGTTCTGTGCTGGCCTCGCCCCATACTTCTCCTTGTAAATGTTAGTGCTCCTGACTCAGGCTGTGTGCTTGTGCACGCATGCTTGTATGCGTACAAGTATATAGAAGTGCATGCGCGTGTGCGCTGTGTGTTTCTGTGTGTATATTTGTATGTATGTTTGTGTGTGTGTGTGTGTGTGTGTGTGTGTGTGTGTGTACGTGTTGCCTGCATAAGCTCTAAGGAGGTCAAGCCATAGAAGGCTATAGAAGGGTGCCCTCCTCCCCAACTAGGAGGCACTGGTCAGATAAGTTCTTGCAGGAACCTGCCCTCCTCCACCCTGCAAACCTTCCAGACAACAGGCTCCACCGTTTGTAGCCCTAGAAATGAAAGCAGCCACCCTGCTCTGAGGGGGCCTCAGATGCGGGGTTTCTAGCATCCATGGCTCTGAATTAAACATCACAGGCTTCAGGCAAAGGACCATCTCCTTTCATACCAGCAAAGTCAGGGAGAGCTGGGCCAGTGACAGAGCTCTGACTTTTCCTTTGATGTGCCCTCTGGAGAGCTCACCCCTCCCTCAGGTGCCCCCCCCACCCCGCCCTAGGACTTGGCAGGCTAGTCCCCAAAACAGAAACACCAGACCACAGAATGGGACAGCAAAGGGCCCCAAAAAGGCCATTGTCATGTGCTGGCTAAAAATGTAAGAAAACCTGAGGATTTACATAATCAGGCTCTACATGCATTATTCACGAGCTGCCTCATTCATACACAATGCAAGGGCTGTGCCAGCCTGTTGGGCACTAGACATCCTTCTGTGCAGGAGGATCTAAAATGGCCAAGTTGACCCTGCGTCTGTGTCCCCAGAAGAGTGGGACCTGGGAATGTTCAAATTCTGGGAATTCACAATTTAGGGAAAGATTATGAAAAACCACAGCCACAATCATAGTAGTGCTGACTTTACTGAACCCTTCCCGAGTGGCAGGCACCTGCTCCACACTGCACGTGCTTCATCTCTCCCATCAACCCTGCAAGGAATGCTGGCACCCGGCCGCCCATTCAGAGAGGCTGACAGAGGGCAGCGGCACCCGGCTGCGCAGCAGCAGAAACGGGACTACCCCCCCCACCCCAGGCCTGCTGCCCTCCCCGACTCCAGTCCACTTCTGCACACCTGTTGCTCTCTGCTCCTCCCTTTCTAGCCTTAATGTTTCCAGTCTCATGTATCAAAGTTCACCCATTCATAGAGAAGAAGTGGTTGAACCACTAGTTAATGAAATTACTACCCTTGAGCTTCCCGACCAGTACCCTCCTCAAAAAAAAAAAAAAAAAAAAAAAAAAGATGTTTTAGTTTGAAGGTTTGAACATCTCTTCACCAGGCAGAACTTCCTGGATTCATACTTCCACACTCATACCTTTAGCTGTGACAATGAGACTGGATACAAAATGCCGGAAAAAGTTCAGTGCTGGGCGTTCACAGAGAACCTTGCGGTTATCAGCTGTGAACTTAGGAAGTTCACAGCGGGGTGGGGGAGGGGGGCGCTGGCGCTCCCTCCATCCGACAGAGGGACAATGACCGTGGCCCAGGCTGTGCTCAGTCTCATCCAGTGCCCCCATCCCTAGATAAGGCAGCTGTGACTCTCAAGAGTTCACAGGCGGCCTCTGGAGTCAAACAAAGAGGGTTTAAGCCCCACCTCTGGCCCCGAGTGACCCCGAGTAAAGTGGCTCACGCCTTGTATCTCAGAGTCCTGCACAACAACCACCAAAAATGATAACAACGGGGGGACCCGAGAGGGTTAAATGACATAATGCCGACAGAGCCCGGTGCCTGGCAAGCGTGGTTACCCTGGGAGAGAGAAAGGACAACTTTTGGACGGGTGGGGCGAGGCCTGCGTTTCTTCCAGAGAGCTCCCTGCCGGCTGACACCGGCGGCCAACCCCAAGACGCTTTCTCGGACCGCCTGGAGCCAGTGGCTTTTTTGCGAAGCTCTACTTTATAGTTGGTGAATACAGCTCGGGCTACGGCCAACAAGAGCTCAGATACTTTTGTGAATGGGTTAAAGCTGTTATTTTCACTAGGAAATTTTTAAGTGCACAGAAGCTGCCATTAGGAAGCACGCACTCCCCATCCTGGCCCTTTCTTAGGGCTTCAAGCGTGAGAAAGGCTCGAGTCTGGCTGGGGAAAGCCCCTCAGTTCTCCTGCCAATCAAACCTCCAGCCAATCAAAGCCTGGCCCAGGGGCGTGGCCACAGCGTTGCCAGGTGGTGTCGGCGGGGGGCGGGGCTGGACCGTCCCGGCGCTTAATTAGCTCAGATCCCTTGTCTGGAAGGCGAGAGTCAAGGCGGCTCCTCCCTCAGTGCGTTCGCTTCAAGCAGAGCCCGGTACAAGCTCTTTCGCACCCAGAACTACTCAATACAAGCGCCCATACATCATCGATATCATCACTATCTTATTTAAATCACGATTTTCCAAAATTTTCTTGGGCCCAAGCATTCGCGAGATCCAGGTTTCCTCAGTGCCACTTGCGGGATTTTGACCAAGACCTAGGAACCGGTCGGTGGTGTGTGGGATGGGAACGGGTGCTCGGCGCTCTTTGGCCCCCGCAAGCATGAGAAAGTAAAATGTGGTGAGGGCGCTATAGCGGGTGGAGGGAGGATGGCGACCCTCTCCGCCCTTCATCCTCTGCCCACCAATTCCAGTGCGCCCCAGTGGCTCCCAGAAACCTCGGAGGTGTGTCCCAGAACGAAACAGGACAGGTCACACTAAACGCTCTCTTGCTCGCCTAATATTTTCACTCAGGAACGTTTAGAGGATCGCGAACAGAGAAATGCAAAAGAATCAACACCTTGCAACTGTTCCTTCAAAGAGAAAGAGAGGCAGGTATGGAGAGGTCTTCTGATGTCGCAGCCGGACACAAGATAGATACAGTAGGTTCAAAGGGTAGAACCCGGTGGGGTATAGAAGCCAGCTGGTGCCCCGCCAGGAATACCCACACACCTCCACCCCCACCCTGTTCCCTCTCCCAACCCCAGCCCCTGCCCCTCCCTTGCGTGCAGTCTGAGCAAATGAACCTAAGAGACAGGCAAGCATCCAACCCACTATCCGGAGGTAAAGCCCCGGAGGGCAGGCAAGTGTAGTTTTGGCTAAACAACCACCCTAGGCACTGAGTGATCTGGGGACTTGGAGACAGGTCCTAAGAAAAGAAGAGAGAAGTGGGAGCCCCAGGAACCCCTGCCCTAAGAGCGAAATAAGTGGGTACAAGAAGGGGAGGAAAGTAGGCACAAAATGGAGCCAGGAGTGAGGAGGAAGGTGCCAACTCTACTGACCTTCTTACCTGCCAAGGGGGAAAGCACACTTGACTGGGCTTTCTGGCAGCCAGTGGGATCTGGAAAACCCAGAGCTCACAGTGTCCAGGAGATACAATGGGTGCAATGCTCGGAAGTGTTCTGAGAATAAGGACGGTACTGGATTTTCCACTAGAGAGGACACTGTGTGATATAATGAATAACATCTCTGAGAAGAACAGCGTAGTGTTGGCTGGGCCATGTCTGAGGACAGCTCTTGAGACAGGCTGGTGTCATTACAGCCCAGGGAGTTCAGGAAAGTTCAGGAAAAGCAGGTGTGCGGGGGCCAGGATCTGTGCCCTTCAGTGTTCAGCCATCCACTGATGGGATTTAATCCAAGGAAGATATTTTGGAGCAATGCTCAAACTGGGGTTCCCTGGAGCCCCTGGGTGCCATGGAAGAGTGTGACTCTCAACATTCCCCCCTACGCGCCCCCCCACACACACACACAAAGACCCTGTTTCCCCAGGAAAAGTTCTCCTTTATCTGTTTTATATTCCAAGTTCCTCACGGGATTTTGCTTAAATCTGCTGCGGTGAGGGGGGGGGGGTCGGGGGGAGGGGGGGGGGAAGGATGGGAGGTTGCTGGTTTAAAAAGTCCTGCTTTACAATTATCCTGGAGTTTGGTTGGTGACTGTCTTCTAAGCTTAGCTCCTCTCAACTGAGCCTGTGATAAATGTTGAGAGGCTGCAGGCCCAAGGCCTTCTCAGTGAAAAATGCCCAGAGGGCAATTCAGTTAACTACAGGCCCCTCAGCCTTCTTAGACAGTTACTGTAAGGGCACGTTGGCACCCTTCTGCGGGAATGGAAGAGACAAATACCCATGCCCTCTCCAAAAGATGGCAAGCTGGGGCCTCCCTGCTCACTCCCTCCATGACTTTTGTGAATACCCAATAGAGTTGCCAGAGCTAAGGACAAGCAAAACAAAACAGGATGCCCAGTTAAATTTGAATTTCAGATAAACAACAAATAGTTATTCAGTATAAGTATGTCCCAAATATTTCATGAGACATACTTAGACTAAAAAAAATTATTTCTTTCCACTCTAGAAGTCAAATTTCGCAGGGCATCCTGTATTTCATCTGGCAACCCCACCAACAACTCTGTACTGAGCACCAACTGGAAGCCAAGAGGGTAGGCTCTGAAGAACATGTCACAAAATGGCAGCCCAGCATTTCATTTGGCTCACGGGTTTTCTTTTTTTGGGGGGGGGGTCTTTTTTTAAGTAACATTTCCAAATAGGGCACTTACACAAAATACTCTGGATGTCCAGCTTCTCTGTGCAACTTGGAAGATCTGGGGCTTCTAGGCCCATAGTCCCGCAACCACCATCTTCTAGGCCCCTTAGAAAAGCACTGGGCTTGTGGGTTTGCCGCCTTCCCCACCCAGCTCACTCCACCCACTGCTTTTACTTCCCCAGCCCCTGTAGGCGGCTGGTTAGCGCCTCCCGCAGAGGCTCGGGACTCTCTGAGAGACACTCTCTTCCTGACACCACTGCACCATCACCTGCTGGAGTGTCAGTCTGTGAGGGAGGCCTAGCCCGCTCTCACTTGTCATGTGCCCAGCATGCCTAGGACATGCTCTTTTTTCAGCGAACTGTCCCAAGGTGCAGGGTCTCGAGGGGACCAGGATCAGCAACAGTCATCAACCCCCAGGGGAAGGGCAAGCTCCAGATTTGCCATGATGCTGGCTCCCAAGCAGGTGCCCGCCGTCCCTGACAGGGAAGCCAGCCACTTGTGGCTTCATCATTCCCCGGGCGTTGGGATGCTGGGTAGAAACCCGCGTCTTCATCTTCTTCCGTTGATCTGGGAGGCTCTGCTTCCACCCAAAGAGGACTGCAATAATCCTCCAGGGACCCTTGCTTGACAAGGCTCCTCCTCTCAGATTCCTCTGGAATCCGGAGCAGAGATCCCTAAGGAGCTCAGCAGGACAGTAGAGCAGCACCTGAAAACCAGGCCCCCTTCTGCAGAAGCACATCCTCACCGCACCCCCCCATCCCTAGGAAAGCCCAACATTTCATCCAAATGGGTAACATCTGAAAGTGGAGGGAGAAAAAAAAATAAAAACACTTTTCTCTGATGCAAAAGGGAAAGAAGAACATAAGCTAAATGTTGTCAATATTCCTTCTGTATTCAAGAGGCGAATGTTTGTAGAGACGGTGAAGAACAAGATGCAGAATTCAAGTCCC
This sequence comes from Zalophus californianus, assembly GCF_009762305.2. NCBI lineage: Eukaryota > Metazoa > Chordata > Mammalia > Carnivora > Otariidae > Zalophus > Zalophus californianus. The sequence continues at coordinate 11,196,256 of NC_045598.1, forward strand.
CAGGTGAGCTAGAAGGAGAAAGAAAACAGTAGGACGTCAGCAGGAAACCCAGGTTGACAATAATACCCCCTCTGTTATGTACTGAGCGTTTAGTACGTGCCAGGCACAGAGCTATGCACTCGACAGGCATTATATCTCATTCAGTCTTCACAACAACACTAGAGGTACGTATTGTTTTAATCCTCCATTAGCAGAGGAGGTGTCTGAAGTTCAGAGACTTTACGTTATTTGTCTAGAGCCGTACAGCTAAATAAGGGAGCTGGAACCCGTTGCAGATCTGGACACCCACCCAGGTGAGCCCTGCCTCTCCCCTCCTTTAGGTAACCAACTTCCAGATACTAAACCTGATACATTTCGGATGCGTTTTCTCTTGAATTACAAGGAAGCATCCTCTAGAACACTCTTTTTTAAGAGTTGGGAATCAAGACTCCGAAATTTTAAACATGTTGAAACACTGCCATTCACAATTCAACCCTAGAACTGGAATTGACCCAACCACATTCCCACTTTGCAGAAAGTAGAGGTGAGCTCTCAGGAAGCTTGAAAGCTAAACGCGTTGCAGTGAAATGGGAAACAGGAGCCATATTCGAGTTTGATAAAAGGCCACAATAATTCCGAGGCAACAAAATTATCATTAAAAAAAACGAAGATATTCTAGGTAAGGGACATGTTGGGAAAACAGAAGCCTCTTCTCAACCCACACCCTTTTTCTAATTCTGGAAGGTGGTTACTACCCAGAGCAGGATGTGAAGAGGAAAGAGTGTCCTCTGAGACCTTCGCCAGCCTGCCAAGTGGGAATGAGTGGGAGGTTTGTCACTTACTCACCCATATACAGGGTTGAGCCAGAAGCAGGCAGGAACCGCCCTGCAGGGAGGGCTTGTCTGAGGACCACCTGGGAATGTGAGATAACAGAGGCGATGCCAGGATGGGCCCTAGATGTTGTAGGCACCTTGTGCTTCTCTGAGCTGTGGAGCTCCCCGGAATTTCAGGCCGCCTCTGGGCATCACAGAATGTGGCAGATGGTGCTCCGGCTAAGAGCAAAGCGTGAGCTTGCCATTCTCCCAAACCCCGAGCCCAAGCTTAGAGGTTTGGTGTCTAGGATCTCCTCGGTACAGAAAGGTCTTCATGGTCCTTACGAAGTGCGGCTTGGGCGTCCCCTTTCTCTACAGTGTGCCTTGAGTCCTTAGAGGGAAGGAGTCGCCATGAGCACCGTGAAAAAAACAGGACATGTAAAATCTGCTTTTCATTCTTGCCCTCTCATAAAGAGTCTCCATCCCTAGCGAGCCTCAGAAATGGTGCCTCCTCCCTCTTTGAGGGCCTCTGGGTTTTTGTTTTCTGTCCTTCCTAATGCCCTTCAGTGATTGTATATTGATTTCTATTGCAGCTAAAAGGCATTTATAGTTGTTTGGGAGTTGTATGCTAAGGGGGAACATCTTCTAGTTAACAAGTATTTATTGGCGACCTAGTCTAGGCCACAGCCTGCCCTCAGCAGGGGGGATGGAGGGGTGGACAAAAAGGTATTGTCCTAGCAGCCCTCATTCATTCCAGGAATAGTTACTGAGAACCTACAACATCGCAGGTACTGTCCAGGCGTTGGGGTTCAATCAGGAATTCTCAGTGGGGGCAGGACCACCCCTGAGAGGGCGAAAATTATTTTTGTAATGTCTAAAGCACACACATATCTGTCATATTAAAATTTCATGGGGGCGGGAGCAACTAAGAAATGGGAGTCTGAGGAGGCTCCTTAGTGCAGGACAATAATGAGAACAAGGGGGAGCAACGCAGGCTTAAATCAAAGGAGAGACACACGAAATCCCCTGCCTTTCTAGCTTCCATTCTTGGACATTTTTTTTTTCAGTAAATACAGTGATGGTTCAATAATTACCTGGCACACAATGCTTTGGGAACAAAGGTCAGTTGCCTGAGTTCAGGAGCAGATTTCACAAGGACTCACTCAGTCCAGGGGCCGGGAGAGGCCTCCCCAGGAGGAGTGACGTAAACAGCCCTGAGACTGGGTGGGAATGGGAGGGGACTTTCTGGAGCTTGCAGTCCCCTCAAGCAGCCACTCCAGTGTGTCCTGAGTTCATTTCCCCCTGGGTGTCGCCATTTAATGGCCCAGCTTCTATCCCTGACCTTTCTTTTTTTTTTTTTTTTTAAGTCTTTATTTGTTTGAGAGAGAGAGAGAGAGAGCACACGAGTGGGGGAGAGGGGCAGAGGCAGAGGGAGAAGCAGGCTCCCCGCTGAGCAGGGAGCCCGATGCGGGACTGGGTCCCAGGACCCTGGGATCATGACCTGAGCCGAAGGCAGATGCTTAACCGACTGAGCCACCCAGGCGCCCCTAGCCCCGACCTTTCATTTCAAGGGTGAGGCGTGTGGTTCCCAGACACAGAAGCCTAAGGCATGGTGCTCACCTGCGGTCCCTGTTCAGGAAGGGTGCTGCAAGCCTTCCCAGCCCTTCCCCCAAACTGCTCCAGTGTCCTTCTCTTCCCCAGTCATCCCTCTGCCTTCTGCTTTCCCCAACCTTGTCACTCCAAAAGTGGAGCAAAGCTTGCTTGCTCTGAGGCGCTTGCTACCCCAAGCTCCCGGCCGACCTAGGGGTCGGCCTCTCTCTCCCTCCCTCCTCCTCTCTCTCTGTAATGACATAGAGATGCCGGGACCAGGCACTCTTTATTTTTAACCAACTCCCTGGCTCCGACCCTGATGGCCGACTTCACGACAGGTCAGGGCACTGGAATTTGGGAACCACCCACAGCCAGCAATTTTATGGAAAATCAAATAAAAAGGGATATAAAGGGAAGGCGGTTTGGGGGAGGCTTTTTTGACATATGCTGTCTGTTTTCATTTTCACTGGGCATTCCGACCCAGATTTACTTGGTAAGCTTGTGTAGAGAAGCTAGCCCTTCTCACCCTGAAATGATTTTGGATGCAGTCTCAAATCACCTTCAAGATCCCCTGTCAGCCACTGGCACAGACCTCCTAAGTGAAAAGAGCTCAAGAGATGGTCCTAGAAGTCCCTTCCTTTAAAATCCACCCAGAGGGGCGCCTGGGAGGCTCAGTCCATTAAGCGTCTGCCTTGGCTTCAGGTCATGATCCCAGGGTCCTGGAATCGAGTCCCGCATCGGGCTCCTTGGTCAGTAGGGAGCCTGCTTCTCCCTCTGCCTGCCGCTCCCCCTGCTTGTATTCCCTCTCTCTCCCATTCTGACAAATAAATAAAATCTTAAATAAAATAAAATAAAATCCACCCAGAATCTTCTCCTGAGGAAGCCAGGATGGGTATTCTGGTCCCATTTGACAGATGAGGAAACCGAGAGTCATGCAGTAAGTGGCCAAGCTCAAACCTGACGACCCACCAGCCCTCTCCAACCCTCCCACCCCACCCCCAGGAGTATGTGACCTTGTGACTGGAGTCAAACACTTGCAGGAAGTAGGGCTGGATTTGGAGCCTGTTGGAAAGAAACATGCAAATTATGATCCCATGTATGTGCAGAAGAGTGTGAGAGGGAGATGCTTGGGTTGCAACTAAGGGAAACCTGCTCAGAAACAGGGAGGGGTGTGTTTATAGGGGGTACAGGAATCCATGTGTCATGAGAACGAAGGGCTGAAAGAGGCTCCCGCCTCTAAAGAGAACTGGTAAGTCCCAGGTCCCGGGCATCAGCTCACACACACACACACACACACACACACACACACACACACACACACACACACACACATGCTCATATACCGTATTCCTTCTCTGCGTCTCCTTGTACCGGCTCATCTCTTCTCTCTCCAGTTATCCCACTGCAAGAGATGACCTCACCACCCCGCCGTTTAAAGGACCAGCCCAGGGAGCGAGTAGCATCTCAGAGCCCATAACCCCAAATCCTGGGCGCGATCATATGCAAAGCACAGCCCGTGCCAAGTATCCAATCAACTGTGACCAGGGATAGCGTCACACTCGGGGCGGCTGGGAGACGGAGGGGCGGTGCTCGGAAAAGGCCTAGACCCTAGACAGAAGACACACACAGCTCAGTAAGAGCTTTCAAGGAGAAAGAAACTCCATCACAATGAATATGCCCAGCATAAGAAGCTCCGAGTTTCAAAAGCACAAAAATGTAAAAAGGGAAACTGTTATTTGTGTATCTGGAAGCATGTACACCACAACAGTCATAATGCTTACCTTTGGGTAGTGGGATAATTGTGGATCATTTTAGCTTCTAAAGCTAAAATACGCATCCCTCTCTCTCTCTCTCTCTCCCTCCCTTCTCCTCTCTCTCTATAATTATAAATATATAATTTTTTTACAGCAAACATTTTATTTTGAGTAAAAAAAAAATCATTTGAGTGGAACATTTTGGGATCTTGCCACAATTATAGAGTTTGTGCGTTTGTTTTTTCTTGTTCATTGAAGGTTGGATCCAGAAAAGCCGCCCCAAAGATGGACCAAGAGAGGGAGACGTTGAAGAAAGACACATCCAGCCAATCCAGCCAGAGCCTTCTGTTTTCTAAGCCTGGTAACAGGAGCTAGAAATGTCATCCCATCGGGCCTTGCGTGATCCTCCGTGAGTCACGTGGGTGACTCTTCTGTGTCAAAATACTAAGACGCTTTTATAGGACTTTAAAGGTTGTTACCCTGGTATGTTGCTGCCTAGACTGGTGTTTGCACAATGCTGTATTATGGAGCATGCAGGAATAGACGTTCTTTTTAGAATTACTTACAGATGTGCACATACGGAGAATGTAAGTTTCAAGCCCAGGCTCCTAGGCTTGGGGGACACAATTATGTGGCGCCACATCTGAGTTGTGACGTACCCACACATCCACCTCCGTGGAACTGCAAGAAACCCACCACTGGCAAAACCGAAGATGTATACTGGGGCCACAGGACAGAATGGCAGCCTCGGGGCCAAGGCTGAGGCCATGGTAGAGCACATTTATATCTAAGTTTATTATAATAAATTTAGCATGCCTAGTCATCTTATTGCTTCCATCATAATGACTGACATTTATGTGGCACTCTGCAATTTTCAAAATGCTTCTCACCTAATCCTCCCCCAAACCCTGGGAAGTAAATAGTATTCTGATCCCCATTTTACAGATGAAGAAGATCAGGTCCAGAGAGGTTAAATTGCCTGTCTAAAATCATGAATCACTAAATTCAAAAGTTGGGTCCGGAACCCAGTTTCTGACTCCCATCCCATCCTGCCCATTCGGCTGCATGAGGGGTTCAGGCGCCAGCCTCCTGAGCAGGACAGACCCTAGTACCCGGTCCCGGAAGAGCACACGCTGCCCAGGTGGACACACCCCTTTATCACCGTGTTTGTAGAGACCCTCATTCTTGCTCCCGGGTCCTGCCCTCTCCCCGTCCATCGGTCCCCTTGCCTTTCTGGTGTGGCCAGGACCGCCAAACAAAATGGGAGGAAGAGCCAGAAGTCATGAATATCGTTTCTTTTTTATTTTTAAAAAGCCACAATAAAAATATTTTGCTATCTTAAAACCAAATGGATTCTTTATACTGATTAAAACTAGAAGGAGGGGCGCCTGGGTGGCTCAGTCGTTAAGGGTCTGCCTTCGGCTCAGGTCATGATCCCAGGGTCCTGGGGATCACCAGGGCGCCGCATTGGGCTCCCTGCTCAGCGGGTAATCTGTTTCTCCCTCTCCCACTCCCCCTGCTTGTGTTCTCTCTCTCACTGTGTCTCTCTCTGTCAAATAAATAAATTTAAAAGAAAAAAAATCTTTAAAACTAGAAGGAAATAGGAAAAGTTCTTGGTGTGATATTCCATTGAAGGTACATTTTACACAGGGCTAGGATCTAAAGTCAGTGAGAAAAGTGCGCATTACCTGACCTTAAAAACACTCTTGAAAACCCTGGAAAATATCCATAAAGAACATCATGGTATTACCAATACTGTACCATATCCCCAAAGTCCAAAACAGCAAGTTTTTCTCCAGCACCAGAAAAGATCACTTAGTTAGGCAGCCGTTCAGGTAGCTGGCTCGTGTTTGGAAGCCAAATCGTGTGCAAAAAGATGTTTTTTGTTGATCGAACATGTATATTTGCAATTGCAAAAGTCAAATACAATGCCCGTGTGACTCCACTGTATTTTACATCTTCCAAGGACGTGTCAATTTTTATCCTATCAACCTTAAAACCCATGATGGCAATTTCTTCTCTCCGCTCCTCGAACTAGGTATATCATTTTGACAGTGTCTCCTCAGCCACGCCCCCTTTTCCCTGAGAATGCACCACCACCACCTTCACCAATCAGGTTTGCCCTACCTCATGCTGCTCTCTTGGCCAAACCTGATTGGCTGAGTTGTACATACCCGACCCAAACCAGACCAATCAGCTTCCTCTTCTAACTCAGTCTGGGCTAATCAGCGTCTTTGCCCTTGGCATTTGAAAGCTGGCCACTGGGATGCCACCCAGGTCCTTGATGAGAGTCTTGATGCGGTTCCAGGGCTGGGGTGGCCATTTCCCCATGTGTGCTTGGAGAATCAAAAGCCAGTCTTCAGAAAGAGAAGGGTGGGGTAGATACTCAAAAAGAAAGACAAGAGACGAGGACTCCCAGAGAGAGAGTGCAGCAGATACTGCAAGCCCCTTAGTCATCACCTTCCTCTACTCTATGGGCTGGCGCCCAGACGCCTTGATTGCCCCGCCTCTCCTGCAGCTAGAGCTGTGGCCATGTTATTCAGTTTCGGCCAATGACGCATAAGCGAAGGCCCCGGGGAGAGCTTACCTTCTGTAATAGAAAGCAAGTCTTGGAGCGTCCGGGTGGCTCAGTGCATTAAGTGTTCCACTCGGTTTCAGCTCAGGTCATGATCTCAAGAGTTCTGATATCAGGACGGTGCTCGGCACAGAGTCTGCTTGGGATTCTTTCCCCCTTCCTCTCCTTCCCCCTGCTCTTCCCCCCACTCGCACTCTCAATCTCTCTCTCTTTCTCTCTCTTTCTCAAATAAATGAATAAGTAAAATCTTAAAAAAAAAAAAAAAAAGAAGATGAAGAAGAAGAAGGCAAGTCTTCACTAGGAGAAAGTATTTTGCCCTTTGTCCCTTTGCCTAGTCTCCTTTTTCGTGCCTGGAGCTCAGGCTTGGAGCTGGAGCAATCACCTTGGGGATCACCAGGCACCAAGCAAGAGGCTGAAGCCCACCTCCAAAGCCTGGCAGGTGCCTGGCAGCATCCCTGAGCTCTGTACCATGCCTGAAATGCCTCCCTCTGTACCTCTTACTGTGTAAAAATCCCTGTTTAAGCCACCGTAGCCAAGTGCACCAGTTTGTGCTATAGAACAAAGCATTCATAACTCAGTGATGGGAAATGACAAATATTTATTATTTCTCATGATTCCATGGGTCAAGCCATGATTCCATGGCACTTGTACTGGTCTGGGCTGGCTTGACTGGGTCTGGATGGTTTAAGGTGGCCTCATTTACATGCCCAGTCATTGGTAGGCAAGTTGGGTCAAGGCAGTGGTTCTCCACCAGGGACAATTTTGCCTCCCAGGAGACACATGGCAATGTCTGGCCACAGTTTTGGCTGTCACAACTTGGGGGGTGGGGTGCTACAATCATCTAGTGGGTAGAGGCCAAGGATACTAGAGTGCACAGAACAGGCTCCCCACAACAAAAACATATGTGATCCAAAATGTCAGTAGTACCAAGAATGAGAAATCCTGGTCTAGAGAGGCCTCAGCTGGGACAGTTGTCTCTGCAAGGCATGGTTTCTCATCAAGGAGCAGGTTAGACCAAGCTCTTTCACAGGGTGGTGGGCCCAGGTTCCCAAGAGCAGCAGGAAAGAACGAGCCCCAAAGCACAAATACTTACCAAATCTTTCTGCCTGTGTTTGTTAATATCCCATCAAACAAAGCAAATCACATGGCCAGAGTCATTTTGGGAAGGACTCCAAATTTTTACAAACTACCCACAGTCAGTTTTCTGTTATTTGAAGCAGAAGGCATTCCAAGTGACACAGATTAGTCACCTTGATTCCTGAAGACTTTCTTGTTCTCACTTTCTTTCTTTGGGAAGGCCAGTTTCAGTGCCCGCCCTTGGGTTCCACTAGGACCCTTTGTATCGCTCAAGATTCTTCGGTTGCAAATAACAGAAAGCTCCTGTGTCTCACTTCAGCAGAAAGGGAGTTTATTGAAAGGAAATGAGAAAGCTTAAAGAATCAAAGGACAAGCAAAGTTGAAGAGCCAGGATAGTCAGGAACTGGCTTTTTCTTCCCCATACATGCCCCTTTTTCGCTTCCACTGGTTTGACTTTCTGTTGTTTGCAACCAAAATGGCCTTTACTAAGACACTGCCTCTACTGGTAGTTCTGAGAAGTTGCCTGTCCCCTGGGTTGGTATCAAGGTACAACAAGGTACCTGCAGCCCCCAAAGCTTCCCAATCTTCCAATCCCCCAAGAAGCTGAGACAAACAACTTCCTTCCACCCTTGCCAATGGTAGCTTATTTGGATACTTGGATTCGTGACTTTGCAGATAAGATGCCCTTCTCTAGCAGCTTGGCAGAGCCTCCAATGCCTGCTGTTGTGAAAACCAGAGTCATGAGTGTCTGCAGAAAAAAATAGCTTCCAGATCTGCATTCCAAAGTGTGCTCCTGGTAAGTTGGAGTGGTTTCCAATTTTTGTGGGTCTTAGGAATGAAAGCAATACACTAACGATGAGCGGAAACCCAAAACCTGCTAATGCTGATGAATTCCTCTTCGAGCTGAGGCTCTCCTGAAGCAGGAGGTGGGGTGCCAGGTGAGGGCAGACTTGCCCTCTTTTCCATCAAGATGTGCTGCTTGCACCCGTGTGCTCAGTGTCCCAAGTTATTTGGGGCCAATTCATGACCCTACGTGCCTGCTTTTGTTCTTAAACCTTTTGTTACCCAGGAGCCCACCACAACGCCTCTGCCTGCATCCTGTGGCAGGAACCGTTCGAAGGCCCCCTGTTTTGAGTGTCCTCTCCTCTGTAGCATGTGGCTTTCATTCCTAAGACCCTAAGACATTAGAGGCAGAAATTTTATCTTCCGGCTGACTGTGGTCTTAGCATCATAGAAATCAGAGGTGCCTGATGAATCACTTTATGGCTGATGAGTCACTTTTTTTTTTTTAGTATAGTTGGCACATCATGTTAGACCAGTTTCAGGTGTACAACACAGTGATGTGACAAGTCTATACATTATGCTGCGTTCACTGCAAGTGCAGCCACCATCTGTCGCCATACATCACCATTACGGTATCACGACTGTATTCCCTATGCTTTCCCATGACTTATCCGTTCCATAAGTGGAAGCCTGGATCTCTCACTCCCCTTCCCCCACCTCACCAACCCCCCACCCCCTTCCCTCTGCCAATCATCAGCTTGTTCTCTGTGTTTATAGGTCTGATTCTGCTTTTTGTTTGTTTATTCGTTTGTTTTTAGGTTTCACTACTGAGTGAAATCATATGGGTTTTTTTCTTTCTCAGTCTGCCTTATTTCACTTAGCATAATACCCTCTAGATCCATCCGTGTTGTCTCAAATGGCAAGATCTCATCCTTTTTATGGAAGCATAATGTTCCATTGTTTATATACATACAACATCTTCCTTACCCATCCACCCACTGACGGATGCTTAGGTTGCTTCCATATCTTGGTTATTGTAAATAATGCTGCGATAAACATAGGAGCACTAATATCTTTTGGAATTAGTGTTTTCGTTTCCCTTGGGTAAATACTTAGTAGTAGATTTTTTGGATAATGTGGTATTTCTGTTTTTAATTTTTTGAGGAACCTCCATACTGTTTTCCACAGTGGCTGCACCAGTTTGCATTCCCACCAACAGCGTACCAAGGTTCCTTTTCCTCCTTGCCAATTCTTATCATTTCTTGTCTTTTTTTATTTCAGCCATTCAAACAGGTGTCAAGTGATATCTCATTTTGGTTTTGATTTACATTTCCCTGAGGATGAGTGATATATGTTATATATTTTGGATACTCACTCTTTAAATGATTTGCGAATACCTTCTCCCAATCAGTAGGTTGCTTTTTTGTTTTGTTGATTGTTTCCTTCACTGTGAAGAAGCTTTTTATTTTGATGTAGTCCCAATAATTTACTTTTGCTTCTGTTTCCCTTGCCTCAGTAGACGTATCTAGAAAGATGTTGCTATGGCCGATGTCAGAGAGATTACTGCCTGTGCTCTCTTCTAGGATTTTTATGGTTTCAGGTCTCACATTTAGCTCTTTAATTCACTTTGAGTTTATTTATGTGTAGGGTGTTAAAAGGTAGTCCAGTTTCATTCTTTTGCATGTACCTGTCCAGTTTTCCCAACACCATTTGTTGAAGAGACTGTCTTTTTCCCATTGTACATTCTTGCGTCCTTTAACATAGATTAATTGACCATTTAATCGTGGATTTATTTCTGGGCTCTCTATTCTGTTCTATTGATTTGTGTGTCTATTTTTTGTGCCAGTACCGTGCTGATTTGATTACTACAGCTTTGTAATATAGTGTGAAATCTGGGATTGTGATACCTCTAGGTTTGCTTTTCTTAAGATTGCTTTGGGTTTTTGGGGTCTTTTGTGGTTCCACAAAAATTTTAGTATTATTTGTTCTAGCTTTGTGAAAAATGCTGTTGGTATTTTGATGGGGATTTCACTGAATCGATAGATTGTTTTGGGTAACATGGACATTTTAACAATATGTGTTCTTCTCGTCCATGAGCATGGAATATCTTTGTGTCATCTTCAATTTCTTTCTTCAATGTTTTATAGTTTTCAGAATATAAGTCTTTCACTTCTTTGGTTAAGTGTATTCCTAGGTATTTTATTATTTTTGGTGCAATTATAAATGTGTTGTTTTCTTAATTTCTCTTTCTGACTGAAAAATCACTTTTATGGTTAAACAACCAGCCTTCATTCATTCAGGCAACAAATACCGGATGCCTACTATGCGCCAGGGACTAATGATACTGTGCTAGACCTCATGGCCTTGACGTTTGCTCCCCTTTCATGTTCCAATCTGCTGCTTTCCTGGGAAGGAGCTGGGATCATTAATTCACTGGGCATGTTGCACGGGAGAGCTCACCTTTGATGCTCACATCCTCTTTTTGGGCTTTCTAAGGAAGTTTAATAGTTAATAATAGCAAACTTTTTATAGTGTCCTTGCCAACCATTAAACGCTCACTGTGCTAAGCACAGTCCAGACCTTATCCCACTTCGTCCTCACAATGTGTATCACTCTTGTTTCACCCGTGAAAGCGATGAGTAGGTAAGGAACTTGCCCAAGAGCGAGAGCGTCAGAACTCAGACTTCTTACTCTTAACTGCTCTACTATAGCACTTTCCTCGAGGAAGTCCGGAAGCCAGCTGGTTATTTACGACTCAATGATGATGGGATCGGCAAGCTTTTCCTGTAAAGGGCCAGACAGTAAGACCCATTTTCTTATAAAAGGCCATTCACTTCAGGGACCATGGGATCTCTGTCGCCATTACTCAACTCTGCCCCATTGCAGCATGATATCTAAACAAATGAGCATGGCTGTGTCCTAATAAAACTTTATTTACAAAAATAGTCGGTGGTGGGGCTCCTGGGTGACTCAGTAAGTTAAACGTCTGGCTATTGATTTTGGTTCACGTCATGATCTCAGGGTCATGAGTTCAAGCCCTGTGTGGGGCTCTGTGCTAAGCGTGGAGTATATTTGCCCCTCTCCCTCTCCTTCTGCCCCTCCCACCTGCTCTCTCTCTCTCTCTCTCTCTCTCTCTGTCATAAATAAATAAATAAAATCTTCAAGAAAAAAAGTCAGTGGGCCAGATTTGCCAATCTCTGTCTTAAACTCTCACCCAGACTAGATTATTAATATCTGCACGGCTATTGCTTGCCACGTGTCCCAGGAAGTCAGACTATCATCATCTCCATCACGGAGAGCATTTTGAGCTTTCACAATGCACCACACACTACACTGAACACTTTACACAAATTTTTTCATTTAATCCTCTCAAGAGCTCTGGGAGGTGATAGTTATTGCCATTTTACAGACAATGGAAGGGAGGCCAGAAGGGTCAAGTAACTTACCCAAGGTCACCCCACTGGGATTTTCAAACCCACTTCCTAACCCCGAAACCCACACGACGTCTCACCGTTGGAACCCTGCATCTGGACAGAAAGGAGTTTCGCCAGTGAGGCTGGAAAGCCCGCCTTCTGCAGGACCGAACTTGAAAGAACCACATCTTCAGGACACACCCCTTCCTCCAGGCATCTGGGTTTACTGGCCCCCTCCTGAAAGAGTCACCTGCTTCCTTTAGTTAATACCTTAGGTCAGGTGTCCCCGGCCTAGGTACTGTGCTCTCTCTTTGAATTGACGTTGCCTACCTCTGCACGGAGCTAACTTTACAATTTCCCTTCCCAGTTTCCCAAATCCTCGGGTGTCACACTCAGTGTTGATCGGTCCCTTCTGATTTGTTTCTTCCACCTTGTCTGCTGAGCAGAGAACTGCTAAATGACCTCCGAGCCACACTGATGCCCAAGGACCAGCAGGTCACCCGGCCCCACTCCTTATCTGATGCCGCTGACACTGTCCTCAGAGGAGTAGGGGACGGACACTCGAGAAGCCTGTTTTTTAAGAGCTCCTGTTAAGTTTTGTGTTGAGTCATGTGGGTGCAAAGTGGTGTCATTTTAGCAGCTTCTCTTTCTTGGCCGTGACCTTGAGAGCTAAAAATGGGCCACCAGATGCTCTAGAGGGGACACTGAGAAAATACCTAGTCCATCCTGAGCCCTTGGGCAGAGCAAACCATCATGCATTCGTTCAACAATCATTTTCCCAGCAGTACCTTGGACCACGCACCACGCTGGGCACTGAAGAGCCAAAGTGGACCCAGACAGACAGGTCCCTTCCTCCAGGAAGTTGTCTCAGGAGTGGGGAGGGGGGAAAGGGTGTCAGATATTTTATGAAGAGCTTCACTGTGGGTTGTAATAAGCACTGAGTCCCAGCACTTGTAGTAAGTAAGTGCCGAAGTCCAGATGTAACAGCCATGCCCTCTCTGTCCCCCAGCATGGGGGTCCAGCAAATCTCACTCTCCAAACTAGCTCGTACTGCTCTCCTCACCCCTCCACACTGTGCCCATGACCAGAAGAATTCCAGGACCAGAGCCTAATGCCCAAAATACTTGATAAATATGTCTTGATTGCCTGGATGTAGATTGATACTGCTTTCCCAGAGTAGGAGGAAAGTTGAAATCAGCGGCCCATATGATTACCATCTTTGGGAGGGGTCCAGGAAGGCACTAGGCATGCAGCTTTGCTGGGGTTTAAGCCACAAGGTACACACACACACACACACACACACACACACACACACACACACACACACTTTGAGGGTTTAAAATAGGGCTAACACTGAGGCCTGTCAGGAGTTAAACTTGGACACTGAAATGCCTAGGGATTTCACAGAAGCAGAAAACCCGCTCAGCTTTTTTTTTCCCAGCCTGCCCAGCTGGGCATAGGCAACTAATCTGAAAGATGATCTTGGTTTTCAAGTAGATTGATCACATCCAAGATAACCACAAAAAGAGAGCTCTACAGATAGACAGGTTGGGTCTTAATGACCTGCAAATGAGTCTACCTACAGCTGGTGCCCGATGCCCCTGTCCTGCTTGAGCAGCCCCGGAGCACCTGCTTCAAACGCCCCCCACGCCCGCCCCACCATGTATCCTGTATACAGCTTCCAGACTATATAGGAGGCAAGAAAGCCCCTGAGACCAACCAGGCTGTGACCCCATTCCCTGCCCTCACCCCTCCAAACCACTCAAGTGAGTATTTGGGCTGTCCCTGAACCTTGACCTCTGTGTATCTTTTTCAATCCATCAGGGGTTTCCTGGTGCCCTTGGAACGTTTGTGATGATTAATTAGTAAGCTGGTATTTATAAAGTGCTAAGTGAGTGCTGCAGTTTACGAGCCAACTTTATCTCTGACAGCCTCCCTAATCCCTTCCCAGCATCTCAGGCTTCAGGGACCACCCAGTTCTGCGAGGCTCTGGAATGCCCCTCATTGTCCACGCCATACAGCCCCCTAAACCCAAGAGCTCCTCCCAACACCCCCATTTCTCCCCCCTCTTCTTCAAAGTGCTGTTGTTTTTCTTAATATTACTGTGCCCCTCCCCGAAAGATAGTTACACAAGTCTATGTGGGAGGAAGAAGAGAAACATAAGTCAATGGTGACTAAGTCTGCCTCGCTCTCTTGCCACTGGAATACTGTCAGAATTGGCTCCGGCTCCCCCTGCCTCTGTAAAAATCCTTTGCGGAGGGTGTGATTTTTCCTGAAGATCATTCTTTCCACATGACCAAATGCTGTAATGTGTAACCAGTCCAGATCATTTCTTTCTGCCCAAATCCATGCTTGGGGCACAGCACTCAGGGTCATTCAGAAATGATTCCCCCTAACGAAGAGGCACAATCTGTGCTCATGGGTGTCCCCGCCTCTCCACCTCCACTTCTTTCATTTCTGAATAGGTGCATTTCCTCAAGTCCAGTGGCCTCAGAAGGAACAAGTTTAAGTAAAGTGCAGCCCCCAGCATGCCTCTCAGGGTTTAGCAGAGCAACGGCTGTGCCTACAGGCAGGGCCCAGAAATGAGGCAGAGAACTGAGCATCGTGAGCTCTCATCCTGTCTAAAACCCTGAGAACCTGAGAGAAAATCACCCCAAGAGGTGTTAAAAGGGCTCACCCATGTGGGCAGCATTTCCTGAGCTCTGCCCAATATAACAGCAGCAAGGCCTGGGCGATCCACTCCCCTTCTAGAAAACACAAGAGGTGGGGTGCCTGGGTGGCTCAGTCGGTTAAGCATCAGCCTTAAGCATCTGCCTTCGGCTCAGGTCATGATCCCGGGGTCCTGGGATCGAGTCCCATGTTGGGCTCCCTGCTCAGTAGGGAGACTGCTTCTCCCTCTCCCTCTACCTCTCCCCCTGCTTGTGCTCTCTCTCTCTCCCTCTCTAATAAAATAAATCTTAAAAAAAAAAAAAGATGCAATAGGTAATGAACAAGAATTCCCCAACTGCATCGTGGAGCCTGCCCAGCCTCCCGAGGGTTGTGTCCACACAAGCCAAAGGGGTAAGTAACCAGGGAGTTTGATACACACAGCCCACCCGGAATAATGCAAACCAAAATCATATCTGGTTTTCACATATATGTAAAGTTGTTTTTTAAGAAGGCAAACTCCCACGTAATCTCATTACTATTAAAAGTTTGCTCCCACATCAAGGAGATGCAAAACATATAATGAAGGCAGCCCTATTTCATGCAGACACATTATAAATCGTAGGTTGGGGCAGGTTGAGGTTCACCAGATCTTTAAAAGGAATCAGCTGCTTTGTGAGGAAGGCTAAGAATCTGGCAGCCCAGAGCATCTGCAGACAGAATTTTTTTAAAGATTTTATTTATTTATTTGAGAGAGAGTGAGTGAGTGAGCTCGCAAGCAGGGCGAGGGACAAGCAGACTCCACGCTCAGCATGGAGCTAGATGCAGGGCTCAATCCCACGACCCTGAGAGATCATGACCTGAGCCGAAATCAAGAGTGGGGAGCTAACCAACTGAGCCACCCAGGTGCCCCTGAAGACAGAATTTTTTTTAAAGTTTCAATCTACACCCCATCCCTAATCTTTTGCATTCAATAAAAAACGGACGATTTTACTTCTACTGGGTGCTTCAAGGCCACACATGGGTGATATAGAAACTTGCCTTTTGCAAGTAGCTGAAGCAAACTGCCCGAGACCAACAGAAACTTGATTCTGAGCTTTAAAAAAACAAAATCATGTCATTTAAGCCGAGCATCTTTATTAGACTCAAAAACAACTTAATGAAAACATATTTTCTGAGCCCTAAAGTGTTTTTCTTAATTTTGTTATTTTTTAAATACCTTTTAAATTAATTTAGCAATATTCTTGAACTATGGCAAACGGACAAATACCAATGAGGATCCCATTCTACGAAAATCAGTCTGTTGCAGCTTGCTGGCTTTACATTCTCAAGTGCTCTCTGCCTCCAGACCAAGGGTTTTTAAGCCCTGCATCCATCTTTTCTCTGCAAGAACTGGTGAGAGCAGTTTCTGCATAAGGATCCTCAGCATTGTCCTAACGTTTTAGAGAATAAGCACAAAGCACAGTCCTCCTTCTAGGTTAGAGATTCAAACTTCAGTGAGCAGAATTCCCCTGGGTGCTTGTTAAAATGCAGGTTTCCGAGGCCCGTGCAGAGATCGGTCTGGACTGGGGCCTGGGAATCTGTATTATTAACCAGCTCTCCCTTCCTCCCCAGTGGTTGATATTGGAGGGCCACAGCGTTGCAGTTTTAAGGTGACGCACCAGACCACAGAGAGAAATCCTCTCAGGCCCCTTCCTGAAGTCGCATCCCATGGAGCCTTGGAGAGGATCTCTCTCCTCTGGGGCCCTCACCGAAATGGCAGCATCAAAAGCTCCCTGCCAGTTCCCCTACAACGGAGTCTCAGGGGACAGCCGTGGCCCAGCAGCTATTCTGCCAAGTCATCCATGTGATGCGCTGGCCCAGGGGTGAGGACCAGCCCCTTCCCCGCTTTAGCTCTCTCCCTGTCTCCGAGAACCGAGACCGTTCGGGGCTGAGGCCCGGCCCCATCTCCCTCGCAACTGCTGGTCCAGGCCTTTCCAAAAGCTGTTGCGGCTCCAGCCGCAGTTGGATCTAAACGGAGGGTCCCCGCTCACCGGATCTACCTTCGTACCCCTGCAACCCTCATTGACAACGCCGGTGGTTAACATCGAGTCGTCTCCATGGCAACCGACAGGGTGTCACAGACTCGGGATTACGACTTCTCCGCGTGGGGATTCCAGACAAGAGGTTGGGGCGGCGTCCCTCGGATGCCCTGACCTACACCCAAACTGAAGGGATGGATCCCTTTCCTTCCCGCCCCGGTCCCCGGCCCCTAGCCGGACCTCTGCCACTCTGCGGCCACATCGAGCACGGAGGAGAGGGTGGATTTTTACCGCCGCCCCCACCTCAGCCCTACGGCGGGGAATGGCGGCGGGGTGGGCACCCCCGACCCGCGCCCTCGAGCCCCAGCGGCGGAGCCCCAGTGCGCGCGGGCCGCGCGCGGCGGACGCGGGCGCGGGGGCGGGGGCGAGCAGCGGGCAGGCCCCGCGCGGGGCCTAAGCCCCACCCCCGGGGGCGGGGCCTGGCGCCGGGGAGTGTCAGGAAGAGGAAGAGCGCGGCCAGAGGCGGTGCGGGCGCGCGGCGAGCAGGGGCCGGGCCCAGGCGAGCGCCGCGCGGGCCACCATGGCCACGGACGAGCTGGCCAGCAAGCTGAACCGGCGGCTGCAGATGGAGGACGAGGGCGGCGCCGAGGCCCCGGAGCAGCCCGGGCTGAACGGGGCGGCGGCGGCGGCGGCGGCGGCGGCCGGGGCGCCCGACGAGGCGGCGGAGGCGCTGGGCAGCGCGGACGGCGAGCTGAGCGCCAAGCTGCTGCGGCGCGCCGACCTCAACCAGGGCATCGGCGAGCCCCAGTCGCCCAGCCGCCGCGTCTTCAACCCCTACACCGAGTTCAAGGAGTTCTCCAGGAAGCAGATCAAGGACATGGAGAAGATGTTCAAGCAGTGAGTGCCCGCCCGACCCGCCCCCCCCCCACCCACCCACCCACCCCGCGCGCCGGCCTCGGGCCCCGAACCCCCGAACCCCGCGCCTCCCGGGACCCCTGCCGCCAATCGTGCGCCCCCGAACCCCGACACACCAGGGGTGGCGACCCCGCGTCCCCTTTCATTTAATCACGAGGCTTCAAGACCTCCTCCCCACCACGCGTGTGAGTCTGGCGACCCCCAGCCCCTGACACGCGACCCCTCCTCACGGTGAGGCGGCCGCCCGTACACCATACGCGCGCACTCGGTGTGGAGGACTGTGCGGCCCCTCCAGGTAACCCCGAGTCCCCGCAAGCCCCCACTACCACCATACACATGAGTCTGAAGATTCTGGGGCTCTCGCCTCGGACCCCTGTGTTAGTGAAGCTTTCCTCGCCACCCACCAGACACCCACGCACCCTGAGATTTGAGGACCCCCGTGGCCTCCCTTTCCCCCTCCCTAACTACTCGAATTCCCTACCCCCACACCCAACACCCTGGTCAAAAACATCCACACACACCCCCAGCGCCTCAACAAAGGTTACCATTCCCTACCCCCCATGCTGTACCCATTCTTTTTATTGGGGTCCTTTCATTTCCTCTGCTTATCTCAGATTCCCCTCAACATAGGTTCTGGGCAAAGACCCCCCCCCCTTCAATTATTCAGCATCTGCTAGCAAACTGTGGTCAGAGACCCTCCAGACCCTTCCACCCCTACCCCTATCCACTCAGCTAGCCAGGACCCCAATCCTTGACCCTCAGGTGGTCTCCTAGGGATCTCTCCATCCCTGCCCCCCACTCTGCAAGTATGTACCACCCATCCTCCCTTCAGGGCTGAGTCCCCTCCTCCCTCCACACACTGTTCCTCCCTCTTCTTGCCCTAACCAACCCCCTCAGCAGCTTTGCAGTCACTGCCTTCCGCCACTGTGTGCCCCCTTTCCTCCCACACGGGGTTCCTGACACCCCACACCTCCCCATCTAATTTGCCTGGTTGCTCTCACCCCTACCTTTTCCTCTGTGTAATGCCACACACTGTGCCCTTAGCAGGTTGGACAGACACCCCCAGGCCTGTGGCTCAGCCCTCCCCACCCCCCAAAAAAACTTAAAATCTCTGTGAAGGGACTAAATGGTCCCCTTCTGGTCCATCCCTGAGTCCACCCAGTTGAGACTGAGATGGACAGCCAAACTCTTCACAACCACAGTTGTGCAGGTGGCAGGCTGTGGGGGCGGCGGGGGGGAGTTGTAAAAGCTCGCAGCCCCCTTCCCTTTGGTACCCTTCCCCACTTCTTGTTGCCTGTCCCCTTGCCCCTGGCCCCTGGAGGGGGAACAGGGGCAGGGGTATAGTCTGGAGTGGAGAGGCGCTGACCCACCTTGGCTGAGGCAGGAGGACAGGGCAGGATGGGGCTGTGTACCCAAGCAGCAAGCAGGAAGCCCAGGAGGGGGGTGTTTTGCAACCCCACAGCTTGAGAAAGGCTCTTTCCCACTTCTCATTGCTGCTGCTTCTGCCTGCGGCCCCCACACAGGGGAAGAGGGTTTTGTTTCCCAGACCTGGATGGCTGGGAACCCCATACTTTCCCAAGGGTCAGCCTGGGGGGAAACAGTCCTTAACACTCCTCTGGACCTCTGTGTGGAAATCCCTGGGCCCTGAGGAGCCTGCCTCTTTGACTCCAGGGTCTTTATTGGGAATTCTAAAGTTTCTTTCCCCACCAAAGACTGTCACCATCAGGAGAGCAGGATTTCCAGGATTCCAACCCAAACTGATGGAAAGCTCCTTGAGCCCAGGGCTAGGTATAGATAGCTTCACTGTCTGGAACGTCCTTGTAGAACCTGCCCACCCCCAACCCCCACCCCAGAGTTAGTGCAGGGAAGGTTGTCAAATGCATCTGTGATTGATAGTGTCTAGGCATTGATAGTATCTAGGTACAAAGGAGCTCCTGGATCCCACCCAGCACCCCTATGACACAGAACTGTCATCATCACCATGACACAGGTGGGCGGTCTGGGCACAGAGAAGTTAAATAACTCGCCAAGACCACACAGCTAGAAAATGATGGAATCAGGATCTGAACTCAGGTCTGTGACTCCAAAAGCCATGTTCCTCCCGTCTGGGTTTTCCGTCCCAGACATCTGCCTCCACACGGGAGAATGCACTTCTCCTTCCCATGTTCATGGCTGCTTTCCCACCTCACGGACCCACCATTGGCCCGTGTCTTTCTGCCAGAATCCTCCTTCTCTTGGGCTTCCTCAGCATTGCTACACCCCGCCAAAAAAAGATGGAGCTGTTTGGGAGAACCCATGCACCCCGAATGGGTAGGGACTTGGGAGGCCACAGCTTGATCAGAAGGGCGCATGACCAGAGGAATGGCCTGGAAGCCGCATTTGTGAGCACACTCACCTTCTAGAGAGGCTGTTTGGGGTGTTAGTTTGACAAGGTTTCCTCTGATGAAGTTTGGGGGGAGCTGAACTCCTTCCACCTCCCCTGCGGGCCACCTCTTGGCACCACTGCTGCTTGCTGCTTTGGAAGGGGTGGGGGTAGGGGGCAGGAAGGGGCCGGGGAGCTGGACTTCTAGGGAAGGAAGTGCCTCCCGCCGGGGCCCTGGCGAGGATAGAAAGCTGCAGGTTTTGTATTCAAGGAAACAAGGCTTCACTGTGCCAGCCGAGCCTAGCCCGGCCGAGCCCCGAGCCCTGGCTGGGAACAGCCAACACACAGGCTCTTCGGGGAGGACAAAACCCCTGTTCTGCTTCTGCTGCCCTGGTGAGGCCGCCACCTCCTGGGTCCAAGCGGGGCCCTGCTGAGAGACTTCCACCCTGGTCTCCCGCTCCCTGCCAGGGAGGAGGGGAGCCCAGCCCTCCTGGAAGCCATTCACCGGAGCAGAGTACGAGAGAGAGGGAGGTCCTAGGGAACTGGGAGCTGGCCTTCCTTGGACGGCAGGAGCTAGAAAGCCTGGTCTTCTGTCCCGGCTCTGCCCTGAATTACTTAGTAATTAATTCCCATCTGCAAAAGGAGCAGGCTGTATTCAGCAATGGCCTCCTTATTTCTGAGGGGTCCTGAACGCTTCTGGATGACAGACTGCCTTCCAGGGTCTTCCGGGTCATCCATTTAGTGTCTATCAGCAGGTCCTTTCCGAGGAGGGAGATAGAAGGAGAAGCAAGGGGATTGAGGGAAGCAAGACAGGCTGTCCGCCATCACTGACCTCTCCGTCCAGCCGTGCGGGTTCCGGCCGGGAGGGACCCCCAGCCCTCCTCCCCGTCTTACAGAGAAGGCAGCTAAGACCCAGAAAGTGTGGTGACTGGCTTGGGGTCACAGGGAAGTTTTCAGTGGCCGAACCAGAGCCTCCTTGTCTGTACAGCTGAGGATGGTGGTCTCTGCTTCTCAGGTGGGGCCGGGAGGGGGTGACTCCCGTACAGCTCTGGCATCGTGCCCAGCCTCCGTGGACGCTGGATTCGTAGTCCTGCCTCCCCGGGTGGCCTCAGGCAGCCCCGGCACTTCTAGCCTCTCTCCCCACCTCTCTCGGCCCATCCATTCAGGGCTCTCTCTGGAAACTTCCAGCCAAAGGGGGAATGGTGTGACCCCACGGAGCCTCAAGGGGGCCCGCCTCTGGGCTGGCAGCAGCCTGTGTGAGGCTCTGTGGGGTTCTGTAAGTTGAGCCCAGCCCGAGAGGTCGGCAGCCACGTAATTCTGAACCCGCCGTGGAATCTGAGGAAGATGCCCTAGTTCCCTGCCTGGCCGGCCTCGTCCCCAGACACTGCATCTCATGACCCCTTGCGTCAGAGAGGCAGGCTTCCTTCTCCTTCTGGACGCCTCTGCCCTTCCCTCTTCTCCATTTGCTCCTCCTCCCATGTGTCTCCTCAGACCCTGTCCCTCGCAGAAGCCCCCCGAGCATGCTCTCTGGAAGATAGCAGGACACAGTAGTAAAGAGCCGGAGTCTGTGGGTTTGGAGTCTGTGGGTTTGAATCCCAAGGCCCTTAAACCTTCTGGGCCTCAGTCCCTCACCCTAAAACAGGCAGAGTAATAGAGTAACAGCACCCACCTCACAGAGCTGTTGTGAAGTACTTAACCCAGTGCTCGGCGCAAAGGAAGTACTGTGAAGTTCCTGTCCCCTCATCCTTGGGCCTGGGCCTGGTGGTGGCCCTCGGTGGTGTTCCACGGACCCTCCCGACTGCCCCCACTTACCCCCTACAGAGCTGCCCGGCTGGCGAAAGCCTCATGCTCTGGGCCCGACGGTTGGGGAGCCAGCATGAGAACCCCCCTTTTCTCCCGCTGAACAGGCACTCCGGTTGACAGCTACATATGGCTCTGATAAATAACAAAAATGAGAAACACTCATTTTCACTTAATTACGTGGAAGGCAGGTGGCAGAAAAAAGGAAAGAGCAAACGACAGCTCACGTCCACCGCGGGGCAGCCGGGCAACTCTGGGCAGGGTGTTCAGCTTTGCAGCCTCACCCTGCACTAAAGACCCTCCCTGGTTAGGTCTGAGGATTCAGTTTAAAGAGTTCTGGCCCTTTGTAAAGAGTCCACCATCATGTCGGGCCTGTGGGCTGTTAAAAACATAGATACTTTTGAAAAAACATAAAATCTATCCATTTGATCATTCATCCAACACATACTAAGTTTCTGCTGTGTGTAAGTTCTAGAGAATCAAGGGAAGAAGGAAGCTCCCGCCCTCGGGGAGCTTAAAGTCTCATGAAAAGCAGTGGTATAGAGGGGGTCTCTGGGGGTAGAGAGGATGGGCCCATGTGGCTAGAAGTGGAAACTTCCATTTCTTTATCCCGACCGTGAGGACTGAACGCACTCACAAGGGATGCCGTGATGATGCATCCCCCTCAGCCAGCCCCCTGCCTCCACACCCTCTCCTTGTTAAGTGGGACCCCCAGGTCCAGTTGCTCACAGCAGCGCAGTGAGGTGGGTAAATCATGACCCCCACTGGCCAGACAAATTGAGGCTCAAGGAGGTTAAGTCAGGCACCCAAGGTTATACTAAGTGTCAGGGGCAGAAGTAGAAGGAGGTAGGCCTGCAGGGAGCTCCAGAGGCGGAGAGAGGGCTGTGTTTATGAATAGAGGGCTTGGGAGGGGGGGCTCTTAGAGCCTCAGGAGGGGAAGCCCTCTGGGGGCGTATAGAGGTTGGGTCCTTCCACCTGCATCTTCCAGGAGCCTGGCCTTCTGGGAAGATGATGCCACACCCCTGGGGAGGGAGGATTTCCCGAACTCAGTGCTCACCCTCTGCTCTTCCTACTTCCCCTTCTGATTCTGAGTCACCTCTCCCCTCCCCCACCCGGGGACTTTTGGTTCCCCTTTGGCTTTGCACCTTCCCGCCTTCTCCTCTGGTCTGGACCCTCTGGGTCCAAGGCCCGGCTTCAGCTGTGAGAGTCCAGGCTCTGGGAGACCAGGCCCTGCCGCCTCAGGGGAGGCCCTCTTGCAAGGCCAGCCCAGGCGGAGGAGGAGGAGGAGGAGACCAGGCAGAGCCGCTCTGAGACCTCAGCAGGGACAGTCCCCACTCCCTCCAGCAGCTGCGTTCCCTCTGACTGCTGAGTAGCCTTCTCCTTGGCTGACTTCCGCTTTTCAAGGACTGCAAAGAAGCAAGAATCCCATGCCAGCAGGGTGCGGCTAGCCGGGAGCCAGGCCTGGGGTTCCTGGGCTGTGTGGAGACCCTTGTGTGACGGAGACGGACACTGTCCGCCTACCCCATCCCCGGCACCTCGTCTCTTATTTAATCCTTTTATGGCATCCTGTAAGCTCATCATCATTCTTGTCACAAATGAGAACACAGGGTTTCCCAGAGGTTATGGGACCTGTCCAGCATCACACAGCTAGTAAGGAGCAGGGACAGCATTTGAACTTGGGTCTGTCTGACTCCCAAGTCCCTGGTTCCCAGGGGCCCCAAAGAGGGCGGCGGCAGCCGGGTGCTTGTTAGAAATGCAGCTCCATCCCCGGTCTACTGGATCAGAATCCGCATTTTAATACTCAAGTGTCCTAAGCACCAGGCCACCCACAGCTGTCTCCCCGCACTTGCCTGAGGACGTCCCTCGGGTAAGGCAGGTTACTTAATCTGGGCGGTAAGGGGAAGATTAAGTTAAATAATAAACACGAGGTTGGACTAGACACTCAGTGAATGTTCTTTGCAATCACTGTTGTAACGATAAGTATTATTCAGAGTTGGCAGGACACCCGCTGCTGACATTACAGGCCCGGGGAGATGCCCTCCTAGCCTGGTGCTCACCATGTGGCAGTTGGACCCGAGACTGGGAGGTCCCGAGCCCTGACAAGCCCCTAGCTGATTGCCACCAACCTGGGGGGGGGGGCTCCCACTTGATCCTTAGACTCACTGAAAAGCTGTGGGAGAGCCGTGGGCCACATGCATGCACACACGCGTGCGCGCACACACACACCCTTTCCTTGGCTGACATGGCAACAGATCGAGTGTCCGATTCTGCAGATAGGAATGGAGGAAGTGGTGAGTGGCTTGTCTTCCCCCACATGAGTCAGACAGTCTGGGGGTGGGGGCGTGCACGACCCAAGGGGCCATGCCGAGCGAGCAGTTAACAGAGAATGTGGGTGGTGGGTGGCCACCTGCGGAGGGAGGCGGGCAGGGTCAAGCTGGCTGCAACAGCGAGCAAGGCCAGAATCTTTCTCTTGTCCAGAACTTTCCTGCCCCAAGGGACCGGCCTTCCCAGTTCATGGGACAAAGAGTAGCGAGGCCTAGGAGCCACTGGGGGAGACAGGCGGAGGAAGGACCGGGTCTGTGAATGCCGAGACCAAAGGCAGGTGGGCCTGGGGGTATCCTTGGTCCATAAACACTGCCCTCTCCAGCTGTTTCTCCTCCTGGGGACCTGCCATGGGCTGAGGGGCCAGCTGCAAAGGCCTGGGATAGGAAGCAGAAGGGACAGAATTGGCGTCTCTGTGCCCCAGCCTTGCCCCCCCTGTGCAGCAGCTGTGGTAATTCCTCATTCTGCCATCAGACTCCACAGCACGGCTGGTAGGTGGGGAGGCTCATGCACGAGGAACAACCTTTTTTTTTTAAATTTCTTTTTTTTATTATGTTAATCAGCATACATCACATCATTAGTTTTTGATGTAGTGTTCCACGATTCATTGTTTGCGTATAACACCCAGTGCTCCTTGCAGAACGTGCCCTCTTTAATGCCCATCACCGGGCCGACCCATCCCCCCACCCCCTATGTTAAAAAAAAAAAAAAAAAGGAACAACCTTCTAATAATTCCAAAGCCAACATGGGCTGCCTTAAGTGAAGCAGTGAGCTTCCTGTGCTCAGAGGCATTCAAGACACAAGCAGAAAAACTGCCTTGGGAATCTGACCTTCACGGATGGCTGAACAAGTGGCCTCCCATACCCCTCCCCACCTGCGAATCTCTAGTACAGGGTCTTTGGGCATCAGGACACAGCGTAGGAGTTAAAAGCACGTGTGTTTCAGCAGGTCTGGGTCCAGTCCCAGCTTTGTCCCTGTCAGCTATGGCCTTGGCCAAGTCACTTCCTCCCTGAGCCTCCATCTCCTCATCTGTCAGATGGGGATATTTATGCCTGCTTCACAGGGTTCTCGTGAGGGTCTGATGCAGAATACTTGGCATGGTGCCTGGCGCATAATAAGTGCTCAGCAAAGAGTAGCCACTAAGGATAATACTGTTACGAAACAGGGTGTCGATGTGGACACGGTAGGAGCCAGCCCCTGCCCACCCCCCACGACTCCTGGTTATCAGAACCAAGGTGGGGGAGGAGGAGCCAGCAGGGTGGGACCTGCTCGGCCCAAAGGGGCAAAGTCTGCCTGGGTGGTGGCCGGCTGCTCCACTCCCCAGGGCAGATGGGAGGGATTTTGTCACCGGCATCCGGGCCGGCAGCTGCCGAGCCCTGCCTGTTGAGGACTATTCAGGGGGAGGCGGGTAGGAATGTGGGCACAGTGCCAGGTGCAACAGCCTCCCTCCGGTGCTGGAGAAAAGTGCTGAGCTCCCAGTGTGTGAGTTTTGATGCAGTTGGCCCTCCCAGGCAGGCCCCAGGCCAGGCTCTCAACCCAACGCCCCCCAAGCCCTACAGGCTTGAGAATTCAGGACCCTCCATGGGACCAGGAAGAAGAGGGAAGCAGACAGGCAGGAAGAAGGAACGCCTCCAGCTTTGGGGATCCTGCAGTTCACCGGCTGTGTGACCCCAAGGTTGGTCGCTGCCTACTCTGGGCCCGTTTCCCTCCCCCACATAACATAAAGCAGGTAGACCAGGCTATGCGGACAGATCCTGTACACTGACTCGCTTTCCCTGGTCCCCCTGAGCCACCTGCACCCTCAGTTACAGCTCAGGGAGAGAGCTGATGGATGAGAGGGTCTCCCCAGCCAGGGGCATCTCCTGTGTTGCCAGTCATCCACTGCTGGTGGCACGGTGACAGTCCCCCCCCTTACCTTGTCACTTCCTTCCCGTGAGAGAAGGGGACAGAGTAATCCAGGGCTGATGCTTCTTTCTCCCTCTGCCCAGCAAGAGAGCAAAAGGCTCTGTCCTGCTGTCTTTCTACCTCCCCAAGTGGTGGGGTCTTTGAATCAGGCCCAGAGGGGAAGTAGTGGGAGCCTCGGAGGAAGGGGAGATGCCGGGGGGCAGCGCTGGATCATCTTGCCCACCCCCTGCCTCCAGACCAGTCTAGAGCGAGTGTTTCTCGCAGCCGTGCACCATCAGGACTGGCGCCCAAGGGAGAGGCCCTTGTGTTTTCTACCATCATCATTCTTATCAGCACCATTTTACGTTTTATGTGCAAAGTACTTAACGTACTGGGTGGCACAAACTGCTCAGTGGCCACGATTACAATGCAGTTAGCAGGCTTTAAGTACCCGTTATGTACTAGGCGTTTTATGTTCCTCATCTCATTTAATCTTTAATCTTAAAGGTAGGTAGTGATCATGCTTCTATTTATTATTATTACGGTTGGCGTTATTGTCCATGTGTGCCCATTAAGTGCTTACCGTGGGCCAGGCTCTGTGCTAGGAACTGACGTGGCTTGTCTCTTTTAATCTTTGCCTCCGTCCTGAGATGGGTCTTTGATCCCCACGATGTAAATGGGGAACACGGGGGTTTGTGGGCTCAGGTGACTTGACCAGGGTCAGCCAGCCAGCCAAGTGGCAGATCTGGGATTTGGACCCCAGTCAGTCTCAGCAGAGCTGATGTGACAGAACCTTCAGGGTCATCTTCAGTCACCCAAGGGACTTGGCTGATCCAGTGGCCCCGAGCCCAGGGCACAGAGTAGATGCTTGCTCAGGAGCCTTGTGGGAACGGCCTCCCCCCTACCCCCGCAGTGTCTCCTCCTTTGGGGGACCCAACTCCCACCCCAGCCTCTTCCTGACCTCTGTCGCCTCCCCTTGGCAACTGATCTGATGGCACTGTGACCAGACCCTGCACTGTCCCCCTGGGGGCCAGAGCACGCCCAGGAGAGAGCCCAGACCCGGTAACTGACTGACCTTTGATTGATGCAGGCAGCGGTTCAAGCCGCAGATAAAGCTGCAGGCCAGCCAGGCCTGGGAGTTGCCAGAGACCAACAAATACGGAGCCAAAGTCTCTGTCCAAGTTCGGACACCTTATCTGCACTTCCTCTGAAACTGAGCCACCCCCGGCTGCGGAAGAAACCCATATACATGAGCAGTAAATAAAGCTGGGGCTCTGGAGAGGCAGGTGGGACAGCAGAGTAGAGGGTGGGAACCCCAGAGATGGGGGGTGAGTCCCTGGCCAGCTGGTCAGCAGGCCAGCGCCCTCACCCCTACTATCCTTGTTCCCTGGTCAGTCACATGGGGAAATAACCCTCCCAGGATTGCTGAGCGCAGAAGTTGTAAAGAAAAAACTGCCTGGCACACAGTAGGAGCTTCCTAGAGGCAACTGGATCTCACTCTGGTGCTGGCCACACTCCATTTCTGGAGTGCGCTCCGTGTGCCAGGCACTGGGCTAAGTGCGTGCCGCGCAGGAGCTCGGTCAGTCCTCACGCTGACCCTGCGAGAGCGTCACCATCACACCTCAGCTGGAGGCTCACGGGGCAGGGTCTCCCAGAACCCAGGCGGTCTGCGCCAGCCCTGACATGTCATCGCTGACTTCCACGGCCCTTCAGAAAGCGGCGGGGTTTCCCTGAAGGGCGGCGCCCACGTGGCTTGCCCCAGGAAGGACCGGCCCCCTCACCTGGCTGCTCTCCGCAGGGGCAGGGCCGCTCCACAACCTGTCACTTGGGGTCACGCCGCAGCCGCCCAGCCCCCTTCCCAGACTCCAAAGGGGAAAGGAGGGGCCTCTGCCATGCCCCACCCCCCACCCCAGGGTCCCTCCAGCTTGAAGGGAAGCCTGGAGCATTGGATCGTAGGCCTGCCTGGCCCTCCTAAGGCCCACAGCCCTCTCCCACACCTTCTCACGCCAGCTCCCACCCCAGCCATGGCACTGCCCCCAGGGACCTCTGGCCCATCTGCCCTGTCTCCCTTCCCCCTTGCCCCCAGCCCTGTGGGGAAAAGGGCTTCAGGACCGTGGTCGCTGCAGGGTTCCCAGACCCCGTCTTCCCCATGCTGCCCCAGGCCGTCACTTCCAACCACTGACTCGTTCGTGAGCTATTTATACCCCGCACACCAACTGCTCAGTGCTCCAGGCAGACGGCTCTGTGCTGCGGGCACCACCAGGACCCCTGGAAGCGGGCTGACACAGAGCAGATGTGCAGGCTGAGGAGCTGGGCTTCCGCCCCCTTCCTTTACTGCTCTGTGACCTTGGGCAGGTCACTTAACCTCTCTGAGCCTCCCTTATAGAAGGTTATTACGGGGATTAGGTACAATAAAATATGTAAAGTTCCCTGGCACAAAGACAGATTTCAAAAAGTGGTTTCTATTAGTTGCTCAAGGTCATGCGGAGCTTATATATAACTAGGGCTGGGGGAAGGGACCTGGGGAGCCCTGAGGAAGGCACAGAAACGAGGTGTGTGTTTATGTAGCAACGCCAAGACCAGTTCTGCAGGTCAGCCCCTCGGTGTCGCTCTGTTGTTACCAACACACCCAGGCAGCTTGAGGCCTGGGACTACGCAGGCTTCTCTCGGCTCAGAAAGCCCATTTTAGCCCTGAGAGCACGCTTCCCACCCCTCACCAAGAGGCAGTCAGGGCAGGTGTTTGGTTAGCCTGATAAGAGGGCCCACATCCGTCGTGATATGACACGCTCTGCAGCACAGCACTTCCCCAGCCGGGGGAACGGGCCCGGAGGCCACCTCTGACCCAAGCTCTTACCACAAGGAGGCCCGCGAGAGGGACATTTAGACAACCCCCCCCACACACACACACACACACACTGTCCCCATGTCTGCTACGCCGTTGGTGGCAGAAAACAGACCTGCAATGTCCAGACACACATTTATCACCTAATCAGCGTCCCAGCCCTTTCCAGCCATACCCCCCCTCCCACTCACAGCGGGCACACCCTGCGCAAACTGTTCCCTGAATTTGCCCTGGGCTACCTCCCAGCAAGCTACGAGAGGACCTCCCTCCTGGGGCCTCCCTCCTGAGGCCCTGCCCTGTGACACGTGGTACTTTCTGCCTCTCTCCTGGGTGGAGGCAGGAGTAGGGGAGCAATGGGGCCGGTAGGGATGCCAGGCTGGCCCAGGAGATAACATCAGGGTCGCCGCCCCCCCCCCCCCGCCCCTGCAAGCCGTACCCCGTGTGTCGTGAATTCTTTCTCTCTGCTGCTCCCGTCCCGCTCAGTACAGGCAGGCTGTGGTTTCAGCTTCCTTACACATCGCACTGGCCCAAAAGTTAGCGCTGTTCCACATGTCAGAGGCCGCAGGCCATGTGGGGAGTTGCTTGTCATCAGAGGTAACCAAGCAGTAGCCACGCCTCGGGACTTCACGTGGACTGAAGTCCCTTCCAGCAGCAACAGGGTGACAGGCTCCTCACAGTCCAGCCCGTGGTGCTCCAACCCATCAGGTGTGGGGCGTCAGGATGTCCTTAGCCTCTGCCTTTGCTCCCACAGGTACGACGCTGGCCGGGACGGCTTCATTGACCTGATGGAGCTGAAGCTGATGATGGAGAAGCTCGGAGCCCCACAGACCCACCTGGGCCTGAAAAACATGATCAAGGAGGTGGATGAGGATTTTGACAGCAAGCTCAGCTTCCGGGAGGTGAGCCCGCTCCCCGTAGGGGGTCTCTGAGCTGCCTCGAGTGAGGAGGAAGGGATGTCCATTCTTTCGCATGGTCAGCATTTAGTGACTTTTGTATACCTGACCCTGGCTGGGAGCTTTGGGAATCCAGAGGAAAGCCCTGTGCTCCTAGGGTCCTGGAGTGTAGAGGGGGAGATGCCCAGAGAGCGAAATGGCAGGGTGCTGTGACCCCGGGGGATGGGGGGGCGGGGGGGAGGGGGTGACGTGCACTGCGTCCAAGAGGGGCCAGGCTCTGCGCTGGGTGACTTCACACTCGGGGGTTCGGTCCGTCCTCACTCTGGGGCAGAAGCCATGAGCAAGCCTGTTCCGTGGAGGAGGAAATGGAGGCTCACAGCCAGAAAACAACGGTAGTGGACCCCAGGCAGCCTCGGGTGAATGACAGCGAACCAGCAAGAAGCCTAGAGGAGGCAGAGCAACGGAAAGGCGGTGGGGAGGACGCGTCCACGGAGGAAGGTGCAGGCCGTGCACGATGAGGGTGTGGAGTCAGGATGTGGGTTCAGACCCTTCTGCCGTCACTTTCTGCGGCTGAGATTCGGGGCCGGTTGTCTCTGAGTCTTCCACAGTCTGTAAAATGGGCACAATCCTATACCTTGAGAACTCAGTAAATTGGTTGGGGGAACAGTGGAGACAAAGATACAAGGTAGGTTGGGGCTCTTCCGGGCAGCCGAGCATGGGCACGCAGGCCTGCAGCAGCCCCGGATCCTGGGAGAGCGGGAGATGGGTCACCTTGCTTCCCATTGTACAGACGGGCACACCGAGGCCCAGAGCATGGCAGGAGAGAGCGCAGAGCTCTGGCCCCTTGCCCCTCCCTGACAACGTGCTTTTCTCCCTACCCTAGTTCCTCCTGATTTTCCGCAAGGCAGCGGCTGGGGAGCTGCAGGAGGACAGCGGGCTGCACGTGCTCGCCCGCCTCTCCGAGATCGATGTCTCCACCGAGGGCGTCAAGGGGGCCAAGAGCTTCTTTGAGGCCAAGGTGAGGAACCAGAGGCTGTGCGGAGCCCAGGGTGGGGGGCGCTCAAGGACAAGGGTGCCCAGGGGCAGGACAGGACCCTGAGTTAGCTCCAGGGTCAGTGCTCACCCTTCGTGTTCCTGCTGAGGCCGCACAGAGGAGACAGGGCGCTGACGCAAGGGCTGGCCTGGGCAAGGCCCACAGCGCTCCTGGCTTCTCTCCCCTTCCATCAGGCTGGGATCCCTTCCGGCTTCCCCTCTCTCTCTAGCCCACAGAACCACTACCCCCGAAGGACTAGTCCTTGAAAGGTGGGCCTGGGAGATGGCAGAGCAGGCCCAGAAACACGGGGCACTGGCTCATGGACCTCTCAGAGACCCCAGCCCTGCCAGCCCCGGCCTGGAGAGAGTATGGGCCCCAGAGGCGCCCACGTACACGGCAGCCTCCCGGTGCCGCACGCACTTAGATGGAGGGAACAAATACAGCTCCTAGATTCTGACCTCTTGGGGCACCTTCTTTTCCTTCTTTCTCCCTCTCCCCGTGTTAACTAAGAACATTGCTTCTGAAGGCCGCGCCTCCCACCTCCCTCTGGGCTTCTGGGGGTTGATGGGATGTTCCAGGGTTCACCAGTGGGACCTGGTATGCATCTCGGCTTCCCAGGACCGGAAGCAGGATAAGAATAGCAACTTCAGGGGGCGCCTGGGCCCTGGGCCCAGTCGGTTAAGCATCTGCCTTTGGCCCAGGTCATGATCTCGGGGTCCTGGGATCGAGCCCTGCGTCCGGCTTCTTGCTCAGTGGAGAGTCTGCTTCTCCCTCTGCCTATTCTCCTCCCTCCAACTTGTGCTCTCCACGCCCCCAAAATAAATAACAAAAGTTAAAAAAAAAAAAAAAAAGAGCAACACCAAAGCTCTCACTTATGGGACTCACGCTAGGCAACAACCACCAAATACATGTTCTAGCTTCCAATCCCCTTAACGAATCCGCGAGTCAGTTATTGAGCTCTTCAGGCTCTGAGTGGGAAACTGAGGCTCAGAGAGGTCAGTGAAGCCCCCGGTCCCGGGCCAGTGCTAGCGAGAGGCAGAGCGGTCCGTGGGCTGGCAGGGGCAGGGCCCAGGACCGAGGGCCCGAGAGCCCACGGTGGAGGCGCAGACGCCCCTCCCGCCCTAACCCCCGTCACCCCGACTCCACTGCAGGTCCAGGCCATCAATGTGTCCAGCCGCTTCGAGGAGGAGATCAAGGCGGAGCAGGAGGAGAGGAAGAAGCAGGCGGAGGAGATGAAGCAGCGGAAGGCAGCCTTCAAGGAGCTGCAGTCCACCTTCAAGTAGCAGGGAGCTGCAGCCCGACCGCTTGGCCCTGGCCCCAGCGCCCAGTCCAGCCAGCAGGGGTGGGCAGACTGGAGGCCGAGCCTGAATCCTGGGCTCTGTCTGAAGGAACCATACGGAAAACCTCCCAAGCCTGTGAACGGAGCCAGCTGAGGGGTGTCCAGGCGGCCCGCCCCCCCCCCCGCCCCCCCGCTCTTCCTGAGGCTGGGCCGCCTGTGCTGGCTCCTTGGCCTGGCCCAGCCCTCCCTGGCGACCCCGGTGTGTCTCTCGCCCCTGGCCGCCCCCTGCCTGCTCCAGCTCTGCCGCAGCTCCGAGCCCAGCTCCTGGGCCTGGGGGACTCGCTGCCCTGGGTGCCTGCCCTCCATACACTCTCCTCCTCCCTGCCCAGCGGCCCCTTGCCCTTAATCTGCAGACCGCGTGGCCCATGGGGCCCTCAAGCCGCTTCCCAGTCCGGGGAGGATGGACGGGAGGAAAGTGGCGGGCTCCAGCGCTGTAGTAGGACTGAAGGGGCTAAGCAGAGGCACGGGGGCTCCCCACCCCCGACGACTGTTCCTCCAGCCCTGCCTCCTCTCTCTGCTGGAGGGGAGGGGAGCTTCTGTTTAGGCAGAGGGACCCAGGCCCGGGCACCCCATGTCCACACGGAGGCCCCAGCCAAGCAGGGGAGGGGGCAGCTGTGCTGATCTACCTCACGGGCCCACGCTCTGCCGCCCGTGCCATGGATGGTGGGCAGGGAAGGCTCCGGGGGCAGAAAGGCCACTCCGCAGTCTCCCTGGAACCACCCAAGGGTCCCAGGGGCTCGGGAGAGAGCAGGGTGGGGAGGAGGGATTGGCCCCTTCACAGGAAAGGAAACCAGCGCCTGGCTCCATTCTCTGGGACGCGTCCAAGAAGTGCTTTAAGTGGCTTGCTCGGACCAGGCGGTGGGGAGCAGGGGCCTTGCGTGGCCCCTTCACACCATCCTTCCCCCAAGTGATGGGCACCGCCTTGTCACCAGCGACGCGACTTGTCCCGTCACCCCCCCTCCCCGAGGAAGCATGGGGACCCAGCCCTCCCTGTGCCCATCCGCAGACGGGCGGCGGCCAAGCCGGTGCCACCAGCCTGGTCCCACGCAGCTCCCAGTGTGCTCACTTCCGTGCGTGCGTGTCCACGTGTGTGCGCATCTGTGTCCGTTGCCGTGTCGTGAAACTGTGCCCGTCACCCAGTCCAAACCAGTGAGTGGCCCTCAAGGCCACTGTTATGCAACTTTCAGTGTGTGTCATGACGTCACTGCTTTGTAAACTTGATAACTCTTTATTTTAGTAAGATGCCCCAAGAGTCCACAAAACTCCTGTTGGATTTGCAGAGGTTTTATTTTTTTGGCCTTAGAATCTGCAGAAATTAGGAGGTACTGACCCTAGTGCGGCAGTCTTGGCCCTGGATTGCGTTTGCCTTAGCGGATGTTTATACAGATGAATATAAAAAGTTCTTTTTCTTTGGCTTATTGCTTCCCCCCCCGCCTTCTCACTTTCCCCCAAAGAAAGCTACTTCTTCATTTGGTGGTACAATTATTTTTTTTAACTAAAATAAGATAAAAGTCTATATTCTTATGTGTGTGTGGTTCTTGTTGGTTGGTGGAGGAGGGGAGGGGCTGGGAGAGGAGGAAGGGGACAAGGGCACCCGGTGCTGGGGCAGCATTTGTTCAGGTGGCTCCCGTGTCCTGTCAGAGGCCCCAGGAGGAGGCTTTTCCTAAGGGGGGAGGCTGAGCATGACGCCCACCCCCTCTCACGAGGGGCTACTCTAAGCGCTTTGCATATATTTACGTAGGTAATCCTCACAACCAGCCCATGAGGGGTGCTGTTTTGCTTCCCAGAAAGTCTCCCAGAGGCACCCGGGCTGGGAGGAGACAGACGGGGCTGGGGGGGGGGGCGGTGGGGGCGCCAGGATGCAGACCCAGGCCCTCAGCCCGCAGCCGGTCCCCCTCCCCATCTGCTCACCCGCCAGGCAAGTTCAGATGAGGGCATGCACCGGAAATGGCACCACCACTGTGGGCGTTCTAGATAGATGCACCCAAGAGCCCCCCAAGATTCTCCCGCATGCAGACACACCCCAAGCCTCCACCCCCCAATACACACACACACACACACACACACACAAGACAGGCTGGGGTGGTAGCATGATGAGGAAAGATCCAGGGTGCTCCCCATATGGCATTGGACAGATCAAGCTCCTATTGGGTCACAGGCTCCCACAGGTCTGTCCAAAGTGAAGGTGGGCTAAGGTCTCTAGGGTCTTCCCAGCCCTGCAGTTTCCAGGTAGGGGGTGCAACCTGAGTTGGGGTGTGGGAGTGTGGGATTCGATTGAGCATTGCTGCCCCCAGGTGGACGTGGCTGGTACTGCAGCAAGCCAGGCTCCCTCACCTGCCGGTCCTTGGGGTGGGTTTCCTGGGGAAGGCCACCCGCGCAAGCCGCCCAATGCCAAAGATGCCACCGTCATGAACACAGCATGTTAGGTTCAGCGCTGTCTTTTGGTGCCCCTTCCCCAAGGGAAGAACATCAGAACCCCTGACATCCAAGCTCAGAAGGTCTATAGAACAAAGGGGTAGAGGACCCTGACTGGGAAGGACTAAAATTCAAGCTCTCGAGCCCCGCCTTCCAGCTGGCCGGTGATGGATGTGGGCCTCCGGCCCTCGGGATGTGAGAGACCAGCCAGCCGTCCCACGCCAGGACCCTCCACCACACCAACAGGTCTCAGCCGGGAGGGGGCCCTCAGCTTCGGCCTGCCCAAGAGCCCCACCCCAACAGGGGGATCAGGCTGCGAAATGAAGAGGCCCGGAGTGACTCAGGGCCTGAGAGTGGGAAAGTATATAGTTCCTTGATCCCCTCCCAGGTCCCATCCCCTAGGCCCCCATTGCCAAACACAGAAACCCCTCAGTGAGCCCCCAGGCCTCCTCTGAACCCCTAATACTTCCATTTGGTTCTAAGGAGAAACACTTTCGGCCTCTCCCCGCTCCCAGCCCTGCTGGACCCTTAGTGGCCCTCACCCGAGAAACAGATGCCACCTGAGAGTCCTGCCCCAGCCATTAGAAACTATGGGCCCCAGTCAGGAGCACCTGCCCCGTTTCTCAGGCTCTCACCACGCTGCGCTCCCAACCTTGGCACCGCTTCTCCTGAGGTCCCCCCTCCAGCAGCTCAGCCTCTGCCAACTCACCCTTGATTATTTTTCCAGGAGAATCTGGCCCTGAGTGTCTGGAAGACTCTGCAGCCCAGGCCCTGGGGAGGCCCCTCTCTGGGTCCTAGAAAGCACAGAGTTCAAGGGGATGAGAATGGGGACTCCAGCATTCTCACACCCTCAAGTCCTCGCGTTCATTTTGGACATGGAATGTGTCGAGAGGGAATCCTTTCTCAATCCACACCCCACTGAGCTCCCAGCCCGAACGGACCTCTTCTCATTCAGGGCTCCCAGCCCTTGGCCCCGGAACACTCAGAGGGACGCTTACTGCCCTGCCCAGCAGGGAGCTCCAGCGGTGCTGAGCAGGGTCTCGCCTCTGCAGCTCCAGCTCGAGCACAAGGTATGCATGGCAGGTGCTCGGCGAATGTGGGAGGGAGGAAGGGATGGATGGATGGACGGACGGATAGGTGGCTTCTGGTACACAGTATGTCAGCACCCCACAGACTGGGCAAACAAAACAGTCAAGTCTTTAAACAAGTTAATCCAGGAAATCCACTCCATGCGGCTCCCCTCTGCAGATATTCACAACCCCAACCCCCACCCCAAGGCGTTTCTTTAGCTCTGATTACCTACCAAGGCCAGCAAATCAGGTCAGGCAACTACACATCAGCACTGTAACTTAGGCAGTTTGGACCACTGGAGTAAGGGCATCCCCTGACCAGGGCTCCCTACATCAAGGCCAAGTCAGCAGGGGCAGGCCCTAGCTCCCGCCTCTGCCCAGTTGCTCCCAGTGAGAACACAGTTTTCTCCCTGGCCACGCCCAAGGCACAGCTAGAGGCACCTCCGAGGCCCAGAGAAGCCTCCGGTGATTCACAGAACATTCCCCAAAGTCTCACTTCGTCACTCAGTCGCACATACCATGACATAAGGAGGGGTCACGGCCAGGGCTGACATCCACACTGTGGCCGCAGTGTGGAGCCCACAATACCTTTAGGGCCCATGAAAATCTTTCAGTTTCTTATAAAATCAGCAGGAAAAGAATACAATCAGGGCTTCTATTCTATTATACCAGCTTAGATTTTATTGGTCTTTATACCTATGCAGTCAGAAAACATGCTTTTTAGGTATTTTTTGATGGAGGAAGGGGCCCACGAAGGCCAAAGGGCCCAGCGATGTCCAGACTCAAGGGCTTTCTCATAAGAAGCAGACGACAGCAAGAAGAGCAGCCAACGCTTACATGGAGTTTGCCGTGTGCCAGGCACTCCCTGCAGTAAAAAGCAGTACCATTTTTTACCCCCATTTTACTGATGAGGGCACAGAAGCACAGAGAGTTTGAGTCATTAACACAAGGTCACACAGCCAGGAAGCGATGGCTCTGGGTTTTCCCTCCTTCACGAGTATGGCCCAACAGGAGGCAAAGCCCGCGACAGCCCGTCTCCAGAATGTGAGGCAGATGAAGGAGACCTCGGTTTTCCCCAAGTGCCATTGTTGGTACTGCCTTACATCCAGGGCCCACCTGGTGAAGCCTCCAAACCAGGAAGCTCCCCTAAAGCTGATGCTGTCTCCGCCTTCAAAGCAGCCAGCAACTTGCCTCCAAAAACAAAGGTCGGTTTCTCTGGGGACATTCCGAAAAACAAAAAATCAACGACTCTTCGTCTGGGACCTCACTCCTTGTGCGCCTGCGCATTTGTGGCTATCTCTATGTTCGGGCGCAGGTTTGAACGTGGGGCACATGGCTCTGCACGTGTTACAGATAAGTGGGTACTTCTTACGTACGACACTGGTACGTGCGTGTCTGTGGATATGGAGGGGTGGGTGTGCGTGCCTGTCTGTCTGTCTGCCAGTCCCCGTGTGCTTGTGCAGCTATGGGCAGGTGCACGGGACTGAGGTGGGCACCAAGAGATTGCTGTATCTCCGAGTGGAAACCAGCAAACTTCCACACGTAGAAGACCAGTTCATCATTTCCCCAGGTTGCTCGAGAGAAACTGAGGCCCATGGGTGCCTGGGTGGCTCAGTCGGTGAAGCGTCTGCCTTCAGCTCAGGTCATGCCCCCAGGGTCCTGGGATGGAGTCCCTCATCAGGCTCCCTGCTCAGGGGGGAGCCTGCTTCTCCCTCTCCCTCTGCTGCTCCCCCTGCTTGTGCTCTCTCTCTCTCTGACAAATAAATAAGTAAAATCTTAACAAAGAGAGAGAGGGAAACTGAGGCCCAAAGAGCTTGCCCAAGATCCAGGTCCCTAAGTGAGCTAGAAACCAGGAGCCTTCTCTCCAGCTGCCCGAGCCCTGTCGCCCCCAAGACCTGCCACGAAGCTCGGTCCACATCTCTGTGTCCAACATTAGTCTGCAGGCCAGGCAGACCCTTTGCAGAGCTTGGCCACCAGCTGCTCTGGGTCTGAGGTGGATCGGCAGTAGCCACTGACCCCGCTGTCAGGACCGGGCCCTCGAATGCAACAGAAAGTTCCCCACAGCCTGAGATCCCAACACCCCAGACCTGGGGCTTGAGATCATCACAGCGGGACCCCCTCTTAACCATACCCTTACACTCCCTGTCTTTATGTCTCTTTTTATCAAAACTTTCTTGATTTTTATATGACCAAAGTAATACATGCTTGTTTTTAAAAAGAATCTAAGCTGTATAAATTACATAAGTTAGAATCCTTCCCTACCCTCAGATACCCACTGTTAACAGCAGAGTGCAGAGTTTTCTGAATTGCCTTTAGGAAATAATTCCTAAGGTGAGCAGCGGGCTCAGTTCAAAAAAAAACGACTTCCAAGGGGCATCAGATGAACAGAAAGGGGAGGGAGAGCAGAATCTAACCGGGCCGGCCAAAGTCAGGCATGGGCTCAAATGGCTTACTACAAGGCCCTACAAGAGACAGGCTGACCCCAAACTGCCAGGGCTCTGGATGGAAATTCTGGACACGCAGAGCTTTGGACCCACCACAAACCCCACCGCAAACCCAGATCTGCCACCTGACCCTGGCATTCAAGTCATGGAGCCTTGGGACTGACAGGAGCCTGGGATGCATCTGGTCCTATGCACCCATTTTAGAGACAGGGAGACGAGGACTTTGCAGGGACATAAGTGGGCTGGCTCTGGGGAGGAATTTGGCCAACTGGGCACCTTCCGGGGGCTGCCTGGACCTCAGCCTCCATCGGGGGCAGGAAGGCAGGGGGTACCCCAAGACCAGACAATATTAGTCGAATGAGGGAGAAAGAAGAGAGGAAGAGAGAGAAGGAAACAGTGTATCACCGCAGGATGAACCCCAGCCTGGTGTCAGAAGTCCTGACTTCAGACGCTGGCTCGGGTGCTGCCCCACTGTGTGACCCTGGGCAGTTGCTGACCCTCTGAGTCTCAGCTTCCTCCTCTTCCGTGAGCGGATAAAAGCATCTCCTTCGTGTTGTTGGGACAATTGGGTGACTACAAGAAGTACCAGGCACGATGCCCAATAGATGATAACTAAAGAGAATGAGTTAGGGAGATAGGATGAGAACAGGCTCCAGGCAGAGAGGTGGGGGATCCCCCAAACCTGCAAGCCTCAGAATTTGCTGTCTCAGGAGATTTGGGAGATCCATGCCTCTGAGCCAACCCCATCTCCTGCCCAAATTAAACAATAACCACCCAAGGTCAGGGAAAGGGCCTTGTCAGAACAGGTTTCTTTCCAAGCGGCGGCTCAGCCTTGAGCAGGTGGGCCCACCCCCACACCTGCCTATAAGTGAGTCCCCACCTGCCTCAACAGCCACTCGATCCTGAGCTGGTCCCACTAGCAGCATGTTGGGCATCACTGTCCTCGCCACGCTCCTGGCCTGTGGTAAGCTGTGGGTTGGGAACCAGCTGTGGCCAGCTGTCTCCCGGGGACAAGGAGAGGAGCAGGGGGCCCAGAAAAGGAGTTTTGGGGTGACCAGCTGCATGTCAGCTAAGCCACTTACCTGCTTAGCAACTCTGTTTCCATATCTGCAGAATAGGGCTAAGGATGTGGCCTGGGGACACGGTAACTACCCATCCTGGGCTCACTCCAGGGACCATAAAGGCCTAGCTTTCCTAGTGTTGCATCTCTGCCTTGGGGATTGATGCTTGTGCTCACCCATTTTGGGGGCCTTCTCCCAGATAGGAATCAAGGCACTTGGCTTGAATGTCACTTACTCTCAGCGGGACCTTGACAAGCCCCTTTACCTCTTTAAATCTCACTGACCCTTTTGACAAATGAGAGCACTTGATTAAGAGTCCTTCCAGCTAACAACAACAACAGTCGTAAATAATAATAGCAGCTCCTGTTTGTTGCATGGTTACTACGTGCTGGGCACTGTGTTAAGCCCTTTACATTCAGGAGCGGATATGATCCTTGAGAGTCAGGGCCTATCAATATCTCCATTTTACAGATAGGAACGAGGCTCAGTGAGGCTCGGTATCTTGCCTAAGATCACATGACTGGTTAGTGGTAAAGCTGGAATTTGAGTCTGGGTCTGTCTCCATGCAGAGCATACGCTCTTGACCTCTCCACACGGCTCCCCAGCTCTGACAGTCTGGACCCCTGGATTCAGTGCTTGCATACCCCCATTATGCTGTGGTCTAAAAAGGGACCACAGGTAAGGGTGAAGGATGCAGGTAGACCTTGGCGTGCACACACCCCTACTTTTGTATTTCCTTCAATGTGTTCAACATTCACTCTGTTCCAGGCCTTTCACCAAACTCTTCCTATGCATTGTCTAATTCTTCAGGACAAACTCACCAGGTTAGCACCATTCTTCCCATTTCACAGAAAGGGAAGCTGAGGCCCAGAGAGCTGGATGGCTTCCCCAAAGCTGTGCAGTGAAACCTGAACCAATGTCCGCCCAGCCCCAAAGTCTATGGTCTTTCCCCCTGCCCCTTCCCCGCTGGGGATGCCGGCCCCTCTCACCTGTGCGCTTCCTCTCCTGGG
Organism: Zalophus californianus; assembly: GCF_009762305.2. Classification (NCBI taxonomy): domain Eukaryota; kingdom Metazoa; phylum Chordata; class Mammalia; order Carnivora; family Otariidae; genus Zalophus; species Zalophus californianus. The sequence continues at coordinate 11,236,296 of NC_045598.1, forward strand.
TCCCCCAGCCTCCAGCTGCGGGGTCCCCACCTTCCAGCCCAACCTATCAGCCCGAGTGGTGGGAGGAGAAAATGCCAGGCCCCACAGCTGGCCCTGGCAGGTAAGCATGCTGCTGCAGGGGTGGGAGGCGGGCTGGAGAGGGTGGCGGGGTGCGGGTCCCGGGGCTGATGCATGGCCCTCCCGCGCCTCGCTTCAGATCTCTCTCCAGTACCTCAAGAATGGCAAATGGAGGCATACATGTGGCGGCACCTTGATTGCCAATAACTACGTCCTCACAGCTGCCCACTGCATCAGGTGAATGGGGTCGGCGCCCAGGGGTGGGAGCCTGAGAAGCTGCTTCTATTGAGCACCTCTTACACACTCCAGGCACTGGGCTGAATAAGCTACTTACATCCAGTAACTCAGTTGTTCACTTACTCATTCAACACGTATTTATTGTGCACCCCCAATGTGCCAGGGAACACAGCAGCAAGGACAACTTCTGTGCTCTCAGGGAGCTTAGACTCCAGCAAAAGAGCAACAGGCCATTAAAGAAGTAAATATATAACATATCCGGGGGCAGTGAAGAAAAATAAGGCAGGATAAAAAGTACAAGGGGGTCCTATTTTAGATGAGGTGGCCAGGGAAAGATCTCTCTGAAAAGGGGGTATCTGAGCGAAGGCCTGAAGGAAGTAAGGGAAAGGTTCCCGGGCAGAGGGATCAGCCAGTACAAAGACCCGGAGGAGGGAGTCTACTTGGTAGGCTGGGGAAATAACGAGGAAGCGGGTGCGGCAGGAGCAGAGTGTGTGAGGGGGGCAGGAGGTGGGTGAGAGAGGAGATCCTATGGGCAGGAAGCAGTGGTGACTTGGACTAGCTTACCTCGCAGCCGCCCTGGGAGGTGATTCCAAAACTGTCTTCCGCCACACGGATGAGGGAACTGAGGCCCGAGACCACCCACCTAGGAATCAAGATAGACTTGACTCCAAGAGCAGGGTCCTTACCCTGAGCCCTGGGAAGGGTCAGTGCAGAGTGTCCCTCTGTGGTCAGTGCAGAGTGTCTCTCCCTCCCCACCCCCACTCCTGCAAACGATTCCTACGGTGGCCACAGGGCTGGGTCACCAAAGTCCTGAGTTCCCTCCCTACACCACTGGCCAGCGAGGGCAGGAAGCCACGCTGACCCAGCCCCCCCGCCTCTGCTCAGCAACACCCTGACCTACCGCGTGGCCCTGGGGAAGAACAACCTGGTGGTGGAGGATGAGGAAGGCTCCGTGTTTGCAGATGTGGACTCCATCGTTGTCCATGAGAAGTGGAACTCCTTCCTGGTGCGGTGAGTGCTGACCGTCTTACGGCCCCCGGGGGGGAGCGTGCAGGAAGGAGGGGGTCCCCTGACATTGAGCTGCAGAGTCTGCCCCCACCCTGTCCCTGGACCATTGTTCCCATTTCACAGAAAGGGAAGCTGAGGCCCAGAGAGCTAGATGGCTTCCCCAAAGCCATGCAGTGAAACCTGAACCAATGTCCGCCCAGTTCCAAAGTCTACGGTCTTTCCCCCTGCCCCTTCCCCGCTGAACAGCCAGCAGATGGCCCCTTTATGCAAAATGGGAAAATGCTAAGTGGAGACCGACTCCTTTCCCATCTCCCTCATAGGCCAAGTGTTCCCAGAGGGTACACAGGGAATAAAAACCCCAAGGCCCCCACGATGTCTTGCCTGAAGTCTCTGAGCCAGGACTCACCTCTATGGAGTGCCTACGGCATGCCCACATTGCAATAAGCACTTTATATGCCATGATTTGTTTAATCTTCACGACAGCCCTAGACAAGGACCCAAGACTCAGAGAGGTTAAGAAATACGCCCCAGGTCACACAGCCCAGTATGTGGCAGAACGGGGCATCAAACCAGGTCTGTCTAGGGTCGCCAACTTTCATTCTGTTAACATGAAAATATTAAAAATCGCATCTGCCAGGGCCCCTCTTTGATTATTTCCAATTGGCTCTAGTTTCTGGCTGATACATAGTCTGCAGTGGCTTGGAAAGCTCCTGCCTCCCCACTGTAGAGCCCTACGGGACCCAAAGGCAGACACCTCCTCTAAAGGGGCGGGCCGTGGCGTTAGAAGGCGGATCGTTTGGCCAGTAAGGAACTGGCGATCTAGGATATTCATGGAGGACTCCTGGTCACCCTAGGCTTGACTCCCAGCTAACAGTCTGGGCTGCTTAGCACTGACTTGTGCAGCCAAGGCCCTCCTACACACTCACCACCTCCACTTTGGCTTCCAGCAATGACATCGCTCTCATCAAGCTGGCAGAGCCCGTGCAACTGAGCAACACCATCCAGGTGGCCTGCCTGCCGGAGGTGGACTCCCTGCTGCCTCAAGACTACCCCTGCTACGTCACAGGCTGGGGCCGCCTCTGGAGTGAGTACAGCCCCTCCTCCCTTCCTCCCCCCCTCTGCCCCCCCCCCATATCATGAGAGCCTTCCTGGAGGAAGCAGCTCCCGTAATAAGCATACCACCCACATTTACCCACCACTTTTCCTTTCTGTCTAAACATCTTCTCACATTTTTTACCTCTGTAATAATAACAGCTAATATTTATTAAGCATGTACCACGTGGCAGACGCTCTAACGAGTGCATTGAAGGGGTGTTGTGAGGATAAATGGATTAGAACTTGTCAGGTGCTTAGAACAGTGCTTGGTGCATACCTAGTGCCATCTAAGTGACTACAAAATAAACTAAATAAACCACTGGGGTAGGGGATTAGAACCGGATGCCTAAGTTAAAAGGTTGCATGCAAATAAATGAAAGTATGGGAGACTTAGAAGAAAATGCACATCAATACTTGAAAAATCTTGGAGTGAAAAAGACCTCTACTGACGTGACACCGAAGGCAGAGACCTACAAGGAAATGACTGACAATGGAAACCACAGAATCCAAATTAAAGATAACTCCACGGTTATTCCTCTAGGGCTTTCTACAGATTAGTTCTGCTTCCAGTGGGCTCCCTCTGTTCCACACTTAGAGGGGTCTTGACCCACACTTTGGGACCATAGGCTCAGAGTCGTGCCTCTCGATTAAGGGCCCATGTGTGGGTCCCACAGAGTCTAGCCAGAGCTCACTGGGTCCTGCCCTGGTCCCATCCAGCCCTCTGTTCCCTGAAGGCTCAGCGCTGCCTGGCTGACTCAGGGCCACCCTCTGTCCTCTCTCCCAGCCAACGGCCCCATTGCCGACGAACTGCAGCAGGGCCTACAGCCCGTGGTGGATCACGCCACGTGCACCCAGAAAGACTGGTGGGGCAACATGGTGAAGGACACGATGGTGTGTGCCGGGGGTGACGGTGTCATCTCAGCTTGCAACGTGAGTGTCCAGGGCCCTGCACCCTGTCCCTCCTCCAGGTGGCCGAGTGAAAGGGGGCAGTGAGGAGGGCAAAGGAGGGTGGGAGTGGGTGAGCCACACGAGGGAGCCAGTGAGCCCTTTCCTTGGTTGGGCCCAGGAGGCTTAGGGGAAACCTGTCACCGCCACCCCTCAGCACTGCGGTGAGGGCAGCAGTATCCAAGGAACACGGGCATCCGAGGTGGAGTCCCAGCCCCACCATCTGGTAGCTGTGCCATCTCATGCAGGCTGCTCACCCTCTCTGCACCTCAATCTTCCCATCTATAAAACGGAGACGCAGTGAGCACAGGGCTGGTGTGAGGACCGAATCTGACAAGTATAGAAGAGACTTCAGTGAAGTCTCTGCACATGCTCCTCCACGCCATCAGCTCCATCGATCCAGGGAGGCAGAGGACTCAGGGAGTCTGACACAGAAACATCTAGAACAATCAGAAACTGTCCTGTTTCCAAACACACAGCCCCATTCCCCACTCCCACCTTCCTCACTTTCTCAGGTCTCCAACACCTCTCCGGGCTCCCGGCATCCTCACCTACCCGGGCAGCTCGCAGAGCCTCCCACATAGTGACCTGAACAGCTAGGGGAACCGAGGCACAGAGAGGGTTATCATTAGCCCAAGATCACACAGCAACCTAAGAGCTAGTCTGGCACCCCCAAACCGCATCTCCTCTGCCTCCCTCACCACGGACAGGCTGAGGCCAAATTAGGGGGCACTGACCCATATCCCCCACCGTGACCCGCCCGCCCCTGCCTCCCAAGCCTCCCTCTGGGAGAGGCCCCGTGGCTGACGAGCACCTGGTCTGGCACAGGGGGACTCAGGCGGCCCACTGAACTGCCAGGCTGAGGAGGGTTTCTGGGAGTTGCGGGGCATCGTCAGCTTCGGCTCTGGGGTGGGCTGCAACACTCTCAAGAAGCCCACAGTCTTCACCCGTGTGTCCGCCTACATCGACTGGATCAACGAGGTGGGTGCCTGTCTCCGAGCCCTTCTTCCTGCCCCCTCGCCCTTCCCCTACTCACCTGCTCCTTCGCCCACCTGTTCACCTGTTCACTCGTGTGCTTATGCGTTCACACACCCACTCGGGAGGCACCGAGTGCTGAGCTGGGTGAGGTGAGGGGCACAATCACTGACTTCATCCATTCATCCGCTGGCCTCAGCAAATCCTTACGGCTCCATGCCAGGCACCACACCCGTGGCCCCAGAGTGAAACGTGACCCCATGAGAACAGGGCCCAGCAGGGCAGAGGGGTCAGCATGGGTGGTGGGGGAACAGAGGGTCACCCTGGGCTCCGGGCCTTCATGCCGGGGGCAGGGTGTGTTCTGAGCCCCATTTGCCCAGTGGTCTGAAGTGCTGAGGGGCTCAGACCTCTTGGGCAGAGGCGAGACTGGCTTGTCAAGACCCAGGGCTGCCTGCCATGCCCCCGTTCCTACTGTCGGGCAGTGTTCTCTCCAGAAGGGGGTACACACACCTCCACCCAAGTCCCTCACCCTGTTCTCTGCTCTTCCAGAAAATGCAGCAGTGATTCATCCTTGGGAGCCTGCAACCCCAATAAAACTCCTTCCCCACTCAGGCTGCCTTCATTTCTTGACGTGTGCCTCCCCTGCGGGGTCCCGGGCTCTGTAGGGGCTGCCCCTTGCCACACCAGGGATGCAAAGAGAGCCCCCCTCAGCCAGCCTGGTTAGACTGTGGGGGAAGCTGCTGGGGTGCTAGCGGAAGGGGAATCTCAGAAAGCCCCATGGTAGCCTGAGAGGATAGGAGTTAGGACACACCAGACGCTTGCCCCCCAACATTTCACAGGCTGTGAACCACAGTCGCCTGATCAAATCACTCCCTTCCTGATCCTTCCTCCACAGAGGAGTCTGGTGGGTCCTCAGGCCCCCCCCCAGCTGCAGGTGGACAATGGGGTCTCCCCAAGAACAGCTCCCCAATCTGAAAACGATGGCCAAAGGAGGATGCCCGTTACACTAGGTCCCTGAGAAAGAGGCTCCCAAGTAGGCCCCCACCCCAGAGCAGACCCCATGACTGCTGTCAGCCTGGGCTCTCTGAGTCGAAAAGTGTTTCATGAGCCCTGACTTATGGCAGCCCTGTGCTGGGCACTGTGAGAAGGACGAGGCCCCAGTGCATCCCTCAGGGGGCGCAGGTTTGAGGAAAAGAGTGGTTTCCACACATAGTCGCAGCAGGTCAGAGCTGGAAAAGCTTGCACTGTATCAGACGGGCAGGGAAACTGAGGCCCAGAGAGAAGACAGAGCTGGGCCAGGTCAGGATGACCAGTAACACATGACCCCCAGAGGCTCAGGGAAGGGAGCCCTCCTGAGACCAAGAAGAGGGCAAGTGGAGCCCAAAAAGAGGGTGATCCAGTGTCCAAGTGGGGCTCTGGACCCCTGAGCATGGTGCTCCTGAGAACACACTCGTCTGTGGAGGGAGTGCACCCACCCGGGCTCTGGACTCCTGCTGGGAGTGTCCCCGGCTACAGCAGCCTCTGTCTGGTTGGTCCTGAGCTGTCAGCTTTCCCCCATCAGAGTATGGCTCCTGAAGGTGGGGACCAGACACACCTCCCATACCTTACTAGACCAAGGCGATTCTCAGAAAAGATTTCAGCTACTCAACAAGCGAAGAGGCCCTCAAGCAGCCTGGCATCCACTCAGTCCTGGGAATCCAGGGTTGGTTCAGACAAGATCTCTGTTCAGCAGGAGACAGATCGAGAGATTCTTGAATTCCCTGGTGTGAGTATGGAGGTTGGAGTACAGACCAAGAGCATAGAAAGGGGAACTGCAATCAGTGTCAGTTGGGAGGAAGAGTCTAGGATGGCTTCCTGGAGGTGGTGATGCCTAAGCTGAGTCTTAAAATGTGAACAGAAGGTACCCAAGTATAGAAGATGCTGCTGGTGGCTTGACCCAGACTTCATTCCCGGCCACCTCCTTTTGAGCCTGTCTCTGTGTCTACTGGAGGTTATAAATGCTAAATAGTTGCTGTCCTCAGGTCCCTTACAGCTACAGTAATAAAATAAAAGCTAACGCATATTGAGCACTTACTATGTGCCAGGCACGATTCTACAGGTTTTTGCATGTATTACCTCACTGAATCTCCAAAACGACCCTATGAGGTGTTTTACCAATGAAAAAATTGAGGCTAGAGAGGGCTGGTGACTTCCCAAGGTGATTTAACTAGGAGGTGGTGGGGCTGGGATCCAGATGTTAGTGTTGTGGCTCCAGAACCCATGCTTTTGACCACCATGCTCTTGACCACCATGCTCTAATGCCCTGCAAGAATATGAATATGTATGTGATGCACGGAGCTGAGGCAGCCATCTTGTGGCCAAGAGAACTGCAGCTATGAGCTCCACCATCACCAAGCTGCAAATCCAATGCCAGGAACCAGGCTCTGAATGCCTTACTGTGTGAAAAAAATAAACCTGCATTTGTTTTAACCACTGTAATCAAACCTGTATTTGTTTTAACCACCATAATCAGGTTGTCCGTTACCTGCAGTTCGGCACACCCCTCACTGGTACCCGGGGAGATAACATAAGGGATGGCTTTCCTGACTGAGAGAGAAGGGCATGGAAGACATCTCCAAGCAGCAGGTGTTGCTAGAACATTAAGTACAGGACAGGGATAGAGGAACCAACGATCCTGGTACTGAGTAGTTTTCCAGGATGTGCGGACTTTCAGAGCGAAGACTGGGACAGTCCCAGACAAACCGGGATGGTTGGCCACCCAGGCAGGGAGTGACAAGAGATGGGTCTTGAAAGTGAGCAAAGGCCCTTCACGGACAGCCTTGTGGCTATGGCAGAGGACTGTTGGAACTTTATTCTGAGGGCAGCGGAGAGCCATAGAAAGGTTGTAGTTAGAGAAGGGACCCCGTGGGTGCAGATATGTGCCCCCAAAGTGTGCATCTGACGGCTGTACGCAGGGTGATTTGGAGGAGGCGAGAGTGGAGGCAAGGAGGCCAGCTGGGAGGCTACTGTAATGAACTGGGACAAAGTCAACATGGCCCGACCTAGGCAGGGATGGAGAGAGGGCTTCAGTAGTAGTTCAGCACTTATTTAAGAGGCATCCGTGTCGTGCTGCAGAGCTGCACCCCCATCTCAAATCTAAATAAGCTTTTGTGCCTGTGTTTGAATTATCCAAATTACTTTTTATTCGCTAATAAAGGATAAAACATAACCCATGGCTCTGTTCATTCAACGAAAGTGTAAAATTCTCAGACTCGGGGATGAGAGCCGCTGTCGTGTCCCCCGCCTACCTGTGGCAAACAGGAAAACAGCCCTCCCAAGATGTCCACGTCCTGATCTCCAGAATCTGCAAGTGTGTCACCTTGTGTTGCAAAAGGGATTTTGCGGATGTGATTGATGTGTGGCCTCGGGATGGGGAGAGTATCCTGCCTTGACAAGCTGAGCCCTATGTCATCACAAGGGAGGCAGGAAGTTTGGAGGCAGAGGGGGCATAAGGGATAAAGGCAGGAGCAGGGGGTCAGAGTCAGATGGAGATTTGAAGACGTTCCGCTGCAGGCTTTGCAGCCGGAGGAAGGGGTCACAAGCCAAGGAAGGCAGGCGGCCTCTAGAGGCTGGAAGAGGCTGGGAAAGGGGTTCTCCCCAAGAGCCTCCAGATTGAACCAGCGCTGCTGTAGCCCATTTGAGACTGACTGTGGACCTCTGGCCTCCAGAGCTATAAGGGAATTACTCTATGTGTTTTAGGCCTCTGCATGTGTGATCGTTTGTTAAAGCAGCAATAGGGAATAAGTACGCCATCCCTACTCCCTTCTGGCAAAACCTAGAGTATGCTGTGGGAGTGCAGGGAGAAGGAAGGGGGGGGTCATGAGAGACTCCCTTGGGTGACAGCAAGGATCTGTGGACTTTGTCAAGAGGTCACAAACCAATGCTTGGAAGCAAGGGAAAGTGGGCACTGAGGCACTGAACCTCCCACCTCCATCTTCTGCCTCGGCAGAGGAACCCCTGGCCTGGGGGCCCAGAGCCCCACATGCCAACGACCACTGAGTGCTGTGGGTAGCTGAACCTCCCACCTCCATCTTCTGCCTCGGCAGAGGAACCCCTGGCCTGGGGGCCCAGAGCCCCACATGCCAACGACCACTGAGTGCTGTGGGTAGCTTAACGTAGTCGCTGAGGATTGAGTGCTGGCGATCTGTGTGCCAGGCGCCACCCCAGGGCTTCAGGGGGCCAATCTCTTAATAATCATGACAACCCTGACTATTATCCCCCTTTACAGATGAGGAAATTGAGGCTGAGAGAGGTCTAAAAACTCTCCCAAGATCACACAGCAAGTAACAGGCACCACAACCTAAACCAAGCCTGTGTGACTAACAACTATGTTACTCTGCCATTAGTCCCCAAATCTTAAGGACACCCCCTCCCGTGCCTCACCCCCGGCACAGTGCAGTCCCCTAGGGGCCCTGCCAGGGAGAGGTGCAGCATGGGTGTGCTGACAAGCCTCAAGGAAGCTGCCAGTGAGTCCAGACTGACAGAAAAGCAAGAGGAGAATTCTTTTTTTAGTTTATTTTTTAAAGATTTTATTTATTTTTATTTGAGAGAGAAAGCGAGCGTGCACACACACGCACACAAGCAGGGGCAGAGGCAGAGGGAGAAGCAGACCCCCCATGGAGCAGGGAGCCCGATGCGGGGCTCGATCCCAGGACCCTGGGATCATGACCGGAGCCGAAGGCACACTTCACCAACAGCCACCCAGGCGCCCCTCGAGAGGAGAATGACTGCTCACAGGTGTTCACAAGCATCTTGCACGCACCATATCAGCTAGTGGTGACGTGAATAGCCCCGCGTTGACAACCAGCCACAGACCCTCCATGGCATCCGATGACAAGCATTTCCTAGTCACACATCTGAGGTCAGTTGGGAGTCAGTTAGGTGGCCCCGATGATTTGGGCTGGAATCACCCCTAGCCAGGGCTCTGCAGCCACTGAGCCGGTCTGGCTGGGGCAGCTCGGCTCCACGTGTCTCTCACCCTCCTTCCGGAAGGACACGGCAGAGTGACAAGGCCAAAGGCATGAGTACAGGGAAGGCTGAAGAATCGGGCCCACGTTGGCAATCCCAGCCCCTCCACATTATCTCTGGCACAAATTAAGGGCACAAACTATGACAGGGCAGAAGGAAGGGCACTCACTGGACCGAAGCTCCGCACTCCACCACCCCTGACAAGGAGGATCATGGCCGAGTCACTTAGTCTCTCAGAGCCTCAGTTTCCCTACCTGTAAAATGGGCCTCTGCCCTCCTTCCCAGTCGGGAGCCAATAAAATAATGGAGGCTTGTGATAAGTGTCATTAGTATTAATGACCTCACACCTGGGCCCTGTGAGCAACTCTTCCCTCTTGCTTTCATTCCTTTGGCGACAGAGCCTCATTCCCAGCAGGCCTGTGTGACCAGTGTCTGCGAAGGTTTGTTTGGTGGCAGACCAGGGTGGGGGATGTAAGGACAAAGAATAAACACAAAGTCTCTTCCCAAAGCATCAATTTCCTATGAAGACTGGGTGGGAAGGAAAAAAAATTATATTAAACCCAGCTATGCTATGAAGTAAGCTGCAAAATTCAGATTCAGCTTTCCGGAGGAGAGATAAGACTTTCTGAGACCTTTTGTGATATGACTGCTGAGTGCCAGACGCCAAATCATTGCTCCACTGCGAACTAGAGCCTGCAAACCAAGTATGTTTTGTAAATAAAGTTTTATTGGAATGCAGCTATGCCATATGGCTGCTTTTCCGCCGTACCAGCGAGCTGACTGCTTGCAGCCAAGACCGTATGGCCCGAGAGCCTAAAATATTTACTATCTGGTCCTTTGCAGAAAAAGTTTGCCAACCTCCATCTACTAGGATCCTTTGAGGAAAAGTTTGAAGAATGCTGTGCTATTCTAATACTTGAGGCCTGCAGGTCTGAGGATTTAAGAGTGAACATTTTAGGGGCACCTGGCTGGCCCAGTGGGTTAAGGCTCTGGCTCTTGGATTTCGGCTCAGGTCCTGATCTCAGGGTCATGAGATCGAGCCCCGCCTTAGGCTCCACACAAAGTGCAGAGTCGGCTTGAGATTCTGTCTCTCCCTCTCCTTCTGCCCCTTCCCCCACTCGCACTCTCTCCCCCCCTCAAATAAATAATAAATAAATAATAAAATCTGAAAGAGTGAACATTTTAGTACACATTTACCTGCCTTAACCCGGTTCTTCCCATTTTTCAACATGCAAAAGAACCCCCTGGGTATTTTATTAAATAAACGGCAGATGCTGAATAGGCAGGTCTGGGTGGGAGGGTCTGCATTTCTAACCAGATCCTAACCAGATCCTAAACTATGCTGCTGCCGCTGGTCCAGACCACCCTCTCTGAGGAGCAAGGATCCAAACCATGGGCTTAAGGTAAGTCCTGTAAGTACCTTTTGAAGGATACATTGACCACCCTTGAGTATAAAGAACCAAGAAGAAGGGGGAACCCTGGCCAGGACACAAAAGCACAAGGAGTGTAAACCCAAGCCCCTAACCACCGAACGATACGGCTTCTCAGAGGAATCCTTTTGAATGAGTCATAAACCCCTTGAGAAGTGCACCTCTGCATCTCCCTGCCGGCTCGGAGACCTCAAGGGAGCAGCCCAGCTCAGAAGTTTCCAGATTGCCTTGTTGTCCAACAACATATAAATAAGGAACTAAGGCCCAGAGGGGAGAATGGGCTGTGGGGTCACTTGCTCTCTGCGGGCCTAACTTTCATTCCCTCTCAGGAAGCCTGGAGTTTTGTTTCGGCCCACCCCTGACCCCGCTCCATCTCCTCCCCATGGTCTGGGTGGAGCCTTATGCTCAGATGTAGGGGCGGGACTTGTGCTCCAGCCCTGGCCAATCAACGCATTGCATCCCCTCTCCCGCACAACAACTGGTTCAGGGGTGGACACGTGACCTGAGGCAGGTCCAATCAGAGCATCACAGGACTCCTGTGGGAGTCCTACGAGAAGGCTTTCACCCACCCCTCTATCGGGCTTGAGGATGAGCCGGTGTGAGACTACAAGGGCAAAGTGGGGAGAAAGAAGAAGAAAGGGTGATTTTACTCCCCAGGGTATATTTGGCAATGTGTGGAGAGATTTCTGGTTGCCATAACTTGGGGGAAGGGGCTCCTGGCATCTAGCGGCTGGAGGCCAAGGATGCTGCCAAACGTCCTACAGTACACAGGACGGCCCTGATAACAAAGAATCCTTGCCCAAAATAGTGCCACAGTTGAGAAACCCTGGGCCAGAGATTCTGTAGCCATCTTGTCCCTGGAGCTGCTACCGTCCATTCAATAGAGCCTGAGAGTGGCCCCTCACTGTGGAAGACAGAGCCCCAAGATGGAGAGGAGCAGAGTCCTGGATCCAGCTTTGCCTGAAGCTAACATGTTCCTGGACGTTTCCATTTTGTGGCCCAATCAATGACCGGCTTCAGCTTGTTTGATGAAGTTTTCTATCACCTTTAACTCCTCTCAGCAACGTGGTGAAACAGACTGGCCATATATCCCTCTCTGTGTTTTATAGATGGGCAACCCCAGACCGGAGAGACTGTGTGACTTACCCAAGGTCACACAGCAAGCCCATGACATATGCCATACCGGTATTTGTTCAGTGACCTCATACAGGACAAACTTATTTTTATAGTAAACACAGCTACATGGAGCAGAATACCAAATTCACATTAATTTTTGAGATAAATAGAACACTTTAGAAATAGTTTGTTGTGGTAGTGACTGCAGCTGACTATAATCAAGAACCCAAACTGGGGTGCCTGGGTGGCTCAGTTGGTTAGGCGACGGCCTTCAGCTCAGATCATGATCCCAGAGTCTCGGGATTGAGTCCCATATCGGGCTCCCTGCTTAGCAGGGAGTCTGCTCCTCCCTCTGACCCTACCCCCTCTTGTGCTCTCTCACTCCCTCTCTCAAATAAATAAGATAAAATCTTAAAAAAAAAAAAAAAAGAGCCCAAACTGTTAGGAGGACTTAGGGGTAGCGTCGCAACTAGAACCCCGGTGTTCTGATTTCCAGTCCAACCAGATTCTGCACCCCAGCCTCCCTCACCTTCAAGTGACCCTTGGGTGATGACAAAACTCTTCACACCAGTTTTCTCAGACTATGGCAATCCTGCAGTCGGGGCTGTTGCTGGACCAAAGTGGGCCCATTCCGTGGTGCACTAGAGACTGAGTCTACACCAGGCAGAGGTCACTTTATTTGTACAAACAAGGAGGTCACTGGGGACTAGCTTCCAAAGCCCCAGCAGTCTCCTTTTGTTAGGGCTTGAGATGAATATTCAGAGGGGGTTTTAACGTTCTAACGAAGCTGAGGTAATTGTCGGAGAATTTCTGATTCATCTGGGCAGGCGTGGTCCCCAAATGTTTCTTTTCCTGTTCCTGCAATTCATTAGTTAGTGTCTAAAAGATGACATGGACAGGCCAAAGCTTCTAGGACTTTTCTGAGCTTAGGAGGTCAATCCTGAGCTCAGGGGGTCAAGGGGTCTCACACCTGTGACAGGACCCAGATGGTGACTGGGGAAATTCAGGCCCATAAGATGAGTGAACTGTCCAAGGTAGAACGTTCAAATCCGACTCAGTGAGGACTTGAGCCCAGGTCTTAACTGCTGACGTCCACTTTCTTCTCTGCCTTTCCGGCTATGGTCACAGAGGAGGGCTCTCTCCCCAAAGCCTGGCCTGCCTGGCACTGGGCTCTGACCACAAGCAAGGAGCCTGAGAGTCTAAGGAAGAGTGAGGAAATGCTTCATCTTCTCCATCCTTCCCCCACCAAAGACAAGGGGCTTCTTGCAGGATGAGATTCAGAAGGCCAGCACCAGTGGCATCAAGAAAAGGGACTTTGAAAACAGATCGACCTAGGTTGGCATTCCTGTTCTACCTTAGAAGCTGTGTGATCCTGGGCAAGCCACTTTACCTCTCTGAACCTCAGCTTCCTCATCTAATATATGGAACCCTCTTGCAGGATTTGGTAAAGCTTAAATAAGACATGCAAATACATCTGACATATATGTGGTGTTTGGCAAGTGTCAACCCCCTTTCTTTTTTTTTCTTTTTTTTCCAATTTTTATTGTTATGTTAATCACCATACATTACATCATTAGTTTTTTTTACTTTTTATTGTTATGTTAATCACCATATATTACATAATTCGTTTTGGTGTAGTGTTCCATGATTCATTGTTTGTGCATAACACCCAGTGCTCCACGCAGAATGTGCCCTCTTTAATACCCATCACCAGGCTAACCCATCCCCCCACCCCCCTCCCCTCTAGAACCCTGTTTGTTTTTCAGAGTCCATCGTCTCTCATGGTCCGTCTCCCCCTCCGACTTACTCCCCTTCATTCTTCCCCTCCTGCTATCTTCTTCTTCTTTTTCTTTTTTCTTAACATATGTTGCATGATTTGTTTCAGAAGTACAGATCTGTGATTCAACAGTCTTGCACAATTCACAGCGCTCACCATAGCACATACCATACCCAATGTCTATCACTCAGCCACCCCCTCCCTCCCACCCCCCACCACTCCAGCAACCCTCAGTTTGTTTCCTGAGATTAAGAATTCCTCATATCAGTGAGGTCATATGATACATGTCTTTCTCTGATTGACTTACTTCACTCAGCATAACACCCTCCCGTTCCATCCACGTCATTGCAAATGGCAAGATCTCATTTCTTTTGATGGCTGCATAACATTCCATGGTGTACATATACCACATTTTCTTTATCCATTCATCTGTCGATGGACATCTTGGCTCTTTCCACAGTTTGGCTATTGTGGACATTGCTGCTATAAACATTGGGGTGCACGTACCCCTTCGGATCCCTACATTTGTATCTTTGTGGTAAATACCCAGTAGTGCAATTGCTGGATCGTAGGGTAGCTCTATTTTCAACTGTTTGAGGAACCTCCATACTGTTTTCCAGAGTGGCTGCACCAGCTTGCATTCCCACCAACAGTGTAGGAGGGTTTCCCTTTCTCCGCATCCCTGCCAACATCTGTCGTTTCCTGACTTGTTAATTTTAACCATTCTGACTGGTGTGAGGTGGTATCTCATTGAGGTTTTGATTTGGATTTCCCTGATGCCGAGCGATGTTGAGCACTTTTTCATGTGTCTGTTGGCCATTTGGATGTCTTCTTTGGAAAAATGTCTGTTCATGTCTTCTGCCCATGTCTTGATTGGATTCTTTGTTCTTTGGGTGTTGAGTTTGATAAGTTCTTTATAGATTTTGGATCCTAGCCCTTTATCTGATATGTCATTTGCAAATTTTTCTCCCATTCTGTCGGTTGTCTTTTGGTTTTGTGGACTGTTTCTTTTGCTGTGCAAAAGCTTTTCATCTTGATGAAATCTCAATTGTTCATTTTTGCCCTTGCTTCCCTTGCCTTTGGCGATGTTTCTAGGAAGAAGTTGCTGCGGCTGAGGTCGAAGAGGTTGCTACCTGTGTTGTCCTTTAGGATTTTGATGGACTCCTGTCTCATGTTTAGGTCTTTCAACCATTTGGAGTCTATTGTTGTGTGTGGTGTAAGGAAATGGTCCAGTTTCATTCTTCTGCATGTGGCTGTCCAATTTTCCCAACACCATTTTCAACCCCCTTTCTAAGAAGGTCCTGCTTTGACCCCATTTGGAAGATGAAGTTATCAGAGAAGGTGCAAATTGCTGTTGTCTTGGGAGCAGACAATAAAACACACCTTGATCCATCCCAACCAAGCCCTCCTCTGCTAGTACGCTCTCTTTCACCCCATGGCTGGTGCTGCCAAACCCCAATTGTGCAGATCTATCTTGTGCTCCTCTCGTGTAAGTACATTCCCTGTGTTTTTCCAATCCTCACCACAATGTTGCAACGTTTCTCTCCCTGTTTCACTGATGGGCAGACCCCAGGCCTAGAGACGTATATGACTCATACAAGGTTACACGGCAAGCCATGGTACAGCCTAGAACAGACTCCTCAACCTCGGCACCATTGACATTGGGGGCAGGATAATTCCTTGTGAGGGGCTGCCCTGTGCATTGTGGGATATTGCGGCCCCTCTCATCTCTACCCACTAAATGCCGGTAGTGCCCCAGGCCCTACCATGACAACGGAGAATGTCTCCAGACAGTGCCAGATGTCCCCTGGCCGGAAATGCCAGCCCTACTGGGGGCATTCAGCATGCCAACATGATCTTTTCTTTGAAAACACAACTCCGAGGACTGACAACCAATATTTTCCTTCTTTCTTTAACACATAACATAATCTCTTGAAAGCAAATAGAACCCATATTTCAATATCCACCTTTGGCATCTTTTTCAAAGTATTTCCAGGGTGACAGGTGGGAAGAGAAATGGAAAAAAGTATTTGCACACAGGCCCTTTGTTCCACTTGGCTTTGAGAAAAATCCCCATCTTCTGTATTCCTAGTATATCTCTGGCCTGTAAGCCAACTTCATAAAGCCAGGGCCTGAAGTAGAGCCACACTTACAGAACTCCTACAGACACACGGTGATCAGGGCCCTACTGCTGTCTGCATTGGTGTCTGGAGGTGAGCCCTGTCACCCAGAGGCACTTTCCCAGTCCCCCGGTGGGTTGGGGCCCTCCCTGCCCACACTGGACTCAGTCCTATGGTTTAAGAAAGCTGGATGGAAGTTCCAAAGAAGTAGAGCAAAGGGCAGGACACTGACTTCTTGGGATTCTTCCAGAACAAGGATTTTTCTTTCTTTGGGGTTTGGGAATGCAGCAAGTGTAGTTATATTGTTTAAATGGGGTCACTACTTCCTGGACCCAAAACCCGTTCTCTTTTCAGAATTCTCAGCTGGGCTCCCCACTTAGGGGTCCCAGCTGCCCCGGGGTGGTTGGAAGTGAAGGGGGGAAGCCCAACAGCTGGCCCCGGAAGGTAAGTAAACCCACACTCCACTTCTCCCCTCCCTGCACTTACCTACCTCACATCATCCCTTTGCCCCCCACCATGGGGTCTATGGCACTGGCAAAGATCAGGAAAATTCACTAATAAAATACATTTCTGTGGCCTCGGTGAACCTTGGAGCTGGAGGGAGAGGTGCCTTCTCCAGTTTGGATAAGGAACTGCCCTACTCCACTCCTCATAAAGCACAAATTCACAAGGAGAGTCTTACCCTGGTGATTAACCACGCGCTGGCTTACAAATGTACTGTTAGCCTATGAACCATTCACGCCACCTATGCAAATATTCCTTGCTTTAAGGAACCAATCAGTGCTGTTCACGCAAATGACTTCTCAACTACAGGCCAACTGATATTAACCAATGAAAGTAAATGTTTCCTTGCCATGAAATAATTACAGTGATATCGAGACACGAAAATGCTGGGTGCGGCACAGACACAAATTACTAGGACCTATCAGTGGTGGGACTCCCAAAGGATATATGGAGGATGACATTGACATAAACAAATATAGGAAAATCTCTCTTATCTGACGTGAGTGGGACTGCGTCAGTGAAAAGTTGGCTAGAGAGAAATTATTACAAATCACACATATTCTTTAAACATTTTAATTTAAAACTTGTAAATAGATGTGTTCGCCAATCCTTTGGGTTCTTCACTTTCTGTCTTCTGTAAACCACTGCCGTCATATATCACCCATAATTCCATTTCTTGAAAATAGCACAATGACTTTGAGACACTCACGAAGCAGTCTGCATGAGCCCTTCCAGATTTTTACCACCTTCCTTCCCAGGCTTTCAGCTTTCTCTCAGACACCTAATCCCATAGTGATTTCTTAAGGTCACGGTTATCCAGTCTCTTCCAAGCATTTCACTTCGTTTCTGCATAAATCACAACTCACTTTTTGAACTTCCATTCCATTGGCTACATGCTTAAATAATTTACATAATGGCAGTGTGAGCCGTTTGGGAACAAAGGAGCCGAAAGGGGGTGAGCGGACAAGTTCCACGCCAGCCTCTCAATTAAGAGAGCTTCGGCTCTCTGCTCCTCCCCGTTCGACAGACAGCTGCATCTTCTGGTACAGTGCCAGCCGCGTCCCCGAGACACGATGGTGATGGTCGGAGTGAACGAATTTGGCCGTATTGGGCGCCTGGTCACCAGGGCTGCTTTTAGCTCTGGCAAAGTGGATATTGTCACCATCAATGACCCCTTCATTGACCTCAACTACATGGTCTACATGTTCCAGTATGATTCCACCCATGACAAATTCCACGGCACAGTCAAGGCTGAGAAGGGGAAGCTTGTCATCAATGGAAAGTCCATCTCCATCTTCCAGGAGCGAGATCCCGCCAACATCAAATGGGGTGATGCTGGTGCTGAGTAGGTTGTGGAGTCCACTGGGGTCTTCACCACCATGGAGAAGGCTGGGGCTCACTTGAAGGGCAGGGCCAAGAGGGTCATCATCTCTGCTCCTTCTGCTGATGCCCCCATGTTTGTGATGGGTGTGAACCATGAGAAGTATGACAACTCCCTCAAGATTGTCAGCAATGCCTCCTGCACCACCAACTGCTTGGCTCCTCTGGCCAAGGTCATCCATGACAACCTCAGCATCGTGAAGGGATTCATGACCACCATCCATGCCATCACGGCCACCCAGGAGACCATGGACAGCCCCTCTAGGAAGCTGTGGCGTGACAGCCACGGGCTTCCCAGAACATCATCCCTGCTTCCACTGGCACTGCCAAGGCTGTGGGCAAGGTCATCCCTGAGCTGAACGGGAAGCTCACTGGCATGGCCTTCCGTGTCCCCACCCCCAACATGTCCGTTGTGGATCTGACCTGCCTCCTGGAGAAAGCTGCCAAATAAGATGACATCCTGGGGTACACTGAGGACCAGATCATCTCTTGCGACTTTAACAGTGACACCCACTCCTCCACCTTCGATGCCGGGGCTGGCATTGCTCTCAACAACCACTTTGTCAAGCTCATTTCCTGGTATGACAATGAATTTGGCTACAGCAACCAGGTGGTGGACCTTATGGTCCACATGGCCTCCAAGGAGTAAGAGTTCCCTGGACCACCAGCCCCAGTGAGAGCAAGAGGAAGAGAGAGGCCCTCGGCTGCTGGGGAGTCCCTGCCCCAACTTATCCCCCAAAACACTAAGAATCTCTCGACCTCCACTGTTTCCATCCCAGAGCCCCTGAAGAAGGGGAGGGGTTTGGGGAGCCCTACCTTGTCATGTACCATCAATAAAGTATACTGTACCCAACCAAAAAAAAAAAAAAAAGAGAGAGAGAGAGAGAGAGAGAGAAGCTTCAGTCACAGAGTGAGCACTGATATTTCACAACGTAGGACTTGGCTCTGTGTGTGTGCCAGCGCTCCACCTTTTCTCAGGCTCCTGCAGTAATTTTTCTCTGGGAAGTTGGAAGAGGAGCCATCTACCTGCCCCTCCACCCCCATAGCAGAGATCACCTTTGTGCAGAGAACCCACCGGTGCTGCCTGCGAAAATAT
The DNA here is from genome assembly GCF_009762305.2 of Zalophus californianus. NCBI lineage: Eukaryota > Metazoa > Chordata > Mammalia > Carnivora > Otariidae > Zalophus > Zalophus californianus. The sequence continues at coordinate 11,255,043 of NC_045598.1, forward strand.
TGCCCCACCCCCTGGACCAGTTGGCACGGCTCATACAAATGAATCCTTGCCTTGGAAACCAATTAGTCTTGGAAGAGTCTTTCCATGCCCTGCTTCTGCTGCCCTGGGAGATTTTTTTTTTTTACTGGGCTGGGTGGGCAGGTCAAGCAGGGTTGGGACAAGGATGAGACAAGCGAGACACCCACGTTGGCGCAAAATTTAAGGGGGTACCACACAACTCAGTAGCCAGGATGAATTCTATATTAACGTATTTTTTAATCAAACTTAATGTAAAAATAACCCATGAACAATATACCAAAATTTTAAACAAAGCCAGGATTCATATAATTCAGCTCAGCAATTCCTGAGAGGCCTCTTTATTCTCCACTCACCCAAGATTGTGGCCCTAGGTTACAGTCCGCCAGGCACTCGAAAATAAGTGCCAGGTGCTTTAGAACTAAAGTAAGATGTATAGTTTCCAAACTACGTTTCTAGAGCCAGACGATCTGGGCTCAAATCCCTCCTCCACCCCATACCAGCTGCGTGACCAGGAGCAACTCAATTTAACTTTCTCAGTGGTGAATATTAAAATTATCTAACAGCCTTTATGGCACGGACCATATCACGCAAATTTTTGTGGGCTGCCTTAGTTTACTCATCTGTAAAATGGGAACAATAATAGTGCCTCATGGGATTGTTGCGATGATGATGTGAGCTGATCCACATCCTGAGCTCAGAATAGTGTCTGGTATATGGTAAGTGCTCAAATGATCAGAAGTTTTGATTACCCATCATCCTGAAAGCCCTGCACAGTGGGTATTAGGATCTCCATTCTCCAGATAAGGTAATGAGGGCTCAGAAAGGTTATATAAATGCCCCAAAATCACCCAGTCAGCCTGAGGGAAAGTGGGGTTTACATTTGGTTCAATCCTTGCTCTTTTGGCCACACTTTGTTGCCGACAAATAATATATTTTCCAATGAGCTGAGAGGCCTGCCCTGGGGCTGCCAGAGTGCCTGCAGCTCCGCTCAGCGGTGGGAGGGCTGCACCTGCACAGGGTCTCCGACGACCAACAGCTGGGCCCTGACAGCTGCCCGCCGCATCACGTGACCGCTATCCCCGACACCGCCTCTCGCCCCGACACCGCCTCTCGCCCCGACAGCCAGCACGCATCTCTGCAAGTTGGAACCTGGCCAGGGCACTGAGCGGACTGTGGGGCGGAGGAGACCCGTGTCCTGTCCTCTTGGGGGCACTAGATGTGGTCTCTGGATCTGGAACTGGGTTCCCATGGGCGATTTGAATGACTTCAAGCCTCAATGTCATCACTGGCCAAAAAAAAAAAAAAAGCAGACAATTGAATGTGGATTAAATGAGATGATGTGTTAAAGGGCCTGGCACTTAGTAAGGGCTCAATAAAAGGGAGCAGTCACCGTTACAAAGACCCGCAAGGGTGGGGGGATGGGTGCCTGGGTAGCTCAATCGGTTAAGCGTCTGACTCTTGATTTCGGCTCAGGTGGTGATCTCAGGGTTGTGAGATCGAGCCCCGCATCAGGCTCCACACTCAGCCCAGAGTCTGCTTGTCCCTCTCCCTCTGCCCGCTTGTACTCTCTCTCTCTCCCAATCTCTAAAATAAACCAATAAAATCTTAAAAGAAAGAAAGAAAGAATGAAATGAAATGAAATGAAAAGACCCACACGGGAAAGAAGAGGCTCTGTGATGTTCATTGTTCGCCTGTTGTCCCCCCCCCCCATGACTTCTGCTTCTCTACATCAGTGCGACCCCCCCCCCACCAGAGTTGCCCTTTCTCCCCACCTAATTTATGAGCTCTGCCAGGTGGTGGGGATAGAAGCCAGGAGTCAGGAGTCCTGACTCCTAGTTCGGGATTCTCACTAACTAGCTGTGAGACTCTGGGTCAGTTACTCCTCTCTGAGCCTCAGTTTCCCCCCTAAAAATGAGAGGTGGGAGATTCAATTAGAAAATGCCCCTGAGGGCAAATGACTCCTATTTTCTTTATGTCCAATTCATTTCCCCATAATAATAGAGAGTTTATATTATTGTAACTTTTATTTCCTATTATAGCATATGGTTAGTATGATGTGGTTATAATTATTATGTAGTTAGAGTTATTATGTTATAATGAACTGATTGTCCCTGGGGAAGAAAAGTTCCCAGGCTTACCTGGGCCCATCCCAACATTGTCCAAAGCCAGGCCTCTGGAGTGTCCCTGACCATGAGGGGCCAGAGAGAGTGAAGGATCACCCTCTGGCTCAGCCCCCTTTCTCCCAGCTCTTCCAGGCCCACCCCTGGCGCTGGGCAGGCACGGCCTTGCCACTGATGAGCCCAGCTTGCTGGCATCAAGATCCCCAAGTTTGCCGTATTCAGAAGACTACAACCAGCTCTGCAAAGGGGACCTTCCCTTTCCGTTTGAGTGCACTTGCCCGGTAGGTTGGCAGGAGCACAGATGTGGAGGAGAGGCGGTGGCGGGGGTGGGGGGGGGAGCTTCTTGAAGGAGAGAGTGAGTGCAACCCCTTGCCCTCCTTTGTTTCTTCTGTAGGGAGGGAGAAGGAGCTCTGACCCCTTGGAGGCTGAGCCAGCCTCACAGATGCCTAGCGTGGGCGTGGGGGCGGGAACCAGGAGAGAGAGGCAAAGACCATCAGAGCCCCCTGAGCCTCCTGCCAGCTAAGCCTGCAGGTCCCCTGCTCGCCCCAGGCACTCACTGACCCTGTATCTATTCCATACCAAGACCTGGGGACACAGGATGGGTCTGCAATTAATTAATTAAGTGTGGCCATGAGGCAGTGAGGGGTTAGGGGCTGAGCTCCTGGAGCCTGGTGTCTTAGATGCAGATAATGACTGTGTGGCCCCACGTGACTTCCTCGCCACTCCGTGCCCCAGTTTTCTCTTCCATAAAACGAGGGCGACAGCAGGGGTGTTGTGAGGCTGGGTGGAGTAGTGCACGTATAAAGCACGTGGGAAGGGGCCTAGGGAGTCACAGAACCCCGCCCCCGGGAGCAGGCGCTGGTGCAGTATGGGTGTGTCGGCACTGGGGAGTGCGTCTGAGCCATCAAGACGGTGGGGAATGGCCCCAGGGAGTGGGGGAAAGGAGGGAGGGGGAGAAGGGGAAAGGTCCACTGCCCAAGAGAGAATTTGGGCGGAATCAACCACTCACTCCTGCCCTTTCCCACTGCCATGGTACAAGCCCCATCAAGACACACGGTTCACCACATTAGAGATGCAGCCAGGACTCTGCAAGGACTGGGCTGTGCCTGACTCACCCCTGAATCTCTAGCCCCCAACCCGGGGAGGGGCACAAAATAGGGCCAGGGGATATTTGCTGGACCATCAGGCTTCCTCCGTGATCACTAATCCTGAGATCCAGATGGCATTAAACAAAATGCAGAGCCATAGGTTTATTCTCGCCTTCATTCCGCAAATACCTGTTGAGCACCTACTATGTGCCAGGCCCTGTTCTAGGCATCGGGGAAACAGCAGTGAGTGAGACACACAGTGAGTGAGACCCCCAGCCCTGTGAGTTTAGGGCCACCCCTAAACCTGAGCAGCTTGTTGCAGCTCAGGGGGAAGCCCCTTCTACTCCCACGCCCCTGTGACCCTCGCACCTGTGCCCAGCCAACTGGCTCTTCCACTGGGATAGACGGTAATGTTGAGGGATTGGCAACCCTCCAGAAACCCTGCACTCCGGGATGCCTTTCCAAGTGAGTTCTCTGTCAATCATACAAACTAACACTGAGCGCTTCCCCTGTGCCAGGCGCTGTGCTAGTAAACCAGCTTACTTACTCCTCAAGCACACTTAGGCAGAGGTACTATTATCCCCATTTCACACTCGACGAAACCATGACCTAGAGAAGTTACAGAACTTGCCCGAAGTTACGGATGTATAAAGGAGCCTTAAGTGAGGTGTGATGTACCTAGCAGAGAGACTGATCTCAGTGGGCCTTCAATACCTTTTATCATCATGGACATAGAGTGATCTTCCCTTTTCCCTTCTTCCCCACATCCTCTTCCCAGAACCCAGAGGTGCCTGTGACCCCTGATCTCCCTGTCCAGAGAGCAGGTCTGCAGTTCCAGAAGGGCCTTCAGCCATCCCTTCAAATCTGCATGATTCATCGCCACACACACAGCCTCTTCTGCAGCCCAAGAGGCTGCTCCTGAATGGCTGCCCGGAGAGCTCACTCTGCCCAATCTCCCGGAAGATGTCTCATCGCAGACCCACAGAGAGCTGGAGGACACCCCCGTGGCCGTAACCCTCAGCGTCCCTTCATCGAGTCAGCCTGTTGCGATCCAGCGCTCGTGATGGCTCCCAGAGGGTACAGAGGTCCCCGAGGCACGAGCCGGCCCCTGCCCTCAAGGGGACTAGTCAAGTAGGTGAGACACACACAGACAAGACATTGGAACACTATGAGATGACACAGCGTGTGTCGGGGAAGGCCTTGAGAGATGGGGAGGAGGTGGGGGGCAGACAGTGGACTGGGGGCTCTTCAGGTCAGGAGACTGCCAAGACAAGGGACTGGTCACAGAAGGGGACAGTGGTCCTGGGGCAGCGAGCAGGGCAGTCCAGTGGGAATAGAGGTTATATGAAGTGACAGTGTGGGAGGGATGGCTGAGAACGTGTGTTAGAACTGAGAAGCCCCTCGGCGGCTCAGTCGGTAAAGTGTCTGCCTTTGGCTCAGGTCATTATCCCAGGATTGAGCCCCGTGTTGGGCTCCCTTCTCAGGGGGGAGCCTGCTTCTCCCTCTCCCTCTGCTGCTCCCCCTGCTTATGCACTCTCTCTCTCTCTCAAATAAATGAATAAAATCTTAAAAAACAAAAAAAGAAAGAACTGAGAAGCCCATCAGCACTAAGGACTGTCACTATCTATCCATCCATGTTGCTCTCCTGATTACCTATTGCTGGGTAACGAATCACCCCAAAACTTAATGACTTAAAACTGAGTAGGCTCACGTGCGCGGTTCTCACTCCGGGTCTCGGGTGAGGTTGCAGACACACGGTGGTGGCTGGGCTGCATCATCTGGAAGGTTTCCTCCCTCACCGACGGGGGCCAGGAGGAGGGTCCGCTGGGACTGTTGTCCAGACCCCCACTTCTGAGCAGTCCCATGAAAAGGCGTGGAGGAATCCAGGGCTCCAAGCTCCACCAGGGACAAAATGCAGTCCTGGGGTTTGATCCAATCACTTGTAGCCCCAACAGAAGGAAGATCCGCAATCAGCCTGGCCGAGGAGGGGGTTCGATGGTGCCAGCTGGGCTAGATCAGAAATAAAACTGGGGCAGGAACAGTCGACTCTTTGTGTTCTGCCTCTTTACCGACCCAGGAACGACACTGCCCAGCTCAAATTGGCCAACCCTGACCAGCAAGAGCCAGCTGGGCTGTTTTCTACCCAACAACTAACCTACCTCACAGACTGGGGAAGGCTGCAGAGTTAAGTGGGCCCCGGGAGTCCAAGGCTCAGGAGGGGAAGGAAGCCAGGTCACCCCTGTCTAGTCAGGGGCTCTCTTGACATTCACCATCCGGGGGCATCTGGAAGAAGTGGGGACTGCCTGGGAGAGGCAGAAGAGCACAGACGGATAAGTCAAACTGCCTGGGTTCGAACCCCAGCTCGTCCGCTTCCTAGCTGTGGAACTGTGGGCGCATTACTTAGCCTCCGTCCACACTGCAGATTCCTCATCTGTGAAATGGGGATTATAAAAGCAGCTGCATCACACGTAAGAGAATTGAAGGAGACAATCCACGGGAAGCACTTAAACCAGTGCCTGGCACCTAGTAGTTGCCGTGTGTTTGCTGTTGTTGTCACCACTAAGACGAAGTGAGGGTTATAAGGACCACGTGACGTCAGGCAAAGAAGTCCCTTTGTATGGCCCAAGGTCAGAATCTGAAACAGCATTCACTCTATGACCTCCACAAAGGTCCCCGGAGCCCTCATCAGATGCACCACTCCCAACCTGAAAACGTACCTATCTCACGAGCCACCGGATCTCACTGAGTGTGAGTCTCCTTTTGACATAAACCCCAACAGTCAAGGGCGCCTGGGTGGCTCAGTCAGTTAAGCACCTGACTCTTGACTTCGGCTCAGGTCATGATCTCAGGGTTGTGAGACTGAGCCCCACGTCGAGCTCTGCACCGAGCGTGGAGCCTGCTTAAGATTCTCTCTCTCCCTCTGCCTCTGTTCCTCCCCCCACCTCTCTGAACAAAACAAAACAAAACAAAACAGCCTCCAACCATCACAAATCCCATGAGGGTAGGCCACCAAGAAGGAACAGAGGACCTGCCCCCTTCTCTTGCAAGATCATCAGGGGTTTGGAAGACTCTTTTCAAGACTCATACAGATGATTGTCTTTTCATAATGATACAAACCTGTAAGTGACATATTTTTCCAGAAGTATATCCACACACATACATGCGAATAAATTAATATCACCCTCTTGACTAGCTTATCTGCAAAAACAAAGACACATGGAAACTCAGCAGAAGTGAGAAGCTGGGCAGGTGTCGCGGGCTTATCAAGATATAAGCATGGCAGGCACACTTGCTCATTTATGCAGAAAATACTTCCTCAGAGACAGCAAGAGCCAGGGAAGGGTCCAGATGCTCGGCTTCTAGTCCCAGCTGTTGGCCACTAGCTATGTAACCCTGGGCAAGCCACCCTAGAGCCTCAGTTTCCCCATCTGTAAAATGGAACGACAGTGGGTAAAGACTAAAAGAGATGCGAAAATGCTTTTTATACGGTAAACCATTATACATGTTAATTATTCATTAGAGTGGTCTTCGGCAAGTCGCATGACTTCTCTAGGCTTCAATGCCCTATCTGTCAAAGAGGAATAAATATTTGCTATGAGGATTAGCATATTATAAGAAGCCTACTAAAGTTCAAGTAGAGAATTACGATACTGCTAATCCTGGTCATTTGAAGCAGTGGTACTCATAATGGAGGTGATGGTGACAGTGTGATTGGGGCCACTGGGAAAGCTTACTTTCACCTCATTAGAATATCTTTCCTAACCTGGGGCTCCTTCACTTACTGTCTGACCAGCCTCAGGCAAGTCACAACCTCTGAGGGCTTCAGTTTTTCCTCCTCGGTGACACAGGGATGCTCACAATACTTACCTCCTAGGTTCTCGTGACAGTTAAATGAGATAAAGCATATGAAGTGCCAAGCTCCATTCCAGGCACAAAGCGATAACCAGTGTTAGCTCTTGGTCATGATGGCGTCATCTTGAGCTGTGACCACACGGGCAGGCCTCAGGGAACAATCTGCCCAATCTCCCGGAAGATGTCTCATCGCAGACCCACAGAGAGCTGGAGGACACCCCGTGGCCGTAACCCTCAGCGTCCCTTCATCGAGTCAGCCTGTTGCGATCCAGCGCTCGTGATGGCTCCCAGAGGGTAGAGTGACAACCCAAGGTAAAACAGTATATAAATTCACTGCAAACGTGGGAAACACGGGGCTCTCGCGGGCAGCCCCCTCCCCTCCCATGGCCCCACACAAGCTCCCAGGTTCCTTCTGACAGAACTGTGGCATTCCTCAGGGGGACCGGGGCAGGCCACCCAATTGCCAGGGGACTACTGGCCAGGGGGAAGTGTGTAGCGTGGTCAGCTTCAGGGCCTCCCTCAGCTACGACTACCACAAGCCCCCTGTCTTCACGTGGATCTCCAGCTACATGGAACGGATCCATTCAGTGAGAGCCGGACAAGCCCAGAGCCTCCTGGGCCCTGTCCTGCTCACCTGGCCCCACAAGAGCAGTGCCCTTTTAGGGTCTGAGAACCCCCTCCTTCCACCTGAGAGCTAGGCAGGAGCTAGGAACCAACCTTAGCTGGGTCCCCCTCCGCGGGCCCCCGCAATCTCTGTGAGTGAAAGGTGCCTAGAGGGTGGCCTTGTCCAGAGAGCTTGAAAACAAAGGATACTCCTCAGGTATTAAGAGTGGGTTTCTTAGGACTAATAGGGTATTTTATCATATTTTTGTTTTTTTCTATATGTAGGCCCTACCATCCAATGCTAGAAACACATTTATCTGCAAAGCCCAAAACCTGATCATTTGAGACCTCTGCAGCATTAATGATTGGAAATGAGTCCCTCTAAAGGGTCCCCCAACTACTCTGCAGTTTGCCCTGGGCTGAGAGGTTTCCCAGCATGCAGGATTTTCGGTTTTAGATCGGGAGAGACCAGGCAGACGGGACTGAGCTGGTCCCACTGTTATTATGAATGTGTCCCCAGAGTGGTCTCCTGTGAGCCCAAAACCAGTATCTCACCAGCTCCATTCCTGTTTTTGTAAACAATGGACACATATTTGTTTGTAAATAAAACCATAAAAATTAATTATTTAAAAAACAACAACCCGCAAAACCTGGCACCAACCTGCCATGGATACAATCAGCAATAGATGGAAGCAGCCAGAACAGGGAGGCATCACAAGACAGGCAGGCCTGGGAGGGGTGCCTGGGGGCGCCCGGGGGAGGGGCGGGAGCAGGCCTGGGGCCTGGCGATGGCTGCTGGGAGGAAACAGGATGACTCCATGCTGTTTGTGACAGCCCACCGCCCCCCCCCCCCCGAAGTGAGGGAAAGCTAGCACGTGATTTCATTCTTTTAAGTTTATTTTGCAGAGAACTGTTCAACTGAATCAAACCAACACTCCTTTTAAATTCCAGTATGGGGGCGCCTGGGGGGCTCAGTCGTTAAGCATCTGCCTTCGGCTCAGGTCATGGTCCCAGGGTCCTGGGATGGAGCCCTGCATCGGGCTCCCTGCTCAGCAGGGAGCCTGCTTCTCCCTCTCCCACTCCCCCCTGCTTGTGTTCCCTCTCTCGCTGTGTCTGTCAAATAAATAAAATCTTAAAAAAAAATAAAAATAAAAATAAATTTTAACAAATACAAAATACAAAATTAAATTCCAGTATGAAATCACGGCACGAGCATGCGGTCACAGGAGGGAAACTACACCGTCCAACAGGCACCGCCAAATGAGCAGGTGGCTGTCTCCGAGTCTCGTCGCCGCGCCGGCTCCGTGTTCATTTGTCTGTCTGGGGGCAACTCTGCCGGGGGGGCAGTGTGGCGGGGGAGCTGTGATTCTGCTGGGGTAAAGGAAGATCTGAGTGCAGGACTGGAGGCTCCCACCAGCATTTCAAAGGAGCCCATCCAACCCACTGGCTGGCTGGAAGGTTAGCTTAGGGCCATTTCCCCAGCCAAACCCTGGGGCCCTTCCCAGCCCCAGGTGCCGCAGGTGCAGCACCGAGCAGCTGGTCCCGGCAGCACCTTGGGGACCCAAAGCAGGGGCCGGGGGGGGGGGCAATTGTCCTTTTTTGTCCCAGCATTAGCTGTTCCAAGCCACAGACAGGCACCACAGAGCAGGCCACAGCTGAAAGCATGGCCAGATGCTGGAGGGGATCAACGGGGAAGGCAAGCCTGGTGCGGCAGCTGGGCAGAGGCCCCTGCTCACGGGACGGCAGCCAGGACAGGTACACGTGCCCAGTAACGGGCTCCGGGACTGGCACATCCGAGCAGGCAGCTGTTGTCCGGAAGAGGCTGTCCCAGCAGCTGCAGAGGGGCTGCTGAAACCTCGCAGTTCTCCCAGCCTGGGATGTGCTGTGTGCAGCCGGGGACACCTGCCCGCACAAACCCAGACCCGGGGGTGGGGGGGGGCGGGCAGAGGGCAAGGTCAGGCAGCTGCCAACAAAACATACGAGCAGGGAGGTGACGGGGGACAGGTGGCCAAGGGCATTCATCCTTTCAACACATGTTCGCAGAACGACAGCAACACATGCATCTTCAGCATCCACCAGCTGAATGTTTATTTTTATTTGAGAAGGTAATACATTGTCTTTGTCAGAATATTAGAAGAATATAGGAGTGTACCCAGTAAAGAAAGGAAAGTCTCCCTCATTTTACAGCTCCAATCCCACCTTTCAGAGATAATCACCGTTAACAGCAGGGTGGATGGACTTCCGGACTTTATGTACATGCCTATATCAAGTATCTATGTTCATTAATATAGAATATCTTCTAACCAAAAATAGCATTTCACTCTTCATACTGTCCTGCAACTGGGTCTTTTTACCTAACACTGTATCACATTTTACGTTATCAGTCCATCCATCAGGTCATCCCTTTGGACAGCTCAGTAATATTTCGTATTACAACCCTAACGAGTGACGGTCTCATCGGTTCCCCTATCGCCCTCCCTCCCATTGCTGCAGGGAACCCCTGGACACACTCCTGCACAGGAGCCGAGTACCTGCACTGTGGAGCTCCAGCAGCATCACTGAATGACAGAGTTGGCCAGTAAAAGTTTCAACAGATACTGCTAAAAGGCCTCTAAAAGCAACACAGAACAGTGCCCTGCAAATAGCACCGCTGGTTTAACCCTTTCGGGGCTCTCGATCGCTTTGAGAAACAAATGAAATCTAAAAACCATCCACACATTCGGCACCTGATTCTTAGGAGTTCGTAGGCCCGCTGCCCTGAAGTCCAAACAGAACCTCAGGCTAAGTACCCCCAGCAGGTCTGTGAAGAGCTGTGATAACATCTCGTTCTCCTGAACATCACTAGGGCCCCCCAAGCGAGGGCCACCTGATTCACATGAGCAGCGAGCGCAGAGCCTGGAGGGAGTAAGCCAGGAAACTGCCAAGCGCCGTTCTGCTCTGCTGGGTAGAGCAGAACTGATTATTTTCTTTTATGTGTCCTGCAGGTGACTGCAAATAACCAACCATCAGAAGTCCCGGGGACGAGTTCAGACTTGGAAAGGTCACAGGAGGAAAATAATAATGAGGTGACAACCACATGAATCCCATCTTGGTAAGTCTTAGCAAATAAGCCTCACGTCCACGGCCCTGAAAGCTACAAATTGGCCAGGGTCAGGAGAGCTTACCAGACCTCAGGGATGGGGCCTTATCTGTGTTTCCCTGGACCCGTGACTTCACTGCCCTGAGGACACAGCTCCCAGCCCAGTCACCTTCTTGAGATGGGGTCGGGTTCAAATAAAGTAAGAGATGGGGAAATGTTTTTAAAAAAGCAAAAATCTGGGGCGCCTGGGTGGCGCAGTCGGTTGAGCATCTGACTCCTGGTTTCGGCTCAGGTTGTGATCTCAGGGTCGTGGGATCGAGCCTGGAATTGGGCTCCGAGCTCAGTGCGGAGTCTGTTGGGGACTTTCTCTCCCCCTCTGCCCCTCCCCTCTCTGCGTGCACTCTCTCTCTCTCAATAAATAAATCTTTTAAAAAAAAATTAAAATTAAAAAAAGCAAAAAAATCTCCTTTATAAGGAAAAACAAACCGTTGGAACAAAGTGAAGGGAGAAATAGGCAAAAAAAAAAAAAAAAAAGCATCCATCTTCACCTAAGATTTTTTTAAGCATACTAGAACATAAGAAAAATAGGTGACTTTTAAAACTTCACTTAGGATTCACTGATTCCAACTGTTCAGACTCCAGTAGCCCCAAACTTGCTGATCTAAGAGAGATGCTGGTTTGTTTGTAACCAAAACTTCCTTTGGATCAGTGGTTCTCAAGTGGGGCCCCACGGGGGGACAACTGGCAGTGTCTGAAGACGTTTCTGGTTGTCACTACTCAGGGAGGGGTGCACAGGCATCTATGGGCAGAGGCCAGGGATGCTGCTCACCATCTTACAGCACACAGGACAGCCCCACAACAGAGGATTATCTGACCCCAAATGTCAATAGTACTGAGGTCAAAAGCCTTCCTGTAGAGACAACCATGGGGTCACAGGCCCCAGCACTGGCTGGAGAAAGGGCCGCTGGGAAGAGTCCTGCGGTGTCCCTTGGTAGTCTTCTGCTCCTCCTCCTCACGCAGGTCATTTGTCTCCAACGTGGAAGCTGCTAAGAGCCTGTCCAGCACCGGTGGGGAAAGAGCAGACCCATGAGAGGCCACAAACCCCTTTAAAGAACGACAGCTGGAGCCGTAGAACAGACCGGGCCTCGGCTGCCGTGGGCCCGGAGCAGGAAGGTTTTGGGGTGAACAGTAAAGCAGGGTGAGAGGCGGAGGGGCTCTGGCCCGCATCACATTTTAAAAAAGAGTTTTTTCCGGAGGAAATTGAAACAACCGGGGAATCTGTTTGTAAATCCCTTTCTGTGAAACAGCATTAGCGACCTGTGAAAAGATGAGCACGGGGAAGTCTGTGAGGGCTCCCGATGGAAGTCAGAGGTCCAGGGAGGGGCTGCGGGGGAATGGCCACTGACCCAGCCCTGACACAGCGCTGGCTTGTACTCTGTGTCTATGAGTCTGTTTCTGTCTGTTGGTTGTGTCTTTCAGATTCCACATATCAGGGACACCTGGGTGGCTCAGTCAGTTGGGTGTCTGCCTTTGGCTCAGGTCGTGATCCCAGGGTCCTGAGATTGAGCCCTGCATCGGGCTCCCTGCTCGGTGGGGAGTCTGCTTCTCCCTCTCCCCTCTGCCTGCCGCTCCCCCCTGCTTGTGCTCTCTCTCTCTCAAATAAATAAATAAATAAAATCTTCAAAAACAATTAATTCCACATATAAGTGAAACCCATACGGTATTTGTCTTTCTCTGACTTATTTCACTCCACATAATACCCTCTAGCTCCATCCATGTTGTCACAAATGGGGAGATCTCATTCTTTTTTATGGCTGAGTAATATTCCATTGTGCATCTAGACCACGTCTTCTTTATCCATGCATTTATGGATGGATGCTTAGGCTGCTGCCAAATCTTGTCTGTTGTCAATAATGCTGCAGGGCAGGGCAGTGGGGGGATGGGCAAAGTAGGCCAAGGGGATTAAAAGGTACAAACGTCCGGGCATGAAAAGCGCAGCACAGAGAATACAGTCAATAATACTATAATAACTTTGTATGGAGCGGTGGCAACTACACTTATCGTGGTGACGTCAGAATTGTCAAGTCACCGTGTTGTATGCCTGAAACTCACTACATACGACAACTATACTTCAATAAATACATACGTACATACATAAAAGCTTAAGAACTATTTAAAAAACCTGCAGCCTCCTTGAGTTGGGAGGGAGGGTATTGAAAGAAGAGTATATCCATTATAAGTTTAGAAAACTCAAAATTCAAAATTTCAAACTTCAAATCTTCACAAAGTTCAAATCAGATTGAGAGGTTTGCTTCAAGAAGAGCCAAGAGAAGAGATCAGGTCCAGGAGCCAAGTGCACCGCTTGGCCCTGACGGACTCCCCGCCTGACCCTGCAGGGCCCCAGCTGCCTCTGAGGTCACCTGCCCAGAGTCACGGTGCCCGGGGCCCCTCGAGTCCTGTACTTGCTTTTCCTTTCTCCTCCGCTCTGCTCCGCAAAGCACAAAGCCATAGCCTCCGCAGGAGGAAGGCATGGTCCCAGCCTTTCCTTCTCATGACACAAAACACCTGAGCAAGCGGGCGAGGCCCACGTGTGCTCTGAGACCCGTGGAGGAAGCAGCTGCTCTGAGCAGGATCCCATGGGGAGAGGCTGGGGTCCTATCAGGCCATCCTTCCCGCTCTCTCACTGGGGCCCCCCCCGAGAAGGGCATATACTGAAGAAATCATAATTCTTGAGGGTCAAGGGTAGAATGCTACACAGTGGGGTGAAGGGTGCAGGCCCCATGACCTGCCTTCAGGAAATGCCATGCTCTGGCCACTGCGCCAACCTGCCCTGCACTGAGGACTGGTTCTGCAAGTGGGGATCCCAGTGTCAGCCTGGGACCTCAGAGAAGCCAGGGAAGGCAGCCCTTTGAACAAAGGGCCAATGTCACTGCAATAGTAACACCTCGCAATTAAGAGAAGCAGAAGCACCAACCTCGTGGCAAGGCAAGGTGCAGAAGAAACCTCTGGTGTGGGCCTGCGGCCCTGCCCGCCCCTCCCGCCCTCTCCCGAGGACACGTGCCCCTCCCAGCAGCCTTCCCTTTCCTTCCCCAGAGGAAGGCCACGCTCACCCTGAGCAGGAGGGTCTGCAGGTCTTCAGAGTGAGCCCACTGCTCAAAAACACCATCCAAGGTCTCCACGTACCAGGAGCCCCTCTTGGTATCCCTCCAGGAAACAAAGCCTGCAGAAGCAGAGAGGCTGAACTTTATTGGAGAGCCGCTAGCCACCCGCCACGTGCAGGCTGGAGCCACCTCTGGACTTGGGCCCATTCACATGTCCAGCAGGAGCAGCCCACATCTCTGTGCTCTGTTCCGGTCAGGACCTTACTTCACCCTCCCCACCACCTTGGGACTTTGGTTGTGATTCCTGCTTTCCCAGCAAGGAGAACAAGGCTCTGAGAAGTCATGTGACTCGCCCAAGGGCTAAGAAAGGAAGGAGACTAACGCTCCTCACACCTGCTATGTGCCAGGCACCATGCTCAGGGAGGCACTAACCACCTTGCGAATCCCCAGGGCGCCCCCTGAAGTGGGACTGCTATTCCCATTTTAAAGATGGGAAGACCGAGGCAGGACCAAGACAAGGGTGAGGCAAGTGAGGCGTACAAACCCACGAGCAGGTGCCCCCTTAAGTTCTGCATCCTAAGCGCCTCGCCTGCCTCACCCCGAGCTGAGGCTCAGAGAGGCGAAGCAACTTGCTCAGGGTCCCACAGATGGCAAGGGGCAGAGCTGAGACTCACCCCCACGCCTTTCCTTCGCAACACAGCTGCTTCTAGGGCAGACCGGGGGAGACCCGCCGGCTGGCAGGAGGAGCTCTCCTGATGCGCTCACCTGGGAAGGTAGAATAGGACACGAAGATGTCACTGGGCGTGGGCAAACTAGACACGGCGTCCGGCTGGTCAAAGGGGCCTGGGCCTTCCTGGAATGGGGCAGCGTCTGACTCCGGGTCACTGCCAGAGGTCCTGTCTTCAGGGGAAGCGCAGGCCACCTCAAACCCATGGTCTTTCTGCTCTGCAGGGACGAAAGACAGACACACCACTCATCACCGACACACACAGACCAAAGCTCCTGCTCCTCACTTCCTGGCGACATCCGGCCTGCCCCGGCCTGAGAGCGCCGGACCCCCTCTGGAGCCAGGGTGCCAGGGCTGAGCAAATATCCGCAAGAAACAGAAACCTAAGCTTTGCCTTTTTTTTTTTTTTTATTTGAGAGAGAGAGCGCACGCATGTGTGAGCAGGGGAGGGGCAGAGGGAGAGGGAGAGAGAATCTCAAGCAGACTCCCCACCGAGCGTGGAGCCCAACATGGGGCTCAAACCCACGACCCTGAGATCACGACCTGAGCCGAAATCCAGAGTTGGATGCTTAACCGACTGAGCCACCAGGAGTCCCCAGACCTTTACTTTTTACTATAACAAAAGTTTTACACATTCATTAGGTAAAATTTTACCTAATCACAATCTTTTTAAAAAGCCGTAAAAACAAGTTACAAGGTAACACCCAAGGGAACCAAAAACGGGTGTTCTGACAAAACCTTGCACAGCGATGTTCACAGCAGCATTATTCACAACAGACAAACGGTGGAGACAACCCGCGTCCACGACAGACGAATGGCCTGCACACATCCAGTGGAATTTCATTCTGGATTGAAAAGGAAGGAAGTGCCGGCCGCTGGTGCACTGTGGACGGGCGCTGGAAACATGCCGAGTGCAAGGACCGACGCCAAAGGCCACGTCTCTGGCTCCATATACATGAAAGACCCAGAATGGGCAGATCCACAGAGAAGAAAGCAGGCGAGTCATTGCCAAGGACTGAGAGGAGGCAGGCAAGGAGAGTGAGTGCTGATTGGTACGAAGCTTCTGTTCGGGGCGATGAGAAAGTTCTAGAATTAGGTCACAGGCATGTGTGCTCATGTACTCACTGCCACTGAACTGTATACTTTAAAATGGTTAAAATGGTCAACTTTATGTCATTAAAAAACAAGTGGCATTATTCGGTCTTGTTCTCAGGGGGGCAGCTTCTGTTAACAATCGGCGTGTTTGGGCGCCTGGGTGGCTCAGTTGGTTAAGCAACTGCCTTTGGCTCAGGTCATCATCCTGGAGTCCCAGGATCGAGTCCCGCATCGGGCTCCCTGCTCAGCAGGGAGACTGCTTCTCCCTCTGACCCTCTTCCCTCTCGTGCTCTCTCTCTCTATCTCATTCTCTCTCTCAAATAAATAAATAAAATCTTAAAAAAAAAAAAAAAACAATCGGTGTGTTTCCTTCCAGACATCTCTCGTCCCTCTGTCCATCATACGTCTGCTGAATGGGTCTTATTCTTCTGTCCTATCGTCTCTCCTGCCTCCCTCGTTATTTTGTTCTACTATATTACTCGTACTCGCAAAGCTATCTCAGATCCTTGTAGGAAATCAAAGAAGGCAGCAAACCAGAGGTCACAGGATCTGTGGAGATGTTTACACCCTCTGACCCTGTACTTTCCCCAGGAACTCATTCATGTGACATCAACACCCTCTATGTAAAGACATCTGTGGTCACGGGAGCCAAAAATTGGGTATCACCTCAACGGCTGACGTCAGGGAAATGGATTAGTGAGTGCCGATCACTAAAACGGAGCATTATAAAGCCCTCTGAACTAGCGGTGATGAGGACCGTAGCGATGTGAAGAAATGCTCACGGGCTAACGCAGGATGAGAAAAAGCGGACTGCCCGCGGGCCACCATCCACAGATAAGAGGCAGAAATGAGACCACTGTGTCAGGCTCGCAAGATGCTGGATGATTCCTGCACTCACATTTTCTGTCTTTTCGGTTTCAAAATCCGAATTCCCCCCAAAGCCGTGGCAGACCTGGAAACCAGAGGGGTCAGGGCAGGACTCCGGCCACCCACAGCTCTGCCACAGAGCCATCGGGGTGATGACATGGCGGGAGGTCTCCCGAGACGAGCCCCAGGGAATCACTGCAGGGTGCAATGGGCCACTCCAGACAGGAAGCAGCCACAAAGAGCTTCAGAAAAAGCAGACAGAGGGCAGAGTGGCCCAGAGGGTTCCTTAGGGAATGGTTTCTGGGGCAGGTCAATGTGACCCAGGCTCTGATGGGAGAGGGAAGAGTCCTGGTCGGGGAAGCAGCAGGTCAGGCAGACCCTGGGCAGGAGAGGAGGCGGGTTTCGTGGCTGGATCTGTGGTGGGAAACAGCAAGGAGGGAAGGAGGTCACAGTTCACCCAGGGAAGCTGGGGTCCCAACTGCAGGGGGCAGAGACGGGACAAGGATGGTTCTGGCAACCCCATATAATAGCCCCAACATCTACTGACCTCTCACCCCATACATCTAACTCAGAAACTCGGCAATTTGCCTTTGTTCTCACAGCTGACCTTCAGGGGCCAGGATTCTGCCCTCTGCGTGTTGCCTCTCAGCCCTGCTGCCTCTTCCATGGAGGGCCCCAAGCCTGCAAAGCCTGGGCTTTTGAGACGTGTGAGAGCTGGGCTGTTCCACTGCTTACTCGGGTCCCTGCTTCTGGTTGTTTTCTTGGCCGAGATTCCGGAATCTGCCCTGGGTGTCTGGGAATGACTTGAAGTGGAACAGGGGCCGGGACCTGAGATGTGGGTGGCCGGGTCGGGGCGCACTGTGGTGGGGGAAGCCGCAGGAATGGCCTAAGGAGACGGAGGGGGGCAGAGGGACCGCCTGGGGAAAGCAGAGAAGACACAGTGGGATCTGAGAGGGGAATACAAGAGCGAGAGAGAGAGAGAGAGAGAGAGAGAGGCAGACCAGGGATGCGAACTCCATCTCCATGTCCCCCTCATTCGACAACTCTGAGGTGAAAGCCTCGCCCTGCTTGTCTCCCTCTCTCTCTGTCCCTCCCCACCGCCCCCACGCTCTCGCTCTAAAATATATAAATAAATCTTAAAAAAAAAAAAGAATATGCTACAGGTTATGATCTCAGGGCCCTGGGAATGAGCCCTGCGTCAGGCTCTGCACTCAGCATGGAATCTGCTTGGGATTCTCTCTCCCTCTCCCTCTGTCCTTCCCCAACCCCCCGCTCGTGTTCTCTCTCTCTCTTAAAACAAATAAACAAACAAGAAAAAAAATATATATATATACAGTGTGTGTATATACATGTATATTTATGTTTATGTATATATACACACACGCATATTACTGAAATCTCCGGTACCTGGGCCCTTGGGAATTTAATTTAGCTCTGGCCTCCCTTTCTCTGCGACAGTGGAGAGAAGGTCTAATTGAGGGAGGTCAGGGGAGTGATAAGGAAAATGAAAGAGGTTTTTTTCCTCTCCTCTGCTTTGTGATTGCCAAGTCTCTGGAGTTGAAGCTGCCAGAGCTGAATGAGCCCCAGAGGCTCCCGCACCGTGAGCTGGAAGGCTCTTACCTCTACAGGCTGGACAAAGCTGAGACCTACTCGAGGCAGAGGCAGGTGCTGCCGTTCGGGCAAAGGGGCCATGTTTGGGACCCTCTGACTGCCCCCTGGGCACCAGGAGGGACTGAAGAGAGAAGGAGGCAGGGGCGGCTCCTCCCACTAGAGTCATCGGCAGGGAGACTGAGGACCTGCTTACCCCCACCACAGGCCTGGATGAAGAAGAGCTTGGGCTTCCCTCCCAAACTGGGGCAGCTGGCTCCATTGAAGATGTTCACAATTTTCTCGATGGACACAGGACATCCATCCGTGCCATAAACAGCCCCTGGGAACTGGCGGTGGCTGGCCTAGGAGACCAAAACTCCTGGTTACAAGACCAAGAAGCTGGGGTAGGAATCCAACACACTGTTCAGAGGTGCTGCGGGGCCAAGCATTTAGAAGGACCCAGCCAGGGGCACAAGCCTGACTTAGACAGAGGTTGGCTCTGGATGGGTCCTAGGCAGTCTCTATTCCAGAGGTCTCAGACTCATGTGCCTAAAACATTAGCCTAACTGGATAGCGCTGACCAGCTTCTTCTAGATTGGTGGTTCTCAAAGTGTGGTTCCCTGGACCAGTGGCATCAGCATCACCTAGGAACCTGTAAGGCATGCTGATTCCTGGGCTCCCCCGAGACCTAACTCAGAAACCCTGGTGGTAGGGCCCAGCGATACGGTCTTTCAGGAGCCTCTGATGCAGCTAAGCATTGAGAACCACTGCTCTAGATCAGTTCTTCTCAGACTTTCTGTATATGCGGACCCTGTCAAAGCGGAGGCTCCCTGGGAAGAGGTCTGGGGCAAGGCCTGAGAGTCTGAATTTCTCACGAGCTCCTGGTGAAGCCCATGCTGCCGGTCCAGGGGGTCACACCATGAATGAAAAGGGGGCAGTCCCTGCCTAGCTACCGGCCAGAGTTTCACTCTGTGAGGATGCGGCCTAGTAAGGCCAGACCATTGTGGTTTTTCAAGAGAAGCTGGAAATCCTGATTTCTCTGAGAAAGCTGCCACTTTTGAAAACACGGTGCAACCCCCATGGGGACTACAGGCCTCCAGCTTGGAGCCTCGGACCTGTCCAACCCTCACGTGAAAAGAGGGGGGACCTGAGGCCCAGGCAGTGGGAGGGGCTGGGCCACAATGACGCAGCACATTAGTGGCCAAGCCCAGAGCGGATCCCAGTGTCCGGACACCCAGGCAACGGCAAAGGGCCTGGGACAATGCCTAGCGGGGTGGAGGCAGGAGCTGGGAGCTCCTGTGTGCTGTGCCCGGCTCCGAATAAAATCCAGGGTAGGAGCTCTGTGGGCAGAATCTCCTCCCTGCCTTTCCCAGATGGCTTCTCCCAGGAACACAGCCCCACCCAGGAGGAGCATCCAACTCCTCAGAGGGCCGGGTGGCTCCCAGGAAGACAGCAAGGGATAGACAGGGCCCCCCGGCTCTTCCTGCAAGGCGAGGACACAGGAAGGGATGGGGCTCCGTCAGGGCCTCTCAGCTCAGCACTTGGGGGCAGCTACCCAAGGAGCGTCTACCTGACAGCCGTGAGAGAGGACAACCACCACGCAGCAGTCCAGGCCGCTGTGGTCCCGCTGCGCCAGCTCCACCAAAGCCTGGACCATTTGCTGCAAGAGAAAGTGGCAGGTGAGCCGGAGCACTGATGGATCGGGTCCCCACGCTGGGCCCGCCTGGGCAGAGCACCTCCCCTGCTCCCGGGGCCAACACTGCAGTAATGACCGTCGCAACTGTCACGAGAGCCACCGTTCTTGGACACCAGGTGCTGTGCTGGGGTACGGCAGGACGCCACCCCGCCCCTCCCCAACCTCTCCGTGGACAGCGACGCTACCTTGGCCTTCAGGTCACACTTCACCTCCACCGTGAAATGCAGTAAGCGGAAGCGTCGCTGCAGCTTTTCACAGTCGATATTGGAGCCGGTGCGGGCCGTGAGCCTCGACTTGAGGCAGAAGGTCACGTTGTTGATGATGAGGCAGTGGCCGCAGGGGTCTGCGTTCAGGGCGTACGCCTGCCCAAGCACAAGGACCAGTGTCAGCCGGGGTCTCGCGGCACCCCTCAGGAGAGAAGGCGAGCCCCTGGGCCCTGTGTCCCTTGGAATCCCCTCTCACAGCAGCCTGTTTTTTTTGTCACAGTACTTAACACGACTGAGACTGAGATATGTCTCTGTGTAACTAGCTTCTGCAAGGCTGATGGCTCCACAAGGGCTAGAAACACAAGGCGTCTGCTCCCCGGTACCCCGGCATGGAGCCCAGGGCCCGCACACGCGAGCGGGAGTGACTCCGTCCCACAGCCAATGCTCGTGGTCTGACCCCCTCCTGTGAGGTCTGACCCCCTGACTTCACAGACAAGGGAAGAGCAGGGAGGCTCGGACAGCCTGCTCCGGGAAGAGCTGTGTCAGCGTCAGGGAGCGGGACGGGGCCTGGGACCCTCCCGACAGCCGGGCTTGGTTCCCTGGGCTCCCGACACAGCTGCAGGGGGAAGGACCTGGGACGTGCAGAGCAGAAGAGCCCAAAGCCAAGGCAGCTGGCCCCAAGTCACAGGAAGACTCACCAAATCAGGATTTTGCTTGGAAATCTCCCGAGCACCTGGAGAGAGAGAGAGAGAGAGAAAGAGAGACAAGAAATGAATGCCTGGCCCAACAGGGGTGGGGCAAGGGTCTTTGAGTACAGAAGAGCAAGACTTCGGGAAACATGAGGGAGTGCTGGTGGGAGACTAGGGGCGCAGCCACCTTGCAGAACAGCTCAGAAGTCTCCAGTGAGGTTAAGCACACACCTACCCTCTGACCAGCAATTCCATTCCAGGGTATAGACCCAAGAGAAACGAGTGCAGTGAGCACAAAAAAACCTGGCCGTGGATGATCACTGAAGGCTTCTTCTTTTTTTTCCTTAAGGATTTTATTTATTTATCTGAGAGAGAGCACATGCGTGCACAAGTGGGGAGGAGGAACAGTGGCAGAGGGAGAGGGAGGAGCAGACTCCCCACCGAGCGCAGAGCCCGACACAGGGCTCGATCCCAGGACCTCAAGATCATGACCTGAAATGAAGTCAGATGCTTAACCAACTGAGCCACCCACGCACCCCACTGAAGCCTTATTCTTAATGCCTGGAACCAGAAACAACCCAAATGTTCATCAACAAGTTGATGGATAAACAATTTATGAAAAAAGCCATACAAGGGAACAGTCCACAGCCTGAAAACGTACAACACGGTGGATAAAACAAAACTTTATGCCAAGGAGAAGAAGCCAGAAGAGTATATGTGACATGATTCCATTCATATGAAATTCTAAAATAGAAAGGCATAAGGGAAGCTCTAGGGGAGCGGACGCTTCCTGTCTGTAGAACCCATGGAGCCCGGCACCCAGAAAGTCCTCAGCAAACATGTGCGGAGTGAATAAATGAGTAAAGGTGATCGTTTTTCCTTCGGTGTCAAATGAGTTTTCATTTCGATTAGCAAGAAGTCCACTGACCACCAGCCTATAAGCTGGGAGGACCTTTTTTCTTCTTAAACAAAGAGAACTTGGTGGCTCTCTCTGAGTTGCAATGCAAGGTGAGCTGCACTGGAGCCTATTCTCCTGATCCCACAATGGTGACATTCACGGCTCACAGAGGGCCAGGACCCCTTGCTGGGAACTACTCTCTCAAGAGTTTTAAAGCCACGCCAGAAAAGCATTCACATCCCCCTTTTTTTTTTAAAGTAACTTTTGGTTTGTTTGTTTAAGATTTTATCTATTCATTTGACAGAGAGAGACACAGCGAGAGAGGGAACACAAGCAGGGGGAGTGGGAGAGGGAGAAGCAGGCTTCCCGCGGAGCACAGAGCCCGATGCAGGGCTCGATCCCAGGACCCTGGGATCATGACCTGAGCCGAAGGCAGATGCCTAACGACTGAGCCACCCAGGCGCCCCTCACATCCCATTTTTTAATCGGAAATAGTTTTACCTGCCTGAAGAATCCTATAATTCACAGCCTCAAATCTGGAACTATTGCTCATTTCCAAAATCCCACTGCACCTCAACAATATAACTATTATCCACAACTGAAGAATTCTTTCATTCCCCAAATTAGTAGTATCGATCCACAAAGTGAGAGAGGGACATCATCAAAGTAGCACAATAAGAGTTTTCTACCGCCTTCCCCGACAATGAACACCCATTTTGACAATCATCCACAAATTAGACTGCCTTTGTGGAAGTCCAGGAATCGAGCAGAGAAGTTCCAAAACGCTGCTGGTGCAAGGTAATCCAAGATTAGATGCACTGAAGAAGCCAGTCAGCAAGGACTGGAGGGGGTGACTCCTCCTTCAAATGCAAAGCCAACACATGACTTCAGGAAACATGAGAAATCAAGGAAATAGGACACCACCAAAGGAGCAAAATAATTTTCCAGAAACTGACCCCCGAGAAATAGAAACCTGCAATGTGTCGGATAAAGAATTCAAAATTGCTGTCTCAAGCTACAAGAGTATACACAAAAAAGGTTCAACAACATCAGGAAAATAATACATGAACAAAAGAGATAGAAATCATAAAAAAGAACCAAACAGAAATTCTGGAGCTGAAGGATGCCATGAATGAAATTAAAAATGCAACAGACAGCACCAACATCAGACTCCATCACGCAGAAGAAAGAATCTGCGAAGTAGAAGACAAGTCATTTGAAATTATCGGCAGAGAAAAACGAGAAAAGAACAAAGACGAAGAAAGCCTACATGAACTATGAGTTATCTTGAAAAGAAACATCTATGCGTTATTGGGGTCCCAGAAGAAGGAAGAAAGGGAAAAAGGGGCAGTAGGCTTATTTAGAAAAATAATGGCTGAGAACTTCCCACACCTGGGGAGAGATCTGGACATCCAAGGTCATTAACTTCATAGGTCCAACTACCCACCAACCACTCTCTTGGTACTCACAGACATCACTGAATCGTCCAGAACCACTGTCCACTGGCCTGGGCACCTCTGGTCTGAGAACCTCTGGCCTGAGCTTGGCTGGCCAGAGCTGCTCAGGCCCCAGCACCACTGGAGAGAGTTTTCCCGGAGTCGGCTTTAATGGACCCGTCTTCCCTCTGAGATCCTCTGGTGTGAGGCCCATTGGTCCAAGCACCACAGGCATGAGGTTCAGGGGTCTGACAGCCTCTGGTTTCTGCTTTTGTGCTTGCCGACTCGTTCTCAGGAATGAAGCCAGCGCATCCTGGTCTGTGTCCTCTAAGCAGGAGATGAACAAAGGAAGGGCCTGACTCCCTCGGGTCTCTAGATCTATGACCAGCTGCCTGGCCTGATCACTCCGAGACCCCGAGCCTGCATGCTGTTTGGAAAGAAAGACATGGCACTGTTATCCACACAATGTCCTGTGACTCTCATTTTGTCCCTCCCCCCCCCCATTTCCCATCTAGCCTAGGTCTAAACAATCGGTCACGGGGGCAAAACTTGAGCCTGCAGTTACACTGAGTGTGTGCCACTTGCCAGCCTTCACTTACCTATTTTTAAAGATTTTATTTATTTATTTGAGAGAAAGAGAGAGCACAAGCAGGGGGAGCGGCAGGCAGAGGGAGAGGGAGAAGCAGGCTCCCCACCAAGCAGGGTAGCCAACACAGGGCTCTATCCCAGGACCCTGGGATCACGAGCTGAGCCGAAGGCAGACGCCTAACCGACTGAGCCACCCAGGCGCCCTGCTTATCTATTCATTATTTTGGAGGCATCTCCTATGAGCCCAGCATTGCTAAGTGCTGAAAATACAGCAGTGAACATTATTAGTCCTCAAGAAGCAGACATCTAGTGGGAGTTGCAAACAGACAAATCAACAGTGACACACCAAAGACAGAAGTGTCAGGTGGGAAAGTACATGGGCCTTAGGAGGGTCCAGGGTAATCCAATTCAGCCCTGGGAAGCCAGGGAGGTCTCCAGGAGGGGATGTCTTTACTGAGACCCCAGGGAACATTAGGGAAGTGAAGAGTGAATTCAGAGAAATGAGAAATGTAAGCTGGAATGGGAAACAGTCATGAGGGATGAGGCCTTTGTGTGGTCATGCCAAGAAAGCTGTGAGTAGCAACTGAGGAGTTTTAGGAAAGTGACAGAGTCAGATCTGCCTTTTAGAAAAATCATCCTAGGGGCAGGGTGGACAACAGAAGGGAGTGAGCCACAGCCAGATCAGGTGGTGGCAAAGACGGTACAGCAGGAATGGAGAAGTGAGTGGACACACCAGAAAAATCAAGAAGGAGAATGCACAGGATTTGGGCACTCATCAGGTGGACTGTAAAGTGCAGGAATGGTTGAGGTTAACGGGTGTCAGGATGGTGGGGCTGGTCACTGACACTGGGAAAAGGAAGAAACTGTTTATCTGCTCATCCTTTCAGACCCAGCTCTGGCCAAGTTCCTCAGGGTCCACAGGGATAAGACACCATCCTGGCCTCAAATATCCTACAGCAGCACTGTCCAAGGGAACTTTCTACGATGATGGAAATATTCTTCACCTGCGCTGACCAAGATGGCAGGCATTAACCAACATGGCTACTGAGCACTGGGGTCCTACAACTGAGGAACTGAATTTTCTATTTTGTTTAATACTAATTACTTCAGATTTACACTTAAATAGCCACAGGTGGCTAATGCTACTATACTGAAAAGCACAGACCTATAATGTCACTGAAAAGATAATCCTCACTAACAAAACAACTAGCCTTTCTCTCAACATTTATGGAACACTCACAGTAAGACAGACACTGTGTTAAATGTATCATTTCATCTAGTCCCCCTCAACAACCTTAAGGGGTTAAATTACAATTATCCCCACTTTACAGATGAGGGAAACTGAGTCCCAGAAAGGCACTGCAACTTGCTAATATGTAACAAAGCCAGGATGAGGACCCAGATCCATGTGGCTCAGCCAAACCAGGTGTGGCAAAATGGCGGCCTTGTCGTTCGTGTGACCTTCTTTTAAAAATCTCAATTTGTTGCTAACATTTAAAATCAGGGAATTTAACATCAAAATCAGGACTTACAGCTTCTCTTTAAAAATCTGGCAACCCAGGGCCAGCATTCTGGAATGACCATATGAGCTGGAGCTGGGCGGCTGCCCACTGCAGCGCCCACCCATTGGGCCTCGGTGGGCATTCGATTTTGTATCCGAAGGCAAGGATACGGCCTCAAACAATTTCCACTCCTCAGTATAGGCCACAGAGCAGATGCTCATGAGACTTTTTTAATATTATTATTCATTGGTAATTTTTCATTATGACCCTTATCCTATTTAAAGACTTCTTCACTAGGTCAGGCCAAGCTCCGGGATGATGGAGAAAACGGACACTCGGTCTGCAAGCAGTCCCCAGGGCAGTGGCCAGAGGCCTCCTGAAAGCCAAACACACCTGCTGGTAGGAAATACCTCCCAGACCCCTCCTTACCTCAGAGGCCTGTGGTGAGAGCCAAGTAAGACATGAAGCTGCTTTTAAAAGAGAACCTCGCATGTTTATTTTCTCCATTACCTGCACCAGACCCCTCATCTCCAAAACCCCTTAGGAAACATAAACTTCGCATAGGAGGGGCCGAACAAAGTGGGCAGGGCACAGCCAGCTAGGCCCGGACTCTGTGCCTGACCTTAACAGTTTCACATCCATTTGCTCATTTGGTTCTCACGCTACTACTGTTGTCCCCAGTTCACAGTCCAGGAAACTAAGGCTCAAAGACGATCAGTGACTTAGCGGGGGACACAGAGCCAGGCGGTGTGACCCACCCCCTCCAGCTGAGTGCCCTGAACCTCCCACGCTAGAAGGCCGGACACAGGCCTAGTTCCCGGGCAGAAACACAGTGCTGCAGCAGCCAACAGTGCATGCTGGGTGGTGCAGGGCGTGGAATCGCTCTAGCCAACCCTGGAAGAGGTGTTCGGGATCGCACGGTTCCGCTGGACGATCTAGTGGGCTCAACGCCGTGAGGGAAAAGGGGGTTCCCACACGATGGTTCCCCAAAGGGGATGGGTACGGGGGGCACAGACCGGGAGTGGAGAGCGGGAGCTCGGCCTTTAAGTCATGCTGTGGTTTCAGTAACCCTCTCCGCGCGGCCTCGCTGACCCCATCTGGGACGTGAAGTCTGCGCGCGGCGCGGGGAACTGGGCGCACCTGAATGTCCTCGATCATGGCGGGCGTAAAGAGCTGGCGGGACAGCAGAACGTCCCAGAGCGAGGCCACCTGCAGCTCGCGGACCAGCCGCACCCGGCATCGCCGCAGGAGCTGCCGGTCGGCCTCGTCCATGGCGGCCAGACGACGGAGACCCGGGCGGCCTCGGTCCGCTTCCGGGCCTCGGCCGCGGCGCCCCGCCCGCCGCCCAGGACCCGCCATCGCGTTGAGCCCCGCCCCCGCACCGCCCCTCGGCCCCGCCCCCGCACCACCTCGGCCCCAGCGGCTCTGCCTCCGCGGCCCGCCCCCAGGACACACCCCCGCGTCGCTGCTCCGCCCCACCCCCAGAGCGCACTCTTAGTCCGCGCCGCCAATCCCTAGCCAGAAGGCACCGCCACTCGGCTTTTACAAAAACTCGGAGGCGGTCACACTGCTGGTAAGAGGGGCACCCATGCCATGGTCTGTCCCGCCCCATTCAAGCCCCTCCCGGCTATGGTGTCCTCTAGCCCCCTCCCTGTCGGTAACAAAACCATAATTCTCTTGCCCCCGCCCCGTGCCCAGATGTCGTCGTTTACTGTTCCAGACTCTCCTGTCTCACCCAACCAAGCCCACATTTCACGGTCTTAAATCCCCCTCTTCCCTCCCTCCCACCCTAGCTCCTCCTACAAGGAAAAAAAAAAAACTGGCAGAAATCTACTCCTCTGAACTCCCAATTTGTACAGCTCACTTCCACATTTCAAAAATAATTGCTCCTGTTTATTGAGCATTTGCTAAGTCTCAGCCATTGCGCTAGTCACTTTACATTATGTTATCTCACTTGTCCTTGACTACAATCCTACCAAAGGAATACCAAAAAGTGTTCTTTTCCCCCATCTTGCAGATGGGGCTCAAGGAAGTGGTCTCCGTTCAAGGTCCCAGAGGTAGTGAGTGGCACAAGGCAGCCAAAATTTAAACCGGAACCTGACTCAAGTCCACCTTAGAATCCATTCTCCTGAGCATCAAAACCTCAGCCCCATTCATTCATTTATTCCACAAATATTTAAGATCCTGCCTGTGCTGAGGTCCGAGAAGATCCAGGTGAACAAAACAGAAGACCCTGCCCTTAGAAGCTTACATTCCCGTGGGAGGAGACAGACGATGAACAATATAAAGAAATAAAGGATACAGTGTGTTGGTGATAAATGCAAAGGAAATTTTTTTTAAATAATAAAAACAGGGCGGGGGGGGATATGAAATCTCTTTCTTTATATCCCCAAGGAACCTATATCATTGGCTCAATGAAAGTTTACTTGATTCACCTGTGACTTTCCCCCTCCCTCCCCGCCACACACACGCATCCCTTTCTCGTGCTGAGGGCAGTCCCTGGCACATTCTATGGCGGAGCTCGCTTTAGTAAATAAGTTTAGGAGTCCTGGATTCTCTAGGCCTTGGGCAAGTCCCTGCCCCTCTCTGGGCCTCAGTCTCCCCATCGGTATAAGGAGGAGTCGGACTAGAAAGGCTCCCTAAGGTCCCGTCCAACTCTGACGCTCTAGGATTCTATGAATAGGGTTAAAGAGAACAGGGACCAGCGATTGCTTCCCCACCCTAGCTACTGTTACTAGACGAGGGCCATCTCCTGGTACGAGTGGAAACTCCTCCCTGAATCGGGGAGGTCTTTGGGGCATCCCATCATGCATCGCGACTTTGCCTCTCTAGGAGGCACGTTTTGGCCTCTTTGGTCACGATCATCCCTTTGGATCCAGCCAAAGAGCGCGCCTCGTTCCTATGGCAACCGCGCCAGGTCCACGCGCAGACGGCGGGTAGCAAGGGTCAAAACAGATTCGCAAAGTAGAAGTCTTCGACCCGTTCAGTCCGCGCCTTCGGTGAGCCGAGCCTTTAAGTGTCACGTGACCCGTCCCGCTCGTCCCCGCCCCTCTCCCCGCCCGAGGTCCCGGCTAGCGCTAGTGCGGACCGGAGGCTCCCGGCCCGGCGGACTAACTGGAGCACGGACGCTGCAGCCGGTTGGGCCGGTGCCCTTTCCCGGTAACTCCCTCCCGGCGTGACGCGCGGAGACGCGGACGCGGCGGGGCCGGGCAGGCTCGGGGATCTCCCGTCAGTTCCTCCTCGTTCCCGGTTCCCCCGGGCCCGGGGAAAACCGGGAGCCGGCAGGGCCGGGCCCAGGGCTCTCGGTGGGCGGCGGGGAAGGCGGCCGTCTCCTGGAGGGTTGCGACCTCCGGCGGGAGCTCAGACCCGGAGCGTGCCTCCTGGAGCCGCTGCCCTGACCAGGGGATACTGCCCGCGGGCGGTAGCCTACCTGTTGGGCAGGTGGTTTCCTGCCCCGAGGCCGGCACACTCGAGCTCGAGACTGCCAGCCAAAGAACTTCACAGCCCCCCCGCCTCTTGGGCTGCTCACTGGAGGCGACTGACACGGTGGAATAAGGCAGCGATTGCACTGCGTGATAGACAAAAATAATAAGTATCACTTTCTGACTGTTGACCCTATGTTCAGTAAATCCTTTACATACATTTAACTCCCTTGCTGATCCTTTCAAGGTGGTATTATTCACCTCCATTTATGAATGACACTGAGGCTTAGCAAGTTTAAGTAACTTGCCCAAGGTCATAAAGTGGTGGAGGACAGATCCCAATATGAGTCTGTTTCCAGAGCCTGTGTGCTTAAGCAGTAGCTACCTCACCTTCCCGAGTTTTAGCGCCCTGTACGTGTTTTATAGGGCGGAATAGGTTATAGGTTGCCTTAACGAGGAAGAAACTGAATTGTTTTAGGATATTTGTTCAGCATGCATGCAGTCCTAAAAATTGGCAATCAAATGAGTCAATTTCGTGAGCACTCCCAGGCACTATTTAGACTTCCGCTTGTCAAAATCCACCGCTGTTAACAGCTTTGCCTTCCTTAAGTAAGGTGTCACATTAGACACTTGAACCTTAAAACTTTAGTAATTCATGAAAAGTCAGGATAAATATGACCCTTGAAAATTCACCGTATGTTGGCACAAAGGTCATAATTCTGGACTGTAAATTCCGTGCAATACAGCACTACCTTGTTGATTAACCAACCAGGATTGTTTCCGAACCCACAGTGCATTCAGTTACTGCACTCACCAGACATGGATCTTTAACGTTTGAAGACCCTGCCTGGTCTACAGCCTTTGCCATTAATCGCCCTTCACGTGGAAAACTAAATTTTTTCTCCCAAGTTTTTCCTCATCTTTGGTCTCCATTTATAATAACCATATTGCTCATGGTTAAAGAGCATCCTCCCTATTTTCTTGGTCCAGTGGGTGTGGTGAGAATAGAATTGGGGTACACAATGTCATAACCGTTTTTTTTTTTAAGAGTATCTCACTTTCCTACTTGTACTTATTTAACACCAAGAACGTCACAACTATTGAATTTCATAGTTTTGCACCTGGCAAATCTTATGATCTCATGCATTTATTTAGCCTGTACTTAGTGAAGTGTTCTTAAGCCACATATCTTTAAGCTTAAAGTATTATTGTCAGAATAAGTAAAACAGTGTATTTAAGATGTAGTTGCCTTGATTTTCCTATGTATGTTTTCCCACATTTGCTTATTATTTCTTCATCTCATTCATTTTCAGTCATTTCTAGAGCTTTTCTAATCCAAGGAGTCTGGAAAGTTGCTGTTAATTCTTACTGCTCATCTTTTCATCTATAATAGTTCTTATGTATGATATATTCAAAAATAGTAGCAAGATTGTTGATTTTAAAAGACCTGGTCAAACAGATTGACACTTTTCCTGCCAAATAGCATTTGTTTGTTTGTTTTATTTTTCATCTATATATCTAATCCCTTTATCTAAAAAGCAAGACTGTCCAGGTTTCTACCACTGAAACTTACTGCTTCTTCGATCATTTCAGCTCTGGAAAGGAAGAGAAATGGAAGTGAAAAAGTTGAGCATTTCCTGGCAGTTCTTGATAGTTCTGGTTCTGATCCTGCAAATTCTGTCTGCGTTGGATTTTGACCCATACAGAGTCCTAGGGGTCAGCCGAACAGCCAGTCAGGCTGATATTAAAAAGGCTTATAAGAAGCTCGCCCGGGAATGGTAGGTGAAACAAAGAAATAGCAGTTTAATATAAGCTAAGCAGTTTTAGTAGGGGAATGAAGCCTAAATTATGGTTAGCTTTTATTTATCTCTGTTTCTATAAATATATGTATCTGTCTAAAATATTTTATTGGGGAGAACTAATGTTCATGTTATTCTTTAATTTTTAGTGATGAGATCCAAAGCCTGTGTTGCTCTGAAACCCCCTTTTAAGAATTCTTTGGCCTAAAGGATTACCCTAGGTGCTGCTAGCGTATTTAATGTTAAAGTCAAAGGGAGCTTTAGTTTTAAAATATATATGTAAATAATCAACCATAGATCAGCTAACCATCCCCACGATGTGTTATTCATAAAGTAACTATGAGTGTCATTGCTGAAGGGAACACCCTCCAATCCTGTGTTCTAAATTATTAATATTAAGCTTTCAAGAAAATTTAGAGTAAGAGCTTTTTGCCCTCAATTTTACAATATTTAGGAACTGAGTACATTACTCTTAAAAATCATCCTATAGAAAAATCGTGATTTTTACCTAGATAGGTTTTGTATTTGCTAAAGAGTATACAAGTGTTTGTGAATTAGCAGGATAGCAATAAATTTAAAACTTACGGACAGACATCGTCAGTTTTTTCCCCCAGTGCTTTGGACATGCCAAAGAGGTAGAAGTATCTGGATCATATAGCTAGAGGGGAGCAGCAGGAGGGGAAAAGATGGGAAGGGCACAGGTGACTAGAAGTTGGGGGAGCCAGTCATAGGTAATAAAAGCAGGTTTGGGATGAGACCGATCATTGCACACATACTGCGTGCTAGGCTCCAGGTTCTATGCTTTGTATCTTATTTACGCCTTATAATTCCCTATGAGGGAGATATGCTGTCCCTCTTTTACCTGTGGGGAAATCTAGGCTCACTGTTATTAAGTATTACTTCTGGGCTCCATAGCTTGACCTTCTGCACCAATAGGTAGTTTATTGCTTTTTTTACTTTCTAATCACATACGCGTCTGAGCAGACGTAAGAGTGAGTGGGTTAGTGTTGGGGCGGGCAGGAAGTTAGGCAGGAGCAAAGCTGCCACATGCAGATGACATTGCAGGCTGTGCATGACTCTGCCTGACACCATTATTCTTCAGTGAAGGATGTAACTTAGTTTTAAGCTGGTTGCGATAAAGGTAAAATATAGTTTAAATTATAATGTTTTGAATTCATAAATATTTTAAACCAAACTCCAATCACAGAGAATCCAGAATTCGATACTAAAAATACAATCTGATTATGTGTGGCCCCTTTCCAGGGGTTCTCTTTACAGTAAAATTGCTTTCCACGTCGTTTCAAACTCTTGCCTCTTTATATTTAAAGCAAAATACATAAATCTGCAATAAATCCATAAGGTAGCAACATTCTTTTGGACAGGGTACTGGCCTTTGGAAACATTTTAAAAGCAGAAATGATCGCTTGAGTATGTGGGATTTATTAAAATGTACAGCTTTGACTTTTCTGTCTTCCAGAGCTGAAAAGGGTGTTATGCTATTAATTAAATGAGTCATATGCTTCTCTTCCTTAATTAGATTCTCTCTAGGAGTCATTCATCACCTTAGAAATATAGAGAGTATCATCCAGGGAAAGTCTAAAATTTTACTTCACCTTTGTATTTTCACTGTGTTATTCCTTGTTGCTTTTTTGGCTATGGCAGTGTTTTATCCCTAAAATCATTGGTTTCACTTCGTGATGGCTTCATATGCACTGAAGGTAGCCAGTTTGACTTTTCGGAATGAACTGCAGCTGGGGGAAGTGGTTAATCATTGAATTGGGTTTGTAACTCTCCTCTGCTAGGTTTTACTACTAAGTAATGTTTCTTAAGCTTCTCAAGAGCTTTCCCCTTCTTTGGTGAAACCATTTCAAGTCACTTTTTTCTCTCAGGAAAGCTATGTTTCTCTCCTAATAATTAAGTTTTAACATAGGTGCCTTTCTTTTGTCGTCTACATTGGCGAAATAAACACCCTCACATCCCAAGAAAGAGGCGTCCTAAAATTTGATCGGAAACAAATGGGTATAACATGGTCAGTCACTGGAACAGTAAAACGATTTGTCTACGACTTTTCTGTATTACTTTTTCTACAGCCAGTAGGTACCAAGGACAGTATTTTCTTCATTTCCAGGTTTAAAGGACGTGTATCATATTGCGGTTGGTGACATGTTTCCTACACACTGAAAATAGTACTGGGCAGTTCTTTCCTAGAGCTGGATTTATCCTTTTTTCTACATGTTTGCCACCTTGTGGTAGTGTCCTGCAATTAGGAAAATATCCCTTATAACCTGAAACTGTCTTGTGGCTTCCTCCCTGTTCTCTGGCCTTGGTTTTGTCTGCGTCAGGATCTGTGGTTCTAACCCAGCCACCCTCACAGCCCTCTCCTTGGTTTGGTCTCCTCAAAAGCCCCTTCCAGTCCTTCCCCTACCACATTCTGTATGTTAAATCTTCATTTGTGTGAATGCATCATTTCTCTCTTTTCAGCCTAAGTTTGAATATTTAAAACACTTTTTTTTTGTCATCCAGAAACATGCTTTGGAACCACCATCTTGTTTCCTTAAGTCATACGATTTTCATTATACCCAGCTGACATTTTTTTCTCACTAATATCCATAATGAGAACTAAATAGTTAAGGGAGGAATGATGTCTAAATTCAACAGCCAGCCATTTTCAGTTTATTTTTAGAGAAATCAGAATATGTGGTATAATTCATTCAAACATGTTCCTGCCAGCTGATCAAGTCATAAATTTTCTTTATTCCAATGTACTTGGTGCTGTTTTTAGTAGTCATTTGCTTCCAGGTGGATTGTTTCTCTTTCCTGAACCTTTGCTAGAGGAAATTTACTAAAAGTTAGCAGAAGTGGTTACATAAAGAGTACTCTGTAATAGAGTCTCTTAACAAAAAGAACGTTGAAAAATCAGTTGGTATAAAACACTGATTCAGGTCTTGGGGGGATCCTAAGGAAGTAAAACCTAGCCCCTACTTTCCAGGACTTTAAAAATCTCCAAAGTGGAAATTGGCATAAACACAGGCAGATTACAGAATAACATATGACCGCAAATGGATATAGTTAATTGTCAGCTGTGTAAAATAGCAAACATTAGTTCTAACAGAAGTTTAAATCACTTTGCATAAACTGTAGATTTTTCTCACCTCTTAAAACATGGGGCCTGGAAATCATTATCCATTTATAGGTAAAAGGCCACCTTAGGCAAAAAGGGACAAGCAGAGCAGTAACGAAACTGAAATGTTCTCATTTGAACATCAGCAGCCATATGCTATTTGGAACATGGTTGACACTAAATGAATTCACGCCGTGTCGGAAAGCTATTTCCTGTGTCTACCTGAGTTGTCAGGAGAAATCCCTTCCTTGATAACATTCTAACGTTGGGATGAGTTGCTGCCATCCTGGGAAGAGAAGTCGGTTCGTAGGGCTCAGTGACATTAGCTTGGAACCAGTTTCAGCAGTGTTAAGGAACCAGGTAAAGACATGCCTATAGCGCACCTTTCCTCAGTGGGATGCTGCCAAACTCCCTGGTGCTTTGAAAATGTGCCCTGCTGAAGTGCTTTGGGTAGAAACACCTGTTTCAAAGTTTCACTTAATTATTATGGTCACGTGAAGCAAGTGATTGCTTCTACCATTTATTTTTGAAACCGTCCTAACAGAATGGCCTTCCATTTGCCTCTGATGTAGTGAACTGTGTGTACAAGATGTTAATTGTGTGTAAAACATTAAATCCACACTCACTGCCTGCCCATTTGTGTTTCAGGCATCCTGACAAAAACAAAGATCCTGGAGCAGAAGACAAGTTCATCCAAATTAGCAAGGCTTATGAGGTATCATGTCAAACTTGTGATGCATCCATTAGCTCTGATAAAATATTTTTTTAAGTGGCCAGTTTTGTGAAGACTCTCAGAAGGGGCACGCTCCCAATGCCCTTGACCCAGTTTCTAGATGACGGTAGAGAGAGCATATTTAGCCACATCCAATATGTTGAAATTGGTGCCTGAATACTTCAGCCCTTTAAAACAAAACAAAACAACAACAACAAAAAAAAAAAACTGGCCTATTTTAAAGGCTTTAATTGGAATTGTAGAATTCTCAGAATTCCTAAATGTAGGTCTCTATTTCCTTTGTAGAAACTTTTATCACATGCTCACCTCAGCAGCATATATACTAGAGCTTACATTAAAGAAAGACTGGTGTTCCTGTATTTATTAAAGTCGCACAAGGTTACAAGTACATGTAAACACCAGATTTTCAACAATTTTCCAGCAGGTCAGCTTACGTAGCTTGGTCTAGAATGGGCACAAAAGATCAGTCCGTGGCTTCCTGATTTGTGTATGGTAATGCTCTTCAAGAGACAGCGCTTGGCTCATAGAATGGCACATCATCCTAAAACAGCTTCTCGAATTTTAGACTTCAGAGTTATTTCTAAGTAAAACAAAGCTAACGTACAAGACACTGAACTCAGTTCTGTGGGGACTTTTTGGTGTTCGCAGCTTTTCCTATCTCGGTTTGAGTTATTCCAACTTAAGTGGCATGACCTAGGCCATTTTTTTGTGGTCAACATTATGTTAAGTTTTATTTGTTTTACTGATGTGTCGAGTACTCTGATAACTCAAAATCTCTAAAGCCAAGATGAACGCGAATATCTGAAGGACTGAAGTCTTTTGGTCTTGAAATACTGAACGTTTCTATTGAGAGAGGATTTTCCTGGCATGTCGGAGACTGCATTCGGAATATCGAGCCGTGCTATAGCTTTACGTTTCTTTTCCTGTGTCTTCCGTGCTGCTCACAGAATAGTCCTTGGGGTAGAACTTTTTCCATTTCACAGATTTCCTATTGTTGTCTTTCCTTATAGATTCTTTCCAATGAAGAAAAGAGGTCCAATTATGACCACTATGGAGACGCCGGAGAGAACCAGGGCTACCAGAAGCAGCCGCAACAGCGGGAATACCGCTTCCGGCATTTCCATGAGAATTTTTACTTTGATGAATCCTTTTTTCACTTCCCTTTTAATTCGGAGCGGCGGGACTCCATTGATGAGAAGTATTTATTGCACTTCTCACACTACGTGAATGAAGTGGTTCCAGATAGCTTCAGGAAACCCTACCTCATCAAGATCACCTCAGATTGGTGCTTTAGCTGTATCCACATCGAGCCTGTTTGGAAAGAGGTAGTTCACGAACTGGAAGGATTGGGTAAGATAATTTTATTTGCTAGAAGGTGTCTGTATAGAAGAAGGTAGCTTTTGTATCTTGAATTTTATGGGCTCTTGGGGAGAAGGAACAGTGAGATTTCGCTTCACAAGTTCGTGGTGACTGGGGTCTTTCCAGGGACACATTTTCAGAGAAGGAAATATGTCAGCCATTCTCATTTTGCACTACTAATTTGAAGCCTTATCTGTATAGTTTCCTAACATCTAATTGGGGGCCTAATACCTAGGAGAAGTTTAAAAATTATTGGTTGAGCAAAGCAGCCCTCAAGCATCAATTTTGATGCTGGTGGGATCTGCAGATTGTTCTCATCAGTATTTGTGATTTCATTCTGTGGTTAAATTTGCTAGAGCTGCCATAACAAAATATCACAAAACAACAGAAATGTATTTTCTCACATTTCTCAAGGTTAGAAGTCCAAGATCAAGGTGTCGGCATGTTTGTTCTTTTTTTCTGAGGCCTCACTCCTTGGCTTGCGGATGGCCACCTTCTCCCTGCGTGTCCACATGGTTGTGTCTCTATGTGCATGTTTCTGGTATCTTAATCTCTTTACAAGGACACCAGGCATATTGGATTAGGGCCCACCCTACCGACCTCATTTTAACTTAATTACTTCCTTAAAGGTCCTGTCTCTAAATACAGTTACAAAGTACTGGGGGTTAGGACTTCAATTCCATCCATAACACTCATGGTCTTGGGTTACCACTCTGGATCACAGATTAGCCCTTCCTGTGTTCATAGTGACCACTTAGTGCCAGGAAAATGCCAGCAATCCAGACAGGGTATTTATTTTAACGACTCTGAAAAGTTGGAATTACTGAATTGTGTGTGTGTGTGTGTGTGTGTGTTGTGTTTTATAGGCATTAGCAGGCCTATTCTTGAGTAACTAAAAAAGGCCCAAACTCAATCATAGGGGCCAAGAGCCTAGATGTCTCTGGAGAGAACAGACCAATGAAAACCATTAGTTCGTTTATCCTAAAACAGAAATTTTCAGCTTATGGTTCAGAAGCACTCCAATTTGCCGAAATGCTTTCGTGAGACTGAGTAAAGAAGTTCTTGGAAGAAGATGAGGAAATAAGTTTAGCACAGTGTCAGCCATGTGGTGGGCAGTCAGCGGATGCTTGCTGGTGGTGCATAATGAGTGAACGAGAGGGTAAGATCAGCTGGAAGCCCCTGGGTTGAACAGCTTCTTCATCAAAAAGTGTAATTGCATTGTATACCCCACTAGGTGGTATACTGAAACCTATCTAACCTCCTTCGTCTAGGAGCCGACATTCAGACCCAATAGCAGAACATAAACGTTAAACCACCGCATAAGTTAGGACGGCAGTGCGTTTACACCAAAGTCAGATTAGGACCAACATTCTATTTTAAACATGCCAGGTGAACAACGTGAAGGAGCGAAGCAGGGTGGTTACCTGTGTCCCATCCCTGGGCTTGGGAGTCATAGGTCAGTGTCCAGTGTATGTGCCGTTCCAGCGAGCACCAGACAGACCAGTGTTCAGATCTGAGCTCTGCCATTTACTGTCTTTGTGTCCTTGGACAAATTACTTAATACACATTTCTCCATCTCTCAAACGGTTGTAATAATGTCAAACCAACAGGATTGATATGAAGATTAAATGAGAAAAATATCTAGGGGCGCCTGGCTGGCTCAGTTGGTTAAGCGACTGCCTTCGGCTCAGGTCATGATCCTGGAGTCCTGGGATCGAGTCCCGCATCGGGCTCCCTGCTCGGCAGGGAGTCTGCTTCTCCCTCTGACCCTCTCCCCTCTCATGCTCTCTCTCTCTCTCATTCTCTCTCTCAAATAAATAAATAAAATCTTTAAAAAAAAATGAGAAAAATACCTATTAAGTTTCTAGGATATATTAAGCACAGACGTAAAATGAGCCTTAGGGAATTTCTAATGAACTAGGTTTTCTGGTTTACCAAAGTAAAAATTTTTAAAACGCCTATTTTATAAATTTTTAAAAATCAGTCTCAAATACATGAGTCTACTTTCCTCAACTCACTGGCTACCAGGCACCGACTTTCGACTTACGTTCAGCTAAGTCTCACAAGGTAATTAGAAGTTGGATGGGCAGGAAACCAAGGAGGAACATTATAGGCAGAGGCAACAGGGCAGCCAGAGACACAAAGAGCCTCCAGGGGAGAGGGGGTCGCAGGGTGTGACTCAGGTATAGCTGAGGGGGAGCAAGCAGGAAGAGCACGCTGGGACCAGGTAGTAAGGAGCCTTAAAGTCCAGGCTCAAGAAGCTGGACTTTATTTTACAGTGCGTAATAAAGCCAAGAAAAAATTGTCACGTAAAGGCATGATTTAATCACATCTACACTTTAGAAAGCTGTTAGAGCCGGTTGAAGGACAGATTGAAGAAGGTCAGAAGAGTGGCAGGGAGGTCACCAGCCCTGGTAGGACAGCAACCACTGGCCCAGACTAGGACAGAAGGAAGAGGGAGGTGGACAAGTGTAAGATATTTGAGAGGTAGGATCGTGGAAGTCTGGAGGGACCTGGCTCCTGGAGACCACTTGAATGTGAGAAATGAGAAAAGGAGAGAGGGGGCCAAGATTGACTCAGTATTCTGACTTGAGCCAGTGGATGGGCAGGGAATTCAGGGAAGAGCTGGATTTGAGAACTTATTCTAAATCGTAACTGCGTTTGGACGTACTGCACATGATGACATGAAAATAGTAACACTAGCTCGTATTTATGGAGAATTTACCATACGCCTAGCACAATTGCGTCAACCCATATGAAACAACAGCCATTCAAGGCAGGTGCTGCTGTCATCGCTTTTTTACAGACATGTAGCTCATTTTGGGAACCTCGTCAGGGTCCCACCGTTGGTGTTCGGCAAAGCTGGGATTTGAACCCTGGAAGTCTGGCCCTAAGTCCGTGCGTTGCACACCATGCTGTATCGCCTTTTAATGTCCTTAAATCTTTGATGATGGAAGATCTTGCTCTTCTTTTGGTTTGTCATGCTGTCTGATTATAGTAAGTCAGGACTCAAGTGACAGGATGGAAGAAGCTGAATTTAGATCCATAGAAGTGACATTTACTGAGGGTTCAGTCCATTCCCCCACTGCACCCCCGAAGTTCCCTGGAAGGCTGGTTTTGACCAAATGTATCAGTTTGGTTTATAAACCATTTTCCTCTTTGGAACATTTGGATTGGTTGAAGATTCCCGACAGTCAGGTCCACTTGGTTACCGCTGGGTGGCAGCACGATGAGATCCTTATGGCGTCCATGGCCATTTCCCTGTCCCGGTGAGGCAGCACTACCCTTTAAGGCAGATACTGCCAAAAATGTTTCTTTTTTTTTTTTTTTTAACATTTATTCCAGAGATAGAGAGGACATGAGCAGGGGGAGGGGCAGAGGGAGAGGGAGAAGCAGACTCCCCACTGAGCAGGGAGCCCCATGCGGATCATGACCTGAGCCAAAGGCAGACAGACACTTAACCAATTGAGCCAACCAGGGTACCCCCTACCAAGAGTGTTTCTATTCTGAGTTAATAGGAAGAGCAGACTGGGGCACCTGGTGGGCTCAGTCAGTGGAGCGGGTGACTCTTGATCTCGGGGATGTGAGTTGGAGCCCCAGGTTTTATGTAGAGATTATTTAAAAATCTCTCTCAAAAAAAAAAAAGGAAGAGCAGACCATCTTAAAGATCAGCTGAGAGGTCTGGGGAAGCTCGGATCTTCTGTCAGAATAACGTAAAATGCCTGGATTGCCATGGATGGATGAAAGAGAACAGTTCTACCCCGGGGAGAGATGCGGCCGCTGGTTAGGTAGAGTCCACAGCCATGCGGCGGGGTAGCGGCTAGTGTACAAAGCAGCCCACGTGTGTGGACAGCCACCCTGGGGAGAAGGGCCAGAGTAATCGGCACTGCCTTCAACCTCGAGGAGCTTCCTGTTGAGCTGAAGAGAAAAGATGTACCCAGAGAATGCACACCTGACATTTGCAAGTACAGAATCACATTTGCAATTACAGAATAATAAGCGCTGCAGGAGTAAGCAGAGGATGAGAAAGAATTCATGTTCTCATTTCACACTCTCTTCTTGGTGAACCAAGTACTATGTTAGACGTTAATATATAAGTTGTAATAGTTTTTATTGAGCCTTTCAGTTGTTTGGCATTGTGCTAGGTGTGTTTTGAGGATTGTCTGTATCCCCAGAGCAACTCAGGGAGAGACCGCTATTATCCCTGTTTTCCAGATAAGCAAACCGAGGCCCAGGAAGGGTAAGGAACTAATCAAGGTCACACTCTCCACAGGTAGAAGTGCTGGGATAGAGATCCAAGAGCACAACTCTAGGGCACACATGCACCCACCATGTAGAAGTGCTGGGATAGAGATCCAAGAGCACAGCTCTGGGGCACACATGCACCCACCATGTAGAAGTGCTGGGATAGAGATCCAAGAGCACAGCTCTGGGGCACACATGCACCCACCATGCCGCACGGCTTCGAAAATCAGCAAAACGTGGTCCTTGCATTAGCAAACTCAGGTGGGAGACACAAGTGAATTATCACAGTGCTCTGCGTGCTCACCGGGAGGGGCACAGACAGCGACCAGGGTGTCGAGGAGGCTCCATGTCTTAAAATCAAATACCATTTTAGGGCAGTCCAATTTGAACAATCCTGCAAATTATTCACCATGACTTCTCATTTATTTTTTGTAAAGATTTATTTATTTATTTTAGAGAGAGAGAGCGTGAGCAGGGGGAGAGGCAGAGAGAGAGAACCTCGCGCAGACTCCTCGCTGAGCATGGAGCCTGATAGGGAGCTTGATCTCATGACCCTGAGATCATGACCTGAGCCAAAACCAAGAGTCAGGTGCTTAACCGACTGAGCCCCCCAGATGCCCCATGACTTCTTATTTTAAAAGAAGGAGTAATTTCTCCCTTTTAAGGAATTGTTAAGTTTATAACAGTGTTACACTGTCTAGGAAAAGGGTCTACCTAGATACTGGTTTTAAAAAAATCTGCTTTAGCTCCATATCCTTGATTTTGTTCCATTTCACATTATTTTGCATCTTTTAATTTCTTTATTGGTGGGTTTGTGTTTAGTCAGATTCGACAGTGGCCTATTCCTCCAGTTGGCGCTGTACATTCCTTAAGACATACGCAAAACTTGTGGGGCTCCTGGGTGGCTCAGTCGTTGGGCGTCTGCCTTCAGCTCAGGTCATGATCCCAGGGTCCTGGGATCGAGCCCCACATCGGGCTCCCTGCTCCGCGGGAAGCCTGCTTCTCCCTCTGCCACTCCCCCTGCTTGTGTTCCCTCTCTCGCTGTGTCTCTCTCTGTCAAATAAATAAGTAAAATCTTGAAAAAAAAAAAGACGTATGCAAAACTTGAAATAAAGATGAATGTGTCTAGAGGTGCCTGGGTGGTTCAGTTGGTTAAACATCTGCCTTCAGCTCAGGTCATGATCCCAGGGATGGAGCTCAGCATTGGGCTCACTGGTCCACGGGAGGCCTGCTTCTCCCTGTCCCTCTGCTGCTCCCCCTGCTTGTGTTCTCTCTCTCTCTGCCAGATAAATAAATAAAATCTTGAAAAAAAAAAAAGGATGTGTCTATGTTATAAAGGAGAAAAAGAATTTCCCTAAAAGTTGCAATACACATTGGTACCTCAAAATAGAGGTGCAACATGGACACGTTTAGTACTGTACAGAAGGAAGACTTCTTACAACCTCAAGAAGAGAAGGAAATGTTAGTGTTTTTAATTACCCAGGATCTGCAAATTAGCCAGAAACGACAATCCATATCAAAATCAAATGTTTCTGGAAAAGGTCGCATCTGCTTTCCCTTTCTTTTAAAATTCACTACTCCTGTGCGTTTGGATTTGGGGCATGTCCGTCTGTCCTCTAGCCAAGCTCTGCTAAATCAAGATAAGAATACATGGATAGTTTTACTTGCTGTTGGCCAACTGAGCTTGCTTTATGGACGCTGAACTTTGAAATGTAGAAAATTCAAAGGCAAAGGAGGAGACAGTGGAGACTGTGGTGTTCTCTGTGACTCAAGACACCCCAAGTCACCACCCGCCGCTGGTCATTTCCCAGCTGGAGTCTCTGTGAGATATCAGCGCTGCCAGCTTTTCTCACTCTTCCTTCCCAGCTTGGGTGGGGAGGGGGGAGGGTTAGACCTGAACTCTCTTTTTTTTTTTTTTAAGATTTTATTTATTTATTCGAGAGGGGGAGAGAGAGCGCGCACACGCGCAACAGTGGTGGAGAGGGGCAGGAGGAGAGGGAGAAGCAGATTTCATGCTGAGCAGGGAGCCTGATGCGGGACTCGATCCCAGGACCCTGGGATCATGACCGGAGCCCAAGGCAGATGCTTAACCAACTGAGCCACCCAGGCGCCCCTAGATCTGAATTCTTACTAAATATTTTCTCAGGAAGAAAAATACCACCAATTGAAACACCAAATATTTATCATTCTCTATTCTATTCTAATCCATATGCTAGTTAATACAGAAGAGAGGTAAAATTCCTCCAGAATTTGGAAGTGGATTATGATAGTAACAATCGAAGTCCTTTGTAGAAATGATCTAAGAAAATGGCCTTTATAGATTTGGAAACACTTTTAACGAAGGTGATGTATGTAAGGACTCAGCGGTAATTTAAGTAAAAGAAACGAAGCCTAACCACTTGTATTCTGTTCTCACCAGGAAAGAAGCTGTACTGATGGGAGGGCGGGAGAGGTGGGGGAAGGACGTCTGAGAGAGCAAGGGTTTGCCGTGTGTATGCCACTCCGCGGGAGGAGACCAGCTGCTCGAGGCAAAAATCCCACCCCCACAGACACGGTCTCGGTCTCAGGCCTCACCGTGGTCTGGATGAAATAATACCGAATAAGAATAGTTGTAATTAATTAGGCACCTACTGTATTCCAGGCTCGGGGTTAGGTTCTGTTTTATGTTAATGTGATTTAGTCCCAACAGAACAACTTATCTTCATTTTACGAATGAGGAAACAGACCCAGGGAGGTGAAATGACGTGCCTGAAGTTACACAGCTAATGGGGAACAGAGCTGGGCTTGAATCTGGATCTGATTGTGAATACTGATTTTTAATTCATTGGTGGTGGTTGTTTTAAAAAAAACCGAGTGCCTACTAAGTTTTTTTTAAAAAAACCGCGTGCCAGGAACTGTTCTAGTTATTAGGGATGCAGCAGTAAACAAAATAAGCAAAACTCCCTGCACTCCTAGAGCTTATGTTCTAGTGAGTACACACACCAACTAAGTAAATCACAGAGTCCGACAAAGGGCGCTGTAGCCTGGTAAAGCAGGGTGGGTAGCAGAGAAGGCCAGAACAAGGTTACAGGCTGAAAACTGTGCAGACAAGGAGGGCCTGGCTGAGGAGGCAGCCCACTGGGGGTGTGACAGTGAGCCCCAGGGGCATCTGGGAGAAGAGTAGAGTGAACAGCAAGTGCAGATTTTTTCAGTTTCCCTTTGCTCTCCAGGACTGCCTGCATTTCTCGTCCCGACTCCAGGCCCACCAGCCACCTTTCTGATTACTAATTCAGGTCCCTGTGTGTCCTGAAACCTGGCAGAGAGCACCCTGAATGGCGCAGTTTCTAGAAGAGTGTACTCCCTGGGATCGGATAATAAATGGGCATCTGGTCTGTGTAAGATCATTTAGGGTGAGTCAGTCTCTAAGAAATTGATCCCTCCGGTATTCAGAACCCACGGTGGAAGAGGTCAGTCTTCCAAGCCAGGAAGGAGCCAGGCTTCACACTCAGGCAGTCGTGGGTTCAGATCCCAGTTCTGCTGCATGCTGCCCATGATACCAGGTCAGTTGTCCTCAGCTCCCAGGCACGGGGAGCATGAAGGTAACAGCACTGACCACTCGGGATGTTGGCGAGTATGAGAAGTGATATTGTATGTAAAGCTCTAGCCATGCTGCCTCGCTTAGAAAGGGTTCAAAACATGGTCATTCCACCCTTGGGCCTTTGCTGTGTGGCCACTTGACGTCCCTAGGTGATACGTCTTCTGACTTTACATAAAACCGAACCTATCATTGTATGTGCCTGCTATATTCTTGTTCTCTCTTCTGCTCGCACAATTTTCACAAGCACTTCCATTTGTTGACACTATTCCACAGTTATCTGGAATGCCTGCAGTGTGGTGTGATGTCGTGTACTAGACTTGGCTCTGGAACATCCAGCTTGGGTTCTGGTTCTGCAGTGCTATCAGCTCTGCAAACTGGGATCACATAATCTCTCTGAAGCTTGCTCTTTGTCTGTAACATGAGGGAGTAGACCATGTGATGTCCAAGTTTCCTCCTTAAACCTGCCCTTGAGATACTCCAAGGGTCATAGTCAGGTGGGCTGCAGATAGATTTGTTTCTTCTCCTTAGCAGTTTTAATGCATTAAGCTTGTGATCCCTGCCATTTACCCAGCAATTCCATTTTTGGAACTTAATTAGAAAATCACACACGTACACAAAGATGTGTACGCAAAGATATACAAGGGTGCCCAGCAAAATATTCCTTATAATAGTGAAAGCCAAAAGCAACTTCAGTATTCAAACACTGATGGCCGGGTTTCCGTGGTTTCCATGAACTCCCGCTGTGTGCCACGCTCTGGTCTGGTGCTTGGGATACATCTGTGAACCGAACCAGGCTCGACAGAAAAAAGCAGTGTGTGATATGTTAGAAGATGGGAAGTGTTATGG
Organism: Zalophus californianus; assembly: GCF_009762305.2. Taxonomy (NCBI): domain Eukaryota; kingdom Metazoa; phylum Chordata; class Mammalia; order Carnivora; family Otariidae; genus Zalophus; species Zalophus californianus. The sequence continues at coordinate 11,299,300 of NC_045598.1, forward strand.
AAAAAGGGAAAGTGAGCAGGTTGAGGGGGATCCCGTGTGTGGAGAGTATGGTTTCAAACATGGTAGCTGGGTGGGCCTCATTGAGAAGGACTTGCAGTTGGCGAAGGAGGGACTCAGCTACACAGATGTCAGGGAGGAACACGCTCCAGGCAGAAGGAACAGCCAGTGCCAGGGCCCTAAGGCAGGAGCATGCCAATGGCTTTAAGGAAGAGGAGGACGCTGGGTGCTGGAACAAGATGAATGGGGAGGAGGAGAGGGAGGTCAGCAGGGGATCAGGGGCCAAATTACAAAGGGCCTTGTTGGCCTCTGTGTAGATTGGCTTTTATTCTGAGTGAAATGGGAAGTCTTTGCAGGATTTGGGCAGAGGAGTGCCGTGATCCATTTTATGTGTTAGAGGAGACAGTGTGGTTAGTTGGGAACAGGCCACAGGGAGACCAGGAGAGACAATAACGTTAGGTGGGTGTTGCACAACCAGGGAAGAGAGATGGTGACTCAGAGGAGAATCTAAAGAAAGTGGAGACAAACAGATTCCTGGCGTATTTCGAAAACGAAACCAACAGGACTTGCTGACAGATTGGACGTGGGGTGTGAGAGCCAAGAGGTGGAGGATGACTTGGGTCTTCTGTCCAAGTAACAGGAAGGAAGGGGCCCCATTGGTGACCAGGGGAGGCCTGCGTGGGATGGGCCTGGGGGAGGAGTGCAGGAGTTGGGTTTGGGAAATGTTAAGCGGGAGAAATCTGTTGGGCATCCAAGAGAGGACTAGTCCTTACTGGCTATGAATATTTCAGGTACCTCCCATGTTTAGCTGAGGAGCTGACTCTCCAGATATACTGGTTGAAGGACGGAACAAGAAAAATTATTCAAGTGTTAAGTGAAATGAGTATCAGATGCCTCCGGTTTTGTTTTATATATAGGTATATGTGTCCACACACGTGTTTGTGTAAGAAAAGGTACAGATAGATACCAAAATATTAACGGTAGTTATATGGGATTTGACTTTTGAGTGATTTCAACTTAATTTCTTTCTCCTTTTGAGAATGTGTACTTTCTAATGTCTATCTCTACCAAGTAATTTGTATAAAAGGGAGAATTGTTCTGAAGAGTGAGAAGACTGACTTCTATCAATAAATCATAGTTATTTTTCCAATGATTGCCGAGTTGTTGAACCCTTGGACTTTTTACAGGTGTTTTTCCTTGTGAATAGAGGCACTATGAGCAGATTGCTTTCCTTTTTTTTAAAGATTTTATTTATTTATTTGGCAGAGAGAGACACAGCGAGAGAGGGAACACAAGCAGGGGGAGTGGGAGAGGGAGAAGCAGGCTCCCCACTGAGCAGGGAGCCCAACGTGGGGCTCGATCCCAGGACCCTGGGATCATGACCTGAGCCGAAGGCAGATGCTTAATGACTGAGCCACCCAGGTGCCCCAGCAGATTGCTTTCTTTTCTTGTGAAGTATTTTCTCACGGTCTCCCAAAATTCGAAATAATGGGGACGAAAAGATACAAAGATCTGTAGCTCTTAAATATTGCCAAATTATTCTGCAATAATAAAACTGAACAGATTTAGAGTATCAGCAATGGAAGAAAATGCCCATCAGCCTATTAGGAAAGATATCCTCCCCTCCTAGGTCAGGATTTCAAGTGCACACCAAAAAATCACTTACCAGCATTTCTTCATCTGCCATGGGGCATAAAAAGGCCTCATGTAGGTCTTCCATACTTTGCAGGTGTAGGAATTGGCGTGGTGCATGCTGGGTATGAGAGACGCCTGGCCCATCACCTGGGAGCGCATAGCACTCCCTCTATCCTGGGAATCATAAATGGGAAAATCTCCTTCTTCCATAATGCAGTCGTCCGCGAGAACCTACGACAGTTTGTAGAAAGTCTGCTTCCAGGGAACTTGGTGGAGAAAGTAAGTACCTGGCGGAACAGTAGTTTACAAGGTACCTGGGAGCACTGGTGGCCCTGAACTCTGTCTGCGGTCATCTCAGACCTGAGTGTCATTTTGAACAGGACAAGATGCATGTTAATTAATTACTCAACTGAAATCATTTAAATGAAGTCTGTTGGAGACTGAACCAAGGTGAAAAGACGGAGAGAATCCCTCCCTGTTAGTAACCACTGGGCACATTTACACGGTGGTGGGGATCTGAGCCTGAAATGACAGTGACTCTGATATTCTAAACAAAAAATTCAATCACAATGTAGGATGAAGGATTTCTTTCTGACTCATGAGTTTGTTCATTTGAAGGTATTTGTCTTATGAAAGGATTCAAATTAAGTTACATTTGGCTATATATTTAACAGTTACATCTATGGAAAACACAAGATTCCATGAAATCAAATATTTTTTGGAACTTCCAGAGCTTAGAGTAATACAAGTATGAATAAATTTCACGAACAAAAATTGCACTAAAGAAGCCAGGCACAAGGAGTTCATACTAGTTTATGATTTTTATACTTAAGCATTTTTTCCTCCAGTACCTTGGATTAGGGATCAAAGGAACTAGAACAAGATTCTTGTTTACTTTAAGTGATTCATTCCTTTAACTATACCAGGGAGAGTGAACATACCAACGATTCCAACCTATTTCCACATGCACTATTCATAGACTATCCCACCAGGATCATTATCCACAGAAGAAATATTTGTTGGAGCTAGCAGAGAGCAGGGCAGGCTCCTAGAATGATCGTAGGTTGTCCAGATGGGTCCTCAAACATTTATGAAATGTCTTTTCTCTGCCAGTCACTGTAAGTGTTGAGGACACTTTTCAAGGAGCTCCCAGTCTAGTGGGTGATTATTTCCATCTCATCTGCTGAGAGGCTGCCCACGAGAGCTGAGAAAGGCTTCTTGGCAGAAACGGTCCCTGTACTGAGTTCACCAAGTGAGGAGAGAGAGGGAATGAGTTGCAGGCAGAGGTCTGGGACATGAAGCAGTCAGCTCTGCGTGGGGTAGTCACTAGTGAGCAGGAGAGGGGTTTGCAGGAATCTTGCTGCCAGGACCTCCGAGAGCCCGGTCGCCCTGGTGAGGAACCCAGGCTTTGGTTTGCAGGTGCTAGAGCCATTGAAGGGGGCTGAGCAGAGAGTGAATGATCAGATAGAGGTTTAATAGAGATCATTCTGGAAGCAGAATGGAAAGATAAATGGATTTTTTAACTATGAAAAATTTCTAGGTAAAATTTTTATTCGTGTTTTTTATATTCTCTCAGGATTATTTAAGGCATAAACAGGGAAGCACAAAAGTAGCAATTCACATGGTAATAAATGAAATTGTGTAACATACAGACCAAGTGGGCCCCCTTATTCTTTTAAGCCATTTTAAAAGCAATCATGGCATTATCTTCTACAGGGTAATAGATTAAGAAGGACAGTCTATAACAGGTTAAGAAGCATGTCTATAATTCAAAAGTTCGATTTTTTTATAACATGCTCAGTAATTACTCCAGAAAAGATTGTGATTTCAGTCTGTAAGACTGGGAACACATGAAAATATGAAATCAGTAACTATTCTTTTAAAACGTTTTAGTCAAACAGAGACAAAAGATTAGTGGTCTGCCTTTTTTAGTTTTTACAAAACAATCTTTTACAGATACTTGATTTTGTTTCATTATCTCCTGACTACATTATAATGCAGTCGTTGAGAACTGAATACTGAAACTAACCTCCTCTCTTCCATTTAAGGTTACAAATAAAAATTACGTCCGGTTCCTCTCTGGCTGGCAGCAAGAGAATAAACCTCATGTGCTTCTGTTTGACCAGATGCCCGCCGTACCACTGCTGTACAAGGTATACTAGGCGCTGGGGGAATGTTTGCTCTTTTTTTGGTGGAAGGAACTTGTGGCCTGCTTGTCCTTTTTGTAAGAGCTTATCCAAAGAGAAATGTTTGAAGACCAGAAATCTGCCTTAACCACCATACACTGAGCACCTCCTGGTGCCATTAAATGTGCTAGTGCATTCCACACACATAACAGCATGGAATTTTCAGAAGAGCCCAGTGATACAGTATCATCCCTGTTTTACAGACCAAGATACTGAAGCTCAGAGAGGTTGTATAACCTACCCCCCTGGTGACTGCATGATTCCCAGACCCGCCCTCTGAATGACACCCTCTGCAGCACTTCCAGCACCCCTCTGGTTAGCCCTGTGACATGAGATGGGAGAGGAAAGTGTCCCGCTTAACCTCCAGCACGGTCACTGCCATCTTCCATAATTGAGGTGATTCCTCAAACACTCCATGTCTCCAACCCAGTGTAGATCTCAGTAAATTGAATATTTTTCTCCATCTGTAAAAGAAAAATAAAATTCACTGTGTTTAGCTTTGTGGGTACAGTTTTTGGGCATGGAACACCATAGAATTCCTCCAAGTGCACAGAGGTCTAACAGCCCAAGTAGGGCTATACAAGCTAGCATTCGTCTCCACCACTGGTGTGAACTGGGTTCACACACCTGGGTTTGTGTGATCCCGCTACCAGTTTAATTTTCTTCCTCTCTCTTACACCCTGACAGTTGACTGCTTTTGCATACAAAGATTACTTGTCATTTGGATATGTACACGTCGGTTTGAGAGGGGCGGAAGAGATGACAAGACAGTACAATGTCAATGTCTATGCCCCCACCATCTTGATCTTTAAAGAACACATAAACAAGCCTGCAGATGTTATCCAGGTACGTGAAAGTCGCCCTGTTTTGAGATTGCTCTCACATTGTATCTTGGGCCTTTAGAAATAAACAGCAACATTGAACAGAGCAAGTGAGAAGGAGAAATTCGTTTTTAATTTCTTCCTTCAGAGGCACGAAATTTAAAAACGAGTTTGGTTTTCATCCAGTTTGGGACTGTTTTCCTCAAAAAATAATCCTTTGACAGAAAATAGGATGGTGATGATGCCAAGAGCTGAGGGAGGAAGATAATGGGGAGTTAGTGTTTCATGGGGACATTTTCCGTTTGGGATGGTGGCGACAGCAGTTGCACAACAATGTGAATGTACTTAATGCCACAGAATTATGCACTTGGAAATGGTTAAAATGGCCCATTTATGTTATATATATTTTGCCACAAAAAATAAAATAGGAGGGGCACCTGGCTGGCTTAGTCATAGAGCATGTGACTCTCCTCTGGCTCGGGGTTGTAGGTTCAAGTCCCACATTGGGTATAGAGATTACTTAAAAATAAAATCTTTAAAAAAATTTTTTTAAATAAAATAAGAAACAATAATGATTACCTTATCTCTAAAGTGATCCTGTCAGAAAGTCAGTAATATTCTAAAATAAATTACAAAAATAAATTTAAAAGTTAAATATAAAACAACAATAAAAAGGAATGAAAGAAAACCATAAACTAACTTGGAGAACATATAAGTGAATATCTGAGCTTAAGATAAAGAAGCGCTAAAAATCTTGGAAAATCTTGTTTATAAGTTTTAAATTTGTATATAAGTACTTAAAAATTTTAAGTTAAACAATAAGCTAAGAGAAATATTTACAGCCAATCTAAAAAAGATTGTTATCTTTAATTTCTCATGAGCTTCTTCCAATCAAAGAGATCAACACAAAACTTACCAAAAGTGATCGCTTAATGGGTATAGGGTTTTCTTTCAGGGTGATGGAAATGTTTGGGACTAGAGAGAGGTGATTTTTACACAACACTGTGCATGTACAAAATGCCATGGAGTGATACATTTTAAAATAGCTAATTTTATGTTATGTGAATTTCACCTCAATAAAAAAAAAAAAAGTTTAATAAAACTTCCCAAGAAGAGTAGGCTGAGAATATGAATAAAATTCTGAGAAGAGATTTAGGTGACTAATAGTCACTTTTAAAAATTAAATCTCACTAATCAAGAAAAACCAGTTTAACATTTTCTTCTCCTCCCATCACATTGTTAAAGATTTTCAAAGTGAAGATACTCAGTTGAGAGTAGAGAGAAACAGTCGGTCTTTTGTTTTGCCAAGCTGGAGGAAGCTTCAGAAGTTTTCAGAAAAGTAGTTGGGTGATAATAGGCCAATTGCCTGGATTCATTCAGGAAAAGAGTACTCCTGAGTACCTGAGCTCCTTATGTGGGCCAAACGCTGCCCCTCGTGCTGGGGACAAAGCTCTGAACAAAGTCACCTGAATTCCCTGTAACAGGGTCTGTCCTGTGTCTAGCGGGGCCGACAGACAATGGGCATAACATACTCCATGGTGCCGTGTCATATGGGGAGAAGCGCTACAGAGAAAAACAAAGCAGGGAAAGGGAATGTGGGGTTGGGAGAGCAGGTTCACATTTTTTAAGGTAGAATGACCAAGAAGGGCCTCGCTAAGAGGAGGCTCATCTCAGGGAGATGAGATTACCTTTTAGGAATCTGTCCTCAGGGAAAAGGAATTCAGACCAAAATTACAGAGACATTATCATTCGTAACCAGTTTCACTGGGGGAAAAATACAAATAGCCAACAGTAGGCTAATTATTGGTATATACCAAGCAGGGACTACTATATAGTCATTTAGCCGTTAAAATGGCAGTTCTAGAACACTTACTGATGGGGACAGTTTTCATAACATAATGTTAAGAAGAACATGCAGGATGCAAAATTGAGGTGCCTCACCCTGTAGCGGGTCTGAACTCTGTCTGTGGTCATCTCAGACCTGAGTTCCATAGTAGTTAATTACTCAAACAAAATCATTTAAATGAAGTCTGTACGAGACTGAAAATTGAAATAGATGAAGCCCAGAGACTGAAGGATCTCAATATATATCAATTCTATACACACTGTAAACACTGATCTCGATTTTGTGACGTGTGTGTATGTGCATGCATGTGCAGGGGAAAAAGCCGGAAATAAGTACATCTCTTGATGGTAAAATTACATATTATCCTAATATTTGGGTTTTCAAAAATCCCTATCATGAACACGTATTATTTTATTTCTTTAATGTTATTTTTGTTTTGTTTTGTTTTTTAAGGATTTTTTTTTTCACATAATCTCTACACCCAAAGTGGGGCTTAAACTTACAACCCTGAGATCCAAGAATCAGCATGCTCTACCCACTGAGCCAGCCAGGTGCCCCTATTTTTTTTTAAAAAAGCACTAAGATCCCTTTGATTCACTTTCTCTTAAAGGAAGCTAGAATGAGAAGTTCTATAAGATCCTTTCTTTCATTCACTCAGTAAACATTTTGTTGCCTGCCTGCTGTGTGAAAATACAGAGGAGCTCTGACATCCAGAGTTAGTCTTTGTCCTCACAACTCCTTCGGAGGAGAGAGGCCTGAAGGCAATTTCCAGCCACTGGCATGGGTGACTCACTCAAATGTGAGAGTAGAGGAATGGCACTTGAGGCTGGGACTAAGGGAAAGACGTCGTCTGAGGCAGAATCAGATCGGGGAAGGGGACAGTGAGGAGAGAAGGGCAGGTTTAGGAAGAAGGTAATGAATTCAGTTGTGGACATACAGAATGCGAGCTGCCTACAGGAAGTCTGAGGGGAAGTGTCCATCGGACAGTAGGGTGTAGGGATCCAGGTCTTCGTGAGCTGGGGAGAGAGATCTGTAGCACCTCAGTGAGTTGTGAGAGGTAGAAGTCCTCAGTGTGGAGCAGTCTCCCAGCCATACATAGTAGGTGAGGTAAGGAGAGAAGGGGGCCAAGGACAAAATTCTGGACAACCGCCAGCAATTAAAAAGGGGGTGCCCTGCCCGATGGCAGCTGAGGAGCTGAGAGAATCAGGAAGAAAACATGCTGGTGGTGAAGAGAGGAAACGAACTTCTCAGTTCAAGATCAATCCATGAAGACTTCCTAAATTGCTTTTCAGTAATAGCTTCTACTCTTGAGAATGATTTTTTTATCCCTTAGGGAAAATTGTAACTCAAATACATTTACAGAATTACTGGCACAGGGACGCCCGGGTGGCTTAGTCGGTTAAGCGTCTGACTCTTGATTTCGGCTCAGGTCATGATCTCAGGGTCACGCGATCGAGCCCCTCACCGGGCTCTGTGGTGGGGGTGGAGCCTGTTTAAGATTCTCTCTCGCCCTCGCCCTCTGCCCCCCCCTCTCCTGTGCGCACACACATGCTCGCTCTAACTCTCTAAAAAAAAATTACTGGCGCAATGGATGCTTTACCAGTTTGCTCCTATGGAGAAAAGCACCACTTGTTCCGTGGAGCACTACTGAATTTGTTTTATTTGCTGAATGGTATTTTTGGCCACATGGTAATTTCTTGATTCATTCTTCCATCAGTGGGCATTTTGGGGCTTTAGGAGCCGTGTTATCATGAACATCGTGGGTATCTCAGTCTATCTGGGTTTCTCTAGGACAGCAGTTTTCAGAATGAGGTTCACAGACCCTGGGGTGGGGGTGAGAAGTATGTGAGATCAAAACAACATGGAGACGTAATTTGTCCTTTTTCTCTGTGTTGACACTTGCACCGATGGTGTGAGAGCTGTGGTGGGAGAAACTGCCAGAGCGTAAACCCAGGACCTAACCCAGTGCATAAGCCCAGGACCTAACCCAGTGCATAAACCCAGGACCTAACCCAGTGCATAAGCCCAGTACCTAACCCAGTGGATAAGCCCAGTACCTAACCCAGTGCATAAACCAAGTCACAACCCGGGCCATAAACCCAGGCCTGGGCCCCAGACTACCAATAAGCATCTGTTTTTCACTCCTAAGCACTCACCATAAAAACAAACAGAAACAACACTCCTTTATCACTTAATACCCTTGATGAAGCAGTAGCAGGTATTAATTTTATTAATAAATAGATTGATCCCTGAGTACACGTCTTTTGGGTATTTTTAACATTCTGTGTGACAAAATGGGAACATTGCTGTGTGCCAAAGTATAAAGGTTGTTGTCTGGAGGGTAAGCATTTGTGTGTTGACTTAACTCGTGAGTTTTGAACTAGCCCCCTTTTTTAATGGAACATTATTTTTACTTGAGAGAATAACTGACAACTAGGGTTATTCAGACTTGGGTTTGTTGCAGATATTTCCTAAAACTGAACATAGTGAGCCTAGCCCTTTAAGGGAAACAACTGACAGAATGTTTTGCTGATGATAAAATTCAGGCTGCCAAGAAAATTAGAATTTTGAAAAATTTGTATCGGCCATTATGAGGTTCTCAAAACTTTCTGATGAGATTGGTTCATCAGTGTGGTGCGCCTTTTTTTATATGTATAATAAAATTCATCAGGATTTGGAAGATCAGTGAACCAATATTTTCCAAATGACCAACGAATGCCTGATTTTTAAAAATCATGCCTGAGTAGGGGCGCCTGGGTGGCTCATTCGTTAGGTGTCTGCTCTCGGCTCAGGTCATGATCCCAGGGTCCTGGGATCGAGCCCCACATCGGGCTCCCTGCTTGGCAGGAAGCCTGCTTCTCCCTCTCCCACTCCCCCTGCTTGTGTTCCCTCTCTCGCTGTGTCTCTCTCTGTCAAATAAATAAAATCTTAAAAAAAAAAAAAAGCCTGAGTAAAAGATCCATTTTAGTGCAAGGTGATCAGTGAGTTTGAATTTAACAAAGTATTAAAAGTTCATTGAATCCAGGGACACCTAGCTGTGACTCTTGATCTCAGGGTCATGAGTTCAAGCCTCATGTTGGGCATGGAGCCTACTTTAAAAAAAAAAAGCATAAAAGTGTTCTGAGACCAGAAAGTTTTGAGAACTGTTGCTTCCCGGGTATATCTGGTTGCAAAATCACTGGGTCCTGGGGTCTACACATCTCCAGCTTTTCTAGGTAGTGTGTTTTCCAGAGTGATGTTACCAATTTACATTTCTGCCAGCCACGTGTGAAAGTTTCATTGCTCCACATCCTTGCCAACACCAGTTCGATTTAATTTTTCTGAGTTGACTGATTAATGGTATCTCATTGTGATTCTGCTGTGCATTTCCCTTAATCACAAGAAAGCGGATGATGGGCCTTTTGGATTTCCCCTTTTGTGACATGACTGTCAAGTGTTTTACCCATTTTTTTCCTATTGAATTGTCTGCCTTTTTGCTCATGATTTGTAGCCAGTTATTTATACAACTGAAATCATGCAGTGTCTGGCTTTTCTCAGCTTATGTTTGTGAGGTTCATACATGTTGTCTGTGGAGCTTGGCATGAATATACTACAGTGTATCTGTCCAGGCTGCTGCTGACAGACTTTTTGCTTTTCCAGTTTTTAGTGATTTGACCAGTGCTGCTGTGACTATATTCTTGCATTTGGCGTCTTTTTGATGAACATATGTTCTTACTTTTAATGTATTTACTCGTGTCAACATTTTCCTTTTTGATTGATTAGTTCTGTTTGTTTACTGTTTAAGACATCTTCCCCTACATCAAAATAATAAAGATAATCCCTTCACGGAGCTTCTAAAAGCTTTATAGTTTGCCTTTTATACTTAGGTATTGGCCATTTGGAAGTAGTCTTGAGGGGCACCTGGGTGGCTCAGATGGTCAAGCGTCTGCCTTCAACTCAGGTCATAATCCCAGGGTCCTGGGATCGAGCCCCGCATCGGGCTCCCTGCTCAGCAGGAAGCCTGCTTCTCCCTCTCCCACTCCCCCTGCTTGTGTTCCCTCTCTGTCAAATAAATAAATAAAATCTTAAAAAAAAAAAAAAAGAAATAGTCTTGATAACTCACAGAGCAAGTCCTCCCACTTTGTTGTCTGGATTTTAGGAGGATGGGGGAGCTTCTTCAATAGCATGTTGGCTATTCTTGGTCTTTTGTATGTTTTATATACATATTCTGTTTGTCAAGTTCCTGTCAAAACAAACAAACGTGTTGGGATTTTATTGCGTTTGTATTGACTCTTTAAATCAGTTTGGGAAGAATACGCATCTTGACAAAATTTAGCCCTCCAAGCTGTGAGCATCATGTATCTGTTTTCATTTGTTTAGGTGTTCTGCAGTATGTCTCTATAAGCTATTATAATTTTCTCCGTGAAGATCGTACTTTTTTCCAGCTTATTTCTAGGTACCTCGTATTTTTTATGCTATTGAAAAAGGTTATCTTCTTTACTGCATTTTCTGTTTGCTGGTATTAAGTAATAAAATTGATTTTTTTAAAGATTTATTTATTTTTAGAAAGAGCGTGTGCTTGCGAGTTGGGAGAGGCAGAGGGCAAAGGAGAGAGAGAATCACCACCAGACTCCCGGCTGAGCACAGAGCCCTACGGGCTGGATCCCACGACCCTGAGATCATGACCTGAGCCAAAACCAAGAGTCAGACGCTCAACCGACTGAGCCACCCAGGCGCCCCTATAATTGATGTTTAAACATTGACTTTGTGTCCAGAAATCTTGCTAAAACTCTCTTACTGATTGAAATAACTTGAAATAACCATCTTTTGGGTTTGCTAAATACACAAACATATCATCTGAGATTAATGGCAGTTTTGCTTCTGTTTTATTCCTTTTTCGTACTTTACTGTGACCTCTGGTGTGACGTGGGATAGAAATGTAGTGATGGAGGGGGCACCTGGGTGGCTCAGTCAGTTGAGCATCTGACTCTTGATTTTGGCTCAGGTCATGATCTCAGGTCATGGGAACGAGCCTCAGGTCAGGCTCTGCGCTCAGCTGGGAGTCTGCTGGAGACTCTCCCTCTCCCTCTGCTCCTCTTCCTGCTCACGTGTGCGAGCAGACACGTGCTCCCTCTCTCGATCGCTCTCTCGCTCTTCCCCTAAAATAAATAAATAAATAAATAGAATCTTAAAAAAAAGAAAGAAAGAAGTGTAGTGATGAGGGCATCCTTGTTCTTGATCTCCATGCCCCCAGTAAGTATGATGTTTGCAGAAGGCTTTTTATTGCCGCCCTCAACAGGATAAGGAAGTTCCCTTCTATTCATCGCTGACCTGAATGGTATTGGTTTTTATCAAATGGATTTTTCCACAGCCATTGAGATTATCCTGATTTTTCTTCTTTAATTTTTTGTCTTCTAAAATGTGCTAAATACATTAATTCATTTTCTAATGTTAAACCTAATTTGAGTTCATCAGGTAAGTCCAACAAGATCATGATTTGTATTAGGCTTTCAACACATTGCTGGATTCAGTTTGCTAATACTTTGTTGAGGATTTTTGCGTTTGTGTTCAGAAATGAGGTTGACTTCTGGCTTTTCTTCCTCCTGATGCCCATGTGAGGCTTTGCATCATGAAGTGAGGTGGGTGCATTGTCCCTTTTTCTGTTCTCAAGAAGACTTTGTGTAAAATTGGATTGTCCTCTTGAAAGTTTCATCAAAACCATCTGTAACGCCATCTGGGCCTTGAGTTTGTGTTCAAGGAAAGATCTCTGACTGCCACCAGTTCACCTTCTTTAACGGTTACACAACTACTTAAGCTTTCTATTTTTTCAGATACTGCTATAGTTTTCTAGAAATTTGTCTATCTCATCTTAATTTTCAAATTTAAATAAATTTTCCTTTTAATTTTTACACGTAGGTGGTGATTCCTCCTTGTCATCCTTGATAATGGTTACTTGTGCTTTCTCGTTTGCATGACAGATTTTACCAGTGGTTTGTCAATTTTATTAGCTCTCCCAGAGAGCCAGCTTTGGCTCTGTTAATTCTTTCTTCTCCTTTTTCTGTGTTTGTTTTGCTTCGTGGATCTCTATTTTTATCTTTATTATTTCTTTCCCCCTTCAAATTTTTTGCTGTTTCTTTTTAACTTGATATGGGCATCTAGGTCATTAATTTCTTTTCTGTTTTATTCATTGTAACATTACCCTCCAAGTATGGCTTTATCCGTACCCAAGGGTTTATAAATAGTACTCTCATGAGTCATTCAAATTCTGGGTGGTACAGTTGGGTTAAGTGTCCTAGTCTTGTTTTGGGTCAGGTTATGATCTCAGGGTCGTGGGATGGAGCCCCAAGTCAGGCTCCATGCTCAGCGGGGAGTCTGCTTGAGATTCTCTCTCCCTCCCTTTCTGCCCCTCCCAATCACTCAGTCTCTCTAACAAATAAATAAATCTTTAAAAAAAATTCAGAGTATTTTCTTAATATCTGATAGGCTCTTCTGACATAAGCAGGTGATTCAAGGATGTTCCTTAACATGTAGGGATTTTCTTGTTTACATTTTATATGAATTTCTAGATTTTGGTCAGACAACCTACTGTATATATAATTTCAATCCTCCAGAATGCACAAAAACTAATAATAAAGGGGCCATCATACAGTTTTGTAGTCTGCCTTTTATACTTAGTAACTATGGAGTTTATTTTTTTTAATTGTTCCGTTTGCTGTCCATCTTATTTTTTCTTTTTTAAAGATTTTATTTATTTATTTGACAGAGACATAGCGAGAGAGGGAACACAAGCAGGGGGAGTGGGAGAGGGAGAAGCAGGCTTCCCGCGGAGCAGGGAGCCCGATGGAGGGCTCGATCCCAGGACCCTGGGATCATGACCTGAGCCGAAGGCAGACGCCCAACGACTGAGCCACCCAGGCGCCCCCAAACCGGCTTTTTAAATCTGGCAGCACGGACAAAATGGCAGCCGCACCAGGCCAAGAGCCGGCGCAGGCGGAGAAATAAAAGGCGCCGCGGGCCCCTCCCCCCCGCCCGGGCCTCCCCGGGGTGGCCGTCCGGGCGACCCTCCTTGGGCACCGGCGCGCCTTCGCGCCCCACGCCGCCGCACCGCCCTTCCCTCGCCGCGTCGGCCGCTTCTCGAGTCCGCAAACGAGGCGGCGCCTTTGTGCGTGCGCTGCCTTTGTGCTTCCAAAGGTGCCCCACTGCCGGAGGCTCTCACTTAAATCTGCCAGCATGTAACCATATACAAAAATTCTTCAGTGGAAAATTGATTTTCCTTTGACATGAAATATCTCCATCGTTGCTTTCAGCCCTGCACTGTTCAAATAGATCACCAATGTTTATTTGCTCAAACAGATCTGTCTTATTTGTTGTATTACTTTAGCCAGGGTCAGCCAGGTATTTTTTTCCGGTGGTTCTTTTTTTTTTTTTTTTTTAATAATTTTTTTCCTTGAGTATAGTTTACATACAGTGTGACATTAGTTTCAGGTATACAAGATAGTGATTTGGCTTCTCTGTATGCTGTGCTCACCACGAGTGTGGCTACCATCTGTCACCATACACCGCTCTTACAGTATCATGGGTCAGCCACATTGTTTTTTTAAGCTTTAAGTAAAGCCCACTTGCAGTGAGAAAAGGGCATAAAACTCAACTGTTCCTTGGTTTTTCTGCAGGCCCGAGGTATGAAGAAACAGGTCATTGACGACTTCATCACCCAAAACAAGTATCTACTGGCAGCCAGGCTCACCAGCCAGAAGTTCTTCCACGAGCTCTGCCCCGTAAAGCGGTCTCACCGACAGAGGAAGTAAGGACTCCAGGCTTTGCCTCTGCTTGTCGCCGCAAGAGAGGGGCCACGTCGCATTTCTGTAGCGGGCAATTAAACATGGACCTGTGACGTCAGAACTTATTCTTTATGTTAGTAGTGGGGTGTATTAATCCAGGGTGTCAGCCTGGCCCGGGGTCAGAGAAGATCTCCCTAATTTATAACCCTTTAGCTGAGGCCAGAAGGATGAGTAGACTTTAGCCAGCTGTCAGGGAGAGGCTGGGTCACTTTATTTATTTATTTATTTATGTATGTGTGTATGTGTTTAGATTTTATTTATTTGTCAGAGAGAGAAAGAGAGAGCACAAGCAGGGGGAGCGGCAGCCAGAGGGAGAAGCAGGCTCCTCGCGGAACAGGGAGCCCAATGTGGGGCTCAGTCCCAGGACCCTGCAATCGTGACCTGAGCCAAAGGCAGACGCCTAACCAACTGAGCCACCCAGGCATCCTGAGGCTGGGTCATTTTAAAGAAGCCTGGATATGAGCAAGTCACCGCTCCTACTAGGGGCCCCATGCAGGGCGAGCCTTTGGAGGCCTGGGGTGGGGAGCTGGGAAAACGCTAACCCTAGGGAAGTGTAGGACACTGAAGAAATGTTTAGAGAATTAGCTGGGAATGGGAAGGCTGAAGCATACTTATTCATACAGAGTATCTTTAAAAGTCTGGAAATACATGGGAAATATTTATTAGACACCTTTTAGATTAATGAGTCAGTGGCTTTAAATGTAGGGCTATTGTGCAGTGTGTCTAGATATGGAAGGGAGGAAAACATACTGGTCATCTTATTTGAAAATACAACTACAGTATTTAAAGTGAGAAAACTTCCCTATGTTTCCAGTTTTTCTGATTCCTTTGTAAGACTAAGGGAGAAGAAGACTTGAATTCGATATAGGGAAGAATATCATGGACTCTAAGGATTGTTGTGTGCATGGCCTTCAGAAACTATCCCAGATCCACGCACTTCTCACCTTTTTTACCACCACCAGCTCTGGAGACCCCCGGGCTAGCCTTCTAACCAGGCTCAGCTTCCGTTCCGTTCCCCTCTTGTGCCTTCCCCACACAGCAGCCAGTGATCTTCCTGGAACTGTGTGCTGGGTCCAGTTTCTCTCCATCCAGGGGTCTTTGCGCTCGCGGTTCTCTCTGCCTGGAACCCCCTGGCCCCTTTCCCCGTACGGCACACCCCATTCGGGTCTTTGCTCACCTCCGAGAGGTGACGTGTCCCTGTGCAATCTAATGGCCTGACATGGATTTGACCAGCCCTGCCTGTGGTGGAGGCACCAGAATAGCTGGCTTCTGAAAGGATTCAGAGGCCATTGCCTTAAAAGAAATTCCTGAGCGTGGTAACGTTTAGTTTGGGGAAGATCTCACCCGTCGAAAAGAAGCACGTCCCTGATGACGTTAGAGACGTTAGAGACTTCTAACGTACAGCTCCTATTAGTGAACTGTGTTCGCTTCTGTAAAACACACGCGCCTCTTCTTCCCTCTGCTTGTTGTGGCCTCGGCCTCGGAGATGGATCCTAAAGTCTCCTCTTCTGCCAATGTGCAGGTACTGCGTGGTTTTACTGACCCCCGAGGCTGCCAAGCTGAGTAAACCCTTTGAGGCTTTCCTGTCCTTCGCCCTGGCAAACACACAGGACACGGTGAGATTCGTGCATGTCTACAGCGATCGACAGCAGGAGTTTGCCAGCACCTTACTATCAGACATTGATCCGTTTCAAGGAAAATCAGCGGTGAGTCATGAATTCTCTTCTTACTCCAAGCTCTTGACAGGCTCATGGCACCTGAACTCTGTTTCTCCCTTCTTTGGGCATTTTGAATACAGATTCCAGGAAATCCAGAAATCTCTGAGCCTGTTTTGAAAGCCTACTCTTGAAATACAGTCTTTTATCCTAGTGATTTCACCTCCTAGATTTTCAGCCTTAGACCTTCACAGAAAGCATATTTCCTATGAGTAAAGGTTCAGGAGCATCGGTTCTTCTCACCGTTTTCTTTCCCCATGGCGGTGTAGTTTTAGAGTGCCTAGTTCATAGAGGGCGCCTGGGTGGCTCAGTCAGTTAAGCGTCCGACTCTTGATCTCAGCTCAGTCTTGATCTCAGGGTCGTGAATTCAAGCCCTGCGTTGGGCTCCACGCTGGGTGTGGAGCCTACTTAAAAAACTATAGAGTACCTAGTTTGTAAAATCTTCCTTAGGCTACCAGTAAAGTCTCCCTCCTTTACTTCTGCCTCTTTCATTTCATTTTAATTGATCTCCCCTTCCCTTCCCCTCCTTTGTCATCACTCTAAAGAAGCATTAAATTTTTCCGTCTTTGTCATCATTTTGGTCATCATGGAAACTATCTCTAAAAAACTTAAAATCCTTAGTATAATATTAAGTCAGAGGTTATAGGAAAAAGTCTACTCAGAAGAAAGAGCTTTAACTTTTAGCAGAAGCTTTGGAAAGTCACCATAAACATGGTTTCCTTTGTCAGAAGAAACTAAAATCTTTTGCACGTATTTTATACCCATCCATATTCATGTTTGAGCTTACTGCTGACTTCACTGGATCATTTTTGCATCCTCCCTGAAAAAAAAAAAACAAACAAACTTGAAGACTTCTAATGGTTTCTTCTTTTCCCCCAGGTATCTATCTTGGAAAGGCGCACCACAGGAGGAAGGGTGGTGTATAAAACCCTGGAGGCTCCCTGGACAGGGAGTGAGAGCGATAAATTCACGCTTTTGGGCTATCTTGACCAACTGCGCAGAGACCCCGCTCTGCTGTCCTCAGAAGCTGTGCTCCCGGACCTGACAGATGAACTTGCCCCTGTAAGCACGTGGCCTGGGAGAGATGGGGTGCCAGGCCGGGCTGGTGAGCCCCCAAAGCCCGAGCAGAGGCCGGCAGCATGCTGTGCTGGGCAGGGACTTCTCCACCTGGGCTCGGGGGCTCAGTCCTGACTGTCACACATTTTCTCCTTCCATAGATCTTTCTCCTCCGGTGGTTCTACTCTGCTTCTGACTACATCTCAGACTGCTGGGACAGCGTATTTCACAACAACTGGTAGGAGTATTGCTACAGTGAATTTCTTTTTCTCCATTGATAGTAGAACCACTTTTTTCTCTTGAAAAGAATCTTTCTTTGATTTCAGTGTATACTCTACCAGCAAGTGGAAGAATGTTTACACATCTTCAACAACTGTTCCCTTTGTCTTTCTTTTTCTTTTCTTTAAAGATTTTATTTATCTGAGAGTGAGCGAGCTTGAGCAGCCGGGGGGCCGGGGGGGTGATGTTGGAAGCAGAGGGAGAGGGAGAAGCAGGCTCCCCCTTGAGCAGGCAGCCTGATGTGGGGCTCGATTCCAGGACTCTGGGATCGTGAGCTGAGCTGAAGGCAGACGCTTAACCGACTGAGCCACCCAGGCGCCCCCCCTTGTTCTTTCAGTAACTTCACTTTTTACATATCTGCTGATTGCCCCTTAGCCACTGGGCCTGTCCTGTTCATCAGGGCACCCCTGGCACCCAGCCCGGGGCCTGACACACGTGGAGGCCAGTGTAGAGCCGTACAAGCCGGTCAGTGAGTTAAGCAGTGAAGGGAGGGCCCTCCCACTCCCACCCCCACCCCCAATAATACTGTGAGCTCCCGAAGGGTAGAGCCACATCTCATTCGTGTTCGTGATTCCTGGCACCCAGCACAGCTCCTGAAAACTGACAGGCCTTTGAGGAGTGTTTGTGGGTGAACAAAATGTTGGAGCACCAGTCTTAGAGGACGTTGTGCAAGGTCACTGTCTTCTTTCTTCTCCGCCCTCTGGGCCACGTCTGAATTATTCTAGCCAGAAAAAAAAAAAAAAAATCAAAATAAAGGAAATAATTCCACAGACTTTCTAGTCACCACCCTCGATGTCAGAATGTTCCTCCACATTGACAGCATAAATCCTGTTATTGCCTTCTGCAGAACTTATTAAGCACAGCCTATTCTGTGGAGACAAAATAATCAAACTCGTAGAATAAGCAACCTGAATTAAAACGGTGAGGGAAAATCT
Source organism: Zalophus californianus (assembly GCF_009762305.2). Classification (NCBI taxonomy): domain Eukaryota; kingdom Metazoa; phylum Chordata; class Mammalia; order Carnivora; family Otariidae; genus Zalophus; species Zalophus californianus. Next base: position 11,317,587 of record NC_045598.1, read on the forward strand.
CTGCTTTCCTCACCACCACCCTCACCCTCAAAAAAAAAAAAAAAAAAAAAAAAACCTTTATTTGTATGAAAGTAGGATGTGTTTATTGATATGAAAGCCTTTTGGTTTGGGGTTCTTTTGGTTTTGTCTGAGCCAAGGAACAGAAATCCAGTATCATGAACGGACATAATCTCAGCAACCCATCTAGAGCTGACCATAGTTTGTTAACTTCGTTTCAGGCGGGAAATGATGCCCCTTCTGTCCCTGGTCTTCTCTGCTCTCTTCATCCTCTTCGGCACCGTCATTGTTCAGGCTTTCAGGTAAACGCTCTGTGGCTTCTCAGCGTGAGTTCTCAAGGGTGAGCCCCAAACCTTGGGGTTGTGGTACTGTTTCTTTTCTTAAAGCTCTTTGTTTCTTACTTTAGTGACTCAAACGATGAGCGAGAGTCCAACCCTCCAGATAAAGAGGAAGTTCATGAGAAGGCCGGGAAGACTGAGCCAACCTTCACCAAAGAAAACAGCAGGTTTCTCTAACAAGACACCAAACCCACCCGGCCCCCACCCCCCGGGCAGGAGAGCCACAGGCCCCGTGGTCTGAGAGCGCAGTGTTCGAGGACCTAGTCTATATAAGCACTCTGGGTCACCAACTTGCGTGTGAGGAGGATTGTGGGAAAAGTCAGTTGCTGGTTAGTGTTTACTGAAACCCCGTAGGCCTTTAGACACAGGACCTACTTATATTCTACTCGGTAGCTTCAGGCTCTCGGTCTCAAATGTAGTAATGCGGACAGGAAGCAAAGCACGTCAGAGTTGCTAGACGAGCCAGCGGCAGAGAAGGGTGCGTCCCGTGACTGTGCGGACCGCCTTCATCCCGTCCTAAAGCCGATTCTACACCAGCTGTGAACGGCAGCGTCCGAAGGGCCCTTTGTAGGCCTGGGGCCACCAAGTGGGGACCATCCCCGTCCTGCCAATGTGTCAGGCTCCAGAATATTAAATAACATACCTAGTCTGGTTGGAACGCAGCATTTTCTTCCTCTTGTTTCTTTTCAAAGTAATGGCATTCTCCTGCCTGATAACATCTTAATTCCTCACTATTTCTCCACAGCAAGCTTCCTAAAAAAGGCTTTGTGGAGGTAACTGAGCTCACAGACGTAACGTACACCAGTAACCTGGTCCGCCTGAGGCCGGGCCACATGAACGTGGTCCTCATCTTGTCAGGCCCCACCAAGGCCAGCCTACTGCAGAAATTCGCTTTGGAGGTCTACACGTTCACCGGGTAAGCTCACGTGGGAGAGGGGGAGAGGAGGGGACCAGGGCAGAATTTCATCCTTTCCTCTTTGACTGTGAGGGGCTTTATGCGCGCAGCCAGATGTTGGCTGTGACCTTTTGAGCCCAGAAATCTTAAGCCGTCATGAGGGCACCTTTCTGTCCGCGACTTCATGTCCGGACGCTTCTGAACAGAAGAGTTTGACCTCACTCGGTCTTCTCCCCTGAGCCTTTTGGGGAGCTCTGTCCTCTAGCTGTCCTGTGTTTTCCTGAAGCCAGACACTGAGAGTGCTTAAGGGGCACCCAGCAAGGGGCCGGTGGGGGGGGTGGGGAGATGGGCCAGCGGACTGTTAGAGCTGTTGCAGAAGCCCTGACGTCCGCCAGGAATCTTCCATTCTTTCCATATTTGGGCCCCATCCAACACAAAGCCGCCTCCCATTACATGCGATCTGACGGAGGTCTTTGCGTTCCCTGCAATTCAGTGTGTCGGGCAGTTCCCTAAATCTTCACTGTGTCCTCTCACCAGGAGCAGCTGCCTACACTTCTCCTTCCTGAGTCTAGATAAACACAGAGAATGGCTGGAATACTTGCTAGAATTTGCTCAGGATGCAGCCCCGATCCCAAACCAATACGACAAGCATTTCATGGAGCGTGACTACACAGGTTACGTGCTGGCCCTGAACGGTCACAAGAAGTACTTCTGCCTCTTCAAGCCCCAGAAAGCGGTGGAAGAGGAGGCGGCCGTGGGGTCCTGCGGTGATCTTGACTCTTCCCTCCATCTGGGCGAGACTCGAGGGAAATCTTCCTGTGGCCTTGGACCCAGGCCCATCAAAGGGAAATTGAGCAAGTTGTCCTTATGGATGGAGCGCCTGCTCGAAGGCTCCTTACAGAGGTTTTATATCCCGTCGTGGCCTGAACTAGACTGAGGGAGCTCAAGAGAGACTTTAACTCTTCAGGCTTTTTAATAGGCCCCTGGGAACAGGTCTTTTCAGGACTCTACCTATCACCATGGACAGAGAATAGATTCTAGATTACTCTTCCGGAACAATGGCTAGAAGAATCTTTCCTTTGTCCTGTCCTAACCTAGGAGTGAAAAACACCTCAAGTTGAATTCCTTAGATCAAAATATTTTGCTTTGGGTTTTTTTCCCCCTCGTTTGAATGCCGCACTATTTAAAGGAGACTGCTCACCCCCTCTTCCTTCGTCATCCCTGTCCAGTGCTCCTTCTGCCCTCCCCCGTCCTGTCTCGTGCTGTGGGAGAGGCACAGGGCCGCAGCCGGCAGCAGGCCCTGGAGTGCTGGTCGGGCCCCCGCCCCCGCTGTGCTTCCGCCCCCGGTGCATGCTGTATCAGTGGTACGACAGCCCACAGCAGCTTCTAGGCCCTGCATCCTGAAAGAGGCCTGGTTCCAAGCAATCTCACATTTGATAGTTTTTTCCGGTAGTCAGTGGCTAAAAGGGTATATGGGGGGAATCCCCCTGCAGCAGTTGGTCAGCCACGGTTTTACAAGGCTAGGGATAAGTGGGGGTCCTGCATGTGAGTTTGGTTTGAAGGGGGGGGCTGGGCAGTGACATACGTGACCCCTTGGGGCATCCCATCAACCATCTCCCCCAGCGCTAAGCGTAGCCAGGGAAGGATCTGCACGGCAAGAAGTACTGTAATGACTTTGAGCCATTTACTTGTCTGTTTTCACATGTCTTTCTGCCTCTGTCAATTTTAGGGTATGAATCTTAGGAGCCATAATTTGTAATCTTGTTCTCTGGACGTAGAGATAAGCTGCTATAAACCAGTAGATGTTAAACTGAAGACCCCTGCCTGACAGGCATCAGGCTCGAGGAACCTCTTCACTCCAGTGGTGTCTCTTTAGTAAAATACCAGACATGTCTTTGTATCAAGGAACTTAAAAATTTCTCAACAATTTTATTTGGAACACTGTTATCACCCCCCCCCCAGAAGTACTGTAACTTTGAGCCCTCTTTTGTGACAAGTGAGCCAAGACTTGTTCTAGACTCCTGTTTGGCAAAAGGCTTACTTTGAGCTTCTGGCCTATATTATGATAGCTCAATTGCTTTCACTCCTAACTCACAACTGCTTCACCAGTAACAGGGTCCGACCTACCATCAGCACCCCGGCTTCCAGTGTGCAGTGGATCACACCCACCAGTTAGAGAGTTTGCCTTTTTTGGGGCGGGTGAGGGGCGCAAAACTACCAGGGGAGTTTGAACAACCTCAAAGAGTGGTCGGTTCAGATGACAAAACACATTGCCCTTTTGTAAAGCCAAGTGTCAGAATCAGTGATGGGACATTTACTAAGTTAGTATTTCTTTAATCATCATTGCTTTAAACAAAGCCATTTGGATCCTGAACAATTTAAACATTGAGCTACAGGGGCAAGTAATAAATTACTTAAGCCCAGGAATTCCTGTCATTTCCATGGAGTCTATAGCTTTATTTAAAAGAAAAAAAAAATCACTGCCAGGCTTTTCCCCCCCCCCACGTGATCCTCTAAAAATTGGATGCTTACTCTGATTGCTGTCTCCTGGCACCTGGCCCAGGCAGGTGTGATTAAGGGATTCATTTGGTTCCTTGATACACCAGCCTCAAAATTATTTTCTAGGTCTTTTATGGCCAAGTTGCTGATGTGAGTAGTGTTCTGGTTCAGTGGTCGGTTTTTAATTTCCAGTACTAATGGGATGGATCCCTGACCTTAATTTCTGAAAACCAAAATCTCCCCCAAATTTGTTCACTTTAAAAATGTTTCTCATTAAAATGAAAAGCACCTTTACACAGACAGCTGCACCCTCCATTTGTACGAAGAAAGGAAAGTGAGAGTAGATAGGATTAAAAACATTCCTGGTGAATTTTTCAGTGCAGAAATTATTTCACAGGTCTGTTTGGGGCTGGAAAGTACGTCCCCCAAGAGGACGCCAGGAAGGTTCTACTTTAAACAACTTTGCCCTTGACCACCCGAGCCTTTCCTCCTGAATGTTTCCATGAATTTGTTTACTTTTGTGTCAAATGTATGAGCCTTTGTCATGCTCAGCCAATGCCACCATTTCTCCTTCTCTTGTGTGAAATCACACAGACCTGATTTTGGTTTTAAGTTAATTTCTTGGTCTTTGAATATCTTGAGACTGACAACATTGTTTTGTTTTTAGAAGTAGGCTTTTCTGGTACATCATGTTCAGCAGCTGGGGATGAAAACTGGCCTAAAACAAGTCTTTGTAGAACATGCACCTACTTACAAATATTTTTTTTATCATCCAGGTGCTGGTGGCATAATTTGTCTAAGAGATTGTCAGCTCTGAGTCAGCGGCGTTTCAATGAGCAAGACTGCCCTGACTTCTGTTAGGCACCACGGTCTCTCTCTCTCTGCCATCACTTACTGACCATGAAAATTTGGTCATACTTTTCAAATTAATAGGTTGATTTCCTCCTCACTCAGTACATCAACGTTTCCTGATTTAAAAAGAAATGAAATCTGAATGTGTTTTTTTTTAAGTGATTTGCTTTGTTTGGGAAAAAGAGATTAGAAGCAAACACTCCAACTTTTTTCCTAAGTAAAATTCTTTAAAAGCTGATGCAAAATATCCTTGCAGATGAAATATCGCTCACATCCAAATGCCTGACCTTGTCCCTTGAACACAAATGCAGTGTGGCAACTGCTAAACCTGTCCGTTCCGTTTGTCAAGGAGGACGATGGAACTTTAGAGACCGATCTGAAAAGGTGAATATTTTGCACTTTTGATACTCTTAGGAACAAATAACTTATTTGGCAAATGGTGTCTTTTTTATGTTGTTTTTGTTTTGTATTGTGAACAGGCACTGAAGCTGATGTTATTTTTGTTTTGAGAATATTACAGACTGGAAACAGAAATAAACTATTTTAATGTGTGATGATTATGCGTCGCTCTTGCATTGGGGGATGATGTTTTGCCCGTGGACACGTTAGCGACAAAACTGAATTTGCATGTAACTCAACCCATGCCTGAATGTTCCCTGCAGATTTCAGGAGTTGCTGTCATGGAGGGTGCAGCAGCTCCAAGAGTAGATAATGCGAAAGGGAGGAAGTGGGTTAAGGAAGAGTCACCAAGGGCTCTTTGGAGGCCACCTGATGTCTGGTTGAAAAGACATTCTGTGCACCCTCCTGGGCTTTTGAGTGGGAAGTTTCTTTATCAGGATCTGCACGTTACTTTCATTCAAACTTTTTGTTTAGGTTCACAGTGGTCCTAAAACCCAGATGCAGCCCTGAGTTCCTCAGGAGAAGCCACAGTGTGAAGGAAGAAACTAGAGAAATACGGGATGTTTATACAGGATTATGTCCTAGGGCTTTTTTATTTCACTTCTCCAATTTTTAGATCATCTTGAACCAAATGCTCCTTGGCTCCCTTTTCCCCTTAATCCTCCAGCATCTTTCATCAAAACAGCACAAGTGCTTCTCTGTTTTTAGTTCATTCAAACTCCATAGAAATATTAGCTGTTGGATTAGAGTTCTACCGAATGCCCTGGGTTTATAGCCCCCGGGGACACTGTTTAGCGGAAAGTTTTACTGGCATAAACTCTTCGAGTACTCAGACTGCTTGCGCATAAATTCTTGAGAATTGTCATCAGCACAACCTGTTGTATCTTGAAGAGCACAAGGTTCAGACGACCATCACTTTGGGGAGAGCACAAGGTTCAGACAACCATCACTTTGGGGAGAGCACACAGCATCTCAAATAGCAAGTTAGCCGCCAGAAGGGCCGTGTTTCCTACAAAGAGACAAAACCAAAGGTGAACACCATGCAGGCTGCCCCCAAGGCCAAGCCTCTCGGTACTCCGCCCTCTTCCCTTCGGGCTGCCTTTCCAAATTCTCCCTTCCGTGCTCTTCTCTGGGCTGCCCAGCCACCCTGTGGACATGCTTTCCCTGGTACTCCGCTCCAACAAACATTCAGAAAGAGCATTCTGAAATTCAGACAGTTCGTTGTTTACTCTCAGAACAGATTCCCCCCAAAGGAAAACCTTTAATAATGGTGTCTATTGTATTTATCACCTACCCTCTGAGACTAATAGGCGTAAGTCTGGAAGCTTCTCTAAGTTGAAATTATTGGGATGGCATCTGCTTTGAGTATCTCTCCTAAACCAGCTAACCACCCACTTTTTTAATATTAATAAATATTACTTATGCAGTAATTCACTTTTCAATGAAGTATCAAAGAAGGACAGAACTACGCCACCCTATTAATAAACCCTAGGCTGGTTTCTTTCTCTTCTGCTGTCAGGCAAGCAAACCAATAATAGCCACCTCCCAGGGGTTTTGTTAATTAGCTCGTGTTTGTGTGGTGTGCAGTAAGAGGTTTATTTTCTTCGCTGCAGAACATACTCAGCAGGTTCCCAAGTTATACAAAAGGATCCATCCATCTTCTACTTATTAAGTAGATTAATATAATTTAAACCCGCAGCTGCCTACAGATCATGGTATTCTCGCTTACTCACCAAAAGGATCGTAGGGCGGCGAAACTTCCACGAGATCACAACCCACCACATTCAGGCCTTGACAACCCCGGATGATTTCCAGCGCCTGTCCAAGACCAAGCCCGAGTTGTCCACAGCAGTAACCACTCACAATGAAAAGCAACCACAGAGGTCCCAGGGCATCTCTCCCAGCACATGCCCACCCTTTGACTCGGAACTGTCGCTTTCCCTCAAAAAACATTTACTGACGGCCAGGCACCCTGGTGGGCATCATGGAGACACAAATGGCCAAAGCACAGCCCCTGCTCCCGAAGGGTCCGTGGTATGATGGAAGGCCAATCATTCCAATCATTCGTACATTAAAGGCTTCAGGAAAAGCAAGCGTAGGGGTGCCTGGCTGGCTCAGTCGGTAGAGCATGCAGCTCTTGACCTCGGGGTTGTAAGTTCAAGCCCCATAGTAGGTGTAGAGATCACTTTAAAAAATAAAATCTTAAAAAAAAAAAAAAGCAAGCACAGAAAAGTATAATACGAAACAGCCCGAAAAGCTGGGGGAAGCCCTCCCCAGGCAGCAGGAACACTTAGCCCAAGGAATTAATTAACCAAGGGTAGGGCAGCCCAGACAAACACACACTAAGATGGAAAGAAATACCAGTAGTTAGATGTGGCCAGAAGACAGGATGAGTGAGGGGGATGGGAGGAAGGGGTCACTTTGTCTAAAAGAGTTTCCATTCAGCCAGTGAAAAGCCCAGAATGATAAGCTGAGGAAGGAGGATTGTGTTTTAGAAATCTGAGGGGAACTGATAGAGAATGGCTTTGAGAGGTAGTTGCTAACAGGCCCCTTTCTTAGAGGAGGTAAGGTAACGGATCAGGTGTGAGTGGTCTTCACTCATTCACACAGATATCTATGAGTGCCTACTCTCTCTGTCAGGCACCATTCTCTACTCCAAGGACAGGGCAGTCCATGAAATAACAGCCCTAACCTCGTGGAGCTCACCTTCTAATTATAACCACACTCCGAGTCTGCCTCCTGCGTTTACACTCAGCCCACCTTCAGAGAGCTTTGTTTGGGTATTTCTAAAACTCTTGAACTTCCATGGTAGGTGGTTAATCCCACCATGAGCACTTTTTAAGTGTCACCCCAGAAAGATAAGCTTGGTGTTTTTGTTTTTGTTTTTTTAAAGATTTTATTTATTTGCTTGAGAGAGAGAATGAGATTGAGAGAGAGAGCATGAGAGGGGGGAGGGTCAGAGGGAGAAGCGGACTCCCCGCAGAGCAGGGAGCCCGATGCGGGACTTGATCCGGAGACTCCAGGATCATGACCTGAGCCGAAGGCAGTCGCTTAACCAACTGAGCCACCCAGGCACCCCAAGCTTGGTGTTTTTAAGAGGGGATACTGGCATATGTCCCCACGAACCAACTATAGGTGGATCAGAGGCAGAAAGCTCAAATAATAGACTATTATATCCCAGAGAGGACATGAGGGCCCTTGCCAAAGTCAGTCTACTCGCTCAACAAGAGCGTCCAACCTGCAGTCAGCCCTGAGAACAGATAAAGGCCTAACTCCTCCGCTTTTTAAAATCCTGTCCTGATCCTGAAGACTCACCACAAGTCCCAGGAAAGTGAGGAGTTGAGAATCCTCACCCCCCCAGGCATTGTCCCTGGTGGAACCTCCTTACCTGACTAGGGGTGAGACCGGCAGTTTCAGGTGTGCCTGTCCCTGGGGCATAGGCAGGATCCAAGCCATCAATGTCAAAGCTGATATAAATGGGTCTGCCGCCCATCTGCTGCCTCACCTCCCCCATCAGAGGAACCAGGGACTTCATCCAGCAGTCTTCAGCCGGAACCACCCGGAAGCCCTGAGGATGTGGGAAGTAAAGAGCAGGGTGTCGAGGCTTCTACATGGCGCCATTTACGGGTGATTTCTTATGTGCCAACCCCACGCTAAGTGCTTCTGTACACATGACATCAGACCCCCAATCTTCACGAAGAGGGAACTGTCCTCCCCCTTTTACTGGTGAGGAAGGGAGGAGCGACGGCTGGTGAAGAAGCAGGGAGTAAGTCAAAGCTTACCTGGGGGGGATGGGATCAGAGAGAAGCTGGGCTAGAGCAAGAGCGAGAAACTCAGCACCTCCGGAACGGCTCTGTCCAGAAGACTGGCCCTTGCACGCTCTAAAAGCAGGGGACTTGGGTCTTTCCTGTTGGGATCCTGTCATCCGTGTTTCCCTGGGAGCCACTCTGCCCGATGGGGGTGAGGACAAGAACTAAAAAGATGGCCGCTGGCCTTGGGTTCGGACGTCCTCAGCTCTTTCGGAAGCCAGCGACAGCGCAGAGGCGGGTGTGTTTCGGCTTCTCTCCCTACCCCAGGGATGAGAGGCCCCCTTCGCCTCATGAACTCACATCCTCTCCTCTCTCCTCTCTGCTCCACACGACCCTCTTGGGGCAAACTCGGCTTTCCGTCCCGTTTTTCTGAATTTGGTTATTAAAGCCCCCGTGGAATCCGCAGCCACCACCGAATGGGCACCAGAGAGAAATGCACTTTGCAGGCTGCGGGCAGAGGAAGGGGGGCGTTTGGCTTGTCACCTGGCTCCGGCTGTATCTGTAGGGATCCAAGGTCATGGCGGAGCCCCGGATGCCGATCTGCACCACGCGCTTACAGTCCAGGAGACCCTCGTCCACGCAGCGGCGGAAGGGCGTCCCGTGATAGAGCTTCTCTCCAAGGGCCTTGTCAGCCGTGTCCATGTGAGCGTCCACATGCAGCAGCCCCACGGGGCCATGCCTGCTGACAACAGGCAGCTCAGAGCCCAGGCCTCCTCCCGGGGCCTGAGCACCGCCACCCTCCAGGCTACCCGGACTTCCAAACTTGACCATCCACAGCCACGGGAGACCCGGCCTCAGTGACCAGCCTTGCAACTGGTTTCTGTCTTCAAATCACTTAGCTGCTCAGAATAATCAACCCAGAGAAGTCCGGCAGAAGACAGACAGCTCTCTCTCCATAATCTCCAACAACCCCGCCAGCCACCCGAAAGCAACATACAATCTAAATCAACGCTAGGCAAGCACAGCTTCCAGAAAAGACTTATACCCGCCCACCACCACCGAGGATGCTACCCATATGTCCTTCCTATATACGAATTCTGGAGCTGCCACCACCTTGGCCCTTCGGCCTCTTTTTCAAACTAATTAACCAAAGTTAGTTAATCCCTGGTAGACTTCCACGACTGGAAAAGCCATTTTCTCATTCTCTGGGGAAGGGGCCCTTTCAGGAAGAAACAGGACCTCTCCTCAGCAAGCAACACTGCTGTGTATTTGGCCTTTGAAGCCAAACAGAAACTGCTGTTAGCTGGGGTTGTGTATTTCACGAGAGGCCCATCTTCCAAAAACAGAGACAGATGCTGAGCGCGCATACCAGAGCAGATCCAGGGCAAGCAAGGGTAGCCACAAGTGTTAATAATAAATTGTCTTGGTTCCCAGCTGGTGACTGACAGAGACACCGGGAGCTCGACCTTCATTTTGATCCACAGAAGCAACCCAGTGGGGAATTTCCTATCACCCCAAATAACCTGAGCCAGCAGAGGTCACTTGATACCATCTAGCGGCAAACAACTCACGCCCTAGCTCCTGAATTTTGAAACCCTTGTGCACGCCCAGACGCTTGGGACGTACTTTTTTGCCAGCGCTTGTAATATTGGATATGTGATTGTGTGATCTCCACCTGCAAAGAGGAAGAAGAAAATACGTGCAATGCGGGTAAGAGAGGACCATGTATTATAGGGAGCAATCTTCAATCTACCCAATCGTGCCGCCCTTTTGTGGAGACCGAAGAGCTATAACCTCAGCTAACCTGAGACCTTGTTCAGTGGTGGGAAAACAGCCACTGGATGTTTGGGATTACATTGTTCTTTAAAAGAGCAAACAAGGGCACCTGGGTGGCTCAGTCGTTAAGCGTCTGCCTTCGGCTCAGGTCATGATCCCAGGGTCCTGGGATCGAGCCCCGCATCAGGCTCCCTGCTCGGCGGGAAGCCTGCTTCTCCCTCTCCCACTCCCCCTGCTTGTGTTCCCTCTCTGTCTCTCTCTCTCTCTCTCTCTGTCAAATAAATAAATAAATAAATAAATAAAATCTTTAAAAGATAATAAAAGAGGAAACAAAGCTTACAGGTCAAATGCCAGGAACAGGTCTGTCCAATAGAACTCTCTGCAGTGATGGGCATGTTCTCTATCTGCACTGGCCGGCACGGGGGTCACTAACCACGTGTGCCTAGAGGAACACAGCTCAGGCCGTGGAGGAACTGCATTTTTCATTTTATCTCATTGTGATTAATTGTCATTTTAATAACCATATGTGGCTAGTGGCTACTGTACAGGACAGCTCGGGCCTAGAAAAGTATTACTATGGGCCACTATTACCAACAACAACAGCTAACATTTATTGAAGCTGAAAATACGTAAGTCAAGATGCCAGACACGTTATGTGCACTTTCATTATACGCCCCTCACACAGAACAATGAGGAAGACGCTGGTAGTGTTAGGCCCATTTTACAAGTGAGGAAATGAAGCATAAATAGCTAGTGAGAGGTGAATCTGAAATTTTCAAACTGTGCCATCCAGAAACCACACTCCGCACCACAGTGTTCTGCAGGCTCGGCCCTCTCCTTTGGCAAAAATACATTTGGATATTTAGAAAAAGGCCCGTGTCATTTTAACTATTTGTGAACTGGAAGAGAAAGAAATGTAAGGGTGGGGGAGAGATCAGGCAAGACAAGGGGAAAGCCGCCCTGTAGACTAATAGAGACCCTGATGAGGAGGAAATACCCCTTTGTAGCTCTCTCTCAAATAACGTCATTAAAAGTATGTCCCTGAGAGGCGCCGGGGTGGCTCAGATAGTTCAGTTTCCAGCTCTTGATTTCAGCTCAGGTCGTGAGATCAACCCCAAGCGGGCTTCGTGCTGTGTATAGAGCTAGCTGAAGACTCTCTCTCTCTCTCTCTCTCTCTCGCTCGCTCTCGCTCTCGCTCTCCCTGTGCCCCTTCCCCCCCACCCCGCTCTCGGGCACGTGTGCTCTATCACACTCACGCACTCTCTCTAAAAAGAAAAGAGAAAAAGAAAAAAGAAAAGCATTTCTTGAAAAGAAAGAGAAAAAGAAAAGCATTTCCTGAAAAGAAAGAAAGAGAAAAGAAAAGAGAAAAAGAAAAAAGAAAAGTATGTCCTTGAAATAGTTAAAAAGTCACAGCTGAGCTCCTGTTGTGAGCCTTCCCCAGGCCTGGAATCAAGGGGAAGGACAAAGGTGAGGTGGGTAGAGGCACTTGCTGGGATGCAAAATTTAAGGGACACCAAAAAACTCAGTCATTGAGATAAATACTATTTTGATGTAATACTTTTAAAAATCAAGGTCAATGCAAAAAAATCCACGATGAATTTTTGTTTTTAGATTTATTTATTTGAGAGAGAGAATACAAGTGGGGGTCGGGGAGCAGAGGAAGAGGGAGAAGCAGACTCCAAGCTGAGCCCAGAGCCAGACGCGGGGCTCAATCCCAGGACCCTGAGACCACGACCTGAGGGAAACCAAGAGTCAGATGCCCAACCGACTGAGCCACCCAGGCACCCCCTCCATGATAATTTTTTTTAAAAAGACAGGATCAGGGGCACCTGGGTGGCTCAGTCATTAGGCGTCTGCCTTCGGCTCAGGTCATGGTCCCAAGGTCCTGGGATCGAGCCCCCGCATCAGGCTCCCTGCTCCGCGGGAAGCCTGCTTCTCCCTCTCTCACTCCCCCTGCTTGTGTTCCCTCTCTCGCTGTGTCTCTCTCTGTCAAATAAATAAATAAAATCTTAAAAGAAAAAAAAAGGGGATCAGTAATAGTGCTATTCCGAACTATATTGGAGCCCGAGGCAAAAGGGAAAAGTCGATCATATTTATAAGTTGACTTTTTGGCAACCCCCCCAAAGTGAATGCTTCACTTGCCTCACCCTAGTCCATCCCTGCCAGTCATACCAGTCCAAAAATGTAAACAGCCTTTCCCCAGGGGTTAAAACAAATGAATTTAAAACATTCTCTTTCCGACTGTCTCCATATCCCCAGTGGCTTGCCCCGAAGGAGCAGCTACACCCAAGCCCACCATAAATGAACCCTCAGCACAGAGCTGCACTTGTCCCCACAGACACCATTACCCAAGGTCAGGGGAATACAACCAGCTGCTACAATTTTCTGATAGGCCTCTCTAATTAGACGGCAGCTGTCCAGAAGGTTGTAAAGATTGACGTTCACATCGCCTAGGTCTGCAACCATGAGGGACTGGAAGGGGAGGGCCCCCGTGCTAGGGTTGGCTGTCCGAAGCATCACTGATTCTTCCCGGATCCGCCGAGGTCCAAATCTGGAGAAGGAAGAATCATCCTGTGAACCATCCCAAAAGGGTCAGAGGTCCTACTTAGGCCAGGATTTCTCAGCCTCTGCACTGCTGACATTTGGGGCTGGAGGAATCTTTGATGTGGGGGGCCGTCCGGTGCCTTGTAGAATGTTTCCCCTAATCTATAACCCACTAGATGCCAGTGGCAAGTTGGGATAACCAGAAAGGCCTCCAGACGCCACCAAATGTCCCCTGGGGGCAAAATCACCCCTGGTTGAGAACCACTGATCCAGGCTATATACTTGAAGAGATTAAAGGCATGGATTTAGGAGACTACCCATCACCAATTTACTAAATGACATTAGATAATTTCTTAATCTCCATGAGCCTCAATTTCCTAACCTTACTGTGTTGTTGGAGGAATTGAGTGAGGTCATCTATGCAAAGCGCCTTGCATTCAGGAGACATTTTATAAATGGTGGCATCCATACTTCAGATTATTAGACGTAAAGTGGCTGAGCTGAATCAGAAATAGCTGATGCTCACTAATTAGGAAATTACTTCAGCTGCCTTGATCTTAGAAAAAAATGCCTTGGGGTCCCTGGCTGGCTCAGTTGGTAGAGGTAGAGGGTGGGACTCTTGATGTCGGGTTTGTAAATTCCAGTCACACACTGGGTGTAGAGATTACTTAAAAATAATAAAATGTATTTTTTTAAAAAGCATCTTGTGTTTGAGCAATTCTTTTTGTTTTGTTTTGTTTTGTTTTTTAAAGATTTTATTTATTTGACAGGAGTATTTGAGCAATTCTTGATCAGGTGACATCTAGAGGTTTGGGGAAGGTGCATCCAGTTTCCTCTGTTCTCGGAAATAACGTCCCCTGCCCCCATAAACCCCACAGCCACCATCCCAGCAAGGCTCAGGAATCAGCGTGTGGAGAAGGCTCCTGTCACCAACAGATGACCCACATGTCCAGCCCTCACCATTGCTTGATGCGGGAGGAGGGAAATCAACCGTCTTTCAAAGGACTGGGAGCATTCTGGAGCCAGCACTTCCAACCCCACCCTGCGTGAGCGGAGGCGCCCGTCCCTTTGTCTTTCGCGTCCAGTGGCCATCGGGCGGTCCACCCACGTGTCCCCGAATCCTTCGGACCTTACCTCGCCCCGGGCCGGTTGGAGGTCCCAATGTCCAGCGGCACCCCGACGAAGGCGGCGTCCAGCCCCTCGGGGGAGGCCTGCACCGGCAGCCGCATCATGGAGCAGACGCCCACCGGCCGCGCCACGAACTCTGAGCTGGGGGGCTGGTTCCGGCGCGCATCGGAGGACCGGCTGCTGGAGCTGCGGCCGGGGTGGCAGAGCCCCACGGCAGGACGTGCGCCCCCGCCGGCCCCCAGGCCCCGGGCGCACCGGGACGCGATCCGCCGCAGCATGCCGTCCGCCGGGTCCCCCCCAACTCCAGGCCCGCCGGCTATGCAGGCGCCGAGCAGCCCGCGCTCAAAGAGCGGGCGGCCTGGGGTGCTGGGCGGGCGAGGGGCCGCTCTCTCCCCGCCCCCTCTCTGGACTCTGGCCTCTGGCTTTCTCGGTAAACAAAGCCAGGCCCGGGACTCCCCACTCCCCGCCACCGCCCCGGCCCGCTGCCTATGCCCCCAAAAACCTGGCCCTCGGCCCCTGCTTCTCCCTTTTAGAGTAATATTTTTAAAAGCGAAATGATTTAAAGGAAAAAAACTTTTCTCTAAAGAAGAGAAATCGGAAATGCACTTTTAAAAAATATTTATTTATTTTAGAAAGAGAGCGAGCGCGGGAGGAGGGGGCAGGAGAGAGAAGCGGACTCTGTACTGAGCCCAGAGCCCATGGTGGGGGGAGGGGGGGCTCAATCTCACGATCCTGAGATCATGGCCTGACCTGAAATCAAGAATAGGAGACTTAAGGGACTGAGCCACCCAGGCACTCCAGGAAATGCATTTTTTTTTTTTTAATAATATATTAGGAAATGTCTGGGGTAAGATTCTCAGGAAGTAGAGTCTTTCTAAATAACCTTTTTAAAAAGGATTTAGAGACCACCCCTAGGTAAGGTCACACTGCCAAGGAGTCCCTAATCTGCAATCCTCTTTATTTCTAAGGGGAAAGGGGGGAAACCACCAGGGAAAGGAAAAAAGTGATTTGTAATGACGTTATGTGAGCCATGCGGTGGTATTATACATTTCTATTCTCTGGAAGTTGAGATTGAATGGAAAATGCCCGAGTTTGCTTTAAATTGTAACCTTTACAGGAAAGTCACACCTTAAACCCCACACCCCCCAGGATGGGGGCAAAGTTTCCTAATGGTCAGTGTTGAAAGAGCCTGCAGAGCATGTTCCAGGAAAAAAAAAGCAACAATCCCTTAACAACCCTACCGGCAGATTCTATCACTACTTCTTTCATATGGTTTGTCCTGGATGTATCGTTTTCTTACCCCTGGTGTATTCTTTCATTCTTCTCACGAATATTTGAGTGCCTACTGTGTGCCAGGTACCATGCAACCATAACTCCAACCTGTTCCCACCTTCCGCTACTGCTGAACACATCCTTCCTTTAAACCTCCCTTCAGGTGTGCCCTCCTGCTCTCCTGACGACTCCCTCTCTGATGGCAGTCTCTTTCAATATCAAGGTGACAATTTTCACCCGGATGCAGGTAATTCACAGACCGAATCCCAGCCATCGGCCCCAGCTGCCCATTTTCTAACTCCCCACCAAGATGCTCTGACGGCAGCTCAGGTGGCCTGTGGCTCAGCGCAACATTCCACCTGCTTCTCCTTGATCCTGCTCTCTGCCCCATCCTTTAGTAAGTCCTGGTGGTTTCCTGCGGGCAAGCCCCCCACTCACTCCCTCTGCTGTAACTGTGGTTCCCGCCTTCCCACCTCTAGCTTTCCACGTGGTGTCTCCACTCTGCCATCAGATAATGCTTCCTGAAGCCCATCCACGTTTCTAATTCGGTTTCCCATCATACATCTTTGTGTATTTGTCCCTCAAGCTATTGTTCATCTTACACAGCCCTCACTTTCTTGCCTCCTGTCCTTTGTTCATACCATCTCCTCGCCTGGAATGTTCTCTCCCACGACTCCTGTCTTCACATGCCGCATGTTCTGCTGAAGCCCACACTCAAACTACTCTCTCTGGAACTCTTAAAACTCTTAAAACTCTCACCGTTTTCAACGAGGGACAAGTACAGGAGCTGGGATCAGAAAAAAAAAAAAAAAGTTAAATCCTAGCTCCACCCTCCGTGTATCTCAATGACTATGGCGGGAGAGAGACCTCATTCGCATTCCCTGTGGGTTTGGGGCAACAGCTCAAGGTAGCTCCCCGTCCAGCACAAAGTCTCATTGAAGTTTCCTGCCTGATCTTGCATATTTGTGCCGTTTCATTCTGTTTCTTAACACATGTTTATATTAGTATAAAAACATTTGATCTTATTTACCAGTTAAATGCTCCCCCCAAATTTATAAGTGAAGCTATCACTCCACTAACGGACGTTGTTTAAACTAGCACACCCATGTGTATATCCCCAAGGCACCCGGTCAGGGAAGCGTGGACTTAGCATGTCAACCTGAGCAATTCACCCTTTTGAACCTATTTCCTATTCTGCTAAATGGAATGATAACCCTTGTTGGTTGTTCTTATCAGGATTGAACGAGGTCCACTGTGCAGAGCACTGTGAGACCAAAAATTGGTAAATACTAGGTAGTGTCATCATTGTATGTTTTATTCTCTCTACTGCAGAGTTTCCTAACCAGTGGTCATAGCACACTGGTGTTTGCCGCTGGGTTACGAGGGGGGAGGCAGTTATATAACATAAAGATCCCATGGTCCTTGGGGCCGCCAGCGAGGCCAATCACTTCTGGGTGCATAGAGGCCACACAGAGCCCCTCGGAGTCTGACATCCTGCTCTGTGACCCCCGCAAGGAGGCAGCAGGATCCGCAGCACTGGCGGCTTCCCATGCATTACCACCTGGACATCGACCTCAGAGGCCAGCTGCAGACTACACAGCTGTCCCCCAGGGGTGAGAGCTCGATGCCCCACTAGAGGAGTTGGGTGCTAGGACCCAAGGAGGACAAGCAGCAGTGCAAGGTGCAGGGGGTCAGGGGAGGAGGAGGAAGGAGATTGGCTGGGAGGTTTGGGCCAGAGCAGCCAGACGGCTGACCTAAATCCGTCTTCACCTCGTATCAGATATCTGTCCATTTTTGGCTGATGTCCAAAAAGGGTCCAAGCTAACTTCGGAGTGACTGCTTGAACAATGCTGATGGCAGGGTGATATTAAAACTATTTAACCTCTGAGATGGCACAGGCATTGACCAATCAGAACAGGTACCAGCTAGCCATAAACAGTGCATGCCAGCACATACCAAGTGGATATTTAAGTATTTGTTCTGAAGGAACATGCTTTCAATCAGAGCTGTCATTAATTTGAAATGCTTGCCGGGAAAGCGTTTGATTGGATTAAAAATCCATTGTTACCACAAGAAATTTCAATTGAACAACTGTTAATGGAAGAAAAATAAGATGCTTCTCTAAGTCTGACTTCTGTAAATGCTTAATATTAAAATTTTAAATTTGTATTACTTACCTGAGTTTCCAATTGTTCGTGGCTACTTGAAGAGATCCTTCTTCTTTTTTTTTTTTAAGATTTATTTATTTATTTTGAGAGCGAGAAGAGCACACGAGTGAGGGGCAGGGGGCAGAAGGAGACGGAGAGAATCTCAAGCAGATTCCCCGCCAACGCGGGGCAGTGCAGGGCTCTATCTCACGACCCCAAGATCATGACCAGAGCAGAAATCAAGAGTCAGGCGCTTAACCGACTGAGCCATCCAGGCACCCCTTGAAGGAATCCTTCTTGAAAAGTCCTGGTAGTTATTGCATATAGCCAATTCAAACATAATTCAAACCTGATAATAAAAAGCGATATTCACAGAGGAAAGCTAAAATTTGGAAAATATTTTATTTGGAAATTTTATATAAGTTCAATATTTAATGCTGTCTAATACTTTCATTTTCCAAATCATAATCATATAATATGTAGAAAATGTAATTAATTTTTTTTTTTACCAAATCCCATACAGATCCCTAAATCCACTCCCTACCATCCACGTTTACCTCAATGGGACATACAAATTGTATGATTTTTCAGTGTGTGCCCTGACAGGAAAAAGATTCCAAAGCACCATTCTAGTGAACTCTAAATTCCAATATGTGTTTTGTCGTTTTGGCCAGCCTCTAATCGCAGTGCCTCAAAAAACAAGTAACAGAATAAATGTTTGGTGGGTGAGTGAGTGGACCTTCTGGAAGCTGTTGAGGGCAGCTCTAGGCTGATTGCTATTTCAGCCAAAAAGCTGTGACAGCCAAAGAACATGAGGAAGACATTGTGTACATTTTGGCTGTCTGCATGGATTCCCTCTGGCCTAAAGAATGATATAAAGGTTCCACAGAAGGAGTCAACAAACTTGTCTGTGCTTGCAGAGGCTCAGAAATGATCCTGCATCAACTCCAGCCTCCCTGAGACACCTGGCCGGGGGCTTTCTGGGACACTCTACTCACTGTCACACAGTTACACTGTTACACTTCCTTGTCCCCGGCCCTAAAGAAAAATAGGTATTTTTTAGCATGTTCAGAAAACTTTCATTCAAACTCCCCACTCTTTATTTTACCTATAAAGTTACACACTCAACAATGCTTCAGGGAATACTTTACACACTCACATGGAGTTACCTCCAAATAATGGCGTCATTTTTTTTAAAGATTTTTTAAATTTTTTTATTTGACAGAGAGATAGAGATCACAAGCAGGGGGAACGGCAGGCAGAGGGAGAGGGAGAAGCAGACTCCCCACTGAGCAGGGAGCCCGATGCAGGACTCGATCCCAGGACCCTGCAATCACGACCTGAGATGAAGGCAGACGCTTAACTGACTGAGCCACCCAGGCGCCCCATGGCATCATTTTTGAATCTCAAAAATGGTATGTACTATTTGAACGCGAGATTGGTTGTTTGGTCTATTTGCTTGTCGGATGGACATCTGGAGCCTGATTAATCTGACCACTTTTATCCGGACGCCAAATAAGTGGCCCGCTCAGTCTCTCTCTGGTCCGAATAAGCTTCCTGGGGCAAGAGAAAAGGGAGGGGAGAGCATGAATTTATCTAAGGAAAGACCCACCCGGTGAAGTTTAAAGATCACTGTCTTGCAGTTTCAAAGTCAAGCCAGGAGAGGGCACAGAAAACTTCTGCTTGATCGTCTAACAAGAAAGAGGAACTTCAGGAAATGGACAGAGCGCTTCTTCAATCTTCCATCAGGTGACGGACATAGTCCAGGTCATTTAGTCGGTCTGATTTCATCAGACCACAATTTTTTTTTTAAGATTTAATTTATTTATTTAGAGAGAGCGCAAGCAGAGGGAAGAGCAGAGGGAGAGAGAATCTCGAGCAGACTCCGCACTGAGCATGGAGCTGGTCTCGGGGCTGGATCTCACAATCCCAAAACCATGACCTGAGCTGAAATCAAGAGTCAGACGCTCAACCAACTGAGCCACCCAGGCGCCCAAACCCACAACAATTTAATTATACAGTAGGCTAGCTTAATGTGCTCTTTGCAACATTTAATTCTTTCTTGAAGAAAATGTTCAGATCTTCGGCTGAGGTCATGATCCCAGGGTCCTGGGATCGAGCCCCGCA
The DNA here is from genome assembly GCF_009762305.2 of Zalophus californianus. NCBI lineage: Eukaryota > Metazoa > Chordata > Mammalia > Carnivora > Otariidae > Zalophus > Zalophus californianus. The sequence goes on from NC_045598.1 coordinate 11,337,310, forward strand.
TCGGGCTCCGTGCTCAGCAGGGAGCCTGCTTCTCCCTCTCCCACTCCCCCTGCTTGTGTTCCCTCTCTCGCTGTGTCTCTCTCTGTCAAATACATAAAATCTTTAAAAAAATGTTCAGATTTCTTCAAGCCCCAGCCAGTTTTCCTCTGCATTTCTTTTTTTTTAATTTTTATTTTTAAAGATTTTATTTATTTATTTGACAGAGAGAGCAAGAGCAGGAACACAAGCTGGGGGAGTGGGAGAGAGAGAAGCAGGCTTCCCGCAGAGCAGGGAGCCCGATGCGGGGCTCAATCCCAGGACCCTGGAACCATGAATTGAGCCGAAGGCAGACGCTTAACAACTGAGCCACCCAGGCGCCCCTCCTCTGTATTTCTTTTAGATGGCAGTCCTCTTCGCCTCTCTCAGGAAGTCAGCTGCTTCTGAGTAGTTCTCCTTCGCCTGCAAAATGGAGACTGGAGGAGCTAACTTCTCCTGACTTCCTGGTGATGATGCACAGCTGAAAGCACATGGTCAACCTGGTCCTTGGTGGGAACGGCATTGGTAAATGCAGGGTTATTAACTATAAACTATATACTCTGGGTAATAGATCTGACACAAGTTTCTAGTGAGACTGGATACTCAGTAATTGAGGACCAAAAGGACTGTAGCTAAAAACCAAGGTTCCAGAGTGACGCAAAGCTCAGGGACACATGGGAAAATGCTGTTGAGACAAAGCCATCTGTAAGCCAATTCATGCTAGGCAATTCAAACCAAGAGAACATCATTATACTACATGTTTGGAAGACAAGGATCAATGCTTGAAGTACAGAGACCTCATACAATAAAACAGGTATGTTACAATATTTCCTGCAGTATCATAAAGTCAATGGGATGATAAAGTATGTGTTCTGTTTCATTATGACTTACTTTTCCATCCCAATTTTTCTATATTCAATACTTGATGTATTTTACCTCATTTGTCTTTTCAATTATCCTATAAATAAAACATTTATATTTGATAAGGAAACTGGAGTGCTAAGCCAATGATGTGACCATATATTGCAAGGCTACTTCCTCCCCAGAATCCAGGATTAGAGATGGTCTTACCTGTTAAAGGTTTCAGTCAGAGTGGTTGGAAGGAAGTGAGTCTCAGTCTCATCATTTATCAGACAGTTAAGAGGATAAAAAAAATCCCCCTGAATTGACGTCCTTCCCATAACTGCTGTCAAAATTGTTTCAGAGTTCCACTTTCGACACTTAAGATCCAGACTCCAAATATTCACTTCATTACTCGAACCTGGTTTCTGGAACAATAGCCAGCAGCTATGTAATTTTTCTTAGCTCAGAGTTCAAAGACCAGAACAAGAACAGAATTCAGGCTTTCTGGTTTATTTTTTTTAAAGATTTTATTTATTTATTTGACAGAGAGAGACAGTGAGAGAGAGAACACAAGCAGGGGGAGCAGGAGAGGGAGAAGCAGGGGCTCAATGCAGGGCTCGATGCAGGGCTCCATGTGGGGCTCGATGCGGAGCTCGATGCGGGGCTGGATCCCAGGACCCTGGGATCATGACCTGAGCTGAAGGCAGACACTTAACTGAGCCACTCAGGCACCCCAGGCTTTCTGGTTTCTAATTTAATATCCTGTTCACTGCCTTGTGGATGGGTCAAATCGACCTTTTTTCTCTTGGTGTCACCCTTGACTTGATTTTCTCTTTTAATCTTCCTTTTAAAATCTTTAATTTGTTCTGATTACAAAAGTGATACGTGTGTATTGTACAAAGTGAGAGTCCATCATTGTCTACTCCCACCTAATCAAGGTTGTATTTCAACGCATAGGAGGCTTTTGAAAAAATAAAAACTGGATTTAGTTTATATTAAGTGGTTGATGACTTCCTTTTTCACCTTAAACTGCCTTGGAAATTTTCAAGATAAGTTTTTTTTTTAAAAACTGCTTTATTTAGGGGTGCCTGGGTGGCTCAGTCAGTTTAAAACCCAACTCTTGATTTCCACTCAGGTCATGATCTCAGGGTCCTGAGATTCAGCCCTGAGTCAGGCTCTGCGCTCAGGGGCAGTCTGCTTTTCTCCTCTTCCCTCACCCTTTGCCCTTCCCCCTGCTTGCATGCACTCTCTCTCTCTCTCTCTCTCTAAAATAAATAATCTTAAAAAAAAAACCTGCTTTATTTAGGTGAAATTTATATACCACAAAATTCACCTATTTTTAAGTGTACAATCCAATGATTTTTTGTAAGCTTGTGCAACCATCACAACCCAGTTTTAGAACATTTTCCTCATCCCTAAAAGTTTCCTCATGCCTGCAAATAAGCTTTTTTAAAGGGTGCATTTTTGTGGATAATTACAATCATGAATAATAAGTCCCAGAAATTTCCATTTTGCCTAGCTTTCACTTGCTGCTGGCAGGCAAGAAGAAAATTGCAAAAGCCCATCAACAAATGTTGGAAGAAAACACCATAAGCTGACCGACAGCTGTTTGCTCAAAATAGTTTATTCATCCACTCCAGCTTTTACTGAGTGTCAGCCAAGTAGCAGGCTCTTGGTTAAGTCTGTGGAGATATAAAGACAGATAATAGCTGTCTTCTCCTGGAATAAATTGGGTGTGAGTTCAATAGTATGCAGAGTTTCAAGATTCAATGGTTTTGAGACATAAAAGTTTTCCAGATGGGTGTGATATTTGGACTTCTACTTCCAGAAGTCATGATAAAGAAACAGGGACCAGATTTCCTTTCTCACCTAAAACAGCCAAAAGAGGACAAAAATTATGAAACAATGGTTTTCAATACACTGGACATAAAGCCACAAAGGATAATAATCCCTGATAAAGGACAATAAACAGGGTGAGCCCTAATACTTGCCCTGGTTTTCTACCTTGAGTTGACGGGTTACAGTGCAGGAAAGGAAAACTGAGGCAGAGCTCAGTGGAGTCCCCTGAGTTGTGAAGACAGAGCTGAGAGTCCAGGGTGACCAAGGCAGCTAGAATTTACAGGACAGAGTACCAGAGAGGACACACACACACACACACACACACACACACACACACACGGAGGGAGAGAACCCCAGAGATCTGTAGAAGGCCCTCTTCTGGTATTCACCAAGTCCTGCGTAGGGCATTTAAGTAGGAAAACTACCCAAGCCTGGGAGAAGAACCACTTGAGAGGATTAGAGGGAAAGGTGCTTCACGAACCAGTCAGGCGGGGAATAGTGCCTATTCCCACCAGCCAGATTAGAAAAGCTCCTAATTTATGGGGCATTGGGAAGAATATTCATAAAGATCTTGCCTCAGGGGGAATAATCAGCCCTACAGTTGGCACTACTGTGGTCCTAACAAATCTTAAAAGCAAGACCCCAAAGAATCAAACTATTTCCAAGTAACTTAATTGCACCCCAGAACAAAGTTCCAGATTTACAGGAGCACAAAAATATCCCACACTAAACTAGGTAAAATTCACAATATCTGGCATCCAATCATAAATTACTGGGCAAGTAGAGAGGTAAATGTGACCCATGAAGACACAAACTAACCAATACAAACTGATCTGGAAGTGACACAGAGGGTAGAATTAGCAAAGACATTAAAACGATTATAACTGTATTCTCTATCTTCAAAATATTGAGTAGTGTCATGGGAAATATAAAAAAGATTATAAATGAACTTTTAGAACCGAGCTATATACAATTCCCAAGCCCACCACAAGTATTTCTGGACTGAAAATGCTGAACAGCCAAAGACTGCCACTGTTAATAGAAATGTCAAAGACAAAGCCTTTATAAAAAGGGGGGGGCTCCTGGGTGGTTCAGTCGGTTAAGGGACTGGCTTCAGCTGGGGTCATAAGTCCTGGGATCCAGCCCCGCGCTCCGCGAGGGGCATGCTTCTCCCTCTCCCTCCGACTGCCGCTCTGCCTACTTGTGCTCTCTCTCTTTCAAATAAATAAAATATTTTTTTAAAAAAATTTTTTTAGAAAGGCAAATATATAAAACTTTTTTTTATTTTTTTAAGATTTTATTTATTTATTTGTCAGAGAGGAGCACAAGCAGGGGGGGAACTGCAGGCAGAGGGAGAAGCGAACTCCCTGGTGAGCGGGGAGCCCCACGCCTGACTCGATCCCAGGACCCTGGGATCATGACCTGGGCCGAAGGCAGATGCTTAACTGACTGAGCCACCCCAGGCATCCCTAAAACTTTTTTTTTTCTTCCAAGTAATTTCTACATCCAATGTGGGGCTAGAAGTCAGGACCCACCCAAGATCAAGAGTCGCATGCTCCACCTACTGAGCCAGCCAGGCGCCCCACAAAGTTTTTTAAAGAAGTATTTGACCTTTCTGCGAATTTTTTTTTTTTTTTTTTTTTTTTTTTTTTTTTACTGGAAATCTGTTGTCCTTCGGTCTACGACTATTCAAGGCACAATCTTTTTGGTCAAGACGCATTAGCAGTACACAGGGTCCCACTGCCCATTTCCTTTCTCTGGTCAAGGCGACAAGCCTAAGCCCTGACATAAGGCGCAAGGAAGCTGCAGGAAGCCACCCACGCCTGGGACTTCCACCAGGCACCAGTTTCTCCCGCCGCCACTGCCTCAGGTACACCTCCGCCCCAGCTGGAGTCTGAGCCAGTTCTCCTGAGCCGAGCTGGCGGACGCGGGGAGCCTGCGAGTGCACCCGGCTTAACCCGCGCAGCTCTGCGGCTCCTCGGCTCCTCCGCCGCCGGCTCGGGCCCAGACGACCGCGAGCCCGCCCGACCGCGGATGCCGGGACACCCGGGCTGGAGCCCCGAAGGGCGCACGGGAGGAGAAACCGCCGCCGGGCCATCCGCTGCAGAAAAGGCGGCAGCCGCGAAACGCCCCCGCACGCTGCCGCACTTCCAAGAGCCGGGGCCAGTCCGAGGCGTGGAACGCTACCTCCCGGGATGCACCCAGGGCGCGGGAGCTGGGCAGGAGTCGCCTAGCAACCAGGAGCCCAGAGCGCGGACGCCAGGCATTGGCCTGCGCGTGTCACGTGACGAGGCACCCCGGCTCACTGGAAGATTACGCTGCCGTCACGTGATACGGCGCAGGCGCGTTTCCGCACGGCTCGGGAACTGCGATGGTGATGCCGCCGCAGGACTGCGAACTGGGGTTTCGGCCCCGGCCTCAGATGGGGTGGCCAGAGGGTGACCAAACAGGCAGCTGGGGCCATTCCGCACCGGCGACGGTGAAGCAATAAAACGATGCCAAATGCGCCCGTGAGGCTCGTTTGGTCGTGCAGGAGCATTTCCTGAGAATAAGACTCGTCAGATGCTGAAGTCGGCCTCCTGTGGGCACAGAAAGAGTCGTGTGAAATTTGGAATATTTAATAAGGGGTAAAGTTTAGGTTATAAGGCTATTATATTCATTATTCATTCATTCAGGCTCTCATATTCAGCACTGGCTAGAAGAGAGATCCTGCATCTGGGGAAAGAGGCGTCTCTTTGCGGGGTGGGGAGTACTGTCTTGCCGAGGTAGTTATTGGACAGGTACAACTTCCACTGTGAATTTAGAGAACGGAGCCTGCTTCTCAGAACCTAGTTATCCACATGTCAGTTCATAAATTCTAGGTCCCCGCGTGCAGGCCAGGGTTTGGGGGACCCCGCGACAAGCCTCTGAGGCTGGGCCGAAAAAATGTCCTATATGAAAGGGATTTGAGATCATTGGGACGGCCCAACTCATTTTTAAAACTGCCAGGAGGCTGCTAGCAATACTATTCTTTCCTTATAAATTTCACGCTAACGAGCAGAGGAGTTTAAAGTACTATATAGACTCTGGAATACTGACACATACATACCTTGTGGCCATCCTTGATTCCTCTTTCTTCCACACCTTGTATTCAGTGCGTCAGCAAGTCCTGTAGGCTCTATTTCCTTTCCTTTTTTTTTTTTTTAAAGATTTTATTTATTTGACAGAGAAAGAGCACAAGCATGGGGAGTGGCAGAGTAAGAGGGAGAAACAGACTCCCCACTGAGCAGGGAGCCCGATGCCGGGCTCGATCCCAGGACCCTGGGATCATGACCCGAGCCGAAGGCAGACGCTCAATGACTGAGCCACCCAGGCGCCCCTGTGGGTTCTATTTTCAAAATAAATTCAGAATCTGACAGCTTCTCACTACCTGCACCCTGGTCAGATTCCCACTGTCTGTCACGTGGGTTATTGCTAGTTCTATTGCTGGTTCTAACTAGACCACCAACGCCTTCCTCTGCAAGTCAGCCAAAGTGATTTTTTTTTCTTTTAAGTAAGTTCTGCACCCAACCTGGGGCTTGAACTAACAACCCTGAGATCAACATTCACATGCTCCACCGACTCAGCCAGCCAGGCGCCCCAGCCAAAGTGCTCTCTTGACACACGCATTACATCATGTCACCTCTCTGCTCAAAACTCCAGTGGCTTCCTATTTCATTCAGTGACAGCCAAGTCCTTATAATCACTTGCCACATAATCTGGTCCCATGGGTTCCTATCTACTGTCCTCCTCATTCATTGATTTCTGGAAGTGCTGTTCTTCATTCTGTTTCTGGAACAAAGCAGGTATCCTTCCATATTTAGGTCTATGCACCTGCTATTGCCTGTGCTGAGTATTCTCCTTGGATGTCCACATGATTTACTCCTTCATTCTGCTTCATCCTGCTCCAATGTTACCTAATAAGACAGACTTTCCCTGACCACCCTCTGTGAAGTAACAACCACTGCATGCGCAAATTCCTCACACCTCTCCCCAACACTCCCTATCATCTGCTTGCTGTTTTCCCCTCTATAGCATTTATCACACCTGACACATTTTGTATGTTCTCTGTGACCCCTTACTAGAATGTAAGTTCCGTGTGGATAGGCTCCTTGTCTTGTTCCCTGCTGTACCTAGAACAATGTCTGGCATTCAGTAGGTGTTAAGACTTGTTGAGGAAATTAGGGGCGCCTGGGTGGCTCAGTCGTTGGGCATCTGCCTTTGGCTCAGGTCATGATCCCTGGGTCCTGGGATCGAGCCCCGCATCGGGCTCCCTGCTCCGCGGGAAACCTGCTTCTCCCTCTCCCATTCCCCCTGCTTGTGTTCCCTCTCTCGCTGTGTCTCTCTCTGTCAAATGAATAAAATCTTTAAAAAAAATGTTTTTTTAAAGATTTATTTATTTATTTGACAGAGAGATAGAGAGCACGAGTAGGCACAGCGGCAGGCAGAGGGAAAGGGAGAAGCAGGCTCTCTGCTGAGCAGGGAGCCCGATGCGGGGCTCGATCCCAGGACCCTGGGATCATGACCTCAGCCGAAGGCAGCTGCTTAACCGACTGAGCCACCCAGGCGCCCCCCAAAAAAATAACTGTTGAAGAAATTAATGAGTGGTCTATGTCCAATATGGTTCTATTGCTGATTATGGTGAGTGGACCAAAGTTGTTCCAAGTGGCTAAAAGACTTTGAACATATCCTTGGTATTGTAATGATTCTCACATTGGCAGTGCCCACTCAAAATGTTTTGTATCCACTTTATATCTTAAAAGATGGCTCTGTATTCTTAGCTATGATACCTGAGATTCCTCCACAACTGTGATGTGGTGTTCCAAGAAGAAAGACACACGTTTTTCATGAAAAACTAGGAGCTTCCTGAAGGGAAAAAATAGAAAAGCAATTTAACTACCAAGGTGGGTATTAAACCAGTAACATCAAGGATAGATCAACAAAGTCCTGGTCAGATGTCAACAGAGTAGGTAAAGTAGGCTTGTGTCAATCCAGAGGTTCTTGGGAAAATTTGCCTTCCCCACCAAATTCCCTGAAGCCTAGAAATCTGTAGCTGGTGATTGATACCTTTATCCCTATTAAAATGCAACTACCCTAAGAGAGACCGTATGGAGTTTCAGCAGCCATTAGTACCTTAGCGTGAATCGGTCCAGCTCCTTTTTGAGGGCAGGTTTTAAAAAGGCAAATGAAGAAAGTAGGACCCATGAGAACTAAGAGGAACAGGTGGAGAGAAAGGGAGCCAAAGAAGGAGCATCACGTTGAGCTTGCCAAGGACAAACTTTGGCCTGTTTTGTACTTTTGCCCAGGCTGACTCTGGTAATCAAAGTACATTTTGATCTCTAGCTACAAACTTCTGAGTAGGCAAATTATGGTGCTTGAAATTACAACCATAATTACCTGCAATGTTTTGATAACCCAACGAGTACACGCTACACTGGAAATGAAGAGGAAGAATTGACCTAGAATATAGTGGAACTGAAATGCTATCAGATTTTAGGAAAGATAAGCAGGAAAGGGAGGAGGCATTGCATTATACCTCTGCACATGATCCTGGCCTAAGAAATAGGAAACCGAGTGAGAAGAGTTTTTGTGTTAAGGTGAAATGAGTAAAATGGAGCGCAATCCGCTATTAGTTGACATGCCAGGAACAGCAAGGTAAGAGAGACTTCTTTGAGCAACCATGAACTGATGATGAGGGAAAAATTCAAAGAACAATATATACCTGCTTAAAAAAAAACAAAAACAAGTACTTAGAGTGTTTGGGGATTTAGTCCCTATTGTAGGAGTTTTATTTTTTTTTTAAGATTTTATTTATTTTTGCGAGAGAGAGAGAGAGAGCGAATATGAGTGGGGGTGGGGGTGGGGGAGGAGCAGAGGGAGAAGCAGACTCCCCGCCGAGCAGGGAGCCCGATGCAGGACTCAATCCCAGGACCCTGGGATCATGACCCAAGCCAAAGGCAGACGCCTGACTGAGCCACCCAGGCGCCCACCAATTGTAGGACTTTTAAAAATCAATGAGGGTAAATGCCTTTACCAATTTGTTCTTCCTGGTAGAGAAGAATTAGGCAAGAACCTAGAAGTAGGCAGAAACTTTGCTGGTGGTGACCATATGGTGTTGAAAGGGTTTTGGAGCACAGCCAGGTGTCTCCACACATAGTGTGCAGGCAGAATGCTGGTGCTCTAGTTAAAGGTTGGAAATAGATGTTTTTGTTCTTAAAATTTTTTACAGCTTGGAGAACCTGCTGTTCACTAGCTGTATGAACCTGGGCAAGTTGATTAAAATTCCCACACCTCAATTTCCTTATCCATGAAATGGGAATGAATACAAATACAGGATTCCCCTGCTATCCAAAAGTTTGCTTTATGAAACTTCAATTTTACAGAAGACACACATTAGTACTTGTTTTCACTGACCAAAAGAAATCTGAAAAGGATTTTTGATTTTATGAAATGGTAATCACTTCTTCATTTTGCACCATTTCAGTTTACAAAAGGTTTCATAGGAACCATCTAGTTTCAGATAACAGGGGAAACCTGTAGTTCCTATCTCTGAGGACTTTCAGAAGGATGAAATGAGGTCTTACATGTAGCTGTGTAAAGTAGTGGTTAAGACTGTGGACTTGTGGGGCGCCTGGCTGGCTCAGTGAGAAGAGCATGCAACTCTTCATCTCTGGGTTGTGAGTTCGAGCCCCACACTGGGTGTATAGATCACTTAAATAAATAAATAAACTTTGAAAAAAAGTGTGGACTCAAGTCAAATTGCCTGGTTTGAATCCTGGGACTGCCATTTACTACTTGTATGTCCTTGGGCAAAGGACTGACCTCTCTATGCCTGAGTTTCTTCATCTGTAGAATGGAGATAATACCTCATAGGATTTTTGCGAGGATTCAATGACTCAACACATAAAGTGCTTAGAAGAGTGCCTGGCACAAAGTTAGCATTCAGTAAATGTTAGCAATCATTTGCAAGTTTCTTGACATGCAGTACTGACTGATACATGGGATTCAAGGGTATCCTTCTTGTCTAGGCTTTCTCTCAAGGTCCATCCCAACCCAACCTCACTTAGAATTATGGCCTGGAGATGTCTCAAAGCCATTTGTGATCATGAGTAATGAAGATGCAAAGTCTCATAGAGTGATGAGAGAAGTGAGAGTCCACACTCTGAATCAGATCAAGAAGCAATTGAGCAGAGTCCAAAAGGGGTGAGATCCCTACTTTGACATAATAAGAGTTCTATATGAAAAACCCATAGCCAACACCATACTCAATGGTGAAAAGCCAAGAGCTTTTCCCCTAAGGTCAGGAACAAGAGAAGGATGTCCACTCTCACCATTTTTTTAATATTTTATTTATTTATTTGAGAAAGCGCACAGAGGGAGAGGGAGGTGCAGGCTCCCTGCTGAGCAGGGATCTCGACGTGGGGCTCGATTCCAGGACCCGGAGACTATAACCTCGAGCCGAAGGCAGATGCTTAACCAACTGAGCCACCCAGGTGCCCCTCTCTCTCACCACTTTTTTTTTTTAATTTAAGTAAGTAATCCCTGCAAATGACATATCTGATAATGGGTTAGTATCCAGAATATATAAAGGACTGATACAACTCAACACCCAAAAAACAAATAACCCTATTAAAAAATGAGCAGAAGACATGAACAGACATGTCTCCAAAGAAGATATACACGTGGCCAATTAGACACATGAAAAGAGGCTCAACATCACTCATCATTGGGGAAATGCAAATCAAAGCCACAATGAGAAATCACCTCACACTTGTCAGAAAGGCTAAAATCAAAAACAAGAAACAAGTGTTAGCAAGGATGTGGAGAAAAAGGAACCTTCTTGCACTGTTGGTGGGAATGCAAACTGGTGCAGCCACTGTGGAAAATGGTATGGAGGTTCCTCAAAAAGAAAAATAGAACAATCCTACAATCCAGTAATCACACAACTGGGTGTGCACCCAAAAAATTCACAAACACTAATTCAGAGGGATACATGCACCCCTATGTCTGTTGCAGCATTATTTACAATAGCCAAACTATGGGGGCACCTGGGTGGCACAGATGGTTAAGCATCAAACTCTTGTTTTCCGCTCAGGTCATGATCTCAGGGTTCGGAATCAAGCCCCATGTCGGGCTCCACACCCAGTGGGGACTCTGCTTGAGATTCTCTCCCTCTTCCTCTGCCCCTCCCATTCATGCTCTCTCTCTCAAATAAATAAATAAAATCTTAAAAAAAAAATAACAGCCAAACTATGAGCAGCCCAAGAGTCCGTTGATAGATTAATAGATAAAGAAGATGTGATATGTGTGTATACATATTTATGTTTATACATATATAAAGAGAGACTGTATTCAGTGTACCATTTATTGTTGCTTTGTTACAAACCACCTCAAACTTAGTCATGCAAAATAATCATTGTATTATACTCACAGACTTGTGGGTTGGGAATTCAAAAAGAGTACAGTGGAGATGGCCCCATGGCATCTGAGACCTCTGCTGGAAAGACCCAGATGCCGGAGATGGCTCAATGTCTGGGGTTGAAACAAACTGCAAGTATCTTTTGTGGTTTTCCTAGGAATTGGCTTTGATCTCATCTAGGTTGTTGCCTGGAACGTCCACACATGTTCTCTCCATGTGGTTTGGGTTTCCTCACAGCATGGCTGCTGGGTTCTAAGACCAAGTGTTCCCAGAGAGCCAGGCAGAAGCTATATTGCCATTTATAATCTAGCCTCAGAAGTCACACCATGACATTTATACCAGGGTCAGTCAGCCATGATTCAAATGGAGAGACATACACCCCATCTCTCAATAGGAGGAATGTTACGGTCACATTGTACGAAGAACATGTAAGATAGGAGATACTATCGTGGCCATCTTTGGAAAATAAAATCTGTCACACCCGGGCACATGAGCACCACTAGAAAAAAAGATGTAACACAGAAAAATTAATCAATTTGTGATTCCAACCTCAGTTGAATCCTTAACACCACCTGACAATTCTACATCATTTCTCTATTCAACTTGCTTCAATTTGCAATGGTTATTTCAAATATTCTCTGCTGTAGTAGACTATGTAGGTCTCACCTAACACCTGTTCCCAAAACCTTTTACTCGTGTCCATGTCCTTTAAAGAGGTGAGAAAAGCTAAACAATCAGTTTCCTAGAGGTGAGAAAAGCTAAACAGTCAGTTTCCTAGCCTTGCTTGCATCTCTGTGGCGCTGTCCTGGCCAGAGAGATGTAAATAGAAACCTGCTGCAGGACTTCTGGCCAAGCTCTTGCCTTAAACAAGAAAATGCTGCATGGAGTGGAGGCAGCCAGGCATATTGTGACCCTCCGGGAAAGGCCAAAATATTTACAGAAATACAGGCCCTGATATCATTGATTCACTGAACAGATGCCACTGTCTCTCCCTCCCTCCTCTTATACCAAAAGAGGGGTCCCTACTCCACGGATGGGGAATTGGGCAGTGGTTAAGTAGGGAGATGCCACTCTTGCATCAGTTTTGGTTTTCTGACCTTATCCTCATGCTCTGGGCCTCTATCCAGTCATCAGCTACTTGGCCATGAACAGGCCATTAAAGTAGCCAATACTTTATCGAGTGGATTCTAAGCTGTGCCCAATAAAGGCTCTGCAGTAGGCGCTGGGGGCATGCTAGGTCTAGGAAGGAGACAGTCCCAAGTAGAAAGAAAACTTTACAAGGCAGGGGAATGGAGCCTCGGAGGAACGGAAAGTCCCAATGTGGTTGGGTGGGCAGAGTGCAGGAAGGGGCTGAGAGGCAGGTCTGAAGATGTCTGCAGGGACCAGAGTAAGCTCGGTTCTATAGACTAGGCAGGGTCATGATTTTGGTTTTAACCCTAAATCATTGGGACAAGAAGTGAATTAATCTCTCTCAGCCTCAATTTCTACTTGGTAAATACATTTTAGAACTCTGCTTCGTTGCGTGAGAGTTCCTTAAGGGCAAAGAAAGACCTGTGTTTTTACGCATTTTTGTATCCACATGGTTGGCGCTTAATAAATGCCTCATTTGGGTGAATGAGATCGTGGTGTCCGCCACCGACTTCGTCTATTAACTCACTCATCGATTTCCCTCAGTCCCTTCCTTCCCTCCCCTTTTCTCGCCCTTCCTCCCTCTGGCTTCCCAGGCCTTCCCTTCCCTCCAATCCTCTCCTAGCTTCCCGCTTCCTCTTCCCGGCCCGCCCCTTCTCTGCGTCGCGAAGGCAGAGAGGGTGAGGCAAGCTTTACGGCAGCCGCGTTGCGGCGGGGCGGGGCGCTGGGCGGCTGGCGCGCTTGGCGGCAGCGGTGGGAGGCAGGCCGGCAGGCAGGCAGACGGAGTCGCAGGCGGGTGGCGGCGGCTGTGCTTGGTAGTGAGGGCGGGAGGGAGTGAGTCACTGAGCGTGTGTGAGGGAGGGAAGGAGCAAGCGGGCGAGCGAGCAGCCCGCGCCGTTCGCCCGCAGCTCCAGCCAGGCCCCGCCGCCGCCCCGCAGCCCAGCGCCGAGGCCGGGCCGAGCCGAGCTGGGTCGGGCCCGGGCCATGCTGCTCACCGTGTACTGTGTGCGGAGGGACCTCTCCGAGGTGACCTTTTCCCTCCAGGTCGACGCCGACTTCGAGCTGCACAACTTCCGCGCGCTGTGCGAGCTCGAGTCCGGCATCCCCGCAGCCGAGAGCCAGGTATGCTGGGCAGCGAGCGGGGTCTCCCTCCGGGGCTAACCCTCCTGCCTCCGAGTCTCACGCCCTCCCTTTGCTACTGGTGAGGAATTGGGGGTGGGGGAGCAGGATGGCCTCTCCCAGCTCGCCCCCGCGTCCGGGAGGGAGCTGGAATCGGTAGCTGCCCCCACACACGCGGAGCGTGGGGTGGGGTGCCATGGGAGGGAGCGGAGAACCTGACCGCAGACGCACCCACTGCAGCCTGAGGGGCGCGTGGACAGTTGGGCGGCCCGCCCCACCTTCTGGCTCTTTGGCCCTTTCTCCCCTAATAATCCCGAGTTTGGGATGTTGGGGACCTATGCACATTATGAACAACCATAGAATAGAAGAAGCAGCTCGAGGTTTGCAGGAATTCATACATCCTGTTTCCCCAACCAGAAATACCAGTTTGGATCGCTGTGGTAGGTTGATGTGCATCTGCTTTTTTGGAGAGGGCTCCTGCTTAAGCAAACGTAATTTACCTTTAAATGTAGAGATTTGCACTCCTAAGTGAAGGAAAAAGTTTTGAGACTTGCATTACCTTGTTTTGAGGCTTTTGGAAATGCCCTGTTCCTTTTTCCCTCCCACATGGCATTTCTGGTTAAATTCTTAAAAAAAAAAAAAAAAGGCTATTTCCCCCCCCCCCGCCCCGTCCCCCCGCCCCCCCCCCCCCCCCCAGGGATGGCAGTTATTAGTTCAATTCATGTTGTTTGTTTCTCTGGTTTCTTCACTGGGAGTAGGCCAGAATCCCTTTTTATTTCAGGCCACAATTCAGAGTTTGGATAGGTTCAAAGTTCAGTACTTTATTAGAAGATTTTTGTAAAAATGGCCTAGTGCTTCTCTGTGTGATTTGCCTGTTTCGTTTCCCTACCCTGTTGGAAGGAAGTTTAGCTGCTCTAATATTTTAAATAAGCAAAGTAATTTATTCTCAAAATGCCGTGAGGCTGCCACCAAACAGAATTGGTGACGATAACTCTGGCCTTCACACGAAAACATTTAAATCTTAACTTGATAAGTAGACCTTGGAGGACATGGTCTAAACATGAAGAAAATTATAGAAGTCTTCCAAGGCCCCAGAGTGTAAATCTTGATTTCCTACTGCAGTTATGAAATAGTTCCAAAACTATTGCCCAACTACAGCGTGTTCTGTCCTGTGTTATGGTAAACAGATGCGTCAATATTGTTCAGAAGTGAGTATGATTCCTTGACAGTATGTGAACTTTAGAACCTTGGCATAAAGCTGAATATCAAGAAAGAATTTGTTTCAGGGTGGAAAGTGCCACTCAAATAGGCAGACTGATGAAAGTTACAAAGAAATTGGTAAAAGGGATTATTTGCACCTTTTTCTATAAACAGCTAATCCACAAAAACTGAGGAACCAGTTCCTGTCAGTGAAATCCCTCAAGTGGAGAGCTAGGAAGGGACAGTTTAAGTAGGGAGGTACACTCAACTCTTAAATATTTGAAGGTGGCTTTTCTGTTACCCTGTTGTAATCACCAGCTGGTGGGGGAAATAAAAAATTAAGATGTAAGTTGATTTTGTTGTTATTAGGGCTTGGGAGATGAAAATTGACATTGCCTCAATTTCTACCCTTTTTGAGATGGGCTGTAACAAAATTTAAGTGAAGAGTGTGTCAGATTGACACAGCTCAGGATGTGAGGAGTACCTCACTAATTGAACAATTAGGCTAACTCCAAATTTCTTTCTTATTCCTTAGGTCACCTTTTGGGCATTTACTTCCTTCCCAAGCCAAATTAGCATATGCAAAACTGGGCTCCAAGTACTGTGAACCCTGTATTAATAGAGCCTTAAACAGCTCCTGTGTTTCAAGTTTGTTCCATTGGCTCCATTGTAACCTAACACAGTATCTATTTTAAGATGACTGGTGGTCGGTTGTCTTTTCAGTTGTTTGTCCATCAGGCAGGAACAGGATCCACCCTAGACACTTGAGTCATTTCCGTTCACCAAATCATAATAGTAAGCATCATTATAGTTCTTACCTACAAAAATATCACTTACTTGAGGCCCCCTCTCCCACCCTTTTATCTCCCAGGTTCTCCCCTATTACTCATCTTCCCTTTCTCCCTCTCGCAGTTGTATTGGTCTCTTTACCTCACTCCACTTATTTACCTTCTTAAAGGGGTTTGTGTTTTTTTTTTTTTAATGTTCCTGGCTGTTCTTTCCTGTCAAGATTTCCACCACTAATCTCCAAACTTTTTTGGTTATGTATTCCTCTGAGTAAAATGTTTTGGAACATACATCTTTGTGATATATAAAAAGTTACAAACATTATGAACGAATGTGATATGCATTTTATATATATATGCACGTATATGTATATAACTGGAAACATCAATTATGTAATATACATGAAGTAATACCTTATGTACATTATGAATAGCCATAGGATAGAATTTAAGGAAGGATGAATTAAAATAAATGGAAATGAAAATTCTAGTGTTTTTCTGTTCCTTCATGTTTAAAGAGTTGCTTTGCATGCCTGCCCCACATGGAGGATCACTGGTTTAGAATTCAGTCTTCCACATCAGCATCAGTTGTGCATAAGTATGCACTTGGAAAAGGTGTTAATTTTTAACAGCTCTAGTCTGATTATAGTAGTTGTAATATGACGATAACAAATTTAGACTAGAAACTTTCTCTGCTTGTACATGTGATTAAAGCTGGGCATGTTCCATCTCTTAATACAAGTGTGGGCTTGGAAGCCAGTCATGGCTCTGTTTGATACTTTGATTCAGACTTGGCCAGGCAAACTTCAAAGAATTATCAGAACTTAGCTTCACTTTAAATTAATGTCTTTGTATTTTTGAAACATCATTATAATTTACCCCTGTAGGTGGCATGTGGTAAAGATGTGTGCAGAATGTGTAAGGACTCTCAAATGAAAGGCATATTTAAATACCAAATAATAGCAGTGACTGTATGATCCTGGAAAAGCAGCTCTGTACACAGCATGATTTGTGGTTTGTAAAACACTATTTTAAATTAGTAGAAACTGAAATTTTCTATTGTAGCTGGTTTTGACGTGTTTATTTTAGCAGGTAATTTTCATGTATTTTTTTTCCTGATAAATACTGCATATTCATTATAGAGAATTTGTAACTTGCAGGAAAAAATAAGGACAGTAAGTTACTACCTCATAACCCTCAAATAACTGCTGTTTACTTTTTTTTAAGATTTTATTTATTTTTTTGAGAGAGAGAGATGGCGAGAGAGAGAGCACGAGCAGAGGGGAGAGGGAGAAGCAGGCTCTCCACTGAGCAGAGAGCCTGACGTGGGACTGGATCCCAGGATCCTGGGATCATGACCTGAGCCGAAGGCAGATGCTTTACCAGCTGAGCCACCCAGGCGCCCCTGCAGTTTACCTTTTAGTGTATTTTTTTTCTAAGCTTACTTCCTTTGATATATGTATCTTTTTTTTTTTTAAGGTTTTATTTATTTGACACAGAGAGACAGCGAGAGAGGGAACACAAGCAGGGGCAGAGGGAGAGGGAGAAGCAGGCTTCCCGCTGAGCAGGGAGCCTGATGCGGGGCTCGATCCTGGGACTCTAGGATCATGACCTGAGCCGAAGGCAGACGCTTAACAACTGAGCCACCCATGCGCCCCTATATATATATCTTTTTTTTTCTTTTAAATATTTTATTTATTTATTTGACAGAGAGAGACACAGTGAGAGAGGGAACACAAGCAAGGGGAGTGGGAGAGGGAGAAGCAGGCTTCCCGCTGAGCAGGGAGCCCGATGCGGGGCTCAATCCCAGGACTCTGGGATCATGGCCTGAGCCGAAGGCAGATGCTTAATGACTGAGCCACCCAGGCGCCCCTATATGTATCTTTTAAACACGATGCCCTGAACTATACTAACAGTTTCAACTTTCTTTGTTGCGTCAACACTACATTGTCAGCATTTCCCATCGCATTTCAAATTCTTCAAATTTATCATTTTAATGGCCATATCATATACCGTCCTATGGATATACTACAATTTATTTAACAATTTCCCTGTTGCTGGGCATTTGAATTGGGGAAAATTGGAAGCAGTTATGAGTAACATTTCCATGGATATCTGTATACTTAAGGCCTTGTCCCCATTTCTGATTATTTTCTCAGGATATATTGTTAGATATGGAATTGCCAGGTCTTTTGAAAGGCTTTTAGTAACTGTTGCCAAATGGTTTTCCAGAAAGTTGGAAAAGTCAAGCTGTTGCATGAGATAGTGTATGTAGATCCCTTGGCATATAGTAGGCTTTCAATTAACGGTAGATACTATTATGTAGCCATTCACATGTGAGTCCAAAGATTTTGTGGCCAGTGTCTGGTCCTTACTGCTAGAAATGTATTGTTACAATTTCTGTTGATTGAAGGCTCTCATTCAGAGACTGGAAAACATTTGACATCATGCTTAAAGATCCCGGAGTTGTGTTTTTTTTTTTTGGCTTATGAAAATTTATTATTGTCATGTTTTCACCATCAAAACTTATGATCTTGGTCTTTCCTTCTTGCCTTTGTATAAGGCCAAAAGAGAGACATTGGCTACTTTGACAACCTTAAAGCGAACTCCAGGAATGTCACCGACAGCATGACCTTTGCGACCAAATCCAGCAACCAGAACCTCATCATTTTCCTCAATAAAATTCAAACAACCATCATTGGGTACAAAGGCTGTGATTTTTTTGCCATTCTTGATCAGCTGGACCCTGACACACTTCCTGATGGCAGAATTTGACTGCTTGGCTTCAACTCCTACTTTTTCCAGCACAATTCCTTTTGCATGGGAAGCGCCTCCAAAAGGGTTGGCCTTCAGGGCTGTGCCCAAATGGGCTTTCTTGTACTGTTTATCATGCCATTTCTGATCTCGTCGGTGGCTGCGGAGCTTCCTGGCAGTACGGAGACCGCGACACTTGCCCATCCTGCCGGCGCCACGGGCCTGAGCAAAAGACCCGGAGTTGTTTTAATTAGACTATTGTTGAATGTTGACTAAGAGGAGAATTCTGTCTGGAGGGCGCCTCCTCTGGAGTACGTCCTCACAGGTGGGCCAGTTCTGCACCTAAAGACTTGCAGCAGTATCAGTTTTCCTGTTGTGTGTTTCATAACTGGCAAAACTAGAATTTTTACCTTTGTGCCTTTGAGTTGGGTGTTCTAGTAGAAAGCATCATCAGTGCTATTACTGAAACTCATTTTGTTTTGACTGGTAGAAATTTGAAACCATTGGCCTAATATACTCCTATTAAGCTGGAAGCTCATTCAGATTTATTCTAGGACTAAAGCTATAAAATCATTGTCTTTCTTAGACTTTTAAACCTGTTTTAACAAAAAGAAATCAGTTCTTTGTGGCAGTTATAATTTTGGTTAAGCTTTTGTTTATCTCCTTTGTGTCCTTGACTAAAATGGAATATGCCCGCTGCTTTGTCAGTGTGAAAGATGTTTGCTCCTCACCCACATTCTCCAGTCTAGTATTTTTAGGAAATGGGGCAGATAGCAATATTCCACATTTCATATGTGTGTTTGGTGGTAGTTATTACCTGGATCTTATTGTTAGATGAGGCTGTCTTACTTTAAAAAAAAATTATATTGTCTGCTGAGGAAAGACCGTGTTAACTAACACTGTGGAGTGACATACAGCGTCTACAAGGTGGGAGTCCAAAGAGGGAGAAGTTGCTAGTGTTCGGGGTAGGGGTTACAGTGAGCAGTGGATAGGGTTTGCATCCTCCCGGTTAGTATAGGCCCTTATTGGACGGCTTTATAGCTCTTGCTCAGGTCACCAGCTGATTCACCAGGCCACTTTGGACTTAAGTTTGGGGAAGTTGTATGTGGTCCTTAGGGAAGATTATGTATGGGCTCTGTACTCAGGCAGACGTTCCAGTCATAGTTCTTGTCTTAACAGCTGTGTGGTCTCAGGTCACCGAACTCTCTGTATCTGCTTCCCTGTCCATAAAATGGGACAAATAAGGCCCACCTCATAAAATGATTGACAATTCAATGTGAGGCTGTCGGTAAGGACCGTGAGAACCCATTCTGATAGAAGCGCATGCAATGGTAGTGTTTTATTGTGGCCCTTCAGGCTGAAGAGATTTCAGTGATCTGGTGGACAGGAGCATTTTGATGCTCCTGAGTTTGATTTCCTCTTGTAGATAAATGTTCTTTTATAAGTACAGTTAGAATGTGTCAACTGACTGTATCTCTAAATATACAGATAGTTGAGTTTCTGAACCTGGAAAATTAAGGAGTGGGCCATGGACCACTTGGTCCCTTCATTGTGGTGGCTTCACAGTGTCGCCGCCAGCTTGTAAGAGCTGCCTGCGTGGCGTTTCTCTTGGCATACCTCTTCTTGCTGTACACCTCAACCCAGGACACTTGTCACTTCAGATTTCCAGTAGTTTTCCCAACAATCCCACAAGTTACGATACGACTCTGAGGTTGTTACTGCAAACAGTCTGTGTTGGTTCTGTTGTACCTTACTGTGTGATATGTGCTTAAATAAGGGAGAAGAAGAGAGTGTGAATGGATTGATGGAATGATAGTTGCAGTCTGTCGTAGCATGTTTGAACTCTAGGTTGAGGGTAAGAACTAACATTACATTTCCTTTTTTTCTTTTTTTTAAGATTTTATTTATTTATTTGACAGAGAGAGAGAGCTAGAGAGGGAACAGAAGCAGGGGGAATGGGAGAGGGAGAAGCAGGCTCCTGGTGGGCAAGGAGCCCGATGCGCAGGGCTCGATCCCAGGACTCTGGGGTCATGACCTGAGCTGAAGGCAGACACTTAACGACTGAGGCAGCCAGGTGCCCGCAACATTACATTTTCTAGTCACGTAGAGAACTTACAAAGTATCGTCAGCCCTACAAACTCTGAAATCAGTTTTTTTGTGCATCCCCAGAAGTATTCGGTTTTGGAATTTCGGTTTCCTGTTCTGTTCCTCACATCAGTGCAAATTCTGCGAGCAGATGTGACAGATCATTTTTCCCAGTATAAATCCTGTATTTTTCAGGTTCTGTGTCAGGCAGTCTTAACTATGAAAGCTTTGAGGGCACATGAGGAAACGCTGTAAAATGGTAGTGGAGTAGAGAGACCTGGAAGGGACAGCTGTAGTGATTCTCAAGTCCCAACTGCTTGATTGACAAATGGGGAGTGTGAAGCCTGGACCAGCTGAGTGACACGGCCGCCGTCAGAGCCAGGACAGGACTCAGGCTCCTCAGTTTGCATGTGGCCTGGTGCAAAGCAAATGATTAGCGAGAAAAACCTTTCAAAGCCTGAGCTTATTCTGAATGCGCCTCTGGAGTATGTGATAGCGCAGGGTAGGTTTTATGTCCCTTCATGGTAAAATTACCCCACGTCCTTTGTGCCTTGGCTTTCTGCAGCGCGGTGTTTCATCTGCTTTTCTGCTGTCAGGGTTTCTTCAGTGTTTGACCGCATCTCGTAAAAACAGTAGTAGCAGCAGTACCTCCGTGATGCTTTTTGCCGTCTGTGTTTAGTTGTGCTTTTCTGAATTTCTTCCCCTTTCGTTTTCCACTCATAAGTGCGACCAAACTTTGGGAATAGTAGGAGAGAAGGAAGGATGCAGAACGGGTGGTATTTGGAAAACTTGTAGACTTGCCAGTGTGCAGGGTCGTTTAAAGGTGGACACACAGGGATGTCGCGTCCAGCTTGGTGACTGTAATTAACAGCGCTGTATCACGCACTTGAAAGCTGCTAGGAGAGAAACTGTTAGAAGTTCTCATCTCACACACACACACACACACACGGCATTTGAGATGGTGAACAAAACAAAATCCTGTCCTCAAGTAGCTTACATTTTAGTGGGGCAGAAAGACAATAAAGAAAGAGGTTTATAATATGAGAGATGAGGGCACATTTTTAACAGAGTGATGAGTGAAGGGCTCTGAAAAGGTAATGTTTGATCAGAGACCTTAAAAGAAATGACTGGGGAGCACCTGGCTGTCTCAGTTGGCAGAGCGTGCGACTCTTGATCTCAGGGTCATGAGTTCGAGCCCCACATTGGGCATAGAGCCTACTTAAAAAAGAGATGACTGGGAAAAGAACATTCCTTAGGTAGAGAGAAGAGCAAGTGAAACAGTCCCAAGGGGGAAATTGATCGTGTTATTTGGGGAACAGCAATTACAGTATGAGATGAAGTCAGAGGGAGAGCCAGGGGCCAAATGGTTTGGGCCTAGTAGGTAACAGGAAGGACTTGGGCTTTTATTCCAGATGTGATAGGAAACCATTGGGGGGTTTTGAGCAGGGACTGACATCGGATGAGAAGGGATGCTGTACATAGTCTTCCTGCTTTGTGCCATGTTACTTCTCAGTACTTTCTACTGTGCAATCTTTTCTGGTTGTAGATTGTCTATGCTGAAAGACCACTCACAGACAACCACAGATCGCTGGCTTCCTACGGCTTGAAAGATGGGGACGTTGTGATTTTACGACAGAAGGAGAACGCCGACCCTCGACCTCCAGTGCAGTTCCCAAGTAAGACATCCTGACACCAGCATCAGGAGAGAGGGCGTAACACGGTGGGCCAGAGCTGTGGACTAGCTTCGGGTTCAGAGTGCCGGGGACAGGCTCCGACTGCCCCTTGGTTGCTTTGTAACATTGGATGCATTAACTTCCCTACGTCCGGTTCATCACCAGCTGTGAGATAGGCTGTGAGAATAGTGCACGTGCAAGCTTTGGCACATGGCATGTCCTCAATAAATGTTTGCTTCTGTTGTTATCAATAATGACTTTATCCTTGGGAAGGACCTAGGAGGCCACCTCTGCCGTGATTCCTGACTGACTTTTGCTACTCCGTGTCCAGCCCTCGGCTAGCAGGCCTGTGTGGAGCAGTCAGCCAGGCACTCGTACCCACATCGCATGGGTCTCATCACTGTTGTGGGGGAAGAGATTCCTTTTTATAATTTGTTACCACTAATAGATGAAGCTCTGATTCTAAGTAATGTCTTCAGTGTTACATAGCTAATAAGTGAAGGCATGGGAACAAAAATGTGGTATTTTTTCCATTATACTGAGCTTTAGGAGCATTAAGCAGCTGGACCACCGAATTCTGTTCCTTCCCCGCTGGCCGTGTTAAGCACATGAAAGGAAGCTGTTGTCGTTGTTGATGTTCCATCCAGAGGAGGTGTTTATAATCTGGAATCTGTGCATTGGGATTTAGAACGTTTCTGTGTCCCTGAAATAATCATAGAATTGCGTGGCTGTGAGCATGTGTGCACTTAATGGGGAGAGGATCTGTAGCTTTCTTCAGATACTCGGAGGGGTTCATGATCTGTAGAAAGTTGACAAGGTTCTGAGGTGGAACTGTTTGATGAAATAGTGTTTTCCATTCCCTGCTATCTTCAGATAGATTTCTTTAAACAGTGTTTAGTCTTTAGGTTGGCTGGTTTTATAGTTTGTGGTAACAGCTGACGGGTGTCTGGGTGAGGATGGTACACTCCAGCTTAGAACACAAGCTTCCAGTCAGCCTGAGACTGGGGCTCTAAGAGACCATCATGCACTGTTCTTCCCAGATCGGAGTTACACGAGTCCCTCCAGGCTACTGTTAAACTTTAGAAAGAGTTGTGATTCGAACGTGCCAGTCAACAAAAACCAAATCTTCCTTTGGTTAATTTGGTGAAATTGTTAGTTCTGGACATTCACCGTTTTTTTTTTTGTTTTGTTTTTTCTGTACTGTCCCATGTGGACAAGAGAACCAGCAGGTGGGGGAGGGGAGGTGATCTCGTCTATCAGGTAAACCGGTTTCTCAGAATTACTCTGAAGCGAATGGACTCTCAAGATAAGTGTAACAGGGTTAGAGATAAAATTTCTTGACCCACAGAGAAGGCCTGCCCCTGTGTTTTGCTGGTTGGTATAGATGAACTCCCTCATGCACGTACACGCCCACATACGCATTTACTAGCTGCCGGCTCAGGTCTGTTTGAAGAGAGTGTCTAGTTTGAACCCGTGCTAAGAGGCAGAAACTGATCCTGGAATTTAGGGATTCCCTTCTTCTATTGATGTCCCGTAAGCTTCAGGGTGGCCTCAGACTTGGGACAGGAGTGACCATCAGATACTTTTTTGGGATTGAGGAGATGCAGATTCACTCAGTTCTAGCCCCCCATGCTCGCTCTGCTCTACTTTTTCTTTGCTAAGGTAAAACTCCTTTTTAAGTAACAGCTTTATTGAGATACCGTTCGTATACCATATAATTCACTCATTAAAAGATACAGTTCATTGATTTTTAGTATATTCCAAGTTGTGCAGCCATCACTACAATCAATTGTAGCACATTTTCATCACCTTAAAAATAAACTGTACCTGTTAGCAGTCATTCCCCATCTGCCTCCAAGCCTCCTGGCCCTGGGCAGCCATCAGTCTACTTTCTGTCTCGGTGTATTTTCCTATTCTGGACATTTCATATACGTGGAATCATATAATATGTGGGTCCTTTGTGTAAGGCTCCCTTTTATTTTCCTTTCATTTTAATAAGGTCAGCTCAGCCTGGATTATAGAACCTGGGTGTTGTAGCCTCTAAATCTGTTCTATCTTTTGGTGACCTCAGCACTGAGAACCTGAGCATGTTCCTTTTCTTCTGTTTGTCTCTCCTGTAAAATGATTATACCTGCTAGCTCCCCGGGGGTGTAAGAGTTAGCAGTGATGCACAGAGTGAAAGTGTAAATTCCAAGAATGAATATGTTTAGCAGAGACTTGTAGAATTTTACATCTAAAATTGATGCAGTTCCCTTGGTTTGTATAGTATTCTTTACCCAAGGTGTGCAGGCTCTTTGAAACATGTCAAAGTGGACTGGGATTTTTCTCAAGAATTACATCCAGAATTATGTGATTATGTTTACTGAGACTAGCTTCAATGTTTTAAAAACACAAATAAGTAGGGGCACCTGGGTGGCTCAGTCGTTAAGCGTCTGCCCTCGGCTCAGGTCATGATCCCAGGGTTCTGGGATTGAGCCCCTCATCGGGTTCCCTGCTCAGCGAGGAGCCTGCTTCTCCCTCTCCCGCTCCCCCTGCTTGTGTTCCCTCTCTCTCTGTCTCTCTCTCTCTGTCAAGTAAATAAAATCTTAAAAAAAAACCACACACACAAATAAGTAAAAACTTGTCATCTCTTCTGGGATACTGTATAAGCCAAAAGTCTAGGGTTACTTCCATTGTCAGCACCCCTTTTCTGTTCTTGCCTGTGGGTTCTCTCTCGGACTGCTGTCTTTATATTTAGTTAGTTGAGAGAGAGAGCAGGGGAAGGGTCAGATGTCTGCAGTTACCATTTACTACATGCCATGTACCAGCATATGTTCCGCTGTTCCCTTCAAATGTTTGTTTTTATGGAGTCACTGGAAGTAAACTTTGAACCGATTTTCCCCAACAGACTTACCCCGAATAGACTTCCGTAGTATAGCCGTGCCTGGCACGTCAGGCTCCCGGCAGCGCCAGCCACCAGGAGCCCAGCAGTCCCACTCATCTCCTGGAGACATAGCTTCATCTCCTCAGGGCTTGGACAATCCAGCCTTGCTCCGAGACATGTTGCTGGCCAACCCCCATGAGCTGTCCTTGCTGAAGGAACGCAATCCACCCCTGGCAGATGCTCTGCTCAGTGGAGACCTTGGTAAGCTTATAAATATGGAAGACTGTCAAGCTGACCTGAGGGGAAGTAGTTCTGTCGCAGCATGTGTGGAGAAACTCAAGCAACTGGTGTGTTCAGCCCACCGCGTCACGTGGTTTCTTGAACCTACCAGTTGCTCTCTAGGTAAATTAGTGCTAGTATCAAAGGCTGAGTCGATTGGCAGTAGTGAGAGAATTTTACAACTGCATAGAGTTCTGAAATCCAGCTTGACCAGCCCCCTCCATTGACTTTTTTTTTTTTTTCAAATTATTTTCACAGCGCATAACCTAGGAACTGATATTTTAACCTGTTTGGTTAGACTCTCAGTTTGAGAGCGCACTAGTAAGCCAGCTTGCTGCCAGGTGAAATGCTTTTAGTTACAGAAAACATGTCCAGTGCCATCAGCCTGCATGGTAAAACGGAACCAACCCCTTTATTTTCACCCACCCCAAGTTTTAAGGAGAGTGGGGTTGTTGCTAACAGTTTGCTTGGAGCTGTATTTGGGCCATTCTTATATTAAACAGAACGCATATTTTTAGTCAGCTTCATGAATAAAGTTTTTCTCTGTAAATTTCTCTAGTTTTACTCTTGGGCTTATGAAGTGGCACTGATTAAATTTTAAAACGTAACAGATACTTAATAGCTCATTTCTCAGTTGACCATTTTTTAGATCGAGGTAATAATTACCTAACAGAAATGCACAGATTTTAAGTATACAGTTCATTGAGTTTTGGCAAACTCATGTAGCCACCACCCTAGTCAAGATACAGAACATTTTTCTCACTCCAGGAGTTCCAGTATATTCTCTGCAACAAGTCAGTTATGGGCTACTGCCATTCTGATAATCATGGTTTTGATCTTCACATAAATGGAATCATATACTATGTCCTCTCTCATGTCAGGCTTCTTTTGCTCAACTTAATGTGTTTTAGATTCATTCATGGTGTGTGTATTAATAGTTCCTATGACCGTTATTTTGGTGTCTTTAATTTCTTATGTAGCAGATCTAGTCACCAAAGACCACAATGATGGCATGTTTAAGTTTATACACTTATATGCACCCCCATTTAAGAAATAGCAAAATTAAGGTGATTCTTCTAACATACATTTTAAAGCAAGCAATATTTTCTCTTTACTCATTTTCCTATTATTCATCAGGTTAGATAGGTAGGCTAACAGTAGTTTGCATTTAACTTACCTGGCTTAAGGCAGAGGGTGTTACAAAGGGAATGGAACTAGAAGAGGAGAAACAGGGTTGTAGTGCACTGTTTTTTTGTTTGATTTTTGTTTTTTAATTGAACTATAGTTGACACACAATGTTACCCTAGTTTCATGTGTACAACATAGTGATTCATCAAGTCTGTGCCTTATGCTGTGCTCACCACAGGCACACCATTTGTCACCACACAAACGCTATTACAGTACCATTGACTGCGTTCCCTGTTGTCGTGCTCTGTTTTATTTCTAGGTAATAGGTTCATAAGAGCAGCTGGGGAGGAGAGTGCAGCCATTTACCTGCCACACAGATAGTCATTCCCGCTGATTTCAGTCGAACTATTGTTGTCTCCGGGTAGAAACAATACGATGGATAACTTCTTACAGGAAGAAATGATTTTTGCAAAGACTTGATTTCTTTATACTGAATTTGGGTGACGTAGTCTTGCTTCAGCAAATAGCAAGTAAATGTAATTGCTCACTTAAAATAATTCTTAGGGTTCCTTTCTGCATCTCTTTACAGTTGTATCTTGAGAAACTATTTGATCTGGGGAAATACTAATAAAGAATGGAAATAGAGTGGTACTGAAGACTTTCCCCCTTATTTTTGTAGAGAAATTTTCTAGGGTCCTGGTGGAGCAGCAGCAGGACCGAGCCCGGAGAGAGCAAGAAAGGATTCGTCTCTTTTCTGCTGACCCTTTTGATCTTGAAGCTCAGGCAAAAATAGAAGAAGATATAAGGTAATGACCCTTTACCTAAAGAGCGAGCTTTAGAGAATCCAGAGTTCCCGAATGACAGGTGACCCGGTATCAGTTGGGCATCTGCTCTGAAGCAGCGTCCTTGTTTTTTGTGTTTGAGAGAGCAGCATCAGCCTTTTAGGTCATTCTCTCCTCACACGTTGATTCAACACTACAAACCTAACTTAATGGCTTTCTCTTCCAAAACTTGAATATGAAAACTCCGGGACCAGCCCACAGTGCATCATCAAAGCAGCTGCAGGTAGATGACCCCGGGGCTGAGCAGAAGCCCCAGCTGGGTGAGACTGTTAGGCTGACTGACTGGAATCTCAGTCCTTAGACATAACGCGGGAGCCCTGGTTAAACCCAGGCTTGAGCGTGATTGGATTAGAGAGAGCTCTGGACAGATGGAACCCTGTAGTCCTGGGTCTGTTTTCCTCCTTCAGTTCTTGCCTGGCCTCAGTGGATAAACTGACTGCCGGACGCTTTTCCAGCTCCCACATCTCTAATGCTGTTGTTCTCACCAGGGGCTACGTTAAAATCACAAAAGAAGCTTTAAAAATGTAGATGCTTGTGCTTCACTCCCAAATCTGATGGATCAGAATCTTAAGAGGTGGGGCCAGAGCAGGTACAGTGATGCTAATGCCAACCTTGGCCACATTTCTAGTCATGAGCAAGATGCTCTTCAGTCCCTTAGAGTGAAAGAACAGCTGCCCCCCCCCCCCATTCAGTTTTTGTTGCAAACGGTTAAGGCCTTAGTTCTTCCCCCACCTTATGCAGGGTCTCGGTTTTCTGCGGTTAACTGTAGTCCAGAAGCAGATAAATCAGAAGATCAGTAGTAGCCTAATACCACGTCACAAAACTTCTGTCATTCACCTCACTTCATCTTATTACGTAGGCATTTTATCATCTAACATCATCATGAGAAGGGTGAGTACAGTACAATCAGATATTTTGAGAGAGACCGCATTCACATAATGTTTATTACACAATATTATAATTATTTTATTATTGCTGCTTCTATCTCACTATGCTTCACTGATAAACGAAGGTTTATTATAGGTATGTATACACAGGAAAAAACATAGTATGTATAGAATTTGGTACTCTTTGTGGTTTCGGGCGTCCCCTAGGGGTCATGGAATGTATCCCTTGCAGAGAAAGGGGGGACTGCTGTATAACTAAGAATTATGTTCTTCGTTGTCATAATCTTTTGTTACTCGAATGAAGCCCCACTTGGTCGTTACGTTAAACTGTCAGCTTGGAAGTCAAATAATGGTTATTTTATTTCTTGTTTCTGTAACTACATTTGAAATTAGGGAAATTTAAATTGTATGTCAGAATCAGTTGTCAGCCCCAAGCCATTCGTGTTCTCGTTGATGAAGCGCCCCCATTAATTGCATCAGTATATTAGTATATGAATATCTTTGAAAAAACATCTCGCTAGTTAAATCTACCCAGAGAAACAGGAAGAAATTTGTGTTCTCTGAACTAGACCCCATTGCAGCTCTTAGGGAACCTGACTGACATAATTCTCAAGAATAGACAACCCAGGAAGTAGGAGTGGTGGGAGGGAGAGTGGAGAGGCATCGTGGCCAAACCCTGACCTGCCCTGTGGGCAGAGCAGCAGTGAGATGAGGCACATTCGTGTGGCTCATGGGGGGCCAGGGGAGATTAAGGAAATGGGGTAATGTGTACACTCTTTTAAAGAAGACCTTGTGCCTCTCAAGAGACTCTTACATATAGGGTCCAGAAGAGCCAAAGTGACTGGTATTATCTCAGAATCTGATTTTGCTGAAATTTATCTTAGTTGGAGTCAATGCAAGGTCAGGAGTGTACAACTAATTTTAGTTCATTTCTAAATTTATGAATGTGGCATAAGAGAAAAGCTGTGTAATTCTGTCAAATGCCTCCTCTAAAATTTTATTTGGTACGCTGCATCAGTGATTACTCAGGGTATATGTACACTGGGGTATAATAGCTTGCATATTTCCCTGACTAAATTAAGCAAGTGTGCCTTTGATTTCCTGAAAAGTTTCATATATTACAGAATGGCTGATGAAATCATCAGATCAGTTGAGGTAGAGTATTATTACAAAAAGGACAGGCACTACAAGTTAGAGCAGGGGTCAGCCAGAGAGTAAATATTTTAGGGTTTGCAGGCCCTGCTCTCTCTGTCACGAGGCTCGTTTAAGCCAGTGCCGGTACCAGAGCGGCCATACGTAATGCGACAGCACAGAAGTGAGCATGCAGCTGCACTCCCGTAGAAGTTTCTTTGCACAGACGGGTGGTGGTCTGTGGTTGTAGTTTATCCCCAATCTGGGGCCCCGTTCTGTTCGTGTCTCAATCTTCAGGTACGTTGCCCAGCCCCTGCCCTCATTCCCATTAATGTTGGTAGTGTTTGATAACTTTGCACAGTGGCAGTATCATAGCCAATGAGGTTTATCCGAGGCACATGTTTTTAAAAGGTTGGGAATGAAGGCATGAGATGTTGGAGTAAGCTAGAACCCCCTTTTACATCCTTTTCTCATGTGGGAACTAGAATATGTGTGACGTTTGAAGGAACGGTTTGACGGCCCACGTGAGCCGTGATAAGTGTGTGTGTGGTTTTCTAAGTGAGAGCGGTAACTAGAGAGACGCATGCATTTGCTGAGCATCTGCTTTTGTATCACTGTGTTCTAGATGCTCTCCGCCTCGTAGCCACACTACAGCAGGAGTCATTACCCTCACTCACAGGTAGAAAACCCAGTCTCGGGAGTTAAGCAGAGACACAGCCCAGACCGTTAACACCCATGTATTATATTTGCCAACTCTTTCTAAGGCACTGGACATAGGAAATGTACCCAGATACCCAGTAAATCACCCGTTAAAATTTAAGCATTCGTGAAATTCTCACATTCTACAGAATTAAAAGGTTGTGACCCTTACTCTCCAGAGGTTTATCTTCCTGTATCTGAGCTCATAAAGGGACAGGAACTGTTTTGCGTGAGAAAGCCATGTGTATGCCTTTTGATTTTCTGCCGGCTGCATCCCCACCTCACCTGTTGCAGGAAAGAGCATCGGTTTTCATTTCCATGACTCAACTGCTATAACGGGCAAAAGAGGTGTACAGTTCTGTTGGGGTTTTTTTCCCCTAGTCAGTGAAAGGGAAACCACGGACACTCCAAGGCCTTGGGGGCTCAGGCAGGAGGCTGCCCTGCAGGCAAAGGAAGAGCCGGTGGAGGGGCCTTATTTGGCGCGCTGGGGGTTGGTGTGGCCGTGCTTCTTCCCAAGGCAGTTGACAGCGCAGGGGTGCAGGCAAGCAAAGCACTGGTGGCAGATGATCTTGTCACAGTTTTATTTCTGGGCCAGTTGGCTGAGGGAAGGCTCCATGGTGCCACCCCGCAGGCAAAGCACCAAGTGCAGGGTGGGGTCTCCCGGGATATTGTAGTCTGAGAGAGTGCGGCCATCCTTCAGCGGTTTGCCCACAAAAATCAGACACTGCTGGTCAGGTGGGATGCTCTCCTTGTTTTGGATTTTGGCTTTGACATTCTCACTGGTGTCACTGGGCTCAACCTCGAGGTTGATGGTCTTGCCTGCCAGGATCTTCGCGAAGATCAGCGTCTCTGCGTCTGCCACTGTTGAAGAGAAAGCCAAGTCTGTTTTTAATATTGTGACTTTGAAACAGATTTCCCTTCCTGGAAATAATGATTTTTACTGTACTTGGTTTTGGTTTGTTACAGGCAACAGAACATTGAGGAAAACATGACAATAGCTATGGAAGAGGCTCCTGAAAGTTTTGGTCAAGTGGTGATGCTTTATATTAACTGCAAAGTGAATGGACATCCTGTGAAAGCCTTTGTTGACTCAGGTGACGTCTCCAGCTCAGTCTCTCCATCTCTCCGACATTCTGACCTGACACAGGGAGAAGGGGAGCCTGGTGCCTGTTAAAGCTGGCAGGAGTCTACTGGACTGCTAACAAGCCTGGGGGTTACTTCACTTGCCAATCTTGTTGTTTGTTTGTTTGTAACAGGTTTATTTCTTAATCGTTTCTTAACTGGTTTTGTATTGTGCAGTATGTCCTTTATCTTCCTACCTTCCTTTATTTGGCATCCTGAATTTTTAGGATACCTCTGTAAGAAATTTGGGAATAAATGGTTTAGGAGAAGGAGCCGTAAGAAGCAACTGTATAGAGTGTAGGTCAAATATCTCAGCGTGGTCTGTGTGGCATCACTTTGCCAGGAGCTATGAGGAGTTGAAGCATGTATTGAATCAGGGCTCTTGCCCTTAAAGAACTTAGCAGCCAGGTCAGGAGACAGGGAGTTTCCCTCTTGAGGATTTAAATAATCCCTGTACCAGCCGGCACCTTTCCTCGCGGTAATAACTCTGCTTTGTAGGAAGACCACACACAACACCGTGTGGGTGCGGCTCAGTGGTCTTACATGTCTTAATTCTGTGTAGCTCACCCAGACTCTTAAGATAGGATGAGTCCTAGAGTAGTAAAAGGCCCTGTTCAAGGAACATTTTCCTCCATTTGTTCGTCCACAATTATTTGAGCACATGCTAGGTTTCACCTGCCATTAGGTGTTTGTATCTTGAGATGCAT
Organism: Zalophus californianus; assembly: GCF_009762305.2. Taxonomy (NCBI): domain Eukaryota; kingdom Metazoa; phylum Chordata; class Mammalia; order Carnivora; family Otariidae; genus Zalophus; species Zalophus californianus. The sequence continues at coordinate 11,368,846 of NC_045598.1, forward strand.
ACATTCCTGGGAGAAGCACATTCGCTGATTATTCAGTTTAAAAAAATGTCTGTTGAGGGGCGCCTGGGTGGCCCAGTCATTAAGCGTCTGCCTTCGGCTCAGGTCATGATCCCAGGGTCCTGGGATCGAGCCCCGCATCAGGCTCCCTGCTCGGCGGGAAGCCTGCTTCTCCCTCTCCCACTCCCCCTGCTTGTGTTCCCTCTCTCGCTGTGTCTCTCTCTGTCAGATAAATAAATAAAATCTTAAAAAAAAAAAAAAAGTCCATTGAATGCTGTAGGCAGGGCACTTGTGCTGAGTGTTTGGGAGTAAAACTCACTAACTGGAGCTTCATGGGGCTCCTATGAGTGAGAGACAAATACATACATAAGAGACCCTAAAAGTAACACTCAACATTTACTGAGCCCTTACTTTGTGCCAAGCACTATACTAGGTGCTTAATATAAATCATCTTAATTTCACTTAATCCTCGGGTTATCCCTATGAACCGTGTTCAACTATTAACCCTATTTTGTAGATGAGAAAACTGAGAGAGGTGATGTCACTCCAGGTAGACAGAGTTCACGAGTAGTGGACTTTGGATTCAGCTCCAGATCTGTTTGATGCCACAACTCAGTGACCACAAAAATCAGATGCATGTTGGATAGCCATCGACACCACATTCTCCCTCTGACTGGGGTGCTCAGGCATGGCTTCCCCACAGAGCGGGCATCTCAACTGCCCTGCCTCCACGGGCAAAGGAAGGGGCTTCTAGCCAAGGCTTGAGAAAAGGCAGGAGAATTGCAAAAGGTGCCCTTTCTTGTCTTGGGGGGCTCACTTACGTTACAACAATAAGTAGCTTTTGTGGAGTAGTGTGGGGAGAGAGGAAGAGAAGAGATTGCTTTCTCCAATTTTCTTCTCCTTCATTTTTCCTGGGCCCTCTTGAATCTAAGCTTCCTCAAATGCCAAGAGCTTTCAGTGCCCACAAAGCGTAAGGTGCCTAATGAGTAAAACGAACAGGAAGTGTTGGAATTGAATGAGAGGGGAGATCACTGGGCAAGGTGGACCAGCTGGGGAGGAGGCGGGGTTTGAGCTGGGCCCTACCGCCTAAGTGGAGTTCAGAGAAAGTGAAGGCGGGGGAGGGGGGCACTCTGCAGGAGGGTCCGCGGGAGTGAGAGGCAGAGGGAGCAACTTGGTCCTGTCCAAGTGGAGGGTTTAGAACAGTCAGAGCATGGGGCTGACAGCTGCATCTGTTGGGCCTGCTATAAAAGAATACCACTGACTGGGGGGTTATGAACAGCCCAGGTTTATTTCTCATAGTTCTGGAGGCTGGGAATCCAGAACGAAGGTGCGGGCAAGTGCGGTGTCTGCTGAGGACCCACTTCCTCCATCCCAGACATTCATCTTCTCAGTGTCCTCACATGGCAGAAAGGGTGAGGGAGCTGTCTGGGGGCTCTTGTGTAAGGATGCTCGTCCCGTCCCCGAGGATTTCATCTCCATGACTACTCAGCTCCTGAAGGCCCCACCTCCTAATGCAGTCACATTAGGAATGTGATAGTTTCAACAAAGGAGGTTTGGAGGGACACAGACATCCGGTCTGGAGCAACGGGAAGCAGTCTGGCCAGGATGAGGTAGACTCTGAAACTGTGGCAGGTGGTTTGAAGCTAATCTTAGAGGAGGAGCCATTGAGGATTTTTGAGCAGATGAATAAGTGATCTGAAGGTCATATTTGAGGAAGACTGACGACAGTGACAGATCTGGAAAATTACGTATCCCTCAGGGTCAGAACTATTCCCTTGCTTTAAATTATACCTCCACAGAGTGGTTTGGAAACCAGAGAAATTGTCCACCAGCGAGGGGAATAGGGTGTGAGCTGGGCTGATTGCTATAGTTAGAAGAAGGAAGGTCAGAAATAGAAATTGCATAAAACTTACTCAGAGGGTTGGAGCCGAGTTTGAGAGTGGGGAGAAGGCTAAAAGACAAGGGGTCACAAGTATGAAGTTCTGTGTTGCAAGAAAGTAACTTCATTGGTAAGGAGAGAAATCCAAAGTGAGAATCACTTGGGAGAGAAAGGGTTTAATACCTGTTGGCTTGGAGATGGAAATGTCGAGCACACGGACGTGTAGACTAGAGTCTTGGGAGAGATTAGGACCGTAGGGGAAAACAGAGATGTGTCTGTCTCCTGCACAGGCCTGCTTCGGCCGCATGGGTGAATACATGCAAGAAAAGACCCTGACTGCCCTCTTTGCCAGAGTGTGATTGTTGGCGCAGAGAGGGCGAGTTCAGCTCGTATTTATTTGAGAGACTGCACGTTTTACCTAGTAAATTATAGTGTCCCAAAGTTCGAAAGAAAAATAATCTGATAAGATGTTTAGAGGTACTTGGTGAAGGTGGATCTGACTGTAAAGTAGTGCTTAACTTAGTGTTTCCATCTGTAGACATGGTTTGACTTTCTGAAAGTCCTCTCCAGGTAGTTTTGCTTTCTGTCGGTAAAGTTTGAAAATGTCTTCCAATTACTACATTTAAACAAAATATTCTTTCATTCCCTGTCAGGTTTCTACACTGCGTTTCAGATTCCAGTGTGTAACTGGAAGTTGAATTAAGTGTGACAGGAACAACTAAGGGCTAGATTAAGCTAGGTATGAATAATTTTACACAGACAAAAGCCTGGGGGTGAACTTGCTCTCTGCCCTGTTGTCAGGCTACATTTTTAATCTTAGCACAAACGTGGACTTTGTTTTTATTATCTGATGTTTCCCTCCACTTCTAGGTGCCCAGATGACTATTATGAGCCAAGCTTGTGCAGAAAGGTGTAATATAATGAGGCTGGTGGACCGTCGGTGGGCAGGGATCGCCAAAGGAGTGGGCACTCAGAAGATTATTGGAAGGGTACATCTAGGTGAGCAAAGGCACCGCGGGAGTCTTTTCAGAATAGTAGATTGTTAAAAAATTCATTTTGCTTAGGTATATCTGATCCAGCAAGCCTAATCGCCAGGAATTTTAAATCCTCTGTTTTGTCTGAATTACACATGTACATGTTTTAGCTGGTTATGAAAAATCAGTCGCTGTGTACTTCTCTGTTCCTGTGCCTTAGAGATCCCTTTCAACTATTTTAGCTCATTTCTTTTGGTGCTTACCTCCATATTTCAAAATAACGCACGTATTGTGCTGTTACTGATACGTAAATACTGTTGAGAGCTGAGCCATCTAATTGAAAATGATTGCTTTTCCTTTTGTGTCTAGTATTGTTTTTCTCGTAATAATTCTTTTGTTTTGGTCATTTGGGATTCTGTGTGTTACTCAGTCCCCAAACCCACTTACCTAGTTGTGTAAATCTTCTTTATGCATTTCATCCTGTTGAAGATTCTTCTAGAGACTGGACGGGTGCTTCAGAGTTGCCTCACAGCTGCTGTTTAGAATCTCCCTTGCCTGGATCTCAAAGGCTCCTTTCCCCTTGGTGGTAAATTGGATTATGTGCATCCCCTGTCTCACTCTTTGTAATTTTGCTCCTCATCCTTAGAGTACACCTTCCAGTAGCTTCCTGAGAAAAAGTGTAAGGGTGGAAACTGAGTCCTTAAGAATCAGAACTTGTCTTTTTCCACTATATTCTACCAGTGTGGCTAAGTTGGAAATCATTTCTGTTTTCCGCAGTTTTTGTCAGTGGGTTGCTGTAGGGAAGCTGGCTGCTGTCCCAATTCTTGACCCTTTATGTGAAAGATTTCTTTTCCGTTTCTGAAGCTTGTGGAATCTTCTTTGACCTCAGTGTTTTGGAATTTCACAGTGATGTACTGGGGTGTAGATCTGTCTTCATTCACTGCACTGGGTACTTTTCACTCCCTGCACCCCCCTGCCCTATGTCTGTTGCTTGGGTGGGATAAATCTCCTATCCTGGACTTGTCTTCTAGTATTCTTTCTTTCCTATTTCTCTCTTTCATGTGTCCTGGGTGTGTTATTTGTTTGGCAGATTTCCTCAACTTTGCCTCCCAACCTTTCTATTATGTTTTGCATTTATTTGATGTTTGTGTTAGATGGTTTTCCCAGATGTCTGCTGACCCTTGGCATCTGCTCATATTGAAGACTGGGACACCAAAAGGCTATTTGGAAGATTACTTGGGTGGGCAGCCATGGCAATTGTGGGTGATCTGGAAGTTGGAAGGGAGAAAAGGGCTAGATGCTCAGTAAACTTGAACTTCATCCCCCTGGGTTTCAGTTACATGCTTGTTGTATCTCTGTCTTCCTCCGTGCCCACCTGTGTTTTACCGTCTTGAGAAAATAAACCTCCGGTCTACTGTGGGGGTGAAGGGAAGAAGTCACGTGACTGAGCAGAGGGCCAGAGGGAACCCCAAGATCTAACTGTGCCTCCTACAGAGACCTTCACCCAGTCTTCCTGCTTTGGACCCACCTCTACCCCTGTTTGCACAGGTCCTTGTTCATCAGCCTCTGGGGAGTTCTGACATGTGAACTGGCTTACTTCCTGGTTTTCCTTACTGTCCTCTGCTTTCTGTTCCAAAATTGTGTTTCAGTTGTTTCTTCCATTATTTTTGTCCTTAGTGATTTGTACCTTAAATAAACTTTTATTATGAATCTTTTAGGAGTAAATGGAGATAAATACATGTGTTCAGTCCCTCATCTCTAACCAAAATTGTTCTTTTTCTTAATACTTTAAATCCTTTTGAGTGAGACTTAACCACCAAGTCCCACTTCATCTCCTTCTGGCCTTTTTTTCCATGCATTTTATTCTTGCAAAAAAGTGGTCATATAATGTATAGAATTTTATACCCTGTTTTATGAAAAAATGATATTCATAATATTTCTCTGCTGTTACTATATATTTCATAAGCACCATTCAGATGCATAGCATTCTCTTATATGGGTTTAGTGGTCAACTCTTAGGATAAAATTTCCCCCCAATATTTTATTATTGTAATACGGCAGTGGATTTTTGTGTAGTTTTGTGCACATTTTAATTTTTTTTAGTCAGAATTCCTGTAAGTGAAGCTACTGAATCAAAGGTTATGAATACTTAAAAGCTCTTGATGTATTTCTAACTTGTACCAAAGCAGCTTTCCCAGCAATGAATCAGTATTCATCTTGAGGTCCTTATGCAATCAAGGGTTATTAGTTTTTACTCCCTTAATGTACAGATTAAAAAAGGGGTTTTTTTTTTTTGTTTTTTTTTTTACTGTAAGTTTCTTTTATTGCCGGTGATAGTTTCTACCCATTTTTCTCTTTCTTTTGTAATATATTTGTCTATTAGAGTCTCTGTTTTCTTTTGTCGATTTGTATAGACTAAGAACAGTTTAAATACCTTCCTCACATATACTTCCGTACCTACAGTGGGCCTGAACTATCACACAATGGTTGCTTCAGAGTCTAAATTCTCAGAATTTTTGTGGTTTTAAGTAGGAAAATGATCGGAGGAAGTAATGTAAGTACCAGTCTCTTGTGTCCTTCCTTGTGGATGGGCAAGCTGTAGCATTTGCAGCTTTGGCTCTGATAGGGAGGAAGAAAACCTTACAATTATAAGGGAAATCTAAGTAAAGGGGCGCTACGTCACGGATAAGAAGCCTCAGGATGTCGAAGGTGGTAGTTCTCGCACGTTCATCAGCAGTAGGGTGATTATAACGCCCTTAAGATCCCGGTAGGTTTCTTTTTTTTGTGAGACCTGATGTGCTAACTTAAAATTCTACATGGGCCATTTACTGTAGGAATGGGCAGGATACTCTGGAATAACTCCCTCTCTAGGTGTCAAGACCAGAGGGCTAGAACAGAAACAGACCCATGCTTACGTGGACCTTGACACATGAGAGAGGAAATCTTACGGAGCGGAGGGAAGTTTTCAGGAAACGGTGCTAGGACAGCTGGGTGTCCGTGTGGAAAAAATGAATTGGAGATTGGACCCTGTCTTACATCGCACACAAATGTCAGTTCAGGGTTGATGAAGGACCTTGATGTGAAAGGCAGTCAGAGCTTTTAGAAGAAAATATAGGAGAATATCTTGCATGGGGAAGGGGTTCCTTAAAAGTTAAGAAGGAAATTATTTGACAAATTTGGCCACATTAAGATTAAGAACTTTTTATCAAAAGGCATAAAGAAAGTGAACAAATGCAAAGTAGGAAAGAATTTTTGAAACACATATGACTAATAAAGGATTCAGATTCAGAATATGTACATTATGTGTGTGTTGTCTGTCCTCCAATTCAGGAGAAAAGACAGTATAGGGGTACCTGGGTGGCTCAGTTAAGGGTCCAACTCTTGATCTCAGCTCAGGTCTTATCTCAGGGTCATGAGTTCAAGCCCTGCTTTGGGCTCCACACTAGGCATGGAGTCTGCTTAAAAAAAAAAAAAAAATTATAAAAAAATTGCAGAAACGACTAAACAAGCACTTTACACACACACACACACACACACACACACTTTACACACACACACACACTTTACACACACACACACACACACACACACACACACACACACACACACACACACACACACACACACACACACACACACACACACACACACACACACACACACACACACACACACACACACACACACACACACACACACACACCCCACCCCGTTAGAGAAACTGAATACACACCAGGAGACAAGTACCAGGATATTCAGGGTAGCATTGCTTATGACAGCAGAAAACTGAAAGCGACCCAGAAAGTCGCGGAGCAATAGAATCGATAAATCAGTTGTGGTATATTAGACATTACAGTACTCTAAGGGGTGATTTAAAGTGAAAGAAACAGAGTCCCATGTACAGGGATAGATCTCAAAATATTTTTTGAGTAAAGAAGCAAATCGTAGTTCAAAAACACAAAGTTAAACAGTAATGCTGCTTAGAAATCATACAGAACCGGTAAGGATTATTTAAAAAGCTGGGAATGATGAACACAAAAACCAGGTTAGTGGGGAAGGTTGGAGAAGTCACTGAGTTCTGATCGGTAGAATATATAGGGAATTTCTGTGCTTTTGTGTTTTCTAACCTGGGAAATAAATGCATCGGTGTTTGTTCTGTTAGGCTTTATACTGTACACATTTCATATACTCTTCTGTTTGTAAGATAAACTTAAGAACAGGGTGCGTGGGGGCTCAGTCAGTTGAGAGTCCGCCTCCGGCTCGGGTCGTGATCCCAGGGGGCTCAGATCGAGTCCCGAGTTGGGCTCCCTGCTCAGAGAGGAGCCTGCTTCTTCCTCTGCAACCTCCCCCACAGCAGTGCATTCATGCTTTCTCTCAAAAATAAATAAAATCTTTTAAAAAAAAGATATACTTAATAACAAAGTAATTTTTATTTTTTTTACTTGACAGAGAGAGACAGTGAGAGAGGGAACACAAGCAGGGGAGTGGGAGAGGGAGAAGCAGGCTTCCCACGGAGCAGGGACCCCGATGTGGGACTTGGTCCCAGGACCCTGGGATCACAACCTGAGCCGAAGGCAGATGCTCAACAACTGAGCCACCCAGGCGCCCCAACAAAGTAATTTTAATATATTATATGTATATATATATATAGGACTAATTAAGGAAAGAGGCAAAGCAGGAGGCTCCAGGCAAACACAGGCATTGGTTTGTCTCAGCTTTTGCAAATAGAAACTTGATTATAACAGGCAATAATAAACAGTTTACTTTTTGGAGGCTAACTTATGTACAGATTTTATTTCCCTTTTAGAAAGCCTTTTGTAAGCGTTTAGGAAGCAAGTGGTTAATATTGGAGGAACTTAGGGCCAGCTTTCCTTACCACCTGAGCATGTGTCCCAATGGTACCATGTATCTAGCCGGGTATTCTGGGTAGTGTCGTTCCACTCTTAGCCACTTTACAAGCTGGTGCCTTCATTGGCTTTCAAACCGATCGTTGGGCTTACTGGATTTTGATACTTAACTCACCTGTTTCATGCCTTGCCCTGGCTTTGGCTGATTACAGGGAGCAAGGCACAGAATGAGAGGTACATTTCTGAAGCTTGTGTGAGGCTTTTGAAGCAAAAATCAGTAATCTCAAAAAAATAAAATCAAATAAAAAGTAGAGATTAAAATAAAAATCCACAATCTCTTCTCTTAATGTGCTTTAGCTCAGGTTCAGATTGAAGGAGATTTCCTGGCGTGTTCTTTCTCTATACTTGAGGAACAGCCCATGGACATGCTTCTGGGACTGGACATGCTGAAGCGGCATCAGGTAGTTAGAGCTTCGCTTTCCTTTTGCATCGGTATTTTGTGTGTTACATGGTTATTAGCACATCATCTCCCTCGGTTGTGTATACCGGAAAACTGAGAGGCCATGGCTTCTCCAACCTGGAAAGGTCCTGAATTGAGGATGTCATCATGCATGGTTTGAAATTATGTATCCATAGAAATAGAATTTCTTCTTGTGAAATCTCTCTGAATCTTTAAATCTTGCCATCTGTTTGAGATTATAATGGGCAACTTTGTTCTCTTGTGTTATTTTTAGTTTTTGATGGGAACTCAGGTAATTTTTGACAGGTTTGCGGGATCTGAACAACACATGATGGTAATTTTTTTTTTGAGAGGTGGGGGAGGGGCAAAGGGAGAAGGGGAGAGAGAATCTTAAGCAGACTCCATGGCCAGGAAAGAGCCCAACTCAGGGCTCGATCTCACAGCCCTGAGATCATGACCTGAGCTGAAGTCAAGAGTCAGACACTTAACTGACTGAACCACCCAGGTGCCATCATGATGGTGATTTTACTGCAAGTATACGTTTAGTAAATCCTTACTACCTAGGCAGACGATGCTCAGTAAGAAGAGCTGCAGGATTAAGGAAGGTGTACATGAGATGTTGGGAGTGGAAATGTTTATTTAGTACAGGGAGGAGGATTTGTAAATATATTTGCTTGCAGTGATATTTATATTTCCACTCTGAAGTCTAATAATTTGTTTAAAGATAAACTCTTCTGATTGAAGAAGCAGTTAGTGTCCACTGGGTAATAAGATTTTTCACAGCAATATTTCATATCTAGTCAATATTTTTATGTCACTAGTACTCTTTAAAAAGATTTTTATTACTAAATTCCTATAAAACATACTGCGTTAATATTCTACTGAAGGTGCAGAATTTTAAGTAGAAGGGATGAGTGAATGCATGTTTTAATAAAACCCAGTTTTTTAACCCGTCACCATCTTTCTCCGTTTGTTAGTCTTGGTATAGACCAGTACTCTCCAACTTGACAGATATAAAACATGCATGTGTGTACTGTCCTATGTCATATACACAGAAAAATATACAAAAAAGGAGGGCAGCATAAGTATGAAATAAAGAATACTTTTGTAGAGGGCGCCTGGGTGGTTCAGATGGTTAAGCGTCTGCCTTTGGCTCAGGTCATGATCCCAGGGTCCTGGTATCAAGTCCCCGCATCGGGCTCCTTGCTCAGCAGGGAGTCTGCTTCTGCCTCTCCCCCTGCTTGTTCTCTCTCTGTCTCTCTCGCAAACGAATAAATAAAATCTTTAAAAAAAAAAAAAAATACTTTTGTAGAGATGGCCTTGCCCATATACCACTTTTGAGATCATTGGTATAAAGTTTAAATATAAGTTGTACTTTATGCAATAAGCAAAATGTAAATAGTAATGTAAATGTGAATGTATAAATAGTATGTCTCAGTTTTATAAGAAAAAGTTACTTACATGTTTCTAAAAAGTGGGGCTGCTGATTATGCCCGGCATGTTTCCAAATTTTTACAATGAACATGTATTACATTACATTTAATTACATATTACATTACCGCATCCAATGAAGATGATTCTGCTATAAACTTTAAATACTTAAAAATATTTAAATATGAAATAAATATTTAAATTCATGATAATTTTTCTGCATGGCGTTTTATCCACTGTCATCTGTCTTCGGTCTCTTCCTTCTAAGTGTTCCATTGACCTCAAGAAAAATGTGCTCGTGATCGGCACCACAGGCTCTCAGACCACCTTCCTTCCCGAGGGAGAGTTACCAGAGTGTGCCCGATTGGCATACGGGGCTGGGCGAGAGGACGTGCGGCCGGAGGAGATTGCAGACCAAGAATTAGCAGAAGCTCTTCAGAAATCCGTAGAGGATGCAGGTATTTGCAGTGGCCAAGCTCTCGAATAACTTTTCTTGTTACTGGTTGGTGAGCGGGGGAGGTTGGATCTTCAGAGGGGTTGGGGACCTTTTCAGTTTCTAATCCGTGTCACTGTCCTGTCATGGATGTGTTCCTTGTCCTCTCACCACCTCTTCCTATCTCTGAGTCCAATAAAGAAAACCTTGGTGTTTCGACAGATCCATTGCTGTGTTACCAGGTACGTCAGGGAGTTATTTGCTTAAGCACATTTTGGTAGGCTTTCTAAAAAATCTTGTTTCTTTTTTCCTAACAAAAATTACTACAGGGCGCTTGGCTGGCTCAGTCGGTTGAAGGGCCAACTCTTGATCTCAGCTCAGGTCTTGATCTCAGGGTCGTGAGTTCAAGCCCCGCACTGGGCTCCATGCTAGGTGTGGAGCCTACTTTAAAAAAGAAAAAAAAAATTAAGCAGACATTTCCTTTTGAGTTCTAAAGTTTCCCTGAAAATTTATTTTCCTTTTCTTGGGCCCATTTCCTTAGAAGGATAGCATTGTCGTTGTGACTAAGCAGTCCCGACCTTTTTAATATGTACTGAAAGTGCTGCCACCATAGAGGAATCGACGATAAGATGCACAATTGAACACTAATCAAACTACAGTGTTTATGCTATTAATGAGATTGCATAGTGTGTCCTTGGGCTAAATTAGAACAGTAGATCAGCTGTTGACATGGGGATACCTAGTCATTTTTTCGTTAAGTCTCAGTTGTCATGGCTTGTTTAAATCTAAAGACCAAGCCAAGTTTTCTGGGCTAAGTAGAAGGACACATTTTTGCTGAAATCCTACCTTCATGGCATAATTTTTCCCCATCTGTTATAAAACAGTGACTCTGGGATACATTTTCTAGAAGCTGAAGAGAATTAACTTTTAAGGTGGGGTTATTTTAAAGTCTTGAGCTGTAATTATTCATCAATGACTAATACCACACACTGTGTTTTCTGGTATAGCAAAATGTATTAGAGCTACAAGTCCAGGGAATAGCTTTCTCCTAAAGACAAAAAAGATAGGATCTTTAAAAAATAAGCAGCCAGATTTTGCCAGTGTTTTTACTTAGAGAACACCCGGAGGTCTAGCCCTGAGCCTCTTTAAAATGGGTGTGGGTAGCAGACAGAGTTTTCCAAGCTGGCCTTGTTCCTAATCACCACACCTTTTGACACCTTTGAGTTTTACATATAAAGTACGGCTTTGGTTGTGACATAACTGTTTTGCAGGAAGGGGAGAATTCTGAACAACCAGACAGAGACTAAATTAATAGTTTTAATCTTCCCTGCAAGGCAAGCTTGACTGAGTTTGACATACCCACTTAGAAGGTTTTACCTGTTTTTAGTAACTTGTCAGCTTAGTCATAATACTGGGTATTAACAAAATGAAGATGTATTACCATCTTGTGAAATCTCCATTTTTCCCCCACAATTTGGTGTTTTTATTTGAGAAGCACTAGCTGATGATAGCAATGCTTTCTAACCTACTAACAGTTACCCTCTTTGGGTAATTACCTTCTTGTAATAAAAAGTTCAGGGAATTAAAATAGAAACCACAGGTGTTTTCAGCATAGTGAAAGGAATGTACCAATTGAAAGGATTAAAAGGAGGTGTGTACCTGGCTAGCTCAGTCGGTGGACCGTGAGACTCCTGATCTTGGGGTCATGTGTTTGAGTCCCACATTGGGCTTAGAGATTACTTTAAGGACATTAAAAGTAAAATTAAAAAATAAAAATATTTTTTAAAAGGATTAAAAGGAAATGGGTTTTTTCCCACGTGCCTTTTTGTTACTGATGATACGTGGCTTGTGCTAATTTTTATAATGTTTAAATAGTGAAATAATTCTACATCAGGTCCTGTTTGTTTGGAACACCGACTTCCCAGTATCATCAAAATCAAAACTCTGGACATAGTAGGTGAAAGTATTTGTGCTAAAAAGTGTTTCTTTGGTGGATACCTTATACCAGCGTGTCTTTATCTTTTCTATCAATGGAAAACTAAATCCGAAAGGAGCTGTATCTAATACATCTTCTAAAAACTGGCTAAAAGATAAGCCAGGATAATCCAGTTTGGTTTGTTTTTCCTCTAAAAATAAATCTCAACTGAGAAGGAAATTTGGAAAGTGACTGTTACAAGCGTTCGCTCACCTTTAAGATTTCCATACCGTGTGATTCCATCTATGGGTCTCCTGTTCTCCACCCGTCCCACATGTCTGCCCGTGAATTCTGTGTGTGTGGGTGTTTGAAGTTCATTTCTTTCCAAGTTCTTTTGAAAAATCTGTTGAAGTTGACACATTGCTTTATGTATTGTGAGAGAATTAAACCAACTAGACTACAGAAACATTCCCCAAGCTTGACTCTACCAGTTCCTGATTGTAAAGGTGGCAGAGGAATGGAGACAAAACCCTGCATGCTGTGTGGTTTGCACTGTTAACCCAAGTTTGCTTGTCTGTTTCCTAATTCAAACAGAGCGTCAGAAGCCATGATGCATGTAGTGTGTGTGTACTGCAGCTGGAGTGGGCCCCAGACCAGGTATTTATAGACACCACGTTAAGCCTTCCATCCAGTTATCGTCTGTGGTCTGAAAGTCTCTGTATCTGCAGCAGTTTTGGAATTTAGCTTCTGCCATCCATTTCACCTCGTTTAATCTGGTTACAACTAGCCTGTATATGCATCTGTGTGTTGGCATATGTACGTAACTGAGCACAATTTCCTATGCAAAATTTTCTCAACCATTGGAACAGTCCAAGGAGGGGAGGGAAATCCCAGGAAAAACGGCCCATCTGGCCATGGTGAATATATCAAATCAAGAAAGTCAGCACCACAGTGCATTGTTGTTGAGGTAACTACACCATCAGGGGTTTCTTGAGTCTGTTTCTTCTGAAAACCTGGAAGTTCTTTTTTCCTAGCACTGCACACAACCACATAGAGTTAGAAACAGGTAGAAATTGCCAGTCCACTGAGGAAGAAGTGGAACCCTAGACCAGCTGACTTGTCTAGGGACACAGGTTCACTAATGTGGGCAGAACTTAGGCTTTATTCTCCCAGAAAGAAGAGCTGACACTTGGCTCTTCCGTCGCTCCCTAGCCTGACAGACTCTCCCCTGGAGGCGCTCTGTCCCCGTTTCCCTAGAGTGTAAATCTGGGGGACAGCAGCCTGAGCGTACCGGCTGATTTCTCAAGGGGAAGAGAGAGTCTTTAAACTACCAACCTTAGACTTTATTAGGGGTTTGCAGGCTGGTTGTAATTAGATACCTAGCACTCAATTTCTTCTTTTTTCCTTTTTCCTTACAAAGGTGGGGTAAAAGTAGACACGGTTTAATTAGCCTTCATATCCATTGCCCTCATCCCCTTACCCTACCCTGTAGTACTGACCCAGCGCTCCCCTACAGCTAGGACTTAGGCCAGTGGACTGACCGTCTCAGCTATAGGAGGACTGTGTGCTGCTTTCATAGTGAGCACCAAACACATGGAGGCCATGTTCTCCTTGACATCACTCAGTCGTCCGAACTGGCACACGGGTGCCAGAAAGCCATTATCACATACCCTATGCCACTCACGTAGATACTTCACTGTAACGCATCTTCTCTGTTGGCAGTAACTCGCAGTTGAACCTCTTTCAGAGTCAGCTCTAGAGATTGATAAATAAAATTAATCACTGTGTTTCTAGGCACTAATGGATATAATTTGCACTGAAATAAATACTGTTTTCCCGTTTACCTCTAAGCTATCAGATTGTTTTGCAAGAAGTCAGTAACTTCCTGACGCAGTTAATGCTTTATCTTCTCCTGCTGTTAACCAATGTCGCATTAGAATGATTTAGAGCTGTTTGAATCCTAACTGGATTGCTTCATGCCTTCTTAAGATCAGGCCCCCCACATTGGATGTTAATCAGCATGAAGCATTTGAGTCACATCTGCCCTAAGAGATTGTATTGTGAAGTAATCTTTGTTACCAGCCTTTGACATTTAATTGAAGATCTTATAGTAACTGCATAGAGGTCGATGTTTAACTGGATCGGTGGCAAAAGGCAGGTTGGAGTGATGATTAATGGTGTCATGAGGTGGTGTTTGAGCCTGCCGTCCTGTGAGTGCTCAGTTAGTTGCAGTCAATCTAAATTGTCATTGCCTGGCAAAAAACCATTACAAACTATCTCCTTCCACTGCCAGGACCACCCCCTACCGTGCCCTTAAAGTACTTAAATGTTCTCACTTAGTTGTACCATGTTAATGTGATAAAGTAACTGATAATCCTTTCCAAAGTTGCCCTATTTGGTAAGGTGATGATTGGATTTAATCTGTTTGACCTTTAGCCTTATTTTTGTTCTTTGACTCCACACTCACACAGCTTTATCCTGATTTTCAGGAAGTTTGGAGAGAAATGAATTAAATGGAATGTTTTTCTGTCTTCTGGAGATTCCCAAGCGTATTCTCCTTTCTCATTATAATTCCTGCTCTGTTCCAGATATACCCGGATTTAGACTTGTCGTTTAGAACCTTCATGTTCACATTTGAAACACTAAAAGTGCATTGACATGAGAATTGTTCAGTGTAGAGATCCTCAAAATTTGTGACATGCTTAAGAATCACCTGAGGAGCTTATTGAAAATGCATATTCATGGGTTTCCTCCCAAGGATGAGTGCCCCTGAATGTGCACGCTTAGCAAACATGCCAGGTGATTTCAGGGCAAGTGATAGAATACACTTGGAGAAACTCTTCTAGAGTTCTGAGCTCACTGAGCATAAAGATACATCCTTTTCCCTCAGTCTTGAGCACTAACCCAGTTACTATGTGGATGTTTATTAATGGTACTTAAAGAAAAATACTGAATTCGAGTACACATCTTTTATTAAGAATGTACCTACCTCTTATTCTGATGCTGTGATGTTAAATTGTCTACCCCAGTGAGAATGGTTCTTGTATAAGTCTATGAATATAAGACAAACCCAAGTTTAAGGACCTGATTTTGTTCTGTCCTGTTTAGATCTTATCATCTGATAATTTAGTGGCCTTTGTAATCTGCTGATTAATCTCCTTTCCTTTTTGTTCCATATAGAGAAAAGCGGTAAAGAAACTACCTCACTGGGAATGTCATCATTACCAACTTCAAATGGATTTAACCATCCAGCCCATCCTTCAGGACAGAGTCCTGAGATTGGTAATCCTATGAGTCTTGCTCACTCTGTCTCTGCTTCAGTCTGCCCTATCAAGCCCAGTGACCCCAACAGCATCGAACCTAAAGCTGTGAAGGCTTTGAAGGCTTCAGCTGAATTCCAGATAACCTCTGAAAAGAAAGAACATCTTCCTCTGCAGGATCTTTCTGATAGTGCTTCTTCAGCAGACAGTGCTCCAGCAGATCAGAGTCCAGCCATGCCTTTGCGGAATTCCTCTGAAGAAGCCATTGTTGCCGATAATATGGAGAAATCTGCTGATAGAAGCACCCAGGGCCTCAGATCTCATCTCCACACAAGACAGCAAGCTAGTGTATCTGTCACAACTACTAGGGTGCAAGAACCAGCGGGGTTTCTAGGTGAAAAGGGTTGGCATCCAGAAAATCAGAACCTGTGTCAGGTGAATGGCCTTCAGCAGCACAAAGAACCAGGGAGTGAACAGCACGGGGTTGGACAACAGAGTGCTCTAAATGACCGAGAACATCTCTGTAACACAGAGGACTTTGAACTTCTTGGAGAAAGGCAACAGAATCAACAAAGAAGTGTTGATTTGGAATCGACCATGAAAGAAGACAGGCTACAACAGAATGTGGACCTTCCAGGTACAGAGGAAAATACTCTACCTTCAGGATGCTTTGGCTGCTCAAACTCAGAAACACTTATGGAAGTAGATACAGTTGAAGAGTCCCTAGTTGCTGTGCTCAATTCAGCAGATGGTCAGCATGCCAGTGTCAAGAACATCGGTGCATCTGCTCTCACCTTAGATAATCCCTTGATGGAAGTAGAAACATCAAAATGTAACCCTTCGTCTGAAATTTTGAGTAATTCAGTTTGCACTCAGGATTTACAGCTCCCAGACAGTAATGTTGAAATGTCTGGAACAAGTAAAGAAGATGGGGATTGCTCCCCCTCTTTAAGTCTTTGTGGCAGTTCTCAGCCCTCTGTGGAGTCAGCAGAGGAATCTTGCTCATCTTTAACAGCAGCCTTGAAGGAACTCCATGAACTTCTGGTCATTAGTAGTAAACCAGCTTCAGAAAATATATCTGGGGAAGTTATCTGTCAGTCCAAAATGGTAACTGAGGGCCCAACAGTTATTAAGGACCTTTCTGAAAGATGGACCCAAAGTGAACATCTTACAGCTACCCAGGATAAAGAGCATTCACAGGTCACCCTTCGTCAGAGCATATCTGTGTCAGTGAGGGCAGAGAACTTACCAGACACTTCAAATGGTGCTGGAGTAGATGCAGTAGAAAATAGTACCGTAAGGGATCCGGGCGATGGCCTAGTACCGGATAAGGAAAGTGTCCCCGAGCCTAGGGAATCTGGAAAGGAGAGCAGCTCTGCCACTCTAGCCTCAGCTAAAACGTCTAATCAGTCACACTGCACCTTAGGTGTAGACATTCCACCCAAACGCTTAGCTGGTGAGGAGGATGCAGTCAGTCACACTTCTGAGCAAGCGAAGTCCTTGTCCAATTTCATACTGGTTCAAGATTTGGGCCAGGGCACACAGAAGCCAGTGCCAGACAGGCCTGAGACCAGAGAAGATGTCTGTCCTGAAGCTGCAAGACCACTTCTTGAATTTGAACCACCTCCCAGCCAGCCATCATCAAGTCCCTCCATTCTTTCACCATTAATTTTTCCCGCCGCAGACATTGACCGCATTCTCCGTGCCGGCTTCACTTTGCAGGAAGCTCTTGGGGCTTTGCATCGAGTTGGTGGAAATGCAGACCTTGCACTTCTTGTTTTGCTAGCAAAGAACATTGTAGTTCCTACATAACCATGGAAAAGGGGGCTAGACCATACTCCATTCCCTTTAAAAAAGCTATACACGCACACACACACACACACGCACACGTACACACTCACCACATATACAGAATATGTAGAAACCTGCAAGCAGAATGTTGAGCCAGATTTTTTTTAAGGATTTTTTTCGGCCAAAGTAACTTATCTCTTGTCTGATGAATTTGTCTATTCTCTTTGTTAAAATTTGGGCCTTTTTAAATGTATTGGCAGTAATGTGCATACAAAAGCTTTTTATTATCATTAAGATGATGTATTCTGGAATAAAATTGATGGTTTTGTGTATAGCATACCATTTTAGAATGAGAGTGAATGCTTTAAAAAGCAGAAGCCATGAGAAGTCCCACCTCCCATGCAGCTAGAAGCAAATCAGCTTCCCATTTTGGCTGTGTATGTGCTGTAGGCAAGGTATGGCTTGTTGGCTCGGTTGTCCGTTTACAAACTGGATCACATGGTTTGGTGTTTGGAATTACACTTAGTGCTCTGTGTATTGATGATTCATCAGTTATAACAGAAAATTGAAGAATAGTTGAATAATATCTCTTAGAGTGGTATGTTTTTATTTGTTTGGTTAGGATTTGACCTTTTTATGGGATGAGGTGGGAGGGTTTAGAACTTGGGCTGCTTTGTGCATCATAGGCTGCTGCATGGATTGCCAAGTATTTGGGGTGGGACACTGGGGGGGGGAGCGGGGGAGTCAACATCAGAGTGAAACATGGTGCTACCCAGATAAGAAAAGGGAAGAGTCTGTAATTCCATTTGCAAATGTCCTGGTGATGTTTCAAGAACTAGGAGTGAAAAATGGCCGAAACACTGGAATTGATTAGAGAGTGGGTTTGCTAGCATCTTACTGATCACACCTCAACCTTTAGTGATTAATGAGGAACTTAAAGATCTGCTAATGGGTTGATTGCCAGAAGTTTATTTCCTTTGGAAGCTCATCTACTAGGAACTTGTAAAGCTCAGGTTGAGCTGTGATCTGAGTGAAATATTATGAAGTGGGATAACCTTGTCACTGGTTCATCTTGGTGCTTGGAATGGTCAGTCTCTTTGTTGAGTGTCCTTCATGGCACCGGAAATAGTAACTGCAGTTTCTGACTCAAGTGGCCTTGGGTAGAGATTTCCATCCCTTTCTTTCCTCAGGAGTTTCTTTTTTAAAGCAAGATGCATCATATTTGTGTTTACCATGTCAAGGTAGAGTGGGGCATAGTATATAGATGTATTTATTGTGGCCTTTTTTTATATGAGGACTAGCCCTTGGAAACCATTGTCCTGTGGGCCCCACTGTGCAATAATCCTACTGGATAGGTTTTAGGTAGTTTTTCCTGGAAAATAAACTCTCTTACGTACCTAGCAGGAATCCAAAATCTTGGTTTTATTGAAAAGAATCTTGAGAATAACTCCCGATTCCAAGTTGTGGTTCGCAGTGTGTTTGAAACAGATGCTTTGAAAGGGTGATTCGTGAACTTAGTGTTAAATGATTTTTGTCTAAAGTCTTACTCTCTTCGGAAGCTTATTCTTTCCATCAAAATTCGAGTCACTGAGCACAATCAAAATGGAGGCTCATATCTCAGGAGTTTTTGAAATTTTTATTTGGGGGCACTTAGAGACGTTTCTCTTCTACCCTATTCCATCTTTTCCTTTTGCTGTGATATTTGTCTGTGTGTTAATGAGACTTTAGTGATGTGATAGAAAGTCACATAGATTCATCATGATCTGAAGTTAGGAGATGGTTGACAGAAGGAGTTGTGGTTTACTGTTTTCAAGAGGGCATTCAGAACAGCGGGTCAGCCAGGTTGTCTTTAAGATGTTCTTTTAGACAATCACATGTCGCAGACCCTTTTGCCTGCCCCACACCAAAGATGTAAGATGCACTAGGAAACTGCATATAGGATTTCTGTCAACCGACTCTTAGAGCTGTGATTGTAATTAAGTAGTTGGTGCTATGATTGAAGCAAAATCTAGTAGCAATGCAATGGCCCCTGTATTTGCTTTATGGGTGGTAATTGGGAATTTATTCTAAGCTTATAAATCTTTAAGGTTGCGAAGTGGGTTTGGTGTGAGGTGGGGGAAGTTATCGATGACAACAGACTCCTCCAAAAAGGCCTCTGCGTGAAGATGGGCCTCATAGTCTTCTGTCTGGGTAGTGACGTACTGCTCAGAGGCTTGGCTGCTCAGTTTTCACAGTGCAGAGATTTGGGAATCAATCCCAGGTGGAATATAGAATATCAGCCTGGAAAAGGTTTTATTATAATAGCTTTTTACTACATATGTATATTTATTTTTAGGAGAAAATTGAATAGGCCTATAGTTGTACATGTATTCTTGTTAGTAGTGCTTTGAATGAATGAGCTGAACCCACTTGCCAAATATCCTGGTCCTTTTTCATCATTTATTTTTCAGTGTATAATTGCTTCGATTTTTAAAACCTTATTTCCTGTTCCATCATTTGTATGAAAGTGAAGTTGTTGACATTGTTAGGATCTTGAATCATTCTTAAATTTTGCAGTTCTTAAAACACAAAGGGAATTAAGGAACATGACACTAGTGAACCTTCATTGTCAGTTTTTTTGAAAGTGCAGACATTTGGGGCGCCTGGCTGGCTCAGTCGGAAGAATATGCGACTCTTGATCCCAGGGTCATGAGTTCGAGCCTCACGTTGGGTGTAGAGATTATTTAAAAAAAAAAAAAAAGTTAAAATAACCTTTTTTTAAAAAGTGAAGAAATTCAAGATTAACTTCTCTTAAAGTAAGATAAAATCATTGTGAACTCCTCTGGTTGCTAAAATACTGATACTGGTCAGCCATAAGCAGTAATGGGCCACTTTACTGACAGCTTCTTTGCCACAACCAGTAATGGACGGTTCTGTGGTCAGCACTCACGTCCAAGGGTGGTCTCTGTTTATTCACCAAAGAGAGGAGAAGATTGTCCTGTATGACTTCTGCAGTTTACCCTAAGTTGATGCGCGTGTGCAGCAATGTGCTTGGTGACCTGACAGCTGTGCCGAGGCTGTAGATTTTGCTCATTGGAGCTGATAAGAATGATTTCCACTTGGACCTGTTTAGGCCTCCAGACATCAGCCAGTAGCCTTCATCCCACAGTTTGGGCCTTAGCCATTAACATATAAAGATAACCAGTTGCTTGGCAAAGAGAACGGGATAGATGGTGGGTGTGTGTTAAAACTGTTCTGCCTTGGAGCCTATGAAACTCCCAGAGCTCCTCGTCTCCATATGTACTAAAGGAAGACACAACCCATGTGTTTTTTCCCAAAGCAATTCTCTAGCGAGAGAGGGTTGCATAAAAATGGAAAGATACATGAGACTCTGTGTCACCGATTTTATAACTAGTTAAAATGGAATCTGCCTGTTCTTCCCTTAGCACAGCTTTCTATCTCTAGTAAAAGCCATAAAAACTTAGTTGATTTAACCATCAGCTCGTGTGTGTGTGTGTGTGTGTGTGTGAGTGATTGACAAATATCCTACAGTTAATTTTACATAGACTGAAAAGCAAACAGTTTTTGTATCTACAGATATATTCTCCACTTACGGTGGCTTTTATCCGACGATATATATAAAAACAGCCTTGCAAATAACTGGCCAGGAAAGTTCCAGTGCATTCTGACTTCCTTTTCCTACCTGTTTGCCGCCTGTAATGAGAGCAAGCAGGATAATTGAACTGCGATGTATTTCAAACTTGTTATCACTGGTAACATATCCTAAGATAAGCTAATTAGATTATGCATTCTTCTGTTCTCTAGCACAAATACCAAAACGCCAAATTTCTCCTTTGAATTTGGTGACTTAGTATAGTCTGTGGCTGAACTAGAAAGAAACAAGTTATTAGGAGTTTCCTTTCCCAGAAGATGGAATGTTAACCTTTTTGTATTAGGAGTTCCATAAAAATAAAAAATAGCTTTTTTTCTGAAAGAATAAAAAACTCCAGTTCCTCTTAACAACGGAGTAAATTCAAAGCGTGTCCTTGAGAACTAGAAATGTAAAATCATGGCTTAAGTTGTGTACCTTAGAGGCCTCTCAGTGTTAGTGAGGTGTTCCTAGGAGTTCATTGAATAAATAATTTAGGGGTAAACCTTTGATGTACTTGATTTTCTCTTGTGCCTTAGTTTCTCCAAATAGCAGAAGCATCACATTTTGGTGGGAAATAAAAGTGGAAGTATCGGAGGGAAAGTTTGAAAATGTCCTTCCTAAAGATAGAGGCTATGCATGGAGTGGTCTTAAGACTCACCCTCATTGTTAATTCAGAATTATCCTGCATCAAATCTTTAGACTTCCCTAGATAGAAGAATTATAATAGGGCTTTTTTGCATCGAGAGTACCAAAAAAAATGGTTTCTAGATGTTTATTATGTTGTTTGTTGCACTATCTATATTGTGGTGGTTAAGACAGAATTCAAGAAAATCTGGTACTCTTGAAGGCTATACAGTATGAGTCTTTAAATAAGATTTCATTGATTCATGGGGTACCTGCCTGGCTCAGTCATTAGAACATGCAACTCTTGATCTTAGGATTGTGAGTTTGAGCCCCACATTGGGGGTAGAGTTTACTTTAAAAAAAAAAAAAAGTGTGTATTGATTTATTCATCAGACATTAAGTGCCTGTGTGCCCAGTACTGGGGAGCACTGGGGATACAGGGGTGACTAAATCAGATTGGAAGGCTGCCCTCATGAAGTTCTGTCTAGTAAAGAGACATGAAACAAATTTTAGCCTTAAGAAGAGCAAGATCTGTTTTTGCCTGTTAGCATGGTTTTATTTTCCAAAGTCATATTAGAATGATCTGGTTCAAATTCAGAGGAGATTGGGAAAATTGGGCTCCAAATGGAATAAGATGCTGTGAGCCTCAAACTGCTCTAAAAAGTCATTACTTTTTAATAGAATCAGAAACCAACAAAAAATGTTCCAACATTTGATAGAAATACTTGAAGAGATCAGTATAAATGATTTGGAAATAATTTATGCTGCCGGGGGACAAGGGGAAATGGGCAGGATAGAAGTGCAAGTAAATGGGAGATGATCGCAAGTACACACCAGTGACAGCTTTTCCTCCCATCAGGACACCCTTCCACGCAGGCTAGAAATGTGGAGTGTGCTGCGGCATCCTCCCCACTCCCCCTTTGAGCACGGCTGCTCTGGAATACAGACCATCTGGGCCAACAGGACTTAGCAGAGGATCCTGCAGGATTTGCTGTTTTAAAAGAAGCTGAGTGCAGGATGTGGAAATGGGAATCTAGAGCAGAAAACGTAGCAAGCGATGGCACCGGATGGTGGGCAGGATTATTGACAAGATTACCCAAGGCTCTACCAAATCTTTGACAGGACAGGTCCATCAAAAGGACATTCTTCGACCCATTATTTAAAATGTCACCATGTATGTTGTAATCCTGAGGCATACAGGTAGAATTTCTGGACCTGACTACTAGTGACTTCTGAGGCTTAAAATTAGAAAACTCAAAAGTTTATCAGATATGTATTGGTAACTGGTAATTTAGACCCTCTCGGGGCTGTAAAAGGTGAGAGGGATTTAGCTGGTAAGTTTCAGGGCGCAATTTTGAGGAATGAAATCTACAGAGAAAATGGTTCAAGGGTGTAGGAGTTAGAGAATGTTTCTTTTATCTAAAAAAGTTAGGCAGATGACAGAAGACCTGGGGTGGTGGGGGCGTAGAACACAAAATTAGATTTTTACAGAACTGTATTTCTTTAAATACGTAAATAAGAACGTTCTCGTTAGCCAACTTGGGGAAGGGGCATGTTGGATATTTTTCCCTGGGAAAATCCATGTCTGATGGGAAAAGATTTTGTTTACCAGGAGCTTGCTTTACACACAACCTTGAATGAATGCATTTGTGGCTTAAAGGGAGGAGACCTCTCTCAATCTCCTACCAGAGGCAGTCAGATCAGCCAGTTGGTTTCCAGATTTTCCAGATTCCTTCAGCCTGAGATTACCTGATGCTGACCAGACTTCTTTTTCTTTCCCTGAAGGCCCCACAGCTTTCTGAGTGTATGCCTCCTATCTTGAGACCTTTCTCTCTGAATTATTATATTCCATTCTCTATTCTCACGATCATCCTTTTGAAATAGTGATGCACTCAGAGCAGTTGAACATACCGATTATATTGCTTTCTTCACTGTGCACCTGCAATGAAAATTGATTTGCTCATTTTTATTCAGAATCTCGTCTTCATGGCAAGTTGGGCTAATGGCCTTCACTCTCGAGTAAGGTTTGTTTACCAGTTTTGTAGCCATATTTGGCAAATCTTAGCAAATAGAAACCCTTCTTTTCCCCTTTGTTCTTGCAATTGCTCATGTATTGCTTTTCTGACTTTTCTTTGAGCTTTGAGACTACTGCATCTTTAAAAAAACTAGGCGGATTGGCAAAACAGGCTTGCCAATAGCTTAGTCACTCCCATAGTGCTTTGGTTTTGAGAGTTGGGAAAACTCTGAGAACTTAAGAGAACCAAACTCAGGAATCCCACAGTTGGCTGCACTGTGCCCTTGGTTTAGGGGCTGGACATAGGACCTGTCTGCAGCTGAGTGAACTAGATGCATTTGGGTTTGAGTTTTTTGTCACATACTGAAATGTTAAGTCAGCCCTAAATAATCGAAACACTTTATTTTTCTTTTTTTAATAGGAACTTTCTGAAGAAAAAGTGATGTGTAAAACATTTGATATTTAAGACAATAAAGTTTTTATCATAAGACTCTTGTTTGATCAATTTCTTTTGAGATGGTTACTTTAGTCTTTGTCTGTCTTCCTGCCCCTTTAAATAACCCCTACCCAGGTACTGTGATTTGCAACCATCTGCCTGGACCTCACAAGAAATGGGTATCTCCAAGCCATTAAAGGTGACTTCCAGATGACCACTGCAGGGGCACAGCCGCCTGCTCGTGTCAGAGACGTGCATCTGTGACCCCGTGGGCAGCCAATGCACAGTGACAGACATTGTGATAGGGTGTTGTGGTTAGACCAGCCTCTGGAGCCAGGCCACTTTGCCACTTGCTGGCTATGTGACTTTGGGTAAGTTTCCTAACCTTTCTGTGCCTCCGTCTCATCTACAAAATGGGGACCATCTGGATGGTTGTAGGGATTAAACAAGTTAATACATGTAAAATGCTTAGCATAGCACCTGGCACATACTAAGTGCTCTTAGATATTAGCTAATACTCATTGTGTCATGGGAAGGATTTGAGGATGCTGAATGCAGTTTCTAGAAGTTAGGCAATCCAAACCTTCGGATCTGGCTCTGCCCCATGCAGTCATTCATTCAGGGTCCTAGGCTGCCAGGGCTCTGCTTTCTTCCACATGTGGCTTCCAATGACATACCAGGAGAAGAGAATGAGGGCTGTTCGTAGAAGTTTTTCTACCAGGCCTGGAAGTGGTGTATACATGTCACTTCCCTACCCACGTTTCCCTGACTGGAACTCAGTCACACAGCCAGACCAAAGTGCAAGGGAGGCTGGGAAACCTAATCTACTCATGTGCCCAGGGTGAGCGGTACAGTGAGGTATCAGCAGTGCTTCAACGCCCCCCCCACACACACACAAGATGGCTCCATATCCCATTCAGGCACTCAGCCAACCTCAGTCCAGAATCTCCTGTGATGCCCTGTCCTTCAGGTCTTGATTGTGCCTCTTTATGGTCTAGCAAATCGAACTCAAGGTCAAGTTCTGTGCTCCCACCGCACCCCCCGTGTTGACCCAGGGACAGAATAACCGCGATGGCAAATCCCATTCAGAAAAGAGAATAAGAAATGCAGCCATCGTGAGGTGGTTGGGGAAGTTCCTCTACTTAAAAATCTAATTACCTCTTGTGGAGGGAACTCCCTTGTCCATTGTCCATGGCCCCACCTGAAGCAGGTGTTCCGTCTGCCTTCCTTGGGAGTTAGGCGCCTCTGTTAGCTTACGCTGGCACAGGTCTGGGGACTAGGGGTTGTGTAAAGGCTTGGAAAAGAGTCCATGGCGGGCGCCTGGGTGGCTCAGTTGATTAAGCGACTGCCTTCGGCTCAGGCCATGATCCTGGAGTCCCGGGATCGAGTCCCGCATCGGGCTCCCTGCTCAGCAGGGAGTCTGCTTCTCCCTCCGACGCTCTTCCCTCTCGTGCTTTCTATCTCTCATTCTCTCTCTCTCTCAAATAAATAAATAAAATCTTTTAAAAAAAAAAAAGGAAAAGAGTCCATGGCTTTTGAACTCTGGATTTGGAGATTTTTGGCAAAACAATTTACTCAGTAACACTTAAGGGGCTTCTGATTATTTGCTCCAGTCAATCCTGCATTGCCAGTAACCACACTCAAGGGTTCTTTCATGTACAAAATCCTCAAGCATGATTCATTTCTTTGCTTTCTCACTTCCAGTCTGCCCTCGGGCATCTAGAGTTTATCTGAAATAGGTTTGAATGGGAAAAACTTAATATGATTTTTACTACAGGGCTGAGTCTTACTAGGCCTTGGTATTCAAAGGCTATTTCAAACTTAGCTCTTACTATCTGAAGTCCAGAACAAGGAAATTCACTCGAACAACCCCGAATTCAAGGCTCCAAGTTTCTCGGCCCCATTCCTTTTCAATTCTGCTTGCAACAAGCCAATTCTTTCCTAAACTTGTGTCTTTCTCATAATGTCAAAGTCAACACACTAACCTGACTTTTCAACCTTTCCTTGTGGACCTGAGCTTCAGGCTATGTAGTTAATGTAGCGGACCATCCGAGGTGCCACAGGGAGTTCTACCAGATGTTTCACCCCCTGGATAAGAAGCACCTCCATTTTTCCAGCCTCCGTACACCAGTTTTCTTCTTGACCACCAAGACAAGGTCTCTTTTAGGTTTTTATGGTGAATAAAATTAGTGGGGCACCTGGGTGGCTCAGTTGGTTAAGCAACTGCCTTCGGCTCAGGTCATGATCCTGGAGTCCCGGGATCGAGTCCCGCATCGGGCTCCCTGCTGAGCAGGGAGTCTGCTTCTCCCTCTGACCCTCTTCCCTCTAGTTGCTCTCTGTCTCTCATTCTCTCTCTCTCAAATAAATAAATAAAATCTTTAAAATAAATAAAAAATAAAATAAAATTAGTACCAATTTCTGTATTAAGATAAGCTAACTGCTGTAAGATACCCAACCCAACTATCAGTAGCTTAACATAAGAGAACCTTATCTCTCCTTCACTAACAGCCCACTGTGTGGGCCCAAGTCAGTGGCGATAGGAGGACTCTTCACACTGTCATTTGGGAAACAGGCTTGGAGCAGCTCTGCCATTTCACCTGGCTTCCAAGCTTGCCCTGGCTTCAACATCACACTGGAAAATAATGGAAGAGAGAATCGAGCTCAAGTGGGTTTTATAGGCCAGACCTGGAAACGGTACCTATCATTTCGCACACAAAATCAGTGAAAACCCCAGGAACTGGCCACACCTAGCTGAAGGAGAGGCAGAGAAATGTAGGCTAGCTCTGTGCCCAGTAAGAAGAGATCAACTAACCCAGTTTTCATCTCAAAGGAATATCCATTTTCTAATGTCTGGTGGGGACAGAGCCTTGTCTTGACTCCCAGTTATATATTCACAAATTGAGACCCCTCATTCTGAACTACTGAGAGTCAATTTCTTGTTGAGGGTATCAGGACAATCTCTTTTCTGTCCTAAAGCTTGGAAATGCTGTGTGTTAACTTTTTTTTTTTTTTTTTTTTTAATTTAAGTGACTTAGAGCGCCTGGATGGCTCAGTCTGTTAAGTGTCCGACTCTTGATTTCGGCTCAAGTCATGATCTCATGGGTCATGGGATCGAGCCCCATGTTGGGCTCAATGCTCAGCAGGGAGTCGGCTTCTCTCCCTCTTCCTCTGCCCCTCTGTGCATGCTCACTCTCTCTGTCTCTGTCTCTGTCTCTCTAAAATAAATCTTAATCTTAAGACTTAAAATGAACCATTTTGAGATTAATGAGTAACTTAGAAACACCTTAGGGTGTTGACCAATGTGGAGTCATTGCTTTGTGTATGGTTTGTATTGTGGGGCCTTTACTTGAGAAGATTTCAATGTACCTGGAAAAGCTGGTATATATGGGGAGGAGCTTAGACATATCCCCCCTTGTTCTGTTAGGGTTCTTTGCCTATCTAAGAAGAATGATGAGAGCAGAGGTGCCTGGGTGGCTCAGTCAGTTAAGACTCTTGGTTTCAGCTCAGGTCATGATCTCCAGGTCATGGGATCAAGCCCTGCATTGGGCTCCATGCTCAGCATGGAGTCGCTTCTCTCCCTCTCCCTCTGCCCCTCCCTCTCATCGAGCCCTCTCTTTCTCTCTCTCTCTAAATAAATAAATAAATAAAATATTCAAAAAAAAAAGAATAATGAGAGCAAAGGCTACTTCTAGTTGGAAGTAAGAATTATATTGCCATTTTTCAGATCTCAATCCTTTGATAATCATTTCATTTGAAATGAAATTTCTAGTACTTGATAGAGTGATAGAAATTGTGAGACATTAGTTATTAGTGGAAAGAATTATGGGTCCTTGGCACAAAGAAAGGGGAATTTACTGCATCTTTATTAAAAACAAAACTTTGAAAGTATCAGGGAAGTGGGGTGCCTGGCTGGTTCAGTTGGAAGAGCCTGTGATTCTCAGTCTTGGGGTTGAGGGTTCAAGCCCCATGTTGGGTGTAGAGATTATTAAATAAATAAAAGTATCAGGGAAGTAAATGCATTGGGGGTTTATGACATGAATCTATCTATAGCTTGGAGGAGGAAAATGTAAGAAAAGGGTAGGATATTCGTTTAAAAGTAGAAATACAAAGAAATAGAAAAAAAGTTCAAAAAAGAACATAGTTCTAAATTTCAAAATATGTGGTAAGCAGAGCTTATTGCCATCTTTTTTTTAATGAAAGATTTTATTTATTTATCTAACAGAGAGAGAGAGAGAGAGGCAGCGAGAAAGGGAACACAAGCAGGGGGAGTGGGAGAGGGAGAAGCAGGCTTCCCGCCGAGCAGGGAGCCCAATGCGGGGCTCGATCCCAGGACCCTGGGATCATGACCTGAGCCGAAGTCAGTCACTTAACCAACTGAGCCACGCAGGCGCCCCGGCTTATTGGGCTAAATTGTCACCGGATACTGCTTCCTTGTTCAGACCTATTAGTGTACTAATGGGATTAACCAGCCATACCAATCTTTATGTATGGATTTTGTCCTAAAAAAAAAAAAAAAAGATTAGAGCTAGAGTGGTTTGGTTCCTCCTAGAAAATTCGCCTGTTCGACTCCAGGTATCTGAAATTGCAGGGCCTGAACCAGAACTATCCCCCTTGCACCCCCCACCCCCAAACCTGCTCCTCTCTGTCCTCCCTGAGAAATCAAGAGCAACGGGCAGCAGCATCCTTCCAGCTGCTCGCTCTACGACCTTGGCTCATCCTTCACAACCTACATCCCATTCATCCTAAAGCCTATTGGCTGCACTTCAAAATAGATTCAAAATCCCACTATAACCTCAGTCCGTTAAGCCTCCAACTCTTGATTACTGCTGGGATCTTGGGGTTGCAGGATCAAGCCCTGTGTTGGGCTCCGCGCTTTGTGCGGAGTCTGCTTGTCTCTCTCCCTCTGCTCCTCCCCCTGCTCGTGCTCTCTCTCTCTCCCTCAAATAAATGAATAAAATTCAATTTTTAAAAATTCAATCATTTCTAGAGCCCTGGTCCCAGGGCCCATCATCTCTCCCCTGGGTCTCTCTGCTCCTGCCCCTGCCTACCTACAGTTTTTTGGGTTTTTTTTAAGATTCATTTATTTATTTGAGAGAGGGGGGAGGGGTAGAAAGAGAGTCCTCAAGCAGACTCCCTGCTGAGCACGAGCCTGTGGTGGGGCTGGATCCCAGGACCCTGAGATCACCACCTGAGCCAAAATCAAGAGTCAGGCCACTTAACCGACTGAGCCACCCAGGCACCTCTACCTACATTCTATTCTTCCTTAGCACAACAGCCAGCATGATTCTTTTTTTTTTTTTACTTTAAATTTTTTATTGTTACGTTAATCACCATACATTACATCATTAGTTTTTGATGTAGTGTTCCATGATTCATTGTTTGTGCATAACACCCAGTGCTCCACGCAGAACGTGCCCTCTTTAATACCCATCACCAGGCTAACCCATCCCCCCACCTAGAACCCTCAGTTTGTTTTTCGGAGTCCATCGTCTCTCATGGTTTGTCTCCCCCTCCTACTTACTCCCCTTCATTCTTCCCCTCCTGCTATCTTCTTCTTTTTTTTTCTTAACATATATTGCATTATTTGTTTCAGAGGTACAGATCCGTGATTCATCAGTCTTGCACAATTCACAGCGCTCACCATAGCACATACCCTCCCCAATGTCTATCACCCAGCCACCCCCTCCCTCCCACCCCCCACCACTCCAGCAACCCTCAGTTTGTTTCCTGAGATTAAGAATTCTTCATATCAGTGAGGTCATATGATACATGTCTTTCTCTGATTGACTTATTTCACTCAGCATAACATCCTCCAGTTCCATCCACGTCCTTACAAATGGCAAGATCTCATTCCTTTTGATGGCTGCGTAATATTCCATTGTGTACATACACCACATCTTCTTTATCCACTCATCTGTCGATGGACATCTTGGCTCTTTCCACAGTTTGGCTATTGTGGACATTGCTGCTATAAACATTGGGGTGCACGTACCCCTTCGGATCCCTACATTTGTATCTTTGTGGTAAATACAGCCAGCACGATTCTGTTAAACCAAATCACACCTGTCTGTCAACGGGTCCCCATCCCACTCGGGGTAAAAGCAGAAGTCCTCCTAACGCCTCCAAGGCCCCTATGCACCTCCCTGCCTTCCCCTCCTCCTCCTTTCCCCTCACTCATCCATGGCCTCCATACGGAGGCCACCCCGCCCTCCGTATTCCATGAGCTCACCATGATTTTTCCCACGTCAGGGCCTCTGTACTGGTTATTTCCTTACTCAGGAAGGCCCCATCCTCAGACACCTTCATGGCTTTTTCTTTCACATCCCTTTGGGTCTTTATGCAAATATCATCTCCGTAAAGGCCTTCCCTGGCTACTCCATCTAAAATTCAAGCCACCCACCCCCTTCTCCGTCATTTCCCTTCATTTTTCTCCATAGCGCTAAGCACTACCCAACATACCAGCATTTCACTTCTGTTGACTGTCTTTCTCTCCTGTTAGAATGTAAGCCCCAGGAGGGTAGGGATTTATGCCTGTCCTTCTCACTGCTGTGCCCCCGGTACCTAAATATTTTATTTATTTATTCGACACAGAGAGAAAGAGCACAAGCAGGGGAAGCGGGAGGCAGAGGCAGAGGGAGAAGCAGGCTCCCCAGTGAGCAAGGAGCCCAAAGCCGGACTCGATCCCAGAACCCTGGGATCATGACCTGAGCTGAAGGCAGACGCTTAACTGACTGAGCCACCCAGGCTCCCTGAGTTTAATGTAGATTTTAAAAGACAGATGACATTCTGGGGTTAGTAAGTTTCCAGGCTTCCATGTGAAGTAGTACTTTTTATTATACCCACATACACAACTAATTTGGGATGTTGGCAAACAGCACCCCTCAGCCAGTGGTCATATGGGCTTTGACTATATTTCCTCATCCTTTACCTTCTGGAACGGAAAGGCCCAGATCAGGTGTAAAGAGAGGCAGCTTTCGGGGCACCCAGGTGGTTCAGTTGGTTAAGCGTCTGCCTTCGGCTCAGGTCATGATCCTGGAGTCCTGGGATCGAGGCCCGAATTGGGCTCCCTGCTCCGCGGGGAGCCTGCTTCTCCCTCTCCCTCTGCCCCTCCCCCTGCTGTTTCTCTCTCTCTCTCTCTCTCTCTCTCTCTCTCTCTCAGATAAACAAATAAAATCTTTTAAAAAAATTTAGTAGTTTTGCATGCTGGAAAGGACTAGGGGCTACTTAATGTTGAACAACCAAGGAGAAAGTTCTTCGGTGAAGCTAACATTTAAATTGAGACCTAGGGGTGCCTGGGTGGCTCAGTTGTTGGGCGTCAGCCTTCAGCTCAGGTCATGATCCCAGGGTCCTGGGATCGAGCCCCGCATCGGGCTCCCTGCTCCACGGGAAGACTGCTTCTCCCTCTCCCACTCCCCCTGTTGTGTTCCCTCTCTCGCTGTGTCTTTCTCTGTCAAATAAATAAATAAGATATTTTAAAAATAAAGAAAAATAAATTGAGACCTAACAGGCCAAGAAGGGTCCTCCCAGGTGAAGACTCGGAATATATAATGTTAGGCTAGACTGAGGGAACAAAGAGGCCAAAAATTCCAATAATTTGTTACAAAAGAAGTTTTTCATTTTGATTATGTTATAGTCCAAGACAAGTGTTCCCGGTTGATGGGCAGCTCTGCTCCCTGCAGTGATGTAGGGAGCCACCCTCTTCACATCCTGTCAATCAGACATCCCCTTTGCTTCATCCTACCTTGCAGAAGAAACAGCAAGGAGGAGTACCCATCTCCTTCGAAGCCCAGCCTAGAAGTGGATCACTTTATTTCTATTCACGCTCCATTAGAGAGCACTTGATAATATAGCCATGCCTACACACACCAGGATTAGGAGATGAGTCAGGGAGAGAGGCTGGATCAGGTCAGCTATGGCCTTGGAGGCCAGAGAAGTGTCTGGATGTCATTCCAGATGCCGCCACGAGAAGATGTTGGAGGCTTTTAAACTAGGAGGTTGAACAACTTCCCAATTTTCACCAACCCATCTTGCTGGGACTGGACAGTCATGAGGAAGGAACTGGATGTTCAACATTAAAAAAAAAGTTTATTATTATTTTTTAAGTCATCTCTACACCCAGTGTGGGGCTCAAGCTCACAACTCCAAAATCAAGAGTCATGTGTTCTTCTGACTGAGCCAGCCAGGTGCCCCTGAATGTTCAACATTTTAAAAATAAAATCACCTAGTCCCACCTGGCTGGCTTAGTCAGTGGAGGGTGCGACTCTTGATCTTGGAGTTGTGAGTTTGAGCCCTACATTGGGTATGGAGATTACTTAAAAATCTTAAAAATAGGGGCACCTGGGTGGCTCAGTCAGTTAAGCGTCGGCTTTTGGCTCAGGTCATGATCTCAGGGTCCTGGGATCGAGCCCCACATCGGGCTCCCTGCTCAGTGGGGAGTCTGCTTCTCCCTCTCCCTCTGCCTGCCCCTCTCCCTGCTTGTGCTCTCTCTCTGTCAAATAAATAAATAAAATCTTTAAAAAAATTCATAAAAATCTTTTAAAAATAATAATAAAATAAAATCACCTCGACTAAAGCTGCCTTTTTAAAAAAATTTAAATTCAGTTAATTACCATATAACGTATCATTGGTTTCAGAGGTAGAGGTCAGTGATTCATCAGTCTTATATAACACCCAGTGCTCATTATATCACGTGAGTACCTTCCTTAATGCCCATCATCCAGCCACCCCATTCCCCCTCCATCTCCCTCCCCTCCAGCAACCCTCAGTTTGTTCCCTACGATTAAGAGTCTCTTAGGGTTTGTCTCCCTCTCTGGTTTCGTCTTGTTTTATTCTTTCCTCTCTTCCCCTATGATCCTCTGTTTTGTTTCTTAAATTTCACATATGAGTGAAATCATATGATAATTGGCTTTCACTGATCGACTTATTTCGCTTAGCATAATACCCTTTAGTTCTATCCACGTCGTTGCAAATGGCAAGATTTCATTTTTTT
Organism: Zalophus californianus; assembly: GCF_009762305.2. Classification (NCBI taxonomy): domain Eukaryota; kingdom Metazoa; phylum Chordata; class Mammalia; order Carnivora; family Otariidae; genus Zalophus; species Zalophus californianus. The sequence goes on from NC_045598.1 coordinate 11,401,527, forward strand.
TGGTGACTAATATTCCATTATTTATAAACACACACATACACACACACAAACACACCCTACATCATCTTTATCCATTCATCTGTCGATGGACATTTGGGCTCTTCCCATAGTTTGGCTATTGTGGACATTGCTGCTATAAACATTGGGGCGCAGATGCCCCTTTGGATCACTGCATCTGTATCTTTGGGGTAAATACCCAGTAGTAAAGCTGCCTTGTTTTGATTTATGCAGTCTTAGAGCTGTAGATCGTCTGCGCTTGTGGGTGCTGGAGTTAAACTAAGGGAAACCAAGCATTGCTGTGATGTACAACCAGCCCCTGCTATCTCCCCTTCTCAGATGGGGTTCAGCTTCACAAGCCTGACGGTCAAGGAAATATTCACTCCCTCCTCCAGAAACACAAATACATTTGCCTTGAGTTAAGGGGCAAGGGAGGAACGAGTCTCTTAAACTATCCTCCCCCTTTCCCCCCCATTTTAATTTAAATTCCAGTTAGTTAACATACAGTGTAATATTAGTTTCAGGTGTACAATAGAGTGAGTCAGCACTTACGTACAACACCCAGTGCTCACCCCAAGTGCCCTCCCTAACCCATCACCCATTTAACCCATTCCCCTGTTCCCCCTTTTTAAAAAATGATCCTGTCCAGGGCGCCTGGGTGGCTCAGATGGTTAAGCATCTGCCTTCGGCTCAGGTCATGATCCCAGGGTCCTGGGATCGAGTCCCGCATCGGGCTTCCTGCTCCTTGGGAGCCTGCTTCTCTCTCTCTCTCTCTCCCTCTGTCTCTCATGAATAAATAAAGAAAATCTTTAAAAAAAAAAAAAAATGATCCTGTCCAGTGACCTTTTAAGGATGTGGCAGGATAAAGCTGCCAGAATTTTTTGCTATCTCCTTCCTCTCTGAGGGAGCACACATATTTGGAAAGAAGAGTGAAGAAGACCTGGTGGGTGGCCAGGTCTGTGGACTCTTTATAATGTGCCTTCTTACCCTACTTCATCCCTGGCCTGATGGAGCTGAGCAGTGGGAGACAGGTCGGGATAATATTTAGAAGAAGAAGAACAAAGTCATTTTTCCTGTGCCACTGATTTGGAAACTAAGACAGTGATTTGCCCGAGGCCTTAGCATGAGTCAACTGAGGCTTTTGACTCCTGATGCCTCAGAGTCTCATGCACTTGCCACATGATCAGAAGTCTTGTGCAATAAATGGATGAGCTTCAGTGACTCCCTATAACAGAATTGATAGGCATCCTGGGGCTTTTTAGTTTTGTTCTTTTCTGGGTTGCCTTTTTTTTTCTTTTTTAAAGATTTTATTTATTTATTTGAGAGAGAGAATGAGAGATACAGAAGAGGGTCAGAGGGAGAAGCAGACTCCCCGCTGAGCGGGGAGCCCAATGCGGGACTCGATCCCGGGACTCCAGGATCATGATCTGAGCCAAAGGCAGTCGCTTAACCAACTGAGCCACCCAGGCGCCCCCCTTTTTTTTTTCTTAAGTAATCTCTACACCCAACCCGAGGCTCAAACCCACAACCTCAAGATCAGGAGTCACCTGCTCTATCAACGGAGCCCACAAGGTGCCCCCTGAGTTACCTTGTCTTTGGTGGGCAACAGTGAATCCCGTATTTGAGCTCTGGGCATGGGGCAATTATCTGCACGTGAACACACCCTTGGCCCCCTCTTGTTCCCTGTAAGAAGTCTTGTGAGACTAAAATATGCCTCTTTTCTCCTACCCATTTACCCATGCAAACCTTCAGAATTTTTTTTTTTTAATTGGTTGATTTGAAAGAGAGCATGAGAGAGAGAGCATGAGTAGGGGGGCAGGGGCAGAGGGAGAGGGAGAAGCAGGCTCCCCGCCGAGCAGGGAGCCTGATATGGGACTCAATCCCAGGACCCTGGGATCATGACTTGAGCCAAAGGTAGATGCTTAACCAACTGAGCCACCCAGGCGCCCACCTTAGGAATTTGGTAGGCAGTAAGCCTCTATGTTCCTCCTGAATGTTGTAAAAAGTTGAATGTGCCCATCCCCCAGTGTGTGAAGAAGAAAACAGTATGGCAAAATGCCACCACCTTACACCACAGGTATGTAGCCAGTAATCCAAACGTCCATTGAAGCTGTCATGTGCCCAAGCCATGAGTAGCCATTTATAGGAAGGTGGCACCCAGCAGAAGCTGCTGCCCAGAAGATGTCTTACTGTTTAACAGCAAGGAAGTATCCCAATGCTAGTTGGTTCCACTTTGGGCTCAATGGATTCTCATGAACCAGAGTTGCCTCCGACAGGTGGGCACCCTAGCCCGTGGGAAGGGAGTGCAGCAGAGCTTTTAGACTGCTCATCCAAGCAGCTTTCCTCCTCCTTGCCACAAACACCTTTGGACACGTTACTATTTCTTCCCTCATTCAAAGTAATGAGTCCTCTGTTCTCAGCCTTTTCTCCACCTGCCCAGCGACTGAAGCCTCTTCCCCACCTGTCATTCTGTCGTAGCCCGACGCCACGGAGGCTGTTATTTCTTATTTTCCTGAACTCAGTACTAATAAGAAATGCCCTCAGTTTAGAGACTTTGCTTCTTTTCCTCCAGGGTTAGCCCAAGCCCCTACAGGGTCACCGGCTAGAATAGTATGAAGAAATGTAAAGGGATCTCAGGATGCAAATGGCTTCCATCATCTGTACAGGAATCGTTGTGTGAGAATGCATGAGACGAATGTATATAAAGCACTTAGTTTAGCTCATGGCACATAGTCAGTACTCAATACTGACCACCATCATCATCATCAGTATCGAAAACTCTTGACCCAGATCCTGAAGTGGCAATATTGCATTTTCTCAAGTTGTTTTCTTTCCTTTTCTTGACACATCATCTTGTCCCCCTATCCAGTCACTTAAAAACAAAACAATGGGCGCCGGGCTGGCTCAGTGGGTGGAGCGTGCGACTCTTGATCTTGGGGTTGTAAGTTCGAACCCCACGCTGGGTGTAGAATTACTTGAAAATAATAAAATCTTAAACAAACAAATAACTACCACCATCTTGGGTCTCTCCTGGGGAAACTGAGGGATGGAGAGGGATCTTTTGGTTCTGTATGGGGTGAGGTCCATCTAGGATACGCTGTAGAATCAGTGTTTCTTAATGGTGCTGAGGTGACCAGGTCTGGGAGGCTGAGGGAGGGATAGCCTGAGTAGAGAAGAGGGAAAATAGGGAGCTAAAGTTGAGAATTGGGGTGTCTTAAGATTAAAAAGTTATCATTTTTAATCTTATATTATTTATATCATTTCATAATATATACAAATATCGAATCATTATGCTGTGCACCTGAAACTAATGTTATCTATCTCAATTTCATAAAGTGAAGAAAAATGAATACATATTGACTTTTTTTTAAGAATAAAAAAGAGGGACTGATGGATGTATCAGGATACATTTATTTGGGGACCAAATGAGCTAAGTGAGCCAGGTAGGAGACTGAAAACTCTTTTAAGTGTAGGTGGCTTTAGGGGAATTTGGAGAGGGGGGTGTGTGGGGATAAGGGGAATTGTTATGGTGGGTTTCAGGGCTGAGGGAGTTGGGGTCCCCAGCGCAAGCGGACCCCCTGAAGAACTGGATATGGGTAAGAGTCAGAGTGGGTGTTGCGATTGAAGGGGGAAGTGCAGAGGGTGTGTTTTGGAGGTGGGGAGGAGCACCGGGGACCTGAAATGGCCTGAAAGTTTCAGATTGGGCCGGGAGGCTAAGGAACTGAGGAGAGGGGCTGGCTTCTCTGGGCTGGTGAGGGCCAGGGCCACCAGTGAGGGCCAGAGGGCTGGGGTCTCTGGGTCGGTCGGGGTGGGGGTGCCTGGGTCTCTAGGCTGCCAAAAGCCCCGGGCCCTGGGTCTCTGGGGTGAGGGGAGCCGGTGTCTGTGCACTGAGTGGGGGGGGGGGGGGGCGGCTCTCAGGATCCCGGGCATGGCAAGGGCCTCTGGGCCAAGGAAAGGGAAGGTACAGGTGGGCTCTGTGGGCTGAGGGGATGTCTCTGCCCGGCGGGGGCGGCGGCCTCTCCGGATCCCTGAGATCTGTGGGGGCCTCCGAGGTCCCCGGCCGGAGTGGGTGGAGGGGCTCGGGGTCGCTGAGGAGGCTCGGGAGACCTGGGTCTGTGGGCTGGCACGGGCAGCGGAAAGGGCCCGAGGTCCGCGGGGATCTGGGGGTCCGTGAGGTCTGCGGGCCGAGGGGGTTTCCGCGGCCCGCGGCCCGAGGGGCTGTGAGCCGACAAGGGCTGGGGCTCGGCGGCCCCGGGTCTGCGGGGGTGTCCGGGGTCCCCGGCCGCAGGGGCTGGGGGCCGACGGGCGCCGGGGGGCCCGGGGACGGGAGCCGGAGGTCCGGCGGGGGTCCGGGCGCCGGCGGCCCAGCCCGACCGCCGGCCTTGGCGCCGCCCCGCCTGACATCAGTTCCTGCCGCCGCTGCCGCCGCCGCCGCCGCCGCCGCCGCCGCCACCGCCGCGCACAGCCCGCGGCCTCTTCCCCGCCGGTCGCGCTCCGGAGCCGCCGCGCCGCGGCGGAGCGAGGGGCCGGGCGAGGCGAGGGCCGGGCGGCGGGCGCCGGGCCCCGCGGCCGGCACGACGGAGCCCCCGCACGGCCGGCGGCAGCGGTTGGCGGCGGCCCCGGGCCCCCGGCGCGGGAAGCGGCGGCGGCGGGGCGGCGGCGGCGGCGGCGGCGGCGGCGGCGCCGCCATGGAGCCGCGGGAGGTGAAGGACCGGATCCTGGAGAACATCTCGCTGTCGGTGAAGAAGGTGAGCGTGGCCTGCTCTCCCCGCGGCCGGACCGCCCCCACCCAGCCCCCCGGCCCATCCGGCGCCCCCTCCTCTCTCCTTCCCCCGCCGCGGGTCGCTCGCCGGGGCCAGGGAGTCCCTCCCGCCCCCGGAGCTCGGGAACACCGCCCTTCCCCTCCGCGACCCCGGGGGCCAGGGGCCGCTGCGGGGGAAGCGGGGCGGCTCACGTGAGCGCCGCGGCCTCCGAGCTGTTTGTAAAGAACAAAGTTGAGGTCAGCATCCCCGGAGCTCCCCGGGGCCGGCGGGGGGGCCCTGCGTCACTCCGTGGGGCCGCGACCCGGAGCCCCTTCGGGGCGCGGAGGCCGGGCATAAGCAGCCTCCGCTTCTCCGGGTTCTAGGGGACGCCGCCTCTGACCCCGGGAAGTTCCCTGCATGGTCTTGCTCAAGGATGGCAGTGGGAGGAGCGGCTCTTTTCAGGGCTTTGAGAACCCCAAGTGCCCGGGGACTGCAGTTGGGTGGTGACACATGGAACTTGGTGGCACACAGACACCCTGCTGTCTGGGGCTCCCTGCAGTAGACATCATTGTCCCAGTTCCAGGTAGAAAAAATACTGCCTATTAAGGGTATGTCACTGTATGTGTGAGGAAGTCAGCTTCTCTGGAAAAGGGTCCTATTTTCTTAAAACCAAACCAGGATTGACAGTCATTTGAGGAATGCGGTGAATAATATATATATATATATATACACACACACACACACACACACATATACATATATATATATATATGTGCGGTGAATATATATACATATCCCCCCATTTGAATTCCTGGCTCCCCTGATACAGTTTTAGAAACTGGTAATGATTTAGTGGGGGAGGAAAGGGTCATCAGATTATTTTAATTCAACAAACCAAGATGAAGAGAATTCATTAAATCAACTATTATATTTAAAACAGTTGCCCCCCCCCACACACACGCTTAAATTTCTCAGAAGTAACACAGGCTGAGCAGTTTTACCTTTCACTGAGATCGATGTGGCTTAAAAGTAGATCCAAAATGATCTTACTGAAATGTTCTTCTAAAAGCCCAACTAAAAGTAACTTTGCAGACATGGGACAAAAGTTTTGTTTATTTACTTTTCCTGAGCTTTGCTGATGCAATTGGGGTATGGGTTTTGCTTACTCAAGGAGTTCAGGATAAGCAAATGCTTTGTTAAAAAGCGATAGATCTTTCATAATGGAAGAGAAAGGGAGACTGCTGACGCTTCTAATCTAATCTGGGCTGATAATGGCTTCAGGTAGGCCAAGCACTTTGTCTCTGGATTTCCAACATGTAAATGGGGAAAGTTCTGGTAGATAGTGGGTAGACATGGACACTGTCATTTGTGTAAGCATGAATCTTTTCAAGACAGAGATTCACTCTGTAAATCAGGATGCCATTTATGAAAGAGTTGGGTGTGCTTGTCAAGATTCTTGTAATCGTACGTGTCGGACAAGCACAGTTTTATTGAGCTGTAATGCATGCCGGAAGATAGAAGTCCCACACTAGCAACTGGAAACCCGTCGCTGGGTGCCTCACAACCAAAGGCATGACTCTAGCATCATGGTTAAGAACATGGATTCTGGAGCGTGGCTGCATGCCCTGGAAATTAGTAACCTTCTAACCTTAGGTAGTTTCCTTAACCTTTCTACGCCTCATTTTTCTCATCTATAAAAGCAGGGATAAAATTAGGGTTGTGAAAATTTAACGAGAGCACATAAAGAATGTTGAGCAGGGCGCTCCACCCAGTCTTAGTTAAGTTGTCCGAGTCTGTTCGGGCTGCTCTAACGAGCTTCCATGGACTGGGTGGCTTATAAACAGCAGGTATTTATTTGTCACAGTTCCGAATGCTGGAAGCCTGAAAATAGGGGACCAGCCTGGTTGGGTTCTGATGAGGGCCCTCTTCCTGTTGCAGACTGCTTACTTCCCCTGAGTCCTCACATCGGGGAAACAGAGGGGACCTCTCCTGGAGCTCTTTTATTAGGGCATTAATCCCTAGCGTGAGGGCTCCACCCTCGTGACCTCAGCACCTCCCAAAGGCCCCATCTCCTAATACCAACACCCTGGGGTAGGATTTCAGCCTACGAATTTGAGGGGAGGGACACATTCAGTCCATAGCACAAGTGGTAGCTTTTTCTGTGTGTGGGAGAACCAGTTCCTCACTTCTACAGGGTTCTGAAGATGGCTAAGTGCCTCACTACCTAAGGGTTGTTAATACAACATCATTTGGACTTGTTACCCACTTTCTTTGTATACTGTGTTTCAGGGAACTGTTTTATATTCTTGCATCATGAAGTGCATTTGGTTTTCTGAATCAGAGTATCTGCTCCTAATAGGAATTGGATGGGCTACAGCCATAGGTGTTGAGGGCTAGCAGGCTTGGGGTCACATTTGTCCTTGAACACCAGTCTCACCTAAATTTGTTATTTAGCGCCTTGAGAGTTGCTTTGCCTTTTCTTCTTTCATTCATCCTTCTGCTAGTAAAATGGTCTTGCCGATCCTTTTAGAAGGTTGTTCCCTGAAGAAAATTAGATGTGTATTTCTGCAAAAAAAAAAAAGATCCATTGTGTATTACTGTGTTTGCAAAGGGTATTTTAAAGATGTATTTACTTTTAGAGAAAGAGCGAGAGCATGCAGGGGGAGGGGCAGAAGGAGAGGAGAGAGAGAATCTCAAGCAGGCCCCACGCCCAGTGAAGAGCCCCATGTGGGGCTTGATCCCACGACCCTGAGAGCATGACCTAAGGCAAAACCAAGAGTCGGACACTTAACCAACTGGAGCCACCCAGGTGCCCTGGCAAAGGGTATTTTAGAACTTTTTATTGAAATAGAACATACTTACAGAAAATAGAATATACTTACACTCCTAAGTGTATGAGTTCTCACAAAGTGAACATATGCACACATCCAGCACCTAGATTGAGAAACAGAACATAACCATCATCCAAAAGCCCCCCTTGTCCCCCTCCCAGAAACTACACGCCCAAGCATAACCACTCTCCCAAGGAGTCTTGTTGAGTTCAGCCATTTTCACAGGTTTTGTGATGAGGAGCATGCACTGTGACCCCGGAGAGGTGACAGGGCTGTTAGCCCACCTGGATCCAGGGGAACCTGTGTTTTTGATATGAAGGCGGGGTTCAGGGGGTTCGAGAGAATTGGAGAGTTTAATAGCACTGTTACATGAAAAGCAAGTTCCATAGGTTCTAGAAAGGGAGAGGAGGCAGAAACATCCCAGGGGCAGATAATAAAGCCTGCGGTTGCTGATTTGTTAATAGTTAAAGAGCTGTCCAAGTCAAAGACAGTGTTGGCATTTTGAATTGGCATGTGGTTCTACTATATAGTATGTTCTCCAGGGGAGGGAAGGCAATGGTTTTCTTTTCTTTCTTTTTTTTTTTTTAAGATTTTATTTATTTATTTATTTGACAGAGAGAGAGAGAGAGAGAGCGTGCACAAGCAGGGGGAGGGGCAGAGGGAGAGGGAGAAGCAGGCTCCCCACTGAGCAGGGAGCCCGATACAGGGCTCGATCCCAGGACCCCGGGATCATGACCTGAGCCAAAGGCAGACGCTTAACCAACTGAGCCACTCAGGCGCCCCAAGGCAGTGGTTTTCATGAGAGTTCTATTTTGTTTTTGAGGAGCGTGTTTGATGCATACATGTGCAGTATGAGTAAGAAGCAGCCTCTGTCCCCCAACAGTTTGTATGATGGTTGGAGGGAGAATTTAAAAAAATCACTAGAGTGGGGCTCTAAAATCACCACTTGGGGCTCCCTGCTTCTCCCTCTCCCTCTCCTCTGTGCTCTCTCTCTCTTTCTCTCTCAAATAAATAAATGAAATCTTAAAAAAAAAAAAAATCACTAGAGCAAGGAGAAGCCCCCAGGGAAGGAGGGCTTAACTGAGGCTTGACAAATTGGTTTCTACCAAGAAAGAGAAAAAGTAGCCATTGCAGATAGAAGGAACGGCTGAAACACCCCCGAGAACGTGGGGACACCCCGGCGGTCTTCTGAGGAGACAGACCAGTCTTTAGCGTGCTCAGGGTTCTGCTGGATGTAGCTGGAAAACGCGTTGCATGGAGGCTGTAGAACATAGTGGGTGCAGGTGCAGGTTTCCGGGGGGCACAGACCTGAGTCTGGCTTTGAATTCTGCCTGTGTCACTGACCTTTCTGACCCTGGCAAAGAACTGGGCCTCCAGCAGCCTCTGCCGTCAGAACTTACTGATAATGATGTCATGAGAATGAAATCACAGGACATAACACACTCCAAGCACTTAGCACAGTATATAGCTCAAGACCAGGCCCGGATGAAACACCAGCTATGGTTACCGCCAGGCCGGTGCCTATGTGAACTCTGCAGTCAAAGCCTCAGACGCCTCCTCTCGGTTTCTTCAGGCTCAGGGTTTGTCAGACCTTTTCATAAAATGCCGGGTAGTTTTCAGCCCATATGGTCTCTGTTGCAGCTACTCACTGCTACCCTTGTAGCTCCAATCCATCCAAATAGGAGAGCGGCTGTGCTCCCATAAACCTTTACTTACAAAGGCAGGCTGCATTTAGCAGGCCGTACTTTGGATATGTGCCTGCCTGCGTGCATAAGAAGTCCTCATCTGGGCGCCTGGGTGGCTCAGTTGGTTAACCAGCTGCTTTCGGTTCAGGTCATGATCCCGGGGTCCTGGGATGGAGCCCCAGATCGGGCTCCCTGCTCCTGGGGGAGCCTGCTTCTCCCTCTCCCACTCCCCCTACTTGTGTTCCCTTCTTGCTATCTCCCTCTGTCAAATAAATAAATAAAATCTTAAAAAAAAGGGGGGGTGTGGGTAGGCTACAGTCATCAGGGCAGGCTGCAGGTCACCTTCAGAGAAACTGGTGTGACTGGTCCTACAGGTAATCAAATCTCTATGGCAACTGTGGTTTTGTGTATTATATCAGGCTTGTGGAATGAATTTGGACATTGGTAAATCCCATCACATGTCCATGTGTTTCATTTTTCAAAAATATTCATGGAGCGCCCCCCCCCCCCCACGCATATGTCCCTGCTGTCCTAGGCCCTAGGAGGGTAGGGGTAGTCGTGACAAGGCAGATCAGATCCCTGCCCTCATGGAGTGGATATTTCAGTGAGAGAGACAAGGGATGATAAACCAGTACAAAGGTGATTTCAGATCATGATTAGTGATACGAAGGCATTCTAATGGCAGGATACTGTAATAGAGAATTGGCAGGGGAGATTGCTATGTAGAGGAGGTGACCAGAGAAGACTAAGGAGGTGATGTTGCATCCAACAAAGGACACTGACTAGGGTAGGAGAATGAAGCGGTATTCTAAGAAAATGAGGAGTTGTGGGGCGCCTGGGTGGCTCAGTCGGTTAAGTGTCTGCCTTAGGCTCGGGTCATGATCTTGGTGTCCTGGGATCGAGCCCCGCATCGGGCTCCGCGCTCAGCAGTGAGTCTGCTTCTCCCTCTCCCGCTGTCTGTTGCTCCCCCTGCTTGTGCTCTCTCTCTCCCTGTCAAATAAATAATCTTAAAAAAAAATGAGTAGTTGTTTTTAAAAAGCACACAGAGAGCTCAGAAATGTGTAAAATAAAAAGTAAGGGGCCTCTGTTCTCTGTCTCCTCAGCTCCAATTTGGCTGTCCTTAAACAAGGTAAATAAGTGGATTTTATTTTATTTATTTTTTAAGATTTTGTTTGAGAGAGGGAGAGATCATGAGCCGGGGGAGGGGCAAGCAGACTCCCCGCTGAGTGGGGAGCCCGACAACGCAGGGCTCCATCCCAGGACCCTGGGATCATGACCTGAGCCAAAGGCAGACACTTAATAGACTGAGCCTCTCAGGTGCCCCTGGATTTTGATAAAGTAACCATCCAGGGAATGAATGTTCCTGGGTCAGGACAACAACTTCCCCTCACCTGGGTCTCCTGCCCAGCACAGACGTGCTGCCCCATCAGCTTAGGCCCTGAGTGAGGTTCTGTTTCCAGCCAGGGACCCCGAGCAGGGGTCTCCTGGTCGGGGTCTGCTCACACTGACGAAGGGGCTTGTAGCTGTGTTGTTCAGCCTAGCCTGTGGGTGTGGCTGAAGAGACTGGCAAGGGTGGTGGGCACCCCGCCCCCGCTTTTCCCATCCCTGAGATCGGTTAGGTCGGCCAGCTCATTAAAAATTCGCTAGGGCAGCTGATTTCTAGAGAGGTCCTTGTATTTATATATATGTAGGAAGTATATTAACCATTGGGTTTCAATAGTTTTTGTGCTCTCTGACTTCATGGAAAAACCCTTGAGTTTAAAAGTCTTAAGAGTGGGGGGCGCCTGGGTGGCTCGTTGGTTAAGCGACTGCCTTCGGCTCAGGTCATGATCCTGGAGTCCCGGGATCAAGTCCCGGGATCGAGTCCCGCCATCGGGCTCCCTGCTCAGCGGGGAGTCTGCTTCTCCCTCTGACCCTCCCCCCTCTCATGTGCTCTCTCTCTCTCATTCTCACTCTCTCAAAATAAATAATAAACAAATCTTTAAAAAAAAAAAAAGTCTTAAGAGTGGGGCGCCTGGGTGGCTCAGTGGTTAAGTGTCTGCCTTTAGCTCAGGTCATGATCCCGGGGTCCTGGATCGAGCCCCGCATCGGCTCCCTGCTCCATGGGGAGCCTGCTTCTCCCTCTCCCTCTGCCTGCCACTCCCCTTGCCTGTGCTAGCTCTCTCTCTGTCAAAAATAAATAAAAACTTAATAAATAAATAAATAAATAAATAAATAAATAAATAAATAAATAAAAGCCTTAAGAGTTCTGAAAACCCCCAGTGACCTGAGTCACTGGGGCAGCACGCTAAAGAAAACAATACCTATGCACACATTTATAAACTGAAGTGCTATGGGTCAGGATTGCTTCTCCTTCGCTTCCTCTCCCCCAGCCTTGTGCCTAATGTTGGCAGTAACTAGTCTGAGCTCCTTTCCTCTCTCACAGAATAGAGGCTTTCCACTGGGGGACACCAGGGACCCGAAGGCCCCAACCAGGAAGCACAGGAGCGTGCACCTGACCCTATCCTATGGGTGATCCCACCCAGGTCCAGCATGAGATACTAGGAGAGAAGCCGTAACTGTCTTTTCAGAGGCCTGCCCATTCAATTTTAGGACATGGTTTTCCTTTTACAACGTTAGGTTTCTGTTTGAAGCCTTGTGACACTGTGGGTCCATCCGTCTGTCCCCATCTGGCCCTGGCCCCTCTCTTTCTCTGTGGCTTGGCTCTAGCATGAGGCCCGTCCAGACTGAAAGTCCTGTTTGACGACTGGGGGCCGGGCACAAACTCACCTGCACCTGGGCTTGGACAGAAGCAGGTGGCGCTCTGGCGGCAGCAAGCCCCCCCCCCCCCAACACACACCGTGGGGTGGGCTGTCGCTGTGTCTCTAGGCGCTCTGCGGTACAGTTAACTCTCGAGTTCAGTCGGAGCACTGGTGATTCCTGCGGGTCCCCCTCAGAGCTCATCCAGCTGGAGCCCACTGTGACAAGAAGTCGCCAGCAAAACTGAAAATCTGCTGCTAGCTGAAAAACATGCTTGGTCTGAAAGCTAACGTAGAGTGGTCAAGGCAGGTTGGAACGTGGGGGACGCCTGGGTGGCTCAGTCGTTAAGCGTCTGCCTTTGGCTCAGGTCATGGTCCCAGGGTCCTGGGATCGAGCCCCACATCGGGCTCCCAACTCAGCGGGAAGCCTGCTTCTCCCTCTCCCACTCCCCCTGCTTGTGTCTCCTCTCTCGCTGTGCCTCTCTCTGTCAAATAAATAAATAAAACAAATAAAAAATTAAAAAAAGGCAGGTTGGAACGTGGAAAGAAAGGAGTGGTGTTTGGAGCGTTAATGTTGTGGGAAGAAGGTTGGCACTTGGAGGTACCATGGGGCTCTCGGGTGGGCCGATCTCCCCGCTTGAGTCTCTGGTGCTCACCTCGGGCATCGGGATGCACTACCCTGGCAAGAGTATGATGCCGCTGAAGCTGGCGGTGCCCTTAGGTCCAAGGAGCACCGTGGGGCTCTTCTCCCGGTGGCCTGGCTGAGAAACCATGAAACAGGGGTCTGAGCTTGGGACCTGCAGTGCAGGGGGGGCAACCACATCTGGGCGCATGGCTCTCCTCCAGGGGAGTCTGAACGAGGCGTCAGGGCTGGTTGGTGCGTGTGAACTTTCCTTTCCAGCCCTGTCCTTATGGCTGCTCGCTTAAGGCGGGAACATCCTAGAACTTCCCTTTGAGGCAGGAGAATAAGGAGAGTTTCTGGGAGAGTCCCTTTGGCTGGAGCTGAAAGTTCAGGTCCTTGGTCTGTTGGTTATTGTGACCATCCAGGGTCCCGAGAGCGCTTCCTCCATCTTGCTCACAAAGCAGCTGGTCCTGCCACACAACCATTCTCCCCCTGGTTTATGTATTTGTAATTTATCGTTTCCCCCTTTTCTTGAGTGCTTTAGAAGCATTATAGAAACATAAGGAAAGGGGCACCTGGCTGGCTCAGTTGGTTAAGCGTCCAACTCTTGATTTCAGCTCCAGGCATGATCTCAGGGTCGTGAAATCGAGCCTGGCACCAGGCTGTGCACTAGGTGTGGAGTCAGCTTGAGATTCTCTCCTTCTGCCCCTCCCTGACACTCATGCATGCACGCTCTCTCTCTCAAAAAAACATAAGGAAGTATGAGGGGCACCTGGCTGACTCAGTCATAGGAGATGCAACTCTTGATCTTGGGGTCATGAGCTTGAGCCCCATGTTGGGTATAGAGATTACTCAGATAAAGAAGGGAGGGAGGGAGGGAGGGAGTGCTGGTGTCCTAGAATCGCCTCTCCTCCCTGGGTAACTGTGCTTAAGGGTTGGAATTAACAGATTCTAAGAAACCCGGTAATATATGAGAACAAGGAAGGGACTAGTGTAACCTTGAAATCCACAAAAATCTCCGAAGTTAATTTTAGTAAGTAGCCAACCTCTGTTCACACTTTCGCCCTAGGTTCTTTATTTTGGGTGTTACAGACTACCGAGGCATGAAAAGGCCAAGTGCACGAGACGTAGCAGGGTACTAATACCAGAGGAGTCCCTACATTGAGTTTCTTCAGCACCTGCTGGTTACACACATTTCCTGAGTCAGGCTCACAACACACTTGCAGGATAGGCCATGAACCCGATCTAATACCTGAGTGAAATGAGGTTTGGAGAAGGAACTTGCCCCGGATTCTGATGCTCATTAGGAACAGAGCTGGATTTGAACCACGTCGCTGGCTGTTGCTCTTTTCATTTCTCTGGGTCTTTTCCATCCCCATGATGTTTGTCTGGAAACTGTAACAGATAATTCATCCTCTCGGGTCAGTCTCGTCAGCCAGGCCTCCTTAAAACCACGTGTTCATTGGACAAATATCTGCTGAGTGATGGTGATGTGCTGGACGCTCTTCCAGTCACTAGGAACCAGCAGTGAACAGAACCCCCCGAGTCCCTACCCCCTGCGGCTGGTACTCTGGGAGAGAAGACAGTCAACACATCACAACGGGATAGATGTCCACCCAGCTGTCCCCCGTGTCTGCTGATGGCCCGTATGAGTGTGTCATCCATGGAGTTGTTGTCATGCTTCCTGACCCTGTATTTACCTTGTTAGCCTCTGTCTGGCTGTATTGCACGGACCATGGGGGTGGAAGCAGGGGTCCCCCCAGTGTCCTCAAAACCTAATATTTTGATTTAGACAGTGACCTGATGACATTTCCCATGGCAACAAAATGGCTGTCGGGTGAGGGGTGCATTCGTGAGATCATGTTGCAGATACAGCTGAGGAGAGGGGAAGTGAAAGCTGAATGCAGAACCAGTGAGGCTCCCCGGGCTCTGAAAGACTGACTGAAAGAGGCTTTGAAAACCTCCCTTCTTCCTGCCAGTGCCACACACACCGCTGAACACGGAGCACTGAGAAAGCGGGGCCTGCCTCACCTCCATCCCAGGGGTAAAAGTGTGGCCTAGAGTCGTGGGTGCTGCCTGTTCTTTCAGGCCATTGGTTGGCTTCTAGGGCTCTGGTGTTTGCCCAGCCACCTCCTAGCAGAGACTCCTGCCGTTTTCATCCCCACTTTGAAAGGAGTCCTCTGTCCCCCCATGAGAGGTCAAGCCCTGTGCCGTGTTCAGAGGCAGGACAATCGCAGGACCTTGGGGCTGGGACACTCCTTCTTCGGGAAGGAGAGGCACTTAACTGCTCTTGGAAACCATATTCCATCAAATTGCCCAAAAGATCTGTGCCCAACTAGGCCTGTCCCCTTCTATCACTGTTCCAACACCCCAAAGAAAGCACACACACAAAAAAATGAAATCCATGGATAATTCAAGTACCTGCTTTTTTTAGCTTTTTCTCCCTCCCCACCCCCCCACATCTTTCCGCAGGGCTGCCAAAACAGCAGAGAGCGTGCCAACTCTCCAGCAAAGGGGCTAATGAGTAACGATTTGGGCGGTGGGAAAGAAAGCCGTTATAATTGGGTGTATTTAGTAGCAAATAAATGGTTAAGAAGCATTGATTTCACTCACGTTGCTTAAGAAGCAATGCAGACTCGTGGTAAACAAACAGCACACCCTGCATGGTGACTCTGCATATGGGGCCGGTCAGCCCTAGGATGCCACCCAGCCTGGGCACGAGCCTTTCCCGGGCAGGGGAATTGACAGATGGACAGTGTTTTTCGTGCCTACCAAGAAACCAGGCTGATCATTTCTGAGCTGCAGGATCTCTGGTTCTTATGTAGCAGTGATCTCTGGTTCTGTAATCTACAGTAACTGATTGTCCTCAGGAATGCCATACTTTTCAGGCTAAGGTGGGGTGGGATCTCGGGTTAGGGATTTTAAAATTAGGAGAGTTAAGTCATGGGGCGCCTGGGTGGCTCCGTTGGTTAAGCATCCACGACTCTTGATCTCAGCTCAGGTCTTGATCTCAGGGTCGTGAGTTCAAGCCCCACGTTGGGCTCCACACTGGGTGTGGAGCCTACTTAAAAAATAAGAAGAAAATAAAATAAAATTAGGAGAGTAAGTCAGAAACACTTGAGGTGCCTGGGGTTGCTGGAGCGGCAGGCGCGCAGCGGGCCAAAGCCTCTGTCAACACGCTAATGTTGTCTAGGAAGGAGGTAACTAGGACGCCCCTCACATTGTCCCCACACCCCAGGTCCCCTTCTGCAGAGCCCTGGAAATGGCCCAAGGCCCTCCTCAGTAAGACGTGGGGAGGAGCACTTCCCAGATGGTTACAGCAGGTACCCCAGCCGGGGATGGAAGCAGAAGGGCCTCCAGGAACAGCCACTTCCATGGTGTCTGAGCACACCGGGGCCAAAACAGTGCTGTCAGGCGCAAGGACAGCCGCACAAAGACAGGAGGGGCAGGGAGTGTCTTCACCTCCCCGGGCCCCAGTCTCCCTGCCAGCAAACTAAGGATCAGATCATTTTTCTGATCTTCAGCACATTCAGTAGTCAGACTTTCTTTCTTTTTTTTCTTATTTTCATTTTCATTCTAATTTTTTTAAAAAGATTTTATTTATTTATTTGGCAGAGAGCACAAGCAGGGGGAGCGGCAGGCCGAGGGAGAAGCAGGCTCCCCGCGGAGCAGAGGCCTGACCCGGGACTCCATCCCAGGGCCCTGGGATCATGACGTGATCCAAAGGCAGATACTAAACTGACTGAGCCACCCAGACGTCCCCTTTTCCTTTTTTTTAGTCAAACTTGCATTCACTGATAGCCTCGCTCTGACTCCCCCCAACAATGGGGGAGACCCCAGAAAACTCCGCTTTGTAACTAGGCGATTTCTAGGGCCCCTTCTGCTCTTAGATTCTGAAAGTCTTCCAGCTGGCCAGTCCCAGGCTTATCTTCTTCTTCTTCTTTCTTTTTAAGATTTTATTTATTTATCTGACAGAGACACAGCGAGAGAGGGAACACAAGCAGGGGGAGCGGGAGAGGGAGAAGCAGGCTTCCCGCCGAGCAGGGAGCCCGATGTGGGGCTCGATCCCGGGACTCCAGGATCATGACCTGAGCCGAAGGCAGACGCTTAACGACTGAGCCCCCCAGGCGCCCCCCAGGCTTATCTTCAATTCCAGTGGAGCTTCTCTGCAGAGATGCTGTTGGCCCAGGCCTTCTAGTCCTTGGGTCAGACATTATTATTCTTAAGAAGTTTTGCTAAGACTTAAAAGTCCCCGGTTGGCCTGCCTTGTTTGTGTGTTTGCTTACTTGTTTATTTTGCAGGGGATGGATGATGAGCACTGGCCTCAAATCCACGAGTCTGTGCCAGAAGCCAATGCACAATGCTAGTGCAAGATCCGGGTGGGGGCCTGTTTTGGTGGGCTCCCTGAGGGGATCTGGGTAGTTCTAACCACACCGACTCTTCTCCAGCGGTCTCTGCTATGGATGAGCCATCGTGGGGTCCCCCTCCCCGGGGAGTTCAGGCATCAAGGTTTAGGGACATCCCAACCCCAAAGGTAGGTGATAAATGGTAGCACATGGCTTGACCTCTGCCTCTCCTCCGAGTTTCTGCCTTGGAACGAAGAGCGAACGTCCATGAGGCCCACAGGGCCAGTTCGACCCCACAGGACTCACACTATGAGTAGAATTCCAAAGGCCAGGCAGGCACACAAGGCTCGTCCCTCACCCAGAGCGCACCTGCAGCAGCAGGGGCAGTGGGGAGAGGCAGCTTAGGGAACCGGTGGCCCTGCGGGGGCCATGCCACTCAGGATGACTCTGAGTTTGAGTTGAGCTCTTGCATCCAGGGCCATTGTGGATTTCATCTCTAAAAGAGGTGATTTGAGGGCAGGTGGCAGTCCACCCTTCATTCCATGGGGTTTCCCTGCCTTTGGATTTCCACCTCCTGGACCTGGAGTGCGAGGCTGTTCTAAACATTCTGTGGTCTAAATATACCTGGTCTGCAGGGAGCCGGTCGCTCCCACTTGCTAGGTCTGCGTGCTCTGTGTGCCAAGCAGGGAGGGAGCCCCCAGTGGTCAGGCAGTTTGCCACCCTGTGGCTGGCCCGCCCTGCGGACCCCCTTACCGTTGTTGGGGCAGGTATTTTTATCCCGCTCTGTAAATATAAGGGTGGGGACCCTCCCGCTGCCCTGCCCAGTACAGCCCGTGAACAGGTAGCAGTTAAGAGTCCAGGCCTCCCGTCTGTTTGCTGGGCAGCATCACAGCACCCTTGAGGTTGACTGACCAGGGAGAAAGAAGGAAGGGCCCCAGTGACGGTCTTTATTTTCCTCTGGCCATTTATAATCTTTCATAGCCACCTTTGAGTTAACCTATTAGGGACCAGTTCTGGAAGGATTTCTCGGTACCAACCACAGAACTAGAAATTGTCTCTTGGTTATGGGTCTGTAAGGGAGAGAGAAGACAAAAGAGGGCTGGCTGCAGCTCGGAGTGGAGAGTGGGACTAACCCTAATTAAAATGTCCTGAGTCAGGCCTTTCTTGGCTTGCTGGAGTGTGCCACCCACGTTTCCCAGCAGCCACGGGGTCTGGCGTGGCTTCGTGGTGGCCAGTCTTCCCAGCGTGCTGGGCCTGCCTGCCGTCCTCCTGGCTTTGAGGGGGTGAGTGGGCTGAGCCCAGCACTCCCCAGCACTGGTGCCTGAGTACACCCCAAGAATCAGGAGTGGGGAAAGGCGAGTAGCTTAGCCGACCCAGGGTGTGGTCTGGGAACATGCCTGCCTTAAAGGACTTTAGGGAGACCGTGGCTTTAAAAAAATTACTTTAAATCTTAATCCCTCTCTTCATTCTCAGCTGACCTTGCTTGTTTTTATTTATTTGTTATTTTTTTAATATCTTTTTTTTAAAGATTTCATTTACTTACTCATTTGACAGAGAGATCGAGAGAGAGCACAAGTAGGCAGAGAGAGAGGGAGAAGCAGGCTCCTCGCTGAGCAGGGAGCCTGACGTGGGGCTCGATCCCAGGACTCCGAGACCATGACCCAAGCCGAAGGCAGAAGCCTAACCGACTGAGCCACCCAGGCGCCCCTTTATTATTTTTTTTAATTTAAATTTTAGTTAGTTAACATACAGCGCGATACTGGTTTCAGGAGTAGAATTCAGCGATCCATCACTTACATACACCCCGCAGTGCTCATCACAAGTGCCCTCCTTAATGCCCTTCAGCCATCTAGCTCCTCCCCCACCCACCTCCCTCCAGCAACCCTCAGTTTGTTCTCTATTTTTAAGGACCTTGCTTATTTTAAAATTTCCTTCTGATGAGAATAGTTCATCCTACCGCCTTTGAGCACACCTGCCCACCTGCATCTGGGCGCCCATCCCTGCCACCCTCCCCTGGGGCAGTGGGTGCCATCCTGTCCCTGTTCAAGGACTCGACTCCTTCACTCCACTCCCATTTTCTTGCCACTCTTGACAGAACTGGACAAAGGAGTTTTCTGTATTAATGTCTCTGCTCCCTCCCTCCCTCCCCTCCCCTCCCTCCCTCCCTCCTCCCCTCCCCTCCCCTCCCCCTCTCCCCTCCCCCTCCCTCCCTCCCCCCTCCCTCCCTCCCTCCTCCCTCCCCTCTCCCCCCTCCCTCCCCCTCCCTCCCCCCCTCCCTCCCTCCTCCCCTCCCCCCTCCCCCCCCCTCCCCCCTCCCTCCTCCCTCCCCCCCCTCCTCCCTCCCTCCTCCCCTCCCTCCCTCCCTCCTCCCCCCTCCTCCCTCTCCCCCTCCCTCCCCCTCCTCCCTCCTCCCCCTCCCCCTCCCCCCTCCCTCCCTCCCTCCTCCCCTCCCCCCCTCCCCCCCCCCCTCCTCCCTCCCCTCCCCCCCCTCCCTCCCTCCCCCCCCCCCTCCCCCCCCCTCCCTCCCTCCCCCCCCTCCTCCCCCTCCCCCCCCCTCCCCCCCCTCCCCCCCCCCCCCCTCCCTCCCTCCCTCCTCCCCTCCCTCCCTCCCCCCCCTCCCTCCCTCCTCCCCCCTCCCTCCCTCCTCCTCCCCTCCCCTCCCTCCCTCCCCCCCTCCCCTCCCTCCCTCCTCTCCCTCCCTCCCTCCCCCCTCCCTCCCCCCCCCCCCCCTCCCCCCCTCCCTCCCTCCCTCCTCCCCTCCCTCCCCCCTCCTCCCCCTCCCTCCCCCCTCCCCCCCCCTCCCTCCCCCCTCCCCCTCCTCCCCCCCTCCCCCCCTCCCCTCCCCCCTCCCCCCCCCCCCCCTCCCCTCCTCCCTCCCCCCTCCCCTCCCTCCCTCCTCCCTCCCCTCCCCCCTCCCCCCCCCTCCCCCCTCCCCCCCCCCCCCCCCTCCCCCCTCCCCCCCCCCCCCCCCTCCCTCCCCCCCCCCCCCCTCCTCCCCCTCCCCTCCCCCCCTCCCTCCCCCTCGTCCCTTTCCCCCTCCTCCAACTAATCGTAGGTGGTAAGGTGAACTGAAGTCCCATGCACAGCTCTTATATCAGGGACTGTCTGTGTCAACCGTAGCCCTCTTATTTTTGAAGCAGATCCCAGACATCCATACATTTTTCAGTAAACATTGCTCAAAGGTGAGGATTCTTTTCTCACATAACCTAATACCACTATTACACCTTAAAAAAGTTTTTTAATTTATTGATTTGAGAGAGAGAGAGAGAGAGCATGCACGTGCAAGCAGTGGAAGGAGCAGAGGGGGAGGGAGGGGGAAAGAGCCCCAAGCGGAATCTGCCCTGAGCATGGGGCTCGAGGTCATGACCCAGAGATCATGACCCTAGCTGAAACCAAGAGTCATGCTCATCCTGCTGAGCCACTCAAGCACCCCACTCACGTTGCCTTGATCGGGATTCCCAGCACCTTCCTTTTTGTGGGAATATGACCCCGATGAAGGGATCATTCCTGGGGCACCTGGCTGGATCAGTTGGAGGAGCATGTGCTCTTGATCTCAGGTTCGTGAGTTTGAGCCCCACGTTGGGTGTGGAGATCAGTTAAGAATTAAAAAAAGAAGAAGGGATCATTCCTTCCCTTTGGACACTTTCTTCACTTGGCTTCCGGAGCACACACTGTCTGGATTTTCTACCCGCCTCTTCAGCTGTACCTTCTCAGTCTAAAGCAGTGATTCTCAGCCCAGGCTGGGCATTAGAATTATCTGGAGAGTGTTTTTTAAAAATGCTGGTCCCTGGGCTCCACTTCCAGAGTTTCTGCTTTAATTGATCTCAGAAGGCACCTGGGCATGATTATTTTCCTTCTATCCCAAGTGGTTCTGCTATGCAGACTGGGTGAGGACCCCCGGTCTCACATTGGTGTGCCCGGGCTCAGTGCTCAGGTGCTGTGCTTCCTGTACTCCCAGGGTTGACCTCGTCCGATTCCACAGCTTTAAATACCTCTCCCTGAGCTCCAGACCCATTTATAGGGCTGTCTCCTTGACATCTCCATCTAGGTGTCTGACGGGTGTTTTGAACTTAACTGTGTCCAGAGCAGAATTCCACCTGACCTGCAAATGGCACAACCCCCCCCCCGCCCCGCCGCAGTTGCTCAGATGGAAAAGCTTAGAATCATCCTGGCACCCTCCTTGCTTGCATACCCCACATCTCATCCATAAATAAATCCCTGGGGCACCACCTTCACGTGAGATCTTGAACCTGACCCTTTCCCACTTCTACCACTACAGCCAGCTCCAAGCCTCACTGTCCATCCGCACTGGTGATAGCCTCCCAGCCAGTCTCCCTGCCCCTACCGTGGCTTCCCACAGTCTGTGTATACATGACACAGAAGCTAGAGCAGCCTCATAGCATGTATATTGAACTATGATAATTCCCTGTTCTCAACCTCCCCATAATTTCCCATCAAACTGGAAATGAAATATGAAGTCCTTATTATGGCCTGCACGATGCACATGATGTGGCCCTTGGCTGCCCTCCGACCTCATCTCATACCACTCACATCATCGCTTCCTGAGCTCCAGTCACACCTGTCTCCTTACTGTTGCCCCTGCCTCAGGACCTTTGTACCTACTGTCCCTCTAATGAGAGTAACTCTTCCCCCAGATACCTCAACAGTCATTTCCTCAGCGAGATCTTCTCAGACCCCATATTTATAACAGATTACCTGTACCCTGTGTTTTTTAAATAACATTTTTACTCCTGAACGTGATATTATGTATATGCACATAGTTATCTCCATCTGCCACCAGGATGTAAGTTTTACAAGGGTAAGAACTTCTGTATAAGATTAGTATCTGGGGAAGAATGAAGGGGAGTAAGTCGGAGGGGGAGACGAACCATGAGAGACGATGGACTCTGAGAAACAAACTGAGGGTTCTAGAGGGGAGGGGGGTGGGGGGATGGGTTAGCCTGGTGATGGGTATTAAAGAGGGCACGTTCTGCGCGGAGCACTGGGTGTTATGCACAAACAATGAATCATGGAACACTGCATCAAAAACTAATGATGTAATGTATGGTGATGAACATAACAATAAAAAATTATTTTAAAAAAGATTAGTATCTGGTAGGGGCGCCTGGGTAGTTCAGTCGTTAAGCGTCTGCCTTCGGCTCAGGTCATGATCCCAGGATCCTGGGATCGAGCCCCGCATTGGGCTCCCTGCTCAGCAGGAAGCCTGCTTCTCCCTCTTCCCCTCCCCCTGCTTGTGTTCGCGCTCTCGCTGTGTCTCTCTCTGTCAAATAAATAAATAAAATCTTAAAAAAAAGATTAATATCTGATATACATATAGTAGTTGCGCAGTAGATATTTGTTGAAATATATGAATCTTCAAGGCTTGAGCCTCCCCTCTGGCCACTGCTGAACTGAGCTTTGGGCAAGAGACACCTCTCAACCCAACCTGCCAAGGTGTGCACTCCTTTCCACCTCTACTCAAGGCTCTAGACCAAAGCTCAGCAAGCTTTTTTGGTAAAGGGCCAGATAACATTTTAGGTTCCATGGGCCGTATAGTCTCTCTTGTGTCTTACTCAGTGCTGCCATCATAGTGCAAAAGCAGCTGTAAGTAAGTGCTCCAGGTTGGCTCAGTTGGAAGAGTATGTGACTCTTGATCTCTTGGGGATATGAGTTCAAGCCCTACGTTGGGTGTAGAGATTACTTAAAAAAAAAAAAAAAAGGGCGGCTGTAGATAATACAGAAATACATGACATGCCTGTGTTCCAATAAAACTTTATTTACAAAAATAGGCAGACCCACTGGCCATAGTTTGCTGGCCCCTGCTCTGACATTTTCCACCTTTCCCCCAAACCTACACAGACAGAAAGGAAATACTCAAAACTATTTGGGAATCTGATCAGCAGGATGAATTTCTCCCCAGAAGTGGGAAAAGTCTCCTCCTGGAGCAACTGCGGCTTGTGTTAACCAGACAATATACTTCCTCACCACTGGGAAGTTGCCAGTGTGGGGCAGAGGGATGGCGAGGGTCAGAGGCAAGCTTTCTTCTCAAACAGAAGTTGCCCTGGCATTTCTCCTTGGCCCATCTTCCAAGAAGAAGAGCTGCTGCGCAAGACGCTGAGCTCATTTCTACCCCGTGGTGAAAAAGGTTAGTTCTGTGGCTTGAAAAAGACACCTCACTTCTCTTTCTTGGGTTCTCCTGCAGCAATTAGATCAGAGCATGACATTATATACACATTATTCATTCGGGGATCTTGAGCCCAGGTGGAAAGACCTGGATTGAGAGTCTGGCCCTGCCACTTACTAGCTCTGTGACCTAGTTTATGCAATTGCTGTGGTGATTACCCAGTGTTGGTAAAGTGTGTCATCGTCCTTTTGATAAAACCAGTGTAAATAGTATCTGAGCCCTCACAGCAGCCTATAGGGAGGATACCATCACTAAGCCCATTTCACAGATGGGGATGCTGAGTTTAGAGAGGTGAAATCACTTGCCCGGTGTCACACGGTGAGTCAGCAGCAGAGCCCACGTTCAAATCCAAGTTGTCTGACGCCGGAATCCATACTCTACTCCACTCTGTGCTTCCTGGTGCCTGGAATAAGCAGTCACTTAATGATGGTGTCAAACCCTGGTGTGAGTTCCAGCAACAGGTGTCACACGTAACTGAAGAGTCCTAGGCTGGTAACTGTGCTTCCAGGCTGGCTTGTGTTCATTATCCTCATTCCCTACATTCTGTTGCCCCAGAGCCCTTGTTTGTGCGATGTTTGCTTCCCTTCCACTCCCCAGTTCTTTCAGAGCCTGCTGATCTTACTGGTGCGGTGAGTGGCTACCAGCTGTGGCCTCTCCACGGTGAAGGGAAGAATATACCCCTGCTGTTTACCTTTATGTCCGCGCTTGGCTGACCCAACCCCCCAAGTATGAGCTCAAGCTGTGGACACAACTCCTAAAGTTCTTCCAGCACTGGTTCTTCCTCCTCCTCCTCTGAGGAACCATGCTGGGCTGCAGCACTGATTCGAGAACACCTAGTCCCCTGAGATCATGGCAAATCTTTATCAACCTGCTGTAAGAAGGTGTTTAAAGAGTAGGCTTTGGAGCCCCCGCTAGCGAACCAGTGAACAGAATGGTAGTTCTCGAGAGCAGGGCACTTCCTTATATCTTATTTGCACGTGCTGTTAGGTTTAGCCAAGTGCTATGTTATTGGTTTGACTAAGAATATGGGTTTGGGGCGCCTGGGTGGCTCAGCCGGTTGGGCATTGGACTCTTGATTTTGGCTCAGGTCATGATCTTGGGGTCATGGGATCGAGTCCCGTGTCAGGCTCTGCGCTCAGTGGGTTGTCTGCTTGTGATTCTCTCTCCCTCTGCCCCTCCCCCCATTCACAGTCTCTCTCTCTCTCTCTCTCAAATAAATAAATCTTTTTTTTAAAAGATTTTTATTTATTTATTTGAGAGCAAGCAGGGTCCAGGCAGGGGGCAGAGGGAGAGGGAGAAACAGGCTCCCTGCTCAGCGGGGCTCGATCTCAGGACCCTGGGATCATGACCTGAGCTGAAGGCAGACGCTTAACCAATTGAGCTACACAGGTGCCCCTAAATAAAGAAAGCTTTAAAAAAATAAAAAATATGGTTCATTATTCTTTATAGGCTTGGCTAATATTTATTGAGTGCTGGCTGCTTACCAGGATGTATGGTAAGCCTTTTGCATGCTTTATATCATTCCATCCCCCAAACTAGCACCATCCAATAGAATTTCCACAAGGAGGGAAATGTTCTATATCTGCACTGTCCAGTTCAGTAGCCACGCACCACATGGGGCTGTGGAACTTCTGAAATGTAGCTAGTGCCACCGAAGAACTGAATTGTTAATTGTGTCTAATTTTAATTAATTTAAATGTAACTAGTCCCGTGAAGCTAGCTACTGGCTGCTATACTGGACAGCTCAGCTCTCTCCCATTTTACAGATGAGCAAAAATGAGAGTTTAGACGGTTGAGCAGTTTGCCAAAGGTACTCGGCTCCATCGTAGCACAGCCGAGCTTTGGACCCCCGCTTCCTGCCCCCAGCCCCCACTCTTTGCCACCGTGTTACACGCCTTTTCTGTTGTACTTTCTGCAGGAGTGGTTTTGTGGTTGTCAGACTGTTCCCGAAATCATAGTATAAGGGTGTGTATGCAGCCCACCTTGCAGTCAATGTGCGAGACCTACGTAAAGAAGGCTGTGAAACTTGCCCAATGATAGAAAAGAAGACCTGCATAAATGGGGGAAAATTCCACGTCCCTGGATGGGAAGACTTACAAAGATACGGTTTCTCCCCACCAAATCATCCCTAGACTCAGTATAATTCTACTCCAAATTTGATTCTAAAAGATTATGCCAGAATAGTCAAAACAGTTTTGAAAAAGAATAGTTGGAGGGTGGGGTGGACTTGTTCTGCCCATATGAAAATGATGAATAAGAAAATAATTAAAAATCAGAGACTGGGAATGCCTGGGTGGCTCAGTCGGCTAAGTGTCTGCCCTCAGCTCAGGTCAGATCCCGGGGTCCTGGGGTCAAGCCCTGCATCAGGCTCCTTGCTCAGTGGGGAGCCTGCTTCTCCCTCTGCCTGCCGCTCCCCTGCTCATGCTCTCTCTCTCTCTCTCTGACAAATAAATAAATAAAATCTTTTTAAAAATAATAAAAATCAGAGACTGGCCCAGGAATAGGCAATGGGCTGATTAAAATAATCTGGACAGGTGGCATATGAAATCACAAATCAGTATGGGACCGTTAATAAATGTGGGAATGAGTTCTCCATCCAGAAAGTAATAAGGCTCAATCCTTACCTCATGCCACATATAAAGTAAAGGTCTAAACGCAAAAAAGGAAACCAAAAAAGTCCGAAAGCTATAGAGGGATAGAAGTACTTTTGTAGTATTAGACTGGGGAAAACAGGAAACGGTGAAGGGCAAGGTTGACAGATTTGACTACCTAAAACGTAGAAGTTTCTCAATAGGATAAAAAACACCATAAGGAAAACTTAAAGGTCAGTTGACATGGGGCAAAAATAATAATTCAAAGCAACACACAGGATTAAATCCTCCACCAACAAAGAGATATGACAGACTATCAGGAAAAAGGCGAGCAGACAGAAGATCGAGCAGATTGAACAGGTCGTTCACAGGAAAAGAAATAGAAATGGTAGGAATGGCTAATAAGAATGTTCAGCCGGGGGGCACCTGGGGGGCTCAATCCTTAAGTGTCTGCCTTCGGCTCAGGTCATGATCCCGGGGTCCTGGGATCGAGCCCCGCATCGGGCTCCCTCCTCGGCGGGGAGTCTGCTTTTCCCTCTCCCACTCCCCCCTGTTTGTGTTCCCTCCCTCGCTGTGTCTCTCTCTGTCAAATAAATAAAATCTTTAAAAAAAAAAGTTCAGCTGGGGGCGCCTGGGTGGCTCAGTCGGTTGAGCATCTGCCTTCAGCTCAGGTCATGATCCTGGGGTCCTGGGATCGGGTCCCTGCATTGGGCTCCCTGCTCAGCGGGGAGTCTGCTTCTCCCCCCTCCCCTCCCCCTGCTCTCTCTCTCTTTCTCTCTCTCATAAATAAATAAAATCTTTAAAAAAAAAAAAAAAAGAATGCTCAGCTGCACTAGTGTTGAGAGAAATCCAATTTAGAATGATCAGGTACCGGGGGAACCTGGCTGGTGCAGTTGGAGGAGCATGCGACTCTTGATCTCGGGGTTGTAAGTTCCCAGCCCCACGTTAGGCGTAGAGAGTACTTAAAATAAAATCTTAAAAAAAACAAAAAAAAAAACAAAAAAACCCCCAAACAATTAGGTACTGTTTTTCCCCAGTTGGACTGCCAAGAATTAGGCTAATTATGTCCAGGGTTAGCCGGCACCGTGGGAGTGCAAATCAAGGTCTGCGGGTCCGTTGTAAGCACTCACCGTTCAGAAATACCCACACAGGGATCCACGGATGTTCACTGTGGTATCGTGTGGCATCAAAGAAGTAGAGACAGTGGCCATTAGCTGACAATGTCCTATTTCAGCGTGCAGTGTGGACTGAGAAAATGCAGTCGCTCGGTATGTGATGGTACAGAAATAGACGCTTTGTACATTGTTAAGAAAAAGCACGTTTGGGAACAATGAGTATAGCATGACCCGGTTTCACATTTTAAAAAAATTTTTTAAGTCTGCGTATGCAGGAAGCGTATTGGGAGGACACACACACACACCTGAGCTGTTGACAGTGGGGAACAGGGGGCCAGGAGGCCTTTATCCTTTATACACACTTCTGTCTTACTTGAGTTTTTATGGTGAGCAAATGTTGTTTTTGGATTAACGGTTGTAAAGGTCTCTTGACCCGAGAAAGGAGTCTGAGTCCCAGCTCTGGCTCCCCTTCACTTAAGCTGACACTCACCGTGAAGAACTTCACTTCTACTGGTTTTAGCCCCCTTCTCTGTTTAAATAAAATAAACAAAATCTTAAAGCTTTTCCGTGTCTCTCCAGTGTTGTGGTGGGTGTGGCTACTTTTATAATCAAGAAAATGGGTGAACGTCCATTTTGCTTTCTTAATGAGGGAGTTTGCCAGATCTCAAAAGATCCTGCCAGCTCTGTCATCTAAGACTCTCCGATCTCAGAAGAAGAAGAAAAGGCCGGACACCCGTGTGGTGGTTCTCAGTACTGAAGGGAGCAAGACAAGCTTCCAGCCATCACTGGGTGGGAGTTGGGTGGCTGGCATAGGCTCGTTGCTTTCTTTCGGTTCTGGGAACCTTCCTCCCGGGCCTGTTTTGCGCGCCTCTCAGGAGGGAGGGCAACCCCGCAGGACTGGGGTCTGTCCCTGGCCAGCAGGGCTGCGGGGCTTACCCTGGGCCACAGGGAAGAGAGGCTATTTTTGTTGTGGGTGCTGAATGGTTGGCCGCTCGCCAGGAGCGCGTGCTTGTTGGTGTGGTTGATGTAGCTTGCTGCTGCCGTCTCAACCACTGCCTCCAGAAAACACTTGAGAACACATTTGTCCCGTGCCAAGCTTAAACCTGAGATGAGTGTTCTTCTTGTCTGTCTGTCCCCCGTCTGGCCATTAGAAGGGCAACAGCGGGCTGGAATATGGCTAAACGAGGTTTGAAAGACTTGTCTCCTAGGGCTTTACTTGAAAAGGGCCCTGCTTTCTAAGCTTTAACTAACCAGAGAAAGCTGCCCTCACCTTCTTCAGCCCGTGCTCAGCCCATGCTCAGCCCTGCAGTTCCTCTCGCCTGCTGCCCCCTTCCTTTGATCTGCCCAGCCTGGAAACAAGCGTCCTTCTTGGTGTAGGGCTGGACATGAGCCTGGCCTGGACCCCAACCCATGCCCAACCTTGTCCGTGTCCTCGGGCAAATCCAGGGCCCCACGTCAGCCTCTGGAGCCAGGGCCCCAGTCCATCAGCCCTTAGTTTGTGCAGGGGAGCTGCTCCAAGCAGGGGATGTTGTACAACTCCGGAGCAGGGGACATTTATACAGATAATACCTCATGTAGTGCCCCTGGGGGGTGTGGCTCCACTGCCCTGACTCGAAGCCCAGGACCACCTGAGACCTACACACGGACGGTGGGTCCCTCCCAGCATCAAGCTGTCACTGTGCAGAGCATGCACTGGGTGCCTCTCGGGGCCTGGGCTCTGAGGATGCAGCTTTGCCCTCTGGAGCCTGCGGGGTAAGCAGCGGGTGGTCACCACGGATTTATCATTTGACTGGTTTGCTTTCTTTTATTTTTTGTTAAGATTTTATTTTTAAGTCACCTCTACATCCAGCGTGGGGCTCGAACCTACAACCCCGAGATCAAGCGTCGTGCGCTCCACCGAGGGGGCCAGCCGGGCGCCCCTTGACTGGTGTCTTAGCTATCTCCTATAGCCTTCCTCTTTATCTGTTTCTCATTTCGGGTGCGTCCCTTTTCCTTTCAGTTGCAGAGCTACTTTGCTGCATGTGAGGATGAGACCCCTGCCATCCGGAACCATGACAAGGTCCTGCAGCGTCTGTGTGAGCACCTGGACCACGCCCTGCTGTACGGGTAAGGTGGAGGTGGTCTCTGGAGAAGACCCCAGGGCGCTGCCTGGCCCGGCCCAGCCCGCGAGGAGCCTCCAGAGAGAAGTCCCCCGCCGTGCCTGCCTTTTATTTCTGCTTTCTCTTGGCAGAAAGAGATTTGCCTCACTCAGGTAGACTGCAGGCTGTCTGTAGCTGGCCCATAAATGGCCTCTGAGCAGGCATGAACGGCTGTGGGAAGAAATAGCGGCAGATGAGCCGCTGGGTGAAGGTGCAGTGGTTGCCTGTGGGCCTTGCGGGGAGCCCATCGCCTTCAGCCTGGAGCTCATTAGCGACACGAAGGCTGCTGGGCCGGCTGACTGCAGCTTCCCAGGGTGGCCCCGTTTAGGTCATGGCATCTCCTGTCCTGTTTTCTCAGACTGCAAGACCTCTCATCTGGCTACTGGGTGCTCGTGGTGCATTTCACCCGGAGAGAGGCCATCAAACAGATCGAGGTGCTGCAGCACGTGGCCACCAACCTGGGGCGCAGTGAGTAGCACCAGGACGATGCTGCGGGGGGCCCAGGGCTCAGGTGTGGCCTCAGGGTCAGCCCTGGGAGGCTGATCCCCTTGTGCTGTCCCGCGGCAGAGGGGCATTCAGGTGCCGCCGCCCTGCGCCTGACAGTTCGTTGGAGCATCGAGGGTGGGGGGAAGGAGAGTGAGGTGCTGAGGAGAAACTGACTCCTATCAGATCCCAGCCCGAGCCCAGAATGGGGAGCCTGGCTTCTCTCCCTGAGCCAGGACCGGTGTTAGCCGGCAGGATCGGGGCCCAGTCCTTCGGCTCCTCAACCCACCTGGAGTTTGGTCTGAGTTCCCTGGGCTGCCATCAGCTAGGGCCTGACTAGAAAACCACAGGTTTCAGGGGTTCCAGCCCTCCCAAAGAGAGGAGGCTATCAGAGCGCTTGGCCCCCTTAGCTACTCTTGCTGTCCTTCCTGCCCTCACTTGGCCCAAAGAGCCAGCCTCCTGACAGACCTTCCTTCCAGTTACTCCCCCGCTCTGTTTGCAGGTAGGGCCTGGCTATACCTGGCACTCAACGAGAACTCCCTGGAGAGCTACCTGCGGCTGTTCCAGGAGAACCTGGGTCTGCTGCATAAATACTACGTCAAGTGAGTGTCCAGAACAGTCTGTCTCATGCAGCCCCGGAGCTCCCCTTGAACCTCGTCCCAAAGACTCTTGCCACATGCAGACACCGTGGTGTGCCATGTCAGAGGCCTAGCCTGGCATGGCATGCCGAGGACACGTCAGTGGTGGCCAAAGGGCCCTCAGCACCTTGCCTCTGATGGCCCTGCCAGGAGTACGGGCGTTCCCACGGCTCTGCCTCTGCCCGATCCTCCACGCAGGGGTCAGACCTTTCTAGAACGCTCAGCCTCGGCTGGGCTGCCGCAGGAACAAAGTATCTGTGGTGCCAAGAGCTAGATGAGCCTTATGCTGCAGGCCCCATGACTGAAGACAGTGGCTGGGAAGAGCTGCGAGGCTCCACAGCCGGAGGAAAATTCTGCAAAGGGTGGGGGAGGGCGGCCCCAAGCTGGGCACCCTCCAAGCACTTCGACACAGCCAGCTTGCCAGTGAGCAAGGGGCCAAGCCACTAACCGTCGTCCCTCCTCGTGCCTCGCAGGAATGCCCTGGTCTGCAGCCACGATCACCTGACTCTCTTCCTGACCTTGGTGTCTGGGCTGGAGTTCATTCGATTCGACCTGGATCTAGTGAGACCCCCTGGCTCTCGCCGCTGCTGGGGGTGGCAGGGTGGGCGGGCTGGACGTGCGGTTTCCCTCTTCTGGTCCCTCTCAGGGAGCCTGTTGGGTGTGACTGAGCCTGAGCAACACCTTGTTTGTTCAGGGTCAGAACAGTGGAACTGGATGGAAGGGGGTGATCCTCTCTTGGCTTATCTAAGCCAAATGCCTAGTGCAGGTGACTCCTCCCTGCCCCTCTGTCCAAACTGGGAGAAAAGCCACATTGCCTGGAGTATTTAGTGCTAATGTACTCTCCTCTGTGTTTAGGGCGTGAATGTTTGAGAAAGACAAGGCACATTCATCCCTGTGCCTCTTGGGACCCTAGAAGTGTCCTCAGCTCCTTGCTCCCCGGTCTCCCTCACTGTCATGCACTAGAGAAACAGGACGCGGGCCCAGGAAGGGCTGAGGAGGGTCCAGAGCGTCCCTCGGACTCGGGTGCCTCGGCACGCCGCTGCCCCGTCCAGTCCTGGCACCTTCCCAGGTCCCTGCGCCAGCAGCACGGACCGTCTACGGAAAAGCGGTCAAAACTGGAGAAAATGAGCCGCCCTTGTGGTTGAGGAGGTCAAGGAGGGGCTGCAGGCAGAGCTGGGATCTGCCATCTCTGTCTGCCTCGAGTCCAGAGCTTTAAGAGCCACAGCCATTCCCTTGACTCCTTTTAGCAGCTTATTTCTGAATTTCGTGCCGTTAGCCCACCGATTCCCCAAAGGAGAGCTAGCAGGGGAGGCCGGTCGGAGACAGGTCTGCGCCGGGCCCCCGAGGCTCCCGCAGCCGAGCCGGCTCTTTGTGCTCTCATCTCAGGACGCTCCATACTTAGACTTGGCCCCCTACATGCCCGACTACTACAAACCTCAGTACCTGCTGGACTTCGAAGACCGCCTCCCCAGCTCCGTGCAAGGCTCGGACAGCCTGTCCCTCAACTCCTTCAACTCCGTCACCTCCACCAACCTGGAGTGGGATGACAGCGCCATTGCCCCATCCAGTGAGGGTAAGCGCCCCGGGCGGCAGGGAGCCCCGCCTCCGCCGTGGCACTCGTGGTGACAACCCTCTGGGCTCCTTGCCGTCTGATGGGGGAGACTGGAAGTTCAACAGGGCCGACCATTTCCCAGATCCTCACTCATTTCCTCAGCATCTCTGTGGTGGGTAAAACACAGATTCTGGGGACAAAAAGCCAAAATGAGATCATACGAATGTTAGACCCTTTTCCCGAAGGCTAGAGCCCTAATGCCCAGGGCGGGGGTGGGCGGGGTGGTTTTCTAGGTGAGGAGGAAGCTCTTCCTGCCACTACAGGGGTGAGTGCGGCCTGCTTGGGGAGGTCGTCCTACTCTGATTCCAGGCAGAAAGAGGCTGAGCAGCCCCTGGAAGGACAAGAGAGAGCCAGATGGGTCCAAAGATGAGGGGAAACTTGTCCCCATTTCTCTTGAGCCCATCGGGTTTCGGAGTCCCTCCTGCACTTGCTAGTGTGTTAGCGCTGATTGCACCCACTGCATCCAAGACTGAAAAAGGCTGTCATCACGTCTGTAGGTCATTCTGTCGTCTGGATCCAACAACTGATGGGAACAGCCTGGTTTCTTTCAAACCTTAAGCTTCTGTGTTCATCTGTAAAGCTGGCTGTTTCTCCACCTTCGTTCATCCCATGTGGGAAAGGAGAGCTCTTCATTTACTGTACCCCGCCTCACCTCCAGGAAGCGGGCACCCCAAGCACAAGTTCAGTCCCCGGGGCCCCCTGGAAGTGCATTAGCATTGAGGTCCTGGCCTTCCTCTTTATTCGTGTCCGCTCTAGCCTTGTGAGCAACACTTGGCATTGCTCCTTGTACAAGTGGAAGGTGGCAGCTCAGTCTCCTTGGATTGGGCTCCTGGGCTGCCTCCAAGAAGTCAGGGGCAGGGCCCTGAAGGGGCAAGCCAGGCCGCCCGGGGGCGGAGGTGTCCCCTTGAGCTCCCTTTACCTCCGATGCTGGGTTCAGAGGGAAGGAAGGCAAGGGATGGTGAAGGTTAGGTACGTTCTTCTCAGCCAGAACCAGGTCCTGGGGTTGGAAAGGATTGTCCTCAAGGATCTTTCCAGCTGGTCAGAGGCTCCTGGGCCAGCACAGGAGCTGAGAAGCATAGTAAGTTCCCTGAGGCTATTAGAGAAAATGCAGAAAGTTAACTTTTTCCTCTCTTGTTTTCTCCCCATGTCTCCCACCCTGCCGACCCCACCCTCCCTGTCCTTCCACGACCTGTTTCTAATCTTCAGTTTTGTCCCTCGTTTTTATAGATTATGATTTTGGAGATGTGTTTCCAGCAGTGCCGTCTGTACCCAGCACAGACTGGGAAGGTGGGACAGAGTCCGCTGCTACCCTCTTTTCCTGTTTTGCTGTGTCTCCATGCCAAGCTTGCTGCATGATTTGAAATCAGCTCATTATTTATAATAATGTCAGTGATCATAATAAAGCCAAGTTTGGTGTTCTAATAGATGGAATTCTGCGGTAGGAGAACTTGACCTCTAGCTCTAGGCAAACCCCCTTCTCCTAGTGCAGGACTTCTGCCTTTATGCAGTGGCCTCGTGGAGTCACCAAGTGACCACGTTTCAGGGACCCGTGGGTCACCCTCCCCGATTCCGATGCCAGTGGAAGCACCAGATTGTGCGTAGGGAACCGCCAGCTCGTGGGGCGCTAGTGGCCTGATCCAGCGAGCAGAGGCTTGTTCTGGAAAGCGTGGGTTGAACCTGTGGATCATAAGCTCCTTTAGGTCAGATGTGCTCTTGTGTCAGAAGCGTCAGGGAGTAAAGGCAGAGGGCTCAATTCCTCCAGTCCAGTCTCGGTGGCTTCCTCTCTGGTATCGTGGGAAAGAGCCTGAGGGCCCGATGGTCAAAGCGGCCCCAGGTACACCTGAAACGCTTCCTACAGGGAGATTCTCTTTGAGGTTTTAAGGCAGATTAAAATATAATCTGTCCACCCTCCCACCTGTCCACTAGGCGGCAGCCGTGCTTGGGCATTCTCCTGCCCAGGACTCCACTTCTAGGCTTCTGGAAACCCATGGGGTTCTCACCCTCATTCCTGTGGTACTTAAAGCACATGGCATTGTTTCTGAGAGGGTTAATGCTTCCTCCTTAGATCTGGGGCCATACCCCCCCCCCCCCCCCCCCCCCCCTCCCGCCCCAAACCCCTAATTAAAGAGCCTCCTGCCCTGGGGTCCTCTTCTGCCCGGGGCTGGGCCGGGTGGGGCTGGGGGCCAGCCCCCGAGGGAGGAGGTGCTGACTGCTCACCCGGGCAGGAGGCTTAGGTGCCCTTTCCACTGCTCCAGAGCTGGTCCCTTTGTTATTAGCGCCAGGATCTCTGAGTAATGGATGACAGATGATCTTTTTCCAAGTAACATATGAATAGCTTAGTTTGAGGGAAATAAGACAGGGCTTTGGGGAAAATTAATGAAGTCATCTGGCCAAGAGAGTAGCCCTCAAGAGTGCCACAGGTTAGTTAAGATGAGCTCGAAATCCAGAATTCCATCGTAACTTCATTTATCCTCTCAACCTCTCTTCTTGCAGTGCACATGCTGGGCATTGATTTTTTTTTCCCCCTCTGATTCTAACCACTAACCCCCTCCTGACCCAGCTCCTCGCTGCTCTTTGCAGTCACTTGACAAGCAGGGCCTGACCTTCCTCCGCAGCCCTTCAGAGCTCCCGGTGGCCTGAGAACTAACAACCCGGCTCGTGCTGCTGGCTCAGGCTGGGCTGGGCTCCCAGGCAGGGTGAGCTTTGTCCCCCTGGGAACTCCTGCTTCCTGAGTTCCCAAGCCTACTCTAGCAGCTCCGCTGGGGAGGCTTGGTCTTCTTCCACCTGGAGGAAAGCAGGATTTGGGGGCAGCTCCAAACTCAGGGCCCTGCGGGGGTGGGGGGGGGTTGGAGACCTTCCATGGTCCTTGGCTCATTACAGAGCTGGTGGGTAACCAGCCTTGACAGCCACCACGTCCCGTGGCCTGTTCACTCACTGCTCAGCACTCCTCCCACGAGCAACGGCAGATCTCCAGGGGCTGGAACAAGAGTGTATGGCCTCGCAGGACCCTTCTTTGAGACCGAAGGACAAGGTTTTCTACCTCTGAGAACTAAGGCTCTGGGGGCCCAGGACATCTGAAGGAAGTGTCGTATGTTGCTGGTGTTTTGTTTTTGGCAGGGCTGGCGATCGCCTTTGGCCCCTACCTTTGCCCTTATATTAAAAGACACTGTACTTTTTTAAAAAAAATGGATGATGTGCTGCATCAGCAGACAGCTGCCCAGTGTTTCCAAGACCCACTAGGAAGCGGACAGCAGGTTGGGCCCTTCCAGATGAGGCTGAGGATGGGAAGCATGTTTGCCATGTCTCCTCTGGGCAGATAATGGCCCACAAGATGTGTGTAAGCTGGCAAATGGGGCGTGAACATCCCATGTCCCGTGCCATTACCTCTCACCCGACCTCTTCTGACAGCTGGGCCTCAGTTCGCTGCTGGGGTGGCTCCCATCTGCCACCAGATAAATGCCCTGTGTGCTTTTCATGCTCCTGTTCCAGTAACCTGGGCTGGATGGTTGGGGGCAGGGGCAGCAGTTTGGCCAGCCCCTCTCTGGAGAGGCAGTGCCCCCCCCCCCCGCCTTCTCCCCAGGGTGGAGCCAAGGGTGAGGGAGACCCAGAGAGGACCGGTAGGCAGGTGGAGGCTCTTGCCTTAAAGGGGTGCCTGGTCCTGCCCCCCGCTCCGGGAGTGTGCCGATGTCGGGGAGAGAAGCAGCCGCCGAAGGGCCCGCGAGGCAGCTGTTGGGGAGCGGCCACTTGGCACACCTTTCTTCTCCCTTTTGCATCTCCTTGTGGCCCTGGTCTGTCATTCTGCCCACTGTGCTCTGGGCCCTTGTTGTGCCTTTCCCCCGTGCTCCTCACCCTCTGGACTCCCTGTCCTGTCTCTCAGCCCCTGCCCCCACTCTGCACCCCTGTTTCTCTGATCCCCATCGTCTCCCTCTATTCTCTCTTCCTTTGTTGCTTTTTATCTGCCTCTGGCGCGGGGCAGAGGGGGGCCCCTCAGAGCACTGCCGGTGGTGTGCGGCGCTACAGGGGCTGCCGAGCACCCCCCTCGCTCCCTCTGACGGAAGGCTCTAGGGTTAACCTGAGACGTCTGTGGCCCATCTCTTCTCGAGGCACCAAGTCACCATCCCTGAGGGGCTTCAGCCTGGAGGCTGCTTAACCTTGGGGCTCTTACCTCGAACTTAGCCAAATTGCTATGAGCTCTTGCGGGTTCCCAGTGGAGTGGTGATGGTGTCCCTCCAAGTCACTCTTAAAGCACAAATCCCGTGTCCTGTTGGTGTGGGGTTTCTGTTCTTAAAACAGGGCCACCCTGATCAGATTGCCCCGGGAGGAGCTCACCTGCCTCCCTCATGAGTTAAGGCATGCTTTGGGGGCCTGGGGTCCCCAGATGGTGTCTGACAGGCCGTCTCCTGTTTCCTGCTCTCCCAGATGGAGACCTCACAGACACTGTCAGTGGCCCCCGCTCCACCGCCTCGGACCCGACCAGCAGCAAAGCTTCCACCAAGAGCCCCACCCAGCGCCACAACCCCTTCAGTGAGGACCAGGCAGAGACCGTGTCCTCCTCCGACACCACCCCGGTGCACACCACCTCTCAGGAGAAGGGCGAATCCCACGCTGTCGACCTGCCAGACCCCTGCACGGAGCTCGAAGTCATCAGGTCACTGGGGGTTGGGGAGCATCCGGGTGTCTATCCTGTCTGCTCCCAGCATCACGTTTTAGTCCTCGCACACTGGGACCCCACACCCCGGGGAGGGACCGGGATCTTCCTGGAGACTAAGGGGTTCTCCAGTGGTTCTTTGAGCTAGAAGAAACAGAGGGCCTGAGCCCAGAAGGCGGTGTGACACAGACAGCCGCGGCTGGCGGCTGGGGCCACACGTGGGCTGCTGGGGCATTTGTCAGGTTCATCCAGGGCCAGAAAGCCCCTTCGGACTGGAATTCTTCCAGTTCTTGGATGTCACCGAACAGTTCCTGAGATGTATACTGATCCTAGTTGAGCATGGCTCCTTGAAAGAAAAGTGTCTCCATCATGTGGACAGGGACCTACCTAGAAGGGAAGGAGGAGGGGCCCCTGGGTGGCTCAGTCAGTTAAGCGTCTGCCTTCAGCTCAGGTCATGACCCCAGGGTCCTGGGATCGAGCCCCACACGGGGCTCCCTGCTCTGCAGGGAGCCTGCATCTCCCTCTGCCTGCCTCTCTCTCTCTCTGACAAACAAATAAATAAAATCTTAAAAAAAAAAAAAAAAAAGGGAAGGAGGTGGCGCAAGACAGATTGAGCTCTTGGCCCAGAGCCTCCTGGGCTCCCTGACTTGCTCTGACTCCTGCCCCTCAGACTATAAGCGCCGAAGAAGAAGATGTGCATGTTGTACCCTCCGAGGCTTACTGGCCCGAGGCAGGGGTCAGGGGTCCCACCCTGCAGACTGGTTCAAGGCCTGAGCCGCTTAAATGGCTCAGACCTGGGGTCACCTTGCCAGGCCCATCCCAGCCAACTTGCCACCAAGGAAGTTTGAGCCCAGAAGACTTTGAGTGCACTTCTGGTTGAATTATCCACAGTGATACCTGATGGGAAGTGAGGTCAGCTCACAGCATACCCAAGGGGACGGCTAAGTAGAGGCGCCGTGACCGACCATGGCCCGTGCTTGTCCCCAGTACGCAGCTAGCACAGTTGTCGTCAGCTAGAAGTCACAGGACCTGCTCAGGGGTTCCTCGGGTCCCCACCTCTGCCAGCAGCGGGGGTACCTCAGGGCCTGAGCTGCTCTTGCCGCCCCCGCCCCCCGGCCTAGGGCCTCCCACCCATCACCCAGGACCGCCGAAGCTCCCGCTGTGCCCTCAGAGGTCACACACCCAGGATCACCCCTTTGGACCCAGCCCGCCTAATTCTCCGGTACTGCGGCACTCACGTGGTAAATGTCTCCCCATCACCACTGTCCCAGGGTCACCAAGAAGAAGAAAACTGGCAAGAAGAAGAAGACGAGGTCGGATGAGGAAGCTGGTCCACTTCACTCCTCCTCGACCCAGGACACCTGTACCCGGCGGGGGGATGGTGACAGCCTGGTCAGCAGCCCAGGCCTGGGGCGGGCCTCCCCAGACGCGAACTTTACTTCCCCCCAGGAGGAGGGAGAGGGGCCCAGCAGCACAGCGGAGAGCAGCGAGCTCTCAGAGCCTGGCCAGATAGGCTTGCTTATCCCCGAAATGAAGGACACCTCCATGGAGCGCTTGGGGCGGCCCCTGAGTAAGGTGATTGACCAGCTCAACGGGCAGCTGGACCCCAGCACCTGGTGCTCCCATGTCCAGTCCCCAGACCAGTCCTTTCGGACCGGCTCTCCCGGGGAAGCCCCGGAGAAGCCGCCATTTTGCGACTTTAGTGAGGGGCTTCCAGCCCCAATGGACTTCTACCGCTTTACCGTCGAGAGTCCAAGCACTCTTACATCAGGTGGCAGCCACCATGACCCTGCAGGGCCTGGCCAACCGCTGCATGTTCCTGGTAGCCCTGCGACTGCTGGCCAAGAAGAGAGAGGAGGAGGAAGAGAGGGACAGACGCCTGGGCCCCTAGAGGACGCCCCCAGGGAGCCCCGGGAGCCGGAGACCCGGGAGGTGGACGCTGCGTTGCCCCTGGTCGGGGAGGGGCCTGTGCCAGAGCCAGAGCCTGGGACGCACGAGACTCTTTGCCAGCTCAAGCGAGACCAGCCCAGCCCGTGTCTGAGCAGCGCGGAGGACTCTGGGGTTGATGAGGGGCAGGGGAGCCCATCCGAGATGACCCACTCGGCAGAGTTCAGGTGAGCAGGGCTCACCTCAAAAACCGGTGACAGTGGGCGTCTGTCCTCCAAATAAACGAAGCGTAACTCCCGGAAGGACCAGCCTGGGCTGGGAGGTGGGATGGGGTGTAAGTCTCCCCCCCCGCCCCCCCCCCCCCGGCCCCCCCCCCCCACACACACACTTTGGCCCCCGGTCAGGGGCAGAGGCACAACAGCTGTGCTCCGTCTGGGTGCCTGTGTGGCCGTGTGGGTCTGTGTCACCTACTACCCTTGCCCTCGCCTGACACCCCCCGCACTTGTCCCTCTCACAGAGTAGACAACAATCACTTACTCCTGCTGATGATCCATGTGTTTCGAGAAAATGAAGAGCAGCTCTTCAAGGTCAGTCCCAGGAACTCCAGGGCAAGCGGGAAAGCGTGCAGCCCGGGGTGGGGCGGGCAGGGGCCGGGGGGGCCTGACCCTCCTCTGTCGCGGCCCCTCAGATGATCCGGATGAGTACTGGGCACATGGAGGGCAACCTGCAGCTGCTGTACGTGCTGCTCACGGACTGCTATGTCTACCTGCTCCGGAAAGGTGCCCGCCGCCCCCCCCCCAACCCCGGGCCCGGCCAGGGCCACTGCTGGGGGCAGCGTGAGCATGAGGCCCGCCGCCCTCCCTTTCCCTGCACCGCCCCCCCACCCCCGGCTCTCGGCCGCTCGCCATCCCAGGAGCCACAGCACCCCGTGTCATTCTCCTCCGCGGTGTGGAGGCCGGGTCTTAGAAAACGGGGCAGGGGGAGGGAAAAGAGGCCACTGTGAGTCATAGGCATTGGGGTCTCCTGTCTCAGGGGCTACGGAGAAGCCATACCTGGTGGAAGAGGCCGTTTCTTACAATGAACTTGACTATGTGTCGGTGAGTGCAGGCTCGGCAGTTGGCATATACCCTAGGCCAGGGCTCCTCGGCCTCCCGCCGGCATGTCCCCGCCTGGGCCCCACCGCCCCCGGGCTCAGGCATCAGCTTCTCTCTCAGAGCAGCGTCCACACTGATGCTGGGGAGAAGAACCGAGTCTGAGGACGCCTCTCCGTCCACCATATTTCTGACCGTCCCTACCTAACTCATGCCAGGGTCCCGGGCCTCTGGGGCTTTGCCTTGGGCGACTCCGGGGTGTGCTTCCTCCCTCCCCAGCCAGCCCTCATTGCGGCCACGGCTGCCTCCTCGAGGGAGCAGCCAAGGCCCGTGCACATGTGAAGGTACTGCTTCTGGCAGGTGGGCCTTGGGCAGCAGACCGTGAAGCTGGTGTGCACCAACCGCAGGAAGCAGTTCCTGCTGGACACGGCCGACGGGGCCCTGGCCGAGTGAGTGACACGCCCCCCGCCCCCTTCCCATTTGCATGGGACTGGAGAGCGGCTTGGACTCCCCAGCCCTGGGCCGGGGCGGGCGGGGGGGTGGGGGGGTGGGGTGGGGGTGGGCAGTAGGATACAAAGAAGTGGCGAACAAATGTGTTCCCCCTGGAACCTGCGGGGGGTGTACACGCACACTGATGGACTCTTGTCCTCAGCTCAGGGGACCCGAGACCCTAGGTGGCCGCCAGAGAGGAAGGGGGCTGGCATGAGTTACTAAAGGAAAGAAACGGGGGGCCACAGGAGTGCCTGGGTGGCTCAGTCGTTAAGCGTCTGGCTTTGGCTCAGGTCATGATCCCAGGGTCCTGGGATCGAGCCCCGCATCGCTTCTCCCTCTCCCACTCCCCCTGCTTGTGTTCCCTCTCTCGCTGTGTCTCTGTCAAATAAATAAGTAAAATCTTTAGAACAAGAAAAGAGAAACGGGGGCCACAGAGTGCATACAGAAATGACCTGTAATAAGATGGTGTCATTATCCTGACTCGGGTCCCATCCGCACCAGCGTATCTGGTCTGCCCTCACCGGCAACCCCAGGCCCCCAGGGCCACTGGGAATGGCTCCCTCAGCCTGCTGCATGTCACTGCCCCACCTGCTGCCCTGAGCTCCCTCCCCGAAGTTTCTGTGACCCTCTCCAGGCCAGGATCCCGTCCAGTTGAGGGGTGGCCCCCCACCGGGCCTCTGACAGCAAACCCCACTCCCTGTGCAGGTTCTTCTTGGCTTCTTTGAAGTCTGCCATGATCAGAGGCTGCCGGGAACCACCTTACCCCAGCGTCCTGACTGATGCCACCATGGAGAAGCTAGCACTGGCCAAATTTGTGGCCCAGGAGTCTAAGTGTGAGGTAAGTGCCAGGAGTGGAGAGGAGGGATCGTCCCCGAGAGGCCAGCTGTGGTGTCAAGGTGAGGTCAGGCAGGGCAAATAGAGGTCTTTAGCGCTTGTCCTACCCCCACCCGGGCGGGACTCTCCTACCCCTGGGTCCTGTCCCCCGCCCCACTAGGGCATGTCCTTGCTTCCTCAGTGGCCGATCCTGGTGCTGGGCCATCAGTGAGCCGGGCCCAGACCTCACCGCTCTGTCTGTTGCCCCTCCCAGGCCACTGCTGTCACCGTGCACTTCTATGGGCTTGTCCACTGGGAGGACCCCATGGATGAATCCCTGGGTCCCATCCCCTGCCACTGCTCACCCCCTGAGGGCACCATCACCAAAGAAGGCATGCTGCATTACAAGGCGGGCACCTCCTACTTGGGCAAAGAGCACTGGAAGACTTGCTTCGTGGTACTCAGGTGGGCACCCCCGCAGCGTCGGCCTCAGGCTCAGCCTGGAGCTTGTTGGGCCAGCCATTGAGGAGAGAAGCCCGAGGGGGCCTCCTCCCACCCCCACAAGGGTTTTAGAGTCAACCTGCCTGGGGATATTAGAGCTTCTGTGTAAAGCCAGCCATCTTCGGGGCCTAAGGAAATCTGGGGCATCAGATGTAGGTCTGGGCTGGGCTGTGGCCAAGGTTCTCACTGTCCCGGGTCTGCTGAGGGGCTAGCGTGCCCTCCTATGCCTCTGGTTCCTTCTTCACCCTCCATTTCACAGAAGATGGCCCCTTGGCCTCTGGGGCATGAGGCCCCAGCTTGCGGGGCGTCCCTGGGATCTGGGTTCCACCTGGCCCCCAGTTCCTGAGACAGGCCTCACCCCTGCTATGTTGTGCCCCTGCAGCAACGGGATCCTCTATCAGTATCCCGACCGCACTGATGTCACCCCCCTGATCTCGGTGAACATGGGGTGAGTGTCCTGGCGATGGGGGGCTGGGCAGGTGTGGGGCCTGGCATCGCCGCCCGAAGGTGGGGACTCTGGCTGAGCCTGCGGCGCAGGGCTCCTGTCCTCCCTGGCTTGAGCTGACACCCCCTCTTGTGCGTCAGTTCAGCCCACCGCACTCAGCCCCCCCTGGTCCGGCAGCCTGACTGGTACCCGGGGGTCTGCTGGGCTCTGAGGGCTAAAGCACCCCGAGCAAGGGGAGGAGGGACGGCTTCCTGCTCAGGGAAGCAAGAGGAACTCCTTGCCAGGAGAGGATCTGGTCAGGCCGGGGAGGGGGTCCCTCCCCTGGGAAGCTCCCGACCTGACAGAAGACGGACACACACGTGCCTGGGGACAGCCTCGGGCCCAGAGAGGGAGTGTGAGTGAATGTGCCCTGATCCTGAGAGGGCCAGAGCTAGGGGCCCGTTCTCACCCCTCGCCCGGCCAGGCTAACGCAGCTGGAAGGGTCTTGGCAATTCTGGAGACAGAAGTTGTTCCACAGAAAGGGGTGGGCCTGGCCAGCCGCTGTAAGCCTCTCCCGAGAGCCCAAGGGGTCCACACCGCCTTCTGGTGCCCCCCCCACCTCCGGGACCGCGGGTGCAGGCCCGCCACGTCCGCCTGCCTCGGCCGCCCCCGCCCCCTCCTTGCCCCTCTCTCACCCTCCTCCTCTGGCCCAGGGGGGAGCAGTGCGGTGGCTGTCGGAGAGCCAGCACCACGGATCGGCCCCACGCCTTCCAGGTCATCCTTGCCGGCCGGCCGTGCCTGGAGCTGAGCGCCGATAGCGAGGCCGCCATGGCCGACTGGATGCAGCACCTCTGCCAGGCTGTGTCCAAAGGGGTGAGCGCCTCCGGCCTGCGCCGTCCATCCGGCCGCCTGGCCCCGCTCAGGATCCCCGGGGGCCCCTTCCCCAAACCCACACGCTCGGGGAGCAGCCCGTGAGGACCAGGGCAGGGGGGTCCAGGGGCGGACCCGAGTGCTCAGGGCCACC
Source organism: Zalophus californianus (assembly GCF_009762305.2). Classification (NCBI taxonomy): domain Eukaryota; kingdom Metazoa; phylum Chordata; class Mammalia; order Carnivora; family Otariidae; genus Zalophus; species Zalophus californianus. The sequence continues at coordinate 11,444,129 of NC_045598.1, forward strand.
ACCGTCACCCCTGTCCCCGCCTCCGCTTCTGAGGTGGGTGGAGCCCGTCTGATGGCTGGCCGGGCCGGAGCGGGGGGATGCTGGTGCTGGCCAGCCCGGGAGAGCGCCAGCTTGCCTCTCCCCTCCCCTCTGCCAATGCCCTTCAGGTCATCCCCCAGGGGGTAACTCCCAGCCCCTGCATCCCCTGCTGCCTAGTGATTACCGAGGACCGCCTCTTCACGTGCCACGAGGACTGCCAGACCAGCTTCTTCCGCTCCCTGGGCACGGCCAAGCTGGCTGACATCAGTGCCGTGGCCACTGAACCGGGCAAGGAGTACTGTGTCTTGGTGAGCTGGGCCGGAGGGGGGAGCAGGCCCTGCAGGAGGGGCGCTGCATCTGCTCACCTGGGGACCTGCTCTCCCCAGGAGTTTTCCCCCGACAGCCAGCAGCCCCTCCCCCCCTGGGTCATCTACTTGAGCTGCACATCTGAACTGGACCGATTCCTGTCTGCACTGAGCTCGGGGTGGAAAACCATCTACCAGGTACCTGGCCGCCCAGGGCCCCGAGGACTGAATGGAGCCACTCCCTGGGGAAGGGTGCCCTGCACGGTACAGAGGCTGGAGTCAGGGGCCTGGGGACAGCACTGTACCAGCAGCTCCGTGCACCTGAGGCTACAGCTGATAGTCGAACCCAGGAAACGCCGCTCCTGACCTTGGTCCCATGGTGTGGGGGTGACTCTGGGGTTCCCACGGCTCCCCGGAAGAGCGGGGTCCCGGCCGCAGCCCTCACAGATTCCCTCCGTACCCCCACACAGGTGGACCTCCCCCACAAGGCCATCCAGGAAGCCTCCCACAAGAAGTTCGAGGATGCCCTGAGCCTCATCCACAGTGCCTGGCAGCGGAGCGACAGCCTCTGCCGGGGCAGAGCCTCCCGGGACCCCTGGTGCTGAGGCAGAGCCAGCCGGCACCCCGGGGGGCCGAGAGAGGCCTGCCGAGCAGCACCTGCTGTCCTCGCTCCGGCCCAGGCTTCCAACCGTGTTCATAGCCCACTCCCGCCCTGGGGGGCAGAAGCATCGGCCGGGGCTCGAGACAGGGTCTCTCCCCTCCCAGGGATCCAGAGCGGGTGCTCCACGCTCTCGGGCATCCCGCCCGGCCAGTGGTGACCGGAGGGCGCTGGGGCAGAGGGTCTGAGCCCTATGGGCTCTGCGTACGCACGGCACATGCAGATGCATATGCCTCTCTTCCGGGTAGCGACGAGGGTCATGGCAACTCTGAGGAGGAGCGAAGGACTGAGAGAGCAGGAGTCCCCCCTTCCTCCCCTGGGTTGGGGCTCCGGACCGGCGCCCCGCCGTCCTCGTTCACTTTTGACCACTTAGCTGGCTGTGCAGGGAACCTGGACGCTCGGGCCTCCGTGCATGCTCCCTCCTCACCAACTCCATCCCCAGGCACACTGCTGTCTGCCTTGCGAGGCCCCCCCCACCCCCCCGCTGGGGACCGGGCCGGGGGGGGGGGGGGCAGGGGGGGTAGGCTGGGCGGCCCCTCCCTGGCTGCTCAGAGGCCCTGCATGTCCTCGGCCCCTGCCTCTTCCCAACCCGCAGTGCCCAGCGGATCCAGGAGGACCCGGGAGGCAGGCCATGTCCTTCTGCCGGGAGCAAAGGGGAGGGAGGAGGGCCTGGAGAGGAGCAAAGCCCCCAGCCTGGCGTCCCAGGGTGGGCCTCCTGACCATCCCCTGCTTGGCTGGAGTCGGGCCCTCTGGGGGAAGAGGTCAGATGGTCTGGGTTTGGGGTTGTTTTTTTTTTTTTAAATAAAATAGACATGTTATATTGCCAAGACTTGTCACGGGCCCTTTGTGACCAGGCGGGAGGTGGGGGATCTCCAGCCCCCCTCTAAAGCCCCTCGGCCATTCATTCCCTGATTTTCTTCCGTCAGCTGTGCAGTGCTGACACTGGGCGCCCGATCACCCGCTGCCCCCATGCTGCTCTCTGGAGCTCAGGCCCTGAGGGTTTCTTGGCCTGACCTTTTCTCTCCCTATTTCCTGCAGTGCCCAGGGGAGGGGAAGCCACCCCGCTAGTCCCCTGTCTGCACGGCCAGGGCAAGGCAGTCCACAGCCAGCCTCCCCAGCTCTGGGGACGAGGGCCAGCCATTTGGGATAAACTCAGGAGAGTCCAAGCTGTCCCCAGACTTCTTGTTGAGCTGCTGCCCTGGGGCCTGGCCAGAGGGTACTGCCAGGCTTACCAGGCGCAGGTGGTGAAGGGGAAGGTGCCCTGAGGCGCTCAAGCACCCTGCACTGCCACCTCCAGGCCCTCACACCTGGGAGGAAAGGGGTGGGTGCTGGGAAGGGTGGGCATGGAGGCTATCGAGGTGGGTTCCAGACAGGGTGGCTCTGCCTCTGGTTCTGACTAGGACTTGGGTGATGCGGGCTGTCCGTGGCAGGAGGGAGCTGCCCTGGGGACAGAGGCCAAGGAGGGCAGGGTGGTGCTGGCTCCCAGGGGTGTGAGGTCCCTTCTGACAAAGGGCCATTTCCATGCCAGGGCCTCTCCTCTGGAAACCTACAGCCCAGAAGGGGCTCCCTCCATGACTGGGGCAGGACGGGGGGGGGGGGGGGCAAGTCCCCATGGGGTGAGTGACCGAAGCCACGGGCCACTCCTTGAGACACATGGCTCAAGGGTCCTGAAGTCCTGGGAGGTAGGGACGGGGTGAAAGGAGCCAGAAGTGGGGGCGGGTGGGGGTGGGGAATGTGAACCATCTTTTACCGGTGAAGCCCTGTGCCAGGCATGTTCTTCACACACCTCTAGTCCTCCAGAAATCCTCTGGGGTAGGTATTGATATGCCCATTTTACAAACAGACTGAAGCTACGAGAGAGGAAGTGATTGCCCAGGGTCACACATGATAGATGGCAGAGCCTGGGATTCAAAATCAGTTTCACAGGGCTCGAGGAGCCCTTCGCCCCCTCTGCTCTCCCTGACAGTGGGACCATAGACCGTGGGAGCCAGACTGGAAGACTGAGGCCGGGAAAGGGGAGCCACAAGGACGGTGCAGGGTGGCTGCGGACAGCTGCTGCATTGCCTGGGCACGCGGTTTCAGGAGCCTCCCCCGGCGGTCGCCCCTGGGCCTAGGGCTCTGAGCTGCCGCAGGACTGGCTAGACCAGAGGTGGGGCCAGGGCCACCAGCCCTTTGCCCTGGGGCCAGAGGGAGGACCGGAAGACCAGAAAAGCAGGAGGAGGTGTCTCAGCTGATTGGCAGCTTCTCCCCGCCCCCCAATCTCCCTCCTGCCCCAGGTGACCTTTTCCCCAGATCCCAGGGTCTAGGCACACCCCTGCCGGGAGGTGCGGACAACAGCGACGGCTGGGATTGGTCAGAGCCAGGGGGGACGTGTCCCAGGCTCCGCCAGCCCTGGTGGCTGAGCAGAGCAGGTGGACTCCCAAGATAGACCAGGAGCCACCGGCCTACCCGACTGGGACCTCTGCCCTCCAGACATGGCCCCAGGCCCCCTTGGTCCCCAGCCCTGTGGCCGTGCAGGGGTGCGGGCAGCCTAAGCGCCACCACCCCAGGGCCTGTGCCCATGTCCCTGACCCAGGCACGGCCGGCCTCAGGAGCAGAGGCCATGGAGACAGTTGCCCCAGCTGTGGACCTGGTGCTGGGGGCCTCGGCCTGTTGCCTGGCCTGCGTCTTCACCAATCCCCTAGAGGTGGTGAAGACGAGGCTGCAGCTGCAGGGGGAGCTGCAGGCCCGCGGCACCTACCCACGGCCCTACAGGGGCTTTTTGGGCTCCGTAGCAGCTGTGGTCCGTGCGGACGGGCTGTGTGGCCTGCAGAAGGGGCTGGCCGCCGGCCTTCTTTACCAGGGCCTGATGAATGGCGTCCGCTTCTACTGCTACAGCCTGGCAGGCCAGGCTGGCCTCACCCAGCAGCCTGGTGGCACCGTGGTCGCGGGCGCCGTGGCTGGGGCACTGGGAGCCTTTGTGGGGAGCCCTGCTTACTTGGTGAGTGCCTTGTCCCCATCCTCCACCACCCCATGACCCATGACCCAGCTCCCTCGGGGGCTCTGGAGCCTTCCAGGCTGACTCTGGTACCAGGTCGGGTGGGCCAGGCCGGGTGGGGCCGCTCCAGGCACATCCCCTGCCCGGGGATTGGAATCCGCCCCTGGGCCCAAGCCACAGGGGTCTTGCCCCCATGCTCCTTCTCCTGGGGTCCCTGCTCCACTGGACCTGGGCCGGGGTTGCGGGGGAGGGCAGAGGGTGGCAGGACCGGTGCTGGCTCAAACCCAGCGTGGTGGCCTGTCTTCCTGTGTGGCTGAGCAAGTTAAGAATAAGCGAGGCCCCCGCGTCCTAGGCTGGAGGAGGAATAGTCATGATCCCATAGTCAGAACAGCTTGTCCAGCGGAGCAGAGAGGCCCGGAGAAGGTCAAATGCAGACCCAGGCTGACCTCAGATCCCCCCCCCCAACCCTATTCCCCACGCCCCCTAAGCTGGGGGTGTGGGCTCCTGGAGGCCTGGACGTCGGGGTACAGCTCGTCCAGTCCTCCGTCACATCCGCTCTCACAGGTCAAAACGCAGCTGCAGGCCCAGACGGTGGCCGCGATGGCCGTGGGGCACCAGCACCATCACCAGGTAGGAACTGTCACTGCCCAGAGCCCCCCAGGCCGGGTGGGCTGGAGGGGCTGCCCAGTGACCCGGTGCCCCTCTTCTCCCCGACAGAGCGTTCTGGGTGCCTTGGAGACCGTCTGGCGGCAGCAGGGCCTGGCAGGGCTGTGGCGGGGCGTGGGTGGGGCCGTGCCCAGAGTCATGGTTGGCTCAGCGGCCCAGCTGGCCACCTTTGCCTCTGCCAAGGCCTGGGTGCAGGAGCAGCAGGTGAGTCAGGGACACCTGAGTCTGCCCACAGACACAACAAAGTCAGAGCCATCTGCCTCCTTCCTCCCTGTGCGGGCCCTCATCACACCCCGACATCTCCAGCTGGACCCCCACCTAGGGAAGCCCAGGGGGAGGGGACGGACAGGGACCCGAAGAAAGCTGAGGACCCCGGCTCTGCCCCTGTGCCCAGCAGGGGTGGGGGCCGGCCCGGCAGTGAGCCCTGAACTGTGAAGGAGCTGGGCCGGGGCAATGGCTGGAGGGGCCTGGTCTGCCCCCTTACCCCCAGCTCTTCCGGCCCCCAAGTGCTGGGAGGGGAAGGTGGGCACCTGCAGGGGTCAGAGTCTGTCCCGTCCCCACAGTGGCTCCCGGAAGACAGCTGGCTGGTAGCCTTGGCTGGAGGCATGATCAGCAGTGTCGCCGTGGCTGCCGTCATGACTCCCTTCGACGTGGTCAGCACACGGCTGTACAATCAGCCCGTGGATGGAGCCGGCAGAGTGAGCAGGGGAGGGTGTGGGAGAATGTGGGGAGCTGGAGAGCACGCCCCAGCGCGCGAGCGCGCGCACACACACACATACACACACACGGAGCCAGAGACATGCAGACGTGTGACACACACACCAACACGTTGATTCGGCTTGTTTGCCGAGCACCCATGTCCCGGGCACGGGCTAAGCATGTTCACACCTGCATTTTGTTCTAGCCTCACAACCACCTTCATTTTCCTGATGAGGAAACGGAAGGTCAGGGAGATCTAGTGCCGTGCCTGAGGTCACCCAGCTGCTGAGTGCAGGAACCTGGCCAGGAATCCAGGCTGGACTCACGGCCCGGCAGACACACACGGGCCACCCCGTACCCTGGCGCGGGTTGTGCTCAACACAAAGGTGCCCTCCAAAGGCTGAGCTCGGGACGAAATCCACTCGTGTGCCACTAGCCAAAGCTCGGCCCTGGGGCATGGGCTGTGGCTGCCTGGAGGAAGAGTTCTCTTCATAAATGTCACAGCCTAAAGGGCCACCTTTCTGTAAGTTGCCAGCTTGGGGAGAGTCTGTCTACTGATGTGCCACAGAGGCCCCTACACACAGACACACCCGCTTGTGGTCCCCAGGGCTCCATGACCCCGCAGTGACCTCCGCCCTGTGTCTGTCCCCAGGGCCGGCTGTATGGTGGACTTGCCGACTGCCTGGTGAAGATCTGGCGGCAGGAGGGCCCCCTGGCACTCTACAAGGGTCTGGGCCCGGCCTACCTGCGCCTGGGCCCCCACACCATCCTCAGCATGCTCTTCTGGGATGAGCTCCGGAAACTGGCCGCGCGGGGCCAGCGCCAGGGCACCTAGGCGGCATCCCTCATCGCCGTATCCTGACACAGCCCGGGACCTGGCAGGAAGCGACGGCCCGCTCCGGCTGGGAATGGCCGTCTCAGAGCAGGCCACAGGCCCAGACCCTGCCACACGTCCGAGGAGAGTGTGGACAGCTCTGGCCAACCGCGACCCCTGGCCCATTCAGGGCCTGAGCCTCTGCTCTGGATCACCAGCCACTCTGTTCTCCTGCAAGTTCTCTTCCCTCCCTGCCTGGGTTACCTCATCCCAGGACCTTACCCATGATTACAATAACCGCTCCGGGGCATGACCGTCACCACGAGCCGGGTCGCTCACATGCATCCGCTTGCTTAGTCCTCGAACAGTACGAGACAGTGAAATCCTCTCGTACCAAGAGGAAGCTGAGGCTCAGCAAGGTAAAGTGCTTTGACCAAAGCCACACAGCTTTGAAAGGATGGAACCAGGGCTGGCTCTTAGCTCTGCCCAGTGCAGACTGGTGCCCCTGGCAGGAGCCAGGACCCTGGGGGCTGGAAGGCCCCGAGTGTCACTACTCATGGGGAGGCTCCAGGATGCACCAGGAGGCTGTCATGTCACACCTGCGTCATGAGCTCAGGCTGCCATAAAAAGCGCCTCAGACCAGGGGTTCAAACAACAGATCTTGTCTCACAGTCTGGAGGCTGGAAGTCCAAGATCAAGGTGTCAGCAGGGTTGGTTTCTCTGAGGCCTCTGTCCTTGGTGGCCCTGGGTCCTCACACGGTCTTCCTTCTGTGCCTGTGTCCGAATCTCTTCTAATAGGGAGACTAGTCGTGTTGGATTAGCACCCACCCTAATGTCCTCATTTTAACTTAATTACCTCTGTAGAGACCTCGTCTTCAAGGACAGTCACAGACTGGGGGTTAGAACTTCAGTATATGAATGTGGGGGAGGGGGGGCCTAATTCAGCCTGTAACATCAGCTGAGAGCTTTTACTGAGGGCCTCCTAGATGCCCAGCACTGGTGGCGTTTGCACAAATCCTCATGACCATTCTGAAAGGGAGCTCTTGTGATGCCCATTCTTCAGATGAGGAGGCTGAGGCCCGGGGCAGGGAAGTGACTTGCTTAAGGTGTCCTCACCCCGGGCCCTTTCCCCAAGCTGCAGCCACACACCCCCACTGAGTATGTTCCTAAGGCTCGCGCTGACCTTTGTGCTTCAGAGATGGACACCGAGTACCTGGAAGGGGCAGGACTGGCCCAGGTCCAGCAGCCTGAGCCGCCACACCCCACGTCTGCCGTTCCAAGGGCACGGCTCCCCAACGCACACTCCAAACCAATAAAGTTTTCTATTTTGTTTATTTCCACGACTCCCTTCTGCTGGCAGCCTCAGTCTCCCCCACCCGTGAACCCCCACCCTTGGCTCGCTCTCCTCAGTTGGGAAAGGAGGATCCACGTGTTTTGGGGCAGGCCAGTGGCACCCCACCGCATCCAACCCGTCGGAGGCCTGCCACCTAGTGGACACGGGGAGGGCCGTCAAGGAAGGCTGCCCCGCGGCTGAGGGAGAGGACCCAGACCCGGATCTCAACCTCAGGCTGTTGGGGGATAGATGCCCTCCCTCCAGACCTCAGGCTGAGGATGCTGAGCCTCAGGCTGTGGGGACACAGAGCCCCGCCTTCCAGAACTGGGGCTGAGGGGGCAGAGCCCAGTTGCCAGGCTGGGGGCTGGGGCAACAGCGACACCTGGGGCTTCACGAAGGCCCTGTGGGGCAAGCCCTAGCCGAGCCTGAAAAAGTGGGCCCCCAACTTGAGCGCGGACAGAGGCCAGAGACCAGTGCTGGAGATGCCCGCCCCGTGTCATGCTGCCCAGATGTGGAGCCCCTGAGCAGCAGGTTGGCTCCCTGGGCCCATAACCCTGCAGCCCTGAAGATGTGAGACCCCTGCCTCCCCTCCCGGGCCCTCCCCTGTCCTCCCCTCCGCTCCCCCCTTCTGACCCCTCCCCTCCCGGACTTCTGACCCCTCCCCGCCCCTCCCCTCCCTCCACTGACACCTTTGCCCCATGACGTCGGTCTCTCTGGTGCAGACCTGGCCTGAGGCCGGGGCTGATCCCGGCAGCCATGTTCTCCCTGCCATCCCTCCCCTCCTGGCTCCCCAGCTTCCCCTCCCTCCGGTGGGGCTCCGGCCTCCTCGACTCTGTCCTTCAGGGTGAGCGCCGCCTCCTCATCCCGCGCAGCTCTGGGCCCCCCGCAGGGTGGACCCCCCACGTGGGTCTCGCACCACCTCTCACCCTGCCAAACTCGCTTGCCCTCCCTCCTGCCCCTCAGGCCTCATCGGGGCCAGTGGAGTCTCGGTCCTGAACAGCCTCCTGAAGGTCTACTTCTTTGTGAACTGTGCCAAGTGAGTGACTGCCAACCCAGCCCACTCCCGGCCCCTCCCTGGGCCCTGGGCCCTGAGCTGACTCCGGCCTCCGTGGGGGAGGGCTGGAAGGAAGAGAACCCCGTCCCCAGGGTGCGTTTCTGGGGGCACGGGGTCCGCTGCCTGGGCCCAGGCTGGTGGTTCTGACCCCGCCCACGCCCGCTCTGCCCGACAGCAACTCCGAGCGGCGGCAGGAGAAGCAGCGGCTGCAGGCCCAGTGGGCCTTGCTGGAGATGGTGCACCTGGCGGGGCTGGCCCTAATCCTGACCATCCTGGGGGCCCGGGTGGCTGCCCTGGTGGTGCTTGAGTTCTCCCTCCGGGCTGTCTCCTCACTGCTCTCCCTGGGTAAGGTAAGGCTTCCAGAGGAGGTGAGTCACGACCCAGCCCTGGGCCCTAGTTTTCCCCCTAGAACACAGGAACCTGGGCCCAGCTGGAGCACTCTGTCTCCTCACCACCCCCTTCCTGTAAGGCTGAGACTGGAGAGTGCAGATTGCCTCCGGGGGTTGGGAGCCCAGTCCCCGCCGGCCCACAGTGGCCCAAAGCCCCAGGCCAAGAAGACGGCGGTGGCAGCTCCGGGCTGTGGAGCTCCCCACGCGCCAGGCACCGTGCCAGATACTTTGGGGGCGTCATCTTGCGCATCCTCACAATCATAGGGGGTAAAGCTCTGCTGTGATGGGGGCACTAAGGCTCAGAGAGGGTAAGCGGCTTGTCCCAGGTCAACCAGCAAGAAGTAGAGTGAGGATTTGAACCCAGGTCTTCAAGGCTCCGAACCACCAACCTTCAGAAAGAAACAATCGTGAGGAGATCAGGCAGAAAGAAATGGTCCCAGGAAGGGCTTGACCCGAAGGCAGTATTCCTTCTCTGGGGACGATTCCCAAGGTTCCTTCTGGCTCCAGCCTCCTACAGAGTGGTCTGTGTGCCTTCACAGCCGCCTGGGCCCATCCCCCGCCCCTGTGAGAGAGGCAGCCCCCCTCCCCCCCCCCACCACCGCGGGCCCCTCTTCCGCTTCCTTCCCTCCCCCCACCTCCCCCCTGCACAGGGCTCCGAGAGGGAGAGGCTGCAGCTGTACCTGCTGAGCCAGTACTCACTGGGCTGTGGGCTGACCTGCGGCCTGAGCTTCCTGCAAGAGGGCGCCCCTCACCGCACCCTGAACCTGCTGCTGGGCCTCTGGCTGGCCACCCTGCTCAGCGCGGGTGCCCGGCGCCTCTGCCGCCACGTCTGCCAGCTCTACGACGAGCTGCACAGCGGCCTGCGCTGCTGCGGGCTCTGCCTGGGCCTGCTGGCTGGCGCTCACGGCCTCCCCCGGCTGCTGGCCCGCGCCCTGGCCGTGGCCTTCGCTGTGGGCGACCTGGCAGCCGTGGCCCTCGTCAACCGGGACTTCCCGACCACCTCGGACGCCGTGCGCTTCTGGATGCCGCTCATCATCTGCTACACCCTGCTGGTCATCTACATGCAGGGTGAGGGCCACAGCTGGGGACCTGGGCACAGCATCATCACGCTAGGCCCTGGGGAGGTCAGCCCTGTTTAGACACCGCCCCCCTCCCCGCCATCCCAGGGCACCCAGTCTAGTGACAGAAGCCATAGGGAACAGCTCAGGGAAGGGTGTGGCGTGCGGCGGGAGCCCTGAGGAGATGGAGCTTGAATTGGGTTTTGAAGGATAAGTAGGAGCCCCTGGGAGAGGTGGGGGGTGGGGGCAAGGAGGTCCCGGCAGGGGAAACCACACATGCCAAAGCCCAGAGGTGAGAGAAGGCACCACGTTGTCAAACTGGAAAAAGTTGAGTGTGGCTGTCACCCGGAGGGAATGGGGAGGGGATGAGGCTGGCCAGTTTCATGGGGGCCTGATGGGGAGCCCTCATCAGCCAGGCTGGCCGGCAGCTGAGAAGCCACTGCAGGTTGTCAGCAGGGGAGAGTGACCTGGGGCCCCAGGCGTGGCGGCAGGCGGTGACAAGCACCCCCTCCCCCCAGAGGAACAGCGGCAACACCCCGGCCTGCAGAGCCAGGTCCAGACGTTGCTGGTGCGCATGGGTGGCCTCTTCGTGCTGCTGCTGACCGTGGGCTGCTGGCTGGACCTCCTGGGGGTCCTCCTGTCCCTGCTGGGCGAGCTCTGGTGCCTGGCAGGCAGCCGCACTCTGCTGGACCTGTGCCGGATACAGGTGGGCACTCCACCCCGAGCGTCCCCCGGACACTGAGCCCTGCCCCAGACAGCGCGAGGAGCCTCAGCACGCCCCAAGTTTACAAAGAGCTGGGGTGACCTCTCTTGGGGTGGGGGCAGAAGGAGCTGAAATCCCCTCTTCCTCCTAGTGTTAACCTTTGACCCCTCAGAGGTCCCGAGTGGGAGGAAAGGCCTGGGTAATCGGAGGCCTGAAGTCCCCCACCAGAGGATGGGGGAACTGAGTGGTGTCCTCCGTCTTTGCCTCCCCACCTTCCCTCAGGATTTTCCATCCCGGAGGCCTTCGGGGTCAGCCCCAAGGCAGACCCAGCCCCAGCCCTCAGCAGCTGCCCAGCCCCAGGACACAGCCCCCTCCTGACCTGCCTGAGCAAGGACTTGAAGTCCGTCTTAGGCCCACCCAGGCTCATCTGGAGGCCTTGACACTGCCAGGACACTGCCCCGCAGCAGAGGGGCCAGCCCCACCTGGAGTGAAAGGTGGGCGCTGGGGGCTCCTGCAGGGAGGCGAAGGCTTGGGGCTAGGGACCTCAGAAGGGGGGCACCTGGAGGCCAGTGGGTGAAGCCCTGTTTTTCTCAGGATGGACAATGGATACAGCCCCCTCAGACCCCCCTTTCCCAGGGGAGTTGGGGAATAGGGGAGAATTGCATCCTCAGAATGGCCCCCCTTTACTGGCCTCCCTCTCCTCCTCCATGAACAACAATAAAGATGATTTTTCTCAACCTGTGCTTAGAATCATGAACACACAGAGAGGGAAAGAGGCTTTCCTGGGGCCACACAGCCCTTCTGGCTGGGGCAGGTTCCGGGGATACATGCGGGCTGGGTCCCCTGGGGTTTAGGAGTTCAATATTGAGGTGGCTGAGGATTCAGTGGCATGGACTCGTGGTCTAGCACCCACTTGCAGTTGTGGGTGGACGGTGTCCGTGCTCCACCCCATCCTAGGCTGTCTAAGACCATGAGGGTCCTTGCTAGCTCAGCCTCGTTCAGCCCTGTCTCCCCTGCAGGGCCCAGCCCAGGGAGGCCACTGAGTTTCTGGGAAAAGGTTGGGTACCAGCTCCTCTCCTTACTTTGCTGTGTGCCATTGGGTGAGTCGCTGCCACTCTCTGAGCCAGTCAGAAGAAAAATGGCCATGTATAGGATGCTTACCACCTGCCAAACACTTTTATGATCTCTTTTTGTTCTGACATCAGCCCCAGAGACAGGTACTGTTATCCCTTTTTAACAGATTCAGAAACAAGCCCAGAGAGGTTATGTAATTTGCTCAAGGTCACGGAGCTAGTTAGGGGCAAAGCCAAGATTGGAGCCCGGGTGGCCTGACCCCCAAAGCTCAAGTGCTTTGCATGCTTCCTGCTACCTTCTTCTTGTTGAAGAGCTGGGGCCACGGAAACCAACAGAGGTGCATATAAAAAAATACGGCAGGTCCATTCCTGGAAGTTTCTGGAATGTGGTTCCAGCCACCTTGCGAGCAGAGTAGCCTGAGGTTCCATCACAGCCATGTTTTCCTGGCCTGGGCACCGGGCCCACAGGGAATGAGGGCCCTTTCCGAGGAGGGGCCCCACAGGGCAAAGAAGACTGCTAGCTAGGGGGTGTCCAGGGGGCTACGAGGGTCAGGTTGTCTGGGAGTGACCGAGGACACACCAGGAAGGAGGTGAGGCGAGAAGTTTCTTGGAGGATTCCAGGCTCTGGCAAGCCCTGCTTCTCAGCAAAGGCCACCGTGCTCACCCGGAGGCTACTTCTTCTGGAAGCAGACAGAGTCTGGTGTAGGATTCTCTGTTCCCCACCCCAGGGCACACCTGGGACACGGCGGCAGGCTGGCCCCAAGGCTGGACAGGGTGGTTTCAGCTCCTTCAGAAATGGCCGCCCAGTGACAGCTCAAGCCCAATCTCTGATCCCTTGTTCTCCACGCTCTACCCCCAGGAGGGCCTCTCAGCTCCAAAGTAGCTGAGGTGGGGGAAATGCCTGTGGTTGCCCCTTCTCCCAATCCAGGACCCAGCCCCTGCTCCGCCTGGGAGTGTGTTCAGTTCCCTCTGGGCAGGAAACTTGCCCCAGTCTGGGAGGAAATGGCTCAGTTAGCTGGGCACACGGCCAGCCCTTGCCAGACCCAGGCACCAGGGTCCGACTCGGGCCCGATGTTTTTGCTGGAAGGTTCCCTGGCCTCCTGGCCCCCAACAGCCTGGGATCCAGTGGGGATAGGGCTGGGAGGGGATTGGATTTGGCGGTCCTTTCCTTTTTATGGACGTGGGGACCATTTCCAAACAAAAATTGGGCCGCATGGGTTGGAATAGAATTCTTTTCTTATCTATTAAATTATTTTTGTGAAAAGTCTGACAAGGGTATAAAAATTAGATCACTCTAAGTGAGGCATTTAGCAAATCTCCATACCAAACAAAGAAAAACAGGCCTGAAGTCCAGAGAGCAGAGGAAATCCAGAAGGTACAGTCTGGAATGGGGTATGCAGCTGGGACTCATTCTCCTACAGAGACTATAAGAGGCCCGAATCCTGGGCCTGGACCAGCATCCTTCTGAAGAGGTGGGAGACCAGGACTCCCAGTCTCTGCTAAGAGAGGATGGTAACTAACCTCCAGGGCAGCTGGGATTGCGGTGAGCCAGCCTCCTCCCTCCTGAGCCCCCTACTTCTGGCTCTTCTGAGCTTTGGCATTGTCCCTTTGGGCATCTTGCATGCCTTCCCCTGTTTGCTCATTCACAAGTAATTACTGAACATCCGCAGGGGCCAGCAGGCTCTGGGCCAGAAAAGATGCAGAAGTAACAACTGTGCTATAAAGAAACATAAAGCTGGGTAAGGGGATAGAGTGGCAGGAGGTTGGGTCCAGCAGGCTAAGGAGAGGGTATTTGTTAGTCACAGCCACGTAACAAGTGGCCCCAAAACTTAGCAGCTTTAAACAACAGATACTTATTGTCTCCCTCTTTTTTTTTTTTTTTTTTTTTTGAGAGAGAGTGCATGTGCTTGAGCGGGGGTGGGGGGGGTGGGGGGGGAGTGTGGAGAGGGAGAGAGAGAATCTCAAGCAGGCTCCATACCCAGCCCAACATGGTGCTCCATCTCACGACCCTGAGATCATGACCTGAGCTGAAATCAAGAGTCAGACGCTTAACCGACAGAGCCACCCAGGCGCCCCTACTGTCTTTCTGTGCTTTGGGTCCCCCAGCCTGGAAGGGTCCTCTGGCTCAGGTTCTCCTCACAGACCAAGTCAAGTTGTTGGCCAAGGCTCTGGTGTCATCTTAAGGCTTGACTGGGGTAGGATCCACTTCCAAGCTCACTCACATGGTTGTTGGCAGGGTTCAGTTTCTTGTGGGCTACTGGACCGAGAGTCTCGGTTCCTCTCTGGCTGTTGGCTGGGGGTGTCCTTAGTTCCCTGACACATAGGCCTCTCCATAGACAGCTCACAACATGGAAGCTGGCTTCCCTTAGAGCAAGCCAGGGAGGGACAGAGAAAGAAGACAGCAGGACAGAGGTCACAATCCTTTTGTAGCCCGATGTGAAAAAGCAACACCCATTGTTTTTGCTGTATTCCATGGATTAGAAGCAAATCCCTGAGTCTTGCCCACCCTTGAGAGGAGGGATTACACAAGGGCAGGGCAGAAGGTGTGGAACCTTGGGGGCCATCTTTGAAGCTGCCTTCCACCGAGGGCTTCTTTGAATGGACTGAGGGAGCAAGCCAAGCAGATTCTGAGGGAAGAACATCCCTGGCTGAGAGAAGAGCCCGGGCCAAGGCCCTGAGGTGGCAACAAGCTGAGAGTATTGTAGAAACAGCCAGAAATTTAGTGTGGCTGGAGTATCAGAGAGGATGGAGTGGCAGGAATGAGGTCGCAGAGGTGGGCAGGGACCAGCTCACTCAGGGCCACAGTGAGGGTCGTGACGGGTAGCAGAGAGTTTGTACAAGGGAGTGACATAATGTGACTTACATTTTTAAAGGATTCCTCTCCTTGCTGTTTATAGAATAGTGCAGAGACAGAAAACCAGTTTAGGAGCATTTGGAATTACTCACATGAGATGATAATAACCCTGGGAATAACCCAGGGCTTGGGCCAAGATGGTAGCCATGGAGGTAGCCAGAATAACCCAGGGCTTGGACCAAGATGGTAGCCATGGAGGTAGCCAGAATAACCCAGGGCTTGGACCAAGATGGTAGCCATGGAGGTAGCCAGAAGTGGATGGATTGGATTGGATGGGTGGACATGGCTGGATGGACATGGATGTATTGTGATGAGTTCATAGGGCTTCCTGATCAATTAGATGTGGGTATGAGAGAATGAGAAGAACCCAGGGCTCTTAGCTTTTTGGCCTGAAAACCTGGTGAATGAGGTGGGAGGCATCTGGGGCAGAGCAGGACCGCCTCGCAGGTGCGGTCAGCATTGGCGGGAAGGCCAGGTGTTATGAGGTTTGATGAGGTGTGGGGCTCAGGGAGGCCTCACTGACAAAGAGCTGTTGACCTGGAATCCTGAACATTCGGGGGGAGTTCCCAGACCAAGGGAGTGGTGGGGAAGCCCAGGCGCTGCGCCGCCCGAGGGGCTAAAGAAAGGTCTGCGTGGCTGAGCAGAGGGGGTGAGAGTCCCAGCAGTGGGAGACATTGTCACGGAGGCTGGCTGTGGCCAGATCACCCAGGGTCACAGGAGGGCTTGGCATTCTTCCCCCCCGCCGCGGAAAGCAACAGGAGCCCCTGAGGGGCTGTGTAGGAGCCCTTGAACATCACACGCAGCTCTAGCAAGATGGTCCGGCCATCAGTGGAGATGTGTTGTGAAGGAGTAAGAGCAGGGCCAGTCCAATTTTAAGGGCCCCCCTTAGGAAAAAGAATACAAAATCTGTATTAAATGAATAGTGATAGAACGATAAAGAAAAGCATAACAAATTGCTGGAGGCCTAGAGACTTGGGTTCCTTCTTCTGACATCTCCCTGGGCAGCATGCCAGGAGCACTTAATGGAAAATGCTTCCTGAGTGCAATCTGGCTGCCTCCCCTCCCAGAACACTCTGTAACTCCCAGCAACCCTCACAAGGGCCCCTACAAGTAAGAGGCCTACACAGTCACCGTAAACCCACCTTGGCTAAGAGAGAAGTAGCGAGGCCAGCTGGGGGTAAAGGAGGGGTCTCAGGGACTGGGGTTGCTGAGTAGATGAAGCCAAGGGTGGGGGCTCCTGGTGGGGATGGGGGCTCAAGCTGGGGGACGGGATCAGTGAGGTGTTTGAACAGGGGCTCAGCCTGGGCCAGCAGCCGAGGGCTTGGGGAAGTCTCAGGGCCCTCAGGGACCTGACTGACGCCAGGATTTCCCCCTCTCTGTCCGAGAAGGAGCTCTGACCTCCAAGGCTGGGTTCAAGGAGCCTCGAGCCCCCTCCATGGCCCACCCCTCACTCTGGAGCCCTTGCTGATTTGGCAAACCATGGGAACCAACCAGCTTAGACAGTGTCAGTTCAGGCCCCCGGAGCAGGAGGGGATTAAGACCCAGACGATGTTGTCATAGCCAGGTCTGGGAGGCTGGGCCCTGTGTGGCCCAAGTGGACACAGGCTTGGGGCCTGAGAGGAGGGGAATTTATGTGGCTATAATGTGGCCCAGTCTGCTCCCCCTGGGTTTTTAAACATTTCCCTACACACTTGGCCCGTTCAGTAGAGTTGCCTGGAGCCAGGCCACCTGTTTGAATGAAGCTCATTTACTAACATTGTGACCTTGAGCAAGTTATTGTCTGTGCTCAGTTTCCCCACTTGTTGAGTGCACTGAACAGATGGTAGGGCACGTAGCCCAGCGGCTGACTGTGGGCTCCAGTCCCCACCAGCCCGCCAAGGGACCATAATTTGCATTACCTGCCCGCAGCCTTCAGAGCAACCTGGGAGGAGTTGACTGTTTCTTTGTCTCCTCAGGAGAAAACCCAAGGTACAGAGAGATCCCATGACTTGCTCAAGCTCACAGAGCTAATTAGTGGGAGAGCCAAGATCCAAATTCAAGGAGGTCTGACTCCAAAGCCCAATCCCTTTACAGCTCACTACCCATCACTACTTCTACGTGATTTGCCTACGCAACTACTTAAGACCTCCATCTCCAACTTGCGCATTTTGTAGGAATTACTGAGTCCCTACTATGCACCAAGCATCATGCTGGGTGCTGGAGACCCAGAAAGTAATGAGACAGAGCCCTGCTCCCAGTCTCATGGGGAAAGCATGGTGGTGCAACCCAGCAGCCTTGGGATGTATCCAGGGGATGGACATGACTCCTAAGCCTGCCTGGAGGAATCAGGACATGCTTCTCAAAAGTGGTGGCAGGGATGCGGAATTTGCCAGGAGGAGGAGGTGATCCAGACCCATTGGGGTCTCACCAGTCTTTACCATGACTCTGCTTTCAGCAACGGAAACATGATTTTAACCTGTTGAAGACAGGGCAAGAAAAAAGAGAATGCATTGGCTCCAGAGGTCCAGAGGGGAGACTTCAGGCATGGCTGAATCCAGCAGCCTAAGTGATGAGATCAGCTCTCTCTCCTTCTTTATCATCTTTGTTCCCCTGCCCTCTGTGTTGGTCTAAGTGCTCATAAAAAAAATGGTGCCAAGCTTGCATTTTGTTAAGACTGGAAAAATGCTGCCTCTTTTTAAATAGTTCCAGCCAGGCACTGACAGTGGGGGTGGGGTTCCTCAAACAGAAATTGGAGGCTGTGACTAGAATCCAGGGAAGTGATGCCGGCTGACAGGAGCCACGACGTCCCTCGGATTCTCCAGTGGAACCAAGTCTCTGCCTTATCTCCAGCACTTCGTTCATCTCGCGGTGATCTCCCCAAGACCTCTGTCCTCTCCCTGCCAGGGAGAGAGGAAAGGAACTCATCTGTGAACACCTGCGAAGTACCAGGCATATTTATCCACATGCATCCATCAAATCCTCACGGCGAAGCCCAGGTGACAAGAGGAAACTGACTTGCCCAAGGCAAGCGACTGACCAGTGGCAGAGCTGGACTCACTCACAGATCCTGATTTGACTCCTATCTGTGCTTGGCCCGCCACCTGCCCTGCTGCAGTGGGGGGGGGGCTCCCGCTTCTCGGAACTGCTCCCCCTCCTGCCCGGCCAGACACACAGTAGGTGCTCAGGGAATAAGAGTTGAGCTGATCTGACTCCCAGCAGGCAGAGCAGAGGATATGGAAGAAGGAGCGGGGGCAGAGTCAGGACGAGGAGGCCCAGGGAGGCTTCTGAGGCTCTTTGCCAAGAAGTGGATCCCCTGCACCTCCCCCTGCCCCGGATGTACAACTTCATGCAGCTGTTAAGTCTGGGCACCCCACCCCCCAAAGGCTGGGGCTGGCGGTTCTGCTCTGGTCTGGCCCACACGGAGCCCGTCAAGGGGAAGGGCCACTGAGCAGGCAGATGCTTCCCTTCCTCAAGGTCTCTGCCAGTGGGGGCTGTGTGGCTCCGGGAAACTTGTCCCTGTTCCGGGGTCTAGTTGCACAACCTATGGACTGTGTGAACACAGTGCTCGGGGGACCGGGCGAGGGTGACGTGACAATAGCCAGCACTACCATTGGTGGGCACTGACCATGAGCCAGGCCCTGGGGGCCCCTTTCAGCACCTCTGTCCCTAACAGTTCTGCAGAGGGAAGCATTCATGTCCCCAGGGGAGGGTATCTGATCCATCTCCCCTATTTTTTTGTTTGTTTGTTTCTTGAAAGAATTTATTTTTAAGTAATCTCTACACCCAATGTGGGGCTCGAACCCATGACCCTGAGATCAAGAGCTGCATGCTCCACCCACTGAGCCAGCCAGGCACCCCTCCCTTATGTTATAGGCGAGGAAACAGAGCCTCAGAGAGGGAAAGAGCTTGTCCAAGGTCATAGCCAGCACCAGAATGCTGGGAGTTAAGCCGAAATCTGACCTCAAAGCCCGTGTATTCCTTACTGCCTCCCTGGCCCTGGAATGTCCTCCCCTGTTCTTCTCATGGCTGGCTCCTCCTCATCTCAGCTTAAGTGACACCCGCCCCCCGGAGAGGGCTTCCCTACTCTCACCTGCCCCCCTTACTCTGTGTCTGTCAGCCCCTTATTCATTCCTTCATGGCACACATCACCATTGTGTTATGGTCACCGTGATATCATGGTAATTATTATAGTAGTTGTGTTACATGTTGATCTCCCCCACCTCTCCGTAAGTTCCGTGGGGACATGGATGGATTGTGTCTGACTTGATTCCCTCGGGCTCCTCGACTCGTTTTAGCACATAGTAGATGCCCAACCAATGTTTCCTGGATCAAAGCCCTCTTCTAGGGGCAGTAGGTGCATGCTCCCCTCAGACTGGGCGGCAGCAAACGTCCGCACTGCCCTGGTTCTGTCCCCCAAACTTCTCTCCCACCCCTTCCCTGCCACCCGGCGTCTCAGCTGCCACAGCCCTAATAAAAGATTGAGCCGCCTTGCTCAACTGCTTGGAAGAGAGCTGGGTACAAGGCTAGCAGGATAGGAGGAGGGAGCAGGGGCTCTCCGAGCTGGCAGACAAAGGGCGTATGTTCCCATCCAGGACACTTCCTGGGTTTCCCTTACAGGAAGCTTGGCACCTGCCAAGGTGACACTGACACACACACACACACACACACACACACACACACACACACACACACACACACACACACACACACACACACACACACACACACACACACACACACACACACACACACACACACACACACACACACACACACACACACACACACACACACACACACACACCCCGCCCCTGGGCTGGTGTGGGACCGCCTTCCCCAGAAAAGCTCCTCTCCACCGAGGAGCAGGGACAGAGGTAGAACAGGCGGCCAGGCGTGCTGGACAGCAGGTAAGTGGCGGCAGCTGGCCCCCCCCCCATATCCCTTCGACCTTCCCCCTTCCAGCCAGTCCCAGCCCCAAGCAGATGTGTGGAGCCTCGGCCCTAGATGGAGTCCATGTGACTTTGGACGAGGCCCCAGATCAACCCTTTGGGGCCTCATTGTTCCATCTGCGGGTGCAGTGAGGTGGCTCAAGAGATATCATGAAGGTGAGGGAGGGCAGCTCCATTTTTATCTGTTTTAAATAAGCTTCTGGGTCACAAAGCACTTGAAAAGGGGGTTCTAGGGCAAACCCCTGGATCACACCTTCCTCCTTAAGGTCCTTCCCATCTCTGGCTGTCAGCAGCCCCCTCCTTCCTCCTGGGGAAGTTCCTGCAGGCTGGGGAATGGGCCTGATCAAGGGCTCGGGCAGCCTGGAGTCTGAGTCCCCTGGGCCACACCGTGCTCTGCAAGCCTCAACTCCCACATCCCTGTGGGCAGCAGGTGCAGGGGCCTCGGGGGCCGCAGAGCAGCGTGTGCACCCGGGGCCGCCGGCTGGTCTGGGTTTGAACCCAGCTCTGCCACTTGCCCCTCATGTGGCCTGATGCCTCTCTGGGCCTCAGTTTCCTCAACTGTGAAGCAGGAATGACCAGTCCTGACCCACAGGGCTGTCCAGGCGATTTGATGGAGAGGCCTGTAGGTCAGGTGCCTGCACCCGGGAAGCCTCTGCCTCGTATCGTTATTGTGGAGTGGTTGAGAGGCTCACAAGTGGGTGAGGGATTGAGAGGGGCTGGGAGGAGGAGAAGGAGGGGTGGGGGAATGAGACAGCGTACCCAGGTGCCCCCCTCACGACCCCCGCGAGCGGGAGCCCCTCAGCAGCAGCCCCAGAGCCATTCTGGCCAGGGTGACTGTAGCTTTGGCCCCGGGGGAGAGCTCAACTCCGCCTGGCCTCCCCCCAGACGGTGCTGGGTCCAGCCCTCCTCTGGCCTCAGCTGCTGTGGCTTTAATCAAAAGAACAATCTGTTTGCCTCAGAATCAGACCCGGATTCCTTTTCCCACCAATGTTCCCAAGGCCTCCAGGGACCCAGGCGGCCCATCCTGGCTCCGGCCCGTCTCCTGTCCCAGGGCCCCAGGGCCCAGGGCCCAGGCTCTGCTTCCTCCTCCCCCCTCTACTCCGGCTTGGGTCCGGGGAGTGCAGGAGGTGGGAGGGAGCAGAGACTGGAACCAGGGTTGGCAAGCCAGGCGACCCAACTGCCTGCTGGGCCCTGCCTGCCAGGCTGCCTGGAGGGGCCTGTTCCCCTCCCCCCCCACCCCCCACCCCCACCCCCACCCCCACCCCACCCCACACCCCCGGCCCCGGGGACACTGGGTCCTGACTGCAGACGGCTTAAGGCTCCACTCAGGCAGTGATGGCTGCTCAGGACAGCAAACTAGAATGACCTGCTCCCCTGAGCATCTGAGACCTCCACCCAGGGTCACCCCCTAAAAAAGCCCCAAGCCCAGCATATATTGACCACTGACTGCCACCCACTTCTCACTGTCAATACCATCGTTTATCCTCAGGCTGACCCCGAGCTGGAAGCAGCCTTTACCCCCATTGTACAGATAAGAAACTGAGACTCCAGGAGGCGGGGTGACTGCCCAGGGTCACTGGGTTAGTGATTGGCCGTGGAACCCAGGTCCACCTGACTCCTAGGACCCTGGGAGTTCTCAGGCCAAACTCAAATGTAAGTACCACCCCCCCACCCCCCCAACCCCCGCCACACACTCACACCCACAGGGCAGGTGGGGCCACCAACCCAGGTGACCTAGGGAAGGAGGAGCGGAAGGGCCTCGCTGGGCCACAAAGGCCCCGGGGGTGGGCAGAAGGGGAGGCCTCCCACCCCGGGCCCGGGCCCAGGGGACGGGAGGAGTGGTCGAGGGAACAAAGGGCGGGCGGCGGGGGGCGGCGCGGGGCGCGGCCGGGCAGGTGGGGGGGCAGGTAGGGGCCGCTTCCGCCGGCGGGAATCCCGGGCCCCCTCCCCCTAAGCTTCACCTTTTATGGTAAGGCGGCCGGGGCGGCGGGGCGGAGGGAGCCGAGGGGGCGGGGAGGGCGGAGGGGGCGGGAGGCGCCGCGCCGCTCCCGGCTCTGCTCGCTCGGGCGTCGGACCGGAGCCGCTGGGGCGCAGGCGACGCAGGTAAGCGGGACGCGGGGCGCGGGGGGGGGGCAGCCGTCCTTCCGACCCTGCCCCGGCCGCACACAGGTGACAGCGCGGGCAGTCCCGGGCCGGAGCCCCACCTGGCCCCCCGCCCCCCCCCCCGGCCGGGACCCCAATCCCGGCGCTCCGGGTGGGGGCCCGCGGGGGGCGGGGTTGCAGCCTTGGGTCCCGGCTCCCGGCCTCTGTCCCCGGAGCGGGGGGAGGGCTGGTGTCCCTGCCCCGGAGCGGGGCGGCGGGGTGGGGAAGAGGTGGGCAGGGCGGAAGCTCCCGCACAAAGAGGACAGCGTCCCGCACATGGATCGAATTAAAGTCCCTGGCGGCGCCCCACAGTGACCCGGCCAGCCGCCCGGCTGGGCTGCTTGCGGGAGGGCGCCGGGTTTCCGGAGCTCCGGCCCCCTTCACCCAGGCCGGGTCAGGCGGGGGGGGGGAAGGAGGGGCCCCAGGGCCGCCCCTCTCTGGGCCTCAAATCCCCGTCGGGGCCTGGGAAGGGGTGTGCTTTGGGGCATCTTGGCCGAGATCCTCCCCCAGCCCTGCTCCGGGGACCCCGGGAAGAGCCCGGGCAGCGCCCAGATTCCTGCTCTTGATGACGGAAGCCAAGTCGGGTACTCCCAAGTCCCCCAAGCCCGCTGGGCCCCTGGGGGCTCCTCCCCATCAGGGGCTGGATAACCAGCTGGGCTTCTCTTTGCACCTACCAAATACCAAGATCTGGAGCGCTCTCTCCTTGTATTCTCTCAGCCAACCACCTTTCAGGACAGACTTTTTTATTCTCACTTTAGGAAAAAACTGAGGCCCAGAGAGGGTCAGTAACCTGCTCCGGGTGACCCAGCAGGAAAGAGGTGGGGCCGGGCATGACTCCAGCTCTCTGTGCTTCCTTGGCTTCCCTGAGGTGGGGGAGAGAGAACGGGAACCCTACCCAAGGCTGCAGGGCCCTCTGCAGGGGGTGGGCGCAGCCTCATTCCCACCTCCAGCAAAGTGTCATTCTGAACCAAGCGTAGGTTGCTTTGTCCAAGTATTAAAGAACAAAGCTTACAGGTGGTTCCAGAAGTTTTTGGAGGGGGTTAGGAAGGAGTACGAAGGAAGGGAAAGAGAGGGGCCACCCCTAGGACGCCGGCCAGCTCAGCCAGCCTGTCCCTGCCCTGGGCTACAGCCGAAAGCCGGGCTGGGTGGCTGGCTGGCTGGATCTCAGCCTTCTTCCTTCCTCTTGACAGGAAATGACTTTCTTTCCCTTTGTTCCCACTTTCTCTGCTTACCCAACTAGATCTCAGATTCCCCCTCTGCGGGAGGAAGGATGGGGGCGGAGGGTCCTGTGGGTGCGGCTGGCCAGGAGCTCCACGGGGAGCTTTCTCACTCCTACCCCACTCCAGGGTGACCTGGGGGCCGTGGGACCTGAGGGAGGCTGAGGCTCCCTCTCCTAACAGCCCGGGCTGGACTGACAGGCTTTGAAAATCCCCAGTGGGGGCCCCTTCCCCTGGGGCCTGAAGTGCCTGCAGGAACTGCAGGGAGGGATGGGGTGGGGGCGGAGCTGCCCAGCTGTGAACATCTGGCCTTAGAGCGAGGACACTTGCCTTGGATGTTTTCCGAGAAACCCACAGATCTGACTTCCCGGAGGGGTGGGCTGGGGTGGAGTGGGGGTCAGAGCAGGGTCGGAGGGAGGCAGAGGGAGCATTCACAGCGGTCTCTGGGGATGAGCCCAGAAGGCACTGACCACAAGAAAATCTATCCGGGTTGGGCCATTCTGGGGTGAGAACAGGCCTGAGGATTTGGAGGCCCCGTACCATCCAGGGAAGGAAAAGTGTGTCGTCTCAGGGCCAAGGACACCCCCGGGACTCAGGTCAAAGGGGGCTCAGTTAGAATTCTGAGTCTGCCAAGACTGCTAAGATGACCTGGAAAAGTCACTTAACCTCTCTCTCGGGGCCTCACATGGAACTACCCGTAAGGTAGGGGCATGAGGGGCTGTGTTGCAAATGAGGTGCATTTTGAGGCTCGGAAAGCACGAGCTGCAGTGCCCGGCACATAGCAAGTGCTTGGTCAGTAGGTGCCATTGCTGTCGTTTCTTGGATGTGAATCTCTGAAAGCTGCTTACAAAAATAGACTCTTAAGCTTATAACCGAGTGTAAGGCCAAAGTGTCAAACTATATGGTTTTGACCTCTGACCATGGCGGCCAATATCAGCAAGCATATATACTTCCAGACATCACTTACAGAACAAGATGCAAAAGGAAAGTCCTTTGAAAGCACTGTTAAAGCTTTCTTCATATGTTGGTTTCTTATTCAGAACAGGTATTTTATTAATCAGACTGAGCTATATGTTTTAACCAAACATATAAACCAGTTTAAGAGGAATAGAGGCACATTTGTTGTGTTTGTTACTATTGTTCCATCAGTCACCAAGAGAGTCCAAGGTGGCCAGTGGACTTTGAGATACAGAGGGGGGCCCTACGAGTGGTCACTTGGGCTCCAAGTCTGCCACTGGGGTCCCTCAGGGCCCTCAGCCCCTACCCACCCAGCCCCACTTCTTGAGATTCACTCACTAGGTCCCTGTTTATTCTTCTCCCTGCACACCTGTGGGCTGGACTTTGGAGCCATATCCAGGTGGCTCAGCTGGAGAGTGAGTTAGAAAGCTCAAACTGGGCAGAAGTCCTGGGAGCCCAGTGAGGACCCCTGGCTGAATGTGGTCAACTTGCCCTCCCCCCACCCGAGTGGCCCCACCTCAGCCTTGGCCTTGGAGGCTACTGTTTGCAGTCACCACCTGGGGCATGGAAAATGAGCTCCTTGACATCAGGAATGCTTCCCTGCTCCCAGATCCGTGTTCTGATGTCCACGCTGGACTTGGGTCACAAAGATTACGGGTACAGCTGAAGTCACATGCAGTCACTTGGGGAGGTAGGGGCAGACGTGGTGACAGGGAGCCCACATGTCCTGTGATGGGCTGTCATCACCCTGCGGAAGCAGACGGCTGCTCCCAGGAGGGGGTCAGGAATCAGGGGAGGCTTCCTGGAAAAGCTGGGCCTCTAAGAAAAAACTGACATTCGCCCTTTGCGGGGCAGGGGAGGAAAAACAAGGGGTGGAAACCCTCCGAGGCCGGTAAGAGAAAAAGTTGAGAAAGGGTGAGCGGTCCAGGGTGGTCAAAAAGGAAATTGAGGGGCACCTGGCTGGCTCAGTTGGAAGAGCGTGCAGCTCTTGATCTCAGAGCTGTGGGTTCAAGCCTCATGTTGGCTGTAGAGATTGCTTCAAAATAAAATCTTTTTTAAAAAACTTTTTTAGAGAGTGAGGGAGAGAAGGTGGGGGAGGGGGAGAGGGAGAGAGAGGGAATAGTAGGCAGGTTCCAGGCTAGGCATGGCTTGATCTCACGACCTGAGATCCTGACCTGAGCCGAAATCAAGAGTCAGAGCCTTCACTGACTGAGCCACCCAAGCGCCCCTAAAAATAAAATCTTTTAAAAAAAGTTGAAGCCAGAGGAATTTGGACTTCATTCTGAAGGTAGTAGGGAGCTATGGAAGGTTTTTGAGTACAGGAGAGAGGGATTTATGCTCTGGGAAAGATCACTCCAGGGACAGGGCAGGAGGCGGGACTGGAAGCCACTGGGTCTCCCATCCCTACCTCACCCCAGAGCCGGAGCCAGAGCCTGGCTCTGGAGATGGGACAGAGTGAGAGGTTCTGACGGTAGAATCAAGACTTGGTTGGGTATGGAGGCTGATACTGAGAAGAGGTTGCCGGCAGTGGGCTGGGCTGGGAGAGGGTGACGGAGCCACGTGGTCAAGAGCATGGACCCTGGATTCAGATCCTGGCTCTGCTGCTGCATGACCCTGAACGCCTCTCCGAGCCTTGGCTTCTCCCTCGGCCAGGATAACCATAGCGCCTGTCCCCCAGCGGCCGGGCCGACTTAGGAGTGAGTGGGCAGAAAGGGCTTCGGATGGTGGGTGCAGAGTAGGCCTGGATCCATGGTGGCTCAGATTGATCTTCTGTCCCCTCTGCCTCCAGGAACCCAACCCTGATGCTCTGACTGGTCACGCTCATTCCCTCCCACAGCAGAGCTGGCCTGGACCCCCCCCCCCCACACCCCGCGGGACTTTGACCCTCCCAGGAGGATTGGGTCCCAGGTGAGGGAGGTAACTGGTGTGTGGCCCCGCGGCAGGCAGGGCCCTGGGCTGGGACCCAGCAGGTGGCTGCCCTGGGGGTGGGCAGCTGGAGGAGCTGCTCCTTCTTCACGCTTCTCAGATGAGGAAGATTAATCATTTGTGAGGTGAGCAGGGCAGGGCTGCCCTTTGCTTCCCCCGGGGTGCGCAGGTTGGGGGCAGGGGTGGTCAAGGACTGCTGGGTCCCCTCCCTGTGGCCAAGCCACCTGGTGGACACCTGCCCTCCCCCCGCAGGACATCCCCAGCCCCTCCTCTGTCTCTGTCATGTTAGGAGCAGGGAGGCTCCGTGCCCCGGGGATGCCTGTCTGGCTAGGAGGAGTGCAGTCCTGGGCCCGAAGCCCTGCCCCAGCCTGAGCCCCACTCTGTCCCCAGCCCCAGCAGGAATCGAGACAATGGCCTCGAAGCCGGGGAAGAGGGTCGCCTCGTCTGTCTTTATCACGCTGGCCCCCCCGCGGCGAAACATGGCAGTGGCTGAGGAAGTGAAGTGGGCGTCTTGTGAGGCCTGGCCTGGCCGCCCCTGGGGGCCCCCTGCTGCCGTGAAGGCCCCCGGGGCTGGCTCGGCAGGGAGGCCCAGCCCTTGGACACCCCCTGCCAGGGCGGCAGCCACCGTGCCAGCCGTACCACCTCAGCTCTCCAACGGAGGTAAGAAGGTGAGGGGACTGGGCAGGAGGCTGGGTCAGAGGCAGCACGGAGGTGGGGAGGAAGGGGCAGGCTCTGAGCTCATTCAGGTGTCCGTTCATTCATCGAGCACCTACTGTGTGCCAGGCAGACTCAAGCCCGCCTGCCCGGGTTTGAATCCTGGCTCTTCCACTTGGCTGTGTGATGTTGGCAAGCCACGTACCCTCTCTGGCCAGTGGGCAAAGCAAGTGCAGAGGCCCTGAGGCAGGAATGGATTGGGCGCGTTGAAGGACCTCAAAGGTGGTTTATTCTCTCTCAAGCTCTGCCATTCACTTGCTGTGTGGTCTTAGGCGAGCTGGGTCTTTGCTTGGTTTCCTCCTCTGGAAAGTGGAAATTTGGTCATGGATGTGATGCACCCATCGCAGGACGGGTACACTTCATACATGGCTCTTCCTTTACCTTGAGCTTGGCTCTGCTGCCATGGTGTCGGAGAGCCTTGGAGACTCCACTCCATGGAGTCTTAGCTGTTGGTTGGGTAGAAACGAGGAAGGAGGACAACCCTGGGGCAGGGGGATGGCTTGCCTTACAGGGCACCAGGTGGAATAAGGCAGCCCAGAGACATCAAGGATGAGCCCCCGATATCCCCCGCGTGCCGAGTCGGGTGTCCTGCTGTCCTTGAGCAAGGTTAGGGTAGCCCTGTGCATCCATCACCGCAGAAACCACCTGAAGACCAATAGGAACTGCCAATTCCAGGAGGCCAGAAAAGGGCAGAAGAAGGGGCCACGTGTGTACACACGTGGGAATACACGGACATTCATGTAACATGCCTCTTCACGTGACACGACCTTGCAAACTGATCTTTCCTTCCTAACCATGCATCCCAAGAACACAACCTCCTCCAGGTGCTTCCATATAGAACCGGGACCATGAGGACCAGAATTCACCCAGCAGGATGTGTGATCCAGGGGGAAAGAATGACGTCCCTTCTGGGCAGGAGAGGGAGTCCAGGATGTATAGTGTAGATGCCCCTAATGCCAACATTTCCAGGACATTTTCCTGGGTTATTGGAATATCAGAAGATCCCGGGAGTGTGATAACACAAGCGGACCTTCCCTGGGAGGGGGCGCCCAGCAGTGGCTGGTCAGCTGGTCCGCCATTTTGTTTTCCGATTTGGCCCGTGGGCAGAGCTCAGGGAATCTTGGGGTTCAGCTTCGCTTGAGTGAGACAAGTTCTAGGCGAGCAGCTTGGGCCTGAGTCTGGTCTGACCACAGAGCGCAGAGCAGGCCCTGGGGCCCTGCCAGTTGCTTAGACCCATCTCAGTTGCAGGCTGTCATCTGACACCCCAGCTAGAGCTTGTCCCCTGGGGAATCCACACACATTTTTTTTTTGGCCCTTTCATCCTGACAGAGGTCCCCACCTTTCCCTCACTCCATCCCCACTCCCCTCTAGATGCTCACGGGCACTGAGGCAGCCTCACCAACTCGCATTCAGAAGTCAGTTTTTCTCTGGGCTTCTTTTTAAAAGTCTGCTCTTCCTGCTCCTGGCCACGTGACCCTGGTTCAACTGGGGCCCTCTGCACACCTGCCTGCAGGCCTCTAGCCCCTGTCTGCCTTGAATTCCTGTCCTGGCCAGGACCGAAGGCAGAGTCCCGAGTCCCGGGCGAGGCCTGAGCACTCCTGCTATCTCTCCGTGATCCGGTTCCTGACTCACTTCAGCTCATCTGGAGCAAGGTTCTCACACTGGAGCCGCCTCAGCTCAGGAGGGGGCTTGTTCAAACACAGCCAGCCGGCCAGGCCCCACCCTGGGTGTTTCTGATTCAGCAGGTCTGCGGTGGGGCCGGAGAATTTGCATTTCTTACACATTTCCACGTAATGCCCATGCTCTGGTCTGGGGGAACTATTGTTCTAGCCCAAAGGCATTAAGCAAGTGAAGCTTGGGGAGTAGAAGCCTAGTTTTCCAAGTGTGGGCTTTCAACCAGCAGCTGCAGCTTCACCTGGGAACTTTTCAAAAATGTAAATTCTCAGGCTCTTCCCCCAAGCCTGCTGAGTCAGAAGCTCTGGGGGTGGGGCCCACCATCTGCATCTGAGCAAGCCCCCAAAGGATTCTGTGGCTTACTCACAGGTCTAGAATAATCCTCCCATCTGTACCCCCTCAGTCCTTGGGGGAAAGGGGAGGGGGCTCATTTTCTTTGCCAAATGGATAAGAAACCTCTAAGCCCAGAGACGTGCCCCAGTGAATCAGCAGGGAATGGGACCAGACCCTGGGTCTTGGGCGGGGGGGAGCAGCGGGTGGGCAGGGCCTGGGGCACCGTCCGTCTGCTTTCCATGGGTGTCTAAGGCAGTCTGACCTTGTGAGGCCTGGCCTACCTTGTGCCCCAGAGATAGGAGGGGAGCAGAGGGCAGACTCAGACCAGATTCCCTGCCCTTTCTCCCTGGAGCACTATTAATAGCACTCTCCCTGCACGTGGCAGCCGACAGGATTTTCGGGGCGTGCTTCCCTCCTGACCCCCAGGCACCTCCTCCAGGGGAGCTGGGCAGCGCCTTGTTGGGACTGCCAGGAGGGGTGGCAGTTGCCGCACAGTGTAGGGAGCTGTTCCTGCACAGAGGCAGGAGCTCCGCAGATCCTCAGCCCTCCTCCCGCCCTCTGGGCCCCTCCCCTTCTGTGAACCTCTGTAAGACCTCGGCTGTCCCAGCAAGAGTTAAGCTCTCCTGGGGCGCCTGGAGCCGCCTGAGTCTCAGGTGGCTCAGGCAGGTTAAGCATCTGACTCTTGATTTTGGCTCAGGTCATGATCCCGGGGTCCTGGGCTCTCTGCGCAGCGGGGAGTCTGCTTCTCCCTCTTCCTCTGCCTGCCACTCCCCCTGCTCCTGCTCTCTCTCTCTCTCTCTCTCTCTCTCTCTCTCTCTCTCTCTCTCTCGAATCCTTAAAAAAAATAGACTTAAGCTCTCCTGCACTAACCATGAAAATGATGTCATGCCAGGGTGTTTTTCTTATGTATGTACATGTGTTTGCTGTTGGGTGGCTCTTTTTTAAATTTTATTATTTTTTATTTTTTAGAGAGAGTGCGAGCTTGTGCACGAGTGGGGGAGGGGAAGGGGCAGAGGGAGAGAATCTTTTTTTTTTTTAAGATTTATTTATTTATTTGAGAGAACGAGAATGAGAGAGAGAGAGAGAGAGAGTACATGAGAGGGCGGAGGGTCAGAGGGAGAAGCAGGCTCCCCGCCGAGGAGGGAACCTGATGCGGGACTCAATCCAGAGACTCCAGGATCATGACCTGAGCCGAAGGCAGTCGCTTAACTGACTGAGCCCCCCAGGTGCCCCCAGAGGGAGAGAATCTTAAGCAGGCTCCCCTCTCAGGCTCAGTGTGCAGCCTGATGTGGGGCTCCATCCCAGGAGCCTGAAATCATGACCCGAGCCAAAATCAAGAGTCAGATGCTTAACCGACTGAGCCACCCAGGCGCCCCAGGTGGTTCTTTTTAAAATTATCATTTATTAATTTTTTAAAAGATTTTATTTATTTATTTGAGAGAGAGAGAGCACACAAGCATGAGGAGGGGGAGTTGCAGAGAGAGAGAGAAAAGGAGAAGCAGACTCTCCACTGAGCAGGGACTGGGATCATGACCTGAGCGGAAGGCAGACGCTTAACCGACTGAGCCACCCAGGTCCCCCAAGTAATATTAATTTTAATGATATATATTATGCCATCCGCTACAGTAAAATGGTCATTTCAGCAGTAATTACGAAAATTATCAATGAGATATTTTAGATTCTTTTTTTCAGCCCCGAGTCTTCCAGCACATCTCGGTGTGGACCTGGATGGGTTATTTAACCAGGGTGGTGGTTCCCACACTTCGGTGGCATATTGTCACTGGGAGGGTTTCTTATGCTTTCTGTGGCCGGACACCCCCCACCCCCACCCCAGGTTCTGATTCTCCAGATCGGGGGCAGACCCAGAAGGTGCATTTCTGGACATACTTCTAGGCACTGCTGCTGAGCCAGGAACCACGCTTTGAGAACCACGGCCTTAGGGGTTGAGTTTGCTTGTATTTCAACAAGGACCTTCTAGCAAGGATTTGGGGCCCTTGAGTGTCCAGGTAGGGGAGGGCTGTTATGGAGGGTTCTGACAGCTTCTGTTTTCTGAGCCCATGCCACGTGTCCTCTCCTGTGCTAAGCCCTTCCCATCCTCACAACAGCCTGGAAAGATTGATACCCATGTTTCAACTGAGCAGACAGACCCAGAGAGGTTAAGTCTCTTGCCTAACGACACACAGCAAGTCAGCGGCAGAGCCAGAGCTAGAACCCAGGTCTGGGGGACCCTGGCCCTGAACTCTTGGCCCCCACGCTGTACGGCCTTCTGGGTAAGTGGACACCCTTTCTGCCCGCCTGCAGAGACTCAGACCAACCCTCTCTCCCCTTTTGTTTGCAGGATGTTCTCCCCCTCCTCCTACTTTGGATGGCGAGGACACACTCCCCGACCTGGACCTCCTCCCACCTCCACCGCCCTCCCCTGATGAGGAGCCTCCTGCCTCGATGGGAGCATCACTCATTTCAGACTTAGAGCACCTGCCTCCGCCCCCACCCCCACCCCAGGTACTGCCAACCCCTTGGTCTCCCCCACCCCCAGTGGAGCCCCAGGGGCCCTGGGAAGGCCGGGGAGGGGGGTGCATGGGGGGAGTCCCAGCCTTTCAGGGATTTAAGCCTGCAGGTTGCTCCTGCTTGAGGGCTGTCCCTCTTCGAAACTTTCAAGCTGGTAAAAGTTGGTCCTGTTTTTCTAGGCCCCCAGAGGAGGGGTGCCATGCCCTTTTCCCCCTGGGGTAACCCCGCTTCAGCTCTGAGAAGATATTTTTAATCCTCTGCCCTTAATAGAGGCCATTGTATTAATGGGCAGGATTCCAGGCCAGGGAAGAACGATTCTAGGAGATTCTTCAGAAGTAGACAGAAGTAACTTTGGGCCCCCGCCACTGCTGTCAACCTTCCTGCTGAGTGACATTAGGTCACTTGCTTCTCTGTGCCTCGGTTTCCTCCTCTATAAAGCGGGGCTAATTGTGCTTGGTGCCATCAGAGGAGGAGCAGAGCTGAGAGGGCTGTGTGGGGTCCCCACCTGATGACACCTCTCCTGCCCTCCCCCTATCTCCCCACAGTCCCTGGTGGAGGGGCCTCCACTCCAGCCCCAGCCTGGTTTTGCTGGGCCCGCAGGGGAGGAGCTTCTGCCTCCCCCAGAAGAACCTGTTGGCCTCCACGAGAAAGCGGCATCCACAGGTATGGACTCAGGGCCGGAAGGCTTCCAGGTGGTCTCCAGGGGCCTCACTGGACAAGCATGAGCTTCCAGGTGGGAACCAGGAGAGGGGGGGACCACCAGCACCTGTTCCCGCTCACGGTTCAGCGATGAGCCTTATAACTGTACATCAATTTTATGTTTATTGCCTAAATCTTTTTCCTTTATAACTGAAATCCATTTTTTATGCTAGGTTTTTTTTTTTTTTTAGATTGTATTTATTTGAGGGGGGGGTGCAGGAGGGGCAGAGGGAGAGAGAGTCTTAAGCAGACTCCTCCCTGAGCATGGAACCCGACGCAGAGCTCAATCTCATGACCCTGAGATCGTGACCTGAGCCTAAATCAGGAGTCGGATGCTCCACTGACCGCGCCCCCCAACCAGGCACGCTGAGCTGAAGTCCATTTAAATATTGATCAGCAAAATGTGCTATGATAGCAAAATGCCTTGAACTTTTTCACTATTTAATTTTTTGAACACATAATGTTCTTGCGTAGACAAGATAAAAAGCACGGACAGGCATACAGTGAAAAGTCTCCCCTTTGCACCACCCGTGTGTGCCCCTCTTTCCTGCCAGATGGGCAGCCTCTGTTGTTAATGTCTCACATATCCTTCCAGACTTATTTGATGCATATGCAAGCGAATACAGATATGGGTCTGCCCTCCCGACCCTGGCCCATTTTCCCACAAACGGTAGCAAATTATGTGCAGTTCTGCACCTTGCTTCCTTTCCTTCAAACATCTCAGAGCTCGCTCCACATCTGAACGTAAAGTGGCTCCTTCTTTTTCACAGCTGTATAGTATTCCTTATCAGGGCCCTGCCGTATGCATTTAGCCAGTCGCCTGTGGACGGGCACTTAGGTGGTTTCTTGCTGTGACAAATGAGGCTGAGACGAATCATCTTGCACGTAGGTCATTTTGCCTGCGTGCAAATTTGTGAGAGAAATTTCTAGGAGAGGAAATACCGTCAAAGGGTAGGTGCATTTATAACTTTGATCTTTTTTTTTTTTTTTTTAAGATTTTATGTATTTGACAGAGAGAGACAGCGAGAGAGGGAGAGCGGGAGAGGGAGAAGCAGGCTCCCCGCGGAGCAGAGAGCCTGATGTGGGGCTCGATCCCAGGACCCCGGGATCATGACCCGAGCCAAAGGCAGCCACTTAACGACCGAGCCCCCCAGACGCCCCTATAACTTTGATCTTTTTGCCACATTGGCCTTTGGGGTCCTCTCGATCTGCATCCCCTCCCCCCCCACCCAGCAGTGTCTGAAGGCATGACCTCCCCCAGCCTCCCCAGGCCCGCGTGTTAGCCATTGACTTAGCAGCTACTAAGTGCTTACCAGGCACCAAAAGCCTTCTCTACTCCAAGGTTATAATATAATTCTCTGGCTTCTTCTAGTCTTATGGTTTCATTTTTCACACTTAGATCTTTGATACATTTGGAATTATCTGGGTATAAAGGTGTCACCATGGAGCCTCCTTTAAATTTTTACAGATGGCAACCCACTCGTCCTGATGCTGTGTCCTTTGATTTAGGCTTTTTTTTTTTTTATTAAAGATTTTATTTTTAAGTAATCTCTACACCGAATGTAGGGCTCAGACACAACCCTGAGATCAAGAGTCACACAGTCCACCGACTGAGCCAGCCAGGCGTCCGTCCCTGATTTAGGCTTTCAGAGGCTGCTCACGATCCTTTTTACTGCTCCTCCTAAAATGAGGCCACACTCACAACCCCGGGGGCTCGAGGCAGAGACCTGGCGCTCTAGGCTTGTCCCGTGCGGGGCCTGGGTGCGGTTCTCCCAGGCCGGGTGGCTGACATCCTGTGTCTCCTTCACCCCAGACGTCTGTGC
This sequence comes from Zalophus californianus, assembly GCF_009762305.2. NCBI lineage: Eukaryota > Metazoa > Chordata > Mammalia > Carnivora > Otariidae > Zalophus > Zalophus californianus. Next base: position 11,477,651 of record NC_045598.1, read on the forward strand.
CTTCTGCCACAAGACCGTGTCACCCCGAGAGCTGGCCGTGGAGGCCATGAAGAGGCAGTACCACGCCCAGTGCTTCACGTGCCGCACCTGCCGCTGCCAGCTAGCTGGGCAGAGCTACTACCAGAAGGACGGGCGGCCCTTCTGTGAGTCCTGCTACCAGGTAACCCCCTGCGGCTGACCTCCAGGCACCAGGCACCGTGCTGGGCACTTGGAAGGTGTCCCGTTATTTCATGCTCCACAGTTATCCTGGGAGGCAGGCCCAGTGACCCATTTCACAGATGAGGAAGTTGAGGCTCAGCGAGGGGAAGGAGCTCAGCCAAGGTGTATTAGTTTTCTGTGGCCGCTGTAACAAATCACCACAGGGCGCCTGGGCGGCTCAGTCGTTAAGCGTCTGCCTTCGGCTCAGGTCATGATCCCAGGGTCCTAGGATCGAGCCCCGCATCAGTCTGCTCCTCCCTCTCCCACTCCCCCTGCTTGTGTTCCCTCTCTCGCTGTCTCTCTCTCTGTCAAATAAATAAAATCTTTAAAAAAAAAAAAAAAACAACAAATCACCACAAACTTTAATGGCTTCAAACAGCACACATTTATTCTCTTACAGTTCTGGAGGCCGGAAGTCCCTAGGCAAGTCTGCACTCCCTCCAGAGGCTCTAGGGGACAATCTGTGTCCTTACCTTTTCCAGCTTCTGAAGCTGTGTCCCTTGCATCCCTTGGTTCCTTCGTCCACCTTCAAAATCAGCAGGGTGGCGTCCTGTGTCCTACTTCCTCCTTCTGTGTCAAGTCTCCCTCTGCCTTCCTCTTACGGGGACACCTGGAACGGCACTTAGGGCTCACCCAGGATCGTATCCCCAGGTCAAGACACTGAACTCAGTCATATTTGCCATTAAAGGTAGTCACAGGTTCCAGGGATCAGGCCCGGCCTGTCACACACGTCACACTCCAGAAGGTGGTGGAGCTGGGATTCTCCCCCAGCCCCGTCTGGCTCTGGAGCCTGCCTGTGGTCTTGCCTCTGTCACCTAAAGCCACAGGTTCTGATGCACGATCTCACAGAAATCTGTGTCACCCCTGAGTACCAGATGCAGTCTGGGAGAGCTAGTTTGGATGCCTCGATGTTAGAGTTGCTAGCACTCCGATGGCGTGGGGTGTGCAACCCACTCCCAGACGCGTCCCCTGGCTGTCTCATGAGTTGGTAGCACCTGGCAATCTGCACTTTTAGCAAGTCTCTCAGTGATTCTGATACACACACTGCTGTTGGAAAGCCACTGATTGGAAGGGTTAGAATATTTGGAGGACTGTCTAGTAAAATCCAAACAATCTGATGACAGTCTCAACCCATCACCGAATCCAATGAGGCACCATGGGGGCAGCAGAGGGGCCAGGCCATCCCCACCGCATCCCTCTGACCCCGTCAGATGACAGCGGGGGATAGCCTTAGCCTCTTCCCTCAGCTTACAGCCAGGCAGGAGTGAGGCACTGAGGGGAAGCAGGGGTGAGGGTGGACTGACAGCTGGAGGCAGCAGGAGGAAGACTCTAGGCAGTGTTCCAGGGAGGGAAGGGCTGCCCCCAGGACAGGGAGAGAGGGGAAAATGTTGTCCTCACCGAATGGGAGCAGAGACAAACATACCTGTCTGTCTGGATGAAATCAGGTTAAATGAACAGGAGCATAGCCAGGAAGGGAAGAGACCTGTCTAGAAGAGAAGGTGGACGGGCTGGAAGGTCTTTGCTCTGCCTCAGTAATCTCCCTCTCTCCCTCCCCCGCTTCCTCCTCCCTTCCCCCATCCCTCCCTCTTCCCCTTCCCCACCCCCTTCATCCTCCTCATTCCAGAAGGGATTTGAGGCAGCTTATAAGAATGCACAAATACCTATAGGAAACAATGTTGTACACTTAAAAATTTGCTAAGAGTGTAGATCTCATGTTAAGTGTTCTTACCACAGTGAAATTTCAGAGATTATTTAAAGAAAGCAGAAGAGAGGAAAATCAAAGTAGAAAGGGAGATGAGACCAGAGGGAAAGTTAGTACCCCAAAATATATGAATAAAAGACCCCTACAGTCATTCCTAAAAGTGGGACATGGAATTTGACTCTGAGCTTCCCAGTGGCCAAATGGAAAAGGGAAAGAGTTCTGAGGTTTATTGTCTATAAGATCAAAAGCACACCAGTTCTTCCAGGAATTCCTTTTCCTGACTCTGAGGTTTAAGAGAGATTTCCCCTATGGGCTCTAGTGGACACTGGCCTTAAGCATGTCCAAGTAACAAAAAAATGCAGTAATAGCTTCTTGACAGGATTCCTCGCTGTAAGCCCAAGATACAATGCTAGGTTCGATTCACTTTAAGCAACGGTAGAGGTTTTGGGGCAGTGGTTACAGGCTGGTTGCATGAATGGGAGCCCTTCTCCTATAGCCCTGTGCTTCTGGGCCCCTGTGGGTCACCAGCCAGAAACCCCTTTCGGCTGGGAGTGGGTACAGCCATTGGATGGCTCTGAGGCAATGTCCCTCTGTCCCAGGACACCCTGGAGAAGTGTGGCAAGTGTGGCGAGGTGGTCCGGGAGCACATCATCAGGGCCCTGGGCCGGGCCTTCCACCCCGCCTGCTTCACGTGCGTCACCTGTGCCCGGTGCATCGGGGATGAGAGCTTTGCCCTGGACAGCCAGGATGAAGTGTACTGCCTGGACGACTTCTATAGGTACGAGAGGGATCTGCGCACTGGGTGGGGCTCGGCCAGAACAGAGGCACCTGGCCTGAGCTCTAGGGGCTGGAGCAGAGCATTCCTGCAGGCTCTGGGCTCACAGAAACCCATCTGCCTCTTCCACACACCTTATATTTGACCACACACCTGCTTCTAGCAGACACTCCGGGTGCCTGCGCTGTGCCAGGCACTCCCCGTGGGTTAGGCCCTTTAATCCCCAAGCCTGGCCTGTCAGGCAGGTACTATTAAGCACTCTCTTTTACCAAATGTGGAAACTGAGGCAGGCAGCAGACAAGCCTCCCAGCTGGTACATAGGGAAGTTACGATTCAAACCCCCAGACCCCAGGAGCTCCCCTTGGAACTAGAGCCTTATGAAGCAGTAGTCCCAAGCTGGGCGTCAGGCTCATGCCCCTGGGGTTGCTCACGGCCCAAGGGGAGAGACAGATGTGTCTGTTCAAAAGACAGGGAAGAAGCAGCAGCAGCAGCAGTGACCTACAATACCAGATAAACGAAATGGGGTCAGCCCCACTGAACACACAGGAACACACAGGAGATTTCTTGGCTTTCTCAAATTCAAATGTTCCCCAGTCACTTCCTTGCCTCGAGCTAATTATACCCTGGGAAGCCGGGTCTAATCACACCGGTCTCTCCCTCCGCTCCTGCCAGGAAGAAAGGCGTTTGTGGCCGTGGAATCACACGGCAACGCGTCTGACATAGCTCGGGGAGGCGAGCGAGCGCCGCCCCGGCTCCCACAGCTAATTTCTGCGGTCCTGGCCGGAGCGCCTCGAGCGTGGGTTCCCTTCCCTCTAGGAAATTCGCCCCGGTGTGCAGCATCTGTGAGAACCCCATCATCCCTCGAGACGGGAAGGATGCCTTCAAAATTGAGTGCATGGGAAGGAACTTCCATGAAAACTGCTACAGGTGTGAGGTGAGTGGGGCTGGTGAAGAGTTAGGATCGCGCTGCTGGGGGCAGGAGGGGGGGGGGCGCCCGGGGAGGGGGGGGTGCCAGGCCTGCGCTGGGCGCGGAGACTCGGGGACGAGTCAGGGTGGGGACTCAGCTCCCAAGGGCTCACGGCCCAGGAGCAGAGACAGGTAAGAATGGAGATCATTACAAATAGAGTCTATTAATCAGAGCTCCGAGTTAATGATAAAAACCAAGCCCATCCTGCTTTCCTCAAGAAAGGGAATCTCATGCGAAGGCTGTCGTTGAGGTCATTGATGAGATCATCAGGGCTCTCTCTCCGTCTCTCGGTTCTGCCTATGTTGTGTGTTTGCTTCATTTTCTCTTCCTGGGGGGCTAGCATCCTCTGTGAGGAGAGGGATACAGGCATGGTCATCCTTCCAATTTAGAAACCCCATCCAGGGAACCGATACCGTCTCAAGAGGGCCTCTGATTGGCCCAGCTTGGGTCACATGACCCAGTCATTCTGAGCCAATCACTGGCCGGGGGGGGGCTATGATTGACAACCCCCGGGGCCAATGAAGCAGGACCCTATGAGACCAAGAGGGGTTGCTACGAGCCTAGGAAAGAAGAAAGGGATGCTGCAGGGTGGAGGGAGGCTGACGGGGACGCTGCTGAAAAGCTGGTGCAGTAGCCCCTGCAGGAAATGCCCAGCACAGGGTCCCCCGCTCAGCAGCGTCCCATGCTTGCTTCAAAGCTCTGCTGTCACCGTCCTGAAATTCTTCCTCTTCGAGCAACGGGCTCTACTTTGCACTTTGCCCTGGGCTCTGCTATTATGTAGTCAGTCCTGCCTCCGTCTCCGAGGCTCCGAGTCCTCCCCTGCCTCTTCCTCCGTCACTCCCATGTTGCTGATGTGTCTTCTCTGGCGATGGTGACAAAGGTAGCAACTTTTATGGGTGCCACCTAAGTGGGGTGTCCCAGAGGAAATCTCTTAGCCAGCCAGTGAGTAATTCCAAACATTTATTTTACTTTGCACTTATTTAAACAGATGTATGGAGCCAAGAGACTGTTTGCACTCAAGTGCCAAGGGGGCTTGGTAGAGAAGTTGATATATTGCTCCATATTATGTTGTGCGTTGGCTATGGTTCAGGGTCCAGCTGATAACACATCTTACAAGAACAATGATGTCATTCAAGTGCTGTTATCACCACCCTAGCCCTCATTAAGCCCAGTGGCGATTAGCTTTTCCCTGAGCCTGGCTGGTGAGCAAACAAACCCTCCCTGCCTGCCCCTGGTCGGCTTGGCGAAGGCGACCGTGAGAGTCACCCAGGTTGCTGCTGTAAGTCAGGGCTTGGGCTCTAGCAGTTACATTTCAGAGGGGAAGGCTTGAACCACCGTGGCCCAGAACTGATTCGGGGTGCTCTTTCCCCCAAGCAGGGAAGTGGGCTCCAAAGTGCCATCTCAGATGAGGAACAATGAAAAAACTGAGCCTGAGAAAAGTGACTCCAACCCTGATCCGTCTGACCCGGTCTAGCCAGCTTAGGGCCACCCCCCCGCTCCCTCACAGACTGTGACTCGGTCGTAGTTGAGGTGTTTTCTCCCTTGATCCTAATTTAGGAGAGGTCACATGGGCCCCTTTGGGACCTGAGGTTTGGCACTTGTTATTCTCAGAATGCCAAACAAGTGGCCTTTAGGAATAGTGCTCATCCCGTCACCTTGCGCGACTTGAGGTGCAGTTGCAGGGAATAGACACACGAGGGCGCCCTTCTCCCCTGGCTGTGCTGGGTCAGGATGGCAGCCGGGACCCCAAAGTTGTCTCTGTGGGGACCAGCCCCTCTGGTCTGAGCCATGCAACTTCCAGAGGGTGCCAGCTGAACCCTGAGCCAGGTTTCTGGACATTAATTGTTCCCATTGTCACGCTCCAGCGTGTGCCCAGGTGAGGCCCCGATGAGGTGTGGGCTGTGGCGGAATGGTAAAGTGGCCAAAGTTCGCCCCCAATCCCCGTCCTCCTTAGTCCGACATCCTTTGGTGATTTGAAAAATTGGAGGTTTGTGCCAGTGTTGAAGCTGTACAGAGGAGCAAGAAAAAGACGCCTGAATTCAGGCTGGAGACCTGTCCTGTCCCAGTCCAGGACCAGCTGTACAGCCTGGGGCAAGCCTGTCTTTCTCCAAACCTCAGTTTCCCCAGCTGTGAAATGAGGGGACTGGACTAGATTCTGTTATTCACCCAGCAGATGGTTATCGCAGGCTTGTGGTGTACCAGTCTCTGGTCTAGGTGGGACCTAGCAGGAAATGGGGTTACTGCCTCGCAGAGCTTACGTTCTCAAAGGGCTGCTGCTGGGTGGTTGCTAAGGCCCTTCTAGCTCTTTCCATGATCCCTCAGTGTCCATGACTCTCCGAGTGTCTTCAGTTCTCCCCTCAGCTGACTCCTCCCTCATCACTCACACCTTCGAGTGGATGAAAGCCCCCATGTGCCTCCTCTTCCCTGACCAAGACCTGGCCCAGGTGTGTTGGGAGAATGGAAATGAGAGGCCACGCTCCTGACCCTTCGGGAGCGCATTCTTTCCGTTAATTTCATCAGCAAATGCTGGGGGCGTCCCCACCCCGTGTGGGCTCTGTGCTGGCGTGCTCGGGCCTGGGGTCCATCCACTCGTGCCTTGTTTCCCGCAGGACTGCAGGATCCTCCTGTCTGTGGAGCCCACGGACCAAGGCTGCTACCCACTGAACAACCGCCTCTTCTGTAAGCCGTGCCACGTGAAGCGGAGTGCCGCAGGGTGCTGCTGAGGGCGCCCACTGGGGTTGGGGGGGGACCTTTCCTGACTCAGTTTGCCTTTCTGACCCACTCTTGCACACTTTCCTTCTGAGCCGGGACAGGGACCAGCCTGCAGCAGCTCTGCCCACCATGTCCGGGACACAGGGGCTGAGCCACCCCAGTCCCCTCCCGGCTCAGAGGTGGGCAGCTGGCAGACCGTGCTCCTCAGACTTTCCACGCCTCCTTCTAGCCTGTGGGCTCTGGAAGCCTTGCAGACCAGGAGCCTCGTGCCAAAGGTTCCCACCTCCAAGGCTCTAGCCCCTCTCGAGTGCTGGCCTTGACCCCCATTTCCATGGGTGAGTTGGAGTGGGTTCTCTAGATGACACCCCATGTCCCTGGCAATGACCCTTTAGCTGTCCCATAGGGGATTACTAAGACCAGCCCTGGCTTGCAGGACTGAGGTGTTTGGGGAAACCTCCAGGGTCCCTTAAAAAGCCCTTTTCTAAAAATTTGAGATTTAAATGGTGAGAAACATTCTTTGGATTTGGGGCGAGGTGGGGATCTTGATAGGAAATGTCTCATAACCGTACAAGACTGTGGCCTAGTGGTGGCAACCTTGGACTTCTCACCTGGAGGATATGTTGTGTTGACATGGGGACCAGACCCAGGTATGAACCTGAACGGCAGGGGCAGGAGGAGAGGGTGGTATATGCCGATACACCAGGCACTCAGCCACCCGTCTGCCCTGCCTTCCGGTGCGACAGTGATTCAGCATTGACTAAGTGCCATTGAATGTTGGGGAACAGGGCCCAGGAGCTCTGAGTGTTTCTCCTACAGCCTTGACTGGGGCTGTGCCCACAAACCCCACACTTCCAGGACAGTGCTGGGGTGACCCTTCAGCCTCCCTGTTTATCCCCCCCGTGTCCCACTCAAACCCTCCAACCCAGGCTACCCTGTGACCACTGCTTCCTCAAGGCCGTACCTAGAGGATTCTTCCCTTTTAAGGAAAATCACTTTTGTTGCTTTGTAACTCCTAAGACATCTTGTAGGGCATAAACAAATTAAACAAAATGTACTTTCCTCCCTGGGGTGGTCTGGATGCACCACGCACTCCTGTGGGGATGCCCTGGGCTCCGAGTACCGGGAGGGTCTCCCTGTAGAGCCCCTTAGGGGCCTCAGAGCAGAGCCCAGCTTCCGGCTCAAAGCTTGGAGAGTGAGTCCCAAACTCCGGGCATTCACGTACCACCTCCACAATTCTTGTCGTAAACGAGGACCTCCTGTTCTCTTCTTCCTGAATATTTTCTTTGACTCAACATACTTTTTTATTTTACTTCTTTCGAACTTTAGTCTTATGCTAAACAATATATCCTACAGTCACATCTTATGTGCTAGTTATGTTTTTTCCTATTACACATGAAAATAAATGCATACCTATTAGGAGTCCGTCTGTATTCCAACTAAGATCTCACCTAGGGAAACATTGGCCTTTGGCAGCAGCTGGAAAAATGTTGGTTGAGTGTCTGTTCACTGTGGTACAAGTGTCCAGGCGGCGCCTATACCTCCTTCCCCCAAACTGGGGCTCAGCTCAGCAGATGCAGGAACTCGTGTCCAGTGACAAAGACTTGCCTGCAGCAGCCGACCCCCAGGCTTGCCGGCGCACCGTTCCTGGACATAGGCCACCAGCCGCAAGGGTGGCTGCAGGGTGCCCAGAGCGGAGCCTCTGCTGTGGGAGGCCCTCGGGGTGTGCTGTCTGCACATGAACAGAAAGTCACCCTCCATGCTCACGCAGACAGCCAGGAGAGAAGCGTGCGTGGAGGAAGGAGCACTGGCCTTGGGGGTGCTCCAGACCTGGCTCTTGTCCACTCTTAGCAGTGTGGACAAGTGATCACTCCTGAGCCTTGATTTTCCTAATTTGTAAAATGGGAACAATGCTGACCTCTATCACAGAGGGTTGCTGTGGCCGAAAGAAAGAAATACCTGGCTGGTGAGGGTTCTCTCCCAGGGCTGGCTGGCAGCTCTTAGTGTTCCTCACTGGTCCTGTGATGCCCGTCGGAGACCGCTGGGGACATGCCCGCGGTGACAGCTGGGTTTCCCATGCCTGCTGCCGCACAAGAGGCCGCACGGTGCAGGGAACCATGGGGCATCTCAGTACACAGGCGTTAGGAGAGACTCCCAGGACTCTAGGATTCCAGCTGGTATTGAGGGATTTGGGGAAGTATTTAGGGAGGTGAGGGTTTGCCCCCTGTGTGCTGTCAGGAAGCAGGGATGACAGACCGAGGGGCACGATGCATTTCTATCCAGGAGGTGGCGTGACAGCAGGGATTGGTAGTCAGGCGACAGTGGCTCACGGCAGAGGATGCTGGCCATTTTTGCCATTGGCCCAAGAGCCACTCAGCCCGGCCGGCTCCCGGCTGCCAGGGGCCACTTTGCTCTCTTAGTCACCACATTCGGTTTGGTTTGGTTTTTCCTATCATGGATACATAACCTTGCGCTGGGATTCCTCATGTTCCAGCCTATTTCTGGTTGGTTGTGTTTGGAGGGATGGTATCTGGATGAAATTCTGGAGATGCTTTTGTCTTCCAGGCTGCATGTTTCGAAATCACTCCATAAGGGGACACTTCTGGGGAGCCTTCTGCAACGTGAAATGAGCCAGTCACAAAAAGACAAATACTGTAGGATTGCACTTCTGTGAGGTACTTGGCATAGCCCAATTCACAGAGGCAGAAAGTAGAAGGGTGGTTGGTTAGGGGCTGGAGGGAGGGGCGATGGGGAGTTGTTTGATGAGTACAGACTGTCAGTTTGCAAGGCAATATGTCCTGGAAATGATTGGAGGAGGTGGTTGAACAACAGTGTGATGGTGCTTTAAAAAGAAGCCACTGAACTGGACACACGTTCAAATGTTTAGGATTTGTTTAATGTTACATATATTTTACCATTAAATATATATGTAAGTATATTTAATGCTCAGAGAGAGGGGGAGGGGCTGATAAAGTGACAAAAGGATATAGGAATCCTGAGAGATCCTCCCGATGGGGGCGCCCAGGAAGGCTGGCCATAGCTTTCTGCAAACCCAGCAGGATGCAACTCAGCCGCGGGGACTTCCTGAAAGCAGGTGCTGTGCCCAGACACTAGAGGGCAGCATGGGCTAGCGAACTGGGTCACCAAGGTTCTCAGGCCCCTAACGGGGTCCTCAGCCTCTCCAGACACATGATGGGAATAATCCCTGCCTGTCCCGCTCGGTTTCAGCTCAGGTCGTGATCTCGTAGGTCTTAGACTCAAGCCCCTCACTGGGCTCTGTGCTCAGCTAGGAGTCTGCTTGAAGATTCTCTCCCTCTGCGCCTCCCAGCACTCAAGTGTGTGCGGGCATTTGCTCTCTCTCTCTCCCTCAAATAGATAAATACATCTTTTAAAAAATAGAATAAAGGGCACCTGGGTGGCTCAGTTGGTTGGGCAACTGCCTTTGGCTCAGGTCATGATCCTGGAGTCCCGGGATCGAGTCCCGCATCGGGCTCCCTGCTCGACGGGGAGTCTGCTTCTCCCTCTGACCCTCTTCCCTCTCGTTCTCTCTATCTCTCATTCTCTCTCTCTCAAATAAATAAATAAAATCTTTTTAAAAAATAAAAAATAAAAAATAGAATAAAATACAGTTCTCAGGGGTACCTGGCTGGCTCAGTCAGTAGAATATGCAACTCTTTTTTTTTTTTTTTTTTTTTAAGATTTTATGTATTTGCCAGAGAGAGAGCGCAAGCCGGGGGTGGGGGGCAGCAGGCAGAGGGAGAGGGAGAAGCAGACTCCCCGGTGAGCAAGGAGCCCGATGCAGGACTCCATCCCAGGACCCTGGGATCATGACCTGAGCCGGAGGCACATGCTTTACCGACTGAGCCACCCAGAGGCCCCTGAGCATGCAACTCTTGATCTCAAGGTCTTGAGTTCAAGCCCCATTTTGGGTGTGGAGCCTACTTAAAATATTAATAATAATAATAATAATTTAAAAGATAGTTCTCATAAGGTGAATGGCTACTCATTGAAAAAAAAAATCTATGAAGTAGGCACTATTAAGAATATCTCAGTTCAAAGACAAGGAAGTGGCATATCAGAGAGATGGTGTGATTGCCCAGGGCTGCACAGCAGGGTCAGTACCAAACCAGGTCCAGCGTAAACTACAGGCCAATGCTACAGACCCACCTCACAAACACCCACTGTCTAGAATGTTCCAGAATCCATTATGTAATACAGATGCCAAAATCCAGCTGAAAAATTGTATGTCAACTATACTTAAAAAAAAAAAAAAGCTGAAAAAAAAAACCCCATAAACGTCTTGGGCCCCTCATCTCTTAGGCTGCACGCCTCTCGCTCGCCAGTGAGAAGTAATGTCCCCAACTCATTCAGAAAGGACCTTGCATTCATAGTGTGTGAATCATACTCATCTCATGAATGATCATCAGATTAGAGACCACGGAGTGTACTCTGTTCACAGCCTTCCTCCTGCAGAAAAAAAACATGCACTTCAGTGGAAAACTATGTCTGCACCCAGCACACCCTTCTGGGGTATCAGATTCTAGCCTTTCTTTCTTTTTTTTTTTTAATTTGAAGGAGGCCCCACGTTTAATGTGGGGCTGGAACTCGCAACCCCGAGAGTGGCATGCTTTCCCAGTGGAGCCAGCCAGGCGCCCCTAGCCTTTCATTATTCTTTTACAACTGTAAATTGTAGGCAACTGACCAATTCTGTCTTGTCTGGTAGAGAGGCCCCTTCACCCCCTTGTGGAAAACCGGTTTCGCCTCCATGGGCACATTTATTTCTATATTCCTGGCCTATAAATGTGACTGTTCTGTTGCCTCTTTGAGCCAGTTACTACATCTGACCCCTCTTCATTTTGTATCGGCATAGGAGTCACGATTTTACCGTTTTTAGAAAATTATCTGTAACACTTCCTTTGTCGGGTGTTTCCAGATGGCATGTTTGGCTGGGGGAGTCGCTGGCGGGGCACCTCTATTCAGCGTCTTCAGACGCAGCAGGCAGTTGGCCCTCCACCCAGGAGCGGTCTCTGGTGTCCCAGTGAGTCCGGGAGGGGGCCTCTGCTCTGGTGGATGAGACAAGGTCTTAGCAAGACCTGCACTCTCTCTCTCTGGCTAAGCCTCTAACCAGCGACTTGACCTTGAGACCCAACCTCTTTAGACCAGAGGTTAAGGAAGGACAGTGTCGAAGCTGACTTATTTCCTGAGTGCTTGCTTGGGCTGAGGCTGGGGAGGTTGGGATAATTGATTATCCCTGACAGGAAGCTGGGGTTCTGCAGGGTCATGTAGCCTGCCTTGGGGGCCACACCTAGACAGAGGTGGACTTGAACCAGAACCAGGCTTGCCTGGCTGGGAGCCCCAGGCTGTGACCTGCCTGCCCCTCATCCTCCGGGGCCAGAGGTCTTCGAGAACGACCAGCTGCCTGGGCACGGTCCCATGGCGTCCTCCCAACACCTCTGCAGTCCCCATCTTACAGGCGAGGAAACGGAGACCCAGGGGAGTACCATGACCTTGCCAAGGACACACAGCCAGTGGCCACAGGGGGACTGCGTCCTAGGATTTCTGTCCATCTTGAGGGCGGAGTCAAAGCAAGGTCTGGAAGGCCTGACTTTTTCTGCAGTAAAGGCATCCAGAGGGTGAGTGGCAGGAGCTCGGCTAAACATAATCCTTAACAAAGAACCTGGAGTCTTGGGGAGATCTGGGCCCCTTCATAATGATGGTGCTGACAGTCATAATAACAACAGCTCCCATCTTGTGGGCAGGAAGACGCCTGCAGACGTGATCTCATTCCTTCTTCACTCCTGCCTCCAAGTAACTACCCATCCTCCAGACAAGGGGCCCACGGTTGGCCACACGGCGGGCGGCTTCTGGCTCTAAATCCCTGCCTGCCACTCACCTCCCCCAGTCTCTTCTCTCTTCTATTTTTTTTTTTTAAATAATACTGTGCTGTAGATTTGGTTTTTTTGCTTGTTTTGTTTTAAGATTTTATTTATTTATTTGAGAGAAAGAGCATGGGAGGTGGGGAGGAGCAGAGGGAGGAAGACAAGCAGACTCCATGCTGAGCACAGAGCCCCATGCTGGGCTTGATCCCACCACGCTGAGATCATGACCTGAGCCAAATCAAGAGCTGGACGATTAACCGACTGAGCCACCCAGGGGTGCCTCCATCTCATCCTTCCTCTGTTGGATGGAGATAACTCTACCTTCATCATCACATTTAAGGGAATTAAATAGCACGTGACTACATACAGTGGGGTTCCTGGGATGGGATGCCGGGACGGAAACAGGCCATCAGTGGAAACACTGGTGAAATGGAATGGAGTCTGGAGTTCGGTGAATAGCATCTTCCCAGTGCCTTTAGCAAACGTGCCGTGGTGTTTGTAAGATGTTAACAAAAGGGAACCTGGTGAAGGGTATAAGGAAATTCTGTATGATCTTAGCAGCATTTCTGTATATCTGACAGTGTTCCCAGATTAAAAGTTTCTTCTGAGAAAAAGTAAGCAAACAAAGGGCGGGAAAGCCTGTGAGTTCCAGGGGAGGCAGGGGGACACTGCCTGTCATGAATAAAATGGACAGGAAAGGCCATCAGATAGTCTGCGGTCGGGCTTGTGCTAAGCTGGGGGAGGGCGTTCACTGATGGAGGACAGGGCAGAGAAGGGGAGGTGGGGGGCGCAACCCAGTTTATGTGGATTCCCAGTTGTTCTCAAGACTGGAGCATACCCTGCCCTCCGCCACAGGTGGCCCCAGTTGGCTAGGGCCGGGCAGGCAGTGTAAACAAGTGTGTTGGAGCTGGCATTCTCTAAGCCGGGTGCCCTCCGGAGCCTGAGTGCTAAGGGTAGGGTGGGGAAAGTGCTGGGGCTCCCCTCCGCCCCAACAACTAGGAGACAGATGTCAAAGAGAGGGTGGGGCGTGAGGGGGTCCCAGAAAATCAGGGTGACCTTTAGCCAGCGTGGGTGCAAATGTTGTCCTTTCTGTGAACAAAGCAATGGTTCCTCAGGAAAACACAAAACAACCAAGGACTCTTGAGCTGGTCCTTTAAAGCAAGTGGGTGTCACGGGTCCATGCGGGAGAGAAGCCGAGGGGTACTAGCCCGAAAGGCCTGATCAGAAAGAAGGCCGGGGAGGGTTGAGAAAACACTGGGGCCTGTGAGTCATGGGCCAGACCGCCTGGGGCTGTACCAAGGCCAGAACCCAGCTGGAACCTCCCTTGAAAATCTGCACCCCCTCTGACCGGCACCCCCTTCTCGGCAGGGCCGCGCCCCGGGGCGGCCTCACACAGGCCCCAGGCAGAGGAGGCAAACCATGGCTCCACCCGTCTGGAGCCTCCACTTCATTCATTAGTTCATTCATTCATTCACAAAATCCCAAAGGCTGAGTAGGCGTCAGCCAGCCCAGGTGCAGGGCTGAGAGCCTTCTAGGGCTTGCTCTCTTCGCTAGGCGCAGCTGAATGTTGCTGGGGGTATGGGAAGAGGGAGGAGGAGGTCCCCAGTGGCGGGACCTAATCAGCAAGGGCCTGTTGGGCTGGTGGAAATGGTGGGATTTTTCCCTGAGGACGGAGGAAGCCCGAGTCTTGGCAGAATTCCAGAGAATTCCAGAGCCAAGGGACGGGTAAGACATGGAGTCGAGCTTCCCATTCTCAAAGAAGTGGAGACTGGAGCCCCAGAGGCTGTGAGACCTGCCAGGCCCACACAGCTGGTTAGCGGCAGAACCCCAGGTGTCCCGACTTCTAGAGCAGGCTTTTCCCACCACGGCTCCCCCTGCCTCTGTTATCTGCAAAGACCTCCTTTCAGCCCCGGGCAGGCACCTGCAGACATCTCAACACCTCCTCCACCTAGGTAGAGGACGAAGAGTGCAGGCAGACCGGGGTTAGCATTTCGAATGGGCTGACCCAGGCCCAGGGTAAAGCTCCCCTGGGTGGGAGGCAAGCAGGCTTCCGGCAAGGGTGAGACTCGACTTGCCCCAGATGGGTGAAGTGAGTCACTGGGGAGCCATGTTCACACTTCCTCCTCCCTCTGGGCTTCGATCCAGCTCCCTGGAGGGAGGCGCAGCCCGGATTCCTGGGGCAGCCATCCTCCTTTCTCCAGACCGGGGTGCCGGCTGTCTGCACCCCCAACTCCTCCACACACCCTTTCCGAGGCCCTGGTAAGTTTCCATCTCGGCCCCGTGGTGTGACTCAGACTTGACACATCACGTGGGACGTTGCTGCTGGCAGGAAGTTGTGACCTTCTCTCTCCTCCTGAGCTTGGCCATGCTTTTCCCTGCCCCCCTCCTCTCTCCAGAAGGATGATGGGACATGGCAAAGGACCCATGGCTGCCTACCTCAGAGACCGGGTCACCAGGGACCCCTGGACTGCAGGCCAGAGACAGTAAGCCCAGGGGCCGTCCCCGACTGAGTGCCTTGCCACCTGCCAGGTGTTCATGCAGCCAACGGCCCTGGGAGGCAGACCCATCACCGTCCCCATTTTACAGAGAGGCTGTGCAACAGTCATGGGGAGTGAATGACCTGGTGTCTGGCGGCACGAAGGGCCCACTGGGGACTCATGTCATGAATCTAAAGCCAGACCGCTTTCTCAGGCCACATGCAGCTGCCGGGTGGAGGTCCAGAGTAGGCAGAGAGTTGGTTTGACCCGTGCTGGGGTTTTGTCAGGTGAAGCTGGCGTGAGGATGGGGAGGTTTGTGGAGGTGGCTGGCGATGGGGGAGGGAGGGCAGGGAGGAGGAGGGCGCAGGGGGTGGGGGCAGGGAGCAGGGCTGGGCTCCCTGGATGGCGGGAGCTGGGGTCCCAGAGGACAAGGGAGGAGGTGAAGGTCTGAGGTCAGTGGTGGAAACTATGCAGCCTTGTAGGGACTGGTCTTGGGGCTCTGGATATTGGGGTGGCCATTGCTCTTAGGATGAGGTTGGCTTCATGTCGAGTCCTCAGCCCACAGGCTGCTCAGAATAGGTCGTCAGCGAGTATTGATGGTGCGAATGAGTTAGCCACTTGGGGCAGAGTGACTTAAAGGTTTACTTTCTTCCTTCTCCCCGCTTTTTTTTTTAAGAACAGCTTTATTGAGATATAATTCACATACCATAACATTCACCCTTTTAAAGGGTTTTTTTCACAAGTAGTTTTTGGTGAATTCACAGAATTGTACAGCCATGACCACTACTTTCAGAACATCTTAATCATCCCAAAAGGAAACCCAACACCCCCCCAAAAGGAAACCCTACACTCCGGAGCAGTCACTTCCCATTTCCCCCACCTACAGCCCCTGGCAACCACTAATCTACTTTCTGTTTCGTTGGATTTGCCTAATCTGGACATTTCTATAAATGGAATCATACATGGTCTTTTACGGCTGGCTTCTCGCCCTCAGCATGTTTCCAAGGCATACCCATGCTGTAGCGTGTATCAGTACTTTGTCCTTTTTTGTATCGTCAAATATTCCATTGTATGAATACACCATTTTGTTTCTCCATTCATCAGCGGCAGACACTTGGGTTATTTCCATTTTTGGCTATTCCAAATAGTGCTGCCGTGGACATTCATGTACAGGTGGGACCTATGTTTTCCTTTCTCTTGGGTGGTTACCTAAGAGCAATGTTGTTGGGGCAATTTTTATGTCATTTGAATTCTTTCCAATAAGCACATACTTCTTTTATAATAAACCAATATTTAAAAAATCATTTTTTCTAAAAAGAAGAGCTGAATCCCTAGAGAAAAAATGGTAGACCAAACCTTGAGACAGAGAAGGACTGGCTCTGGGGCCACCAGTAGGTGGGCACGTAACTGAGCAAATTATCACCCTTCTCGGGGCCTCCCTGGGGACGTGGGGGTGGGGCAGGGGTGGGCAGGGCAGCAGCTGAACTGGAATGAAGACCTCTCCAGCCCTTCCCAGCCCGAACAGCTCAAGATCTTAAGGCAACCTAGGTTCCCACACCTGGTTTGAGAAACACATCAAGGAAATGATCTGGTCTTGCGAGTTCTCTCCGTGAAAGGATGAGTACCCTAAAATTGGTACTCTAGACAAGACCAGATTCAACCCAGAGGAATGTTTTAGGTCACTCCCTCTCCAATCTCTAATTGAGAGGTGAACAGATAGTTAACTCCATCTGCCACTTAATCTTCCACTTTATTTTTATTTTTTTTTAAAGATTTTATTTATTTGAGAGAGAGAGAGAGAGAGAGAGACAGAGATAGCGACAGAGATCACGATCGAGTGAGGAGGAGAGGGAGAAGCAGGCTCCCCTATGAGCAGGGAGCCTGATGCGGGGCTCGATCCCAGGACCCCGGGATCATGACCTGAGCCGAAGGCAGACGCTTAACGACTGAGCCACCCAGGCGCCCCTTAATCTTCCACTTTAAACCAGTGCTTCTCAAACTAAAATGTGCCTACAAAATCCGGGGGATCTTGTTAAGATGCAAATGTTGAACCAGTGGGTCCAAAGTGCGACCTCAAGTCTGTCCTAATAATCTCCCGGGTGAAGTCAGCGCAGCTGGTCCCAGAATCACAATTTAAACACCAAGGCTCTACCCCTCCTATGCATGAGAAGGAAATGGAACTTCATAAATTTTACCATTTGCTCATTAGGGAACTCAGTCCCTATTGAATGTATTTTTTTTTTTTTTTTTAATTTGAGAGAGAGAGCAGAAGCAGGGGGTGGGGCAGAGGGAGAGGGAGAGGGACAAGCAGACTCCCCGCTGAGCACCAGGGGCAATTGATCCCAGGACCCTGAGATCATAACCTGAGCCCAAGTCAGAAGTTTAACCGACTGAGCCACCCAGGCACCCGCCCCGCCATTGAATGTGTTTTGATGGATCTCTGATAGCTGTTTGATGAGTCAATGGATGTAAGAACAAAATGCTTATGCCTATTCCAGGAAGAATGTGGGGAAAACCGATGTCATGTAATCCTTGTGATAAACCTGTGAGATTAGAAGCCTGTCCCCATTTTGCACATGGGGAGGTAGAGAGAGGGCAGGCAGATGGCCAAGTTGTGCTTTGTTCTCCAGTCTGACTCCAAACCCAGTGCTGGTTCCCCTGCACCGTAGCTCCCCTCTTCCCTCTGTCTCAAATCGGAGCCCCCTTTTCAGCCATGGCTAAGTGACAGTGGCCAGCCCGAGAGAGAAAAAGATCTGCTCCTCTAGACATGCAAATGTATGTCACAAAGATGTCCTTTGCAGCATTGTTTATAATAGAAAGGTAGGAAACTTGCCACTGCACACTGTAGAGTTGCTAAAAGGTGACATAAAACCATACAAACTACCGTCCTGTTAGCTTTTCTCACCTGCCGTTTCTTTCTTGGGTTTCATTCCTCCTTGTCATGTATTTGTTTCTTCTCTATGTCTGTTCCTCCACTAGAATGTAAATTCGTTGAGGGCAAGGACGTTGCTGGGTCCCTAACTTCTGGGCACACGGTAGGAGCTCAGTAAATATTGGTTGTGTGAATGAACTGAAACATTTTGAGATAGCAAGTAAAAAAGCAAATTGCAGAATGGTAGGCGTGGAACAACTCCATTTTCATTTAGAAGATGTTCGAATGCAATTAGAGAAAAATCTGTAAGGCCACATATTAATTATCTCAGGGTTTGGGACTGGGGCTTAGGTGTGGCTGATTTTCATTTTCCATTGTTTCATTCTTTTTTCTTTTATATGAGCATGAATTTCTTTAGTAATAATAAAAAAAAGTGTTTTTTTTCCTTTTCTTTCTTTCTTTCTTTATTTGCGAGAGAGAGAATGAGAGATAGAGAGCACGAGAGGGAAGAGGGTCAGAGGGAGAAGCAGACTCCCCACTGAGCAGGGAGCCCGATGCGGGACTCAATCCCGGGACTCCAGGATCACGACCTGAGCCTAAGGCAGTCGCTCAACCAACTGAGCCACCCAGGCACCCAAAAGTAAGTGTTTTTTAAAAGAATAATCATCCAGGGGGCACCTGGCTGGCTTAGTCGTTGGAGCATACAACTCTTGATCTTGGAGCTGTGGGTTTGAGGCCCATGTTGGGTGTAGAGATTGCTTAAAAAAAAATCTGGGGGCACCTGGGTGGCTCAGCAGTTAATCATCTGCCTTTGGCTAGGGTCATGACCCCAGGGTCTTGAGATCAAGCCCCACGTTGGGCTCCTGGCTCAGCAGGGAGTCGGCTTCTCCCTCTCCCTCTGCCTCTCCCCCTGCTTGTGTTCTCTCTCTCTCCTCTATCAAATGAATAAATAAAAAATCTTTTAAAAATAAATCAAATCAGGGGTGCGTGAGTGGCTCAGTCGTTAGGCGCCTGCCTTCGGCTCAGGTCATGATCCCAGGGTCCTGGGATCGAGCCCCACATCGGGCTCCCTGCTCCGCGGGAAGCCTGCTTCTCCCTCTCCCACTCCCCCTGCTTGTGTTCCCCCTCTCGCTGTGTCTCTCTCTGTCAAATAAATAAATAAAATCTTAAAAAAAAATAAATCAAATCAAATCTTGGGATGCCTCAGTCTGTTGGGTGGCTCAGTCTGTTAAGCATCTGACTCTAGGTTTCAGCTCGGGTCATGATCTCAGGGTCATAGGATCCACCCCTTCATTGGGCCCTGCTGAGCATGGAGCCTGCTTAGGTTTCTCTCTCTCCCTCTCCCTCTGCCCTTCCCCATGCAACTGTGCACCATCTCTCTCTCTAAAAAAAAAGCAAAAAACTTAAAGAATCATCCACCCTCTTTTCTATTATGTATGTATGTATAGATGGATGGATATATAAGGACATTTATTCCAGCATTATTTATCAGAGCAAAAAATTGGAGATTATCATTTGCCTACTTTATTTTTTTAAAGATTTTATTCATTTATTTGAGAGAGGGAGAGATAGTGAGAGAGAGCGCGAGTGGTGGGGATCAGTAGAGGGAGAGGGAGAGGCAGGCTCCCCTCTGAGCAGGGAGCCTGATGCAGGACTCGATCTCAGGACCCTGGGATCATGAGCTGAGCCAAAGGCAGATGCTTAACCAACTGAAACACCCAGGCACCCTGCCCACTTTAAAATATATATTGTTTTGATTTTTTACAATGGACATTGCAATGGACTAAATATTTATGTCTCCCCTCCACCCCCACCAAATTTATGCGTTGAAATCCCAACCTCCAGTGTGATGGTGTGTGGAGATGGGGCATTTTAGAGGTGATCAGATCTCAAGGGCAGAGCCCTCCTGATGGGATGCGTGCCCGTCTAAGAAGAGGCCCCAGAGAGATTCCTCACCCCTTCGTCCATGTGAGGATATAGCAAAAAAAATAAAAAATAAAAAATAAATGCTTGTCTCTGAACTAGGAAGCGGGTCCTCAGCAGACACTGAATCTGCTGGTGCCTTGGTCTCAGACTTCCCAGTGTCCGGGACTGGGAGAAAATAAATTCCTGTTGCTTAGAAGCCATCCAGTCTATGGTATTTTGTTACAGCAACCCAGGCCGACTAAGAACAACATGTGTTTGTGTAACTGAAAACAAAAAACAAATAAGAGGGCGATGTGTAGGCTAGCTGGCTTATAACCCAGAGTAGCCAGCCACAAGGTGCCTCCCTGGCCCACAGTCCAGGTGCCGCTGCACCTGGCCAAGCCTATTTCGGGTTTTCTTCTCCCACACGCCACATGAGCAGGGGAAACAATGTCTGACAAGGGGGACCAGCGGTGGGAAATAGGCAGTCTGCTTCAGAGACCAAATGCCTCCGATCTATGCTGTCTCCTTAGGGACAAGTCAGACCCTGCTGATACCATGGGCTTGTCTCTGGAAGCTGGGGTCTCTCTCCTTGGCTCCGACTTCATGGGCTCCACTCTGGACTGGGTAAACAAACAGCTGGGTATGCTCTCTGAGCATCGTGGGGAAATAAGTCCCAAGTCTAGCTCTGCCTGTTGGGTGATTTATCTGCCTCATTAACCCACACAGGCTAGAGGTCACCGTGGGGAACTTCTCTTTGATAACAATCTCCCCAACAAATATTAATGCAGCTGTGGGAAGAACATTAGGACTTCCTCCTGCCTTCAAGGAATTGACAATGTATAATTATGCAAGTACCTCCAAGTTAGGGTCCCGTAAGAGAACTCTGGGAAGCTTCCATTCGGGGGCAAGGGGGGGGGTGCTTCCAGTGTACTACCAAATGAAGAAATGCTAAAATAGCTTTACAAAAATTACAGTACATTTTAAGTGTTTCCATTAAGCAAATTGACCCTTTTAAGACACACACCAATCACAATGTGATTATGCTAATTAGAAAGTGACGGGAATTATAAAAATATTCGTGGCCTGGTAAGGGGACACAGATTTAAAGTTGCCAGGTAGGGCGCCTGGGTGGCTCAGTCGGTTAAGCGACTGCCTTCGGCTCAGGTCATGATCCTGGAGTCCCGGGATCGAGTCCCGCATCGGGCTCCCCGCTCAGCGGGGAGTCTGCTTCTCCCTCTGATCCTCTTCCCTCTCGTGCTCCTATCTCTCATTCTCCCTCTCTCTCAAATAAATAAATAAAATCTTTAAAAAAAAATAATAAAGTTGCCAGGTAGGTGTCTTCTCTCGCTCTGGTCTGGTGCTGCACGCCACAGGGTGTGATGGTTGGTGCCGACTCCTGTCTGCTCATGTCTTTTTCTGTCACGTCACACACCTGCTTTGTTTTCACCTCTGCATTTATCCCTGCCAGAAAACGTCTTGCCTCTTTATTGGCTGAATGTCCCCTTTAGAATATAAGTGCCACAAGTCGGGAGCCTTCTCTGTCCATGTCACCGCTGTCTGGCACATGGTAGGCGCTGCATAAATGTTGGTTCAATGAGTGGATGTATGATATCTCGTTTATGTGAGGTCAGGTGCATCCACAGACACAGTGGGATTTCGTGATAAGAAATAGTACGTGATGGTTCCCAGGGAGGCAGCTTGTATGATAGAAGGGCAGAGCCCTGCACCAGGGCTCCCGTCCCTGCTCAGCTGCTATCCGCCGAGTAACCTTGGGCCAAATGCCACTCTTCCCCATGGCTCAGTTTCCCCATTGGTAACATGGGGGAGGGGCAGACTGGCAGATCACTGGGGTCCCCCTGACCCTGGCGTCCTATGGATTCATAGGTGATACTCGGGCTGGATTTTCAGAGATGAGTGTGTGGGGAGGAAAGGGGAAGGTGTTCTCCATCTCCAATTGTTCTTTCTCTCTGAAGGATGGCATTAGGAGGGGAAAATCTGCTCAAGGGACCATCACTAGGTGAAAAAGCAAGGTTCAGAAGGATTTATCTAGAATGATCTCATTTTTGCAAAAGTCAATAATCATGTTACTACATATAGAAAAGTTTGAGGAATACACACCACGATGTTGAGGGTGTTGACTCTGCAGGGTGGAGCATTTTAGGGAGATTTCACTTCATGTGCTTTGGATTTATATAGTGCTTAAATTTTGTTTTATGCATTTTATTTGTAATCAGTTTTTTTAAAGATAAAAATTAACCTTTTTAGATTGAATTGGTTTTTTATTTTTATGTGTTTAAAGATGTTATTTATTTTTGTGAGAGAGAGAGAGAGAGAGAGAGAGAGAGAGAGAGACCACGAATGGGGGGAGGGGCAGAGGGAGAAGCAGACTCCCCACCATGCAGGGAGCCTGATGTGGGACTCGATCCCAGGACCCTGGGATCATGACCCGAGCCGAAGGCAGACACTTAACCAACTGAGCCACCCAGGCACCCATTGAGTTGGGTGTCTTAAAAGATTTATTTATTTTAGAGAGAGCGAGAGCGAGCAGGGTGGGGGGGCAAGGGAGATGGGAGAGAATCTCAAGCAGACTCCCCACTGAGCGAGGAGCCTGATGTGGGTCTCCATCTCGTGACCCTGAGATCATGACCTGAGCCAAAAATCAAGAGTCAGATGCCTAACTGACTGAGCAACTCAGGCGCCCCTACATTGAGTTGTTTTAAAATTCATTATACATGTTCCTTTTTCCTTTCTTCATAGAAAGTTCTGTTTCATTTCTCGGATGAGCCAAGATAATCAGTTGTAGTAATTCTCCTAGGAGCATTTGAAATAGGCAGGATCAATTTGTCTTTAAGCTGAATGCTCCTAGATGACAGGACCTTGAGCCGACTTTATGATGTACAAACGAATATATGTGACATATTTAAGTTAGAAGGCATAATAAACAGAACTTGTTGCCCAATTTAGGAATTACAACATTACTGATTATGTGTCTCCCTCTGTCCCATCCCCTGGGTCTACAACCGAGGAAACCCCTCTCCTAAATTCTGTGTTTAACAGTCCCTTCTTTTTATTACTATTTCCCTTAAAACGTCTTTTTTAAAGATTTTATTTAGGGGTGCCTGGGTGGCTCAGTTGGTTAAGCCTGCTCCCCCTGCTTGTGTTCACGCTCTCTGTAGTGAGCACAAGCAGGGGGAGTGGCAGGCAGAAGGAGGGGGAGCCTGACATGGGGCTCGATCCCAGGACCCTGGGATCATGACCTGAGCTGAAGGCAGACGCTTAATCGACTGAGACACCCAGGCGCCCCTCCCTTAAAAATTTTTTTATGAGGGGTACCTGGCTGTCTGAGTCAGTAGAATATGAGACTCTCGATCTCAGGGTTGTGAGTTCGAGCCCCACGTTGGGTACAGAGATTACTTTAAAAAAGTTTTTTATGGGGGTGCCTGGGTGGCTCAGTCGTTAAGTGTCTGTCTTCAGCTCAGGTCGTGATCCTGGGGTCCCGGGATCGAGTCCCACATCGGGCTCCCTGCCCAGCAGGGAGTCTGCTTCTGCCTCTGACCCTCACCCCACTTGTGCTCTCTCTCTCTCTCTCTCTCTTCAAATAAATAAATAAAATCTTTAAAAAAATAAAAATAAAAGTTTTTTTTATGATAAATACATGTATCTTTAATCGATATATTTGTGAAAATTCATCAAGCTGTATACCTGTAATTTGTCTACTTTTCTATATGTCTATCTGTATGTATGAACATCAATGAAAAGTTAACCAAAAAAGCACAGGTGCTCAGGCAGTCCCACTTTAAGACCAAGGTCGGAGGGACCCCTGCCCTGGGTTCTGCTTTAGAAGACCCTGCTCAGTAATGAGTCCACACAGCCAGAGGACAGTGCCCCTTCCACTCCCCCTGCAAAGATAGCCTCATTCCTTCACCTTGCTTCAGGTACCCAAGTTGTTGTTTTGTTTTGTTTTGTTTTTAAGATTTTATTAATTTTTTTGAGACAGAGAGAGAGCCTGACATGCGGTGGATCCTAGAACCCCGAGATCATAACCTGAACCAAAGGCTGACTGAGCTTAACCAACTAAGTCACCCAGGCGTCCACCCAGGTACCCAAATTGTTATGATGGTGTATTTGTCAAGATGGAAACATAGAAAAATATTTTATTTAACAGTTTGTTAGCTTGATTGGTAGCTGTTAAGTTATTTTAGACCTAGTTATGTGAATCTCTACTGGCGCTTTTTTTTTTTTTTTTTTTTTTAAGTAAACTCAACTCTACCCCCAGCATGGGGCTCAAATTCATGAATCCAAGATCAAGAGTCACATGTTCTACCAAATGAGCCAGCCAGGCGCCCCCACCCCCACTGGTACTCTTGTTCTGGGCCCTGCAAATGTTAGGGGTGAGGCTGTACACAGGGCCTACTCCCAGAGGGCTGGGGTACTAGGATTTTTAAAAAGTTCCTGAGCTGGGGTACCTGGGTGGCTCAGTCAGTTAAGTGCCTGCATCAAGCTCCCTGCTCAGTGGGGAGCCTGCTTCTCCCTCTCCCTCTGCAGCTGCCCTTGCTTATGCTCTCTCTCTCTCATAAATAAATAAAATCTTTTAAAAAATAAAACTCCTCAGCTGATTCTCATGTATAGCCAGAGTTGAGATTCTCTGTTTTAAGATAGCTTTTGATTAGTTTTGATGGAGCTAATGTATCCCTTCCTTTATGGTCTGTGTTTTGTTATTTGTGTTTTGTTTTGTTTTGTTTTTTTAATCTTAAGAAACCCTTTTGGGGCGCCTGGGTGGTTCAGTCGGTTAGGCGTCTGCCTTCAGCTCAGGTCATGCTCCCGGGGTCCTGCTCAGTGGGGAGTCTGCTTCTCCCTCTGACACTTCCCCTGCATGTGCTCTTTCATTCGTGATCTTGATCGTGGGGCTTGATCCCAGCACCTTGGGATCATGACCTGAGCCAAAGGCAGACGCTTAACCAACTGAGCCACCCAGGTGCCCCATAAATAAATAAAGTCTTAAAAAAAAAAGAGAGAGAAAGAAACCCTCTTTACCCTGAGCTCATAACAATCATCCCATATTTTTCTGAAAGTTTTAAAGTTTTGCTTTCATACTTAATATCTGGATTGATTTTTGTATACGTGTGGTGAGATAAGCTCCATTGCATTTCTTTCCAAACGGGCTGCAGATGATCCCTCGCCAATCCCTCACCAGTCCCTCCTTTGTGCCGGTTGGCACTGCCACCCATATCATGCTGTGAGTCTGCTCTGGGACTCTTTCTTGATCTGTCCGGTAGGCTTCCTTTTCTGTAGTTAATATTTATGACTCATGTGATTTGTCTCGTTTTTCCATAAAAAAACCAACAAAACAAAACACAAACCCTGCTACTCTTAGGAAAGACTCTGAAACTCATTCACCCAGATCCGTGATTGCTAATGGTGTTAAAAATGACACCACTCCCAACGTGTTTCTGAATTTAACAGGGATCACACTTCAAGCCAAAGGAGAGAAGCTCTAGCAAGTGACATTTCAGCTCAGCTAGCCATTGAGTGGGGTGCAATGGGGGAGGAGGCCAGCAGCAGGGTCCAGGGGCCCCCCTGAAATCATGACACCCGGAAAGCAGCCCCCGTTGGATACATAGGCCAACCCTAACACACAGGTAAACATTTCACAGAATTGGGGTAGGGGGAATTTGAGGAATTTGTTTACTTCTCAAGTGGACAGAGGGAGAGATTGGAGAGGGGAGGACTAGAGAACTATTTGGCTGGCCCCTGCCATTCATTTGGGATTTCTGGCATCAGATAAATCTGCATCCATACCTAGATCCATACCATACTTGCCTTGAACCTGATCCTTTCTCCAGGGCCAAATGCAGCCTTTGCAAGACAGAGTGAACTCTAGAGTGTTGGGGGTTTTTTTCAGATGAATGACAGTCTACCTTAGTGAAAACAAAGCACTAGGTTTTTGGACCGTGAAGACCAGGGTTTGAGCACCAGCTCTGCTGCTCAGAACTGAATTTAGGCCTCCGTTTCCTCCTTTATAAAGTTAGGGTATGGGGCGCCTGGGGGGCTCAGTCGGTAAGTGTCTGCCTTCAGCTTAGGTCCTGATCCCAGGGTCAGCGGGGAGCCTGCTTCTCCCTCTCCCTCTGCTATTTCCCCTGCTTGTGCTCTCTCTCTCTGTGTCAAATAAATAAATAAATAAATAAAAATCTTAAAAAAAAAATAAAGTTAGGGTAATGCTGCCTCCATCAAAAAGTTCTAAAGAGGGGCACCTGGCTGGCTCAGTCTGAAGAGCATGTGACTCTTGATCTTGGGATCGTGAATTTGAGTCCCACATTGGGTGTAGAGATTACTTAAATAAATAAAACTTTTAATACTTAAAAAAACGTTCTAATGAGCTGAAGTCTTGGAAAAGGCTTTGTAAGCCGCACAGCTCCTGCCAAGTGTTAGCTGTGTGGATAAGGTGCCCGTCTAGCCCCTAGTTGAAAGTCATCCGGAATGATTATGCTCAGAGCCTCTCTTAAGGGAGAAAAAAAGAGGTATTTGAGTTGAGGTACTGGGCAAGAGCTGAATCACAGCACATGAATTATAGCCTGGACATAAGATTGTTGGAAACATTCCCCAACATTTTTAGCCAAAACATTGTTCATTCCTCAATGTTCTCCCTCTTCTGCATCCCACACCCAGCCAAAGACTGACTCAGCCTCAAGGGAGAAGTAGCTTGAATTCAACAACATTGTATTTAACATCTTTTTTAAAAAAGAATATTTATTTATTTTAAGGAGGCTCCATACCCAACGTGGGGCTTGAACTCACGACCCTGAGATCAAGAGTCACACACTCTGCCAACCAAACCATCCAGGTGCCCCATATTCAGCATCTTCCTATATTCCTACCCTGAGCCAGACTTCTTCAGGTAAGGAGGGCCTCGGCACCAGAGGTCCTCAAGAGACCAAAGCAGAAGTTGTCAGAGATGTCATAAAGTGATTCAGGCATTAGCCAGAGGATGTACTAAGGGATAAACAGCAAGATTCCTTCCAGCTCTAAAGTTGGACATGGAAGAGCTCCCGCCCTCTAGAAGCGGACAGTCTAGTTAGGGAGATAAGGCACAAACCACATGAGTATGTGTAGGAAAAAGGCCAAAATGAGTGACAATGAAGAAAGCGCTCTAAGACCTCAGAGACAAGTGGGGACTGGAGAGGGATGCATTCCTGGAGGTGAATGTTGACTCACAGGCATAGGACTGGGAAGGGAGAAAAGGAGGAGAAAAAACAGGTGTGGGAAGAGGTAACCAACCATATTAGCCAAGGCTGGAATCCAATCCAACAACCACATACTGAGCCTATCTCCAGATACAAACATAAATAGGAATTTCAGTCCTGAAGAAATCTTGGTGTCAATCCCATGACTGCTTCTTCAAGCTGAAACCGGTTGGTTCTGTGGCAACGGGGTAGGTGGTTCTCTGCTTCAGGGCAGTGATCCACTGGAATAAGGTGGAAACCTGATCCAAGGATGGTGCATTAGCATCGTGACGAGAGTGGGCTTCTGGGCTCATTCTTCCATTTGTTCCTCCAGCCCCCTCAACCCTTTTGCAATCCATTACCCACATAATATCCACTTCCATTTTGGGGCACCTGGCAGGCTTAGTCGGTAGAGCATGAGACGCCTGATCACAGGGTGGAGAGTTCGAGACCCACTCAAACTGCGGTAGAGTTTACTTAAAAAAGAAAAGGGGCACCTGGGTGGCTCAGTCAGTTAAACATCTGCCTTCTGCCGGGGTCATGATCTCGGGGTCCTGGGGTCGAGCCCCACGTCGGGCTCCCTGCTGAGCGGGTAGTCTGCTTCTCCCTCTGCCTCTGTTCCTCCCCTCCCTGCTCATTCTCTCGCTCTCTCAAATAAATAAATAAGATCTTTAAAACAAAAAAGATTGCAGATTGAAATAAGTATAAGGAAGAAAGATAAAGCAAGAGAAAGGTGTTCTTGATGGTCACAAAGGGCTTAAGGAAGTGCTGTCTGAGATCTGATGATGTGGAGGAGGCTTCCATGTGCAGATCTCGAGGCAAAGCAGAAGAGGCAGAGGGAACAGCGGAGATAAAGCTGGGAACTAGGAATAAGCATCGTGTATCTGAATGCCCATTGCAAGGAAAGGTGGCTATTTTTTTACCGGGTGAAACATGTGGGCTTAACCCAGTAAGGCACTCCCTTGGGGCTATAGTCAGCTTAATAAATCAGCCGACGTGACTTGGGACAACTCAAGTTGGAAGGTTTGGACCAGCTGTCACTGAAGGAAGGGAGGGTCCTTGGTAACTGCCAATCGGCATACACAGATTTTAGGGCAGCAACTCTGCAGCCGAAAGGAAGGATCACAGCTTTGTTAGTCAGTGGGAGGTGGCTAATCCAACCAGGCAAATTCTCCGTACATTCTGGACATTGTTGAGGCCTTGTAGAACTCACGGGCACTCGCACACATTTTCAGATCTGTGAGTTACGCAGGCGGGGTCTTCAGCCTCATATTGTAGACAAGGAAGCTGAAGGCGAATGACCTGCCTGTGACACAGTAAGCTACAAGCTAGGCTGAGACCCAGTTTTCCTGACCCCCGATGGAGTGCTCATTCCTTAAAGATGACTGCCACATGGTCCCCGAGATGCTGGGGTCAGAATTCTGAAAAGCTGATGAGTGGGAAGAAGCCCTCTCCTTCCTTCTCTCAGCCTACCTTTGCATCTTTAATTATAAATATGCCACTTTCCATTTCCAGACATAATTTCTGGGGCCTCTATTCCTCTCCAAATCCATGTTCAACTTTCTCTCACACCCTCATTAATATTTGCTGATGATAACGTTAAATGTAGTATTTCGAATGTGATGGGGCACTTGGGTGGCCCAGTTAAGTAAGCAGCTGCCTTTGGCTCAGGTCATGATCCTGGGGGTCCTGGAATCGAGCCCCGAGTTGGTCTCCTTGCTCAGCAGGGAGCCTGCTTCTCCCTCTGCGCCTCACACCACTCTCGTGTTCTCTCTCACTCTCTCTCTCAAATAAATAAATAAATAAAATCTTAAAAATAATAATAATAAACATTATTTCGAATGTGAGAATATTGCATTTGCATGAGGGATAAATCTTAAATCAATGACACAAGTAATTTTGGGGAGCAGCAGTGTCCAGTAGAAATGTAATGTGAGCCATACATGTAATTTAAAATTCTCTAGTAGCTACATTCAAATCACAAAAAGGGACAAGGTTGGGGCGCCTGGATGACTCAGTTGGCTAAGTGTCTGACTCCTGATTTTGGCTCAGGTCATGACCTCAGGGTCGTGAGATCGAGCCCAGTGTCCGGCTCTGTGCTTAGCATGGAATCTGCTTGAGATTCTCTCTCTCCCTCTTTCTCTCCCTCTGCCCCTCCCCCACCCCAGAGCATGCATATGCGCGCGCCCTCTCTCTCTCTCTCTCTCTCAAAATAAATAAATAAATAAATCTTTTTTAAAAAGGGGGACAGGGTTCATTTTAATATATTTAACTCAGTATGTAAAAATATTGTTTGAAACATAATCAATATAAAATATTAAAGAGATAGTTTAGATTCTTTTTATTGACTAAGTCTTCAAAACCTGGCGCACATTTTACACTTATAGTACATTTTAGTCTGGATTGGTCACATTTCAAATGCGCAGTACCACTTGTGGCTACGGTACCAAGACACTGCAGCTCTCAGAGTCGAACTGCTAGTGTTCAGGGGTGCCTAGCTGGCTCAGTCGGTGGTGCATGCGACTCTTGACCTCAGGGCTGTAGGTTCGAGCCCCACATTGGGTGTAGAGATGACTTAAAGAAAAAAAAAAGAGAGAGAGAATTGCTAGTGTCTGAGGCTGACCAGTGTGAAGTTGGCAGACATCCTTTTTCTTTTTTTTAGAGAGAGAGTGCTCAGTGTGGGCAGAGGGGCAGAGAGAGAGAGAGAGAGAGAGAATTTTAAGCAGACTCTGTGCTGAGCGCGGAGCCCAATGCGGGGCTTGATCTCATGACCCTGAGCCAAAATCAAGAGTTAGATGCTTAACCAACATGGTTAAGGGTAACGTGTCTTCTAATGTCCCTGCTGTCACACTAGAAGAGCATGTACCCTCCAAGAAATAGAAATGAAAAGGAACTATAGTTAACTTGACTTTTAAAACTGTGGAAGACTAAACTAGAAGGGCTCTCTGAGATTCTCTGGTCCAGAAGTCCGCAAACTTCAACCCTGGACCAGATCGGGCTCACTGCCTGTTTTATTCGACAGCCTTGGGAACTAACAATGGTTTTTACATATTTAAATGGTTAAAAAATAACTGAAGAAAGAATAATGCTTCATGATATGAGACTATTACATCAAATTTGAAATTCAGTGTAATAATAACATTTTATTGGAACATCTTCACATTCATTTGCTTACATTTTGTCTGTGGCTGCTTTTGAGCTACAATGAGACGATATGGCAGGTGAGTGGCCGCCACGGAGACGATATGGCCCATCAAGCCCAACATGGTATATTCCGGCCTTTTACAAAAGAAATTGTCTGACCCCAGGCTAGACCAGCAGCTCCTGTTCTGTTGGTGGGGAATTGAGGCACACAGAGAAAAAAGGACAAGGCTGAGATCACACAGTCTGCCAGTGGCCAAATGGGAACCCTTTGGGTTCTCTGTTAGGGCTCTTTTCAACTATGCTACCACCTCAAAGTGGTTAGTTAAGAAGCGTCTTGGTTTATCATGACAATGACCACTTGGTCCTTGGTCCTTTTGTATGTTTTCTCTCAGCGCCTTCCCACACACAGGCCTGATCTAGGCTTTAGAATGAGCCGGCTGCATCTGTAACCTCAAGAGGGCAGCCCTGGCTAAGGTGACTCCAAAGTGCAAGGTCTTATCCGAGAGAACCAAAATCCCAAATCCAATCAATATGTTGTCCTGCCCCCCATCCCCCACCCAAAAGAAAGAAAATAGGTCAGAAGGGCCTGAATTGGTTTTGATGATGATCTGCATATATATGAGTAGAAACGTAAGACAGTTTCATTATATTTTAAACCAGTTGCCAAAGGTGAATTCGAGCACACAAAAAAATCCCCACATCTGGCTAGAACAGAAGGCACAGAAGCCAAATCAGCGACAAAAGAAAGGTAGGCATTTCAGAGAAAAACACCCACACATTAAACACACACACATACACACACACACACTTTTCTGAGTATTGGGGGGACATAGAGAGGAAATTAGTTCTCCCACAGCCCTAGGGACAGTTTTAAGTAGGCGAGTGGAGCTGTGCTCATGACCCAGATTTGTCCTCGTTCTGAGTGGGCTGAAGAAGAGTTTCCATCTTTTCATTTTGGGAAGGCGAATCATAAAATGGGGCTAGTGGGGCTTGCAGCCTAGTATCAGTGAGGTATTTATGAAGTATAATTAATGTTTGCGGCAGGTTTGGGGATCCTCCAAATTAAAAGGTGCCCTGTGCAAGGTGCAAAATGGACGGGTGTTACTTCGAGGGCAGATACATTCTGTGGGTGTCACCACTGTTGTTGTTTACTAAGGACAAAAGTAGGTTAAGGCTATGTGGCACAATCCTTCAACGTGACCCAGAACAGAGGAAACCTGTACAGGGAGACTATCACATCAAATGGTGTAGAGAAATTTCACGGAGAATGCACAAATCCCCAGAGGCAGAATGGTTGGCTTCGTGACACCTAATCATGCTAGAAGAAATCTGGTGGGGCTAAGTGGAAAAACACATATGGCACTTCCATCTTTACAAGGAAGGGGGTTGAGTTGCATTACTCAGCACACATATTTCCTCAGCCTGAGCTTGACTTCTGAGATCTTCTGAGAAATGAGTATTTTTTTCTAGGTAATCCTAAAAGGCCTGGTGCTGGGTAACAGCAGGAACTAGGTTGGAAGTCTAATTAAGCATCCCCATATTACAACACTTAAAAACACTTAGGGGAATCCCAGTGAGTTCCTAATGTCTAATTCCTAGATTTAATCCTAAATTGCTCCACTGAATCCTCTTGTATGACCTTGGCTAATTATGTAATATCTAATCACCAGTGATAATGATGAAAAACTGAAGATGATGGCATGAATCGTTCTACTTCTCCTTGTAGATATTCCATCAGAACTAAAGATAAGGGCTTCTCCTAGGAATAAACCTTAGCATGGGGCACCTGGCTGGCTCAGTCAGTAGAGCACATGGCTCTTGATCTCAGGGTCATGAGTTTGAGCCCCACGTTGGGGGTAGAGTTTACTTAAAAAACAAAGCAAAACAAACAAACAAACAAACACCTTAGCATATAGGAAATAGCTTTCAAACTCCAACAATCAAGTATATTACTTACTTTAGTCCCTGGAGTGGCAAGAAAATGGAAATGCACTGAATGGGATTTTTTTTTCTTAGTTATTCTTATCAGATAGAACTTTGTCCAGATCAGTCCTATAATGTGTGGGAAGATCATACAGATTTATCACGAAAATAAATAGTCTGGTGTACTTGAGGTATGTTAAGAAATTTTCAGCAGAGGGGCAGCTGGGTGGCTCGGTTGGTTAAGAGTCCGACTCTTGATTTCTGCTCAGATCATGATCTTAGGGTCATGAGATTAAGCCCTGCATCAGGCTCTGTGCTCAGTGCAAGTCTGCTTGGGATTCTCTCCCTCTCCCTCTGTCCCCCGACCCTGTCCCATGTGTGCAAGCTCTCTCCCTCAAATAAATAAATAAATAAATAAATAAATAAAATCTTAAAAAAAGAAATCCTCAGCAGAAACATCAGTTTTATTGTTACCTAGAAAAGTAAATCCACGGGGTGCCTGGGTGGCTCAGTCATTAAGTGTCTGCCTTCGGCTCAGGTCATGATCCCGGGGTCCTGGGATCGAGCCCCGCATCGGGCTCCCTGCTCGGCGGGAAGCCTGCTTCTCCCTCTCCCACTCCTCCTGCTTGTGTTCCCTCTCTCGCTGTGTCTCTCTCTGTCAAATAAATAAAATCTTAAAAAAAAAAATTTAAAAAAAAGAAAAGTAAATCCACATCTCCAATACAGTATTTGCTTTGGAAATTATAATCTACCAAAAAACAAGACAAAACAAAGAAAGAAAAGGAGAGGTAACATAATACTTATGGGCTAGGTATTATAAATGTAACTTGAGGGGTGCCTGCCTGGCTCAGTCAGAAGAGCATGTAACTCTTGATCTCGGGGGTCTTTTTTTTTTTTTTTAAGATTTATTTATTTGACACAGAGAAAGAGAGAAAGCACAAGCAGGGGGAGCGGCAAGCAGAGTGAGAGGGAGAAGCAGGCTTCCCGCTGAGCAGAGAGCCCAACTCCAGGACCCTGGGATCATGACTTGAGCCAAAGGCAGACACTCAATCGACTGAACCACCCAGGTGCCCCAATGGGGTTGTGAGTTTGAGACCCGTGTGGGGTGTAGCGATCACTTAAATAAAAATAAATAAATAAATAAATAAATAAATGTAACTTGGAACTTAATTTATGACATTTACATAAAACTGGCTGACTTAGATGGTTTTGGTTGTTTGGACTTTTTCTACTTTGTCAGTTCTGTGATGTAACATGGTTTAAAAGGCCAAATCCCATTTTATGTAATGTTGTAGTCCATCCTTGAGTTACAAGCCAGTTGACAGACACTTTAGGTTTTGATATATCCCTCTGAGGGGGGAAAAAAAGTCTAAGTAACAATGACCATGTTTCCACATTTGTATATTTCTCATTTAAGGAGTCAAAAAACTCGGTGGACTTTATCCTAACTCTTCTGATCATAAACACATCCGATGTGAATAGCTTTTCTCAAATGACAAAGCACTTTTACAGCCGTTCTCTGCTTTTATTGGATCTTCAAAACAACCCTGTGGGATATTAAATATCTACACATGGTAGTGTAGATGTTTAATAGATAATTCCTAAAATGAATTCAGTGAATATTTATTGAGCAACTATTGTTTGCCAGGCACTATTTTAGATAATGACCATTCGGTGGCAAATAAACCACACAAAGATCCTGCCAAAAACGTTTAAGGGACATGCCCAAGAACATAGGGAGTAAATCAAAACCTTTGGCCAGTGTACTGTGTCATCAGTCTCATATTAAGTTGGAAAAATGAAGCACAGATAACTTATGTATCTTGATGTTGTCTCTTAGCATAAGTGGTATTTCTCACACACACTCATTCAACTACATCTCATCAGCATTTGCATCCATGTATTCTGGCTTCTGGCTTTCCACTAGATGAACTCTACCATTTATCTATCATCTATTATTTTTGAATAGGAAGTAGGATTATTGATGGGTATGAATAAGGAGAGGGCAGTGCCGAAGTTCTCACGAGTGCAGGGCATGCTGTGTGTTCAGAGGGCCACCATTAGTGATGTATTTGACCCCATGGCCACCTGGGATGTGCTTTTCAGCCACCATGTCTTTAAATCCATTCACAATAAACGCAGTAAAACCACACTTCTTGAAGATGTGGATCTTCCTGCCTGCGGCCAGGGACCTTGAACTTGGCCCTGCCTAGAGTCTCAGTCACATGCTTCTTGGTAGCTCAATCACATGTTCTGCAGGTTGGTACAGATGGACATGATGACCTGGCCGATGTGGGCCCTGGTCACTGTGTCCTGAGGCTTTCCACAGGCACCTGCATACCTGTCTGGGGCCTAGATTGTGGATAGCATGAGGTCAGACATGAATGTCCCTGTCTCCAAGGTCCCTTAAGGCAACTCATACAGGCAACAGGCTGCATATACTACCAAGGAGGGTACTGTTTGCAGCCATTGCACACTGGGCCCCATGGGGAAAGAGCACATTCGGCTTAATTGGCTGCAGATAGATGAACGATTTTATACTCCTATCCAAAGTCAGTTCCTTCCTGTATGCAGTTCTCCCCTACTTAAGAACATGGATCCAGTCAAACTCTCCTGCCCACATCAATTGTTTACTGTGTATAAGCAGGGTTATAAAAAACTATTGTAGGGGCACCTGGATGATTCAGTTGGTTAAGCATCTGACTCTTGGTTTGGCTCAGGTCATGATCTCAGGGTTGTGTAATTAAGCCCCACATTGTGCTCTCTGCTCAACGGGGAGCCTGCTTCTCCCTCTCCCTCTGGCTGCCGCTCCCCCCACCCCAACCTGGCTTGTGCTCTCTCTCTCTGCCAAATAAATAAATAAAATCTTAAAAAAAATAAAGACAAATTCAACTATTCAGAGGATTCGTCAAGAAAAACGAAAAACCCAAAAACTTGTTCTGTTTTTCTCCAAAAGGTAGAACTATAACCAATGGTTAGAAACATCTAGCATGGGGGTGCTTGGGTGGCTCAGTAGTTAAGCATTTGCCTTTGGCTCAGGTCATGATTTCAGGGTCCTGGGATGGAGCCCTGCATCGGGCTCTCTGCTCCACAGGAAGCCTGTTTCTCCCTCTCCCACCTGCTTGTGTTCCCTCTCTGGCTGTGTCTGTCTGTCAAATAAATAAAATCTTTAAAAAATAAAAAAAAGAAACATCCAGCATGGGGTGCCTGAGTGGTTCAGTCAGTTAAGCATCTGCCTTCGGCTCAGGTCATGATCCCAGTGTCCTGGGATCAAGCCCCACGTTGGACTACCTGCTCAGAGGCGAGTCTGCTTCTCCCTCTCTCTCTGCCCCTCTGCATCCTCCCCACCCCCCACTGCTCGTGCTCTTTTTCGCTTGCTCTCTAATAAATAAATAAAATCTTTAAAAAAGAAACAAAACAAGATTCACCATGATATTTGTACAAATAATTTCAATTTCTCCAATATAATAGATGCTATACTTTCTCAAAATAGGAAAGGAGATATGGGGGTGCCTGGCTGGCTCCCTTTGGTTGAGCACGTGACTCTTGATCTCTCTCAGGGTTATGAGTTCAAGCCCCATGTCGGGCATAGAGCTTACTAATAAGTAAATAAGAAGAAAGGAGATATGTCTTTTTAAAAATGTGGTACTCTTGGACCTCTCAAGGAAGTCAAATATTCATGATATATCCTCTGTGCCAACAACTGATGCCCTCATACTGTAGGAAATAAATCTCAAGTCAACTAACTGGTTTGTGAAGGAAATGGCCTTTAGTTCCTCAGCCATACTTAAGTTCTACATCAGTGATTTTCCGGAGGTGTGAGAAAGTCCCACAAGGTAGACGTACCAGAATGCCCTAGGATTCTGATATTCCGCTGTAGGGAGACCATCGTCCTCAGCCCCCAAATGAATCACTACAGAACAAATCAGGGGACCGGATAGAAGCACAGTGTGTGCTGGGACAAGGGAAAAACAGTTTAAGACTACATAAGCTAGCCAGTGCAACATTTCATGAGTATTAGGAAATATAAACAACTATATAATATTCTAGGCTGCATCCAAATTAAGAAATACTTCCATTTTAAGATTTTATTTATTTATTTATTTGACAGAGAGAGAGTGTTCAAGCAGGGGGAGCAGCAGAGGGAGAGGGAGAAGCAGGCTCTCTGATCAGGGAACCCTATTCAGGGGCTTGGTCCCAGGACCCCAGGCTCATGACCTGAGCTGAAAGCAGACGCTTATCCAACTGAGCCACCCAGGCGCCCCAAATTGATAAATACTTCCAAATAGAGATGGTTTCAATGACTATTCAGCATAAATATTTCAGAATAAAATACACATAATACTTTATCTCTGTATTTTATCACATGATCCTCTAAGAAATGATAAGGTAATACAATTGAAAATAAAAATTTTAACTGATCTATATTTATCAGTATACAGGATTCTAATAGTGGAGCTCAAACCCAGGATAAGTAAGTTCAAATAAAGCACACAGCCAGTTTGGTTAACTGTCATTCACTGGGGATTGCTGTGACTAGAGCAGGCTCCAAAAGGACAGATGCGGGGAACCTACTGAAAGGAAACATCGGGGCACTTCACTCTTAAGGCATTACCATTCTTGTGACAGAGTCAATTTGCCATCATTTACAGGAAGTCCAACAAAAGCTGCAGAGTCATCAGGGATTACTGGGGGTACACGCTTGAGAAACCAGGGCAAAGTCTGCTTTATTGCATCTCTAAGCACTGCGTGACTGGCTGAATCACCTCAGACTGCTGGTGAGCACTGATGGTTATATAAATTCCAGGAAAATCTCTCTGCTAGATTCTTTGTCCTACTGACCAAATTCTTCCAAGTAGTGACCAAACTCCAAGTTCAGAATTTGCAGAGTTTATCAGAGAGGGAGATGAACCATGAGAGACTATGGACCCTGGGAAACAAACTGAAGGTTTCAGAGGGGAGGGGGGTGGGGGGAGGGGGTAACAGGGTGATGGGTATTAAGGAGGACATGTACTGTGATGAGCACGGGGTGTTTATACATAACTAACGAATCGTTAACACCACGTCAAAAACTAATGATGTGGGACGCCTGGGTGGCTCAGTCGGTTAAGCATCTGCCTTTAGCTCAGGTCATGATCTCAGGGTCCTGGGATGGATCCCCGCATTGGGCTCCCTGTTCAGTGGGGAGCCTGCTTCTCCCTCTGCCTCTTCTGCCGGCTCTGCCTGCTGCTCCCCCTGCTTCTGCTTTCCTTCTGACATAATAAAATCTTTAGAAAAAAAAAAACAACTAATGATGTACTATACAGTGGCTAACTGAACATAATAAAAAATAAAAAAAAGAATTTGCAGCGTTTATAGGAAGGTAGTATTCTTTTTCCAAAGATATTGTGTATTATTCATGTCATTATGGAACAGATAACAAGGCTAGAAGCAGACCATATCCTGAGGGTATAATAATTCTTCCAGAAGCCTAAAGGTTTTGAGTTCCTGATTCTTGCGCTGACCCAAGAGCTTTCTGAAATGGAATGAACTTTCTACCTTCACCATCCCTGGCATCTTCCCCTCTAGGTCTACAGCAGTATTTTTCCCAAAGTGACTCCAGACTCACTAATTTTTTTCTTCAATCTAGTTCAGTCAAGCTCTTGCCCCACTGCTCCACCCAGCTGTTCTTGTCAAGGTCACCAATGACCTCTGTGGTGCTCCAACAGTCAGTCCTCCTGCCTCATCTTAACCTCTTGGCAGTTTTCCACAGTTGGTCACATTGATCACTCCCGCCTCCTGCAGTTTCTTCCTCTGACTTCCGGGACACTGCCCTCTCTGGGTTTTCCTCCTCCCTAACTCCTTTGTTCCTTCAGTTAGTTGCTTTGCTGAGTTCCTGACTTCTGAGACCTCTTTCTTAAGTGTGAAAGTGCCCCAGGGCTTTCCTGTTTTTTTTCTTTCCCTTCGTACTTCCCTTGGTGACGTCATCCAGTTTCAGACTTCAAATTCCACACATACGCTGACAACTCCCAAACTCTCTCCTTCCCTGTCTTGCTTGCTGTCTCTCTCCCCCTCTCTCACACACAGTCCCACAGACACAATATACATATACAGTATATCTCCTAAATAATACATAAAAATATAGATCTTCAGAACTTCTTCCTGATCTCATATCCAGCAGCCTACCTAATGTCTCCATCTGAACATCTTAATACCTCAAACTGAACATACTGAAAACTGAGCTCTTAATATTCCTCCATAAAACTGTTCTAGCCAGTGTTCCCTATTTCAGTTGATTGCAACTCGATCTTTCTAGTCGCTCAGGTCAAATACCTCAGGCTCATCTTTGACGCCTCTCTTTGTCAACTCTATGTTCAATCCATCAGCAAGGCCCTCTGGATTTACCTTCAAAATATATCCAGGATCCCTTAGCCATTGAAGCCACCTCTATCTTTCTCTTGGGTTACTAAAATAACCTCCTTATGGGCCCCTGCTTCTAGCCTTATTTGTCTCTTCTCCCCCTCCCACCACCACCCCTGCACCCACCTCCCCAAGCCAGTTAAACTTCATAACAGAGATCTGATTGCTTTCTTCAGTGATATAATATCCTAAGTACTTGGTACAAAGTTGATGCTCAAAAATTATGTTAAATAAAGTAATAAAGATCTTGACTTTTTATAAGTCTTTTTGATGTCTATACAGGCCATTTAAACCATGATGCCAAAACAATAAATCTACAGGTTTCATATAATCTGCACAATTATCAGGATAGAATCTTGTTATAGGGATGACCATTTGTACTCTGGCAAGACAAATGTTGCATTGTTCCAGGAGTCTTTTTTATTTTCATAGAAGTGTTTCTATTTTTTTAAGAAACACACTATTGGCTACAAAGATTTGTTCTTTGAACTCCAATTCTTCTGAAATGCTGAATTTCTGAGTTTTGCCTTAAAGGGGAAGACGATTACAGCATGTGGGAGTATTTCACTGCTGCCAAAAATATTTTGAAGAACTTCCCATATTACTAGTCTCTAAAAGAGCTTATTTATCCTTACCAGGAAAAGGTTATTACGGTTATTGTTTTAAATTCCCTCCTACGCTAGAATTTGGCGTGAAAAGCTGTCCTTTCCTGGAACAATGGTTAGAGATCTTCAGTATTTCTACATTGTTTAGAAAAGCTGCACACAATCTACACCAAATGCCAAAAAAATAAGCCCAAGGGGCCTAGCACATACCGCTTAGATTCTGCCCTGGCTGTCTGAAGGATCTTGGTATAATAAAAGGTTCTGGTTAACATCCACTCTCTCTCAGGGAACACAAAATTGTACATATTAATTCAGAAGCACAGTTGAAAAAGAAAGAAAAACAGGAACAATGGAATGATGATCGTGGAATTCTCTAGTCCTGCATTGTTTGACAAAATGAAACCAGTCCCAGGACTACATACAAAGCATTTTTACTCCAAGGGCAGATCATGAGATTGCTGTAATTCAGAATCTGTTTATCTGAACATGGCCCTCTGCACGTTTAAAGTCCACCTGTTTAATACCGTTTGGGCTTTTTGGCTTAGGAAATTGGAAAATGTTTTGAGGCCAACATGAGGATGGGAGAGGAATTTCCCAATTTCTGTTCGTTTTGCAAATGCATGCCATTGGTCATAAGGGAGAGGTGAACAGTGCAACATACCACCTACTCTACACTTGATCTTAGCCAAAATGCCAAGAAGCAATTAAATACCACCTACTCCTACAGAAAACACAAATTCAAAATATTTTGTACAAAAAAAAGATGCACTTTAAGTATTAAGTGTAATAAAGGTGTGAAATAAGGTGTTTATAAGTAAAAACAAATTCTAGGAATTAGAATTGTTAAATAGATCTTTTACATCTGCACAAAGTGAAAGAAAGATTGTACAATCATTCTCTAAATTAACTGCCTGGCTCGTAAAGGCATGATGTTTTGTCTGCATTATTAGGATAATCTATCCTAATTCCCAATAAAACGAATAGCTTCATACTACTTAATTTTGTTTGTGCAGGCAAAAAGTAAAAGCATTTTCAAAACCATTATTTTCATAAACTCTCAATACCAAAAAAATACAATATTGCGCTTTATAGAATATTGAGATAGTGTATAAAAAATTAAAATTCCATGCAGTGATTTAGTCAAATTGAAACGAAAACAAAATTTGGGATCTAACAGCCCCTCCTCAGATGTTTCTTTCATCTGGAAGCGATCAAATCCTGATCTGTTCACTGAAAAATACATTTTTTAAACTTTTCATCCTATCATTATGAGCTTAACTCCCCTAGTACTGAAACAGATAACCAACCCCCTGTAATTATACATTGTAAGGGGGGAGAAAAAACCGTACTGTAGCTGCAACGCCAAAAGACTTGAGCCAGAAAAGGCTGGCTCGGTTTTGAACTCACGCTGCTGTGAAGAAAAACAAAACTTAGGGGGGGGGGGGGGCGGGGAACAACCCACGTTAAACAAAAATACCTTGCACAAAAAGCAAGGCTGGAAGACAAATATAGCAGCATTACTCTTGAATTTCCTGGCTTTGTTGATTCCAGCCGCAAAGTTAACATTAAATTGCCAAGATTCACATTTAAATATTCCCTTGAAATCAGAAAAATAGCTCTTTCAGGATTTGAAATGACACTGGAAGGCACATAATATTTTGAGTCAGTTTGCTATTTACATACTCATAAAGGGCTTAAAAAAGAAGTTAAATGGAAGATGTTCTCAACAGACAGAAATAAAATATTCCAATCTATTGTTCCAGTTTATGGCTCAGCTCGAAATAATGGGCTATAAAACCTATCAGAAACCAGTTGCGCAGTGCGTGCCTCGCAGCCAGCCAATGAACAGCAACATCTCGGTAGTTCTACTGGTGACAGCACTTCAAAGACACTTTTTTCTTTTCTTTTCTTTTTTTTTTAAAGAGCCCGACCTCTCGATTACGCTGGTGCTCGGCACCTTTGTCGGGTCTCCCAGCTCTCGAAGCTCGGCCTTTTTCTGTTTGCAGAGCGCCACTGCGGTTCGAAGCAGTGGCATCCAAGCCCACCTGCGGCCCCCA
The DNA here is from genome assembly GCF_009762305.2 of Zalophus californianus. Taxonomy (NCBI): domain Eukaryota; kingdom Metazoa; phylum Chordata; class Mammalia; order Carnivora; family Otariidae; genus Zalophus; species Zalophus californianus. Next base: position 11,518,486 of record NC_045598.1, read on the forward strand.
CCGCACAGGGCTGCAGAAAGCGCCTTCCTTCTCAGCGCGAACTACGGCTTCCCACGGTGGCGTTCGGGGCACGGCCAAATAAAATGCACTCCCTTCACAGAGCGAGGGCGGGGGTGAGAAGCCCCGCGTTGGAAGGGCTCAGAGGGCAGAAGGGATTTGAGACTGTGCACACGACCCTCAGCTGCCGTTCGGGGTCACACGCAGCGCGATGCCGGCGCGCCTCCGGGACGACGGCGCCGAGCCCAGAGGCGAAGAACAAAGAGGACGCGCTCGCCTTCGCAGCTGGGGGGCCGCCTGGGCGCCGTCGCCAGCCCCGCCCCCTGCCGGCCGCGGCAGCGCGCGCCCCTCCCCCGGCACCCTGCCCCCTCGGCCCCGCGAAATGGCGGCCGCGCCACAAAATGGCAGCCGCACCAGGCCAAGAGCCGGCGCAGGCGGAGAAATAAAAGGCGCCGCGGGCCCCTCCCCCCCGCCCGGGCCTCCCCGGGGTGGCCGTCCGGGCGACCCTCCTTGGGCACCGGCGCGCCTTCGCGCCCCACGCCGCCGCACCGCCCTTCCCTCGCCGCGTCGGCCGCTTCTCGAGTCCGCAAACGAGGCGGCGCCTTTGTGCGTGCGCTGCCTTTGCGCTTCCAAAGGTGCCCCACTGCCGGAGGCTCTCACTTAAGGGGACTAAAACCGAGCGAACTGAGCGTCGCACAACAGACGGGCGACCCCTGCCCGCCTAAGGCGCTTCTCGGGCTGGCGCGGGGAGGGAGCAGCCCTTTCCTAGGGTCTCCACACCCGCAGCTTTAGCTCTTGGCCACCAAAGTGAAGACAGGAAGGGGGAATATCAAAGGACGATACCCCCCAAACGAGGGGAAATTAAGGAAACGGGTTCAGGAGCCCCAGCCCAGTACTTCGGTAGCCGCGTAGAATCGCAATGCGGAGCCCACGCTCGAGAGCCAGAGAAGAGCCACGGGCGGCCCACGAGTGCGCGGGCAGCTCCAGAGAGCGGATGTCGGCTTTCACTCCACGTAAACCTCCAGTGAGCCTTTTAGGTTTTTCATCGCTCCCCCTGCCCTCTCCCTTCTCCCCGTGGTCAGGGGCCTCGGGGCTAGGCACAGGCAGAGGAGGGAGCGGCTGCTGCAGTCCCCGTGCTTTTTCCCCTGGCGTGAGGGTCTCGGTGGTCTTGGACTTTGCTTTGGCCATGGCGTGATGGATGGACGCGGGACGGTGGCGGTGTGTTTTGGATGTTTCGCTTTCTCTCAAACGCTTGCTTCCCTGCGCTCCCCATCCCCCAGCTTCCCTTGGTCTCCGTCTTTCCAGAAACTTCTCAGGGAAACACCAAAAAAGCCGTAGGCTCAGCCACCGCCTCCCTCCCGGAGCATGCGCGCCGGATCGGGCGGCAAGTTTGGCGCGCGCGCGTGCAAGTGTGAGAGTGGGACGTGCGCGCGCACCGGGCGGGGCGGGGCGGGGCGGTTCGCTCACAATGAAGGGAACAGGGTTTTTTTCTCCCCTCCCCCCACGTTCCGTCGTTGCGCCAGCGCGTTGGGGCAACTCCCCTGGCTTTTCGAGGGGGGGGAGGGGCAGGACTGAAGCGCTCGAATCGTTGCTCCACGCGCCTGCGCAGCAGGTCGTCTTTGCTGACCTGTGTTCTCCGCGCTGCTTGCGGGAGCGTCTTTGACATGAAGTGCATCTGAGCATCTCGGTTGCGCCCTACTCACTGTTTCCTCAGCTCCCACTCGGGGGAACTGTAGCCTCTTGAGGGGTTTCCTCGAGCTTAGCCTTCCCTTTGTGCCAAAGGGATGAGGTCGGGCTGTGTCTGGTTGGCTCCCTTCCACTCCTGCGTGCGCCATGTTTGGTCGGGCTCCTGACTGGATCGGGTCCCCGCAGTGTGGTGGAGCCTTCTCCAAACGGGGGTCGGGGGGAGAGACAGCCCTGGCCGCAGGACCGGGTGGTGGCCGGGGCTGGCTTCCGTCAGGAGCTGCCTGCAGTTCTTGCTCACTAAGCCAAAATAAAGGCATCCTTTATTTGGAACGCTGCCCCCGGGTCGCCGAGGCAAGCCTCTGCTGGGGCTGGCGGGGCTGGCCGCTAGGTTTGCCCTCGGTGTATGGCTGCGGACAAAGGAAGGGCCTGGGCGTACAGCCTGGTCTCCCTGGGCTGACTTGAGCTTGGAGAGTGGTAACCATAGTAACAGCTTTTACTCTTTCTCAAGGTGCCTTTGGTTTTATTTTCCTTTCCTCTTAGGAGTGTGGGGGAAATTACTGACAGGGTTGTGGGTTCTTAAAAAAGCCACCCCCCCCCCAGCTCTTTTAACTTGTCATGTAATCCACTTCCATGCAAGCCCGTTTATGAAATCCAGCAGGTTAGGGTTAAGTAAGGTTCCCTTGGCAGGGCATGGAGGTCGGCCAGGTCTCCAGTCCGAGCTTTGTTTCCTTGCCCCCTTTCTTTTGAAGGACCTTCGTTCCGCTGGTGGAGTAATAGCGTTCCTATACGTTTAGCTTGTCATGTACCTTCAGATCCTTAGAGATACAAGGTTTAAAAGAGGGAGCTTGTTCGCGAACAGGGCACCGTGGGGGCTCCTAAAGACTGACGTGGCACTTGCAACTTGACATTTTATGGTCTCGAGCCGCATTTTGGCTCTGAAGTTGTTGGGCAGTGCTAACTTGTCCGCAGGTGCGAGCGCACCATTGACCACGCAAAGTCTGAGGTCAGGTCGGGTCAAGGCTCTGGGCGGAGCCACGCAGTGGGTCCTAAGGAAGGGAGATCTTTCTTCCTGGTGGGAATTTTGAGTTGGTGCCAGATTCCTAACAGGAACTCTTAGAATATAAAAAGCTGTCTAGAGGCTGTTGAAGCACTAGCAAGCAATAGAATCTCCCCCTGCTAACAAGACTATAATTTGAAGCTTGGAAACGATCAGATCAAGTATCCCTTGAATTGGCAGAATTTTGGTTAGAGATTCTGTCCTAACAAATTAGGGTTAATGAGTGTCTTCAAAGTCAAAATCCCTAAAGTAAGGATAACACCACTAAATAAGGGGAAAAATTTTTGTGTTTGTTACGTTTTATAATTAACATTTTTTTCAGTAAACTCCACCCAGAATGGGGCTTGAACTCACAACGCCAAGATCAAGGGTCCTATGCTCTACCCACTGAGCCAGCCAGGCACGCCAGATTTTTTTTTGAAAAGTTGTACATTTATTTGTATTTTTTATAAAAATTTTAAATAGGCGTAAAAACAAAGTTCTTACGTGCAGTCCAATAATTAGAATCTCTGGAAACTGATCTTAAGGGGTACGATATATTTAAGTTTGAAAATTGTGAAAGAACAGTATCCCGGTTTGAAGCCACTTTTTTGAGTGAATTTTTAAGTGAAAGGTTTATGCTTGTGTGTGTGTTTAAATTATCTGCTGTTGTGGGGAAAACACAGAACCCTTTTATCAGTTCATCCCACCATGCCCCTTCACCAGCTAACAGTATTCGGTGAAATCTTTAGTTATGATTCTTGATGGTTCTGTTTTCTTAGAGAAATCATTTTAAATTAATCTAGCGTCCTCAAAGAGAGTTATTCTGAGGCATTTTTTTTTCAGCCAAAGTATCTTCCAAATAAACGTGTAAGCAATGGTTCTCATGACTTTTGTAGTATATGGCCTGAAAAAATCCAATGAGCTCCTCTATCAAAACACTGAAATTTAACTTTTTAAAGCCTTAAAAATAATTCCAGCATTTAATTCAGAAAGGCATCATGTCTTATGTAGTCTTTAAATAGTGTGGTTTTATTTTACGCCAAAATGTTTCAAGTGTCTAATTATGGAATAGTATATAAAATTAGCAATTATTACCATCCTGAAGATTATTGAGGCAGTGATGTGATTTAAAGAGCTATTACTATTAAATAGCAATAATTGAGTTAAGATGGACACAGTTTTAAAAACGTATTTCAAATGAGTACATAAATAATTTTTTTTTTAAATTTTCTATTTCAAACGAGAGCAGAGCCGGGGCACTTATGACCCTGAAAATTTCAAGACATATGTAGCAAGTTACTAAACATTTTATTTGGTATTAATGTTTTTGAGATTCCATCAACTACACTTTGACAGTGTTCTCAGAATTAATCAGTAGCCTTATTTATTTATATTCTGCTTACTTTCTAATGTTTAAAAGTTACCATCTGCTATACATGGGGTGTTTTGGTTAATGTATATCACTTCTAGTGAAGAGGTTAAGTTTTTTCTCACATGAGGATTAACCACAGAGGTTTAAAAGGTTGAATGAACTATATGAATTAACATAGTGAATAACATTTTGTTCACATGGGATCCTTAACATAAATATGTTGATTTAGTATAGTCCGGCATCAACATTTCAGAGTTGATGCTTTAAACCTTTAAAGGCAACCTTTAAAGTAACTCAGATGTTGACTTCCAAAAGTCATTTTATTATAAACTTTTCTAATTATAAAAGCAATATATGTTAACCAAAGAAAATATACATGGAAATTTTTTAGAAAATATAGATGAATAAAAACTTTATAAAAATTTTAAATTTCAGGGGAGGTGGGTAGGGGGACAGGAGCACTCAGTAATGTATAGAATTGTTGAATCACTATATTGTACACCTGAAACACTGTATGTTAACTTTATTAGAATTAAAATTTAAGAAAGAATTAAGTTCTTCCACATAGGCACAGCTGTGATTAAGGTATTTGCAAATAGTCCATTTTTTTCCAATGCCATAAACATTAAATTCATAATTCTGAATATTAGGTACATTAGCAGTATTTCCTCAGAGGAAAAAAAATTAAGCAACTTTCCAAGAAAATGGTAGAAACATAAGAATTGATTAAAAAAAAAAGTTTACCAGCCATTACATTCATTTCTGGAATACTAAAAACAAGGTGGGATAAATTATTTAGCTTACTTAGAGCGTTTAATAGTAAAATAGATTATGAAACGTTAGCTCGTTGAAAGTATGATTTAGAGGGCTAGCTGGCTAATGTTCAGTTGATTGAAGTTCTGATAATTTATGTATATAATTCCACCAGACTGTGCCTTCTATATCAAAATAAATCTTAATGGACTGGTCTTTCTTTCACCAGTTGACCCTCAAAACTAACAATATGTCAAACACTCTGAGAATAATATAGCAGTGTTGTCTGTTTTATTTTCTACTGTTTTGAAAAAAACTGATTCTAATAATAGGAATTTGTATTGTTGAGTTGTCAAGTAGGCTTTGATCATTTTAGAGCTAGTTAATGTATTTTTATATGATGCCTTTAGGAACAAGTGCTTATATTTTAAGTATATGTTTTGTCATGAAATAGTTTAATTTTAATAGCTTGTCACTAGATTTGTAACCAAATTCTTGTTAAATATCTGGTAACAATTCTGTCCTCCTGTTTAAATGTTGATATTCATGTATCTGCTGTATTGGCTAGGTTAGCATTCAAAGCCTGAGTTTGAGGCTCAAATGCTTTCCCCAACTGGGCTTCCATTGCGCATGACTGAACTCTTTGAGCATGTCTAGCATGCTAAATACAGGAGCTCCTCACAGTGTGAAAATAAGACCTGATTAAAAACATATCTATTTTAATTCCCTTTGCAAATGGCTCTGCTTTTAATGTTACCTTTCTGAATTATCATTAATACTCAAATGAGGAAATTCACTTTACCATCCATTTATTATAGAAGAAAGGAGAGATCACACCCTACTTTTGATCTTTTTCAATGAGCATCAATTATGAATTGTTAAATTAAATTTAAAAATCAGAATAACAGTGTGGGTTTCCTTGCTATTGAAAACATACAAAGATAAATGCTGATGAAGAAATTCTGCCTTCGTAATTATTTGTACCAAAGACAGAAATAGAGAAAAGCTTTCCCAGTGTTTTCTGATACATTGCCAATAAAAATGAAAGGCATTGAAAAAATCGAACACTTGATTTGGGGCTGTGCAAAGGCATGTACTTATCAGTTTTGCTGTTATTAAGAGCTTTGCAATAGAAAAAGCAAAAACAGACAAGGAACTGCATACTTAATATGCAATCGCTGCATTTTGATTTGACTATAGGACCTATGTAGGCTGTATAACCCTGAAAATTGATAATGATATGTTCTAAATTTCAGCTGATGCTTACTTTTGATACTAATATGAAATTAGTGGTCAACTTAATAGTATTCGTGATATTTTTATGGTGTGTTACTTCCAAATCCTTTTACATATATTATCTTCTTTGATACTTCTAGAAACCTTTTATGGTAGAAAAAACAGATATTTCATTTTATAGATAAGGATATTGAGACTTTGAGGATTTAATTGATTTGCTAAGTCATATAGCGAGTGACAAAATTGGAACTGGCATTTTAAACTCTAAACCCAGTAACCCAGGGATATTTCCATTATACATAATGTCTGTCGTTCGTATCATCAGGGTTTTTTTTGTTTTGTTTTGTTTTAGTATAACACAAAAGTTCATGCCAAGTAGTGTTTTTTATTCTTTTTTAAAGATTTTATTTATTTATTTGAGAGAGAGAGAATGAGAGATAGCACGAGGGGGAAGAGGGTCAGAGGGAGAAGCAGACTCCCCGCTGAGCAGGGAGCCCGATGCGGGACTCGATCCCGGGACTCGATCCCGGGACTCCAGGATCATGACCTGAGCCGAAGGCAGTTGCTTAACCAACTGAGCCACCCAGGTGCCCCCAAGTAGTGTTTTTTAATGCTGAAAGAATCAGTAAGGAACATGGACAGTACTTTTAACCTGCAACTATTAAGTTTAATAAAGATGCATAGGATACCTACCTGAATTGCTCATTTGAACCCAGCATCTATATGTGAGCTATTTTTCCTTTAAACGAATCTGTTCAATTGAAGTTAGTGTCATATTTTTTTCTTTTGGCATCATAGGAATACATTAAGAATTTGAACAGATAATTGAAATTTGTTTTACTCATTAAGTCTATTTACTCATTAAATTTGTTTTACTCATTAAGTTTTTAAAAACCTAAGAAACTAAAATGAATACTTTGGTTGCTATTTTTGGTGTCAAACAGGTAGTTTGACAACACTTGAAGAGAATCTGAGTATAAGGTCCTATCAAATGATGTTTGATGGGATTTTGCTAGCCTTTATATTGTTAGACTGTTTCTCAGTTGTTTGGTAAATCTCTGGCAAGATGAGAAATGATATTCTTAATTTGACATTTGCTCCTAATCTTTTTGACATTGTGATCTCTTTGATCTTTGGGAGAACTTTAACTCAACTTTGCTTAATGCTTTTGTGTGTTGGTAATCTTCCACCAGGTTTCTTCTCCACTACTTCCCAAACGTGGGGGACTTGAAGGCATTTGTAAAGTATTTGTAAATAACTTTGCCTATTTCAAATTAATTTCCAAAAATTAAGTATCTATTCTGCTTTTTGCATGGAAAAACAGCACTGATATAACAAGACCTTTAGGCTAACCTAAAAGAACTAGTTCAAAAAAATTTTAGTTGGTAAGCATGTTGCTTTAACTTTTACTTAATGTCCCCTCATTCTTGTGCCATGGAGAAAGTATTAGAAAAAAATCTTAATTGCTTATTTTGTTCTGGTTTATCCTTTTATTCTGTGGGAGTCCTACATGGATACAAGATACCATATTCAATAATTACTCTAACTAGTCTTTCATCTAATGATTTTGCTTCTAAAAGGCTCCCCCCTCTTTTTTTTTCAGCCCTTGAATTTTTCCTCAGCATGATTTTAACTGAAGTCTGCATGCAAGGTGAGATATGCCCTCTACTTCTATAATTGCAAGACGTTATTTTGTGAATCGTCTTGTCAGTTGCTCCTCTTAATAATGCAATTGAACTGAATCTCTTCTGTTCTTCATGGTGACACTTTGGTCTTTCCCAAGAGGTTTCAGCTAATTCAGAGCCTATCAAGTTTTAAATGGGTAATTTACATCCTATTTTAAAATGTGTTTCAAATTGGGGTTGCTTGTATTGAAATTCATGCTTCATGGAAAAATGCATGTCAGTTCAACGTTAACTGCAGCCGTATATGCAGAACTATATAGTTCATGAATTTAGGTTAATAGTGTGCTGACTTGACACTCCTTAAGTGATAGTTGTGAAAAAGAAATGGCCAAATGTAAATGGCTAATCCTTCATCTGAATGTGATTTGATTTGCTTTTACTGAGGAATCCATTCCATAATATTTTCAAGAACACAAATTTCCATTTCATTTAATGACTGATTTGCATGAAGACAAGGTCAGCCTCTGGGGGGGGGCACTAAATACCTAAATTATCAATGAGTGCCACTATTGTAGTGGGGCTTTTTTGTTTCTAGCTTTTCTCTACCTCCTCTTTCTGTTTCTGACTCTTACTGAAGTTAAACAAATCAGCTAAATTACCTGGCTCAGAATCTAGAAGTTTTAGAAATAATTTGTCAGAATTCCAAAAATCATTTCAAATGGAGGGTGAGGTTAGCTCCTTAGCAAGCGCATCTTGTACTGTAATTGTTGCAACTGTGTAAGGCTGGGGCTTGCTTAGCCTCCTCAATGTCCTGAGAAGGGAAGACAGATTATCTCAACTGATCAAATTTATTAAGTATAGTATGGACTATTTTTTTAAGATTTTATTTATTTATTTGTTTGACATAGTGAGAGCGAGCACAAGCAGGGGGAGCAGCAGAGGGAGAAGCAGGCTCCCTGCTGAGCAAGGAGCCAGACGCGGGACTCCATCCCAGGACCCTGGGATCATGACCTCTGCGGAAGGCAAATGCTTAACTGACTGAACCACCCAGGCATCCCTGGACTATTTTTCTTAAGATTTTATTTATGGGATAGAGCATGAGCCAGGGGACAGAGGGAGAGGGAGAAGCAGGCTCCCCACTGAATAGGGAGCCAGTTGGGGGCTGGACCCTGGGATCATGACCTGAGCTGAAGGCAGACGCTTAACCGACTGAGCCACCCAGGCACCCCTATAGTATGGACTATTAGGCCAAATACAAAAAAAGTTGATGTGACTCTCAGTCGGACACAATCATTAAGAAGCTTATGTTAGATTATATGGTAAACAAAAAAACTACTGGGAGCATTACTGTCTGTGGAACAAAAGAAACTATGCACAGGTGACTCCAGGTATTAGTGCCATTGATTATGGTGACCATATTTTCCAATCCAAAATAGCATAGTTTGGTGATAAATTGCCTGTATTTAAGGAGGCAGTGAATGAGACCCAATATTTAAAATCTGGTGTGTACTTGAAGTACCGCACCTATGATATTTTGTTTCTGTAGATAAAAAATGGAAAAGAAAATTGAGTTGCTGACTGTTCCAAACGATTCCGTTTTTCTGGACTCAATAGTTTGTCTTAATTTTGTGGGTTTTCTCCGGGGTTCTGTAAACTGGCCTTTATATAAAAGTTCAGCTGTGGTCTTTAGGCCTGGAAAGGCCAGAGGTCTGATCCGTTCCTATGCTTAAATATTAAATTACAGTAAATCCTTTATATAAATCCCTTTTACAATATTGGACACGTAGCCGTCTCATTTCAGTTCTATTCCTGGTATACCGTAACGATCAGCTAGGATATCTTGCAGTTTCGTAAGATCCTATATAAAATAGTTGCTTAACGTTACAAGCTAATTATTCTTGAGAGGGATGGGTTTCTGAACCCGTCATTGCTTCGCTGGTCAGTGAGAAGGGCGGCCTTGTTCTGACACTTTCCCAAGCAGGCGGGGATCCAAGTGCCCGGAAACGGCCAGCTCCTGGTCGAAGGGTGAGTAGGGGCAGGAGTCCTAGGAGAGGCACTGGCAGCGGCTTTGACACGCAGCCTTATCAAAATCAACTCCCTTTCTCTCTTTTCTTCCTCCAGGCCGGCGCCTGGGACCCCTGTTTGAGGGGCGGGAGATCGTCCCCATCTCTGCAAGCTCAGCGCCCCAGGTCTGACTAAGCGCCCACCCCGCGGCCGGCTCTCTGCGCGACTGCACGCCTGCGCATCAGGATCGGGCGCGCGAGCGTTCCTTTCAGGCCCCGCGTTCCTCCCTCCCCCGCGCGCCTGCGCGCCGGCTGGGAGGAACTCGGCGTCTCGGTCTCGGCGGGCGGGCGGACGCGCGCGTGCCCGCGGCGAGGGAGGCGGGGCGCGCGCGCCGGTGGGAAGCGTCCGGCTGCCACAGCGCCAGCTCCGTCGTAGTCCCTGCCGCCCGGGTCCCGCTCGCCCCTCCTCCCCGCTCCCCCGCCCGCCGCCGCCCGGGCGCATGCGCCGCCGGAGCGCGAGGGTCGGCTTCGGGTGTGTGGTGGCGGCAGAGCGGAGCTGCGAGGCCCGAGAGTCAGAACCTGGGGGAGAGGGATGGTCTCTGCACGGGGGGGAGCCGGAGGAGCCGCCGCCGCTGCCGACGCCACCGCCGCAGCCGCCGCCGCCGCCGCCTCGGCGCCCGCCTCCCGGCGCTGACGGGCTCGTACGAAGCCGGCGAGGGAGAACCCGCACCAGCGGTCGCCGGCACACCGCCCAGCATGGTCCGGGAAACCAGGCACCTCTGGGTGGGCAACTTACCGGAGAATGTGCGGGAAGAGAAGATCATCGAGCATTTCAAACGGTGAGTGACACGCGGCCCGGGGCCGCGCTCTCTCCTCGGGCGCTGCTGCCCGCCCGGCCCGTTGCCGGCCCCTCCCCGTGCGCGGAACTGCTGAGGGACCCGGGCCAGACCCACGGACGGGTGCGGGGGGCGCGCGGCTGTTTGGCCGCCGCTCGGCCCGCGTCGCGGCGTTGGGCCTCGGCGGAGCGGCCCCGGCTGCCGCCCTCTCCCGCCCCAGCGAGGAGGAGGTTGTCCCCCGGCCTCCGCGGAGCCGGCGCCGGGAGGGTGTCCGCAAGCCGGCCGGGCAGGAGTGGGGTCGCGCGTCCTTGCGCGCCGCTGCCCCGGACCCCCATCCCGGCGCGGCCAACTCCGGAGTCCCGCCGCAACTCCCCGCTCCTCGCCCTGCCGACGCTTTGGAAATGTCTAACCGAGGGAGGGGTTTGTGCGACAGGAGAGGTTTTGCCCAGACACAAGTCTCGGTAGGTGGTGTAGGAGCAGCTCCGAACTGGGGAGACAACTACGAGGTTCTAGGTACCTCTCACGAACGGCTTACAGACCTAGAAACTACAGGGAAATGGCAAGCTCATATTTTCTCTCTTTAAATTACTATTTTTTTTTTCGGGGTTGACTAGCGAGTATGGTGTCTGTAAATAAGTTGGTGCGCCTGTTTCGGCTCTTTCGTCTTCCTGGCCGCCTTCAGCCCTCTGGGGTCCTTGGCTGAGGAGGGTGGTGAGGACCGAGGGCTTTCAGTGGAAGACCCACCGCACGTAGGACGGTGCCCAGCTGGCGTCGGAGCCCCAGAGCCTCGGGATCTCTACCTCCGCCGCCGCGCCGGCTTTGCACTGAGGGGCCGCCTTTGAAAGAACGGTGATTCCCTCCCGCCCAGAGTTCTTTAATCGGTCGTTAGAAGAATGCAAATCTTTTAAGATCAGGAGATAATAGCTTTTTAAAACTTCCCAGAATATTTTTTGTCAGTGAAATGTGGGGATCACTGTTGTTCTTGATACATCTTATACAGTAGCGTTTAAGCGCTTGCTTTCTTTGTGGAACGTATGTGTGCCGTAACAGATAGGGTCCTCGGTATAAAATACTGAAAAGTGACGATTTGCTGAAGATGGGTGCAAATTGTGAAGCACGGTAGCAAATCTTCGTGATCGTCCTCGAAATTTACTGTTTCTTTCGATATTCAAGACCCTGAAAGATTTTAAGTTTGGTTTACTCTTAATTCCTCTTACTATCTAGTGAGTGAAGGAAATTATGGAGCGCCCTTATTAGTGAGTCACCATGGGAAAAATAGATTGCGTCGCTTGCTCCTGAGCAGCTTGGATAGGGAAATGGAAGCAGAGGCAGCAGAGCTCCACTCTGTCTTTTAAATGGAGGATCATTGATTCTGTTGGTGGTTGCTGTTACTGGGGTATTAAATCTTCACTGCTGGAGCGCGCGTCTGCGCGTGTCCGCGTGTGAAAAGGAGCCGGCAATAGTGAGGCCATTCATAACCTGCTAAAGCTGTCCTCGGCAGGGCTGGGGGAGGCGCGCTTCCAGGGACTCTCCCGGTGTTTACTACGTTGTGCTGAGAAACCAGGCTAGGGCAGGCAGGGAGCAAAAACTCGCCTCTATCCCCGGTGATAAAAGAGAGCGAGACCCTGGGCTCAGTTGGGAGGCGGATGGGAACTTTCCCTCCCTGGCGCTGCTCCACCCTTTACCTCCACCCACAGCCCCGGTATCTTCAGTGCTTTGGTGGGAAAGTCACTTAGGTGCAGATTATTGGAGTGGAAAAGCCACTTAAGTGTGCTCCCTTTTAACTCTTTGTGGACTTTCTCTGTAGGTCTCTGCCTGGAAAATTCGTCGGTACCGACGTGCAAACACGTGCATTGCAGCATTCGCTTTTCTCCTCAGTGTTCTGTGGCCAGACGTGTCATTTCGCATTATGCACATTCCAGAGACATTGCATGCCTATTGCAGGGAGTTTGACTCCGCTCAGGATGAGGGGTGAGGGAAAGGAAAGAGGAGATCGTCCAAGGGAGTTTGGGAGGTTTTTAAGTGGATGATGCTGCCGTCCCGCTTGTGTGAATGACTTTCTAAAATGGCGGCCAGGACCCACTTTATGTGGGAATCAGCAGAGCAGATCTCAGAATGCACAGAGGGAGGAGGGGGCGGAGGATGCGAGCTGCCTTCGAAAGCGGAGGTCTGGAGGAACGTTACTGTATTAAAGAGGGCTTAGCGGGCACATTGCTCACGACTGCGTTTAAAGGGGTATTTCACCTATTGCAGAGCACAAGCAGATGCTACTGATTAAAGCAGATTATCTTAAAACTAAGCAGACCGCGTGGCCATGAAACTCCTTTCTTTTGATTTTTAAAAAATTTTAAACAGGCGTCCTTAGCCCTTTGAAAAGGCAGTGCATTCTTACGGGTTTAAGGAGTGTAAAGGGTTTACAGATAAAAATCTCCCCTTCACCTCTGACCTCGGGATTCCCAGTTCCCATCCCCCATTTCCCACCCGATCCCTGGGACAGGTAATCTCTATTTATGGTTTCTTGCTTACTCTTAAATATGTATAAGAAATGTTTTCGCTTTTCCAGCTGTGGAGCTAAAGGGACCCTGTTTGGAGGAATTCAAAGCCTTTTATCCCTGTTGTAGAAAATGTTTTGTAAAATGTGTGATTGCTACGGGGAGGAAAATGAAATTTGAGTAATTTAAGTGAAAGGGATCAAAAGGTAGTTGTACCAGACTGATAGCTCTGCAAGAAAATGTAGATAATTCACTTCTAGTGTTTTCTAGAAATCAAAATGAGAGAAACCCTCTAATACGTTTTACCAGCTTTTACCCTTTTCCCTAGCTAATTACAACATTAACTAATAACTGTTTTACAGGATTAAGAGGTGTATATTGGGAATACATTACATAAAACATTTTCAAAATGATTATTCTTGTAACATGATTAGGCTTTTGTGGTTTTTTTTGTTTTGTTTTGTTTTTTTAAGATTAAACCAGACCGTTTTGGGAGCAGGGCAGCTTAGAGGGCAGTTTAGAGGGCAGCTTAGAGGGCGCTTTTGTGTGTGTTTGGGGGGAGGGGTCAGAACCAAATCTTTTTGTATTATTTACATTTTGATCAGTGTTTTTGGTGGAAAATAGATTGAGGGAAGGATGCTGATTTGGCTTTTTTCTCTCCGTACCAAAGAAAGACCTAATCTTTAAAATGTAATCAGAGCATTTTTAAAATTTGGCTTTACCTTCTTGCAATAAGAATACATTTGTTGTGTTCGTTATCTTTACAGATTTTACTGTGCCGGTTGAAAAAAATTAAATGGGGACTATTTCTGAATCAGATTTTAGTTAACAAAGATCTATTGCAGGGACTGAATTTGCACAATAGAGAAAGTCCTTTCCTTTGTATGTAGCTGGGTTGAAGGGGGAAGGGAGGAGTTACACAACAATTGGTTGCTGTCTTTTAGTTGTAAGAGAGGTGTGTGTAAAGACGATTCCCTGAATTAGAATCGAACGAATAGAGCCCTTTAAAGAACATCAAATTCTCTGTATCTTATTTGCCCATTTTAAGTAAATCACATATTCAGGTTCTTCCCATCCATCCCCAGTTTTAGAGAAGACGTTAAAGATTGTGCAGAGGTAGAGCAAGGTAGCTTATGTAAAAATTTTGTCGAAGAATGAGGCCCATTTAAAAATGTATTTCGGCTTTGCTAATTTTAAATGTCTTATTACAATGGTTTCCCGAGTTAAAATAGCTGGAATACATGTTACATGTTACATGTATTTGGATATCTTTGCTTTGGGGACACAGTAAAAATATAGTGGAAGAATTTCCGTGTCTTGAGTATTCTATAACTAGAGATATTTTTAGACTTCAAACAAATTTGACTCACTCTAGTCTTACATCATTGCTACATCGTTTCTTTTTTAGAGCCCAGCCAGTTTCTATGTAGAAACAGCTCTGGTTTTGAATGTTATAATTTCGATATTTATTTTTGTGATGGGCTTTTGTACATTTTAAAAATAAAATTCAGTTATCTTGAGAAATAGCATTAAAAAATTAATACAGAATGCGTGAAATGTTGTATTTAATTTCCTAAGGAGGATGCCTCTGGCAGACTGGAGGAAAACAGGGCTTGGTGCCAGGAAGAATGGTGGTGTTTGACTTGTGGAGGGCACCGTTTTCCAACTGTCTTGTAGATTCTTGATTGCTCAGGCGTTGTATTGTTTGGTATGCTTATGAAGAGATTTCAGGCTTGATTTATGAGACACTTCTAATCCTGTGAGCACTCATGCTTGGGGAAGATTTATATAGAAGTTACAAGATAGTGGTAATGTGAAAGTTTTTCCAAATAGTCTTCTAAGTCTCACTTTCTCCGTACTTTGAAATTTTGCTTAAATTTAAAAAAATGTTTGAAATAGTTTGTGAAAACTAGTACATGCAATTGGAGATGATATATTTCTGTTTTTACTTATAAGAATCTGTGGTGTTTGAGCTGTAGTTAACTAGTCTATAGTATTTATTTATTTTTAAAGTACAGTGTGATTTTTTTTTTAAAGATTTTTTTATTTATTTGACAGAGAGACACAGCGAGCGAGGGAACACAAGTAGAGGGAGAGGGAGAAGCAGGCCTCCTGCTGAGCAGGGAGCCTGATGCGGGCTGGGCTCTATCCCAGGACCCTGGGATCATGACCTGAGCCGCTTAACGACTGAGCCACCCAGGCACCCCTAGTCTGTAGTATTTAGAGTAAGCATTGTGGTGTACAAATACCTTCAGTATATATATTTATTAAAATTGGGCTCCTGAATTTCCTTATTAGATGCTTTGTAATAAATGTTGTTCAAGCCCTTGAAACAGACCTGTATTGGCCTGCTGAACAAGGAGACAAAATAAAGTAATATTTTTCTATAGTTAAATTTCTAGCCTTTACTGTTATTTTTATTATTATTATTCGCCTTAGAGCTACTCATGTTTTGAGTGGAAATAGCATACTCTGTTGTGGAAACCAGTTAGAATGTTTATTGTTTATTTTTTTTTTTCAGTTAGAATGTTTAATCATTTTATTAGAAACCGTATAATTTTTGTGTGCTACCTGTTTTCACTGTGTGGAAATATGCTGTGCCATGAAGAGATGTTCTTGGTATAATTTTATAGTATTACGATATTCAGATTTTTCCCCCTACACGTGTCTGCGTTTCCCAGGTTGAAAATTGTAAACATCTAAAACCCACAAAGGAATGTCTCTATAAAATCCTTAAATTTAGTGAATTCTTGGATTTAATTACTTAGGAGTTCATTTTGAATGTAGAGATAAATTGAAATTTAGCATAAAGATTATTATATAAGGAACTGCTCCAGTTCTTAGAGTTAATGAACGTTTGTGGGAAAATTCAAATGGGAAACACTATTGTTTGTCCCATTGCTTGTTTTGGTGCTAGATTTTTAGTCCAGCATTAATCTTTAGAGCTATTTATGTCTTTGTGTGTGTAAAGTCCAGAGTTTGGCTTACTTGATAATTTTGACAAATGGAATGAAGATTTCCTGATTAGACCTTGTATTGACTTTGTTATATTCTTATGTTTACACACAGTCTATGAACTTTTTTTTTTAAAGAATTTTTTTATTTATTTGAGAGAGAGAGCACATGAGAGGGGGGCAGGGTCAGAGGGAGAAGCAGACTCAGGGAGCCCAAATGTGGGACTAGATCCAGGGACTCCAGGATCATGACCTGAGCCGAAGGCAGTCGCTCTAACCAACTGAGCCGCCCAGACGCCCCAGTGTATGAACTTTTATGTGTGATACATTTATAGGTTTTTTTTATTCTTTTTTTAACCTTCACCTCATTCCTTTCATTTGAAAACTAGGACATTTGTACTCTTCTTAAACATTTTGTATTTTAGGGGCGCCTGGGTGGCTCATTCGGTTAGGCCTCAGACTCTTGATTACGGCTCAGGGTTGTGAGATTGAGCCTCTACATGTGGCTGTCTTCTCAGTCAGGAGTCTGCTTGAGATTCTTTCCCTCTGCCCCCATCCCTGCTCCTGTGCGCGCGCCTCTCTCTCTCTCTCTCAGAAAAATAAATCTTTAAAAAAATTTTTGTATTTTACAAAATGATATTTGGCATACAGTGATTCGTGTTTTTTATAAATCATTAAGTTGGTAGGTGGTAAATTTTTTTGTCTCAAGCATTAATTTTTTTTTTTAAAGATTGTATTTATTTATTTGAGAGAGAGCACGAGCGGGAGGAGGGGCAGAGAGGGAGAAGCAGGCTCCCCGCTGAGCAGGGAGCCCGACATGGGGCTCGATCCCAGGACTCCCGGATCATGACCTGAGCCGAAGGCAGATGCTTAACCAACTGAACCACCCAGGTGCCCCTCAAGCATTAATTTTTATTAATTTATATTTTTTAATTTTCTAAAATATTTCATTTATTTGACAGAAGACACAGCTAGAGAGAGAACACAAGCAGGGGGACTGGTAGAGGGAGAAGCAGGCTTCCTGCTGAGCAAGGAGCCCAATGTGGGGCTCGATCCCAGGGCCCTGGGATCATAACCTGAGCCGAGGGCAGAAGCTTAATGACTGAGCCACCCAGGCGTCCCTCAAGCATTAATTTTTAAAAATTATGCTATTACACTGTCTGCAGTAAAGGCTCTTTTGTATTCAAGATTCCTTGTAAATCACCTTGAATTTTTTTTTTTAATTTTCTTTTTTAAGATTTTATTTATTTGAGAGCGTGCATGCACACAAGGTGGGGGTGGAGGGCAGAGGGAGAGGGTGAGGGATAAGCAGACTCCCCACTGAGCGCAGAGCCCAAGGAGTGTCTCATTGCAGGCCAGGACCCCAAAATATGGCAGCAGAAATCAGAGGCTTTAATGGGCTGAGCCACCCAGTCACCCTGCACCATGCAGAGGATTCTTTCTAATTTCCTCATTTCCATGTTTGTAAGTCATTTATGCTCATCACAGCTTAGAAACTAAAGTAGCTCTTAGACTTGCTGCTGCATACTTCAATGCATTAATAAAGATGCATATGTATTACTGTTTTATAGTTTAAAAAATTATACTTTGGAGAATTTTGAACATACAAAAATAGAAAAAGAGTAAGTGAATCCCATGTACCCAGCATTCAGCTCAAACAACCATCAATTGTGGCCTATCCTGCCTTACGAAGAAAATTAAAGCAAAGGAGGGGATAGAGAGTCATGGGGGTGGGAGGAATAAGTAAAGCCTCTTTGAAAAGATGGTAATTGTCGGGCGCCTAGGTGGCTCGTTCAGTTAAAGTGGCTGCCTTTGGCTCAGCTTATGATCCCAGGGCTTCGGGATCGAGCCCCGTGTTGGGCTCTCTGCTCAGCGGAGAGCCTGCTTCTCCCTTTCCTTCTGCCTGTTGCTCTGCCTACTTGTTCTCTCTGTCTCTCTATAAAACACTAACTCTGCTTATGAAAGAAAGAAAGAAGGAAAGGAAGGAAGAGAAAAGATGGTAATTGGTACACCAAAATGAAGGCCAGTCCACGCTTAGATCCACTTCTTTCTTACCAATGTCATTTTTTCTCATTTAAAATTTATTTTGGAATATAGTTCATGAATGGTACAAAGAATTCCCACATTCCCTTCATCCAGATTCCTCAGTTGTTAGCACTTTGCAACATTTGTTCCATTACCCTCTCTTGTCTTTTTGTGGCATAATATCCTGTTACCCTTAAAGTCTCTAGTATATACCTTCCCAAAACGAGGACACTCTTGCACTGCACCTCATTGTCTTCCCAGCCAGGAAGTCAGTATTGGTACAATACTACTGCCCAGCCCATAGACCCCATTCACATGATACCAGCCATCCCAACCAACAGTGTTCCTTTTTCCTTTTTTGGTCCAGGAACTTAGCCATGTATTGCTGTTGGTGGTTGTGTCTCATTCTGGAACCCTTTCTCAGTCTTCCCTAATTCTCATGTGCCTGATAGTCTTACAAAGCACAGGCCTTTCAGGGCACCTCGGTGGCTCAGTTGGTAAAGCATCTGCATTCAGCTCAGCATGGTCCCGGTGTACTGGGATCGAGCCCAGCATCTGGCTTCCAGCTCAGTGGGGAATCTGCTTCTCTCTCTGCCCCTCACCCTGCTCATGCTCTCTCTCAAATACATAAATAAAATCTAAAAAAAAAACATAGGCCTTTCCTTCTGCAGGATAACCCTCCACTTGAGTCTGTCCAGTATTACCTCATGACCAGATTAGGGCATGCATTCTTCGCAAGAATACCACAGAAATGATCTCTGCCCTTCTCAGAGTAACATACAAGGAGGCAAACGGTACGGATCCATGCCACCACTGGTGAGATTAGTTTAATTTTGCTCACCTACTCAAGTTAATGTCTTTACTATTTCCCCCTTTGTATTTGATTAGCATTTTATGGGGAGATATTTTAATGTTACGTTGATAGTCTTCTTTTATTAAACCTATAGTCACCAGCCTTAGCAGTGATGACTCTTGCCTGTAAATACAGTGCTGTGATTCCTTCTATATTTAGTTTTCTGTAGGTAGGAACTTTCTGTGTACGTGTATAATACTTATGATTTCTGTTTTTTTCAGTGAGCTTTGGTCCAGGGCTTATTTGATACCCATATTGTCCTATGTTTGACCAGTGGGAGCTCTTTCAAACTGGCTACTGTGTCCCTTTGATATCTCCCCATCACTCTTTAAGCATTTCTCTTATTTCAGTCATAAAAAGGCTTACATGTACTTCCCTTGTCCTGTAATCAGTCATTTTTCCAAGAAGTCCTGGTTCCTTTTAGTGTAGGATGGTATTTAGAAACCAACATCTGGGGCACCTGGGTGGCTCAGATGGTTAAGCGTCTGCCTTCGGCCCAGGTCGTGATCCCAGGGTCCTGGGATGGAGTCCCACGTCTGGCTTCCTGCTCAGTAGGGGGCCTGCTTCTCCCTCTCCCCCCACCTGCTTCCCCTACCTATGCTTTCTTTCTGTCAAATAAGTAAATAAAAATTAAAAACAGATATAGAGCTACTTGACTCTTAAAATTGTAGTTTCGGTCCTAATCCACCACTCAACTTGGTGATATGAGCATAATCACTCGATCAGTCTGAGCTTTATTATATGCTGAGTCACACAGACTAGGGGATAGTGAGAAAGAAGTTTATTTCTTAGGGAGAATATTAGGAATCATCATTGCTTCATTTATTTGGTTGTCAGTCACTCACTGTGTGGTACCTCAGCAAAATTTTGCCCTTGCCCTACCTTCCCCCAAACCTTACTGACTTTTAACTTTTTTTATAAAAAATTGAGTTATAATTGACATATACTTGAAACTAATGTTATATAACATAATTTGATATTTGTATATATTTCAATATGGTCACCATATTGAGCCAGTCAGGCGTCCCAAGATTTAATTTTTTAAGTAATCTCTATACCCAGTGTAGGGCTTGAACTTAGAACCCCAAGATCAAGAGTCTAACGTTCCACCTACTGAGCCAGCCATGTGCCCCGTGTTGAGCACTTTTTTTTTGAGATTTACTTTTTTAGGGGCACCTGGGTGGCGCAGATGGTTGAGCGTCTGCCTTCGGCTCAGGTCATGATCCCAGGGTCCTGGGATCGAGCCCCGCGTCGGCCTCCTGGCTCAGCGGGAGCCTGCTTCTCCTTCTCCCTCGGCCTCTCCCCCTGCTCATGTTCTCTTTCTCTCTGTATCTCTGTGTCTCAAATGAATAAATAAAATCTTAAAAAAAAAAAGATTTATTTTCTTAACTTTCAAATAATATAGTATTGTTAACTGTAGTCACTGTGCAGCATATTACATCCCTGTGACTAGTTTCTAACTAGAAGTTTGTACCTTTTGACCCCCTTTCTTTCACTCATTTCACCCTTCTACTCACCGCCCTCCCGTCTGTTCTATCTATGAGCTTGTGGTTTTTGTTGTTGTTTTTAAGATTCTACATAGAAATGAGATCATATGATATTTGTCTTTCTCTGACTTCATTTAGTATAATGCCCTCAAGGTCCGTCGACATTGTCTCAAATAGCAGGGCTTCCTTCTTTTTTACGGCTGTTTAGTACTTCGCCGTGTATAGACACACTCCATCTTCTTTACCCGTTTTTCAGTGCCTGGACACTTAGGTTGTTTCCATGTCTTGGCTGTCGTACATTATGCTGCAGTGAACATGGGGATGCACAGTGTTTTCATTTTCTCTGGATAAATACCCAGAAGTTAATTGCTGGATCATGTGGTAGTTCTATTTTTAAAGTTTTGAGGAACCTCCATACTGTTTTCCAAAGTGGCTGCACTCAACTTACTTTTTCTCCTCCCTCTGTATACTCTTGGTCCTTACCCAACAGGTTCCTTAGTGAGTTAAGACCCTTATTCTTTGGCACAAGCCCTGGAATGCTGGAGTTTGTACAGTTTGTATTATTTTGAAGTAGATTCCAGACATTTCATCCATGAATATTTCAGTATTTATGTCTAGAAGATAAGGATTGTTATAAAGAGATATATTCCTTTTTCATATACCCAGTCAGTATTCAAGTTTGTAATTGATTGTGTGTGTTTTAAGAATTTTTTTTTTAAACTCAGGCTCTATTTAAGGTACACTCATTATAATTGGTGATAATGTAATTCTTTAAAAATTTTATTAAAAAACTTAAAAGTTGGGGGGGGCACCTGGCTGGCTCAGTTGGTAGAGCATGAGACTCTTGGTCTTGGGGTTGTGAGTTTAAGCCCCAGTAAATTAAAAAAAAGTTATTGATGCTTAATTTGCATACAGGAAAATGTGCTTATTTTAAGTGTAAAGTTTCTTGAATTTTGAGAAATGTAGGCATCATTGTAACCACCACCACCACCAGATACCACAGTTTATTTACTTATTGATGTACATTTTGACTATTGAAGTCTTTTAATCTGTAGATTTTAATCTCCCTCTTTCCTTACAACTTAATTTGTTGCAAACCAGGTTGATTGTTCTGTAGAGTTTCTCACTGTGTGAATTTTACTGATAACATTTTTGTCCATGGGGTGCCTGGGTGGCTCAGTCAGGCATCTTGACTCTGTTTTGGCTCAGGTCATAATCTTAGGGTCGTGGGTTGGAGCCCCAAGTTGGGCTCCAGGATGGGTGTGGAGCCTGCTTGGGATTCTCTCTCTCCCTCTGCCGCTTCCCCACTCTCTCTTAAAAAAAAAAATTCTTTTCCTGTGATGTATGTTAATATCACCTTTTACCTCTGATTTTTTTTTTTTTAAAGGATTTTATTTATTTGACAGAGAGCACAAGTAGGGGGAGTGGCAGGCAGAGGGGGAGGGAGAAGCAGGTTCCCCACTGAGCGGGGAGGCCCGATGCAGGGCTTGGTCCCAGGGATCATGACCTGAGCCTAAGGCAGCCGCTTAGCTGACTGAGCCACCCAGGCGCCCCTGTCCTCTGATTTTTGTATGAGTGGAACTTACTTTATTTTATTTTTTTAAGATTTTATTTATTTATTTGAAAGAGCAAGAGAGCACAATCAGGGGACCAGGAGAGTGAGAAGCAGGCTTCCTGTCGGGCTCCATCCCAGGACCCTGGGATCATGACCTGAGCTGAAGGCAGATGCTTAACCATCTGAGCCACCCAGGCACCCCTGAGTGGAACCATTTTAAAGTATTTTGATAATTGTATTTCAGTATAATTGGTTTTCTTTGTAATCTTGTTCATTTTATTTTATTAATGTTATTCCAAGGAAGGGTTTGTAGGTTTCACCAGACTATCAACCCAGTCCAGGGCATGAAAAAGTTAAGAACCATTGGTTTAAGCAAACCATTAGTTTAAGAATAGAATAGTAGCAGCATATTTAAACTTTTTTTTTTTTTAAGATTTTATTTGTTTATTTGACAGAGCACAAGCACAAACGGAGGGAGCGGCAGGCAGAGGCAGAGGGAGAAGCAGGCTCCCCGCTGGGCAGGGAGCCCGATGTGGGGCTCGATCCCAGGACCCTGGGACCACGACCCGAGCTGCAGGCAGATGCTTAACTGACTGAGCCACCCAGGTGCCCCAGGAGCAGCATATTTAAGTACTAATTTTACCTTTGACATAGAAAGGTTGAGGTGAAAAAGTTAAAATCACCAAAAAACTTTGACTAGAAAATAAAATAAAGATAGTGTGAGGTAAATAGCTTGATTCCTGCCCCTCCTCTTTTTTACTCATTGTACTCTTAGTGATTGGAACTGCTGTGTTTTTCTCCCCCCATGAGTTTTTTGTTTTGTTTTTCAGGTTTTGCATTCTCCTCCTCTAACGCCTAGTCTTATCCTAGAAATCTTAGACTCTTTGTATTTCTAAGGTTGCTCGTTTTAGTCAGCTTGAATTCTTTCAGTGACATGAATTTCAAGCACATCCATAGTTAGAATTAAATGCCATAATTGGTACTGACTACTTTTTTTTTTTTTTTTTTAAGTAGGCTCCACACCCAGTGCGGAGCCCAGTGCAGGGCTTCAGCTCACGGCCCTGAGATGAAGACCTGAGCTGAGATCGGTTGGACACTTAACCAACTGAACCTACTCAGGCGCCTCTTGTGGGCCATGCTTTAATCAGAGAAAACAAGATTTGCGAAAATCTCAAGTTTATAGAGAACTTTTAAAATTCAATTAGTATGTGATGCTGTATATAAAATAAGATGCTTTAACTCTACAGTAACACATTTATTACCTAGAGTGGGTATATTTAATTTTTCCCAGAAACCAAGTGGGTTGGGTTATTAAGATTCCTAGGGTCTTTACAGTTTAAGAAATCTTGTTATAGCTATCATTCATAAGACATAAAGGTCACTGGAATGCTATAAATTTTTTAAAAGTATGTATTAATGTTCAGTTGGATTATAAGAGAGTTTAATACCTAGAAATACTGTTGTAGCCATCATACGAACATTGGTGTTATCAGTTACTTTGAAATAAATCATTCTGCTAACCACCTATGTTCTTCAGTCAAAAGTAGCCTTTCTGGGTCAAGACGTAAGTGGTATTTGTAAAGTTTTAGTTTTAAATTATGTTGCACTTAACTTTTTAAAATGGTGTGTATGTTTTTGTTACATGTAAAGAATATAAGGGTATACTCTAGTTTTTCTTACACTCACACCTATTTTTCTTGCGAAGTAACCCTTTCCGCAGTGGTTTTTGACACAGATCATCCTTTTTAGCATATATTTGTTTTGTCATTCTAAAAGTAGATGTATAAAAGGAACTTTCATCACCGCTTTGGGTCTCACAGGGTTATGACATTTGATTTCCTTTGTGTTGATCTTATAGGAAAATTTTGTTTTAAAAATGTTTTTTTGAGTGCTTTTTTCTGAATGTTTTATTCTTCCTAAAAGATTTTTTGTTTGTAGAAAAACCTTTTTAGTTCTACAGATTATAACTAATCAGATTAAAATGCTGACTGGGGAAGTTTGCATATTTAATAAAATGATTGGCATAAACTAGTGACTTTTTTTTTTAAGACTTTATTCATTTGACAGAGAGATGAACACAAGCAGGGGGAGCGGCAGGCCAGAGGGAGAGGGAGAAGCAGGCTCCCGGCTGAGCCACCCAAGTGCCCCTAGTGACTTTTTTTTTTTTTAAGATTTTGTTTATTTATATTAGAGAGAGAGTGAGCATGAGCAAGGGGAGGGGCAGAGGGACAAGCAGATTCCATGCCGAGCACAGAGCCCCACAAAGGACTTAATCCCACAATCCTGATAGCAGGACCTGAGCCGGAATCAAGTCTCATGCCTAATGGACACAGGTGCCCTGTGACTTATTTTTTTAATAATTGGATGGGGCTAATTCCATGCCAAGGTTCTTTATTGGGAAGCATGTTTACTTAAAAGTTTATAAAACATTGGAATTGAGTAAAAAAAGAAAATCCAGAGACCTTTTAAGATTGAGGAGTGATAACCCATTTCCTAAATCTAGGAGTAGAGGTAGTCTTCAAAGATTTTACAAAAAAACTCATAGTGGAGTATGAAAATACGGAATTTACATACATTAAAAAAAGGTGGGATCATGTTTTTGTCTTCTGTTTTAACAAGTATATAGTATGAAATAAGGATAAAAGTCACTAGTCAAGGGAAGTATTAGAAGTATTGATAAGTTTTCCAAAGTCATTTTACTAAGAAGTAAGTTATAAGGTTAAAAATGAAGTTCTTGGGGTGCCTGGGTGGCTCAGTTAAGCATCTGCCTTCGGCTCAGGTCATGATCCCAGGCTCAGCCAGAAGCCTGCTTCTCCCTCTCCCAATCCCCCTGCTTGTGTTCCCTCTCTCGCTGTCTCTCTTTCTGTCAAATAAATAAATAAAATCTTTAAAAAAAAATGATTTTCTTTGGGTGCCTGGGTGGCTCAGTCGGTTAAGCGTCTGCCTTTGGCTTAGGTCATGATCTTAGTTAGGGTCCTGGGATGATGGGGGCCCCATCGGGGAGTCTGCTTCTGCCTCTTACTCTGCCCCTCCCCCTGTTCCTTCTCTCTCTTTCACTCATTCTTTCTCTCTCAAATAAATCTTAAAAAGAAATAAAAATAAATTTCTTCTCAGCAATTTTAAGTAGTAGTTCTAGTAAACCAGGTAGGAATCATGTTTTCAAAGAGCCCTTTGTATTCATACTAGGGACGCTTTATGTGGATTTTTGCTGTTACTTGTTCCCTTGGCTTCTGCAACTTCAGCTTTGTTTTCTCCAGTCTTCCCTTTTTTTGATAAGCTTGCCTTGCTCCTTTTTCCTTCATCTGCTTTATTTACTGTCATTACGTTAAGAAATGGGTAATCATGATCATTTGCATTCTATTGACAATTATACTTGAACTTTTCCCAGAGAAGTACTATGTAAATCAGACACATTTATGAAGTTATTCATGGATTATTGTGAGAACAAATGTCCAAATGTTAACCCAGGCACTCCAGAAAGGAAGGAAATTCGGACTAATGCTGCAACATGGATGAACCTTGAAGAAATTGTGCTGAGTGAGGGAATTTCACATCTCTGTGGATTCCCTGTATGCATGCCTATGAAATTTGATTTTCTCTCTTTTAAAAAAAATATATATATGCTGGGGCGCCTGGGTGGCTTAGTCAGTTAAGTGTCCAACTCTTGATGTCATCTCAGGTCTTGATCTCAGGGTCCTGGTTCAAGCCCTGCATTGGGCTCCAGGCTGAGTGGGGAGCCTATTTAAAAACAAAAACTAAACAGGGGCGCCTGGGTGGCTCAGTTGGTTAAGCAACTGCCTTCGGCTCAGGTCATGGTCCTAGGTCCTGGAATTGAGCCCCCCCATCGGGCTCCCTGCTCAGCGGGGAGTCTGCTTCTCCCTCTCCCTCTGCCTGCTGCTCCCTCTGCTTGTGCTCTCTCTCTCTGTCAAATAAATAAAATCTTTAAAAAAACAACAAAAACAAAATCTAAACAAATAAAATTATGCTAAGTGAAATAAGTCAAGTCCCAAAAGGCCAAGTATTGTATTACTCTACTTATAGCAGGTATCTAGAGCACACAAATTCATATAGGCAGAAAGTGGAACGGTGGTTGCTTTGTTTTTTTACAGTTAGAAGCAGTGTTGCAGTAAGCAGTCTTGTATACTGTTTGCAGACACCTGCAACTGCGCATGCATGATCAGTCCCTGTGAATGGAATTTCTAGGGATGTGTACTTAATTCTTAATACTATCAAATTGTTTTCCTAAGAGTTTTTTCTGATTTATCCTCCTGCAGAGAGTGTTATGAAAGTGTTTATTATCTTAGACTAGTACCTAGGTATTATTAAAATTTAGGGTTTTGTGTTATGTTACTTTTTTTAAAATTTAGATTTTCAAAATTTTGAGTGAAATTGAGCAGCTTTTTGAGTGTATTTCTTTTTTGTTTACTATTTGTGTGTATGTGCATACTTTATTTATTTTTAAGATTTTGTTTTTAAGTAATCTCTACACCCAACATGGGGCTCGAACCCACAACCTTGAGATCAAGAGTCACATGCTTCACCAACTGAGCCAACCAGGCGCCCCCTGTGTATATGTACATATTTATTTTATTTTATTTTTTAATTTAATTTAATTTATTTTAATTTTTTTTAGGTTTTATTTATTTATTAGAGACAGAGATAGAGCACAAGTGGGGAGGAGAAGGAGAAGCGGGCTCTCCGCAGAGCAAGGAGCCTGATGCGGGACCCGATCCCAGGACCCTGGGATCATGACCTGAGCCGGAGGCAGATGCTCAACCGACTGAGCCACCCATGCACCCTAACTAATTAATTTTTAAAAAGGTTTTATTAGAGAGAGTGTGGGTGCAAATGGGAGGAGGGGCAGAAGGAGAGGGAGAAGCAGACTCTGCACTGACTGGGGATCCAGATGCAGGGCTCCATCCCAGAACCCTGAGATCCTGACCTGAGCCAACGTCGGCCACTTAACTGTGCCACCCAGGTGCCCCAGTATGTGCATATTTTTTAAAAACTTCTTATTCAGATATTTTGCCTGTTTTTTTATTTGGGCCTGTGTTTCCTTTGATTTGTCAGAATCATTTGTATATTTTGGAAAACATTTATTTCTTATGTGTTACAAGTATTTTTCCCCATTTATCTTTTGACTGTTATTCAGGAGCTATAATTTTTTGTGGTTTATGTGGTCTTTTCCTTTTTCTTTTTTTCCCCCCTGGAGATTACACAAAACCGTTCAAATTACAACTTTATTGAATTTGCAGAAGCATGCTACAGTAATACATTTTAAAAAATCACATAGCGGGCTGCCTGGATGGCTCAGTCGGTTGAGCGTCTGCCTTTGGCTCAGGTCATGGTCTCAGGGTCCTGGGATTGAGCCCCCCATCAGGCTCTCTGCTCAGCGGGGAGTCTGCTTCTGCCTCTCCCCCGCTGTGCTCTCTCTCACAAATAAATAAAATCTTTAAAAAAAAAAAATCACATAGCACTTAGTAGGTATATGTATACATGTACATTCCAGAAGACAAATAACAAATGGAATTTATGTGGTCTTTTTCTTTATGATTTAGAGATTTTAGACCCAAGATTATATAACAAATTAATAATTTTTATTTTTGTTTTTTTTTTTTTTTTGGCAGAGAACACAGATTAGCAAACTATTATAAATCATTCCTCCTTTTATCTTTTTCCACTCCTCCCCCTATCCCTCCAAGTAGAGAAACATCTCTCAGGGTATTAGCTTTTTCTCCAGTGATACTAGGGCTGTGTGGTTGATGGCTTTTGCTGGCTTTAGGGATCCTTAGTCTATCTTTTGCCATCTTTAGTAATTATTTGTACTTAGGCAAAAGATAGTGTGATTAAAAGAGGAATATATTATTTAAAAATAGTTTATAAATTACTTTATATATAAATTTATTTCACAGTAGATTTCCTGAAAGAATTCTGTATCATCGTGAAATGGAAATGGCAGATTTTGGCTGTCACCAGTAATGGGTTACTTATCTTCCCAGTCAGACATACTTGAAATAGAAAATGTCTTCAAGGGTGCCCAGTTATGGGAAACACAGCGCACGGTTGATTTATATTGAGATAACAAAGATCTTTTTTTATTTTTATTTTTTTAAAGATTTTATTTATTTATTTGACAGAGACACACAGGAAGAGAGGGAACACAAGCAGGGGGAGTGGGAGAGGGAGAGGCAGGCTTCCCGCGGAGCAGGGAGCCCGATGCGGGGCTCGATCACAGGACCCCAGGATCATGACCTGAGCCGAAGGCAGACGCTTAACGACTGAGCCACCCGGGCGCCCCAACATAGATTTTTTTTTTTTTTAAGATTTAAATTCAATTAGTTAAAAAAAAATCAATTAGTTAACATATAGTGTATTGTTAGTTTCAGAGGTAGAGTTCAGCGATTGATCAGTTGCATATAACACCCAGTGCTCATTAATATCAAGTGCCCTCCTTTTAATGCCCATCACCCAGTTACCCCATCCCCCTACCCACCTTCCTTCCAGCAACCCTCAGTTGTATTTCCTATAGTTGAGAGTCTCTTATTTAAAAAAAAAAAAAGTCTTTTATGGTTTGTATCCCTCTCTGATTTTGTCTTATTTTATTTTTCCCTCCCTTCCCCCATGATCCTGTTTTGTTTAAGTTCCACATGAATGAAATCATATGATAATTATCTTTCTGCGACTGACTTATTTTGCTTAGCATAATACCCTCTAGAGATAACAGATCTTTGTGACTAAAGGAGATACAAAATCTTTTGTATTTAAGGACAGTGACAGGCATTATTTTGTGTCTTTCTTTTTTCAAAAATATTTAAGTAATCTCTACACCAAATGTGGGGCTCGAACTTATAATCCTGAGATCAAGAGTTTCATGTTCTAATGACTGAGCCAGCCATTCATCCCTATATCTTTTACTTTTTCTTACTTCTTTTTTTTAAATAAAGATTTTTATTTATTTACTTGTCAGAGAGCGTAGCACAAGCAGGGGGTGAGGCAGGCAGAGGCAGAAGCAGGCTCCCTGCTGAGCAAGAAGCCTGATGCGGGGCTCCATCCCAGGACCCTGGGATCATGCATGACCTGAGCTGAAGGTAGACGCTTAACTGATTGAGCCACCCAGGTGTCCCGTATCTTTTTCTTTTAATAAGTTTTATTGGGATATAATCCACATGGCATAAAACTCATCTTTTTTTTTTAAGATTTTATTTATTTATTTGACAGAGAGAGAAACAGCGAGAGAGGGAACACAAGCAGGGGGAGTGGGAGAGGGAGAAGTAGGCTCCCTGCTGAGCACGGAGCCCAATGCGGGGCTCGATCCCAGGACTCCAGGATCATGACCTGAGCTGAAGGCAGATGCTTAACAACTGAGCCACCCAGGCATCCCTAAAACTCATCCTTTTAAAAATGTACAATCCAGGGGCACTGGCTGGCTCAGTTGATAGAGCATATGACTCTTAATCTCAGCGTCATGAATTTGAGCCCCAAGTTGGTTGCAGATCTTACTTTTAAAAAAATGGTTAAAAGAACTTATTTTATTTTTATTTTATTTATTTTTATTTAAATTCAATTAGCCAACCTATAGTACATCATTAGTTTCAGATGTAGAGTTCAGTAATTCATCAGTTGTGTATAACACCCAGTGCTCATCACATCACCCAATTATCCCATCCCCTCACTTACCTCCCCTCCAGTAACCCTCAGTTTGTTTCTTACAGTTAAGAGTCTCTCGTGGTTTGTCTCCCTCTCTGATTTCTTTCCATTCTGTTTTCCCTCCGTTCCCCTATTTTTTTAATAGCTTATTTTATATTGTGTTTTATCATAAAATATTTGACCTGTGATTTATGTAAGAAAAATGTGGCCATCTTGAATTTATTCATTTTATTTTAAAGATTTATTTATTTGAGAGAGTGAGAGGGGAAGGGACAGTGGGAGAAGAAGGGAGACTCCCAAGCAGACTCCACCCAGTGTGGAGCCTGACACAGGGCTTGATCTCATGATCCTGAGATCACAACCCAAGCAGAAACCAAGTGTCCGGCTCAACCGACTGTGCCATGCAGGCACCCCTGGGCAACTCTAATTTAAATGCTGTTATAACATATTAAGTTGCTAAGGATTCTGCCTTTTGGTCTGCCTGAAGTATTTCTAGTCATTAGTGTAGGACGTAAAATAAAGGTCTATCATAAGAGGGAAGACCAGCCTTTGGTCTGAATTTAAGATCAAGGGTGCCTGGGTGGCTCAGATGGTTGAGCATCTCTGTTTTCGGCTCAGGTCATGATCTCTAGGTCCTGGGATCGAGCCCCACATCGGGCTCCTTGCTCAGCAGGGAGTCTGCTTTTCCCTCTGCTTCTGCCTCTCCCCCTGCTTATACTCTGTCTCTCTCAAATGAATAAATAAAATATTTAAAAAAAGATTAAAAAAATATAAGATCAGATGGGTTGATTTATATATTAGTATTTTCTTTGTAAAAAGTTACTGCTATAAAAAGGTAATATAAGTGTTGATGTTACTCTATTATTTCAGGTAGTTTGGTAATTGTAATGGATATACTTATGACCCAGCTGTCTGACCTTGAAAGAAGAATGATTTTGAATCTTTTTATAATGTAAAAAACAAACACAAACATTTCTTACAGGTAGCCCAACCAGGCTTTAATATTTATCTTTTAGGCCTTTTTATCCCTTATGACATGTTCATTTACTCTTCACTTTCTTTCTATCTGAGCTTATTGGCCATTTACTTTTGAATAAGGAACATCTTGGCCATTATGGGATAGAAGGGTGGGAAAGTGGGAAATACACAAAGCCATTGGTAGTTTGATAAAATATGCGGTGTTTGGAAAGTGATATGTTGGGTTTTACAGAGTAGATGTTTCGGTTAATTGCATGCCTCTTCAAAAAGGCTAATATTCTCCCTATGTACAATCCTATAACTCTTACCTGGAATAGTGGGACAACACTGAAGCTTTAGAAGGGATCTCTTTACTTGGAAATAGAGCAGTAATGTTAGTAATCATAAAAGACTCAGATGTGATATTTTAACACTAAGAGTTAACTGGGCAAGGAAGGGGTAGATGTAGAATTCAGATGTATTGTCTAAGCAGAGTGGATCTATTGTTTCAGAATTGATTTGGGGAGAGGTGCCTGGCTTGCTCAGTTGGTTAAGCATCCGACTCTTGATTTTGCCTCAGGTCATGATCTCAGGGTTGTGAGGTTGGGCTCCACGCAGGGCATGGAGCCTACTTAAGATTCTCTCCCTTTACTTTTACCAACCCGCCCCCCTCACCCCCCACCACCTCCCTCTCTCTCTCCCTCTCCCTTCCTCTCCCCCCCAAAAAAAATGACTTGGGGAGGATTGTTTTCTGTAGTAGGTGGCTTTTTGTGAAAAGCAAGTACTGTATGTGGCTATTCTTTACTATTGCTTATTAGTAGGGTCAGTTGCAAAAACTAGAATTAAAATTAATCATTGCATTTTCATTGATAACCCAGCCAATAATGGTTGAATGCAGTGCCTTCTGGAAAGAAGGGACATTGAGAAGTATGTCTGTGTTGAGGGTTATGTCTTTAGCTTTATGTAATGGTGTTGCTTTGGAAATTATAGAGTAAGTTTCTTGTGGAGTTGTGATAAAAACAGTTTAGAATAGGACTGCTCTTCACCTCTCAGGGATCTAAATTGTAATTAAATTCCCTCAGGCTAGGGATCTTTGCTTTGTTCCTTGATATGCATCAGGTGCCTAGAACAGTACCTGTTAAAAATCATATAATTAATAATTGAATTAGGATTAGAACATTAGTCTCTTTTCTTACACTCTCATGCTTTTTCTCCACTATGTCAACATTACTTTCCATTGTGAACTCTAAGGCCATTAATTCACTGAAATTATATCCTTCAAGGAACTGCTAAGGACTGTCAGTGCTTATTATATAAATTGTCCATTGTGGATTTTTTTTTTTAGATTTTTTTTTTTTTAAGTAATCTTTAGGGGAACCTGGGTGGCTCAGTTGGTTGAGTGACTGCCTTTGGCTCAGTCATGATCCCAGGGTCCTGGGATTGAGCCCCACATCGGGCTCCCTGCTCGGTGGGGGGCCTGCTTCTTCCTCTCCCTCTGCCGCTTCCCCTGTTGGTGCTCTCCTGCTCTCTCATTCTGTCAAATAAATAAATAAAATCTTAAAAAAAAAAAGTAATCTTTACACCCAACATGGGACTCAAACCCACAACCTCAAGATCAAGAGTCACAAGCTCCACCGAATGAACCAGCCAGGTGCCCCTAAATTGTCTGTTGTTGAAAGGAGACCAAACATTTCACCAAACCTGGCATTATTTTGGGTAATTTTTTCTTTTTAAGTAGGCTCCCCCAACCAACGTGAGGCTTGAACCCAGGACCCTGAGATTAAGAGTTGAATGCCGTACCGACTGAACCAACCAGGCACCCTTATCTTGGATAATTTTTAAATTGACTCTTAAAAACTTAGGATACAGTGTATGTTGATCAATTTCATATTTTTTAATGTTGAACATTTTGCCCAAGCAGAAGCCAATTTAGTATTTGTTTCTTCACTGTGTTTTTGAAGACAAACCTATTAAATAGTTATATACTGCAGCTTGTAGCAGTCAAACACAATTTCTTAGCTTTATGTTCTCATTTATTTTAAACTTAGGTTCTCTTAATTCTTGAGAAATTATAAATGAGTTAACTTAATCACATAACTAGTGACCATGTAATTTTAGAAATTGATATTTTCTGTGTATTACTGGAAAATACTCCATAGGTTCTCTGAAAACCTGTATGTATCTAAGGCTTGATGTTGTTGAAAAGGAAATACTACCTAATTGTGGTTTGATTCTTTTTTAACTACTAAATGTCAGATAAATGTTTCATCTTGAATACTTGATAATACTTGAAAACTGTAGGTAATGTGTTATTTTGGAAAGAGTAGACAAAATCAGGACATCACCTTTACCAGCTGAGTTTTCATGGATATGAAGAGTTAGATACTGCCTTTTTTTTTTTTTTTTTTAATTTGGGAATTTCCAGTCCTCTCAGTATAGAAGAGTAATGTAGAGTTGTAATACTTGATCGAGTTCTCCTTTTTTGAATTGGAAGATAAATTTATGTCTTGTTTCTAGAGTGCTCTCCTAATATAAAAATGATAGAGATGGTAAGCCTGCCCTTCTAAGGAAGGGAGCATGATTTGACTTTATTTTAT
Source organism: Zalophus californianus (assembly GCF_009762305.2). Classification (NCBI taxonomy): domain Eukaryota; kingdom Metazoa; phylum Chordata; class Mammalia; order Carnivora; family Otariidae; genus Zalophus; species Zalophus californianus. The sequence continues at coordinate 11,551,600 of NC_045598.1, forward strand.
ACCCATAATCTATGGAATGATTATTGGGTAATTAATAATCAATGCATAGTATTGTATTTAACTCTTTGTTATTCAGGACATAAGCTTAAGCATTTGTTTTCCCTGTATTATTCTTTGGCTAACTGACTTTTTGATGAGAGTTGCTTCCCTTTGCTGCTTCCCTCTTTCTTTCCTTTTTTATTAATTTATTTATTTTAGAGAGCAAGCACAAACACGTGCAGGCATGGGGGGGGGCAGAGGGAGATAGAATCTCAAGCCGACTCCCCGCTTGGGGCTCGATTCCATGACCCTGAGATCATGACCTGAGCTGAAATCAAGAATCAGATGTTTAATTGACTGAGCCACCCAGGCGCCCTTTTTTTAAATAGAAAAACCTATGCAGGGGCGCCTGGGTGGCTCAGTCGTTCAGCGTCTGCCTTCAGCTCAGGTCATGATCCCAGAGTTCTGGGATCGAGCCCCACATGGGGCTTCCCTCTCTCTCTGCCCCTGCTTGTGTTCCCTCTCTAGCTGTGTCTCTCTCTGTCAAATAAAAATCTTGAAAAAGAAAAAGAAAAACCTATGCAACCTTCCATTTAGTGATAAACTTTGTAGGTGTGGGTGTGGTAAAATATGCATAATATAACATTTATTTTAACCATTTTTAGGTATACAACTCAGTGGTGTTAAGTACATTCATGGTGGGGCGCCTGGGTGGCTCAGTTGGTTAAATGACTGCCTTCGGCTCAGGTCATGATCCTGGAGTCCCGGGATCAAGTCCCGCATCGGGCTCCCTCCTCAGCGGGGAGTCTGCTTCTCCCTCTGACCCTCTTCCCGCTCGTGCTCTCTGTCTCTCATTCTCTCTCTCTCAAATAAATAAATAAAATCTAAAAAAAATTCAATTAAAAAAAAAGTACATTCATGGTGTTATATATAACCATTACCACCATCTATTTCTAGAATTTTTTCATCCTATACAGAAATTCTATACCCATTAAGCAACAACTCCCTATTTCCCTCTTGTCTCTGCTCCTCCTAACCTCTATCCTACTTTCCATCTCTATGAATTTGCCTATTCTAGATACCCCATATAAGTGGAATCATAAATGAATTGTCCTTTTGTGTCTGGTTTATTTCATTTAGGGTGGTGTTTTAAATAATTTTTTTCCATGTTGTGTCATGTATCAAAACTTCGTTTCTTTTTATGTCTTAATATACTATCCCATTATATGTATATTTCACATTTTGTTTATTCATTCATTGGTAGACACTAGGGTTGTTTCCATCTTTTGGCTTTTGTAAATAATGCTGCAGTGAACATTGGTGTACACATATGTATTTGAGCCCCAGTTTTCACTTAAGGAGTGGAATTGCTGGGTCATATGATAATTCTGTGCTTAACTTCTTGAGAAAATGCCAAACTTTTCCACAGTGGCTGCACGATTGTATAGTTCTACTAGATCTGCACTGAATTTCAAATTTTTCTGCATTCTTGTCAATACTTGTTCTTTTCTTCCTTTTTTTTTTTCTGCCTTAAATAGTCATCCTAGTGGATGTGAAGTGGTATCTCATTGTGGTTTTGATTTGCATTTCCCTAATGACTAATAATTTTGAGCATATTTTCCTGGGTTTATCTGCCATCTGTGTGTCTCCTTTGTTGTTTTGCCTATTTAAAAATGGGTTGAATTATAAGATTTCTTATACTCTGGATACAAGTCCTTTGTCACATACAGTGGAAGGTATTGTTTAATGTTTGTATGGAAAAAAACTATTCCAATTTCTATCAGATTTTTTCCAAATTAAAAAAGATCCTTTCATTAATTCAGAATCAACAAATAACTTTGTTACTTCTGGTTCAGTTGCCTGATAAAACAGAATTTTAGGATTATGTTTCCCTTGTGAGAGGTATAACTTATACTAGAGAATGTAAAGAGAAAAGTTCTCCTTTCTGATTATGTCAGCTCCAAGAGAAGTGTAAAATTATGATTTTGGTTTGTCAGCAAATAAGAATGCTATATTTAAAATTGCTGTGCCTGCCTTTCTAAAATACCAGATATAAGTGCATAAAGTATAGTTAACTCCTAATGAAATTCATAGAATTTTCATGACTTTTAAAATTCCAAATCAGTATATATCTTACATATATCTTCCAAATATAAAAGGTGCCCTAAAATTTTTCTTTACAGACATATCAAGCATTTTTTTAAATAAAAATGGGAGCATAGGATCTATCAAAAGATTTTCTCAAATTTATTAATTTAAATGAAAAGCAATTTTAAGTATACCTAAATTATAAATTTTAGTAGTTTTAACCTCCTGGAAAAAATTGAATAGCAGAAAACTGCATTAAAAAATTAGACTGTTGGGCTCCTGAGTGGCTCAGACGATTAAGCATCTGCCTTTGGCTCAAGTCATGATCCCAGGGTCCTGGGATCGAGTCCCGCATTGGGCTCGCTGCTCAGCAGGGAGCCTGTTTCTCCCTCTGCCTCTCTTTCTTTCTCTGTCTCTCATGAATAAATAAAAATCTTAAAAAAAATTAGACTGTTGGGGCGCCTGGGTGGCTCAGTTGCTTAAGTCTGCATTTGGCTCAGGTCATGATCTCAGGGTCCTGGGATCGAGTCCTGTGGTGGGCTCCATGCTCAGCAGGTAGTCCTCCCTCTGCCCCTCACCCAGCTCATGCTTTCTCTCTCTCTTGGATAAATAAATAAATAAAATCTTTAAAAAATTATTTTTTTTAAAAGTGTGTTACTTCAAATGGACACACAAAATACTTGGATTTATTTTACCTTCAAGTAAAGATTGTGGAATCATCTCATTTTTTCAGTAAGATCATTTTCACTTAATGAGTTAAATTAAAATGAAATCTGTAAAATAACTATTTTTAGTTATAATTTTCAGTTAAGTAAACATTTTTAAAGATTTCTAAGTAACATTGAACGATCTTAGGTTTAGTAACCTTTTTCAGAATGTAAAAATTCATAAAACATCTGAGAGATTCATTTCAGCTAAGGGTTCTTAAAAGGTGAAAAGTAATTTAGTAAATATTTAAGAAGTGAGAGTAATAAAATGGTTAAAACAAATTTTGGGGGACCTGGCTGGCTGGTTCGGTAGAGCGTGTGACTCTAGAACTCAGGGCTCATGAGTTCAAGCCCCACATTGGGTGTAGAGCTTACTTTAAAAAAAATTTGTAAATTTTTCCCCAAGAAAGAAAAATGTGAGTGTAAAAGCCATCTTAAGTGTCACTTTGTAACAGCTCCCACATACATAGATAATGTAAATTGTCTAAAAATAAACACATTTTCAAAAACTGTTCTTGGAAAGTTATTGTTATGCAACAATAATGTTTTATTTTTTCCAGATATGGCCGTGTGGAAAGTGTCAAAATTCTCCCCAAGAGGGGATCTGAAGGAGGAGTGGCTGCCTTTGTGGATTTTGTGGACATCAAAAGTGCACAGAAAGCTCACAACTCAGTCAACAAAATGGGAGATAGAGACCTACGCACGGATTATAATGAACCAGGCACCATTCCGAGTGCTGCTCGGGGATTGGATGATACAGTTTCCATAGCATCTCGTAGTAGAGAGGTTTCTGGGTTCAGAGGAGGTGGTGGAGGGCCTGCTTATGGCCCCCCACCATCACTTCATGCACGAGAAGGACGTTATGAGCGGAGACTTGATGGGTAAGTTCCAAGGTTTCTGTAGGCAGGTATTTTGTATTTGATATGGTGAGAAACAGAAACTCATATTTAGGGGCCCCAGATGGATTTAAAGTTTTGGGCATTCTCAATGTTTCCTATTTTGGGTTGGAAACGGAAGTGATTTCTATCCCAGTGGCTGGTATCTTGTGGAATCGTAGAGGATTATTTCCTGCAGCTGGTTGGATATCTACTCCTGAGATGTAAAATGGTGGAAGATTTTGTATGGCAGTATCATTTTTGGAGTTACCTGTCTTCTAGAATTAATTATTCCTTCTCTTGGATAATCTGAAGGCCTTCCTTGGATATATCTCTGCTATCTGATGGAGCTATTTGGCTACAGATTTTGTGGTTGTACTATATGGAATATTTCTGGAATATTAGAGCCTACAGATTCTTTTAGAAGTTGATATCTGCTTCTCAATTTTCACTACACAAAGTGTACAAACAAATTGGATTGTCCCCAAAAACCTAGCAGACCGTAATGATTCAACCGCTTGGATTCTACAAACAATACTTTAATCTGGAAATCTGTACTTGGATGAAGAAGAGTGAAGGCAGTGTTTGATTTTTTCCATTTTGGATCTACACAGTTTCCATGTTGGAATTATACTCCTTGATGGAATGGGAGAAATTTGAGATGATGAATGTTTCTAAATCCTGGAATATAGCCATTCTTTTCTAATTGCTGGAATGTATGGGATGTCATGCAGTCAAGATTCCATTAGCCCAGGGGAAGAGGATTACTATTTTGTTTCTTAAGCAAGTTGCTATCCAATTAAAGGTACTTTAGCCTTGAACACATGGTGACGATCAGTTGTGGATACAGCAATCAAAATTGACTATGCTGGATGGCTACAAAGGTGAACTAATGGGGAGCAACTGTTCCTTCCTCATTTGGTGGAATCGTAGAGGATATTTCCTCTTCTGTCAGCTGCCTGATTCCTACTTAGGGCTGGAAATTTTTATGAATGTGGATGAATTCATAATTGTCTACTATCTCAAGAAAGAAGTCTGGGGGTTTGAGAGTTACAGTTTGTCTGGGACTACTTGCTTCCAGTGGAATTATTTTATCTGGTCACTAAGATTTTTTTTTTCCTTATGGTTCATCTAAATATCATTTGACACCCTTGCCCATTAAGAAGGTGGATTACCCTCATAAGAGGGGCCAAAATTGGGGAAGTTATGTTCACAATTCTCTCCCTAGATTTAATTGGGATTATAGGTCGTGTTTCCACACTTGGAAAAGGTTGGTATGTCCTGACCTGTGTATATTAGCCCCTCTCCTAACCCAAGTCAAACTCTCTTTTTTCCCCCACTAACTCTAGAAGTATTTAGTACTAATAGATGAATCAAAGAATAGCTATTAGATTTCAGCTCTGCTAGTTCTTGTGCCTGCCCTCTGTATCTTCCTAAAATATCAGCTGTAGCAGTAATTCTCCTAGAACTATTGCCTATTGCTTCTGTTGTATCGTTAATAACAGCTTTTACCAATTAACATTTGATAGGGTGCTAAATGAATTATTTGTGAAATTTTCTCTAAGTCTCAAAGGAAACCCTGTTGTTTGTTAGACGTTGAAATACTATCCAAATGCCAGAAATGTAGCAAATTTAAAAAGGAGAAAGTTATTTAAATACATTTAAATAGGAAAGGTATTACTGAATTTTTTGCCATGCCAATTGCTTTACATCATAGCAGCAAAAAGCAGAAATGGCCTAGGAAGGTATGGTTGCTACTAAGTGAAGTGATGGGTGAAAATGAAGATTAGTGCAGAGATTTGGATCTATGTATGTATTGGGGACATAGTATTAGTTGTAAGATTTTTGCCAGATGTTCTTCACTGGAAAGATTCTAATTTTTCTGTTTTTGATGATTTCTTAATCTTTTGATAGAATATCTGATCCAAAGATAAGGTTGGGAAGAAACTCAATCTCAAGTTGAGATTCAAGTGATGAAATGGTCTTTTAGGAACTCAGGAAATGAGTTCTGGTTTCCTACAAAAGTAGATGTTAAGATTTCTTTATAGGATTAGAATTGGTTTTCAGTATTAACACATAATTGCATGTGTGTAATTGAACATGCAACAATTTTTTGTAACCGTAGGTTGGCAAATATGTCGTACAGAAATATTTTTTTTAGGTTAAACCATTGCTAATAGCAACCTTCGAATGAATATCTTAGTTTCCAAAGTTGGCTGATTTCATCAGAGGCAATTTGATTTTAGCTAAAACCTTTGAGAGTATATTTCCTGTAAACATTAAGTATAGACATTAACAAGTAGAATCATGGAATAGTTGTTTTAATAATTATGTGGAATTGATAGCACCAGGAGATAAAATCTTTATTCTTTAATTGAATTTACCATAGAATAGCATGTGTCAATCCAGTATTTTGATAAGTTGTTGTCTTTTTCTTTTAAGATTCCATTTCTATTATTAAATGCGATTGGGCATAGGAATTTACATAATCTGGTAGTTTTTATAATTACTCAAGAAGTCAAAAGTTAATGAGAAAAAGTTATACTTAAAAAATTTTTTTCTGGTCTTTGAAAATGCCCTCTTACTGCTGGGACATACATTGCAATAGGGCTTTCATGTCAGTGTTAAAATGTATTATGGAAATTTTGCCTAAAATAAATTTGTCAAGTAAAAGTTTGGTATATATTTTAATCAGGTGGAAGTATAGAAAACTTTGATATTAAAATGACAGTCCCTTCTTGTTCCATTAAACTGCAAATGAAAAGGAGATGGTATATGTATATTTCTGTACATAAGCCAGAAAATCCCTAATAAAAAGAGCATCTGACTTGCAGAACACTAGTCATGAAAGCCCAATATACACAATGGTTGCTCAGCTGTGAAAATAATTTTTGGAGTTAAGTAAGATGTTAAGCTTAGTAGTGTTTGCTTACTAAGTAGGTTAATGCTGTTTAGCAAATTACAGTTGCAAAGACAGACAATGCTGAAATGAATGTTTGCATGACTTGCTTTTAGTTTTGCTTGCCCTTTTCTGATTGAGTAAATATTTTTCCCCCCCTCCTAAATGCAGGGCTTCAGATAACAGGGAGCGTGCTTATGAACATAGTGCCTATGGACACCATGAACGGGGGACGGGAGGATTTGATCGGACAAGACATTACGATCAGGATTACTATAGAGATCCTCGCGAGCGGACTTTACAACATGGGCTCTATTATACTTCTCGGAGTCGAAGTCCAAACCGTTTTGATGCTCATGACCCCCGATACGAACCTAGGGCTCGGGAGCAGTTTACACTGCCCAGTGTGGTACACAGGGATATCTACAGGGATGATATTACCCGGGAGGTACGAGGCAGAAGGCCAGAGCGGAATTACCAGCACAGCAGGAGTCGGTCACCACATTCATCACAGTCTAGAAATCAGTCTCCTCAGAGACTGGCTAGCCAAGCGTCTAGACCTACCAGGTCCCCTAGCGGCAGCGGCTCTAGGAGTAGATCCTCCAGTAGTGACTCAATCAGCAGCAGCAGTAGTACCAGCAGTGACAGGTAGGTTAACAGCTTTTTGTTCTAACAGACGAGCTGTTGAATAAAATGTCACAAATTCTCAACAATCAGTGGTAATGATTTGTAGCATAGTAATATTTTTCAAAGTAAGTAATCTTGGATCATGTATATAACAAATGAAGAGGCTTTGATTAGTGGGTGGCCATGGAATTCACCATTCTGTCAAGTACCTGCAACTAAGTGATTTGCAAATACTGTTTTGTGCTCCAGACGCTCAATATTAAAATGGCCAAAAGAGTTAGAAAAATGGTAACTTTAGCTGAATGAAGTAAATCCTGTGCTGTGGTATCTCTTTAAAGTTTTTAATTTCTTGGGTGTATAATGTTAACTTCTATTATTTTGGTTGAAAATTCATAAAAGCCTTTTTTTTCAGGATGTATTGGTGAAATATATTGTTGACACATCTGTAAGTGACTAAATCAACTTTTGGATACATTTTAACTAATTTTAACATCAAGGTGATAGCCAATTTATAAACTTAAGTAGAAAAGCTTTCTTTAAATGTAGGTTGTAACAGCTGTTCACTAAGGCTGAGTGAGCTAATTTCATTAGTTGGGATTTTTTTTTTTACAAAGGAGTTTTATTCTAAAGATAAAAGTAATTTGAAGGTAATCTTAACAGAAACAGCTTAGAAGTTTATCACAGATCTAGGTAGATAGTATAGCTTACTCATTTTATAATCTTGGACAAGTTACTTAAGCTGTCTATGCCTCAGCTTTCTCTTTTGTGAGAATCATGCTTTAAAGTTACTGTGAAGATTAAAATGAAAAAATGTATTTAAGTGCCTAGCTTGATACCCATATATATTAAATGCTGCCTTTAACAATTGCTAGCTATTATTATTACTGCTTCAGTCGTTGGTAGTCTTTAACCGTTCCTCGTTTCCAGTTATTGTTATTCATCCTATTTATGCCAGATATCCTAGTTTTATATTTGGATGGTGTGTATTTTAAATTTATAGGATACAAAATTTTTTGACCTGATTAAAATGCCCAGATTAATTATTTTTCTTTTAGTATTGCCTGCTTTGAATTAATTTAAGAAAAGTAAATGATCATGTAATTGGGGAAAATTATGTTCTGGCTCCAGTGTTGTAGCTCTGTGACATGGATGAAAAACCTTAACCTCTCATGATTTTATTTGATATATTGACAAGGTTCATTTGAACTCTATAAGCTGGTTATAAAGTCTTGTCATGTCCTACTGTCTCCTACATAGAATTAAGATACTCAAGTTTTAGTCCTTTTTCCCTAAACCTACCTCATTAAAGGGATACAGTAGCATTCCATTGTGTCAAAACTTACTGAAAAGCCAACCAATTATGGAAGTGTTGAAGTTGGAGAAATATGATACCTTCAGGATGGCATTGTACCTTGGTGGGAGTGATAGTGGTTTGGGATCTGGCCCTTAGCATTGTGGGCTCACAAACTTGAACCCAGAGGCCATCTGATTAATTTGATGGAGCTGATCACTGTTTACGTAAGCTAAAGGAACAGTTATATGCTTCTGAATATTCACAGTCAGAAAGATAACTGCCACAAAGGCAGGATAAGCTTAGAAAATGTATATGGGGACTGAATTAGAGTTGTTGAAGGTATTTCCTCTTCTGTCAGCTACCTGATTCATGGTTAGGGCTGGAAGTTTTTATGATTTAGGGCTATAAAGGCTATTATGTAGGACTTTAACAAGAAGAGCTGAGTTTTAGGCCAGGCAGGGGACATTGTGGGTTGAAGGAACAACCTGAAAGGATACAAATGGAAGAATATTTTGTGAATAGCACATAATTTAGAATGACTTAACGATGATAATGATTTTGGGTTTGGTTCTTTATGCAGAGATTTTGAGAAGGGAGATAGTTTGAGATCTGTGCTTTAGGAGGGCATCTGTGACTTAGGAAAGACCGAGATTATGGTGAGGAGGCTGTTTCAGTAGCTTGGAGAAGGAAGTCTTGGACTCTGAGAATGCCTAACTTGGGACAGATGGGAGAGACATTATGTTAATAATCAGATTTTATTGATTTGTGAGAAACAGGTGAACTTTCTGGCGATGGGACTGAGTGACAGGCCTTTCTGTGCTATCCTCTAAGAACGGGACCAGATCTTCCTTTGTGCACACCGTAGAGTCTAGCATATTGTCTTTCTCACAGTACATGTTCAATAAATAGTTGAAATACTTAGATACAGTTCTTAGTTAATATAACGGATAAAGCAAAATTAATGTAAATAGCTAAAAGATTTGGTCATTACATATGATTGAAGCAAGTACAAGGAAAAGAAATCTTTTGGTGGGCAGAGCATACCCATTATCCCTCGGTTCAGCCTCCCTTTTATCAGATGTCCCCTTTTCCTTTACTATTACGTTGACCTCAGAGTGTAATATTTTGAGATGTTATATAGATTCAGAATGTTCAATTTCCTTTTGGAGGAAATAAGTTCTTTTTTGTAATCTTTAAAGGTTTATGACTGTGAAACTATGACCTTCCAAGTTTTTTAAAAATGTTTCAAATTAGCATCTTATAGTAGATAAAATATAGCTTGGTTCTAGCTATAGAAACAAGCTTGTATTCTGTCTGCATGACTGACTGGGAAGTTAATCACCCTCCATCCCCCTTAATTGTTGGAGCTTTGGTGAACAGATTCCTAGCAGTGCATTTCCAATGAGTAAACATGGGATTGATAGCAGTCTGGTTGTGAACTCTTTATAAATGACACACTTACAGTTTCTGCATAACTGTTCTCAGTATTTAACTGGGGAGAACTGGGACTTAATGGTGTAAACTTTCCCGTGTGCAGCCCTGTGGTGCTGTATGTCTCTTTCTCTGTCATGGTTTAGGAAGTCACTTTTCCTTTCAACAGAAAATTTTAAATGCATATATTCCGTAAAAGCATTTATTTTAAAAGTCCTGATTGAAGTTGAACATACTATATTTCTGTAGTTTCCTATCATTGGGTTTCTTTTTCCTGTCACGTTAATGAATTTTCTGTAATACAGGTTAAAGGAATTGAATTTATTGAATTTAAATTAGTTCATAAACTTTCCCGATATCTTAAAGTAGTTTTTGACTATGCTTTGTTTCCCAGTTGTTTACTTTGATTACACCCAAAAATAATTGGGCTGGCTTAGGGTCCCTGAACTTGGATGGGGGAAAATTACATCTTTTCACTGGTAACCTGTAACTGAAATTAAGTATTGCCTCCCACTATTAAAGTAGGCAACAAAAAAACAGTAGTATTGACAGTATGAGTTACTTTGTTACCAGTATAAATCCACAGGTAATTTATTATAGTTGCAGATATCTCACAATGGGGTTTCTAGTCGTCATTACTGGGAAGTAGTTATTAAACTCAATGTTAAGTATTGTAATTTAACGTTAATGAAAACATTATATCACAAAAATTTAAATATTTTAATAACTGCATCAATATAATTGGTTTCCCTTTTATTCCTATTTATTTTACTTTATGCATTTAGAAACATTATTCTGGAAAATGGTGCATAGACTTCACCAGACTGCTGAAAAGATATCCTGGCCGTCCTTGATTTTGTACTCAATAGAGGTTTACTGAATGAATGGGGGGGGAAATGGATGAAAGGGTAAAGGGAGAGAGTTAAGATTTGGATAATCCTAAACTTGTTCTTATTCCATTTCCTCCTATTCAATAGGTTACTTCTCTATATCTCTTTTTAGTCTAAAGTTGACTTTTGAGTTTACATTCAGCCATCTATTTAACAAATACTGTTTTTGTGTGTACCAAATTTATGGAGTAAGATAGGTTGTATGGAGCCCCAAGAATAGAACTAGTTTATTTATTTTTATTATTTTTTTAAGTTTATTATTTTTCTGTAATCTCTCCATCCATTGTGGGGCTTGATCTCTTGACCCCGAGATCAAGAGTTGGATGCTCTTCTGAGCCAGCCAGGCACCCCAAGAATAGAAGTAGTTTAAACATTTGGAATGGCTAAGCCAAAACAGAAAAACTACATATGTGTCTAATTAAGAGCTAACATGTATTTATATTAATCTTGGTGTCTATGGCTAGTGCATCTTTCCAGCTTTCCAAAAGCAGCCTCATCTCCCTTAAAAGCTTTCTGGATTATGGTCATCCTTTTCCTTTTCGTTCTTCTGAACCCTTTTGGTTTGTCTGTCTAAATATGTCTGGTAACTACAGATTGTTATTCTCACAAAAATAGGTCTTTAGGTGGAAGCAAAATGAATGTAGTAATAAGCAAAGGTAACTACATGAAAATAACTGTAGGAAGTGACATTTCATTGTCTCTCTATGACTTTTGGTAAGCCATGTGGCATTAAATCATGCTTAGTTACCTGTTTGAATAAATCAGAATTTCTTTTCTTTTTTGCGGGGGGAGAGCAAGCAAGAGGGAGCACTTGTGAGCATGGGGAGGGGCAGAGGGAGAAGGAGATAGAATCTCAAGCAGACTCCCCACTAAGTGTGGAGCCCAACTTGGGTCTCAGTCTCGCAACCCTGAGATCTTGACCTGATCTGAAATCAAGAGTTGGACACTTAACCAACCTGAGCCACCCAGGCGCCCTGAATCAGAGTTTAGAGCAAGCTTTCTACATACAGATTTTTAAAATTAGGATAAGTTGATTTAGAAAATATTTGATGAAATTTCATGTGTTTTTTGGTATAGTTGATTATGTTACTAGAATTTGTTTTATACTGTCATGATTGGAAGATTTTTTTTAAAGTAGGCTCCATGCCCAGTGTGGGATTTAAACTCATGACCCAGAGCTCAAGAGTTGTATGCTCTACCAACTGAGTGGCCAGGGGCCCCCGTAGTTGGAAGATTTAAGGAAGAAGCTTGGGGACAGGAAGGGGTGGGGGGAGAGACAGACAGACAGACACTCTTTTTCTTACTTCCAGGGCAGGAAAACTGACATTTGAAATAGCCTTTGTGGTGTTTATTTAAAGTAACAAGAAAAGCGTATGAATCTTCGAGCAATCAGACTTTTCAGCACTTATGCTTTATTAAGATGTGGTGTGATTTATGCTGAGGCCTCTCTCTTGTTTAATGTCAGCTTTGCAGTTGGAATAATTTACTTATTGAAAGGGAAATGAAAAATAGTTTTTTGGGGGGGACACCTGGGTGGCTGTCGTTAAGCGTCCGCCTTCGGCTCAGGTCATGATCCCGGGGTCCTGGGATGGAGCCCCGCATCGGGCTCCCTGCTCCTTGGGAGCCTGCTTCTCCCTCTCCCACTCCCCCTGCTTGTGTTCCCTCTCTCGCTGCGTCTCTCTCTGTCAAATACATAAAATCTTTAAAAAAAAAATTACTAAAAAAAAAGAAAAATCTTTTTTTTTTTTAATTTTATTTGAGAGAGAGAGAGACCAATCTAGAGAGAACATGAGTGGAGGAGGGACAGAAGGAGAGGGAGAGGCAGGCCTCCCGCTGAGCAGGGAGCCCGACGTGGGGCTCCATCCAGGACCCCGGGACCATGACCCGAGTGAAAGGCAGACACTCAACTGATGAGCCACCCAGGCGCCCCTGAAAAATACTTCTTATTGCTAGTATTATTTATAGAACTTATTCATATATTTCTTTTATTTTTTTTAGTAAATTATATCAAAGTTGACCATAATCCTACTCATTTTTTTAATGATAGACCATTTAAGAATATTTTACCTGAATTATATTTAAACAGTAATTAGCATATTGAGTGGATCCTGGATTTTTACAACAGATATAGTTAAAAGGAATCTAATGAGCATATTTTTTCTATAAAGATCAGTTCTGCTAGTCATTTTGTGAACAATCAAGACATTATAGATTATAGTTTCTTAGAGGGGGAATTTTATTCAAATAACCTTTTGTCTGTGATTTCAAGAGGAGGTTTGCAGTTATTTATTTAAGGAGAGAGAACTTACTTTCAGGTTCATGTCGAAAAATTTTCCAGGGCGCCTGGGTGGCTCAGATGGTTAAGCGTCTGCCTTCAGCTCAGGTCATGATCCCAGGGTCCTGGGATCGAGTCCCGAATCGGGCTCCCTGCTCCTTGGGAGCCTGCTTCTCCCTCTGCCTCTCTCTCTCTCTCTCTCTCTCTCTCTCTCTCTCTCTCTCTCTCTCTCTCTCTCTCTGTCTCTCATGAATAAATAAATAAAATCTTTAAAAAAAATTTTTTTTCTAGGCAACGCTCTCAGGTCTCCTCCCTCTTTGGGAGCTTTGTACTATTGCTCATTAAACTTTGCTTTACTGTCACTCAACTTAAAAAGAAAAAAGAAAATTTTCCAAAATTGCTGTCATCTTGCAGGCTTGTGAAAGATTATGGATGAGGCTGATAAGGTGAGAGGGAAGCCATTGGGATTGGTGGTGTTATATGTATCAGTGACCATGTACCTTCCGTTTCTCTTATTTTACAAGTATGCTTATTTAGAATGTTGATTTGGGGAAGGAACACTCATTTTATTACCTGACTATACAGTTTGCTATGATATATATAATGTGCTGGAAACTGTCAGATATGGAAGTAATTTTAATACATATATGAAGTAAAGGTTTGGTTTTTTTTTTTTTTTTGAAGATTTTATTTTTTGAAGATTTTGTTTGTTTGGGGGCACCTGGGTGGCTCATTTGGTTAAGCAGCTGCCTTTGGCTCGCATCATGATCCTGGCCCAGGATTGAGTCCTGCATTGGTCTCCCTGCTCAGTGGGGAGTCTGCTTCTCCCTCTGACCCTCCTCTCTCTCTCTCAGATAAATAAATAAAAAATCTTAAAAAAAAAAAAAAAGATTTTATTTGTTTGAAGGATGCCTGATGGCTCAGGTGGTTAAGCATCTGTCTTCGGCTCAGGTCATGATTCCAGGGTTCTGGGATCAAGTCCTACATCAGGCTCCCTGCTCAGTGGGGAGTCTGCTTCTACTTCTGCCTGCTGCTCCCCCTGCTTGTGTTCTCTCGCTCTCTCTCTGACAAGTAACTAAATAAAATCTTTTTTTTTTTTTTTTAAAAAAAGATTTGTTTGAGACAGAGAGAAAGGGAGGACATGAGAGGGGGGAGAGGGGCAGAGGGAGAGGAAGAGCGAGAAGCAGACTCCCCACTGAACAGGGAGCCCAACATGGGGCTCGATCCCAGGAACCTGGGATGGTGACCTGAGCTGAAGGCAGACGGCTTAACAGACTGAGCCACCCAGGCGCTCCTAAAGATTTTATTTTTAAGTAACCTCTACACCCACATGGGGCTCAAACTCATGACCCTGAGATGAAGAGTTGCATGCTCCACTGACTGAGCCAGCCAGGTGCCCCAAAAGTCAGTTTAAGTGTTAAAGGAATTAATAATTAGCAGTTTGTTGGTGATTGTTGTAATGTTTGTTTATTTTTTTAAAAAGATTTATTTATTTTAGAGAGCAAGCATGAGCAGGGGGAGGGGCAGAGGGAGAGGCAGAAACAGACTCCCCGCTGAGCAGGGAGCCCCACATGGGCCAGATCCCACGACCCTGAGACCATGATCCAAGCTGAAATCGAGAGTTGGACGCTCAACTGACTGAGCCACCCAGGCGCCCCTGTTGTAATGTTTAATCATAAAAACACATTTGTCTGCGTTATTAATCCTCAAAAATGATGTCTTATCTGTAATAATGAATAGGCAAGTAGTTTCTGGATTTAGTTGGAAATAAAATTTGGTTCTGTTGGACTGTGATTCCTTATTCTGAGATATATTTAGGGGCACAAAAATAGAAGAAAAAAATTTTTAAGATTTTATTTATTTATTTGACAGAGACAGCAAGAGAGGGAACACAGGCAAGGGGACTGGTAGAGGGAGAAGCAGGCTTCCCACTGAGCAGGGAGCCCGATGTGGGGCTCTATCCCAGGATGCTGGGATCATGACCTGAGCTGAAGGCAGACGCCCAATGACTGAGCCACCCAGGCGCCCCTAGAAGAAATTTTGTTAACAGAAGAAAGTCACTACTGCTTCAAGTAATGCCTTTTAATCTCAGGGAAAAAATGATACAACAGATCAGACCATATTTAGGAAATTGGTGTTTAGAAACCATGATTTTTTTCCCCTAGCTCCTTTGTTTGTAGCTGTGTAGGACTGAAATGAGAGTAGAAATTAAGTTGGTTTTATTGCATAATACCAACCTTTCTCCTCTTTGCTACTCTTTATACCTGTCAGTTTGAGATGATCACTTAAATTGAAAAGAGATTTTTTTTGTTCTTTGAGTGTGTAAAGAGAAGATACCTATGCACAGAAACCATTGAAACATAAACTATGCCAACTAAAATGTAAAAATAGATGATTAGATGTTTATTGATGTGGGGATAACTGGTGAAGTGTATGTTTTGGGAGCATTCAGAGGACTTTGAAGGAGGAACAGTAGAGGTTTATCTAAGCCTTTAAGAAGCCAAAGTTAAGGATAATAAATATTCTTAGGAGAGATGTTTCTTTATCTTTTGCCCCTTATAAAATGAAAATATTTGCATGCTTATTTTAAGTCTAAGTAAAATACCATGTTAATGCATTTTAAATAGCTGATTTATTTCTGGGTTTCACAACCATTCTTAGCCTGTTTTATTATTTTGCACTTCTCCCTCATTTTTACTTTTTTAAACAGCTGAAATTATCTTAGATTTAAAAAGGAAGACTGTCTTGCTGAAAGTCAGTATTGTAAATAAAATGTATTCATTGCTTTATTTCCAGCCATTAAATAAAGTTTTTATCTTGAAATTTGCAACTCTTATTTGTGATTAAATAAAAGCCATCTAGTGGTTTCATTGACTTTATTAGACCATTCTCCTTGAAATATTGGTATCTAAGTTCTCTTTTTTTTCATAGAAAATTTATTTTTTCTTTTTTTTTTGAAGTACAGTTGACAGGTATCAAAGTTCTTTAAAAAGCTACCTACTTGGTGGGAGAAGGGTTAGGGGGGAAAACAAGAACAGCAAGCAAATTAGTGTGTCTGAGGTCCTGGAGAAAACTGTTAGATTTAAAATACACAAAGCCTCCCCATATTTTGAGTAGCTCCCTTAAATACCATTACTTTCCAGAAGATTGAACATTTGTTCATTCCCTCTTAAATCAGTTTTGGGGCTGTTGAGCAGCATGGAATAAATGTTTGGCAGTGTGTGCTTTGGAGAGTACAACCCAATAAGTGTGTGTGTGTGTGTGTGTGTGTGTGTGTGTGTGTGTGTGTGTGTGTGTAATTATGTATATGTGTGTTTATGTATATATGTATTAGTATCTTTTTCCATTCCCACCATCAGTTGAAGAAGCTATATTTTTGAAGTTTATTTTGGGGGCAGTAAGCTACACAGCCTTCTGTCTTTTGGAGTCATATTAGCTTGCCAAGCCTTTTTAATGCTAAATATGAAAAATGGAGGTGTTTGCTTTCTGATTACTCTGTTGGACTTAACTTCCATTGTAGAGATCTATAAATAGATCAGTTTCCTTTCTGGTTTTCCTCTTTTTGTCAAGTACAAGCATTTCAGGAAGGCTTTCCATAGGTAATAGGTGGTGTCAGCATTAGGGTTCTGTACGGAATAGGCAGTTTTGGAAACAAGTGCTTGGCTGATCCATATTTGCTCTGTACTGGAGAATCCGGCTTTCACTTGAGATTCCCTGCTGCTAGGGAAATGACAACAAGGTAGACTTAACGCTGAGAGCAAATGAGGAGAACTCATTGTGTGCTGCCTCGGCAGCCAGTGTGTCTGAATATTGTGGGGAAAGCTAAGAACTGGTTGTTTGTGAGTCAAACCAGCCTAAACTGGAATCATCCAGTTTGAGTTGGCCGCTTGCCACCTCCCAGAGGCTTCCTTATTTTGCCAGAGTTTCTGCCCAGCCCTCAGCCCAGGGGGTGGGGCGGGGACCAGGCAGGCGACTGCTGCGCTGGGACTGGACAGGCAGTGGGGAGGAGCAGGCCGTGAAGTGGCTGCCAGTTAACCCCGGTTCTTTCCTAGGGGGAGGCATTTCAGATACAGTAAGGAGTTTAAGACTAGAAGCTGGTGTGAACTCTATTTCCAGTGCATCTTTATTATTCCCTTGCTTTCCCTGTAACTTTTTGTTTTCTATCCTTTAAAAGCCAAGGCTTGAAAAACGGTGTCTGCCATACCATTGCTTGGATGCATAATAACACGGTTTGCACTTGGTGATAATTTACTACCAAAAATTTGGGGTGCCTGGATGGCTCGTCAGTTGAGTCTCGTATTCTTGATTGATTTCGGCTCAGGTCTTTGATCTCAGGGTCGTGAGATCCAGCCCCATGGCTCCACCCTCAGCCCAGAGTCCGCTGGAGATGTCTCTCTCTCTCTGCCCCTCCCCCCGCTTGTGCTCTCCTTCCCTCCCTCCGTCTCTCTCAAATAAATAAATTTTTAAAATCTTGAAAAGAATTTATTATCAAAAATTTAATTTCCAAAGTTCCCCAGGAATTTTGCTTTTAGTTAAGTTAGTGTTTTTGAAGTGACAAACTGTCCCTCCCTCCCTTACCCTTTTTCATTCTTTCCGTTTGGGTTGTGCAGGGGTTTGTTTTGGTTTGATCTTAAATGGAAGAAATGAAAATAGATTTGGGGGTAAACTTGTGACTCCATGTCTTGTGAGTTTTAATCTTGAAGTAAATTTTTTTTTGAAGTGAATTTTTTAAACGTTGCTTTCAAATTAACAAAAAGTAATTTAGATTAAAATTCTAAACAACAAATCTTAAAATTAAAAAAAAAAACTGTCCTGACTTTTGTTTAACTTGGAGGCAAACTCTTAAAAAAAAAATTATGCTTAAATTGCAAATTGTTAGTGTCATGGCTGCTTCGTGCATATAAAGAACCTCTTGGCTTTCTTTGAGAAATAAGAAAATTAAGTGATTAAACATGGCCTAATTCCTGATCAGAGAATACCCAGAAGTCACTAAGCCACAAATAAAAGAGTACATTTATTTTTGTCTTTCTGGATGCCAGGGCTGTATAGAAAATGGAAATTTCCATAACCTTGCTTATGTTTCAGACTTTTGGAATGAGATTGAAACCTCTGTTAGTCTCTGTTACTTATGGTAGAAATTTACTCAGAGCAATTTTGATGTTCTTCTCTTTTATCTTTTTTGAGTTATTTACATTTGGAGGTCATTCTCAGAAACTCTGGTATAATTTCAACCTGCCCTGAATAAGGGATCATCCATCACAGATACAAAAGAAAATGTGGTAATCTTATTTTAAAGTTAAAATCTTATTTTAAACATTACCATTTTCTGAAGCTCAGAATTAGCCAAGATTTTATTACAGGTACCGTCCCCTATTTTTTTTTTATCTGTGTCTTAGAGTATAAACTAAATGATTGCCTTTATTTATAAAGGGTAGTTTTATGATTACTTCTCTTGTGAGAAAATAGAGCACCCTCTGGTAATTTATTTGCTTAGAAAATCTTGTGGTCATTCATTAAGTTAGATGCTACTGGAGTTGACTGTTGCTAGAAATTGTATAAAGTGACCTCTATAGAACATCTTCCTAAATCCACTTTGTTGAATAGATGAATTTCCTCTTTCCAGGTAGACAAAATATTAAGTGAAATTTATATATATATTTTAAAGATTCTATTTACTTATTTGAGAAGAGAGCACACACATATGAGCAGGGTGAGGGGCAGAGGGGGAGAGAAACTCTCAAGCAGACTTGGTGCTGAGCTCGGAGCCCGATGCGGGGTTCGATCCCATGACCCCGAGATCGTGATCTGAGTCAAAACTGAGAGTTGGATGCTCAACCGACTGGGCCACCTAAGTGCCCCTAAGTAAAATACATTTTAAGATTAACTTTGCAAAATATAGAGTTGGTTTCTCCTAAGAATCTGAGTCATACTCTAAAAATTTTTCTTGATAAAGATGAGATTAGAAGAACTATATGCTACTATGCGGGTAGTAAAATATATTCATAGAATCAGGTGGGAAGACATTATATATATATATATATAGCTCAATAAAATAGGGTTGGACATTTTTAGAATTTGGCTTAGTTAATCATTGAGTTTTTTCTTAATGTCATAAATTAAAAACTTTTTTAAAAAACATGTGTGAATTGTTGGTAAAATCCTAAACCAAGGGGTGGTGGGTATGTTTTGTTTTAAATTATCAACGAAGATAGTTTTTGAAGTATAAAGTGGTAGGTTCCCTGGAACTAAGGTCCACTTTTTCTGTTAATTCGGTACTTTTCTTTCTTTTCTTTTTTAAAAAGATTTTATTTATTTGTTTGAGAAAGAGAGAGCACGAGCGGGGGAGAGGAAGAAGCAGACTCCCTACTGAGCAGGGACCCTGATGTGGGACTCCATCCCAGGACTCTGGGATCATGACCTGAGTCGAAGGCAGACACTTAACTGACTGAACCACCCAGGCGCCCCTAATTCTGTACTTTTAAAGTGGAAATTTATGCCTTTAAGATTTGTTTTGCTCACTTGTTAGAGCTATCTGGAATTATAATGAGAAATATTTGTGGCTTTATCAAGATAACACCCTGGCATTAGTTTTTTGTAATGGTTTTTATATATGCTATAACAATTATTTTAAAAAATCAAACCTCTAGGGTGTGGGGAACCTGGGTGGCTTAGTCGGTTAAATGTCTGAATCTTGGTTTCACCTCAGGTCATGATCTCAAGGTGTGAGATTGAGCCCCCAGTCAGGCTCCGAGCTCAACATGGCATCTACTTGAGATTTCCCCCCCTCACCCCACCCCTCCTATTTGTGCATTCTCTCTCTCTCTCTCTCTCATAAGTAAGTCTTAAAAACAGTAACAACAACAACAAAACCACAAAACCTCTCAAGTGTTATCTGTCATAAATGGCATTTCTCTTTAAGGATTCTCATGGCTTTAACATGGCTTTTTTTTTTTTTAAGGTTTTTGTTATAAAGATTTTATTTGAGAGAGAGAGAATAGAGCAGTGGGGAGGGGCATAGAGAGAAAGCCGACTTCCAGCTCAGCAGGAAGCCTGATGTGGGGCTTGATCCCAGGACCCTGGGATCATGACCTGAGCCGAAGGCAGAGGTTTAACTGAGCCATCCAGGTGCCCTTTAACATAGTCTCTTATTTAACAGGTGATATGTTTGTTTCTTGAGCTTTTTGGTTCAATAGCTAGGTTACTCAGTACTGTCTACTGGCCACATTGAGCACTTGAAATTTGGCTAGTCTTTACACCAGTACTGATCTTTGCTATAACATGGACGAACCTCAAAAACATGCTAACTGAAAGAAGCCAGTACAAAAGGCCACATCTATATGATTCTATTTATATGAAATATCCAGATAAGGTGAATTTATACAGACACAAAATAGTTTAGTGATTGCCTAGGAATGGAGGTGGAAAAGAATGGGGAGTGACTGCCAATAGGTATGAGGTTTCTTTCTGGGGTGATGCAAAATGTACTAAAGTTATATTATGATTGTATAACTCCATAAATATACTAAAAATCATTAATAGTATACTTTAAAATGGGTCACTTTTCTGGTGTGAAAGTGTATCTATACTGAGTTGTAGCAAAAGAAGTATTAATTTTTATGTTGACTGCGTGTTAATATTTTGAGTATATTACATTAAATATATTATTAAAATTCACTGTTTCTTTTTACTTTTTAACAGGTGACTAAAAAGTTTCAAATTTTGGTTTGTATTATAATAACTTCTGTTGGCTAGCACTGTTCTAGAATCAAGTTCTGTTAAGATTGTAATGTCATGAAGTAATTTGCATCTGTTTAATGCTTTTCGTTTTGTTTCATAAAAATAGAATACATTCTTTTTATTTTAATTCCAAGACCCTTCTATTCTCTCTGCAGTTATGGATTAATGGAAAAGGTTCTTGGGACTTGTGAGCCTAAAATATAGATTGAACTACTTTCAGATTCCATCTTTAACAAATTTCGTATTGGTCAGGTTAAAGTGCATATTGATTTCTAGGGTGGCCAAGGGAATATTTCAGCTTTTGAAAAATTTAAATATCTAAGCCTCCAAATAGTTTAATTCCCCAAGAAGAAAATTAAATCATTTTAACCAGAGTAATTTTTCTATAATTAAAAAAAAATCTTTAAGCTGAAAGTTTTAAGTGATGTTTAATACTTTTGATAGAGGTTTAAAATGTATGTATTAATATACAGTGGAATTCTGGTGTTGGAATTAGAATAAGACTATTTAATGGATATAGTATTGCTTCTAGATATGATTTATATAACCAAAACTGTTTTTTTTTTCTTAATTTAAATTTTAGTTAACATACAGTGTTGGTTTCTGGAGTAGAATTCAGTGTTGAGTTCTGTGATTCTTTGAATGTCATTTTCGGTGGCAGAGGGAGGAGCAGACTAGCCTAGTGAATGTGCTTTGTCATGGTGGTTGGAGCCATTTGGACTGTAGCTTTTGAGTTTGTTTCCACTGGAAGAAACTGCAAGAGTTGCTTAAGCAGAACTTTAGGCTGGAGTTTCGTAGTGAGTAATTTGAAGTCATTTATAAATAAATAAACAAGTGCACCAAGTAGTAGATGGCTTTAGGCTTCCTGCTGGGGAATTAGGTGCCCTTCTAACCTCTTGGGTCTGGAACTGCCTTAACAGAGAGTTCAGAAGTGGGAAATAGCAGACTTTTTTATTCTGGATAGGAAGGAGATGTAATTAGCACCAAAGTTCAGTTGGAAGAAGGCAGAACTCAAAGTTCAAATTTACTTGTGGGTTTGGTAAAAAGGTTACAGCAGTTGTACATAACCACTTGGAATAAAAAATACTATGGTTTCACTTGATCTGTAGGCTCTTTTGGTTTATGCGTTTTGAAACATTTTGGTTGTTCAAACAAGAAATACATCTGATTTTATATACTGCGTGTGGTTAAGGGAATGAGAAAATCCCACTGTATTATAATTGACAGTTTAGATTTCCTTTCAGTTTGTCCCTTGAATAAGACATTCCGTGGATGTTCTAAAGGCTTTGCTGCCATACAGGATTTCTTGTTCTTTAGGCAGACATGTATATCTGCTTATAACTTTTAGGGATAATGCATGTTTGATGCTTTTTGCTTTGAGTTACTTTTAGTAGGTTTTCTCACTCTTTAAGGGTTTACCAAGAATATAATGACTCTGGGGATGCCTGGGTGGCTCATTCGTTGGGCGTCTGCCTTGGGCTCGGGTCATGGTCCGAGGGTCCTGGAATCGAGCCCAGCATCGGGCTCCCTGCTCTGCGGGAGGCCTGCTTCTCACTCTCCCACTCTCCCTGCTTGTGTTCCCTCTCTCGCTGTCTCTCTGTCAAATAAACAAAATCTTAAAAAAAAAAAAAAAGAATATAATGACTCCATGAGCTCAGGCTCTTTGGAATTTAAGCCAAAAATAATTCTAAGGCAAGATGTTTCAGACACAGTGACAATACGTAGAAAGGTAAGTTTTTTTACATTATCCACTATGAAATATGTATTTAGCAGAATCTGTCTGTAGCAGAATCTAATCACATATGGGCTCCACACCTCCACCCCCTAAAACATGAACATAAAATGGTAATCAACACTTTGTGACTAGATATCTGCTAGTTCATCATTTTAAAATTCTTAACTAGGGAATTTTAGGGCCTTGTAATGTCACCCGATTCTCAGTAATAGTTTATTTTATTTATTTTAAAAGGAGTTTTTTTGAAATTTTTTTAGAATTTTTTTTTTTTAAGGTTTTTAATTTATTTGTCAGAGATCTGAGCACGCACAAGCAGGGGGAGTGGCAGGCAGAGGGAGAAGCAGGCTCCCCACTGAGCAAGCAGCCCGATCTGGGGCTCGATCCCAGGACTCTGGAATCACGATCTGAGCCGAAGGCAAATGCCCAACCGAGCCACCCAGGCGTCCCTGGATGTTGTTGTTATTTTTTTAATTCCAAAGTAATCCTTACACCCAACATGGCTTGAACTCACAACCCTGAGATAAAGAGTTGCATGCTCCACTGACTGAGCCACCCAGGTGCCCCTTTAGTAATAGTTTAATAAGAGCACAGCCCCTTTCCATTTTTCTTTTATTAAAACAGTAAGTTTTGAAACTTTCAAATATATGTTTAAAGATTTTATTTATTTGAAAGAAAGCATGAATGAGCCAGAGGAGGGGCAGAGGGAGAGGGAGAAGCAGACTTCCTGCAGAACAGGAAGTCTGATGCAGGGCTCAATCCCAGAAGCCTGGGATCATGACCTGAGCCAAAGGCAGATGCTTAACCAAGTCTGAGCCACCCAACCTCCCCTCAAATTATATTTTTAATGCCAGAACTTCAATTTTTTTAAATTGTGGCAAAATATACATAGCATAAAAGTTGCCATTCTAACCATTTTATTTATTTTTTAAGATTTTATTTATTAGAGAGCAAGAGAGAGCATGAGCAGGGGGAGAGAGGCAGCTGGAGAGGGAAAGGCAGACTTTCCCACTGAGTAGGGAATCCAATGTGGGGCTTGATCCCAGAACCCACCGAGGTACCCCCATTCTCACCATTTTAAAGTATACAGTTCAGTGCCGCTAAGTACATTTTACTTTGTTGTGCAGTCATCACCAACAACCATCTCCCAGAGCTTTTTCTTCTTCTCAGACTGAAACTCTGTACTCATTAAAACATAGGGGTGCCTGGGTGGCTTAGTGGGTTAAGCCTCCACCTTTTGATCTCAGTTCAGGTCTTGATCTCAGGGTGGTGAGTTTAAGCCCTGTGTGTGCACCCAGCGTGGAGCCTACTTAAAAACAACAAAACAAAATTTCCCCCAGCCCCCTGGTAGGCACTGCTTTATTTTTTGTCCCTATAGAATTTGACTACTGAAGGTACCTCATATAAATGAAATCATACAATACCAATCCTTTTGCATCTGGCTTATATTTCATTTAACATGTTTCAAAGATTCATCCATGTTGTAGCATATGACAGAATTTCCTTCCTTTTTAAGACTGAATAATATTCCTTCAGGGTTTTTTGGGGGGGGGTAAACTTTAATTATCCAGCACTCATCCTACAGATAAACTGTTTATGTTCCTTTTACTTAACCCCATCCAGAGACAGTAAGTAATAAACTTAAAAAACATTAACTGCAGCTGTAATTGCATCCCAGAGAGTTTCTTGTATTTAATCTCTTGTGAAGCAGCTAACCACATACAGCATATTTAAGCTCAATTTTTTTTTTTTTTTTAATTTTATTTGACAGAGAGCAAGAGAGGGAACACAAGCAGGGGGAGTGGCAGAGGGAGAAGCAGGCTTCCCACTGAGCAGGGAGCCCGATGCGGGGCTCGATCCCAGGACCCTGGGATCGTGACCTAAGCCAAAGGCAGACGCTTAAGGACTGAACCACCCAGGCACCCCTAAGCTCAATTTTAAAAGCAGTATTTTCTGCCAAACTCTTTTTTTTTTTTTTTTTTAAGATTTTCTTTATTTATTCATGAGAGACAGAGGGAGAGAGAGAGAGAGAAGCAGGCTCCCAAGGAGCAGGAAGCCCGATGCGGGACTCGATCCCAGGACCCTGGGATCATGACCTGAGCCGAAGGCAGATGCTTAACCATCTGAGCCACCCAGGCGCCCCCAAACTCTTTTTAAAGTAGTCTTTAATGATTTTGTTTTTCCCTCATTTATGTAAACTCTTGAATTTCAGAAGAGGAAGATAAATAAAACCAATTATTTTAATTGTGGTTGAATTTGCTGCCACTTTAGTGACCATGAACACTAAACCTGTTTAGTATTAATCTTAACCTACCTGTGAAGTGGACCCGGGGTCGCCTGGGTGGCTCAGTTGGTTAAGTATCAGCTCTTGATTTCAGCCCAGGTCATGATCTCAGGGTCATGGGCTCCACGCTCAGTGCAGAGTTTGCTTGAGACTCTTTCTCTCCCTGCCCCCCCATCCCACTTGCTCCCACACGTGCGCTCTCTTTTCCTCTCTAAAATAAATAAATAAATCTTAATGAAAAGAAAAAGAAAAGTGAACCCAGTACTTGTCTAAGCTTTAGACATGCTTGATATTTATAAACGCTCATAGTTAAAGACTAGATGGAAACTAGAACTCAAGAAAGGTTAACTTCTGAGCTGTATACTTTCTACTAAACTTAGAAATCCTTAGGGAGGGGCACCTGGGTGGGTCAGTTGTTAGGCGTCTGCCTTCGGCTCAGGTCATGATCCTGGGGTCCTGGGATCGAGCTCCACTTTGGGCTCCCTGCTCAGTAGGAAGCCTGCTTCTTCCTCTCCCACTCCCCCTGCTTGTGTTCCCTCTCTCACTCTGTCTCTCTCTGTCAAATAAATAAAATCTTAAAAAAAAAAAAAAAGGAAATCTTAGGGAATAAATTATTTTTTATGTCAGCAATAAAAGCTGATTGCAGTGAAAAGCAGAATTACTGCTGTTGGAATTTGGTTCTCTTTCTGCTTCTACCTTTGTCAAATAAAATCTGTTGACCAGAATAAAATTGGGGTTAAAATATTGGTTTCATAATAAAAAAATACAGTTCCACTCTTTAATGTATCAATAGTTTCTATTAATAAGTATCCCAAATTTAAAGAATTTAGACAACTTTTCATTACCTTTGGCTCTAAAGAGCTTAATTTATCATTTATACAGTAGAGCTTATAGTGTTTTCCCCATATCTTTTGCAGTAGTTGCAGAATCACCAGTTAGAGCTAACTCCTTTCTCTGAAATAATTTCTGAGGAACTTTACCTGGAGAAACCCGGTTGTGAGACCCTTTGATTTAGCAGAGCCTTATTGATAGAAAGCAGCAGGAATCCTGTTTCATTGACTGGTTTGGAATCTCTCATCTTTTTCTATGGTGCAAAGAGAAGAACTGTTCACTTTGTATTTTACTTTATAGGTCGTGGGGGGGGCACAATAACATAAAATTTACCATTTTAACCTTTTTTTAAAAAAGTAATCTCTCTCCAACATGAAGCCTGAACTTGCAACCCTGAGATCAAGACTTGCATGCTCTACTGACTGAGCCAGCCAGGCGCCCCCCATTTTAACCATTTTTAAGTGTATATAGTTCAGTGGCTTTAAGTACATTTACATTGTGCAACCATTACCACCATCCACCTCCATAACCTTTTTATTTTTCCAAACTGGAACTCTGTATCCATTCAGCAATTTCTCATTCTACCTCCCCTAGCCCCTGGCCATCACCATTCTACTTTTTGTCTGTATGAATTTGACTATGCTCGATACCTTATGTAAGTGAAATCATAAAATATTTGTCCTTTTGTGACTGGCTTATTTCATTTAGCAGAATGTCCTCAAGGTTCATTCAAGTTGTAGCATATGTCAGAGTTTACTTCTTTTAAATCAGTTTTATGTTGATATCATACTTTTTTTATCCAGTTGTCTATCCATGGACTTTTGGGTTGCTTTCACCTTTTGGCTATTAAACATACTGGGAATGTGGGCATACAAATATCTATTGGAGTCCCTGTTTTCGATTCTTTTTTTTTTTTTAAGTCAGTAAATTTTTAAGGAATTGTACATGTAATTCCTTCCACTGCCAATCACCTTAGTTCCTCCAAAGTCAAAAAATCATAATCTTCATAGCCCCTCCCTCCCTCCCTCCCTCCTAAGTAGCCTAAAGATACTTAAAGATTTTATTTTTAAGTAATCTCTACCCCACGTGGGGCTTGAACTCACCCCAAGATCATAGTTGCATGTTCCACTGACTGAGCCAGCCAGGTGCCCCAAAAATAACCCTTTTATCTCTGCGAGGCCACTCCTGGGGGGACTGCGGACTGGCCTCTCAAACGCGGTCTCCAAAGCGCTATGACACAAAAATAGCCCTTTTAAAAGGAACTTTTGTTTGGTCTCAGTTGTCACTGTCACTCCACAATTCTTTTGGTTGGGTTTCTTTGATCTCCACTTGAATATGGACATACTTCAAAAATTCCCCACTGTAATCTTTGGGATCCAATTTCTTTAGGGCTCCAGAAGTCAAATTGTAGGAAGTACATTAATTGCTATTTTGGCAAATGATCTAAAATTATTAGTCCTTTATTTCTAATATTGAAAAGTCTTGTTACTCCTGTTCTTCTCCCTGAGTCTGGCAGAAAATGTTATAAATTGGTCACCAGTGCAGTAGACTTGGCTACCTGTTTTCCGTTCTTTTGGTTATATACCCAGAAGTAGAATTGCTGAATTATATGGTAATTCAGGTTTTTTGAGGAACTGCCATACTGTGTTTTATAATGTCTGTACCATTTTATTTTTCTATCAGCAATGTGTAAGGGTTCTAATTTCTTTTCATCCTTGTCAACATTCGTTATATTGTTTTTTTATAATGGCCATCCTGATGAGTGTGAAAATAGATCCCATTGTGGGTTTGATTTGAATTTCCCTAATGATTAGTCATGTTGAGCATCATTTCATGTGCTGTTTGGCCATTTGTAGATCTTCCTTTGAGGAATGTCCGTTCAAGTTCAGAGGTGCCCATTTTTGCATCTGGGTTTTTTTGGGGTTTTTTTTTTTTTTTAAGATTTTATTAGAATGAGAGAGAGAACATGAGAGGGGGGAGGGTCAGAGGGAGAAGCAGTCTCCCTGCTGAGCAGGGAGCCTGATGTGGGGCTCAG
Organism: Zalophus californianus; assembly: GCF_009762305.2. Taxonomy (NCBI): domain Eukaryota; kingdom Metazoa; phylum Chordata; class Mammalia; order Carnivora; family Otariidae; genus Zalophus; species Zalophus californianus. Next base: position 11,579,284 of record NC_045598.1, read on the forward strand.
TCCTGGGACTCTAGGATCATGACCTGAGCCGAAGGCAGTCGCTTAACCACCTGAGCCACCCAGGCGCCCCTTGTTTTGTTTTGTTTTGTTTGCTGTTATTATACTGTCATTTTTATTTTCTTTTTTAAAGATTTTACTTGAGAGAGAGAATATGAGAGAGACAGAGCATGAGCAGCAGTAGGGGCAGAGGGAGAAGCAGACTCCCCACTGAGCAAGGCCCTTGATGTGGGGCTCCATCCTGGGACTTCCAGGATCATGACCTTAGCTGAAGGCAGACACTTAACCGACTGAGCCACCCAGGCGCCCCTATATTGTCATTTTTTAAAAAATTATTTATTTGAGAGAGTGTGAGAGTGAGAGAGCGCACAAAAGGAGGGAGGGTCAGAGGAAGAAGCACACTGAGCAGGGAGCCCGATGCGATGCCGGCCTGAGCTGAAGGCAGACGCTTAACCAACTGAGCCACCCAGGCGCCCCTATATTGTCTTTTTTTTTTTAATTTTTATTTTTTATTGTTATGTTAATCATATATTACATCATTAGTTTTTGATGAAGTGTTCCATGATTCATTGTTTGTGCATAACACTCAGTGCTCCATGCAGAACGTGCCCCCTTGAATACCCATCACCAGGCTAACCCATCCCCCCACCCTCCTCCCCTCTAGAACCCTCAGTTTGTTTTTCAGAGTCCATCGTCTCTAATGGTCTGTCTCCCCCTCCGACTTACTCCCCCTCATTCTTCCCCTCCTGCTATTTTCTTCTTTTTCTTTTTTCTTAACATATGTTGCATATTTGTCGCAGAAGTACAGATCTGCGACTCAACAGTCTTGCACAATTCACAGCGCTCACCATAGCACATACCCTCCCCAATGTCTATCACCCAGCCACCCCATCCCTCCCACCCCCCACCACTCCAGCAACACTCAGTTTGTATATTGTCATTTTTAAAGGCAAATTTAAAATGTCTTAGTTTGGGGCTCCTGGGTGGCTTAGTTGGTTAAGCGTCTGCCTTTGGCACAGGTCATGATCCCAGGATCTTGGGATTGAGCCCCACGTCTGGCTCCCTGCTTGGTGGAGAGCCTGCTTCTCCTCCCTCTGCTGTTCCCCCTGCTTGTGCTTGGTTGCTCTCTCTCTCTCAAATAAATAAATAAAATCCTTAAAAACAAAACAAAAGTCTTAGTGTTTGTAAAACAAAATACCCCATTAAACTCTATGTGCAAATAGAAGTTTTACTAATTCTTCTGAACATGGTACTTTGGTGAGGAAAAATCTAATTGTGATAGTAAACCACCACCCTGAATCCCTAGGTTGAGGGTAAAGAAAGCTACTGAACTCAGAAACCATTTTAAGAATGGAATAGCTTCCATTGATGTAAACCTTACTCTAGAGTATGGGAGGCAGTGTTGTATATTTCACGCATTACCTACTTGAAGAGAACAGTTTTGTCTACAGTACTGTGACTCTGCTATTGACATGGCAAAGCACATATTGTAAAAAGCTGTTAGCAGTTTCCCTTTTTATCATGTTTTCCAAAATCAAGTGACACCAGCTTCCTCTTGAGGAGTCTGATTTTCAGAAATTGACCTTTTTTTCTTCATGTTTTTTTCTGTAAGTTTCAGAGTTATTAAAAGATTTTTTTTCTTTTTTAGATTCTATTTATTTGTTTGTCAGAGAGAAAGAACACAAGCAGGGAAAGTGGCACGCAGAGCAGGCAGAGGGAGAAGCAGGCTCCCCGCTGAGCAAGGAGCCCCATATGGGACTCCGTCCCAGGACCCTGGGATCATGACCTGAGCCCAAGGCAGCCGCTTAACTGACTGACCCACCCAGGCATCCCATATAAAATAGTATTAGTAATAAGAACAGTCACTTTAAAGGATTCGACATTTGAATTGGAGCTTAAAATTAGCATATTGCTTTTCAGAAGAAGGGGAAGCAGTCAGATAATGTAGGCAGGGTTTTTCAGCCTTTGCACTATTCACTGTTCACAGATAATCCTTTTCTGTGGGACTCTCCTGTGCACTGTAGGATGTTTAACAGTATCCCTGGCCTCTATTCTATTTCCCACCCACAGTTACGACAACCAGAAATGTCCCATGGTGGAGGGCATATATAATAGGATGCATGAAATGCAAGATATGTTTTTGTTTTTACAGATACCCATGATTTTTCACGCAGGTTATTAGTGTTAAGGTTCTGGAACCTTAGAACAACCAGTAGTGTTCTTATTAATGAAACATTAAAGAAGAAAGAAATAAGCTTGCAGTTTGCACCAAAGTAATATTTTATCAGAAATTTTCATTTTATTCTTAGATACTGAGTTTAGTTAATACCTTCATTTTACTGAACTTGGTGTACTTTCCTAGGTATTAATTTCAATCATTTTCACAATTCAAATCTGTAATTTCTTACAGGCATATCGTATTAGGTTTTCTGTTTGCAGAGATAAATTCATTATTGGCCTTTCAAGATGCTGGTAAATGAGTAGTGATAATACATAGTGAAGGGATAGGAGATAGACATTGTAGTACAAGTAAGAAACCAGAGAATGTTGGGGGGGGGTGGGTTGGGGATGTCGGGGATGTCCAGCTACAGAGGAGAAAGTTAACATCGGAGCTAATTCTCAAAGACAGGGCAGGCAAGGAGGGACAGAAAGGTGTCTTCTATAGGAATGGGTATGGGCAAGAGCTCTTTGCTGTACGCTTTGCTATATGCTAGGCAGAGTGCTTAAGCATTTTATAATCACTAACTTATTAAATCCTTGCCACGTCCCTTACAAGTATTATCACCATTTACATTACAAGAAAATTAAGGAATAGAGAGGAAGTAATTTAACCCAGGACTTATGTCTTAAAAAGAAAAAAGATGCCCATGACTAGAAACTGACATATTGCTTTTTTTTTTTTTAAAAGATTTTATTTATTTATTTGAGAGAGAGAGAATGAGAGATAGAGAGCACGAGAGGGAAGAGGGTCAGAGGGAGAAACAGACTCCCTGCCGAGGAGGGAGCCCGATGTGGGACTCGATCCCAGGACTCCAGGATCATGACCTGAGCCGAAGGCAGTCACTTAACCAACTGAGCCGCCCAGGCGCCCGACATATTGCTCTTTAAAAAAAAAACCCAAAAAGTTATTTTTAAGTCATCTCTACATCCAACATGGGGCTCGAACTCACAACCTGGAGACCAGGAGTCAGGTTTTACTGCCAGCCGGGCACCCCCTGATATATTGCTCTTATATGGATAGATCATTAGTGGGCGGTGGGTAGAGTAAGAAGGTTGAGAAAAGGGGATGAGAAGGAGTAGGTAGAAAATTAGTTTGGGGCCAAGTTGTAAAGGACCCTCTCTCTCTTGTTGAAGGGTGTGGACTTTACCCTGCGAGTATTCGAGCTATCAGAGATGAGTGGTTGGAGGTAGGTGGAAGTTCATAGAGCCCTAGAGTTGGCAGGACCTTTAAAGGTCATGAGGTCTAGTAATTCACTAGAGAAGTTAAAGTTGAGAGACAAAACTCGGTGTCTTACTCCAGACCCTACAGTTGAGTGTTTCCTTCCTCATTCTGCTGCTTCTCCCCCTGCTCGTGTTCCCCCTCTTGCTGTCTCTCTCGCTGTCAAATAGATAAATAAATTTTTTTAAAAAAAATTCATTTGATATGACTCAGTAATTTGTGTTTTTTTGTTTTGTTTAAGATTTTAGTTATTTGAGAGAGTGAGAGAGCGAGCACGAGCAGAGGGAGGAGCAGAGGGAGAGGGAGAGCAGACCTCCCCACTGAGCAGGGAGCCTGATGCGGGGCTCAATCCCAGGACCCCGGGATCATGACCTGAGCCGAAGGCAGATGCTCAACCAACTGAGCCACCCAGGCGCCCTGTCTTTCAGTAATTTGAGTAAAAATAATTTTTTTTAAAGATTATTTGAGAGGGAGAGGTGTGCCAGTGGGGGGAGGGGCAGAGGGCGAGGTAGAGACTCTCAAGCAGACTCCGTGCTGAACGCGGAGCCAGTTGCAGGGCTTGATCTCACAGCCCTGAAATGATGACCTTACCAGAAACCAAGAGTCAGATGCTTAACTGACTGAGCCATCCAGCTGCCCCAAGCAAAAACCAATTAAAAAAAAAATATTTGGGACACCTGGCTGGCTCAGTCTGTTAGGTGTCCAACTCTTGATCTCAGCTCAGGTCTTGATCTCAGGGTTGTGAGTTCAGGCCCTGCTTTGGAGCCTACTTAAAAAAAATCGGTTTAAATTGGGCAGTGCCAGACCAGAAGTGGTTAGGAGTGCTCTACCAACAGGAGCTAGGGGAAAGGCTTTTAATAGAGAAAAGGTGGAAGGAAGCAAAGCGGGGAAATAATTTTATCAGTAACAGCTTAAGCATTTGTCTTATTTGGAAAAGCCTCATTGACTGTGATTGGTTATCTTTAGGTTTGCTTTTCTTTTTATTTATTTACTTAATGATTTTATTTATTTATTTGAGAGAGTGTGTGAGCAGGGGGAGGGGCAGAGGGAGGGAGAATCCCAAGCCAACTCCATGCTAAGTCCGGAACTGGGCACGGGACTCTATTCCACTACCCTAAGATCACAGCCTGAGCCAAAATCAAGAGTCGGACTCTCAACTGACTGAGCCACCCAGGCATGCCTAGGTTTCCTTTCTTAACTTGAGGCATCTATAGGCTTAGATTTTTGGTTTGCTTACATAGCCTGCTCAGGTATTAGAACCACCTCAGTCTAATGACCTCCTTGTTTAATATAACAGCGCTCCTCTGCCGCCCCCCCCCCCTTGGTCATCCTCCCATACACAAGAGAGTAACCAAAAATTTGGTATTCGTGCCACTCTCACTAAAACTCATGGGTTGTGATATCAAGTCTGTGAAAGAATTGTTTTTGCTGTTCATTTTATTCATCTTATTTCTGTTTCTCCAAGCACAGCGAGACCATCTGATGTGCTGCTGATGGCTACAAATATGAATTTAAGACCCTTGAGAGAATGTAGCCCACTAGGGAGACAACAGTGACTGTCAGTTGCATAATGGCGAGACACTGCAGTATGCTCCTTTAGGACCCCCTATGAACCAGACCAGTTGAAGTCAAGTAAATATTGTACCCGAAGGGGCATCAGCCTGTTTTAGCCAAGTGGCTTGTTTATTTCTTATATGTGCTGTACTACCAGGGGTGTTGATCCAGGTATAGCAGGAAGTATTTGCAATGATATACTTTCAGCCAGTAAGTAATCTAAAGCAGTTCTGGGGGCACCTGGGTGGCTCAGTCGGTTAAGCGTCTGCCTTCGGCCCAGATCATGATCCCAGGGTCCCAGGGGCAAGCCCTGCGTTGGGCTCCCTGCTCAGCAGGGAGTCTGCTTCTCCCCCTGCTTCTTTGCTCACTCAGGCACTTGCATGTGCGCTTTTGCTCTCTTTCTCTCTCTCAAATAGATAAAATCTTAAAAAGGGGGGGAAGCAGTTCTGTTATCTAAAACTACCCTAGCAAGAAATTCTAGGGTCTTTTGTTGTGCAGCTGTGGCCTTAGTGATAGGAAGGAACGTTGTTTTCCTGTGCATTAACAGAGAGAAAAAGCAAGTAATGGCAAGAGCAAAAGAAAAGGCAAAAGAAGTAAAGGTTTCATATTGGAGATGAAGATCTTCATCCCTGATTTTGGGGGAGCTGTTCACCTGAAGATGGTGTCTGCTTCTGGGGAGGAGCCTCCCTAGCCAAGTTTAGATCTTCAACTGGTGTGATGATATAACTTTTTTAAAACCAAAAATAGTGAGACGAGTGGCATTGTTTTATTTATTTTTGCTTATTTGTTTAAAGTTTGTTTTAATTAGATAGCTAGATTCTCATAACTGCTCCTGTATTCAAACTGTTACTATAATTTGTGTGTGTGTAAAGTGTATGAAGAAGATCTGGCCTCACACAGATATGTAATTGAAATAAAGATGACCTCACAGACTCCCTGAAAGGACTTTGGGGGCCCCCAGGTCCCTGAAGCCACATTTAGAGAACTCCTGCATGAAAAAGATAGGATTATCTTGAAAATTTGGACCTGTAAGAAATTGGATATAGAGGAATTATTACCTGGTGTGGTGATACATTTCATTTAAGAAATTACAGGATTCCCCCCCCCCCATTTAATGGAAGTATGAAGACAGTGGGCACGTTTTGAGTTGCCGAAGCCTGATGGAAAATCTGCATTTTGCATCTTTTCGCCCTCTTCACTCAAACTTCTGTAAGATGTAGAGAGAAAATTCTTAGCTACCTGATAGAAAAGAGGTTGTTGGAAAGTTGTCGCTTGAGATTGTATCTGCTTTTAACAAATGGACCCTCTTAACTTTTAATTGCAACGTTTCCTAGTTGCTTAAATTGTTCCTTTATCCTTTTATGTCAGATTTTTGTTTCTCAACTTAATTTGGTTAAATGTTTTTCGATCATTCAGCTTTAAAAAAACAGGTAAATATCTATCATCAAATATTTACAAATACAGGGATACAGATGTTAACGTCATTTATTGGATGCTACTCTTGTGTGAACAAATTTAGCCGAGTCATCTTATAAATAGTATACCCAGTGCCTTGACATTTTCAGTGAAGAGTCCAATGCTCTCTGTAGGTCTTTGTGTAAAATGGCTATAGAAACAGGGATAGTTAATTATTTGACACTATAATTTGGGGTGAGAGAATCCTGGCATCCCGATTTCTGTTCTCTTACTAAGAATTATTATGTAGTAGAGGTCCCTTGGCTAGAGGGCCTTGTCCCTGCCCTGGTGGCCTAGGCCCCTTGTAGACCATGGCAAGGGCAGACCTGCAAGATGGGGATTCTAGAGCTGCAGGTGCCTGTCCCTGCAGCCAGGGGAATGGTTCTCTGATGCAGATACTTGCACTGGAGGGGAGCTGGTCCATCTGGGGTGGGGAGGGGCAGCAGGGTCCCATTGGGGCTCAGGGAGGTAGGCTTCTCCCCAAGCTGTGGCTGCCATGCGGAAGACAGGGAGCGCCTGCCACAGGTTATCACTGGGCACTGACCAGTATCTTCCATATAGTTTTGTTGGGAGGCCACCTGGTTTCATGTACTCCTAATTGCTCATACAACTGCATGGCCAGCTCAGGTGCCCTTTAGTACAGCTTTATGTTTATTCCTTTTTTTATTTTTATTTTTATTTATTTTTTTAAAGATTTTATTTATTTGACAGAGAGAGACACCGTGAGAGAGGGAACACAAGCAGGGGGAGTGGGAGAGGGAGAAGCAGGCTTCCCGCCGAGCAGGGAGCCTGACGTGGGGCTCGATCCCAGGACCCTGGGATCAGGACTTCAGCTGAAGGCAGACACTTAACGACTGAGCCACCCAGGCGCCCCACCTTTTTTTATTTTTTTAAAGATTTGTTTGAGAGAGAGAGAAAATGTGAGTGTGGGGGGAGGGGCAGAGGGAGAGAATCTTCAGGCAGACTACCCACTGAGCCAGCCCCATGCAGGGCTTGATCTCATGACTATGAGATCATGACCTGAGCCAAAATCAAGAGTTGGATGCTTAACAGAGTGAGCCACCCAGGCACGCCTATGTTTATTCCTTTTTTTTTGCTTCCTAATAAATTGCCTTTTGTAATTTCTGCATTTTCTTTTCCCTTTTATTAGTAAAATTAAAGCTATTTTAAAAAAGAATTGTTAAGTAACTAGTTGCTTATTATATTTTTCCATAATGGAAATTTCTATAAGATCTGCTTCTTAGTTTTCTTAGTAATCTTTTTTTTTTTAAAGATTGTATTTATTTCAGAGAAAGAGAGTGTGAATAGGGGAGCCCAGCTCAGGGCTTGATCCTAGGACCCTTGGTTGTGAGCTTGCTCTCTCTGAAATAAATACAATCTTTAAAAAAATTTTTTTAAATGTGTTTTTTTTTCAAATTCTTTACCATTTAGAACTTTTTTTAAGATTTTATCTATTTATTTGAAAAATAAAGTTCTTATTAAAAAATAAAAAGTTCTACCATTTAGAACTTTTAATTGATTTTGAAAATGTAATATTGATGTGACCAGGTAAATTTAAAGTTCACTTTCTTGAAACTATTAGTTGATAAATCATCATTAATACTACTTTAAAACAATTTAGATTGGAATAGATTCTGATTAACTACTTTTGGCTTTCAAAAAACAACTATAAACTATATATCATATGCCCCCCCAAAGATTTATTTATTTTTAGAGAGAGCATGCATGAGAGAGCAGACAGAGAGGGAGAGAGAATCTTAAGCAGACTCCACTCCCAGTGGGGAGCCCAGCCTAATGAGGGGCTTGATCTCACGACCCCAAGATCATGACCTGAGCCGAAATCAAGAGTTGGACTCTTAACTGACTAGGCCCCTGGGTGCCCCTATATCATATGCTTTAATGAACTGTTGTGATTCTTCAGTTTTAACAGAATTATGAAAAAAGGAATTTTTAAAAATTAAAAATGACATGGCTCTTCTGGGCACTTGGGCTTTCTATCAGTTTAATAGGACTGAAAAGTATTTGGGGATCTAAATGTATGCCCCCATTTTGATTTATGATCTTAAAATCCATAGTACATTTAATAGACTACACTGAAAATGCACATTGCAGTTTAGATTAGCATATCAAAATGTGAACTCAGAAGTTGAGTCATTCTGTCATTTCCTAATTCATTTTAAAACCTTTCCCCCTTTGGGGTGCCTGGGTGGCTCAGTTAGTTAAGCTTTGGACTCTTGATTTTGGCTTGGGTCATAACCTCAGGGTAGTAAACAGAGCCTCCTGTGGCACTGTGTGTTCAGGATAGAGTCTGCTTGTCCCTCTCCCTCCTCCTCTGCCCCTTACCCCCTGCCCCTCACCCCCCCAAATATCAATCAATCAATCAATCGCTAAAACCTTTCCCCCTTTGTAGTTATTTCAAATTGGTCAGCAGAAAATTCTGCCAGTTAAATTCTACGTTTCCTTTCAAAATTAGTGTGGTAGTAGGGAATTCACCAAGAGTGCAGTGGCATTTATAACAAATTTAATTTCTGTCACCATTTTGTATTTTAAAAAATCATTGTTGGGGCACCTGGGTGGCTCAGTCGTTAAGCATCTGCCATTGGCTCAGGTCATGATCCCAGGGTCCTGGGAACGAGCCCCACATCCGGCTCCCTGCTCGGCGGGAAGCCTGCTTCTCCCTCTCCCACTCCCCCTGCTTGTGTTCCCTCTCTCGCTGTGTCTCTGTGTCAAATAAATAAATAAAACATTAAAAAAAAATCATTGTTGCTATTTTTTTTTTAAGATTTTATTTATTTGAGGGTGACAGAGCAAGAGAGTGCGAGGGCACAAGCTGGGGGAGGTGCAGAAGGAGTGGGAACCTGACTCAGGGCTTGATTCCAGGACCCTTTTTGTTTTTAAGATTATTTGAGAGAGAGTGAGCAAGAGAGAGAAAGCACACACTAGACGGGGAGGAGCAGAGGGAGAAGGAGAAGCAGGCCTCCAGCTGAGCAGGGAGCCTGATGCAGGGCTCAATCCTGGGACTCCGGGATAATGACCTGAGCCAAAGGCAGATGCTTAACCAACTGAGCCATCCAGGCGCCCCTCACCTCTATTTTTATGACACAGACTTATATAGAACTTGGTGTTTGTTGCCTCACTGATTCTTTCAGTAGTAGAAATTCTGCTCTTGTCCATATTTACTTTACCACTGCTGCTAAGGAATTTTGGTGTTTATAATATTGGCAGTATTGTAATTAAAGTATTTTCCGTAATGGTTTTTTTATGAGTCATTGGAATTGATAGTCCTGTAATGTATTCTATACTGTAATCATGTGGTGGCTTTGCCAATAATCTTGTATTACTTGGAGGATTTAATACATATAACAGGCATTTTTTTCCCTTCTGTGCCAAACAGATTAATTTTATTAACCCTTAATTTGAATGAACATATAGTATCCTGTTCACCTAGTCCTAGTAACACTACTTTTACTGAGTGATCTAGAAAAAAATTCTTTTTATAAAAGGGAAAACTGAAGCCTAGGTATGTATAGGAGGCCTTGCAGTGACAATCTGTGGTCCTGTCTTAAGGCTTCTATCCCAAGTAGTTTGTATTTTGTAACTCACATAGGTCCTTTTGGATCTTAGTAGCATAGGTTTATTTCTCTATGTTCCAAACTTCAGGGAGCTCTGATAACCTTGTGACGTTTTCATCTTTTGCCCTAGCATGTGAGAGCTCAATAAAAATGCTGTGTAAATTCTTAGTTATAATACCCTGTTTTCTTACAGTATTTGTTTATTTTTTAAAAAAGCAGTGGCAAGTTTGCCTTAGTTTGTTGAGTTGGATTTATTTACCTGGCTGGTTTAGAGAGTGTCTTGGCTGTGAGAGCTGTCGTTTTAGCTCAGATGACAAAAACTATCAGGTCTTTCCTGTAGTGTGTATGCTTGAGGTGGACTAAACCCCCTCCTCCCACTTCCCCTCACCCCTGGAGTTATTTGCTTAAAAGATAAGCCTTCCACAATAGAGAGGGGAAAAGTATGAAGCAAAATTTCAGAAACCTGTAAATAAATAGCAGACTCTGTAAATAGCTTTTAATATATTTGAGAATGCTATAACAGAACAAAACCATGGCAGTCTTTGCACATCCGGTACTGAAAGGAGACTTTCCTATTATTCATATAGTTCTTAGGCATAAAAAACTTGTTTAAATATATCTCTCTTAATGTGAATGTGTAGGTAGTATTTTCTTGTCTTTCAACTGTCTCTCTCTTCGAGGATTGTATCAAACTGAAGAGTAATAAATTCTCAATTTCATTGACTCCTTTCCCACATTACTCACAGAGAAAAGAGCCTAAATCAACAAGACCCAAGTAACTTACATAGTATTTCTTCATTAGTCCCCCAAATACTTAAAATTACCTAGGAAATTATTTTGGGTATTTTTGTTTTCCTCAAAATTAATGCACCCCTGAGATGATGGTGGCGGTGGTGGCAGCAGTCAGAGTGACAGAGCAATGTCGCTTCATTCATTGATGACTGTCATATTCTAAACTCTGTAAACCTGTGGGTTATTTTACTTAATTCATAACCCTGCAAGATAGGTACTTTTATTATTTCCATTTTATAGATGTGGAAACTGAGGCTTAGCAAGAGGTTAAGTTCCTTGTCCAAGGATACGTGCTATACATCTAAGTCCAGAATTTGAATTGAGGTCTCCGAATCCAAAACCATACATTCAGTGTTCTTTTATTATTACTGTTAAGTGACTTGCATTTATTAGTCTTACTTCATTTGGAAAAAGTTGTTCCCATTTTGCACAGAATGAAACATTTGTCTTCAGGGGGCACGTGGTGGTAAAAGATCAACACTTCTGCTTCTTCAGGCTGAGGTTTGCTCTGTTCTGCCTTCTAAGGCAGGAGTGCGAAGTATGTGTGAAGAGGGGAGAGCAGCCAGAAATCCCAGACCTGAAATGTAGATGATTGCTTTTAATTGTTTCTACTTGTTGATTTTAAGAAGTTTTATATGCTGCTCATTCTCTCTTTTGTCTTTTTTTTTTTTTTTTTTTTTGTCTTTCTGCAGCACTGATTCCAGCAGTAGTTCGAGTGACGACTCTCCCGCCCGATCGGTTCAGTCAGCAGCTGTCCCAGCACCTACTTCCCAGTTGCTTTCATCCCTGGAAAAAGATGAGCCACGTAAAAGTTTTGGGATCAAGGTTCAGAATCTTCCAGTACGCTCTACAGGTAAAAGTTTATATCGCTGTACTTCCCTCTCTTGCTACTATTGGGGGGAATGTGAGACTGAGAACTTAAGTTCTGTGCCGTGACAACAAGCTTTCTTCTTGTGGTTCATTAATATTTAATGCCATGTAAGAAAAAGCAAGCGATGATTATAACTTTATGTATATGAAGATTGCATGTTTCTTGTATTTACTATAGACACAGGCATATATGCGTATATATTATTATACACATTGTATGTACATACATACACAAAGACTGTATGGTGCATGTTCTATGAAAGCATGGTTATTTTTTTTTAAATATGCTATCTAGGTTAAATATTTTGATATTAGGGGAAATTTGATACGATGAAATTGTAGAAATACTATTTTCAGTTAAATTTATTGTCCTGGAGTCCTGTGTTCTGTGAAAAAACTTTGAACATAAAACTATGATAGGAAACACACTTCAAAATATTAACATTGTAAATGAGGAAAATCATGAATAATGGAAAAGTCTAGTTAAAAGCTATACTGAAGTCCTTTTTACTCAATATTTTTAATTGACAATCGACCATGCTATACTGTTATTTCTACATTAGGCATATTGAATATGTAAACAACTGTTAGTAGATGGTCAAACCAACAAAAACCAAACTTAGTACTTCTTAGGTAAGTGCATTTCATGATTAAATTATTCATTAACGCAGCCTCTAAAACCTACATAACCAGGTTTGTGAATAGAGATATTGGGGCACATGTGTTGATGAGCTTTTGATTTAGAATACTTAGTTATTTAGGAGTGGATGGGTGTAAAATTTGCTTGTCTTTCTATACAATTTTAATTTTTATAATGAAGCAAATTAACACAAGACCCTCCAGATAGTATGATTCATCTGTAGAAAACCTTAGAGTTGTTTTCATGTTACATTCTGCTTGCCACACAATTTTATCATTGACATGATGCTTGGAAAGCTAGAAATACAGCTTTCTTTCTCATGTCTTTAAAAGTTTTATATATGTATGTATATGTGTATATAAAATTTTTACTATGGAAGTTTTAAACTTAACCAAAAGTAGTAGTAGCAAAATGAACGCCCCTTACTCCATACCCCAGATTTAAAAATTGTCAATATTTTGCCAGACTTGCTTTATCTGTTTCCACTTTCCTTCCTTCCGTTCTTGTTGGGTGCGTGTTTTTTAAAGTGAATCCCTATTGTTATTACATCGTTTCATACCAACTTAAAGATACATACTTCTGTAGTTGTTTGTAAAATAGGAGGGCGGGTTTTCCGCATAGCCACAATGTCATTCTTATCTAACAAATAACCACCTTCCGATACTCAGTTTATTTTCACAGTTGTACAGGAGTCTCTAAAATGCGCTTTTAGGGTTATCTTTATTTGAAAGAAATGTTTTAATGCTAACAAAATTGAGGTCAAAAAATCAAGCTAAAGATTTCTTAGCTTACTTACTGAGCTGTAACTAAATTAGAAAAATAAGCACCTTGTTTTTTTGGGGGGGATTTAGATACAAGCCTTAAAGATGGCCTTTTCCATGAATTTAAGAAATTTGGAAAGGTGACTTCAGTGCAGATCCATGGAGCTTCAGAAGAGAGGTATGGTCTGGTATTCTTTCGGCAGCAAGAGGACCAAGAAAAAGCACTGACTGCATCAAAAGGAAAACTTTTCTTTGGCATGCAGATTGAAGTAACAGCATGGATAGGGCCAGGTAAGAGAAAGGAGGCTAATTTTTAGTATAATTTGTATTTCAGCTTGTGAAAAGGCAGCATCTTAGCGTGAATCTGGATGCTAGTCCAGCTTTCTTTATTGACTTACTTCCAGTGTCTTCTATTTTAAAGACTGGTGCATTTGTTGTCCAAGTTAATAAAATTATGTTTTGGTTAGGGAGGGTAAAGATAGTTCTGTTCCTGTAAGGGAGAAATACTGACTTTGAAGAGTCTGAAACATGGAGTTTTAGCCCTTTTTTGAGTCCTGCCTTCCCAAAAGGATTGAATTGAGATAAGGATATAGTTCTTAGGAGAATGACATCAGAATTACCTTGAATTAGAAAACAGACTACTTGTTACACTGATTTGAGGGACTAGTTAGACCAGTTTTATTTCTATTATCCCCAGCACAAATTGGATCTGTTGTTCGAGTTTCCATGACCTTGAGAGATAGTGACAAAGAAAATCAGGGCTAGGTCTTAGGAGTGTGACCCACTGAGAATTTCAAGGGGACATTTTATTAGTTTGAACCTGCCTGTAAGACCTGTTGTAAGGCAGGAAGTCTTCTCAGGCATGGCTTGGGTCAATGTTTCTTCTTTTTGAGAACCACCTATAGTGCTTGTTTAAAACCCAGACTCTTTGACCCTATCCCAGCTTAATGGTTCAGAATTCACATACCCAAGTTTGGGAACCCCTGATTTAAGGCAACTTTGTAAGTAAATTTATGGAGGAGTACACAGAAATGTTTAAATTATGCAGTCACATCATGTAGCTGAGACAAACTTCAAGACTAAGACTTTGAGGGGTACCTGGCTGGCTCAGTCCGTGGAGCATGTGGACCTTGATCTGAGGGTTGTGAGTTCAAGCCCCATGTTGGGGTATAGAGCTACTTAAAAAAAAAAAAAATACTAAAACTTTGAGTGGAATTTATAGGGTAAACAGCCCATTCTCTTGGAATATTCATCTATTTGGCAATTAAGAAAAAATAGAATTTCCCTGATAAGAATATGTAGATGTTATTTGTATATATTAAAACAAGCACAGAGTTGTTAGAAGGAAGACTGCAAAATGTGCATAATTTTATAAACACAGGAATTCAAAGGGATTATAGGTTATGCCCTCACGTTCCCTCCCCTGCCAAGTTTGAGATTTACTGGCCTAAGTTATACTGAGCTGAGTGCAACTCAGGAATTCTTATTTAACATATTTAGAACAGGTCACAATTGGCCTGAGGAATAATATTTAGATTGTCATATAATCTATATAGAAAGTTTTTAGAGCCATATATAATTATTAAGTAATGGGGATCTAATTCAGGGGCATTATTAATAGATGTCCCTCAGATCTCCAAGTCATGGGGCTAGCTTGACATTTTTACTGCAAAAAAGCATTTTACCTAAATAGCACCTAGGATGTAAATTGGGCTTTAACCATGTGCCATTGAAGATTTTGAGAAGTTTGGTTGGTTCAGGCATAGGAAAGCTTGAAGGTACTTTTCTCAGATGGGACAGCATGAAACACTTGTTGAATGGGATATTTGAAAGCAGTCGAATGTGAGTATGGAGACATGGATGGAATTACGTTGTTGGATGGTTAAGTCATAAATGCTTTGTATTGAAACATATGGAGCTGATTGTTTCCTGAGGCCAAGGGACCTCTTGGAGTTAAAAAGATTTAATCCAAGAAGCCCAACTTTGCAGATAGACCCCTGGTGGCTTCTAAGATTGTGCTTTCTTAGTCCTCCGCAGAGCATTACAGTCCTGTAAACATGAAATTGCAGGATAAAGGAATTTTTTTTTTTAAGATTTTATTTATTTATTTGACAGCACAGATAGGCAGAGTGGCAGGCAGAGGGAGAAGCAGGCTCTCTGCTGAGCAGAGAGCCCGATGTGGGACTCAATCCCAGGGCCCTGGGATCATGACCTGAGCTGAAGGCAGATGCTTAACCGATTGAGCCACTCAGGCACCCCAATAAAAGAATTTTTTAAATGATGTGTAGGCATTAAGACTTAAAGTGGTCATGAAGATTAAGTAGATTACTTATGGAAAATACAGTTTTTTAAAAATCTTTGTTAAACTGAATTTCTGGTTTTGAAATGTTTACTGAGCTATTTGGTGGAAATGAAACCGGTATAGATTTAAATGGTTGCAAATTAGGCTTTATCCTTCTTATTCTGACTTTTGGAATGTAAACCTCAGATGTGTCTGAATTATTTTGTCTTTATTTTTCTCCCCTTTTAAATGAAATATTCCTGAATATGTGCCCTCTGTTAGTTAGGTAGTTTCAAGAAGACCTAGTCGATCTTGAAATGAGATCTCTCCCTAGGAGACATGATGAAAATACAGGATAGAGACAGGTACATGAGCCCTGGCAATTTCTGGGTCCACCTGACTCCGTGAAAGTACATATTCCTTGATGAGGCTAGAAAGGGTAAGCTGGGCTATCATTAGACCTTTGAAACTGGAATCAGGATTGAGGTGTGTTCTGAGTTTACTCAGCAGCTCAGAATTTGAATCTTTTTAATATCAGTGTTGTTGACATCAGTAATATTCAGTGCGTGGCCCTAAACACTTTGTTTCAGTCAAGCTGATTAAATACTAACTTTTTTGGCTGGCTTTGTTTTACATTAAAAAAGAGAGAACACACAGGCTGTATTATAGTTATTATCGACAAAACATTGAATGTTCTGCCCTGGACCAAGTTTAGAAATGGAGCTTCAGAGAAAGGCTGTGCTTGAATGAGACATTGAACCAGGGCTTTTGATCATAAGAAACAGAAACCTTAGAGTCATTGAGTCTCTTGTTCATCAGTGGGAACCTTGCAGCAGCAAGTTTGTAAGTGCTGCTTCAGTCCGTTTTCGTACAATTATTATTCTTGTATCTAACAATTGCTACATGTAGACACTTGGGCTTTGTTAATTAGTATGACAAATGTAAAATGCTAAATATTTTCTAAAATGTTGAAAAGTAAATTAAGTAATGAAGCTGGGTTATTTTCAGTTGAGTTTTATGTGTGTTTCAGATTGTAGTTTTATACTTCACATTGAGAGTCTGCTGCATAATTTTTGGAACCTAAGATTAGGCTTAAGTAATTACTATTTTTGCTGGGGTTTAAAATCTATTTCTGTGTCAGTGATATTTTTAAAACAAATCAATTTACAGACTGAAATTCAGTCCCACTTTTCTGTTTTAAAGATCAAAGAAAATGCTACTTCCCCCTAAGTTTTGTTGGCAAGTTTCTTTAGCCTTTGGAGTTAGCAAAAGGCAGCTATTTCTGAAGGTGTATATAATTTTTCAGATTGTATATTATTCAAAGGCAATATTTCAGAGACATAGCTTCTCAAGTGTAGATTTTCCCATGATATATAAATACACATTAAAACACTTTGTTTTGGGGCACCTGGCTGGCTCAGTCAGTAGGGCATGCAACTCTTGATCTTTTGATTGTGAGTTTGAGACCTACTTTGGGTGTAGAGATTACTTTAAAAACAAACAAACAGGGGCGCCTGGGTGGCTCGGTCGTTAAGCGTCTGCCTTCGGCTCAAAAAAATAAAAAATAAAAACAAACTCTTCTCTTTTTACTCTGCCCCCATCCCACTTAACAGAAACGGAAAGTGAAAATGAATTTCGTCCTTTGGATGAAAGGATAGATGAGTTTCACCCCAAAGCAACAAGAACCCTCTTCATTGGCAACCTTGAAAAAACCACTACTTACCATGACCTTCGCAACATCTTCCAGCGCTTTGGAGAAATTGTGGTATGTTGCTTTTTACAGTAAAAACAGTTTTTTTTTTTTTTTAAACATTTTTTATTTATTTTCTGACAGAGAGAGACACAGCGAGAGAGGGAACACAAGCAGGGGGGAGTGGGAGAGGGAGAAGCAGGCTCCCCGCTGAGCGGAGAGCCCGATGTGGGGCTCGATCCCAGGACCCTGGGATCATGACCTGAGCTGAAGGCAGACGCTTAACGACTGAGCCACCCAGGCGCCCCTAAAAACAGTTTTAGATCTTTGTCGTAAAACATAAACCATAGTACAGATTATATTTGGAAAGATGATATTTAGGTGGTGTAATAAATATTTTTCTCATTTGCCCTATGTGTTTTTTAACTCCTGCTAAAAGATGATCCAGCAAAACTCACTGGGGGACTGTTTTATGTGTATATGTAAAACTGTGTAATAGATATTTGTCCTTATTTTGTTTACATATATATTTTTGTATCCGTTTTTCTTTGTCCATGGGTGCTGTTCAAAGCCATCTCTAGTCCTGTGGGTTGGAAGGAAAATAAAGAAGAAATAATATGTTTGTAAGAAAGAAGTAGCAGCTTAGTGTATGAGTGTTGTGTTCTCACAGTGCACATCAGACTACCTTGGGGATTACTGGAATGTGGATGTCATGCCAGAAGCTCCGTTCTATTTTGAAATTTTAATTAGAATCACTTTTTATATTATGCAAGTCATTGTTAAATTTAGGAATTTAGAGGGTTTTTCTGTTCTTCGTGACTTGTTTTAAGTCACTTTCTAATGAAAATAGTCTGGTTACAGCTTTGTACCCTTGGGATACATATACTATTTTGTTTTGTGTTTGAAAAAATAGGAAAATTATTTCTGTCTTTCCTAGACTTCCTCTGTATTAATAACAGCAAAGAAATTGCTGTGTAATTTTGGACTTTGGAGAATAAAAAGATGTTCTGGGTAGGGACAACAGTTGTTCATCTTTCAGGTGTGTGTGTGTGTGTGTGTGCGTGTGTGTGTGTGTGTGCGCGCGCGTGCGTGCGCGCATGTGCTCGTGCCCATCCAGCTATCCATCCTTATCTATACACTGATGTTGTAAGCAAAAATCTTATTTTTTTTAGTGACGTAATCTAGAGAATAAAACATTTGTGCTTGTAGCTGATCTCATCTTACAGGGAGTAGGGACAAGAGAGAAGTGGTTGGTAGAAAGTCAAGAAAAAACAGAAGGTATATATTTAGAGAAACAGAAAAACATACATTTTCCTTTCTTTTTCAATTATTTTAAGTTCTTTTATCATATACTCTAATTCCAGCTGTACTGCCTGCTTGGGTGAGTGACCTGGAGTTCACCTGCCTATGTGGGCTCCAGCTTTTTCTTTCTTTAGACCGTGATCTAATACTTAATTTGCTCATTGGCATTTATGAGTTAATTCATAATTGATAAAACTTTCAGACCCACATTTGAGTGTGGCTGCTACCTTGAATTTTGGGGCAGTATAAGAAGTTGTATTTGGACACAGGTACATTTTCATCAACAGGGTTGCTGAAAATGGAGTGATTATTGTGTTTTAAGGGCCATGCTTCTCAGTAAGATGGCCATGTCAACATTCTTTTTGAAAACCACATCTCATCATGCTTGCAATTGCTTATGAGGGTGACTATTTTAATGACACACAAACTTTGGGAAAATGGTCTGCTGCTTATCGATAACAGATTATGCTATAGCTGGAAGAACCTATGTGGTGAATCTACCCACCAGTACTCTTTGGAGACCATTTCTCTTAAATGGAGTTATCCTGGGTTGTTACCTTCTACATTGTGGTGAAAATCAGCTCCTGCTTACCATTACTTAAGTAGAACTATTTTGAATATAAATTACTGCTTTTTTAAAGGACTCCTCAGATAGCTCTTTAAATGCATTATTCATTTTGCTCTGTTTCAGCTTTTGATTATTGGCTTATGACCCTTAAGAGGCTTCTAGCATCACAATACTTTAGATTGTGATTTACAGAATACTTTAGATAATCACAATATGGGTCATTATTGTTTAAGTATAAGTTTTGCCTCTCTGGACCATGTTCATGTGTAGGTAAGCCAGATTTTTAAACCACCTTGTCTGAGTAGGCAGGACCAGAGTGTCAGGTGTGACTACAGGTTTCAAGCATTCTAAAGAGATAGGGCTAGGGGCGCCTGGCTGGTTCAGTTGAAAAAGCATGGGACTCTTGATCTCAGGGTTGTAAGTTTGAGCCCTATGTTGGGTGTAGAGATTACTTAAAAAATAAATAAACTTAAATAAAGAGGTGGGGTTATGCCTTTATAGAGTATTTCTTTAATCTAGGGATGGTGTTCTGATATATCTTCACAAAGTAGTTTGGGTATTTATATATTTATTGATTCTGGATATGAGAGGTTATTACCATATATATCAGTCACCAGGCTTGGTTCCATTAGATACACTGATAGAATGAGTCTTTTAATTTAGGGTTGAAATTTTAAATCACTTTTTGAGGGGTGCCTGGGTGGCTCAGTTGGTTAAGCGTCTGCCTTCGGCTCAGGTCATGTGGGATTGAGCCCTGTGTCGGGCTCCCTGCTCAGCGGGAAGCCTCTCTCTCCCACTCGCCCTGCTTGTGTTCCCTCTCTCGCTGTGTCTGTCAGATAAATAAAATCATAAAAAAAAAAAAAAATCACTTTTTGAAAACTTGATTTCTTTCTTTCTTTCTTTTTTTTAAAGATTTTATTTGGGGCACCTGGGTGGCTCAGTCCGTTAAGCGTCTGCCTTCAGCTCAGGTCATGATCCCAGTGTCCTGGGATCGAGCCCCGCATTGGGCTCCCTTGCTCCGCGGGATGCCTGCTTCTCTCCCTCTCCCCCTGCTTGAGTTCCCTCTCTCACTGTGTTTCTCTCTGTCAAATAAGTAAATAAGTAAATAAAATTAAATTTATTTGAGAGAGAAAGAGTGAGAAACAGCATGAGAGGGGAGAGGGTCAGAGGGAGAAGCAGGCTCCCCACTGACCCGGGAACCTATTGTGGGGCTCGATCCCAGGGTCCCAGGATCACGACCTGAGCTGAAGGCAGTCGCTTAACCAACTGAGCCACCCAGGTGCCCCTGAAAACTTGATTTCTTTACCATTCGTACTCTTCTCAGATACTATATTTTAAATGGCCTGCCCCTAATAAGGATTTTAGATTGTTGCAGAAGGGAATTACAGTTGGCCCTTGAATGGCATGGGTTTTAACTGCATGGATCCACTTATATGTGAACTTTTTTTTCCTTAATATTTTCTTAACATTCTCTTTTCCCAGCTTACTTTAAGAGTACAGTAATAATATATACAAAATATGTGTTAATTGCCTATGTTATCTGCAAGGCATCTGGTCAACAGTAGGCTGTGGTAGTTAAGTTTTGGGGGAGTCAAAAGTTATATTTGGATTTTCAACGGCCTTGGGGGTTGGCGCCTAACCGCCCCCCCTGCCACCACATTGTTGTTCAGGGTCAACTGTATTTCTTATGTTTTTATTAAATAGGCTGCCTTTTCTTTTCTTTTCTTTTTTTTCTTTTGGAAGATTTTATTTATTTGACAGAGAGAGACACAGCGAGAGAGGGAACACAAGCAGGCAGAGGGAGAGGGAGAAGCAGGCTTCCCGCTGAGCAGGGAGCCTGATGCACGGGGCTCGATCCCAGGACCCTGGGATCATGACCTGAGCCGAAGGCAGACACTTAACAACTGAGCCACCCAGGCACCCCAAGGCTGCCTTTTCTTTATTAATCTTCTCTGTATTCCAGTTTTAGTATATGTACCACTTGAATCAAGCACAACCTTTTCTTTATAAATTTCTCTTAACACAGGTATTGTGGATTTTAAATTTTGAGTTTGCAATTTCTCTTCTGCAAAGAGCTTCACATAGGAAGGTTTTCATGGTTGTGACTAAAAAATGCTGTGTTGTGTAGTCTTTCACGCTATTTACAGTTGAATCACGATGTACAATTTTAACTAAGAAAATGATTTTGGGGAATATGACTTGTTTTGAGAAATACGCACCTCATTTGGGTCTGGATTATTCTGCTTTTTTTCCTTTCGGCATGTCACTGAGTGGTGCTCATTGGCTTTTCCAGGATATTGATATTAAGAAAGTAAATGGAGTTCCTCAGTATGCATTCTTGCAGTACTGTGATATTGCCAGTGTTTGTAAGGCTATTAAGAAGATGGATGGGGAGTACCTTGGAAATAATCGCCTCAAGGTAAAGGACTTTGCATAAGTTATTGTGCTGTTACGATTTGTTATGATTTGGAGGCTTTTTGTGTGTATGTCTCATTATTTAAAACTGCAGTACAGTTAGATAATCATGAAGGTGACACAGTTGTCTGCATCCTCACCTGTTATACTACACACTGGACTAATACCTGCCGGGGTGCCTGGCTGGCTGAGTCTGTAGAGCGTGTGACTCTTGATTTCAAGGGTGTAAGTTCAAGTCCCATGATGGGTGTAGAGATTACTTAAAAAATAAAATATTGGGGCACCTGGGTGGTACAGTGGGTTGAGTGTCTGACTCTTGGTTTCTGCTCAGGTCGTGATCTCACAGTCGTGAGATCCAACCTCGTATTGGGCTCTGTTAGCATGGAGTCTGCTTGAGACTTCCTCTCCTTCTGCCACCCTCATAAATAAATAAATAACTCTCTTATTTTATTTATTTATTTATTTATTTATTTTAAGATTTTATTTATTTATTGGACAGAGAGAGAGGCAGGAGAGAGGGAACACAAGCAGGGGGAGTGGGAGAGGGAGAAGCAGGCTCCCCACGGAGCAGGGAGTCCAATTCAGCGGTAGATCCCAGGACCCTGGGATCGTGACCTGAGCCAAAGGCAGACGTTTAACGACTGAGCCACCCAGGTGCCCCTAAATAACTCTTTTTTTAAAAAAAATATTTATTTATTTGAGAGAGTGAGTGAGCAAGAGAGCACAAGCTGGGGGAGGGAGAGGGAGAAGCAGGCTCCCCGCAGAGCAGGGAGCCAGACACAGGGCTTGATCCCCGGACCCCGGGATCACGACGTGAGCCGAAGGCAGACGCTTAACCGACTGAGCCCACCCAGACGCTCCGTAAATAAATAAATCTTTTAAAAAATAAAAAATAGGGATGCCTGGGTGGCTTAGTCGGTTAAGCGTCTGCCTTCGGCTCATGTGATCCCGGGGTCCTGGGATTGAGCCCCACCGGGGAGCCTGCTGCTCCCCCTGCTTGTGCTCCGTCAAATAAATAAATAAAATCTTTAAAAATAAATACATAAAAATAAATAAAAAATAAAATCTAAGAGGGGAAAAAAAGCTAAGTGCCTAGAGTCCATAATCTAAAATCTGATGAATTAATACTTGCTTAGCCTGGCAGAATTGGTTTTATATAAATTTCTATTTGATTTTAACTAGATGGTTGCCCTTTGGGATGATGGTTGATAAGATTCCTACAGAAGACAGGTTTTTTTCAGAATTCTGTAGTTGAATAATTGGTGACTTTACTAATAGAAATTTCACCTCTCCTATCCAGCTGGGTTTTGGAAAAAGCATGCCTACAAACTGTGTGTGGTTAGACGGGCTTTCTTCAAATGTGTCGGATCAGTATTTAACACGACATTTCTGCCGATATGGGCCTGTGGTAAAGGTAAGTGGGAGGTTTTGGTGTTGGTGTCAAGTTACTTCTGACTTCCTAGTCTCAGTATTCTATCCTGTCAGCTCCAAGTTTTAGTGTGGACATTTTCTTTAATCACTCATAACTTGTCATAGGAGGGCATCTGTATCTATTAGCTTATGATATGAGGAAGTATTTTGGAAAACTATTTTGAACTAGCCAAGATTAATTTTGAAACTAATTTGCATAATACTGTTAAATAGAATGTTTCTTAGGGGTTTTTATAATTTTATCTCATTAAAATTCGTCTAATTATTTGCATTCACATTAATATGTAATTGACTTCATTTTAAAAAAAAAAACAAGATGACTTTAAAGGGACGATCATACAACAGAATACACATCTAACCGATGTTGGTAAAATATGTACCTGCGCCCAGCAGGAGGAGGGTCTCTGGACCCCACTCCATTATGTGAAAGGAGAGCTTTGAACTCCTTAAGAGCAGATTCACACTGTGGTGGGCACGGCATTTCTTTCAGTGTAGCTTTTGTCATTTGGAGAGACACACAACATAAAGATTGTTAGCATAAATAAAAAATCCAGCAGCTTTAAGTTAAGAATTCTACTTACAACCAGAATTCACTGAAATTTATTGTTGATTCAGTATTCTACATTGTTTTCTCTCTTTCAGGGGTGTGTTTTTTTGTTTTTTTTTTTTTGAGCCAGAACTATAAGAATGCTTACTTGACTATAGTACAGGACTTAGTCAACATGGAAAATAAAATACAGAAAAACAAAATAAAGGCATGATGTACCTCAAGCCACAATATCCACAATTGTAAACAGTCCCTCCACATTTTTATTGTGTGTTTTCACTACAACATGCATCACCAGGAAAAGCCTGATATTTTTTCTAGAATAAAAAATATATAAATATGTTTTCTCTTGGCAGCGTCCTTGAGACTTAGGATTTTCTTGGGACTGACACTAAGTCTAGTGGATGAGGCTCTTATTTGGTTTTTGTTTTGTTTTTTTGTTGTTGTTTTTTATAGGTGGTGTTTGACCGCTTAAAAGGCATGGCCCTGGTTCTCTACAATGAAATTGAATATGCACAAGCAGCTGTAAAAGAGACCAAGGGGAGGAAAATCGGTGGGAATAAAATTAAGGTGTGCAGAATGACTTTAAACAGAAGTGAAACAAAATCATGTTGAGATCCCACTCTCTTAATAATGCATTTTGTAGGTGGCCAGCAAGGGGAGTGGTTTATAGGATATGCACTGTATGTCCTGTTTTTAAAGGGAATATTACTATTTGTATACTTGGCTACTTGAGGCCACAGCGTCATTAGCCACAGAATTTTCCCTAAAAATCATGTCATTCAAGGAAATGTGCTTCTTTACACCCCAGGTACCTGACGCTTACATGTATGCTCTTGGTGCAGGCTGGCCCACATTCACGTGTGGGTATCTGCACACCCAGGAGCTCAACGTATCACTCATTCCAGCCTCCTGAATGATCCTCTCTTCCTCTTCTCTTGTTCATGATAATTTGAAGGAATTTATGCACTTAATACTAACTATCATGGTTAAATTGAAACGATTCTTTTTTGAAATAAGATATTGAAAGATGATGGGTATCATAGGCTTAAATGACTCTGAGGTCCAGCTGTGAGTGAAGTTTAAATGTTCTTCGATATTTTATTTTATTTTATGTTCTAACTTGTGGTTCCAGCAAATTTACATCTAACACAGACTCTGGGTTTAGTTGATCTGATTATTTGGCAACCTAGAATCTTGATAGGTATTATTTCAGTTTTCCATTTTGCCTTTTCCACTCCTTCAGTATTGGGTTCTGGGACCTTAAATTATAGTTCTATATCGAGATTTCTATTGAATTTGAGAGAGATTTCATGTTAACAAAATACAGTTTCAGTTAGGACTATTTCACTTAGTTGAGACAGATTGCTCTTACTTGAAGTTTATCCAGAGGGCTATGTTGGGAAGGATTTCAAATTCAATAATGCTTTCCATCTTGAAAACCTGAAACTTGAATCAAACACCTGCTGTTCTTTCTTTTTAAGGTGGACTTTGCAAATCGGGAAAGTCAGCTGGCATTTTATCACTGTATGGAAAAATCTGGTCAAGATATTAGAGACTTTTATGAAATGTTAGCAGAAAGAAGGTATGTATTTTTTTTTTCCCAAGCAAGAAGGTATGTATTTTAAACCTATCAGCATAGCTTGGATTTTAAAATACCAAATACATCAGACTTAGATGGGATTACATTTTATTTTTCACCCCTTATTTCTACACTTATCCCCGAAAAACTCCTTTCCTTCTGTCTCCTCATACAGAAACACAGGTTTATTTTTATGAATTCTGTTTTCTTGTGGCTCGTGGGATTTAGGTTAAGCTAAATACATTTCTCATTGAATGCTCCTAGAATTTGAAAGAGTTACCGTTTTGCTAGATTATAACTTTATGTACAAATCATCCTGCTTAACAGTTTTAAATTAAATATGGTAACATGTTGAAGAGCACTGTAAACTAAGTGTCCTATATATTTAGTAATGACAACATGCAGATTATTACTGTGCATGTGCTCATACCGTTAGTAAAAAAAAAAAAAAATTGAGGGGCCCCTGGGTGGTCAGTCCGTTGAGTGTCTGGCTTTTGATCTTTACTCAGGTCTTGATCTCAGTCAGGGTCGTGAGTTTGGGCCCTGCATTAGGCTCCACACTAGGCGTGGAGCCTACTTTAAGGAAAAAAAAAATTTTTTTTTAATTGAAAAAGATTATCAGGAGCTTTCTTTGTTTTAAATTTGAATCTTCTAAATGGTGAATCAGTAAGCCAAAGCATATATAAATTGGTAACTTCAGCAATATAAAAGGAAACCTTATTTACTCCTGTTAATTTTTTTGGTCATGGTTATGTAGTATTTGATTTTTTTTTTTTTTCCTGCTGCTTATAGGAAACATTGTAGTCCCGAATCATTTTAAGTCTCATAGTTTGGACCAGGCTATCTCTGTTAGCTTAGAACTGTCCCCAAACTGATGATTGACTCCTTTTTAGACTGAATATATTAAAACACCCTAACATAGTGTCATCAAGTGCTTCAATAGCCGATCACATTTGAAAATGTAAACTATCATCCACATGGTCAAGCTGTTTGTCCAGACATACCTTTGTGATTAAGTCTCCTGGAATGTCACCACTGGATCTCCACCTCTGTACACATGTGGTAAAAGGCTATGTATGAAAAACGTCTTTAGACACTCTGGTTTAGGTATAAAAGGGGGGTCTACAAACAAGTAGGAGTCAGATCCTGATTGTGTTGCCCCGAAACCTGTGGAATATATTCCCTTTTTACTGCCTGTTCTTGCCACTTTTTAAGTCATAGAATGTATATATATATATATATATATTTTTTAGTCATTTTCTTGTGGAATATTGTATGGCAGTCATTGAATACTGGGACAGTTTTCTTAAATTTTTATTTATTTTTAAAGATTTTATTTTTAACTAATCTCTACACCCAAACATGGGCGTGAACTTATAAGCCCCAGACCAGGAGTCACATGCTCTACCAACTGAGCCAGCCAGGTGGCCCTGGGGAGGGGTTGGTGTTTTTTTTGTTGTTATTTTATTTTAAGATTTTACAGAGAGAGAGAGCAAAAGCAGAGGGAGTGGCGGGCAGAGGGAGAGGGAGAAGCAGGCTACCCACGGAGCAGAGAGCCAGTCCAATGTGGGACTTGATCCCAGGACTCTGGGATCATGACCTGCGCTGAAGGCAGACACTTAACTGACTGAGCCACCCAGGTTCCCTCTCATACACTTATTATGTTCAGAAAGCTTCCTTTTATTCCTACTTTGATAAGGTGTTTGGTTTTTTTGTTTTGTTTGTTTTATCATGAAAGGGTGCTGGATTTTTTTTTCCATTTGAAATGATCATGTGTTTTTTCCTTCATTCTATTAATATGGTGTGTAATGTTGATTGAGTTTTGTAGTTGAACCATCCTTGCATTCTTTTTCTTTTTTTAATTTATTTATTTGACAGAGAGAAAGAGAGAGAACACACAAGCAGGGGGAGCGGCAGGCAGAGGGAGAGGGAGAAGCAGACTCTCCACTGAGCAGGGAGCCCGATGTGGGGCTTGATCCCAGGACCCTGGGGTCAGGACCTGAGCCGAAGGCAGACGCTTAACGGCTGAGCCACCCAGGCACCCCCTTGCATTCTTTTTCTTTAAAAATATTTAATAATGCAGGGGTGCCTGGGTGGCTCAGGTCCTGATCCCAGGGTCCTGGGATCGAGCCCCGCATCGGGCTCCCTGCTCGGCTGGAAGCCTGCTTCTCCCTCTCCCACTCCTGCTTGTGTTCCCTCTCTTGCTGTCTCTCTCTCTGTCAAACAAATAAAATCTTTAAAAAAATAAATAAATAAAAATATTTAATAATGCAATATTATGATTTAATGAGAGTTTTTAAAGTGGGTTATAAAGCAGTAGGGTACAGTATGACCCAATTTTATAAAACAAAAGTAACATATGCAAAGAAAAAAGACTGGAAAGATATGTATACACATACACACATATAGAATACATATATGTATATACACATACATAAATTTATATATAGCATTTTTATCTATTTCAGGGTGGTTAGATTATTAGTGATTTATTTATTATTATTATTAACGTACAATGTATTTGTTTCAGGGGTACAGGTCTATGATTCATCAGTGTTAAACAATACACAGTGCTCACCACAACACATACCCTGGAGAGGTTTTTAATTTTTTTTTTTTTTTAAGATTTTATTTATTCACTTGAGAGCAAGAGAGAGAGAGAGCACAGGCAGGGAGGAGAGGGAGAAGCAGGCTCCCCGCCTAGCAGGGAGCCTGATGTGGGGTTCGATCCCAGGACCCTGGGACTACAACCCGAACTGACGGCAGACGCCCAATCGACTGAGCCACCCAGGCACCCCTGAGGAGGATTGTTTTGTTTTGTTTTGTTTTTTTAAAGATTTTATTTATTTGACAGAGAACGAGAGCATACAAGCAGGGGGAGTGGCAGGCAGAGAGAAAAGCAGGTTCCCCGCTGAGCAGGGAGCCCCACGTGGGACTCGATCCCAGGACCCTGGGATCATGACCTGAGCAAAAGGCAGTCACTTAACCAACTAAGCCACCCAGGTGCCCCAGGGGGAGGTTTTTTAAATGAAAAATGTATCCTACAGCCAAATTCCCCAAAGCTTGAACTTCTAAGGATTTGATAGTTTTTTGCCAGTAGATGAATCCACAGTCCTTTAGCCAGAAAGTCAGTTTTGATACAAGGCTTTCCTGTGTCAGTTTGTGTATGTGTGTGTGAGACAGGATGCATATGCATATGTCGGAGAACATGTGGGTCTGTGGAGAGAGAAAAACGTTTTCCATCCTGGCTCCCCAAGTAGCAGTTTAAAGGCATTGTTAACATTTTAAGTGCTTATAGGAATCCTTCCCCATAAGCTAGTGGAAGGTGTGTTGGTGGTCTAGTGGCACCTAAGACATAAAACATCCTTTAAAATCCTCTGTGCATACATGAAATATTTTTCAGAGAATAATGTCTTGTCCGAGGGTTGGGTAATGCTGTGCGGGTGTTCATTTTTGTATGTTAACGCTTAAATTCACTCATTTTGCTAATGATCTGGCTCTGGCTTTGTTCTTTAGTTCTTACCCATGGTTATTTATCCCTGTTGAATGGAGTTTATCTCCTAATGTAGGAAGCAGGAGGATATGGGACTTAACTGTGACTCAGTTTTGCCCCCTTTGCCACTAAGATATCTCGCAGTGCTTATGGAATAATTCCTTGCAGTAGGACTTGAGGTTCTTTGCCCTTTCCATAGAGTGGAAGGAAGTCATCCCACTGGATAGTTAATGCATGAATGAAAAAAATGCTTTACCTCTAATGATAGCTTAGCCTAGGAATGCAGTGACTGATTTGCATAGGGTACTGCAGTTTAAAAGTAGCATTTCATTTATTCCCTCAAATACTGTGTCAGAGAGATAGGGCCGTGACTCTTTTTTCCTGTTACTTTTGGTAGGAACTGAAGACCAGATGACTTTGCTGATAAGGTCACAGGCTAAGACCATGGGCTGGAGATAAGCCCAGTGCCCCTATCTGCTAGTGCATTGAGCTTTATACACTTTACCAAAATGATTCTCAAGATGAATTTACAAGATCCTTGGGCGCCTGGGTGGCTCAGTCGGTTAAGCGACTGCCTTCGGCTCATGTCATGATCCTGGAGTCCTGGGATCGAGTCCCGCATCGGGCTCCCTGCTCAGCAGGGAGTCTGCTTCTCCCTCTGACCCTCTTCCCTCTAGTGCTCTCTCTCATTCTCTCTCTCTCAAATAAATAAATAAAATCTTTAAAAAAAGAAAAAGATGAATTTACAAGATCCTGTTACGTTTTAGGTGAATTTCCCACCTACTTAGGGGAGTTGGGATATTGTGCAGTCATGTGAACAGAGTTATCTCAACACCTGGCTTTTCCAGGTTCTTTGGACACCCTTCTGTCCAAGGTACAAGTGTGCAGCTGTGCTGTCTCCTGCTTGACTTGCATTCTTTGAGGGCGGGAACACTCATTTCTTTTGGTGGTCAAGGGGCCCAGCAAAATATGTGCAAAATCAGTATTTATTAAACTGAATAGTGCTCCAGCACTAATGTTTACACATACACCTTTGACTTATGTAACTTCATATTTTTGGATATAGTTTTAGTTTGATTAATCTAAACATACTTCTGTTTTTATAGTATTATTTTAAGCCTACTGTGTTTTTTTGTTTGTTTTTTATTTGAGAGAGAGAGAGAGAAAGCATAAGGGGGTAGGGTCAGAGGGAGCAGCAGATTCCCCGTTGAGCAGGGAGCCCTATGCAGGGCTCGATCCTGGGACTCCAGGATCATGACCTGAGCTGAAGGCAGATGCTTAACTAACTGAGCTACCCAGGCGTCCCAAGCCCACTGTTAATGTGGGCGGTGAGCCAATGACCATTCTAGGTGTGCTAATCACTTTATATTAGAAAGCATATAGTATGTTTACCTTTATGTATGAAAAGATGCTTCCTTGGAGTTTGTATTTATGTTGGCAATGAATTAAATTAGCCGAGTTCCATGCTTAGTAACATTTATTTTAAGGTAGCTGGTCATTATTTAGGCAAAGAGTATGATTCCTGTGGAACTTGAGAAAGATCATCTTGAATCCAATTAAAATAGTACAGATATACCATAAAATATTCTCTTTGGACTGAGAAATTCTGTATAAATACATATAATAATGTTTTATTGATGCTTCCAGTGTTTGAATGTTCAGTCTTAGATGCTTCATTTGCTGTGGAGGGTGGGATAGAACATCACCCAGTAGTAGCTTTGACATATTTTTCTAAGGTTCATTCTTTCAACAGATACTTGAGTGCCTCCTATGAGCCAAACACTGTTACAAGAAGACCCGAAAAAAAACTCATGCCTTTTAGGGGCTTAAGTTCTAAATTTTTTGTGTTTCAGTAAGCCACTAATGGCAATACTGTGTAGAATGTATGACCTTGAGGGAACAGAAATGGAGAGTGAACAAAAGTGAAAGAATTGGTCTCTGTTACGGGTGAATTTCATTTTATCCATCATACGTGTTCTTGTGTGTACATTTAATCCTATCTTGAATGCCCCTGGATAGGTCACTATAAGAGGAAACCACAGTGAATTCCTTTACAGTTGAGAAATCCTCTTACAAAGCTTGTGTTCAGTTGGTGGCTTGGGGAAAAGTAACATTACTGAAGGCCAGGTATGTGCCTCACATTATGTCAGGAAAATTCTTAAAACTCTTTATCTTATTTAATCTTCTTAAGAGCCTTATGAGGAAAGGTTACCACCATTTTACAGTTGAGGAGATAGCCGAGGGAGACTGGCCCCCCAATGTGTATTTTTTTAAATTGTGAACTGGGAGGTATTATCAGTATCATGTGGGTCATGTAGGTGAGAGGATTTCAGTTAAATTATTCTCTATTTTTCCCTATAATGCATTTGTTTCCCAAGTTGTGATAAGAATATCTTTTGACAGAAAAGTAATTATGAAAGACTTAGAAATGTGGGGATGTGGTACTGTTGAATACTAGTGCTTATTATAAGTCGTGACACCTCAACCAAAAGAATAAAAAAGGCTGAAGTGCTGTCCAGTAGAAACGTAATGCAACCTAAATTTGTGGTTTTAAATTTCCTAGTAGACACAGTAAAAAATGAAAAGGTAAAATTAATTTTATTTAACTCAGTATGTCTAAAATATTATTTCAACATATAACCAATTTAAATAAGTTACTGAAGAATTTTTTTTTTTTTTTTTTTAATAAAACTAAATCTACCAAGTCCGGTGTGTATTCTGTATTCACATCTCAAATTTCAGGTTCTCAGTAGCCATGTGTGGGTTGTGGCTACGGATAGTGTTGGATGGTCCACGTCTAACTAATGAGTAAAGAATGGCAAATTTTTTTTTAAGACTTTATTTGAGAGAGAGTGAGAACGAGCGGGGGAGGGGGTAGTGGCAGAGGGAGAGGAAGAAGCAGGCTCCCCACTGAGCAGGGAGCCCCACGTGAGGCTCGATCCCAGGACCCCAGGATCGTGACCTGAGCCAAAGGCAGACACGTAACTGACTGAGCCACTCAGGCGCCCAAGATTTTTAGAAGCAGGATTTTGTCATCTCGTGTGTGATTTAATGTGTCAATGACAAGAAAACAAAAGAACTAATACATTCTTTTTCATATTTGGTAGAGAGGAACGGAGGGGGTCTTACGACTATAGCCAAGATCGTACGTACTACGAGAATGTTCGTACTCCGGGCACATATCCTGAGGATTCCAGACGGGACTATCCAGCCCGAGGGAGAGAATTTTATTCAGAATGGGAAACCTACCAAGGAGACTACTATGAATCACGATACTATGACGATCCTCGAGAATACAGGGATTACAGAAATGACCCTTACGAACAGGATATCCGGGAGTACAGTTACAGGCAAAGGGAACGAGAGAGAGAGCGTGAAAGGTTTGAGTCTGACCGGGACAGAGACCATGAGAGGAGGCCAATTGAGCGCAGTCAGAGTCCGGTGCACTTGCGACGCCCGCAGAGTCCTGGAGCATCTCCCTCGCAGTCGGAGCGCTTGCCAAGTGATTCTGAAAGGAGGATTTACAGCCGATCCTCAGACCGAAGTGGGAGCTGTAGCTCACTTTCCCCTCCAAGATATGACAAACTTGACAAATCTCGTCTGGAACGCTATGCTAAAAATGAAAAGACAGATAAAGAAAGGACTTTCGATCCTGAGAGAGTGGAAAGAGAGAGACGCTTAATAAGGAAGGAAAAAGTAGAAAAGGACAAGACTGAAAAGCAGAAACGAAAAGGAAAAGTTCATTCCCCTAGTTCTCAGTCTTCAGAGACAGACCAAGAAAATGAGCGAGAACAGAGCCCTGAAAAATCAAGGAGTTCTAATAAATTGAGCAGAGAGAAAGCTGACAAAGAAGGAGTAGCAA
The DNA here is from genome assembly GCF_009762305.2 of Zalophus californianus. NCBI lineage: Eukaryota > Metazoa > Chordata > Mammalia > Carnivora > Otariidae > Zalophus > Zalophus californianus. The sequence continues at coordinate 11,611,535 of NC_045598.1, forward strand.
AAAACCGCCTGGAGCTCATGCCCTGTGTGGTTTTGACTCGAGTGAAAGAGAAAGAGGGGAAAGTTATTGACCACACTTCTTTGGAAAAGCTGAAAGCCAGGCTTGATAATGACAATGCCAAGTCTTCTGCCCTAGATCAGAAACTTCAGGTCTGTCAGACGGAGCCTACAAAGTCTGACTTGTCTAAACTGGAATCTGTTAGAATGAAAGTGCCAAAGGAAAAGGGACTGTCTAGCCACATCGAAGTGGTAGATAAGGAAGGTAGGCTTAAGCCCAGGAAGCACCTAAAACCAGAGCAGACTGCTGACGGGGTCAGCGCTGTAGATTTGGAGAAACTGGAAGCGAGAAAGAGGCGTTTTGCAGATTCCAATCTGAAAGCAGAAAGGCAAAAATCAGAAGTCAAGAAAAGTAGTCCAGAGTTGGAGGACGCTCGGGTCCTTTTAAAAAAGCAACCTGACCTATCATCTAGAGATGTCGTTCTTCTGAGGGAAGGAGAGTCAGAAAGAAAGCCTGTGAGGAAAGAAACCCTTAAACGAGAATCTAAAAAAATCAAACTAGACAGACTTAATGCTGTTCCCAGCCCCAAAGACTGTCAGGAGCTTGCCAGTGTTTCTGTTGGGACTGGCTCAAGGCCCAACTCAGACCTGCAAGCGAGGCTGGGAGAACTGGTATGCGAATCTGTGGAAAATCAAGAAACCCAGGCAAAAAAACCCATTCCCTCAAAACCACAACTCAAACAGCTGCAGTTATTAGATGATCAAGGACCAGAGAGAGAAGATATTAGGAAAAACTATTGCAGTCTTCGTGATGAGACACTTGAATGTAAATCAAGCCAAGAGAAACCACATTCAGTAAATACTGAAGAAAAAATTGGCATTGATATTGATCACACGCAGAGTTACCGAAAACAAATGGAGCAGAGCCGTAGAAAACAGCAGATGGAGATGGAAATTGCCAAGTCTGAGAAGTTTGGCAGTCCTAAAAAAGATGTAGATGAATATGAAAGACGGAGTCTGGTTCACGAGGTAGGCAAACCCCCCCAAGATGTCACTGATGACTCTCCTCCCAGCAAAAAGAAAAGGATGGACCACATTGATTTTGATACCTGCACCAAGAGAGAGAGGAATTACAGAAGTTCACGCCAAATCAGTGAAGACTCCGAAAGGACTGGTGGCTCTCCCAGTATCCGGCATGGTTCCTTCCATGAGGAAGACGACCCTGTGGGCTCCCCTAGGCTCTTGTCAGTAAAAGGGTCTCCTAAGGCAGATGAAAAAGGTCTCCCCTATTCTAACGTAACAGTCAGAGAAGAGTCCTTAAAGTTTAATCCTTATGATTCTAGCAGGAGAGAACAGATGGCAGACATGGCCAAAATAAAGCTCTCTGTCTTGAATTCTGAAGATGAACTAAATCGGTGGGATTCTCAAATGAAACAAGATGCCAGCAGATTTGACGTGAGTTTCCCAAACAGCATAATTAAGAGAGAGAGCCTTCGAAAGAGGTCTGTACGTGACTTGGAACCTGGTGAGGTGCCTTCTGATTCTGATGAAGATGGTGAACACAAGTCCCACTCACCCAGAGCCTCTGCTTTATATGAGAGTTCTCGGCTGTCTTTTTTATTGAGGGACAGAGAAGACAAACTACGTGAGCGAGATGAAAGACTCTCCAGTTCTTTAGAAAGGAACAAATTTTATTCTTTTGCATTGGATAAGACAATCACACCAGACACCAAGGCTTTGCTTGAAAGAGCTAAATCACTCTCTTCATCTCGAGAAGAAAATTGGTCTTTCCTTGATTGGGACTCCCGTTTTGCTAATTTTCGAAACAACAAAGATAAAGAAAAGGTTGACTCTGCTCCAAGACCTATTCCATCCTGGTACATGAAAAAGAAGAAAATTCGGACTGATTCAGAAGGAAAAATGGATGATAAAAAAGATGATCATAAAGAAGAAGAACAGGAAAGACAAGAGTTATTTGCATCTCGTTTTTTACACAGTTCAATCTTTGAACAAGATTCCAAGCGATTGCAGCATCTAGAGAGAAAAGATGAAGAACCAGACTTCATTTCTGGTAGGTTGTACGGGCGGCAGACATCTGATGGAGCGAACAGCACAGCCGATTTGATTCAAGAGCCAGTAGTTCTTTTCCATAGCAGATTTATGGAACTCACACGAATGCAACAGAAAGAAAAGGAAAAAGACCAAAAACCCAAAGAGGCTGAGAAACAGGAAGATACCGAGGATCCTCCTGAGACCCCAGAATCTGCTTCTGAGAGTAAAGAGTCAGAACTGAAGACTCCCCCTCCGATTGGGCCTCCTGCTGTCACAGCTGTAGCTCCGGAGTCCACGTCGTCGGCACTGGAGAAGACAGCCAGCGACAAGGCCGGGGAGGTGCCCCTGGTGACAGAAGAGAAGCCCAGGGAGCCGGCCTCCGCCTCCGCCTCCGAAGAAGCGAAGCCTGTGTCTGAGCAGGCTGCTACTGCTGTGCAGCAAGCCCAACAGGCTGACCTGCCCTCAGGAGTGGACCCCAGTAAAGATGCTGCTGGGGCTCCGTTGGTTGTGGAAGAGGACTCATCAGCTGACCAGCTGCCTTATTTGGACACCAAGCCTCCAACTCCCGGGGCCTCATTTTCCCAGGTAGAGGTCACCACAGATCCAGAACCCGATGGTACCCAACCACTTTCAAAACCAACTCAGAAGCCTGAGGAGGCTGATGAGCCAAAAGTGGAAAAGCCAAACTTAGCAGCTAATGTTGAGCCTAGTGCAAATCAGAAAGTTGAAGTTGTCCCTGAGGTCCAGCCTCAAGCTTCTGAAGACACTGAGGTTGATCCTCCAGTTGCTACGAAAGAGAAAAAGCCAAACAAAAGCAAGCGTTCCAAGACCCCCATTCAGGCCGCTGCAGCAAGTACCGTGGAGAAGCCTGTCACCAGGAAGAGCGAGCGCATAGACCGGGAGAAGCTCAAGCGGTCCAGTTCTCCTCGGGGAGAAGCACAGAAGCTTTTAGAGTTGAAGATGGAGGCAGAGAAGATTACAAGGACCGCCTCTAAAAACTCAGCCGCAGACCCAGAACACCCTGAACCAAGTCTGCCCCTCAGCCGAACAAGGCGCCGGAATGTGAGGAGTGTCTATGCAACCATGGGTGACCACGAGAGCCGCTCTCCTGTCAAGGAGCCTGTGGAGCAGCCACGAGTGACCAGGAAGAGACTGGAGCGAGAGCTGCAGGAGGCCGCGGCGGTCCCCACAACCCCAAGGAGGGGGAGGCCTCCAAAAACCCGCCGTCGGGCTGAAGAAGATGAGGAGACCGAGGTGAAAGAACCAATTGAGACACTCAAACCAGCCGAGGGATGGAGGTCCCCACGAGCCCAAAAATCAGGAGCTGCTGGTGGCCCACAAGGGAAAAGGGGGAAAAATGAGCCAAAAGTAGATGCTGAACGTCTGGAAGCAGCCGCTGAGGTGAGTCCCCAAGGAAGCGTGAAAGAAAGTAACACAAAATCCAAGGCTGATAAAGAAGAAGCAGGAAATGAACAAAAACGTGACAAAAAAGAAATGAGCACAGACAAAAATGCACCAGAAGACCCCGCAGTCGAAGTGGTGGAGAAGAAGACAGCCCCTGAAAAAAACTCCAAGTCAAAGAGAGGAAGATCTCGAAACTCTAGGTCAGCAGTGGACAAATCTGCAAATCTGAAAAATGTGGATACCAGTGTCAGTCCGAGTGTGGCGGCGGGCGCCGGGGGGCTGGCGGTGGAGAAGGAAGCGGAGGTGGTGGCCGGCCCTGCCGAGAAGAGCGAGAGTCCCCAGAAGGAAGGGAGTTTATCATCCCAGTTGAACAGTGATCCAGCCCCTCCGGACAAGGAAGTGGAGGAGAAGGAAGATGTGTCTGCCTCTGCGCCGTCCCCAGAAGCCAATCAGTTAGCCAAGCAGATGGAGCTGGAGCAGGCTGTGGAGAACATCGCAAAGCTCACTGAAGCCTCCTCCGCGGCCTTCAAGGCGGCGGCCACAGATGCACCAGACGGCCTCTCCACCGAGGACGGAGACAAGCCGGCACACCAAGCAAGTGAAACAGAACTGGCTGCAGCCATTGGCTCCATCATCAACGACATTTCTGGGGAGGCAGAAAATTTCCCAGCAGCGGCACCTTACCCCGCCGAATCCCAGACAGATCCACAGGCCCGCTCTCAGGCTCCGCAGCCCCCTGGGGAGGGCATGGAGCCTGAGACCAATGAGGCCGTGTCTGGCATCTTGGAGACCGAAGCTGCTACAGAATCTTCTGGGCCACCAGCTAGTGCCCCTGACCCCTCAGCAGACCCAGCAGATACCAAGGAAGCTGGGGGGAACAGCAGCGGAACCTCCCAGCCAGTGCCAGAAGCCAAAGGGTCAAAAGAAGCAGAAGTCACTCTTGCTCGGAAAGAGAAAGGCCGCCAGAAGTCAAGTCGGTCACGTCGTAAACGGAATACAAATAAGAAACCGGGGGGCACTGCAGAGACCCACATCCCTGAACCTGACCAAGTTCAATGCAAGAGTCCTGCTACAGATGAGGGGACGGCAGTGCCACCCCCAGAAACTCCAGAGGAAGAGCAGCAGAGAGAAAAGCCCCAGTCCACTCCGTCTGAGTCCTGTGCTTCGGACCCAAGCAAGACTCCATCCGTTGAGAATCTGCCCCAAGAAAGCAGCGTTGAAGAGAAGACTCCCACCAGAGTGTCTGCGCTCCCAGACCTTCCCCCTCCCTCCCAGCCAGCACCAGTGGAGGATGAACCTCAAGCCAGATTCAAGGTGCATTCCATCATTGAAAGTGACCCCGTGACCCCACCCAGTGACTCAAGTACCCCCACAATCCCTTCGGTAACTGCAGCAAAGCTCCCACCCCCTGTTGCCTCTGGGGGGGCCCCACACCAGAGCCCCCCTACCAAGGTCACCGAGTGGATCACCAGGCAGGAGGATCCTCGGGCTCAGTCCACCCCATCTCCAGCTCTTCCCCCAGACACGAAAGCTTCCGACATTGACACCAGCTCCAGTACACTGAGGAAGATCCTCATGGACCCCAAATACGTCTCTGCCACTGGCATCACTTCCACCAGTGTCACGGCCGCCATCGCGGAGCCTGTGAGCGCTGCCCCTTGCCTGCACGAGGCACCGCCCCTGCCTCCAGTTGAGCCCAAAAAGCCACCTTTAGAAGAGAAACCAGCAGCTCCAGCACCCAACACCTCTGACACACAGGCCCCAGAGGTTCCAGTAGCCGCGGAAAAGGAAAAGGTGGCTCCAGTCATTGCTCCCAAAATTACTTCTGTGATTAGCCGGATGCCCGTGAGCATCGATTTGGAGAACTCGCAAAAGATAACTCTGGCAAAACCAGCTCCTCAAACCCTGACCGGCCTGGTGAGTGCTCTGACAGGCCTGGTGAACGTCTCCTTGGTCCCCGTGAACGCCCTGACCGGCCCCGTGAACGCCCTGAAGGGCCCCGTGAAGGGCTCAGTGGCCACTCTGAAAGGCCTGGTGAACACTCCTGCCGGCCCCGTGAATGTCCTCAAGGGGCCAGTGAATGTTCTCACGGGGCCGGTGAATGTGCTCACCGCTCCGGTGAACGCCGCCGCGGGCACAGTGAACGCCGCCGTGGGCACTGTGAACGCCACTGCGGGTGCCATGAATGCGGGCGCGGTGACTGTCACAGCGGGTGCAGTGACTGCCGCATCTGGCAGCGCGACCGCCACCAGCACGGGCGCGGTGACGGTGGCAGGTGCGGTGATGACGCCATCGGCAAAGTGCAAGCCCAGACCCAGCACCAACGAGAACAGTCGGTTCCACCCAGGGTCTATGTCTGTGATCGACGACCGCCCGGCAGACGCGGGCTCTGGCACCGGGCTGCGTGTGAACACGTCTGAAGGGGTCGTGCTCCTGAGCTACTCGGGGCAGAAGACGGAAGGCCCACAGCGGATCAGCGCCAAGATCAGCCAGATCCCCCCGGCCAGTGCCATGGACATCGAATTCCAACAGTCGGTGTCCAAGTCCCAGGTCAAGCCTGATTCTGTGGCCCCGTCACAGCCTTCGCCCAAGGGCCCCCAGGCTCCTTCGGGCTTTGCCAATGTGGCCACTCATTCAACTCTGGTACTGACTGCCCAGACGTATAACGCATCTCCCGTGATTTCATCCGTGAAGGCTGACCGTCCGTCCTTGGAGAAGCCCGAGCCCATCCACCTCTCCGTGTCTGCACCTGTCACCCAGGGTGGCACGGTGAAGGTTCTCACCCAGGGCATAAACACGCCCCCAGTGCTGGTTCACAACCAGCTGGTCCTCACCCCAAGCATCGTCACCACTAATAAAAAGCTTGCTGACCCCGTCACCCTCAAAATAGAGACCAAGGTCCTCCAGCCAGCGAATCTGGGGTCCGCTCTCAATCCCCACCACCCTCCTGCTCTGCCCAGCAAACTGTCTACAGAAGTGAACCACGTCGCCTCAGGGCCCAGCACCCCGACAGATCGAACGGTCTCCCATTTGGCAGCCACAAAGCCAGATGCACATTCTCCTCGACCCAGTGGGCCCGCTCCGTCCCCGTTCCCGAGAGCGTGCCACCCCAGCAGCACCACGTCCACTGCTCTCTCCACTAACGCCACAGTCATGCTGGCAGCAGGCATCCCTGTGCCTCAGTTCATCTCCAGCATACACCCGGAGCAGTCTGTCATCATGCCGCCCCACAGTATCACCCAGACTGTGTCCCTTAGCCACCTGTCCCAGGGCGAGGTGAGAATGAACACGCCCACACTGCCCAGCATCACCTACAGCATCCGGCCGGAGACCCTTCACTCTCCGCGGGCCCCTCTGCAGCCCCAGCAGATAGAGGTCAGGGCCCCACAGCGTGCGGGCACACCCCAGCCGGCTGCAGCTGGTGTGCCGGCCCTGGCCTCCCAGCACCCTCCGGAGGAGGAAGTGCATTATCACCTCCCTGTTGCTCGGGCTGCGGCCCCCGTGCAGTCAGAAGTGCTGGTCATGCAGTCCGAGTACCGGCTGCACCCGTACACCGTGCCCCGGGACGTGAGGATCATGGTGCATCCGCACGTGACGGCGGTCAGCGAGCAGCCCCGGGCAGCGGATGGGGTGGTGAAGGGGCCGCCGGCCAGCAAGGTCCCGCAGCAGCCTGGGAAAGACGCGGCCAAGACGGCGGAAGCCAAAGCGGCGCCGGCCCCTGCGTCCCACGGGGAGGCCCGCATCCTCACGGTCACCCCCAGCAACCAGCTGCAGGGGCTGCCTCTGACCCCACCTGTGGTGGTGACGCACGGCGTGCAGATTGTGCACTCCAGCGGGGAGCTCTTCCAGGAGTACAGATACGGAGACATCCGCACCTACCACGGCCCCGCTCAGCTCGCGCACACCCAGTTTCCGGCTGCCGCCTCCATCGGTCTACCTCCTCGGACCAAGGCTGCTGCTCAGGTGAGTGCCGCCCCGCGGCGTTCCTCCCTGCGCTGGTTGAGGTACCGGCGCCGGCCCGGACGCGTGTTGCCCTTTCTGTGAGTTTAAAGAGGCGCTCCCAAAATTTCAGGGTGAGGGAATTCGATCACCGTGCAGAGGGCCAAGACCTGGGAAGGGGCTCTCTGGGGGATCTGATGGGGCCCCGGGGGGGGCGGTGCCTCCTTGCAGGGGTGTGGGGGAGAGTGGGTGACCTCTCCCCAGAACCCTCAATCCTGAGTGCCCAAGAGGATCACTGCTGTGGGCCTGACTTCCAGGGGGTGCCTGCAGCTGACCCTGCCCGGGAGCCCATGGCTGGGGAGTGGGGTGGGGGTGGGGGGCGGTGGGCAGGGTGCCGTGTGTAACACGCTCTCCACTCCGTTCCTCTCTCCCCTGCCGAACTCCAGGGCCCAGCTCCTGAAGGTGAGCCCTTGCAGCCCACTCAGCCTGCACAGTCTGCACAGCCTGCCCAACCTGTGCAGTCTGCACAGCCTGCCCAGCCCACGCAGCCCTCCCAGCTCGGCCAGCCGGGCCAGCCACCAAGCAGCAAGATGCCTCAGGTCTCCCAGGAGGCAAAGGGGACCCAGACAGGAGTAGAACAGCCTCGCCTCCCAACCGTACCTGCAACCAGGCCAGCTGAGCCTCATGCCCAGGTTCAGAGGGCGCAGGCAGAAACCAGCCAGACCTCCTACCCCTCCCCCGTGTCCGTCTCCATGAAGCCTGACCTCCCGGCCCCTCTCCCTGCTCAGGCTGCCCCAAAGCAGCCATTGTTTGTCCCCACAACCTCAAGCCCCAGCACCCCTCCAGGACTGGCTCTGACGCACACCGAAGCCCAGTCCGCTCCCAAACCAGATTCTTCTCCACACTTGACTTCCCAGAGGCCTGTGGATATGGTCCAGCTTCTGAAGGTAAGCCTGGGCAGGGGTCCTCCCCGGCTCCCCTCCAAGCTTTGCGCTGTGTTGAAGGTCCTAAGGTCCCCGCTTAGACCAGTAAGCTGTTGTCTGGGGCCATGTCCAGCATGGCTCTGCTGTGCAGCCAGGAGCTTACTTCCTGTTTGTCTCCCTGAGAGCAGAAGTACCCCATCGTGTGGCAGGGCCTGCTGGCCCTCAAGAACGACACAGCTGCCGTGCAGCTCCACTTTGTCTCTGGCAACAATGTCCTGGCCCATCGGTCTCTGCCCCTCTCTGAAGGAGGCCCCCCGCTGAGGATCGCCCAGAGGATGCGGCTAGAGGCCTCACAGCTGGAAGGGGTTGCCCGAAGGATGACGGTGAGCTTCGGGGCCCAGGCGAGCGACTGCCCTGCCCATGAGGGAGGACGTGGCTTGCCCCGCACGTTCTGTCGCCAGCGGGGGTGTAAAATGCCCTTAGGCTCAGAAACTGGTTTTTTTCAGTCAACAAATAGGGTGGGACTTTAAGGTCCCGGGAGGGGGGACTATTGTGGACTACGCAGCCGAACCCCTAGTCGGACAGGCCTCCGCACGGGGCCGCTGTCTCGAGGGGAGGCCCCGGATGACCGACAGCTGCTGCTGCTGCCACAGGTGGAGACGGATTACTGTCTGCTGCTGGCTCTGCCCTGCGGCCGTGACCAGGAGGATGTCGTCAGCCAGACCGAGTCCCTCAAGGCGGCCTTCATCACCTATTTGCAGGCCAAGCAGGCGGCAGGGATCATCAACGTTCCCAACCCTGGCTCCAATCAGGTCAGCCTGCTGTCTGCACGTGGTCAGGCTGGTCAGCCGTCTAATCGGGTGGCACGGGCTGCCAGTGCCGACTCAGGGGAGTCCAGAGGTTTCTCCGAGGGGGGCAGAAGGGCGTTTGGATAGAGGACTCGAGCAGAGTGTAGAGGTGGGGCCCCCGCGGCCCATCCTGGAGCTAACCCAGGGTGGGACCGCCGAGACCGGAGCTGTGGAGGCTACCCCGGGGGGTCGTTCAGGTGCCTAGTTTGCTGACACCTCGGTTCCTCCCGGTGGACGGTCCTGGGGGCATTAGCTGACGGGGAAACAGACTCACCCTAGCTCGGTGTGTTGGGCCCCCAGTTGGAAATGTTCAAGAATGGTAGTGGGGTGGCTGACGTGGAGACAGGGGATCCCACTCTTCTCTCTCACCCCCCCCCCCAGCCCGCCTATGTGCTGCAGATCTTCCCGCCCTGCGAGTTCTCGGAGAGCCACCTGTCCCGTCTCGCCCCCGACCTCCTTGCCAGCGTCTCCAACATTTCTCCCCACCTCATGATTGTCATCGCCTCCGTGTGAACCACTGATGGCCGCCACTCGGTGTATTTCCCCGAAGCTCTGCAGCAGAAAGTAAACCCAGGACCCCCCCCCCCCCAGTCACGCGGAGGAAGCAGCTGCTGAAGGGGACATCCTCCACTGCCAGCCGCCAGCCTCACCCTCGAGCCCGCTCCCCCCCAGGCTCAGGGGGGCAGACCCCTCTGGGCAGTGGTGCTGCTACCTGTGTGTTTACATGACATTTAGCCCGAGGACAGACCACCACCCGATGGACTCTGCAGACACCTTGGGGCTGGGTTTCTCTCTCTCCTCTTTTTGGAGAAAAGGAACTGGGCAGTGGAATTAATTTTTTGTTTTTGTTTTTAAGAAACAAAACAGAACTGCCTTTGCACTAAATTAGTGACTTGGACTTTTGCACAGTGAAGACAGGCTGTGACACTCTGGATGTCTTGGTGGACCTGAAACACATCGAGGACTCGCGCGCAGGACATCAGGCTTCTGCCGAAACACTGGGGTCAAGGAACATTTCATTGGGTTGTTTTGTCCCCACCCCACCCTTCCCCTTGTTCATTTGAATGTGTCACCTTTCTTAATTCTCCTGCCACCACCGACTATGATTCACCCGGATGTATAGTTTACAATCGAAAAAGAGCAGACAGAAGGATTCTCTTTCCTGGTGGGATATGCGGAACTTGGGATGTGTGTATATATAAATATATAATATATATAAATATATATAATACTGACTTAAAAAAAATCAAATTCCCCTGACATACATTTTTTTTAATCTGTGCCAAAAATGTGTTTTCAGAGAAGAATCTTATTTTCATACTCAGACTTTGTATTGTCACTCATTTGTATAAGTGCGCTTCGTTACCGCACGGGCCCTGCCCCCGCGATCTGGAAGTGTCACACACACACAGACTACAAAAACGACTGGCTTCCCCTCTTCCTGTTACCTTGACCTTCTCCCCCCCCAACTTCCTAACACTTATTAATTTATGAAACTGGTTTTCTCAGCGCAGTTTTGTTTTGTGTGTCCATTGGATTACAAACTTTATTAAAAAATACAAAACACGTCAAGTGTGGATGTGATTGTCACTTGGGAGGACCAAGGGTCCTTTGCTTATGGGAACAGCTGGCCCTCGTCCCGCTTGTTTCCCTCCCCAAGTCTGTCCACGGGACCTGCTCCCTTCCTGCCACTTAATCCTCCCCAAGCATCACGTTATCTTGTACAAAAGAGGTTTCTGCCACAGACTGAACTTATTTGTTCTCGGGTAACGTGGAAGGCACTTCAAAGTCGGATGGGGGGGCGGGGGGAGGAGGGGGCGGGGGAACCACCCACCAGGCAAACTGAAACCTCGCAGGCAAGCTTTGGTGTCTCGTCTTTCGCCCCTTCCTCCTTCGGGTCTGCCCCGGTGCCAGCGAGGAGGGTGGGGCATCTGGGCCCGGCTTCCCCTGCAGCGGGACCCACTACAAGTTGGGGAGGTGGGGGGCGGGGGGCGGGGTGGGGACAGGCCCACAGAGTTGATGGTCTCGAGAGAATCACGGGGCTCTCGTAGTGAGGAGGTGGCGCCATCTCTGAGGGAGGGATTACAACTGCTCGGAGCAAACTGTAGAGGGGCAGGGACGGCATCAGCTCTCCCTGCTGAGGAGGGTAAGGATGAGCTGTTCCACGGCCCCTGCTGGCCGTGTCCCCCACCGCCCCCCATCAAAGCTCCTGGCCACGGGTTTCTGACCCTCAGCCTGGTCGTAGACTCCATCGATTCAGGGCAAATAAATGTTCCCAAAAGAGTGGGGCCCTGGCTCGGCCTTGATCCTGTGAAGTGAGGGGGGAGCCCTCCTGCTTCCCCAAGCCCAAAAGAACTGGGCCCGTGGCCCGCTGGGCCTGGCTCTCTGCCTACCTTGCCGCTCTGGCTGAATGGGCTTCTGAGCTGGGCTCTCTCTGGGTTGCCTGGATCCTGGTAAGCCAACCCAATGGGCAGAGGGGGGAGCAGCGTCACAGCTGTGCTCCATGGCGGAGAGGGGAGCTCAGGTCCTGAAGCTAAACAGGTGAGAAGCCCAAGGAGGAGACTGGATGAGGGGATGGGGTGCACGGAGCCACGGTCTCTCTGGCCCCAAGCGTGCCGCCCACACCCCGACTCTGGACAAGGAAGCCAGCCTTTTTTTTTTTTTTTTTTTTTCTAGACCGGTCCAGAGGTACCCGTCCCACTCTGCGGGAGGGACAGCCTGGCGGCTTTGCCAAGGAACAGCTCGGTGCCGGCTGGTGCCTGGGAGGGGCAGCCCTTCCGTGGCTTCGGCCACAGCTCTGCCAGCTCCCCGCCCCACCCCCCACAGGGAGCTATAGGCAGCGTTAGAAAATAATCAAATTTATTCTCTCTAGGGAACGGGGCCACCCCTCTCAGATCTAGGGTGCCAGCCATCCTTAAATAAACAGTCACAAGGAGGGCCGCCTGCTCACTCTGCAGGCGGTGGGCATTCAGGGGCTGTGGGGGGAGTCTCTGCCAGAGCGGGCTGGCCATCGGCCCCGTCCCGAGGGCGGAAGACCAGCTCCCCAGCCTGCAGCACCTGCCCGGCCGGCCACGCGCTGCCTGGCCCGTACTGCTGGTAGAAGTCCGCGTCCGTCTGGAACATGACCAGCGCCTGGGCCGTGTGGATCCGCACGTGCTGCGCAAGGCTGTTCGCGTCCAGGAACTTGTCCCCACAGGAGTCACATGCGTAGAGGATGTGGGTGTTGGGGTCTGTGGGAGGTGGGGGGGCCATGGTCAGGACGGGGACAGCCCTCGGGGGGCCCACCGGTTTTCACACTCTGGGCGGCCCCCCTCACCTTCCTCCTGTACTTGCTTCACGGCTTTGCTGATCTCGGCCTTAAGTACTTCCGTCTCATCGGCGGTCACCGCGGCCCCCACTGGTACCACTGCGGGCAAAGGCGGGCGGAGTCCGCGGGGCCTCAGGCCTCAGGCTCCTGCCCCGTTGCGGCCACCGCGGAGGCCAGCTGCCCGTGACCACCCCCTGCTGCCCGCAGCCCGCACCTGTGAGCTGAGTGACGGCCGTTGCCGCCAGTGCCTCGGTGGCCAGCGTGACCATGTCATCCACGGTGACCACGCTGACCTCACCCCCCTCCTCGGGCTCCAGGATTTTGATGCCCGCCTTGCCCTGGTGCACGGTCTTCACGTGGGAACGCAGGTTGTCCACCCGGTTGAAGCCACGACCGCACTTGTCACACAGGTAAGGCTTCTCTCCTGGGGGGGAAGGCAAGGTTCTCGCCTGCCGTTGGGGGGGGGGGGGAGGACCTCAGTGGCCTCCAGCTTCCCCCAAAGCCCTGTCTTTTCCAGCAGCAAGTGCTCTGGGGCAGCCACCAGGGCTGCACAGAAGCCTCCAATGGCCACCGCACCTTCTGGATACTACGAAAACGGGGTCCTCATTGAAGTTGAACCTCCCAGGCCCCCTGAAGCAAGAACTGGCACCCAAGGCTGGGATGTGGAGGGACCTCCCTTCCCACCAGCCCCGCCCGCGAGAACAAGGGCCAGAGAGGGCAGGCGGGCACAAGCTCACCGGTGTGGATGATGATGTGCTTGGACAGGTCCCCCACGTTCACGAAGGCCTTGCTGCACACGCTGCACTTGTGAGGGCGAATGTTGTCGTGGTGGCGAATATGATTGGCCAACTGGCTGGACTGGACGAATCTGCGGGGGGGGGGGGGGGGGGGCAGGGCAAGCGGCTGGCACCGAACTGCGAGCCCCAGGGCAGCGGGGGGGGGGGGGGGGGCAGCCGGGGAGCTGGGCTGGGGCCTCCTGCCTCTTCTAGATCCGGCAGGACCCCGGGGACCTCTGCCTGGGCCGGGCCAGCAGTTGGGCCCATTGCCACCGAGCTTAGGTTCGTTTCCTGACCCCCTTCCCCGAGCGAGTGGGCTGCCGGGGACCCCCGTGGGGCCCGGGGCGTGCGGGGGGCAGGGGTGAGGGCCAGGACCTCTTGCCACAGCGCTCGCAAACGTAGGGCTTCTCCCCGGTGTGCTGGCGCACATGCGCGATCAGGGAGCTGGCCTGGGTGAAGGCCTTGCCGCACATCACACACTGGCACGGCTTCTCGCCTGGGGCGGTGGGGGGGGGAGCAGAAGGCGTCGGCACCCGAGCCCAGCGCCTTTCCCCGACCCCCCCCCCGCCCCCGGGCCACTGGCTGAGCACCCACCAGTGTGGATGCGGACGTGCCGCTGCAGGGCGCCGGGGTCCGCGAACTGCCGCTGGCAGTGGACGCACACGTACGGCTTCTCCCCGCTGTGGATCCGGAGGTGCCGCTTGAGGTTCCCTGTGGCGAGACGCGGGGAGGGCCAGCGTGAGGCGCCGCGGGGAGGCTGCGGAGCGGGGGTGGGGGGGGGCCTACCTGAGGTGGTGAACTGCTTGCCGCACTCTCGGCACTTGAGCGGCCCGTCGGCGATGTGGATCTTCAGGTGGGCCTTCAAATTCCCCACCTGTGCCCGGGCACAGAAGGGGAATCAGAAGGGCCACCGGCAGAATGTGGCCTCGGCGGCCCCCCCACCCCGGAACAAAGGACTCTCAGCCCTGCCCCCGGGGCCCCCAGGACGGAGCTCCAGTTTTCCTCGCGGCCCATGGCACGTTCCGGGTCCCAGCAGTGGAAAGGGAGAACCACCTCCCCACCCCGGTTCTTTGGGGGCCCTCGCCCCGCCCCCACCCATCCCTCCCCGCCCCCCACCCGTGTCCCCAGGGGGAGGGGGCGTGGGGGGGGACCGGCCACTCCCGAGGGCGCGCACGCACCTGGTTGAACTTCTTGTCGCAGTGGGGGCACTTGTGCTCCTTGTCGGTGTCATGGGTCTCCAGGTGGCGCATCTTGGACGTGGGGTCGGAGAAGGAGCGGCCGCAGTAGTCGCACTGGTAGGGCTTCTCGCCGCTGTGCACCAGCTGGTGGCGCTTCAGGTTGCCCGACGTGGTGAAGAGCTTCCCGCAGTCCTCGCAGCGGTAGCGCGCCTCGCCCGAGTGCCGCTTCTTGTGCAGGTTCAGCAGGCTGATGAGCCGGTAGCTCTTGCCGCACTCCTCGCAGCCGTACGGCTTCAACGGGCTGGTGGTCGCAGGGCGACAGGGAGGGGAGGGTCGCTGGGCTCCCAGAGGCCGGGCCCCGCGGCGGGCGGCGGGCTGGGGGAGGGGGTGCGTACCTGTGAGTCTTCTCGTGGGCCTTGCACGCAGCCGGGTCCGAGAAGGCCTTGCTGCACTCGCGGCACGAGAAGGGTTTCTCGCCCGTGTGGATGCGGATGTGCCGCTTGAAGTTGCCGGTGTGCGTGAACTCCTTCCCGCAGTCCTGGGGGGGGCGGGGGGGGACGTCAGGGACCGGGCGGGGGCGTGGGCGGGGGGGGCGGCCAGGGGCGCGGGGAGGGCTGCACCTCGCACTTGTGGATGACCGAGCCGTACGCCTTGGACTCCGTGCGGTCGCCGTAGGTGCCCGAGCGCAGGCCCCGGGCCTCGGCGCCCAGCTCGTGGCCCGAGTCCGTGCTGGCTGACTCCTCGCTCTCCTCGGGGGCCTCCCCCTTCTCCAGCGGCGGCCCCTCTTCCTTGACCTCGGCCGCGCCCTCCGCCTCCCGCTCCTCTCCTTTCCTGGCTGGCTCCAGCTCCATTTCTGCCGCGAGAAGGGCAGGCACTGAGGCGCTTGGGAGGGTGACAAGGGGCCTCTGCAGGCAGGTCGCAACCTCAGAGCCAGTGAAGGCCAAGGCGGAGGCCTGGGCTCCCCGCAGGGCCCCGCTCCGTCCCGCAGCCGCAGACAAGCCGGCCGGGCGCTGGCCGGGGAGAGGGCCGTCCGCTGCTCGGAGGGGGTGCCGTGGGCCAGTGTCCCCCGGGGACTTGGGACCTGCTCCGCGGTGGGGGCGGGCTCCCTGCTGGCGCTCGGCGCTGCCCCAGCAACACTCCCGCGCCAGCAGAAGCACGGCCGGGTGCGTCCCCAAGACACAGAGGCCAGATTTCAAGAATGGAAAGGTGCCTTGGGCCCAAAGCTAAAGCGGGACTCACGGTGGGATCCACTGGAAGGGTGCGGGAGGGGCGCTGGGGGGCGTGAGTGCCGGCTGGCTGGGCCCGGCGGGGGGGCAGGGGTACCTTGCTCCGAGCTCTCTGACAAGGCGGCCTCGGCCTCGGCAGCGGCCATGCTGCTCGTGGGGTCGGGCTTGGGCTCCACGGGGGGCGGCTCCCTGGGGGCGTCAGCCTTCTCCGTCTGCTCGGCCCCTGGGTGTGTGGTGTGGGAACACGCGAGGCTGGATTAGGGCCTGCCGACCGGGCCCGAAAGGCTCTCCTGCACCGGGCCCCCGGGAGCGGCTGAGGCCCCAAACGCAGGCTGCCTGTGCCTCTGCTCTGGCTGGAACAGGGGCCCCAGAGCGAACAACAGGTCACTCTGGTAACCAGAGCTCAAGGGGTGCAGCTGCCGGCACCCCCCGCCCCCGGGTGCCGGGACGGGCTGGGACCGAGGGCCGGCTGGGTCCTCGGTGCCACAACTCACCACTGGCCCTGCTCTCGGCTTGGCCACCCCGCTCCTCTTTGGGCTCCCTGCCCGGGCCTGTGGGCGGACCACTGCCGGCGGGGTCCAGCTCACCCAGCGTGGGGGCAGCCGCCTTCTCCTCTTTGGCTCTCTTGTCTCCTCCTGCAGATGGAACAGGACAGACCTGCCATTTCCCGTCACGTGCCCGTCACCTGGAGGGGTGAGGTGGCCCAGTACTTGCTAGCTCTTCCAGATCCTCCCTGGGGATACATCTACGTAGTGGTTTGCCAGTCTGTCTCCCCGGGCACCTACTCCACACGCCTGGTGGCCAACACGCCCGGTGCCGCTTCCATGGGGCTCCCACACCGGTCAGGGAGCACACCCCACACGCAAAACAATGCTGCTGCTCAGAGTCAGAGCTTAGGAGGGGAGTGGGGTTCTCTGCAAAGGGCACCATGAGAATCTGGCCCACAGCCAGCGTCAGGAGGAAGGGTACGAGAGGGGACGGGCAGCCAGAGGAGCGACCCCCGTGTGCAGACGCCTGGGCCACGCACGCCCCCAGCTCTCTGGGGCAGCAGAGCACAAAGCAAGCGGGTAAATGGTGGGGAAGGGGTAGGCAGACGGGCCGCTCGGAAGGTCTTCCTGAGACTTCTTACTAGCACCCCACGGTGCAGGCAAGGCCAGGTAAGGAAACTGAGGCCCAGAGAGAGAAAAGAGAGAGTAAGAGGCAACACCCCATCCAAAGCCGCCTGCTCAGGACCAGCCTGCCAAGACTCTTACCTTCCGTGGCTGAGGCCACCATATTCTCCCCAGGGCTGGCGGCCGGCTCAGCCAGTGACTTGAGGGCGTGGCAGGCCGTGATGATGTCCTGCATCTGCAGGAAGCTGGCCACGGCCAACACATCATCCACGTTCTCAGAGCTCAGGCTCAGCTTGGCCGTGTACATGAACTCCAGCACCTGCCCCAGGCCTGCCAAGGACACAGACAGCCATCACGGACCCGCTCAAGGCCTGGCACCTGCAGCCGGCTCAGCTGCCCCACTCGGCAGCAGGACCCAGGGATCTGTGAAAAGCAGAGTGGCAGGCCACCAGCGCGCCCCCCCCATACTGGCGCCCAGACCACAGCCTCTGAAATGAAGTACCCCCAGAGAGGGCAGAGGGGGTGACAGCTGCCCTGCACGGAGGACAGGGGTGTGAATGCTCACTCGACACGGAGGACGGGGTGTGAACGCCCACGCTGCACGAGGACAGACGGTGTGAACGCCTGCTCTGCACAGTAGAGGGTGTGAACAGAGGACTGAGAGTGCAAACATCTGCCCTGCACCGAGGACAGCGGTGTGAATGCACCCCCCCGCCCCGGTATCCTCTCCACCACTCAGCCACCACACCCCACCACTGGAGGACACTCCAACAAGAGGGTGTCAGCACTGGCTTTGATGAGGGCTCTGCCAAAACCTAGCTGACCTCCAGGCCAGTCACCTGACCTCTCTGGGTCTGTTTCCATATCTGTAAACTGGGGGACCACCACCTCGCCCTGACCTTCTCATGGCAGGTCCGCCATTCTGGGTTAGGAGCCAAATTTAGGACCAGTTCCTTCTCAATCCCCAGGTCTTCCCGACACCCCTCCGAGCCCCAACCGTGGCCATCGCCATCACAGTTAGCACGAGGGTAGGGGTTCAGGACGGGCTGGGCCACGGGAAGGGGTCAGGGGCTGGGAAGAGCACCCCTGTTCTCTGTCCCCCGATGAGCCTCTCCTACGTGCACTCCGGCCCAGAGCTTGCCACGGGCCCTGGCAGCTCTCTCATCCCCCAGCTCCCAGTCAAAACAGGCCCCCCCAAATGTGGAAGGAACTCGGTGCCCACACACTCGTGGCCTGGGTCCCGTGTGGGAGGCCTGGCGCACCCCTCAGCTCAAAGGTGCCACCCCCGGGAGGGCGGGGGCCATGTCAGGAACGTCAGGAGGGCCTCGCATGGCACAGAGCTGGCCACAGCTCCCGAGCCTCCGCACGCGTGGCCCTGGACCCAACGGGGTACCTGCCGCGTTACTGATGTCCAGGTGCACCACATCCTTCTGGTCCACGAAGAGCATCCTGAAGTACTCGCTGCAGGCCGCCAGAACTGCTTTATGGGCTTTGAAGTCAACCCCGTCCACCACAAATGTGCAGTCACACAACAGTCCCAGCTGCCGCTGCTGGTTCAGCTGCTCCAGGACGTGCCGACTGTGCTGGGGAAAATCCATGGCTGCGGAAAGCCAGGGGGTCTTCGTGTTAGCAGACAGAGAGGACGCCAGCCCGCCCAACAGTCAGCCCCCCAACTCCCAGGTGAGAAGCACACAGGAGAAGTAAATCCACCAAGGGTAAATCACTCCAGATTCCCTCTGCAAGCCAAGGCTGACCAGCGGCTCCCAGATCACTGGGTTTAACTGGCCAGCAAAGTTGCAAAAACCAAAAGTACTGAGGGACCAACAGAAAACAGCCACCTTTGTGTCTTGCCAGGTAATGACATTAGAAAGTCAAAAAACAAACACAAACACTAATGACGGTGAGCATTAGAAAAACACATGGTCAGTTTAACATTTTTTACAAAAAGAATGCATGACATAATCTTAGAAGGACAGCTCCTTCAACTCGATACATTTGGCTTTACAAAAACCCATTTTGTTGTTTTCCCCGTCCTGTCACACACAGGTGAGACGTGCGTCTGGGAAGACAGATGCTCCATTTCCCAGCATTTCTGGAACGGACCCCCTCCTGCAGCACCCACAGGGCTCGGGTAAAGTCCTGCCCTTGGGGGCAGGGATCTGTCGCTCGCTCACTCTGATTCATAGGCTCAGGGAATTGCATAAAGTTGGGGAGTCCTCTGCCTCCAGAAGCCTCTCCAGGCTGTCCCTGGAGGAAGAGTGAACTCTGGTCCTGACCCCAAGAGCTGTGGGGCTGGCTGCAGCCTCTCTGGCAAAGGCCTCCCTTGATGCCTGGAAATCCCACAGCTGTCTCAAGTGAAAATGCTCAGAAAAATTCCATGGCCTGGTGCCGAATAACCACGAACTACCACAAGCCATGACTAAATAAGTACCTAAAACAGCCCTCTCTTCCCCAGCAGCACCACACCAGAGTGCGTCTCAGACCAGCATTTTATAGGGAAAATAGCAGGCCCTCAGTTCAAGAAAGACCCAGTTTCAAAATAAAAGTCACACACACTCCTGGGGTCACACTGCACAGACCTCCCCCCGCCCCGCAACCCAGGGCCAGGCTGTCAGGCCCTGGTCCGGCATCTGAGGCCTGGGTCTGCTCAGAGCTGCCCCAGGCTCTTCCTGGGCAAGTGAGAATGACACTTTGGGGCTCCCGGCCCCCAGGTTTCAGCAGCCCCTCATGCGCTCCCACTGTTCTGTGACATCAGCCTCCTGGGGGTGAGTCACTGTGCAGGAGCCCTGACCATGTATGGTGGTCTGGCTGTGATGAGCAGCGAGGGAAGCCACGCCTGCCTCCCCACCTGCAGGGCCTTAGCCAGCAAAGCCCACCCACCCTGTGGTGTCTGGAAACTTTGCAAAAGCAGGGCTAGGTGTCTGCTGAGCTGGGGGGAGGTCACCGGGCAGGCAGGCAGGGCTCCAGGGAGGGAGGGGGAACGTGGCGGTGACAACAGGCTGTGCGCCATGTGCCAGCCTCTGTCTGAGCTGTGAGTTCAGAGCAGCTGTTGCTGGAGACCCAGAAACAGCCTTTCCCTCCCTCCCGCATCCCTACGACCGTCCTTCGATGTCCGCCTCCACACACAAGCTCCCACGGCTTCTTGGGTCTCTGGCTCCGTCACGGCACCGCCAGCTACAGCTCGGCAGAGAGGCACCAGGGGCCAGCCCCCGAGCAGAGGCCCCTACGGCCACATGACGCCTGGGAAGGCGTCCTTGTCGGTCTTCAGTCCCTGGAACAAGTAAGTTCCTGTTGTGACCTGAAGGAATGAATGAGAGGGGAATTCTGGCCACTGTGTCCGAGCTGATAAAAACTAAAATAGACACGTTTCTGGAGAACATGGAAAAGAACCAGTGTCCAGTCCATGGGTTGAACACCCGGGCAGGGGTGCTCGGGCCTAGGATCCGAAGGCAGTACACGCCGGGCAAGGGGTACAGGGGATGGAGGCGGGGGGGCAAGGAGAGGCCAGGCCAGCTCACCCCCAGATCTGCCTTCTCGCTGGGGCCAGGGGGAGGCACGTGAGCGCATGTCCCCGTCACTAGTCACTCCCTATGTCCTCAGAAGCCGAGGTGCAGAAACCCCTCCCAAGTGCAGAAAGGGAGAACCACCAGAGCCCACAAGGGTCAGAAAGATGCTCCCTGGGCGCCTGGGTGGCTCAGTTGGTTAAGTGACTGCCTTCGGCTCAGGTCATGATCCCGGAGTCCCGGGATCGAGTCCCGCATCGGGCTCCCCGCTCGGCGGGGAGCCTGCTTCTCCCTGTCACCCTCCCCCCTCTCATGTACTCTCTCTCTCTCATTCTCACTCTCTCAAATAAATAAATCTTTAAAAAAAAAAAAAAGAAAGAAAGAAAGATGCTCCCTCAGCTTCAGAATAAGCCCATCTGGCACTTGGCAGCGGCCCCGGCTCCTTCACCTTCACCAGCAGCCGACCCGAAAACTGAAGGTGGAGGAAGTGTCTCCCAGGTTCAGAAACAATCAGGAAGCATCTGCTGAACAACGCCCCCCCCTTCCCCAAGGTACAGAGTTGGTCCAGGCCCTTGGGCTGGAGTTGGCTGAAGGCAGAACCCTCTGGCCGGAAGGCAACCTGACTTGCAGTGAAGAGAAACCTGAGAGGAGACCCCAGGGTGGAAGGGGGCTGCCAGGTCCAAGGGCGGCCGATCAAGGGGGCTGCCACGAGCCCTCGAGCTGCTGCGGGAAGGGCGTGGAGCCGGCTCTCCTGGGGCTGGACACGGAGGGGGGCGCTCTTTTCAGAGACCTTGGCGGGGTTGATAAAGGTCCTAGGAGAGGGTGGCTGGTGGCCCGGTACCTCCCGTGCCCCCCACCCCAGGAGAGCAGTGGGGGCCCATGGGGACCGTTTTCTACCCAACGCTAACCACGCTCCTCCGACGTGAGCTGCTGCCCAGACATGGGTGTGGGGCCCAGAACACGGAGGCCTGCAGGGTCCCCCAAGGCTGCCTCCAAAGCTGTTCCAACGGAGAAACACTCCTAAGGTGCATCTGTTCTGACAAAATCAAAGAAAGAAAAGGAAGCGACAAACTGGGAGAGAGGGTGAGAGAAGAGGCAGCGGAAGACCAGGAAAGGGAGGGAGCAGAACCAGGAAGGGAGGAAGGGAGGAAGGGAGGAAGGGAGGAGGGGAAGGGGAAGGGGAAGGGGAAGGGGAAAGGAAGGGAAAGGAGGGAGGGAAAGGCTGCTGCCACACGCAGATGAGTAGCCTTAAGTCCTGCCATCAGCCCTGGGGAGTGCCAGCACAGCCGTGGGGGCTCCCCAAGTGCTCATGGGGTCCCCCACACAGGCTGTCAGCAGCACTGGGGACGTTATACCCCCCCCACTAGCAGATGGAGCTCAGAGGCCCCAGCTGCCCCCAGCGCTCCCCTCTGCCAGGTGGCCCCCCCTAGAAAGCTCCAGCAGCCCCTTTCTCCCTAAGGCGAGGCGGTGAGCAGGTGCGGGGCCAGCTGGCGCGGTCCCCCCCTCAGAGGGGCCGCGCTAGAGCCTGGCGGTGCCCCACCTCCAGAGCTACACCCGAAACACCCGGAGATCACGGCAATCCCCCCACTGCCTCGTCTCCTTCCACTCTCTACAGCGAAACGAACTCACCGCGATCTGGCCAAGCTCAGAGGAGCCTGGGTAGAGGTGAGGGCACCTGCCTGGGCCACACAGCTGGATGTGTGGGCCCCACAGGAGCGGGCAGCTGCCCACCCCAGTCAGTGCATGCACCCAGGGGTCACCTCGTCCGAGGAGACTTGAAGCAGTAGTAAGATCAACAGCGCTGCCGCCTCCTGTCGGTGATCAAGTGCGGCTCCCCCAGCCCCACCCCTGCTATGCAGTGCCTTCACTCAAGCAAAAGTGTGGGGGGGGGTCCCTTACCTCGTCTTGCTTTAAGGGCGATAAATGTGGGCCTTAAAGCTACTCTAAGTAAGACCCTAAAAGCTTAGAACTACAGAAAATGCAAACAGAACAAGACCACAGAGCCCAGCAAGCCCAAAGCCCTCAGGTTAGATGCAGAAAATGAAGCCACCAACTGGCACGTGACTTGTCCACTCAAGAAATGGCCCAACCTTCCAGAAACTTCTCACTCCTGTCCTGTGACCTTTTCCGTGGTCTGATGAACGGGGCAGACGTCTGGCGTCAGAGCTGGGACTCTCTTCTGATGGCCACCCACCCGGCCGGACACACAGCCCTGGCCTGCCTCACAGGGAACTCGTTTGGGAATGGAAAAGCCAGGGCCCTGGAGAAGCCCTGCAGTGTGATTCCAAACAGGCACAACTAAGCAACGTGGACACGGATGGCCACCAACAAGTCCCGCCATCCCACCACACCTGCTAGGAGATTCCAGCTGGATCTGGGTGGCTCTGACCGACGAGAGGCAGGGACTCAGTGCCCATTCCAGGCCTGGCCCTTAAGAGGGCTGCAGATTCCGCGTGGCTCTCCTGCAACCCAGCTACCCCACCGTAGGGATGCCCAGGGTCTCCTGTCGGAGAGAGAGGGTGCAGGGAGGTCCCCCGGAGGAGACACCATGGGCACAGGCCACATGATGAATTCAGAGGCCCTAGCAGACAGCGGGATGCGAGACGCTTTCCTGGACCTTCCAGCCCAGCTACTAGCTGAATGCTGTCACATGAATGACCCCAACACCCCATGGAACAAAAGAAACTGCCCAGTCAACGCACAAAATTGGGAGAATAAATTGCCGGTGGTTTGTCACGAAGTTCTGAGGCGGCTGCTCACAGCAACAGATGGTAAAACTATAAAGAAAAGGCAACGAGTAACAAAATGTCCAGGACGATGGTGCTGTCTGGATGGGAGGAGGGGCAAGCAGGGGTCCTCCGAGACACTGACTCGGATACACCTAGATTTATTATTTAAATTAAACAAACATTTCACATACAAAACAGCCAGTGAGGCTGCGTCCCAGGTGTGTTACAGGCTTCAATTAGACACGGTAATAAGCACAGAGCCTGTACCGTGCCTGACACGTGGTAAACACTCACCAAACTACCGTTACCAGGAAGCAGGGATGCAAATTATAGTTTTATTTTTAGGCTGAAAACCGTATGAGATGATTTCTACATACCCTTTTATGCTGGGTACCTTGGGTAACTATTTAGTGACTTGACCTTGGTAAGACCTTGTAATCATAACCCATTATTCTTTCTAAAAGCAATCTGGAAAAATCCCAGAGCCCAATGAACATTAAGAGAGGGAAGGGAGGGGTGTTGGGCAAGAACCATTCAGAGCAATTTTCTCTGTCGGGGAAGCACTTTATATTGAACAACTGTTCTGTTAAACCCCAAGGGTGCTCCCGGGTGAAGACCGGAGTGCCTGCCCAGAGCTCTAAGTGGGTCCGCAGAGCACGGCTCCATCTCGGAGTCAAAGGGGCACCTGTCAAACATGAAATATTACCCAGGTTATTAGCAGGCACTACACTGCATGCAGGGTTTCCAAACTGCCACACAGAGGGAAGCCATTAAGCCAGAAAACAACTGGCCTAGCACAAGGAGCTGCTGATCTTGACAAACAGTCCCCGGCTCCCAGAACACAGTGCGCCCAGCTGCGGGCCTGGACATGACACAGCCATCTCATGTCCAGGGGCAGTTGAGAGGGATCACCACTCCGCTTCCAGCTGCCCGGCATTCCGGATTTTCTGGAAACACAGGTGGTTCCCGTCTCCAGCTTAGCACACACACAAACTCAGGCCAAGGCAATGGAAGTTCACAGCAGGCCAGCCTTGCAACCGCGAAACCTACCTGCCCAACCCATCATCCACCCAGTGTGACACCCTACCCGTTTTCAGGGCAACATGGCAGAGAGGCAAGTCCCAACAAAACCACCCCTTCTGGCATTTTCCTCGTTGCCCAGCAAATACAGCTCTTATAGTAAGCTAGTGTTTCTCAAACTTTTAACTTTTAATTTCCCCTTTAGGGTAAACATACAGACTGACTCGGCCCTTCCCACCAGCCCCAGATTCTGATACTTGATCTTCTACTGCGTAATGGCTCCACTCTGAAAATCACTGCTACCTTCCACATAATCCTATCAGCCAAGACTCAGTAGTAGTTTCTGTGAAGTTTGTATTACCAAAAAAATTGTTTTTTTTTTTAAGATTTTATTTATTTATTTGAGAGAGCATGAGTGAGAGAGATCACAGAGGGAGAGGAAGAAGCAGGCTCCCCAGTCTGCAGGGAGCCCATCGTGGGGCTGGATCCCAGGACTCCGGGATCATGACCTGAGCCAAAGGCAGCCACTTAACCGACTGAGCCACCCAGGCACCCCCAAAATATTGATTTTTTAAACACCTAAAAATCATATCTAAATATAAAATTAAATTGTAATACTGCCTTTGCTTTTCATTATACAACCTCCATGATCTCTAACACTCAACCACACTTCTGAAGAGGGAATGGGCATCCCCTTCCCCAACCCCCAACGGACCCCCACTGCTCCAGGAATATGTGGGAAGGCTGGCTGGTCCTGAAGAAAGTGCTGTCCTGTGTTTGTGCAAGCTCATGCCAGTGCGGAATCCATGATGCTAGGACTTGTTCTGGGGACTCTTAGAGCTTGACAGAAGGTAGATTAAGGAACTTGCTTCCACAAAGATAAAATCAGAATATGTGGGACTTGGGGACATCCGATCCTTCTCCCAACACCCCCACTCTCCACCCCAATGCTCCCTGAGCAGCAGTACACAGACCTGGCCAAAAGGGAGGCCCGTCTGTTGCCCCGCCTCCCCTATCAGGTTCAATAAAATCACTGCGGGGCGGGATTACTTACTAACTTCCTCCTCACAGCAGCTGACAGCACCTACCCCAGGACCTTGCTCTCACACGGTTGTAAATCAAGTCGGGAAACAGGCCTGTACAGAGTGGTGATTCCTGGCCTTTCTGAGTGCAACTAACTCAAGGTCAAATATTCCGTGGACGTTCATGAAATTATAATTGTACTTTTGGTACTTGTTAACTGAGAAAATACTGGGCAAGACCACTATGAAAAAAAGAATTTCCATTCCACTAATCACAACAGCAACTATACATATTTGAGAAGTAATGAGAATGAGAAATGTCCTTCGATACACAGCAAGTCTGCGGGGTGATACAGCTGTGTGCAGCTACTCCTAATTATCACCGTCCCCTCTCAGGGTCGGCAGCCCCTGACTCAGGAAACAGACACACAGAAAAGACAAAAGCATTTCACAAACGCTGAATGAGCGCCTCCCCTGTGCTGGTCGTAGGTCTCATTAGAGCTACGAGTGTCATGGGGAAAACAGGTCATAAGTATAATATACTTATATCATACTTGGGATAACCTGGTGCCGTGAAGCACATACTAGGTGCTGTGAAGAAGGTAAAACAAGGTATGGAGACAAGGCAGAGGCTATTTGATATTTAAGAACACAGTCAAGGGGCGCCTGGGTGGCTCAGTCGTTAAGCGTTTGCCTTTGGCTCAGGTCATGATCCCGGGGTCCTGGGATAGAGCCCCGCGTCGGGCTCCCTGCTCAGCGGGAGGCCTGCTTCTCCCTCTCCCACTCCCCCTGCTTGTGTTCCCTCTCTTGCTGTGTCTCTCTCTGTCAAATAAATAAAATCTTTAAAAAGAAAACAAACCCCCCAGTCAAGAGGACCTCTCCGAGGAGGTGACATTGAAGCAAGGACCTGAATGAAGTGAAGAGCAAGCCATGCCACCATAAGCCCAGGGACTGTTGCAGGCACAGAGAAGAGCAAACGCAAAGGCCCTGGGGCAGGCGTGACCTTGACAAAGGGGCTGGTGTGCCCTGGAGAGGAGGAAGCCAGTGGGAAAATGAGAAGAGCCCAAGTGGCAGCCGCAGAGGCTAAGATCAGCCAGAGTCTTAGAGGCAAGTCAGGCTCTGGAGTTTCTTCCAAGTACACCGGGGTGCCCCAGGAGCCTGGGTGCAGAGGGGTGACTGCAAGGGGGTAGGAGGGGCTGGAGGAACACCAGGAGAGGAGCAGGAGATGGAGACCCTGTGCCGAGGCGGAAGCAGTCAGACCGGGAAGCTGTTCAGGAGAGCCAACAGTCAGCTGACCAAGCGGAGGTGTGCCGTGAGAAAAGGAGTCAAGGACAACACTAAATCGTTCGCCTGAGAACCTGGCCAAGTGCAGGTGCCATTCGCTGAGGTGAGGCATGACGGCGGGCAGAGGGAGGGCAGGGCACATGAGAGTTCTGTCAGGCCAACACAGCTGAGACGTCTACAGGAGGGACGGTGGTTAAAGCCACAGGATGGACTGGAGTCCCCATGGGAGAAAATACAGGACAAAAAAGAGGAAACAGGGGTGCTCGGTGGCTCAGTCGGTGAAGCATCCAACTCTTGATTTCAGCTTGGGTTGTGAGATCGAGCCCCGTGTTGGGCTCCACACTGAGCATAGTGCCTGCTTAAGATTCTCTCTTGCTCTCTTCCCTGCCCCTCCCCATCCCCTAAAAAAAAAAAAAAAAAAAATAGAAGAAGAAACACTAAAGGACTCAGATTCAAGGACATGCATGTGAATCGTGGCTCCAGTCTTAGCAGGGTGGCCTCAGGCAAGCTTCTCCGGGTTCTAGACTGCTGACCCATTCAACAGGAAAACCACCATATACGCGATAATTGTGAGTACAGGAAGTACTGCACAAATACTGGCAAAAGTGGAATCAGATATTACTAAGTCTGTGACTGATACACAGTGACACCAAAAAGGAAAAAATTCATTAAAACAAACCAGGTTATCCCAAGTGAACCCCCTTTACTCGTGAAGCACACGGCTCAAAGTTTCCACAGCAGGTGGAGAAAAAGGAGGGAGCCACAGCCTGGTCCAATGTGACCAAAGAGCACTTGGACTTTGTTCCCATCCGGCTTCAAACTTCTGCTGTGAGGCCTTTGTTACTGTGTCACTTGGGGCAGTAAACCTGGGGAGAGTCGCCCATTCAAGTTAAATATGGATAGACTTGGGGGGGCTCATCTGCACATCTGGTGGGCTAGGGGACAGAGTAGTGGACATGGACTTCAAATCCACTGCAGATCCGCTGCCTGGTGCAGGTGCCCTGCTGGGAGCTCCAGCTCCACCGGGAACAAGGTCAGGCCTGAGTGCCCCCCCAACTCGAGGACCTGCCACCAGGGAGCAAGTCCCAGACACTGTCAGCACCTTCTGATGAGTTCTGAAGGGGTGCCACCCCCAGGAGGATAGGGCACCTAGCCACACCTAACAAGACACATGAACAAAGGCAAGAAGGATGTTCAGATAGAGGACAACATAAGCAATGGAGGGGTGCATGAGAGAATGGTGTGCATGCATGGGGACCAGGTGGAGGGAGAACAGCACACCTCAGCATCACGAAAGAAACGAGTGGAAAACGTGGTGAGACACACAGCCGGAGGGCCAGGCTGGAGCCAGGCACGCGGGGCCACGCCCACCACGCCCACCACGCCAAGGACCCAGCGCTCAGCCCCAGCAGTTGGGAGCCTGGCCAGGGGCTTAAGCGAGAGAGGGCCATGGTTAGGCTCACATTTCAGGAAACTCACTCTCGCTGCATCAGTATGGAGAACAGACTGAAAGGGGAAGGATCAAAGTCCCACGGGGCTGGACCCTTGGGATGTGAAAAAGGGGACAAGGTCACCCCCAGCTAGCACCAGGAGGGTTCAGCTGGTGGCTCAGGATCCAACGCATGCTCACATGGCTCTTCCAGAGCAGCCTGTGCAAACGGCCTCCCCACTAAATATGATAATATCCTTTGGAAAATTCTAAGTACCTCTTCCTGGAGTGGCTCAAAGTCCCTTAACAACATATAGTACCTGACTGTTCCTAGGGGAAACTGGGTCGTGCGGTTTGTCTGAAACCATAAACCCAGGCTGTGAAATCCTAGCTCATAAACAAACAAAAAGTCCATGGCTCTGGACGTACAAGAGATGGGTAAGGGGGGGCCCTCGGAGGAGCAGGGCAAGGGCAGGACGGAGCTCTAGTTTTCACTGCATATCATTGCTGCATTTTGTTTTACCACTTCTAAATGTTATCTCTTCAAGAAACCAAGTGAAAAAAGGAAGGGAAGAAAGAAACTGTCCGCCAAGTCAGAGCTTCTTCATTTCTATTTATTATAAAACCTTTAAGACATTTTCTACAAGACCTGATGACTCAAAACTTCTCAACAGGAAAAAATTTCTCAAAAGGGAAATGGAAAATTATGGTAATTTGCACAAAGAATGTGTCACCAGAGAAATCTTCATGAGCAGAAATTCCTTACGGGGACAAAACTGAAAATCCCCTAGAAGAGCAGCTGGGAGCCTCTGCCAGCCCCAGCCGAGCTGCTCGGCTACCATGAGGAATGAGGCACACACACGCACGCACAGTTCTGCGTGCAGCCCCAGGGAGCTAACAGGATCCTGGTCCCAGTTACCACTCCTGCCTTGGCTTCAAACCAAAGCTAGTCGAGCACCTTGGAAAAGAGTATGTAACCCTCTGTACCTCACTTTCCCTGCTGTAAAATAGGGATGATGACACCCGTTCCCACTGCATAAAGCTGCTGCTGGCCACCACCATGCCTGCTGTCTCGTCTGTACCCACGCTAGCCATGCTGGTGAGCTGTAGACAAAAGGGGAACCGAATGCTGGAACCCCTGCCCTAGCTTCTAAAAATGGGAGGTGAAATCTCATCAGGCCCCCACGACAAATGAAGTTTTAGCCTGAAAGCAGACCAGGCAAAGGCCCTGCCCATGGCAATGCTGACTTCACTCAACAGTGACCAAAACACAAGACGGAGGTGCTCAGCCTTGAGGGCAAAAGCCACCTGCTTTCTACAAAGAACAGGATGATTTTGGAGGAACAACGAGGCTTTCATTGAGACAGCAAATAAACATGACAATTCCAAGGAAGGATCAGTTTTCCCATGATAGTAGTCAAGATCAAGGATCCGAGCTAAAAGCAAAAAGGAGGTTGAGGAGCAACTGTTTGGAATTGGATGTATTTGGACTTCAACGTAGCACGTGTTTCACGTGGCTGACTTTGTCTAGTTTTGTTTCCTCACTAGGATGGGTGACTGCTAAGGGTCCCTCCCTTCCAGTGTGAAGATATGTTAAATAAATGATTTCATTAACAAAATTACCAGATTACAAACACACACATTTAAAGTATAACTGATACCGTGTGCCCGACAATAAAAAAAAAAAATGACATATTCACCTAGCATTCAGCAGATTTTCTTTTAAAACTTTCCCTATTTTGGAAACCTTGAGATGAACAGGAACAACACAGGATGTGTATCTAGATGGACATAGGACTATACACAGCAGAAGCCAACATGAAATTGTATACTTACTACTCCCAACAGGATTAAACTAAAAATATTTTGTGAGACTTGACTGGGGAAAACTAAATGAGTGCAAGGATATTTCAGAGGAGTATCTGGGGGGGTTGCAAAAACTCATGTTAGGCCTGGATAAAGAGCAGTCAGGAACCCAATGTCTCAATTTCCCAGGATTTTTAAAAAACCGCTGGGCTCCTCAACTCCAGGTGCTTCAGTGCTGCTCTAGAACAGGCTCTGGACGGGAGCCCTGGGAGGATTAAGGAAGCTCAGGGCCCCAGCGCTCACGCCCTGGAGCAAACAGCGCTGGCCGGCCTCCAGCCCCCTCACATCCCCTCCACCTGCAACGGCAGTGAATCAGCAAAGCTGCTGGAAGCCTTTGAACGGATGACTTGCAGCCCTGGTGGGTTTTCAGCCAGTCACTTTGAAGTGTGAGCTTCTGAGAGAAACTTGGAAAGCACCCCCAGTGTGCTGCCCAGTTCCCGTTTCCCAGTCCTAATGCAGGTAGCCTGAAACAGAGACAGAGAGACAGATGGACAGAGATACAGTGGGACAGATACAGAAAGAGTGCGTGCAACAGCACGACTGTAAGACAGGCAGACCAGCCCCAAGGGGCCCCTTCGTGGGGCCACAGTGGGGAAGGCATGGTACATGAGTTTAATCCTTAGGATATGAAAGACTGGTCAGAAATCTAAATGTTTCTTTTTCTTTCTTTTCTTTTTTTTTTTTTTAAGTAATCTCTACACCCAACATGGGGCTCACACAACCCTGAGATCAAGGGTCACATGCTAAACCAACTGAGCCAGCCAGGCGCCCCTAAATGTTCTGTTTTGTTCATCTTACCCTCATCTTCCCACCTTCCCAAATGTAAATATAAATTAAGGGTGAATATTTACAGCCTATATTGTAAATAAGGGTTACTGGTCTGGCTATACAAAAGGCTCCTCATACCAACAATGAAAACATATGTGCCCATAAAAGCTTGTACACAGGGGCACCTAGCTGGCTCAGTCAGTAGAGTATATGACTCTTGATCATGGGGTTGTGAGTTCGAGCCCCACACTGGGGGTAGGGAACACTTAAAAAAAAAAAAAAAATCTAAAAAAAAAAGAAAAAAAACCTTGTACACAAAAGTTCATGACAGCATTACTCATAAGAGTCAAAGGTAGAAACAACCTAAATGTCCATCAACTGATGAATAGATAAATAAAATGTGGTCTGTTTGTGCAACGGAATACTGGACAATAAGAAAGTAATGACATATGCTACAACACGAATGAACCTTGAAAATATTATGCTAAATGAAACCAGCCAAAAGACCACAAGTTACATGATTCCATTTAGATGAACTGCCCAGAACAGGCAAATCCGTAAGCATAGAAAGTGACTGTCTAGGGCTGATGGAGATAGGGAAGTGGGGAGTGACTGCTAAGGGGTGGTGTGTTTCTTTTCGAGATAATGACAATTTTCTGAAAATAGTGGTGATAGTTGCACAACTCTGGGAATATACTGCAAGCTATTTAATTGCATACTTTAAATGGGTGACTTGTATACTACATGAATACCTCAATAAAGCTGTTACAAAAAACTAATCAATAAGAAAAAAATCTCCCAACAGAAAAATGAGTCAAAGAAATGAAAAGGCAGTTCACAAAAGAAACACCGGTGGTCAGAGGCGCCTGGGTGGCTCAGTCGTTAAGCGTCTGCCTTCGGCTCAGGTCATGATCCCAGTGTCCTGGGATCGAGCCCTGCATCAGGCTCCCTGCTCCGCGGGAAGCCTGCTTCTCCCTCTCCCGCTCCCCCCGCTTGTGTTCCCTCTCTCGCTATGTCTCTCTGTGTCAAATAAATAAAATCTTTAAAAAAAAAAGAAACACCCGTGGTCAATATATTCTATACGGAAAAAAGATGTTCAGCCTAATAAAGAAATATAAAGAAGTACAAGATACCACTTCCAGGATCAAACTGGCAAACATCTAAAAGATGGACAGTTTCCACAGCATGTTGCCAGCGAGCAGGATCATGAAATGGTACCCTTTGTCTAGACGGCAGCCTGCCGACACTGATGCAAATTTTTAATGCATTCGTTGGTTGGGTAAAAACTAATGCCTGGATGCAAGTAACTGATCCAAGAGCCCCTGGTGCAGATGCTACAGTTTCCCAATCTGACGGGGATTTCACCCAGCTGGAAGGCAACTGTGAGTCCTGGGAAAGGACTGTGGGTGGGGCTGTGTAGCTGTGCCCAGAGAAAACACAGCCTTACTAATATATAATAAGCACCACCATGTGAAGCAATTGGGAGGTTAGGGAAATCACAGGCTCATTGTTTCCAAAGGGCAGCAGCACGTGGAGAGAACACCACCAAAGGGAATAACTGGAATGGCTGCCGGAGCTGCCTGCCTGCAAAGGGTTTCAGGATGCAGGCTACTTCATTGATCCCTGCAGTGATCCTGCGGAAAGGCTGTTAATATGATCACCCCCCATCATGCAGATAACCCAGTCAAGGCTTAGAGGGGTTGTCAGCGGACCTCGGTCGCACTGACACAGACAGATTCAAGGCCACGTCCATATACTCTAAAAGATAAGAACTTTCCTCTTCAGAAAAAGACAAAACTTCCACAGACACACGGACAGACATGTAATGCTAGGCTCTACAGACCCTTCGTCTGTCCTAAAAGGGCAAATTCTCTGTCGTTAACTGGCACTTACCAACTCCCTCTCCTTATGCTAATAAGGGTTACAAAACACCTTATAAAAGCTATAAGTGAACATCGCTAAGTCTTCGTTCTAATCTTCGGTGTTTGCTGCTGCCAGATGAAACATAAAATTAAGACTCAGAAACACCTTGATTTTCTGGAAGCATGGCACACCAGGTACCCAGGCCAACTCTCTAGCAAACAGCTGCAAATGCTGAAGAGAAATTGTGAGACATCTTTTAAAACACATCAAAGAACTGGAGAGTCAGTAAGGAACACTGAGGGGTCAAACAAAGTTAAGCAAAGGCTGGAATCCAGAGAGCAAGTGGAGCTTTGAGGGTGGGTATCAAAGGCATCTGCAGAACTGAGCAAGCTCGAGTTCCTTCTCCCTCCCAAAGACAGAGGTCTCATGGGAGGGCCCTCCAGAATAGAGCTGGAGCCACAGAGAGTTACAAGTCAGTGAAAAAAAGACTGCAGAGAAAACTGCCTACATCAAATTTTTGGCATCAAGTGGAGGGTAAAATCCCTAGCTGGCCCCCAAACAGATGACAGCCCAAATTCACACATCATAAAAGATACGCTTCAGGTAGATAAAAAGTGATCCCAGAATGAAAGTATTAAATGCAAGAAGGAATGAGGAAAAACTAGTCAATAATAAATGAGTAAATCTAAACAATACTGACATCATTAGATGTCTTCTAAAATTTTAAAAAGAATTAAAATACCCACCTATAGAACGAAAGAAAGGGGTGATGGGAATTAAAGTGTGCTAAGGTCCTTAATTGTTTGAGAGTAGGGTGTGAGACAGTGAGTAAAGTTAGACTTTGGTTAAGTTATGTAAACTGAGAGATATACCATGTTCATGGAAGGTTCGATATCATAAAAATGTCAATTCTATCCAAACTGATGTGGAATAAGTTCAAAGCAATTCTAATAAAAGATCCCAACAATTTTTATGGAATTTGACAAGCACAATCTAAAATGAAGATAGAAGAGCAAAGGGCCAAGACGTTACCAGATACCAAGAACTGTTACATAAAAATTTAGTCATTAAGTCAGTGTGATATCAGGACAGATATAGAGAATAAACAGTAAAGAGCTCAGGAATAGATCCACACATTTGTGGACACTCACTATATATAAGGGTTGCTGGTGACATTTACAGATCCACATGAAAGGAATGTATTTTTTTTAATAAATAGTACTAGGACAATTTGGTATACTTACTAAAAAAAAAAAGGAATCAGCTCCTTACCTCATAATATACACAAAAATAATCTTAAATGGGCTGAAAACCTTAATGTAAAACACAAAATCATAAAATGCTTGGAAGACAATACCTAGGGGATTATCTTTATAAACCTGAAGTAGAGAGGAAGTTCTTTAAAAGGAACGGAAAGAGATAACCATAAAAGAAAAATGATGAACCTTAAAATTAAGAATTTGTTAAAAAACAAAACAAAACAAAACCTACAGTGAAAAGGCTAGCCACAAATTGGAAGCAGTTACAACACATATAACCAACAAAGGATTAGTATACAAAATAAAAAACAAAACCAAACAAGAAGTCTATATACAAGAAAAAGACAACCAGATAGGAAAATAAGCAAAAGATTTAAGCAGCTGTTTCACAGAAGCTGAAACCTGAATGACCAATAAGTACATGAAAAGATGCTTAGCCCACTAATAATCATGAAAATGCAAATCAAAACCACATGAGATATCACTCCCATCAGATTACTAAAAATTTTAAAGTCTAGTAAAACCAGAGTTGGGAGGATGTGAAATAAACAGAATTGTCAGTTGAACTGTAAACTGGGGAAAGCACTCTGGAAACAGGTATTATTTGGTCGAGCTGAAGCTCACACACCCTGTGATTCAGTCCCACTCCTGTACCCTGCAGACGCTGCACGTATGCTCCAGAAATGTTCACAGCAGCACTCTGTCTCAGCAAAATAACGAAGACAATCCAAATGTCCGTCAGCAAGAGAAAGGACAAATAAATTCTCTTGCAACAGAACATATCCATCTGAGAAAGTCAAGTAAGCCAACAATTTAAGACACGGAAGAAAACAACGTGATTATATTAAGTTCAAAGGCATGCAAAATGAGACAACACATTGTTTAGCAATACGAATACACACAGTAAAACTTTACAGGAAGGCAAGAGAGTGATAAAAGCAAACCTGCGATGACCTGGGAGTGGGGTGGGCCACGATCAGGGAGGGGCGCTCCAAACCTAACCGTAACATTATTTGTAAACTGACTGATGGGGTACATGGGTTTCCTTGTATCTTTATTCTTTATACTGTGCGTATTCCTTTGCATCTACTCAGTATTTAACAACTTACAAAATTAAACAATGTTCTTTCTAACTTGCAACAATATTTGGAAGCATGAACTTGGGCAGCTGAGTTACAGTGAACCAGGAAAGTCCCTGACCGGGCCCCGGGTGCCCCGAGACTACCAGAATGAGAAGGGCTTCACCTAGCAGGCTTCGGAGCCATGGAGACACGGCTTCCCGCTGGGCGGCAGCGCCTGCCCTTCCGGGACAGGAAGGTGGCTGCTTAGTTGAACAGCTCCAGCATGGGAAGTGGTGTGGGTGGGGCGGGGAGATCAGGTTCCGCTGCCAGGGCTCTTAAGACAAGAAGCTCGGTTCTTTCTTTTTTTTTTTTTTTTTTTTAAAGATTTTATTTATTTATTTGAGAGAGAGAGAATGAGAGATAGAGAGCACGAGAGGGAAGAGGGTCGGAGGGAGAAGCAGACTCCCCGCTGAGCAGGGAGCCTGATGCGGGACTCGATCCCAGGACTCCAGGATCATGACCTGAGCCGAAGGCAGTCGCCCAACCAACTGAGCCACCCAGGCGCCCGCTCGGTTCTTTCTTTTCTTTCTTCTTTCTTTCCTTCCTTTCTCTGTTTCTCTCTCTCTTTTTTTTTTTTTCTTTTTCGGTTTGGTTTTTCTTTCCAGTTTTACCAAGAAATAACTGACACACATCACTGTCTCTGTTTAAGGTGTACAGCAGGTGGTTTGAATTTCCATGTGTTGCAAAATGATGACCGCAACAGGTTTGGCTGACATCTGTCTTCTCATAGGGACCCAAGAAAGAAAAGGGAAACAATCTTCTCTTTGTGATGAGGATTCCCAGGATTTACTCTCTCAACAATCCCCCTAGATGTCACGCAGTGTCAGCTGTCCTCGTCAAGTTGTCCGGCAGGTTTCTGATGCTACAACAAAACCCACCACACCTGCTTTCCAGCCGGTCCCACCCTCAGCTGGAACCGCCACCTGCCACCTCCGAGCCTCTGCCTGCCGCCGTGTAGACAGGAGTGCAACTCTCCATTCTAACCAGGCCCTCTGCTTCCTCCTTTGAAGCTCAAGGCTTACGTGTCTCCAGTTCCCAACAAGCAGGCTTGACTCCCTGAGCCCAAGCCCTGGCTTCCTGTCGAATCTAAAGTAGACGGAAGTCTACTTTAACTGGCCCTTGGACTTGAGGTCAAGCTGCTGCTGGCCCGAGCACCACTGAGAGGGCCAGGGCCCTGTGCTGACGCTCAACCCACAGCCTGCAGCCAATGCATAAGCCCCTCAGTGCTGAAAGGCTTACTCTTTGACCTTTATTATTTCAATCACCTAGAAACTGGCCGGCAAAAGGAGGAGATAATGGTCTCCAGGACAACCTGCTTTGGGCACACAGTGTATTTAGTTTTTCATGTTCTCTCGGGCTGGGTCCCTCCCTTTCGTGGTGCCACCCTGCCGAGACAGCGGGTCTGGGTACCTTCTCCCACCCGCTCAGGCACCACCCTTCGAGGAATTCCAGAAAAGAGTGAGCCACCTGGTCGTTTACATGGCAAACTGGTGACACCCCGAAACCCCACCCACAGCAGCTGCCCTCCTACTCGCAGGAGCTCCTGTCTATGCAACCTAATCAAACCATGTGACTCTTTAAAAATGGTCTTTTATTCACCTGGGTGGCTTAGTGGGTTAAGCATCAGACTTCACCTCAGGTCATGATCTCAGGGTCCTGGGATTGAGCCCCACATCGGGCTCTCTACTTAGCGGGGAGTCTGCTTCTCCATCTCCCTCTGCCCCTCCCCCCACTGGTGCACATGTGCGTTCTCTCTCTCTCTCTCTCTCTCACAAATAAAATCTTTAAAAAAAGGTCTTCTGGGTGCCTGGGTGGCTCAGCTGGTTAAGCATCTGCCTTCTGCTCAGGTCATGGTCCCAGGGTCCTGGGATAGAGCCCCACTTTGGGCTCCTGGCTCAGCAGGCAGCCTGCTTCTCCCTCTGCCTCTCCCCCTGCTCATGCTATCTCTGTGTCTCAAATGAATAAATAAAATCTTTAAAAAAACTTTTTTTAAATAAAAATGGTCTTCCCTGGTCATACACAGAGACATACAGATACATGGAATAGCTCTGAAAGGACCCACAGATACTATTAACATTTATCTGAGAGGGGAACTGGGTCAGGCACCGAAGCATGACTTACTCTCCATGGTGCATCCTTTTTTTTTTTTTTTTAAGATTTGTTTACTTTAGAGAGAGAGAGGATGAGTGGGAGGGGCAGAGAGGGAGAGAGAATCTTCAAGCAGACTCTGCACTGAGCAGGGAGCGTGGAGTCTGACGCAGGGCTCGATCCCACGACCCTGAGATCATGACCTGAGCCGAAACCAAGAGTCAGATGTTTAATTGGCTGCGCCACCCAGGTGCCCCTCCATGGCACATTCTTTAGAACCTTCTGATTTGTGCACCTTGTGCATATTCCTCTACCATCTTTTTTCTTCCTCTGCACACTTTCTTTCTTGACCCTCTCAAGGGTCCTCTTCTCCTAACTAACACATAATAACACCAGTCACCAATAATGGAGTCAGGGACTCAAATAAGCATTTTACATGCATTACCTCATCGATAATTCCGGCCAATAAAATTATGTGTGAGGTCATCGTATCCCCACTTTGCAACTGAGAAAACTGAGGCTTGGAGAGACCAAGTATTTTGCCCAAAGGGACACATCTAATAAGTATAAGAAGTACTATGAGCCCAGGGATGCCTGACTTAGAAGTACCCTATATGCAGGTTCCAGCTGGGGATGATCTGTCCCAGGAGACGTTTGGCAATGTCTGGAGACATGGTCCATGGTCACAGCTGCAGGTGAGTGGGTATTACGGGCATCTATGGGTGGAGGCCAGGGGTGCCATAATCATCCTGAAGTGCACAGGACAGCCTACCACAAAGATTTATGCAGGCCCAAATATCAATAACGTCAAGGCTGAGAAACCATGCTCTACTGGAAAAAGACAGAGAAACTATCTTCTGACCTAAACTCTCATCGTTCAGGTCATACAGTTCACCATGTTTACGTCCACAGTCCAGCCAGATACCAAATCAACCATCAGGTTCTCCTTCCTTCAGTTGATAGCACGCTACCCCAAATCACATTGGAGTTTTGGCCAGCCTGCCAGTTCCTCTTCAGCCAATCAGGGCTGATCATCCGCCCTCCAACAACATTTACTGAGCACCAGCTATGTGCCAGGAAATGAGCTACACAGTGGGGCTACCAGGAGAAATGATCCCCTGTCCCTGCCTGCAAGATGCTGGGGGCCAACAAGGAGACAAAGAAACCCAGGATTATAATGTGAGATATGAATGCACGGAGAGATCAGTGCTGGATGCTAAGAAATCAATGGAGAAGGAGCTCCAAACTCAGCAGGGGGTGGATGGCTGGGTAGGGCCCAGAGAAGGCTTTCCAGAAGCATTTGAGCTTGCGGAAATTAGACAGAGGGAATCCTTCCCTTCCCAAAGGACCCCTCACCAGACCTTTTAGAGTATGGTCTCTGAGAATCCACAGATGGACACCTTTCAGTAGAGAGCTTGGTAGAACTCACAGCACAGTTGCTGACCCCCTCTGCGCAATCTGGATAATTCCTGCCCTGAGGGAGGCCGCAACCTGGTTTCCCTACAGGTTTGGGCCTTCTTTGACTGCAGTCCTCACTAGCCTCTCTGGCTTCGAACCACCCCGCACCTTGCAGCAGGAGGTAACTCCGCTTTATGCGGCAAACCCTGTGAAGTACGTGCTTGATCTCTCTAAACAATTCTGGGAGCTAGATACCATTACCGCTATTTGACAGATGAGGAAACGGAGGCACGGTGGTGAAGTAACTGGCCCTCAGAGAGCCACGACACAGGGAAGCAGGGATTCACACCCAACATCAGAGTCTTCGCTGCCTCTATCTGAGGAGACCTGTACAGATAATCCAAGCACGCTGTTCACTCTTAATCTCCCCATTTCGGTAGAGCCTTCCAACATCAGTCATCCTTCTCATTTGTGCCTCCCCCGTGGTGCTCCTTGTACTGTATCGTGATCATCCACATAGCTAAGAGCTCCTTGCTCCCGGGATCCAGTCTTACACCCCGGACACAGAAAACACTGAATGCATAAACAAGCCTGGACTCCCTGGGCCCAAGCAACATCAACCTACCCAAAGCCAGAGCAGCCTGCCTCTTCCACCAATGCAGTGGACTTCCCTTCAGGCTGGGCCCAAGCCTTGGAGACAGCAATTCAGTCACACGAGGGACCAAGCAGGCTCTCTCAGCCAGCTTTCCCTCCAGCATTGGAACAGTCATGATTCGCTCTTTGGCTGTACACCAGATGCTTGTGTTTGGGGACATGTTGTACAAAAATATGTATCTTTAAACATTAGAACCTTAAAAGCAATGAACATGTGCTCCCCACTCTGTCTTTCCCTTTCTGCCAGACGGAGTGTATACACAATGGCAGGAGCTGCAGCAGCCAGCTTCAACCATGAGATGGAAGCCTGGGTTTGAGCAAAGAGAGCCACATGATCACTAGAACCTGTTCCTGGATACTTCACAGAACAGAGCAGGACGCCCTACCAGCTCTGGAATGCCCACTTCCAGACGTTTAATAAGAGGGGAGGAATACACTTTGAGTTTGTTTCAGCCACTGTATTTTGGAATTGCGTTGTTGGAGCATGTTCGGTTGTACTTGATTAAAACAAGGTGTGAGCATTTGCCCAGTGATTAACCTAGTCTGGTCTTTGTTGGTAAACCAAGCATAAATGATAGCCACAATTTCCCAACCAAACTCAGATGTTGTCATTACTGTATAACTTGAAAGAAAAAGCTGTCTTGAAAGGGTGATTTGAGTCACGCTGAGCCTAGAGAAGAAGGACAAACAAACTGACCTCCTGGTTTGTTTCATCCTTGAGCATTACAGACATACCTCAGATTTCCAAGTAGCCCAGGCTACTCTTTTCTGACAGTTTGTCTGCGTAAACTCCAGCTTGGCTCTCCTCCTCCAGCTCATTACCTGAATCAAAGACACCCAAGTGGAAAATCTGATGAGAACCCGAAAGGCACCTGCTCCCTAAGAGTTGCCCTTTTATGCATCCAAGAAACACAGGCAAATCCAGAGCCCTGAGCACAGAGCCTGGCACGATGTAAGTGCTCAGTACGGGTCTGTTTGGATCATTATTGGCCTGCTGCATGTCAGACGCCATGCTGGACAGCTGGGGCACAAAGATGAGTAAACCCGCTCCTGGTCCCTACGCTCAGGAATACCTGCTTACCAAAAGACATAACGCAATGTTGAAAAGCAAGAGCAACAAGACTGTGCCCAGGTTCCTGTGTTGCTACAGCATTAGCATTTCCCGTGGGGTGTCTCAGACGCTCTTGCTTCTCATTTCATACCCTTGCCCTCGGTGAGCACACCCCTTCCCACAACTTTAGGGACTTTTGCTGGATGACAACTGCTAGCTCACCACTGGACTGTTTTACAGGCACCCACTTTCCACCTATTCAAAACTAAATGTATCTTCCCTTCTCGCATCCGCTCCCCATCCTGCTCCCTATCACACTGAGTGGCATCACCACCCGCCGGTCAAGAAGAGGAGGTCAATCCTGACAACTCTCTGCCTCTAACTTCCTCATCTAAGTAATCACCAAGTTTTGTCAATTCTCCAAAATCTCTCTCACCACCCTGTGCCTCTAACCTGACTCGAGGCCACCCTCATTTCTCACCTGGATTATTCTAGCAGCCTCTTCGTTGGTCTCCAGGCCTGCTCCCTTTAATATATCCTTCACATAGCCAGGTGATTGTTCTAATCCACAAATCTGATTCTTAAATGGCTTCCCATTAACCTAAAACTTCAAGTCCTTAACTAGGTTTACAAGGCCCCGTAGGACCAGACCACAGCCAGCTTCTTCAGTCTTATCTCTCAGCTCTGTCTCTAGGCAGAGAAATTAATTATTACACTAGCCCCTAAGCTTTCTCACAAACTCCATCTTCAACTGAGAATACTCCCCCCTTTTCTTGTCTCCACTCTCCTAAGCATCCTTTAGGTCTCCGCTTCTTGGGGGGCAGAAGCCTCCCTGGATTCGCCTAGACCGGGTGAGGGGCCTCTACTCTTTCCAGAGCAAGGACAACTTTTCTGCTTTTCTTCCATCATAGCAGTATCAGAGGTGCCTGTTTATCTCTATGGCTCCCACATGAGTCTCATGAAACAAATAATCGCAGCAACAAACACACACAGTATTTACTTTGTGTCAGGAAATGTTCTTAGCACTTTGCACCTATCACCGTATTAAATCTTTAGAACCTTAGGAGGCAGGTTTTATTATTATCTCTGCTTTAAGTTTGAGGAAACTGAGACAGAGAGCGATAACCTAACGTGCTTCAGAACACAGCGGGCAAGCAGAGAGTCGGGATTCAAACCCCGGCCGCCTGGCTCCACAGTTCACACTTCCAACCACTACACCAGGAGGAGCAAGTCTGTCCGGTTCACCTGCTCTATCCTCACAACCTATCAGATGCCGGGCCACCGTCTGCGGAAGGAATGAATGAATGAAATAATCTTATACAGGGGCAGTGTCGACTCTGCAAGCACCTCCTGGTTCTGGCAGGTCCGTGCCCTCCGGCCCCGACCCGCCGACGTGAGCTGCCCTGGCACCCCGCCAGCCTACGGCCGCAGAACGACCACCCGCCGCGGCGCGTGGGGTCAAGGGACAGTGACAGCTGGGCGGCGGGGGCGGAGATGCTACCAGCTGGGGTGTCACCCAACCCGGGAGGCGACCCGCGCTCCCTCGCAGGAACTGCCGGTCCGCTCGCCCCTTCCGCGCCCGCTCGCCTGGAGGCGCCCCCCACCCCAGCTGCCCCGCACCCTCCTGCCCCGCGGTGTCCCCTCAGTCCGGGTTCCCTTCTCATTCCACTTCCCTCCCCTCCCCCACACAACCGTCTCCGACGTCCCGCCGCGCCCCATCTTTCACCGCCTCCGCCGGCTCTCGGGACTCGGCCAGCCCCGGGCGCTTGCTGACCCTCACCTGCCATGTCCCGGACCCCACCGTAGAGGGAGGTGCATCACGGCCGCGAGAAGGCCGGGGACGGCACTTCAGAGCAGACAAAGGGCGCCGCCATGTTAGAGTCGGGCGGAACCGACCTCGCTGGCTTCCCGGCCGCAACTTCCGGCGCATGCGCAACGTCCGCGCTAGCCGAGGACCGCGGACAGGCGCATGCGCCTACCTATCCAGAAGTTCTGTATTACAGTACTTCTGCACTTAGAATTGTCCTCATTGTAACCCTCCCTTGGTTTTCTATACCAAACATAACTGTAACAGCTTCCCGGCGTTTAGCGCTTACTGTGTGCCAGGCACTGTGTTAAGCACTTTACGTGCATGATCTCATTAAGTCCTCTCGCTAACCGTCGGATAGTCTTTTTCTCCCCCCTTTTGAAGAAGGGAAATCAGAGGCTCAGGAAGAGTAAATGAATTGCCCATTGTCACGCGTCTTATAAGTGGCGGAGCACAGACGTGAACCTAGTTGTGGCTCCAAAGTTGCAGATCCCCGCTTATGTTTTTCTACCTCCTGAGCCAACCACTGCCCCATTTCCTATTTAGGGCAGATCTAGGATTAGTCGGTGTGAACGAGGGTGCTGGAAACAAACGTGTCGGCCGACTTGAACAGTCCCTCTGTGGCCTCTATCCAACTTTTCTGCACCTCTATTTCCTCACAGTTCGTGGGCTTTCTCTTTTCTTCACTTCTGATCCTGATTATTTCCCATGAGGTTTTTTGTTTGTTTGTTTGTTTTTTTAAGATTGTATTTATCTATTTGAGAGGGAGTGAGCACGACGGGGAATGAGGGCGAGGGAGAAGCAGGCTCCCCGCTGAGCAGGGAGTCCCATGCGGGCTCGATCCCAGGACCTTGGGATCATGACCTGAGCCGAAGGCAGACGCTTAATGACTGAGCCACCCAGGCGCCCCACTCCCATGGGTTTTCATAACACTCTTGCCACCACCCTGAACTCCTTTCCTTCCTTGTCTTTTTGTCACATGGATTTGGTAAGCTTTCCAACCCTCAGTAAATCCAACTGCGCCTTTTCTCTTTGCTTGCATCCAAACAGCCGTGCACAGTTGGACAAAATACCCAAAGGGACAGATTGTTCCCTACAAATTCATGATCACTGGCCTGAAGAGGAACGTCAAAAAATGTCCATCTGGCCAAGTCTCTACTCCTCCCTTCACAATCAGTAGGGAAACTAAAAAGCTCACCAGCAGTTGACTTCGCCCTTTCTTTTACAGGAAAATCATAGCAAATCTGATAGGACCCCTCTTGTCCTCCCAATATGAAGGACACAGATCTACCTCTGTGTCCATCTGTGTTGGATGTAGTCAGCTGGGACTCATCATCCATTCCTTCCAGAATCTAAAAAGTTAAAATTCCATTTCCCAGACTCAGTTGCAGTTAGAATTCCAGATACAGATGGATTCTGCCAGTTGCTAAGATTGGGTGGAAGGCAGAAGTGAGGCAATAGCCATTGGCCTACCGATGTTAGCTGATTGCTGCTGGCAAGCAAGGTCATGCAAATGTGAGGGTTTTCAGCAGTGCATAGTGGCTAGTCTCCAGCTTCATGAGTGTTCAGAAGCATCTGTGAGATGCTGACAGCCAAACTCAGCATTCTAGTGCCTGGGAACCAGCTTCTAGCCCCAAATCTAGATCCGTGGATTCTTGCTGGCAATATGTTGAATGCAATAATCTCGGTGATGACTTCTTGATTCCTCATCTTCCTGATTGTGGCAGAAGTAATGTCCTCTGGTTGGTGAGTTCTACGGTATTCTGGAGCCATGACTAGAGAACCAGTCTAGAGACCCTTCTTTCAACCCTTCCAATAATGTTATAAACACTTAATTTTCTGTATGAAATCCCTTTCTGTTTAAAAGAAGTCTGAAGACAACGTGAGGGATCCTTGAAGGATGGAAATGTTCTGTACCTTGACTGTATCAATGTAAATATCCTGGTTGTGATATGATGCTACCTTAGCTTTGCAAGATGTGAGCAGGGCGGAAACTGGGTAAAGAAGGGTGGTGGTGGAATTGCTCCGTATTGTTTCTTAAAATTGCATATGAACCGGGGCGCATGGGTGGTT
Source organism: Zalophus californianus (assembly GCF_009762305.2). Classification (NCBI taxonomy): domain Eukaryota; kingdom Metazoa; phylum Chordata; class Mammalia; order Carnivora; family Otariidae; genus Zalophus; species Zalophus californianus. Next base: position 11,655,231 of record NC_045598.1, read on the forward strand.
CAGTAGGTTGACCATTTGACTCTTGATGACTCTTGATTTCGGCTCAGGTTTAACATAACATTAAACTTGGCTGAATTTATAAATATAAGTGAACCCCAAGAGACTTTGGGGTTTTAATGTCCCAGTTCCAACATCTGAGTTCAGCCCAGAAGCTGCTTGAGATTCTCTCCCTCTCTCATGGCCTCCCACCCCTGCGCTCACTGATTCGCGCTCTCTTTCTCTAAAAAATAAAATAAAATAAATAAATAAACAACACAACACAAAAAACAGGGGCACCTGGGTGGCTCATTTGGTTAAGCGTCGTCTGCCTTCAGCGCAGGTCATGATCCCAGGGTTCTGGGATGGAGCCCAGCATTGGGCTTCTTGCTCGGCAGGGAGCCTGCTTCTTCTCCCTCTGCCTGCTGCTCCCCCTGCTTGTGCTCTCTCTCTCTCTCTCTGCTGAATAAATAAATAAAATCTTTAAAAAAAAAAAAACCAACTGCATGTGAACCTACATTTTTTTCAAAATAAAAAGTTTAAAGAGAATGCCCAGCAAGGTTTCTATTTCTGCAGGAAACTGACCTCCAAGGGGTCAAGGCATTAGATTTGAAGGTGATGCAGATCTAGCCTACTTTGGGCAGGGAGAAAGTAGTTACAGAAGTTATCACTTATCACAATAAGCATTGTTGCCTGGGGGAAAGTGCCTAATAAAGATAGGCTTTGGTGGTTGGAGTGGCTGTCACACTGACCATTAGAGGGGAGTGAGCACTGTGAGGACTGTCACGTAGGCTGCCTATTTATAATTGCACTGAAGACTTTCAAAAAAGAAATATTTAGGGTTTAAATTCTCAGCTCAAGACAGGACCAGAGAAGCAAGGGCCATTCCTGACTACTCTAAAAAATTTATCTCCTCTCTTGTAGCTACAGGGCTTAATGTTGCCAAAAATTGGACAGAGCTGATGATACTGTGGGTTGCTGAATTGTAATATAATTGCAATATAAGTTGTGTTCACAGGCTGGCCAGGTGCATTGGATGGGAACAAGTGGCACTTAGCAATCAAGAAGGAGGTGTTTGGGTGGATGCAGATGACTAAATTCCCTACCTCTTCAAATCCAAAATTCAATGAAACTCTTTTGCCTTAGATGCATTAGATGCAGCCCCCTCCTCCCATTGAATGAGACTGACCCTGCTTTCCCTGGAAAGCACGTAATGGCCTTATCTGAGGAAGTTACTTTGCAAAGAGATGCTGATTCCCCTCAGAGATCATTATCCTTTATTGGTCTCCAGATCTGGCCCAGTCCAAAGTGCCCCAGGGAACAAGCACGTGATCTGACCCTAGAGGTGATTTACTGATTTACGAAAGAAAGCTAGCAAGCAGGGAGGGAAGGAAAAAAAAAAAAAGGCAAGCCTTAGCTAATAAGTGAGCTGAAACCTAGAGAATATACATGTAACTTAGACTTGTTAAGTCAGGGAAGAAGGAACATAACATTAAACTTGGCTGAATTTATAAATATAAGTGAACCCCAAGAGACTTTGGGGTTTTAATGTCCCAGTTCCAACAGCTGAGAATGGTTCTTTTGGCACAGTTGGTTGATCGATAATTGAAACCCAATAGTGGTCTTCATTAGATGAAGCTGAGATGCCAGAAATTCCTTACAGCAATACAGAAGGAGGAATCTACAAATTCAGGCTAGGTGGCTGAGAGCAGGAGCTAAGTATATACCCCTGCTGCTGGAATGAGTGAAGGGTTATGATTGCCTGGTTTCTCACTAGGGGGTGTTGCTGCAGTCTATTACTAACTGACTCCCTCCACCCCGGGGCTTCTCCCCTCCAATGCCCTCTCCCCTTAGCTGTCCCAGAGACACACAGGGTCCCTCACCATCTCTGGAGTCTCCAGCCAAAACCTCATCCACCCTCCACCCTAATGTCCTCCCAAAGCTTGGTTATTATTTACACGTGGGCCTTTTCCCAACGAGGAGAACTTTAGTGGTTGGCTAACTTGTGGCTATAACTTGAAGGGCTGTAGATAAACTGACAAATGTCTATTTATACAATTTAGTTTATCAATTTGATTACACACACATTGAAAATCATGAATTATGTAACACTATAATAATTTATAAATGCAACGATGTTTTCTCTGCTTTTTTGTCATGAAACGGTTTTCTTAACTCTTCACAGGCATCCTTGACATACACTTTTTAATTCACGTCCATTTTGAAAATGGATAATGTTATAAAGTACTAGATAAAATGGGGACGCCTGGGGCCCCTGGGTGGCTCAGTCGTTAAGCGTCTGCCTTCGGCTCAGGTCATGATCCCAAGGTCCTGGGATCGAGCCCCGCATTGGGCTCCTTGCTCGGCGGGAGGCCTGCTTCTCCCTCTCCCACTCCCCTTGCTTGTGTTCCATCTCTCACTGTCTCTCTCTGTCAAATAAATAAATAAAATCTTAAAAAAAAAATGGGGACGCCTGGCTGGCTCAGTCGGTGGAGTGTGTGACTCAGTCTCGGGGTCATGAGTTTGAGCCCCACGTTGGGTGTAGAGTTGGGTTTTTGGTTTTTTTTTTTTTTTAAGATTATTTATTTGACAGAGAGAGACCACAAGCAGGGGGATAAGCAGGCAGAGGGAGAGGAAGAAGCAGGCAGAGGGAGAGGAAGAAGCACGCTCCCTGCTGAGCAAGAAGCCCGATGCAGGACTCGATCCCAGGACCCTGGGATCACGACCTGAGCCGAAGGCAGATGCTTGACCCACTAAGCCACCCAGGTGCCCTAGAGTTTACTTTAAAGAAAAAACGAAAGAAAGAAGGAGCGCCTGGGTGGCTCAGTCAGTTAGGTGTCCGACTCTTGATTTCAGTTCAGGTCATGATCTCAGGGTTGTGAGATCAAGCCCCACGTGGGGCTCTGTGCTGGGTGTGGAGCCTGCTTAAGATTCTCTCCCTCTCCCACTGTGCCTCCCCACCCCACTCCCTCTCTCTCTAAAATAAATAAATAAATACATAAATAAATAAATATTTCTTAAGAAGAAAAACAATAAAGTACTATAGAAAATAATAAAATTTTAAAACTAGATAAAATAATAAAATATTTTCTGCATGCCCATCATCCAGATTCAACAGTTGCCTTGCTACAGGTGCTTAATATATCCTTCCTTTCCTTTTTCTTTCTTACTTTAAGTAGGCGACACTCCCAGCATGGAGCCCAACATGGGACTTGACCTCACAACCCTGGTATCTAGACCCGAACTGAGATCAAGAGTCAGATGCCCAAATGACTGAGCCACCCAGGTGCCCCTCACTGAAGTATTTTATTTTTTTTATTTTTTTTAAAGATTTTATTTATTTATTTGAGAGAGAGAATGAGATAGAGAGAGAGAGCATGAGATGGGGGAGGGTCCAAGGGAGAAGCAGACACCCTGCTGAGCAGGGAGCCCGATGCGGGACTCGATCCCAGGACTCCAGGATCATGACCTGAGCCGAAGGCAGTCGCTTAACCAACTGAGCCACCCAGGCACCCTCACTGAAGTATTTTAAAGCAAACCCCAGATATGTCATTCAACCCTCATATCATTCAGTGTGCAACTCTTAAAAAATTATCTTATGTTTCCATGATGGAAGATTTTAAAAATAAAATCTTTTTTTTAATAAAATCTTTTTTTTTTTTTTAAAGAATATTCTTTGAAATATTCTTTGGAGAGAATCTTAAGTCAGATTATAGAGAAAGTCCTGTAGAACATCCCACATTCTGGATTTCTCTGCTTCCTCGTGCTGTCATCTGAGTAGCTCTTCTCTCCATTTCCTGTAAATTAACTGGAGAGGGATAAGTAGGTTCAGGGCCAACGTTTTCGGTTAAGAACATGTTCTAGATGCTGCTGAGTCACATCAGGGACCTCTTCAGTGGTGCTAAGATCAATGGTGGGTCTAGGGGAGAGCAGCCCGATTCCTTCTTTGGAAAGTTCCCCATCAACTTCCCATGTAACAGTTTCTTCCTTTGAAGATCCTTCCCTGAATCAATGATTTCATTAGAAGTTGTAAAACGATGCATTTCTGATGTTATCATTCTTTCCACACTTATTAGTTGGAGTACTTTTTTTTTGTTTTAAGTTTTTACTTATTTATTTAAATAACCTCTACTCCCAACATGGGGTTCAAATTCAGGACCCCGAGATCAGGAGGAACGTGCTCTTCCGAGTGAGCCAGCCAGACGCCCCAGCTGGAATTCTTTTTTTTTTTTTTTAAGATTTTATTTATTTGAGAGAGAGACAGAGCCAGTGAGAGCACAAGCAGGGGGTGGGAGGAGAGGCAGAAGGAGAGAGAGAGAAGCAGACCCCCCCACCCTTGCTGAGCCAGGGGGCCTGATGCGAGGCTGGATCCCATGACCTGAGATCATGACCTGAGCCAAAGGCAGACACTTAAGTGGACTGAGCCACCCAGGTACACCTGGAATTCTTGTGTAAACTCATCAATTAGGACCATAGTTACCTGGAAATATAGTTCATTCAGAGAAGTAGGATAGAGCTCATTTCCTTTAAAAAAAAAATAACAGCTTTAATTGATATATAATTCACATACCATACAATTCACCCTTTGCAAGTATGTATCCACTTTGGTCAGTTTTACTGTATTCACACAGTTGTGCAACCATCACTACTCTCTAATTTCAGAACATTTTCATCATGCCAAAGAGAAACCCTTACACCTATTAGCAGTCATTCACCCATCCCCTGCCCCAGCCCCCCGGCAACCACTAATCCACTTTGTGTCTATGGCTTTGCCTATTTGGAACATTTGTTATAAATGGAATCACACAACATGGGGTCATTCTTTAAGATTTTATTTATTTATTTCAGAGACAGAGAGCATGTGTGAGCACAAGCAGGGGGAACAGCAAGCAAAGGGAGAAGCAGACTCCCCACTGAGCAGGGAGCCTGACGGGGGCTCAATCCCAGGACCCCAGGATCATGATCTGAGCTGAGGGTAGACGCTTAACCCACTGAGCCACCCAGGCGCCCCACTAATATCCTTTCTTGATTCCAGCATCCAATCCAGGATCCCACAATGCCTTTCATTGCCATGTCCTCTTAGTCTCCTCCCTTCTGTGATGGTTTCTCTTATTTTTTCATGATCTTGACCATTTGAGGAGCACCAGGCAGGTATTTTGCAGAATGTCCCTTGGTTTGGTTTTCCCTATATTTCTCTCATGGTTAGACCTGGGTTATGGGTTTGGGGGGAAGGAGACCACAGATGAGACATGCCCTTCCCATCACATGATCTCAGGAGTACAGGTGTCCACAGGTGCCCGGTCACTTTTAAGTCAAATCACACAAGCAACAATATCCAGCTAGAATTTAATTTTCTTTGACTTTTGCACAGCCTTATCAGTTTTCTATCGCTGCTGTGCCAAAGTACTACAATCTAGTGGCTTAAAGCAACACAAGTTTTTATCAGTTGGTCAGAAGCCCAACATGGGTTTCACTGTGCGGAAATTAAGATGTTGCCAGGGAGGTCCTAGGGAAAAAAATCCCTTTTCATGCCTTTTCCAGTTTACAGAGGCTGCCCAGATTTCTTGGCTCATGGCCCCCTTACACCATCTTCAAAGCCAGCAATGACGGGTGAGTCTCACGTCCTGTCTCTGGCTTTTTTCCATCAGCACATCTCTTCCTAACCCAGGTGGGAAATGTTTGCCAATTTTCAAGACTAGTGTGATTAAATTGTGCTCACTCAGATAATTCAGGATAATCTCCCCCTCTCAAAATCCATACTGTGATACTGTGATTGATAATAACATATATATGTTATAATAACATATATGTATATATCTGTTCTTTGTCCAGTTCCTGGCACAGAGCTCCTCACACCCTTTGCAATTGCGCAAGTGTTGAGAGCAAGAAAGTTGTCCTTTTGGGGGCACCGGAGTGGCTCAGTCGGTTAAGCATTTGTCTTCAGCTCAGGTCATGATCCCAGGGTCCTGGGATGGAGCCCTGTGTTAGGCTCCCTGCTCAGCGGAGAACCTGCTTCTCCCTCTCCCTCTGCTTGCCACTGCCCTTGCTTGTGCTCTCTGTCAAATGAATAAATGAAATCTTTTTTTTAAGTGTCTTTAGTTATAGGAACAAGGTTAACTTTTATTTTTAAAAAAGTTTTTAAAGATTTTGTGTTTATTTATTAATTTGAGGGAGAAAGAGAGCGTGAGCAGGGGGAGGAACAGAGGGAGAGGGAGAGCAGACTCCACACCGAACACAGAGCCCCACACGGGGCCCGATCCCAGTACCCGGAGATCATGACCCAAATTGAAATCAAGAGCCAGATGCTCAACTGACCGAGCCACCTAGGTGCCCCACGAGGTGACTTTTAGACAGACCCTAGGTCACCTAAGGATGGGCTTGGTGGCCAGGGGAACCAAAAAAGTGTGATTAGAGAGTTGGAAATTTCAGCCCCACCCACCAATGTCAGGGAGGGTTGAGGGGCTGGAGATTGAGTTCAGGCTTTAATGGCCAATGATTTAATCAATTGTGAACATAGTGGAGGAGATTCGGGAAGAGTGGCGGCTCAGAGACTATTAGAAGCTCCGCCTCTTTCTCCATTCTTTGCCCTGTGCATCTCTTCCATCTGGTTGTTCCTGAGTTGTACCCTTTTATAATAAACTGGTAATCTAGAGGCATCTGGGGGGCTCAGTCAGTTAAGTGTTTCCTTCGGCTCGGGTCATGATCTCGGGGTCCTGGGATCGAGCCCCGCATTGGGCTCTCCCAATGCGGCAAGTGGCAAGTCGGCTTCTCCCTCTCTCTCTATGATCTTTCTCACTCTCATTCTATCTCAAATAAATAAATAAAACCTAAAACAAAAAGCCAAAACCTGGTAATCTAGTAAATAAAATGTTTCTCTGACTTCTATGTGCCACTCTAGCAAATAAGGAGGGGGTCATGGGACGCTCTGATCTAGAAATCCGAATCACAGATGACAATGTGGAATTACAATTAGCATGAGCAATGCGGGGATTGGCAGTCGTGTGGGAATGAGCCCTTAATCAGTGGAATCTTGCTATCTTCAGGTAGGTGGTGTCGGACCACAGTTAATTGTTTGCTGGTGTAAGAAAAAAACAAACACACAACATCAGAATTGATGTTAGAAGTGAAATACCCCAATCACAACTGCAAAGTCGTTTTTGCTATGTCAGGAAACATGTTCACAGGTTCTGGGGACTAGGGCATGGGTATCTTTGGGGGACCATTATTCTTATACCATACAGAGTTACTAGTAATGTACAGAAGTGATACTGTTACATTTAATGAAACAGTACCAATTTTCGTTTTAAAGTGTATTTCCAACAAATGAGCAAACAAACAGAAACAGACTCAAATACAGAGAACAAACTCATGGTTTTCAGAGGGGTAGGGGTGGGGGGAGAGGCAAAATAGGTGATGGGGATTAAGAGGTACAAACTTCCAGTGACAAAATAGGGGCGCCTGGCTGACTCAGTTCCTAGAGCATGTGACTCGATCTCAGAGTTGTGAGTTTTGGTATTGGGGTTGTGAATTTGAGCCTCACATTGGGTGTAGAAATCACTTCAAAAATAAAATATATTTGTTAAAGATTTTACTTACTTATTTGACACAGAGATAGAGAGACAGCAAGCACAAGCAGGGGGAGCAGCAGGCAGAGGGAGAGGGAGAAGCAGGCTCCCCGCTGAGCAAGAAGCCCAATGCGGGCCTCGATCCCAGGACCTGGGATCATGACCTGAGCCGAAGGCAGACGCTTAACCGACTGAGCCACCCAGGCACCCCAAAAATAAAATCTTTAATTTAAAAAAAAGGAGGTACAAACTTCCAGTTTTAAAATGAATAAGTCCGGGCATCTGGGTGGCTCAGTTGGTTGAGCGGCTGACTCTTGATTTCAGCTCAGGCTGTGATCTCAGGGTCGTGAGATGGAGCCCTGCATCAGGTTCTGTGCTCAGTGCAGAGTCGGCTTGTCCCTCTCCCTCTGCTCCTCCCCCCACCCGCATCCTCTCTCTCACTAAAATAAATAAATAAAATCTTAAGATAATAATAATTTTAAAATGAAATGAAGAAGTCATAAAAATGAAAACTACAGTATGGGAATGGGGTATGTAGTTGATAATATTGTAATACTTTTGTACGGTGACAGATGGTAACTCTGCTTGCCGTGGTGAGCATTTCCTACTATGAGTAAATGTCAAATCATTATGTCTATGTCATACACTTGAAACTAATATAATACTGTACATCAACTATACTCCCCTTAAAAAATGATGATAATAAAGTATATATGTTTTTTCCAATAAAAACAGTCAGTTGATTTAAAGGATGCAGTCGCCTGAATGTGTCCTCCCCAAATTCATATTCTGAAACTGAATCCCGGGGGTGATGGGATTTGGAGGTGGAGTTTTTTTTTGGGGAGGGTGATTAGATCATGAGGGTGGAGTCCTCATGATGAGGTTAATAAGAGACTCCAGACAGAGCCCCTGCCCATTCTGCTGCATGAAGACCCTGCCGGAAAGACAGCCATCTCTGAACCCGTGACTCCTCACCAAACACGGAATCTGTGGACATCTTGATTTGGACTTCCCAGCATCCAGGACTTTGAGAAATCCATTTTCTTGTTGAAGTCTGGACAGGCTAAGGCAAAGGACAGGTAGGAAACGGCTGGAGTGGAAAGAAATGGGTCTGTTTGGTAGAACAGCCTCCCAGTGACCTGACAACAATTCTGTTGACATAACCCTGTGGATCAAAGCAATCCGCTAGCTGCCCCAGGCCAGTTCCTGTGGCTCCTGGTGGAATTCACTCAGCAGATCCGGATCTGGTCCGGTGAATATAAAAGATCTGGTCCTTGGGTGGGGAGCTACATCCTGGAAGAGGCTGCTGAGAAGTTCTCCTCCTCCCAGAGCTAGAAGTTCTCCACTGTGGCAGCAGCAGTGACCCCCTCCCTCGGAAGACCCCAGCGACCAACAGGCCAGCCCCAGAGTCATGGGCCTTGAGACAGATCTGGAGACCAGCTCGGGTAAGGGGTGGCAGAGGGGCCTCAGCACCGCAGAAAGACCAGCCGAGGTGGGCCTGGGGAGGGCACACACCCTCCCTGGAGCCGCTGGGATTCTCAAGACATGGGTGGTGGGCTTCACTGATTCACTGTGTTAACAAACCTACCAGAACACGAGCTTCCTTCCGAGCCTGTGTTGTGAGGAAGAGCCCACAGTGAAGAGAATTTGCTATCTGGGTAACTCAAGAAGTTCACTGTTTGAGGGTCCAGGCTCTGGATTCACATGGAGCCACTTCATTGATAAGTCGATCGATTGGCTCATGGCTTCTCCCTGAGCTAGGTCGGGAGTGTACAAAAGTAAGACTGCAGGGATGCCCAGGACAGACAGTGCCCCGGGCACTACCGGTGGGCTCCAAAGCTAGGGACGAGGTTGTGGGGGGAGGGGAGAGCAGCATGGTGCTCCCTGAGGACCACCATTTGCACAAGCCGGGCCTCAGTTTCCTCATCTGTAAAAGGTGGCAGGACCTTCCTCTTGTTCGAGGACCTCATTACTTCAGCAGTGTGTCCGTGGACCAGCAGCACGGGCATTCCCTGGGAGCTTGTTAACAATGCAGAGCCTCACCCCTCACCCCACCGGCGCACCAGAGTCTGCAGGGGAATGCCCGGGGCTCTGCTCCAGAAGGCAGACGGCTGAGTAGGGCAAAGCCAGGATTTCTTTTTTTTATTTTTTTATTTATTTATTTATTTTTTTAAAGATTTTATTTATTTATTTGAGAGAGAGAGAATGAGAGACAGAGAGCACGAGAGGGAAGAGGGTCAGAGGGAGAAGCAGACTCCCTGCTCAGCAGGGAGCCCGATGTGGGACTCGATCCCGGGACTCCAGGATCATGACCTGAGCCGAAGGCAGTCGCTTAACCAACTGAGCCACCCAGGCGCCCAGGATTTCTTTTTTTTAAATAAGAATTTCAATTTAAATTTTTTTAAAGATTTTATTTATTTATTTGATGGAGAGAGACACAGCGAGAGAGGGAACACAAGCCGGGGGAGTGGGAGAGGGACAAGCAGGCTTCCCGCGGAGCAGGGAGCCTGATGCGGGGCTCGATCCCAAGACTCCGGGATCCCAACCCGAGCTGAAGGCAGACGCTTAACGACTGAGCCACCCAGGCTCCCCGAAAGCCAGGATTTCAACTCATGTCTCCCTGATGCTGAAATCCATGCTCTTAGACCCCACTCTTCTGGTCTTTGTGTGTCAGCCAATTGGGCAGTGAGACCCTCGTGGAGGGAAGGAAGAAGTGAGTGAATGAAACCACACTCGACTGTGCTAATGCAAACCTTTGGTCTTCTCCTTCCTTCCAGGTGGGAAGCCGGCCTGCCATCAGAAGGCCATCCCCACCACTCACCTCACTTTTGTCATCGACTGTGCTCGTGGCAAACAGCTCTCCCTGGTGGCACCCCCGGTGCCGCCCCGAGCCCCAGGTCCCCATCTAGGACCTGTCACTCCTCCAATGAAGACCTATATCCTGTTCTGTGGAGAAAACCGGCCCCACCTGACTCAGGAGGCCCCTCTGGGTGGGGGACACCTGGCCCACGCCGGGGGGACCCTGCCACCCCGCAGAGGGACGGTGGCCCCGGTTTCCTCCCCAGTCGGTCCACGGGTCCCCCAGGAGGCTCCTGAAGCCAAGGGGAACCCCTTGAAGACTGTGCCCTCAAGATCTTCAGCTTGGGGCACGGTCATCGGCTCGCTCAAAGCCCTCTCCTCCTGTGTCTGTGGGCAGGCAGAGTAACTGGAAGAGCCTGGCCCTGGAGGAGGGGGTTGGCACAGCAGGTTCGAGAGCTCAGGGTCGGGGTGGGGGGTGGGGGTGGCTGCAGTTCCCAAAGCCCAGCCCTCTTTCCCCACCAAGCAGAAGTCTTTGTGCCCGAGCCAAGGAAGAGCATTGGATCAGATCAAGGACATATGAAACAGCCACCAAGTACACACTCAAAGGTCTCCTCCTTCCTCCTCCTTATCTTTGTTCACCTTTCACTAGAAGCAGGATAAGGCACCTACGCATGGAAAGAGACCAATTCATTCCTACAGCAAATCCTAATGGAGCATCTTCTGCATTCCAGGCTCTGCAAAGTACTAGGGAAGACACCACAACATTCTTGGAGCTTATCCTCGGGGCGGTGGGTGGGGGTGAGGGGAAGGGTTAAATAAGCAAACAAATAAATAAAGATGATTTTGAACAAAGATGGAATGAGTGCCGTGTAGGAACTGAAATGGGGTGCCGGGATGGGGGGATAATGCGGGGCCAAGAGCTTTTCTGATATGGTGGGTGGGAAAGGCCTCTGAGTGGGTAATAAAGTATGATCTCGAAGACGAGAAGGAGCCAGCACTGTGAAAATCAGGGGCCAACCCCAAGCGCGGTGAGGATGGCCCAGTGCAACGGGCAGGGTCAGCGAGTTGTCTGCTGCCATCCTCGCTTTTGTGCAAGTGTGCGGGTCCCTGGGAGGTCTGGACACGGGGTGGGGAAATTCCGGGGGCCCAGGTGGGGCTTGGAGATCCAAAATAGGAAATAAGGGGAATTGCTTCTTAAGAGGGCCTGGCGTGGCGGGGGGGGGGGGGGGGGGGGTGCGGTGGGGGCACAGAAAGGTAATGGAGAATCATGTTTGAACAGATACAAATAAGAGCTCTTATTTCCTGAGCAGCTACTGCATACCAGGCTCATGCACCCCTAGGGAGAAAAGGTGGTCCCTGCCTCACGGGGCAGTCATGTTACCCAGCGGGAAGTGGGGTCACTGGCGTGCGTGTGAGGGTGTGTGTAGATCTGAGAGGCACGGTGTTGTGCGGAATGCTAAATCAACTCAGCCAAGGAAGGGTGTCTCAAGGCTTTCTCGTTAAAATTGCTGAATGTTCGGAGCGCCTGGGTGGCTGAGTCAGTTAAGTGTCTTGAGTCTTGATTTCGGTTCAGGTTGTGATCTCAGGGTCTTGAGATCGAGTCCTATGTCTTCGGACTCCATGCTCAGTGGGGAGTCCGCTTCAGATTCTCTCTCTCCCTCTGCCTCTGCCCCATTCCCTCTCTAAAAACCAAAATTGCCGAATGTTCACGTATTTATTCGATGACTATTCAACTAGTTTCCTACAAACCCTAGTAGCTAAGGTTGGCCGTTTGCTCTGTGCCCAGGGAAGAGACATCTGTGAGGATGTGCCTGGGTGAGGAAGCTCAGATTAGGGAACTGAGGTACACGGAGCTGAGGGATGCTCTCAGGTGCCCCAGACTGGTACAGATTCAATCAGACCCCAGGCAAGCCTGGTGCTCAGGTTGCTCCCAATCCTAGGGCCGGTGGCTTCTCGTCCCAGCAGAATCTCTCCTAGGCAGAGGGGATCCAGAGAGAACAGCCATAACTCAGTCCTCCGGGAGCTCACAGCTTGGTGAGCCTGATGCTTACCAGAGCATCTGATAAGTGCAACAGTAAGGGCGTACAGAATAATGCTGGGGCTGGAGGAGGGTGTCCAGCCCACTCTGGGGAGAGGAGATCAGGGAGGGCTTCCCGTAGGAAGTGATGTCTAGACTAAGGTGTGACCAGTGAATGAGCCACGCAAAGGCAAGGGAACAGGGGTGGGGAGTGTTCCAGGAAGAAGGACCAGCATCATTCAGTCTGGCTGGAGTATTCATTCATTCACTCAGTATTTATTTGGCACCCACTGTGTGACAGGCTCTGGGCTAGACCCTCAGCTGGAGCAGTGATAAGACAGACAAGGCCCTGCCCTAAAGGAGCTTATTCTCCGGTTGGAGGAAGACAACGCATGCATGTGCACACGGAACAGTGGCCAGAGGAGTGGCAGGGACCTCATCATGTGAGGCCTTTAGATTTTATTCTAAGATAAGTTCTGTTGGAAATTGTGAGAAGTGACATGCCCAGACCTACCTTTAAAAAAAGTTCCTGCAGGGGGCGCCTGGCTGGCTCAGTGGGTAGAGCTTGTGACTTTTTTAAAAATTTATTTCTTTATTTGTTTATTTATTTAAGTAATCTCCACAACCATTGCAGGGCTTAAACTCAAGACCCCGAGATCAAGAGTTGTATGTTCTTTCTACTGAGCCAGCTGAGCGCCCTGAGCATGTGACTCTTGATCTTGGGGTCGTGAGTTCAAGCCCCAGGTGGGCATAGAGCCTACTTAAAAACAAAACAAAACTTTCCCTAGCTCTTGTGCTGGGACCAGAAGTCATGGGTGGGGGCGCAGGAGGGGGGTGGGAAGCTTAGGAGGCTGCGCCCTAATCCAGACAAAGAGGGGTGGCAACTTGGTCTAGAGAGGTAGTGACAGAGTAATCTGGATGATATCTGCACCACCACCACCACCCCCCCACCCCGCCGGTTGAGAATCCCTGGACTGGAAGAGCCCAAAGACGCAGCTGCAAAGGGAGTTGGAGGCCCTCAAGGAAGAGGGTGGGCCTGTGGCTGCACGTCCAGCTTTGTAACAGCAGGTGTCGCCCTATCATCGGACTGGAGGGCACCGTGTCCGGGCCAGCCGGGAGGGTAGGCAACCGCTGGGCAAGGGGCCAGAGTCCTGGGCCGGCCACCCAGTGGGGTCCATGTTTCCAGAAGCAAACTTCATTCTAACAAACACCCTCTTCGTCCCGATAATGACTATATGTATATATGTGTGTGTGTGTGTATAAATATAAATTTTTTTAAATTTATTTATTTTTTAGTACTCTACACCCAGCATGGGGCTCGAACTTACAATCCTGAGATCAAGAGTTGCCTGCTCTCTGACAGAGCCAGCCAGGTGCCCCATGACTATGTATATTTTCATATGCATCACACACCCCCTCTGTTCCTCTCATACCAGACCAGAGAGATGGGTATGATTTTTACTGCCATTTTGCAGATGAGGAAAGAGGCGGAGCCCAAATCCAAACCCCAGGCAGCGTGACTACACACCTGTAAGCCACGGCATCATGACCCTGAGCCATGTGGTTGGCACTGTGTTCACATTTGTTCAATGGGCAAATGGTTTTATGAGGACCCAGCCTAGGGCCTGACGGTGTGCAGAGGATGTGTGGGGCTAAACAGGTGAGCAGGGCCCTCATTGAGATGGAACTCACAGGTGGAGGAGAGAGCTCAGTTAGTCTCTCTACCCACAATCCTGTGAGGCACTATCCCATTTTACAGATGTGGAAACTGGGGCTCAGATAGGGAAAGCAACTGGCCCAAGGTCACACAGCTAGCAAGTGGCAGAACCAGGGTTGAAATTAAGGTAGTTTGACTTCAGAGCTTTGCCTACCATCCATACTGAAGGAACTCAACAAAATTCTGTTGAGGGAGTGAATCAATAAACAAATGAAAGACTTTATTGAACCAGTGAGTTAAAATGTGAGTAAGTGAATGTGTTTCCAGCTTGGTAGACATGCTTCATCAGGACTGTGTCCCCACTGCCTGAAAATGTCTATACATGATAGGTGGTGGTTGAGAATTGTGTGAAAAGGAGGGGTGATGGGCGCCTGGGTGGCTCAGTCGGTTGAGCATCCAGTTCTTGGTTTCGGCTCAGGTCATGATCTCAGGGGTGTGAGACCGAGCTCCAGATCTGCTTTGAGCAGGGAGTCTGCTTGGGATTCTCTCTCCCTCTCCCTCTGCCTCTCCCCGTCTCATTCTCTCTCTCTCTCTCCCCCCTGCAAAATAAATAAATAAGTCTATTTTTTTAAGATTTTTTTAATTTGAGAGAGAGAGTGCACACGAGCGGGGGGGGAGGGGCAAAGGGAGAAGCAGATCCTCACTGAGCTGGGAGCCCGATGAGGGACTCGATCCCAGGACCCTGAGATCAGGACCCAAGCTGAAGGCAGACACAACCGACTGAGCCACCCAGGAGCCCCTAAATAAATCTTTACAAAAATAAATAAATAAATTACATTTTAGAAAAAGGAGGGGAGGGAGGGAAGGACAAGGAAGGATGGAAGGAAAGTACAGATTTGCTGTCTTGTCCTCTCTCCTCTGGGGCTCCTAGGGCCCGCAGCCCTGCTTTGTGCCCAGAGGTCCCACACCCAGTCTAGTAGCCCCCAGACTCCCATGAAAGATTGTCCCCAGGTCCAGGCTGTGGAGGGCCTCAGAGCTGGGGACTGGCCCAGCTGGCTGGTCACCGTGAGCCCCAGGCCAGGTGTGGGCAGCCCAACTGTGCTGACTGTAAATATCACTCCCTCCTCTGTGCGGAGGCTCCTGCCTCGGGCACCGTCCCTGCAGACTTCAGGCACCATGCCCCTCAGGACCCTCTGCTGTTTGAGGGCAGCGCCCCGTGGGTAGAAGCTTGGCTTTCCTTGTTCAGAAAACAAGCACAATTTTAACAAGAGTTTAGCATTTATTGAGCTTATACTAAAACAGCATCTCTCTCTGGTTCCTCATAGCAGCCCTGGGAGGGTGGTGCCTGATCTTTGTTTATGGGATGAAGGAAACTAAAGCTTCCAGAGGCTTCTCTCCCCCCACCTCCACCTCCAGGGCCCAGACGGGATCGCCTGAGCCGGCCAGGGTACCTTGTAGCTCTGCCCTTACCTGCCTTTCATGGAGAGGAGACAGCAGCCACCAGGGCAGCTTTCCTGCCTCTCCGGCCTGAGTCTTGGCCTCGAGGGAGCCACAGACAGCGTGGGTGAAGCTGGGGATGTTGGGATCCAAATCTAAACGAAGTCACAGTAGCTGAGCCCTACTGGGCATTTTCAGAGCATGGCATACGTGAGCTCCAGTCAGCTACCACGTGCCAAGCCCTTTACACGCATCGCAAAACAACCCTGGCAATGGATTCCATCAGCACCACTTACAGATGGGCCAACTGAGGCACAGAGGGGTTATGTTACTTACTCAGCGTCACGCAGCTCAGAAGCAGCAGAGAGAGCCAAGATTCGAACCCAGGGGGTATAGCTCCAGAGTCTGTGCTGACCCTCCACTATTTACTGAGGCTTGCTAGCTTTTCAAAACACCCTACAAACACGCACTTAGCTCCCTTCCCGTGCCAGGCGTGGGAGCAAGAGGGCAGAAGAAGGCATCTTCTGCTACCGCAGAACTCAGATCAGAGGACACTGCAGGGAAGGGGGGCTGGGTGGCCCGCTGTGGGAGGTGGGAGTTGCCTCTGGGCCATGGAAAGGTGGCCAATGGGCATGAGGGGGGTTGGTCTGGAATACCTGCCCCGGCCTGAGGTTCTGGAGGCCCGGGTCTTCATCTCACCTCTGCCACCAACTTCTGTGTGACCCTGGGCAAGGCTCTAGCCCTCCCTGGGCCTCAGTTTCCCCACCAAACCAAGAGGAGTTTGGAGTGACTCCCTAAGGGGACAGGGCTGGCCAACCAAGTGGGTGGGCCTCAGGGTCTGCCCTCACCCACAGGCAAGCACCCCTGTCATCTGAGTTTCAGTTTCTTTTGAACACAAAGTTTGGGCCTAGGCTTCTTTGGGGTTGTCTGTGCCCCTGAGCTGGTAGCTCTAGAAGGCTTTCTGGAGGAGGTGGCTTTGGACCTGAACGAGAGGGAACTTTCTAGGTCCTTGGCACCATTCGGGGTCTCTGGCATCACCTGACCTGGACGTACTCTCAGGTCTCCAGCCCTGGAAGGCTGCATCTTTCCAACTTCCCCTGCCCTCCTGCCCAGGCCCACTCCAAAAGCTATATAAGATGTACAAGTTTGCATTCCCTGTACAGGATGCCAGGATAGGGGCAGGGGAGTTGACTTAACCCTCGGATGATGTTGTGGGGGGAGGGGGAGGGGGAGGATTGATTTGGGCTTTCTAGACTCAGCAGAGAACTTTCTAGAGTCATAGACAAGGATTCAAATCCCAGCCATGCCACTGCCAAGCTGGGTGACCTTGGGCCAGTTGCTTGACCTCTCTGAACCTCCTTGGTACATACTTTGCAGAATTATTGCGGGGATGAGCAGTATGCTTGGCACACACTAGGCGCTCAATGAATGGGGCTGCTAAAATTATTCTCCACGGGGTGGGGGTGGGGGTGGGGCGCACGGCCGGCAGCCAAACCTATATTTAGCCTGGAAAGGGTGGGGGGCCGGGGGAGACAAAGCGCCAGAGCCAGCCCAGGCGCCCAGGGGGCGGAGCCGATGAAAGAGGGCCTGCCGTCTCCATCTCCCCTCCCTCCTCCTCCTCTGCAGGGTCACCTTGGTGGGAGGGCTCTCTCAGACACAGCTTCTGCTCTGTCCCCCGGGAAATCTTTCATCTCCCCAAACCTCGGTCTGGGGAGAGAGCTGCTGGGGCCGGGGGGTGGGTGTATTGGGCCCCACCGGCCATGTGGGGGGAGCTGCCCCTTTTCCCAGCTGGGGGCTGCCCGCCGCCCAGCCCCCGACCCCTTCGCGACCCAGGGGATCGGGAAGCCAAGGTGAGCCTGACCCTGGATGGGGTTGAGGGAGACAGGGAAGCTGGCCCGGCTCCACCCCCAAGCCCCGCGCCGATGAGTTTCGGGGCTGCAAATAGCCCAGTGGAATCAGTGAGTCACGGAGGCTGGAAATACCGCGCCCCCTCTTCCCTCTGCTCCCCTACTCCCTCCCGCAGCCCGCGCTGCGCTGTGGAGCGCCTGGCGCTCGGGTTTCAGTGGCGCCTCGTGGTGTTGGGGGTGGGGTGGGGTCCCTCCAGAGCGCACCGAGACTCCCCGAACCAGCCAGCCCTCCAGCCAGGGTCCAGCCCTGCCCTGCCGCTGGGTCTGTGGGACCCTGAGCCAGTCACTCGGCCGGTCTGGCCCTCACAGAAGCTGGGCTTCAGGAGGGCAGGTGACGCAGGACAGCTGGCCCGCCTTCGGTGTCCCTGTGCCTGGGACAGTGCCTGGCAGTTGGAAGAGAAGGCACTGCAAGGTTTTTCAGGGAAATGATTCTGGGGTTCCTGCTCAGGTGGGTCTTGGTGCCGAGGGAGAAAGCCAAATGACACCCACATTTCTGGGAGGTCCTGGAAATGTACTTGAGCTGCCACCCCTGGCCCCAAATCTCAAGGAAGGCATGTCAGTTTATTCTGGGGTTTCTCCCCCTGGCTGCCTCCAGCCACATCCCAAGTTTGAGAACTTCAGGCAGGTGATCTCCAGAAGTCTGTGTTGTTTATTGTGTGTGCACGGTACAATGCTAGGGTCTTCCCATGCCCCCTCCCCCCCACCAGCCATCCCCTAAGGGCCCCAGAATGGCAGGGGTGACAGGCCACCCTAAAGAACACTGACCAAGAGGTGCAGAAGGGAGAAGCTGGCCTTCCCTCCTGCCCCCAGGGGGCCTCAACTACTGTGAACCACCCCTTCCCCCCCCACCCCTGCTTCTGTATGTTGGAGACTGAGCCAGTGTCACTGGGGGTATCTGAGGCTCCCTAGGATGAAGGATGACCTCCCTGGAGGTGCCCTGCCCTGGACTGGAGACTAGGAGGGAACTGGGTTGGGGGCTCTTCCCACAATCCGGGCACTCTTCAGCACGAAGATGTGGGGCAGGAGGCAGAGGCCACAAGAGGCAGAAGGAGGGGAACTACTCCCCGGTGCTCAGAGGGGAGGGGGTCCGCTTGAGGGCAGCTTTCACAGCCTGGGTTCAAATCCAGCCTTTAATGAATGAGCCGGGCTTTCAACTGCTCAGGGACTCAGTTTCCCCACTGATAAAAATAGAGATTATAAAATCTGATTTTCGAATATGCTGAATTCAGCCTCAGCTAATGGTATTGTTCAGTATTTGAAGGATGTGACCATGGGCATGTGTGTGTGGTATATACACACACCAAGCCTATAGATTCACCGATTAAAGAGGGGGCAGGATGGGGGAGGTGACTGGCCACAGGGGAAGGTTGACAAGAAACTTCAAGGGGTCCAACCTTGAAGACCTAAGGCCCCATCCATGCTGTCTCTCCCACCTCAGCTGGGTGACCTATCTGCAGGGGAGGCAGCCACAGGAGCCCTGGTCTCGGGGTGGGAGGAAGGACCAGCCCCACCGCTCAGTGAGGCCTTGCCTGGGGACACAAGCGGGGGGGGAGGTGGGGGTCAGGGGTGCTGTACAGTTTATCACGAACCAGGTGTATTGGAAGAACCCCATCTATATACAGACATTGTGTGGCCCCGCCCCGGCACAGCAGGCTGGTGGGGGCACCAGGTAGGCAGGCAGCCTGGCTTGGGGCTTGGGGCTTGGGGCTTGGGGCTTGGGGCTTGGGGTGTGGCAGAGAGGAGGTTCCCCGCCGGGGCTGTCCCCTCTGGCTTCCCTGTGCAGTTCCACTTGGATGAGCGCCTCTGCCTCCCCCCCACTCCCCTCGGTCAAGGGGGTCCCAGGTCTCTGTCCCCTCCACCCCTGCCCTGCAGAGACTCCAGAGATCAAAGGGTTTGTCTGTCTGTCTGTCCTGCAGATTATTTGCCTGGAGATCCTGCCTGTCGCAGTCCCTTTCCCCAAAGTGGGTTCTCTGGGAGCTTCCTTTCCCATCTCAATCCCTTTATCCCGGATTCAGTGAAAGAGGCCACATCTGGAATCTTGGGGGCCGTAGGTGAGGCAAAAGTTTCCCTGGCCTGCCCTGGGGAGCAGAAGGCCTCAGTTTAGGGGGGATGAGCCACCTCAGGGCCTGGAGCTTGAGCTGGGAAGTGCTGCAAGCTGTCATGAGGGATGAGGCAAACTTCTCTGGCAGGCCAGTGTGGGGAGAAGGGGGGAGCGGGAGGGGCCCGGGACAGGGAGGCCCTCAGATTTTGATCTCGGTCCGGAAGGTCTGCTGGCCGTGCTCCGTGTGCGGGTGGCGCCGGGCCCGGACGGTGAGGCTGCCGTCCTCCCTCAGGGCGGAGGTCACCGAGGTGGGGTCCACGTCCTCGGGCAGCTGACACTTGTGAGCGAAGGTGTTCATGACCGTGCCGTCAGCTGCCAGCTGGGGAGGGGTGACGATGGGTCAGCGCAGGGTGCCCGCCCCCGTCCCGCTGGGGTCAAGCCGCCGTCCCTTCTCCCTTGTGTCACGCCAGCCAGGCCCCCACGCGCCCGTGCTGAGGGGCTGGCCCAGTGGCAGTGGTGGGGACAGCGACAGAGGGGCTCAGAGGAGCCCCAGTGCTTCCACGGGGGCGGGGGGGGGGCGGGTGTGGTGTTGGCTAGCTCAGAGAGGGAGGAGCTCCCGAGCAGCAAAGAGAAGACAGCCTGAGCAGCAGGGGGGAGCAGGGCCCTGCCCTCGGGGAGGCCCAGACACATGGGGTGTCAGCAGCCCAGCGGATGGGCTGCCCCTCCCCCCATGGCTTGGCCCGCACGCAGTGTCCAGAGGAGCCTGGGGTGGCTGAGTCACTGGGGTGGGGGGGGGGATGCAGGCTGGCACGTGCTGCCCGCTGGTCCTGGTGCCCACAGTCCTCGGCTTCTCTGGTAGAGGTCCCGGGGCAGCAAGCCTCCCGTGCTCAGCAGAGGAAGCCAGGCCTTGGAGGATCCGCAGGAAGACTTGGGCAGACCCTCTGGGGGCAGCACCCTTGGTCAGGCCAGGCCACACCCTCCTCCCCAGTAGAGGCCTCCTGGGAACTGGGACTCCGAGACCCTAGTGACCCAGTGACCCTGAGACCCACGGGTGCAAGGACTGTGGGGTGTGGAGTGCATCTGACCCTGAACGGCAGGGCCTCTGCCCAGCCTGGAGCCCCGTTCAAGGATCCCAGGATGGGGGCTGAACCTCCGGGTGGGGGGAGGAAAGAGGGGCTTGAAGGGTGTCACGTGGGGGAACTCTTCCCCCCAGCTCCCCAGGGGAGCCCCCCCACCTACCCACGTGCCTGCCAGAAAAGCTGTCCCCACTCAGCTACCATCTGCATCCTCTGGGCTCCCCCCTCGCCTCACCTCCTCAGGTGCCCCCTGCCTGCATCCCTCCAGCCCTCTCCCATTCCCCTGTGACTCCCTCAGCTGCCCTTTGGCTCCTGAACAAAGGATCTCAACGCCTTGGGGCAGGGAGAGGCAGTGGTGGGGGCTGGGGGGCGCCTCTGCCTACAAGCAATAGGAGCCAGGTCTCCAGTTTGCCCTGGGAGGTTGTGGGGGGCACGAGTCAGGGTCTGGGGTCCTGGCATGGCAGTGGGGACACTGGGCAGAGGGTACAGATGTGGAGCCGGGCAGGATGGGCAGGCTCACCTTCTCAGCCCGCACCTCGATGTGGTTGTTGGAGGTGGTGACAATGATGTCTTCAGGTGAGAAGTCACTCACGTCCACTGCAAACTCGTAGGCATCCCCGAGGGTCTTGATGTTGCCCGGCCCCCCGGGACGGGCTATAGGGGGAAGGCTGCTGTGAGCTGAGCCCCGGGCAGGCCTGCCTCTAGAGCCCGGGTTTCTGGCTCCTCTTGGGGAAAGGGGCAGGCCCCCAGGCCTGACTCCCCCTCAGCTGTTGTCCCTAACCCCCCTGCCCTCCTCCCCTCACCTCCTGCAGCCCACCTTTTCTGTGGTGGGTTGAGTGACACTGTGTGGGGCAGCCCACCCAGGCCTGGAGGCTGGGGGATGTCTCCCACCCCTCAACCCCAACCAGTCCTCCAGAGCTCCAACGAGGACCTGGCCAGAGGCCCTGTGGGGCCACTGGCATCAGAGTTGACCCCTGGGGCCCCAGCCGTTCTTGGAGCCCGGCCCGTTCTTGGGGCCACATCTGTCTCTGTGGCCACATCTGTCCTGGTGGCCACACGTGGCTCCAGTTGGGCGGCACCTGTTCTGGGCAGCTTGGCGGCCACGTTCACAGGTGCCCTGGAGCAGGGGTCCCCTCCCTGTGCATCTCCCCTCCGAGCCCTAACAACTTGCCTGGGAAGGCCAGGGGCTCCGAGTGGGGCCGCATGAAGCTGCCAAAATCCTCGGAAAACATGCTCAGGGCTTTCTCCATGGGCGGGTCCTGGGCTGGGAGGGCACGGGAGGCCGAGGAGGCCGAGGAGGCCGAGGACGAGGAGGAATGGAAGCTTCTCTCCGCTCTGAAGGTGGAAGAGGTCCTGTGGCTCATCCACGGGCCGGCGGCTGGGCCCTGGCCAGGCAGGCAGGGGGACAGGACAGCGTGTGGGCAGCAGGCTCGGGGGAGAGTGTGCCCGGCCCTGATTGCCGGCGCTTTATAAGGCTGGACCGTCCCTGGGCTTGGGGCCAGCCCCTTGTCTCCCAGCTAAATTTAGGCCTTGCCTCGGCCCGGAGGGGGCTGGAAATCCTCGCTGGTGAGGCTGCACTGCTGACAGTCGAGCACACGCAGGCCCAGGCTGAGCTCACAGCCCGGCATTCCAGGCCGATAAGTCCAGCCCGGGGCCTCCGCAGCGGCGGGGCGGGGGGCAACCTGTCCTCTCGCCGCTCAGACCCCCCGTGCCCGCCACAGGACCTTGTGTGTGTGTGTGTGTGTGGTGTTTCTGTGTCCTGTCTCCCGCTTCAGCCTGGCAGGGGGGGAGGGGGTTTAGGACTGTGCCTCCGCCATCAGATTGCAAGCTTCTTGAGGATAGGGTTTTCTGTTTCCTGTCCCCTCTCCCCCAAAGTTCCAGTCCTTGGTAAGAGGGGATCTAGGTGGTGGGCAGTCAGGTCAGCGGCGGCCCAAGCACCTGGCTCTGGGGAGAGCAGGAGATGCAAGATCAGAAGGTAGGGGTGGGTGGAGGACCTCCACCTGTTGGACCCCTGCGTGAGGTGAGAGACTCCTTCCCTCAGGGCAGATAATGTTTACAGCCATCTCTTAGGAAGGACTGAGACACCCTGGGGGGGTGGGGAATGTGCAGCTGTCCCCCTGCCCGCTCTCACGGGGACCCAGATTCTGTGCTTGCCCTGCCCCCACTCTCAGAACATTTTGGGGGCCCCAAGGGGAGGACGCTGGCAGCCCTTGGCCAGGGTGGGGTTTGGGCCAGGATTCAGGGGAGGGGGGCAGATAATTTAGTGGTAGGTGTCCTTAAAGGTCTAGAAGGTTATGTTGCTGGGAACTGTCTGCTTGACCTCCAGCTCAATAGAGATGCTCAGGACTCTGGCAGGCGGGATTTCAGGGAGAGGTAAAGGAGAATTCCAGAAGACGCTATTCTAGCTCTGAATTCTGGAGTGCCTCCTGGCTGTGAGCTTTCCAGCACCGCCCCACTTGATCTCCACACAGCTCGGCTCGGGAAAGAGGTGTCGTTCCCATTTTATAGGCGGGAAAGCGGAACCTCGCCGAGGGGGCGGGCCTTGCATGTGGGTAAGTGGCAGAGCTGGGATTCAGACCCAGGTGGGTCTGATTCAGAGCCCCTCCAGGAGGGGCGCCTGGGTGTCTCAGTCGTTAAGCGGCTGCCTTCAGTTCAGGCCATGATCCCAGGGTCTTGGGATGGAGCCCCACATCGGGCTCCCCGCTCAGACTCGGGGCGGGGGGGGGGGGGAGTCTGCTTCTCCCTCTGCCCCTCCCCTGCTCCCTGCTTATTCTCTCTCTCTCTCTCTCTCTCAAATAAATAAATAAATAAAATCTTAAAAAAAAAGAAAAAACCCTCCAGGAGGCTGGGGTGACCTGACCATACGTGTATGGAGACAGACTGGCCCAGAAGCCCCTCTCTAGCCCCCCACGGCTCAGCAGAGCCAGGACTGACGTCCTGCGGGGCCAGGGGGTGAAGCAGGAGAGGCTATTCTGGGCGGTGGGCGCTGCCCAGGCCCTGGTGTGGGGTTTCTGTTCCTCTCTCCAAATCCTGCCCTTCCTGCCCAGACCTGCTCTGATTCCTCCTCCCCCATGCAGGCCTCTGTGATTGCTGCAGCCACACAGGGGCCGCTGCCCAGAGGCCCACCCCAGCACCTGGCTCTGACATGTCTTCCGGGGTCTGTGACTTCTCTGTCGTGTCCTCACTCCCTCATCAGACTGGTGGTTCCCCTGGTGCAGGGGTCCGCCTGTCTCCCTGTCAGATTGGGGGCTCCTGAAGGTGGGGACTGTCTTTCTTTTCTCTGGCTCCCACAGAACACCATCCTTGTGGGACTCTGTCTAGAGGTACTCACTGGTGCTGGTGGTCCGTGGGTGGGGGCAACGTGGAGCTGGGAGCTGGGGGGTGGCTGGAGCAAGAGGGGTCTGTCATTCTAGTGGAGGTTCCTGCTGGGCCCGTGTCACCCATACTGGCTGAGGGGTTCCGGTGGGGCTGCCAGGAAGTGACCAGCACGAGGCAAGATGGAAAGAGGGTGGGGGCGGGGGTGGGGGGGGGGCCCAGAGGCCTCCTGCCCGCCAGGGAAACAGGAGCTGGTGGCTAAATGCAGACACACTGTCATGGTGCTGAGGGCCTGAGTCACTGCTCCTGGACGTCAGATCCCGTTACCCACCTCCGCCCACCGTTCCTCCTCCCCTTCCTCCTATCCCTGAGGCATCGCCCGTAAATGTACTGGATCTACAGACTTCAGTGGCCAGGAGGGACCTCAAAAGGTCATCAAGGCCATTCCCCTGTCTCTGGGCATGCTGTCCCTCCAGATCGCAGGGGTAGAAGGAACTTCCGAGATGATCCAATGCCTTTTATCCCAATCACCTGGGAGAACTTTTAACACACACAGACTCTTCCCTCTGCACCCCAAGATTCTGATTTACGGTCTTGGGAAGCGAGCAGGTATCTGTCCCCGTCAGCTCCCCACACGGCCAGCCCGCAGGCCAGCGTTTGGAAACTGCTCATCACTCAGCAGATACTTACAGAACACCTGCTCTGTGCGGGGCCCTGTTCTAGGCTCTGGGGGAGTCATGATGAATGAGGAATGCGTGCATGACTCCCCAGCTCTCCTTAGGGGACAGAAGAGGACACCAAGGTTCTGAGTGGTGGGGGACCTGTTGCGGTGACAGAGCTGTTCTAGCATCCAGCCTGCTCTTACCCTCCACGGCTGCTGGGGCTTGATGCAGGAAAGTGGCTTCGGGAGGGACTCTGCTGCCCTCTCCCCAGTTTCCTGGTGTTCCCAGGGCTGGGAGGTGAGGGTGTGGACGTGCAGCACCTGCTGGGCAGCTGATGCCGGCTGTGGGCTTATACTGGGGTTTGGGATGTCAACAGGGCAGCCAGGTATCCTGTTCCTGTACAAAGTCACCAGGTGGGTGTGGCAAGGTGACAGTGGGCCCAGCCCGTGCAGAGCTGCAAGCCCCGTCCCGCCTCCCACCACACACACACACACACACACACACACACACACACACACACGCTCCTATTTTGGATGGATGTGGCCAGGCATCCAGGGGCAGAGGGTGGCTCAGGGTCCCAGGGTTTTAACAAGTCCCTGAAGGGCCATCATGATTTTCAGAAAGGAGATTTGTCTGGGGAAGGGAGACAGAGCAGTTATCCCAAATCTCTTGCCCAAATCTTCCCAAAAGTGACATCAGACCCAAATCCTCTGCTTTGTGACCAAACCCTTGTCCTGACTGATGAAAGCCACAGGGGCTGGAGGAGCTCTGGGGAGGGGAAAAGCCAGACAGTCTAGGTCTGGGTTCAGCCTCTGCTGTGTGACTTTAGAGGAGTCACTACACCTCTCTGATCCACTATCATCTGCCAAATGGTGATGCTGCCCTTGACTCACAAGGATGCGGGAGGATGGACTGTGTTGCAGACATAAAGGGCCCGGCGTGTGGCTGGCACATAACCCGTGCTCGTTCCCTCTCCCTCATGTCCTCATTCCTACCCTCTGCTGGGGCAGGATCATCTGTGGCATAGACTGGGAAGCACTCTGGTTTGAGGGGTAGTTCTCTGAGGCTAGAGGGTCTGGACCTGAGGATCAAGTTCAAGTTCCTCCCCAGGCCTCAGAGGCCTGCGGGGGCCCCACATCACCGCCCCTGCTCCGGCTTGTCGGTCTCCTCCCCACCCCTGAGCAAGGTGGGCGGCGGAGCCGTGTGCAGGCTTTGGGGACTGGCAAACCTGGCTGGGAATTCCGGCTCTGCCCCTCGGTCTCTGTGACCTTGGAGCGGCGTCACCCCTCAGAGACTCCAATTTCTTTAACATGGGATAGTACCTCCCACCTCGTCGGGTTTCTGTGAGCACTCACTGATTCTGGGGATGGCTGAGCACAGTGCCTGGCCCACAGTGAGGGTGCGGTAGTGATGGGGCCCCTCGCCTTTGCCCAAGCTCTTCCTCCAGCTCCGTCGGCTTTCTTCCCTCTCCCTTCTCTGCTTCCTCAAACCGTTTCCGTGTCCAGCTCTGAGAATCCAGCCCCTGCAGAGGACCCCTCACGGTGCTGCTGTGTGCAGGAGCTTCTCCTCCGCCCCCCCCACCCCCGTGTCCCCCAGGCTGCAGTAGGGAGCCCGCAGCGTATCGAGCGCCACCCTCTGCGTGGCTCTCCTGGGTTCTAGGGAGCTCAGCTCCTGGTCCCCCTTGGCTGTTTTGGCCTACGTGGCTCAACCTGGCTGTTCTGGCCTGCGTGGCTCAACCGGCCTGGGCAGTTCTGGGTGGTTTGTCAAGGACATTCTTAATGGCCAGGGTAAACCCCGACGGAGAGGGGGCGGGCGCCCAGGATGTGGATTGGTGGAGCACAGACCTGTCCAGGTGCACCTGGGCTGCAGGCAAAGGAGTCTCTGTTAGAGGAGGGCCGGCTGGGGCCACAGCAGGGCCGACGAACAGAGGTGAGGGGCTGCTGGGTGTGGAGCGGGGCCCTGGACTTGGGTGGAAACTGCCAGGGCCAGAGCAGGCCGGGCAGGAGGAGGCTGGGCGGCAGGGAGCCAGCACCTCATTACAACCCTCCTGGGCTGTCCTTTACCTGCCTCTGTGGCCTGAGCAGAGGAGAGGGGGCTCAGGGACAGGCATGGGGGACCCCACAGTGTGAGTGACTGCTGGGAAAGGAGATCGCTCTGTGCAGTGGAGGCAGCCAAGCGTTGAGGGTAGGATCGGTGCCCACGGCAGGGGGAAGGGAGTTCTGAGGCTCGGGGTCCCGCCTTGATCAATCCGCTGCTGGACACAGAGGACACAGGAACCCCAGTCCCCACCCCACACCCTAACACAGATATGCGCACCCTCAGCGAGAGCCCCTCTGTGATGAAGACACATCAGACCTCTGTCCCCTCCAGATAGCTTCACATACACTCGCACATGCACGCACATGTGTGCACAGGAAAACACCTCTGTTCCTTTTTACGTGGGAAGTAGAGGTATTGGGAGGGCCAGGTGGCCGGGTAAGGGCATGGGAGCAGCTTACCAAGGGTCTGACTGTCTGTCCGCTCAGGGACCCAATGGAAGAGCTGGTGGGACTGCGTGAGGGCTCCTCGGGGAGCCCTGTGAGTCTTCGGGAGCTATGGGGCCCGTATCCCCGCGTCCGCCGAGGCGTTCGAGGTGAGAGCTAGGCCCCCTTCCTCTCCCTGTCGAAGACCCCTCAGGCCATCGCCCCTACCGGGACCCCACCTCCCCCACCCACCTTGAAACCCAAGAGCTGCCCGGCCTTCATGTGCCCACAATCTCCGGGTGGAAGGGAGGGGAGGGAACTGTCTGCCAGTCCATCTGCCTGTGGGTCTAGAGGTCTGCTCTCCGCCGTCGGGGAAAGCAGCCCCAAAGTCTGATGGCCGTGCTAGGGGCCTTGCTCAGGGCCCAGTGGGCGCTGCCTGGCCTGACCCCAGTGAGGCCTGTAGGATAGGCCCACAGGTCTGGAGACAAGGAGGGGTCCTGCTAGACTTGTGTTCTCTGTGCTGTGCCCTGTGGAGACACTGGAGAAAGCTGTAGCTCTCAGCACACCCTCCCCAGCCCCTGCCGGCTCCATCAATCTTCCATGAGTATCCAATGTGGGGTGGGGTGGGGAGGGTGCACGGGCCAAAGGTCCTCTAGCAGGGCCCATAGGCCTGGCACCCCCTGGGTTGCTGCCTTCACTTGCCACAATTCCTGCTTTGCCCCTCATGTGCAGAACCTCTTCTGAGCCACCTCGGGCTTGACCCCATGGCCCCAGCCCCACACTGCCCCTGCCCTCCCTGCCCTGGGCCTGAGCAGGCCTCCAGGGAAGGGGTTGTCCGTGCCCCACCCCCGGCCCTGGGCTATGACCCAGTGCCCCTGCCCCAGGTGGCCTGGAGTGGCTGAAGCAGAAGCTGTTCTGCGTGGGGGAGGACTGGTACTTCCTGATGACCCTCGGGGTGCTCATGGCCCTGATCAGTTACACCATGAACTTCACTATCGGACGCGTGGTCCGAGGTAACCCCTCCCTGGCACGTACACCCGCTCTGGACACAGGCTTCCATGCACGCTCTTGGGATGCCAGATGGGCCGCCAGGTGCATCGTGGGTGGAGGAGGGCTCGGGGTAGGGAGGAGACCTGGGTCTGGTCCAGGCTTTGCTCTTGACTTGCTGCGTGACCCTGGATAGGCTCCTGCCCCTCTCTGGGCCTCAGTCTCCTCATCTGCACAATGAGCAAGAGAGACGTGAATGTTCCCAAGAGCCCTTCTTCCTCTGAGCTCTATGCCCACCTCTTCCTGCTGCCCCTGTTCCTTCTCCTCCTTCCCTCCTTGCTTTCAGCTCAGTAACGGGGGAGGGTACTTGCTTAGACCACCAGACATAGAACTTTCTTTCCCCATGCTTCAGCTGGCTCTCTCCACCCTGAGCTCTCCCGGGAACAGGGGGCATGGGCAAGAAGGTTCTAAAACCCCCCTGGTAGACTTGCTCAGGTGCCATCCTGAGGACCTGCTATGCATCATGCCCTGGACATCATTTGAGTGCTTTCTCGCAAAGACCCCATGAGGGAGCTGCCATCACTAGGCCATTTGACAGATGGGGAAACGGAGGCTCACAGAGTTTAAGTCACTTGCCCAAGATCATTCAGTGGGTAGTAGCAACACAGGGATGTGGATCCAGGGCCCCAGTCCTGCCTCCGTTTGGGCATCTGACACTCACTGGGTGGCCCCGGGGCCTCCCCTCGTCGAGCCTCCATTTCTGGTCAGTGGACAACCTGAGGGCTGCCAAGGCTGTGATGGCTCCCTGACTCCCGGGGTGTCCCCAGCACACAAGTGGTTATACCGGGAGATTGGGGACAGCCACCTGCTCCGGTATCTCTCCTGGACCGTGTACCCTGTGGCCCTGGTCTCCTTCTCCTCCGGCTTCTCCCAGAGCATCACGCCCTTCTCTGGAGGTGAGCCATGTGCCTGTGTGCCTGGCGCCAAAGCCTTTTTGTATCCCTCGGGGCTTCTGATGGGGGCAGGCAGGAAGCAGTGACCCCATTTCACAGCCAGAGAAGCCAGGCTTAGAAGTGTCGTGTCGCTTGGCCCAAAGTCACACCGTGAGGAGGACTCTGGGGTCACTGCTGGCTCCGCTTCCTTTCTGAGGGTGCTTCTGGCCGGTGATGGGGAGCCCTGGCAGCAGGGTCCCCAGGGAGGGGCTGAGGGAGGGCCACAGCTCCCCCAGGCCTCTCAGCTCTGCCTCCAGCTCCAGGCCAGTACTGGGGAGTTCCAGGGATGCGCCCAGGGGTGGCCTGAGATTCTATCCTGGGTCCCCCATATTTGCCGTAGCTCAGGTTCAGCTGGAATGACACGGACAACTCCCGTCCCCTCTCTGACCCTCAGCTTCCTCATCTGCCAATGAGTTTACAGATCCTAACTCAGGGTTTTGGAGGACCTGACAAGATCATGATGTGAAACATTTTGGGCCGGGTGAAGTGTTGAGAGTGTAATCTAGAGACCGTCCCTCCTCTTGCCCCCTGTCCATCCCCTGCCAAGGTTCTGGAATCCCGGAGCTGAAGACTATCTTGTCAGGCGTGGTGTTGGAGGACTACCTGGATATCAAGAACTTCGGGGCCAAGGTGGCAGGCCTCACCTGCACCCTGGCCACCGGCAGCACCATCTTCCTGGGCAAAGTGGTACGGGCAGGCGTGAGAATACCCCGCCCCGCCCCTCTGCCTTTTCCCTCTTGCCCCACAGAAGCTGGATCAGTGGGGACTCAGGCCAGTGCCTGCCTTCAGGGCTTCAGGCCTGGGGAGGGGCAGGCTAGGTCCCCAGAGTGTGACAAAAGAGCTGGGGAGACGGAGGACGAGGGTGCGGATGGGCAGCCATGTAGGTCTGGATGAGGCTCTCTCTGCCCCCCAGCCCTGGGCCCCAAGGGCTCTGACTCCCCCACCTCCCCGGCAGGGCCCCTTCGTGCACCTGTCTGTGATGATCGCTGCCTACCTGGGCCGGGTGCACACCAAGGCCACTGGGGAATCTGAGGTAACGGGGCCAGGGAGGGCCCCCCTTGGAGGAACGAGAGGGAGAGCAGGGTGGGGGCTGACTCCGAGCCTCCGACTCGGGATCCCCCCCAGAACAAGAGCAAGCAGAATGAGATGCTGGTGGCGGCGGCAGCGGTGGGCGTGGCCACGGTGTTTGCAGCACCCTTCAGTGGTGAGATCCTGCCCCTCCCTTGCACCCCGGGGCCCCCCACACCACTCCTGTCCCAGCGCTGCTGACCTCCCCGCTCACTCCTCTGTCCAGCTGAGGGCCCCGGAAGAGGGGTGCGGGCTGACCCAGGGCCCTGGAGGAGGGGTGCGGGCTTACTGCAGTCCTTTGAGGGCACATCCACCCCAGGGTGGGGTGGAGGTGGGTGTCAAGACGCCTCAGGGTCACATCCAACAGACTTGGGTTGGAGATCCCGCTCCCTTGTGAGACCCTGGGCCAGTGAGTTCAGCTCTCAGCTCTCTGAGCCTCGTTTCCTTGTCTGCAAAATGGGGCTAGTCGCCCCACTCCATAGGGCTGTTGTAGGGATTGAGATGGCCCAGGACGGCACAGGCGGGTACACTCCCTGGGCTCCTGCCTGGCCTCTCTCACTCCAGCTCAGGCCCAAAGAGAGCGGGGAGCCTGTCTGCGGGGGCTGTAGGAGAGCAGGATGGGAGGGGTCAGGGTGCTGGGATGGATGGAGGTGGGGCTCCGTCTAAGCTCGGCATCACCTTCAGGCGTCCTGTTCAGCATCGAGGTCATGTCTTCCCACTTCTCTGTCTGGGATTACTGGAGGGGTTTCTTCGCTGCCACCTGCGGAGCCTTCATGTTCCGCCTCCTGGCGGTCTTCAACAGCGAGCAGGGTGAGTCCCCATTAGACCGCCAGACCCCAGCCCTGGCTCCCTCCCCGTCCCCCCTCCTCCCATCTTTTCTCCCTCTCTCCTCTCCTTCCTGACCTGGCTTAGCACCACCTCCACTGCTGTTTGTCAAGTCTGGGACTTGGGTTTGGCTGGGGTCGGGGTATGGTCCCTGATCTTTCCCCTCCTGCCCCAGAGACCATCACCTCCCTCT
Organism: Zalophus californianus; assembly: GCF_009762305.2. NCBI lineage: Eukaryota > Metazoa > Chordata > Mammalia > Carnivora > Otariidae > Zalophus > Zalophus californianus. The sequence continues at coordinate 11,686,210 of NC_045598.1, forward strand.
ACAAGACCAGTTTCAGGGTGGATGTCCCGTTCGACCTGCCGGAGATCTTCTTTTTTGTGGCACTGGGGTGAGTGAGCACCTCGGGTCCCTTGAGAGCCCAACTGGGGGCCTCGCCCAGGCCTGAGCCGCTGCCCTTGTTTCTGGGGCGGGGCTCTGGCCTCACCTTCCCTCCCCAGGGCCATCTGTGGCATCCTGAGCTGCGCTTACCTCTTCTGTCAGCGAACATTCCTTGGTTTTGTCAAGACCAACCGGGTCATCTCCAAACTGCTGGCCACCAGGTGGGCTCTGGACAGGGACTGGGGAGGACAGCCCCCCTCCCTTCCTCAGCCTCCTGAGCCCATCTCCCCACTCCTCCTGAGTCTTCACTCTATCACGGAGCTTGCACTGCCCCCACACACCAAGGCCCTACTTTCCCACAGAGCCAGAAGCCCTAACCAAGCCCCTCTCCTCCCCAAACCTTGCCTGCCCCCTGGCATTGGCACCTGCCCCAGGCCGGCCATGCATGGCCCACCCTGGCCTGGTGGAGCTCTGTCCCCAGCTCTCCTATCAGCCCGGTGGGGCTGACCACCACAGGTTTCCTCCCCTGGAGCGGGGCTGGCCTACGGCCCCCACTCCTCCAGTTTCTGCCTCTGTGCCAACCCTCGGGGTGGTGGGGCATGCTCTTGCCCGCCTCCGCCTCCGTGTGGTGGGGGAAGAGGAGGACAGGCACTGGAGCTTAACCCCCACGCCCTCGCCTCACAGCAAGCCTCTCTATTCCGCCCTGGCGGCCTTGGTTCTCGCCTCCATCACCTACCCGCCTGGCGTGGGCCGCTTCCTGGCTTCTCGGGTAAGGGGCGCTGAGCCGGGGTGGGGCTGGAGTGGGGAACCCCCATCCGCCACCCACACTGTACCTGTCATCTCATTTAATCCCCACAACGCCTGTAAGGGGAAGCCTGGGGGTCATCCTCATGTTCCAGATGAGGACACCACAGCCCTGAGGGCTCAGAGCCCTTCCCAAGGTGGGAAGTGGCAGAGGAGGACTTGAGGTGGGGTCAGGGGGAGGGGGTGGCAGGAACTGCTGCCCAGCCCCCTCCTGCAGAGTTCCCACCTGTCCCCTGAGCCAGCTGTCCATGAAGGAGCATCTGGACTCACTGTTCGACAACCACTCGTGGGCATTGATGACCCGGAACTCGTCCCCTCCCTGGCCCGAGGAGCTCGACCCCCAGAACCTGTGGTTTGAATGGTACCACCCGCAGTTCACCATCTTTGGGACCCTCGCCTTCTTTCTGGTTATGAAGGTGGGTGCCACGGGCCCCCCCACCCCACCCCCCGGAGTCATGCACAGAGTGGAGACGGGCCCTTGTTGGGATGGGGAGCAACGCCTCCCACTGAGTGTAGCACAGCTCCCGGGCCTTCCGCTCAGACTGTCTGCTCTCACCCTTGCCCGCTGTGTGACCCCCGGCCACGCTGCTTCAGTTCTGAGCCTCGGTTTCCTCATCTTTAAAATGGGGCCATTGCTGTGTCTACCTCCAAGGGGGGGGTTGAGCAGGAAGAAAGGAAAGCCCTTGGCGCGGTGCCAGGCACATAGTGGGCTCTTTGTCAGGGTGGGTTTCCTTCCCTTGGTCGGTGCCCTCCTAACACCGGACGCTGGCGATGGGCCTGTGCCTGGGTGGCCTCCTTCTCCCCAGGAAGCTCCCCTGTCCCCTGCCCATCCCCTCTCCTGCCCACTCTTGTCCGGTTGCCTCTAACCTTGGCTCCTCCGGGTCCCCCCCCACCCCCCTCCAGTTCTGGATGCTGATTCTGGCCACCACCATCCCCATCCCTGCTGGGTATTTCATGCCCATATTCATCTTCGGTGAGTCTGGGGTTCCCAGGGCCTGAGAGTTTCAGGGTTACTGGGGCAGGGCCATGGCTCCTGGCTCTCTCCCTCCCTCCTCAGATGGTACTGAGGTTGGTCCCCAAGAATGGAGGGCTGTGGGGGCCGCGTCAGCCTGCCTCCCCCTCCTCACCCTGTCTGTGGCCAGGAGCTGCCATCGGGCGCCTCATAGGGGAGGCCCTCGCTCTTGCCTTCCCCGAGGGCATTGTGGCTGGAGGAGTCACCAACCCCATCATGCCTGGGGGGTATGCCCTGGCAGGTGAGTGGGCTGGGTCCCCACGGAGGGGCAGACCTTGCGGGGGTGCTGGCTGGACCCAGAGGATCGGGGCATGGAGAGATCACTGAGCCTCCCAGCGAGCCCCCTCCCTGAGCCCTGTCCCCCGAGCCCCCCTTATTCTCTCTAGCTCCCATCTTGTCCCTGATACCCCATCCTCTCCCTTACACGCTCCCCCTCACCGAGCCCAGGCTCCGGGGCGCTTCCAGCAGTGGCCAGCGTGTGGCCTCTGGACAGTTCCCACCTAGCACACAGCCACGGTCACGGCAGCTTTGCCGTCCGCATGAGGCTGGCCCCTGGCCTGAGCCACACACACACCCCCGCCCCCCGGCTCTGCCCCCTGCAGGGGCTGCGGCCTTCTCGGGGGCCGTGACCCACACCATCTCCACGGCGCTGCTGGCCTTCGAGCTGACTGGCCAGATAGTGCACGCCCTGCCCGTGCTGATGGCCGTGCTGGCGGCCAACGCCGTCGCCCAGAGCTGCCAGCCCTCCTTCTATGACGGCACCATCATTGTCAAGAAGCTGCCATACCTTCCATGGATCCGAGGCCGAAAAATCAGGTGAGTGGTGCCCACGTTGGGCTGGCTGACGCAGGTGATGGGTCTGGGTGGGCTGGGGTGAAGGCCCCCCCCAAAAAGACCGTCACTGTGGCTGACCTCGGACGTGGGTGGTGTGGAAGGGGCCCACACACAGCCATCTCGTCTCCACTCTCTCCAGCTCCCTGCATGACCCTGGGCAAATGCCTGGCCTCCAGGGCTCCACTGTCCTATTAGTTGTCTGTCTGCACGACAGGAGGACGGATGTTGCCCATTTGCTGGAAACTGGGGCTCATAGAGGTGCCGTGCCTTGCTCCCCGTCACACATAGAGGCAGCACCAGATCCGGGAGGTCCCCTCGTCTCTCCACTGCTGCCCTACTGCCCTTGCTGGGACGTTGGGAGCTGGAATCTCCCTTGGCCAGGCAAGACCGGAGCAGAGCAGCCTCTGTTCCCAGAGAAGCGGGACCAAGAGACGCTGAGAGTCTCGGGTCCAAGGTCCAGCTCCAAACATGTGCAAGCCGTCACCTTGGTCCAGACCTCAGTTTCTCCATCTGTAAATGGGGGTGACTACTCCAGTGATTTTCAAACTTTAAAGCTTTTTTTTTCTTTCTTTTGCCATAAAACTTTTCTTCAGATGAAATTCTCCAGGGGAGGCTTCTGGGTAAAACAGAGCAAAGTGGAGCTGGTCTGGGGGTGGGGGTTGGCGGGGCGGATAGGAGTTCAGGGGCTGGGAATCCAGAGCTAGGCCATAGGTGAGCTGTCCTCAAGTTCCTCCCCACCTTGGGGTTCTAGAAGCTAGAATCTAGGCATCTCTCAGCACCTGCCCACACCCAAGAACCAGCTCCCCCCAGGTACCCCTGCCTCGTCCTGGGGTCTGGAGATCACCTCACTCCAGGACCTGAGGGGAGCACCCTTCTGCCTCCAGCTCTCAGCGTGTGATCGTGGGGCACTTCATGAACTGTACTATCACCACACTGGCCAAGGACACACCGCTGGAGGAAGTGGCTAGGGTCGTGACCTCCACAGACCTGGCCAAGTATTTCCTGGTGGAGAGCACAGGTACCCAGCAGGAATAGGGGAGCATAGGTGGGCGGGGGGGCATTCCCTCTGCCTTTATCTTCGACCTTGGAGGGTCGGGTCCAGGAAAGGGGAAGCAGGGCATTGGACCTCTCAGTCACCTGAATCTGAATCTTGTCTCTGCAGCTGTGTGACCTTGGGCAGGTCACTTCATCTTCCTGAGCCTCAGTTTCCTCACTGGTAAAATGGAGACAATGACCTCCCTAGCTTGGGGTGGTTGACATCTTTAAATGAGATGAGAGGAGTCTTGTAAGACATTCTATAGATAGCTTCAGGAATTCTAGAAGCCAGGCCTGGTGTGCTTGGGAGTGGGGGTAAATGATGGCAACACTATAAGGTCTCAGAAGACTCCTTACCTGGGCCTCCCCTTCATTCCCCAGCTAACTCAACTCTCCTGAAACCCTGTTGCCACGAGAAAAAATGTCTTTTTAAAGAAAAATGAGTGGATGCCCTTGTGAAAAGATACATAAGCTGCATCTTGTGGAAGGATCTAGCTAGAGCATCATTTCTCACTGGGACAGGAGTATAGTAAGAGTAGGAAAGATTTGTGGGAGGGAAGGTAGCCATGTCCACTCAGGGCCATTGTCAGCCCACATACGCAAACGAGACAAGGTACACACTTGTCAAGCATAGCACAGGAGGAGTTTGATTCCTACTCATCCTTTGGGCGGGTACCTTGTTTAGTGAGCAACCTGCAAAACCCTATGGGTTACCCCCATACCCACCCAAGAGCCCATAAAGCCGTACGAGCCGCAGAACCATGGGCAAACCCCTTAAGCTCTATGAACTGCAATCTCCCCGCCTGGAAAATAGGGACCAACTTGGAGTTGTCAGAGGTTCTCATCCCAAATGCCATGCCTGCTCCCCACTCAAATTGGGATACCTTTAACATGATCCCACAGACTACACCAAATACGCCATTTGGAAACATTTGCATATGGGTGACTCCTCCAAGAGGCTTCACCTCCTGGAACAAAGACAAAATTGGCCTCCAAGACAAAGACCACTTCTACCCTTAGAGCCACAGAAAGCAAAGAGCTCCCAACCAGCACAGGCCCAGTCTGTGGGACCCTGCTGCTCACCCAAGAAATAGCTTTAACTGTTGTTGTTGTTGTTTAAAGGGAGAGCATTTATATGTCTAGTTGTAAAGTTTTGATTTTACCTGACAAGAAGGAAAAATGCCAGGCTGCCTCCTCAAACCCCAACACCTGCCAACTCCAGTGATAGCCCAGAGTGAGGCATGCCAAGCCCTCAGCCCACACTAGGACCTCAGAACATGGTGGCCTTCTGCGTTCACACTTTCACTGGGCTGAGCCAGATGTGAAACTTCCTGTGGGAAATGAGGGGCAAAGCCCAGCCCTGACCCACAGACATCTTCATGCAGGTGTCCCAAAGCTGCTCCTGCCTGGAGACCCTGCCACAGGGGGAATCAGGATGGGCAGCCTTACCCAGCTGCCTTCCATTACCACGCCTCCACATCAGAAGCTCAGTGACCTTGGGCAAGATAATTAACCTCTCTGTGCCTCTGGGCCTCAGCTTCCTCTTGTATAAAATCGGTGGTAATAGCTCCTGACCCCCTGGCTGCCATAGGGTCCTGAGAGACATGAGAACAGCCAGTACAGTTCTTGGCACATAGTAGCTGCCCAGTAAATGGCATGTGGCTCTCTCCCTATCCACTTCTGCAGAGTCTCAGATACTGGTGGGCACTGTGGGAAGGGCGCACTTGGTGCAGGCACTCCAGGCTGAGCCACCTTCCTGGGCTCCAGGGCACCGGGTGAGTACTCCTGTGGGGTGTCAGGATGGGGAGTGGTCAGCAGGGGAGTGAGGGGGGCACCTCGGGGAAAGGGGGTTTGAGAGGGACAGCCTGGAGGAGGTGGAGGCTGGCCCGGCCCTCCATGATCCGTCCCCCATCACTGGCAGCGTCTCCGGGACCTCTTGGCTGGGGGCTGTCCCACGGAGCCAGTGACCCTGCAGCTGTCTCCGGAGACCTCCCTGCACCAGGTAGTGGGGAGGGTTCGGGCATGCGGGCAGACGAGGACTGTGGGATAGAGGGGAAGAGCCCAAGAGGGGAACTTAGGCTCCAGCTTTCTTGGTACCCTGTGGCTCTCTGCTCCTCCTGGGTCGGCTTCCTCATCTGTAGAATGAGCATAGTAGTCTTTGTCCTCTCCCCGTCCCTCATTTCTAGGGTTCTTGGGATGATGCAAAGACTAGGGAAGAGGGAGAGCTTGGGGGAGCAGAAGCCGCTGGGTGGAGAGAGAGACAGTAGTTGAAAAGATGTCTTTGCATCAAGGCACACACGGGTCTCAATTTCAGGTCTACCACATTCTCCCTGTGTGATCTTGGGCAAATTACTTCATCACTCTGAATGCTGCCCCCTTCCCACCCTGCAAAACAGGGGCTTTGGCACATGGGGTCGGAGAGGGACAGAAGCAGGTTGGGGACATGGAGGTGGCCTCAGCCCCTCTGTGCTGCTGGATGATGCTGGATCATGCTAACTAAACCGGTCCCTTCCATTGGTCCCTTGTGTGGACTCTGGAGACCCCTGGTGGTCACAGTGGACCTTGCAGGCCCGCGTCCTGATGTCCCACGGTTACTGTGCCCCACCCCTTTCCCAAGCTCTGAGACAGGCGGGTGGGGCACCCCTGGGACAGAGCCCTGGCCAGAGCCTCCACCCCAGCTCACCGCCCCCAAACTAGGGAGAGATTGAAGCCCGATGGGCTGAGCACCGTGTATCCTCCAATGTTTCCTAACAACCCCCCGTCTCTAGGCACACAACCTCTTCGAGCTGTTGAAACTTCAGTCCCTCCCCGTGACGTCTCTGGGCAGAGCTGTGGGCTCCGTATCTTGGGTGGAGGTACGAGGGTCCCGGGGCAGAGCAAGGCAGAGGAGCCATGCTTGAGCAGGCTGGGGAGACGGGGGGGGGGGGGGGGCACAGTACCCTCCCATCCAAATTTAGAGAGGCCTCATTGGATTCCGATGAGCCCCACTTTTTGGCCCAGAGTGCCTGGCCACTGTTTTGTGGTCAGGGGCCAGCCCTGCCATTCTCTGGGCCTAAATGATGCCGTCTGTGCTGTGGGGAGGCACTGGCTTTAGCATTTACCCTGGAATCAACCGTTAGGGCCGCCAGTCAATCCTGGAATCCCCGCTCTCAGCCTCCTCCACACCCTCCCTCCCCCAAACCCCTCTTTCTCTGTTCTAGTTGAAGAAAGCAATTTCCAACCTGACAAACCCGCCAGCCCCAAAGTGAACCAGCCTGGCAAGATGAAACAGGTGAAGGAGACCCTGCCTCTTTTCCCCCATCACAACACACCCCTGCAGCCCAGCTCAACTCCTCGGTGAAGCAGGCAGCTCTAACCTAGCGCTGAAGGGGGCCCCACACTCACCATGTTCCATCCTGGGGGGCACAAGCGCTTCATACCGTAAAGGACAAAACCTACCCTGGACCGAGCAGGATTCGAGACCACAGAAAACCAGTGGACAGTGGGTGCTCATTGAAAATTCACCAAATTCACAGTGAAGACATTAGCGTATGGCTCTCAGCAAGGGCAGGCACAGATGCCCGCTGGCTCCCAACCAGAGGCTCCTGAGAAAAATAAAGCTGGTTCCCAGAGCTGTAGACTGTCTCTCAGCTCCAAGGGTGTGGACAGACCTGTGCTGGCCCTGAGTGAGCTCTTGGCGCCCCCTGGTGGCCACGTGGGCCTCGCGGGCCCGTGTCCCTGGCCTCCCCCCACTCTTCCTGCGCCCCCTTCCTGGCAGGGAGATACGGTAGGTGAGCAGGTCTCCCATTGGGTCTCGTGATGTTTGTCCCTCAGGTATAAGAAGGACCCTGAAGTCACCCTCACCCCAGCTTCCTTGTTGGCAGAGCCGGGGCTGATGGAGCAACATCCCTAGGTGTGGCTCCAGGGGCTCCACACAACCCCGGGCATCTTCCATGGGGCTCTCCTGGCTGGGTGGCATAGGGTGACCACCTGTATGTGTGCTGGGGGTGTAGGGGCCCTCCCCTAAATCCCTCTAGAACCCCCTTACCCCAGGGGCTCATGGACACACCTTCCCCCAGAGACTAGGCCAAGTTCATCTAGGGTGAATCCACACTTTAATGTCTGCAGAGAACCTTCCGGGAGGTGGGAGGAGGGTGCAAGGAAGGGGGCAGGGGCACCAGGGACAGGTTCAGAGAGTAAGGGACAGACAGACACCCCAAAGACAAGAGATCCTCGTCAAGGGAGCTGAGGAGCAGACGCTTAGCTACCAAAGAGGCTGTCCCGCCTCTGATGGGGGGGGGGGGCACAAACACAGAGGGAGGGGGGAGGACTGAGCCCCAGGGTCAAGGCAGCGTCCCCAGGCCCCACTCTAAGGGGGTCTCCCAGGTCCTTCTGTGGCTGTCTGCCTGGGGGCCCAGCGGCCGGCTCCTCTGGGCGGCTTGGCCTGGTGCCTGCTGAGAGTCCTCGAGCTCACCGACAGCGGCAACCCCGTAGGGGAAGGTGCCCACCTGAGCCAAGTAAAGAAAGGAGAAGGGGGATTATGGCTCCCACTGCTGGGGCAGGTCCAAGGAGGCACAGAATGGTCCACAGGGAGTGCTGGCCTCCCATCCCTGCTGCACCCGCCCTCTGCCTGCCCTGAGGCGTCAAGAAATGCCCAGCCCAGACCCCAACGTCCTGATTGCCTGGGCTGCCCACCAGGCAAGGTCACAGTATGAGGAGGCTCCGAGGCACACAGCCCCCACCTCAGTTATAGAACACCTCGTCCCCCTCCTCCGGCAGGGAGATGCTGTCCACCGAGGGGAGGGAACCCTGCAGATGGGCCCCACCCTCAGGCCCCAGGCCCCGAGGCAGCTGCAGCCGATGCTGTTGTTCGGGGCTGGGGGGCTGGGGGCCGACAGCTGTGATGGGGGGCTCATCGGGTGAGGGCCAGCCGTCGGGGGAGAGGCCAGGGGAGGAGAAGGCCAGAAGACTGTCATCCTGTGAGGGGCCACTCAGAAGACTGTCCTGCAGGTAGACGCTCTCCAGGTCTGGAAAACCAACGGGAGGGGTAAGGAGTGTGAGGAACGGAGTCCCAGGTCCTGCTTCTCACCCTCTCCTGGTGTGTGAGGGAAGGTGAGGGGCAGAAGACTGGTCTCCAGATCCTGCTTGGTCACTGCCAAGCTGTGTGACCTTGGGCAAGGCTCTCTGAGCCCCAGTTTCTCCCTGGGGGTTACAGGGCTGGTGGAGCGAGTTGGAGGAGTTAACAGCAGGCTGCGCTGGCGGAGGAGGGGTGGATTAAATAAGATAACGGGCCTGCAGGTCACCCAGGACCCAGGCCCTCAGTAGTAACCTGGGGTTCTGGAAAGGCGGTTGGCTGTGCTTGGTATTAAGGTTCAGAGCCTGGCTCTGACGCTCCCAGCTGTAGCCCCGGGTGAGTTTCCTGGTGTCTCAGGTTCCCTTATTTGTAAAATGGAGTTAATAAGAGGGCCTCCTTCTTAGAGGTGTGGTGAGGTTGAAGTGAAATGGCACAGGAAAACACCGAACTCGGTAAGCACTTCATTCCCTGACCCGTGACTGCGCTCGCTCCTTCCTTTACGCTTACGGTGCCCGGTGGGCAGCGGGCAGGGCAAGGATCCCCCGCTCCATCCCACGGATGCAGAAACCCAGGCTGAGGGAAGGAGGGGCTCATCTGAGGCCACTGTGCATTTGGTGGCAGGCACCCAGCCCCTGCTCTGCTCCACCCACCCCGCCCGGGCGCCCCCCTGGGCAGTACCCTGGAGCTGGACCATGTCCTGAGGGCCGTTCTCGAGGTGTAGCTCCTCGTCATCCAGCGAGGACCAGGCGCTCAGTGTGGCCTCTGTGATAGCAAACTGCTCGGCAACCCCTGTGGCGGGGGGGGGGGAACAGCGAGACCCACTCAGCGGGGACACAGTGGGGGCGGGGGGAGCTCAGCGCCAAGATGGGCTGGTAGCCAACAGCCTAGCGGTTAGCTGGGCTGACCATCCGGGCCCCAGTGATCAGATGGCCCCCCCGAACGCCCTGTCCACCCCATGGCATTGTTTTGCCCTGCCTCGACAGGGCCCATGTGGCGGCCCTCGGTCCCCTAAGGACCAGAGCCCCAACCAGTCCCCGACCCCAGGCTCCCCCGCCCCCAGCCACTGACCCGCAGCAAATCGGGCCTCACGCAGAGCATCGGGCAGGCGGCAGTAATGCTCATCCTCAGCGGGGGACAGCTCCCAGCCTGACCGCTGGGCGCACCAGCCCTTCCACTCGATGAGGTGGGCCACGCGGCCACGTGCCATGGCCGTGGGCTTTGTGATGTGGTCCTTGATGCTCTGCACCACCCCTGGGAGCATTGAGGGCAGCTGGGAGACTGCTCTGACCCAAAACCCCGCCCAGGGGCCCACCCCTGCTACCGCGGGCCCAGCCAGTGGCTTGTACCCCACAACCATTCGGTGCACTGTACCCGCCCCATGCTGTGTCCTCACAGCCCCATACCCACAAAGCCCTGAATCTATCTCCGCAAGTGCTCCTGCCCAACCAGTGCCTGTGCCCACTCCGCACCCCACACCCTCCCCGAGCCCCAAGGCCCCACCTTACTTAGATCCCCACCCATGTGGGGGCCCCATGCCCTCCCAACATCCACTCCCAGGCAATGTTCCCCTCCACCTGGTGCTTCTCCCCCAGACCTGCCACATCCCTCATTCCCTTTGACCAGGTTCAGACCCTTCTGCCCTAGAAGATCCACTCAAGGATCCACTCAAGATCCGCCCAGCCCTCTCCCTTTATCCATTAATTAGCCAGTTCTGAGAGAGCACCCCTGTGCCAAGGCCAGTGTCAGCTCTGCTGAGGGGGAGACCTGTGTGGGATGCAGCAGACCGGGAAGGCTTCCTGGAAGAGGTGGACCGGGGTTGAGCTTTACATGTAAACTGGTAGGTTTGTAGGTGCGTTGGACAGATGGAGGCAAGACTGGAGGCTATTTCAGAGATGAGATGAGGAGGAAGGCGTGGCAGAATCTGGCATGATTCTGGGGCTGCCAGGGGTGAGATATGGGGGCAATACTAAGACTGGGATGGCAGAAAAGGCTGGGGGGCCCATCAGGGGCAAGACCTGGGCTGAGAGAGCCAAGCTGAGGACTCCAGAGTTTTCCTTCTAGCAATGGGGAGCCACAGCAGGGTAATGAGCAAGAGAGTGACAGGTTAGATCTGTTGTTTAGGGAGAACATCCCAATTAGAGGACGGGGCCAAGGGTGGAGACGGGTCGCCATCAGGAGCCACTGAAGGGATCCCGCAAGAGACAGGACAGGGGCTGGGCAGTGGGGACGAGGGCCTGAGGGGCTCTCGAGAGTAGACCACCTCGACGTGGAAGCGGACAGACAGGGCTGTCAGGAATGATGCAGCATCTCTCTGAACCAAGGCTGAGCATACAGACACTGGGCTCTCAGAGCCGTGACGTGAGGACTGGCAACATTTAAGCAAGTTGGGGTATCCACAAAGGAAGCCAGAGACATGGTACTGAGAAAATGGGAAAGATGGAGGTGAGAGAAAGAAGGGGGGGGAACCCCCGACCCCGCTCCCAAGCTAGGAGTGCGGGCAACCAGAGAAAGTTCTGGAGGAGGCGGTTCGAGTGGCCCCTGCAGGGCAGCTGAGGCAGAGGGAAGGGGTGGCAGGTTGGGGAGAGTCGAGGCAAACGGGAGGGAGGGCAACACGGGCACTCTGAGGAGCTGTGAGGGACTTAATGAGATGTGAGCCTGACGTACCGGGAACAGGGTGGTGGGCAAAGAGCTGGCAGCTGAGCATGGCCCGGAAGGTGTGCTGTGGGTGACGGGGGCGGAGGCGGCCCCCGGAGACCCCTCTGCTGGCCTGCGTACCTACCTCCCAGCCGCTGCTGCCTCCCACCGGCAGCCCTCTCCAGAGACTTGCCCTTAGCTGATGGGAGCAGCCCCACCCAGGGAGAGCCTTACAGGGGCCACCACCAACCAACGGGGGACTGAAACCCAACCAGCCGCCAGCGTAAGTTCTGTGGTTCGATCTGAGCTCCTGAGCTCCCCAGGGATCGGGCTGGGACAGATTCCTCCCGAAGCCCCATCTTTGCCGAGCTCCTTCCCTTGCCCGGTCCTGACGCCCTCACTCCTACAATCTGCCCTTGAGAACAATCCCTCCATAAATCGCTCACACAATTCCCATCTGGGGCTCTGCTTCTGGGGAACCCGACCCATGGCGGGGTGATGGGCAGACTGCACCTGCCGCAGAGGCCAGGGAGGCCGACATCTGAAAGACTGGGGCCATTCCCTCACAGCTTCGGGAACCCCCAGCAACTTAACGGGGAGGTGGGGCGACAGGAATCCTAAGTCACTCGTCCTGCAGAACCCGGCATGGAGCGTGGATCCAGGAAATGTTGGCTCTGACGGGCTGCATGCCTTCCAGCTGCAGTTCGGCTTTGCCCTGTCCGCAGCAAGGGGTGAGGGCTGGGCCGTGCTAACCCCAGGGCAGGACAGGGCCGTTGGAGCCTACCCACAAGGGATGAGGTGGCCAGAGCTGCCACGTTGTAGTTGCTGGAGCAGGACCTGGAGTCAGACAGGTAGCCGTTGGTGGTCTGGAAGCACCTCTGCAGGAAGGACAGGAGGGGTGAGTAGAGTGGGGCAGACCGGCCAGCCAGAGGACATCTCCCAGCCACTACCATCCTGTGAGGACCCCTCCCCCAGGGCTGGCGGGGCTGTGGGCCCAGGCTGGCGCCGCAGAGCGAGGGGGACGGTGTCCGCAGTGGCTGGTTAGACCAGGGGATGGGCAAAGCGCACTGACCTGCCAAGGATCCCAACAGAAATCCATCTGTTTGTCCTAAAACGAGAGGAGCAAGAGGGTCAGGCAGGGCCTGGCAGATGGTGCCAGCAGATGGCACGAGTCCTCGAGCCCCGGGTGGTGATGAGGGTCAGCCTTCTGCTATTCCCTGAGGTCTGGGCTCTGCCTACTCCTGGGTCGGGCCCCCCTGGGGTTCCCTCACCGCCATGCAGAGAAAGACATGGGGCAGGGTGGGGGGGCAGTGGTGGCTCTGCCAGGAAGGCAGTGAATGCAGGGGGTCTATCGGACCTGGGTTCGAGCTTTGACTCTGCCCTTTCTACCCGGGTATCCTTAGACTAGGGCCTTAAGAGCTCAGAACGTCAGTTTCTTCCTCTGTAAAATGGTGATAAATGCCATTTATCTCGGGTTGTGGGGACGCAAATGACATGATGTAGACAGTGTCTAGCATAATGCTTAGCATGTGGTATGTCCTAAAAAAAAAAAGTAATTATATCAATCGGTAGGTTCAAGCCACAAGCTCTGGGGGTGGTGTGGAAATTATGCACCAAGATTTGAGGCCCCCAGCAAGCTCTTCCTAAGGCAGTGGACTAAGAATGCCACTCTTGGGGTGCCTGGCTGGCTCAGTTGGCAGAGCAGGTGGCTCTTGATCTCAGGGTTGTGAGTTTGAGCCCCATGTTGGGTGTAGAGATCACTTCAATAATTAAACTTAAAAAAAAAAAAAAAAAGCCACGCCTTTACCCTCCAGAAGGCAGGGCAGGCTGCTAAGGGGTGGTGGGCTGGTCAGGGAACTTGTTATCTGCAAGGCTGGGGTAATGTGTGTGGAAAGAACTCCATGGCAGGACTCTCTTTTCTGGTCCTGGTCCAAGTCCCTGGATGCCCCGCCCGATTCAGACCTTCATCCAAATGCATACCAAACCTTAGGGGCTCTGATCCAAGGAGGGAAGATTGGAACAGTTTCAGCTCCCTGTGGAACACTGTAGGGGACATCCCAGGAACCAGGGCCTAGGCAGGTGAAGGTGAGGATCAAGTGGGACCAGTTACCTTGCCAGTGACATGGTCTGGAGCAACAGTGGGGGGGTGGCTGGAGGTCAAGTCCGGGTTCAGGGGGTCCGTGCCCTGGGGCATGGGGCAGTCCTTGTGGGCACTTGTGAACAGATCTGGAAATATGACAACAGGAGGAACTTAGAAACCCCATCCCCCCACCCCCACCCCCACTCTCCTACTTATGAGGCTTGTTCAAGCTAGCCCCCAGTGATAGGCACTACTTTACTGCCACCCGATGTCATTTCGTTGAAAACAAAGACCCAGGCCCACAGAAGGTGAGGAGTCCAGCCAAACCGGGAATTCTTGCCCATCTGCCTGTTCCTCCATTTTCATAAATTCTAGCACCCACTCCCGGGCACATCCTAGGAGCTTTCCTTCACAGATGCCCTCAACTCCCAACCCTGTCCAGTCTCACCCTCCGCCTGCTCCACACCAGGACCTTTCTCCAGCACGTTGCTGGAGAAAGTCCCTGGCCTCACACGGGACACTGTCCAGGGAACCTTCTACAGGTCTCCACTTCCCGCTAAGTTTGCTTCCCACCAGGCTGACCACCTCACACGGCTTTCCTTCTCAAACCTGCAGCCTGGGCAGCCCCCTCCCCACACCGCGCTGCTGGCTGCTGCCCCATCCCTCACGGAGGTCCAGAAGCCTTCAGCAGGTATTGCCCCATTTTCTACCTCAAATCATTGCCGTGTCCGCATTTTGCCCACACCATCTGCTTTCCCTCCTGTGACAAAAGAAGAACTGTCCCTACTCCATCCAAGACAAGCCCCCCGCCTGACCCGCCCCCCCCCCCCCCAGCTGCCCTGCACTCTCTCTTCTGGTTGTCTGCTCTTGTCTTCCTCCCGGCCACCAGCGCGGCAGGTGCTGCAACGCCTCTCCACTCCAGACTCTCGCCTGCATCCCTGCCCCCCACCTTCTCCCCTGGGTCAGCCCCCCACCCACCAAAGCAACCCAGCATCTCCCATCCTTTAAAGACCTCTCGACCCCTGCTTCCCCTCGGCTCCCTGCCCACTCCTCTGCCTCCTTCCTGGCCATACTTAGAGTCGCGCATGACCTCTACTTCCCTCCCCCATCTTCTCCTCCACCCTCTTCAGGCAGCCTTCCCTGAGACAGTCCAGCAGGGACTTCAGTCTCCTCACTGGCTTCAAGCTGCATTGGGACACCTCCCATCGCTCCCTCCCTCCCCCTCAAGCCATGCCCATCTCAGATCTGGGGCTTTCTCCCCCCTTGCTCCCCCTTCTCTGCTCCAGCCTGGCATCTCACCTTCTCACCTGGGGAGGGGGTCTCTCCCAGGACATCTCCATGTGCGGCTGATGCCCGCATTTACACCTGCAGCCCTGACTGCTTGAGCCCCCAACTGAATAGCCAACTCCCCTCCTGGATGCCCGACAGCCGGCAGCCAGCTCAAGGAAACCCAGGTCCGTCTCCACTTCCCAGATTTTAGAAAATGACGCAACAGCCCACCCAGGTGTACCAACCAAATATCCAGTTTTCTCTGAGTGCTGCCTTCCCCCAACCAGCAAGTCCTACTGGCTCTCTCTCCAACCTCCATCCCAGACTGAGCCCGCTCCATCCCCACTGCCACTCCCCACCTGGGGGCACCACCCTCTCACCTGGAGGCCACCGACCACAGCCTTCTGCTTCCTCTCCTGGCCGAAGCCAACTCTCCACCCTGCCGCACAGGGACGCTACAGGTCAGACTGCATCAGACTGCTGAAAACCTGCCCCTGGCTTCCTTCCACTGCACTTGAGGGGAGCCAGCCCCTCACCAGGGCCTTCAGGGGCCTGCACGCCGCCTGCACGCCAGGCTGCCCGCTGTTCGGGCCACTCTGGCCTCCCTGCTGCTCCTCAAACAGCCCACTTGTTTGTCCTTGCTATTGCCTCCGCCTGGAACACCATCCCCAGATCTTCCTGAGCCGTGTCATTCAGGTCTCAGCTCAAGGTCACCTCAGACAGGCCCTCCCTGTCCCCACACCGGGCACCAGTCACTCCCCATCACGGTCAAGCTTTTGTGAAGTGTCCAGTCCCTTCCCGCATGGTGAACGTGAGGCCATGGGAACAGAGACCACAGCCAGAGAAGTAAGCATCTATTTCTGATGCATTCAGAAGTATTCGGTGAGCACCTACTATGTGCCCGGCACTGTCCCGGGCATGAGGAACACTGTGGCGAACAAGACAGAGATGGTTTCTGCCCCATGGAGCTGCCATTCTAGTGGGAGAGACATTCTAGTTCATGCATTCACCTAAACATCTGTTCATTCCTTCACCCCGTGGGCATCCATGTACTGTCTATACCGTGCAAGCGTGTGGGGGCCGAGGTGGGATTAAGACCCCATCCCTGCCCTCTGGGAGCGCCCAGTCTGATGGAAACCAGCCCCAAAGCCCCTCATTCAAACACAAGGCTGACCCCAGGGCAACAGTAGCACCCCTCTCCTGGTGTGATGGCACCGATTCCTCACATCGACCTAAAGAGGAAGGAATCCATAGCTCAGCTTTCTCGACGAGGAAGCTGAGGCCCAGATGGGGATTCACTAGCCCGAGGCACACAGCCCATAGCGGGCAGTCAGGGTCTGAGCCCTGTTATTCTGATGCCGAGGCTCACTCTCTTCCAAAGCACAAAAGGAGTTTTGATGAGTTCTGTGGGGGTCAGGGGCTGCACAGGAGAGCTGATGGGGGAGCTAGCAAGGAGGGGGTGCCAGGAGACGGGTGTTGCAGGCAGGGGATTTTGTGCAGCTTGCACAAAATCGTGAGGTCTGGGAGACGGGAGGCGCGGGGGTGTCTGGGCCGTGGCAGGGAGGCGAGGCCTCTGCAGGACACTGGTCCCAGCCTGCAGCCTGTCCTGCCCTGGACGCAGGCCCCCACCACCCTTCCCTGGCTTCGACAGCCCGCAGGCAGAGCTGCAGAAGCTGACAGCATGGAAGCACGCAGGGCTTCCTGGAGGAAGCGGAGGCCAGGGAGTGTCTGCAGGCTGGAGGTGGGAGGTGTCAGGTGCCCCCAGAGGCAGAGCTGGGCGCTCGTGGGCCGTGGGCAGACGCACCAACTAGAAGTCTTGGGAAGGTGTTAGCAGGGAGGGGAGGACGGGGCACTAGAGGTCAGCGAGGGTGCCCCACTGACCCCCCACATGCCTCCCGATCGCTTTCTCTGTTTTTTCGCACCCACGGGCCTGTCCCATGGGCTTTGTTCCCAACTGGCAACACCTGGGGCTCTTTCCAGGGGAGCCGCCCTCCGGCAACTGGAGCTGAATTTATGTTGCCCTCTGGCAGTGTCGGAAGGTGCGGGACCCCGGATCCTTGGTTTGGGGGTTGGAAAACTCAGAGCCCCTGCGGGATTGGGCTGTGGCCACCCCTGCGGGGCGACAGAGGCTTTCGTGGCCTGTCTCCTCTCTCCACTCCTTCCTCTGAAGGATCCCCCTCACACCCTCACATACCAGTTGTACCCAAATCCTCCTTTCAGGGTCTGCTCCTAAGTCGCTGCTCCAGAGACTGGGTGAGGTTCTGGTGCCAGACGGGCCCATTCAAATCCCAGCTCGACCCTTTACTACCTGTGGGACCTTGACTTTACTGCTCGGATCCTCCGTTTCTTCATCTGTAAAATGGGCAGTTAACTGGTCTTGTTCTTCAGGTACTGCCTACAAGCATCCGAACCAGAACAAAGGGGGCACTGCATGCCCCACTTTGGAAGAAAGCCACTGTCAAGGGTGGGGGAGCAGACACCCTCTTCAAGGTGGTTCATAACAGGCTGTTAACTCCAGCCACCCACCATCCCTTGGACTCTGACCACCTAGTGCTCCCCACAAGTGAAGTGAGGGGCTCTCAGACACTCCCCTGCAGAGATCTGGGATGCCTGCAAAGGAGAGGCCAGCATCCTACCCACCCGCCCCACCCCGGGTCGGATGTCTGTATAGCTGGGACGGGAAGGGGCAGTGGAGTGGCCTGCCCTCCCTTCCCCTGCACAGCAAGAACTGTGAGTTTCTCAAGGGTCAATAGGGCACTGAGGGCGGGGCCATGTTTGAGTTTTGCTGGTGCCCCCTAGGAGGGGAGGGTCGCTTGCAGGGCAGGGTGACCCCAGCCCCCAGAGGCTGGAGGGTGGGCAATTTTGCCCTCCCTAGCGGGCAAGGGAGTTGGGCAGGGAAGGGAAGAGGTCACACCAGGTCAGATCTCTCATGACAGGCGTTCTGCCGCAGGCAGGCCCCCTCCAAAATGGCCCCTGAGAGAACTCACACATGCTAACCTGGGGCCCGTGGCCCCCCCCGCCACCTCCTCTTCCACCACTCTCCCTCTTGCACTCCAGCCACACTGGTCACTCAGACACGCCAAGCACACTCCTGCCTCAGGGCCTTTGCACTGGCTGCACCTCTCCTCCAACCGGAACACTCTCCTCCCACATAGCTGCAGGTTCACTCCCTCACCATATTCAGGCCTCTGCTCAAATGTTAGAACCTCAGGGAGCCCTCCAGCCACCTTGTTTAATGGCACCCGTCCTTTCCAATCTCCTGATTTTCTGTCCTTCTTCACGGTGACATTCCTTAAGTTATGTGTCCGTTTCCTTGTTCACCGTCTCTCACTAGACCATGAACTCTCTGATTGCTGGTCCTTGTCAGCTTTATTCACCACCATAGCCCTAGCCGCCTGCCACAGGGCCTGGCCGTTGCTCATTAAACTCTGCCTCAACAGTGAGTCAGTGGCAGCCAAGACAAACCACTAGAGCTCCAGATAAATAAAAATATCTTTTTTTTTTATAAAGATTTTCATCTATTTATTCATGAGAGACAGAGAGAGAGGCAGAGAGAGAGAAAGGCAGAGGGAGAAGCAGGCTCCCAAGGAGCAGGGAGCCCAATGCGGGACTCGATCCCGGGACTCCAGGATCACGACCTGAGCCAAAGGCAGACGCCCAACCATCTGAGCCACCCAGGCGCCCGATAAATAAAAATATCTTGACCACTTTTTCTCAAGTTCCTCATGCCAGACCCCAGCATGTCAGAGTACAAGACCCAGAGAGGAGGGAGTCCAGCAGAAGGTGCGGCCAGTCCTGGCTGGAGGGCCGAAGCGAACACTGAACAGGATACGAGGTGGAGGGGCGCCTGGGTGGCTCAGTTGTTAAGCGTCTGCCTTCGGCTCAGGTCATGATCCCAGGGTCCTGGGATCGAGCCCCGCATCGGGCTCCCTGCTCAGCGGGGAGCCTGCTTCTCCCTCTGCCTTTGCCCCTCCCCCTGCTCGTGCTCTCTGTCAAATAAATAAATAAAATCTTAAAAAAAAAAAAAAAAGGACATGAGGTGGAAGTCTCCATCCACACTGGACTGGACTTAGGATCCCTAGGGATCAGACAGTTGTGGGATTGGCCTGGAGACTGTTAGCGGCGGGCAGGTGAAGGAGGTCTGAATGAGCTTGTCTGAAACAGGGCAAGAAAAGGCAGGTAGAGCTAGGAATGACGCCCCCACCCCCTGAACTCAGAGCTCAGTAACCCACGAGCCAAGAGCGGTGTGGGCTGAGCCGTGTGCTTACGCACCAGAACAGTCGGCACATCTTGCTCTTTATCCCAAGTCCGAGCTGTGTGCCCCTGAGGTAGGCCTGCCCCTCCCTGAGCTTCAGCGTCTCCATGTGTACAAACACCGAGCTCCAGGCCCCTCAAAGGCAGTGTCCAAGCCAGGGGGGCACATCCTTCAGCGGGTCATGCAAGCCACCGACTAGGTCATGCAAGCCACTGACTAGGTCAAAAAATAAAATAGAATTGAACAGAAAATACCAGAACCTACTGAGGAGTCAGGTTAAGCATTATTTCATGAAACTTCGGTTTAAATTGCACAGGCCCCCATGCGCCCACACGAATGTGTGCACACACACACCTGTGGTAGGAATGTTCTAAGCGTGTGCTGGGTCGTGATGCAAAATATATGCATTCCTACAGGTTCTAGTCAAAAACGTTTGAAAAGTCACCACTCCTGAGATTCCAGCGCACATAAGCAGGGGCCCGCCAGGGTGCAGGCAGAGAAGTGCTGGCTCCAGGCTGTCCCCAGGAACTCTGCGAGGTGTGGAATATTTCTAGGGCCCCTGGCCGTCCCTGAGGCTGTTTTAAAACCCTGTGGACTGTGGGCCAGGGAGTAAGGGGGTGCTGAGCACAGAGGAAGCTGGTAGGCAGTGTCAAAGGCCTGGAGCACACATGACTTGCACAAGGTCATTGGTCAAGGTGGACTTGGAGGACTCCTGGCTCTGAGCCCCTCTCTAGCTTTCCTGCCCACCACCCACCCTCCGGGCCTCAGCTGGGGTGCAGGAGCCTCCACCAAAGCCGCCTTCTCCCCCTAAGGACTTTGGCCCCGTGATGTCACAGGCTGGTTGCCATGGAGACGTCAGGTAATGGAGCAGCCCAGGGTGAAATCACAGGCTGCTCTTCGCCCAGCTGGGACCGGCAGCCACGTCCCCAGCAGCAACTGGAAAAACACAATGTTTTGTGTGGGGTGGGGGCTCGGGGTAGCCTGAGGGGACCCCTGGCCATGGCTCCTGTGGGTGCCCCCTTCCTCCCCAGTCCACACCCTACTCCTCTGACCTCAAGGTCTGAGGCCCTTTCTCAGACCTGCTCCCTCCCCCACCTCCCTTTGGCCACAGCAGTGACAAGCCTCTGGTTGCCCTGACAACTTGGAGGGGGCCATCTCGGTCCTTCAAGGAGAGGAGTGTCATCCAGACGTCTCCTATCTCCTGTCTCCTCCATCCCTCGCCTTCCAGCAGAGCGCTCTTCTGCCTACCAAGGATGCTTCCTGCCTTCTCACCCTAGCCCCTCCTTCTGCTGTAGAGTCCAACCACCCAGATAGTACCTCCTGTTGTGTAACCTAAACCCCTCTTGCTGCAAAGCACCCACCCTGGCTTTCTCTGCTTGTTCCTTGGATGAGTCTGCGGCTCAGTCTCCGCTCCCCTGTCTCCGAGCCATCCAGCCCTTTTAGCTGTTCTTTGGTGCTCGAGTCCCAGCCCATTAAGACACTGGGGTTGCCATCTGCCCCCAGAGTGTCTCCCAGGGCTCTGCACCCCAGGAGGGCAGGGAGGGCCCAAGGTTAACCCTGTTCTTTCCCAGCAGCCCAGAGAGGGTAAACTTCTTCTTGAAAGCACACAGTAACAGAGCAGTAGCCTGGGTCCGAAGCCCCTCACTCTCCCCTCCCTGGACAGCTGTAGGCCTCCCCTCTAAGCTTCTCAGGACCCCTGAGTGCACCACACAGTCCTCCAGCCAGCCGCCCTACCCACCCATACCCCTGTGTGCTGCTGGCCCACCAAGGTCCAGGCCCTGTCCCTGCCTCCGAGGAGAACCCAGCGGGCCCAGTGTTCCTTTCACAGTCCCTGCCCCGGGTCTAATCCCAGCGGGTCACTGCCAGCAGGGCTGTGGGCGTGCCGCACAGGCCCTGCGAGCCGAGGGCTCTCACCTGTGACATGAGGATGCCCGCACTCCCCGGGTAAGGGCTACCAGAGGACGAAGCCCCTGCCACAGCATCTGCTCTGTCCCGCTCAGCTCCCAGACCTGGTCCTCTTTCTGGGCCACAGGACAGATCTCAGTCCCCCCTGGCGACCTCTGGTCCTGCCCCTCGGACTGGCGCTCACCCTGGGGGCTCTGCAGAGGGAGGCCACCAAGAGTGAGCCCTCGGCCTCTCTGCCTGGTGAGTCACTGCCACGACAGCAGGCCATCCCTCTGAGCCTGGCAGAGGCCTGGCCTCGAGTGGACAAAGTGCCCTCCTGCTCCCTAGGACATTTGTTTATAGGTCACCAGGCCCACGGTGGTAACTTCATCAGGGAGCTGATGCAGCACAAGGGGGTCCGTTTCTATCCCCAGCCAAGGATAGAGGGAGACAACAGGCTCTTCTCCAGGACCTTCCACACACCTCAGCTCCTTTCTACTTCCTCCGCCATCCTGGGGCTCAGTCTCTTTGACAAGCTATCCTAGAGCCTGTCCTGCTCTAACCTCACCTCCTCCAGGCAGCCTGCCTAGATTGGCCTCAGCTGTAATAGGCCACCAATAGCCTTAATAAGCAAAGTCTGGCCGGCAATGATTTGCTGCCACTATTTACTGAACACCTACTATGTGTGGGGTGCTGTCTTAGGCCTTTTCATCCATTATCTCTTGTTTAACTCTAAAACCCTGCAAAGTAGGTATCATTATGCCCGTTTTTACAAATGGAGAAACTGAGGCTCAGAAAAGTTAAATCACTTCTCCAAAGTCACCAGCTAATTAAGTGTCAGAGATGGGGTTCAAACCTAAGCCAGTCTGAAATTCCAAAGCTTGTACTCAAACCACTAGGCAGTGCTGATCTCCTCAGGCTACTTTTCTGTGGGTGTGTCCATGTCCATGTCCTGCCTCCCCCATTAGACTACCCCTGGGGCAAGGTTATACCTCTCTCCTCAGTGAGCTCCCTTGCGATGGCGGAAGGCTCCATCTACTCCTTCCTCGGTGTCAGACTGCTCACTGGCTCTGCAGGGGCCAAAGTAAGACAGTGCTAGGAGGCTGGGAGGGGGTCACAGTCGGTTGGCACTGGGTACTGTGGGGTGCTCTGCCAGCCCCTGCAGAGCTGGAGCCTTCTCCCAGACATAGGAGATGCCTGACCTTCCAGAAGAAAGACTTCAGGCCCCAATTTCTGTCCTCACAAGCCCCAGGGCCCAGGGCACTGAGACCCCCAGGGTTGAGGCCAGGAGGCTGATGGGTTGGTTGGAGGACAAGGCTGGGGCAGGTGGAGAGGTTCCAGTGCCAGGGGCATGGGGCGGGCCCTGAGAGACCCTGGAGCTAGAGAGAGGGGAATAGATATTAACTCCCCCTGCTCCGTACACATGGCCACCAGTGGCAGCAAAGCCCCAAGCAAATACCAACCACAAGAGTTATTCCAGAGGGTTGCTTTTTTTAAGCACTGGCCATACACTCAGGACCTCTCTCCAGGGGGCGCATCAGAAAGCAAAGGGCAGGGGCTCCCCGCTCAGGTGCTGGGCTAACTCAGACCTGAGTCCAGATCCTGCCTTTCCGCGTCCTGGCTGTGTGACCGGGGGTAAGACTCTTCCCGTCTCTGAGCCCTACCTCTCCCTCCCAGGGTTGAATGAGGTCAGAAGAGTAAAAAGGCTCAGCCTGGCTTAGGATAAGCGCCTGGCAAACGGTAGCTTAAAAGTAGATGACGAACGGGGCACCTGGGTGGTTCAGCTGGTTAAGGGTCTGACTCTTGATGTCGGCTCAGGTCGCGATCTCAGGGTCATGAAATCGAGCCCCGCATCAGGCTCTGCACTCAGCGTGGAGCCTGCTTAGCCCTCTCCCTCCCCCCTCTGCCCCTCCCCCTGCTCTCTCTCTCTCTCTCTCAAATAAATAAAATCTTTAAAAAAAAGTAGATGACAACACAAAGCAGCTCCTAGAAACAGCATGTGTTGCCTTACCCTGGTCCCCATCACTTTCCCCAAGTCCTCAGCACCTTTAGTGCCTGCCCTTTCCCAGCCAAGAGGGTCTCACTTAGCTGTCTGCACAGAAGGGTAACAACAGCAAATTTAAAATGAAAGAAACAGCTAAACGTGCCAGGTACTGGTCTGAGTGCTTTACATGAATTAAGTCATTTTAATCCCCGCCCAGCAACCCTAGGACATCAATATTGGTATTGGTCCCATTTTAGAAATGAGAACACTGAGATACACAGTCAAGGTTAAGTAACTTGCTGAAGTCACAGAGCTAGGGAATGGTGGATGGGAACCTAGGCTGGCTGGCTCCAGAGTCTGCACCCCTAACCTCTCAGGCCTGGCACAGAGAAGCGAATAGCCGCCCCACGCTGGCATGGGGAGGCTCTCCCAGGTGTGGCCTGTACCTGGGGCTTGGCGTCTGGCTAGGGCGGCCCTAGCTGGGTGCAGGCTCTGGGCTCAGTGTCAGCATGAGCCTCGCAATCCCTGGCCTGGCTTCAGGACTGCGTACCAGGCACAGGGAAGTGCTTGGAGAATGGGGTGGTTATTAGCACTGGGTGCAGGTGTGGAGAGCAGGCCCGGAGCTCAGAAGCTCATGGAAGCCCGCAGCTCGAGAGGAGCAGGTCAGGCAACCGGCTATGGGCTGGGGGTGCAGTGCAGAGGCTCAGGACACGGGCCTAGCTTTGTTCAGGGCACTCAGCTACCGCCACCCCCCTGCCCCCACTCCGTTTCCCCATTTGTAGAAATGAGGACTGTGACAGTACCTACCCCAGCTTAGCTAGGTGTGCCTAAAATGTTCCAACCAGTACCTGGTAAGCCGGAAGCGCTCTGAGAGTATTAGTGACAACTGGAGGGGGGTGTGCCCTCCACTTAGCTGTTCAGTCGCTGAGACCATGGTTGTCCTCTGCTCCAGTATCTTGTCCCTTCTTTACCTTTATCCAGCTTGCCTGCAGCATGTCAAGACTGTAAGTGCCACCCCCTCAGGAAGGGGACAAGGTTCGAATACACAACTAGATCTGGAGGTGGCACTCGGGAGCTCAAGGCACAGAAGGAAGGGCGAAGAAAGTCCATCCTCAGTCTGTGTGACCTCAAGCAGGCACGGCAGAGGGTGCCAGCCCCGGTGCGGGGTCCAGGGACTGGAGCACCAGCCTGACCTTGGCAGGCATCTCTTCCTCCTGGACCCTGGACTGTGTTCAGTGGGTCCGTGGATCACAGGCTGGGCCCCGGGTGTGGGATGGCCAAGTGACGGCGAAGGGACACGGTCACCAAGGAAACACCCGATCCCAGATCCCCAACACCCAAAGCCTGCCCAGAGCCTTTGGGTTTCTGGAGACACACTGAGCACCTGCCAGTCCTGAAGAACCCTAAATACTCTTCCCTCTTAAAATTAACTTCCCCTCTGGCAAGCTGTCGGCCTCACAAGGGCAGGGGCTGTGCTGGACTCATCCCCACTAGATGCCCAGCATGTACACAGTACCTGGCACACAGTAGGTATCGTGCTAATATCAGCTTGAGGAATGAATAAGTGAATGAATCTCACACAACCTAACTCCCACCCGTGATTCCAGCCCTGACACCCTCCTGAGACATCCTAAGCCACTTACCTGAATGTCCCACATGGGCTGGTGAGCCCCTTAGAGGCCAGAGGAGAGGGGGTGGGGAGGGTGGGGAGGGTTGTGTTCCTTGCCCAGGATCCCCCAGCACAAGCCCCCCCGACCCAGGGCCTGTGCAGCCCCTCCCCAAGGCCTGTTCACACCCCAAGTTTTGGGGGTGATGGGTGGGGTGGCAGCCCCCAGGGTTGGGGGTCAGTGGTTTTGCAGAGCTGGGGCCAAGGCCTCGGTCACCCCTACCCCCAGTCCCCCTGCTCTGTGTAGGACTCCACTGCCATTCCCCCAGGGCAGCTCCCGCCAACTCCTGGGGTACCACCTTGGGAAGTGCAAGAGGAGAGCAGAGGGCGCCAGCACAAGGCAGAAAGACAGACCCAGGAGTTCCCAGAAACGTCAGCTTTCTCTGTCCCTTCCCGTCCCCTGACTGAGGATGGGGGTGGGGTGGGGAGTTACGGATGAGAGTGGGGGAAGGGATACCTTCCATATAACCTGTTCATCTCCATTAACCCACTGCTGTCCATGGGGGTTCAGAGACTCTGAAGACAGCGCATGGGGTAAGGGGACAGAAGTGGGGGCGCTGAGCAAGTCAGGCCTGTGTCTTGGGGGAGTGTGGGAAGGAGAGTCGGCTTGTTCTCCCGGGGCCGCCACCGGCCCTCCAGAGAAAGCCAGGAGCAGCCAGAAGGCTCCCTCGCCTCCAGGGCACACGACAGGGGGCGTGTGGCTGTTGGGCTGGGAGCGACCCTGCTTCGCGCCACCTGCCTGGGTGTGGTTCCAAGCCCGGCTGGAGCTGCGGCGACCTCCCCCTGCTCTCTCTCTGCGGTGCCACCCCCACCCCCTGTCCTCCCGGGGGCGGGGGGCACCGTGTCCCCTGGGGCTCGGTGGGGGGCGGGGTGGGGTGCTGCCGGTCGGGGAAGGCCGGGTCGCCCCCCCACCCCCACCCCCACCCCCACCCCCCCCCAGGCTCCTCCGGGGCGGCCCCGGGCCCCGACCCCCACCCGGCCGGCGGCCCCCTCACCTCGCGACACGCAGGAGCCCATCACGGGGCCGCGGGGCCGGGCCGCTGCGCCTCGGGTGCGTCGGGCCGCCGGGCGTTCATGTCTCCGCGGGCCCGGGGCTCACGCGCGGCGCCGGCGCGGCGGGCGGTTGCCAGGGGCTGGGGCTGGGGCTCCCTCCGCTCGGCTCCCCGCGGCTCCAGCCGAGTCGTCCCCGCCGCCGCCGCCCGCGCCGCGCCCGCTCCTGCCCGCTGTGGGGAGCACGGCGGGCGAGGGAGCCCGGGGGAGCGCTCGCCCCAAGCCGCGGAGCCCGAGCCACACGCAGGCCGCCCCGCCCCTTCCCCGGCCCCCGGCACCGCCCGCCGAGCGCACCTGGGGCCGCAGCCCAGGCTGGGGGGCGGGGTCAGTGGGCGGGGGCGGGGCGAGGAGGAGCGGGGTGATGGCCGAGGCGGGGCGCGGGTGAGGGCTGGCGGGGGCGGGGTGAGGAGGGCTGGGGGGGCGGGAGCGAAGGGGAAGCGGGAGCGGGGGAGAGGGGAGGGACCCTCTGGCCCTCCCGCCTCGCCACCTGGTGACCCGGGCTGAAGGTCGGGGAAGGGGGCGGAGGGGAGGAGGTGCGGAGATTCCAGCATTTGGAGCACAAAGTACACAATCTTAGTTTAACAACCTGGACCAGACACCTGGCGGAGCGCAACAACACTAATTCCATTACGCCCATTTTGCAGAAGAAGAAACTGAGGCTCACAGATGCCAATGCCTTGCCTGAGGTCCCTTGGCTGTGAGGGACAGCGACTTCTGACGGTCAGCTCCTGCTTCGGGCCCGCTGGCTTAGGGTGGGGGTACAGAGGGAGGTACAGAGGGGCCGTAACAGCGCCCTCACTGCTGGACAAGAGTCAAAGCAGCCCTTGGCTCTCTGGGCTCAGCCAGGGTGAAGAGAACTGAGGCCCAGCGCCTCTTCTCAGCCGCGGGTCTCCTGTCTGCTGGGGCACCAGCGGCTCCATCAGGCACACACCTGCAAGCCCACTCTCACTTGTGCCCCCACGCACTCGTACACACTCATAGACACTAGTGCACACACTAAATTTTGGGGGTGATGGGTTCCCCCAAACGCGGATATGTCATCTGCATTCACACTGACACACAGGCGCGCACACACTCAGCTCTCGAGCAAACCTTCCCCTGCACCAACACATCTCCCTCTTTACACCTACACCTACCTGTGCACCTCTTACAGGTGAGGAAGCCAGGTTCACTGGCTCCCCTCAAAACCCTGGTGATGGCCTGGGCAGGGTTTTGAGGGATGAATAAGGTTTGAGGCAGGAGCCTGGCGTGGAGCTGGAGGCCTCCAGCAGGGCAAGGATCCGGGCCTGGTGGCACTGCTAGGGGGTGGGGACGGGTGCTGACCTGGTTCTCTTCCCCCCGGCCGGTGCCCTCTCTGACGTAGGGGTCAGGGTGGGGAGTGGCTCTAGCCACCCCACTACCTGCCCACCGGTATGAGTGCTGGCTCAGCTCACACAGAGCTGTGTGACCTTGGGCACGGTGCCTCACCTCCCTGAGCCTCAGTTTTTTCATCTGTTAACTGGGGGTAAAAAAAAAAAATCTCACCTCACAGGATTGTTGTAAGGATTAATGAGAAATATATGCAAAAATGACTGGCACATAGTAGGTACTTAACTCAGGGCTGAAAATAAATAACAGTGACGGGGAACACAGATATGTTGCATTATTACCTCACCAAGCTTCCCTACACCCATGGGAAGCCTGAAGAGTTTCCATTCGATGACTGTGTGTGAAGCACCTACTATGCGCTGGAATGAACAAGAGAGATGTGCCAGCCCTCGTGTCCTTTCTCTTCTTCCTGTGGTGGGGTGACTGGACTTGGCTTGGAGGGATGGCTCTGACTCACCGTGACGCAGGACACTGGTCACAGCTGCTGATGTTCCCAGCTGGCAGCCTGGCAGCTCTGAGGGCAGGGGAGACTGGGAGGGGGACCCCAGCAGAGAACAGGGCAGTTCACAGAGGAGAGGATGCCTGGGGAGCCCACTGTGTCCCCTTCAGCCTAAGACAGGGACAGGTGGATGAGGCTGGGCAGCGGCCCCACCCACAGGCCCCTGCTCACCATCCCAGAGAAGGGACCAGGGTGGGGTGAGGGGGCTCTGGCTCTCCCTGCCTCTGGCCTTCATGCTCCACACTGGCTCAATCCTCTCATTGTACAGACTGGCGCTCAGAGAGGGGCAAGGGCTTGCCCAAGGTCACACAGCAAATGGGTAGGGAGTCAAACCCAGGTGTCCTGCCTGTCAGCCCAACTTGGCACTGACTGAAGACTGGGCCTTGCAGGGGTGGGCAGCTCCCCCTTGCACGGCCACACTCACCTTCCCAGTCCTTGGAATTCTGCTGAAGCTGACGATTCCCAGATTCCCAGACAGCTCTAAGATGTGTGGTTGTCCTTCCCGGGGGCAGGCTGTCCTTTCCCAGATCAGCGCACCGTCCATCTGCCCTGTGACCTTCTATTACCCTCCCCCAGTGCCCTCCTGGCTCTACCCATCTATGGGGGAGGGGGAAGAGAAGGGGAGGGAGTTCTCCCATCCCGACTTTGGGGATCCAGCCAGAGCCCCCGCTCCTGTGGCCTGCCCCCACGGTTCCTAGGCAGCCGCAGACGTTCACCAGTCTGGCTAGACTCACAACCCCGAGTGCCTGGCCCTGGGCTGGGCCCTGGATGGTGGAAAGCAGACGCTGCAGGGCCTGATGGGAGAAAGATCAATCAAACTGAGCCTCACAGGGATGGATCAGACTCCATCCAAGCCCAGGCGCTCCTGGAAGGGGGGCTGGCGTGGCATGGGGGAGCCGTGTGTGTAAATAGCTTGGGTCAGTGTGGACTGTGGTGCATCCCCATGCCAGCTGAGCGTTGGAAGAGCAGAGCTGCTTCTGCCAAGGGTCACGGGGATGGCTTCGAGGCGTTGGTGACCCTGGGAATGTGAAGGTTGAGTGGGACATTGGCAGGCAGACAAGAAGGAGCACTCTGTGTGCACAAAGCCATGGAGGCAGGGATGCTGGGGGGCGTACAGAGGACCAGAGCATCTGATGTCTGGGAGGCCAAGCAGGAGAGGACAAGACTTCCAGCTGGGGTTGCCCATCTCCAGACCTCCAACAGCTCCTCAGCTTTGGTTTCTCAGGAAAGGCAGAGCTGGATAAGCAGAAAGAACAGAATTGGAAGCCCAGCAGATCTGAGTTTGACTCCTCTGCCCAGACCAGGACATAGTAGATGCTCAGTAAGTATTTGTTGACTGCATCCCAGAGAGACCTCTCCAAGGTCACATATCTAGAAACTGATTACGGCCAGGGCCAACTGATGCAACCTTTCCTTCATCTGACAAACGTTTATTGAGCACCTGCTGTGTGCCCAGCTCTGTGTGGCACTGGCTAAGCATAAACAAGACAGACCAGGTTCCTGTTCCCTGGGGGAGGGAGGAGAGCTGGGGGGAGTTGGGCATTGATCCAGTAATGACCCAGGTGAGTTGAGAATCCCACCCCTGAGAAGCGCTAGGAAAGAGCTGTCGATGGTGTGGAAGACAAGGGCCTTATCCAGCCGTGGGCGCAGAGGGAACGTCCAGCAGAAGTGACAGTGACTGAATCCACACCTAAAAGGGGAGTGGGACTTGGCCCGGCAGCCAGAAGAGCGTGGGCAACCATCTGAACAGTCTGGAGGCGGGACGAGAGACAGACTCCCTCCCCAGGAGGGAGAGAGGGCCACGGGACTGGAGCCCAGGGCTGGAGACTTTCCAGGAAGCCTGAGAAAGGTGGTCCTAGCAGGCTGACCTCAGAATGTGCCCACTCTCAGCTCCACGCTCAGGACTGAGGGTTTCTAGCTGGAGTGGGGTGATAGGCCCGAGTCCTTCCCACCACGTCCCTTATCCCCAGGCAATAAGCTGAACTAGGTGGGATAAGGGAGAGAGAAAGAAGGGGGAGCCGCCTGTCCAATAGGGGAGGCAAAGTCCTCAGGGAGCTCTGAGTCTGACAGAGGAGACACAACCCCTGTGCCAGACACCGGGGGCACTGGGAAGAGACCAGCCCCTACCCTGGAGAAGCTTCCAGCCTGGTGAGGAAACAGGTACACTAAATTCATCTCCAAAGAGCCTGTCCCGGGCTTGGTCCGCAGTGGCCGCTTCGTGACAGGATCCCTTTCTCAGGGTTCAGAGGGTGGTACTCTGACTCCTGGGTGTTGGATCCCTGCAGGCAGGTAGGAGGCCCCCCTGCTAGGACCAAGACAGACAGGTAAGACACTGGAGATGCCGTTCCTGAGCTGTGCGTGTCATACAGCAAGGTGGCCACCAGGAGGCAGCCTGAGACAGCATCATTCTTGACTACTTTTCATTTTCCTCCCACCCTTGGCCGACTGACCCAGAAAGTACCATGCTGGCAACTCAGACCCAGCCACAGTTGAAGGTTATGCATCGCGCGACCTGCCCAAAGGTGCCCAGCTGAGGGGAAGGGCACTAAAATCCTTCCCATGCTCTGGTCAGCAAGCCTTGAGCTCTGGCCTGGGCTGTGTCTGCCCCTATAGGGGGTGCCTTTTTCTTTTCTTTTCTTTTGAATGTCAACCTTTTATTGATAACAAAGCAGCAATGTTGGGGGATGTTTCCAAGACCCCAAGGTCAGGCCTATCTCCATGCCAGTGCGTGCGCGTGCGCGTGCGCGTGCGCGTGCGCGTGCGCGTGCGCGTGCGCGTGCGCGTGCGCGTGCGCGTGCGCGTGCGCGTGCGCGTGCGCGTGCGCGTGCGCGTGGAGTGATCTGTGAAGCCGGGAGGTCCAACCCCGCAGAGACAGGAGAACAGAGACAGCAGAGCCTCGGAGAGGCCGGGCGCTGGAGAAGAGTCCTCACGGGCTATGTTGAGCTCAGCTCCCAGGAACAGCAGGTGCTTTGGGCTCAGGCAGTGGCTGGGGGCTGCTGCACCTGCTATGCTGGGCTTTCAGGAGGAACTGCTATAGCCACGGGCACGTCCTCAGCTGGGTCCAGGTACCCATCCAGGCTCTGGGGACAGGGTGAAGGTGCTCCTGTCCTGTCACGCCAAGATCTCACTGGCCACGTGAGGGGTGCCTTTTTCTTAACACAAAGATGTCATCTCCTTACAAAGCCGTGCCCTACAGGGCTGTATCCACCCAGATCTGCACAAAGTCTCCGTATAGGCTAGCAACACTCCTGAGCTCAAACATCACCTGGTCCTAATCCCTACTGCGCAGATGCAGCAGCTGAGACCCAGGAAAGGAACCCAGGCCTGTTAGGAGCAGAGCCAGGACTGGACCCCACGGCCAGAGGGGCTCCGTGCTCCGGCCGGAGGGTTCAGGTGCTAGGTGCTACCTCTGGACACCAGGCTGTGCCTAAGAAAGAAGGCCACAGGCTGACCTCAGAATATATCCACTCTGGAGTGTAGTGACAGATCAGAGTCACCCCCACCTCTCCACGTCCCCCGAGGCAGCGGTGGGGGGGGACTGGACTGGACTAGGTGGGGTAAGGAGAGAGAAAGGTAAGCCTCCAGTCTGAGGGAGGGGACACAGCCACTGTGCTGGGCATCGGGGAGACTGGGGCAAGACCAAACCCTGCCCTGGAGAAACTTCCAGCCTGTGAGTAAACAGGTGGTGAGGTGTCCTAAGCACTCGGACAGATATCCCCCAGTTCCTCCATGGATAGGCTTTCTTGTGGTCCTCACAGGCCCATCTTCGGTGGGGGAGAGGCCTGCTGACCCAGGTGGGGCCATTGGTTGAGGGCTCGGGGGGCAGTTTCAGGTGTTTGAGTTAATAGCAGCAACAACATAATCAGGCGTCAGCAGCTGTTGCTGAGACCCTGACGGGTGCTCTTCTGCTAATCCTCCCAGTAACCCTAGGGGTGGGTCTGAGTCGTGGCCACACTGGGGCAGCCCTTAGACCCCCCGCTGCCCCTCTATCTTGACCTCTGGGGTGATTCCGAGCCTGGTAACTCCTGGGGACGGGCAGCATCCCCTCCATTCCTGCTTCTTGATGTTTGCACAAGCTCTGTACCCGCCTTGATCAGTCCACATCACACATGTCCCTCGAGTCTCACCACTTAGGTCTTTCCTGTTTCACTCCCTCATTCATCAAATAGTGATCAAATCTGTGCCTGCAATGTGCTGTCTGCCCAAACAATGGGATACAGTTGAGAGTAATCAGACAAGTGTCAGCTGTTTTGGAGATTAGAGTGGTTGTCAGCAAACTATGATCCTTGGGCCAAACCTGGCCCTTGGCCTGTTTTTGTAAATAAAGTTTTATTGAAACATATCCATGCTTATTTGTTAACCTGTTGTCTGTGGCTGCTTCACCTTTTTTTAAAGAATTTTTTTGAAGATTTTATTTATTTATTTGCAAAAGAGTGTGAGCGGGTAGAGGGGGAAGGGGGAGAAGCAGACTCCCTGCTGAGCTGGGAACCCGATGCGGGGCTGGATCCCAGGACCCTGAGATCATGACCTGAGCTGAAGGCAGACACTTAACTGACTGAGCCACCCAGGTGCCCCTAAAGATTTTTTTAAGTAATCTCTACACCCAACTGTGGGGCTTGAACTCACGACCCTGAGATCAAGAGTTGCAGGCTCCACTGACCGAGCCAGCCAGGGATCCCTATGGCTGCTTCACCTTACAACAGTGGAGCTGTGTAGTTGCAGCTGAAATGGTATGGCCTTCAAAGCCAGAAATACTCTCTGGCCTTTTGCAGATAAAGCTTGCCAACCCTGACTTAGAGTCTGGCAGAAAGAGAGATATTAACAAGCCACTAAAATAAATGCCTTTATTGACAAATTGTGAGAAGAGCCAGGAGGGGCATAACAGAACAGGAATTGAGATGTAGGGTTAGACTGGCCACCACTTCTTCTCACCTTCCACCCCTGACACCCTGACCAGGTCATCCAGGGCAGGACGTGGGCAGCATACACAACGTGCCAGCCCATTGGAAAGTCAAGTGTTGGATGGAAGTGGCCCCGGGGTTGTGTTTAGGCCAGGCAGAGGTGAGGGTCCTGCTGATGTCTGCGGCTTGGACCACTGCCCTCATTCTCCCGTTATCTGGCCTCGCCTGGTCTCAAGGCCTCCATGTCCTCCGTCTCTTCGTCCCCCGGGAGGCAGGCAGAGCAGGAAGTACCGTTCCTTTTACAAATGGGACAACAGAGGCTCCTTACATTTAATGACTTGGCCAAACTTTGCTGAGCTATAGGCAGAGATCTCGATGTCATGGGAGAGCCCCGGACAGTATTTAGGACAGTGGGTTCTGGCCCAGGACTCGTGTGAACAAGTCTGTACCCCTCTGGGCCTCAGTCTGTTCATCTGTAACCCAGAGGGTTGGAGAAAGAAACTTAACCTCTCTTTTCTGGATCTGCCAGTAGCACGCCAGGGCTCGCCCCATCCCTCGTCTTGGTTTGCTTCCTTAAAGTGAGGAGAGAAATGCTTCGGCTGGTCCCAGGCCAGGGAGATCACAGATGGGAAAGTGCTTCGAGCTCAGAGGAAGAAAGGCGCTCTATAAACCCAGGGGGTTATTAGGGTGATGGGGATCAGGCATGGACTGATGGCGGGAAGGCCCCAGGGCAGCGTTTGGTCTGGCCAGCAGAGGGCACTGTGGGGAGGCTAAGGCGGGATCCTGAGCTGGAATGCCTTTGTTCCTTCTAGAACCTGGACCCAGGCCCTACTGTGTGCCAAACCTGCAGAGCTGAGTGTGGGGACATGGCCATGAATGAATGGAACCCGAGATGCTTCCAGTGTAGGGGTGGGAGGGGGGAACATGGAACAAACAGATTGTTCGTTTTTTTTTTTAAAGATTTTTGATTTATTTGAGAGAGAGAGAGAGAAAGAGCACAAGCACAAGCAAGGAGGCCCAGGCAGAGGGAGAAGCAGCCTCCCCGCTGAGCAGGAAGCCTGACCTGGACTTGATCCTGGGACCCAGGGATCACGACCTGAGCTGAAGGCAGACGCTTAACCGACTGAGCCACCCAGGCGCCCTAAACAAACAGGTCTTGACACACAGATGGGAGCTATGGTGGTTGGGGACCGGACAGGGATGGTGACCCCCTTGCCGGGGGCTCAAGGGAAACTGGGAGGGGTCGTTCAGCCTGAAGCCCAGGTCGGAGGTCGGGGCTAGACAGCCAAAGAGATAACATGGAGAAGGCAATCATTGGAGAGGCCGGGGTTCAAACCCTGATCCTGCCCCCTACAGATGCCTTACTTCAGCTCTCTGGGCCTCGGGTTCCTCACCTGTAAAATGGGAATGGAAACAGCACCCACCTCACAGAACTGTCATGAGGATTCAATTAGGTAGGTAACACCTCTAGAGCAGGGCCTGACCCA
Organism: Zalophus californianus; assembly: GCF_009762305.2. Lineage (NCBI taxonomy): Eukaryota > Metazoa > Chordata > Mammalia > Carnivora > Otariidae > Zalophus > Zalophus californianus. Next base: position 11,720,082 of record NC_045598.1, read on the forward strand.
TGCACGTTCCTTGAATGTTGCTAGGGTGATCTCAGGTCGATGGTTTGGCTGTTGGCAACTGACGCCATGAGGGGCTTGTGTCCACTTTGGGGGCAGGTGATGAGGACAGGTCTCAGGATGGGGCCACCTGGAGAAGAAAGGAGGAGGAGGGACAGCCTGAGAGATTGAGGGGAGGGGGTGCAGAGTTGGGGGAGGGTACAGTGAAGCAAGGGAGGGCGTTTGGAAGAAGAAAGAGTAGCCAAGCCCCCCATGCAGCCCTTGCTGAGTCACCCCTCCGGCCCCCTCCTCAGCTGTGTGCCCTTGAGTGCATCCCTGGGCCCCCGCTAAGCCTTGGTCTTCTCCTCTGTAAAATGGGGGAATAACTCCTGCATCGGGGGGCTTCAAAGATTCTCCAAGCCCTGGCCTGATTCTGGGAGGAGGGTAAATGCCCCCTCATCATCTTCTATTGTACCCCCCACCCCCCAGCCCCATGAGGGGCTGTGTCTGGCTCTGTCCCCATAGTCACCCAGGTGTTCTGTTTAGAAACCAGCAGCAGAGGAAAAACCCTAAAACAAACCCAGTGCAGCTGGTCTCCCCTGCCTGGCCCTGCCTTCCTGGCCCTAGAAGCGGGTGGGGGAGAAATCACACTTTGGGAAAGGGTTTTCTCCCAGCGGGTGGGGGCGGCAAGCAGGTCATGCCGGAGCTGACAGAAGGGCCCGCAGAATTCCCCAAGGTGTCAAATATTCCTGTTCAAGCAGGTAGGAGAGTGGGCATCAGAATCCCCTGGGAAGGTTCCAGAGCCCTGCTGCCGCACCCCCCCATACTCCTTCAGGTCCTGATTCCCTCCTCTGCTGAGGAGCTGGTGGGGGGCTGGTGGAGGAGGCCCAGCAGTGGGGCTTTGAGACCTGCTGGGAGGCCCAGAAGCCAACTTGGGGAAAGGGTTGGGGTGGACTGGGAGGAAGTGGGATCCTGGGCTCTCTGTGAGGACGGGTGACACTTCCAGCAGGCTTGGAGGCCCAGAAGGTAGCAGGAAGGACACAAGGGATTCAGAAGCGCAGGAGAAAACAAAAGAAAAAAAGGGGGGCTCCTGACTGGCTCAGTTGATGGAGCATGTGACTCTGAATCTCGGGGTTGTGAGTTCAAGCCCCACGTTGGGTGTAGAGATCACTTAAAAATAAAATCTTTATTTTTTATTTTTTAAAAGATTTTATTTATTTATTTGACAGAGAGAGACAGCGAGAGAGGGAACACAAGCAGGGGGAGTGGGAGAGGGAGAAGCAGGCCTCCCGCTGAGCAGGGCGCCCGACGCGGGGCTCGATCCCAGGACCCTGGGATCATGACCTGAGCCGAAGGCAGACTCTTAACGACTGAGCCACCCAGGCGCCCTAAAAATAAAATCTTTAAAAAAAAAGAAGAAGTGCAAGAGAGGACATGGGACAAAGACACACACAGGGATGGCAAGTAAATCTAAATAAACATAAAAATTCTTAGGATTTCCACCTCATGAGGTGATGGTCCTTATGCACATTGTCCCTTTTGGTCCTCACCACCAGCCTAGGAAGTGGGGATGACTTGAGCACCATTGTGCCGATAGGAAACAGGCTCAGAGAGGCAAAGCTGGGGTTCCGCGTCCCAGGGGCCTAAGAGAGCATGGCGGGAGGGGCAGCACTCTCGAAGTCAGATGAGGTTGGGTCAGCAGGGACGTTGTCTAGGACTGGTTCCTTTGGGGACCCTGAGCTTCAGAGCTGAGTCACTGTGGCGCCTCCATGGCCTGGGGAGGGGAGCAGGATGGAGGTCATGGCCGAGCAGGAGCAAGGTCAGGCCTTCTGATCCTGGAGGTCAGGGGGAGGGGTCAGTTATCCGGAGTGTGTGCCAGGCCTTGGAGATGTGGCTGCAGGGACAGTAGCCACTTCTCCTCCCCACTAGGGGATCCACGGTGTCTTGCTGGAAACCCAGGCCCTGCCGTGTCCCTGGTTCTCACTTGGGAACCCACAGGGTGCCCTGACCCATGGCAGGGTCAGGTGGGGAGGCTTTGGCTGCTCATCTGTGTGTCCTGAGGAAGCTTGTGACCACTTCCCCTCTCCCCACAACTGAGAGGATCTGGTTCATGGTCAGGCCTTGGGATGGAGAGCCTGGTCCAGATTTGGAGATGAAGAAGAGATGATCCAGGCTGAGGGTGGCGGTGGGGTCGAGGTGGAGACGGGTGGGGAGGATGGAGCAGAACTCTGTAGGACCTCAGGCTCCCAGCCTCAGAAACCTTCTTATCTGGGGGCTTATCAGGTGATTCTTGCTCCCAAACTGGCTGACTCCTTCCCAGGCCAGCCTGCAGGCCACTCCTGGCCCCCAGGCTCTCTCCCTGCTACCTCTTCTTCCCTCCATTATCAGCCCCTCTCCCCATATCTCCCTAAGCTCCCCCCACCATCAGCTGGGGCAGCAGGCCTGGACCACGTGGGTACAGGTGCTCTCTGACCTCGTGTGGACCTTCTAACACTTCCTCTCCTTTCTCCGTGGCAGCCGGGCTGGGTGCCTCCCAGGGGCAGGGAGAAAGAAGACACGGGGTCTGCAGGGGGCGGCGGGGTTGGGGAGGGCAGCTCTCTGAGCCGGAGATGGGAGGAAGCTCTGGGAGGTTGGACAGATGAGGGAGATTCCACCTGTAGCCAGTGAGTTAACCCTGCTCTGACCCGACCTAGTTTATGGGTGGCTGTGAGGATGTGGGGGTTCTGCGCCTGGCACGTCCTCAGTGCTCAAGGCGAGTTCACTGTTACCAATATTGGAGGTGGCCCCTCATGCCCTTGTCTCACCGCCTGCCTTCTTACGAGAGAAACCAAGACTCCGAGAGGGTGTGGGTTCTGTCTCAGGTCACACAGCGCTCAGAGCCAGCTGGGCTGGCGCCTCCCCCGGGCGGGTCCCTTGGGGCCGGCTCCATTGTGCTCTCCCCAGCAGGAAACCCGCTGTGCTCAGCAGCCTGGGCAGCGGAAGAGGAGGAACAAGTTTGGCTACGTGACTGGCAGGCCCTGGAGGCTGAGCCAGGCCCAGCACCAGGAAAACAAGCTGCTGGGGACCGCCTGGGCAGGGCCAGTGGGGTGGGCACCAGGCAGGAGGAGACCTCCCTGCCGGGAGAGGGAGAGTGAGCGGCGCTGCAGTCTCACTCCGGGATGGTGCTGGGACGACTGCGCAGGGCCCTGTGCCCCCAGCCTAGCTGCAAGGAGGCAGAGGGAGGCCTCACTGCTCCCCTGACAAGAGGCTGCTCTGGGGAGGAACAGACATGTGGGCAGCGGGGCCGGTGGGTACACAGAGCACCTGGGGGTGATTCGGGGCCGGCGGGTACTCAGAGTACCCCGGGGGTGATTCGCACAGGCTGACCACCTGTTCCTCAGCTCTAGCTTACAGGAATCTGGGTGGCCATCCAGGAGGGGAGGAGGGTTCAGCCCTGCCCACGGGCAGCTGGCTCCCAAGGGGCCCAGGGCCCACGGAAGCAAGGCCCAAGGGGGAGGAGTTGGGCCTCTGCCAGAATGCCTAGCCATAGGACCTGGAACAAGGTGGAGTCCCCCTCTGGGCCTCCGTTCCCCTAGGGGATTCATGGAACCATTGTGTTCCTCACTGCTCGAAGAGGCTCAGGGCGGACTCAGGGCCTGGAAGCCAGCGGTGAGAGGGCCCCACAGGCCCAGGTGGTCCATGGCACGGCCGGTCATCGTAGGGAGAGCCCTGAATGCCAGACCCAGCGGTCAGGATTTATCAGGAGGCAAAGTGGGGCCGCTGAAGTTTTCAGCACAGGGGAGGGGAGTGGTCAGCTGAGGCTGCCGGGAGGGAGCAGACTGGAGGCCCCAGCTTGGGCAGCAGCAGGGGCCCGGAAGGAGTGGGGGGGCCGGGTTTCAGGGAAGAGTAGATGAAGTACAAGTGCAGGCTCCCTGGGGTCATTCCTGGCTGCCCCTCCCTGTCGGGGCAAGTACTGACACGCTGATGGTGTGTTAAACCCCTTGCATCTTCTTTGAACACAAAACAAAGCAAGCTTGGAAGAGGGTCAGGATACAGTGCCCCCCTGCCTCTCTCTGGACGGCCCAGCACCAAATGCCCCGAGGAGGGGATGCCCAGAGCCAGGCAGCGGGGCGCAAAGTAGCAGGAACAGGCCCAGCATGGGGAGGCAGAGCTGTCACCTGGACAGCAGAAGGGCTGATGAGGAAGCAGGTGTCCCTCGGGGGGCCAACAGTGACCCCGTGAGCTGGGGGTGGCAGGTGGTGGACAGAATCTCAGTGGGGGCAGGGGGGAAGCTGCACACCAGTCAGTGTCCTTAGGGAAGCCGGCTCCACAGCCCTGACCCGTTGCTTAAGGGAAGGCAACTGCAAGAGAAGACTCTACCTGGATGAGAAGTCCCCTGCGACTGGGGTGAGCTGTGACCTTGAACTTGGCTGCAGTCTCTCCTGCAAGCTGCCACACACCCAGGCTGTGGTACTGCCTTGTTCCGCTCTGAGAGAGGGAATGGGGGGCGGGGGGTAGGGGACATATCTCAGCTCACCATCAGTCTCCCTCGGACTCTCAATAAGCCCCGGTTTCCTCATCTGTCAAATGGGGCTATAGTAGGGCTTGCCTCAGAGGGCTGATAGGAGGGAAAAATGAAACCATGTGCAAGGAGGCGTGGCATATAGCAAGTGCCCCACACAGATAGTCTGCCCATGGTGCCGAAGAGGAAAACTGAGGCTCCGGGAGGTTAAAGGGATCTGCCCGTGATCATCCTGCAATTCTAACCGTGCAACTCCCAGCTTGGCTTCTCTGCAGGGAGATGGCTGGTGGTGTATGAGGGAATGGGTGGGGTGGTGGGCTGGGTGCAGGATCCTCACGGCCTTCACTTGGAATGAAGGAGAGGGGATCCAGCCCCTCCCCGCCAGCCCTCTCCTCCATCTCTCCTGACCTGACTCCCCACCCCTGCCAAAGGCAGGCCCGGAGACAGATCAGGCCGGCAGCCCCGTATAAGCATCCCTTTCTGACTCCAGCATCCCTCCTTGGGCTGAAATGATTCTCTCGGCTCTAACCCAAATCCTTCCCACTTTAGCAACAGCCTGTTTCTGCCCCACCTGACTCTTACTGAGCCGCACCAAAGCCCACCGATGTGCAAGAGAGGTCACCAACCCCTTCTCCAGGGCATCATCCTTTCTAGCCCAGGGGTGCCTGAAGCTCTACCCAGCGTCCCCTGCTAGGGGAGCAGATGTCCCTCAGGCTCAGAGGAGTTGCTGCGGGCCCAGGGGGGAAATCAGACATCTGGTTCTAAGCAAGGGTCCACGATCCTTCTCTGGCTTCCCTTCTTGTGCCCAGATCCAGCAGGGCCAGAGCACTGAATGCCGACTAGAGCCAGGCAGGAGCCAGCTGGTGTCTCCTGGCACACCTGGCCAGGTGACAAGGCAGCGAAGCCAAGAGCCAGCTCATCGCTTGGGTGTATACAGCAGCCAGTGGGGAGTTGGCAGCCACCTCCTCTGCCTTTTCCCCGGCCCCCACCCCGCGAGCCCGGCCCAGGGGAATGAGGGTGTCCCAACTTGTTGGAAGAGTTTCCATCCCACACCTGTGCCCATACTAGGTGGGTGTGTGGGGTTGGTTGACTGAAGGGGGCCCACAGAGGATCTTTGTCCTCCAGACCCGCCCCCCCAACTTCTCTTCCCTGATGCTGGGAAGGTGCCAGGGTTCTTGGAATGCCGAGGCCCCCACCTCATCTGACCCATCTCAGGTGCCTTGGCCACTCATTCCCAGGGCCCACGCCAGCAGAGCAGAGCAAGGGCAGTCTGGGAACTGGATCATGCCCTGAAGGAGGACCCCCCTTGGCTCCCGTTCCCACCAGCTGAGAGCTGTGTCCTTTGGAAGAAGGGGTGCAGCTCCAAGGTTTCCAGACACCTGAAAACAACAAATCTCCCACCAAACACTTAGACCCTATGCCCTGTGCTCTACAGATGTGATCCGGGGGATGGGTATTGACGCCTCCACTTTACAGATGGGGAAAGTAAGGCTGGTTGCATGGAAGCCTGAGCTCTGCCTTGGTTGCTCCTGTCTCCCCAGTGCCTGGCACACAGCTAGAGCTCAGGGTGTGCTCCTGGCATAGACGAATGAGGCTCAGAACATGCAAGTGCCAGGGCCAAGTTCACACAGCCAGAAAGTCACTCAACTGGGAATAGACCCAGGCTAGTTTGAATCCTAAACTCAGGCTGTTTTCAAGACCCCCGCACTGAGGTGGGGGTATCACACATGCACACACGAATGTGCACCCCCCCCTGCTGTCAGATCCTGCCCACGCATGTATACACACCTCTCCATACCACCCTCAGCTGAGAGCCCCCACCTGCCATACCACTCAGACCCATGTAATGGGCCCTCCCCCTGCCACCTCCTGTGGGTGCACAAACTTCCTTCTGTGCTGGCCTCTCACACCCTCCTGTCACCACCCCTTCCTCCACGCCTGGAGAAGACAGGATGGTGCATGCCCTCGTCCACCCCCGCAGCCTGGGCACCCTCTCTGCCTCCCCAGGCCCTAGTCACCACATTGGCACCACTGCTCTGGAGAAGGCCCAGGAGGTACAGATCACCCCCGTTGGGAGGGGACCCCCAACAGACCTACTTGGGGACCAGCTGGGACCTTGGGTCCCTGGGCAAGGGGGCCGGGGACTCACTCTCCAAAGCAGGCTGTACAAAGAGTGGGCCCCTCCTGCTTCCCCACTCATGAAGGCCCCACAAGGCAGGGGTGGTCAGGGAGGCAGGGACCCCAGGAAGTACAGATGGCATGGGCCAGACTGTGCTCGAGCCTTCCCCCCGCCGACAGTTTTTCATTGAGCCTTACAGCAACCCTGGGAGATAGGCACTAATTTATCTTAGGTACCAAGATTATTCCCATTCTCTGGAAGGGTAAACTGAATCCCAGAGAGTAAGGCACTTGCCCACGGTCCCCAGTCCCTGGCAGACAATAGGTGTTGGTTAAATATCTGTGGAGTGGATAAAGTTGCAAGCGGGGAAGTGACTTGTCCAAGAGCATGAACGAAGTCAGGATTCGAACCCCAGCCTGACTCCAAAGCCTCTTGGCTTCCCCGCAGAGCTTCTTCCTCTGTAGCCTTGGGACAGGCAGACAAAGTGTGGCTGACATTTACCCCTCACAGGCACCCTGCGTGACGTGGTTCATTTTGCAGGGCTCCGTGCTGGTTCCTCTCACAGGGAGAAAGAGAAAACCAGCCCCTGATAGCCTGTCCTCCCCGTTAGGCCATGGCGTGCTCCCGCGAACACAAGCAATTTCACAGATCACCAACATCAGACGAGGCCACCCAATGACCTTGATGGATCAAGACAAAGACAAGACCACTCTGTAATCGTGTCTGCACACAGACAAAAATGAACATGGTCCAAACCACAAAAATGACCAGACGTCCCTCTATCTGGCTGAATGAGGGACAGATGCTTCTTTGCCAAACACAGCTTTAGCTTCAATTCATTCCTCTTCCTTTCTAGATTAAAATGATTGAGACGCCCAATCCCAGAATTACTGCTGCTGCCTGACTGTGGCCAATCCAGAGCAGGGCTCCACGCCCCCCCGGAGTCCTCCCAAGGAGCACCCATCACCCCTTCATACGCCAACTCCCTCTCACGGGTGCCCCGCGTCTTCCTGAGGGGTGCGTTCTCCCTCCTCACTGGGAGCAGTAAGCCCAGCTTTGTTCAAGTGTGTTTCTGGTGGTCTCTGGCTGGAAAGCATCGACAGTCTTAGGACAACTCAGCAAGACGTGTTTGTTCAGCCCATTTTGTTGATGCCTCTGGAACCTTGGGCCAGGAAAGTGTCAGCCTCTGATGAAGCATGACGGGAAGGGAGAGGAGCCTGCAATCTCCCTCTGTTCCCAGGAGGCCGCATTTCAGGCTCTCGGGGCTGGGGCATGGTTAACTCCTAGAGCACCTGTCAGCCTCATCCACCAGAGCCCAGATGTGAGCCTTGAAACCACCCCCAAACACCACCACCCGGTCAGTCATCTGTATGGGAGGATCAGAGGAAGGAGTGAGCACTGGGCCAGGAGCTGGGAGACCCGGGTTCAGGTCTTGCCTCTGCTTCTCATTTGTCAGGTGACCTGAGCCTCAGTTTCTCTATCTGGAGAAGAGGGTGGGGTGGGGCTGAGTGGATTAAGTGAAGGGGAGGACCCCCTCCCCAGCTAGGATCACTCACCCAACTCTGTGCTATAAACCTTTCAGTGGTCAAGATAGAAACCTAGTCTCCCCTCAACTCCTGGCTCCCTAGGGTTAACCAGCCTTTCCCTGCCAGGCTTGATGTTGGAGTGACCCGGGGCGCAGGTGAGGGACTGGGCTCCTATCTGTCCCCAGTCACTAGAATCCTGGCCGGGTAGAGAACAGTATTAGTTGGAACCATTCCTGAGGGCTCGGGGCTCAGGGCTCCGTGCCCCCACGCCCTGCCCCTCCTCTCTGTCAGGGCCCCCGTCCAAGTCAAACAAGATGGAGCCGGAGGTGCTGCAGGAAGGGCCCCAGGGGCCTGTACAGAGGACACTCTGGCAGGGGCCACTGAGGAAGACAGTCTCTGTGGCTTCATTCAGCTCCACATCCTGCTTCTCCTGCGACAAAGGGATGTGGCCTCCCTCCGTTCTGCCCCAGGCAGGAGGACAGGAAAGGGGCCGAAGCTGAGGGATTGGAATAAGCCAGGGACTGGGACCTTTCCTGAAAGGAACTGTTTAGTTACAGAAGGTCAAGGAAGTTTGCTTTCCCTCAAGTGTGGCCCCATCTCTGTCCAGAAAGTCAGACGGGGGTGCCAAACCCACCTCCCAAGCTCGCCCCTTGGCCCCCTCCTTCTCCCTCCTGATTCACCGGCACCTCTCTGTGAAGACAGCTCTTCTTTCTGCCTGGAATGCCCTTCCCGCCCCCACCCCCGTGCTGGGTAATTGCTACACATCCTTCAGGCCTCAGTTTAAATATTATTTGCTCTTGGAAGCCTCCCTTGGTTGGATCTCCTTGCAATGTACTCTGCTTCCCCCTCACAACCTCGATACCACTCAGCCGCAACCAGCTGTCTGTCTATCACCCTCCTCAAGGGTAAGGGACATTATGGTCAACTGATTTTTTAAAGAAGTTTGTTTGTTTGTTTGTTTGTTTGTTTATTTTAGTAATCTCTATGCCCAGCATGGGGCTCAAACTCACAAACCAGAGAGCCAGGTGCCCCTGCTCACTTGATTTTTGACAAAGGTGCCAGGAAAAGTCAATGGGGAAAGAATCTTTTCACCAAATAATACTGGGACGACTGGATTTTCATACGCAAAAGAACAAAGTTGGAGCTCTACTTCACACCCTATACACTGTGTACGTCCATTGTTAACTCAAAATGAATCAAAATCCTAAATTTAAGAGCTAAAATGATAAAACTGTCAGAAGAAAACAGGTTTGACCTTGGATTAGACAATTGTTTCTTAGATACAACATTTAAGCAGAAGCAAAGAAAAAAATAGATAAACTGACTTGATCAAAATTAAAAAGTTTTATGCTTCCAAGGACACTATCAAGAAGTGAAGACAGGGACGCCTGGGTGGCTCAGTTGGTTAAGCGTCTGCCCTCGCTGGCTCAGGTCATGATCTTGGGGTCTGGGATGGAGCCCCACGTCGGGCTCCCTGCTCAGTGGGGAGTCTGCTTCTCCCTCTGCCTGCTGCTCCCCCTGCCTGTGTTCTCTCTCTCTCTCTGTCAAATAAATAAATAAAATCTTAAAAAAAAACCAACAATCATAGAATGGAGGAAATACTTGCAACTCAGATATCTAATAAGTGCCCAGTATCTAGAATGTATAAAGAACACAGCTCAACAATAAAGTGACAAATAACCCAATTTAAAAATGAGCAAGGGATTTGAATGGACATTTTTCCAAAGAAGATATGTGAATGACCAATAAGCACACTTAAAGACACTTACATCATTAGTCATTGGGAAAATGTAAATCAAAACCACAGCGAGCTACCACTTCACACCCACTAAGATGGTTACAATACAAAAGAAGACATTAGCCACTGTTGGCAAGGGTGTGGAGAAATTGGAACCTCATACACCGCCAGTGGGAATATAAAATGGTGTAGAAGGGGCGCCTGGCTGGCTCAGTCAGAACAGCATGTGACTGTTGATCTCAGCGTCGTAAGTTTGAGCCCCACGTGGGATGTAGAGATTACTAAAAAAAATAAATAAACTTTAAAAAATAAATAAAATGATGCAGCCACTTTGGAAAACAGTTTGGCAGCACCTCAAAAAGCTCACTGTGGGGTTACCATATGACCCAACAATTCCACTCCAGGGAAGATACTGAAGAGAATGAAAAACATGTTTACAAAAAACTTGTACCAGGGTGCCTGGCTGGCTCAATCGGTAGAGCGAGTGGTAGAGCAACTCTTCTTCTTCTTTTTTTTTTTTTTTTTTTGAGATTTTTGTTTATTTATTTGGCAGAGAGAGAGGGCACAAGCATGGGGAACAGCAGAGGGAGAGGGAGAAGCAGGCTCCCTACTGAGCAGGGAGCCCGATGTGGGGCTTGATCCCAGGACCCTGGGATCATGACCTGAGCCAAACGCAGATGCTTAACCAATTGAGCCACCCAGGTGCCCCAGGAATGAATCTTGAAAATATTTGCACTAAGTGAAAGAAGCCAGACCCGAGGCTGCATATTGCATTTACATGAAATGTCCAGAATGTGCAAAACCACAGAGACAGAAAGTAAATTCGAGGTTGCAGCGTGAGGAGTGGTGGTGTGTGGGGGTGTGGAGATGCGGAGTGACTACTAGGTATAGGGTTTCATCTTGGGGTGACGAAAAGATTCTGGAACCAGTGTTGACAGCCTCACAACCTTGTGAGTCTACTAAAAACGACTCAAGGGTATGTTTTCAAAAGGTGATCTTATGGTACGTCAATCACATCGCAATTGGAAAAAAAGATCCTTACAGATAGTGTTAGCTGAGAGTAATGGCCAACATCTGTTGAGCACTAACCGTGTACCAGACTTGTTGTAAGTACTTTACATGTATTAACTCACTTAATCCTGTGGGTAGGTACTATTATTGTTCACCTTTACAGTGGAAAACGGAGGCAGAGAGACGTCCCTTGCCAAGGTCACAGTAAGTGGCAGAGTCAGGATTCAAACCCGGGGTGGGGGGGAGGTCTTCACAGGACCGAGTCTCCTTGATCATCCAAGCCAACTGGTCATTGTTCAGAGAGGGAGCTTGAGGCCCAGAGAGGGATGATGACTTGCTCGGGTCACACAGCAACCCAATGGCAAAGCCAGGATGAGAATCCGGAGGTCCTGCCTGGGAGGCCCTCAGAATCAAGCCTTATCTGGGCTAGGGGTTGCTCTCAGGGGGGATCTGTCTGTGTGCTCGAGAGGCCTCAGGAAATTCTTCACGGAGAATAAAGAACAAAAACAGCTCCCACAACTGAACACTTACCACAAGCTGAGCGCTGTGCTCAACACTCTATGCCTCATCCCAGCGGAGCCTCCCAAAGCCCTAGTTACCTTCCCCATGTGGGAAAATTGGGCGCTCAGAGAGACAGTGACACTTGCCCGAGATCACACAGCGGATGAGTGGCGAAGCAAAATATGAACTCAGCCGTGGAGCTTAGCGTGGGTGCTCTAACCATGGCACCGTGGGAGAAGGCAAGGCTAGTCGAATGAAGGGGAGTTAAAGCACTTCCTGGCAGGTCCCAGGTCCAGTCTGTCCCTCGATCCACCCCACGGACATTGGGAGAGGGGATGGGGCAAGGGAAAGATGTTTTGAGGCAACTGGCCCAGCTGCTGGGTTAATCGGAGAGCCTGGGAGAGGGGGCCCCGGGATGTGGACGGAGGGAGGGGCAGTAGGCTGTGAGTGTGCACGGCCTCTAGCTGGGAATCCGGTGGCAAAGGGCTCCAGGCAGGCTTCCAAGTTCCTGTGCCATCTCCGGCAGGCCAGGGCACCCACAGCCTCCCGCTGTCCCTGTGGAGACCGTCCCTCCTGGTTGTAGCTCTTCATCAGGGGCTTCAAGCTAGACCAGGGAAGGGCCCCAGTGTGGGGCTCAGCCCAGCCCTCAGACCGCCCCATGCCAGCCACCCCCCTGCCAGAGAGGCACGAGGAAGGCCACGCGCCTCCTCCCCAGCTCCCAGGAGTGCCTGGGAGAGTCCACAGTGACTCAGGGCGGCGGTTGTGGCCCCGTGCACTGGCTGTGGCAGGGGATCCCCATGGTGAGGAGCTCCCCATCCAGGTCCCCGAGTCTCCTCACTGTCAGAATCTGCCAACGAGGGTCTCATCTCCCCACACTGACTTGGAGCAGAGATGAGGAGCACCCCGAACTCCTCCTTTTCAGAAGCCTCACTTCTACCCATAGCAGCACCGGGGTGGGGGAGGCGAGAGGGCCAGGGTACAGCAGGGGGTTAGTCCTTCTCAGGGAGAGGGAGAGATGGGGGTCTGGGTTACAGTCACATTTGCAGAGAGGCTATGGTGTGGCACTGTCAAGTTAGGGCATGAAACTCCAAAGCCAGCTGCCCTGGGTTCAAATCTCAGCTCATGCACGGACTAGCTGTATCACTTTGGGCCGGTTACTTGACATCTCTGAGCCTCAGCTTCCCCGTCTGTGAAATGGGTATACCAATGGTGCCTACCTCATAGGACTGAAATAAATTCATATATGCAGAGTGTTCTAAGCAAAGTGCTTAAAATAGCCTCTGGCTGTTCTAAGTGAGCTCTCAATTTTAGCACCCAGTACTCAGCGTCTGGGTACTGTTGAAAGCCAAAGTCCCCAGCCTTTGTGGAGCTCACAGCCAAGTGGAGGGTAGACAAACTATAATAAGGATTTGAATAAATAAACAAGATCGTCACGATTTGGGCATAAGTGCTGGGAGGGAAATAAACAGAATGTGGAAGGGGTGGCAGTGTCAGGAAAAACTGCTCTAAGGAGGGAATATTTGAGCAGATTCTGGAAGAATGAGAAGACAAGCTGTGTGATGATCTGGGGAGAGCGTATTCTAGTCAGGGCTAACAGCAAGTGCAAAGGCCCTGAGGCAGAGACTAATTTGGCATGCTCAGGGAACAGAAGGGAGGGGAGTATGTTGGATGATTCTTTGTTGTAAGGGTTGTCCTGTGTGTTATAGGATGTTTAGTAGCATTCCTGGCCTCTACCCACCAGATACCAGTAGCAGCACGCTCCCCTAACTGTGACAAACAAAAATGTCTCCAGACATTGCCAGATGTCCTTGCGGGGGGGGGGGGGGGGGGTGGAGGGCCAGGTTGCAGGGCCCATGGGGCCTTGTAAGCCACTTAGAAGCCACTTTGGGGAGTTGGATGATGGGAGGGTCACAAGGGCTGGGATGTGGCTGGGGAGAAGTGGACCTGCCCCCTGTATGGGCCTGACCCAGCTCTGCACCAGCGTCCTCCATCACTGCCGCCTCCAGGCTGCTCCTCCATCCCAAGTCACCCTCCTGGCCTCCCGCCGCCTCCCTTCCTGGCCCCCACGCTCTCCAGCCTCTGAGCTCTTGCTCCTTCAGGTAGAGCCCACCCCTGGGATGCATGCGTAAGAGGTCCTCAAAAAATTGCCTTAGGGACGGGCGATCTCGGATGCACAGACCAGGACAAAAAGCGGACATGAGGGTTCCTCCCTCCATCCTCCACTCGGGGGCGGTAGAGGGGGAAGCCCCTCTGGCTGAGCCCCCTTCCCTCCAGGGCTGCTCCACCCCTGTGCTCTGTTCTCTGGCTCCCTCTTTGTCAAACTTCCATCCTCCCTCGGGGCGGGCGTCTCTTGGGCTTCTCCGTGGGCCTCTCCACGTCTCCCCACCATTGCCCCAACATCCTCCGTCATCCTGTCTGTCTGTCTGCCTCCCATCCCACCTCATCCCTCTGTCCCTGTCTCTGTCCTTCGCTGTCTCCTCTCTGCCTTGGTCTCTTTCCCTCCCTCAGGCCCCCCCACCTACCCCCTCCCCTTGCTGCACCCTGCCTCCCCCCCCAAGTCTGTCTCTCTCTCCCCCAGTGGCTCCAGTGGTTTGGACAAGCTCAGCTCCCTTCTGCCCAGATGACCTCACTTCCCCACCACACGCATGCACTCCATGTCACACACAAGTACCCAAAGACGCAAACTGCCCACACACCCAAGCACGCACACGCGCACCAACGCACACTGCTCTCTGGCTGGGGTTCACTCTCAATCTGGAGGGTCCCAGCCCGGCCCTGATCTACCTGGCCAGGTCCTGGGAAAGGGCGAAGCCCAGGTCAGGCTTGCGGAAGGTAGACCGTGCTCGGAATCCACTGGCCTACACCCTACCTGGTCTCTGCCCAAGCAGCCCCTCAGCCCCCTCCCATCTCCCCCTGGGGCTCAGGGGGCTGACTCATGGGTCAGGCACACACACCCCCCCCCCCCGCCGCCCCTAGGATGGACAGGCCATCTCCACTCTTCACCTCCCTCCCCTCTACCTTCTGCAAATCCTGCCAGCCCTGGCCTGGGAGCTGGAGACCTGGGTCCAGCTGGCCCAGACACCGAGACCCTGGGTGACCTTGGTCTCGTGCCTCAGTTTCCTCCTCTGTAACAGGGAATCTTGACGTCAGTCTTGCCGTACTGGGAGGATCAAAGGGCTAATTTAGCCCCGTGCCTGGCATGCAGCAGACACTCAGCAGGGACAGGCGTGAGGGTTCTGTGGATAGCTGCCCGCCCGGCCTCTCAGACCCCCCCAGTCTGGGCCCTGGGCACCTCTGTAGTTAGCCCCCCACTGGCGGCCTGTCTCCAGGAGAACTTCCCGGCAGACTTGGGGGGTCGGAGGGAAGGGGGAGCCGGCCTCCTGCCTTCTAATTTAGATTCCTGGGTTTATGGCAGGAAGCACAGGGAAGCTGATGCTGTAATTAAGGCGATTCCTGAGGCTGAGTGAGGAGGCAGGGAGAGGAGCCCACCGCAGGGCTTGCCCCCCACTTCTCTCTGCTCTCTGCCAGGAGTCCCAACCCCAAGCCTGCAGCAGACTCCTCTGCCTCCGATCCCCTGTTCCTGCACTCCATTTTGCAGCCCAGGAAACCAGAGATGGGCAGCAGCATACCCAGGGTCACACAGCACATAGGGACACAGGCCTGAGCCACCCTCAGAGGGCTCCCCGCCCCGCCCCCGCCTCCAGATGTGGTGCAGCCCCCGGAGGGGGAAGGGAGGGTCCAGACACGTAGCTTCTTTGTTCTGTCCACCCCTGGACCCCAGGCCCCATCTTTCCTGAGTCCCCCTCCCCCCACATTCCTGAGGTGTCTGGGCAGAGTCTGGCCAGGGCTGTGGCAGGAGGGGCAGATCCCGCTGAGGGGTCAAGACCAGGGCAACAGCCTAGGCCTGAGCACCCGCCTCCAGGTTGGGCCTGCCCTAGCTGAGGCGGCTGGGCCAGCGCGGCGGTGGCTGGGAGGGCGCCTGGGGGCTCAGCACCTCCGACCATCCCTCCCATCCATGCGGGGAGCTCCTCAGGGCTGGAGCTCAGCTCCTCCCTCTGCTCCTCACTGGGTAACGTTGGGCTCCTCCCCCCACAGTCTTGGTGTTCTCATCTGTACAAAGGGTGCAACCTTCACCAGGGAGGCCAATTCCTCTCCCCAGCCCTGGTGGGGCTTGGGATGCGACTCTACAGTGCAGATATGCGGCCTTCCCCCGCACCCCCTCCCCACCACTGCACCAGTCCCGCCTGACCGGGCTCTGTGGCCTCTGCATCCTCCTTGGTAAAAATGAGGGGTTTGAACAGAGTCAGGGGCTCAGATGCCGGGACAATTCAAAAAATGGGGCAGGTGTGGGTGGAGGAGCTGTGACTTTTGCTTTGCCAAGTGAGGGTATTTTTAAAAACATCAGCAAGCAAGCACAAAGACACAGGAAGAGCCAAGGTGAGGCAGGGCCCTCACGCTCTGGCCCTTTCTCCAGCCCGGCCTGCTGTGGACATGTTTGCTCCAGACCGCCTGGGATTCTGGACTGAGCTCAGGGCTCCGAGCTGAGGGCTGGGCTGTTTGGGGGAGGCATGTGGGTATGGGGGGGTGTGTGCGTGTGTGTGCAAGTGCGGCCAGGGGAGCTGTGGGGGGGGGTGGGGGGGCAGGGGCAAAGGGCCAGGGCTGCCTCACAGGCTCAGGGCAGGGCCAGTGCCCAGCCTGGGCCCCACAGAGTGAGCCCTGGGGTCTGGGTCTCCGCATAGATGGAGGCAGGGGTGAGAGGGGTGCCAGGCATTCCTCAGGCTGGGGAGAAAGGGGGCTTTGTTGCCTGAAACGAAGCCACCCCCAGCCTCCTTGCATGCCCGGGGACTCTGCCAAAGATGGCGAGCCCACTCGGGCGGTGGTGGGGTGTGCTGAACCTTTCCTGAAGCTACGGTCTGTCCCCGCTGAGGCGTCTCCAGTCGGTTTCCCCCCTACTCCCAGCCTAGGGCCAGACACATCCTTCAAAGGGTCCGGATGCCAGCGTGGGAGGGGGCTTAGCTGAGGGCTGACACCCAAGGATGGGGGTTGGTGTGGTGGTGCCAGCCCTGAGATGGCCTGCCCCCACCCCCAGCTGGGCGCTTGGGCTATCTCATCCAGTCCTCGCCACAATCCTGGGAGAAGGGTCCGATTAGTCCCATTTTACAGACGAGTATGCAGAGGCTCAGTGAGGGGAGGGCATGCAAGTTCATTGCAGAAGAGGAACTGGAACTCAAGCCCTCTCACCCCTGAGCTCAAGCCTCAGGGGGTCCTGCCCCCGCCCCCCTCAGAGACACCTGGGAGAAGGAGGGGGCCACCTAGCTGTCCCCAAGCTGGGCCTCCCCCCGCCACCGAGTTCCTGTTCTGAGTGGCCAGGTCTGTGCGGTTGGTCCTGGCTGCCACCTTCCAGAGTTTCAGGGATCAGATGACCCACGGCATAGACCAGTGTGGCTCTCAGTAGGAGTTTAATAAGTGCTCATTGATGAGTGCTCATCGTTGATGCAGCTGGGCAACAAGTCCCGTCCCTCTCTAGGCCTTGGCCCCCCATCTATGCCCCGAAGCTGCCTTCTCTGGCTCCAGCTGACTCCGCCTCCTTCTCCCAGCCCGGGGAGGGGGGCCCCCGGAATCCCCCAAGGCCTCCCTCATTTCACCAGGCTGAAGGCGGCCTTATCAGCATTTAGGGGACGCAGGAGGAGGTCCTGCCTGCAGCCTCACATCACAGGCTCTGGCCCCAGATCTGAGAGAGGTGCAGGGCCTGGCAAGAGGACGGTGACCGGTGGTGACAGCAGGGCCGCCAGCCTGACCTGCAGGCCCAGCTGGGGGAGGTGGCAGGCTCTGGAATGTACAACCTCTTGCTGTCCCCTCCCTCTACAGCCTGTGACTCACTTCAGACAGGGTTAAAACACAAAGCGCCTTCCTTTGTCCCTAGCCCATGCTTAATAGGATTGGGCGGGAGTGGGAAGGGGGCCTCTGGTGGGGGACACCTTGCTTTCCACAGCCACAAAGGGGCCCTGTGACATCACGCTGCCCCCCGCTGTGATGTCAGAGGCTACCACAATGGACCTTCCCAGACAGATGGCTGAGGCTGGGGGGTGGGGAATGGGGCTGGGACACCTGCATCCTCGGTGGCTCCATCCTGGGAGTTGTTCTGAAGAGCAGGCCCTGAGCAGGTCCCCACAGGGGCACGCAAATAAATCAGCTTTTCTTTTTGTAAGTCAACACACACACACACACACACACACACACACACACACACACTTTTTTTTTTTTTACAGGGGACAGCAAATTTTGAAAAACATGCAAGTTGAGATTTTTCTTTCCCACCTCCCCTTCCCCCAGTTAAAAACCATCAAGCTGCTCCCTGGTACCCACCCTTAGGATAAAAATCAAATCCTCAGCAGGGCAACAAGGTGCTCTGCGTTCAGACCCCTGCCCACCCCTGCAGCCTGGACCCTCCCTGCTGCCCGCCCTGCCCTCACAGCTGCAACCACCCGGTCTGCCTCCAGCTCCTGAGGCGAACCCCCTCCGTTCTCCCCCTACCACCCCATCCTTCCAGTCAGCTCAGATACCACCTCCTCCCGGAAACCTTCCCTGACCTGCCCTAGACTGAGCAAGTGGCTCTTTCTCTGGGTCCCCAATTCCCATGCCTGTCAAGCCACAGAATTTCTCTCTGGGGCACTCTTGATGTTTCCCATGGGCCTTTCTCCCCAGCAGACTGGGGAGTCTGTGAGGGCGCCACCGCTGACCCTCTCCCTGGTGCCCAGCACCATTGGTGGATTCCTTCATCGGATAGGCAGGGGGACCCTGGTGGGGAGCCAGGAGCCATGAAACAGACTTGTCCTCGCCTTCATGGAACTGGCCTCTGGGCAGGAGGTGGGCATCAATGACAGATATTGATCACTGCCACCCATTGCTGAGAAGAATCAAAAGTGCAGGAAAGAAATATGGTAGGGGGTCCAGGGCACCTTTAAGAGGGGAGACGGGGGTACCTTCTCTGGGGCTGGACGCATGAGCCAAAAGGCCAGAGAAAGCCGGCGTGTCAGGCCAGGGGTGCGGGGAAGAGCTCAAGGCACTGGATGGCACATAGTAGGCCCTGGAGAATGCCTGGGCTCATTCGTGCCCAAACCCATCACGGTAGAGCAGGGCTGTGGGGCGAGGTGTCCAGTTCGAAGCCTGACTCTGTCACTTGTTAGCTCTAGGGCTTTAGGAAAGCCCCTCCCTTCTCCATGTCTCATGGTGGGGTGACCAAATAAATTATCATCCAAATGGGGACAGAGGGTGAAGAGGAACACTATTAGTAATTATATAGGACAGTCGATGTCAGCCAGGTGCCGGACAAATGGGGTACACAGGCCCCCCACCCGTGGGGTACATAGCAACAGTTCTGCTTCATAGAGCTCTTGAGGAAAAGAAGTTGAGCTGCTCAGAGGATGAGGCAGGGACAGACGGACACCCGGCTAAGGACCATTGCAGCTCCACGGCCATCCACGGACTGAAGGCGGCCCTGGGAGAGCTGGGGTGGTTTTTTTCCCCGTTCAGAGCAGGGGTGGTTCTGGGGATCTCTCGGAGGATGGGCAACCCCAGCTGGGTCTGTGAGACTGAGTACAGTTTTCGTAGGCAGAGATAGGGACGGGGGCGTGGGGGTGGGGAGAGCTCCGATGGAGAAGCCAGGGTAGGATTGGGGTGCCTGGCTCGCGCTGGAGTGGCAGAGTCTGGGGGAGGTGGGCATAGCCGATGCATCCTGAGTGGGGGGAGGTGCATCTGTCTGCGCCCAGATGCTGGGGTTGATCTAACTGACCCCTGAAGCCTGGTCCTTGGCGGGGAGGAACCCCCCCGCCCCCCACCCAGCAGGAGACCTGGTCACACAACTGCCTGGCCCTGCCAGACCAGTGTGGAAACTGCATCCATCCATCCGGGCTGTGGAGGCCACGGGGGAATGTGATGAGGCTGCTGAAACGGGGCCCAGGCTCAGGGGGAGAGAGGGGGCCCCCACCCCCCTGGCAGGGCAGGATGCGGCCGCAGCTTCCCAGAAACCGGAGTCTGGTTCTGCCGACAGACACTGGCTGACAAGGTTTGGATTGGGAAGCCAGACCCCGAGGGGCTGGAGTGGGGCCTGCTGCTGGGGACTGCCTGGGAAGAGGGCCGGGGCAGGATGGGGGTGGCAGGAGACCCTCATCCCAGCAGGGACAGACTTCCAGCCCTCCACATTACGAATGGACAAACCGAGACCCAGAGACACTGAGGGACGTGCCCAGGGTCCCCCAGCAAAATCAGTAGGTGCCCAATAGAGCCTCTGACTTCCTCTTACCACCCTGCTTCCCAAGAACCCCTAAGACCCCCAAATGTCCCTCAGCAGCAGGCGGTGGGACAAGAGGGCCCTTGTCTCATAATTCTGCTCTGTTGCCTCCTGGCTGAGGGATCACGGTGTTTAGCCTCAGTGTTCCCCATCTCTAAAGTGGGGATAAATCCATGTTTTGCAGGGTCATTATGATCCTTCAATAAGAGAACATGGGTCTCGAGCTTGGCATGCTGATCGGCACATAGTAGGTGTTCAGAAATGCTGATCCCTTCTTTACTGCCTGTGTGGTCCCAGCGGCCAGACCAGCGGGAACTGTGTTGTCTGTGTCACACACGCCCCACCCCCAACACCCCCCAACACAATCTCGTTTTGGGGATATTGAATAATCTGGCTCCAAACGGCTCCCCACTGGGTCCTAGGGGCCCCTCTTCCCCTCATTCACTTGTTTATTGAGCAAATATTTATTGAGGGCCTATTAGGTGCCAGACACGGCTCTGGGGAGCCAGAGATCGAGGCATCAAGCACGGTATGGGTGAAGGCACGGAGGGCCAGAGCTGAGAACTCCAGCACACATTTCCTCAACCTCTGTTCTAGTAGCATCTGCTGTGCGGCAGGCCTTAGCCTGGGCCCTGGGCCACAGCTGGAGGTGGGGGGGTGGTAGGAGGGCGGAGAGCCTGCCCATTCCTCTAGGATTTGCTAATTAATTACGAAATCTGAGCCCCGTGCCCGGTGATACTGTTTTAACTCGCCACCTAGACTGGGAGCAGCTGAGAAAGAGGGCAACCCCCACCCAGCACCCTCCTAATTGCTGCCTTCACCTTCTTCAGGGCTTTGTTGGGTGTATCAAAGGGCTGCCAAGGCCCCTGCAGCTCAGAGCCGGGGGAAGGCAGCGGGCTGAGAGCCCACTTCCCAGCTATGACAACTGAGGTCAGAGATAAAGGTTCTGCTTGGGGTGGGAATGCGAAAAGGGCTGGCATCATAGGGCTGCATATGGCATGAGAGCCAGGGGCCAGGGTGGTGTTGGAACCAGCGCATGGCTTGTCCTGGTCCAATGGGGGAGACTCAGGCCCTACCCACAGAGGTCGGGAGTACGGAGGGCAGGGACAGGCTCTTCTGAGGGCCACTTCTCTCCACCTCACCTGGTGGACTCCCACTTGACCTGTGTTTCAGCTTGGATGGCCCTTCCTCCTCCAGGGAGCCCGCCTGAACCTCTCAGGCTGGGTCAGGTGTCCCCTTCTGGATGCTATACACGCAACTCCTCCCCCTCTTAGCCTGGGTCCTGCTGTAAAGCCACTCCTGCCCGCACCTGAGAACTCTAGAAGGGAAGAGAGGGGCCAGGTACATCTCTGTGGCTCCAGCGCCCAGTGCCCACTGAGGGCAAGGGGGGAGCAGCAAACCCATCTCCATCCTCTCCTCCCCCCTGCCCCAGTCTGAGTGCCTGGGGTGTGGGGCCCTGAGGTATTTGGGGACCCTGGGCAGGTTACGCGACCTCAGTTTTCCCAGAACCAGTGCTTTTCAGATCATATCTAGGGAGGTGCCCAACATGGCAGAGAGAGCAAGAATGTCCTGTCTTGGCAGTTGAGGGTGACAAACGGAAAAGCATTCTTTTAAAGCAATCTCTACACCCAACGTGGGGCTTGAACTCATGACCCTGAGATCAAGAGTCGCAGGCTCCACTGACTGAGCCAGGTAGGTGCCCCCAGAAAAGCCTTTTATTAGGGGCTCTGTGGCTTGGGACCAAGACTGCCTGGACTTGATGCCTGCCCTGGCCATACAGGAGCCAGGTGGCTCTGGCAAGTTACTTAACCTCCCCGTACCTCGGTATTCAAATCTGTAAAATGGGCCAACAGTGGCATGCCCCTCAAAGAGTTGCTGTGACTATTAAACAAGTAAACATGAGCGAAGCACTGAGATCAGTGGCTGGCACCCAGTAAATCCCGTGTGTTTGCTGATCCCCGATTTGGAATTCAAGCAACATATCTCTTCTGCCCTGACTCTGTTTTCGGTACACAGTAGTGTTTGCTGGGTTTCTCCACTGTAAAATTTGTTTCTTCTTCTTTTTTTTTTTTAACCCTTTCTGTAGTTCCTCTCTTCGGAAGGGTATCCCTAGGTCGAGTTCACATTCAAAGCCTGGGTCTGGAATTAACCTCCGCCCGCTGGAGGTGAGAACCTGCATGAATTATGCGGAGCTCTTCTCTAAGGAAAATTTGTCTAGTCTCCTCTATTTACTTATTTATTTCTTCCATCCCAATTTCTATCAATTTGGACTTGTGGATATGTCTTTTATTGGGCTACAATTTCGTTCTGTGTCATTTGTTCAACCTGCTCCAGGTTTGGCCATGGGGGATCTCTTTCAGGTTGGCTCCTGGGTCTGACATCCCTCCTATCTATTTATTTGTTTTGAGCATTTCCTTACCCTCAATCCCTACAGGATGCTCCAGACTCATCCTGTACTTTCCCTGCCTCAGCCCTGGAATCAGCCACTTCTCTAAGGAGTCCTGGGTTCTTTCATTAGAGAGTGGTGCTTAGGAGCCAAGATCTGGGGGCTGGATGTGCTAATTGCTTTGGGGGTGTCACTGCCTCTAGGTCCTCTAGAGGGAGCTGGGTTTATTTTAATTAAAAAAAAAAAAATACAATTTCCCCTCTAGCCAATCATGGGGTCCGTTGGCGGCTCCAGACAGCCGCCCACTGGCATTTGAGCACAGACCCCAGTCTGCAGCTCAGAGGTCAGTGCCCTCAGAGGGCTTCATTTCCATCAAGGCTTGGAGGGAGAGAGCCCATGAGGCCATCTCTCTCCCATGCTCAGCCACTTCCCCGTGTCCACCTCTGCTCACCAGTGGGGCCATCAAGTGGCCGAGTTGCTTTGGGATTGGGACTCAGGCCTGGCCTCGGGTGCCCTCGAGTGCCCAGACTGCTGTGGGATTGCAGGCTTGCTCCCTGCTCCCTGCTGGACCCACCATTCTGTCGGTGGTGACGGCAGTAGCCAGAGCCCAGTAACAGAGCCATGGTGGCCAGCCCCGCAGGCCCAGCAAGGGTCAGGTCCCAGGAAAGCCTGACTCAGCCACCATGCCTACCACGCCCAGGCGGCCTAGCGCTAACGGGAGGAAGGCCTGGCGAGCTGGTCCCGTGCTCCCTTTCCTTTCCCAACCCCAGCCCCACCCCATGCTTCACGGCTCCCTGATGCTCAGTGGGCCAGACCCAGACCTGGCTCCCCATGGAGGCTGTTTTCCTGTGGTGCGAAGGGGTCAGGCAGAGCGGGCCAGGCTTGAGACCCCAAGGCAAGGTGAGCATCCTCACAACTCTGCTGCCCCACAGCTCCAGGCTGATTTGGGAAGCAGGGGTTGTGGGCCTGCCTCTACCAGTGCCTTCTGTTTGGGGCACAGTCATCACGCCTCACCCTGCTTAAAAACCTTCAGTGGCTCCCCACTGCCCTCAACTTAAAATCCCCACTCCTGGACCTGCCTGACGAGGGAGGGGAGACCATTTCGGCCCCCCACATCACACCCTAATAACCAAGTGTTTGTGGTTCCTCCTTGCACAACCACGTGGTTTCACACCCCCAGTCTCCTCTGCCTGCACTGTCCTCTCCCACTGCTTCACTGGCTAATTCCCACTTGTCCCTACAATCCCTACTTGGCCCAGCTCAGGGGCCACCTCCACCAGGAAGCCTTCCTCCTCTGCCCCAGATCATCTCTGCTCACCTGGTCCATGTCCCTGGTCACCTGTGGATGACACCTTCCCTTTTTTTTGTTTTTTTAAGGTTTTTTTATTTATTTGACACAGAGAGACCCAGCGAGAGAGGGAACACAAGCAGGGGGAGCGGGAGAGGGAGAAGCAGGCCCCCCGCTGAGCAGGGAGCCCGATGCAGGGGCTTGATCCCAGGACCATGACCTGAGCCGAAGGCAGCCGCTTAACGACTGAGCCACCCAGGCGCCCCTGGATGAGACCTTCCTAAGGTTCGCTGTAAACGACCTCCAGCATGCGGGGCCGCAGCGTGGGATCATGGAGAAGGCTCAGGGTTTGAAATAAGGACTCTAGTTTCCCTCAAGGCCTCTGTTCCCTCCTGCTGTGTGCAAGTCACTGCACATTTCTGAGCCTTAGTCTCCTCATCTGTGAGAAAAGCATCTAATTGGGATTCCCGGCCCTGCTTTCAATTCTGGCCTCTGCTTCTAACTTGCTGTGTGGCTTTGGGCAAGCCCTATCCCTGGGCCTAGCCTCAGTTTTCCTCTTCTGTAAAATGGGGCTGCTCACAAAAACTCAGGGTACTGAGGCTCCAACAAGCCAAAACTTGTGAGAAGCCTTTGTAAACCTCAGGGCCCTACGTGGATGGTTGAAGAATCTATTTCAACAAGCTCTGCAGAGATGTGTGGGAGGGGGCCACGGCTGCTCTCACCATTCTCCGGCCTCCCAGCCCTCCAGAAGTCTAGAGATCAAAGGTGACAGAGGCCTGTTGGCATGGAGGCCAGGCTCGGCAGGGCCTGCTTCCTGGCCCCCTGCCCACCGCCCACCCACCCCCACTCCCATGGTTCCACGACATGTGTGTGCCTTGGGCAAGAGGCTCTGCTTAAGCGCTCGGGGTAAGCTCCCCACCCCCCACTTCCAACACACAGGGCCTCTCTCTGGCCCCGCTGCTCCTCCAAAGACTCAAAACCAAAATCAGTTTGAACCATCTGCAACTTTATTCCAGAGCAGAAATAAGTCATTTCCTAACAATAAATATAAAAAAAAATAATAATAAATTAAGGTTCGAAAAAAATACAACAAAAACAAAATCAGTAACACTGACATAGTGAATGTTGTCTAAAGGGGAGGGAGACCGGATGGACTGGCCCCTAGCCTGGGAATGTATGACACAGGCCACCGTCTGCCCCCCAGCCCTGGCTGGGCCCCCTGCCACACACACATACTCCCCACAAAGTACAAAATATATATTTAAAAAAAACCTCAACACAACCAAGCATCCTGCGAGGGCCCCAGGGAAGCAAGGTTCGGCCCGTTGGGGCTGAGGACAGGGCCTGGGGGGCTGAGGAAGGCACCAGAGGGACCGGGGAACCACTTTGGGTCTTGCCCAGCTGAGTTTGCCGGCTGTCTTCTCATTTGTGGGTGGCGCTGGAGGTACCCTGTTCACGTGGCCACAGGCTAACCTCTCCACCTCCCGAGACAGCGAAGGGGAGGTCAGTTTGGAAATGTCCTGTGTCTGTCCAAATGCCTTGGCGGGGCTCCTGCCCCAGGGCATGCTGGGAACATGGCGGCGCCTGCTAAGTGCTTGGCAGTCTGTCCTTCGAAGACGAAGAGGCCCCCAGCTCGGGGTCCCTGAGCATCTCCCCAGTATAGGCCAAGGTGTTGTCCAAGACCTCCCCCCCAGCAGAGGCCTCAGGGTGGCATCAGTAAGGAATAACTAGAAATAAATAAGGTCCCTGGTGGCCCAGTGCAGAGCTAGCAGGGAGACCACTCCGCTTCTTCAAGTATTCTTGGCCAAGGGGGTTTGAGGCCTGCCGGGGCTCAGATGGGGATCCCCACTGTGTTCACCTGGTCTTTGAGTCCCAGCAAGCTGTAGGCGATGCGTTTCTGGTGGCCGGGCAGCCGCACCCCAATCCTCTTGATGTCGCTGTAGGGGAGGGAGAGAGGGAGTTAGGGGCTGGGGCTGGGGCGAGGTGAGGAGAAGAGGGAGTTGGGGGGGCGGGCGGGCCGAGGCTCGATGGGAGGATCCACAACCTGAAGGCTTGCTAACAACATCAACCAAGTCAGGAAAGTGATAGAAGCACCCACTCCCACTCTGTGAGAAGCTTCTCCCCTCCCCGGTGCAATCTACACCGTCATCTGTGAAGCAGGTGCTCTTTTCACCGCCATTTTGCAGAGTTGAACATTTGAGGCTCAGAGAGCCTCCTCCCGGGAGCAGCGTGGACACCATCACTGGGGACTGGGGAGCGGGGGCAGGGACCCTCCAGCTGTTGCTCACAGCTCCCCCGACCAAGGCCTCTTCCCAGCCACCACTTTATTCCACCCCTCCTCCCTCCGAGTGCTCCATGCTGATAACTGAGGAAGAACTCAGGAAACACTGCAGGGGGACCTCAAGGGTTAAAGTTCCATGTGCAGGCGGCTAAGGGGAGGGGCTTGCGGTCACCAATCAGGTGACGAGGTCACCCCCCCCCCCCAGGCAGGTGTTCTCCCTTTAGCATCCTCAATTTCCTCACCTGTAAAATGGGATGAGTGCCTAACTGGAGGGTGGGCGATCCCCCGGAAACGGGTGGCAGAGGGGGAAGGCGGCAGCCAGATGGGGAGATGTGCCCAGGAGCCCACGGCCCTCTCCTGCCCCCCTCTCTATGCCCCCCCGCCCCAATCCCCTTGTAAAACCACTTATGCTCCCAGGAGCCCTGGAGCAGGACGTTTATTGCTCACTCTGGGGTTTTCTCCTCCACCACCCTCACCCATCAGCCCAAACCCATGAAAACACCCAGGTTTTTATGGGCCGTCTCCTGGCTGTAAATGAAACTAATTATACAGTGTGAGCTCCTGTTTGCAATTCCGGAGACATGACTTTCCCACAGGCTCTGGGAGCCCTCAGAGAAGCACCGGGCAGGGAAGGGCAGACCCGGGTGCATGGGGAGGATGGCTCAGGGACCTCCAGGAGGGGCTGGTTGCTCCCGCCGCAGCAGGAAGGCCAGAAGTCAGACACCGGGGAGAACTTCCCAACCCACCACCGCGGGCCATTCTAACCGAAACAGCTGGGGCTGTTGAAAAAGCAGCGCTGTTTCCCCCACACCTGTAGGTCTCCAAGTGTGGCTTTCCAGGGAAGCCCTGGGACCCCCGGGGAAGGAGGCACTTCCTGAAAAGGCAGGATCCCAGGCCTAAGTCCAGACTCACTGACCTTGAAGTTCTGACGGGGCGGGGGGGGGGGGGTGCGGGGGAGCAGGGAGTCTGCATCTTATCAGGTCCCAAAGACCCTGATGTATGATTTAAGAACCAGTGGGTTAAGTGACTGCCAGGAGGGTAAGAGCAGACACCTAGTCCCCTGGGCTCCAGGATAGGCCTGGTACACAGTAGGTCCTCAAGAAGTATCTGCTGAATGAATGAGTGAACATGGAGCCACGACCCCGGCCGCCTTGGGCCCCTCTCCCAGACTGGTGTAGTTAATCTGACAGGGTGGGAGCTGAGGCTGTTCCTGAGGCCCGTCTAGGAAGCAAAAACCCTGGGCCGGGAGGCAAGAGACCAAATTCTAGTCCTGGACTTCATCAAAGCCTTGGGCAGGTCCTGTTCTGTCTCTGGGCCTCGGTTTCTGTATATGTAAAATGGGAAGCTTTGCTTAGATGCTCCTGAGCCACCTACCCCAGCTCCACTCTTTTTCACACAAAAGAGACCCTGACACCTTCCCTGCCTCATCTGCTAACCACAGAGGCACATAAGATGAGAGTCACAGACCGTCCCAAGACCGTGCCTGCCCCAGCCTCAGTTTCCCTCTTGTCACACCCATCAACTCTCATCACAGGGGTAGGGAGACACACGACTGAGGCTACCTTTTTCCTGAGCACTCTCAATGCCGGCCCTGGCCCTGGGAAATCCAAAGGCCACACCTCCCCATCAAGCACCTACTGCGCACTAGCCCTGGACACAGGGAGTGAGAGAGGGCTCCTGGAGCCTCACACATCACTGACTCGTTCCCTCGGCAAACAGTGCATCAGCGCCAGGCCTATGCTGAGGGCACGTGGTGACCATAAGCCCCATCGGCCTGGGCCCCCCTCCCAGAGAGCTGTGTTGCATCACCCCAGACACTGGACAGGGCCTCTTGTTAGACTGGGCATTTTCTGGGGCTATAATATCTACCACTTCCTTAGTTCCTCAAAAGACATTTAGAACCACTAGTCTGGCTAGAAACTCAAGCAACTCCAAAATAACCTGGTGAATGCTCAACCCGAGAAAAGGTGGCAAGCAGCCGGCCCCTGGGGAGGGACGGGAGTGGGGAATGGAGGGGACACTGAAGCCTAAACCCTGACCCGACCCCATCCGGGAAAATGCTGAGTTCTGAGACCAGCTCCCTGCCTCCCAACTGGGACTCACGGCACGTGTAGACACAGCCTTCAGGGTAAAAAGTGCTCTAAGATCCCCATTCATTTCATATATTTGAAATGAAGAAGGAGGCAGTGGTGGTGAGTCACGCGGGCCCCAGCTTGGAGCATCAACGAGCTGGTGGGAGGCGGAGGGAGCGTGGAATGACTTCCTGCCTTTATTCAGGCCTTTCAAAACACAGCGTACATGCACACACACACACAGCCTCCATCCATCCAGGACAGCCCCATCCCTGCTCGTGGGAAAGGAATTGGCCAAGGAGCACCCCGGGCTATTTCAGGAAGCTTCTAAGAACATGTGTTTCCTGTAAGCCCTTCTCCTTGCCCTCCGCTCCGCTCTGCTCACCCACAAGAGTAGCTATGCTGTCCCCGGTGGGAGCCCCTAGAGGGGCCGAGGGGCTGTTCTAGGTTCCCAGGCAAAATGAGGGGGTGCAGGAACCCTGGCCTTTGCCCACAGGCTGCGGGCTGAGAGCAAGGAGGTCAAGGAGGGGGGAAGAGGAGAGTGACATGGGTTAAGCCCCTCCTGTGTACCAGGCACATCACCTGCTCTCACCCATGCAAACTGCACAGCTGGGAAACAGGAACCAAGGCTCAAAGATGGAACCAAATCTGACCAAGGTCTCCCACTAGGAAGTGGCAGATGTGGGACTTGAAGCCAAGTGTGACTGCAGAGCCCAAGCCTGGGACCCACCCCCTCTCCCCAGGCCTCCCTCTGGCCCGCTCTGGCTCTGACTCCCCGTCCCCTGGGATGGGCCACCGCCTGGTTTAAGAAGCTTTGACTGGCAATCAGCAGCCCAGCTGAGCGGTCTTCAGAGGCCCTGGAGAATGTTCTTGCTCGGGCTCAGATCCCAGAACTTCTGTGACCCAGAACTGTGTGAGGCCCGGATGGACCCCTCCATGTGATTCCCAAAACCTCCCAGCCCCAGGGCCCATTCCGGCCCTGACCTTGGACCCTAAACAAGCTGGGCTCTTGGGACTTAACACTATTTTTAGAGGCACAAAAGCTAAGAGGATCATGTCTTCCCCCTCCAGGGATGAGAAGAGGTGTCCTTGCCAAGGCCATGCCGGGAAGGGTCCCTGGTGTTGGAGGGGAGAGCAGAGCTCCCACAGGACAGCCTGACAACCATGTGGGGAGAAGTCCCCGGGAGGGGATGGCCTATGGCACTCTCTCCTAGGCAACAGCCAGGAAGTCCAAGGGCTCTGCCCATTTCTCTTCGGCACCCTGGAGAGGCACCCTGCCTCTAACTGGCTGTGTGACCTCAGGCAGGCTACCTATCCCCTCAGCCTCAGTTTCTCCACTAATGACCTCCGTGGTCCCTGAGTTCTGGGCCCCCACTGACCAGGGCTGGAGCCCTACTGGGCCCCTAGTGGCCATGGGACCCTGGGCAAGTCATTGCACTTCTCCGCCCCACAGTTTCCCACCTGTCTGCGGCGAGATGGACAAGCCCCACCTGCCAAGTCATCCTGAGGCCTGACTCAAAGTGCTCAGGCACACAGTCAGTCCGCGAGAAACACTGCTCTGATTAGGACAATGACTATTATTTTCCCATTCCCAAAAAGCTGCAGGAAGAGAGGGGAGCCAGGCCCGAGTGCCCAGAATTCCTGGCTGCCGGCCCGGCTCTGCCCTTCCTGGAAAGCCTGTCTGCCCCCAAAAGGAGAGAGAAAGAGGAAGAGGGGCGTGGTGGGGAGGTGGGGAGAAGGTGGGGCCGGACTCACTCGTTGCTCATCTGCACCACCTTTTCGATGGCGGTGTAGCCGGCTGCCAGGAAGTGCTCTGTGTACTGCTGCATCTTGATGGACTCGAGCCACTCGGACACCGTGCGGAAGGGCACCCCCTCAGAGCCGCTGGTGCTGGGCAGCCGGATGGACACCCTGCAACGGGAATCACCCACCTGCCGGTGAGCGGCGACAGCAGCCAGCCGGCCCCAGGGCCCCCAGCCTGCCGCTCCCCAACCTGGGAGATTCACCCCACCCCACCGCCCCATGCCTCAGTTTCCTTATCTGGGCAACTGAGAAGCCCAGTCGGGTAGGGTTCAGGCAGACAGGCTGGCATGTCAGGAGCACTCCTGCTGCCACCCTACCCCAACCCTCCCACTGGCAACACCACCACCAATAACCACAAAATAACAAAATGTTAAGATTCAGGTTCCTGGAGGCACAGCCCCAGCCTGGCCACCTGCCAGCACATAAAATACTTAATCGCCCTGTCTCAGGTTCCTCATCAACAAAAGGCGGATAATTATAGGACCCATCTCATCGGTCGTTTGAATGAGTTAAAACATGTCAGGCGCTGAGCGCAGGGCCCGGCACATTTCCCATGTATGTCAACTGCTTCTCCTAGTCTCATCTGAGCCCCCGTCCAGGGTAAGCAAAGCCCACGTGGAAGTCCTGAGCCCCCTGCCCACCGGCCCTGGCTGGTCGCCACCCTGCAGCAGCTCAGGAGTAGAACTGGGGGCTGCTGCGCACGGGAGCTACGGAACTCACCGGGGGTCAAAGTCAGCCAGGGTCTTGAGGGAGTCGGGGGCTCGGATGAGCTTGTCCAGGATGCTGACGATGTCGGCGAACTTGGGGCGGCGGGCACGCTCCTGCTGCCAGCACTGCATCATGAGCTGGTAGATGGCGGAGGGGCAGTCCATGGGCGTGGGCAGCCGGAAGCCGTCGTTGATGGCTTTCATGACCTGGGAAGGCTGCACGGTCAGCGATGCCCACGTGGCCACCACACCCCTGCAGGCTCCCTGCAGAGGCCCCGCGCGCGCAGGTGGGCACAGGAGGGAAGGGGAGCCCCAGACACAGAGGGGATGAGCCTTCTTTCTCGAGTCCGACATGCAAGTGTCAGAGGCACCAAGGGCAGACGCTAAGGGGGCGGTCTCCAGAGCTCCACGGAGGAAGGGGCTCCTGACCCTGCTCCCTCCGGAGCAGCCCAGGCAGCAGCCACGCCGTGTGCCCTGCAGCCAGCCTCCCTCCAGTCCCAGGACGTCTACACCAGCCACTCAGCTAGAGCCCACTTCCCACTCCGTGTCGTGCCCCCGCGCCCTCGCTGCACCTCAGTCCCCAGGCCGCATGAGGCACCAGGTGAGCACGCTCACATGCACACAAATGCATCTACCGCACGCACGCACGCACACACACAGGTGCACGCACACAGGAATGCACACCCCCTCCCCACTACCCGTTTCCGTGTCCGGCCACCGACTGGTAGCAGGGGCTGGCTCTGGAGCCCAGCACAAGGCCTGGCTCATAGTAGGCCCTCGATAAACATTTACTGAACGTACCAGATGAAAACGAGCCCCCAAAACTCTTCTCTGACCGGCCGCCAGGGCACAGAAAGGAGTAAAGGGCTCCAGTTCAGGGCAGGGTGCGGGGACCTACCTCATGGTTCGACAGCTCCCAGTAGGGCCGCTCACCGTACGTCATCACCTCCCACATGACGATGCCATAGCTCCACACGTCGCTGGCGGAAGTGAACTTGCGGTAGGAAATGGCCTCCGGGGCTGTCCAACGGATCGGAATCTTGCCACCCTGCAGGGGACCCAGGCCCGGTCACTACCGTCCCTCTGGCCAACCCCAGGACTCTCGCAGCCAGGCCGGATAGAGCCAGGGCCCCTGGCCCATGCTCCCTGGAGGCGTTCTTGCCTGCGGAGGCCCACGCCCAGGTGCACAGGTGAGGGGACCTGGGGCAGTGTGGAGGCCGCTTCACCCCGGGGGGGGGGGGGCCGACAGCTGCCGTAACACTTACACTGGTGGTGTAGGTGGCCTCGGGGTCGTCTTCTAGCACGCGGGACAGGCCGAAGTCAGACACCTTGCAGACTAGGTTGCTGTTGACGAGGATGTTGCGGGCAGCCAGGTCGCGGTGGACGTAGTTCATGTTGGCCAGGTACTTCATGCCGGCCGCAATGCCCCGCAGCATGCCCACCAGCTGCAGCACGCTGAACTCGCCATCCTTCTCCTGCGGAGCACAGGCCCTCAGCCAGCAGCCCCCGAGCCCAGTGGAGCGAGCACGCCGAGCAGGCCCCAGCATCCACCAGCCCCGGGTTCCCACCTACCCCGACCCGCAGCCTCACCCGAAGGAACTTGTCCAGGGCCCCGTTCTCCATGTATTCAGTGATGATCATCATGGGCTTGTCTGCAGAGGGCGGCACAGGTGTCAGGGGGTGGCCAGAGTAGACGGGGGGCATGAGTAGGGGGGGGCGGTGGGCACAGCTATGCACAGAGCCCCCTGTTTGGTGGCCCTAGCAGCCCCTCTTCACCCCCACTGGGGGTGGTCAGGTCCTGGGTCGAGGTCCCGTCCCCACCCTGGTACCAACGCTCACATTTGGAGACAACACCCTCCAGGCGGATAATGTTGTGGTGGCTGAACTGGCCCATGATGCTGGCCTCACTGAGGAAGTCCACCCGCTGCTTCTCCGTGTAGCCGGCTTTCAGCGTCTTGATGGCCACGGGCACCTCCTTCTTCCCCGATGCCTTCAGCGTCCCCTTGTACACCTCCCCAAACTCTCCTGTGGGAAGACGAGGCAGGAGGAGCACCCAGTCAGCCCGGCCACCGGCCATCGGGTGCCCCCGACCGGTCCCAGGCCCCCCTGCAGGGCACCACACTCACCTGCTCCAATCACCTTCTGCCGCGTGACACAGGAGGGGTGGATCTCGGTGGTGAACTTGAGCACCGCTTGGTTGGGGTCCTCGTACGTGTGGGGGTCCACGTATGTCTTTAGGGGCTTCAATTGTTCTGGAAGGGAGGAGAGGCAGGGTCCCAGTTTGGGGAGGGATCACCCAAGAGGAGGAGGAGGAGGCCACATGATGATCACTGAGCTGCCAGCTCAGCCCCTCTGAGGCACCCAAGGAAGCCCCGGGTCCCCCCCCCCCCGCAGAGCCCTGGGAGCGCCCTGGCTGCCCCATCTCCACCACAGAACTAGGGGGCCCTGGGGGGCTGGCAGGGGCGGGGCCGAGCATGGAAGGGCGCTGCATCTCACCTGACTTGGAGAAGTAAACGTCCTCTGAGGACTGGCGGGTCCGCAGGCTCTTCCTCCTGAGAGAACCCCATGGGGAGCCAAACACACGGGGGAGGTCAGCGACCTGCTCTGGCCATGAGCCTCCTGCCACCCGCCCCCCTCTCCAGCCTCCCCATCCTAAGTGGGGGCTTGGTGTGCTGGGAGAGGCAGGGAGGAAATGAGCAAGCAGGGCTCCCTCCCTGGGATCTACGCCCCATAATGGCCCCTTAAGTGGCCATAATGAAAGCTTTCCTCATTAGAGCTCCGAGAGCTTCCTGTCTGCGTGTCCAGAGGAAGTGTGGACACACCATTACTAACGAGAGCAAAGATAATAACCGCCATGTCCTGAGCCCCCGCGGCGTGCCAGGCACCGTGCTGGGCACTTGACAGCTTACTGCATCTTCACGGGCCCCGCGAGGCAGGGATTAGATTACCATCAGCCCCATTTTCCAGACAGGAAACCGAGGTTCCCGCCCCTCTGCGTCCCACCTCAGCCCTTGGGGAGCCGGGGCGTGGGCTCCGACGAACCTGCGATGGATGAAGAAGCCGATTCCTGCCAGCACCAGAAGCAAGACAACACCAACGGCCACACCGCCAATCACCGCCATGTTGCCAGATCCTTCCGTGGCTGTCAGGGGAGACCAGCTGATGACAAGGGAGCCCCCCCCTGCACCCTAAAACATGGCAATGCCCCCTTTTTCTTTAAGATTTTATTTATTTGACAGAGAGAGACACAGCGAGAGAGGGAACACAAGCAGGGGGAGTGGGAGAGGGAGAAGCAGGCTTCCCACAGAGCAGGGAGCCGATGCGGAGGCTCGATCCCAGGACCCTGGGACCAGGACCTGAGCCGAAGGCAGACGCCCAACAACTGAGCCACCCAGGCACCCGGCAATGCCCCCTTTGCACCCAAGGGCCACTTTAGGGACATGTGCTGGATGCCTTTACTTGTGATGGTTCATGAGAATACTTATTCCCATTTCATAGATGGTAAATGACAGGCCTTCCCTAGGGAATACGGTAGGAACCGCCAGGTGCGTGGGACTTTTTCCACGACACAGGATTGGAACTGCGTCTGCAAATGCTGGACCCCATGTCCCTCCTTCTCACAATGCTGCCCTGAACGCATGTCCCTGGGACCCCTCCCCAGAGTTGGGGCCAATCCCCACCAGGCTCTCCTAGGCCCTGGCTGACCAGGAGGGGGGCATTTCTAAGTTCTTTGATCCATTTCCTCCTCCCAGACGTCCCAACTGTCTGTTCCAGGGCCCCGGCCTAGCCCATGCCCTGCTGCCCAACTCACACAACGTCTGGAACTCATGAATCTTGCTACCGGCACCCTGGCCCTCCTGCGTCAGCGCCTGCACCTGGACCAGGTAGATGGTATCGGGAGCCAGGTCGTCCAGGGTCACCGAGAAGCCCTCAGTGCGGCGCACGTTATAGCTGTTGGAGTCCCCCTGTGGGTGAGGGCAGGGCGAGGGCATCAGCTCAACCCACCAGAGACCACCCACAGCCCAGTTTAGCAAGGCAGCTCACATTAGCAAACTCGATGCTTTTTCTTTTAAGATTTTACTTTTTTTTTTTTAAAGATTTTATTTATTTATTTGAGAGAGAGTGTGAGCACAAGCACAGGGAGGGGCAGAGGGAGAGGCAGACTCCCAGCTGAGTGTGGAGCCCAATGCAACATGGGGCTGGATCCCATGATCACAAGACCATGACCTGAGCCAAAACCAAGAGTCGGACACTCAACCGACTGAGCCACCCGGGTGCCCCTTGACACTCTTCTTACAGTGCAGGAAACTGAGGCTCAGAGAAATGAAGTGAGTCACTCAAGGTTCCAGCCAGCAAATGCATGACCCAAGACTCGAACCGAGGTCTGTCTGATCGCCAAGACCTGGCTCTTTCCCCCACCCTGACTATCTCTTCTGGGGATTCCAGAACACTGTGTCTTCCCTCCCACAACTCTCTGCTTTGCTGGCCTGGGAGAGGTGACTCTCAGGAAGACCCCAGACTCAGTGTCCTCATCTGCAGAATGTGGTAATAAGCATCTATGGGACCAGGCCATCCTCTGCTTACAGCCCAGCCAGGGTCAGCCCTGACCCCTTGAGTTACCTTCTTGCGGTAGGTGACCTCATACTTCCACACACGGCTCTGCTGTGGTGGGGGGATGCTCCAGGAGACACTCAGCGAGGTAGTGCTGCGGCCCTCCAGCTTCACCTTGGGGGGCTCTGGGCAGGACAGTCGGGGGGGGGAGTGTGAGGAGCCACATGGGGGCAGTTGGGGGAGGGGGGCGAGTGCCCCCAGACCCAGTCCCATCCACAGCCCAGGCTCTTCAGATCTCAAGCTGGTTTTCTTCTGGCTCCAGCACACACAGAGCCACAGGCCCTGGGCCCCATGGGCTGGCACATCTGGGGTGCCCTCTGAGTAGTTATGAGTGCATAAATAATAAAAGTCAAGCAATAGCTAACTTTTGGTATATCCTGTCTGTGGACAGGCCCTATTCTAAGAGCCCTATATATAATAATTTACTGAATCCTCTTGAGAGCCCTATTAAGACTCCCATTTTTATAGGTGAGGAAATTGAGAGGGGTCACAGAGCTCGGACGTAACCCCACAGCCTGTGCTTTTTAACCACTGGATGGATGCTGCCTCTCTCTGGACACAGCCAAGCCCTGGGTGGCCGTCCTGCCGATGCGCGGCCCGCACCTGTCTGGTTGATGCTGACGCTGGCGGTGCGGAAGCTGCGGCTGGCCACCAGGCCCGAGACACCGTTGCGGGCCTCCACTGCAAAGGTGTAGTTCATGTGTGGCTCGAGGTCACTGACGGTCACGCTGGTGCGGGTCAGCGCGTGTGGTGGCTCAGAGTAGCGCACGCTGGCCTCGCAGGGCCCGCACTCGCCCGACTCGGGCCAGCACTGCTCACAGGTGACGCTATAGATGATGTCGTCCCGGCCCCCACTGTCCTGGGGGGGCGTCCAGCGCAGCTCCACTTTGGCGCCCATGCCCACGGCCGTGAGGTAGTGCGGGGCGGAGGGTGGGCCTGCACAGAGGGCAGAGGCCAGAGTTCAGATCCCGGTAGCCTGGACGTGTCAAGCAGCACACCACGCCCCCCCCCCCACCCCCCGGCCACCCTCCCTGACCCACGGCAAGACTCACGAGTGCAGGGCATCGACAGCAGGTCCTGCGGGGCCCGGAAATAGCCTTCTTCACACTCACAGAAGGTGGCCCCCTCGGGGGCCAGCACTGTGTGCATGGGGCACTCCAAACAGGGGCTCTCGGATGCCTCAGACTTGAAGAATCC
Source organism: Zalophus californianus (assembly GCF_009762305.2). Taxonomy (NCBI): domain Eukaryota; kingdom Metazoa; phylum Chordata; class Mammalia; order Carnivora; family Otariidae; genus Zalophus; species Zalophus californianus. Next base: position 11,756,089 of record NC_045598.1, read on the forward strand.
AGGCGAGCAGGCTGGCGGACACAGGGATAGACATCAGTTCAGCCAGGTCCCACTTGAAGTGACTTTTCTAGTGGGACCTTGTTGTGGGACCCCACGCAGGTTGCTAAACCGCTCTGGGCCTGGTTTCTCATTGGTAAAGCATCTTGTGAAGACAAAGTGCACGGCAAGCACGCAGCTCACGCTGGGCACCCAGGAAGGGCCTCATCCGTGTGCACCAAACCTCTGCATACCCCCCCCACCAGCTCTCGCACCCAGGGCCACACCTGAGCCTGGCATTCAAGGCTCACATCTCACCCGAGGATCCTATCTCACACCTGGCTCGGCACCGGATGGAGCATGCTGCCCGCCTGCCTCCTCCCCTTTAATTTGTGCAGACCAGCCCGATGGGTCCCCACCTCCCTTACAGCTGCCCAGGGCAGTAAATGCATCTTCATCACTGGCCTCTGTTGACCCACTGTCACCACCGCCTCATCCCAGCGGTCAGGCACACCCGTTCAGGATGCCACCCCTGCAGGTGTCCGCACCGCCCCCCCCAGCCCAGGACCCGCTTGCCTTCCTGTTCCGGGGCTGGCCCACCAGGAAGCAGGAAAGGCCAGGCCCCCAGCACCTTCTGTGGAGCTACTTCCAGGACCGAGTCATTTCCGCCCCTCACCAGGGCAGCCAGGAAGCAGCGTTTCCTCCCCCGGTGGAAGGTCCTGTCCTGGCCCCACCGGCTAGGGGCTCAGGCACCTGACTCCAGAGGCTTCTTCCTCCCACCACCCTAGCCTGCCCCTGCCCCTGCCCCTGCCCCAAGCCCCTTCCTGGCTTCACAGGCAGGAAGCTGCCCAGACACGGGGCCCATGGTGCAGGGCTGCTCAGGGCTTGGGCAGCTGCTGAAGTGGCCAGAGTGGGGGGTGGGATCACCTTAGGGACCTCTTCTGCAACCCCACCGTTATTATACCCGCCTCCATCTTATTCACCTCAGGATATCACTCTATGGCACGGCTCAGGGAGTGGGACTGGGTGACTACGTCTGCCATAAAGGAGTAGGGAAGAGCTAAGGAGGTCCGAGGAGTCACAGCGGGATATTTCAGCTGGGGCTTAGAGGCTGAGTAGGAGTTTGGCAGGGCAGAAATGTTGGAAGGAGGAGGTAGGGGTGAGAAAGAGCAAGACTCACACAGAAAGTATGAATGGCTTTCTGGGAATAAATGGGGGAGGGGGGAGCGGGAAGCAAGAATTCCGAGAGGTTTCCAGGGACCAGACTGAGTGAGGCCTTTAATGCCAGGCCAAGGAGCCAGGGGCAATGCGGGCCATTAGCATTAAAGGTCGGATGCAGAGCGAAATGGCACAGTCAGATCCACACCGTCGAGCAAATTCTCAAAGTCTCCCTCCTTGCCCAGTTCCCTTTGTTGAGCAGAGGTGGGGAGCAGGACTGGGAGTCGGGACAGAACCCCTCGGCAGCCCCTCTCGCCCCCCGTGAGCGAGCAGCTTGTCCCGCCACGTGCTGCCGCCACATCAGCACCGCGGCAGAGGCCCTGAGGGCGCTTGTCCAAGACACAGGGGGCCTGGGACCCCACTCCTGCTCTGTGCAGCGACACAGTGACCGCTGATTAAGCACCTCCTGTGTGCAGCTCCTGGACCACGCGCTTCACATTCATTCGGTCCTCACAACAAGCTTGTCTAACTTGGGCGCTATATCATTCATTCCACTTTTTTTTTTTTAAAAGATTTTATTTATTTAATTGACAGAGAGAGAGACAGAGAGAGAGGGAACACAAGCAGGGGGAGTGGGAGAGGGAGAAGCAGGCTTCCCGCCGAGCTGGGAGCCCGATGCGGGGCTCGATCCCAGGACCCTGGGATCATGACCTGAGCCGAAGGCAGACGCTTAACCAACTGAGCCACCCAGGCGCCCCATTCATTCCACTTTTGAGGGGGACAAACCGGAGGCCCAGAGAGGCAAGACCACTTGTCCTAGGTCAACAAGCTCCTAAGACACAAAACCAAAGCCTAAACCCAGGACACCTGACTTTGAGCCCCTCTCCTCCCACATGCATCTCATTTTAGAGCAAAGAGAAACCGACGTTCTGAAAAGAGCCTGAAGAGACAGGAGATAAGTCTGACCCGCTTTAACAGCCAGAAGATCCCAAGACTAATTTCAGAGCACCGGAGGTTGGCGAGGGGGGGGGGGGGGTCGACATAGGTCTTTTCAAACACGGCACATTCGTGGCCTATGTGAAGAAAGGGTAGAATCAACCCCACAGCATTGGTTGAGGAATTGTCTCCTATTATACTTCAGCAATCCACACGTATTTTTTTTAAGATTTTAATTTTAAGTAATCTCTGTACCCCATGTGGGGCTTGAACTCACAACCCTGAGATCAAGAGTCACGTGCTCCACCAACTAAGCCGCCCAGGCGCCCCTCACGTGTACTCTGCGTTCCTCCTTATATATCTGTCACATTACAAAAATAGCTGTCTCCTCCCCAAATCTTCAAGTAAAAATGAGACTCCAGAGAGCCGGGCCATTTTACCTTGGGATTTCAATTCCCCCGAGGGCCGTGATTTGGCGCTGGAGGGGCCTATACCCCAGGTAAGGGCTGGCTCCAGCTGTCCAGGCCCAGTGGAGTCGGGGTGCTTGGGGGGACCCCCAGAACCACCTTCCACCTCAGACCCTCAGGCTGGGGAGGGGACCACAGGCCCCCACGGCTTGGGCCTGGTTCTACCGAAGGTGTTAGCCACCTGCCACCCCCCACGACGTCCCCACGCCGCCCCCCACCCCCAGTCCTATGCCAAGAGGAGGAAGGTGGGGTGGGGGAAGAGTCAGGTTCCATTCTTTGGCCCCAGAGCTCGGGGGTGGCCTGACTGCTGCCGGCAGGAAAGAGGGAATTTGGAGAGATTTCCGCTGCGGATATGCCAGATAATACAGTGGAGAAGCAGCGTCAACAGGGCATGTGTCTGCCTGACGAGAATGCACTGCCCCCTCCTCCCACCGCACAACGACAAGGGGCTGTCCCCGGGGCCCTGCCAGAGTGGGCCGGTACTCAGGGGCCCCGGGGTTCACGGGGAGGACAGCAGCAAGCCCCCGTGTCTTTCTGACCTTGCCTGGCCGGGTTTCCTGGCATTCTGGGCACCCATCGGGCGCTCACACACACCCAAACACAGCCACGTGCGCAAAATACCCACGGTCCCTTAGCCAGCCGGGGGACTCCTATGCACCCCTCAATACCCTGCTTCAGCTCCTCTCCACAGCCCTCCCAGACTGCCCAATTTCTGGCCCTCTTCTGCCCCACGGGGGCATCTGTTACTCAATCTTATGTTTACCAAATAGAAATGGAGCACTTCCTACGTGTCTGGCACCATCTGGGATATGATGGTGAGGCAGATAAACACCGCTTCTGCTTCAGGGGAATTCACAGCCTGGCTTGTGTACTCCCTTTGAAATGGCTTCTGCTCCTATTAGAGCCTTCCATGGGACTGGCAGCAGGTGCGGAGCCCGATCTCTCTGTGGTGTACGGCTCAGCACAGGGCCCAGCACACAGTAGGTGAGCAGCTAACGTCTGTTGACTTGGTGCAGGGACGGGTGAGCGAATGAATGAATGAATGAATGTGTGAGTCAATGGCTCACCCTAGGACGTGTTCATTAAACACTCGCCCCAGGAGTGAGTAGTGTCACCGTGCCCTGGGAGACCCTGCGGGGACAGCGCCCCAGGACGTCCACCTGCCTGGCACAGGAGGCTGGCCTCGGCACACCTGTGGAGAGCTTCTCTGGCCCGGGGTTGACTGGCAGGCCCGGGCCCACACCAAACAAGGGAACTAGGCCACGGTGGCTGCACCCAGAGCTGCACCCCGGTTTTTCCAGTTCCCAATGCCCGCCTCTCAGGTGGCAGCGTGGAGTGACTTAGGAACATACACCCTCTGGAGTGAAGCAAATCTCGCCCCTAGCGGAGCCCCTCCCCCCGAGGCCCAACCACCTCCCCAACTGGTAGTAGCGAGGTCACAGGGTCAAGAGGTCGCAGTGGCCATTCACCTGGGGCCAGCCACCTCCCCAAGCCCTGGAGGCAGAGCGTGGACTTTGTCCTGTGCCCTGACAGACAGCAAATGGTGACCCAGAAGTCATTGACCCTGCCAGTGAGGGGAACTGCTACCTCCCAACCCTGGTGGTGTCTCGTTCCCCAGCGGGCCCAGCGGCCCCATGTGGGGATGTCCCTCTGGCCTGATTGCCCCCTTTGCACACACCCTGGAGAAATCTTCAGGCACATTCCTCCCCCGGAGCCTGTGATAAGCACGGCTCCCACCCCCCCCCCCGCCACTGCCCCACCACCAGCCTCCACCTCCTGCTGTCTCTCCACCACCAGCCTTTTATCTTCTGTTTGCTTTCCCTGCCTCCTTCCTTCCGTTCTGGGGACCCACTTACCTCTGGAGAGGGTGGGAGGGGCCACCCCATGGAGCTGCCAGCTGAGGGCAGGGCAGGTAGGGTGCAGAGGTGGGGGACCCACCCCAGCAGGCCAGAAGATAGCACAGAAATGAGGCCAGTGAGGCCAGGGAAGGGACGTGCCCAAGCGTCAACAGCTCACAGAGCCCCCCACCTGGGGATCAGTCATGTCCTGACTGAGCGGGGCTTCTGCCCACTGCTCCGGACACAGCCCGGGGCCCACATGCCCCGAGACCACCTTGACTGGAACTGTCCCCTGCCCAGGTAGTGCCTCCTCTTCAGCTATGGACCCTGGGCTGGGCCTGGGCCACTGAGGAGGCCAGTACTAGGACCCTGCTTCTGGCCTCACGTGGTGAGGTCATCCAGTCAGCTGCTTACCAGGGCAATCCGGGTTCTCAGGCTTTTGGTAGAAGTCACGGGAGGTAGATCCTGATCACTAGGTCAGCAAGGGTCCAACCCACCCATTCTACAGGTGGGGTGAATGAGACCCAGAGGGGACTTGCCAAGGGCGCACAGCTTATGGGGAGGACACACGCCAAGGGCAGCAAGCTGGGGACAGTACACCGCCCTCCTCGCGCGAGGCCCCCGCTCTTTTGGTCACTGGTCACTGTGTCTTCTCTGGGCCTCAGATTCCTCATCTATAAAATGGAGCTAACATCCTCAGCCTTTCTGGGTTTGTGAAGACTGAAGGAAACCACATGAAATGCTCAGCCTGGTGCCTGGACTGGGTAGGGTGTCCGTATGAATGGGGGGGCGGGTAACAGAGAAATTAGAGAGGAGACATCCCCAGGGGGCTGGGCCCCTTGAAGGAGCCTCCAAAGAGGGAATGCCCCACGGTGCCCACCTCCAGCTCTGGCCTCCCAGCTGCTGGGCTGAGCCTTTGGCCAAAGCCGCCGGCCACCTGCTCACCTGGCCGGCAGTGCCCACGGCTGAGGCGCCAGGCAGGGCCCCAGCCGCTCAGCGGCCGATGCCAGCACAGGAAGCAGAGACAAAGCCGCCCCGGGGGAGAAGCTGGTCAGCCTGAGCGACTCCACTGTCCCCCAGGCAGGGCCAGGGGCAGGGCGGGGGCCTGGAGTGAAGCTGGCTCATTCCTGACATAGCTCGGAGAGCTCTCCGGGCAGGGTGCCCACCTGTCTGATCGCAGCACCTGGGAGGTGCCTCCCTTCTGTTGTCCATTTAACTCTTTCCTGAGTGCCAAGCTTCCTGGGGAAAGCAGCGAGTTCTGAAGATGACCTGGACCAGGTGCTCGGTGACCTCAGGGAATCCACACCCCTCTCTGGGCACGATTTGTCATCAGTAAAAGCCCCAGTGGGAGAATCTGGCTCCACAGCCCGGGGGAGGGTCAGGCGGGGAGGGCCGGCCCTGCACTTGCCTCCATTTCTCCCTCTGTGTGTTCAGTAACGGCCCCCGATTATCCACCCTCCCATACCAGGAGCCGCCAACCGGGGGCTGCCCAGAGAGCTCGTGCTCCATCCCCTGGCCAGGAGCTGAGTCAGGGATTCCAAAGGAACTGGTCATTTCCCGCCCCATTTCCTGACCCATCCTCCGGCCTGGGCGCTGCTGCATCGCCTGGATTCAAATCCCACTGTGACCATACATCGCTGTGTGACTCCAGGCGAGTATCTTCACCTCTCTGAGCCTCGGTCTCCTGTCCATGAAGTGCCTCGAAGACAGGTGGGCCCAATTCAGCAAGCGTGCTGATAAAGTGCTCGCCTGGCTCCCGCCAGCCCATGGAGTGCACCTGTCTATAGGCGCTCCTGTTTTTATCTCCACTGGACCCGTGGTCGGAGGCTGCTGCGAACATCTGCAGGGATGTAGAGCAGCCAGGCTGGGGGTTCCCAGCCATACCGAGGGCCCCTAAGAACCACGCTGAGGGATCTCAAGGAGGAAAAAGCGGGGCAACAGGTAGCTGGCCATTGAGAGGGTTCCACCAATAAAGTCAGATTTTGCTCTTGGAAACCAGTCCTCCAGATCCGGGGCCTACGCAGCTCTTCACCGGCAAAGCCTGCCAGAACCTTGACCCCCCACCTCTAGGGGAAGGAAACCTGCTCCCCCCTTACTGGAGAGAGCCTCCCCCCCCCCCCCCCCCCCCCCCCCCCCGCCGGACAACCCCAACATCCACTTATCTCCGCAGGGCCTGAATCACCAGCCTGTGGAAAGTTTTCAGCTGCCCCTCACTCCCCACCCCTGCATTCTTATGTGAGGATGTCATGTGGGAGGAGCCTGCTCAACCCACTGGGCTGCCCAGGCCCCCCCCCCACCCTGCAGTCATTGTCTGAAACTGGGAGTGTGCACTGGAGGTCACCTAAAGAAGGGGCCGCCTTGGGAAGAGAGACTCAGCATAGGGAGCTGTAAGGACAATGGGGTGGTAGGAAGGGCTGCAGCAGAGACTACACCACAGGCCTTCTAGGGAACTTCTCACCCAGGGGTTTACAGATTGTGTTAAGCAAGGTCCTGAGGATTTGTTTGAGAGGGCAAATGGAGCCCATCAGAAAAGGCTTTAGGCTCCTCCAACGTTTCAACCTACTTCATCTGTCACACGATCTATGGCTAAAAAAACCAAGGAGAAAGCCTTCTTATTTTAGGCCAGAGATGAAGAGAGATTTACCCAAGATCTCTTGCCCAGTGGGTACATGCAACTGCAGGGACTGAACCCCAATTTCTCAACACCCCGCTTATCTCAGCAAAGAAATTCCCAGAGAGAGCAGATGAGCTGGCCTTCCAACGGTTGGCCTGCATTCCACAAATGCCCTGCCCCACAGCCATTTCTAGAAAAAGTCACCCATTGAAAAAATCCACACTGCTGTAGAGATTTCCGCTGTCACAGGCCCCGGCCGTGCCAAGCCACAGCCTCCTGATGTGAGCTCACTAATGCCCAGGCCCTGTTCCCAGACAGAGTCCCAGAGAATTGGGCCCCCCTCTGGCTTCTGTTTGTTATCAGTTAGAAGATCCTTCAGGAGAACCTGGGTCCACGGCCCCAGGGAAGGTCAGGCAGGGAGGGCAGACTTTGCACCTGCCTTCCACTCTAACCTCAATGCAGACATTTTTCAAAAGCTCCCCAGGTGATTCGTGTGCAGCTGGGGGGTGTGAATCCTGGGTCCAGTTCCCTCATCACCATGTACCAAAGAGCAGCCTGAGACCCAGAGAGGTTAAGTGACTTGCCTAAGGTCAGGCAGTGAGCTAACAGAGATGGAACGAGCTCCGGGGACAGGACCACGTGTCCACGGTGCTGGTATATAGCTGATACTGAAGTTATATTTGTGGAATGAATCAAAAATAACAAGCACACTTAAAAGCACCTACGTACCAAGCACTGAGCTAAGCACTCCATGAGCGTGAGGTCATTTGATTATCATAACAAGCCTACAAGATGGGCCCCGTGTTCCTCTCCATTTTACAGAGTGAGCAACCAGGCACAGAGACGTTAAGAAACTGGCCAAACGTCACACAGCTAAATGTAGAGCTGGGATTTGAACCCAGGCATTTTTGTCCTAGAATCCTTGCTCATAATCTCCACAGTATACCATTTTTTAATTTATTCCTTCTCAGTGAATGAGTGACTCGAACCATAAATAAGGAAACTGAGGGGCGCCTGGGTGGCTCAGTCGTTAAGCGTCTGCCTTCGGCTCAGGTCATGATCTTGGGGTCCTGGGATCGAGTCCCACATCGGGCTCCCTGCTCCGCGGGAAGCCTGCTTCTCCCTCTCCCACTCCCCTTGCTTCTGTTCCCTCTCTCGTTGTCAAATAAATAAATAAAATCTTTTAAAAAATTAAAAAAAATAAAAATAAGGAAACCGAAATCCAGGAAGGCTCTGCGATTTCCACTCACAGAACTACCACGCGTCAGAGCAGGCGCGACCTTCCCAAGGTCCCAATGGTGCCAAAGCTGACCCTAGAACCCAGGAGCACAGCCTCCCCCCAGCCCTAGCACGCCCCTTCCCCGCTGGCACCACACCGCCACTCACCCCGGCAGGCGTCCTCCACCTTCTCGTAGCCAGCCTGGCACAGGCACTGGCCGATGGGCACCAGCCACTCGCCGTCCACCGCGCAGTGCATGCGGGGCTCTTCGCCCCCAGGCGGCACCACGGCATGCTCCACACATGTGCCGGCCACCGTGGCCAAGGAGGGCGCGTCGGAGCCCGCGATGGTCTCGGGGAAGCGGGCCAGGCCCTGCAGCAGCTCGGGGCACTTCTTGTAGTAGACACGGACGGAGAGCAGCGCCACGCAGGCGCCGATGTCCTGGAAGGCCAGGTAGAAGCCCTTGCGGCTGAGCGGCCCCACGGAGCGCTCCTCCACGTTCAGCTTCACATGGCGTGCCTCGAAGTCGCTGCTGACCGTGATCTCGTCGGGCGCGATGGTGTCGATCTTGGTGAACTGGCGCTTCTGGAAGTTGGTACCATAGTCCACGTCCGACTCGGCGTAGTAGAGGTTGAAGGTCTCCTTGCAGGAGCTGGCACCCCCAGGGAAGCTGTTGCAATCACGCACGGTGAACTTGAGCTCAATGAAGATCCGCTCGGCCTCACCGCGGTACACCCAGTTGGTGCGGAGCCAGTTGTCCTGGTCGCCGGCCACCACGTTGCACACGGAGTACATGTAGATGGGCATGTCATCCATGATGTTCTGCATCAGGTCCCACTGCGCGGGGGCCGGGGGGGGGGGGGGGGGACAGGTTAGTGTGGGCGGGCACCCAGGGAGAAACTGAGGCCCAGAGGCAATGCCCAGGTGCCAAGCATCAGGAAGGTGCTTTACAGTTTTTAAATCTTGGCTTTGGAACAGATCGGCGCATGTTCTTCCCTCCTCAGAACATCAGCTCAGTCTCCTCTGGGAAGACTTGGACCAAGTGTCCCCCTCTCTGGCTCCCACAGTCTCCATATCCCCTTTATCACAGCACTTGGCACCTATGTGGTGATACCTACATCTGTCCCCTACTGGATTTTGAACTCACTGGGGCAAGGACTGCATCGAAGTCATTTATGTACCCCCAGGGCCTACGTGGAACAGAGTAGGTGCTCAGGAAAGTATTTGTTGAATGAACAAGTGTATGAATGAACGAATGAAAGAAAGCAGAGGAACTGGGGATAGAGGCCTGGGCTACACTATATGACATTGGCCGAGGCCTCACTCAAATGCCCTTGGGCCTCAGTTTCAGTTTCTCACTCTGTATGATGAGTGGGTTGGACTAGGTGGTCTGTGTTCCCTCCCAGCTGGACACTGCAGTCTCCTGGAAATCTGTAGAGCTGTATCTCAGGCCTGCACAGGGCTAAGGTGACCAGGGACAAGCATGTGACTCACACAGATCTGGCCAGCAGTAGAAACTGCCTCAAGTAACCCCCTGGAGATGTACTTCTCCCGGCCTCAGGGCCCCAGGACAAACTCGGCAAGGGCCTGCTATACAGAGGGGGTCCCAAGGCCCAGAGAGCAGCGGTTATCCTCCCCAGGATCATGCAAAGCCGGGAAAAGGGTCCATCCCAGTGTCTTGCCCTCCAGTCCTGGTGACAGTCGGGCAGGGAAGGGGGGCAGGTCTTGGGTGGGGATAAGGCAAAACAAACTCAGCCCCTAACAGGAAGGGGAGGTAACAGCTGGGGGAGAAGGGAAGGGGGCCCAGCAGGAAGGAACTGGATCCCGTTTCCCAGGGGCTACGGGGACCTGGGAGCCACTGTTCCCTGTCTCTCCCTTACCCCTCACCTTCTAGGCTGGGACTTTGAAGACAGGGAGCTACCTCCCAAGAAGTAGATGGAGAAAACCAGAGGGGGTTCCTCTGAGCATTGGCTGGCTGGGCATCCAAGGGTCCCCTGCTCTGCTGGGGCCTCCAGCTGTCTCCCCAACCCTTTCTGCCTACCCCTTCCCTACCTTCCAACCCCCAGGCCCCCACCCCGGTCTGAGATGGCAGACTCTGAGCCTGGTGTGGGAAACAGGGGTTTGGTGTGGGAAACAGGAGTTTGATCCCTGACTGAGCTGTTTGATTCAGGTGGGTCCCATCCTCCCTGGGTTTCAGTTTCCTCATCCCCATGCCCGCGCTTGACCTTGAAGGCTTACCCCTTTGCCATATGGGTGCGTGAGCCAGCCGAGTTCCCCTTTAGCTGCGGCAAAGTCCAACAGCACAACTGGAAGAGACGGGAGGAGGGCCCGTGAGCTTGGGGGCGTGTCCAGGACTCAGGCCATGGCGGGAAAGGTGAGAGTCCCCCAGGAGCCCCAAGAGGCCTTGACGGCTTCCTCAGCTTTCATAGAGAGACCCTACTATACGGGGTTACTATATCCCAAAGACCTGTCCCTCAATGGAGAGGGAAACAGGGACCCAGGGAAGTGAGGGGACCCAGTCAAAGCCATGCGACAGGCTGGGTGAGGACTAGGCCCCCTGTCTCCCAGGCCACAGCTCCAGCCACGCCACCCCCCCCCCCATCAGCCCCCAGCTGGGCAGAGCAGGACAGAGCTCAGCCCAGCAGGAGGGATAGCGGCTGGGCAGAGAGCTGCGGCGGGCAGGGCTGCTAAGTGACTCCACGCCCACTGCCCACCACGTCTGCTTCCAGAAACAAGGCCCCTCAGCAGCACTTCACATGCATGTGAGCCTCAGGGACACTCATGTCTGCTCCTGCCACATCCCCCCCCCCCCCCCGCAGCATGAAACACCCCCATCCTGCCCAGGCCACATAGCACACACATACGCAGCACACGTATGTGCATACATGTCTCGTGGCATTCCGAGAGGGCTGTTAACAGGTGGGAATGGCTCCAGGGGAGTGGAGGGGGGATGATGAGAGGGGGGTTTCTGGAAACTGATCTTCCCACCACAAAAGCCACAGAGCAGGCAGGATAAAGCTCTGAACCCATAGGGCCTCTAGGAGGGGCCCAAAGATATACACAGCTGGCGAGGTCCCGTCCCTGGGAAAGTCGCTCCCACTGCCCTGCCTTCACACCCTGGCTACTGCCCTATCAGTGGTGCCTGGGGGAACAGAGCTGGAAACCTTTAGAGGGGACTTCCAGGCCCAGAGGGATCAGGGACCAGGCTCATGCTGTCCCCAGAGAGGCATCTGGAGCCTGACAGAGGGACACATTGCCAGTGGCCTCCCCTAGATCTAGCCCTGCCCTTGGGCAGCTCCCTTCAGTCCTCCCCTGGCTCTTCGCCAGGCTCAGTGGCTATAGCCAAGACCCAAGACCCCGGGGAGCATCCCTCCTCCATTGCCAAGTCAAGTCCAGGTAGCTGCCAATAGGCACCATCCTCCCTAGAGAGAAAGGACACTGGGGAGCTCAGTCAGGGAACCTAGACAATGTCATCTCCCCCCCCCCCCCCATTCAGAGGGTAAAGCTATGTGTAGGGGGGTGAGGACCAAGCACTCACTTCCTTGGACCCTGGAGCATGAGGAGTATGGCCTCAAGAAGCGGAATTCCTCAAGCCTAGGACTTGGAAGAATAACTCTGAGGGTGGAACCCGGGCAGGGGGGGGGCAGAGATGGGCCGGATTTAGGGGTGGGGATGGAGTGAGGGGACGGAGAGAGGAGTCTTGGAAATCCTCTCCTTGGGCGAGGATGGCCTCCTCCCCTGGGCTGAAGGCCCCCAGGCCTGATGTGAGGCATAGCCACCCGCCGCTGACCTGGGCCAAATCTCTCTAGGAAGGGCCCCACAGCCCAGACCGGGAAGAGGAAATCCGATGTGGCACCTGTCCCAAGGCTACGGGGATAGGGGAGGGTGGATGGACCGGGTGGGGTAGGGGTGCAGATTTGTTCGGGCATGCCCGGGGCCCAGGCTTGGAAAACTCACTCACCCCACTAGCAAATGGAATGTTCTGGCTACAAAGGAAGGAATCTGGGGGTTCCTGGCTCCAGCGGGGTGGGTAGGAGGACAATGGTGAGTGCCCCCCCTCCTCCCCAGACTGGTAGGGAGCTGCAGACTGTGTCCCTGAGGGAGGGGGCTCCGGGCTCCCAGGCTCTGAAGAGTTAACCTGGCGCAGAGGGACCCCACCACCCCTGCTAGAGCACATTCCCCTTCCAGCCCCAGGCCTGGCTCTAGAAGTATCATGGGGCTCCATCTGAGAAGAAAAGAAGCCTTCACACAGGAAGGAGCCTCCCCATGGGGCTTCCAGCCACAGCCCCCTCCCTGGAAATTCCCTAGAACCGATCACCAGGAACCGGAGCCCAGCCCTGGTGCGGCTCTCTCCCTGAGCTCTTCAGGGACAGAGGGCTCCCGTTCCCTGGAGGGGTGGGGTGGGGGGGCCAGGGAGCCCCTTGGCTGCCCCTGAAACCTTCACTGGGAGGCCCTGGCTAGGCAGGGTTCATCCGGGAGCCCTCAATCCCTGTCGCCAGCCCCAGGAAACCTCCCTCTCTGACTTCGCCTTCAGTTCCATCATGAATGTCATATTGCTTTCAAACACAGCACTACCTGGGGTCACCTCGCTGCTCCCCGCATCCCACTTTAACCGAAACCAGCTAATTCCTAAAGAAAGGGGAGAGACAAGGGGCTCTGTGGGAAAAAAGGGAACAGAGGACAAACGGGGCTCTTACAGAACCCAGCCAAGGACCTTCCAGAGCCCCGGAGCACTCTCCAGCCCCCTTCCCATCAGCCACCTCATCAGCACCACTGTATCCGTGCCCAGCTATTCTGCTTCCTAGGAAAATCAGCCATGAAACCACAATGCCAGGGGCCCAGGGCTCCAGCGGCCCTAAGAAGCCAGCCATTCAGATCTGACCCTCTGTGCAGAGGGCCCTGGCTGGCAAGGGCTTAGCTTGGGCCTCCCTCAGTTTCCCCATTTGCAAAAAGAGGACAGATACAGTGGCTGCTGAGAATCCAGACAGGCTCCATCTGGGTCTCCAAATACATTCTGGCTCCTCTACCCACAGGGAGGAGGCAAGAAAGGAAAAGGGAAGTGAGCAGAAGACTGGGTTAAGGGTGGAAGGGGCCTGTGTGTCCTTCTCTCTGCCCACACACCCACCCCCATCTACCCCCAGCAGACCCACCACCACCACCGTAGGCATACCTAGTGAGTTGTTCACAGGGACTCTTGGAGCCTAAGCAAAAATGTTCCCCCACCCAGGACTCTCCAATACACACCCTCTTCCTCCTCCATCTCATGGAGGGGGTGGCTAGTGCGCTAGGCTGGGGAGGGCACAATGGGGCACAGGACCAGGCGGCTCCAGGCTTCCAGGCTGGCGGCCGGGCACCCACTCAGTAGCTCAGTAGTGTGGGTCCTGCCTAATCCCCTCACCCCCAGGACAGCCTTCCAGAAAAGCCTGTAGTGATTCCACTGTCTCTCCCCTTTTTTCCAAGCGCAGTCCCCCAGGAAGGGGGAGGACCAAAAGCTGGGCGCGGGGGGGGCGGGGGGTGAGTATTGGAGATGGTAGAAATCCCTGCCGCCCACTCCTGCAAGTTGGGACCCGGAGCCCTGACCCATACAGGAACTGGGACAGGATGCGCCCCCCACCTCCACCTCCAAGAGCTCCAGCTCTGGCCTCTTTTCCTCCCAACTTGGAAAAGCAAAACCTCCCACCCCTTTTTGGGAGGCAGAAAAAGAAAGCAAGGCTCAAGGAAACTTCTCACCCGCCCGGGTTTCCTCTGCACTTCCCCCTGCTGGAGGCTGCGGAAGCCTCGCTCTGCCCAGGCCGACGGGGAAAACTTGCTCTCACTGTTGGAAACCGAAGCCGGCCTCGGCTGGGCGGACAGGAAGGTCCTCGGCCAAGGGCAGGAGCCCCCACCCGCTCTGCGACCCTAGCGGAGGGGCAACACCCCCACTCACACACCTGCCCCGCCCAGGGCAAAGTCTGCGGGCCCCTCACCCGGCGCCGCTCCCGGAGCGCTGGGGCGGGGGTGGGTGATTCAGTCCCCCACCCTCGGATGCCCGGACTCCCCGGTGGCCCTGGGGTGACGGCTCCACACCTTTAGAGACCGCGCCCCCACCTGCCGCATTTCCTCGTTCTGAGTCACCCCTTGCTCAGAACGGCTTGACTTTGGGACTTCCTGTCCGCACTCGCGGCCCCGAACCTGACCCCCGAGCCTGGGAATGCGGGTTGGGAAGACAGGGAGGCTCTGCGTGGGCAGGTCGGCCCGAAGCTCCCCCCATACTCTCCTCCCCGACTGGAGGCAAAGGGAGGCGTGGAGAAAATCTCAGGGGGCAGGGGCTTCCGCAGGGGGCTCCCTGCCGGGTGGAGAGCCCCCTCCCCAAAAATGAGGGGCCTCCACAGAAATGCTTCTCCGCAAAATCGGGGCAAGCGGGTTAGTGAAGACAGGTCACCAAGAGGCTAAGTCCGCGGAAAGCCCCTCAGGCACCCCGTTCTCCAAGGGACCCCCCGCGTCCCCGTCGGGATGTGTTCCTGAAGCTGCCGCCAAGGCTGCGACCGCGTGGCCGGCGCCGCGGCCCCTTCTCCGCGGCCTCCGAGCTCCGCGCGCCCGGCCGCCACCCCTCAGTTCCTGGAGGCCCCGCAACCCCGGGCCGGGGGTCCCCGATTCTTCGCGAAGGCAGCGCGCGCGCCCTCCCGACCCCAGCACGCCGGGGCTGGAGGCGCCAGGTCGATTTCCAAAGTTGCGCGCGTCGCCCCGCGGGGCTCCGAGAGGCTTGGGGTGCCGGGGTCGGGCCGCCCGGGCTGCGGCGGGCCGGGGCGGCCCCGCGCGCACACTCACCTTCCTTGCCCTGCGCCGCGGCGGCCGCGGCCAGCACACAGCCCCACAGCAGGGCCAGGCAGGCGCGGGGCTCCAGACGCTCCATGCCGCCTCCTCGCTCCCGGCCGGGTCCTCGGCGCCCGGCTCCCGCACGCCCGCACGCCCGCACGCCCGCCTTGCTGCCCGCTCCAGCCCGCGGCCCGCGCGCAACTTCTCGCCTCCTGCCCCAGTCTTAATGGAAGTTGGGTGAGAACCGGCTCGTGTTCATTCATGCCCCGCGCTGGCGTCACCGAAGCCACGCCCTCAGGAATGTCTTTAAAGGGGCAGGGCTGGCACCGGGCTAGAAGGGAGGGGAGTCCTGAGGGGTTTGGGGAGGACCTTGGGGCCCTCTGGACTCCCTGGCGCCCCCCAGACCCTCCCAAGTTTCAGCTCTGAGCCAAGGTCCTCGGCCCAGACATGGGGATGGTTGGCCCTGAGCCATCCGCACTCTCACCCTTTGCCCTCGGGATGGGTCTCAACGTTGGCCAGCAGGCCTGAGCTGAAATGGGCTGGGGGGCAAGAAGCAGTTGCCTCCTCTGCAGCATGCCTATGAGGGGAGCTGCGAAATAGACCGCGATGCCCCTCTTTCTAGGACCTCTGAAGGGCGCACCAAACCGGTGGAGGTCAAGGAGAGCATCTCCGCTCAGGAGCCTTCAAGAATACCGTAATCTAAGAGCAACCACCTCTAGGAATGAGTCAGACATGGATTATCTCATGTAACTCTTCTCTGGGAGGCAAGTATCATTATCCCCATTTTACAGAAGAGGACACTGAGGCTCCAAGAGCTTACACACATGCCCAAAGATTGCACAGCTCAAAGGAAGTAGAGCCAGGATTTGAATCTGTAGTTTCTGCTTCAACCGCGTGGCCAGGTGCTGGGGAAGGGCAGGCAGGAGGCTGCTGTTGTAGAGCACCCCATCCCCCACCCCTGGCAAGGCTGAATCCGACAGTCTGTTTCAATACCTTGGAGGGCACCTGCCTCCCACCTGCCCCTTCAAGGGGCCCCTCCCCAAAGGTTCCTCAGACATGAGCTCATCTCCCCTCCCAACGGAAGCGGCTGGACTTAGTGAAACAAACGGGAAATGTCCTCTCACCCGCCTGCCGGCCACCCACGGCTGCCTATTGCCCAATCGCCATTTGGCCAGTCCAGGAGGAGCAGCTGTAACAGGCCTGATTCCCTTCTCTTTGACCCCATCCTTGATTCTCCTTGACTCCCCTGGACCTGTTTGGCCAAGTTGGGCTGCTCCAGTACCTGCGTCCTCCCTACCAGATGTGGACATCTTGGCCTCTCGGCCTTGGCGCCTGCCCTTGGGAAGCGGGTCCAGACACCTCCTCTGGAGAAGGAGGAGGGCTAATTACAGGTGTTGGGGTAGCGTAATTAAAGCCTTTGACCAAGATGATAGGAGAATCTTGGTGTTCTGAGAGTCTGTGAGCGTGCAAGTGTCCATGAGAGTGAGTGTTGGTGTGCGTGAGTGCATGTGGGCCTGTTGGTATGTGTGTGCGTGAGTGCGTACAGACGTGTGGGTGTGTGCGTGCGGATGTGTGTGTGTGTGCATGTGTGTAAGTATATGCGGGTGTAAGAGGATGTGTGTGTGTGTGAGTGTGCCATACATGGCAAGGGCTGAGAACATAGGCTGTGGTGTCAACCCATGGGTTTTTGGACGTTTCCCTTCTTGAGGCTCAGTCTGCTCATCGGGAAGATGGATAAACCTCCTTCAGAGGGTTATGGTGACGATGGAGGAAGGTCGTGCATGTCAACCACACAGGCTGTGGCTGTGGGACATACTTGTTAAACCCCAGCTGTGACTACGGTTACATGGAGGAAGCGGCATCGTGCTGGGTGGGGCCTGTGGCGAGCACTGGGCGCCTAGATGGCATGTGCATTGTGTGTGTGTGTGTGTGTGCGTGTGTGCGTGCGCAGTAAATGTATGGCTAAGTGTTTTGCATATTGTGTTGGACGCTCTGGGCTGTGGTGAATGGAAGATTTCATGTGTTGTGTGTAGGACCCTGCCCGTACAGGTGTGTTACCTGCCACGCAGGCTCTGTATGTTGGATGTCAGGCCAGAAGATACGCTCCAAGAGTGTGGGGACGTTTGTCTGTAGAACACAGTGTCTGACACATGGGAGGTATTCAGCAAACCCTCACCGAGGGAGCAAATGAAGTAATGAGGGCATGAAGGGGTTGGTAAGCTCTGTGTTGCCTGAGAGTCTCCATGCGTTGCGTTGGTAGGTCCCTTGCATGGCAGGTGTAGCATAGGCTTCCCTGCGTGGCCCCACTAGGTTAGCTCCACGCGCCAGGGGTGCCAGGGGTGCGGACAGGCCCTGCTGGTTGCCCGCTGTGTGCCTGGAAGTATGTGCCCAGCTGGGGACCCAGAGCACAGAGACAGGTGTCACTCATCTATGACCTGTGAGCGGAGGCCTGTGGGAAGGGGTGGTGTGTTCGAGGGCAGGAGGGTGGGGGGCGGGGGCAGCTGCTCAGTCTTTAGTCACTCACCTGGTGACACGCCCTTCCCTCTCTTCCTGTCTGACCCGACCCAGAGTCAGTCCTTCCCGCTCAGGCTGACTGGATGCTGACAAGGAAAGTTCTTTGGTGAGTCTTATGAAGCGGCGGCACTGAAAAGTGGTATTTATTGTGACATAATAAAGCCCTGATGGAGATAGAATTACCCCATAAAGGCCCCAAAAAGCCCACGGGGCCTGAGTGCCACTGCAGGAAGCCAGGCTTCGGGTACAGGAAGGTTGAGGCTGAGTGTGTTTGTGTGCAGCTGCACCGGCCTCCTCACCCACCATCCCTACCTGCAGCCCACCAGCCTGCTCAGGTGTCCCCCTTTGCTAGGACTTGGCTGTGGGCTGGGGACAAGGAGATGACAAAGATCAACATTGAAACAACAGCTTCACCCACCCCACCTCTGATCTGTGCCTGCCTCTGGCCAAGCGTAGCAGGAGGGAAAAAAACCCACTGTAGCCAACACTTACAAAGTGCTTAAGCGCCTGGCCCAGCCAGGTTGGTTCTAGGCCCTTGACCTTTACTGACCCCCTTAGTTCTCATTATAGCCGCACAAGGTGGGCACAGTAACTGTCCCCTTTTGCCGAGGAGCCAAGCTAAAAGTTGCAGCTGGCATTCTAGTCCAGGCAATCTGGATCCGCAGCGCACACCCTCACGGGTACCTGTCTTGTCCCCTACTTCTGGAAGCTGAACTCCACAGACTGACCCCCTCACCCCGAGCCGTTCCCTGGCCTGGAATAAGGCATCTGCTCCCTGTTGCAGGTGTCTCGGAGGCCAGTCTGATGATTCCATCTTCGGTGAAACCCCCCCGGGGATCAGGCCTTCCCCTGAGCCCCTGGAGCCCCCATACCACATGTCCCCCTTGACCCTGGCCTCAGCCAGCTAAGCTCTTTGTTGTCTCCCCAACTAGACTGTAAGCTCTCCAGGCAAGGAAGGAGTCTGACGCCCCTTTGCCTTCCTGGCACCAGCTAGAACAGTGCCCTGCGCCCAGGAGTCACTTAGTAGATGCTCACATGTGATGGTGACATTCCATTTTTTTTTTTTTTTTTTACAATTTTTAACTAATCTCTTCACCCACTCAGGGCTTGAACCCACAACCCTGAGATCAAGCATCTCCTACTGTACTGACTGAGCCAGCCAGGCACCCCAAGGGTGACATTCTAAATCAGTTCCCTCCATTTGTTTCAATTCCCATTTCTTGAAGGCCTTCTATGTGCCAAGCCGCCTTCACGTAGAACTCATTCACCCTCCCAGCAGCCCTGGAAGGAAAAGCTAATATTGTGGCCATTCTTGTGGATGAAGACTGAGGCCCAGAGAGAATGGACTTGTCTAAAGTTACAGCTAGGACTCAGCAGAGGTAGAACTAGAAAGTTAAGTGTGTCTCATCCCAGAGCCCAGTCTCCCTGCTCTTTCCTGAACACACCATATGTTCTCAAGCCTGCATGCCTTTGTCCAAGCTGTATCCCACATCTCCCTGGCACTCTGTCCACCTCGGCAACCCCGGGAGAAGGAACACTGGAGCCCCACACACAGGGGAGTGCCTGCTCTACAGTGAGCACCGAGACAGACTTAGTGGGCCAATGAATGAATGAATGGATGATGGGTCCAGCGGACCTGGATTCTGCCGTTTAACCAACACTGTGGCCAAGCCTTATAACCTCAGCTGCCTCATCTATAAAATGGGCACAATAATAATGGTTTCCGCCCTCCAGCACTGCTGCTAGATTAAATGAGAAGACATCGTGTATAGCTCTTGGCACAGTGTCTGGCACACAGTGAGTATGCACTAAATCTTAGCTATTTGTTACCTTCACAATCAGAAGGCACTTCTGAAAAGCCGCTGGGCTCCCCCAGGCCAAATTGTTTCACCCTGGAACAAACCTCAGCTCTCAGGTTATAATTACTTCCTCACCTGCCCTCCCCTTTAGGCAGGGAGCTCCTTGAGGGACAGAGGCCCCATACCACCAAGGAAGTGTATTCCTTCTTGCCATGCCCTATGGAGCCGGGGATGCAGTAGGCGCTCAGGAAATGCTTGTGGGCTGCACACACATGCAGGCACCAGGACTCTTTTTTTTTTTTTTCCAAAATAACACATGCCTCAGTTGCAGCGGCAATTGGAAGCGATGTTCAGGTGAGGTTTTGGTGGTGAACTTGCCTGAACAGAAGTTTTGCTGAGCTCCCCTCCCCCGATGGAACGGTTTGAGATTGGGGGAGGGGGTACTTAAATGTGCGCTCCTCCCGCATTTGGAGCGGAGGTGGACAGCGTGGGAGGAAGCCCTCCCCCCGCCATAATTGCGGGGCTTCCCCCAATCCCAGAGCTGGGTCGGAGGCTGTGCCGCTTCCTTTGGGGCTTGCTCAAGCTTCCTGGGACCCTTTGAAGTGGGTTCCTGGCAAATCCTGCCCCGGGGCCTGGATACAGGGCGGAGTCTCGGGGGGCGGGACGGGGCCTCAGCCTGGGCCAGCCGCTGGGGGCCATCTTCCGCCTGGTGCCCCGTCCTCCCGACTCTGGCTACATCCTCCTCCTCACCTTCTAATCTCAGCTTGGACCCTCCATTCCCCGAAGCCTCCCCTGACCATCCCGGGCCGCCAGCCCTTTCTCCCTTCTCTGAGGGCCAGTCTTTAACCAGGTGTCTTAAATATCAAAGGAAAAGCAGTGCCCACTTGTGTACCAGTGATGAGCCAGGCGCTGGCTAAGAGCTTTGCAGCGCTGCCTCATCCCAAGCACACAAGCACCCCGAGAAGTGGGGGCTCGACTCCCATTTTACAAATGAGAACTTTGAGATTCAAGAAGGTCTGAGTCACTTGATCAAGGTCAGGAGCCTGAGGGACAGAAGGATCTTCAAAGTCCTTGCTCACACACACACACACACACACACACACACACACACAACCTTGACCATGCTTGGGAAACTAGTCACAACATGTCCTATGGAACGGGATCTCAGAAGATAAAGTCCAACCTCTGTATTTTACAAAACTGAGGCCCACAGGGGGGAAAGGCCTTGCTGGAGGTCACAGAAACAGCATGAAGACTGGAAACCCGGCCTTCTGAC
Organism: Zalophus californianus; assembly: GCF_009762305.2. Taxonomy (NCBI): domain Eukaryota; kingdom Metazoa; phylum Chordata; class Mammalia; order Carnivora; family Otariidae; genus Zalophus; species Zalophus californianus. The sequence goes on from NC_045598.1 coordinate 11,776,681, forward strand.
TCCAAAGGCTGTCAGGTGCCTGGAAGGTGCCTCATCAACCTTTGGATTGAGAATTTCACAGAAATAGGTAGCCCTACTTTAGGGCCTTTGCACTTACCTTCCCCCTGCCAGGATCACTACCTCCCACACTTCCTTCCTCACCTCCTTCAGGTCCCTGCTGGAAGTCCATTCAGCTCACTGGGGTACTTTACCTGACCATTCTATGTAAAAGGGCAGCAGGCTACTCCACATTGGGCTCACTATCTCCCTTCCTTGCTGTGTTTTTCTCCATGGCACTTACCACCAGCCCCACACTCTACATAGTATTGTTAATCATCTGATCTCTCTCTCTGTGTGTCAAATAAATAAATGAAATATTTTTAAGATTTATTTAGCCACCCAGGCATCCCTAAATAACTAAAATCTTAAAAAAAAAAAAAAAAAAAGAAAGAAAGAAAGAAAGAAAGAAAGGGTGCCTGGGTGGCTCAGTCGGTTAAGTATCTGCCTTTGGCTCAGATCATGATCCCAGGGTCCTGGAATCTAGTCCCACGGTAGGCTCTCTGCTCAGCGGGGGGCCTGCCTCTCCCTCTGCCTGCCCCTCCCCCTGCTTGTTGTTTCTCTCTTTCTCTCTGTCAAATAAATAAATAAAATCTTTTTAAAAAGTTGTCTGTTGTCTGCCCCATTAGCATGTAAGCTCCAGGAGGGCTGGCGCTGCCCATTTTGTTCGTGGCATTGAGCTTTGTTGAACGAATAGGCCACTGTTGAGCTTCAAAAAACAAACAAACAAAAAAAAGCCAGGTTTTTTTTTTTAAGATTTTATTTATTTATTTGACAGAGAGAGACACAGCGAGAGAGGGAACACAGGCAGGGGGAGCAGGAGAGGGAGAAGCAGGCTTCTCGCTGAGCGGGGAGCCCGATGCAGGGCTCGATCCCAGGACCCTGGGATCATGTCCTGAGCCGAAGGCAGACGCTTAATGCCTGAGCCACCCAGGCACCCCCAGCCAGTTATTTTATCAGTAAAATGGCTTTATTCAGGAATAGCAAAGAATTGCAATTCAGGAAAAGCAAGCCATAGGCAAGTCCAACAAGCAAAGGAGAGGAATGTTACTTTATGGAGAAAAAGGAGGAAGTTGGGAGGGGTTGTCCTGAACAAAAGTCCACTGGAGAGTTCAGGGTGGTGACAGTTTGTCATTGGCTGAGTTGCTGATCAGGGAAGGAAATCTTCCTTCCGGCTGAGTGGTACAGTAGTATTGACTTGCAAGGCACATCTCTTCCTCTCTGGGTCCGTGACTGACCGGTGGTGGAGTGGTACTGCATGAAGGCTCCCCCTTTGGGCCTCCCAACTCCATTTTAATTAATTAGTTAATTAATTAAGTAATTAATTACTTTTAGCAGTGGATGAGCAGAGGGAGAGAGAATCTTAAGCAGGCTGCACGCCCAGCAGGGGGCTCAATTTCATGACCCTGTGATCGTGACCTGAGCTGAAATGAAATCAAGAGTGGGAGGCTTAACCGACTGAGCCACCCAGGTGCCCCCTCCCAACTCCATTTTAGATGGAGTCCTCTTTTATTAATTTTCACACTTCCCACTGCACTGGTAAGAGAACTCACTCAGTGTGATCTGGGCTAGTTACTTCTCTCTTTCCCTCCCTTTTCCTCACTGCTAACGAAGGCGGGGGGGGGGGGCGCTCCAGTGGGGTGTGGGGGGAGGTCTTCCTCTTAGAGAGGGGGAAGGATGGCTCAAGCACAGTGCTCAGCCACACCCAGAGCACCAGGACGAATTTGGGAGACAAGGGCTGATGGGACTTGTGGGGGTTTCCCGCTGCTGCAGAAGGTGGGGAATCTTCCCTGAGTTCCAGGGTCCCCCCCTCCCCACTGTGGCCCTGGGGTGCTCTGAGCTTCCAGGTGCTTTTCCTGCATTATCTTATTTCATCCTCATGGCAGCCCCTGTAAGCAGCACGTCCCCCATTTCACAGACAAGGAAACTGAGGCTCAGCCAGTGCAGTGACCTGCCCAAAGTCACACAAGCAAGTGCAAAGCCAGGATCCAAATCCAAGCCCATGGGCTCTATGGTCCCAGCGCTACTGGGCTAAGCATGACCTTTGGAGATCACGCTTGTCTTCCTTCCACCCTGGTCCCCTCCTTGTTGTGAGTTGCGATGGTCCAGCCCGACAACCAGGGTCCCCTGTGCCAGGGGTGGTGAGGGGCCAAGGGCACACTTCTGGTTTCCCACAGCCACCACTGACAGTGAACCCTGGACGAGGAGCTTCTGTTTTCTCTTTGGTCAAGTGGGGATACAAATATTATCTTTTTTTTCTTCTTTTTTTTTTTTCTTTTGTTTCAGGGATAAAAATGTTATAATACCCACCTTGTGGGGGGAGCCATGAAAGTGTGAAAAACTCTTGGCACAATGCCTGGCACATGGCAAGTCCTCTGTAAATGTCAGCTGTGATTATTTTTATCACTGACACCATAGCTGGGGGCCGGGGCTGGCACAGTACCTGCCAGGTGCCACCCCGCATCCTGCATTCTGACAGTCACTGCTGGCCTGGTGGAGGCTCTGATGAGGAAGGGAGGAAGGGCAGGGAGGCCGCTCTGCTGGTTTTCTGAGAACCTCCAAGTCTGACCCCAGCCCCTTCCCCTCCCTGAAGGCCCCATTCCCTGGGAAACCTGCCCCAGGTCCCCTTCTGGCCCTGCCCTGTGGATAAACCTCTCGGGATCCCATTAAGCCCCTAAGGGAAGGGCAGGGACCCTACCCTCCAGGCCCTTATTCCCTTGCCCAGCATCAGGCCTGTGCCCTCACGAGTCTACGCACATATTAGGAAGTGCTGTGACATCTTGTGGCAGTCCAAGACATGCTTTTGTTAGTCCCCTTAATAAACCCTTTCTGGTCAAAAAAAAAAAAAAAAAAAGAAGTGCTGTGAACACAATCACAGCCCCAGAAGCACACATATCTGCGTGCACATGTGGGCACGCGTGTGCGCGCGCACACACACACAAACCCGTCCAGGCACGTAGGTCTCTGTAGAACCACTGCAGGACAGACAGAAGCTCCTGTCCCACCCCTGCCCCTCCTCCCTATTCTGTCTCCCTCCATCTGTCTATCCATCTCCATCAACCAGTCCCAGGGGAGCCCTGGTCACTCCTTTCTGACTCCCCTCCCCATCTACCCACCCACCCATCCATGAGTCCATCTGTCCATCCTGCTGTCGGTAGCCAGCCCGGCAGTAAGCAATCCATCCTCACCCAGTCCTATGCACCATCTCTGCCACAACGTCCCCAGCAAGACCCTGTCCCCACTCTCAGCAGGGTCTCTCTCATCACTCACCCACCCCCTCCCCCAGCCCTCCTCCACTCCCTCATCTGTCTCCCTCATCTGTCAGTCTGTCCATCTAGCCATCCTTCCTTCCTTCCTTCCCCCATGGGCTCAGCCCCATCCATCACTTCCCAGACAGTCCTGCCTAGCCAGGTAGTCACCTCTTGGCAGCTGCTGTCTGTCTGTCTGTCCACCAGCCCATCCATCCATCCGTCTGCCATCCTATCCATCACCCCACAGCCACTTGTCCACATTAGCCACCGTTCACATAGTCCCTGGTTGGGCCCCCTGAGGTGCCCCTCAGCCAGCCCCGGGTGGGGGTCTGTGCGTGCATCTGGACACACTGCTCACATCTGTAGGGCCTCTGTGACCTGGGACATGCATTGTGCTGAATCCTGTGCTGAGCAGGAGGGCACCAGAGACCTGGACACAGCCCTGCCTTGAAGAGCATGTGCTTGTGTTGGGGGGGGGGGGGGCAGTAGAGAAACTAGGAACCTTGGTGGAGCCTGGGAGGTTGGTGTGACTCTGGCTGTGTGTCCTTCCTGTGTACTGGATGCATTTTGCACCATATGCATCAGTGAGCTCTACAAAAATAAGTACAGGACTTGAAAAAAGTACCCAGCCTCTAATCTTATCTCCTGCTTGCCGAGGAGGGGCCTGACTAGGGCCCCACGGTTAGGGACCCAGGCTCGCCGCCCCCCCCCCCCCCCCCCCGAGCCTGGCTACTCCCTCTCCATCCCTGGCCCCAGAAGGGCCCTGCCACCTACGCGCCGCCGGCTCTTCCCGCGGCTGAGGGTCAAACTCGGGGCCGAGGCGCTCAGAGCCGACGAGGAGCCGGCGGGAGAGCCCAGAAAAGGCCCGGGGGTGGGGGGCGGCCACGTGGACGGAGAGGCGCTGGAGGCCCGAGAGAGGGGCCGGTGCGCGGGACCGGAGAGCGGGCGGGGCCGGGCGGGGCCTCCGGTCCCTGTCGCGCGGGCGCCCCACCTGCCGGGGGCGGGGCGGCCGAGGCGCGGGCCCGCGGCGGGGGGGCGACGGGGGAGCGGCGGGAGGGACGGCGGCCACCTCCCCGCGCCGTCTAGCGCCCCGCCCCCCGCTTCCGCCCCTGCTTCCGCCCCGCAGGTGTCGCCGCGGAGGGTCTCGGCTCGCGCTTTGCGACCCGGCAGAGTCCCTTACCCGCTGCGAGGAACCGCCTCTGCGCCTCCCTAAAGGGGTCGGAGCCTGGGGAGCGGCGGCCCCCGTCGCCATGGAAACAGGGGCGGTCCTGGGGACGACGACAGGGGACCCGCGCGTCTCGGGGCGCGCGGTGGGCGACAGGCGCTCCCCTGTGCACTTTGCAAACAGTTTGCTGGTTCTTCCCCAGCCGTCCCCGCTCACCCTACCTTTAAAAGTCACCTCCTCCAGAAAGCCTTCAGCCACTACCACCTCACCTGGCGGCCTCATTACAGTAATGATTCACAATGACCACAGTGGGCGTTAGCGAGCTCTATCTCCGTGCCAGGCACCAGGCTACCGCTTCTCATTCATCACCTTTTGCCCTCATACCAACCCTGTAGGGAAAGCAGATGAGGACACTAAGGCTGGCTCAAGGTCTCACAGCCAGAAAACTCCATCCTCATTCTGGTCTCAGTTTCTCCATCTGTAGAAGGGGAAGGTTGACCAGCCAAGGGCAGGAGCAAGACCACAGGCTTGCCTGGGTGTGGGCTGAGTAACATCCCGGCTTCCAAGGTCTTTAGACAGGCATGCACGCACCAGTTTGCCCCAGCACTGTGCACCACACCCAGTGCCCCCATGGTGAGTCCCACCCTTGTGATCCTGAGTGGGTCTCTCCAGGCCAAACCCCCGGTGACTCAAGAGACCTCTCCAAGGGGCCTCCCAGCTCCCACATTACAAAGAGAGAGTGACCCGCTCTGACTGGATGCTGGGCTGGGGGTGCCTCTCCCATTAGATTGGGAGAGGGTCAGTACATTTCTGCCACTTCTCCAGGTCTGTGGTCACCAGAAACACACAGACCCAGGTGCCTGAAGGTGGTTGACTACGTCTGTCCACGGACAAGCACGTCCTGGGGGTCTGCCCCAGCCCCTTGCCCTGCCCCAGAGATGTGGCTCCACAGGACTGGGTTCCTGATGAGAAAATGCAGGCTGTGCTATGGAAACAGACCGGTCCCAGACCCTCAGACCCTTCTCACACATAGGCTCAGAACAGGAGAAAGGGGTCCAGGGACCACCTTCAGGGCAGCCACCACACCAGAGTCATTAACCTTTCTGCTTAGTGATCTATGGGTCTAGCTCATCTCGTACCAGCCCAGTGAGGTGGTTATTTTCATGCCCATTTTATGGATGGGGAAACTGAGTCTCAAAGAAGGAAAGTCACTTGACTAAGACCACCCCCGACAAGTGGCAAGCCCATTCTTTCCCCCAGCACCCTGCCGCCTCTCTATTCAACTCCCGGCGTAACTCATACTGACTTGAAACTGGCTGTTGACACAAGTCTGCAGTACTGGGTGAGCATCCTGAGGGAAAGGAGGGAACAGGGTTTTGTTTTGCTTTGTCTTAAATCTGAGGCCCCAGTGCCCAGCTCAAGGCCTGGAACTTAACGGGTTTGTTGAATACCCTGATAATATCTGTCATCTTCCCTACTCCAGGCAGGTTCTGCCTCCCCATGGCAGTCCAGGCAGCATTCATTGAGCATCTACTATATCCCAGCACTCTATTCATGTCACACTTGATACAGATCATCCCATGGTCTGTATCCCTGGCCCTGTGATCTCTCAATGACTATTCATATCCCCTTTTTACAGATGGGGAAACTGAGGCTCAGGGGCAGAGTTGGCGTTTGAAGCCGGAGGTACAGGTCTCTCATGCACTATCTCCCCTGAGCCTGGGGACCTTGCCTGGGGCCTGGCTGACTTGGGGGTCCACCCCAGAGACAGAATGCGGCTGGTGGGGGTGGTGAGGGCTCTCTTTGGGGTCCTGGGAACCCTGCCATGGCCCCCAACTTCACATCTACGTGTGCATGCAGCTGCGTGAAGGTCTCTGAGCAAGGATGTGTGGGCACCTTGCATGAGAGTGAGTGCAGGCGCTGAGCAGGGCTGCACGGGCATAGGTGAGTGTGTAGGAATGCGTGCATGCCTGTGTCCGTCTGTCCTGCCCTGGTGCAAGGGCGCGGGGTCGGGGAGGAAGGCGCCAGCCTCTGCAGATACTGTATAAGCAGGCATGCACGCTGTTACGATCCTCATAATAGCCCTGGAAACCGAGGCTTAGGGAGGTGGGGGGGCTTGCTGTCTGCATGTGTGTGCAGGTATGTGTGTCTGCGCCTGGGTGCATGGGGGAGCGGAGGGGGGCGGGAGGGCTGCCTACTGTTCCAACCCTGTAATAGAGCCTCCCCGGCTTGCCAGGCCTGGAGGAGCAGGCCGTAATCATTGTTTTGCCTAGGGGCTTCACCTCATGTCACAGCCTGAAAATGTGCCTTGGGGCCAGTCTGAGAGACCACCCCCCTCCCCCGCCGGGGTCCTGACCCCAGGCTGATCCCTGTGGGGGTGGATCTCTGGGCCCTGCTCTGCCTTCCTCACCTTCAAACTGCCTGCCTGCCTCTGTCTTCAAACTATGAACCCCCCAAGGGAAAGGGGCAGGGACTCCTCCAGCCGACTGGGGGCCTTTTCCAGGTATGGAATGTATGCCCTCTGATCAGAGTAGAGACATTCCCAGGGCAGAGGCCAGGCCTTCCCCCATCAGCCCCGGGGCCGCCTCCCCCAGGCCCCCCCACAAGCCTCACAGACACTGCCCCGTTCAGCCCTAACCCCCAAATCATTGTCTTTGGTTCCAGTCGCCTCCCACCTGAGCCTGAGAGGGGAGCCAGGGCAGTAGGGACAAGAGTGTCTGGGATGGGACTTGCTTCCCCCCACCCCTGCCCACCCTTCCCCAGCCCTGTCATCTCCGCTTTCTTCTCTTATCAGAAACCACCAAAAACACTCAATCAGTTGAGCATCCGACTCTTGGTTTCGGCTCAGGTCATGATCTCAGAGTCATGAGATCGAGCTCCATGTCACGTCGGGCTCTGCGCTGGGATTGAGCCTGCTTAAGATTCTCTCGCTCCCTCTGCCCCTCCCCCACGCCCCCTCTCAAATACATACATACATACATAAAATCTAAAAAAAAAAAGCCCACAAAACCAGACATGGCAACTCCTGGCCTTCTGACCCCCACACCCCCCCTGCCCCACCCTGTCTCCCCCATCCTGGCGCCCAGGGTCCATGACCCGCCACTTCTGTTCCAAGGAAGACCCAGGAGGCAGCAGAACTGGCGCCAGCAAGGCCAGCGTCCAAACCCCTCCAAGTGCTAGGCCCTCTCCTGGTGCCAGTCCCTGCACCTGCCCCTTTCTGCCCAGGATGCCCAAGTGGGGTGGGGGTGGGTGGGGGTGGGTGAGGGTGGTGCCCGGGGCATTGCCCATAAAGATAAGGACATCTGAAGGCAGACACCGCCAGATCAAAGTCTGGGGCGGGGGGGGGGGGGGGGGGTGAGACCGACCAGGGGAAGTGACTTGTCCCTAATCAAGGAGGAAGTTGTGCGGCTTCCCACTTTCCTTTCCTTGTCAGGGCTTGGAGAGACACCAGGCTGACCCCGGCAGAGAAGGGAAACTGAGGCCCAGGGGGAAAGGCTAGTCCAGGCTCCTAGAGCCGGGCCTGGCGGGGTCCCTCCCAATCCTGGCCTGCTGAGCACAGGCCTGGTTCAGAGGCCAGTCTGTGCCCTTTACTCATCGAGGACCTGGCTGCACCTCAGTTTCCCCACATGAACAATGGAGGTTATCAAGAGTGAATTCATTTTATTATATGTGATAAGGACACAGACAACACAGCCAGCCCGGCGCCTGGAGCGCAGGAGGCGCTTCATAGAGCCGCTGCCTCCCTTCCCGTCTGACTGAAGTCCTCCTCCCTGAGGGCCCTGGGCCCCACTGCCCCAGTTGCCGGGAGAGCCTTACTTCCCCCATGCAGACCTCAGACGTCCACCCCCACGTCCCCCACTGTGTCCCCAGATGGGAACCCTGGGGCCACCCCCCCCCCCTCCTCCGAGGGAAGTAGAGCTTCGTCCTCCCGCCTGCCACCACCTTCCTGGTGCTCCGCAGGGAGGGCCCCGGGCTGCCGGGCCTGCTGACTCAGCGCCTGGAGCTGGGCCTTGCTTAGCAACAGGCACCCGCCTCGGGCAAACACGGCCACAGGCAGCCACACCCCCACCACAGGAATGCAGCGGCATTCCTGGGGGGTGCCGTGGCACTGCGCCCACAACTGGGGGGGGGCAGGTGGGCACCTTCCTCTGCCACCTAGGCACCAGCAGGGAAGGGGCCTCACACCGGGGCCCTGGGGTCCCACAGCCGCTCAGGCCCTGGGGCCACCCTGCGGGGTCCCAGCCCACAGCCAGGGCCTGGCATCCCAAGGAAGAGAAGGCAGGAATGAGGTCCGGAGGCTCTGACATCTTCCCAAGCTGTGTGACCTGGGCCAGGCCTCCCTGAGCCTCAGTTTCCTCCTCTGTCACGTGGGCAGGAAAGAATAGCAGCCTTCTGGCAGGATTGCCGTGAGGACTGGTAGAAAGAATGCAGGTCTGGAGCTTAGCACCCGCCTGCCTCACCGCAGGGACTCAGGAAAGGGGACCCTGAGTTACCAAGCCCGCATCCCCACCACAGAGTGAGGGAGGTCTTCTGACTCTGAGGGGGCCTACAGGGAGATCGAAGCCCAGAGAGGGATTTGTACCTCCCTGAGGCCACACAGCAGGGCTACGCCTGAGGGCCCAAACTGCCCAGTGTGCTGTTCCCCCGGTCCTCTCTGCCCACCCATGCTCCCTTCTCTCCTGGGCAGGTCTGAGTCCCCAGACCCCACTGCTCACGGGGGCCCAGGGCCCCCAGCGCTCCCCTCAGGGGGCCGGGGGAAGGGACTTCCCACAGGAGGCCCTCTCTCTCCTGGGTCTGTCCCTGCAGCTGGTGTCTCATCTTCCTCTCTGTCCAGTGTGCTCTTCTGTCTCTGCAAGAGGCCGCAGGACAGGGGTGTCTTGAGCACAGAGGAGGCTTGTTCATGGAAAAAGCCCCGAGTGGGAGCCGGGTTACCTGGATTCACACCCTGGTTCTGCCTCTGACTTTCTCTGTGACCTGGGACCAGTCCCTTGCCTTCCCTAGCCTTTGCTTTGCCTACCGTCAGCTACCTTGCCAGGGCCTGTGAGGACTACCCAAGATCAGGAAGAGCCCAGCACATAGTAGGGAGTCCCATGGGAGCGCCTCCAGCCAGAATCCCTGGCCTCCCACAGCCTCCTGTAATCCCCCTAGATCTGCCAGCCTTTGATACTCCTGTCCGGGCTGAGCTGGGGCTCTGAATAGGAAGCTGAGGGCTCAGGGGCTGTGGGGAAGCAGGCAGGAGCAGAGCCTGCCAGGCCGGCCCATGGGAGGGGGCTGTGGGCCCCTCGCCATTCACCACTAAGCCTGGATCCGGACTCCTTTGTGCTGAGAACAAAACCCAGGGGATCAGCTGTTCTCAGACCTGCCTCTCTCAGCTCCGGAAGGGACCGGAGTCTGGGCCTGAGGGTGGACTGTGCCCCCTCCATGGGCCCAGGAATGCAGGGGGGGGTGGCCCCACACCCAGAAGCTCCCCCACTACCTCGGGGTGTGGGGCTGTGGTGGGTGAACAAACCTGGGTTCAAATCCTGCATCTTGTGACACTTGGGTAAGGGTATGAGCTCCTCTGAGCCTCAGTTTCATGATCTGTAAAGTGGGCATTATAATGGCCCCAGCCTTGTGGATACTGAGGATTTGCTAAATGATGCTTGGCAGGGCCCAGGGCCCAGCAGGTGTTCTAGAAACGGAAGCTGCTATTAAAGTACTTTTCTTCTTGCCCAGGTACATGGGGGTATAAGCCAGATCAAATCTTGGCTCTGAGTGCAAAATATACGTGGAGGGGGGGAGGAGATGATGGGGGGCTCTGAGCAAGCCTGGCCAGGCCCTAGATCCACACACCTGCCTACTCTGCCTCCCAGAGCACCCTCCAGAATGCCCAGGGCACACGGCTCCCTCCCAGCCAAGTGCCCTGGGCCTGGGGCTGCAGGCACCAGGGATGGGTCCTTAGAGAGGAAGGGTGGGGGGACTCTGAGCATCTGGGGGATGCCGAGCCCCTGCCGACTGGGCCCCAAGGTAAAGTCGAGCCTGAGCCTGTCCCTTCTCAGGCTTCCTTCTGGCCCGCAGCCCCAGGCCTCACGGTGACCAGTTGCTCCCAGCCTGGAATGGTCAAAATGCTCTGGCAGGGGCAGCCCCCTGAGGTGTAGCTGAGAGAGGCCTTGGGGGCTCTTCCTGCTCCGGGGGTCTCTCTCGGGACCCTCAGGCCTGAGCCGCTGTCAGGGGACAAGGCTGTGTCGGAGGTGGCTGGGGGCGGGCCCCAGGCAGTCATTACTCGGGTTCCCCAGGCAGGGGGCCAGGAGGCCCGTGGTCACACTTTGCCTGGGGCCTGGGCTCCGGCCAGCCATCGGCAGCCAAGATTGTTGGTTCCATTTTATTTTAAATAAGAACTTTGAGTGGAAACATGTGTCTCCCCTTCTCCCCCCTCCCTCTCTTTCTCCCCCCAATTCATTCTCAAGCATTTCTCTTTTTGTGTGTGTCTCCTCTTCTGTTTTACCCTCTCCCAGTCTTCTGTTTCTATCTCTTTCTTTCTCTCTCGCTTTCTCTCCAGCTATCAGGGGTCTGGAGTGGGACCTGACTTCCTCCTCCGGGGGAAGGCCCAGGCCCCTGGTATCCCATGGCTCCCTGCCCAAAGGAATCCCCAGTGGGCGCCCTGGCCCCATGCAGGCGTTCTGCCCCCAGGGAGGGCTAAGAGTCTCCTCCAGGGGAGAGGGGGTTTGAGCAGCCGAGGCTCCGGAACCCAAATCCTCCACCCTCCTCTCCTCCTTCCTAAGCCCCAGCGTCTGCCAGATCTGCCCCTCTTGTATCTATGTCTTATACTAGGCATCTAGGAAATAATTTTGCAGCGAAAACAAGTTTTCAACCACTGATCTGGTCCAAACCTCCCATTTTGCAGCCAGAGCGGCCGGTGTCAAGAGGGACAGTGACTTGTCCAAGGCAACACGGACAACCAGGAGCAAAGCTGGACAGACCTAGGTCCCCACTTTTTAGGCAGCATTACCTACACATCAGGAAGAGGAGTGCCCCACCCCTGGACTCACAGTCACTGCACTGCTCAGGCCCCAGGTCTTCCAGAAGGGTGGTCTGCTTCCTAGGGGGTGAGAGACCTCCCCTGAGGGGTCACCAGCACAAGGGACCCCCCCTAGGAAATGGCAGGCCTTGGCTGGTCACCCCTTCCCTCCAGGATGGCCCTGTTACTGGGCTCCCACCTTCCAGCCCCTTCTGCCACTCACCAGGTAGCAGAGAGATGAACATCCAGACACTGGGTCCATGTCCCAGCTCAGCCTGAGTCCTTGTGTGACTGTGGACATGACCTTTCCCCTCGCTGGCCTCAGTTTCCCCATCTTTGTAGCAGAAGGCTTGTTTTAGTCACTAGGCACCATTTTACCCTTATATTTTATTGTGTTCTCGTCTCTTTTCATGGAAAGAACCTTCTGGAACACCTGTTCCGGTATGCAGTTTTCCCTCCCAAAGTGGGAAGAACCCTTCCCCACATGACCAGCTCCCTTTAACCTCCAGGCTCACCATTCTCTGGGTGCAAATGCCTTAGATGCCACGAGCAAGAGGAGACATGCAGAGTGGGGACTGTCACCATACCTGGCACCCCTTGTCAAAGGAGTGCCCCTTTGGGTGCCTAGGGTCCTGCCAGAGCTCAGGTAGGAACAGGAGGAGCTGCCTGGGTGGCAGAGGGGAATTTCTCTCCTCTCCCAAGGTGCCAGGAGGTCAGCCAGGGTAAATGAGGGGGATTAGCCAGCCGGGGGCAGGTGAGCCTGTCTTTTCAGATTTGGGCAAACTCTGTCATCACCACTGGGCAACTCAGGAATCCCTGCCCAGGAGCCCTGGGCGGGAAAGGGATGAGGGACTGGCCCCCCACCGCTGATGCTCCTTTCTGCCCCCTGGGACCCCACCCACATGCCCCAGCCGGGCACCGAGAGGTACGACCTTCCACAGTCCCCACTATGACCTCCCACAGTCCCCACCAGTCTTTCGGATCTCCTCACCTCTGGGTTGGAAACGTGGAAATGACTCACTCTACAGATGAGGGGGAAACTGAGGCACCGCGGGGAAGGGAAGTGCCTCCGTTGTACAGACCTAGTGGTGAGCTGGAGCGGGTTCCTACCGCCTCAGGGAGAGGGGCTTGTTCAGTTCTCGTGAATTCTGCAAGCCCCATTTCATTGTCACCTTGAAGTCAGCTGTGGCTGGAAGTAGCGATACCACAGCAATGGGCAAGTGACACAAACCAAGGTTTTGTGTTTTATTTTTGTTTGTTTTGTATTTTCCTTTCAGACAGTGGGTGGTTAAACATTTCCCAGCGCACCACTGACTGAAGGCCACAGTTTTTATGTTTCTAGAAGGGTCCCTAGCTTAGAAAGTTGGAAGAGCTCCACCAGACCACGCCCTTGTCTCCAGATCTGTCACTGATCTGAAGCTGACTCCAAAGCCAAAGAAATGCCTTCCTTCCCTCAGGATGCCAAGAGTTAGCTCCTTTCTACTCCACCATAATAACATCCTGTCCAGGGCAATGGACAGTCCTGGCTGTCCTATGGGGCAGGGATTAAAGCCACTGCAGGGTTCAGAGTGCCTGGCCAGCCCTCCCTGCCCTCTGACCCCACGCAATCAATTCCATAAATATTTACCAAGCTCCTCGCTTAACCTCCCGGGGCCTGTTTCTTCAGCTGGGGGGGGGGGGGGGGGCGGGCGCATCAGCCTAAAGGTGTCCCTCCGTTCCTTCAGCCAGGGGCCCCCATGTGCCAGTCTGGTGGCATCTTGGAAAGATTTCTGCTCAGAGTCCTGGGCTCACAGGCTTCTGGGGTCACCCTGCGCCCCGGCCTTCCCATCTCTACCTTGACACCGTCTGTAAAGTCTCTTTCTAACCTCTCCCCACCTCGGGGCCGTCGCGGGACCCCAGGGGAGGCCCTTGGTGAGAGAACTCTGGGAAATGCAAACATGGCCATCAGGGGACTAGCCAGGCTGGGGGCACAAAGGATCAGCAGTGGCTCACACCCCGGAGACAAAACACACCCGTGTGATTCACGCCAACAGTGGTCCCTGTTTCTGTTTACTTGAATGTAGAGTTCAGAAAGCAGGGAGGTGTGGGAGACTCAGACAGGACTTCCTGATGGGGTAATAAATAACACAGTAACAGCTAATGTTTGATGAGTACTCACTGTGTGCTGGGGCCTGTGCTGAGCACACGATTGATCTCATTCAATCCTTTCAAAAAAACTCCCGAGGCAGGGACTCCGACGATACCCATTTTGTAGATAACAACACCAGAGCCCAGAGCAGGGGAAGGGACCTGACCGAGGTCACTCGGGCATTCAAAAATATTCATGGATGGGGAGTTACCGTTTCACGGGGACAGAGCTTCCGTTTAGGAGGATGGAAAAGTTCTGCCAAAGGATGGTGGTGACAGTTGCACCACAATGTGAATAAAAATGGTTATAATGGTCAATTTTATGTTATGTATATTTTACCATGATAAAAAATTAATTGAAAAAGTTGCTATTGATCCCTAACTATGTTCTAGGCACTGCTGTGCTGGAGCCCGTGGACAGCAGTAAATAAAGCAATTATCTCTGCCTTCATGGAGCTGACATTCTAGAACCTTCTGTGGATGGAAGGATAGACGATGGCAGTGTTCCATATCTGCTCTGTGCAGTGTGACGGCCACCAGCCACAAGCAGCTACTGAGCCCTTGAAATGTGGCTAATGCCCCTGGGGAAGTGGCTTCAATTTTATTTCATTTAAATTAATTTAAATTTAAATAGGCACCTGTGGCTGGTGCTGAACTAGACGGTGCCGGTCTAGAAGGTTAGTCACATGACGGAGGAACCTAACCTACCTGTCTTACTCAAGCTTTCACTGCTTGAATTCCAGCAGCGTGGGCCTCCTGTGTCAGAATGGCCGGGGAAGCATGCTACAAATTCAGATCCTCAGGTTCCACCTCAAAGCCACTGAATCAGAAGCTCAGAGGATGGGGCCCAGGAGTCTGTATTTTTGTCAGAGTCCAGGACAATTCCAACGCACAGTAGTTCCAGTTTGAGACCCGCTGCCCTTCTTGTTCAAGACTCCCAGCTGGGGCAAGTTTGACAGGTCTGAGCCTCTTGGGCAGGGGCCAGGCCTGCTTAGGGGACCAGGCCCGTGCACAGCTCAGGGCTTCCCCAACCCAGCTAACCCAGCCTTGCGGATAACTAGTCCTGGCTACCAGCTGAGATTCCCTACCACTGTTCCCTGCAAAGAAAAGAGGTGGCTTTTCTATACTGTGTGCAGAGGGGCTGGGGACGGCTCCTGAGCTCCTTGTCTCGTGGCCCACGGTCAGCCAGCTCACGGCTCTGGCCCTAGCCAGTGGGCAGCAGGAAAGAGAGAGACTTGGCCTGGCACCCCACCCTGCAGACCAGCCTGGCCCAGCAAGGGGAGGAAGGAAGCAACGGCAAGCCAGGCCAGCGACCAGTGGGGACAGAGGTGGAGGGTGACGCAGGCCTCAGGAATTTGAAAGCAAACATTTAGCCAATGAAGGAAGAGGCTGCTGTGGGTCGCCGAGCCAGGGCGGGGCCCAGTTCCCTCCTTCCCAGGGCAGAGGGGTGAGTCCCAGCCCTGCTGACAGTGGCCCCTGGCTGAAACCAGTGCCTGGAGGGTTTCCACTCCAGTGGGATGGGAAGGCCTTTGTGGGGGCTGTAGGGACCCCGTGGGCTCTGCCCAGACACCGGAGCATCCTGGCTGGAGTGAGGAGAGGAGGCCACAGAAAGAGCAGGGAGCACTGGGAATACCCAAGAGGACGCTCAGTAGCAACATTTTGCTCACCAAGCGTTTATTGAGCACCCATGGCATACCAAGAATTCAGAGACAAAGGCACTGCCCGACTAGGGAAAGAGGCAGATGCAGGGGAAGATAACACTGACAGAAGCCCAGGAGCTTGTGAGCCCTCGGCAGAGGAAGTCAGAGAAGGCTTCCAGGAGGAGGTGTTACCTAAGCTGAGCCCTGAAGGACAAATTCTGCCAGGGCAGAACAGAACCTTATTAATCTCACCCCTCCCTCTCCTAAGGCCAGCATTCAGTGAGTGGATAAGTGAGGAAGTGACCAGCAGATATGTGGAATGAAAGAAGGAAGGAAGGAAGGAAGGAAGGAAGGAAGGAAGGAAGGAAGGAAGGAAGGAAGGAAGGAAGGAATGAACAATGTGAAGTCTGAAGTCTCAGGGTCCAAACGGCAAAATCCATCTTCCCACCCTCAGCTATTAACTCTCTCTCTCTTTTTTTTTTAAGACTTTATTTATTCATTTGAGACACAGAGATGCAGAGAGAGAGCGCGCATGAGCAGGAGGAGAGGCAGAGGGAGAGGGAGAGGGAGAGGGAGAAGCAGGCTCCCCGCTGAGCCAGGAGCCGGACAGACGGACGTGGGGCTCGATTCCCAGGACCCTGGGATCAGGACCTGAGCCAAAGGCAGACACTTAACCATCTGAGCCACCCAGGCGCTCGTATTAACTCTCTTTATAGCACCGGGGCTCTACTCCCACTTATATCCAGAGACCTGAGCCAGCCTGCATGGGTTCAAGTCCCAACTCAGTCACTTACAAGCTGTGTGACTTTGAGTATGTTACTTAACTTCTCTGTGCCTGGGGGTCCGTTCTCCATAAAATGGCAGTAACAATACTACTTCATAAAGTTTCTGTGAAGACTGCGTGCGTTCAGACGAGTAGGGTGCTTAGAACAATGTCGGGCGTGGAGTGAGTGGTATCAGTGTTCGCTAATACAGTGCGGGCACTGGCTTACTCATTCACTCATTCACTCACTTATTCATTCACAGATTCATCCCTCTGTCCGATCCACCACTCACTCACACACTCCTCCCTCTCCCTGTTGCTTGCTGAGCCCTCCCCAAGCCCAGGTCCTCTCCTGCCCGCCTTCCCAGCCCCACTCTGCCAGTCCTGGATGCTGCCCACCACACTGCTAATTACTGTAAAACTTGCATTAATTCCCCCCAAACTCAAAACAAACAAGAAGAAGCTATCTGGAGCAGGGGTGACGTGCTACCACCAGAACCAGGGTATGGGCACAAAGCCTCCGGCATGGGCTCCTGGATAAGGGGCCCTCCCCGGGAGCTGCCCCAGCGATGGCCGGATTCTTCCAAATCCCAGCCTCGCCCACTCGGCACCCACATCTCAGGCCCCATGAACTCCAGGAGCCCCGGACCCGGTCCTCAAGCCAGCTCTGCCGGAGCCAGGAGCCCATCGCTGCCGGAGCTGGAACCCGTCTCACAAGTGAACAATCAGAGAGCGTGCTGATTAATGTTAGGTGGGCAAGCAGAAGATTCCACGGCTTCCTTCTTTCTCACGGGCCCCGGAAGAACAGGTCATGCTGGGGAAGAGTCTGTAAAGAACATTTCCTGATCACCTCCAGCATGCCGGGTTCCCTGCTCGGCACTTTCTATATTTTGACGGCACGACGTAGGGGGCATGACCACTTCAGTCATCACCGAGGGAAGTGAGCTCAGAGAAGGAAGGGGACTTGCCCAAGGCCACCCAGCCAGAAACTCTGGTCCTAGAAATCAAACCTCTACTGAGACTGGGGCTCCTGGCCTTGATGAAGCCTGAGGTGTGGGTGGGGAGTGGGCACCGCCAGGGGTCCTGACACACCCGCCCACCCCAGGGATGAGCAAAGTTGGCATCTGGGGAGCCGGAGAGGGGCTGGGTCTGGGCAGGAGGGAGAGAAGGGGAGTGAGAGGGCAGGGCCAGGTGCCCAGCAGGAACAACAGTACGGGGCGGGTAACGGGAGCCTGGCCAGGTCTGGGCTCTTGGGCAGGCCCTCCTGGGCCCTGGAAGCAGCAGGCTCATCCTGTAGAGCTGCCAGGCCGATACCAGCCTCGATTCGCCAACTCAGCGATTATATTGGCCGTTTCCTGGAAGATTGCAGACGCAGTGGAGGAGTCCAGAGGGAGGCACCTGTTTGGGAAAAGGGGGTGTGGGCACCCCGTCCTGCGCTGCCGCGGCTCCACCAGCCAGCCCGCGTGTATTTGCCTCCGGGCGCTCCGCCAGTCCCCCCCCCCCCCGCATGCGTGGACCCCAGAGCCACTGGATCGGGCCGTCAGAGAGGGCTGCGGGGGCTGCATCCAGGTGCCACCCGGGCCTTGAGTGACCTGTGCTGCCGGCCACTACCTCGGCCAAGCCGTACAGCCTCCGGGGGCCCGTCCACACCCGCCTTCTACAGCGCCTTGTTTCGTTCGCCCCGCCCTGGAAGGGGCAGGCACAGACGGGTGTGAAGACAAGACTGATGTGACACTATTTGGTGTCCTCCTTCTGTGGAGAATGTCAGTGCCGCTCTGCCATGGGCACAGCTTTAGGGGCACCAAAGGCCTCCATGGGATGAGGTGCAAGGCATTCCACTGCCTAGCTGCGCAGAAGACTTCACCTGGAATCCAGAAGAAGGGCTGGGTCAGGAGCACCCCCTGCCCCCTCCACCGCGCCGCCCCCCCGGCCTCGGCGAGTACCGGGGATGGGGCAGGGAGCCCAGCAGGGCCCGTCACACACTTGTCACGCCTCATAGGCGATAACAGGATCGGGGCTCAGCCGCTGCAAACTGCATCATCCCCACACCCAAGCCAGGCATGAACAAACAGAGGGAGGGCTGAGGCATCAGGAGGGACAGGCAGAGGGGCCCAAGCCTGGTCAGGAAGCAGAGAGGGTCTGTGGGCATCTCGGCATCATCACCTCACCGTCGGCCCACCTCCCGGAGCTGCCGCAAGAACCGTGGCTGGTGGATGGGTATGGGCTTCCTGAGCTGGGAATGGCTGCAGAGCTGGGAGGAGGTGGTTGTTCCAGTAAAGGGCTTCGGGGAGTAAGCTCGGGGTCAGGTGGGCTTGGGTTCAAAGAGGCTCTGCCTCTTGTTTGGCTGTGTGACCTCAGGCAAGTCACTTCTCCTCTCTGAGCCCTAGTTTCCTCCTTTGTAAAATGTGGATGCTACAAACAGAACCTGCTCAGAGGGGTGTGACAGTGGTTAAAGGAGGTGATCAATGCTGACCAAGTGGCAAACAACATTCAGTACTTGGTGGTGGTGATTTTTATTGTCCTTGTCCCATTATGTAGCCAAGAACTTGGCATAGAGCCTGGGACGTCACAGGCCCAAGGGGGTAGTCTCCAGAGCCTCTGGGGATAAGCATCTTTCTCAGTCATAGGACTCCTGCCTTGTCCTTCTCCTCACCTTCCGGGCAGTCTCAGAGGGAAGGGGCTCTGGACTCTGTGCGGACACACGCTCGGGCATGTATTCAAGACACCTTCAGCTGCCCTGGGTGCCCGGCCTGTGCGGGGATCCCTGAAGGAGTCAGAAAGCACTGACTGGCCACTGGGAGTAGGGAGACGGCCACAAGCCCCGTGATGTTGATGCCCGGGAGGCGGGGCTGTGAGGGAAGGAGGGGGCTCCGCACCCAGCCCTGGAGTCAGCCTGCTGGCTTCCAGGAGGAGGTGGCCGCGATCAACCACCGTCGTCTTGCTCGTCAGACCCCTTCCTCTCAGAGTTGAGACCGGGTCTGGGCACGGGCTCTTGTTTTCCGGAGGCTGTGCCCTCCCTTGCCCCCTGCCCGGCCCGCCGCCCCGTGCCCTTACCCACCCGCACAGCTAAGCTTCGGGAGGGCTCATCCCCCGGGGCCGGGAGGAGTAGGCGGGGCGCCCCCCTCAGGACCCCCTCGTCCCAGCCCGGGGCTCTGCTGCCCCCTAGTGTCAGGACTGAGGAGGACGCTGCGCCCACTAGGGGGAACCAGTTCAGGGACAGCAATTACCATAAACAATAAAATGACGACGACGACAATGATGATGATGATGACATTCATCACTTTACAGTTTGTAAAGCGCCTTCTCAGTCAATCGCAGGCTGCACGGAGTAGGTTGCAGGATACTGGCCTGAGATCAGAACCTGAGTCGGGTTCCAACTGGGTTCCAACTGGCTATGTGACCTTGGACAAGTGTCACCTCTCTGAGCCTCAGAGTCCTCCTGTGTAGAATGGGGGACAAAATAGGGCTGTTGTAAGGATTTGGTGACCTAATGTCGGGTGTACGGGTTGTGCTGGGAACAATACCATTGTCATTATCATCATAACACGTGCCCACTCTGCTGGCCGTGCATCACCTCCCCTTTGAATAATGCTTTTCGCAAACTCTTTTTTTAAGGTGTCCCCTTCTTTAACTGGCACTGCTTTTTAAAAGTCCTTTATTTAGGGGCGCCTGGGTGGCTCAGCTGTTAAGCGTCTGCCTTTGGCTCAGGTCATGATCCCAGGGTCCTGGGATCGAGCCCCGTGTCGGGCTCCTGCTCAGCCAAGAGCCTGCTTCTCCCTCTCCTGCTCTCCCTGCTTGTGTTTCCTCTCTCGCTGTGCTTCTCTCTGTGTCAAATAAATAAATAAAATCCTAAAAAAAAAAGAAAGAAAGAAAAAGCCTTTAAAAAAATAATAAAGTTCTTTATTTATTTAAGTAATCTCTACACTCCATGTGGGACTCGACCTCATGACCCCAAGATCAAGAGTCACGTGCTCTTCCCGCTGTGCCAGCCCGGCGCCCCTAATCTTTACTGTTATTCCCATTTAACAGATGAGGGGATTGAGGCTCAGAAAGGGGGAGTCATTTGCCTAGAGCCTCCTGGCTCATAAGTGGTAAAGCCGGACTCAGAGCCAGATTGGTCTGACTCCAATCCCAGTGCTCACTCCCCACACCCTTCTTTGGAAACCCCCGTTTCCTTATGGCCTCATCTGAATAAGCAGGCACAGCCTCTGCCCCCTTCAGCCTTTTTCTCCACCTTCTCCTACAACCCCAAGCCCAGCTGCTGCCCCCTTCCCTCCTTCCTGACCAGGTCCCCAGCCCTCAGGGCGACTCATGAGCGGAGAGCTTGAGAGTGTCTTCCAAAGGTCATCCTGTCCATCCCCCTGCACCCCGCCCAAGCAGATGACTGTTCATCCTGTTCTTCATGCTGCTCAGGGAAGGAGATTCCATAAATCCACTTCCTCTACCCGCCCAGCGGTAGCAGTTCCCACAGTCGGGAAGTTCTACCATCGGTCTCACCAGAGTCCCTCCTGCTGCCGCATCAGCCCATTTCCTTTTGTTCTTTCCCCCCAGGATTGTCAGAAACACAATCTGGGGAGGACCCTTGAGGCCTGGAGAGAGGAACTCTGGAATGGGGAAGGGTCACTCAGGGACAGGAAGTAAGAGCTGGGCCCAGGTTCAAACCCAGGGCAGGGCGGCAAGAGTGGCCGAGCTGGTCTCCTGATGCGCAGGGCAGCCTCAGCCCAGGTGGGGCAGCCTCGCCCATGACTGAGGGCACCGAGACCCACCCCCTGCCCACTGGCACCGTGTGGCTCATGCGCCCAGCGTGGGAACTGAGGAACAGAGCAGTCTGAGGGCATGTGAGGCGCTCAGGCTCAGGGGCCACCTGGATGGGTGCAAATCCCCTCAAACCCCTCAAGAAACATTTGCTGAGCTTCTCCCCTGTGCCAAGCACCGCATTCAGCACTGAGGCCAAAGCCAAAGGTCCCTGCCCCATGGAGCTCACAGCCCAATGTGGAGGTGACAGGAAGCAAGTCAATAAATGATAAACAAGACATCCAGAGTGGCAGGAGGGAAGGTGGGGAGGCCACATATGTGAGAGTGATCCGCGAGGTCTCCCGAGGAGGTGGCATTTGGGTCAAGACTAGGGTCACAAGAAGGAGCCAGACCTGAAAATCTGACAGGAGAACACCCCAGGAAGAGTGAGTGGTCTGGGCACAAGCCCTGAGGTTGGGATGAGCTTGGCATCTAAAGACCCACTGGAAAGCCAGCCAGGGCAGCGAGCCTGTGTGGGACTCCAGTGTATGGACGCACACACTGCCTTTCTCTCTGAATGTCTGTTTTCTTAGCTGTGAAATGGGTTCAACAATACCCGATTAATATGGAGATGGACATACAGTCCTCATATCAGGGCGTAAGTGGTCATTAAATACTTGATATTCTTTTTCTTTTCTTAAAGAGAGACGGTGCATGAGCAGGTGGGGAGGGGCAGAGGGAGAGAAAGGATCCCAAGCAGGCTCCACACTCGTCGTGGAGCCCGATGCGGGGCTCCATCCCACAACCCCAAGACCATGACCCGAGCCAAAATCAAGAGCCGGACGCTTAACTGATTGAGCCACCCAGGTGTCCCTAAACACTTGATATTCTATCATTGCTCTATTAACAGGTCCATCAGTGGTATACTTCAGGTTGTAATTTCAACACCATCCCCCAGCCCCAAACTACCCCCACCACGCACACAGGACTGCCCAACTACGTAATGGGTTATGGAATGGTTTTAGGCCTTGTCCAAGTGCACTGCACTTCACAGTTCATAAAGCACCCCCTCCCACCCTTCCACTGCCCTGCAGAGCGGATTGTTGAGGAACTCCTTGGAGGCGTCCATGGCAAAGGGTCCGGCAGCACCTGGCCCACAGCAGATGCTCAGAGAAGGTCAGGTGCAGGTCCTCCCCCTGCCGCCCCCACCATGAACTTTCAAATTCCAAAGGCCTTTCTTACCAAAAGTTCTTCATCTGAAAAAAGGGTTCAGTTTCCAGCCACACAGATCCTTAAGCCCGGATGGTTCTGGCTTACAGCTAAACTGCTGGAATCAGATGGCAACCCTCCATCAAAACCCAGAAAAAATATGGGAGTAAGGGTCCTTGGGCCCTCCCACACGGAAGCCGAGCAGGAGTAGGCCAAGGCCAAGGTCAGGTCAAGGGCTCAAGCCACTGGACTCCTCTCTTCCTGATTGGAAAGAGCTCCTTGTTCCCAGAGGAGGGCAAATCCTGGGTCTCTGCTCTGCTGCACCCTTGTCCTGACACCTCCATGTCAGCCCTCAAGATGTAGCTTGAGTGGCGCTGCGTCCAGGAAGCCTGTCCCGGTTTCCAGCAAGAGCTAGCTGCTGCCTTATTTGCCCATCCACAGCCCCAGGGTTTCTCCTACTGGGACAAAGCTTCTGTTGAAGTTTAACTCACATACATCAAGGATACGGATCTTACATGTGCAGCTCAATGAACTGTCCCCAAGAGAGCAGCCTGTGCAAAGGGCGTCCTCAGACTCCTCCCCCACCGGTTACTACTCTTGCCCTGAGGTAGCCCCACCCTGACCTCTGCCCCCTCAGTGAGCTCTGCCTGCTTTCCTACTTTATGTGAATACAATTATCTGAGAAGCCCTCTTTGTGTCTGGCTTCTCACACATTGTGTCTATAGATTGCGTCCTTAAACATACTTGCCGATGCCTTATTCTCCTTACTGTATGGTGTTCCCCGTGGGAATAGACCACACTTTATCCATTTTGCCACTGATGAGCATTCGGGTCGTTTTTAGTATTTTGGTCATTAACGAATAGGACTGCTATGAACATTCTAGTTCTTGTCTTTCAGGGCACGCATGCACACATTTCTGTTGGGCATATACCCCAAGAAAGAAGTGGATTTGTTGGGTCACTGGGTAGGCATGTACTCAGCCTTAGCAGATGCAGCCAAACTGTGTTTCCAAAGTCATTGTGCCCGTTTGAACCCTGCCGACTGTACAGGAGAGGTCCTGCTGCCCCCCACCCTCACCGACTCTTGAGTCTATCTGGGAGCTGTGCGTCCCATCACTTGTCTGTCTCACCTGTTACAGAGAGTGGATGCTTCTGTGCCCCACCCGCTATAGGAGACGCAGATGAGAGAGGAGAATGAAGGGGATCAGAAAGAAAGAGAGAGACAGAGAGGCAGAGAGAGAGAGAGGAAGGAAGGAAGGAAGGAAGGGAGGGCGGGCGGGGAGAGAATCAACAAACATTAGGCTGACTCCAGGCTGCGGGGGCCCCACACCCCTGCACACCACAGCCGCCCCAGAGCTTAGTGCCTGCTGCTGGGACTGAAGCTTTGGCTCCTGGTTCACCCAGAAACCTCAGTGTGCCCTATCAATGAACAACTGATAAATTTCTTTCTCAACGGTTTCCTTTCAGGATAAAATCTTTGAAACAATAGTAAAATCTGGGGTGCCTAGGTGGCTCAGTCTGCTGAGCATCTGCCTTCGCTCAGGTCATGATCCCAGGGTCCTGGGATCGAGTCCCCACATCAGGCTCCCTGCTCGGCGGGGAGCCTGCTTCTCCCCCTCCCCCTCCCCCTGCTTGTGATCTCTCTCTCTCTAAGTAAATAAAATCTTTAAAAAAACAATAGTAAAATCTTTGCAACAATAGCCTGGGGTCCACTGAGAGTGGTAGAGGACAGCAGGATCCCCTTGGTCCCTGTCGGGAAGGAGTGAGCCCTGGGTGGGAAGGGGACTCCAGGAAGCCTTGAGATGGCCTCCCAGAGGTCCGGGGCTTGGAGACTGGCTGCGCAGACAGCCTCAGGGGCCAAAAGCCCTGCCCCAGACAGGCCCGCCCTCATCCTCATCTCCTGTCTCGCCGGTCTCACCCCCACCTTCCTCCTTCTCCCACAGCAAGCAGGGGCAGGACCCTAGTTCCCGGGCCAAGGCCAGATACCCAGGCCAGGCCTACGAGGCAGAGGCAGGTACCACTGAGAGAGGGGCTCCCTCAAGATGCCTTGCCTGGATATACCTCCCGGGTAGGTGGCAGAGGAGGGAGGCGGGCCTGGTGGGGCCTGGTGCAGCCCCCGTCTCCCTGCCTGGCAGCATGGCCCCAAAGCCAGCCACCAAGCATCCTTCCCCCCCGCCCCCGCCCAGCCCCCCGCAGCCTCGCGCAGACTCAGGTGCCGGCCAGCATCCAGATTGGCCAGGGGCAGCCTGAATGGGAGCTCGTTTCCTCTGCTTGGCCAGCCTAGTGCCAACTTGGCTCTCCCCACGCAGACTCAGCACTGAAAGAAGCAGAGAGGCTTCGGTCTTCACTCAGTACAGGAATCCCGTCCCTAGACTTTCTGAGTTCCTTACATCTTCAAGGACAGAGGCTTCGCCAGCTCACAGGGGCCCCCACACTCTGGCTATGCAGCTCCGGCACAGTATAAGCCGCCATTTGTGGCAACTTCTGATGGGCCAGGCACTGTGTCGGCCTTATGTTCGTTTGTTCTTTTTCTTCCTTCCTTCCTTCCTTCCTTCCTTCCTTCCTTCCTTCCTTCCTTCCTTCCTTCCTTCCTTCCTTCCTTCCTTCCTTCCTTCCTTCCTTCCTTTCTCTCTTTCTTCTTTCTCTCTTTCCTTCTTTCATCTTTCTTTCTTTCTCTCTCTTTCTTTCTTTCTTCTTCCTTCCTTCCTTTTTTAAGCTTTTATTTATTTGAGAGAGAGAGCATGGGGAACAGCAGTGGGAGAAGCAGACTCCCGGCTGAGCAAAGAGCCCAAAGCAGGGCTCAATCCCAGGACCCCAAGATCATGACCTGAGCTGGAGACAGACGCTTAACCACCCCCCAGGCACCCATCTTTTTTTTTAAGATTTTATTTATTTATTTGAGAGAGAGCAGGAGGAGGAGCAGGAGGAGAGGGACAAGCAGACATGGGGCTCCATCTCACGGCCCTGAGATCATGAGCTGAAACCAAGAGCCAGATGCTCGACCCACTGAGCCACCGAGGCACCCCGATCTGGCATGTCTTCTCCCACAGCGGCTCCATGAAGTAGGCATTACTGTCACCATCCGCATTTTGCTGATGTGGTAACAGAGGTTTAGAGCCATTCAGTGTCTTACCTAAAATCACGTGATATAGATCGAGAGATTTCCTACCTCCATCCAGTGGGAGGGCCGAGAAACTGTGACACCTCAATAGCCATGAGCACACCCAGTGCCCAGATCTCGGTTTCTTTCTTTCTTTCTTTCTTTTAAGATTTTATTTATTTATTTATTTGACAGAGAGAGACACAGCGAGAGAGGGAACACAAGCAGGGGGAGTGGGAGAGGGAGAAGCCCCTGCGGGAGCCCGATGTGGGGCTTGATCCCAGGATCCTGGGATCATGACCTGAGCCGAAGGCAGACGCTTAACGACTGAGCCACCCGGGCGCCCCCAGATCTTGGTTTCTGAACACTATCTCCAATAAAAGCAACCACGCTCCTTAGAGAAGAGACTGATTCTAGCACTCAGGCAGGTAAGGCACAAGGGTAAACACAAGGCCTACCAGGCAAACACAAGGCAAGCCTGGAGCATCTCATAGTGCCAGAATGTAAGGAAATGCTCAAAGAAACAAAAAGAAAAGGGAATGTCAAACAGACACAGGACGGGCGCCTGGGTGGCTCAGTCGTTAAGTGTCTGCTTTCGGCTCAGGTCATGATCCCAGGGTTCTGGGATCGAGCCCCGCATTGGGCTCCCTGCTCAGCGGGGAACCTGCTTCTCCCTCTGCCTCTGCCTCTCCCCCTGTTTGTGCTCGCTCTCTCTCTCTGTCAAGTAAATAAATAAAATTAAAAAAAATCAAAACCCAAAAACAGACACAGGAGTGGATAGGAAAAAGCTCCCAAGCTGGAACAATTTGAACAACAAAATACATAACTTAATATTGAATTCTAACCCAAAGGAAAGATACATAAAGGCACGGGTCCTTTATGATAACTGGCTGATTATGTAAAGGAACAAAAACCTTCCTTACAGAAGAATCCCAAATAACGGGATAAAGGGAGATATATCCACCAGGAAGCGGGAGTGTGCCTGGAGTGTGGGTTCTACTTGCTTCCAAAGAACAGAGTACGGACAGGCGAAGGTAGTAAACTTCACAGTGGGGAAAGCCTGGCAGCCCCCAGCTTCACCATGTAATCAAGGTTAACATCACCAGTAATAAGTCACGTGCACATCACGTGCCTCCTGAGGTCATGTGACGAGAAGGGCACTTGGCCTCTGAGGTATTCTTCCCCCAAACCCAAAACTTCTATCCAGTCATCAGAAAAACATCAGAGAAACCCAAACGGAGGGACAGTCTAACAAAATTCTGACCAGAACTCCTTAAAATTGTCAGGGCCATGGAAACCGAGGGCGGACAGAGAAACTGTTGCTGACCAGAGGACACCAAGGAGACGTGAGAACAAGTCGCAATGTGGGATCCTGGATCGGATTCCTGGACCAGAAAAAGGACATTAGTGGGAAAACCGGTGAAATCCGAATAAAATCTGGAGTTCACTTAATAGTCACGTACCCGTGTTGGTTTCTTAGTTTTGACAACCGTACCACGGAATGGAAGATGTTACCAGCAGCGAAAACGGGCATTTGGAACTCTCTGGGCCACCTCTGAAACGTTTCTGTAAATCTACAATCATTCCAAAGTAAAAACTTTATTTTAAAAAATCACACAGGGGGCGCCTGGGTGGCTCAGTCGGTTAAGCGGCTGCCTTCGGCTCAGGTCATGATCCTGGAGTCCTGGGATCGAGTCCCGCATCGGGCTCCCTGCTCAGCAGGGAGTCTGCTTCTCCCTCTGACCCTCTTCCCTCTCGTGCTCTCTATCTCTCATTCTCTCTCTCTCAAATAAATAAAATCTTTAAAAAAAAAATCACATGGGGGGGCCTGGGGGGTGCCCGGGTGGCTCAGTTGTTAAGCATTTGCCTTCAGCTCAGGTCATGATCCCAGGGTTCTGGGATAGAGACCCACATCGGGCTCCCTGCTCATTGGGAAGCCTGCTTCTCCCTCTCCCACTCCCCCTGCTTGTGTTCCTGCTCTCACTGTCTCTGTCAAATAAATAAAGTCTTAAAAAAAAAAAAAGATTAAAAAAAATCACATGGGTATAAATATAAATGTCTGAACCAGGATTCAAATTCAAATGTGTCTGCCCCCTTGGCCCATACGCTCCACCCTCCCTGCACCATCTCAGGTTAGAAAGTCATTCCCAAAAGCTTCTTCATGGGTCTGAGCGTCTCCCCCTCTGCCCATGTTTGCCTTCTAGGACCAACCTGGCTCACGTTTTCCTTGCCCCATGACCTCCTTTTGAGGGATGAAGGATGCTCTGGTTCCCCCAGGTGTGTTCACATCTCCAAGCTCATTCCCAGGTGCTTCTACTCTCCTGGGTGATTTGGGTTTCAATGAACATTGGCCTCCCCAGCAGCTACCCCTCCTCTGCAGCAGCCATCAGACTCCACGTGGGAATCCATGGGGTTCCAAGAAACGTAAGTCCCCAGCCTGGCTGCAGGGCTAAAGCACATGACCTGGGCTAGGTCTGTCAGCACACACCGCCCCCTGGCCACTGTGATCAGCCCAGAGGTAGCCACGTGACCCAAGCTGGTCTCGTCAGAAAGCATCCCCGGACTTTGACAAGGAATGCTGGGACAAAGACAATCCCCTCCTTTCATGTTGGATGTGAATGAAGAAGCCCCTGGAAGCCTTAGGATGAAGACAATACCAAGGACAACCGAGTAGAAAAAATGGCAAGAGCTGGGTCCTCAGTGACATCAAGGAGTCCCTGGATCAAGCCTTGCTTGAAGCCCACCCTGCCCATATACTTCTTAGTTATGAGAACTGCGGTAGGCTGAGAAAGGGTCCCCTAAATGATATCCACATCCTAATCTCTAGAACTTGTAAATGTTATCTTCTATGATAAACAGGGGAGGGGAGATAGATTTTTCAGGTGGGATTTTAAGTTAAGGATTATGAGATAGATTATCTGGGTGGACCCCAAATGCAATCCCACGTATCCTTATCCTTGGGAGGCAGAGGTAGATCTGACACAGACACACAGAGGAGAAGGCCACGTGACCACAGAGGCAGAGACTGAGTGGTGCGGCCACAAGCCGAGGAAAGCTGGTAGCCACCAGAGCTGGAAGAGGCAAGGAACCATTCTCCCCTGGAACACATCCCCGCTACAGGGCAGAGCACGGCCCTGCCGACACCTGGATTTGGGCCCAATGGTACTGACTTTAGATTTCTGGCCTCCAGAACAGTCAGAGAATACATTTCTATTGGTTTAAGTCATCTCGTTTGTGGTCATTTGCTACAGCAGCTGTAAGAAGCAAACACAAGAGCCATTAAAGTCTCTTCGGTCTCCAAGCCTAGTTGAATTGGGTATTTTGTCAACTGCAGCCCAATGCTGTCTAATTCATACCCAGCCCTGCTGTCTCCTCCTCTGGTTAAGAGGTGAACTCTCCCCATTGGGAGGCAGACAGAGAGCCTCCTGACCTTTAGTTGGAGGAAGTGGGGCTGGGCTGGGGGCAGCATCAGACAGCCCGCAGACTCCAAGCAAAGGCATCACGGGAGTTTATTTACAGAAAAGTCACAGCCACCAGGGCCCCTGCCAGAGGGACCAAGAGTCAGGCAGCGTGAAGGGAGTAGGCCCCAGTCCTTGCCAGCTGTCACAGGTCACCTGTGCAGTCCCTCTGCCGGAGGAAGAAACTGGTGTCGGCCCTGGAGTGTGAGGACGGGCTGTACTCTGGACGCCAGGCCGTGGAACCCCAGCAGTGGCCTGGGGCTTGGGACACTATAGGTCCCTGCAGACCTGTCCAGGAGCTGGGCACGGAGCTGGCGTCCCAGGCCATGGCTGCCCGTCATGCGGGGGGCTCTCCCAGTTTGCTGGTGGCACTTGTGATCCGCTTATTCTCTCGGAGGTTTCGAAGGCGGGCACTGAGGCTGCTGATCTCTTCCACGTAGGCCTGGGGCACCCACCCCTTCTCGCCATCTGCCAGGCGGACCCCCTCCAGCCAGCCTAGGGGCACGCAGGCCAGGAGCAACATCAGTGGCATCAAAGGGACTCCAGGGCCAGTTCTGCCTTGTCTGCACCCCGGGGGCAGGGGTGACATCATCCCAGCACCCCAGTTCCAGGAAGGACCCTGCCTCTGGCCGTCCTGTAGATGAACATCTGACCTGTTTTTCCTGACAGCCTCTAAGAAGGGTATTTCCCATTCTTCCCCATCAGTCACTCTGAATCCTCCAGCTTTATAAGCGGGAAGTTCCTCCTCTTGTTAACTTGATTCCTGCATGCTGTGGTTGATCAACCCTTGCACAACCTTTTCCTGTGATGTCTTAGCCATCTGGCTACCTCCTGCCTGCCCGGTGTCCCATCAGGGAGGCCTTCCCAGGAGGCCCCTCTTACCATCACTGGTTTGGGTCCTCACGGCCAGGATGTCAGTCTTCTCCAGGGTCAGCTCATCCGGCTGCAAAGCCTTGTATGTCCTGACACACTGAACCTGGGGGCGGTCTGACAGCCCAAGGGAGAGCGAGGGAGTCCCCAGGGGGGGATGATTGGGGGCGGGGAGGGGTAGGAGGAGGAAGGAAAGGGGTCGGAGGGTGGTGGCTCCCGCCGCTTCATTTGCTCCACGCCTCCTACTGCCCACCCTGACCACTGTCCTCTTACGCTAAACACAAGCCCTTGGTGAACCCAGTCCCTCCCAGCTTGGGTTATTGCCCAGGGCTCTCACCTCCCCAGCTCAGTCTAACACCTTGATGCTGACCTCCAGGCCAGTGTCCACCTGCCCCCAGACACCCCCCACAAAACAGTAATGGCCCCTTCCTATGCCCCTGCTACTACTCCAGGGCTCCCTCTAATCCATCCTTCTCAACTGGGCCTTCCCACTCCTCTGAGTAAAATCCAAAGTCCTCCCCACAGCCTACAAAGCCCTGCATGGTCTGGCATTGCGTCCTCGCTAGCCTCCCCTCCTCCCCTCTTCTTCCCCTCCCCCTCCCCCCTGCCCCTTGCTCATGAAGCTCAGCAACACTAGCTGCCCTGCTGTTCCCCCAACGTTCTCAGCTCCCTCCTGCCTCAGGGCCTTTGCACTGCCTGTCCTCCTTCCAGGAGTACCTCCCCCAGAAAAGGCTGCCCCTCTTCATCCTTCAGGGGCCTTCCCTGATCACCTCTCTGGAGTGGGACGCTCACCCCACAGACCAAATAGGACTCTTAGCCCAAGCCAGAGAACCTGCTTCGATCTAGGCCCTAGGCTCTTTCTACCATGGTAGACAGGCTGGCAGTATTGCGAAAACCACAGGCTTTGGGGCCAGACCTGGCTTGAATCCCAGCTCTGCTCCCCACTGGCTGCCTGACCTTGGGGAAGTTACTTAACATTTCTGAGTCTGTTTTCTCAGATATGAGAAAATGAGTCTACCTAACAGGGTTATCATGAGGACTGAGTAAACTAAATGCGTATAAAAGCCCCTTACACTGGGCCTGATGCATGGCAAGCATGGGTAGAAACAAGTTCCTTTCCCTTCCCTTCGTTAGCTCAGCCTTAACTCCCCTGCTCAGAAACCTTCAAGAGCAGCCTGGTATCCACTATACCAGGGTCCCTCTCTGACTGGGCAGCACTCTGGCTTACCGGCCTCACTCACACCCCAGAGAGAAGCCTCTATATCAACAGAGCTGGTCCCTCACCCCCCACGCCCTGGCCACTTTGGTTTCTGCCCTCTTTGCAACAGAAGTGAAGGTGGAGACAGACCCAGGCTCCAGCCGCAGGCCTGCCACTTACTAGTTGGGTGAACTTGGACAAGTCACTTTAACCTCTCTGAACCTCTGTTTTCTAACTTGTAAAATGGGTTTCTGTGGGGATGAAATGGGAGCATACAAAAGGCTTTGCCATCTCCAAGGTGTCACCTGAGCACACGGGGGTCGGCCTGGCCTACGTAAATGTTGTCCCTCTTCCAAGGATCTGCCCCTGGGCCCCTGACTGCCCCAGGCCGACCCCTGACCCCAGGCCGGCCCCTGACTGCCCCAGGCCGGTTGATCTCTCTCCCTGCTGGCTCTGCAGGCAACATGGCACCAGGATGTGAGGAAAGGGGAAGAGGAGTGAGGGACCCAGCAGGGGGGGATGCGGGCCTGGAGGCGGGGGGGGGGGGGGGGGGGGGGGGGGGGGGGGGGGGGGGGGGCAGGGGAGGCGGCAGGCTGCTACCTTGGCCCTCGCTGAAGACCTCCTTCTCCTCCTGGGAGCTGGAGGGGCACATGGCTGAGATCCATCGCTGCTTCTCACTTCTAGGGAGGGGGAGGCTGAGTTGTCACAATGCGCAAAGTGCAATCTCCCAGGGCCAGAGTGGTGAGACAGGGCTGGGAGAATTGGGGTATGATGTCCAGACTCAGGACCCACCCCAGGGCCCGCCCCACAGCGCTGTCGGTCCCCAAGCCAGGGCCCCACCCAGCTCTGAGCATGAGAGAGCAGGCCCGTTAGGCTCTGGACACCAGCTCCACCCGTGGCCTGCCTTATGCCCCCTGTCCCCGCAGGCGGGCTTGAAAGGCCTTGTGCCTGCCCCGGGGGGGTGGGGTGGTCCTCTCTCCCCACACCCAAGCCCACTCACTCCGTCCGGGCCCTCAGCAGGAACTGGTGCTTCGCGTGGGGCCCATGGAGGAGCTGAAGGAGGAACACGTGGCCGGGGATGCCTTGGAGCTTCAGGCTCAGATCCTTCACCTGGAGCTCGGCCATCTTGGCATGGACAAACACGGCAAACTTCCCTAGCCTGCGGGACCGGGGTGACACTTTAGTGAATGAATGAATGAATAAACCAGGAATGAACCCTTCCCATAGTCTAAGAAGTCCTTTCTTCATCACATCCAGCCTTAAGACTTACCTCACTCAGAAAGACTTCTCCCTCATCCCAAACTGATACCAGTCACAGCTAATACTGAGTGAGTGTTCACTGCATGCCAGGCACTGTGCTAAGCTCTTTCCATGTATTATTATCACACTGAGTGTCCCTACATGGTAGTCTCTATGTTACAGATGGAAAATAAGATAATACAATGGTTAAGAGCCCGGGATCGGACACCGGACAGACCTGGCCTCCTGGCTCCTGCACTTACTAGATCCATGCTCTTGAGAATAACAAGGGAGCCTACTTTCCAGGGAGATGTTAGAGGACTGAAGAGAATAGTGCACACAGCATGCCTGGCACAGGACAGGGGTTCAGTAAATGTCGGCCATTCTCAGGATGAGTTAGGGTGCAGCTGGGACTCCAGGACAGTGCTCTTAATCTCTGCTCTGCAGACAGCCCAGCCCTTGGTTCTCAGGTCTGGAAAACGGACTGGCCTCACATCTCTGCCTTTTCTGGGGGAACCGCCAAGGCTCGGGGTGCGCCAGCAGCCCAGACAGGGGCTCCCAGGCCTAGCGATGGACTGTTTGGGAGCCTCATGGCGGGGAAGAAGGGACCTGGCTCCGATCTACTTCCCGCACCCTGCCCAGACTCACTCCTTCCGCCGAGAGACCAGCAAGCAGTCGTTGAAGAGGTGCAGGTAGACTGCCTTGCTGGACAGCTTCAGCTTGGCTGGGGGCGCTGCGGGCAGTGGTGCCAGTTCCATCAGTTCCCCGTGCCGAACCAGCCAGCGGGCCTGAGAGATCAGTGGGAAGATCTGGAAGGATGGAAGGGGCCAGGGAGAGGGCAGGTCAGGCCCAGGACAGCAGGGCAAAAAGCACAGAACAGGGGAGGGGTGCGGCAGGGGAGCGAGGAACTGGCCTGCCGTGCTCAGGGAAGGAAGGAACAAGAGCAACCCCTTTGTGGCCCCCATCCCGCCAGCAGCAGGCATGCACCTTGCCCTCAAAGTGGATCTTCTTGCTCAGGTGGATGAGCTCCTCTGTCCTCTTCATGGACTGCACACTGGCATTGCACTCTTGCACCAGCTGGGGAGGCCGTGGGTGGGTCACCTGAGGCCCCCCCCACCCCTGCTCCCAGAGCCTAGCCTCAGGCTCTCCCACCTGGGGACCAGAGGCTCTGATGGCTGGGGCTCATTTAGAAATATGCCAGGAATCTGGGGGCCCTGGGGAGCTGAGCTCACCTCCTTGAGTGCATTGAAGGCTTTGGTGGCCACATCTTCGTCTTCAGAGCCCTGTGCGGTCCGCTTCAGGATGTTCTGGAGGGTGGGGTCGGTGCAATGAGGCAAGCCGGGACCTCCACCCATAACCCTGCCCTCCCGTCTTTACCCAGGAGGGGCTGTGGAAGGCACAGCAACATCCCCCCCCCATAGCCCTCACTGTAGCCCAGTGCCCTCCAGGTACCTCCACCAGCATCTTGAGGCGTGTGATCCTCTGAAATGGCAAGATAAGGAAGGAGGTGAGGGGCAGACGTTGGCATACGGGAGACTCCTCCAGGCGAGCCAGGATGCCAGGGAACTTGGGGTTCTCCAGGCTGGAAGATGGGGAGGGGCCTGGGGTCACAGATAGGCTCATCGATTCTATGAACCGCCAGGATCCATGACCCCAGCCACCCTCTTGGTTTTTCAGGTATCTTCTCGGCACATCCTTCCTGCCCCTTGGGGTTAGGTCTAAACTGATCCTAGGTCAGAGAGCCCTGTTGGGGAACCACCCCCCTCCCGGGTCACCGGTCCTCCGTACACCCTTCCGCCTAAGACTCCCTTTATCTTCCCCGCCCCGCCCCCCCCTTCAGAGCCTCCAACCCTACAGCAGGCGCTGGTAGGTGCGCTCCTGGTAGGCCTGGTTGGTGACGTAGGGCAGGTACACTCGGCGGAAGGCTGGACAGTGGTGCAACACAATGTCGCACACGCTGAAACGCAGGACATCTGCCTCTAGCCGCTGCTCCAGGTCCTGCAGAAACCTGAGGGGTCCGGCGAGGGGTCAGCGTCAGGGCCAACGAGAGACCCCAGACCTGGGAGCCGGGCCAATCACAGGCTTTGCCCCCGCCCCCCCACCTGACCAGACCACTCCCACACCTCTCGCTGGTGCTCTTGACCTCGGGTAGTTTAGAGAACAGCCATTGCTTGTCCTGCACCCCCAGACATTCGCTCAGCTCAGCAGATCCTAAGAAGTGGCCCACGGCCACCGACAGGCTGTGGATGTATGAGGCCTCGGACGTGATCAGCTCAAACTTGGCCTGAGTGAGGGTGGAGGCGGGGTTGAAAGGGCCCGACAAGCCCACCCCGGACACTGTGACCTCACTTACCACCCGCCCTCCCGACTCCGCCATTCCTTTCCCCCTCCCCCTGCTGTCCAAGCCCCGGACACCATCTCCTTAGACGCCCCACCTCCGATGACCTGTTGCCTGACGGCTGAAAGGGACCACCTCTAGCCGCGAGCAATTGTTCAAACTCAACTGAAGACCTTGCCTGAGCCCCTAGCTCCATCTAGCAGGCCCGCCCTTTCCAGTGGGGAGCGCTTCATTTAGCCCCGCCCCACTCAGTCCCTCGCCCACCAGACGTTTTCTCTCCAGAAGGCCCTGCCCCTCCCGGTCCTTGCTTTCGCCGTCCCACCTCGGCCGGCCCAGCCTGACTCCGCCCCTCCGCTGGCCCTGTTGGCCCCGCCCCTAGCCCCACCCCTCCGCCCAGCCACCGCTCTCGACGGCTGCGGCAGCGCTCCCGGCACCGCTAGTAGCCTGCCCCACCTGGTCAGGTCCGTGCACCCACCTTTCGCATAGACGGTCCCGCCGGCCCCGCCCTCTCGTAGCCCCGCCTTCCCCGCTGGGTCCCACGCCCACCTCCAGCAGTGTGCAGTCCCGCTCGCCCGGTAACCCAGGGCCCGGGGCCCCGCTAAGTTGAGGGACCACCCACACCACAACGTCCTCCTGGCCCCGCCCCTTCTGTGGCCCCGCCCCCTGCGGGCCCCAGGGCCACCTCCCCGGCTGGTAGCCTCGCCGGCCCCGCCCCGCCGGCCCCCGGCGCCCACCTCCTGCAGTTTGCAGTCGCGCAGGCTCAGCGTGGCCAGGACGCCGCTGCCGCGCACGTCGGGGATGTCCTGCCACAGCGAGAAGGTGGAGCCTCGCGCCGAGCGCTGCGCCCGGAAGGAGCTGCTCGGGGAGAGGTTGGCGCGCGGCGGCCCGGGCCCCTCCTCCGCGCCCTCCGCCTCGTCCCCGGGGCCCTCCTCCTCGCGCTGCTGCCGCCGCAGTTCGCGGGCGCTGGCCACGTCGCTGTATTCCTGGTAGAGGACCGCTGGGCGGGGAGAGGGGCGGGGGAGGGCCGTGGGGCGCCCGCCTGCCCGGTCCGGCTCCTGCCCGGCGCCCCGAGAGCCCGCCTCACTAAACGAGCCTTTCGGACGGTTCGGGTAGCGGGACACCGTGAACTCGTTCACTCACTCACTCCTTCCAGAAACACTGCATGCGCACCCACTGCGTGCTAGCCACTGTGCTTGCTACGGAGATTCAGCTCTCTCGCTCTCTCGCCCTCTCGCAAGATCCCAACCTCTCAACTCCCCAAACCCGCAGCCCCCCAGCCCCTTCCTCCCACGTACTGTTAAGGAGAAACCGTGACTGGCGCCGCTCGCTGGTGCTCCTGGACCCCGGAGCCAGCTCTTCCGGTGTGTCCAGCCTAGGAAAGGGACAGGTTCAGGGCCCTTCTTCGCCGGCACCCCTCCTCGGACCGAGTGCGGAGTGGGAGATGGTACCTGGGCTCGGGCCAGCCGCTCTGGCCCCCGCTCGGGTCAACAGGAGCTGGCATCGCCAGGCTGTCCACCCTCATCTCTACACTGCGCGACTCCCTTCCAGATGCTTTTCCTGGAGAGGGCGAGAGCTGAGGGTGGGTGGCTCCAAGAATGGCGCTGGGCACTGGGGTGCCACACTTCAGCTGACCAGCACCCCGTCTCAGGTGTGGGCCGTGCCCCATGCTGCCTCTGGCTCGTGGCCTGCTCTTAGGGCCCAGGGAAGAAGCTGGTACCTTCCCGAGCTGCACCAGTGCCTGACCCTGGGGTCAGCACCCTGGCTGCTGAATTCCGCCCCAGGCGCAGGGAAGAGTGCAGCCGGGTCATCAGCTCAGAGGCTGAGAAGCGCCTCCGCTCAGGCCCCTCGAGGCCTCCTCGGGAGGGTCCAGACAGCTCCAGTGGCCTAGGCTCCTCTGTGCTCAGGGCCTGCTCTGCCGCCTGGCCAGGCTCCAGGAAGACAGCATGGGCTTCAGGGCTGCCAGGGAGCTCTTCACGCTGGTACACCCGCATCTTGCGCCCTACGGGGAAGTGGGGCGAGAGCACACGCTGCATCCACTGGGCGCTCTCTCCACTCCCCGCTGCTGCTACCCTGTGGCCCTGAGCCTCTGAGGGGAAAGGTCAGTGTTTTTGCCAGGATCTGGTCCCCCCGCACCCCAAAAATAGGATCCACAAGAGGGGTAGCAGAGAGAGCACAGTGCCTGCCTGCAGTGGGCAAAGGGCCAAGGAGCCCAGGACAGCCACTCATTTGCAGTGCAACCTCCAGCAAGTCACCAGTCCTCCCTGATTTCCCATTCTCTTCTCTCTAGAATCTAACACTTGTCCTGCCTGTTTGGGGAACTCTGAGGCTTATGAGTCTTAAAAGAGCCACCCGACTTCTCCCCTGTCTGTCCCACTGGGCCACCACCCCCTCACCCAGAGTGACTCACAGGCAGACTTCTTCTCTGAGCCGTGACTGGCCCGGCGCTGTGGCTGTGGGTGCTGGGGACTCCAGGGTCCCTCCAGAGCTGGGGGCTGGGCACTAGGACAGTGTGGCCAGCTGCCAGCCCTGCTAGGCCGCA
The DNA here is from genome assembly GCF_009762305.2 of Zalophus californianus. NCBI lineage: Eukaryota > Metazoa > Chordata > Mammalia > Carnivora > Otariidae > Zalophus > Zalophus californianus. Next base: position 11,813,345 of record NC_045598.1, read on the forward strand.
TCCCCCCACCGGTGGAGATGTCGGTGTCTGGGACTTCCGGGGATGGCGGCCATGGCAGCCCTTGGAGAGGAGCAGGGGTCCCCAGGGACCAGCGGCTGCCAGGAGCCCGCAGCTCCTCTGGGGCCACAGGGAAGAGATCCAGACACACAGGGCTGGGGGGCTGCAAGGCGGGCAACTCTGCAAAGGACAGGCTCTCCTGCTGGCACACGGCTACCGGGTGGCGGGCAGAGCCACGTGGCCCAGCCAGGTGGGACTTGAGGGTGGCTGGTGGCCCACAGTCCATTCCTCCTTTGCTCTGCCACCCACCTGGGCCTGCACGGGAAAAGGTATGAGAGGCAGACATAGAACAGTAGGGCTGGCCAGGAAGCCACCTCCATCTCAGAGGCCTGGACCAACCCTCGTGTGCACACGTGCGCACATTCACACACCTAACTGCATAGTAACAGCTAATACTTACTGGGCACTTACCGAGTGGCAAGTGCTGGGCAAGTGGCAAGTGCTTTATATATATTATTTCATTTAATCCTCACAACCCTGAGTTGATGCTGTTGTTATCCCCATTTTATAGGTGAGGTAGGTGAGGCACAGACGTTATTTGGCCTATGGGGGGAGCCAGGATTCACACCCAGGCTGTCTTGCTTCTGAGTCTGCGCTTTTAACCACCTCGTGCATTTTCAACTCTCACTGACCTATGATCAGACACACATACATACATTGTCGCACAATCCATGTATGTTCCAGGCACATGCACACACGTTTTCTTCCAAGTACACACATGGACATACACACTTTCATAGGTACACTCAGACACTTCAAAGCCACAGGCTCATGCATTCACACACTTTTCACACAACTACATATATTCACACACACACACACACACACCGACCCATCAGATATTTATGTACCCACTCAAGCTTTCTCACACTCCTGTTCCATTCACACTCACACACTGAGATACAGACACAAATACACGGGCCCAGAAGTCCTTGCTTTGGTGTTACCCAACCTCCCCTACCATGCCCAAAGTTGCAGCCTTCAGCGCCGAGTGGTGCCCACACCCTGCCAAGCTGGCTGGGAGGGTCACAGACCGGCACCCGGGCCACCACCCGGATCAGGCTAGGCCCTCCCAGGAGAAGGGCAGGGAGATGTCCTGGATCCCCCAATTGGGGCGAGAGGGGTTCTTCCCTACCCGGGGTTCCCAGCCCCAGGGATCGAGCCAGGCTGACCGGGTCCTCTCTGGGCAGGAAGTCATCCCCAAGGAGTCTGCTGGAGCCTCGGGACAGGCCTAATGATAGAGGGATCCGCGCCCCCACAGCCCTTCTCCCTGGCCCTCCACCGGCTGCCCTCCTGCAGCCCCTCACCTCTCCAGCCGAGGGCCGCTGCTGATCTTGTTCTGCTCCTGCTCCGGCGGGAGAAGCCCTCTCTCTGCCCAGCTGGCTGGGGGAGATCCCACCCAGACAAAGAGTTTGATTCATCAAACCCTGTGGTGAGGCAAGCGGTAGGGAGGGAGGGAGCAGGCAGCGGGCTGGGCGGGGGCCTACCCTAGCCTGGCCTCACTGTGGGCAGGCGGGGCAGCAAGGACGCCCCCCCAGAGGCCCCCTCTGGCCAGAGGAGCAGTGCCCAGCCTGGCAGGGCAAGGAGACCCAGGGGACAGAGACAGAGATAGAGACCCAGAGATACGGAGACCCTTTAGGCAGCATCTCAGAACAGGAGACCCCAAAACACTCAAACCCAGGAAACCACAGACGCCAAGACATTCAGGGACCCAGAGATGGAGACAGAGACAGAGACACTGAAAATTTCACAGACCAGATACTCAGAGACAGATGCAAAGCCCAGAAAAACCCAGGGAGACAGATGGACAAACTTTTTGTAGCCCACAGGGTTGCCAGTCTAGTGAGGGAGCTGAAAATGAAAACAGTTACAATCCGGGTTGGCAGGAGCCAAGCCAGAGGAACCATCAGCGCTGGGCTCAACTTGATCTGAGCATTCCAGGAAGGCTTCCTGGAGGAAGTAATGGCTAACTGTTCCGGCTGAAATAGCCAGGGACCCAATAAACATCGATAGGGAGAAAATCTTGACCTGAGAGAAACAGTGACAGCGTCAGTGACCGAGGGATGATGGAGGGATGGAGGAGAGGACCCGGGGGGGGGGGGGAACCACTCTATCTGCAGAGCCACCCAGCTGCTCTCCTGCTCTCTTCAGTCCCTGCCTGGGATGGGGTGGGGCTGCTCCTAAGAGACAGTTACCCTCCCCATAGGGACAGCTTAACTTGTACCTTAAACCTCTGTCCATCTGAGCACGTCTCTGTTTCCTCATCTGGTAAGTAGGCTAGTCCTGCCAGCTTTAAAACACTAATACGAGAATTAATGATAGCACACGTAAAGCCCCTGGCACAGAGTGGGAGCTTTGTCATTGATAGTCATTCTCCTGAGTATTGTGATTAGTCTTTCTCTAGTCAGCAGGTGGCTTGGGTCGTCACGCGGATGGGGAAACTGAGTCAGTGAGCATGAGACCCACCCTTCTTTGTAGGAGCATGTGGAAGGAGACTTGGGACCACTGCCTGCCAGAGAGGTCTCTTTCTCTCCAGGAATCTGAAGTCCTCAACATAGAAGTCCTACTTGCTTCTGTGGGGACCCATGTGCAAGAATACACACGTGCTTCTGCTCCCTTGTATTCTGGGAGATCCTCTCCACTTGGATTCAGGGAGCCCCTGGAAGGCGGGGAGCACACCCCCCCCATGCCCTCCTGAGTTACAGGGGTAAGTGAGCAAAAACATGGAAGCCTTGGGGCAGGAGCACCCCCGATTAAAGGCTTAGAGGGAAGCCTGGGTGGATGCCAGGGGAAGGTGGTAGGTTTTCTGTAGAGAGGCGGCTGGAGGCAGGTCCCCAGAGGGAACGTCAGAGGTGAGTCAACCTCCACCTCTGTCCAGACCAAAAGGCAATGGGAATGACCCATCTAGCTGGGATACCAGCCCTGTGGCCTTCCCAAGGTGTAGCCTGCTCAACCTCAGTGCTCGGGACCAAGGAGGGGTTGAACTGTGTTCATACTGTGTGCAGCTCATCTCTGCTAGAAAAAAAAATAAAGGAAAAAAACCTCAGGAAGAGAACTGGCCCCAAGTAGCAGGTCATTCCCTACTCCAGACAGGATCACCGGATACTCTAGTGGCAATGGTCATTCTGGAACCCATAGGGGAAAACCCCTGCCAAGGTTCAACCCCCAGTGTTGAAGTCATAGCCTGTTCCTGGGGCCCAGTGTCCCCATCTGTAAAGTAGCATGGAAGGTCCCTCCTGGCTGCCCCCTCTAGGAAACTCGTGTCATCAGGAGTATCTCTGTGGGCAGAGAAGGACAGGGACCAAGGAGGGCCCCATCCAGTGGACACTGCTAGTCACACGGACAGTGGGCCCACTTGGCAAGGCTGGCAGAGAGGGTCTCTGGATACTACTATGGTTCAGGGAGAGCACCTCTGGCTTCCTGTGCCCAGGATTTCCCTGCCTCCCTCCCTGGTCCCCCTTGTCCCGATGGCCAGAGGGGTAAGGCCCTGCCATGGCCCCTGTGCCCCTTCAGGAACAAAGCCGAGTGGAAGGTCATGGCTGGAAAGGGGATCCAGGCCAAACAGGCTATGGAGCCCCAGGAGGCCATAAGTGGGTGGGAGCCAGGATCAGAGGCCAGGCAGGCAGCACAAAGGACTCACTCTAGGAAGACTGGCGGGAGGAGAACGGGACGGCAGGCAGCAGGGTGGGGCCCTACCTCAGCCAGGGAGCTCTGTCCAGCCTCCGACACGGTCCAGGGCTCCAGACCACCTGGGGGCTCTGGGGTTGCAGCGGGGTCCTCGGGGGGCTATGTCAGCATGGCCCCTGAGCCGGGCAGTGCACGATCCTGGGTATTGTGTGGGGCGGGGAAGGGGGAGGCGAAGGCGGAGGGAACCTCGCAGGCGGGCAGGCGGCTGTCTCAACGTGCCTGCTCCCCGCCCCCCTTCCTCAGAACCGGTTTGGCCAGTCTGGGGTACAAGAGGGGGGCTGGAACAATGGGAGTCCTATGCCCAGGAGAGGCTCTGAAGGACCCCAGACCGATGTCCTAAAGTTGGGGGAAGCACTGCTTTTCCACCCAAGAAACAGGTCACCCCTCTTCTGAAGCTTCCCAAATGTAAGACGTGCTGGGGGAGGAGAGGCTTCACAGAGAACCTCCCAAGCCTTGGACTCCTCAGGGACCTGGGAACTCTGCAGTTTGCTGACCCTCCCTGAGCTGGCTACAGCACCTATAAAATAGGAACCCTCGTTTCTATGGTGGAGAGATGGAAATCATGAAAGTTGGTGATGTGCATCCAGGACCATCCTGGCCAACCCTTCCAGCATCACTGCTGCCATGAATGACCCACCCTCCCCTGCCGCCTGGAATGACCCACCTTGCCATTTCCAATGGCCTCCTCCACCAGGAAGGCTTCCCAGACTCTAGCGCACACCGAATGAGCCCTCAATAAACCAAGAGCCCAAGTAGAACCAGCCTCCAGTAAGGAGGCTGCAGCAAGCATGCAATCTTCCCAAGCCCATGAAAGGAAAAGCTGTTCTCTTCCCAATACTACCTGCCATTTATTTAAGCACTCGGTAATTGCCAGACACTCAGTGTTAATATCAATATGTACACAAATACCAATACTCATGTTGCTCATAACTTATTGTACACTATGTGCGAGGCACTGTTCTGAGCACTTCACATCTGTTTACAGGTTTCCCCCACTACCCAAAAGTAGAGCGTTCCTACGAAAGCTTTCCTAAGCCAAAATGGCATAAAACAAAGAAGCAATTACCATTAATGTATATGGAAAAATGTTTTTAGCATTTCCATACACCAAAAATAACCTCTCTTAGGCTTTTCCGATACTTGAGGACACATCTTGCTAACAGATGCACAAAATAAATCGAGATAAAGCACAGATGCCCCGGGACACAGCTCAAAGCTCTGTTGGCTTGGTCCTGAGACGCTGAGTGCCGGGCCAGGGAAAAGCTTGGTGTGGCAAGCTCTCTGCTCAGGGTGTGTGCTTCCTCTATAAGGGATTGCTGCAAAACAAATGTTGAACGCTATTTTCCCTTTTTCACTTTTTTCCGTAAAAGCAAAAATTTTCTTTGGATTTCTTCTGGTTAGTGAAAACAGGTACTAATAAATAGAAGTCTTCGGTGAAAGCCAAGTGGTGTAATGCAAACTTTTGAAAAGCAGGGGATACTGTATTCATTCAATCTCCACCACAGCCCTGTTACTGCTCCCACTTATCAGATGAGGACATGAGGTTTGTACATGTTAAATCGGGGGAAGGGGGTTATCCCATTCAATCTCTCATCAGCTCTATGAAGCCTCTATTTTATAGATATGAAACTGAGGTCCGAGGGATTAAATCACTTGCCCAAGGTCATACAGCTAATAGGTGTCAGAACTAATATTCAAACCCAGGTCTTTGACTCAACCACCAACCTCTTTCCTTAGCCACTGCCCAGGACTGCGTCACCAGGCTTTTGGGAGGATCTGGTGAAAAGTGTGTAAACGTCCATTGGGAGGTGTCTCAGCTCTCCTGACTGAACCCTTTTACTATTATTCATACACTGCCGGCCTCCATGAACATATGGGGCAGGTGTCCAGGGCCCAGATCCCAATGTACTCTCCCCCACCAACTGGTGACCACTCAGTACTGAGTGATTAGGGTCCCTCCACTCCCTTGGCCTCCAGAGCACCCAGAAAATGAAGAGACACTGCACAGTGTGTGTGGAAACCAGGTGTCCATGGAGAGGTGGCACACCGGGGCGCAGAGAGAGGTTTATTGCCAGCACTGCACATAGAGCAGGAGACGGGGACAGGGAGAGGGAGGCAATGCAGGACTAGCGGTCTTCAGAGAGCTAATTTAATGCTCTAATCCTCTCACTCCAGTTCCGAGGCCGACCTTGGGGCCGCTGGCCAAGGTACTGCCCAGACCCCCGGCCAGAGCCAGAGGACCCCAAATGGAAGGAAGCATCTGGGGAACCTAGGGTTCTTGAATGGCAGTCCCGCCTCACTCGCGTCTGGTCCTGGGCTCTGGGGACAGCGCCCCTGCTGCAGAGGACGGGAAGCATGGCTTGGTCAGGCTGAATAGGCTGGCCCTGGAGAGCAGAGGGGACTCCAGTGGGGATAATATCATAGAGGGGGCGGGGAGTGGGCGGAGTTTGGTGAAGGGCGGGGCCAGGCAGAAAGGAGACGGAAGGGGGCCAATTCTCCCTCGGGGAGAGGCCAAACTAGAGGGCGGGGCAAGAGAGGGCTGAGCTAAGGCCTGGGGGCGGGGGCGGGGCGGGGCGGGGGCGTGGTCAGGGGAGGGGCCAGGGTCCGTTAGCAGGCTGACCTAAGCAGCGCCTCCCCGGAGTCCGCAGGCTTCTGCATGGCCAGATAGCGCTCGCGCTTTATTTTGGTAACCAGGGCGGCTGGAACGTCGGGCACGAGCCAGGCGAGGAGGCGCACGGAGAACACCACGTGCTGGGGCCAAGGGGGAGTCAAAGAGAGAATGAGTCCCTTAGCTACCTTAATTTATCGAGCGCTTACTAAGTGCAAGGCACCATTCTGAGGTTTCCCGGATATTAATTCACTTAATCCTCACAACAACACTAGGAGGTGAGTACAGTCACTATTCCTGTTTTACAGGTGAAGAGACTGAAGCATAAAGCGGTTGTCATTTGCCCAAAGACCCGGATATAATTCGAAACCCGTAACACTAGGGACCCTGGTAGAGGCAGAGCTGGAGAAAGGATCCTAAGCAAAGCCGGAGGGAGCATGCCTCCTCTCCTTCCTCCAGGTCTGTTGCCCAAAGATAATAGTCGTAGTAGTAGTAGTGCTATTAATTTATTGAGCACCTACAATGTGCTGGACACTGTGCAAGTGCTTGGCACCGAATCTTCATAACGACCCTATGAAGTAGATCCTATTCTATAGCATACCCCCCGTTTACAGCTGGTCGGCGGCAGCGCTTGAACTTGAACCCAAGTCTGTCCGACACACACAAATAGCTGAGCCTACCTCGAAGGCGACGATGAAGCCCAGACGCACGGCCAGCAGCTTCCAGTAGAAGAGGGTGAGGTTCCCCTGTGGGTCGAGAAAGGCCGCGGGGTCCGGCGAGTCTCTCCCGCCCCTCCCGGCCCTGGTGCCTGGCCCCGCCCCTTCAGCGGTTCCCCCCACCCCCACCCCCCCACCTCAGCTCTGCCCAGCGGTCCGCCGCGCAGACTCAGCTTCCTGTCCTCTCAGTTGGGCCCCGCCCCACCCCTCCCACGGGCTCACTGCTCCGCCTCCAGATTCAGCACCCCGCCCCCCCCAGCCAGGCCCCGCGCGTCCCCAGGCTCAGCGGTCCACCTCTCCCAGACAGGCCCAGACCCCCCTCCTTGAGGCTCCCACTTGCAGGGCGTGAGGTCCTCCTGGGCAAGGTAGGCTGGAGGTGCGGGCGCAGTTCTGCAGTTGACAAAGCTGCACAGTAGGCTGTGTGTTCCCACTGGTACAGGAGACAGGAGACGCATTAGGTCCGAGGTGAAAGCAAGGAGGAAAGCCTGCAGGGCCAGAGGGACTCCAAGGCCCAGTCTCCCAACTACCCCGACCTGGGTCCAAACCCATTACCGTGGGCAGGATGAGCCTGCGCCCAGAATCCTAGAACCCTACCTCTTATTTCCCTACCTCTGATCCTGGAATTCCGCCTCCATTTCCCTATTCCTAAGCCACCTTTCCCGGTCTCTGATCTCTATTTCTGCCTCTGACCCTGTATGCCCCTCCTTTGCCCCATGCTCACATTCACAATGACCAGAAGGTGGGCCATGGCCTCAAGCAGAGGCAGCCAGATTCCAATGCCCTGTGCCCGCTCAGCCACTGGCCTCCAATCCTCGTACAGGAACTTGTGGGTCCAGTCGGATCTCCATCCAGTTGTTGTTAAGCAAAGCAAGCAGGGGTGCCAGAGCAAGGGCCCAAAGTCCCCTCACCATGATGAGGATGGCTGCAGAGCTGGTGAGTAGGTGAGGAAGGCAATGTGGGAAGTAGGACTCCTTCAAGCCTGTCACTGGGATCTGGGCCATCTGTGGGCCCAGAGTGGCCAACGCTGGACGTGCACACTCCTGTTCAAAGAGGCAACAGATGTGCCTCCTGGGGCCCAAGAGGCTGGGTGTCACAACCCTGGGGTTGGGGGAGCCCCCCATCTTTTTCTGCCTGCGCAGGGAGCTCTGGAAATACAGCAATGAGGTCCACATGATTTTTGTTTCTGCAGGGCCTTTCCCCCCAAGGTCCTGGCTAAAAGCCTGTGGATGGATGTATGCATGCATAGGTAGGAAGGTAAACAGAAATGTAAACAACAAGTGGATGCACTTCTGGGAGAGGGCTGGACAGGCTGACGGATGGGTGGGCAGTAGAGGACAGATGGGTGGGTAAACCGGACAGGCGAACAACTGGCAAATCTCGATAAGTGGGTGAGTAAAAGGGCAGATGGGTGGATAGATGGATGGATGGCTAGGTGGTTGGATGACAGACATGAGGATGGATGAATAAATAATGGATAATGGGTAATGTACTAGTTCATTCAATAACTGTTAACTGACTGGGGCACCTAGGTGGCTCAGATGGTTGAGTGTCCAACTCTTGGTTTTGGCTCGGGTCATGATCTTGGGGTCATGAGATCGAGCCCCATGTCAGGCTCTACACTCAGCGCAGAGTCTGCTTGAGATTCTCTCTCTTTGTCTGCCCCTCCCCCCTCTCTAAAACAAATCTTTAAAAAAATAACTGTTCACTGACTCCATACTATTCTGCAGTAGATACTGGATATGATGGGGTGAACAACCTGGACAAGGCCCGGTTCCTGATGGAATCACCATCTAGTTGGGGAGACAGACGTCAAATGAATAAGCACAAATATGTTACTCTGAACAAGTCTGATGAAGGAAATGATGCTAAGTAAGGAGAGAGTGGAGGATCAGTCTGTGCAAAGGCAGGGCCATTCTTTAGGGCACATGAGTTGTACACCGCACTATTCTAGAGGGCACCATTCACATTGACTTTGCTACCTCAATGTTCCCTTTCTGCTTTCTCGGTCCTCCCACATCTATTTAACCTTGTGCATCCCATATGGCATAATACAACCCCCTGGAAGGCTTTAAGGAGGGCAATGCATGATGTAATTTGTGTTTTCAAAAGATCATCCTGGCAGCTGAAAATGAATTAAGTAGGGCAAATGTGGGAGTAGGGAGACCTTGGGAAGGCTACAGCAGCGGTCCAGGTGAAGCAATATGGCTTGGACTGGGGTTGGGGGTGGGGGAGGAGCAGTGGTGGAGATGGAGACAAGCAAACAGAATCAGGTCAATGATTAGGTGTTTGGATAGGCTGGTGGGTGGCTGGATGGATGGGTGAATAGAATGCTTCTCCCCTTCCTCCCTGTTCCAGTTTCTCTTTGAGACCCTAAATGTGCCCAGTGTTTAATCTCACCAAACCTTGTATCATTCTGATATCAGGGGAGGGTGGAAAAGTAACCCAGGAGGTGTGGGGAGGAGCCAGATCTGGATCTCGGAATGATGGACTCCAGTCTGGGCTCTTCCCAGCATGCCTTGTGGTCTCTGAGAACTCTGGGAAATGGAGTTCTGGACCTGGCGGGGTGAGCTGGGCATCACCTCCTCTTCCTGGAAGCCACTGAGGTCCTAGTGGTGAGCGAAGGGGATGCTCCTGCACTTCCAGTGCTCCACGAAGGCCGTAGCTCAGAAGGACATGAAGATGCTGAAGAACACAGTTGCCAGTCAGAGAAGTAGCCCTACTGCAAGGGAGGGAGAGAGGACATACTGCAGGGCCAGCACTGCTTTCCCTGCAGGCAGGCCCAGATGTCTCAAACACCTACCCATTCCCTTGCTCTTGTCCCTGGCTCACCTTGCCATGGGCCAGATCTTGGAAATATTCCACGTGGCACAGGTGTTGCAGAGTGGGCACATGAGGAAGGCACCTCACGGCCCAGATCTCTTCCCTGGGAGCAAAAGGTGCCCATCGTGGGAGGGGCTGTTCCCAAGCAGCCAGCTGATCCGGCCCACCCAGCCCATTCCCCTACCCCTGGCTCCAGCCACTCATGGTGTGTTGGTGCCCATGGCCATAAGGCCAGAGATAAAGACCGGGGTGCCCACAAGGGCGGCAGACAGGCTAACAGCCAGGCTGTGCAAAAGCCTGAAGAGGTGACTAAGTCTGCGAGCCACCAACTCTGCACTTGACCCCAGCTCCCGCTCCCCACCCCCCGGTGCCCGACTCACCTAGCCAAAGTAGATGGCCACCTTCTCCCCAAAGTACTCTCATACGAGGTACAGGGGTTGGTGCTTGTGCTAGCATCGCCAGAGGCCCAGTATGAGCACAGCAGTTGGCGAGGGGTCTGCGCCAGGCGCCTGATACCTGGGCAGTTCGTAGGGGCCCTAGGCACACGAAAGGAGGGAGGGCTGTATTCCCTTCTGATCCCCCAGCGGTGGAAGAGAGCTGAGCTTGTGTCTTTTCCACTTCATGCAGTGGGAAGGCTGTAGTGTAGACTCCCTCGGCCAGCAAACAGGCAATGGCCATATCTGTGCGTTTCTGCTCCCTATAGACAGCCAAGAGAGAATCCTACATCAGCCCCCTCCCCTTAAGGTCCCAGGTCTACCCTCCCCAGGAAGTTGTCTCTGTGTGTGTCTCCCTTGTCTCTGTGTGTTGGAGAAGTACGAGTCATGGGACTCACTGCCTAGCAATCGGTGAGCAGAGCAGGGGTCAGAAGCCCCCTGCCCAGTGCGAGACCTAACACAAGGGGATTGCAGGGTCTAGTCTCTAGGCTGGAGACAGAGGGTGGAGACGTGCCAGTTGCTAAGCCCGAGAGCCCATCTACCCACAAAGCTCAGCCTGGGCTGGTGTGTTCCAGCCAGAGGAGCCTCTGAGGGGGATTGAAGAGGTGGGACTCAGGCACCGGGAGCCTCTAGGACACAGACTGGCTAAGACCTAAAGTGAGCGAGGCGACAGTTGCCTCCCTGCGGAACCTAGGGGCAAAGCGCCCCGCCCCTCCGCGGAAGGCTCCGCCCCGCCTCACGGGGCTGGCGGGGAGCTGCGGGCTGGGAGCGCGTGGAAGTCCAGCGGCTGCGGGGCCACGTGTTGCTGCAGAGAGTTGCACAGGCGCAGGCGCCGCAGCGGCTCCCCCGAGCGGTCCGAGGCCAGGTTGGAGGGTCACCCGCACCAGGCGACACTCCGCACCCGGGCAGACCCCTCCCGGGCCCACGACTCGGTCTCAGTTCCTCCGCGTGAAACCAGAGCAGCGCCCCAGGGCGCGCTCAGCTTGGCGAAGGGCACGGTCCCGGCGCGGCGCTGGGAGGGACCGCGCTCCTGGGGGCCAGGGTCTCCCGGTGGGCCAGAGCCCGGAGCCCCTCCCCTTGCGACCCCGGCAGGGGGTGACAGATCCCGTTCTGAGCGAGGGTCCTTTCCGCCTTCAAAAGGGCTTTGACGCGCGTTTTCTCGTTTGAGATTCAAACGAGGAGGGAACTAGCCACCCCCATTTTATAAACGTGGAAGGACGCAGAGTGGGCCGGCGTCCTAGAGCAGTGGCTGCTCTTCCCCAAGTATTGGGCGCCTGCAGTGTGCCAGGCCCTGGGCTGAGCGCTGTACACACCTCACCTACTTAAGCATCACAGCTCCTCTGGGGGACTGACACGACGGTAAAGCCCATTTTTACAGATGAGGTGGTGCCGTCGCTTGCGCAGGTCACAGAGCTTGTTAGGGGAGCCCGCGCTCAGCCTCGGGTACCGAGCCGGCGCAGCCCGTCTCCACCGCGCGCGGGGTCCGCTGGAACTCACACTGCGAGCACCGCCGCGGGGGGCGGAGGAGGGCACAGCGGCTCATCGGGCAAGAGCACGAAGACTGCCCCACCGCGGGGGCGGGCCCGGGGTGGGGGGAGGTGGACAGAATGGGTCTGCCTCACTCCCCTCCTGGGCGGGAGGCAGGGGACTGGGTTTATCAGTCCCAGTGAAGCCAGAATTAAAGGAAACTGGGCTGCAGCAAGAGGGATTGGGTTTAGTTCTAAGGAGGAACTGCCCACTGCCCGTTGCAAGCAATGGACCAGAGATGCCACGGGATTGCTCGCGGAGGGAGAGAGGATTCAGGAGAGGGACTGTCGGTTGGCTACACTGGCCTCGGGTGAAGTGGGGCAAGAGTCCTGTCTGGCCCAAGTCTCACCGAGTTCGGTTTCCCCGCCGCGGAAAAGGTTGCCCCTGGATTCTGAGGCACAAATGCTGACGCGGGACGCGCAGAGATGGTCGTCGTCCATGTCCTCGTTGCCATCGCCGTCCTGGGCTCAACAGGACCGGAGTGAGGGGGCGCGGAGCCCCGCGCAGGCGCAGGGGCGGGTGCCGGGAGTTTGCCCAGTCTCCGTCGCCCCCGGCTGGGCTGCCCCGCCCCCGGCTGAAGGGGCCGTGCAGCAGCCCCGAGTGCCGACCCGACCCGCACCGTCTCCCTCCTCTCCAGCCGCGCTCAGCCCAAGAGCGGCCACCACTACCGTAAGAACAACGGGGAAGATAATAGCCAACATTTATTGTGCCCTTGCCTTGGTGCCCGGTGCTGCGCTGAACATTTTACACACATTTACTTACAACTTCAAGAAGCGGGGGCTGTTATCTTCATTTTACAGACGAACACACAGGAATTAAAGTGAATGGTCCGAGGTCCTAGTTCGCCTTCACCTTCCTTCTGGACGCCCTCCCCAACCCCAGCCTCAATCAGTCATCTTTGCTCCCAGGATCCACCCCTACTTTCTAGAATAGAGTTGAACACCAGCTTCCCCCACCCCCACTGCCCCAGCCTCTGGGTCTGAGGTCACAGGGAGGGGAGAACCTCCACCCCCCCCACACCCTTCACTCCCCACCCCCAGCTTGGCCCTCTCGGAATTTGGCTCCACACATCTCCAACTTGTACCGGGCCCCTGAGCCTCCTGCCTCCATCTGGGCACTTCCCCCTCCCCCCAAGCCTGTGCCTGGCACATGGGGATTACAACTGGCACCGGGCTGCCCAGGGAGTAAGGCGATCCACCGCAAGACAGGAAAACCCCGCCCCCACCCCCACCCTGGACTCGGCCTGGGCCCTGGGAGCCCACCCAGCAGCCTTTGCAGGTGGGTTCCTGCATCCCCTTCCTTATCCTGGGGCCAGGTTCCTTGCCAGGGGTCCTCCCAGTTGCCCAGGTGCCCAGCCAGATTTGGCTGGCAGAGGGAAGAACTTGCCACGGACCAGCTCAGTGTGGCCTGGGAAGGGAGCCGGGAGAAGAAAAAGGGAAGGAAAGGGAGGAAGGAGGTGCCAGCACTGTATTCCCTTCCTACGGGCAGCCCCCAGGCTTCACAGCTGGAAAAGCTGGGAGGACCAAGAGAGGAGGGCCTGTGAGGGGCTGGACCCCAAGACAGCATTAGGGGATGGGGGGAGGGGTTGAAGGGAGGGGAGTGCCTAGGGCCGAGAGCATCTGAGCTGCTTGGAGCTGCTTCGTGGCTCTGCAACCTTGGGCAAATGCCTGTCCCTCTCTGGACCTCAGCTTCTCGAACTCTGTTCAGGCTGCTATAACAAAATACCACAGACTGAGTGGCTTATAAACAACAGAAATTGGGTGCCTGGGTGGCTCAGTTGGTTAAGCGACTGTCTTCGGCTCAGGTCATGATCCTGGAGTCCCGGGATCGAGTCCCACGTTGGGCTCCCTGCTCAGTGAGGAGTCTGCTTCTCCCTCTGACCCTCCTCCCTCTCATGCTCTCTGTCTCTCATTCTCTCTCTTGCAAATAAATAAAATCTTAACAACAACGACAACAACAACAGAAATTTGTTTCTCACAGCTCCGAAGGCAGGAAGTCTAAGATCAAGGCACCAGCAGGGTCCTTGAGAACCCTCTTCCTGGTTTGGAGACTGCACTTTCTGTGTCTTCACTGGGTAGAAGGGGCTACAGAGCTCTGTGGGGTCTCTTTCATAAGAGCACTGATTCCATGCATGAGGCTCTGCCCTCAAGAGCTAATCACCTCCCAAAGGCTCCTAATACCATCGCACTAGGGATTCAGATTTCAAATTATAAATTTGGGAGGGACACAGTCAGTCTATGGCACTCCCCATCTGTAGGGAAGGGGGTTAGGACTCCTTGAGAGCCTGTTTGGGGTAAGGAAGGGGGCGGGCTGCGGGCTGGTAAGTCCTGACTGGGAAGATCAGCAGCAGGGCTGGACCACAGCAAGCCCACCGCCACCCTCACCTCAGGAGATGGTCCCTCCTCCTACAGCCTTCCCTCCAGAGCCCCAAAGTTCAGTGGCTCCAGGGCCCTGAGCAGGAAGCATGGCTACCCTTTTCCCAAAGGTCCAAGTCGAGGCCCGCCCCTGAACCAGTCTGGGGCATAGTCACTACTCCTTCCTTCCACAGAGCCTCGGGGCCCATGGAGGGGGTGGGGTGAGTGGAGAGGTATTTGCCTTTGAGCTGTTGTGATCTAAGGGTGGAATTTGGGGCACCAAAGCAGGGGGAAGGCAACTTCTTCATGGCCTTGTGACACTTCACTGAAGCGGCCTCTGTCCCCAAGCCCTGAGAGGGGAGTTTTATCTGGAGCCCAGACCCTCTCCCTGGACAATACACACAGGACCTGCTGCATAATCTGTGGTGTCCAGAGTTTCAAGATGGCAACAGCAGAGCATTAAACCAGGTGGGAAGGCCCCTCTGAGTGTGGGACCCTGTGGACTGCCCACGTGGCAGGCCCACGAAGCTGGCCTGAATCCACACATGTGTGTCTACACATGCTTCTTATTCTCCATGTGACCCTGCCCAGAGCACACACTGTGGGCCCAGCCACCGGCTGTTACAATAATGGTTTGCAGTTCCTTCCTCCCTCGGGCTCCCAGTTCTGCACTACCATGGAGTAGTACACTGAAGTGGCACAGGGGCAGGGCTCGCAGGGGCTGAGAAAGTGGGGCTGGGATGGCAGGTGGTTGGGCTCCAAGTCCCAGGCCCACCACCCTCCCTATCTTGTCCTTACACAGGGAAACAGCAAAGGGAATTGTTCACCTCTTGGTTTGGGGTGAAGGAGGGTGACAGGGTGATTCTCTGATGGGAGCAGGGCTAACCAGGAGAAAACTGGCCTGCTGGTGTCCAAGAAGGATGCAGAAGCTTCCTTTCTGGGGGAGCTTCAAGCCCAGAGATAACTGGCTGGACATGGGGTAGGTGGTGCTCACAACACAAGTACTGGTAGCTGGGGCGGGGGGGGGGGGGGGGGGGGGGGGGGCGGGGTCACATTCAGGTCCAGAGGCTACCTGGGGTCCCACTCCCAAGCTTTGCTGTTGCCTGCTGGGGTAAGGTCTACTGAAGCTAAGAACAGAGAACGGGCTGAACCCACTGCCCAGGAGCAGAGGAAGCCTACAGTGGGAAGGTCTCCGGCCCAGGAGTGGAAGCTAACCTACGAGCTGTACCACTGTGAGGCATGGGGTCCTGCCCAGGGAGCTTCCTTCTCTGGGGTATGGGATAAACTCAGGTCTCAGCTCTGAACCAGAGTTGGGGGTAAGAAGATGCTAAAATCAGTCCTTTAGGCCCTGGAAGGGGTGACGAACCTATGGGTAGTGCCCAGGGAGGCAGACATGGTAGACGCCGTGCAGGCAATCAGGGTGCCCAGGAGTGTGAGCCAGAGTGGGGAGGTACGAACCTCCTGTGTGTGCCAGTAGGAGTATGTAAATGTGTGGAGGAAAGTGTTTTAGAACAAGTGCTAGTATGTGATCATGCATGTTGGGTATGGGGTGTACAGAGTTGCCGGTGCTGCCTTCTCAAGAGGGGGCTCCAAGGGTCAGGTGGCTTCTGGGGTCACACACCTGGGACCCCAGACCCTTCCAGCTAGCTCAGACTCAGGCCAGGCCTCAGCCCACCATTAGGGGGTGTCAGAACGCATAAAGGCCCTCTTCATCAGCACCCCCCCCCGCCCCCAGATTTTAGCCTGTCTGGTAGATGGGGCAGAAGTGAGACACAAGAATGGGCAAGTTCACTCTTGCTGGCTTTCCACAGGGCAGAGCTGCCCAACAGGGCAACTCACTCCCTGACCCCACCTGGTCCAGTCCCTGGCCCTCTGTATGAGCTTTCTGATTCCCCAAGTTGGCGGGGCCCCTGTCCTAAGCTTAGTCTGACACCTTCACGATGGAGAAAGGTACTGCAGAGAGAGGGCTCGCCTCAACACGATGGTGGACTACATTTCCCAGCATGCGCTGCAGCTCCATGTAACCATGTGACTATGTGTTGGCCAATGGAAGGTGGGCAGAGGCCAGGTCCTAGGAAACCTCCTAGGTAACCTTCCACTTGCACTCATTCCCAGTTGGCGGACTGGAGGCTGATGCCCCAGGGCAAACCTCAACTAATATAGGCTCTCGATTGAAGTCACTTGAGGTCTAGGGCCGGGCTGGGACACCCCCTCTTCCCACTCACCCTCTCTAGGTGCTGCAGAAACGGGGAGGACAGCAGGCAGTTAGGGGAGAAGCTTGAGTCCTGGGCCCCCGCCCCTATAGTTCCTCAGCTTCCAGAGCCTAGACCCCCAGGTCAGAGGGAGAAGGCCAGGGGGCACCCAGATGCCCTCAGACCACTGACCCACAGAGCCTTGCGTCCCCAACTCACTGCCATGAATTCTGCCAGGAAGGTGCTGCTGGGGCAGGAGGCTTCTCAGGACACCATCCTCCCGACAGCCCCTCTGGCCAGTCCTCAGGATGAGATCCATAGTCCTGCCTCAGCCTTAGGACATGGGTGCTGCCCTCTGCCTTGGGTCACCTGAGGGTTGGGAGTAGGGATCAGCAGGGGTGTTCTCAGAGGTGTTGGGGAGCAGGCCAGCTGCCACCTGGTCCTGGTACCACAGCTGTTCCGCCAGGCCATTGAGCACGTGGGCAATGTCGGCCAGCCCAGCCCGTCCATCTAGCGTGCGTCCATCTGCCAGCCGCCGGCCTGGCACACTCTTCACCCGCAGGAGGGGCAGTTTCCAGGCCTGCCGGAAGGCTGTGAGATCCCGCTCAGGCACATCTGTTTGCATGTACTGGTCAAATCTGGAGGAGGGTCAAGGAGCCTGGCTGGATGCCTCAGCTTACCGCCCCATCACACCTAGCCTTAGCCCTCCTCGATGGGCTGGTGGAGGGGAGGGCCCCTGCTGCCTTGAAGATGAAGTCCATGGGACTAGACCCCCACAGCTGGGCAGAGGCAGGGTCCCCGGTCCCCTTGCTTCATGCCTTGCCAAGTGTGGCCTCTGCCCCAGGGGCCACCCAAAGGATACTTGGAGCCGATGACCATCCTGACAATACCAGGGGCCTCGCCGGCTACTCGGGCCAGCTGTCCAGGGAGGTCTTCAAAGGAGGCACGGTCGGTGAAGGAGAAGAGGAATAGGAAAGCATCTGTTTTCTCCTTGCAAGTCTGGGGATGGAGAGGCTGATGTGAGACTTGTACCACGGGCCCTGAGAAGTCTCAGCTCACACCCTCCCTCCACAGGCCCAGTCCCCACTGCCAGCTCAGAGCTCTCCCACCTGGGGCAGCACCCTCAGCCCATGCCCACATCTGGCTCCTGCAGACAAGGCAGGCTGGGCTCAGACACTCGGACTCAGAAGTCCATCTCGCAACCAGCCACTCCCGGACCCTCCCAGGCCCACCTGCCTGCTCACCGGCAGCATGTGATCGAACTTTTTGAGTGCAGACTCCCCACAGTCCCAGAACTCAAAGCGGAACATGACAACACGGTCGCTGGCCTGCAGCTTGGCTGGCCAAAATACCACGGTGGTCTGGATGCCTGGGGAGGGTCAGCCATTCAGCATGGGGGAGGCACAGTGGAGAGGGTTAAGGGGACCAGGAAGGAATAGGAAGAAGACACGTCCTTGGTGGGTCACCAGCCTGACAGGGAAGGCATATTCGCTGACCTGGGAGAATTCTCAGTCTGATGGGAGAAACTGACCTGCCCTAGATGAGCCTCCAGTCTGCTGGGGAGATGCAGCCCTAGCCCTAGCCATGACAAAGCAGTTTCACTTGTACGTATAAGGGGACCCAAAGATACTGGATACTGGACACTGTTCCAACCTGCTGGCCAATCAGCATCCAGTGGAAGGAAACAAGAAAGGAAGAGTAGTACTCCCTGAGCACCTTTCTTGTGCCAGCTCCGTACTAGGTCTAGTACTTTGGGGTTGGTACTATTATCTGTGCTGAACGAAGGAAACAGATGTAGTCTCAGAGAAGTGAAGTGACTTTCCAAGGTTGCACAGTAAATGGTGGGACAAGGGCCAGTGTCTCCTCCACTGCAGGGAAGGCCTCCCCGGACGGACTCACCAGTGGTCTCATGGTGTGCCACGGGTACCTCCAGGCCAGCCAGCTTGGCCACCAGGGCTGTCTTGCCCACACCACTCTTGCCAGACACGAAGATCTTGTAGCTGGCTGTGTCAATGGCCACGGGTGGGGGCAGCACTGGTCGCTCCAGCAGCCCTGGGACAAGAAGGGAGCCAGGTGGGGTCAAGTGGTCAACCTGCACTTGCCCCATCAGACCCATCAACTCTAAGAGCTTTTCAGTGCCAGCCAGCCATGGTTCTCTATGCTCATTACAGAGGCCTGGACACAAGCAGGGTCTCTGGGTGAGCTCTGCTAAGAACACCTGTGCTCTGTGAGCTGCACCACGGCCTACTCCAAATAACATCGAATTACTTTTATTTAAAGTTTGATGCATGAGATTATTTTTACTGATACTTTATCACATGTTCTAGATTTCCCACATGTAAAGGCAAGGTTTTTCATAAGTCTTTCCTCATTGGAGAAATATCAGCAAAAATATTCTCAATTACTATAAATAAACTCAGTAGAATCAATATATCAAGATCTTTATGAATGCTTTTAACTAACTTGAAAAAAAATTTAATTATGATACATCCATAGGCTTAGGACCTTAAAGTCCTAAGTTGTGGGTTGCCCTCTCATTCTCTGGTCTTAAGCTTTCTGATGCTTTGTTTCTTCTGTCCAGAGCTGAGCCCCCACAGCAGATGCCAGGCCCCTCTGCTGACCTGCCAGTCCAACCTTGGGTGAGTTGGCTTCATCCTGGGAAACATGAATGTCTTGTCTTAGAGACAGCAGGATATAGAAGAGGCTTGCCTCTACTTACTAGGCTGGATCTTGGAGAAGTCCGTAAGGTGTACTGTTGAGGGTAATTGGGAGTCTGTTGTATAACGTGCCCAGCAGAGGGCCTGGCACCCAGTGAGAACTCAATCAACAGCCTCTCTGGTGACAGTGGTTCTTGGCAGGGTTTCCGCTGTTTCCATGTTCCTGGTCTGATGATGGAATTAACTCTAAGGTGATTCCGTGGCGGAGTCCCCAGGGATAGGGCTTCCAGGAGTCCCCAAGGCTGAGGAGTGCAGCAAAGCAGGCCCTCACTGCCCTACTTCTTTGCTTCCCCCCCCCCCCCCCCCCCAGGGAACAAAAGGCGAACAGACTTGGGCGGCAGACACTTACCAAACACCCGTCTGCAGTTCTTGCGGAGGATGCAGGCCAGGTACTCCTTGCCCTCGGCGCTCTCGTGCCAGTCTGGAACAATCACCGAGCCCGGGGCAGGTGGTCTGGCCATGGCTGGGCGCCCCGACCGGGTAGGGAGATGGCAGAACGCTGAGTAGGGGATGGGAGAGGGTAACTGTCCCGAGCTGGACCTGTGATCCCTCTCAACCTGCTCTCTGACTCTCCCTTGGAGCCCCAGCTCCCTCCTTGGGGTGGGGGATCAGCTATGGCCCCCCAGCCTTATCTCCATTAGCGCTATTGGAGCCCGAGCTTCCTTTCAGTCCTGGAGAGTTCCACACTCCCCGTCTCCCTCTTATTACCCAGAAGCTGCAATCCCAGAGTCTCTTCTTCCCCATATTGTTCCCTGGGGAAATACTTATCCCACTATTGCCTCGTGGCGGGGGGGGGGGGGGCGATTTACACAGCCCTCCCCTCCTTTGTCATCTCGGGGCGGGGGCGGGGGGGCTGTGTTAACACAGCCCTGCTTTTCCTCTGCCTCGATCCCGACTCCCTGGGCCATCCAGCCCTCACCATCAGCAGGTCCTGTCGGCGAACGGGCCCGGGCGGAGCTGGTCCCTTTAAAAGCCCAGCCCGCTCGGACTGCTTCCGCCCTGCCGGCGTCCGGCTTCGGAGCCCCGCCCCACGCCCAGGCGCGCGTGCTTGAGGCGCATGTGCGGAGGCTGTTGTCAGGGAGACGTCGGGGGCGGGGCTGTCCCCTCAAGTTCGCCGCTACCACTGCGCAGCGACACCCCCTGGACGGGGCCTTCCCCATCACTCGGTTCGATCCCCCCAAGCTTTCCTCCAAAACCTGATCAAGTCCCTCGCCTCCAGGAGCCTTCTCTGCCTCTCAGTGCCTTAGTCTCCTTTCTATAAAGTGGAAGTAAAATTTACTTCCTAGGGTTTGTTGTTTTGTTTTTACAACAGCGCTCGGCCCATAGCAGTGCTCAGTAAATTATTATCGCTGCTGTTACTGTCACTCTATTAATTCCGCTCGGCAGGACATAAGAGATGAGTTAAACACCTCTGGCTTCACAAGTGGGGAAACAGCAGCTCAGAGCGGTTAAGGGACTCGCTCAAGGTTTTAAAAATGAGTCAAGAGGCCCACCGTTTTGTACTGGCCAGTCATTCATTATTGATTGATTCATCCCATTCATTCAACAAATAATTACTGAGCACCTACTATGTGTTCCCCCCGTCCTACGCGCTGGCAATACAAAGACTACCCAGAAGTACTCCCCTCCTGGGGCTGACATTTCAGCACTGAGGCCTTGAGCCCCTCTCCACGGTTCCAACAATGGGCACCGGCCTGTCACTAGAAGGTGGGTGCTCAGTAAATCCCTGTTAGTGGGACAGGATGCAGGTGGGTCCTTCCTCAGAGGTTGTCTATTATGCTTGATTTTCACCAGTATCTCCTTCAGGGCCTTCATGTAGGACAAATCCTTGTTTTGTAAGGAATCTATAAGTTAACTTTTATTGAAGGCTAACTAAGTGCCAGACAGTGGAGGTTTTATAGAGGCGACCTCATTTAATTTCATAAACAAGCCTGTGTAGGAAATATTATCCCTCTTGTCTTTTACAGAAGAGGGAACTCAGAGACATTGTGATTATCAAAGGTCACATCACACAGATGGTCAGTGGGAAAGCTAGACTTGGAACCCAGGGTTTTTGGACTCTGAGCATCTATCCTGCCAGACTGAGTCTCATGTTTTTTACACTCTGCCCCCAGCCACTAGGAGGGCTCTTCATAGTAACGCTGAAAGCAGCCAGAGGGCCATGAACCCACAAATCACTGCAGCCCATTATGTCCAAGAGAGTAGAGGGGATGCGGCTGTGTGAGACAGGGCACTTGCTCTCAACTTGCTTCCATGGCAGCCGGGCAGAAACACAACTGAATACCCATTCCTATGAGATTCTGCCCCTTGAAACCCTTGCCCACACTCCCAGGTTGCTCAGCTCCCTTTCCTGCAGTTCTTACCGCATCAGCCCAGAGTCAGGATTGGTCACACTGTGTGGAGCGCTCTCTCTCCGTGGCAGGGCTCAGATCTGACTTACAGGCTTCACATTTAGCCCTGCTCTGTCTTGGCTCTTGGAGGGCTCAGGGAGAGTGTGAGGAAACGAAGCAACTTGGCAGAATGAGTTTGCCGGTTCACCTGGAGGCCAGATGTGAAGGCCTCTTGGAGAGGGAGGCTGGTGATCAGAGTTAGTGGCCAGAGGTTTTAGGGGAATCAGCCTTCACTGCCCTCAGGAGCGCCTGAGGGGACGTTTCAGTGAGCATCAGGAGCCTGTTCAAAACATGGATTCTTGGGGTCCATTCTCCAGAGATTCTGCTTTAGGGGGCCAGATGGGTCTGTAAGCTTGCACATTTAACAAGAGCACTGGGCGGTTTAGAAAGTAGGTTCTGCATCAGCCTGCGGGGGCTGCCATAACAATACCACAGACTGGGTGGCTTAAACAACAGAAATCTATTTTCTCACAGTTCTGGCAGCTGGAAGTCCAAACTCAAGGTACCAGCAGGGTTGGTTTCCGGTGAGGCCTTTCTCCCTGGCTTGCAGGCAGCCGCTCTGTGCAAACACACACCCTTGGTGTGTCTTCCTCTTAAAAGGACACCAGTATTACTGGATCAGGGCCCCGCCCTGATTACCTCATTTAATCTTTACTACCCTCTTTAAGGCCTTATCTCCGAGTAAGTCACACTGGGGGTTAGGGCTTTAACACATGGATTTTGGTTGGTGGTGAAGAGGGAGACACACGATTCAGTCCATAGCAAGTCCACAGATCTCACGTAAACACTGCTGCTGGTGGCAGGAAGCCAGTCAAGGGTTAGAGCCTGGGAGTGAGGTGGTCAGAATTTCATTTCGGAAGGATTCTTGTGGACCATTTTGGTCTGGTGAGTTCCGCTTTCCTGTGCCCCCTCCGACCATTAAATTGAGTGTCCCCCTGAGCAAGATGCTTTTCCCCTTAAGGCCTAAGGTGAAGCAGGTGAACCATCTATCTAAAGGCCTTTCTGGTGTAAAACCTCCTGATTAATCCATTAATTTCTTCATGGTTTGGTCTCTCTCCATCCCCCAAGCTGATTGAGCATCTTCTGGACAAGGCCCTATAAGGCCTAGAGAGGATTTATCAAGGCAGGGAGGGACAATCACCTGCCTGAAGTAGATGGCCCAGGTGGGCAGACACACGGACCTGAGGATCTCGGGGGCAGGGGTGAGTGGGACACCCAGGGAGTGTAAGTGGAGAAGGGACGATCGGATTTGTTTCTCTTCTCTTCTCTGCCTGGACACTGCAGCTGTGTCCTGAAGCGTTTGCCAGCTTGCCTTCTGGAATGCCACAGAGGCACCCGAGTGGTCTTTAGGCAACATAAATCTGGCAATGTTACACCCATGCTTAGAGTTTTCCAGTAGTTTTCACTGCACTCAGAATGAATCCAAACCTTGTGCCCTCAAGGCCTTTTGCGACTGGCCCCTGACCACCTCGTACTTTGAGCGGTCACTCTCTTCCCCTTGCCTACCGCACTCCAGTGAGCCTGGCCTTCTCCTGTTCCCACACAGGGCCCCTGCACTGCAGTGCCCACCACCTGGTGCTCTCTGCATCTCCCCCACTAATGTCCCGTGCGTGGCTGCTTCACCTGTGCGGAGACCTGCCTCCTCCCCCACGCAAGGCCATGCCCTTACCCGCTAGGCTCACTCCTTCATGGCATCCTGTTCTTGATTCTGAAATTTTACTTTTTAAAGATTTTTAAGTAATCTCTCCACCCAACATGGGGTTTGAACTTACAACCCTGAGAGCAAGAATCACATGCTCTACCGACGGAGCCAGCCAGGCGCCTCTTGCTTCTGAAATTTTAAATTGATTGTCGGTCTCTCTCACCAGAACATAAGCTCCATGAGCATAGGGCCTTGTCTTTTTGTTCTGGTCCAACCCCGTTTCGGTTTGCTCGACCTGCAGTAATGAAGTACCACAGACTACGTGGCTTACACAACACAAATGTGTTTTCTCATTTCTGGAGGTTGGAGGTGATAGATGGAGGAGTTGCTAGGGGTGGGAGGGAAGGGTCTGCTCAGGCCTCTGTCTCTCTGGCTTGTAGGTGACCATCCTCTCTCCATGTCTTCACACTGCCTTCCCTCTGTATGAGTCTGAGTCCAAATTTGCTCTTTTTAGAAGGACTCGAATCATACTGGATCAGAGCCCACCCTAATGGCCTCATTTTAACTTAATCGCCTCAGTAAAGACCCTATCTCCAAATATGATTACAATCCGAGGTACTAGGGGTTAGGACTTCAACATAAGAATTCGGGGAGGGGGGCGGAAGGATATAATTCAGCCCATAATAATCCCTACTAGCTAGAGTATGTCTGACACAGTAAAAGCTCAAAAGAAACGTGTCGGCTGACTGGCTGTGGCTGCAGCTTGGGAAATGGCCTGAAGGGGATGTGCCTGGAAGAAGGACCAGTTAGGAAGCTGGGCAAACATTCCAGGCCTGGGTGGATGAAGACGTGTACTTGTCAAGTGTGTACGAACACTCCCAGGCCAGGCCAGACACTGCGAAGACCACTGTGAAGTAGATACAGACCCTGCCCTTGTGGATCCGACACTGGTGGGGGCTGTAATCAAATAACCAGGCAACTGCACTTAGAAGCAGGGCAGTAGGGTAGAGAGGAAGGGCAGATTGGAAACGTCCAGATTCTGTTTAAATAGAAGATTTGGGGCTGGAGCTGCCAAATCATCCCCAGGGAGTTCTTTTGAGCCTGGAATGTGCCAGGCCTGTGCTTGGCAGCCAGGCTAGTGTCCTTGACCTGGACAGCCTCATGCATCACTTCCTGCTTACAACCCTCTACACCTGCACCTAGAGTCATGTCCCCCCACCGCCACCATGGCCACAAGGGCCACCTGCACCCTCTGCCTTCACTCACACACTCCAGACATGCTGGCCTTTCCTCTGCTCCTTGAACTTGTCAAGTTCATGCCTGCCTCGGGGCCTTTGTTGTTGTTCTCTCTGCACAGCTGCTCTTATATTCAGGTAAAATGTCAGCTGAAATGTCACCTCCTCGGAAAGGCCTCCTCTGATGAGTCCAAGCCCATCCCGTTATTTTCTTCATGGTCCTCATCTGGAACAACCCTGCTCAGCTCTTTGCACATCTGTCCCTTCTCCCTCACCCCCCACTGAAATGTCAACTCCACAGGCAGGGTCTGGCATTACATTAACGCAGGGGTGAGCGCCAGCCCCCTCCTCTCTCGATCCAGTCAGCCACCAGGGGCTGAGTTTTCTCCCTATACATTTAAACAGCCTCTCGTGGTCCAGACCCCACTCCTGCCTGCCTCTCATCTCCAATGCATTCTCCAGTTCTGCCCTGTGCACTCGGGTCACACTGACCTTCTCAAGGTTCCGGAAGGGCTGGTCACACTTGGATTTCTGTGACTTTGCGAAGGCTAGTCCCTCTACCGGAATACCCTTCTCCTTTCTCCCTCTGGCACTGGCCACAGCACCTCTCACCCTTGGTTCTTGCGATTCCCTAGCACTTTATCTGATTTCTTTCCTTCCAACTGGAGCAAGTACAAGCTTTTACCTTCACCGAAATAGAACTTTGTTTCCTGACTTGATTTAATCTGTCTGCAGCCATTTTAATCCAATAATTTCCCGGTGAACTTGAATTCAGTTGACTTCTCATTCTCTACAGTTTAAACTCAATCTCCTCAAGGTTGTTTCTTCCCATCTCCCCCTCCTCTGGCCCTGGGGCTCATGTTCAATGTGTAGGAGGGCTTACCCAAATGCCAGGAAAGCATGTCTGGGGAGGGGGGCACCCATTCGTTGGATGTCCTCTGTTCTGGACCCTTGTGGGCCTCCTGTTCCAGGGAGAACTCTCTTCCATAATTCTGCCACAGCCCCATCTATGCTGGCCTCTCCTCCCACTGTGGCTTCTGGTCATAAGCTTCTTTCCCTCCTACATTTGAGGGGATGACCCCTGGTTATCAAATCCATACGGGTCACTCTGCACTGCCCTTGGCTCCAAATACCAGCCCTTCTGGATATGCCAGACCTCCCACAGCTCCTCTGCACCTTTCCTGGACCACAGTGAGTCAGTCTTTCCCAGTGTGAGGCCTAGAGGCCTGCCAACATCCTGCATGATTGACTGCCCCAGGCCAGGCGTGGGATCTCCCAGGAAGGCTTTATTCTCATCTGCCCCTTGCCTCAGTTCAGTGGGGTGAGGCTGGGGCACGGAGAAACCCATCTCTTAGCTCTTTCTGGTTCTGAACAACTCTCCTGCCTGACTGGCTATGTTGGTTACAGACAGTTCTCTATCTCCTTTGTTATCTTCCTAGTCTGGTACCTAGACCGTCTTTGGCTTCTGAAGCTCAGGATTTGTCATCTTTGTTCAGCCTAATGTGATACCTCTCTGGTTTGCGATGAGGCTGTGAGCAACTCTAGGGGCAGGTCTCTTTTCAGCCATCTGTGTCCCAGCACCTCGAGGGTCAGTACCTGCTCAGGGAAAGGTGTGCTGAGAATGAATGATCCTCAGGGCAGTGCTGGGCTCTCTTGGCCTTGCTGATGGGTGGGCAGAAGCTTCTTTCTTCCAGGTTTCTGCCTGGTAAGGCCTGGCCCCCAGCCCTCTTTCTCTTCCCTGCAGTGGGTGGGCAGACAGGTTCCCTGAGGGGGAAATGGCACACTCTGCCAGGCCTCTTAGGCATTTTCTTCTAACATCAGCTCAGCTTTGTGCATGCTGACAGGGCCTGGGCCCAGAGCCCAGCCCGGTGGGGAAAACTGGCTTTCCCACAGCTGGGGGCTGGGGCAGAGAGGGCAGGGGGCCAGCCCGGGGGTGGTGCTCAGAAATGTGGCAGAGTCCAGGGATGGGGTCCTACCCTGGCTTTACCAACGGAGGGAGGGGAGAAATGGGCATTTTTCTCCTCCAGCCCATTCAGTTTCCCTCTGAAGACAGCTTCTCATAGAGTGCCCAGGACGCAAAGCCTTTCACTGGGTGCCCCCAAGTGGTCTTTTGGGGAAGCGCACCCATTTCACAGTTACTGCCGGATCCAACTGAATTGCTAACCTGAGAGGCTAGCGCATTGCCGCCATGTTAGTGATAAAGCTGAGCCTCGGATGAGGTCAAGGGACTCCTATGTGCTCTTTCTGCCCTTGAGTTGTGGGATGACTTGTCTCAGCCCGAAGTGACAGTACCAGCTTTTGAACCAAGGTCTCTTCTGGGTGAAAGTCAGTCCATGTCCCTGTCCTGCAGCCTCTCTAGGAAGCCCTTTCTGGGTTGAAAGGGCATGGAGGGGTCCCTTGGTCCCATTCTTGATCTGACGCTTACATCGTTTGTCATCCCCTCCCATGCAAGTTATCAATCTCTGCTTGGGCCCTTCCAGCCATGGTGGAATCACGAACTCGCAGAGCACCTACAAGAGCTCTGGGCCGCTGTCGGCAGTGGTGTATCGTGGGGGGAGGGACAGTTACTGCCACTGAGGGCAGAAGGCGGACCGGAGCTAGAGATGCTCCCCCGTCTCTGGGGAGGTGGGAAGGCACAGAGGCGCAAGGGTGATCACCGGTCCCCCGTGGCAGCACCATGGCAGCACCACCAGCCAGCCAAACAGCCTGCAAGATTTTGAGGTGATGCCGCCTGTCCTGCTGGAGGCTGGCCTTTCACGGGTTCCCAGATGATGGTGATGGGAGGCAAAGCCTCCGGCTGCAGGGCTCACTGAGGGTAGTGACAAGTGCAAGGCCTTGGTCTCCTTGCCTGAGTCAGTGATTCCTGCACTGCCTGCCCACAGAGCCTGCTGGAGAAAAGCGGTAAAGGCCTGGGAAGGAGAAAGGGCAGTGTGGAGCTGCCCTTCCCCTGGCTAGGAGCTGTCATTTAGATTAAATGTGCACAGGCCTCTGGCCCGTCGATACCCAGAGGAGTGGCCCGGGAATCTTGTGCTAGGCCTGCATGGGAAGGCAGTGGCTGCCGCCTCCTGCCAGGCCTTGGGGGAATCATGGATCTTCTCTGAGCTGTGTTCTCCTTGACTTTAAGGGTTCTCCCCAAATGGGCACATCCCCTCTTCTCTGCTCCCACACACCCTCTGACCTGAGGCTGATCATGTTGCTGTCTCCATGTTCAGGTCATCTCTGGAGTAGGAGCATGCCCATCAGTGGTTAGGAGCATGGCTGGTGGCAGGGACAGAGTGCATCAGGATGCTGTCTGGGAGGCTTACAGGCCAACCTATCCTGAAGGCTGGGCATGTGGGGGCCCTCCCCAGGCACTGATGTTTGCCTCCTTCCCCAGGACCGCGGATCAGCCCTGGCACCCGACCCACCAAACACTGCCTCCTCTACAACATTCCACAGACTGCCCAGGCAATGCCTGAATTTCCCCAACAGTGCCGAACTGGTTCTATCTGATACATATAGCTCTGACCATAACAGAGTTCTTCCCAAATAGGCGGAAATCTCTTTTCCAGAGCTTCTACCCACTGGACCTTGTTCAGCCCAACAGACCCACAATAAGCACATCCAACCCTTCCACAAGGGCAACTGTAAAAGAATACAAAAGAGTCATTCTACCTCTTGCCAACTCAGTAGCAGCCAGCACATGGCGCTGCACCCTTTGCACCCAGGACCCTTCCGCAGGCCACGTTCTAGTTTGCTGTGTCTCTCAAAGTACAGGAAACTGAATAGACGGCATCAGACTACATGCTGTTAGAAATGGAAGTTTCATGCCACAGCTGATCCGTGGTCCTGGGGAAGGAGGCAAACATCAGTGCGTGGGGAGGGCCCCCACAGCACCTGAGCCTGGGACAAAGTCAGTACACAGTACGCGCTGAATGAAAAGAACATAATGGTGCTTGGCACAAAGACCCATGGGTATAAGAAACTGGCACACAGTCAGCAAGTGGCTTCAGCACTGGGGCAGCCCCCTACCCTTGTGGTGCCTATCTCCTCCCAGGCCCCGACGCCGCTGGGCAGACTCATGTCGTCAGTCCCCAACTGACACTTCCAGACTGGGAGCCAACTAAGTGTGCCCTTGAATCCAGGCAGAAGAACACCTTATGCGCCAGAGGCAGAATTCAACTAGCAAACCAAGGAATTGAAGTCCAAAAGGGAGATTAAACAATGAGACAATTCTGACCTGATTTACGGCAGCAGCTGCTACTTACTGCTCTCAAGAGGCAAAAGCCTCAGAGGTTCTCACGCTGACATCTAAAAGATGACCCAGACAACCAGCCAGACACGCATAATCCTTACCAGGGGCATGCTTGTAGCAATGTACACAGTGAGCCCAGCTCTTTCCTTCCCGATCCTTTTTCTTCAAGGGTTCATTATAAATAATAGCCACCATCTACTGAGCACTTACCATGTGCCAGGCACTGTGCCTAGTGCTTTCATATACAACCTCAGTTAATCCCCATGATCCTTTAAGACAGAAACAACTATATTTACAGATGAGAAAACTTGTATCCAAGGTTAAGCAGTAAGCAGGGGAAGGCAGGATTAGAACATAGGCCTCTAAGGGCTTCAGGCCTATGTTTCTAACCACGATTTGCTATGCTGTTTCAAGATCCTGGGGCCCTGTGACCTCCTCCTTGCTTAGGAGGCCAGCGATGATGTGGTTGTTTTCCTGGTCCCTGGGCCTCTGCTCCAAACTCATCACCTCTCTTGGGTCTCCACTACAGGGTGGTACCTGAGGCTCTGAAATGCCAAGTCCTTCAACCATGACAGAGAGTTGCTTTATTATTAAACGGAACTGTCCCCTGGGAAAGGGCAACTCTCCACCTCTACCCCAAAACACAACCCTCCTAGAGGAGGGGAAGTTTTCCAACTACCTCGCTTCCAACTTCAATCTCCAACCTCAACTGCTTGCCATTAAGGTTGTTTCTTCTTTTCTACTAATAAAACAGTTAAGACAATTCTGTCCATTTTGTTTTATTTGTTAAATTGCTAAAAAGTCATTGGGGAAAACCTCAACAAAAAATGAAATTGACAGATTTAAATATCAACGAAGTCCACTTTTCATTCCTACACTGTAACGTGCCTAAAATGACCATCTCAGGGTAAGCCGCCAGGGACCCCTGAGTTGTATGGGAAACATCACTCACAGCACCAGCTTCGCCAGGGCACGGCAGGTGTGCGCGGACATGAACCCTGCTTGGTGGGAAGGGAGCAGAGCGAGGAAAGAGAGCAAGGGTGGAGCCAAGGCCTAAGGGTTGCTCTCATATGACAATGAACACAGTGAGAGGGAGCCACTTACTGGTGACCATGCAGAACATGCCTTCTGCAGTTCGTGGGGAGGCTGCCCAGGACGCAGGCCTCAAAGTTCGGCTTCCTTGGCCCTGGGTGTGTTCAGATCCTCCCCACTGACTTGTGCGCTGGTAAGAGAGCACAGACAATGCAAAGCAGAGCCCATCACCATGCCAGGGTCCCCACAAGGACAAGGACAAGGACAGACAGACAAACCCACAGGAACATCACTTTTAAGGGGAAGCAAAGAAGCAAAGCAGAAGGAAACCCAGAAAGATAAAGTTAGAGGAAAAGAAGTATCCCTCTGTTCTCCATCAGCTGGTGGCCTTCTGTTCTCCAAGCCAGGACTTCTCAAGTTGGTTTTCTTTTGTTGTCCTCTTCATTTTAGAGTTCCAACACAGTTCCTGGGACAGTTCGTGGTTTTAGCTCTTGATATAAAACTCAAACATTAAAATAAGATCAATCCGCAGAGGGCTAGGAGGAGAGGAAGGCCAATATTACCCTTACAACTAAATTTAAGCTTGTTTTGACACCTAATTTGTGCTCCTAAAATACAGAACTGTGTGTGTGTGGGGCGGGGGGTGTGAAGGGGTGTTTGTGCAGTGCACCACCCATGTTTAGAAGAGTAGAAATGTGAACGGAAATACAGAACCCTCTCTGCTGCCCAGCCTGCAAGGTGAGAAAACAGAAGCTCTGTCCAAGAGGGAAGGAAGACACCGAGATTCTCACAGGTCCCCAAGGTGGCCGGGGATGTCCATGTGACAGTGGGGCTCTCAAAGGCACACTTGCAGGAATGGAAGGGGTTAAAGCTTCAAGTAGAAACAAGATGTATTTTAAATACTTCAATACTGACAAATATTTGCTAATTTAGGTGCTCCTGAAGGCCAAAGAAATTTTTTGTCTCATTTTTCTCAGTGAATTGTTAAGACAAAATTGTTATCCCGTCCAAACCAGAGCTGTAGTTAAACGTGCCCTCACAGAAGCACCCAGGGTGCTGGTGGACGCTCTCCGCACATGGGACACCTGAAGTTCCCCTGCACGGATGGCTTCACAAGGGTCTGAGGACACGACCACCTTGACCGTGTGGAGTCATTCTCCTAAGGTATCTGCCCACAGCGCCCAGGAGCCACCAAGGCCAAAACCACCAGGTGCAGTTGAGGCAGATTTTTCTTAAGGAGCTGGAAACACAGTCTGGTTCCAAGCGGTCTCGGTAATACTGGGTGCCCCAGAGTTCCAAGGAGCCAGTTACTTTCCAAGGGCATCATCACCTCCACTGCCTGCCTGTCTGGGGCAAATAGAGGGAATCCACAAGCCAATAGCTGGCTGAGGGAGGACACAGGACAAAGGGAATTGTCACAAAGTTGAGATTCTGAACTCTCAGGCTTCCAAATACTTTATATTTAAATAGGAACTGAGTTTGGGGATGCTGTCCATGCACATATGCAATGTCATAAACAAAGTTCAGCAATAGCAATAATGTAATACCTAATTTTACAGGCTAAGCTTTCTCTTGTGAGTAAGGACCCCACATGATCTAACAGTCTTTGCCGAAGAAGGACCAGCAACAGCCCAGGAGCAAGGTGTCTAGCAAGCTAAGTGCTGAGCTAGGAGTAGGTGGACACCATAGTAAATAGGCACATGGTAGTTTCATCATCTAAGGGAACAGTTTCTGGAACACAGACCTCTTCCTGTGATCTGGCCCTTTCCTGGGCTTGGCACCAGAGGGGCTTTCCCACCAAGACCACATTGTAAAAGCTAATGGCTTGGGGAAAGAATTCAACATGATGTAATAGGAGAAAACACACTTATCAGACAGACTGCTAAGTGTTGGCCGAAAGCCAGGACCCAAGGCCAGCTGTCGGCAGGCTTCTGCTTGGGAAATGCTATTAAGAAAAACGGGAGTGTGAAAGATGGGAAATGCAATGTTTTAAAATTCAAATCCTAAAGGCAAAGTAAAAATCTTTCCACGGATGAGAAATTACCAAAAATTAAAGTGGTGCCATTTGACTTACTCTAACATCTTCTAGGCTCAGGCCATGGTTTACAGACTGGTAATTTGTAACTTCCTATATCAACCAAAGAAATGCTCTAGTTCGTTGCACTTTATCTCAGAAATGGCGTGACATAAAAACCCAACCTTTATTTGGGTCACATGTGAAAGAGACAGTCACAAAGGAGGGGCCGCTCCTGAGGTGAGCCTTGCATCAAAGAGCTAAGCACCCGACACTCAACCCAATCAGTAGTAGTCAACAGCCAGGCAGAAAAATGCATGTCGCAACAAGGGCAGAAATCACTTCTAGAAGGAAGTATTACTGAGATTACCTTTCAGGATCAATTTCCACATTGTATAAATATGGATGGGTGTGCCCAACGTGCTTTGGAAGTAAAAAGAAGCCCAAAGGGAAAAAACAGTATTTTTTGATGCTTTAAGGATTTCTCATGATACTGACATCTTGGAATTCCCTACCAGGCCCCCTAAGTGATACCAGAGAAGGGGTTCCAAAAATATCTCTAGGAGATTTCCCTAGGCACCTTAGCTTTGTAAAAGAAACAGAAAGTGAGAAAGCTTTCAGGGCTTAAAAAAAAAAAAAAAAAAAAAAAATCCACATATGCCAAAAAAAAGGAAAAGGCAGCTTCTGAGGATCAAGTTTTAAGGGAACAAATGTGGTTTTTGGCAACTTGCAATCAAATACGATTGTCAGAAAATTCCAAAATCAGACACCAATATGTTTTCTGAGACACGGAGGGAGCACGCTAAAGACCAGTGGACACTAGGTGGACAGGCGTCCCTGTATAAACACTGCCTCATGGTGATCCTGGCACACACACGTGGAACAGAATTCCTGGCTGGGTAACTTTCCTCAGTCCCAAGGGCAGAGGGCATGACCTCAAAGAGAAGTCTGCACAGGTCCCGTGTGGTTTTAAAAGGAAGAGAGGAAGAGTTCTCTACAGGCTCCTTTCACCCTGCCAGCTCCTGGAGCCCGAGGATCGGGAGGCTCCACGTGCACACCTTACACACGCTCTTTCTCTAACTCCAAGAAGGCCACATAAAGATTTACGGGGGCTCTTCAGTTGCTTTAGGTAAATTCTGACATTAGTCTGTTCCCTAAATTCTGGGTCTAGTTACCAGCAAAGTAGAAAAAGGCAGCACAGCCTCTGCTAAAACACAGCAACAAATTTATCTGAACCAGGACGGAGACGTCTCCCTCTCTGTAAACAGAGTTGGCTATAGAATATATATTTATAGATTTATATATAATTTTTTTCTTAATGGAGATTTGATCCCAGCCTGGAGTGAGTGAGGTTGGGAACTGGGGTTTTGGTTTATGGGAGTATCTGTCCTTTGTTTTCCCAATTCTCAGTCCAAATGCTTGCACGCTGGAAAATTAAAAGCCACAGAAAGGGAAAGGGGTTTAGAACACATTATCTCTTTGCTCGCACAAAGTACAAGGCGTTTGTTTTTGGATAGTACTTCACATTCTGTTTCTTGTCCATGAGTCCTCCAAATATGATGAGTTCACCCCTGCCTTGGACCACTGTATGCAGGCTGGTTTCAGGAGGTCCGACCACAGAACTGCTGTTAAATACTTTCCATTTGACCCGCCCCTTCTCCTTGGTGTCTTTAATGTCTAGCACGTACATCTGCATGGGCTTGCAGTTCATACTCTGGTACAAAGGTTTGCCAACATTTAGGGACTGAGGAGGGTGGTGGCCCAGGCGGCGAGCAATGGGAGGTAAGGAATGTCCATCTCCTTGGGCAGGCCCTGGGCGGGGAACGGGCACTGTTTCTCCACTGCTCAGGTTCTGGCTCCCAGGAGAGCCTGGAGAAGACCCCAGAGGAGGACTTAGTGCTGCAGAGGCTGAAGGGCCTTTGGATGACATTGCTTTGATGGCTTCTAGGCTCCGACGCAGGGCACCTGGGGAGACAGCTCCTGCAAGGGCACTGGCCACATGTGGCGGGGTGTGCACACCATTTGTCTGTTCAGGAGGATGTCTCATGCTTCCCCCAACTGTCCTGTTGTCCACACCATCCATATGATTGCTACTCGGTGCGGGTTTCAGATCCCAATTCAGATCTATGGATCCTAACCTCAGATCTTTCTGATCCGGTAGTGACCCTCGTCGGGGGGCCAGAGAAAGTCCCATTTTGAGGTCATATCCTTCAGTGGTAGATGGAGTGCTAGGAGATACAGCCTGCACAGGGCTGTCCAACGAAGAGCCACCTATAGCTGCTGTTCCTGGAGACAAATTCCCACCATTGAGGATGGGAGAGCCATCTCCTCTGGCTGGGGAAAGGCTCCCTTCCCGGGAACTTGAGGGGGTCTGCCTTTGAGCTCTGGGTCTCAGTGTTCCCCAGCGGCCGTTAACACAAGGGGCTTCATCCATACTCCTTACTGGAGAATGAGAGCGGTACTCTCGGGTTTCAGGAACCAGGGCTGGAGGAGTGGCACTGATAGGCGATGGGCGGGAGTTCAAACTGGGGCTGAGTGGGGCTCTCCCACTAGGAGCCTGGCTGAAGACCACCACACACTGCCCCACCTGGGAGACAAAAGACCTATGTTCAGTTCTGATCATTCATTTAATATCAAACATTTTATTTTATTTATTTTTTTTAAAGATTTTATTTATTTATTGAGAGAGAGAATGAGATAGAGAGAGAGAGCACATGAGAGGGGGGAGGGTCAGAGGGAGAAGCAGACTCCCCGCTGAGCAGGGAGCCCGATGCGGGACTCGATCCCGGGACTCCAGGATCATGACCTGAGCCGAAGGCAGTCGCTTAACCAACTGAGCCACCCAGGCGCCCGTAATATCAAACATTTTATTATGAGCACCTGGGCAGGCCAGGCATTCTGTAGGTACTGGAGACACAGAGGTGAAAATAATGTAGTCTGCCTTCTAGGCTAGACGGGGAGACAGACATAGGAACAATATATGGCTGAAGCATGACAAGGGCTATCATTAGAAGTATGTCTGCAGGATAGGGGTGGGGTGGAGAGAGGAATCAGTTTCTGTCTGGGGACCCTGAGGAAAGGTTCACAAAGAGATGCTTAAGGCTGGCACTGAAAGGACCAGTGGTGGGGGCTCCTTGCTGACTCAGTCAGTGGAGCGTGCAACTCTTGATCTTGGTGTCAGGAGTTCGAGCCCCACCGCTTGGCACGGAGATTATATAAATAAATAAATAAACCTGGGGCTCCTGGGTGGCTCAGTCGGTTAAGCCTCTGACTTTGGCTCAGGTCATGATCCTGGGGTCCTGGGATAGAGCCCCAAAGTGGGCTCCCTGCTCAGGAGGGAGCCTGCTTCTTCCTCTCCCTCTGCCATACCCAACCCCGCCCCCTCCCCTGCATGCTCTCTCAAATAAATATACTTAAAAGAAAAAAAAGGGATCAATGGGGCTCACACAGGTTTCCCATCTAGAGGTTCACAATAAGCAATGCCCAAGGAGCAATGGTTAATGTCCACTTCTTTTATGATATATCAAGGTGTTTTTTATTTCCATACAAATTTGCTTGGAAACCTGACGAGCCAATTTGGCTTTACAGTCAGTGCCCTGCTTACCCGACAAGCTGGGTGGCACCACAGTTCTGGGGCCCCATGGTCTTCATTTTCTACCTTGAGCGGCTGCCAGGCCCAGGGGCCCGAGTGCATGTGCAACAACCAAGCATCCTTGAAGAGCTAGAAGAGAAGGACCAACACCAGGACTCAGGTGAGGTACGCTACAAAACACATACACATACTGGGAATCCCAAAGCTGGGCTGTCTGGTCTAGAGAATGTGTAGGCTCTTTAGAAAGAATAGCAACACTTGTGGTCACTCATTCACTCATGCCCTCATTCATTCACACACTACCACTGGCCCAGAACATGCGATTGTGCTTGTAACCCATGAATCAATTGTAAGTGGTTTTGAATTTTGCCTGTGGTTGTGTGTGTGTGTGTGTGTGTGTGTGTGTGTGTGTGTGTGTGTGTGTTGGTAGGGGAGAGGGTAGATAATACATATCTGCAACTTTCTGAATCTGCATTCTTAAATAAATTCCATGTAAACTCTGGCAGTTATCAGCCTGTTTTTCTGTCCCACCCCTCCCTGAAAGAAACAATAGCAGCAAACCTTACAGCCTAAAGAGGAAGTGGGAGTAGGAAGAATATAGATATAGATATGAATATTTAAGAGACAAATGTCTCTGATTTAAAGCACCTCTCACCCCACAGGGGGGAAAAAAAGGAAAAGAAACAGAGCAGAGTTTGGCCAGAAAATACCACAGCTATATACCCAAAGTGAAAAAGGTACTCTCTCAATAAAAAGGACGTCATGCTCACAAGGTGAGACAAGGGAGCAAGTTTTGAACCCTTAGCAGCATGTGCCTTGTAATGCCACACCAGCAATACTCACAGCATTGGGACCGCCACACCCTCCAAGGATTAAGATAGTTGCATCATCTATGACAATCTGGGGAGAGGAAGACATTTAAAATAAACCTACAAAGACACAGGCATCTGATCTCCTATGCGTCAGTGGTATATGAAAATAGCCTACCCAGAACCCAAATTAAGAGTATTCCAGTCACCATAAACTCTCCATTCTCCCAAAACCATGTCAATTCCGATCCTTGTGAACAAATTACTGATGATTCACCTGAATGGATATATTCCTTGTTGATCAAACATTAACGTGAGCGTACATAAAGTGCAGGGTTCTCTTGAGAAATGAAACAGCAAAGTAAATGCTTTGGGGAGAGGCATAATATAAAGGCACTAAAAATAAATACAACCCATTAGAAGTTGAAAAATAAATACCAGCAAAAAAGAACGACAAAGTCTCTTTGGCTTATTCATGTTGGCAGCTTACCTGACTCCCTCCTCCCTTTCCCATCCTAACCGGAAGATGCTACAGTGTTTGCTGAATAGTTATTTTAATTCCTGAGCACCTGAGATTGGCCACCTCGAGGATGAGGACTGGGGCCGGAGATGTTCGGCTTGGACCACGCCCACTGCTCGAGGTCAAGGACCCAGACATCGTTGCTCCTATAAGATAAGGACATAAGGTTGAAGGAGTTGGGAGCTCCCAGGGACCACAGAGCTGATATAAATGAAGTTACATTTATATTTTATTTATTTTTTAAGTTATTATTTTTAAGTAGGCTCCATGCCCAACATGGGGATTGAACTCATGACCCTGAGATCAAGAGTTGCACGCTCTACCAACTAAGCCAGCCAGGTGCCCCGGAAGTTACATTTATAAAGATGCCTAGCAAAATGCCATGGTCAAAGCTTTTTTTTTTTTTTTTTACTATTATAAAAGCTTATTTAACAAAAAAGTTCAATATGAAAACGCACACGACCTGATTTTTATATCGTAGTAAAACAGGTACTATGGAGGGGACATGTGGAAGCAGCTGATTTCTTCTGATGAACACACCCATTGTTTATACTCGCTCCAAGGCTTCTAACATGATGATACCATGTCCTTGTGTTACCGCCGTTCCAGTATCATTCTGTGGCCCACTAGTTGCTATCTCCACACATTCATCTATCACAAGATTCATAAACAGATCGAACCCCCACAATATTCCTTGGACATGTCTGCCACCATTTAATTTCAATGACAATTTCTTGTCCATAAATTTTTTCAACTCGGGAGGGTGAGCTTTGCTCATGGTGTCTACTCGGCAAGCTGAAAGGTGCTTCCAAACGGAATTCGTGGCATCCCTCATGCTCTGGTCATAGCATCCTAAACTATATTTTTCTTCCCCTCCTTTCCCTGGAGCCCATCTCAAGACCTTCAAACCTTTGCTCTTCCCACTGACCCATAAAGCCTCTCTTGAGTCATGTCTGCAGCCACATACTAGTACCTGAAGTACGAGTGAACCAGTGTTAGCAGGAAATAGCTACTGGTCAAGACACAGCCATTCAAAAGCAAAAACCACAAGGAAGAGAAAAAACTGATGTAAAAGGTAGCTCTATCACTGTCCAGGAGATAAAGATTTATCGATTCTGGCTACAAAAAGTAATTTCACCATGGCTAATGAGATCTGCAGTTTTATCAAGGGCAAACTGGCATCTCCAACCCTCAGGGGACCAGTATGGCAAGGACAGACTACTGGAAGGCAGCCTCTATTTTACCATCACCTCGCTAAGGTCATTTACTCATACAGAGGAACACAGGAACAAGAACTCTAATACTGTAAAGACCTAAACTTTCTCATCTGGGGGGCAGCTCAGTCTCTCCACAACTGTTTTGAAATAGGAAGATGGGGAATACCTTGTCTAACAGAGAAGAGAGTTGGGTCTGGAATGCTTTTACTGTTGACAGCTCATCAA
The DNA here is from genome assembly GCF_009762305.2 of Zalophus californianus. NCBI lineage: Eukaryota > Metazoa > Chordata > Mammalia > Carnivora > Otariidae > Zalophus > Zalophus californianus. Next base: position 11,851,367 of record NC_045598.1, read on the forward strand.
CTTCCCTCTCATGACCATCAATGCAGCTACCATCAACTCAGATAAAGAGTGATTCCGATGGATTGCTCTGGCCCTTGCCTCTGGCCTGAGCTGGCCAGTTGTGGCCAGAGATGGTAAGGACAGTAGGTAGGGAGCACAGCCTCACAGAAGTGCATCGGACCTGACAGTTTTCTCACTCCTACCCACTCCCCCAACCCATCTCATTTGGAGAATGAATCATTTACAACCTGCCCTGTCAATCTACCTCTCTTCTATAAAGCCCGAAAGGGCACAGGCTGAGACATAAAGGAGAGAGCAAGTAAAAGCACTCTGTGCTTCTTAGAAGGTGGCCTTCTGTGGGCACAGGTAGAAACAAACAAGGTGGAGGCTATATAAGAATTCGATCCCACCGAATGAACCACATACCAAATAAAAAGATTCTACACAGCTCTGATTTTGTGGAGGAAGTTTTCCAACCTATTGCTCTGTGATTAGGGGATCAAAACCTAGAATGCTAGGAAGCAACAACTGGTTGGATCAACCAGAACCAGGCTGAGGAATACTGACCTGACTAGTTCACTCTTCCGACCTGTTATCCCCAGGAGTATTTACCTTCAGGTCGATAGGCAGCAAACCAAATATACTTACATTTGCCGGGATCCTAAGGAGCCACCGAAGACAATCATTTTATCATCTATCACACAGGAGGAATGGCCAGCCATTGGAGGTGGCCCATGGGTTGTCACAATGCAGTTCCACCTAATACAAAAAGAGAGGAGGAAGCCAGCAAGTCACACCACCTGTATCTGGTCTTACGTGTTTAAGGTGGAAACAGTAAGTAGGAATGCCTTTAAAATGACAATCCTATCACCTTCAGTAGAGATACTGTTAGGATAATAAATGGAAGATGGCAGAAGGTATTACGCCTTTCCTACAAACCTGCTAAAGCTATGCTCACTTTCAAGTTCTCAGTGTGTATGGCTTAGAGGTGGAGTGTAGAGGTGACCAGAGACGCCATCATGACTCCTTGGCTGCTTCAGCCTAATGTGCTAAAGAAGGACCACCTTCCACTTCTTTCTACAGTCCTGATCAGACGCAGCTGCCAAGAGCCCTGTACTAAGTAGTCCATTACAAGGAAAAAGGAAAAAGAGCGTCAGGAATCAGTCTTCGAGACATAGCAGGGAACAATGAATCATCTGGATCCACAACACACCTGAGGAATGAGCAGCCAAAACTGAAGAGCCTCTATTCTCCAATTGGCACATTTATTTTTCTAGGAAGTGGAATAAACCTCTTCCACTTCTTCTCTTTGGAACAGGGGTTCTTAGCTTTAGTTTATTTTTTTTTAATTCTTTTTTTTACCTTTTAAAAAAACTTCTTTAAATGTAAGCTCTACACCCAACATGGGGCTTGAACTCACAACCTGGAGATCAAGAGCCACATGCTCCACCAACTGAGCCAGCCAGCCGCCCCGTAGCTTTAGGTTTTAAGGGGGTCCTGTAAACTTTCTGAAACTGTCAGCAAATCTGTGCATATGTAAATTTGTTTCCCGGAAAGAGTCCAGAGCTTTTACCAAATTCTCAGAGATTCCTGGACACAAAAAAGGTAAGTCGTCCATTCATCTGAAATCTGTTATTAGATTTCAAGGATTGAAAGGATCTTATCTTTGTGGCTTACCAGTTTTTAGAAGGTGAGTAAGTGTGTATTTCATCAAAGAATCTCTCTGGTTGGTGTAGGGGATACGGGCTTGGCCGCGTCCAGCCACCAAACAGCACCAGTAGGTCCTTGTACACGACCAGAGTTGCTCCAGCTTTAGGGGAAGGATAGGACCCTAGGAAAGGTCAATAACATCATGGTTAGGATTCAGGGTCTCACAAGCCATAGGCAGGTTGTCTACAGATCACCTTTCCCTGAAAGAATCACAAAAGGGGAACCAATATTATAAAACATAAGGGAAAGGGGGAGAACAAAACTGGTTTGAAGTCTGACAGAAAACCATCACCAATTTATACAACTTTTTTTTTTAATATTGATACACAATGTTATTTTAAGTTTCAGGTATACAACATAGTGAATCCACAAGTTTATGCATTATGCTTAGTTCACCACAAGTGTAGCTACCATCTGTTGCCATACACCACTATTATAATATCACTGGACTTATACATCATTTATAATTAAAAGAGAGAAACCTGAGTTTGAGGAAAGTTACTTATTTTGCTTACCTTAAATTAGGGATGAGAGTACCTATTTCATGAGGCTGTTTTGAGTATTAAAGAATACATCTGAGGGGCACCTGGGTGGCTCAATCAGTTAAGAGCCTGCCTTCGGCAGGATCCTGGGAATCAAGCCTCACGTTGGACTCCCTGCTCAGTGGGGAACCTGCTTCACCCTGTTCTCCCCTGCTCGTGCTCGCTGTATCTCTCTCTCTCTCAAATAAATAAATAATCTTAGGGGCGCCTGGGTGGCTCAGTTGTTATACGTCTGCCTTCGGCTCAGGTCATGATCCCAGGGTCCTGGGATCGAAACCTGCATCGGGCTCCCTGCTCCATGGGAGGCCTGCTTCTCCCTCTCCCACTCCCCCCGCTTGTATTCCCTCTCTCGCGGTGTCTCTCCCTGTCAAATAAATAAAATCTTTAAAAAAATAAAAAATAAATAAATAATCTTAAGAAAAAATAAAAAATACACCTGAAGCACATACACAGTGCCTGGCACAAAGCAGGTGTTCAATAAATGTTGACTCTCTTGCCCATCCCTTTAATCAGCTTACTAGAACCCACACAGGAAAAGAATGTAAGGAATCTAGCGAGTACACATACAGGCTAGTACCTGGATGCAGCATAAAAACGGCTGCTGTTAGCAAACCTGGGTAAAACAGGTGGCAGCCTGGAGTTCTCCATTGTGTCGAGTCACACGTTAGCATGGTGACCTCTAGGCCTCTAGCTGTGGGCCTCACTAGCACAAATGGGGGCAGAATTTCAGGCTCAATATGAAGGCATTCCAACGGAGCTGCAGGCCTGATACCAGCAGTGTCTATTAAGGCCATCCAGGCTGGACTTCTGAGCTACGTTGACCAAATCTTGAAACAACAGAAATATGGCTTATGCTAGAAAACCTTAGGGATAACAAATGTCACATAGAAACAGGATTTTTCAGAGCCTTTTCTGTCTTTTAAATAACAATTGCTATTTCTCCCAATCTCTTACTCTACGTGCCACATTCAGTTTGCTAAAGATCAAAGAAATTTGTCTCAATACCCAGGTGTCAGTAAATACTGTAATATTCAAGAAAAAAAATTTTTGTTACCACCACAGGATCCATTAAAAAAAAAAAAAATCTTAAGCAGAAAGAATCCCAACAGTATATTAAGCTAATAGCAGCTGAGGTGCTCCCATTCAGGTAAAGAGCTGGGCCCCTCCCCTTCAGCAAGGGGTTTTGGGAACATGGTTTGAAAACCCCTCTTAGACTGCTTTAATGGTGTTGATGACAAAGTCTCAAGGCTGAAAAAGTGAGCAAGTGGCTGTCTTCCTTGGGCTCCCACTTAACAGGAACTTCCATGATCTACTGGGAAGGTACCAATCCTCAGACAGTGGAGTGAGCATCTAAGAGTACTATGTGGCATCAGCTATTTTGAGCACTCTCCTAACAGAACAGACATCAATCCAAACAGGATCTGACCAAAGAAATGAGTTTTCTCTAGGAATGATTCTGCTGTCAATGAGCAGCACTGACTGAGGGAATACTGGCTGAGGTACTCCATGAGCTTGCTCCTGCTACCCTCATACCCTTCTGGAATCATGACTAAGGGGGCTGTTGTCCTTCACAGAGTCTTGTGATCTCTACTGAAAACTTTTGCCTTCCCATAGGACACCTGGGTGGCTCAGTCAGTTAAGCATCTGCCTTTGGCTCAGGTCATGATCCGAGGGTCCTGGAATTGAGTCCCACATCGGGCTCCTAGCCCAGCAAGGAGCCTGCTGGTCCCTCTGCTTATGCTCTCTCTCTCCATAAACAAAATTAAAAAACAACAACAAACAAACAAACAAACAAAACCCTTGCGTTCCCAGGAGGAAGCCTCCTAGAAAACTTAACTAATATAGTGGTCTAGTTAAAATGCTAGTATTTCCCCAAAATGATTTAATTTGTGAAATACCAAACAATGCTTCAAGTTCTTGCCCTAACTTTGGAACTCATAAATACTATGAAAAAGTTGGAAAAAACAAATAAAACACATAACAGATTCAGCAGAGTAGTTACTTAAAAACCTTCGAGACTAAAATTTGGTTTGGGATTTGAAATACTAGAAATCCTGGCTTTTAAAATCAAGTGTACAAAATGAAACAGCACCATTTGCAATGACGTGGATGGAGTTGGAGTGTATTATGCTGAGCAAAATCAGTCAGAGAAAGACAAATGCCGTATTTTACTCATATGTGGAATTTTAGAAACAAAATGAACAAGGCGGGGGTGAAGAGGGATAAACCAAGAAACAGACTCTTAAATACAGAGAACAAACTGATGGTTCCCAAGGGGAGGTGGGAGGGGATGGGTGAAATAGGTGATGGGGATTAAAGGAGGGCACTTGTGATGAGCACTGGGTGGTGTACGAAGTGCTGAATCACTATATTGTACACCTGAAACTAATATTACATTGTATGTTAACTAACTGGAATTTAAATAAAAACTTAAAAAAATAAAATGAAGCAGCAGACCAAGGGTCCCCAAAACAAAAAAACATGGAATCAGGAGCGCCTTGCTGGCTCAGTTGGAGGAGCATGCAACTCTTGACCTTGGGATTGTTGAGTTCAAGCCCCATGTTGGGCCTAGCACTTACTTTAAAAAATAAACTGATTAAATTTTTAAAAAATCATGGAAACGATCAAACAGAATTTTTAATTGGCCATTTGTATCAAATTTACATCAAAAAATTTTAAGTGCAGGGCACCTGGGTGGCTCAGTTGGTTAAATGTCCAGTTCTTGATTTCGGCACAGGTCAAGATCTCAGGGTGGTGAGTTCAGCCCCATGTCTGGCGCTGCACTGAGTGTGGTGCCTGCTTCAGATTCTCGCTCCCTCTCCCTCTGCCCTTCCCCCCACACTCACTCGCTCACACACTCTCTCTCTCAAATAAATAAATCTCAAAAATAAATTTTAAGTGCATATGCTTTCAATCAGTAATTCCATTTCTAAGGATTATCTAATGATAGCTGGAAAAAATGAAAAAAGAGATACATACAAGGATGCTCATTTGAACTGTTAAAGTAGACCAAGGAATAGTTATATAAAAAAACACTATGTGGCAATTAAAAATTATGGGGCTCTTTATTTGTCTTAGAACAATCAATGTCCATTCTTTATTAGGTGAAAACTAAAAGCAGCAACTGACCATGTGCCTATGTTTAGGGGTTATGGGGAAGGTGGTAGGAAAGGATGGGTGACTTTTTTTTTTCCATAAAGATTTTATTTATTTATTTACTTACTTACTTTAGAGAGAGAGCGTGGGAGACATGCATGAGTGGGGGTGGGGGGGTGGGGATGAGAAGCAGCCCGGAGGGAGAAGGAGGGGCAAAGAATCTCAAGCAGACACCGTGCTGAGCACAGAGCCTGACATGGGGCTCAATCTCATGACCCTGAGATCATGACCTGAGCTGAAACCAAGAGATGGATGCTCAACTGAGCCACTGAGGCACCCCAGGTGACTTGGTTTTTAAGAGAAATTGCAATTACTACTATTAACTACTGCTACTACTAATGATAATGACTAATATGTATATTTATCATATGCTAGGCACCACCCAAGTACTTCGCATGCAAAAGCTAATTTAATCCCTCCCTTTAAAACAAAACAAAACAAACCTCCTAGTTTTATTCCCATTTTACAGGTGAAGAATACTGAGGCACAGCTCATTTAAATAACCTAAGGTCACAGACTAATAAGAATTCTAATCTTATTTAATCGGGATTTAAAGCTCATTCTTGGGGCACCTGGGTGGCTCAGTTGTTAAGCGTCTGTCTTCGGCTCGAGTCATGATCCCAGGTTCCTGGGATCGAGCCCCGCATCGGGCTCCCTGCTAGGTGGGAAGCCTGCCTCTCCCTCTCCCACTCCCCCGCTTGTGTTCCCTCTCTCGCTGTCTCTCTCTGTGTCATATAAATAAATAAAATCTTACAAAAAAATAAAACAGAACTCATTCCCTTAGCCATTTTATTAAACTGCTCTTCATGCATATACATACATCCTTTCTGAGTAGTTGCCACAAGCAAGTCAGATACTTTATTTTTTTTTAAGATTATTTATTTATTTATTTGACAGAGAGAGACACAGCGAGAGAGGGAACACAAGCAGAGGGAGTGGGAGAGGGAGAAGCAGGCTTCCCGCAGAGCAGGGAGCCCGATGTGGGACTCGATTCCAGGACCCTGGATCATGACCTGAGCTGAAGGCAGACGCTTAACGACTGAGCCACCCAGGCGTCCCAAGTCAGATATTTTAAAAGGTGGGAGTGTTTCAAAGCTGAAAAAACACTTTCCTAAGTCTTAATTAATTAGGTAAGCCACAGAGAACGAGTACACAAGAGAGGTAAATAAACTGAACAGAAGGCTATTCTTAGGACCTCTTTTTCCCCACAAGACTTTGGGTCACAACCTACTGCTGTTACAGGACACTTTACTTGTTCTCTGAACTCTCCAAGGAAGAGTAAACTGGGGCCAGTGACAATGACATATCAATCCTTAAGAATCACCTTAGGTAAGGACTTTCCAAAGTGACTTCTTGGAGCGCCTGAGTGGCTCAGGCGGTTAAGTGTCTGCCTTCAGCTCAGGTCATGATCCCAGGGTCCCAGGATCTAGCCCTGCTTCTGGCTCCCTGCTCAGTGGGGAATCTACTTCTCCCTCTGACCCTCCCGCGTCTTGTGCTCTCTCTCTCTCAAGTAAATAAAATCTTAAAAAAAAAAAAAAAAAAGTGACTTCTCAAATATCTTGACCTTTTAGAAAGCCAAAATCCTTCCCTCTACTTCCTATCCCAAGGAGTGGGAGAACTCCCTCATCCAGCATTTCCAAGGCCTATTTCATGTCACAAATATATATTTTAATTTCAGCATCTTAAATATTTTGATAACTAAGTAAGGTCATAAAGTTAACTGTGTTCCTCCACCTAGATTTGTAAGGAAGGTAGGAAAAAATTACCACACAAGAACAAATGAAGCGGCGGGGGGGGGGGGGGGGGGTGAGGAGGGCACAGAATTCAACATACAGCCCCTATTTAGTTAGTTCAGGTAGGAGAAGTAAAAAATACTAATGTATCAGATTTTCTATGACCCAATTATGCATATAATGTTTGTATTTGTTGCAAATTGGATACTTTTAAATTCTTGTTACTTTAAGAATCAATAGTGAACCCTCTGTAATACAAAGTCCCTAATTTGATCATTTCTAAGAATTTACGTCTTTCTTTCTTTCTTTTTATTTTATTTATTTGAGAGAGAGCAAGGGCAGGAGGGGGAGGGGAGAAGAAGGAGGAGGAGGAGTAGAAACAGACCCCCCCAAGCAGGGAGCCCCACCCCGGGGCTCTGTCCCAGGACCCTGAGATCAGGGCCTCAGCTGGAGGCAGACACGGACGGACTGCGCCACCCAGGCGCCCTCCTATTTTTTTTTTTTTTAACTTTTATTTATTTTTTTTATTTTATTTATTTATTTTTAAAGATTTTATTTATTTATTTGACAGAGAGACACAGTGACAGCAAGCACACAAGCAGGGGGAGTGGGAGAGGGAGAAGCAGGCTTCCCGCAGAGCAGGGAGCCCGATGTGGGACTCGATCCCAGGACCCTGGGATCATGACCTGAGCCGAAGGCAGACGCTTAATGACTGAGCCACCCAGGTGGCGCCCTCCTATTTTGAATTTGTTTAAAGCAGAGGGTCTTTAACTCCCCTCCCAGTGATCTTAATTCAAGGTTCACAAATCAAATGAATTAAATTTATCGTGAGGTCAGAGACTGCGGGGTCAATGAACTTTGGCAATTTCTATAAGTTGAAGAATAAACGGTCTTTTTAGCCAAGCGGAGTTCTAGAAAGCAAACAAGTCTGTACTAGAATTCTGAAAAAACAAGAAAACTCATATTCAAATTACACACCTTTATCTATGTTTTAAAGTTCCAAGAAAAGCAAGCTATTTCAAGAGCACTTAAAACTTTATTAAAAACCCAAAACAAACAAACAAAAACCCTCAAAACATGACCACACCGTTAGATAAGGGAAATAGCTTTTATATGAACTAGCCCTAGACAAAATGTGGGGTCCAAAACTTTGAAGAACTGTACATATGTGCATCCAATTCCTCCCATACGGTAGCTAGAATGATACCATATTTGTTTAATAATTTTTTATTAACACACACCTGCCTACCATGCTAGAAACTGATTTATTGGAAATCTGGTACATTATAAAGTACTTTGACAACAGCAGACCCTCCACAGTTAAGAGGCCCATCATTATCATCATGGTGACGTATGATGAAATAAATCCCCTTCCCTTAAGAAAATTTATTTATGAAGAATTTATACTCATTAGGACATCTCTTGGCCTACCTTCAAAATAACGTGGCTACTAAGCCTCTAGACAGTCTAAATATCATTGTATCACAAAAGTAGAGGAAGAAAGGGTGTCGCTCCCATGCAGGCTCTTGTCAAGCACCACAGGACCGAATGTGCCCATATCAAACCATGTTACTCGGGCCTGTTCCTCCCCCAGAGCCAATAGTTAGCCTCACAGGGTTCATTCCCCAAACATAATCACACAGATCTGATCAATGGAGCAAATCTCTGAACAAGGCACAAACCAAAAAGGCAGCTGTGGGAAACTGGATAATCAGACAGGCACCCTCTACACAGAACTAACATTCCCTAAAATTAGTTCAGATGCTTCCCAAGGTTCCTATGAAATCAGGGAATTTCACATGTGAAAGACAGTGGCAGAATTACAAGGCATTCTTGTTTACTTTTGCAAAGAAGACGGTAAAACAGTGAAGCAAGTTCAAATTCTGGTTTGGTTTCTTTGCCACTTTCCCACAACTGTAGTTTCTATTCACACAGAACGAAGGACTAGAAGAACAGCTCAAATGTTTGATACAAGATAAAACAAGTACTGGTTTTAATTAGGGATGCGTATAATTTTATGCATGGCTAAAACATTATTTCTACATCTCTATTCCAAGATCAGTCTTTATTAATATTATCGATTTATTATTAAGGTGTTATAAACAATAGCCACCGTCCCCCTGGAGCGTTAATTCTCAAACTCCAGCTTATGTTAAGTTAAAAGCAGCTGGAGGACTTGTTACAATACAGGTTGCTGGGCCTCACTTCTGCCTTTCCTATTTAGTAGGTAGGGAGTGGGGGCCCAGAGGTTACATCTGTAACAAGCTTCCAGGTGATGTTCATGTTTGGGGACTAGACTTTGAAAACCATGTTGCAGAGTTAAACCATCCTTGAGTGAGCATGTTAGGTAATGCTCCTAAATGACATTAACATGGAATATATACAGCCTGTCTTTCTTTTCTTTCCTTCCCTCCTACCTTCCTTCCTTTCTAAGATTTACTTATTTGAGAGAGAGAGAGGAAGTGAGCGCATGTGTGTGTAAGGGGGCGGGGAAGGCAGCGAGGGCAGGGTCCCACATGGGGCTCCATCCCACCACCCGTAAGATCACAACCTGAGCCTAAACCAAGAGGCGGACGCTCAACCTATTGCGCCACCCAGGCACCCCATACAGAGTTTTTTTCTAGGCACACTCAGTATATGACTATATGGAAACCTTCATTTTGGTTAATAACGTAAGGACAAGGGTCCAAAGTGGGCTTTCCTCAACAAATGCTTTGCTCACAGGGGTGGTGAAAAGAACCCTCACATTTTCAGTATACAAACATTTCTCCTCATCTACAGGTCACTTAACTTACACTTTGCAAAATAAATAAAAAGGAAAAAAAAGTTCTACCTACTGGCTTTCAGGCAAACAGCTTTAAGACTTATTTACAGCAACATAGGTTACCTGCTAATAGTTCTCCATGACTCTGAAAACAGAAAGACTTGACGACTAGGAATTAGGGACTTACAGGAGGTAAAGTTTGAAAACGACTATGAACATGAAAAATTTAACCATGGGACTCATGAGCATACTAATAGATCCAGAAGAAAAGTACTGGATAAAAATCTTTTATTTTGCTCATGGAATTCCAGAAAGTTCTGCTATGTGATTTGCTTTTTAAAGGGGGCTTGGTCTAAACTGGTTCTTAACTGGCAATCAAAAGATTTTCCTCTGGATGCTTTCAAATATTTTACAGTAATGATGCCGATGGGGATGTTAAAGCATGAGTAACTGCTGAAGTTCCAGGTCACAGTCCCCACTTCGTGTTAGCAACTCTTCACATGCACTCACTTTCACATGCAGGGTAGGTCCAAAGAAAGGCACTCCCTCGCAGCTCCACAGGCAGCACCCTAAGTCCTTCCCACGCCTCCAGGGCAAAGGAAGACCAGATAGACCAGACTGACCTACAATCCTACCTCACAGCTTCTTTTGTGTGGGGTGCTCCTTCTCTGTGGTAGCCAGGAGCCTCGAGTTGGTGTGTGCACAGGGGGTAGGAGAGATGAATTTTGCTGAGAGAATCGAAGCTGGGTCTTGGGAAGCTGACCAAGCCTTTGGCTTGATAGAGCTGTCTTTATGGTAGTGTGTGAAGTGACTGACCTTGACAGCAAGAGTTCAGAGGTCAGGAAAAGAATAATTTCGAAAGGCATTTCCCAGAACACCATATTAGCATCTGAATCAGAAAACCGAGAGGGTACGAGGGGACAGGCTAGAAAGTAAAGGCAAGATATCCCTCAAAGAAAAACTGCTGCAGTTATAATTTAACTGCTTCTATCTCTAAACTGTTGGTTTTATAGGTAATACTTTGTCACAGAAACAAGGAAAGCATGTTTCACAGTTTTATCGTTTGAGGAATGGAGAGACAAAAGGGAAAACTGAGAACATTGTACAATTTCTGAGTATAAAATCTGTCTTGGGCTGTAAACACCTGGAAGACAAATAATTATTCCGAATGGTCTCCAAAGTACACAGCCAAGGTCCACAGGGGTTCTGTCTGGAACAGATAACAGTCTCTCTCCTGATAATGAAAATATTTCCAATTTACCATCAATGTGGCCAATAATAATTACAGTAAGTCTTTGCATTTATAGAGATGCCCTCAGAAGATACAAAAATACAGTGCTTATTTTACAGAAACAAAGTAGGAAGCAAATATAAAGTTATTATTTGGCTAAGTCACTAGAGAACCCCTAAACAGCTTTCTACAACTTCAAGTATGTTGTTTAAACAGTCTAAGATAGAGATTTAAGTTACAAGGAACATGGTACTGGATGCAGAACACTAAATTCTTCTGCACAGGCATGGCCTTCTTTGGGACCTCTGCCAGCATATCCCTCCTATTGCTGAGCTAAAGAGCCTCCTGGAAGAGGAGGGGTACACAGGGAAGGGACATCCTGTATCTACTTCAGTCCCAAAACTTAACACACTGTGTTGAAATTATCCATTTAGAGTCTCCCAGTAAGATTTTACTATCCTAAGGGGCAAGAACTATTTCTTATGAAAATGCTGAACTAAACCCAACCCTGGAAACCAAATGGTTAAAGATCCCTCCTGAGTTGGGATAAAAGTGGCTCCAGTTAATCACAGCCTACCCTGGAGGCATCAGTCAGTCACTCGGCAGGGGTAAGGCCAAACACTTTTTGGGGTGTCTCCCTTACACTGCCTTTTTTTTTTTTTTTCCTATTTCATTCTTCAGTTGCAAAATGGCCAGAAAGTTACTGACTGATATCAAAACAATTCACTGATATTAGACAAAGCCTGTCTGGATCTCGGGCTTTAGGGCATAGATTTTCATTACTATAATTATACCCACATCAAAACATCACTCCTTGGGTCACTTACAGAACATCCAAAACAAGAGGAACTTTTATAATGAGCATGAGAAACGTTTAGATCCTGTATGCCCGCCACAGGCATTAACAAAAAGAAATTCCCTATTGGCACGGTTTTCACTTCTAAATAAACGCAGGAGAAAGGCCACTTGATGAATAGGATAGCACTTATCAGCTAAAAATTGACACGAAACCAATAATAGTTCCTTGTTACCATTTCAAGTAGTCTTTTTGATTCAATTTCTCCTGGAAGAGAAGAGGTCCACAGTCTGCTTAATCTGATAACTTGTTAATTGCAGTTCTAATGGGGGTTGGAGAGTGGGTACCCTTTGAAGTGGCTCTGTTTAGAAGTAAAAACAATGTTGCTAGTCATAAAGTTTCTGGCCTGGTGTCAAAACAGGAAAATCCTAGTCAGGCGGGAGAGAGCCAAACTGAAATATGGTATAATCTTATTTATTCTCTCTCCTGGAAGACTAGGGTTTACCCAGATTTGTGCTATGCAAATTTTCCCACTCTTCTCTCCAGCAGGAGAGAATGTGTACCCACCTTAGAAAAGCATGTATTCTGGAAAAATCCCAGGTTCTGAACTTTATACATAAACAGGAAGGATTCCTTCCTTTCCTAGGGGAACCCACTGGCTCTGCTCTCATGCACATCTCCCGAGACCACCACAGATCCAGGTTGTTTCCAGGACTGCAAATGGCTAGAGCAGACAAGGAGAAATGACCAACTCATAAAGAAGATTAACCAGGAACGGGTCCAGGGATCAGGAAGTTGCTAATATAACAAAGAACTTAAAGTAGTAGCTTAAATAATATCCTATGCCTTCTTCACAGAGATTATTAACACTTGGAAGTGGTATCTGGGCACCTGGATGCGTTCCCTCTATGAAAACAGAAAAATGTTTAAAATACTTCACAGTCATTTTAATCAAAAGCAAATCATCTTAATAAAAACACACAACTGGCCTTAAAAATAAATTGTAACAAATTGTGAAAAGAATCCAAAATTCATTACTGTGCTACTTCTTTCTTCATAAATCAGATTTCCTTCAAAAATCCATGTGTCCATACAGAAGTCCTGACTCGACACAGTTTAGAACTTATTTTTTTAAGATTTTATTTATTTATTTGAGAGAGAGAGAGAGAGAGAAGAGCGGGGGGAGGAGCAGAGGGAGAGGGACAAGCGGATTCCGTGCTGAGCAGAGTCTGACACGGGGCTCGATCCCACGACCCTGAGATCATGACCTGAGCTGAAATCAAGAGTCAGATGCACAGGCATGGCCTTCTTTGGGACTCCTGTGTGACTGAGCCACACAGGCGCCCCTATAACTTATTTTAAACATGCCATCTGCTGTCTGGAACCACCAGTTATTCTATTCTTAGTGCTTTATGTTCTCTCTGGATTGACTGATTGGTTTATTGGCTGTCCCCAACAGACCCTGCATCTTGTTCACGTCTGTACCTGCTATATAGCTAGGAAAGCACCGGCCATAAATGCTCAATAAATAAAGGCATGAAAATGAATACAGACAGATGAATGCAATCACTTTTCAAGCTCTGAGAACTTGAGGATAGCTTCTGACTACTCCCCACTCCATAGCTAGTACTTCAGTATATGTAAAGGTGTCAACTTCATCAGATTCTATATCCCCTCTCCAGCTGAATACCTTAATGGGATATAATCTGAATATAAACTAGGAAAGGTAGGTACTACCATCTCTACTCTAAAGGTAAGGCAAGGGGCGCCTGGGTGGCTCAGTTGTTAAGTGTCTGCCTTCAGCTCAGGTCATGATCCCAGGGTCCTGGGATCGAGCCCCACGTTGGGCTCCCTGCTCAGTGGGGAGCCTGCTTCTCCCTCTCCCACTCCCCCTGCTTGTGTTCCCTCTCTCGCTGTGTCTTTCTCTGTCAAATAAATAAAATTAAAAAAAAAATAAAGGTAAGGCAAATGAGATGTTAAATAACCCATTTAAGGTCGCCAGTTACTAAGCAACAGAGATCTGATGCAAACCTGTGTCTGTCTGGCACAAAAACCAAGCTCTTAATGGTGTTCCCAACCAGCCTCCCTCCCTCTTCCAACACATTCCTCCCATCACTTTAGGTGGGGAGGCCCTCATTATGAGAGTATCTTTAATTATTAGACAAGCAGTCGTTCCTCCCCAATCCTCTATAATACTTAGTTACATCATCAGATCTTCCTACTTAGAGCAGGAGGCCTAAGTGAACAGAGAACTCTCTGGGATACTCACCATATCTAGAATATTCCTTTTTTTTAAGGTTTTTATTATTATTATTTTTAGGTAATTTCCACAGCCAGTGTGGGCTCGAACTGACAATCCCGAGATCAAGAGTCCCATGCCCTACAGACTGAGCCAGCCAGGCGCCGCCACTAGAATATTTCTTAAAGTTGACAAGTAGGTCTTAAGTAAGTAAGAAATGAATGATATGTCCACAAACTTATATGAGAATGTTAACTGCAACTATATTCAAAATAGAAATATCCCAAGTATCCATCAACAGGAGGATGGGTTAAAAAAAATAGTATATTCACATTATGGAACACTCAAAGCAATGAAAAGGAATAAACCACTGGTAAATGCAACCACACAGATGAATCTCAAACAAACCAAGATGAATCTCAAATCACTTAGATGTCAAAAGGTGGTTACCTCTGTGGGGAGTGGTATTGACAGGAAAAGGCATGAGGGAACTCTCTGAAGTGACAGAAGTATTTTGTATCTTGACCTGGGTGATAACCACATGGCTGTATACATACTTTTTTTTTTAATGAGGTTTATTTATTTATTCAATTTTTTAAAATATTTTATTTATTTATTTGACACAGAGAGAGAGACAGTGAGAGAGGGAACACAAGCAGGGGCAGAGGGAGAAGCAGGCTCCTCACCGAGCAGGGAGCCTGATGTGGGGCTCGATCCCAGGACCCTGGGATCATGACCTGAGCTGAAGGCAGACGCTTAATGACTAAGCCACCCAGGCACCCCTCAATTTTTTTTTTTTAAGAGAGCACACATGTGTTGGGGGGAGAGGGGCAGAGGGGTAGGAAGAGAGAGAAAATCTTAAGCAGGCTCCACGTCCAGCACAGAGCCTGACATGGGGCTTGATCTTAAAACCCTGAGATCATGACCTGAACTGAAATCAAGAGTCAGGGACTTAACCAACTGAGCTACCCAGGTGCCCCTACATACTTTTTTTTTTTTTTAAGATTTATTTAAGAAAGAGCGTGGTGGGGGGAGAGGGAGAGAGAGAACCTCAAGCAGACTTCCTGCTGAGTGCGAAGTGTGTGGAGCCTGACGCAGGGCTCGATCCCAGGACTCTGAGATCACGACCTGGGCTAAAATCAAGAGTTGGACTTTCAACCAACTGAGCCACCCCACCCAGGCATCCCTGTATACATGCTTTTACAAGTCGGAGTTGTGTACTTAAGATTTGTTCATTTTACTATATATAAATTACGTCTTAAAAAAGTATTGTTAAGAAAAAAAGAATAGCTAACGTCTGAGCTGACAGAGTGAACTATCAACCATGTTTGTGCCACTGTCACATGGCATCACCCACCGCTTTAACCAGTAAACAGAAAGACCATTGATCCACTGCCAGAAAATTCATTATGTGAGGTCGTCAAGAACATATTCCTCAAATAAAATGCAATCATGCTATAACTCACACATGTAAATCAAACAAACAGCGAGAAACATTTTAAGATTGGGCAATGGATTTCAGAAACCTTACTAAAATGGGAAAGAAGGTAAAAAAGGAACAGCATAAAAGCCAACAAATCAAATATAAAATCCATAGCCCATAACCACTTCTAGAGAGAATTATGGAACAGAGGAAATTATCCGGGGCACTGCTTGTGTGAAAAGTAGGATTCGTTAAAGCAACAGTTTAGGAGTTCATTTCCCAAAGAGATGAGAGGTAGCTTCTAAGCTTTGAAAGGATAAGGTAGTATCCAAGGATTTAAGTTGCTATTTCAAGTTAATAAATGACCCATCACAACCCTCACCCACCAAGAAAGACCACCCAATAGATCGTTTATAAATCTTCTCAAAGTTACAAGAGCTGGAAAGCTTGAGAAACTGGACCAATCCTGACTGTATAGAGAATAAACAACCAAATAATATGCACCTGGCAGGAGCTGGTATGAGACACTGCTGAGTGTCCTAAAAACCAACAGTGTCATCCATGCGGCAGGAGTCAGGAACGACTCTAGGATAGTATCTTTTGTGTTCCCCCCACATAAGATTAGGCTTCTGCAATTTCATTGAGGACACAAAGTAAAATCAATAAATCTATATAGCAATGGAGATACACAGGGATAAGGCATCATGCAAAATGAAGTTTACTGTGCTCATAACACATCAAGTGCTGTTGGGGGGAGGGGAGGTTATGTGGATACCTGAGAAAAACAGAAACCCTAGATGGTCTGAGAGTTTTACTGCACAGGACACCCAAGAGCAACCAAAAACTGCTTGTCAAGATGGTAGGCAGACAGGATAACAGTGTGCAGATATGAAAGCCCAGAATTCTCTCTCTCTTTTTTAAGATTTTGTTTATTTATTTGATGGGGGGTGGCGGGGGAGGGCAGGCAGGCAGAGGGAGAGGGACCAGCAGACCCCCGCTGAGCAGGGAGCCCAATGCAGGACTCGATCCCAGGCCCCTGGGATCATGACCAGAGCCGAAGGCAGATGCTTCACCAGCTGAGCCACCCAGGCACCCCTGATGACCTGTTTTCAGAACAGAGAACAGAAGCTTGGCGTGTATTTGAAAGGCATATGTGTTCTCTTGTTATATGGTACAATATTTACCAGTTGATAAGCATCCACCTCTCTCTCATCTCCATAGAACTGGCATTCTCAGAACACATTTGCATATAATGGTAATTTAAAAAAATGTATAAAGTGTTTAGATGCAAAACAATACTAAAAAGCAGAATCTCATGCCTATGAGTAAGTACACTAATACATTATTTTTAAAATTCCACATTCAGCTATTTCAATGTTAACACTGACACCTGGGACCTACACCGAGGAAAGGAGTGTGATCTTTTCCAGAACAGACTCTCCTGGTTAGCTGTTTTAGTTATACCTGGTGCCAGGTATCAGTCCCACACTCCCTTACTTGTTTTGACATTTCCTGGACACGTTACCACAGGCTTAGGAAAAGGCAGTAGAGAACCTAAGACTAAACTTTTCTACCAGACACAGGACAGCAAAACATCAATGGATCCAAGAGCCCTATGTGCATCATTTTTAAGGTATCATTTACATAGTAAGAGAAACAATGACACTCTGGGCAATTATTTCTGGACAGTTCCAGAACTTTCCAGCTTCTAAGGCTATCCTGGCCTTCCCACAGACATCTGATACGACCGATATGACCAATACTCTTTCTTTTTGCTATCCAACTCCAAAAGTAAACTAGCTTTTCGGCTGGATTACTCAGTGATTTTGGAAGATGTTATTATTCATTTAGGGAACAGTCCTAATGGAACAAAATTATTTCCAGTAGAGCTTTTGGCTCTGGGCAGCTGGAAAGATCCAGATGTGCTAGGTCATAATAAAAAAGATGTTGTCTTCAGCATTCTGCTCCCCACCAAAAAGTTTTAAAAAGTCATGTTGATATTTAAAAATTTCCTAAGCTGTGAAAATTTTTCTTCAAATGACACACCCTCTGCTCATTACCCTTTCCTGACTCTGATGATAGACATAACAGCCAGATAGCTTAGTTATTCCCCCCAAATTCCATGGAAGATCAAGGACCAAGGACAACTACAAATAAAGGGAATCACAGGAAAAGAAAGAAAAATAACCTAGGAAAAAAAAAATTTTTTTAAGTAGGCTCCATGCCTGGCATGGAGCCCAACATAGGGCTTGAACTCATGACCGTGAGATCAAGACCTGAGCTGAGATCAAGAGTTGGAGGCTTAACCAACTGAGCCACCCAGTGCCCTGAAAAAATTTTAAGAAAGGGCAAAAAAAAAAAAAAAAAAATTTACAGTAGAGCAATCAAAGATACACTGTCTCAGCCAGGTGATCAAGGTTATCAAAAGCAATAAATCATGTTCATAATACGGCCTCTTGATAGCATGTGATGAGAAGGATGCTCTACTGCTGTGGTGGTTCCTCCTCAAAACCCCGTAACTAGCGGCGCCTGGGTGGCTCAGTCAGTTAAGCATCTGCCTTCAGCTCAGGTCATGATCTCAGGGTCCTGGGATCGAGCCCCAAATCAAGCTCTCTGCTCTGCAGGAAGCCTGCTTCTCCCTCTACCCTTCCCCCCTGCTTGTGATCTTTCTCTCTCTAATAAATAAATTAAAAAAAAAAAACCCATAACTCTAATCTAACTGTTAGAAAGACCTCAGACAAACCCAAACTGAATGAAGTCCACAAAATATCTGACAGTACTCCTCAAAACTGTCAAGATCATCAAACAAGGAAAGTCTGAGAAACTGTCATAGGCAGGAGGAATCTAAGGAGACATAAAGACTAAGTGTAATGTATCCTAAGATGGGATCTTGGAACAGATAAAAGACATTAGATTAAAATAATAATAGTAAGGGGGTGCCTGGGTGGCTCAATGGGTTAAGTGTCTGCCTTTGGCTTAGGTCATAATCTTGGGGTCTGGGATTGAGCCCCGAGTCCAGCTCCCTGCTCAGCGAGAGTCTGCTTCTCCCTCTCCCTCTGCCACTCCTCCATTTATGCTCTCTCACTCTCTCTAATAAATAAATAAAATATTTTTTAAAATAATAAGGAAATCAGAGTAAAGTAGGGACTTTTTATTTAATAATAATGTATCAGTACTGGTTCATTCATTGTCATAAATGTACTATACTAATGCAAGATATTAACAATAGGGAAAGCTGGGTGTGGGTATATGGGAACTCTGTTCTATTCTAAAACACAAAGTCTATTTAAAAAGTTTTTTAAAAATAGGTAATATGAAAAAAATTATAGAAAAAAAATAAAACTAGGGGAGCCTGGGTGGCTCAGTCGGTTAAGCATCTGCCTTCAGCTCAGGTCATGATCCTAGGGTCCTGGGATCGAGCCCCACGTCGGGCTCCTGACTCAGCAGGGAGCCTGCTTCTCCCTCTTCCTCTGCCTCTCCCCCTGCTCGTGCTCTCTCTCTCTCTCTCTGTATCTCTGTGTCTCAAATGAATAAATAAAATCTTAAGAAAAAGAGAGAGAGAAAAGAAAACTACTCACAGCATGGCAGAGTAGAAAGAACACAGACTTTAGAGGCAAAATCTTGGGTTTCAATCACTGCTCCATCATTTATTGGCTGTGTGATCTTAGGTAAATTACTAGGTGATTTTCTGAGCTTCAGTTTCCTCATCTGTAAAATGGGGATAATAGTAGTGCCAACCTAACTGGGTTGGTTTGAAGGTTAGATAGTATGTTTAAATAATCTGAGACCACCAACATTCCACCCCCAAAACCCTCTCAAGGGTGTCCATACACATTTCCTCAGACAGCAGGCCACTCCTGACTAACCAGGGTGTAAAAGGTAGCTCTTTCTACAAAGAAGCAGTTTAAGAGAGCCATCCTTCCTTAACAAAAGTTAGGGAGTGCAGCTCTGCATATTACACATTCACCTAACAGACTGTGATATCAAAGTGAGGTCACAGATTGCACATGAGAAAGCCAAAAGATTTTGCAGGGATCCAGGATTTCCAAATTTAGCTAGGTTTAGAATCAACCGGGACATTTTTCCGTTTTTTTAAAAAGATCCACCACTCTATCCCCAACCCCTTGAGATAAGGTGAGTCTGGTATGAGGTTGAGGAATCTATTATTTTTAGTATTTTTAGATGACTTGGATAAAAGTGATCTGCTATGGGATTTTTAGAAACAGTGATCCTGTCTCTTCTTCTTTCACAGAGAAGGAAATCGAGGCCCAAAGAATGCAGAAGTGATTAAGGATTTTAAGTTCAGAGGCAAGCGGTTCAGGAGTGGCAAGGCCAAGACCAGAACACATGGCTCGTGGCTCGGTTGTGTATCTCTGTCCTGAGTGTTTTCTAAAGCAAAGGTCCCGAACCATAAGCTGTCACTTGGAATTGCATGTGTGACTGACAGGGAAGAAAACGAAAAGCAAAAGGATTTATTGGGCAAGAAGATTCTATGGGGAGAGTGTAGTGGGAAAATCTACTGTGCTCAGGGACTAGTTAACAGAGATGACAGACTGGGCTTTAAATCTTCCCCTAACATTTACCGACTCTCCTACCTTTGGAAAATTCGAATACTGAAATTCATTCCCCTTTTGTAAATGGGTATGAGCTAATGTTTAAGAAGTTTGGAAAAATCAGGACACTCCAATTTTAAGTGTAAAAATGTATGCTTGAAAATCTCTACCGGATTTGCAGTAACCAAAAAAGGCTGTG
The DNA here is from genome assembly GCF_009762305.2 of Zalophus californianus. NCBI lineage: Eukaryota > Metazoa > Chordata > Mammalia > Carnivora > Otariidae > Zalophus > Zalophus californianus. Next base: position 11,871,692 of record NC_045598.1, read on the forward strand.
ACTGATGAAATTATTATATATTAAATAGATGCCAAAATTAGCCTGTCTGACGAAAGGGTATTTTAGAATCAGTGGTTTAAACATCAGCCTTCTGAAGAACCTATCCCAAGAACTGTGCAGTTGCTTTGGGAATCAAACACAGGCTGATTAAGAATTAAGGTGTTCCCTTAGTACAACACCAGAAGGTGGAACATTCAACTTCCTAGAACCGTCTGGCAAAGACTACAACGTACACAACTGTGCATTCATAATCACCCGCCAGGATTTCCAAAGGATTCTGTTCTGTCCCACCCTCAGCTATTTTATGTGAGTGATAAAGCAATCAGTAAGAACTTCCACCAGTTCCCACATCTACCCATCCGCCAGCATCTGCAATCACACAACCCTTCCTGTTCCTTTGGATAAACGGTCAATGCTCCCATCCATGGCTAACCCCTCTGCCTTTCTCACGACAGGAGGACACAGCTCTGACAATCCTTCCTCTCCCTCCACACCCATTCCTCCCTCTAGATCATTCCCATCAACATGAATATGCTATACAATCTGTCATCTTAAAAATAAACCTCTCAATTCTACATTCCCTCCACTTAGCATCTCATTTCTCTGCTCTCTTTTACAGCAAAACTTCAAAAACTGTAATGCACTATTTATACTTCCTGTCTTCAATTCCTCTCTTCCCATTGTCTTGAAACCTTTCCAAATACACTTTCATCCTTATCGCTCATCGAAAATACTCTTTACTAATTTTAAGGACAATCCTAAGTCCTCAAATGACTGGACCTCTTCACTGTGTAGGACCTAGCTGATTATCTCCTCTCTCCTGGAAACACTTTCCAGTACGGTGACTTCTAAGATGCCACGTCCTCCTGGCTTTCCCCCACCTCCTTGAGTGTTCCTTTTCTAGTTTTTTGCTGTTTCCCCCTCTCCTCCCTGATCTCCAAATACTGCTATGTCCCAGACTTACCCTCCTCCTCTACTATCTTCACTCACTCCCCTGGCAATCTCACCCTGCCTCGTGGTTTTCAATCCATCCATATGCTAATAACTTCCATTTGACTATCTAGACAAATGTCTCTAGCCTACATGTCTCCCAGAACTCCAGACACATCTCCACCTGGATGTCCAAACGGGTGTTTCAACGCAGTATGGTTCAAACGGCATGTGTCACTTCTGCACTTTGCCAACCTTGACCACCCACACTCTTACCCACCTTAGCTAATGGCAACGCCATTCCTTCCAATGCCCAGGCTGAAAATCCCTAGGGCCGTCCCTGACTCCTCTCTCTCATACTCCACATCCAAGCCATGGGCAAACCCTCTTCCCTCTGTCCAATCCATCCAGTTCTTAACGTCCTGACAACACCCTAGTCCCTGTCACCATCATTTCTCGCTTAGATTACTGCTACCACTTCTTAGCTGGCCTCCTCATTGCCACACTTGTCCTCTTACAGTCTTGTCAGAACCCTAAATGACCAGTCACTTCACTCAAAAAAAAAAAGTGAAAAAGCCCCTACAACAGCCAGGAAGTCCTACATGTATGACACATTTCCCTCCATTATTTGCCCAACCCCCTCTGCTAGTATACTCTCCTTTCTTCACCAGATGCTAGTCACACTGATTTGTCATTATCCCTGGACCGTCCCAAGCACACTCCCGCCTCTGGACCTTTGCACTGGATATTCCCTCTGTTTGTAATGTTGTTTCCTTAGATATTCATTCGGTTCACTTCTTTTACCCAATCAAGTCTTTGATCTAATGTTGCCTCCTCTGTGAGGTCTACCCTAGTCACCCCAGCTGCAGTCCCCCTATCCCTGGCCCCCTTACCATGCTATCATTTCGCTTCAGTAGCTTAATCATCTTCTAACATATTATATTACATTGTCATTTATTTATTATTTTTTTAAAAGATTTATTTGAGAGAGAGAGAGACCGTGCGCAAGTGTAAGCGGGGGAGGGGCAGTGGGAGAGGGACAAGCAGCCTCCCCCCTGAGCGCAGAGCCCAACACGGGGCTCAATCCCAGGTCCCCAAGATCATGACCCAAACCAAAGTCAGACACTCAACCGACCGAGCCACCCAGGTGCCCAACATTACTTGTCATTTTAAATATCTGTCTTCCCTCATTTGGATTTGATCTCCATTACGAGTGGGATTTTTGTCTGTTTTATTCATTCATGTATCCCCAGCATCTGAAACAATACCAGACAGAGTAGGAAATCCATAAATATCTGCTGTCAGAACAAATGAAGGATGAGAGTAGAATTAACCAAACAAAAGGGCGGGCTATGGCGTCATTTAAGGGAAGGCAGGCACTCTATTTTAAATGTCAAACTCTCACAACAACTAATTATGGGATACCACCACTTAAATGTATAAAGAAATCAAAACTTAAACTTCTTCCAAATATGTATTCTCCATTTTAGCAAATGGGCCAAACCTGAAACCTGACTCAGCCTTGACTAACCCTCTCACCCTCACAGAGCCAATCCACCAAGAAGTCCTGTTGATTTTATTATAAAATTTCAGCTCAAATTCATATGCTTCCCTTTCTCTCTACCACTAGGACTCTAGTCCAAGTCATCACTTCCTCTCACCCACACCACTGTGATGGCCTCCTAGCCGGTCTCTGTTTTGTTCTCGTGACTTCTCCAATCCATTTCCTAAATGGCAGCAAAAGTGTTCTTTAAAATGTAAACTGGATAATATCCCTCTGCTTACAATCTCAAAATCTCCCAGACCTTGGGGTGGGAATGAACTGGCCCGTCTACATCCCAACCCCATCTCCACCACTCTAGCCCTTGCTCACCGTGCCACGCCCACAAGGTGTGTCTTCAGGCCCTCGGTGTATGTCCTATTCTTTGCTGTTGTAGGGTCTTTGCACATGTGGTCTCACTCTCTCCACTCATCCTTCAAATCTCAGCAAAGAATGTTGCCTCCTGTTTAAAGTAGCTCTTCCCCTCTTATTTCTTGTTTTCTTCATACTTTCTGTTTTTGTTTCTCCCCCAATACAATACAAGCTTCATGAGAGGAGGGGCTACAATATTAGCTGTAGAGGGAGGAGGAGGTACCTCACTGGAAATGCCTGAGAAGCACTAGCTGTAGGAGGGTGTAGCTGTGGTAAGTCTCACTCAGCCGTTTTGTGTGTGTGTGTGTGTGTGTGTGTGTGTTTCTTTTTAAGATTTTATTTATTTGGGAGAGACAGAGACTCTAGAGATGGTGAAAGCAGGGAGGAGAGGGAAAAGCAGGCTCCCCGCTGGCCCGGAGCCTGACATGGGGTTCGATCCCAGGACCCTGGGATCATGACCTGAGCCAAAGGCAGACCCCAACCGACTGAGCCACCCAGGTGCCCCTGTTTGTTTGTTTGTTTAAGTAGGCTCCACACCCAACGTGGGGCTAGAACTCACAACCCTGAGATCAAGAGTCACATGTTCTACCGACTGAGCCAGCCAGGCCTCCCGAGGTCTCACTCGGCCATGAGAGCTGTCATTCTAACACTAGTCACTACCACGCTCCCTCCAGATGGAGCACTTACATCATTTCAAAAGGAACTAACAAGGTTTCAGGGGCAAGTCACATGAACTCCCATGGCTATGGACTGAATTGTGTCCTATCAAAATTCGTATGTTGAAGCCCTAACACCAATGTGATGGCCTTTGGAGATGGAACCTTTGGGAGATAATCAGGTTTAATGAAGTTATAAGGTTGAGGCCTTTATAATGGGACTAGTGCTCTTATGAAAAGAGGATGAGACACCAGAACTCTATCTCTGCCAGGTGAGGACAGAGCAAGAAGGCAGCTGCCTGCAAGCCAGTAAGACAGCCCTCACCAGCACCGTGACTTTGGACTCCCAGCCTCCAGAACCATGAGAAATAAAGTTGTGTTGTTTAAGCCCCTAGTCTATGCTACTTTGCTATGGCAGCCTGAGTGGGTTAGGACACCACCCAAAATGAGAAGGCTCCAGTCTCACCTGCAGTATCAGCAAATAAACAAGGAAAAAGACACCTGATGCAGTAGCACTCTCCAGAAAGACTCTCCACTCCAAATGAAACTGCCCCCCTCCTGCTTGTCTGATGCTCTTCTTCGTACCGCTACACTTTCCCGAAGACTGAACCCTGTTTAGGCTATTGCTTTGAATACTCACTGCTGACGAATGCTCACATGTGAGAAGACTTCACAGCTGGCACCAAAGGGTGGCAGGCACCCTCCGGAGGCTTCAGCCACCTTCCAACCTACCCACCTCCAAGCACTAAAATGGGTGCGTCAGGCACACCAAGGCACATCAACAACTGTGTTTTGTTCAGAAAGACTCACTGATGTTTGTTACGAAGTAATTTTGGTTGGGACTCATGACAGCCGACAGAAACATTTCCTCAGGCAATCTTCCCATGGGATTTCTGCCTGAAGGAGAATCTCATAGCATTCTTTATTAAAAACCAGTGCTTGTTTGTTTAAAAAGGAGACATTTCAAATAGCTGTTTTTCCCCCTTTAAAGCTAGGCTTTAATTGTAGATTCGAGTGAAGTGGCCAGCAGATTCTTTGAGACACTTTGTTAGAAAATTAAACCTTCAGGAGTTTCTATGTTTTATAAAAGGAAATAGTCTAACACCGCATTTTTATTTTTTTGAAAGATTTATTTATTATTATTATTTTTTTAAAAAGATTTTATTCATTCATTTGGCAGAGAGAGAGACAGCAAGAGAGGGAACACAAGCAAGGTGGGAGACGGAGAAACAGGCTTCCCGCCGAGCAGGGAGCCCGACGCGGGGCTCGATCCCAGGACTCTGGGATCGTGACCTGAGCCAAAGGCAGAGGCTTAACGACTGAGCCACCCAGGTGCCCCTTTTTGAAAGATTTATATTTGAGAGAGAGAGCACGCGCATGTGGGCGCGCAAGAGCAGGGGAGAGGGAATGGGAGAGACAGAATCTCAAGCAGATTCCCCACCGAGCACGGAGCCTGATACGGGGCTCAATCCCACGACTGTGAGATCATGATCTCAGACAAAACCAAGAGCTGGATACTTAACTGACAGAGCCACCCAGGTGCCCCTGACATTGTATTTGTAAAGTCAGTTATTTATCTGATACTTCAAAACATAGTCTTAGTGGTTTAAAAGAAAAAAGTCCCATGTCTACCTTACAGGGAGAAATAAGGGAAAATAAGCACAGTAGTTAGCAATGGGTTATGAGGGTCCCACAGTCCAGAGCTTCACTTCTAGAAGAAAGAGCAGTGCTTAGCTCAAATTATCAAAGGCATAAAGCTTGGTTACAAAATAGAGGAAGAGAGTATTAGTATTTTGTGATTGAAATAATCAAAGCTGCTCTGAAATGGGACCTGGACACCAAGTACAGTGGCAACAGGATGCTTAAGCTGAAGAGATAGTCTACATTGTCTACATTTTAGAATCTGTGATCCAAACACTAATCAGTATTACACCAAGTGCAACGGGGACAAAGGGTTAGAAGAAGAAACTCTCCGAAGTACACAATTCTGAGGGCCCTAAAACAGCACCGACTTCCAAAATTTTTAAAAGATTAACACTTGGTCATCTTTCTAATGATTTTAATAAAGAATTTCCTCCATGCAAACCCCAACCCCACCTGTGAGTACCTGCTGTCGGTAGGCTCCTGCCTCCTATGTTTGCCTATTGCAGGGGAAGGAACAGGAGCTTACAGCTTTGGGGGAGCAAAACACAGCGTCGTCTCATACAACAGTTTTAAGTCCCTGGCCTAGACAGTCATAGCAGTCATTACAGAAAAAAAGGTAAGCTAAACTAGCCTTCCCAACCCCCTGGAAAATCGCATCATCTAGTCCCACTCCATATTTGTCCCAGAGAGATGAAGTCACCTGTTCACTGATATAAGGAGAACTGGCTCCTGTGCCAGGAAATGAAACTCAGGGCCCTTTCTACTATACCAAGTAGCTCCCCATCTAGTAATCAAAGTAGTAAATCAAGACCTAAATAAGTAAAGCATCTACTCAAGGAAAACCTCAGTTTCCTTAGTCCTAGTGTGAATTCTGACCTTGAAAAGCCAAATGAATGTCTGGGAAAAGCTTGCCAACAAATCTAGTAGAGTACTTTATGCTCAGTGGACTCTTTCTCCATCACACTAGCTCCTTCAATCTTATGGTTATGCCTTTTCAAATTGTCCTGCCTCAAAAGTGCCAAAACAAATCCCCCACCCGCCCCAAGAAAGGTTAGGTCAAAAAGGAGAAAACAGTTTCTTTTTGCTAGAATTTTGGCATAGTGGGGCTGTGCAGTAATGTACCTACTCGAGAATCTTCCCACACTCCTGAGGTGTTAAGAGTAACCAGTAGAGGCATGTTCCATACACTCCCCAAATATCTGAGCTGGCGACAACAAAAGATATTCATTCAGAGATCTTAGCCCTGGGACAACAGCTTCTGTCAGTCAACTACAGTTCTCACGATGCTGTGTTTCTGCTCTTACTTCAACTTCATACCAAAAAGCGTATCACACCAGTGCAAGCACTTGAGAAAACCACACAGATGAATTCACACAGTAGTACAGCAATTCTGGCAGGGCACCAATAGTCAGGATAAAGATTTTTTTTTTCCCCCAAAGACCTTATACAAGCACATTACTTTTGGCATTTACAAAGCAGATCTGACAAAGGGCCTGGGTCCCCAGTACCAGAGACCAAAACCAAAACAGCCAGATAGAATTACCATGCAAAGGGAGTTACCTGGTACGATGGCAAAGATCAGAATTTTATTTCTTACCTGAAGCCAAAGGTCGGATCCACTCCTTGCTATTCAGGTCAAGTCTCCAGAGGTCATTGAAGGCAGCATTGCAGCTGCTCTGGGTACAGCCTCCAAACACATACATAGACTGATTAGCATCGTAATAGCATGCACCTAGAAAGAAAACAATAAGTTCATAGCTGATGTTTAACTCTGAAGCCCCTCTAACACCATAATTATAGCCCATATCTTTCAAAGATCAATTATTTCACTCGTTTTGCAACTCTGTTGCCAGGTACCATCCTTCTATAACCAGCCTCTTGTCTTCAGATTGGTTAATATCACATCACTCTTTATTTTAAGATTTTATTTATTCATCTGACAGAGAGAGAGAGCACAAATGGGGGTAGTGGCGGAGGGAGAAGGAGAAGCAGGCTCCCCGCTGAGCAGGGAGCCCGAGGCGGGGCTTGATCCCAGGACCCTGGAATCACGACCTAAGCCAAAGGCAGACGCTTAACCAACTGAGCCACCCAGTCGCCCCTGGAAATGTTATTTCTGAGCACACTAAGCAAAGTGACAATGTCGTCATCAAATAAGACAGTATCATTCCAGCAAGAGCACACAAGAATTCAGATTAAGGGTGCTTAATGAGTAAAATTTCAGTACAGCTGCATAATTCATCTAAATCTGCATCATTATGCTCTAGGGCTGGGCGGAGTCAGTGATAACAGACGCACTCAGTCCTCCCACTTCTTACCTGCAGCCCTCCTCTGACCGTTTTTGCTTTCAAATGAAACCTGAAGCACATCTTTATATGAAGAAAATGACAGAAGACATTTTTAATCAATGCCATGAAGTAACAGCACATAAAGATCGATGTAGCTCGGGGACCTTAGAAGTAGTACGGTCCCAAAGCAACTGAGAGAAAAGCATGGAAGTTATTAAGTCCCTAGGTGCATCCAAAAGCCACCAACACAGGCTGGTTGGTGCCGAATGGAAAACCAGCTCAGTAACATTTACAAAGCACCAAAGTCTTTCAGAAGAGCCTTTTCAATCAGATGATTATATACGCCTCACTGATGGGCACCATTCCAAAGCAAAAGGGCAAGGACTGTAAGAAGGGCTGGGCTGTTCCCCCAAAACCAGGAGGACCAGAGCCAGAGTTTAGATGAGAGGCACTGCCACCTTGCTTGGCACTAAAAAGCTCATTAAGTCTCTATCCTTTGGAAAAGATGACCCCACTCCTTACAGTCTTGCATTTACCATCTTGGCTCACAGGAAGAGGACCGAGCAAAACTTTCCTTTCCATTCATTTCATGCATACTGGTGGGGGAAAAAAAGACCTCTTAATGTTCATGTGAAACTAGGCTGGAACAGTAAGTGTCCCATATGAGGCAGGGGAAAGGGAAAAGAAGCCTGAAGATTCAATCCACTAGAGCATGGTTTCAGTGATTGGCCAGCTTATTTGTGGGTCTAGTGCAGTTTAGCACACCTCTGTTTGTAAGAGCCCTTCTGAACTCTGCCACCACTTACTCACGGTCAGAAAAAGGGAAGTGCCACTGCTATCATTACCTCTGTGATATGCACTAGCTCTGCGAATGACTGTCCTTTTTTTTTCTCAACCCAGCCCGCTTCACAGGCCCTTTAAGGAATCTCTACACTAGGAAGGCCACATCAGAAAACTGCAGGAGTTATGAGGTACTACAAGCAGTGTGTTCCGTCACTTACACTTGGTCATCTCAGCCAGTGGAAGGCAGAGATCCAAATCATCTGACCTCTGACACTGTACGATAATGGAGGTGCAGACTTTTCAAATTAACAAACACTACACAATGGTATATGAAGATTTAAGTGATCTTGCACTTTCCACTAACTTTCTTTGCCTTTGAAAATAATTGCTAATCTATATCAGTTTTAAAATCCATACCGCAACAAGAAAGTCTATTAAGAAGTAACCCTCCCCCACCAAGAAGTAAAATCCTACGAAACTCTACTGCACTGCACTGCTCGTATTTCAGAGTGTTAAGAACTGCAAATAATAACAAAAAAAAAAAAAAAAAAAGAACTGCAAATAACAAAGGACAGAATTTAGCTGACATTAGACAAACAAAAAGCATAACTGCTGGAACCACATTTCAATCTCCACTAAAGAAGCTGAGCTTCAATATCTTGGGTCTTCTCATATCTGTCTTCAACTAGCCACTCCAACAAATGGGACTGAAATTTTGAACTGAACCAACTGGTGCCAGGCATGAAAGAACATTCTTTTCCTCTTGGTAACCCATACTTACGGAACAGAAATTAGCAGTGTCCTATGGCTTCTGAAGCCTTAATTTGTGTCCATTATAAGAATGTTTAATAAGACAAATCCATAACTAAGAGAGTCAAGGGCTCATTTATGTCTCACCACTCTTCAAAGATCAAATCTCGGCAGCTGTTTCCTTCATATAGCAAAAGAGCACAGTGCCTTTATTTTTCAAAGAGGTAGCAAACATTCTTCTTCTCTATTTGGATTGAAAACCCAGCCAACAGCTGGGCCCCATGAGGTCCTTGCCACATGTATTTTAATCCTACACTAAAATAAGGCAATCGGTATTTTCCTGCTTCTCTTTGAGCAAACAAAGGTTTCTAGAAGAGGAAGGCACAGCCCAAACTCTGCAAAACTAGCAGGACTGAAATGACAAGTTTCACACACACTGTATTCTCAATGCCTATCAGTTAATTAGCAACAAAGCCTGGAGCGGAAGGGAGTCAATTCAAGCAGCTATGTTTAGAACTCTGATATAATGGAATGAGAAAATAGCCATCATAATAATACACTCAAATATTTTAAGCATCCTATTAAACTTTTGTTTACTGTCTATTTTTATTTAAGACACCTACATGTTGGTATGGGTGGGGGTGGGGAGACCCAACAAGTTCAATGGGCCTTTTAGAAAAACTAAGAATTTAAGCAAATGCCAGTGCTCAAGTGGTCATTTCCCTTTTACCAATGTTCTCCACCCAAACAGCACATTTTCTTTTCAGAACATCTAGACCACTGGGATGTGCCATACAAAAGATATAGTTCACAGTATGAATATTCTGCTAAGAAGTAACATTAGGAATGTTTATTCTAATTGCTAAATCTCTTCAAATTTTCTGAAGTGGTTTGATTGCTCCATGAACAACTATTGCAAGACATCTATTTCCAGTTAATATCTAATAATCCCTACTCAAAGGCAAGTCAAATATTCACATTAACACCCAGCAGGCAAGCAGTTCTTCAGCATCCTGAACACTTGCCTACTGTAGTATAATCCTCTCTAGGGCAAGGTCTCCCAGTTGTTTCATATTTCCTATGATGCCTGGGAGTCACTCAGGCAATGTCCACTGAACTCCAACCTTTGCTCATTCAAACGTTAAATTCTCTTTTGTTTTCCACTTGTTTCCAGGGAAAGGTCCTGAGGCATTTATCCCATGCTTAAAAAGACAACGCTGTCATGTGTCTCAGTCTACAAGCCAGGACAGATTTGATAAGGCCTATAATTACATAACTATGGAACAAGCAAGGCTGGTAATCCAGTTTGGGCCTGCTAGCTACTGCAGGAGCACTACTAGCATGGGTAGGAAATGACCGGACCCTATGTGCAGCCTAGACCTAAACACTAAAAGCATGATGCTGGGGGCTCTAACAGAGCCCTACATCAATCTGAAAAGGACATTCTCTGTTAGTCAAGGCTTCATGATTGTTCATGCACACACCCGCCAAAAAACTAGGAAAACTGGCTTCGTTTTGGTCCCAGGCTTCTACACCGGAAAGAAGCTGTGCTGATCCATCTTTGTGATACTTAATTTCAAAGAATTCAGTAGATTTCAACTACGAACCACGTGTTGTGAAAGGTACATGGATGTCTAAGACTTGGAACCTGCTTGTCCTCCAGTAGACAACCACTCGTGGAGGAGACATCTTCATCACCCTATCACTTTGCAGTTTAAAAAATATTTTTACAAGTGTTTCCTTGATTAAATTTCCTAGCAACCCTGTGGCATAAACAGAATTTGTTACACACTTTTTACAGATGAGAACACTGGGTTAGAAGAACCAAGGAGGGGTGCCTGGCTGGCTCAGTCGGTGGAGCGTGTGACTCTTGATCGTGAGTTGAAGCCCTATGCTGGGGTGTAGAAATTACTTAAAAAAAAAAATAAAATGTTAAAGGGGCACCTAGGTGGCTCAGTTGGTTGAACGTCTGCCTTCGGCTCAGGTCATGATCCTGGGGTCCTGGGATGGAGTCCTGCATTGGGTTCTCTGCTCAGCAGGGAGCCTGCTTCTCCCCCTGCCTGCTGCTCTGCCCGCTTGTGCTTCCTCCCTCTCTCTGTCAAATAAATGAAATCTTTTAAAAAAAATTTTGTGAAATAAAAATAAAAAAAGAAGAGCCAAGGAACTTGCTTCTCAAGTTTAAAGTGCTTTCATATTCAGCCTCTCTGAAAGACAATTATGGCGAGAGATGGTAATAAACAGTACGAGAAAGATAAGAAGAGTGTTTTAAGGGGGTACAAGTAGAGGAAGAAAAGAGTTTCATCTCCATGGCAGAAAATCTGAGAGGAGTTTATGAAGAATGTGGCTTTTGGCTTTATCTCTGAGATGGGTGTTAGAGGATGGAACATTTTCGGAACACTTTCAGTCCATTAACAAGGGACAAACAAGTCCATGGACGAAAAAGGAATGAGAGGGAAAGGAAGAAGGCAATAGGGGCATGCAAGCAAGGCCATGAAGTATGGAAGTTTAGGGGCACCTGGGTGGCTCAGTCGTTAAGCATCTGCCTTCGGTTTAGGTCATGATCCCAGGGTCCTGGGATCGAGCCCTGCATCGGTCTCCCTGCTCAGCAGGAAGCCTGCTTCTCCCTCTCCCACTCCCCCTGCTTGTGTTCCCTGTCTCGCTGTGTCTCTATCGAATAAATAAATAAATCTTTATTTAAAAAAAGATCTTATTTATTTATTTGACCGAGAGAGAGAGAGAGTACCAGCAGGAGGAGTGGGAGGGAGAGGGAGAAGCAGGCTCCCGCTGAACAGAGAGCCCGACATGGGGCTCGATCCCAGGACCCCGGGATCAAGACCTGAGCTGAAGGCAGATGCTTAACTGACTGAGCCACCCAGGCGCCCCTAAAATCTTTTAAAAATTAAAAAAAAAAAAAGTAAGGAAGTTTAAGACATAACAAGGAGTCTCATGTGGGTGGAGCCTAGCTGTGTGAGGATGCAGCAGAGATTTAAGCTGAAAGAGTATGCTGGGGCCTTGAAAGTCAGAGGGAGGGGAAACTTCTGCATGCAGTGTGGAAAGACTGCAGTTTTCTGGCAGAGGAGTGACAAGACTGGTTTGAGGTTACAGACTTGCAGTGGTTCCAGACACAGGCTCCCGTCATTTTAGGCAAGTCCATTCTCTTTGTGTAGGAGCATCCCATTCACTGCAGGACGGCGAACAGTCCTGGCCCTTGCCTACTAAATGCATGCAGTGCTTTCCAGTCAAGCAAATGAACAATGAATGATCTTACATATCCAAATGCCCTTCGAGGTGGCACTGTCCCCAGTTTCAGAGATGGGTGCCAACAGTGTCTAGTGCAGGTTTAGATGAAGAGAGAGAAAAAGAAGACCAGTTAGAAAAGATTTAGGAAAGAAACAATTAGCACATAAACACGAGTAATGGGAAAAATAAGGAAAGATAGAGATTGCAAAAATGGACAGAATCAACAAGATTTGACTTTTGTTGCTGAAGGAAAGAGAAGAACTGAGGATAAATCCAAGAATTCAAGCCTGTGTAACTGAAAGAACGATAATGCCATTAACTAAATTATGGAAAGCAGAACATCTGGGGGCAACTACCAAATACCACCAATAGCTGGCGAGATAGGAAACGTCTGTGTATCTCTGGGGCAGTAGGAGCAAAGAGCTGGAAATGCAGACCTTGATCTCAAGGTGAGTCAGGAATAAGAAATAAAATTGGGCTCTGGGGAGAAACACACAGTAGGAAGAGAAAGGAGCTAAGGAAAGACACTGAAGGAATTCCTGGTTTTCAACCTATTCTGAAAAATGCCCATTTCCGTGTAACCGTCTTCCTTCAGTCTGCCAGTTAGCACACAGAGAGAAAGGGAACAATGAGAGATGCGCTGAGAGGAAACGAGACACCGACACCCCCCCCCTTTTTAAAGGTTTTATTTATTTATTTGACAGAGAGAGACACAGTGAGAGAGGGAACACAAGCAGGGGGAGCGGGAGAGGGAGAAGCAGGCTTCCCGTGGAGCAGGGAGCCCAATGTGGGGCTCGATCCCAGGACCCTGGGATCATGACCTGAGCCGAAGGCAGATGCTTAATGACTGAGCCACCCAGGCGCCCAGACATAGACCCCTTTTTTAAAAATCTATGGCACCTTTTCTTGCCTTTCAGGTGAAGATACGAAAAAATTTCAAGGTAAAAACACATATCAAAACCCACCAAACTCCGAATTTCTGTGAGCTTACTCACTGTACTTTTCCTCTCCATTTCCCCTTCAAATAACTCTATTTTGTGGTGATGCTCTTTCCAAAGCTGTTAACGGAAAAACATTTTTTTCTTCTCTCATTAGAAAGCTGAACTGTTACTGTGATAATTATTCACCTCTGAATACTTGCCAGTTTGGTTTCTACTTTCCCCAGATTTCCCTCACCTAGGGTTCTAAAGCTACTTGTTTCAAAAAACAATCTGAAAACAGCCTTTGGAAACCCCGTCTCCACTTGTTATTCCAAGTATCTGTAGGTCACTGAAGTTAACTCCCCCTCAACAATAAATACTGGACCTAACATGGATTCTTCTGTAATTTCATTAAATATTCTTGGCAAGAATTCATTTACAGTCTGTACTCCTGAAAACATTCAAGACCCTTTCAAAACGATGTCTGAGGGAATAATACTGGGAAGGAGGAGAGGGAGAAGAAAGGAGGAGGAGGAGGTAGTGATGGTGGTAATAGTACTACTAGTAGTACTAGTTGTACCAGTCTGGGTTTGGAGTATTTTTCAGTAGTTGCTGTTAATGGCTCTTTTCACTATGTTGATGTTTGCACTGATGGTGCAAGAGCAATGCTAGGTAAAACCGCTGCAGCCTGTGTAAGACTCAAGGCAGGGGTATTAAAATAAAACCAGTTCTGACTTCACAGACCCCTAAAAGGGTCTCACCGATGCCCTCCTCCCCAAAAGTCCAGGAATCACACTTTGAGATCCACTGTCTTAGGGGGTTTATAACAGGACAAGTAAAAATAGCTCCTCAAAAGAACTGAAAACACAGGAATAGTCTGGCCTGTTCCTTTGATCTATTTAGACCCAGTTCAAAGATAACAATAAATTATAATTATGGAGTGAACTCTCCTCTGGATATGAGTACAACATATGGTCTGGGGCAGCCAGCCTCCAAGATGGCCTCCGATGGTCCTCACTTCCGGGTATTTACACTGCTGGTCAATCTCTGTGTGACCAATAGAACCAAGCAGAAAAGTTGGTATTCACTTCAGAAAGGGGCTGGAAAAGACACCATGGCTTCTGTCTTGGTATCTGTCTCTTTCTCTCAGTTCATTCATTCTGTGGGAAGCCAGCTACCAAGTAATTAGCAGCTCTATGCAGAGGTCCAAGTCCTAAAGAACGGAAGCCTCCTGTCAACAGTTACTTGAGTGGGGTTGGCAGCAGATCCCCTGGGCCCCAGTCAAGCCTTCAGGTGACTACAGCCCTGGCTGACAGACTGATTGCAAGCTCATCAGGGACCCTGGGCCAGCTAAAGCACTCCAAATTCCTGGCCCTCAGGAACTCTGTAAGATAAGAAATGTTTTAAGCTGCTAAGTTTTGGGGTTAATTTTTATGCAACATGAATAACCAATACACTCTCCTTCTCCTCAAGAGTTCAAAATATATACACTTATCATGATGAGCACGGGGTGATTTACAGAATTGTAGAATAACTACGCTGGACACCTGAAACTAATTAACTATACTGGAATTAAAATTAAAAACTTAAATTAAAAAAAAGAGTTCAAAATTAGGATTAGTATCAAAGAGTATCAAAATTAGTATTCCAGACAAAAACACAGGCTCAGAACAGGAAAAACTTTTCTATGAGCTAAAGAGTTGAGAGGTTTCATGAGGGAGCTAGAACTTCAGCTGAGTCTTCAAGGAAAGGCAGGCTTCAGCTAAGTGGATGGGAATACTGAAGCAAGGAAGAAACCGGTACAGCAAAGTGACAGCCTGAAAGAGGGGAGCTCCTGGGAGAAGCTGGGAGATGAAGGAGTAAATCTGGACACAGATCAAATTAAAGAAGGCTCTGAATATAACACTAAGTTTAGCTTTTATCTTGTAAGCAAAGGACAGGTACTGAAGCTTTTTGAACAGGGAAGTAATATAATTAAAGCTGTAATTATGAGAAACTTCCTAAGAGTCCCCCTCCAATGACCTTTCTTTATGCAGAACTATTAATAATACACCTTTACTGGCCTAAGATATACCACATCTCATTCTGATGAAGGTATGAATCTCTAATAGAATAAAATGGTGTCTACAAAAATAAATTAAAATGGAGAGTCAATTCTAAAATAATTTTTAAAACTCTAAATTACATCCAAATTGCCAGAGCATTTATAATTTTACTATTTAAATTTGTATTTATAGTTAATACCCTTCATGTTCAAAATTTTTGTATGACCCCAGTCAAAATCAGTATTTTCTAAACATATACTATGTTAAAATAAAGAATTATCCTAAGACTTACTGCTAAACTCTGGCTACTCTGGAAGTAGGATCTCAGAAATACCCTCATGCACTCCTTTCCTTTGTTTTCCTCTGACATGATGTCAGATGTTCAAGTCTAAGATAATACCTTGACCTCTTTGGAGCAGATACTAGAAAAATCCAAATATAAAATTATACCAAGGTACCTACACTGTACCTAGGCTCACAGCCTTCCCTGATTCTAATTATAAAATTAATATAAATCCTCATTTTGCATTCATGTCATTAAAAAGTCAAACAAAATACACGCTTCCAAAGTAATTTTTAGAAATACGACCACAGGCAGGGTGGCCTCTGCTCTCACGGTGAATACTTACTGTGTGAGAACCGCTGAGTGATCGGGGTTCCAGGGTAAGGGTACGTCCGACTCTCCCACTGAATGTGTCCTTCCTGGACAGCCTTTATGAAACCATGATAACACTGGTGGGCTACACCTAAAGACAAAAAAAACAAAGGCCTCAGCCTGGATACTTCACTTTTCAATCAAATTATTAAAACTGCATCTACTGGGGCGCCTGGGTGGCTCAGTCGTTAAGCATCTGCCTTCGGCTCAGGTCATGGTCCCAGGGTCCTGGGATCGAGCCCCGCCTCGGGCTCCCTGCTCCGCGGGAAGCCTGCTTCTCCCTCTCCCACTCCCCCTGCTTGTGTTCCCTCTCTTGCTGTGTCTCTCTCTGTCAAATAAATAAATAAAATCTTAAAAAGAGAAACAAAACTGCATGTACTAACTGTCTTATCACTTTCATAAGACCTAAGTTTCTTAGTGGAACTCCAAATTTCTCTGATTTTTCAAAGAAAGAAAACAGAATTTCAAAACTAGAAGATCCAATCCTTCTACTTTACCAGGGTTTAGGGAGGTTAAATGTTACAAAGCTCAAGGTTACAAAATTAGCTCGCACTGTAACTGCTCTTTACATCGCATGATGAGGCAACACATTATAACAACTGGTAGGGGCGCCTGGCTCAGGCAGTAGAGCGTGCAACTCCTGATCCTGGGGTCATGCGTTTGAATCCTATAATGGGCGTAGAGTTTACTTTAAAAAATAAATAAATAAATAAAAATAGTATAAAATTAAAACAATTGGTATTATTTACTCCAAAGCAAAGGGGCTGGGGAATAATTTAGCTTTATGAGAAAAAGCATGGTAAAACTGTCTGGAATGTAAATTACAGGCATTCATAAATATCTATGGTTAAACCATGGCAACCAAATATATTCCATCTTAAACAAAGAGATTATTAGCTTACAGGGAATTATGAAATGATGAATTTACAACTAAGGAAAGCTGTTTTTTAAAGGTAAGAGCTTTTACTACAATGGTGGATACGTGTCATTATACATTTGTTCAAACCCACAGAATGTGCACCCTAATGCAAACTGTGGACTTGGGGTGATGATATGTCCATGAGGTTCATCAACTATAACAAATGGACCACTCTGGTGGGGAATGTTGATAGTAGGGGAGGCTGGGATTTGGGGAGGACAGGGGGTATATGGGAAATCACTGAACTTTCTGCTCAATTTTGCTGTGAACCTAAAACCACTCTAAAAAATACAGTCTATTTTTTTTTTTAAGTGAGAGCTTCATGTTTCTGGAACAATCTATCTTTTTAACTCATGAAATGATTATCTTATTTCAAAGAGCAACATTCTGAATGAAGAGAATAACAAATTATGTTACACTTTGAAAGAACATATCATTTAAAAAAATTTTTTTTGAACATATCATTTTTTAATTCATATCACCTTAGTGGATCCTTAAACGGGATCAGAGTACTTATACATGTTTTCTAAAGACGATTACTATCTCTTGGCTGAACTCACAATTAAAGATTAAATATTAAGGGGTGCCTGGGTGGCTCAGTCATTAAGCATCTGCCTTCGGCTGAGGTCATGATGCCACGGTCCTGGGATCGAGCCCTGCATCGGGCTCCCTACTCAGCGGGAAGCCTGCTTCTCCCTCTCCCATTCCCCCCGCTTGTGTTCCCTCTCTCGCTAGCTCTCTCTCTCTGTCAAATACATAAATAAAATCTTTAAAAAAAAAAAGAATTAAATATTAAGGGGTGCCTAGGTGGCTCAGTCGGTTAAGCGTCTGTCTTTGGCTCAGGTCATGATCCCAGGGACCTGGGATCGAGCCCCACATCGGGCTCCCTGCTCAGCAGGGAGCCTGTTTCTCCCTCTGCCTCTGCCCCCCAGCTCGTGCTCTCTCTCTCTCTCTCTCCCATATAAAGATATAAAATCTTGGGGCACCTAGGTGGCTCAGTCATTAAGCATCTGCCTTCGGCTCAGGTCATGATCCCAGGGTCCTGGGATCGAGCCCGACATTGGGCTCCCTGCTCAGCGGGAAGCCTGCTTCTCCCTCTCCCACCACCCCTGCTTGTGTTCCCCCTCTCGCTGTGTTTCTGTCAAATAAATAAAATCTTTAAAAAAAAAACTTAAAAAAAAAAGAAATATTAAAAAGACACAGCCACTCAATGTGTGACAGCACTGCCAATTATACATTGATGAAGAAAGTAACACAGATTTATAAACACTGAAATGAGGTAAGGCAGCAAGGAATAAAAGACAGATACTTAATGATAGAAAAGGACAGGGGGGAAAATGTCTTGGCAGTGACTTACTTCCCCCAGAAGATTTAAGACTGTGAGTACTAGGTTAGGGGTAAGAATGCCAAATAAAACGAAGAATAAATTCATATATTTGATTTGATCACAGTCCCTCATCTGTGATTCTTCCACTTCTATTTTAGAGACGAAATCATCTACTTCCACAGGGTAGGCAGCCAGTCTCTCCTGGAGAGTCCATTAAGTCTACAAATAGAAGCAGGCTGTGCACACCAGTATTACCAGTTGTGAGCAACTGACCTCACAGTAACAGGGCCTAGCAAGCAGTTTCAACACAGCTGGTCTTCAGTCTTCAGGCTGGAGTCTGAGCAATTGACAACGACCCCATGCCTCACGAGAACCACCCTGATGAAAAGATTTTAAGACTCAGTCTGATCTAAAGGTTTTTCTGTCATAACTCTGTTCCCACCAGGAAAGAACAAATTGATACAACCCTTGCTTTGACCAAAGATTATTCAACTGGCCTGATTATCTTCATTTAAAAAATGGGCCCTTTCCACTTAAAATGTAATGAAGCCAAGGGGCACCTCGGTGGCACAGTCGGTTGAGTGGCCGACTGTTGGTTTCGGCTCAGGTCATGATCTTGGCATCGTGGGATCAAGCCTTTCACCAGGCTCTCACACTCAGGGTGGAGTCTGCTTAGGACTCTCTCTGCCCCTCCCCTCCCCTCCCCTCCACTCTGTCTCTCTCTCAAATAAATAAATAAATCTTAAAAAAAAGTAATGAAGCCAATTAACTATCCATTAATTAAAAATACAGCACACCTAGTAACTACAACAGTTGGCCAAAGTTGAAATCTTGATTAGAAATGATGGACAAACAGGAGAAACTCATTTTTAAATGTAAAAGATATGCACAGGGCCTGTACTGCTTGAGAGAAAATTAAGCAGTAAATGCTTGCACAATCCCACATTTGCCACAATTAGCTACTTTAAGAAACAAAATGATACCCTCATAAAGTACACGGACTCGGAAGCCAGACTGCCTGCATGCGAACCTTTGCTCCCCCATTTGCTACCTGTGTGACCTTGGGTAAATTACTTAACTATGCCTCACACTCTGTTTCTTCACCTGGCCCAGAGTCGGCCGTGAGGACAGGAAAGCAGTCACTACACTGCCCGACAACAGTGAGAGGTATATTAACATTCATCATACCGTTACCCCATATCCATCCCTGCTTCTCCAGTTCTAGAACAATACGATTTACCAGATCAACGCTGAGTATGCAGAAAAAGAATCTTCGTTTTAAAATTGCAAGTTGGATTAAGTATCACAAAATTCAGGCTGTTCACAAAACTAACCAGGATTAAGAGAAAAGGAAAACGTACAGAGTTGATGTCTCACACTAAAGTTTAGAACATAACACATTTAAGGGAGAAAGGGGAAAATGAAACTGGGAGTTCAAAAATAAATCATTAAAACAGATTTTAAATAAGCCCCTCCGCTGTCCCCAGTACCTTTGATGAGTCGGTACCACTGTTTGCAGACAAGGGCCGCGGTTTTGTGCTCCTGGTACGGCGAGAGGAAGGATAGGATATACTCCAAAACCTCCTCTGGCAGCTCAGACATGGACCTGTTAGGTCTCGTCTCCTCAGCCTCCAGCGCCGGGCGGGGCTCCTCCTCCTGCTCCATTGTCCCTTCCAGCAGAGCTTCTTCTTGGTCCACAGCCATGAAACTGTCATCTTCACTGTCCGAGGAGCTGGCCATGACATTCCACTCAAACACCTTCGGTGGGAAATGAACAAACATCAGGACACACTGTCAGAAGCTCTGAAACAACTCAGGTACACACGTCTAAGCAGCACATGATTTCTTTTAGACCCTCAGTGAAATCTGTTCCTCGGTACTTGCCCACACTAACTGTGAGCCACCCCCATTTGACAGGTAGAGTTCAAATACCAAGCCCATCCCAAATATCTAACAAATCCCTAAAGGCTTCTGATTGTATTTTTTCTCTCTGCTGTAAACCAGAATGACTGCTGAGTTCCAGTATAACCATAAAACTGGAAGATTGTTCTGTAACAGCTACTCTAAGGCAAGTTTCTGACTGACAGACAGCAAAGGGGACAGCAACTAGATTCCCTTGGCATGATTCAAGACCTCAAACTTCAAAGGAAAAACAAACTGTGGGTCCTATAAAGAGTAGTAAGAACACTCTGAGAATGCGGATTAAGAAAAGTTTTTCTAGCTTCTATACAATTCACTTAAGAGGAAAACAAATGTTCCTAGAATAGGCTTAACTAGCTAAAATATCACATATAAGGCAATATTTATATTAGAAAGCATCAAAACAGATCCAAGGAGTAAAAAAACAATATTTATGCCCATCAATAACATAACAGATATACTATGGTACATTCACACAATGAAATTAACACAGTGGAATACAGCAAGGAACTACAGACACCCACACAGATAAGTCTCTCAAACATAATACTGAGCAAAAGAATACAGAAGAGTACATACTACATGACCATGCTTATATCAAATTCACAACTAGGCAAAATTAATTCATGCTATTGCAAGTGAGTGCTGCAGGGGTGCTGGTAAAGTTGTTTCCTGACTGGGTAATGGTTACACGGATGTGTTCAGTCTGTGAAAAATCCACCAATATGAGTACTTAATGTTTAATGCACTTCTTTCTCTAAAGCTTACCAAAATGAGCCATTATCAACAGTTACCTCTCGTGAAGGTAATTAATTTTAAAAAATCATTATGGATGATTTTTTTTTTTTAAAGATTTTATTTATGACAGAGAGAGACACAGCGAGAAAGGGAACACAAGCAGGGGGAATGGGAGAGGGAGAAGCGGGCTTCCCGTGGAGCAGGGAGCCCGATGCGGGGCTCGATCCCAGGACCCTGAGATTATCATCTGAGCCGAAGGCAGACGCTTAACGACTGAGCCACCCAGGTGCCCTATTATGGATGATTTTCAACTTCTTTTTCTATATTCCCTAAATTTTCTAGAAAGAGCACAAAATATGTTAAAATACACACATAGAAGCAGGCAACTCATTTATATCATTCTTCTGATGTTTCACGCAAAGCCTGAGATAAAGACAGTAAAATGAAGGGAATAGGGTGATTTATGTAAGAAGTGTGTCACAGGTTCGATTCTCCAGGAAGCAAATGCTAAAAAAACAAAATTAGGAATGAAAAAAGATTTAAGGTGGGGAACTCTTGTGAGAAGAAAAAAAGAGGAAGCGGGACTGAGCAGGAGGAACACAGCTCAATGTACCCCTGACAGGGCCTGTCCAACAGAGCTCAGGAACAAGGATAGCCAGTTAGGGGGCTCCACTACTGGGCTCATCTATAATTGCTCTGCTCTGGCTGGGGGCTGCTCCAAAGCTGAGGCCCACCCTGAAGGGACTAAGGGATTTCTTCAGTTATACTCCTTACAGATGGGCAGGAAGTCCTTTCTTGAAGGGACATCTGAGTTCATTTTCTTATTTTCTAATACATCTATTCTCCTTGCCCATACACACCTACCCAGATCACTCACAGGCCATTCATCTTAAAATTTCCAGCATTCCCTCTAACACTGATGCAAAGAATTAAAAATAATGGGAAGAGAAAAGTAATCTTGAAATATACCTGTGGCTTTGAGAAAGATCTGAAATGTTCCAGGGATGCCTAGCTGGCTGTCAGTAGGGCATGCAACTTTTGATCTTGGGGTTGTAAGTTCGAGCCCCACATTGGGCACAGAGATTACTTAAAATACATACATACATATACATATATATATATATATATATAAGAGAGAGAGAGAGATCTGAAATGTTCCAAAAGATGAGGGGGGTGGGGAGAGCAAAGAACAGCAACTTTCCCCCCTCATTTCTACCATTCCTGTAATTTATATACAAACTATGTACAACATCTTAAAAACTGGAAGAATGATCCCATTAAGGAAAATGAAAAAATGCATTAGCTCATAAAGTCGCTTCCAAGAAACTCATATATCAAATTAGTTCTTGATATTGCAATGTGTCCTAGCAAAGTGGCTGCTAGAATCTTGATGATGGTGAACAACAGGTGGCTAACTGGAAGTAGTGGAGTAGCCTAAGTTCTCCTAGCTGGAGGAGGAGGGACAGCAGAGGGAAGGTGGCAGCAATCCCCTCCATTCCCCAAAAGTAGGTTTACTGTAATTGTATTAAATTATCCTAGATAGTTACCCCCACCTTGGGTGAGCTGTTTTTCCACATGCTTAACTCACTAAAGGAAGGCCTTTCCATTTCCAGCCCTAACTCCTACCCTAAAGAGTAATCATATAAAATATAAAACAAAAATAAAATTTTTTTTTTCTGGCAAAAAAAAAGGTACTTTTTACTACTGGGAAAAAATTACTTCCCATATTCCCTCTTATTCTTTCCCCTGTAAGTTATCATTTCTCACTTCCCACTGGCTATCTTCCCTAATTTGTTGACTTTCTCATATTTTTAACCCCCACTCAGCACGCTGAAATTCACTAGGGAAAAGAATCCAAAGAAACAGATTCCTTGGGGCGCCCGGGTGGCTCAGATGGTTAAGTGTCTGCCTTTGGCTCAGGTCATGATCCCAGGGTCCTGGGATCGAGCCCCACATCAGACTCCTGGCTCAGCGGGGAGTCTGCTTCTCCCTCGCCCTCTGCCTCTCTCCCTGCTCATGCTCTCTCTCTCTCTCTCTCTCTCTCTGTATCTCTGTGTCTCAAGTGAATAAATAAAATCTTAAAAAAAAGAAAAAGAAACAGATTCCTTGAGTTTGGCTGCATCTTCCACATTTGAATTACACATCAAATCTCAAATACAGTTGTTCCTTTACTCAAAAGCTTGACAGATTGTGAGGCTAGGGTCTTCTTCAGAACAAACTAAATCAGTAAAGGCTGCAAGAGCTTATTTATAGAATACTATTTTTTCCCCAAGCAAAATAAATGTTTGGCCCAATAAAACAACTTCTTAATCCCTTCCCAAATCTTCTCAAAGTACAATTAGCAAGCAAACATAAAGGGACTCACACTTTTGTATACCCAGTTTTAGGTTATTCTCCCAGTCAACCATTTCTCTGTCCACAAAAGCATCAAACCTGATGCTCCTGAGGCATGTTTGCAAACTTGGCCCTGAGCAAAGATGCCAATGAGAACACACAGGGATAGGCTCAGATGCGATTCCTCTGTAATTACACGCCCAGTACCAATTTGCACAGTCCTTCATTTTCACTTCCATGATTAGGTAATGAAATCATCACTCATATTCCCACAGGATATGGAGGCATTCTGAAACAGTTTTTGTTTTCTTCATGCCAAAAGAAGCCCTACAAAACAATTCGCATGTAATTGTTGTTAACTCACTGAATGTGGTTTTCATGAAAGTCTTTTTTTTTCCAAGATCTTATTTTTTTTTAAGATTTTATTTATTTATTTGACAGAGAGAGAGACAGTGAGAGAAGGAACACAAGCAGGGGGAATGGGAGAAGGAGAGAAGCAGGCTGCCCAAGGAGCAGGGAGCCTAATGCGGGGCTCGATCCCATCATGACCTGAGCTGAAGGCAGACACTTAACGAATGAGCCACCCAGGCGCCCCTCAAGATCTTATTTCTTAAGTAATTTCTACACCCAATGTGGGGCTCAAACTTACAACCATGAGATCAAGAGTCACAGCCTCTACAGACTGAGCCAGCCGGGCGCCTCAGTTTTCCTGGTCTTTATTATTTTTTTTAAGTAATCTCTACACCCAATGTGGGGCTCGAACCCACAACCCTGAGATCAAGAATCACATGCTCCACTGACTGAGCCAGCCAGGCATCCCATCATGAAGTCTTTAAGAGAAATCTTCCTCACCCTTCACATTTGTGTTAGACCTTCTTAGTTTCCTCAAGTTTTTGGGAGAAACCACAAACTAAAGTCATTTACTGGAATCTGAGCTCCTTGAGGGCAGAGACCATGTCTAGCCATCTTCTCTTGCTAGAACTAGACATGCAAATGAGCACAAGGTCTACTGAAATTTCTACTCACACCACCCTTGTGCTGACTTTGCATTATTTTATACTAGGAATTACATCATCAGTATATCCGAGAATAGCAGACCCTACCCTTATATGTCACTGGATGCTGCCAAGATATTTCATTGGTCAGAATGAACATATCTCTCTGGTTCCTTGAATTTTGACCTTTTAAGGTGTACACTGGCCTGAGAGTCTGCACCAGACTCTGGAGCCATACCCAATGAACTTTTGCTGGGTCAAGATGGGCGGTACTAAAGAAACCATTTATTTGGCCCAGTAGTATCACTACTATACTATACTATATATAGTATACTACGAGACTACATCCAACTAAATACAAATTACTTTTAAAAATCCAAATACCTTGGGGCGCCTGGCTGGGTCAGTTGGTAAAGCATGTGACTCTTGATCTCAGAGAGCTCAAGAAACACCCACACTGGGCATAGAGCTTATTTAAAAAACAAAAATCCATATACCTTGCCCATCTGAAGTATAAATTAAGTTTAAGATTTTGAGACAAGGAGATTTGGCTACTGTTTCTACCTGTAACACTGTGTGACCCAGGATAGGTCACACAGAACAACATGGGAAAACCTCTTTACTCTAAGTAATGAAAATTCCCTACCTACTTTATAAAGATTCTGTAAAGGTAGCAGATATCAACAAACTACTCTGAACTCCTTGGAGGAAACTGATTACCTTGTGAAGAGTTAAAATCAATTCAAAGAAATTCAGGATGGGAATGAAACTGTTATCCACATACAAGTTTTTACCAGATCCTAGTACAATATTTGATTAACTGTGCCTTTGATTTCTGTACAACTAGACATCTGACAATCCTCTTGGAGTACACGTCTTTATGAAAATCAAAATACACTTCACTAAAAGAAAGTTGAAGATTTAAAATGCAATCAAGATTATTCTTCACAATTTCAAAAAGCTAAAAAAAAAATGCAATAAGGGAACCTCTCAGTGACAGTAAGATAAAGCACTGAGACTTCACTGAAGAACATGTGGCTGGACTGAATGGAAAAGCACCCACAGTTATCCCTCAACATGAGGGCTTCTGAGGCTTCAGGAGCAAAGCAGCAACCTTGCACAGATGTCAGTGTGAACTCATGAAGTTACCCACTTCAGCAGCACTCATGTTAGCTAAAAGGTATTGAATACACTCTTGAAAATATAAAATACGGTTAAATGAAGACCACAATATGATTCAATCTAAGATGATAACAAGCCTTCTTATTAATATACCACATTATCATTGTACTAAGTCAAATGAAAAAGTTATAGAAAATGGTAAAATATAAATTTCTACCTTACGTCATGCATTCAACAAATATCAATGGGACATTTACTATACGTGAAAATACTGTGCTTACATCCCATGCGAGTGAAAAAGAAGAGGACATGCCGGGGCTCCTGGGTGGCCAAGTCAGTTAAGCGTCCGACTTTTGGTTTTGGCTCAGGTCATGATCTCATGGGTCGAGGATCAGGCCCTGTGTGGGCCTCCATGCTCAGCGGGGAGTCCGCTTGAAGATTCTCTCCCTCTGCCCCTGTCCTCACTCGCACACATGTTCTCTCTCAAATAAATACATAAATCTTAAAAAAAAAAAAGAAAAAAGAGAATATGCCACTATTTCCTCTCAAGGACATTAACCTGGTAAGAGCCAAAGACACATACTAACACAGGACAGACCTGTGGTACAAACAAGAAGCTTTAGCAATTCAGGAAAGGAGGAGATGGCTTCCAACTAGTCTGATCAGGAAATTACACAAAGGCAAGCATTTCCACGTTGAAGAAAAAGTAGGAATTCAGAGAATGAAATGGGAGAAGGTGGAGGGATAAAGATCTTCAAATTACTATCTCTTGAAATGATATTCTTTGCTACTTATGGAATTACCTTTAGGACAAAGGGAAAACCTATTTTTTATTCGATGGGTGTTTTACCATTTGCACGCACTACTTAATATTTTACCTACATTAACAGAAGCTCAGATCTGAAGATTCCTTAGTTCCTCACAGTCAATGTTTTGACAAAGTCTAGAAATAGAATCATTTGGCATTAACTACTGTTGCTATTAGCAAACTGTGAGCTATTTTGACAAGCAAATTCAGAGAGTTGTTTCTATAAAGCATTCCAAACCTAGTAAGAGATATCAGCTGCGGTAGTGGTTAACTTCATCAATGTGTTATCTAATTAAGACTCACTTTAATGAAATTGAAAAATATTTTGCCAAACTACCCACTTAGAATACTTTTATCTTTACAATGACTGACACTAAATGAAAGCACTTTATGACTTTTCCAGAGCCACCCATATTCATATGTAGATTTGTTATTACTAAGTATATGGTCAAGAAAAATGTGCTCGTTTCATATCATGAACGGAAATACTCTAGGTTCTGAAAATTCCATATGGAGGAACTACACATTCTAGGTTCAACAAAATGTTTCATTTGGTAGAAAGAATACAAAAGAACTTTAGTACCCAAATTTATATTTTGTGAGAGCTTGAATTTTTAGATTTTAAGACAATGATAGTGTACAAAGTACAGAATAATTAGGATTGCAATAATTTAACATATAACAGTGATTTTATTTATTTTTTTTAAGATTTTATTTATTTATTTGAGAGAGAGAGAACGAGAGATAGAGAGCACGAGAGGGAAGAGGGTCAGAGGGAGAAGCAGACTCCCTGCTGAGCAGGGAGCCCGATGTGGGACTCGATCCCGGGACTCCAGGATCATGGCCTGAGCCGAAGGCAGTCGCTTAACCAACTGAGCCACCCAGGCGCCCTAACATATAACAGTGATTTTAAACAAAAGGCTTTCATCTGAAGTATGGTATGAATCAGAGGAGTTAGAGGAGAAAAAAGGTGCATTAAAGGGTACATTGTTCTGGGTTTGGAAATTTTTTCCCCTCTCAAAAATAATTATCTAAGGGCACCTGGGTGGCTTAGTTGGTTAAGCATCTGCCTTCGGCTCAGGTCATGATCCTGGGGTCCTGGGATCGAGTCCCACATCGGGCTCCCTGCTCCGCGGGGAGCCTGTCTCTCCCTCTGCCTCTCTCTGTCTCTCATGAATAAATAAAATCTTCAAAAAATAATATTTAAGAAAGAAAAATGCAAAAGGAGGAAATACTCATACTGTAACAGTAGTAAACTATATTAACTCGAAATTGACTGCATCAGACTACAGAAATGCTCAGAACATAGCTACCTCTCCCTCTCTGCTCCCACAATACTAAGTACTGCCTGAAGTACTAGGAATTACTACACTGCAATTGTCTGTCTGCCTCCTCCTCTCCCCTTAGGGCACAAAAGAAAATTATATTCTGCATCCATATAAGAGCTCAGCAAAAGGCTATTGAATGAATAAGCAAATACAACTTTATGAATTAATTTTAGAGTCAATGACAAAACCTAAATGTTAATTCCTACATATTCTAATGGAAAAACACTTCATATCAAAAAGTAAAATAAAAAAAACAATAAGAAGAAAATTCAGATGGCTAAAGACTAATAAAACTAGAGGATAGAGGGTAAAAACAGGCATGAAGAAGTGGGAATTTTTATTCTTTTTTTTAAGATTTTATTTATTTATTTGTCAGAGAGAGCACAAGCAGGGGGAGCAGCATGCAGAGAAGGCAGAGGGAGAAGCAGGCTCCCCACTGAGCAAGGAGCCTGATGTGGGACTTGATTCCAGGGCCCTGGGATCATGACCTGAGCCGAAGGCAGACGCTTAAACAAGTGAGCCACCCAGGCATCCTGGGAATTTTTATTCTTAAATTAAAAATGTACAGTATCTAAACAAATCATTATTTTTATTATTTTTTAAAGATTTTATTTATTTATTTGAGAGAGACAGAGAGAGAGATCACAAGCAGGGAGGAAGGGTAGAGGGAGAAGCAGACTCCCCACTGAGCAAGGAGCCTGATGTGGGACTCGATCCCAGAACCCTGGGATCATGACCTGAGACGAAGGCAGACACTTAACCTACTGAGCCACCCAGGCACCCAAATCATTACTACTTTTAAGATGTTCAGATTTTTCTGTCATTATGCACCTTTCTTCTGATAACAAGAGAGGAGTATGCAAAAACCACTGCAGGCCAGGATTCTCTTAGCCTTTTGTGGAGAGATTCTATCACAATGGTTCCCAGACTTATGAATTTCACAGATCAGCAATTTTTTTAGACTGACATAGGGCCAACAAATTTTTATTTTCCCAAGTAAGGACAAGGAAAAAAAAGACACCACAGACACAAATCCTACCATCTAAATATCATAGCTTCACAAAGGAGATTTAAAAATCTGAACAAGGTAGAAGATAATAATCTTCCAATAAAAGCTTTCCCCTCCAAGAAAGGAAATCTTACACACACACACACGTGCACACACCCTCAAGACAATGAGGGTGAACAAGTACTTTTGGGAACCACTACTGTGTCATGGTATTTCATTTTAATACTTTGCTTTATGGAAAAAAAAATCCCATAATTAAAATAAGTTCTAATCTGAATTTTATTTTATTTTTTTTATTAAGTTTTAGTTTTAATTCCAGTATAGTTAACATACAGTGTTATCTTAGTTTCAGGTATACAATATAGTGACTCAACAATTCTATACATTACTCAGTGCTCATCATGGTAAGTGCACTCTTTAATCCTCATCACCTATTTCCCCCATCCCCCAACCCACCTCCCCTCTGGTAACCATCAGTTTGTTCTCTACAGTTAAGACTCTTTTTTGGGCGCCTGGGTAGCTCAGTTGGTTAAGCAACTGCCTTCGGCTCAGGTCATGATCCTGAAATCCCTGGATGGAGTCCCGCATCGCATTGGGCTGCCTGCTCGGCGGGGAGTCTGCTTCTCCCTCTGAACCTCCCCCCTCTCATGTGCTCTATCTATCTCTCAAATAAATAAATAAAATCTTTAAAAAAAAAAAAAGACTGTTTTTTGGTTTCAACCCACCTCCCCTCTGATAACCATCAGTTTGTTCTCTACAGTTAAGACTGTTTTTTGGTTTGTCTCTTTTCCTTTGCTCATTTGTTTTATTTTTTAAATTCCACATGAGTGAAATCATATGGTATTTGTCCTTCTCTGATTTATTTCACTTAGCATTATACTCTCTAGCTACATCCATGTTGTTGCAAATGGCAAGATTTCACTCTTTTTAATGGCTAATATTGCATTGTATGTGTGTGCATATATATATACATGCACACATCTTCTTTATCCATTCATTATATACATACACACATACACACACACACACACACACGAACACACCACATATTCTTTATCCATTCATCTATTGATGGACACTTGGGCTGCTTCCATAATCTGGCTGTTGAAAATAATGCTGCAATAAACATAGGGGTGCATGTATCCCTTAGAATTAGTGTTCTTGTATTTTTTGGGTAAATACCCAGTAATGCAATTACTGAACAGGGCAGTTCTATTTTTAACTTTTTGAGGAACCTCCAACAAACTGTTCTCCAGAATGGCAGTACCAGTTTGCATTCCCACCAACAGTGTAAGAAGGTTCCTTTTTCCTTCACATCCTCACCAACACTTGTTGTTTCCTGTGTTTTTTATTATAGCCATTCTGACAGGTGTGACATGATAGCTCATTGTGGTTTTGATTTGCATTTCCCTGATGATGAGTGATGTCGAGCATCTTTTCATAAGTCTCCTGGTCGTTTGTATGCCTTCTTTGGAGAAATGTCTAGTCATGTCTTCTGCCCCCCTTTTTAATTGGGTTATTTGTTTTCTGAGTGTTGAGTTGTATCAGTTCTTTATATATTTTGGATACTAACCCTTTATTGGATATGCCATTTGCAAATATCTTCTTCCATTTAGTAGGCTGCCTTTTAGTTTTGATGACTGTTTCCTTTGCTATACAGAAGCTTTTTATTTTGTTTTGTTTTTTAAAGATTCTCTTTATTTATTCATGAGAGACAGAAAGAGAGGCAGAGGCAGAGGCAGAAGCAGACTCCCCGCAGAGCAGGGAGCCCATGCAGGACTCGATCCCAGGGCCCTGTGTTCATGACCCAGGCCAAAGGCAAACGCTTAACTGAATGAGCCACCCAGGCACCCAGAAGCTTTTTATTTTGAAGCAGTTCCTGTAGTTTATTTCTGCTTTTGTTCCCCTCGCCTCAGAAGCCATATCTAGAAAGATGTTGCTTCTATGGCTGATGTCAGAGAAATTGCTGCCTGTTCTTGGATTTTTATGATCTCGGGTCTTGCATTTAGATCCTTGATCCATTTTGAGTTCACTCTTGTGTGTAGTGTAAAAAAAGTGGTCCAGTTTCATTCTTTTGCATGTAGATGTCCAGTTTTCCCAACATGTTTGTTGAAAAGATTCTTTTTCCCATTGCAATATTCTTTCCTCCTCTGTCAAAAGTTAATTAACCATATAATTGTGGGTTTATTTCTGAGTTTTTTATTCTGTTCCATTGATCTATGTGTCTATTTTTATACCAGTACCATACTGTTCTGATTGCTATAGCTTTGTAATTATAGTATCATGTCATCTGTAAATAGGGAAAGTTTTACTTCTTCCTTACCAATTTGGGTGCCTTTTATTTCTTTTTGTTTTCTGATATCTGTGGCTAGGACTTCAGTACTATGTTGAATAAAAGTGGTGAGAGTGGACATCTTTGTCTTGTTCCTGACCTTAGGGAAAAAGCTCTGTTTTTCCCCATTGAGTATGATGTCAGCTGTGGGTTTTTCATATAAGGCCTTTATTATTTTGAGGTGTGTTCCCTCTGAATCTATTTCGTCGAGTTTTTTTTATCGGGAATGGATGTTATACTTTGTCAAATGCTTTCTCTGCATCTATTGATAAATGATTATATGGGGTTTTTTTTTTCCCCCTAAAGATTCATTTATTCTAGAGAGAGAGTGTGCACACAGGAGCATGTGCAAGCTGAGGGAGGAATAGAGGAGGAGGGAGAGGGACAAGCAGACTCTGGGCTGGGCGTGGAGCCCATAGCAGGGCTCGATCCCATGACCCAAGCAGAAACCAAGAGCCTGAAGCCCACCAAGGCACCTGTTTTTTTGTTTTTAAGTAGGCTCCACTTAAAAATTCCCCATCGCAGGGCTTGAACTCATGACACTGAGATCAAGACCTGAGCTGAGATCAAGAGTTGGGTGCTTAACTGACTGAGCCACCCGGGCGCCCCAGGATCGTGTTTTTTTCCTTTCTCGTATTGATGTGATGTATCATGCTGATTGACTTATGAGTATCAAACCACTCTTGCATCCCAGGAATAAATCCCACTTGATCATGGTGATTTTTTTTAATACATTGTTGGATTCGGTTTGCTAGTATTTTACTGAGGATTTTGGCACCAATGTTCATCAGAGATACGGCCTGTAGTTCTCTTTTTTTGTGGTGTATTTAACCAGTTTTGGAATCAGGGTAATGTTGGCCTCATAGAATTTGGAAGTTCTCCTTCCTCTTCTACTTTTTGGAATAGTTTGAAAAGAATAGGTATGAACTCTTTTTGAAATGTGTGGTGGAATTCACCTGTGAAGCTGCCTCATCCTGGACTTTTGATTACCGATTCAATTTCATTGCTGGTAATTGGTCTATTCAAATTTTCTTTTTCTTCCTGCTTCGGTTTTGGTAGGTTACATATTTCTAGGAATTTATCCATTTCTTCTAGGTTGTCCAGTTTGTTGATGAATTTTATTTATTTATTTGGTGAATTTTTTTTAACAAAACTAGCTGTTCCCAGTATGCTGGGAAACCATTTCCTAATGCTACAAAGACAGAGGGAGTGATGGCTGCTGGCAAGAGTACATGAAAGATGAATGCAACCTGATTTCTTTTAGAAATATCTTAGCTGCTCTTGGGGAACCTGGGTGACACAACTGATTGACTGTGTGACTCTTGGTTTCAGCTCAGGTCCTGATCTCAGGGTCGTGAGATCAAGCTCCGTGTCCAGCTCTGCCCTCAGTACAGAGTCCACTTAAGATTCTCTCTCTCTCTCTCTCCCTCTGCCCCTCTCCACTCCCTTGTGCGTTCTCTCTCTCTCAAAAAAAAAAAAAAAAAAAAAATCTTAAAAAGATATCTTAGCTGCTCTTTTCATAATGCTTTTTAATTTACAATGTTTTGTGGTTTTTTTTAACTCATGTGCTTTCCCCACTAAATTCTTAAGGCCTTTATTTTTAATAAGATTTAACTATAGCACTTTTTTTCTTTTAAACTGCAACTGAATATATTAGTCAGATTTTATTACTGTTACTGGGAGTATTACAGGCATAGTATAGTTTCAAAACTTTCCATAGAAGCTAAAGTTTTAAGCATCAAGTTCTCACACAAGATGCTATGCCGTGCTACGTTCAAACAAACAAAAAAAAGAACAAGTCTAAAGTTCATTCCAAAATTATGTAAGCTAGTAAACTCTTCAAGATCCAGTAGAAAGTATCAAATAATAAAGAAAACAAAGTCTCCCCTGCATTAAGGATTGACTAAAGCAATCACCACTTCATGGCTTCAGTTTTAAGAAAGGCTAACAGCTTTCTGGTTCACTTACCCATTGTAGATCTACTTCAGTGGAAGGAATAATTTTTTTTTTTTAACAAATTCATTTTACTTTATACAAGTAAATACTTGTTTAAGCATTTCTTTCAGAAGGAGAAGTTCATACAGAAGAAGTTCAAGAATGTATTGGATTTAGCAATATTTATCAATTTAAAATGTTCAAACCCGGGGCACCTGTGTGGCTCAGTTGGTTAAGCATCCGACTCTTGGTTTCGGCTCAGGTCTTGATCTCGGGGTCATGGGATCAAGCCCTAGGTCAGGCTCTGTGCTCAGCAGAGTCTACTTGTCCCTCTCCTTCCCCCCTGCATGTGCACGCATGCTGTCTCTCTCAAATAAATAAATCAAATCTTCAGGAAAAAGTAAATAAATAAAATGTTCAAACTCTTTGACTCAGCAAATTTTAATTTTCAGGTATCTTTCCAACACAAACATCCATACACATGCACAAAGATGTATGTACAAGAGGAGGTCTGTGGTATCTTCTTTGTAATGACAATAACTTGCAACTACTTAAATGTCCATTAATAGGAAAATGGCTAGGTAAATAATGCTGAACCTAAATTACATAATTATAGCAGTTTTTAAAAATGTTGGGTAGTTCAATTGTGGGCTTATTTCATATACTGACATGAAGAAATCTCCAAGATAAACTATTATGCAAAAAATGCATAATACCATAAAGAATAGATCAGGGGCCCCTGGATGGCTCAGTAAGAAGAACATGTGACTCGTGACCTTGAGGTTGTGAGTTCAAGCCCCAGGTTGGGTGTAGAGATTACTAAAAAAATAAATAAATAAAAACTTAAAAAAAAATCAGTGGCTGCCAATCAGAAAATCTTGAAAGCTATTAAAATTCAGATTCCTAAGACCATTCACACCAACCAAATCAAAATCTCTGGGGCATGCACTGGAGGGGTGGGAGGGGTGGGTGGAGGCAGGGGTTGGATCTCAGTCATTTTTATCTTTAACAAAGCACCCAAACAACTCTTTCACAGCCAGTCCAAACAAACAAACAAAAATTATACATCCACCTAGTCTCCATATATATAAATGCATAGAAAAATTACCTAGAAAGATACACATATCAAATTTGAGAGTATAATCTCTGAGGAGGTAAAGACGGAGTCTTTGCCTTTTTAAAATTAATTTTTAACAGCCAAAAATATCATATATATAAAACTGTATAGAGGTGGAGCTGTGGAAAACAGTATGGTAATTCCTTAAAAAATTAATCAAAATTACCATATCTTACAATTCCTTTTCTGAATATATATCCCAAAGAACTGAAAAGACAGACTGAAAGAGATTATTTGTATACCCATGTTCACAACAGCACTGTTAACAACAGCAAAAAGGTAGAGATATCCATCAGCTGATAAACGGATAAAGAAAATGCAGCACATAAGCACAATGGAATATTATTCAGCCTTAAACAGGAATGAAATTCTTACACCTGCTACAACATGGAAGAAGCCTGAAGACATTATCCTGTACGTTACCATACATTATCCTGTACTGCAGGATTCCACTTACATGAGGTACCTACAGTAGTAAATACATATGGACACAAAGCAGAATGGTGGCTGCCACAGGCTGAGGGGAGGGGAGTACGGAGGGTTATTATTTAATGGGTACGGAATTTCAGTCAAGGAAGATGAAAACATTCTGGGATGGATAGTGTTTGATAAGCAACAATGTGAATATATACAGTGCCATTTAACCACACACTTAAAAATGATTAAAATGGTAAATTTTATGTATATTTTACCACAATTAAAAAACTGTACAGAACACAGATGTACAATTCAAAAGATGATAAAATGAACCACCGTGTACCCACATCCAAGTTAGGAATGCCCCCTCATTACCATCCACCTCTGACTCAACCAGAAGTAATCACTGTGCTATTTTATCACTCCCTTACTTTTCCTTATACCTTTACCACATAAGGATACGACAAAGAAATAAATTCCTAAGCAATATATTGTTTAGTTGCTGGATGTAGCTGTAGTTCATTTTCACTACAATATAAAACTGTTGTACAAAGATATCACAATTTATCCATTCTACTGTTGAAAGAAATCAGTGTCCCCAATGTTTGCTCTTATGAAATCATGAGCATTTTTTAGTTTCTGTAGATTAGGAGTTGCTTTCAAACTTTCCTGACAGCAAACACAGTAAGAAAATACATTTTACCTCACAAATCAGTTCACCTACACATACAGATATATAATTGGGAATAAGTTTCTCAAAATAATACCCTTGGGCGCCTGGGTGGCTCAGTTGGTTAAGCAACTGCCTTCAGCTCAGGTCATGATCCTGGAGTCCCGGGATCGAGTCCCGCATCGGGCTCCCCGCTTGGCGAGGGGCCTGCTACTCCCTCTAACCCTCCCCGCTCTCATGTACTCTCTCTCTCTCTCTCTCTCTCATTCTCACTCTCTCAAAATAAATAAATAAATCTTTAAAAAAAAATAATACCCTTATAATGAAGTACACAAATATTTTCTGTTGTATTTAACACTTAAGAAAACTGTTGGTCAAATGCCATTAAACTGCCCTCATTCTTACTACTGGGCTACAAGCCATTAAGTTGAAAACAACGCTGTAGAATACATGTTTAGGAGTGAAATTGCAGGATTGCAGGATGTAGGTACAGACGTGTACATCTCTACAAGGTAATGTCAAACTGTCTTCAAAAATCATTCCAATTTACACTCCTACAGTGTATGCAACAACTGATTTTAATTTAATTTTTTAAAGTTTACTTATGTTTAAGTAATCTCTATATCTAACATGGGGCTTGAACTCATGACCCTGAGATCAAGTCGCATGCTCTTCCAACTGAGCCATCCAAGTGCCCCAATTTGATTTTATTTTAAAATCATAAATGAGTTTTAAAAGTTTATCAAATGTTTTTGCTGCAGTTACTAAAATATATGGTTTTCTGTTAGTTTACTGAAGCAAATTATATTAATTGCTTTACTAATGTTAAAATAAGCTTGCATTCCTCAGATAAACTAGACCATGATTTACTGTATTTTTTATAATGCTGGATTCAGTTTGCTAACGTTTGGTTTAGAATTTTTCTATCTATGTTCATGAGAGAGACATGGCCTATAATTTTTCTTTCTTGTACTGTCTATCTCTGGTTTTGGAATCAAAATTATGCTAGTTTTATAAAATGATTTGGGGACTGTTCTTTTTCCCCCCATTGTCTGGAAGAGTTTAAATAAAACAGGGAGGGTGCCTGGGTGGCTCAGTTGGTTAAGCATCTGCCTTCGGCTCAGGTCATGATCCCAGGGTCCTGGGATCGAGTCCCACATCGGGCTCCCTGCTCAGAGGGAAGCCTGCTTCTCCCTCTCCCACTCCCCCTGCTTGTGTTCCCTCTCTCTCTGTGTCTTTCTCTGTCAAATAAATAAATAATCTTTTAAATAAATAAATAAATAAGTAAATAAACAAATAAATAAACAGGGAATTATCTGCTCATTGAATATTTGGCAGACATCACTTGTAAATCTATATAGGCCTAGAGTTTTCTTTGTGAGATTTTTCTGTACCCAGATTCCATTTCTTGTGTAATAGGACTACTTGAGCTTTCTGTTTTTTTCTTGAGTCAATTTTGTGATTTCCTATCTTTTTCTAGAAATTTACACTTCATTTAAAACACATCAGCCAGAATCAGCTACAGCTTTCATTACCCATATAATTTAAACTTAGACTATTGACAAAACACAGAAATGAACTACACAGATGTCATCTAAGTGATTGGTAAATGCCCTTAAACAAGGTATATATCCTCCAAAAACTTTCCAATTTATGATGTGCATTTAACTTTTTCTAATCTGCAACAGATGTCACTAAAAGTCCTATTCACTTATACAGCCCTCATAGAAAGCCCATCTTTCTATGGTCTGCTTCTAAATTCCATTTTAACTTCCTTTCTTCTCCACTACATGGTACACTACTTGAGGAAAGAGTCCAAGTCATTTTCGTCTTTGTAACATCTGGCACATTAGCAGGTACCTTATCAACATAAAAACTTTTTTTTAAGATTTATTTATTTTAGAGAGAGAAAGAGAATGCAAGTGGGGGGAGGGGCAGGAGGGAGAAAGAATCTCAAGCAGACT
This sequence comes from Zalophus californianus, assembly GCF_009762305.2. NCBI lineage: Eukaryota > Metazoa > Chordata > Mammalia > Carnivora > Otariidae > Zalophus > Zalophus californianus. Next base: position 11,908,447 of record NC_045598.1, read on the forward strand.
CCCCACTGAGTGTGGAGCCTGACATGGAGCTCAATCCGAGGACCCTGAGATCATGACCTGAGCCAAAATCAGGAGTCGGATGCTCAACCGAGCCACACAGGCACCCCTAAAAACTTTTTTAATGAATGAAGATCACAAGGTCCCTTACTGAAGAGGTTAGTGTTACTCACCTCTGGTTGCCACTCTTAAGGTATTTAGTGCTTAATGTGGAAGGACTCTACTGGATTCTACTTTCACATAGCCCTCCTTGTGACCAAAAGCTCAAAGCCATCTGTAAGACAGTCTGCCTTACTTGGGAGTAGAACATAAAACAGGTTTTTCTTCATTGATAAAGTTACTGAATTAAAAATAAATCTTCAACTACTTGCTGTACCTAACTTCTTGCCAACCAAATGAGTCAACCCCCTAAGAATAAAACGATAAAATGAATAATAGGGATAACACCCAAAAACAAGGGTAAAGTGTCAAGATACTGTTCAGTGCCAGATTCTGAATACCTGGATTCTTTGAAAATATAACTATTACTTTATGAAAATCTGCATGTTAGATTTAGGGGCTTAGCTGATAAAAAAACTAAACAGGCACCCGACCCCAAATCACCATCTTTTTGTTGTTGTTGTTTTTATTTACTTATTTGAGAGACAGAGAGCACGAGCGTAGGGGGTGAGCAGAGGGAGAGAGAGAAGCAGACTCCCCTGCTCAGTGGGGAGCCCGACTCAGGACTTGATCCCAGGACCCTGGGATCATGACCTGAGCCCAAGGCAGATGCTTAACTGACTGAACCACCCAGGTGTCCCTTTTTAAGCATTTTAACATTCTAGTAAAATGATCCCAATCCACATTTGTCAAAACCCACAGAACTTGACAACACAAAGAGTGAAACTTAATGTATGCAAATTATGGGGCACCTGGCTGGCTCAGATGGAAGAGCATGGGACTCATGACCTTGGGGTTGTGAGTTCAAGCCCCATGCCGGGTGCAGACATTACTTAAATAAACTTAAAAAAATTTAATGTATGCAAATTAAAAAACTTACTAGGAAGGAATGAGACTATGACAAAAGAATCTAACTGTATTACAAATACATAAGACAGCTGTGGGTGGAGGAAACCATGTAACCTAAGTAACTTTGAAAATAAGTGACATCTGTAAGACTAAATGCAGAAGGCACTACGAATAAGCACTAGACTCTATCAGACTCTATCTGATGAAGTTGTTTCCTACAGGAGCCCAGTTAATAATTCTAATACAGCTATACACGTATACTGGACTCGAACAAGTAAGTAAATGGATGGTTGATGGCTGGAGCCAAGTTTCTCACTTTTGGGGTGGGAATTCATAGATAAGCAAGGGGAAGATGTAATGATCATATGAGAGTGCATTAGACAGGCATTAGTATGAACTCATGTTTAGCTTAATATAGACACAGATTATTAGATACAGAAATATTTACACTTATGTATATACACGGGTTAGTATATACACATATGGATCCTTGCTCTGTCAGCTGAGGCGGCCTAGAAGCAACAACACCCTCAAGTAGCAACAAGCATACGTTAGCACCCAGATCTTGATTTCTTTTTTTTAAATTTATTTTTTGAGAGAGAAGAGGGGCAGAAGAAGGGGGAGAGAAGCATGGAGCCCGATGCAGGGTGTGATCCCAGGACCCTGAGATCATGACCTGAGCCAAAACCAAGAGCTGGACGTTCAGCTGACTAAGCCCCCCAGGCACCCCCGCCCCGGTCTTGATTTCTAACACCATTCTCTAATAAAAGGAAGCTGGGCTCCTTGGTGAAATGGCAGAATCCAGGACCAGGACAGAAACTATGAAAGATGCGCTTGAATAACCCTATTGTGTCAGGAAGTAAGGGTACAATTCAAAAACAAAACACTTATAAGATCATGTCAAAAGGACAGAGGAGACAAATGATATGGCCAAAGATGAGCCATCGTGAGCACAATATCCATGAGTTCATACTAACACAAATGACTGAATAAGTTAAAAAAAAATAAATAAAAGACAGGAAACAAATCTCCCTTGCAGATTTCCAAATAATTCATATAGAGGGGCGCCTGGGTGGCTCAGTCGTTAGGCGTCTGCCTCCGGCTCAGGTCATGATCCCAGGGTCCCAGGATCGAGCCCTGCATCGAGCTCCCTGCTCGGCGGGAAGCCTGCTTCCCCCTCTGCTGCAGCTCCACCTGCTTGTGCTCTCGCTCACTCTCTCGCCCACACTCTAATAAATAAAATTTAAAAATAAATAAACGTAAGGCAAATGAGATGTTAAATAACCCATTTAAGGATGCTGTGTCTCTGTTAAATAAATAAATAAAATCTTTAAAAAAATAATAATAATAATTCACATACGCATACTTCCAATAGGTGGGGCTTAATTTTCCCCATCTTCCTAACTTGTCTCTATCTAGGTAGAATTCTTATTAGCATACAGTGTAGCTAGACACTAAGCTAGTTTTTTACAATACATAAAAAATAATTTCAACCAGAAGACTACTGCATAGCTTCACTCCTCATACCCTGGGTAATGTGTTTATCTATGCCAGGAAATTCACAATGGGGAAATGGAGGTTAAAAATAAAGAAATGAAAACCAGTAAGTACTTTCCATTAAGAGGCATCACCAAGGCACTCGAGACCTCATTTCCAACTATCATGATTTCCAAGTTGTGATTACCTCCCAAGTATACCTTCATATTTGCACCCCAAGAACTAGGCTCTGCTAATTTTGGTAGTTGACTTAATAACAGTAGCTAACTTAATAATCATCATCACAAAACCCTTGCTTACAAGTTATTCTTCCCTTTAGCTAAAGTGAACTATCAATATTTATTAATATATATTCAGCTTCTGTGCAAATGAAAAATAGAAATGGTAAAAGAGCTGTATGACAGAAGCACAATCTTAAGGAGGGCAGTACTCAACTGACCCCCATAACAGGATTTTCTAAAACACAGTTTCTTTTTTTTTAAAGATTGTACTTATTTATTCATGAGGGACAGAGAGAGAGGCAGAAGCAGAGGGAGAAGCAGGCTCCCCGCGGAGCAGGGAACCTGATGTGGTATTCGATCCCCGGACCCTGGGATCATGACCTGAGCCGAAGGCAGACACCCAACGACTGAGCCACCCAAGCGCCCCAGCCACAGTGGATTTATAGCACAACAAACTAACATTTTTTTTTAAGATTTTATTTTGAAGCAATCTCTACAGTCAACATGGAACTCAAACTCACAACCTGAGATCAAACTGCACGCTCTACCAACTGAGCCAGCCAGGCGCCCCAATAAACTAATACTTTAAAGAAAGTATATAGGATGGGTTACTGGTTATATTTCATTACCTTTAATGTTTAGTCACTTATGATGCAGCATATTTTTGCCTTAGAAAAGATCTATTGATTTAAGCGATGCCCTTTTATATTGTGTTCCTTTGTCCTCCCAAAAAAGGTATTGATAAATTGACTGATTCTGGGATAACAAACAGGTATGGGGAGGCAGGGAAACAAATGAAATTAAAATGTCACTACCCCTTAGCCACCTTCAGTAAAATTTACCACATATACTGAGAGCTTTGTTTATACTTAAAGATGATATCGCGGTACACCTGACTGGCTCAGTCTATGGTTATGCGACTCTTGGTCTCCAGGTTGGGGCTTTGAGCCCAATGTTAGGTAGAGAAATTACTTAAAAATAGTATCTTTTTAAAAAAAATGTTGTACTTGGGGCGCCTGGGTGGCTCAGTCAGTTAAGCGGCTGCCTTCGGCTCAGGTCATGATCCCTGGGTCCTGGGATCGAGCCCCACGTCCGGCTCCCCGCTCAGTGGAGAGCCTGCTTCTCCCTCTCTCTCTGCCTGCCGCTTTGCCTACTTGTGCTTTCTCTCTCTGTGTCAAATAAATAAATAAAATCTTTTTAAAAAATTAAATAAAAAATGTTGTACTTATATATTAAAAATTTTAAATTTCTCCAACACAGTAGGAAAGCAGATAATTATTATTATTGAATGAAGAAAATCAAACATACCTATTTTTATCCCCAAAAAAAGAACATTTATGGAATAGATGAAAAGATTTCATGGATTAAACTTTGATATGTCACCTGGGCAGAAAGTAAATAAAGTTTACCTTCCTGGACCCTAGAAAATATAACTTTTTTTTTTTTTAAAGATTTTATGTATTTATTTGACAGAGAGAGAGACACAGCGAGAGAGGGAACACAAGCAGGGGGAGTGGGAGAGGGAGAAGCAGGCTTCCCGCTGAGCAGGGAGCCCGATGTGGGACTCGATCCCAGGACCCTGGGATCATGACTTGAGCCGAAGGCAGACGCTTAACAACTGAGCCACCCAGGCGCCCTAGAAAATACATCTTATTTGGTTTAATTCTTCCTATCAACAATACGAATGTTTTGATAAAATGAACAAAATTACCAGACAATAGCTGCCAAAACATTCCAAGGATTTAAGAATAAGATTAATGTCTCTTCCTCACAAATTTCAATTCAGTCATTTTGAGCTACTTGTTCCTGTAATAGACTCAGCTCTTTTCCCATCTCTGGTCTTTCTTCTTGCTGGCTACCCCACCTTCCTAAAATACCCTTCTCCTACTTGCCAGCTTGGCAAATTTCTACTTGTTATTTAAGAGTTATCTCTTTTGTGAGATCCTCCCATTCCCTCCAGCTCATTAAGTATTCCTTCTGGCCTTCTATTAATTTTGTACAGTATCTTCATTATCTTAGAGCTGTATAAATATTTGTTGAGTTAGGTGGCCTACAAGACTTAAGCCAACATTAGATAAATAACACAGATAGTTCCCACTTTTCATCACTTCAAAAGTTACAATTCTACTCATTAATAACTTGCCTAATTAAAACCCCTATTTCACTTCTTATTGCTATGGTTTCCAATAAAGGCCAGACAAAAGCAACAGCACAAAAGGTAATCGAAATTCAACATACACAGCCGGAATTCTGCTTTCAGGCAGACAATATGCATTAAGATAGGGTGTCTAGGAACATGTGAAATGACCAAATGCCAACTGCACTTTTCTATGTGCTGCATCATACTGTACTTCAGATGGGTAATGTGATGGCTGAAAATCTTTTAACACCCTAATTTAAAGAGTCCACATTTAAAAGGATGGAGTCAGGAAAACTGATTTCCATTTTTGATCTTTAAATTTGCTGTGATCTGAGGGAAACTGATTTTGCATACTGTATCAATTAGCTGGTAAAAAAAAAAACAAACTACCAGAAATTTCAAAATGGGTCATTTTGTATCATCTGTATAAAAATAAGTGAAGATTGTGCAGAATATAAATGTATTCAAAGAAAGCTTATTAATATTGAATTCAGCTAAGGCACCAGGGCGGCTCAATCAGTTAAGCATCTGCCTTCATCAGGGTCCTGGGATCGAGTCCCGCATCGGGCTTCCTGCCCAGCAGGGAGTCTGCTTCTCCCTCTACCCTTCCCCCCTGCTTGTGATCTCTCTCTCTCACACACACTCTCAAATAAATAAAATCTTTAAAAATATATATATTTATATATATATATACTACCAGACAGAAATATGTGAAGGCAAAATTTTGTACTTACTTAAAATTGATTCTACAGACAAAAGAAATGCCCTCAGACAACACCTTACTGGTGTTTGGAGTTAAAGGATAATTGTATGGTTTGTTCTAAACAGCTGACTTTTTTTTTTTTTAAAGATTTTATTTATTTATTTGACACAGAAAGAATGAGAGAGAGAGACAGAGAGCAAGCACAAGCAGAGGGAATGGCAGGCAGGGCAGAATCAGGCTCCCTGCTGAGCAAGGAGCCCGATGCGAGGCTCGATCCCAGGACCCTGGGATCATGACCTGAGCCAAAGGCAGACGCTTAACCAACTGAGCCACCCAGGCTCCCCATAAACAGCTGACTAAATTTAAATATTCTTTAAAAGAAACCCACAAGAACACAATATAAAACAAAATACTCCTAATTTCACTGCTTCACATGTTCTATTCTCAATCAGTTTACAAACTCTAAAATCAAACTGACATGCATTTATAGAATTCCCACTCACACAGTAACACTGTCATACAGAAGAAAGATGATACTTATGTTATTAAGAGTTATCTACTTCTGGGACGCCCGGGTGGCTCAGTCGTTAAGCATCTGCCTTCGGCTCAGGACATAATCTCAGGGTCCTGGGATCGAGCCCCGCATCGAGCTCCCTGCTTGGCGAGAGGCCTGCTTCTCCCTCTCCTGCTCCCCCTGCTTGTGTTCCCTCTCTCATTGTGTCTCTCTGTCAAATAAATAAATAAAATCTTAAAAAAAAAAGTTATCTACTTCTCTGTTACTTCTTTTAAGCTGCAAACCATAAATCCAAACTTCAGGAGAAATGTTAAGTAGAGAGTGCATAAAGATGAACTATATAGGCAAACAGGTATACAGACACATTCAAATTCTCTTATTCTTGGGCGCCTGGGTGGCTCAGATGGTTAAGCGTCTGCCTTCGGCTCAGGTCATGATCCCAGGGTCCTGGGATCGAGTCCCACATCAGGCTCCCTGCTCCTTGGGAGCCTGCTTCTCCCTCTGCCTCTCTCTCTCTCTCTCTCTCATGAATAAATAAAATCTTTAAAAAAAAAATTCTTATTCTTATACACCGAAATTCTCTGAATGAAAGCAAACCCTCACTAAATGGGAGTTTTAGAAAGGTAAACAGTGATCTTGATGTATTATCAAAAAGAAAAGAAAAATTTTTAAGAAATAAATTACCTAAGTTTATATCAAGTTGGTGGTATAACACCACAGAGAAAGGATTAGTTCAAGCAGCTTTAAAATACAGCATTTTTGACTATATATCTTCTGTGAGTTATATTTTAAGTACAAAAGCATAGGGCACTTGGCTGGCTCAGCTGGTAGAGCACGTGATTCTTGGTCTCAGGGTCATGAGTTCAAGCCCCATGTTGGGCACAGAGCTTAAAAAAAATTAAGTACGAAAAAAAATCCATATAAGAAACAATAAAGCTATACTTAATAGTCTTATTGTTGGTAACAATACTATCATTATTATTTTGAAACTAATATAGGTAAAGTACAGGATAAAGCCAACAAAAAATTATGTTAACTATTAAAAACCAAAAAAATTTAGCATAAATGGAGAGCTATAAGTATAAAATTAAAAAGAGTAAATAAAAACCCTGTAACTGGGGAACCTGGGTGGCTCAGTCAGTTGGGTGTCTGACTCTTGGTTTCAGCTCAGGTCATCATCTCGGAGTCATGGGATCAAGTCCCATGTCGGAGAGCACTTGGCATAGGGTGGGCTTGAGATTGTTTCCTCCCCCTTCCCCATTCTGCTCCTCCCCTTGCTCGTGCTTTCTCTCTCTCAAATACATAAATTTTTTTGAAAAATAAAAACCCTGTAATTGTACATTTGAATCAGAAGTATCAGTGGGAACTCGTTTTTTTTTTTTTTTTTTTCCATTTCAACAGTGTATTAAAAGGATTATGCACCGGAGAGGCGGAGCAAGATGGTGGGGTGTAGGAGACCAGGATTTCGTCTGGTCTCAGGAAATCAGCTGGATGGGGATCAAACCTTTCTGAACACCTACGAACTCAACAGGAGATCGAAGAAGAGAGTAGCAACAACTCTCTGAACAGAGAAGCGACCACTTACTGGAAGGTAGGACGTGCGGAGAAGTGAATCCGAGGGGATATTCGGGAGGATAGACGGCGGGATAGGGGGTCTCCATCGGCCGCTTCTGGCAAGTGATAAAGCCCCGGAGCACAAAATCGGAACTTTTAGAAGTCGGCTCCGCGGAGGGACGTCGCTCCAGTGGCTAAGCGGGGGGTGGAACCCTCACGGGACAGGGTGGTCTCAGGACCCTCGGGGTCACAGAAAGACCGGGGGTGCCTGAGTGCGGCAGAGCTCCCAGGGATTGGAGCGGGGAAGCTGGCTGCGGAGACGGAGCCGAGGCGCGGGCTCTCAGCTCGGGGTTGCCATAAACTGTTCCGCGGCCCAGTCGGGCCACTGCTCCTCCAGCAGGGACCCAACAAGCGGCAGAGCCGGGGAGACTCCCCTTCCTCCCCTGGGAGGAGTGGCGCGGGAGCGCACCGCAGTGATCTGCTGGGTTTGGAGACTCCACACCGAGTCGGGTGCCAGAGATAGAAATGCTCGGTCACAGGCCGGGTGAGCATGGAGTGCGGCCGGAGACCAGGGAGACGGGAGTGACTGCTTTTCTCCGGGGCGCACTGAGGAGCGGAGCCCCGGGGAACTCGTTTTTTTCATCTCCTGGGGTGGTAGAGCGTAAGACTCTTCATCGAGTCTAGATCTCGGGGTCATGAGTTCAAGCCCCAGGTTGGGTGGAGAGATTACATAAACAAAAGAAAGAAAAGAAGAGAAGAGAAAAGAAAAGGAAGGAAAAAAGAAAGAGAAAGATTTCTCTAACCCTGTCTACTGAAAAAGATTCGAAAGCAATGAGTAGCAAAGAATATTCCAGAACCCCGACTGCAGTCTTTATATCCTATTTTCCACTAAAAAGATAAGTCTCCTTGGAGAAATGGCTATTTCTAAAATTGGGGCAGGAAATGTGCAAGGTGAGCCTGGAACATCTTCTTGTGCCCAAAGCAAGGAGACTATTAAAGACTAATACAGTCCTGTCAAAAGGTCACAGGACCCCCAAAAAAGGCACTCCCACAGGCCTAAGAGGAAACAATTTGAGCACCAAAACTATGGACTCAAACATATGAAATATATAAAAATCTGTACATTTATAATGCTACTAAAGAAAATTCATGGTCATCAGGGCAGGCTGCTAAAGGGACTGATTCATGATTACTCTCAAATTACTTGAAAAATAAGGGGAAGAATCAAATCCCTTTCCTGCCTTTCCTATACTAATCAACAGGGTAACCAAACAGTTAATGTGGTAAAATTCTTTCTGAGGAATTCCACTTATATAAAGAAGTAAGGACAGAATAAGAAAAGTACCATTTTGCAAGCCCTAATAATTTATAATCAACAAAAGGTACTAAAAACATTACATGAAAGGCTGATAGAAAACATTCTTTTTTTTTTTAAGATTTTATTTAATTGACAGAGAGAGAGAGAGAGCGTGAGAGGGAACACAAGCAGGGGGAGTGTGAGAGGGAGAAGCAGGCTTCCTGCTGAGCAGGGAGCCAGATGCAGGGCTTGATCACGCTGGGATCATGACCTGAGCCAATCACGCTGGGATCATGACCTGAGCCAAAGGCAGTCACTTAACCAACTGAGCCACCCAGGCGCCCCGAAAGAAAACATTCTAATGGAGAGATCAGGCTACTGTCATCTGAACCCAGAGCCTGATCTGAGGATGGTTAAAAGTGAGACCTCTAGAAATTACGCATCATGAGCCAAACAATGGGAAGTATGCAGCACTGCCTGTGAAGCACTCCTGCTTTTAATTTTTAATTTCATTATTTAGCCTCTAGATTAAGCTAAATGATACCACAAGAAAGCCATCATACAAATGCAGACTATGGGACATTCTGCTATTCAAAAGACTGATTGGGGCGCCTGGGTGGCTCAGCTGTTAAGCGTCTGCCTTCAACTCAGGTCATGATCCCAGGGTCCTGGGATCAAGCCCCACATCGGGCTCCCTGCTCTGTGGGAGGCCTGCTTCTCCCTCTCCCGCTCCCCCTGCTTGTGTTCCCTCTCTCACTGTGTCTCTCTCTGTCAAATAAATAAAAAAATCTAAAAAAAAAAAAAAAAAAAGACTGATTACCTAGGCTGTCTGCCTGGAGGCAATTTTTGGATCTCAATGAAGTGAAGAGGGAACCAAAGGAGCCCAACAACCTCTCCTGAGTTGAGAAGACAGATAACGGTTCAGGGAGGCTGAAGAGGCTAGAACTTCAGGGCAAAATTCCAGAAAGGAAGGAAGCTACACAGAAAAAGAACTACAACAATCTGCATAGTATCCCCTTGAATCTTTTCTAAGTATTGTGCAACACTTGCACGATGAGTCAGGGTATTGTACGGATGGAGGTTTCTGTGATTTGTCCTGCATAACCTACCACCCAGACCTACACGTATGCAGGCGGCCTAAAGAATGTTGTTTGTGAGACTTGTGCTGCACAAGTGATCTTGGGAGCCTGATTAGTTGACATTAGCTGGCCTCCAGGTCAGAACTGGCCCTTCTAGTCTGCATGCCAAGAGCTATAAATTTTGCCTTGCATCCCCTCCGGCTCCAGGCTGCGCTGGCCCCCCAGAATGGAATCTGGGAAGGGAGGCATACACACCTAGCCCAGCCTCCTTGAATATGTAAGACATGGTAACATAGAAACACAGCTCGCTCCAAACTGCACGTAGGCAAACAAATGTTTAACTTCAGACCCCATCATTTGCCCTATAAATACCACTTTTCTGCGAATGGCGCTTCACCAGGGCCTCTCAATGGGGACTCCAGCCTGGCTGTCTCTATGGGGCTTCCCCAGCTGATGAGGTTGGATGTTATTAAGTCCCCAATTTGATGTAACTCTGTCTTATTCTCCTTTACTGCTTACTATTGTCCTGACCTATACAAAGATTTCCCTTTTCTTCAAGTTTCTGTTAGATTTTTATAATTATCAATAAAATGTTTTTTCCCCCTTTAAAACTAAGAGTACAGCTGCTGTGAATCTTTTCTTCAGAACAGTCAGGCAAAGAATGACAGGGAAGTTGTAAGCCGGTCAGTTCTCATAGCTCACAAGCACAAAAACATTCAAGCTCCAGCAAGTTGGGGTAAAGAGTCCTTGGTGATCACCCGAGATATTCAGTAGAGACTCTATACAGGATTCACCCCTCAGTATACTGCTCAATTGTCCCTGCAATGAAGGCAACTCTAGATCTACTGAAGCAAAACATAAAAACAGAGCTCAAAACCATGAAACTGATCAGCAGGCAACCTAATTATCTGCGAAAACACTCTAAAGAAAGGCAAGGAAAGCCAGATACTCATCCAACACCCAACCAGAAATTACTACATGTGCCAACAGACAAAAACAAAAACAAAACCATACTAAGAGAAAAGTTAGTCAACAGGAACAAACTTGGAAATGGCAGATGGAACTGAAAGGCAAGGACATTAAAACTTTGAGAATGTTATTATGTTCAAGGACTTAAAAAGAAACAAAATTGTAATAGCGAAAGAAATGGAAAATATTTAAAAGAAGAAACTTCTAGGAAGGAAAAATACAATATATGAAATGAAAATATCATTGTGTGCAATTAATGGCAGATTAGAGCATGCATAAGAAAAATTTCAGTTGAAATGTAAGATCCAGCAACAAAACTACCCAAAATGAAACACATAGGAAAAAAAAAAAAAGAAAAAAATTAACAAAGCCTCAGTAACCTTGAGGACAGTATAAGAAAGTCTAGCACACATGTAATTGGAGTCCTGATGGAATAGAGGGTAGCGGCCAGATAATCAGATAAAGTTTTTAAGAAATAAAGGAGGGGCGCCTGGGTGGCTCAGTCGGTTAAGCGGCTGCCTTCGGCTCGGGCCGTGATCCTGGGGTCCTGGGATCGAGCCCCGCATCGGGCTCCCTGCTCCGCAGAGAGCCTGCTTCTCCCTCTCTGCCTGCCTCTCTGCTTACTTGTGCTCTCTCTCTATCTCTCTGTCAAATAAATAAAATTAAATTAAAAAAAAAAAGAAATAAAGGAGAAAAATTTTCCCAATCTCGTAAAAACTATAAACCCAGAGAGGCAAGAATCTGAACAAACCAAGCAGGATAAAACACATACACAGAGACAAAACCACACCAAGGCATATCATAACCAAACTGCTGAAAACCTGTGATAATGACTGTCAGAAACTATGAACGCCAGAAGACAAAGAAACGGCATCTTTAAAGCGCCGGAAGAAAAAAAAAATCAACTTGGAATTCTATATGCACGAAAAGATCTTTAAAGATAAAAGTGCAGGGGGCGCCTGGCTGGCTCAGTCGGAAGAGCATGTGACTCTTGATCTCATGAGTTTGAGCCCCACATGGGGTACAGATTACTTAAATTTAAAAAACTTAAAAAAAAAAAAGAAAAAAGTGAAATAAAAATATTTTCAGACAGACAAGGTGGAAAGAATATAACACCAATACACCTGCATGACAAGAAATGTTAAATGTGGAAGGATGGTATCAGCTAAAAATTTGGATATACACTAAGAAATGAAGAGCACAAGAAATCATATATGATTAAATATAAAAGACTTCCGTTTTCACACTTTTAAAATTTCCTTACAAGGTAACTGTTTAGGGGCACCTGGGTGGCACAGTCAGTTAAGTGTCCAACTCTTAGTTTCAGTGCAGGTTGTGATCTTGTCGTGAGATTGGCCTTGTTTTGGGATTCAGAGTCTGTTTGGGATTCTCTCTCCCTCTCCCTCTGCCCCTTCCACTCATGGTCTCTCTCAAATAAATAAATATATTTTTTTAAAAAGTGACTGTCTAAAGGAAAAATAAGGGGCGCCCAGGTGGCTCAGTTAGTTAGGTGTCTGCCTTTGGCTCAGGTCATGATCCCAGGGTCCTGGGATCAAGTCCCACATTGGGCTCCTTGCTCAGCTCTGCCCTTCTGCCTGCTCTAATAAATAAAATCTTTAAAAAAATAAAAAATAAAGCAAAAATAATAGAGTTTAAGGTTTACAACATATATAGAAATAAAATGCATATTATAGGGGTGCCTGGGTGGCTCAGTCAGTTCTGACTCTTGATTTTGGCTTGGGTCAGGATCTCAGGGTCATGAGATCAAGACCACATCAAGTTCCATGCTCAGCATGGAGTCTACTTATCCCTTTCTCTCCCCCTCTGCCCCTATTACCCTCTTGTGCACAAGCACACACTCTCTCTCTAAAGAAATAAAATCTTTTTAAAAATTTATATTCCAGGGCACCTGGGTAGCTCAGTCAGTTAAGCAGCTGCCTTCAGCTCAGGTCATGATCCCGGGGTCCTGGGATCGGGTCCCACATCGGGCTCCCTGCTCGGCAGAGAGCCTGCTTCTTCCTCTCCCTCTGCCTGCCTCTCTGCCTACTTGTGCTCCCTCTCTCCCTCTCTCTCTCTCAAATAAATAAACATCTTTTTGGAAAAATTTATATTGTATATTGTAGACTGTGATAAATTATATATTGTGAACCCTAAAACCACACACACACGAGGTGTAGCTAATAAGCCAATAGTGAAAATAAAATGGATTACTAAAAAATACTCAGTTACTTAATACAAAAGAAGGTAGGAAAAGATAAAAGGAACAAAGCACAGGTGGTACAAAGAGAAAATAGAAAAATAGTAAATTAAAATCTGTATCAAAATATATTAAATATATATGGTCTAAAGTCTCCAATTAAAAAATAGAGATTACCAGACTGGCTAAAAAAGCAAAACCTAATTACACGCTATCTACAAAAAATGTACTTTAAATATAAAGGTGCAGAGAGGCTAAAGGTCACAGGATGAGACAGAAAGGAAACACCAAGGATTAGAAAGCTAGTGTCTGGGATGTCTGGGTGGCTCAGTCTGTTAAGTGTCTGCCTTCAGCTCACGTAGTGATTCCAGGATCCTGGGATCCCAGTCCCAGCATTGGGCTCCTTGCTCCGCCGGGAGCCAGCTTCTCCCTCTGCCTGCCACTCCCCCTGCTTGTGCTCTCTTTCTCTCTCTGAGAAATAAATAAGTAAAATCTAAAAGAAAAGAAAAGAAAAAAGAAAGCTACGGTGTCTATATTAATGACAGACATCATAGGCTTCAAAACAATTATTAACAAGAAAAAAAGAGGGACACTTCACAATGATATTTCACAATGACAGGCAAATTCATCAAGAAGAAATAATCCTAAAAAATGTGTATATTGTCAATAAGAGCTGCAAAATACAGGAAGGAAAAAAGAAAACAAAAAACAAACCCAAGACCCGAAAATCAGTTGAAGACGAATATGTATTTATTTGTGAAATGAGAGGATATGTAGAATCTGCTTCAAAACACTCCACCATGATGTAATGTATGGTGATTAACAAAACATAAAAAAAAAAAAAACACAACACTTCACTACACCCCAGCCCAAAAGTACAAAGACAGATGAAATAAGACAGGTAACATGTAATTTTCTGAGCTAAGTGAGGAATACAGAGAGATACACTACAGTAGCCTATTTATGAATATATTTGAAATTTCCCCTTACATAAAGTTAAAGAAGGAAGAAAAAGGTTTGACCAAACTCTGTGCACTAATTAAGGGCATACTTAATGAGAGGTTGCTGAGAACAGTGGCAAAACTGTGATGCTGCCAGAAGAATTCTCAAAACAAAGGTGCCACAGTAGTTGGGAAAATGGTACAGAAATACTTTTGTATGCATATAAATAAAATTAGACTGGCAAGGAATGTATATCTTGGAATCACAATTGCCTGCAAAAGCTCTATTTAAATTTTTGAATTCTATTTAAGTATTTCTTTTAAAAGCCTTCATTTCCTTAGCTATAAAATGTGAGTAATAATAATACCTATCTCATAAAGCCATTATGAGGATTAAATGCTTTAATGCACGTAAATTCTTCGAAAAGAATAAGACATATATACAGTAAATACTCAAATGTTTTTTGCACTTTATTTTACATTTCTATTTGCAGAAGTATGGTTAAAGTACATTTTTTAAAAGGTTTTATTTATTTATTTATTTGAGAAAGCGAGAATGAGAGAGAGAGAGAGAGCACATGAGAGGGGGGAGGGTCAGAGGGAGAAGTAGACTCCCCGCTGAGCAGGGAGCCTGATGCGGGACTCGATCCCAGGACTCCAGGATCATGACCTGAGCCGAAGGCAGTTGCTGAACCAACTGAGCCACCCAGGCACCCGGTTAAAGTACATTTTAAACAAGCCAGTAGTGAGAGTAAATTGGTTTTACCATATATACCAATTTTTTAAAAAGATTTTATTTATTTATTTGACAGAGAGACAAAGAGGGAGGGAGAGAGCACGAACCAGGGGGAGAGGCAGAGGAAGAAGCAGACTCTCCACTGAGCAGGGAGCCCAACACGGGCTCGATCCCAGGACCCTGGGATCATGACCTGAGCCGAAGGTAGACACTCAAACGACTGAGCCACCCAGGCGCCCCATATATACCAATTTTTTACCAGAAGATGTGTTTCCTTTGAGGAAAGCAGTTGTATATTCTACAACAATAAATTAGATGAATCACTGTTCTTAATAAGCACAAAAATGTAAACATAGGGGGCTTTATTTCAAACTGATTCGGAAAATAGTGTTCCCTATATTGTTACATAGGATGGCAAACATTCAAAGAAAAAGTTGCAGTTTACAATCACTTACACCAAGAGTTCTAAGCCTAGCAAAGAAATTTCCATTGAAAGCAGTGCCACATATTACAGGTCCAAAAGGAGATAAAACAGTCGGCCAGGATCAGTTGGTTTCCCTTGATTTTGGTTTCCAATGAGCATAATGCTTTAGTCAGAGCTCCTCTGGAGATGTCTTTGCACACACAAAGCACACAGAAAAATAATAATATATATGTGTATATATTCTGTATCTCTTTAATGTCAAGTAATATCCCACAATTAAAAACCTCATACTGTTGGGGCGCCTGGGTGGCTCAGTCGTTGAGCGTCTGCCTTTGGCTCAGGTCATGGTCCTGGGGTCCTGGGATTGAGCCCCACGTCGGGCTCCCTGGGGGAGCCTGCTTCTCCCTCTCCCACTCCCCTTGCTTGTGTTCCCTCTCTCGCTGTGTTTCTGTCAAATAAATAAATAAAATCTTTAAAAAAATAAAAATAAAAAAATAAAAACCTCATACTGTTATCTTTAAAATTTCCTGAAACTATTTTTCATCATGTAACATGTATTGCTTGATTTCCAAATCATTTTAGAAGCTCTGGTTTCACTTTGATAGAAGAGTTACTGTCACTCCGTACAAATAATATTCCCACTTCTGCCAGAGTAGAACTTTTTTTTTTTAAGATTTTATTTATTTATTTGAGAGAGAATGAGAGAGAGAGCACATGAGAGGGAGGAGGGTCAGAGGGAGAAGCAGACTCCCCGCCGAGCAGGGAGCCCGATGCAGGACTTGATCCCGGGACTCCAGGATCATGACCTGAGCCGAAGGCAGTCGCTTAACCAACTGAGCCACCCAGGCGCCCCTAGAACTTTTTTTTTTTAAAGATTTTATTATTTATTTGACAGAGAGGGAGAGAGAGCACACAAGCAGGGGGAGCAGTAGAGGAAGAGGGAGAAGCAGGCTCTCTGCTGAGCAGGAAGCCTGATGTGGGGCTTGATCCCAGAACCCTGGGATAATGACCTGCGCTGAAGAGAAACGCCCAACCGACTGAGTCACCCAGGCACCCCAGAGTAAAACATTTTGTATGTAAATAAAAAATACTTTCTTTTAAATTTACAAAAGCAAACAATTTTCTAATTATGGTCCTTTACAAACGATTAGTATGGAAACTATACTGATAAAGTAAATCTAGGCAATTTATTTATACTAATGCTCATTTGCTTATATTACACTAGGAGAGAAAATATATTCTCTTATTATCCTCCAAAATTATCTATAGTTGACTTCTTGAATTCAGGAAGCCCTAATACAACAAAAACCTTTTAAAATCAGCTTAGCCACAAATTCTGTTTATAAAATGCAGCACTACTTGAGGGAAGCCTAGAGTTACTGTTCTAAGTGTTTAATTTTATAAAGAAAAGCCTACTTAACTAAAACAGATTACCATAATTATCTTCATTATTATTTCCTATTTACATAGTGCTATGGCCAGAACCAGGAGCTATTTGCAAACTTAAAGAATTGAAGGAAAAAAAGTATTCTTCAGACTTTAAAAAACACAGTTACACCAAATTCTACAAGTGTTTAGTGTCTACCAGAATCTGATTAGGAAGAAATGCAAAATCATATGCATGCGTGTGTGTGTGTGTGTGTGTGTGTGTGTGTGTGTGTGTGTGTGTGTGTGTACACACAGAGAGAGGGAGGGAGGGAGGGACACACACACATATATTTAATGGGGAGTGGGGAAACACTTAAGATTTAGATGTTACAAGAGATTATTACTAACAACACTCACCCACAGTGGTACTGATTTCAAATTTGTAATAATCAAGATGTTAGTCATTTATATGCAAAGATGCAAAGAGTCACCCGGACTCTTCTATTTTTAAATTTTCATGTTTTCTAGTCAGAATGGACATTGGCAGTTTTTTTACATTGCTGAGCCCCCTCTGCTGGTTTAGCAGCAGTAGTTGTCCAAAAATTAGTTGCAGCACTAATGAAAATACCTTCATTAAATTAATGAAATAAATTAATTGGTATTTCATTATATACATATTTCATAGAATGCATATTTTCAGTTTAAAGCAAGTTGCATTAACTTTAGACCTAAAAAGGGAAGTTGTTAGTAAAAAAAAAAAAAAAAAGTTATGTACATTAGTAAAGAAAGACATGCTTCACCAACTCTTTTTTTAAGTTTATTTTTAAGTAATCTCTACACCCAACATGGGGCTTGAACTCAGACCCCAAGATTAACAGCTGCACACTCTACCGACTGAGCCAGCCAGATGTCCCTTCACCAACTCATTTTTTACAGTCACAAAGATGAGTACATAAAACTAAATCTAATTCGTATAATATTGCCCATTTAAAAATAAAAATTATCAGTTATATTAATACCTACACAATACTATCACTACATAGTGTTATGAATACATGAATATACAGTAAAACATACAAACATGCCTGGGAATAATGAACAAAAATCATTAAGGTTATTTTAGAGAGTGCTCAAGGCAATTGGAAGGGGAACACAGAGGGTTTCAACTGATACCTGTGTCTTTTATTTTCCTTTTTATTTAAGATTTTATTTATTTATTTGAGAGAGAGAATGAGAGAGAGAGAGAGAGAGCATGAGAGGAGGGAGGGTCAGAGGGAGAAGCAGACTCCCTGCTCAGCAGGGACCCCGATGTGGGACTCGATCCCGGGACTCCAGGATCATGACCTGAGCCGAAGGCAGTTGCTTAACCAACTGAGCCACCTAGGCGCCCCTTTTATTTTCCTTTTTAAAAAAATCTGAAGCAAATATGGCAAAAGGACAAACCTGATAAAACTAGTTGAAATGTTAAAAAAAAAATTTTATTGCCTCTGTAAATGGCAATTTATTTTCTGTAAAATGTGGTATAAAACACTGCATTTCTTTAAAAAAGAAAAAAGAAAAAACTAGGAAAATGAAGTATCACTCTTGAATCACTCTAGTGGATACTTTGAATTAAGTGAGTTAAATATTAGAGTGAAATTAAACCTCAAGAAGAATCAATTTTATGTGTGGGAAAGATGAAAAATTGCTAGGAAAGAGGTTTGTTTTTTAAAAAGCAGTAAGAATACGGGGTGTCTGGGGGGCTCAGTCATTAAGCGTCTGCCTTCAGCTCAGGTCATGATCCGAGCGTCCTGGGATCGAGCCCACATCAGGCTCCCTGCTCAGCAGGAAGCCTGCTTCTCCCTCTCCCATTACCCCTGCTTGTGTTCCCTCTCTCCCTTTCTGTCAAATAAATAAATAAAATCTTTAAAAAATAAATAAAAAGCAGTAAGAATAAAGAAATATATTACTGGTTACATAAAAATGTGAATATACTTAATGCCACTGAACTATCCACTAAAATGGTTAATTATACATTATGTATATTTTACCACAAGAAAGAAAAATATCATGAATCTGGCCAGTTTAAATTAAAGGAAGACAGTATTTTATTTACAGGTAAAAACTAAGGAAAAAAATTCCAAGTGGGAATTTCTGCTTAATAGCAGAAATTCAAAACTGAAAGCACAGCAGACTAGCACACTAATGTAATTCAATAGCAGTCATGGATCAAAAAATATGAAAAATGGCACAAGAGAAAAAAGATTTTTAAGATTACATTGTCATCACACCTATGGACAAACAGAAGTGAAACAGCAAACCTTAAATTTATTCTGAAAAACAAATTTCTGAAAATTTCCAACTTCATCTGTTATCACTATTTTGATTCCTTAAATTCAGTTTAATTCTTGATGACTATATATTCCCATTGGTCTGGTCTCTACTACCTCTCTGACCCCTCATTCTGAGGTTCCTTTTTCCTTTCACCCTAAATGTGGATGTGGCCCCTAAAATTCCATTTTGCCTTCTCTTTCCTTGCTACATTTTCTTGTTAGGCAATTACCTGGTTTCAAATATAACTGCTAAGAGAATGATTCACTAGACCATGAGATCCTTGGTTATAGACTGTTATGTTCATATAATATGTCCAGCAAAGGCAGATTTGATTAGACATTTGTTCAGATGGACAGATGGACAGACAGACAAATCACTCCACAACTCATCTTTAGGCCTGACTCTCCTGAATTACATCTCCCCATTTTCATATTTTTAATGCCTTCTGGAGAGGTGATGCCAAATTCATATTGAACATTCTTTCAGCCAGCTGCTTATCCTCTGGTTTACCTAACTCAAAACCTAGCGGTCATCTTTTATTTTTCCTTTTCTCTTTCCTCCCACACCTAATCAGTTGTCAAATATCCCACGCATTCGGGGCACTTGGATGGCTCAGTCGGTTAAGAGTCTGACTCTTGGGCGCCTGGGTGGCTCAGTTGGTTAAGCGACTGCCTTCGGCTCAGGTCATGATCCTGGAGTCCCTGGATCGAGTCCCGCATCGGGCTCCCTGCTTGGCAGGGAGTCGGCTTCTCCCTTTGACCCTCCCCCCGACTCATGTGCTTTCTTGCTCTCTCATTCTCTCTCTCTCAAATAAATAAAATCTTTAAAAAAAAGAGTCTGACTCTTGACTTTGGCTCAGGCCGTGATCTCAGGATCATGGGATCAAGCCCCACGTCAGGCTCTGTGCTCAGCATGGAATCCGCTTGAGATTCTCTCTCCCTCTCCCTCTCCCCTCTCCAAAATAAATAAATAAATCTTTAAAAAACAGAGCAGGGGCACCTGGGTGGCTCAGTCGTTAAGCGTCTGCCTTTGGCTCAGGTCATGGTCCCATGGTCCTGGGATCAAGCCCCACATCGGGCTCCCTGCTCAGTGGGAAGCCTGCTTCTCCCTCCCCCACTCCCCCTGCTTGTGTTCCCTCTCTTGCTGTGCCTCTTTCTGTCAAATAAATAAATAAAATCTTTTAAAATAAATAAATAAATAAAGCAATCTTTAACCCAACATGGGGCTCAAAGTCATGACCTTGAGATCAAGAGTCCCATGCTCCACTGACGAGCCAGCCAGGCACCCCCTCCTATTTGTTCTGTATTTTATTTCAGGATTAATTTTCATGCAAACCTGGATCAAAAACTTTCATCAAGTAGGGGATGGGTGAAATAAAGGGATTAAGGGATACAAACTTCCAAAATACAACAATAAATAAGTCATAGAGATGAAAAGTACAGCGTAAGGAATATAGCCAGCAATCTCTAGTAGTAGTTTTGTATAGCTACAGATGGTGGTGACTATAATTACTGTGGATGAGCACTGAGTAAGTACAGAATCATCAAATCATTGCTGCATACCTGAAACTAATATAACACTGTATGTTAATTATACCTCAGTAAAAAAAACTTTCATTGATTACTAAATGCCTTTTCTTTAATATTCAAGGTCTCCAGCATTGCATTTTTCTTGTTTATTTCTATTTGTATTGTAAAACACATGTAACATAAAAAAAAATTTTAATCATGTTAAGTCTATACTTCCATGGCATTATGTGCATTCACATTGTACCAACATCACTACTATCTCCGAAACTTCTCAAACAGAAACTCCAAACCCATTAAGCACAAACTCCCCATTTCTCCCCTCCCTCAGCCCCCAGTAACCCCTACTCTACTTCATCTCTATGAATTAGACTGCTCATATAGGTAGAATGACACAGTATTTGTCCTTCTGTGTCTGGCTTATTTCAGTTAATATAATACCTTTAATCTTCATTCATGTTGTAGTATGTATCAGAATTTCGTTCCTTTCTAAGGCTGCATAATATTCCACTGTACAGAATATCGTAATTCTTACCTCTCAATGGACATTTGCGTTATTTTCACCTTTTGGCTACTGGGAATATGCTACCAAGAATGCTGACGCACAAGTACCTGTCTAAGTTCCTGCTTCAAAGCTTGTAGATATATACCTAGAAGTGGAATTGCTGCGTCATATGGTAGTTCTATCTTTAATTTTTTGAGGAACTGGTCTCCACAGCTAGCATAACACTTCAAAGTCACCACACTCTGGGTCAAACCTCACTTTCTGTGTGCCTCCCCCACCCCAACCTAGTCCCCTGTCACTCTAACAAACTAAAATGTCCACAGAGCCTCTTCCTCTTACCTCTGTGACCCTGTCCTTGATGCGCTGTTTGGGATACAATTTCGTACGTGCAAACCTGCCTATCCTTCAAGGCTGGCTCAAGCACCACCTACTCGAGAAACCTTCCCTGATTTCTCCAACTAAAAGGAATCTCTTTTTCTGAATTCCCTTTAAATTTCCTTCTCACTTTCCACCGTATATAATAATCAGGTACACACACTTCTCAGTAAGTATGGGTTATATGTCTAATCATGTATATACTGCCTTTGGTAATTAGCAGGTAGCAGACAATGAATAAATGAACAGAATGGATCAATGACGAAAGAATAAAGATAAAATATAACTCAAAATTTCCAATCAATTGAGGACTGTGAAGGAAAACTAAACCATACCCATCAAAATCTTTTAAAAACTTATCTGTCGGGACGCCTGGGTGGCTCGGTCGGTTAAGCGGCTGCCTTCGGCTCAGGTCATGATCCCGGGATCCTGGGATTGAGTCCCGTGTCGGGCTCTCTGCTCGGTGGGGAGCCTACTTCTCCCTCTCCCTCTCCCCCTGCCTGTACTCGCTCTCTCTCTCTCTCTGACAAATAAATAAATAAAATTAAAAAAAAAACTGTTATCTGTCAACATTTTAAGTGCACATGCCAGATGACCCAGATGTTCTACTAGAAATATGTCTGAAGTAAACTTTGGCACAACTGCAAAATGGATGGTCAGTGCAGTACTTTTTCAACAGAAAAAAAGAAAAAAGAAAAGAAAAGGTAAAGAAAAGGAAAGAAAGAAAACAAACTAAATGTCCATTCACAGGGGAGTAAATTATGACACAATCATAATCCTAAGCAGCTGTTAAAAAGGAGGTAGAACTATATGTACTAACTTTATATTCTACAACATACTGTAAAATTCAAAAAGCCATTTCTGCCTAAAAATGTGAGGATGAATTTTTTTGTAACCACAGAAAAAATTTCATTTCAAACTGTTAAAAGTAGTTATCTATGGCAGTTTGTAAAAAGGATTCGCTTATGTGAACTGGTTACAGCAAGCATCTGTTCTTTAATTTTTAAAAACGTCTTCCAAATTTTCAGTAAATCCAACTCCGTTCCAATTTTAAAATGTAAAAATGCATATTTAAAAGTAGAATATTCTATAGTCTAATTTAAAAAAAAGACACCCAGGAGATTTTATAATATTCCTGCCAAAAATAAATATAAGAAAATTAGCAATTTTGTAATGTTCAGAATCAAAGTGCTGAGTGGTTTACATATTACAACTGTGTATCTTTAAGTAGGGGGAAAAACAAACTCTGCATTAATGGGTGTTCTCTAGAGACAACTAAACATCAAGGTTTAAGGCTATAGCTAAAATTATTCTAAAATTGTTCGAAACTTGCCAGACTTTTTTGGGCTTCGCTACTTTAAAATTGAGCAAAAGACGACAACAAAAGAATACATAAAGTATGGTTCCATTTATGTAAAGCTGACAAACACGCAAAACTAAACTACTGCTTAGAGATATACATGCAGGTGATAACAGTATCAAAAAAAGCAAGGAAATTATCACAAAACATGAACAGTGATTACTTCCAAGAGACAGAAATGGATGTCATTAAAGAGGAGTACATTGGAAGTGCTTCTGAGGCACCAGCAATATTCTATTTCTTGACTTGGTTGGTGGTTACACAGGTGTTTGCTTGTAATTATTCTTTAAACACATACATTTTATGCATTCTTCTGAATGTCTCACAATAGTTAAAAATCTAGCTGAACTTAACCTTCAACACTATTTAATCGTAACATGTAAATATTTCTGCAGTTGAACTTTTACTCTTAAACATCTGCTCATATGTTTCATCTAAAATAGTTTCAGGGGTGCCTGACTGGCTCAGTCAGTGGAGCTTGCCACTCTTGATCTTGGGGTTGTGAGTTCAAGCCCCACGATGGGTGTGGAGATTACTTAAAAAATAAAATCCTGGGGTGCCTGGGTGGCCCAGGTGGTTAAGCGTCAACTCTTGATTTTGGCTCAGGTCATGATCTTGGGGTCCTGAGATAGAAGCCCCATGTCGGGCTCCAAGCTCAGTGGGGAGTCTGCTTGAGGATTCTCTCTCTCCCTCTATCTCTGCCTCTCCCCCCACTTGTGCATACTCTCTCTCTCAAATAATCCTTTTTTCAAAAAAAAATTAATTAATTAATTAATTAAATAACTTCAGCTAATAGTGCATAGCAAAACCAACCTGCCAAAAGGTAAAAAGAACAACCCTATCATTAGGAACTCAGGCAAAAAGGAGGAAATCTCTCACTGGGAATCTCTTAAAGTTCCAATGCTTCTTGAGTTTTAATGTGGATCTCATTAAACTACAGATTTGGATTCAGTAGGCCTGGAGTGGGACCTGACATTTTGCATTCTAACCCTGGTGATTCCAATGCTGCCACTGCATGGACTCAGAGTATAAAGTTCTTTTTTTTTTTTTTAAGATTTTATTTATTTATTTGAGAGAGAGAATGAGATAGAGAGAGCATGAGAGGGGGGAGGGTCAGAGGGAGAAGCACACTCCCTGCTGAGCAGGGAGCCCGATGGGGGACTCAATCCCAGGACTCCAGGATCATGACCTGAGCCGAAGGCAGTCACTTAACCAACTGAGCCACCCAGGCGTCCCAGAATATAAAGTTCTTAAATAGCCATTAAAACGTGGCTGGTGTCAAGATGATAAAATAAAAGGGAATTAGAGAGGGAGACAAACCATAAGAGACTCTTAACCCTAGAAAACAAACTGAGGGTTGCTAGAGGGGAGGTGGATGGGGGGATGGGTAACTGGGTGATGGGCATTAAAGGAAGGCACTTGATATAATGAGCACTGGGTATTATATACAACTGATCAATCACTAAACTTTACCTCTGAAACTAATAATAAACTATATGTTAATTAACTGAATTTAAATTTTTTTTTAAAGGAATCAACAGGTATTGAGAGTATGTGCCAGCTGCCTTATCTCATTTAACCCTTACCTCAACTCTATGAGGGGCATTTTATCAGCCATGTTTTACAGATAAGGATAACAGGGCTCAGGGTGCCTGGGTGGCTCAGTTGGTTAGGCGACTGTCTTCGGCTCGGGTCATGCCCAGGATTGAGTCCTGCATCGGGCTCCCTGCTGAGCAGGGACTCTGCTTCTCCTTCTGACCCTCCCCCCTCTCATGCTCTATCTCATTCTCTCTCTCAAATAAATAAATAAAATATAAAAAAAAAGGATAACAGGGCTCAAATAAATTAATTTGCTCATGATTACATAGCTTTGTAAAAAGAAGAGGAACCACAATTTGAATTGAATTCTGATTCCATTTCTTAAAAAAGAGACAGTATAAATCAGGCTTTGAAATTAATTTAAAATAATTCTCAAAAAAATAACTATAACATGTTCCATTTCATAGTATCTTGCATACAGACTTTTACCTTCCCCCTTTGGTTCATTCTTCAAAATGGCCTTCCCTTTACTGTTATTCCCTCTGCTATGATGCTGGTCATTGTTACTCACATTTAAACTAGCTAATACCTATCTAATATCTAACTTCCCTGATTCCAGTCTCTGGCCCCATCAATTTACTCTGAAGTCTCCAGGAAAGAATTCACTAAATGTGAGCAAATGAGAAACATGGGGAAATGGTGTTTCAGGAAGTAGAATTCAAAGTACTCTACAATCCCAAGATAACTCTTATCAAATCTCTCAGTTTGCATATAGAACCAGCTTCCTCACTGACACACAAACACATTCTACAAAGAACATAATACATTTTGACAAGATGCTTTAAGGGAATGGAAATTTTTATTTCTACTTCTATTTTTTTTGGTGGTGGTGAGAGCAAAGGAATTCATAAAAGGTGAATAATCTCTGTTTATTCCCTATCCTCCAAAAAACCTAAAGGACAATAGCATGTACACATAAAGTAAATCTTTGTTTCACAAGCTCACTTGACCATTAAAGAAAAAAAAATCACCTAGTAAGTAAATTTCCCAGAGACTATCCGAAAATAGGGAAGGGTCCAGGAATCTTTTTTTTTTTTTTAAACAAACACTACAGTAGATCCACGTTCAGAAAACCCTCGGTAGTACTTTTAAAACTTAATCTGCTGTTCTCATTTATAGTTTTCCTATGTGTTGCATACTTTACTGAGCAACAGGTTTAAAATATGGCTAATAAAATTTCCAGAAAAATATAGCCAATAAAATTTCCAGAAAAGTATAAAATATTATAACAGGAGATCTTAAAGATTACAGAGCAACTGAACCTTTATTTACCAATGAGGAGAAACTGAGGTCAGAAAACATGCAACTTCCTAATGTCGTGCAGGTAATTGGTGGCAAAACAGAACCTGTGTCTTTTGTTTTTCAGCTCAATGTTCCTTCTAACACACCATACCCAAATCTACTTTCAAAAAAAGAGTGGTAGTAAAGCATTACTCATTGATGTTTATCAAAAACTGACTAGATGAACAAATCCAGCACATCCACACAAAGAAGCTGAGAAAAAGATGGATTACTTCTGTTCCAATATGGCACAATCTCCAAGATACAGTAAAAGAGAAAGGTGCAGAACAGTGTTGTAGAGAGCAAACTGGAGTCTTTCATGTCAAGCAGGGGCCTGTGTCAAGCAATGACACAAGCAGTTAAGGTACTGCAGCTAGGAGATATCATGGGGACAAGCATCAGCTGACACCCTAGAACCAATAACGAGCAGAACCAGAAGTCTGCAGACCCCAAACCAATTAAATCCCTTTAAAAAGGGAAGGATTTTGGCAGTAAACTGTCAGATTCTTCAGACCTGACCCCTCTATGACCACATAAAAATGGCAACTGCGGCCAAAGGCTCTGCCTGAAGGATCTCCAAACAGAACCGAAAGCCTTCCCCGCTTGAACATAAGCAGCAGGAAGTGCCGAGAGCTGAGCCAGACCAGACTGAGGCCTCATCTCAACTGCGCGCCCACAGGCTGCCTTTGAGTTTGGTTTATTAACTTCCTGCACCTTTCTGTTATCTTGTTTGTTGTACGGCTCATTTTCTTTCCTGCTCTGTATACTGTGTAAGAAGCCAGGTTTAATCACATGGTGAACTGTCATTGAGTTTGGAATCCTGAACCTGCTTTATAATTGTGATTTCACTCTGCTTTATGATCGAATAAAGCTGACACCGTGGAAAGACAACTTGTGTGTGCACCTTCATAGCGTGCTCATGACGACAGTATACATACTATGGCAACCTTTCGTGTAAGAAAGGAGAAAAATGAATATATGCAGATATTTGCTTATTCTTGCAAAAAGAAACACTGAAAGGATAAACCAAAAGTTAATAAAAATTAGGAGAGTTCAAGTACCAGTCACGTGGCACATCTTGGCAACCCTTCCTCATGGTCCCAGCTCTGAAAGTGGCAGCCAGTGCTTGAGGTGGTGACCCTCCTCCATATTCTTTTTTTTTTTTTTTTTAAGATTTTATTTATCTACTTGAGAGTGAGAGACAGCAAGTGCAAGAGAGCATGTGTGGGGTGAAGGGCAGAGGGAGAAGCAGACTCCCTGCTGACCGGGAGCCCAATGTGGGGCTCAATCCTGGGACTCTGAGATCATGACCTGAGCCAAAGGTAGACACCTAACCAACTGAGCTACCCAGGCACCCCCTCCTCCATATTCTTTAAAAGTTCTGGTAATACCATCTAACCTTTAGGTTCCCCCAACTTTTTTTTTTTTTAAGATTTTATTTATTCATTTGACAGAGAGACAGCGAGAGAGGGAACACAAGCAGGAGGAGTGGGAGAGGGAGCAGCAGGCTTCCCGCTGAGCAGGGAGCCCAATGCAGGGCTCGATCCCAGGACCCCGGGTTCATGACCTGAGCCAAAGGTAGACGCCCAATGACTGAGCCACCCAGATGCCCCTCCCCCAACTCCTGAGACTACAGTTTCACCCTATAGTTATGATTTTCTAAGTTACACCCTCCTCTTTTTTTACTGTCCTGCAACACATATACTACCAATTCTCTACACTAAATCTCCATTTGAATATCTAGTACATTTTTCATTCTCTTGAATGGATCCTGACAGAATGTTAAGGGTAAAGAGAATCACAAAGGAATCTTAAATTTGCCTCCGTAGGGCGCCTGGGTGGCTCAGATGGTTAAGCGTCTGCCTTCGGCTCGGGTCATGATCCCAGTGTCCTGGGATCGGGTCCCGCATCGGGCTCCCTGCTCCTTGGGAGCCTGCTTCTCCCTCTGTCTCTCTCTCTGTCTCTCATGAATAAATAAATAAAATCTTAAAAAAAAAAAAATTTGCCTCAGTAATGTGGTTAGTAGTAACATGGATACTATATTTTTAAAATTTATGTCTACTGTAATATAAAATAAATAAATGTGAACAGTACTTAAAAACCAAGACTTCCAGTTAAAGAGAGACAAATACGAATTCTCTTAGAGAAAAAAACCTGCAATATGTTCAAATTAAGCTGGAAACATCAATATGAAGTTTTTATTTCTAAAAAACATATTTTCCAATTCTGCCCATTGAAAGGACCTAGAAATAATGAAGACCCAGTAGCGATGAGCATTCCTAACACTCAGATCGTAGGTTTCTAATGACATTACCTATAAAAGAAACTAGGTCTTCCTAGAAAAAAAATGACTGATTTCAGTCAAGGTCAGGGAAAGTACAAGGTGAATCTAGGATATCTTGTTGTGACAGAAAACAACCCAAAGACCAATGGGGGCATGTCAGAAGGACACAACATCAGCTTAAAGAGACTTACACTAGCCAAAGTTCAGTGTCAAAAAGACTAATGGCTGCAACTACGTGTAAAATAATTAATATAAAAATCATGTACTTACAGTGATACAGAAAACAGCAAAGAAACTTATTTGCCACCAGTGAGGTGACCGATTCTTTACTAAGAAAATTTACAATGAAAAGCAAAGAACTAAACACTCTACCTTATTAGGAGAGATTTCTAGTAGCTCATTCTCAGTTGATCATATCTTGCCAGCTACTGTGTGTGGAAGGAAGAGAAATAATCATCATCCTTCTGCAACATCCTATGAAATAACTGATCCTGACAAGAATCATTAATGGATGCTAAAACCAACAAGCAAAAGACAGTTGAGAAATAGCATAATTGTGTTGTGTTAAATTGCTACCCCACAGATTACTTGATCACTATAAAGGGAAAGCTTTATAATAGAAAGACCAAGACTTTCATATTAAGCAAGTGATCAAATTTAGCATCATTATAATGGAAAAATATGACACCAAGTATGATACAATATGAGTATTCAGTATCACAAAGGATTGCAAATATGAATACAATCAAGCCTGAGTCCTCTCAAAAGGGGATAAAGGGGCTAAATGACACAAGGAAACTTTGAGACAAATCATGAATGTGAAAGAGTCTACCAGAGAGCTAGACCCGTACCTTCAAAAAGTCAATGTCATTTAGAGAAAGAAAAAAGGGGAGTTGGGGCAGAGGGCTGTTTTAGATTAAGAAGCAAAAGCTAATTGAAGCCAAATGCAATTTGGGGATACTGGCTGGATCCTGGTTCCTACGTCAGTCCTCTGCACTTGTTCTCTGTTCCCCAAACTTGACATTGAACATTGAGCCTTGTGTCAGCCTGAACACAACCTCCTCACAGAGGCCTCTAAACCGTCCAATCTCAGCCATCCCCCTCTGCTCCATGTTATTATCACATCACCCTGTTTTATTTTCTTCCTAGTACTTACTACAATCGGAAATTTTATTCATGCATTAATTGCTTTCTGCAAACTCAAAGGTAAGACCCAGGAAACGAGATACCTTGCCTATTTTGTCCACTGTATTCCTAATACCTTGAACCATGCCTAGCACATAATAGCGTTCAATAAATATCTGGGGTTTTGGAGTTTTTTTAAAAAAGATTTTATTTACTTGAAAGAGAAAGCACAAGCATGGGGAGCAGCAGGCAGAGGGAGAGGGAGAAGCAGGCTCCCCTCCGAGCAAGGAGCCCAAAGTGGGGCTCCATCCCAGGCCCCTGGGATCATGACCTGAGCCAAAGGCAGACGCTTAACCAACTGAACCACCCAGGCACCCCTCGATAAATATTTGTTAAATAAATGGACCAACAAAAAGGCAACAAAGATTCAACAGACACTTGAGATCATACAATATCTCAGAAAGCTCATGAGGAACATCAATCTTTAAGAACTGAAAATATATACTAAATGAATACCTGAGTGCCTAATACATAAGCACTAAATGTGCCTACAAGGCACTAAAAATATTACATATGAATTACACTGCATGATATATCCCTTTTAAGCTATTTGGCAGAAATTAATTAGCAAATAATTTTCTTTTTGAATATTAACTTTAACCTAATTGTGCAAGGACGAGTGGCTAAGTGGTAGAGTATAGAGGAGATAGTATACAGAGCTGCAGAGTAGTTAAATGGGAAAAAAAAAAAAAAAAGGCCTGGGCTGCCTGGTTGGCTCAGTCAGTTGAGCGTCTGCCTTTGGCTCAGAACATGATCCCAGGGTCTTGGCGGCAGGCTCACTGCTCAGCAGGGATTCTATTTCTCCTTCTGCCTCCCTGGCCCCCCATGCTCTCCCTCACGCGTGCACGCATGCTCTCTCCCTCAAATAAAAATAAAATCTTTAAAAGAAAAAAGGCCCTCTACCTAGGAAGACGCATGTTCCAGTTGTACACACAAGCATAATATACATGAGGCAAGGGAAGGTACAATGAAGGTCATACAGAGAGTTCAAAAGATAAGCAGGGAACTAGGCACTTAACAAGTTACCATGGGTTCTTGATCAGAGGAGAAACATTCGAACAATATCCCTTAAGACTATTCTGTCAAAATACTGTCACCTCAATCTTAACCATTTCCAAAGATTACTGAGAAGAAAATCTCAAACAGCAGCAGCTTCTGTTTATTGAGTGTTTACCATGTGTTAGGCATTTAGTTAAATATTTTACACATATGTCATGAGATAGGATTTGTAATTGCCATTTGAAGATGAGGGAGACTGAGATCATAAAACTACCAAATGGCAGAGCCCTGGCAACAAGAGCAGCTAAGAACTCTAACACTAATTCAGTCTGCTTTCAGCTCAGGAAAGCCTGGTCTAGAGTCACAGCAAAGTCAAGCAAACCTAATGGATACTGAAGAAGAGTATATAGAACTGCATGGCAGGATACAGGAGACGAAAGATTAAAAAAAAAAAAAAGATTCCTAGTTTTATGGTCTACCAGACCACAATAATATTATTCTACCTACGGATATGGGAATATTAAGAAGGGAACTTGTTTAGTGAAGGTTTTTACCTTAACAGAGGAGAGAGATGAGATAATGGACTCAGTTGTGAACACCTGCACAGCTGAGTTAGAGAATATGCTCTACAAAGTCCCTAGAGAACCAAGAAGCATAAAAGAAAGATCACATCTAGATGGATTTAAGAGACATCAGGGCAGTGGTGTCAAATGAAGCCATGAATAAGCCCAGTTCTCCAATCAAGGGTAGAAAGGGAAAAAATAAAACATGCATTCCTGCGACAGGACAGGTATGCCACTGGGACCACACTATAAAGAAGTTAGGAGAGGGGCGCCTGGGTGGCTCAGATGGTTAAGCGTCTGCCTTCGGCTCAGGTCATGATCCGCATTGGGCTCCCTGCTTAGCAGGGAGCCTGCTTCTCCCTCTGCCTCTCCCCTGCTCATGCTCTCTCTCTATATATATCTCTGTGTCTCAAATGAATAAAAAAAAAAAAAATCTTTATAAAGAAGTTAGGAGATTAAGTTCCCCTTGTCCCAGTTTTATTTTTTTAAGTTTATTTATTCATTTATTTTTAAGATTTTATTTATTTATTCATGAGAGAGAGAGAGGCAGAAGCAGAGGGAGAAGCAGGCTCTCTGCAGAGCAGGGAGCCCAATGCGGGCTCAATCCCAGGACCCTGGGATCATGACCTGAGCCAAAGGCAGATGCTTAACTGACTGAGCCACCCAGGCGCCCCTATTTATCTATTTATTTGTGTAACCTCTACACCCAACGTGGGGCTCAAACTCACAAACCCACGATCAATCCACCGACTGAGCCAGCCAGACACCCCTTGTCCCCAGTTTTAATGTTCCATAAAAATAATATAATAACATCTAACATTTGGATGTTTATATGTGCTACACAATGTGCTAAGAAGGTCACATACATTCCCATATTTAATTGTCCCACAACACAGGCATCATTATCCTCATTCTTTTTTTAAAAGATCTTATTTAGGGGTGCCTGGGTGGCTCAGCTGGTTAAGCGACTGCCTTCGGCTCAGGTCATGATCCTGGAGTCCCCGGATCGAGTCCTGCAATGGGCTCCCTGCTCGGCGGGGAGTCTGCTTCTCCCTCCGACCCTCCCCCCTCTCATGTGCTCTCTCTCACTCTCTCTCTCAAGTAAATAAAATAAAAATCTTTAAAAAAAATAAAATAAAAAATAAAGATCTTATTTATTTTTTGACAGAGAGAGACACTGCGAGAGAGGGAACACAAGCAGGGGGAGCAGGAGAGGGAGAAGAAGGCTTCCCGCCAAGCAGGGAGCCCAACGCGGGGCTCCATCCCAGGACCCCGGGTTCACGACCTGAGCTGAAGGCAGATGCTTAACGACTGAGCAACCCAGGGGGCCCCATTATCCTCATTTTATAGATGAAAAAACTGAGACTTAGAGAAGCTAAGATCCATACTAGGAAAGAGAAGTAGGGTATGAGCCTCGGTCTACCTGGGGCGAAAGCCTAGGATCTTAGTTACTATGTTAAAATAAGTGGTTTTCAAGCCATCCCACAGAGGATATATAAACCATTGTTACTTTTTTTTATTGTGGTAATATATACGTAACAAAATTTGCCATCTCAACCACTTTTAAGTGTGCACTTTGGTGGTCTTATGTACATTCACACTGTTATAAAACCATCCCCCCGTCCATCTCCAAACTGAGACTCTTTTAACTTTAAACTATAATTCCCCAAACCCTCCTCTCCCCAGCCCTTGGCAGCTACCATTCTACTTTCTGTCTCTATAATTGGACTACTCTAGGTACTTCATATAAGTGGAATCTACAGTCCTTGTTCTTTTTTGTCAGGCTTATTTCACCTATCATGTCTTCAAGATTTGTTACCATTAAGTTACTTTTAAGGTAAATAAAATGTGAAATTTTAACCCACAGGTCATTATACATCTCTAGAGAATTACATTCCCAAATTCCATATGATGTATGAAACACACTTTTGGAGGAGAGAATTGCATTTCGTGAGAAAAAGGGGAGAGGTGAAAAAGGTAGACAAATC
The DNA here is from genome assembly GCF_009762305.2 of Zalophus californianus. Taxonomy (NCBI): domain Eukaryota; kingdom Metazoa; phylum Chordata; class Mammalia; order Carnivora; family Otariidae; genus Zalophus; species Zalophus californianus. The sequence continues at coordinate 11,941,070 of NC_045598.1, forward strand.
AAAATATGAAGGACCCACAGGGAAGTAAACCTTTAGATTCAGTAATAAGGAAGAGGGCAGCTTGCTTGATCCTGACTAGACCAAAGAATCTATTTGGGAAGATGTCATTAAGTATTAAATCAAAAGTTAAGAAAAACAGTCCTGCACAACACAATGCAAACACAATACTGTTTGATCCCAAGACAAGAAGATGTTCCTTTTTGGCAAGAGCTAGCAAGACTACTAATAAAAAAGCTTTAGGGGCACCTGGCTGGCTCAGTCGGTGGGGCATGTGACTCTTCATCTCAGGGTTGTAGGTTTGAGCCTCATGTTGGGTGTGGAGGTTGCTTAAAAACAGAATCTTAAAAAAAAAAAAAAGCTTTAAAAAGAAACATTGAAATAGAAGGATAAATTCCATTTCCCTCTGACTTCCATTTGAAAAGCCAGGAGATGGGAAAGGCAACACTTTAGTAAAACTGTATTTTTTTTTATTATGTTAGTCACCATACAGTACATCATTAGTTTTTGATGTAATGTTCCATGATTCATTGCTTGCGTATAACACCCAGTGCTCCATGCAGTACATGCCCTCCTTGATACCCATCACCGGGCTAACCCATCCTCCCACCCGCCTCCCCTCTAAAACCCTCAGTTTGTTTCTCAGAGTTTACAGTCTCTCATGGTTCATCTCCCCCTCCGATATCCCCCCCTTCATTTTTCCCTTCCTTCTCCTAATGTCCTCCAGGCTACTCCTTATGTTCCACAATTAAGTGCAACCATATGATAAGTGACTTTGTCTGCTTGACTTATGTAAAACTGTATTGATGAATTTATAATTAACATCAATCTTTCTCCAAACAATGCACTAAGAGGTTTATTCTGGAAAAAAATTCCTTGTTCTCTATTAGCAACATGAAGCAAGCATTTTAATATATGTGCTGCCGAAGCGAGCACTTGAACCAAGCATTTAAAATGAGATTAATAGGGGCCCCTGGGTGGCGCAGTAGGTTAAGCATCCAACTCTTGGTTTTGGCTCAGGTTGTTATCTCATGGTCCTGAGACAGAGCCCCATGTGGGGCTCTGCAGTCAGGGCAGAGTCGGCTTGCAATTCTCTCTCCCCCTCTCCCTCTGCCCTGCCCACCCATGCATGCTCTCCAGCTCTCTCTCTAAAATAAATAAATAAATCTTAAAAAATTAATAAAACAAGAATAATAAAGGAAACACAAATTTGGAAAGTATGCCCTACTAGTGAATTCCTTAAAATAGCTGAAATAAAAGTATTCAAAATAGGGGCACCTGGCTGGCTCAGTCAGTAAAGCATGTGACTCTTAATCTTGGATTCGTGAGTTCAAGCCCCACACTGGGCATACAGCTTATCTTAAAAAAAAAAAAAATCTTATCCTAAATATTAAATATTCTAAAAAAATATTAACAGCTGAAACTAAAACCTGTTCGCCTTTATAGAAATTAACTGAACTACCTCAAATTTATGTATTACTAGAGGATAAGTTACTGTAGTAATATTTTACAAGTGACTACTACTTTATATAATACCTCTACATTTTCAGATTTATATATATAAATAAGCATCAAAGCACCACAAGATTATTTCCACTTTGGAAACAAAACACAGAACAGTGACACTGGAAAAAATTAAAAACTTGGGGGAAAACTTTACAATTAGAAAGTAGAAGTTTAGGGCGCCTGGGTGGCTCAGATGGTTAAGCATCCGCCTTCGGCTCAGGTCATGATCCCGGGGTCCTGGGATCAAGTCCCGCATTGGGCTCCCTGCTCCTTGGGAGCCTGCTTCTCCCTCTGCTTCTCTCTCTCTCTCTCTCTCTCTCTGTCTCTCATGAATAAATAAATAAAATCTTTAAAAAAAAGTAGAAATTTAATACAGAAAGAATCAAATTTCAAAGCAAATTTGCTTTCCAATACAACCATGAGTAAGGAAGAATTTAAGCTATAGGAATACCACTAAGTTGTAATTTTACAAGACATTTAGAGGGTCACAAGAAACAATTTAGTTCTTTTTTTTTTTTCCCTCTTCCAACACTTTTTTCGTTTAACGTAAGCTATACTCGGGGCACCTGGGTGGCTCAGCAGTTAGGTGACCGACTGGTCATTCCAACTCAGGTCATGATCTCATGAGTTGAGGGATAGAGCCCGTGTCAGGCTTGGTGCTCAGCGGAGAGTCTGACTGAGGATTCTTTCTCTCCCGCTGCCTATGCCCTTCCCCATGCATGTGCTCTCTCTCATACTCTCTCTAATAAATAAATCTTAAAGTAAACTATATGGCCAACGTGGGGCTTGAACCAACAACCCGGAGATCAAGAGTAGCATGCTCTATCAACTGAGCCAGCCAGCACCCCCAGGTCACAAAAAACAGCTTAGAAAATAAGCCGGGGGTGCCTGGGTGGCTCAGTCAGTTAAGCATCCACCTCTTGGTTTCGGCTCAGGTCATGATCTCGGGGTCCTGAGATCAAGCCCCACATGGGGCTCTGTGCTCAGTGTGGAGACTGCTTGAGATCCTCTCTCCCTCTGCCTCACCCCCCATTCGTGATCCCGCACCGCACTCTCTAATAAATAAATAAATAAATAAATAAGTCAAGAAAGAAAGAAAGAGAGAGAGAGAAAGAAAGAAAGAAAGAATGAATGAATGAAAGAGAAAAGCTGAACTGTGAGCACAATACTGGGCAATTTTTTTTTAAGTTTATTTATTTACTTAAGTAAATAAATACACCCAACATGGAGCTCCAACTTACAACCCCAAGATCAAGAGTCACATGCTCTTCCAACTGAGACAGCCAGGTACCCCAAGACTGGGCAATTTTAAAATGACTTGTCTGTATGTCATATCCTTCTATATGTAACAAACTCACAATATAGGAAAATAAACAGACACATCACCTTCATTTTTCTGTCAACCAACACCTTAAAGCCCTCATTTTCATGTTACCATTTACATGGTAACATGTAAACGTGAGTGTTACCAAACTGTAAATGTTCTACTAATATTGCACCACGTAGATTCTACACATCCAAAAACTCATAAAATGTTTGCAATATAGGCAACAACATAATTAATTATAAAACTACCACAGCACTAAGATGAGGAACTTGTATTGGGATACAGAAGTTCAATATCAGAGATGCTAAGCAACCTTCATCTACATGAATGGATTCTATGAAGTAGTTTAGTGTAGTCCTGGTTTAAATTGTCAGCTTCACCCAAAGAAAAAGGACCTTCTTGTTTGATTATTGGGAGAAACGAGACAGTACTAATAACTACTTATAGTCAACATTCTAAGGGATTGACAACTAAACATTAACTAAATGTGATCAAATTAAAATCATACGTCGCTTCTTATGCCAGTTTACAAAACAAAAACAAAAACATCATCACTCTAAAGTTGTCACCATTTAGTAATCTGAGATATTTTCATTGCAGCTGCAATGTTTTTGTTTGTTGCCTGGCATATGACTCACTCTCAGGTTCTCCCAAGACTGTTCGATTTTTGAGAATGCAGAAATCATAACGGGGGCATACTGTGTGGGAAGTGTCATGACAGTGAATGAATAAAAGGGGGAAAGAACTCCTGATAAAAAAATTTTTTTTAAGTTCTTATAAAAAGCAAGTCACTCACAAAAGGCAGATTTTTCTGCAGAATAGGAAAGGCTGTGAAACCATCCTGGCTCTAAGAAGCCTTCCTTGATTCCCTTGGTTGGATTCTGTGCACGTCTTACTTCTTACACTATAACATACTTAACTGGTTTCCTTGTCTGGCTCCCCAACCAGACTGTAGGCAACTTGAGACCAAAAGGTGTCTTATCTTAGAATCATTAGTACCTACTCCCCCAAATGCCCTGCGTATATAGAGGGCCCTCAGTAGGGGGTTTTCATAAAACTGATCGTTGAATAATCAAGTTAACATTTACCTGTTATTTTACAAAGGACTCTCACAAAACATTACCTCTTTTGACCCACATAACAATGTTGAAATAGAAAAGGCATTAGTTAATCAGCTTCTGGTTTTGTAAAGAGTTGTCAATTCACTAAAACGACCTTGAAATCACAAAAGATAATCACTTATTTGTTCATCTTTGATATAACTTCTCCTTGGGACCTCAATGTTCTTGTAAAACCCAGCGGTTTTTACTAGTATTTTCTGTGCCTGCTTTTCATAAAGGTAGGAATCACACACAGCTCTGAATCTTACACGAGTAACTACATAAAGCAGTGTCATATGAAGGCTCTTTTAAGAAATCAGACAGTAAGGAGCATCCTAAGCTATTTTTCCTGATCCTGTTCTTTCAGTGACTCTGAGAAAGTAAGGAATTGCAAAGGGCAAAATGCTGGAGAGTGAATGATGTCATGGATGTCATGAAGTTGCATCAATACCTGATGATGATTTAGCACAACAATGCAACACATTATGCCAAGAAGCATACTTGCTTCTTGGATGTGAACCGCCCTACTTGAGGAGAGGGGCCAGGTTCACTCCCATCCTCAAACCATCAGGATGTTTTACTGCATTATTTCATGACTTGTAGCAAATTGAAATTTAAGGTGGCTCTCCAATTTTCTGTGAAGCTATTTCTTCAGGTTTACGTCTTTATGAAAGGCACTAAGAAAATCTACAAATCTCTATGGGAAAAGCTTTAAGAAAAGGTCAAAGAATTAGCTATTATTAAACCAAGCAGTTGTCATTTTAACAATTAAAAGCTTTTTGAAGCAGACAAAACATCCGTTGGTCAATGTAGATTGAGTAATAGATTTATACTGGGTTTGTCAAAAGCAAACAGTTAGAGGGTATAAAATGACAACATACAATAGAAAGGACACCCAATCAGATTATACACATGAATATGCTCAAAAGTTAGGAATTTGACACAGTCACTATTCACTGTAAAAGCTACATACTGAATTTTAAATGTTCAACTCAAAATGATGGTATTTCTCCTCTAATTTCCTTACCCCCTTAAACCCATGTCGTCATCATTGCAAGCACAAGGAAAACAAATTTAAGTTGCAAAGATACTCGGTGTGTCCACGCCAAAGCCATTGCCTCAACATTTTCCCCATAGCACAATTCCAACTGATTCCATCATTCTTCAAGGAAGAGATCACAAGGCTTCAAACCGGCTTCCCAACGTGAGAAACGAAATCAAAACCTCCCAATTAGCAGCTGAACAACAAAAACTTATTCTCAAAAAGGAATAACAAGCACAGTACAATGTCCTTGCCAGCAAGTGAGAACTGGTAAGGTGCTTAAATCTTCACCCAGAGTAATCAGAATCCCACCACAGAAAAGCCCAAAGACTTTGGCAATTAAGGAAAGCTTTTATTTTCTTAATAAAATTCGGGAGATTTAACACAAAAGCAATTAGCCATTCCGAATCTCAAAAACACAAAGGTTTTCAAACAAACGAAGACTTCATTAGCACCGAAGTTACTCTGCAGAGACTATCAAGATCTCAGAATCGGTTTTTCTCCGTTTACAAATTCGTTCCCACCCTCCACCATTCCCTTTGCACAATCAATTCTCACAGCCACAACGTGGATTGCTGTCTCAGTCAAGGAGACCCGCAGTTCCCACTTGGCCAGAGGAACACTCAAAAAGCTAAGCGGTAAGACAGGCTGCTTGTGTTTTATTTTTTAAACCAATTCCAAAATCTGCCCCTTTGCAGCTACAGCTTCCCAGATGCTGGCCCCTCGCCGCAGCCCCAATTTTGGAAGGCACTGGACTCCGGCTCCTCAGCGCAAGACGTTAAAGATCCGGAGGCTGAGTGAAAGATTATTTGACACTCTGAGAGCCATCCTTGCCCTAGTCATACACCCCTTCGTGGACCCGGTGGGGGAATGTGAACCGCCCTACTTGAGGAGAGGGGCCGGGTTCACTCCCATTCCAAGGGCTGGGTGGGAAGGGGCACTCCTCCTCCCTGCCTAACCCAGAGAGGCCGAGGATGACGACAGCAAGGCCCCCAGGCCAGCCGGCACCGACCCCCGCACAGGTTGCGCGGCCTGCGCGGGGCCAGGGACGCCCCCTTTGCCCCCTGCGGGCCTGGGGCATAAAGGGCAGAAGGCGCCGGCTCCCCGCCGCGGCCCCAGGAGAGGGAGAAGCCTCACCTGGCCCAGCCCGCGCCACGCTCTCGGGTTCGCTCCGCTGGCGACGGCGATGAGGGAGCCAGGGACAGGGCCAGAGCAGAGGCGCTCCGGCGCTTGCCGCACTGGGGCTCCTTACAGCTGGCGGGACCCAGAGCCGCCCGGAGCCGCCATCTTCCTCCACTCAAACGCCGCCGCCGCCGCTGCTGCTGCTCTGGCCGGGAGAAGACAGTGTGGAGTGCGCATGCGCCGGGGTCCAGCGCGGAGGACGCGCTCGCACATACGTCAGCGCGGCAGGCCCGAGCGAGGCGGCCTGGGGATGGCGCCATGTTGGGAAGGGATGTGGTCCAATGCAGAGGCTCCCCAAAGGCTGGAACGCCGCCCGGGGCAGTGAAACTGGGGTGGGGAAACGTCGCGCTTCTGCGCCCGCCTTCCTTGAGTCCCTAGAACCGACCTCAGGGCTGCACCCACCCTCCTTTGCACTTAGGCCTAGGGGCAACTGGGCAGTTTTCCCAATGGCTTGAGACTGTATAGACCTAGGGCTGGGAATCAACTCTAACTCATTTGGACCCCCGGGGGCCTGATGAGCACAAGGGAGGGCTGTGGTGAATGGAACTGCTCTTGGACGTCAACTGAAGAAGGGAACCTCAGTGCCTTGATTGTGCAATCGAAGCCTCCCTTAATGGAGGTGACCACTGTGTGACTTGTTACTAGCTCCATTTTTCAGATGAGGAAAACTGAGGCGCAGAGTATTATCACTATATTTTCCCGAAGCCACACATCTGAGGGGCAAGATGGGGGTGGGGAAGACGGCAGAATTTGGACTTAGGCATATATGATTCCCAAGCTCCAGTACTTTACGGTATCACTATCACGAGGCGGCGGGGTCCAACAAAATACCTCTTTCAAGGGGGAAACCTGGTGTGTAGGTGAGAATCTTCATGGACTCATGAGTACAGCAAGTGGTTTAAGGAAATGCCAGAGATACAGAGCCCAGGGGCTTCGGTCTTCACCGTTTGCACCTGAAACTGAAGCACTCGTCACTGCCAGCCCACCGTTCAGGAATAAAGGCGACCTTCTGGGGTATCTCTTGGGACATAGGTCTGGGTCAGAACCCAAGTCCCCTCTCAAGTTGGGAGGGCAAGGTGCTGTTGAGGAGACATGGGTCAGCCTCACTCCAGAAAACACTGGATCTGTGGTCCTCAAACTTGAATAATGCAGAGGCCCCAGGGGATATACTCATGGAATCCCAGTATGAGAAACTCTGATTTAAGAAACTCAAAGTCTTTCAGTTAGGAAATATCATTATGAAAGAGAAACTTGACAACTGTAACTGGCAAAAGAAATACTAAAAATCCTGGGGCGCCTGGGTGGCTTAGTCGTTTAGGCGTCTGCCTTTGGCGCAGGTCATGATCCCAGCGTCCTGGGATCAAGTCCCACATCCGGCTCCCTGCTCAGCGGGAAGCCTGCTTCTCTCTCGCCCACTCCCCCTGCTTGTGTTCCTGCTGTCTCTGTCTCTGTCAAATAAAAAAAAAGAAAAGAAATATTAAAATCCTGTCATTAAAAACCCCAAGCATAGGGCGCCTGGGTGGCTCAGCTGGTTAAGCGACTGCCTTCGGCTCAGGTCATGATCCTGGAGTTCCGGGATCGAGTCCCGCATCGGGCTCCCTGCTCAGCAGGGAGTCTGCTTCTCCCTCTGACCCTCCCTCCTCTCATGTGCTCTCTCTCTCAAATAAATAAATAAAATCTTAAAAAAAAAAAAACCCAAGCATAAAAATTGCCATAGAGCTTGTGACCAATCCCATCACCCACCAAAATACTCTATGGAGCTCAATGTTAGAAACACTGGACCAGCTATTAAGTGCTTCCTTTTAAAAATGCAGGTTCCAGGGCCCACCTTAGGACACCCCACCCCACCTCAGACTTTTTCTGAAACTTTGTAGGACTTCTGATGCTCAGGTTGGTTTGGAACTGCTGGATCATGTTAGAACAAGTTCAAATATAGAACCACTCCCCCACTCAATTTCCTAAGTCAGACAGCAGATAGTTCTGTTTTGTTCACTGCTATATCATCTAATATAGACACTGGCACACAGTAGAGACTTACTAAGTATGTGTTGAATAAGTGAACACATTGGGAATTTGACAACTAAGAGGGCATCTAGTCAACAAATATTTAGTGAGCACCTATATGTGCCAAACCATGTAATATGTATAGTAACATTTTTAAATAAAACTAACAAAGCCCTGTGCCCTTGTAGAGGTCCCCTAGAGTTACTGGGAGAGACAGACAATAAACAAGTAAATAAGCCAATATAAAATTATTAATTGTGATAAGCATGACAGTATTATTATTAAAGCAAAATCTTTGATAATAATCATAGCTGATGTTTATTGTGTGCTCTTATTATGTATCAAACTGCTAAGTAGGTGCCATTATTGTGCTTATTTTGCAGATGATGAAACTGAGGGGCACCTGACAGGCTCAGCTGGTGGAGCATGTGATTCTTGATCTCCGGATTGTGAATTTGAGCCTCACATTGGGTGTAGAGATCACTTAAAAATAAAATCTTTTTTTAAAGATTTTATTTATTTATTTGACAGAGAGAGACACAGCGAGAGAGGGAACACAAGCAGCGGGAGTGGGAGAGGGAGAAGCAGGCTTCCCGCAGAGCGGGGAGCCCGATGTGGGGCTCGATCCCAGAACCCTGGGATCATGACCCAAGCAGAAGGCAGACACTTAACGAATGAGCCACCCAGGTGCCCCAAAAATAAAATCTTAAAAAAAAAAAGGGCAAAAGAAACTGAGGCACACAGGGATTAACTAGCTCAACCCAGGATCACAGGCAAAGGTTTGAACCCAGGTGGTTTTGCTTCAAAGACTTTGTTATTATTATTAATTTTGTTCATTATTTTTTCCAACTTTTTTTTTTAAAGATTTTATTTATTTGAGAGAGAGAGAATGAGAAATAGAGAGCACGAGAGGGAAGAGGGTCAGAGGGAGAAGCAGACTCCCTGCCGAGCAGGGAGCCCGATGTGGGACTCGATCCCGGGACTCCAGGATCGTGACCTGAGCCGAAGGCAGTCGCTTAACCAACTGAGCCACCCAGGCGCCCTTTTCCAACTTTTTTATTGTGGTAAAATACACATAAAAAACAAACAACATTTACTATCTTACCCTTTTGAAGTAGCATTCATTGCTATTAAGTACATTCATATTGTTGTGCAACCATCACCACCATCCATCTCTAGAACTTTTTTTTTAAAGATTTTATTTATTTATTTGACAGAGAGAGACACAGCAAGAGAGGGAACATAAGCAGGGGGAGAGGGAGAGGGAGAAGCAGGCTTCTGGCAGAGCAGGGAGCCCGATGTGGGGCTCGATTCCAGGACCCAGGGATCATTACCTGACCTGAAGGCAGATGCTTAACGACTGAGCCACCCAGGCACCCCTAGAACTTTTTTTTTTAATGAACTATAGTTTGACATACAATATTATATTGGTTTCAGGTGAATGATATAATGATTCAACATTAATATACATTTCAAAGTGATCACCACAGACATATCTACCAAAGGTTACCACATAAAGTTGTTACATATTATTAACTGTATTCCCCATGGTGTACATTGTACACAGCGAGTACATGATCCCATTGTACATTGCTGTGTCTTTTTTATTTTATTCATTTATTTATTACATATTTATATTCATATATTTATTATTTATTTATATATTATTTTTATTTTATGACTGGAAGTTTGTACTTTTCATCTCCCTCCCCTATTTCACCCATTCTCCCACCTCCTCCCTCTGGCAACCACCACATTGTTCTCTGTATCTATCAGTCTGTTTCTGTTTTGTTTTGTTTGTTCATTTGTTTCAGGGTTTTTTTTTTAATTTTATTTATTTATTTATTTGAGAGAGAGAGAATGAGAGAGAGAGAGAGAGAGAGAGAGCACATGAGAGGGGGAAGGGTCAGAGGGAGAAGCAGACTCCCTGCTGAGCAGGGAGCCTGATGCGGGACTCGATCCTTAGACTCCAGGATCATGACCTGAGCCGAAAGCAGTCGCTTAACCAAATGAGCCACCCAGGCGCCCTCAGGTTTTTTTTTTTTTTTAAGTTTAGTTATTTATTTTTTAAAGTAATCTCTATACCCAATGTGGGGCTTGAACTCACAACCCTGAGATCAAGAGTTGCATGCTCCACTGACTGAGCCAGTCAAGCACCCCTGTTTTGTTTTTTTTAGTTGCCATATATGTTAAATTATACAGTATTTGTTTTTCTCTGACTTATTTCATTTAGCATAATACCCTGTAGGTCCATCATGTTGTCACAGAGGGCAAGATTTAATTCTTTTTTATGGCTGAGTGATAACATATATCACATCTTCTTTATCCATTCATCCACCAATGGACACTTAGTTTCCATATCCTAGCTATTGTAAATTATGCTGCAATAAATATAGGGATGCATGTATCTTTTTGAATTAGTGTTTTTGTTTTCTTTGCGTAAATACCCAGAAGTAGAATTGCTGGATGTTATGGTAGTTCTATTTTTGATTTTCTGAGGAATGTCCATACTGTTTTCCACAGTGGCTGCACCCATTTACATCCCCACCAATAATGCACAAGGATTCCCTTTTCTCTACTTCCTTGCCAACACTTGTTTTTTTCTTGTGTTTTTGGTAATAGCCATTTTCACATGTGCGAGGTGATATCTCTTTGTGGTTTTGATTTTCATTTCCCTGATGATGAGTGATGATGAGTACCAAAACCTATGGTATTCATCTCTATGCAATGTTCCTTCTGACAAACAGGAGGAGATAAGATTGAGGCCAGTTTATATATGATCTGAAATATCATCAGGAAAACTGGGTATTACTTTCTAGGTCATGGAGATTTGGGGACAGGGAGGATATATGATGAAAATAGTATTTTAGAGGGGTGCCTGGGTGGCTCAGTCGGTTAAGCATCTGCCTTCGGCTCAGGTCATGATCCCAGGGTCCTGGGATCGAGCCCCACGTCGGGCTCCCTGCTCAGCATGAGCCTGCTTCTCCCCCTCCTCCCCGCTTGTGCTCTCTCTTTGCTATCTCTGTCACTATCTGTCTCTCTCTCAAATAAACAAAATCTTTATTTTTTAAAAAGATTTTATTTACTTGACAGAGAGAGACAGCGAGAGAGGGAACACAAGCTGGGGGAGTGGGAGAGGGAGAAGCAGGCTCCCTGCTGAGCAAGGAGCCCGATGCGGGGCTCGATCCCAGGACCCTGGGATCATGACCCGAGCTGAAGGCAGCTGCTTAACCGACTGAGCCACCCAGTGTCCCAGTACCATGTATCTTTTAAACAAAAGCTCTAGAGATGGACATTTGTCTCTAGTGTTTTGTGACTATAAACAAAGTAGCAAAGAATATCTTTGTACTTTTCTTATTTGCCTATGGGCAAATGTATCTACAGGAAAATTTCCTAGAAATGCAATTGCTGGGTCAAAAGGCATGTACCTTTAAACATTGGTAAGTTTGCTTACTCTTTCTTTCTTTCTCTTTCTTTCTTTCTTTCTTTCTTTCTTCTTTCTTTCTTTCCTCCTTTGCCATTTATTTCTTAACACAATTGCCTCAGCTTGTGCATTAGATGGAAAGTTTTCTCACTGTGGGTTTTGCTCTTTTTTGGGGGGGGGAGAGGGAGAGAGAGAATTCCAAGCAGGCTCCAGGCTCACCAGCAGAGTCCAATGCAGGGCTCAATCTCACAACCCTGAGATCATGACCTGAGTTGAAATGAAGAGTCAGATCCTTAACTGACTGAGCCACCTAGGTGCCCCTGGGCTTTGCTCTTAATTCCTATCACATCTCAGTGTTTTATGTGGTGTATCAAATGTGCCTGCAGTTCTGAAAGCAAGTCCCAAACATGAGTGGTATATCAAACGTATTTCACAGGAAAGAGAAACTCATGTTTTAGGATATCCGTTAATATATATATGTGCCCCTACTTCAACTTTTGGGGCTTTCCCCCAGTGGAAGAAAACCACCACCACTTCCTCAATTTTATTTATTTATTTTTTTAAAGATTTATTTATTTATTTGACAGAGAGAGACACATCAAGAGAGGGAACACAAGCAGGGGGAGTGGGAGAGGGAGAAGCAGGCTTCCCGTGGAGCAGGGACCCCAACGCGGAGCTCGATCCCAGGACCCCGGGATCACGACCTGAGCTGAAGGCAGACACTTAACGACTGAGCCACCCAGGTGCCCCCACTTCCTCAATTTTCGAGCTTATTTGGTCCCATCTCTTCATTTTGCAGATGGGGAAGGGACCTGCCCAAGGTCACAAGGGGACTATATGATTAACTAGGGCCGGTCTCCTGGTAGCCCATCTGTTGGAACAAAAGCTATTTCCTTTGCAGGATCCTCCAATGGTCTCCAAGATCTCTATCCTTCTGTTCTCCTAGAAAATTCAGTCCCAGGAATGCCCAACTCGTTCCTTCGTTAAGGCACGTTGCCAAATATAACAAAATTATAAGGAATTATCTCCCTCTGCTGGTAACATGCTACAACTACAAAGCCTTAAAAAAAAAAAGTGTCCGCTGCCTTGAAAAACTAATCACATCCCAAGAGACTTACCTGAGGCCTGATAGACAATCTCATACCCCCCTGCTGTCCCTAAGGCTTAGTCAGTATAATTCATTTAAGAGAACAGGTTCACAGAAGAATATATTCAAAATGAACATAGCTCCACACAGTGAGCAAGACAACACTTTGAAGTTGGTCAGCCTGTTCATAATAGTTGTATTTTAGAGAATTTGAGCTGCTAATGGAATATCCATGTGGAGATGCCAAGAAGAAGCCTAGCTATATGAATCAAAAACACCAGGGGAGGTCAGGGCTGGAAATCAACTTTAGGAATCTTTAGTGTTCAGTGGGTGGCTCACACCATGAGCATTTGGGTAAAAACGACCGACTGAGGACACACCCAGAGATGATCCATATTTCAGAGACAGAAAATCATGAAACCAGAGAATTAATAAGCACGTCACTTTAACTTCTAAGGACTAGTAACATTTAATACATGATTGCAGTTTATAATAATAATTATTAGGAATACAATTGCAAAAATTCTCAACAGGAAGCTGTTACTTTAGGAAGATTAATGGCATGCTAGAAACATGAGAAGAAACACATTCCAGGTTAGACAATTTGATTACAACAGCTAAATGCAACACTACCAAATGACAGGGTTTAAATACTTAGAGGTTTATAGGAACACATCGGTGAGAATAAAAATACATGATGTTTATTTTTCCTTTGTTTTTGTGTTTTGGGAAACTGGATGATTAGAGAATTTCAAGTCTTAGGGAGCCAAGACACCCTTATGATGATAATAGCTAACCTTTGGAAGTCTTACTGCCGGTCAATCACGGTCCCACGCTTTTCCGCATAGTAACTAGTTTAATTCTGACGATCTACCTTTGAAGCGTCTACTACTACTATTATTTCTGTTTTGTACACTCGGGGAAACAGAGGCACAGACACCGTAAGTTACCTCATAAGATCACAGGATCTTGTTCGAGTTGGAAGTGTCCGAAGTCGAACTTTAAAGTTGAAGGTCTCTACCTCTGTAATGGAGAAAAATAAAACAGGAATACCGTTTAGGAAGACGCGTAAGTAAATTTTTAAGGAAATGCTAATGTATGTATCTGTTATTAACGACTCAGGAGAACTTTAGTAGTGCTGGTTGTCCAGCTCGTGTGCCAGTATTATCAACTAACGATGTTTTTACTGAGGATCCAAAGGAGGGTTAAGAGATGCTTGTGATAGCGCTTTATGTGCAGGAAAAACTAAAAAATTTCCACCCTATCACACAGAAATAATAGAATGTCTTATGCATCAGCAGATATTTTTCATCCTCTGGTGAGGTATAAACCGTTTTCAGAACGTTGAAGAAAACGTAATCTGCAGTTTATAAAGATTACGACTCACTTAAAAAAGTTTTCAGGGATTGACTGCCCTTAGAAAACATGGCTCCAAAGAACACACTTTCCGTACTCAAGACGATGACTTCAAAGGGGCTCTCCTCTTCAGTACGAGAGGTAACGTGTTGCCCTTAAGAAAAATGGCAGCTTTCTGGTTTCTCTACCCTTTTCCAAGATGGCTTTCTCGATGCTAGTGGGTCCTGGCTGGGTGCCTCTTCCGGGCTTGGCAAGGGGCGGGGCCCATTGAGTAAAGCCTTGCGTGCCGGCGCCCGCGACGGAGGCGCGCTTCAGGGCGCAGGCGCGGGGAGGGGGTGGGGGAGGAGGGAAAGCGGCGAGTAAGATGGAAGATGAGGAGGTCGCTGAAAGCTGGGAGGAGGCGGCAGACAGCGGGGTAAGGAGGAGCCGCCGCCGCGGGGCAGGGCCGGGCGGGACCTGGCGTGAGGGAAGCCTCCGGGGAGCGGGCCTGGGGATGGTTCTCCCCAAGGAAGGGCCCCACACGCCGGGCCGGGGGTGGAGGAGAGGCCCCCGGTCCCTGAGCGCCGTGAAGGCCTCTTAAAGGGGCCGCGTTCCATTTCTCCCTCCACCTCTGCCTGGTGCGCTTTCCTCTGTACCCCCGACGTGCGCGTCACCCAGGGCGCCCCACCCGCCACCCAGGGCCTCTTTCCCTGGCCCCCGCGCCTGCTCGCTCGTCCCGGGACTCTCTGACCCTTCCTCTTCTGTCGCCGCCCCCCCCGCCCGAGGCACCATTTTAAAGTTCATGTGCTCTGATGAGGAGCGACATACCATGTGTGGGGGGGGGTGCGCGGACCGGGGCGGCGTGCCCGGCTCCGGAGAAGAGCTGCGGAGGGCCGGAGGGGAAATTGAGTCGTCTCTGGGCCCCTCCACTCTGCGCTAAAATCCCCTATTGCTTTGCGCCTTCCGCCACTGTGGGCGAGTCTGGGGTTTTTTTCTCTTTCAGTTTTACTCTGAGAGCCCATTGCAGGCTGGTCTCCCGGGGACCCCGCCGGAACAACCGAAAGCCCGGCGGGCAGCCCCTCTCCCCGGGGAACCACCCAACGATCTGAGCCCCGGGCGAAGGTCTCGGAGAGTGCTTGCGATTTGTAAAGTAGCCACATTCCTGGGAGAGGAGGGGGTGGAAATGGACCGTTCGATTTTGCTTTTGGGGTTTTTATTTGACTTCCAGAAGCTGTAGGAAAAAATAGCTTATCCCAAGCTGGAACAGCCGGAACCAAGTTTATTAGGTTTGTGATTAATTTGGATCTTATCAGAGTTTGTGGTTCTGTGGCGACCCTCGTGAAGATGGGGAGATGGCCTTTAGGCTTCCCCGTGTTCGTGTCTGTTCAGTGCTGGCTCGAGTGACAGCCACCTTCAAGGTTTATGTGTTGGGAGTGGGGCGTGGAGAGCCGAGTGTGCCAGGGTAGAACAGGAGCTGGGTTCCTCCTCCCCACCCCCAAGCGCCTTTGAGGGTGCTCGTTAGAGCTGGAAGAGGCCAAGAAATTGACCCTCGCAGCAGTGGGTGTATCTCTGCGGGAATGTTGAAACTTGGCTTCGCTTCGAAGTTTTTTCCGGTGGTTCAGCATTTCTTTCATGGTGTTTATGTTTTTCCACTTAGCATAATTAAAGTTTTGAAGAAGTAATTCGTTCAGAAGGTGTTTGGTACAGTTCTTATGTGCTGACCATCTTTCTTGGATTTTGACTTGAGTAAGGAGACCAAGTGAAAGATTTTGTATGGAGCAACAGGTGTCATCTGGGTATTTATTCAACAAACATTTTTTAGTGTCTCTCTGTGCAGGGTAGGCAGTGTGCTTAGCAGTGACTTTGTGCCAGAGAATGCAAAATTTCCGGGTACAGGCATTTTATTGCCTACCACTAATATGAGTGCATCATTCAGACACCCTTCAGGTACACCCTCCTGCAAAAGAAGCCTGGCCTGCAATTTGAGTGACTCAAATGATAAGTTGCTTGAGCATCTTGGCCTTTCTTTGATTTTTCTCACCTGTTTACAAGGGACATGAGTATTTCTTTTTTTTTTCTTTTTTTTTTAAAGGATTTTATTTGTTCATTTGAGACACAGAGATACAGAGAAAGAGAAGAGAATGCATGAGCAGGGAGAGAGGCAGAGGGAGAGGGAGAAGCAGTCTCCCCACCGAGCCAGGAGCCCGATGTGGGGCTCGATCCCAGGACCCTGGGATCATGACCTGAGCTGAAGGCAGATGCTTAACCATCTGAGCCACCCAGGCGCCCCTGGACATGAGTATTTCATGTTAAAGAAGAAGAAACTGAAAAGAATGAATGCAGGATTCAGAAACTGGGGATTACTTTTGTTTTTCAGAATGTGAAATTCACTTAGGGATCAGCTAGCCCAATCTCAAATTTTACAGCTGAATGAACCCCAGGGATATAAGATTTAACTTAGATCTTTCTGATGCTTTCAGTGTTCTTTCTACTGTACTTCAGTAAAACCCTTTAAAACTGCCAGGTACAAAGATGGAACCCAAACCTTGCCTTGTCAACGTAATGAGTGGTAACTGCCAAAATGTACGTTTCTTCTATATCTTTTAATTGAACCATTGAAATAACCTGTAGAGTTATTGTCCTTTTATAAACAAGGAAACTGAGGTTTAGGGAGTAACCTGTCTTGCTCAAGGTCACACAGATAGTAAGTAGGGAGCTGGGATTTGACACCAAGCCTGTCTGACTCCAAAGCAGAATTCAATCTGTAGCATTTTGCTGTCTCTTTACCTGGGACCTGGGGAAGACGTGGGAGTTGGGCATTACTTTTCTTTTTTAATATGTTTGCTTTCTGCTTATATTTGAAAACTCTTTTGAATTTGATTCCCTTTTTGAATTTCACAAAGGGTTTTGTAGATGTGCACTTTTGTGGGAGGGGAGCCAGGGAGGGGATGAAGCACTATGTCCACATCACTGGGAAACCAATGCACTGTACATGTCTTTCAGATGTAGCATCTGAAAGTCTGCAGTTGCATCTGTAAGTTTTAGCTTCTGTTTATCCTGTCTTCCAACTGATACATAGTAATGAGTGTTAAGTACCCACCGTCCAAAGAAGCAACCTGGATGGTGAGAAGACTAGCAAATGGGGGTTGGCTAATTTCTAAAGTGAACACTCTAACTTTATATAATCTGGAGGTAGTTCTGATCCTTGAAAGTAGAGGCTTTTGGTGATCCCTGCCCTCATCACTACAAAAAATTTTGACATCATGCTGGAATGTCTTATGTGTCAGTACATCTGAGGTCATTTTTTCTTGCATATCTTCAAAATACTCAATATTGAGTGCTATTGTGTCATTCTAGGAAGGCTTTGAGAAACAGTCCAGATGTTCTTTAAATAGGCTGCTTTTTGCTTTTAGTATGGCGAACATTGACCTAATATAGAATTTTTCCTTTGCCTGTTTCCTCCCAAGGAGTTACATCCCCAGTCAAAGGACAATTCAAGGAATATAGCTTATATTCCGCTAAGGAAATGCTTCTTTAAAAATACACTGCCTTGGGCGCCTGGGTGGCTCAGTTGGTTAAGCGACTGCCTTCAGCTCAGGTCGTGATCCTGGAGTCCCAGGATCGAGTCCCACATCGGGCTCCCAGCTCAGTGGGGAGTCTGCTTCTCCCTCTGACCCTCTCCCCTCTCATGCTCTCTCACTCTCTCTCTCTCAAATAAATAAATAAAATCTAAAAAAAAATACACTGCCTTTGGGAGAAATGAAAATATAAATTGAGTTAATGTTGATTCAAACTCTAAATTCTGTCCTTTGTCTTAAGCACATTTCAGGGGACAAATAGAGCATTTTGTAATTGGAAGACATCTTTGTGCTCCAGGAAAGAAAAATCAGATCAGCAGTTTGCTCAGTTTCTGATAGTTTGAAGTCTTATATATTCACTTGTTTATTTTTTATTTTTTTTTTAAAGATTTTATTTATTTATTTGAGAGAGAGAGAGAAACAGCATGAGAGGGGAGAAGGTCAGAGGGAGAAGCAGGCTCCCCGCCGAGCCGGGAGCCCGATGTGGGACTCGATCCCGGGACTCCGGGATCATGACCTGAGCCGAAGGCAGTCGCCCAACCAACTGAGCCACCCAGGCGCCCTATTCACTTGTTTAGACAAAAAAAAAAAAAAGACATGACCTAGTCCATCTTGTAGGTAATGGGCTAATCCGAACCTAAGGGAAGATAAATGGTACACAAATGGAATTGGACTTATTATAATGCATTGGCAACCTCTCTGGGATTTTTTTGCATCTCAAAAGTTGCATTTTGTTTTTGGCAAGGGCAAGTCATATAGCTAATTGAAAGAAAATATATCTTAAGTTAAAGGATGACTGGTCTTCTGGACTAGAATTCAAATTTATGTTTACTTTTTACCCTCTTTGAGCCTCTAAACATGACCCCATCAGTGATGCTGGGTGGCATACAAGTCTACTGTAGGAAGGTGTCAGTAAACACTGAAAACTTACTGCGTACCAGGCACTGGATGGAGGAGTCAAATGGGTAAGGCAGCGCTTTCTTTGGAAGAGGCATAGATGGGGTACCATGGCTGGGATCAGAGACAGTCCTGTAGAGAAGGTGATGATTCAAAGGACCACTAGAATTAAGTTGTTTTAAGTCTGGAAGAGGTGGGTAGAGTGCAGGGCCAGTGTGCATATAGGCAGCAAGAGAAGAATGTGCTGCATTGGGAGAGCTACAAATACTCAAATACTCCTTCTGGCTGTAGGGTAGGGAGTTGGCAGGACTGCATGGAAACAGATGAGGCCAGAAAGGTATGCAGGGGCCAGATCTGGAAGGGCCTCGTTGTACTTGGTCCTGGGGAGCTTGCACTTTGTCCTGAAGCTTTGAAGCCTTTTGTTTTGTTTTGTTTTAAGCAGAGTGGTGACATAGAGTTTAATTTAAGAGGTAAGAACTTTGATTAACTTCTTATTCTTTAGAGAAGAGGCCATTCTCCCCAAAGCATGGCTTCTACCTCACTTTGATGTCTTCAGCATTTCCTGTAACTGCTGTCATTATGGAATATTTACAGTGGCTGTAGGTAGTGGGCAAATAACAGTTATTTTGGAGCTACCTGGTACTGATTTCTTTGTCTATCCCTATAGTAAAGAAGGCATTTAAAACTCGTGGTATGAGAAAGCACAAATCCCGGTGTACTATGCCTAAAGGAGCCATTTCTAAGCTATTCCGGTCTTTCTGGGAAGATTGGGTCCTAAGGACTGTGATGTGCTCAGTGCGGACTTTCTATAAAGCAGTTGGCCAGTTTAGACATGATCATGCTGTGAACAGTCTGTCCCTGCGACTCTGGAAAAAGATCTATTTTACTATGGTTTCAAAGAAGGTACGATAATGAGCTTTTCACTATAACTTCTCAGCTCTTTTCATTGAAGCTGCATGGGGGGCCTGTTACCAGCATGCTCTGGGTGTTTGAGAGAGCTGCCATGGTTGCTGTGGCCTGGAAATTCACGCAGTCACAGGCCTTCTTGCTTTTCCTTATACAGCAGGAGAGAACTCAGTGTATCTCTCTGAAGCTTTCAGTAAATTCCTACAAAGAGAAAAGGCACTGCTGTCTCGATCTGATGACTTAAACGTATTACTGGGGCCAGCCCTTTCTTTCCAGTTTTCACCTTTATACTGCGGTGGCTTCCCCACAGTAATATCCCTTTCTGGCTGTACCAGGTAGAAGCCTTCACAAGGTATGGTGTGTTCTTTCCTGCACACTTGCCCCACAGGAGTAGAAATTTTTTTTCTGTTGGGACAGTTACTGACTTGTTGGTTTCCTAGGAGAAGACTGAGTTTAGCTACTTATAGCTGTGGCCAGAATACAGAATGCATTTTTTTTAGGTAGTAACCATAGAGATTTCTCTTGCTGAAGTGTTTTTAACTGCTACCCTCTACCAAGCATCCTTCTCTTTAACATTCAGCTCTCTGCAGGATGTTTGTTGGGAAGATAGAGGTTAAGACCCACCACCTCAGAAATTAGCAACAAGGGGCGCCTGGGTGGCTCAGTTGGTTAAGCGACTGCCTTGGGCTCAGGTCGTGATGCTGGAGTCCCGGGATCGAGTGCCGCATCGGGCTCCCTGCTCAGCAGGGAGTCTGCTTCTCTGGCCCTCTTCCCTCTCGTGCTCTCTATCTCTCATTCTGTCTCTCTCAAATATATAAATAAATAATCTTAAAAAAGAAATTAGCAACAAATCCTGACCTCAGTCCTTATGTAGATAAAGAATCTTATCCCTGGGGGTAAGACATTTCAAAATGTCCCTCCCAGGGCGTCTGGGTGGCTCAGTTGGTTGGGCGACTGCCTTCGGCTCAGGTCATGATCCTGGAGTCCTGGGACCGAGTCCCACCCACATTGAGCTTCCTGCTCAGTGGGGAGTCTGCTTCTCCCTCTGACCTTCCCCCCTCTCATGCTCTCTCTCTCTCTCATTCTCTCTCTCAAATAAATAAATAAAAAATCTTTAAAAAAAAATGTCCCTCCCCCCCAAAAAAAAAGTCCCTCCCAGTAAGTCATCCCCTCCCCACACCCAAAACTCTTGCCCTTATAAAATGAACACAGGAAATAACAGTCATTCTTTTCTAAAAGGAATAATATGTACATTGAAATTGCATTCCTTAGGGTTGTGATCCTTAGATGTGATTGTACAGGATAGTTATGACTCGAATCTGGAGAGGTCAGGATTGTCACCACTCTTCCTAGACCATGAGAGCCAAATTCCCAGCCCTCATGCTCTGGCCTTCTTGGCTTGTACAGGCATTTGTGACCCTCCAGCTGTCAGTTCTGTTTTTGCTACCTGGCTGCATGACTCGCTCGTGAATGGACTCTGACCATAAGCCTGCAAACTCCCAAATCCCACAGTCCCCTTTTGGAAGGGCTTGTTAGCATCTTAAGTTCTCACTACAGGCTGGGTGGAGTACATTTGTACATTCATCTTCCCAGTCAGTCTCTGTGACCTACTGATGTGGAGGTGTTTTTATTCCTAGTGTCCAGGAGGGGAAATCACTTGGTCCATCTCAGCTCAGCTATTGGCATCCTGAGCCCACACTCTCAGGGAGCATTCTGGACTGTTTACCTTTGCTTTTCAGCAGATAATTAACCAGTTCAGTGCCTTAGGATATTTAGTTGCTGGTTCCTTTGAGGTAGTTACTTGTCTCACCGGGGATTGACCTTCTGCCTCTGTAACCTGATGGTGAGGTACTAAATTTCCTGTCCGAGAATCTCGAATTTGGTTCTTGAGAGCCGAGAGGGTGATGCTGCTGTTAGTTGTAACACTAAAAACAGTGAACACTGATGGCAAGTGACATGCTGGTTGAAATCTCGATCATAAGTGGGAAATAACTTTTTAACATCTGGGCAGGTGAAAAGAGATAATATAAATAAGTTTTGCTCAGATCTCTTGAGAAGATTTAACAACTCTGCCCGCTGTCTTAAGGATCTCTGTATCCGTAGTTGCAAACTGGCAGCTCTTGGGTATTCAGCCTATATACTCTTTGGGATGCACATTGTTTTTTATATATTGAGTTTGAATGCCTTTACCTGGGTCTTGGTTGATCTCCTCTCCTTTCCTCTGGAGTCCGCACTTTATGTATTATGTAACCTCTTGTGTTCTGTCCTGCTGGCTTTATTGGCTTGGCCCTGGAGGCATTGTGTTTGCTGCCCTTGCTTAGTACCATGATTCTAACTAGCCTTTGATGACACTGCCCTTGGGTGTTTGGATAAACCCTTGTGGTGGTGTAGAGGGGAGGTAAGAATGATTTTGTGCCATTCCCCAGAGTCCAAATGCATATTTCCTTTGGGAGAGGAGCCTTTCTGTCTTCTTTAATAAAAGGAAGAAAGAGTAGTCACTTCTGTCAGTTAGTGACCCACTTCCTCCGTCCATGGCAATAATAACAAAAGTCAGAAGGCTAGGCTAAAGGTTTAGGTGCCAGGTCTGGTTTTTGGGCAAATCACTGCCTATCTTTCTCTCAGCTTCATTTTCTTCTTTTGTAAACTTAGGTTAATAAAATCTTGCTTTGCCTGATGGTAAGAGCTGAGTGAAGCACTTAGTAAAGTGTCCTGCAAAGGCAGATGTCAGGGCACAGAGTGCCATTGCTGTGAACGGGAGGACGTTGTTCTCCAGCTCCCCAGCCACTCCAGTACAGCCTCTGTCTGGGAAGAGTGGGAAATTCCTGAGACTGGCTGAGGGGTCTCTTTTATTGCTGCGCCTGAGGACTAACACACTCTTTTCTGTACAAGTTGGAAGGGAAAAACAGTAATAAACTTGGAGAAAGGGGAGCCCCGTTAGATTCTACCCGCTATTTTATTCCAAGGATAGGGCTCACCACCATTATTCCTACTGCTGCCTGTTCTGCACCTTTAAAGGAAAGGGTTGCATGGATTCCGCCCCGCCCCCCCATGGAGCCCTTTGAAGAGGTACTGGAAGCAGAAGGAAACAGTGTCTCAACATGGCAACTCATAGTTTCTGAGATGTATCCAGCTTGAGATACATCTCAATTGTAAGGCTTGTTCTCTGTTGAAGAATTACTTCTTTTTGGGTACTTTTTCACAGATTTAATATCTGGACTTTGTTGTGATCTGCCACTGCTGTAGTCCTTCCGTAGGAACCCTGAGCTTGCACTAACCTGGCCTGAGGTGTAGGGGAGGCAGGTTGGTGTTCTCTGTCAGCCTTTATCCTGCTTGGTAGTTCCTGTGGCCACCCACTAGCCAGCTCCTGAACCCTTTTGCTTCCTCCTCTTGAGATTTAGGGTTCAGTTTTGTCACTTACTAGATGAGTGGCCTTAGGCAAGTCATTTAACCTCTGAGTGTGTAGCAAGGCTGCTGTACATCCCTTGGATTGTGCTGAGTATGAGAGGCGGTGAAGGGAGGGCACAGTGCCTTCCTCACATGAACCTGCGGCAGGTGCTTGCAGAATGCTGCTGCGGCCACCACTGCTGAGAAAGGCCTACAGCGGCCTTAGCTCTTATTTTTTTTTTTTGTTTGTTTGTTTGTTTCTGTTTTTTAAATAGTTATTTATTTGAGAGAGAGAGATGAGAACGAGTGGTGGGGAGGGGCAGAGGGAGAGGGAGGGAGAGAGTCCCGAGCAGATTCCATGCTGAGCATAGAGCCTGACTCGGGGCTTGATCTCACGACCCTGAGCCAAAACAGAGTTGGATGCCCAACCAGCTGTGACATCCAGGAGCCCCCTTAGAGCCTTAGAATATGGATGGTGTTGCTGCCTTTGGACCCAAATAGACCCATTTCAAATTCTGGCTCCACTCCATACTAGCAATGGAACCATGGCTGAGTTAAATAACCTCTTGGAATCAGTTTCTAAATCATTTGTGAAATGGGAATATATCTCTAAAATCCTGTTTCAGGGGCACCTGGGTGGCTTAGTCAGTTAAGTGTCTGCCTTCGGCTCGGGTCATGATTCTGGGGTCCTGGGATCGAGCCCCATGTCAGGCTCCCTGCTCAGCGGGGAGCCTGCTTCTCCCTCTGCCTGTTCCTCTCCCCCTGCTTGTGCACGCTGTCTCTCAAGTAAATAAATAAAAATTTTTTTTCAAGATTTTATTTATTTATTTGACAGAGACACAGAGAGGGAACACAAGCAGGGGGAGTGGGAGAGGGAGAAGCAGGCTTCCCGCAGAGCAGGGAGCCTGATGGAGGGCTCAATCCCAGGACTATGGGATCACAACCTGAGCTGGAGGCAGACGCCCAATGACTGAGCCACCCAGGTGCCCCAATAAATAAAATCTTTTTTAAAAATTATGTTTCTAAAATCCTGTTTCATAGGATGGTTCATTAATTCATATGTTGGATACTATTTTAGGCACTATGGACAACTGTAGTGAATGAAGTTTCTTCTCATAAAGCTTGCTTTCTAGTGGAGAAAGATGGACAGTAAAACAATAATATTTTATACACATACACAATGAAGAAAAATAAAACAGATAAGGAGCATAAAAAGTGACTGGCAGAAGTGCCGTTTTGTTGTGGGGGGGGGAAGGTCAGAGAAAGCCTCTCCATAAAGATAGGCAGAGAGACCGAAGGAAATAAGAAAGCAAGTGTGCAGACACTGGTGGAAGTGCATTTCGGGCAGAGGGAACAGCAAGTGCAAATGTCCTGAGGCTGGAGCATGCTTGTTTTATATGAGGAACAGTGGGGGCTAATAGTGCAGAGTGGTAGGAGAAGAAGTCAGAGGTAGCAAGGAGCCAGATCCTGTAGAGACTACTAGGCCATGGTGGGTATTACCTTGAAATAGGAAGCAATATGAGGGTGTTGAGCAGAGACTGACTTGGTTTTTAAAAGGATCATTCTGGCTGCTGTGTGTAAAATAAACTGTAGGGGAAAGAGTAGAAACAGACTGATGAGAATGCTATTTCAGCTGTCCATTCAAGGACTGTGGTAATTTGGACCAGGGAGGTCATAGCAGCAGAAGTGTTGAGAAAATTCAGGACATGTTTTGGAAGTAGCATCAACAAGTTCTGATGTGGGGTATGAAAGAGGCATCAGAGTTAACTCCAGAGTATTTGGCCTGAGCTGTGAGAAGACTGGAATTTCTGAGATGGGCTAAGTGGAGGGAATGTGGGAGAAGCAGACTTGGGTGAGTGAATGAAATCAAGAGTTTGGTTTTGGACCTGGTAAGGTTAGGTCCCTTGTGAAATTAGGGTGGGCATATCGAGTCAGCAGTTGTATATTGATGTCTATAAAGCTGTGGAGGGGCGTCTGGGGGGCTCACCCGGTTAAGCATCTGCCTTCAACTTGGGTCATGATTCCAGAGTCCCCGGATCGAGTCCCACGTTGGGCTCCCTGCTTAGCGGGGAGTCTGCTTCTCCCTCTGCCTCTGCTTCTCCCCCCGCTCATGCTCACTCCCTCTCTCAAATAAAAAAATCTTTAAAAAAAAAGAAAATGTGGAACTAGATGAGATCACTGAATAGGCCAGCAGAGCTATAGAAGAGGAGAGGGGCAAACTCTCCAACCTCGGGAGGTCTGGATAGGAAGAGGAGCCTATCCTGTTGCAAAAGAAATCAAATACGGGGTGTGAGAGGAGCTACCAGGGAGGTAGGAGGAGACTGTGGGAGGTGGGATCTGGGAGGCTGGTATAGAAGATGCTTTAAGAGGGGCAGCTGGTGGTGCAACCACTCTGGAAGTATGGAGGTTCCTCAAAAAGTTGAAAATAGAGCTACCATACGATCCAGCAGTTGCACTACTGGGTATTTACCCCAAAGATACAAATGTAGGGATCCAAGGGTACGTGCACCCGATGTTTATAGCAGCAGTGTCCACAATAGCCAAACTGTGGAAAGAGCCAAGAATGTCCATCGACAGATGAATGGATAAAGAAGATGTGGTGTGTACACACACACACACACACACACACACACACACACACACACACACACACACACACACACACACACTGGAATACTATGCAGCCATCAAAAGGAATGAGATCTTGCCATGTGCAACGATGTGGATGGAACTGGGAGGGTGTTATGCTGAGTGAAATAAGTCAATCAGAAAAAGACATGTATCATATGACCTCGCCGATATGAGGAATTCTTAATCTCAGGAAACAAACTGAGGGTTGCTAGAGCGTGGGTGGGGTGGGAGGGATGGGGTGGCTGGGTGATAGACATTGGGGAGGGTATGTGCTATGGTGAGCGCTCTGAATTGTGCAAGACTGTTGAATCACAGATCTGTACCTCTGAAACAAATAATGCAATATATGTTAAGGAAAAAAAAAGAAGAAGATAGCAGGAGGGGAAGAATGAAGGGGGGGAAATCGGAGGGGGAGACGAACCATGAGAGACAATGGACTCTGAAAAACAAACTGAGGGTTCTAGAGGGGAGGGGGGTGGGGGGATGGGTCAGCCTGGTGATGGGTATTAAAGAGGGCACATTCTGCGTGGAGCACTGGGTGTTATACGCAAACAATGAATCATGGAACACTGCATCAAAAACTAATGATGTAATGTATGGTGATTAACATAACAATAAAAATTAAAGAAAAAAATTTAAAAAGGGCAGCTGGGTGGCTCAGTCAGCTGAGTGTCCAACTCTTGATTTCAGCCCTAGTCATGATCTTAGGGTTGTGGGATTGAACCTTGTGTCGGGCTCTACACTTACTGTGGAGCCTGCTTGGGATTCTCTCTCTCCCTCTGACCCTCCCTTCACCCCCTAAAAAAAAAAAGAAAGAACATACTTTAAGGAAGGAGTTTTGAGCAGTGTTGGATGATGCGGAGAGGTTGAGTGAAGTGAGGATGTAGAATTTACCATTGAATTTGGCAGCAGTGGAGGTCTTTGGTGACTCCCAACAACAGCAGTTTCAGAGCTAGTTTGACACAAGGTGGTGAGTGTTACTCAGAGCTGGGCCTGGACCAAACGTTGGGCACTGGGTAAGTGCTAGTTGCTGTCATGCCAAAATGACAGGACTCACCAGAGTAGGTTTTGCACATCAGTAAACAACATGCCCCTTGGGTCTCTAAGGAATTAAGTTGCTAGTTGCTGAAAGATTAAACGTATAACAGATAGATACATCTTATTCTAAAGTTAGATCTCAAGCAGTGTTGTCCAAGGAAGTACCATGCAAGCCACACATGTAATTTAAAAATTCCTCAAAGCCACATTTAACCATCTGAGCCACCCAGGCGCTCCTCAAAGCCACATTTAAAAAGTAAAAAGAAATAGGTGGGATTAATTTTAGTATTTTTTAAAAGTTTTATTTACTTAACCTCTATACCCAACAAGTGGGGGGAGGGTGGCTCAAACTCACGACCCTGAGAATGAGAGTCACATGCTCTACCCACTGAGTCAGCCAAGTGCCCCTAATTTTAATATTTTAAACGGAATGCAGTATACCCCAAATAGTATCATGTCACCATGTAATCAATACTGATAATAGGTTAATGAGCTATTTTACACTATTTTTGGACTAAGTCTGGGAAACCTGCTGTGCATTTGGCACTTACAGCACAGCTCTGTTGGGACTGGCCATGTGTGGTGGCCACTGGACGGGGTGGGGGGGGCGTAGCTGGAGAGTATGCCCAAAGGATTCCCTCTTCCTGGGCAGGTGCAGAGAGATCCTGAAAGCCCCAGTGAACTTGGGAAGGAAAGCAGGAAGCAGTTTTCCTTTCCAGGGAAGTATGATTTGTTTTGTCTTTACACACACTCCGCCAAAGCCCTTCACGGTTTTCTGGTGCCCCTGGTTTCTTCAAATTCTTACCTTGCTGGCCCAGTGAAGTATAGCCGACTTTCTGCAGCAGCTTTTTGAGTAGTGTTCATATCAGCTAATAAAAGCCATTGCCTACTTCAGCTCAAGTAATCTCAGAAGTTTTTCAATTTAGGAAATCTCTTATTTGGGGTCCCTTTCCTTTTTTCCTTTCCTTCTCTTCATGTTTTCATCTTTCCGCTCGATTTTTTTATACCCCTCCCTTTTCCTTGACACTTTTGTTCTTTAGGTCTCTGCAGTTTTCCCTGACTCCTCGTTGCAGGATCACTTGCTCTCCATTTCTCTTCCAAAAACACTGTTCGTACAGCTGATGTAGCAACTGTGGTTCCCTTATCTGTCTTCTCCCTCCTGGCTGGGCTCTCCTCTTCCAATGATGATTGCCTGACCTCTGGGGGTCCAGCATCTGACACATCTCCTACCTTATAGTAGATTTTCCACAAATGCTTCTTTCCAGCTTTTTGTCACAGTGAAGCAAAAGGACACCTTTGAGATACATTAGCAAAGCATGGACTTCCTTAGGGAGGGAATTTTAAAACTATATCCTGTGCCCCCACAGTAACCCACTTAAAGTGGAATCTTTTTCCTTGCTAAGGGAATAACAGAATGGAAGAGTGTATTGTGGGAAATAGAACCTTCCAATACACTAATGTGTCTGTATTAAAAAGGCAGCCAATGAATTCATGGCCTTGATGGTCTTGTGTCTCAACTTCTGAATGCTGCCTTTTTAAAGATTTTATTTTGTTTATTTTAAATAGATCTTTGTTTTGTTTTTGTTTTTTAAGATTTTATTTATTTTGACAGAGAGGGAGAGAGCACTGGGTGGGGGGGGGGAGGGAAAAGCAGACTCCCATCTGAGCAGGGAGCCCGATGTGGGGCTGGATCCCAGGACCCCAGGATCATGACCTGAGCCGAAGGCAGATGCTTAACGGACTGAGCCACCCAGGTGCCCCTATTTTTTTAAAGATTTTATTTATTTATTTGACAGAGAGATAGAACAAGTAGGCAGAGAGGCAGGCAGAGGGAGAGGGAGAAGCAGGCTCCCCGCTGAGCAGGGAGCCCCATGTGGGGCTCAATCCCAGGACCCTGGGATCATGACCTGAGCCGAAGGCAGCCGCTTAACGGACTGAGCCACCCAGGCGCCCCTAAAGATTTTATTTTTAAGTAGTCTGTATACCCAGAATGGGGTTCGAACCTACTACCCTGCGATCAAGAGCCATATGCCCCACTGACTGAGCCAGCCAGGCGTCCCACCTTTCAGGGGGGTTTTTTGTTTTGTTTTTGACTTAACCAATAGTGTTTGCCCAGGAGTTGAGTTAATGTTTTGATCCTGATGGTGATCCTGAATGAAACATGGGTTTGATCAAACCTGGCATGGTAAAACTTTGAGGGCTTCTCTCCCTGGAGTTAGCCAGCGGCGGTAGAGTAAGCACTGTCACTCTCAAGCCACTGACGGAGAGAAACAAGGCAAGCGGGGCTAAAACATACAGTTAACAGAGTTGGTGTGGGACTCAGTTGGTTCAGTTAAGCATCTGCCTTCCGCTCAGGTCATGATCTCTGGTTCCTGGGATCGAGCTCCCACATCGAACTCCCTGCTCAGTGGGGAGTCTGCTTCTCCCTCAGCCCCTCCCCCGCTCAGCTCATTCCCTCTCCCTCCCTCTCTGAAATAAATGAATAAAAGCTTAAAAAATGAAATTGTTGGGAACAAAAAAACCAAGAGTTGGGGTGGGGGTGGTTTGGAGAAGTGTCTGTGGATTACACGCCTGGATTTGAAATGGCCAGTGGTGTCCTCCAAAAGTACAGAGACCTTTTTATCTGATAGTTTTAAACCAGATTTTGCTGGCTCTAGCTGTAAATTCTTGTGTTTCACTCCTAAGTGAAATTGGGGCCCTTGTAAGAACAGGCAGAATCTCATGCAGATGTGTGGTATGGGAGACATAGGTGCCTTGCTGGGGACACAGGAGGGAGTGGATGCTGGGGTCGTGCCCAAGACATAGAGAGATCAGGCCCAGCCTGGCGCTGTCGCTGGTGCTGGGAGTTCAGGGCCAGAAATGTTGGAATGAAGGCCTGCTTTCTCCTCCTTCCCAGCATCTCCTGTGCTTTTTTCTGAAACGGTGGCATTGTGTTCATCAGGACCTGTCAGGCTTCAGTTCTGAGAGAAACCCTGTACGTGTGGGGTTCCTGTCTCTTTTTAGATTCCACCCAGTGTCTGTCTGCAGATGTGTGCTCCCCAGTTTGGGGTAGCTGCACAAGACCAGACAAATCTGTGGTACATGGTCACAAAGAGTCCAAAACCAGTCGTTATTCCTTGAATTTGAAAGTCAGAAAGTGTCATCTTCTGAAATGGAAACTGACAAAGAGAAGCAAATTATCTGAGAAGAGTCACTTAAATAGTAACTTCTGCTGATAAAAAGAGGTTATTTCCTAACTTGGAGTCAGGAATCTCCATTTGATATAAGATTTCTTGAAATCTTAGGAATTGTGTTGATTGTGTTGGTGACCGGGGATTCTGGTTATCAGAGGAGAGATGCAGTGGTGGAGCAGGGTAGTCCGCTCCTCTGGCACTATGGCGGCGGGGGGCGGGGGGCAGCAGAAGGTCAGGCACCAGAAAGGGTGGCCACCCTCTCCACCCCCACAGTGTAGCAGAGGAGGATTTGGGTTTGTTCACTCTGTCTCTTGTGAGTTTGGCTAGTTTGAATCAGTCCCCCAGGGTGTCATCACCCCCAGGTAAACCGATAGTCTGTTTCTTGAATGTTCAGGCCTGAGGGTACAAATGGGGCCGAGCTGTACTTTGCACCGAGGCCCGGAGCAGCCCAGTTACTGCTCTTCTTTGCCTTTCTGCCTCTTCTCTCCGCTTCCCACTTTGGTTTTTTTCCTTTCTCATCCACCTCTTCCTGCTAACTTGCCTCCCCTTGCAGATTCATCCCTTTCCTCTTTGTCTCCTTTAATCCTTTGGAAGATGGTGGCTGTGTAACAGAATAGGCTGGGACGGCCCCGTCCCTGCTCTTTCCCTCGTGTGCCTCCATCCCCCAGCTTTCTGTGGGAGCTCACAAAGACAGTCACTGCAAGGTTAAGGGCATCAGCAGCCAGTGAAGCTGTGCTTCTTCCTCAGATGAGTGGAATTTGCAGATGTTGCTTCGTTGCATCTTGACTTCATTCACCTTGTGGCTGGGGCCTCTCCTTTACCTCCCATAAGGGACTGGCCCTGTCCAGAACTACCTTGCTCCCCACTGTGGTTCTTCATGACCTCCTGCCTTCACTCCTTCCTTCTGGTTTTGCTTGTTCTCTCGGACCAAGAAGGGTGTACCTCATTTTGTAGAGATGTAGCCCCACTGGGCAAGTGATACCTGTATCTGTTAGTAGGAACAGAGCTTTTGCTTGGGTTTTGACCCAAAGAGGAGACCACGGACCTCTTAACAGAGCACAGGGCATCATCTTCTGGAGTCTGCTCAGTGCTACTTGACCAAAAATAGCTAGCCTTTCCAGGAACAGTCATGGGAAATCAAACTTTTCTTAGCACTTCACCTCTGATGTGCTTGTGCCCTAACACCTGCTTGTGTCCTGGTGACCTCTCGTCGCTCCGAGAAGTCATAGAGTGATGAGCTTATATATGGGTTTCTTTCACTGCGTGTGGAGTTTGGACCTCTAACACAGAAGTCTTGACCTTGGACCAGGGTTCTGTTCATCCTTATGAAAAGAGAAGGTGCCCTTAGATGATAAGGTTTCTTGTTGGGGCCCACATCTAGATGCTTCCTCATGCAGCATTCTGAGACCTGTTTAATTCCACTGGGCTCCACTTGTCTCTGGAGGAGACAAGCATTCTCCTTGTAGTGCACCCCGTAGGAAAGTTTTGGCTTGGTGCAGCTCTTCAGAGCACGAGACTGAGAGCAGCTCAATTGCAAGGCCTTGTCCCAAAAGAGAATGTTCTGACTCATGATACCTGGACAGACGCCAGAGGGAGCTGCAGCGCTCTCTCCATTTGCCGGCAGGGCACTCCCTCTTAGCGGGGCCAGCTCTGGGCACACTGGTGTCCAGCTGGCCGTCCGGACATGGTCAGGATCAGCTTTCTCCCAAAGCTGTTGGATTTATATCCCATTCTCTAATCTGATGGAAGGATTCCTGCTCAACTCTGATAAGCCATCCTGCCTGGTGTGATGGAGTTTGATGGGAGCGCTAGTCATTGGAGCGCCACGGAGCGATGTGACATTCAGGGGAGATGAGGAAGAGATCAGGATCTAATGGCTTTACCATCTCCAGGGGGTTGAACAGCTGTGGAGCTGTGCTGGCGTCGGGGAGGGCCTCGAAAGGCCGCAGTTCTTGGGCTGCCTCTGTGGTTTACTTTGTGACACTGGGTTTGTTTCTTAACCTTCCTGAGCCACATTCCTTCATCTGACAGAAAGGGGTAAAAGCTCTTTTGTCTATCAGACAGGGGTGGTGTGAACAGAAAATGAGTGTCTGGGGGAAGTGTATTTGACAGCCGTAAAGCATTATATTGACGTAAGGCATTATTTTTAAAGCCAGCTGTTTATATGTCAGGTATATCTAGTCTGGGGACAGAGGCCCCTTCACTCAGGTATGGTCCATAATGCCCTCTTAAAGGACTTTTCTCTATCCAGTCTCCATTTGCTGGGCCTGGGCAAATTCTCTTATCTTCCCTCAGGCCCAACAGAAAGAAGGAAGCAGTTTGCTCTCCTGAGAGAAACCTGGATGGGACTTCTCACATTCAGCTAAAGTAATGTGTATTTTACCACCATTAAAAAAAAAATTGACTCATGTATTAGCCCATTTGCCTAAATGCCTTATTTGGCTATATCATAGTGATATGAAAGTGAGAATTCATGTAATGAAGTTTAAAAATGTAGAGCTTTCCCATAAAAATCTTGAATTTGTTTTTTATTTTATTTTATTTGAATTTTAAAATACCAGCTCTGGTCATGTCAGCCAAGGCTCTGCTGCCTGTCTGTAGGCAGGGCCAGTGCCCTTTGGTGCCTTGCAGTCCCTTCAGTTCCCCACTGTGCTCCCTGCAAAAGGAGTTTGGGTTACTTGCCTGGCCCGTGGAGGCATTTGGTTCTGACCCTGTGTGAGGGCCTCTAAATCCCACAGATGGTAAACTTTGCATTTATGGTGGAGAAACTTGAGTAAGAAGTGTCATTTTCAGATGGGAACAAAATGATACAGTATGGAGCTTTAAAACTAAGTTATTTGTGGAAA
Organism: Zalophus californianus; assembly: GCF_009762305.2. Lineage (NCBI taxonomy): Eukaryota > Metazoa > Chordata > Mammalia > Carnivora > Otariidae > Zalophus > Zalophus californianus. Next base: position 11,973,527 of record NC_045598.1, read on the forward strand.
GCCCTTACATGGTAACAGGCTTTAGACTAATGTGAGACATAGGATCTACTCAGGCCAAACAACCGGTATTAATTTAAAAAAATTTAGAAGAATTACAATTCTGATACAGTCAGTGCTGTGGGCCTAGACTCTCTGGGCGTCTGTCAGTTCCCAGAAACCATCCAGGTCATGCCTGTACTCTTGGTGCACCTTTGCCAGTCAGTCATCAAACAGTTGTTGAGTGTCAGGTAGGTCATAAAGACAAACAATGTTAAACACAGCTCAGCACCAATCAGAATGAATGTCGGTATTAGACTGGATTGAAATCTAGCTTCATATGCTGAGTCAAGCTTCATATTGTTTACAGGAGACAAAAATAAGAAGAGGGAAAGATGAGAAGGAAAAGAGAGAAACATTCTGGGGAATACTAACCAAAAGAAAACTGGCACAGCTTTATTCATATTAAATAATAAATTTTAAGGCAAAGAAGATCATTTCATAATGATGAACAGTAATTTACTAGAAAATAATCTTTGATTCTTTGCATAGTCAGTAAACCTAACAAATGAGTAAGAATGTAGAGGTTCTGAACATTATAGTTAACCAGCTTGAACTGTACTCATCAACTGTAGAATAGTCATTTTCAAGACATTTGAAACATGAAAACTGGCTACCCACTTGGCCCTGAGGTGGATCTCAGCAAATTTCAAAGACTTTACTGGCAGTTAAGGCAGTGATTCTTAACATTTTGCAAGTTCTAGACTCCTTTGAAAAATCCCATATATCCTATAGGTCAAGATTGTCACCTTCAGCACTACTAACATTTGGGGCTAGGTAATACTTTGCTGTGAGGGCTGTTCTGTGCATTATAGGATTTTCGCAGCATAGCGTCCCTGGACTCTACCCACTAGCTGCCACTAGCACCTCCCCTCTGGCAGGGACATCCAAAAATGTCTCCAGACATTGCTAAATGTTCCCTGGGGGGAAAGCCAGTCCTCGTTGAGAACCACTGTTACAAGTCTTTTCTTCAGAGAAATAATATAATTTTTCATACACCTTTTCCTACTCCAGTAGCTAAATGTTCTTGTCCTCACTGAGGACAGTTGAGTGGGATGTTTCGTATGAAAAAGCAGTGGGGCAGCCAAGGAGCCTGAAGGTTTGGTCTTTGTCCGCACATAGCTTCCCCCCGTCCAGTGTGTGGACCCTTGTGCGTGAGGGTATGGGAGCATCACAGAGTTCCTGGTGCCGAGGGCCTGAGGGCTCACTGCCAACCAGTTTCACAGATGTTAGGCTTCTGCTTTGTTCTAGACCTTTGGTTAGGTAAAGGTGCCAGTCACAGAGTTCAAGTCCATAACAGTGGGGGAGAAGAGGCTGTAAAATAGGTGATAACCTGTGCTCATGAAGGAATGGAAAAGGGAGAGCTTAATGTCTGAGATGAACTGTGTATGGGGTCAGGGAGGATTTCACCACGCAAAGGCTGATGTCAGTGTGGGGTTTGCAGGGTCAGTGGAAGTTTGCAAAGGGGAGGCTATTGCGGGCGGGTGGATCAGCATGCTGGGTTCTGGGGCTTAGTAACATCTCAGTTTCATAGTCATGTAAAACAGGAACAGAAGATAAAGGAAGCTAGGGGCGAGGCGTGCTTAGGAGCTTGGACTTAACCTGGCAAGCAATTGAAGGGGTTTCAGTGGGGAAGTGACACAACCAGATTTTTGTGTAGGAAGTTGATTTGAGTGGCTCTGTGGAGGACAGATTGGAGGCCAGGAGACTAGTCGGAAGCTATACAAAGAACCCAGCTGCATGCTGAGGTCTAGAACTATCACCGTGGCCATGGGGATGGAGGGAGATGAACCTTTAGGGAGTCAGGTTTCCAAACCCAAGTCTAGTAAAGGGAGGTCTGCATCCGTTACCTCAAAGGGCACACTAATGTCCCTGCTCAGAGGACACCATCCTTAGCTCTGAAAATAAAGACATAAGTTTTTATCTAAGAGAGATTTTTTTCCACTTTTTATATACATTTTTTTCCTCTAGGAAATAGACAGACGGTTGGAAAAAAAACTGAAGATCACACAAAAGGAGAGGTAAGGCTGCTGTCTGGTCTGAGGGCTCATGCACTCTGCCAGTTGAGAGCTGGGCAGTCATTGGTGTTCTCCAGGTGGCCGTTAGGGTTAGCAGGGCAGGTTCCTGAGCGTGTCCCTCCAGGATGTGGCTGGAGGCTTTGAGAGTGAGACTGGACTGTTGCATCTGCCTTCTAACTTAGTAGGTACCCGGTGTGAGGTGGTCTGGTGGAAAGTGGGGAGGTGACAAGTCAGAAAACTTGGGTTTTAGTCTGGCTCTGTTCCAGTTGCTCTGAGGTTTGGGACAAGCTGTTTTCCCCTCTGGACATCAGTTTCTTTCTCTGTGACATAAAGAGGTTGGACAGATGATTTCTCTGGGCCCTCCATGACGTACATGGTGGCTGAGGGCATTATGGGGGTATTCCGGAAGAGAAGATTCTCAGAAATTCTCAAAGACCTTTTTAAGGATATTTTCCCCCACCCAGACAGCAGAGAAAGTGGTTTTCAGAGCATGTGAAAGTTGACCTCAGCCGTCTGTCTTTGGACTTAGGTAACCTGTGGGCTTCCCACAGGGACAGTGAAGGGAGGAGGAGGAGAGGACCTCTCTGGACTTGCTTATCATTCCCCAGGGGACGCCATGGTGCCCTGCCCACCCACTAGTTTCCTGGCTCCCTGCCTCTGATCAGATTGCTGGCTCCTTGTCTGTCTGCTTGTCTCAGCAACTGCACTGATGTCTGGTTACAGTCCCTTTGCCACGCCATTCCTGTCCCACGTGGGACTTGTTCCAGTCCCCCTGGCAGCAGCTGAGTTGCTCCAGCCCCTTCCCATCCTGCCAACTGGGACTCTGAAAACAGGCCCCCGTAGGCTGTTGGCTTCTGAAGAGAAGCTAGTTGGGGCTGCTCTGGGGAGGGTCTTTGTGGCTGTTGAAGGGCCGTCATTCCTGCCTGGATCCCTTTTTCCCTGGTGGCTTTTGTTTCTCTCCCTTCCTGTGTGGTTTTCCACCTCTCCTTGTGGACGCATTGTCCGGTGTGCACATCCACCAGCCTTGGACAATGCTTCTCCTCTGAGCACTGCCAAGCACTGTTTCTAGGATTATCCTTTATCCCAGCCCCGCCGCGTCCAGCGTCCCAGGGAGCCATGGTGAGGGAGGTGTCTCTGCTCAGAAACTCTTCTGAAGAGATGATCCAGTTGTCTGGAGTAGCTTGTCTCTGGGAGGCACAGGTCACTTACCAGAAGGCTGAGGCGGTTTGGTAAACCCCGTCTTGGTGCCAGGCAGGGATGGTGGAGTGGGCTCCTTTGTAGTGTTTGACTGGTGTGAGCACCTGTGCTGGAAGGCCATGGCTAGAGTGAACACTTTGCTGACCCCTCAGCTAAGGGGTCCCACTACACCAGCCTGTTACACTCTGGTCTGTGTAGGGAAGTTGGGATTTTAACTGACGTCATTGGATTCTGGGCACGAAATGTTTTGCCACAGGGGCCAAACAGTGGTTGATGTGACTGTGAACCGGGGGATAGAAGTCCCAGAATGAGGTGCTGTTCCAGCCCCCCTTTGCCTGGGGTTAGGTCTGAGGAGCAGACCTGAGGACGACATAAGCTTATGGCAAGGTTGCTCTTTTGGGAAACCCCTCTTGAGGAGTGAGAGTTTTGGTGTCTGGTCAGAGGCCAGAGAATAATGAAAAGAATTAGGAGGAGGGAGGGGAAGTGAAGGGGGTGGGTGAGGGACATGGATGGGGCCTCTGGAGTCAAGGGTAAGACTTGTGAAGCTGTATTTGCTCTTTGTCAGCAGGAAATCCAAATCTCCTCCCAAAGTGCCCATTGTGATTCAGGACGATAGCCTTCCCACGGGGCCCCCTCCACAGATCCGCATCCTCAAGAGGCCCACCAGCAATGGTGTGGTCAGCAGCCCCAACTCCACCAGCAGGCCAGCCCTTCCTGTCAAGTCCCTAGCGCAGCGTGAGGCGGAGTACGCTGAGGCCCGGAAGCGGATCTTGGGCAGCGCCAGCCCCGAGGAGGAACAAGAGAAACCCATCCTCGACAGGTGAGTGCAGCCAGCAGGGCTGACCATCCACCACTCTGCCAGGCAGCTCCGAGGTGGAAGGGGGAGTAGCTTCGCTGCAGGCAGAGTAGTGAGAAGAGGGCAGAATCAGCTCTAGAACCGTGGCAGCTCCAGCTGCCAAGCCCGACCTGGTGGGCAAGTTCAGGGTCTGCTGCTTCGGCTCAGGACTGCAAGCTTTGAGGTCGTGGCTTACTGCTCTGCCGCCTCTGCAGGCGGGCACGGGGGTGGGGAGGGCGCAGTGTGGCACAGAGGTTAAAGACACAAACTCTGAGTCAAAATCTGCCATTTGCTTCCACTTCCGGCTGCCTAACCTCTCTGTATCCTCATAGCCTCATCTGTGGGGGAAATGGGATAACGATAGTACCTCCCTTGTCAACTCGTTGTGCAAATAAATGTGTAGTGTTCTGAGAACCCCGCCTGGCACAGCGGATGGTACCCCACGAAGTGCTTAGATGTTATCTTCCGGGTCTTACAATAGCTCTCTGTGATGTTTGGTGCATTTTCTAAATCCTTTTTCGTTCCCAGCACTTTTTTTTTCTCTGCAGTCCTAGAGGTTGCATTATGTAAATTTGTCACCTCCTGCTAAAGCAGTATTTGTTAAAATAGCCTCTTTCTGACTTTGAGAGGCCTCGTTGGGTTTGCTATTCTGGGACTTGAACTAATCTATGTACCTTCTTCCTGTCCCTTCATTAATTTGATAGACTCCCATTCTCCTCTAAGCCTTCACTTGGCAGCCTAGAAAAGGTCTGTTTCCTTGTAGTCTTCCATGTTAAAATGAGTCAACCATTAGCCACATGATTTGGAGAGAAGCAGGAGGGTAGCCATGGCCGATGCCTGGTCCCTCTCCTGAGCTCTGGTTAGGGGTCTCTACCTCTGCCCGATACCCTGAAGGGTCTGCACCACGCAGTTCTGTGGAGGCTGAACTTGTCCAGAGGCTCTGTGGAGCCTCTGGACAAGCTGGGCCCTTGAGCACTCCCCCTGCCCTCTAGATTCAGGGGAAGAGCGCTGCCACTGCTCAGGTGAACATAGACCACCTGCCTCACCTGCCTCACCTGCCCATAGGGGCTTCCCAGCTTGCAGATCCCGAGTCTGCTCATCGGAGAGGGAGCCAGAGCTGGCTGACGGCTACTTTGCCTTGTGCTCTAGCTGCAGTTTTAAGATCTGGGGACCTCTTTTATGTCCTTTTTCAGGCCACCCTCTGATCTTCTTCCCTCCAGGCCAACCAGGATCTCCCAACCTGAGGACAGCAGGCAGCCCAATAATGTGATCAGACAGCCTTTGGGTCCAGATGGGTCACAGGGCTTCAAACAGCGCAGATAAATGCGTGTGGGAAAGGATGCCGCCGCTGCCGCCGCCGCCTCTTGGGTCGTCCGCCACGGGTCGCACTGCTGTGGCAGACAGCTGGACTTGAGCAGAGGGAACGACCTGACTTACTTGCACTGTGATCCCCTTTGCTCCGCCCACTGTGACCTTGAACCCCATGCACTGTGACCTCCCTCCTTCCCCCCCCTTCCCACTGTGATTGGCACGTCTACAAGGGCTGTCCCAAGTCAATGGAAAGGGAAAGGGTGGGGGTCAGGGGAGGGTTGGGGGGACCCACGAAGGACTCAGAGTAGAGAGTCAGACAGTGCCACTTGGCCACTTGGGGTAAAGCCAGTGCCAGCAATAACAGTTTATCATGCTCATTAATTTGGGATTTCAAAACACAGATGAGAATTCCCGTCCACCCACCTGCAAGTGCATGTCTTCATCACTTAAAAGCAAGTTCCATTTGAAAGTATCCTTTCTTTTTTTTTTCTCTTTCCTATTTTTGTTTGTTTATACAAATACCTGATTTGCAAGGAAAAGTGCATGGGAGGGGTTTTAGCAGTTTAATGAATTTTTAATTGAGAAAGGGTAGTTTGGTAGTCTACTTAAAAATGTTTCTGGGAAATTCACTAGGAACATTAACCAATAGGACTTTGGTGAGCTTAGCTTCTGTATTCCTACTGCCGCCCAGAGAAGGGGCAGGGCTCCGCAGCCCCCTGGACAGATGAGCACCCCATGCCTATATCTCCCTCCCTCAGCTGAGTCCCGGGGCATCTAGGCCCTACGTGGAGACTGAGCTAGCTGTACGGGCTCAGAGAGCCTGGGGAGGGTGCCAACCCCACCTCTAGTATTTTGGGAAATAGGGAAAGTGAACAGACTTCCCCTTCCCATACCCCTCAGGGTGGTTCCCTGCCAGCCAGGCTTGCTCCTTTTGGAAGAGAGCAGGGAGTGAGATGCACTCCGGGCTCGGAAGTAAGGGATGTGAGACTTGCTCAGTCTTGCTGAGACTTGCTACTCCGAGGAGAGCCAGGAGAGAGTGGCTCCAGGACTCTGAGCCTCCTGCCCAGTGTGCTCAGAAGGTGGCTAGATCTTCCCACTCCAGCAATGCTTAAACTCTCAAGGGTCTGTGGAGCACCATCTCTGTTGATGGCACCAGCTTGGTAACCATGCCTGGTACATTTCCTTTGTGAAATCATTACCTTGGGAGCTGACCATTCATTTGGGAAAAGGCAAGCTGTGCATTGCAAAGATTGGTGGTGACAGACTGGTTCCCCATAGACCCAGGCTACCCTTCACCCATTTTTCCAGAGCGAGGGCCTGGAATGAAGGCAGTTTCCCCTCTGTCCCTAGAGCCTAGAGATTTGCTTTGGCTCTTTAAGGTGGAAGAGGCTAAGGGCAACTGCGCAGAGCAGCTGTGTGTGTGTGTGTGTGTGTGTGTGTGTACAGTCGGGGTCCTCTCAGGCTTTCTGGTCTCTTCCGTTGCACTGCGCCTTATCCCTCAGCCAGCCAGATAGCCTCCCACTCAGCGGATGAGTTTGGGAGTGGATGGAAGGACGTTTTGTGATTAGGGCAGCTTGCGGTGGCCAAGGTGACAAGCTCGGTTTTGCAGGCTCACTCCACCTTCGGTTCATCTGGCTTTCAGCCTTGCCCTGTGGGAATGTAGGCCAGGCCCAGCAAGCCGTGTCCCACTGCAGCTCCCACTGAGGAGGAAGGGCCAGCTGCCGTTGGAATCGCAGCTAGTCCATAGCACAGCCTTGTGACTGTGAGCAGCCGGGAACTTGTACGTGTGCAGAGCTCGGACGGAGCTTCGGTCATGAGGAAGCCACAGGCTGCTGGGTTGTACCCAGAGGCTGTTGTGAGGGGGTGACCCCCAGCAGTGGGCAAGGAAGAAGGTCGGCTACTGTCTTTATAGCTCCGCTGCCCTGTGACCAAGTTTCCTCCTTCTGGATGCAGTGTCCAGCCCTCATGTAATAGTGGTTTCTGGCCCGAGATGAGACTGTCCTTTCAGTTGGAGAAGGGCACAGAGGTAGGCCAGGTGGCATGGCCAGGAGTACTGATTGCTCAGCCAATGGGACCACCTGTTCTTGCCCCCCTCTCCCGTAGCGGGAACCAAAAGGAAGGTCAGCTGATGGGTGTCTGTGGATTGAGGATGTAGTAGGGACTGGTGTTCCCACCTCCCTCTGGCCAAAGATGGGGCTTTGCCCGCTGTGTGCCTGCCACCACCCACCAGCAGTTGTACCCTTGGCTTCCCAGATGGAGAGGTGGCAGGAAATTTTTAAAAAGAAAGAAAGAAATGAAAACAAGGAACTGTATTATGTTGGGGGGAGGCGGGAGGGGAGATGGGAGAATGGTTTGGATTTTGTGTGTCGGGGGGTTTTTTTTTGTTTGTTGGTTTTTTTTTTTTTTGGTAGTTGTCTGTAACTTTCCTTAAGTGCGCCTTTTTTTTTTTTTTTTTTTTTTTTTAAAGTAAGCTGCAGGCTTTGGCTTGGAAAACCCCAGGGGGGTGGGGGTGGGGCAGAAACCTGAGGCTGCTGCCCCTTTATCTGCCTTCATGGTACTGTCCCCTTCCCCCAGCTCCTCCTTGACCCCATGAGCCAGGCCTCAGACCTTCCAGCTAACCGCTTCCCATGAGCCACTACTCTGATGTCAGCCTATAACCAAAGGAGCTGGGGGTCCAGGCCTGGTGACCAACCCTTCTCAGCCCACTCAATCAGGGTGCTCCCCACCTGCAGGCAGGAGGCAACACCCTATCTGCTACCATCAGCCCTTTCCAGAGCCCACTGCCCCGCCCCGCCCTGCCCTGTCCAGCCCGGCCAAACCCTGCTCTGCCCCATGTGGGTATGCTCTGCTCAGGGATGGGCCGGCAGGGCTGCCCCAGCCTCCCTGGTAAGCAGAGACTCTGGAAACCTCTGGGGTCCTGTTTTCTGGTCGTGTGATCCAGGGGTGCACATGGGCCCCTTGGGTGTCTGAACAGAAGGGCATGGGAGGGAGGGCCGCATCCCTGCAGTCCTGCTCTGCTGGTCTAGCGGGCAGCTGCCTACCCCCCGCACCCCGCACCGCGGGCTCCTGAGTCGGCAGATTAAGCATTTTATAAATTGTATTTTAAATACATGTTTTAAACTTGTCAGTGCCTTGTCCTCATTTCAGTCCCTGGCCTCCTAACCTCTTGCTGTGCCTGCTTGTTTAACCACTGGGGGAGCTACCTCTGCTCAGTCCCAGGGAGGGGCTCTCCCTTTGTTAGAGAAATAGGCCTGGGGTGGTGTGTGGGTTGTGGGGGGCAAAGACCCACACACCCTTAGGTTCCAAGAGAAGGGCCCCCATGGGTCCTGGGGCTGTCTTGGTGAGAGCATGGCTGAGACCCCTTCTGCCCTTCTGCAGGGTCTGTCTACCCCTTTTAGGGTCCAGAATCTTCCCCACCATTCCCTTCAAGCAAGTGGGGAGAGATGCTCTCTGCCTTTGGGGGAGACACTTATCTGAAGAGAGTCCCAGCTCTGTGCTTTGAGAGTGCATAGAAGGTCAAAACTTTGCACCCAGGGTCCCTCTAGCAGGATCCCCAACCCCGGCAGGGTTTCAAGGTGTGTCTTGCCTCAGGGTTTCCTAAGCCTGAGGGAGGCTGGGGCCCTGCACTCTGAGAGCCAAGTGGAGGGGTGAAAACCTGGGGGCCTCCCCTGGCACTGGACACACAGGCCAAGGTTCTTGGTGTTTATTGGCTTACCAGGCCGCAAAAGCAAAATCCAGCGGCGATACCTGCCTAATGACATGTCCACCTGCAGGTCTTGAACAGCTGCTCAGAGTCAGGACTCCAGAGGTCAGTGGGTTTGAGCCGGCACAGAGCTGAGCCACTTTCTGCTCTCAGAGCCGTGTTCCCTAGGGAGAGAGGTGAGGAGAAGGGTGGGAGGAAATGAGCCATTCCCAGGTGCCCCAGGGGAGAGGTGGCTTCCCTGGGAAGCAATGGAGCCAAGTAGTTGGGCTCAGGGGACTGATTGCAAGTCCTGAGTTCTTTTGCCCCCAAAGCGCCTAGAAGAGGACTGGCAGGGGAAGCTTCCCTCCATCCAGCAGTCAAGCCTGTTTCCTACCGCTCCTATGTGGAGTCAGACTCGGTCAAAGGACTTGCGAGCTAACCCCCTACGTGGTGGTACCAGCCTGAGAGAAAGACGGTATGTGCCACTGAGTCTGGGCACAGCAAGGCAGAAGTGCCCTAACTTAAGCACAGTCGGTGCAGCACGTGGGCCCTCAGTAAAGCTTAGCTCCTTACTGCTTCCATCCTTTCCCCCTTCTCCCCCTTTTCCTCCCTGGAGCAGCAGTATCCCGGGCATCATCTCCTGGAAGGATGGATTCCCCTTGGGTTAGGCCAGGGCCTTGTGAAAAAAGGAGGTGGGATGGGCCTGGGCTGGAGCTCCTGCCTTCTGGGCACCCACCTGCTTCCCTGAGATCCTGACTGGAAGAGGAGTCTCCGGATGTCAGGGCCCAGGTTGGTGGGGGTGCACGGGTCCAGCACGCAGTGGCTACCCTGCTTCCGACGGTTCATCTTCTTTTCCAGCCGAGGGCAGAGTGGGACACAGGGCACCTGCGTGTAGGGGCTCTGCAGGTTGGCATCTGGCAAGGGAGGAAGGAGGAGGCAGGAGCGGGGAGTGCCTCAGAACAAGCCCAGCCTTGGGAGGCACGCAGACCCAGCTGAAATCCCAGCTTTGCCACATCCTGAGCTGGGTGGGTTTGGGGCAAATCGCTTAACCTCTCTGAGCTTCTGTGTAAGCTGGGGGTGAGTACCCTCCTCACAGAGCTGACAAGGAGGATTAAAGGGATAATATGTGTGCAGCGTGCCGCTGAACGCCAAGCACAGTGTAAGGGCTCGTAACAGCTTACACAGGAACACGTATCTTTGTGCTGGGTCCTGGCAGTCTGGTAGGCACACTAGAGAGACTCTGGAAAGCTCCTAGCCTATCACTTGGCACACAGTAGGACTCCTAGTTTAATCAATGGCAACTGCTCTTACAGGGAGGCAGCCTTGCCCAGTGAAAAGAGCACAGGTTTTGGAGTCAGACCTGGGTATAAACTGCCCTTTCTTGACACAGGTTAGCTGTGGGGCCCTGGGCCTTGGGCTTAAACTTGCTCAGTTTCACTGTTCTCATCTGTAACATGGGGTAAATATGTGATCGTGAGCACTAAATTCTGGCACATCTACAAAGGGCCTAGCATGGGCAGTGACCCCAGTGGGTATTCAGTAAATGTGGAGCTGCGATTGCTAATCGCCCTCCCTGCTCAGTGGAGGCTCTCGGGACCAACGTGTGCTCAGGGCTGAGCCCCAGGGAAGAGTGCAGAAGGCCCTTGTCAGAGGGCTAGAGGTGGGGTGGTGATTTTCAGACCATTGACTAATGCACACAGTTAAGCCCAAAGTGGGAAACCATGTCTCTCAGCTCCTGGGTCTGGCTGTGGGCCCAGGGAAAGAGGCTGGGGGGGGGGGGGGCAGGAGAGCAGAGTGCTCACTGTGCCCAAGGCCCTCACCATAGTTCTGCTGCTTCAGCCGGCTCAGGATCCTGAGGACCCTTCGTTCTGGGACTTCCAAGTATGACTGCTGGGGGTTGTAGGGAAGCTTCTTCTGGGACCGCAGCCAGCCAGTGGCCGACTCCATCTCTCGGGTCTTAGAGGTGCCTTCCTTCAGCTTCTTCTGGTAATAGCTGGGGAGGCAGTGCCCGCCCAGCTCAGCCTGGCTGTGTTTAATTCACGCCCTCTCCCCCCACCTCTTTCTGAGCCCCTGTTCTGTCTGGCCAGCTCTGGGACAGGGACACAAGCCCAGGAGTTAGGAGACCTGGGTTTTAGTCCCAGCTCTGCCATTAACTCCCTGTCACTGCCTTGCTTTGGACTCCAGTCACCCCAACCCTATCTCTGCAAGTCACATGACTTCTCTGGGCTTCAGGTTTCCCTTGGGGGAAATGGATCAAACAGTCTTCACGTTCTAGGAATAAATAACAAGGCCCATCAAGCACTCAGCAGTGTGGCCCATGGAAAGAGCCTGGTCAGTGTCACCTATGCTTTCCATCACTGATATTTTTACTTAGATGTACAAGTGCTCTGTAAGACAGCTGTGCAATTAACCTGCTCATCTTCCAGATTTGAGTTTTATTTTCTTGACTCACGGCTACTCGCCCGCCCACTAGACTGCGGCTCCGCTCATGCATTCAGCAGATACTCAGTGGGTGTTTACTGCAGGCTGGCCATGCATCTAGGTGCTTGGGAAAGCAGTGCAGGAGATCTCCATAGAAGGTCCCTGCCTCCTAGTGTCCCAGCCCCTCTCTCACTCCGGCCACTGCCACAGTGACCACTTCCACACGGACTTGGAGCAGCTTTGCACAGGGACAGTCTGAGGTGGCCTCACCTCAGAAGCCGCCTGCCTGGAGCTTCTCTGAAACCACGGTGGGGGCCACCCTTGACCAAAGAAGCTAGCAGCCGAGGTATACAGGTTTCTCTTTCTTCTCCTGACAGAATTCTGAACCACTATCCCTAGACTCCTCAGAAGATCCTGGGAGTGGTTGACTCAACACATGCTTGTATTGGCCCTCCTCTGTTCCCATTCCTTCTCTCGCTCCTCCCTGGAATTCCTTTCTAAATCGACCACCTAGGCACGCACCTAGTGGGAGAGTCAGACCATGAACAAATAAATACAATACCATGTCGATAGTGGTGGGTGTAATGAGGGCAAGTAAAAGCTGGACAGTGGGTAGTGATGAGGGGCTATTTTGCTCACAGAGGTCAGCAAAAGTCTCAGAGGTGGTGACATTTGAGCAGAATGAGGGGAGGGAGCAAGTCAAATGGATATCTCTGGAGGAACAGTCTTTCAGGCAGAGGGAATGGCATGTGGAAAGGAGGTGGGAAAGAGCTCAGTGAGCTCTAGGAATGGCAAGGAGGCCAGAGGGGCTAGAGCCTGGTATGTGAGGAAGAGTGGGAGATGTGGGCAGCAAGATGGCAGAGCCAGACCATCCAGGGCTTTGAGGCAGTGGTGAGGGGTGGGCATGCTACTTGGTGCTGGGAAACACTGAAGGCTTAAGTTGCTGGTTCTGCTACGGTCTTTGCCTATCTCTGGGGCCTGGAATTTGGGGTTTTGATGAGCTTCACACATAGAACACAGAAAATGGATACCAGAGCCTTCACGTGGAAGTTGGATCTAGACCCCTGTGTAAAACTAGTAAATGCAAATGTAACATGTTGAGTAAAAAAGATGACCAAGAAATAACTTCACTCCACAAGGGCCAAAGGACATGAGCAAAATGTGTGCAACTTTCTTGGTCACAGTTTTAAAGGACATTGCTTGCTCTCCACTTCTCTCCCCTTCCCGCGGTCTTGAATTCAGATGTGTTGCTGGTAAATTGGTTTAGGATTGACCTAGGGATTGGTGGGACAATAAGTTAGAAAGAAACAATAAGCTGTGTGCTGGGCAGCCTCATCTTCCTGCCTGCTTCTTCTGGACTGTCAATATAAGAGAGAAATAAACTATCTTGTTTGAACTGTAGTGCATCAGGGTCTATTCCTGAACTAATATAACAATATAGAATTCTATACCCAGCTAAACTACTCAGTGGGAATATAAATAAACTTTTGCAGACACATAAAATCTCAAAAATTTTGTATCCCCTGCATTCTTTCCTCAGGAAGATACTGGAGGACATATTCTTCTAAAATGAGGGCATAAACCAAAACAGAAAAGGAAGATATACATATAGAAAACAGAAATTCCAACACAGGAGAAGCAACAGTAAAGGAAGATGGTAAAGGGAGATCCCATGTTGGTAGTGCAACTGTCATAAAGGACGAGTTTAGATTAGATCACTATAGTGTAGGAGACAGAATAGGGGTGGCATTCCTGCACTAGTTGTTGAATCACTTCCTTTCTAACCCAAACAAAGCTACTAGGGAAAATGCCTCCATTATTTTTTTAACTAAACCAAACAAACCAAGAAGGATTAAGCAAACCAAGGAAGAGTAAGGCATGTAATCTAACAAACAGAGAATCCTAATCAGAGGAAAGGAAGAAAGAATTCCTAGGATGACAACAGACCCCCAAGATGACAGCTCAGCAACAGGCTTAAAAAGAAATTAATCCAGAAGTGAGAATAATGGAATTATTTAGAACATGCTTCCAAGAAAAAGAAACTCTAAGAAGGCGGCACAGGTTAACGAGTACAAAGAAAACAAAATCAAGGCAGTTGTCAGCTTCAGGAACTAGAAAGGCAAGGAAATGAAATCATAGTATAATAAAATACTCAGCTGTTAAAAATTGCATAGCCATAATAATAGAAACCCCCCCAAATTATTTAGTAAAAAATGATAATATATTAGAATAGGTAGAGGGGAACTTAGGGGATGGTTGTATCAGACAGCTAAACCCATACCATAATAGGAAGTCAATAGATACAAGTCAAAAAAATCACTAACCAAAATATTGTAGTACATGCATATGTTTTCGAAGTAAGGAGAGAGTCAAAGTATTTGTCTTGGGAAGGGAGACTTCAGGGAGTGGGGAGCATGGTGAAGGGTGGTGTGGGGAACTACAAGGGTTTATTATAAACCTTTTTGGACTATTTGGCTTTTTAAACAACGTACACATTAAATTTTTAAGAATTAACTCAAAGGATAAAGTTATGTCAGCTGAATACTAAGCAAAGGAAGTTGGTATAACCATGTTAATATTTTAAAAACTAGGCCTTAAGACAAAAAGCATTACTAGAGATACAAATGATTACCATATAATGATAAAATGTTCAGTTCATCAGGAAATACAAAATTCTAAAAATGAAATATGAAGCAAAATCTGATAAAACTACAAGGAGAAGTAGACAATTTCATTATCACAGAAGTGATAATGGATACTCAGCTTTGCCGGTATAGCATCAAGGAATCCATATACTATATGTGTGGATGAATGGATGTGGCTGTGTTCTGATAAAAGTTTTAACTGTAAAAACAGCGAGCAGAATGTGGCCTGCAGCCCGTAATTTGCTGACCTCTGCCTGCTATAGACCTTACCTAAAACTAAAATTCACAGGAGAAACAGAGTTTGGAAGTTGAGTCTACCAAGTTAGAGGGTTTAGGTAACACCTGGGCCTTTCACAAATATGTCCTAACAAAGTAAAAAACCAAGTTGAAGTGATCAGCCAGTAACTGAACTGCCTACAAGAAAAAAAAATTAACACTCATCAAAGAGTCTGGTTTCCAAACAAAACAGAATCCAGTCTCTAAACCATATCATCTAAAATATCCAGGACAGGGGCGCCTGGGTGGCTCAGTCGTTAAGCATCTGCCTTTGGCTTTGGTCATGATCCTAGGGTCCTGGGATCGAGCCCCGCATGGGGCCACCTCTTCCACGGGAGGCCTGCTTCTCCCTCTCCCACTCCCCCTGCTTGTGTTCCCTCTCGTTGTGTCTCTCTCTGTCAAATAAATAAATAAAATCTTTAAAAAAATAAAATGTCCAGGACACAATAAAAAATTATCAGCCATGCATGGGGTGCCTGTTCTTGGTTTCGGCTCAGGTCATGATCTCAGAGTCCTGAGATCGAGCCCCGTGTCAGGGTCTGTGCTTAGTGAGAGTCTGCTTGAGATCATCTCCCTCTCCATCTGCCTCTCTCCCTGCTTGCTCTTGCTCTCTCTAAAATAAATAAATAAAATATTTTCAAAAATTATCAGACATGCAAAGAAACAGGAAAATGTGGCCTATCGTAAGGCCCATAAAAATAAACTCATGGAAAGCAAACTTGAGGAAGCCCAGACATTGGATTTAGCAGACAATGGCTTTAAAAGAGCTATTAAAGGGGTGCCTGGGTGGCCCCAATGGTTAAGCGTCTGCCCTCAGCACAGGTCATGATCTTAGGGTCCTGGGATTGAGCCCCACATCAGGCTCCCTGCTCAGTGGGGAGTCTGCTTCTCTTTATCTCCCTCTGCCCCTCTCCCCACCTGTGCTCTCTCTCTCTCTCTCTCAAATAAATAAAATCTTTTAAAAAAGATATTAAGATTATATTCAAATAATTGAAGGAAAATGTGATCTTAATGAATAGAGAAACAGAAACTACAAACATGAAACAAATGGAAATTCTAGAACCAAAAGTTACAATAACTGAAGTGAAAAAGTCACTTGTAGCAGATTGGAGATAGCAGAAAGACAGACCAATAAAAATCATCCAATCTGAAGAACAGGAAAAAAAATTTGAAGACAAATGAACAGAATTCTGTTTCTGGCCATAATGAAGGAACTGGTACGAACTTGTCATCCTGCCATAAATAACTACACATGGACAAAATATATGAAACTGTTGTCAGATATTGAGCAACAGGCAGCACAAGACTATAATCCCTGAGAGAAACCAATGAGGTGAGCTTAATGATCTCTAGAGAACTTTGCCTGGAGGTGCTGTTTGGACTGTGGTACCGGAAGTGGCACCCAGGCAGAACAGCAGACTCACTGAGGGACAGACATTGTAGTTGGTGAAGATGGAGGCCACTGGGATTAGTGTATCAGGATATCAGAGAGAGAGGAGCCATGCAAAAGAAAGAGTTGCAGAAATATGCATGGGGTATTCTTGAGTCTTTGGTTGCATATTAAGCAGTACACACATAGTGTGAAATTTCATAAAGCCAGACAAAGAACAAAAAACAATTACCAGAGTTTACCTAGGGCCGAGAGCCACGTGAGTTTCAAACAGCCAGAGCGGAAAGACTTTGTTGAACACCTGTGGGATTAGTAGAGCTCTTAGATGAGTCCTCCTTCAGTAGTTGGGACTAGCTCAGCCCTAGAGGAGAGACTATACTCGATCTTCCCTAACAAAGCTTTAAAACCTTGAAAGATGGGCACCTGCCTGGCTGAGTTGGTACAGCATATGGCTCTTGATCTCAGAGTCATGAATAGGAGCCCCATGGTGGGGGTAGAGTTTACTAAAATAAAATAAAATAACATAAACCTTGAAAGAAAGAAGACTATCCTTAGAAACTTAATCACCTGCCCTCTAGTTCAACATTTTAAAGAACAAAATCCAGACAAAACGGCATCCAATCAAAAACTAGCAGACATGAGAAGAAGCAGGAAAGTGACCAATAAAAAAAGAAAAATCAGTTTATATAAATAGACCCAGAAAACACAAAGATGATGGAATTAGCAGAAGAGGACCTTAAATGAGCTATTATAAATATGCCCGAGGATTTAAAGGAAATACGAATATGAAGAGAAAAATAAAACTATGAAATAGAACCAAATGAAATATTTAAATATGAAAAATGCAATAGCTGAAATGAAAAATTCATTGGTTAAGCCTAAGAGGAGATTAGACACAGCAAAAGAAAATATCAGCAAACTTGAATGCTTAGCAATATAAATTATTCAAAGTGAAGCACAGAGAGAAAATTCAGGATACAATGATCAGAGCACCAGTAACCTATGAAACAATTTTAAGTGCTATGGAATTGGGGGCACCTGGGTGGCTCAGTCATTAAGCGTCTGCCTTCAACTCAGGTCATGATTCCAGGGTGCTGGGCTTGAGCCTGGCTTCGGGCTCCCTGCTCAGCGGGGGAGTCTGCTTCTCCCTCTCCCTCTCCCACTCCCCCTGCCTGTATTCCCTCTCTCGCTGTCAAATAAATAAATAAAATCTTAAAAAAAACAAAAACAAAAACAAATGACCTTTACAGAGTCTTTTAAGTGTTATGGAATTGGAGTCCCAGAAGGAGAGGAGGGGGGCATATAAAAATATTATGTATGGAAAAATGTACCAAAAAAAGAGAAATATGATAAAACTATAAATTATAAATCCAGGAAGCTCAATGAACCCAAAGTAGGATGAATGCAAACTGAAGGGACCACTGAGCCAGTGAACTATGGGACATCATGCCTAGATTTGTTCTTTTCTGCTTGTTACAATCTGTTTTTCTCCCCTTTTTACAGGTATCTTATATCACAATTTCTAACTCAAATTTCTCCCTGTAGTCACTAAGCTTTTAATATATGAGATTTACAAAGAAGTTTCAGGTAGGTGGGGAATGAAGGAGTTTAGGGCATGCCGCTACCAAACAGGCCACTTTTGGCATATGGACTGAGGGGCGCCTGGGTGGCTCAGTCGGTTAAACGACTGGCTTTTGGTTTTGGCTCAGGTCATGATCTCAAGGTCCTGAGATGGAGCCCTGTGTTGGGCTCTACGGTCAGTGGGGAGTCTGCTTGAGATTCTCTTCCTCTCTCTCTCCCTCTGCCCCTCCCTGCTTGCTTGCACACACACACACTCTCTCTCTAAAATAAGTAAATAAATCTTTTTAATTTTTTTATTATTTTTTTTAAGATTTTATTTATTTATTTGACAGAGACACAGCAAGAGAGGGATTACAAGCAGGGGGAGTGGGAGAGGGAGAAGCAGGCAGGGAGCCCGACGCGGGGCTTGATCCCAGGACCCTGGGATCATGACCTGAGCCGAAGGCAGACACTTAATCAACTGAGCCACCCAGGTGCCCCAGGAAGAAACATTCTTATCACAAGAGATGGGAGCCTTGGCTGGGAGAACTCCGTAATAGACCTCATTAAAATAACTCTTATCTTCCTTTAGTCTGCCCATGTAGTTTCATTACTTCTCCACATTCACTACTCTCTGTTCAACCTAGTATAGGAACACTCAGGCCGAGTCATTTCTTTGGGTCTCCATTTTTCTTATGAGGCCGCCCGTTTACATATAAATAAGATTCATATGCTTTTCTCCTGTTCATCTATCTTTTTTTTTAAAGTTTTATTTATTTATTTAAGTAATCTCTACACCCAATGTGGGACTTGAACTAATGACCCTGAGATCAAGTCTCACAGTCTACTGATGGAGCCAGCCAGGTGCCCCTCCTGTTCATCTATCTTATGTCAGTCCCAGTTGGAAATTCTAAGAGAGAAATGGAAAATTTTCCTCTCCTGGACATCAAATGACATTTTTACTTGAACGAAGGACAAACTATGGTTATTCAGCCTTTGGTATTTGGTGGATATTTCTCTAAAAGTGGACGAAGTTAGCCCATCACTTCAAGGAGAACAACTGACAGCATTTGTTGCCTCCAATAAAATGAAAGCTTTCAAGAAAAAGAATTTTGGGAAACTTAAATCCATTAACATTTGCATATACATGTCCTGATACAAAATAGTTTATTTATTTTTTAAAAGGTTTTATTTATTTATTTGACAGAGAGAGACACAGCGAGAGAGGGAACACAAGCAGGGGGAGTGGGAGAGGGAGAAGCAGGCTTCCCGTGGAGCAGGGAGCCCGATGCGGGGCTCGATCCCAGGATCCTGAGATCATGACCCGAGCCGAAGGCAGATGCTTAACCGACTGAGCCACGCAGGCGCCCCTACAAAATAGTTTATAGCAGTGAAAATGAATGAACTATAGCCACACACAACACTTCTAATACTTAAAGACTTTTCTGATATTAGTGGTGATATTAATTATACTATAATATCATAGTATATATATATATACTAATTAATATAGTGTCATATATATACTAATTATATAGTGTGTATATATATACACTAATTAAAATGAAATGTGTCAACACCTGGGAGATACGCAGTATTTTCCAAATGACCAGTGCATGTTACAAAAACATTCGTGGGAGAAGGCCCATTCAAACTACAAGATAGACCAATAGACTTTAATATTTATTTATTATTTTTACTTTTTTTAAGATTTTATTTATTTATTTGACAGAGAGATAGAGAGCACAAGTAGGCAGAGCAGCAGGCAAAGGGAGAGGGAGAAGCAGACTTCCCGCTGAGCAGGGAGCCGACGTGCGTGATCTCAGGACCCTGGGATCATGAACCGAGCCGAAGGCAGATGCTCAACTGACTGAGTCACCCAGGTGCCCCTAGACTCTTATATTTAAACAGGGGCTTCTGGCTGGCTCAGTCAATACAGTGTGTGGCTCTTGAGTTTGAGCCCATGTTGGATGTAGAGAGTGCTTAAATAAACAGACTTTAAAAAAAAATAAAAGAGTACAGGGGCACCTGGGTGGCGCAGTCAGTTGAGCATCCGACTCTTGGTTTCAGCTCGGGTCATGATCTCAGGGTCATGAGATCAAGCCCCGTGTTGGGCTCCCTGCTCAGCTTGGGAGTCTACTTAGGATTCTTTCCCCTTCATCTCCCTCTCCCTCTGCTCCTCCCCCTGCGCTCTCTCTTTCTCAAGAAAGAAAGAAAGAAAGAAAGAAAGAAAGAAAGAAAGAAAGAAAGAAAGAAAGAAAGAAAGAAAGAAAGAAAGAAAGAAAGAAAGAAAGAAAGAAAGAAAGAAAGAAAGAAAGAAAGAAAGAAAGAAAGAAAGAAAGAAAGAAAGAAAGAAAGAAAGAAAGAAAGAAAGAAAGAAAGAAAGAAAGAAAGAAAGAAAGAAAAAGAAAGAAAGAAAGAAAGAAAGAAAGAAAGAAAGAAAGAAAGAAAGAAAGAAAGAAAGAAAGAAAGAAAGAAAAAGAAAAAGAAAGAAAAAATATTTTAAAAAATAAGCAAAAGAGTACAAAAAGTTCATTGATATGGTTTCAGATTACATATTGCAACCACATAAGGCTCTACCACTTATCAAGTCTGGTGTCGTCTCAAAGAAAAAGATCCACATGATGTGTGGGTATTAAATGAAAAGACTATTAAAATACTTCCTTTTCCAGTTACATATTTGTGTGGGTCAGAGTCCTTTATATACTTCAACCAAAGCAACATATTGCAACAGATTGAATGCAGAGCAGATATGAGACAGAAACCTGTCTTCCTTTATGCCAGACTCTGAAGAGATTTGCAATATTGTATAACAATGCCATTCTTCTCATTAACTTTTTTTTGAAACTACAGTTATTTTTCATTTAAAACGGTTTTTTATGTTAACATGTAATGGGGTTATTATAGTTAAATAAATTAATAAGTAATTTAATTTTTTTCTCAGTTTTAAGTTCAAATATAGAAAATATTGACAAAGGTTCCTTGGTGTCCTCAAAAATTTTTAGGAGTGTAAAGGGGTGGGGCACCTGGGTGGCTCAGTTGGTTGGGCGTCTGACTTTGGCTCAAGTCCTGATCTCAGGGTCCTGGGATCGAGCCCCGCATTGGGCTCCCTGCTCAGTGGGGAGCCTGCATCTCCCTCTTCCTCTGCCTGCCATTCCCCCCTGCTTGTGCTCTCTCCCTCTCTCTGTCAAAATAAATAAATAAAATCTTTTAAAAAATAGTATGTAGCAGTGAGAACAATAAATGATTGATAATTACTCACAAGAATGTGAATGAATCACAAAAACAAAACATTGAGGAGAAAAAACAAGTAACAAAAGACTTACTACAGTAGGAGTCCACTCTGCCAGAGTCTGGCATAAAGGAAGACAGCTTTCTGTCTCATATCTGCTCTGCATTCAATCTGTTGCAATATGGTGCTTTGGTTGAAGTATGAGTCCACTCATATAAAGTTTATGAAAAGCTAAGCAATAAAGTATTCAGGAATACAAACAAATGTGAGTGAAGATCAGAAAGCGCCACTCCGTATCTACCAGAAGAAAGACTGACAGTACCAAATTTGCACAAAATATGGAGCAACTGGAACTCTCCTATTAATGGTGGGACGGTAAAATGGTACAACCACTTGGGAAAAGGTCTGGTGAGTTCTCAGAAGTAAAATACACCTACCTGCAATTCCCTTCTGCATATTCGCCCAAAGAAATAAAAGTATGTGTCCACAGAAGGACTTGTACAAAAATGTTAATGGCAGCTTCGCTCATTATAACCCCACACTGGGAACCACAGAGAAATCCATCAGTAAAAGAATGGATGAACCGACTGTGGTAGATCCACAAGTGCAACACTACTCAGCAATAGAAAGGGGTGAACCCTGACGCCCACAATGACATGGACAAGTCGCAAAAGCATTGTGCTGAGTTCAAGAAGCTGACCCTAGGATTCCATACTGTATGTTTCCATTGATGTGAAGTTGCCAAAAGGCCAAACCTATCTGGGATGGAAAACACATCAGAAGAGTGATTGCCTCTGTGGGAGTGGGTTCAGAAACCGACTGGGAAGGATCATGAGGGCACTTTCGGGAATGATGGTCAAGTTGTATATAACTTGAGAGGGGTTCAGGTTGCCCAGGAGTCAGGAGTGGCTGAGATTCACACACTAATGATTTATGTGTTTCACTGAATGTAAGTTATACCTCAAATAATGGGGGGAAAAAGCTCTAAATAAATGTCGATCTCTAGTTATTGGTATGTATGCTGAAGTATTTAGAGGGAAGTGACTATAATTTATTTTGAAATGAATAAAAAACCAATATGGATCAATGAATAGAGGGATGGGTAGACACAAGATTAAAACAAGCATGGCAGATTGGCAATGGTAGAATCTAGGTGGTGAAGATATAAAACGTTCACTGTGAAATTCTCTCAACTTCACTGTATATTTGAAATTTTCAGTAAACAAGGGGAAAAAACAAGTAGTGGAAATTTAAAACAGAAAGCAAGGGAATAATGGTTCTTATTTGGGGAGAGAGTGTTTTGTGATTGGGGTAGGGCACACAGGGCTTTGAAGTTATTGGAAATGACCTATTTTTAAACTGGGGAAATGGAAAAACATGGGAATCTTAGGGTCCACACCAGGACCCTAAGATCATGACCTGAGCCAAAGGCAGACACTTAACCAACTGAACCACCCAGGTGCCCCAAGCCTTGCTGGGCTTGAAACCAGGGTACAGAGATAAGTAGGAGAGCTAAAGCCTTAGTGGTATCTGGTCTCCTGGATCCAGCCATTCCTGAGGCCATGATCTGTTATGTGAGCCAATATATTCCCCTTTTGCTTAAGCCAGTTTTATTTGGGTGCCTTTCACTTGCAACTGAGAGTCCTAACTATCAAAATTCCTCAGCTGCCAAAATACTAGGTGCCATTTCTGTGTCTGCAACCCTCTACCCACAAACACCAGCCGCACTCACTTGGTGATCTCCTCTAAGGCTGCCTCCGGTAAGGCCAGCATCTCCACCAGCAGGGACAGGATCTCAAAGAGCAGAGTGTGGGGGTTTGGGGGAGCCATGTCCGTCAGGGCGTTCTGCTCTGGGGACATGGGATGATGTCTGCCGTTACCATTTGGTAGTTCTGGATGCCCACTGTCCACCAGCCACCAGACCTCTCCCCGAGCTCTGACTCCTCTGGGCTCATCCCTACTCACCCATGGAGCAGAAGAAGCGCCTGGTGTCTGTCATCACAGCCAAGAAGTCCTTGAAGCCTACATGACCATCTCCTGTGGAGGCCAATGGTATAACAGTGAACAGGGGCCTGCCAGAGTGGGCCCAGGCATTGCAGCCCCGCATGGTTATTAGCATTTACGCAATGGGTTTGATTATAAAACACATAGAAGACACATATTCAACACATATGTAACATGTATTCAGTGCAGCAAGTGTGGTGCACACAACAAAGTAGAAGGTGGAAGTTAAAATCTCCTGGGTTGGGAGCTCCTAGAACTCGGGGCAGCAGTCTGAGTTCACATCCTTGGTCCACCATTTACTATCCGTGTGACCTTGGCAAAGCACCCAACCCCGCTAAGCCTTAGTTTTCTCATCTAGAGGGTGAGGATAACCATGATACCTATTTCATGGGAGATTGAATGAAGCAAAGTGCTTAGAACAGAGCCGTATGTATTATACAAGCTCAGTAAATGTCAGCCACTATTATTATTACCATGTGCTAGTCACTGCATGAGAATTATGTACCCACAAGATTCCTACCGCGGCCTTCAAGGCCCTGCAGGACCTGCCTGTTATCTGTCTCCAGCCTCACCTGGTGTTAAGTGCCCCCCGCATGAACCTGTTCTTCCACGGGGGGCACTTTCCCTGCCCCGGGCTTTTGCACATGCTGCTGCTTCTTCCTAGAATCCTCTCTACCGCCCTCTAACTCTTTAGTAAACATCTTAGGCATGCTTCTGCTTGATCATCCCTTCCCCAAGAGAAGTCAGACCTGACCGGGTCCGCTGCCCCCCTAAACACTCTCATAAAACTCTGTACTTCAGCCACACACTCGGAAGATCTGGAATTTAATGGAGGTGCCAGAAGACAGGGACTGGGTCTGTTTTGTTCTGTACTGTGTCCTCAGGGCTTAAGACAGGTAGGTCTCGGGGGCGCCTGGCTGGCTCAGAGGAACATGCGACTCTTGATCTCAGGGTTGTGAATTTGAGCCCCACATAGCGGGTAGAGATTACTTAATAACAACAACAAAAAAAGTCGGGTAAGTCTTAGCCGATGTTTTCTGAGCTACTAGATGAATGAATGAATGAATGAATGAATGAATGAATGAATGGATAGTCTCTAATCCTGAAAACCACCCTCTGGAGGTGCCTAATACTCTTATCCCCACATCACAGATGGGGCCTAAGACACAGAGAAAAGCAAGGTTTTGCCAAGAGTCATGTAGGGGCAGAGCTGGGGTCAATTCCTGGCTTGTGTGTGTGGATTCGCCCCTGTGCGGTGATGGAGGAAGTACGGTCAGACAGGTAGTGTCCAGGAGCCCAGGCCCCTTACAGCTCCAGTGCTCCCCACGCCCGGCATCTAGCCAACCAAACCACGTGGGATTCCCCTCACCCTGCATCCTCCTCCCTTTGTCTAGTTTATTTCTATCCCGAGGAATGCCCTTCTTTCTTTCTCTCCCTGCCTAACCGCTATTTAATCTTTCACAATTTGGCTCAGGCATCACCTCCTCCAGGAAGCCTTCCTTCCTGACCCCTTCCTCCAAGCCACCTTAAGTGCTGCTTCTGTACGGAAACCGAGGCTTGGTGACTTCAGTGACTTGTCCAAGGTCACACACCTGGTCAAATGAGTGCCCGAGTCATGGGAGAATGTCCTGTGAAGCACACACACAGGCCTAAAAGGGAGGGATCTCAGACATCACCGACTACATCACGGGGTCAGGAGGTAGGTCATGGTCATCTCTGGGTCCCCAGAACCTGGCACTGAGTAGGTGCTCAGAGAGCATTAATGTTGGGGGCCAGGATGAACCACATAGTTTGTGGGCTCCAGTGGAAAATGAAAATGCAGGATGGGGCCCCTCACTCAAAAATTTGTGAAATGTTTCCAGACTGCAATAGCAGAGCATTAAACCACATGCAGGCCCCTTGAAGCGGGGAGCCCTGGGGGACTAGAAAGGTCTCCCATTGCTGGCCCTGCCTGGGACTCAGAATGACGCCTCCCCCCACTCACCATCTATGTCAGCACTCTTTAGGGCGTCCTCAACCTGCGCCGGCGAGAGGGAGATGCCCACGAGCAGCAGGATGTTCCCCAGGCTCTGGGCGTTCACCTCGCCATGGCCATTGAAGATCTCAAAGTAACTGCGGAAGGCTGCAGTGGGGCAGCAGGGGTGGGGTGGGGTCACGTGAGGCGGGGACATGCCTTGTTCCCACCATCCAAACCGTCCCCCCGCTTCCAACCACCCTCCTGCCCAGCACCGTTTACCACCATGGCTGGATGGAGGGGCACAGGCAACTAAAACAGCTCAGTCCCACTAACTCACCCCACTCTCCATTCCAAGGTCAGGCCAAGGGTTCAGCTGGTGTGCCAAAAGCTAAGCTCCTTAGTGACCTTCACTTTGTACCAGGAGCACACCCACTTTAGGGCACCCCTATTATGTGCCAGGCACTGTGCTAGGCTCTTTACAGCCACATTCTCATTAAAGTCTTACAACAGCCTCGTAAGAGTGGGATGCTTGTTCCTTTTGTCACGATAGGGAAACTGAGGCTTAAAGGTTAGGTGACCAGACAGGTCTTTCTGACCCTTAAGTCTGTGCCTTTGACTTTGGTGCTCTGTGGTCGCTTATCTGCATGGACGTGCCTTCTAGGATAGCTTGATGCCAAAGCTGTGCCTGGCTTCTCAGCCTGCAGCAAAATGCCGGCAGAATCAGCAGACTGAGGGAGGGGGCTGGCTCTGCCATTTAATAATAAGCTGGGTTGCTGCTGTGAGCTGAGCTGCATCCCACCGAAATTCTTATGTTGAAGCCTAACCCCTAGGCCCTTAGCATGTGACTGTATTTAGTGACAGGGCCTTTAAAGAGGCGGTTAAGTTACGATGAGACAGTAGCATGGGTCCTAATCCAATCTGACTGGTATCCTTACAAGAAAAGGAAATGCAGAAACACGAGAGACAGCAGGGATGTGTGTGCACAGAGGAAAGGCCACGTGAGACCACGTGAGGACACAGGTGGCCACCTGCAAGGCGAGGGGAGAGGCCTCAGAAGAAACCAAATCTGCCGACACCTTGATCTGAGAACTGTGACCTCCTGAACTCTGAGCAAAGAAATGCTCAGCCACCCAGTTTGTGATACTCTGTCAACGGCAGCCCAAGCAAACCATGCAGCTGCCATGGGGCAAGCCCCCATACTTCTCTGAGCCTCTGATCTGTGAGATGGACAGAGTGGTACCCTGCTTGTACTCTCTCTCTCTCTAATAAAAAATAATTTTTAAAAATCTTAAAAAAAAAAAAAAAAAAGCAGATGCGAGCAAAATGCACCATGGTTTGGACCATCCGAACAGAGCAGCCAGACAGGGCTGAGGGGCGTGGTGGGAACCCCGAGTCTCTAAGCCACAGCAGCACCTTGTCCGTGAACTCTGCTCAGAAGAAGAGCAGAAGAAGAGCCTCTCTGAAAACGGCTAGAGAGTTGTAATGCTAGAAGGAGTGAGCTCCCGGGAAGCCGTCCCGGGGAGCCAGAGAGCGCATTCAGGGAAGTCAGAAGAAGGGGCCAGTGGAGAGAGTCACAGACCTTGGGGGAGGAGTGAAGAGTGGAGGGAGGACAGACGCGTGCTCTTCTGGGGTGGGGGCAGGGTGTGGCGGGGCTGCAGGCAACCTGTGGAGCACATGGAATCAGTGCTCCCTCCTCCGCCTCCTTCTCGGTGCAAGTGGAGTCGTGGGGCCCAGCCCCAAGAATGATGGAGACAAAGACACAGTGCCTCCCCCAGGTGGGGGCTCCGAACTTTAAAACTTTTTGGAGGGGGTGGGATGCGGTGGGAAATGGGACTTGTCCAGGGCAACTGGTCTTGGTAAATGGTGAGGGATGGTCTAGGGCGGACAGGGCGGACAGGGCGGGCCCTGGAGCCCTGCCTCCCATCCAGTCGGCCTCCGGAGGCCCAGGAGAGTGGGGCTTGGGTTGAGGGAGGCAGACATGCCTCCAAAACCTAAAGAACTTTGCCGGACTTGCTCCATTTACTCAGAGAGGCGGCTGCAGAACTGGAAGAGGATTGGACCCCAAGGGAGAGGGCCCAGCAGGGGCTCTGGGTCTCCCAGACAGCTGCCACCCTGCCTTGTCTCCCTAGCCAGGAGGTCTCCCCTGGGCCCATGACATGGGGCTGCAGTGGGCATCAGGTCAGCGGTGCGGTCCGGCCCCTCCCCACCCCAGGACTGAGTGAGACTTCTGCCACGGGAGGGGCTTCCCCGACAGGCCTGCCCTCACCTTCCTCTTGCCTCAGGGTGAGGTGCTCCTCGAACCTCGCATCCCAGTTCTGGTCCAGCTTGAGGAGGCGGCGCTCCTCTAGCTCCTGCCTGCAGAGGACAGACCCCAGACACGGGGCACACATCCAGCCACCCTTGCCCGGGGCCACCCCCAAAGCCAGGGGAGGGCAAGGGCGAAGGTGGGGCAGAGGAGGGCAGGGGAAGGACCCTGGGGAGGGGGGCTTTGGGAGGTCGTGAGAGTCTCAGAGTGACCCTGGGTGGGACAGCGCAGAGGTGAGGGGACCTGAGGGGAAGGGACAGGCCCGTTGGAGATTAGAAAGAGAAAAGCTCGCAGAAATGGGGAAAAGGACCTAGACATGGGGGAGGGAGGGGGGCAGAAGTGAGGAGAAGTGCAGAGGGGACAGGTGCAGTGCCGGGGACGAGAGCCTGGACAGGAGACGCCGGGGACACCGGGACACAGGCTCTGACCTCGGGCGCCCATTCCGGGGTGGCTCCTACCGTGTCCTGGTGCTGCTCAGGCTCCTCTCTCCGCTCGGGTGCAAGAGTTCAGCCCTTCTCCAGCCCACGTCCAGGGTGGGGGCCGGCAGGGCTGTGACCAGCCCCGAGGCCGGGGCTGGGGATCCCACGGGGGTGGGCGCGGGGACTGGCCCGGGGGCTGGCAACAGGGCCCAGGATGGGGCCATCGCAGGGGCCGAGGCGGGGGTCTGAGGCAGGCTTGGGGCTGAGGTGGGCACGGGGGTCAGCGTCCTGGGGGACTTCCGGTTTGGCAGGGCCCGGGCCTTGGCAGCCCTCCGATGCGTGGCCTCCTCCTCCTCCACCTCCAGCAAGCACTTCATGAAGCCCTGCCGAAGGTTCCCAAGGTTCTGGGCCCCCGTGGCTACCGTGGGCTTCTGAGGCTGCTTCAGCACAGGGTCCGGATCCCTCCTCTGTCCAATGCCCCTCACCTCCTGGGGACAGGACCGGGGAGAAGATCCAGCCAGACTGCCCCACAAAGCTTCTCCTGCCACTCACTCTCCATCCTCACACTGTTCTACCTCTTTGGGCCCCTGGAGGATGTCCTCCGAATCTCCCATGCGCCCCACGAGCCTCCTCCCTGCACTTGACCTGGGCTCCGCCGCCTCCCAGCGCTATGAACCTGGGTCTTAAGTGAGTCGCTCCCCACCCCACCCCTCCTTTATTTCCTTCCCTGGGATGAGCACAGCCTCAGTGGCCTTGTCAATACCTGTTGTTTGCCGACCTGACCAGAAGGTAAGCCTCATACGGGCAACACCTTGTTTGCCTTTTTTATCCATGAGTATCCAGTGATGACGCGTGGTAGGCACTTAATAAATGCCCACTCATTCATCCAACAAATCTAGCCATCTCCTGCACCTCCTATTACGGGGATGGGCCGTCCCCAGCCTACCTCCAGCCACAAAGCCGTGCCGCACAGACCCCTCCCCAGCCCTTTTTCCCACGTGAGATGCAGCTCTTGTCCCTAAAGCACCAGCTCTATTTTGTCCATCAGCATAAACATGCTATATTATCTTCCTTCTAAAAAAAAAAAATCTCCCCTGACAAACCCCTCCAGCTACCAGCTACCAGCCCAGGGTTCTGCTCCGTTTTCCAAGCTCCAGAGTCCAAGGGCATCCTTTGCCCGCCACCCAAGATGCACACACACTTGTGCATGCACACACACAAACACACGCACGTGTATGCACATCCATGTGCGCACTCACAGACACACAGTCACACTCACACTCACACCTTCCCCAGTTGGACTCCAAATACCATCCCAGCCCCTCCTCTGCCTCCTTCCTCCTCCTGATTCCCCACCCACGCCCTCCCCACCCCCACTGTGGCTCTACTTACTGGTGGAGGAATAGGCCCTGGTGCTGGCTGGGTCTCCACAGCCTTGACCCTAAACAAGGGAGAGACCCCGGGGTGGCAGAGGGGCTCAGCTCAAGGCTCGTCCTCTGCACCGACCTTCCCTCAGCCCCCGGGACACTCAGGTGCACTACCCCAGCCTCATCTCTCCAAACTTCTGATCTCAGAGGGGCCCCTCATTCCCTCACATCCCCACGTCGGGACGAGGCCCTAAAAGTACAGGTTTGCAGAACAAAGAATTCTGGGTGTTAGAGCTATCCTACAGATGGGGAAACTGAGGCCCAGAGGGGCATGCCTTGCCCGAAGTCCTATATCAGGTCAGGAGCAGTCAGGACTAGAATCCACCTCACCTGTAACTTAACAGAAGCGTGATCCTTTTGGGTCAGGGAGCCGGGTAGGGGATGGCATCAGAAGATGGCTTACCTTCCTTTGGGTGGGTCAGGTCCTGGCGTGGATGGCGGGAAAGAGTTGGCTGTATTTTCCTCCGGAGTTGCCAAGGGCATTAGGGGCCCTGCCTCCTGGGCACTGTCCTCCTGTGGCCTGATATGTGGGGTGTCCACCTCCTTGGGGAGCTTGTCTCCCTGTGGCTGCCCACCGCTGTCCAAGGTGCAAGAAATCCCCACTGGTTGCACCGTGTCTGCCCCATGAGTGGCCTGGTGACCTGGGGTGGGCTGACACTCCTGGCCCTGCCGAGGACAGGACACCAAAATGAGGAGCCTGAGCCTGGCTCCCAGGTGAACCTCAACACTCGCCTGTCATCCCAGGCTTACTGTGATCTAGGCACTGCAAGCATCCTCTTACTGAGTGCTCTCAGCACCTCTAGAAGGTAGCACAGACTCATTTTTCAGGGATGAGGACACTGAGGCCCACAGGAATCACGGCCTACCCAAAGTCATGGTCCATGCTTCTCTGCGGACATAGAAGGGGAGCTTGGCTGAGGGTTCTAGAGGGGAGGGGGGTGGGGGCATGGGTTAGCCTGGTGATGGGTATTAAAGAGGGCACGTTCTGCGTAGAGCACTGGGTGTTATGCACAAACAATGAATCATGGAACACTACAACAAAAACTAATGATGTAATGTATGGTGATTAACATAACAATAAAAAAGTTAAAGAAAAAATTAATAAATAATTTTTCTTAAAAAAAAAAGGGGAGCTTGGAGGAACTGAGGTGTTTCCCTTTAAGTGGGATTTTCCAAGGAATGTTTGAAGTACAAGAATCCATCTTGATGCTCCCTAAAAAAGGGGTGTTACGTTAACTGGTTTCAAGACTTATTGTAAAGTAAGTGACTTATGATCAGGACAGCGTGGTATTGGAATAAAGATAAACATATGAGTGGAACAAAAGAGCCCAGAAATCAACTTACACATGCATGCTCAACTGATTTGCAACAAAGCTGCAAATTCAGTAGGGAGAGGGGAGTCTTCAGCAAATGGTGCTGGAATGGTTGGATGACCATATGCCAAAACCTGAACCACGATCCAACATGCCATGCACAAAAATTAACTCAAGATGGATCATAAATTTAAATGTTAAACCTAAAATTATAAAACGTCTTGAAGAAAACATAGGCGAATGTCCGATGTGACCTTGGGTTAAGCAAAGATGTGCAAGAAACAACACCAAAAACTCAAGCCCTAAAGAAAAGATTAATAAATTCGGCCTTATCAAAATTCAGAACTTCTGTTCTTTGAAAGTCACTGTTAAGAGAATAGAAAAGACAAGGCACAGGGTTGGGGAGAACATTCATCAATCACATGTCTGATAAAGGACTTGTATTCAGAATATGTAAGAACCCTCTAAACTCAATAATAAGAAAACAAAGAACTTCGTTTTTTTAAAAAGGCAGAACGTGAAAAGATGATCCATAAAATGGAAGAAAAAATGTGCAAATCATATATCTCATGAGACTAGTATCCAGAATAAAGAACTCCTACAACTCAACCATAAAATGACCAATCCAATTAAAACAATGGGCAAAGTATTTGAACAGCAATTTCTCCAAAGAAGATATACACATGGCCCATAAGCACATTAAAAAATGTTCAACAGGGGCTCCTGGGTGGCTCAGTCGTTAAGCGTCTGCCTTTGGCTCAGGTCATGATCCCAGGGTCCTGGGATCGAGCCCCACATTGGGCTCCCTGCTCAGTGGGGAGCCTGCTTCTCCCTTTCCCACTCCCCCTGCTTGTGTTCCCTCTCTCGCTGTCTCTCTCTGTCAAATAAATAAATAAAATCTTTTAAAAAAATAATAAAAAATGTTCAACATTGGGACACCTGGTGGCTCAGTCAGTTAGGCTTCTGACTTCGGCTAAGGTCATGATCTCAGGGTCCTGGGATCTAGCCCAGGGTCGGGCTCCCTGAGCTCAGTGGGGAGTCTGCTTCTCCCTCTCCCTCTGCCCCTCCCCTGGCTCGTTTCCCCCACCCCAAATAAATAAATAAAATATTTTTAAAAGTGCTCAACATCATTAGTCATCGGGAAAATGCAAAATAAGGCCACAATGAGAGTCCTCTAGACACCTATTAGAATGCTTAAAATTTGGGGGTGGGGGAATGGGTTAGCCTGGTGATGGGTATTAAAGAGGGCATGTACTGAATGGAGCACCGGGTGTTATACGCAAACAATGAATCATGGAACACTATGGCAAAAACTAATGATGTACTGTATGGTGACTAACATAACATAATAAAATAAAATTAAAAAAAAATGTTTAAAATTAAAGACCGGCCCTACCAAGTTTTGGGGAGGATGTGGAGCCACTGGAATGCTCATCCCTCTGGTGGGGATGGAAAATGGCACAACCGCTTTGGAGAAGATTTTGGCAATTTCTTAGTAAGTTCAACACATGCCTACCACATGACCCCTTCTACTCCTAGGTATTTATTTGCTCAAGAGAAATGAAAGCTTTTGTTTCTGCAGACACGGAACTTTTGGAGAAGTTTTGTTTGTCATAGTCGAAAAGTGAGAACCAAATGGCCATCAGCAGGGGAAGGGATGAAGACATGGCGGTGTATGCATGCAGTGGAATATCAGGCTGCAACAAAACGTACGAAGTCTTGAGACCTAACAGCATGGGTGAATCTCAAAATAACCGTGCTGAGGGAAAGCAGCTGGGCAAAAAGAATGTACCTTGTACCCATCTGTTTGTGTAAAATTCCAGGAGATACGAACAAATCTGTAGCAAGAAATGCAGATCAGAGGTGGCCTGGGGATGGGGTCAGGTGGGAGGAGGCATGACAAGGGACATGAGGAAACTTCTAGGGGGGTGACGAATATGTTTATTCTCTTGATGGTGGTGATGGTTTCATGGGTGTGAATGTATGTCCAAGACATCAAACTATGCACTTGAAGTATGTGCAAGTGTGTGTCCATTGTGCCTCACTGAAGCTTTTCTTTTTTTAAGATTCTATTTATTTGAGAGAGAGAGTGCACAAGCAGGGAGAGGAGCAGAGCGGGAGGGAGAGGGACAAGGAGACTCTGCGCTGAGTGTGGAGCCCAATGCAGGGCTTGATCCCAGGACCCTGAGATCATGACCTGAGCTGAAACCAAGAGCCGGATGCTTAACTGACTGAGCCACCCAGGTCCCCCCTACCTCCCTGAAGCTTTAAAAAATTTAATCCTAAAATGAAAATAAAAGGTATTTTGTAGTCAGATAGCTTTAAAAAGGCACCAAGCTCTAACCACCTCTTGCAAGGTCCCGCCAATCTCAGCAACTAAGAAACAGCTTCGAGGACATCCTAGCATAAAGAAAACTGTTGAGCTTTGTGAAA
Organism: Zalophus californianus; assembly: GCF_009762305.2. NCBI lineage: Eukaryota > Metazoa > Chordata > Mammalia > Carnivora > Otariidae > Zalophus > Zalophus californianus. Next base: position 12,005,988 of record NC_045598.1, read on the forward strand.
TCCAGCACGTCCCCATTTTTATTGTACAGAGAACCCCTCAACTCCTCCCCGCCTCCAGCATCCGTGGGCCACTCCGGTAACAGGTTGCAAAGTCTTGCAATCAAGAACATCCAGAGGGGCGCCTGGGTGGCTCAGATGGTTAAGCATCTGCCTTCGGCTCAGGTCATGATCCCGGGGTCCTGGGATCGAGCCCCGCATCGGGCTCCTGGCTCAGCAGGGAGCCTGCTTCTCCCTCTCCCTCTGCCTCTCCCCCTGCTCATGCTCTCTCTCTCTCTCTTTGTATCTCTGTGTCTCAAATGAATTAAAAAAAAAAAAAAAGAAAGAACATCCAGAATATCCCAGTAGCCCACAGAGACTGGACACTTGACATCTCCAGGACGCGGAGAGAAGTAGACACAACTGTACTGAAATGGGGGGCACGGGGGGGAGCTCCTTCGTCTCCCATGTGGGGCAGTCATTCTGTACCCTCCTGCCACATCTCCACGGACTTTACCTGGTGGCTCTGGAGGGCCTGACCCTTCACCATCCCTGGGTTCTGCTGTCTCCCCTGCTGGTGCTCAGTCTCTTTCCCTTCATGTGCTGCAGGGACCCTGGAAGGCAGCACCCCCAGCTCACTTCCTGGCTTGGCTTGACTCCGGCCTGCTTGCAGCTCCCTGGGCCCTTCCTGGGGGGCCAGAGTTGACTGCTTCTTCCTGGGGAGAACAACAAAGCGAAACCTCAGCTCCTGGATTGGGCCACAGTTTTATATTCTTAGGCTCCTATGTGGTTCTCATAGCATCTGTGCAGAACTAGGCACACCATAGGTGCATACTTAATGCTGGAGAGGATGAATGAAGGACTGACGTGAATTCCCCAAATCCCAAACATTTTGATGTCAATGTTTAGGGGAGTTAGGATTTTATTATTATTATTACTATTGTTGTTGTCGTTGTTTAGAAAAAAAAGAAAAATCAGGAGCACCTGGCTGGCTTGGTTGGTAGAGCATGTGACTCTCGATCTCAGGGTTGTGAGTTCGAGCCCCATGTTGGGTGTAGAGATGACTTAAAAATAAATCCTGGAGGGCGCCTGGGTGGCTTAGTCGGTTAAGTGTCCGATTCTTGGTTTTGGCTCAGGTCATGATCTCAGGGCCATGGGATCGAGCCCCCCATGTCAGACTCCGTGTTCAGCAGGGAGTCGGCTTGAGATTCTCTCCCTCTGCCCCTCCCCCCGCTCTCTCCTACTCTCAAATAAATAAATCTTAAAAAAAAAAATCAGAGAGAACTGGGCTGTGCGGAAGTTGAGACTGAAGACTTGAGCCTAGGGTCGTAAAGCTGCAGGTGACAGCTCAGGATTTGAATCTGTGTCAGTCGGATCTCACTTTCATGTTCTGGAATACTTCCCCCAGGCTTCTTCCTATGGGTGTGCATATGTATTTGTCGTGGGGATTTATTTCATTACTATCTTCAAATAATTGCCCGGTTTTACATAGACCAATCATATTTCATAGGTCGTTTTGCAATCCTTTTTCGATGATCATTATAACCTAAATTTTTCCCTGCCAAAACATTTAAATAAACATCCTTTTTAAGTGAAAGTATAAAATTCCATATTTTATTTTCTTTATTATTTTTTTAAGTTATCTCTACACCGAATGTGGGGCTCGAACTCACAACCCTGAGAACAAGAGTTGCACGCTCCAGCGACTGAGCCGGCCAGGGACCCCTAAAATTCCATATTTTACATATATATTTTATGTATAAACATACTTGACTTTACCACTCCTCTATCGTGGACAGAGAAAAAAAACTTGCATAAAACTTTGCTTAATTATTTAGGGGCACCGGGGTGGCTCAGTCGGTGGAGCATGTGACTCTTGATCTCGGGGTTATGAGTTTGAGCCCCAGGCTGGACATAGAGATTACTTAAAAAAAAAAAAAAAGATTAGGGCAACCCTCTTGGGCCCTCTCTCTCTTCGGAAGCTTTGTACTATTGCTCAATAACCTTTACTATCGCTCAATAAAAATCAATCAATAAAAAAGATTACACTCTCACTGTAGACAAGTTTAAAAATATACAACATTTAGAAAACAGTCACCATAATGCCATGTAAATGTGTGTTTCTGCCTCTCTTTTGTTCATTCTTCCATTGATTCAGTGAATACATATTTACTGAGCATCTACTATGTGCCAGGCCCAGTCCCAGGCATGAGGGATTTGAGGCTGAGCAGGACACGTCAAAGAAGCTTGTGGTCTAGTAGGGCAGTGCAGATGAGAGGTTCCACGAGTAATTATGTGGCGTGATTTGTGCTGCCTGAGCGAGAAGCAAGGGCACCTCTGCCTTAGGCTGGGAGCCCTGCCTCATCCTTGTCTCCCAGGTGTCTCACGGAGTTCTCTCCTGGACCTTCTCTAAGAAGTCCCCAGCTCACCTTGGTCCTGCCGGATGCGTCTGCTCCTGGGTCCTGAGCTCCAGAGGACCCTCCTCTGAGGATTCCCTGTGTCTAGGTCCCTTTTCTGGCCCTCCTGGAGTTGATGAGGGCGGCTTCCCACTGTCCATCCCTGTAGCATCAGGATACTCAACCTGGAACAGAGATGTCCATGGTGCTGGCCCAAGGGATGGCCACAAGTACCCATTCTGGAGGGCTCCTCCCTCTCCCTGGGTATTGTCCTGGCCTCTGACGGAGAGAGCTGAGGAGGAGGAGACGGGGTGGGGGGGGGGGGGGGTGGCAGAGAATGTGGCTGGGCGTAAGACCTGGCCCGGCCCAGAGGCTGTCACTCAGTACTAATGGCTCTAGCACAAAGCTGAAGTCCAGAGCAGCACCTGAGCCAAGGGGATTCCCTGAAGTCAGCCCCACAGGGCCCCCTGGGGGACATCAAGACCCTGAGAAGATCCAAGAGAGGTGTCCACAATTTCCACTGCTTCAGAGCTCAGGCTCTGGAACTGGGTTTTGATGCCCACCTTGGTCTATCAGTCCCTAGTTGAGCCAGTGACTTAGAGCTAGCTCCGAGCCTCACCTGAGTCAGCAGACTCCAGGTGGCCGGGCTCGATCAATCGATGATAACTGTTCTACTGCGAGACTGTGCTGGAAGCCAACACTAAGGTCACCTACCCCAGGGGGCAGGACCTGTGCCCATGCCTCCAGGGATTGAACCCATGACACACACAAGACAGTGGGGTTCAAAGGGGTGCAGTGGCCTGCCCAAGGTCATACAGATGGTTATGTGATGGGCCTGAGACCCATGACTTTGCTCGTTGAAAAAATAAACTAGGGGTAGAGGTGAAAGAAGTCCTGAATGTCTTCCCCAGCCTCCTTCCAAGCCCCCCCCACACCTTCAGGTGCTTTCCCTGCCCCCCAGGGGAAGCCATGACTTGTAACAGAAGTTACAGGGAGAGGGCAATACTTTACCCATGGGAATGTTGACCTTTTTTTCATGGTGACATTTTTGGCTCTGGGGAAACTAGATGGGAAGGAAGGCCTTCTCTGTGCTCTTCAGTTCATGCCACTTGGCACTTAGGATGGATGGAAAGAGGCTGAGAGGTGTGATAAGATCTTAGGGTGCAGGCTGGGGGGCTGGGGAGGTCATGGATGGAAGTCTGGAACAGCTGCCAGGGGAATAAGGGTTATAAAGGGGGCTGGACGCCACAGAAGGCACATAGTAGAGAAAGTAGGAATTCTTATTTTACTCATCCAGCATCTATCCTGGTAAAAGAAGCCAGCATTTTGTGTGTGTGTGTGTGTGTGTGTGTGTGTGTGTGTGTGTGTGTGTGTGTGTGTGTGTGTGTGTGGTGGTGGTGGTCATGGGGCCCACGGGGTTCAGTGGAGCCAACTGAGTAGCACCTCTGGCTTCATTATACCAAGAGATCCGGGCCACTCTGCTCTTCCATGGTGACTAATTCAGGGATGAGCATGTGACAGTGGGCCAAAGACAGTGGTATCAGAGACTTTCTTCAACTATTGCAAAGAGGCTTTCTTCCTGTTGGGGATGCTATTCCAGAGGATGCAAGATGAGAAGATTTAAGTCTGGAGTGGCTGTCTTTCAGGGAGAGTGGGCCAAGGAATGGCACATTGGAAGGCAGAGCCAAGAGACACTCATTTAGCACCTTGATCCAGCCATATCTCAAGTCTACTGATAGATCTGTCCGTTACCCAAGCTGACATATTCTCATTCCTGCTTAATCCAGTTTGAATTGGGTTTTATGTCACTTGTAACTGAGTTTTAATTAAAGTAGTTGGGGAGGAAACCTGGGCAGGGGAGGTGAAATATGCTTGCTGGAAATAGCAGGGTCAGAACATGAGGTGCAGGGCCCTACCTGGCTGACTCCTGACATGGTGGGTTCAGCACCTGGCCTCTTGCTGGTGGTGCTTATGCCAGGACTTGGCTGGGCCCCAGGAGCCTTGATCCTTCCCTCCATGTACATTCTGTTGTCCGTTGTGCCACAGCCAATGGGGGTACCAAGGGAGGGGCATCAGTTGCTGTGGTCCCACAGGAGAAATCCAATCAAAGTTCCACCAAACCCATTATATAAGCACCTCTTCAGCAGCCCATGTGGAACCTGTAATATAGAGAGCCTGACTCAAGGGAAGAGTCAGGGCCAGGCCTGGCACTGAGGGGCATGCACCAGAACCAAAGAGTTAGCCACATGCAATTTACGCACAAATTCTTCCTGATTCTCACAATGACTCTGAGGAAAAGGAGGCTCTGGGAAGAAAGTGACTTGCCCAAGGTCCAACACCAACTGGGCCACAGAGCAGGAATTAAACCATGGCCTGTTGGATCCCAAAACACACATAATTTTCTCCTACCACAGCATTTCCAAACGGGTGCTCTTTGGTCCTAATATTGGTCCTACGAGGTATATCGCAAAAAACATTCTGAGACCAGATGTGTTTGGAAAGAGCAGAGTTAAAATGGAACAGGCTCTGCGCTGCAGGACTTCTCAGACCCTTTAATAACATTTTAGATAGGCATTTTAAAGAGTGCCCGAGAATGTCACGGCTGCTGCTGTTATAGATGAAAACTCCAAGTTCTTCTTGGGCTTCAGGAACAGCAGTTGGGGACATCTGTCTTGAGAACCCCAAGGTCTCCAATGGCATATGTAGTTCATCAAAACACTCCCCCCCCCCCCCCCCCCCCCGCCGCCCGCCGCCCGCCAGCTGCCTCTGCCCGGATACAACCCTTTCTAAAGCCTTTCTTGGTGTCTCTCCTGCCTCTCCCATCCAACCTCATATTAGGCTGTACCACCATCCCCTACACAAACATGATGTTTTAACCTGGGCAGCCTCCTGCAATCCTAATCCCAGGGACCTCCAGCCTCTGTGCCTGCAGCCCACTTCTCTGCCTCTCCAACCCCCACCCCCATTCTTCAGCCTCCCACCTCTTCTCCAAGCTTCCAGCCACCTCAGCTCTCCCCCAGCCTCTGAGTTCCTCGGAGGCAACATTAACGCTATTTCTATGGGTGCATCACAGACCCCCATTTTACTGTGAATGAGTTTCTAGGGGGTAAATCCTACCCCTCCATGAGACCGTGGGATCTTGGAGATCTTGATGGTGTTTTCACTTTAAATCATGGCAGGCCAGCCAACAGACATGGAGGAACTTCTATTTGCTGGGCATGTTTGTAAGCGGTGTGTTCTCCTAACCCCCCTGTGAGGTCAGTGGGTTTAGCCCTGAGGCTCAGAGGAGCCCCGTCTCTTGTCCAATACAACACAGCTAGCCTACAGATCTGGATTCAGACCCAGGATGGTGAGGCTTTCGAGACTGCTTGTCTCACCATATGATCTTGCCTCCAAGCCACTCATTCTCATTCGTTTACCTCCGCAACCAGCTGTTTCACAGGACCTGTGCCCAAGCTAGGCACAGCACCAGGCCCGGAGGGTACCCTGGGTGTTCGGAAGGCTCTCACTGTTTATCGGGGGCACAGAGGGGGTGCCCGCCCCAGCCACGAACTCAAATCCCCGCTCCCTCCTCCTTTCCTCCCACCCTTGCCTACCCTCCAGTTCTTCCCACAGCTAGGCCAGCACCCCCACAATGCAAACAAGATCTCCATTCCTGTGGGATGCCCACCCCAGGCGCAGTCCCCGCCTCCCAAAAGATCTAGTCTCTCACTTGGCACAGGGAAGTCAGCACTGCGACCAAGTCCCTCCCTCTCCCTGGGGAGTTCCTCTCTCCTCCTGTCTCTCTCCCATGAGACTCCCTGCGCGTTCCCCTTTCCTCCAGGCCTTCCTGCCCCAGGGGTGGATGACCCATCTGGAGGAGCCCCCTTGAGACCCCTTGAACACGCCCCCCATTGTTCACTGTCTCCACCTCAGAATCCTCAGGCCCCAATATTCCACAAGCTGAAATTTTAAGGGGGCAGAGGCTCCAGAAGGGATCCAGCCACCTCTCTGTCCCCATCTGGAACTTACAAACTCTGTGAGCATCTGAACAAGGGACGCCCCCAACCCTAATAGAAGGGCATGGAATCTGAGGACAGAAATGAGGGGGTGGCTGGTACATACAGATGATGTTCTCCTTTTGGAGCACTTGGTGCCTTTTCTTTTTATTCACAGCTTTATTGAGATTTAATTCCCCTACCATACATTTCTCCCATTTAAAGTGTATAATTCAGGGACACCTGGGTGGCTCAGTTGGTTAAGCATCTGCCTTGGGCTCAGGTCATGATCTTGGGGTCCCGGGATCGAGCCCGGTGTCGGGATTCCTGCTCAACAGGGAGTCTCCTTCTCCCTCTGCCTGACCCCCCACTCATGTCCTTTCTCTCACCCTCAAACAGTGCACAATTCAGTGGCTTTTAATATATTCACAGAATTGTTTGACCATCACCCAATATTAGAACATTTTTATCACCCTAAGTAGAAACCTCACACCTTGCCGCCATCACCTCCATCTTCCCACCCAACTTCCAGCCTTAGGCAACCATTAATTTACTCTCTGCCTTTTAGATTTGCCTATTCTAGACATTTCAAATAAATGGAATCATACAATATGTAGTCCTTGGTGACTGGCTTCTTCGCTCAGCAAAACGTCAAGATTCATCCATGTTGTAACCTACATCCATCATTCCCTTTTATGGCCAACGTATCCATTCATCAGTTAATTGACATTTGTATGTTTCTACTTTTAGGCTATTATGAATAATACTGCTATAAACATTCATGCACAGATTTTTGTGTAAATATATGTTCTCATTTCTCTTGAATATGCATCGAGGAGAGTAATTGCTGGGTCATATGCTCACTCTATGTTTAGGCTCTTGGGTAATCGCCAAGACTGTTTTCCGAGGGAGCTGCCTCATTTTACATTCCCAGATGCAGTGTATGAGGGTTTCAACTTTCCCACAACCTGACCAACACTTGTTATTATCTGCCTTTTTTAATTCTAGCCATCCTAGTGGGCGTGGGTATGAAGTGATATCTCATTGTGGTTTTTTTTTTTAAAGATTTTATTTATTTGCGAGAGAGAATGAGAGAGAGAGGGAGAGAGCATGAGAGGGGGGAGGGTCAGAGGAAGAAGCCGACTCCCTGCTCAGCAGGGAGCCCGATGTGGGACTCGATCCTGGGACTCCAGGATCATGACCTGAGCCGAAGGCAGTTGCTTAACCAACTGAGCCACCCAGGCGCCCCTCATTGTGGTTTTGATTGACATCTCCCTGATGGCTGATGAGATGGAGCATCTTTATTTCTTTATTCATTTTTCTAAAGATTTTATTTTGGGGGCACCTGGGTGGTGCAGTTAGTTGGGCATTCAACTCTTCTTTTTGGCTCAGGTCATGATCTCAGGGTCATGAGATCAAGCCCCCCATTGGGCTCCGCTCTCAGTGCGGAGTCGGCTTGAGACTCTCTCTGCTCCCCCTCCTCACCGGCACTCACTTTCTGTCTCCCTCAAATAAAACAAATAAATCTTTAAAAATAAATAAATATTTGTAAGTAATCTCTGTGCCCAACATAGAGCTTGAACTTACAATTCCGAGATCAAGAGTTGCATGTTCTATTGACTGAGCCAGCCAGGTGCCCCATGATGGAGCATCTTTCCTTGTGCTTATTGGCTATTGGTATATCTTCTTTGGGAAAATGTCTACTAGAGTCCATTGTTCATGTATAAATTGAGTTGTCTTTTTACTGTTGAGTGGTAAGAGTTCTTTATATATTCTAGACGTAAGTCCCTTGTCAGATATATAATTTGCAAAAATTTTCTCACATGATGTGCATTGTATTTTCACTTTTTTGTCCTTTGAGGCACAAAAGTTTTAAATTTTCTTGAAGTCTTATTTGTCTATTTTTTCTTTTCTTGCTTGTGCTTTTGATGTCATTTCTGAGAATCCATTAAGTTATTTTTTATTAGAAAATAAATCCAAGGTCATGAAGACTTAGGTCTATGTTTTCTACTAAAAGTTGTGTAGTTTTAGCTCTTACACTAAAACTAGGATCCATTTTTACTTTTTTGTATATGGTATGATGTAGGGATCCAACTTCATTCTTCTGCATGTGGATATCTCAGCACCATTTGTTGAAAAGATCATGGTTTCTCTGTTGAATTGTTTTGGCACACTTCTGGAAAGTCAACTGACTGTAAATGTGAGGGTTTATTTCTGGATTCTGAATTCGATTCCATTAATCTATACGTCCAGCATCATTTCAGTACTATCCTGTCTTGATTAGTGTTGCTTTGTAGTAAGTGTTGAAACTGGCAAATGTGAGTTCTCCAATTTCATTCTTTTTCGAGATTGTTTAGTTACTGAGTGCCCTTTTATAAGTGGTTTCCCCATCTGAGGAATGGGGGAATTTCTCTTAGAAATGTCTATGATGGAAGAAAAATACAGCAGAGAAAAATAAGTGACCTATAATATATATTTCAGGAGGCCACCAAGGACCGCGGTCCGCACCAAACCCCCACTCTGGCCCTGGACCTACCAGAAAGCAGCTGGATGAATCAGCAAGACTTTGCCTCTCTGCTCACCTCCTCATGCTTGGGACGGGCTCTATCTGAGCCTATCCTCTGCCTGTTGGGTTGAATTGAATTCTTTTGGTAAATAATGTAATTAACCTGGGAGTAGATGATAGGTCCAATTATTCTCAAGCAGAGGTCTAGGAATGCCTTTTGGGCAATGTCCAACTATGAGGTGGAGGTTTGAGAAGAAGTCCAGGGACTGTCTGACCTCCTCTGACTGCAGGACAGTGTGGAAGGAAGGACATTCACGAAGGGCCCGGGAAAGTAAAGGCCAGAGGAGAGATTTGCTACAGGGTGAGCTGTGTAGGTAGATACAGCTTGTCACAGTTTCAGTGGCCTCCATTACACAATGGAGATAACAATCTTTGCCCTGCCTACCTCACAGGTATTATTCTGTCACTGTAACCTCTTCTGGAGAGCCTTCCCTGACTGCCCCAGGCTAAGTTGGGCCTCTCTTCCCTTGGCACCCATAGCCCCCGGGAATTCCTCCATTCTAGCACTTCCCGCCCGTGCCCGTGCGTTGTAAAGATTCTTCCTCGCTGTGTCCTCTGGTTTGTGAGCTCGATGAAAGCAGGAGCTGGGGGGCGCCTGGGTGGCTCAGTCGTTAAGCGTCTGCCTTCAGCTCAGGTCATGATCCCAGGGTCCTGGGATCGGGCCCCCGCATTGGGCTCCCTGCTCCACGGGAAGCCTGCTTCTCCCTCTCCCACTCCCCCTGCTTGTGTTTCCTCTCTCGCTGTGTCTCTCTCTGTCAAATAAATAAATAAAATCTTAAAAAAAAAAAAAAAAAGCAGAAGCTGGGTTGGTTTCATCCCTGTGGCGCCAGCATCCAACACCCAGCACCCAGCACCCAGCACCCAGCGTATGTTAGACGGAACTGACCTGCCGGTGTTGTGACACGCTGGCAGGCCAGGCTGTCCCCTGGCATGGAGTGATGACTCCCTCCGAAGTTCACGAGGGGAAGGCTTCCTACCTGCGGCAGCCACATGGCGAGGCCAGTCACCGCGTGCTGCCTTCACACTGCTTGGCTTCCAGAGTGGACGTGATGGAGCTTGGTGCTGATTGTGGACACCACCCCAAAGTTCAGCTCTCGAGAGCTGGTCCTAGATGCTCTCCCAGCTGGAAGTTCTCTCACTCTAAATGAGTCCAGGTGCTTTACTCCTTGGATACCCTCTCTTCCCCTGGGTTGTTCAGCACGTATTGATGCAAGGAGTCAGAGCGTGAAAGAGAAAACGTGGTGGCACGTCCCCAAATTGCCACTTGGTTTTGGGATGTAGCCAACTGAAAACACACATTTACTTACTCATTCACGGAGCACTGACTCTGTGCCAAAACCTGTGTGGCTGAATACTGGCTCCCGCAGATGACAGGGACAGGGTCACAGTCTGGGGCACCTGGGTGGCTCAGCCGGTTAAGCAGCTGCCTTCAGTTCAGGTCATGATCTCAAGGTCCTGGGATGGAGCCCCACATCGGGCTCCCTGCTCAGTGGGAAGCCTGCTTCTCCCTCTGCCCCTCCCCACCCCTGTGCTTTCTCTCTCTCTCTGACTCTCTCTCTCTCTCAAATAAATTAATAAAATCTTAAAAAAAAAAAAAGAAGCTCCCAGTCTGGTGGGAGAACAGTCATATAAACCCAATGGTGGGAATGTGAGGGGATAAGATTGTCGGTGTGGGGGTGTGTCCTCCCCGCCCCTTTCGATATCTCCCCCCTCCCTTTAAAGGGGAGTTCTGTCTTCACCACTCCAGGACTTTAGGAAGATAAAGAGACAGGATCAAAGAAGAAGGAAGAAGAAATCTCATTTTCTGGGTCATTTCTCAATTTCTTCTTTGTTGCAGAGAATCAGGGCAATGAGAAAAGTTGAAATTAGAGGTTAAATCAATTCACATAAAGAGAAGTTAACTTTACACCCACCAGGATGGCTGTGATCAAAGAAATGGAAGAGAGGTATTGGTGAGGAGGTGAAAACATCAGAACCCTTGTTCAGAGCCGGTGCGAACGTTACATGGTGCAGCCACTAAGGAAAACAGTTTGGTGGTTCCTCGAAAAAGCTAAACATAAAATTACCATTTGGCCCAGTAAATCCACTTCTAGATAGATACTGAGAGAACTGAAAACAGGGACTCAAACATAGCAGATTATTCCCAGGAGCCAAAAGGTGGGAAGAACCCAGAAGTCCATCAACAGAGGACTGGGTAAACAAAATGTGGAATATCTACATGGTGGAATATCATTCAGCCATCAGAAGGAAATGAAATTCTGATAGCTGCTATGACAGGGAGGAACCTTGAAGACATTATACTAAGTGAGATAAGCCAGATACAAAGGACAGATACTGTATGATTCCACTTATATGAGGTTTCTAGAATAAGCAATTTCATAGACACAGAAAGCCCAGAATAGAGGATACCAGGGGCTTGGGGAAAGGGGGAAATGGGGTCTTATTGTTTAATGGGTACAGAGTGTCTGTTGGGGAAGATGAAAAAATCCTGGAAATGGCAGTGATAGTCATGCAATATTGTGTATGTACTTAATTCCACTGAATTGCACTCTCAAAAATGGTTAAAGTGCTAAAGTGTATGCTATGTATATTTTACCACAATAAAAAAAAAGATCTTTTAAGAGGTTAGATTAATTCCATAATAAAGAAGTTATACAGTGTGAGTACAGGGGAGAGAGGAGAGAGGAGATGCGGGGGGAGCAAGTTTGGGAGCATTCAGTGAAGTAAAGATTTGGGATCAGCTGTTCCCCACGGAGGACCTGGCACATTGTAAACAATAAATAATTGCTTAGTAAATAACCGTGGAACGAATGAGAGGATGGTACAGGAGAAGGGATTTTGAGAATTAGAATTTGACTATGGTTGGACAAAATGTATCCCCTATGACATTCTGTGAGAAATCCAAGTTAGGACTGGGAGTCTTTTTTCATGACTTAAATTAGTCGACTTTGCTCTTTTTGTCGAGTCGAGGCCACACTGGGCCCTGGGCACGTGGTGGGTGAGGATAAGGGTGGCGCCCCACTTAGTGGTGGGTCTGGTAAGCCTCTCTCTACGAGGAGGAGCCTCAGTGGAGGCTTCTAGAGTCGGGAGAAGGAAGGACATTCACGAAGAGCCCGGGAAAGTAAAGGCCAGAGAGAGATTTGCTACAGGGTGAGCTGTGTAGGTAGATACAGCTTTGAATCTCAGCCAACTGGGCCTCAAGTGTAAGCGCTGAGGGGATGGGGATGACCCACAACCAAACAACGGACTACGGTGGGGTCTGCACCGACGTTTCCTCTGCTGCGCACGGAGCCTAGCGGGAGGGGGAAGCTCCCCAAAAGCGCTTGTCCGTAATCACGTGGCTCCAGGATCCGTCCGCCGCGTGTCTTGAGCCAGAGCCGCCAGCAGAGGGCGCGCGGGAGACAATCGTGCTGAGGCCCGCAAGCTGCCGCTCTAGCCTGACCCGGGTCATAGAGTCGCGTCCCTTCCGACCCCGAGGCGGGGAAGGAGCCGGAAGTCCGGCTAGCTCCGGGTGTCGAGATGGAGGAGAGCGAGTACGAATCGGTGCTCTGTGTCAAGCCGGAGGTCCACGTCTACCGCATCCCGCCGCGAGCCACCAACCGTGGTTACAGGTGACCGCTTGCCGCAAGGCCAGACTAACCCCGATTTAACCCCTTCCCCGTCGCCCGACACGCCCACCGCGGGAGCCGAGGACGGCCCCGGCCGGTATTAGGGGAGAGGCGGGAGGTAATACTGCGGTTTCTCCCAGTTTGAGGCCAGAGCAGGGAGGGAGACCCAGACTTGGGGCTGTCTCAGTCTGCCGCACGGGGCTCCCAGCGCGGGGAAGGCGTTGGCGCCGTGTCTAGCCGTGTCCCCAAGCGTGGTTGGGGGTGGTGGTGTCACAGGCCCTTTTCTTTCAGCCCTAATTGGTGGCCTTCAAGGGAACCTTGAAAAGCCTGAAGGGGGAGGGGGTCCTATCACGGGAGGAAATCCCCAGGGGAAGGAAAACAGCCCAGAACTGGCCAAAAGGGCCCGTCCCAGGAGCTGTGAGCGGATGGCCAGAGCCCAGGGACCCCTCCCTGCCCAGCTCCCTCGCACGAACCTCAGGCCTTATCACAGCTTGTGGCGGTTGGGAGGAGTCCATCTGCGCTTCTCTAGTGAAATGTTCCCCTGAGAGGGATAAACAGATGCTTGTAGGGTCTGGAAGGGAACGCAGGAAAAAGGGCGTTGCGGGCGGGCAGTGGGGGTTGGAAGGAGACTTCCTTTTACGGTATGCTTTTTTGTGCTGTTTGCATTTTGTTACCAAGCCTATGTGTTACCTATGAAAAGAAAGGAAAAAAAAAAGATGTACCTGTTACAGACAACCTGGTCTGTAGCTATTTTGTGTCCCTGGGTCGGGGGTGGGGTCGCTTTTGAAGGCAATGTTTGTCTCTTGATTTGGAAATACAGGATTGGCCTGCACCACAAGAATGGTGGAGTGTCCACATATCTGGCCTCTTGTTACTTTCCAGTTGTGTTAACACAGACTTGTAGCTGATTTTCTAGATAACAGATTATTTTATTGAACACCTAGTACATGCATGGTGTAACTTAAAAGTAGTATGAAAGCAACAAGAGAAACAATTACAAAAACACGTTTGCTTTCTGTTATCAAACTGGAGATGGGACACCAAACCCGGGATGGTCAGTCTACTCTGATCCCCTTCAGTAGGATGGGTTTGGTCCCTCCTGGCCCCCTGAGAGTGAGGTTCCCAAGTGTCAAGGCTGGCTGGTTTGGCATAGAGGAAACTGGCAGCCCCTGCCCTTCACCCTCAGAGCTCCTCTTAGCTTGGATCTAAGGCCTGTGTTGCCCCACTAGGAGGAACTGAAACTGAGTCTGATTGTGAATTGAGAGTCTGCATTTGTGTGGCCTTCAAACAATCTGTGTCCATAGTTAATGGAGTCACTTGGGGACTTCCAGGAAAACCCTCTTGAAAACACCCAAGGTTCTTGCTATTTGGGGGTTTTACTGAACTGCTTCTTAGAAGTAAAATGTGAAGTTACCGCTTTAAAAGTCCCCAAAGAAGCTATTGTGATAGGTCCATGGTTTCCTGGGGTTCTTTCGGCCTGGGACACCTTTGGGGTTATATTTGTTGGACACCCATCCACTTTCCTCACATGAATCGTTGCTCTCCTGTTCTCTTTCTGCTATATGATTGCTCCCGCCCGCCTTTCCTCCGAGGTCATCTCACTGGTCCCAAATGGTCACTCTGGCCCCCTCAGCCCAGCAGTGTCTGAAACAGCAGGCCCAGGAACTGCTTCCTTTACAGAAAGAGAACTGGAAGTCCTACTTCTGGGAAAAAGTCTCTGTAGTCTAGAACTGGGGTCGGCAAACTGCGACCCACCGTGTTTTTGTATGTCTCACAAACTAAGGACGGTTTTTACGTTTCTAAATAGTTGGGGAACATTTTAAAAGGAATATTTCTTAATGCGAAAATTATATGAAATTCAGGTTTTTAGTGTCCAGAAAGTTGCGCTGAAATACAGTCACATGCAGCAGAAAACACTCCTTTCAAATACGTAAAGCGCCAGCATGTTCCTGTACTGTTGATGACTGCTTTTGCCCTACAACCGCAGAGTGGGTAGTGGTGACAGGGATGGGATGGCCCTTGTCAGAGAAAGTTTGCCAGCCTCTGGTCCTGAGCAAGCAGCCCACATGCCCTCCCCATTCCCGTCCCCAGCATGGTTTTTGTCCCCTTAGGGCCGCGGAGTGGCAGCTGGACCAGCCATCATGGAGTGGCCGGCTGCGGATCACTGCAAAAGGGCAGGTGGCCTACATCAAGCTGGAGGACAGGACCTCAGGTAAAGGCAGCGGAGGCCCTAGTGGGGCTGAGATGCCACACCTCCTACTTTGTGAAGGGAAAGGCGGCCCTGGCCAGTCCACTCAGGTCATGGGAACCGAACCTCGAAATCAAAGGCCCAGCTGTACCTCTAAGCCGCCTCCATTCCCCCCACCTTTAATTGTAGAAAGCACTGTCTCCAGGTGTAAAAGGGAGTATTTCCTGTCCAGCACCTGTCTTTGGTGGGGGGCATCCTTAAGAACATACTAATTTTGGAATCCAGGAAGAGGAGACCTACAGGTTGGTCACAGGTAGGAAGCCCCAGAGTTTGCTTTGAAGACCAGCTTTGGGGGGAAGATGCACAACCCTCTGCAGTTGAGCTCTGCTTCTTACTCAGGAATTCTGTTTATCAACTAAATGGGTAACTCCCCAGACTGACCACGCCCATTAACTGAAAGAGCCGGAAGCTGTCCTACTCAGCTCTTTGGTGAAAGGGCAAGCCAAGCCGGCCTGTGTTGGGGTCAGCTGGCAGATGTCACCTTAGGGGAAATCTGTCTGGAAGTCATGTGCCACCAGGGCTTCCGGGTGAGCTGTGGAGGGCAATGCGATCTGAAAGAGCCCCAGCCCCCAGAGCAGGCATCGGGCACTGTGGCATTCGGTCATTTATTTTTCTAACATGTAGAGATTTTCCTGGGTGGGATGGGACCAAGTGTAAAGCGTCATAGGCAAAACCGGCTGCCTCTGAGAACTGCATCTCTTGTGTCTGAGCTTTGAGACCTTGGGCGAGCCACACATGACCTCTAGTGCCTTGGCCTCCTTTTTGAAATGGGGATCCCATTAGCTCATACTTCACAGGATTGTTGGAAATACGAAGTGAGCACACATTTATCCAGTTGCTTTGTGAACTGCAAGGTGACCCAAAGCATTGATTTGTTCTGGAACATGGGGCTGGCTGGGTATTGGCTGCAGAGGAGTTTGAAAAGACAGCTGCTGTGACTAGGCCAGAGAACTCTGGCTTTTAGATTTGCTGGGTGATCTCACAAGGCATGGCAACACCTGTTTTCTGGGACCCTTGGGAACGGACTTTACGGTGACAGCCTAGTGGAACAGCGACTGCCCAGAGCTGAGCCTCCCCTGCAGGAGCCACCCCAGCATGCTCTTCGCTCGGGGTCAGGCCTGCTGGGTCCTCTTTGTCTCTTGCTCTGCACTCCTTCTCGGCCAAGGCTAGTGGCATTTGGGCCAGGGGAGTGTTGTGGGCTGTCAAGTCAAATTTCAGATATGTAGCAACACCCCTGGCCTCTGTCTACCAGATGCCAGTAGCACTGCCAAAGTGTGAAAACCAAAAATCTCTTCACACATTGCCACATATCCCTGGGGGCGGACAGGGAGCAAAACCACCCTTGGTTGAGAATCACTGCTCTAGGCTGAAGGTGTCCAGGTGAGTCCCAGATCCCTAGGGACGAAACTAGGGGGGCAGAGAAATTATCAAGAAGCTACAGACTTGGGGTCCACCGATTTGGATTCAGTTCAGCCTTGATTGCACAGTCACCTGTGAACCCCAGCATTGAGTAGAGAAGCCTTGGTCAAGTACTGGAAGCGCGAACAGAGGTCAGCACCTGTGGAAGTGATGCGAGTCCAGAACGCCCCCAAAGGTGTGCGCTGCACTGGGGCCTAGAGAACTGGAGTGACAAGGGATGCATTCCATAGGGGCCCCTTTTAAAACCGGTGGTCCTCTTAGCCTAACTCAGCTGCTTCAGATCCTCCTCTTTTTTTTTTTTTTTAAAGATTTTATTTATTTATTTGTCAGAGAGAGAGAGAGCGAGCACAAGCAGAAGGAGAGGCAGGCAGAGGGAGAAGCAGGCTCCCTGCTGAGCAAGGAGCCCGACGCAGGACCCTATCCCAGCACCCTGGGATCATGACCTGAGCCGAAGGCAGACGCTTAACCGACTGAGCCACCCAGGCATCCCTGCTTCACATTCTTCTGTAGGTGCCCAAACCCTCTTTCACTGGGTTCCACGGCTCCTCTACAGTCCTGCCTCAGGTCCCAGGCCTTTTCTGAGGTTGTGCTATACCTGGACCAGGGCCTGCCTGCTCCGGGGCCCTCGGGTGTGGGCAGGTCAGCTCTAGCTCAGCCCTCCTGTGGGAATGGAGTTCCAGCATTGCTAGAGCTTTGGATTGTCAGAGAAGACTAGAAATCTGGATTATTTTACATGTAATTTGATTTTGAAAAGTTTGGCAGTTAAATTAAGAATATTAACACTGGGCTGTATCTGACTTGCAGGCCACTCCTGACTTAAACCTTTCCTTGGTTATAGGTCTGTGTCTTCTCTTCCATCAGAATGGATTTGTTTTGAACCCCAGAGTAAGGTTTGCCTCTCTGCCTTTCAGGAAAAAGACCCTAGTGGTGTGATAGAAATGTTAGGCTGGAAGGGGGCTCAAGGCTCACCCTAACTTGTGCTTCCAGGGGAGCTCTTTGCTCAGGCCCCGGTGGATCAGTTTCCTGGCACAGCCGTGGAGAGCGTGACGGATTCCAGCAGGTACTTCGTTATCCGCATCGAAGATGGAAACGGTAGGTGCGGGTCTCGGGGGGTGGGGGGTCCTCCTCATGAGAAGGGTTTCCTCTGCCTCTGGCAAGTGGGATTAATCATGTGTTGTCCCCCAGGGCGCCGGGCGTTTATTGGAATTGGCTTCGGGGACCGAGGCGATGCCTTTGACTTCAATGTTGCATTGCAGGACCATTTCAAGTGAGTGGTTCGAGGCCACAAGTGCTCATGCCTCCTCCCTGCTTTCCCTGGACAGAATGGTTTCCCAGCTTAGGATACCCAGCTGGTTGTGTGGGATTCGTCTGCTAGCAGAGCCTCCGGGAGACTCACTGCTCCTGTGGGGCAGGCTGCCTTCTCTCCTTTCCAGTCCTTTCCCTTTCCCCTGGCCCTGTCTCTCACTGGTCAGCGGACCCAGCCTCTGAGCTGCCATACCTCTTCCCTTACTGGCACCAGAGGAGCCGGAGGCCATGGGAGGCTCATTCCTGAGCCTGTTCCTCCGTGATACAGTAAGTGGTGGCAGGTGGCCACCCGCCAGATGTCCTGGGAGTCCTTTCTAAAGCTGAAAGACAAGGGCAGGGAAGACTGCTCCCCTGCCACCTACAGGCCTCCATCTCTGGCCGCTGGGAAGTTGGAGTTTGTGCAGCAACTCACGTGGGCACCTCTGGCCCTTCCCTGGCCTGCTGTCTAGGCCCGGGGGCTGCTAGATGGGTATTGCGTGGAGGGTGGGGGGACCTTTGTGTTGCTCTCTATTTCCTGGGCATCTGTCTTGTCTCACCGTCTACCTTACGAGTCCTTATGAGTGGGGCATGTGGTTACACTCTCCTAGTCCTCATGCCAAGTGCTAGGGGGGCGAGGGCCAGGTTCTCAGATTTCCTGAAGCCCGGTGTCAGGACCTTCTTTTACATCCATGAGCTCACTGAGTTCTCATAGCTGTCTTTAACACATACAGAATTGTATTTCCATTTCGTTGATGGGGAAACTGATGTGCACGCAGCTACTTATGTGGCAGAGTCAGGATTTGAATTCAGGCCCAGCTCGCAAGCCTGCGTGCGCTTTTTCTACCATACAAAACCTCTTCCTGGAGCAGTGGCCGGTGGAGGCGGAGTGAGGGCGGGAATGCAGGGCAGCCGGTCTCTTCCCCACCTTTTTCTTGTCCCCTGCCCAGGTGGGTGAGACAGCAGTGTGAATTTGCAAAACAGGCCCAGAACCCAGACCAGGGCCCCAAGTTGGACCTAGGCTTCAAAGAGGGCCAGACCATCAAGCTCAACATCGCGGTGAGTCCCACCCTCACTTGGCTTTGTTGGCCAGCACCCAACCCCGGCCCAGAACCCACCCCTTTTTTCCCCAGCCTTCAGTTCCCCATCAGTTGAGTAGATGTTTGTGGATCAGCAGCCTTTTGCCAGGTCCTGTGCCGGGTGGTGAACGAGAGAGCTCTGCTCTCGTGGAGCTCAGAGTTAAACGGAGACGGGCGAGACAAGATGTGACCACATCCTGGCAGGGGAGGGGATGCAGCGCGGTGCCGTGAGCTCCTAGAGGAGGGGCATGCAGCCCATGGTTAGGGGAAGCAAGGAAGTGTTCCTGGAAGAAGTGACCTGTAAGGAAGGGGAAAGAGGGAGATCAAAAGGCGGTTCAAGCAGAGGGAACAGCATGTGCAAAGCCTCTGAGTTGAAAAGAAGCATCAGTCACTTGCTCCCAGGGCTGGCATTTCTGACCAGGCTCTTAGAATGGGGGTCAGCTGCATCCTGGCCTTGCACCTCGAGTAAGGAAGATTTGGAAGAGCTCTGGACAGGAAGGTGTTGAGGTGGGTGCTGGGATTCATGGGCAGCTTCTGCTGGTGGGGGTGGTGTCCTGACACCCCGTGTCTTCATCCTGAGCTGCCCTGCATCTGGGTTTCCCTTGTTAGCTCCTGTGGAGAATGGGAAAAGGTAGGGCTGGGCTGGGTGTCCAGGACTCGGTCCTCACCGGACTATAGGGAGTGGGGTTGGAGTGATTTGGGGGAATCAAGAACCACATGGAAATGTTTTGTGAAGAAACTTTGTAACCCTAAGATAATGCTCTTCCTCTTTACTTACTCTTTATTTACTATCTCTTTCTCCTCTTTTCTGCTTCATGCTGGTGATGATTTGGGACCCTTGACGTTGGCCAGCTGGCCCTTAAGAGAAAATACAGGTCATGTCCAGTGGACTGGTTGGGATGTGAGTCCTCTCTTGCTGGGAGGAAACTAACATTTAATGAGCATCAGCTGTGTGCCAGGTAGTGTTTTTAGGCACTTATATGAATTAAGCGTTCTCCCATTTTACAGGCAGGGAAATAAAGCTTAGAGAGTTTAAGGGACTTGCCCAGGTCATAGAGCTGGAAATAACCAGCACAGCTGGACTCTGACTGAGGGCTTTGAGGCTTCTGGCTTTAGGGCTGTGGTCTTAGCGCTGGGTTAAGCTGCTGCTTCTCACAAGGTGGGAGCTGTGTCTTCCTCTTTGTAACTTGGCACTGGTTTCTGGCTCCCGTCGGGGCTCAGGTTTTTGTTTTTGTTTTTATTTATTTATTTTATTTTTTTAAGATTTTATTTATTGAGAGCAGGGGCGGGGGGAGAGAGAAAGGGAGAAGCAGACTCCCCACTGAGCAGGGAGCCCGAAAGAGGGCTTGATCCCAGGACACTGAGATCATGACTAGAGCTGAAGTCAGATGCTGACTTGGCTGAGCCACCCAGGCGCCCCTTTTTTTTAATGTTCTATGGAAGTATGATATGCATACAGAAAAGTGCACACATTATAAATGCAGAACTCTGTGAATTTTTGAAAACCAAATGTACCCACGCAAACTAGCCCCCAGATCAAGAAGCAGAGATTAGGGGCGCCTGGGTGGCTTAGTTGGTTAAGCGACTGCCTTCGGCTCAGGTCATGATCCTGGAGTCCCGGGATCGAGTCCCGCATTGGGCTCCCTGCTCAGCAGTGAGTCTGCTTCTCCCTTGGACCCTCCTCCCTCTCGTGTTCTCTCTCTCTCTCTCTCTCTCAAATAAATAAATAAATAAAATCTTTAAAAAAAAAAAAGAGATCATCCGCATTCTGGAAGCCCCTCTCCTGTTCTTGTCCGCAGGACAGAGTCACCACGGTCCTGAGTGGAATGCCCTAGATTTTGTTTTCAAAGAAAATCTGCCTCTGTTCTGTTGCTCGTAGTTTGTCCATTGTCACTGCAGTGGTGTATTTCATTGCGAGAATGCATCACAGTGGTACTCTTTGCGGGTATTGTTTTCAGATTTATTTATTTATTTGAGATGAGGAGGGGCAGAGGGAGAAGGAGAGAGAATCCTCAAGCAGACTCCCTGCTGAGCGCAGAGCCCCACGTGGAGCTCAATCCCACGACCTGAGATCACGACCTGAGCCCTGAGATCATGACCTGAGCCGAAACCAAGAGTCAGACGCTTAACCAGCTGAGCTCCCCAGGCGCCCCCCGGTGTTACTCTTTAACTAGACAGTGAACACTGGGGTAGTTGCCAGTCTGGAGCTATTACAAAAAGTAACGGCTGTGAACGTGCAAGTGCATGTCTTTCAGTGCCATGAGTATGTGTTTCTGTGGGGTCTGTTTCTAGGAGGGAAATTGTAGGGTCATCAGTTCACGTGTTCAGCTTTATAGATTCTTCCAGACAGTTTCTCCAGGTAGTGTTCCCTGTTTACATCCTCCAAGCAGTGTGTGAGTGAGCGTTCTGGTTGCTCCACATCCTTGTCAGTACTTGATAGTCTACGTTTTGGCCATTCTGGTGGGTGTGTAATGGTATAGCACTCGTTTTGATTTGTAGTTTTAATTTGTATTTCCCTGATGCTTAATGAAGCCAGGGCTGAGTTTTCGAATTAGATGTGTTTGGGATAGCTCTGGAATTGTGATGCTTTGAGCACAGCTCAACACAGTGAGTGCTGGGCAGCTGTTGACCATCTTTTGGTTATACAGACATTTGGGGCTTGGGGACCCCCTGGGCCCTCTTGGTGGGGTTTTCCGATAAGCAGGGGGACCTTAGCAGAACTGACTGGTTTGCATCCCTCGCCTCTCTTCAGAACATGAAGAAGAAGGAAGGAGCAGCTGGGAGTCCCCGAGCACGGCCCGCCAGCACAGGAGGACTGAGCCTGCTTCCCCCGCCCCCGGGGGGGAAGTCCTCCATCCTGATCCCCCCGCCTGTGGAGCAGTTGTCTGGGGGGGGATCCCTCGTCCAGACAGCAGTTGCTCCCAGTTCAGGTCAGTGCTCGGGAGTCACTGTACTTGCTGCGAAAGCTGCACCTGCGGGTTCCTCTCCCTGCAGGTGCAGCTGGGGCCCCGTGGTGCTCCCTCCTTCACTCACACTGTCCATCATGTGGTACCTGTCTGTGACACCACGAAGCTCATTCTGCCCAGACTGGGTAAGGGGTTCCTCTCTTCCCTGATACCTGCCACGTCCCCCCCTCAGTGCCTCTGTCTACCCCCGATGGGTGGGGGCTGCAGCTTGTTGGTTGTGACACCGATTTGCTATGAAAGCATCAGCATGTGGGTTCCTGGTTCTTAGAAGCTGCTTAGT
This sequence comes from Zalophus californianus, assembly GCF_009762305.2. NCBI lineage: Eukaryota > Metazoa > Chordata > Mammalia > Carnivora > Otariidae > Zalophus > Zalophus californianus. Next base: position 12,027,784 of record NC_045598.1, read on the forward strand.
GTTTGTCGAGTGGGTGGGTGGGTGGTGGAGACATGGTCTGCTCATATCTGGTAGGAGACAGGAGTCCTGGGCACAAAGACCAATTGTATGGGTCCACATATGACCAGCCAGGATGATGTGGGGAGGCTCCATGGAAAAGGTGGCATTGGAGGTGGGCCTTGAAGGAAGCAGATGGGGGCAGGGGACGCTTGGCGTTCCAGACAGAAGAGTGTGAATAAGGCTCAGATTTTTAAACACCTGGTGTGTATAGGGAAATGGATGTAGCATAAGTATGCCAAGGTGAGTGGTAGAAAATAAAATCGGGGATTTAGTTTAGAGCAAGGTCCTTGGTAAGGCCCTCAGGAGGCTAGCAAGCCGAGAGGCAACTCGCCCAGCACGCTATGCTGGTGCTTGTTCTAAGGTGTAAAGGAATGCCTTTTGGTGACCCTGGGATTCCAGAAGTTAGTGCCCAGTACCAGCCACCGATGGAGATGGGGAGCTAGCCCATTTCCTTGGCCTCCCCACCCTACCCGCCCAGCCTAGCCGATGTTCCAAGCCTTCCCCAGGCTGGGTGATTTCTCCATACAGATCTCACTAGGTTCTAGAGGACAGGATTGCAGGAAGCCTGCTTTCTTTCCCTTTTAAGGGTGTGGACATAGGCTTCCCCATCTGCCGATCAGGCTTCCAATCTCAGCCTTGTGGGGGATTCCCAGCCCAGGAGTGGGCAGGAGTAGTGGTCAGCCAGCCTCTGCCACAGAACGAGGAACCATTCTTCCAGCATTGTTTCTCAGAGTAACAGGACCACCTGCCTTGGCATCACCAGGAACGTGGACAGGAATCTGTGTTCCTAACATTATTTGTATGCTCACTGAGGTCTGAGAGCCACTATCTTAGGCCTTCCCTCGGTTACTGATGCATGTTTAACATCTAATATGGAGTATCTACTATGTGCCAGGCAGTGTTTTAAGCCCTGGGAATGTTGCAAGTACAGCACCAAGTTCCCGCTCTCAAGGGCTTATGGTTTGTTTTGTTTTGTTTTAAGATTTTATTTATTTATTTTGAGAAATCGAGAGTGATGGGGGCAGAGGGAGAGGGAGAATCTCAGGGAGACTCCACTAGGAGCACAGATCCCAATGTGGGGCTTGATCTCATGATCCTGAGATCATGACCTGAGCCAAAGTCAAGAGTCGGACACTTAACTGACTGAGCCACCCAGGCGCCCCAAGGGCTTACATTCCAACGTACAAGACAGGCAGTTAGGGTGTCTGCACAGACAAAATGGTGTCAGATAATGAGCCACGAAGAGCTACCATTTCTTGAGCACTTAGTATATCCTGTAAACCAGACTGGCTGAGTTCACATTCTGGCTTATCAATCATGTGATAGTCAGAAGATTGCCTGCTTCTCTGTGCCTCAGTTTTCTCGTCTGTAGGATGGGGGCAGTCATGATAGCCTATGGTGTGGGTTTCTTGTGAGGATCAAATGAGCTGATCCGTGAATACCTAAAACACTAAGTGCTTGTGTTTGTCAGGTCTCGTTCCACTAATGTCATTATCACCACCGCGTGCTGGGCCTTCTCCAAGCATTCACTGTATTAGCTCCTGCGGCGCAGACCGGTTCTGTGAAGTAGTCACTGTCACCGTCCGTCACCCCCGTTTGAGAGATAAGGAGACAGACTCAAGGGATGCGTGTCAAGTCACACAGTTGGTTCTGGCCTGTCCTCCCCCACGGACTGTGATGGGTCTGAAGGAGACAGTGCACGATAAGCACTTGGCGAGCTACAAAACTAAATCCTTGAGGGCCCTCGGGATGCTACCTGGTCTCCTGGCCCAGAGCAGATCAGAAATAGCAAATTGGTGGGAGGGCGGAGGGAGGAAGGCGCCGGGCCTTTAGCAGGGACAGCAGCACAGGGTGAGGTGCTGGCAAAGCACAGAGGCGGGCACGGTAGCCCCATGTGCCCCCACCTTGATGAAGAGATACACACAGATACTGGCTTCTGTGTTGCTGCTTCTGGAAGGCTCGCCGCAAACCCTAACCACTTTGGGTCCCAGCACTTGGCACATTTCTGGAGCATAACTTTTTCATTCAGTTGATCCAGACCCTGGACTGAGGGCTTTATGTGAAGATGACCTTGCGTCGTCGGTGGGCGGGAGATTCAAGAAGCCAGGGCGGGAGAGAGTGAATTTTAAACAGATTGCCAACACATAAGCAGTTGGAAACAAGGTCAGCTTCAGGCATGAGTGATGGATGGTGTGTGACTCGTCCTCACTGGCACCCTGCCTTCCACCTTGTATGTATATGGCTTTCCACTTTTCTCCAGGAGCCCCCAAGGGCTCATGAACAGGTGGAAATGTGGCAGCTTGTTTGTTTGTTTGTTTGTCCCAGAGCAGGTCTCTGTGTGTCTTTCTCGGCCACCCGGAATCATGAGACTGATTTCAGGGTCACTGAGACCAGCAGAAAGAGAGATTTCTGACTCCTTTGTCTCCTTTTCTTCTCTCCCTGCCTGGCGGATTTGGGGACATCAGTAGGAGGTGCCACCATGTCCTGGCCGCAACCCAAGCCTGCCACGACTGCCACCACCGACATCTGGGGAGACTTTACCAAATCCACAGGGTGAGGAGAGGGTCACATTTTTGTGGCGGGACTGGGGCCAGGGCTGTGTCCCTAGAAACCTGGGGTTGTTCCAGATGCTTTTCTTCTGGCGTTTGGAGCAACCGCTCGGACTTGGACGTTTTCAGGCCAGCCAGAGGGCAGAGCCCCAGAGTGCCTGCTTTGGGTGGCATACGTCTCTCCATGAAGGCTTTTCACTGCTCTCTACTGCTAGGTGACCTGGGGCTACACTGTAACTCTTCCGGGTCTTCCAACGACCTTTGGCTTGTCCCCAGTAGCAGCTCCCCTCTTCCCCGATGCCACACTCCCCACCCCTGCCCCAGCTAATCCCAGAACACTGGGCAGAACTAGCCTTGGTGCTAGCCTTGGCCTGTCCATGGTCTCTTGCCTTCTCTGCCTCAATAAAACTTCACGCCTTTCCTTGGAGTCGAGGTGAAGAGATGCTAAAAACTCACTGCACCGTTGTTTATAGGGGTAGTCTGCAGGACAGGACTCAGCGCGGGTTTTCCAGAGAGAGGTCGGTTAGACGCTACAGACCTTATGGCCTCTGCTCGCTCAGTCTTGCTTTTGTGGCTCAAAAGCAGCCATAGATGGTGTGTAAAGGAACGGGCATGGCTGTGTGCTAGTAACACTTTATTTACAGAAACAGAGAACTAGATTTGGTCTCTGGGCTATAGTTGGCTGATCCCTGCTCTAGAACATTCAGGGACTGACTTTTTGGAGCTCTTTTTGCCCAGAGAGAAGCCACATTTTATCGACTTTGTATTTTCAAACATCTAAACTCTCCCACCCCTCCCTTTTTTCCTTTTACAGGTCGACTTCCAGCCAGACTCAACCAGGCACAGGCTGGGTCCAGTTCTGATCTGAGTGCAACCCCTCTTTCTCCTCATACAATTTCTGGAAAGGAGCCACCTCACCTGGGCCAACGGAAGGGGGACGAAGCACTCCCAGCCAGCCTCTGTTTGGAGCATGACTCCTCTCCTCCTCGCCCGACTTTCTTGACAGACTGGCATGTTAGGCAGTAAATTGGCACAGTGTCACACTGTTTGCTGGGACTCGAGCGTGCAACCACAACACAGGAGGAGGAACGCTCCAGCATCCCCGTCCCTGTCCGTCTCTTGACGTGAGAGACTCTGAGACTGCTGCTTCCATCGCAGTGACCCATATTAAACACAAGCCCCCAAAGCAAAAGAAGGGGTTGAGCGTGCTCCCTGGCTTCAGCTGGGCCCTTCTCAGTGGTTACAGGCGTCCCGTGATCACTGTCCAGAAGGAGGGCCTTCTGCACTCCCATTGGCTGTAGCCACTTCATTCAAGGTGCCTTCAGAGGGGGGGAGTCCTTCCTGATTTCTGGCAGGTTTATAGGCTGCAGCTCGAACAGCTAATCAGGAGGGAAATCAAGAGTATTAGTCAGCTTTTAAAAAATCTTTAATGTTTGCTTTGCTAACGTGCTGATCTGCACTAACTTGCCTTTGCAAAAGGGACTGCTCCTGCAAGATGCCCCAGCAGGGGCCTCGGAGAGTATTCTACCCTGTCTGCCGCAGGAACTGCTCTGAGCTTCAGAAAGCAGTGTTCGTCTTGGCCAAGTGGCCTGGCTGCCGGGTCTTCTGGGCCAGGTGGGCAGTGCCGGGCTGAGGCAGGCGCCAGAAGCGTGTTTGGGCAGGAAAGCCGGCACTGTTCTCGTGGAGGTGGGGGGTCTGGCTGTCCTGTCCACCGACAGCTCTCTGGGTTCACAGGCTCCCAGCACAGTTCCCAGGGGCCTTGGGTTTTCTCCTTGCTGTGGTTTCTGAAGTGCCTTGTCTGCAGACAGCCTCCTATTTTCGTTTCTCCTTCAGAGACTGTACATGACAGAAGGAGTTCTGAGTGAACTGGAAGCCTGGGGTTGCCTGTATTATGGTTTATGAGAAATAATTTTATCTGAGCACACCTCGAAATTTGCTTTTCTCAGCATTCTTTACCTCTTAATTGAAAAATCGATTTTTTGAAGGGTCAAGACAATGAACTGAAAAAAAAAAAAGTGTTGGCCTTTTTGTGGGACCAGATTCCGAAGATAAAAAAATAAATATTTTTACTTCTGTCAGTGTATGTCAAAGATGAACATGTTTTTGGCAGCATGGCCACTAAGCCGTCCAGGGTGCCACAGCTAGACTCATAGCCACCTCTCACCACTGATCGTGTGTCCAGATTTAAAGTCTGGTGTGAGGGTGTCAGATTAGCCAGAATAAGAGAATTGGGTCTTGTTGCCCTAAGGCAACCAGTAACTTCTCCCCTGTGCATCTGGAAGAGCACCGTCTTTTTAGCTTGTAATGTGGGAGGGGGCCCCTGCCTCCCCCCAAGACCTCTCCATGGAAGCATCTTCCTAAATAGTAAGGGTCTACAGTCATGCAGAAGCCAAAAACGAAAGGCCCCAGCACTTACCAGGCTCGAGGGTTCGGTAAGAAAGCTGCAGTTTTTGTTAGTTATGGAAACTGCTGCTCTGGCAAATAAACCGTGTTAAGAGGGGGACATAGAAAATTAGAATGAAGGGTCCTCTGCCCTTGGAGTAAGAGTAAGGAATTTGCATCAGAGGAGTCTCAGGAGTAGTAAACTTTATGTCTGTTGCCCATTACATCCCATCTTCTTCCTAAGTACTTGAAGGCTGGAAAAGGAAGCTTACCTTGAAGGAGCCCTTCGTTGAGTGGAAGAACCTCCCCTTGGAGGTGGGCTCTTGGGTTCTGGAGATGGACCTGGGCTTTGGGTCTAGGCTCCCTCCTGGTTAGGTGGTGACCGCAGGCTCCGTCCTTAAATGTCACTCACAGGAGGCATAGATGGACTAGCAGGTGCCCATATCCCATAGTTTGGCCTTAATTACCTTCATCTAGAATCAGATAACTTACCCTGAACCATTACTCAAAATGGTGGTGAGGCCTCTGGTGAAGCAGCCGTCAAGGATCTAACCCGAAAAACACCTTGACAGATCTGTGAGGGGTGGGGGTGAGGCAAGAAACATTTTGGTGTTCTCCATCACCAACTGGAATCCTGGCTGGGAAAAAAAAAAAAAACCCTGCTGTGGGACTAGGGTCCCCAGGAAAATCCCCACCACCAAACCAGGCTTCTCTTCACTCAAGACACCTGACTGGAGCTTCCAAGTTGGTGGGGCTTGGGGGGATGTGAGGCCTGGGCTGCGCTCTACAGAGCAGGGGGATTGAATGCCCTGACAGACGGAGGTGGCTCCCACAATTGCCACCACCAGGTGTGCACATCTCATGTAATCTCCTTCCAACGTAGGCCAGACCCGTGACTTCTGAGCAGCCTGAGAAGGGCAAAGGTGGCAAGATGTTTCCATGATCACGTTACAGAACATGACATCTGTCCTGCTGTCCGGACATCTGTCCAGAGACAGACCCTCTCTCCCTGCCTTTGGAGAAGCAAGCTGCCATGTGTGTGCTGCCCCAGTTGGAGGGTCAAAGAGGCAAGGAACTAGGGCAGCCTCAGGCTGACCACCAACAGGGGACCAAAGCTCCTGGTCCAGCAGTCTGCAAGGAACAGAGCACTGCCCGCCCAAACCACGGGAGCCTGGGAGCCTGGAGGCCGGTCCTTCCCCAGCTGGTCGTTCAGATGAGCCCCAGCCCTGGCCAAGGCTTGACTGCAGCTGTGCAGAGGACCCGGCCAAGCTGGGCCCAGACTCCCGACCCAGAGAAACAGCCAGTAAATATTTTAAGCTGCTAAGTTTGTGGGGATACTGTTACATGGCAATAGATGACTAGGAAGTGAGCAAAACGTATTTGAAGCGGGAGTCTCAGAGAAAAGCATCTGGACAGATTCAAGGCCTCTGTGGCCTTGGCAGCTCACTTCACATGCTCCTTTGGGCCTTGTTGACAGCTGTTGCTTGGTGACGCTTACTCCGTGCTAGGCACTGTTCCATGCACTTGGCATAAAACTCGTTTTGCCATCACATCAGCCCTACAAGGTAGGTACTCACCTGTTTTACAAACGATGAGACTGAAGCAGTGAGATTAGGTAGTTTGCCCGAAGTCACGTGGCTGCTAAATGCTGGGTTAAGAGCTGGTTTAGAACCCGGGCGTCTGGCTCCAGCATCCATGCTTTTAATCAGGTTGATCTGCGCAACCAGGGCTGCCTCTAGGGCTGGCTCAGAAGACCTGGTTAATCCGTGGAAGTTCCCATTCTCCTAGTAGATCAAGAAAGCCACAATATTGCAGGTATCAAATGGCAGGCCAAGGATGGGGCTTTGCCTCCTAGGTGATCAGAAGCCACTGCCATGCATCACGGCACATAGTAGGCTCTCAGTAGCTGTTGATTCCTCTGAGCAGAGAGTGACGGGAGGATGCCGTGCTCTGTGGGCAGAATGGACCGGAGTTGGGAGAAGGCCAGTTTTTCCTTACTGCAGCTTGAACATGGATGTTTTAATGTTTTCTTCCAGATTACAGATGTAACCCAGGTACGAAAACAAAACCACAAAGAATATTAGCGATCATCCCAAGCATTCCTTGGTTTGTAGGAACATGGGCCCACATCTGCCTCTGTCTTCATGTGGCCTTCTCCCTGAGTCTCTGTGTGTGTCCTCTCCCTTTCTTGTAAGGACACCCTGCACTGGATTTAGGGCCTTAGGTGTATCGGTGGACCTTAAACCCAGGACGATTTTATCTCAAAGTCCTTAATTATATAATCCTTAATTATATCTGCAAAGGTCCTATTTCCAAATAAGGTCACATTCACAAGTATTGGGGGTTGGGACTTGAACATATCTTTTGGGGGGACACAATTCAACTCGCCACAGTCTACCCACTCCAAGGTCCATCAGTAGTAAGGCATGGGTTATATAAATTTAGATACATCCATATAGTGGAATACTAGATTTTGGGGGGAAAACGGAATGAAAAAGCTCTTGATAGGGGCGCCTGGGTGGCTCAGTTGGTTAAGCTTCTGCCTTCAGCTCAGGTCGTGATCCCGGATCCCTGGGATCGAGCCCCACCTGCTTCTCCCTCTCCCTCTGACTCTCCCCTCCACTTGTTTTCTCTCTCAAATAAATAAAATCTTTTTTTTTTTTCTTAAAGCTATTCATATAGAGGTAAGGAAGTATTGCTGAGCTCTATCAAGGGCAGGCAGGAAGGTACAGAATAAGGTGTAGATAGAATATGCTATTTTGCATAAATGGGAAGGAAAGCTACTTTTATGTGCATAAAATGTCTCTGGAAATGTACACAGGAAATAGCACCCCACAAGTTGCCTGCAGGTGAGAACTGGGTGCCTGGGAGACGGAGATGCTAGACACCAGGAGATACTTTTACTTGATAGCTTTGTTTGAATCTGACCCATGTAAATGTACCACCTTTTCAAAGCAAGAAAGAAAAACTACATTTAAAAGGTCATCTGTCATATCAATACCCAAAGATACGGAGCAGGGTGAGCATTTTAGTGTCTTTTCATCTTACTATATATAAGCAGTAAATAAATTGTATTTTTTGTTTTTTACAAATACGGGCTTAGTGTTCTGAAACACTTCACTTAATAACTTATAACCATTTCTCCAGGCATTGACTGTTCTTCTCTAACATTTGGAATGACTTCATGGTTTTCCATTAAACGAACCACCCAAGATTATATATGTTATTGCTGGACCTTTCAGTCTTCCCAATTTTTTTGCTATTCAAGTTGGACCTTATAGAAAGACTTTGCAAGTAACCCTTAAGATATCAGTGAATCCAGTTAATCAGAACGCCCCGTCCTCTAAGCTTCCTGGTTAATGTGGTTTTACGGATGGTGGGCAGAGTCCAACCCAGCCTAGCACCCGGATTTGGCAGGCATTTGGCCTTAGCAACCCTGGGGTGGAGATTCCAGTCACTTGTTTTCCAGTTACCTGAGCTGCGGATTTAGAACCCTCTGCAGTGAGCAGGTGAGCCCCTCGTGCGACTCGCTTCGGGTGGCTGGTCTTGGGGTCGCTGGGCGGAGCACCATCTAGTTATGGGGCAGGGTGGCCAGTGGGCAACAGTTCTGGGGACTCAGTTGACCCACTGGTCAGGCTGAGCTGAGCAGAGCCACTGACTCGGCACAGCAGGGACACAGCCTCGTCATAGAGAGGGGGGCCAGAGGCCTCCCGAGGAGGCCTGGGGTACATATGCGACTCCCCTGCAGCAGGGTCCTGTGGGCTCTGGGGTAAGAGGGTCAGGAGAGAGCTGCTGTGTTTGCTGTCCCTCCCAAAGTCTCACATCAGGGAGCATAGTATAGAGAGGAAAGAAGGGGGGGATTGAAAGCCAAAGAACTCACTGCCGTGCGCATCCTTGGGCGAGTGACTGTACCTCTCTGAGTCTCGGTTTCCTCATCCATAAAATAGAAATAATCCTAGAACCTGCTTTGCAGCCTAGATCCTGTTTCACAGAGCGTTCAGAGGGGACTGAGGATAGCATGAGAAAATGGAAGCCACGGCAGCCCGCACAGTGTGGCACGCAGCCGGTGGAGGCTGCCTTCAGGTGCAGGTGCTGGTAACCAAGGGACCCCTGGTGGAGGCAACAGGCAGGTCTGCTGGCAGGAGGGACAGGGATGGGGGCCTGAGCCTGGACCCTGGTGCTGGGAGGAGCTCTCTGGAGTGAGGGCTCTGCAGGAACGCAGGATCAGCAGTGGACTGGTGAGGCCATGAGCCTGTCAGGGCCTGGGTAGGGACCCAGCAAGTCTGGGGACTCCAGACAGGGTGACACAGACCTGGGCCATGCTGGGGTACCTGGGGGCCAGCTGTGCTTACTGGCAGATGTCAGTCAGCCCTCCCTTGTGCCCTTCTCCTCCCAGCCTCACAGCTCCACCTCCCCATCCCCAAACCCCAGGGATTGACCCAAACCTTTCTCGACTCACAGCCCTGGCCCAGGCCACAGCCTTGCCCGCACCATCCCAGGGTGTCAGGGCTTGAAGGCCACACTGGCAGCCTCAAGTGCCGTTTCTCAGATGTAAGACCCAGGCCCTTCTCTGACAGATAGAAAACTCCCACTCACCCCCTCCTACCCACCTATGGCTGCTTTCCAAATATAAAATCATAAAATTAGGGGCGCCTGGGTGGCTCAGTCGGTTAAGCTACTGCCTTCAGCTCAGGTCCTGATCTCAGGGTCCTGGGATCGAGCCCCGAGTGGGGCTCCCTGCTCAGTGCAGAGCCTGCTTCTCCCTCTGCCTCTGCCACTCCCCCTGCTTGTGCTCTCTCTCTCTCTCTCTCTCTCTGTTAAATAAATAAATAAAATCGTAAATCATAAAATTAAACATGCTTTTTCAAAACAAGCGCACCCCTTTCTCTGCCCTAGAGATTCAGAGCTGCCTCCTCCTTTGAAAATGGATGATTTGATTCAATGCTTTGGAGAACAGAGGGAGACTGAGGCCCAGTGTGCGGATAGAATCTAGCTTACTGTTAAATGACAGATCACGGTTTAGTTTCGAAAGCATGGTTTCCTCGGAGTGCCTGGCTGGCTCAGTCTGTGAAGCTTGAGACTCTTGATTCCGGGTTTGTGAGTTTGTGCCCCACTTTGGGTGCAGAGATTCCAACAACAACAACACCAACAAAAAGCACGGTTTCCTCTATGGTCTGATCCCTATCCCATCTGGGCAAGGCACATGAGTTTGAGAGAAAGAGTGGGTAGCAGATGGAGTTCCGCCATTTCACAGATGAGCAAACTGAGGCCAGAGCGCCTCAGGCTAGGTTGCAGGGCAAGCAGGAAAACGTTCTCCTGCGGGTGGCAGTCATCGAAGCCTCAGTACTGTTACATGGTGCGCTCCGAAGGCGCGGTCAGGGAATAACCCCTCAGTCTGGCTGGCGATGCGTGGAGGCCAGAGCTTGAGTTTTAGACCTTCGAGGCCGGGCCAGGGAACACAGGCGAGACCATAGCGGGACTCTGCAGCTAAGCGTAGGCATTTCCCCTCATGCAAAAAGGAGCGAACAATCCCTGTTTGCTGCGTTGTCCGGAGCAGCAAACGAGACCGTGTTGGAAAAACCCTCAACCCAGTACCCGCCACCAGCAAGCGCTCAACAGTTTCGGGGCGCTGCATTTGTCCCTGCCGCCGCCACGCTGGGACCCGGGGACGCGACGCGCCCTTCACCTCGGGCTACGCGGGACCGCGGGCGGGGCGGGCACTGGCGCTGGCCCCGCCCCCAAAGCAGACTCCGCCTCCGCCCCATCCAGGACACGCCTCCACCATCTGTCCCCGCCCCCCGTTCACGCCCCGCCCCGCCCCTCCCGGCCCGTGTGGCGGCGGCGGCGGCGGCGGCGGCGGCAGCGGCGGCGGCGGCGGCGGCGCGCGAAGGTAGGAGGCCGCGGGCGCGCGCTCCGGCGGGCGGAGGCCGCGGGGCTGAGGCGGCGGCGCGCGCGGGCGGGAAGGCGGGCGCGCGCCAAGGGGCGGGCCGGAGTTGCCGTCCCCCGGCCCTGGGGAAACCGTGCGCCCTCGCCGCGTCCCCGCACCCCCGGCTCTGCGGGCGTCCTGCGTGCCCCCCCGCTCCAGACCCTGCCCCGACTCTCGCGGGCTGGGGGCCGGGCGCGGCGGGGGCCTGCCGGGCTCAGCGGCCTGAGGCCCCGATGTGGGCCCCCGTGCCGGGTCCCCTCGTCCCGCCTGCTGGGCCGCCGCGGGAGGCCCTTCCCCAGCGTCGCCACAAACAGCAGCTCCCGCGCTGCGGCTTCCTGTGGGCCCGACACCGTCCTTGCTGTCCTCGCGCGGGAAGGCATTTCGCCCTCGCTGCGACCCGACGGAGTGCAGAGTAGCCCCATCTTACCGATGAGGAAACTGAGGCCCAGAGCGGTCAATTGAGTGGCCCAAGATGGCACAGCCTGTGCAGGGATTTGGGCCCTCCTCGGGTTTCTCAACGTGGGGCCTACGGTTGGCATTTTGAATGGTCTCCGTCTTGATTTTTATGCAAACCCAAGAGGACTGTGGTCTGGGCCAATGTCTGCTCCCATGGTGGCCAGTCTCCCCAGCTCCCCCTGGGACTGGGACTTGTCTGGGGGATTGGGACACTGTGGGGCAGTGTCCATCAGGGTACCCTCTGTCTGTTTTCATCTGAGATTTCCTCTTTTCCTTAGATGGGCTCATAGCAGGTGCTTAATAAATAAAACAAGTCCTGTGTTAGGAGCAGACCGAGGCTAAGGCCAGGCTGGGCTCCTTAGTTAGGAGCAGGGTTCAGAAAAGACCTCAGGAGTCAGAACTCCTCGATCTTGAGGATTTGCCTGACTTAGCTCCTCCTCTCCCCAGGCTTTCTCTCAAGCCCTGGAGATGAGGGCCAGCCCTTGGACACTAGGCACCCCTCCCACTCAGGGGTCCCCTGTGGGGGATGCTGTCAGGTTGTTACCCTGAGCTCCTGGGGTGTTCCCTGGGGGTCCTTCTGGGGTCTGTGGGTGACATCTTTTATGGCCAGGACTTGCCCAATGTGACGCCCACCAAAGCTCAGGGGAATTGTTTCTTTTTCTTTAATTTCTTTCATTTATTTCCTATATTATTCCTATATCATTCCTAGTCTCTTAGCATTCATTCATTCATTCATTCAACAGCTGTTCATGGAGCGCTGGCTGTGGAGACAGCATTGAACAAGGCCAACTTGGTCCCTGTCCTTGGAGGAGATAGAGAACATACATGTTAGAGAAAATAGTGTATGACTATGGGCAGGGACACCACTTTAGTTGGGAGGTCAGGATTAGCTCTCTCAGAAGGTGATACTTTTGAGTCAAGATCTGGTTGACAAGCAGGAATCAGCCATGCAAAAGAGGGAAGAGCATTGCAGGCAGAGAAAGTGGCAGGTGCAAAGGTTCTGAGGTGGGAGTGTGCCTGATGTGTTGTGATGAGAATCAAGGCCAGCATGGCTAGGGTGGCATGAGCAAGGGGAGAGAGGGAAGGGGATGATGAGGTGGGAGAAGTGGACTGGGGCCAGATTGGGCAAGCCTTGTAGGCTGTGGCCGGACTTTGAATTTCGTTATTTTATTTTGAGTGTGATAGGAAGAGTGTGTGTGTGTGTGTGTGTGTGTGTGTGTGTGTGTGTGTGTGTGTGTGTGTGTGTGTGTGTGGCGTGGGGGGGAGGGACATTGAGCAGAAGAGGGATGTAATCTCCATTGCATGAGAATAGACTGGAACTGAGGGACAAGAGTGGAAGCAGGTAGACCTATGAAGAACCATCTCAGTAGTGCAGGCAAAAGATGGCAGCAGCTTATATAATACACATCCGAGACCCAGGGTGGTGCTTGGCACACAGTAAGCGCTACATAATGGTAGCCATTGCTGTTATTGTTCAAAACTTTGGAACCAGGCATGCCTGGGTCTCACATGTGGCTCCAGCTCTTCGTGCTGGGTAACTTTGAGCAAGTTATTTAACTTCGCTGGGCCTTAGTGTTGTCATCTGTAAAGTGGGTAGAACAGTACTGGCGTCACAGGGCTATCAAGAAGGTTAAAACAGACAAGGTACAGATGCAAAGTTACGGACAGAGGGCCGGGCTCATGGTTGGTTCAGTGTTTTTGTTCTAATTTCTGGTCAGCTGTAGGAGAATAAAGGCATAAGTGGGTAAGAACACGGATGTGTTTGAAATGCATGAGTAATCTCTGAGGGATTTTTTTGGCTGGTTCCTGCCGCTAGATCTGGCAAACTGCAGGCTTGGAGGGTGGGCAGAGGCCAAGCAGGCTAGGAGGGAACAAGTGCAAAGAGTGTCTCCTCTGTATTTATTCGCCAAACAATGGCTGAGGTACGCTACTGTGTACCAGGCACAAGGTTCTAGAATGGGTACTGGGAAGAGCCAATAATAGTAGTGGTAGTAATGATGACACTTAATAAGAGCCAACACTTATACACTCCTTAATAGCGTGTAATCATTTGTTTTTAAGATTTTATTTATTTGACAGAGAGAGACACAGCGAGAGAGGGAACACAAGCAAGGGGGGTGGGAGAGGGAGAAGCAGGCTTCCCGTGGAGCAGGGAGCCCGATGTGGAGCTCGATCCCAGGACCCTGGGATCATGACCTGAGCCAAAGGCAGACGCCCAGTGACTGAGCCACCCAGGCGCCCCAAGGGAGTCCCATTTCTTTCTTTTTTTTTTTTTTAAAGATTTTATTTATTTATTTGAGAGAGAGAATGAGAGAGAGAGAGCACATCAGAGGGGATAGGGTCAGAGGGAGAAGCAGACTCCCTGCCGAGCAGGGAGCCCGATGTGGGGGGAGTCCCATTTCTTAAGAAGAATTGGAAATATGTTTTGGGGAACACATAGCAGTCTCTGCCACACCACATCCAAGCACACAGCTAAGCAGAGATCACCTTATTGAATCCTCATGACAGAAACAGTCACCACCATTATCATCCCATTTTACAGATGAGGAAACTGAGGCTCAGAGAGCTGAAGTCACTGGCCCAGGTCACGCAGCTGGTAGGGAGGCATAGTCAAGACTGGAGTTGGATGCTGAAGCTATAACGTCCAGACGTTTTCTATGAGGAATTCAATCACTGTTTTGAGATTTGACTGCAGATGTGGCACACACAGGGTTTAGATGTGATTTCTTGGGATCTAGAGAACCCAGTTGGACTCTAGGGGGAGAACTCAGGGCAGAGCCAAGGGTTCTGGCATCCTGCTCCCTTCCCCTAATCCATTAGGGCACTGGCTGGGGGAAGGCACAGAATAGTTCAGTTCACCAAGCACATCTGGGGCCCCCTCGGTGCCAAGCTGGGCAAGCAGGGGTGGAGATCCTGGCCTAGGGGGCGTTTGTGACCTCCCCGCTGCTCAGGTTATGGGTGTGCAGCCTATAGAGGGGACTTCTGGAGGGTGTCTGGAGGTGGGAAAATGGGAGTCCCAGAGTTTTGTAGTGACAGCTCTCTGCCCCTGGCCAAGTTCACTTCTGCCGAAATTTGGCCTTGGTTGCCATGGCAACTTGGTGGCCCTTACCTTTTTGGCCTGGTGCCCTGTTTCCTGGTTTTCCATTTGCAGAACTGATTTCCTGGTTGAGGTGAGGGGTGCAGCCTGACTGATGTGCATTTATGTAGCACGTGCTGCATTCCTGGGTCTGACCTAGACAGAGTAGTAGAGTCTTAGAGGGAAAATGCCTGGCCTCGCCTTGGAGCACTTATTGGGGGGCTGCCTGGCCCAACTAGAATGAGCTCTGGGTTTACCCCTTCCCTGGGGCATGTCACTTTGAATGGGTGAGAACTCTAACCTCTCTAAGCCTTGGTTTTCTCATCTGGAAATGGGTTGTGGTGGGGATTTAATGAGATAATGCAAGTACGCCTCCTCTGGGACATGGCACTTAGCGGGGCCACAGATAGCGGGACTGATGCTAATGGAAACAGGGACAGCAGCTGCGGTCTGCTCATCGCTCACTCCGAGCCCGCTGGGGTTCAAACCCCTTTACACCTTTCAACCCACTGGATCCTCAGTGACTCTGTGTGGTAGAGGCTCTCAGTCCCATTTTAGAGATGAGGAACAGAGGCTCAGGGAGGTGTCTTGTCCAAGGTCATACTGCTGAGGAGTGAGGAGCGCTGGGACAGGGGAGATGAACAGTTCCATGGGCGCTGGGACTCCCACGTGACCGCAGATGATGCGGCTCAGTCCAGAGTTTCGGGCCTAACCGCTCCAGGCCGCCTCATTGCTGCAGGGCAGGAACCAGGGGAGGTGGTGGGTGGACCTCTGGCCCTGGGGTACAGGGACTGTCCATTTTGGATTGTCAACGGAGTGAAGTTGATATTTATCGAATGCTCACTGTGAACCTGGCACTGAGTCACATGCTCTTTGTGCCCACGCGGTTTTTGGTGTAATCTCCCAGACAACTCCACGAGATGGGTGCCAGGTATTATCCGCATTTTACAAGGGGGACAATGAGGTTCAGAGAGGCAAAGTTGCTTTCTCAGAGGCACACAGCCTGTGTGTGTGGTGGGGGGTGGGGCGAGGGGATTCCGATCGCTTGGTGTGGGCGATTCCACAGCCTGTGATCTTGGCCCTGAACCTGTTGTGGGAAAAAACGTCACCCCAGCACCCTGGGGGTACAGGCTTAGCAAATCACGTGACCCCCGTCTGGGTCAGCAAAGAAGGTCTAAGACTGGCCTTTGCCGCCTCCTGATACTGACCCCACCCCCTAGCAGCTGGGGAGGGTGGACAGTGTGTGTGTGTGTGTGTGTGTGTGTGTGTGTGTGTGTGTGTGTGTGTGTGTGTGTGTGTGTGTGTTGCGGGGGAAGGGTCTGGGGGGTCCTCAGCTCTAGGGCCCCCCTCCTCCCTCCCTCCATCCTACCCCTTTCCCCCCACCTCCTCCCCTCCTTCATCCCCTCCCCCTCTTCATCCCACCCCTCCTCTCCTTCCCCAGCCCCTCCCCCTCCCTCAGCCCCTCCCTCCTCGGTGGTCACATGGGGGCACCGCCGGCTTTAAGCCTAATCTGCCCTGTGCTCAGCACAGCGGTCTGGCGGTGGGATGGGTGAGCTGAGCTGGTCTGTGGGGCCCTGGAGGAGGGCCTGGAGGGGGGTGCCCACAGCTTGCGCCCCATGAGTTTGGGGCCGGAGGGACCGCTGGAGGCCCAGCCGGCACTGGAGACCGTTATCCAGGTGGGTCCTGAGGCCTGAGCCCACCCTGCCCAGGGCAGGGGAGCGTGCGTCTAGCAGGAGTGGATGAGTGGTAGGTGCATCTTGGGGTCATGGGGTGGGAGAGGTGGGTTTGGGGTGCACAGGGGCCCCAGCTTGCAGCTCCCAGCCAAACTGGGGGGTAGAGCGGGTGCTCAGGGCTCAACTGCTACAGCTCCCTTATCCCTGTGCCCCATGGGGAAAAGGGGATCCCTGCTCCCACATTTAAGGGTTGAGGTGACCTTTGCTAGCACAGTGGAATCCCCATCCATGTAGGGCTGGAGCTGGACTGGAGCCCCCGACACTGTGCCGCCCCGATGGGGTTTGTGAGTGGGCCGTGCGTTTTGGTTGGCTTCTCTGGCCCTCGGTGGGGCCTCCTTCCTGGGGCAGGGGGCACACAGAGAGCCTTCCCATGGGGCTGTTTGCCATTCTATCTCCCAGGCTTCCCTCCGTTTGGCATTTCCTGAGGGTATCCTGGGCACCCACACCTTGGGCCGCAGGACTTTGTTCCTCTCCCACCCAGGGGAGCCCAGGGTCCCAGGTCCCCTTCAGAGCTTCTCTCCCCCCCCTCCCTTCCCCCAGACCCTGGAGAGCAGCATCCTGAGAGCAGGCCAGGACAAGGGCCTGAGCGTGCAGGACTCAGCCCAGGACTGTCCCAGGACCGCTCGCCTGCCTGCCTGCGTCAGAGAGATTATTACCCGCAACCTCTCCCAGCCTGAGAGCCAAGGTGCTACTCTTCTTTCACCTTCCACAGGCACTGCCTGCACCTTACCCCTCCTCTTCTCCCCCTTTTCCGCGGTCAGGGGCAGTAGGGACTCTCCGTGAGGCAGGCACAGCCCTGTGATGGAGGGACCCATTTTACAGATGAGGAAATGGAGGCTCAGAGGTATATTTGCTCAGAGTTGTTCCCCATGTGGTGCTGCTAGACAGTGGGGATGAGCACCCCGTTTGGCAGCCCGCAGCAAAGAGTTAGACCCAGACACCACGTCCTCTCCCAGGGACAGTGTGTGAGCTGCCTGAATCGGAGATTACAGGGGGAGGGCAGCTCAGCTTAGCGCAGCACTTTGCAGAAGTCTGAGGGGTGGTACTGACCATTCCATGCCCAGGCAGAGAGGCTGCTGGGCCCCTGTTCCTCCTGGTGGGTGGCATCCACAGCCTCATATGCGGTTTGGGAGTCTGGGAAGGGTGTACTTCGTCGCAGCTGGTGTATTCTGTAGCTCTCCTTCGTGGTGTTTCTGGTGCTCTGGCCCCAGTCCTTGTCCAAGCTCAACCTCCTTGGGAGGACCAGGGATGTTGGGGCCCCTAGGAGCCCCAGGCAGGGAGAGACTTAGAGGCCTGTGGTGTGTGTCCAGTTGTCCTGGGGAGCCCGCAGGGTGGGGGGACACTTCTTCTCCCTTTGGCCTTTTCCCCCTCTTCTTCTTCCTCCTTCCCCTCCCAACACGACCCATACTCTCTTAAGCCCTGGCTTCAGAAGTTACGTGTTAAGTGAGGCCTCCCCGCTCTCCTGGTGGGGTCTGGTTACCCGTTCCACTCATTTCCAGATCAGCAAAACTGAGGCCCAGAGACGAGTAACAGTTGGAGAACGAAGGAGCTAGAACTCAGGTCTAGTCCCTGCCTCCTAGACCGAGCCTCCCTCCCGCACGTTCTGGGCCTGCTGGGGCCACCCTTCCGCTCTGGTCGTGTCCACTCTGAGTCTAGCTCCAGGCCCGTCTCTCTGCCCCCAGCCGCGCCCCCCAACCCCTTCTTCAGCTCTGTGTGTGCTCTGCTGCTGCTCAGGGGCCCAGGCCCCTTCCCGCCTCCGGTGATGGATGTCGTGGGAGGATGCCCCCCTGCGCCCCGGGGGGAGCCAACCTTATGTCTGCTGTCCCTCTCCAGCCCCGCTGCCGGCCCCAGAGATGGCGTCCATGCTGTCACTGCAGGAGGAAAACCAGCTGCTACAGCAGGAGCTGTCCCGTGTGGAGGACCTGTTGGCCCAGAGCCGTGCAGAGCGTGATGAGCTGGCCATCAAGTACAATGCGGTCAGCGAGAGGGTGGGTGCTGCCTCAGGGCCAGGGTGCTCCCCTGAGGCGAGGGCCGGGAGACAGCCGGGCCGGGCCCGGGCACTGGGCTGGAGGTGGGCCCGGAGTCAGGCTGGCCTGGGTGCCCACCGTGGCCCTGCCAGCGTGAGTGGCCTTGAGCAAAACACTGTGCCCTCCCAGTCTGTTTTCTGTCGCGGGGATGCTGATATGATGTGGGCTTGGGAGGAGTCAACGAGCTGATGGAATAAAGTGCCTGTCACCAGGGTATTTCACTCCTATCTGTCCCACGCCTGCTTGGGGTGGGGACAGAGAGTAAGACCCTTAGAGGCCCCTGCCACCCCTCGAGTGTCTGGCCATCTCTCTGTGCTCCCGTGTACAGGGGTCTTGGGGTCCGGCCAGCGGCGGCTGGACACTGAGGCAGGCAGGCCGGAGTAGGCGTGGGCAGCGTTCCGCCGGCCGTCTGGGGCAGCCGCAGACCTGCGGCCGCTCCCCACGGGGGTGAGGCCTCGCCAAGGAAGGAAGGAGAAGCCAGGCCAGCCTCCACGTCCAGACAGGACTCACATTTCCCAGGCACCTGTGCTGCAGGCTTGTGGGGACCCCAGGGCCTGGGCTGGGACTGCACTGCCTCCTTTGGGGCTCCCGGCTTGTGAGAGTGGACGCTAAGGAGTGGGTGGTGGCCGGAAGTTGGTGAGAGAGTTGCCCGAGGGAGGGAGTGTCTAGGTGGGAGATGTGTGGGTGGTGACAGTCATCACAGTAACTACTGTTTATTGAGGCCTTCCTCTGGGCCCGGCGCTTGCTCAGTGCTTCACGTTTGCTGCCCCAGGGTTGAGACCAGTGTGATGCTCATTTAACAGAGGGGATAGCAGGCTCCGAGAGGGACCGCACCGGGCTTGGGGTCACACAGCTGCTGAAGGCTCGTGAAGGCTCAGGCTCTCGACCCCCAGCCCAGGGCTGTGCATTGCCGTTTTGTTTTCTGGGTGTGTTGGGAGTTCCGGGGTGGGGGGGGCGGGGGGCAGTTGGAAAGCTGGAAGGACCTCGGACATGAGCCTCTGGATGTAACAAATGGGAGACTGAAGCCCAGAGCCCCCTGTGCGCTAGGCAGAGCCACGTTAGCCGAGGATCCCTGGGCTGGGCCTGTCACTCAGGGGCTTGCCTACTCATGTTGGGAAGAGGGGCATGCATTTATGTGTGTGGTTGCGGGGTGTGCCATTGTCCTGGCATTGGCTTGCCTGGATAGGCCCCCGACTTGTTGAGACTTGCAGAGGAGCAGCGCAGGGGGCCTGGGGTGGCCCGTAGTGCTGGGGACAGTGCAGAGCTAGTTTTCTCAGGTTTGCAGGAGGTATGGAGAGTGGGCTGGCCCGAATCTCCTGTTGTTGGGGGTGACGGGGCCTTGAGCCAGCCCTCCTCCAGTTTAGCACCCTCTCATCTTTTGGCCACTGGCACAGTGTCAGGCCCCCTGGGGGCTGTCTCTTAAATGCCAGCTTCTGACTGACAATGAAGCTGGTGTGCCGCCCCCCCCCCCCGCCCCCGCCCAAGCTGGCGGGGGAAGAGAACGAGAGGTGGGAGGTGGCAGGTTTCTTTTCTGCTAAGACACAGCTGCTGAGGCTAGGGCTGCAGCAGGCCAAAGGGTGGTGGGGGGGCTGTGGGGGGTGCTGCGTTAGTCTAGAAGATTCCCTCCTGTGGCTGGGGAGGCCCCTGAATAGCATGTAGAGGGAGCCGGGTGTTTCACTTTTCTCAGTGTGAGGTGGTGTGAGTGAGGCCCCCAGCCTGCAGGTGGGGTTTGGATGAGAGTGATCTCCAGGCCTGTCCTGGGGCATGGCCTCCCGGAGAACACCAGAGCCTGGAGATCGCCTTATTACAGATGGGGAAGCAGGCCCAGAGCAGGGCTTGATAGGCCCCATGGTCAGCGGTGGAGCTGGGTTAAGGCCCCCGGTCCGGGCTCTGTGGTCCTGTGACACTCTGACCCTGTTGCCCGCTTGTTCCCATGGTGCAGGTGGCAGGGCCGGCCCGTGTGGCCATAACTGTTACATGTGGGCTGTTTGGAGACCCATCAGTGAGGTTGTTCTGACCCTTGCAACCCCACGGCATCCCTGGGAAAAAGAAGTGGAGGAGAGGTCAGGATCTGTGTCCTGTTGACTGCATGTAGGGAAACTGAGGTGGGGGCTCCCCGTGGCCACCTCCCAGGTCAGAAGGAGAACCCAGGCCCCCCCATCTTCCTGTCCCTGAGGAGCAGGTGTTGGGCGAGGCAGCTGGGAATGGGAAGGGAAGGAAGGCAGGCCACGCCCCCTGGGCTCCCCCAGTGTCCATGGCAACCTGGACCGAGTGAGTGAATGAATGGCGGGTAGTAGGACAGCGGTTGCTAGGGGAGACAGTAAACTTCTTTCATCCTCAGCTTGGTGACTCGCCTCTTTCCCTTTTGAATTACAAGTTAAACTGAAAGGCTGTTTTGTGAGGGGAGAAGTTTGTACAAAGGGGCGAGGTGTGGCCGGGAGGGGCCCGGGGCTTGGCTGTGAGCACTGCGGAAGCCTGTAGAGCACCCAACGACTGCCTGAACCCCCCTAAATCACAGCAGCAAATAGCACCTGCTTCACACAGATGTGTAAAGCACACAAAGCAGGGGCCCCGATCAGACCCCACCCGGACACACACAGATATCACATGGAAACACAAGTCCCCCATAGTGATACACTCCGATTCGTGGAGTGGACACAGCATAAGTCTCCCCCGCAGCCAGACGCCACACAGTCCTCCCCTGCCCCCATTCACAGCACATACTGCCCAGGCGCACAGCCACACCACTGAGCTACCCCATCCTGCAGACAGCGCAAAACAGGGTCTCACGTCTCGGGGACACACACAGCCAGACAGAGGTATGCTGCATGCCTGCACACTGCATAGAGTTGCTGAGACGCATATGCTGCAGACACATGTGGAGCCCAGACACGCTCCCCAGCCCTGCCCACTTACAGGTCTGCACGCAGACATAAAAACACATGAACAGGGGTGCCTGGGGGGCTTAGTCGGTTAAGCGTCTGCCTTCGGCTCAGGTCATGATCCCAGGGTCCTGGGATTGAGCCTCACGTCGGGCTCCCTGCTCCCTGCTCTGCGGGAAGCCTGCTTCTCCCTCTCCCCGCTTGTGCTCTCTCTCACTATCTCTGTATTGCTCTCTCAAATAAATAAATAAAATCTTTAAAAAACAAAGCAAACACGTGAACACATGGGCACTCACTGAGGTCCCTGTGAAGGCCTAGACACAAAGACACACAGGGTCCCACGTGGAGACAAATGACAAAACACAGCCCAGCCACAGCCAGTGAGGTGCATGGGCATTGATGCACAACACGCGGGGTCTCAGTGCTGTCACGCTCGGATGCAGACACTATCCTGTCACCTGACTTACGTAGACTCCATGGAGACACTGATCACGAGCCTGCAGCCTACCTTCCAGGCAGAAGCCCTCAAGCATTCCCCACTGGCCCCTCTTTATGGGCGGCACCCCAGTGGTCACTGCCGCCCTGCTCTGGCACTGACCCCAGCGCATGGGGTAGAGAGCAGGTTGTTAGCATGGTCGGTGGCTCGTCGAGGGGCTCCCGGGCATACCGGGTGAATGTAGGCCTGAGGGCTGGCCTGGCCTGGTCCCGTTATTTAGCCAGGGTGAGAGCAGTTGCCCTTGCTGTTGGCTTCCCTGGGCCCTGGTGTGGGAGGGCATGTGAATGGCGTGCATGGGCTAGCCGGCCAGGCACTGGGGAGGTGGATGGTGAGTGTGGGCCTGGGGCAGGATCAGCCAGGCTGGGCTGTCTTCCCCTTGGTTCACCCTAGGCATTGTCACTCCTCTGTCAGTCCTGCTCATCCTCAGCTGCCTGCTCCCTCCTCCTTTCCCCAACAGCTCAAGGAGACTGAAGGGCCCCCTGGGACCAGCAGGTGCCTGAGGGGTTAGGAGACTCAGCCAGAGCAACAGATGATGACAACGCAGGCATGCAGGCATCCAGCCTGTGCTCCCAGGGTCTGATAATGAAGGGGCTGCCAGCCTCCTGGGGGCGGAGCAGGGTGCTGACGGCAGCTTTCCATATAAGCGCGCCCTTCCTTAGAGTGTGTGCCTCTTACAGAGCGCTGTGGGTGTGGGGAGTGGGGGCGGGGCGTTCGTCTGTGTCACCCCGGGAATGTTTGAGACTGCCACTGTGCCTTATGTGTGTGCGTGTCTCTAAGCTCAGATATGCATGCGTATATTTTTGCCTCTGTTTGAATGTATTCATATGTGTTCATGCGATTAATTCATGATTCAACAAACATGCCACTGCCACTCTCCTGGGTCTGAGATACGATGGAGAACAAAAATCTAGGTTTTCCTGCGCTCACGTTGGGTGGGGATGGGGAGACATAGGCATGTTGCTAATAATCAACCACAGCTGGGTTAGGTGTTTGGCGGAGAGGCTCATGGTGCCCCCACGCAAGTGCACGGAGGGCCTGTAAAGTTCCCCTCCCCCCCAACCCCGTGCAGCTTTGTGTTTTGCATGCACATGTTCGTGGGCCCACCTGCATGTGTCCACCCGTGCTTTGTCTGTGCGTCCATGCATGCTCAGCCTGTGTCCATGCACAGCCGCATTACCCTGTGCACATGTGCTTTACACCCTGGGCTTGCCCATATATGCCTGCAAGGCATTGTGGGTCCGGGCCCAGCCTGGCATCCTCTGTAGAGTTCTGTGCCTGCCTTCCCGGGAGGCCCGGGCCTCTCACCCAGGGACCTTCCCTGCAGCTGGAGCAGGCTGTGCGGCTGGAGTCTGGGGAGCTGGAAACACCCGAGCCCAGGGGGCTGGTACGGCAGAGCGTGGAGCTGCGGAGGCAGCTGCAGGAGGAGCAGGCCTCCTACCGGCGCAAGCTGCAGGCCTACCAGGAAGGCCAGCAGCGGCAGGCCCAGCTGGTGCAGCGGCTGCAGGCCAAGGTCAGGGCCGCCCCCTCCTGCTCTCGTCCCCCATGTGCTCGCTGTGCCCTGCCGCCCTCCCCTGGGGCTAATCTTCCACTCCGCACCCATCCGCAGACCCTCCAGTACAAGAAGAAGTGCTCGGAGCTGGAGCAGCAGCTGATAGAGAGATCCACAGAGCTGGAGCAGCAGCGGCTGAGGGTGGGTGCCGGAGTGGGGCAAGGCAGGCCCTTCCCTCTGCTTGCCCAAGCTGATGCCCCCTTCTCCCTGCCAGGACACCGAGCGCAGCGGCGACCTGGAGAGCGCCCTCGTCCGCCTGGAGGAGGAGCAGCAGAGGTGGGGCAAGGCCGGGAGGGCGCGGGGTTGCCAGGGCTGTCCTCTCCTGCCGTGTGCCCACCGGTCCCTTCTGCACCCCCCAGGAGTGCCAGCCTGGCCCAGGTGAATGCCATGCTCCGAGAGCAGCTGGACCAGGCGAGCTCGGCCAACCAGGCTCTGAGTGAGGACGTACGCAAGGTGACTACCGACTGGACACGCTGCCGTAAGGAGCTGGAGCAGCGGGAGGCGGCGTGGAGGCGTGAGGAGGAGGTGGGCATGGGGGTGCTGGGAGGCCAGTGGGGCCTCAGGGGCCCAGCCTGATCCGAGGGGTAGGACGGGGCGGTGGTCAGGAGAGGGAGGCTGTGCTGGCGGGTGAGCCCTTTAGGAGAGGATAACAGCTGGCCTTGCTTAGCCCGGACCGCGTGCCTGGCGTGCATTTTCTCCTCTGTTCGTCATAACTGTGGTAGGTGCTGTCACGCTCAATTTAAAGAGAAGTTAAGTAACCTGCCCACGGTGATTCAATGATGCCGCAGGCAGCTGGGATGCAAACCTGGGGCTCCAGCACTTTCTGACCTTTGCACTGCGTCTTGCAGCCTCAGCGGGTCGAGGCGTTGCAACCCAGTTCCCTGTGCGGGAAGGAGGCTCCAGAGCCTGAGCGGGACAGCTCCCGCCCTTCCCCTGGGCGCTGGCCGGGCGCTGGCCCAGGGGAAGACCCACTTCCTGGGCCACCCGGCCTCCCGGGACCCTCCCATCGGAGTTGGGGGAGGAGGCGGGGCGGGGCCGGGGCGGGGGCGGGGCCGGCCCTCACTCAGCCCGCCTTCCCTCCAGTCCTTCAACACCTACTTCAGCAACGAGCACAGCCGCCTGCTCCTCCTCTGGAGGCAGGTTGTGGGGGTCCGTCGGCTGGTCAGCGAGGTGAAGATGTCTACCGAGAGGTGAGTGAGGCCCGGCTGGCGGAGGGACGGCCGGGGGAGACGCTGCAGCAGCTGGGAGATAGCCCCGCTTTTTAAGTTGAATTCAGCTCAACTCAGTTGAACTTCAGTCCAATCCAACACACCTACTGTGTGCCCGGCTCTGTGGAGATGCAGAAACAACTAGTAATAATGAACTCCTACCACCATCATGGCAGTCAGCATTTACTAGGAGTTTACTCTGAGCTAGGCTCTTTGGCCATTTTATTTTTTCTGAAATCTACAGCGTCCCTGTGAGGTAGGAACTATAATAATCCCCCTTTTATAGATGAGGGCACTGAGGCTCAGAGAGGTAGAGTGACCTTCCCAGGGTCACACAGCAGTAACTAAGTGGCCGAGTCAGGATTTATAGCTCCTGCTTTTAATCCACTAGAATATTCAGTTTCTGCTACAGGACCTCACAAGCTCTAGTGATGAAAAGATATGGACTCCCAAAATTCTAGACTGAGGAAGTGAGTGGTGAGTGACATGGAAATAGAACAGAGAATATCCCAGATTCTCAGAAGGATGGTAGAGTTGGGGAGGTCAGAGAAACACTTCACAGAGGAGATGGAATGTGCACTGACCTCAAGGGCTGGGTAAGATTTTAACCAGCAGAGCCAGGGGCTCTCCAGGCAGAGGGAAAAGTGGGAGCAAAGGCTTGGAGGTAGGAGGACATGGCAGTTAGTGGGGCTGAAGCAAAAGGCAGGGGAAGGGAGGTCAGGCTGGGAGAGCCTCAAAGGCCCACGTCAGCAGGGGAGCGTGGTCTTGATCTTTGAGCAGGTGAGGCTGTGGGGAGAGCTGAGGCAGGCAGATCAATTCCTTTCTTTTTCTGCATTAAAACTTTGTTTAAAAAAAAAAGTCATTGGATATTCAGTGTCCAGATTTCCAGTTGACTGATCAGTGTCACAGATGGGTCCCTTCTTGTCTTTAAAATTTATTTGAATTAGGACCCATAGGATGCTCACCAAATGTGATTGGCTGACTTGTGTTTTAAGTCTTTTCATTTATTTGTTTAGGAAACTGGGACAGTTGGGGGGGTGCCTGGGTGGCTCAGTCAGTTAGGCGTCTGCCTTTGGCTCAGGTCATGATCCCGCCGTCCTGGGATCCAGCCCCATGTCGTCCTCCCTGCTCGGCGGAGAGTGTGCTTCTCCCTACCCCTGCTCTTGTGTTTGCGTGCTCGCTCTCTCTCACCCTCTCAAATAAGTAAATAAATAATTTTAAAAAAGGAAACTGGGACTGTTGTCCTAAGAGATTCCCACAGTCTGGACTCTGAGGTGGTGTTTAACACCGTTGTCCCCTGTATTTCCTGTAAATTGGATGTTAGATTTAATTCTTTTTTTTTTAAAGATTTTATTTATTTATTTGAGAGAGAGAGAGATAGTGAGAGAGAGCATGAGCAGGGAGGAGGAGCAGAGGGAGAGGGAGAAGCAGGCTCCCTGCTTAGCAGGGAGCCCAATGCAGGGCTTGATTCCAGGACCCAAAGATCATGACCTGAGCCGAAGGCAGACGCTTAACCAACTGAGCCACCCAGGTGCCCCTGAATTTAATTCTTGATCAGATTCAGGTTTGGGTTTCAGGCACTCCTTTACTTACTTTCATTTTAAGATTAATTTTTTTAAAGCTTTATTGAGGTATGGGGCCCCTAGGTGGCTCAGTTAAGCGTCCAGCTCTTGGTTTTGGCTCCATGCTTGGTGTGGAGTCTGCTTGGATTCTCTCTGCCCCTCCCCCAACTCTCTCCCTCTCTCAAATAAATAAATCTTTTTTTTTTTTTAAAGATTTTATTTATTTATTTGAGAGAGAGAGAATGAGAGATATAGAGCATGAGAGGGAAGAGGGTCAGAGGGAGAAGCAGACTCCCTGCTGAGCAGGGAGCCCGATGCGGGACTCGATCCTGGGACTCCAGGATCATGACCTGAGCTGAAGGCAGTCGCTTAACCAACTGAGCCACCCAGGTGCCCCTCAAATAAATAAATCTTAAAAAAAATTAAAAATTTAACATTTTACTTTGAATAACTCACATATTCACATGGTTCAAATTTCAAAAGGGTGTAAAGTGAAAAGTCTCCCCCCTCCCCATTTCTGGCCCAGAGGCTTCCCTCCCTTCCTGGAGGCAAGTGATATAACCAGTTTCCTACATGACCTTCCAGGCTTATTTTATACAAGCAAATACAGCAGATCACTCACACACTCACACACACACACACACACACACACACACACACACACACACACACTCTCTCTCTCTCTCTCTCTGTGTCTCTTTCTCTCCCTCCCCACCCCCTTTGCTCCATGCTCTTGGTGGAATTTCGCCTTTGTGTTCTTGAAGACGCTGTCTTCACCTAATAGTTAGAACTGGGAGGTAGCTCCATATCAAACTCTGAACAGCTTCCCCATTTTTCTTGGCTACAGAGTATTCCATTGGATGGATATACCACATTTATGTAATAGTAGGCCCTTTTTTGGGGCGCCTGGGTGGCTCCGTTGGTTAAACATCTGCCTTCGGCTCAGGTCATGATCCTGGGGTCCTGGGACGGAGCCCTACATCGGGCTCCCTGCTCAGTGGGGAGCCTGCGTCTCCCTCTCCCTTTGCCCCTCCCCCTGCTTGTGCTCTGTGGTTACACGCACTTACCCTCATGCCACGCGTCTCCGGGAGGGCCTGTTTCCCCATAGTCTCACCTACAGTGTGTGTTATGTGACTTTTCTCTTTTTTTTGCCAATCTGATAGCGACATCCCACTATAGCATCCTGGGATAGTTTTAATTTATACTTGGGAGCCTGCCCCCATCCCATGCCTGTCCTGTGCTCTCTCCACCAGGGACCTGCTGCACTTGGGAGGGGAGCTGGCCCGGACCTCAAGGGCCATCCAGGAAGCAGACCTGGGGCTGAGCACCAGCCTGCGGCTGGCTGAGAGCCGGGCCGAGGCGGCCCTGGAGAAGCAGGCACTGCTGGAGGAGCAGCTGCGGGACAGGGTGCTCCAGGAGAAGGACCTGGCCCAGCTGCAGGTGCAGAGCAACATGGACAAGGCCAATCTCAGTGCCAGGTGGGTGCCTGGTAGGCAGCACAGGAAGCAGGCTTCCCTGTAGAGTGCGCATCTGGGGATGCAGGGAGGAATGAGTGTCTGTTCACTGGGGGATGGGCCCTTCTCCGCTGTGTGAGCTCAGTCAGTCTGCCTCGACACCCTGTGTGACAGAGGGGGAGACTGAGGTTCGGGAGCCTCTTGTCCGGGGCACATTAATGAGCAGTTTAACCCACTGATGCTAGAGCTTATGCTCCTAGCTCCTGAGACCTGGACGAGTCCCAGAGTGCCTTCCCACGAGATAAAGCAAGTGGCAACCTCATTCTCCTTTTACAGACGAGCAGTCTGAGGTCCAGAGAGGAGTGACTTGCTCAAGGTCACACAGCTAGGGACGTGGATGCTAGGGTCCCTCCCTGAGGCTTGGGAAAGCATGACAGACACAGCTGGTGGGTTTGCGGAGAAGATGGGGGTGGGTCTCCCCTTCACCTCTGTTACTGCCCTTCCTCCAGAGTAACAGAGCTGGCCCTGACAGTGGAGCGCCTTCAGAACCAGAATCTGGAGAAGGATCGGGTCAACAAGGCCCTGACCGAGAAGCTTGAGGCCCTGGTGAGATGCAGCTGCCTCTGAGATGTGGAGGGCGGGATCGGGAGACAGAGCAGATCTGTGAATGAGGGCCGTGTTTGCTTGCGCCACCCTTAGCATCCCTTGTAGACTCAGTTTCAGCCCTCATTCATTGAGCACCTAGTGTGTGCCAGGCTTAGTATGAGCAGCTAGTGTGTGCCAGGCTTAGTGGTAAGTACGTTCACCTCCTTTATCCTATTTCATCCTCTCAGCAGCCCTGCAGCATGATTCCTGTTACAAAGATGAGGAAGCTGAGGCCCAAGGGGAAATACCTGTCCAGAGTCTCAGAGCCAATAAGCTGGGGCTTGGACAGATGCCTATGCCCTGCTAGCCCAGGGCTCCTTCTCTTGGAGCTCAGCTGCCTCCTCCTTGAGAGGGACACCCTTCAAGGGTGCTGCTGGGGTTGGTGATCCTTCTGTGTGGGGCCTGGCCTGGGTTCTGTGGCTCTCCTCCAATAGTCTGTGTGACCTGTATAGTGACACTGCACTTCTCTGGGCCTGGTCTGTTCGGTGAGGGCACTGGGGCTGCTAGGGGGTCTGCCAAGCCGCGGGCCTATGGGCATGGCCCCCAGGGAGGGAGATGAAGGTGGAGTTTCCCCCTCCGGCGGAGACCCTGACCACCGTCTCTTTGTCTCCCCAACATCACTCCAGGAATCCCTGCGGCTCCAGGAGCAGGCGGCCCTGGAGACAGAGGACGGAGAGGGGCTGCAGCAGACCCTGAGGGACCTGGCACAGGTGTGAGGTGGGAGGGAGCCCTGCGCAGGGCGGGGCCAGGCAGGCTGGGAGCACCACCCCTCTCTGCAAGTGGTTGGGGGCCCTGGGGACCCAGGCTGCTGCTGTTGGACACCCCTACTAGCTGAGCCTGGCCCCTGCCCTGAGGGGAGCCCCGGTCTGAGAGGGGAGGCTGCCCGTTCCAGGCCCATCTGTGAGAACCGCCTGATCCTGTCTTGGTAATACACGGGAGACTTCACCCGCCGGCGTGCTGAGGGCTGTGAGCCAGGGGAAGCGGTATCATGGGGAAGACCTGTAGGAAGGGAGCTTAGAATGTGCTGCGGAGTGTGCGAGGAAGCCGGACACGTGGCCCCCGCGACCCCACTGCCTCGCTTGGCCTTCTTGGCCCAGCTGACCTGCGGCCCCTCCTCAGTGGCCTCCCCACCCCACCTCAGGCCGTCCTGTCGGACATGGAGAGCGGTGTCCAGCTAAGCGGCTCCGAGCGCACGGCGGACGCATCGGACGGCAGCCTGCGGGGGCTGTCGGGCCCCCGGACCCCCTCCCCGCCGCGCCGCTCCTCGCCCGGCCGCGGCCGATCCCCGCGCCGAGGCCCATCCCCCGCCTGCTCCGACTCCTCCACGCTCGCCCTGATCCACTCGGCCCTGCACAAGCGCCAGCTGCAGGTCCAGGTAGGGGGGCGCCCAGCGCCCTCCAGGGCGGCGCCAGAGTCCCGGCGAGCCGCTTTGGGCCGCTCGGGGCGGGGCCCGTGTCGTGGGGGTGGAGCCAGGGTTCCGCGGGAGGAGCCCGGGCCTGAGCATTTCGGAGCGGAGCCGGAGACCTGAGAAAGAGCAACTGAGTCAGGACCCATGGAAGTGGCTGAGAGCGAGGAGGCAGATCTGAGCCCAGAGTGGGAGGTGCTTGGGCAGCTGGCGGCGGAGCCTGGGGCTGGAGGAGCCTGGGGCGGGAGCCAGAGTCCTGGTACAGAAAGAGGAGATTGCGAGACAGACAGAGCCAGGACCCCCGGGGAAAAGGCCTGGGGGGGGGGGAAGAATCAATCTAGGACGAGAGAAGTTGGGGAACTAGGGGCAGCGAGGGTTCTGGAGGAGAGTCAGAACCCGGAGGCAAAGGGGAGGAGCCTGGGAGCCTTGGGATAGTCAGAATCCACGAGAGGACAGTGTGCGCTTGGTGGTTTGTCTGGGGCTTAGGTCGGAGTGGCCAAGGACGTGAAGGCTCCGAGCCCTGGCAGAGCGCTCAGAAGGGCGGTAGGGGCACAGTGAATAGGAGTGGAAACCTAGTCTGGGGGCCTTAGCCCCCCTCTCCTGCCCCAGTCCTAGGCGGCTGAGTAGGCTGGTGTACCTCTCTGGAATGAGCAGAGAGTAGGGGGCGCTCTGGGAGCTTCCCGGGGCTCCTGTGGACTCGGTGGTTCCCATGCCACAGGACATGCGTGGGCGCTATGAGGCCAGCCAGGACCTCCTGGGCGCCCTGCGGAAGCAGCTCAGTGACAGCGAGGGTGAGCGCCGCAGCCTGGAGGAGCAGCTGCAGCGTCTGCGGGCCGAGACCAGCGGAGCCACCCAGGCTCAGGAGGATGCCCAGCGCGAGGCCCAGCGTCTGCGGAGCACCATCGACCTCCTGAGCAGGTGCCCGAGAGGTCAGAGGTGCGGGCCTGGATCTAATGCCAGCCCGAGCCTGTGGGCATGTGGATTGCACTAACGTGGTCATCACTGGCCATGTGTGTCTGTTAAAATTTACATTAATTAAGCATCATCGGGGCGCCTGGGTGGCTCAGTCCGTTAAGCCATCTGCCTTCTGCTCAGGTCACGATCCTGGGGTCCTGGGATCGAGCCCGGTGTGGGGCTCCCTGCTGCACGGGGAGTCTGCTTTTCCCTTTGCCCCTCCCTCTGCTCGTGCTCACTAATAAATACATAAATAAAATATTTAAATCAATTAATCATTTTTTTTAAAGATTTTATTTATTTATTTGACAGAGAGAGAGTGAGAGCACAAGCTGGGAGGCAGAGGGAGAGGGAGAAGCAGGGAGCCCGATGCGGGGCTCGATCCCAGGACCCTGGGACCATGACATGAGCTGAAGGCAGATGCTTAACCGACTGGGCCACCCAGGCGCCCCTAATGAATCATTTTAAAAAGTGAAAGTTCAGTCCTTCGGTTGTCCTCGCCACATTTTAAGAGCTCGGTAGCTATAAATAGCTGCAGAACATTTCTGTCGTCTCCGAGAGTTCTACTGACAGTGCTAAGAGATTATCTACTCTTAACTGCCTGGCTATTTTTGTTGTGTTGTTGTTGTTGTTGTTGTTGTTTGTTGTTTCTCTTCACAAATGTAACCGCAGAATAAAAACTTTGAAAAATGAAGGGGAAATAAAAAGGCGGGACCTTGTCACAGCCTAACCCCTGTTAACACGCTGGTTCTGCCTCCTGTCACGCTTCCTGACAGTGAGGCAGAAGACGCTTCTCAGACACCTGCCGCGGGCCAGGCTCAGTGCCAGGTGCTCTCCGGGCATTATCGCAATTAGTCTTCCTGTCAAACTCGCGCGGTTCGGAGCTGGGACTGTCCTGAGCTTGAGACACTTGTCCGAGCTGATGCAGCAGGGTGGCTGGGGGTAGGAATTGGAATTCAGGTCCTTCTGACAGCAAAACCAGAGCTTCCCATGCCTTGGGAGAAGGGCTCTTATATAGTTGTGTACACAGTGAACGCCTTATTTTGCATTGTGCTATTTTTTTTAAAAGATTTTATTTATCTATTTGAGAGAAAGAGAGAGTGAGAGCAGGGGGAGAGGCAGAGGGAGAAGCAGGCTTCCCGCTGAGCAGGGAGCCCGATGCGGGGCTTGATCCCAGGACCCTGAGATCATGACCTGAGCCGAAGGCAGCCACTTCACCTACTGAGCCGCCCAGGCACCCCTTTGCATTGTGCTGTTTTTACTTAATGTCGTGTTGTATGGTTTTTCCCACCTCCTGCCGGCCTTGGCATCTAGTACACATTCGGCCTGCCACTTCGAGTGAAGAGGTGGGGCCGTGGAGGCAATGCCAGTGATCAGCCCCAGCTGGCTCGGAAGGAGGGGTGACAGACACACTCCCCCCCACCCCCGCTTTGCGGTGACTGCTGGAACTGGGGGAGAAGGCAGCACTCTGAAAATCTCCAGTTGCTGCCCCCTCCCTCCCCTGCCAGCTCCCACGTGCTGCTGGCCTGTGCAGCAGGAAGTGTGGCATCTGGGCACACCCAGCTCTGTCTTCCAGAATTGAGGGGCTCGGGGTGCTGTAGGGGCATCTCCTGCGTGTCCCAGGAGCCTAGCCTGGCCTCCTGGACCTGGTGGGGTGGTTGGAAATAATGCCAGGGCCTCCGTCCATCCCACTGGGCCTCCGAGCGGGTGGGCTGGGGGAGAAGGAAGGCTGGGTGTCCTCCCTGGGGAAAGTTGCCTCCAGGGAGATGTGGAGGAAGTGAGTCACCCGTGGATGGAGGCAGCGAAGGCTCCCTGGAGGCAGGTGCCTTAGAGGTCGGAGGATGTGGCTCCAGCTAGGACAGTGGCATGGCCTTCTTCCCTGGGGAGAGCAGCCCCAGCATCCCCTTCAGCGCCCCTTCCTCTCATCCTGCAGGGAGAAGGACGGCCTGGCCTGCAGCCTGCAGGCGGCCCAGCAGCAGGCCGAGGAG
Organism: Zalophus californianus; assembly: GCF_009762305.2. Taxonomy (NCBI): domain Eukaryota; kingdom Metazoa; phylum Chordata; class Mammalia; order Carnivora; family Otariidae; genus Zalophus; species Zalophus californianus. The sequence continues at coordinate 12,060,115 of NC_045598.1, forward strand.
CTACAGCAGGAGCGGGAGAAGCTGCAGGCGGCCCACGAGGAGCTGAGGCGCCAGAGGGACCAGCTGGAGGAGGAACGGGAGGACAGGGTGCAGGACAGCGTGCAGACTCGCAGGGAGCTGGAGCGCAGGTGAGTGGCTTCTGGTCTCCCTGCCACGGCCGCTGAAATGGACCTTGGGGCTCCCGTCGGTAGCCCTGGGGGCCACGGAGGACCCACGCCTCCCACCATCTTGAGGAATCTTCACGGCACTGCTCTGAGGTAGGGTCTTCCAACCAGCCCCATTTCACGAAATGGGCTCAGGGAGGTAGAGTCACACCCCTGGGATCAGAGGACTGCTATGAGGTAGGAGTGTGGGTGGTGACAACGACAAGAATTAAAATGACAGTAGTAATATTCATATTCATATTATTTATTTATTTATTTGAGAGAGAGAGAGAGAGAATGAGAGACAGTGCGAGAGGGAAGAGGGTCAGAGGGAGAAGCAGGCTCCCCGCCGAGCAGGGAGCCCGATGCGGGACTCGATCCTGGGACTCCAGGATCATGACCTGAGCCGAAGGCAGTCGCCCAACCAACTGAGCCACGCAGGCGCCCCATATTATTTTTTAAATGGAAAGCCACAGTAGTAGTATTGATGATAATATTACGAAGTGCCAACGCCATTTTAAGCACTGACATTCTCCTGTTCAGCCCTCATGGTAACTCTGTGATGTAGGACCTGTCACTATCCCCATTTTGTGGATGGTGAAACTGAGGCACAGAAGGGTCGTGTAATTTGACCGAGGTCACACAGCTAGTTAGAAGAGCCCAGGCATTCTGCCTTCAGAGTTAACCTCTTAACCACTGCACTACTTTCTCCTCTGAGGCATAAGTCACGGTGGTGTTTAGTATGTTGGGCTAGTGGGTGTTACTCATGTTTCTGCAGCTGTTGGGGAGGTGTGTCAGGCACTGTATTAAGTACTTCATGTTCAGTAGGTCACGTATCCTTATAACAACTTCGTGAAAGCAGCTGTTACCCCATTTTGCAGATGTGAAAACGGAGGCCCAGAGTCACAGAGCCCAAAGCAGAGGGCTTGGCTGTTCTTGTGAGTGAGGCTCTGGCCTCCAGGGCTCCTGTCTCAGGCCAGGCCCACACCTTCTCTCCCACAGCCACAGACAGCTAGAGCGCCTGGAGGCGAAGCGCTCAGGGCTAGCGAAGGAGCTGGTGGAGGTGAGGGAGGCCCTGAGCTGTGCCACGCTGCAGCAGGACATGCTACAGGCTGAGAAGGCCGAGGTGGCTGACGCGCTGACCAAGGTGGGACCCTGGGTGCCGCACAGCCGCAAACCTACCTCTCCCCTAGGCCCCAGGCCTTCTCACTCTGGCCACAGACTGACCCCTGCGTCAGGTTGGTCTCTGAGCCTCTGTCCCTTCTGCCTGGACCACAGGCTGACCTCTGACCCCAGCCATAAGTGAACTGACCTCTATTAGTGGTCCTATCCTTGCCTTTCTGGATGCTCCTGGGGCACTGCCCTGTCGTTCAGGTCTTCCTGTCCCATCTCTGGTCCTGGGGACTGTGAGAGCTGGGGGCGCCGTCCTTGACGGGTGCCTGCCTCACCCCTGTAGTCTGGACCCCGAGCAGTGCCCCCCCCCAGACCCCACTCCGCGGGACCCTCTGCCCCTGCCCCTGCCCTGCACGAGCTGGGGTTCACCTGCTCCCGCACAGCTCTGCCGTGTGCGGCTTCTTTTGAGTAGCTTCGAAGGCAGCAGGCCTTCCGCACTGGTTTTCTGTCTCACGTTGGGTCTTCTCTCACCTCCCACCCCACCATCTCGGAGGGGCCCGTCTCTCTGCCTCTCGTTTCTCCCCATGTTCCTGCCTCCATCTCTCCTCCTTCTCCGTGTCTCTGCACGTCTGTTCTCGCCCCTCTCCGGCTTCCTTCTTTGTCTGTCTCTCCCCTCTGGCCCTCCCTGGCCGCCCCGGCCCCGCAGGCGGAGGCCGGCCGCGTGGAGCTCGAGCTCTCCGTGACCAAGCTGAGAGCGGAGGAGGCCTCTCTGCGGGACTCCTTGTCCAAGCTGAGCGCCCTCAACGAGAGCCTCGCGCAGGACAAGCTGGGTCTGAACCGCCTTGTCGCCCAGGTACGCCGGGTGCCGGCGGGCCCCCCTGCCTCGCCCCCTTTATTCGCCACCCCCTGCGTCGGGGCTTACCTCCCCGTACCCCTGTAGCCCTGCACCCGTCCTGGCCTCTGCCCCGCTTTCTGTCTCTGCTGTTCCGTTCTGACTCCATCTGTGTCCGAGAGAAAGAAGCTCCACGGGCCCTCCTCTCTACTGCCCCCTCCTCAGTGTCCACACGCCCAAGGGACCGCCCTTACCCTCAGGGGGCCTCCCCTGGGCTGTCTGTGATGGGTGGCTGGGTGGAGAGGAGGGGGCGCATCCTTGGTCCGGGGTGGGGCCCCCTTCCGCAGGTGGAGGGGCTGGGCCGACCCGCTCCTTCTGCCTCCACCCGGCCGCCGCAGCTAGAAGAGGAGAAGGCAGCACTGCTGGGCAGGCAGCGGCAGGTGGAACAGGAGGCCTCCTTGGCGCGGGAGGAGCAGGAGCGGCTGGAGCAGCTGCGGCTGGAGCAGGAGGTGGAGCAGCAGGGCCTGGAGGGCTCCCTGCGGGTGGCAGAGCAGGCCCGGGAGGCGCTGGAGCACCAGCTTCCCACGCTGCGCCAGGAGCGCTGCCGGCTGCAGGAGCAGCTGAGCCAGGTGGGTGTCTGGGCCCGGGGTTGGGGGGGGGGGTGAGGGGGAGCAGGTGGGAGGGGCTTTCAGGCCCCCAGCCCCCTGCATCTGGTCCTGGCCTAACTCCCAGGCCTAGGAGCCTGATTCTGGGTTTAAATCCAGCCCTCCCTTTGCTAGCTGGGAGCCTTGGGCAAGCTATCCAACCTCCCGATGCCTCAGTTGCCCCCTCTGTAACACGGGGCTAAGAGTTCTTATCACAAAGGATTGTTCTGAAGAGTACACCGTGTAGGCACTTGGTAGATGGAGGACTCACCACACAGTAAAAATTCACGATATGATCCCAGATAGAGAATTTTTCGAATTGGAATCTTAGCCTTTTTAGAACACAGCTGGAAGGCACCTCAGGCCTTTAGGGATCCAGGGACCTTTATACAGTGTCTGTGCTGTGGAGGGCCCAGGTTCCTGGGAAGGGGCTCTAGGGGAAGGGCCATGGGGCACAGGGAGCAGGGCTCCAGGTCTCCACTCCGAGTCTGTTTTGTATATTCAGCTCCTCCAGAAGGTTACTCCCCAGACTGCGTGAGGACGCTTACCTATTTTTGTACGCGTGTACATTGCAGGCCCAGAGAAGGCTGTGATTTGCCCCAAGCACACATAGCACATCAGGGCAGAACCTGAGCTTTACCCCAGGTCTCCCGCTGGCCTGGCTCGGGGCTGGGGTGCTGCTTGGTGAGCAGCTGGGAGATTCGGGGAGTGGTGCTCACGGTGCCCGGGCCGGGGGCCAGCTGTCCCGGCAGCTGAGCGGGAGGGAACAGGAGCTGGAGCGGGCACGGAGGGAGACGCAGCGGCAGGCAGAGGCGCTGGAGCGGGCAGCCCGGGAGAAGGAGGCGCTGGCCAAGGAGCGGGCCGGCCTGGCAGTGCAGTTGGCGGCAGCGGAGCGAGAAGGCCGGACCCTGTCGGAGGAGGCCACTCGCTTACGGTAAGGCCCTTGGGCTCTGCCCAGCCCACCCTGGGGGGGGGGGTGGGGTCTGCCCGGGGCCACACTGTGACCAGCCACACCCTGGAATTGGTCCACGGGAACGGTTACTTAGGAGCCAGGCTGGCCAATATGTCCTAGCTAGGGCCCCGGCTTCCCCAGGGAGCGTGGGCCTGGCTGAGCAGGTAGGCCAGCACTTGGCCCACGGCTGGCCGCACCCTGAGAGTCACAGTTTCCTGGGGCCCCGGGAGGCTGAGTCCCAAGGCCTCAGGGGTTGCGTGTGCTGCAGCCTGGAGAAGGAAGCCCTGGAGAGCAGCCTGTTCGAGGTGCAGCGGCAGCTGGTGCAGCTTGAGGCCCGCCGAGAGCAACTGGAAGCCGACGGGCAGGCCCTGCTGCTGGCCAAGGAAGCCCTGACTGGTATGGGGGGTGGCCTGGGCTGGGGGTGGGGAACGCCAGGCTCTAGCCCAGGCTGTAACCTGCCGGGTCCTGGGGTCTCTGGAAGTTGGGAACACTGGCTTTGGAGTCTGGCTGGCTTGAGTTCTGATCCTGTTGCTGCCACTTAGCTCCGAGCTTTCTCGGGGAAGCCCCTTCCCTCTCTGGGCCACCAGTTCCTCATCTGACAGTTAGAGGTTATAACACTCACCTTCTAAGGCTGTTGCCAGGATGAGGCGAGAAAAGCACGTGAAGACATTGGCACGGGGCTTGGCGTCCAGCGGCGGCTGTTTCTCGTCACCAGGGCACTTAGAGAGGTCTGAGTTCTCTGTAGAGCCATGGACTCTCAGCCCTGCTGCCCTCCACGTTCCCTGCCCAGCGTCTGAACTCAGGGGTTCCTCTTGCTCAACAAGTGTGGACTAGGCATCTACTTGGGCCATGAAAATTAACTTTCCCGTCCATATCTACCTGAGCCAGACAGAAGCAGGAAGGGAAATGCTGAAAGAGTCTCTGGCGGGCTTCCGACCCAGGAGATGGTTTTTAGATTGCCCACAGTGGGGTGCAGCTTCCCCATGGTCACGTCCATTAGTGCTGACAGCCCACCGAGCATGTTTATAGCAATCAGTCAGTAGAAGAGATGCTTTATGGAAAGCGGTGCAGCTTTGGGGAATTACCTGTCTCCTCTGGGCCTCCATTTCCTCCTCTGCAGATTGGGCATGAGGTAAGCTATCTGTGTGTTAACCTGAAGCTGCAGTGAGAGTAGATCTCTCATGTGCTCGGCCAAGAGTTTGACCCCTCATAAGCATTCAGTCCATAACGGGGGTGGTTATATTTTGCTAACCTCCCCATTGAGGGGGTCTTCCTCATGTCATTTCATTCCTTTGATGCCATTCCAGCTAGATAGGGAGGGGGACAGGGCCAATGGAATCATGTGGCAGATGGGGAAAAAGGCCTAGGGAGGGCAAGAAGCTTCTCCAAGGGAACTCAGCCTAGATCCCAGGTGGGCCCTCTCCCCTCTGGGATTTTGCCCACATGGCTCATGTGGTTTGAGTCTGCTGGCCCATGGGGAGGTTCTGACCCAAGCCTCTCCCCTCCTCCCATCCCTCCTGTGCAGGGGAGCTGGCGGGCCTACGGCAACAGATGACAACTGCAGAGGAGAAGGCAGCTCTGGACAAGGAGCTCATGGCCCAGAAGCTGGTGCAGGCTGAGCGGGAGGCCCAGGCCTCTCTGCGGGAGCAGCGGGCGGCCCACGAGGAGGATTTGCAACAACTCCAGCGAGAGAAGGTTCGGGCAGCTGGTTGGGGCAGGCAGGGCTCTGAACCAGTGTCTCCTCTGTGACCTCAGAGCACTCATCCTTCTCACTCCGCATCAGTCTCCAAATCTGTGAAATGGAACTTCATCTCTGTTCCCCTAAGGGCAGCTGAGAGAATCCACTGGGTGTGCTTTATCAAACGTGCAGTTTCCCAGGCCCCAAATCCGGTTCAGCCCTGGTGATCCTGATGCAGGGGATCCACAGCCACATTTGGGAAATGCTGACCTAACGTATAGTAGGAATGCATTTTCATTTGCTAAGAAGTGCTGTCTGCATATGAAAGACCACTCTGGAAAGGCATAGAGCCAGGTTACTAGAAGACAGAACAGAGCTATCTAAGAACACACTGGTTCTAGAATTTCATTGCCTGGCTTTGGACCTGATCTTGGCCACGTCCTGGTTAGGTTACCTAAAGGGCCTTCATTTCCCCGTCTGTTACAGTGGGGACGGTACTACAGAGTATTGTGAGGATGAGGTGAGATAATCCGTACAGGGGGTTTAGCATAATGACTGGCCCTTCAAAAGTGCTCCACGATTATTATGGCCCTGAGACACAGTCCAGAGCAGGCCTCAGGGCAGGGCACCCGAGTCACCCATGTTGGACAGGGCTGCCTCCGACAGAGGTTCAGGCTGTCCTTTATGACCAGTGGAGGGCCACGTCCCCCATGTAGTCTTCCTGGATTTGGGTAGATAGTATCTCACTTCTCCAGCAGGTGGAGCAAAGCCTTCGAAGAAGAAGCACTTGTGCCTCCTTTTCACAAAGTTGCTAGGGCCTAGTGTGGGGCCGGTACCTGCCTGGGACCCCGAGGGGGCCTTTCTTTCCCTGTGGGTTCTACCCACCCCCCCCCACCCACCCCCTAGGAAGCCACACTCCTGTGTCCTCTCTAACCCCTCCTGCACCTTCTGACTTGGCTTCTTCACGTGACCAAATCTGTACTCTTCTGTCCAGCTATTTTGCCCTCCCCAGGCCCCCTTCATCCCTCGCAGCCCACCCAGCTCCTCTCTACCCGAGCCCCTATCCCCATCCCTCTTCCATAGCTTTGAACAACTCCTTAGCCCCAAATTCGGCTTACTCCTTGTCACCCTGACTTGAGGCTCCCTGATGCCCTGACTGTTCTCAGAATCAGCCGAGCCGTCCCTGCAGCCCACAGGGCCTGGTCTGGCCTGGCTGTTGCCTGTGACTTTGGTTCCTTTGCTCACCGTGTCCCCTCGTAGTGGAAGCTCCGGGGCCCTTAAGTATAGTGTGTCAGGTTCTCTCTACCCTCCAGGCCATCTCTGGGGCTGGACTCTGGGCCTGGGGTTCTGTTTGTTTTCTCTCTTGACCTGGCTGACTGCTGCCCGTCTCTCCGTTGGGAAATGTTCTCTGACCCCCAGGCCAGGCGGCTGCCACTCCCTGGGGCTTGCACAGCCCTGGCGTGTCCCCGTCACAGCCCCGATCACTCACCCCACCTTGTAGTTACCCAGTCACCTGCCCTGCCCCTCGGGGTCTGGGCTACAAGTGGCTCTTGCTGTCCTGAGGCAGGTGAGGGGCTGCCGGGGCCCAGCCTCGTGGGTCACTGGTGCCCGGGCCTGGCCCGCAGGAGGCGGCCTGGCAGGAGCTGGAGGCCTCGCGGGCCCAGCTGCAGAGTCAGCTGCAGCGGGAGCGGGAAGAGCTGCTGGCACGACTGGAGGCTGAGAAGGAAGAGCTGAGCGAAGAGATCGCCGCGCTGCAGCAGGAGCGGGATGAGGGCCTCCTCCTGGCCGAGAGCGAGAAGCAGCAGGTTCGTGAGCCCTGGTGTGGCCTCTGCTGCTGCCTGAGGAGCCCGTGTCCCGGGGCCGGTCCCTGCTCAGCCACCCAGCAGCTAGGAGTTCCTCTCTGGGTCTCAGTGCCCTCCCCCGCAGGAATGGGGGAGGGGCTCAAGGGGCGTGTGTGAAGCGTTGCTGAGACCCATGTTCAGCGAGCCATGCCTGGTGTGTGGTGGGAACTCACTGAGTGGCATCGCGTTCATGACACCGTGAGCATCGGGTCCAGGAAAGCGGACCCACAGTCCGCCATCCCTTCTGCCACTGCGAGCTAGCCAGGGTGCCCCCAGGACTGCCTTCTGAGCAGCCCCCGTGATGCCCACGTGTATCAGCGGACCCTCCTCAAGAGAGCTAACTCCTGACTTTCCCATAACGTCATGGAGTCAGGCTGGACTGCGTCCATCTCCTCATTAACCGTGTCCCCCTGAGCAACTCACTTTACTCTTGAGTCCGTTTCATCATCTGTAAAAGGGAAATAATGAAGGGCAAGGATTGTTGTGGCAAGTTAGTGAGATTTCTAAGTTGCGTCCATGTCCAGACTTACTGTTACGGCTCTTGTGCCCTTTTCTGGGGCTACAGAGGAGGTGAGTCATTTCTGGGGCCATAGAAGGGGTAAGTCTGCACTGCTGCCCCGGGTCCACCTGTGGTGACCCAGACAAGGTACTGAACCCCCAGTGGGCACATTTCCCAGGGCAGGGTGGGGGAAAGGCCTGAGCATGCCCCCATGACCAACCAAGTCCCCATGCCCCTTTGCTCCCTGCCTCTGCCCAGGCCCTGTCCCTGAAGGAGTCAGAGAAGACAGCACTGTCAGAGAAGTTGATGGGCACACAGCACAGCCTGTCTGCCATCTCCCTAGAGATGGAACGGCAGAAGAGAGACGCTCAGAGCCGGCAGGAGCAGGACCGGGTAGGGCAGGCCATGCAGGTGGGCCCCTGTCTGAGCTGGGAGGCACAACCCTGTCTGGAGGGGCCCCCTTTCTAAGGGGTGGGGGGCATGGCTCTGCCCTGGGGAAGCCTCCGGGCTGTGGGGGCAGCTTCAGCCCTTCCTGGGGAGCCCCCGTCAGAGGGAGGTGGCAGAGCTCTGCCCGGTGATTCCTAGCCCGAGAGTGATAGCAGCTATGGGGACAGCATTCACTGGGCAGCAGGGGACCAGCAGACGGGCCCGGCCGGGCAGCAGGAAGGGAAGGGCCGTATTTGGAGCTGAAGGTGGACAGCTGAGCTGGCCCCACTGGGAACAGCCAGGGGAGGGGTGCGGTGGCACCAAGTCTGAGGGAGCCCACCTGTCCCAGAGCACCGTGAACGCCCTGACGTCTGAGCTGCGGGACCTGCGGGCCCAGCTTGAGGAGGCTGCTGCTGCCCACGCCCAGGAGACGAAGAGGCTGCAAGAACAGGCCCGAAACCTGGACAGGCAGCGGCAATCCTCTGCGCGCGAGGTGAGCTGTCCCCCCCCCCCCCCCTTTCCAGGCAGCGCACTAAGTGCTGCTGGGGCCTGGCCTGCTAGGGTCCAGAAGAGTGTAAGATTTGTCCCAGCATGTGAGAACAAATGAACGGCCAATGCAGAAAGGAGGCCGTAGCATTTACGGAGGCCTGGTGGTGTACATGTGGGACTCAGGGCACTGGTGGGGTCCCTGCCCTCTTGGGGTCCCTCCATAGAAAGATCCCGGTGGGTGATTATTTCAGGCCCAGACACCGCTAACTGCAGCGTGCTTTGCCCCAAATCAGAATTCATACGTGTGGTCGGAGTTGCTGCAGAGCGAGGGGCCAGGGACGTGGGTGTGGGCTGGTTTCTGCCAAGTCCCAGCTGGAGTGGGGCCTGTACCCTGTCCCATGACAACCTGCCACCCTCCCAGGCAGAAGAACTTCGGACGCAGCTGCGCCTGCTGGAGGATGCCCGGGACGGGCTGCGGCGGGGGCTGCTGGAGGCCCAGCGCCAGGTGCGTGAGGGTCAGGATGGCCATGAGGCCCAGCGCCAGGAGGCCAGCGAGCTTCGGCGCAGCCTGAACGAAGGTGTCCGGGAGCGCGAGGCCCTGCGGCGGTCCAACGAGGAGCTGAGGGCAGCCGTGAAGAAGGCCGAGAGCGAACGGATCAGGTGGGGCAACGTGAGGGGACCAGCCCCGAGTCCTTCACCGAGCCCGTCCTTCACACTGGGTCTGGTCCCTGGAAGCTAACTTCACCCCTACGGTTCTGGGGCGATAACACTGATGGGGAGTCTTTGCCCTTGAACCACAGCTGGGCACTTGGGTGGTTTTAGGTGATTTTCCTATCTGAAAGAAAGGGAAGGGTAGCGGAAGGCAAGGTTGGGTCCAGACTCTGACCCCACCTGCTGGTGTCGTCCCAGAGACTAGCCCCAACCTTGGAGTCGCTGGTCTGCCTCTTGTGGCCTTGGGCCTGGCCCCCGGCCCACCAGCACATAGCTCAGGAGGGGCCACATGGGCAAGTAGCACTCCGGGCACCTGTAGGCCACGAGCCGGCCAGACCCACTCGAGGGATTAGGGGAACAGCCTCTGTGTAGATCCACACACTGTACTCTTCCTGGGACTTGTGGCCACCTCTGACCTCTGCCTCCTCCCCGCTCCAGCCTGAAGCTCGCTAATGAGGACAAGGAGCAGAAACTGGTGCTCCTCGCGGAGGCACGGGTGGCCATGGGCAAGGAGGCTGAGGAGCTGCGGGCTGGGCTGCAGGAGGTGGAACGTTCTCGGCTGGAGGCCCGCAGGGAGCTGCAGGAGCTCCGGCGGCAGGTACCCTCCCTGGGCACTGGCTGCTGGACCAGGAGCACCCCCTTTTGTGGCGCCTGGGCCCCCGCATCTGTAAAACCAGGGCCTTGACCTTTAACAAAGCTTGCCAACTTAAGAACCCCTGAAACTGTGTGTGGAAGTGTGTGTGCGTTGGGGGTGTGTGTGTACACATTTGTGTACGTAGTCTAATTCACATTTCTCCCAGGAGAGGGTCTGGAGCTTTGTCCACATCTCAAAGGAGTTTTTGAACAAGAAGACCCAGTGAGGTGGATGAGGAGTGGGTGAACATTTTTTGCAGAGCCCAACAGTAGATATTTCTGGCATTCTGCCATTGCAGGCCACACAGTTGGCATAACTACAAAGCGAGAAAGCAGCCCCACGGTACTGCGTGGGCATGTGTTCCATTCCGACTTTGTGTATGGACACCGAAATTCGAGTTTTATATCATTTTTCCGTGTGAGAAATGTCGTTCTTCTTTGATTTTCTTCCAACCATTTAAAAACGAGCCATTTCCAACAATTTAAAAATACAAAAGCCATCCTTGGCTCAGGCCTTCCCAGAAGACTTGCAGAACAGACGACAGCCCCACTGGGCTCCTTGGCTCTGCCTTGCCCAGTGCTATCACAGCCTGGCTACCAGATTCTCTTCATCCCCCACCAGTGCCCCCCTCTACCCCTTCAGGGCCCTTCCTGTTGGGTGGAAGTTCCGAGAAACCACGGGAGTCCCTGAAAGGAAGTCATATTTGTGCGCCAGGCTCTTGCTGGGGGCTTCGCATGCTACAGCATGATCTGTGTTCTCCCCACTCTGGGCCTCACCCCCCACCTGCTTCTCTGGGATAATGGGGTCTTAGAACATACTTTTGCATTCCGCTTGTCTGAGATCGACTCCCAGTCTGCTGCTTGTGGGCTGTGTGACTTTGGACAAGTCACTTCTCTTCTCTGAACTTCAGTTCTCTCATCTGTTAAATAAGGATAATGTTAGCATCTGCCTCGTATAGAGTTGTGCGAAGGTGAAATAAGCTCATACGATTGAAGTGCTTAGAACAGGGGTGGACGTGTGATAAGTACTCTATAAAAGCCAGGCATCCCTGGAGAGAAGGGTGGCCGGGAAGTTGTGCTTCCTGCCCTCCAGAGTTCCTCTTCGGATGGGGGTCCACCACTCCCCACGGTGAGTGGTTACGATGAGGCAGTCAGTGGAGGTCCTTGGTGCCCAGGTCCCTGGCGTGGCTGGAGCTCAGTGAAGTTATCTGGGGCAGGTTCCCATTGGATTTGAGGTGGTGTTCAATGTTTGTATCCCTAGAGCAGTGGGTCCTGAGTGCTCCCTGGGCCCGGGCTGGGCAAGGTATAGAGGCGGAGTTGTAAAGGCCCTTAACACCTTGGGCTAGAAGGGGCTGTGGATGCTGAGAATGGGTCCGAGGTCCTCCCTGTGTCCACTCTCTCTCACAGATGAAGATGCTGGACAGCGAGAACGGCAGGCTGGGCCGGGAGCTGGTGGAGGTGCAGGGCCGCCTGACACTGGGCGAGCGGGCAGAAAAGGAGGGCCGGCGGGAGGCCCTGGGCCTCCGACAGAAGCTGCTGAAGGGCGAGGCCAGCTTGGAGGCCATGCGGCAAGAGGTAACTTGGGTGGGCGGGCTGTGTGGATGGGGAGGGTCTTAGGAGACAGTTGGGGTGCCCTGTGCTTCCTCTCACCAGCAAGAAGTAGGTGGGGACTCCAGTGCTAGAGTCATTCTGAGAGATGACTCCCTAGGACTCGTCCCTGTTCCCCCACTCTTTGAGATTCTTCCCCAGGCATAATAGTAATAACAACTGCAAGAACTGTTTAGCAGGGGTGGAGGGGGGTGAGAGGAAGCTCTGTAGACATAACCGGGTTTGAATCTCCCAGCAGCCTCAGGGAGGTAGGTGTATTTAGCCCCATTTTACATAGATACCCAGACACTTAGGCTCAGAGAGGTCAAGGGATCTACTCAAGGTCGCATAGCCACCCAGGTCTGTCTGACTCCAAAGCCTGCACTCTTTCCATTCTGCTTTTCTGGCTGTTTCGCTGTAGCAAATCTACTGTGTGACCTTGACTAAGTCACCTGACCTCTCCGTGCTTCAGAGCATTCATGGGATGGGGGTCTGGCATAGATCCTGGCTTCCAGGTGCTCCATAAATGGTGGTTTCTGGTGAAACTGATGACCATGAGGGTTGAATTATTCTCTAAACCAGAGGGCTGTGTGTGTGACCATGCACTCCATCAGAAAATAATTTTTTACTACATGCCCTGTTGTGTGATTTATTGATAAATTATGTGCACTGAGAGGCAGTGCAACCTAATAGTTAAAAAAACAGCCTCTGGAGTCAGTGTGCCTGTCTTTGAATCCTGGCTCTCAACTTAGTAGCCCGTTAAGTTATGCAACTGTTGTGTGCCTCAGTTTTTTCATTTGTAAAACAGAGATGATTCATAGTGGTAATTAGAGTTGAGATTTTTGGAAAGTACTTAGTGCCTGCCACTGGTAAGTCCTATCTATGTGGGCTGTTAGTTTATTACTAAGAAACTGTGTATATTACAAGGCACGCACACAGAAGGAAGAGAAAAAACAAATTCTAGTAGTTAACTCCCACGCTCCCTTGGATGTTCCTGCACGTGTCCTGCCTGGGTGGGGACCACTAAAAGTCAAGTGTTGTGCAAGCCGCCTTGGAGGGGGGTGGGCTCCAGGTTGGGCCTGCGAGATGGGGCGCCGGGTTGGGGGCGGCCTTGTTGACCCCCACCTCCGGGCGTCGTCTGCCCCAGCTCCAGGGGGCCCAGAGGAAGCTGCAGGAGCAAGAGGGCGAGTTCCGGGCCCGCGAGCGAGGCCTGCTGGGCTCCCTGGAGGAGGCGCGCGGCGCCGAGAAGCAGCAGCTGGACCACGGCCGCAGCCTGGAGCTGAAGCTGGAGGCGGCGCGGGCCGAGGCCGCGGACCTAGGGCTGCGGCTGAGCGCGGCCGAGGGCCGGGCGCAAGGCCTGGAGGCCGAGCTGGCCCGCGTTGAGGCACAGCGGCGTGCGGCCGAGGCGCAGCTGGGCGGCCTGCGCTCAGCCCTGCGTCGGGGCCTGGGCCTCGGGCGGTCCCCAAGCCCGGCCCCGCTGCCCTCGCCCGGCTCCCCCGCCCGGAGCGCGCCAGCCGGAGGTGAGCAGAGTGCGGCGGGAAGGGGGAGGGGGGAAACGGTGGGAGGGGGCGTGTCTTGCGGAGTCCCCGCCCCTGGCCACGCCCCCATCTAGGTCGGCTTCGCCTGAGAGCCTGCTGCTGGCCCGACCGCACCTCTCCTTGACGACGATCCTCAATCCCGCCCACATATCGCTTTCCTTCCCTTTGGGGAGCCCGCCGAGGTTCCTTCTCTTCGCTGATCCGTGCTCCCTTGGTTGCTTCATTTTCAAGGGGGTGATGGTGCTGCCTCTTAAGGCCCCTGACTCCCCTGAGTCTTTGAGTCTCCATCTAATAGAATTGATGCTTACCCTCTCCCCATCAGCACCCCATCCTCCTCAGTGTCCCACCCCTACCTTGACACCCCTCCATACTAGGCTTGTGACCCTCAACATCACAGCCAGACAGATACACACCCAGCCTAAGAGCCCTTCCAGCAACTCCTTCAGAAATCCTTCTAGTCCCATTTGCTCCCAAGGCCCTGTGGATGACCCTGGGAAGGTCAGCCCTGTGCTTCAGGGGGTGTGAGCACGCCTTTCCAGAGCACCCGCCTTGTCTCAGCCTGACAGAATCTTGATTCCTAGGGCCTAGAATAGAACCTGTAGCATCTTAGCACCACGGGCAATGCACTAGGGGATATTGAGTCCTTGCCTTTTCAAATCTACAGATTTAGCCCCAGGATCACATTCATTCAGTTATTCAATATTTATTAAGCACCTACTATGTGCTGAATACAGTTGAATGGAGCAGTAGACAAAACTGACTAGCATTTCTGCTCTTACGGAGTTTATAGGTTCAGGATGGGAGCAGCAGACTGTAAATGCGGTATATAAATGAAATAGAGAATGTATTGGGTGGTAGTAAGTGCTGGAAAATCGGCAAGGAAAAGGGCATCAAGGGATGTTGCTACTGAGAATGTAAAACAGCACCCCTGCTATAGAAGATAGCTTGGCAGTTCCTCAGAAAATTTAGAATTACCATGTGCCCCAATAATTCAGCCTCTAGGTGTATGACCAAAAGAACTGAAAAGGGAGTTGGAACAGATAGGTGTATGCCAGCATCCATAGCAGCATTATTCACAGTAGCCAAAGAGTGGAATCAACCAGTGTCTCCATCGACAGATGAATAGATAAACAAAATGTGGTATATCCGTACAAAGGAATGTTATTCAGCTTTAAAAAGCAATGGCATTCTGGGGCGCCTGGGTGGTTCAGTCGGTTAAGTGTTGGACTCTTGACTTTGGCTCAGGTCATGATCTCACGCTCATGAGATGGATCCCTGCGTCAGGCCCCATGCTGAGCACAGAGTCTGCTTGGGATTCTCTCTGTCCCTCTCTCCCCTCTTTCTCTGCCACACTCCCCCTAGCTTGTACTCTCTCTCTCTCTCTCTCTCTCTCTCTCTCTCTCTCTCAAAAAAAAAAAAAGACTGACATTCTGACACGTGTTACAACATGGATGAGTCTTGACAATATTATGCTAAGTGAAAGAAGCCAGTCACAAAAGGACAAATATAGTATGATTCAACTTACATGAAATGCCTAGAAAAGCCATATTTTATAGAGACAAAGTGGATTAGGGGTTCCTGGGGGCTGGGGGAAGGGAGAATTGGGAGTTACTTTTAGTGGGTACAGAGTTTCTGTTTGAGGTTGTACATGTTAGTTTGCTTGGGGCTGCCAAAACAAAGTACTGTAAACTGAGTGTCTTAAGCAACAGATTTTTTTTTTTTAAGATTTTATTTATTTATTTGACAGAGAGAGACACAGCGAGAGAGGGAACGCAAGCAGGGGGAGTGGGAGAGGGAGAAGCAGGCTTCCCGCTGAGCAGGGAGCCCCATGCGGGCCTCAGTCCCAGGACCCTGGGGATCATGACCTGAGCTGAAGGCAGACGCTTAACAACTGAGCCACCCAGGTACCCCAAGCAACAGAAATTTGTGTCTCACCGTTCTGGAGGCCAGAAGGCTGAGATCAAGCTGTTGGCAGGGCCGTGCTGCCTCTGAAGTCGCTAGGGAAGGATCTGTTCCAGCCTGTGGTTCCTAGGCTTGTGGCAGAACTCTAGCCTTCACATGGCCTTCTCGTGTGTGTGTCCAAATTTCCCCTTTATATTATAATCATATTGGAGTAGGGGCATACCCTACTCCACTATGACCTCGTCTTAACTAATTACATTGGCAACAACCCTACTCCCAAATAAATTCACAATCTGAGGTACCAGGGGTTAGAACTTCAGCCTGTTAGTTTTGGGGGGACATAGTTCAACCCAAAATAGGGTGATGGAAAAGATTTGGAAACAGTGGTGACAGTCACACAGCAGTGTGAATATAAGTAATACCACTACACTATACACTTAAAGATGGTTAGAAAGGCCATCAAAATAGATGCAGAAAAAGCATTTGATAAAATACAATATCCAGTTATGATCCAAACTCTGGGAAAACTAGAAAAAGTTTTCCTTAACTGATAAACTAGGTCTTCAGAACCCTGTAGCTCAGGGCGCCTGGGTGGCTCAGTCGTTAAGCGTCTGCCTTCGGCTCAGGTCATGATCCCAGGGTTCTAGGATCGAGACCCGTATCGGGCTCCCTGCTCCGTGGGAAGCCTGCTTCTCCCTCTCCCACTCACCCTGTTTGTGTTCCCTCTCTTGCTGTGTCTCTCTCTGTCAAATAAATAAATAAAATCTTTAAAAAAAATTAAAAAACAAACAAACAAAAAACCCTATAGCAAATGTGACGTTTAACCCTTGTATTTAATATTGTACTGGAAGTCTTGGAGGTCCTAGCCAGTACACTATGGTAAGAAACATAGAATTAATATATATTAAGGTTCAGGAAGGGAGAAACAAAATTGCCACTATTTACAGATCACATGATTTTTCTATGTAGAAAATATAGGAGAAGCTACAATAAATTGTTAGAACAAATAAGAAACGTTAGTAAGTTTGCTGGAAACAAGATCAGTCTACAAAAATTATATTTTATTATGTCAGTGGAAGCAGAAAACGTTTGTTGGTAGATTGCCAACAACATAAATGATAAAATGTCGTGTATACTAGCACTAAGAATTCTCTTCCCCAAAGAAAACACCAGCTCTAGATGACTTTACAGATAAGTTCTACTATGCAAGGAAAAAAAATAATTCTAAAAATCTAATAAAATATGTACAAGACCTTTATGGAGACAACTATAAGTTTTATTGAGAGACATTAAAGGAAACCTAAATAGAAACATACTATGTTTGTGTATCAGGAAGTCCACTATTATAAAGTTGTCAGTTCTTCCAAATTCATCTATAGATTCAAGGCTATTCCAGTCAAAATCCTTACTTTGTGTGTGTCAAACTCGACCAGCCAGTTTTATAACTTCAGTGGAAAAACAAAGGCTAAGAAAGCCAACACACACTTGAAGAAAAAGAACTAGATGGGTGGGGGCAGGGCTTGCCTTGCCAAAGATAAAAGTTAATATAAAGCTTTGGTACTTCAGGCGCTGTGCTGCTGAGACAGCCATTGATCAAGTAGTCAAGGACCAGACCCATATGTCTAAAGACATCTGATCTAATCTGGAAGCTTGATCTGTGATGGGCTTTCCAATAAATAGTATTTGGATAATTGAGAATCCATAAGGGGGGGGGGGAGAAAAAGATCCTTACATCACATTTTACGTAAACATCAATTTCAGGTAGATTAAAGATTAAATGTGAACGACAAAACTCTAGCTTTTAAAAGACAATATAGGAAAATATCTTTATGACTTTAGGGCAGGAAGGGGTTTCTTAAGACACACATGCACAGACCCCATTAAGTATAACGTTAATGAATGTTAATTAAAAACCTAAAAAAGGATGGTTAGGAAGACATATTGTATGTTATATAAATTTTATCACAAATATTTTTTAAGATTTATCTTTATTTTAGAGCATGCATAGGGAGAGGGAGAGAATCTTTAAGCAGATTCCCCACTGAGTGTGGAGCCCAACTCGGGGCTTGATCCCAGGACCCCAAGATCATGACCTGAGCTGAAATCAAGAGTTGGACGCTCAATAGATTGAGTCACCCAGGTGCCCTGCAGTAAAGAAACTTTTTAACGATATAGCAAGGGCAGGGGTTGGGGTGTTTTTGTGGGAGATGGAGAGCCCCACTAAGTAGGTTGGAGGTAGGATAAGTAGAAGAGACTCTGAGGACAAGTGGAAGGTCCTGAGTGGCAGTTCCCCTGTCCGGGGAACAGCAGAGGTGACAGAGCAGCTGGAGGGCGGGGAGCAAAGTGTGGAGGAGTGGGAGGTAAGGACGTGGGGACACTGTGAAGATGCTAGCTTCACTCTGTGGGGGTGGGGGCCCTTGGGGGCAGTGGGTAGACGTCCTGCCCTGGGTCCTGTGGGTGCTGATGGAGCTGTGGGGCAGCTTGGGTGTCACTTGGCTCAGGCAAGAGGATGCTGACCGCCTGTCCTGCAGTTCCGATGTTGACCTCCAGGTGCCGCCCTGTCTCTGTACGCACTGCCCCTCCCACCTCTTCAAGCTGAGTTCATTTCTCGGCCTGGAAATAGGCCTATCTGGTTCCCAATCTCAGCTCGGGATCTTCCCAGCTTTGAGACCAAACAAATCCCTTAGCCCGTCCAGCCTGTGCAGGGGGGCATTGGTCCTTCCTTCTCAGAGAATTGTGAAGGCGGAATAGGATGTCAGGAGAGCCTAGTACCTGGCACACAGGAGCATCGAGGGGGTGGAGTGTTGTTGAGGGGGTGGAGTGTCCACCTTTGGACTGGGCCCTGGGGGGTGCAGCCCTCATATTGCTCCTGGTCTGGGCGGGGAGGCAGATCTCGGAGCCTCATGGTGGTGGGGGGGGGGATGAGCTCACCCCAACCCAGCCTGGGGTCAGGGACACCTCTGGGAAGCAGGCCTAAAGGAATGGGCCAGGCAGAGAGAAGCCATGAGGAGAGAAGGGAATAACATGCATGAAGGCCCTGGTGCTGGAAGGGGGACCTGAGAGTAATGTGGAATGGACAGCTTGTAAAAGGTGAGAGGGCTGTGCTAGGGTGAGCTGCAGGGCCTCTGTGTGATGGCCGGGATGTTGGGTTTTATTCTGAGGGCCGTGGGGGCTGGGAAGGGTTCAGCGAGAGGGTGAGGGACCCAGTATGCAGCGGGAAGCTCATGCGAGCTGCTGGGTGCAGCAGGGTGGGTGAGGTGGTGTACGAGGAGCCTGCAGGCCCCTTCCAGGCAGGAGAGGCCAGGGCTCCTGCACCCCTAAGCACATCTCCTCCCCTAGGAAGTGGTGAAGGGCTCAGCAGCCCCAGCCCCTTGGAACGCAGCCCTGGGTCTGAGCCACCATCCCCAGGACCTGCCACCTCCCCGGCATCTCCAGACCTGGACCCCGAGGCAGTGCGAGGGGCCCTCCGGGAATTCCTGCAGGAGCTGCGGAATGCCCAGAGACAACGGGTGAGGCTGGGTGTGAGCAGCTGGAGAGGGAACCGGGTGGCCCAGGGCCCTGCAGGGCGCTGCGGGTTGTCAGAGCAGAGGTCTTCCCTTTCCCCGGACGTTGGGGGCCTCAGGATGAGCTTCAGGCCCAGATGAGCACCCTGAGTCGCCAGCTGGCCGAGATGGAGGCCGAGAGGGACAATGCGACGTCACGGGTGAGGCAGCTGCAGAAGGCTGTGGCCGACAGTGAAGAAGGTGAGTGTCACCCTGTGAGTCCTTGCCCTGTTCTCTGTGCTCTTAGCAGCCGCAGCGGGACCTGTGGGATTGGCCTGAACAGCTCCTAAAGTCCCTGCCCTGGCCACCATGACCTGACTTGGAGGGGCTGTCTCCTTTGGGGGACCCTCCCTAATCCCCACTCCGTGTGTCCAGACCGGCAGACCCTCGAGGGCCCTGTGGTGGGTGGAGGGCAGGCCGGGCCTCTTGGGGCCTGGCCGGGCCTGACGGGGCCGGGGTGCTACAGCCCGGCGTGGCGTGAATGGACGGCTGAGCGGGGTGCAGGTGCAGCTGGTGCAGCAGGAGGAGAGCGTGCGCCGCAGCGAACGGGAGCGCCGGGCTGCCCTGGACCAGGTGGCCACCCTGGAGAGGAGCCTGCAGGCCACGGAGATCGAGCTCCGGGCCAGCCAGGTAGGTGGGAGCTAAGGGCCAGCCGGGGCAGGGGTGGCTGTGGGTCCGACTGTGCTCCTCTCTGTTGCCGTCTGTCTGGGTCACAGCGCCCGCTAATGTGGCCAGCCTGTGACTCCGTCCGGAAGCCCATTCAGATTCCACCCTCCTGTTCCTCCTCGGAGTCACTAGGCCGTAGAAGAAAAGGTCTGGGCTTTTGAGCCGGAAGGCAAAAAGCCTGCGTTCAAGTCCTGGCCCGGCTGCTTGCCTGCCTGCTCTCATTTTCCTCCTCTGTAAACGGGGGATGCCAGCCATTGTCTCCCAGAGATGATGCTTGAAGGGTCTTAACATACAGTGTTCGGGGGCCCTCCGTTTCCTTTGTCTCTCTGTAGCCACATGAGTGGTGCTCTGGGGTTTCTGTGTGTGTGTGTGTGTGTGTGTGTGTGTGTGTGTGTGTGTGTGCGCGTGAGAGGCAGGGCACCCTGGCCCGGGTGGTGACAGTCCAGGCCACCAACGCCTTGAGCCTTTCTTCCCCTTGCTCCCTCCCCCCCCATCCTCGCCCCCACAGCCCACCCCCTGCCTCTGGCTCCAGGTCAGTCTGAGCGGGATTGTTATGTCTGTGGTTCCAGCTCTGGCCTTGGGCCCGGCCGCGGGGGCCGCGGGGCGGGGAGGCCAGGAACACAGCTGAGCAGGGGCCAGAGTGGGGCTGCCAGGCCCAGACATGGCAGACATGGGGCTCTGAGCACGGCGACAGGGGGGCCGGGCCTGGGGTGGGGTTGATTGGCTGTAATAGGATGGGAATGGGAATGGAAGGGCCCCAGTCTGTCTTCCTGTCCTGTCCCCACTCCTCAAGCTTCCTTTACCGTCTGACCCCGTGTGAGGGAGGGAAGAACATCATCACCTAAAACCAGGTAGGGCCCAGGGCTCCTACCCGGCTCAGCTCAGGTCACACAATGCAGCTTCCGGGCCTGCCTCTGGAGAGTGATGCAGCAGAGCAGGGGATGCCCTGGAATCTGCATTTTTACCCTCCTCCCTCCTCCCTCCCCAGGGCTCTGTGAATACCTTGTGGTGCCCCTGGGCAGTGCAGTCTCCCCACTATACAGATGTGAAATAGGGCCACAGAGCAGGAAGAGAGAACCCTGGATCACAAAGCCTGTTAGACTCAGCCCAAACCAGAATGTGCTCTGGGATCCTCAGGTCAACCCATCCTGCGAACATAGGGGGAGACTGAGGCCTCGGGAGGGTCACAGGCCAGCCCCAGGTCACACGGGGAGTGACTGGACCAGCCCCCTCAAGGTCCTCAGGGGATGGGGGGAGGTGTGGGGCGGCTGGGCAGCTGAGGCCTGATTCTTCCACACCCCCAGGAGAAGGTCAGTCAGATGAAGGCCAATGAGGTGAAGCTGGAGAGTGACAAGCGGCGCCTGAAGGAGGTGCTGGACGCCTCTGAGAGCCGCACCATCAAGCTTGAGCTGCAGCGGCGCTCGCTCGAGGGGGAGCTGCAGCGCAGCCGCCTGGGCCTGGGTGACCGTGAGGCGCAGGCCCAGGTCCTCCAGGACCGGGTGGACTTCCTGCAGAGACAGGTGGGTCCCCACCACCGCCTGCAGGCTCCTCATCTGCACGCCCAGCACCAGGTGCTTTACACGGACCCCATAATACTCCCAGCAACCCTGTGAGGCAAGCGTCATCCTCATTTCATGGAGGGACAGGCAGAGACTCAGACATGACATCATTACCCAAGATCACATAGCTAATAAGAGACACAGACAGAATCCGAGTTTAAGACTCTGACAACAGAATCTGCACTTCTAGGAAGCAGGTGGGACAAGTTAGAGATGTAGATTCCACTCATGTCCCTGTTTGCCTTGGCTGCCAGGAAGCTCAGCTTTAGACTGTTCAGTAACTCTGCGAGCCCTGCAGGGTCACCCACCAAAGTCAAGAACACAGAACATTTCCAGGTTGTGGTGGTTGTGGTGGTTACTCCTTCTCTTCCGTAGCAGGGAGAAGGGAATGAGAATGGGGAGGAGACCGTGGGGTCTGAGACAACCAGGTGGGTGGCACTCCGGGTGAGGGGAGTTAACCAGCAGTGGGACAGGGCCCTGGTTGCAGTAGGCTGAGCCAGCGGGAGCACATGGGAACAATGAGCATCAGTGATGAAGGCCTAGGCAGAGTGGGAGGGGCTTGGCTTGGGTTCAGCCTCCCTGCTAGAGGCCATGGCGAGAGCAGAGCCACTTTACCATCCTGTCTGTTCTCTTGCCAGGTGACAGACAGTGAGGTGAAGGCAGGGACCCTGCAGCTGACAGTGGAACGGCTGAGTGGGGCCCTGGTCAAGGTGGAAGAGAGTGAGGGCGCCTTGCGGAACAAGGTGCAGGGCCTGACCGAAGCCCTGGCCCAGAATAGTGCCAGCCTTACCAGCACACAGGACAAGAATCTGCACTTGCAGAAGGCCCTCACCGCCTGCGAACATGACCGCCAAGTGCTGCAAGTATGGATTCCGGGGCCTGGCTCGGGGTGGGCTCGGTGAGAGAGTTAGCTGCCAAGGGCAGGCTTTGAGGGGCCCTGATAGAGTGCCAGCCCCTGGGGTCATCAGTCGGGAACCCTAGGGAGCCAGTCAGTGAGGCTTGCAGGTGGGGGGGGGGCAATGAAAGCATTGGCCGATAAGAGGAGATTTGGGGGAGCGATAAGAGAGTAAGTCTACTCATAGAGGCTTACAGACACCCAGAGGCAGGGTTGATGGGACAGAGCTGGGGTCTGAGGGGTCCCCACCTTACGTAGGTCAGTGGGCCAGTCCTGCTGTCTGCCTCGCCCTCCAGGTAAGATTTTTGAGCTGTTGTATGGGCTGTGACCCTGACCTGGAGGTACAGAGGAGAGGGGAGCCTTTGTTCCATCCTGGCTCCATCAGCCCCCGTCCCCCAGGAACGGCTGGAGGCTGCTCGGCAGGCGTTATCCGAGGCACGGAAGCAGAGCGGCTCCCTAGGCGAGCAGGTGCAGACGATGCGGGGCGAGCTGGCGGACCTGGAGCTGCAGCGGGCGGAGGCGGAGGGCCGGCTACAACAGCTTCAGGAGGTGAGGCCTGGATGGGCCCCTTCGGTCCCTAGGACGCTGAGGCCCTCCGGATGGGGTGGGACCTTCCTTATCCCAGCCTCATCTCAGACCCAGGCCCAGCCTCCCCTGGGGAAGCCTGGTTCCTTCAGCCCGCACGCCCATTACACAGACGGAGAAGCCGAGGCCCGGAGAGGCGGCCTCAGGTGATAGTTGTCTGCCGTGGGCCTCCCAGCCGCCCTGCCGAGCCAAGGGCCGGCGGCGCTAGGGGCTTGCTGGCTTCTGCAGGTGCTGCGGCAGCGCCAGGAGGGTGAGGCTGCGGCCCTGCACACGGTCCAGAAGCTGCGCGACGAGCGGCGGCTGCTGCAGGAGCGCCTGGACAGCCTGCAGGGCGAGCTTGCCCAGCTGGAGACCGAGAAGCGGGAGGTGGAGCGGTCAGCGCTGCGGCTGGAGAAGGACCGGGCGGCCCTCAGGAGGATGCTGGACAAGGTTGGCTGAGCCTCCAGGGCCCTCCCCTCCCTTCCTCTGGGTCCTAGCCGCGGTTGCCTTTGGCCACGTGTCCCCAGGGTCTGGGGCCTCGGGTGCCCCCTGGCCCCCTGGTCTTGCTGCCTCTAACCCGACACCCCTCCCTGAGCCCCTCTCTCTTGGCGGGACCTCCCTCCTTCCCGGGGCCCCCTGCTGCCCTCCTGCTCTCCCTGCCTAGGTGGAGCGCGAGAAGCTTCGCAGCCACGAGGACACGGTGCGGCTGAATGCCGAGAGGGGCCGCCTGGACCGCACGCTCACGGGGGCCGAGCTGGAGCTGGCTGAGGCCCAGAGGCAGATCCAGCTGCTGGAGGTCCAGCCCCCGGCTACCCTCTCTCTCCCAAGCCCTGGACCGGGACCCCCACCTCCCGCCCCTGCCCTCGGCCTGAGTGCCGAGCCGTCCCGGGAGTTGCTGATGGCTCAGCCAGCCCAGGCTCCTCAGCCTCCATAACCCATGAGTCCGGACCCTTGGAGGGGGCAGCCCAGAGCCAGGTCCCAGAGGGAGGGGTCCTCCCCAGCGTGGAGAGAAAAGAGATGCCAGTCAGCATGTGAGCCTGTGTGCGTGTAGGCTGTGGGCACACAGAGGTGTGAGTGTGCCTGGGAGTATTCTCGTGCGTGTAGCATGAGTCTTGTGCACAGACGTGGCAAGTCGAAGTATTAGGAATGTGTTTTACGTGTGTGTGTGTCTTTCTGTACAGACGTCTTCCTGTATGTAGATGTATGTAGGAGTGTTGGGCTTTTGCACATATGCATGCATCCATGTGAACCCGGTAAGTATTTACGTGCTTGCTTTTGTGCCTGTGGGGGGGGTGCCTGTCTGTGTTTGAGCACGTCTGTGCGTGTGTGCATGCCTGTCAGTGGGGCTCACTAGGTACCCTGACCCAGGCTTCACAGACCAGGTGGGCCAGGGATGTGGGGGACAAACAGGGATCTCTCCTATACCCCCTGTCTGCACTGACTTTGCCCTGAGGGGCCCTTTAGGCTCCTGGGAGGCGCCCCACACCCCCTTGCACGCGCGCGCACACACACACACACACACACACACACACACACACACACACACGGCCAGACCCCTGACTAGCCGCCCCTCCTGCAGGCCCAGGTGCAGACAGAGCGCACGCTGGAGGCGCAGGAGCGGACCCACCGGCAGCGGGTGCCTGGGCTGGAGGAGCAGGTACCCAGGCCCCTCCGCAGGATGTGGAAACATGGGGGGAGCGGCAGAGGAGGGCCGCGACCCTGGGTAGAAGCGGTCAGCGGCACCCGTGACTGAAATGGTCCAGACACGGGCTCAAGTGATGTCATTGGAACTCCGTCCTCATGGCTGTCCCCTGGGTGGCACAGATGGCCTGAGCAGCCCCAGCCTAGGTTATCCCAGCAGCCCACCATCCTAGAGGAACAGGGGCCTTTTTCTCCTGAGAGCAATAGTAGAAGTCCCAGGGATGATCCTTACTGGCCAGCTTGGATCCCAGATCCCTGACCTGTGCATGGGTAGGCCAGGCCTGGGTCATGGGTCCCCCCCGTCGGGCTAGCGCCAGGCCTACTTAAATAATGAGAGTGGGGACAGGTGGCCCCTGAAGAGATGCCGAGGAGCAGTCAGAAGACAACCAGCTGCCCTGTGAGACGGAATGGGAGGGGAGGGAAGCATCCTGGTGCTTCATGAGACCCACTTTATCCTGAAACAGGCAGGATCGGGTCCCCTGTGGGGCCCCAGCTGCAGCCACCCCCGTTTCTCTGACATCAGGCAGGGGGCCTGGGCCGGCCGGGCTGGCCCCACCTTCTCTTTCTTCTCCAGGTGTCCGCACTGAAGGGACAGTTGCAACAGGAGCTTCGGAGGAGCTCAGCATCCTTCTCCCCCATGTCTGGCCCCACAGGGGAATGAGCCCCTTCCTGGTGGGCATCCTGGAGAGCAGCCCTGGCCAGGGCAGGCCAGCAGCCATCTGTCCACGTGGTCGGCCCTGGCCCTGGCCTGTCTGGGCCACCAGAACTCGGCTGGGGGTGGGGAGGAGCCAGGTGGCAGCACCGAGGGCTGAGGGCCGGGGACTCCAGCAGCAGCTTCTTGGCATCATCTGTGGGTCCCACCTCGGTCCGGTCCCTCCCCTGGGATGAGCCTCCAGGTCCCATGAGAGCCTCCCTGAGTGGCTGAGCCGAAGCCGGGGGTCACGGAGGCCCCCTTGCCTCTGGCTGGCCCTGGAGCATGGGCTCACAGGAAAGAGGAAGGGAGCCTGGGAGTCAGAGACCCAGGCCTTCCCCCAGCTTTCCAGAGCTCTCTTTGCCTTAGTTCAGAGTGTGTTTCAGGAAATTCCTCAGAGCCCCTGTATTTTTATACCTTTTTCAGTGTTAACGGTTCAGAACTGTTGTTTTTTGTAGCAAGGAGACCTCATTTTCTAAAAACGGTTTGTACAGGCGTGTCTCTTCACTTCTGCACCTGAGAGATGGTGGGGGGGGGAGACACTGGGGCCTAGGCCGGGAAGGATGAGGCCCCCTGGCCAGGGGTGCACAGGGGTGGGTGGGTGGGTGGGGCTTGAGAAGGGCTGTGCCACTTCCCAGCCTCACAGGATGTTGGCGCAGGGAGGGCCCCAGGCTCCTGTACCACCCGTCGCAGGTAACAGATGGGGCCGTGACCCAAACTGCACAGCTCGACTCCTTCCAGCTACAGCTCTCCGGCCCCTCCTCAGGACAGGGCCCCCCTCTGGACAGTGGCAGTCCCAGGCCCGGGAGTGACCCTGGGGTCTTGTCCTGGCTCCGCCCAGGGAGCCTGGCGAAGCTGCACAACTTCTCCGAGGCTCGGTTTGCTCGTGTGTAGAATGGGGACGCGCCTCACAGGGTGGTTATGAGGAGGTACTGGTGCAAGGTGCTCTCTGTTTGCGAGGAGAAATTCCTCTCCTCCCTGGAGTCCAGCGGAGTCAGGTTTTGCCCCAGCTCTGCTACCTCTAGCTGTGGACGCTTGGTGGGTCACCTGCTGTCCCTAGGTGTCCTGTCTGTAAGACGGAGACATTCCCAGGCCCGTTGGGAAGGGGGTGCTGGCCACGCACGGGGAGCCTGGTCCTCAGGAGCCGGTCAGAGGGAGGCATTCTAATGCCTTGCCCTATTTCTGCCCTCTGAACCGCCAGCCTTCCCCCAAAGGTGGATCTGAGCCCACCTACCTTGACCTCCTGCTTTATACCCTACATGCATCTTTATGCCTCCATGTGGGCGGCCTCCCGTCTTGGCTTATGCCCCTTGTACCCCTCTGATGACAGGGAACTCATGCCCTCACCAAGCAGCCTGAACAGTGAGGAAGCTGTATCCCCCCGCCATGCCCCCACAGACCCTGGGAGGAAAGTTGTCACAGTCCATCTTTCTGGGTGGGTCCGCTGAAGCCGGTGGCTGAGGAGGCAGGACTGGGACCGCAGAGGCAAGGCCACAGGTCACCTGAACAGTCCCTTCTCCCCAGGGCCCCAGGCAGCCTCTCAATGAAGACAACCACTGTCGGAGGCAGGTGGCCACCGCTCTGGCTCCCAACCGAAAAATGACTGAATCTTTTGTAAAAACAATTTTAATTTTATATAAAACAAAGGTGGTCTATGCCCGGGAGCTGTAGGAAATCCAAGCAGACCAGCTGGGGTGAGGGGCATAGCCCACCTTGAGGGGCCAGGGGACTGTCCTCAGAGGGACTGAGAAGGCACATCAGAGGCCCAGGTCCCACCCAGAGGCCTGGGATGCCCCTCATCAGGGGGCAAAGAGTGGGGAGTGGGGAGCCCCCCTTGTGCCCCAGGGGTGTCTGCAGGCTGGGAGAGGGGCCTGAAACGAACCCCCAGGGCCACAGTCCACTAACTTTTTACAGAATAAAAGGGTTGTCAGGCTGGGGAGAAAAGCACCAGGTCAGGCAGGGCCTGAGGGCCCCGGATCCGAGGAAGGTCCAGGGCGGGGGGGGGGGGGGGTACCAGCTCCGCCCTAGCAGCCCCCGCAGCTCCTGGCACAGGAGGCCGCCACGGATGGACACAGGCCACTGCTGGCCATGACGCCACATTTGGAGAACTTGTCCCGACACAGGTCAGCTGCAGTGGGGGCAAGGAGCTGGGGTCAGGGTGGGGCCGGGTGATGGAAAACCACTGGCCCCTTCTCCACCCTGGGGCAGGGAATGTTCCGAGGCTAAGCAGCCAGGAGGGGGCTCAGGATCCCCCCCCGGAAGTGGCCCTGGTGCAGAACACATGCATAATCACCAGCAGGTGGGAGGGTGGGGGGCGGGGAGGGGTCTAAGGGTGCAGGCCTTCCTACCTCGAAGGAGCTCCTCATGGGCACAGACCGTGCGGACACAGATCTCCTTGTTGACCACGTATACGCGGCGGAGGCTGGGGATATGGAGCCGGGCTGGTGGCGTCACCCCACCCTCACCCAGCCCCACTGGGGGAGCCCAAGCATCCCGACCCCTACGTCTGGGCTCAACTTCAGGATCTGTGCTTCCCTCAAGTCCCACCTCGGCCGGGTGCTGCTGCCCGCCCTGCGCCCCTGCTGCACACCCCACCCCCCGGCCCCCGCCCTGCCTGTGCTCACCTGTAGAAGCAGACCTCATTGAGACACTGTTTGCAAGGCTTGTGGATGGAGTAGAGGCGGGTGCACGGGTATTGTTCCTCACGGCAGTCTAGGGGATGGGCGGGATCAGACGGGGGGGCTGCAGCGTGGGGCCCCGAGCTGCGGGGGGAGCCCCCAATGTTGCCCACCAAGATTGGCCCTCCTATCAGGGCCTAGGTCCACCCTGCACCCTCCGGCCCGGGGCACACACGCACACGGGCACGCACAGGTGCACAGCCAGCCTCACCGGGCCTCCGGGGGCTGCCCGATTTTGTACACTGTATATGTGCACAGAGCAGCAACCACACTTGGAAGCATAGATTAGGACACGCATAAGCTCAAACACGCCCACACGCACATGGTCCCAGAAGTCCACACCAACCACATGGGCAGGGCTGTGCACACAGGACCACACCCTAACACTGAGCTCACGACGGGGAGAGCGGCCCTCACGGTCCGGCTCCCGCAGGCTCGTGGGGGCAGCACAGGGGCTCCGCTCTTGGCCTCACCCGCCCCGGGCATCAGCTGGGCCTGCTGGCCGGCAGGCAGGAAGCCCCCTGCACGCTCCCCCCGCTCTTCCAGTGTCTGGGGGTCGAGGGCTCCTCCTGAGTCTGCAGCCAAGCCCGGGGGCAAGGGGGTCCCCCAGAGCCCGAGGGGCCCTGGAGTTGCTGGCCTAAAGCAGGGGCATGTCTGCAAGCCGCTGACCCTACCATCTACCCAGCCAAAGCCAAAGGCTCGGCTGCCCCCGTCCCACCAGCGCCGCGCCCCACTCTACCCCAACTCCTGGGGCCGTGCCTCTGTTTCTCCAGCTGTCAGGGAAGCTCTTACCCAGAGGCCCAGGCTCCGTGGGCTCTGTCTCCACATTTCCTGGAGCTGGTGTTGGGAGAGGGGCAGGCAGAGATCACTGAGAGGGGTCCATTCAGAGCAGCTGCCCCACCCTGGCACAGACCCGCCGCTCCCAGAGCCGTCAGGAGCTGGCAGCCTACCTACGGTGGGGGCCGCGATGACTTCCTGTTGGACTTGCTGCTGGGACTGGAACTGGAACTGCTCCGCGGGGGGCCGAGGAGTCACCTCTGAGACGGGGCACGATCAGGGGGTCCGCTCCATTCTCTCCACCCCCGCACCCAGCTGCCCGCCCACCTGCCCTGCCCTGCCCCGGCCCAGCCCTTTACCTTGATAATCATAGTAGTCCGGGTTGTCTGAGAACAAAGATGAATATGGAATTGTAGGGGGTCGGGGGAGCTTTCGGTCCCAGGGGCCAAGGAGGTCACGGCTAAACCCAGGACCACCCCCTAGGACTCCCACCTCTCCCTTCCCACCGGGTGCCCAGCGGAGTCAGGCACACCCAGCAGGGTGTGGGGAGACCTGGGCGGGGCAAGGCCCTTACCTATCTGGTCACTGTAGTGGGTGTACTGGACGTGGTCTGGGAACGGGGGCAGTTGGTCTAGGTCAAATTGGCCCTGAGCCAGCAGGCCTGCTGCGAGGAAGCCAAGTATGAGGGGGTGCCCTGCAGGGAAGGACAGCAGGGGCCCCGAGGCACATCTGGGGAGGATGAGTAGAGGTCCCAAGGGCAGGCCGGCAAGACACTAAGATTCTACAACTAGACTCTTAGATCCAAGGGATCCAAACTCCTTCCTCAAGCACAAAGGTCCTTACACTCCTTGCTCCTGTGTCACCTCACTGACCATCTTTGGCCTGGCAACCCCAGGCTAGCTTCCCGGCTATTCCTGGAACTCAGCACACTCCTGTCTGCCCCAGGGCCTTTGCGCTTGACTTTCCCTAGGCCTGTAATCTTGGTTAACCTCGCCTCCTTCGGGTCTCAACTAAAAACTCAGTCCTGCCAAGAGGCCCTCACTGACCCGTCCACCCTCTCCATCCCGTTCTTCCGTTTCCATCATAGCACTCGACACACTGACATTTATCACACGGACTTGATATGTCACCTGCCCTTCCCTAGACGGGCAGCAACGAAGGCAGGGATGTGTCTGCCCGGTTCATCACTGTATCCCCAGAGTCTAGGCCGGTGCCTGGCACATAGTAGGAGCTCAACAAATATCTGTTAAATTAATAAATGTTAGACCTGGCAGGGCCTTTGATCCCCACTGATAACTCCTATTTGACCAATAGGGATCACTCCACGGTGAAAATTATAGAGGGTGGTTGGGTCCCAAATGGGCCTAGAACCCAGACTTAGAGACTCCCTGCCTTGCGTAGCTCTCCCTCCTACACATCGGCTCCCAGGAGGGTCAGTACTTTAGAGGAAAAGCATGGGCTCCCAGTGCCTGGGTGTGTGCCCACTCTCCAGAGCCCCAGCCTGGCTGCTTCAGTCGGGGGTTGGGATGAGGGCCTGGGAGGTGCCTCCGACTTCGGGAGGGGTTGGCCAGTCCACTCTGTGGTCCAGGAGACCGGAGGCCCTGCGACCCGGGGAGCTGAGTTCTGGCCACAGGGCCCAATAAAGGCTCACTGCCAGCTCCCAACCTCCGCCCACAGCGGGGGGAGCCCCACAGCCCCAGGAGCACTTACCAGGCAGGAACAGCAGGAAGAGGTAGGCAGCTCTCATGGCTACGAGGTGAGGCAGTCTGGGCTGGTGTCAGGACAGCTGGAGGAAGAGGAGGGGCAAGCTGTAGCTCAGGCCCACTCACCCAGGACTGCGGAGCCCACCTCCGCTCCCCTGCATCTAGCCCAGAGAAGGAGGCGCTGGGAATGGAAGCCAGGCATAGGGAGGGCCAGGAGTCGGGCGGGGCAGGGTGGGGGGAGCTACTTTGGAGGGACATCTGCTGTCCCCTGTGGCCCACCGGGTGTTCAGGTCCCAAGGGACAAGGCCTCCAACCTTGCTGCAGGGTTGATCTAGCAAATGGACAGAACCCACCCAGCCTTTCTCACTAAGGGGGCCTTTCTAGCCCCCCACTAGTCTTGACTCCACTCTCCCAGCCCACAGCCATGCCCGCCTTCTGACTCAGCGCCTTCTGGTGTCTCATGCACTGATCATGTGAACCCCTGACCCCAGGCCCATCCTCAGGACCCCGGCCCCGCTCAGCCAGGACTCCGCAGCGGCTGCCAAACCCACAACCTGTTCCCAATTAGCCCCCGGGCCCTGAGTGTCTTGCTCTGCAGGAAACCACATGCATGCATGGGCCCCAGGGGCCGAAGGGCAGCCAGGCCTGGGCAGGGCTCCCACCCCCAGAAGATTCCTCTCCTGCCAGGCCTCCAGGCCTCCTAAGACCTGGCTGTCTTCATCACAGACTCACGAGACTAAGGTCTATTTGTCTGCAGCAGCAGGAAACACTTAGGGTGGAGTCTGAGGAGTTTCTCTGGATCCTAGAAGGGCAGTGCTGGAGGGACTGTGATGTCACCCAGCCCAGGGGTTCTGAGCCCCCTAACACTGTAGGACAAGTGTTGCGCGGGTCATTTTGCGGGGAGGGAACGGTGGTCCTTAGCCTTCACCAGGCTCTTGAAGTTCAAGAACTGCAGTCTTTGGCCACACTGTGGGCTTGGCCGGGTCTACGGGTCCCCGTGTGCAGTCCCAGCTCGGTGGGAGGCAGTCTCCGGACTGTCATCCTTCTGCCGACAGTGCTGGGAGAGAGCCCAGGGCCCATCCAGGAGGGCCCCTCCTACCACGGCGAAGGGAGTTCTTGCAGACAGCTAACTGGACCCCTAACTGCCCCCCGGGCGTCTAGGGAGACGGGAAGGAAACGTGGGCATCGGGCAGCGGGCAGCGGTCCCTCTTCCCTCCCAATCCTGAGCTTTCCCCGACCCGGCGCCTGGCTCATACATTCACCACCTCCCTTCTTTACTGGGGTGGGGTGGGGTGGAGGAGATGAGACCCATGACTCAAGCTGCCCCAGAGGCAGGGCACATCTGGCTCCCCACAGTCCCATTCTGAAAACCCTTGGCCTTCTCATGATAGGAGGGACCGAAAGACCTGGAGCGCTTTCCTTGTAACTCCCCACAAGGCCTCACTATCGCCTCCTTGTCCCCATGGGCTGGTGGCAGCCAGGCCAGTTGGAGCTGTCACCATTCAGGAGGAGGCCCTGAGTTGGGGCCTAAGGGGTCTTAAGAAGTGGGGTGGGAGCTGTCTGTCCCCCAAACCCTTCCTAGGCCTCTCAGCCTCCTAAATGGGAGTCTTCCTCACCAGGAAGGTCTGGGACCCAGGCCCAGGCTTATTGGGGGAAGGGGCTCCCAGGGCAAGGGGTGTGGGAGTTAACGGATCCTCCTGGGGGGACCACATCTCCAAGCACCTCTGTCTAGACTATGGATTTTGGGGTGTGGGGAGGCCGGGACCTGCCTAGGAGGCGGCCCCCTTCTGGCCCCTTCCACAGCTGGGGACCCCACCCCAAGCGATCGTAGGCAGGAGTGGATAAGCCGGGCCTACTCAGAGCCCCGGACCCCACGCTCCGGGGGAGGGGGGTGGGGGGCGCCGGCTGCGGAGCGGCGGGGGGAGACCAGATGTGGCGGCGCACAGCTGGGAACAATCAGCCTTGAGACCGCTCGGTGGCTCCCCGCGCCCTCCCGGTCCCGGCTGTCCCTTTGTCTCTCCGCGGCTGTGGCCCGGCTGCTCCCGCCGACGCCCCCACCCCACCCGCGGCAGTTCAGCCTCCCCGGGCGAACGAGAGACCCCCCCGCGCCCCGACGCCCCAACTCGGGCTCCCCCAAACTCCTCCAAACTCGGGCCCCCCCTCCAAGCGACTCCAAAGCCCCCAAGTGCCCTCTTAGCATCTGCTCAGACGGCCCCGGGGTTCAGAAAGCCCGGCAGCTTTCCCCAGGCCCGGGGGCCCGCGGAGCCCCGCACCCCAGGCCCCTCCACCCACCGGGGCCCCTTAGCGGCCCCCGCCGCTCCGGCCGCCAGGCCCGCGCCTACCTGGTCGGGTCACTCCGCCGCCCGCTCCGAGTCCGCCCGCGGAGCCGCCCCTCCGCCCGCTCCGAGCCCCCCTCCGGGCCCCCGACGGGTCGGCGCCCGCCCTCCAGCCCCGAAGCCGCTGGGTCCTAACGCGAGCTCCGCCCGCCCATCCGCCGCGCCCGCGGGGCTCCAGCCCGCTTCTGGGGCGGCCCTGAGGGAGGCGCCCCCGGGGCCGCTCTCACATGGGCGCGCAGACTTCAGGCGGGCAGAACGCCTCCCCCGTCTCCTCGCCACGTCTGGGCTGCGGTCTGGTGTGAGGTGGGTTTTGGAGGACGTGTTACCCCATTTCACAGAGAAAGAAACCGAGTCCCCTAAAGGGGATTCGCCCACGGCCACGCAGCTCTCTCCCCTCTGGCTTCTCTTAGCTTCCAGGACAGCCTTTCGGACCTGCTTTCCCTCCTGCCTCTCTGGCTGTGCCTTCTGGGTCTCCCTAGCCAGCTCCAGGTGGGGGCTGGCTTCCAGAACCAGCATTGCTGTCCGCCGGTGCACCACAGGCTACCAGGCCTGGCCCCAAGAATGTCCCCAAGGCAACAAGGATCCAAGTCCAAGTTCATGCCTCCTGACTGGCTCCCGGAGGGCTCCCCATCTGGGCAGCAGTACCAGCATCCTTCCATCCCTCAGGCTTCCTCCCTTGCTCTCCGCCCCTGCACCCAGCCCAGCACCCAGCCACTAATCCTGCTTCACAGATATTTTTTGAGTCTGGGCACTGCCCCTGCTGTGGTGTAAGCCACCATCAGCTCTTGCCCGGACTCTCCAATAACCTCTAATCTAGGCCTTCCCAAGTGGGCTCTGCCCTCCCTGACCCCCTCAGACGCTGGCCCCCTTCTACTTAAAACCTTTTGCTGGCTTCCCATGGTACCTGGGAAAAAAGCTAAACTCGCCTGTGACCAGCTCCCCCCCCCCCGCCAGGACCCCACCCTTCATCTTGGTCTGGCTCTGCCTCCTCATTCCCTGCCTGATCTCCCAGCAGCCACATGGCCTTTTGGCACTCTCTCACTAAGCCCTTTCCTCTGCTGCCACAGGACTTTTGCTCAAGCTGCTTCTTCCTCCTGCAACACCAATGAGGTCCGCCTCCTTCAGGTGATAGACCAAACCCGCCCTTCCTCAGAGGAGCCTTCCCTTTCTCCCTGTTCTGCCCCTTATCACCTTCTGCTCTGCAGCTCACAGGTCTCCCGTTGCCCTGTCTGTGCCCATTTGAATCCTGCTCCTCTCCCACGTGAGCTTGGGAGCTACGTGAAGACGGCGATAAAGTCTGTGTTTGCTCATCCCCCGTTTATGCTCATTAGGCACAGTGCCAGGCTCAGAGCAGCTGTTCAGTAAACATTAATGGAATGAATGAATATGCACTCAATTCTCCTGGGAGAGACTGGCTGGGTGGGGCTGTTGGTCCCTGCCTCTGGGGCAGACCTCCACCCTGCCTGGTCAGGGGAGCCCATGCCTGAGGCGGCAGCTCTGGCTAGGAGGACATGGGGATCTCCTTGCCCCCAGTCATGCACCCCACAACTGCCTATCCCTTAAACTCTGAATCCTATTAGGCAGAAACTCCGTATGTCCCATGCATCCTTTGTTCCCTGGTGCTGGTTTGTCAAAGGAATGAATGAATGAATGAATGAATGAATATCCGCCACCCCCCTCTCCAGGGTCTATCACAGAATAGCAGGGACTTCTGTTACCTGGAGCCCTATGGGCCCTCGGGGCCAGCACAGCCCTCTCTGCCCTCCCTTAGCCCTTGGCTGCTGCCAGCCACAATCCCACTAGGGTAGGAGGGGACACCACCTGGCAGAAAGGCTATCCCCTACACTCATGACAAAAGGGGGAAACGGAGGCCCCAAAGCTTCCCACTCTTGTGTCCCGGCCTCCAGACCCTCTCTGCTGCTTCCACCCCCTCCCCTGGCCCTAAGGACCCAAGCAGAGGTGGCAGCTACGCAGGGACGGGGTAGTGGGTGTGGGTCTCCAAGGCCGTCTTCTCCCGACGGCCTTGGAGATTCGCTTCTTCCCTGCTCGCCTCTCCCACCAGGTTACAAGTTGTCCACAGGCAGAGGCCAAGTTTCTTGTATACCGGGCAGCACCTGTACCTGGCACATGACTGCCCAATACCCGCATGAGTAAATCAGCGAAGGGTAGAGGAGGGATTCGAACCCGGTGTCCTCCAGCCTCCCCTTGCCCAGCAACTGCCACCCTGAACTACTGCTGGTTGATGACGCCGTGCCCAGTGCAGAAGGTCTGTGGACGCGCCTCGTAGTATAAATTGCTTTTTCACGCCCCACATCCCTTCTCCGCAGTTTTGAGTCCACATTTACTGAGCTCCTGCGAAGGCAGGCCGGGTTTGGCGCCGGGGCTTCCGGTAATGAGGTCGGCGGGGGCTTCCGGAGGGCAGGAAGCCGTCTTTCTTTCCTGCTCCCTCCTGCCCCGCACCGCCGGGCCAGATGACCGAGTTGCCTCTCCAGAGTAGGGCTTGGCCAGTGTCCCATTGGTGGGATGAGGTCAGAAGCACCCACCCTTCCCCCGGGGTCAGGGCATGTGGTTCGGGCTGGGAGACGCGGGCTCACAGCCTGGACTTTCATCTGAGAGGGGAGCTGGATCACAAACTCGTCCCGGGGGGCATGGGCATGGGAGGCAGAAGGGAACTGACCCCGTTAAAAGTCTCGGAGGCTCTGGCACTCGTGGGAGGCATGGCCCCTTCTCTTGCTGCCTGCACAGGATGGTAGGAAGGAAGAGTGTGGATGCTGGGGTCCGAGCGATCTGGCCCCACCTCTAAGTGTGTGGCCTCTAAGCCTCAGTTTCTGTATCTGTAAAATGGGGATAAGACTGACTGTACAGTGATGAGGATTGAATGAAGACACACACGAGGTGTTAACGCGGCACGAAGCCCGTGCTCAACCCGAAAACATCATTACTGTCGGATGAAGACACGGAGGCCCTGAGAGGGGAGTCGCCCAATGTGATCTGAAAAACCAGGGGCACCAGAGGCAGACACACGCGGGGGGCCACCCGCCAGGCACCCGGTCAGCGGTAACACGTGGGAGACAGGCTGCCCAGGAAAATATTACGACTTTATTTGCTGCACTGACAGCGGCTCCGAGGGGGGTTGGTGGCTGTCGTCTCTACACGGGATGTCTGAATGGGGGACAGCAACAGCCGCTCCCCAGCTGAGGGCCGGGCAGGCTGGGCCGGGCGGCCTCGGGGCAGGAGTACATGACATCTGCCCACCTCCAAGCTACGGGCGGGAGGGCGGTGGTGTCTCCGGCGATGGGTGCCAGGTGGTGGCTCAGAGGCAGGGAGAGCCAGTGTCCGGGGGCCCGAGGGGCCTGCACTACCTCATTGGCGTGGTGGGCGGCAGCCAGGGCTGCTCGGCCAGCTCCTGCTCCAGCTGCTTGAAACGCTTCTTCGAGGCCCTTCTGGGCCTGAGGCGCCGCAGGCAGGCCGGGAGGCACCGGTCCAACACGCTCTGCAGAGGACAGGGAGGGTGCACAGCGGCGGCTACGGCCCAGCCCCAGAGCCCCCCTCCGCCCCCAGCCCAGGGTGAGGCCCACCTCCAGCATGAAGGCCCCCACGAGGTTGAAGGCCACTAGGCCCAAGAGCAGCAGCTTGAAGCAGGTGTCAGCGATGGTCCTCAGCGCCAGTGGACCTTGCAGGGGGCCAGGGACCAGGAGCAGGCCCACCAGGATGGAGCCCAAGAGTGCCAGAGCCACCAGGAAGGGCACTGGGGGTGAGGGCGTGCATCAGGCCAGGGAGCCCCTGCCCCCTCCCACGCATGCCCAGTGGGGGACCCCCCAGAGGCACCAGACTCCCACAGCCCGTCCCTCCTCCACCCACACCAGCCCTGCCAGGCAGCGGCACCATTGGTATAGATTGGCCGGCGGAAGGGCGCCCCCTTGGACACGGCTGCGGCCAGGATGAGGTACTGGAAGCTGGACAGAGAGAAGACCACTGTGTTCTCATAGTTGGGCAGGTTGTCTGGCGCGGGCACGGTCTTGTTCAGAGGCACGAACCTGGGTGCGCGAAGACCGGGGCTCAGGGAACGAGTGTGCGGAGGATGGGGTGGGATTTGGGAGCCGGGCTCCCTACTCACCAGGGTTGGGCCACGGTCAGGAAGTAGCCCCCCAGCTGCACGCCGGCCACCAGGGTCACCTGCAGCAGCAGGCTGCTCAGCACGGGGACGCTGAGCAGGGCCCCCGGGGGCCGCGCCCGCCCCAGCACGAGCGCCGGCCCCGTGCGGCTCATGAGCACGGCCACGGTGGTGGTGATGACCAGGTCGATGGCCAGGAACTGCACGTCACCCAGGTTGGTGTTGATCTGCCAGTAGGGGAGGAAGGGCAGAGAGAAGATAGCAGGGAGGCACCAGCTCCCTGCCCCTCGGGAGTCCTGTGGGGAAGGTCGGATTCTTGCCCTGCAGCACGGTATCGGGGGGTGCGGGGGCAGCGCCCTCCTGCCTCCGGGGACCTCGTAGTCTGGCAGAGAAGACACCGCACTGCCTTCAGGGAGCCCCTCTTCCAGTCTGAGGGAGAAGGCATCCTTCCCTACTGACCCTGAGACACTAAACCTGATGGGGTCGGCTCCTCCTGCCCACAGGAAGCTCCCAGTCTGAGGGCGGCTCAGGCTCTGCCTGGCGGAGCCCCTCGGTCACCAGAGGACCCAGTTCTCGGTGAACGCCGGGACAGGTGCTAGTGCGAGACCTGCATTGCCCCACAGGGTCGCCTGCTTTCCGTGGGGGTGAGCTGCGTGAGCTCAGAGCAGAGCCGGGGAGATGGCCTCCGAGCAGGTGGGACACACACCGCCAAGGTCTGGGCCGGGGCAAGGATCCGTGGGGAAGGAGCAGTGGCCCTGGCTCCAGCCCACTCCTGCCTCCGGCCCTGCCTGGGCTCTGCCTCAGTCTCCCCTGCAGACAGGTGCTCCCTAGGACAGGGACGACACGCTAGCACAGGACGGCCGTCCCCGTTTCTGAGGACCCACTGTGTACCGCCACCTGAGGCTCGGGAATCACCCAAGCCACGCGACTAGAAAGTGGCAGGGCGGGATCTGAGGCCGCACCATCCTTGCCAGAGCTGCTGGGCTCCTAGGCACGCTGCTGAGTGGCCTGGCTCTGGGCCTGCTCCAGGCAGCGGGCTCTGGCCCACTCACCGTGTAGAGGATCAGGACAGAGATGAACTGGGTCAGGCTGTACAGAGCCATGTACTTGAAGACGCTGAACGAGGTGTCAAGGGAACACCGGCCTTCCCTGGGTGCAGGGTTGGGGTGTTAGGCAGCCCTGAGGGCACCCCTGCCCGCCCCCTCGCCCCGCCGGGCCCTGCCCTCCTCACCTGATGACCATGGGCACACACTCGATGCTGGCCATGCTTGAGGTGAAGGGCGAGACCACCGAGGCCTCGGCCTGGGAGAGCGAGATGCCCACGTCGGCTGCCTTCAGGGCCCCGCAGTCGTTGGCGCCGTCCCCGCACATGCCCACGCAGTACCTGCGCGGGGGTGGGGGGGGTGGGGAGGGCCTGGCTGGAGCCTGTGAGCTGCCTCCGCGTCAGCGGAACGACCCCTCTGGCCTCCCACGGGCTTGCTGGCGAGCATGGGGATGGCTGGTCCCTGCTGCCCACCTGCTGCCCGGGACATCTCAGGGGCTCGGTGAACAGGGGTCCTGACTGCTTTTGGCCTGACGGCCCCAGGAGAGCCTGCTGGGGTTCTCCCTGAGGGTGATGGTAACTCCGAATGCCTGCGGTGGGAGGTGGGGGCTCGTGCACCCCCCCACCCCATGCTGCGGACACGCTAGCCCCCCGCAGGCCCTTTGCCCACATGTACTCACTGTAGCTTCTGGAGCTCACACACCAGCTCTGTTTTCTGCTCGGGAGCCATGCGGGCAAAGACTGTGCCCTGGACCAGCACCTGAGAGCACGGGAGGAGGGTGAGGCTGAGGCAGCTTGCACGGTGGGGGTGGGAGAGCCATGAGGAGGGAGCAGAGCATGGGGACGCTTAGAGCGACCAGGGGGCTCAGGGGCAGCCCTACCTTGGGCAGCAGCTTGGGGAAGTGCTTCATAAGGACACCAAAGGTGGACCCGCTGAGGGCCAGGTGGCTGGATCGGGGGTCTGGCTCCGTGGTGTAGCTGGCGGCCTGGTCAGGATCCTGGGGACCCAGGAAGCTCAGCTCAGCCTCCCCTGCCCACGCCGGAGAGCTGGGGCCGGGGTCAGGTAACATGGGA
This sequence comes from Zalophus californianus, assembly GCF_009762305.2. Classification (NCBI taxonomy): domain Eukaryota; kingdom Metazoa; phylum Chordata; class Mammalia; order Carnivora; family Otariidae; genus Zalophus; species Zalophus californianus. The sequence continues at coordinate 12,098,445 of NC_045598.1, forward strand.
TGGGGTCATCGGTGGGGTGTGTGGCTGGAAGCCCGGCTCGGTCTCACCTTAGCCCCGTTCACAGCTGCGGAGGATTCCAATGGCAGGAGCTCGAGGGAGGCAGGCTGGCCTCGCTCAGGGGGGATGGCATGGATGATGATCAGATGCTCCTGGGGGCCCACCATGCCGCAGCCCTGGGCCACCGTGACCGCTGTCTGCAGGTTGTCCCCTAGGAGTGTGGGGCAAGGTCAGGACCCAGCTCCTATCCGGGGGTGGGGGTGGGGGGGCATCCTCACTCTGATGCTTACAGATGGGAAAACTGAGGCCAGACACGCTGTCTGCCATGACTGGCTGGGTGAGCTCAGGCAGGTTCATTGACGTCTCTGAACCCCACCTTCCTCACCTATAAAACCAGGCATCAAAGGTTTTAGGGCAAAGTGGGGATCAGGGCCAATGTCCCACATATACCACTTAGTGCTGCAGGACTTTGCTGGAAAGCGTGTGTGGATGCACACGCAAGGGTCGGGGGGGGGGGGCAAGGGGAAGGAGACAGACCTACTGGGCTCCTCCGCGTTGCCCTGGCTAGAATTTTTTCTTGCTCCCTGAAACTTCACCACTTTCAAGGGTGATGTAATTCCCCCCATTTCCTACAGGGGGCGCTGGCACCCGGAGAAGCCACCTCGCAGGCAGGCGCCGGGCTGGAACCCAGGCTGCTCAACACCAGCCGGGGGGGCGGTGGGGGGTGCCGTCTGGAGGTCATTCTACTTCCCGGGGCTTCCCCTTCCTCATCTGTCAAGTGGAGGGACAAAGGCCACTTGGGAGGGATCCTGTGAAGACCCATGAGATGTCTGAAAAGGACCTGGCCTGAAGCAGGGGCCTGAAAAGAAGGGGTGCGGCACGCCCTCCCCTCTGCCCATGACAGGCGTGGGGGCGGGGGGGATGCTGCCCACGGGCACCTGTCACCATGACGGTACGGATGCGGGTCCTCCGCAGAGCCTGGATGACCGCTGTGGTCTGGGGCTTCAGCAGGTTCCTCATGACCAGCAGCCCCAGGAGGCTCAGCTCCCGCTCCATGGCATCCCTGGAGGGTGGGCATCCTTGGGTCAGAGGTCACGCAGTGGACCAGGCCCCCTCCCCTCCCCCACCACTGGGCAAGGCCATCTTCTTGCGGCTCGGCCGGCAGAGAGCCCCCCTCTGCCCATGCCAGGACCCGAGGCCCAGTCCCCGGGAGGCAGGGGACAGTCCACCTTGTCAGCTGCTGAGCGGCCTCCAGGCTGGGCGTGACAGGCAGAGGCTTGCCGGCGAGGGCCACAACACGGTAGCCAGCGGCCGTGTAGCTCTGCAGAGTCTGGGCAAAGTCCGGGGGCACTGCCGGGGAGAGGCAGGTGTCACTGGGGCAAGGAGGTGAGGGCTGGGAGGAGGCTGGGGGCCCACCCCGTTCTGGGCCGCATTCTCATCCCCTTCACCTGTCTCGGGCTTGCAGAGGCCTGCCACCAGCTCAGGGGAGCCCTTGATGTAGGCCTCCGGCTGAGCGGCTCCTGGCCACGCCACGACCACGTTCATGCGCTGCAGGGCTGACGAGAAGGGGAAGCGGCTGAGGATGCTGACGGGCACCGGGGGCTCCTCCTGCAGAGACGGAGGGGCAGCTGAAGGGCCGGCCTGGGGAGCCCCCTCCCACCCGCCCCCCACAAGCACACCCCCGGCCCATGACTCACCATGCCCTGCAGCTGGGGCTCCTGGGGTGGGGGTTTCATCACCGCCAAGACCTGGGTCCCAAACGCTGAGTCTGCAGCCGGCCCCTCCTCCAGGACCTGGGAGGCAGGCAGGGAAGGTTGGCCTCTGCTGGGCCTGGCGCGGGCTGGGCCCACAGAGGGAGGTGGCGGGAGATTCAAGTTAAGACTCCTGGAAGACTTCCTTCATGGGAGAGCGGATGGAAGTCAAGAACACGGGCTTTGGAGTCGGATGGACCCCAGTTCAAACCCTGGCTTTGCCACTTACAAGTTGCAGGGTGACCTTGGACAAGTTATTCCAACTCTCCCTCAGCCTCAGCTTCCTCCCTGTGAGGCAGGTTTGGAAGCTTCCTTCCTGGGCTACAGGAGGAGCACGAGCCAAGGCCTGTGCCACGTAGCACTGGCACCGAGTGGGTGCTCCCACGCGGCCTCGGCCATTGTTATTAATGATGGTGGCACAACGGACGCCACCCGAAGTCCTGGAATGAAGACCAGGCGGGGTTAGTGAGAGCCCAGCTGCCCAGAGGCAGGGGCTGACCTGCTCGGCCTCCTCACCCAGCCAGTCGATTCCACCATCTTGAGGTCCATGGGGTCGCCCACATGGGTGTCCTGGAGCCGGCTGAGGGCATGGCAGGTGGCCAGCGCTCGGAGTAGGGGCCCCACGGGCAGGCGGCGGGGCTCTGGGACCAGAGGCAGGAACGCCTGCCCTTTTAGGGGCACCACACCCATCACATCCAAGCCGTCCTCCGTGAGGGTGCCCGTCTGCAGGGGGCAAGGGGCGGGCCAGTGATGAGTCCCAGGTTGCTTTGTGCCGCTGGGCTGGGCACCCCCACCCCAGGCCAGGCGGGGCCCGTGGGAATCCTGGGAGCCAGCGCAGGAGCCAGAAGAGGTCCCTCTGCCAGGGGCGCCCCCCCCAACCCCCACTTCCTCTGCCTGGCACCTCTGCCTCCAGGAAGTCTTCCGTCACCCTACAGCTGGGTCAGGCGGCCCGTTTCAGGCTCCCACCCACAACCCCTCTGCCACCCCCCCAACACTTGTTTGATGTGGGGCCAGGAAGAGGGCCTGGCCACACAGAGTACGTGTCCGGCTCCTTTGCCAGTCTGGGGTCGCTGTGAACCCAATCAGGCCCACATTTCCGTTTAAAAACTCCCTGTGGCCCCCAGTGCCCTCAGAATCATTAAGGTCCGAACTCCTCATCGGGGCTCACCAGCCCCTGCCCGACCAGGGCCCTGGCTGTCTCAGCCTGCCCCCTTTCCCCACTGTTCCCCATGCCCCAGGTCTGTTCCTCCGAGGAGCCATGCTGACTGCTCCCCAGCCTCCACCTGCCCTGTCTCATGTCTCCGGGAGCACCCCCCCACCCCACACTGAGGTCACAAGGAGCCTTTCTGGATGCCATCTCCTGAAGGGAGTGACCCCACATACCACCCTATCACGTTACCCTGTTCGCTCCCTTCCCCAGACCCATCACCACCTGCAGCTCCCTGTGCCCCCTGGTTCGCTCATTCTGGTGGGGGGACATCACCCTGGGGGGTCTCTGCTGGGTCTGGGCGCTGAGAGCAGCACCAGGGAACGGCTGATCTCAGATAGTTGTCTGCCGGACAGAGAGCCTGACGCGCATGGGAGCTGGGCGGGGTGTGGGGGTGGGATCTCTGAGCGTCTCTACCCCAGGACGGGATTTGGCACCGAGCGGGCCCTTGGTCAATGCTGCCGACTGAGGAATGCAGGTGTGGAGGCCTGGCCGTGGTGCCCGTGGCCCCCGCCCTGCGGCCCCCACCTTGTCAAAACACACCAGCTGGAGCTTGCCCCCCAGGTTGATGCGCAGCGGGTGGATGCAGAAGATGCCCTGACTCCGGAGCCGGCTCTGGGCATAGAGCGTGCACACGGTCATGGCAGCTGGCAGGGCGGGTGGCACCACCACCGTCACCAGGTCCAGGGCCCGGATCACGATCTCATGCAGAGGCACCTGGCAGGAGGCACCGTGAGTGCCAAAGGCCAGGCTGGCCCTGCGTCCCTGCCAGCGGCCCCCACCCGGGCCCCGAGGCTCACCTGGTTGCGGTGCAGGATGAAGATGCTGTAGACAGTGCCGAGGAGAGCTGGGGAGACAGCACGCGACTCAGCAGGATCTGGGAAGGGGCTGCGGGGGGGGGGGGAGGCAGCGGAGGGGGGTGCAGGGGGCCACTCACCCAGGACAGACAGGGCAGCCACGAACTTCATGCTGTGTTTGTAAAACTTGAAGTTGATGGGCCGGGGGTGCAAGATGGAGCTCACCAGGCCCCCTTTGGCTGTGCAGAACCCTGGGAGGAGCGGGGCGGTGGAGTGGGGGGCTGAGGGTCAGAACAAGCCCTCCCAGCCCCTGCCCTACTCCACCACACCGGGGGGTTGAGAGACACGGTGCTCCCGGGACGAGAAATCATCCAGTTTGGGGTGACTTGTGATGGCCCATAGGCCTTGCCCAGCCCTCACAGGGTTCAATGAAAACGGAATGAGTGGACAGCATCTATAAAGTGGGTGGTTTCACTAAAAATCCAGATATTTGGCTTCTGCCGAAACACTCAAGATCTGGGGACACTAGGTCCCATTCCCGTGTGACCTGCTGGAGTTGTCTAGGGCTGCTCCCTTCCTAAGGGGTGGGCTCACGCTTGCTGGCCACATCCCTGCCCACGTCGTCAGCCAGCCCCTAGCTGGGGGTGGGACTTGCCCAAGGTCCCACAGCGGGACAGCGGCAGAGATGGCTCCTGCCCTGCCTGAGGTTGTGAGCCTGGCAGGCCTCCCTGCTTCCCTGACTCCTACCTGTTCGAGTCACCACTGCCAGGACGCGGGGTCCGACGAACGCTCGGGCCTGCAGGACGAGGGTCCCACAGAAGAGTGTGTGCCGCCGGTGGGTCTCTGGGCAGTAGGGCTCGGGTCCCTCCGGCAGGGCCGTCTTCAGTACTGGGACGCTTTCCCCTGGGAGGGACACGGGAGGAAGCCCGTGAGGCGCCTCCACGCCACTCCTCCCCACCACCCAGACAAGAGTTAAGCACACTTAACTCTTGTAACCATACATGCAGAAACCATTGCCCCCATTTTACAGAGAGGGACACTGAGGCTCGGGGCAAAAGACATAAAGACACAGCCAGACAACCCGGAAAGGATGTGTGCCAGCCAGGTACCAGGAACCTGCTCTCGGGGGAGCCCGGCGGTGTGTGTGTGCGTGGATGCACACGGCTGGGGGGGAGGGTGGGGAACACATTCTTACTCTGTCGGAATGATTTTATGACAAGCAGTATTACTTTTATAACTCAGAGCAATACACCAGAGGGTGGGCGGGGGCGCTTAACCTCTCTGAAGCCCTGAGCGCCTGCCGGGTGTAGGATTCGCAGCCCAGGATTGTCACCCGAGAGCAAAAGGGGAAGAGAAATTTGGAAGTGCTGCCGCAAGGCAGAGGGGCCTCCGAGGCTGCGGGGGCCGGGCTGACCTGTCAGAGAGCTCTCGTTGACCACGCACTCGCCGGCCACCAGGGCTGCGTCACAGGGCACCAGCCCGCCTTCCTGCGGCAGCACCAGGCAGTCTCCCGGCACCAGCTCACTGGAGTCCACCCACTCCTCCTCTGCAGGCGAGTGGGGGTCCTCAGCGCGGCCCAGGGCACCCCCAGCCACTCGCTCGAGCCCCCCTCCCTTCCCTCGCTCTCACCTCCCCCGGGCCGGCACACGCACACCCGCGCCGACAGCCGCACCATGTCCCTCAGAGTCTCGCTTTGCTGTTGGGAGGGGGCACGTGGGGAGTGGGTGGGTGGCAGCCCTCTGGGGTACCCGGCTGCCCCGCCCCCTCCACCATCGTCCCCCCCCCAACCTTTCTGGTCTTGTAGAGCGACAGGCAGATGGAGGCGGTGGAGATGAGGAAGATGCACAGGGCGTACGAGTAGTAGTGGTCCGCCAGCCACAGCCCGATGCTGAAGGCCTGGAACCCATAGTAGGGGTTCAGTGCCTGGGGGAGGGGCGCGGAGGCAGCATCAGGGCCCGTGTTCCCAGGGCGGCCCTGTTCAGCCCCTCCAGACATCCACGGAGCCCCGGGCTTCTTGGCTCTAAAGAGGACCCAGGCATGTAGATGCCGGGCCCCTGCTAAGCATGTCCTCTAAGTGACATCCAATGGTGGTGACAATTCCACACTCCATTTTGCAGATGAGGGCACTGAGGCACAGAAGGGTCAACTCACTTGCCCCAAACCACGCAGCTCCCCAGTGGCTGCCTGGGGTTTCCATCAGGCCTGACTCCAGGAGCTAGTCTCCCTCTCATGGGCGTCTGCCTCCGGCTCAGAGGCTGGGATGTGCAGTGTCCTCTCGGGTGTCTGCGCCATGGGCTCCCCTCTGTCCCCTACGTCACATCACCCGTCTGAACCCTGGGATCTTTGTGCGTGAACCGAGTGCCTCTACTCTAAGGCGGCTCAGGCGCAGCAAGGCCCAGGAGAAGCCCGGGCTCTGTGGCCTGGCCTCCCGGCCTCTACTCCCAGCCCCAGCCTAGACCACAGCCTCCAATTCCTCACCCTGAGCAGACGGGGCTGGGTCTGAGGTGACTCTCCCCCGTGGAGGGGGGGACAACTGCTCTGGTCTGTCACTATCAAGTGACCCTAAGCCGGCCAGTCCCCGGCAAGGGTCACATGGCCAATCCAGGCCAGAGCTGGGGCGAGGCCCAGGGCCAGCCCTACCTCATCCACTAGCAGCTGCGGATAGGACTTGACCGGCACGCCGATCACGTTGGGGCCGTAGATGGTCTTCCTGTAAGAGAAATGGCCGGGCGAAGAGATGGAGGGGCAGTAGCAGCTTGACCCTCCAAGGGTGACAGAGCTCCTCATCTTACAGCCAGGGAAACCGAGGCCCAGAGAAGGCAGGGGACTGCAAGGCCACGCTTGGGGGGGCAAGCCGGGGTCCCCAGTGTATGGGGCGGCACCCACCTCACGGTTTGGTCCTGGAGGCTGAGGCCAGAGCAGGAGCGGTGGATATTGTCACAGGTGCGGCCATGGTCCAGCAGGCTGGGGGGTGGTGGGGGGGGGGGGAGACTCATGTGGGCGACGGGGCCTCCTGCCCCATGGGACTCGGGGCTCCAGGCCCCTTCTGGCCCACTGAGCTCCTGAGGGAGGCAGGTCCCTCACTGACTCTGGGCTTAACCTTCTCCCGTTCCTCTGATCGGGCCCCAAACCACCTCGCCGAGGGAGAACACTGAGCGACGATGAGAATACTTAATAGTGACAAGAATTGCCATTACTAAGTGACGGGACGATTTTTTACAACGATGATGCCTTCCGTAAGCGACTTAACCTCTCTGTGCCTGTTTTCTCATCTGCAGAGCAGGGATGGTGACGGCACCTGCCACGTAGGGCTCCGGGGGGATGAGAAGCCACACAAGGCACGTGGCTGGTGCCATCCCCACGTCCCCTTGGCACTCACCTCTGCAGATGCAGCTCCCATTTATCAAGCACTTAGGAGGAGGCAAAGCAGGGACAAGCCCCCAGATGGATGGTCCGAGCCCAGAGCCTAAGGTCTGATTCAGCGTTTTCACTTCGGCCTGAGGCTGAGCCAAACTTTAGGCGAAGCTTATGTACTTCCCCCCTCAAAACAGCCCGAGGAGGCAGGGGTTCTCTTTATGCCCTGGTGACAGAGACCCCGGGGCCTGGGGAGGCTCATGACCGGCTCGCGTCGCAGGGGACCGAGGCACACGGCTGAGAGGAGAGCCCATGCTGGGCCACGGCCCCGACCCCTACCTGACTTGGCGGAAGGCCTGCTGGCTCTCAATCCAGACGTAGCGCTGGCCCCGGAAGAGGTAGTACCGCAGGGCCCGCTGCTGGGTAGGGGAGAGAGGAAGCTGGAGGCAGCCTCAGGAGGAGGGGGAGCGGGGGGCAGCGCAGGGGTAGAGGCCAGAGTCACAGGAAGGAGGTGGGGAGGTGGTCGGCAGAGTATCCTGGACACTGGGGACAATGGAACCAGAGGTGCCCGGGGAATGTGGAGTCCAACCCTCCCATCGTACAGAGCGTGAAACCGAGGCCCAGGGAGGGTTAAGGACTTGTCCAGAACCCAGCTGTCCACTCACTGCCTCTTCGCTCCTGCAGAACTGGGCGGTGTCCTTCCATGCACCCTCTGGTACTGCCCCCACTGCCGCCTGGCTCCGGCCGTCCTCCAGGTCCTGCGCCGGCAGCTCCAGGCTGGGAGGGGCGTGGGGGTTCTTGTGGAGCTCCGGAAGCTGATCCAGCACCTCCCCAGCCCATGGAGCCGTGGTCCCCCCCTGGGGTGCGAGGCACTGGTGCCTCTGTTCAGAGTGGCTGTGCAAGGGGGCGAGTGGGGAGCAGGGGCTTCTGGGAGGGGTGATGGGGTTGCCTCACCTGCCCTCACTGACGGCCTCAGTCTGCACCTGCACAGTGTACAGCTGCCACGAATTATCCTGGAACAGAGGTATGGACTCAGTACCAGAAGAGACTCCCCCACTCCCAGGTCCCACCCTGCCGCCCGGCGGCCCCTGCTGCGCGAGGCAGGGATCAAGGACGTAGGAGCCACCCTTCTGCCCACTGCTTGGATGGGAAAGCAGAGGTTCAGAGAGGACAACCTGAGTGCAGTCCCACAGAAAGTCAGCGGCCAGATGGGGCTGAGACTCCACGTGTGACCCGCCCCTGCCCTGGCACCACTCCCTGCAGCACCAGGCTGCCTCACCTCTTTGTCTCTTATTTCGATGACGAGTGTTTCTGCACGGGCCAGGTTGCAGGGCCGGAGCCGCAGGCGCACCCCCCATACCGGCTTCCAGCGGAAGAGCAGCAAAGGGATCCCCGCCATCATCCAGACCACGAGGTGATAGCCTATGACCCTCCATGGACTGCCACAGTAGCCGCTGAGCCTCTGGGGACGCGGACAGAGAGGGCCCAGGTGGTGGCGGGGCGAGCGGGGGGCGGAGAGGGGTCGGGGGGGCCGGGGCTCGGGGCCCACCTACCACGGATGAAACTGAGGAGCTGAGGGGATCTACAGATGTGTCTATCGTCAGGGTCCCATAGCCGGCGGGCGTGCTGCCCACGAGAGGGCTGCTGTCTGTGGGCGCAAAGGAGAGAGGTCATGGGAGGGGTGCGCTCCTCCCTCACTTACGACTTTAAACAAAATTAGCATCGTCATTCTGCGGTCCGGTGTGGAAGCTGCGGCGGCTTCCATGCAGCTGCTGTGGTCAAAAAGGAGCCGGAGAGACTGCTCTCCCCGACGGCTGCCGTCCTGTTTGCTGTAACTGACCTGAAACATTTTGGGAAAAGACAGTCCCCGTTGTGCCTGCCATTTCTCAGGTACAGACAGAGTCCTCTTATTAAAATTGACACGCAGGGCTCCTGGCTGGCTCAGCCGGGTGTGTCCGACTCTCGATTTTGGCTCAGGTCATGATCTCAGGGTCGTGGGATCAAGCCCTATGTCGGGCTCCGCGCTGGGCGTGGAACCTGCTTGGGACACTCTCTCTCCCTCTGCTCCCCTCCCCGCCCCCGTGCCCCCCCTCACCACACTCTTTCTCTCTAAAACAAAAAAACCTGCCATGCTTCCAGAGGTCAGCAGAAATGTTCCGTTGATGGGGTCTCGCCTACAATTACCAGAGTAGAGCTTTTGGAAAACTAGCTTGCCGAGACCAAGGACCAGCACAGAGGGGCAGATGGGAGCAGGTTGGGCACGCAAACTGGAAAAATGCAGCGGCAGGTAGCACAGAAAAGCTTCAGGTGTCGGTCCCAGGACCAAAGGCAGCCAAACCTTTGATGCCGAAGAGCACAGGAAGGGGGCAATAAGATTGTTCAAGACAAGGGTATATGAGATGAAGGTTCTGGCAGGAACCAAAGTGGCACTTTCCGGTGAGTGAGGATTCTGGGGCCATGGCTGCGATGGGACACAACCACCTCAGGACCGGGTTGCCTCCAGGTTTCCTGGCGGTGCCTGATTCTGAAGACTGAAGACCCCAGTCTGCTGCTGGAGCTGTGCTTCAGAGCGAGGTCGTGGCCAGGAAAGCTGTCTTCATCTGCGATTATGGGCTTACACCGGGGAGAGGAACACTATGGGAACGGGGCAAGCAGGAAGACAACGGGTTATTTTAGATGGAAAACCACGACCTTTGTATTTCTGCTAATGCTGGCATGACCAAGGAAAGACTTGAAGTAAAAAGAAAGCATCGCCAGGGGCACCTGGGTGGCTCAGTTGGTGAGGCGTCTGCCGTCAGCTCAGGTCCTGATCCCAGGATGCTCAGAACCCTGCTCAGCGGGGAGTCTGCTTCTCTGCCCCTCCCACAGCTTGTGCTCTCCCGAGCGTGCGCGCTCGCTCTCGCTCTCAAATAAATAAATAAATAAATAAATAAATAAATAAATAAATAAAATCTTAAAAAAAAAAAAAAGAAAAAAAGCATCGCAATTTTATAAACTGGTCTGACAGACCCAATGGCTCAAGGCTTCATGGGTCTGTTATCTGACTGTTCTGGGGCTCCCACTCACAGTGTCGTCTCCTTGTGTGTCTGGTTATTGCTGTGTGGGCCCAGAATGGGGGGACAGGGCCTGGTGAGCGCCCTGAGCTTCCACAGCCCTCACACATCCAGCTATTTGCTTCCTGGGAGCTCTGTGTCCCACTTTTGCATCCGGTCCCCATCCAGAGGGCATGGACCAGGGCTGCTGATCCTCGTTCAACTCCGGGGCCCACCAGAGTCCTGGCAGCGAGGAGATGCTGAGAAGTCGAGTCTGGACTGAGGAGATGTCAGGCCTGCTTTTGACAGCAGCCAGGAAAGGGGCCCCCACTCAGGAGGTGGGATGGGGGAGAGAGGAGCCCAGCCAGTGCGGGGGGAAGGGGGTGGGCAGAGAGGAGGGAAGAGTGGAGGACAGAAGGTGCTACATCCCAGCTAAGCACTCACCAGGGTTCCTTACTTAACCCTCTGCGAGGAAGGCCTATCACCCCCATTGTACAGATCGGAAAACTGAGGCTCAGAGAACAGCACTACGTGGTTCTATTGCAGAAATTCTGTTTCCTCCTGTCTCGCCTATGGCAGAGCTATGTTCCTGGCAGGCAGGCGGATAGCGAGTGTGCTGGGGCTGCAGAGGGCCTGGGCTCACTGCTCCCACCGAGGGGCAGCTTTTGTGGGGCTGAGACACACAGGTGCCTGGGCCCGTCCCCAGACCTGCCGGAGCGAACAGCAGTGCTGGGCACCTACAGGTTTCACAGGAGCCTCTGGATTCACTTAGAGGGATGGGAAAGCCGGGCAGGTGGGGGCAGGCTGCAGATTTCTGAGCCCCTACCCTTTCCCCTCCCTGGCCAGAGCCCTGCAGAGCCCTGACCTAAAAGTTTCCACCAACAAGCCCAGAGTGTCCCAGGCTGCTGCCACTGTCACAACATCCCCAGCCCCTCAGCTGCTCTGTCCCCAAACACTTGGGCTTCCGAAGCTTTCAGAGCACTTCCGAAAGCCTTCTATGTGCATGCTCTGCTCCTGGCCCTTTTCAATACAGTTAACACACTAACCATGCCGTGTGAGCTCAGTTGTTATCCCCTTTTTATAGCGGAAAATGAGGCTCAGAGAGGTTAAGTAACTTGGCCAAGATCACACAGCATGGCCGCAGTGGTGTCAGGATGCGAGTCCAGGCAGGCTGACACCAGCATGGGTTTTATCCCTCTGCTGCACCACCTGAGAACATCTGAGGATGGGGCCTTGTGTCCCCAACACACCAGGCAGAGTCTGTGCTCTCCTCCCCAGCCCCCGTATCTCCACATAACGATGGTGACCATAATTACTATGGTAATGACCATCATCCGAGCAGCTAACAGCCATTAAGCACTCCCCAATGACAAGCCCCACTCTATGCCTCCAGATGAATTAGCTCATCTAACCCTCCAGCAACATGAGGGGGTGGACTCCTTTCTCTCATTTGACAAATGAGGGAACTGAGGCTCAGGAGGACAAAGACACCCCGGTAAATGGTGGAGCCAGGACACTGGAGCCGGATCCTGTGCTTTCGGGACCCAAGTGGGCACTATCAGAGACCAGGGCTCCCGGCCTCACCTCCCCAGGCCTCTCTGAACTCGATGACTCAACACGCCAAGCCCCACCTCCGGCCAGGCCCTCCCTGTCCACTCGGCTGACCCGGAGAACAAACAGAGCCACCAGGTCCAGGAAGAGGCCGGTCTCTGGGGAAAACCACACACACACACACACACACACACACACACACACACACACACACACACACACACACACAGCCTGTAGCCCACAACCATGGGCGTCTCTGGCCAGCAGCAGCCTTCTTCCCGGGGCTCCGACAGTCCCCCGGGGCGGTCCCTGTCATTCTTGGTCCCATCTGGCTTGTGAGCAGGGCTTGTCAGGGCAGCAGCACTGCCTTCCCTTCCTGACAATGGCCCGCAGACAACACACGGCGGAGGGCCCTCTGCTAGCTGGTGGAGCCTGGGAGGGGGTGACTCGCTCTGGCTCCTGGCCCGGGGGGGCAGAGGAGCAGGCCTTCAGGGCAAGTGACACAGCCTGGCCAGCTGGGTTCTCAGGTCCTTGGCCACCAAAAAGCCACAGACCTCTCTTGTGGTGGTCCAGTTGCTACTGGAGTCTCAGCTGTCTTTTTTGCCAGAGTCCTCCACCTGCCCCAGAGACCGACTCCCTGAGTGGGGCACAGTGGGTCATGCTTTGGCCCTTACGGTTGGTCTTGGGGGTTTCCATGGCGTAAGGGAAAGAGCACCTCGGGGTTCTAAGGGGTTGACACAGGCCAGGCACTGTTCCACAGGCTTCATACGGTAACTCACTTATTCCTCACCCTCACTCTATGAAGACGGTACTACTTCTATCCCTACTGGACAGATTAGGAAACTGAGGCCGGGAGAGGTGAAGCCGGGGACCCAGGGGCCACAGAGCCAGTGAGTGGTGGGATCTGGATCTAGGCGGTCTGGCTCTCAGTCCACACTCCTAACCACTGCACCCCCATCCTCACGGCTTCTTCCCCAGAGCCCCTGGCTCTCTTACAGGCAAGCTGTGTTTTGGGAGGCAAGTGCCTTAACCTTTCTGGGTTTCCATTTCCCCTCACTAGGAGCGTAACCCCCAGCAGCTCCGCCCCAGGGTGGCTGACGCTCCTGGGGCGTGGGCCTCTTTCACGAGCAGCTGCTGGCTTCCCTGCCAAAGGGGTGTGGCTCGGCTCTGACCCACTTCTCAGGCTCTCCTCCATGTTCCCATCCGCCTGTCTGAATCCACAGCCATGCCCCTGCTCCCCTGTGCACACTCGACCGCTTCTCCCCGGCTCGCTGCTGGGCTGGGGATGGGGAAGAAGCCTGCGTGGCATGCTGGGCCACCGGAGCAGGTTGCTTCGCTCGTACCGATCTGATTTCGTCCTGCAACCATCCTGCAATTTATCCCATTTTACAGGTGGGAAGACTGAGTCTTGGAGAGGCAGTTGGCCCCCCCCAACTTGTCTAGCAGCTGGAGAGGGTCTGTGTTGCTCCAAAGCCCTCTCTGCCGGCCTCAGCCACACCCACGGACCAACAATCATGCCATCAGGCCGGACCGGGTGTCCCCGTCCTGCTCACAGTGCCCGGCACGCGGCTGGGACTCAGGAACTATTCACTGAATGAGCGAACGAGGGCACGCCTGCGCATCTCGCTGATGGAACGGAGCATGGAAGCAATGGTTCGGAGTCACTGACCCCTGCCCCTGATCAGTCGGGGGCCAGGTACAGAGGGGCGAGCCTCTTTGGGAAGGGGCATGCCAGAGATCACCTCGTGCCACCCTCATCTGCTTGCTTCCCCAGCGATCTCAACAATGTTCCCTCTGGGAAGAGTGTCCTGCTGCCCATCACACACCCCCCATTTCCTTGGGGAGCATGCTCTCCTAAGGACGGACAAAACAGGGGCTTGAAGGAGGACGTCACGTCTGTGGAAAACTGTAGTCTGCCGGCAAGGTCAAAGCCCCGTGCGCGCTCTCCTGCGGGACCCCTGTCAAAACACTCGCAAGTGCTGGTTTGTCTCCAGTCACGTTTCAGTCTCCCCAGGGATGGCCCAGGAAGGTCAGGGCCCTGTCTGATCTTTTTCAGGAACACCAGCTCAGGCTAGCCCCGGGCAGGCTGTGCGGGATGAAAATACTTTTCACGCAGATTGTATTGCTCTTCTGAATAACACGGACTGATCTTCACGCATCACCCTCGGAGGGAGGGGCTATTATCAGCTTACTTTACATCATTTTACAGTAGGGGAAACTGCAGGAACAGAGCTTCAAAGCACCTGGCCCAGAGTCATACAGCTGGAAAAGGGAGAAGCTGGAAATAAGTGGGTCTGAATGAACACATTCCTCTTCGTTCATCTTCGCAGCCACCCCATGAAAAGTATGGATTTGGATCCCATTTAATAGGAGGCACAGAGAGGTTAATATGTCCACGGGTGCACAGCTATGGATGGTCCAGACTATGGATGGTCCAGACTAGACTTGAACCTCCCCTGACTCCACAGCCCGGGGGGTAATGCCACCAGCACTGCAGAGGGGAGGGGCTGGAGTCAAAGCCATCTGAGAACCTCTTGTTTCCTGCGGAAGCTCTGCTTCCTGCTGCTAACCTGGCAGTGGCCCAGGGCAGCAGGGCTGCCTCCTTCCTTGCCATGCTACCCCTGCAGCCAGAGGCTCCTCTCCTTTGCCAGGCTAGGGGAGTGAGGAACAACCTGCTAGTAGCAACCTGATCTTTAGATCTGGAGTTCAGAGGGCCTCTTTTCTCAGCTTTCCCCCTCCCTCACTGGGGTGCACGTTGAGCTTCCGGTGGGGTGGGAAGAGAGGTGGGAGATGGGGAGGGAGAGACCAGAACTGAGGGGTCTGCCTCTGTAGACCATGCTCAACCTTTGGTGGGCCCTTTGCTGAGGTCTGGGGTCTGAGTGACTGCCATGGAGATGAGAAGAAGAGAGGTCTCCTGGCTCCTTTTGCAGCAGGTGGGATTTAGACTTGGAAAAGGGTGGGCCTGGGACACATAGTCTGGGATGGGTAACAAGCAGGGTGTGGTCCTTGGACCTGGGTGTTGCCAGGCTTCCTCTGGGGGCCTGAGGTAGGGCATCAGGAGCGGCATTTGTGTCCAGGACACTCTGACTCAGGGATTCGGGACCCCTGGATTCTCCAACTCCATTCATTCATTCATTCCTTCATTCATTCATCCAAGAGGAATAACTACCCAGAGGCCCCGGATGCAGCGGCCTCCACGGCTCTTCCTCGACCTGGACATCTGTCATTGCGGGAGGGAGTCCAGTGGGCGTGGGACAACTCCCCGCGCCCCTTCCCCGCGGACCTCCAATCACCCTCCTGCACAGCGCCCCGGGCTGCACGAAGGCGGGGAGGGGACGGCTCCGCGCGCCGCCATCCCCGAGGCTCCTGGCCTCTCTGGGAAGCGCCCCGTGCCCACTCCCCCCGACGGGGCGGGGACGGGCACGGGGATGCCCCCCCGGGGGTTGTTCTCCTGGCCCGCGAGGCTGCGGTGGGGGTGGCGCGTGGCGCGTGCCGCGACGACGGGAGGCCCGGGGACCGCGCCCGGTTCTGGGCGGCCCGAGCCGCGCACTCACCTGCGCTCATGCCGGCTCCTCGCGCTCATCGCCGGCCCCGGCGCTGCGGCCCGTGGCCCGGGCCCGGGCGTCGCGATGCCCCCCGGCGGGGGCGCGAGGCGGGAGGCTGGGGGCGCGGGGCGGAAGGCCGGGGGCGCGAGGTGGCCCGGCGCACCTGCAGGAGCCGGCGGCTGGCGCGGCTGGGAAGGTGCCGCAGTCGGGGTGTGCGCGCAGCCAAGCCGCGCCCGGCCCACTGCGGCCCCACGTCCGCCCCGCGCGCGGGCTGCCGGGACTTGTAGTCCGAGCCGCCTGCACCGCCCGCCGGCAACAGACAGACACGGGGTGGGGGGCGCTCGGGGACCGCGACAGCCATCCCTCAGACTCAAGAACACACAGACACACACTCAGAGACAGCAACCCTCAGGCACACACACATACACACACACACACACACACATAGAGTCACACACAGAGGTGACACGTAGAGACAACGCACACATACACAACAGTGGTGTGACACTCAGAAACACAGATATAACCACCACTCCCCCCCACTCCGCGCTCCGTGCCCTGCACACATGGAGTCAGCCCCAGCTGCATACCACAGTGGTTAAGGGCAATGCGTGCTGCTTCAGGCTGGTCTCCATCTTGTCCAGACTGTGTGACCTTGGGCAAGTCACCTCTCTCTGGGCCTTTCTTAACCTACAGGATGGCAACGACATCAGCGATGCCCACCTCATAGAGCTGTTTTGAGGCTCACCTGAGGAAAAACGTAAAACACTTGGGACAGCACCTGGCACGGCTTGATAAACGTCAAAGAAGGAAGACACACCTGCCCAGGGACTCAAGACTCCAACATGTGTATGGACCCAGGGAGACTCCGCAGTGATGCACGGGAGGAGTCTGAAATGCCAGAGGAAGAGTGGAGGGATAGCCCAGACCCCAGAAGCCTCACAGCATGACTGCAGATACACCTGCACAGGTGGGACGCATGGAGGCCCTGACAGGCACCGGACACCTCATCTCTGTATGCGGCACTTAGTACACTGCCCCATCGTGACAGGCGCAGACATGGTGTCCCCTGACCCTGGGGTCGGTGGCTTCTGGACTAAGGACCTCCAAAGGCAGAAGGTGAATCAGAGACCCCAGGGTCTGGGCAAATCAGGGAAGGATCATATTAGGGCCAGGATAGGACTGGCCCAATTCATCATCCATCCAGCATGATCTGCAGCATGCCAGGCACTGTTCTAGGTGCTGAGAACATGAGGTGAATGAGACAGACACGGGGAGCAGCCAAAGGCAGGCAGAGGAAAACTCCAACAACAGCCTGTCATGGAAAGGTCTGGAAAGAGCCAGAACTTCGCTGCGGGGGTAATGGTGCAGGACAGACTCCAGAAGGGAAAGCAGGGAAGGCCTTGACAGTGCCTGATACATGGCAAGACCTCGTACACACATTTGCTAAAGGAGCAAATGTTGGCAGCACTTGCTGATGGGTGGGATGTGGAGTGCAGGAGTGTGGAATCAGAGATGCTCCGTGGTTCTGTTCTGAGCAGGTCGGGGCAACGGAGCCACTTGCTGAGCTCAAGGTAGGCTGCTGGCGGGGCAGCTTGACCACCTGGGGGATGCGGCTGGCTTCACTCTGTTGACGAGTTCTGTGTCATCTGCTGATGACATTTCCAGGGCAGGCAGGCGACTTCTCAGAGTCCCCATGTCCTCCTCCAGAGCCTAGCCCAATGCCTGACAGACCTCTTGCCCGGGGAACCCAGACTGCCACAGCAGGCAGAATGGCTGGGTTCGGAGAAATGACCTGCTAGGATGGCCTTGCCAAGAGGCAGTGTGGTATGGGGACCAGGGCTGGGTTCTGGCACCAGAGACCTGGGCTGCGATGTGCATCTGGCACTTTCTAGCTATATAAGCTTAAAAAAGTCACTTTCCCTCTCTGAGCCCCTCTCCTGCTGTGGAAAACGGAAGCTGTTCAGAGGGCAGAATGAGATAGCAGGTGCTCAGTGGAAGCCGGTTGCTTTCTTTAGCTCCTGGTGCTGGGCTGGAAGCTTCATAAAAGCAGGGGGCTCGGGACGCCTGGGTGGCTCAGTCGGTTAGGCGTCTGCCTTCGGCTCAGGTCATGAT
Organism: Zalophus californianus; assembly: GCF_009762305.2. Taxonomy (NCBI): domain Eukaryota; kingdom Metazoa; phylum Chordata; class Mammalia; order Carnivora; family Otariidae; genus Zalophus; species Zalophus californianus. Next base: position 12,115,794 of record NC_045598.1, read on the forward strand.
CCCAGGGCCCTGGCATCGCGTCCCACATCGGGCTCCTTGCTTGGCGGGGAGCCTGCTTCTCCCTCTGCCTCTGCTTCTCCCCCTGCTTGTGCTTGCACTCTCTCTCTCTCTGACAAATAAATAAAATCTTAAAAAAAAAGTAGGGGGCTCAGAGACCCCCTTGCCAGATTAGTCCCCTCATTTATATTGCTCATGGTGCTGGGCTTTGAAGAGGCTCCACCTTCTGAGCCATCTGGGAAGGAGCTGCACCTGCCGCTCCACCCATCGCCTCAATGGGCTTCCTCCCAAACCACGGAGGATGTGGAAGGCCCTGCCGTCTGCTGGGGTTACCTTTGGGGAAGTGGCTCTCACTGTGTGGTCCTCTGAGTGGTCTGTGGGTTGGGCTCCAGTCACCTGTGGGTCAGAACCCATCAAGGAATTTTCCTTGCAAAGTGGCTGCTTGCTCCCTTGGGGGCCCCCGAGAAGGACATAAAATATGCCTGGTCCAAGTGGCAAAAGGTTTGACAAGTCACTAGTATGAACCTGTTTATTCTGGAGCATTGCCTTACTTCTCAGTTTCTCCAGTTTCACTAGATTTTTGCAACAAAAGCGGGTTTTCTCATCTAGTAACAAACCCCTTGACAAGATGATGGCTGTCTAGACACATAAAGTGGGGTTTCAGCAATTTGTCTCGCAGTCTCCTGGGCAAGGAAGAGAAGGGCCAGAGAGAATTTGGGCGTTGGGGTCGGTGTGACATGAGAAATGAGTGCTGGTGGTCCTGGTGAAAAACCATCCTCTGGATGGGAGGTCCCCCGCTCTGGCCAAGCAGGTGAGACACATCCCAGGTCATCAGGTGCAGGGGGCTGGGACCCGAAGGCCTGGGTGGTCCTTGTGGCACGGAGCGGGCCTTGCATGCCGTAGGGATTTGAGACAAATCAGCTGAATTGCAATTCTGGAGCATTCGCTCTACTGCAGGCTAGATGCTTTCCCGTTTGTCTTTATTTTTTTGAAGATTAATATGTGAAGTATTTAAAATTTTTTTCAGCTTTTTTGAGGTATAAAGGATTCTCTTCCCTGAGTTCACACATCTATCAGCTCACATATTTACTTTTTTTGTGGGGGGTGAGAACTCACATTTATTCTCATTTGGAATTGAACCACAATTCTGAGCAGTAAATGTTATTAATTACCATTTTATAGACAGGAAAACAGAGGCGCAGCGGTTCAAGTTGCCCAAAGACCAGGGTTAGGTCTTCTAAGAAGACCTAAGAAGAGATGGCTGGGTCCCATCTCAGAGGAACTCGAGGAATTCCACAGTATTACTTTTGTGAATAAAGGCACATCATGTGGACACGGTTCAGACGTAGCACAGAAGTAGCATAAGCATAAGGGACAAAATACTATCTTTCTCTGCTCAGGTCTGAAGTTTTTATTGGGAAAGTCTTTGTGACTGTTGAAATGGAACGTTTGCCTGCAATCCAGGGAAAGGTGAAATAAGCAGTAAGTGCAGCTGTGGGTGGATCCCATTTGGCCTCAGTTGGAGACGGGGTGAGAATGGCCGGCAGTGACGGATCTGACAGGTGCGGAAGCAGATCTGCGGTTGGCAACTCCCAGGACCGGACACTGCCTCATCCCCAGAATGGGCGGCACAGAGCTTGTTTCCTGAGCCATGACGTTATTGGCGAGAAAACCCGTCTTTATCTACCCATTGAGGCATGAGAGGCAAAGTCAAATCATGCGTGGATCCAGGACTGTGACCTTCCTGGGGCCGACAGAGGTGGACGGGGTGTGAGTGGGCGTGGAAGGTGTGGGGGTTGCTGGGGCTCTCTCGGTTCCCGCTTCTCAACTGAAGCCCCGCGGCACCTGGGGACGGGGTACTGCGTGCTCGTCCAGGGGTGGTCAAGAATTTGAGATGCGATACTTCAGGGCGAAGACTCTGTTCTGAATTTCTAGTAATTCAGTGTCTGTTCCTTTTTAATTTGGCAACTTGGGCTCCTTGGTGGCAGGGAACACATCTTGCTCAACTCTACCCCCAGCGCCTCACCTCTTGTTAATGCTGGAGACAAGTGCTTTTGAGCTGTCCCTTTTCAAAAAAGCCAGAAACGCTCATTAAGTTTCATCCTGGGTGAGTCAGGCATTTTTCTTGGCCGCCTGCCTCACGATGCAAGGAGCCTTTGTTTTCCGGCCGATCTCACTGCTGTGGGTGAAAGAGCAGCCTTGGAGTGTTCTCGAGTGAGAGGTCGGTCCACCGGGCGGCCACAGCAGGGCGGTTACCGTGCACCTGCACCCAGAGCACCGAACCCGGGGTTCAAGAGGCTCAGGCGGAATTTAAATCACACACACAGGTAGATCTTTATTTTTTTTAATTTTTTTATTTTAAAGACTTATTTATTTGACAGAGAAAGACAGCGAGAGAGGGAACACAAGCAGGGGCAGAGGGAGAAGCAGGCCTCCCGCCGAGCCGGGAGCCCAATGTGGGGCTCCATCCCAAGACCCCAGGACCACGACCTGAGCCCAAAGAGCCCAAGGACTGAGCCACCCAGGTGCCCCAGGTAGATCTTTATTAGCACCGAAGGGGCCCTTCTATATTGTGTGGTAAAAAAAAAAAGGCTGCTGTTATTCACAATAGCTAAAACACGTGGGTGTCGATGGATGAATCCACAAAATGTGGTATCTACACACAATGGAGTAGTCTTCAGCCTTAGAAAGTTCTGGAGCACCTGGCTGGCTCAGTTGGTGGGACATGCGACTCTTGATCTTGGGGTTGTAGATTTGAGCCCCATGTTAGGTGTAGAGATTTTTTTTTCTTTTTAGAGAAAGCATGCACGCGGGGGGTGGGGGTGGGGAGGGCGGGGAGGGGCAGAAGGAGAGGGAGCGAGAGAATCTCCAGTAAGCTCCCTGCTCAGCAGAGCCCAACACGGGGCTTGATCCCATGACCTGAGCCGAAGGAAATCAAGAGTCAGATGCTTATCGGACTGAGCCACCCAGGCGCCCCTTAAAAATAAAACCTTAAAAAAAAAAGTTTTTTTTTTTAGGCTACAACACGGATGAACCATGAGAACTTTATGCCAAGTGAAGTGTTAACAAAGACAAAATACTGTGTGATTCCACTCGCAGGAGGGCGAGTCATCAAAGTCTCAGAAACAGAAAGCGGAAGGGTGGTGGCTGGGGTGGGGAGTTCTTTCAGGAGGACGAGTTTTGCAGGATGCAGAGTTCTAGACAGTGGTGGTGGTTGCGCAACGATGTGAATGTACCTAATGCCGCTGAACGGTGCACTTAACAAGGGTTAAGCACGTAAATTTTGTTATGTGTATGTGACCACAATAGAAAAGAGGAAAAATGGAAAGTGGACCGGTTATATCACACCGTTTTTTTTTTTTTAACATTTTATTTAAGATTTATTTGAGAGCAAGCGAGGGAGCGTGTGTGCTGGGGGAGGAGCAGAGGAAGGGAGGGAGAGAATCCCAAGCCGACTCCATGCTCAGCCCAACAGGGGGCTCGATCTCACGACCCTGAGATCATGACCTGAGTCGGATGCTTAAACCGACTGAGCCACCTAGGTGCCCCATATCACACCCTGATCTTGAAGGGAAAGCTTTCTGTATGCCCGTTTGTCATGACACAAAGGTCTGGAAGGAAATACAACTGTCAGCGGGGGGTGGGGTGTGGGACTCGGGGTGTGGAGGGCCTTTCACTTCCACCCCGACACAATCTTGCACCGTCTGGCTTCTCAGAGAGCGTTGCCGCCTGGGCAGCCGTGTCGGGAAGCCGTGCTTGCCGGGAGAGGCCCCTGGAGGTCAGCCGTGTAACTCGAGGTCACAGCTGACCCGGTCATTGCTCTGTGCGGGAGGCGGCTAACCTCGCCTTGGCGAGATACGATGACTTGGCAAGACATGGCTTTAATTCTGATCCGGGAGGCTGCTAACACTTTGTGAGCACGCAGAGCAAGGGCCGGGTGCTCCTGCGGTGATAGGGGAGGCGGACAGTCACCACCCTCCCCGTACAGACCGGCAAACGGAGAGGCTAAGAGGGGAAGGAGCCTGCCCAAGGGCGTCTAGCCGGGGAGGGGCGAAGGGAACAGGCCCCCGAGGCCATGCCTGTCCAGCCCCGCCTTGGGCTCAGTGCAGGAGCCCCCGCCCCTCTCCAAGGACAAGGACACTTCCTTCTGGCACCTGTGCATTCCTCTTCAGCCAGTAAGAGCAACAGGCTTACTTTTTTGTTAATAAAGTAGAATAACATTTATTTCTTAAAATTTTTATTATACATGTTGTATTCATGGAAAATCAAGACCTCTGAAGGGACTCGAATTAGATATAAGGTGTGTCCAGCCGAGCTGGCTGTCATGCTTGGCGTGGGAACAGTTACACTGATGCTTTCTTCCCCTTATAGGTGGCCATCATTTTCTTGATTTCAGCAATAGCTTTGCCTGGATTCAGCCCCTTGAGAGAAGAGAAAAGAATCGATATCACGGGGTAAGCGAGACCGAATGAAGAACCCAGGGCCTTGGGCAAACTCCCCCAGCGGGAACAGGGTCAAAGCAAGGTGGAGGCAAACCACGTCCTTCCAAAGCCAGGGGCTCAGGCTCAGGGCTCTCCCGTTTCCACCTGCACATCCACCTGCGGCTGGCGAGAGCCCAGCCCAGGGCTGACCCCCCGAGGGCTGTGTGCTGAAAACGCACACACATCTGGGAGGGGGCAGCTTTTCCACGGCCACGGCCAGTGTCCCAACCAGTTAGCGGCCCCCGAGCCCTTACACGTTCCCACGGGCACACGTGAGCCCTCACGGGTGACGGGGAGCGAGCCTAAGCGCCATCAGCAGTCTGACTGGCCGGCCACGCCGCTTCTGCAGGAGGCGCCATGACTAGGCCCCGCGTGGGAGGGAGACACGTGAAGATGTGGCAAAACGAGACAAGGACTCCTCCAAGGTTAGAAGAGAGTCCCCCCGTTTTAGCAGGACAACTCTAACCCTGACACTGAAGTGTGTGGAAAGAGGCCCAGAAGATGGGTCGTGAAGACGCTGAGCAGGAAGCGACGTCTGTCACTTCTAACACCCAGGAACCGGCCAAGGATACGTGGCCATGCCCCCTCAGTGGCAAGAAATCAAGGGCCCTGAGTTTGTTTGCGTATGCACCGTCAACAAGCATGCAGACTGAGGAAATAAAGGAGGAAGGTGGCATTTATAACAACTTTCTCCCTGGTGCCAAGTGCCCGGCTCTGCCACCTGGCCCTGCCCAAGTACTCCCCCCCAGGCCCGGCCCCGGGACCCCCCTGCCCACACCGACTCTCCAGGGCCTGATGCTCTCTGGTTGGCCCCGGCCCCCCATGTTGGGCTATGGAGCTGGCCCAGGGAACTAAGATGCCTTTCGCGGACACCCACGGGCTGCTATGGAACACCGTGACCTGGATGCTCCAGATGACGTGGACTTCTCTCAAGCCATCTACTTTCCCTCACTCCAGGTACTGTCTATACTTGTGACTGCCTTGTCCCACTCAACCAAGAAACTTTTGTCCATTCAACTCTACTGCCAAAAAAAGCACTTCCATAGTGGAGGAAAAAGTGTGGAAAGAAAGAAAGAAACAAGAGATTTTCAGAGAGAAAGAAAGGGAGACAGGACACTCTTCAAAGACTGATATGGGTCTCCAAAGTAAATTAAGGGGAAAAGGCAGCGTGCACCGGAACAGGACCCGTGTGCATTTGTGGGCAGTGGGAAACCTCTGGAAGGGCCTCCGCGGTGCCCCTGCCCGGCCCCGTTTACGCAGGACTTAGTGGCGTGCACCTCATCTGAGGCAGCAGGAAGAGACCGCTCTGGGAGGCGGGGGGCCTGCTTTCCCAGCCCTGCCTTGTCCCCACAGCGACTTCTGCAAGTCGCTGGCTGCCCCCCTCCCCCAACTCCTGCCCAGGGCTCAGCTTCCCCGGCTGTGAAAGGGACCCTGCCAGCTCACAGTCTGGGCCTCGTCTCGTCCCACAGGTCACTGAGCGCCTCCATTCCTGTCTCCTGCAAAGGCGCCTGCCCGGGGAACGCACCTCAGAAGCCCAGGCAGCGCTTTCGGAGAAACATGGCGGGCCGGCCTACCCTTGGAACTGCCGTCTCTGACAGCCTCCTAGGCCAGACCCCGGTCTGTGGGCCCATTTACTGAGCGCTCACTGTGTGCCAGGAGCTGTTCTCAGCACATCAGTGGCTTAACCTGCCCCACAAGTTAGAGGTCCCGGGGGGCAGAGCCTGGGGGCAGGCTGGAACCTCTGCTCTCCCTCGCCTGGGGGCCCCCGCCAGGCCCCACTGCTGCCAGACCATGAGAAGTACCGTGGTAGCGACGGGCGTCCCTGGAAACAGTGTCAGCAAAAAAGTAGGGAATGACCCAGTCTCGATTTCCTGTTTCAGCTGTGCTATCTCCCCCCACCCCTTTTTAAAAACTGCCAACTGGTTACCCTAGAGTTTTCCATCTTGCTGCCTGCTTCCTCGCTGCCTCTTTCAGGGACCCTGCTCTGCACAGTCTCCGCTGGAAGGCCCTGGCTGCTCCCTGCCCGCTGACTGGACCAGGGCTGGCACTTGACCAGCGGGCAGCCAGTCCACAGCGGGCCATCCTCCTGGGACGCGGGCTGCCACGGACAGGCTGACAGAAGACAGGCAGGTGGCAGGAGCCGAAGGTCAGGGCGAGCGCAGGAAGCGGGAGGATGAGCAGGAAGCGGGAGTGAAAGCAAGGTGAGCAGGAGCCCTGAGATGGATGGAAGCCGTGGAGAAAGAAGGGGCTGGCTGCGAGAGCATAGCACGTTGGCAGCAACGTTGCAAGCCGGAGACCCTGTGACACAGAGCGGGAATCCAGTCCCCACAGCTACCCGCCTTCTGCTGCCTTTCCTCCTGCAGCTCCTGCCGAGTCAGGTAGAGCAGAGGTTCCTGTTCGTGGATTCCCGGGGCATCCCCGACTCCCTCAGGCCCGTGTGCGCCCTGCAAGTAAACCTTTCCCCCGAGGGGGAGGGGCTGAGCCAGTCTGGTCCTTGCAGCCAGGGGCCAGCTAGCCGGCAAGCTTGCCCGGAAGGGACAGCGGTCTCTGGTCGCTCCCCAGGAGCCCAGGAGGCAGGGTGGGGGGGGGGGCACATACCTTGGGGCAGGTCCTGGTGCAGTTCATGATGGTGTGGCAGCGATAGAGGGAGAAGGGGTCCTGCAGCTTGGCCAGGCGCTCCTCTGTGAAGTCGTCTCTCGAGTCGATCATCCAGCGGTAGGCCTGGGGAGCCGGGGGGCTGATGAGCCGTGCTGGCAACATAACAAAGCCCCGGGGGAGCAGCAGAAAGGGAGTCCCTCAGCTTAGAGGCCTGTCTCTGCTCTGTAGTTCTTGCCACCTTTCAAGGAGAGGGCCCTCCTCTAGAACTCCTCTCAACTAACGCCCCACCACCCCCGCCCTGGAGCGCACCGCACCTGGTACCCTGGTGCTTCATTACACGTAATTAGGTATCGTTTCGTTATCTCAAGGTGCTCGGTGGCTTCCTGCCCAGTTTATGAGTGAGGGAAGGCAGGGACCATATCACATGACTCTGTCCTCAGAGCACCAACCCACGGTCTCCCAGCAGACTGATGACTTAGGAGATATGTCCGGACATAGTATGTTCCACGGATGGACTCTTGGTCAGCCTGCCCTGGAGCCTGGTGCAAGCCGGCTGAAGGCAGCTGACCGCCTGAGCACCAGCTGCTCGCAGTGAAGCGGAGGGGGCTCCGTGCCCCACCAAGTCAGCGTGGGGGCAGAGGCCAACTGTGAATGCGCCTCGTCATTCGATCTTGCGTGTGGATGGAAATCAATACTGCTAAGCGCTCACACAGCACGTAGCTTCCCTTTTTGTGGGATGATGAGAAATGAGAACTTGTTTTTTGAAATTGGGAATCTGTGAAAAGCACTGACCACAGATTTAAAAAGTACAGCTTTCTGGGAACAAAGGCAGTTTCTCTGCAGTGAACTATACACATACGGTGACGGGCTCTGAAAGGCAGTGCTGTCTTCTTGCCAAGTAACCCTTAAACCCAGGACTCCAGGCTTTCATTAGCCTGGAAACCAGTTCCAGCCTTAGAGCTGGGAAGCTGCCCCTTGACGAAATTTCTCTCCCCTGCTTGCAGGTCAGAAATCCCCGTGCGAGGGAGCTGGGCGGCCACCCGACAGTTGCGGTCTGGGGAGAGTGGGCAAGTGGGTAGGCAAGAGCCAGCTGCACCTGGGATATGTTTTAAACACCTGCAAGGCCTATTTTGCCAAAAAGCACGCGAGGGGTGGCCCTCACCACACAGAAATGAGATATTTTGCAGATGAAGATTTACTGAAAGCCAAGTGAGCACAATGCAGCCAACTGCCCTGTTTGTAATGGATGCCCTTTGGAACATCTGGTTTCCAACAATATACTGTCCTCTCGGACTTCATTTTTTTTTAAACAAGATGTATATATTTATTTATTTGAGGGAGGTGGGGAGGGGCAGAGGGAGGGGGAGAGAAGCAGGCTCCACACTGAGCGTGGAACCCGACACAGGGCTGGCTCTCGGGACCCTGAGACCACCTGAGCCGAAACCAAGTGTCAGCCACTCAGTGGACTGCGCCAGCCAGGTGCCCCTGGATGCCTCAGTTTGAAGCTTTTCGGGCAGTGAGGGAGCACCTTACCTGCATAAGAACCGCAGGCCCCAGGTACTTGTCTCCATTCCACCAGTAGCTAGGGCAGCTGGTGCTGCAGCACGCACAGAGGATGCACTCGTACAGCCCGTCCTGTGCGGAGGGGAAGGACGGTCACATCTCCAGCTGACTGAGCATGTTGTCTGGGCTCAGTGCACGAACAAAGCGCCTACTTGCATGTGAGTTTTCTTGGCAAAGTCTTAGGGGCGGCTTGCAGAGATTTATCAGATTCATAAAAAAGGTCTTGGAATCGAAATGTATGTGTTTGCTGGGTTAGAATCCAGAGTTCTTAAGTCCAAGCACTTCTCCTCTAATAGACAATAACCTCTCAGTTATCTAAAAAACAAAAACAAAAACAAAAAACCCTACAAAAAACCAACCAACCCACCCCAAACACCTTACTGCCTAGAATGCACTCTAGGAGAAATGAGGAAGGACCTGCATGCTGGGGCATCCAGGAGTCTACCCCAGCCTCTGCCCGGGCTGGCAACGGGGACATCATCCTAAATAAGCCCCATGCCGTACTCACTTTCCCTCATTTGATCATTACAACAATCCTATGGCATGAGGACTACTAGCGTCGCAGAGAGGTCAGGTCATTGGTCCAGGGTCACACAGCTGCAAGTAGCCACGGCTGGGATGGGACCCCAGGCAGTCCGACTCTGGAATGCCCGCCTGCACTTGAACCCTGCCCTGCTGACTCAATCTGTCCCCCCAGTTCTAACAAACTGGACTTTCTGATTTTGCGAAAAACAGAAACGGTTAAAAGCAGCAAGACAGAAGGGCACACTGACAGCTGACTGTAACAGATGACACAGAATTGACAGTCATGATTCTAACAGTGAGTCTTCAAGAAAATCTATGTTCAGTTCAGAGAGCAGATGGGAGTGCAAACTGCCTCATGGGTCTAGAAAGCATAGGGTGATGGTCATATTCTTTGATCCACTTATAGAAAAACCTATTAACAAGAAAAGGAACTCAAATTTTTGGCTAGAACTTTAAACATAAAGATGTTTAACCAGCCTTATTTGTAACACTGAGCAACTGGAAATAATTTCATTTGTCCAACAGTAGGTGGAATGGTTAAATAATACACAGTGCATTCAACTCAGGTAGCTGAAAGCAACGTCTAAGCAAATACTTATGAAGAATTCTTTTTTTCTTATGAAAAATTCTTAAGAACATGGGAAAATGGGGCGCCTGGGTGACTCAGTTGTTAAGCGTCTGCCTTCAGCTCAGGTCATGATCCCAGGGTCCTGGGATCGAGACCTGCCTCGGGCTCCCTGCTCGGCGGGAAGCCTGCTTCTCCCTCTCCCACTCCCCCTGCTTGTGTTCCATCTCTCACTGTGTCTCTGTCAAATAAATAAAATCTTAAAAAAAAAAAAAACAAACATGGGAAAATGCGCACAATAACGTAAGTGAAGGCGGGATACAAAAGCATATTTACATTTTGATCCCAGCTACAAAAAATGTAATGCAGCACATAAAAGAAAAAACAAAAGTAGCTGTCAATGGACATTATCCTTGGGTGCTGGAATATTACAGATTATTTATATTTAAAAATAGTTATCTGTATTTTCCAATTACCCACAGTGAGCATGCCTTTTAAAACCGTGAGAAAAAGTTATGTTCAGTGTATTTTTTTAAATGTTTTATTTATTCATGAGAGTCAGAGAGAGAGAGAGAGAGGCAGAAGCAGGCTCCCCATTGAGCAGGGAGCCTGATGTGGGACTCGATCTCAGGACCCTGTGATCATGACCTGAGCCAAATGCAGACGCTTAACCATCTGAGCCACCCAGGTGCCCCTCAGAGTATTAATTTAAGGAAGTGAAAAATGCTTAACAAATTTTTGGTATTTTATTTAAATGTGTAAACTTGGTTATCTAGAAAACACAGTCAGGGGGGCCCTTCATGCCCTCCTACTAGTGCATCAAGGAGGTAGTTCCTAGCTGGGGGCTTGCCTAAGGGAGGAATGCAGGAGGGTGAGATGGCCAGAGAGACCGGAAACCAGGTCCAATCAGGACCCCCTCCCCCCACCACCCCAGTCAGGAATGCGGGGCAGAGCCTTGTCCAGAGAACAAGAACTCCTGACCCGAGAGAGAGCTGTCTGCACTGAATTACATCACTCCGCGAAGAGCGCTGTGTATTCACATGAGGACTCTCCTTAAAGTTCTACAGAAGAGGAGAGGGCCTCAACGTTCTCCAAGACTTCTAAAAGGTACAGTGCATTTACTCAGCCACGTGCCTAATACATTTTGATTAATAACCAGCACCAGGGCCTCGGGATTCAGAAAGGAGTAAGACTCGGCCGCCGTCCTGGACGTGTGCTCAGCCTGCTCGAGAGGCGCTGGTCAGGGATGCTCTTTGGGCAAGTGCCGAATCGGAGGACCGCGTGACGTGCCGACTGTGACACAGCACACGTCCTTGGTCCCGTGCAGACATGCTGTCAGGACCCAGCTGCTGGGTTCCTTTCCCACCGTCCCTCTCCACAAGGACACTGAATATGCAGGGAGTGCAGGTGTAAATCAGAGGCTTCTCAGGGGGAAGAGTGCCAGAGAAGGAGACTGAAAACTTGAAAATGACCCCTTCACTGTAAGATGTCACAGCCTGGACACTGGAACGCCAAGAGAGTGACAGGGCCATCACCGCCCCCCCCCCCCCCCCAGCAGTCCCCAGACACTCGGTGTTAGGAAAGAACAGCAAGGTTCCAGTCCCCTTTTGGCTGCCACCTGTAATACAGGGGGGGAGCATGACTGCCAGGGGCCGGAATGTGTCTGATGTGCCCACACCGTTAAAGAGCAGCTTTGACAGAGCTGTCACCTTAGCAAGACTCCATCATCTGCATACCGGTTTCCTCTGAAACATTCTGCAACATGGTAATCATCTGCCCTTCCAGGCAGGGCAGATGTGCTCTGGATCCTTGGTGCACTGTGGGCCCCTTGTGGGATCACACTACCCCCTGGCCCTGAGAGGATGGGTGCCCAGCCCTGGGACAGATGCTCTTGCAGTTCCTTTCCCGAATATGCTCCATAATGGTCTGCAGCGTCTGATGCTGCTACCCCCGCCCCATCCCCTCACGCCGCGCTTCCCGGCAAGCATCTTTGCAACACAATTCCTCAAAGCAAGACAATAAATGGGGACTAATGACCAGTTTCTCACGATCTTCTATGGACTGCAGATACTGCTGCTTGCCCTCCTGGGATTCATCCTTCTTCTTCAGATAAGGTTCAATGGATTTGTACTGAGCGTAGAAGTTGCTCAAGTCCTGAGGTTAAGAGGAAGAAGAAAAGAAGGATCAGATTCCACCATCGCTCCCTAGCCTTCTTATTCACCCCATTTCTTGGACACTGCCCACTTCCCCATCCCACACCAGCAGAAGTCTGACTCTCTTCCCTCAGCGTTGATCCAGCAAGGATGACAGAAAGAGAAACGGTCAGAGTGTTAATCGCGGCTGGGAAATCTCTCCTTCACCCACTTGGGTAACCCTCCAATCCCGCAGCCACGTCAGTGAAGGTGCTAAGACACGGGGAGGCAGAGATTAAAGTACAATATGTTACAACTGTTGCCTTCCCCACCGGTCTTTTCCACATGAATTCTTTGTAGTTATGGCCAAATTCTTGATTCTGGGGCTGTTCCAACTCTAAAATCCGATGCCCTGTTATTCCCAAACAATCCTCCCCAATGAGCGGCTGGAGAATCTTCTAGGCATGTTTATCTTGACCAAATTCCTTAATTAAACCCAGGAAAAAAGCCTGCCCTAGAGAATAACATATATCTCCCTCACACACGCACCTCTTCCCTTCTCCCTGGAAGATAAAAAAAGGGGGTGGGGAGAGTGGCAGAGAGAAGGGGATGGGAGAGGGTAGGGAGGCAGAAACTCACGGGAACAAGATCCTTTATCACATACATATGCGGAAGAGGGTAGATTTTTGAGACTTTGGTGAGGTTGGTGTCGATCCTTCGGGTGCAGGCCAGAGTGTTGCCTCCGTTGATGTTCATGGCACAAGAGCCACAGATGCCTGAGAGAGAACATATTTAACACTTCCTCACCCAGGTTCTGGCAGTCCAGCTTCAAACTCTTTTTCTAGAATGTCATTCCCCTACCATCAGGAGCAGCACCGACATGGAATACACCTGTGGCAGAGGTGCCCCGTTGCGGTTTTCCTTCTCCTCCGTCTTCCTGCCTAGATCTAATGACTGTAGTTCCAAATGCCATTTTGTGACCGTGAGGCAACAGGGGTTGGAATCTACATGCTACAGCCGGTGCTGGAGACAGAAGGGGCCTAGGGCACTGTGGGCATCATGGAGTTCCCACACGGGTCCTAGCGCCATGCTTCATGCATTTTCAGAAGTAAATTAGCATACCAACCCCCAACCCTTTTCAAAAAAGATTTTATTTATTTATCTGACAGAGACATAGCGAGAGAGGGAACACAAGCAGAGGGGAGTGGGAGAGGGAGAAGCAGGCTTCCCGCGGAGCAGGGAGCCCGATGTGGGGCTCGATCCCAGGACCTTGAGATCATGACCTGAGCCGAAGGCAGTCACTTAACGACTGAGCCACCCAGGCGCCCCATCCCCAACCCTTTTTTAAAAAGCCCGTTATTTGAAATCAAACTGTGACAGACAGAGCCCAAAAGCAAATCAACACTGTGCTGGTCATCTTCCAGCTGAGGCCTGGACATGGATTATCCACATAGAACTCTTAACTCTGTTGTCTTCACTACAACTAGCAGCACAGTGGTTGCCCCTGGGACACAAAACCCACATTAACTGCCTGAGCATTGCCTTTCCAGGGAGAAGAATGAACTCATGTGAAAGCAAAGCAAACCAAGCAAAAACAAGGTGCTGACCAAGGACCCTGAAAATGACACGTTTCTTTGCCTGGACTCATTTGCTGTGTATGGAAATTTCCTAGGTATTTCAGAGTTTAAAGAGGACTATGCAATCTGAACCCACTTCTCTGAAGCTGTTTTTTTGAAGGTCATCAGGCCAGAGAAATGTGATTACTTGTGAAACCTGTATTGGGTTATCACTTTAGTAAGACCACGCCCTCTTCTTCTCCTGTAAATCCTTTTTTTTTTTTTTTTAAGATTTTATTTATTTGAGAGAGAGAGAGAGGGAGAACACAGAGAATGAGAGGGAGAAGCAGATGCCCCACTGAGCAGGGGGCCTGATGTGGGACTCAATCCCAGGACCCTGAGATCATGACCTGAGCCGAAGGCAGATGCTTAACTGACTGAGCCACCCAGGCACCCTCCTGTAAATCTTAGTAAGTATGTAAGAGAACACAAAGACCCATCATTAAGCAAATACCCCTTAAGTTTCCCAAGAGACTGAATGCTATCAATATATTTACGTGTGCCTGGCATCCAACCAGAGAAGTATGCTCTTATAAGAAATGGTATACTATTTAAAAAATAAATCCAATGAATCTTTGAAAAAGGCTCTCCTGGAAATTCTCTTAACAATCAATAAGGGAATAAAAAGGAGTGGCAATTAATATCATTCTGCCTCATACTTTTTAGTCCAGATGGATCACATCATATGTTCTTGGCTCTGAAAAAGTCTTACGGGGAAAGGTTACTGAAAAGCATCTATATTTCCTGTGTTGCCAGGACTTACATGGGGAAGGCTGGTACTTAATTACAGCAGAACGTTCCCCGAACAGCAGGACTCAGCCAGACTATCATAATATCTGTCAGCATTTGGTACAGTAAATCCCATCCTGTACGACAAGCTGAATCAAAGCAGATGTCTTAGGAGGAAGACTGAAATACTTGAAACGTACAGCAGAACACAGACAAGAGTGATGGGCCGGTATCTATAGTGACTTTTTCTTTTATGGAAGGTCATTTTAGGAAGAAGTTTCACACTGGTCGTGGCCCAAACTACCCTGTTTTGGTTTTATCCCAGGTCTTCCAAGCCTGGCCAGCAGAGTGTACCGCCTGAGTGCCGTTCTGGAATCTGACGGCTCTGGCTGACTCCTGGCTCCCCAGCTAACTATCTACGTGTTTTTTTGGAAGTCCCTTCACCTCCCTGGGCCTAAACACTCACAGTGCTGGTCTCCCCTCTTCAAGTGCCCAGAACAGAGCCTGGCCCACTGACTGGGCTCTGCGGCCGTCAGGGACCATCAGCCCTTGTGGTGTCCCTCTGCGATTTTTGCCACGCCCGAGTATTGCTGAAGGATTATTTATGAGTTTTCTTAAAATCAACTCATTTTTACTTAAATTTATATTAAAAGATGATTATCACTGTTACATGGTCATTAGTAATTATATTTTTCTAACATGTCACATATACACACAGCTATTACAGTAAAAAATGCTGGTCTGAACACTGCCTAAAATCAGCTCCTGTGGCACCAGCAGCAACTGTGGAAAACTCTGTTCCCACCCAGAACGTTCCTACTGAGCAGCTGCTCTATACACATGTACACACATAATGCTGGGAGCTGGGCAGGGGGGCATGGTACCCCCTGCTGGATAAGGGTTATGTGTGCATAAGCACCAACTAGAAACTCTCCACTGTCTCCCCCCACCCCCCCTCCAGTGAATGAGCTCAGCAGCGGTGCAGAGGTGGCTGCTAGCAGCCGGGAGCTAGTCCCCGAAGGGTGCAGCAGCTCAGGGGGATCGCCAGATGCAGTAACCACGTGACATAAAGCTCCCAAGTGGGAAGAAAACTCAGAAACCAGAACCTGTACTACGCTTGGAATTTTTTTTCTTTTAAGATTTTATTTATTTATTTGACAGTGAGAGACACAGCGAGAGAGCGAACACAAGTAGGGGGAGTGGGAGAGGGAGAAGCAGGCTTCCCGCTGAGCAGGGAGCCCAATGCAGGGCTTGATCCCAGGACCCTGGGATCATGACCTGAGCCGAAGGCAGATGCTTAACGACTGAGCCACCCAGGCGCCCCTATGCTTGGAATTTTTGGTGCATTTACCCAAGGAAAGGAAGTGTGATGCCCAGCAAGGTCACTGGCAGAAGGCCAGTTCAGTTGTGGTGGGCCCCGGAACCAGAGCCTAAGTGTCTAAAGCCTAACAAGGAAGGAAATGCTTACCTTCTCTGCATGATCTTCGGAAGGTCAAGGTAGAATCAATTTCATTCTTAATCTTGATTAAAGCATCCAACACCATAGGACCACATCTGACCAAAAACAACAGAACACCCCAGTTGTATTGATGGGAAGTTCCAACTCCCTGCACTTTATCATAATATGATCTGAGACATCTGCACACATTAGCTGCTCAGAATTTTTTCCATACTTTTATTTTTGTGTATTCTTACACATGTTGTGCATGGTGGAGTCGCACTGTGTATACATTTCTAGGAAAAGGAAAGCTGCAGGAGAGACAGTCCCCCACTCCAAAGCGCTATGAGTGTCCATGCGTGTGGGGACAGCCAGGGGGGGAAGGGTAGTAGCACTGGGCTTGGAAGGTGGAGTGCAGGCCTGGTGTCCGGAAGGCAGGTCAGAGTCCTGGCTTGGACCCTCGAGCAAACCCCTTCCTCAGCCCCCTGCCTGCAAAGTGCAGAGCAGCTGCTACATCTCGCGGGACTACCGCGGGTGAACTGACACATGGGAAGATGAGGTGGGGAGCATCCGCCACATACACTTAGTTTAACCACGATTATCATCGTGTAGAGAGTGCAGTTCTTTGGAATGGCTCAAGCTCTCTGAGCCTGTTTCTTGATCTGTAAAATGGAACTGATCTTTATGGCACACGATTGTTACAAAGATGAACTAAAAACCTGCCCTTTCCACGGCAGCTGGTATACAGCCCAGTGCTCAACACATCTATTTCTGGCTGCTGCCCGTGCCGCTTGGTACTTCTCTATGCATGGCCTTTAAAAACATATGCCCCCTCCCCAAACATCCTTTAGCACGATCCAGATTTGTTTTCCTGGCTTTACTGAGACATCATGGACAAGGTGTGGATTTAAGGTGTGCAGCATGAGTGCGGCACAGAACCTGACCTATGCTATGAAATGTCACCAGGATGAGATTAGCTAACATGCTGCCTTATCAGTCTTCTAGCAGCAATGTGCAAATACCCCACCGCCCTATCTTTGCTAATATTGGGAACTGTGACCTTTAAAAACCTCTGCTATCTTGACAATTTTACTATTGTCAGTGTTTTAATCAGAGATCTCCGAAAATCACAGTGGCTGAATATTTGTCATAAAATCAGTGATTTTTCTGCACTCATCAACTGTTTATTGAAAGTCTGCTCTGTGCCAGGTTCTGCTCCGGGTGCTGGAGGCGCACCAGAGAACAGATGAAAATCCACGCCCGCATGGCCTGTTTGTTCTAGTCGACTAATGCTGCAGACTCTGTCCACCCGTGTTCTTTGCCTCTCTATTTATGAGATCTTAGGAATGTTTTTTAAAGGAAATTTTCTTAAAGCTGGGAACCTGTCACCTCCTCACCCCCGATACTTCACTTCTGATACTCCTGGTCACCAAATGCGTAGTTTCCAGGACGGAGCAATCCCGCAACACCAGCCAGGTGTCCCACATCATAACTCAATCTGCCCACTGACCCAGAGACAGCCTCAGGTCCCACAGGGGAGGGGCTCGGTCCCACAGACTGCCCGCCCTCCTCAGACCCTGCAAGCCTAGCTGTCACCTGTGCTCCGGATGGCTGGCTATAAATCAGAGATTCTCATGATCCCCTCCCTGGGTTTGATAATTGCTACAGTGGCTCACAGAACTCAGAAAAACAGTTAACTTACTAGACTATGATTTAGTAGAACAGCCAAATGGAAGAGATGCACAGGGCCAGGTATGTGGGAAGGGGAAGCAGAGCCATGCCCTCTCCCTGCACCTCCATGAGTTCACCCACCTAAGCTCTCTGAACCCCATACTCTACAGATTTTAAGGAGGCTTCAGGGCCTCGGCATGATTGATTACACTGGCTGCTGGTTTAAGTGATTCACCTCTAATCTCTCTCCCCTCCCAGGTCAAGGGGTAGGGCTCTGTGTTCCAAACTTCCAGACAGGGTGGGTTTCTCCCAGTTATCTAGGAGATTTCTAGAAATCACCTCATTAACATAAAGGCTGGTGGCTGAAAGGCTCTTCTTATGAGTAACAAAAGACTACCCATTTGAAGCAAGGGCAAAGATGAACTATTGGGACTTCATCAAGATAAAAAGCTTTTGCACAGCAAAAGAAACAGTCAACAAAACCAAAAGACAACGGACAGAATGGGAGAAGATATTTGCAAATGACATATCAGATAAAGGGCTAGTATCTAAAATCTCTAAGGAACTTATCAAACTGAACACCCAAAGAATAATCCAATCAAGAAATGGGCAGAAGACATGAAGAGACATTTTTCCAAAGAAGACATCTAAATGGCCAACAGACGCATGAAGAAGTGCTCAACATCGCTCGGCATCAGGGAAATACAAATCAAAACCTCAATGAGATACCACCTCACACCAGTTAGAATGGCTAAAATTAACAAGTCAGGAAACGACAGATGTTGGCGGGGATGCGGAGAAAGGGGAACCCTCCTACACTGTTGGTGGGAATGCAAGCTGGTGCAACCACTCTGGACAACAGTATGGAGGTTCCTCAAAAAGTTGAAAATAGAGCTACCGTAAGATCCAGCAATTGCACTACTGGGTATTTACCGCAAAGATACAGATGTAGGGACCCGAAGGGGTACGTGCACTCAGATGTTTATAGCAGCCATGTCCACGATAGCCAAACTGTGGAAAGAGTCAAGATGTCCATCGACAGATGAATGGATAAAGAAGATGTGGCATATATATATACAATGGAATATTATGCAGCCATCAAAAGGAACAAAATCTTGCCATTTGCAACGACGTGGATGGAACTGGAGGGTGTTATGCTGTGCGAAATAAGTCAATCAGAGAAAGACATGTATCATGTGACCTCACTGATATGAGGAATTCTTAATCTCAGGAAACAAACTGAGGGTTGCTGGAGTGGTGGGGGGTGGGAGAGATGGGGTGGCTGGGTGATAGATACTGGGGAGGGTATGTGCTATGGTGAGCGCTGTGAATTGTGCAAGACTGTTGAATCACAGATCTGTACCTCTGAAACAAATAATGCAATATATGTTAAGGAAAAAAAAAAGAAGATAGCAGGAGGGGAAGAATGAAGGGGGGAAATCGGAGGGGGAGACGAACCATGAGAGACGGATGGACTCTGAGAAACTGAGGGTTCTAGAGGGGAGGGGGGTGGGGGGATGGGTTAACCTGGCGATGGGTATTAAAGAGGGCACGTTCTGCATGGAGCACTAGGTGTTATGCACAAACAATGAATCATGGAACACTACATCAAAAACTAACGATGTAATGCATGGTGATTAACATAACAATAAAAAATTTTTTAAAAAAGGCTACCCATTTTACCTTTATTATTTATCTGGAGCTATTTCAGGAACTAGGAGCAAAACCAAAATATTATAATAAAAGATGACCCTGTAGCTCTTATCTCTTAGATTACAAGGATTTTAGGAGGATTACGAGGGTTTTAGGAGCCAGAAAAGCCCTGGACAACACCAAAATATATACCACAAATCTATTATATTTGATGCTAACCCTGCCCCTTCCCCACTCGCAGCCCTCAATCAGCAACTTAGGCTATTTGACTTCTAATTTGAGTAATGGAATTTTTTTTTTAAAGATTTTATTTATTTGTTTGACAGAGCACAAGCAAGGGGAGCAGCAGACGGAGAGGGAGAAGCAGACTCCCCACTGAGCAGGGAGCCCGATGCAGGACTCGATTCCAGGACCCTGGGACCATGACCTGGGCCGAAGACAGATGCTTAACTGACTGAGCCACCAAGGCGCCCCTTGGGTAATGGAATTTTTTAAAACACAGATTTAAATACTTACATAACTAAACTACCTTTTCCTCTTATGATACTATCACTGTTAAATCTAAAAAGACCACAACCCTTCCTGAGGTTTCATGAATACACAGAATTTTCTTCTAGTTTTTACATCTTTAAAATTAATTAATTAATTAATTAATTAATTTTTTGAGAAGGGGAATGGGGGGGGTAGAGTGAGAGCATCGCAAGCAAGCTCCATGCCCAGCACGGAGTCCAATGTGGGGCTCCAGCCCAGGACCCTGAGATCATTACCTGAGCGAAACCAAGAGTCGGATGCTCAACCAACTGAGCCACCCAAGCACTCCTACATCATATTTTAAGGGCTGTGTCTCTCTCAGATGTCCTACTGTTACTGCTATTTGAATTCACACTAGAAGATCCCAAGTTTTTGGAATTTATTTGATTTGTTTTACGGCCCAGTTAGCACAATGAACGTAGCATGCACACTTGAACGTGTTTTGCAACCATTTGGTGTGATGTCTCAAAAACGTTAATTAGAGCAAGATGATTGATAATGTTCAGATTATCTATGTCTTTACTCCTTAATTGTTCTGCCCATTGCTGAAAGGACTGCAGATGTTTGTTCCTTAATTCTTGAAATTCTTCAATTCTGCCAACTTTGAAGCTCTGTTATTAGGTGTATATACATTTATGACTGACATGTCTTCCTGATAAAATGGTCCCTTTATCATTAGGAAATGTCCTCTTATTTCTGGCATATTCTTTGCCTTTTAGTCATCTGATTTTACGATAGCCACTCTACCTTTCTTATGCTTATGCAGTTTTTATGGATATCTTTTATTTTCAACCTGTGTCTTTATTTTGTTAAAAACAAAACAACAGGCCCCAAATGGAGTCACTTATGCCAAGCCTCATGTCAAACTGAGACTGACCTTCAGTTTTGGTTCTTCCAGAAATGTAATTTAAAACCAGTCAATTAGGAATCACCTAGTTAGGCATTTGCCTAATTGATTTTGCCATTCTGTAAAGGAAAGTGACCTTGCCATAACCAATATGCTTTTTTGGTCTTTCTTCCCACTCCTGTCTGCCTATAAGTCTTTCATTTTGTGCAGCTCTGTGGAGCTCCTTTTTCTTTTTTTTTTTTTTAAAGATTTTATTTATTTGACAGAGAGAGACACAGAGAGGGAACATAAGCAGGGGGAGCGAGAGAGGGAGAAGCAGGCTTCCCGCTGAGCAGGGAGCCCGATGTGGGGCTCGATCCCAGGACTCTGGGATCATGACCCGAGCCGAAGGCAGACGCTTAATTGACTGAGCCGCCCAGGTGCCCCACCTTTTTTTTTTGTTTAGACTCCAACCACAACCCTGAGATCAAACCTGAGCTGAGATCAAGAGCTGGATGCTTAACTGTATGAACCACGGGGTGCCCCTTGGCACCTGGCAGCATCTAATCTATCTGCTAGATTAGATGCTGCCTGATTCAGGAATGGTTACATAAAGCCAGTAAAATCTTTAAAATTTACTTAGTTGCGGGGCGCCTGGGTGGCTCAGTCATTAAGCGTCCACGTTCAGGTCAGGTCATGATCCCAGGGTCCTGGGATCGAGCCCCGCTTGGGCTCCCTGCTCAGCAGGAAGCCTGTTTCTCCCTCTCCCATTCTCCCTGCTTGTGTTCCCTCTCTCGTTGTGTCTCTGTCAAATAAATAAACTCTTAAAAAAAATTTACTTACTTGAATTTTGTTTTTAACAATATTTAAAGTGCATTTCTTGTAAGCAGCATGAAACTGGGTTTTGCTTTTTATCTATTTTGACAATCTTTGCCTTTTAATTGGAGTGTTTAGTGCCTTTACATGGTGTAATTATTGATGTGGTTGGATTTGGGTCTCTCATTTTACTATTTTACTATTTGTCTTTCCACTTGAGTTTGGGTCATGTTTCACTCTTCTTGGTATGATTAGTGATGCTGGACTGTACGTTGGTCCTCGTGAATAACATGATGTAGAAACTCTGGATTTTATTCTCTCTCTGGAGAGCATGGATTTTTAAAATAGTTTTTAATTTAAGTAGGCTCCATGCCCAACATGGGGCTTGAAGTCACAACCCTGAGATCAAAAGTTGCATGCTCTACCAACTGAGCCAGGCAGATGCCCCTGATTTTGTTTTGAAGACTGACCGACTTTCTTTCTTTCCTTTCTCTTTCTCTCTCTCTCTTTCCTTCCTTCCTTTTCTTTCTTCTATCTATCTATCTATCTATCTATCTATCTATCTATCTATCTATCTATCTAATCTATTGTAGGCACCCACGAGCAGGGGAAAGAGGCAGAGGGAGAAAATCTCAAGCAGACTGAGCAGAGCATGGAGCCTGACACGGGGCTCGATCCCACATCCCCAAGATCATGACCTGAACCAAAATCAAGTGTGGCCTGTACAATTTCCTTTTCTTTGAATATTACTAATGATTTTTGGTTGCTGAGTGTTTGTAATTGTCTCCTTGACAAGAACGTTATATATCAACTAGCTATATTGCTTAATAGAACTTATGTGTCAATACAGAGTCAAAGAAAGCATTGAGAGTAGTAGTTTTCAAATCTTTTTTTTGGCACTATGGAAGCTTTTGTTCAAAAGAAATAAAATACTTATTCACTGACAAATAAAACAGATCATAAAATAGAGCAGTTCTGGTTATGCTGGGGAGGGCAGGGGTGGCACAGTGGGAAGCTGGAGCCCAGCTCACCAGATTCTTCCTTCCCTTTGGCTACCTGTGGAGATCCTTCAGGGTGGAAGCTGATGAAAGAAGAGTGGCTCAGAGAGAGATGAAGGACTCAAGCTGCTGTTGCTGCCTTTGAAGGTGGGGACTATGAGCCACGGAGCACAGAGGCCTCTAAAAGCTGGGAGTGGCCCTCAGCTTACAGCCAACAAGAAAACAGGGACCTTGGTTTTGCAACTGTAAGGAACTGAATTCTGCCAACAGCCCAAAGGAATAGAAAATGGATTTCCCCTTAGTCTCCAGAAAGGAACATGGCCTGCTGACACCTCGATTTTAGTCTGATGAAACTTTTACCAGACTTCTAACCTGCACAACTAGGAGATAATAATTCTATGTTGTTTTAAGCCACTAAGTTGTGGCACTTTGATGTGACAGGAATAGAAAAAATAATAGCGGTACGAATCTTTGTTAATATTTTAACTACACCCCTATCTTGTCCTATCACCATTCCTGCCACATTTATGGTGTCTATCCAGCTCTACCAATACTCCTAGAAATTTGTCACCCTCTGATTTGGGAAAAGGAAAGGAATTTCTCAAAAGTTAATCTTCTTGGTATTAGTCTTTTTTTTTTTTTTTTAAGTAGGCTCCACGCCCAGAGGGGAGCCCAACATGGGGACTGAACTCAAAACCCTGAGATCAAGACCCAAGCTGAAACCAAGCGTCAGATGCTTAACTGACAGAGCTACCCAGGTGCCCCCGGTTATCTTTTTGAATCAGGTACATACTTCATTCTTGTTTGAAAAAGAGATTTAAATTCCAGAGCCACTGAATGATCTGTTTTTAAACCTTCCAAGGATGTGAAAAGCATGTCCCTGAATCAGATCAAGAGTACACTTTCACTTATCAAATACCTAGCTCTCACATAGATACTCACTTATTCAAATCAATTTCGTAAGTTTGCATATGAGGTTTATCTCCAGTCTTGTCTGGGTCCCATCGGTAGATGGCAAATTTCTTGATTCGGGGAGCTGCGGCGGCAGCTGTCTGTGCCCCCCGGCAGGCCTGAAATTGAAAAAATTCACAAGAAGGGAAAAAAATATTAAAAATGCAAAATAAATCCTCCTGTTTAGCTGGCACTATAAACTACCACACTGGATACAAACCCACACATTACTGACACACAGTCTTTTTTTTTTTTTAAAGAATTAACTAATTTTTAAAAGGTTTTATTTGATAGAGAGAGAGAGAGAGATAGCAAGAGCAGCAACACAAGCACGGGGAGTGGGAGAAGGAGAAGCAGGCTTTCTGCCTAGCAGGGAGCCCGATGCGGGGCCCGATCCCAGGACCCTGGGATCACGACCCGAGCTGAAGGCAGATGCTTGATGACTGAGCCGCCCAGACGCCCCAAGACTTATTTATTTTGGAGTGGAGCACGTGAGCGCACGGAGCCGGGAGGGGCAGAGGGAGAGTCTAAAGCGGACTCTCTGCTGAGTCCAGAGCCCATGGCAAGGCTCCAATCTCACAACCCGGATACCACAAGCTGAGCGGAAATCAAGTTGGGATGCCTAACCGACTGAGCCACCAAGGTGCCTCCTGACAGTCTTCCTGAGAAAGGCAGTCATTTGATATCCAACAAATACTAAGCACCTAGCACATACCAGATATGGTACTGGGGGCGGGTGAAATAGCACATAATGAAACAAAGTCTTTGCCCTCACAGAATCTACTTTGTATGAGCAAGAGAGAAATTTATTTATTTATTTATTAAGATTTTATTTATTTATTTGACAGAGAGAGACACAGTGAGAGAGGGACACAAGCAGGTGGAGTGGGAAAGGGAGAAGCAGGCTTCCTGTGGAGCAGGGAGCCCGATGCGGGGCTCGATCCCAGGACCCTGGGATCATGACCTGAGCTGAAGGCAGACGCTTAACGACTGAGCCACCCAGGCACCCCTATAAAAAGATTTTTACTTATTTGACAGAGAACAAGCTGAGTGCACAAGCAGGGGGAGTGGCAGGCAGAAGAAGCAGCAGGCTCCCCGCTGAGCAAGGAGTCTGATGCCGGCCTTGATCCCAGGACCCTGGAATCATGACCTGAGCCGAAGGCAGATGCTCAACTGACTGAGCCACCCTGGCGCCCCGGCAAGAGAAATTAAATATTCATAATAAAGTATAAAGAGGGAAGAACACAACAGAGACTTACACTAGTACAAGAGATCAGGGAAGGCCCCATAAAGGATATTCAAGCTGTGGCTCGGTACGTGGGGATCAGGGGAAGGAGGAGGGATGTATAAACTGAGGGGGCAACATGTGTGGAGGCCCAATTGGGGAGAGCACAGCACATCTGGGAGAACTGAGAGAAGTCCAGTGTGAGTGAGGGAGGCCTGAGTAAGGATGGAAGTGGCAGATGTGAGCAAGTCAAGATTTCAATTTTATCCTAAGAGCAATGAGAGGCTAGCACAAATTATCAGGTGGGAGACATAATCATTCTTTATTTTTGAGAAGAATATCACTGGTTGAAGGAAGAACTGCCAAACAACATGTGGAGAAACTAGCAGAAAGCTACTGTAGTTGTTGTAAGGAGATGCTGGTGCTTCTAGATTAGGTGTCTCAGCCTGGCCTGCTGTAACAAGACACCAAAGACTGGGTGGCTTAAACAACATCTGTTTCTCACAGTTCTGGAGGCTGGGAGGTCCAAGATCAAGGTGTCAGGCAGACTTGGTGTCTGGTGAGGACCCTCTTCTTGGTTTACAGATGGCTGCTTTCTTGCTATGCCCCCATGTGGCAGAGAGAGAGATCTCGTGTCTTTTCCTCTTTCTGTAAGGGCCCCACCCTCCTGACCTCATCTAACCCTAATTCCCTCTCAAAGGCTCCATCTTCAAGCACCATCACAATGGGGGCTGGGGTTTCCACGTATGAATTCTGGGGGAACACATTCAGTTCACAGCACTGTAGCAGGAAAGAAGAGACTACATTTAGGGAACTAACAAACAGCTGAGTCCTGTTCTCTAGGATGATTCTATATCAGCTCCTGGGTATTCCGTCTCTGCCAGCTCACACCGTGAGCTCAGAACCCTGGAGTGCCACTGCAGGGGCTGCTATGAGAGGGACAGTGAAGAGGTCTGGTCTCTGATTCCTTCCCTCCTTCACCAGAACAGCTTCCCCCTAAGAACAGATTTGCAAAAAGGGTGCTATTGCTCAAAAGTTTCATATTTAAATTCATACTCATTTTTAAAACCACTATTTATGATGAGCTGATGAGAGGAGCCACGACTGGAACCCAAGTCTGCCTGACTCCAGAACCCATGTTCCTAAACACTCTACTATCCTATTTATTTGTGAATATTTGCAGGTCTCTTCTTGGTTCTTTTTTTTTTTTTAAAGATTTTATTTATTTATTTGACAGAGACACTGCGAGAGAGGGGACACAAGCAGGGGTAGAGGGAGAAGCAGGCCTCCCGCGGAGCAGGGAGCCCAATGCAGGGCTCGATCCCAGGACCCTGGGATCATGACCTGAGCCGAAGGCAGACGCTTAACGACTGAGCCACCCAGGCGCCCCGGTTCTGTCTTCTTTTTACGTCTTAAATTCCTTGAGGGCATGTGTATTAGAGTTCTCCTGAGAAACAGAATCAGCAATGTGTATGTTTATACATACATATACATGTATACATACATATGAAAAAATGCATACATACATATACGTATTTATAAAAAGAGATTTATTGTATGTGGTTCATGACTATGGAGGATAGCAAGCCCCAAGAACTGCAGTTGGCAAGCTGGAGACCCAGGAGAGCCAATGATGTAAATCCAGCCCAAGCCTGAACGCCCATGAGCCAGGAGAGCCGATGATGTGGTTCTAGATCAAAGGCCAGCAGGCTTAAAACCCAAGAGTTGATGTTCAGTTTGAAAGCAGTCAGGCAGGAGGAAGTCCTTCTTATTTGAGGAAAAGGAGCCTTTTGTTCGACTTACGTCCTCAACTGGTTGGATAAGGCCCACCCACATTACTTGGTTTGTTTATTTATTTATTTAAAAAGGATTTTATTTATTTATTTGAGAGAGAGTATGCAAGCAAGAGAGCAAAAGTAGAAGGAGCAGCAGAGGCAGAGGGAGAAGCAGGCTCCCCACTGAGCACGGAGCCTGATGCGGGGCTCGATCCCAGGACCCTGGCATCATGACCTGAGCTGAAGGCAGTTGCTTAACTGACTGAGCCACCCAGGCGCCCTGGTCTATTGATTTAAACGTTAAACTCACCCAAAAACACCATCACAGAAATACCCAGAGTGCTGGACCAAACTACCTGGTCACCCTGTGGCCCAGCTGACACATAAAATTAACCACTCACAGCATGGAACAGGTTACATTTTACATC
Organism: Zalophus californianus; assembly: GCF_009762305.2. NCBI lineage: Eukaryota > Metazoa > Chordata > Mammalia > Carnivora > Otariidae > Zalophus > Zalophus californianus. The sequence goes on from NC_045598.1 coordinate 12,142,312, forward strand.
TCCCAGCGTACCTGGTCCAGGCCTTTGTGTACAGCAATTCAATTTATAGTTAAGAAAAATTGAAGAAAAATGCAAAAAATTATACTGAATTTAAAATAAAATTTAAAAAGGGAAAAATGAAAAAAGCAAAACTTGAGCATTAGATTAACGCAAACATGCTGTCCCCGACCCACAGCCCTTGAAACTCTTCTATCCAGGAGGACACCAGGTGGAGGCCACACCAAGTCCCCTGGGCCCCATCCGAGGGGCAGAGTGGGGGTCCTGTCAGTCTAAACAGCAACTAGCAGCTGAGCCCCCAGTTTGTATGCAGACACATGCAGCCTATCTCCCAGGCCAGCTAGTTCTCTTATAAACTGGTAAGAAAAGATGAAAAACTGGGAAGGTTAATTGTGTAACTACAAGAAATGTGATTGTCATACTTGCCGGCACAAAGTATCCTGAATTAAGTGAGGCTGAAAATATAAACATCAGATCTCAGTATGAGAAAAGGAAATACAGAGAGAAGACGAGAATGAAGGTGAAGTGGTATTTTCCTTTATTACCAATCTGGCTAGGGTCAGCAGTAAAAGGAACATCTTCCATTAGGGACTCCATCTTTTTTTTTTTTTAAGAATTAAAGGCAGGATTCTATTCTATTCCATTCTATTTTATTTATTTTTAAGCTCTACGTGGGGCTTGAACTCATGACCTGGAGATCAAGAGTCGCTCCCTCTAGCGACTGAGAAAGCCAGGAACCCCCTAGGAACTCCATTTTGTAAAACAGCAGGAACATTTGGTTACCGCCACCTTGTGGCATTTAAGACAAAGTGGACGAAGTGAAAAGATCACGGAAGATGATTTGCTCCCGCAGCCTTCTGCTTGCTAACTGCCCCCACCTTGTTTTGGTTAGATTTAATGAGGTATAATTCATTACAATAAAACTCACTAATTTTAAGTGTATAGTTTGATGAGTTTTAACAAAGAAGTGTAACTCCTACCACAATTATGACAGAACATTTCCATCTAGAAAGTTCTCTAGTGTTCCTAAATTTACAATCAGTGCCCTCTCCCTAACCCTTGTAACTGCTGTGCTTTCTATCACTACAGATTTGCCTTTTACAGAATTTCATATAAATGCAATCGGCCTTGGGTCTAGCTTCTTTCACTCGACAAAATACTTCTGGGATTCATTCACAGTGTTGTATATATCCACAGTTTGTTGCTTTTTAAAAAAATTAAACTTCATTTTGAGATACCGAATCACATGCATTTATAAGAAATAATAATGAGATCTCTCATATCCTTTACTCAATTTCCTCCTGTGAAAACACTGTCCAAAACTATAGCACCATCCCACAACCAGAACATCAACACTGGTACGGTCAAGACACAGACCATTCCCATCCCCACAAAGAACCCCAGAATTGCTCTTATCAAAGCCACACCCCACCCCTCATGCCTCCCTCCCTTACTAGCCATCACTAATCCGTCTCTATTCCCGTAATTTTGTCATTTCAAGATACACACACACACACACATATATACACACACACATATATATAAATGGGATCATCTAGTATGTAACCTTTTGGGATTGGCTTTTCTTTATTCAGCATAATTCCCTGGAGATTCATCCAAGTACTGTTTCTTTTTACTACTGAGTAGTGTTTCATGGTATGATGGACTCCAGTTTGTGTAGCCACTCTCCCACTGAAGGACATCTGGGTTGTTTCCAGTTTTTGGCTACAATGAATGAAGTTACAATGAATATTTGTGAACATGCTTCCATCTCTCTGGGATAAATGCCCAGGAAGGTAACTGCTGCGTTATGTGACAGTTGGGTGGGTGGCTGCCTTGCCCGTGGTAGGTGCTAGAAGAGAGAGGGACAAAATGCCTTTAAAACATAACTCCTTCAATTTTTATTTTGGCCAAAACATTAGTAAAGCTTGGACTTTCAAAAGAACCTGGGACTTTGTTGTTGCCAACTCTAGTTCCATGGTAGTGAAGGCTGCTTTAATAGTTCCATCAGAGGGCAAAAAAATCCAGTCCCAGGAAGCTCGGTCTCACTCCCACAAAGGCTTATTGAAGGTGACGGCCACCACCTGCCACAGGTCCTCACCTTAACACCTCTTCCTAAGACCTATGTTGCTTCATAGCCACTCTACAAAAATAGAAAGGTCTACACTTGCTCATGCAGATCTCCCCAAATGTAATTAGGTTTTTTACAGATCATTTAAATCCTTATCCTACGAATGATGTGAGACAAAAACAATGCAGGGGTGCATCACAACAGAGTACTATAAGGCAATGAGCCCTAACATAAGTTTTGGGGTACCCCAAAGTGTTACTAATTTTTTCTAAACAACTAATTTAAATTCATTTTGTATATTTCATACAACACTTGGTGGGATGGGGGGGAGGGTTAACAGGAAGGAGGAGAGAAGATACGGAAATCAAAATTACCAGAGGAGGCTGTGGTTCTAAGTGAAGGAGTGGTTCACTTGAGGGCTGCACTAAGAGTTAATCCAGAGGAATATGGCAGCTGCGATAAGAACAAATAAATTCGTGCAATAGAGAAATCTAAAAATTTGTTACACAGGTGTCCCAGAAGTAAAAAAAAAAAAAAAATGAAAAAAATCCCCCAAAAAACAAAAACAAAACTTCCATTCACTGAGCCCTTACCACGTGTGAAATGCTGTACTAAGCTGTCTCTAATCTTTACAACAACGGGAAGTTTTATTATTCTCAGTTAAAAAATGAAAGTAAAAATCATACAACAAAAGAGCCAGGATTCAAACATGGGTCATTTGACTGCAAAGTTCGACCCTTTATCTATTCTGTCTGTGGCGAAAATGCAAATCCAAAACAGAACAGCACAAAAAGATAATTCCTTTTCACAAACAAACCTAAGAACACTCAACTCATACAATTAGCAAGATCTTAGGTAGTAGCTAGCCCAGACCTATTTATTTGTTTATTTGTTCAATAAATATTACAGAGTGGCTTCTATGTTCCAGGACTGTTCTAGGCCCTGGAGATCAAGGGCAAAATACACATAGATTCTGATCCTTGTGGAGCTTACAGTGGCTGGAGGCACACACAAATAACATCGATACTATGTGGGCCCAGGGGATAGGTGCAATGGAGTGGGGTGGGGGACATGGGGGGGAGGGGTGGGGGTCCTGGCTATAATTCTACAATTCTAAATGGGGTGGCCAGGGAAGACTTCACTGAAAAGGTTGACAGTTGAGCAAGACCCGAAGGAGGTGAGCGAGCAAGCCATGCCTGTACCTAGGGGAAGAGCAAACTGGGCAGAGGAGACACTCAGCACAAATCTTGAGGTGGACACGTGTTTGAGGAGCAACAAGGTGGTCAATGTTGTTGAGAATGGAGTGAGTGAGAGGGACAGGAATGGGGAAGGAAATTAGAAAGTCAGCAGGAGAGCCAGATCACGTAGGACCTTGTAAGGGTTTTGTTTTGTTGTTTTGTTTCTCTATGCCCAATGTGGGGCTTGAACTCATGACGCTGAGATCAAGAGCCACATGCTCTACTGACTGAGCCAGCCAGGCACCCCTAGCAAATTTCTTTAAATGTACTCGATGGAAGTTGTGTATTTGAGATTCAAACTTTGGAGAATATTCTTTTTTTTAAGATTTTTAAAAATTATTTATTCATTTGAGACAGAGAGATACAGAGAGAGAGAGAGCGAGCGAGCATGAACAGGGGGAGAGGCAGAGGGAGAGGGAGACGCAGGCTCCCCGCTGGGCCAAGAGCCTGATGTGGACTCAATTCCAGGACCCCGGGATCATGACCCGAGCTGAAGGCAGATGCCCAACCATCTGAGGCGCTCTTTTTTTTTTTTTTTTAAGATTTTATTTTAGAGAAAGAGAGAGAGAATGTGCAGAGAGGGGCAGAGGGGAGAAAACCTCAAGCAGACTCAATGCTGAGTGCAGAGCCCCACGTGGGGCTCCATCTCATGACCCTGAGATCATGACCTGAGCTGAAACCAAGAGTCCAACGCTCAACTGACTGAGCCACCCAGGTGCTCCCCCCCTTTTTTAATTAAGTAAGCTCTAAGTCCAATGTGGGCCTTGAACTCATGACCCTGAGATCAAGAGTTGCATGCTCTACCAACCGAGCCAGCCAGGTGCCCCGGCCCTGTTATTTCTTTAGGAAAGTTTCCTTAAGGAACAGACTTGGAGTTCAACAGAACGGACACAAATCTGGAGGTAGGAGAGAAAGATGTGGAAATGGAGAGGTGGAAGGCAAAGGAGTCTGTATAAACCTGAGTAAAACGGAAAGTGCAGGCTTGTTTCTGAAATGTGTGAGTGGCACTGGTTTAAATCCAAGCTCTACCACTTAGTAGTTGTGTGTTCTTTGGCAAATTACTTAACCTCTCTGATTCTATCTCCTCTGTTGTATAAAGAGGAGGAAATATTGGGCGCCTGGGTGGCTCAGATGGTTAAGCGTCTGCCTTTGGCTCAGGTCATGATCCCAGGGTCCTGGGATCGAGTCCTGCATCGGGCTCCCTGCTCCTTGGGAGCCTGCTTCTCCCTCTGTTTCTCTCCCTCTCTCTCCCCCCCTGTCTCTCATGAATAAATAAATAAAATATAAAAAAAAAAGAATTAAAAAAAAAGAGGAGGTAATATTACTATCTACCTCCTAAGATTAAAATGGAGGGTCAAGCGACTAGCATAGCCCAGAAAATAATTCTGCTTTCCAACACTGGCAATATCACTAGTTTCTCTATTATTCTGATTGGCAGACAGGTATCCTAAGACCCTCCAGTGCTAAGAGCAATGAGATACACAAATGAGAGAAGGCGGTACTTGCCCTAACGTTGTTCACAGCCTAGACGAATAAGGCAACACAATCAATTAATACCTTACAGCCAAACACTGTAGGCAAGAACTATGGTTCACTGGTGCAGACTAATGCATAAAAGGAATTCAGAAGAGAAATCCTACCATATCTTAGAGTCCTAGGAACCTGAATATTACCCATAGATAATATACCAAGTTCATTATTGGATTTTTTTTTTTTTAGAGATTTCTTTATTTGACAGAGAGCGTGCACATGCGAGCACAAGCAGGGGGAGTGGCAGGTAGAGGGGAGAGGAAGAAGCAGGCTCCCTGCTTATGCTGTGGGGCTCCATCCCAGGACCCTGGGATCTTGACCTGAACTGAAGGCAGACACTTAGTGACTGAGCCACCCAAACGCCCCTCATTATTGGATTCTTTTGAGGTGGCTTTTACAGGAATGAATGCAGATTCCTAAGAGGTGGAGAGGAGGGACTCCTATTTCTCTGACCTCAGGAAACCCTGCAACGGCCTCACCTGGAATTACGAAACTGACTTATGAAACTAGCCTTCTCCTCAACTCATTCATGGAAGAGAAGAGGGACCTGAGCTTTGGAACTCACTCTCATTGGTGGGGCTCTCACAACTTAATTGCTTCCTCAGCAACTATAAAAGGAACTGGTAAACAAGGTCATTATTAGTCATCAATTTAATGCTCCGAGGACACCAACCTGAGGCTCTGGTAGGCAGTCCTCCTTCCCTACCTCCCTGTTTCAGAAAGACTATAAAATGACTTGTCCGAGTTCACATATACCATATTGGAAAGAGCTAGTACCAGAAGACAGGCCATACAAACTGTTATAGGGCTAGAGCAATATTTAGAATGAGAGATATTCTCATGTAAGCGCAAGAAGGGGAGAGGAACTAATTCTTGGTTCATCAGTGCCCACATCTGTGCTAGGAGTTTTTCTCATATTATGTTAAAAATAACGGATTTAGGTCCTGTATCTTCCGGTTCTTGGCCATGATATTTTGAACAAGTAAAATTTTCTTTCTGGGGCCTCAGTTTTCAAACTTCTAAAAAGGAGCTAAGAACTGCTATTCACCCACGTTGCAGGGGTTGTTGAGGAGCCCAGAGGAGGAAACAGATTTGAAAGGGATTCGTAAGTGCTTAGTGCCTTATGTGTGCAATGGCAATTTCCCTTCCCCTTACAAATATTCCCATTTACAAGGTGGATTAGAAGTGTGTGGTTTCCTGACAATACGAGGGGGGTGCGGGGAAACGTATCACTGCACACTGAGTAATATAAACCAATACGTAAGGGCAGAGCCAAGCTCTGTACCTACGAGATCCGTGCCAAAACTCTGCGCTCGGTATTGTTGTAAGCCCCTTACAGAAAGGGCCACTAAGAGGATGCCGCTGCTGCAAGGCACCCAATCTTTCCCGCAAACTCCCCACTAGGGAAAGGGTCCAGATCCTTCAGGAGACAGAGTGATCTGCCTCCATTTATCCCTTCCCCTGCCCTCCCCAATCCCGGTCCAGCCCGTTTACGGAACCCTCAATCTTGCATCCTGGAGGAGAGACCTCGCTTCCCAGGTCCCATCCCTCCCACTCCCGCAGGTCTGTCTCTTCCACAGAAGCTAGTTTGAAGACAGAGAAAGGGCTTGGAGCCCAAAGGTTTGGACTCGAATTCTGCTTCCAACAGTGTTACTCGCTTGCCATGTGACCTTGGGCAACCCGAGACCTCTCTCTGAACTTTTCCTATCTTAAAAAAAAAAAAAAAATCGTCTCCGCCCTGATAACCTTCCAAGCTGCTGCGAGGGGCAGAAGGATAACGGACAGGGATGCTCCAGGCCCAGACCCGAGCACTACGCAGTGGGAGCGATTCCTTCCCTTCCCTTCCCTTCGGCCTTGCGCTGTGCTCTCTCGGCCTCCTCCACGGCCCCCTCAGCAACAGGCCGCCTCCATCACTCTCCTGCCTGCCCTCTCCCTCCCGCCCCGCACCTCACCTGCAGGCAGGCTCCGCCAACGGTTGCAAGCGGGAACCGGCGCTTCAAGGAGAGTCCGACCACCGTCGCCATCTTGGCTTCTGACGTCGCGTCCCACCCCTTAACCCCGAGGTCGCTTTCCGCCGTCGTCCCGCCGAGCACCGCGGCGCCGGCCCGGCGTCCCCCGGGGCCCGCTGGCCGCGTTGGAGCCGCCGACTGGGAGGCGGTTCCGGTTTCCCGAGTGGGAGGAGGGAAGGCGGAGAAAGCCAACGCAAGCGTGCGCAGTTGCGGCGTGCGCGGCGCATGCCCAATTGGCCTCCCGCCTTCCTAAGGTGACCTTCCCAGAAGGGGGCGGAGTCTGAGAAGGAGGGCGTTGGAAAGACCCGGGCTTAGATGATGGGGAGGGAGGAGCCATCCGATCTGAGTCCAGTCCCTATCTTAGCCCCCTTTCTTCCTGAAAATTTGTCAGTAGTATCACTCATCTCTTAGTGATGAGTTTAGTGGCTTTAGTCAGACAGTTGTCAGACACAGTGCGGTTTGCCCGAGACTGTCCTGGTTTCAGCACGGAGAGTCCTGCATCCCGAGAAACTCCTCGGTCCCAGGCAAACTGGCAGAGTTGGTGAAGGAACGGAGGGGATGTCGAAGATGATGGGTCATCCATCCACCCACCCACCCATCCATCCACCCACCCACTCATCCACTTACTCCCCCATCCATCCATCCATCCATCCACTCACCCATCCATCCAAAGATACACCAGCAGCACTGCTCTGTGCTGGGCGCTGGGCAGCTGTAGTGAGTGAGCAAGCCAGGCACAGTTCCTGCCCTCACCGGGTTTACTGGTCGGCTAGGCGGGCAACCAGGCACTCACACCTCAGCAAGCTCTGCTCTGTAAAATAGTGGGGAGAGGGGAGCCAGCCCTTGGTGGCTTACTTAGCCATATAGCACCAGAAACCATTGCTTGAGCACCTGCGATATGCCTGGCACTGGGCTTCATCATCTCACTTAAGCACCCCCAGCAGTCTTGTGCGAGAAGTCTATGTGTGTCCATCTTCAGTTTAGTCCTGTCAGCTGCTTTCCCTGACCTCTCCGTGGCTCATCTCGGGGCTTGCCTCCCTCTGGGGCTTGATTACCCCAGTCCTCCAAGTTGCTTGGTCTCTTGGGTCACCTCTGGCAAAGTTTATGTAGGTGGTTGGCTTTGCAGGTACCCGTGTTTGTCAGGAATGACATTTTCCCTTCCCTGCCCGCTTGTTTCTGACATATGAAGGGCACCTTTTAACAGTCTTTGGTTTTCTTACAGATCATTTAGATGTGACTGGGGAAATCAAGAAGGCCATACAAATTGGTTTGTTGGGGCTAAGTTTCTGGAGCCCTGGGCTGGAACCTGGCTACACTGCTCTGTGGCCTCATTAAAGGAGGGATGTAGTGAGGCCACAAGAAACAGCCTGGACCCCTGGGTCTAACCTCGAATCTTCTCAAGCCTGTGTGACCTCGAACAAGTTCCTCCCCATCTTTGGCCTATAGTTTCCTTGCCTGTATCATCAGGGTGTTGGGCCAGCTGATATAGGGTTCTGTGATTCCGGAGGCTGCCTGGGGTGGGGGTGGGGGTGGGGCATCTTGAGCGCAACTGTTGACGGGGCTGAGGTCACCTTGACTTTTCACTGGGGCTGATCCAGCACAGGAATAGGGCTCCTCTGAGTCTGCCTCAAAGCCTCTTGGGCCACCCAACCTGGATGAAATCATGGGAAGATTGTCACTCTAACTCTTCCTGGCTGAACTGTCTTCTGAGATGAAGAGTGTCCTCTCCTTCCAAGGAATACGTTTCTAGAGAATTGGTCCTGTTGGCTTTTTCATGATTCTTTCATCTCGAAGGCAGATACTATTTCTAGAGGAGTGACTACCCTTTTACTTTTGCCCAGGTCACCTTGGAAAAAGCAGCCTGAGGCCAGCAGAAGTAAGACCTTGATTTATGGAGGGGTTCTTGGTGCCAAGGGGCCCATGCGCCCTGCAGTCACATCATTCCTGGGCTTCATGGGGATTTGGGGAGCTCAAGAGTTATGGAGGAATAAATTCCTGGATGGCTGCACCTCCGCCCTGAACTTTGGGATTCCAGAAAGGCACAGCTGCAGGGCTTAGAAGTTTTCATGGCCTGCTCCTGACAGATCTTCCCAAGATGTCCCCGTGGTGAGATCCGAGGTTTTTTTGTTTGTCTGTTTCCATTTGTCTAGTGAGTGAAGTATTACTTTTCAACAGTCGGCTATGTGCTTTAAGTTTATGCTGAGCCTCATCACTTACAAATGTGTTTACATAAATAGTCTTCCCTAGTCCTCATAACAACATTTCTTGATTAGAAGATTTTTTTATAGACTTTTAGTCTTTGGATAATGGGAAAGCTGAGCCATCTTGGGTGGGAATCTTGTGTTAGGAGCTCTGCCTTTCCCAAGGGCTGGAAATCCAGTCCAGAATTAAAAATTAAAACCAAAACCATTGTGGTGTATCAACTATCATTTGTACAATCCACTATATTTCTAGAGTCTTGTGATTTAGGGCAACCTGGCCAGATTCCTCCCCAGCCAGAGGGCCAAGGATTTAGGGGAGATTTATCAGATAAGATCTAGGGGAGAAATATCAGATAATTTTATTACCTGGGAGAGTTATTTGTCTCTGCGAAAAACCTGCCTCACCCCAGTTAATTTCCACGGTGGGACTCGGGCCTTTCTGTCCAAAATTCAGGATTTCATTTGCCTTTGACCAATGGGCTCTCTCTTCCATTTCTGGCTGACTCCTTCCCTTTGTCCAGCTGTCTCCTGAGCGTCTTTATCTGGGTGTCCCAATCGTCTCTGAAACTCATCGTGTTTCCAACCGTACATATCACCTGAGGCATTCACAGCTCCTCTCTTCTCAGCACCACCAAGCCAGAAACCTGGTATGTACCTCAGCTCTTCCCCCTGCCACATCCAATCAACCACCAAACCCCAGCATGGCCTCCAGGTCAGCTGCCTCTTCTGGAGGACTCACTGGTCCTGTGTATCAGGCCCTCTGCAGAACACTTTGGGTACATTTTCTCTGTCTAATCATGAAGGCAACCCCATGAGGTAGGGATCTCTGTCTTTCATTTAAAGTTGAGGCAGCTGAGCCTCAGAGAAGGTCAACAATTCACTTAAATCATACAGCTAGGAGGTCAGTATTCTCCACTGGGGAGATGGCTGGGCTCTAGGCAGGCCACCCAAGGCTCCTGGGAATGTGGTGGTTGCAGGTACTCTGGTCCACCTGCAGGGGATGCCCCTGCCTCACGGAACTGCCCGTGACTCCTTAATAGCCCTTTTCAACCTGCCCTTAAAAAGGGCTTATCTAAACCCTCCTCCCTCTAAACCCCACCATATAATTAGACTTCTCAAAATATGCTCTCTGAGTGGGATGAGGACCATCATATGCGACAGACTTCTCCAATTTCATGAGCAGCCTCTATGGAACTCCCGGAGCAAAAGTCACGAGCCACCCCCACTCCAGATGGGGCTGCGTTTCACACAGCTGAAGTCAGCTCAGCTGCTGGGACTTAGTAAGTGGCCCGAGGCCTTCTGGGGACTGTCACGTTGCTGGGCCGTATAGCATCACACCACACCACACACACACACACACACACACACACACACACACACACACACACACACAATTAGAGCTCACCCACCCTGCTAACCTCTGTCTCACTCCCGTCTGCCTGCCACATCACCAGCATACTCTCAAATTAGCAGTTAATTTGATCCTCTGGATGTGTGTGGGTGTGTGCTTTGTCAACACAGTCCATGATAAAATTCCCTTTCCAGCTGAATCTGAATTTTGAGCATCCCTTTCTATCAGAGACAGAGTCATGTAAATGAAATGCAAAAAACAAATAGTGGTAAATACTCATTGGTAGTGACTAGACATTGGCTCCCTGGAAACAGAACAAGTCAGAGGGGTGCAAAAAGTTAAAAGCAATTTCGACTTTCTAGAGAGCAGGGAGGTGGAGTGGTTAAGTGTGCAGGCCATTGGAAGTTCAAATGCTGCTTTATCAGTCATTTGCCGTGTGACCTTGAGCAAGTTACTTACTGTCTCTGTGCATTACTCTTCTATCATGTAAAATGGGGAAAAAGAATCAGTCTCCTCACGGGCAGGAGTAAATGAATTGGTATCTGTAAGGAGCTGGTCAGTCTTAAACTGTGGTGGGAAGCCCAGCTGGGGGAATAAAAGAGGAATAAAAGAGATTATGCTAATCAGGATGGGAAGACTTCAGCATAAAAAAGATGCCACGGGTTTCAGGCAGCTTTCAAAAAAAGTTTAAAAATACATATGTAATTAAATTCTCACAATGTAAAAATTTCAAGCAACATAGATAAAGTTTAAATCCTCTCGGTCACACTTCCTTTCCCAGAGGTGATTACTATTGTCAGTTTCATGGGATTGCTTCCCTATCTTTTTCTTTGCATGTGTATACATATGTATGTTTCTATAGAAATCCATGGCTCTGCTTGACATTCTTTTTTTCCCTTTTTTAAAAAAAATACCAACATCAAATGCTCTCTTGGAGCTCTTTTTTTTTTTTTAAAGATTTTATTTATTTATTTGAGAGAGAGAGCACAAGTAGGGGCAGAGGGAGAGGGAGAAACAGACTCCCTTGCTGAGCAGGGAGCCTGATCCCGGGACTCTGGGATCATGACCTGAGCTGAAGGCAGACGCTTAACCAACTGAGCCACCCAGGCGCCCCAATGTTTTGGAGCTCTTTCCATGTCAGTACTCATAGATTTATTTCATCTATGTGCGGCCAAATGTTTAAGTGTAGGCATGTACCATGGTTTGATCATTCTTCAGGTAGTTTCTTAAAAATTATTTTCCTATTAGTTTAAGAGCGGTAAAAAATATTTATGTTACTGTCCTCTTTCTAAAATGCAGGATTGAACACGTGGCTGCAGCTATCCTCAATCTTCAGAGGGTCCCCATTTCTGAAATAGGGCACACATTTATGTCCCCTTGTATCTCTGCTCAGCTTGGCAGCCCCCCTTCTCTGACCAGCCATCCATTCCTACACTCATTCGATGCTCATCCTCGCCTAAATGAACACCAGGACCACCCTTGGTCACTCTCCCAGCTGGAAAAAATTGTGTGTGTGTGTGTGTGTGTGTGTGTGTGTGTGTGTGTGTGTGTGTGTGATTCTAAGGCTCTTTGTACCTTTTTCACTTCTCCATACAGCAAATATTTGTCAAGTGCCTACCATCAGTCTGTCTCCTGTCTGTCACCATGACTTGGCTATCAGTTCCTGGAGGGATGAGATCATGTCTCATGCATCGGGGTTTCCAGGGAGAACAGATACCCTGGTTTGCCCAGCGTGGTTCCAGTCTCACCTCTTATCTGGGTGAAACTATTGGTAGTGCCCCCTTTCCCTCTGGTTTAGATGAGAAATCATACCATCACTTTAGTTTTATGCACAATAGATGCTTACAATAACAGTTAATTGGAAAAAAGAAGGGATATGGCAGATGAAGGAATGTAATTTGCTTCTCACATTTGGAGATGCCATCTTACTCTGAGTTGAAGCCTGGAGAAAACACACTACATTGTGGACAGGTCATTTCACCCTGGGCTCTGTTGCCTTTGAGGGGTTTATAGGAATCCTATAATCCCCAGACATATGCTTGCAGGTGGTGGGGCATTCTTGTTGTAAGGTTCTAATGGGCCACACTAAGAAATGACTGGCACAAAGGAAACATTTATGACTAAAAGAGCTGATGACCCACTGGACTCAGGTTAGGAAGCTGCTTCTCAGACGGGGTAGTCCAGAGCAGAGCCTCAGCAGGTGGGTCTGGAGTCAGATCACCCTGGTGGGAATCCTGGTTCCGCTACTTCCTGCTGTGGAAACTTGAGCCAAGTCACTTCCTCCCTGAGCCTCAGTTTCCTTATCTGTAAAGTGGGGATAGTAACCCCACAGCTCTGTGGGGGGGAATCAGAGGCAATGAGGAATGTCAAATATCGTATGAAATCATCTCTATTTGATCATTTTGACCTTCAGAACGGCTTTTCACATAGTTCAAGCTGGCAGGTCCCTGGCACGTAGTCAGTGAGTAAGAAATGGTGGCTATTAACAACTCACATCTAGTTGGGCTGATCTTTCTGTTTCCATTGCCTAGCCAAACAGGCGTTTCTTTCATTCAAAGCGTATTTGGGGCACGTGGGTGGCTTGGGGCGCCTGGGTGGCTCAGTCTGTTAGGCGTCCGACTCTTGATTTCAGCTCAGGTCATGATCTCGGGGTTGTGGGATCGAGGCCTGGGTCGAGCTCTGCGCTCAGCTCAGAGTCTGCTTGTCCCTTTCCCTCTGCTCCTCCTCCCCACAAGTTTGCTTTCTCCGTCTCTCTCAAATAAATAAATAAGATCTTAAAAAAAAAAAAAAGTCTTTGCCGAGTGCTGTGTGCCAGGAATTGCAGGAGGTAAGTAGAATAATCCTTATAACATTTCCAGTAGCGGGGTAGCATGTAAGGAGGGCTCCAGAATGCAGGTCAGAGACTGGTCCGTAAGAGTCATCTGGCAGCAAACCCATGACGGACAAAATGGGCCTTTGCTTATAGAGCATGAGGGGCTGCGGCACAAGCAGGCTTGACCTGAACCTGGCACTTTGCTTCCAGACTAGCTCGAGAAGCCCAGACCTTTGTTTTCTCAGAGATCAGGGCTCAAAAGGAGCCTGGGCTGCCCAGAGGTGAAGCACAAGTGAAAAGGCAGATTTCTCACATGAGCCAGCCTGGAGACAAGGCAGCAGAGCTGAGCTTTCTGCCTGCGCATGTCCTTTTTCTGGTTGTTCAGCTGGTGGATGAGATTCCACGTGCTGTCATTTGATGTCACTCACTATATTTAGTTACCAAAAATATTGCTCTCGGTCCCCTGGACCTGATGCCACTTGGGTGAAGATCCTGGATACATACCACTGGGCAGGCAGAATTCATCCCTGGCTGCTCTTTTATTTTGGGGGGAGGGATCCCACTTCCACAAGCTTTGGGCTCTGCTGAGGTATGGATCAGGTCCCATCTGGAATGAAGGGTCTGAGATAATGGAGACTTCAACTCCACTCACTGGGGACCTGCAGACAACATCCCGCAGTAACATGCAGACTCGAGTTGTATCCCAGACGACAGTGAGGGGAAGGAGGCTAGAATCGAGGCTGTTCTATTTTCTATGAGGCTGGTGGGGGTTCTCATCTTGACAGCGGGCAGAGGTGGCATGGCCAAAGGTACTTGCCTTGCTGAGGGAGAGGCCAGTTCTGGTAACATGGCAGCAGCTACACTCAGGCAAGAGGACCTTCTGGAGGGGCAAGGCTCTGTGCAGTGGGGCTGGGGAGGGCTGATGTCTATTTTATGCTTCTCTTTTCGGTATTATAATAATAAACTTTTGTTAGCCATTGCAGTCAGACTAGCTGGACACTGGGGATTTAAGAAATGTGCCTACTCTTATAATTGGGCTCAGCCTGGCAGAGAAGATTCTAGAACTATGCTTTCAAATGTGGTAGCCACTTGTGGCTAATCTGAATGAAGATGTCCTATAAGTAGAAAATTTAAAATTACATGCGTGGCTTGCATTACATTTCTATTGGAAAGTGCTGTTCTAGAAGTCTCAGGGTGACTTCCAGCCATCGTGTAGGTGAGTCGCCAGGATAGGAAAGCACCACCAGGCTGGATTTAACACACCACCATCCCTTGGGGAGTCTCAGAAATTGGTGGTTGGGGAAACCCTAGTGAAGATTGTCATTGCTGTGGCTTGGGCCACCTTAGTTGGGTATAAAAGGGAAGCATGAACTCAGAGAGCTGGACCACGGGTTAAGTCTGGGAGTATGAGAACTAGTGGTTTTCATTTTGCAGTCTCTTCTTAAGATGGCTTCACCAACACATCAGTCCAGAAGTCCAAGATGGGGCTGAGGGGTAAGAAGCCCCCAGGTCCATCCCAAAGAGCTCAGGAGTGGCTTCCAGGCTCAGCAAACAACTAGGTGGCTTTATTTTTGGGCTTTGGAGAGTTTGTTCACAAAGATCCTGTTAGACCATGGCTATGCAGTATGGACTTTTATAACATGGGTCAAATCACAAATGTCCACATGTAACAATTCCATATTATAAGAACATGATATGATCCAGAGCAGTGGACACTGTTGGTGCCCTACCAGATCCTCTTTTGGTTGTGAGCCCATTCCCCAGCTCCTGTGATTTTGCTGCTAACTGCAGCTGTGATCCTCTTTAGATGATTGCTCATGGGCTACTGGTGCCACCTTACCCATTCAGAGAGCCAAAGTCCCCATAGCCAATGACTGGCTGGTGCAGGTGTACAAAACTCTGCCTCTAGGTGGGACAACTCTGAGCTGCACTTATGCTCCAGAGCTCTCCAGTGATCAGGCTGAGGCTACACCTCAAGTCATAGTCTTATTCGGCTTCTTCCCTTTCCCTGTCCTGTACCCTTCACTTAATAAATAATAAATAAGTTGTTCTCAGTTGCTCACTTCAGGGTCTGCTTCTGGGGAACACCACCAGAAAAACACAGCCAGACTTTATTGTGGGTATTGGTCTTGACCTTGGGTGGTGGCCATGTAATACACATCCACTGAATGTGTGGGGGATTCCAAACTCTTGAGATACCTTTGCTGAGCCCTGACCTTGTGTCCAGAAGAGCAGGTGTTGCAAGACCAGAACAGTGCCCCTGTCTGGCCTGCTTCACTCCAGGCCGTGTTGATGAGGCAACAACAAACATCACACCAACACATGACTTCCCCTCTGATGGTTTATTTTATTGCTATTTAATTAGGCTCTTCCCCAAACATCTTTCGATCTCCATCATGGTCTCTCGTCCAGAAAGTTGAAACTGTGCCCTGCTTCTTGCCATCTTCATGGCATCCCCCCCTTCTCTCTTACACAAACTATTTCAAAATAAAGATCGAAACAGGAACTTAGTTGAGTTTTGCAACACAGAACTGTATCCTAGGCCTACATTTATAGAAAGTGGGGGGTGGGGAAGAGCGATGAGTCCACGGGGACTGGGGGAGGTGTGCACGCTGAGGGTAGTCACACAGGGCAGGGTGGGCAAGCAAGATGGAAATATGAGTCTGAGTCCTGGACGCTCCAGAACCGTCAGAAATTACCAACTTACCGATGGGGAGAGTTTTAGAAAAATCTATAAACACACACTGTCTCCACATGGGAGGTGCTCACTTCCTCTTAAGGTGGACTAAAAAAAAAAAAGAAAGAAAACCCCAAACCCCACATTAACTTAATACACACACACACACACACACACACACACACACACACGACAAACTCTAAGTCTTCAGATGAACAAACACTTTCAAATAGGCACTTGGTGTTTTCAGCTCTGGGGTTGCAGAGATCTGGGGCTTTGGCCCCCAAAGTCAGGGGCACAACAGTTTCTGAAGACTCTGGGGTCTGATCTGTCGGATGTTACTGGCCCAGCTGGGTGGGAAAGGAGGCCTGGTTGAAAAAGAACCCTCCACCTTCATCCAAAATAGTGATTTGCAGGAAGATCTGTGCCCTGGGCATTTCCTGAATATAGTGGTTTGCCGCTTCTAAAGAGCACATCACTAAAAGGGCAAATGCTGGCCATTTGGATGTGGACAGTGCATGTTGAGAACTGACTGGCTCCAGGAGGCAGGGACCAGGCCCAGTGTGCTACTAACCACCATATACCTCAGAACCCAGCACTGTGCCTGGCACTTAGTAGGCACACAACAAATGTTTGCTGAACACGTAAATGAAATAACCCAAGAAGAAAATCCTGTTCTCCCAAGAATACAAATTTATAACCCTCTCATTGGCTATAAACTGGTTCTTTTTAGCCTGCAAAATGGAATTCTAATATCACTTATTCTCCTGACATCAGCTGGCCCTCCAGGAAATTTTTTTTAGTTGAAACCGAGTCTTTTGGGTTGGAGCCAGGGAATTAATCTGGTTATGTAAATGAGCGGGTGTTCAGCAAATGTGCTGGTGAACTTCCATGGGAGAGACAGTCTGTGTCTAAGGTCAGCAGCTGGTCCAGAACTGGCTGTTGGGCTGGGGGCCAGGCCAGGTCCTTAGATGTTGGGTCTAAGGTCTGGGGAGAAGAGGTGGGTCTTTAATCATATCCTGGGGGCAGGTCTGAGCCTGGCTGATGGTGAAAAAGTCCCTATCTAGCTGCTTAGAGGGATGGCATCAGGAATAGGAAGTGGAGGCATGCGAGGAGGGGGGCCAGAGACTGCCCAGGGAATGGAGAACCAGGCAGGAGAAGGGTATGGCTGAGCCCGGGCATCTACACCCACGGCGCTCTCAAGTACAAGGACGCTGGTCTGGGGGGACCCCCCCCCAAGCATTTGGGAGAGCCTGTGTCCATCAGAAAGATGAGGTATAAGGAGCATCTTGGAAATGGAGAGGTCCGATTAAATCCACTTCTGGGGAAGGTTCTAAGCTAAATTATTGGACCCTCAGGGAATGGGGAAGCTAGTCAGTGATGTCTACACGGCAGAGAGAAAGCCAAGGGGATCTGAGAGAGGCTGGGAAGGAATGAATAATTGGAGGCAGCCACCTGCACACCCCAAGGGAGCTGAATTTGAAATGATGACAGCAGTTCAAGGTACGTCTGGGGCCCCAGGGTCCCTTTCCATGGTATCTACCTTGACCTTCAGGGCATGGCTGCCGGAGCTGGCGATCCCAGAGCCTCCAGAACCTTCTTCCCTTCTCCCTTCCTTCAATTTTGGACAAGAGACTAAGGACTCTTTGGGGAATGGTTTGGGTACAGAGTTTTTGTTTCTTTGTTTTTCGTGTCAGGGCTAGACAGACACTAACCAAATGCACAGCTATTTTCAGGAAGGACCAAGTTGAGACTCATCAGAGGTGACTTTGGTGGACGCTGGGGTCCTTCTGAGAGATGGCAAAGTACAGATATCCCAAATCCCTACCCCCTTCCCGGAGGCCTCCGGGGGTGGGGGCGGCGGGGCAGTCCAGGCCTTGTCAAGTCCTTGCCAGGCAGGGGGAAAGCTCTTGTGGGGGGGGGTTGGTGCCAGGGGTCTGGAGAAGGAAGGGAGGAGAGACATGCCAAGGCCCCTGAAGCCCGACCGTTGTGTTTTCTCTTTTTGGTAATGCAAGTGCCTGATTTGGGCTTTGATTGCTGAGGTATCCATTTCAAAGCAAGCTATCTCCAATAAGCACGTTGCCAGCCACAGGACTAGATTAAAGTCCAGGCTTCCTCCTCCCCCAGGCTCCTTTGTTTTAGAAATCTTGGCTGGTTTCTAAAGCTGACCATTTGGGCCCCTTGATTTTCCTCATCCTGAGTTTTACATTCCTGCTTTTATGTTTTAAATTCACCAATAAAGAAGGAGCCCGCAAAAGCCCTGGCCCCCACCCTTGACCCCCCCAAAAAGCAGAACCCCAGGCCTGTGCCATCTCTCTCTCCCTGCAACTTTGCTATGTGGCCCCAGGTGTGCTGTGCAATTTCCAGGTCCTGGAAATAATCATCCTTCCCCCCCTCCCCAAGTTTCCTGACCATTATTGCTGAAGGGTGTCTTGCAATTGTAAGAACCACGAGGGCCGGTCCCACCACAATCCTGGTTAGTGACAGGCTGAGACCCGCACAGCACAGCCCCCCACAGCTCAGGGCACCATGTGCCACCACTTGAAGGAGAAGGGCTTCCTGCGGACGTTAGTGCCGCAGTGCACCTCCCCCAGAAACTTGTGGTAGGCGGAGATGTCATCCACGAAGGTGCAACAGAGGCCCAGGGGCTCCAGCAGGGAGCGCACGTGCGTCTCCAGACAGCACACCTCCTCCACCTGGGGCCCGAACGGCTTAGGGATGCCCAGGTCCTTGTCGAGCACAATCATGTTCACCTGTGATGGGGGTGAGGCAACAGCTCCCATTTAATGAGCACCTACTACCCGCTGGGCTCTGTTCTAAGCTCTTGGGCATTCCTAACTCCCCTGTGATGTAGGTGTTGTGATCATCCCCATTTTACAGATGAGGAAACCGAGGCACGGAGGGGGCAAAACAGCTCATACATGGCAGAGCTGAAGTGGAAAACCAGGGGACCTACCTCGGCACACATGTGTGTACAGGTACCAGCACGTGGTTATATGTGTATGAATGGGTGTGTGCATGCAAGTGTGTATCTGTGTGTGTGTGTTCTAATCTCCCTCCGTCTCCCAGAAGACTCTCCTCTATTGACAACAACATCCCTCCTGTCCGTAAAGGCCTTTTTTTAACTTAGAAGGTACTTTCCTATCTGTTAAGGGAAAGGATTTCCCAGAACCCCAGGGAGGCAGCTAGGATGAGCATCTCACCCCTAGGAGGGAATGCAGCCTGGAAGGGTGAAGGGCCTGGTGGGGGGGGGGCGAGGCCACAGAGCGGCTCAGCCAGGACGGGGACCTGGACCTCGTGAGTGAACAGCCCCAGCCAAGGGGTCCTTCGGAGTCGTTCTGGATCTGGCTGCCCCTGATTGGCCTCGATGAGGTTTGGGGCCCAGAGTGCCTCACCATGTTTGGGAAGTAGGCTCTGGCCTGGCGGTCCTCATCCATCTTGAACAGAGCGGGCAGATCGATGATGTCCTGCTCTGTCAGCCCCAGCTCCTTCTTGAGGATGTCACGGTTCCAGTCCAGGCAACGCTGGGTGAGGGGAGAAAAGGGAGGCCAGGCAAGTGAGGGGACACTCCTGCCACTTTGTCAACACTGCTCCTGTCTGCAGCAGCAGACCCTGGGCCCCAGCACTCCAGGGAGAATTCTAGTGCTCACCTAGCCCCCCGTCACCTCTCCAGTGCCCCTCCTACCAGGTCCGGTAACAGTGGTAACAGAGAGGGAAGACAGAAGAGCACAGAAATCATGCTTTTAGGTAGAAATGAGATGGGGACTCAGAAGGTGGGATCCGTTCATGGCAAACTTCTGGGAACTCTGACCCCCTAAAATAAATAAAAATCCAGGGCATATATGGACACTTGCATTTTTCTAGAGGGCAGTCTGGAGCTTGCGTCATATTTTATTTATTTATTTGTTTTTTAAGTAGACTCCATGCTGGGCATGGAGCCCCATATGGGGCTTGAAATCATGACCCTGAGATCAAGACCTGAGCTAAAATCAAGAGTCGAATGCTTAACCGACTCAGCCACCCAGGCGCTCCTACATCATATTTTAAAGGGCCCCAGATGTCACGGGCTCTAGACTTACAGAGCTCTTGGCTCTTTGGCACTGTCTGATATGCTTTCCTTCCCTGGTTTCCTGTCTGCTTCTGGCCTCTGCTGACCTGCATGCCTGCCTTCGTCCCTCCATTTAGCTTCCGGCTTTAGCGCAGGAGCAATGCAGGAAGGCTGGACCAAATGCTCATGGAGGCCCTTCCCTCTGACATGTGCCGTTGGTCCTTTCCTCTGGAAGCCGTGAGGATGTGAGTGGTGTCACTGGGCACAAACCCATCCCTCCCAGGGCCCCCTGCTCCGCCCTCACCTGGAAGTACTGGTTCTCTTGCACGAGGCTCTCATTGGATAGAATCTTGTTGATGGTGATTCGCTTGCTGCTCATCCCTCCCAAGCCTGTTGAAGTCAGAGGTCATAAGGGAGAGTCTGGCCTCAGGTACCCAGCCAGGGTGCTCCCCTCTATCAACCCCCACCCCCAGCTTTTGGGCTAACTGCTGGGAGGAGGGAGATGGAGCTGGGACAGGCTGGGACACAGGAGGGGAGCCCCCGGGAACCCAGGACCCTCTGCCAGGGTGACCATGTTGCTTGGACCAGGGACGAGGGGGTGGTGCCTTGCTCTCTTTCTGTCCAGAGGGTGGGGTGGCACAAGTAGGTATCTGGGTCTCCTACCTGGAGCCTACTTCTAAGGATAAGCAGCTGATCAGGGTGAGGGTGGTGAAAGCAGATACCCAGAGGTCACCCTTCTGTTTTCCAGACCTGCCTCATGCTCGGCCCCTGCCCTGGTCGCGCTGCCTGCATCTACCTCCTAGTTCACACATGGATTTTGGTTTGATTAGTGATACCTGACACTCATTGAGCATCTACTGTGTGACAGGCACTCTTCTAGATGTTTTACAGGGATTAACTCAGGAATCTTTCCCGCATTTCAATGAGGTACCTGCTAGCATTAAAGATGGGGAAATGGAGGCACAGAGAAGGTAAATGACTTGTCCAAGGTCTTATAGCTAGTGGCAGAGCCCGCATGCAGACCAGACAGTCTGATTTCAGAGCCTAAGCTGTTAATAATAATTCTTCTTCTTCCTCTTCCTCCTCTTCTTCTTCCTCCTCCCCTTCTCCTCCCCCTCCCCCTCTTCCTCCTCTAACTTCTCCTCCCCCTCCCCCTCCTCCCCCTCTCCCTTCTTCTTCTTCTTCTTCTTCTTCTTCTTCTTCCTCTTCCTCTTCTTCTTTCTTCTTCTTCTCCTCCTTCTCCTTCTATTTGGCCTGATCTGAGAAGAGTTTCCTGGTCCATTGCACTTCCCAGTCTCGCAGCTTGTCCGTGGCAAAGAGATTGGGGCTGTCACGCCCTGTTCCTGCACCATCTCCACACCCCACTTGGACCCATCTGTACAAAGATAACGGTTTCTATATCCTATGGGTAGCTTTAGGGTATGATGAATATATAAAGAAGTCTCCAGAAAATCCAGACTCGTGCCTGCCAATCCAAGGAAAAAATTTCCCATTGGTGGGGAATCAAAAAAGGACAGAGGGCTTAAACTGGCCTTGTCCGCTCTAGATACCAGTCACTATCAGGAACACTGCCTTCGGATCTGGTGGGCAGTGATGTATATAATGTATCAACCAGCCCTAGTAACACGACTTTTGGGAGTGGGCAGATTGGAGATACCAACCTGAAAAGTGACACAAAGTAATGTAAGAAAAACATGGAAGGAAGAAATTGTCATGGCCTCTCCAACCTGGCTCACTGTCTCCACCTGATCAGCTTTCCCTCTTTCCATGATTAATTTAAGAGCACACAGCTAATCCCCATCAGCAGCTGCCCCAAGTAAGGGGATATCTACATGAAGCGGGTAATTTCTCACTCTGGGACTGACGGTGATGAGGTCTGACTCCAGATCATGTCTATCTACTCTCACTTTTCTTCCCGTCCCTAAATTGCATTGTGTACGTTTTTCTCTATCTCCTTTTCAAGCTCCTCGTATACAGATCGCATGTCAGTTAACTCTCTTTTGGGCCTGGTGCCATTTAAAGTAGACGCCAGGGCCTGAAGAAGCATTTGGCACTGCTGACGATAATAAGGAGCAGTGGGTGGCTCGAGGGTCTCGCTGACCACAGTGAGGGTCACTAGAGGCCAGGGCTCCTTCCCACCATGGTGACCTCACAGCCTGGAGCAGGCCAGACGCCCAGGGAAGGGGAGCTGGATGCCCAGGGGCAAAGCGATCACCTGCCCCATCCTCCTGAGTATCTCCCTGGGGGCTCAGCTCCCTACTCCCTGCCAAGGTTCCGTGGGCACCCACCTTTGAACATGATGGCCTCCCCATGGCCCTCCCTCTGCTTCTCTCGAAAGAGCTTGTAGCAGGCTGAGGTGCTGGCCATGAGCATCCGGAATTCCTGCGAGAGGATGTCCAGAAGGGACAGTGTCAGCAGAGCGGAAGGGGCCAGGGAGCACAAGGGAGTCCCTGGGGACTCGGAGCCCTGTCTGCCTCTTGTCTCAGGTCTCCCCGTGCCAAGGGCCAAAGGCGGCCTGGCAGGGTTTTCTCTGCTTCGGGGGAGTATTTCTCACCCTTCCTGCTATAGAAATTCCTTCACCTCAGCAATGCCATCGCGTCAAAGCTCAGAGTCCAAATGGGCTTTGGACAGGGTGGAAGTGTGTCTCCCAGGAGGATGGGCCATTTGTGCGACATTTCTAGGGTATGACGTTGCAGCCATTCCTTTCACTTCAGAAAGTGAAAAAGCCCCAGACCCGTACCCCAGAGCTCTGTAGAGCATCACGGCAAATACAGTAGCCACCAGCCCCGTGATTATTGGACTCTTGAATTGTGGCTAATCTGAATTGAGATGTGTGGTGAAGAGTAAAATGCACACCAGATTTTGAAGACTTGGTATGAATCAAAGAACATAAAATCTCTCATTAATATTTTTACATTGATTACATGTTGAAATGCTAATACTTTGGTATATTGGGTTAAATATTTACCCGCCACAGCGACAACAGGCAAACCAACTTGAGCCTACTTCCTTCTTCCTCTATGCAGTCCCCTACCTGTAGACCCTGCCCCCAGCTGACAAGAGCTGGTATTACATGGATTCTCCATCATCCTAATCACTCTAGCCTCAGGGGCCAGCTCACCTTTGTGCCCGGGATGGGGACGAAGGTCATGAACTCGTCCACGTGGCCCACGGTCAGCCAATCCGAGTAGAGCTCCACAGGCGCCTGCACCTGCTGGGCCTGCAGGAAGTCCCGCACCACCTTAGTCATCCTCCGACCGCCGGACCTGGCGCAGGGGTGGAGAGGAGGCAGCTTTTCAGATGCTTTCCCACTGTGCCTGCCTCACCAGAGGGCCTACAGGAGCTCAGCCTCTGCAACCCAGCCTGTATCCAGGGTGGCATCAGCAAAAGTCACGGGAAGGAGCCTGAGCCACGGGGTTGAGAGACCCTGGTACCGCAGGAAGGCATCTGAGCCCAAGGGGAGAAAAGGAGGCGTTAGCTGGAGCCATGGCCTCTGTGAAGGCCATGGAGCCCAGCCTTCAGCCCTTTCAGCTCCTGAGGGTGTCAGTGGATATAAAGAGACCAGCTTCTGTGCTCAGGGGTCCTCCTGGACTGCTGGAGGAGGCTAAGGCACAGGCATGGTTCCAAAATCTGCCCTAGCCCATGTGCCTCTTTGTTACATTAACTTCTACTTAACTTCCATCTTTAATCAGTTCAAGCGACACCTCCTCCAGGAAGCCCTTCCTGAATTTTAGACTCTCTGAGGTCTTTGATCTCCCTAGTACCTTTAGACTATTACTCAAGGCCCTCCCAGTGGCCAACAAATTCCTCTCCGATTTGGCCCCTGCCTGGATCTGCTACCTCCTCTCCCTCCCTTCCTCTTTGTTCTACTTCCTAAGTCTGTTAGCCCCTCAAGGCTTTGCCCTCCCTGCTCCTTCTATTTGAAATGCTCTTTCCTTCTGATCTTCCATGGCTGCTCCCTTCTCATTCAAGCTTCGATTCCCAAGTCATTTCCTTAAAACCACAAAAGCTGAAGTGCACCTGCCCCCTCATTCTTTACCATGTACCCCTATTTTACCTTCTTCATTGCAACTTATTAGCATCCAGAAAGGTCTCATTTGCTGGCTTTCATGTTGATTTCCTGTACTCCTCCCACCTTAATTGAAAATTTCCCAAGAGCTGGGTCTTTGTCTGCTTGGCTCACTGATTTATCACTAGAGCCTAGGACAGTGCCTGGCAGAGAGAAGGCCCTCTATAAATATTTATCTCCAAGGAGCCCTCCCTGGACTCCCCAAAGGGGTTAAGAACCCCTCTTTGGGTTTCCCTGGCTCCCTATCATTCTTTCTATCACTGTATATGGTCCTCCCTCCCCACTCCCTGCTGTTTCATGTCTGTGATCTCCACTGTCTCCTTGAAGGCGGGGGCTGGGTTTCAGGTTTGGAATGCCATGGCTAGCACTGGGCTTGGCACTTGGCTGGGGCATGGGAAATACCTGATGAATGGATGAGTGGCTCTTGAGTAGAGGAAGGAGAGGAGGTGGGCAAACGGGCACTGCCTGGCTAGTGGCCTCCCCCCAGAAGGTAGAGCATCCCATGTGGCTCAGAGGGACTTGGTGCCCAAATCCTGGCTGATCCCATGTATGCAGGTTGCTGGCAGCCCTTTTGTGAAATGAGGACCCATAGTACTCACTCTTCCAGTGACTGTCCTGACCAAGGAAGAATCTGCCTTTTCATTGGGAAGAGGGTCACCTGGGGAGGGGTGATGGTATTGTGGACAGGCCAGGGAGCCAGGAACTCATGCTTTGGGGCAGGGCCATGTCTTCTGAGCCCTCTTTTGTGTATGGGCCACCCCAAGGACTTGATGGTACCCTCCCACTCAGCCTCTTTTGGTTACCTTCTATGGATTCCTTCCTCCCTTCCCTACCTGGTTTAAATCTCATTATATACCCTCCCATTTTGGGAAGAGCTATTTATTTAGTTTTATATTAGAACCTAAGTCATACTAAGATATAAAGGCTAACTTGGTTTTATTTCTAAGAGTGTCTGTATCTTTTCAGAGTCACGGAAGGGGTTCATTTTCCCAGCCAATCGCTCCATGTGTGAGCAACCCAGGCCATTCCTAAAGAGAAAGAGTAACTTCTCCACCCCCATTTCCCCCAGCACCACCCAGGCCTCTCTTACAGAGGAAAGCTGCTCCCGATGAGGATCCGGCCCAGGGGGTATGTCTTGCCATTCACAGTCACTGGTGGACTGACCTCCAGGTTCCCAAAGGAATCAAGGCTGGTGACAGGCTCAAAGAGGGGCTCCCGGGTCACGTAGCCAAAATCTGGGCCCTGGGCAGAGGGCACACACCCATCATTAGTCTCCTGTAGCCAGAGGTCCTTAGCCCCAGCTCAGCCACCCACTGATGACTACTCTTTCACCACCTTTGGTCTGGCCCTGTGGGCACTTGGTTTCTAGGGGTCTTCTTATTCCCACTGAAGAGCAGGGGGCAAGGCATGGGGAGGCTGAGTTTGTGGGCAGGTTGGTGTGAGGGTAGGCCTACATGACCGTATATAAGTGTGGATTAGTGTGTGTGTGCACTGGGTCTCTGCATGTGCCTCTGCTTCTAGACACAGAGACGTTTGGGTGACTTCAGGGCTAGTTCTCATTTTGTGCTGTTGACATCCCTGCTCGTCTCTATTTATCTGACCCTCAGTTTCCTCATCTGTAAAAGAGGTGTTGGATTCAGTACCAGAGGGAAGGCGGTAGATTGTATCCTTGTTCCCAGAGACTTGCTACCGTCTTCCCAGGAAGAGGATTTTGCATCCTGAGCCATCGCTGGTATGTGGCATCTCCCAGTGGAAGGAATAGAATTCCCCACCCAGTGTTGGACTCGGTCATGTGACTAGCTTTGACCAGTGAAATGTGAGCAGAAGTGACGCATGCCAGTTTAGAGCAGAAGCCATAAGATCCTCTGTGTATGTCTGCCAAATTGTTCTCTTCTCCTTGTGCTAGGAGAATGGCGTTTCTCAGGCTGGGGCTGTTCCTGCAGCCTGGGCTCTAGAATGGGGAAGGCATGAGGAACGAGGGCTGCCGACAACCAACCAACCGCCAACACAGAGTGCAAGCAAGAAATGGACCTTTGTTGTTGTCAGTCACTAAGTTTTGGGGGTTGTTTGTTACTGCAGCTGTACCTAGTAAAAGCTGACCAATACACGCAGGAATGGCAGATATGTAACATATAGACCATCCCCACCCATTCCCAACCACCCGTATTTGTTCACTGAGCCCACAGAGAGCCTCAGAATCCTTCTTAGAACAGAGCTCCAAAAAACTAGAGTTGGCACACAATATAACCCCAGGGACCCCTGAATTTTAAGGTTCCTTTCAGGATTTTTTGGTGAAAAAGTAGGGCGCTTGCTTGGGAACTTGCACTGGGGCTGGAACTAAGCTTGTCTGACAAAAATTCTTGTTAAAAAATCCCCTGAGGTGGGAAGATGTGGCTTATTCTAGCCCAGCGGAGAGACTCAAGGGACAGCCGTGCCCAGTGGCATGGATGGCTGCAGCCTAGCGCTTTCTCGCCTGGGAGCCCCACATGGCAAGGTGTGATTTGCTGGAAGCTGGGGCAGCTGGGCTTTCGGGCATCACACAGGCAGGCAGGCACATAGCACAAAGCCGGGCTTGGCCCAGGCCCCCAGAAACAATGCAGCCCGGGACCTTGGCACCAGGCCAGCCTGGAACACTGAAGGCAGGTGGTGACCTGGGAAGAACGTGAGAACAGGAGCTGGGAGGCCTTGGTTCTCAGGCCTGCGGCAACCGCTGCTGGGGGCCAGTTTGACTCTACCCTTCACAGTGTGGGAAGAAGCGGACAGTCCTCACCGAGGACAATGTCCAGGGCTGTGGCATGACAACTGTAATGGCGGCTAATAATGATCATTGTATTAGGTGCAGCGGGACGCCTTCTAGGTGCCTTCAATCTTCACAATGATCCTGTGAGTGGAATACCATTTCCATCCCCATTTACAGATGAGCAAACTGAGGCTTGAGGAGGTTAAGCAGCTTGCCCAAGGTCAAGGGGTAGAACAAGATGCAAGGCCAGGCTCTACCACCGTCTCCCTGTGGTGAGGGCTCTAGGGTAGGGAAGGTTCTCAGGAAGTAGATGTGAGCCTATGAATGTCTCCAACTCAAGCAGAGGTTGCCCTGCACGTGACCTTGGGAAAAGCCCCTGACCTATCCCAGTCTCTGCTTTGTGCTCTGAGCCTCCCCTCCCTGTTCAAGGTGGAAGGTGAGGATAAAAGAGGCAGGTTTGGGTTCTTCTGCCCTCACTGCACCAGTTGTTACGGGCATCAGTGGGAGTGGTAATGGCCTCTAGAATCAGGGGGTCGGATTGTTTTTAAAAACACACACAGACTGAAAACCACAGCTTCAGTGAGCTTTGAAGTTGGAACCATGATTTTCGACAGCTGCTTAACTATAATTTTCCTCTTTGAAACTGATTTTTCTGCAAGTTGGGGGTGGGGCAGGGGCAGGGGCGGGAGCTGTCTCTTTCCCATAGTTCCCATTTCCTACGAGAAAACTCTCCTATGAGTAAATTTTTTTATCCAAGGGATCGAGAAGTCTTGTCAGGGTGCTTTTCGCTCCTGCCTTCCAAAGTGAGTGATACTGATAACAATAGTGCATTTATTGAGCACTTGTGGTGTGCCAGGCCCTGGGGAGTGGTCACACTTTCCTATGAGAAAGGTCTCCAAGGAAAGGACCATGGAGGTCACTATCCCAACTGACCCATTCGGCAGATGAGAAGATGGAGGCTCTGGGCAACAGACTAACTTGTTAATGCTCCCAGGTCTCCTGCCCACTCTGTCCTGTAAGAGTCCCCAGGATCATTTCCCCTACCCCCCCCACCCCAAGGTGGCCCTCAGCATCTCACCAGAAGCTGCTTCACTGGGAAGTCCTTCAGGTTTCCATCTCGGGGGGAGTCCAGGACCACAGGGAAGCCTTTGTGGGGGGCCTCTATGTAGCCAAACTCAACTTCATCCTGTGGGGACACCAAGGAGAGCCATCAGACGAGCCAGCCTCCCTAGTTCTCCTCACGAGCAAGCGATGGCAGGGGCTCCTTACATAGCCTTCTTCAAATAGTTTCTGCATGCTCCGAGCATGTTTGTACTCCTATCAACCCCATTTCTTAAAACATAATCAATAACATTATCCAGTCTCTCTTGGGGGACAGCCTTTTGCTACTTCAAGAAGCAATGCTGCAGTGAACTGCCTTATACATTTTTCTCTGTGCACATGTACACGTATGAGCCGACAGCAGAATTCCCATACATGGAGCTGCTGGGTGCCAGGGCACTGATGTTGGGCCAATTCTTCTTGCCTGAGCCATGGGGCACATCCCTCTCAGCCCGCGGTGCCTCACCTGGATCCAGCGGTCACCTCGGTTTACATACTGGAAGCAGACCTTCAGTTCACAGTTGGTTTTCTCAACCAGGTTCTTCACCTCTTTCAGGAACAAGTAATTGTCCTTCATGCTGAGAATTTCAGGAAAGAGAGGGAGGCCAGGAGGAAGGGTGAGGAGGGACGAGGGCCAGTCCAACTGAGGTGGCAACAAGCAGCTTTCACCTCTGGGTTGTGCTGGGCAGATGAGGCCACAAATGTGTTCATAGTCAGCCTTTGTGAAGGCTGCTGGAGCCAAGGCCAAGCAAGCTCCTCCACTCATGGTGTTTGCTAACGTCACGAACACATAAAACAAGAAGGGGGACTCTTCCTCCCACCCACCCAGATTTTTGGAGAGCTGTGTCTAGCCCAGAGGCAAGGGATTGGCCCAGGGCCTCAGGGTCCCACTTGTCATGGCCAGCATGCACCTGCAGGGACTCCTTTCCCTTGTTCCTCATCTTGCTGCAGCTGTCTAGCACATAATAGGGGAGAAGGAGAAGGAGAAGGAGGAGGAGGAGGAGGAGGAGGAGGAGGAGGAGGAGGAGGAGGAGGAGGAGAAAGAAGAAAGAAAAGAAAGAAGAAAGAAGAAAGAAGAAAGAAGAAAGAAGAGCTGCATAAAATGAGCTGAACTGAACATCCATTGCATAGGAGGTTCCCAACCAGATGGTGTGGGCCAAGAATGAGAAAAGGAATGATAGCTATTTCTTTTAAAGATTTTATTTATTTGTTTAATTGACAGAGAGAGAAAGATAGTGAGAGCAGGAACACAGCAGGGGGAGTGGGAGAGGGAGAAGCAGGCTTCCCGCCGAGCAGGGAGCCTGATGTGGGGCTCAATCCCAGGACCCTGGGATCATGACCTGAGCTGAAGACAGACGCTTAACCAACTGAGCCACCCAGGTGCCCCAGGAATGATAGCTATTATTTTTAAAGCACAAATTGTGCCAGGACCTTGAATTAATACTTTGCCTGCTTCATTTAATGCCCACGGTGACTCTGTGATGTCAGCATTTCAGAGAAGCAGAGGCACAGAGAGGTCAAGTGAGTTGCTCGAGGTCACACAGGTGGTAAGTGACAGAGCCAGGCTCTGAACTCAGGTCTGTCTGCCCCTGAAGCCCCAGCCTTAACCACTCTGCTATGCTGTCTCCCTGAGCCCTGGCCATTGCTTACCAGCACACGAACACTGATATGGGAGGCAAGATGTTGGGGGTCATGATCCACGGAGCAATCCGGAATATCACGGTGTCCGTGAAGATGGGCGTCAGGGGAATCTCCTGGGCATGGGAGAGTGGAGGGGATCAGAAAGTCTGGTCAGGGTACCTTTCATGCCTGCTTTCGAAAGTGGGTGAAACCGATAACCATACTACATTTATTGAGCACTTGTGGTATGCTAGGCCCTGGGGTAGTGCCACACCTGCCATTTCATTTCTGCTTTGCAGCAACCCCAGGGGGTAGATAGTATTATAATCCATGTTTTATAGGTAGGGAAACTGAGTCACAGACCTCTAGTCACAGACCTGTTTCACGTGGTTAGTAAGGTGGAGAGCCTGGATTTAAACCCAGGTGGTCAGGCGGCTGCCCCCATACTCTTAACCACTATCGGATCTTGCCCCATCAAAGTCCCCTTCCTGAAACCGGCCCGCGAGATGGCCGGGCCAGCCCTGCACCTTCTGTCTCTGCTTTGGGCACCTTGCCCTTTTCTATAGGTGAGCATTTTAATGTTGCTTGGGGGAATTTTGCTATGTCCAGATTGTTCTTTAAGGAAAGGTTCAGGAAGCTTGCCTGGAACCTGAGGGAAAATGAGTGGATTCCGGGGTTCCTTTGTGTAGTTGGCTTTGAACAGCTACAGGAAATGGGCACCTGCCCTTGGCAGAGACCATGGGGGCAGGTGGGCCTAGGGGTCTAGCTGGCCTTTCCTGCCTGGGTCTGCTTTGTGAGTCTCTGTCGGTGCCTGCTGGAGGGGCCAGTCTGAGGCCCTGATGGCCAGGCTACTCCAGGCACAGGTGGGAGCAGAAGCCCTCCCCCTGTCCCATCCTGTTAATGCTGCCTTTTCTATCTCTCTTCTTCTGACGGACTTGAGGGCTCTTTGTGGATGAGTTCTTACAAGTTTGGATGCTCACAACCACCCCAGGAAGCAGAAACTTCTGCCGTTTGTCTTACAGATGGGGAAACTGAGGCACAGGGAGTAAATTCACCTGCCCAATGTCTCCTGGGCTTGAAACTGGGCAGTCTGACTCCAGAGCCTGTTCTCATAAATCTAAGCCCGATTCAGCCTCACCTTCTGCAGAGCCCACTGTGTCCTGCCTCCAAAGTACTCTGAAAGTGACAATGGGGAGGGGACCCTGTGTCGGGGAGGGCAGCCAAGTCCCTCCCTATATCTGAGCAAAGTGGGGTGGGCTTGAGAGGTGGGAGTATGGGGCTGCAGTCTTTGTGACGAGAGGTCCTTGTCAGCAGGACACACTCTAAGTGAGGGGGGCTTCTCCTCTAGAGGGGCAGGCGCTCTCCTTCCTGTCCAGTTTCCCAAACCAAGAACAATGGTGAGTGAGATGTCTGGCCGTAGGGCTGGGGGCATTACTTGGGGCTGAGATTTGGGGTTCAGCCTGTAGTCAGAGTTGGTATAACCCGCAGTTAGGGTGAAGGGTCCGTCCGGGGAGGGAAAAGCAGGGCATATAAGTAGTCGATAAATCTCACGTGTGTGGGCTAGTATGCTCCCTGCACTAACCACTGGGGATCTGTGCCTTAGAACTAGGCCCACACTGCTGCAGGGAGGAGGGCAGACCAGGGCACAAATGTGAGGATGCCAGAAAACCTCACCCACAGGGAATCCTGGGGAGTAGATGCAGCAAACAGGAGGATCCCTAGAGCATAGCCCAGAGGAGCCTGGCAGACAGGTGCATGTGCTCGATGCGGAGCAGCTGGGTCTCCAATCTTGGCCTCCCCCCCATGCTTTGAGGGGAGTGGAGCATTGTGGGGACCCCTGAGAGTGGCCCTCTGGAAGGCCTGGGAGCTCTCACCTCGGCCATGTACTCCAGCAGGCTGACGTGGATGGAGACCAGGCCTGGGAAGCCCTCGTCGGGAAAACGCAGGCCTTCGACAAAGAACAACAGCTCCGCGGAGCCGCCTTTGTACTTGACCACGTGGTAGAGCTTCCGCCGGCCCAGGATGTGGATGTAACGCTGGCCGAAAAACGGGTCTGGAGGGAGAAGGGCCCACGTCAGACCCCCGCCCCTGCCAGGGGGTGTCAGTGGGGCGGGGGACAAGATGGTCGAGTAGCTTGTCCTCTAGACACAGGGAGAAAAGCACAAGCAGAAAATGCCACCAGAAGGGCCATGGCCCGGTCATCATCCCAGCACTGCTGTGTGCTCGCCATGTGGCACAGTGAAACCAGACCACCTCTCTAGTTTCTGGCTTCCTCATCTATAAAATGGGCTAACGCCCAGGGATGGCACGGGTGAAATGATAGCAAGTGAGGACGGAGCACCGAGTGGTGTTGAGGAAAGATATTACGTTCCTGCTTTGCAGATGAGGAAACCGATTCTCAGAAAGGAGAAATGACTTGCTGAGGTCGTGGAGCCAGCAAGTGGCCAAGCTGGGGCTCAAATTCATGTGCAATTCTGAAACTCAAGCTCCCCTCCCCTTTCATACACAAAACACCAAGGTGCCCATTTATACCCCAAATTCCCGTCCGTATAATGGAAGCCACATTGGCATATAGCCCCGTGCATGGTCTCTGGCTGTACCATCTCGTGGCTGGGAGGAAAGGCAGGTTTCCCCAGGGTATCTGCCCCACTGCGGTCCCCCAACCCTTTCCAGTGCTGTTCCCTCCTCTGGGAATATTTCCTTTCCTTCCAGGCCTTGATTTGGGTCCCTTCTGGGAATGACGCCCAGAAACCAAGCCAGGGACTCTGTGTGGTGCTTCTGTAGCCCCCATCCTTGCCCGTCACAGCCCTTCTGAGTGGGTATGAGCTCAGTGATTAATTGTTGGCCCTGAGAGACTGTCACCTGAGGGCAGAGACAGGCCTGGCCGGGCCCAGTGCCAAAGTCGCACAGGTCGTGTTTAATAAACCTCTACCTAATGAACCCATAGCTTCCACGCTACTCCCTATGGGAGAATTTTCAGGCCAGAGCAGAATTACTACTCTGTTCCCAGCACGGGCAACCTCTGGGGGGGTGGTGGTGGATAGAAATGTCCATAGATATTTCTGTCCAAGAGCAGTGCTCGGCCGATGATAAGATAATGCCGATGTGGGAAGTGTGTAACATGGGAGAGAGCTACGGGCAGGTTCCTGGGGTGGGGAGTGGGGGGAAAGGCAGGCAAGGTGGGGAGCATGTGAGCAGAGGAAGGGAGACTCTGAGATGCCCTTCGGTGTGGCAGAGGTGGGATGCAGTGAGGAGAGGAGATACTTGCATTGCCAAAAGGCATGGAAGGAGGACAGTATGCAGTTCCAGAAGGAGTTTCTTTATGCCCTGCAGAGCTGGAAGGGCAGAATCAGGCTCAGCTTAGTACTTATTGTCAACAACAATGGTAACAGTTAATGACTTGTCACCCGCGGATCAGTCCTCGTACAAATAGGGTACATGATTAAAACTGGCAAATTAGAGGAACCTCCGAAGCCCAGGCTCGGGACAGCTCCTCATGAAGGACAATGTGCTCAACTAGACCCTGGTTATATGTCTTGTTGAGGGCACTTTACCTTAGTGGTTATGACTTCCAGAGTCAGAGAGACCTGGGTTCCAATACTGTTCTGGCTTTACAAGCAGCAAAACCTCAGGGAATTCACTTAACCTTCCCGAGCCTCAGTTTACGTGTTTGTTAAATGGGGGATAATAACACCTAGGCCACAAGGTCATTGCAAGATAAAATGACACAGCATCAGTAACTTAGGGAACCCCGGTAACCATGGGTAACCCTCATTAACACAGCTGGGACCTGTAGGTATCAGTATTACGAGAGCCCCTGAATGAGCTGGCATGTCCCTTTCTGCAAAACTTATGAAACTTACGGCCTTTGTGTTGAATGGCTAATGAACAGAAGGCAAAGAAATAATACCTCACCTCACCTTCCCTTAGATGGGCCCAAGAAATGAGGCAGACAGACTGAGACCCTGGATGTGCCAAGGAGCTGACACAGAAGGTAAAGTCCTTCTCACTCAGAAACAACAGGGTGCACCCTCAGGAGATCCTAATCGCTACATAAATCCAGATGGATCTGCATAATTAAAAAGTTCTCTTCCAGGCATTCAGGCTACACTTGAGCTGAAGCTCAGGGGAGAGATCTCAGGCTTAGAAGCTGACTTGTCTTTGCAGAGAGCTCCAAAGCTTCCCCAGGACTCCGGGCAGCCAGGCATTCCGCCCGGGCCTGGGGAGGGAAGGGGTCTGGCCAGGAAGCTGGGTCAGGTGGAAGAACATGTTCTTGCGCTTCTGCATGTAATTTTCTCCCTCTTGTGGCCTGCGATTTACATGTGTCTCTCTTTCTGGTGCTTGGGCTCAAGGCGGATTGATTCCGTGGTGGGAACAATGCAGCCATTGTCCCAAGCAGCCTCCTTCCCCTGCCCCCAGCTCGGTGGCCAGCTCTCCCTGCAGGAGCCAGCAATGCCCTTCTACTGAGCGGCCCACATGCCCCGAGCTGTGCCTGCCAAGCCACCCTGACCTCTCCTTGGCCCCAGGCATTGGCCCTACTGGCCGGCACGTGGTATGGTTTGGCATAACCCTTCTGGTCGCCTTGGAGCCATTCCACTTCCCAAGGAGACTCCTTGATGGTGTGACCAACCATCCTGGTTTGCCTGGGACTGAGGGTTTTCCCAGGATGAGGGATTTTCAGCGTGAAAACCAGGGAGGTCCTGGGGAAACTGGGACAAGCTGGTCACTGTCTTGTTATAGGAAGAGGTCAGGCCCCGACTTTGGGATCCTGGGGCAGAATCTGAGGCTGACACTCAGACACCTGTGTCTTCTTAACGGCATGGGGGACTTCTGTCTTTTGCAAGGATTATAATTCATAATTATCAGAATAATCCCAGCCAAAGCAATAAGTGAGGGGCGATTACGGGGCCGGAGGGCAATCCACTCCCATTAATGAACAGAACCCTCTAGAAAACATCCAGGTGTCACTATCAGCAACACGTTGCATGTCCCAGTTCAATGCCACAGTCGAGAGGAGCAGGTAGAGGTTCTGATGTACCACTCCCGCCTGCCCTGCCGGCAGCCCCATCCACCGAGGTTACCTTGGGCTGGACGGGATAAATGTCAACAGCTCCGGCCCCCTGGGGCAGCAGAGCCTGCCTGACACTGGGGACATTCCAGCCTGTGGGAGGTCACTGCCAGCGCCCAGGGTGGATCAGGAGGACTGGCCTTGGGTGGTAGCTGTCCACTGCCGTCTGGGCTAAATCACTCCCTGTGGTGAGGGTCCGGGGCCCCCATGGCCAGCTCCTCACGGCGACTGTCCTGGTTCTAGCGGGCCTTTCTAGAGGCGGGCCCCAGAGGGATGCCAGAGATCCTGGGCCCCCCAGACAGCTGGGCGCACAGGGGAAGCCCCACCCCTCATCATGGCAAATTGCAAAGCTAACTATTTTGCTGAGAGAACTTTTTAATACATAAATCAGATCTTGACAGTCTCTTGCTTAAAACCCTCTAATGGCTTTCCACTGCTCTCAGAATAAAATCCAAGCCCGCTCTGCATGCCCTGGCCCCTGCCCAGCTCGCTGACCTTGACTCCAACACATCCCCCACCTCTCATCTCTCCCTTTTGCTCCTCTAACATTCCAAGCTGGTCCACTCCTCTCTGCTTTGTGCGTGCTGTTCCCTCTGCTTTGAACACTCTTCCCTCAGCTCATCAATGGCTGGTTCCTTCTCACTGTGGATTTGGGCCTCAGGTCAAACGTCACCTGCTCAGAGAGGCCTTTCCGGACCGCCCAGGGCCAGTGATACCTCGCCTCTGCCCCTGAAAGTCCCTCGTACTTGGTGGGTGTCATTTTCTCCCATTGTGCTCCTTATCATGTGTCCCTCCCCAGACCATCACCTCTCCCCGGGTGGGGTGTGATCGCAGAGTTCACTGCAGGGGACCCCAGCTCTGAGAACAGCACCTGGCATGGAGGAGGCTCAACACGTATTTATGTAGACCTCAAAAGCCCTTCCTCCCCTGCTTCATGGGGGAAGAAGGAGCTCTGGGTTGCACATAAACTCAAGTCACTACCAACTCCTTTGAGGGAGGAAAGGCCTGTCCCTGGGGCCTCCTGACTTCAAGGGACAACAGTGTTCCCAGTGACTGTTACTAAGTGGTACGTCCTGGCCCTCTCCAGTCACCTGCACCTGCAGGGTTCATAGCTGCTGAGGGGGGACTCTGGGGAACGTGGAGGGCAGAACTGGACCCCGGGGAGGTTAGCTCAGTGGGCACCGAATAGATAGAAACTTCCAGAAGGGCTGCACTGGGGTCACTCACTCTCCACGTAGAACACGCCCACTTTGTCCGAGTCGGCCATGGAAATGTAGAGAACTATCTCGTAGCCGGCAGGGAGGCGGTCAGGGCCTTTGGTCCGCAGGATCATCTGGGACATGTCCTTGAGGTCTGAGGAAGGGGGGATGCAGAGGAGGTTAGAATTAAGAGACATGCAGCTGCAACGTGGGCTCAGGAATAATCGTTACTTTTCCAATCGGGACAGAAAACCCCACACATATGTATTGTGGGAACTGTAGAAAAGCATAAAAACTGATTGTCTTCTCTGACACCATGACCTCCTGTAATTTTTTGGGAATTTCCTTCCAGTCCTTTCCCTATGTGTTTGTGTACGTGTGATTCCTGTTCTAAAACCATGGTTCCAATTGAACTGCATTAGTAGTTTTATCTTCTGCATTTTAGCAAGAGTAGATTTTTTTTTTTTTTTGAGAGAGAGAGAGCAGAGCAGGTATGTGCAGAGGGAGAGGGAGAGGGAGAGACTCTTAAGCAAGCTCCACACCCAGCGAAGAGCCTGACACAGGCCTTGATCTCACAACCCCGAGATCATGACCTGAGCCAAAATCAAGAGTTGGATGCTTAACTGACTGAGCCACCCAGGTGCCCCAAGAGTGGATATTTGAGTCCACCATCCCCAGGAGATGGAGGATCACTCCTGCCTCAGTCTTGGCCCAGCCCACGGTGGAGCAGGCGTGTTTCCATTGCTCCTCCCCGCCCCCCACCCTAAAGGTGGGTCCTGCTGGCACCTTCCTTGCTGTAGACCTTCTCATCATTCAAGTCCTCCTTGGGCAGCCAGGGCGTGTCTCGGTCACAGTTCACCAGCAGGATGGCCCCCTGACCCTCAGGGCCCCAGGTCCAGGATGCCTGCAATGTCAGGGAGAGGGGTCAGCGCCTTCTTGGCTACCTTCTGGCTGATTCCCAGCTCCGCTGCAGACCCCACAGGACACCGAAGAGACAGCCCCAGGATGAGAACAAAGAGCAGCCACCAAGCATCGGGGCAGGGGTGACTTGGCAAATGTGAACCCCATATCTGATGCCCAGAGAGGCTCAGTGTAGGCACCAGAGACGAGCTCAGGAGGGGGATGGGGGCAGAGAGGGACACAGAGATTGGAAAACTGGGCATTTATGAACCTCAAGCCTGGTGTGCCTGTGCCTGGAAGGGGTGGGGGGCAGGGCGACGGAGGGCGGCCAGAGGAATGAGCAGGCACGCATTCTACAACAGGCTCTGGAGTCCCCAGAGGGGATCGGGGGGAGACGCCTGGATGGACGGACACCCAGCTGTTTCCAGACATGCTGAGTGCTCCAAATGGGACCTGCAAGGCGATCCACTTTCTCTGCTGCAGCCAGGGCCATAATAGAATGAGCTCCAACCAGATCATGTTGCTTTCCTGCTTTAAGCCCTGTCTGGGGCTCCCTGTTGACTTAGGATAAAGCCCCAATCCCTGACTGCAGGCTGCAAGGCCGGGTAAGACTGGCCCGCTCTCCCTCCATCCGTCCCCCCCACCAGCTGGCTCGCTCTGCTCCCCCCCAAGCAGATTCCCAGATCTCTGCCCTCACAGGTCCCGTGCTCCCAGCGCAGTCCGGTCTTCCCTCACCTGGCCAACCCCACTCCTCCTGTGGTCACAGCATGACCGTCCCTTCTTCCTGGAAGCCTTTCTGAGTCTCCAGCCCTGAGCGGCTGCCCTGGGGTTACATTTAGGTCACTGTACATGTTCTTTTTGGGGGCGAACTTGGGACAATTGTGATGAGATGGTCACCCATGTCACTCTGTTTAATGTGGGCCCCCCGCCCCCGCCCTGGACCGTGGGCTCCTTGAGGGCAGCAGCTGACTTCCTCTCTTTCCTTCTGCAGCCCCAGGGCCTGACCAGTTCTGGAATATCAACAAATACGTATGGGACAAGTAGAAAGAACATATGAAACTTCACAGGCCCAGATAGAGTCTGAGAAAGTCCAGGCCCACAGGGATTGTGTGACTTCACCAAGGCTGCAGAGCTGCTCGGGGGAGGCTGGGTGCCGCTGAGGCCTCCGTGGAGTCTACCGTCATGTGGCTTGGCCACGGACGCAGACTCAGTGTCTCCTTGCAGCTGGCGGCCTCCAGAAGGCAGAGTCCCACGGAGGAGCCGGGGAGAAGGGGCTCCCCAGCAGGTCTGAGGCCCCACGTCCCTGGTACAGAGAGTCCGGGGCTGGCTGCTAGGACCCAGGCTTCTCTCTGGGCTGTGTTCATGTAACTTTTTCAAGTATCCATCTACATGTCATTTAAAACAAGGTTTAGGTTGTTTTATGAAAGTAACATAAGCCGGTGGCAACAACCAATGTAAGTGATATAGAAGGCCAGAAAATGGAACACAGAAGCAACTCTGCATGTACACAGAGCAAAACCATTGGAGCTTAAAACCTGCCTGGAGGGCAACGTGCACAGCAGATTGAGACAGAGAACACAACGCTGTCTACGCAAGCTAAAGATACATGCGCACCAACCACACTGCGTGTTTTGCAAGAACCGTGATAACAGAAAGGAACACTAAACCCATTAGAATCGTCCTTTGTAGGGGAGCAAAATGGGAGTGTGAAATGCAGAAGAGGGAATAAATTAATGAGTAGATAAACCGATGAAGCAATGATGAATGAATGAATAAAACAAGAGAAGGGGTGTGGGTGCACCCTTAAAAATAACATGCCTCAAACTGAGAATGATTCATGCGGTCTTCTGCTTCCGATGGTCCCCCTCATTCAGTTTTAACATTAAAAAAAAAAAAGAAGAAGAAGACGATAGCAGGAGGGGAAGAATGAAGGGGAGTAAGTCAGAGGGGGAGACGAACCATGAGAGACGATGGACTCTGAGAAACAAACTGAGGGTTCTAGAGGGGAGGGGGGTGGGGGGATGGGTCAGCCTGGTGATGGGTATTAAAGAGGGCACGTTCTGCATGGAGCACTGGGTGTCATGCACAAACAATGAATCACGGAACACTACATCAAAAACGAATGATGTAATGTATGGTGATGAACATAACAATACAAAATTATTAAAAAAAAACATTAAAAAAAAGGCAAAGTAATAAGAGCAAACGCCTCCTCTGTGGCAGGACGTTTTCCAACAGCTCTGTGAACTGGGTGTCCCATCCTGTGGATGGGGGATCCGGCTGGGGAAGGTGATTTGCAGCTGTTGCTATAAGGCGCTTGGTTCCTCTGTGGGCCTCAGTCTCCTTATCTATAAAAGGAGAGCTGTCTGTGCTTGCGGGGAGGACCATGGCTGCCTGCAGCATCCATCCTGGGGCTCCGCGCCCCGGGAGCCCCCTAGTCCAGGTCCGTGTGCCCTGGTAACTCAGTACCTTTCTTGGGTTGTTCTTCTCCACCATGCCGTCCCGGTCTGCATCCACATCCAGGGAGATCTCTGGGGACAGACACACAGGTGAGCTGTGGAGCCTGCCAGACAGGGTGGGGCGGGGCTGGGGCCGGGAGGAAGCCCTGTGTGATTAGGGTGCAGCTCACACATTCGCTTGGTCCCTGGAAGGGGTGGGGCTTGCTGCCATCTTATGCAGCCCCTGCCCCAACCTCCCACCGCCTGATGGAGGACACAAGCGGACACCTGACAGACTGGAGAGGGGCTAGCAGGTAGGGCAGGGGACCGCCCCCCAACACTTCATGGTTCTGCAGGCGGTTCTGGGTGGTGCATGGGATGAACCTCACTGGAAAGAGCCAGGAGCCTTGGCTCAGAGACGCCAAGTCATGTGCCCTACACGGTGCGTTTGGCCTGACCTGAAGCTCATGTTTGGAAAACTCTCATAGGAGTTCCTGACCGCCTTTCTCAGTCTGTTCTGGTGGTATGCACACATGCATTTGTGCGTGATCTCTTCTAGAATTCCTGCCTCCCACCAGGGTTTTACTTTGGGTGGGAAGCTGGGTCTCCAAGCCCTCTCGATCTGAGGGTGCCCAAGAAAGCCAGGTTGTCAGATAGAGGGTCCAGACTGGGGTCTCTGTTTATTCTTTCTCTTAGTTTCCCTTCTCTTTCTCCTAGTTTCCCTACCTGCTTTGGAGGATGTTTAACATTATCCCTGGCCTCCGCCTGCCAGGTGCCAGTAACATCCCCCAATTGTGACAACCAAAACGTCACCAGATATTGCCAAATGTCCCTTGGGAGGCCAAATGGCCCCGAGTTAGAGACTAACAGGGCA
Source organism: Zalophus californianus (assembly GCF_009762305.2). Lineage (NCBI taxonomy): Eukaryota > Metazoa > Chordata > Mammalia > Carnivora > Otariidae > Zalophus > Zalophus californianus. The sequence goes on from NC_045598.1 coordinate 12,182,255, forward strand.
GGGCAGGGCAGGGCAGGGCAGGGGGTTGTCCCAAGGTAATGGGAGTGTCACACAATGGGATGAACCGAGTCTAGGTTTTTGAGCTGCTCCGTGGGCTCCGTCTCATGCGGAGCATGACTTGGACAGAGGCGGGAGCTGGATGGGAGTGAATGCATTCCTGGTCTGTTCCCTTGGCAGTCCTGCTCTCTCCCTGGATCGGGGGGGGGGGGGGGAGGAGGGTCCTGGCACAGGAAGGGCCGCTGATGTCACCCTCCCTGAGGCGGCTCACCCTGGGGATAATACTCAAGTCCTCTCCTTGCTCACAGCCCCATTCCCTGAATGTAGCCTTTCTGGGTCTAGGAGGCAGGATGGGGGAAACTCCTAGGGCGCTTGGTCCTTGGGAGAGGCAGCACCCCAGTGTCCAGCCTCTGCAGCCCAGCTGTCAGTCGGGTGCCATAGGACATGCATGATTAGATAAGCTCCTCCCATTGATACCATCTGCTCAGCAAATCACCATTGAGCATCCTCTGTTTTCCAGGCACTCTACGAGGCATGGGGACCCCTTGGTGGGCATTCGGGGCACACTGCCTGCCCTGGAGTACCCAGTCCTATGACATAAATATTATTGTTGCCACTGTAGAGGTGAGCAAACCCAGCCTCAGAGATGTCACCTGTCAGCAAACTGGGCTGATAACCTGGAGGCTGGTGCAGGGTAAGGATTCTAGGGACAAAGTGAGGAAGCGGGTACCACCAGCTGCTGTTAAAGAGACTGAAGCCTCAGATGGAGGAACAGTATTAATTTTGGCTTCCAGACCTTCATGAACTTTCCAACTGGACACTCCCCAGTGAATGCTGCCTTTCAGGGAGGTGGCTTCCTGAAGCTCCTCCCTGGGAACCAGCCAGAGACCTGGGCTCCCTAAGGAATCTCTGTCTTTACTTTTCCAGATAACAATCTCTTCTGTGTGTGCAGTTCCCTTTGCCGGAGGCAGAGCACCTCCCCTAGCGTGTTCTCCCCTCAATCATACCAGCAGGGAGAGTTATCACCCACCCAGCCACCCTCACCATACGGATGAGACCAAGGCACCCTGCAGGGAAGTGCCCACAAAGTCCCCAGAGAGTGCAGAACCAGGTACCCCACTTGGGCCTCTGACTCCAGACCGCTGACCTTGGCCTGTTTCCTCTCCACCGACTCAGGCTGATCTCCACCTTGGCCTGTTTCCTCTCCACCAACTCAGGCTGATCTCCACCTTGGCCTGTTTCCTCTCCACCGACTCAGGCTGATCTCCACCTTGGGCTGTTTCTAAAACCTAAGACCGCTTTCAAAGACCCAAGACTTACTCCCCTTAAGGCCATTCCCAGAGGAGCTGGCCATATCCCCACCCTGGCAGCCCTGGGACTTTCGTCTCTAGGTCAAGGTGGCACCACACCATGGCTGTTGGTGGGTCCATGAACACAGTAGGTCACAGGAGAAACATTATGAAGCACTTAACTGTGCTTTACTTCATGATAAATTCCTTAAGTTTAAAAATTTTATTGATGTAGGGGCGCCCGCTCCGGTGGCTCAGTCATTGGGCATCTGCCTTTAGCTCGGGTCATGATCCTAGGGTCCTGGGATCGAGCCCCGCATCAGATTCCCTGCTTGGCAAGGAGGCTTCTTCTCCCTTTCCCTCTGCCCCTTCTCCCTGCTCGTGCTCTCTCTCTCTCGCTCACTCTCTCTCTCTCAAATAAATAAATAAAATCTTTAAGAAAATTAAAAAAATAAAAATTTTATCGATGTGGGGCGCCTGGGTGGCTCAGTCGTTAAGCATCTGCCTTCGGCTCAGGTCATGGTCCCAGGGTCCTGGGATCGAGCCCCGCATCGGGCTCCCTGCTCAGCGGGAGACCTGCTTCCCCTTCTCCCACTCCCCCTGCTTGTGTTCCTGCTCTCGCTAACTCTCTCTCTCTCTCTCTGTCAAATAAATAAATAAAATATTTAAAAAAAATTTTATCGATGTAATATTTGCACAAAATGCAACCCCCCCCAAAAAAACAAACAAACCTCAAATAGCACCAAACAGCGTCTAAAAAATAGCAGTTTCCTGTCCATCCCATCCTCTCACCTGCCTGAGGCAATCTCCATAATACTTAGTGCTCTTCCTTGATTTATTAACTTCAGACAAGTTTCACTGACTTCCCCTTATAAAATTTAGACGTTATGTCATCGGGCTCTCTTATCACCCACCTCCCAACCTCCAGGGCTTCTCCTCTTTGAAGTTTCCTCTAATGTTCAATTTAACTGGGTTTCAACAGGATGGTCCTTGTAGGGACAGAAAACAGGGCCGTCAGTCATGACCCACCCAGAGCTCTGCCCTCCGTCATCCCTGCAGGGAAGAAGGGTGAGGACATCTGTTTTGGGGCATCTGGGCTCCAGATGACATTTCCCAGAGGCTCGGAATCCTACCTCAGCTCCCCAGAATAGCCCCAAGGCATCAGGTTGCACCTGGGGTACGGGGCAGATTTATGGGAAATGTCACTGGGATTGAGTTCAAGGTAGTCTGCCCTGAGGATCTAGACACCGAGGCTTCAGGCTTGACACAGAGGCATAAGCGTTTTGGCAGGCGGGCCCCCAGGGGCAGGGTGCCGGCCCTTCTCATGTAACTGGGCAGCTTGGGGTATGGTGGGAAGGAAGGACTTTCTCCCTCACAGCCAACTAGGGCAATTATCCTAGGCCCTGGGGAGGGGGCACAAGAAATGAGGTCCTTAGGATGATGCTAAAAATTCTCAAGGCTCATGTCCTGCTCCTGCTGCCAGGACCACAGCCAAGAGGGTGAGACCATTCTTCCCTCTCCCGGTCCTCCCCTCCCACGGTCCCCTTCACAGGAAGGGCTTTGCAACTCAGCCCTACCTGGAGTCTTGAAGGCCCTGAGGGACCAACAGGCGGGAAGCCTTCATTTTACAGCTGGGAGAAAGTGAGGTCCTGAGGGGTGGGCTGCTTGGTAAAGTCACACAGCACGTCCTTGGCAGGACTGGGAGCCAAGCCCCGGGGCCTGGTTTGGCCAAGGGCACCATGGGTTTGTTTTCAAATCCCAGGAGCAAGACCAAGGGACAATACAGTTCTTCAACTTGGCTTAGGCGGAGGAAAGATGTGGCTACCCCAAGCAGAAGGGAGAGAAGAACATGTATTGACTGAGCATCTACCCCTTGCACACACCCTCCCATCGGATCCCTGTGAGCACTGTGCACGAGGGCGCGGTGAAGCCCTCTGCGCAGATGAGGAACCTGGGGCTCAAGGCGGTGATGGTCACAATGTGGCTGGAGGGGCAGAACCAGAACTTGGACTAATTTATGTCTACTCTGCAGCCAGGGCTGTTTCTGCTCAGGGTGGGCTCAGGGCAGAACTAGGGTTTGATGGACTCTGATATGTCCCTGGGGGAGCAGCCCCACCATCCCAGAACTTTCGGGGTGTTCCTGCTTCTGAGGTGCCCTCCCTATGAAGGGGTGGTGAATACTCAGGACGTCGGGCTCAGGGCCCCTGGGGTAGATACCTGAGGAAGACAAGACCCAGAGGGTCAGACAGACCAGTGGACTCTAAGAGGAACCAATTTCCACCAGGGTCCCTGGTGGAACAGGAACTGTAAGTTCAGTGGGTGAGGTTTCCACAAGACTTTATTTCTGCAACGTAAATTACGGTCTTCTATTCTGGAATGATTCCTCTGCCTACTTTTTAGGTGCGAAAATGTTAGAATGATGGTGATAATTGTTGGCAAATTATTTTATTAATATTTTTTTCTTTTTGGCCAAGCATCAACATTGTCAGGCTTACTATTGGGGGGTGGGGTGGGCATTTTACTGGTCCATGGAACCCGAATATCCGTAAGCGTAGTTAGTGCCTTCTGGGGGTCTCAGCCCTGCTGCTCCCTTGAGCACAAGCTCCACAGTCCTTCAGACAAGGCGGGGGGGCGGGGGTTCCAGTCCTGCCTCCTCATGGGGCACCTTTTTGCCATCTATCCTGTCTGCCTGGCTTTGGGGCAAGTCTCGCTCATGGTGGAGTCAGCCCTCTGGGACACATCCTCACAGGCCTCGGGCCACTGCCCTTCCTGTTCACGTCCTCAGGTGTCCCTGTCTCGGTGGGATTAGGTTTCCTCAGGGCCGGTCATCTGAGATGCCCCGGGGGCCATGTGTGCATGTGAGGGGCGGGCCAGCCCTCCACTGCAAATCGGGAGGGTCTGTTGCCTCTCTCAGGGCCCCCTGAGGGTGTCCCGAGGACCCCACCCCAAGGCTGGGCACTCCCCCGGTGCAGAAAGAGGGTCAGGGTGACCAGCAAACAGGAGGAGCGCCGCTGTGGAGCCTACTTTGGTGGCTGGAGGAGGAGAAGCTGTTGTGGGAATTAGTTGTCTTCTGGGGGAAGTTCTGAGACCCCTTGCCTATCCTGGGCATAGCTGGGAGAGTGGACAGAGATTGTAACAGTAAAGGATTAGAGCTCGACACACGGTCGGTGCTCAAGAAAGGTCAGGTATTTCTCCTTCTCCTCCTCGAAGCACCCAGCACCGTCCAGGACCCAGAGTGGGTGTTGAATAAATGGAAGACATTCTCAATAGCTGATAGTTCTCTCTCCCTGCCATGTGGCAGCTCTATCAATGCTAAATTAAGGCTGGACAGATAGAACGACCGAGTCCTCCTGGCTTAAACATTATGTAATTAAAATGAAAAAGAAGATATAAAAGTAACACCTCACCTGCAGGAGAGTCGAGTGACTGAAGAAGACCACACCCCACGAGCCCTGGCACCCAGGCAGGGGAGTGCTGTGCAGATGGGAAGACCCCGGGAGGGGAACCACCCTGAGCCCTGGACCCAACCTGCCAGGGAGTTGCTGTGTGACTTAGAACAAGTTCCCTAACCTCTCTGAGCCTCCCTGTCCTCAATGCCAAATGAAAGGCTGGCACTAGGTGGAGTTCCTCTCTGTGTTCCCAGGGCAGGGTCTAGGGAGGGCAAGGGGGTAGCTGGGACTGTCAGGGACAGAGCAGACCGGCCATTTCCCTCGCTATGAGAGGCAAGCTCTTCTCCAGGCTGCAGGGGAGAGGCGGGGAGGAACAGACTTTGCTCTTCTCAGTGGCCCACAGAGCCTGGGGTGGGGATGCTGACACTGGGGGCGAGGTGCTGGCAGACCAGGGTATGCCTCCTCCTGCAGGACAGCCCTCACCCCGGGACAGAAGGATCTGGGCATGTGTGGCATCACTTCTCAGTCCTGCATTATTCAGAGGAAGCTCCGAGTGCCAGGTCTGCAGCATGGGAAACAGGCCAAGTGCTGCTGAGAAGGGCAGCAGCGTCAGCCCCTGGGGAGCAAAGCACCCAGGCCACAGCCACATCAACTTACCAATGGCCGTGAGGAAGAGCCCAGCCTGGTCAATGGGCATATTCCCCTCCTCCTCGTAGTAGTTGACGGTGACCTTGGCAGGGAGGGGTTCATTGGGAGGGAGAGAAGAGCAGAGATCACAGATCACAGGTGGGGAAATCTGCAGTGACCACCCTCCCTGACTCACCTCTCACAGCCTGTCAAGCCAATTCTCCCCAAACATCCAAACCCCCTCCTCCAGGAAGCATTCCTGGGTTGGTGGGCTGCTTCTCTCAAATTATCCAAGAGATAGGGGGCTCCCCTCCTCTCAGAGGGCATGCAGGGTGCTGACTGCTTACCTATGACCCCTGGTGCATTCTGCTGCCTGCCCCCGCGCCCCCTCCCCCATCTGCCATGGTGTGTGACTTGCTCCTGCTAAACCACCAGGGGGCGGGGCTGAGGTTGTTTTCTTTGGATAATGCCCAGTGCCATCACTACCACAGGGCGCATGGGGAGGTTCATAACTAGAGAAGCCAGAGAAGAGATGTCTGGTCTCAGCTTCATCACTTGGGCAAATCGCCCTGCTGCATGGGCACTTGGCACCCCATTTAATACACAAGGAGGCCAAGGACGTTTGGGGCTGTAACTTCCAGTGATTCTAATATATCACTAAGCAGCCCACAGCTTTAACCTTCCACGAAGCCATCATTCCACGGTCTGGCCTTGAGCTTGCCTCCAGTCCAGCAGCCACCAGCCACAGGTGTGTCCTGCGCACATGCACATGGCAAATCTGATCTGAGATGTGCTCTAAGTTTGACAGAGACTTGGTATGAAAAAGAACGTACGCTAGCTCATGAATTGTTTTTTTTTTTATGTTGGTATCATGTCAGAATAATAACATGGTGATCTATGGAGTTAAGGAAAATGCACTACTAAAATGGAGCCCACCTGTCTCTTTCTGTTCTTTGAGTGTGGCCACTAGGAATGTGGCAGTGACAAGTGTGGCTCGCATTCTGTTTGTGTTGGATGGTGTTGCTCTAGCTTGGCCCCGGGTTCCCGCCACCCTCCGAGGACCTCCCCAGCCAGGGTACCTTGTCACTGCTGGCCTCGGCACTCGCCTGGCTCATGGTGACCCGCAGCGTGGTGCTGGGTGACAGAAGCCAGCGCTGTTTGCCGTTGGTGGCCACCTCCTCGGCCTGCCCATCATGCACCACCTCCACCCTCACGCGCTCTGAGTGCTTCAGGCTGAAGGTCTGGGCCTCGGCTGGGGCTGCGCTGTCGGGAGAGAGGAGAGAGGGTCATGGAGGGGGGGATTCCAGGGCGGGTGGAATGAAGGGCTTCCAAAAAGAACTCCTGGAAGGGCGGGGCTGCAAGGGGCACCCCCCCCCCCCGGGTGGCCAGGTCTGGGGGACGCCCAAGGGCCCAGCTGCACTGCAATCACCCGGTAGTGGGGAGGATACTTGGTAACAATACAGGTTCCTTGGGCCAGTCTTGTACCCACTGAGCCAGAATGTTCGGGGGCAGGGCCTGGGGATCTGAATTGTTTATTTTATTTTATTTTTTATTTTATTTTTTTAAAGATCTTATTTATTTATTTGACAGAGAAGGAGAGAGAGAGCACACAAGCAGAGGGAGAGAGAGAGGGAGAAGCAGACTCCGCACCGAGCAGGGAGCCTGATGCGGGGCTCGACCCCAGGACCCTGGGATCATGACCTGAGCCGAAGGCAGATGCTTAACGACTGAGCCACCCAGGCGCCTGGGGATCTGAATTCTTAACAGGCTTCCTTGTGCTTCTGATGGACAGCCATGTGGGGCCCTAAGGGTGCACGTACTGAGGCCCAGACCAAGAAATGAGTTGGCTCCAAAGGCAGCGCCCACCCGCAATCCAGTGTGCGAACTGCAGGCAGAACTTGACTGAAGGGCATGAGGCAGGTGTCAAAGCGCTGGGTTTGCCCAGGGAAGGAGCCTGGGACTTGGGGCCTCAAAGGGCAGGGGTGGGCTGGCTCTGTCACAAAGATCCCTCCCTCCCACCACACTTTCTTTCCCAGCTTGGAACTCCCTCCTCTGAGAGTCATTCCTAGGGGCTGAGTTATTCCTAGGGGTTCTGGAGTGGTGTTCTATTAAAGGCTGATACCTTTGGAATTCTTTTTTTTTTTTTTTTTTTTTTTATTTGTCAGAGAGAGAGCAAGTACAAGCAGGGGGAGCAGCAGGCAGAGGCGGGGCTCAATCCCAGGATCCCGGGATCGTGACCTGAGCCGAAGGCTGATACTTAACCAACTGAGCCACCCAGGCGCCCTAGTGCTTTCGGAATTCTTGAAAAGCCATGAAGATTTCAGGGCAGGAAACAGACTGATTTGATCCGGTTGCTATATGCATGTCTGTGTGCCCCCAAATTCATATGCCGAAGCCCTGACCGCTGCCCGACATGATTGCATTTGAAGAGAGGGCTTTCAGAAGATAGAATTAAATGAAGTCATGAGCATGAAGTCTGATCCAATAGGACTGGTCGTCTTGTAAGAAGGGGGAGAGAGATCTTTCTCTCTCCTGCACTGCAAGGAAGGCCGTATGAGCTCATAGTGAGAAAGTGGTCGCCTGTGGGCCAGGAAGAGCTCCCACTCCAACTCGACCACACTGGCCCCTGATCTCGGACTTCCAGCCTCCAGGACTGTGAGAAATTCATTTCTTTGTTTAAGCCACCCAGCCCACGGTGTTTTGTTACTGGTTTGAGACACTGGTTTAAGGGGAGGTGATAGGAAGGATGGGGAGACTGGGGGAGGAAGGTGCTCAGGGCAGACAGGTTTGCTAAATCCAGTCCCCGGTCTGAAGGTTTCCAGAGGCTGAAGAGGGCTCAGAGGGGTTTAAGTGGGATCCTCAGGGGTTAAGTTATAGGTACAAGCATCTGCCTCAAAACCGCATCAGCTCTTCTGAGGGCCTGGCGCTCCTGGGTTCCAGAATAGTTTTCCGCTATGGTTGGGCGTCAGAATCAGCCAGGGGTGCAGTCTAAATCTCTGGGTTTTTGTTTTTTGTTTTGTTAAGGCTAGAGATCTGTAGATCCTTTCCCTGGAGAGTCTGGCTGGCAGGGCAGAGGTCAGGCTGGATGAGAGGTTCCCACCAGGGGTTCTCAGAGCTCAGCAGCATTACTTGGAAGGCTTGTCCACACGCCCATTGCTGGACCCCTCCTCAGAGTTTCAGATCCGATAGGTCTGCAGTGAGGACCCCATCTCCAGGAACGGTTGGTGATGCTGGCCCAGGCCTACACTCTGAGGACCACTGGTCTAGACATTCAGCAGTGTGGCCTGCTGGTGAGAGCCCTGGGGTGGCTAAGGCCATGAGTGTGAGTCCTGCAGGGTCTCTCTGAGGACCCAGGCTACCGACTGTAGGGGCTGCTGGTAAAGACCACTGGTCTGGAGGCCACTGCGGGAGAGTGTGGGCAAGGGCCTGGCAGTCCACACCCGGGCCTGGGAGAGGAGCTTGAGAAAAAAAGCTCCGGAGCCACCCTGTTTCTTGTCCATCTGCCCCCTTCTAAATTCCCTAGCCCCTCACGGGGCCACTGGGCCGATCGGAGGCTGGACACTCGTTGGCAATGGTCTGCTGCCATCTGTCCACACCCATCAGTAGGAGAAGCGGAGTCTCAGCAAAAACCCTGGATTGGGGGTACTTTCGCATAAGATGTGGGTTTGGGTCCAATTTTGCCACTGAGTCGCTGAGGGAGACTTGAGTGTCCATCTGCTGACCTGGAAGACACCCGCCCATCCCCGCTGCCCCACAGGCTCTGCCCCTCGTCCCTCCCCGGGCAGGGGCAGCCCTTCATCTCAGGGTGTTGCCGTGGGGTACCTGTCCTCCTCTGGATTGAGAGCCCCTGAGGGCAGGTCTGGTCTCTTCCATCCCTCCTCTTTCAGAGTCCAGCATAGGGCTGGGCACACTGCACACACCCCAGCAAAGAGGGTGGAGCCGAGCGGGACAGAGGCAAGATGCTTAGAGTGCCTGGTGGCATTGCCCAGAGGGTGCGTGTGTCAGATGCCGCCAGGTGGCACAGGGATGCACAATCGAAAAGAAGGTTTATGTATTTATTAAACGTGTTATCTTTTTATGGCCACTGATTGCTACTTATGGTAATAATATAAGATCTCCATTTATTTATTTTGTAAAGCAGGCTCCATGCCCAATGTGGGGCTTAAACTCATGACCTTGAGATCGAGAGTCATACGCTCTGCCAACTGAGCCAGCCAGACACCCCATAAGATCTCCATTTAAAACAAAGTAATAGGGGCGCCTGGGTGGCTCAGTCGGTTAAGCATCCACCTTCAGGTCAGGTCATGATCTCAGGGTCCTGGGATCGAGTCCCTCAGCAGGGAGTCTGCTTCTCCCTCTCCCTCTGCCCCCTGCCCTCCCTGCTTGTGCTCTCTGCTCTCTCTCATGTGGTCTCAAATAAATAAATAAAATCTTAAAAAAAAAACAAAGTAATAAAATGTGAGTTGATGTAAAGAAAAATGTTAAGTTATTAGCACTACATGTGGAATATGGTTAGTCTGAGCAATGGTGGGTGGGCTCGGGTCAGGGAAATACACCTCTAGTGTAAGTCCCAGCCTTGACCATCAACTTGCTGGATGGTCTCGGGCAAGGCACTTTCCCTCTGTTTCACCAAGTGTGACATGGGAATGTGGCGTGTGGCACTGGGTAGGGGTGGTGGCTGCCATCCGGGCAGCGCAGAGGGGGCAAGACCTGGACAAAGAGGTAAGGAGGGAGGCATGGAAAAGCTGGGGATCACTTGGCTGGGTCCCCACTCTCCTTTAAGCAGAGCCACTGAGATTTCACCTGGTTTTACATATTGGGTTTCTGCATTCAGTTCTATTTAGGAAAAAGAATGCTTTACAAACTCACGGGGCAGGATGAGTTTTAGGACCCGACTCTGACAATAGTTGCTCTAAGCGATGTCTCCTGCCACCTTCATTCCTCTGGGCCAGGGAGAAAGTGGAGGAGGCCCCAGAGGCTCAGGGGCTTAACGCCCTGCCCGCATTGGAGCTCCAGGGCCCCACACCCTCCTACCCCAGCACCAGCCCTGCTCTGAGCTGAGCAAACAGCTATTCTTGGAGCGGCCCTGGCAGAAGCAACAAAGGCACCCATTGTCCCCTGCGGATCCTGCTGGCTTTGCCTCCGTGCCCGGGAAGAACCTTGCAGAACTCATCCCCCAGAAACCTGAGACCCAGGGGCTGGGGACAACTTGACTGTCCCTGGAGGCTGCAGGGAGGGGCTCAGGATGGTGTCGAGGGAGAGAGTGGGGGTACTGGTGGTGGCCATGACCTCCTGCTTGTGAGATGGAGGCTAAAGATAGCGAGCTCAGGACAGGCTGCCAGTCCCCGCGACATCTGCCCCACCGACCATCGCACTCCAGCGTCCAGGACAGGGCCACGCTCCATATATACTTTGGGAATAAATGAATGACTGAACCAACCCTTCTTGGCTTCCCAAACTGTATTACCAGAGGGATTAAAAAAAAAGACATCAGGTTACTTGCTTGCTTGAAAATATTCAGTGGCTCCTGAGTGCCAGCCGATACGATAAAAGTTGGGACCTAACCAGTGACATTCAGCCCCTGGGTCTCAGCTTGACTCTCCAGCCTCTCAGGCCTGCACTATCCCAGCTCACTGTGGCACTTTGCAAATGCAGTTCCTTCTACCTTTCCTTTCCCTGACTTCTCTGCCGGGCAACTGACCATCCCTCGTTAAAGACCCGACTCAATACATTTGTCTCCATCCGTGTCTTTTTCCCTTGTAGCTCCTTGAAGGTGGGGTTTGTCTCTTCTTTCTGTTTCAGCCCCTGGCCCAGTTCAGGCTCATAGTAGCTCAAAGTGTTTGCTGAAGGAAGGGCTGGAAGAGCAGGGCTTGCTTATGTGGTCACTCATGCCCTCAACACATATTGACCGAGGACTTACTATGTGCCAGGAACAGTTCTAGGTGCTAGGGGTAGATCAGCAAAAGAGAGAACATGTTCCCTGGGCCCATGGGGCACACGTTCTCGTGGAAGAGGAAGACTTTCAGTGGGTTACACAGCTGATGATGTGGCTTTGGCGATGAGAATGGCTTTAACATAGAAGCATAGGGTGCCATGAAGCCCTGGTCTGCAGGTCAAGGAGGGCTTCCTGGAGGAAGGGGCATTGGAGCTGGGGTCTAACCCTATACTCTGAAGGACAGCAAGCATTAATTAGACCAGCGGATCTTAAATTTGGAATGTGTGTCAGCATTATCTGAAGGGCCTGTTAAAATACAGACTGTTGGACCATCCCATCTCTGACTTAGCTGATCTGGGGTGGAGCCTGAGAAACATGGTTTATATTTCTTTTTCTCCCCCAAATTGGCGGGGGAACAATCGACAGATATAATTATATATATTTAAAGTGCCCAACGTGATGACTTGCTGTACATATTACATTGTGGAAAGAAACTATACTTCTTTCTTTTCTTAGTTTTAGAATTCATCTAATGGCAAATTAACAAGGGTTATCTTCCCAAAAGTTATGACACCAAATGTGCTATCATTTCTTGAGGTTGATCAGATACCCAGAATCATAGGCACTTCCCGCAGAAGACGCATGATGTAAACCAGACATGGTTGGTCACCAGTGTTTATAAAACCAGACCTGGGGAAGGACCAAGGCCTGGCGACACAGGCACGGTCTTAATATCACGAATGTGTAGCCTGGAAACTGCGTTTCTAACAAGTTGCCAGCTGCTGTTGTTACCGCTGCTGGTCCAGGGATCACAGTTTGAGAACGAGCGAATTGGACAAAGAGACGAGAAAGAGGTGGATAAAAGAGGAAAAATGGTACAGAGGTGGAGAGTGCCTGGGGCTTGAGGTGGGGTACCACGAAACGAGGGTAGTGAAGAACACTGCTCAGAGGAGGTGACGTCTGAGTAAGCCTTGATGGATGAAATGTCAGGCTTGCAGAGGTCTGGGGAATAGTACTCCAGGCAGAGGGAATAGCACGTACAAAGGTCCTGTGGCACGAATGAGCTTGGTGTGGTCAAGAGCTAATAGCATCCACAAAACCAATGTGGCCAGAGTGGAGTGTGTGCAGGGTAGTCGGCAGGAGATGGGATCAGTGAGGCAGGGCCTGGATCTCTCAGGGACGGGGAGACCATGGCACCCCACTTCTCTAATGCTTCTAACTGGATCACAGACCACCCCCCTCCTTGGCCTTTGTCCTAAGGATACTTTCTAAAACACTCACACCAACTGAGCAATGGGGAGGAAGTCTAAGGGTCAAGGGAGTGAGATGGTGAATTTTGATTCTCCAGGCTCTTCCCCAAGGTGGGGTACATCTCTGTGCCCTTCCCTGTTTTCCCAGCATTTTACTGTGCCTGCTTCTCCTGCCCCAGTACCCTCTGCCTATCTTCTGCCAGAGAGTGATGGGCAAGACACCGTCAGGAAAAATGACCGGCCAGCCTCTGCCTTGGGGTATCCCAGGGGAGGGGGTGGGGGATCGCTCCTACCTCCCACCTCATCCTGAGGTCAAATGTAATTAGGAGAGTGCTCTGCAGAGGCAAGAGACCATTGTTAAGGTCATCTGTGCCCTGAAGCTCCTGCAGACTTTAGGAAACGGATCCTGACGTTTCTTCCCCAGAGAGAAGGGGATGTCTCTCACTCCCCTGGACAGATGCATAAACCAAGGGAGGGAGAGGAGAAGCTGTCTACACAGCCCGGTTTGTGTGCCCACACAGTCAGGCACAGTGTGATCACCCCGTTACTTGACTCCAAGGTTGCCCTTTCTCTCATCCTTCCCGGCTCTGGGGGTGTTTCCGCAGAGAAACCAAAATGAGTAGGGAGTTTGAAACCAACATGGAGAGGCCACTCGCTCTGTGCCCTCTCCAGGTTCAAGCCCAAAGCAGATGGGGACCCGGGTCAGCCCCAGCGAGGAAGCAGCTGCCGGGTAAAGGGACTGTCGGGGAGATGGTGTGGGCAAGGCATACATGTGCCAGATCTAAGAGAAGATGCTTGGGACTGAGAGAAGGAAACAGGAAGTACCTTTAACAACTGCTGCAAAGTAAATCTCTAGGAAAAAAAAAAAATCCCTTCTTCCTTTTTTTCTGTGCATTTACTTACTTATAGCTCGCTGGAAACCAGCACTCAGAATGTGCCTGGGTCAGGGCGTCACCCCCAAGGGTGGGTCAACCATAGGGTCTGCTGAGGAATCCCTGAGTGACCCCCTCACCCACAGGGGAAGCCCCGACTGTGTGTCTGCAGGGAACGGGGGCAGCGCGTGCATCTCAGGAAAGGGGGCCCAAGCCCTTGGGAAAGGGGGTGGGTGTTGAGACTTGTTCATTCACTTTTGTCACTCAGGAAGTGAGGGGTCCAAACATACTCCCTTACTAACTGGGCCCAGGGTCCACCAGGCCTTGCCCCTTGATGTCTCCTTGGAGACCCTGGGTAGGGGGGGGCATCATGTGGGGTCTAGAGTCAGAACCTGTGTCTGAGTCCAGAAGGACTCTGAAAGGGGGTGGGTGAAGTGTTTGGGGGCAATGGAGGGTGGAAGAGACCCAGGCTGAGAGGGTCACCCAGTTCAACTTGCTAGTTTTCAAGTCACACAGAAGAGAGTGGAGATTAAGAGCATGGGTTCTGAGTCAGACAGACCTGGACCTGAATTCTGTGTGACATCGGGCAACTGGCCTCACTTCTCTGAGCCCTGCTTCCTCGTCTACAAAATGGGATGATCTCAGCATGACCCCCAAGGTCTGTGGTGAGGAAGATACAAGAGAATGCATTAGGTTTCCAAGTGCTCACTAATATCCCTGCTATTATTCATACTGACACTAGCTCTTACCACTCTGGATACTAGGAGTGACAAGAGCAGTAATAGCCCCATCTCCTTTGTTCTAGAAGAGGTTTCCTTCCACTAGACCAGTGGTTCTCAACTGGAGGTGTTTTTATCCTCCTGCTAGGGGACTGCTGGCATTATCTGGAGGCATTTTGGGTTGTCACAGTGGCAGGGGGGTTACTACGGGCATCTAGGGGTTAAGAAGCCAGGGATGCCACTAAACGTTCTACAACGCACAGAACAGCCCCCCACAGCAAACGATTATCCGGCTCCATATGCACTAGAGCCGAGGGTCAGAACCACTGCGTGTGCTATTCAGTACAGGGACAACCAGCTACCTGTGGATATTGAGCACCTGAAATGCAGTGAGTCTGTACTGAGACGAGCCCTACGTATAAGATACACGTTGGATTTCAAAGACTTAGTATGAAAAAAGACAATGTAAACTATCTCCTTAATCATTTTGGTATTGATTAGATATGGGAGTACTAGTATTTTAGATCTCTTGGGTTAAATAAAATATATTATGAAAATTAATTTCACCTCTTTATTTGAATCCTAAAAAATGTGGCTGTTGGAAATTAAATGTACACCTGCCACTCTCTGTGGCTGGCATGCTATTTCTGCTGGACAGCGCTGGTGTAGACTCTTGGGGTTCTACTCTTGGGGGTGATGGGGTCTTGAGTGAAGTGCAGCTGGGAGACGGGGGTCATCGTGGCAGTGGTGGCTTTCTTGAGAAAGGACACAGGGGATCATCACACCTCTGCCCCCTGCCAGAGGGAGGAAGAGGAGTCCACCCCTGCCCCATGCACTGCCCCTGCTGGGGCTGGGCCTCTCTCTTCCAGGACAGGGCAGGGCAGGAGGCCCGAGCATGGCCCCCCTCTTTTCCCCATCCCCCCACCAGAGGCACCATGCCAGCCTTTCAGGCTGCAGCAAAAGTGCCCCAGTGAACAAACAGGCGGGTATAGGGACAGCTGAGGCTTAGAGACCTCAGTGCACTGGCTCCTGGCCCGCTCCCTGGCAGTGCCCGGTTTAGGATCAGGGGTGGGGAAAAGAGGGGAGCTCTTCCAGGCCACTGAGGCCGGGCCCACAGTCCCCTGCTGTGTTATGACCCTCAGAAACCACCCTTGAGGTGTCCGTGCGGACAACTGAGGCCAGGGGCAGATGAGCGGAGAGGGTCCCTGGTCTGCATGGTGACGGGACACTTGTCCTCACAGAAGGAGGCTGGGGCCCTGATGGTATCAGCATGGCTGGTGCCTGCTGAAGAGGTGGCAGGGGACTGGCTGGGCAGGGCTGCCAGGGCCACCGGAGGTGACCGAGAGGATGGGCTGGGGAGGGTGTGTGGGAAGACACAGGGATGGGATTTGGTGAGGGTCTGGGGGAGGCGGGGTGCTCTGGATGACAGAATGATTTGGGAGCAATAAGGCACATTGGCACCTCCAGCTCAGCTCAAGGCACAGAGAGGTTAGGGGACCTGCCTGAGGTTATCAGCGTGGGGTCCCACCTTAGAGTCCTGCATGCTCCCTCCTGTCAGCGCTGACCCGTCCCATCTAGCTAGGGGGAAACATTTTGCATGCTTGGAATAGAGTGTTGCTTTGATAGAATGCTCATGGAATGACCCTGCCGGGACCCTCTCCACCCCTTAATGCACACCAGCCACACCTTCGCAAGGATGCCCCACAGAATACAGGAGGTGGACCTTTGGACTTGCCTGCTTCCTGGGGGCTGGGGGCAGTGGGGAGGGGCATGACCTCAATTTCCCCACCCTATGTCCTGCTGTCTCAGAAATCCTGCACCCCACCCAAATTTGTGGGCCAGAGGACAGGGGGAGGGAACAGGGTGCCGTCAGGGACGCTCTTCTGCCAAACACCCTGCCCCTGCACCCTCCAGCCTGGCAGAACCAAGTCCTCCCCAACCCCAGGGTGAAGTCAGGGGAAGGCATTCAGGGACATGGAGCTCACAGCCAGTGCCTGGGGACAGGCCAACCACCAGCAGCCCCCACAGGGTGAAATTGGAGCCTGAGTAACCCCCAGGGCCAGATTCCACCCCAAGGCAGCTCCCCTCTGGCCCGGCCCCACGCCCCCCCCTCACCCCCCCTCCCCCAGCAGATCCTGGAGGAAGCTCAGCTGATCTGAGGTGGGTGGTGAGTCAGAAGGTTCTGAGAGGAAGGGGGAGCCTAGGGGGGGGAAGGGAGGTGCTGAGGGGAGAGCAAGGGGAAAGACTAGGGTTCTCCCAGGTTGTCCTGGGAGAGGGGCTGCAGAGGGTCAGACCCTGGGAAGACTGGGGTCCAGGGGAGGGGCTCTGGGAAAGGGGTGACGAGGGAGCTGGGTCTGGGTCGGGGTGGGAGAGGGTCTCAAGATTTCCGGGAGGCTGTCAGTTTGAGGACAGTCAGGCTTCTGAGTGAGTTTCTTAGGATTTCCGGATGCAAGGGCCTCAGGACGAGGAGCAACTCGCGCTGGAGGAAGGCCGTCGCGTCCCCACATCCGAGGAGGGTCTCGGGATTTCTGGGGTCGGGGGGGGGAGGGTCTCAGGCCGTCGCGGTGGCCCCACTCACCTGTAGACATCGGTCCAGAGGTAAGTGCCCAGCACGTACACCGCCTCGACGCGGCTCCCGTACTGCAGCCGCACGGTCCGCTCGCGCAGCATCTTCCCGCAGTGCCGGTCCTCGCTCGTCCAGGGTCCAGGTCGGGTCCGCCCCGGGCACCTGCGGCAGGTGAGCCCACTCCCGCTGCCTGCGCCGCGGCCCGGAGCTCTGCTTTATCTACGGCCGGTGGGCGGGGCGGCCGGTCGGCCTCCTCTCGCAGGGGGCGGGGGGCCCGTCCGTCAAGCGTGGCCACGCCCCCACACTTCTCGCAACTCCCCCCCGCCCCCCCCATCGCCCGCGCACCGCCCCCCCTTCCCCAACCCCCGGCCTGTAATCCGGGTGAAGTCAGCGGTTGCCAATTTCCTCCTTTCCACGCTTGGTTCACTCGCTCAGCATACTCTCAGTGGGCTCCCAGCTACCCGGTGCCAGGACGCAGGGCCAGCCTCCCCTCCGGGCGCCCCCAGCTTTTCAGGGCAGATAATGCAGCGGTGGAGCCGTCATAGGGGCGAGGACAGGAAGTGGTGGCAGCCCAGAGGGAGTGGGCGCACTAGCCCAGCTTGGGGTCCGGGCCTGAGCCTTTCTAAAGGAGGCGTTTGCAAACTAAGGGGAAGGGAGGAGAGGGAGTCCTGGGAGCAAAGCCAGGGAGCCGAACACAAGCTGACATCCCCTCCACCCCCACCGATCGGGGAGAATGGGGAGCGGTTGCAGGGGAACCCAGCAGCCTACAGGGTCAGAATGCCAAGCCAAGGCATTGCTGGCTGGGTGTGCAGTGGGAGCCCCGGGGTGGCTTCTTCAGCGAGAAGGGGCCGGAGTGGACAGAGGTTACAAGAAGGAGGGGGCAGGCTGGAGGGGGTACATGTTTGAGAAGGGAGTAGTGTTGCTGGGAGAATGGGAGCCCTGGGAAGGGGTGCACCTGAATGAGGGGATGGAGGCTCACAAGCGCCCAGAGCTGAGATACACCCAGCCTCTGACCCCAGCGGCCTTTTTGAGGCGGCCCAAATTAGGAGATGGTGATGAGCCCGGTGGCTCGTGGGTAGCCAGGATTTGGGAGGAATGTGGGTGGACAAAGGGAAAGGTCTGAGTTGGGCTGGGGGGGGGCATCTGCCCCCAGAGGCTCACAGAGCCAGGGAGACCCTGGTAACTTTTGACAGGAGTGAGACTCAGGAGACAGCTCAAGGGCAGCTACCTGCCAAAGAGGAGAAAGATTGTGCATCTGGGAGTTGACTTTGAGGGTTCCCCCAGGTGGGCTCTTGTCTGGGCACCCCTCCACTGGAATTACTTTTGAGCCCCTACTATGGGGCAGATACTGGGCATATGCCAGAGGTCCCCCCTTCTTGGGGTCACAAAGCATGATACCCTCATCTCACCCATGGGGGAACCAGGGCCCTGGAGTTGGGGGGAGGAACGCTGCACCCCCACCCTGGGGCCTGGCAGGTCACGATGGGGAGCAGAATAGTGACAACGTCAGGCAAGGGGCGGTGATTGCCCGGAGAGAAGGAGTGAGCGGGCCCTGAATGCGTTCTTCTTGTGCGCCAGGCACGGGTCCAGCGGCGCTTTTCATGTATTAGGATTGGATCACTGTGCCCCTCCCAATAACCCTGCCACTTTCCAGATGAAGAAAGCGAGCCGCACAAAGGTTAAGGAATTTGCCCTCAGTCTCCCAGCTCCGGAGAGTGGCGGGGCCAGGGTAGGAAATTTTGTGGCCCGTAGGGGAACGGGCAAGGTGGGGGGCGGGCAGGTAAGGGCGGAGAAGGAACACTGTCTCTTAATTGGTAGATGAAGAAACCCAAGTTCTAGTTCCTTTGTTGACACTGCCGTTGTGGAGCCCTGGGCAATTCGCCCTGCCCTTTGGCACCTCGTTTTTGTCATCTGTGAATGACTGATGTCTCAGCATAGATGTGAGGATGGCATTAAATGAGACAACGTGTGGAAAACACTTAGCACAGTGCCTGGTACAAAGCAAGCACTCAAGAGATGAAACTCCCTCTCCTTAAAAAATCCAACCTGGACCCAGTGGACCCACATTCAGGTTCCTGCCCCTGGCTCAAGGCCTGCAATGGGTGTTGGGTCACAGCGCCTGTTCGGTGTGCGGGGAGCCTCCCAGTGCCCAAGGGTTTAAAATAGCTGAAGTGGTCACAGCTGTTGGTGGATTCAGGGCCGGAGGTCTCACGCATCACGGCTGCTCCCACCGCTCCCCTGGGGCCCGGAAGAGCCACAAGGCATCTCATTGTGCCTTTTGGGGAATGCCAACAAAGAAGAGGCTTAGCTTGGGCCAGTTCCTGGTACTGATCCGCACTCCACACCCCCAACTCCAGCTCCTGCCAAGCGTGTGGCTGGAGAGCCTGGGCCGGGAGGGCTCCTCTGAGCTGTTCCATGCTATGATCCTTTCCCTGGGGGTCTCCCTGTGCCAGGCCTTGGGGAGGTGACTCAGACATCTCATGGGCCTGCTTTAAGAAGAGTGACAGCTCACTGAGGGCGTCATTCATGCAAGAATTTAAAAAGAAAGAAATATACAACGAATACCTGATTAGTATAGAAAAAGAAAAAAAAAAAAAAAAGATCACCCAGGACCTCAGGACCAGAGAGACACCACCGTTAACTCTTTCTGAGTATGATCTTGCAGGGCCCGCCTGGAGGCAGTCTGGTGTGGCTGTGGGTGACGGTGCTGGCTGAGCCCTTAGGCTCTGCCAGGAGCCACCCTCAGGGCTTTGCACCTCTTAGCTCATTTAATCCTCCAACAACCCTATGAGGTGGGAGCTATTATTATTCCCAATTTGCACGGAGGTACCAACTGGCCAGGCAGTGAAGAGCATGCATGGCCTTTGGACTTGGCAAAGCTGGGGTCAAGTCCAGTTCTGCCCCTCGCTAGCTAGGGGGCTGCTCTGGACCTTAGCTGCTTCTTCCTTACAGGGCCTGCTGGGGGTATCCAGCCGACAAGGTGGTAAGGATTAATGAGGTGGTACACACAGTGACATTCTTAATGCATCAGAGTCCAGCTCCGACTAAGTCCAATAGATGGTAATTGTTTTCTAGATGCACATTTTGGACTGTACATGCTGTTCTATAACACTTCAAAAATCCTCTGCAATTTATCACGAACATGCATTCCTAGGGTGATATCATCATCCCCCTTTATGTTGTCCAGAACTTCAGAGTTTGTGGATGAAAGCAAGGCTCTGATGAACCAAGGAGACTCCCAGAGGGGAAGAGATTGGAGAGAGGTCACCCAGCCAGACAGCAAAGACAGCAATGGAAGAATGCAGAGCAGGGAGTGGTGATCTTTAGCGAGTGTCACTGTGTGCCAGGCTGTACCAGGCACCAGGTGGTGTGAGATGTAAAAACAGGTAGCTGTGGCCATTCTTGGGAAGGGTAGGGCAGGAGCAGTCCTCTGTGATCAGCCCTTGATCACTGCTGGGTGGGGGGGGGGGCGGGATTTCTTCTAGCTGGTCGAAGGATCAAACTGACATGAGACAGATTAACAAGAGAAAATCAAACAGTGTTTAATAGCATGTATACCTTCTCTGTACACGGGGGAGACCCAGGCAAACGGAATAGCTCCTGAAGTGCCTGAAGTCATCACCTTAGATACCATCTCCAATTAAAGACAAAAGAAGGTGTTGGGGTAGGGAGTCAGTTATGGGAGGTGACCAGGCAAAGCACAGTCAACAAGGGTCAGGTTGTGGCAGATTTAAGTCCAAGCCTTTTCCACTGATAGCGTTTCTAGAGATTTAGAGTCATCCCCCTCTTCCTGGTACAGAGAGGGAGACACTCTTACAAATGGAGTTTCCCTTATACACATCAAATGTCTCTTACAAAATGGTAACTTCTAGTGGTTTTCAGAACTTCTCTTGTGTCTGCAGGTTCTTAAAAATAACCAGTTTAAAATAAGCAATATGCCAAAAAGGCATATTTTGGGATGGCAAAATTTGCTCCTGTACATCACCATTAGGCCCCCTAAAGCCACCCAAGCACATGCCTGAGTCTAAGGCCCTTCTCTACAGAAGTTCTGGAGAGGTCACTAAGCCAGGGCTTGGGGACCCAGAGGAGGAGTGCAAGGCTGCCTTGTAGATGAGGGGAGGGAGCCATTAGCCCAGGTGAGACCTGAAGGGTGTGCTGCAGGGGAGGAGGAGATAAGGAGAGTCCCAGACAGAGGCAAGCACACATACTGGGGTCTAGTGAGTTCCATCTGGCCAAGGTTTGAGTAGGGCAGGGGCTGGCCAGGCCACGACCAGGTCACACAGTGCCTTGTAAGTCATAGGAAGGACATTTGGCTTTATCTTAAGGTCACAGGAAAGCCTTGCAAGGACCTTGAAACATGGCAAATGTCATGATGGGTGCTTTAGGAAAATCACTCCGACGGCCATGTGGAGCTGACTCTGACGGGAATTCTGATAGGAGGCCAGAGTGGGGAGATGATGGGGCATCCGTCCCCAAGGCAGCTCCTCTGTGCCCAGGGACCTCCCCCACCCTGCCCTCAAGAGCAGCTCCCCACACCCTGGGTCTTTCCTTGTTCCCTCACATCCCCTTTTCCCCAGGAAAGCCCACCCTACTTGGAAGGGGTCTCTGGCCAGTCAGTGAAGGAGGGATGGGGCATTAATTCCACTTCTGCCTCAGCCCTCAGTCCTGTAAGCCATTCTACTCAGGGGAAGGGAAGGGCTGGGATGTTACATTGTTACATTTATAAAGTGGCTTGAACAAAGCAGTCATTTCACCTTTAATACCATAGGTAGGCAGAGTGAGAGAGGTGCGTCCTGCTCTGCACTCACCCTTGAAAGCTTTCCAGGAGGGGTGTGTGTGTGTGTGTGTGTGTGTGTGTGTGTGTGTGCAGAGGGAGAGGGAGAGATGGTTTGATTGTTTTCTGCGGGGGAGAGGGACAGGGAGAGAGAGAATCTTTTTTTAAAAGACTTTATTTATTTATTTGACAGAGAGAGACACAGCGAGAGAGGGAACACAGCAGGGGGAGTGGGAGAGGGAGAAGCAGGCTTCCCGCGGAGCGGGGAGCCCGATGTGGGGCTCGATCCCAGGACCTTGAGATCATGACCTGAGTTGAAGGCAGATGCTTACTGACTGAGCCACCCAGGTGCCCTGAGAGAGAGAATCTTAAGCAGACTCCCCACTGAGCTCAGAGCCTGATGTGGGGCTCGATCTCATGACCCTGAGATCATGACCTCAGTCAAAACCAAGAGTCAGACACCTAACCAGCTGACCTACCCAGGCGCCCTGAGAGATACTTATTTTAAGGGTTTGCTTCATGCTATTATTGGGGCTGGCAATTCTGAAATTTGTAGAGCAGGACCGCAGGCTAGCTGGAAATTCAGGAAGACTTGATGTTGCTGTCTTGAGTCCGAAATCTGCAGGATGGAAACCCAGGCAGAATTTCTATGTTGCAATCTTGAAGCAGATTTACTTCTGAGAAACCTGTGTCTTAAGATCTTCAACTGATTGAATGAGGCCCACCTGCAGTGTGGAGGTGATCTGCTTTTCTCAAAGTCTGCTGATTGAAATGTTAACCACATCTAAAAAGAATACCTTCACAGCAACATCTAGTCTGGTGTTTGACTAAACAACTGGACACCACAGCCTAGCCAAATGGACACATAAAATTAACCGTCACAAGTGCCAAAAAGTGGGCTAAGGCTTTGGTGCTTTAGGTCACCAACTATGGGGCATTGATTTCCAGCCAGTTATCCTTGCTGCAACCTCAGAGGTAAGTACTTTTATTACCCTCATTTTACATTTCAAAGGGTAAAATGACTTGCACAGCATCTTATCCCCAGTCATTAAGATTCAAACCCAGCTCAGTGGGAGGACAGAACTTGGATGAACCCCTCCACACCCTGAAATCAAAGCTGCAAAGGTAAATCCTAAAGAAAATGTATGTAAAGGGCCAAATCTCTGAAAAGTTGCCAAGGGGCCAGAGTAAACGGACTCAGTCTATTTGTTGCACTGTGTGCAGTGTGGTAGGCAGCCACTGGCCACTGAGCATCTGAACTGGGGCTAGTCTGAATTGAGATGTATGGTGAGTGTAAAATACACACCGATTTTGGAGACTTCGTATGCAAAAAAAGGTAATTTAAAAAATTGACTACATGTGCAAATGATATTTTGTATATATTGGATTAAATAAAATGTGTTATTAAAATGATTTGCACCTCTTTGTTTTGATTTTTACAATGTTGCTATGGGAAAGTTTTACTTTGCTTATGAGATGTGCATTTGCGGCTTGCATACTTCTGTTGGAAGTGCTGGTCTAGCCTCTTCTAAACGGTTAGGCAGCAGCTGTGGCCCCCTTGCTCATGCCTGCCTCTTCCGGGTTGAGCCTTCCTGCCCAGACATAGTAAATATTTGGGGAAGAGAGTGGAATGCCTTGGAATTCCCAAAAGGCATCAGGGGGCTCCCTAGCAAGAGATACGGAAAGGACAAGGTGGCGGAGGAGGAAGGGATGACCACTAGGTGGCGCCAGATCCCCACCTTAGAAGCAGGGAGGAGGGAGGTTTTTCTCACGTGAGGCATGGTACCAGCCAGATCAAGGAAGGAAGGTGCCTTTCTTTGTCTTAGCGCCTTCCTTTAGCTTTTGGTAACTTCTCCTCCCACCGGATGGCTGGAGTCAAGGCTTAGGGACTCCATTTGTGTGAGGTCAGTGACAGGTCCCTTGGAGTGGGACCCTCTCCCTGGAGAGAGGGACAACAGCAGCCCAGAGAAGGGGGAGTGAAGCCCAGAGAGGCACAGCGACCTGCCCAAGGTCACACAGTCGGCCAAGTGCTCTGAGCCTCATCCTTTGTGCCTGTCCTGTTGTCTTACCGCCTTGGTCCTGTGAGCCTGGGCTGTTGATTCATTCTAAAAAGCACTTAATAAATCATCCCTGAGCATGCATCATCACTGAACTGGGCAGGGGGAGGGGCACGAGTCCATAGACACAGTCCATCCTAGCAATCTAGCAGGGGTGACACAAGCACCCCCCCACAACCCTTTTTATAAGACTACTTCTCGGGCATTCACAACTACCCGGAGGCAGGCGCTGTGATTATTCCTGCTACATCCCACAAGTGGTTAAATTCTCCATCTCTAGAATCGGTCCGCCTGGATTTAAATCCACAGCCCCGCCACTTGTTGGCTTAGGAGACCTTGGACAAATCGTTTTACACGAGTCTTGGTTTTCTCAACCGTGAAATGAGGGTAACCATGGCACCCACTTCCCAGGTTGTTGTGAGGTGGAAACGAGAGAAGACATAAAAAGGACCAGGCACGTCGAAAGTGCTCCATTCATCTTGCTTGTTTTAGTGGGCATCACGCAAGGCCTCTGCTGACCAGTGCTCCAGCAAAGGTATCAGCTTAGTACCGTGGAGGGAATGCACAGGCCTGGGGTGGATTCCCTGGAAGCAGATCCTGCCATAGAAATTCAGGGCAAGTTGTTTATTTGAGAGGCTGTCCCAGGAAGCACCAGTAGGCGAGTGAGGAATTGAGGCAGGAGAGGTTAGGGAGTCAATAGGGAGAGTAGTGCCAAATTTACCGCTGTAGGCAACTGCAGTTTGGGGGGTCTCTGGGAGGCAGCATGGAGCATGAACTCAGAGTTGTCCCCAAGAGGGGTGATGGAGCCGGGGTGTTCATCCTCCAACTGAATCAGTGGTGGAGGGCTGCACCTGGGTGGGGGCGGGGTGATTCCTTAGCACTCCTGGCCTGTGGTCTGCGGCAGAGAGACCCTTCTGCCAGGTGAAGAGATACAGGAGCTCTTGGAAGGCGGGCTGGGATACGCAACCTCTGCTTCACAGAGGAGGGAAAATTAAGTCAAGCTAAGGAAAGAAGGGAAGGCTTTCTGGAAGAGGTGGCTCTGGAATTCACCTTTGAGGGATGAGTGGGAGTTTGATGACGGCATTGCTGGCAGGAGACAGGGCACGGCCAAGGAAGGTGAGCGTGGAAACTCAGGGAGTGAGGGTACATGGTGGGGAGATGTTTGGGGGACAGGGCCAAGAAAAGTCTGGGGCCGGGCCGTGGAGGCTTTGAGTGCCAGGCCAGAGAGACTTCTGGCTGGATTCTTTGGGCACTAGGGAGCCATGGAAGGTAGGATCTCTGGCTGCTGGTGAGGGTGGGCAGGAGGGCCTCCTAAGAGCAGGTGAGAGGCCGTGCTAGAGCTGACACGTGATGAGGGCTCATCTGGGACTCAGTGGGACTGAGTTTAGACAGAGGTGGAGTGGAGGTTAAAGAACTTTCTGGGGACAGGCAGGTCCTAGAAATCTTGGAGCCTGGAGCCCTTTCTGTCCCTCCCAGGGGCGGAAACCTCAGGTGAGCTTTCTGTGCGGTGGGGCTCGGCTGTGCCATATGTCCACCTTCCAGCAGGGGGCGCCACCGGTACAGAAACCCTCAGCTTCTCAGCGATCACAAACGGAAGAAAGAAGGGCCCCCTCCTCCGGCTCGGCTCGGAGTGAGTCAATTGGATGCATTCCACTCTTTAGGGGTGGGCCTTGAGACCTAGCAAGACACAGCCAGCAGCAAGGAGTTGGGTGGGCCTGGATTTAAATCTGAGCGCCACCTTTATCTCTCAACGTCTTTACCTTTCCATTCTCCCATCCGTGAAATGTAGGTGATAAAAGTATCTTCTCCAGATGATTGTTGCTAGGATGAAATGAAATAAAGCACATTAAAGCCCCTGGCACATACTAGGCGCTCAGAAAATGGGGCCAAGTTCTGGAAACGGCCACTAGCCATGAGGGCTGAAGCCAAGTGACAGGAGCCGTCCAGAGACCTGGACCTTGCCCGAGGATGCTAGTCCACCTCCACAGTTGGTGGACCCTAAAGTCACTGGGGAAGCGGGAGCGGGTGACCTGGTTTTCATTTCCACAGCTAATGCTACCTGAGTGTCACTGTGGGTTCTTGGTGCCCTTGAGGTGGCTTTTCTGCCTAGAGAAGATTATTCAGTCTCCTTTGGTTTTCCAAAATTAACATTCAATTTCTTACAGTTATAAATTCAATAACCCCACTTCAGTGTTTGAGTCTTCCATGGATAGAGCAACTTTTAAAATAAGTTTTAAAAATTATCATTTAAAAATGATGAATGTTTGTTTACGATCTTGGTTAAACATGTGTAAACACTTTAAATGGAATATATAAATTTAATATATTCAATTTCTGTTTAAAATACTTCACTTGCCTTAATGACAAACAAAACTTTCTCAAGCACTTAAATAGTTCTTAGAAATCTAATAATTTATGTTAATAAATATGGTGAATTTAAATTCTCAAAACCACTCTGATGCTGTTGACAAACTTGGTTAGATTTCAATTTAAAATTCCTAAGTCTAAATCAATCAATGATTCATTTGTGCATTTTCAATTAGAACCCAGCCTTAAGGCTGATCTGTTACATCCATGGAGCATATTCTCTTAAATATTATAAACACTCAAAATTCTAAACACGCACCCATTATTTTTTAATGTCACTATGTAACTGCTATGTGTTTCTCTTAAATACCTTTGCACTCGATTCTTATCAAGCTTAAGAAAAGTGGGTTCACGGAGGTTACGATTTTGCCACTCCAAGCAAATATTGGGGTTAACTTCCCAAGCCATTTTGGGGTTATCTCCTCTAAGATTTCTTAATATCCACAGAAACCGCAGGTTTAGATGTAGGTTTTTGCCCATGACCTTGATGGGACATGAGTCCTATGTATGTCACTCGAACAGGATTTCCCGTCACCTGAAAGGGAGTGGTTGTGTAGCCTGCTTCCTGTGGATTCCCTATTTCTCAAGTCATATTTGAGGTTAAGTGTTTGGGTTTGGGTTTTGGTTCAACTGGATTTACTGCTTGAATCTATTTTGAACCCCATTCAGGGACTTCATTTTGGGGCCACCCAGTTACAGATATTTAAATGACACCCAACTGAATCTGTCTGCTTTTGTTTGGTTCCTAGGGAAAATTCTAAGGTGTTTATAGTGACAACTTAAGAATTGACAACTCAAGTCTTAAGTTGAAGCTTAAGAAACCTGCATGCAGCTGAAGAAACGGGGTGCGGGTAGGGGGCAGAGGTGGAGTCTGGGAGGGGCTTCCTCTTCATGCTGGTCTCAGCTTCTCTGACCAAAACCCCCCACCCCCTATCCAGGTCTATGATGCCGATCACCCTCGCTTCTTTTCTTTTTTTTTAAATATTTTATTTATTTATTCATGAGAGACAGAGGGAGAGAGAGAGAGGGAGAGAAGCAGAGGGAGAAGCAGGCTCCCAAGGAGCAGGGAGCCCGATGCGGGACTCGATCCCAGGACCCTGGGATCATGACCTGAGCCGAAGGCAGACGCTTAACCATCTGAGCCACCCAGGCGCCCACCCTCGCTTATTTTCTCAGATGATTTGTCACCAGCTGAAAATATCTTGTGCAAGCAAATAAAAACACAAGACACCCAGTTAAATTTGAATTCCAGATGAACAATGGATAATGATCCCAGGTTCCAAACATTGCATGGTGCATTGAAAACTATTTGTTGTTTATCTAAAATTCAAATTTACCTGGGCACCCTGTAGTTCATCTAGCAAGCCTACCCTACTTCTTTGTGGTGCTAAGTGCCTGTCCTACACCTTCTCCCCACAGCTAACACTGTAAGCCTGTGAAGGTTCAGTCTCTCTGTCTTGTTCACTGCTGTATTCCTGGTGCCCAGCACGGGACTGGACTCATGGTATCCCTTTTTTTGGGAGGTTGCCCTTGGTGATCTCTTGAGCAATCAGATAGAGCCTGGGCTGAGTTCAACACCAGGTTTTCTTCTTGGGGCCGCCTGGGCCTGGCTGGGTTCATCCTAGACAATTTTTTTTTAAAGAGTTTATTTATTTGTCAGAGAGAGAGAGACAGAGAGAGAGAGAGTGAGCACAAGCAGGGGGAGCGGCAGGCAGAGGGAGAAGCAGGCTTCCCACTGAGCAAGGAGCCCGATGCGGGGCTCGATCCCAGGACCCTGGGATCATGACCTGAGCCGAAGGCAGGTGCTTAATTGACTGAGCCACCTAGGCATCCTATCCTGGGCAAATTTTTTGAGTGTGTTGTTCTAGTGTCTTGTGACGGAATTTGGAGCTGGGGGTCAGCATTTCCTGCTGTTTCTCATGGTCGGGACCAGTCGGGGAGCCTGGCCCAGGGGCCTCTGAGCCCTGATGTTGCACCTGCTCCACCGATCCGGGGCCAGTACATGGCCACCCACGGCAAAGCTGAGTGAGCCGCTCACTAGTCCCACCTGTTACGTTCCCAGTGCCCCGAGTGTACCCGAGAGAGCAGGGGTCCCACATGTGACCTGCAGGAATGTGCTCTCCTGGGTCTGGTGGGGACCTTCCTCCCCTCACAGACCCTTGCAGGCTCCCAGGAGGGTCCCTGGGGTCCCCATGTGGAGCTGGGCTGCATGGAACCACCCTCACTCCAGCCAGGGAGGGGTCGAAGCCTCAGCCTCTGCACCCGTGAACCAGCCTCTGAGTGCACAGATACGCCAAACCTCACACTCAGGCCCAGACCTGCACTTGTGTGTGCTCAGACACGCACATGAGCTTATCCTGCTTTGATCCCATGGACCCTGTAAGCTCCCCAGGAGCCTTCCTGGGATCCAGCCCCCTCTTGGAGGGCATGTCCCATCCTGAGGGGCAGTGAGGGGCTGGGAAGTCTGCCCCCATCCCTGGCAGTGAGCTCCCGGCGTTCAGGGACCTCTAATTCATCAATAACCATTTACTGAAGGGTATGAGCAGAGACCTTGTCCCCACACAGCAACAAAATTAAGCATCGAGCCCTGCTTCACGCCAGGCACTGCTCTAAGTTCTTTAGCTTAGAGCTTAGAACTCACAGAGTGCTCTCAGTAAGCTTAGGAGGTAGGGACTACCATTACCCTCACGTTACTGAAGGGGAAACTGAGGCACAGAGATTCAGTGATGACAGTGGTGAATTCATTTGAGCCCTGTGAGCCTGACAACAGTGAAGGTTAAGAGACACCCCCCCCCCACATAACTCCCCTTAGCCACATAACTTAGTTAAGACTCATAGATATCTCCTGGTTTCCCTATGTCCCCCCGTTTCCAAACTCCATTCTTCACCGGATAAATGATTATCTGAACTGCTTGTCCCCATGGATCCGTCAGAACAAGGTGCTTATTAACCAAGCTACTTTCCTTCCTCCCTGGGCATCTGGCCCACCCTCAGTATGGGCCAGCTACAGCCCCCCCTAGAAATAGTATTGCCGTGGGGGAGAACTAGTCTACCTCCCCATCACCCAAGTTCCCTCCCGCTTCCCCACACCTGGTTCCTCTTGCCTCATTCACTCCTTTCTATAAAAGAAAAGACTTTTTTTGCCCGCCTCTTGAGATGCCTGCAGAATGTACGGTCAGAGCTCTCCCTATTGCCAGAGCCCTCTCCCTCTCCGCCCGCTGAAATCGTCCCTTCCTCCCCCGCAACAATCGGTGTGAATAACACCTTTCGTTCCCTACAAAGTCTGGGGTTGCCGGGATTTATTTGGCAGCAACTTGCCCAATTTCACACGGCTAGAAACAGCAGAGCAGGGTTCAGACCCAGGCTTTCTGCTCCGAAGCTGGGCTCCAGATGCTCTACTAACTGGACCGTCGTGGCCCCTGCGCCCTCCACACCTCCGCAACCACGTGCAGACACACCGGCGGAACTCGCACCTCTGCCGCCCTTCTCGTGCACGGGGCTCACGCATGGGATCATTCTCACGCAGGCGTGCCTCCCCATGCGCACGTGTGCATGAGCTCATCCTCATGCAGGCGTGCCCCCCGATGCGCACGTGTGCATGTGCTCAGCCTCACACAGGCGTACCTCCCCCCATGCGCACGTGTGCATTCGCTCATCCTCACACAAGCGTGCCCCCCATGCGCACGTGTGCATGCGCTCATCCTCACACAAGCGTGCCCCCCATGCGCACGTGTGCATGCGCTCATCCTCACACAAGCGTGCCCCCCATGCGCACGTGTGCATGCGCTCAGCCTCACACAGGCGTACCTCCCCCCATGCGCACGTGTGCATGCGCTCAGCCTTACACAGGCGTACTGCCCCCCATGTGCGTACCTCCCCCCATGTGCACATGTGCATGCGCTCAGCCTCACACAGGTGTACCTCCCCCATGTGCACACGCACACACTCAACTCTCCCCCTCTCTCCCGCACAGCCGTGCTGGTCTTTGTGCCTGGAAAGGAAAGTGAGTCTGTGGTAAAGCTTGTAGCAGGTTTGGCTGTGGGCAGACGCACCCCGCATCCCTCCACTGCCTGCCGGGGTCTCCTGATCCCAAGCCCACGCACGTGCTCTCCCAGGGCGCCCGCCAGGCTGATGGCACTGCTACTCTCCACGGGGTGTGATTCAGGCCCCTGCAAACAGGGAGCGCAAGGGGGTGGAGGATCCAGTAGCTGGCTAATGGAGCTGGGGTAACGTGGGCCCCAGCACTCAGGATCTGGCTGGCCGGTGGAGAAGGAAGGCCTGAGCTGCACACATCGAGGCGGGTCTCCCTGTCCCTCCCATCTCAGCGGAAGCTCTGCCCCAGGGAGGAGGAGCCCAGGACCCTGCTCTTGCTTCTGGTTTCGAATCTTCGTCTGCTGCCTGCCAGCTGGATGGCCTTGGACGAGTTAACCTCTCTGAGCTTCAGTATTTTCATCTGTTACGTGAAGACAAAGAGGACAATTAAATAAGATGAGTTAACACTTACTATGTGCCAGACACTGGGTCAAGGTGATTAGATGGGTTAATTTATTTGTCCTCTCAGTAACCTGCCAGGTTAGATTTTAGGACAAACCATGTGAAATTGCCATTTTTTAAAAATTTTTTATTGTTATGTTAATCACCATATATTACATAATTTGTTTTGGTGTAGTGTTCCATGATTCATTGTTTGCTCATAACACCCAGTGCTCCATGCAGAACGTGCCCTCCTCAATACCCATCACCAGGCTAACCCATCCCCCCACCCTCCTCCCCTCCAGAACCCTCAGTTTGTTTTTCAGAGTCCATCATCTCTCCTGGTTCGTCTCCCCCTCTGACTTACTCCCCTTCATTCTTCCTCTCCTGCTATCTTCTTCTTTTTCTTTTTTCTTAAAATATGTTGCGTTATTTGTTTCAGAAGTACAGATCTGTGATTCAACAGTCTTACACAATTCACAGCGCTCACCGTAGCACATACCCTCCCCAATGTCCATCACCCAGCCACCCCATCCCTCCCACCCCCGACCACTCCAGCAACCCTCAGTTTGTTCCTGAGATTAAGAGTTCCTCATATCAGTGAGGTCATATGATACATGTCTTTCTCTGATTGACTTATGAAATTGCCATTTTTATAGGTCGAAAATAGTCAAATGCTGACGATGTATTTAGTATAGCCTGATATTAACATCCCTGTGTTACAGGTGAGGAGACAGAGACTCAGAGGGGGGACAAGACCTGCCCAAGACCACACTGCCATGGAGCAGCAGAGCTGGGATTTGGACCCAGGCCCACCTGGTTCCTCTGTTAAATGTCAATGCTGGGCCTTGGTGAGGAACAAACCAGCCCAGGGTAAGTGCTCAGCATGGCACCAGGCACACAGTAAGTGCTCAATAAATGCACTGTCTCTCTCCTTGTTCCTGGGGTGACTTCTCAGCTAAAATCTCACCAGTCTAGACGATTGACTCCCCCATTCCTACCCCAGCCCCTCCCTCTGACCTGTTACTCCAGTGCTGGGGTGAGATCAGGTGCTGGCCTCACCCACACTTGACCCTCGTCCTTCACCATCCTTTAAATGCTTTCTGGCAACGGCAGACCATCTTCTCTCAGGGAGTCTTCCTGGATGGGCACCTCCCTGCCAGGTGCACACTCCCCTTCTTCCTGGGCTCAGGTTCAACACCGAGTTCAACTGGTTCTGCATTCGCCCACAGAGGCCGTGTGCCTCCTGTGCTCAGCGGGGCTCTGGAGCCAGAGTGCCCCCTGAGATCACCAGCTAATGTCATGTGTGGGGCACTGGGCTAAGTGTTTTCTGTGTTCTCTAATTTTGTTCCCATAGCAACCCTTCGAGAGGGAATACTTTTATTCTATTCTATTTTGCAGTTGTTGAGACTGACGCTTTCAGAATTAAAGTGACTTTCAGGCTTGAGGTGAACCTGAGAATGGAGGGGGCTGTGACCTCTGCCCAGGGGAATGAAGGGGTACATCCTGACAGAGGTGATGTTCGGGGGGGGGGCTTGACAAGGGGCTGGCCTGTCAACAGGCAGGGGTAGGGAGGTGAGAAGAGAGGAGAAGACGAGCTAGGTGGAGGAGACCATGTGAGCAAGGCTTGAAGACTCGAGCAGCTCTGGGTGTTTTCAGAGAGAGGATGGAGGAGTGGGTGGTAAGCAGCGTGGGTGGTGGGGGCTGGTCACAGCGTGACCAGACAGTGAGACCCTGGGACTGAGATCAGGCAGAGGGAGGAAGGTTGCTGGGGTCGGGAAGGGAGTCATGTCCCAGGTAAGAAGTGGGTCCTGACCATCTAGGAGGTCACTTCCACCCAGAACACTCTGATATTCCACTGTGCTAAAAGTCTGCAGTTCTCACATACCTGGGCTAAATGAGTCTGCCATTTTCATGTTTGTTACTTTGAACAAGTAGTGTCCGAAGATTCCCTAATCCTGACATTTTAATGGTCCAAGGTCATGCGTTTCTTCCATCTGAGCTTCTACTAAAGCAAGAGCTTACAAGCTCGGAGGTTCTATAATTCACCCCTGCTGAAGAGCCCTTTGCTTCTCAGATCCTGTGATTTGCAGATTCTATGATTAATTTCAGGAAGATGCTAAGCATGTGGGTGGTGAAGGCAGGGACAAGGCTGGTGTTTAAGCATCAACCCCCTCCTTAAGTGTCAAGTTTCCAAGGGCTGGGTACAGAAGAGGAATCAGGAAATATTTACAGAATGAATGTTTGGGTGACAAAGGACAAGGCCAGCTTGGGGGTGGGGGCTGGGGTGGTTCTGGGCCAGGTGCAGGGCTCGCGTTGGCACAATTAGGAGGAAGGGGTCAAATGCATTTGTGGGAAGTCTGCAGGAGTTTGCAGATAAGGGTTGAGCATTTGAGCTCGTATCTGACGTTGGGACGACGTGGCATGCTGTGAAGTCAGATTTGCAGTCCAGCCCCCTGGCTGCTGTGAAGCCAGGATAAACCCCAAATGGGGGTGGACCAGCCTTTTTCATAGACAGCCAGCTAGTAAATATTTTAGGTGCTTCGGACCAAGATACGTATTGTTTTCTCTTAGCACAGATATAGCGTCATTGTATAAGTACAACACTTTGCCACTAAATTCAATAACAAAATAATACACGCACTCCCCTGTGCCTTAAGTGTGACATCTGACCATCAGCAGATGGAGGGATAAACATATTGTAGTAAATACATATGACGGAATATTATTCAGCCTTGAAAAGGAAGGGAATTCCGACATCTGCTACAACATGGATGGACCTCGAGGACATTCATTCAAGTGAAATAAGCCAGTCACAGAAGGACAAATACCATATGATTCCACTTCTACAAGGTCCCTAGAGTAGTCAAATCCATAGAGACAGAAAGGAGAATGGTGGGTGCCAGGGGCTTGGGGAGGAGGGCATGGGGAGTTAGTGTTTAATGGGTGCAGAGCTTCCATTTTGCAAGATGGAAAGTTCTAGAGATGGGTGGAGGTGGTTGCACAACAGTATGAACGTATTTAGTGCCACTGAACCGTACACTTTGAAAAGGGTTAAGAGAGTTAAATTTTTGTGGGGTGTATTTTACCACAAAAAAAAAAAAAAAAACTGCAACATTCAAAGTCTACTTTTTTCCATGTTTTGACATGATCGGAATGCACCGGTTTAAAAAAACAAAAAGAATATCCTGTGGTGATCTGCACACTGTCACCTTAGCTGTGTCACTGTGATTTGTTGCGCCCTGAGCGGCCACGCATGGTGAAGAGAGCGATGACTCTGGAACTACTCAGCTCAGCGGCTGGGGGCGAGATCACCATGGACAGTGTGTAGCGAACAGGCACCCTTGCGTTCCCCTGAAACTTTATTTATGGACATGGAAACACAAAATTTCATTTAGTTTTCATGTGTCATGGAATATTCTTCTTTTGATTCCGCCCCCCGCCCCAGAATCAATGTTAAAAATTGTTAAAATCATTCTTCGCTCGTGGGCTGTAGGGAAATCAGCCATGGGCTGGATTTGATTTGTGAGTTGTACTTGGTCAGCCTCTGGTCTAAAACATCAAGGTTTCTCGATAATTTGGCCAATGGCTTCCGTGGAGGATTGGTAATATGGCGGACTGACTTTTGGTCTGTTTGCTCTCAGTCCGTCGTTCTGCCTCCACGGGCAGGGAAGAATTCAGGCTGCTTGGGCGCCACTTTGCTTGACAGCCCTTTCTCGGAAGAGAGAGACTCCTGGTGCTCTAAACATCTGGCTAGGGTACTGTGGTCCAGGTCAGCTCCCTGGGGGCGAAACTCAGGGGATCAGGGGCAGGACAGGGTTTCAAGGCTGTGTCCCAGAGAGGAGCCCCTCCACTGTTATGCTCTTGGATATTGGGGGCAGAAGGTTCATTGGTGCCCTCCACCAATGTGGTAGCTTTGGGTCTCTTGGTTCCAATCCCAGTTACCTCCTCTGTGAAATGGGGTAAGGGGGGATGTCCACTGTGGGTGGTACTATCTTCATCGTTCAAGCAGAGAACCTTCTATGTGGAGGTCAAGATGTGCACTGAGCGAGCAGCAGGTACCAGGTGGGTCTGAACGTAGCTAAGGACTGGGGTGGGGCAGATTGGAGGGGCCTGGAGCCCTCACTGCCCAGATAGCTCCTACCTACATCACCAAAGACCTGGATTCCACCATCAGTGACACGATGCCCCCAATTGTGGCATGTTTCCTAACTCTGCAAGTTCTGCCATGTCCATGAATTATGACATGATTGCTACTTATATTATTGTCTACTTGAATAATTATTTACTTGATCTGTTGTCATTAACTCACTTTTTCAACATAAACTTAAGAAGGACAGTTTATATCAACATCGTAAGTGGAAAACCAGCATGGCTTACCCTCAGTAGATGCCTATAAAATACATCTAAGGAAAGTGAAATCATTTTTATTAAGGCCAAGCCAGAGACATTAGCTTGGCATAGGTTTGGAGAGCCTGCGACCTGATCTCTTCTTGCCTGAGAGGGAGGTGGGCAAGTGTTAAAGGCAAGACTAGCACCCACCTGAGATTCTCTCCTTGAGATGACCAGAAGGAACAAAGAGAATTCTGAAAGGAATTACTTGCTTCAGGGGAATTCAGTGCTACTTAATGCTGTGTTCATTTCCCTGCACCTCCTGAAAAGCATCTGGGGGACCACTAGTGGCATTTTTGATACATCGGGGAACAAGAGAGTAAATCACTGGCCTGCCTTAATGTGTTGGTTACTCCAGGGCTTGGTCACTCGGAGAGCATTATCAGAACGGGACACTTCAGGGTAAATGGTTCTGTTGGCTCCTTCCCCATGGCTGCTGGTTGGATGAAGGGAGGAGGAGAGATGGGTGGTAGCAGGAACAGGTTAGAGGGGAGTCACTGGGTAGGAGGGCTGGAGAAAGGGCTCAAAGGAAGGGGGGCAATGCATCGGTAAAGAAACCCTGAGTTTGGGGGGTCTGCTGCTTTTACAGCAAGAAGAAGGAAGCCAGCTTCGTCCTAGGGGATGCTACCCCCTCTTCCCTCCAGTTGCTTGCTGCAAACAGGAACCTGAGACATGGCCTGAGTAAGGAGCAGTCAGGATGCTGCAGTTTTGGCAGAACCAGCAAGAAAGGCACAGAGACGCTTAGGGCTCGCGACCAGCTGCCTCTCCTAAGAGTGACATGGGTGGGTGTAGATCTCCCTGGGGATGGGAGGAGGGAAGAGGCTTTTTCCACAAGGGAGCGCTCCATCTTGCTCTTGAGCATTTCAAGTCTGCTTTCCAGGGTGACTTTCACTCCCCATGCCCTTCAGGATACAGCCAATCATCCTTATCAAAACACACTTGTTCCTTCAGTTGATGAAGGACTGAGGATCTGCTATCTGCTGGGCACTGCACTGACCCTGGAGATGCACCTGCTCCGTGCTCGCCATTGTGTGTAAGGGTCTGAGATCTTACCCTCCCTTTAAGCTAATATGCCACCTGTTAGTTTCATGGACACTGGCAGAAGACCTGAGACCCCTACCTTGTGCTGGACCCTGGGATTTGGGGATACAAATGAGCAGATTCTGGCCGCAAGGAGCTCTCAGTGGGGACACCACTAATACAGGTTTCAACTCAGTACCCGCTAGAGCAGGAAGTACCGTGGGAGGAGCAACAGCTGGGAATTGGGGAAGGCTTCCCAGAGGAGGTGGTGTTTGAACTGGGTCCTGAAGGGCAAGCAGGAGTTTGCCGGGCAGAGGATAGAGAAGGGTGTTCCTGGCACGGGGGTGGGGTGTGCAGTCTGGAGATATGAGCAGTCCAGAATGTTCCAAAGAATGGGTCTCGCACATTGGCCTTGGATCCAGAATCCTCCTCATTTAGCCACTTTATTACTCAGCTATAGCACCTGTGGGGCAGGAGAGACCCGCCCCCCCCCACAGCGGAGAGGGTTGGAAGACCCCGACCTTGAGGATGCCTGAGTTCTGCCCAGCACAGCGTGAACTGTTGCCAGGGAGGGGCCGGAGGAAGGAGAAGTGGTTAGGGAACACTTCCCAGAAGGAGTGAGTCATTTTATTTTAAGAACTATTTTAAAAATTATTATTGCATAGACAATGCATGTTTTCTGTAAAAAAAAATAATCAAACAATACTGAATTATATAAGGTAAAAAAAAGTGAAAGCTTGTCTCTCCCATAGTCCTTTTTCCCAGAGGTAACCACTTTTAGCCATTCGATGTGGATCTTTCTAGAACATCCCTAACATATATAACCATATTGTATGAAATTTTTCCAACAAAAATGGGATCATACTAATATATATCTTATTCTGCCTCATGCTTTTATGCACAATCATTATTTATTTGCTCAACAAATATTTATTGAATATCGACTGTATTCCAGGCAGTGTTAGTTCACTCTGGAATGAAAGCAAAGATCAGGTCAGGGAAGGTCATTGCTCAGGTTGAGCTTACTTTATACAAAGAGATGAATGATAAACAAGCAAACAAATGTATAAATAATTACAGGGTATTAGAAGTGCTGTAAAGGAAATAAGCACGATGCTGTCACAGAGAAAATAGAAGAGACCTATTTACTAGGGTGGTCAGGGAAGGCTCCTTGGAGGAGGTGACATTTGAAGTGAGGCTCAAAGGAGGAGCAGGTAGAAAGCAACTGAAAAGCCAGGAAACCAGCTTTAGGCAGATGGAAAAGAAGCACAAAAGTGTATGCCGAAGTGCATCACCTGAGTCTAACCACCAGGAAGCATCAGATAAAACCGAGGGACAACGTATGAAAAATTTCAAGAATGTCATTGTCATGAAATGCAAAGCAAGTCTGAGGAGCTGTTTCAGCTGAATGGGACCTAAGGAGACATGATGACCGGATGCAACAGATGATCTTGGATTTTGTTTTGCTGAAACGGACATTATTTTGACAGTTGGTGAAATCCCAGTAAGATACATGGATTAGGTAAAAAGCCTCGCGTCAGTGTTAGCTTCCTGATTTTGATAATTGTACTGTGCTTAAGTAAGAGAACTCCGCACTTTTAGGAAACATGTAAACAAATACGTATTTGTGGTAAAAGGACATCATGCCTGTAGCTTACTATGAAGCAGCTTGGGGAAAAGTATATATATAATATCTATAAAATACGAATATATAGGACACCTGGGTGACTCAGCTGTTAAGCCTCTGCCTTCGGCTCAGGTCATGATCCCATGGTCCTGGGATCGAGTCCCACATCGGGCTCCCTGCTCAGTGAGGAGCCTGCTTCTCCCTCTCCCTCTGCTGCTCCCCCTTGCTTGTGCTCTCTCTCTCTGACAAATAAATAAAAATCTTTAAAAGAAAAATACGGGGCACCTGGGTGGCTCAGATGGTTAAGCGTCTGCCTTCGGCTCAGGTCATGATCCCAGAGTCCTGGGATCGAGTCCCGCATCGGGCTCCCTGCTCCTTGGGAGCCTGCTTCTCCCTCTGCCTCTCTCTCTCTCTCTCTCTCTCTCTCTCTCTCTGTGTGTCTCTCATGAATAAATAAATAAAATCTTTAAAAAAAATAAAAAAATACGAATATATATATAGAGGGGGAACATTAATGTAGTAAGATGTTAATATTCAGGGAATCTAATTGATCTAGATGGAGCGTATCTGGAAATTCTTTGTATTATTTTGACAATTTTTCTGTAAATCAGAAATTATGTCGATAAGAGAGCTTCGGACAAAGTATAGGGTTGATCATTCTATTCCATTTTATCTATATATTGAGAGAGAGTGAGAAGTTCTCTTCCAAAAAAAAGACCATACCCTTTATCTTTCTCACCACTGGTCCCCCCATACCCACGCCAACAGTGAGCATTAGTAATCTTTTGAATCTCTGACACTGTGATAGATTAAAGATATATCTCATCTGTTTTACTGGGCACCTCTTATACTTGGGGCTGAGCACCTTTTTCTTTGTGGGCTGCCCATTTTCCTTCTGTGTAAGTAGGGAAGCGAAGGGGGTCCGTGACCAGACCCTGGGGCCCTTTGGAGGAGGAAGAGAGAAGTTGAAGGAAGCCCAGAGAGCATGGTGTTGAGAAAGCCGGGGAAACAAAGTGCTTCTGGAAGGAGGGAGGCCAGCCATGTCCAAGGCTGCTGAGAGGGCCAATAATATGAGGACAGAGGAGCGGCCCCTGGGGTTGGTGGCCTGGAGGCCATAGTCTCAGTGACATGTTGGGATGGAAGCCTAATCACAGCGGGTAGAGGGGAGACTGGGAGGTGGTGTTTTGGAGAGGCAGACCATCCCCGCTCTTTCAGGAATATTGCTATAGCAAGGGGAGCGGAGAAATGGGGCAGGAGCAGGGGGGGAGGTAGAAGGAGGGTGACACTCCTTGTGTTTGCTCACGGGGACATTCCCGTCCTGTGGTGGCGCGGGAGTGGGCAGAGACAGCAGGAGTAATGTGCATCAAAAGAGAGAGGATGTTACACTCTCCTTTGGTGACCTCCTCCAGTCCCATGGCGTAAACCTCAGCCAGACACCAGTGACTCCCGGTGGTAGCCCCTTTCTTCACCCTAACTGCTTGCCTGGGCTCCAGTTGTGGCCATACACCTGCCTGATTGATATCCGTCCACAGACGGCCGAGTGGGTACTCAAGCCCAACTTGGCCAAAGAACTCATGACTTTGGGGCGCCTGGGTGGCTCAGTCGGTTAAGCATCTGACTCTTGATTTTGGCTCAGGTCATGATCTCAGGGTTGTGGAATCGAGCCTTAGGTCAGGCTCTGCACTCGGTGGGGAGTCTGCTTGGGATTCTCTCTCCCTCTGCCCCCTCCCCCTGCTCACTCTTGCTCCCTCTGTCTTTCTAAAAACAAAACAAAACAAAAACAAAAAACTTCTAGGGTGCCCAGCTGGCTCAGCTGGTGGATGGTAGAGCGTGTGACTCTTGGTCTTGGGGTGGTGGGTTCGAGCCCCACATTGGGTATAGAGGTTGCTTAAAAAATTAACATCTTAAGAGAAACAAACTTCTGTCTGAACCAGCTTCTGCTCCCACCTTCTGCCCTTTTTTCCCTTCTAACAAAAAGTACCACCATCTACCCCGTGGCCACAGTTTCCTTGACCCCTCTTTCCCCTGCATCCCCAAGGCCAGTTCCTTATTAGCAAATCCTGTCAATTACTCCCCACCCGCGCTGCATTCTTACACCTCCCCTGCCCCCAGTGCCTCCACCTCCTTCTGAGAGTCTTCATCAGTCCTCCCCTGCAGCGTGGGCACCTCCTGACTGGACTCCCGGCCCCCACCCTGGCCCCACTCTTGCCAACTCTCCACACAGCAGCCAATGTGATCTTTTAAAAAGGCAACCAGATCACAACACTTTCCTGCCTAAAACCTTCCGATGGCTTCCCACGGTACTCAGACCTCAACTCTTTCCGGAACAGCCCACCTACAGTAGTTCTGCCACCTCGACCCTATCATCCTGTCTTGCTTTGCTGCATAGTCCTTCTCCCTGCCTGCTGTATGAGGTATGTATGTTTGTTTGTTCATTATTTTTTTATTTTTTTAAAGATTTTATTTATTTATTTGAGAGAGAGATTGAGAGAGAGAGAGCACATGAGAGGGGGGGAAGGTCAGAGGGAGAAGCAGACTCCCCGCTGAGCAGGGAGCCCGACGCGGGACTCGATCCCGGGACTCCAGGATCATGACCTGAGCCGAAGGCAGTCGCTTAACCAACTGAGCCAGCCAGGCGCCCTGTTTGTTCATTATTGCTTGTCTCGAGACCTCACTAGATCATTCCAAGAGTGGGGGACCTTGTCTTGTTCACCCCGTACCTCCCATGTCTACCACAGTGCCTGACATACAGTAGTTGCTCAATGAATAATTGTTGAATTGATTTGAAATTATGTGGTTTGCCTCTTCGTGACTTTTACTGTTTTTCTACTGAGTTGTTATTTATTTGTAAGAGCTATTTGCTTATTAAGGATATTAGCACTCTGTCTTTTGATTTCTTAGAAGGTGTTTGCTGAAAATGGTGCAAACTTTTGACTATGGTAGCATGAGCTCTAACTACTTGGATTAACTGCTCCAGCCTCAGAATATACGGAGGGAAAAAAAAAAAACCCCACTAATGGACACTTAGAGTTTGCCAACTCACATGCAGAATCAAAGGGAGGGACCACTTCCCCTCCTCGGAATGCTGAGGAGCTTGGACTCCCAGATCCTTGCCCTGACTTAGCTAGTGGCACGAGCAGGTGACTTTTTGGCATGTCTCTTTGCCTGAGCTGAGTCACTCGCAAATTGGGGATAATGATGTTTGTTCCTGGCTCATCAGCTTGGGGGTGTTTTAAACTTTTCAGGTAGAAGGGTTTGGTGTTGGATCAACAGGTCCACAAATATTGAGTGAGTTCCCTCTGCCATGGCCCTGATAGATTAAGACATCATCTGCCTTTGAGGATCTTAACGTCCACACAGGGAGAGAGACGAGTACGCAAATCAGTCTAGTGGCTATGGGAAATGTGTGTGTGTGTGTGTGTGTGTGTGTGTGTGTGTGTGTGTGTGTGTGTGTGTGTGTGAAGAGCCACAGATATCATACCCACGAAGTGGGTGGCTGCCTAGAGGGAGGGCAAGAAAGGCTTCCCAAAGGAAAGGACATCTGAAAGGGTCGAGGGAATAAATAGAAGTTTGTCAGACAGACAACTGGCAGGGCGGAGAGAGGGACGTGCAGGTGCAGGGGCTTGGAGGCTCACCACAACACAGTGGAGATGGGGACACTGCCATCTGTAGGATTCCTTTCCGGCTGACCCAACACTTCCTCTGCTTCTTGCCCGACTTTGGCCTGAGCCAAGGGGTTCTTGGCAGAGAGGTGGCTGACGCGTGACTGCAGGAGTGCCCAGCCTCCTTGGGGAGGGCTGGAAAGCAGTCCTGTTAGAAGGCGCTGCTTGGGGGGAGCAGGTCTTTAGGGGGCTTGTCAAATCTCCTTTCTCCGCACCACAGGGAAAGAGACAGAAGGAGGCTCTGCCCTATGGCTCTCTTGCTTGGTCCAGCAGTCTCACCTCTCCTAGGGGAGGATCCTTTCCGGGAGCAGAGAAGCCACAGGGATGGGGACTCTGGGAGGAACTGGAAGATATTGAGCTGAAAGGCAGAGCTGGGGAGAGTTGGAGCTACCTTAGTCCAGGGAGTGCAAAGTATTTCATCTTTCCTGGGACCTCTAACCTTGGTGCTTGGTGGCCACTGGGAGTGATGGAGTTGAGGCTGAGATGTGTTTCAGCAGGAAAGTGCACTGTAATCAATTAGCAATGTCTGCTGTGGATGCTGAAGGGCAGAGAAGGGGCTGGGATGCTGTATTTCTTGCCATCTCTGACCTAGTCAAATGCTCCCCTTTTACAGTTGGGGAGACTGAGGAACAGAGAGTGGACGTATCTTATTTGTTGTTCTATCTCCAGTCCCAGGACAATATCTGTCACAGAGTGTCAGCAAAAGTCTGTGGAACTGGCTTGCATGAGACCAATAAACCAGTCCTCGAGCCTCAGTTTTGTGTTCTATTAAAACTGGACAAGTGGCCGTTTGGTGCATGGAATCTTGCACATTCCCTGGGAGTTTTTCTGCAAAGGGACAGGCGCCAGAAGAGGAACGGGAGTGGTGCCTTCTCCTGGCAGCTGTGGGCTGACCAGGCTGCAGGAGAACTGACTTTGCTCTTTTCAAAAAGATGAATTCAAAAATATTAAATATAACAGTAGAATCATGGAACCTCAACAACCTCTGAAAGCCCCCAACAGCCTTTTATTCTAGTTCAGCAGGGGGAAAAAAAAAGCACAGACCTGGGCTCAAACATCAGCTCTCTTTCTAGCTGTGTGACCTTGGGAAAGTGACCTAACCTCTCTGATTCCATTCAGTTTCCTTATCTGTAAAAGAAGAGTAATATAATCTCCAGCTCAAAGGTTTAAGTGAAATATGCAAGCAAATTGCCAGCCAGGTGCTTGACACTGAAAATAAGAGTCTCCATTTTACAAAGTGGAAGAAAAAAAAATGAAAGAAAACCCAGCAAATTCAGGTTCCAAAGACACTAGTGTCCATATTTCTAGAAAA
Source organism: Zalophus californianus (assembly GCF_009762305.2). Taxonomy (NCBI): domain Eukaryota; kingdom Metazoa; phylum Chordata; class Mammalia; order Carnivora; family Otariidae; genus Zalophus; species Zalophus californianus. The sequence continues at coordinate 12,224,583 of NC_045598.1, forward strand.
TATTCATATAAAATAAGCACATTAACTGGTCTTCCACATCTTCCAGAATATGCCATCCCTCCACTTCTCCCGCTAAGTCTCCAGGCCTCGGTCTTGTCTTTTTCACCCGTTCAGTGTGGAGTTCTGGAATGACCCCAAAGACCCCAGGTTCACTCAGCACCTACTGTGTGCAACGGCCCGGCCTAAGCGCTAGGGCCCCAGTTTAGTGTAGATGGGAACAGGTGATGACAGTCGGCGACCAGGGAAGCCCAGCTCTGCTGGCCCCGACCAAGTTCCTTCCTGCTGGGCCTCAGTTTCCCCATCTGTGACACGGAGATATGGGCGTGACCAGAGGAACTGCGGGGGTGCACCCTGCTCTAGCCTATGGTGTGGGGCAGGGGAGTGGTTGGCTGTTGCTGTTCGGGGTCTGGGGGTGGGAAAGGGCGAACCGCGTGGCGCGCGCAGGGAGAGAGAGGAGCTCCCGGCAGGGCCCTGACCTGTCACCGCCCGGCCCGGCCCGGCCCGGCCCGGGAGCGAGCCCGCAGCGAGGGTTTAGCGAGGCATTAGCTGGGGATTAGGGCGGATGGCCAGCTCTTTGGTGACTAAACAGCGGGTTCGCAGCCCGAGCCGCCGCCCTAGGCGCTGGGGCTCCCAGGGACGGGCCGCGCCCACCTCCAATCACGGGCTCCGTCTCACCCGGCCGCCGGGGCGCTGGAGCAACGCCGGAGCCCATTGGCTGGCGGCGGCCCTCCGCCAAGCTTTTGAGCAAGCCCCCCCCCCCCCGCCGCCCCCCGCCGCATCTGCCTAGGTCGGCTAGGGGGAGAGCTGTTGACTCTCGGCTCAGACCCCCAGTCCCGCCCAGCCTTGCACCTCGCGGAAATCTGTGCTTCCCAAAGTCTTGCGCCCCAAAGGGAGCCCCCCCTTTTCGGTGGTCCCAGGCCTCCTTCCGTTTCGTGGCAGCCCGGTGTACTGACGCTGTCGTGGGCCCTGGGTTCAAATGCCACCCTTGCCTTTTGCCTGTTGCATGACCTTGACAAGTTAAGCTCTCCAAGCTCCAGTTTCCTTACGGCATGTGGTTAAACTCTATTATTAAAAACAACAGCGAGCACTTATTAAGAGGCCGTATAGAGCGTGGAAGCTGCTAGCGTGGTCCGTGGACCAGCAGGATGGCATATCCTGCCAGCTTGGTAGAAATGCAGCGGCTGGACCTGCAGCCAGACCTGCTGAGCCCGACTGCATTAAAAAAAAAAAAAAAAAAAAAAAGATTTGTTTTATTTATTTATTTGAGAGAGTGAGAGAGAAAGAGTGAGTGTGGGTGGGGGGGGGGCGAGGGGCAGAGGGAGAGACTCTCAAGCAGACTCTGAGTTGAGTGAGGAGCCCAAGGTAGACCAATCCTCGACCCCAGGACCTGAGCTGAAATCAAGAATCAGAGGCTCAGCCTACTGAGCCACCCAGGAGCCCCCAGCCTGCATTTTAACAAGACCCGAAGGAGATTCCCGGCGCTGTGAATAGTAACCTTCCCCGGGGAGCTCGCAGAGCCAAGACCTGCCGGCAGACCTGTCTGCCTCTTACCACCTGCTAAGTTTGGGCAGGTTATTCTGGGGCGCAGTTTCCTCCTCTGTAGAGAATAATAGTGTGCGTTTAGAGAGTGGTCCTGAGGATTAAACAACTGAAAAATGAACCCTCCCCCTCCCCCCAAAAACCACCCCACAACAGAACAGTGCCTAGTACAGAGAAAGACTCCATCGAGGACAGTGCAACATAAAGGGGTCTCACATCTGGCCTTTACTTCTCCTCTTTCCCAGAAAGCAGCCCCCAGCCCTAGTGTCTGCCCTCCTCCCTCCTTCCAGAGACCCCTGTCTCCCTCTCTCCGTGTCCCCCAGCAGGGAAAGGACATGTGCCCTCCGATTTCCACCACTCTTAGGGCTTTACACACAGGAGGTCATTAATACGCTGACCCGCCCTTGTTGCTCTTTGTGCGTGTGTGGGGGGCGGGGAATGGAAGGGGGCTTAAAGGGAATTTAATGATAGCCTTTATTAAGTACTTGCTAGGTTTCTAATCCTTGCTACATACTTTACGTGGTTATTCATTTAGTGCTCAATAAACAGCTCTGAGTGAGGTTGGCACTCTTATTATGCCCATTTTTCTGATGAGGAAGTGAAGGCTCAGGGAGATGAACTCATTGGTTCCAGTTCCCATCGCTGGCAGGTGGCTGACCTGGGATTTGGCTTTATCTTTCTGCCCTGCTGTGTGACCCTGTCCTCTTTATTAAGTCTCTGGGGACAAAGAGCAGTGAAAGAACTGGGAGAAGGGGAGTCTAACCTGGGTCTGGACTGAAGCGGGGTCAGAGGTTCTCCTTTGCCTGCTTCCTGGAGAGAGTATTAGCCATGGTGTGCGGTGGAAGGAGAGAGGGAGGGGAGGAGGAGAGGGAAAGAACACGCCTATGAATGGGAGCTAGCTCTTTCTAGAACTCTTCCCCATTTTCCAGATGGGGTGAGCGAGGCCAGCTGCCTTTCTGGGAGTCCCACGGTCAGAAGCTGAGCCTCCAAGTGCCCGTTTCCCTCCCCCAACACTCCGGCTGCACCCAGCCTCTAGGCCAGAACTTAGGCCCTGCCCCTGTTTCTTCCGGCCCCTCCCAAGACTCTCCCTTAATCCTTTCTGCTTTGGCCTGACCAGGTGAGGTGGTTCAAGATCAAAGGTCCACAGGAGAGCTTAGGGTGGTGTTTGGCCAACATGCCTCACTCAGGTGGAGAGACAAGCTTCCCAGCAGAGGGTGAGCCCCCTTGCCCTGCGCGCTAGAGAGGAGGGAGACCCCATGTAAGTCTGGCTTCGAACACTGGACTTTGTGATTTTAGGGCTGAGCCCTCAACCTCAAGTTCTCCCAGAATTCCAGGGAGGTTGTTGCTGTCACCTATTTCCCCAATGGGGAAACAGAGGCTCAGCATCTGTATTTGTTTTCTATGGCTACCGTAACAAACTGCCACAAAGTTGGTGGCGGAGCCATACACATTTATTATTCTATAGTTCTGGAGGTCAGAATTCCGACTGAGTCTCACTGGGCTAAAATCAGTGTCAACAGGGCTGCATGCCTGAAGCTCTAAAAAAAGAATCATTTCCCTGCTTTTTCTAGTTTCCATTCACTGGTGCATAGCCCCCTTCCTCCAGCTGCAGAGTCAGCAGGGTTGCATCTCTCTACGCCTCCCAACTGCAGCCAAGAAAGGTTCTCTCCTAAGGATTCTTGTGATTAGATTGGCCCACCTGGATAACCCAGGGTTATCTCCTTATCTCAAAATCCTCAATTTGAGGGCGCCTGGGTGGCTCAGTTGGTTAAGCGACTGCCTTCGGCTCAGGTCATGATCCCAGGGTCCTGGGATCAAGCCCCGCATCGGTCTCCCTCTTCAGCGGGGAGCCTGCTTCTCCCTCTGACCCTCTCCCCTCTCGTGCTGTTTCTCACTCTCTCTCTCAAATAAATAAATAAATCAAATCTTAAAAAAAAAAATCCTTAATTTGAATCCTGTCTGCAAAGTCCCTTCTGCCATTTTCCTGAGTTCCAGGGATTAGGGTGTGGACCTGTTTGGGGTGGGGGGCATTATTTTGCCTGGAACAGAGGGGTTAAGTGATCTGTCCAAAGCCACACAGCCCAGGAGTGGCAGCACTAGGATTTGAGCCCCAAAACCTCAAGCCCCAAATCCTGGTGACCTCTCCTACCATACTCTTCTGCTGCTCTTGTTCTAACTTCTGTTGACTGGGTGAAGGTTTACTCAGAGATTTCAGGAGACTTCTAAATTAATAAATCACTTTATAAATGAAGATGTCTCAGTAGACTGGTGCTCAGTAGATACCATTAGTTGGAGGACAGAAATGCCAAAGGCAGGATGGAGGAATTGGACCCCCCCCCCCGCCCCCAGTGTCACTGCTGTCCTTGAAGAGTCAGGATCCACTGTGGGTGCTTTGGCTCTGCCTCCATGCTTATCCAGCTGCCTGTAGGACTTCACCCTAGATTTGCATCTTGGAGTATAACCATGAGATTTCATTTAGCAAAAACTGTGGAGAGAAGTGGCAATACGGATGGAGCTGGAAGATGAGTGGCCGTGTCCCCTTTCCCACTCTCCTACCATCTATGTTAATAACAAGTGGGGTCATAAGAGCCCTATGAAAACAGTGTATTTATTGTGGGGATATTCCTAAAACTGTTTATATTTGTTAGGATATTTTTCAGCAGCTACAGTTGGTTTGTAGAAAACCCAACTCAGTTAATAAAGGGAATTTATTGGCTCATGATACTAAAAAACCAGAAGTAGATTAACTAACCTTCAAGTATAGCTTGATCCAGCAGCTCATACATGCTCAGTTCTGTAGCTGTGTTCTCAGGTGGATTCTCCCCTGTGTTCCCAAGATGGCTCAAGAAGTTTCTGGGACTCTGTGTCTCTAGATTTAAATTCAGTAGTAGAAAAAAGTTCTGGAATGGATTTGTTAACCCCAGTTGACCTGTCTTGGGTCATCTGTCCATCTCCCAGTCAATAACTATGGTCAGAAAGATGGAACATGTTGATTGACTTGGACACCTGCCTATGAAGCTGGAGGCGGGTTTCTCTTAAAGCACCAGATTGGCAAATTTGGGGTTCCAATAGGAAGGGAAAATGGATGTTGGGGAATCTATGGTATGGCCCTTCCAATCACTATTATGTCCTCTTTGTGAGGACACATCCCTTTGCTCTTTCACAGTAATGGGCACATTTGTACCTATGGATGCCATGACTCTTTTTTTTTTTTTTTTTTTTTGAGAGAGAGAGAGAGAAGGAGAGAGGTGCAGAAGGAGAGGAAGAGAGAGAATCTTAAGCAGGCTCCATGCCCAGCATGGAGCCCAACATGAGGCTCAATCTCACAACACTGAGATCACGACCTGAGCTGAAATCAGGTGTCAGATGCTTAATTGACTGAGCCACCCAGGTGCCCTTGGATACCATGACTCTTCTATGTGTGTGGGTTGGGAGGGTGGGGTTCAAATCAGAAAGAAATTGAGAAGAGAAAATGATGGTCAAATAGGAGAGAGCCAGGGAGAATTAGCACATGGAAATTAATGTCACAAGCTCATACTTTGTCCCAGCCTCTGTGGGCCTCAGTTTCCTCATCTATAAAATGGGGATATTAATCCCAGCATCATGAAATTAAGTGAGAGGTGGTTTGTAAAAGCATGTAACTAGAAAGGGGTGACCATCCAGTCATTCAGCAATCATTTATTAAGCACCTGTATGTGCCAGGTGCCTTGCTGGGGAGCTAATGATGGGCAAACCAGATGTGGTCCCTAACCCAAAGGGCCCAGAGTTTTCCAAGTGTAAGAAGTTGTTGTTACCATTATTTAAAGATGCTAATGTCAGAGGGGCCTCCCCAAAGAGCTACGGGTGGGTAGGGACTTTCCCAAGGCCACAGAGTGGTGGAGCTGGGACTTGAACGTGGAGCCTCCAGCCTTCTCCAATATGACCCCGGGCCTCTCCCTCCCCACAGTAGCTACCTTCTGGTTAATGGGCCAGACTTCCTTCTGGTGCATTTCAGAGCCACGTTTGATGTTGCTCAGCCTGGCTCCAGGAGCTTACAGGCCCTCCTCAAATTACCGCTGGTAATTGGGGTGGAGAATTAATCACAGCTTTGAGGTTCCACTTTCCCCTCCGGCAGCCCTGCACTTCTGCCCAGAGAGGGAGGTGGAGTGCCAGCATCGGGTAATGATTTTTGTGTTCTGGGATGAAACCACCGGGAGGAGGTCAGGCCAGCTCTGCTCAGTGGGTACATACGTATGTGGGCACATTCGGACATGCATTGTGTGTGTGTGTGTGTGTGTGTGTGTGCGCGCCAGGGGGTCTGTGAGTGTCAGAAGTATCACTGGGCAGGATTGGGGCCTCCCCACAGGAGACCTTGTTCCACTCGTCCCTAGCTGGGTCACCGGGGCCAAGTTACTTTTCCCCAGCTGGCCTCAGTTTCCTTAACCGTAAAATGGGAGTGATCTTCGCCGTGGTCCTTGTCTTCCTTAGGAGATCTTTGTGAAAACACATAAGACCATGAGGCCAAAACTGGCTGGGAGAAAGGGAAGGACGCCCCATAAGGATGCAGACTGCTTCTGTTCAAGTCCCAGCTCCCCTCTTTATTAGCTGCATGCCTTTGACTTTACCTCTCTTGGCCTGCTTCCTCATCTGCAAAATGGGGACAATATTGGGAGCGACCAAAGTTCATCACAGGTAAGACTTCCATCAATTGCCCAACACCAGTATTTTATGTCCCCTAAGTAAAGAACGAAGGTGACCAGCCAGGACACAGTGCTTCCTTACACGAGGTTATAATTTATTCTTACTGGAAGTGCTCTTTTAGCTAACACTTTTTATCATAAGTCAGTCTTGTGGATACATTGCAAGGAAAATATAAATGAAATTTGAGTGAATTGGTTAAGATTTTCCTCAAGCATCTTCATATTCAGAGTCCAGCTTTTCGGAATCACTTTTCAACTCAGACTTGCCAGGGAACAGGTTTTCCCAAGATTTTGTCCTCCGTGTCAGCAGGAGTGTGCACGAGGGTCTGGCAGCCTCTTTAAGAGAGAGCTTGTCCTGCAGTGTACTTCCTTTCAACCCCCTGACCTTCCTGCATTCCGGGGAGCCCTTTGCCCTCAAACTGTGCCACTGTAAGAGGCAGAGAGATTGAGAGGAAAGGTGACAGGTTGCAGCCCCTCCACCACCCTGACCGACAGGGGTTCGGAGGGCACGCAGACTACAGAAGTTTGGGGACCTGAGAACAGGCAGGACATGAGTTGGGAAACAGTGATCAGGGGAGGGCTTCCAGGCAGCACCCCGAGTTCTCTGACCTCAGACGGGTTGCAGAGCAGTTGTCACTTCTAAGGAAGGTGTGCAGTGACACTGTGGGGTCATGACAAGGTGACCCTGGCCCAGGGCAACCGAGACCTCACAGCTGGAGACCAGGCAGGGATGCAGACTTGTCAGGATGGTCAGGAGCCACATGGCATGACGTCCACCTCTGATTCTACCCATGTGCCGGATGGCCCCAGCTCTGGTCAGCAATATTATAATGCTATATTTAAGTTATTTTTTATTTTTTTTATTTCAAAGGTTTTATTTATTTATTTGACAGAGAGAGACACAGCGAGAGAGGGAACACAAGCAGGGGGAGTGGGAGAGGGAGAAGCAGGCTTCCTGCCGAGCAGGGACCCCGATGCGGGGCTTGATCCCAGGACCCTGGGATCATGACCTGAGCCGAAGGCATACGCTTAACGACTGAGCCACCCAGGCGCCCCTATTTAAGTTATTTTTTTTTTAATTTTATTTATTTGAGGGAGAGAGCAAGAGAGAGCATAAGAGAGAGCACGAGTGGGGGCAGGGCAGAGGGACAGGGAGGGGCAGACTCCCCGCTGAGCAGGGAGCCTGACATGGGGCTTGATCTCAGGACCCCGGGATCATGACCTGAGCTGAAGGCAGACACTCAGCTGACTGAGCCACCTTGGTGCCCCTATAATGCTATATTTAAGTTATTAACTGGAATTTAAATGCTACTGAATAAAGAGGAAGGGGCTAGGAATGGGGAGGAAGAACCCCAAATTGATGGAACTCACCCTGATTTGCTCAAAGCAGATAAATCCTAATTGGCTGAAATTGATCTGAAATGACCAATGTTACCCTAAAGGCTAGTTTAGGCTTCCACTAGCAGGGAACAAGGAGCTTGAGACATAAACTACACTCAGTTGCAGAAAAACAAAATGCTTTTTGTGTATGAGAGTTTGTGTCCTGGGAAATCCACACTCATTGCATATTCAAACCCACATGCCTACATATGCATATGAGTGTTCATGACTATATTGATATAGGCAGGAAAAAGATTCAAAGGAGAGACATCCAAGGTTGTTATAGGTTTCTTCGCTGGGGCAGGACATGCACAGTCTAGGACTGATGTGGGGGCTGACTTGATATTTTAGGTCCCAGGCTCTTTTGACTTGTTGCTCCGCCCTCCTCAATATTTGGCTTCCACCTTATGATCTGATCTGGCTGCCCAGATCCTACCCTCACATCTGCATTCTATCTGGTGGGAAAGACCGGATAGGGAAGACAGATTCCTTTCTTTCTTCTTCTTTTAAGGGTACCATCCAAACGTTGCACGCATCGCTTCCTGTCACATGACTTGGACATACCCTGGTCACATGGTCATGGTGGCTGCAGGGGATGCTGGGAAACGGAGTCTTCCCTCTCCAGCCTCGTGTCTACTCTTCAGAAGAGAGAGTGGATCTGGGAGAGGGACGTCTAGCAGTCTGCCGCATGCATGGCTTTCCGTGTTCCTTTTTATCTTCCATAGTTAGTGAAATCATCCTGCCACGTATTTCTGATTCCATTTTTACCTGTTTCTTCCTTCCCTGTTGGATGGGAGGCAGTGGGATGTAGAAGGAGGAATGAGGATCTGATCCGGGTTTAAATCCTGGGTTCAACTTTGCCACTTTCTGGCTGGGAAACTTAGGACAAGTCATTTAAACTCCCTGTGGGGGATGCTGTCGTGTGTTGCCCAGCTGCTCCCCCTCCCTGCAAAACAAAACAAAATCCTGAAACACAGGTGCCCCAGCTGTGAGGACTATTGGGCGGCCCAGAGCTCTCCAGTGAGTCCCTCTCCAGGAATTGCCCTTAGCTAGAGGGAGCTGCCTTGCCCAAGGCCATGCCCCCTTTCCTGGGGCAGCCCACATACAGTGACTCGCCAGTGTGGGGGTACAGAGCCCACCCCTCGCCTCAGTGGAGGACATTTCTGAAGGACATTCCAGCTGCAGAGCCTCCGGTGGGGTTAGCTGAGGTCTCCGTTGGGGATGCACTCCAGCCCAGCTTCTTCCTCCACCCAACCTGGCTCTCTTCCCCCCACTGCCACCCCACAGGAATCAATCCTGAGAGCACCCCTCAGTTAACTCCCTGTGTGAAAATCTCCATCCCAGAGTCTGCTTCCCCGGGAGTGACTCTAAGTCAGTTCCCTGGATCTGTAAACTTGAAACAATATTGCTATGATGTTTTAAGTGAAACTGCCCAGCACGTAGTAGTTGCTCAGTAAATGATAACCGTAGCGAACACTTAAATGGATAGGACTGACTCTGCCAGACCGTGTTTTCTGTCCTGTGCACGTATGATATCATTTATTCTTCACGATGAGCCTGTGAGAGAGGTACCATGATGATTCTCATTTTACAGATGAGCAAACAGGCTCAGAGAGGTCAAGTAACCTGCTCCAGGCACCCAGCTTGTGAATACTCAGAATACCCTGACAGCTGTTAAGTGATGAGTCAGGATTACAAAGCCAGAGCCAGGAGGACAGTCTCAGTGACTCCACACAAGGAACCTCTGCGTGTCACCTCAGGGGTTCCTTCAAGGCTCCCTCCCATGCCACCAAGGACAGAGGTGCTTTGTGAACGGGAGTGCGCCGGGCACCGTGGAGCTGTGCTCGTCTCCTGTGATTCTTATTACGATGATGACGGCGCCCATTTGTGCAGCACTCACCATGTGCCCGGCCCGCGTTAAGCACTTGACAAGCATTATGTCATGTACTTCTCACCCACCCCACAAGGCAGGCGGCTGTTCCTGTCTGTTTTCTAAATGAGACGACAGAGGTTCGGGGAGGTTAAGTAAATTGCCTTAGTCCCAGGGCTGGGAGGTGGCAATGTGGGTCGCCAGCCTGGGCCAGTGTGAGTCTGGAAGGTTGTCCCTCACCATGAGACCTTCCTCAGAATGAGGCTCTGAAGTGACTGCCCTCAAACAGACCCCAAACAGAGAGGATAAGTCTACCAGGGCTGGCCAGTGTCCCAGAGCAGGAGGTCCAAGGAGTTCCCAGGGCCACCCCCGAGAAGCCCCTACTTAGATGGGCAGGCTCGGCTTCTCTCCAGGCAGAACCGCTAGTCTGAGAGGGGAGGTCCTGGGGGAGCAGCTGGTGAGGCAGAGAAGACACAGGCCCTGCCTTAGAGGAGACCCCAGTCTAACGAGGGAGGCTCAGGCCCAGCCCTTGCTCTCCACGGGGAAGGAGAGCAGTGGTGGAAAGGGGCCAAGGAAGAGGAGAAGCTGAAGCAGGAAGGTGGCTTGAGGCCAAGGCCCAGGCCAGTTTCTCCTGTCTTGCCCATCCCCCGTCTGCTCGGGCCTCAGTAGCAAGCCCGTGAGTAACTGCCCAGCAGCTGGGCACCAGTCATGAGGGCATGATGGGGCCTCGGGAAGAAGCCACATGACCTGGGGTGGAATCTGCTGACTCAGGAAACTGCTGACAACCCTTGTCGGGTTGTGCTCAGGCCGGCTCCACCATCTCCCTGGGCTGCTCCCCGCCCCCACGGGCTCAGTGGCCCTGGGCCACTTCTTTCCTCTCGGGGCCTCAGTTTCCCTATCTGCCAGTGGTGGGGGGAGGCCTTCCATGGTTCAGCCACCTCTGTCTGGGGACGTGGTGTTGAAGACGCCTCCACCGCTGGGTTCCCCTCCAGGGCAGCTCCATTTTGCATACCTCCTCAGCTCTCGAAGCCCTCCACAGAGCCCCTTCTGAGGGAGTCCTTAGCTGCATATAACCTGCTCCCTCCTGGGGTTGGGTGATGGGGCAGGTTCCCCATATTCCTCTCCTGCTGCTCTGTCGCCTCCTTTCCCCTCCCCCTCCCCCTCCGCCCTTGGCAGGGTGCAGGGGATGGAGGACACTCAGCAACGCTCAGCGCTCTCTCTGTGGAAGCGACTCCCGGGGTGCATGTCCAGCTGCCCCCGGGGCTCCCAGAGGGGTGTCCCGAGTGCCACCTGACAGGAGAAATGATCGCGAGGCTCACAGCCTTTCCCCAGGCTCTGTCCTCAATGGGCTGCTCTCTTTCCCTTCCCCACACTCACAGTTAGTGAGGCCTTCGCATCGCCCCCCCAGGAGGGTTTGTGCCCGGTGCCCAAAGCCAGGCGCCCCTCAGACAGTGTGCGCTATAGGGCTGGGATTGTGTACATGCTGCGTGTTTTCCTACCCCGGTTCTGGACTCGAGCCCTGGCATGTAGTAGGTGTTCAATAATTTTTTTTTTCAAATAAATATAGTGATGGGATGGTGGAGTAAATGCACGAAAGTTTTGTCATAGCGGGAATGGTTACAGGACTGGCTTCTTTAGGTATCTGGGAGGAGAAATGAGAAACGCCTGTGGGGGGCTCCACCAAGCACCTGGCTCATAGGAAGTGCCCAGTGCATGTTGACCGTGACTATTATTATCTTGCTGTAATGTGGCAGGACGAAGTGATAGGAACTTACGCTTGCCACCCTGTGAGTTTCTTTTAGGCCTCAATTTAGATTCCTGCCCATGGTTCTTTAGAGCGAGTCTAGGCCAATATCTGATAGAGGAGCTCAGAAGTGCTGAGTCTCAGCCTCCAACTCCTGGGGACTTGTGGGCCACCCAGACCTCAGTGTCATTATGGGCCAGTGCCCATAGCAGTGACTGGGAGGGCAGCCAGAGACTCTTTAGGAGGACCCCATCTGAGAGAACAGAGGCGAGGCAGGACCCTGCACAGAGGGTGACTCTTGAGGTTGGATCAGCCTTTCGATCAGTCTCTCTCTACTGTGCACCTGCCGTGTGCCTCCACTTGGGGAGGTGTGATCTGGGTGAGATGTGGGAGGCAGCTGCTTATACGGAGCTTGGAGTAGGTATACTTGGGGTCAAATCCTAATGGAGCAGCCATGGAGGAATCCCTCACCTGTCTGAGCCTCCGTCCTCAAGCTGCACGCTCGCACTGAGGACTGATTGCACAGAGCACAGCCTCAAATGTCATGGGGCCGGGCGCAGCACACAGCATTCAGAAAACAGCACCTACCTTGTATGTTTAATTATAGCTTATGGTCTTGGCTCTCAAGGATCTTGAATTCCAGCTGAGGAGACAGGGACGGGTAAGAAGCAGGCTGGGAGTCCATAATTTCAACTATGATATGGGTCCCAAGGGATAAGCATCTTGGCATCAAAGGTTGAGACTCACCTGGGTTAGAGTGATCCGGGAGGGCTTTCCGGAGAAGGGGTCCCTGAGCAAAGCCCCAGGGAGAAACAGGCTGTGGGCAGGTGGATGGGAGAATCGAGGGCATTTGGGCAGGGGAACAAGGTGTAGGGGTCATGCTGGTGGGGTGGCAGGGGTGTGGCCTGAGGGCTGCCAAGGACACTTGGGGTGTAACAGGAATGAGGTGGGAGGCAGGGCCCACAGTCTTCTGAGAGCAGGAGGAGGTTGCTGAGTGTGCCTCTTTAATGAAAAATTTTCTCTTTCACACCTCACAGGGTTAAGAGTTAGTTTTAGCAGTTCTGGGGAGAGACACAGGGGCCGCAGCCTCCGACATCGTCACGATCAGTCCAAGCCCCTCAGCCTGGCTGCCCACCCGGGGCCCTTGGTGACCTGGCCTCTTCCCGTCTCTCCCATCTGAGCAGCCCCACCCAAGCCTCTGGCCCTTCTGAACCATGCTCATCCCTAAGCCACGCCCTGCTTCTGAGGCCTTTGCTCTACTGTCCTTGGCTCGGAATTCCCCTTCCCCCACGCCCACCTGGCAAACCCCTGCTAATCCCTTTAAGACTTGGCTTCAAAGTCACCTCCTCTGTGAAGTCTTCCTGGATCTGCCCAGGAGGAAGGGACTCCTTTCTCCTCTGTGCCCCACAGCACCCCTTGCCTTCATTCATCATAGCAAATGCATTTTGCCAATTAGTGGCCCTCTGCCAATTACTGGCCGCGTGACTCTGGGCAAGTCATTCAATGTCTCAGTGCCTCAGTGTCCTCCCCAGTGAAATAGAGGCAATAATAATACCCGCCTCGAATGGGTTAACACTTGTAAAGCATGTAGCACAGTGCCTGGCATCTAGTAAGTAGTAAATGTTACCCATGATTAAAATAATTACTGTTGCCTCATAGGGCTGTTACGAGGATTAGTGAGTTAATGCATGTCAAGTGCTCAGCACGGTGCTGGGCACCTAGGGAGCCCTTAAGAAATTGGACCTCTCCTCCCCACTGTCACTGCCATCCCCACCATCGCCGTCATCATTCGGCATCTGCCTCCCCCACACAGGGCCCCCGAGGCACTGCCAGGACCTGGCCGTCTTTGATCCCAGTGGCCAGTTCTGAACCTGTCACATAGTAGGTGCTCAGGAAGTGTGTTAAGTGGCAGCGAGGACAGGGTAGGAGATACTCAGAGATGGGTGGAGAGGGCTCAGGGAAGCCATTTTGCCCTCCTTGGAATATATATATATTTTTAAGATTTATCTAATTATTTTAGATTGAGAGAGAGAGCGAGCACAAGCAGGAGAGGCAGAGGGAGAGGGACAAGCAGACTCCACGCAGAGTAGAGAGTCCGACGTGGGGCTTGATCCCACGACCTGAGCCGAAACCAAGAGTCTGACTGTGCCACCCAGGCACCCCCTCCTTGGAATATTTTAAAGATAGCCCCCCTCGAGGCCTGGAAACTTCTGTCTAAGCTGTGACCTTGCTCCAGGAGGGCTGTCCTGTGAGGCTTTAGACCCAGGCATAACCAACTCTGCAAACTAGTAGCTGGGTGGCCGTGGGCAAGTCCCTTACCAGCATGGGGCCTCAGTTGCCTGCTCTGTTTAATGCGGGTGGTGATAACCACGACCAGCATTCATTGAGTGGCAGCCCCTGTCATAAATGCTTTACACACGGTGGCTAACTGAGTCCTCACAGCCACCCTGCGAGACAGGTGCTGTTGAAACGGAGACACAGAAGGAGTCCGCGTAGTAATGCTGGTGAAGGGTTTGGCTCTACATCTGGCCCTGGGGAGCACTCTGCTCTAAGAGCTGCCACTGAGGGGTGGCTGGCTGGCTCAGTTGGTAGAGCGTGCAACTCTTGATCCCAGGGTGGTAAGTTCAAGCCCCACGTTGGGCCTAGAGCTTACTTAAAAAAAAAAAAAAAAAAAAAAAAAACAAGGTTAAATCTGCATAAAAAAAGAAAGAAGAGTTGCTGGTGACATTGGAGGAAACTTATTTCCCTTGCAGAGAGAGCACAGGCCCTAGGACCCTCCGGATGCTGACTAGGACAGAGTCAGGCCCATCCTCTGTGTTCTGGACCTTGCCGCCCGCCTGCACGAGGGGACATCGGCGCATGCCAGGTCTGTCTCTGGAGCCTGGTCAGGCCACCGGCCTCTCTGGTCTGCCTCGCTGTCCCCCTCGGCAGCGGTATGAGTCACGCAGTGCTGCCTCCCTGGCTGTGAGCCTGGCCAGCTACCTACTGTGCATCACGTTTTGATGTCAGTTAATTACAGCCATTACTACCATTATGAAAAAGTTACGCGATGGTGCAGGTCCAGGAAGCCCCAAAATGCCCCCGGGGGGAGCTCCTCTCCAGGGCTGCTCAGGAGGAGGCTCCTCCTTCCAGCCAGTTCTGTCTTCCTCCATTGGACAAGGAGCCCTTTGAGGATGAAGAAGGTATCTCCCTCATGAGGCTGGAGCTCCGGACACAAGATCTGACAGAATGTTTTAAAATGCACTACTGAGATGGCAAGAAAGTAAAAGAAGCTATTCAAGAGCCAAAAATAAGTTTAAAAAAATTAAAGATGGAGAAAGAAAGGATGTGTACACAAATCAAGAGCGGAAAGTGGGCCCCGCACTGGCAGCCTCCCCTAAGAGATGCCTGTAAACTAGAGCTTTGCTAGTTTTTCAATGGAAGCCAAACTTACAGAGTACAATTCACCCCCTTTAGTGTAAAGGTTTTTGAATTTTGACAAATGCAAAGACAGTTGACCCTTGGGCGTCACCCCATCATGCAGTCGAAAATCCCCATATAACTTTTGACTCTCCAAACTTAACTACTAACAGCCTACTGTTGACCAAAAGCCTTACTGATAACACAACACTCAATTAACACGCATCTTGTATGTTCTATGTCCTGAATACTGCATTCCTACAGTAAAGTAAGCTAGAGAAACGAAAATGCTATGAATATTGTATGGAAGAGAAAATACATTTGCAGTACTATTCTGTATTCATCAAAAGGAAATCCAAGTATAAGTGGACCCACGCAGTTCAAACTGTGTCCTTCAAGGGTCAACTGTAGTTGTGACCCCACCACCAGGGTCAAGATCCACACATTTCCTCTCCTCTCAAATCTCCCTGTGTCCCTCTGTAGTCAACCTATTTTCTCGTCTCTGGCCCTTGGCAAACATTGATCTGATTTCTGTCCCTATGGTTTTGCCTTTTGAGGGATGTCATAGAAATGGAATCCTATAGTATGCCACCTTTTGTGGCTGGCTCCTTTTTAGCATAAAGCATTCGAGATTGATCGTGTAGTTGGGTGCCCCGGTAGTTTATGTCATTGTATGGACGTACCACGTTTTGCTTATCCATTTGCTTGTTGAGGGACATCTGGGTTGTTTGCAGTTTTTAGTGATGACGAATAAAGCTATTATATGTATTCATGTTCAGGGTGCGGTGTGAATGTAGGTTTTCATTTCATTCGGGTAAAGAGCTAGGAGTGAGATCACGGGGTTGGATGGCATGTACAGGCTAGGCTTTATAAGGGACTGCCCTGCCTAACTGTTTTCCAAAGTGGCTGTGCTACTTTGCTCCCGCTCCGTGACCAACAATGTGCAGCTTTGCTTTTTATTTATTTATTTATTTATTTATTTATTTATTTATTTATATTTTAAGGTTTTATTTATTTATTTGAGAGACAGCAAGAGAGCGAGCATGTGTGAGTCAGGGGAGCAGCAGAGGGAGAGGGACAAGCAGACTCTGCGCTGAGCACGGAGCACGATGTGGGGCTCAATCCCACGACCCCGAGGTCATGACCTGAGCTGAAATCAAGAGTTGGATGCTTAACCAACTGAGCCACCCAGGCGCCCCTGGACCTTTGCTTTTAATAGATGCAGATGAGACAGGACACAGCCCAAGACCCGACCAGATAGAAAGGGGGATCTGAGATTCCCCATATGGTCAGAACCTCTGCAGACAACATCTTCAGTGAAAGAGTAAACTTGAAAAGTATCTGTCTTCCAAAAGGACATGTAAGAAAAATGTGGGTCCTGGCTTTGACTCAGGATGGAGGGAGAAATAAACTCTTCCCTGAGCCAGCCCTCAGGTGAGACCAGAGTCCAAATTCCTACTTCTCGCTTGGTCCAGAAAACTCCAGCTGAGAATTTAAAGTTGTTCCTGGTAAATAATACTCCCAGGTCTCCAGCAAAAAACAAAAATAAAAACAACGCCCCGCCCCGTAAAACTAAAATCCTTTCTGGAGGAAAACATATCAATCAAAGCCTTATAAAATTCCCACAGATAGAGTCCTAATGATCATGAGCTCACAATGAAAAATTTTAAAAACATACAAAAACCAAGATTCCATGAACAAGTTTTAATAGAAACAAGAAGCAGCAGAATCAGATCTGCAAACACCTCAGGTATGGCAATTAGAGCATTCATCTTAGGAAATAAAGGTGTTCGATCATTTAAACAAATAAAAGAAAGTATTGACAATATGAACAAGGCACAAGAGACTATCAAGAAAGACCAGGCAAGGTTTCTTATAAAATTAAACATATACTTACTGTATGAGCCAGCAATTCCATACCTAGGTATTTGCCAAAGAGAAATGAAAACATATATGTCCTGGAAAAGATGTTTGCATGAATGCTCGTAACACTTTCTGATAGCCCCAAACTGAACAACACAAATGTCCATCAACAGGCGGGTGGAATGCTACCTAGCAATAAAAGGGAATAAACTACAGATAATTTTGATTCCCTAAATTCATCTCAAAAACACTATGTGGAGAGAGAGAGATGCTAGATACGACACATGGTATGATTTCATTTTTAGGAACTTTTCAGAGGCAAAAGCTAATCTCTAGTGACAGAATGCAGGTTAGCGGTTGCTTGGGGCAGAGAGTAAAGGGGCAAAAAGACACGAGGCACCTTTCTTCGGATGTTGGAAATATTCTACATCCTGATTGTGGAGGTGCTTCCATGAGTGTCAAAACTCATCAAACTGTACACTTCAAATAGATGCTTTTACTGGGTGCAAATTATACAACATAACTACACCTAGGGAAATTATACTTCAGTAAAGTTAATTTAAAAAAAGCAATAAATTGGGGCGCCGGGGTGGCTTAGTTGGTGAAGCATCTGACTCTTGATTTCCGCTCAGGCCATGATCTCAGGGTCGGGAGATTGAGCCCTGTGTTGGGCTCTGTGCTGGGTGTGGAACCTGCTGGAGATTCTCTCTCGCCCTCTGCCTCCGCTCCGCCCCCACTGCTCACATGCACACACTCTACCTCTCAAAAAAAAAAAAAAAAGCAATAGGCAGGTTGAAAAAGACTTAATCTGAGCTTCTAGAGATGAGATATGTAAAATTGAAGTAGAAAATATGACGGATAGGTTGAGTAGTAGATTAAAGGCTGAAAAAAGCTGAGAAGAGAATCGATGAACCAGGAGGTTGGTAAATAAACACCCAGATCCCAGCACAGAAGAACAATGAGGTGGAAATGGTGAAGGATGGCCCGAAAGCCTCTAAAACAAATGGACTCAGCTTTCTAGAAAGGAACATTGGGGCAATGAAGGGGCAACGTTTTTCAAAGGGATAAAGGCTGAGAATTTTCCAGAACTAAGGAGAGATGAATCCTCAAATTCAGAAACCCCAGCAGGAAAAATAAAAAGAAATACACAATTTGACAATTAGATTGAAATTTCGGAATGCCAAGGATAAAGGGAAGACCCTAAGAGCAGTATGGGCAGTCACATTGCCGGCAAAGGGACAGCGACAAGGCTGATAGGTGACCTTTGATCAGAGACAGCGGAAGCCAGAGGCGCAGAGGGAAAAACAGCCCTCAACCAGAACCGATGCTTCGCAAAGCTATCTTTGTGGAGTCAGAGGGAGTTTAAGGCAGTTTCAGATCCGGAAAAGCTGAGAGTGTAGTTCCAGATGAGACACATTTAGAGGAGATCGTCAAGGATGTGCTTCAAAAAGAAAGAACATGATCTTAGAAGGAAGTCTGAGCCACAGATGGAATTGTGAGTAATAAACATGCCAGACATGTGGCTAAATCTAATTAAACACCAAATCTATAATTAGCCATAATAATGTCTTTTTTGAGGGCTTAAAAATATAGAGTGAAAATACCAGACAACAGTAACATGTTAAGTCCTGAGGGGGTGACGGCCTTTGAAGTTTTCTAAGACTGCTGTCCTGTTTTGGAGGAAAGTACCTGTAGTGATTTATGGACGCATGCTTTCGGACAGAGGTCCGCAGACTATGGCCCTTGGGCCAAATTAGGCCCAGTACCTGTTTTTATGCATAAAGTTTTATTGGAACACAGCCATGCCCATTCCTTCGGGTATCATTTGTGGCTGTTTTCATGCCGCCTGCCGCAGCAGAGTTGAGTGGTTGCTACCCAGACAGCATGGTCCGCAAAGCCTAAAATATTACCACTGGGCACTTTGTAGGACACGTTTGCTGATGCCCGCTTCAGGGTAGCTACTACATTTAAACCGAGGGGGGATATAGAATGAGGAGAAAATTCAATCCAAAAGAAAAAAAGAAGAAAAAAGAAAGATTTAAAAAAATCAAGATAATAGTACAAAGCAGGATGGTGGAAGCAAGTGCGGATCCTTCTAGCCGCTGCCTGATTCTCTGCTGCCATTTCAACAAGAGGCCCCTGCAGAGGCGGCTGTATGCACCGTCTCCACCTCTTGCCTCTCCTCTCTCCCCAACACTCTCCAGCGAGGCACTTGTCCCTGTGGCCCCCTGTCCCAGCTCTGGTCCAGGTGACCA
The DNA here is from genome assembly GCF_009762305.2 of Zalophus californianus. Lineage (NCBI taxonomy): Eukaryota > Metazoa > Chordata > Mammalia > Carnivora > Otariidae > Zalophus > Zalophus californianus. The sequence goes on from NC_045598.1 coordinate 12,243,312, forward strand.
AAACCTCCCTATGGCTGAGCCCCCCAACGCATCACCTTGTGGAAGCCTACCTGGCACGTCAGTCTCAACACCCGCAAAACCAACCTCCTGATTTCCAGCCCCACAAGCCTGCCCCTCACCCAGGGTCCCCATTTCAGTCAGTGGCAGCCCCAGGCTTCTGGTGGCCCATGCCCAACTGTGGAATCACCTTTGGCTCCTCTTCTCTCACACCCCACATTTGATCCATTGGATCTGCCTCCAAAAAACAGTTTCAGTCTGACGACTTTTTACCTGTTCCACTGCTGGTTTTTGTGGGAGTTATTATCCCTGTCTCGGGTCTTTCTGCTTCACCCTGGCCTCCCATGAGCTGCGGTCAGCATCGTGGCCAGAGGGATTCTGTTAGAACCTGGGTCAAGTACGTGTCTCTTCTGCTTAAACCCTTCCCATGGTTCCTCAACTCATGCAGATGCGTGAGACCCTTCCTTCTGTCTTCAAGGTCAACACGAATCTACCTTCCACTTTTCTGACCTCATCTCCTAGCACCCTGTCCCTTTCCCTCCACCCCCTGGCCACACCGGCCTCCCAGTAGGTCCTTGGATGGGTCTCAGGGCTTTGCACATTCTGTTCCCCTTCCCAGCACTCAGATCCCCTCCCCCGCCATATCCCCACTGCTTGTTCCCTTGCTTCCTCAGGTCCCTACTCAAATGTCACTCTGCCAGAGAGGCTTCCTGGCCCCTGTACAAAACAGTGGCCTTGGGGCGCCTGGGTGGCTCAGTCGGTTAAGTTTTCTACTCTTGATTTCAGCTCAGGTCATGATCTTAGGGTCGTGAGATTGAGTCCCCCATCGGGCTCTGCACTGGGGGTGGAGCCTGCTTAAGAGTCTCTCTTTCTCTCCCTCTGCCCCTCCCCCTCTCTAAAAACAAAAACAAAAAAACCCCAGCTGCCTTGCCCTGCGGCGTCGAGCACCTTGTATTACCACAGTTGGTGTTAACCTTGATCACCTGGCTGAGGGCGTGTTGGTCAGTTTCCTCCACTTGTTTCGGGTTGGACTGTAGACCAGCCCATTCCCTAAACCCATACGCTGAAATCCTAACCCTCAGCACCTCAGAATGTGACCATATCTGGAGATAGGGTCTTTATAGAAAGAAGCAACTCAAAAATGAGGTGGTCAGGGGCGCCTGGGTGGCTCAGTCGGTTGAGCATTTGCCTTCAGCTCAGGTCGTGATCCTGGAGTCCTGGGATCAAGTCCCACAGCGGGCTCCCTGCTCCATGGGGAGCCTGTTTCTCCCTCTGCCTCTGCCACTCTCTCTGTCTCTCATGAATCAATGCATTAAATCTTAAAAAAAAAAATGAGGTGGTTAGGTGGGCCCGAACCCAATATGACTGGTGTCCTCATAATAAAAGGAGCGATCTGGAGGCAGACACGCAGGGAGAATGCCATGTGAGTGTGGAGGCGGCCATTTACAAGCCAAGAAAGTGGCCAGGAAATGTCCGCGGGTATGTCCATCTTGGACTTCCAGTCTCCAGAACTTGAGACGGTCGATTTCTGTCGTTTGAGTCACTCAGTTTGTGGTACTTTGCTACGGCAGCCCTAGCAAATATGTACACCACTGTGAAGTCACTCTTTCTTCCCCCTTTCCACGCTCTGTGCATTGGAAGAAAGTCATGTGCAGCCCATAATTAAGCTCCACCTCCTTGAGGGGAGAGTAGCTACGTAAGCTGTTTGAATTCTCATCCATGGACACTGTGTGAGTCAGGTGTCTGTTGTCTGTGTCCCCCAACCAGACTCTAACTCCTAGGGCTTGGATTTTGGCTCTTTGGTTCACTGCCATATCTTAGCCTCGAGAACAGTGCCTGGCACAGAGTAGGGAGCTGAATATTTGAATGTCCAAAAGCGATGAGTCAGCAATGACAATAATTGGAAATGGACTATATTATCTACTTTATTTTTTTTTGCAGGTAATTTTTTTAATTTTTATTTTTTTATTGTTATGTTAATCACCATATATAACATCATTAGTTTTTGATGAAGTGTTCCATGATTCATTGTTTGTGCATAACACCCAGTGCTCCATGCAGAACGTGCCCCCTTGAATATCCATCACCAGGCTAACCCATCCCCCCACCCTCCTCCCCTCTAGAACCCTCAGTTTGTTTTTCAGAGTCCATCGTCTCTCATGGTTCGTCTCCCCCTCTGACTTACTCCCCCTCATTCTTCCCCTCCTGCTATTTTCTTCTTTTTCTTTTTTCTTAACATATGTTGCATTATTTGTCACAGAAGTACAGATCTGCGACTCAACAGTCTTGCACAATTCACAGCGCTCACCATAGCACATACCCTCCCCAATGTCTATCACCCAGCCACCCCATCCCTCCCACCCCCCACCACTCCAGCAACCCTCAGTTTGTTTCCTAAGATTAAGAATTCCTCATATCAGTGAGGTCATATGATACATGTCTTTCTCTGATTGACTTATTTCACTCAGCATAACACCCTCCAGTTCCATCCACGTCGTTGCAAATGGCAAGATCTCATTCCTTTTGATGGCTGCATAACATTCCCCATGGTGTACATATACCACATTTTCTTTATCCATTCATCTGTCGATGGACATCTTGGCTCTTTCCACAGTTTGGCTATTGTGGACATTGCTGCTATAAACATTGGGGTGCACGTACCCCTTCGGATCCCTACCTTTGTATCTTTGTGGTAAATACCCAGTAGTGCAATTGCTGGATCGTATGGTAGCTCTATTTTCAACTGTTTGAGGAACCTCCATACTGTTGTCCAGAGGGGTTGCACCGGCTTGCATTCCCACCAACAGTGTAGGAGGGTTCCCCTTTCTCCACATCCCCGCCAACATCTGTCGTTTCCTGACTTGTTAATTTTAGCCATTCTGACTGGTGTGAGGTGGTATCTCATTGAGGTTTTGATTTGGATTTCCCTGATGCCGAGCGATGTTGAGCACTTTTTCATGTGTCTGTTGGCCATTTGGATGTCTTCTTTGGAAAAATGTCTGTTCATGTCTTCTGCCCATTTCTTGATTGGATTCTTTGTTCTTTGGGTGTTGAGTTTGATAAGTTCTTTATAGATTTTGGATACTAGCCCTTTATCTGATATGTCATTTGCAAATATTTTCTCCCATCTGTCGGTTGTCTTTTGGTTTTGTGGACTGTTTCTTTTGCTGTGCAAAAGCTTTTTATCTTGATGAAATCCCAAGAGTTCATTTTTGCCCTGGCTTCCCTTGCCTTTGGCGATGTTTCTAGGAAGAAGTTGCTGCGGCTGAGGTCGAAGAGGTTGCTACCTGTGTTCTCCTTTAGGATTTTGATGGACTCCTGTCTCACGTTTAGGTCTTTCAACCATTTGGAGTCTATTTTTGTGTGTGGTGTAAGGAAATGGTCCAGTTTCATTCTTCTGCATGTGGCTGTCCAATTTTCCCAACACCATTTGTTGAAGAGACTGTCTTTTCGCCATTGGCCATTCTTTCCTGCTTTGTCAAAGATGAGTTGACCGTAGAGTTGAGGGTCCATTTCTGGGCTCTCGATTCTGTTCCATTGATCTATGTGTCTGTTTTTGTGCCAGTACCATACTGTCTTGATGATGACAGCTTTGTAATAGAGCTGGAAGTCCGGAATTGTGATGCCGCCAGCTTTGCTTTTCTTTTTCAATATTCCTCTGGCTATTTGGGGTCTCTTCTGGTTCCATACAAATTTTAGGATTCTTTGTTCCATTTCTTTGAAAAAAGTGGATGGTATTTTGATGGGGATTGCATTGAATGTGTAGATTGCTCTAGGTAGCATTGACATCTTCACAATGTTCGTTCTCCCAATCCATGAGCATGGAACATTTTTCCATTTCTTTGTGTCTTCTTCAATTTCTTTCACGAGTATTTTATAGTTTTCTGAGTACCGATCCTTTGCCTCTTTGGTTAAATTTATTCCTAGGTATCTTATGGTTTTGGGTGCACTTGTAAATGGGATCGACTCCTTGATTTGTCTCTCTTCTGTCTTGTTGTTGGTGTATAGGAATGCCACTGATTTCTGTGCATTGATTTTATATCCTGCTACCTTACTGAATTCCTGTATGAGTTCTAGCAGTTTTGGGGTGGAGTCTTTTGCGTTTTCCACATACAGTATCATATCATCTGCAAAGAGTGAGAGTTTGACTTCCTCTTTGCCGATTTGGATGCCTTTGATTTCTTTTTGTTGTCTGATTGCTGTGGCTAGGACTTCTAATACTATGTTGAATAGCAGTGGTGAGAGTGGACATCCCTGCCGCGTTCCTGACCTTAGGGGAAAAGCTCTCAGCTTTTCCCCATTGAGAATGATATTCGCTGTAGGTTTTTCATAGATGGCTTTTATGATATTGAGGTATGTACCCTCTATCCCTATAGTCTGAAGAGTTTTGATCAAGAAAGGATGCTGTACTTTGTCAAATGCTTTTTCTGCATCTATTGAGAGGATCATATGATTCTTGTTCTTTCTTTTGTTAATGTATTGTATCACGTTGATTGATTTGCGGATGTTGAACCAGCCTTGCAGCCCAGGGATAAATCCCACTTAGTCATGGTGAATAACCCTTTTAATGTACTGTTGGATCCTATTGGCTAGTATTTTGGTGAGAATTTTTGCATCCATGTTCATCAAGGATATTGGTTTGTAATTCTCCTTTTTGATGGGGTCTTTGTCTGGTTTTGGGATCAAGGTAATGGTGGCCTCATAGAATGAGTTTGGAAGTTTTCCTTCCATTTCTATTTTTTGGAACAGTTTCAGGAGAATAGGTATTAATTCTTCTTTAAATGTCTGATAGAATTCCCCTGGGAAGCCATCTGGCCCCGGGCTTTTGTTTGTTGGGAGATTGTTGATGACTGCTTCAATTTCCTTAGTGATATAGGTCTGTTCAGGTTTTCTATTTCTTCCTGGTTCAATTTTGGTAGTTGATACATCTCTAGGAATGCACCCATTTCTTCCAGGTTATCTAATTTGCTGGCATAGAGTTGCTCATAATATGTTCTTATAATTGTTTGTATTTCTTTGGTGTTGGTTATGATCTCTCCTCTTTCATTCATGATTTTGTTGATTTGGGTCATTTCTCTTTTCTTTTTGATAAGTCTGGCCAGGGGTTTATCAATCTTGTTAATTCTTTCCAAGAACCAGCTCCTAGTTTCGTTGATTTGTTCTACTGTTCTTTTGGTTTCTAGTTCATTGATTTCTGCTCTGATCTTTATGATTTCTCTTCTCCTGCTGGGTGTAGGCTTTCTTTGCTGTTCTTTCTCCAGCTCCTTTAGGTGTAGGGTTAGGTTGTGTATTTGAGACCTTTCTTGTTTCTTGAGAAAGGCTTGTATTGCTATATACTTTCCTCTCAGGACTGCCTTTGCTGTATCCCAAAGATTTTGAACAGTGGTGTTTTCATTTTCATTGGTTTCCATGAATTTTTTAAATTCTTCTTTAATTTCCTGGTTGACCCATTCATTCTTTAGTAGGATGCTCTTTAGCCTCCATGTATTTGAGTTCTTTCCGACTTTCCTCTTGTGATTGAGTTCTAGTTTCAAAGCATTGTGGTCTGAAAACATGCAGGGAATGATCCCAATCTTTTGGTACCGGTTGAGACCTGATTTGTGACCTAGGATGTGATCCATTCTGGAGAATGTTCCATGGGCATTAGACAAGAATGTGTATTCCATTGCTTTGGGATGGAATGTTCTGAATATGTCTGTGAAGTCCATTTGGTCCAGTGTGTCTTTTAAAGTCTTTATTTCCTTGTTGATCTTTTGCTTAGATGATCTGTCCATTTCAGTCAGGGGGGTGTTAAAGTCCCCCACTATTATTGTATTGTTGTCAATGTGTTTCTTCGCTTTTGTTATTAATTGCCTTATATAATTGGCTGCTCCCATGTTCGGGGCATAGATATTTACAATTGTTAGATCTTCTTGTTGGATAGATCCTTTAAGTAGGATATAGTGTCCTTCCTCCTCTCTTATTACAGTCTTTGTTTTAAAATCTAATTTGTCTGATATAAGGATTGCCACCCCATCTTTCTTTTGGTGTCCATTAGCATGGTAAATGGTTTTAGACCCCCTCACTTTCAATCTGGGGGTGCCTTTGGGTCTAAAATGAGTCTCTTGCAGACAGCATATTGATGGGTCTTGTTTTTTAATCCAATCTGATAGCCTGTGTCTTTTGATTGGGGCATTTAGCCCATTTACATTCAGGGTAACTATTGAAAGGTAGGAATTTAGTGCCATTGCATTGCCTGTAAGGTGACTGTTACTGTATATTGTCTGTGTTCCTTTCTGATCTATGCTGCTTTTAGGCTCTCTCTTTGCTTAGAGGACCCCTTTCAATATTTCTTGGAGGGCTGGTTTCGTGTTTACAAATTCCTTTAGTTTTTGTTTGTCCTGGAAGCTTTTTATCTCTCCTTCTATTTTCAATGACAGCCTAGCTGGATATAGTATTCTTGGCTGCATATTTTTCTCGTTTAGTGCTCTGAAGATATCTTGCCAGTCCTTTCTGGCCTGCCAGGTCTCTGTGGATAGGTCTGTTGCCAATCTAATATTTCTACCATTGTAGGTTACATAGCTCTTCTCCCGAGCTGTTTTCAGGATTTTCTCTTTGTCTCTAAGACTCGTAAGTTTTACTATTAGATGTCGGGGTGTTGACCTATTATTATTGATTTTGAGAGGGGTTCTCTGTGCCTCCTGGATTTTGATGCCTGTTTCCTTCCTCACATTAGGGAAGTTCTCTGCTATTATTTGCTCCAATATACCTTCTGCCTCTCTCTCTCTTTCTTCTTCTTCTGGGATCCCAATTATTCTAATGTTGTTTCGTCTTATTGTATCACTTATCTCTCGAATTCTGCCCTCGTGATCCTGTAGTTGTTTATCTCTCTTTTTCTCAGCCTCTTTATTTTCCATCATTTGGTCTTCTATATTGCTGATTCTCTCTTCTGCCTCATTTATCCTAGCAGTTAGTGCCCCCATTTTTGATTGCACCTCATCAATAGCCTTTTTGATTTCGACTTGGTTAGATTTTAGTTCTTTTATTTCTCCAGAAAGTGTTTCTCTAATAACTTCCATGCTTTTTTCAAGCCCAGCTAGTATCTTTAAAGTCATGATTCTGAACTCTAGGTCTGACATTGTACTAATGTCCGTATTGAGTAGGTCCCTGGCTGACGGTACTACCTCTTGTTCTTTTTGCTGAAGTGATTTTTTTCATCTTGTCATTTTGTCCAGAGGAGACTTCCAGTAAGTGATCACTTCTCTGTTCAGAGAGTTGTTGCTACTCTCCTCTTCGATCTCCTGTTGAGTTCGTAGGTGTTCAGAATGGTTTGATCCCTATTCAGCTGAATTCCTGAGACCAGACGAAATCCAGGTCTCCTACTCCTCTGCCATCTTGCTCCACCCCCTATATTATCTACTTTAAAGACAAAGATAGTCTGCGTAGATGAAGAAGTACAACTTGGTACTAAAGAAACTCCCCAAATATTAAATTACAGGAAGTTTGAAGCGTAGAATGGAAAAAAGACAGAGGAAAAGAAATTCTAACCAAAAGGAAACTGGTATGGCTTTAATAATCACGGGTAAAGCATCATCAGAGAGGCGACTGGGCGGCTCATTTGGTTATGCACCTGACTCTTGATCTCAGCTTAGGTCTTGATCTCAGTGTTGTGAGTTCAAGCCCTGCACTGAGCTCCATGCTAGGCATGGAGCTTACTTAAAAAAAAAAAAAAAGAAAAAAAATCATGGCTAAAACATTATTAGGAAATAATAATGTTATTGTTTATAATAACAGAATAATTATAAATAAATAAATGTATGATTAAGGGAGTTGCCACATAATGTTAAAAGGTTCAGTACATTGGAAAGCCAGAACAATTCTGAGCTTGTATGATCTAATGACATGAGTTCAAAATATATAAAGTTAGTTTCCTGGCTTTTCTTTTTGTCTTTCTTTTGTATATCCTGGACTGGGTACCAGAGAAGGTAGCAAACCAGAAACATCAACAGGCAGAGATGACAAAAAAAGCCCCACATATTCTGCTTTCTCCAGCCAAAGAACGAGAAAAGAGGCAGTTGAACAACAAAGGACCCTCTTAGAAAATAAACTGCTCTGCCCCAGCCACACACCCCAGAAAGAACTGCCTCCAGTGTCACCCCACCAGCAAAATTTTAAAAAATTGAGATCATATACAGGGTGCTTTCTGACCATAATGGAATTAAAATAAATATGAATAATTTCAAACTCCTGACAACTAAAAAATATGCTTGTCAATGATCCACGGGTCAAAGAGGAAGCCTCAAGAGAGGTAAAAAAGTGCATTGAGCTGAATGAAAATCGGAATACATCATATCAAAATGTATGGGACACAGGAAGCTGTGCCAAGAGATAAATCTACACTAAATGCTCACATAGAAAGGTAATGTAGAAGTCTCAAATCAATATTCCGAGCTCCCGCCATAAGAAGCTACAAGAGTGAGAGAAACACAAAGCAAGCGAGGGAAGAAAATAATCAAGCTAAGAGCAAAAATCAATGCAGTCAAAAACAGAAGAACAAGAGAGAAAATCAATGAAACAAAAAGCTGGTTCTTTGAGATCATAAAACTGACAAGTGTCTAGGGAGACTGACAAAGAAAAAAGTGAGAAGGCACGGATTGTCAATACCAGGAATGAAGCCAGGGATATCCATACAGACCCTGAGGATATCAAACAGACAACTCTACACGTGTAAGTTTGACAACTTAGTTGAAATGGACCACTTTCTCAGAAAACACAAACAACCAAAATTCAGCCAGTATGAAATAGGTAATTTGGCCCTGTACTTATTAAAGGAATTGAATTCATAATTTAAAAATTCCTCAAGAGCGTGCAACTCTTGATCTCAGGGTCGTGGGTTTGAGCCCCATGTTGGTGTAGAGATTACTTAAATAAGTAAAACTTAAAATACATAAATAAATAAAAACTCCTAAAATAAGAAATCTGGTCCAGATGCTTTTGCTGGAGAATTCTACCATGTGTTGAGAGAATTAATACCAATTCTGCACAATCTCTTCCAGAAAAGAGAAGAGGAGTGGTCATTTCTCAATGCATTTTATGAAGCCTGAATCACACATAAAAATAGAAAACAATAAAATATTACACACATAAAAATACAAAAAAAAATCACAAAAATATATGAAGGTAAAATGGATTGAACTCTGAGCACTGGATGGGGGGGATTTTAACACATCTCACTAATTGATGAGGCAGACAAGAAAATCAGTAGTTAATAGAAGGTTTGAGAAGCACAAATAGCAGGCCATCCACTCAACAGACATGTAGCCCTGCACATTGATCATGGACAGACACACGTTCTTCTCAAGCACGGGGAACGTAAGTGAAAACTGACCATGTGAATCCTGTCCAGAAAGCAAGTCTCAACAAAATGGAAATAAATTGCATCCTTCAGACCACATCCGACTCTCATGTAATTAACTTAGAACTCAGTACGGATAGTAAGAAAAACCCGTTTGTTTGGAGATTAAAAAAAAAAAAAAGGTTTATTTGTTTATTTTAGAGAGTTGGGGAGGGGGAGGGACAGAGGGAGAGAATCTTCAAGCAGACTTCCCACTGAGCGCTGAGCCTGACTCGGGGCTCAATCCCATGACCCATGAGATCATGACCTGAGCTGAAGCCAAAGGTCAGACACTTAACTGACTGATCCACCCAGGTGCTCCTTGTTTGGAAATTTTAACTAAAATGGCCTTTTAACTAACGTGTTAGTCAAATGGAAATTATGAACAGAACAATAGTGAAAAAAAATTAGAAACCAGTGGGTTCAGCTACAGTGATTCTTAGAACAAGATGCAGAGGGGCGCCTGGGTGGCTCAGTCGGTTAAGTGTCTGCCTTCGGCTCAGGTCATGATCCCAGCGTCCTGGGATCGACTCTGCATTAGGCTCCCCGCTCAGTGGGGAGCCTGCTTCTCCCTCTCCTTCTGTCATTCCCCCCGCCCCCGCCACAGCCACCGTCCTCTCTGGCTCTCTCTATGTCTTTGTCAAATAAATAAATAAAATCTTTTTAAAAAAAAAAAGAACAATATGCAGTCTGAAATGTTTATGGCGGAAAATAAGAAAGGCAGAAACTTAATAAATTAGGCACCCGAATTGAGAAGTCAGGAAAATAACAAGATTAACCCAAAGAAAGGAATGATGAGTAGAAATGTGAGAATTGGTGAAAAAATTAGGATTAAAAAAAATCTGAATTTGGTTCTTGGAGAAGATTAACTAAATTGATAAACTTTTGGCAAGAATCACCGGGATAAAAAGAGAAATGCATAAATAAAGGAACTTAATGAAAGAGGCACTGGAGTGTCTGATGATGTAGAGTAAGTGACCCAAGGAAGCCACCTCAGTACCTGGAGGGGACAGGCACCGCCTCAGATCTACTGGCCTTGGAAGGACCCCTAGAACGGGGCGGGGGGTCACCCACATCCTGCAGTCTTTTGGTGGAGTCAATCCTGCCCCTCTGGGAGCTTTACAGTCCCACTTGCACACATGCAGGAGTCTGCTTCCTGTCTGATGGAAGTCCCCAGGGCAGGAGCCCCTTCCTTGAATGTTAGCAAACTGTCAGATTACCATAAAGCTGCCTGCTGATTCCCAAAGCAGCTACACTATCCCCACTAGCTGGGTGAGCGTTCCAGTTTCTCCACATGTTCGCCAACACTTGTCATTATCTGTTTTTTTGATAGTAGTCATCCTAGTGGATGTGAGGTGGTCTCTTATTATGGTTTTGATTTGCCTTTCCCTACTGACTCCCAATACTGAGCATCTTTTCATGTGTCTTTCGGCTGTCTAGATGTCTTCTTTGGAGAAATGTCTATTTAAGTCCAGGGGCACCTGGTAGTGCAGTCTGTTAAGCATCCAACTCTTGATTTTGGCTCAGGTCACAATCACAGGTCATGAGGTGGAGCCCTGAGTGGGGCTTTGTGCTGGCTGTGGAGCCTGCTTAAGATTCTCTCTTTCCCTCTCCCTCTGCCCCATCCACACAGTCTTTCTCTCTTTCAAAAACATACTAAACAAACAAACAAACAAAAGCCTTGGTTCATTTTGTAATCGGGTTGTCTTTTTGCTGTTAAGCTGTAAGAATTCTTGATACAGTCTGAAGATTAGACCTTTGTCAGAGTGCAGCTTGCGAATATTCCTCTCCCCCCCCCCATTCTCTCAAATGTCTTTCACTTTCTGGATATTGTCCTTTGAAGCACAAATTTTTAAATTTTGATGAAGCCCAATGTATCTTTCTTTAGATGCTAAAATTAAATTTAAATGAAACGAAAAATATATGCCCAACAAGTGTGAAAACTCAGATATAATGGGCAAATTTCTAGAAAAATATAACTTAACCATACAACCCGTGGTGTGCTGGTAAATGCTTTACAATTGGCTTCCCAAACCAATAAAACACACATGCACACACACAAAACCCCCTCTGTTGGTAGCGTTTGTCAGTTTCCGTGGTGTGACTATTCCTACCACGACCAGTTTCAAGCTACCAGTGTGACCTCGCTGAGTGCAGAGGTGGGAAGAGATGCACGCTGTCCACTCTGCAGAGCCGGCCTCCAGCACTCCGCTGAGCTATGACAAGAAATAGACACCTGCTGTGTCTTCCTGCACATGAGGTCTCACCAAACCACCCTCCACCCTGGTAGAGTCACTGATGCTGCGGCTAGTGAGGGATGACATCGGCAGAGTCCCACCAGGGAGCTCACCCCCATTGGTGGCCCAGCTCCCTTTCTGAGAACCGTTGCTGAGCAATGGTCCGGCCTGAACCTTCGAACCTCACGAGGCATGTGTAGACTCACGCATCACAGAATGTCAGTGACCAGCTTCTGGAAATTGAGGCTCAGAGAGGGCCAGCAACATGCCCAAGGTCACACAGCAGGACATGGTAGAGTTCATCTGGGACCTTAGCCTCCAGACTCCCATCCCAGCCTTGGAACTGTACAAACCTGGGTGTTGCCCACGAACCCTCTTCAGCTGGGCCCCCCGGGCTGCCTTTTGCTGGCCTGGGGATCCCCAGGGGGTTGAGCATACCCTGAGGTCAGGTGTGGCTATACCTGCCCCATTGTTTCCTGCAGGGAGCCCCAGAAGCCCCACACCAAGGCTAGAGTGGGGGCAGGAGGCAGCAAGACCAGCTCTGAGCCACAGCCAGAGCCCTGTGGAGACAGGACTTCTCTCCTGTGAAGGCCGCATGCTCTGAGCACTCCCCAGAGGAGGCAGGCAACCCCTGGGACCCTTCCAGAGGCTGCAGATACAAAGGAGAAATAAAGCGTGGGCTTCAGAGGCAGACAGTCAGGCTGCCTTCCAGTTCCCCACATAGGGGCCGCGTGACCTTGGGTAAGTGTCTCAACATCTTTGAACCTCTGTTTCCTCTCATAAAGGTGCCTGGTCCCACAGCAGTTGTGATGAGCTCATGTTCTAGGGCTCTTGCTGGACTGGCACACAGGAGGTGCTCAATAAATAGTATGTTCCTCTCCTTCCCCTAGTTCTCTCTTCCCCCCTTAGGGGATCCGGCTGGCTGATGGTGAGGGGCTGGAGGGAGGGGTGATATGAGCCTCCATGCCCTCCCCCGCCCCGCCCCTGCTCTCGGCAAATCCCTACCATGGCAAGAAGCTGGGTGGCCTCCTCCGGGTGTGCTTTGGGGGAGTACAGAGCCAGGAGTGGGGAACGGGTTCAGCCCCAAGGCAAATCCCCGAATATCCCCAGTGCAGACCTTCTGACACCTGGGTTGTTCCCACAAGGACAGGTTGAGGTACAGAGCTGCTCTACTTGGCCCCAGTGCCGGGAGAGTCCCAGACAAGGGGCAGGGGGCCAAGATGTGCTGCTGAGGTCCTGTGTGACCTTGGACAAGTCATTGCTCTTCCTCAGGTCCTCAGTGTTCCTTTCTGTACAAGGCAGGGGTTGGGCTGACTCAGCCCCGGGCTCCCTCTGGCTCTGACTGTTGGAAGTTTCCAACTCCTGCCCAGCCTTGGCTCACACAGAAGCTGTGCCCCAGGCTCCCTGGGCCAGACCAATAAACCAGGCTCATAAATGCCTGGCGGGGCAGCAGGCCTCTCTCGAATAAATACTGTTTCCCAAACAGGATTGAGAAAGGCTAGCTCTGGGCCATCACAGGGACACTGGTTCTGGGCTGGTTGGCTGTCTGGCTTTCTGGGCCAAGTGTATGGGAAACCAGCTCCTTTAGTCACCCATTACTCTTTCCTGCCTCCTTCCTCCCCTCCTTCCCTTGGGAAATAAACTTGGGCTCTAGTCCTGCCTCCCTGTGTGGCCTTGGCCCTGCCACTTTTCCTTCTGGGAAAGTTTCTTCGTCTGTCCAACCGGGAGGCCGATCCTTGGCTGGCCTTGCTTCTGGATGGTGACGATGCTCAAGGAAGACAGGACATGACAGCTTTTTGCCAGTAGTGAGCGGATGTGGGATTTAAGAACGACCCTCACGATAGAGTGGGTCTCTTCCACAGACAGGAACAGAGTTTCCCTGGACTCCTCCATCAAACTATAGATTCCTCCAGGACAGAGCTGTGCTTCCCCCATTAGATCAGAAGGTTTGATAAAGAGGGAGAGAGGGGCTTTGCCTAACCCTTAGCTCCTATAAGGTAGGAGCTGTGTTTCCCCCATCAGACTAGCTGATCTGTGTGGTCAGAGGCTGTGCCTCCCCCATCAGATTGGAAGCTTCTCGGGGGTAGGGGCTGTGCCCCCAGTCAGATTGGAAGCTTCTCGGGGGTAGGGGCTGTGCCCCCAATCAGATTGGAAGCTTCTCGGGGGTAGGGGCTGTGCTCCCCCATCAGAGAGAAAACTCTTGAGGGACAGGCAGGCTCAGTCTGGGGATCCTGCAGAGCATGGTCTGTGCCTACCCCTTCAGACTGGGGGCTCCCACTGTCCCCTGCCTTTCTCCTTCACAGCCAGCACCCAGGAGGACCGTGTTGTGGGTGGCTGCTGGTGTGTGGCTGGCCCGTGGGGATGTGCAGCGGCCCAGGACGAGGTGCCCACCTTGCCAGGCCATGCTGTTGCTGGGCGCTCCCAGGGCAGAGGTCCAGGGTCGGGCTGGATCCTTTGGGCCCCGACCAGTTGGGGCTGGTTGGCTCTCCGACTCAGCCAAACCCTGACTGGCCTCACTGTGGTTTGCCTGGGGGGTGTCACTGGGGCTGGGGGCCCTGGGAGGCTATTGGGGAGCGGGTGGGGGAGGGGTAGCAAGAGGGATGTGCCTCACCTGCTCTCAGAGTGGGCACTGGCAGTGCTCTGAGGATCAGCTACCCAATCCTCTCCTCCAGATGTAAAGACCAACGTCATGGAGTTGGTGCCCAACACTGCCCCCCCCCCCGCGCCCCCGCCCCGGCCAGTCAGCATACGGCGTGTTAGCACCAGATCTCGGGGCTCCTGACTCCCGGCCCAGTGCCCCTTCCGCCCTGCCTGCCTGCTTCTTGCAGCTGTGGTCTTAGGGAGCACCCCCTCCAATCCAAGGGTGAACAGAACCCCCCTCCCCACACCCCGCACGGTTAGCACTGAGCCTGGATAACTCAGGGCTGAGCGTGGGGCCAGCCTGGGAAGACTGCCCGCCCCTCTTACCTTTGCTCCCGGCCTCATCTATACTCCTCTTTTCCTCGTTCCCTGGCTCTGCAGCCCTGCCCCTCTTTACGTGAGGCTTTCCAAGACTGAGCCCTGAGTAAAGGCCCGGGGGGTGCCTGCCTCGGAGGGGCCCAGGGGGCCCGGCCGGGGAAGCCAGCAGTGAGCACAGACTCTCCTTGAAGTCCCCTGCTTAACATCGGTGGCATGTGAATTTTGTGTCCCACTCTCCTTACTACACAGGGCTGGTGGTTTCTCTTTCTCGTGTTGATTTACAGGCATTTTTCATACATTCCGGATGTGAGTCCTTTGTCAGATATACAGATTATGAGTATTGTCTCCTCTCCATGGAGATATGATTCATGTAGTCACTGGTCATTCCAGGAGCCTCAGGGATGACTGGCTAGGCCCTGCTGGTGCCAGGGCCTGTAATGTGCCCCTGCCCTCAAGAGAGCTTCCCTTGGGTGGAGCAGACAGACGTTCAGAATGAGAGAGAACGCAGTTGGTGAGAAGCCTGTTCCTTTCACCACGCTAACGTGATTTTCTTTGGAAATGTTTTATCAAGGAGAATTTCTTCTTCAGAATTTCTTCAGAACTCAGGTGGGGTGAAAAGAAAGGTTTCCCTGTGTTTGTTTTCTGGGCTGGGTCTTTGCATTCTTTGCAGTGAATACTGCTTCTAGAAATTTCCTTGACTCCACAAGTCCCAGTGGGTAAACATGTGCTCACCTGCTGACCTCTCCCCTGGTTTCTGCCCTGGTTTTGCGTGTTATGGGTGAACCCATCAGGACATGGTGGCGAGCCTGAGCTCATGCTTAGCTGATGTCAGCGAAAGTTAGGGGTGTCGGAACAGCCACCCTTTCTCTTGTCACTTAGTTCTGCATGGGAGTCCAGGCTGGAAGGCAGGGACTGGGGAGGTGGAGATGCCCCGACTGAGGCCTGGTTCCTAGGAGAGAGGACAAGTTTGGGAGTTTCCTGAGCTGCCCTTCCCAAAAAAGATAGCAAGAGGTAAGCAAGAAGGATATGCAGTGGGTGTCGACAGTTTTTAGGGTGTTGGCTACAAGCCATCTGGGAAGACCTGGAACCTGCTTGCCAAAGACTTAATATGATTGACTTTGTTTTCTTCGCAGCCAGGCCAAGTGCCAGAGGACCTGGCTTCTAGCTTTGGCTCTGTGGCTGGCTGCTGTGTGACCCAGAGCCAGTCACTTCCCCTCTCTGGGCCTCAGTCTCTCTGTCCCTTGCCCTCCCTCCTGCACCCTCGCAGTGGTGCATCCAGTTTGATTGTCTGACTAACCTGATGGCTCCTAGCCTCAGTTTCCTCAACTGCACAGTGGGGATACATACAGCCATGATGTGGGAGGTGTAGGGGGGCGTGTCCCCAGCACCCAGGGCAGGTGCAAAGTAGGTGATCCCTCCATGTCCGAGGGTGGGAGCAGGGGGCTTGAGGAAAGGCAGGCCCTGGGGGAAGCGGGGGCTCAAGAGGGGACTGCCTGGGCTCTAGCACTCAATGGAGCTCCGGGGTTCTCATCTGCATTGCCCCGGGGCCTCTTTCCTGTACCCCCATCTCAGTCTCTCTTATTCTCTCTGATTTCTGTCCCTCCCTCTGTCTTTCAGTTTGTCTTTCTCTGTTCCTGCTGCTCTCCGTGCCTCTCTTCCTCACTTCTGTCCCTTTGTTCTCTGGGTTGGACTCTCTTTGTCTCCATTTCTTCCTGTCTCTGTGCATCTCTCTGTCCCCTCTCCCCCTACTTCTCTCTGGAGGCCCCTCTGGCTTCACTGAGCCACAGGGCCAGGCCGGGGTGGGGAAAAAGCTGGAGCTCGGCTCCCAGACCACACTGTGCTCCCCGAGGCTGCCCAACCCAGCCCCACTGTCGGGCCGATGGAGCCCCAGGGGCTCTGCCAAGGGGTGGCTGGAATCCCTGCCTGGACAACTTGGGGTTGCTGCCTGGCTGTGGGTTGATGGCCGAGAACGCCTGTACCACCGTGAGTCTCGATTGTTTTTCATTCAAAAGCCAGCTTCCTGATCTCCCAGAGCTGAAGGCCTGGCCACTCCCTGTTCCTGACCCTCTGAAATATGCAGTCTGGCCAGAGTGTTGAGGGAAATGGTGTTAAAACAGGTGGTTTCCCCAGGACAGAGTCTTGGGGGCGGGGGGCTACTTAGAGAACAGAACATTCCGTGGGTGCCAGAGGCCAGAGGCAGGTGTATGGGACGGCTTCCTGGAGGAAGTGGACTGCGGGGCCGGGGGGGCCACCAGGGGCCTGGCCCATGCCGAGTGCTTTGTAAACATGACCTCAGTGTCTTCATCTGCAGAGTGGGGATAAGCACAGCCACCACCTGGGAGGTGTCACGGGGGACGTGTTGCAAAGCCCAGCACTTGGACCAAACGTGCACATAATAATTTTGCTGGTGAGGCCAAAGATGACTCCCTGACACCCCTAATGCTCTTCCAGAGAGAAGTGGGGGGAGAGGGGACAGAGAGATGCACAGAGACAGGAAGAAACGGAGAGAGACGGAGACAAAGAAAGTCCAACCCAGAGAACAAAGGGACAGAAGTGAGGAACAGGGGTCCTAGAGGAGTCAAATGGCTGTCCATGGTCACCCAGCCAATGAATGATGGGCCAGGGCTGGACCTGCCACCTGGACCTGCTCTGTCCACTGTTTGTACAACTTGTCCAGCTGTCAACCCCCCCCTCCCCACACCCCTAATGTTCCTTCTTCCTTCCCTGTCTGGGGGAAACAGAATGGGCTGTGCAACCTTGGACAAATTGCTGGCCCTCTCTGGGCTTATTAGCGGTGACAAATCAGGCCAGTGGCTTTCTGAGAAGATCTGCAGAGCCCCAGGCTCCTGATCAAGGGCTGCAGGTACTGCCGGAGGGGGGTGGGTGAGCAGGTGGGCTTTGCGCCCCTACTGTGCTTGGTCCTGAGTGTCTACTCTGCTCTGTTTTCAGTGTAAACCTCTAAACGTCCGGCTTATCTTGAAAACCTCCTTTTTCCCTGCATTTTAGGAGAGTATGTGCCCCCCCCCCGGCCCCCGGCCCCCGGCCCCCGGCCATCAGGGCCCTCTCTGAGGTGAGTGTCTGCCCTTGGGCTCGCCCCCAAGCCCAGGGCTCAGGCCAGGCCAAGGCCAGCAGGGGCCAGATGGCCGGGGCTCATGTTGTGGAAGCCTCCAGGGTTTGAAGGCGCCAGACACATAGAGTTGGGTGGCTGGGACCCAAATGGTCTTAATGGTGTAAGGCATTGAGGACTGGGGGTGTCTCTTGAGTCCTGCCATCTGGCCTCTGTGCCAGACACAGGATGTTCTCGCCTCCCCAGGGCAGAAGGTGGGTCGTGTGTGTGTGTGTGTGTGATGCCGCAGGAGGGGCGAGGCCAGTGGCCCCTGCAGCCTGTAAGCACCAAGGACGGTAGAACGTGGCAATGAGCACACAAGCTTGGAGTCCCACAGACGGGGCCGCAGCTCTGTTTCCATCTTCGTTCACGGGAGACCTCAGAGTATATTTCCTCCTCTGCTGCCTCGGTCCGCTCCAGGAATGCAAGACGGTACCTGAGAGGTCTTACACACCGAGCCGGCGCCCTGTAAGTGCTCAGTAAACTCTGGCTCCCACCATTACCCGGCGTCCCCGGGCCTCAGCACGTTTCCCTGTTGTGGCTCTTGGAAAGTGTCCTCAGAGCAACACGTTCACACACCCGCATTCCTCATTAGCTGTGCTCCCCGAGAAGGCAGTCTGCGGCTAGGTCTTGTTCTCTACTCATGGCCTGGCCCATGGTGGACCTGCCCAAGAAATCTTGGTTGCATAAATACGAGTGAGCGATGTGGGGGAAAGATGCTGGGCTCTTCTGTACAATGGTTTCTCCACCGGGGGTCTGGGGAGGTGGTATCTTACAGCAGCTGTGCAGGCCAGATCTAGATGCAGTGTCCCTGGTGGCCAGGGCTGCCCTACAG
Organism: Zalophus californianus; assembly: GCF_009762305.2. Taxonomy (NCBI): domain Eukaryota; kingdom Metazoa; phylum Chordata; class Mammalia; order Carnivora; family Otariidae; genus Zalophus; species Zalophus californianus. The sequence continues at coordinate 12,261,818 of NC_045598.1, forward strand.
GGAAGAAGAGTTTTTTAAGGACCTCTCTCAGGAGGTCTGAGAACCCAAGTTTCTCACTCTGAGGTTGATTCCCTGTCTTCTACTTCACATTGCCTCTAGGAGGCTGTGTATTTTGAGGCAAGTTGCTCTCCCTCTCTGGGCCTCTCTGGGCCTCTCTGTCTCCAGGTGTTTGATGAGGCAGGTGGACCAAGTTATCTGGGAGTGTCTGCCAAGACGTGAAGCGTTGGGCGATGCCCAGCAGAGGTACCGTCCCTCACCCCCTTTCCGGGAATGATTCCCCAGCTCTGAGTGAGCCAGTAGAAGGTGCTAGACTCTGATTCTCATGGTGGGACCTCACCTGCAGCCAGGTTGGCTGACACTGGACGATACTAGATCTCTACTCTAGCAGCTATGAGAAAGAGCCATCATCAGGGAGGGGATCCCCAAATTCCCTGCCACTCCCCATTTAATCAAAGGCTCGGATAAAATGAAGAATATTCATTGACGAGGGTCTGAAGGATACCAGGCACATTTTTCTATGACACCCCACCCCAAAACACACCCACGGACCAAGCCAGACCCAACCGTAAGGATGCTATGGATCATTTAGTTCAAAATCCCATGCTTGCCCTGTTTAGTAAACTCCACTTGGGGATGGAAGGGGGGAATGTCCCTTAGTCTTCAGGGCCCAGAAGAATTGGGCTTCTCTTCTTCAACTGGTTTAGTTGTATCCTGTGGGCACCATGATTCATGAAATTGATTATATTTCCCTTTTCTTGTGGGCCACCAGGGAACTCCCTGCCAGATCTACCAACCAGACAGAAGTTCATCCTTGTCTTTTACTTTCTTTTCCCACTCTTTGACCTAATTTTCTCATTTGAAAAATAATTTTACTCAGGGTGTATTTTGTAAGCTGTCTCAAATTCTTTCTATTAGGATGTGGGATAAAAATCCATGAAAGAAGTAGGAATGTTGAGCCTTGCCTGGAGTGCTCACTGGAGGAAGGGAGGTGGAAATGGGGGAGGGGAAGGCAGGAAGGCCGGTGATGGACAGAGCTTTATGGAGACCCCCAGGTCAGGGGACAAATCCCCGGGGGGAGCAGTGTGCGGGAGCGGCCAGAGGAGTAAGATCAGAACAGGGGTCAAGCACAGAGTGAAGAAGTGGTTGTCAGGGGCCTGGTCTGGGGGGCCTTGAACGTCAAGTGAAGTTTCTATTTTTTGAGGATCGCCTATATCCCAGACACTTTACAGACGTCATTTTAAACTTCTACGTTATTCCAGGCCTTACAAATTAGGAGACTAAGTCTCAAAAAAGTTAAATCATTTGCCCAGTGCTCTGAAATCTGAGAAATGACTGGGCCCAGACTGGAACCACAGATAGTAGGGCTCTAGGGTCTAGACTTCTCCCATCCAGCTGCCCTCCTTTATCCAGGGGCCGCAAGATGCTGGAGCAGTCTTAAGGAGGGGCCGGGGGGGATGGCAGATTGGGTGTATGTTTCAGACAGATCGCTACTGCCTGCAGTGCAGAATGAAGTGAGCCTGGGGGCTGGGAAAGCAGGAGGCGGCTCAGGTCCTGGCTGGGACTAGGGTGGGGGGTGAGGGTGGAGGGGAAGGGATGAGGCCAGAGAGGTTTGGGAGGTAGAGCTGATGAGTCAGGTGGGGTGACTGAATGCTGGGGATGAGGGAGGAGGAAGACCAAAGAGGTTGCCTGGGTCTCTGGTTTGGTACCTGGGGTGGAGGCTGTGCCATTTGCTGAGACAGGCAGGGAGGGGGAGGGTGGACAGCCAGTGGAGGGCAGGGAAGGAGGTGATGTGCCTGGGGGGTTGCTGAATCGGCTACTTGTGGGGGTGGGGCTGGCCGCACCTGACCACAAGCCCCCTGGGCCCCTCCATGCCCAGCCCAGCCCTGCACCGGATGCCATTAACTGCCACGTGGAGCCTGGGACGTCCCAGAGCCGAGGAGGGAGTCAGTGATCCCTGAAGGTCCGCGGTGGCCAACAGAGACCTGGGTCTGGCTTTCAGGCTCTCGGGATGTGCCCATTGAGTTGGGTGACTCATGGCGCTTGCCACTTCCTGCTATTAGAGCCGCTGGCCCTAGGCCCTCTGGCCCTGTGGGAATCGGTGGGTCCCCTGCCTGCTCGAGATGGTTGAGTTAGAGCCCCTGAGGCCCACCGGGGGTCCAGGATTCTGCCCTGGGAGATCCCAGAGGGATGAGTCAATGTAAGGAGCTGAGAGGGCTCGACGGGTAGTGAGCACGCTGACGCCCAGAACAGCACCTGTATGCAGAAGCACCCAGGACTCGTTTTCTTCAACGAGTGGCTGAGAACCTTGGACCCAGGCTCGGCTTCCCACAACTCTACCAACGTCTATCAAATGACTTCCCCAGCCTGAGTTATTCCTTCCATCTCCCCCCCCCCCCGCGACCCCATCCACTAGTTTTTAAATAGTCTATGTTGAGGTCTCAAACAATGGCCCGAGGGCCAGATCTGCTTACGCTATAGGCTTCGCCTATCGTTGTTCTCTTTTTAAGAAATACCGAATTTTAATGCATTAGGCAAAGCAGGTCTTACTCCCTTTGCCGCAGTTGGTACCCCTCCTGCTGTGTTGCACCTGGCAGCTTCCCACATTTATTATCTGCCCAACCCCTGAAGGCATCTCAGTCTGGAAGCTCTGTGCTAGCCCCACCGTCCTGTCTCGTGAATGGGGAAGACGAGAGGTGGGGGCTCCCGGGTTAATGGGATGCTAGGTTACCTGAGGTTGGAAGAGTCCCGAGGTCCCTGAGGTCTGCCCTTCAGATCCCTGCTCCGATATCATTTCCCCAGCGAGGCCTTCCCCGATCAGCCGACGCAAACGGCACCCCACTCCCTCTGCCCCTCTACCTTGCTTCACTGGGTCTCATTACCTCCTGACGTCCCAATCTCTGTCCTGCAGTGTCTTCCCTGTCTCTCTTGCTACTCTGTATGTCCCGTGAGGGCAGGGACTTGGTCTTATTCACTGCTGTATCACCCGTGCCAAGAATAATGTCTGGCGCACGGCAGGTGCTCGAAATGATTGTTGGAGAATGGGGAAAATGCATCCCCGGACCTGGTAGCAACAGCACTGGACATCCTCCCTGCTGCAGTGCCCCGGGCTGTTCCGGGGGCATCCTGGAGTCGTGCTAGGGTCCCACGGTCACCCAGTAGCTGACAGGCCTCTCCCTTTGCGAGGGGCTGTGTTTGAGGCTACCCCGGGCAGGTCCTCCCAGCTGAAGGTTCTACCTGCCAGAGGGGAGGGGGTAAAGATGTCATTCAGGCCCCCCACCCCTGCTCCTCCCAAATTTGACCAATCAAGCCTGAGATTCCAAGTTCAAATAGACGACAGCATGGGCGTACAGGATGTGCCTTTTTGTGGGTTGTGGGCTGGGCAGGGACCCAGGCAGGTCATGGTGTCTGAAGGGACATGTTCTCAGAGCCGGAGGAAACAGGGACGGGGGCAGGGAAGCCCAGAGCAGGAAAATCTTCTTCTTCTTCTTCTTCTTTTTTTTTTTAAGATTTATTTCTTTGAGAGAGAGAGAGAGAGAGAGAGAGAGCACGCGGGTGCACACAGAAGGAGAGGGAAAGGGAGAAGCAGACTCCCAGTTGAGCAGGGACCCCGATGTGGGACTTGATCCCAAGACCCTGGGATCATGACCTGAGCCGAAGGCAGATGTTTAACCAACTGAGCCACCCAGGCGCCCAGTCTCCTCATTTTTTCTTGAAGAGAGACTTCATTTTTTTCTCCAATCGTAAAAACATTTGCTTACCAAAACTTTCAAACAATACACAAAAGCATAAGGAAGAAGATAAAAACAAAACAAAACAAAACAACAACAACCCTGAGGTTCTGTCTCTCAGGGATCCAGTCAACAATTAAGAGCCAATCCAGGGTCACATGGCCTGGGTTCAAATCCTGGCACAACCGCTTTCCGGGGTCAGATTTCGAGGGGGTCCCTTAGCTTCTCTGTGCCTCACTTTCTTTGTCTGTAAAATCGGGATGCACGATGTTCCTCCCAGGCTCTCTGCCCACTCTCTGCGACTCCCTCCCTCTTTCCTCTGGCCCCGAGAACATGTCCCTTAAGCCACCATGACCTGCCCGGGCCCCTGCCCCACCCACAACCCGCAAAAGGCACATCCTGTACACCCATGCTGTCTTCTATTTGAATTTGGGTTCCCGGCTTAGTTGGTACCGGCCACCTAATATTGTGGGGAGGATTAGGTGGGTGATGACACGGAAGGGGCTGAGAACAGTGCCCGGCATACGGTCAGCGCTAGACAGGTGTCTGCTAGCATCTCCTCGCCATTGTCACCATCATCACCGTCATTTTGCAGAAAGCTCTTCATCACCAACCTGCACTCTTCCCTTCCTCCCTCTTTCCCTTGCATCCGTCCATCTGCCCATCTGTCCATCCATCCTTCTCTAATGGGAATATTCCCATGTGCTCTCTGCGAGCCTGCTTCTTACGCTCCGCATTAATTATATATGAAGCAAATGGCTCAGGTTCTGGTTACTGGGGGTGGGAACTGCCGTGCACCCCCAGAGCGTTGTGTTGCTAGGCTCTGTGTCCACGGGGGGTAAACCTAGACTTTGCGTCAGTGCCATTGGGTGTAAAGAGCTTTGCAGATGGAGAACATTTGCCATCAGATGTGTTGGCCCTAAGGAAGACGTTTCAGGAAGATCTTCCAAGTGAAAAGTAACCACATAAATGCTTATACCATTTTTATGTTTCCTGTCTTCCTCCTCGGGTGGGAGGTTCCCGGAGCAGGGACGGTGTCCCCCTCCTGCCCCGTCAGACCGGCAGTTCCCCAGGCAAGGGTGCTGCTCCTTTCCCCCTCTCTCTTTGCCGTCCTTCCCACCCCAGACCTGTGGACAGCAGCTGTCCTGGTTGCGCATCCTGATCCTGCCCCGTGCAGTGGCTGCCCGCGAACGAGAGGGCCCTGTGGCCCAGGGGACATTGAGGGAACTCCCCTCCTCCTCCTCCTCAATGCCCACTGTGAAGGGAGCCAGGCACCTGTAAAGGGTTGCTGTCCTCACCGGTCTACTAGACACTTCCTGTCTGGCCAGGAGCCCCCTGCCCACCCTGCCCACCCCCAGCCTTCCCCGTCTCTCTGATGACAGCTCTATCCTTCCAGCTGCTGCAGGTCCAAGCACTCCCATCCTCCCCAACTCCCCCCTTTCTCTCAAGCCCCCACACCCAGCCTGCCTGCCACCCTTCCCAGCCTGGACCTCTGGTGACGTTCCGAATCCAAGCGCTCCTCCCCATGCTCACGGTTGCCCCCAGGACCAAGCCACCATCGTCTCAACTCTTATGGTGGCTCCCAGAATGTCAACGCCATCAGAGCAGGGACTGTGGTCTGTTTGCTTCTTGGCTGCGTCCCCATCGCCTAAAGGAACGCCTACTGCAGAGCAGGTGCTCCGCGAACGCTTGTCAAGTGAGCGACCGGGATTCCACGACACCCTGAGAACAGGCGGGCCTGCAAAGAAGGGATTTTGAGGAAGGAATCAGCCCTCCCCCAGCCCCTTGCTCTGAGCTCCTTTGGAGCTGCCCTCCCCACTGGCTGGCTAGGGGTGTTCCCCTGGGCGGGGGGGGGCTTCTGCTGCCATCTCTGGAGTTGGGGCGCAAGGCTATCCCCTCACCTTCTGGGGGTGGTTTAGTGAGTCAGGAGGACCTGGGTGTCCACCATGGCTGTCCCACTTACTGACAGTGGATCCTCTTCCCTGTAAAATGAGGATACTGGGAAGAGTGGCGAGCATTTGTTTTAGCCGATGCTAGGTGTCGGGCACTGTGCGAAACCTTTTACGCGTTAGCTCACGCATCCCCACATCAGTCCAACGGAACGGGTACAACTGCCATCTCACGGCCGGGAAAGAGAGCCACAGGAAGCCCAAGGTCATAGGTTGTGAGAGGCCGAGCCGGGATTTGAACCCCGGAGGTCTGACTGCCCTGTGCTTTGGATGCATGAGATCAGATCTGCACCGGGCACTTTATCAGCCCTCAGAAAGTGCTGACATCGTGACAGTGAGGGTTCACGTGCCAAGAGTCTGAGGATGGAGTCAAAGCTAGGGAAGGAGAGACAGGGCCCACGGGGAGCTTCTGGTGGCAGCTGAGCCCTGCTCCATTGGAGCCCCCGACTGAAGCCCCCGCTTCCCATCTCTCTGAGAGACCTGGGGCGCCTCCTCCCCTGGTCTCCTGGATTGGCAGGCCTGAGTGAGAGGGCTGGGCATGCAGCCAGGAGGTGGGGACTCAGCTTAGACAGCTAATCAGGTCACAGGGTGAAATTAAAAGGGAGGAGGAAAGCACCGACCCATGAGAACGCACCCTCCTTCCGGGCCACCTGGTGCCCAGGAGAGGAGCTGGGGAGATAAGAAGTGCAGAGCCCAGGACCCAGGGGCACGGGATGGCCCCGCAGAGACCTGTGCGGCTGTCCCTGAAGAAGCCCACCTATGCCGTGTGTGTGGTGGGGGTTGAGACGTCTGTGGACGTTTACAGGTGAGAATTGAGAGGTACCCACCTGGCTGCCGAGGGCTGGGCCACACCGGAGGACCCCGAGGCCATGGGATGGGTTCCTGGTGGACAAATCGAACACGTTGGAGGGTGCTGGTAGGCGGGTGTTCTGAGAGCCGAGCAGGTGGAATGGGATGGAGAGCCTGGATATCAAGGAGGAGCTAGGGTATCAGGCCCGTCTTGGGGCTCCTTCTCTCCTGGGTACCCGGGGTCAGGTCTTTGGCCGCAAGTCCCTGGGTAAGGGTTCTAGTTCTGAGCCCCGGGCTCTGCGTTCTGACGTCAGAGAGCAACTGGTTGCGACATCAGAATGAACTGGTGCTCAAGACAGGGAGCAGCACCGGGCCTCCCTGAATTTCTCCCTCTGTTTCTTGCCAACAACCCTTCTGTCTGAGGTAGAGGTGTGGGGTGTGTGACAGCTCGATCCTTGGAGGCCGGCCAGGGTGATTGGGATCAGGAGCGAGTCTCAGAGGGATGATTCAAGGAGTTAATAAAGGACAGGAACCTAGAACAAGACCCGGGCTTGTTTTTGCCACGATGATGATGGTGTCGGCGGTGAGGGGAGCCATGGTGACATCTGAGGGGCCCCAGAAGAATCAGCTTCCCCTGTTGGCCCAAGTCTCTGACCTGTCCTGGCTCTGCCCAGACGGGGGCCCAGGGACCTGGCCTGGTCTCATTTTCCCCACCTGGCCACGGAGGGAGCTGGAGTTGGGGATCTCAGGGGGCTTTTCCAGCCCTGATACTCTCTCTGGACTCCATCCTGTCTGGAACTGTCTAGGGACTCCATTCCTGCTGGATCAGAGGGCACTGGAGCCCCAGCAGATGAGGGGCTCAGGGTGGGAGTCCCCGTCTCAGAGGAGGTGGGGGCTGGGGAGTCTGTCACAAGGTGGGATCTGAGCTCCCACTGCCTCTTGGGTCTCAGTTCCTGTGCTGTCCCAGTCTGGTTGAATGGCCTGGGGCCCCAGGGACAGGGCTGAGGAGGGGGAACCAGGACGCTTGGAGGCCAGACCTTGGCTCTGAGTCCTATCGGGAGCCCTGGCGTGGGGCTGGTTCTCTCGGATCTGGGTGGCCAGCCGAGATCCCATTTTCTCCTCTCCTTTTAACATAGTGTTTCCCAGGCTTAGCAAACGGGAAAACAGGACACCCAGTTAAGTATGCATTTCAGCTAAACATCACATAATGATTTTTAGTATGTCGTATGGGACATACTTAGTTTTTAAAAACCACTGCTTAGCTGAAATTCAAATTTAGCTGGACATTTGACTATATCTGGCCACCCGGTTTTAACACCAAGGGCAGGGGAGGGGTCACTGGTGGGCTCCCACTGTCCCGATTCCAGACCTCTGCTCTCATCCCGGGGGGTGGTTGTTTCTGGAAGGTCATTTCAGAAACTTAGGCCCTAAATGGTGCTGCTGACTAAGGCCAGAAGCATTTTCCTGGGAGCCAGGAGACACAGGTTCTGATCCTAACTCTGCTGCTGATTTGCTGTCTGGCATCGGCCGAGTCACTGGCCCTCGCGGGGCCTCATTCCTTATCTGAGCCTCGACAGGGTGAGCTGAGTCCCGTCTTGAGTTCAGCGTGGGGGGTCAAGTGCCCAGATTCTGGAACTGGACACATGTGGCTTCTCATCCTAGCTCCGTTTGTGGCTGTGTGACCCTGGGCAAGCCACTGTCCTGCTCTGGGCCCTGGCGTCCTCATCTGACAATAGCACCGAGCTTAAGGGGGTGGGAGGGAATAAATAAGACCCTGTGTGTGCAGGGCCCCTGGAAGGTGGAGGAGGTGCTCACAGCTCCGACAGTTCTGCGGGCCCCCCTTTTTCCAGTACCTGTCCCTCCCGTCGCGTCTCAGAGGGTGGGACAAACAGAGGACAGATGAGGCTGTGTGTGTGGTGGGAGCGGAGGGCAGTGCTGTCTGGGAACCCCCTTTGGGATCACCAAGCACCTCAGCATCCTCCGATTCGGGCCCTGGCCCAGCTGGAGAGGGCGAGGAAGCTGCCTGGGTTGGCCACAGCTGCGGTGCTCTGGTTGACTCTGGAAGGGGGTGCCCCTTTGGGGTCCTGAGTGAGCATTTTGAGAGACCCCCACTCAACAGCCCTTTGGGAGCCTTCATCCTGGGCATCGGTCTTGACTAGGGACGTAAGTACTGAGGGTCTCTAAACTAGAAAACAGAAGTTTATTCTGCAGCAAGTTGGTTTAGAAGTAGACGTAAGGAAGAACTTCCCGTCCATCCGGTCTGTGATAGGTAGAGAAGGGGGCATGGAATTCTCAGCCTGGGAAGGTTTGAAGAGGGGCCTGAAGGTCACCCAGGGCTTGGGATGGCCAGGATGATGAACTTGGGGCTCCTCTACCCCCATTGCCAGGTGTCTGGCTCCAGCTGAGGCCAAGCAGCGGGTTTCTACTTAACCTTGCTGATAGAGGGGGAAATCACCCCCCCAAAGAGGAGGTTTGCCAGTATCTGAGCTGCCAGGAGGTTAAGTCCCCCCAGGAGAGCCAGTGGGGGTGGGCATGTGGGGTGATGAATTTCCCCCAGGTGCTGTGTGGACCGTGTAGAGAAATATTTGTGTTTGGGGTAATTGTGTGCCCCAGCCCAGGGAACCCTTAGAAGTCCCCTAACCCAGGATGTGCTATAGATTCCCCGCCCCGCCAACTCTGATGGACTAGCTCCCCACCCTGACCCGTCACCTTAGCAAACTTGCTCTCTGTCCTGACCCTCCGGGTCTGGTCACACCGCCCTGGTTTTCCCTGTCCTTGCTTGGAGGTGGCCCCCAGAGGACGCACATCAAAAAAAGGGGGGGGCAGTGTGGGGAATCCACTCGTGGTGCAGTCTGGCCCTGTTTGCCCAGAGGCCCGAATCAGAGCCCCAGGCTAGAGGCCATAATGGATGTTTATTCTCTGGCACGGAGGAGAAGGCTGGCTGGGTGGGGGCCAGAGATCCTCCTGGATCTCTCCCAAGCCTCCCCCAGCCATGCAAAAGCATCAGAGCAAAACAGACTCTTCTGATCAGATGGGTAGCATTTGGGGCGTCCAGGGAGGAGGGACTCTGGGGGGCCTCTCTGAGGAGCCAGAGAGAGGCTCCAGGCTGCTTCTTTTTCCTGGGGTTCTGTGTATTTCAAACAAGGAAAATGCCAAAACAGAGTTATAAAACCTGTGGTGTATATATTCTTAATGTTTACATTGAGTAAATTGATGCTTTTAACGTGCGCAGAAGTACAATGAAGCATAATTGTGCTGCTCACGGGATAATTATAGGATTGCTGCAGACACTAATTGGTAATGACTGACAGACTCCGAGAGCCGGGCTGGACCCGGGTTTAAAAGCCGGGTGAGGACCATCTCTCTTCCTGGCTCCATCCTGGGCCGCACCGCATTCCTTCATTAGAAGTAATGTGATGGTGTAAATGTGAGGTGCTTGGAGACCATGCGGCCAGGGTCCTCCCCACGCGCAGTGGGGTCTGGACATGGAACGGTGCAGTGTGTGTTCGTGGGACAGCAAAGGTTGGCATCAGGGCAGATCTCCGAGGTCAGCCACTCTTTAATCCTACAGGAGTCCCTGCCTCCCTGGTCCCCCTGGCCACCTGCCATTTGAGACCAAGGGCCCTTCCCAGCCAGTTGCTCTGTCCTCCCCTCCCTGCCCCTCCCATCATTTCCGGTCTTGGAACCGATCCTCATTCTTCACCTTTGGTTTCCCTTCCAGCTCCCATCACGGCCAACCTCCAGCTGTCCCTTCTCCCCCAGTCCTTGCCCTTCCTCGCTCGGTGGGCCCGCCAGCTGGGGACCCCGAGAGAGCACTTGAGGCGCTGGGAATGGGAGGGCTGCCCACAGGTGAGGTAGATTCCTCCCGACCCCAAGATGCTCTCCGAGTGACATGTTGTCCTCAGCTTTGCTCCGTCCAGAGAAGCTTCTACTCCCTTCTCGGTGGCTGCTAAGCAGCTGTTTAGCTCTGTCAAGTGGTCCTGAGGCTCGAAGATGTGGGTGGGCTGTGGGGCTAGAAGGATCTGGCAAATCCTCACCCAGCCGAGAACGTCAGCTACCGGGGGAGCCCAGGAAGGGGGGGCCTCAGCTGTGGGCCTGGACAGGTGCTATCCAGACAGTGTGTGGGCGCCTGGCCCTCAGAGCTGTGTTCGGCCCTCCAAATGCCCCAGAGAAGCCAGTCACCCTGCATTGGAGTCCAAGGCCCCTTGAAGCCCTAAAAGTGCTCCAGCCCCATTGATGACCCCGCCAACCCCCAGCTGGGTCATGGGCACCGTGCTGGCAGAGGTGGGCTGAGGCAGGGTTGAAAACTCCACAGTTGTACCCTGCAGAGGGTGCAGCTGGTGCGGCCTAAGCCGGGCTGAGCCAAGGAGGCTGGGCCCAGGTTGCTCACCTGGGATGGAAGCCTGGGCACCATCCTCAGTGGGGCCCTGAGGAGGAAGCCCTGTGGGGTTGGGGCCACCTGAGAGTCAACGCACTGACTGCTGAGAACAGGGTGGCTGGTAGTCATGACCTCTCGCTGCGGGTCAGGCTTGTCCTTGCAGGCTGTGTGACCTTGGGCCAATCGCTTAACCTCTCTGTGCCTGTTCCGTCCCTGCAAGTCGGGGATAGCATTGTTTGTTGTTTCTACCTGTGGCCTTGGCCCCCATTTTGCAGATGAGGAGTTTCATCACCCACGAAATGCATATGCACAGGCATGCTTTTCTTTCTACAGATGGGGAGCCTGTGGGTGAGAGGGAAGAAGTGACTCACAGGTGACTTCCCATCCACAGCCCTTGGGTCCTCGTGCAGGGAGGTTCTGGTCCCCGGCCCCCGTGTGCCTCTGCTCGGGAGGTCTGCGGCCTGAGAGCTGCTGCCCCTCCTCTCCAGCCCCCACTCCCAGGAAGAGCAGGGGTCCGCTTGAAAGGTCTGCCTGGCCTGGGCCCTCCTTCCAGGCCCTGGGTGTGCCCCTCCCTGAACAATGACAGGGCGTAAGCTACCCAAGATTGTTATCTCTGGGAAGGAAGGAAAGAAAGAGAGAGAGCACAGCTGCACCCTGTACCCTTCTAGATTTAGGAGGAAATGTCTGCCCGTGATGTGGGGTCTGCAAGGGGCCAGCCATTGCCCTCCCCCGACCACATTCAGCACCCGGGGAAGGTCTAAGGAGAAGGCCACACTGGGGTGGGGAAGCTGGGGGACCTTCTGGGGCCTTTGCGCCACGGCAGGCATTTAACAGATGCTGTTGAACACCTGCCCTGCGTCCAGGTCCATGCTGGGCTTGGCACTTGGAGGTGATATAGCCCATAGCTGCCGGTGAGGGACTCCTGTCTTCATCTGGGAGCGAAAAGAACTTCAGGAGGTGGATGTTAACCATCCACATTTTTGGTCAAGTAGGATAGTGAAGGGGGGTACGAGGGTCCTCTTATCCACCAGCCCTCTCTCCAGGATCTGCTCGTGCCCCATGTCTTTTGTGACCGTAATGACAGTGGGCAGCACTGTAGCAAGGGCTCATGGCCCTATCTCAACGAAGTGTCACAACAACCCCGTGAGATACGGACAACTATGATCTTCATTTTGCAGACAAAGACACGGAGACAGAGAGGTCGAGAGACTTGCCCCCAGTCACACAGCCCACAAAATGCTAGAGCTGGGATTTGAACCCAGGTCTACCTGATCCCAAATTCTGTGAGTTCAACCCCCAAAGACCTCATTGTCTGGGAATCTTCTGTGTTGCTGGGTCAGCTCGAGGGGTGGAGTGGGGTCAAGGCAGAGGTTGAGCTTTGGAGACAGTCCCAAGTGGGGTCACATCCCAGCTCAGCCGCTGTGTCTCCGTGTGTGACACCCCCCCCCCCTTTGAATTTCAATCCGTCTTCTGTAAAATGGGGAGAGGAATCCTAACTTCCCTGCTCGGCAGGCAGGGGCCAAGGGGATGGAATTAGAATGGAATAAAAGTGCGGTGCAGACCATGGTATGCCTGCCCCGGTGGACCCCTCGAGGACAGGGCCGGGGTGATTCAGCTCTGCCTGCCCCGAGCCCAGCGTGGTGCCTGATGCACAGCAGGTGCTCAGGGAATGCGTGTTGAGGCATAGCAGCCAGCAGCCCTAACTGGAAGCTCCATGGGCCCCTGGGGAGCTGCTTTCTTTAGGACTGGAGCCTGGAGGGGGCTGGCCGGCTCTGTGGGACCGTCAGCCATGGCAGTTCTCGGCATCCAGCAGAAGCACCCACAGAGCTGGCCGCACCAGAGAGGACTTGCTGGATCCCGCTGGCTGGCCCTATGGCATTTCTTGTGGCTTTGGTCCAGAAAACTTCAAGTCGAGGACATCTGGAAGGTGGCACCTTGGGGGCACCCAGTGGGCAGGTGTCTGGCCAGGTGTGAGGGCAGCTATCGGCTTGGCCAGCCCCGTCTGCTCGAGAGCTGCCCACTGGCTCACTCCTCAGCTTTTCCATCCAATTCTGCATTATTCTCCCCTCCTGCCTTTGCCTCTCCCCTGCACAGTGCCCTGGGCCACCCTCCAGGGCACACTAGTCCTTTGCCACTATACCCCCATCCCCACCCACTAGCTGGAGGCTGGGTCAGCACCATTCTGCCCTCCCTGCCCATACCCTAGGCTGGGAAGAGGGGCCCCAAACCCCCGAACTCTATCCCTGGGGGGCTGGTGAACTCTATCCCCAAGCGGCAGGTATAATGGAGGGCACGGAAGGGACTTCTCCAGGGCTGTTGTGTTTCTCCTTAGAGACCAGGTGGTAAGTTTCTGAGTAGTGGAGGTGAGGTGTGGCCTGCTGGACCCCAGTGGGAGGAAGCTTCGGGGAGCCAGGGTGCAGCTAAGCAAAAGGAAAAGCTTTCTAATTACCTGAGCTGTCAAAGCACAAAGGGATGTGAGGTAGTGAGTTGTCTGGTACAGGAAGTGTTCAAGCACAGAGTCCCACGATGGGCAGGAGGCAGGCCAAGATGATCTTTGAGACCCTGTTCTGACCCAGGGCCTGGGCAGATACTCCACAGACTCATTGTTTTAGGGCAAGCGGGAGCCAGGAGGTCATGGGTGATACCCTCTTGGCCTGCACCAACCTCATCCCTGCAAAGTTCAGGAGCTCGTGTGGGGAAGAGGGGGCATGGTTTTCCTGACTCGGTGCCCCACATGCCTGTCTTGCGCTCCACACCCCCCTCCTCCATTCCCAAGGAGTCGTGTTGAGGAGGCTGTGTTGCAAAGTTTCAACACTTTCCTTTTCCCTTCCTACATTTTCCCCAACTAACTCATCCTTCCGGTTTCGGCTGGTGGCATGCTCAGGGAACACACGTTCATTTTAATGTCAGCCAGGACAGCATAAAATAGGAGACAAACCTGCTGCTCCTTCCTCCCTTTGTCAGTTGTGTGACCCTGCCGAAGTTACTTAACCTCTCTGAGATTTCTTCATGGGCTAAATGAGCACAGCAATGCATACCCGGGAGGGTGGTTGTGAGTGTAGATGAGATCGTGGGCGTCAAAACCTGAGCAGGTGCCTGGCGCATGGTAGGTGCTGGAAAGAGCCACCCCAGCGTACCCCTCCCCACTATTACCCGCAGAACACACTGTCCTCGTGCCTTATCAGGTGGCTGGGAACTACCTGATGACTTGAAATTCCCCACCTCATGCTCTGTGCCTCCTTCTATGAGATTCTCTAAGAATTGACTGTTCTCCTTGCAGTCTCTTGATGAACCTGGTACACAGGCCCAAGTTTGGGCATGGGGTGTGGGGATGTGCACGAGTCAGGCAGGATGCTGCTCTGGGTGACACAGACGGACTGCGACGGGGCCCCGAGGAAGGTCTGAGCCAGTGCTGTGGGAACACAGAGGAAAGGACACAGGGAGCTGGCCCGAATGGGCTGGGCTGTTGGGGGGCCCTGGGGTGAGGGATAGTAACGGTGGCAGTGGCACCGAATGCCTATTAAGCACCTGCTTTAAATGCATCATCTCATGGAATCCCCCCAACAGCTCTAGGAAGTAGCTCTTTGGATTATACCCATTTCACAGAGGAGGGAAATAGAGGCTCAGAGCAGTTGAGTGACTGGCTTTGAACCCACACTCTACATAGAACCCACACTTCCTTCTGTAGAGAGGTGGCATTTGAAGTGGGTCTTCAAGAATACAGAAGATTCCGCCTCCCCCATCCCCATCCGCACCCCGCACCCCTGCAGAGGTAGGAGAAGGGCACCGGGAAGCAGAGGGCAAGGAGAGGGCACCAGCTCATCAACATCAACGTGGACGTGATGATAAAGACACAGTGGTTACATGTATGGTAATGACTTAGACCCTCTCATCTGAGGGGTGCTTTCAAATCCATTATTTCATTTGACCGTGAGTTTGGGTTGGGTCTGGGGACTGCTCCATGAGACCCCACCGAAGGGCAGCCAGCCCGCCGGTGTCAGATGGAGGCTTCTAATGAGCAGCCCTCAGCCTCCCACCCCTGCTTGTTACACCCCACCCCCAAGAGCAACTCTTCATCCGCGGTCCCACCCACAGATTCGGGAGCCTGAGAGATGAGGAAAGGCAGTGCGAAACCCCTCTTCGAGGCCTGGGCATGGGTCAGGCGGAGGACCCCAAGGGAATGAGAATCTGAGGCGGCAAGTACCTGTCGGGCATAACCTGGGAACCTTCCTGCTACCAGCTGGGGGCCTGGGACTCGTGCCTACTTGCTCTGTGGGCAAAGGTTCTGGGGCCAGGCAGGTTGGATTCAAGTCCAGCGCAGCCACCTCCCAGCTGGGCAGTCCTGGGTTTCTGGGTTTCCCTGTCCTCATCCATGATACAAGGGTTTGTTGAGCTTCCTGGTCCATGCCAGGCACTGACCTGGGCGCTCAGGTGACAGTAGCGTTAGAGAGAGTAAAGTGGAAAAAAATCCCTGCATTCTAGAGGGAGAAACAAGAGGGACAGGCAATAAGCAAATACGTCAAAATAAGCAGAATATGTCAGGGGCAATGAAGCTGGCTCACGGGGTTAGGGAGTGTGGGGTTCCTGGTGTCTTCCTATAACACTGTCCTAACTTGGGCAGAGAAGACCTCGCTGAGAAGGAAATGAGGGGTGAGGACCCAGCAGATATCTGCGCACTGAACATTCTAAGCAAGAACTGCAGATGCAGAGGGTCTGAGGTGGGAGTGAGCTGGGCGTGCTAGAGGGAGACAAGGAGCCGGGTCTGTGGGGAGGGGGAAAGGGGGGCCATGTGGTCAGGAAGCCAGTTTGACCCTGTGGAAGGGTTTCAAGCAGGAGGGACACCAGAGGGCTTTTTTTTTATTTTTTATTTTTTTTTATTTTAAAGAGGACCCTTTTGCTGTTATGTCCAGAACAAACTGAGGGCGGCAGGAGAGGAGGCAGGAGACCAACCTGTTGTAAAAATCCACGTGAAAGCGATTGGTGGTCTGCCCCCGGATGTTAGCCGTTGGGGAGGTGAGAGTATCCGCTCTGGACGTGACATGAAGGTGGAGTCGTTAGGGTTTGCTGGGGCGCTGGGCGTGAGTGCGAGGGAGAGAGGGGACCCCAGAGTGAACCCGAGGATGGGGCAGCCGGGGAAGGTCTTGGGCGGGCCTGGATGGGGCAGGGGTGGAGAGGTAGGAGTTTGGTTTTGGACACTGTAAATTAATTAGTTAAGTAATTAATTCATATTGTTGGTTTTTGGAGTAGAACTTCTTATAAAAATTATTCCAGTATAGTTAACATACAGTGTTTCAGATACACAATATAGTGATTCAACAATTCTATACATTACTCAGTGCTCATCAGGATAAGTGTGCTCATTAATCCCCATCACCTATTTCCCCCATCCCCCCTGCCTACCTCCCCTCTGGTAACCCCCCGTTTGTTCTCTACAGTAAAAAATCTGTTTTTTAGTTTGTCTCTTTTTTTCTCGTTCGTTTGTTTTGTTTCTTGAATTCCACGTATGACTGAAATCATATGGTATTTGTCTTTCTCTGACTTATTTCACTTACCATCATACCTTCTAGATCCATCCATGGCAAGATTTATTCTTTTTTAATGGCTGTATAATATTCCATTGCATATGGAATGGAATATTATATGCATACATATACCACATCTTTTTTACCCATTTATCTATCGATGGACACTTGGGCTGCTTCCATAACTTGGCTATTGTTGATAAGCTGCAATAAACTTAGGGGTGCATGTATCTTTTCAAATTAGTGTTTTTGTGTGGCTTGGGTAAGTACTCAGTAGTGGAATTACTGGATCATAGGGTAGTTCTATTTTTAATTTTTTGAGGAACCTCTGTACTGTCTTCCAGAGTGGCTGCACCAGTTTGCATTCCCAGCAACAGTGCATGAAGGTTCGTTTTTCTCCACATCCTCACCAACACTTGTTGTTTCTTGGGTTTTTGATTTTAGCCATTCTGACAGGCGTGAGGTGATATCTCATTGTGGTATTTTTTTTAAATAATTTTTTATTGTTATGTTAATCACCATACATTACATCATTAGTTTTTGATGTAGTGTTCCATGATTCATTGTTTGTGCATAACACCCAGTGCTCCACGCAGAATGTGCCCTCTTTAATACCCATCACCAGGCTAACCCATCCCCCCACCCCCCTCACTGTGGTTTTGATTTGCATTTCCCTGATGATGAGAGATGTTGAGCATCTCTTCCTATGTTTGTTGGCCATCTGTGTGTCTTCTTTGGAGAAATGTCTGTTCATGTCTCCTTCCCATTTTTAATTGAATCATTTGGGTTTTTTTTGGCAGGGGGAGTGTTGAGTTGTATCAGTTCTTTATATACTTTGGATATAACCCTTCATTGGATATATCATTTGCAAATATCTTCTCCCATCCAGTAGGTTGCCTTTTAGTTTTGTTGATTGTTTCCTCCACTGTGCAGAAGCTTTGCATTTTGATGTAGTCCCAAGAGTTTATTTTTGCATTTGTTTCCCTTGCCTCAGGAGACATATCTAGAAAAATGTTGCTATGGCTGATGTCAGAGAGATTACTGGCTATGCTCTCTTCCAGGGTTTTTATGGTTTCTGGCCTCACGTTTAGGTCCTTAATTCATTTTGAGTTTGTTTTTGTGTATGGTGTAAGAAAGTGGCCCAGTTTCATTCTTTTGCGGGTAGTTGTCCAGTTTTCCCAACATCATTCGTTGAAGGGACTGTCTACCCAGCGCATATTTTTGCCTCCTTTGTCGAAGATTAATTGACCATATGATTGTGGGTTTATTCCTGGGTTTTCTCTTCTATTCCATTGATCTTGTATCTATTTTTGTGCCAGTACCATACTGTTTTGAATCCTATAGCTCGGTAGTATATCTTGCTATCTGGAATTGTGTTATCTCCAGCTTTGTTCTTCTTTTTCAAGATTGCTTTGGCTCTTCAGGGTCTTTTGTGGTCCATACAAATTTTAGGATTATTTGTTATAGTTCTGTGAAAAATGCTGTTGGTATTTTGATAGAGATTGCATTAAATCTGTAGGTTGTTTTGGGTAGTATGGACATTTGGGCGGCTCAGTTGGTGAAGCGACTGCCTTCGGCTCAGGTCATGATCCTGGAGTCCCGGGATCGAGTCCTGCGTCGGGCTCCCTGCTCGGCGGGGAGTCTGCCTCTTCCTCTGCCCTTCTTCCCTCTCGTGCTCTCTCTCTACCATTCTCTCTCTCTCTCTCTCAATAAATAAATAAAAATCTGCTGTCTTAGGACGGAATGTTCTGAATATATCTGTTAGATCCATCTGGTCCTATGTGTCATTCAAAGCCACTGTTTCCTTCTTGATTTTCTGCTTGGATGATCTATCCATTGATGTAAGTGGGCTGTTAAAGTTCCATACAATTATTGTATTACTACCAATTACTTCCTTTATGTTTGTTATTAGCTGCTTTATGTATCTGGGTGCTCCCATGTTGGGTACATAAATATTTACAATTGTTGTATCTTCTTGTTGGATTGTTCCCTTTAGGAGTATATATGGACACATTAAATTTAAAGTGCCTGTTAGACACCCAAGGGAGATGTTCAAAAAAAGCAATTAGCTATCAGGGTCTGGAGATGGAAAGTTCTTAGGGGTTCTAAGCATATCAATGCGGCAGGTGGAGATCATCAAGGGGGTGAGTGTCACCAGACAAGAGGACTGAGCACCAAGCCCTGCGGCCAGGTGGGTAGGAGCCAGCAGGGACGCACTCATAGGAATGACTGCCTATTGCTGAGTGCTATTCTAATTGTGCATTCTGGAACGGAGGGGGTAGGGGAAACCACAGAATGGGTTCGGAGACCCAGTGAACCCACTGGGAGCCGGACCGGAGCTAAACCCCTTGGTTACCTGACCACTAAAATCCTCTACTCTGACTCACAGGTGGACATGACATGTGGATCTCCTGAAATTAGCCTCAGTTCAGAGCCAGTGTCCAGTAAAGCTGGAAAAGTCCGATTATTTCCTTTTCCCCAGTGTACGTTCGCCTGGTTAAAGGCTGTGAATTCCTTTGGAGAAGGCTGGGAGAGAGGTGAATAGAACGCACTTTTAGTTGTACAGGAGGGTCCTTCCCCAGGAGGACCTGATTGTCCATTTTATAGGAAGTTTATGAGCCTATTGCCAAACACAGCCATGATAGTATTTATTAATTTTTTTATTTAAAAAATTATTCATTTATTTTTGAGAGAGAGAGAGCACACGCGCATGCAAGCGCACGTAAGGGGAAGGGGCAGAGGGGGAGAGAGTCTCAAGCAGACTCTGTACTGAATGCAGAGCCCCACGCAGGGCTCAGTCTCATGATCCTGAGATCACAACCTGAGCCAAAATCAAGAGTCGGTCACTCAACTGACTGCGCCACCCAGGTGCCCCGCCATGACAGTATTTAAAATTAAACTCTATGTGTTTACAAGTAAATAAATTATATTGAAAAAAAGACAATAATCAGAATGCACCGCTTCCTTACTATTTTATTACGCTCTACCAGGATCTATGCCCCGTGATCATTCACCTCCGTATGGGAGAAATAATTATATACGGGGTGCTATTGTATTTCTTTGTAACTCTGAGTTCAATGATGTTGCATTGGTAACTTGAAATTGGCCATTGGTGGAAGTCTCTAGACCATGGAAATTGGCAAAGTCTACAAATCAGGACTCCCATTTATTGTTTGTTTTTTTTTTTTTTTGATGAAGAAAAGGAGATGAACGCAGATTAAATTTAGAAGTGTGTTACGTTGTGATTGGCACAAAAAGTGAGGGAAGTGTTCGTCCAGCATTAGCTGGCTCAGCAGAGAAGTTGCTCATATCACCACCGATGGAGTGATGTTTATCTCCACGGCTTCGCTTTCATTTTATTCTTGAACACAAACGAAAGTATCAGTCCGTGTTTATGTCACGCATCAAATTTCATGACGACAAATTTTGGGGGGAAAGAACGAGCAGATTGGGATGTAACTCCATTTGTGGAGTTGTGGTTGAATGGCCAGCATGGTTTGGCTGTGGTTTTGAGAAGCATTCTGTAAGAATTGGGGGGATTTATAGGATTTACAAGTAACTTTATGATGAAGAGTAACATATATTGTACTATTGTTAGTATACTGCGTGCTACACACCATTTGTATCAGTAAAACTAATAATCAACTTAACTATCCCCTCCCCCCACAACTGCTGGTGGTTAACGGGGGCCAGCCCGCTGCCTGGGGCACCCTGCAGTTAGGAGGGCAGGGCAGCAAGGAGAAGCCTGGGGAGGAGAGGAGAGCCGTGTGTCCCAGAGGCCAGGTGGGAAGTGTTTCAAGGAGGACAGCTGATCATCTGGGTCAGATGCCCCTGGCGGGTCTCAAGAGGAAGAAGAGAAGGGACCTCTGGATTTGGCACCACAGCAGTTTCAATGGCACAGCGAGAAGGAGGGCCTGACTGGCGGCAGGTTACAGGGACAACGGGGAGACAGGATTGGGCAGCCAGCATGCAAAACTCGCACAACTCCTGAGGCGCTTCCCCGTGGAGGAAAGGAGCCGAAGAGACGAAGGTGTGGGTGTCCGAGCTGTCACCTCCCACCACCTCTCCACCTCCGGCAGATGGGTTGTAGGCAAGAAACGGAGGGAGAAATTTGGGGCAGCCCAGTCCCGTCCCCGTCTTGGGCCCCAGTTCATTCTGATGCTGCACACCAGTTCCTCTCGGATGTCAGAACGCACAGCCCTGATCCCAAAGCCCAGACCCCAAAGCCTTGGGGCTCAGAGCTGGAGCCCTTATCGGCAGGCTTGAGACCAAAGACCTGACCCCAGGGCCCAGGAGATGGAGCCCCAAGACGGGCCTGATACCCTAGCCCCTCCCTCCCCGGGTCTCCAGCCCCCAGAAATGTTGTCAGGCTGTGGGCAGTGGCAAGGGTCACCCAAGGTCAGTGGTCAGGAATCTGAGTGGGACGCGGTCAGCCGCGGGAGTGCAGGGGCAGAGTGGGGAGGCGGGAGGGGGCTTTCTGGGCGCTGGGGCGGTGCTTAGGCAGTCTGAGGGAGGGGAAGGTGTGTAGAAATGTTGAGCGGTGCCAGGGAGTGACCGTGAGGTGGGCTGGGGATTCTGAGCCTGTGACCAGGAAGGGCCAGGGCTGCCCAGATGGGGCTAGAGAGGTCTCCGCCCTCAGTGGTTGCGGGTCCCGGCGGGGCTGGGGGCTCGATGGGGCTGGCGCGTTGGAGAAGTGAGCTGGCTGGTTGGCTGGTGGTATCGGTGGGGCTGCGGATAGGGGAGTGTGTGGTGGGCGCCGTTCTTGGTAATGACAAAGTCCGGGGTCTGCCCGGGGCGCGGGTGGCTGAGGGCGGGGGCCAGGCTTGCTGGAAGAGGAGGTCGGTCAGGCGCTGAGGCGCCAGGGTCTCGCCCATCACCCAAGGGGCTGCTGAAATAATAAGTGGGGGCAGCAACGCAGGAGAGTGGCAGGAGCTGACCCCCTCCAGGAATGGGGGCAGAGTGACAATGATGTGGCAACGACAGGGAGGAGCACGCAGGACCCCTGCCCACCTCTGGGCCCGGGGAGAGGGGGAGTGGGGGGGGCAGTGGCCACCATTGAGAGGGCTGCGGGGCGGGGGGTCCCTGCCCACTGCGGGGAACAGGTTTCTGTGGTAGTATGAAGGTCAAGGACACATGCTGAGATGTGGTTGAGGCCACCGTGCGGGTGATGGTCTGTGGGACTGTCTGGGAGTGGGGGCGGATGGGAGATCGGGTCAGATTAGAGGATGAGTGTCTGGGGTACTTGGGTTCCTATGGCAACTGATTAAACAAGGATGAAAGGCATGCAGGATGGGGCTTCCCGAAGGTACCACGGCGCACGGGGATGTGGGGTGGTGTGGGTGGGTCTTGCCGGCAGCCTGCAGGGACCCAGGGCCCTTCTCCGCCCCGGCCGCATCTGTAAAGTGAGGAGAGTGAAAACTGCCTTGCCGAGCATCAGGGAGCCAAGCGCTGAGTAGGACTTGGGGTTGTAACTATGACCACCGTCAACCATTGTCTTTGGGGGCAGTTTGATGGGCACAGGTGACCATGGTGGGGGCTGTGGAAGGGTGTTCGGTTTTTCCAGAGGGTTTAGTATCTGGGTGGGTTCTCAGGGCTCCAGGAAAGGATAAAGGCCGGAGGATACATCAAAGGACCCCTCTGGCCCAGCATCTTTGCCGTCAGGTGGATGTCTAGTAAGTGGACTTGACCTTAAGTGGTGACCGTGAGGCTGATGGCTCTGTCCTGGGGAACAGCAGGGGAGAGCCCTGACACGCAGGGGAGGGAGAAACACCGACACTTAGTGCTGTTGTCCAACTTCCCCTCTAGGGTGTGGGCTCCACGTGGGGGGCCTAGCTATCAGAGCAGAGTGAGAGGGATAGGGAGGAGGGGGAGACGGTGGGGGCAAGGTGCAGCATTAAATGGGGTGATGGGGGCTCACTGAGAAGGTGACATTTAAGCAGAGCCTTGAAGAGGGTAAGTGAATGAGCCTTGTGGACACCTGGGGGAAGAGCATTCTATGCAGAGGGAACAGCCACTGCAAAGGCCCTGAGGCAGGACAGACGGGCAGCTTCATGGAACAGCGGGAAGGTCAGTGTGGCTGGAGCAGAGTAGGCGAGGGGGAGCATCGTGGGGAGGAGAGGTCAGGGAGGTGGCAGGGAGCAGATCACAGGGGGCCTTATAAGCCACTGTGAGGACTTTGCCTTTTACTGAGTGTACCGGGAACCACTGCTTTTGGGCAAAGGAACGACACAATCTGCTTTAGTGTGCCGTGTGCAGAACAGACAGGCGGGGGCCACAGGTGGGTCTGCAGAGACCAGTGAGGAGGCTGCCCAGCAATCATGTGGTGATGGTGGAGGTGGTGAGAGGTGGATGACCAAGGGGGTTTCCTATTGGACTGGAGAATCTGGAGGCATCAGAATGGGAAGCCTTGGCATGGGGGTTGGAGTTTGTCCAGGGGTTTGCTGTCTCTGCTCTCTGGAGCCTCGGGGACCGCTGTTAGAGGGGGGGTTGTTAAATGCTATGGTTTGGGCCCCATACTCCGCTCCCTGGTGTCTGTCTTAGGTCTTAGGTTCCACATGGGGTCCTCCGAAAGGGCCCTGCCGCTAGAGCAAAGCCCTATGTTACAGGTGGGGAGGCTGAGGCCAGAGGCCAAGACGAGGTGCCCAGGGCGGGTCCTGTGGGAGTCAGCGGAGAGCTGGGATGGAGCCCAGGCTGCCTGGTGCCCAGTTGGGCTGGTCTCCTGGCCAGTGGCAGTCCCCTGCCGCTCCCCAGTCCAGCTGTTAGGGGGTGCTGTTTGTGTAGCTTGGCAGCCCCCACCCGCTACCCCACTGTGGTCTCTCTCCTGAGCCCCCTGGAAACTTGCCTCTCTCCTTTCTGTCAGTGATGTGCCCAAGGGGGCCAAGACCTTCGGAGTCTCTGGGAGCCCCGGAGTGGAGGTTTTCATGGTCTACGACCCAGCTCGGGTGACGGTGCCCACAGGCAAGTCCCACTGGCCCCCTGGACACCAACGTGGAGGTGACCGTATCCGTGGATGCAGCCAGTAAGGACTTACATGATCTCAAGGTGAGAGGCCACATCTCCACAGTCAGGGGCCGCGTCTCCCACCCCCCTGCACCCAAGCATAACCCCATCGCATCACCCCTGCACTACCAAACCCATGAGGCTCTGACACCTGCATCCACACAACACATCTTGATGCCACAGACACCCTGGACATGCACGTCCACCCCAAGGCTGCAACGTCACCCATACACACACGAATGAATACTCCCATAAAAACAGCCTGCCTACTCACCCCCTCAAATTCACAGGCACCCTCACATGAACGCCTGTGTTCAACCTCCACACAGGACCCCAAAACAAGCCCCGTAGCAGGCAGGACTCTAGCGGCGGCCGTGGCACACGCATGCGCGCATGCACAGAGATGCAGGTGCCCACCGGGATGTGCACCTGTCCTCACCTCTAAGGAAGGAGAAAGACTTCTCTTCCCTGGACAGCCCCCTCATCACTCAGCCCCAGACACCGACCACACGTACAGTGACCCACGGGTTCACTGACATGGCCCTTTCTCCCCCGACAGGGAAAAGGCAGACTGTGTAGCTATTGAGAGCAAGGATCCTGGAGCTTGCCATGGGTTCAAATCCCACCTCCCTGGCTTACTAGCTGCGTGCCTGCAGGGAGGGCCGGGAGTGGCCTCATTGGGAATAGGTCTGGTCTCCTGGGGCCATCTTGGGAGCTCACTGAGATGGCTTGGGTAGAGCCCTTGGCATGGGTTCCGGACCATGGGAAAAGCTCTGTGACCATTGGCTTTTATTGGGAGTGGGGGGTGGGGGCGTGTGGTCATTATTCCCATTTTACAGATGAAGAAACAGAAGCCTACACAGGCTGAGCAACTGGCTGATGTCAATGGCGTTAGCTGTCCCTCCCCTCATTCCTCCTCTCTGACATCTCCATGGATTCCTGAGGGTCCAGCTGCTCCCTCTGGGGCCCGCCCTGCCCTACTCAGCCCTCCTTGCTCCTCAGCCCGGCCCTGGAGCCTGGGAGGCATCCACAGCCTCTCTCGCTGGGGAAGGCAGCTCCAAGTCCAAGCCAGGAGCCCGGGAATCTTGGACCTTCTGCAGCGGGGAGCACCTCGGGATGGCCAGGCCTCCCCCGCCTTGAAGCAGGACTGGCGGGGGGGGCTGCCCACGGCCCCTTGCCACTGCCATCTCTGAAGGGTGGTCGTGCTGGCTTAGGGCTAATGATGTCCCCACAGGTGAAGGTGTCTTACTTCGGGCAGCATGAGGGCAGTGTCCTGGGCCACAGCATGCTCTACCTCACTGGTGTCGGTAAGTACCACCTCCCTGGCTCCCTGTATATCCCCCCGCCCCCCTCCATGTTGCCTGCCTGAAGGTCTTAGGGGAACCCCTGAGTGCAAGGCCCATGGCCATCTTCCTCCACCTCGAGGAACTTCTTCAGAGGCCTTTAGTTCAGTCAGGGATGGAGACCCAGCAATACTTAGGGCCACCAGAATCTAGAAACTGCACAGCCCATGGCCGACAGCTAGACCCACCTTAGGCCTCCTTCCTCCGGAGGCCCACCTGTCATACCACTGGAACTCTAAGAGTCCTTGCTAAATCTGAGAGAGCCGCGAGCCGCCTTCAGCCAGAGCCCTGGCTGCTGGCTCCGACAACAGTGGAACCAGCACCTAGAGCCTCAGCTCGTTTCCAAGGGCCAGGGGGAGGGCCACCAAGAGCTAGCAATTCAGCATGCACAGATGGGCAATACATTCAAGAGCCGGAGACTGGGTCCCTCCAACATCCAGAACCACAGGGGGTGGCCACGTGGCCTCCCGGGCATTGGGTGTGGTCCCCAGAACGGGTCTTCCTGGGTCTCGTGGGCGAAGCTCACCTCGGCCTGGACATCATGGGCATGGAGGCGGGACTGGGCGAGCCTCTGGTGCCCCTCTCCACTCCTTTATAGACCTCTCCCTCGATGTCGACACGCATCGCACGGGCAAGGTGAAGAGGAGCCACGGCGACAAGGTGACACTCTCCTGGCCACCCTAGACTGGCAGGGTTGACAGGCAAAACCTCTGTCCCCCAAGCAGGGACAAAGCTCAGTGGGCTGGTGAAGGTTGTTTCTGGAACACCCTTCCTCTTGAAGGAGTGATACCACCCTTCCTCCTCCAGTGCCATGCCTAGGTGGGGCCACCATGTATGGTTGCATAGGTTGTTCACTACACAAGTGCGGGGTGGATCTGGGTCTAGAGACCTGGAACTCCAGTCCCCAAACCTATGATCCCTCTTTAGATCTTGAAGCAAACCCAGAAAACAGAAGTCTCCATGTTAACAAAGCAGCCAGCCCTAGCCAGCTCCAGAGCCCCTTCTCCAGGCCCTCTGGGTCCCACTGACCCCAAAGCCTCTTGTTTTGCCACAGAAAACCTGGCGCTGGGGCCCCGAGGGCTATGGGGCTGTCCTGCTGGTGAACTGTGACCGGGACAGTGTCACATCCAGAGGGCCTGACCTCACCAACAGCCAGCTAGCATCACTGGACGGTATGTGACAGAGGGGTGTGTGGGGATGTCCAGGGCAGTGGCCTGGGGCAGTAGAGGCTGGGGGAAGTGGGGGAGGGGTAGACTGTTGGCGGGGTGCAGGGAGGGCTGTCTCAAGGGCGCCATTCTCTGCAGACCTACAGGACATGTCCCCCATGGTACTGAGCTGTGACGGCCCAGACAGGCTCTTCGACAGCCACAAGCTGGTCCTGAATGTGCCCTTCTTGGATTCCAGAAGAGTGGGGGTCTTCTGTGCTAGGGGTGAGTGGCCTGCTGGGGCCGCGTTCCTCCCGGCTCTGCTCATTCTCTGCTTCCCAAACTCTTTTTTCTCTTATACACATCCCCCCACCCCTCCAGCATCTTCTATACTTGCCTCTACCTCTGATGAACAGCCACCCCAGCAGCTCACAGCATACTACCTAAGAAGGAGGTTCAAAAACGAGTCCCATTTTATAGAGGAGGCCACTGAGGTTCAGACGCAGGAATCCACTGTCTCTAAGTCACGCAACCAACGGGGAGTGGAACAGGCATTCGAACCCAGATCTCTTAAGCACCAAACCCCTCCTCTTTCCACTGCCCGCCCCCCCCCACCCCGGTCAGGCAGCACGGGATGAGCGCTGGATGCACCCCCGGCTCTGTCCGGACTGGGTGAGGTGGGAGCGAGAACTAGCAAAGCTGAGGCCCAGGCCAGCTCTTAGAACCCATATGTTCAGATTTTATATATCAAAACCTGTGGCTTAAAAAAATATGCCCATCCTTAACCCTGAGCTGCCTTTACTCGTTTTCATAAATAGAAAGAGGCTTTTCCTGCCCCTTTGTTTCTTCCCCCCTTACCTTCTTCTGTTCAAACTGACCCAGAACTTGTTCTGGCCGCCTGAACCTGGCAGGAGCCAGAATGTTCCTCCTCGTGCACCACTGGTAGAAAGAAGTTTAGGCACAGAGCCCCGCTTGGAAACACTGGGACACCAGAACGTAAGCAAAGTCTCAATCAGTGAACGGATAACCTTTCAAGCCCTGAATGAGAGCATGCCAGGGTGACCTTTCCCAGACAAGCCTCAGAGGAGGGCGGAAGGGGGCAGCGAAGAAATTACTACAGGCCAGGGGCTTTTAAAAAGAAACAGAGGTGAAATTCACGTAACAGGAAATTAACCATCTGAAAGTGGACAGCTCCGGGGCACTTAGTTCCTCTTTGATGCTCTGCTACCACCACCTCTATCTAGTTGCAAGACCGTTTCCTCACCCCCACGTAAAACCTCGCACCCGTCACCGGCCACTCCCCATACCCTCTCCCCCCACCCCCCAATCCTAGGTATCGTAATCTGCTTCCTGTCCCTATGGATTTACCTGTGTTGGATACTTCCCTGTAAATGGAATCATGCAGTATGTAGCCTTGTGTCAGTTTGCATACGATTTTCAAGGTTGTCCACATTGTAGCATGCGTCAGCACCTCATTCCTTTTGATGGGTGGAAAATGTTCCATTATATGTAAGAACCACAGTTTGTTTATCCATTCATCCGTTGATGGACGTTTGGGTATTTTCCACCTTTTGTGCGGGCTGCTTTGATCTCTTTATCTGATTTAAAGCTTACGCTGACCTCCTGAGAGACTGTTGGCCCATTTTACAGATGGGGAAGGGAGGCTCAGAGAGGCTGAGTCACTGAGCCAGGGTCACACAGCTTGCACGCAGTGGGGCTCGAGGGGAGCCCCAGCAGATCTAACACGAAGGTGGCTCTGCCCCAGATCCCTGGCCCCTGGTTTCCTCCCTGCCACCCCTCGTCCCAGTGCCGGCCCCCGACTCTGGTTTCCCCTAGGTGGGAATTCTCTGGAGGACTACAAGCAGGTGCTGGGGCCTCAGCACCTGTCCTATGAAGTTGAGCGGCAGCGGGGGGAGCGGAAGATCAGCTTCTTTGTGGAGGGACTCACCTTCCCTGACGCTGATTTCTTGGGGCTGGTCTCCCTCAGTGTCAGCCTGGTGGACACGGAGGTATGTGCAGTGTTGGGGGCTGGGGTGGAAGCTGAGGGTTTGGGGGACCAGTTTGGAGTCTCTGGGGCTGGGCAGGCGGGGGTACTGGGGGAACTTGAGGTCTGATGGGGCTCCCCGCAGGGCCCACTTAGTCCTCATTTCCCCCCCAGACCCTGCCTGAGGTGCCCCTCTTCACAGACACCGTGGCCTTCCGCATGGCCCCGTGGATCATGACCCCCAACACCCAGCCGCCCCTGGAGCTGTATGCATGCAGGTGAGACCTCTCCCCTCCTGCAGCAGCCCCACCATCTCTGGACTAGTAGAGGTAGGAGCAGAATGCTGTGTCTGCCATTGGGCTCTCACTCCCTGGACGGATACACTGAGGTCACCCATGGGTGCAGGCTGGACTAGGGAGAGCAGCAGGCTGGCTTGGGCTGGTCAGCCCCATCCTGTGCTGAGCAGCTAAGGCCCTGGCTGAGATCACTGGCTCCAGCATCGGTGTCCCTGCCTCTACCGTGTCCTGCCTGTGCGACAGCTCGGATTGAGTCCAGGCAGCGAGGCTAGGCTCTGGTTAGGCAGCTGGTGGTCCCAGGAGTGGGGTCGGTGGTGGACGGGACCAAGGTAGTCAGAGGTCACTATTATGTTCCTCTCTCCCTGTGTTTTGCAGCGTGGCAGACTCTCACGGCCCAAATAAGAAATTTCTGGAAGACATGTCTGACCTAGCGTTGAAAACCAACTGCAAGCTGATCATCTGCCCTCGGATTGAAAATCGAAATGACCGCTGGATCCAGGTG
This sequence comes from Zalophus californianus, assembly GCF_009762305.2. Taxonomy (NCBI): domain Eukaryota; kingdom Metazoa; phylum Chordata; class Mammalia; order Carnivora; family Otariidae; genus Zalophus; species Zalophus californianus. The sequence continues at coordinate 12,290,453 of NC_045598.1, forward strand.
GGCGCAGGAGCAGGGGGGGTGGCCCGGGACGCCTGGGTCCCCATCCTTTACCCTGACTTTGGGAAATGGGGCCTGCACAGGTTCCTAAGCAGCCTTGGCCTCCCAAGAAAAGCCAGGACTCTGTCGGGGGGAGCGAGGCACAGGCAGCTTCGGGAAACACGTTCCCACTGCCCCGTCATCCCAGTCTCTCCAGTTTCCCCCACATGCTTGGGTCCCAGACAGAGTCCTCTCCCAGTTGGGGTCCCGAGAGGCCTCACCTGTAACCCCGACCCATGCACACCCAGGTCTTAGGGAGCATCTGTGGCCCCGCCCTGGTCCAGGCATGAGGGGATCACCCCGTTTGGAAAATCACACCTGGGGACACCACCGTGATCTCTTCTCCCCTCCTAGGACGAGATGGAGTTTGGCTACACCGAGGCCCCTCACAAGTCTTTCCCGGTGGTCTTTGACTCTCCCCGAAACAGAGGTCTGAAGCATTTCCCCTATAAGCGGATCCTGGTATGTGGCAAAGGGTGGAGTGGAGGTCCTTTGGGGGGGGCTCCTCCTGTAGGATTTCACTGGTCCTGGTCCTTGTCCTTTAGGGGGGGCTAAAGGACACAAGTGGTGGGGAAATGGGGAGTCAGGGGGGAACTGGGATAGAACATGCAAATGACATGCAAATGACATGCAAACAACATGCAAATCCCCCCTGTTCTGGGAAGGGCAGGCCACTGAAGTCCTCCTGGGGAGCCCTTCTCCCCCATGTGGGTGGGAGTCAACAGAGTGGTCAGCCCTAGGGAGACCAAACTGCATCGTGGGGGAACGTGCTGTTAGTGAGCCCTCATGACTCTTGCCTTTATGAGGTGGGGCCTATTTTCAGATAACAAATGTTTTCTGAACACCTGCCACGGGCCAGGCCCCATGCTGCCTCTCACGCACAGGATGGGGACGAGAGCAGTCCCAGCAACCATGCGCTGCGTTCCAGGCACCCGCCCCTAGCTTTGCACGGTCACTTCTCGAATCCACAGTCCTGTGGATAGCTGCTGTGTTTAGCCCCTCCTTCTGGAGGCTCAGAGAGGTTAAGGAACTTACCCTAGGCCAAGAAGCTAGTGGCACCAAGAGGCAAAACCAGAGGGACTGTCTCCACGGTCCCACCACCGAACTGAACTGGCTTTGGAGGTGGGCCTGAGGCCTACAACTCGCCATCTCCGCCTGTTTCCCAGCTCCCACATCCCCGGCACGGGGACAGTGCCCGCATCCAGGTCGGGGCAGGGAGGGGGACGTCCGGGAGCTCACGGGAACGCGGAGCAGGGCATTTACCTCAGCCTGGAGCGGCCGGGGCCAGGTCCCAGCGCAGGTGACAGTGAGCCCTGCAGGTGAGTCTGCATCAACCAAGGGCCTGACCCTAAGCCTGGGCCTGACGTGGTCGGGGCATTCCCTGTTCGGCTCTGCCCTCCCTTCCACTTGCCCTGCGTCTAATCTGCCGTTCTTTTCCTAGCCGGAAGTGGAAGCAAGATTTTCACCTTACACTTCAAAATATTGTCTAGTTTCCGCTTGGATTTCTTCTTTGACCTAAGGATTCTTCAGAAGTGTATTGCCTGATTTCCCAACATTTGGGGATTTTCTTGTTATCGTCCTGTTGCAGACTTGGACTTTAACTGCATCCCCCCACCTCCCCGCCCAAGAGGTGTCACTTCCTGTCCTAACTGACCCCTCCTTCTGGGGTGGGGGGGGGCTTGCTGGTCCTCCCTTAGGGTCCTGACTTCGGATATGTAACCCGGGAGATCCCGTTCGCTGGCGCCTCCAGCCTTGACTCTTTCGGCAACCTGGATGTCAGCCCGCCCGTCAGAGTGGGCGGCAAGGAGTATCCCCTGGGCCGGATCCTCATCGGCAGCAGCTTCCCCAAGTGAGAGGCCTGGCGGGAGGCGGGAGGGCGTAGGGATCCCTGCAGCATGCACCCTCCAGCTCCCTCACCCCAAACACAAGTCTCCCGTTTGAGAAGCGGTCTTCATTCCTGCTCGTGGTCCTGGAGTCAAAGACTTCGAGTCCTAGAAACTTAGATTTAAAGTCTCATTTCTCTTTGGAGAAAACTCATGAACTAGAAACCCATGGTCTTTGGGCCTGCCTAGTATCTCGTGAGCTTCATTAGTCACCAGCTACATATATAGGGGAGGCCTTACATAAAAAGCCAGATTTCTAGTTTCTTTTGAAACATGAGAATTGTCGGGGAGGGGAGGTGACGCACGATGTGGCGCGGAGGCAGGAGATGGACCTGGTGACCTCTCCCAGTAGGTCAAAATAGCTGCTATTCTAGCAACAGCTTAAAGGGCCCAGGCGTCACCAGGTGGCTGCCGGTGAATGAGTGGCTAGGCAGGACACTAGGGTGGCAGAGGTGACTTGGTGGGTCCCACCCTGGCCAGTTGTCATCAGGCAGGAAACAAGGTATATAGGGGCTAGTGCTTAGACAGGTGACAGTATCTGCTAAGTCCTGCTGAATGGGTCCCCACCCTGCCTGCAGGCAACCGAAGAATGGGGTGCGCCGTCCGGGGCTGCTGGCAGGGTCCTTGGCTTCCTGTCTGGAGATTAAGCCCGCCAAGGGCACCAGAGGCCACCTTCTCCTTTGTGTGTGGCCAGGCCGTCATAGGAAGGTCACCCAGGCTTGAGTGGTGACCCTGGCAGCCTCGGGGTTGTGGATCAAGGGAGGCGAGGTTTCCTGGCACCAACCCCAGGTACATAGCTGGGTGCCCAAGCTGGATGCCCGGGGCTGAGGTTGGCTAGAGCGAGAGCAGTGCTCACCTTGCTGGTGACTCATGCTCAGACACTAGTCGGGGACCTGATCTCGCCCCCAGCCCTGGAGGCGGAGGGACCTGGGGGCCTCCGGGTAGTCCTCCTGTGCTTCAGGGAGGGACCCAGGGGGAAGGAGCACAGGCTTTGGAGCACAGATGGGCTTGGGTTCGAGGCCTACCTCTGCCATCTACTAGTCATGTGTTTTGGGGTATACCACCTAAGCAGCACTTACTATAGTGCCTGGCACATAGTAGGCACTCAGTTAACTCATTTGAAGCTACTTATTTTATGCCTACTATGTGCCAGGCACGGTTGAAGATACTAGGGATATATCAGTGCGCAACAGATACATTATGAAATGAACAAATTATTTTATACTCCATGCCTCAGTTTCCTGTCTGTGAAATGGGTCTATTAAAAATCTCTGGGCTAGCTATATAATCAGCACTAGTGGGGATAAAGAATTCATGTTAACTGTCTTCTGAATGTTCAAGTATTCTTTAGCTGGGCCCCCAGCAGTGGGTCTCCTACGAAGCAGGTTGGAACTCATTAGGCAAAAGTTATTAATCACCTACTATGTGCCACGAACATAAGGATTTACCCTCATTTAATTTAAGGATTAGCCTCATTTAATTCTTAGAAACAGCCCTATGAGGTTGGGACGATTATTATCCCCATTTCACATATGAGGAAGCTGAGGCTCAGACAGGGGAAGGGAGTGCACTCATTTATGTATTCATTTACCTGATACTGTTAAATATTTATTGAGACTTCCCATATGCCAGGTCTGCGGCCCTGGATAAAAAAAAAAATGTTCTGGAAGCTCCCAGGTTCAGAGCAAGAACTGGGGATAGGAAGGTGGGGACCTCCAGTGCAGCTGCGACCCAGTCCACTGACCCTTGTGAAGATAACCAGGAGCAAGGTCCTTGGTAAACAGAAGGGGTCCCTGAGGCTCAGAGAGGCACAGCTACTGCCTAGGATCATACAGCAAGTTAGCAGTATAGTCAGAATCCAGAACTCCCCCTTGGACCCCAAACTAAAATTTAACACGCAGGCTGAGGTCCTGTGTTCCTGTCTTGGCTTCTTTCTGACCTCAGCAGTGAACAAACAGCCAACCTATATTCATTCTAGCAGGGAGAAACAGACAATAAGCAAAACTAATAAATAAGTAGATAATATAGGGTGTTAGATAAAGGAAACCCTGGGGAGAAGCTGACATTTAAACAAAGCCCTGAGGGAAATGAGGGAGTTGAAGATGTGGGTATTTGGAAGGAAAACGTGCAAAGGAGTGGAAATGGTCAGTGCAAAGGCCCTGAGGCAGGAGTGTGTTGGAGACATTAGAGGAGCAGCAAGGAGGTCCATGAGCTGGAGCTGAGTGAGCAACGAGGGGCACGGTGGGGGATGAGGTCAGAGAGCTTAGCAGGGCAGAGTTCAGATCATGACCTGTGCCTGTTATTTGTACATACATCATAGGGGAATCGTGGACCTTAAGCAAGATACTTAGTACTAGGAGCCTCAGGCAGGGACACACTAGGTGCTCAGTAAATGTCCTGTCCATTCTCTGTTTGGGTTCTCCCCACTCTGCTGCCCACATTTAAAAATCATCTTTAAGCAATTCTGCCCCCTGGTGGTGGCTTTGATGTGCCTCCCAGCTCAGGTCCGCATGCTTCCCAGGCTGGCTTGGGCTGGCGGGGCCCCTCCCTCAGCCTCACGTGTTCCTGATTCTGCTCATGAACATGTTCTGGGGTCTCGCTCTTCTCCACCATCTCACTTTAGGAAGTCTTTTTAAATTGCCAGCACTATCTTAAAATAACAGAAATACAAGAAAAATATTTTCCACAGTCCTATCCCCCGGATCAAATCAGTGTTGTCATTTATCATTGCTTGTTGAGTCTACGGCATATTTGAGTGATAGAGACCATGGACTATTACACGGCTGTTCAAAAGCATATCATTCACAAACGGTTTTTGAGCATCTGGTATGTAAGAGGGGCTAGGAGCCCAGAAATGAACGTGGACAAAATCCCAGCCCTTCTGGAGCTTACATTCTGGTGAGATGCCAGGCAATACACGAGATAACAAGTATGCCAGATAGTACCAAATGCTGTAAAGAAACATAAATCTGGGAAGAGGATTGAGGGATTGTTCAAAGGCCTCACAGAGAAAGAAGGCCTCATTTGAGTTAAATCTGAGGATGGAAGTGAGCCATGGGGAGATGGAGAGTGGGCAATAATTTCTGGTACAGAGAACAGCATGTGCAAAGGTCCTGAGGCAGGACTGTACCTGGTATGTTCAAGGGGCAGCAGGATGTCAGTATGGCCAGAACTGAGCAGATGAAGAGGGGGAGTGGAAGGAGGGAGTTGTCGGGATTGGCAGGGGCTATGCGGGTCATTGTGCGGACTTTGCACGTACAGCGAGGGAGACAGGGGTGGTGGGAGGGTTTTGTCTGGAGGAGGGAGGTGATCTGACATATTTAAAAGCCTCCATCTGGATAGACTGCAGGGGAGCAAGGCTGAAAGCAGAGAGACCAGGGAAAGAGGCAAGCCACTAGAATTCCTTCTTCCTTCCTTCCTTCCTTCCTTCCTTCCTTCCTTCCTTCCTTCCTTCCTTCCTTCCTTCCTTCCTTCCTTCCTCCTTCCTCCTTTCCTTCCTTCCTTTCTTTCTTTCTTTTCTTCTTTCTTTTTTCTTTCTTCTTCTTTCTTTCTTTCTTTCTTTCTTTCTTCTTTCTTTCTTTCTTTCTTTCTTTCTTTCTTTCTTCTTTCTTTCTTCTTTCTTTCTTTCTTTCTTCTTTCTTTCTCTCTTTTCTTTCTTTCTTTCTCCTTCCCTCCCTCTTTCTCTCTCTCTTTCTTTTTTGAGATTTTATTTATTTGAGAGAGAGAGAGAGGGTGGGGGGAGGGGCAAAGTGAAAAGCAGACTTCCTGTTGAGCAGGGAGCCCACCGATCCCAGGACTCCGGATCACGACCTGAGCTGAAGGCAAGAGGTTTAACTGACTAAGCCACCCAGGTGCCCCTGCCGCTAGAATTATTTAGATGAGGGAGTGTGCGGGCCAGATGTGGCAGAAGAGGAGGAGGAAAGGGCTGGATTGTGTTCTGCTTAAGGTAGAAGCACCAGATTCTATGCAAGCTGGGGAGCTTGTCCATGATACATCCTTAAGCCAGGCAAGCAAGGTCAAGAAATGTGATCCTTTTTGTATAACATATTGAAAAAAGAAGTCTCTTTCTCTCTGTGTGTTTGCACATGGTTAGCCATGTTAGGGAAAGGTGGAAAGTGCCCAGAGTATATAAGACATCGTCTGACTTTGGACAAGTCCCCCCCCCCCCCCCATTGAACTTGCTAGGCCTCAGCTGCCCCATCTGTGAAATAGGGCCATGGCCATGCCTGAGACAGTGTCGAAATCCCCGAAGGCATAGGCAGCTGATGGTAAGGTCTCCTCCCACAGCTCTGGGACTCCAGCTCCCGAGACCTGCTCCCTAGTTTGGGCCCCCTCAGCCCCTCCCTCTGCTAGTACAGGGTGGTTTGAAAATGCCCAGCGCTCATTTCAGGACGTGCTGAGGATTAGACAGTCCGTGTTGAGCACGAGGTGACTGGGGCAGTGGTTCTCTGGTGCACCAATCAGCCGAGGCGCTTGTTGAAATGCAGATCCCACATCCTCAGAGATGCCACGTTCTCAAAGACTCTGAGATGTGGAGGAGGTCAGGGCCCAGGAGCCCTGTGTTTAAATAAGCACCTGCCCCCACCAGAGTCTGACCCCCAGGTGGTCCAGGCCCCACACTTCGGGAAACACTGGGCTGAGGGACGGGCTGGCCAGCTCCTGGTCGTATTTGGAACCCGAGGCTGGGCATCTTCGGTAGAGATTTAACCTCTCTGAGTCCCGGGATGTGAGGTGAGCGTCTTTAGTTCCCTTTGGCAAGTGGAGCTCTCTGTTTGACTCTTTTTAGCGAGGAGGAGCAAGCAGGGCCTTCCCGGCCTGGGGGGCGGATGCTTTGCGTGAGGAGGGGATGGACTCGTTGGGATGATAGTCAGGATGGACAGTGAGTTCCTGGAGGTGCCTGGGGGCTGGGACCAGGAAGTGGGGACAAAAGGAGACCTGTTCAGAGGGATGTCGTGAGGCCTGGACAGGGGTGGGATGCCAGCTGACAGTAGGCATGAAGTGATCCTGTTCTCTCCCTCCTGGGCCAGGTCCGGTGGGAGGCGAATGGCCAAGGTCGTACGGGACTTCCTGCAGGCCCAGCAGGTGCAGGCGCCTGTGGAGCTCTACTCCGATTGGCTCTCTGTGGGCCACGTGGATGAGTTCCTGAGCTTTGTGCCCACCTCTGACCAAAAGGTGTGTCCCCTCTCCTCCTGCCAGCCACCCCTGCCCCTCCCCAACCTGATGGGAATGGTTAGAGCAAAGCCACCTGGAACCAGCTCACTGCCTGTGTCCGTAGGGAGCTCAGAGTCAGGGCACTCTGGGAACCAGATGGTGTTAATCGGGGGGGCTTCCTGGAAGAGGTCAGAGCTCAGGTCAGGAGGGTACTGATTGGCTCTGCTACTCATATGCTCATTCTCACACTTGCTGGGTGTTTGCTTTGATCCAAACCTCTCAGCCTAGACCCAGGAATGACACAGATAATAATAATTGGTAACATTTAGCGAGCACCTACGATGTGCATGTGTTTTAATTCATTTAATCTTCCAACAATTCCACGAGGTGGGTACTATTATCATTGTCCCCATTTTATGGGTAGGAAAACTGAGGTCCAGAAGGGCAATTACAGGTAAGATTCAAACCCAGACAGAGGACTCGGGACCAACATTTAACCACTCAGCTCCACTGCTTTGCAGAGAGGGCCTCTTGCTCAGAGAGCAAGCAGCCTGGGAAGGGAGGCCGACCAGTGACCAGTGGCTGAGTTCCCCGGTAGACAAGGGCATCCAGGCAGAGAATGTCTTGGACAAAGGCCCGGGGGTGTGAAACAGCTTGGAGGATTAGGGGAATTGCAGAGAGTTCTCTATGGCTGGTAGGTGGGACCCACGTGTGGTCTGGCCTCTGAACTCGGGCCCCTCCTGAAGTTTGGGGTCTTCTGCAACCCATCCACTGAGGAATTCTCCCTCCCTCCGCTAGGGCTTCCGGCTGCTCTTGGCGAGCCCCAGCGCTTGCCTCAGACTATTCCAAGAGAAGAAAGAGGAGGGGTATGGGGAGGCCGCCCAGTTTGATGGTGAGTGCCAATGACCCAGTCCCCCTGTGGGGACCCTGCACTCTCACTGCCAGCCCTGGGCTCCAGCGATGCCTTTCATGGCTAATACTCTATTTATAGGCCCTTTGCCTTGCTCAGATCCCTCCGCTCAGAGCTGGACATCACTAATTCTCCCTACACCCTCTCCTGGGAGCTGTCGGGCTGTCCCTTTATTGGGCCCAGGCAGGGAAGCCAAGAGGCCAGTGGATTGTCCCAAGCACACGCAGGGGGTGACCTCCGCAGTAAGAGTGGGCGGCTCCTGGCCACATCCCAGGAGAGGAAAGCCACCGGAAACAATGTGCACCCTACTGATCTTGTACCCTCCCCCTTATCCCTTTCCCCAGAAGCTCAGAGAGGAGTGCCTGGTCCAGGGCTATCCCCAGGATGCGGCAGGGCTCGGGGCTCAAGAGTGGGGTGGGGCGGTGGATGAGAAGCCAGATGGGTGGTCAGGGCCCCTCTGTGGACCCGCCTCTGGGAATTGACAGACCATCCAAGGGCCTGGCTGGCCGCCTTGAGCCCCTCTCCCTTTCCACCATGGATCTCAGTGTTCTCACCTGAGAAATGGAGCCCTGGAAGGGATGTGGCAGAGCTTCAAGACCTGGGTTCAAATCAAGATTGCGTTCCAAACCGCTCAGTGCCTCAGTTTCCTCTTCTCTGAGTTGGGGGTGATAATTAACCCACCCAGCATTGTTTTAAAGATTAAGCATAAGTTTAGGAGGATGCCAGAGCATGGTGGGTGTTCAGTAATGGTAGCTGCCCTGTAATTACACAGCACTGAGCCAAGAGTCCCTTCCCGAGGAGCCTGTGCTCCATCCCCGGGATGTCCTTGCAGCCAGAGCCTGGGTCGCGCAGGGTCTCCAGTCTCTGGCTTTCTCTGTCTGGTCATAGCTTCAGCCCCTGACACTGAGGTGGGAGAAAAATCCTGGCCCAGATTATGCCGCCTCAGGCCCGAGATGGCCCTGGGCAGTCCGCCCTGAGCCACTGTCCTGCCTTTGTTCCCTCACAGGGTTAAGTCACCAGGTGAATAGAAGCATTAATGAGATGCTGGCAGACCGTAGTCTCAGGAGGGACAGTCTCTATGTACAGGTGAGGGCTCTTGGGGGCTCCCCCAGCTCCCAGGAGAAACAGCCCCAGGAATTGCTGGGGCAGGGGTCAGGGGCTCAGCCCCGGGCCTCTGACTGTCCTGGGGGCTGCTGAAACCTGTGGGTAGGGCCTCTGCAGTGGGAACCCACAGTCTGATGGAGGAGACACAGCAGTGCCCTCAGGGAGCTCCCAGTCTGATGAGGGAGATCTAGCTCTGAGGAAAGGACGAATTTCTGGGGGAAGCAGAGTGAGAGGAGAGAGATGTGGTGGAGAAATGGGGCCCCGTGTGGGAGAGGGTTGGGGCGGGTGGGAGTCAAGGGGATCAGACAAGAAGGAGGGCGGGGGGGCGGGGTGGCAGGGGTGGGAAGAGGTCTCTGGAAGGGGCGGGGCTAATGCCCGCCTCGGGCAGGGCGCAGGGCCTTGTGCGGAGCTGTGCTCAGTAAATGGAGGAGGCCCTTCCCTTCTCCTGAGTGGAGCTTGACCTGCTGAGGTGGATAGGGGTACAGGTCACTCCGTGGCTGGGGCAGTGTGGTGTAGGGGCAGGCACTTTTGGAAACAGAAACTGGGTCCAAATCCCAGCTCCGCTGCTTCCTAGCTCTGTGCCCTTAGGCAGGTCCCTTGAGCCTCAGTTTCCCTATCTGGGAGAGGCAGTGGCCCACAGCTGTTGGGGATCAAAGGAGCGCAAGGGTGCAGGGGGCTGTGCGCAGGGCCTGACACGCAGTTGGCGTTCAGCAAGTGGTAGAGCTCCCTGGCTCCCTGGGTACGCCCGCTGCCTCTCCCCCTGCCCCCAGAAATGCATCGACTGGAACCGGGAGGTGCTGAAGCGGGAGCTGGGCCTGACCGAGCGGGACATCGTGGACATCCCCCAGCTCTTCTCCCTGAAGGGCTCCTATGCAGAAGCCTTCTTCCCTGACATGGTGAGAGCGCAGAAGAAGGTCATTTCCTGTCCCTGGGGCCCGGCAGGGTCCGGAGGGGTGTCAGTTGGGGTTCCAGAGGAGAAGCACTTCCTGTCGTCCGAGGGCAGCCAGGCACAGAGCCTGGGCGGGGGGGAAGCTTGCGGACCTCTTCAGCGTGTGTTTGCTTTTTGTGCACGTATACAGCATCCCCATCAGTGGTTCTCAACCAGGGCGATTTTGCCCCTGAGGGCATTTTCTTACTGCTACGAGGATGGGGGAACCTACTGGCATCTCGTGGGTGCATGCTGGGGTGCTGCTGAACCTCCTTCCGTGCACGGGGCAGCCCCGTAACTAAGGGCGTTTTTTTTTTTCTCCCAAGTGGAAAAAGGAAGCATCTTTTGGTTTCAGTGTTTCAGGCTTCCTTTTCGGGGCCTCAGCTGTCTGCCGTGCCCTGCACCCTGGCCCCCCACTGGCTGCTCCCCAGTGTGGCTCCCCAGGCGAGCAGGCGGGCCCGCGGTGGCTGCCTCCCTGGCTGTCATTAAGTCAGGCGGCTGACAAGCAGATGCCCAGATGTGATCTCACCGGGGTGGCCTCTGGGAGGGGCCGGGTGATGCTATCAGCACAGCGCTGGCTGAACCATTAACACCTTGGGAAAGGATGACAGGGTGTTGGCAGCTTGTGGAGGGACTCCCCAGGATGGGGGACCTTCCCTTTTCAGCCCGGGGCCTTTCACTCGAATCCCTGTCACTGGGCAAGCCAAGGGGTTGGAGTGAATCCTGAGGGCCTGCCTGGGGGCAGGTGTGTTTGGCAGGGCTTCCCCGCCAGGATTTTCACTCACACCTGACACCTCCCTGAGGGGTCCTGGCAGAGACCTCTAAGGCAGGGCTTCATGACCTTGGCTCTACTGATGTTTGGGCCTGAATCCTTTGTTGTGGGGGCCAGGCTGTGCTTCGTGGGATGGCTGCAGCATCCCTGTCTCCTACCCACGAGATGCCCCTGTAAGTACCACTCCTCTCACCTCGCCAACCAGAATGTCCGGGAGCAAAATCACCCTGGCTGAGAACCACTCTTCTAAGGCAGTGCTGTCTCTTAGAACTTTCTCGGATGATGGAAATGTTCCGTGTCTGCACAGCATGGGAGCCACCAAGCCACACGTGGCTACTGAGCACTTAAAATGTGGCTAGTGTGGCTGAGGAATGAACCTTTTACTTTACTTTAATTTAATTTTCAACAGCCACATGTGGCCAGTGGCTGCCATATTGGTCGGGGAAACACTAAGGAGCACCCAGGCTCTGGTTCTGGCTGAAGTCCCATGACTTTGGCCAGTCCTCTTTTGGAAGCCCCCACCCCAACACGCACCCCTCTGTGAGAATCTCTAAGCTTTGGTCCAGACCCTGCTAAAGGAGCCCAGGATGTCCTAACTGGAAGAGCCCCATAGGGAACACTCAAACCCCCTCATCTGTCAGTTGGGGAAACAGGACCTCCGAGTGGAGTGGTTGACTTGCCTGAAGTCACCCAGCAAGTGCAGAGCCTCCAGCCTCCTGAGTTCTCATCTCCTCTCCCGGCCCTCTATCTCTCCACCTGCCCCACTTTCACCCAGCACATTCTGGCCCATTAGTGGGCAATGGGGTAGCTCAGGGCCAACGCCATGGGACTGACCCCAGAGGACCCTCCAGCTTCATGTTGGTCCCAGCAGTGCTTGGCCCTGCAGGGCAGACTTGAGGATGAGGGGCCACAGCATGGAGAATGTGAGAGCGCGGAGTCCAGGGCAGCCCACCCCACGCTGAGAGGACCCAGCACCACCCTCAGGATGGCAGGTCCAGAGAGTCCCCTTTGAACACCAAGGACAGCTCCTCTGGCCATCAATATGGGACCGAGGTTTTCTCTGAGACCCTTCCATACCCTGCCCCGGGGAAACTTTCCTTCCCCAGGGTTAGGGCCCTCAGCCAGGGGAGCAGAAGTGCCTCTGGAGAGTAAGATGCCCCCAAGGGCTCCTAGCCCCCTCCCCCAACTCCGCTACAGACTCCAGTAGAATATAAAGAGCATAACTCTGGTCATGAGTTAGAGCCACATCAAATTTTAGTCACTCCATTCTCTCTCTCTCTCTTTTTAAAGTTTTTATTTATTTATTCCTGAGAGACAGAGAGAGAGAGGCAGAGGGAGAAGCAGGCTCCCGGAGGAGCAGGGAGCCCGATGTGGGACTCGATCCCAGGAACCCGGGATCACGACCTGAGCCGAAGGCAGATGCTTAACCTACTGAGCCACCCAGGCGCCCTCGTCTCTCTGTTCTCTGATTGTGTGGCCTGGATTATGTTATTTAACCTTCCCCAGCCACTGACTCAGAGGGAGGCTGTGAGGTTTAGTGATGATGTATCTGGCAGATGGGATGTTCAATAAACCGTAACACTTATCAGGCATTCCAGGGATAGTTGAGAAAGCTGTGCACTGTGCAAGCGCACCACACCTATAAGGACATTCACACCATAGACCTTGTAGATATTTGTTGTACAAAGTTTCTGGCAAATGATGGCAAAATCTGGCTCTAACTAAATTGTTAGAATATGACAATATTCTGATAGATGGAAGAAAGTATTGGAGGAATACTTTCATTCATATAAAGGAGCCATGTATGTTCCTGTCAGCCCTACTTGGTATTAATCCTCTCTTGCAACCACGAATCCATTTCTTCTCACCATAGACCCTAGTTTTTGAGCAAGTGCCAGTCCTCACGGCCCAGGGATGCTGACGAGGATGGGACATAAATGGGGACAGGGCCCCCGAAATGTGTAGAGGATCCCTGGGGCAGCAAGCCTTCCCTCTTGCCTTCTGTCTACAGGTCAACATGGTGGTCTTAGGCAAGCACCTGGGCATCCCCAAGCCCTTCGGACCCATCATCAACGGCCACTGCTGCCTGGAGGAAGGTGCGGTCCCTGCTGGAGCCGCTGGCCTCCAATGTATCTTCATCGACGACTATTTGTCCTACCACAAGCTGCTTGGGGAGATCCACTGTGGCACCAATGTGCGCCGGAAGCCCTTCTCCTTCAAGTGGTGGCACATGGTGCCCTGAGCCTGCCTCCACCCGCCGTCTCCTCTTCCCACCTGCCAGGGAGCCCCGCCAGGGTGAGGGCAAGGAACCTCCACCCGGCCTCCATCCTCTTAGGGGAGCCTCGGGCGCTTCTTCCCGAGTGCCTGCAAACGTGCTGGCCACTGCAGGCCTGGGGATACGGCGGTGGGCATCACACACCCTCACCTCTGGAGTGGCCTCCCTGGCCCGAGGAGGATTGTTTTCGTTCCTCCCTCCCTCTTCCTGACCCAACACTCCCAGAGGTTCTGGAAAAGGGCAATGGTCTTAACCTATTCACGGCCGGCCGTGCATGGTCACGGCAGGCGCCCCACTTTGAGTAGCTTCCCCTCTCTTCTGATATTCCTTTCATGTCGGCACCAGGAATGGGACCCAGAGGGCCTGGGCTCCCGGGTCGGGGCCTGGGCCTAGGGAACCTGTGGTTCTCGGAAGAGCAGGAGCAGGGAGGTGAGGCACCCCCCTTTTCTCTACCAGCTGTCCTCTCCTGCAGGCGACCCTCAAGCGTGACCTCCTGGTACCCCTCCACATTTATAGAGGCAAATAAGGATAGGAAAACCCAGCATCTGAGGGCCTGTTTTAAAAAGAAAAGGCAACAAAACCCCTTTAATACCTGACTCCATCCTCAGAAGGGTGCTTGTTACCTGGTTAGAAAGCCTTTAATTATGAGTACTGGCTGCTTCCGGCCCCCAAACGCTGTGAGGCCAGAGAGAGGCCTCAGGGGGGCACACAGAGGCAGGCTGGCAGGAGGCCAGGGTGGCGCAGGAAGCCGAGGCCTGAGGACGAGCCGTGAGGCTTGCCCTCCTTGTCCTATGTCCCCACTTTGGATTTTGGACTCTGGATGCGAAGCGGGGGCTGGCCGTTCCAGATGTCACAGGGGGCAGGGGCCCAGATGTTAGGAGAGGGAGGGGGGGGGGCCATTAGGTTATCTCTGAAGGTGGGGTTTAATTTCCTTTAATTGTCTTTAATTATTCCCCTTGGCCCTGCAGGCAGTGGAAGGGAAGGCTCGCCCAGTCCCTCTCGGCAGCCTGGAGACCCTGCACGCAGCCTGGGTTTCCCCTGTAGAGTCAACCCCGTGCCAGGCCTATCCCCCCCTGCCCCCCCCCTCCAGAGGGGAGAAGAGAGCTGCTGCAGGGGGCTGGGGGCTGGTTAAGGCTGGCCCCGGGGGAGGCCACCGGGATGTGCACGGGCAGCAGGCTGGGCCAGTGCCGGGCGAGAGGTGGTCTCTGCCTCAGGCAGGCACGGGAACAAGGGAGCCAGCCTGCCCCCTCCCCGCCACTGCCTCTGGGGCCATCCGGGTGGCTCTCAGCCGCGGGCCTCCACCAGCGGGGCTGTCAGTGGCCCCTGGTAAGGCGGCGACTGGGCCAGCCAGCCACTGTTAAACTCTGTGAGCCATGGAACACTGAGCAGTCAGAAACTTCCACGGAAAACGGACATCTGAAGCAGATGAAACAGAACTGCTCTGGTTTAAGATGGCGAGGGTTGTGTATCTGGGCTCTCCTCTTTCAGAAGACTCTGAGGACCCCATTTGCAAGCCCCTGGTCTAAACTTTGCACTTTCTGCTCATAACTATGACCCAGCCTAGACCGAGCCAAGGCGAGAAGGGAAGCTCTTCCGGGGCCAAGGGCCTGCAGCCGGTGTTGAGATTCCCCAGGGAAAGGCTATCGGGGGGGGGGGGGGGGGGGGGGGGGGGGGGGGGGGGGGGGGGGGGGGGGGGGGGGGGGGGGGGGGGGGGGGGTGGGGGGGGGGGTGGGGGGGGGGGGGGGGGTGGGGGGGGGGGTGGGGGGGGGGGGGGGGGGGGGGGGGGGGGGGGGGGGGGGGGGGGGGCAATGGGTGTAGCAGAGGGTGGAGAAGGAGGGTGGGAGCAGGCCATCTAGAGCGCCCTGAGTGTGGGAAGCTCTGGAATTGCTGCTAGAGTTGTCAGAGGGCCCTGATGTCCCCTCTGAGGATGTTCCGGGTGACTGATCACCTCCTACTTGATTAATAAAAAGTCAACATGCATTTCTTCAAGTGGCTGCCTCCTCAGCTTCTGTTTGTTGGGCTGCAGGGAGGAGGAGGAGTGGAGGGGGCCCTCCTTCCAGTTCCACCCACCATGCCCCAGCTCCTTGGCTCAACTTCTGCCGGCCATGGGCAGCTCCTACCTGGCTGGGAGAGCCCCCAGGGCCAGTGCCTGGCAGGCAGGCAGGCTGATTCAGCAGGATGGCTGGCACAGGCGCATAGCTCTGCCCCGCTGAGATGGATATCAGGGGATAGGTAGATCCTACCTCTTCCTTCCCGGGGCTATCTATCTCTTCCATCTCTCAGATGCAGGTGGGCTGGCCCTATTGGCAGAGGTAGGAGATTCTCCAGTGGGACTTGTGCCCAGGGCCAGCAGATGAATCCCTTTCATTCCTACCTCTAAGCTACCAGGTTCCCCAGCCTCAGTGTTTCTGATTTCAGGAGCCTGGAAGTAATACCCCTCTCATCCTACACACTGGTTCTGCCTTGGATTGTGCCCTTTGACACTCACTCACTTACTCACTTTATTTACCTTTTTTGTGGACTAAAAGGCAAAAAGTTGCTGCCTATCAGTCATTGACACTTTAGTCTGAATGAACCACCGATGTGTTTTCTGGTATTAAACCAGGGAGAGGTGAAGACCTGGGTCTAATTGCAAAGGGAGATGCAGGGCTCTAAGCTGGAAGCTCGTCCTGCCCCCAGTGCAGGAGGCCAGTCCAGGGGGAAGCCCCCACTTTCTGCACCGATTCCCCAGCTGTGTGCTCATAAGCAGGTAGGGAGACTATTTGGGGCTTCCTTCTGAGTCCTGACTCTTACCCAGAGCTGAGTGGCCATCAAGCCATTTTCTAGCCAAAAAAGTAAAGACTGTCATGGAATCCAGCAGCCCAGCAGCTCTCCTTGAGAACATCCTTCCCAGACTCTGGGATAGAAGAGCACCAGTCTCAGAGTCCTGCTGAGGTCCTTGAACTGCTGGGAGTACACACACTGGGGACTCTGGGGAACAGCTCCCAGTAGACAGGTAACATCCCCAGAGAGAAGGAGGAAGCTCTATCAGCACCTTTAGAGGCTGGCTGTAGGTGTGTCCCCGCCATATCTCTGCTGGGCTGGTGATGAGCCACATTTTCTACAGATGAGGAAACCAAGGCTCAGAGAGAGGGAACAGAACCACCCAAGGCCACATAGCTGGTGCACATGGAGTCGGGATCCGAACCCAAGACCCCTCTCCCCAGAGCCCTTGCTCCTCTTGCTTCAGGTGGCTGAATGCCCCCTCTGGCCTCAGTTTCCCCCCTGACAAATGAGACTTCCTACCCCGACGTTCTAAGCTCTTCCTGGCCAGAGAGGGTTTAACTCGAACCACCCATCCCTTCCACAGGTTTTGCCATGTGATAATAATGATAACGCCAGTAATAGAATAATGCCGAGCTCCACACTAGAGCTCTGCCCACGTCGTCCCATGTAAGCCCTGCAACAGCATTTTCGGAAGCGCCACATGAGGCACAGAGCAATGGAGTGGCTCGTCCACAGCCACACAGCCTGGATGTGGTTGAGGCTGGGCTGAATCCAGTCCTGCTTCTACACTCCATGCTCTTAAGAGAAAGGCTGGTGTTTCTCAAAGTTTCTCAAAATGCTTTGGGGCGCTTATAAAAAAAAATCCACATGCCAGGTGGCACCTCTAACCGGCTGTCAGATTGGAGGTGGGGCCTGGGAATCTGCACTTTCACCAGCTCCCCCAGCAGGGTAGAGAAGCTCCCCACTAAACTATATCATCTCTGAAAATGCAGGAAAGGGGTGAGGAGGAGTGTGGAAAGTGAGGAAGGCGCCCAGGTCAATACCCCACATCTTTGCCTCCGCCACGCCCCCAAAGCCCTGATGCCCCAGCCAGGTGCCTGTGGGGACTTGCTCCCTTGGAGAATCTAACTCCCTCTGTGCTGGGGGCGGAGCAACAGGTTCATATGCAAACGATAGCTTACTTCCGGCCAATCCTGAGCTCCCGGCTCTGGGAAGGGGCTGGGCTTCCAGGACTGGAGCCAATGAGCTAGCACCCCGGGCTGGAAAGGCGGGCCGGGGTCTTTTTAAACCACACGTCAAGGGATGTGCGGGGCAGTCTTGGGTTTGGTGGCCCAAGCCCAGTCCAAGGCCAGCATGTCACTGCAGAGGATCGTGCGTGTGTCCCTGAGCATGCCACCAGCGGTGTGTGTGGCTGGTGTGGAGACCCTCGTGGACATTTATGGGTAAGAGCCCTCCGAGGCCTAGGGGTCTCCAGCTGTGCAGGGCTTCCTCGGGGCTCAGGCCTGGCACGGCTGCCCTCCCCCAAGCCAGGGACTTGCAGTGGTTGAGCTCTGGTCCAGGGCCTTCGAGGGTGCTGGTGTCATGGGGGCTTGGGCACATTGGAGGACCCTGCAGGCTGGGTACGCAAGAATAGGAAGAGGTGTGTACCTCCAGCCCTGCTCCCCAGCTTATGAGCTCTGCAAAGAGCATCAATCATTTCTTTAGAAATCATTTATGTTTATGTAGCACTTCCTATGTGCCAGACACTGTTCTAAGCGTGGCAAACTTCTTGAATTTAACCCTTGAACTTTAATGCTCTCTAATTTAACCTTCACAACAACCTATGAGCTAAGTTTGTTGTCAGCTTCATCTCATTTGATGGATGAGGAAACTGGCACAGAGAGGGCAAGCCATTTGCTCAGGTCACACCGTAACTAAGTGTCAATGCCAGCATTCAAACCCATTCATGGTCAAGGGTCTTATGCTTTTAGCTGTCTGCCCCTTAAAGAGGAAGGATCTGGTTTCCTCCCCATTCAGAGCCCACAAGATATGGCTCTATTGTGTGCCATGATCATATCCTTAAAGCCAGTGGCTGGAGGTAAAGGCCCCACCTTCTCTCTCTCCCAGGAAGAAAAGGAGAGTTTAGGCAGGGTTTTAGGAACTGGGCTCTGGGAACCACGGGGGAGCTGGCTGCTTAGCTTTTTGGGGAGTCTCCAGGGGACCCAGTTCCAAGGCTGAGCTGAGGATGCAGGTCGTCAGGGGACAGGGAGGAGAGAAGGCAGAACTGTGTCACCATTCCCTTGTCACCGGTCTCCCACCCTCTCCTCAGACTGGGTTTCGAAACCTCAGCACTACTGACCTGATAATTTCCCGTTGCGGAGGCTGTCCTGTGCACTGCGAGATGCTGAGCAGTGGCCTTGCCTTCTACTCACCAGATGCCTGTGGCACACACCCACTTGTGACAGCCAAAAATGTCTCCAGACATTGCCAAACGTGCCCTGGGGGTGGGGGGAATCACTCCCAGTTGAGAACCATATCCCAGACTAAGACTTTAAAAACTGGAGTGAACTTAGTCGGAAGCAGAGATGGGGTTGGTCCCAGAGCATTAGCTAAGAAGGGGTGAGGGGCTGGTCATGGGAGGGAACCAAGTCTGGAGTAGGCCCAGCCAGCTAGGCACTGGTAGCTAAAGCCTGGTTGGCGGTGGGTGGGCAGTGAGAAGTAGGAAGGAGATTTGGAGGAGGGGGCACAGAGGCTGTGCCAGAAGGAGTGACAAGGGAGGAAGGTGTCCATGCTGCCTGGCACCACCCCCTCCTTCAGTACTGCGTGCCCATGGCCGTGACTCACCTGCGTCGGCTGCCTCATGCCCGTTGGGCAGATGTGCTTCCAGTTTGACCTGCCCCAGGAAACTCAGGGCCGGGTCCTCCCCTGCAGAGCTTCCTTAGAGGATGGAGGACGAACTGGGGCCGCCAGAGGCAAAGGCAGCAGTGTCTTGGGGTTATGTGAATGGATGTGCCGTGTTGGGGTTCCCAGAGGAGGCGGTTGGGTGGACAGGCACAGGGCGCATAGCACAGCCTCAGGCACCCTCAAATGAAGGATTCTTGGGCCTCTCTGACTGGACCACCTTGGGGAGGGGGAGAGCTGCTAGTTCATCTGTTCACACGTTCATCAAGTATTTCTTTGGGTCTAGTGTGGACTGGGCATGGGACACAATGGTGAACAGGGAGGTCTGGTCCCCACTCTCTGAGAATCCTGTCCCTTCAGAGTTCTTTCAGAGACTGGACTACCTCACCCTTTGTGGAAGGATTCCTGTCTTGCGAGGGGAAAGGGACTGGGTTAGCTCTATGGTCCCTTCCAGCTTGGAGATGTCGTGATTCCGCAATCCTAGGTGCTCATACCGCGGGCCAACAAGGGAAAGGAGAATGAGTGTGTTGGCTCAGTCCTGGCGCCATGACTTAGCGGCCGTCGGACTTGGGGAAAGTTATTTAACTTCTTGGAGTCTGTTTCTTCACCTATAGGATGGACACAGTCCTATCAACGATGATACTTAGAGACTGCTCCATACCAGGTGCCGCCCGAAGCCCTTGATGTTTAGTAACTAATTCTCACAATTCTATGATGGGGGGGTGGGGACTGTCATCATCCCCATTTTATAGATGAGAAAACAGAGGAACAGAGAGGTGAGTAGCTTGCCCCATGTCACACAGCCCATGAGGAGCAGCAGAGCCAGGCCGCAACCCAAGTAACTTTGACCTTCACTTCAGATGACTCTGGGAGGATTGAATGAGATTATGTGTGTAGAGCACATAAGCCATGCCTGGCCCATGGCGGACATTCCATCATGGTAACCGCCACCCCACCACCTCCATCACCACCACCACCATCACCATCATCATCATTTTAAGGCTCTGTCCTGGCCCTTTGGACAGCCTCAAGTGTCCCCAAACCTGTCATCCACAAGATGGCACAACCTCTGAACCCTACTGGGAGAAGGAGGTGATGAGAAAAGAAAAATTAACATAAGCCGAGCAGTCGGGACAGGTTTTCTGGGGAAGGACACCAACCAGACCACTGGGCACCCTGTCTGTGGCAATGGACTAAACCCGTCTTCTTGCCTTCCGTTGAGTTGGAGACAACCCCGACTTGGTGAGGGGGCTTTGCTTTCCTGAGCAGGGGTTTGTAGGGGGAAAGGGTAGGAAGGGAGACACATGTGCTGAGCCACACCCTGGGGTGAATGCGCAGCCAGGGTTGAAAACCACTGCCCTAGTTGGACAAGCCACCTCCTGTCACCTCTTGCTCAGTGGTGGCAGGTCAGTGGAGTGAAAAGGCAGAGGTCACCTGGGGGCTAGTCACCTGAGTGTTAGTCCTAGCTCTGTAGTCCTTTTCTAGCTCATCTTGAGCCATTTTCTGCTCCTTCCTGGCCTCAGTTTCCCCTCATGTGCCCTGAAGAGGCTGGCATAGACCAGTGGGTTGCAGGGCTCTCTGTCTGCTTCCACCGGCTTGTGTCATGTGAGCATTTTGACCTGCTTGGGCAGACCGGGCCCTGGGAGGCTGATGCATCGTCAACTCTCCTAATGATCTGGGCTTTAGGAAAAGGGTTCATGGGGCCACCATTTCTCAGGGGCAGAAAGAGTGTGAGACTGAGGAGGGACAGTGGTCTTCTGACCCTGGTGATGGTGAGGCCAGAGGACTTGGGATCCGAGGACCTCGATGAACAGGGAGGGGCAGCCGGTACTGCCACCCAGAGCCTGAGCTGTTTGGGCCTTGGTCCACTCTGCCCCCGTGGGCTACGTTGGTGGGGACCGTGGTGGTCATCTTGTCAACCTGTCTGTTTTCGGCCACAAAGGCCTTTCCCATCAGTTTTTCGGCTCTGAAATGTCTGGTTTCATTTTCCCAGAGGCCAAGGCCCTGAGCCCATGAAAGGAGAGGATGGGTTTGGGTTTGCAGGGGCGTGGGACACAGAGCCGGCTCTGAGTCCCGGCTCTGTCACTGACCAGCTGTGTGACTCTGGGCAAATCGCCTGTCATCTCTGGGCCTGTTCCCTCATCTGTACAGCAGAGATAACAGGACGGACACTGTGTAGCTGTGGGGATACCTTTGTCACCATCACTATCACCATCCTCACCATTGAAAGGGTGACACAGAGCACAAAGGAAGACCTGACTTGTCTTGATTCCTAGGAGAGAGTTGGCTCACCCTGAGTCCTTCCCATGCTGCCTGGGGAGACAGCCCACCCTTAGCCATGGCTCTCAGATGTCACTGGGCATCCGTGTGGCTTGAAGGACAGGTTCCGGGGACCCTGCCTACAGCACAGCTGGATCTGGACTCTGCATTTTCAATAGGCAGGTCTGAGGTTGGCCACTGTGAGGGCGACTAGCTGTCCTGGTTTGCCCACGACCTTCTGGGTTTTAGCACTGGAAGTCCTATACCCCAGGACACACCCTGTCTCCGCAAAACAGAACTGTTGGCCACCGTAGCACGCTTTACCTCCCTTCGTCATCTAGGCTGGTAGGGCCTCCAGAGCAGTTGGGCCCCCGGGCTGGCCAGAGCTGCAGCCAGGGTTGAAAACCACTGCCCTAGTTGGACAAGCCAACTCCTGTCACCTCTTGCTCAGTGGTGGCAGGTCAGTGGAGTGAAAAGGCAGAGGTCACCTGGGGGCTAGTCACCTGAGTGTTAGTCCTAGCTCTGTAGTCCTTTCCTAGCTCATCTTGAGCCATTTTCTGCTCCTTCCTGGGCCTCAGTTTCCCCTCATGTGCCCTGAAGAGGCTGTGCGTGGACAGCCTCAGTGGGGGAAAGCCCAAAGCCCCCAGGGCTGGGGCATGGTCTAGAGCAGCATGCTGGCAGCTCAGGGTGGCCTGGCTGGGGAAACTTTGAACTTTGAGCCTCTGGCTTCTTCCCCTGCCCTCCACAGGCGGGAAATCCAGACCCTCCTGTACCTGATGCAGGCTCTTCTCCCAGCAGCCACCCTTTCGATCTTCCTCACAGCTTCCCTAATGGGGCATGAGCACTGGACCGGGAGTCTGGAGCCCTACCTTCTAGTCCCTTCTCTTCTGGGCCTCAGTTTCCCTGGAGTGAAGTGAAGCATGGGTTCAGGCACCTCTAACTTTCACTCATCGGAGCGTTTACGCACACTGACTCCTTTAATCTTCTCCGCTTTATAGACGGAGACACAGAGGCAGAGGGAGGCCAAGTGTCTCTCTCAAGGTCACACACCTAGCGGGTGGTAGGGCTGGGATTTGAACCCAGCCTGCCGGGGCCCAGCACCCACAGGCTTAACCCCCTCACCTCAGCTCCAAGGTGTTGCCCCTCCAGATCAAGAACCTCCTGGCTCCCCATCACAGCCCGAGTTTACCCTTGACCTCCTAAGGCTCCCCTGTGAAAATGCCTTCCCCTCGGACGTGTCTCCCGGTCCTTGGTTCCCCTGCCTCCCTCCAGGAAGCTGCCCCCAGCCCCCGCAGCCCACCCTCTCAACCTGCCTCCGTCTGCCCATTTCCTGCTTCCTAATTTACTTGAAGAACCCCCTTCCCCCATCTTGGGTGGGTGGTTTTCCAAGCCTTTCCCATTATTACATCTGAGCCTTACAATTGCCTGTGAGTTTGACCCAGTGGGTGTCATCATTCCACTTTGTAGGGAGGCTAGGTGATTTATTCAGTGTCACCTGGCTAATGTGCAACCCAACCCAGTCTAGAACCTGACTCTTGACTCTGGTCCTGGCACCACTGAGATCTTGGTTTCTTCCCCCCAGGCCTGAAGGGATCTTCATCAGAGATCCCTGGCGCCTCATACAGGGAGATGCAAGGGAACTGGGCTGAGATACCCCAAACCGGCCTGGGCTGGGGCTGGGGAGCTGGGTGGGGTTCCATACCGGAAGGACCATCAAGTTGCTCACGTCCAGCTCATGGGCACCTGGATCCAAGCAGCAACTTGGGGTTGGGGGGAGTTTCACGAGAAGTTTATAAACCTCCTGCGGAGCTGAAGGCCAGGTAACTCAGGGAATGGGGCTGAGGGTGCTCCCTGGGGTGGAGGGGGCCCTTCATACCCAGTCTATTTCCACGTGGTCGTCTTTCTGGCTCTCCATCTCTCTGGGTTTTTCTATATCTCTTTGTCTTTCTCTGTCTCTGGCTTTCTCTGTCACTGTGCCCCGTGCCTCTCTGTCCAGGTTCTTTATGCCCCACGATGGGCTGGCCCACACACCCAGAGCACAACAGGACAGAGGGCACCTCCAGCCCTGGAAATTACAGGCTTTGGGAATAGGGTTGCCAGATAAAATCCAGGATGCCTAGTTAAATTTGAAACCCAGATAAACAATTAATATATATATATAATATACACACACATATTAGTGTAAGCATGTCCCAAATATCACATGGACATCCTTAGACTAAAATAATTATTTGTTTTTATCTGAAGTCCGAGTCCAACTGGGTGTTCTCTGTTTTTGTTTGCTAAATCTAGCAGCCCCGCTTGGGAGGAGAAGCAGGTGGGTCGGGCCCTCCCCGCCTGGGAGGACCACGCCCAGGACGGGGGCCTGCCTAATGACGTGGTGCTTGGGTTTGGCTTATTTCTCTATTTATATATATAAAAAAAAAGCCACTTTGAGAAGTATCAGAACCCCGCCAGTGGAGGAGTGAAGAGAGTATATTGGAGGAGGTCTGCTCTCCTCCAAGTGGAGCAGGGAAAGGAAAACGGCTGGGAGTCGAATTGCCAGCTGTGCAACCTTGGGAAGTCTCTTTCCCATCCGGAGCTTCTGTTTCCCCATGTGTAAGTGGGAGTAATAATCCCCTCCTCCCGGGGCCATGGGGAGGATGAAATGAATGCTGGTTGGAAGGGCTTAGCCAGGCTTGCCCTGGTGAGCGTGTAGGGGATGGGGGCCTGGGGGGCTCTGATTATTGTGATTACTCTTGGGGAGGTGGTGGGTGAGAATATGGACTCAGGAACCAGAAGGCCTGGGTTGGGATCCCAGTCCTGCCACTTACTAGCTCCGTGACCTTGGACAGTTTAATTAACCTCAGTTTCCCCATCTGTAAAGTGGGAGACAATGGTAGTCCACGTCTCCTAGGTTTATTGAGAGGGTTACATGATGTAATAGACCTAAGAACTGCGCACAGGACTGGCATAGAGCAAGAGCTTGACAAATGTCAGCTCCTGTTATCCCCCAGGCACACGTGTGTGCTGCTTCCTCCAGGAAGCCTTCTGGTCTCTCTGGCTCACAGTGGCCTCTCCCTACACGGGATTCCACTGACCACTGACTTGCTGACCGTAAGTCCCATCGGGCT
The DNA here is from genome assembly GCF_009762305.2 of Zalophus californianus. NCBI lineage: Eukaryota > Metazoa > Chordata > Mammalia > Carnivora > Otariidae > Zalophus > Zalophus californianus. Next base: position 12,314,530 of record NC_045598.1, read on the forward strand.
GTCCTGGGCAGGGCTGTTTTTAACTCCCTGGTGGGATGGAAGGTTCTGGGGCAGTGGAGAGAGCAATGGGGTGTACCTGCCTCAGTCTGGCAATGATTCTGGGCACAGTGGGCACCCTGGGTACCCCACAGACAATCAGAGGTGAACAGACTGATTTCAAACAGACTAACCGGAGGGGATGGAGAAACGCAGTCCCAGGGCCGAATGACAGGCTTTTAAGACGTCTAAATAATGCATGGTTGTTTGACTGGATCTGGCCAAGTTTCCCAGGTGACACTGCAGTGCCACAGAGAAGCATGGGCTCTGTGTCAGATGCCATGTGACCTTGGGCTTGATACTTGATCTCTCTGAGCCTCAGTTTCTCACCTTTGCAGTAGAGATTACCGCTTGCTTTGCAGACTTATAAGAATAAAAGGATCTAGGAAATACAAGGCGCCTGGCACATAGTAGGCCCTCCACAAAACTTACTAGCCTTCCCTAGGGAAGACCCCCAAGAACATCTCGCCCGCTAAAGAGGGATGCATTGGGACCTTGAGGGGAGACTGCTCTTCTTAAAGCCATGCTCAGCACTGCAGTGGGGTCCATTTTAGGCTGATGTCCACTGAGCTCCTTGTGCCCAGCTCGGCACCGGGGAGTTATAAAGCACTCAACTGGGTCCTAACTTTCAAAGAGCTTGCAGTTTTGTGGGGAGTTAAAATAACTCACAAGGGAAATGTTAATAAACACAGAACCTTGGAATGTGAGACTGTGTATGCATTTGTGTAGGGTCCAGCTTCACTCCCAGAGCTTGCTGTGGGGATCTGAGAGGCTTGGGGTGGTCAGGGAAGGCTTCCCGGAGGAAGCAAGAGTTTGAGCCAAAGCTCAAGCATCTGAACAAGTACTGCCTCCCTTTAGCACTTCCCACGGCTTCTTGTCCTTCCCAGGTCGGTACCTGAGGGCACAGAGATGTTCGAGGTCTATGGGACCCCCGGCGTGGACATCTACATCTCTCCTAGTGTGGAGAGGGCCGAGAGCGCGCGGACACCAGGCGGTGGCACTTTGATACGGGGTTGGAGATCATCGTGGTCATGAACTCTCCAGCAACGACCTCAATGACAGTCATGTGAGCAGGTCCCCTGGTCTGGGGCGGGGGGCGTGCGGGGCAGCGATCTAGCTCCACAAGGCCAGCACCCTCTATTTACCCAGATGGCAGGGTTGCATGATGGGTAAGTACCCGCTCCCGGACCAGCCAGCCCTGCAACTTACAGACATAAACTGTGTGTCTACTGGCAAGTCACATCAGCCCTCTGGGCCTCGGTTTCCCCATGTGTAAAATGGGGTGATCACAGCACCTTTCCTCCCTGGTGTTGGAGTGGGGTGGAACATGAGCCAACATTTGCTGCTTTTCTTGTTTCCCAAGACCCCAGTGAAGGGAGGTGTCCCCGTTTTTCTGCAGGCTGAGGGTTAATTAGGTGATCTCTGCCACTCCGACTGGAGAGAAAGCAGAGATGGGGGGATGCCAGTGCCTGGGAGACCCCCTTGTACTGGGTGCCTCACCTCCTAATCCACTCTCTCCCTGACCCCCTTCCCTTCTCAGAGGCACGTAACTCCCCCCTCCACCTCTCTGCTCATTCAGCCACCAAGGGTGAGTTTAACAAGCCCCAGCTGTAGGCAGGTGTTCCGACCTCAGGGCAAGGGGCATCAGAAGAGGGAGAAATGGGGTGGCCCTGGAGCTTGGCCCAAGTGATGCCCCCTTAAAGGCGTGAGGGGAAGCAGGCCTTGTCGTATGGGCAGGTTCCTGCTTCATGCCAGGAGCAGTGTTGTAGGAAACTGACCTTTTAAGGACCACTGACCATACGCCACGCCCTGGGCAGCCATGACCTCACACAGCCCTCACAACAGCTCAGAGGCAGGGTCTGATCCCCATTCCATAGGTGGGGCCACCAAGGTTCAGAGTAACTGTGTCCAGGCCACAGAGCCAATCAATTAGAGAGCTAGAATTCTACACAGACCTGCCTGACACCTGGGCGGCAGTTTCCCTTCATCACCCCCTCGTCTTTTCCCATCCATGTATCTGAGATGAGCCCCTCCCCTGAGCTCTGTGATGCAGGTGGACAGGTAAATGAACTCATTTTACAGATAAGAAAACTGAGAACGAGAAGGGGGGTGGCTTATCCGAAGTCACCCCATCTAGTGAGTAGCAGAGTTGGTGAGGTTCAGACAGAGTCCCCGGGACAGGGCAAGAGGAGCAGCCAGCCAGTGAGCGACCCCGCCTGGGTGCCCTGCCCAAGCCGGGGCTGGGTGGATGCCGAAGACCAAAGGGATTGAGGAGGGTCGGAGTGTCTGCCCTTCCCCCACCTTTGGCCTAGATACAGGTAACTGTATGCCTGAGGCCAGCATCGTTGCTCAGGCTTGACAGATGGGTGTCAGTGACTGCAGGATTTAGGGGCTCCCAGCGCTGAGGGGTGAATGACCTCTATAAGATCCTGAGCCTTCTGGCAGAGCTGAGGGACCCCCATCAAGAGGGAACATGCAAGCGGAGGGCTGTGGGCCAAAGGGGCTTTGATACATGGGCCTTGAACTGTGTTCTCATCAGTCATAGTCAGCCCAGCCTTTAACAGCTACTGGGGCTTGCTGTAGCCAAGCGCAGTGCTGAGCATGTCACCCGCCTTCCTTCTTTGATGGTCACAGCCTACAATCAACCCTCTGGGGTAGGGACTATTATTATCCCTACTTTACAGCAGGGGATACTGAGGCCCAGAGAGGACAAGTGACTCTTCCCAGGATAGTCACAAGTGGTGGATCTGGAACAGGAGCCCAGAGCAGCACCAGCTCACACAGTGCCACCTGCCCTCTGTTAACAATAGCTGGCGTGTCTGGGGGCCTGCCCACGGGGTCAGTCTTGCACATGCATTGTTACTAAGCGGCACTAAAATCCTCTGCGGGCGGTAGGGTCTTGTATGTTTGCTGTTCTGCAGATGAGGAAACCAGATAGGCCAGAAAGGTGAGGGACCTTGGCCAAGGCGACAGAACCCAGAGGTGCTGGCCTCAAGTCCAGGCCTGGCTGAATCCCACAGATAAGAGAAGGTCCCTAAACCCTGCCCTTTCAGAGACCTCCTTTTTTTACAAGTGGCGAAACAGATCCACAGGGGAGCAGGGGTTTGTCCAAATCACACGGTAGTCACTGGCAGCCCTGGGACCCAAGTCTCCAGGGAATCCCTCACAAATTGTTCCCATTTTACAGATGGGCCAAGCAAGGCATGGAAAAATAAATGGCACAGAGGCTAATGGAAGAGCTGGGTTGGTAAACTCAACTGCAGTGCACAGAGGTTCCTGAGACCCTCTCTCTTTCCTGCCAGATCCCCCAAGACCTGTCCTTTGGGGTGGGGGCTATTGGCTTTAGCTGGCTTGACTCTGGGCCCATTTCTCTACAGGTTCAGATTTCCTACCACTCTAGCCGTGAGCCCCTGCCCCTGGCCTATGCGGTGCTCTACCTCACCTGTGTTGGTAAGTTGGGGGCCATGCTAGGGCTTGGGCCAAGGGTGGGGATTGGTTGGGAATGGCAAGGAACAAGGGTCTTTTTATAAACATCAATTCATTTTATTTTAAAAATTAAAATAAGTGTACATTTAAAAAATTCAAATGGTATAAAGGAGTGTATATTGAAAAGTAAACCTCCCTTTCTCCCAACCGAAGACCTCCAGTTCCCCAAGCCCAGCATCCTTCTAGAGATCTGCTATTCTTGTGCAGGTGGACACAGGCATACCTGTGTAACCCCCTTTTGTAAGCAAAGGGAGACATACTCTAGGCCTGGAACTGGACCTTGCTTTATCGACCTTAAGTTTTTTGTGCCAGTTGTCCACAAATTGTATATAAATTCCATGCATGATAACTCAGATTGATTAATACATTAAAGGAAAAGGTAGATAACATGAATTAACAGATGGGGAATTTCAACAGAGAGCTGAAAACTATAAGGTGTCAAATGGAAATGCTAGAACTAAAAATCACGGTAACAGATAAAAAAATGTTCTTGGTGGGTTGTCTTGGTAGACTTGACACAGCTAGAGAGAGGATCAGTGAACTTGAAGATAGGGCAATGATAAATTCGACTGTATTAAATTTTATTTTTTATTTTTTTTTAATTTAAAAGATGTTATTTATTTATTTATTTGACAGAGAGAGACACAGTGAGAGAGGGAACACAAGCAGGGGGAGTGGGAGAAGGAGAAGCAGGCTTCCCGTCGAGCAGGGAGCCTGATGTGGGGCTCGATTCCAGGACCCTGGGACCATGACCTGAGCTGAAGGCAGGTGCTTAACGACTGAGCCACCCAGGCGCCCTTGACTGTTTTAGATTTTAGAACTTTTCTACAACGGAGGACAAGTAAAAAGTCAAACTATGGGGCCGCCTGGCTGGCTCAGTCCACAGAGCACATGAATCTTGATCTCAGGGTCATGAGTTCAAACCCCACATTGGGCACAGAGCTTACTTTAAACAAAAAGGGAAGAAAAAGTCAAAATATGAACTGGGAGAAGAATTTTGCAATGCATATGGCTGACTTGGTACATATAGGTTATGGAGAACTCCAATCAATAGGAAAAAAGGACAAACTAATGGAAATAGGCAAAACATATGAATAAGCAATTCACAGAAGAGAAAGCCCCAGTGATCAGAACCTAAATGGAAATATGCTTAACTCAGCATTGCCAAGGATGTGGAACTGGGGAGGTCCTTGACGGTGGGTGGGAGTTTGCATGGGTACAAGCAACCTGCAGTGCACTTAGCAAGAAAGTTGAAAATGCTCTTGTCTGCAGGAGGCATTGTTAGAGGCAAAATGTACATTGTTGGACTTGTGCTGGACTCCTGGGAACCCCACAGTGACTTACTCTCTGTCCTCCCCTTGCAGACATTGCTCTGGATTGTGACCTGAACTGTGAGGGCAGGCAGAATAGGAGCTTTGTGGACAAGGTAGGGCGATTCAACTTGGGCCCAGAAAGGGGCATGGAGTCTGGAGTTGACCTAGGCTGGGTTTAGAGGGGCGAGGACATTACATGGCTGCTCTGTACTTCCCGTTGCTCTGTATCCCCCTGCCTCCTAGCTGCTGCTGAGGTCAGGAGAGCCAAATGGGAACCCAGCATGGCTGGGGATCTTCTTTCACTAGGAGAAAAATTATTACCAAGAATTATCAAATATATACATCCCCAGGCCTGGGCTAGGCCTTGCTTTGTGGGGAAAAGTCCTTCTGGAATTTCAGTCTAGGTCAGGGGTCAGGAAACTTTTTCTGTAAAAGTGAAATAGTAAATATTTTAGGCATTGCAAAGTGTTTCTGTTGCAACTATTCAATTCTGCCGTTGTAGTGTGAAAGAGCTATAGTCAATACAATGGATGTGACTATTCCAATAAAACTTTCTTTACAAAAACAGGTAGTGGGCCAGAAGTGGCCCCCGGCCCTGGTGTGCCAACCTTCTGATCTAGGTGAAAGGGGAACTCTACCAAGTATGAGACTGTTAAAGAACTTTGGGCTGAACTGTGGTGGCACTGAACGCATTGGGAGTTCAGAGCAGAAGGTCAAGATGGGCTGCATGAGCAAGGAAGACTTCCTTTGAAGTCCACTTGAGCTAGGTTCTAAAGCAATGCAAGAGGGAAGGCATTCCAGGTGGAGGGAAGAGCGGGAGCCAAGGCCTGGAGCCAGGAATGGATCTATAATCAGGAAGTTGCCCATTGAGAAATAGGACATTGGCTGGAGACTCATTGCAGTTGGCCACGAGAGACCTCAGTGTAGTTTAGACTTGCTGGTATGGGTAATCAGGAGCCACTGCAGTATCTGGTGCAGGAAGTGCTTCCGTGAGAGTGGACCTGTCCTCACAGGGAGGGCGAAGAGGAAGAGACGGGGTCAGGAGGCTGGCCAGGAGGTTGCTGGGTGGGGGCACAGGACGGGTCCGAGCCCCATCACCAGCTATGCTTTGCCATTGGCAGCGGGATTGGGTCTGGGGGCCTGGAGGGTATGGAGCCATCCTGCTGGTGAACTGCGACAGAGATGATCTGAACTGCAATGACCAGGACAACCGTGACCGGCACGTGCACTGCCTGCAAGGTGAGGGGGGTGCCCAGGGTCACTGCTCAGCCACCCTGCAGGTAGCATTGAAGGGAGCATCGGGGGCCAAAGTTCCAGCTCCTGGACACACTTTGTTGTTGCTCAAAACCTGCCTCAGGCTGGCAGCTAACCCCTCCCAGCCTGTCTGTGGAAGATCCAAAGCTTCCTATCCGCACCCCAGATCCAGCCTCCCACCAGGCACCCGTGACTCATTTCAGGATGCCCCATGTTCTAAGTCAGTCTCACACTGCACACAACAGCCCCGTGAGGAAGGCTGCAGTAATATCCCGGGGTGCGGGCCAGGTGCTTTATGCGTGGGTGGGCACAGCTGCTCCGAAACGGGGCACATCTGTCCCTCGTTTCAGATTGGGGAGCGCTGAGGCTCAGGGAGGGAGGGAGGGGCCTGCCTGATGTCAGCAGAGAGTGACGCATGCCCTGAGAGCAGACTCTCCCCAGCACGCCGCCCAGGTGGCCGCACACTTCTCACCTGTCCCCGGGCACAGGGCTGGCTGCTCTGTACTTCCCGTTGCTCTGGGCAGGTGAGGGAGTGGAGGCCCGGAGAGGGTGTGACGTATTCACATGGCACACGCTTATGGACGTCCTGATGCTTTGCTCTTGATGGTTTCCAGTGTTTTCACAGGGTGGGCAGAGCCGGGGCTCAGAGACCCGGGTCTTGGCGCCCTCTGCCCTTGGGGGGGGGTGGTGTGGTGGGCAGGAGGAGAAGACGTGGAGTGTCGTGGGCCCCCTGAGCTGCCACCCATGTCTGGCTCCACAGACCTGGAAGACATGTCCGTCATGGTCCTGAGGACCCAAGGCCCCGCCACCCTCTTTGATGACCACAAACTTATCCTCCACACTTCCAGCTATGACGCCAAGTGGGCACGGGTCTTCCACGCCTGTGGTGAGTTCATGCTCGTCCCCTCCCCCTGCTCCCACTGCTGGGGGGCCTCAGTTTCCTCACCTGGGGCCGGAAGGCAGGGTCTGCTCTGGCTTCCAGCCTGCCTGGGGGGTCAGAGGAAGCAGGGCCAGCTGGGGGAACTCTGAAACAGGCAGGCTGGCGTCCCTGCACAGCCATGGCCCAAGGCCATTTGATTGGATGAATTAAAATATATTTAGGGGTGCTGGGTGGCTCAGCCAGTTAGGCGTCTGCTTTCAGCTCAGGTCGTTTATTCAGGGTCCTGGAATCGATCTCTGTGTCAGGCTCCCTGCTCAGCGGGGAGTCTGCTTTTTCCTCTCCCTCTACCCCTCCCCCTGCTTGTGCTCTCTCTCTCTCTCAAATAAATAAAATCTTTAAACAATAAATTTAAAAATATATTTTAAGCATGTTTAGAAATTCTTATTATCAAAACCTTCAAACACACACAAAAGTAGAGAGAATAGTGACAAACCCCTGTATGCCAGTCACTCAGATTCAACAATGACCGCTGTCTTGCTTCTCTTGCTTCATCTGTTGTTTGCTCAAGTATTGTAAAGCCACTCCCAGACATGATGGCTAGTGCCCCTGCAGAAATCAGCGTGCATCTCCCCCCAAAACCACTGACTATTGCTCTACAGAACCATAGTATGAGCAAGAACATAAAATCCCTTTTTTTTCCCCAAGATTTTATTTATTTATTTGACAGAGAGAGAGAGACACAGCGAGAGAGGGAACACAAGCAGGGGGAGTGGGAGAGGGAGAAGCAGGCTTCCCACCCAGCAGGGAGCCCGATGCGGGGCTCGATCCCCAGGACCCCGGAATCGTGACCTGAGCCGAAGGCAGACGCTTAACAGACTGAGCCACCCAGGCGCCCCTAACATAAAATCCCTTTTAAAGATACAAATGCATATGTGATAAAATGCTCATTTTAAAAAAGCTCAAACAAGGGGCGTCTGGGTGGCGCAGTGGATTGGGCGTCCGACTCTTGGTTTCAGCTCAGGTCGTGATCTCAGGGTCCTGAGATTGAGCCCCACATTGGGCTCCATGCTCAGCAGGGAGTTTGCTTGGCATTCTCCCTCTCCCTCTGCTCTCTGCCCCACCCGCACTCACATGTGCCCTCTCTCTAAAATACATCTTTTAAAAACATTAAAAAATGAAAAGATCAAACAATATAGAAGTATATAAGGTAAAAAATGAGAGTTCCCCCTCCCTACCCCTAAACCTGACTCTTTAAAATGAGTTCACTGTTAACGATTTGCCATGGGTTCTTCCCGACTTTTCTCTGGATGCATTAAATGTGCACGGGTATGTGGTGTGTACATATCTTGCTTTCCAAACACTTTCTTCCGTTGAATGATAGCTGACGTTCCTTTCTGTATTTATGCGGCTCCGCCTCATTCTCTTCCACAGTGGTGTGGTACTCCAAAGCACGGGCGTACAGTAACTTATCCGCTCCCCTGAGCATGCAGCTGTTTGCAGTGCTCTGGTCTGACCACAGTATAGGTTCCTTGAGGGCAGGGGCCTTGCTCACGGCTGCATCCTGAGCCTAGAACCAGGCCTCCCAGGTGCAGAGCAGGTGCTCCGTAGATACTTGTTCAATGAATGAACAGCCAGTGAACACCCTCGTACGTGTATCTGCAGCAAAGACATCTAGAAGCGGGATTGCTCGTTAGGAGTAGACCTTACTTTGTGGGATGCTGCCGAGTTGTCCCCAGAAGGTCTGAACGGCCATCTTAGAAAGGAATGGCCTTTCCCCTGGCCTTGCCCACACTGGGCATCAAGCATCTTCTCTCCTTCGCTGGTGGGAGGGCAGAGGCTGGGGCTGCCTGTCTGGCTTGAGGGGTTTCGGTGAGGTTGGCCCAGCTCCTCCTGCACCCTCATGCTCTGCGGGCCCACCTGGGGGTCACGGCCGTCCCGTCCCATCCCCTCCCAGGTCCTGAAGACTCGTGCAAGTCCTACAGGCACGTGCTGGGCCAGGACAAGGTGTCCTACGAGGTGCCCCGCTTCCACGGGGACGAGGAACGCTTCTTTGTGGAGGGTCTCTCGTTCCCTGATGCCAGCTTCACGGGGCTCGTCTCCTTTCATGTCACCCTGCTGGACGACTCCAACGAGGTGAGGGGTGGCCGGGGCAAAGAGGGTAAGGGAGGGCTCCATCCCTGGGAGAGAGGGGCACCACCAGCGTGGAGGACCCCAGACCTCTCGACCACCCCGCTGCCGCCCTTCTAGAAACGAGGAGATGTCAGCGGGATCAGCCGGGCCTCTGGACTCCAAGGCCAGTGCTCTTGTCCTTCTGCCCGTCTTCCCCTGTAGGATTTCTCCGAGTCCCCAATCTTCACCGACACCGTGGTGTTTCGCGTGGCGCCCTGGATTATGACGCCCAGCACCCTGCCGCCCCTGGAGGTATACGTGTGCCGGTGAGTGTGGGAGGGGGGCATGGGTGTCCTTCGGACCCTGGTGGCCCCTCTGGTCTCCACACCTGGCTCTGTCCTGAGCCACGCTCCCTGGGCTTGTGTGCAGCGTGAGGAACAACACGTGCTTTGTGGACGCCGTGGCGGAGCTGGCCACGAAGGCCGGCTGCAAGCTGACCATCTGCCCGCAGAATGAGAACCGCAATGACCGCTGGATCCAGGTACCATGGCCGGTGGGCAGCATCCAGCCAGGACGGAATCTTGGAGGGAGAGGCTGGTCCATCCCGACCCAGGGCAGGGAGGGGAGGTTGCTGTGAATATCCAGAAGGACCTGGGGGCCGTGACTGTCCTCCCCAGCGCACTCTTTTTTCTCACTCTAGACCTAGAGCTCCCTCCCTCTCTCCAGAACTTTCTAGAGACCCAGGCACACACTGACACTGGATTGAACCCACATTCACCCACAGGATCTGGGCTAGGCACGGGGCTGGCCCTGAAGGGAATGGCCGAGGTGTGGGACACACTCTCTGCCTCAGCAGCCTGGCCCTTGTGGTTGCCCACAGAATGCAACTTTGTCCTCCAAGGGACATTTGGCAGTATCTGGAGAAATGTTTGGCTGTCACCCCGAGGCTGGTGGTGCTACTGGCTTCTAGTGGGTAGAGCCCGGGGATGCTGCTAAGCATCCTACAATGGGATGCACAGGGTGGCCCCACAGCAAAGAATTCGCTGGCCCCAAGGTGTCACGTGTGCCAAGGCTGAGAAACACTGGTGTGGTGAATTATTGCAACAGCCCCCTCTCACCCCGCTCCTGCAATTGAAGATGTAGCAGGGGTACCAGCAACGTGCCAGCAGGGTTTGGAGGAGGGTGGCATCACCTCTGTCTGGGGGATGAATAAAGACCTCCAGGAGGAAGGGCACTGGGGCAGGACCAGGTAGGCGATGTGCTCGCAGGGGGCCCATGCCCAAGGCCACAGAGATGATAAGGGCCACACTGGGGCTCAGGGGATGGTGGGCCTCACAGAGGACCAGCATGTGCAAAGGCCCTGAGAGGGGAGGCATGAGAAAGCTCGCCCTGTGCTCTTGTTGGCCACGGCCAAGGTTCTGTGAAGGCGCTGAAGTGGGATGCCAAGTGCATGCCAAGCTGAGAAGCTTTCATGGCTTGGTGTTCATCCGATGAGGTGGACGTTCGGGGCTGGACCCTGGAGCAAGATGGGCTGGGCGTGGATCTTGGCTGTGCCACTGACTAGCTCTGTGTCCTTGGACAAACAATTAGACCTCTCTGTTTCTCACTTTCCTCATCTGTAACGTGGGTAATCATAGTGCCTCTGCATGAGTGTGGGTGTGGTGAGGGATCATGGAGTTACTATTTATAAAGGGCTGAGAGCAGGGCCAGGCACATAACTGAGCTTCTCATTGGATATAGAGTTCATCGATGCCGGGCCCTCTTTGCCTCCAGGACCAGAGGGATCAGAATTGAGCTGGGCTAAATGTTGAGAGATCTGAGGAAGCAGACCTATTCATCCTTTGCTCACCTCAGCCCTGTCCATGATCACACGTGGAGGCCAGGGGTGCTGGCTGATGTCCAGTGACTTGTTTGTCCGACTCAGGCCACTCTGTGCCCCTCTCTGTGGCCACTCTGCCCTGATCCGGCATGGGGACACCGCCCAGGGTCACGTCCATGTTCTCGTGCATTCCCCATCTGTCTTGCTGTGTGACCTTAGGCAAGAGCGCCGCCTCTCTGAGCCTCCAGCCTCTCCTCCAGCCAGCAAGGATCATGAACCCCTGCCTTCTTCACCCCAAAGGGCAAAGCAGGCCTGAGACAAAGAACCTCCAAGAATAGTCTTCCCCAAAGCGCTCAGTGCCAAATGAGTGTTGATTGTCCACAGGCTGTCCTCTCTCATTCGCAGGACGAGATGCGAGCTGGGCTATGTTCAGGCGCCACACAAGACCTTCCCGGTGGTCTTTGACTCCCCCAGGAATGGAGAACTGCAGAACTTCCCTTACAAAAGAATCCTGGTGAGTGGTCCGGGCCACAGGGTGCAGCCTGGCTCTGAGGGCCGAGGAACATTTCCCGGAGCCCCACCAGGATGTAGAGTCTAGGGCGCAGCATGGGGACCACGTTCTTTAGGGACAGGAATGACCAGATAGAACACGGGGAGATGCCTAGTTACATTTGAATTTCAGATCGGCAATGAGGAACTTTTGGTATAAGTATGTTCCAAGCCTTGCACGGGACACAGTTATACTAAAACTATATTTGTGGTTTATCTGAAATTCAAAGTTAACTATGCATCCTGTATTTTTATTTACGAAATTTGGCAGCCCTAGGTAAGTGCGGTTTGGGGGCGGGGCAGTGCCCCTGTTAAGAACACAGGCTTTGGAATCAGAACCACCTGGTTGTTATTCAGATGCTGTGTGACCTGGCCTGGGTCACTTGCCCTTTCTGAGCCTCAGTTTCTTCATCAGCAAAAATGATATCATAGCCCTGGTCTCACAAGTGTTTGTGAGGCTTCTCTGTACTGGGCAGAGGGAGCCCACAGCACTGTTAGCTGAGATTAATATTGGTAACAAGGAATACTGTGAAGATGGTGGTTGGGGACCAGGACCTCCTAGAAGAGAGAGGGAAGACTCCCTAGGTACTATAGAGACCGTGAGGCCCCTTCCAACCACACACGCCCCCCCCAGAGGTGGTAGGAGCTCTCACCTGGGCCTCAATGTTGATTGAGTTCCTTCTAAGAGATGGCCCTGGGGAGCTCTCCCCTTTTTCAAGGTGGAAAGGCTGAGACTCCATCCTCAGTCCCTTGGTCCCCAGGAACAGGCTGCTCTAGAACAGCCAGGTACTTGCCCTTGGGCTGCCCTTGGCAGGAAGGCTGTTCAGAGGGTAAGGGGCGGGGGCCATAGCCTCGGGCTCCATGTGTAATGGGGAGTATAGGCAACCAGGGCCCTCTCCACTGTCTCCTGTGACCATGGGATAACGTGCTCTAATGTGGCAGCAGGGCCAGAGCACCTGTGTATTTCCCAACTTTGGCCTATATGCATGCGTGAAATATTGAATAGGTCAGATCCCTGTCTTTGACTCAGTATTTCCGTCTGAAGAATGGGCAGTCATTCCTGCCCCATCCTTAAGGAACTCAGAGCCCAGCAAGTTGGTTCAAGTTCTTTGTGGTGACCCCCACCCCTAGCCTGACTCAGTCTCCCTTGCCAGGGTCCAGATTTCGGCTATGTGACTCGGGAACCACAAGACAGCTCTGTGAGTGGCCTGGACTCCTTCGGTAACCTGGAGGTCAGCCCCCCAGTGGTGGCCAATGGGAAAGAGTACCCCTTGGGGAGGATCCTCATCGGGGGCAACCTGCCTGGGTGAGAGAGGAGCAGGGAGAGGTGTTCCTGGGGTGGAAGGTGGTGACGGTGGCTGGGGTGGTGGTGGTGAGGGACAATTTCACTCCTGGGAGAGAACCAGTGAGGAGTGATAAATTCCTAGCTCTAGATGGGGCGAGGGGAGGCAGTGCGCTGATCACCAGACACCGTCCACACTTACCTTGGTGAGTTTGAGAAGGCCCAAGTAAGCAGAGACCTAAGAGATCATTCAGTCCCGCCTTTACATTTCACAAGTGAGCCTAGAGAGGGTGAGTGACCTGGTACAGGTCACACAGAATGCAAAGTTGTGACTAAACTTAGGTCTTCTGATTCCAAAAAGAAATGATACTGCTAATAACATACTATTAATTAATAGTTCTAGAAGAAAAAGCTTCAAGTCTCAACAGTCCTAGAGCAATTACATTTTAAGAGCTTGTTCATACTATGATGTAAATGGCTACTATCAAAAGTTTTCCTGACAACAGGAGAAGGAATGTACAGGACATGAAAAATGAGATGTCATAAGACACACACACACGCGCGCGCGCGCGCGCGCACAGAATAACAGATTATTTGTTGTTCGACATGTGACCCGAGATACTGATGCAAAAGAAAAGGAATTATATAGTTATGGTTTTTTTCTGTGGAATAGACCAAGACATTGAGCCAACCAAATTCAACAAAGCAGTTAGGACAGACTTGCAGTCAAAAAACAGGTGAATCAAGGGGCTTTGGAGGGAACTAACTGCCCTCAACATGCGATCCCACAGAAAGAGGAAGTCCAAGGCGCCTGGGTGGCTCAGTCAGTTAAGTGTCTGACTCTTGATCTCGGCTCAGGTCTTGATCTCAGGGTCCCAAGTTCAAGCCCTACATTGGGCTCCATGCTGGGTATCGATCCTACTTAAAGAAAGAAAAAAAAGAAAGAGGAAGTTTGGGTCACGCCATTAGATACTATGCAGAAAGCCAAAGAAGAATGGGCCTTAAGTTCATGAGCATAAAATGCTGGGGCTGTGCGGCCCCTTGGGGGTGATCTTGTCCACCTCTCTCCCCACTGATGTACAGAAGGCGAGGCCGCAGAAAGAGAGACGCAAGTTAAACTCCAAGAAGAGCCCCCTGGCCTCAGGGATGGAATAGGGTGGTGAATCAGTCTCTTGGAGAATGTGAGGTTGGGTCTGAGGGCAGCTCTGAGCATTTGCCTGGATGGCAAGACCTGGGGGTCACTGACCGGGTGGGATTGAGCTGTGCTGCCTCTGCTCAGGAGCTCAGCCTGAGCAGAATTTAAAAGACACAGTGCATATTTTTGTTGTTGTTGTTGTTGTTTAAAAAAATCAGATACTGCAGAAATCTTGAACTCTTGTTATTCCATTTCGGCATAGATTTTTAAAGCTAAGCAATTCTTTTAACCCCAGGTCCAGCGGCCGCCGGTCACCCAGGTGGTGCGGGACTTCCTCTATGCGCAGAGGGTGCAGTCCCCCGTGGAGCTCTTTGTGGACTGGCTAGCCGTGGGCCACGTGGATGAGTTTCTGAGCTTCGTCCCTGCCCCCGATGGGAAGGTAAGGACAGCGGTGACATGCCTGTCCCCGGGGTCTGGGTCAGAGGATGAGCTCCAGGGGGGCCGTGCTGAGGCCAGGGAGCTCAGGCGGGTCTGCCCTCTCCACACAGGGCTTCCGGATGCTCCTGGCCAGCCCTAGTGCCTGCTTCAAGCTCTTCCAGGAAAAGCAGAAGTGGGGCCACGGTGGCGCCCTCCTGTTCAAAGGGGTTGTTGGTGGGTACCCCTGCTGTGTCCCTCACCCCAGCTTTCCTGCCCCCTCCCCTAAAGCAGGATGCATCATGGCTTGAGAGAGGGATGGCAAAGTCTATATAGCAGGGCGGTCCCCCTAAACTCAAGAGCCTCACTGCCGCTGCATGCCTTGGCCCACCAGCCCCCACTGCCGGTGGTTGGGGGCAGAGACGTGGCGAGCTACACGGGCCCGTGACCAGTATCCTCAGACAGGGCCCTCACCTCAGGAAGTTTAATGCTCTGCCATTACTGTCTTGAGATTCTTAACCATTTGTGCTTCGTGAGTGAATCCTCTCGCTGCCTCCCGGGGATGAGATCCCCTCTGTACACCCCTCATTCCCTGGGGCCTCAGCCATGGGCAGTGGGGACTGGCGGGGCCTCCTTTCTCTGCCCCCCCCCCCAAGCAGTGATTGCTATAGCAGGAGTCTGAGCGTGGGGAGGCCTGGATGCGTGTACCCCTCAGCATCTCGGCGGGGTGGGGGGGCTGGCATTAAACTGTCCTTGTCCTGGACTGGTAGTGGGCAGCTCGCAAGGGGTGAGCCTCTTGCCCACCCCCGATCCAGGCAGCTAGCACACCCCTGTGTGGAGGCTGCAGTACCCGGCGGAGTCTGCCTGTTTGCCATGGGCTCGGGATGGTGGGCCTGGGGGAAGGGGAGACGTCTGGACTCGACGTGGGTCCCGTGGCTCGTGGGCTGGGATGCCTGGCAGCCGGTGGGCTGTGCACACGCGTCAAGTTTCAGCTGGGGCTCCCAGCGCCGCGGGGGTCTGTGCTCACCAGACGGGTGTCCCGTGACCGAGGGAGCATGACATCAAATAGCAAATAAAAAACCAACAGGACAGGGTGGGAGAGAGACCATGGAGGAAAGAACAAACCTTATATTTTAGTATCTTTAGTGACACTTTTTCTTTCCCGCTCTTTGAACAAAGGGCCCCACATTCTCATTTTGCTTGGAAGGTATTCTGAGAGCCATTGCGGCTGGAGCTGGGGTGGGGTGGGGGGGCACGAGCTTGCTGGAATGGCTCCCTCCCCGTCCCCACCAAGACTGTGGGAATCCGAGAGGGCTGGTCCTCTCCGGCAGGGGCCCTGGCGCTCTCAGGCCAAAAAACCTTTGGCTGCTGGGATTGTAGCTTTTCTTGGCCTCATGGGAGGTAAATAATGTCCTGGACCAAACCTCCAAGGGAAAAGCTTCTGCAGAACTCAGAAGTTCTCAAGTAGAACTTTGCAGTCCCTTTCTCCCCATTTATGATCCTCACCCCCTTCCCGGCACCACCCTGGAGCCCCAGCTGTAAGGTGTAAGAAATACAGTCTTCCCAACCCCCTTGCTCCCATAAGGACTGTGGCTACATGCCTTTGGGTCCAGAGCAAACCGGAAAAAGCCTCAAATCCAGATGTTATGTACCAGGTGGAAGGAAAGCCATTGTCACCTTTCCTGCAAGGACCACACTGACAGTGAACAAGACCCAGGAACAGGCTGAGTGGGTTTTCTAGCCGCCCAGCTGGGAAGGAGAACGTGGGAATTCACGGCTGTCAGGCCACAGGCAGCCACTGTGCGCGGGGAGGCCAGCATATCTCACTAGTCACACGGTGTGCCAGGCCCCGCTCACTCTCCTCTCCCCTACATACCCAAGAACACGGGGAAGTCGGGGGAGTCACTGGCCCAGAGGGCTCAGCGAGAACACGATGGAGCTGGAACTAGACCCCAGCTGGCTGACCCCAGCTGGGGCGGAGGGGATGCCGAGCCTGCAGATGGGCACGTGCGTCCGGGGAGCCCTGCCTTACCCCTTGGTCAAGGTTTGCAGCCCTTTGTGAACACTGAGCTTGGGTTTGAATCACAAGCCCCGTTTCCCAGCTGTAAGGTCCTGGGCGAATCTTTTTGCCTCCCTGAGCCTGAATGTGCCCGTCTGTAAAATAGGGTGAGAATGCACACCTTGTGGGGTTACAGGGAGGTTCAATGAGGTGTTGAATGGGGAGAACCGAACTCAGGGCCTGCCCCTGGTAAGAGCTCGCCGGCAGCTGTGAGGACGGTGAGCCCAACCTCCCTTTCCCGGTCCAGCCCGTTGGAAACAGGCCTCCAGGGAGCCCCTTGGCCCTGCAGTCCCTTCGTGGAGGGCAGGGACAGGGTCCAGTGGTGTCCATCAGGGCTGATGGACGGGTGGGTGACCCGGTCCCACTACCACCACTAGCCGGAAAGAAGAGGGATCAGCAGCCAGTGTCCTAGAAGGGGCAGATGCTTCCAGCGAAATGCATCACCCCACTTCCAATGCACTCAAATAGGTGTCTAAAGTGCGTGGTGCTCAGCCACCCGTCCGTCCCTCCCCTCCCACCCCCAGGCTTGCGCCATGGCCAGGCCGAGCTCTGCTAGGTGGTGCCTACCCCATGTCTAGAAAGGCCAGAGAGCTACTGACTCACGAGACCAGTAGCTGTGAACTTGACCTCTGCCTGGCTGCCTCCCAGAGCCAGTGACCCTCACCTCTGGTGTCGTTCCTGCCCCTCCTTTAATCTCTCTCTCTCCCTCACAGGGGATAAGCCGGTCAACACCGTCTCCATCCGCCAGGTCCTCTCCAATGTAAACCTCATCAGTTACAATAAGTTCGTGCAGGTACAGGCCATGGGCTGTGAGGGGGAGGTGGGCATGGCGGGGGACGGCAGAGTCTGAGGTTCAGGGTCCGTCAAAGCCCGGGCTGGAACTGGCCCAGACAGAGGGGCTCCAACCCCTCCTCTGATCCAGGAGAAATTAGGGGTAAGCCATGTGCATGTGAGGAGGACACACATCCAGGTAGAGGGAAGAGCACAGATGATGGCCCTGAGGTAGAGTGAAGGGGCATGGAATATTTGAGGATGAGCCAGGGGGTTCTGGGGAGGTGAGGGGAGGCTGGGCCATCAAGTGATGGAGGGTACTGCAAGGACTTTGACATTTGAGGCCACTAGGGGAGGTGGGCAGAGGGGGGGCCCAATCTGATTTATTCTCTGAAAGGATCGCTCTGCGGCTGCGTGAGAATATATCAATATTTCATAGCAGGGGGTGGGGGTCGTGACATTAGGCCCCGGCAAGAAACACGTGGGACCTCAAGCTGGGTAACTGGAATAGTTTAATCAAGGGAATACTTACAAAGGCGCAGGCAGGATCTGAGGAAATCAACAGGGGACTGTGCGGTATCCCCAGGTTAGAGAGAGGGGAGTTGTCACCACCCCTAGACCTGAGGGAATTAGGGAGGGGACATGTTACTGGAACCTGGAGAGGTCACCATGAAAAGAGGGCTTGGAGACAGGAGCTGTGACCTTCCTGGCCAGCCCACGGTGACTTGGCAGTGAAGGAGCTACAGGAATAGACACCCCAACTGTACTCTGCTACCCCCCCACCTCTTGGCAGTGCCCCATTGGCTGCACCTGGCCAGAAGTCAGTGGGCACAGGAGCCCCCGATTCCCAAGGACCAGGCTCCCAAGGCACAGAGCAGAGGAGGAGGTATACAGAGGGTCCAGAAGGGCAAACAGAATACCCAGCATGCTGTCATCTGAGAAGTAAATGCCAAGACAGAGTTAAACATGCAGGGATCCTATTAGGGACAGGGCCTGGGAACCAAGGACCGGGAGACACGTCCGAGGGGAAGGCATTTTCACAGGGGAGACTTAGGAGGTCAAGGGTAAACTCGGGCTGTGATGGGGAGCCAGCGAAGGTTCTTGATCTGGAGGGGCAGCACCTTGGAGCTGAGGTGAGCGGGTTAAGCCTGTGGGCTGTGGGTGCTGGGCCCCGGCAGGCTGGGTTCACATCCCAGCCCTACCACCCACTAGGTGTGTGACCTTGAGGGAGACACCTGGCCTCCCTCTGCCTCTGTGTCTCTGTCTATAAAGTGGAGAAGATTAAAGGAGTCAGTGTGTGTAAACGCTCCTGATGAGTGAAAGTTAGAGGTGCCTGAACCCATGCCTCACTTCACTCCAGGGAAACTGAGGCCCAGAAGAGAAGGGACTAGAAGGTAGGGCTCCAGACTCCCGGTCCAGTGCTCATGCCCCATCAGGGAAGCTGTGAGGAAGAGGAGGGGAACTGGAGGGAACTGGGAGAGCAGACCCTCAGTGGGTGAGAGGGAAGGAAGGCTGAGGGAAGCATCCTATACCACCATGCAGTCTCAGGTTCAGCAAGGCCGTGGGAGATTCTGCAAGCCAAAGATGGCCATAGGTCTGCCTTAGTAACCCTGTTGCACTCACCTTTGGCTCTTAGCAACTGGAAGGTGTGGCCCTGGGATTTCAGAGCCAGGGCCAGGCAGCAAGGCCCTTGGTTGAGTCTACCCCCATAGCTGGAGTTCTGTGAGGAACGTGATGCTGGCTGCCACAGGGCATGAAAGCAGAAGAAGCAAGGAGACTGGTTACGAAGTTATCAACCAGGCTGGGGGTGGGGGGGCGTGGCGCATGTAGAAATGAAGAGTTTGTCTTTGGACGTGTTATCTCTGATGTGCCAATTAGCCATCCAGGTGAAGATGCAAAGCGGTGGTTGTATGTGCAAATCTGAGATCAGGAAAGAGGGTGGGTCTATAAAGCAGTTGGGAAATAGAAATGTGGGAGTTGTCTGTGTGTAGGTGGTGTTTTAAACCATGAGACTCAAGGAGAGCCCCCTAAGGCGTGAAGGATGTGAAGAAGGGAAGAGGGCAAAAGATGGAACATTCTGGAACACTCACAAAAACAGAATGCTGTGGAACACTCTGGAACTAGCCCAGTTAGTGGTATAGGACTGTGAGAGGTGGGACCCAGAACAGGTGTGTTTTGACAAAGGGACACAGAGGTAAGGTTTGTGTGCCAAGTTGGTCCATGGGCAGTTGGGCAGCCTGTCTCCTTAACTAGCCATGACCTCCTGGGTCGCCCCAAAATCCACTGGGAAGGTCTCTCCAACTCAACCCACCCCTCTAGAGCTGCATCGACTGGAACCGGGAGGTGCTGAAGCGGGAGCTGGGCTTGACTGAGCGGGACATCATCGACATCCCCCAGCTCTTCAAGACTGAGAGGAGAAAGGCGGTGGCCTTCTTCCCTGATTTGGTGAGGCCACCTTTCGTGACTTAAATCCATTTCGTCAAATTAGGCTCCAAGCTTTTGCTCCCTAGCAGGGCAAGACGTTTGGTCACTGCCATGTTTGGGACTGTGGTGGCTGGTGGGGGTGGCAGAGAGAATCAGGGGTCCCATGATGGCCAGCAGACGGGCTTCTAGTTGGCTGACTGTCCTGGTCACTACAGAAGGCTCATTGGCCAAACCCCTTACTCCAGGGCCATCAGGGAAGGGCCCTTCCCTTCCCCCAGGGACCCACTTGATATTTGTGGGGTGAAGCAATGATCACATAAGGTCGTGTGTGCACAGCATGCAGTATCAGCTGGGAGCTCAGACACCCCTTGTGCTCCCTCTGTCGCAGCTCAAAGCTGTTCGCCCATCCCCCATATATTCAGGGTACACTGTCAGAGAAACGATTAAGGCTGCTCCCTGCTTTCAAGGAGTTTCCACTCTAATCTAGTGGGAGGGAAACTCTCTTCACCTCCCTTAGGGTGTGTCCCACTCAAGGGTCTCTTTCATATAATAAAGTCATGTGCTAGTTGAGAGGTGGGGTAAAGCACTTCCAGCCTGAGAGGTAGGACTGGAGATCCAAGAAGGTTTCGTGGAAGAGGTGGCCTTTGGTTGAGGCCTGAGGGCTTTGCCTCCGGGACATCTGGACTGCTGGGGCCCCATCCCATGGGTTCTGATTCAGCAGGTGGCGCAGAGGCTGCTCTCCGAGGACTACACTTTGAGTAGCACTACCGTAGATGACCCAACTCTCCTCCCCACCCTTCCCCTCCTCCAGCCCCTCTTCACCTCCACCCCCCAGAGGAACTCAACTCGCCCATTATAAGAGCCTTACAAGGGGCCTGTCCACACCCACCATTGTTTCATCCCCCCATTTCCCTTCCCCTTTTGTCCTCCTTGATTTCCCCATTTGAAAAACTCGATTTCCCCTTCCTTCCTGCATTTTTAGGCGGAGCTGCAGTTATGTAAGTGCCTCCAGTGTTTGCAGAAAACAGGGCCACCTGAGCCGGCTTTAGCCCGAGCAGGAGGTTTAGTGTAGCATAGCCCCCCCCACATACAGACACAGGCCGAGATCCACTGGACCGGCCCCCTCTGTCAACTTCCAATACTGCAGAGAGAGAGAATCTGATTGGTCCAGCTTGGGTCAGATGTCTGCGCTGGTCCAATCAGCTACAACCTAGGAAGTTGGGCTTCTGCAGCACAAACATGGCAGCCACCGAAGTCGGGCCGTAAGGTGGGTCATCACCAGAGAAATTAGCTGTCCCTAGGAGCTCTGTGGTTGCTCCCATGGGATGGCACAGCTGGCTAGAGTCTCACCAGTCCAGGTGCCCCTCCCCCTGCGTGCAAGTATGAGGAGCTGTTTTCAGGGCTGCCCGCAAGACGGACTCAGGTCCTGCCAGGTGTGGTGTAGGTGTTGAAGCGGAGCTGATGATGAAGTGCTGCCCCTGAGCTGGGACCCCGCTTCTTTGCAGGTGAACATGCTGGTGCTGGGGAAGCACCTGGGCATCCCCAAGCCCTTCGGACCCATCATCAATGGCCAGTGCTGCCTGGAGGAGAAGGTGCGGTCCCTGCTGGAGCCGCTGGGCCTCCACTGCACCTTCATCGACGACTTCACCCCGTACCACATGCTGCATGGGGAGGTGCACTGTGGCACCAACGTGCGCCGGCAGCCGTTCTCCTTCAAGTGGTGGAACATGGTGCCCTGAGCCGGTCCCCCTCATCCTCTCCCCCTGGGATGGGACATGGGCCAACCCTGAGCAATAAGCATCAAGAGACCCCAAAGTTCCAGATAGCACATCGAGGGTGACTGTCTCTCTCAGAAGCCTTTTCCCTAGAAGTGTTCATATCTCACTTGCAACCCATTTGGTTTTCAGACTTGATTCTTGTTGGCCTCCCAAGAAGAAAGACCTCACTTCTTGTGGCCTCTCGTAAGGATCAACATGACCCATGGGGATTCCTCCAAACTACCCCCTTCCCATCCCCAAATCCTCTGTTTGGGATTGAATTTACTTTGGGGTCTAGAAACAACCGTGCGTCTCATCTGCCATCTTGGCCTGTGTGTCCTAATGGAGGAAGGACCCACAATTCTGCTTGGGTCTGATTGCCTCTCACTCTGCAGGGGAACAGCCTTAAAGTCAGATCCCTCTACCCAGGAGAGAGTCTACGCATAGCTTCCACCAGGGGGAAGGAGGTGTGGTCCCTGTAGATCAAGGTTGGATCATCAGCCTACCTGTCAAGCTTCTGACCAGATGCTGAACTCTGTACCCTACCCAGTGCCCAGCATGAACTTTCACATAGTTGGTCCTTTCTAGATGTGTGTTAAAGGAATGACTGTTGGTCCTTAGCCTTATAAATGCCCCGTCATCTGCCATTCAGAAATCTGGCTTTGTCCAAAACCCTCCAGGAATTTCCTAGAGATGAAAGTATGTGGGGAATTCTTGGATTTTGGGAAGGCTGTGGGTGCAAGGGTGAAAGATGTTCTTCATAATGCATAGGATGCTTCCTTGGCCTCAGACCTCTCTCTGCAGGAGGGGAAAATCAGTCCTAGACTTTCTGTTGCCCTCTGGGCAACATTTCCATGTCCTGCTATGCCTCAGGAGAGGGGGCCCAGAGGGGCAGATCCACCGAGACAGCTCACAGTGGGCCAACTCTGGGAATGAACTGTTCTGAGTGCCAGGGGAGGGGGCAAGGGGTGGGAGGTTTCCTCCAGATGTGTGCCAGTTACATATGTGTTCTGTATGGGTCCAGCTTGTTTTCTATCACTGGCTAATAAATGTACAGCAACACGAATGGTTTGGGTCTAATTCTGGCCCTGCTTTGGGATTAGAACATGACAGAACAGAGGAGTGGTTTGCAGCTGAAGCATGTGAAGAATTGGGGGCAGACAGGCCCAAATTTTGGTAAGATGGTGAGGTTGTTCTGCGTTGACCACAGGATGAGTTAGGGCTGCCATGGACAGTTGCGGTGATACAGCCACATACATGCAAAACCAAGGGTCAAGGGCCAGGCCACCAGGGCCAAGTGAGTGCAACAGGACGAGGGTCTGGGCTGTGGCCGGAAGGTTGCATCATGAGTGTGGCAATGGGGGAAGCCAAAGTGTGTGGAGCGTGGGGCACTGTGTACCCTTCTCAGCATCCTCCTTCCTGCCCATGGGAGGCCAAGGGCACCCCATAAAAGGCCAGACTGGCTTGCTTCGGAGCCTCAGGAAATCACGCCCTCTGCTCAGAATCCTTCCAACGTCCCACCAAGGTGCAAAACAGAAACACACTCAGGCTGGCCCCAGGACTGGGTTGCTTCCAGGTGGTTAGAGCAGGTGCTACAGCCTCTCCCCCAAGCCGCCTCTTCACCACGATTTACTTAGATTCTCTGGACCAGACTCCCAATGCCCCTACGTGGCCAGATTTCATCAGAATAAGCCCACCTCCAAGGGAAGCTGGTCCAAATAATGAAGCTGAGAAGATCCTTTTTTCTTTTTTTTTTAATCCTATTTTTTAAAAGGGTTTGCGGTGGGGCATATGACTTTCTAGAAGCCAAGTGCTGAAAACCAAGAGAACTGGGATGAGTTTGCAAGCAGGCTTTTCTCTCCAACCACCCCGCCCCCACCCCTCCCCGCCCGATGCCTTCCGGCTGGTCCCAACATAAAGCCCTGGAAACTTCTCGCTTTCCAGTTTGCCTCCTGTGCTTTAGGCTGGTGTGGGTTGCACTGCTGAACAGCCCCAGGAAACTGACCTCCATGCAGAGAGGAAGCAAAAGAAGCTCTCATTTGGGCCACCTACCATGGCGCTCGCCTGTCCACACAGGGAAGGATAGAGCCGGCGTATTTGTTGCTCACCGCTGCTGTCCCGAATTACCAGAAGTGTAGTGGCTTAAAACAACACGAGTTTATCTTACAGTCTGGAGATCTGAAGTCTGAAATGGGTCTCACTAGGCTAACGTCAAGGTGTCAGAAGAGCTGTGTTTCTTCTGAAGGCTTTAGGGGAGAATCTGCCCTCTTGCCTTTCCAGCTTCTAGAAACCACCCGCATTTCTTGGCCAGTAACCTCCTCTTCCTCCGTCTCCAGAGCCGGCAATGGGACATCCCCAACTACTTCTCTGACTCCTCTGCCTGCCTCTTCCACTTATAAGGACCCTTGTGATTACATCGGGCCCACCTGGATAAGCCAGGCTAACCGGCCATCTCTGGGTCAGCTGATTGATAAACTCAATTCCACCTGCAACCTTGATTCCCCTTGTCCACGTGAGATAACATAGTCGCAGGTTCTGGGGGCGGAGGGAGCATTATTCTGCCTACTGTGGCCAGCCAGGCTCCCCGACTGGGCTTCCTGGTCTCCACGAGCTGGAGCACACATGTCCCCTCTGAAACCCAGCTCGGCTCTTTGATGAGTATCACGGGGTCAGCAGGAGAAAGATGCCATTGGTGGACCCTCTCTCCAGGACTAGTAGTTGGTCCTGGACCCCTGGTAACATGAGGCTGAGACCTGGGATCCCATGAGTACAGGCTGGTGGCTCTTAAGAACATTGGGGGTTTCTTCATCAAACCTGAGGCCTGGGGCTGCATTGGGTGCTCCCTTCCAGGGCCTGGCTCTCAGCCCTGGAGACCCCTAGGAGGACCAGGATGAGGGCTAGGTTCTCATGGGGGAAGCCCCGCTCCCCCACAATACACTATGGTTTCTCTGACACAGAGGTCAGCCTTGACCCTGGGAAGGTTAGGATGGGTGTCCTAAGGGAGGCTGGAGGTGGCTGCTAGGTTGGGCCAGCTATTTATACGCCAGCGAAAGCTTTTCCAGCACCCTCGTGTATTCTTCATCCATTCAAAATCTATTCAGTGAGCCTCTGCTGTTTGCCGGGGAAAATCTCTAACCTCAGTTTATATCTAGGGAGGTAGCAAGTAAAGAGACCGGATCACTAGAAACTGTGAGGAGTGCCATGAAGCAGGGCACGAGGAGCAGGGACTAGGGGTGGGGCCTGCTTTAGCCGGTGACAGACTCCGCCCAGCAGCAGGGATATTTGGGCTGAGACTGAAGAATCTCACGGCTGGGCCAGCGAGGGGACAGGCTTCCAGGCGAGGGCGCAGGAGGAAGCCCAGAGGTAGGGGAGCAGCTGTGGCAATAATGGGACGAAAAGAAGACCGGGACGGGCTAGGGGTGCGGAGTGGGGTGAACGAGGACGAGGCCGCTTTTCCCAGAGCCCTACCGTGCCCACCTCGGAGCACACTGCCCCTTCCCCTTCCCCTCTCCCCTTCTGTAGGGTTTGACTTGGGGGCGGGCAGGACGGGGCAGAGTGTCCTCACACCCCAGCCCCGGGGCAGAGCAGCACGGCACAGTGGAAAGGCCACGTGCCTTAGAGACTGGCAATCCGATGCCGAACTGGTACTTCTCAGCTCTGAACCTCTCTGGGTCTGTTTTCTCCTCTGTGAAATGGGCATAATAATTGTGCCCACCTCATAGAGTTTACACGTGGTTTTCGTGAGAGGTGCCTGGCACGTACTAAGTGCTCAGTGAACGTTGCCTGTTGTTGTATAACCTCCCCAGGCTCTCCTCAGGCCCCTGCTGTGTGGAGAGCCCCCTCATTCCTGCAATCTGCTGGGGGCGAAGTCTCCACACTGGGAGGGTCTGTCTGGATGTTGGGATGTTGCACAGAGCTGCGCGGTGATTCTGATGAGCAGCTAGGGTAGAGCATCAGTGACCCAGGTCGTGCCGCCTTCCTAAGCCTCTCTGCCCCTCCCCTCGCACCTGGCACTCTTGTCCACCGCCTAGAATCAGCAAGTTTGGGGGGCCTGGGATCCCACGCCACTCAGGTGGCGGTGGCACCTCCAAAAGCCAGACGGTTGCTGCTATGTTCAAGTTTTCTTATAGGGCCAGTGGTTCTTAGAGCACACACAAGATTTCCTGGGAGAGTCATTAAAAATACAGATGTCTGGGCACCCCCACCCATCCGGCCAGGCCTCCTGAGCCAAATCCCTGGGCCTATAGCTATCTGGATGTTGTAAGACTTCCCAGATGGTTCTGATGGTTCTCATGGTTCTGGGTTAAAATTCCATTTCCTGTTCATCACAGCAAAACATCTGGACACAGCGTGAACATTTATCAAGGGGGTGTCTTTGAATTCTGGTATGGTCCACACCTTGGACCATTATACTGTCATTTAACAAGAATGAATGGGAATGATCCCAACTGACTCGGAGGGATTTCTCCAAGGCACTGAGTGGGAGCTGGCTGTGTGTGTTCTAGAACCCGGCCCAAGGCCTCCAGGTGGGTATGGAGTGAGCGAGCCACCATGGAGGGTGCTGGGGTAGAAGGGAGGACCCCATCTCTGCCACAGGGATGACCTTGGCTGTGGCTCTGAGGCGGCGGGGGGGAACCCTCTCAGCTGGGTGTGATGTGATTTGGTCTACATTCTTTGAGAATGCTCTAGATGGGGAAGGGATTTGGGGGTAAGAAACACGGTGAGGGAGGGCGCCTGGGTGGCTCAGTCGTTAAGCGTCTGCCTTCGGCTCGGGTCATGATCCTGGGGTCCTGGGATCGAGCCCTGCACCGGGCTCCCTGCTCCGCGGGAGGCCTGCTTCTCCCTCTCCCACTCCCCCTGCTTGTGTTCCCTCTCTCGCTGTGTCTCTCTCTCTGTCAAATAAATAAATAAATTCTTAAAAAAAAAAGAAAAGAAACACGGAGGGGAGAAAAGACACAGGTCGGAAGGCTGCTCGCTGTCAGTCAACCAACTCTGCTTGGTTCACCGTTCGTGTGGAAACCAGAAGCAACGAGACTGCTGATGGGCAAGGCCGGGGGACTGGAGAGAGGCAGGTCACGAGTGACTGCAGATTTCCAGGCTTGTCTACTTAACGATCTACTACTACTCAGTAGACCATGGTACAACGGAGTCTTTATAATGTTTCTGTAGGATTTAAAGCATTGGTTATGAAATGAAAGCCCGTGTAGTCAGCACAGAACTTTTCTCTAAAAAGAGAGCAGTCCAAACCCCTCTGCAGTCCTGTGGGGTGATCGGTCCACCCCTCTCCCACACCCAGGGCTTCTCATTGACCTGAACCTTGGGTTTATCATCACTTCCCCCTCTTTGTAATCATACCGCATATGGCGGCACCTCGGGACTATGATTCTGTGACCTGCTCTTTTCGTCCAGCGCCATGTTGGCGAAATTTGCTCAGGCTGCACATCCCCAGCATCCGTTCCTTTCCACGGCTGTGTAGGATCCTGTTTTGTGGATGGAACTGCTGTTTTTCTGTCAGTGGGTGTTGGGCACTTTCCATGCTTGGCTGTCACAAACAATGGTGCTATCACCATTCCTGCAGATGTCTCATGAGTCCCTCTAGAACATATTTCTAGAAGGTTTGTAGCCTCATTAACTGGGGGAATGGTGATGCTGTAGAGAAGAAAGGGGAAGGACCACTCTGGGGGGAAGTATTTGTTCGGGGAGGCCAGCAGCTCTAACGAATGGGCTCTAACATGTGTAAGGGCTCAGGCACAGCACCTGTTTATTTCTTCTCATGCCAACAGTCTAAGGTGTGCAGGTGTGTGTGTGTGTGTGTGTGTGTGTGTGTGTGTGTGTGTGTGTGTGTTGGGGTAGACTGGGGAGTTCTGCTCCACACAGGCACTCAGGGACCCAGGCTGATGGAGGCTCTGCCGTCTGGCACCTGTGGTTTCCAAGGTCACCCTGGACATTGGCCTGAGCGAGCAGAAAAGAGAAGAGAGAGGCAGGAGAAATGACATCAGGGACCCACGTCACCGTGGGAACACAGCATCTGCCTGTGGGTGCAAGGGACTCTGGGAACACAGTCCTTGCTGGGGCAGCTGCCTGTCAAGTTGTGGCCACATAACGGATGAGGGAAAGGGAATTCCTTGCTGCCCGCTAGCTCCTCAGAGCCAGGGGAGAAAGAGAGTAATACGGGAGAAAAATCTCTCAGCAAAGAGACCTCCCAGTTCCCAGCAGTGAGCTTGCAGGCCCTTCCTCCCGTCCCCCTGGGGGCCAGCCGAGCCGCGGCTCCGGATCTCGCCTGCGGATGGTGGGCACAGTAAGTGGCTTCCCAGACAAGATTAGTGAGTCTAGGGTTCCTTCAGTGCAAGCAGACAGAAGCCCCACGCCGAGGACCTGGTGACATGAAGGTGTGTGGGGCAGTGCGTCTTTCTGTCCTTCCTGCTTCCCTCTTTGGTGCAGTAACTGGTGTGCCCACCCGGAAGCGGGCTGAGCTTTCCTTGTCAACCTCTCCCGGCCTGTCGCTCAGCCCCCTGGGAACTCTGTGGATGGACACTTTCCTTGAACCTGTTAGGTGTTTATTGAGCACGTACTATGTACCCAGGGCATAAGCAGCAATGGTTGTGGCATAGTTAAGAGCAGGGGCTGGGGAGCCAGGCTGCCAAGGTGGGCTTCCTGGCATGTCTACTGCCAGGTCTGTGACCTTGGGCAGGTGACGTAACCTCTCTGAACCTGACTTTCCTCATGGGTAGGATGGGGGTAGTCCTAGTACCTACCTCAGCTGGTGTCCTGAGCGGTGTAAGAGATTGTCTAAAGTGCTCGGCCAAGTGCCTAGCCCTCAGTAAATGGCAGCTCTGTGATGGGGAGCCATAACTTGGAATAACTTAAAAGAGAGATGTAGTTTGGCTCTAAAGCCTTGATTTTTCTGCGCTGCCACCTAAGGAGTCTCTTACCTACCTTTTCCTAATAATAAGCACTTTTTTTTAAAGGTTAAAGCTGGACACTTAAGATGTCTGGCTACAGCAAAGCTTTGATGAACACCGCAGATCCGAGCACCCTCTGCCCCCTGGGAGGTAGGTGGGCTGGGGTGTCTCCCGTTTGCCCACCACGATATGTCAGTAGCTGCCACCTGATGACCTGAGGCTGAATAAACAGGGGGCAAGTTTTCATGAGGACTAGGGTGGAGGGGGGCTGGCTCCCTGTTCTTCCAAGTGCACCACCCCCGCCTGGGCACCAGACCAGGGCCTCCTGCTTCTCAGCATTTTCTTGTTATGTTGGTGGGAAGGATTCGAGATGGTTTCTGATGGCATATCAGGGGGCAGGAGTCACCCTTGGAGCTCCTAGAAAGGAATGCAGACTCGAAAAATCCAGGGTGAGCGGTGTTAGTGTGAGTGCTCAACAGATGTGTGTGTGTGTGTGTGTGTGTGTGTGTGTGAGAGAGTGAGATGTCGGGCATGCTCGGTGTGTGTGTGTGTGTGTCTGTGTGTGTGTGTGTGTGTGAGTGAGATGTCGGGCATGCTCGGTGTGTGTGTGTGTGTGTGTGTGTGTGTGTGTGTGTGTGAGTGAGATGTCGGGCATGCTCGGTGTGTGTGTGTGTGTGTGTGTGTGTGTGTGTGTGTGTGTGAGATGTCGGGCATGCTCGGTGTGTGTGTGTGTGTGTGTGAGTGAGATGTCGGGCATGCTCGGTGTGTGTGTGTGTGTGTGTGTGAGTGAGATGTTGGGCATGCTCGGGGTGTGTGTGTGTGTGTGTGTGTGTGTGTGTGTGTGTGTGTGTGAGATCACCCAGCAGATGAAAAGAAAGCACCCTTAAGCCAACTCTCTCAAGCAATGCTTTCTTTGAAGAGTTTAAGACCAGCATTAAAGTTCACTCCATAGTTTTGTTTTTGAACTCTCCTTGGATCTTTACATGTCTCAGCATCCTGAGAAACTGCATCTCAACGTTAATTATCTTAACCTGAAACATCTCAATCACAGAAATTATAGCCGCCCCAGGGACTTCCCAGGGCTCCAGCAAGCAGGGACCTGAGCAGGGCTGGGCGGGGTGTGATTCAGAAATGAGTTTTTATGTGAGTAACACTATCCAAGAGGGTACTGGACAGCTTATTCATGATAGTTACTTCTTTTTTTTTTTTCTTCTCTCGACGGGAATTATTCCTCAAGGGATTTGAGACCATTTATCATATGGAAACAGTCAGCAAACTGATAATTAAAAAATAGAGAAAAATAGAGACACCAAAGCTGGAAGATTTTAAGAAATAAAGCCCACAGGAAAGGACGAACAAACATATGACGATAGAGACCAAGCTCGTGAGCATGGTTAAACTCAGAATTAGGATCTGAGCTTCCCAGCCGCCCATGCAGGAAGGGAAGCAGATTCAGCCATCTCCTTCTCATTACCAGAAGGAAGGCAGCATGCCAAAGGATCCCCGCCCCCAACATGGGCCTTTATAAGAGGACATGGAGCAGTCAATGCCCTCAAGTCCTGCGATAGCAGACCTGATGAGAGATCTCCTAAGTCTGAGCCTCCTTTTCTCATCTGTAAAATGCAAACGATGCTTATCTTCCAGGATTGTCTGAGGACTAGAGCCATGCCTGACAGACTGTGAGCACCCTGCCAATGTTCATTTCTTTGCTTTCCATTCTCCACCCCCTGCAGGATTCATGCCTTATTCATCCTCTTGACAGTGGCTACTTAATCCTCGCCCCTGCTTTATATGGGCACGATCATCCCTGCTGTGAGTCCAGCTCAGTGGCAGGTTCTGAAGGAGCAGGTGTGGTCCCCACTTTCTCAAAGCTCACAGATTAGTAGTGAAGCAAGGCAGACGGACAATGCAGCATGGCATAAACACAATGATCTGGGCAGAATAATAACGCCTGCATTTTAGCACTTAATCTGTACTTGACAAGGACAGCAGGAAGAAAGATACCTGTAGATGCAGCCACGAATTTGTAAGTACAAAAATTATAAGCAAAACCTTAGCAAACGAAATTCAAAAAGGATACACTATCGGATCAAATGAAATGGATCCCAGGAACGCCAAGTTTCACCTTAGAAAATCAATTCAATAGAGTGATAAAACAGAAACAATTTACACAATGATCTCACTAAATCGGGAAAGAACAGCTGATAAAATTTCTGTGTATGACTTTAAAATAAAACTTAAGCTAAGCATCAAAAGGAGCTCCTTTAACCCGACAAAGAAATAGCTACAACCACGCTTCCCACAGCGTGGTCCCCAGAGCAGGATTTTGTCCAAAATAAAGCCCTCAAGCCCCTCCCAGACCTGCTGAATCTGAAATTCTGGGGTCAGGGTGTGGAGGGGGGCAGCAGGCTGCATTTTAATGAGCCCTCTGGGTAACCCCAGTGCCGCTGGACTTCGAGAACCACTGGTCTACAGGAAACCCACAGCAACAATTACACTTAATGAGGGGATATTGAAACTACTCTCGCAGGATCAGAGGGTCAGGGCAAGATAAGAGCACTATTGTCATCACTTCTATTCAGGCTTGAACCGAAATTTCATGCAGTAGAGTAAAGCAAGAGAAAGAAATGCAAGTTTTTTGTTTGTTTGTTTGTTTAAATTTTATTATGTTAGTCACCATACAATACATCATTAGTTTCTGATGTGGTGGTCCACGATCCATTGTTTTTGTATAACACCCAGTGCTCCATGCAGTACGTGCCCTCCTTAATACCCGTCACCGGGCTAACCCATCCCCCCACCCCTCTCCCCTCTAGAACCCTGTTTGTTTCTCAGAGTCCATAGTCTGTCATGGTTCATCTTTCCCTCCAATTCCCGCCCCCCCCCCATTTTTCCCTTCCTTCTCCTAATGTCCTCCAGGCTATTCCTTATGTTCCACAAATAAGTGAAACCATATGATAATTGACTTTCTCTGCTTGACTTATTTCACTTAGCATCATCTCCTCCAGTCCCATCCATGTTGATGTAAAAGTTGGGTATTCATCCTTTCTGATGGCTGAGTAATATTCCATTGTAGATATGGACCACATCTTCTTTATCCATTCGTCTGTTGAAGGGCATCTCGGCTCTTTCCACAATTTGGCTATTGCGGACATTGCTGCTATGAACATTGGGCTGCATATGGCCCTTCTTTTCAATACATCTGTGTCTTTGGGGTAAATACCCAGTAGTGCAATTGCTGGGTCATAAGGTAGCTCTATTTTTAACTTTTTGAGGAATCTCCACACTGTTTTCCAAAGTGGCTGTACCAACTTGCATTCCCATCAACAGTGTAAGAGGGTTGCCCTTTCTCCACAACCTCTCCAACATTTGTTGTTTCTTTCCCTGTCCATTTTTGCCATTCTAACTGGTGTAAGGTGGTATCTCAATGTGGTTTTGATTTGAATTTCCCTGATGGCAATCCCATTTTTTCATGTGTCTGTTAGCCATTTGTATGTCTTCTTCAGAGAAGTGTCTTTTCATATCTTCTGCCCACGTTTTGACTTGATTATTTGTTTTTTGGCTGTTGAGTTTAAGAAGTTCTTTATAGATCTTGGATACCAGCCCTTTATGTGTAGTGTCATTTGCAAATACTTTCTCCCATTCTGTGGGTTGTCTCTTTATTTTGTTGACTGTTTCCTTGGCTGTGCAGAAGCTTTTTATCTTGATGAAGTCCCAAAAGTTCATTTTTGCTTTTGGAGATGTATCTTGAAAGAAGTTGCCATGAAATGCAAGTTTTAAGGACTGGAAAGGAATGATTATATACATAGAAAAATCCAATCTACAGGCTATAAGACCTGATAAGAGGGCTCAGCAAGGCTCTTGCTATAAAACCAATGCACAGAGATATATTGTATTTCTATATGCCAAAGGTAAATAGAAAATTTTAAAGTTAAATATCCCAGTTATAATAGCATTAAAAAAGTAAAAAATAAAACAAAAGCCGAAAAAAACCCAAATCTAACCAAAGGTGTGCAATAACCTCTATGGGGTATGCTACACGACCAAACTATAAACATTGGAGAAGGTCTGAATGAGTGCAGAGAGATGCCATGCTCATGGATGGAAAGCTCCATATTGAAAAGATGGTACTCTGGGGCGTCTGGGTGGCTCAGTCGGTTAGGCATCTGCCTTCGGCTCAGGTTGTGATCCCGGGGTTCTGGGATCAAGTCCTGGATCAGTCTCCCTGCTCAGCAGGGAGCCTGCTTCTCCATCCCTCTGCTGCTCCCCCTGCTTGTGCGCTCTTGCTCTCTCTCAAATTAATAAATAAAATCTTAAAAAAAAAGTTGTTACTCCTCCCCGAGATCTATAAATTAATGCAAACCCAATCAGAACCATTGCAGGTTGTGTGTGTGTGTGTGTATGTGTGTGTGTGTAGAACTTAAAGGCTGATTCTAAAATTTATGTAGAAGTGCAAAGAGCCAAGTGAGTCATTAAGGTAAGTGAGTCATTAAGATGACAAGATGAGAGAATGTGCTCTCCCAGGTATTAAGACTCATTATAAAGCTATAGTCATGAAGGCAATATAGAATTCATGCAGAGAAGGACAAATAGTCCAGCTACCCAAATCAGAGGGTCAGACATTTTATTATCACACGGTAGGAGTTGCTTATAAATCCCATGTACTGGTCTGTCACCATTTACATGTATTCCAGATCTATTTTCTCCCAGTTTGTGGTTTATTTTTTTATTCACTTACTCTGTCTTTCATAAGTAGAAGTTCTTCATTTTAATATAATTATATATTAATATAATATATTCTTCATTTTAATATAATCATTCCTTTCTTGTACCATTTTGCTCTTTGTGGACCACTAGCGAGAATATATAAAGAAGTTCTACCATTCAATAAAAATAAGAAACAGAGAAACAATCCCACGGAAAAAAAAGGATAAAATGATGAATAGGCCCTTCACAAAATAGAAAACACATGTTTCCAATAAAGAGCTGGAAAGATATTCAGCCTCATTGGGGGGGGGGAACTCAGAAGCAAACCACGATGATAGGCTATTACAGGCTCACCAGATAGGCCAAAATAAATCAATACGTAAGGGCAACTGTTAGCAAGGATGCAGAACAACTGGAACACCCACAGATTGCTGATGGGAATGAAATTGGCACAACCACTTGGAAAAACAGTTGGTTCCTACCCAGCGAATTAAAAATGCCGCACCCTCTGCCAGAAACTCAACTCCAAGGAATATGCCTGCAGAAACTCTTGCACTGTGCCTGAGAGACATGACTATTCATGGTAGCAGGAGTCAGACTATCCCCAGACTGCAAACAATGCCCATCACCGGTGGGATGGATAACCACACCGTCGGACATTCGTACAATGGAATATTGGAAAGCAACGAAGAAGAGCCAATTTAGGGCTTACACGGCCACGTGGATGCATTTCACAAACATGGCCTTGAGTGAAGGAAGCCCAGTCACAAAGGAATGATGCGTGATTTCGTTGACCCCAGGTCCAACCAGACAGAACTAACCAACACAGTAAAAACTATAAAGAAAAGCAAAGGAATGATGACTGAAAATTTTGTCTAATTGTTAGTTCAGGGCTGTGAGGGGGATGTAGTGAGGGAGGGGTCCCCAAATAGCTTCAAAGATACTGAAGACTTTCTATTTCTTAACCTAAGTAGTGTTTCCACGGCGTTCACTTTATTATGCCTTAAAATGATTGTGTGTGTATGCACTCCTCCGTATTGTGATATGTTACACAATTTGAAGTAATGCCGGCAGATAGAAAGGCAAGCACAGAACGCAGGCACGAGTGTGTCTAATTCATCAGCGCAGCTCCCACTGGCCGGAAGAAGACCAGATCCTCGCCTCCCGCAGGCAGATAGCAGAAGATTTGCCACCCCTTGAAGAGGGCCCCCGGGGTGGCTGCCAGGGAGCTAACTGCTCTGAAGTCCTGAAGGTCAGAGAAGTGGAGGGCGCCTGCTCCCTGGTGACCGGACCACAATGCCATCACTGAGCCACCTCTCTCCGGAAGAGTCCCTGAGTGTATGTGGGAGGAGGGCAGCTGTGTCAGGAAAGCCTTGACTATCTCCTGGTGGGGGCAGGTGGGTGGGCATGGGGGAAAGAGGAAGGATGAGTCACAGGTGGTAGAGGTCTTAAATCAGGGTCCCCAGGGGGGCCCCAGGGGTCCACGAACCCATCAAACTATATGCAACAGGTTCTATGTGCATTTTTCGGGAAGGATGTGTCCCCAGCTGTCTCCCTGTGACAGATGCTGTCAGTGCATCTGCCCCCCCCGCCATGCCCTCCCTCTTCAATTCATGGAGACCTGGCCTCCAAGTACCAGCACTAGCACCAGCATGCCTGAGGCCTTCTCTGCCCACCAGAGCCTGCTGACCAGAGGCCAGGGTATTGATGCCCCAGGAGCAGCCCTCAACCAGTAAGTGATGGGAACAGGTGTATAAATGCCCCAGCTCCCCTGCTGCTGGGGTGGGCTAGCTTTGGGGCATAGGCCCCACACTTTCCAGCGCTCCCCAGTGGCTTAAGCTCTACCACCCGCAAGTGGTAACCATGGTAACCAGCTCACTAACACTTTCATTGGCTCTCCTTCCTTGTCTCACTTTCCCATTCCATCCTAGTGTATCCTGCACCTTCCAGGTAAACGACTTGCACTCAAATCCTTGTCCCAGAATATACATATTCTGAGAAAGAGAGAGAGAGAGATCTCTTCTTGGCTCACGTTCCTTGAAGGCAAGGACCCTTCTACCTTCTGTGTCCCTGATACCTGGCATAGCGCCTAGAGCAGAGGGGTATTCAGCAGATGTCTGTTGAATAAATGGAAATCAGAAGACTGGAGAGGCTGAGAGCTTTTATTCCCCCCCACAATTGGCCAGTAAAGCCTTGTTAGGTTAAGGCTTTGCAACCACCTTGATCTGGATTCAAATCCTGACTTCTCTTACTACCAGTTGTGTGATCTTGCTCTAGTCATTCAAGTTCTTTGAGCCTCAATTTCCTTGCCTGCAAATTCCCTTCCTTGTGGGGTTGCCCCGAGGATCACGTGAGGTGGTGCATGTCAGTGGCTTAGCCTGGAGTTTGCCCAGAGCTCGGTCCCCTTTCATCTATGTTGGTGGCTGCAGAGAGCAGGACCGTAACATTCTTTGCATTAAGGTGCTTAAGGAAGCTCTATGTTGGGATAGCATACTGGAAATCAGAACATCCCAGAAAAATCCAGGCCTGGATTCCTTAAGACCTGGGAAGAGGACCTGGGACACAGTGAGTGCTCAATAAACTGAACAGAGAGATGGTGCACAAATAGTATGTTGCAGCCTCCTGAGGCTCTGAGCAGCGAGAAACAGGCTGAGAGCCCTAAAATATGAGGACAAGGACATGTGACAACCCCATGTCTCACCATCCTCCATTATGGCTCCTGGGCCCTGGACTTGATCGGACTGAGAGGCATGCCCCAGGGCCCTTGAGTGGCAGCTGAAGACGCCTGGGCCACCCTCCTTAGTGAGGAGGGACACCTCAGAGGTCCGGAGCACCGGAAAGAAGAGCACCAGAAGAGCCGGCCACCAGAAGAGCCGGCCACCAAGCAGTCGGGCCCCGCCAAGACATCTGCAACAGAGCCATCCAGCCCCACCTTTTGGCTTCCTGGTTGGGTGTGAATATACAAATTCCGGAGAAGATATCACCCAAGCCTGGGAAGAATGTGGGGTGTCGGTGCTAATTTTTACCGGTGCTAGGTTCAAGTGTATATGGCAATGTTGTTTTAATGTAGCTCCAGGTTCAACCTCCAAGGCCCTGCTGGAGAGATGCAATCATGGTCTAACCAGAAGAAAGCAAAGAAATGAATCCGTGAGGACACAAGTTGCCTGCGGAGCTCAGGCTCCCAGCTCATTCTTTCCCTAACGTCTCTCCTGATCAGAATTGCTCAACAACATCAGCAACTAGATGGCAAACATCTGGTACTTTAATCAGCCTCATTAGGAACTAAATAAACACAAAATACCACCGTCAGGATAGCAGAAACAAAATCCCCCGAAAAGATTGTTGGGAAGGTGAGCGAAGTGAGCAATAAATTGCTTATACAGATACGATTTGATCACACAGTCCTTTGGAAAGCAGTTTCAAGTATTAGGAATTCTACCTCTAGGAAAATAAACAAGGAAGTAATCCTACCCAAAGACAAACGCTTATTCAGGATTCATACTAGCAAAAAATGAGACTCATGCTTGGTCAAAATGTGAAAGCATTTGGGGATGGGTAGGAAAGTTGTGGTACCTCCATTTGATGCCATGTAGGAAACCTAAAAGGATTTTATGGTCATGTGACAAATACCTCTTGTATTATGTGAAAAAAAATTCTGGCTACAAAAGGAAGTGATCTGTGAAATGGCAAAATCAGTAAATGGGGGTAATCATTGCCCATGGAAAAGGATTAAATCAGGCACAATTTGCTTTGCATACATCTTTTACAATTTAAATATATGAACGAAAGAAGAAAAAAATCAGATATATACGTAAAGGACAGAAAGTTGTCTGAGACCTATAAAGTGAAAAAAGGGTGCTTGACTGTGTTGTGTTTTTCCTGGTAATTCTGATCTCGAGATGCACGGGCAGAAGTGTTTGGACTTCTATTCTCGGAGGCTGGCATTGTGATGATCTTGCTCTCCCCTGCTCAGTGGACGTCCTCCCCCAGCATTGATTATTGGTGAAGCAATTCTAAATACAGTTCTTCTGAAACTACCAATAATTAGGGTACCTGACACTATTGCATACAATGTTTGAGCACTGCAGTAATTCCATGAAATAGACATGATTTTGCAAAAGTCTCACAACCTCAGGAGTTAGGTCCTACTGTTACCCCCACTTGGCAGATAAGGTGCCAAGATGCCCAGTGTTCTGCTCGACAAAAAACAATGTAGGGGCGCCTGGTTGGCTCAGTCGGTTAAGCGTCTGCCTTCGGCTCAGGTCATGATCCCAGGGTCCTGGGATCGAGCCCCGCATCGGGAAGCCTGCTTCTCCCTCTCCCACTCCCCCTGCTTGTGTTCCCTCTCTCTCTCTCTCTCTCTCTCTGTCAAATAAATAAATAAAATCTTAAAAAAAAACCCACAATGTAATCCACCACGTAATAGGCTAAAGAAGAAAAATCATACCCTCGTATCAATGGAAGCCAAAAGGGAATTTGAAAAAATCCAGTAGGCATTCATGATTAAACCTCTCTGCAAATTAGAGATAGAGAAGCACTTCCTCAACCTGATAAAGAGCATCTACAAAAAAAATCTACAGTTAACAACATACTTAATAGTGAAAGACTGAATGATTTCCTCACAAGATTGAGACCAAGACAAGGATGACCATTCTCACCACTGTTATCCAACCTAGCCCTGGAAGTTCTAGCCAGTGTGATAAAGCAAGGAAAGAAATAAAAGATGTACAAATCAGGAAGGCGGGAATGAAACTGCCTCTAATTGCAGATGCCATAATTATCTACATAGAAAATTCCAAGGAATCTACCCAAAAGACCTCCTAGAACTAATAAATGAGTTCAGCAAGGTCACAGAATACAGGACCAATATATAAAAATCACTTATATTTTAATATGAACACGTGGATACTGAAATTAAAAATACAAGACCAGGGGCACCTGGGTGGCTCAGCTGGTTAAGCATCCAACTCTCGGTTTAAGCTCAGGTCATGATCTCAGGGTTGTGAGATCGAGCCCCACATTGGGCTCTGTACTCAGTGGGGAGTCTGCTTAAGATTCTCTCTCTCAATGGAACAAATAATCCTAAAATTTGCATGGAACCAGAAGAGACCCCGAATAGCCAGAGGAATATTGAAAAAGAAAAGCAAAGCCGGTGGCATCACAATTCCGGACTTCCAGCTCTATTACAAAGCTGTCATCATCAAGACAGTATGGTACTGGCACAAAAACAGACACATAGATCAATGGAACAGAATAGAGAGCCCAGAAATGGACCCTCAACTCTATGGTCAACTAATTTTTGACAAAGCAGGAAAGAATGTCCAATGGCAAAAAGACAGTCTCTTCAACAAATGGTGTTGGGAAAATTGGACAGCCACATGCAGAAGAATGAAACTGGACCATTTCCTTACACCACACACAAAAATAGACTCCAAATGGTTGAAAGACCTAAACGTGAGACAGGAGTCCATCCAAATCCTAAAGGAGAACACAGGCAGCAACCTCTTCGACCTCAGCCGCAGCAACTTCTTCCTAGAAACATCGCCAAAGGCAAGGGAAGCCAGGGCAAAAATGAACTATTGGGATTTCATCAAGATAAAAAGCTTTTGCACAGCAAAAGAAACAGTCCACAAAACCAAAAGACAACCGACAGACGGGAGAAAATATTTGCAAATGACATATCGGATAAAGGGCTAGTATCCAAAATCTATAAAGAACTTATCAAACTCAACACCCAAAGAACAGATAATCCAATCAAGAAATGGGCAGAAGACATGAACAGACATTTTTCCAAAGAAGACATCCAAATGGCCAACAGACACATGAAAAAGTGCTCCACATCACTTGGCATCAGGGAAATCCAAATCAAAACCTCAATGAGATACCACCTCACACCCGTCAGAATGGCTAAAATGAACAAGTCAGGAAACGACAGATGTTGGCGGGGATGCGGAGAAAGGGGAACCCTCCTACACTGTTGGTGGGAATGCAAGCTGGTGCAGCCCCTCTGGAAAACAGTATGGGGGTTCCTCAAACAGTTGAAAATAGAGCTACCATACGATCCAGCAATTGCACTACTGGGTATTTACCACAAAGATACAAATGTAGGGATCCGAAGGGGTACGTGCACCCCAATGTTTATAGCAGCAATGTCCACAATAGCCAAACTGTGGAAAGAGCCAAGATGTCCATTGACAGATGAATGGATAAAGAAGATGTGGTATATATACACAATGGAATATTATGCAGCCATCAAAAGGAATGAGATCTTGCCATTTGCAAGGACGTGGATGGAACTGGAGGGTGTTATGCTGAGTGAAATAAGTCAATCAGAGAAAGACATGTATCATATGACCTCACTGATATGAGGAATTCTTAATCTTAGGAAACAAACTGAGGGTTGCTGGAGTGGTGGGGGGTGGGAGGGAGGGGGTGGCTGGGTGATAGACATTGGGGAGGGTATGTGCTATGGTGAGCACTGTGAATTGTGCAAGACTGTTGAAACACAGATCTGTACCTCTGAAACAAATAATGCAATATATGTTAAGAAAAAAGAAGAAGAAGAAGAAGATAGCAGGAGGGGAAGAATGAGGGGGAGTAAGTCGGAGGGGGAGACGAACCATGAGAGACGATGGACTCTGAAAAACAAACCGAGGGTTCTAGAGGGAGGGGGGTGGGGGGATGGGTTAGCCTGGTGATGGGTATTAAAGAGGGCACATTCTGTGTGGAGCACTGGGTGTTATGCACAAACAATGAATCATGGAACACTACATCAAAAACTAATGATGTAATATATGGTGATTAACATAACAATAAAAAAATTAAAAAAAAAGATTCTCTCTCTCCCTCTGCCCCTCCCCGCTACATGTGTGCACTCTCTCTAAAATAAATAAATAAAACTTAAAAATAAATAAAAATACAAGACCATCTACAGTTCCTCCACTAAAATGAAACAGGCAGAAATCTAACAAAACATGTACAAGACTTGGAATATATGCTGGAAGCTCTAAATATGTCGGGGGCGCTGTGTTCATGGATTGGAAAATGCAGCACAGTGAGGTGTCAGTCCTCTGCAAACTGCTATCCAGGTTTTAATGCAGTGACCGACAGAATCCCAGTGAGATTTTCTGCAGATACAGGCAAGATTATTCTAAAATTATGTGGAAAAACAAAATGTCATAGCTAAAATGCTTTTGGAAAAGAATTAAGTGAGAGCAATTAGTCCACCCAGTTTCAAGATACAACTACAGTAATCAAGTCTGCGCTTGGTTGGGGATAGACACATGGATCAATAGAATAGAAGAGAGAACCTAGAACCAGCCCACACAAGTATGGCTAATTGATTTTTTTAAAAATTTTTATTTATTTATTTGACAGAGAAAGAAAGAGGGAGAGAGAGAGCACAAGCAGGGGGAACAACAGGCGGGGGGGGGGGAAGCAAGCTCCCCACAGAGCAGGGAGCAATGTGGGACTCAATCCCAGGACCATGACCCGAGCTGAAGGCAGACA